>NC_091701.1:5000000-10000000 GCF_041296265.1 Equus caballus | reverse complement strand
CCTCAGGCGGCCAGATGCCATCACTGCGGGGGACCCAGGCAGCCGGCTGTGTGGTCCCCTAAGTGCAGAGGCCACCAGCTCTTGCTTTGTTTCTCCCATGGCTGCGATGATTGGCATGTTCCCCAAATCTCTGCCAAGTGCTGTGTCCCAGGGTCCGCGGAAGACACTAAAGAGGTAAATGGCATAGTCCCTGTCGTCAGGGGCTTCCAGTCTAGTTGGGAAACAGGACAGATCTCCTGATCAACAGGTAGAACCTGTGGGTATTTAGTCCCACATCCCTCCCAAGCTCAGGAAGATCGACACTGACCCAGCTTTCTCTCCAACAAGGCCCTTTCTCAAGCAAGTCACTCCGGAATCTCCAGCCCCAGCACGTGGAACTTTGTCAGCAAGTTCCAAGGTCACCTGACTGTGAAAGAAGGGGAGGACAGGGAAGGCAGTGGGGCCGGCTACTCAAGGCACTTCCTGCTGGGGAGGTGGGCTCACTCCTTCTCTGCAGGCACCTGCTGGAGTCTCCCAGGCCAATGGGGGTCCAGCCTGCTGGGGACGGGGCCTATAGTCCGGCTTGGGCACAGCCCGCCCACCCTGAGAATGATGTAGGCTCTGTGGCAACTCGATCGCCCCGGGGCCACATGGGACCCTGAGCTGAGTCACTGGCTACCATCTTTAGGAATCAGTCCAGATAATGAGATGAAAGACAATGACACGTGACTGCAAGGGGTGAGGCAAGAAAGGAAAAGTGAGGAGGTATCCAAAAGTGCTTCTTTCTCCAACAGGAGGCCACTGCAGAAGGAAAAATGGCCTGAGTTGATTTTTAAGGGGAATCTAATGGGCAACTCTAGAGTCTGTGGCCAACGACAAAAACAAGAATCTAAAAATGCGCAAATTCAATCATTCTCATAAAGCAGAGCTGAGCACTGACATCTATGATGATGACAGCTGACGAGGTGCCCCGAGCGCAAGGATGCGCAGAGTGGGCGCCCGCCATCCCCTGGCAGGCAGCTCATGCTCATCAGGACTCCAGGCAGAAGCCCCGGCTAAAGGGATGCCGAGCTCCTGGCTGGGCCTCCAGGCCGAATGGCAAGAGTCAACGGTTTGGCATCACCGTCCAGCGCAGGCTGAGTGCAGGCAGGACCTGCGCCACTTGTGACGGCAGGCGGAGCATGGCAGGCCGTCCTACCTTGAACACCTTGATCTGGCAGCTGGCCGAGTGCAAGTGTTCCGTGTACTCCCCATTCTCGTTCTGCTTAAATGTATCGATCTGCACTCGAAAAGGCACGCCCTTCTCGCCCCCGTGCTTCCTCGGGGTGAACTCTGTGCTGATGCAGTGCACCTGGAAGGGAAATGCAAGGCAGGCAGCAAAGGGCTCCAGACACCCCAAGGGCTCCTCTCCACGTGGAGGCTCCCGTCCTGCACAGCCGGTGTGGGCCTGCCTCAACCTCCCTGCTCCCCGACGCTGTCCACAAACGACACGTCCTCCCACGTTTGTCCCTTGATCTTCGGGGCCCTGCCTGGCCAGCTAAGTCTCACCATTGCTCCAGGCCCACTGACCCCCGTAGCCCTACCCTCGCTCCTCACCCAGGCCCCTCCCGTGGCAAATCCCGCAGACTGCAGAGCGGGGACCACAGCTGTGTCCCTAACAGCCTGGTGTCCAGGTTACTCAGGCCAGGCCAGAAGCTGGAACCATTTCTGTAAGTACCTATCACATGGAAGGCACTTGATATATATTTATTGTTGTAATACTATGATAATGTTGTGATAATATTATCTATATTAGTGCAACAACAAAGATAATATATTATCTATATTAGTGCAACAATGCTAGTGTCATAATAATTTTAAAATAAGAATATTGCAATTATGAGAAGAAAACAAAGATCGCTAACTTTTACTGAGCAATTTCTATGGACCGGGCACTGCAGTGATGGCTTTCTATTCATTATCTGATTTGTAAAAAGGTGGGAAAACTAAGGGGCTCAAAAAGGGACACATAGTAAGTGAGAGAGCTGATGCTGAGCCCAGAGCACGGCCCCCGCCAAGCCTTCAGCCACCTTGACCTTCCATGGCGCTTAACACAAGGCTGGATCCACACCAGGTGCGTGATAATTAAATAATTCATAATAGAAACTATTATGGAAAAATTTTTTACTTCAAATTATTTATGCTAGGACATATTTATTTTGTAAAAAGCTTAGATAACGATAAGCAAAACCCACACAGGATTCTGAAACATTCCAAGCGAGCTCTGTGACTCTGAGCAACACTCACACCCCCTCTCCCCTTCAGCCTCCTCCTCCGCACCAGGGAACAGGAGCCCACCAGGGCCCTGCAAATGGACCCCAGAACTCGGGTTGGCCCCCAACGGCAACCTCATCGGCTTACCTGAATGAACGCAGAGGCTCTCTTCGAAGGGTCCCACAAAAACTCAACTGCGTTCAGCTGGGTCGGGCTGGCCCTGGGGTCCAAGATACCAACAGACAGTGGAATATCTGCACACACACACACACACAAAAGTGCAATTGTCAGCCACTCCCAGATATTTAGGGAAGGACTCTCATTACAGGTCCAAATTCCTTAACCACAATTTGAAATGCCAGAAGTTCTGAAAACTAAGTTTTGCATAACTCATTTGGCAGAAAGCCTGACTCGAATTGCCATGAAGCTATTTAGAGTCTTTATCCCTTTTTGTGTGAACAGTCATTTTATTTTGCTAAAGAAATATTATTGTGCTTGATTGCCTGTGATTACCCAATGCCACAGGTCTACACACCCTGCTGTCATTCTAATTTCTGAATTCCAAAACCCATCTGGCCCCAAGGGTTGTGGATAAAAGACTGTGGACCAGTGCCTGAGCCCCCCAAATTCCACTTCTCTTGCCCCTCTCTCCGATGCCCATGCTTCCCCTCATCAGTTATCAAAACCCTCTCCCTCTGCAAAGCCTTTCCTGCAACCCCCGACAGCAGGTCTCTGAATTCCACGGCCTTTCTTTTCCACCGAAAGGGGACCTCCCTGAGGGCAGGGCCAATGAATGGCATGTTCACCTCTGCTAGCTCCCACAGCGTTTGACACAGGAGTGCGCTAAAATGCCCTGGACAGGCGTGGCCCCAGAAGGCGTTCAGCAAGAACCCCGATGTGGCTGGAGAGCCTTAGGCCTCTCCTGCCCCAGGAGACTCACCGATGTCCAGGATCCGATCCCCGGGCCGGCTCCACCGCCAGCCCTCCAGCTGCTGGTGCTCCGTGTACTGCAGCCGACGGTCGTGGAAAACCACGCGGATGATGCTCTGGGGAGGGGAGGCCAGCAGGGGACAGCTGAATGTGGGGGCCAAGCGGGACCCAAGAAGAACCCACCAGGGCTGTTCCCTGAGCCAGAGCAAACCTCTTGTCTCCACTGGCCTCTCCTCTGGAGCCTTCCTTCCCAGCTCTTGAGCTCGTGCTTATCCCTTCTCAGAACCCCAATAATGCTAACGACAGTAAGAGTAACGATGACTACCCTGTTTTCCAGAATCACTGAGCGCTTTACATCCATGGCTCATCTATAGGCCTTTCAGTGCAGATGAGCAAACCAAAGCTCGGGAAAGTTCAGTTAAGTGGCAAAGCCAGGCTGGAGCCTGAGTTTGTCCAACCCGGAGCCAGTGCATCAGCCACTCTGGCTCCCAACGCTGCCGGCCTGTCCTCGTGCCCTTAGACAACACACTCCCGGGGACAGGAACCCCCTCTCCCTCTGCAGCTTTACCCGAGCCTCCTCGCCGCTCCTGACCCCCACAGCAAGCCCAGCGCACAGACCCCAGCCAACCCCCCGGGAGGGAGGGCGGCCCACAGCCTTACCTTGACATGTTTTGTGTTCACATCTTGAAAGTCTCCCAGCTTCCGGTTCTCCAGCAGTCGGATCTCATAGGACTGACCTGGACGGGGGTTAACAGTATACTTTCCACCTCTGAGTGTTTTCACATTTGGGGCTCACCCAGCTAGAGGTCTTCTCAACCCCTCAGTGCCCACCCCGGCCTCACAGCCCCGAGGAGCAAAGCGGAGAAGAAAGTCCAAGGCTGGGCCATTGCTCTCTGGACCGGACACTGGGGTTTGTCCTCCTAGCCCAGACGGGCCTGGGGCACCCCAGGTAGGGCACCCTGTGACCCCTCAAGAAACAGCACTCCATGGTTTTCAAAGAAATAGAATTCAAAGTATAGTTAGCAATGAATTTATGGAACATAACTTCCTATTTCTTTATAAAGAATGCCCCCGTCACTCAGACAGAGAACACAGCTACTTAAATCCACATTCAAGTAAATAACTGACCATACCTTGGCAGAGAGCAGGTTTAAAGGAACGAATAAAAGCCTGTTAAACATTGTCTCTAATTGCAGAATGAAAAGCATTTTCCCAAGTTAAAAGAATTTCACGTATTTGAAAGGGTGTGGGGATTCTGTTTGGTGACATACAACCAGCACAAGCTAGTTAAAGAATATAAATGGAGAAAAGATCCATCCATAATAACAAAAAATTTAAAAGTTTCTAGGAATAACCTGAAGTACACTACACACACTTTATTGGAAGATAAAATATAGTTTGAATAAATAGGATACACCATGTTCCTAGATGGGAAGGCCATGTATCAAATGTCAATTTTTCCCAAGTTAAACAAGTTGTGGTTGTCCAACTCTAAAACACTCTAGCGTATATCACAACTTAATAAAGGATGTTTTACAAATAAGAATAAACAATTTAATAATTGGTATTGGTTAATCTGATTAGCTATATAAAAATTTATTTTTTGGCACCTGAGCTAACAGCTGTTGCCAATCTTTTTTTTTTTCTTCTTTATCTCCCCAAATCCCCCTGGTACATAGTTGTATATTCTTAGTTGCAGGTCCTTCTAGTTGTGACATGTGGGACGCCGCCTCAGTGTGGCCTGATGAGCGGTGCCATGTCCGCGCCCAGGATTCGAACCAGTGAAACCCTGGGCTGCCGCAGCAGAGCACACAAACTTAACCACTCGGCCGTGGGGCCAGCCCCTGCTACCTTATATTTGAAAAAAGACCCTTTGCAGATGCAATTAGGTTAAGGATACTGAAATGAGGAGATCATTCTGGATTATCTGGGAGGTCCCTAAATCCACAGGGAAGAGTCCTTGTAAGAGACACACAGGGGAGACAAGAGGACGCAATGTGGCCATGTGAGCGGAGATGGGAGGGATGCGGCCACACACCCAGGAGCACCTGGAGCCACCAAAGCTGGGAGAGGCAGAGAATGGAGTCTCCCGCCGGCCCCAGGAGGGGCACGGCCCCACCACATTTCTGACTTCCAGCCTCCAGAAGTGTGAGAGAATCCGCTTCTGTTGTTTTTGCTTTACGCCAACATGGTTGTAGTAATTTGTTATGGCAGCCACAGGAAACTAATATACTCCTCCCCCACTGAATAACAGAATGGGCAAAGAATATGAAATTAAATCATTCATTCCAGATATTTGCTGAGCAACAATTATTGCCAAACACCATGCGAATCCTAAGGACAAATGAGCAGAATGGATGGAGGGCATGTGTTATTAGGCCTGGAAACGATGCTGGCCAAGCACAGAAATACCCACTCAGCGAGCCTCCCTTCTCAGGAGCTTTACCAGCCTATCTCACAGGACTGGCAAACACCCGCTGAACACACCGAGCCCCGACACTGCTCACGACAAGGTGCTGGGCAACCCTCCCAGCGGAGGGCAGAGGCGCAGACCCCAAACTCTCATCCTGCCAACTTGCCAGGTCAGAAGATGCAACTCAGAACAGTATTGCTGACCTCACCAACACTTCTAACTTTCTGAAACATCCAGATTTTTAACATACATTTCCGGGCTCCTGAGCCAACACACCCTTGACAGCAACATAAAATGGAACCTCACGTGCCCTAACTGGTTTTTCCAGTGTCCTCGCCTCTTCCGAGGAAGAATGTCGCCAGCTCTGGCATGAGGTCCAACGCCCTAATGGTCATTACCGTGGGTTTACAGGCGCCCCAGGGCCCAATTAACACTGACCCCAGGCTCTGCAGAGCAACCTCAGCTCTTGCCCAAGCGAGGCACCTCCTGCCCCATACGGAGCACTTTCCGAGCCTGAACACAAGAGGCAGCAACTTGGAGATCAGAGCTATTAAGTGGGCCAGGACCACAGCCTCCTCCACCTGCAGCAGACACGCAACCCACGTGCTTCCTGCTGAGTCTGGCATCGCCCTTCCTCATCCCTTCCTCCCACACACTTCGGAGCCCCTCCCAGCCACACCCCACCACCCTGACTCAGGACTCAGACGGCCGTCCAGTCTTCCTCCCCACGCGGCCACCATGCACTGCGGCCCGCGGGACTGACCGCCCCACGCTCAGCTCTCACACAGCACAACGCAGAGCACATCCAGAGGCCATCCCCAAAGTCACTCCCTGGCCAACGAGTGAGGTCCTCAAAGCTGAACTGACCTGGGGCACATGGGCATTCCTCTCCTTGGCCGCCATCATTTTGGGTCATGGGTGGGAGCCACGGACAGTGGGCTCTGTGAAGGCACAGACTGTGTCTGCTTGCTCACCACTGTTTGACACACAGCAGGTACTCAGCAAATGCTTAAAGACGATTTCATACTCTTTGCAATGCTGTTCTATGCTAGAACTACAGGGTTTGAAAAAGTAAGACATACTTCTGCTCTCCAAGGGTTAGTAATCTTCTGGGACATATGAAACAGCACAGGAAAAGCACCAATGCAAGGCAGAAGTTGAGAAATCCCTCTAAGAGACAACAGAGATCCCAAGACAGGCAAGACTCAGCCAGCACGGGGAGGGGGAGAAATGGTTTGACCAAGGAGATAACATCCCCATGGACTTTGAAGAGTGGGCAGAATTTCTGTAGATGAGGGGAAGAATGAGTAAGAAAGCAATCCCACACAAAATTGCAGCAAGCAGGCGGGAGGGGAGAGGCGTGCCTCCAGGAACAAATACTTGCAGCTTTCCTTCACTGGGTGCTTGCCCAGGGCAACGTCTGAATCTGAGAACAAGTCAATGGGGCAGTCTGGGATTCTGAGCCCCAGTGACAGAAGGACGCGGAGGCTCCAAGAGGTTCCGTGACTTGGGCAAACTCAAACAGCTAGTAAGCAGCAGAGCCAGGAGCAGAACCTAAATCTGTTTCCAGCACCTACCACGTTCTTTGCCACATCCTACCTCGTGAGTGTCATTTGCTGGGGAGAGGACTTCTGTAGGTCCACAAAATTCTCTCCCAACTTCTCCTTGCTGGAAGGCATCTGATTCCTTTTTGTACAGTAATTACAGTTTGCCTACAGCATCTTGCAGCATATAAGCACCCGGGCCATCCCCATCCTAAGTTAAAATGGCCTTTTTCTCCTTCCTTCTTCCTGTTAAGACTGGCAATAAAGGTGACTCCTAAAATGACCAATTCAACTCACCGGGTGACCTTGGATAAAGCATGTTGACTCCATTTCCTTGTCTGTAAAATTCTCTTTTCTACATTCTAAACAATGATTTGGGAGGAAAAACAAATTACTACAGAAAATGATAGTAAAGCCTGTTCGAATTTCAGAATTGTGAAATTTGTAAAAAGAAAAAAAAAACGCTGGTCTTAGAATCAAGGAAATAGGGTAACAAATAACTACCATTTGGCTGTCATTCAGCTATGTGTTGGGACATGGCTAAGCCCCTTATGTGCATTACTTCATTGAGTCCTTGCAACAATCCATGAGGAAAACCCACTACTGCCCCCATTTTATAGATGAGGAAATAAGAAACAGAGAGGTTAAGCATCTTATCGAAGACGGAACTTATGTCTCTCTGACTCCAAAGACTGGTCACTTAGCCAAACTACTCTGCACAGTGTCGAGTTGCTTCAAAGATCCCTTCTGGTTCTAATGTCCAGCGAGTCCATCTATTACATTTCTCCTGAGTTTCTTGATACTCATTTTATTTCACGAGCCTCTTCCACACACCTAAACCCTTCCTCTCCTTTAGGCTCCCATCCCTAACACCCCATGACCTCAGTTCTCTGAACCAAGCGGACCTTTGAAATCTGATGGACATGCAACCACACTGTGGCATAAGGCTGGACGTTTGTTTCCTCCTGAGAAACTGTTCTCCCTGGATCACACATTCCTATCCTACTTACAATACGCTGAACATATTATGAGGCTACAGGATCTAAAACTAAAACTACACTTTTGGCATGGGGACAAACAGACCAATGGAAAAAACAAAAAGCCCAGAAGTAGATACTCAGAAACCTGATTTATGAAAGTGAGAAAAAAGAGGCTTTTCAAGAGTGAGGGATGACTGGTTGTCTATATGAAAAAATAAATCCCTACCTCCCACCATATATAATAAATTAATTCTAGGTGAATGAAAGCCATAAAATAAAAACAAAACCTTAACATTTCTAAAGCAAATATAAGACTTTATGACTGGAATAAGAAAGCATTTCTTAACTAGAAACAAACAAAGAATAATTTATGTCCTATATCGTATAGGAAAACTACGTTAAAATTTATATATTGAGACACCTTTGAAAATGCCAGGGGTGCCATTAATGATTTCACAATCTCTATAAGTGGGGTCTGACCTGGCAAACTGTCACCCTAGGGAAACAGAAAATGGTCAACAAACGTACAAAAAGATGCTGGTCTCTACAAGTATCCAGGAAAATGCAAAATGAAGTAAGATACCGTCTTACATCCATCAGTGGGGCAAAAGTTACACTGTGACAATATCAGGTGTTGATGAGAATGTAAAGCAGGGCCGCTCTCAGGCATTGCTGATGCAAGTTATTAGACTGATAGAACCATTCTGGAAAAGAGTTTGCCAAAAAAGTTAGGCTAAGGATGCACAAAACCTTCGGTCAAGCAAATCCAATTCTAGAGGCATGTCCTAAAGAGGCACTTGATGTGCCCTGGGAGATGGACAGAAACTGCTCACAGCCACTGTTCACGACAGGGAGAAACCGTCAACAATCTGCCTCTCCAGCAACGAGGAAAGAGACGCGTTAATTCTATTACTCGCCTTAGAATGGAATAGCACACAGCACTTAAAATGAGCGCCCTAGAGACACATCTCAACATGGGGAAATCTCAGCAACACAGCATTAAACAAAAGAAGTACACGGTGATCTATATGAAACTACTTATATACAGTTTAAAGACAAAACAGCACTATTCATCTTTACGGCTAAATTTGCAAGGAGGAAAGATTTAAAATGTAAAAATGCGCACGGGGATTCAAACCAACCTCGATTCCACAGTAGCGGTTTGGCTTCTGGGGAGGGAGGACAGGCAACGGGATTAGAAAGAGAGAAAATCAGAAGCAAATTTGGCCAGACTGAAAAAACTGTGTTAGGCCCAGGAGTAGTTGTCATCTTATTCTCCGCAGTATTCAAGAGATCTGAAGTGAAAACATTTCTCTCACACACACAGAAAACCGAGTGCAGTAACGGCACCCGGAGCCAGCTGTCAGGCTGCCTTGTTCCCTGGCCATGTGTTGCCGACTCCCCAGCCCCACCTTAGAGGGAGGGTCCCTTGGGCTGCACTGCTCAGCAGTCACTGTACAGCCCCAGGCCACCCCCTTAGTGCCAGTGACACGCTGGGTGCAGGGCGTTCAAAGACACTAGCATTCACCCGACGTATCACACCCCACCCCACAATTTTGCCACTGAAATTAAAAACCTCCTGCAATGTGATGAGCCCATTTTATTTAACCAACTCACTTTTTAAACTTAATTTTTTAAAGTGTATATCATGACTGCATGTATAAAATCATAATCATAGATCACAAGTAAACCAGTAGTAATTGTAAAACTCATATACATATGCAGCCACGAGTGTTCCTGTATGTCCCCCTAAGACTTCCTGGGTAATGTGGTCAGCATCCGGGTTTGGAGCCTGGGCTCACATCTCGGCCCACCACTCACTAATGGGTAAATGGCTCCACGCGCCAGCCTCAGTGTCCGCATCTCCAACACGTGGGCAATATTGGTACTTAATTGGGATGCAGAGGGTGGTGGAGGACTGAAGGTGCACCCAGCAGCCAGTGGACACACGAGATCTTTGGCTGGACCCCAGCAGTGAGAGTATCGGAAAGAAGACACCAAGAACCACACAGGGCACCAGGCCCGGTGGTGGCCTTTCCTGGTGGCCTTCCCACAGCCTTGCCAAGGCCTTCAAGGCAATTCCTCCCACTCACCCCCGCCCCACCTCTACTCTGCTTCTGTGAAAGGCCTTTTAAAGGCTAGCAGGCAAGGAGCCCCATGGTCAGCACTTGGTGACCGCCAGCCCAGAGGGACCAAGGTGACTAGGAGGGGCAGAAGGGCAGGTGGTCACAGGCTCCACCCCCAGCACGGTGGCAGCAGAGCCCTGGGGACCGCCTCCCACTTTAGTGCTCCTGCTTTAGCCCACAGGGAGGGGTAGGGGTTCCTCAGCCAGACTGTGGCTCAGCGGGGAGCCCTGGCCGCCAACCTGAATGGCACCTGGAACACACCGGAAGAACGGCTTGGACACTGCCCAAAGGGCCCTGAAGCCAGTCCAAAGGGTGTGGAAGCTTCCCTCCGCCCCAGCCTTAGGACTGTGCCCAACCTCCATCCCTTGGCACTTCCTCCCTCCACCCACACAGGGAGCAATCGGGGAAGGAGGGCAAGGAGCACAGGGGATAGAAGAGAAAACGTCTTTTCCGAGGAGGACAAAATAAAATACACACATGTGGCTCTCCGCACTGGGCTGGCCCCGCGGTGCTCGACAAACCTGTTTCCTCCCCCTGCCCTCATGTAGCCCACAGCGTCTAACGTCTTCTAGCCCAGGCATCAGCCATCTCCGTAAAGGGCCAGACAGTGACTATTTTTGGCTTTGTGGGCCCTAAAATCTTGGTCGCAACTGCCCAACTCTGCCACTGTAGCAAGGAAAGAGCCACAGACAATACGCGAAGGAATGGGCATGGCTGTGTTCCAATAAAACTTTATTTGTGGACACTGCAATTTGAATTTTTTATAAGCTTCCCTCTTCCTGCTGACCTCTTACTTCCTCCCAACTTCTTTCAGAGCTCTGCAACTTTGCCCTCCGGCTTTCCGGCATGAAGGCTAAGTCGTAGCTCCCCAACTAGACAGGAAGCTCTCTGAGGACAGGCCGGTTGCCAGTTTATCTGAACCAAACTTGCACACGCATACACACACACACACACACACACACACACACACCAGCCCCTTGGACAGTACTGGCATGTGATAGGTGTTTAATTAATTAACGGTGGCAGAGATTGACATTAAATTCCCTAAAGCAAATAACAGAGCTGGAACTAGTCAGCCAACCAAGAAGAGCATGAAAAGATGTTCAACCTCACTAATGGTCAAAGAAAGGCCAAATGAAAACAATGCAATCCCAGTTTCACCTATCATGTCAGCAAAAATTTAACAGATTGCTAACATCCGACAAGGACAAAATGTGGAGAAATGGGCCCTCATACACATTGGAGGTGGGAGATTCTACGTTACAACCTGTTGGGCATTTGGACAATACCCAACAAGACTGAAAACGTGCACAGTCCATGACTCAACTACCCATCACCAAGACTCTAGTCTACAGAGCTGGCAGCACACGAGATTAAAAATATTTACATGAATCTATTCAATGCGGTAGTTTATAGCACTGTTATAGCTAAAAACTGAGAAGAAATGAAGTGGTCAACAATTGCGTTACTACCACGTGGTGGACTACTTAACACTCAGGTGTTTCAGAGAATGAGGCCTGCACCTCCCCAGGTGATCAAGTTAGCACGACGTGCCTCATGACACGGTGCACCAAGAAGGATACGGTGTCACTTACCATTCCTGCCCCAACAACCTGAATAAGAAACAAGCAAACCCAAACTGAGAAACAGCCTGCACACACCTGGCCCAGACTCTTCACAAAGGCCAATGTCACCAAAGACAAGGAAAGGCTGAGGATCCGTCCAGATTAAAGGAGAGTAAAGAGAGGGGCAACTAAATACAATGCCTCGTTCTGGACTGGATTTTGAATCAGGGCGAAAAACTGCTAAAAAGGACAGTATTGGAACAATTGGCTATGCGGTAGGTAACAATATCGTATTGATACTAAATTTCCTGAAACTGATCATGGAATTGTGATTATGTAAAAGAATGTCCTTGTTCTTAGGAAACAGGTGGTAAAGTATTTACAAATAAAGGAACACGATGTCCTCAACTAACCCTCAAATGATTCAGGGAGGAAAATATACATAAAATACACAGAGAAAGCAAATGTGACAAAACGTTAAAAACCAGCGAACCTGGCGAACGGCACACAGGAGTTCATTGTAATAACCTTTCAATTCTTCCATAGTTTGAAATTTAAAATTACTTTGAATTAAAAGTTTAAAAATAACTCTCAGATTATAAAACAGGCAGACCTAGATCTAAAATAGACAGGAAAAACCGTCCACCAGCGATGTATATATACACACACACACATACACATACATACACACCAATACATCATATACATACATACATATACAGATGAGTGGGAAAAAACAAGTTGCTGAATAATATGTACACAATGTGATTGTACTTTTATTTTAAAATGTTATATACATATTCCTATATTTGTGAGTCTAATATATGCATCTAACACTGGATAAAGAAGGACCCTTCCCTCTTACATTAGGTGCACCTTCAGCATCAACTTTTTTTAAACTAGGAATATATTGCATGTGTATTTGAAAAAAATGCAAAACATGGGGCGAGCCTGGAGGCATAGTGGTTAAGTTTACGCACTCCACTTCAGCACCCAGGGTTTGCAGGTTCAGATCCCAGATGTGGACATACACACCTCTCAGCAAGCTGTGCAGTGGTGACATCCCACATACAAAACAGATGAAGACTGGTGCAGATCTTAGCTCAGGGACAATCTTCCTCACCAAACCAAACCAAATGAAACAAAGAAAATAGGAGGGAAAGCCTCATACTGTTCCAAGCATGTAACAGATGTCCATGGCGACAATGACTGGTATTTTTTTCTTCCAGTGTCAGTCTGGTACCCAAAAGCCAATCAGACAGGGAGCATTTGGGGAAAATAGTCTTTGTCCAATAAACAGAACACCGAGCACATGTAGACCAGGTCAGACACACGCAGGTCCTTCCCATCCAACAGGCTCTGGGAGACCACCTGAAAACCCATAGTATGACTGTGCCCATTTTAGAGGTGAGAATACTAAGTCCCAGAGAGCTACTGATGTGCCCATGGTGACACTGCAAGTTAGTGGCAAAGACTCAGCACCTGTGGCCTGGCCCGAGGGAGGGGAGTTGGGGTCAGATACACGGGGGCTGAGTCAGACCCTCCCATGTCCTGGCACGTTCTTGAACCTCTCTGCATCTCGCTCTCTTTGTCTGCAAAATGTTCTCTGCAGAACGGTTGTGAGGATTAAATGAGACAATGTCCTTCCAGTCGGGCATGCAATAAGTCCTCAACAAGTGCCAGTCAGAGCGCCACTTCCAACCACAGGTGTTAGGTGCACCCTCACGTCCTGAGCCCCACCCAGGCACCAGCCACTGTGCCCACTGCACACACATGAACTCTCCTCCAGCCTTCACAATAGCTCTGTACACTGAGTGACGAGGCCACCCAAAGCCACCCAAGGTCACATGGCCAGGAGGCAGCCAAGCTGGGACGTGCCCTGGGATGAGACCACCAGGGCTCCCTGACCCTTCCCGACTGTCTGGAGGATGCCACTGCTGCGACCCAGGGCAGTGCTGCCCAGAGCAGCCCACCCACGCTGACTCCCCCTGGGCTGTGCCCACCAGGCACTCCTGCAGAGCTGCTCTGACCAGCAAGCGGAACTCAGCGCATGGCCTCCTCCCCAGATCACGGTGTTCCCAGGAACAGAAGGCAACTGCCCGGGCCAGCCAAGATTTACAAGTTGTTTACTTTCCAACAATTACTGGTTTGGGTAATTAATGCCACATAAAACATAATGGGAGGCCATCACCACCCCAGAGAAAGGAGGGCTGGATGCCAACAGTCTTGTAATAATGGCAGACAAGCATAACAATGGGAGAAAGCATAATCCCGCACGCACTGTGTCCAGTGTTGGTAGTTTGTTTTGTCACTTGCATACGTGTAGTATCGTGCAAGAGTGTCGACACAGAGCGCTCACACTCAGGGCCTGTTTCGCAGAAAAGGCTTTTCCACCAACAGACCCGAGTCCCCATCCTGATGGCCCATCACCAGTGTGATCCTGGGTGGGCACTTAACCTCCTGGCAGCCACTTTCAAATGTCATGGACCACGTACCGTGCCTGGCATGCAGTGGATCTCCAACAAACGCTTGGAAGATGGTAAGGATGTGTATGTGGACAAAAAGAGAAGAGTAAACCATGTCCTGGAGACACCGTGGAGAAGGGACTGCCTCCAGCACGAGGGGCAGGGAAAACAGAGAGGCCAAAAGTGAGAAAATGCTCAAAGATAGGATAGAAGCACGTCAAAGTGACACAGGAACCAATCTGAAGGAGCGCCCACTGGCCACAGGGGAGCAATTTGAGCAAGAAAATAGATAACAACAGTATCGAATTTTAACCCACAGAAATAATAATAAATGTCCATGAGTGTATACTGACATAAGAAATAAGTAAATAAATAAATAAATGGTAGAGAAGAAAAACCTCTTTCCTACAGTAGCATTCCAATTACTAAATGTAGCAAGAAGGGAGAAATAAATAAAAAATCACCATTAGGCAAACACTACAGTAAAAACTGGTGCAGACAAGATCCACAGATGGTGCTGCTGTCCACGTCAGGGGGAAAGTTTGAGGATAACTAAGGTATCCACATAGGCTCCAAATACCTCCCCCACCCCAAGATATTTACTAACCACAGAGGGGAAAGTCGTAACTGGACAGCAGACCCCTGGCAGACACCAGCAGACCATCAGGGTTTACACCACCAGCAGCAAGACAAATCAGATCACGACGCGCTGGCAAGGGCACAATGTCACTTCTGTGGCGTTCTTGCCAAAAATCCAAAAACCTCAATATCATCATTAAAAAACATCAGACAGGGGCTGGCCCCGTGGCCGAGTGGTTGAGTTCGCGCGCTCCGCTGCAGGCGGCCCAGTGTTTCATTGGTTCAAATCCTGGGCGCGGACATGGCACTGCTCATCAAACCACGCTGAGGCAGCGTCCCACATGCCACAACTAGAAGAACCCACAACGAGAAATATACAACTATGTACCGGGGGGCCTTGGGGAGAAAAAGGAAAAAATAAAATCTTTAAAAAAAAAAAAAATTGTCAAAAAGAAAAAAAAAACATCAGACAAACCCAAATTGAGGGGCATTCTACAAAATAACTCACGAGTAAGCACTCTCTAAGTCTGAAGGTCATGGAAGAAAAGGAAAGACTGAGGGGCTGTCACAGATTGGAGGAGACTAAGGAGACATGGCAGTGAAAGGCCATGTGGGATCCTGCGCTGGAACCTGAAACAGACAAGGGACAGTCGTGGAGGAAGTGATAAACTTCCAATGAGGACTTTAGTAGAGTGAACAGAAGGATACCAATATAATTGCCTGGCTTCAATAACGGTATCATGGTCATGGTTATAAGGCAACATTATGGGAAGTTGGGTAAAAGGAACTCTAGGCACCATTTTTGACATTTTAAGTCTATTCTCTTCTCTTCCCCAAAAAGCCCTGGATTCCCAAGCCCCACCGAGCACTGTGGACAATAGAGCTGTTTGGACCAGGAACCCGCATGCTCACAAGCTGGCTGATTCTGAATCAGGGGCCTCTGGACCCCTGGACCCTTGAGAATCACGTTCCAAAGTTGTCTGATTTGCTCTCAATACTGGAAATGGCATCTTTTTCCTATTTTACTTTATCCTTGGTTTTTATCGGTTCATTAGAAAGTCACAAATTTTTGGATATTGAACTTATATCCAGCCACCGTGTTGAACCGAATCCTTAAACTCTTAAAACGAGCGCTATGAAACTGCAGGTCAACCCATTTTCATTTACAAAATGGCAACTGCATGTGGCTCAACCTAACACAACAGTTCTTGCAGATCAATAAGCAAAAGGGCAAGAGAAAAATGGACTAAGGACCGAAACTCAGTTTCTAGTAAAAGAAACGCAAGGGCTTATAAACCAACATGAGAAGATGCTCGATTCCACTCATAACAGTTACCAGAACTTAAGTAAATACAAATTAAAATGAGGTGCTTATTTTCTGTGTGCACATTAGAAAAAATTCAAAATATTGACAATGTAGAGGCCAGGCAAGGATGTGGAGAAACAGGTACTCTCCTGCACAGGTGGTAGGGGCATAACAAGTAAGTTAGTAGGACAAACGTCAGTAAAGAGTGGAAAACCAGGGGGCCAGCCCTGTGGCCAAGTGGTTAAGTTCGCGTGCTCTGCTTCGGCAGCCCAGGGTTTCGCTGGTTCGGATCCTGGGCGCAGACATGGCACTGCTCATCCGGCCTCGCTGAGGCAGCATCCCACATGCCACAACTGGAAGGACCCACAACTAAAATATACAACTATGTACTTGGGGGGATTTGGGGAGGAAAAGCAGAAAAAAAAAAAAAAAAAAGATAGGCAACAATTGTTAGCTCAGGTGCCAATCATTAAAAAGAAAAAAAGAGTGGAAAACCAAAGCGCTAAGAGATGGTCAGAGTGTGACTCACTCGGCACCTCCCTCCAGGCCCTCCTGGCAGGAACCGTGTCGGGCTGAGGGTCTTCATGGGCCTTGAGCCCTAAGCTCTTGGAGGTGGGAGCCTGCCTCCTGCTCGCTCATATTCCAACCACGGCTGTCTGGCCTGGGCAGCCCCGTTTTCTGTCTTGGCCTCTGATGAGATGAAGGACCTTCTGGAGCAGTCGCTGTCGGGGCAAACAGGCCCTGTCCGTGCAGCCCCAAGGCAACCGAACCTCTTCTTCCCCAGCAGCCCCAGGCCATCGAGAAGAGCGGCGCCTACAGATGGCCTCAGGGAACTGCCCCCTCTGCCTCGGCTTACAGAGCAGAGAAAGGGAGAAGGTGGGAGCAGCCACACTTACGCAGGGCCCGGCTCTGGGCCGCAGGGGGTCCAGGCGAGCATGCAACAGCCAGGCCAAGGGTTCCCTCCCTGGAAGTGCAAAATCAGGAGGCAGGGAATGAGAGCACCAGCCCTTTGGGTGGCTGGGCTGAGGATCCGTGTTCTCAGGAGCTTTTGGTGGCCTTACTCTCTGCCCTCTGGCCATAGAGGCAAGGAAGACGGCCAGAAGAGAGTGCGTAAGGCAGACCCCAGAGAGGAACAAAGTCAGAGTATCCTCCTGGCGTTTGAGCCTCCAGCTTCACTCTGCTCCTGAGGCCAAGCTGCAACCCTGTCTTGAGGTCACCTGCTTTGTGTGACACGAGCAAATGGCCAACAGTGGCCACCAGAAGAGACCTCCATTACCCCCTCCTTACTCCATCAAAAACACAGACAATAGCAAGTGCTGGATGTGGGCAAACGGAGACCCTCCTATATTGCTGGGAGCAACGTAAAATAGTTCAGCTGCTTTGGAAAACAGTCTGGCAATTTCTCAAAAGTTAAACATCGAGTTACCATACGACCCAGAAATTCCGCTCCTAGGTACATACCCAAGAGAAATGAAAACACAGGTCCACACAAAAACTTGTACATGAATGTTCCCAGCAGCATATTCATAACAGGCAAAAAGTGGAAACAACCCAATGTCCATCAACTGAAGAATGAATAAATAAAACGAGGTACATCCATGTAATGGAGGACTATTCGGCAATGAAAAGGAATGAAGTTCTGATATGGGCTACAACGTGGATGGCCCTTGAAAAAGAAGTCATCACAAAAGGCCTCCATTTGTATGATAGCATTCATACGAAATGTCCAGAAGAGGGAAATTTATAGAGACAAAGGAGATTAGCGGTTGTCTAGGGCTGGGGGCAGGGGTGTGACGAGAGAAGGAGAGAATGGGGATTGTCTGCTAATGGGTACAGTTTCTTTTAGGAGGGACAAAAATGGTCTACAATTAGTTGTGGGGATGGTTTAATATATTTAGCTGAGCATACTAAAAAATATGAATTATATAGGCTCAGCCTGGTGGCATAGTGGTTAAGTTTGCATGCTCCACTTCAGCAGCCCAGGGTTCACAGGTTCAGATCCCTGGTGGGAACCGAAACACCACTCATCAAAACCACATTGTGGTGGCATCCCACACAAAATAAAGGAACACTGGTGCAGATGTTAGCTCAAGGCCAATCTTCCTCACCAAAAAAAAAAAAAAATAGAATTGTACACTTTAAATGGGTAGATTGTATGGTATGTGAATTGTATCCCAATGGAACTGTTTAAAAAGAGAGATGAGATTGAAGTACCTCTCTATGACATGGGGCAAGTCACACAGCCTCTCTGGGCCTCAGTTTACTTACATACAATACAGGGGAAGAGGGCGGGGTCGGGGGGGAGAGTAGATAGGCTAGATCAGTGCTTCTTAGACTTTGATACACTCATAAATCACCCAGGAACTTATTAAGATGCAGCTTCTGATTCAGCTGTCCTGCAGCAGACCCAGGGTTCTGCATTTCCAATAAGCTTTCAGGTGACGCTGGTCCACAGACCACATTTTCAGTAGCAAGGCATCAGAGATGATATCTTGGCCCCCTCTAGGCCTAATCCTTTAGGAATCTACTCTTGTCCACCTCTGTGAATTCCAGAGCATGTGTGGTCTCTCCTTCCCATTCAAGATTCACAGCGTCCTCTAAGCACCCAGAAGGAAGCTTCCAGGACCTGAACGCTGGTTGGAGAGTGGCACAGCAAGATCAGGAACCTCCCAAGTCTGTTTGAGCATAGATACCCTGCTGGCCACAGAAGAGATCCTCAACCTGCAAAGCATAGAGCTTTGCAAGGTCCAGTCCTCTCTTTCTGGAAAGAAAGAGATGGAAAACAGCAGCGCCCTCAGTGCAGAGGCTAACAAACCCTAGTACACCTAAACGTCAACCACTGCGGTGCTTGGTGGAAGCACATTCCTGCGCCTCCCAGTTCTAACACGGCCAGAACCACACACACCAGGAGACTGAAGTACTGCCCTCGAGCCTCTCTGGAGAGAAGACAGGACTGCACTCCAAGAGCCTGTTAGGAACCCACTACACATGCTGAAAAGTGGACTCCACCCTCCAGGCCTCAGTTTCCCCATCAATCAAAGGAGGCTGGAGAAGATGCCCCTCACGGTACCCAAAGGACACGCCTGCGCAAGACAAGGTGAGGGGCACAGTGGCCGTGGCGCCAAGGAGGGCCTGCTGATGGCCACACAAACATCCTTGCCGCTGGTGTGTGGCAGCAGTGCAGCACTCCGGTGAGGGCGCCTGGATTACAGGCACGAGGATCAAGTCGGTCTGAGTTTCCTCTGGAAATTCTGGTATGTGCTGCTTTGTTTTTACAGTAAAAAACCAAGGTACTTTGTGAGAAAGTGAGCTGGCCCAGAGATTTTCCGCCCAAGCTGAAGAATATGTAAAGCTGGTGAGCACATTAAACGCACCGCAGGGGCCCTTGAGTCCCCCGCAGGGGCCGGTCCTCTGATGTGACAAACTGTGTTTAGCAGCACTTAGTAAAGATGCGAACAGGTCCACCTGTTCACGGGGGGCTAGAGCAGCGCTCCTTGACTGAGAACAGAAAAGGGAGTCCCCTAAAATCTCACTGAATGGACTAATGATGGCTCATCTGGAAGGCTGGATATGCTCACCCACAGACGCATCAAAACCCTCCAGTCTCTTTTTTTTTCTCCCCAAATCCCCCCAGCATATAGTTGTATATTTTAGTTGTGGGTCCCTCTAGTTGTGGCATGTGGGATGCCGCCTCAACGTGGCCTGATGAGCGGTGCCACGTCTGCATCCAGGATCCGAACCAGAGAAACCCTGGGCCGCTGTGGCGGAGCACGCGAACTTAAACACTCGGCCACAGGGCCGGCCCCTAAAACCCTCCAGTCTCAAGTGACTGAGGTCAAAAACATCTTAAAGACATGTCAGAAGAATGCAGAACATCGGATGCAAACAGCAAATGCCCAAGAGGATGCTAAGGAGAAGGGAAGACTAGATAAGCTAAAAGAACAGGACAGAGTACTCGAAAATTTTGACACACAGAGGGAACAGGAGGGCAGTGATAAAGGGAACCAGTTAAAATCTCGGAAGTTGATAAACTCACCTGCTCTCTTTAGAGATTAAATGCATGATGGCCACTTGGCATCAGAGCACAAGACTGAGTCAGAAAATGGAGACCAAGATGATTAGTCTGCAGTCAGTCATGGCGAAGAAATTCAACGATGCTGTTAACTGAAATGTTTCCTCAAAAATTCTTGAGAGAGAAAAACAGCATATTTAAGAAGTTACATGAAGAAAATGAAATGCAAGAAGCACTGGCTGCTCAAATCAACAGTCTCCCACCAGAGCAGGCACCCTGACAGTGTGAAAGGCACAAGCAGAGAGTGAAGTTCCAAACTCCAGCTGAAACTCGCTGCTGCCAAGATCATGAAATGCAACTTTGCAGAAAACCAACGCAGGAGGGAATTTGCTGCTTAGAAATAGGGGGAAACTTTTTGAAGTGTACAAAAACAACAGGCTTATACATCGAAACCTTGACTCCTCCAAAAATATGATGAAGACTCAGAGAAATCAAAGGTGGCTCAGTTCCCATGAGAAAACAGCAAGAGCCAGCCCTGGAGGCCTAGTGGCTAAAGTTCTATGCACTCTGCTTTGGTGATCTGGGGTCAGGTCCCAGGCACAGACCCACATCACTTGTCTGTCAGTGGCCATGCTGTGGTGGCAGCTCACATAGAAGGACTTATAACTAAAATATGTACTGGGGCTTTGAGGAGGAAAAGAAAGTTTGTCGGTGGTTGTACAGACTGAGAGAAAGCTCAATAACCTAAGAATTATAGTTTGAAATTCAGCTTTTTCCAAGTGGTTCCTTTGGGCCTGCTTTCCACTTGCAGCCCAGGGCAGCGCCCAAGAGGGTCATGGATTAAATTAATCATGTGTTTCTGATGCTTTGACATCTAGGGCCCACCCTGGGTCGGTCGCCCCTCCCAGGACTAGCCGATTCTTTTTTTTTTTTTTTTTTGAGGAAGATTAGCCCTGAGCTAACATCTGCTGCCAATCCTCCTCTTCTTGCTGAGGAAGACTGGCCCTGAGCTAACATCCGTGCCCATCTTCCTTCACTTTATATGCAGGATGCCTGCCACAGCATGGCTTGCCGAGTGGCGCCATGTTCACACCTAGGATCTGAACCGGCGAACCCTGGGCCACTAAAGCAGAACGTGCGAACTTAACCACTGCACCACCGGGCCGGCCCCTAGCCGATTCTTAGAGACAGTAAATGACTAGCTTTTGTGTGTGCCTTTCATACACAAACCAATCAACCCAGAGTCCACAGCCCAACCATCTCCACTATCAGGCTTTCAACAGCTCTCACTCCCAGGGCCGCTATTCCCCTGTGGAATCTCTCCAGAGCCAGCTACCAGACCAGACTAGGGACAGCCCCTCTGCCCCAGAGCCAATCCTACACCTGCTTCCTCTGCCTTGCTGCCTTCCTTCCCCTGGAAGCCACGATAAAGGCTCTTGCCCGTGTTCTCCCCTCAGGCTCTCTGCCTGCTGACCCTGGTGCATCTCCACGTGGCCCTGAGTGGTGCAATGTAGCCCCTCCTCTTGGGGCCTGGGAGTAACTATCTTTTCAATGGTATCATCTCCTTATCTGTTGGCCTCACCATACCTGAAAAATAATAAAAACTATATTTAAAACAGATCAGGAAATCCCCTGCATTCTCAGGTCCCCATGGGAACAGGAGGGGTTGGCCGTGAGGGCAGGGCCACACAGTGACAGGCAGGTTTGATTCAGATCACAGCAGCCACTCTCTAAACATGCACAGGCACAGCAGGGCGTCTGAGGGGTCTTCTCTCTTTAAATTAAGTCTGATTGAGGCCTGTTTCATTCAATGCGTTATTAAGTGATGCTGAGTTTCTTCTTATCAAAGTTTTAATAATTATAATTTCTAATATAGTGTTTGCAGAACACAGATGGTGTTAACATAATTCTTAGGAATATATCATTCCCAGTTCATTGGACCCTCTGGAATTAGATCGTATAAGTGTTATATTTTAACTTAATTAATTGATTAGTTAATCACTTTAATTCATTTAAATTAATTGGTCCACTGTTGGGGCCGGCCCGGTGGTGCAGCAGTTAAGTGTGCATGTTCCGCTTTGGCAGCCTGGGATCCACTGGTTTGGATCCCGGGTGCAGACATGGCACCGCTCATCAAGCCATGCTGTGGCAGGCATCCCACATATAAAGTAGAGGAAGATGGGCACGGATGTTAGCTTAGGGCTAGTCTTCCTCAGCAAAAAGAGGAGGATTAGCAGACGTTAGCTCAGGGCTGATCTTCTCCTTCTTCAAAAAAAAAAAAAATGTTGGCAAGGTATAGAGAAATCGACATTCTTCATTCATTCAAAGAAGTTATGCGTGCCAGGCACTGAACTAGGACTAGCAGTGAACGAGACGTCCAAGGTTTCTGCTTTCAAGAAGTTTCTGTTCCAAGCGTGGTATAGATGGAGAGTAGATGTTGAGGGAGGAGGAAATAAACAATTATTCAGAGAGTTGTTGTTCGTAAAAGTACGAATCAGTCCAACTTCATTGCAGGACAATACGGCAGTATCTATGAAAATGTTGTGCTGGCCTCCTATTTCTAAATAATGACCCTACAGTTATTCTCACTCCTGCTTAAGCACATCGATATGTGTACATGGATGCTCATGTGTACATGGATGCTTGCTGGAGTGCTGGGTGTAACTATGAAGAAAACGGAAATAAGCTTAATGTTCCTCAAGAGAACAAATTATGCAACAGTCATACAATGGATCATCACGTAACCAGGAAAAATCAGCTTTTTTTTTAATGTACCCATGTGGAAAGAATCTGAGGCTATTTTGTTTGGAAAAAAGCAAGTTGCTGAATAGTATGTACAATATGATTCTACTTCTCTTAAAAAGAAAGAGACACACATAATTCCTGTAAGTATAAATGTATGAGTGTCTATATAATTAGATATACATGGGTTAATGTATGACTATACAACTAGACATATGTGGGTTAATGTATGACTAAGAAAAATCTGAGAAGTGGGATACAGGAAGCTTTCTAGAGTATAAATTTCTGTACTGTTTAGCTGTTCTGTTGTCTAAGTATGCGCTACTTTTATACTCAGGAAAAAATGAGAGAAAAATTTTTTTTAAAAAAAAAAGTAATGTATTTAAGGGTGATTTGGTTTACTCAGTTTATATTTCCAAACTTCAGGCTAAAAATTAATCTGGAAAGAAAACTCAGCTACGGAGAAAGGATAACAAAGTAACTAATCCTTTGCCTCATTCCTTAAATTCAAAGTCACTGATGTAACTGGGGAGAGAGGAAAATACAACTGCGTACTTACTATTTGTCAGACATTTGTTACTCACTAATTCTCAAGGCAACCCACAAAGCGAAGCCGTCCCAGCTCCACAGATGAGGAAACTACGGCTCCCAGAGATTAAGTGATTTCCCCAGTGCAGAAGCCGGTGGGATGACAGCGGCCATTCTGCTCCAGTTCTGGGAGCAGCCAAGACTTCCCGGCCTTGAGCTCTGATCTCCCTGGCCATTCCCTCAGGTCGCTGTGGGTGGAGAGCGTGAAGGTGGGGGTGAGGTAGGAGCAACTGATTACGGTTATTTTTGTCCAAGGAGGCATTTTCTCCCCACTCCATTCCCTCCTGGTCCTGTCCTCTCCAAGTTTCACACGCCTGTCCTCAGAGCTGCCTCAGGAGCACCAGGTGGCAGGCACCACTCACGGAAGTGCCTGGCCTAGAACCTGCCTGTAGGAAGTCCTAGGAAAAAAGGCCAGAAAAATGTGTTTCTTCCCTTCTAGAACTCTCTTCATTATCAGATCACAGATCAACCACACCCAGGCTTGCCTGATTATGTGATATGGGAGGAGGAATCCGACTTCACCTCTCTCAGCCTGCTGTCTGTAGAATAAGAATAATACATTCTGGGAGAATCTCTCAAAAGAGAGCCAGACCTGGGGGTCTAGTGGGTAAGACTCCGTGCTCTCACCACCGCGCCCGGCTGCCTTTCCCGGTCAGAGAACCCATCTGTCGGTTGTGATACTGTGGTGGCTGTGTGACCACCCACAGTGGACAGGTTTCAGCAGAGCCTCCAGACAGCCTAGGAAGAAGGACCTGGACACCCACTTCCAGAAAAAATGAGCCATGAAAACCCTGTGAACAGTGGAGCACTGTCTGACGTAGTGCCAGAAGGTGAGAGGACGGCACAGAAGGACCAGGGAGGGTTCCACTCTGCTGTCCAAGGGTCGCTAGGAGTAAATTCTAACGTGCTAAACAAAGTACCACCTAAAGGCTGAGGGCCCCACCTCCCAAGTAAAGCAACCCTTAACAGAACAGCTCCCACTACTTACGAGTCCAGTGCTTTTCGTAATCACAATTTTAAAGACGGTGTTTGAACACCCACATAGGCAACGTCTCCTCAGGGTTATGTCTGCTATCTGTCGTACAGTGAATGAAGAATCAACAGAAAAGTTCACCAGACTTCCTGCCTTTACTCTGTCCCAAAGCTACCACCTTTCCATTCTAACAGGTGCCATTTAGTTCTAGAACCAACCCTGGGTTAATCTTTGAACTGGGAAAAATAAGGATGAAAATAGTAAAAACTGGGGCCGGCTCCGTGGCCGAGTGGTTAAGTTCGCACGCTCTGCTGTGGCGGCCCAGGGTTCGGATCCTGGGCGCGGACACAGCACCGCTCGTCAGGCCACGTTGAGGCGGCCTCCCACATCCCACAACTAGAAGGACTTGCAACTAAGATATACAACTATGTGTGTGTGGGGGGTAGGGGTTTGGGAAATAAAGCAGAAAAAAAAAACACAAACAAACAAAAAAAATAGTAAAAATTTTCAAAATTTCAACTTGATGACCTTGTTAACTTCCAGAATAGGAGTAGGGGCAACACGTGTCCACTTTATTACTAATAATAGCTAACGTGTGAGTGCTCACCACGTGCCAGACACCGTGTTCAGGGCTCTACACGCACTAACGCATCTGACCCATACAGTGGCACCTACTTTGTAGGGGTTTTATTTCCCCCATCTACAGATAAACAAATTGCAGGTCCTGAGATGTCGACTTGCCTGGTCGCTGCCCAGCGGCTCAGCCTCAGCAAGGCAGCCGGCGATTTCAGCCACCTGGTCTACCTATCCAGCCATATCAGTCACACTCCTAACATTCTAAACCCTAGTCATCCTAAACCATTTAGGAGTCTTTGGAATGACCGTGTGCTTAACTCCACCCTACCCCCACCCCATTCTTGCCTTTGCACATGGCTTTTCTCTCTTCTCACCGAACCACGCTCTCCTTCCAATGGACAGGAAGTTTTATTCCATGCGTGAATGAAAGTAAGACTCCTGTAAAAATTCATTGCTATATTTAAGATGCAAGAGTTGCTCTGGTAGGAAATACCAAAGCTTTCTCCGTAACAAACAATTCTTGCAAAGTTGTTTCTTATCTCAAAGCCAGAATTCCCTACACAGATTGCCTAAGGTTGACTTTCCTCTGTTCTCCTCCCCCGCCACCCACCTCATCCCTGCCCTCTGGCTCCAGCCTTCAGGAAAGATCCACAGTGACCTTTGGCCACTGCCAAAGAGGTTGATCTGGAAATTTGCAGCCTTCCATTTAATAGCTGTCTACCACTTCTCCTTGGGACTCCATTTCAGAGGAAAAGGACATACTTTGTTTTTCAAACCATTTTCAATTTTGACCACATCCAAAATTAGCCATTGGGCTTGGTGACAGGACACGCACACGTAACACACCTTGCCCAAGCGACATGATGTCAAGGCATTGGTCTGACACTGCACTGAGAAATGAGCATCCAATGGTTTAAACGACTTTTTGATTTATAGATACAGCATCCTTTCCATGTTTTCAGAGAACTTTAAACACATCATCACAAACACATCACATACTTCTATGGGGACGGCCCCACAGAAATAATGCAATAAACATCATAAGGCCAATGCAAAAACGTTAAATATTTAACAGCAAACCTTTCGATTAATCAAAAAGGTTTTGACTGATGTGTCAAAACTACTTTTTTCTTAAACTGAATCGATGCCTAATTGTCATACGATGTAGAAGGATTTAAAGGCTACTTTAATTAAGGTATACCAAAAAAGATAGCCAGTACAGCAATACTGATAATAGCAACAGAGAGAGAAGACAGAAAAATAAAATGGAAATAAACTAAATCACGCCTATTTTTTAATTTTTTGAATATTCATAGAGCACCTACCATCAAGGCACCAGGCTTAACGCTGGGGACACAACGTTAAAAAGACAGGGCTCTGCCCTCACAGGGCTTCCATTCTTTGTGGGGGACAGAAACTAAAATAATTACACTGTATATTTTCTTCCAGCAGTTATGACAATACTCTGCCCTAATTAACAAGAGGAAATAGTGAAATAATATGCAGACATTTTAAATGATGTTTAAGAGGCTTTAATAACAGTAGAAAACGCTATTACAAGAATGGTGTTTAATAAGAGAAACAATTTTATAAAGCACATGATCTCATCAATGTTTACAAAAAGACAAAAGGAAGATTCAATGGCCGTAAAATTCATCTTTGAGAATAAATTATCCCGAATGGCTAAGAAAAATGACGAAAGAAACTTCTGCACCTAAACAGGGAAATATATATTATATATATAAAATATATATATAATTAGTTCAATGAGCAAGGAGCAAGAATCAACAAACGTCAGGGCTTCAGGACAAACATGTCTATAAGGGTCTGTTCCTGGACTAATACTTTAGAATATGGTTTTGTAAATGTTTAAAAAGTGGCATTTTCAAGCCAGTGAGAAAAGGATAAACTAGGGAATAACTAGTAGGTTAACTATTTCAAAAAATAAACCAACTTAGACCTTTACAGCACATCATAAATTCCAGTGCAACATATGATAGTATAAATCTCACTGGTAAAGCTGAAAAAATATAATTTATGTAGTAATAATCTAAAACATCAGTAAATGACTAACTGTTAAGTTTCCAACAAAAATTCCAAGTGCATTTCAATGTTAAAATTTAGAAAACGTTCAATGAAATGTAGGAAACTACTAAGCTGATTTTGGGGTGGGCAGGTATTCTAAGCATAAAATAATCATTTTAAAAGATTGAAGATCTGACCATAGACATTTAAAATAAATTTCTACACAGAAAAAAAATCATGACATATATCCCACACTATAAATATAGTTATCACAAAATAAATAAAGTTAAATGGCCAGCAACTGACAGGAAAAATGTTTGCAACATACGGCAGCTAAAAGGTTGATGTTTTTCATAGACGGTATGCTCTTACGACCAACAAGATATACACATTCCAGTAGAAAAATGTGCAAAGGACATGAACATAATTGATGGAGAAATAAAAAAGATTGATAAATATATTTTAAAATATTCAACCACCTTAGCAATGATAGAAATGCCAGTTTAAGATTAAATTCTGTTTCACTAATCAGATGAAAACAATAACATCCAATATTGGGAAAAAGACAGTAAAATGTACCCTGCTAGCTAGCGTGTAAATTAGTACATTCTGCTGAGAAGGCAATTTGGGAAAATGTATCAAAAGCCTTATTCAAACCTTTTAATCCAGTAATTCTACTTCTAAGGTATTTATCTAAAAAAAAAATAAATAATCAACATTTCACACAAAGACAACAACTGAATACTAAGTGTCCCTACTATGAAACTCATCAAAGTAACAGAACTACGAAATGTAATCGTATGCAACCATTACAAAAATTTAAGTTCTCAAAGCATTTTTAACGACAGATGAAAAGTTCACAAACACAGTAAATGAAGAAAACAGGATCTATCTCGGTAGCCTGATCATAATTTTAAAAGATGTATACACAAATACGTAGAAATCAAGTTGGCAGTGGTTCTCAGGTGAAATTAGAGGAGACTTCAATTTTATTTTTCTTTTAATTCTCTTCCTTATACTTTTATAAATCTTTCAAATTTTCCATAATGAACATGTATTGTTTAATAATCAGGAAAATGTAACTTAAAAAATATCTACAGTAAATATACCAAATTAACACAGGCTGGTAAGACCATGGGGCAACTGCTTTTCCCTCTTTTAACTTACCTACATTAAGCAAAAGATAACTTTTTAAAAGATCTAGTATGTTGACTGCCAAACATTGTCCAAAGGGGACCGATTAGAGGGGGAGGGGGTGGGGGAGGGGGTGGGGGCGGGGAAGGCAGGCAGAGGCCTCACAGGGTGGGGAAGAGGCGGCACACAGGGTCCAGGGCCTCAGACCACTCGGTGCTCAGCACTGCAGGAGGGCCAGAAACAAGAACTACCTTGGAGCTAAACGCTCAGTAAACATCACCCCATTTCTCCATGCCACATTTAGGCAAGAAAGCAGAAGCCCAGAGAGGAAATCGAGACTGCTCAAAGGTACACCACAAGTGGGTGGCATTTGACCTTCCATGAAAGAGAAAGGAAAACGGCCGAGGCCATTCCACAAACAAGCACAGAGGTATTCCTCCACATGGCCACAGCACTGTCACCAACGGCCACCGGCCTCCACTAAGGGAGCACAGATCTCAGGGCCTGAGCCAGTGCACTCCTGCTGACTGGGTTTGGCTTGGCGACCAACGGAGGCCACAGCGCTACCCACAGGGATAAGCAGGCCCTTCCAATGGGCCACGTCAACAACGGGAGGGGTCGTTTCCACCTGGCAGCAGACGCAGAGCCGCCTGAGAACCATTCTGAGCTGGTTCCCTGGCCTAGAAGCCTGCAAGTTCACAGTCAGAGGACAGCCTGATGATCAGGTTGGATTTCCTCCCCAGCTGGCTCCAAACTGAGGAGTCAAAGTTCCACAGAAAGGAGGCAGCCCGTGTAGACACACCGAGAGCACACTGCAGCTGCCCCCCGCAATTCGGTGAACCCTCCAGAAAGCGCTGTGTGCCCCGGCCCTCTGCTCTCCCCATGAAAATCGAGGGGCAATTAATCCACTGGACGCCGCAGAGCCTACAACGTGACCCAGGAGGGAAGTGCAATAAACACATACATATAATCACACAGAAACCACAAAAACGCCATCCGTCAGGACACTGATCTACGTGTCCAGATAAAGGGAATCGGCAAACGAACAGCCACTGTCATACCAGGCAATTCACACCCCTTCACTCTTTGAAACAAAAATTACACTCCTCATTTTACACATGAAAATTCTGAAGCTCAGAGAAATAGAAAAGGCAGCTCAAAGTCCCAGAGCTGGGAAGTGCCGGAGTTGGAATTCCACCTTCAAAGCCCGTGCCACTTCTCTCAGCATGCGGTCGGCAATCTCGTCCCCGTGGTCACAAAGGGCCTCTGCCCGGCCGTGTGGAATCCAGGCCCCGCGCTGCGCTAGGCAGGGCCTGTCTTCCCACAACTGCCAGGTACAGCTCCAGAAACGAGAGCATTATACCTAATATACCAAAGGTGCTCAATCTATACCCAGAAAAGGACATCAGTCCTGGTACAGTAAATAGTAATTATAACAATGGCTGCCAATCACTGACCATCTGCTCTGTGAAATGCCTGTAGGAGGATCGTGACATATATTACCCACGTTTGACCCAAGTAACAACACAGTGGATGTGTCCACTTTTCAGATGAAGACACTGAGGCTCAAGGAGGTCTCAGAGCTAGGAAATGGACTCTATCTGACACCACAGCCTCCTTCCGGAACCCAACCTCTCCCACTGTGGCAGGTCATGAGGCCCAATGAGTTGCTCAGGTCAACTCCGAATTCCTTCTGGGCAGTTCCCCCAGCCCCAGCCCAGGGCTCCAGCCACTACCTTGGTTGAGGTAGGTCAGCGTCTCTTCGTGCAGCTTCACAGCGGGGGACGTGGCGGCACACAGCACGTACTGCAGGGGCGGCAGGCGGGCCTCGTTCTGGGGGGACAGCTGGGGCTCCTCCTGCTTGAAGATGGGCAGGGCGAGCACATCGCTGCAACACACAGGAGGGAGCCGTCAGGAACTGAGCCCAAGGAGCCCGTTTGCAAAGACAGAGCCAAGGCAGCGAGGCAGAGGCAGACCTCGGGCTTCCAGGGCAGTGCAGCCACGCACGTTACAGCCGCAGGTTCGGCTCCCGATCCCGCCGTCACTCCAAGATGCTTTCAAACAATGAACCATTCCTTGATGATTCTATCTTCACTCAACAACTCTCAGATTTATTCAGTCCAATCATCAAGGAAGTAAAAATACAAAGTTACCTACTATCTACAAATTACAGAAAGCTCTGTGACAAAGCAACTAGCCGCCACGGAGAGAACTTCAGATGCCATAGGATTTCCATCCACGAGAGACTGCTCGTTATAAAGTCTTGCTTTTAGAATAAGAATCTGAACAAAATTTTAATCTTTTAAATAAACTATTCTATTTATTGGCTACTTTTCAGACCAATACAACCCTCTCCTCAGGGCTCCATCCACTCTGCAAATACACAAACAGTTTGCCGTACTCACCCAAGTTGAGACATTGCCCCACCCTTCTAAAAAAAGGACAGCTGGCCCACAACCCTGATTTTAAGGGTCATACTAATGTCTCCTAAATGCAAAACAAGAAGGACGGACCTTGGTCTCAATTCAGTCTTCTTATCCAAATGGAAAATATTGAGATGGTCAAGATTCTTTTCCTCTACCTCTAAACAAAATCCCCCGCCATACCCAAAGCCAGCAGCCTCGCCTCAGCCTGACTGGAGCACCTGTTTCTAGGTGTATTTTTTAAATACCCTCGCAAGGCGAAAAGAAATCCTTGAGAACACGAGCGACCTGTGAGCAGGAGAGACTTGTTTAGGACCTCTAGATTACGAACAGCACGGAAACAGGTGCCCAAAAAGTGCCCCTGCCCTTATCTAGACCCTTCTTCCGTGTGTCCCGGCTATGAATCAGATTCGCTGACCCCTCTTCACTAGATAAACAGCAGAGTCATTGGGACAATCTGTACCTCGTAGGACACAATAAACAAGTGTCTCCAAAATACAAACCCAGCACACATCCCAGCAACGTCTAGCCAGTTCTCAGAGGGAAAAGTCTGGCTTGGGGCACACCTGGAAAACCTGCCACCACCCGCTGCCCAAAGGTGAGCACACGGTGCTGCCTCGGCTCCCCCACGCTGCGCCTCCCACTCAGCAGCCCGGGCACACGCCCAGCCCAAGGGGTTATCGAGGAACAGAGGAGAAGTGGGCAGGCCTGCTCACCTGGCTTGCATCACTTCGTGTTTGCCCAGACCACGTTAAGTTAATAATCCATGGGCTGCTGCCTTTAAATAAGGGGGGAGGTGGGGGTTAGAACCATCACTCAACAGTAACTTGTTTCAAGCCTGGCATCCTTATTTGCCAAGGAATAAAAGTCACGAGAACATCAAACACAGAGGGAAGAAAGGAGTAAAGGCCACTGCCTGGCGAGGTCAGACGGTTTGCAGAGGCTCTGCAGGGTGAGGAGACAACCAAAACCAAAATACGGAACCAAGGAAAAGGACAAGACCCTCACTCTAGAGTCGGGGGGAGGAGTGGTGTATTCACTGACCCCCACCTTGGCCTTCCCTGAGGCCAACCTCTGCAAGGGCAAAAAACCCATCTTCCAGAAGCGAGATAAAAGAAGAGCCTGGACCCACGGCTTCTTTACCCATGGTCCCAAAATGACCCCAGAAACCAAGAGGGCTGCATGACACCTTTCGCCCCAACTCCCACCCCACTCCCCTCCCCTCTCTTAAAGCCATACCCAAATCCTAAAAGGTGTCTGAGATATTCCACAGACAAATGTCAATCTCAGTACCAGAGGCACTGCCCATGCAAGAGAATCACTCCCTCATGGGATGCCATTTTAGGTATCCAGGAAGTTTTAAACACACTCACCCTCCACTCAGGGTCACCTTCAAAATCATTTTTTCTTTTTTTTGAGGAAGATTAGCCCTAAGCTTACATCCACTGCCAATCCTCCTCTTTTTTTGCTGAGGAAGAGTGGCCCTGAGCTAACATCCGTGCCCATCTTCCTCTATTTTATATGTAGGACGTCTGTCACTGCATGGCTTGACGAGCAGCGCATAGTCCACGCCCGGGATCCAAACCGGTGACCCCCAGAGCCACCGAAGTGAAGCGGGTCAACTCAACCACTATGCCTCCCAGCCAGCCTCTCACACTCATTTTTAAAATATGGCAACACACCTAACGGCCACAAAGCAAAATTTAGGCAAAACTACAACTAAAACTTCTTTGTGCAAGAAAGTAAAAATGTATTCCGCAGCAGCATTTCATGTAAGGGAATGGACACAATCTCCTGCTAGGGAATTAACCTCTGCCCACTGGGCTTCCACCATCCCCCAGCGCAGCCCCCTCTGCTGACATCACCGCGCCAGCACGAGCCCTCCAGTCCTCGGTGAAGACCGGCGACGGACTACGCGGTCTGCCACCACTCTGGCCCGCGAATAAAGAACAGCGGACACGCCGGTCCAACCCAGCCACTCCTCCGCCTTCTGGAGGGGCATGTCTTCGGGGAGGACTGCTGGACAGACACCGACCAGAAGCCAGGATTCCCAGCTGGCTCGTCCTGTTAAATCTGAAGGAGAACAGCTTTGGGGCCAAAAAAAGCACGCAGGGTGCCTCTCACTTTGGATCTGCCAATGCCAGCGACTCCCTCGGCCTTGCAGGTCACCTCCGAGCACATACCAAATGCCCTTTGGGTTAAATTAGACACATTTCATAAACTGTGACTAGGATGGAAATAAAGACAGGCTAAAGCTGGTTCTGGCGAGTTCAGAAAGCGAACTGACTGCCCATTAGTCCCCTGCCAGCTGCAGAACAGAGAAAAACAATCCTCCGGGAACTGAAGCGCACGGGGTCCTCCTCCCTAAAGGGGACAGGAGAGAACTCTGCAGAACAGGCAGGGCTGACCTTTCCCTTTGAAGGGCACTCGTCCAGTCCCTGCAGAAGAAAGTTTCCCGCCTAGGGCACTAGACGTGGGGCCTCGGCCAAGGGAGGCGCGACCACCTGGAGGGAGCGCACCTGTCCCCCAGCCCCCGCCCGCCGCCGTCTCGCTGGCCCCTCGGTGCGACCGAGGACGCTGGAGAGGGCGCGAGTCCGGGCGAGGGGCCCGGGCGGCGAGGGCAACGCGCAGCGAGCCAGACCTCCCGGGACAGGCACCAGACGGAGGGTAGGAAGCTGCCTCTTCTCCGACGCGCGGGCAGCGACGCGGGGAGGCGGCGGCGCTGCCGGGGCCACAGGGGCGCGCGGGGCCCGCGTCCGTCCGTCCGTCCGTCTGTCCCGAGGCGGGAGGCGGGATCCGGGCGGCTCTTGGCCCCAGCGCCCGGAGGGCGGATGGGGAGGCAGGGGCGCAGCGAGGGCGCCCTGGCGTCCGGGCCCCGGAGCTCCCCGCCCGGTCCTCGGACGCCCGCCAGCGCCTCGCCCGCCGCCCCGCCGAGCCCGGGCTGCGCCCGTCGGGGGCGGCGCGGGCCTTACCGCAGGTAGCTGCCGGCGTTGTGCTGGTTGTAGTGCTCGGGCTGCGTGTGCCAGAACAGCATGGCTGGAGCTCTGAGCCCGCCCCGAGCGGCCGGGCGCGCAGCGAACGGGCCGCGGGCCGAGGGCGCACCGGCACCTGGAGGCAGCGCTGCCGCCGCCCGCCGCCGCCGCGCCTTTATGGACGGCCCGGGGGCGGGGCCGCCGCCAGACCCGCCCAGGCCGCGCTGCAGGGAGGCGGCTCCGGGGCCCCGCACCTGGCCGAGCCGAGCCGCGGGCGCGCCCTTCCCGGGCCGCCAGGCGGGTGGCGCGGCGCGGGGCGGCCCCCGAGGGTGGGTCTGCGGCGACCCTCGGCGGCCTCGTGCGCCTCCTCCGCGCGCCACTCTCGACGTTGTGCTCAGCGCGGGTCCCCGAGCGAGCGAGCGAGCGGTGCCGTCGCGGGGGAGAGACCGCTCTGTGCTGGACGTCGGGGACCGCGGCCCACACTCTGTGCCCTCTCGCCTTGCTCGTGGTTTTTCATAGCACTTCACGCTCTCGGAAATCGTGGTGTTTTTTCTTTTAATTTATACTTTCGTATTGATTGTCTTTCCCAATAGAACGTAAGCTCCAAGAGGGTAAGGCCTGGACTCTGTAACTCACCGCGTTGTCCCCACTACCTAGAAAAGCGCTTGGGACATAGTAAGTGCTCGATAAATATTTGTTGAATAAGTATGAAAGAAAGGAATGCATCAAGTGAATAATCAGAGAAGGCTTCCTGGAGGAGGTGACATTGAGCTGAGGCCTTATGCATGCAGAGGAAGTATCTCTGGACATCTGGAGAGAAGATGGTTCCAGGCAGGGGCAAGGGTAATTGCCGAGGCCCTGAGACTGCCCTTCTTTGATATGGCTGGGACTGGGTCCCAAGGGGGCAGCAGAGGAGATGAGATGGGAGTGGTGAGTGGGGCAGATCATGGAGGGCCTGGCAGGCCCTAGCAGGGAGCTGAGATTTTATCCTGTGTGTTTCAAGCAGAGGACTTGCATATCTGATTTGCCTTTTGGAAAGATCAATCTGGATAGAGTGTCGACAGGGGGTCGTGGGGTCAGGGCAGTGAGGAGGGAGTGGAGGTCAAGGAGCTGTGAGCCACCCCAGGTGATATCCAGACCCACACTACATGGCACAGCGCCTGGCTCAGAAGAGCTGTCCCTTAGTCTTCATCTAATGGAAGGAAGCCCCACAAACACCTGGGCCCAGAACTCCCTGCTCCCCGAGGAGGGAGGTAGATAAACTCCCCCTCACCTCCCTCTGCTCTTGCGCTGCGTCCCCCTTCAAGGAAGGACTCCTGCACCAGCCACAGGGTGTGCTGTGAGCCCAGCGAGGTGACAGCCCCCAGCCCCCGGGGACGCCTCTGCTGCAGAGCCCTTCGCCCAGGGTCGCACCCCAGTGCGGGCAGTCCTGGTGCCTGTCAAGCTGGGGGTATAAAAGTCTGGCCATCTCCACTGATGGCTGTTCTAGCCCCAGGCCTCCCCATGGGGCCAGTCGAAGCTGAAGCTGTCACGGGAGTTCCCCCAGTCCACTCCTGCTTCCTTCCCACCCCTTCACAGGTGTTAATCTCCCGGGAACTTCCTAATAAATATACTGAACACTGAGCTCCGTCTGAGGGTCCATAACAAGCACAGCCTTTAAGTAGGAGGCACTCTGGGGTGGTGTGGACAGAGCATGTCCTTTCCTGGATTCTTTCCGAGAGCACCTGCCACGTGCCAGGCGTGGCACTGGGTGCTGGGCTGCGAGCTTGCGTTCTAACTGGAGAGGCCGAAGCGTGGGCAGCAAGTACAGAACAGCGTGATCAAGGAAGTGGAGGCTGCTCTGCAAGACAAGGGAGGACTGGAGCTCTGGAAAGTCTCCGGGGAAGGTGATGTCCCCAGCGGTTGGGTGGGCGGACATTAGCCAATCTGTGGAGTGGGGGACGGAGGAGGGTCTCCAGCTGAGCTCACGGCATGTGTAAAAGCCTGGAGGAAGGGCACCAAATGTGGGACAGGGATTACAGTGGGTCAGACCTGGGTTTACCACGGGGCTCTGTCAGGGTGCGTGACCTGGCTGGAGTGAATTGACCGCACGCTGCTTCTCCCACTAAGGCGGACCATAGAATGCAGTGGAAATGATGCTGTCCCGGTTCCAGGCTGGTCCTAGGAGGCCAGGCAGCTTCTGCCTCCACCGCAGGGAGAGTCTAACTGCCCATTGGAGAGCAGTGGCAGCCCCCAGCCATTCTGGCCATTGGCAGAGGCCATCTTGGATGTGCCAATGGATCTGCTTTAACAGACCACATGGGACAGAAATGAGCCATCCACTGAGCCCTGCCCAAAATGCAGACTTGGGAACAAGGAAATGGCTGCAGATTTGGTTTTTTAGTTTTTTTTTTTTTTTTTTTTGGAGGAAGATTAGCCCTGAGCTAACTACTGCCAATCCTCCTCTTTTTGCTGAGGAAGACTGGCCCTGAGCTAACATCTGTGCCCATCTTCCTCTACTTTATATGTGGGATGCCTACCACAGCATGGCTCGCCAAGCAGTGCCATGTCCACACCCAGGATCCGAACCGGCGAACCCCGGGCCGCCAAAGCGAAACGTGTGCACTTAACCGCTGCACCACCGGGCCAGCCCCTGGCTGCAGTTTTAAGCCACTAAGTTGTGGAATGGTTGGTTTCATAGCAACTGAGAGGTGATACACTGGCCCACGGGGCTTTGGCTTTGCTGTTGGTAAAATGGGGGCGATGAGGCTGAGTTTCCGGGTTGTGGTGAAACCTGGGGTCAGTGAGTGTACCCTCTCAGGAGCGACCGCATTCAGGGTGACTGCGCACCTTCTCTCCTCTCCTAGATTTTGACCCTCTTGAGGACGGATTTGGCAGTGCCCACGGAGACTGCATCTGAGTCACACCGTGTAAACCAGAATGCAATCCCTGCGGTGACTCTCCGGTGTTGCAGGGCACAGCTAGGCCTCGTCTGGACCCAGGGGCTTCCAGCCCAGTGAGGAGGAGACGCATGTGCAGAAGATCGCCTACCAGTCCCTTTTTTCTAATTTTGTAAATGTCCCCAATTCACTTATGGCGGATATTGGCTTTTCCTCTGTGCCACGCCTGGTGCCAGACGCTGGAATCTCCCGACACTGAGAAGTAGGCACATCACCCCATCAGACAGAAGGAGAAACTGAGGCTCAGGAGGCTGAAAGCCACAGCTGGGTTTTGAGGCCGGAAGTAAGAGTTCAGGGCTGTGCTCCTTGGCTCCCATTCCTGTCCTCAGGCACCGCATTCTTGTCTTGGCACAGGGCTGGGCAGATGTGTGTCTGCTCCCAAGGAGCAGCCCAGGCCCCCACAAGGCCCTGGTGGGCAGGGACTCCTCCTGGGGAAAGCCTCTCCCGTAGGCCCCGTTACGCCAACAGGCTTGGCGGACAGTGAGTGCCCAGCGTCCTCAGGCTGGAGGCCGGGCAGCCCTGGCTGCTGTGCACGCTGCCCGGGCGGGGAACTGGGAAGGGCCCAGCGCAGGAGGGCGCCCTCCAGACCTGCGCTCTGGCCTGCCGGGCCCTCTGCAGCACCTTGGCCCCTGACTCCCGCCCAGGGGCAAGGGAGAGGGAGGGCCCATCTGCCCAGCGCACTGGCTCTCCTCAGGTGCTAATTCAAGTAATGCAGTCAGTCCCCCCACGGCCCTGCAGGGTTCCGTGTGAGTCCCCAGGAGGGGGAATAGAGGCTCTGAATACTGGGGTGACTTACCCAAGGCCAGGTGGCTGAGAGTCAAGATTTGAACCCAGGCCGCCTGACTCTGGACCTCTGTACTCAGGCCCCCCTTTTGGCGCAGCCCCTTGTCTCCCAGACTAGGCTGGGCGTGGGTGGGGCAGCGGTGCACAGGATTCTGGCCCAACCCTGACCGCACCCTGCCTGCACAGACAGCTCGGGGCAGCTGTCTCTGAGGCCCTCAGGAGTTAACCACCCTCCTGTGAAGGGAGCGATCTTCCTGGAGTCTGTGTCCCCGCCAGGCTCTGGAATCTTCTAGACAGGAGCCATGTCCTCCTCCGAGATGCGTCTCCTCCGCGTGGCACAGGGTCATCATGGAGAGGCTGCCTATGAGCTCGTTTAATTTGACTGACATGAAACGCAAGGACAGTTGAGGAACAGTGTGTGCAAAGGTGCAGAGGGAGCAAAGAGTGTGGTTCTCCAGGAATGCAATAAAGGGGGAGCCACAGGACGGCCCCTAGAGTAAGAAGGTGCCAAACCAATCTGACTTCTGGGGAGTGGACTGGCTGTGTCGCCTTGGGCAAGTCACTTAACCTCTCTGTTGCCGATTGTGCAATGGCCATTTATTGAGGCGTGCTCTTGGGATCAGTGGCTGCCGAGGAGCGAGTGAGGGAAGGACAGGGCAGAGGGGCGAGTTTAAGTTGTGAGACCTCAGTGGATCCGATGAAGCTCTGGGGCCAGCATAGACCTCTGAGTTGTCTAGAATTTGGGCAAGGGGGTCAGGCCTTTGTATCCTCACGTTGACCAGTCACATCAGACACCGGGTGCCCCTGGGGAGGGGTCGTGACCTTGGGGAAAGTGACTCAGTGCGGGGCGAGCCCTGGAGAGGACCCGAGTCGGTGCTGTCAACTGCCAGCGGCCCCCGGAGAGCCTGGGCCGGGAGGGGACTCCCCGGGGCATGGCAGCACCCACTGGGCCCACCGCACCGAGTCGTCCTCTGTAGGAAGAAGGCTGTGCCTGCCTCTGGGAGCCGTTGGGAGGACACAGGGGGACAATGCGTGAGCCTGCAAGGCACCCTCTGCCGCCCTCACTAAGGACTTTCAGCTTGTCAGCTGCCCATCTCCAGTCTAGTTTTCAATTTCTTTTCAAATGTTCCCAAGTGTCTGGTGGATCAGAAACCCCATGGGCTAGTTAGGATCACATTCTGCTGCAGGGAACCAAAAACCCAAAATATAACTGGCTTACTTCTCCCTCACGCTCTGAAAGTCTGGAGTTAGCGCCGTCCAGTGCGGTGCCCACGAACCACATGTGGCCGTTGAAGGCTGGAAATACGGCTGGTCTTAATCGAGAAGTGTTGTAAGTGCAAAGTACACACCGGTTCCAAAGACTTTATATGAAGAAAGAACACACTGTGGCTCGTCAGTAATATTTATACTGATCGCATGAGAGATGATCACATTTTTAATATGTTGAGTTAAATACACTATGTTATCAAAATTAATTTTACCTACTTATTTTTACTTTTTTAAATGTGACTACTAAAAATTTTAAATTTAAAAATATATGGCTTGCATTTGTGGCTTGCGTTATATTCCTACTGCACAGAACTGGTCTAGAGCCGTGGTTCTTAATCAAAGATGACTTTGCTCCCCAGAGAACACACGGCAATCTCTAGAGACATTTTTGGTTGTCACAGCTTGGGGAATGGGGCACATCTATTGGGTAGAGGCCAAGGATGCTGCTAAACATCCTAAAATGCACAGAACAGCCCCCCACAACAAAGAATTATCTGGCACAAAATGTCAATAGAGCTCAAGTTGAGCAACTCTGGTCTAGAGGTAACTAGTGCATGGCGTTCTACAGTGTCAGGAACCCAGCCTTCTTATGCCTTGCTTCTTTGCCATGTGTCCATTTGCAAGGTCATGGCACAAAATGGCTGCTGGAGCTCCAGCCATTATGACAGCATTCTTGGCAGCCACAAAGAGGAAGGGCAGAATAACGGCGCACCTTCCCTCTTCAAGGAAGTTGTACGCACCACTTCTGCTTACTTCCCATTGATTGGAATTTAGTCACCTGGCCTCACCTTGCAGTATGGGAAACTGGGGAATTGTCCTGATATGGTGTGGCATGTGCCCAGCTACAAATCACTGTTTCTTACCGAGGAAGATGAGAGGATGGATCTGAGGGGGAGACTAGTATCTGCTATTCCTTGCCAGGGGCAGCAGGCAAGGACTGTTATTCCCATTTTACAGGTGAAGAAACAGAGGCACGAGGGTAAGGGGACTTGCCAAGACACAGTGCAAACAGCAGACTCCAGCACGAGCTGAGGTCTCCTGGCTTCCAGTCATCTCTTCATCACCCCCTGCTACCCTGCAAACTTGGCTAAGTTGTATTTTTATCCTTTGAATCCCATTGGTCAATTGCCCATATTGTCACCATGATGCCAGTTTCTCTGTCAAGAACTTTACTCGCCATCTCAAGAGAAGAGAGTGACTTCTCAGAGATGCTCCTTCAAGTTCAGATAGAGTCTGGAGTTGACTTAATAGCATGGTACCAATCTCCGTTTCTCAGCTTTGACAGATGTACGCAGTAACCTCAGATGTTAACAATGAGGGAAATTGGGTGACAGTATACAGGAATTCTCTGCGTTACATTGGCAACTTCTCTATGAGGCTAAAATTATTCCAGGATAAAAAGATTCTTTAAAAAACAATGTTCCTTCAGAATTCAAACAGTCAAATTGATACATTTGGGCCTGGGAGGTTTGGTTTTCTTAAAGCAAACTCACCTGCATCATTGACATTTATAATATTTTCCGACAACTCCTGTACACCCAGCCCTGAGCAGGCTCGACCCGCTGCACGGCAATGTTCTGCTGACTAGCCCAGCTAGTTCCCACAATGGCCCCATCAGACAGCCAGCGTGCCCATTTTACAGACGAGGCTATGGAGGCATGAGAGGTCAGGCAACCTGCCCAGGGGCACGTGACCAGCCAGTGGAGGAGCCGGGGATTCGAACTCTGGTCCCTCCCACTCCAAAGACCTCGCTATTGCCTTTCACCAACTCTCCCCTGTCTAGCTAGATTCTCCCATCAGTCTTTGGGCAGTCAAGCATCCTCATCCTGACGCAGGCTGCCCTACTCCCCGCTCAGCAGTTGCAGCGAACTTCCCTGGGCGGGGCAGCCGCATGCAATTGGGCACAGCGCCTTCCCTCCAGGGGCCAAACAAGAGCCCTGTTGTCTGCTTCCTGCCTCCTTCTGTGAGCCTCCCAGCCACAAGCCGGCCTCTACAGGGAGACCACAGGCAGCCGCTCTTCCCCAGGGTCGCTGCTCGGAACGGGGGGGGGGGGGGGGGGGGGGGGGGGGGGGGTGGGCAGGGAGCGCGCCAGCAGAGCGGCCCCCAGGCGCACAGCGAGGAGCTGCAGCTTCGCGCTCATTAGCTGACTGAGCTCGCAGCATCCCAGGAACGGAGACGTCACCACACCCACTTCACTGATGGGAACACTGTGGCTCCAAGACTCAGCCGCCTATCTCAATTTGCAAGCTGGAGGGTGGTGGAGCCAGACGGGCTCGTCTGGCTGGAGAGCCTATGCCCTGTCCACTGTGCTGGGCTCAAGGGACAGCAGCTGGCTGGGGCCAGACGTGCGGACGTCTCCCCAGGGAGGCAGAAGTTGGACAAGGCTGCAGAGCTTTGGTGCCTAAGAGAAGGAAGCAGGACTCAGAGGACTTTCTTCTGCTGCTGCTCTAGAGAGGCTGTCTCCGCTGGCTGCTGGCCTGCCGGTTCTCTCCCTCCTCCTCATTCATCCCCACCCCGCCCAGAAAGAGGACGGGCTGAACACGCATCTTGCTGAAACCACCACAGTGAAGTGAGCACTTCTTTTCTTAGGATGTAAATGCAGAAACACAGATAGAATGGGAAGAGCCCGCAGCCACAGAGGTTTGGAATCTGGAAAGCAGATGGGTGAGGGATAAGAGGCTTTGCAGAGAGAGAGAAGCTGAGCTGGCAAGGGACAAAACCACAGAGCAACCTGATCACCATGTCAGTGCGGCAGAGGCTGGGAGTCTCGGCGCTCTTCTCCCGGGGAAAGGATGGAAGGGAGGATGGGTTGAAATCTACTAAGAAAAGCTAAAGCTTCATCTCCCCTCCCTCTCCACGCAGAGGGCACATCAGGGGACTTCCGAACTGCGGGTGTTAGTCCAGGTCCTCCAAGAAGCAGATGCCGAGAGCGTAAGAATTTTATCAGGGAACTGCCTGTGTGCGGGAAAACCAGGAGCCCAGGAAGCCAGGAGAGCTGGCAGACTGCATTCAGCTCTGACACGCGGAGGAGAGAGGGAGGGAGGCTGAGGGGCAGCACCCAGGACGGCCCTGTGCTCTAAGGGGTCTGTGGCAATGCATCTCCGGGGAAAACAACCTCCTGAGACGTCCCTGTCACACCCCGGGAGGTGGGGGCGGGGCGGTAAGAGGAGACCGCGAGAAGAGCATCCTCAGCGAGAACCCAGTGGGATTGGAGAACAGTCTCTCAATTTGCAGACGCATTCTCATGGCCACCACTAGGGCCAACAGGAATACTTAGGGGCAGGGGTACCATCCTGAAAATGGCAATGAAATGAGTGTTTATGTAATGAATGCTGAGAGCCCGCGGCCATCCTCCTGCCCTGCGCCCACCCCCATCCAGGTCCATTCCCAGAATGCCAGCTGTCCAGCCTTCACTCTCTAAGCAGAATATTGAAAGAATTTTCTTGAAGTATTTGACTTTGGAGGCTCCCCAATGAAAGAGCCAAGCCAGATCACCCTACAGTGACAGTCAGTCAACAAGCCCCTCCTGTGCATTCTGAGCTACCAGTCAGCTGTTTGCTCCCTCTTAGTATGAGCAGAGAATCGTGGATCACCCAGCATGTGAGAAGGGCTCTGACATAAAGGATACAGACCAGAACACACCAATATGGGTGTAGGGGGGTTGGGAGTGGGAATCAACTGGAACGAAATAGAGACTGCACAGAGAGGAAACACTGAGAACTCTACCAGTGTGGCCTTGCCATCCCTGAGCTGGAGCTTATGCATGGAAGGGATGGTTGCCACGTCCTTTGGGCCAGTCCTAATGCACAACATGCACACCGTGCATATCAACAGGGCTGCAGAGGAGGGTTGCACAGCTTGTGCACCGCCTGAAGCACAGGCCAAGGGGACTAGAGGAGCTGAAATCCAGCCCGTGCTCTTCTTGCAGAGCCATGTACCTGGCATGGGGCTTCTGCCACCCAGAGGAAGGGGCACCAGCTGCTCATTAATCCCAGTGCCCAGGGGCTGTGTCCACCCGGAAACATACAGGCTATCAGGGCCTGAATTCTATGCCTCAGCTCTTTGCCTCCGTACTGTTCCTGCTTCCTGGAATGCCGACTCCTCAATGCCCTCCTCCCCAGCCCCCATTTGCCTAGCAACTTTCATGAGGCTCAGCTCAATGTCATCTCCTCCAGGAAGCCTTCCCTAGACCCAACAGAGCAGGCCAGAAGCCCCCTCCTTGACTCTAAGTTCCACAGACATCGGCTCAGGACAACCTCACAACCCCCCAAGCCCAGGCCCCCACGAGGGCCAGGTCCACCAAGAAAAGAGTTGGATCTTTGGAGTAAGACAAGCCTGTCTTCAAATCCTGCCTCTGTTACTGTTTAGCTGGAGGACCTTGGTTAGTGTCTTAACCTCACTAGCCTGGGCTTCCTTATGTGTGACAGGGGACCTCCTTCCTAGGACAGTTTGGAGGATTAAATGAGATACTGTGTATGATGTGCCGGATACGTAGCCAAACACACGGAAATGCTCAGCTCACGCTCGCTCGTCCCCTGGGTTCGGTCCAATGCGACAGGCACGGGCTGAGCGTCTGCTGCCTGCCCAGCACGGTCACGTATTGGAGAAACGCAGCCCACGCCCCTAGTGAGACCAGAGCCTGCTCAGCTCTTCGTGGACTCACACACCCCCTCCTGGGATGATTTCTTTCTCCTCTCGAGATGATGACTTCTGTGGGTGCAGTCGATGCTGCCATGTGCTGTCCAGAGATCCCCCTTCGGACCAAGCACTGCTCCCGCTTCCCCACACCTGAGAATGCTGGCTGCTGACACTCTACAGCTGAGCACCTTTCCAGGCCTCGCCCTCAGCTGACACATGCCTTCCCTGGGGCAGCCCACGTCCAACGGCTGGCTGATGTGGAGTAGGAAGGCCTGGCTCCCTCGCCCCAATTTGGGACAACTCTGCAGGGCCATCCCAGCTCCAGAGCTGCCCGGGGGATTGGCTAAGGCCTTCCCTGCGTCTGCATTGTGGTTCGTCCCTTCCTCAGTGAGGCCCTACTTCATTTACAGGCACCCAACACGGATCCCAAGAGTGCTCCCCAAGAAACTTCCTGTGCACAATCTCCATCTCAGAATCTGCTCCCAGGGGTCCTGTCCTGAGACAGTGGGTGGGAGATGCACCAGGGATGCTGGAAAGGCTCTCAGCCATTCCTCAGATGAGGACATCCCATCGCTATCATCTGTTAGCCTATTAATTTCTTCATTTAGTGGGTATTTGTTGAGTTCTACTGTCAGGCAACCACACAGGCAGTCCCCATCCTCACAGGGCTGAAGGTTGGATGTGGGAAGGCAAACATGCAGGCAGACACAGCCCCAGGTTGGGTGTGGAATTGTGAGGAACCGAGGAGTCGCTGGGTGTGAGGGTTCCATGTCTGCCAGGCTAGGGAAGAGCAGCGACTCCCTTGCTCTGGTCTCACCCCCTGCAGGAGCCGATTCTGCAGGACCCTGGGGCTCCCAGGGAGCCATGCTTCTCCCTGTTCCCTGGGCACCCTCTGGAGTCAGTCCCAGTCCATTGGGCAGCTCCCGGCCCTGCCCAGTGTGGCCTGGGAGTCCAGAGTCCTGACCCAGTGGAACCAGGCACGCTCCCCGCACGTCCAGGGCCCCACACTCACCAGCGCTTCCTCTGCGCCTACTGTGTGGCCTCAAGTGGCCAGGAGCAGGGAGAGAGTTCATCATTGCCCCATCCACGAGAGCAGCAGATATTTGTCATGGTTGCCGAGAATCTTTTGTAGCCTTCCCCACGCTTTGAGAGCATGTTTCTTCAAATCTAAGATGCCATCAATTGTAAAGTGCACCTTTGTGAACCAATAAGAGAAAACGCTGGTAATTAAACTATGACACACTATTTTCTTATCACTTAGAGTTTGCATTTTGTTCTTATTGAAAGATCTCATTTATATTTATTGAGGTGTCTGTCTCTTGTGCATACAAGGAAAAAAGGAAAAGCAAAATAGGTCAGCTTGTTGACTTATTTCTAGATTATACTTTGTGTACAACTCTGGGTCCCTTTTTAATTCAGTTGTCTGTGTTGCAGATTCTGCACCCTGTGCTGTCCTCTGGGACATCAGGAGCATCAGTATTTATAAGTAGAGGTCCCACTGCTGGCTCCAGAATTTTGTTCCAAGCCATTGGTACTCCGTCTATGCCCTTTTGATGGAGATGCTTTCTCTACTTTATAAGGAAGTTTCCTATATGTGCAGGCAATGTCAACCTGTCACAAAACTGCCAAATGGTCGAGAGCTGTCAAAAGCATCCTGATTTTAGAGATGTGAAAATGTGAAAAAATTGCGTATCTTAGAATCAATGAAATCTGCCACCACAACTGTGAATCCCACCTTCTTGAGGTTGAATTTCTTAAACTACACTTCCCGGCCTTCTTTGCGGATCTGTGACCTAGTTTCCATCAATGAGATGTGCCCACTGGAGGCTCTGATTTGGAAGTGACATGAAGAAACGGGTTGGGCAGAGGTCACCCATTTTACTATCACGAGTGGCGGCCGAAAAAGTGTTTCTGAGGTTGGTCAGAGCAATTAAGTTGTTGGGAGCATCGCCTAGACTTTGCTTCCTCAGCTTTCTAACAATTTTGTAGGAAATAAATTCCTTTCTGCCCCAATTAGCTAGAATTGCCCCCCTAAGATATCTTTTCATTCCTTCTTCTTTGTTAACAAAACCCTGATTTTGTTGGGGCTTAGTAATTTGTGCCCATCTAGAAAACTACATTTCCCAGGCTCCCTCAAAGAGAGGGCTAACCACATGACCAAATTCTGGCCAATGAGGTGTAAGTAGAAGTTGGTGGGTGGAGCCTTGGGGCAATTCTTCAGAAAGTGAGCTGACCTGGCGCGTCCCACAAGGCAGTGCCCCTCAGATGGGATGGTGTGGGTCAGCTCCTCAAAGCTAGAGTTTTGTTTTACTATTGTTAACTGTAACCACAGGGCACATATTCAAGGGAAGTATCTTCAAAGAGAAAATCACACCCTGAAGTGTATATTGGGATTGTGGTAAGGAAGAAAGATACGGAAGCTTGGGTCTCTTGCTGTCTACGGACAACCCCACAGGCGATGTTGATTGCTCTTTCAGCTCTGTACATGTGTTTGTACTTGGTGTCGTTGTGCCTGAACCCCAGTCACTGGGTACTTCTGTAGATAATGTTAGCGCGGGGGACATTTGGCGGCCTAGACCCTGCGTTTTCTGCCTGGTTTTCAGGTAAATTTTGAATTACCTGACCACTCATTTGGGTTTTATTTGTTTTGTAAGATTTGTCATTGAATAATAATTAATGTCCTTAACTAGGTGTGGTGATGGATGTGTTAATTATCTTGGCCTTGGTAATCATTCCACAATGTATACGTATATCAAATGGTCACGCTGCACAATTATATTTGTCAATTATTCCTCAGTAAAGTTGGGAAAAAATTAATGTTTGTCTTATGGAAAACTCATATCTATAACTCAATCAATGCTCATTTTCCTCTTGTTTGCCCTTCATCCCTTCTGGTACCCTCAGAGGTTAAATTTGTTTTTCTGATGGTCCTATTCCTTGTTGTTTTAAATTAGAATAATCCTGTCTGGTGAAGTTTTAGATTATTATTATAAATTTCTTTGCAGATTAAGCGTTCCTTGTTTAGCATTTGTTTGAATTTGCCACTGCCTATTCCACACTGGATGTAGCGTTCTTCAACATCATATTCTGTTGAACCTAGTAGTGAAATCTGAGTATCCTCTTTCTCACCTAAATATGCCTAAATGCTTACACAGATATATTTTATAGCAAAGAAAGATGGGAGGGAGAGCTGAATCAGTTGCTCAGTCTCTTTTTGCCCTTGCCTTTCCTCCTCTCTTTGGCCTTGAAGGCAGGGGTAAAGGCTGGAGTTCAGGCAGCCATCTTGTGAAGGCTAAATGCCTATTCTAACATTGATACCAAACCTCTTAATCTCAAATTCGCGTGCCCAATGCACAGTAAGCCAAACACTGAGACCTCGGTGCTTGGAGGTGGAGAAAGGTTTATTTAAATTGGCCAAAACAAGAGGGCAGGAGCATGGGTTCTCTCAAATCCACCTGAACAAAGAAGGAAAGCAGGGGGGGTTGTAGAGCTAAGGGCAGGAGGAGTTTCAGAGAAAAGAAGAGGTAATCCTTGTTTCTTTGACTCCTGACAAGCCCCTGGGCAATCTGACTTCTGGGTGTCAATGGCAGCTGGGGGCTGATTATCTGGTGATCCTTGAAGGAATTCTCTTTCTTGAATAAAACAAGCTCATAAATCCTTGTGACTCTTGAGTTACCCCTCAGGTTAAACAGGAAAACAGTAAATTGACAAGACTAACTTCTGTTCATAACAAAGTTGAAAGGTAATCTTACTGAATATTTACAGTAACCCTCAGCTACCCAGGTTCAACATTGTCTGAGCGGATATACAAGAGGAGCCTGAAACCCTGAAGACATCACGAAGACACCATTTCAGCTCTGGATTGCCCATCAGATCTTAATTAATACTAATTGGTCCTAATTTGGTACCTCAGAGTAATGGCTGCAAGTTACAGAATCTAAAGTTTTAGAATAGGCTGAATGGAGAGGGTTGGGTTTGGGGCTGTAAAAGCAAAGATGTGGCAAGCTGGAAAGTTTAACCTTTAGTTATGTAGTAGTGAAACACTTGGTCAAATTGTTGCCTGTGGTGCTTTGGAAATTGGACTCTGTGCCAAGCAAGGCAGTAGATTAGGGCACATGGTGGAAAAGGGGGCAGAATGTGGGCATGTGTTGGCTCAGCTCATTCTGCTGCTTTGAGCCAAGTCCTATATGAAAGAGAAAAGCCGGGCAAGAGCAAGCTAGTCAGAGAAGGAAGGAAATACCACTCTGCCACGGCCTGAATTCGAAACCGATGAGGGCAGAGTGCAGGAATCCAGCTGCTCTCACCCCTTACCTTCGGCATGCTGCGAAGTAGGTGTCAAGGAGCAGCCTTAGCACAGAATAAGAAAAGTGGCCCCTGGGCCTTTTCAATCTCCCTCCAGTGAGAGTTTCCTTCCAGAGGACAGGGGCAAGCCCACCAGGAAGATCAGATTAAGGGTGTTGCCCTCCCACCTGAACCTATTGTTTCAAATGACTTCAAGGCATGGGCAGAGGGGGTTGGGCGGAGGGTGTGGGTGGAGGGAGCAGGGCTGAGTGAGCATAGAGCCACAGTCACAGAGCCCCAAATATTCAGACTGAAAAAAAGACAAAAGGTCATTACATTAAGTTTAATTGTCATGGGTTTAGTGTCCAGAATATCTTAAGAACTCCCATAGTCAATGAAAACAAGACAAGCCATTCAATCAAATAATGGGCAAAAGAACTGAAGAGGCATTGCCCAGAAGAGAAAACACAGACGGCCATAAACCTATAAAACATTGTTCAACCTAGTTAGTAAGCAAGAAAATACAAACTTAGGCCGTGAGATAAAATTTCACAGCCTGACAAAAATTTTAAAGTCAGAAAACATCAAGTGTTGGGCAGGATATGGAACAGCACTGAAGGTGGGGTAAACTGGAAACCACTGCAGAAAGCAGTCTGGCAGGAGACCGTGAAACGTGTGTATCCCACAACCCAGCAATTCCGCTCCCATGTATGTTCCCTGGAGAAACTCTTGACCTTGTGCACTCTGGTCAGTTGCAAAAAATCTCCTGAGCAGCAGTGTTCACAAGAAGTAGGAGTAGTAGCCATCTTTGACTACTGGATTAACAGTAGTTAATTAGTCCTAGTGGTACTAGTAGACTAGTGGATTAACAAATTTTGGATTAACAAATTTCTTTTTTTCCTTTTTTTTTTTTAAAGATTCTTTTTCCTTTTTCTCCCCAAAGCCCCCCAGTACACAGTTGTATATTCTTAGTTGTGGGTCCTTCTAGTTGTGGCATGTGGCATGCCGCCTCAGCGTGGCCTGATGAGTGGTGCCATGTCCAAGTGGAACATTCTCTGGGATAGAACATTCTCTTATGCTAGGCCATAAAACAAGCCTCAATAAATTTAAAAAGACTGAAATCCTACAGAGCATCTTCCCTCACCACAATGGAATTAAGTTACAAATCAATAAAAGGAGGAAATTTGAAAAATTCACCAAAACATGGAAATTAAACAACACATGCCTAAACAGGTCAAATGAAGAATGGATGAAAGAAAAAGCCACAAGGGAAAGTAGAAAATACTCTGAGACGAATGAAAATAAAAATACAACATATCAAAACTCGTGGATGCAGAACAGACATCAGCAATACAGTGGGCTAGGAATCTCCAGACCCTTGTTCTCCATGGAAATAGTAAATAAACCACTAGAGACTGGATAAAATAACTTTATAGGGGTTCTGGAAATCAGTCAAGATCTACAGCAAACAAGCGAATGCCCAACTAAAACCACATTCAAAACAGTAGACAAATTCATGGTGTTTTTCTTCACCCTTCCCCCCGGCCCCCTGGCATGGCACACTTTGGAGGAAGTGGTGGCCTGCTTCCCAGTTCCCTTCCACAAACCAAAGAAAGCAGAATCTACCAAATTCACAACGTTCTAACTTGTCCTGGGGCTGCCTGAGGGATTGGTCTCCGCGTTGTCTAACCTGGAGCTCAGATGGCTAAAGCAGCTCAGCCTGGATCTCAGGCTAGAGGAAGCCATAGGAAGCAGCTGGAACAGCCTGTGAAAACTGCAGGGTGACTACAGACCTGCAGAGCCCTAAGACAAGAGGTCACTGATGGAGGAGTACAATAAAACAGCAAAGGCCCTGAGAGAGCAGAGTGAGGCTTTTGGGGAAACCAAGACATTTAAGAGCAGCCATGTACATGGGAGGGTGCGGGGGTGGTTGGAAAAGAGCGCACGCACACGCCCCAGGAAGACGCATGCCCAGAAAAGGCCAGGGAAGACTGCAAGCTTTCAGACCAGGCTGATTGGTGAAGGTCTTCCCTTCTTAAAGCTGGCCTGCAAAGACTGGGGGAAATGGCTGTTTTTTCAAATGCCCTATTTTCAGCAGAAGATCACAGGACATACAAAGAAACAGGAAAATAAGGCCCAATCAAAGGAATAAAATTTATCTCCAGAAACTGTCCCTGAAGCAACACAGAGACTGTATTTATTTTTTTTAAGGATTTTTTTTATTGTGGTAACAATGGTTTATAACTATCTAAATTTCAGGCTTACATCATTATATTTTGATTTCTGTGTATATTACCTAATGTTTCCCATCCAAAGACTAATTACCATCCATCACTGTACACATGTGCCTAATCACCTCTTTTGCCCTCCTCCCTCCCCCTTCCCATCTGGTAACCACCAATCCAACCTATCTCTATGCATTTGTTGTTGTTGTTATCTTCTATTTATGAGTGAGGTCACATGGTATGTGACTTTCTCTATCTGACTAATGTCACACAGCATATAATACCCTCAAGGTCCATCCATATTGTCACAAATGGCAAGATTTCATCCTTTCTTATGGCTGAGAGGTATTGCATTGTGTATAAATATCACATCTACTTTATCCATTCTTCCCTTGATGGGCACCTAGGTTGCTTCCAAGCCTTGGCCATTGTGAATAATGCTGCAATGAGCACAGGGGTGCAGGTATCTTTACGTGTTCTACACAAAGACTTTAAAACAACTGTTTTAAATATGCTCAAAGAGCAAAAAGAAAACACAAAGAACTGAAGGAAAATAGGAAAATGATGTATGAATAAAATGAGAATACCAGCAAGGAGACATACATTATAAAAAAGAACCGAACAGAAATTCTGAGGCTGAAAAATATAATAACTGAATTGAAAAATTCACTAGAGGGGTTCAATAGTAGACTTTAACAGGCAGAAGAAAGAATGAGCAAACTATAAAACAAGTCGTTTGAAATTGCCAAGTCTGTGGAGCAGAAAGAAAAACAGGGAAAGAAAAGTAAGCAAAGCCTCAGAGACTTATGGTGACATCATCAACCACAGTAAATTACACGTTATGGAAGTCTCAGAGTGAGAAGAGAGAGAAAACGGGGCATAGAGATTATTTGAAGAAATAATGGCCAAAAACTTCCCAAATTTGAATAAAGACACGTATATACAAATTCAGGAAGCTCAACAAACTCCAGCTAAGATAAACCTAAAGAGAGTCACACCGAGACACGTTATAATCAAACTGTCAAAGTGAAAGACAAAGAGAGAATCTTCGTAGCAGCAAGAAAAAAGCAACTCCTTGCATATAAGGGATCCTCGATAAGATTGTGAACAGACTTCCCAGCAGACACCTTGCTGTCAGAAGGCAGTGGAATGAGGCCAGGCCTGGTGGCCTAGTGGTCAAGTTCAGTGCACTCTGCTTTGGTGGCCCAGGTTTGGCTCCCGGGCGTGCAGCTGTGCCATTCTGTTAGCAGCCATGCTGTGCTGGAGGCCCACATACGAAAAAATAGAGGAAAACTGGCATAGATGTTAGCTCAGGGTGAATCTTCCTCATAAAGAAAAAGGCAGTGGAATGACATATTTAAACTGCTGGAAGAAAAACTGAGCATGGAGAATTCTATATCTAGCAAAGCTGTCCTTCAAAAACGAGAGAAAAAGTAAGACATTTTCAGATAAACAAAAACTGAGGGAGTTCATTGACACTAGACTCACCCTACAGAAAGTGCTAAAGGGAATCTTTTGAATTGAGTTCAATTGAAAGGATGCCAGACAGTAACTTGAAGTCACATGAAAATATAAAGTTCTCTGGTAAAGGTAAATAAATGGACAAATGTAGAAACCAGTAGTACTACAATTGTGATTTGGAATTCCACTTTTTTTTCTTCTACTGCTTTAAAAGAAGAAAGCATAAAAATAATTATAAGTCTATGTTAATGGGTACACAATATATAAAGATGTAATTTGTGACATAAATTGGAAGAAGTGGACCTGTAAAGGAGTAAATTTTTTGTTTGCAACTGAAGTGAAGTTGTATCAGTTTAAAATAAATTGTTATAACTTTAAAATGTTATTTGCAATCCCCATGGTAACCACAGAGAAAATATCAATAGATAAATGAGAAGGGAATCAAATATCAAAAAAAATCTACTAAACACAAAGGAAGGTAGTAATAGAGGAAATGATGGACAAAAAAGCTCTAAGGCATACAGAAAACCAATGGTAAAATAGCAACAGTAAGTTATTTCTTATGTGTAACTACTTTAAAAGTAAACGGATTAAACTCACCAGTCAGAAAAACACAAATTGGTAAAATGATTAAAAAAAATAGTGTCAGCTTTAAGATGAATAAGGTCTGATGATCTACTGAATAACACAGTGACTGTAGTTAATAACACTGTATTGCATAATTTAAATTTGCTAAGAGAGTAGAACTTAAATGTTCTCACCAAAAAAAAGAAGATAAATATGTGATGAATGTGTGAATTAAATAGATGAGAGGAATCCTTTCACAATGTATACATATATCAAGTCATCACAATGTACACTAAATATCTTATAATTGTATTTGTCAATTATACCTCAATAAAGGTGAATAAACAAAAAGACGTTTTGTTTAAAGATTTTATTTTTCCTTTTCCTCCCCAAAGGCCCACAGTACATAGTTGTGTATTTTAGTTGTGGGTCCTTCTAGTTGTGGCATGTGGGATGCCCCCTCAGTGTGGCCTGATGAGCGGTGCCATGTCCGCACCCAGGATTCAAACCAGCAAAACCCTGGGCCGCCAAAGTGGAGTGCGTGAACTTAACCACTCAGCCATGGGGCCTGCCACAAACAAGCAGAATTTAACTATATGCTGTCTACAAGAGACTCGCTTTAGATTTAAGGACATAAATAGGTTGAAAGTGAAAAGATAGAAAAAGATATTCCTTGCAAATAGTTACGAAAAAGAGATAAGGATGGCTATACTAATATCAGATAAGATACACTTTAAATTAAAAAAGTGTACAAGAGACAAAGAAAGACATTATATATTTAAAAGGTACAATACAGTAAGATGATATAACAATTATAAACATATATGTACCAAACATTAGAGCTCCTAAACATGTGAAGCAAACATTGATGGAAGTGAAGGGAAAATTAGCTGTAAAATAACAGTGGGAGAGTTGAAAATTCCAATTTCAATGTTGAATAGAACAACCAACAGAAGATAAATAAGGAAATAGAGGACTTGAACATCACTTTAGACTAATTTAACCTAACAGAAATATATAGTACATCCACAGAATAACAGCACGATACACAATTTTCTCAAATGCACACAGAGTATTCTCCAGGATAGACAATATGTTAGGCCACAAAATAAATCTTAATAAATTTAAAAGATTGAAATCATACAAAGCATCTTTGTGTGTGTGTGTGTGTGTGAGGAAGATTGGGCCTGAGCTAACATCTGTGCCAATCTTCCTCTATTTTGTATGTGGGATGCCACCACAGGGTGGCTTGATGAGTGGTGTGTAGTCTGTGCCCAGGATCCAAACCCACGGACTGTCAGCTGCCAAAGTGGAGTGCATGGACTTAACTGCTACACCACCAGGCTGGCCTCCAAAGCATCATTTTTTATCACAATGAAATGAAACTAGATATCAACAGCAAAAGGAAAACCAGAAAATTCACAAATATGTGAAATTAAATACACTCTTAAAACAACCAATGAATAAAGAAGAAATTAAAAGGGAAATTTAAAAATATTTTGAGACAAATAATAATGAAAACGCAACATACCAAAACTTGTGAGATGCAGCAAAATCAGTACTCAGAGGGAAAACTATAGCAGTAAATGCTTACATTAAAAAAAGAAGAAAGATCTCAAGTCAACAATCTAACTTTAGGTCATAAGAAAATAGAAAAAGAAGAACAAAATAAACCTAAAGCAAGAAGAAGAAAGGAAATGCTGAAGATTACAGTAGAGATAAAATAGAGAATAGAAAAAAAGAGAAAATCAATGAAACCAGGAGTCAGTTCTTCAAAAAGACCAAAAAAGTTGACAAACCTTTAGCTAGATTGACAAGACAAAAAGAGAGAAGAGTCAAATAACTAAAATCAGAATGAAAGAGAGAATATTACTACCAATTTTACAGAAACCTAAATGAAATGGACAAATTTCTAGAAACACACAACCTTCCTAGATGGATTCATGAAGTTGAAATTCTGAACAGACCTATAACTTATAAGGAGGTTGAACAAGTACTCAAACATTTCCCAACAAAGAAAAACCCAGAACCAGACTTCTTCACTGGTAAATGTTGCAAAATATTTAGAGAAGAACTAACACCAATCCTTCTCAGACTCTTCCAAAAAATTAAGGAGGAGGAAACACTTCCTAACACAGTCTATGAGGCCAATGTCATTATGATACCAAAGCCAGACAAAGACATTACAAGAAATAACAGACCAACATCCCTTATGAATATTAATGCAAAAATCCTCAACAAAATACTGGAAAACCAAATTCAACAGCATATTAAAGGGATTATTCAACATGACCAAAGTGGGATTTATTCCTGGAATGCAATGATGGTTCAACTTATGAAAATCAATCAATGTTATACGCCACATTAGTAGAATGGAGGACAGAACCCACACATGTTCATCTCAGTTGACTCAGAAAACGCATTTGACAAAATTCAACACCGTTTCACAATAAAAACAGTCAAAGAACTAGTAATACTGGTGCCAGAGCAGTTAAGTGTGCACGTTCTGCTTCAGCGGCCCGGGGTTCACTGGTTCGGATCCCGGGTGAGGACACGGCACTGCTTGGCATGCCATGCTGTGGTAGAAGTCCCACATATAAAGTAGATGAAGATGGGCACGGATGTTAGCTCAGGGCCAGTCTTCCTCAGCAAAAAGAGGAGGATTGGCAGTAGTTAGCTCAGGGGTAATCTTCCTAAAAAAAAAAACAAAAAACACACAAAAAACTAGTAATACAATGAAACTATCTCAACATATGAAAAAATCCAAAGCTAACTTCACACTCAATGGTAAAAGACTGGAAGCTTCTCCCATAAGATCAGGAACAAGGCAAGTATGCCCGCTTTCACCACTTCTGTTCCACATAGTACTGGAATTCTTAACCAGAGCCATAGGGAACAAAAAAGAAGTAAAAGGCATTCAAATGTGAAAAGAATAAGTAAAATTATCTCTGTTCACAAATGACATGACCTTATATATAGAAAATCCTAAGGATTCTGCAAAAAGTTCTGCTGGAACTAATAAACAAATTCAACAAAGTTCAAGAAATAGAATCAACATGCAAAAGATCAGTTTGCTTCTCAAGTAATTTTGTTTTGAGGGTTCTATATGTTAGAGTCATTTTTGGGGGGTTTTAGAAAAACTTAAAGATGCATTAAAGTAATATAAGGAAAAATATTTTAAAAAATTAAAGATGAGTTGGGAAAAATATCTATGCAGGAAAGCAAATATAAAGTGAGCTAATTCACCCTGCAGCAAATTGTATAAACATTTAACACATAGCCAAGAAATATTATACAAAGGTTTAAAATGAAAACAAAACAAAACCAACAATTTCCTGTCCCACCTACCAACATTCTCTAGATTTTTCCTCAAATGACTCAAAATGGAATGACTGCTAACTCGTAACTTTTTTTGTTACCGTTTTTATTGTTCCAATGTGGACTTGGAAGGTTGACTGGCAACCATGTACAAGAGTAGGATTCAGTTAGCAGATGCTGCTGTAGGCAACATAAGTAAAGAGCTAACTGTTATCCTGTAGTTCCCCGAAAATACCAAAAGAAAGGAGAGCTAGAGTCTGGGACAACTACACTCTACTATCTATAGATATCCCCAGGTAATCCATTCAACTTATTTGGAGAAAAATCCTAGTTATGCATTTTTGGTTTTGTTTGTTTGTTTGATTGGTTTGGAGAAGTATCATGTTACATGTGACTTAAAAAAATAGGTGTGTGTGTGCTTCCTGAACTCAAGAGAACTACTGTGTTTCTGCACACAGAGATGGAGAAGGTTGAAGATGGGAACACTTTCTCTATAGGCCAGTTTTCAATTATTACTCTTGTTTTCATCCAATTTCTCATTATTACCATTACTAAAAATTCTTAACATCATTGCCAGAATCTCTCTTGGGGTGGTTTAAATAGATCAGATCCAAAGATTCTTGCAGTTCCTGTGAAGGGTATATTCTGAGCAAGATTTCTTATACTTCCTTTCTTTCATCAACCTCATCTGCTGCTAACCACCTCCCTTCATGACTTTTCCCGACTATACCTCAATATTGTGTGCCTCCTTGCAATCTGGTTCTTCTTAATGCCAGGAAAAATGCAACCTCTCCTTTATGTTAACTTCTAAGTACACCTTTATTTCCATTTTTTGACATGGATTATATTGGATAAATAATTTTTAAAGGTAATTTGAATAAACCCATTTAAATGCTTAAAAAAGCAGTTCATTGCTATATACTAACAATGAACAATCCAGAAAGGAAATTCAGAAAACAATTCAATTTACAATAGCATCAAAAAGAATAAAATACTTAGGAATTAATTTAACCAAGGACACAAAAGACTTGTATACTGAAAACTACAAAATATTGCTGAAAGTAGAGAAGACATAAATAAATAGAAAAATATCCCTTGGTAATGGATTGTAAGACTGAATATTATTAAGATGTCAATACCACCCAAGGCAATCTACAGATTCAATGCAATCCTTATAAAAATTCCAATTTTTTCTTTTGCAGAAATAGAAAAATCCTTTCTAAAATTCACATGGAATCTCAAGGGACTCTGAAAAGCCAAAACAATCTTTGAAAGGAACAAAGCTGGAGGAGTCACACACATTTCCTGGTTTCAAAATTTACTACAAAACTAGTACTGGCATAGAGATAGACATGTGGAAAACGGAACTGAATAGAGAGACCACAAATAAACCCTTGCATGCAGTTAAATGATTTCTGACTAGGGTGCCAAGACCACTCAATGAGAAAAAGGACTGTCTTTTCAACAAATAGTGTTGGGAAAACTGGATATCCACATGCAAAAGAATAAAGTTGGATCCTTACCTTATGCCACATACAAAAATTAACTCAAAATGAATCGAAGACCTAAATGTAAAACTATAAAACTCTTCTAAGAAAACATAAAAGGAAAGTATTATGATATTGCACTTGGCAGTGATTTCTTGAATGACACCAAAAGCACAAGCCAGAAAAGCAAAAATAGACAAAGGGGACTACATTAAACTTTAAAACTTAAGCAGAGACTTGGCAGCAACCCAAGTCTCCATCAAAGAGTGAATGGATAAAGAAGATGCAGTGTGTGTGTGTCTATATATATAATGGCATATATATAGTAGTATATATATAGAATACATATAGTACAGTAGTATTCTATATGTTTCTATTGCTTTGGCTATTTGGGATCTTTTTGTTTTTCTGTATAATGCTTAGGATTCTTTGTTCTATTTCTGTGAACAATGTCATTGGGATTCTAATTGGGATTGCATTGAATCTGTAGATTGCTTTAGGTGATATGGACATTTTAACTATGTTTATATACAGCTTTTCCTGGCACGGCTATGTCCAATGGTAACATTAATGGAAGAGAAAAGTAATCCAACAAAACAGGACCACTAAGAGCTCAGATCCCTCAGGAATAAAGTTTGAGGTCACCTCATTAGGTAAGAATCTGTTGGGGTGAGAATAAGAATAAGAACTTGGATATACGGCAGAGAGTATATCACCCAGCACTTTCCTCCTCTCTTGCTCCGCTGGCCCTCAGCAGGTGCCGTTCCCTCTGTCTAGAGTGCTCTGCATATGTTTCAAAATTCAGTCCAAGAAATACTTCTGAGGAACCTTCCATCCTTGCCTTCCTTCCCCTTCTCAGCCTCAGGCTGGATGGAGCTCCCTCCTTTGGGCTCCCACAGCCCCCGGGCTCCTCTGGCCTTATAGTCCTAATGCTTCATCATCATGCCACAGACTTGTCCATGCTTGTCTCCTCCCAGAGGATGGCAGGTTTTGTCCCAGCTCTGGTGCCTGCCCAGTGGGTGCTCAGGGGCCAACTGAACAGGGAGCCCAGGAAGCGGAGGTGAGGGAGGGCACTGGCGGAGGAGATGGCATGACCAAGGAGCATGGCTGTCCCAGGGGAGGCCGCTGATGGCCCTGCCAGAGCTGCAGCTTGTAGACGCCAGCTGCCCACAGAGAAGCAACCTCCAGCCACGTGGATGCTACCAAACCCCCAGCCCTCTCATAGAACAAACACAGACACCAGGCCCAAGGAGCAGAAGAGCTGTAACCGGGAAGCAGAGGCCAGGAGCCTGGTGGACACAGATCTGAATTAGGGCAGGTCGGGAGGGAGACAAGTCTGTTTGTACTTACGAGGTCTGTAAGCAGAGATGACAGTGAAACAATAACAATACAGTTCCACTATTGAGTCTCCTGCTCAGAGACCTGCACTCTGCTGAACAATTCATATGCCCATTTTTGCAAACGAGAAAACAGAATCTCTGAGAATTTGACCACTTGCTCAAAGAGGCACAGCTACCCAGCGGTCTCACCAGTGTTTCAGGAGCTGTATGCGTCTCTCAAGCCTGTGCACTTAGCCACCATGCCATACTACCACTGCAGAAGAACCAGAAGATTTGTAGAAGAAATCCACATTGCGTTGATGTTATAGGGAACGTAAGTTACCTATGGCTGCATAATAAATTGCTCCAAAATTTGCCAGATGAAAATAACAAACATGTTTTATCTCACACACACAGCTGAGTGGTTCTGGCTCAGGATCTCTTATGATGTTGCGGTCAAGTGGTCAGTGCAGCTGTGGTCATCTGAAGGACTGACCGGGGCTGGAGGACCTGCTTCCGAGATGGCGTCCTCACGTGGCTGTGGGCTGGAGGCCTCAGCTCCTCACCAGGTGGGCCTCTGCACAGGCCTATCTGAGTGTCCTCCCAGCACGGCAGCTGGCTGGCCCTAGAGTGAGTGAAAAGAGAAAGTGAGGGGGAAGTCTCAGTGCTTTTTCTGACCTCGTCCCGGAAGTCACACACAGTCACCTTCACTTGATTCTATTCATTAGCGGTGAGTCATGCTCAAGGGCGGAGGAATCAGGCTCCATCTCTTAAAGGGAGGAATAGCAAAGATTTTGTGAACGTATTTAAAAACCGCAACTTAGGGATGAGAACAAGTATATTTGTATTTCATCACGAAGCGTTAATCCTGCTCTGACCCTGGTTGGCTGACACCAACTAGGCATCCTATAGTTTAATTCTGACACTAACTACCCAAGTTAGCATAGACCCCCACAGGTTAAGGGCGAACTTCTACGCTTCAGAAGCTCCCGCTTCAAATGTCAACTGCAGGTCTCAGGGGCCACTTGCACTTCTGACTGACCACTTGTAAATTTGGAGGTCGCCATGACCCCCTCAGCTTCGATAATTCACTAGAACAACTCACTGAAACTCACTGAAAGCATCACACTTATGATTACAGTTTTATTATAAAGGATGCAACTCAGGAACAGCCAAATGGAAGAGACACATGGGGCAGGATCTGGGAGGGTCCCCAGTGTGGAGAACCAAGCCCTCTCCCTGTGGAGTCAGGGCGTGTCACCCTCCTACACATCCGTGTGTCCTCATCGAGGAAGCTCCTTGAGCTTTGGGAGTTCAGAGTTTTACTGGGCTCTTTTTATGTTATTGGCCATGTGATTGAGCTCAGCCTTGAGTCCCTCCAGAGGTTGGAGGGTTGAGGCTGAAAGTCTCAACTCTCGTAATAACATGCTGGATCTTTCTGAGGTAGCCAGCCCCTCCTTTGAAACCATCCAAGGGCCCAACTTGTCACCTCATTAGCATAAACTCAGGTGTGGTGGAAAGGGCTTGATATGAACAACAAAAGATGTTTCCTATCTCTGGAGCTGGCCCTGTGGCTGAGTGGTTAAGTTCGCACGCTCCGCTGCAGGCGGCCCAGTGTTTTGTTGGTTCGAATCCTGGGTGCAGACATGGCACTGCTCATCAAACCACGCTGAGGCAGCGTCCCACATGCCATAACTAGAAGGACCCACAACAAAGAATATACAACTATGTACCGGGGGGCTTTGGGGAGAAAAAGGAAAAAGATAAAATCTTTAAAAAAAAAAAAAAAAGATGTTTCCTGTCTCTCAGGATATCCCAAGGGTTTTTGAAACTTTGTGCCAGGATTGGGGTGCAGGGGGGCTTGGACAAACACAGGATGGGACACAGATATGTTCTTTATTATATCAAAGATCCGTATTCATCATATTTCTTCATGGAACTTTAATCCTATACATTCAATGCACCAACATTTTCAATAAAGGTAGATGGCATCACCACAGGTCAGTAAATAATTAGGCCTCAGAAAACATGTAAATAGTCGCCTTATTCATAGATACAGGCTTCCTGTATGAACTTGTGTCCCTGTTAGAATGTAAAAGTCGAGGGTATGGAAGTGCCAAACCAAATGTCACCCTTAGCACTCAGCTCCTGCAGGTGATTTTAGAGAAGGGCAGAGAATAAACACTAGCCAGGTGGTCGTATTCAACCGAGTCCTCAGCCCTCACATTCTGAGACTTGTTTTAAGTATTGCCCAAAAATTTAATCATCTTATTTTTGAGTTTTCAATTTTTAAAAGCATTTTGCATTATTTGGGTGGGAGAGGTCAGTGCCTTTTATAGCAAAGGCTTTATGTTTCATTTTTCTAGAGCAAATTAGAATTGAGACGCAGGGCCAGGAGCAACTCAGAGTTGAGATACAAGAATCTGGGGACCTCTTTTTTCCCTTTAACTGGAAGGTGGCCCAGGGAAAGGGAAGCTGCCCCGTGTGTGGGAACAAAGACTGCCAGCTGTCCCAGTGTCTCCTGTCCCCTTCTTCCATCATGAACTCCAACCTTTAGCTGGCCACGTGGTTGTCCAGACGAGAGAATACACTCCACCTGTGGCTGGGTGGATCCATATGACTGAGTTCTAGCCAATGGGATGCGAGGAGAAGTGACACTGTCATTACTGGGACATGCCCTTAAAAGCCAGGGCACCCCTCCTTGCCTTTTTCCTCCATGCTCTGCTGGGAACATGGATTGTTGGCTCACCCTCCAACCCAGATGAGGAACAGGATGTCCAGACCAGGGGCTGTGCGGCAGAACGCTGGAAGCAGCCTTGTTTCAGATGCCTGTGCAGCCACCACGGCAGCACTGAGCCACAGGGCAGGACTTGCACACGAGAAGGGCATCAACTCTCCTTGTATAAGCTCTCATTTTTGCTTCTGTCACATGCAGCACGTGCAAACATAAAGCTGTTTCTTTTTTAAAAAATTTCTATTAAGACTTTATTTTCTTAAAGCAGTTTTAGGTTCACAGCAAAATTAAGCAGAAAATATTAACACTCTGTATATACCCCCCAACCCTGACACACACAGCCTCCCCCCGTCCCGGTGCCAAAGTGCTACACTTGTTACAATCGATGAGCTACACTGACGTGTCATGATCGCTCAAAGGCCATAGTTTCCGTCACGGTCACTGTTGGTGTTGTACACTCTATCGGTTTTGACAAATGTACGATAACATGTATCCACCATTATATTATCATACACGGTATTTTCACTGCCCTAAAATTCCTCTGTTCTCCATTTATTCACCCTCCCTCCCTCAGCCCCTGGAAAACATTGATCTTTTTAGTGTATCCATAATTTTGCCTTTTCCAGAAAGTCATATCATTGAAATCGTACAGTATGTGGCCTTTTCGATTGGCTTTTTTCACTTAGTAATCTGCATTTAAAGAGTCTCCATGTCTTTCCATGGCTTGATAGCTGATTTCTTTTTAGTGTTGAATAACATTCCATTTTCTGGAGGTATCACAATTTATTTATTCATTTATTTATCTAGGTTGCTTCCAAGTTTTGGCAATTACGAACAAAGCACATCCATGTGCAAGTTTTTGTGTGGATGTGTTTTTAACTTATATGAGTAAAACCAAGGAGCGTGATTGCTGGATCACACAGTAAGAGTATGTTTAGTTTTGTAAGATCCACCACACTGTCTTCCAAAGTGGCTGGACTGTTTTGCGTTCCCATCAGCATTGAATGAGAGCTCCTGGTGCTCCACATCCTCGCCAGCATTTGGCGTTGTCAGGGTTCTGGGTTTTGGCCATTCTAACAGGTGCAGAGTGGCACCTCACTGATGTTTTAATTTGCATTTCCCCAGTGACATATGGTGTGTAGCAGCTTTTTTTATGATTATTTGCCATCCATATATCTTCTTTGATGAGTTGTCTGTTATAGTCTTTGGCCTACTTTTTAATCAGTTGTTTGTTTTTTTAGTTGAGTTTCATGGATTCTTTATATATTTTGGATAAAGGTCCTTTATCAGGTGTGTCTTTTGCAAATATTTTCTCCCAGTCTGTGGCCTGTCTTCGCATTCTCTTGAGATTGACTTTCACAGAGCAGAAGTTTTTAATTTTAATGAAGTCCAGCGTATCGATTATTTCTTTCATGGATCATGCCTTTGGTGTTGTACCTAAAAAGTTATTATCACCTTATCCAAGGTCATCTCCTATGTTATCTTCTAGGAGTTTCATAGTTTTGCATTTTACATTTAGGTCTGTGATCCATTCTGAGTTAATTTTTGGGAAGTGTGTAAAGTCTATATCTAGATTCATTTTTTTTGCACGTAGATGTTCCAGCACCATTTGTTGAAAAGATATCTTTGTTCCATGTATTGCCTTTACTCCTTTGTCAAAGATCAGTTGATCGTATTTATGTGGATCTATTTCTGGGCTCTCTGTTCTGTTCCCTTCATCTATTAGTCTATTCTTTCACCAATACCACACCATCCTGATTATTGTGTCTTCATAATAAGTCTTGAAGTCGGATAATGTCAGTCATCCAACTTTATTCTTCTCCAACATTGTCTTGGCTATTCTGGGTCTTTTGCCTTTCCACATAAACTTTGGAATCAGTTTGTCAATATCCACAAAATAATTTTCTGGGATTTTGATTGGGATTGCATTAAATCTATACATCAAGTTAAGAAGAACTGACATCTTGACAATATTGTCTTCCTATCCGTGAACATGGAATATCTCTCAATTTATTTAGTTTTCCTTTGATTTCTTTCCTCAGAGTTTTGTAGTTTTTCTCACATAACTCTTGCACATATTTTGGTAGATTTACACCTCAGTATTTCACTTTTGGGGGTGCTAATGTAAATGGTATTGTGTTTTTAATTTCAGATTCCATTTCTTCATTGCTGGCATGGGGAAGTGATTGACTTTTGTATATTAATCTTGCATCCTGCAACTTTGCTGTAATCACTTATTAGTTCCTGGAGCTTTTTGTCAAGTCTTTCAGGTTTTCTACATGGATGATTTTGTCATCTGTGAACAAAGACAGTTTCATTTCTTCCTTCCCAATCTGTATACCTTTTATTCCCTTTTCTTGACTTATTGAATTAGCTAAACCTTCCACTGGGATATTGAAAAGGAGTGATGAGAGGGGACATCCTGGCTTTGTTCCTGATCTTAGTGGGAAAGCTTTAAGTTTCTTACCATTAAGTATGACGTTAGCTGTTGGGTTTTTGCAGATATTCTTTATCAAGTTAAGGAAGTTTCCATCTATTCTTAGTTTACTGACAGTTTTTATCATGAATGGGGGTTGAATTTTGTCAAATGCTTTTCTGTATCTATTGATATGATCACGTGATTTTTTTAGCCTGTTGATGTGACGGATTACATTAATTGATTTCAGAATGTTGAGCCAGCTTTGCACATTTGGAATAAATCCCACCTGGTCATGACATATAATTCTTTTTACACATTGTTGGATTCAATTTGTTAATATTTTGTTGAAGATTTTTGCATCTATATTCATGAGAGATATTAGTCTTTAGTTTTCTTTTCTTGTAATATCTTTGTCTGGCTTTGCTATTAAGATAATGCTGGCCTCATAGCAAGAGTTAGGATGCATTCTCTCTGCTTCTATCCTCTCAAAAAGATTGTAGATAATTGGTATAATTTCCTCCTTAAGTGTTTGGTAGAATTCATCAGTAAATCCACCTGAGCCTGGTTCTTTCTGTTTTGAAAAGTTATTAATTATTCCTTCAATTTCTTTAATAGATGTAGGCCTATTCAGATTGTCTATTTCTTCTTGTGTGAGTTTTGGCAAATTGTATCTTTCAAGGAATTGGTCCATTTCATCTAATTATCAAAATTGTAGGTGTAGACTTATTAATAGTTTATTATATAACTATTATTATATAGTTATAATATCTTTTATTATAATATCCATAGGATTCTAATGATGCTCCTCTTTCATTTCTGAAGGAGCAATGTGTGTCCTCTTTCTTTTTCTCCTGGTTTTAGTCTGGCTAGAGGCTTATCAGATTTATTGATCTTTTCAAAGAAACAGCTTTTGGTTTCATTGATTCTCTCTATTGATTTCCTGTTTTCAGTTTTATTGATTTCTCCTTTAATTCTCATTATTTCTTTCTTCTACTTTCTTTGGATTTAATTTAATCTTCTTTTTCTAGTTTGCTAAGGTGGAAACTTGGATTATTGATTTTAGATCTGTCTTCTTCTCTAATATGTGCATTCAGTGCTATAAATTTCCCACTAAGCACTGCTTTCACTACATCCCACAAACTTTGATAAGTTGTGTTTCCATTTTCATTTAGTTCAAAATATTTTAAAATTTCTCTTGAGATTTCTTCTTTGATCCATGTACTGTTTAAAAGTGTGTTGTTTAGTCTCCACATATTTTGGTATTTTCCATTTATCTGTCTGTTTTTTTGATTTCTAGTTTAATTCCTTTGTGGTCTGAGAACAGATATTGTAAGATTTCTATTCTTTTAAATTTGTTAAGGTGTGTTTCATGGCCCAGAATGTGGTCTGTCTTGCTGAATGTTCCATGTAAGCTTGAGAAGAGTGTGTATTCTGCTGTTATTAGATGAAGTAGTCTATAGATGTCAATTATATCCAGTTGATGGATGGTGTTGTTGAGTTCAATGACATCCTCACTGATTTTCTGCCTGCTGGATCTGTCCATTTCTGACAGAGAACTGTTGAAGTCTCCACCTATGATAGTGGATTCATCTATTTCACTTTGCAATTCTATTAGTTTTTGCCTTGCATACTTTGACACTCTGTCGTTAGGCACATGCATGTTAAGGATAGCTACGTCTTCTTAAAGAACTGACCCCTTCATCATTTTGTAATGCCTTTCTTTATCCCTGACAACTTTCCCTGCTAAAGTTCTTTCCTGGGGTGCTCGCCATGCCATCTATCTCCAGCTGACTTTGTGCCGGCCTAGCTGCTCATTTACCTCGTGCAAAAGGCATCTCAGAATGAGCTGAAGACCCCCAGATCTCCTAGGTGGTGGCCCTTTTCACTTCTCTCCTGACCCACTCTGCAATCCTGCTGGCCTCTGTTCGTGGCCTCTATTCTGGATAGCTTGTCCCTCATTCTTTGAACTTGGTATCCATATTTGTCTCCCTCAGGAATTCTTTCACTTCTTTTTCCTTTGGCTCACTTTTCTCCAGACTGCCTCGGGGAAGGTACCAATTCCAGCACCAGCTGGACTGAGGGGAATGAGGTGAGACTCAGATGTGGTCATTCATTCAACAATCAAGGGCTTGTCATAAGTTCATGGTTGAATGAATGAATGACAAATGGTTGGGTGAACGAGCAAATGACTACATAAAACACATCCTGCATGCCTACCATGTGTAAAGGCTGTATCAAATGCTGGCTCTCAATACAAGATTACAGGGGCCGGCCCGATGGCCAGCGCTTAAGTTCTCACGTTCCGCTTCTCAGCGGCCCGGGGTTCGCCGGTTCGGATCCCAGGTACAGACATGGCACCACTTGGCTCGATTACAAAACTAGGGTCACAAACGTTCAAATCCTTTGTGGCCCAAAAGTTCATTAATTCAGTTCAAGGAATGTCATTTACCCTAGACCTAATGTTGGGGAGGTTATTCCAGGATATCCCCAAGGGCCCATGTCATTCACAATGTCACTAGGAAACCGGGCCACAGTCATTGGTAGGATGATGACAACTGAGGGACTTGGGAGCCAGACTGGAGGTGCTGGTGGTAGATGTCTGGGTCACCCTTCTAAGGCTGGAGCTTCTCCCTTTCCTCAATGTACTAAGGAGCAAGTACGCAAACTTTTAAAATAATTTTTCTGGTGAAAAAAGGTATGTTTATTGTAAAACATTTAGTAGTATATTAATAAGTTGATAAATACCAAAGGTAAAATTATAAAGATAAAATAAGTTAATATTATTTTTAAATGTCAGTGTAAAATAAGTTAATATTTTGTAAAATGTAAGTTAGTTAATGGGATGTAACATAAGTCAATAAATGCCACCCCTAATCCTGGCGCTCAGGGTAGTGGGGTGAGCAGAATTCAACGTGGCCCCCAGCAGTTCTCCCCTCGAGTGTGAGAGGACACGACCCAGGCACATGAACCTTTTAAACCCTGGACTAGAAATTGGAGACGGAGGAAGTTGGAGAGATTTGAAGCTGCAGCAGATGCTCTCCTGTTGGCCTTGAAGAAGGGAACTGCCATGTTGTGGAGAGGACCATGGGGCAGGAAACAGTGGCAGAAAAGAGCAGCCCCTTGGGCTAGAGCAGCTCCAGCTGAAGGCCAGAAGAAAGCAGGGATGTTACTCCTGCAACCAGAAGGAATTCAACTCTGCCAACAGCATGCGAGCTTGGAAGAGGACTCATGCTCCAGAAAGGAATGCAGCCCAGCTGACATCTTGATTTTAGCCTTTTAAGACCCTGAGTAGAAAAATGTCTGTTCCCAGAGGATATGAACAGACATTGTTCCAAAGAAGGCATACAGATGGCCAACAGCACTTGAAAAAATGTTCAGCATCACTAATTATTAGGGAAATGCAAATTAAAACTACAATGAGATGTGGCCTCACACCCATCAGAATGGTTATAATTAACAAGACAAGAAATAATAAGCGTTGGAGAGGATGAGGAGAAAAGGGAACTCTCATATACTGCCGGTGGGAATGCAAACTGATGCAGCCACTATGGAAAACAGTATGGAGATTCCTCAAAAAATTAAAAACAGAAATACCACACTCCAGCTATCCCACTACTGGGTATTTATACAAAGAATTCAAAATCAACAATTCAAAGAGACTTATGCAGTCCTATGTTCATTGCAGCCTTATTCACAACAGCCAAGACATAGAGGCAACCCGAGTGCCCATCCATGGATGAATGGATCCAGAAGATGTGGTATGTATATATTGAATGGAACACTACTCAACCATAGAAAAAGATAAAAATTGTCCCATTTGCAACAACACAGACGGACCTCGAGGGCATTATGTTCAGTGAAATAAGCCAGACAAAGAGAGACAAACGCCATATGATTTCACTCATGTGGAAGATAAACAAACACATAGACAAAGAGAACAGATTAGTGGTTACCAGAGAGGAAGGGGATGTGTGGGGGGGTGAAAGAGATAAAGGGGCACATATGCATGGTGACTGATAAAAACCAGACTACTGGTGTGAGCACGATGCAGTCTATACAGAAACTGATGTACAATAATGCACACCTGAAATTACATAATGTTATAAATTAATACGACCTCAATAAAAAAAAAAAAGACCCTGAGTAGAGAGCTTAAAGAGCCCGAGGCTGGACTCCTGACCACGGAAACTGAAATAATACATTTGTGTTGTTCTGAGCTGCTCGTTTATGGTAATTTGATATGTCGCTATGGAAAACTATTACAGCAAGCATGGTAATGTTTAAAATATTTATTTCATTTGTGAACATATGCAAAATAGACTTGGGTTCAGATTACATATCATCTTTTGCAAGTGGATTTTGTCATTTAATATGTCATAAGCATTTTTCTCATATCACTAAACACGTGTCTAGAACCCGAATTCCAGTCGCCACGTATCGTGTGGGCGTAAGTTAGATCCCAGTTGCATTTTAAATTACGTTCTTGTCTATGAATCTTGGTGCTCCTCTCCCGTGATTTTGTGAGGGCAAAGTCCTAGAAGTAGAATTCCTAAGTCAAAAGGCTTTGCTCTTCAAGACTTTTCATTCGTAAAGCTGAGTTGTCCTTCAGAAATGTGTCCACAAGCAGGGTCCAAGGGTGGCCCCTTTTCACCCTCACTCACACCTCTTCCCATTGGTTTCCATCCTGACAGTTTACTTTAGGAAACAAACGAGGCTATTGTGCGTGTTGGTGTGTGTGTGCAATGGGGCATATCTGGGTTCTACAACAAGGTCACCCCTTCAAAACAGGAGAGTTGTCCTTTAGGAATTGGATTTTTATTTTCTTTTGGTGGGAACATGACAATTATTTCACTAAATGTTCTTCTCTCTCCTCAATAAGACTCAAACTCTTTGAGAGTAGGATATATGACTTTTGTTCCTTTTTTTATCCTTCTTGGGAATTAATTCAGGGTTGGCTTCCCTTGATAAAGCTGCCGTATGTTGACGGTGAGGAAAATGTCCTGTGGCCACTGCAGGTCCTGCTGCTCCTGTCTGGCTCAGAATGGCCTGATGTGGGAGCTGTATCCAGGTATCTTACTCTGCCAGGGCTGCCCTAACAAATGCCACAGACTGGATGGCATAAACAACAGAATTTCTTTCTCACAGTTCTGGAGGCTGGAAGTCCAAGATCAAGGTCTCAGCAGGGCTGTTTGTTTCTGAGGTCTTTCTCCTTGGCTTATAAATAGTTGCCTTCCTGCTATGTTCTCACACAGTCTTTCCTCTGTGCACGCACACCCCTGGTGACTCTTTGCGTGTCCAGATTTCCTCTTCTTATAAGGACATTAGTCCTATTGGATCGGGGCTCACCCTAATGACCCGTTTTAACTTAATTACCTCTTTAGAGGACCCATCTCCAAATATGGTCACATTCTGAGGTCCTGTGGATAGAGCTTCAACACGGATTCGGGGAGCGGAGAGGAGACACAATTTAGCCCCTAACAGTGGACCAGAGTCTCGTCATCAACAGTGACCAAATAACCTGGGGAGGTGGAGTCAGTCGTGCAGTCTCCCAGGAGAGGGGCTGAGCTCTGTGGGGAAATGGTGCCTTCTCCAGCAGAACCTGGACTTCCCAAGTCTGACATCATGAGACCCCCGAGGGAGGCCAACGAGGAGGGAAACATACAAAGAAAAAGGATCTAAACCATCTGGATTCCAAGAAACAGCATTTGTTGGGGACCTCAGGCCCCATCTCTTCTCTCAGGATTCTGGAGGATAGGAAGCTCGTTGGTGGCCCTGCCCAGTTCCGTCCCCTCCACAGAGCAGATTACACCACTTTCCGCCCTGGAGCATCTTCCTTCGCAGGCTATATTTTTTTCAACTTTTTATTGTGGAAAATTTCTAACATACAGAAAAGTTTAAATAAAAGTATAAAGAATACCTATATAGCCACTTCCTAGCCCAACAACGGGCTGCCCCACAGTTTGCCATATTCGCTTTACCTATCTTTCTCTTTCATTTTTATTTTTCTTTTCTGCTGAATCTGGGCAGACTTGTATTAATGTTAATTTTATTTCTGCTTATAAAAGTAATATAAACTCAGTGAAGGAAATTTAGAAAATACAAGAAAATATGATTAAGCAGAAAAGTCATCCATGTTCCCACCACCCAGAGATAACTATAAATTATATTATGGTATCTTTCTTTATCCATGTATATAATTTCATAGTTGTGATTATATATATGTGGCTCCTTTCTTATCTTGTAAAAAATGCACATTACAGTGTATAGAACATAAATGTGCAGCTAACGAATCATTACAGAATTAACATGCAGCCTCTTAACTGTCAGTCAGAGCGAAAATAGAGCCTTGCCGGCACCCTAGACACGTCCACGGCCTCTCCCCAATCACGGCCACCTTCCTCTCCCTAAAGTAACCACTGTCCGATTAAATGGGATATTAATGCATATTCGGACCTTTGATGTACAACAAAGGTGGCCCTGCCAAGCAGTGGGAAAAGGAAAGTATTTTCAATGAGTGGACTAGGGTGACTTTGTTTGGCAATACTATTCTTTATTATTCATTTTTCTTTTTACACATGTAAACAAGTCAGTGATGTATTATTTTGAGATTCCATATGTATATATGGAAAAATATGTATATATGTATTTTGGACTGTCAGAATGCCCACCACCAACTGCGTTACATTACAGCTCCTGAGGACAGGTCGGGCTGGAACAAGGGTAAACTTTTACGGCTACAAGTACTCACAGCAGATATGCGTGTGGATGACCTCTCTGGGCTCTTTCTTCGTTCTCTGGACTTGTTCTCTCCTTTGATTCTCTTTCTACTTTCCCCTGCCAAGCGTCCATCAATAAACACTATGGATAGCTCCAGCTCTTTCTGGACTTTATGCAAATACAATTATACCATTTGTATTTGTTTGTGTCTGGCTTCTTTGGTGAACTTTACGTTCAATAGATGTAGTTTGTTTATTTTTGTTGCTGTGAAGTGTCGCGTTGCACGAATACACGTTCTCCTGCTGATAGACATTTGGATAGTTCACGGGATTTGGGGTTTTTTTTTGAGAGGGGAGACTATTATAAATAATGTTTCTATGAACGTTCTTTTGTCTCCTAGCGCCCTGATGCTTTGCTGTTGGCTGTACAGACGGAGAGAAATGCCGTGTCAGAGGATATGCCTTGTTTGACTTCACAAGTGCCATCTGGGTTTCCAAACTGTTCCCACGAGAAGGCCCATTGCTCCCTTCTTGGTATTGTTCGTCTTTTCAATTTTAGCCATTCCAGCAGGCGTGTGTTGAAGTTTTACTTTGCGTTTTCCTGACTACTAATGAGGCTGAGCACCTCTTAACGCTCATTTGGATTTCTAGCTTTGCAAACTGCTGGCCTCTTGCTCACCTGTCTTGTATTTTTTTTTTTTTTTTTTTTACTGATTTATAAGAATTTTTCTTTTTAAAGATTGGCACCTGAGCTAACAACTGTTGCCAATCTTCTTTTTTTTTTCCCTGCTTTTTCTCCCCAAATCCCCCAATACACAGCTGCATATTTTAGTTGTGGCATGTGGGATGCCGCTTCAACATGGCCTGATGAGTGGTGCCATGTCCGTGCCCAGGATCCGAACCAGCAAAACCCTAGGCTGCCAAAGCGGAGCACGTGAACTTAACCACTCGGCCAGGAGGCCGGCCCCAAGAGTTTTTCTTTTATATACTTTGACATTGAGGTCTTTGTTGGTTAAATATATTGCAAATGTATTTTCGCACTTTCCAGCTGACCTTTTTCCTCTTTTAATGATTCTCTTGATGACTAGAAGTTATTGCTTTGAATGAGCCAATTTATCAATCCATTCCTTTATGATAATTGCTCTTTGCATGCTATTTAAGGAATCTTCCCTACTTTGAGACCATAAAGATATTCTCAATTATCTTCTCGAAGATTCATTGTTTCACCTTTTGTGTTTAGGCCCTCGATCCCTGGAATTAATTTTCGTGCTTGGTGTGAGGTAGGGGTCGAGTTTTTCTTCTTGTTTCTCCACACTTATGTCTAGTTGACCCAGTCCACTTATTGAAAATACTTTCCTTTTCCCACTGTTTTGCAGTGCCACCTTTGTCATAAATCAGGTGTCCAAATATGCATGAGGCTATTTCTAGGCTCTTTATTTGTTCTCTTCATCTATTTGTCTATTACTGTAGAATACCACACTATTGTAATTATTGTGAGCTTTGTGGAAATTCTTGATTTCTGGTAGAATAAGTCCTCCTACCTTGATTTTCTTCTGCTCTAAGAGTGTCTCGGCTGTTTTTTGTTCCTCTGTATGTCCATATACAATTTAACATCAGTTTTTCAAGATACATTAAAAACACCTGTTGGAATTTTTATTAGAATTTTATTAGAATTAGGTCATTTGGCAGAGAACTGACAACTTTACAATAGTACGCCTTCTGATGAACATCTCTCCATTTAGTTAAATATTCATTTTCTCTCTTTTTTTTTTTTGAGGAAGATTAACCCTGAGCTAACTGCTGCCAATCCTCCTCTTTTTGCTGAGGAAGACTGGCCCTGAGCTAACATCTGTGCCCATCTTCCTCTACTTTATCTGTGGGACGCCCACCACAGCATGGCTTGCCAAGCAGTGCCATGTCCGCACCTGGGATCCAAACCGGCGAACCCGGGGCCACCGAAGTGGAACGTGTGCACTTAACCGCTGCACCACTGGGCCAGCCCCTCATTTTCTCTTAAGAGTGTTTTTATAATTTTCTTCAGAGAAGTTTTACTCTTTTTTTGTTAGATTTATTTCTAGGTATTCAAAATTTTTATTCTATTACAAACAGTATCTATTTAAAATTTTTGTTTTTTGTTTGTTGCTGACATATAGAAATAAACTTTGTTTACTGAATTTTATCCAACAAAATTGCTGAACTCATTTATTTGTTTATTTTTTGATGAGGAAGAGTGGCCCTGAGCTAGCATCTCTGCCAATCTTCCTCTATTTTGTATGTGGGACACTGCCACAGCATGGCTGATGAGTGGTGTAGGTCCATGCCTAGGATCCAAACCTGCGAACCCCAGGCCACTGAAGCAGAGCATACAAACCTGACCACTACAGCACTGGGTCAGCCCCTGAACTCATTATTAATTGTGAAAATCTATCTGTAAATCCTTTGGACTTTCTATTTTTATATATAGTATTTCATCCACAAATTACGACAGTTTTATTTCTTCCTTTCCAATCCTTATGCTTTTAATCTCTTTTTTTCTTGCCCTTCCACACTGGCCAGGACCTGCCGTACGACATTCAATAGAAGCAGCAATCTAGTGCACCCGGGCCTTGTTCCAGACCTCAGAGGGAAGGTTTTCAACATCTCATCATTAAGTATGATCTTTGCTCCAGGTTTTTTATAGGAAAACTTTATCAGATTAAGAAGGTTTCCTTCTATTCTGTTTTCTAAAAGTATGTTTCAGATCATGAATGGGTGTTGAATTTTATCAAACGCTGTTTCTATATCTATTTAGATGATCATGATTTTTCCTCTATACTCTGTTCATGTCAAGAATTTCGTTAATAGATTTTCTAATGTTAAACCAACCTTGGAGTAAACACTACTTCATCATTATGCATTAAAAGATTCAGTTTGCTAATATTTTGTCTAGGATTTTTGCGTCTATCTTAATGAGTGAGATTGGCCTGTAATTTTCCTTTCTTATGACGTCTTATTGGGTTTGGTAGCGGAGTTAACGCTGACCCGATCAGCTAGCGTTCCTCGTGTTCTGTGCTCTGGAGGAGTTTGTGTGGGATCGACACTTATTCTGCCTTAAATATTTGGTAAAATGCATGAGTGCAGCCATCTGGCCTTAGAGTTTTCTTTATGTGAAGATTTAAAATTATGGATTTAATTTCTTTCATAGTTACAAGACTATTAGTTTCTTTGTTTCTTGTACCAGTTTGGATTCTGCTATTTTTTCCTACAATTTGTCCATTTTGTCTACATTTTAGCTTAATATTGTTATTTTTATATTGTATATACTAATCTTTTTTGTTTATTTTTATGTTTTAAGTGTACAATATAGTGGTTTTAGTATATCCGCAAAGTTGCACAAGCACCGCCACTATCTAATCCTAGAATACTTTAATTATCCAAAAAAGAAACTCCATGCCCACCAGGAGTCACTCACATTCCCGCCCCCCCTCAGCCCTCGGCAACTGTTACTCTATTTTCTACAGATTTGCCAATTTTGGACATTTCACATAAATGGAATCATACACTATGTACCTTTTGTGACTGGCTTCCTTCACTGAGCATAACGTTTTTAAGATTCATGCATGTTGTTGTGTGTGTCAGTACCTCATTCCTTTGAACGGCCGGATCAGATTTCATTGTATGGATGCGCTGCGTTTGGTGTATCTATTCACCAGCTGACGGACATTCCTGTTTCCACTTTCGGGCTATTATGAATAATGTTGCTATAAACATTCTTTTATAAGTTTTTGTGTGGACATATATTTTCAGTTCTCTTGAGTAAATATCTGGGACATGTGGTAACTAAGTTTAACTTTCTGAGGCAGTGCCAGACTTTTCCAAAGTGGCTGCCCCATTTACATTCCCATCAACAATGTCTGAGGGTTCTAGTTTCTACACATCTTTGCCAAAATTATCGTCTGCCTTTTTGACCCTAGGCATTCTAGCGGGTGTAAAGAGATACCTCATTGTGGTTTTGATTTGCAAATTTTAATGTCAATCATTTTTCATGCACTTGTTGGCTATTTATATATGTATATATACATACATATTTATAGAAATATCTATTCAGATCCTTTGCTCACTTTTAAATTGAGTTATTTGTCTTTTGTTGAGTTGTAAATGTTCTTTACATATTCTGGATATAAGTCCCTTATCAGATACATGATTTGCAAATACTTTCTCCCATGCTGTGGGTGTTTTTTTCACTTTCTTGATGATGTTTTTTGAATCACAAAAAAAGGTAAAAGTTTCAAATTTTGGTGAAGTCCAATTTACCATTTTTATTTCGTTGCTTGGGGATTTGGTGTCATATTGTCTGATAAAAGGTCATGCAGATTTAACATATGTTTTCCTTTGAGAGTTTTATAGTTTCAGCTCCTACATTTAGATCTTTGATCGATTTGAGTTAATTTTTGTCTGTGGAGTGATGTAGAGATTCAAATGTGCTCTTTCACATGTGTTTTCCAGCTGCTCCTGATTACCTTTTTAACATCTGCAGGATCTCTGATGATGTGCCTCTTTTCATTCCTGATGTTGATAATTTGTGTCTTTTCCTTTTATCTCAATTAACCTCTCCCACGGTTTATTGATTTTGAGATGTTGTTAATTGTATTAGTCTTTCTGAGTAACCAGATTTTCTCTTTACTGATCCTCCCTATTGCATGTTTATTTAATTGATTTCTGCATTATATTATTTCCTTTCTACTTTGTGTTTATGTTGCTATTCTTTTTCTAACTTCTTGAGACAAATGGTTAAGTTATAAATTTTCAGCTTTTTCTTTATCCAGCATATGCATCCAAGGTTAAACTTTTACTCTAAGCTTGGCTTTAGTTGCATTCCACAAATTTTGGTATGTGATGTTTTCATTATCATTCAGTTCAAACTATTTTCTAATTTCCATTGTAATTTCTTCCTTGTCCATTGAGTTATTTAGAAACGTATTTTTAAGTATTGTGCTTGCATGTAACATCTTTTCTCAACCTGCTTTCAACTTACCTATATACTTAAGTTTAGATGTGCCTCTCGGAAACAGCATATAGTTGTGGTGTTTTTAAAATCCAATCCAAAAATTTTTGTCGTTTCACTGGCATATTCCGTCCATTTGCATTTAATGTAATCAGTAGGATGTTGGCTTAAATCTAACATCTTATTATGTGCTTTCTATTGGTCCCATCTGCTCTTTTCTTTTTCTGTCCTTTTTGGCTTCTTTTGGATGGATTGTTCTTTATTACACAGTTTCCTCCTTTTATTAGTTTGAAAATTACACCATTTTAACTATATTTTTAAGTTTTCCCGAGAGTTTCAAAATGCAGCCTTGATTTTTCAAAACCTAACGTTAAACAGTGCTTCTATTTTCTTCCTTAGAACACTTTAACCTCACTTGGCTTGCTCTCTTTTTATTTATATGCCATTGTTGTCATACATTTTAATTTCACAGACATTTTAAATTCCATGGGATGTTATTATCATTATTGTTTTACACAGAATCATTTAGATTTGCCTTTGTAATTACCATGTCAATTGATCTTCATTCCTTTGTGCAACAACCACCTAATATTTGGGATCATTTCTTTCTGCCTGGAGAAATCCCTTTGTTTTTTACACAGTCCTGCTCATGAAGAATTATTGTTTTTGTTTGTCTGAAATTTTATTTATTTCATCTTCTATCTGACAGGATGTTTTTGTTGGGCATAGAGTTCCATTATCTTCTGCTTTCTATTGTTTCTGCAGGGCAGTCAGCTGACAGTCTCAGCATTGCTTCTTTGAAAGGCATCGTTGTTTCTCTGCAGCTGCTTTCAAACTTCTCTCTCTGTCTCGTTTTTATGCAGTGTTATTACCACGTACCTACATTTGAGTATTTCATTACCCTCACGGGCAGGATCAGGACTAGAGTGAGGCGATGAGTTTCTTAGGGCACACAATTTAGGGATGCACTCAGACTCAGGGTCATGCGAGTGCACCTTCATCCCTGCCTGCTGACTGCAGTTCACTGCACTTTTTAACCTGCAGTTTGTTGTCTTTCGTCATTTTGAAAAAATCTCAGCCATTATCTTTTAAGGTATTGCTTCTGCTCCATTCTCATTCTCCTCCCCTCTGGGATTCCCATTCCATGGACTTTACATCTTAGAGCTTCTATGTTCCTTATCATCGCCTCTGTATTTTCTGTCCTTTTGTTTCTCTGTGCTTCATTTTCATATTGTCTTTGGGCCTGCCTTCCAGTTCACTAATCATCTTTTCAGCTCTGTCTAATCTATTAAACTTACCCCTGGAGTTCTTAATTGCTGTTATTGTATTCTTCAATTCTAAAACTTCTTTTTTTATTCTACCATATCCTTTTAAAAAATATGATATGGCATATTTTAAAAAGCTTCCAGTCCTCTGTAGAAATTCTCAGTCTTGTCTTTTATCTCTTTGAACATGATAAATAAAGTTGTTTTAAAGTCTGCATTTGATAGCTCCAATAGTTGGGGCCCTTGTGGATATTTATTGTCTGTTTTTTCTGTTGGTCTTTGTTCATGCTATCTTGCCCCTTCATGTGGCAGGTTACTATTTATTGTATGCCGAACAGTGTACTGAAAAGTTGTATAAATATTTTGGTGGCCTAGATAATCTTTTCTTCCTCCAGAGAAGACTTATGCTTGTTTCTGCCAGGAACTTGGGGCATTAGCAATTTAGATCATGTTACTTCTACCTAAGGGGATAAGGCTGGCAGGAGCCTTGCTCCACATCTCGGTTGTCTTAGTTTTCTCTTCTGGATCAGCAAACACCCCCAGGACACAAGTTTCCCTAAATGCTGGCTCCTCTCTTCAGACTTCCATCTTTTCCTGCTAATTCCTGGTAATGCCTAGCAAGTTTTCACTACCTTCTTCACTCTCTGATGCCTTCAGTTAAATTTGCAAAACAATTTGTCCAGCTTTTTTGGTTTACCCCAAATTATCCCATGTACCATTATCAGAAGAGGAAATCCTCTCTATCTTTTTATTTTCCACTTAACATTATTTGTGAGCATTCCCCATGTCTTTAAAAATTTTTTGGACATACACTTTTACATGGGCTGGATAGTATTTCATCAAAAGGCTGTGCCATAATTTATTTAGCTGTTCTGTCTTCAGTTGGATGTTTGAGTTGTCTGTCTCTCTGTTGGTCGGGGTCCTCCACTACAAATGATGGAGTCCCCTCCAGTCAGTTTAAGCAGAAGGAGATTTCTTACAGATAGGTAGGTAGTGGACGTTATCTTTGGGAGAGCTGACAGGGTAAGGTACCACTCAGCCAGGAACAACAGAAGACAGGGAAAATTCCTTCCTAGATAAGGGGGCAAACCTTAGTGGTCCACCTGCTGTTTCATAGCCATGACACTGGGGACAAACTAGAACCTGCACCTGAGCTGCCCGCCAAGAACCAAATGTCACCGCCATTGTGTCCGTCCTCAAGAAAAGCTGCTTCTCATATTGTAAAGGCACATCTTCTCAGCAGAACCTGGCCATCCAGGGAACCCGGCAGCACGGGAGTCAGCTCAGCAGCAGAAGAGAGCACGCTAGAAGGGCTAGAAAGGGTGTTAAGGACGCCAGTCCGTCTCAGATGCCACATCTCGCCTCTGCAGCCCTGGTGTTCCTGAGAGCGACCATGTCCAGTGCACCTCCATCTCTGCGTGTGTCTCCCTCAGGTTCTCTTTCCCGTGCTTCTGGAGAATGTTTCACAAGGGCCTCAGGTGTGGTTGAAAAGGCAGGACCCCCTGTGATCAGTAACCATTTGGATAACATCGGAACCATTTCTCCTTTTGGCCTTTGTTAGGAGGGATAAGCAGGTGGGAGAGAGAGAGCTGAGCAGGATCAGGAGCTGAAGGGGACAAAGTCTCCCTAATGCTCAGTGGCCAGGGCTGTGAGAAACTGGTGCTGGGAAGAGGAGATCCTCACGCTCACCCTCCCGCCTCTGCCGTTGCAGAGAGAAGGGGTGTCCCACGAGGGTGATGGTGTCCTGTGTTTGTGGCCTCTCCTCAAATACGTGCCTGCAGAACATCGGACAGTCTCCTGGAGCCTGGCATTCCTCGAATCGTGGTCTGCAGATGTATTCTCGGGGGTCTGCAAATTCTCTACAAGAATTTAAAATTTGGGGGTTTCTATGTCTACAATAATCCAAAGAATTAATAGAAGACTCATCTAAATCACCTTGCAACTTAGGATTCTCACACTTTTTCTTGTTTTTAACTTATGAAATGTTTGATAATACAAAATAAAATACATACAACATATGTTAGTTACGAGCTATAAAATAAAATGAACACTCGTGAACCTGCCACCCAAATTATGAGCTGGAAGACCTCGATGGTGAGCCTGCTCCTCCTTGTCCTGTGCCTGTGTGTTAAAGCAGAATGCCAAAGGCACACCACACTCGAAGATGCCCTAGAGGACCAAACCCTTCAAGCCACGTAGGCAAAACTAAACCCAGGTTATTCCATGACTATCAACGAAACAACATCTTGTAAATGCCTCTGATAATAATGAAAGAAACTTAAGTCATCTTCCTGAAATGGTATAAATCACTTTTAACCAATGCCCTGCCATCTGGAAACGCCACTGTGATAACCAATCGTGGCCCAGGTCAAACACCTTCCTCATTGTGACTTTATAAGCCATCCTGTAACGTCACGTCTCTGAGCTTCATCTCAGTTTGGGTGTGAAATCTCCCAGTTCGCAAACTGTTCTTTTGTGCACAATACATTTTTGCTAAATACTATTTTACTGATCTGGTTTCAATTGTTACCGTTCTGTAGAGTTTTACCACAACATCAATGTCTCTAAAAGACACATAGTTATTTAGTTTGGGTTATTTTCACCTTTAAAAAACGATAAGCTACTTCACGCATCCTTCTATGACTTTCTCTTTTCCCTCAAAACGGTATTCCTGAGATTCAGCTGTGTTGACGAGTGCCGCCGTGGTTCATTTGCTCTACCATATCCCACGAGGTAAATGTTGCACAAATTCATTACGGATTCTCCTGGCCGGGTCCCTTTGGGCTGTCTCGTTTTGGTTTTAGGAGTTGTGCTGCCTTGAACACACTCGCACGTGTCTTCTGGAACGCTCACGCCTGGGTTTGCCTAGGGCACGTCCCACAAGTGGGATTGGTGGGTTGTAAGTTATATGAATCTTTAACTTTACAAGACAATGTCAAACTGTTTTCCACCTTGGTCAGGCTGCCTCATAATTTTAGGGCTAAGAGAAGCCAAAGACTCACTTGAGATTATATAGAAATGCGGAAGACAGCATGGGAACCCGGGCCCGACTCCAAAGGCCAGGCTCCCTCCCCCACTTGATTGGTTTGTTGACCGCTGAGTAACAGCAGCGGCTAAGCATGGCAGGAGTGTCCAGGGCACTTAATTTTTCAGTATTTACACATATCCTGTGAGTAGGTACTGTGGCCACTGGTACTCTGCCCAATCAGAGGAAGAGAAGTAGTTAGAAAACTTGCCCAAGGTCACACGAGAACTGGAATTTGATCTCGGCAGTGTAGCCATAGCGGCTGTGTCTTTAGGAGCCATGGCAGGGCTCCTGAACAAATGGAAAGAAAGCCGAGACGCTGAAGCACGCCCTGCTTGGGGACCGCAGACCACTCACTCCTTCGTTCGCTCAGCACCTCCTGTGGGCCGGGCACACGGGCTGAGTGTTAGGAACGCAGAGGGAAATGAGACAGGCCCAGTTCCACCCACAGAGATAGGGAAATCAGATAGATAATCGCACAAACAGATGTAAAATGCCTGATATTAGGAAGGAAAAGTAAAGGGACTAATCTAGATTCTTCTCCAAAGAAGTAATGACCTGGCATTTAAGCCGAGACATAAAATATCTGTAGAAGTCAGCCAAGGGAAGTGCGTGTATACGTGCGTGCATGCGTGTGCACAGGTGAGTTTGCACACGTGTGTGAGGGGTTAGGGGAATGGGCCAGGTAGAAGGAACAGAAATGCAAAGGCCCAGAGGCAGGGAAACAGTGACTGGGCACAGTGACACAAAATGGGGGGGAAGAGGATGGCAGGGGGCTGGGTGGTGGGCCTTGCAGGCCATGGTCAAGATTTTGGAATTTTATCTGTGTGTGTGTGTGTGTGTGAGAGAGAGAGAGAGAAACCACTACAAGGTCTGAAGCAAAGAAACAACAGGTCAAATGAGCATTTTTTTAAGGAAAGCCACCATGTACCTTCAGGAGGGAGAATGGAAGGCAGGAGGCGATCCGAGCAGGTGAGAAAGGGGGCCTGGACCAGCTGCTGGCCACGAGGGGCCAGAGGTGGAGGCCTCAAGACCCGCTGTGGAGGTGGGATTCACAGGCCTTGGGGGTGGGCTGAAGGTGGGAGTGGAGGGTGAGGGAAGGAGCCTGGTATGGCGTCTGGGTAGGTGGAGCCACTGTTTTCCAAAATGGGGAGTAGCAGGTTTGGGAGACCAGCTTAAAAGTCTGATTGTGGAAATGCTCCATTTGAGCAGCCCCAGGGACGTCCACGTGAAGAAGTCTGGAAGGCAGTTGGGTATGTGAATCTGGAGCTCTCAGGAGATAAAGCTTGGCTGGTCAGGGCACAGCAAGCATGGGAAGGAGGTGGGGTGGAGGTGCACCCTGGAGAAGGTGCCTGGAGAAGCACCAGGGCCTGAGGCAGGGAGAAGACAACGAGGAGGGGCTGCGGGGCTGAGGAGCAGCTGGAGGCGCAGGAGGGAGGGCAAATGGACTGAAAAGGACATTCAGACAGTCCCTCTCCTGTCTCCGCTTCCTCCAGTCTGATCATCTCTCTCACGGATGGAAAAGTACCTGTAAGCTCACGGTGTATGTGCTGACCTTTCCCACCGGACTGGAGGTCTTAAGGGGCAGAGACCCCTCGCCCGTGGGAGGGCACCAAGGAAGGCAGGGGCATCCCAGCGTGGCTGGGAATTTCCCAGAACACTGTGCCTGGCCCAGAGCCCCACGGAGCCAACCTCTTGGGCCTCAGCACTGGCAGCAGGCCCAGGGTCTGAAGAGAGCTGTGGTGTGGAAGCATTTTAATGTTTTTTAAATACATAATCTGGGATTAGATGCCCATTCACATGACCTTTGTCCGTTCTTGCCTGGAGCCACTGAAGTAGGAGTTAATAAATACTGGAGGAAATGGAAAGGCCAGGTGGAGCTCGGGCTAAGGCTCTGCGGGGAAGAGATTTCTCGAGAGGGGAGCTTTATGCCCAGGGGGCCCCTATGTCCCATTTGCCCGAGACACTCCTGGCTTCCCTCTGCTAATGGCACCCCACTTTCCTTTCAAAAGCCCTAGGGCAGATGCTAGGTAGTCACCATCCATTACCCTGTCTTGTCGGTGATGGTCTGGCTGACATTCCTGAAGCCCAGTGCTGTTTTCTGCAACACGTCTCAAGGATTGTCCCAAAGTTTGGGACCAAACCACCTGTCATATTTCAAGCAAAATGCTCTACTATTGTTCTCAAACTGTGGTCACAGAGCGGCGGCAGCAGCAGCACCTGGGAGCTTGTTAGAAACGCCCATTTCCAGGCCCCCCTCGGCCCTACAGACCCAGCGGAGCTGGGCCAGGGCCCAGCCTTCGGCTTCACAGGCTCCTGGGGGCTTCCCCGCCCCCTGTAACTTCAGCAAAGACGTGTGAAGACTGGACAGGTGGGATGGGCAGGGAAGACGGCGGCCAGACAGAGACAGGGGCCTAGGGTCCGGCCCCGGCTCCACGTGTCACTGTCTAGCTGGGGCTTGTCCTCGTGCCTCAGGTCCCTCAACTAGACATTAAACACGACAGCACACCCCTTATCCGCATCTCAGGACTACAAAAACCAGCAAGATGGGACAGATGAGAATTCTTCCAAATCTAAGGCCTCCCCAATGATAATGCTGCCTGTCCAACCCCAGTAACGATCCAAGAGCATCGAGAACAGTGGTCTTCAAGCCAAGTTTTCATCTTGGAGCTTCAGGCGGTCTTGGAACCGGCTATGACTGAGTGCAGAACTGTGTGAGTAGACACCTGCACTCTTCTGGAGAGAACCATTCAGATGCCCCAAAGCCACGCTGACTGCAGTGTGCCTCTCTACCCTTCACCCCAACAAGCATGGCCTGTGACCCTCTTAAAGATGGCAAGGACTTCCTGGCAGCCCTGAGGTAAGGAAGGGTAATGGTGCCAGGGCGTGGAGACCCAAATACTGCAGGCTGCACTGCCCGCTGTGCCTGACCACAGCCTGCGCCCCTGGGGGCTTTCCACATTTGCTAATGAATAATAGACTTGCAGGGCGTGCGGGCGTGTGGGGCTGACTCCCCCTCCTGTGTATTTCCCACTCCACAGCAGGAGGCAGGGCCCGGCCGGCGGCTTCACCCGCACCGCCTGGGTGAGCCTCACAGCACCTCCCGGAAGGAGCTCTCATTCCAATTTCTAAGTGGAAAGACAGGGGCAGGAAGCCACGTGACTCGCCCAAGAGGCAAAGGGGGGAATCTGGGATGTGAACCCAGGTATTTGTGATCCGTATCACTCCAGGCCACATGTCACACAGGGTTAGGAGGCGGTGGGCCACAGGGGAAAGGGGGCTCATCACCATGGAACACAATGGAAAACTCAAAAAAAGTTTTTCTTAATAAAGACTCCAAAGAAATGGATTGGTGCCCCTGGTGTCGTGCGCTGTTCCTCCTAAGACCACGCTCCTGCCGGCTGTCGGACAGCCCCTTCCGAGCCCTTCCCTGAGGGCCAAGCGAAGACCTGCCTGCCCCAGTCTCAGAATGCCTGGAAGCTAACACTCTCGCTGCCCAGACGAGCGGACAGGGCCCTTGGTCACGCAGCCCACCACGCATCTGCACGGCCGACCGTTCCACTCCACCCAGCATGGCAGCCCTGCCCGGGCACCCAGGTCGGCAGGGACACCGCCCTAGGGTCTGACCCGCTGACGTCACAAGGAGAAAGAGCTCCCCGATGCAGTTCTAATGTGGTCACATTCTGATGTCAGGAGATGGGATAAGCTACCTACAGGGCACGGTGACAAAAAACACTGCTCCAATGCAGGAATCTGAATTAAGTTTCATTTATTCTAGGGCAAACTCAAAGGGGTTTTTTTGTTGTTGTTTTCTTTTTTAGCAAATCCTAGCACATTATTAACAACAAAAAAAAATCTGTACATTTGCCATGATACACTTGAAGGTGAAACAAATAAGATATAAATACAGATATGGATGTAACATGAAAAAGCCCAAAAACAAAAAACAAAAACCCAACCTGGGGGTGTGGGGGACCATGCGTGTGAACACAGTGCCAACAAAACTATCTTGGTGGCTGATCCTTTTCAGAGCATTTCTTTTTTCATTTCCAAACATTATTGTTAGCAAAGTCCTGGTGGGATTCTACAAAGTTCTTATTTGCTGTTTTTTAATGTGTAATATTATGCTTGATAAATAAAGGGTGGCAGGGAAAGAAAAAGATTGATGAGACAAACTCGGCTGCATTACCTGCTTGGGGTATCGACAAGCTAGTGAGGAGCCCCAGAAAGGCAGCCCCGCGGCCGTCTCGGCCCGGTCCAGCGAAGCACACTTGGTGCCCTTGAAGAAGGCCACCTGCCGCCCCCTCGGCCTCGGCCTGCGGGCGCACCGGGGCCTGAGAGGGATGGCAGCAGCTTGAAGGGAAGCAAGAGCCAGGCAATCCGGCCCCAGCGGGGCGTGGGGGGTGTTGGGGCCCTGTACAGTCAGGTAAACGGGGGAGGCAAACCCAGTTTGGGGGGCTTTGCTCTTCTGTGTTCTGTTGTTTCGTCTGAACAGGAGGCCTGCAGGGAGGTGGCGGCAAGGCAAGGCAGCTGCAGCTGTCAGGACTCGGAGAGGGCGGCGGTGGCACAGCCCTCCCTGTGAGGTGGCGGCGGCATGCGAGTCTCCTCGGTGGTGGGAGCAGTTCTGATTGAGGCCAAGAGACCCGGGAGCGATTGTATCTAAGTCAGGAGATTGAAGGTGGGCAAGTGACATTCAAGGCTAGCCCTTCGTGAGTACTATGAGGACAGCTGGCAATGTTCAAGATTCTTCCCAACTACAGGCGGGGGCCAGGGCGCCCTGGGCGTCAAAGAGTTACAGGAGAAAGGTCTCTCTGAATGCAGCAAGCATAAAAGAACTCCTGAATAACCTAGCCAGAACGCACGTTTCCACCACAGAAGCGCCATCGAGACTTTCTGGCTCACTTGTAGAGTGTAAAAAAGAAATCCTGTTAGTGAAATATTAACAAACGGTATTTATCAATGAAAGTAAGGCCTGGTTCTGCTATGTTTTGAGCCAAAAATAAGTCAATAATATTCAACCACTTAAAATGCGCTCTTGAAGTTCCCTCAACAGCAGCAGTGGGGTACTTCCTACGTGTGCAAGATGCCCCCTCCACACACGCACATACATACACACACACACACACACACCCTCGCAGTGAAGGCACTCTGGCTTCACTGGTCCTGGACCTTCATTTTCAGTGCCCATTTCCAAATAAAGTATCTAAAACAAATTCAGAATGAAAACGAGTTATGTCTGCTACAGTGCCTTTCCCAGCTTCCAGCATCAACGCTGGAGGTCAGAGAATGGGGCCGTGTGGAGAGCAGTGGTGAGAACCTGTCCCTGCTCTTCAGGCCGGGGGCAGCGACTCACATCCAACAGCAAACACCTCAGTAAAAATTAACATGAGAATAGGCGTTTTCCTTACGGAAAAGTCAGTTCAATGGAGAGGATCTAAAATAGAGTAACAAGAGACAATACAAGTCTTCGTGATTGCATTAGAAGTTTCCACTCGGCTCTAAGAATTTTACTCAAAACTTACTTAACCAGACTCCAAATCTAGTTACTTTTATTACAGCAATCAAACCCCCAAGACATTTTTTTAAAAAGGTAGTTTCTTTGATAATTTCTCATTGAAGAAAAGGAAGCAGACTCTAAAACTGTTTCAAATCCTGTTTTTCTGCAATTTGCCACTCATCATAATTACTTTTTCAGTAAACAATGACTTTTTCAATAGATAGATGATCGAGAAGGTACTTCAGTCCATAAACTAAAAAACAAAAAGATTCTGACACTTGGTCTCTCTAGACTTTTCATTGATCTTAATCTGAAATTAAAGTCATAACTGAGAGGGGAGCGTTGCCCTTTACCAGACTGACTGAGAACATTTTAGAACTGAGCAGCTCAGGCACAGGTCAGGGGAGAGGAAAAAGACAGTGCTAACCGGGTGTCAGGAGGCCCAGGGTCCTGGGAGAAGTCCAGGTTTCCCCAAGATCTTAGCAGTAGAACAAACGCTCCTCCTCCACTGTCTACACTTCACGAAACGGCTTTTTAGGCGGCCATTAACTGATGCCATAACTTTACCTTGACTGCATTTAAACTGTAAGAACTCTCTCGAGTGGCAGCCTGGGGGTGGGGACAGCGTCAGTGGAGCTGCTCAGAGGCGCAGGAGCCTGTCCTGGGGGATTATGGAGGATGCCCTCCTACACTAAAGGTGAGGGCAGTCAGCCTCCAGTCTAGGCATTATAAGCAAAATGTCACGTTTTTGTTAAAAGACCATCTTCAGGCTTTTCTCCATTTCTTGCAAAGACTTGATTTACATTCTTAGTAGGTCTCAAAACACAACTTAAAGACAAACGACCCTTCCATGGTGTCAACTGTGAAAGGGGTAGTGCTCTGCCTCATACAGGCCACGTCCAGAGGAAAGTAAACTAAGATGAAAGAGAAACACAAATTAACACTCCCTCCTCAAATCTGTTGTTAACTGAAAAGAAAATGCTATTTTCTACCAAGTATTGGCTAGAGAGCTCTGATTTTAAAATCTGCACCCACACACATGGTTGTATGATCTCAGCAGGCTGTACAAGACATGTTTAAGTATCGCTCTTTTCTGATTCCTGTTGTTTCTTAAGAAGATGCAATGCTGGCCTTGTTTCCTTTACATTCAATACCAGTAAGATTCTACACAAAAGCTGGAAGGGACCAAAATACTGATTGTAATAAATATTTGCGGGCCTCCTTGTACTGACTGGGCAGCCGATGGGGGGAGGTGGGAAAGGTCTCAGAGAGGCACCACCGATTGCTTCTAGGGCTACACGAAGAGACTGTGGCGTCGCCATTAGCTGTGTGTGGACACGTCGGAGGAGGAGCTGCTGTTGCTGTTCGTGGTTTGGGCCCTCTTTATATATAAGTTTAGTAGCTTCATCTGCAAACAGAAGGTACAAATAAATTAGCAAGAGGAAAAGCAATCAAAAAGTAGAAAACAGGAAAACAACCCCAGGTGACAATAAGAAAAGAGCACGTCCTTTAGTTGAGAAATTCATCACACAAACATTTACTGAGGGCCTACTACTCATCCAACACTTCTGCTGGGTGCCAGGGCCACGGAGGGAGACCAGAGTCTAGAGGGAAAGAAGCGCCATGGGTTACTACAAAAACGATGAAACCTGTTCTCACTAGGTGGGCCAAGGGCTCCCTGAAAAAAGCGTATGATGGGCAGATCCACAAATTTCTGGGGCGACTGCACCCAACAGCTCCATCCAAGCTAGTGGGAAGAGCAGGGTGAGAGCCCACGCTGCACTGGGATAAAGCAGCTAAGCCAAGGTTAGAGGTCAAATTCTCTAACTTTCACACCTTTGCTCAAGCTGTTCCTTCCGCCTAGCACGCCTTCTCTCCCCACCCCCACTTCTGCCTGCTGAAACCCACCGCAGCACTGTGGCACCTGAGACCTAGCCCCATGAAGCCCTCCCCCACCTGCTCATCTGGATGCCCTCACTTGTTCCTCTGAGCTCCTGGGGCACTCCCACCCCACAGTGCACGCAGCATACGCTGCCTCAAGCTATAGTTAGCAGTGGACTTGCTCGCTCCTTCCGGGAGATCAGACCTCCCTGGGGCCAGATACTGCATCACTAAATATCTCACCTCAGATGGGCATAGTGCTTTACAGTGAACGGCTTTCATAGCTGAGATCTCACTACTTTTTAACTTAAGCCCATTTGTACCCTCAAAATATGTAAAACAGCAATTAAGGTAATATATTATGTTGATAATTTGCCTGATCATATTAAGAATAAAAAGAAAGAGGTATTTGTAGAAGCAAAATGCCCAAAGCAATCTATTTAACACAGAACTTGTAAGATTAAGGGAATATGAAATGTTTAGTGTCCACAGCTCTTGACCTGCCTTGCTCTGAACAGACAGTGGGGCTGAGACAACTGTAAGCCAACCGAGGGGAGGAGAGGCTGGTCTCCAGGGGGACCCATAAAGAGAAGCTGAGGGTGGTGTGTGTGGTGCACGAGGAAGTAGGGCCCTCTGATGACCAGTGGGAACAGCAACAGTGCAGAGCTCCTAAGAGAGGCACTGTCCCCAGACAGCCTGCCCTGCAAAGGTGCTGTCATGCACGTGTCGAGCCTGCCTACACAGCCGCGGGTGTTTCCACAGCACAGTCCGCAGGGAGCAGTCCACCGCAGGGCTCTGCACACCAGCGCCTGGAGCTGTCTCACTCTTCTCGCTGCAGAGCAGCGTGTCACATTCATTTACAACTCATGTCGCAGTTTGCCATTCCCCACCTTTTAAAATCTTAAACCTTTTAATATATAGTCAGTGCAGCGATCAAAGTGCCATCATTTTCCACAAGGACTTTCATGCTCTGGGGCTCTCTGCGACGCGTCCAGGGCCAACTAGGTTCAAGGGAAATCCTGGCCCACGAGACAAAGCTCTGGCCTGAGGCTCAACAGATCTGGCAGAATGCTAGAAGCAACTCTACCACTAAAAGGCTGTGTGACCTCAGGCAGAACATTTTCCGAGCCTCGGCTTCCCCACCTGCAAAATGAAGAGGACTGAGAACGCTTCCACGTGCCCTCTGTGGCTCCTTGTGCAGAAACTGTGTCCTCTGAACACACCTCTCCAATTTCCACCAGAGTTGTTCACGCTTCTCCTTCCTGCAGTTTGCTCTGTCTTCTCTCGCTATGCAGCGCCCCTCCATCCTGCCAAGCCCAGCTCAGTTCAGTCCCACTTCCTCAAGAAGTCTCTCCCTTTCCTCCTGCTCCAGTGGGCCCATGGCCCAGCAATCAGCACCTGTCCCACTGTGTCAGTTGCGTGCTGGTCGCTCTGGGCTGCTGCACAAGTTTCCTCATGTGTCAGTCCTGTCCCCCAGCTGTAGTTTATGCTCCTCAGGGCAGGACAAGGTTTTGCTTTTCCTACATGCCTTAGCATACTGTAATGAAGACAGCAGGCTCCTAACACAAACTTGTTGAATCAAAGAGTCTTTAAAGACGGAAAAAATGATCCAGAAGATAGTTACATTTCTATGAAAGGCTGGTTAAAAATGAGTTGCTAAACACTATTATGTCTATTTGCAACTGAAAACCACAAAGAAGTCCCCTTAGTCAAGTCTAGAATCTAATTACAAGTACAAAGAGAAGATAGCGACAACAGCATTCACGATGTGTACATGTTCCACAGTTTACCAGGAGCTTTTACACTGACTGTCACATTTGAGCCTCACCAAAGTCCTCTGAGGCGGGCAGAGCAGGTTCTCCTGTTTTACAAACGGAACAGCTGGGGTTCAGAGCTTGCTCACTAAGCTGGTATACATTCAAGTTAAAGTGTTATAACTTTAGGATGTCAGATGTAATCCTCACAGCAACCACAAAGAAAACAGCTGAAGAATATACACAACAGGAAATGAGAATGGAATGAAAACATTTCAGTATAAAAAGCAAACAAACACAAAAGACAGCAATGCAGAAAACAAAGGACAAAAAAAGCTTGTAAGGCATACAGAAAACAAACACCAAAGTGACAGAAGTCTCTCTTTATCAGTTGTTACTTTAAACATAAGTGGGTTAAAGTCTCCAATCAAGACAGAGATGATCAGAATGGGTAAAAAAAGAGAAAGAGGATTCAACCACAGTAGCTGCCCCTTATCTTTGGGGTGCTCATTCTAAGACCCCCGCTGGACATCTGAAACTGTGGGCAGGACCAAACCCTATATACACTATGTTTTTTGCTATACATACATCCTTTGATAAAGTTTAATGTATAAATTAGGTGCAGTAAGAGATTAACAATAGTCATTAATAATAAAATAGAACAATTACGACAATATACTGTAATACAAGTTATGTGAATGTGGTCTCTCTCTTGAAATCTCTTATTGTACTGCACTCCCCCTTCTTGTGATGATGTGAGACGACACAACGCCTACATGATGAGATGAAGTGCAGTGAAGACACAGGCACTGTGATGCAGCGTAAGGCTACTGTCGACCTTCTGACAACACATCAGGAGGATCATCTGCTTCCAGACCACGGCTGACCGTGGGTAACTGAAACCACAGATAAGGGAGGACTACTGTATATGCTGTCTACAAGAGACTCACTTTAGATCCAAGACACAAATGGGTTGAAAGCGAAAGACGGAAAAAGACATCCCACGTAAATAGTAACCAACAGTACTGGGGTGGCTATACGAATATCAAACAAAACAGACTTTAAATCAAGAAAGGTTACAAGAGACAGAGAAGGACATCATATATCAATAAAAGATCAATATGGCAAGAAGATATAACAATTATAAACATTTACACATCTAGTAACGTCATCAAAACACATGAAGCAAAAAATTGACAGAATTAAAGGGAGGAACAGTTTTACAACAATAGCTGGAGACTTCAATACCTCACTCTAAATAAAACAGACAGAACAACCAAAAAGATCAGTAAGGCAACAGAGGCCATGAACAACATAATAAACCAACTAGATCTAAGAGACACATACAGAACACTCTACCCAAGTGCACATGGAACATTCTCCAGGATAGATTATAGGACAGGCTACAAATTAAGTCTCAAAAGATTTAAAAAGATAGACAGCATACAAAGTTATCTTCTCTGACCACAACTAGATGAAGTTAGCAATCAGTAACAAAGAAAACCGAAAAATTCACAAATTTGTGGAAACAGAACACCACATTCCTAAGCAACTGTGTCAAAGAAGAAATCACAAGAGAAGTCAGAAAATATCTGTAGACAAGTGGAAATGAAAACACAACATACCAAAACTTATGGAGTGCAGCAAAAGCCGTGCAAAGAGGAAAACTTACAGCTGTAAATGCTTATATTAAAAAAGAAGAAAGATCCCATATCAATAACCTAACTTTACATCTTAAGGAACTATAAAAAGGAGGATAAACTAAACCCAAAGCTAGTAGAAGGAAGGAATAATAAAGCTTAGAGCACAGATAAATGAAATAGAAAAACATTAGAGAAAAATCAATGAAGCCAAAAGCTGGTTCTTTGGAAAGGGCAACAAAATTGACAAACTTTTAGCTAAACTAAGGAAAATCCCCTCAAATTAGAAAATCAGAAACAAATGTGGGAACATATTACTGATTCTACAGAAATCAAAAGATTATAAAAGAATACTATGAGGGCCACCCCTGGTGGCCGGTGGTTATGTCTGGCACACTCTGCTTCAGCAGCCCAGGTTCGGTTCCCAGGCATGGACCTACACCACTCATCTATCAGTGGCCATACTGTGATGGCGTCTCACACATAAAATAGAGGAAGACTGGCAACAGAAGTTAGCTCAGGGCAAATCTTCCTCAGCAAACAAACAACACTCCCAAAAGCCAATAAAAACCCCCAAAAAGAATACTATGAATAATTGTACACCAACACATTAGATAACCTAGATGAAACAAATTTCTAGAAAAACAGAAACTACCAAGACTGAATTGTGAATAAAGAGAAAATCTGAACTGATCTATAACTAGTAAAGAGATTGACTCACTAATCAAAAATCTCCTGACAAAGAAAAGCCCCAGACCAGCCAGCTTCACTGGCGAATTCCACCAAACTGATTCTGCTCAAACTTTCCAAGAAAACTGAAGACGAAGGAACACTTCCAAACTCATGCTATGAGGTCAGCATTGTCCTGATACCAATGCCAAGGACATTATAAGAAAAGAAAACCACGCATCAATATCCTGTATGAACACTGATGTAAAATCCTCAAGAAAAGACTACCAAACCAAATTCAACAGCATATAAAAAGATTATAGGGGCCGGCCAGGTGGTGTACTGGTTGAGTTCATGTGCTCCGCTTTGGCGGCATGGGCTTTGCAGGTTCAGATCCCAGGCATGGACCTAGTACCACTTGTCAAGCCATGCTGTGGTGGCATCCCACATAAAATAAAGGAAGACTGGCACAGATGTTAGCTCAGTGACAATCTTCCTCAAACAAAAAGAGGAAGATTGGCAACAGATGTTAGCTGAGGGCCAATCTTCCTCACACACAAAAAAAGATTATATCTCGGGGCTGGCTCCGTGGCCGAGTGGTTAAGTTCACACGCTCCGCTGCGGCGGCCCAGAGTTCGGATCCTGGGCGCGGACATGGCACCGCTCGTCAGGCTACGTTGAGGCGGCGTCCCACATCCCACAACTAGAAGGACCTGCAACTAAGATATACAACTATGTACTGGGGTGGGGGGAGGTTTGGGAAATAAAGCAGAAAAAAAAGAAAAAAAGGTTGGCAACAGTTGTTAGCCCAGGTGCCAATCCTTAAAAAAAAAAAAAATAAAAAAAAAAATAAAAAAAAAAAAAAAGGAAGATTGGCAACAGTTGTTAGCCTAGGTGCCAATCTTTAAAAAAAAAAAAAAAAAAAGATTCTATCTCATGACCTATTAGAATTTATTCCCGAAATCCAAGGATGGTTCAACACATGAAGGTCAATCAGTATAATACACCACATTGACAGAATGAAGGGAAAAACACAATCATCTCAGTTGATGCAGAAAAAGTATTTGACAAAATCCAACACCCTTTCATAATAAAAATACTCAATATAAACCAGGAATAGAAGGAAACTACCTGAATATATCAAAAGCTATATATGAAAAGCCAATAGCAAACATTATACTCAATGGTGAAAGACTGAAAGCTTTTCTTCTAAGGTTAGGAACAAGGCAAGAATATCTGCTTTCACCATTTCTGTTCAATATAATACAAGAAGTTCCAGCCAGAGCAATTAGGCAAGAAAAAGAAATAAATGGCATCCACATTGGAAAGGAAGAAGTAAAATTATCTTTGTAGATGATACAATCTTTTGTGTAGAAAATCCCAAAAAGGCCACGAAACACTGTTAAAACTAATAAGTGAATTCAGCAAAGTAGCAGGATACAAAATCAATAAGCAAAAATCACTTGCATTTCTATACACTAACAATAGACAATCTGGAAAGGAAATTAAGAAAACAATTCCATTTATAATAGCTTCAAAAAGAATAGAAGACTTAGGAATTAACTTAACCAAGGAAGTGAAAGACCTGTACAATGATAACTACAAAATGTTGCCGAAAGAAATAAGAGACACAGATAAGGGAAAAGACATCCCATGTTCATGGATTGAAGACCCAACATTGTTACGATGTCAATACAGGCAACCCTCAGAGATATTGCAGGTTCAGTTCTAGACCTCTGCAACAAAGTGAATATTGCAACAAAGCGAGCCATGCAAATTTTTTGGTTTCTCAGTGCATATAAAAGTTAAGTTTACACTATATTGTAGTCTATTAAGTGTGCAATAGTATTATGTCCAAAGAACATGTACATAACTTGATTAAAAAATATTTTATTGCTAAAAAATGCTAACCATCATCTGAGCTTTCAGTGAGTCATAATCTTTCTGCTGGTGAAGGGTCTTATAAAAAACAATATCAGTGAAGCGCAATAAAGTGAAGTATGCCTGTACTATTCAAAGCAATCTACAGATTCAATGAAATTCCTATCAAAACCCCAGTGAGGTTCTTTGCAGAAAAAGAAAAATAAATCCTAAATTCATATGGAATCTCAATAGACCCCAAATGTCAAAGGTTCTTGAAAAAGCAGAAAGCTGGAGAACTTGCTTCTGACTTCGAAATTTACTACCAAGCTGTAGTAATCAAAACAGTGTGATGCTAGCATAAAGACAGGCGTACAGGCCAATGGAATAGAACAGAGAGCCTAGAGATAAACCCTCCCATATATGGTCAAATGATTTTTGACAGCAGTGCCAAGATCATTCAATGAAAAAAGGAGTCTTTTCAACAAATGGTGCTGGGAAAACTGAATATTCACATGCAAAAGAATGAGGTTGGACCCTTACCTAACACCATACACAAAAATTAACTAAAAATGGATCAGAGACCTGCATGTTAAGAGCTAATATTATAAAACTTCTAGAAGAAAACATAGGGCAAAAACTTCACAACACTGGATTTGGGATGATTTCTTGCATATAACACCAAAAGCACAGGCAACAACAATAGCAACACACAAACTAGACTTCATGAAAATTTTTAAAATCTGTGCGTCAAAGACAAGGGATTAATATTCAGAATATATAGAGTACTTCTAAAACTCAACAACAGCAGCAAAACAAACCCAATTCAAAAATGGGCAAAGGACTTGAATAGTTATTTCTCTAAAGAAGACATACAAATGGCCAATAGCATATGAAAAGATGCCTGGCATCACCAATCATTACAGAAATGCAAATCAAAACTACAATGAGACACCAGCTCACACCAGCTGTTAGGATGGCTACTATCAAAAAAAGAGAAAATAATAAGTGTTGACAGGGATGTGGAGCAAGCGGAACCCTCGTGCACTGTTGGTGGCAATGTAAAGTGGTACACCTGCTGTGGGAAACAGTTCAGCTATCATACGATCCAGCAATTCCCTGGATATACCCAAAAGTAATGAAAGTAAGGTCTCAAAGAGATATTTGTACACCCATGTTCCTAGCAGCATTATTCACCAAAAGGTGAAAACTACCCAAGCATCCATTATCAAGAAATGGAAAAGCAAAATGTTGTATGTATATACAATGGAATATTGTCCAGACTTAAACAGGAAGGAAATTCTGACACATGCTACAACATGGATAAACCTATGGGACACTACACTAAGTGAAATAAGCCAGTCATAAAATGACAAATATTGTGTAATTCCACTTTTTATGAGGTACCTGAATAGTCAAAGTCTTACAGGAAGAAAGTAGAATGGTGGTTGCCAGGGCCCGGAGGGATGAGGCGGAAGGGGAATAAGTATTTAATGGGTACAGGATTTCAGTTTTCCAAGATGAAAAGAGTTCTGGACTTGGGTAGTGGTGATGGTTGCATGACAATATGAATGCACTTAATGCCAGTGAATTGTACATTTAAAAATGGTTAAGATGGCAAATTCTGTGTTGTGTGTATTTTCCTACAAAAACATATTTTTGAGGAAAAGAAAAGAAAGCTTGCTCAAGGTCATACAGCTATCAGTGGGGGACAGAGACTAGAAGGCAGGTTGTCTGACCCCAAAGCTAGTGTTGCTGCCACAGCACTGGCGCCCCTGTCAAAATGCACCACACAGGTTCCTTCCCTGAGCTGGCAGCAGGCCTTTCTCTACAGAAGCTGCTATCATTTACTCACCTCATTTAAGCAGTGGAAGAGCATTCTGAAAGGCCTGGTTACACAGAGACACAGAAGCCAGGGCTTGACTCTCTTTGTTTCTAGTCTAGGAAACTGAGGCAGACTTAGCACCACGTTCTGTCGGCTACTCATCTTTTTTTTGGTGGGGTGGTGGGGGATTGTTTTAGGAGATGTATACATGTGTCTACAAAGTTCATATTAACACACCAGTTACCACATGTAAAAATTGTAATGGCTGGATGAATTGGGCTACGAAAGCAGAAAAGTGTAAGGCCAGCCTCCCTAAGCCCTCTGAGCTGACTAAGTTGTAACTGGGGGAGGGGGAAGTACTGGCTCCTGGTCAGGGCATGGGCTCTAGATGCAAGGCTACCACTGAGAGGGGCAGCAGGTCGCTGCAGAACAGGGATAAAACACACCTGTACTTCCTCAGTTCCTTATTAGAGGGGTCAAATGAGATGACGGGACAGCTCCTTACTCAGGAAAGTTAGAAAGTGCCAGACAAAACTGAGATCTGACTAATATTATTTTTGGATGAACTTTGCTTTTATGAATCTAATTCCCTTTGTGCATACTGTCTTCTAGGTCCTCACTGCTGCCAGGAACCACCTACAAATCCCTGAAGGAGGCTGGGAGAGGGAGGACGGTTCCTGGCCTAGCACGCTGTTTGTGACTCTTGGCTCAGTATTTTTCAGATCATGGTTAGGGAAGGGATCAATAAGAACCCTTTGTAGGAAGAGAGAAGGAAAGGAGAAACTGGAAACCGGAACCAGGTGAAGTAGCCCCCAAATCACTGATCCACACCTGCCTCACTCACAACTGCCAACCTTGCTGCTTATTTCTGTCTGCAAGAAGAGGACAGTGTCACCCTCTTTCCAGACCAGTGGTTCTCAATCAGGGGTGATTTTGCCATCTGGCCATGTGTGGAGGCTCTCATGACGGTCACACTGAGGGGTGGGGTGTGCTATGGAATCTACAGGTGGCAGTCAGGGATGCTGGGAAACTTCCTACAATGTACACGACAGCCCACCACAACAAGTGGCCCGGAGTCAATAGTGCTGAGGGTATGAGCCCTGCTCTGGTCAAAGGCAGGCAGAGGCAGCTTCGCCCAGAACTAGGGGGAAGCAAGGCTGTCTGTGATGCACACCAGGTGTGTCAAAGGAACAGCTCTATTTGAAAAGAAATGGGGCCTCACTTGCTGATTCCTTCTCTCGTAAGAAGCAAAGTCAGGCGCTTCCAGCCTCATGCTTTTTTACGCTTTAAACCTGCCAGGGCGTTTGTGAACTCGATGTTGATGTGCTTTCCCCATAGGCAATCCCTGGAGTAGGCTCCTGGCCCAGCCAGCCTCCCAGCCTCTCCTCTCAGGGCTTGGGGCTTTCTCCCTGCTCTCATCTGGCAGATTAATCAGATTTGAGTTTATTTGTAAACCAATAAGCACTTCAGCCACTCTGCTTTTCAATGAGCCAACAGTCCTTTTGTTCCATTTTCTGCCCCTGATTCTAGCATACTCTTACAGGAACACGAGAGGCAGCACAGTGAGTAAAAGCCTGGCTTCCAGAGCAAGAGCACTGTGCCCTTGGCAGGTTAAATGGAGGATAACCATCCTTACCCCACAGGCCTGTTGTCCTGAATACACGAGTCACCACATGCAAAGTGTAGAGAACAGTGTCTGGGACACAAGGCGAGACCCAGCCATCACTATTGTTGACGGCCATGAGGGAAGTGGTCCTGACTCAGCTTTGTTAGCTAGGAGGTCAATTTCCTTAGTGTTTCTGTGAGGTTTCTAACAAAGTCATCTTACTTTTGGGAATAAACTGGAAGCTCAAAGCTATTATCATTTCAAAAACGGGTTACAATAGAGTATGCTATATCATCTTGGCATCACCTTACAACGACTTCACTATGTAGTTGGTCATTTTTATCTACAGAAAAATTCTTTTGAAGAAATAAGGCCCAGCTAAAACACATATGATGAGAAAAACCTGTCTGGAGTTGAGAGCTACAGACAAGCAGACTTATGACAAGTTGGCAGAGCCCAAGTAACACTATACATACCTTGCTCCCTGTGAGCTGTGCAAGGTGAGGTTTCAGCTCTTCTCCGATTACGGAATAAATCGCCACTAAGCAAAACACGCTGGCCTTACGCACACTACTTTCGGTGTTGTCATAACCCTAGAGTGAGAAGGGGGACACAAAAAGGAAATGAGATCAAAGATGTGCTTCACAGTCACTATTTCATCCACATTTCCGCAAACGCCCTCATAGTTCAACCTTGGACTTGTCAGTAACAACCAATACCCCCTAGCTCTGCAACGGAACCCAGACAGGGTTCACCCCAGGGAGGTCAAAGCTTAGTCCCTGGGTGCGGAAGCGGACTGCTGGTGAGGTCCAGAGGGCGCTGCTTTGTAATGAGCTGCCACAGCAGTGTCACCCAAAAAACGTTGTCAGAGAGAATGAGAAAAGAAATGAAAGGCAGAAAAGAACTTGCTTCTTCCATATTTCTCCCAATGATAAGGCAAATTTCACATGTGAAAATGCCTTTAAAGTAACGAGAACTACCTCACTCGCTCTTGTGGGCAAACTCCTCTACTGTCCAAAGACTACTGGGGCCCGTCTAGTCCCACAGCCTGACACGTGCATTCCTCCACAGCTGGGCCCCAGTCTACCTGCCAGCCTCATCCTTGTCCCATACCCAACGCAACTACCTGCTGTTCTTCAAACAGCCCTGAGGATTTTTCAGCCTTTGTGTCTTTCCCTCTGTCTGGAATAATCCAGTCCTCAGCGCTATGTATTTAAATTCCCAAGCCAAGAGCCCAACAAGCAGCAGCATTTATTAAATGTGAAGCTGCTTTCTCTCTACCCTTCCCCATGAAATCGCTCTCTCTCTCTAGGGCCCAACTCTAAATCACTTCCTCTGTGATCCCTCTCTTACCACTACCCCAACCTGGAAATCACCTCTCCACCTCCGACGTGAGAAATCTTCACCTGCTCCTCTCTACAGTAGCTCAGCAGACGGCGCCACTATCTATACTTGTCTGCATGGCTGTACTGTGTCCAACTGCAGGTTGAAAATCCCTGAGGTAGTGCCACCACAGTGGGAAACATCCTTTATATTCCAAAGTCTAGCTAACTCAATGCCTCATGCTTAGAAGGATTTTAATAAATATTTGTTGGATATGTAAAAACAAGGACCATTATTTGATTTTGCACTCCATGGCCCACCTTGCCCAGGGCTAGGGCCCACAGATTTGCAAGAACGGTTTGTTTAAGGAATGAACAACAACAAAAATGATCAAAATATGTTTATAGTAAACAGAAAGTTCATTCCGGGAGCCGCAATTCTAGGCTGCCAGGAAAATCTTCCTGCTACACTCAGGGGAGGGTGGACGAGAGACAAGAGAGAAGCTGTGAGGCGTCCAAGTCACACAACTTCACAGGTTTGAAAACACAGCTCACCACCTGGCCCTTCCTACCTGCCCCTCAAGTGAATGAGGAGAGCAAAGTCCCCACACCACTTGGAGTTGAGCAGCCACTGTTCCTGGCCTCACAGCCCCATGCAGACAGGCACTGGGCCATGCCATCATGAAGGGCCTACCTGCAGCAAGCCCGGTATGATGTCGGCAAGGAGCTGCAGCAAGGACTCCTTGGCAATCCTCTCGACGACTTTGGTCTGCATCTTGATGGCGGCGAGGTTGATGGGGTAGTCGGCTGTCTGGATGATGGGGCAGAGCACTTTGATGCACTGCTCCGGGTGGATGGAACTGGCCAGCGTGGACGCAGCCTCCTCGGCAGCTCTCACCACCTGAAACATGGGTTCCCCCAAATGAGTGAGCTCCACATGCCACAACAGGAGAAAAGACCAAATAATATTTCAGAGGCCAAGTGACAGAGGCTTCACTCACTGCTAGATGGCAGCTATCACTTCCTGCCACTAATTTTGATAAGGAAAGTAAAGCTGAGAGAAGTGGCCTCCAGTGTGGTCTCCCCCTGCAACAGCAGCAGCCCTGAGAACTGGGCAGAAATGCAGCTTCTTGGATCTGCTGAACTAGAGACTGTGCGGGTGCAGCCCAGCAAGCTGTTTTAACAGGCACTTGGGAGACTCCTGTGTACACAAAAATTTGAGCGTCTCTGCCCTAGAGGATTAGGACCCAGGAATATAAATGCTTTCCAATGGCGTATGGGACACACACAACTGGAATAGCTGGCAAGAAGCCTCTAAAGAAAATCAGAATGACTTCAACATTTATGTTTCCATGGAGGTGCCTAGTTGCAAAGCAGTTGGGAAAGCTCAGAAAGAACTCTCTGAAAGTGTTTTCCTGAGGGGCCTCATGTGGAAAGTTGCTTCTCCAGGAGTATGTACTCATGGTATCACCTCACCTTGCACTTTCAAGGAAGTACATGAAATGGCTGCCTCATGACCAAAGGAGCGGCCTCTGAAGAGATCTCGACGCACTAGGGTACACAGAGGACATGTTCTAGAAGTCACCAGAAGGTCCACAAAAACCCTCTGTAATAAAGGTAGAAGCTAAATGCAAAACCCACCGAGGAAGAAAGAACACAAGCCCAAGGCAAATCCCAGTCACGCCACTCCCAAGTGCAAAATCCAATGTCCTCATCTGTAAAACGGTGGTGTCTCACAGAGATCATCCGATGAGCAATATCCAGTTATGACTGAGATTCAGAAAATGATAGTTACTGCTCTTAACAGCACAGGAGTACATACATTATACAAACGATATACGAAGACACCAGGTATAAAGAGGTATGCATTTTCTTACAAAATACAATGAAAAGCTAATACTTTCTCCTACTGCAGGCCCTGGATGGGTCCTTCTACCCAGATTCTTTGTGTTCTGCTGTTCAAAACAACTCAGCTCTGTCTTCAACTCAGCAATGAGACAAGGCTACCAGCTCAAGCCTTCAATCATCCCAGCACTCTTGTGATTTAAATAAAAACCGATGAAAGAAAACCACATACAGACCATCTGGAAAGCATCTTCTAGTCCTGGGCACAAGCAGGCTAAAAGTCAGTCCATACAAGCCAAGGAAGGTAGGAGACACAGAAAGGCAACCTGAGCCATATGGTGGCCACATGGGCTGCTTTAGGCCACCTTAGGGCCTGACTGAGGCACCGCCCCCAGAGCCCCAGGTCCTCTCTCTAGGAGGGTCAGATTTCAGGGCTTTCCAGCCACAGCTTCTGGACAACATGCCAGCAGCTCAGCCTCATGTTCAGTCCAGGCTAGACTACCTTGTGAACAGGGCTCATTTCCAGAGTGTGCCTCATTGCCCCACGTGTCTGCTCTGCTCTCTGCAATAGTAAAGGGAAATCCCGCCAACACTAGAGAGCTGAATTCATCTCATTTGAACAATGACACATTTAAGGTGGGCCATGCTGCTAATAGTGGGGTTTTCACTAAGAAGTTCTACTTTGGCCATTCATGCCCCCACACTGGGCAGTTAATGCTATGAAAAACCTGGAAGGAAATGTACAATATGTTAACCCTCGTTATCTCAGGGTGGTAAGATTACGGGTAATTTTATTTTCTTCATATTTATTATACTGGAAAACTGCAAAGAATGTTATATTAACATGTACAGCAAGGAAAATGTATTTGTAAAAATCTACTTAAAATGCCCTTTGGGATTCAGGGAAAGTCAGCAGTCTGGCCCTTGGTTCAAGGTGGGAGGTGCCAGCGAGCTGCCCTGCAGGATCACGCAGCCTCTGTGAGGTCTTCCTGACCTGGACCTGATCCCTGGGATGGAGTAGGTACCCCCTGGGTGTTAGCTAATATTATTATAATCATTACTATTTCTGCCTATCTCCCACTGTTCCCACAAACTCCCCTCTGCTAAGCTAGGAAACTCACTTCCCTCGAACGTGGCTGACACATGTGCCCTGACCCTCCCAGGCCTTCTTGACTACCAGAATGATCTCTTCTCCCTCCACTTCTAAGAGTTCTTCTCTATTTCCGGCACCAAATGTAGACTGCTTTGTATTCTTGCTGACATGCCCGTGTATATTTCTTCTTACCGAACAGGCTGCAAGGGCAGGAGCTAGAACATTTCTTTTGCACTCTGAAGAACTCAGCAAGGCTGGGCATTTACCAGGGGTTCAACTCTTACTGATGGACTCAACTTCATTCTCCTGTCTGTCCGAAGATATGTTCCTGTTTAAAGAAGCCCTACCTTCCTGAATTCTGAGAGTCATATTTCTTTCTTGTTGGAGGCCTTCTGAACTTTCCCTAGGGGTACCTGCTGTCTCTGTAAGGTACTGCTCAAAGGCTGGGTGTCTTATGAAATAAGATCACTCCCCCTATCATCAGCTGGTCAGCATGCTCAGGGACACAACGCACACACCTGTGGCGGCATACACTGGGATTACGTATTAATCCTTTTAAGAGGCAAAGGAGACCCTGATCAGCATAGTTCAAGGGTAAACACTGTGTACATATGAGAAGACAGGTGTCAAGTACATCCAGGATTTGTCTGTGCTTATATATATATATGCGAGAGGTCAGGCTTGGGTGCAAAGCACCACAGAGAGGTAATTTTATCTTAATAGAGTCATGTCCTACTCTCAAGAAGCTCATAAGATTCTTAGAACTTGAAAGCCTTGGCAATTTTTCCTCACCACCCTCTGTGTGCATTCACTCACTCCTGTGTGTCAGGAATGAGCTCAGAGCTCAGGCCCCAGAGGTGAGAATGATGGGTCCTGGGCCTCACCCTCATGGTGGTGGGCCAGGTTGGGGTGGTCCGTGTAATGGGGCAGCGTAAGGATGCAAAGACCAATGAAGCGGTGGGACGAGGCCACAGAAGCAGGCAGGGGCCAGATGGTGGGGATCTGCTACCTGAGGAGTTTCCTGTAATTGGCCAGGATTAGATGGAAGGAGGCTGGTGAGCTGTGGGAAGTAGAATCAATGTCTGCAAAAGGCTTCTCTGGTGTTCTGTGGGGATTCCTCCAGTTGAAGGGCCCTCGGCCATGCAGAGCCAGTCCACCCTGCCTCTGCCTCCCCGCCAGTAAGCACGTGGTTTGGGTTAGCCAGGCACCTCAATATAAGTGAGCAGACTTCCCTGTTGGCAAGCATGAACTCAGTCACATTTATGGCATCTCACTCCACGTCACATACACACAGGAAAGAGGCCATCAGAAGAAGCCCATTGTGACTTTTTTCTTGCCAGCTCAATCTCCTGCAAAGTGCACTTTTTCCATACAGATCCCCCGAAAGAAGAGTGCTGTTTGGCCCTGATGTGCGTGCCGTGACCTTTAACCTTTTACCTCAAGTAAAGCAGCCTCCAGAGTTGGATAGGCACATTCTCAGCCTCTGAGAGCAGCAGGGCAGACGAACCTCAGTTCAATCCTCTGGCAAGATACTTACTTGGTCTGAGTCTCAATTTTTTTAAAATTCTAAAATGAGGATTTTAAAATATCTACTTTTACAGTTATTTGGATTAAGAGAGAGAACATACAAACAATTGGAGCTACAAAACATGCAATGATTATGAGCTAGGCCTTGGTATGAGGACCACCATCAGAGGTGACATTGGGCAGGAGAGGTGTCACCAAGAGGCACAGCATTGAACTTGGGAGCTCCAGGGCTGTCAGAGGGCAGAACTCTGTCCAGGGGACCGCTCCTACCCAGGCTGTGCCAACATGGAGCAGGTGTGCCCTCCCCAATAATCACTTTAGAATGCTAACCTGATGACCAAGCCCAGGGTTTTCAATACAGCAAGGAAGGTCAAGAAGGCCTGGCTCCTGCCTGCCTGTCTAGTCACATTTTTTGCCCTCCCTCTTCCTATTGTGCCCTGCTGACAGAGGTGAGGGCACACCCTGCATATACCCTGCCAGCCACATCTCAGAGCCCTTGTCTAACCCCTTCACTCTTCCTGAACGTCGTTCACTCATGTTCTTCACCTGGCTTGGTCAAGTCATCCTTCAGGACCTACTCACCTCAACAGAACCTCCAGGAAGCCTCATGTGCACACCTCGATCACTGCACTTAAACGTTTTGCTGGAATTGTTTCTCCCACTAGACTAAAAGTTCCTTGAAGGCAAGCTCCCATCTCAACCATCTTTCCACCCCCATGCCCAGCACAATGTCCAGCATACACTAGGTACTCGATAAATATTTGTCAAACTAATTTTCCTACAGTGTACATATTTTTAAATGTTCACAACTGGGAAATTCACCCCTGAGGTATGCCTCACCGATGTGCGTTTACGTGTTCCAACTAAGATGCTAGCCTAGAAAATGACGACGAGGCAAGATATCCACAATGACTAACTTGGGGCTTGGGAAAAATCAACTGTACAACGCCCAGAGTGCCCCGTTCTAGGTGACACACTAGAAAGGCAACAGATCTGTTCTTTGGAAAAGAGACTTTAGTTCAGGTTAGTTTTTTCCAGAAATCAGTTGTTTGAAGAGGAGTAGCGTATTTCTGAGAAGAGCTCCATCGTGCACTGAACTCCCTAAGATGAAGTGTTTCTCCTCCTCCTCAGTTCGTGCACATCCCTAAGACTGCTTTCAGTCCCCAGCGCGTCCTTAGCCTGTGGCTGAGTTACACACAGCTAAGCAGATGGTGAAAAGTGGAAGAGGGGGTCCACCCCTTTTCTGATCTGGTCCTGCCGTGAGACCATGCTCAGAAACCAATGCCCTTCCACTGTAAGAAACCACTGTTCATACATAGTGCAACATTCTGGCCAGAAAGCTAAGTAATAGTAACCAAATGAGGAAACTGTGTGTGCTTTTAAACATGGAAAAAAAAAAAAAGAAAGGGTCAGGAAAAACTAGATGATTTCACAGATACAAGTTAGAAAACACTGATCTACAGGAATCGATGTTTAAGATCCCACCAGGACGGGGAAGCAGCTCAGTGAGCGCAGAGACACAGGCTTGGAGAAAGACTGGGATTCAAGGCCCAGCAGGGCCGCTCAGTCGTGACTGGAGCAGACTAACGGACCCCCGCGCCCACCCCAGTGCCCCTCAGGGATGCAACAAGCATTAACGAGACAAGGAAATAAAAGGCCAGGTTCGCAGTGAGAACCCTATCACAAGCGTTCCTTCCTCTCCTCCAGTGTCTCCATGATCTACTGTCATTCAGGCTAAAGCGAGTTACCCTACAGCGAGCTGCTGGGTAAACAGGCTGTCTCAGATGTGCTGAGCTGAAACCCAAAACCAAGGACAACTTCCGCCTACAAAACTCCAGGAATTCTAGATGCTGCCTGCACGAAGCCTTTAATCAGATGTATCTAACACAAGGAGATTTTCTGAAAACATCTGAAGATAAAATGTCAGAAGCTGCACCTTAAGATGGTAAGTTGGAGGCCCTCTCCGTTCTGAGGTTAGGGGAAGTTTCCCAAGACAGACACGGTTTTTGGCAAGGGAGGTAGGTATTCTTGACTTCCCTCTCTATGCCAAGCCCCCAGCTTCTGGCAAGCCGCCTGAATCAGGGTGAACTTTAGGTTTTGCCCCTATGTTCTATGTAACTCAAGAAGCGAAGATTATAAATGTAAGCAAACAGAGAGCACAAGTAAACACGGGCAACAGACAGGAAGGAGGACAACAATGTTGAGCTGACGAGGCGGCCACAGGGGCAAGGATTTAAAAGGGGCGGCACGTTCATGAGCAAGAGTGGGGCCGGGTAGACTTCGGGCTATTGCCCATCTTGAAGTGATCAAAATCATTGCAATTCTGCTGATTTTACTACAGTCTGGTTAGAAACACAGGAATTCTTCCTTTTCGAACTTAGTGAAATAATAGTGTCTGGCTAGGAAAAGCATAATCTCCTTATGTAACTTTTTCAAAAAGTGAGATCATTACTCAGAAAATTGATGAGTGTTTGCTTAAAGATAAGGTTTCTTTTAGAGCATAGAACTTGTCAAAATTTCGACTGCATGTTTTAAGTGCACAAAGTTTGATTTGGCTCTGTCACAGACACATCAGAATAACTGGCTGAATTAAAAAATAAATAAATAAATAAGCAAGCAAGCAAGCAAATGTTCAGAAACGCCCAGAATCAAAGAACTCTTCCCAGTAGGGTACACCTCTTTTAGCTCCTCAATCATGTGGAAGCTAAGGATGAGACTGGCGCCACCTTCTGGGAAAAGCTGGAAAGACCTTATAAAAATAGGATAGACGCTAAGTTTTAGCAGCACCAGTATACTGGGGAAATGACGTCTTTGGTGAAAGACTGGCACTGCTGTAACTTCTGGGATTCTAGGTGGACCTGAACCAGGCATGAAAGTCCTCAACTGGCGAGGCTCAGTACCACAGGGAGGAAGAAGGAAAGAAGAAAAGCTCTAGGTGCAAAGTCTGGAGACTTGAGTTTTGGACCTGCTTCTCTCAGCAACTAGAGAGGTGGTCTTGGGGAAAATTTCTTCTACTTTCTGGGCCTCAGTTTCCCTCATCAGTAAAATGAAGAAGAGAATCTGAATCAAGAATTTTTACATTATTTTGGATTACAAAACCTTTTCTTCCACCCCTACTTGACAAGCGCTTTCCCCTGAAAAACGCACACACAAAAAATTTCAGGAGGCACACTCTGAATGAAACGATCTCTAACAACAGAGCCGCCCTACCCCTGCCTGGGAAAGCAGATTCGGGTCAGCACTGCCTGTCCCAAGTTGGGGAAGGCACTCAGGTGGGAGACTTATTCTGTCCCAAGGGGTAGAATCAGGACCAACAAGGAAAAATGCAGAGGAGTCAGAGGGCTGGGAGCCCAGGAGGTGGCTGTGACTCTGGCCTGGAAGACATCGCAGATCTGGGCTGGCTGGCCTCTCAGGAGGGGCTTAGGAGGCAACTGAAACCTCAGATGGAAGTTGGGCAGTGCATAGAAGGCTCCTCTTCTGCATCCAACGTCCATCTCTAAAACTCAGGGTGCTTTCCAGTCTAAAGATGACAATGCGGCAGCCTCTCTAGTGTAGGTGTTGATAGATTCGGCCAATGCAGTAGCCCAAAGACGCAAGTTGTGTTTTTCATTAGAATTTTAAAGTTTATTCAACTGAATTTAAATAGCCTTCTTAGATGTATTTAGAGAACTGTAGTTATATCTGCTTTGTGTAAAATTAAAAAAAAATGACAACAATTATATTCAGAATCAGTCTACTTTCTTCAACGGAAGAAGATAAAAAGGACAGCATCCCGTTTTCAACAATGTCAGCCACCTTACTCACTTGGCTTTGATGTCAGCCCTGCAGGCCAGGCCTTGCAGGGCATAAAGCATCCTTGCTCCCCCAAGCCACCTTGTTACAAGCATTTCAGAGATCCAGAGAGCTTCTGTGGCTTGTCCACACACAGCCAGTAAACTGGTAAAAGAAGGAGGAGAACCCGTCTTCCAATACCAAACTCAAAGGTTCTGACATTAAGCAATGGCTCTCTCGACTGCTTTCTGTATGTGAGTTGTTTTTCTGTTAATAAGATGCTTTTTCTGAAGCTACAGGAGCTAACAGGCAGGAGTCACAGCTGGTTCCGAAGACAGTCAGTTCACCAGAGAGGAGGAACCATTTCCCTTTGCCCTGAACAACAGCAGGAGCAGGTGCCGCTGCTGCCATCCGGAACTGGACACAATGCTCGGCACTTCACAACAACCCTGTGATGTGGGAAATGGATCTCCACTTGACACACAGAACACGATGGCAGTCTTGGGGCAGCGGACTGAACCAGCATGTCTTCTAAGCCCACGCTCCCCCTCCTTGGCCATGTGGTCTTGGCTCACTGTTAGAATTCTCTCTCTAACTCCTTCTCGACCAATCCCTGGTTCTACCTCCCTCAGGGACTCTTCCTTGACTACTCTAGCTACTCCAAACTCCTAGTGCACTCCACTCTGAACCACACGTTGCTTCCTTTGTTTTAACCTCAACTAAACCATAAGCTCCTTGAAGACTGGAGCACTTCCCCCTGTCCCCTGCCTACGAATGCCTATAAACAATAAAACATTTACCAGAGTTTGTGCTACTAGTGTCAGACTGTTGGCTTGGCAACTTTGAACCTTTAAATGACTATAGAGGTTTCTTGTTTTTCTTTTGGTTAAAAAGCAAAATCTTTTCAAGGAAATAGGGCTCTGGCCACATCCCAAGATCAGGCCCACGGAAACTTGGAGATTTAGAGTCTATGAAGGTTTAGGTTTGTTACTCAATAGCCACTTCTATTATCTTGAGGCTGGATGAGAAACAGATAATCATCTAGTCCACTCCCTGGGCTAACAGATAAGAAAAACCAAGGTCCAGAGAGGTGAAGTAATTTCTCTAGGTTCCCACAATGCACTGTTCTCAAGAACCAACTGACACACGGCTGCTGCCCTGAGAAGCCTCTAAGGGCCATTCCAGAGTGCACGGAGTCTGGTTAAGACACGGGGACATCGTGATTTTAATTGGTATTTGAAGCAGAATATCAAAGATGCCTTCTCTCTGACACACTACTGCTTCTCTCTGGTCACGATGTTTGCCAAAAGGTCTGTGTAAGACACACCATGCTAGCCGGGGGAAGCAGAAGCAAGAAAACTAGGCCCTGAGAAGTTCTCTTTTATAATAATTTTGGTCTGGCTTTGCTTTTTTTAACTGCTTAAAGTCATAACGTATAAAATTAACTAGAAATGATTTAAAAATAAAACCCCCAGAGACATAACAATGGTTGTCTTATATTTATCTAAGAATCAGGCTTACCCAAACAAGCCAAACCACCTGAGGCTGGATTCTGATGCCTTAATCACCAAGACTTCTGTGTGGGGCAAGAAATGTTTGGTGACCCAGTATAGTGACATAAAGTGATGCAGACATTTTCCTCTTTTAATAGGCAAATGTACATGAATACTCACTAATGTGGCCCAGTTTAGAAAAAGCTAAGCCTAATGATCAAAAAGTCTCAATTACAGAGTATCTTCAAGAAATAGAGCTGGTGCTTCTTTTAAATTTAAACAGAACATTTACCAAGTATTCAACATTCTGGGTACTATATGCAAGACTGGGAGCAATAACTATTCTTACATTAAACGTGTATAAAATGATTAATAATTAGTATACCAATTTTTTACCAAGAAATGGCGTTTCTGAAATGGATAAGGATGCCTGAAAACAGTTTTTTTTTTTTTGAAAACAGTTCTATGTAGCAATATTTGTAAAGCATATGACAGTTTTAAAAGCATATTTCCACATCATTATGTCTTTGATTCTCACAACAATCATGCTTAGAGATATATAGAGGTGATGACAACTGACAACACAGCTGGACTGAGAACCCGGTTTTCTGTCTCAAGATTCACACCTCACACTGACCCCAAAGACTGATTCACAGTGTCAATTCTCTTAGTAAATCCTCTCAATCAATGAAGGAGAGACTCTGTACCAGCTCTAACAAACAGACTGCAAATTTTAAGATGAAGCGAGTTAAAATTAATGGAGTTTTCTTGAAAAACAGAAAATGGGCTTAAGATTTTAAAAGGTCACTATCAAGGCCTTAGCCCTTTAAGATGTCTGCGAAAAGCTAACACTACTGTAAACCACAGAAACTTCATTAACTGGGCACTGAAACTCAACAGCAATTTTATGTACCAAAAAGACAAAAATAAATAGATAATGAAAGAGATTTATTTATTCAAATAGGGAATATGGAAACATGTCTAAGCTGACAAACATCAACTTTTAAAATAAAAACTCTAAATTGGTACCCAAACCCTCCGCCTAGCTTACTGCAGAACATCCATGTTAGCTTAGGATGGATGATGCCCTGAGTGCCTGGTACTTTTTCAATGTACAAGAAAAATGTTTTGCATGCACAGCTCCTTTTAAAAGACCCTGAGAAAACAGATCCTGGCTTACAAGATGATAAAACGAGCTATCCTAGCATCAGCCCTGCCTTATTCATCTTCCCTAAGAGCTTTCATGACAAATTTCAATTTATAGACATTGCAATTCAACAAGTTGTCCTTCACTGGCACAGTCCCACAACCAGACTACACTGTGCACAGTGGTGTGGCCACCACCACAGCAGACACGGAAGGACAACGGGTGCCACGGTCTCTCAGGGCAGCCCTGTGTCAACCCGCCAGGTCTCATGTTCTTCATCTCCTGCTGAAGCCTGGGTTTGTCTGTGAATACAAAACAACTAGCTTCTTATGAGAGGAAGTTCTAGGAGCATTCACCCGGGATGAACTTACTCTGGAATTAACAATTACACAAGAAAACAGACTCTGCACCTCTGTATGACTAATACAGTAACTGGATCTAGAAACGTTCTGGATCCTGTCCAATAAATATTTGAAAAATGTTTGAATGTAATGATGAGAAATGTAATAACTAGAGAAATATCGTGTGCAATATTATATGCCAACAAGATGCTACAACACAAACTTTATGTGCATCCAACTATTCTGCCCTAAAAAAGACAAGGAATGAAGACAGATCGGTTAAAAGACAAGAAGAATTTTAAAGGAAATGAAGAGCAAAAACAAAAACCATACCTAAAACCTAAATCTTCTGGCAAAGAGACAGTGAAGTTTCATAAGGCAAACTACAAGGGCACCGAGTCAAGGTGAGTTTGAAAGTATGCAAAGCAGCGGAGGCCTGCCAGCAAAGGCTCTCCTTTCAGAACACAATGTTTCCCTCACCTGCTCTATCAGGTAATCAGTGACAGCAGCTGGAGACCCTGGGGTCACAGGAATTCCATGGCAACTGTGTGCTGCTGAATTTACGTTAAGCAGCAGATATTATCGCTTTGGGCCCTTGGGCAATTTAAAGGACTTCACACTTAACTTTCTCTCCTAAATTTCTTATTTTGCAGGGAAAATAACCGGAGATCTCTCAAGAAAACAGTAAATAGAAAATGAATTATTTAATTCTGTTAACTTATACTTCTTAGGGTCCACTGTCAAAGTTTCAAAGTTTAAGATCAGGATGCCCAGTTTAAAGACAAACATCTTCCAAGGAGACAGTTAGTAAGGGCCACACACTGTAGATGGCTTAGTTTCACCTTAATGCCACAGCTAAGTATATCCTCTCCCGTGAAAACAACCGACATCACATATATGTAAAACAACATCAATTTTACTTTGCTTTTTGATCATGTATTCTCATAAACAAGGAGAAGCTACGATGGTAAAAAAAAAAAAAAAAAAAAAATCAGCACAGGCCAGTTGCCCCTTGAAAGAGACGCCATGAATCACCTGGCAAATTATAGTGCCTACTGGACCCTCCTTCCTCACCCGGACTTATGTTGACTATATTAGTTCATCTGGTCCTCACATTTTTTAAATGAGTTATTGTAAATGGAAAGTATTTTGTTCAAATGTGAGTGATTATCACCACCATGCAACCAAGCTAGATTTCAGAAGCATAAGTTACTGGTTTGAAAACACATCTGCCACTTATGTACCTGTGTTGTGCTAGGACTATGAGATGGAGAGATGCCCACACAGAGCATGAGACCCCCCAACTTTTTTTTTTTTCCATTAAAGATTGGCACCTAGGCTAACAACTGCTGCCAATCTTCCTTTTTTTTTTTCCCAAAGATTGGCACCTGGGCAAACAACTGTTGCCAGTATTTTTTTTTTCCTGCTTTATCTCCCCAAACCCCCCCTGCACACAGTTGTATATCTTAGTTGCACGTCCTTCTAGTTGTGGGATGTGGGATGCCGCCTCAACGTGGCCTGATGAGCAGTGCCATGTCCACGCCTAGGATCCAAACCCTGGGCCGCTGCAGCAGAGCGCGCGAATTTAACCACTCAGCCAAGGAGCCGGCCCCGAGACCCCCATCTTTGCTGAGCCTGCCATCGTGGTAGGGATTTGAGGAAGTCAAACTCGTCACTGTTCAGCAGCCACACAACCACGAACAGAGAAAAACCACGATTTAGGCTGATTCTTATTGTAGATATAACAATTGCGCTAATCACAATTCCCTTAATCCATGAGAGTGCTCACGACACTCACATGTGAGCCAAGAGACTGAACTGAGCAAGTGGTTTTGTCTCACTTTGGGATCAAACTCATCGTTTGTCATATTAAGTTTTCTAAAGTTCTAAATATACGGTTCTGTTTTCCATAGTGCCTTTTACTGGAAGGGGGTTACTGAAATCATTTCTATTTATGACAGCCTCATCTACCTCCCCACTCTCTGTAGGCCTCTAGATACTCAAGACTGGTCAGCTACAGGGGCTAAAACAATTCAGTAAGCAACAGGAAGAGGATTTCCTGAGCGTCCAACGTCTGCAGTACGTGTGCAGGGCACAGAAACACATCTTTCTTGCTCTCCGATAGACATGTGAGGTGCCAAGAACCACAGGCACAGTTTGCCAGCACTTTAAATGTTCAGGAGGTGGTGAAGAGCATGGCAAAGCTGCCTCCATTCCTCTTGCTCTTTGCAGAAAGGAGCATGCGGGAAGGGGAGGAAGACCAACACAGTGTAATGCCTCCAGTCATCAAGCACTGGGCCAGGAAGCATCACTGGTTATCTCATTTAGTTCTCACAAGAATCTTTGTGATAATATCCATCTCTATTTTACACACAAGAAACTGGGGTTCAGAGCGTAAAATAACTTGTCCAAGGTTCTGGAGCAAGAAAGCGTCGGTTCTAGGACTCGTACATCTGTGTCTTCAAGCCAATCTTGATTTCCCACACCAGAGTACCAGATGCTGAATGCCAGAAGAAAATGGCAGGCCCCCCCTTTTAACCAAAGGAATGGGAACCGTGGACATGGAAACTCCTCAGGAACAGGTCAAGCCCACTGTACACATGGAAAGGGAGTTGGGAACCTACCAGCAACACTGGCCCCTCAACTGCTGCTCAGCCACCACGACAGCAATGGGATTTTCACCCTGTATCACGGCACAGGCTGAGTTCCAAGGGGACTCTTTTTAGAGCTGTACACTGATTCACACTGCTCTCTCTCCACACCCTAACTGCACCTCCAGACCTGTCTGTTCAGCATTCCTGGGCCACAGGCCTGGCTCACCTCCTTATGGGAGTCTTTGTGGGCTTCCAGAGTCTTCATGATCGTCAGCTCGGCGTAGTTTTTAAATCTTGCTGGCTGGTTTCTCAGAATTTCACGTAAAACTCTCAATGCTAGTGCTCGGATGGAATGCTGGAGTACAAAAGGAAAGAAAGACATCAGGAAACAAGACACAGTGCTTCACTAAACATACTGGTCAGCCAGGTCCAGCAAGCACTCAATCCTGGGCATCCCTGGCATCCTGCAGATACTTTGACACACATCTCACTGCTTACTTAACAGAGGCTCTCTAGACAGTCAGCTCCTTAAGAGCAGGAGCTGTGCCTATGGTGACATTCCCAGGACCAGGTACCTAAGAGGGACCCAACGAAGTTTCTTGAATGAGCCAAATGAGGACCAAATGAAGTCAAATGAGGACTATACATCTAAATTCATTATCAATCTCCTGGGCATTTCCAGATTTCCTGAGACTTAGGTATGCAAATTACTCTTTTGTAAAATGGACAAAAAGCCAGGTAAAAAGCATCTAAACATTTCATCAACACAATCTGTAAAACTGTGGACTCTAAGGGCAGCTGGAGACCTGTGGTTATTCCAGACGTTCTGTGTGATCAGATCACAGGGGAGGGAAATTTGTGCAGGCCTCAAGTTGTCTGCGGCCCCAGTCATACGTCTGGAGGAAAGCCATTCCAAACAGACTCCTAATCTCAATAAAACAGAACGGAGTTTACACCAAACAGAGCCAAAAAGTACATCCTGACTCTCCGTCACTCATCTGTACAATTCACACACTAATACACCATCCTGCCCTCTACGTGACATCATTTTATCTTCTCACAAAGCCCAACCAAGTGGAAGGGCTTCAGTAGCCAATACTTTAAGAAAAATTAATACAGATCTTTTATCATCATTCTTCTGTCTTTACTCACCCTATGCCAAACCATTAATCCTAAGCATCAGAGAGCAATTAAAGTCACCATGACATCCACAAGGCTTCCGCTCACCTGTCTTCTCTTAAGTCACCATCAATATGACCCTGGGCATGACCTTTATGAGGGGCTTTGTTGAACTTCCTTGAAATCTGCTGGGTCCTGCCCCTCAAACCCTTCAGTACACTCATTTTATTTTTGTTTCTGCTAGCCTGCACAAAGCCCAGTGCAAGGAGATGGATTTTTACTTCGAGAGTTTAATTCAGGCAATTCCCAACATTTATTCCTGGCTCCACATAAGGGACCAGCTGCACAGGCGGGAGAAGGCAGGACTTTGACTACGTTACTCCCCCTTTAAGAGTCGTCTACTAGGTGCCACGTGTCAATTATAGCCTAGGCATGGCATAAATGCCTAGTTTGTCACATTTAAATGTCATAGTGCGAGGAGGACTTTTAATCTTAAAAAAAAGTAAGAGAAGATAATAGAAAATAATAACAATCTACACTTCTAGAACCTGTCGCTTGACCAATTAAGATTACCAGAACTGTGAACATATGTAGGGGTGAACCAAGACAGAATTTCATGGAATGCAGCATTTAGTAGGGTCTTTTAAAAAATTAACTTTTCTATTTCTCAATTACACATGAAACATAAATAAAACTCACAAGGAAAGAAGCTCATCACAAAAAACCACATTCTGTGCTAACAAAGCTTTAAGAAATTTTGTGTTAAAGTATCCTGATGCAGGAACAAGCTTCCCTCAATTCCTACAAACTACAGAAAAAACTTGCACATAAGCCTGTCTCTGACAAAAACATTCCCTTACTAACTGGTGCTCAGAAAATATTTGAAAAATGTTTTGATGTAAACAGTAATCATAATACAAAAAGTAAGGCTAAAGCCAAACCCATGACAAAAGAACTCAATAACCGCATCGCATGGAAGGGGGAAATGTAAGGACAAGGCAAGCTCCTCACATCTTTGTCTCCGAGTGTCTCCAACAGCAGGAGCAGAATGGTCTTGAAGTGTTCCTCCCAGACGCCCAAGCTGTCTTCCCGGGTGATCTTGAGCAGCTCCAGCAAGGCACCCTTCCGTTCCTCCACCCGCTCGTTGTGGTTGGACAGCTCTTTTAGGAGGTCAGCCACCAAGTCAGAATGGTCAATGGGCACTTGTGAGACACAGGAAACCAAGGTTACTTCATAAGGAAATGTCTGGCTATAGGCGCTCCCTCAGTGATGCTCAGCAGTCCTTCCACTGCTCTCCAGGCTCCCAGAGGCAACTCTCTTGATCATTCCCATCGCGCACTTCATCCTGCATTGCTGCCCCAACCTCATTCTTTACACCCTCACAGGTCATCTCACCAAAGTAATTATGAAGAGAGATGTGAGAACAGGTGTCAAGTACCAATATGTGCTATGTCTTCACCCTCCCTTACCATCTTTTTTTCCCTTCTGTTTCAGACAAAGAGGAGAAATTACTATTTCATTCATCTGTGTCAGACAAAGAGGAGAAACCCTCCAAAAGCCCCTCCTTAACTGTCTTCTTTTTCCAAACTCTATTCCCACTGCAACAGTCCTAAGTTGAGCCCTACCACTGGGACAGTCTCTTACTAGTATCATATGCATTGAAGTACACACATTTTCCTCAAGGTCCTCCTCACTATCACATCTGACTGATTAACATCCGTGCCCTTCTCAAATGCCCAGAGCTTAGTAACCAAGACAGTAAACAAACACTAATCAACATGTTTAGACTATTCATGGACTATCTATTCAGACTGTAAAACTCGTCAGGGACTTGAACCATGATTTATATGGTAGAAAAGCAGACCCTTTCTCTTTCCATGTTCTTTTGAGGATCTCAACTCTGAATATTCACTTTAAATAGAAAAGATGAAAAAACAAAGACAAATCACTAGGAACTAGTTAAATTTGTATATGCATATTTCTTTAGCTTCTAAGATTGGAGAACAAACACATAAGGAAGTTTGAAATGTTAATAACTCTATCATTTTTCTCCTACTAACCCACCTTCTTCTTTTAAGTTTTTTAGTACATATACAGATGGTGAATAAATAACAACCAACATCTTAAACACTACTCTATCTTAAACAAGACCAACAAATGGATAAGTTAAATGATGTACCAATTCTATGAGCAATAAAAGGAAATAGTGCACTATTCCTAGAAGGTGCAAGCCATAATGAACACCAGACCATTAGCCTAATGCCCAGTAAACAGATGCTTGGGTCTATACTGAGCTGCTACCCACAAGCAATTACCAATTAACAGCCAAGGGAATACGCTTTCAAAGCCCTGAAGCTATTTCTGCTTTCAAACGACTGAAGGGCTTCTCTCCTGTCTTAGGATTCCATCCATCGGATCCACTAAGGGGCTGCAGTTTTCCTTCTTTTGTGCCCTCACTGAAGCCAGCGTCTGCCTCGAGCATGGCCCTCCCCTTTTACTAATGCTACCAAGAGGAGTCTGTTTCTCCCGACAGGCCCTGAGCTCACTGAGGCCAGGCAGTGTGTCTCATTTACCTCCCTGCCCCCGGCAAGTCATACACTTCGTGACACACAGTAGGAGTCACTGAATGTTAACTGTTTAGAGTTCTAACCTAGGGTTCTTCTTTAATTCTTCATTCAAAATGGAAAAACAAAGTAAAATAACAGGCTTGGAAACCAAACAGATATATCTTTTTTCTAAAATGCCTAATAAGTTGAAATAAACCAAAACATGTGAACATGACAGGTTAAAAAAGAAATAATTAAGTTCCAGATAAAAACACCATCATACCAACGGTGCGATCATACCAAAATACCACCATACATATGTACTCACCTGTTACAACACAAGGGTCAGAAAAAAACCAGACTAATTTTGTTCCCTACCAAGTATGTCATATTTGGGGAAGGTAACCTAACCTTTCTGAACATCAGTTTCTTAATCTGTGAAATGGGAATAATCCCTTCTCTATCAATTAGATAATGTATGTAAAACACTTAGTCCAGCAGCAGGCACATGTAACGCACATGCTCAGAGTATGTCAGATCCCCTCTCTCCCAGCTGCAGGACAGAAGTCAACAGAAAGCAGCTCCAGGAAGACTTGGTTAAACTGCTGGTGAGACAGGAGAGGGAAGTCTTTGAGCAGTGCTTCAGGATCTTACTTCCATAGCTCAGGACCGGGCAAGTACACATGAGAGGGCTTTACAAACGCTGAGCCCTGGGCTGGGACTGCTCATGCCTTCACTCTGCACCTCACTAACTCTGACTCCTTGTCTTTCTCATCTCCACTCAGGCTCCCATTCCTCAGTGAAGCCTTTCCCGATGGGCAGAGTTTAGCTTTTCTTCATTGCAGTTGTCATAGCTGCAATTTTAGGTTGTTTGTGCGACTGCTTATCTCATGACTGCCTCCACAACTAGACTGTGAGCTTCTAGAGAGCAGGACTGTGCATGCTTTTGTTCACTGTGGTGCCTTCCATGCCTTAGCACACAGTAGGAGCTCAACAGTGGTTGCTGAACTAACAACTAACCAGAACAAGTCTAACATTGCCATTTATGCTTGACCAGTACACCCAAAGGTGGTCTGACAAGAGGGGAAGCCCACGTAAGGCACTTCTGGGATGGGGGACAATCAAGCGAAGAAAAGACAAACCATCTCGCAGTTGTTCCATGTCATCGTCAAATACGGCCTCCTTCAGGGCTGTCTTGTCATAGGTGTTGATGGTGTCCGAGTAGGGATATGGAGTGTAGTCTCGCACCCGCGGCCCTGGGAAGGCGCGTGGAGGCTGGGTGTTGAGGAGGGAGGTCTTGTTGTCCAGAGCTGTCCTGCCTCCTTCCACCACATCACTCCCTCCCCGACCCTCAGTGGGAGGAGAGGCAACCCCACCGTCTCGGGACACCTGGAGAACATCACACTGTCAGTTTCTTTTTAGGACTTTTAACAAACTTTTCCTTTAAATTTTCAGAAGAGTTAGGAAAGCCAGCGATTTCTCACTTGAAATCTGGCCACTAACAAAAGGACAGTTATTAGTACTTCAGTTTGTAAATATCTAATTCATAAATCACCTTAAAGGGAAATGAATATGCTCAAGTTTTCATCTATTCATTCATTAATTTACATAAAGTCTGTTTTACTTTGTATTTGGTGATTCATATTACTCAGTTTCTGACAGACTGATCACATGAAATTCTGAAGAGTCCCTGAGAACAAAGGCTGCAGACCTCACATCCCCAGTTCTTCAGGAATCTCCTGTGCCAACATGCAGCATGTCACTTTCATTGCACACAGTGAGAGTTTTCTCACTGATGCCCCAACCCACCACCAATGGACAGACGCTGCCCAAAGTACCATCGTAAGATCTAAAGTGGTCCAACTGTCCATGAATTCCTTGTATACATTCCCACCAAGTGGTGAGCCAGACAATGCTTACTCATCTCTAACAATGGAGAACTCAGTATCCCTTAGGCAGACCATTCTTCCTTTGAATATTCTGACTCTCAGAGTTGGCCTTTATGTTGGGTCAAAGAACAAGTTTTAATATTTTCTGAAATTTTTTTCCCCTAACATATTCTGAGTCTTTTCTTTGACAAATTAAACCTCTGGTCCTCTGGGCCTTGGTCTCTGACTCCCTTCACTCTCAGGGTCCATTCTTCTGAGGTGCAGTGGCCTGTCTGGCTCCCTTTGCAGGGTGGCACCGTAACAGAGCAAGTGTGGGCTGACTGCTGGGAAGAGAGCAAAACCATCATTTTCCTCATCCCAAACATCCGACTATTTAACAACGGTGGAAACAGCTTCAGGCAGTGAGACCACACTATGATTGCTACGGCAAATTTTTAACTTGTGCTACTGAGAAGACACATCTCTCTCATTTTCTGCTTATGTGTGTTTGTTTTTTAATCATGGTAATATATATATACCATTTTAATAATTTAATTCCTAAGTGTACAATACAGTGACATTAAATACATTCACAATGTTGTGTAACCATTACCACTATGTTATGTTTTGGGCAAAACTTTTTCATTTTCCCCACTTAAAACTCTGTACCCATTAATTATAACTCCCCGACCCTCCCAGTTCTGGTAACCTATATTCTACTTTGCATCTCTATGAATCTGACCACTTTAAGTGGAATCATGGAATATTTGTCTTTCTGTGTCTCGCTTATTTCACTCTTGTTTGCTTGGACATGCCACAGGTCTTGCAAGTCACATATATTCAAAACTGAATCCATGACGTTCCAGAGGGGTTAAGAGGCACTTTTTTCTCCTTCTATGCTATTACCTCACTGAACTGCACCAGCACCTACTCAACAGTCCTAGCCAGAGACTTCTGACTCTTCTATTTCTGCTCATGCCCTACCCAACCCAACTTCCTCTGGAATCATTCTCCAGCTCAGATTGACAGTCATCTTTCTAAAATGTAACTGTGACCATGCCACTTCCCTGGTTAAAAATCCCTCAGAGTCTCTAGTGACCCCACAGTAAAGTCAAGACATTGGCTGGAAATTCCTCTGGTGTGAGTGCCCTTCCTGAGCCAACCTCTACAGCCTCTTCACCAAAAGCTCCCCAATAACACGACATACAAGCCCTCTCCACTTCGGCCATTCCCAACAAGAAATCATACTGCGCCTATTCCCATCTCTCTCCCTTCTCACAGGTCCCCTTCTCTGACTACAACCTCCTGCTTGACCTGACAAACTCATATGGACCTTCATGCTTCAGCTCGGAGGGTGGAACCATCTCTTCTGCAGATCTTTCCTGAGCACCAAGACGAGCCCAGCAGGTCTCCTTGGGGTGAAGCCCTGACCATTCCCACCACACCACAATTTCCCACTAATCTGCCTGCCTCTGCATGAGACTCAAGCTCCCAGAGAGCCACGCAGGTGTCTGATTCAGGCTCACTATTTTTATCACATCACAGGAACAAAAATATGTCCAGGATAAACGAAATCAAACTGAGAACAAAGGTATTTAACATTCTTCACAAAGATAGCGAGGATTATTCAAAACTTTATAAAATTGCCTTGAGTCTCTTAAAAATAATACTATTCTAACTACAAGATAAAAATAATGATGAAGCCAAGTAATCACAGTGGTTAGTATTCAGAATTATCACTTAATTTAGCCTGGGGATACTTACAATATCACAGTCCTTTTTGCCATCTCGTTTAATTGGCTCATTCAGATCCTCTTGGCTTCGAAAACTAAACTTTTCAATGGCTTCTGTAACTCCACGCAAAGAACTATAGATTTCTTCAGAGTTCAGGTTCTCTGTATCATAGTCCAGCATGCTAAAGATCAAACACATTTTATTTCTTAAATTGAGGCATATACATAAAATTGAGGTATGGGCACAAACTACTTCTAATAATTTAGAGTAAGATATAGTTATAGTTTTGATTCTTTAGGAGATTTGGAATGAAAAGGAGACATCTTTTGTTAGAGCACCACCACTGGATAATTCTACATCTTTCTTGTCAGATCTGGTCCCAAGCACATCACACCAGCACTTAGTAAGAACCAGTGGGAAACAACAATGACCACGAGAATACAAGAACTCAAAGGGTGACAACGGTGACAACGTATGAAGTAATGAAAGTGAGAAAATAACTTTCAGTATTCTGAAGATGGAAAAAAGGAGCCTGGTTGTTACTGGTCTCAAATGTACAAAGAAATTAAGATGAATGGGCACTTCAGAATAAAGCTAGTATTACAAACAAATTTCACATGAGCAAAGGAAATGACTTCAAGAGACTGGATTATGTTTACCAGTATCTGAAACTTATCAAATAAAAACCTATACCAAAAATGACTCACTCAGAATCAGATCTACTCTGCCAATGGGTGCTTGAAAGTCTCTCATGTCATCTAACCCAGGAAGTTGCTGTGAATATCAAACTCTTCTAGATGCTTCTATTTGGAGTTTTATAAGAAAAGCAGATCTTATAAAGATGAGTTATATTCCTAGATGGGTGTCTAAAAGCACTTCAAAAAGCAAGAAATATTTGTCCTTCACAGAAAAGTGACATCAATTGTTGTCCTTTTAGACATTTAGCATAGTAAAACATGAAACAAAGCAAAAATCCTAAATAGCCTTTCGGTGTAATACAGTATCAACAAGTGGCCTTTATATGTCTGAAAAGTGCACTGAAACAGACAGAAGATCCTAAGAACAAAAACTATCACTGTCCCTCACTAAGAATATCAGAGAAAAAAGCAGGGAGTTGATACACTAGTATAAAGAAAGCAAAACATGGAGCAAAAGTAAACCAAAGGCAAGTCAAAAACTGTAACCTAGTTTAAATGTTACTTGTTTCAAGAAAAGATCAGATGAGTTGGTCTACTTTAACCTGCAGAAAGTCTTGAGCTATACTGAGGATTGCTGGGGCCACTCAAAGAATCCTTGGCTGTATGTAAGTAGGCACTCAACGTTATTAAGGACTAAAGCAAAGCAATCCTTCCGTTTTCAGAAGAGAATTAACTGAAAGTAGGCACTCATTGGCAGGAACTCCTACTAGGGGCAACACAATCAATGCATCAACGCTGTACATTCTCACTAGAGTTAAGCTTCCTGTAACTTAAAAACAAATCATATTTATAAAGCCTCCTCCCCCAACTTTTTTTTTTAAGGTTTTAAGGGTGGATGAGATTTGGACAGTTCTCACTTGGAGTAGCCAGACCTCTACTGGCTTGAGGCTGCAACGACCCAAGTGTTTTCTAAGGTTGGAGGTTCTGCTAGAACACGAGATCGGAACTCATTCTCAGAGATGAAAGCTATTTGCCTAAAATTGCAAAACTGGTTCAGATAGAACCCATTCTTCTTTTCTGATGAATAAAAGAAAATACACACCCCCACTGTACTTGGAAAGTTCACAAAAATACATGCCAGCTCAAAGACTGGCTCTGGCATCAAACAAAAAGAAATGTGAACTAGAACACGTTTACAGCTAAAATTTCATGTATATGCTGACAGGACATGGAATAAAAAACTTGAACAGAATCCAAGATTTTAACCCCCTCTAGGTTCGTAAGGTTATCTGTCTATGAGGCAATATCCCTTTAATGTGAAGGAAGCATGACTGAGGAACACACAGGCTCCCTGCCCCGCCTTTCCAGAACAGCACAACAGCAGCTCACGTATGAACAAAGGCATTTATACATCTGGCCAGTACACTATTTTTTATATACAAAAACTGAGTATGACTCAAACAAAAAATATGTATACAAGATGTAAAAAGATGCCTTAAAATACTTTTAATCACAACAACCAAAAATAATAGCATAGCCCATGCAAAAGGAAAATAAAAAAATGAAAGAATGATGGGATGGACAAGAGGAGTCTGGCGGAACGTTGAGCTTTTTAAGGGATGTCACAATATTATTTTCCATATGTCGCTTCAGATAACGTTAGCTTTCACTTAATTCATCTCATTATTCTTAACCTAAACTTTCTTAAAATATTTCACTTAAGTTCACATAACTTTAGTATTATAGTAGCCTCTTTTTAAAATAAGAAAATAAAGGATTCTGCCAGTTCATGTTCCTCCTCCTTACTTTCAATCAATAAACCAACTCAGACTTCCAATTTAGGGGCACACATATGTAGTAACCAAGTAGAATCTGTGGTGACACTTCTTTTATTAGACTCACTAGCTTCAGGTTTGAAGTATCTCCTTGGTACGAAGCTAAAACTGTGAGCTTCAGGTGAGAGACATCATTGCTTTCCTCTAACAGGAAACAGGTAACGCTACTTTCTTTGCTATTTCATGTTTCCGCAATTGTCTTTTTTCAAATAATACCTATGAGTCCTCACTTTGTAGAGAAAAAGGAAATTCCCATGAACGCTGTCACTGGGGAATCACAGATACCATGGTCCCCGTCCCGACAAGTAAAACATAAGGGAGCAGCAAGAGGGACGCAACAGCTTCACTTAGAAGAGACTTGGTCAGGTCCACTCCAGTCTGTCACCTGCCCCACACTCTGTCTTGTTTTAGCTCAGACAATTATCCCCAGGTTAAAGGCCAGGTCCTGGTCATCTGTAAACACTATGATTAGACTCCAGAAAAGTTTCCTTAGGATTCTTTAGATTAGGAAGAGTTGCTCAATTGGTCAATATTCACTGACTTAAGTTCAGGCTGTGTCACCCAACACTGAAGCAGAAGCAAGCTCTGGACCTGCCCTGTTGTAAAGGATCCGCACCGTGGGTGGAGAGGTGCATGAGGTCAGGTCTCCAAGAAAAGAGAAACTCGAGACACAAGTTTGCCTTCTGAGATTTTGTTCTTTGTCGTTTTGCAGGGAAAAGATACTAAGTATGGAATAAGGAAAAAGGTTCCTTGTTATGAAATTAATAGGGTTTTGGCAAAGAGACAGACATAGATTCCTTCTTAGTTTTATGAAACTGATAGGTCTCCTAAATGTAGAAGTCTCTAGTCAACTCCCTCTGATGGTTAACAGAAGTCACAGGTGTTCATTAAGCATTAGCTACATTATTGGGCACAGATGTGAAAGACAATATTGGGAAGGGAATGTCCTCTGGAGGGCAGTCTGGATGGCTGGATGAGAAGACTGGCTGGGGATGAAGCTTACTGCCCATTAGGGCACACACGTCTTTATACTGGGAGACAGGCAATAAACTGGTCTTATACTATGAAGGATAGCTAAGCTTTAAAAGAAAGAAAGAGAAATAAAGAAAAAAAAGAAAGTGTAGTGACATGCTTTATTAACACTGACGAGAGCAGCTGTCTCACTGTCGGTGTGCCCTTGCCCTAACCTTGTGTATCTAGAAACAGTCATTATCCGATTCTCTGTACACTTTAGAGGTTACTTTTAGGGCTGTAAGAGTTTCAGAAGATGTTGTTGAAACATTTAGCTGACCTGTTTACTATGCAAAGTTGTGCTATGTTGAGGATACAAAAGCAGGAATGTGAATCTTCTGTGCAAAAGCTATCTATGAAGCACTCAAAAGTAACAGACTTTATTTTGCTTTGTGTTTACCCTTGTCCTATCACAGAGGGTACAAACCCATGTCCCACAGCACAAAGACAGCTGAACTGCCCCATGCTCAGCTTATGTGACTGCACACAACTAGGGAAGGGGTTCTCTGATCTTTGGATCTTTCTTCATAAAAAATACCTAAGCGATCCACAGACAGGTATCTGTAGGAATACGTGGACCCTGGAGGAATACTTGCAGAGTTACCATTTCTCTTAGCATCTGAAGGAAGCCCCCCACCCCCCCCCCACGCTTCTTCCAGACTCATTCAACCAGGGGCTCGTGAGGACACCGGCAGCTCTCCTGCCTAGAGCGCAGGCATCTTTACTGAGGCGTACCAGTGAATGCACTTCTCGGGCCTTCCTTTCTGGATCTGTGTGTCCTCAGGCTGTCACCATATGACAGTACATTATGAAAGAAACCAGTCCAGACAATCAACAGCAGGACTGAGAGCTACAGGTGCAGTTTGGGAAAGAACAGGTCTCATTTGCTTCTCAGTGGAAACACCTTTTCCATCTAAGAAGAATGCTAAGGAAACCACGCTCACCACGGCCTGCCCTGACTGCTTGGCATTGCCTGAGCACCTTCTGGGGGCTGAGCGCTCCAGTGCGCCGCAAGGCCCGCGGCAGTAAATGGTGATGAATTTTGTCATCTGCCCTCGTGGCACAGTAGGAGCTGTCCTTGCGAGGTTCAACAAAGATCACACATCTGCTCACACTTCTCACCAAGGGTCTACTCCTGCTAGCCTAAGCCAAAGCGGGGACCACACTGGCGGCCGCTGAGAGGCTTTCCAAAAGACCTGAGACGACCTTGGAAATGCAATAATATTGTGACACCTCAGACAAGTTTAACAGGTAGCTTGTTACCTGGGAGAGTAAGAGCGCCTGAGAGTCTTGTGGGAGGGAGCGGTGGGAATGGAGTTAGGCTGAGAAAAGGGAGGTGGGTGCTTCGATAACCCATCGGCACTCCAACCCCATAACCGACTGTAGTGATCAGAGAGGAAAATCAGAAAGAGAAACAGAAAAAGGCAAAGGGGAGGGGAGGAGCAAGGGGAGAGGAAGACGCTACATTCTCAGTGTCCTATGGTCTCCTCTTTCCTTGACCAAGTTTTATCAAAACTAATTGGAACAAAATTAATAGTTCACCATACAGGAAAAAGAACAAATTTTGTGTTACAATTTGGTCCTCAGTAGGACTATTCCTTTCCCTCTCAATCATGCATTCACATTTTTAAATCACATGAGATTCCAAGTGAAGAGCATGTGTGGGTCTGCATTTGGAAGGACATTATAAGCACTTACACACACAAAAATATGAATGTTCAGTTTCAGATAATGCAATCAATTATTTTAGAAAGAAACAAAGAAGTAATTATGGGCCTTAGTTCAAATGGGACCAACGGGACTACAGCAGAAAGACTCAGAGAACATGCCACTCTGACCAGAGCACTTGAGCAAGGGGCAATGCACTCCCTGAGGCCAGGATCCAATCACATGGAGTTCAGAGGCTGCCACACACAATTTTCTTCTGGAAGAATAACACCACCACTAGAGGGCAAGGGCATCAAGTCTCAGCTGGCCCGTTCAGAGAGGGGGGCAATCAAAAATCTAATTCCTCTGCTCATATCACCTGATAAGAGAATTAAAATTCATCTGAGAACACAGGTATTCCTCTTCACTTTGCAAATGTCACTAAGTGACCTGGGCTTGGAGAGACTCTGACAGAGAGTTCTAACAACTGTTGCAATTCAAAAGAACCAGAGACATGGGGAAAAGGGTGAGCTGAGCTGGCTGGAAATGTGAGGTGAGGCCACAGAGCAGAGTCTGCGCATCAGAGACAGTGCTCCTGGCGAGCAGCCCTGCATTCATCATAGTTCTAAGGGCAGGATGGACAGAGCTAGTCTCCACCCGAGAGCAGATACGGCTCCATTTTGAAAGGAAAATAAAGTGTGGAGATGAGAGGTCACTGCGCCAGAGAAGGGCCCAAAGACCTTCTCGAAGTCACACACTGAGTCGGGGGCGGGGGTACAAGAAGAATACGGGTGACCACCTCAGGCTGGAGCTCTGCTAACAGGCAGAGGACAAAGCAGGGGCACCACCACCTCCCCGCAGGAGGCTAGGTCTTCCAGTGAATCCCCACTTGGACTCTATGGACACTCTGGACCCTCTGACGGATGAATGTAAAATCTACCTAAAATCACCCTTCATTGCTAGGGGAACAGAGGTTACTATTTATTTAGTGCCATTCTGCTCTACATGTTTGCCAAGAACGTACAGCAGACCAGAGTGAGGACTGCCACATACTTATTTAACTGAAAGGGAACAGACTTGAAGTGATTTCTGAAACCCCTTACAACTCTGTTTTTCATTTAACATAAATCGCGCTGGGTAAAATGAGCTAAAATATAAATATGCGTTTAATGCTGAAAAACTCCAGGTCATAAATCTCCTCTCCAAAAAATCAGTAGTATTTGTTTCCTAGGTAGGGATAAGCAGTAATGCTTCCCTCACGCAGAAACAATTAATGGGAGGTTTCACAAAGTTTAACCTGTTAGCTTCAGCTTCTCTAAAACTACTGAGTTGATAAAAATGACTTCCTCACTAGTGATTTTTTTTAAAAGCTATCAAATTAGATTTGTTCATTTTAGAATATTTCCTTATCACCACCATGATCCAAGTGTACAATTTTTGGACTAAAAAAAATTAGTTCATTTTGATACTCAAAATTAGACTAAAAACCAAATCATTGGTAGTAACTTTTCCCCTTAAGAATAAAAAGCTAGGGGCCGGCCCAGTGGTGCAGCGGTTAAGTTTGCACGTTCCGCTTCGGTGGACAGAGGTTTGCCAGTTTGGATCCCAGGTGCAGACATGGCACCGCTTGGCACGCCATGCTGTGGTAGGCGTCCCATATATAAAGTAGAGGAAGGTGGGCATGGATGTTAGTTCAGGGCCAGTCTTCCTCAGCAAAAAGAAAAGGACTGGCAGCAAATGTTAGCTCAGGGCTAATCTTCCTCAAAAAAAAAAAAAGGAATAAAAAGCTAACACCATATGGTCAAGATAATTCAAAAGAATGGCAGGTCGCAGAAAATAAATATTTCAAGAGCATTGCTCAGAAAAACAGCTAAGATGAGCTAGAACAGAACTCGTCTATTGCCTTAGAATGTGGTAGCCTAGTCCATTCTCCTACTTAGTGCAAGAGTTCATTTCTTTTATAATTTTCCTGGTAGAAAGTATGTAGCCTATTTGAATACTTCTAGTGATATGATGACATGAGGCAGTTTTTCCTACTTCTGGATAATTTTAGTTGTGAGAAAAATCATTTTTCCTATTGAGCTCAAATTGGTTAAGGCCATCTGACTAGCCATGCAATGATTGAGGGCACATTTTTTTTTTTTTACACTATATAACCAAATAATTCCCTAAAGAAGAATTTGTTGACGAGAAACTATTTGGGCCACGCTTTAATATTTAAAAATCAATCTCTTCAGGGGCTGGCCCCGTGGCCGAGTGGTTAAGTTCGCGCGCTCCGCTGCAGGCGGCCCAGTGTTTCGTTAGTTCGAATCCTGGGCGCGGACATGGCACTGCTCATCAGACCACGCTGAGGCAGCGTCCCACATGCCACAACTAGAAGAACCCACAACGAAGAATACACAACTATGTACCGGGGGGCTTTGGGGAAAAAAAGGAAAAAATAAAATCTTTAAAAAAAAAAAAAAAAAAATCAATCTCTTCATTTCTTTCACTGACCCGTAACCCTAACAGTAAAAATTAAGATCAGGCCAATTAAGAATGAATGGTAACCTGGAAAAATAAAAATTTTAATAATTTGGGGATCCATGAAGATTAATACCTAGCCAATTGTTAGCTCTGATGGTTAGCAGCCCCCACCAATTCTTTTACTTATACTATTAAGCACATGTAACAATAAAATACCTTAATTTGAGTTTTACCCTTTTGCTTATTACCTAAAGAATGTGCCACCCTAATGAAATAACTAAAAGATAAGAAGTATGAACTATATATCATGGAAGAACAGATTTCCCAATTAACATCATAGGAGAATCATTTCTAGTCAAAAGCAACAATTTACAGAGAATATAAGTTTTCCATAAAATTCTCCGCCACCAAGAGAACTCTGACTTTACTGTCAACACTGGACCCTGGTCATTTAAGACAAACCATATACTTTAGATACAGATGTTAACATTAAAAAAAAAAGTTGGCTGAGCCTAAGTCACACCTGGGGAAAGCAGGATATATTTTTATTAGTTTCTGGTCTCAATTATCTAATTATAATAGCCTGCTGAAATGATGACAACACAGACCAAATCTGGGGACGAAACACCGCATTTCATTCTACCTAAATACAGAACCAGGGGCCCTTAGGGGCATTAAACATAAGGCAATATAAACAGTAGAATACTGTAAGTATACAAAATACTCTGTTTCACAAAGAGGAAAATACAAATTTGTTATGTTCCAAAATATTTATACAATAACTTGAGGAACTGTAGAGAACTTCAGTCGTAAGGAGGAAGGAGTTTGGGAGACTTGATCTTTGAAAAATCTCAATTTAAAGGCACTTACGTTTTGACAGCTTCCTACTAAAGAAGCAACCCTTAAAAGGAAAATGGCATACTTGCAGTGTTTCCTTATAATTTTAAGATCTTGGTGTTAGCAACCTTTAAGATACAGCCCTCTTATTCCAGTCCGAAGATCTGGACTTCTTGTAGATAAATACAGCACAGATGACCCTTACAGGTTCAGGCACTGGCTTTTTCCTAAAAAGCCTGGCAACAGGGCCACTACTCTGAGTGAGGCCACGGGGGACTCCAGCACATGCCAGGGGGGGTCACTAAAGCCATAATGCAGAGACTTCTAAAGGCTCTGGCCAGATGGAAAGTGCTATTTAAAGATCTCAAGACAGAGCATTTTCTCTTTTAAAGTCACTGCGTCAGACTCTATAATACCAATGTTCACATGGTCCCAACAAGAGTCTGAAAATGCTGATCCAATTTTAGTTCTCAGATTCTTAATCACTCCTTCCAGAGCAGCATTCTGCTTCAAACGTGAGCCCATAATGGTAGCAACTATGCTTGGAAGGGCCACTTGGTTGGAAAACTACCCCAGACTATGTGTGACTGACTATAAAGGATTTATTTAGATGACTAAATACTTTCAGGTGATCCTCTCACTCATGGACTAGGTGATGAGTTTCTAAAAGGTTTCTATGTGAAACAGTACTAAATTTAACTTTTAGCTTTAAAATGTTTATGGTACTAGAAAGTGTTTAGAGCTGGAAGAATCTCAGAGAACATTCAGCACCAACCACACATTTCACCAAAAAAGTTAACCACTTTGCCCAAGATTATACAGTTAAGATGTGGGTGGAGACTAGAACCCATGGTCTCCTGATACCCAAATACTTTTTGGTATTAAGCTTGGTCTAAACATCTAGAAATAGGCTAGACATTCAGGTGCTTTAGTTTCTTCATTTCTGTTGAAATGGCATTACCTTGGAGACAAGCCCCCATGGGAACAGTTGGTGGGTGAGGTCAGGGGGCTAGTCCTGCTGCTGGTGTGTCGGGAGGGAGTCCGGCCAATTGTATTGCTCGGAGAGCCCTGGGGTGAAGGCAGAAGCAGCATCATTATTCAAGGGCTAACTATAGAATAGCTTCATCTTTCCCTTAGCCTTTTAACCCACATGTTAATAAACGGGCAGAATTTGCACAGTGAGGGTGATTTTTTTCAGAATTATAAGGCCAGTTTTAAGTACCTATAAACCAAATATGGGTAACTGTCATATAGGCATTCCTGAAGCTGAATGAATGATGTCAGTTGTGCTACAGAAACAGATACAATCAAGCATTTGCATCTTTACAGTATGAACAAAATAAGTAACTCAATGACTGACTGACTAAATAGCCTAGTAAAAATTTAACTGATTAAACCACCTAATTAAAGAAAAAGGCCATATTTAAAGACCAGGTTCATTCATTCGTTGGGAATATGGCAGGATCAGACATGGCCCCCACCCTTGAGACTCCACAGTCTACTAAAAGAGAACAAAATAGCTGCTACTCTGTTAGAGCAAGTTCTAGATAAGGGACAAGCTGAAGTCATGATCAGATCAGAGGCACCAATCGTGAGCACTCACCACACTGGTGTTACTGGAATTCTTGAGGTGGTTATGCAGGAGTTTGGTGGCACCATCCTGGAATGTTTTTGGCAAGGCACCAAGTAACATGGTAAATTCAGGAGTATTCAATTCAAACAGAGAGATTAGCACAATTTGCGCTGCCTAGAAAAAGAAGGCACAATTAATTTTTGTTAATGTACAATAGCATAGCTTGGTCAAAATGTTCAATCAAGTTATTTTTAAAGATTCATTTTTTTAATTTTTTCCTTGGTCTCCCCAAAGCCCCCCTATACATAGTTGTATGTTCTTCGTTGTGGGTCCTTCTGGTTGTGGCATGTGGCACGCTGCCTCAGTGTGGTTTGACGAGCCGTGCCATGTCCGCACCGAGGATTTGAACCAACGAAACACTGGGCCGCCTGCAGCGGAGCGCGCGAACTTAACCACTCGGCCACGAGGCCAGCCCCTCAAGTTATTTTTAAAAGAAAACATTTTTGTGTGAGTGAAATAAAAAGAGAACATCTTTGCCATAAAAAACGAAAACAAAAAGCATCTGGAGAAAATAATATCATCAATTATAAATATAAATGAGTTCAATCTGGAAAGTAAGCCCTAAGGCCCTGGCCTCGGATTTCCAGAGCACAGCTACAGTAAACTCATGTAACTTGTCCTGTGTTGTCTAGCACTAGGAACAAAGCTGGTAAATATGTAAATGAAACAATAAAAAATTTTAAAAGGCATGAAGTCTTATGCCTTTTAAAATTAAATCTTTCATTCTAATAAGTCAGAACTGGACAGGGCTCCCAGTGTACCCTGGAAAGAACAAGTTTCTAAATGAGCTGGGTTATCTTGAGAAATCACTTTTCCTCAGCCTCACTCCTAATAACTGAGAAATACAAGAAAAAGACAGAGTTTAAATACATCTGAAAAACTCCTCCTTTTACATCTAAGAATCAAGGAGAGAGAAAATCTTTGGGAAGCAAACCAGACTTACGTGGTACAAATTAAAAACTTACTCTTCTGTCTTTTGGAAAACATTCTACTTTTCTTTATGAATTGAGAAAACACACTGCAGGACTGCTTGTAACCACTGTAGCAGGAAGGTGGGAAAAGCAATTAGCTGAAGCAACAGGAGCCAAATGAGACTCAGTCTCCTTCAGCAAGTTACGTGCTTTCTATGGTACTAATGGAGTGGCAGGCAATCCAAGCTTAAAAACTATGCCTGAGGAATTAGTTACAGGGGCCTTCATTTAGAAAAACTATGCCAAAAGGAAATTTTAGTTAACTACTAACTGGCATTTCTTATATATTTCTAAGGGTCAAAAGAAAGGAAAACACATTATGAAAATCTTTTGACTAAAAACATATATTTATTTTTCCAGAGACTCTAATTTTTAGGATTGCAGTAATTACTTTGAAAACTTTTTGCCTGATAGAGAATATTACAAAAAACATACTTGCTGAGAAATTCTTTACAAATAAACACCACAAAATATTTCAATGGTTTTACAATGTTAAAATTAATTCTAGGTCCAGTTAAGACAAAAGTACTATTTGTGCCTGGAGAAGGAAAAAAACTCAAATGTATTTAACCAAAAGTAACAATTAATTATGAAATTTAAAATATCAGTCGAGTTTTTTTATATAATCAAAAATTACGTCTTCAACATGTCAAATGCTTTCATTAAGCATAGCATTGGGCAAAAGAATCGTACTTTTTTTCCCTTAACCTCCAAATATAGTCATTAGTAGCCTTCTCATCTAAATTAAATCACAAGGGGCCAGGTATGCTTTCATGGCACAGACAAGAAACATTTTTCATTATTGATCATTCTTAATAAATCATTATCTGAAGGAATCAATTTTATCACCAATTTAACATACTATGAACATGATTTGTGTATTTGTATATGAGCAAATTCAAAAAATCATGCAAAGTAACCTGTGCATTTTAAAAACCATTTTATTAGATGTTAGAAAAATGCATGCAAAAAACCTGCACTTCAAAGAGAAAGAAAGCAGAAGACTTGAGTTTTAGCAGGGGGAAAAAAATCAATGTTGCCAATTGAATAAGAAAGTTTAGGCATTTATTTCTTGTTGATTGAAAATAGCATTTGTAAATTATAAAATGCACCATTACATTTTGAATAGTATATTTTTACATGAAATGTGCCACTGTCTTTATTTAAAAGCCTGGAAACTGTGTTAATTCATGGCTACTTAACATTGGTGACTTTTAGTCATATGGGAAAACAAAGTGTCATAGACTTTAACTTCTAACCCACTAAAGGACCTTCTCTCAATAATCCTAAAGTTGAATTTTGATTGAAAAAATCAAACAGAAAGGGAATTTTGAAGATATAACTAGCTGGACAGATGGTACACGTGTGATTTATAAATATAAATAATCTATTCTTACATATTCCAAAATAGAAATGATTTTATACAGTTTTCAGAAGTCATCCTTTGGTTTAAAGCTGTTTTCAAAGTAAAATCTTTTTCTAATGAGATCCAAGCTCCAAATATGGATAGGAATATCATTTGAATATATTATCTTAAAAAGGTTTTACATTAAAGTATTAAAAGGAATGAGACTGTTATGATCCTAAAATATTTATCTACAACCCTCAGTGTTAGTGAGAAGTCAGAATACTAGAATCCAAGCAATAAAGAAAACTGGGTCATGTTTATCATTACCATCAACATGCTCTCATTGAAGGAATAATTCCAAATATGGGCATGGGATGGATAAATTCATTTAAAAAGCATGGGGCATAGGTCACATTCAATAACGAATCAAAAGTGGAGAGTGCACTGCTCTAGTTCCATCTGTGAACCCCTGCCTTCCACGAGAGGCAGGCCCCAGGCAGGCGGCCAAACACCTCTCAAGCACTGCTGACTTTTGTTAACGGACACTCTGGGGCAGTGTCTCTTTTTTTTTTTTAAAGATTTTATTTTTTTTTCCTTTTTCTCCCCAAAGCCCCCCGGTACATAGTTGTATATTCTTCGTTGTGGGTCCTTCTAGTTGTGGCATGTGGGACGCTGCCTCAGCGTGGTTTGATGAGCAGTGCCATGTCCGTGCCCAGGATTCGAACCAACGAAACACTGGGCCGCCTGCAGCGGAGCGCGCGAACTTAACCACTCGGCCACGGGGCCAGCCCCTGGGGCAGTGTCTCTTAAAGATCAAACGGCAGTTTAAAATGAAATGATTCCCACTCATGCCCCTATAGTAGGATTTGGGGGATGAGAGTAAAAGTAGAAGGTTCTTCAAACCTTACTGCTACTGCCTGAAAAGAACTCCCAAGGCGATTGACTGCCTTGAATGCTGCGTAGCTTACAGCAGAAAAGAATTCTTCTGGACAGGAGATCGGAAAGCTTTGACATATGCTTCAGTGACGGTATTAATTGGGGAAAACTTAAAATTTCCAAGGAAAAGGCGTTTCTAATCTATTAAACAACTATCACCGCTCCCTTCAGATTGCCATTAGCATTGCTTTAGAAAATCACCAAAGAGAAGGTATTTCAAAACCTTAGAATTTATTTAGTATCTTTCCTTCATTTAGTACTCCATTAAAATATGGTAAAGGTCTACACTCAACATGGCTATTTCTTTGAGAAGGTAGTTAATCATAAAACATACCAAAACACAAACATTTTCACAGGCACATACACATACACTCACGTAGCAGTATATTAATTTTAGGTTTCTTCAAAATCTCAGTGTCTTCACAAGGGTAATCAGTATTAATAATCTAAAATGCAAACAGCGAAGTGTCTTTTTTCAAATCAGTACACAGTTTTAAATCTACCTGTTTACAATTTTCTTCCAAGTTTCCTTCTCCAGGCCCAGAGCAGGATGAAGCTGCCCTAGTGGGGAAATCCTCACCTACTCGACTACGCTGAAGCGGGGACTGACAAACAGGAAAGGTGGAGGATTTGATCAGAGGAAGAAGCAAGTACTTAAACCATGGCTATTTGTAAGCTGTAGAAGTGCTTGGATTCTTTTATGAAGCCGTCTAGGTAAACATACTCTAAAACTAAGAATGCTAATAATAAATAATAGTAACTACCAGTTTCAAACCTCACTCATGTGCTAGGACCTTAATAATCATAACCATTCCTGGAAATAGTCGTATTCTTGCTTTATGTGATGAAATGGAAGATCAAAGAAGTCAAAACGAGACTTGAAAAACGCAGGCATAGTTAAGCTGAGATTAACTGAGATCTTATTTGATGAAAAAATTCTTAGCTTTTAGATTAGGCCATGCTGCCTATCTATAATAAGAGATTTTTCAATTAGAAATTTCAACTTCTGAAGGCTATTTATATACTTTCCTGATCCAGGCAACAACATCTTTATACTTTCTAGGTTTTTTTGCCAGGTCTTCATTTCCTACATTTCTCAAAACAACATTTGGAGGCTAAATCTATTATTTCACCTGACAAAAGCAGGTGCTAAATGTTAGAGAATCACATAGAAGCAGCAAACATACAGGGACTCTGATCCTAAAAACATAAATATACCATTAAAAATTCCATTGTCATTACCACATTCCTTTTGATTGGTGGGAAAAAAAATTTCCTAATACTGGAAAAAATTTGGTTCTCAATTTATTCCACAAAGAGCAGCAGAGCAAAACCAAAACAGCCTTCAAAACAATAATAGCAGGAGCTACAACAGCAAAGGAAGTAATGTTTACCTATATTTTTATATACTTTATTGCAATTAGTCCTCCTAACAATGCTTGAGGCAAGTGTTACTCTTCTCATCTTACAAATAATAAACAAGAATTCACAGGTTAAATTACTTGCTCACACTGCTAAACAAGTGGCAGAGGGCAGCAGTCAAATAGAGGTCAAACTTTCTACCATTGATACATTATCTTAACACAAACACAGTGCATTAAGAAAGGTCTAGTGGACTTCTGTTTCGTTTGAGCAACACTAGTCAGAACTCCCACACTTAGAAAATGAGAAAGCTTCCTTCTGGAATAAAGCAAGCCAGTGACAGCCCGTGCGGCTTTTCCATCCAGGCCCCATCAGTTTCAGCCTGGTGAGCACACTTCACTGGTGACTGGCTTGTGTTCTGGTTTCACTTGTGCTTCTGAATCCCTCCTTTTCAAAACATCTTAAATATTTAAATACCCCTCTCTCTCCAATATGAAACACCCCAAAACACTGAGATAAAAAGGGAAACAAAGTATTAAAATGCTAAAGTCAACAAATCAGAGTTTTAGCAGCTTAAAGTGTTTCTAAAGTGATTTCCCAAATGTGATCACATAGATAGGGAGAACGAATTACACTGTCTGCAAACTCCCCAAGTATTGTTTGCATAAAATTCATAGTCTCCAAGGATGGGGCCAATGTGAGAATTTACTGCATGGATTTCTGACTGATGGGCTCTTCTAGTATTTAGAAAATAACTCAGCCAAATCTAAAGAAATTAAAGCAGGACCCACCCAGAGAACTTGTTTCATGATCACAAACTGCTTTTAAATCATCAAGATTTCCCTAGCACCTGATAGAAAATTTTAATAACTCTGCAAATGAAAGATTATTTAAAATAGACAGGTAAGGGTATCTTTAGTGCATTAATGTGCATGTCCAAAGAAAGTGGACAAATATGATCAAAGTTAGTCGCTCCCATACAGGCCCCAATCATAGTAATGTGCATGTCTAAAATCTATTTCAGCCCCACAGGAGGGAAAACTTAAGTAACATTCAATTACAAAAGCACATACATAGACATACACACATTTACATGTTATGACTAAAGATAGAAAGCCGTACTTAAGGCTTTTGTATTTCTTGGTTGATCATGTGACCTTGAAAATTGTAACAGAAATATCTGTTTCTGAAGTTCAAATAAAACAAACCATTCAACCACCTCCCACTGCACCTCCCTAATCCAAAACTGGCTTAATGGTTAAACTAAAGGTTGCCAGTGAAATGCTCTTTTGATAAGTGTTGAGAAATTCTAAAAAAGGATCATGAATCAAAAATATTAGTTAATATGAGAACAATAATTTTCAATGAGTGGTTTAATAAGATTTGTCCTTGTTCCTTTGACCTTGGACAAGTTAGTTTATTACTCTACAACGGATGCCAGAACTATATCAACTATGATCCTTCCAAAGAAATCTCTCAGCTAACTCTGGTTCCCCTGCTTGAGCTCCATTAGAGGAGCTAAGTGTTCATCTGCACTTGGAAATATACCAACCTTGCTAACTACTGCTTGGAACATCCATTCCTTCTTCCCTCCCTGGACACAAGTGGTCCACATTATCAACTCTGCTCCAAGGCCAAAGGACTACATTGGTAGGGATGACTGTGGAAGGAGTATTACAGTACAGAAAAAACATGGGAGGTTCGTGATTATACACAATAACCAAAATCAAGTACTTTTAGTCTGAAAGCAGAACTGAAAAATCTGGCTTTTAAAAGCACTTTATAAAGGCTAGCTAGTTTATATATAAAGTAAAAGAATAATGGTCACGTGTGAAACGCAAGCATAGAAGAACATGACACTGACAGGAAGAGAATAACAGAAACACCAAACACAATAATAACTTGTACTTGTGTACTTATAATGTGTCAGGAATCAATTAAATGCTTTATATATATTAACTAATCTTCGTAATAGTCCTAAGGCAGAATACTCCCTAGTAATAGAAATAATACTATCCTGTGCTCCTTACTATGTTATATGCCTCTCAATGTGCCATTTCAGAAGAAAGCAGCAAATCTTTCTCTTCAGCTAATTAAAAAACCAACAAAACAACAAACACCTTGGTTTTAGGGTGTCTCAAAAATCGGAATTCTACCTCTGCACCTCAATCCCCAAACCAAAGAGAATATGTTCTAAGTGTGGTACATAATCAGAAGTTTTTTTGCTCTTGTTAAATTCAAGAACTCATTATATCTTCACAAACTCTAAACCACACTTTGTTATTAGTGACCTTATGGCCAGGTGGCCTTAGATCTGCAATTCCATCTTCAAAAGTACATGTCACAAAACTGATATAAGGAAAATCAATGTCCTTGTAAGAGACACTACACCACTAGTGCTTTCACATTAAAAAACATATAAAATAGATGCCTAAGAAAACCATGAACTGATCATATAAGATTTCAGATTTTCGTTTTGATATTCAAAGACTGGAACTGGGAGGATCTGAAGAGAGAAGAAATGGAGATGAGCAAAATCTTAGTTTTCAGAGAAAAGGAGTGATAAAGGCTTGCATGTAGCTGCGTGGGGTGGTTTGCATCTTTCTAAATAAATTTCTTTTTCTAACACATGCCTAAGGACAGTTTGTAATTAAAGCTGTACTTTGGCTCTCTTGGACATACCTTTCTCACGTCTGAACTCTTTGGTTCTGTTGTCCAGGTTATAATTCTAGAAACAGCAAGCCTTGTCTCACTAGAGTTTACAAAATCTGTCGGATCCATCTGCCTGGCAAGAGACTCAATGTACTTCAGGATTGCAACTTTGACCTGAAAGATCCAATTATTATAAACATTAAGCAAATTTTATGAATCTTTGAATAGAATTCTTAACCAGTGATCACAGAAAAATAAAGACTACTCAGGGGACACCTCCTTTCTCCTGGATTTATGTGTCCATATGGAGTAACATCCATCAGGAAAAAAGCATGAAATAACTGACAGGTAAATTTGGGAACAAGAAGAGTGACATGCAGCTTAATCCTCTTCATTTTTAGATTGTCGTGCCTGCAAAGAAGGCGTGCTCTGCAATTCACGTATGCTGCAAGATACCTACAGGGCAGCAGTCACATGGGGAGGTTGTGGGATTTCCAGCTCTGCCATTGACTGTGGGTGGGGGGGCTGGGAAGGGGGCACAAGTACAACTCTGTATTTAGTTTTGTTTTTTAGCCACCCTAGGTCATGTCTTGCAAGGTAGCATTTTCAGTAATTAAGCTGATATTCTGTCCTAACTTCTCCATTGATGTCTCAAGTAGTTTTGACCTCAGGAGAAAAGGGTAATTATTTATTGGGCCTATCCTAAAATTCCAACAAAAGTTAATAATCAAACAATAGATGATGTATATGACCTAATTCAAATTGACACGCATCCTCCCTCAAATTTAGCTTTGTTATTACAAGTATGAGTTTCAAAAATATATAACTAATTTTCATGTGTTAGAATGTTAATATTAAAAACATTCCAATAAGATACCCATCTCAACACATCAGAATTTTCTAGTTTAAATATTAATTGTAAAAAATAGTAATAATACCCAAATGTTGGTAAGGATATGAAACACTTGGAGCTCCCATACATTGCTGGTAGGAATATAATATGGTACAACCATCTGAGCAGTTTAAATAAAGTTAAACATAAACCTACCCAATAAACCAGCAACTTCTCTACTAGGTACTAAATGAAGAGAAATGGAAACACATCTATAAAGAGTTGTAAAAGAATGCTCACAGTAGATTTATTCATAATAGCCAAATATAAATCATGTATAAAAAAGCAAATTTGCAGCACAGTTGACTTCTAGAGGTTGCACTGTAATGACAAATAATTACCAACCTTGAGGTTAGGAGTTTGTGTTTGATCCACAATAAATCTCATCAAAATGTTAAATTGTTGATCAAATGGAAAGGAGTCCCTAGGTTTAAAAAAAGAAAAAAGCGCTGTTTTTAAAAGATTTACTACAAAAAATAATGTAAAACCATATAAGAAACAAAAATATACTGTTGTAGATTACTCTAATGTAAGTAAAAGCAAGCCTGTTCACATTTTTTAAACAGTACTTTTCATTTTATTTAAATACTAAAGTAATATACATTATACAGAAAATTTAGAAAACAGAGAAATCTTGTTACAAGTCCCAAAACATATGCTACACTTACCCTGAGTGTGCTATTTGAAAAATTAAGAGCAAGCAATAAACTAGGGAAGAGACTCCTACCTGCCTGCTAGGGATCTGCTCATCTTCTCTCCAGCTACCTTTACGAATATTGCTTACACACAAAAAAATACTTCCAATTCCCAAATCTTAGTTTTACATGCTGACTCGGCTGCTCACAGCTGACCTTGCTCAAGCTCACTGCATTGTCCTCCTTGGTCCTAGCTGGGTAACTGCTTATGATCTCTGTTTTCTACAGTCACCACAGAAGAGCGCCTGTAGGATTCTCTGTCAGAAAAATCCCCCATCTCCCCATCCAGCTACAAAACAGACAGAGAAGCCTGGGGCCCTAGGAGTCCCTCTCCTGCTCCATTTCTTGCCTGTTCGGATCCCATTTCTCGTAGTCATCTCATACCTTTGATCCAAATGAGTAACCCTGAGGGCTCTTGGTCAGTTCTCTCTCCCTTAAAATGCTGCAATTACTAGTATTAGTTTCAAATCACATAATGGAGCCCATGTGGATAACTCAGACGTACCCTTCATTACTAACAAGAAAGATAATGCAATCTAAACATCTATTACAATTGAAGCTGAGTGATTGCATTGCTTTCTTTGGACTCTCTTAGAGACTCTTTCCAATCTACAAAACTATAGCAAGAAGAACAGGCACTCAGGATCAAATCTATAAAATGATAAGACTGATATAAAATTTAAACGAAATAATTCAAGAAAAATATAAAGTGTACTGCACATACTAGGTACTGGTGTTACCATCATTATAATTACTAATAAAAAGTAAACTTGACCCAATAACACATCCTTTTCTCCCCCATCTATTTGTATCCAGGAAGCTATGAAGACCACTTCTGGAAGCAACAATCTAGTATACATGATTTAAGTGACTCATTCTGGCTAAAAACTAAAGAAACAACGTCAACAAACCACACACAAAATGCTTCTCCTTTCTTCTACAGCAATGGGAGAAAGGAGAATACATTTAAGTGACTGGTGTATTTAACCTAGAAACGTGTCCTGCTGTTAAGCACAGGCAAAGGAAACAGGCAGATTCACAATCAGGTCTACTATCTGAGGAACAGCTCTCAGCCATCTCTGAGACTCCCTCAGTACTCACTGACTAACCCACAAGCTTAAGCAGCTCTACAGCTCAGCTGCTGAGAAAACTGGAATAAGGAATATGCTTTAGCGACTTAGACCAAATCGACTGAGGATGGGATTCTTTTTTTCCTTTTCTTCTGCTTTTTCTCCCCAAGTCCCCCCAGTACACAGTTGTACATTTTAGTTGTGGGTCCTTCTAGTTGTGACATGCGGGATGCTGCCTCAGCGTGGCCTGACGAGTGGTGCCATGTCTGCACCCAGGATCCGAACCAGTGAAACCCTGGGCCTCCAAAGAGGAGTGTGTGCACTTAACCACTCAGCCACAGGGCCGGCCCCAAGAATGGGATTCTTGAAGGAAAGAGGCATCCAGAAAAATTAACATGAGGGCAGAATTGTTTTCCTTAATCACCAAAGTTTAAACATAAGATATTGCCACCATCCCTAAAAATCTGAAATGTACCTTGCCATTCATAAATTCACCTAAATAAAGCAAGCCAGCTATAAACCAAGTCTGGCTCACAAATGTTTGATTTGGCTTTCAAAGTGTCATTAAAAATAAACCTTAAACGTGTTGCCTTAATCCACATTGCTGACCTTTATTGAAAAGTCTGGTACCACTGGGCCCACATCCCAACATGGCCACAACTGACTGCAGCTCTCCAGCCCATCACATAACCTTCTCTCCTATCTACTTCACTCATTTATTATCAGCTGGGTCAGCCTAGCCCCTCTAGTCAACCCCTGGCTAAACCTTTACAAATCCATCGGTATACTATACTGGTGTATAGGAATGTTCCCTTATTCCACTGAACTTAACCATCCAAAGGAGGAACAGTGTTTGAAAGCCTTATTGCAAATATACTATATTACATTGAGTTCACTGAAAATGAAAAGGGAAATCTATTTGAATAATAAAATTCTATGGCAGTGAAATACAGTTGGCACTATAGTGTAGAGGAACAAACTGATGGTTGGAAGTCAGAGACACCTAATAGATGCACACATCGGGGCTGATGGCAGGGCAGGGTATGCTACTGTCAGCAGAGGCAGCCAGAGAAGAAAGAAAAGGCACTAATAATATCCACACTCTCCTGCAGGAGAGGAAGATGCAAGACCACAGGCCAGCCTGCAGTAATAGGAACAGGCACCAGAGCAATGATCAGCAATCCTGGATTCTAGCTTCCAGAACGCCACTGACGCGAATGGAACTCTGGGCAAGTCAAGTCAAAGTCTCTGCTTTCTAATAAAATGAGAAACGTCCTTCCATTCTGAAAATCCTATGATACCTAGTAATATTCCAGTTTGCAGTAACTGGGTCATATAAAAGTTACTGCGCTGATGATAATTTTCTGAGTGACCAGGAGTCATTTATTTATCCTTTTAAAAAGTCATTGATCTGGCACATTCGCCTCTATCTTCCACCAAAACACAACCAAGACATTATTGCAAAGTGTCTTTTGAGATCACTTAATGCTAATACTTCTATGTTGAGGACTTACAATTGCCCAAGCAACAGCTAAGAGGTTTCTAAATAATGACAGCATACAGTTAGCTTTTCACACTTCTCTGAGTCTTGGCAGCTTTTCTTTTCTCATCACAGCTAGAAGGGTTACAACTACAGTAAGCGTGATATCAATCTCTGAGCCAATGAATTATCAGTAGAGACTGTTTCTGAATGAATGGGAACCCTACATCATACATAGAAGATATCATCATAGATAGAAAAACTTCTTGTGTGACTTATAAGAAGTTGAAGTATTAAAAATACTGAGGTCTTCAGAAGAATGTAAATAAATATTCTAAAGTGATTTTTAAAGAGAAGAGAATCAATTTTCAAAGCTTTACATTTATCTTAGGCATTCACAAAAATAATGCCAACTCAAGGAAGATAAGGGTATTTCATCTCACGGATTCGTGGGACATTTCAACAAATACGTTAACAAGAGAATGTGGGAACTGAGTAAGAGAGTAGATATTCAAGCGGGTGACAAAAACCATGGGTAAAAGAAAAGAATGGCAAGAAACCACCTACAACAGTCTTAGAATGTCAAAAAGGTGTAGCCCCCTGAATAGACAGACACTTTCCCAAAGATAACATATAAATGGCCAACAAGTATATAAAAAGGTGCTCAAAATCACTAATCACCAGGGAAAGGCAAAGCAAAACTACAATGAGATATCATCTCATGCCTGTAAGAATAGCTATTCTCAAAAAGACAAGAGATAAGTCTTGGTGAAGGTGTGAAGAAAAGGGAACCTTCATACAATGTTGGCAGGAACGTAAATTGGTACAGGCACTCTGGAAAACAGCACGGAGGTTCCTCGAAAAATTAAAAATAAACTACCATAAGATCCCGCAATTTCACTTCTGAGCATATATCCAAAGCAAATGAAATCATTATCTCAAAGAGATATCTAATCCCATGTTTAGTGTAGCGTTATTTGCAACAGCCAAGATGGAAACGTGGTGTATATAACCAACGGAATATTATTCAGTTATGAAAAAGAAGGCAATTATGCCACTTGTGACAACATGGATGAACCCCAAAGGCAGTGTGCTAAGTGAAATAAGCCAGACAGAAAAAGACAAGTACCATATGATCTGGCTTATATGTGGAATCTTAAGAAAACAAAGAAAGCCAAACTCAAAGAAATAGAGCAGAATGGTGGTTACCAGGGGCTGAGGGGTGGGGGAAATGGAAGATGTTGGTCAAAGGGTACAAACTTCCAGTTATAACATGAATAAGTTCTGAGGGATCTAATGTATAGTATGGTGACTATAATTAACAATACTGTATTGGACACCTGAAAGTTGCTAAGAGAATAGATCTTAATGTTCTCACCACGGCAACAACAAAAAAATGGTAATTATGTGAGGTGAAGGATGTGTTAACTAACGTGTTAATTTACAGAACATTATATGTCAATTATACCTCAAAAGCTGGGAAAAAAATTGTCTAACCCCTAAACACTTACCTTGTGACATCTAGAGCCTTCTGAACTTTTGCTTGCACAGATCCAAGTAAATCTGCACCCATTTTCTTAAGTAATTGTGTGAGAAGAACAAAAAGCCAGTCTTGCAAGTCATCCTTATGAATTATTATAAAATCCACAAGAGTCTCCAAAAACATGCTGAAAACCTAGACACAAATGAAAACCAAATATTTCACACATTTACCTTTAATTTCCTCCAAAGTCTCCAAAACAGTAAATTTGCCCATACTGGCTTTGCCCAGACTCTCATAACTTAGGTTAACATTGTTAACACCTAGTCATATTATAGAAGGCAAATGTATTAAAGAAAATAGATAAAGAAAAAAAGATTGGAACTTACTCTCTGTTGTGAATTCCACAGCAAACCAGGTCATGCAACAAAACAAATTCCATGTTAGTCCACAGTGAATTAATACCATTTTCATGCAGTTTCTAAAGAGACCTGAAAAGCTGCAAACTGATAAAATATTCTCCCCTCCCTCGATATGCCTTTAAAATTCAGTACAGAGAGAAATTAACTTGGATGAAAAATATCAGTGTAATCCTGGAGGCTTTTCTTTATTTCTTTCATTTAAAAAAAATCTTTTCACCATCATAATTCTATACTATTATTGTTCATTATCTTGCATTCAACAAATACTATTATAAGATGAGGGGAAAAACCCTCTGTATATACTGCTTTTTATTTTAGTCATCTATTTTGATACAAGCCAATTCAGATATTATAAAGTAGTATCTTTATAAAAAGGTTTTACAAAAGGCATAAGAATCTTTATAAAAGACTACGGCTTAGGATAAAAGACACTGGCGGCTCACATAATTCCCCTGCCGCTGTGTAATCGCTACTGCTGTCTAAGGTGCGACAGACCACAGACACTGGAACACCCCTGAGCGGATTTCAGAGAGAAGCAGCACTGTACCCCTACTTGGTTAAGGAGTCTTGCTCTCCTGGGACAACCCAGCTATCACATACCTACTCAGTTCTAGCACAGCAACTATTAACCACCAGGGGTCTCCCGTGAGATAGCTATGAAAAGAGTCAGTGAGCCCCAGCTGTGGGATTCCTGGCTCAGCTCAGAGGCAGCTAGCAAATACGAACTAAACTGAGACCTGCAAACTCACTGTACAAGAGCCTTCTGATGGAAACAAATTTCCTTCTTTATCCTCACATTCTGGTTCTGAATCAGCAATCTAGAGGTGACAGGTAACAGAAATTTCATCAATGTCCAAAACCATCTAACATCCCTTATGCTATAAATCTTACGAACCTTATTCTTATTCTTTAAATCTTGCTGCTTTTAACACTATCTTCAAGAAAAATCTTGATAATTACATGGTTGGATATCTACATGGCCCTCAAACTCAACCTTTCTTGGATTTTATTAATATTGTTAATGTTAACCTTGCTGTGAGGGTCACAAGAGGAACTTTAAGACATGCTTCAAGACTCATACTGAGGAGAACTGTTGCCAAAAAAGGGGGAGAGCCCCTGCATTCATTCTCCTATGCCTCCCGTGAGCATCTCAAAAGGCAGGGGTCATTAGCTGTTTTCTGTATCCCTAGCCCAGAGTGGGTACTCGGTAAACGTTGAATGATTGGATGGATGGATAGATGTTTGACACTTCAAGGATAATTCCTATGAAGAAGAAAGGGTAGCAAAAGAAGGGAGCTCACAATAACTGGCTGGACTTTCTGGCCATCACAGGTGTCTTTCTCCCAGTAAGCTTTAGAAGAGATCATTTTTAATAGGAAAACTGCAGCACAAGATAGTTAAATCCTACATGTCAAGCTTTTAAGATTTGCTTATTCTGATTAAGTTTCTGTCAATTTCTACAGTTTAGTTTCTGTCCTTAATCCACTCTTTAACTTTCCTGATATCGTCATCCCGTTTTCACTCTTTAAAAGCATCTAACAGTCTCTAAAGGCTTCCTCTAAAACAAATGTATTTACTTAAAATCTACACTCCAAGTAAACGTTTGTAAAGGGTCCCTGTCTCAGCAGCACTGCTAGAAAAGGCCTTGTCCCTCATGCCTGGGTGTTTTCCCCTCGGCAGGGATTCCTTTGTCAAAAAGACAGTCCTCAGGCTCAGGGCTCTCCTTGGGCCCGAGAAAGTGTGGGCACCAGCTAAGTGGCCACCATCCAGCAAGTTCTTGGGGACAGCAAAATTCTATTTGGAGAAATAACCTGGTTTTCCAATAAATTCATTACATAATGCTTCCATTTTTCTATCCTGTTCTATATAGACAAATCCCACATGGGATATAAACAAATAATTATATACTTGATTATTTTCTTCATTACTGCAACTTTTAAAAAAAGGCACTATGTTACAATACAATGTTACAGTCTAGCACCTAGCCCACTGTTTGGCTAACATGAGGTACCCAAAAACATCTGCTGAATGAACGAACTACGTTTGATTCTCTCCATAACTTTTACTTGAAATGCACTTTATTTAACTTAAAGTTTTATGGACATTTGAAGTTTCTGAGAATTCCGTTTTTAAAAGATGTAACAAACTATTGCTGAAATTAGTGTTAAATCTGTAAGGTCTAAACTGCACTTTGGGGAACTCTCTCTCACTCAGCAGTAGGACATTATACAGCTCACAGAGGCATGCAGAGAGGAAGACGTAAGAGCATGACTGCCAGACTCACCTTGCTATGAGGGTCAGCAAACATTCGGGTGAAGATCTCACACAATCTTTTCAATTCTACTCGACTAAAGAAAATTAGATGGAAACAAATGAACTTAAAAAACTTAGTAAGTCAACACATTATTTATAGCTTCGCTTTTAAAAACCCTTTTATTTGTCAACTACGTAAGCTTTATATAATTTTTATATAACAAAGTTTTTTTCACAAATGAATTATCTCATTTAATTCATGATGACATTAAATAGGAATATAAAATCATGATAGTTTTGTTCTCATTTTTAAATGAGGAAACTGAATCTCAGAGAGTGATCACCTAAGTTCACATATTTGGAAGTGGCAAAGCCATGAGCTAAATCCTGTTCATTTCATTCCAGGTCTGTTTTCCACCTGCCACAGGTGAAAGGCAATGAGATACACTAGGAAAAGCACGTTTTGGAGTCAGACAGACGTAGATTTTCACCTCAGTTCTGTTGCAGACAAAGGACTGTGACACCTTTCCATCCACACCAGTCCAACAAGGCTAAGAGCTCCCTCACACAGCTGCTGAGAGGATGAAAGCAGAGTCCACATCCTGCCTCAGCTGAGCATGAGACAAAGCAAACACTCATTTCTTACGAGTGCCCCTTTGCTTTTCTTATCCTTAACTGCGCTACCGAGTCTCATTTTACTTCAAGGCTTGATTAGAAATGTCACCTCTTCCCCAAGTCAGACCTGAGTAATCCCTCTCCTCACACAGATGAGACAGTTGGTTCAATGATCCTTTATCATCACCAACCATGCAATCCTGATTAAATCAATGTTAATCAATAGATTTCTAGAGACTATTCAATGGATACTTGGCAAACACTAAGAACAAGAAACCGAGACTGCCAGAATTAAAGAGATTCTTGAAAAATAATCACGACAAATCATCCTCATTTTGTTTTTTTAAAGATCACTAGAATGTCAGAGGCTACCTGCACTTCAAAAGGCATATGACAAACTTCTTGTGACACCCTCAAGACCAGAATGGAATAATGGGGGAAAGCGGGCAGGCACGAAGAGAGCAGGGGAGACTGAGACTGGAGAGCCACACTTACTGCACAGTGATTCATCAGTCAATGCTCACTTAGCTTTGCAGAACCCATCTACGACCATAAACGTATCCAGTCTCACAATTTATCTTAAAAATAATTATCAAAATAATAGAATACACCATATTTCATGGATTCTAAGTTGTCCACTTTTTCACATTTTAGTATCTCTGTAATTTTGAGATTCATCTTACAATCAATGACAACTAGTACTGTCATGGTTTAATAAGCAGCATTTTTTTTAGAGGGATATAAAATAAAAATGTGTCAATGATGCCTTAGATTTGATGAAATATGGTATAAACACACACCTTTTTGGTATGTGCAATACACGCTCATTTTAGAAAATTTGTGAAATACAGAAACATAAAGAAAAAAGCAAAAATAATACCGTTACTATTTTGGAGAATCCATTTTAGTACCTGTTTACTATGCATATTTATAAGCTATATATATGCATATGTGTATTAAAAAACTGTAGACTGAGACTGCTATCATTTTACTCACAATCCTAAAGTATAATGAACCGTACCAATCTGCAGGGTTGTTTTATTTTTTACCTAAATTGCAAACTATACCAAGACTTCTCAAATAACATCTACTTGACAAATGTGAACCATAAGTGAACCAAATGTTTTATAAACCTAATAAATTACAGAGTATTTGCCAGCTATTTCAAAGTCTCTGGAAGGCAAAGTCTAGGTCTTAGTCGTCTTAGCCCCTTTAGTGCCTGCCCCAGCGCCTGGAGCTTCATGAGGACTCCACAGGTGACAGGGAATCCAGTTAAGGCCCTGATGAGTATAATGTGGGACACAAACTTAGCTCACAGCCTTGGCCTCTTGTCCTCACCTAAGTGTTCTTTGGCTCTTCAGTAAGTTCTGCAGGCCTAGAAGCCCTTCTTTCCTCTCTGACCAGTTTGAACTGGCACAGTGGTTGAGAACTTCTGCTACATCCTCGGTCTGCCGCAGATAATGGGGAATGCCACCGTTCCTGGAACCATATGAGCGCTCAGAGCAGACACTCGAAGCATCGCTGTTGGCATCATCATCAGAATACATCCCATATGGCTCATATCTCCTCCTCACGGGCTTCTTCTGCCAGATCCAATGAGGGATTGGGGTGATAGAGGAAGAAATGGAAGGGTGAAATAACCATGAGTCACAGCAAACAAAATCAACAACAAAAAGTTAAACGTAAAAAGAAAGACACACACACATAAGGCGAACGCATCACACTTTCCCTGTGCTTACAGATTAGGGAAATAAAAACAGAAAAGCAGACTTCCAATAGGTGTAATAAGCAGAGCAATCCGTAGCAGAGAGGAAAGAGTATGGTTCTAGTCTAGTGAGTGGACTTTTCAGTCAGACAAACGTTGGCTGTAATCCTGCTGCCACCACTGACTGGTTATGTGACTTTGGAAGGCCTCCTAATCCTTGTGTTTCAGCTTCCCCACCTTTGAAGACGATGATAATTAGACCTCTCACAAGCTTGTTGTGAGGAATAAGTGGCATTATATGTTAAATAACCTGGCTCAGCATCTGACACATTGCTAGCATGCGGGCACACCAGCCCCTTCCCAACCAGAAGCAATATATCTCGAGCATGGTCTATTGGGAAATTTGTTTCAGTATTCATGCTTCCTTAAGAAAGTCTGAAACTGAAACATCAGTGGCAGAGTATCCTATGTAAAAGGATTCTTAAATTATCTGAGCCACTTTTATTAAGGACTTACTTAAGTTTTACAACACAAACAGGCTTCCTGTAGACTATACTATCTGCTTCATTCATTTCTCTTACCCTGCATAGAAAACTGTAAATTAAACCCAGAAATAATACAGCAAGAGCTACATAAAATTGATAAAATTGATACAATACAATTTTTCTAAGAGTAAAACAAATAGTTATTGACTTAAACCATACAAATGTAATTTCCTAATAATATGGCTTGTACATTCATCACAACTTGCTCAGCAAAGTTCTGCCTCATGCCTACTGTCCAGCATAATTACTAAGAGCACCTCCTTTTACTCTCAAATGAATCCTTGTTAGGATGATAAATTATATCATCATCTTATACGTAAACTAGAGTCCTAAAATAAGAAAAATGTTAAATAAATCCATTCATGAAATAAAGATGACATAAGAGTGGACACAATCTGGGTTAATAAATAAACACTAATAGAAGGAGCAGAGCTTGACATTCAAAATAAATACTAAAACAAATGTGAGAGATGACTGATTCCATCACTAACGAAAGCTTCACCAGATATAACAATATCATAATTCAGACCAAAACTTCTAAACAACACGGTATTTTTCGTTGCTTTCACTAGCTTCTAAAGGAAATATACTCGCAACAGAAAAAATAAAGTTGTAAAACAAAAGTTAAAGCACTGGTACCTTGCTCCTGGAGTCTCCTAACAGCTGTAGGCAGGAAAATATTGAGGATGGGGAAAAAGCATAGAGAATTATGTCAGAAGCATATGTGGGGATCGTTCTTGCAACAAAAGTGTACAGCAAAACATATCTTAGCAAACCAAAATACAGGTTAGCAAGCGATTCACATCAAGCGAATAATAATAAAGAATGCTTTCACAATGGCATTTCCTAACCCTCCTACACCTCTTCTAAGACCTTCCAGCACATGCTACAATTCTTTGCTAAAACTCTTCACATACCACTGAGATACATCTCTAAAGTCACCATTAATTCTGTTGTCTATTTCTATGATAGAGCCTGTCTGCCCTGGGGCTTCTATTCTGTGAGGTAAGGACTGTGTACCATTCCTGCGCTTTCTCTTCTGAAGCAGGTCACTCGGAGAAACCAAGCAGTTTGGAGAAAAAGCAGTAAGGACAGCATGAGTATTAGGGGAGCTAGAGCTCAGAGAAAAGCCCAAGTCAAGTAAAGACACAGCTCTAACTCCCAAGTCCCATTCTGCCTCCCAGAACTTTGTACACAGTCCCTTACACAGTTCTTTAAAGAACTAAGAAACTCCTCCGCCTTAACTGGAAGTCCCATTTAACTAAGGATTTTGCACATCCATCGTTTCCCACCCCTCTGACCTCCACTTCCTAGGGTCTCTAAATGAATAAGAGACAGATTCTAAATCCTGCACCTTGGAGAAAAATAGCTTCACAGAATTATGTCCCAGCTCGTGACTCTTAAATTAAAGTCGTGGTTAGAGCAGTTATCCTGAACTCCAGTACCTACTAGGAAAAAAGGCCCTTCTACATATAAGGCTGATGAATAGAGCTGGCCAGAAAGCCCTTGCTTACAGGGAAAGCATTATGAGAGCGGCAACCTGCTTGCTCACAGATGCTTGCAAAAAGATCTGACTGAGCAAGAATAAGTGAGGGAGAGACAGGAAGAGATGAAAGTTAGAAACTCTGTGGCCACAAACTATAAAATTTTGATGAGATGAACCATGGCTGGATTTAAAACTTCAGGGTCTGAAAGCAAGGTATTATAATACTTTTTTCCTTAGAAAAGGATAAATCTTAAAACAGCACAAGCAAGGCCAGAGATCAGACAGTTCAAAAGAATATCTATTTTAAATGCTGAGCACATAAACCAGAATATGCAAGAGGCTGTGTTACTACCAGCTGAAATGCATCTTAAAAAGCAATGTGACCACAAGCTGATTCTACCAAGGAACTTTTTGCTATAACCACAAATTTAAGGATCTCTAATCACTTAATATGGATTTTTAGCTACTACATTATAATGATGCAAAAAGACATTCCACCAGTGCTTCATATCCTCAAAGAGCTCATCTTAAAACCTGGGAAAGTTTCCTTAAATGATGACTTAAGGCCCCATTTAAAAAAAAAAATCAAATAAACAAAAAATCATATGCAACTAGTGAGGTAATGAAATAAATGCAAGACTTTCAAACCACAAACTTTATTACCTATTATTATAATGATATGTTTAGGCTATGCCATCAAAGCCTGTAAAGCAATAGAAGCAACAGAATGGAAAACACAAATGCTGGAAAAAAACATGGATAAAAAGACAAAAAAAAGAAGCCCAATGACATCAGAGAAGCCCAATGTCATCAAAAATTCCTTGATACTGAGGAATACAGAAGAAATTCTTGATGCTAATATTTTTTTGTAAGGCCAATATTCACCTATGTAGAGAGATAAAAGTCTAAGAAGAAAGTGATAATAATATAAATTTACACAATTTTAAAGGGTGTCAAAGATGATTTAGTAACCCGATTTGGAGGCAATTTCCTGTGAAGACAGAAAAATGTGGATGAGTAATTTAAAGAGACGCTACACACACTGTGACTCTTACCAAAGCATCAGCAACAGCAGCTTCAAGATCGGTACTTGTGCTCAAAACTCGCATGGCATTTACAGAACCAGGTATTCTTCCTGCCTGGCCAAGCCCGAATCGGTCTATTTAAAAAAACAAAAGCAAAAGATATGTCACTTTAATTCTAATTTTCTCAGTTCTTTGCAAGGGCTCCTGCCTCTTCCCACTGGCCTGAAAAATCTCCAGCCAATTTTAACTACACTTGTAGTGTTAACTACACTTGACTGGTTTAGCAGTGGCAGATGTTAAGTTGTTCACATTTCTTACTACAGTGCCACAAAGCATCTTGACAGGTAAAATGGTTCTTTAATGCTATTTTAGTTTTGAAAAGTGTTGAGACATGGAAGGGAGAGAACTTTTACAGAAGGGAACCGGGCTTTTAATCTATTTAGGATTTGATTTAGAGGCAAGTGGCCCTGATGTTTGGTCAAACTAATCAGAAAGCTTTATTGTTTGACAAATGGGTTCTAACGCAATATGTAATCAAGCTAAAATTTGAAACAAATGTATTAAATTGATCTCTGTGCAAACTTTCATTAGTGTCACAATTGTTTTAATTTTTCTTTAATTAAGCTCAATGAATTTTACGTACTTGTTCATCGTGATGTCTGTCACCAAAGGATATTAAAAATAAATTTATTAAAATTCTGTAATAATAAGACAAAAAGCTAGCACTTTTTGTTTTCACTGCAAAATATTAATAATCCAGATAATATCAGTATAAATTTTTCCTGAGTCCCTCAAAACATTCTTAAATGATACTCTTTATACACGTAAACAAAATGGACAGAATCCAAAGAATTTAAAACAAATTTTAGCAGTTCAAACAACTATTCTGAGCTTGTTAATGATCATAGACAATAAAGACTAACTTTTTGAAGTCCCATTAAGTCAGCTGACCAGCCTTCCTTAAGAAGTGCTGAGATTAAGACTATCACAGGAGAAAGTCAGTGCAAATTATACTTCATAGGCATCATCACCATCGACTGGGAAAAGTTTCTTACTTAAAGTGCTAATATATAAAAAACCTGGGAAGAGGATGTAAGATAAAAAATGCTTTCTTTTTGTTAACAAATAAGACACTGCTTGGATGAGGAAAATCTCTGTATTAGCCATATTCTAGTAATAAAGCATTTACAGTAAAAGGAAAGCTAGTATCTGTTTTACATGAATTGATCTTTCCTATAAAATGAGATATTTAAAATTTTAGATATGTAACATCACCTACAAAACTGGTGAACTTTAAGAGTGCAGTGTTGTTTAGAGTTTTTAAAATGTCAGTTTCAAAACATTATACCTTCCACAGCCATAAAAAAGAAAAATATTTAAACACTTCTAATCAAAAAAGTTATACAGTCATGAATTTTTATAAAGAAACAAAAACTGTATGTCACACTATCCCCTTTTTTAACGCAATTGCTGATCATACTGAATGTCATGTTAGTCGTTAATATGTTTAAAAGGTGATTTAATGTGCCACATAAACTAGAGACCACAAAACAATGATAGTTATATATATATAAATCATCAGTTGAAATATGAAACAAGTGTAAATTTGAGATTTATTGTGCACATAGTTTTATAAATGGTCTCTGTTCAAGTCTTTTTTTTTTTCCATTAAAAAAGGGTAGATAGTAAGGGATTTATGAGTAACAGAATGAAAGTAATTCAGTTATAAGCCATTTAAAAATTACCCAGCATAAACTTAAATAAAACAGAATCTAAAAAAAATTTTAAAAAGAAAAAAAAGTAGGTCTCATGCCAGCAATCTTGCTCCAGGGATAGTACTGATCTTTCAGACACAAAATTAAAACTGTAAGAACAATGCAATTATTTTGTGCTTCCCAGATGCATACAGCTTTGCCATACACAGTGACTGCAGATTAGTTGATCTATATCATAGATAATTTGAATTTCAAATCTTAATGGGAAATGCTTGTCTGGATCTAAGCAAAACTATAAGCCTTCTGTTTCACCAGACCAAAATGTGTTCTCCATTTTCACTGCTCTGATACTATTATGAAGCTCCATTTTCCAAGAGATGGATACATATGACTGTGCCCTCAGTCTGGCCCATACTTCAGGGGAATGTACTGATCAGAGTATACATAATAAAATGAATAGCTGGCTTCATTTAGAGGAACAGAGAAACTCTCTGAGTAAATTGGTCACAGTTGTCACCATCAACAGTCTGCGACTGAATAGACTGTGCCTTAGTCAGTTGAGAAAACTGTAGTCATTAGGGGCTGTTAGCATATCAAAATGATGCCAGTTAAATCGGGCAAATCAATACATTACAGTATGCTTTCTTTTTGCCCCAATAGCTAACCAGGGGATTTTTGGTGTTGTTCAAACAGGGCTGAGATGGAACATTTGGGGTCCACAGGCTGCAAAGGCTACCTTTGGCCTGATTCAATTATCTGAATTGAGATCTTGCTTTTTCATAAAAGTTTTAGGACCATCCATTTATTTTCATACATATGAAATTACATATGCTATAATTTGAAACGTGGTAACTGAAAGGACCTCCAAATACCTAGAACCTGACGCTAATAACTAACATCGGTAATCAACACTTTATCGGGAGCAAAGACTTTGGAGATGAAAGACTCTGTTGACGACATCTATACCCCATCTCCCCACAGGGACCCTTCACAATACCTATTTTGGGTTGTTGTTTGCCTGGGAGAGGGAGTGGAAGAGGGAAGAAGCACTTCCCTCTTTTTTTGTTTTGTTTTAACATAAATATGAACACTGGAGAAATGATGTACAACAGGCTATAGAGCATCTATGGCCTATTAACAGAACCATAAACATTCAACAACTTAAAAAAATAAAAGCACAATGGAGAAAAAAAAATGAGGTGCATACATGCCAAGTGCTAGCCAACACTGATGAAAACAAATGTTAAAATGAGTGTGAAACTAGAACATATGAAGAAGCCAAGTCATGCAGTTAGCACTTGTTCACCTGACTGCCCAACAGATTCAGCAGTGGAGAGAGCACTAGTGGACCTGGAATGACGTCGAGAGGCTGCAGGTAAAAGGAACGGCAACACCCACAGGATTAACAGAGAAGTACCCGAGACAGAATATGCCACAGTCCAAGGGAAGTGCAGGGACTGCTCCCCAGAAGACCATGTCTTCTCATGAAAAGAAATGGCGCTAGATATGAATGGATAGCAAGTGCCGATTCCCAAAGTCCATGGCAGCCTGCTGGCTCTCACACAGCTGGTAAACATACAGGCACAACAAAGGCACTCTTTAAGGTGCTCCTTATGCATCAACTAGCTCAGACTCCAGGTTTATATTCACGCCATGAAGCCTCTAGCAGCCATTATGGAAATATGCAACACGAAGAACATCAGGAGCCACCGAGCACCATCTAAACCCCACGGTGGAACAGCAGAGGATGGATTACCAACTCAGCTCACGAGATGTCTCATAAGTATGTGATGCACACGCGACCATGCACCAAAAACAAAAGCAGAGAAGTTTATAATGTTATTTGAACAGAAATAGAATGAATCACAAGAAGGGGACTCAACAACTGGAATGCCATTTTCCTCAGTCAAAATTTGTATTATTGTGTTTCACGAATATCCTAATTATTAACTGACTTATTGTTTAATTGTTGGAAAGTTAGTTGTACTAAGTTTAATGACCTTCCTTGGAGAAGCATTTGCAGTCTTCTGGTTATGAGCACTGGCTCTGTAACACAATGGGGGGGTCAATCCTCATTTGACCACAACTCGCTATAGGACCTTGACAAGTACTAACCCTCTCTGTCTCAGTTCCCTCATCTGTACAATGGTGCCAGTAATGGTACCTACCTCTTGGGAGTTAAGAGATGAAAAGAGATCATCTATAAAGCACTTAAAACAGTGTCAGGCACAGAATAAATGATAGCAGTAACAGAAGTAGTGCTGGTGGGGTGGTGGTGGCAGTAATGGTTAAGAGTAAGCTCCAATTAACACTTAGACATTAAATATTTTATTAGCAAATATTCATAATAAGCATATTAATTCACCTATAGGAAAAAATATATGCTAAAATTCATTCTCATGTGGAGAGAATAACTTTTAAAAATAATTACGAAATATAGACTTGGTTCAAAACATGAATTTATTAACCGAAGTGCCTTGCAATATATGGCTTTTCTTTACCTCAGAAAAAACCCAAAAGATAATGTACTTCTATTCATTGTTCTGAAAAGAACATGGTGATTGTGCCACAGAAAACTCAGAGATTTAACAAAGTTACACTAAGCAGTGCTACTTCCCCCACGCTGCTAGAGTATGGTATCCTGTACACGTTCATGCTTACACACTTAGTCACAAAAATATGAAAACCTCAAACTCTTCAATATAATTTTATTTATTTAAGCTCATGTCACTTTATGAAATGTGCATATTGTAGTATAAGTGGTATTAAATAGCAAAGGTTGCCTAGTTAATGAGGACAGATTTTTACCAGTTTGCAAAAGGAAAAGAAAATTCCTAATTACTCAAGACGCATAAAAATAAATCAGCAGTCTCTAAAACAGCTATTATAAAATAATCACTTTCCTTAAATAAGGAAGTTGGCAAAATATTCTGTAAGACTGAAGCAAACTATTCATATACTGTACAACCATATCAGTATTGTACCTGACAGTTTCAACTGAGAACAGCTTTTAAGCAATGCCTCATCTTAAAGTTCCTTATAAAGTTGTCCTTTGGGGTTCTGTTTCAACAGAATATTCTACAGTAAACCTGTCCTTTGTCATGTTCTCAACTGAAGACCCAACAATGGAATCCCAGGTGGACCCACTTTCATCACAGCTTGATTTACAGCAGAGTCCTACAGCCCTAAGTTTCACTTAAAAGTTGGCACTGTAACCATATATATATAAAATGTATATTCATATCATTAAAATGGTCCAAAACAACCCTGTAATAAATGCAAACTTAAAACCAATATATATCACTGAAACATAATTACTTTCATTTCCTTTTGTTTTTTAAGTGGAGGTTGGCTATCTAAGTTGATTCAAAGGAGCACTAAAACAAAACCTCATTAATTTATAAGGGGGTGGGAAATGATTACTAAAGTGAACGAGAAAAGGAGCAAACTTGACATTTGCTGAAGGGCACAGTAAGTTCCCCTGGGGACAATAACCTCTGGGACTTATCTATGAATTCCCAGGTCCAAACCCCAAGCCTGGAAATTATGATTCTGAAACATCACTGAGCACTTTCTCTGTGCCTAAGCCTGGAAAGGCCTCACAGAAAGTATTTAATACACTTCGGAGGAACAAATGAAAGATGCCAAATTATCAGGACTGCTTTCAAATGAGGCAGACAATGAGCCAACCTTTGACGTTAAGACCTGGATGCAAAACCTGGCTCCACCACTTAGCTGTGTGACCTTGAGAGAGTGAGCTACTCTCCCTAAGTCTCTGTTTTGTCATCTGTAAAAGATGGATGATAATACCTGTCCCAGAGGGTGAACAGGGACCACAGTGTGCTTACTGACTGCTCAGAATGGTGCCAGGTACACACGAGCACTGCTGTTGTTCTCGCTGAACAGAAGTTTTATGATCAGATTTAACCCAAGGAGGAAAAAAAAGGCATGATATAAAAATTCAGCTGAAAGGATGTTAATTATTGCCTTGACCGCAACAGAAGACATGAGCTGATGGTGGAGTTCGTTAAGAAAGGGAAATACCTGCACCCACATCTTCTGCCTTGGTAGTAGCAATTACACATTTCAACATTCTGGGCTGTTACCAAGACACTTAAGCAGATCCATTTCACCAAAGAGAGTGACAAACAGACTAGATCACTCAACCACTCAGGCTTCAATTAGGACCTCAAGAATTCAGCATACCTTGCCTGGTCCAGAGACCACATGCTGGATTACAAATGTTGCTTCCCTGGACAGTAACAAAAATACTAGTACATGTATGAAATAAAAACACTGAATTGCCTCTAAGAGACAAAATAAGCAATAAACAGATTGAATTATTCACTTATTTAATAGGTTGTTTGGAAGGTCAAATAGTGAGCAAGGAGGCATAAATACACAGCCTTAACCTAAAAGGAAAAATCACCAGTTCATTCAGAAAAAAACAGCATTGCCGCCCCCGGTTTGTTGAGAATGCTGACCTAATGCTTCCGGGTTGCTGTGGAACAGCTGCCGTGTACCAGAGAAGCTGCCCCACTGAGGGTCTCAGGCTAATCAGGAAGAACGTCTCACAACGGTATTTTCTCACTAAGTCAAGAGGACCATCTGGCAGAGCTTCTGCATCTTTTTACCTGCTCTTTCTCTCACCTTTATAGAGGACAAGGAGTCAGAAAGAACTGTATCTAGATTTGGATTATTGATATTGATTTGGAAAAAAAGATATTGAGAAGAAGTGTATGACATGAGAAGGAGACATGGGCAAATATTAAGACTTTATGCCTTTGATCTAACAGCCGTCTTCTGTAATGACATTTTTATGTGTGAAAGACCTGTTACACAGAGTCGGACAACAGACTGCTGCTGGCTGTCGTTCCGTATAGCAACTCCAGGCCTGGCCTCACTGCCACGACATGCTGTCTACCTGCTAAGCTTATCCAGAGGAAAATGTACAGCTGTACAGCACTTAATATGTCAGAACTAAAACACAATTACTGAAGAATACAAAATATTTCTTTTTTTGTGAAAGAATGTGTTAACAGATGTCCTGGGGGATTAATAATTTGCACTAGACAAAAAGGTATATTATATGTCCATTTTAGAGAAAAGCAGGACTATTAAGACTAAGAAGAATAGGTAAATACAATATTCTATAAAGGATATATGTTTCTTTTTTTTTCTTGTTTTTCTTGAATCCTAGAATCTGTCAAAACACAAATTCTGGCTATGAAAAGACTGAGGGCAGGGGGTGGGGCGGATGAGCAGCCCAATTCTGGCACCTGGCTAGTGATCCGAGATACAGTACTTATACCACCTCATGGTGACCGAATATTGTAACTTTTGTCCTGGGATGGCGTCAGGTCACAGACATTAAGTAGTCTATTGAGCCCAGGAAGAATGAAAATATCTGCATAATTAACATGTCAATAAAGTTTTGCATTGGGCTGTACAGCTAAGCAGTTTATCAAAAAGCTGTTTTTAGATTGCTTTAAAGAAAGCTTTGAAATGACTATTTCACAAAAGCACGGCTAACATCTTCACTCATGCTGCTTTTTAGATTAACGTTATCACCCCTAAACTGAGCACATTTAGTTTCCTAAACATTATAATGATTTTATCTTTTTTCCTTCTTTGAATTGAATCCTGTATGGTCTGATCTCTGGTAAAATTAAAAACAAATAGTAGAAATTCAATGACTAAGAATAAACTTTGGATTAACGCTACTTTTAAGCAGCAGTGAACTTGAGCTGAGCTTGTGTTAGAAATTCCCACACAGATGGGCTTGCCTGGTAGCAAGCAGTCATAAATGCCAACAGTACAGACTGAAGTGGTGCTTTTTTCCTCTGATATATAAAAATTGAAAATTGCCAAAATTCAAGCATGCAGAGGGGGACAACAAAGGGTGACTAAGGAAGAGGAAAGAAAGAAGAAAGGACCACAAGGACAGCAGAGGAGGGAAAGCAGGTCATTCCACCCAGCAGTGTCTCCGACAAGCATCTGGAGCAGGGGAAGGAGCTCTGCTCCGAGAGTCAGCGCCTACATGTACTCACCAAGTGGAGGAAAGCCCCGAGCAGGGCTTGTATCTCGGCTGCTCTCACGGCTGGTATCGCGGCTGCACCCCTGACTCATGCTGGGTCGAGGGATACGGCTGCTCCGTGCTAGTGTGCAGCATGAGGGGTTTCAGAGAAGGTGAACAAGTTTAATGAAGACAGAAAAACTCACAAAACGTCAGTCACATTCTGTTAATGTAATCACGACATTGTCTGCGCTGGCAGTTCTGATGACTGAGCACCTATCCATGTGGAGGTCTCACTGACTGACGTGCCAACAACAGGAGAGGGTTTGGATTAAAACTCGATTCTGCTCAATGCCTCAGAAAGCTGTGGGCTTTAGAATGAAGGTGAAAAAATGCCTAAATGTAAGAAATGAAAGAAAGCTTTCCAAAAAGCAAACTGGCATCAGAAAACATAAGATCAAAAAGCCTTCTAGAAATGATCAGTTCTTATGGCTTTAACAAACTTCTCAAACAAGATGATGAAAGACCAAAGCCATTTTCATATGCCCAGGCTTTTTAGAAATATAAGTTAATTTGGATTAAAAAACAGAATAAAGCCTTTCGTCACTGAAATCCATGAACTTGCATAATTAAAAGCAAGAGGGTTCAACTTCTCCCAGTATGGCCTTTTTTACAAAGAGAATTTGTAAGGACTGACACAGCTGGAGAACCTACCCACTTTGAATAAGTGCGTAGATGCTTCAAATATATTTAATTATCTAAACCAACAGATATAAAGAGTTGGGAGTGCTATTCCTTTATTTATTGGTCCCACCATTTAATTTCTGCTTTTCTGGTGGGAATCCAAAAAGGTTTGCCTGTGGTTCCTACTCAAGCGCTTTCACTTCCCCAGCCTAACACATGACTCTATGGTATGTGGACTGACAGTCCCAACATTCATGTTCAAAGATCCCTCCACCGCCCTGACAACCACCAATGACTTTAAGATTATCTATGGATTTTACTGTTCTCACATTACAAAACACTGAGAAGACAGAGTCACATGAATAATCTACGGTCTGATATAACTTGGCTGTAAAGCTCAAAAGAAGACTGTGATGCCCTTGTTTTTCAATTTAATTTGAGAAAACAGAAATACAGTACTGGCAAAATACTCAGAAAGAACTCTGCATACTGACTATGTGTAGCCACCTGCATAATAGCTCCTGGAGACAATAAATATTTCCATCTTGAAAGGATCTACCAATTCTAGACAGGATAAAAATGTCTTTCTCAGAAATTTTGGAAAAAATAAACTTGATTCACTAATGTAAAAACAGCCATGTTTACTATATTGCAATGAGCATAGACTACTATTTCAGAGCAAAGGTAGATTTATTGTATGGCCAAACTCCAACAAGAATGTCTTACAAAAGTGAATTATGAAACTCTCTGACAAAATAAGAACACGGATGTGAAAAACCAAACCAACTTCCTATTGCCTTCTCTCTCGGTGCTAGAGTTGACTAGACCCCAAAGGTACATAAGTGATGTTCAAATGCTTAGGTCTGCCCCGACAAACAAGGAAGGGTCAAGCACAGGAGTGCAATCTGAGCAATCAGTCAAAACATGCCTGCATTTGGAATTCTCTAGTAATTCCTAAATTCTCCTTCCATTTCCCATAGTGACACGAAAGGACTGAGTTTCCACTCAAAGGAGCAGGGCCTAGTCAGCAATTCTATACAACATTCTAAACAGCTCGTACAATCAGGGCAAAAGCAGCAGGTGCTAAATTAAACCCTTAAAAAACTAGTGAGTATCTACTGATCCCACTGATAAACGAGAAGCTACCTAGAACCAACAAAGCAACACTGCTTATCCTTAGAGCATCACTCAACAACTAACTTATGAAATGACCTCTCCAATTCCATGCTAACTCACTGGTCCAGACACTTAGCTTCTCTGGGTCTCAGCCTCCCCTTAGGAAGGTCAGGAAGAAGGAGTGCCATCATTTAAAGGAGAAGGGTACTGTGAGAAAATGTACACATGTAAGCACTTCCGAGTTCCTTGCTGAAAGGCATACATGAAAATCTTGTCTATTTCAATGCCCACTCTAAAACAAACAATCAGAAGGTAATAAAAACAGTCCTGATAGTTTTTCACATATGTGCATGCTTAGTTGAGCATTTTCTTATAGTTTCTGCCTAATTAGTTCTGAATTTTTACCCAGCTCCCACTCCCTTCCTTAAATTAATATACATGCTACAGCAATGGGAAATCTCGGCTCTCTCTCCAGGCTGAGCCTGCTTTGTGAAGACAATTAAAAGCATGAAAAAGCATAAGTAAATATGTTCTGAAATAACAATATGCATAATTCTTAACAAGGTTTACCCTCGCGGTATTTCACCAAGAGAAAGTTCATTCACCCATTCACACTAGCTAGTTCCTTTAACATACGGTTAGTAGTAGAATACAGAAAAAGAATTCTGTTCACAGCTTTTTCAAAATCTGCCCATAGTTGCCCCAAACCTCATTAAAGTACATCTAGTGGTGATATCAACAGTTCAAATGTTGGGTAATTTAAAACACAAGAGGTAAAACACCCACTTAAGTTATAACAACACTTCCAAAGACCAATTTATAAGGAGGATTTAAAATAAGTATATAAATAACTAATTTTTACAAAGACTAAATAATTAGGTAGTCAAATTTAAAAAACAATATACCAAACCAACTTGTCTCTTTATTGACGCCAAAATTGAACATTCTATGTGAGAATATGTTACGGAGGAGAAGGTATAACAGAGAAGGAAGAGACAGTACAAACACACTTGCCATTTGAACTTTCTAAAAGCAGTATTCTTAGTTAGCTCTGGAGTCTTGCGCTTAGATTAAATGCCAGGAAGCCATGAAAAACCATTTAATCGGTTTTCATTTCTTGTGAGACGCTCTTCTCTACCTTAATAGCATTTCAAAAACAATCCTGACTTTTGCCTTTTAAGGAAAGATCCTACCAGAATTCATATTAAAAGCAGAAGTACAAGAAGAATAATGAAAACTGCCAGAAGTTAAAGACATGAAATATCTCCTAGTCTAGATATTTTCATGTTTTGGTCTGCAGACAGTAGTCTAATTTAATAGCGGAAATTGATTACTATTAATTTTTAATTTTTTCAAGTTATTTTTAACCATATAATCTGAAAACATTTTAAACACATATCCACAAAATGTAAGTTTCAAAAAGTCAAAATTTTTTATAGCCTTTTCAATAGATAAGTGAGAGAAGAAGGGAACCAAAGGCAAACTTCCGAAATACAACTGCTATAGATGTTAGCTATTTACGCGACTTTATTATTTGTCAAAAATAGAATAAAACACAAAAATGAAACAATTTATAAATATATCCATTTAGTTGAACAGTTTATGAAGGAATAAACTGCCAAGAAAAAAGAAGAGTAGCAGGGTTTTATTTTGTTTTTTTGGTTATCCAACAGAAATCACATTCTGTTTTGCTTAAGAAACCTTAACAGCTAAAAAAGAAGAGCTTTGGTATCATTTTTATCATAGGTGAGAAAGAAAAATTTAGTTAAGAAATATTACTTTAAACAGAAAAGGCATAGTTGGACTAAGCATAATTTGTAGATAAGTAGAATTAATTCTCAGTGCAAATTCCAAGCCCAGTGTAGTGATGACTAAAACTATTAGTTGGTTGAGGATTATAGTAAATATTCTGAAAAGATTCTCCCTCCTTTTCTGGATATTTATATTTCAAGTTGTTATATAATGAACCAAATGTTTAGACACATAGCCATATACCCAGTACATACTAAATGATCACAGTAATATACAATCTATTAATGAAAAATGCATATTAATATAGGGGCCAGCCCCGGGGCATAGTGGTTAAGTTCAGTGTGCTCTGCTTCAGCAGCCCAGGTTCACAGGTTCAGTTCCTGGGCGTGGACCTACGCCACTTGTCAGCCATGCTGTAGTTGCAACTCACATACAAAATAAAGGAAGAATGGCACAGATGTTAGCTCGGGGCTAATCTTCCTCGAGGAAAAAAAAAAAAAAGAGGAAGACTGGCAACAGATGTAGCTCAGGCAAATCTTCCTCATCAAAAAAAAACAAAGGAAAAAACTCACTAATATATCTGACACCCTATAAAATAGCATTTCTAAGTAATACTATAGGAAGACATCGCAAGAGATTTTGTTCATATAGATATATGAATATAGATGAATTCATATATCTATCTTCGTATCTGTGTGTATTCTCACAATGTACACAAATTTAAATATCTTCCTTAATCAGATTTGTATGTATGATCTCAAAGCTTTAGACATAACTAATCCCCGTAATGAGCATCTCAAGGGAACTACTTTCTTCAAAATAATGTTTCAAACAAGACCTCTTTGGAGGGGAACAGGCTCCTATTTAGTTCTTACTGACGGATGTTTCATAGCACCTCTTTTGAAAACTTCTTAAATGCTGTCTTTTCAACTATATGCAACACAAACTTCACAGTCAAGCCCATGGAATACTGGGTCTTAGAGTTATGTTTGATAACCAAGGTTGGTTTGTTTCCCAATTCTAAGAAAAGGTAAAAAGGGTATCTTTAATAAACATAAAAAGTAAAATCCAGAAAAAGAAAAGAATTTGTAAAAGCATGAAACTAATCTGGATTGCCAAGAGACAGCCTAAAAACCTAATCAACTCTGGAAAAAGGACAGCTGAAAGCTCACATCTAGATCTGAAATCAAATGCATACTCCAAACAAAACCAGATCCAAACACAGAAATGTTACAGCATCAAATCTGAAATTTGCATACTTCAGTCATGATATTTTTCTCTGGTTATAGCCCCATTACTTGTTTTTGGATCCAAATAAGTGGTCCTCTCAGGGACCACGCTAAGTAATGCCAACAGAGGCTTGGCATCACATGGAATTAACAAAACCACTGCGTGGCTACATTTCTCACTTGCTTCGGAAATGTTAGTCAAACCAAATAACGTCTGTTCTGTTTCTCAGATGTCTGTCCCGGCCTTCCCCTAGTTCAGGCAGCCTTCAAGGACTTTGATGAGCTGGACTCAACCAGTCCCTCTGTCCTCACGTCTCACCCTACCCTGACAAACTTCCTTTGCTAATAGCCAAATGAATTACTTGTAGTTCCCAGAACACATTACTCTCCCTCTTGTCTGACTGCTTCTGCTCATGCTTCTCTCTGCCCCAGAACCCTTTCTCCTCATCTCCCCACCCTGCCTAATCCCAACTTATACTTTATCAAAGTAGGACCTATTCTGGAAAGCCTCTCCTAGCAGGGAATCTGGGAGAACTGGGGCAGACAAGGACCCTAAGACACTCCTTTTCTATGGTCCCAGAGCTCCCTGTCATAGAATCCGTCACAATGTATACATTTTCATCTCTAAGACCACAAGCTCTTTAAAGTCAGAAGCTAAATCTATTTCACTTATCTACTAATCCAAAGGTCTAACAAAGTGCTTAGGACATCATAGTAAACATTCAAGTAAAAGTGTTGAGATAAATGAATAAATAAGAAAGATAAGCCAACAGGACTAAAGAATACAGTACTCTGATTTCACATTGATAGATTTTTACCCTTAGAAAGCAGGTAAAGATATAAGAGTGTGAACATAGATTTTTCATAATATATTACAAAAGACTTCTAAACTTTTACATTAAAAAGGTAGCATACAAATTAGATTTTAATAGAGTAAAAGAGGTCTTTGAGCTGCTGAGAGTAATGCATATAATTCTACATCTTATTACAAAGAAACTAAATACTACAACACAAAAATAAATATTATCTATTTGGTTTTCATCTATTCCTAGGCTTCACACTTAAACAATATTATGTCAAAAGTAACTATACACATTCTTTGACCACAAGTTTCAACAATTAGGTCACAGAAGATCAAAATCAAAATAAATGTGGACCCAGAAATTACTTTTGCATTTATATGGTTAATGGCTGATCAGTGAAGGAAAAATGAAAAGCAATATTGTTTCTAATTGTGAAGTAAAAAATCCTGCTATTCCCCCAATTCTACTATCTTGCAATGACTCTAAAACACTTCTGTGTTTAGCCCACAATGATGCAATTCATTCCCATCAATGTAAATATTAAGACCCACAGCTTTCAGTTATAAGTGAAACCCGAACACGCCATAATCTGTAAAAAGTGCAAAGTGAAATGTCTTTTTAACACACACAAAACGACATCCTTGGTTCAAAAATAGACCTCTATTTCCTACATTAGACAAAGTCATTAGATTTATAATCAAAATTACGACCAAGTACAGAGTGGTGTTCCCGGGTCTCTGAGAAGCCTTACCTAACCCTATTCGGTTTGGACTTGTTTCTCGGCTGCACCCCTGGCTCCTGGGAATCCTGCTTCGTTTTTCTGAGGAAGGTGTCACAGGGGGCCCTCTGGAGGAGCCGCCACTGCCCAACAGCCTCCCTGGGGAGCTCGACCGGCTGCCAGCTAAAGGGGGCAAAACAGAACGGAATAACGGATAAACCAGGGGATAAATTATAGCAATTTCAAAAGCCAGTTCACACATTAATTTGGATCAAATACTAAGAGAATTTTATATAAAAATAGCTTCTTAGTTACTGGTAGTACTAATTTTTTAAAAATGTAGGAGCAAACAAGAACATCAAATTATCATAAAAGAATATTTATACATAGAATTACTGGTGGACTTCTACTAAAATGACTGCAAAACTTCTGATTCAAAAGAGCAGGCTAAGCACAAACAACTTCCCTGTTCCACAGCAAATTTCTACAAATAACCACAAAGGTGTTTATTCACTTTTGTTTTTTTATTCTATTAAGAGTTGATATGTTAAACAATTTTAAGTATAACTGCTGGAAGAGTAGAAATATAAATACAAAAGAAATTTCTTAAACATTAGTGGAAGACAATGGATCCAAGAAAACTCCACTAATCTAATAAATGGAAGAAATGGGGGCAGGGAGATGAAATAACTAGAAACACAGTAAATAAAATAATCACAAAATGTGATAGGAATAAGCTCAAACATATCAGTAACCATAATAAACATGGCTAGATTAAATTCACCTATTAAAAGATTACAGAGATTCTTGGCTTGGGTTTAAAACAAATGAAATGAAATTCAACTGTATATTGCTTACAAGAGACAAACAACATACCTAAAACAAAATAACAGAATATAACAGCATAAGAAAAGGACAAAAGATATTTCATACTGATAAAAGAATTAATGAATCTTTATGCTTCAAATAACATAGCTTTGAAAAAGATGATAAAAATATAGGAAGAAAGTGAAGAGGTCATAATTATTAACAACCTCTCAGAAGGACTAGAAACTAATGAAAGGCTAAGACACCAATCAGAAACTGACAGAGTAAGCAGTCAAAATTCTATAGATACATATAAACATATTCCCACATACACACATGTATATCTCAACCAATAGAATACACATTCTTTTCAGCTTTCCACACATGAATATAAAAAACCAACTACGTAGTAAGCCGCAAAAGAAATCTGAAAAATGTACAAAAGTTGAAATCATATAGACCACATTCCCTGAGATGTATCCAATAAAATTAGAAATTAAAAACAAATAATATGGTTAGTAACTTTTGTTAATGGGTAAGTAGCTTGATAGCTATACAACCATTTCTTGTGGGACAAAATTCTCTCTTAGAGAAAACAGCAAAATTTTAAGGATCATACCAACAGACAAGAATGGCAGTCATTTATTTAGATAGATCATCTCCTTAAGTAGAGAGTCAATAAAATTCTAAAACATAAAAGTGCACATTATCATGTACCAGAATAGAATGACCCAAAGGTAAAAACCTTTGAAATAACATTTAACCTAGAAATTAAACACACACACACACACACTCTCCCAGCATTCAAATGAATCACTAAGGTGACTACTCACACCAATTAGTACTTTATAATGATTTAACTACAACTTAAAGTGAAATTCATTGTAAAAATCACCAGTACACATTACTATGAAGAACCTGTCTCAGGATCTACTAATTTTGCCCATAAAATGTGAGCACACAAAAAACTATTCAGCTGTGTAAAAGAAGAAAAGAAATCCACTTCAAACTCTAGAATTTGAACATACAGAAAAAATGCAGAAAGATTAACTAAGCTCATTATAAAGAGAGAAATTATTATTGTACAAGGAACATAGGGTAAGGGAGAATGCAAAAAAAAAAAAAAAGCAAGAAGAGAAATGGCTTACCACCAGCAGGATTAGCAGATCTGGATCCTTGATTATGAGAGCAGACCAAAGGACAGGCAAAAAGTGGATTAAAAGACAATAACACAATACAGAAGGTCAGCATGCAACACACCACAAATGTCTTTGTTCACAAACACATTAGTAAAAAAGCTATTTTTTCTAGATCTTGTTCCTCCTAGTCTACTTTTCTACTTATGTTTATTTTATACAAATTACACTACATCGGATCTGTTCCTGCAAGACTTAGAAACCTACAATGTGCCAGGCACAGTGCTAGGCATAGGAGATGCAGAGAAGAGTGAGACAAGTGCCTTGCCCTCCATGAGCACATCTACTCTCTAAGCTCTGGGCAACCTGAGAAGTGATTGTACCTTACTCATTTGTATTATCACCACCACTTTAAACAGTGCTCACCACATAGGAAGTGCTCAATAAACATCAGTGAACTGAAAAAAACTGCTATTAGCTAGCTTCACCTGAATGTCCTATGCCAAATCCTCAAATATTTAAATATTAATCTTCAAATATTTAATCCTCAAATATTTTAAAATATGCCAACTGTTAAGGACTGTAAATCTAACATTAATGAAATCTACTTACTACTAAACCATGACTACAAATACTAGTATACTACATTTGTAAAATATATAAATATGCTCAGATTTACCTCCTATTAAAATAACAAAAAAAACATTTAATTTATATGCATAAGTTTAAGATTCAGGGTTGATCATTTGCTGGTATTGTCTCCCTTTCTGTGAGTGGAATTTGGTGAGTAAAGTAAAACCCAAGGGTTTTTAAAGTGGAGCCCTGAGGCGGGGTGCAGTATTTTTATATGACTGAAGAATTAAAGCTCTGTCATCACCCTCATCCCCACTACAGAAGAAACTTTCATCTTTACCACCTCTTAAGCAGAGGACCCGGCGAGGGGCAGGGACCCCTGCAGAGGCCAGTGCCAATAAAGAGCAGACATAAAGAAATGTAAAATACTGTTTAACCCTCACTCTCCAAGAAAGGAAATAACACTGCACAGCTATAGGGTTGGACATTTTTTATTCAACTCAATTTCAACATACTGACCTATATTCTGAGTCGAACATTTTTTGTCAGGAAAAATTTCTTTGCAGTAAGATCTGAATCACATTTATGAAGTCATGAGCAGAGTATTATATCCATTTGCGACTCCAGGCATCACTAGAGTTCAAGAGAATAACCAGAGCCAGGATACTGTTCCCAAGGTTCTAGAAGCTTCTGGGCTACACCAGCACAACCTATGTTGTGTTGTTTGGTGTTTAAATACACTTCTTTGTCAGAGAAACCTGGGTTCTGTAGCCTCACTAAAGGCAGCATTATGACTGACCTTGCACTTTCTTTTCAGAAATGATATAAGCTTGTCTAACATAAGGACTATACTTATCATAAGGGACATAGAAAAGCATCTACCTTCAGATAGAGCCGAGAAAGGCATTCTAAATACTAAGAGAGAACCTAAGGTTTGGCCGCAGACTAACTGCTCTTTACAAAGCCAGACAGCTCCCAGGGCTGCAAAGGAGGCAGCCAAGGGTGTGTCAGCTGAGGAGTGCCGTGCTGATGGCACACGTGCAGCTGCTGGGGAAGGGAGTCTTCCTCCACCGTGCTCACCTTGCCCAGGAGAACTCTGATACCCAGCTCCACTCTACATGCACAGAGAGGGAGCAGGGGACTCAAAGTCACAGGTAGCTGGGAAGTGAGACACCAGGGCTGGATCCTAAGAATGATCGGAACACATTCATTCCATCTATGACTGCTTCCATGGCTGTGGCTAACAAACCAAGTGACTCAACATATACAAAGAAGCAATAATGGAAGCGAGGGCAGCTGGGCAAAGCAAGAACTGACACCGGCAAGAAGAGAGGAGCAGGCTGCAAATGTTAGAACAGAGGGTTAGAGGGGAGAGGTTTTGATGGATTTACTCAGGACCGCAGGAAAGAGAACTCGGCAGTAACCTCCCCAAGTCCTGCTCTGACATGACATCAGAGGGATTTCTTATCAATAGAAAAATGGGCCACAGTTCAGGTACGTTTCATATTGAGAGGCTTGAGGGAGAGAAATTATATTTTAATGTTTAATGCTTAATGATACAAAATTTAAATCACCTGGACAGGAGACAAAAGTACACTTGAATACGTCCATTTTCTAAGCTTACCCCACAAGAATCAAGACTACTCACAGTTCCTTAGAACCAAAGAAATGTGTTTTTCCCCTAAAGTCAATGAAAATACTGTAAATTTTCAACTGCAGAATGGGCTATTGAATAAAACTAAGATAACGGCATAAATATGCTTCTTACGCTGGGACTGTGAAACCACTTTAGCACGACTGCGGCCTCGACTGTCGGCAGGCGTAGACGCGACGTTGGTGGCACTCCCAGAGCTTTGTCGTCTAGTGCGGATCCGACCTGGAGGACACAGCAAAAACAGTGTTTCCATAATGTTCTCAATAAGTGTGACCTACTCAAGAAAACAACCCACACGTGAGCAAGGGACAAGGCCTGGGCCTCCTACAGGGAGAGCAGCTCTTCTCCATGTGTGGTCCTGACACGTGCTCCTGTGGACACACACGTGCATGAAGTCTGTACACACAAATTCTACAGAGAGGTCAGGAACCTGAGAGTGAGTCATGAACCTATCAGCTGCTTATGTTTCAATTATTTTAGCATATTATGTTTTCAGATGAGGAGGTGATATCCATTTGAGGATTTTTTTCCACAATTTTTTAAGGTTTAATTCTTTTTTTTTTTGGTCTAAACATCTGTCAAATTTCTAAAAACAGAAAAGAACACATTAGCTGTCATCTTAAGAAAAATACTACAGAAAAAACAGTCAATACAGAAAAAACCTTCTTCGCTCAGCACTCAACAAAAGCTACAGCGCTCTGCAGAATAAATGTTTTGATACACAGCATTAAAATTCTATTTTAAAGCCTGTCTGCCAATAAGTTTCTAGGCTGCAAAAGATGAAGATAAAAAGAATAAATATTAGGAGTTCCTAGGGAAACAATCACCTAAAAATAATGCAATGTTGTAGGCATTTATGAAAAGAATTTGCCATTGTAAGTAAAGCAATATATTAACTTCAATTATTAAACCATGAAACCATAAAAATTAAAATGAGTTCATAAATGCAAAATCATTGATGATCAGACTAGTATGATTAGGGATTAACCTTTTTTTAAATTCAGGGCTTCTTTGGTTTCAAAGGAACACAAAATGCTTCTCCTGCCATAATTCAATCAGAATAGCAACCTAATAGGGAAAACACAAACCAATTTGAACTCCTACTGGCTTCTTACATAGTTCAAAATCATTTCTACTTCATCATCTGAGAAAGCTTGCAGAAAAGTAACAGAGAAAAGCAAATCTAAGGCTTAAAAAAGGTTGAAGAAAGGGAGGCAAGGAGCAATAAAAGAAACCACTGCGTTACAACAAAAAATTAAAACTAGAAAGAATTAATAACTTTTAATAGCAGTTTAAGGAAAGACATGCACAAATTCTAGAAACTATACTAAAATTAAGAGCTATACCATATATTATACTAAGAGCTATGTACGTTAAACTCAGAATTCTCACAACATAGAAAGCAATTATTCCCATTTTACAGAGGAGCAAACAGAGCAACAAGAGGATTAGTTAATTTGCCCAAGGTCACACTACTGGTTTAGACACCTGTGCCCGCTCGACTGGCTGGCTAGCCTATGAGTGAGGGCGCTTCACTTTCCTAAGGAAGTCACTGAGCTAAATCAAGGCAGTCACCAAAGCAAAGGGAACGTGAAAAAGCAACTGAAGTTCTTACTTCAAATTCATCATAAAATATTTAGGTCACAAAAAGATTTTTTAAATGAAAATTCATAACTATGCAGCTTAAAAAATAAAAATCTTCTTTGCTCTATATTCCCCCAACATTTAACATGGTCTGAAACCCAGTGTTCATCATTCCCTTGCATTTCTTCATAATTTCTAATACATATAGTTGCATAAGAAATAGACGGCATTATTTTATATATTTTAAATGTTTTTAAATTATATATTCTTCCAAAACTTACTGTGTTGCTCAACATTTTATTTGTGAGGTCACTTAGGGAACTGACTTTCTCTGCAGGAGGTAAAGGAGAGATCCATTTTATTTTTTCCATATGACTAACCAATGTCCGAATAAATTTATTTAACTCTTCTTGATCTACAAACCCATCTTCTTCATTTTATTAAGTACTAACATATATGCAGGGGTCTGTTTCTCAGCTATCTGTCCCATTAATCCATGTGTCCACACCTGTACAACATCACAATGTTGTGACTAGCTTTTGAAAAGAATCTTGCTAACTGGTAAGGCACATCAATCCACTTTTTCCCAAGACCCGTTACTCTCTTTTTTTTTTTTTAAAAAAGATTTTATTTTTTTCCTTTTTCTCCCCAAAGTCCCCCGGTATATAGTTGTATATTCTTCGTTGTGAGTCCTTCTAGTTGTGACATGTGGGACGCTGCCTCAGCATGGTTTGATGAGCAGTGCCATGTCCGCACCCAGGATTCGAACCAATGAAACACTGGGCCGCTTGCAGCGGAGCACGCGAACTTAACCACTCAGCCACGGGGCCAGCTCCCCGTTACTCTCTTCCATATGGATGTCAAGATACAATAAAAAGACCTGTTGAAATCTTGACTGGCATTTTGTGGAATTTTGGAGAAAAAAAGACACCTTTATGATATTGATCTTTCCATTGATTAATATTTTATTTATTTCACTTTCTTCAATGTCTTTCAATAAAGCTTTATAATTGTTTCCAAAAGTCTTGCTCAATTTTTATAGACTTATTCAAAGGTGCCTTATTTTTATTATACACAACGTATCTTACTAAATTATATTTTCTAACTTATTGACAAATAAGAATGTAATTAATCTATTTTGATCTTAACTCTAGGAACCTTGCTAAATTTTTATTAATTCTATTAATTTGTACATAGATTATTTGGAGTTATCTAAATAGAACATTATCTATAAATGAGTCTTCAGTTTTTCCCTTCAAACTCTGCCCTCTCACTTCTCTGCCTTTATCCTGCTGTCTTAGAAATGTAGCACAATACTAAAGAGAAGCATGAGCGTAGGCTTTGTTGCTGTGAGCCACAATTTGAAAAACTAATTCTGAAATTTCATAGAAGTATGATATTTCAACAGGTTAAGAAAACTCACTTCTATTCCTAATTGCTCAGAATTTCCATCAAAAATTTTTGTTGAATTTTTTAACTCTTCATCTGCATCTTCTGAGATAAAAGAATTTTTTGCCTAAATGTGCTTAAACCTGGGCTAATCCTTATGATCATGAGGTACCACTCACATACACAATGTTTGTACTGTACCTTGTCTGATGCTAGTACTAAGGTTACACAAGCTGCATAAACCAGTGAGGGAAGTATTCCTTCTTTCTATTCTCTGAGCTTATGTAAGACTGGAATTACCCAATGCTTCACAGAACTTGTGTTTCTTAATCCTCTCAATGAATGTTTAATTGCTATTTCATTAACTTTTACTCTCATCTTTATTATTTCATTCCTACTCTTCTGTGGGTTTATTCTGTTCTTAACAAATTAGAAACAAACTCCTAATTCAATCTCTCTTCTAATATAAACTTAAAGCTATGAATTTACCTCTAAGCACTGCTCTTGCCTCATTCCACAAGGATTAATATGTAGTTCAACATAACGTGTTGCTTTTTTAAAAATACATTACTAGATCTCATTAGCTTATGTTTTGCTTTGGAAAAATAAGTTGGATCCATACTTTACACTTTAACCAATAAAAACAGCAAATGGGATCTAAGATTAAAATGTGAAATATGAAACCATAAAAGTTCTAAAAGAAAACATGGGAGAATTCCTTTGTAACTTCTAGTGGAAAAGTTCACTCTAACTATGACTTAAAATTAAAAGCCATCAGAAGAAAATTGATAAATCTGACTACAAAATTTTTTAAAAATCTTAGCATGGCAAAAAGAAAACTATGAGCAAATTATAGAAAACGACAAACTGGAAAAAATTATTTGCACTTCCTATCACAAGGGCTAATTTCCTTAACATATCAAAGGTTCCTAGGAATCAAGAAGTCCAACAACCAGTGGTATGCTGGTAAATGTTTAACAAGTGGCTGGGTGGGTAGGCAGCAGCTGTGGTGGTTGTGCTGATTTGTGGTGTTTTCCAATTTCCATGGGGTAAACATTCCCACAAAGCCAATTTAGGCTACTGATGTGATGTTAAACCAGCTTACAAAATTCCTGGAAACTTATTAACAATTGGCTCTCATGAACTAGTTCAAGCCAGCTCCAGCGCACTACTGCCACAACCCAATAAAGAAAAAGGCTAAGAACAGATAGTTAACAGGAAACAGAAATGGCTCTTAAATGTATGAAATAGTGCTCAGCCACACTCATAATAAGAAAAAAATTTTAAATGACATTAAGAATGCCATGTATTACCTATCAGACTGGCAAAAAATCTAAGAATTTGCTAACATTCTGGTGTGTAGGAAAAAAGGCACTCTCATTCATTGCTGCTGGGAGTAGAAATCACTACAGCCCCTACAGAAGGCTATTTGGCGATACCTATCACAATTACAAATGCATGTACTTTTTAATCCAACAATTCCACTTTGGGTAATTTATCCTGCCAGTATACTTGTACCCATGCAAAATGACGTATATAAAAGGTTATTCATGGCAGCATTGTTTGGAAGAGCAAAACTCTGGAAACAATCCAAGTATCAATATGGGACTGGTTGGTTAAGGTTAATTCATATAGTTGAAAGTAGTACAGCAGCAATAAAGAATGAAGAGGTTCTCTTTAATCTAATATGGAAGGATCTTAAGATGTATTAAGTGAAAATAAAGATGCAGAATACTGTGTGTAAGTATGCTACCTTTTATGTTTAAAAAAGAGAGAGAACACGATTTTTATATTGCTTCTATATGCAAAGAAACTGGATAAAAATGAAACAAGCGGTGACATACTGGGCTTGAGGGGAAAGAGGTGCTAACTAGGCAAATGAAAGACAAGGCTGGGAGGGAAACTTAACTGCATACACCTCTTTGTATTTTCTGAGTTCTGAACTATATGAATGTATCACCTATTGAGAAATTTATATTTTTATATATCACCCACTGTAAAGGTGAATTTGCAAATGCTTTTTAGTATATTTTGAGGCTATTTTTGTTAGGCTCATAAAAATTTAGGACTATTACATCTTTGTGATTTATCAAATTTTTTATCATCTAGCAATCTTCTTTAGTAAAGCTTTTTGCCTTATTTTTTTGTCCGTTACTAAAAGATCTTCAACAGCTTTCTTTTACTAAATATTTCTCACCCTTTGTCTTTTATTCTATCTGTAACCTTATATTTTAGATTTGTCCCTTTAAATGTCACATAGCTAGACCTTTAAAAACAATCAAGTCTAATGATCTATTTTAACTGGAAAGTTTAGCTCATTTGAACTTATTTTTACCATGTTATATGCATGCCTTCTCTTTGTCTTGATTTTTCATTTTCCTGTTACTCCCCCTTTGTTTCCTTCTTTTGTCCTAATTTTTTAGAGATATGCCTTACTATCTTTAAGGTAAGAGTCTTAGTGATTAAAATAATATTATTAAACACACTTCTATTAAATCATACTTTTGGGGAGATAGAGTAGTTTTAAGGCCCTCCTTTCCTAAAATTAACTTATTTTGAGATAATAATAGACTCAGATGCAACTGTAAGATATAACACAGAGAGATACCACGTGCTCTTTACCCAGTTTCTCTCAATAGCAAGACCCACAAAATCACAAACAGGACATGGATGCTAATATGCTCCATCGATCTTATTTAGATTTCCCCAGTTTCATCTGCATTTAAATTCTGGCTTTCCTTTGTGGGCAGTCTCTTTTTCCCTCTCGCTGCTTCTAACATCTTCTTATTTAATCTTTGGTGTTCTGCAATTTCACTATGATGTGTTTAACTATGGGTTTCTTTTTATATTGCTTGGGACTTAGTGGGTTTTTTGAATCTGTGGTTTAGTGTCTTTCATCAGTTCTGGAGGATTCCCAACCATTACCTCTTCAAATTTTGTCTCTATCCCATTCTCTTGTCTTCTTAAAATACAATTAGAAACGTTATGTTTTTTAAACATAAAAGGTAGCATACTTACACACAGTATTCTGCATCTTTATTTTCACTTAATTTCTTCACTATCTTCCATAATTTAACATCTCTATCATATTTTCCAGCTCTATCCTTCTGCATTACACTCTGGACAATTTTTTCCTATCTTAAATTCATGAGTTCTCTATTCAGCTACACTGATTCTGCTGTTCAAATTACCCACTGAGTTTTTAATCTTAATAATTTATTATATTTCCATTTCCAGAAGATCCATTTGTTCTTTTTCAAAACGTGCTTGGTCATTCTTGATATATAGTCTCTTACTCCCTTGCTTGTCTTTTCAGAATTTCTTTTTCTTTGTTTAAATATTAAGACAATGAAATGATAACTTTTCTTGGAATTTTATGAGAATTCTTTAAGATCTAGATTGAAGTGGAACTTTTTCCAATGAGGATCTATGTTTGCTTCTGCTAGTGTCCTGTGCACACAAGCAATCTGCAGCCACTTCAAAATGATTTATCTGTTTAGGTTTTTCAGACCACAAAGGCAGTGTAAATTCCGACCCAAAATCCTGCATGAAGGTCCAACTTATGGTTGCAAATTCTCAAGAGAGATTACTTCCCACCTCCACCTAGTATCAAGGTTAAGATGGGGGAAATTCCCTCCTGTCCTCTTCCGTTTAGCAGAGTTAACTTCTTGTCCACCAGCAATGATGTAGGTCTTAGGTGGGGTCCACTTACTTCCTGTCCTCTATATCCTACATACTCATCACAACAAATACCCAAGGTCTCCAGGATTCAGTCAAAAACCTCAGGATGCAGCCCACTTTGGCCCTCACTTACTAGAGCTCCTACTTTGGCTTAGGTTTGGAGACGTATAGGTTCACTGCTTTTCCTTGCATCAGTGATGTGTTCTCAACTGAGGATCATTCAGGCTACTAAATTTGACATATTGCTAAAAGTCCAAGTTTCTTATTTCTTTTAAACATTTAAATATAGTTATTTTATATTATACGAAAGATCCTTAAGTCTGGAAGGATCAACTATGATTTTCTATTTTTTTCTCTGCTGCTTCTCACTCACTATAGATGTAACTTGGGACTATGAGCTCACATTAAGCATATTTTAACCTGTGGGAAGTCAGGAACCAGATTTGAGAATGGCTTCCTCTGTACAGGTTCAATGTTTGTTCCTGTCAGGCATCCTCAGGGGCTACAAACAGAGACCACTTTAATTCATCAACTTGGGGTTTCCCACATAACAAAAATTGAAATCACAACTTGTGTGAGAAGAGAGCTTAGTTACAAATTAGGGACGATTGGCTTTTTCATCTATCCAGGACAAAGTCAAGAGAGATACCATACTAATTTGAAGACAGAGAGTTTTTTTCCTAGTCTACCTTTTCATGGATGTGTAGCACCTTGACAACGCTGGCTTAATGCAGCTCTTACCTCTCACCTGGGATGAGCTCAAGGACTTCTTTCCTGTCCGCCCTAAAGACTCACATTAGTAACTAAGCCCTTGCAGGCCCCTTAAAATCAGTTTTGGGGAGCTTAAAGGGCCTCTGTTGCGCCACACTCAGATATATATTTCTTTTACAGACATAGATATTGTTCGGTTTTTTTTCATTCTATTAATTTGGTAATATTACTCTAAGTGCTGTATACGTTTTAAAGAGATGATATAAAATACCCTATGGTCTTTAGGAAAAACAAAGTCAATGTGATAAGTGCAAAAAATAGTAAAAACATACTTCAGTTCTATATTATGACCTATTAGTGACATATTCAACTTCACTCATATTGCGTTGTGACAGAGACAGAAAGTAAGAAGACAGATGTGAAAGAAGAAGAAAATAGCATAAGTAAGAGAAATAGGAGATACGAGAGAACGACACAACAGAAAAAAAAAGTTCGGGGAGGGAGTGGCAGAAACAAACAGACAAGTCTATCTGAGGAAAATCAGACCCAGAGGAAAACAAAGAATTGTAGTAGGAGTGTGCCCTTGCCTTCCATGGAATAAAGAAAGACTATTCACATCTCACGGCTTTTTAATGGTGCTGCTAACTAATTTTTTTCAATCACATTGCCATTCTTCTAGCAAAGCCTTAAAAATGGGAAAGTAAACCTGTACACCCAGTTTAACCTGCAGGCACGGTTTTTCCTATATTCAGTTCTCCTATTACAACTGAAAAATCATTAAACAGCCTCATATCATTAGTTTTTTATCCCCCGTATGTTTCAAAATTTGAGCCAATTCTCAATCTAGAGGTTACAGGAATTAAAATGTGTCCTACGTAAATCTCAACTCTCATCACATTGGGATACTTTGGCATACTGTATCTGTTTTACAATTTACTGCTAAGGGGCACACTTAAACCAACCTCTACTCATACGTGGCATTTTCTTTTTATTTATTTTTTTATTTTAATTTTTTTTGAGGAAGGTTAGCCCTGAGCTAACATCTGCTGCCAATCCTCCTCTTTTTGCTGAGGAAGACTGGCCTTGAGCTAACATCGTGCCCATCTTCCTCTACTTTATACGTGGGATGCCTGCCACAGCATGGCTTGACAAGCAGTGTGTAGGTCCGCACCTGGGATCCAAACTGGTGAACCCTGGGCCACTGAAGTGGAACGTGCAAAATAAACCACTGTGCCACCGGGCTGGCCTCTATGGCATTTTTGATAGAATCAAAATTTGGGAAGTTGATTACTTATAAATCTTGCTACCTACAAGCATTCCTCCTCCAAAAAATAACCTTCCTCTTATTTTTTAAAGATAATATTAAAAGAAGTTTCACATTCTTTTACTTCTACATGTGTATTTTTTCAATGTGTAAAAAAGTTAATTACTTAAAATTTGGAGTTTGTGGATAAATATACAGCAATACTAAATGTTTTATTTCCAGTAAAACTGAATTAAAAATCTAAGTTCTTTTTCCTGAAGAGCAGACAAGGGTACATAGTTTTTATTTTGTAATCTTAAAATCACCAATAGCTAAACATGGCTTTTAATAACATATGATTATCTTTTCTCTGAAAATAAGTCATCAGTACCCACAGGTCATTCAAGCATCGTAACACATCATTTAAAATTATTTATTTCAGGGTCCAGCCCTAGTGGCCTACTGGTTAAGTTCAGTGCACTCTGCTTCAGCAGTCCAGGTTCAGTTCCTGGGTACGGACCTACACTACTCTGTTAGCAGCCAGGCTGTGCTGGCAGCCCAAATACTAAAAAATAGAGGAAGACTGGCATGGATGTGAGCTCAGGGCAAATCTTCCTCAGCACAAAAAAACGAAAAAAAGTTTTATTTCAGGAAGAAATATAAATAATGCATTTCCTAACCATAGTATAGTAGCTAAAAAAATGTATTAGATGAGAGTGTATTCATTTGCCATACAACTTCAAGATGTGATCATAAACTTTCTCATGAGTAGCCTAAGTCATATATGCTTCCTTCTTCCAAATTCCAAAAATTACCGAACATAACACACTGAAAGATAACCTGGAAATAAACTTTTGTCCAAAACTTGAGCTTTCAGTTCTTCATAAAAAAATATTTTTCTGATTAGTCATAAACGTTAGAAGGGCAACTTGACGTGTATGATAAATAACTCCAAAAGAATACATATTTTTCTCAATTACTATAATAATGAAGTTACCAGAATTCAAATGAGCTGTCTGAATTTTAAATTTAGAGCATCCAACTACTGATTCAAACTTCTAGCTTTGCCTCCTAATAATGAAAGTACCTATCTCTTCTTGTCTCCGGAGCTAGAGAGTAAAATATTTAACAGATTTATTAAAAAATTTCTTAAAGGCCCATAATGATCTGAAAGTTCAGATTGGAAATGCAGGACAAGATGCCGAGTGATATTTGCTGCTGCCTTTTTCTGATAATCATCTGCAGCTGTTCTAAGCATCGTTGCTAAGTTTCACTGCAGAAACAGAAATGACAGCCTAGGAGTGCTTGAGTTCACAGGTCTACCAGGGCCACCTCTCCTTTCCCTCCTATCACCACGCGAGACTTGAAGCTCCGACTGCCGAGTCCTGCAACAGTCGCACATCCAGGGACAGAGACCAAGGTTCACTGCGAGTCTCTTGATAAGGTTCTCTTCTGTCTGATTCTGAACTCTATACAATTAAGGGCCCACTTCTCCTACCAGAAGGAGAGTCAGAAAGAGACTTCTTATTCTTAGTCTCTTGCACAAAAAATGAGTCGACAATCTTCTGATCTTATTCTAAACTGGTAAAAAGAAAACTGATAAAAAGAAAATGAAGTTAAAAATTCCTAGTGCTGGGCAGAATAACAGGCTGATTTCAATTCTGTTATATAGGCATATGAAATGAGGGCATTCTGGAAAAAAACGTAATTTCCCACGTAATGTCTTCACTTTCCATTTCAACCACATTATTGCATTCCACCCCCAACTTCTCTTCCACCTAGCCTGGGGAGATACAAGGATCATTTCTTTGGGAAGGAGAAATATACAATTCTCATAGCAGCTAAAAAATGAAGAAAACCACACCCAGCCTCAGTCTTCTACTATCACAAATGAGGTCCTCATCATGACATAGGTTTCTTGTCCGTTTTTTATTTTGGAAACTTTTCATTTCACAAACTTGTCCAACCCCAAGAATCACCAGTGAGGCTGGCTGAAAATTCAGATTCCCTTGCTCCTTCCAAACGTAATCAGAATTTTCAGGGGGAAGGACCCAGGACTCTGTTCTTTTAGTAAGCATCCAGGTAATTTTTACAATGAGATGTTTGTTCTTCAAACTTAGGACTATGCTCATCTTAAAAAATAATTCCATTCCTAATTTTTCCTTTATGAATTCCTTAGGAAATAGCATATGGATTAAAACTATTGTGAACTGCATATACTAAGATAAAATCCAGTCCACTTTGCAGGCTAGTCTTTTATAGAGTGGCTAAAAATATATGAAAGTAGACTAGCAGTTCCTAATTGTTAAATCATTATCCTGAGGGTTGGTGTGTCTAAGCCACTATCTTAAGCAAATAAGGTTCCTCTAAATTTCAATTATTTGAAGCATTGTCATGCTTTCTATCTAGAGACTTTGCAAAGGGATGATCTTGTCTAGTATGTGCTAATCAAAGACCTGTACAGACTGAAATAGCTATATCTAAAATTCAAAAGATAAGGCAAAATCAGGAAGAACTTCTTGATAAAAGCATAAAAAGAAAACAAAGCGGATTTGGATATGTATATTTCTTTTACCATGCTATATCTTTGTGTGTAGTACTATGGAACATGGCACAAAGAAGGCAGTCAATACATGATTGATGAACGGATGAATGAGAGTAAATGAATGAATGGGTATGTGTCAGTGACACAAATAAAAATGGTATCATATAATTCAGTAGCATCTTTAGGAGATAGAAAAGTATTTTAAAAAATTTCTACAAATTACCTGGTAGAAAACCGTTATCAGCCTTTAACCTGAATAAATGACACTGAAATTTATTTTCAAAACAGGAAAGGCAAATCCTGAGAGGCCCACAAAAGCACAAAAGTAAAGAGAAGGAAACAAAGCTTCAGAAGTAATACAATCTGAGACAAGCAGCCCATGAAGACTAGCATACAAGGTCACATGAACGCTCCTCCCCAGTGCGGGCTCAGCACTAAAAAACCACGTACGGACAACATACTTAAGTGTCAAAATTCACAAGAGCAACGACTGAATAAGAAAGGAGAGGAGAATTAAGGTAGAGGTGGGGCAAAAGTCCAGTGGAAACAGAATGAAGAAGAGTGGAGGGAATAGCGTGCAACGTCTCATGCAGGGACCTTGGTGAGGACAAGTGGCGCCAGGCAACACTCGGTGAGGACAGAGGACCGGTGAAAGTAAGACACACCTCAATCACAGAAACAAACCGCTTACCCTCCGCTTTAGTGGCAGTACCATCTTTAAGCAAATTAAAAAACAAGGGAAGGGATAATAGGGAACAGTTAGTAACATTAAGAAAATTAAAAAGCAGAATGTTATTAGCTACTTAAAAAGCAAAAGTACAATTTAAAATAAAATTAAAAGGAAACCATTTCAACAGCAAAGCAGAGTCTGAAGCAAGTAGGTGCGCCTTATGTTGAAATCAGCTTGGTACGATGTGCTTTTGCCTTTGGAAAACAAAAGAAAAAAGGGCAACCCAGGGTAGTGCCTCAGTCGGTCGAGTGATTGCTATTGCTTATTTTAGCCAACTCTCATCCTCTTCAGAGCTCCTTTTTCTTAGAACAAAGTACTAGCAGAATGGTAAGGAAAAACTGAAAACTAAAATCCTAAAGGGTCACCCAAAGGGCAGAGGCAAGTAAGAAGCTCAGAGAGGCTGGCTCCAGCAACGCCTATCCCAACTACACGTTGAGCAGCAAAGCTGTACAGCATGGTACCTGCGTCAAGGCCTACGGACTCCGTATCTTCCCTCAGGTGTCTGGACTCTAGAAGTTTGGAAAAGGATCATCAGCTTTAATGCTACACTTCTGCACAGATGTAATGTGTCAATCTAAATAGTAATTCTAACAACTTCTCAGTAGGATTACATTCTATTTTAGGGGGTTTTCTGCTTTTTGTTGTTTTGGACATAAGGAAAGTAGAGGTACAGTTTCAGGAAATAGTAAGAGAATGGGAATATTCCAGTCTTGTTATCTGAAAAGGGAACACTAGGCTGAAAACGTATCATCGGTGCTTCTAAAAGGTCAGTTCTGTATCATTAGACCAAATGACCCGAGTGCTTTTACCAGCACTGAGGGAAGTCTACATGGTCTATTGTATAATATCCCAAATGTGCACAGAAAAACAAAGACTACTGAGTACTCCAAAGCTGGTTTTTACTCGTTTCCAAGCAATGAAACAAATACTAATTACAAATACTCAAGGTGGATTAAATGTATTGAAACACAGGTAAGTACTAAAAAAATGGAAGTAAAATAACAGAACTACTTCACCATAGGACAGCGGAGTTCTGATGTCTCCTTTACTCAATGATTACACATCAACATAGCAGCATAAACACTCACATGTAATGTTACAATAATTAACATTAGAAAGGTAGAAAAGGAGAGCTCTTATTGGATTTCTTCCCAATCAAAATGCATCTATGTATGAGGTATTTTACCGCAGAGAAAACAAGACTGATATAACAAACGTTCCAGAACCTTTCAAATTAATAACGTTCCTATCACCATCACAGTTTCTTTCACTATATAGGATAATAGCTTACAAAGGACTTTTAATTCCACTTATCCCTATCATATATCTGAGTTAGGTGGCTATTATTACAACTAATTGATGGCTGGAGAAAACAGACTCAAAGATTCCGTGGCCTGCTCAAAGTTACCCAGCTAATAAATGGCAGGCCCAGTAATCTTCTCTTGGTATTCTCTCACTGGGCTTCCATGCTCAAAACATTGTTAGAACATTAGTTTTAGAACTGACTTTGGAATTAGTTTGTAAACCACACAATCAATTCAGTCTCAATGTTTCATGAAGTTTAAATTGTATTAATTTCTATAAAACCCAAAGTAAAACCAATCCAGCTAAGTCATCAGATTTATGCTTGAAACGACTTTGCTCTTAACAAAAATAAAATGAAATAAACCATTAGCCCTACAGAGTGTAGGTGTTAAGTGTCTGCTGAAAAACTGACTTACCACTCTGTCAGATACTAGTTCTTTGGAAAATAACTTTTTTTCATCTTTTGGGCTCTCATTAGGATAAGCGCATGCTCCTCCCAAGATGACACAGGGAAGGACTACACTGTTGTACAACATGCTTATGCTGGTGATCAAGGCCACCACATTCCTCCAGAGGTCCTGCTTGTTGTCGTCCCTCTCCCTCCCTGCCCTCCCCGCTTCCCCACGCCGGGTACACTCTCAAATTGGGAAATATCTAACTACAATGACTATCTTTGGTGAATCCCTCACTAAACCCTTCTGGCTCTGCTCCCATCGATGTCAGGAGGGGAGAAAACCCAGCTTTGGTAATATGGGAGGTGGCTTAGGTGCTGGCTGGGCTGCCATGAAGAGGGAAATGAAGCTGAAGGAAGGCCGTGCTCAGTGCCACATGCTGTGAGAGCACCAGTGTACTTACTTGTCACTAAAAAGGATGATGCTCCAGAGAAAGGGAACACTCAAGAAACAGTGGCTGTTAACCAGCAATCAGTGCAGAGTTACTTATACTTAACTATCAGCCCTACAACAGTGAGAATTTCCTCTAAAATGGTTTTTGGTAATTTGCTACATAAATAAGTTTGAGCAGAGGCATCTGGAACAGCAGAACAGGGGGAACGGTGGGAGGTCTGGTTACCTAAGGATGCGTATGACCCTGGAGGCAAGGCTGCGGCAGAGCTGAAAGGTGCAGCGCCTGAAGCCGCGGATACTTTGGATTTGGCACTGGCAGCTGCGTTCACGTCAATATCACTTCGAGACCGCTGGAGGGATCCAGTCGTTGACACAGATTTGGTACTAACTGTAGAAGCTTTAGTGGCGAAGAGGAAACGACAGTAAGGACCTGACTTTACACATTCTAAACACATATTGTTAAAACTTGATTTGCTTTTCTTGAAAACAAATACCAACTTTTAACAAACACTGGAGCACATAAGTGCTGACCAACAGTTGCTCCTGGTCACTGAAGACAGAGTTCAGCCAATGCTGAAGGAAACTAAAAGTGACCACAACTATACTACACCTATCACATTTATTTTCTTGTAATCAAAGACTACAAACTCCAAGGAATGGACCATATTTCTGGTTAATATGAGAAATGAAATAATAAAACTGTTCACATCTGGCCAGTTTCCTCATGATGTGGCCTAACTGTGCACTCTCACCTAGGCGCCCTCCCGCTCTCAGGAAACATTCCACTCTCCCACCTCCAACAGCCACCGCACTGCGGCTGCTGCTCAAAGCCATCTCCATCACAAGCTGTCTCCACTCTCTTGCTAAGTGACCAGAGCGAAGGAGTGGCACTACTTGTGGTAGTATTCACATGCTGGAGTGAGGACAGGTCACAGAGCTCAATTTCTCCTGCCGAAGTCATCCCGACAATGTCTTCCTCACAGTGATGGGCCCCTGGGAAAGTGGAGCTCTGCTGGGGACAGTGGGAGCGCAGAGCAGCACACTCTGCAAACCTGAGAGGGACCTGAGAGCAGGCCCTTGGCTTCCAGCAACTGAGCAGCCTCTAGGGGTAGAACAGCCCACCTGAGGTTAAGAAACAGAGGCCTCCCCTGGACAGCCTTCTCCACGGCTGCCAGTCTTACCTCTAGAGGCGGTACTTCCAGTAGGACTTCTTTTGGCAGAGAGCGGCCGACTGAAAACAAAGGTATACATGTGTCTATTATCAAATTTGCACTTTATCTGCATTAAAGCAAGTACACGTCACAACAGGAAGTTATGATAAGAATTATTTCAGAGTTTTCAGAATTTTTCAGGTGATTTAGACCACATCTTATAAACCCCTAATTTCAAACAGCTATCCACATGTTTGTATCTTCCAAACATACAGGGAACTCATAACTCGAGACAGAAATTAGAAATATAGATTGAAGATCATTATACATTAAGTCCTAAGTTTTGAATACCCTCTCTTTCCAAACTTGTGTCCAGGTTAACACTTACATCGTCTAAGAAAAATTCACGTGTGTTACTCGTAAACTATATTCTAGGACGACTATATAAATTTATCTAACTATTACTTATGATAAGACCAAAGCAACTTGTTTCTTACCATTCCCCACAGTATCTCACTTAGTGCCAGAATCCATCTTAAGATGGGGGAACTATAACAGGCACACATCCGCAAAAATTACAGCTAGAATTTGTGTTCTTGTGCAGGAAATCTTTAAATACAAAATCTCAAAATAAGGAAAAGCACAGCTGAATTCCTTACTTCAGACTCTCTTGAGAGCTAGAAGACGAGCGATCGGATTGTGGCAGAGACACGATGCTGTCCGAGTTCTTCAAATGGGACTGCAGCGCTTTCTGGTAGGAGGACTCCAAGGTGTGGTACAGGTGCTCAGCTTCTCTGCTGAAGTGACTGTGGAAACCCCAGTAACACCTAGGGGACACATACAAAACGGTTTCCTGTTATGGTCAGTGGATCATAACAGATATTTCACTGAGCTCTGGAGGACACCACACCACCTCTTCAAGGACTGGAATCTGCAGTCTACCTGCTACTAGCAGCAGCATGCTATAAGGAAGAGAGTGTGAACAAAGGAGGCCTGGGAGGAATCCTGACCTCACAATTCACTAGCTGTTTGACATGAGGCAAGTTATTAAACTTCTCTGAAGCTCAGTCTCAGTTATAAAATGGAAATGAAAGGACCTAACCTGCAAGATTTGGGAGGCTTGGAGAAGATGCAGCTAAAACATCTAGAACTATACCTAGAACACAGGAGAGGCTCATTATTGGTAGCTTTTACGAAGGGAATTTGACACTCATTGACTGGAAGTATCTGAAATTGCCTTAGATAAAATGTTCAAAAGAGAATGGAAAGAGCTACTTGAAATCTGTGTTGCATTCTAACTTAAAAAACTGGAAAAAATTGGGCAGGGGGAGAATACAACACAAGGATAAAAACAGCATATAATCATTAACAAATCCATTCCCAAGAGTTTTTAGCAACTATTAACTATGTTGCTTATTTTGGCAGGAAATACCCAAGATGAGACTAGAGTAAACACTTCAATGCTATAGTGAGGTCCTCCAGAAAACTCAGAAACCATGGAAATATAATTTAATGGAGATCAGTCAAAAAGCAATAAGGACTTCAGCAGATGTATTAATGCAGCTAAGGAAAACAATCTTCCAGGCTAGTAAGAACAGATTTTAACCTCTGTCAATTAGAAGAGTTGGTCAACTAAAAAAATAAAAAGAAACAATCACAGGTGCAAAACTAGCTGCACTTATCTATGCACTGCCCACAAGAGAGTAAGTCATAGCATCAAATGTCTGGTATTTACGGTCACAGTGGCAAAATTATCCCAAGGGAGGTAGTGCATGTAGGGGGCCATAGCCACATCACTGGAGCACAGCCAGTCCTAAGGGCAAAACTGCCTCAAACGTGAGATGGCAATAGCCAGCTACCACTGTGACACTCCCAAGCATCGGCTCAATCCACCTCCCTCACCATGACTCACACTTCCCAAGCAGTCACTGATACCTGCACAGGGGTGACCACAGGAAAGAATCCCCACGATCGTGATCTTTCAGCGTAAATCAAAAAGTCGCTTTAGATTACGACTTGGCTTTAACAGAGCTTAATGAGGAAGATAATACACTGAGCATGTATACTAGTGCTTTTCTGATGAAATGTAATACTTTTTCATAAATTTAAAAATGAGCATTCTGTTGTGTACCTCAGTCCTGTTTATATTCAAATAATATCAATCAGTCTTTCAGGCCTGGGCACTGAACAACTGGCTAAACAAAAAACCACAGAAGTACTTCCAAATGGCCTTTCGAAGTCATGTTTATTTAAGTCATGATTAATGAAACATGTTCATGTAACTTAATGAGTTTTTAACAAGGCAATGTAGACAATGCATCTGAAATATAAAAGTAGTGAATAAAAAAAGGGGTGTACAGGGGCATAGTGATTAAGTTCGCGGGTTCCACTTCAGTGGCCCAGGGTTCACAGGTTCAGATCCCAGGTGCAGACCTATGCACCGCTCATCAAACCATGCTGTGGTGGTGTCCCACATACAAAACAGAGGAAGAAGGGAACAGATGTTAGCTCAGGGACAATCTTCCTCAAAATAAAATAAAGTGATGTACAATAAACACTTACTTTCTGGCTTCTATCCTTGCTTCAGAGTCAGCATCATGTATTCCCTTCTTTATTGTTTCAGCTAATACTGATATGTGTCTAGATATTTAGAGAAGAAACAGTAACAATCATTAATATATGGTTTTACGTGGATGAAAACAAGTAGGAGAAATAACTTCAAAATGGCAACGTAGAACTTAGGGCCTTTGCACCAAGTGAGTCAACTAACATGCCATTTGGAAAATCAGAACACCCTGCAGATCTTCTAACCCCTAATTCTGTGCCAATACCCTACCTCCAGCCCTACCCCACCCCCACCGAAGTACCCAAAGACCCTACTGTCTTGTGTGATATTTTTTAATACAAGCCGATTGTTTTTCAGGCCAAACTTATTTAGCCCAATCTTTTATGAATCCAAACAAAAAAACCCTATTTTTCCATGGTCAGAGCTAGTTTCTATGGAAATTATAATGAGATAATAATAATCTTAATACGAAAGAAACTAACTATATCACATTTCTGTAATTAAACAGAGTATTTTTTCAAGTTCCACTATGTAACATGAACAATTTTATAAAATGATGTAACCATTTTATAAATAGGTATTCTCTTTCGTCATGTTCTACCCTTGCTGAGAAGAAATCAACAAACTGTCTCATCAAATATTTAACAAAGTTTTAAGAAAAGGGAAATGATCAGAATGAATAGTTTGACAGAACAAAATCAGCTACCAACTCTACCAGCCCATTCCAGGTCTGTGCCTCCTTACCTTCAGGCGTACAATAAACATTTAGTGAGCAGCCAGCTAAGCGGCTGAGGCTGAGCCGGGAGGTGATGAATGCATGAGACTACATCTGAGTTCTCCATGCTTTTCTGTTCTACTCACCTGTCCCCCTATTAAATCCGTCCTCCCACCTTCCACTTCTAATTCTAAAACTAACAGACTAAAGAACAAAAAAGTATTGGAAGAAAATGTGTGACTATCTTCTAGATTCACAAATCCTCAGAGGAAATTTGGCCTCTGGGAGGCTTGGCTTTGCTTCATCTCTGACCACTGCTGTATGGAACAGGACTCCCAGGAGTCCTCAATTTATTAAAATTCCACTACTAATAAAACATTTAATAGCTGTAAAGTTCTTCACAAACTATACGACATACCATTAAAAAACGAGTGGCACAATGTCATCTATTGTCTCCAAATTTAACTCAGAAAGAATAGCAGGCACCTACAATTGATAGGAACTAAAAATGGCAAAGAGTGAATCTCAAAATTAATAGAGACGTGCTTCTTCAAGAATTCTACCATAACTCTACTTTTCATCCTGATGTGAAACTTAAACCAACCTGAATAAAGAGAAAATTGCTGACTTTCTGATACAAAGGGATCAAAAAGAAAACTTTGAAACGAGTGAAATTTCTTTAAGGACTTGAGAGTTACACCTTACCTACTGAGAGCAGCTTTAAACACTGACCTTGTTGGAACTGACGGGAATGTCACGCAGCAGGATCAGTCACTAGAGTGAATCCTGGCTCTGTAGTTCCCATGGTGCACATCTGTCCACATCTCTGGGCGCACTAACATTTAACTCAATGAAACTCACTACAAGCTGCTGCCAATATTATGTGCTCCACATCAGCAGAAATAACACAAGTAGTCATGGCCAAATGTTTAGATTTCTTCATTTTTTTATAGCAAGTGGGTTGGACCACTTACTGAGGCATTAAATCTCAAGATGGAATTCAGAGGAAAAAAACAGCAAATCAGATGCTCACCGTTCCAGTGAATGTGTTTGCCATTCTTGTAAAAGTAAATCTAAAAATTCAAAACAGCGCCTGAAAATGACGAAGAAAAAAATATGTAACTTAGTAATTTGTATGTTAGTAAAAATAAGAGCTTTTTTCTTGAGTGACCCAACATTACTATTTCGACTTGGTATATTTCTTCTAATTTTAATGATTCACAAAATGGAACATAAATATGGAATCAAAATTGATCGAAAACCAAAGCAAATGAAAATAATTAAGCATCTACAGTAGTCAAAAAGAAAAATCATAGGGATAAGGGACAGGATACAAGATTTCCCTTCAAATCAGAAATGTGAGCTTCACGGTAACATTACTGAGAGGGTGCGTCACTGTCATTTGTTTTTAAACTCCCTCAAATAACACATTAGTACAGAATGCACAAAAGATGAGCGTAATTACAGAATCAGGCAACTGGTCTTTGCATTAATTTCACAGACTGTCTTGCACAAAAAAAGTAAAAAACACCCTGAAAAACAGTGCTCGCCAAGTGTTCCTGCTAAGAAGGTCCTAGGTAGTGCTTCAAATAGATTTTCAGTAGCTACTTAGCTATTTTCCTCTTTTTAATCTTTCAAATCCTTTCTTTTCAAGCCTTTTCACTTTTGTGATCTTTTGTGGCCTGATCTGTGCACAAAAACAATTCCGGTCTCATTTTCTTTGGATTACATCACCACTTTGGGTCCTACCTCTTTATAATTGCCTTTTTCTGAAGTCCAGGATATCTATCTTTGTAGAAGTAAATCTTAACAGTTTTAGGAATCCATTCAAGGAAACAAATCAGAAGGTAATCTCTCTAATGACCAGACTTACTCTCCCATGATCCTCCCAATTCAAAACCTCATAATCTGTACAATTACTCACTCAATAAATCATTAATAAACTCTTACACTGTGCTAGATAGTAGAGATACACTGGTAACCAAGACACAATCCAGCAAGACAGAAAGACAGACAAGAGATAATTACCGTGTGCCAGGACCACACAGGAGAGATATTGAACTCAGTCCTAGGGCTGGTAACAGTGCAGGCACGGGGGCATGCAAAGCAAACCCTCTCTAAGGAAAGACACTGACCTACGCCCACAGCCTTCCTCACTGTCGCTTTCCCCACTCTGCCACAACCTAGGCCGTGTTTATTCTACTTCTACCCTTTTCCCCAGGTCATTTCCTGGTCTAGATTTTTCTTGTCTCTTTTCTTCACCTATTCATCATTCAAAAAGCAGTTCAATTTTCAACTTGTCTATGAAGCTTCTTGGGTATATATCAGCTGGTTTTAATCACTATCCTCTATGAACTCTTAAATCCACAAAACACGTTGTAATTCACTCTTACATTGCTTTGCATTCATGTTTTTAATCTCCCCAACTAAATTATAAACTTCTCAGAGGCAGGGAGATTGTGCACCCATCTCTTGCCAATTCTACGAAGCAAAGCTAGGTACAGGTTGAACACATGACAAAAGTGCACTGCCTTGGTTATGGTGAACTCTTCGGCTTTGTTCACCTTCCTGAAAGCAAGAGGCTCTGGGCCAGATGGTCCCTACTACTTCTTTCAGTGTTAAGACACATGGTTCTGACTGACATTCACTCTAACTAAATATAAGAAGAGCAATCTGAGTGTGTGGTTCAGAAATCGGTGAAGGGGTGGCATTTCTACTGTCACAGTGATTGCAGGTTGCTACTCATATCTAGTGCCAGAGGCCAGAATCATTAAATACTATGGACTGAACAGTGTTCCCTCAAAATTCCTATGTTGAAGCCCTAATCCCCAATATGATGGTATTTGGAGATGGGGCCTTTGGAGGTCATGAGGTTCACATGAAGTCGTGAGAGTCAGGCTTTCATGATAGGATTAGTGCCCTTCTAAGAAGAAACACAAGAGAGTGCACTCTCTCTACCATGTGAAGACAGCAAGAAGGTAACCATCCACAAGCCACCCTCACTGGAACCCAACCATGCTAGCACCCTGATCTGGGACTTCCAGCCTCCAGAACTGTGAGAAAATAAATTTCCGTTGTTTAAGCCACCCAGTGTACAGTATGTTGTTATGGCAGCCTGAGCTGACTAAAACACTAAACCTCCTGTAGTGTTCCACAATGATCTGTGTCACTTCATTGAAGGAACTCTGCCTTACACAAAGGAAAAACACATTCTGAATTTCTCTTGAGAATCTACAAAAATAGAGATGATAAAAACCAGCAGGAGCAACAAATTCTAATAATGGTTACAATTTATTAAGCTTTCACTAAGTGTCAAACCCTGTTTCCCAAAATGACCGTGAATCCACAGAACAACTCTGCACAGGGGTACTCTCCTTCCTAACACGTCAAACAACTAGTAAGAGGGAGGAGGCAACGCTTCGACGGAAGTCTGTCAGGTTCGGAAGTTCACTATCATCCCTTTACCTTGCCGACATTACACTCTCATCTCTAGGGGGCGCTGAAGCTGATCCTCTCTATCCCAAGAAGCTGAACTGTGGGTCAAGGGCACAGTGCATTCCTCAGAGATATACAATTGAGCCATGCAGTTAGAAGTTAAGCTTTTTCAGTGGAAGGAGCAAATTTCTTTTTTCCTGGCTTTACATAGTTGAATTATTCCCCTTTTCCCCCTTATGCCTTCCATAGAGCTGTTACTAAGATGGATGTGGGGTCACCTCATGCTCAGGAGGGTCTCCGACCCGTGGAACATGGCAGGACCAACATGACACCCTGGGAAAGGAGGGAAGCAACACGCGACTGAGGCAAACTGGGCTCTAAGCCCTAGAGTGAAGGGCCCTTTCACTGGACAAGGATGAAGATGCAGAACTACAAGAATGCAGCCAAGAGCCCGCTGCCCAGGCCTGCCATTAATTTACCCTATAAAGCTCCTGATACAGTCCATCGAGAGGCTTCAGCGATGGCCACGAATCCCCTCAAAACTCTACACAAAACTTTTCTGTGTATTTGCATTTTCCTAGGAAGATATAATAGACTCTCAAAAGACTCTGTGACTCAACAGTCCAGAATCACAGATCCCAGCTAGAAGAGCCCTCATCCCTCACATGTGGCCTAGGGCAGCTCACCAGGACACGAGACAAGACAGGGACTTGGGAACAAAGCCCTAGCTAGCCACGCAGGTTGTATTTTCTGAGCATATCTCCCACAGCTGTGTAGCAGAAGCAAATGACTGGTCAGGATTCAGAATTTCAGAAATCAATATCAGAAGATGCAAACAACATAGACCTCCTCCTAGCTATGTTAATATTAAATAACTGACATTAATTGTTACAATGTTTTTTTCTTGCTTGTAGTTACTGCCTTCATTCAGAGAATGAGGTACACCAATGACAGAGGCAGAGGGACTATCTCAAGAAAAGATGCATAGTGGGTCCTCTCCCTTTCTCCCTCCAAATAGCCCAACTGACTCACTCACACACACACACACACACACACTCTCACGCACACACACATACACATGCACAAATGCAAAAATAACAGTTGTCCCAATTTACTTTCCAGCCTATTTGGAGATCATGATCCTTCAATCCAAAGGCATTCATTATAGCAATCTTACATAATATTATTTCAAACATGAACTTTTTTCTAGGGAGGGAAATCTGGAATTTGTTTTGGTTTTTAAACAATTCCAAAGTAATGAGGAAACTGTTTCAAAATTTACCTTCTAACTGCAACAGACTTGGAGGTACAGTTGCTTGTTATGACAGGTATCAGCCTAGGGATGTGTGTGTGCTGTGAAGAACAACAGAAGACAGAAGTGAACACTTGAAAACACAAAAATAAAACAAAAGACAACTACTTCCTCCCTAACTACCTATTAGCATTTACATATTCAGAATTAAGTTTACAAAGGAAGAAGAATTTCATTGGATATTGCCAAAGGCCCTGACAAAACTGTATTACAAAGCCAAAACGGACAACACAATGATACATACTTAAGTCCAAAATCAAAACAAATCATTGGCATGAAGTCTAAACAATCTGAGCAGTCGAGATCTGAGTGAGGTCAAAAGGGGTCAGCGGACCAATACATTTTGATATTGCTTCAACGAAAATGTCCAATGATGGCTTTGGATGTAATGTTTGAAGTAGGCAGTGTAAACAGTAAGAACAAGAAATAATACAAAGTGAGTAACCCACAATAACCAGGAGTGCTCTGGATAGATTTCAGTTAACGCCATCCAGCCCCAGTCTCAAGGGTTGGTTTTCGGAAAAAGGGATCTGAAGGCGGGGAGGAGGTGACGTGGAGAACTTTCATTTTAAGCCTTTGTGAACTACTAGGTTTTACTGAAACTTGTATGTAAATTACTTGGGTAATTATTTAAATTTAAATAAGTATTTAGAAAACTTAACTGAAGAGAATATTTTGTTTCTGTGCTTATATGCAAATAATTAAATTAAAATTTTAGGGGAATAACAAAACCACAATACAAAGACCTAAAATGGATTAAGGAGGGAAGAATGCGAGTGATACCTGCAGACACAAAGAAAAGAGTCTCAACAGAAGCAGATGCAGATGTTCAAATATTTAAAACTCATGATGAGTCAGTCAATGATCAACACCTCAGTAACTATACACCATGTCCATAATTCACATTATGGAATGTAAAGGGCTCTATGCTATAATTAAGTGGGGAATAAAAGGCCAATGTTGTATTACAACATGATTCCAACTATACGTAATCACTCTAATGAAAAATGTCTCTAATATCACTTATCAACCACCAATATTTACCACTTGCTTACTCTATGTATGGTCTCAAAACATACTTACCCGAATGATTAACCTAACAGCTACAACACCAGAAGTAGCCATAATTTTGGCACTGTTTGGAATTAAATTAAAGATAGTTGGCATAATGGCTTCAGCTCCATGGTCAAATTTATTCCCCAGAACTGATGACAGATGCCTACAATAAGAAATGAATACTGGACTGTAGTTATATTTCTTGCAAACAGTGAAGCATATAAACCACAACATTTTAGAGCCTTAATTTAAAGCTATCTAGGGATAAAGGACAAAGGTCTAAATAAGATAATTTAAAAATATTTCCAATGTGCATTTGGAGGACTTGGCAAATAGCTACTAGCACAACAGTTTGCTCCTTCTTTTTTAAATAAATCATTTCCAACTAAGCAGTCTCAAAATAGCAAAAAACAAATTGATCATATACTAATAAAACATAAGTATGAAAAACCTTTCTCAACCTTTTTTTTCTTTTGCCCTTTTATTTTTAACATATAATATTCATGCTTCAATATCGGACTGTAGCCAAAACTTTAAACAGCTACAATGCTTTCTTAGCGCTGCTGCTGCTTTGATATTCTGACATACTTTTTAACACAGAAGTTCTAGCTTCAAACACTGATACAGGTTTAGCTAGGATAAAACTGTACTCCAGTACATATCTTTAATTTTAACTTTATAGCTACAGTACTCTTCTAGAAACAAACCAACAAAAATTCTCATAATCACGTTATATCCTGTAAGCAAAATCAATGAAAAAAGTGAGAAACAGAATTTATACAATTTCATTTTCCATATTATTAATCATAATTGCTTCAAGTTTAAAATAGAGGCTTCAGAGCTAAGTCACTGAATAAAATTTAAAATCTGCCACACTTTACATAATTGGGCAGGAAATACTGTAAAAGTGCTAAGAGAAAGGTAACTGGAGTAGGTCTTGGGGACTAGTCAGAAGCTGCATTAGAGACCCATCGGACACATTCAATGAACCATCTCTGAAGCACTGTGGCAAGGCTATTTGAGGATGTGTGAGAATCCGGAGCGTTGCAATCCTTACCCCAATGTGATACAAGCCTCCCGCACTACCTGAGACCGCAGATCCTTAGCAGATAGTTTAAAGGCTCCATCCAAAAGACGCAAGTGTTGAAAGAAGTTATCATACTCAGCAGCACCAGCCAAAAGTAAAGATCTAATCTTTTTTAGCTAATGGGAAAGAAAAAATTAAGAGAGAAAGAAAACAATTCTTAAAACAGAATACATGAAACAACAGAAGCCATCAAATATGACAGATCAACATCAAAGTTAAACGATACAGAACCAGTTTTCCAAAAAGAATTCAGCCAATTAAATATTAGCTAATACACTGAACAAACCAATTCTTTTTCTTTTTTTTGAGGAAGATTAGCCATGAGCTAACATCTGTGCCCATCTTCCTCTACTTTATATGTGGGACGCCTACCACACCACGGCTTGCCAAGTGGTACATAGGTCGGCACCCGGGAACGAGGGAACCCTGGGCCGCCGAAGCAGAATGTGCGAACGTCACAGCTGCGCCACCAGGCCAGCTCATGAACAAATCAATTTTTTAAATATACTATCTGTGATAAACATATTACAATTCTACAAAATGTATATTTTTTTTTAAAGATTTTATTTTTTTTTCCTTTTTCTCCCCAAAGCCCCCCGGTACATAGTTGTGTATTCTTCGTTGTGGGTTCTTCTAGTTGTGGCATGTGGGACGCTGCCTCAGCGTGGTCTGACGAGCAGTGCCATGTCCGCGCCCAGGATTCGAACCAACGAAACACTGGGCTGCCTGCAGCGGAGCGCGCGAACTTAACCACTCGGCCACGGGGCCAGCCCCCTACAAAATGTATTTTTAATTGGAAATATTTTAGTGTATTTACAGATTGTATGCTAATGATTAAAAAACGAAAACCTTCATTTTAGCTTGTAAAAAGCTTCTCCCCTAAGCTTTCCTTCTCCCACACTCCACTCTGCCATTTATTTAACAAGTCAAAGGAAAGAGCAATCTACAGTCTCTTTATAGAATCCCCCACCGTAGCATCACTAAAAGGCTGGTCTGAATTTGGAACAGAATACAACAGCAATTTTACCACCTCTCTTCTTGCCAGCCAACCACTGTGAAACAGCTTTCCTGAGAGAAGACACACCCTCATTTTAATGTTTAGCCCACTTATTTTCATTAATCCTCTTCTAAAAATAGAAGGACAGAATTTTCTAGCAAGTTATATGAAAAAAGGAACAGAGGGACACACACTGAACATGCCACTAAGAAGCCGCTTTACTGGCAACCATCAGAGGATCCAGTCTTTACTACAGTGAGAGTGCAGGCCCTCAACAGACAACCCAGTCAGGCTTTGTCAAAAGTACGGGATATATAGAAGGGTGCAAGTTGGATGTTTTAAAAATAGAAATAGAAGTGAGGTTACTCTAGTAAAAAGTGAAAGCGTAAATATGACTATTTATATTTAAAATGTCTACTACTTAAAATTCATTAGCGTTATACCCCAATTTCATAATAAAGTAATTAGAGTATTTAAATAAATCTAATGAAAATGTAATCACATGAAGTCAACAGCTTACAGCATTTACTCTTTGCTCCCAATCATGCTTGTCATCAGATAATATTTCCCTAATCTTGTTTATGGATTCCTCAAGGTCTCGGCTGGAATAAATCTGTAAGCAAAATTAATTTACAATCAATATAAACAAAGATTACTTCTTAATTATATGAAGTCAAAAGCATTTAGTAAATGTAGTAAAAGAAACCATTTCATTTTTCAGAAGGACCTATGAGATCCTTCTAGATCCTTCTAGACACATCTAGACAGACTTGTCTTAGAATGAGCTTTTTCCCCACTGTGAATATATAACCACTAGATTTGATGTCCGTGAATGGATAACCTTGCCTCAAACATAGCTTTACTATAAACTTAACAGATGATTTCATGTACAAAAGAGAAAGAAGCCTACTTGGAAGCAGTCAGTGAGCAGAAGTCATGTATTACTCTTGGTATTATTTACACCACCATCCTATACCTGTAACTTTAAACACTTTCAAATCTACTTTCTCATTTATCTTCATATTTTACTTGTAACACAGGTATGGGAACAACCAATCAAGAATGAGGCATGCTGAGAAGGTCAAAGACTTTAGGATGAACTTGAGCCTAATAAGATGCTTGTTATCTGATTTATACACATATGGCAATCAAGCAGCACGTAACAAGTGACCCATACAGACATTAAGTGCTACAGGAATCCCAAGCACAGACAGGACTGTAGGATGAGGAAAAGTATTATTAAACCCCACTCAATAATGGACAACACTGAGGCACAAAGCACCTAAACTATGTGACTGTACCCCAACTCTTATAAATAATCTCTGCTTCATCTGTTAGCTACTTAAGTGAAGCATCAAGCGGGTACAAACTAAGATTTTATTAAACCATTCTTTAAATTTTTTCAGACACCAAAATCCTTCAAATTTACAAATTTTTCTAAGAAAATTCTCTAAATAAGCATGAATCTTTGTTCTCTTATCTAATCTAATCACTCATTTTATTTTCTCTTTTATGTCGCCTGCCCTACAAACTTCTTACTAGAGTAGGCAGCTTCTCTCCAGTTCTCACTGGAAGCTCATCTTGGGACTTGGCTTTTGCTCTTCACTTCAGCTACAAGAGGCTTCAACATTTCCTAGTCTGCAACCTCAGATCTCCTGTAATCTTAATAGTTAAAATTACCTTATCTAGTAAGGGAGAGTTCCTATATCACATATACGAAAAATGAAATTTGAAGGGGAAGCTTACCCTTGTTTTTAACCAAACTCCAATATCTTCACTCACCTGCACTACAGGGACGTCATCAAATGCTTTAATAAAGTCCTCTTCATCAACAGCACCAGCTCCTTCTTTTGCAGCTATGAAAAAGGTTAATTTTTAAAATGGAACAACGTACATTGGATGAGGCTGAATATACACAATCACAACTACATTTTGAAAGATTTGTAACTATATTTTTAAAGACAATAAAAATTTAGTGTTGTGGAATTGAAAAACATTACTGATGTTAATATCAAGATGAAGTATAGCAATTCTACAATATTATATACATTAGCTTAAAGTCACTTAAAGAGACTACTGTTTTAAGGAGAGACAGCCTAGTCTTTAAAGAATTTAGAAGATGTATGCTCTATTAATGTACAAATCTTTTGAAAGATCCCTAATAAACAGATATAATAGAAAATTTAATTCTTCAGGGAATAAATTAGATTATGTTATTGTTAGGACTCTAGCATAACAAATTTGTGAAATATTCAAGTAAGTTCCAAAGAATTTAACAGTTTCATTTAAACTTTATATTAGTCTCAAAGCATTTCCATTTCCTTGAAGTTATGATAACTTTGAATTTTTCATTTATGGATCAGTAGCAAGTTTCCCCCATAAAGTTGTCGTAAGATGCTTTATATACTTAAAAGTTAATAGCTGTCATTTGGGAGAAACCTTTTTCTTTTTGCTAATATAAACTTCACACATGCCTATCGTGACATTTTATCAGATTTTTTTCATAATAAAGGTTTCACAATTGGTGCCTACAGTCATCTGTGTAACCCTTGTTAATGATTTACATTGATTAGTCTAAGTGCTTTTATAGAGCTTCTCAGCAGACAAGCTATCTGGTGTTTGAGGTCATGATGGTCTGGCTAGATAAAACAGGGCTTTAAAAACCATTTTGGTAGCAGTAAATGTGTGTTCTCACTCGATGATTACTCACGCTGCATTCACAGCTAACTATAAAGAGCAGCAACACACTGTGATGTGGAGCTCAGTGTCTGCTTTAGTCTAAAGACTGCATCTCCCTGAACAGATGGGTCCTGAGCACATCCTCTGAGTGAGGCACTGTGCCACGCATCCACATACTGAAGAGGATTGGAAGACCAACCACAGTCCCTGAGCCCAAGGAATGTGACAAGAAGGAGTCAACAAGGAAGTCATGACTGCGGTGTTAAAACGCAAAACGGATGAGAGTGGGGCTGACAGGAAAGACAAGGCTGATATCTCTGCATAATCTACAGAGCTGGGATTTTTGGAAGGGGTATGGGTGAGGAATGGGAAGGAAAAGGAGTGGTCTGATCATACAGAAGTTTTCTAAGCCTTGTTCATGGAAGGGATGCCACCCAAGAATATATCAAGAAAAAGGATCAGAAAGATTGTTTAGCCATAAAAAGGAATGAAATTCTGGTATGTGCTATAAAGTAGATAAACCTCAAAAATATTATGCTAAGTGAAAGAAGCCAGACACAAAAGATCCCATATTGTATGACTCCATTTCTATGAAATATCTAGAATAGGTAAATTAATGGAGAAAAAATGGAGACTGTTGGGGCCGGCCCCGTGGCCAAATGGTTGGGTTAGCGCGCTCCACTGCAGCGGCCCGGGGTTTCGCTGGTTCAGATCCCGGGCGCGGACATGGCACCGCTCATCAGGCCACGTTGAGGAGGTGTCCCACATGCCACAACTAGAAGTACCCACAACTAAGATATACAACTATGTACTGGGGGGATTTGGGGAGAAAAAGCAGGGGGGAAAAATGGAGATTGTTGACTGTGAGGGGCTGGGGGAAAGAAGAAATGGGGAGCAACTGTTTAAAGAGTACAGGGTTTCTTTGGGAGGGATGAAACTGTTTCAGAAGTGGACATAGGTGGTGGTTGCACAACACTGTTAACACACTAAATGCCACTGGATTGTTACACCTTTAAAACAGTTAAGTTTATGTTATGTGAATTTAAGCTCAATAAGAAAAAAAAATTTTTTTTTAATACACCAGAAAGAAAAAAAAAGATCAGAAAGATCTAAGAATGACAACAACAAATGTAAGAAACAAGCACAGCTTCTCTTCTGCCACCCCAGATGTGAACGTCATTCTGACTGTCAGTACAGCTCCTTTAACACTGACAGGGATGCTGGTGGTAGAGGTGTTGCAGCAGCACCAAGCTGATCAAGTCAAAACATCAACATTCTTGGGCCAGTTCAGAAGGCACGGAAGACCAGCAGGAAGAGACAGCATTCTAATGCTAATCCTTATCCAGTTTTCATTTAGCCCATCCAGCCAAGCTCAAAAGCCCAACGCTAACAGTGAGCATGGTTCTGAAAGCAGTGGCTACTCAATTTTTAGAGGTAAAAAGTAGGAAATTTGCACGTAAATTCAAAATCTGACAGCAAAATGGAAGTTGTATATGACAAGGACTCAAACTATTTAAATTAGGGGTGGAGGAGGAAGGACATAGGGAAGAAATCTTTGTAAACCAATTTTCAAAGATTCAGAGAGCTAATTCCTACCATTTCCTTAAATTCAGCATCCATACTTGTCTCAGAAGGAACGATGCTATTTGTAGGAACAAAATACATTTTAAATACCTAACAGGAAGTACAATCTGACTTGCGGATAGTCTCATTCTTGATAAACAGAAACTGGCTAAAAAGGCCCCAAGCTTGTTTCAGGCATTGCTGGAGCCCAATAACCACATAATGCCATCAGGGTGCACTCTTGCTCTTCCTCTCTTTGCTGTGTGTGCTTTCCTCTGTGATGGCTGCATTCTCCTACAGGCTCTATCTTACCAAAATGTGGCAACACAGCAGCTCAAACTTACATCCTACCAGCTTATCAGCACTGACAGGACAGCACTAATTTAATTAAAGAACAGCAAGCAGAGGCATATTGCAAATGGGATTACTCCACTTCTAAAGGACACAGAAGGCAAGTACCATGCACGTCTGGTTTTAAATGGTGGCATAGCTGACTCCACACCACCACATGGAGCGTGGTCTCACCTGAGGACTTGGATCCAAGAGTGGATGATCCAAGCCGGCGGGTGGTCCCCATTCCAACGTTTCTCCGTGAGCTTGGTTGAGCTTTGGATGATGTAGAACTGGCAGAGGACGGTCTATTACCGTCCACAGAATCTTCATCATCAAAATTTTTATCTGAAAAGTAAGCACAGATATCATTGTTTTAAAAGAAAAAGGACCTCTTCACTTAAATTTGAAACAACTAGCCTTAGAGATAAATAGTTTTGCCTACTCTTGGAATCTGAAGTCCCAGTCCAGGGTCTAGGAAGGCCTTCGTTAAGTCCAGAATGAAGCTACAAACATCACGTTTGCTTTCACATGATCTAGAATGCTCTCCCATTCCAATTTTAGAAAATAGAGAAAACATAACGATAGAAACAACCTCTCATAAAACCACCATCTAGAAACAGGTACTCTAACATTTTGGCATATTTCTGACCATACTTTCATGCATTTTTTAATAACAGCTGACATGAGACTATATATCCTTTTGGAATACTGCTTATTTCAAATATGTCCAGTTTTCCACGTGATGAAATATTCCTCATCAACATCATTTTAATGGTTGCATGGTACTTTGTAACCAGAAAATGCCACAGCTGACATTTTAGGGTGGTTCTAAACACCTCCCCCTTAGAAATAATAATATTAGAACATACACCTTCTCACTTGCACTTTTGTTGAAATTTCTAATAATTTTAAGAAAAAAATCCCTAGACGCAATATTACTAGGTCAGAGAGCATAGAAGTTTTTGATGTATACTGCCAAACTTATCTTCAGAAAAGGTCATATAGATAAATATTTTCCCCTGAAGTTCAAAGGAGTGTCCATCTTGCCACATTCTTGCCAACACTGAGTATTATCATTTTTAAACTTCAACCAATTTGATAGGCAAAAAATTGCTACTTCTTCAATGTTGCATTTCTCTTTTAGTGAGGTTGAGCAGTTTTTCATAAATTCATTAACTTCTAAACTTTCTAAGCAGCAGTGGATCCAATCAATATTAAGTTGCATTTAAAATTAAAGAGAAAAAAAATCCTTGGGTTTTAAAAAATCAACGTATTTATAAACAACATTTTGATAACGGAAAATTAAAGCTATCATGGTGTACTATACGGAATACCAAGGGCTTATATAGCAAGTGTGAGTCATTCAGGAGGCTAAACAAAGAACTTAAGAGAAATTAAAAACAAAAAACGAAAACTAACATCTGAGGCTGGCAATAATCATGATTTCTGAAAAAGGGCATTATATCTTTACCACTAAGTCTGAAATAAATATTTGTTGACCAAAACCAGATACAAATAGCACCCTGTTTTTCTTGATTTAGTTGCTTCTTAGCTAAACATCAATGGCCAAGTCTTGTGTCTACTCAGGACACTAATGTTCCTTACAACTCACCAACAATCCACTTCAAATTACATGGCTTCTTTCATTCAACATGGGGGAAAGGGGTCGTTGAGGGGAGATACAGAATAGGACACACCCTTACAAATGCATATCCTTGTGCAGATTAGCTTCCTTCAACACACCTTTAAATTTCCCAGATTGCTGTATCAAGCTATGCTGTTTGACAGATGGTTGCTTCAATCCACCCACCCATTTCTTATTGATTCAGACGTTCAGTGGTCTATTAGCATAGACTTTCCATGTGGATTCCAAAGGTGATTCTTAAACTGTACAGCATATTAATAAGGCCCTTCCCAAGAGTAAAATTTAGTCTAATATACAGAATAAGGATAAGGACAACCCAAAGGAGAGGTTGCCCACTGAACACTGCCAGCACTAGCAGTGACAAGAACTGATCTCAGCTTGTCTGTCCTCAGGGGAACTACAGGAGCATTTGAACCACCACCATTATTCAACCACGTTGAATAACTGTGATCTTTATTCTGCTCAGAACACGAACAATTCCCGTCTGTGGGAAAGGTAAATAATGAACGGGGCTAATGAGGACACCATTGTGTTCTACTCAAAAATTCATGTAAATTGTGTTTAGTGTAGTCTTTCTAACATAGGCAGTCATGGCATTTAGAATTGCATTCAGTTACTGAGAATTATTCTCAATGGAACAATTTCACTGGAATTCCTGGGATTTCTGCTTGCAGCAATGATAGACTAGCAAGGACCAAATTTAACCTTTTACAGTAAATAGAAACCAGACAGAATATGTAAAACAAGCACTTCCAGATGACAATAGGGAGTGAAGAACTGTGGTCCCTGAGAGAAGGGAAACAAACAAGTTGAGCTACACAATCACCCCAACTTTCTGCCTGGAGATAATTTCCACGCCACTAAACACAGGGAAGGGGAAGCCAAATTGAACCTGGTAAACTTGCTAAGTCAAAAAAATGAAGATCAGAGTTCAGGGAGGCTGAGGTGGCTGGAAGTTACAGGGCAGAGTGCTAGAAAAGAGGAAGCTACACAGAAAGAGAGCTCTAGAAGTGTACTAAGTTCTAAGAGGTCATGCATGTGTGAGTGAAATTCCACAAGGCAGGGCAAAAAATGACCACAAAACTATAAAGTGAGCAATTCCCAAAGCTTACACAAAGCAGGAAGATGTTTGAGCACCAGAGCAGAACGTTCCTGGTGACTCACGTGAGGCATTCAGTGGAGGCACCCCGAAGGGCAGACCAGAGGAGTAGGGCTGAACTATTTCTGGAGTGAAGGCTACATTAAGCCTACCCTATCAAAGTTTAAAAAGAGGCCTCAAGGAGTTAATCAGATCTGCAAGTAACTTAAAACTGCTTTGCCAAACAAAGCATAACATTCCTTAAAGAAATATAACAAAATACAGATACTTGGCAATGTAACATTCACAATATACAACATCTCATCAAAATTGTATAAACATGACAAGAAGCAGGAAAATGTGGCCCTTAATCAGGAGGGGAAAAAAATCATAAAATAGTAACAAACTAAGAAATGCTGAAATGAGCAGCTAAGAACAGTAAAACCACTATAACTATGCTTAAGTATTTTTTTTTTTAAAAGATTGGCACCTGAGCTAACAACTGTTGGCAATCTTTTTTTTTTTTTTTGCTTTTTCTCCCCAAATTTCCCCAGTACATAGTTGTATATTTTTAGTTGTGAGTCCTCCTAGTTGTGGCATGTGGGATGCCGCCTCAGCATGACAAACAGTGCCATGTCTACGCCCAGGATCCAAACCAGTGAAACCCCAGACCACTGAAGCAGAGTGAGTGAACTTAACCACTCAGTCACAGGGCCGGCCCCTATGCTCAAGGAACAAATAGGGGCTGGCCCAGTGGAGCAGCAGTTAAGTTCGTACGTTCTGCTGCTCAGCTGCCCGGGGTTTGCCGGTTCGCATCCTGGGTGCAGACATGGTACCGCTTAGCAAAAGCCATGCTGTGGTAGGCGTCCCACATATAAAGTAGAGGAAGATGGGTACGGATGTTAGCTCAGGGCCAGTCTTCCTCAGCAAAAAGAGGAGGATTGGCAGTAGTTAGCTCAGGGCTAATATTCCTCAAAAGAAAATAAATAAATAAAGGAACAAATAGACATAATGAGAGAAAAAAAACTTAAAGGACCAAATGAACTTCTATAAATTAAGAAAACACAGTATCTGAAAAGAAAATGTCATTGAATGGAATTAAAAGCAGATTAGACACTGCAGAAGAAAAAACATCAGAGAATTTAAATACATAGTAATAAAATTTAACCAATATTAACCACAGAGACCAAAGGAAAAAAGGTTAAAAAAAACAAACACGAAGAATAGTCTCAGAGACCTGTGGGATAATATCAAGCAGTCAAACACACGTGAAATTGCACTCCCAGCAGGAGTCAGAGGGAAAAAAGATACATTACATATAGAGGAACAAAATGACAGTAGGCTTCATCAGAAGCCATGTGAGCCAGAGACAATGGAATGACATCTTGAAAAGGTAAAAGGAAACTATTAGCCTAGAATTCTATACCCAACCAAAATATCTTTTAAGAATAAAGGCTAAATAAAAACTTATTCAGACAAACAAACAAAAAAAGAATTTGTCACCAGCAGACCTGCACTCCAAGAAATGTTAAAGAAAGATATTCAGGCAAAAGGAAAACAACACCAAATGGAAACTTGGATTTACATAACAAAATGAAGAGTATTGGACATAACATATATGTGGATAAATATAAGACTTTCTCCAGGCATTTCTGTAAAAGATACCTGACGGTTTGAAGCAAAAACAAAACAGTCAACATTCAGTTTCCATTTTTTTTAAAAGATTTTTTATTTTTTTCCTTTTTCTCCCCAAAGCCCCCTGACACATAGTTGTGTATTCTTCGTTGTGGGTCCTTCTAGTTGTGGCACGTGGGACGCTGCCTCAGGATGGTCTGATGAGCAGTGCCATGTCCACACCCAGGATTCAAACCAACGAAACACTGGGCCGCCTGCAGTGGAGCGCGCGAACTTAACCACTCGGCCACGGGGCCAGTCCCTAGTTTCCATTTTTTTAATATTCTCATGTCATAGGCAGACAACTTGGAGGCCAGAGAAAGGATACAGTGGCAGTTAGGACATATGTTGCCATATGGAATGGCACACAAAAAGCTGAGAAAGCATGAAGAAACGGAAGCAGTTCAGAGTCTGTCCTCAGATAGCTTATATTTTTAAAAGTTAATTATAACTTGTCCAAATTTACTGAATATGTCACATAATGGTGTACTACTGCACTGAGAAGGTGTGTGTTTCATCACCAATATCTGTATGGAAACGCCTCCCAAGGAAGGGAAGGAGGCAAAAGAATACTGAGCAGCCAGAGATAGGTTTTTTTAAAACTGAGCTCTAAGAGTCCCACTCAGTCTTTTCGCTTACCCTTTGGAAACAAATCTAGCAGGCTTACTGATCTTTTTTTCTAACCAGATTAGAAGCAACTAAATATAAAAATAGTAAGAAGGCGGGTGCAGGAGTTAAGCATAGTGACATTAATGAGAAGTGACAATTGAAAGCCTGACAGCTAAAGAGAAACCGAAAAAGCAAACACATGCATAGATATACCCCCAAACCCAAACTGCTGAGAATGTCAGTGCCAGTACATAGGTCAAATGACATTTATACAACTTAATAGCACAACAGCAGGTGCTTATAACTACAACCCTGCACCATCAAGATTAAATTATTTTTCATGTGATCTGTGTATTAACAAAGAAATTCATATTTTCTAACTGAATTGGAAATTCAGGGAAAAAAGAAAAAGCATATTCATTTTCCAGATTAACAGTTGGACAAACTGCTTTAAATTTAGAGATACTTCACCTGAAAAGGTATTTGGAGGATAAAGGCCAACTGAGCCTATTATTTGAAAACTAACACACTGTTTAAAAATAAGCCAACCCTATGTCTCCCAGCTTTTTGGACACCTAGAAATTAAAATCAAGATAAAAGGGAGGTTAGGCCCTGAGAAAGGCAACCTAGTTTCAGTTAACTGGGAAATTCTCTTATGAAGAACATGCCATTCCTTAACTGGAAAAGTAGGCTGCATTTGCAACTGGACTGTGGTTACAGAGTGGACCCACTCTGGTCCAGCCCAGGATGAGGAGCCTTGCAGTCTCAAGAGCTAACATATTCCAGTATTTCTCAACTCAATCAATCCACACTGCACTGGACTAGTCCTTTAAATCCCATTTTCTTCAGGGTTTTGAGCTAAGCTGACAAATGTGAGGATATAAGCTCTTTTTCTAGTTGCAAGAACGTGTGAAAATGCATATTTTTAGCTATGCTGGTTTACGCCATTACAACAGTTCAAAAATTTTCATACAACATGACAACACGTAACACAGACAATGGTCTTTCGGAAGGATAAGTTCTCCCTGAGCCCAAAGAAATAATTAATTAATTTGCCACCAACGCAAAGATTGCCATCTGAGGGTCACTCCTCCTATGTGACAGTCTGGGGTAGAAACCTGGAATAAGATAATTGGAGCCTTCACTTCCCAGCCTCCATCACCTCCTTTAATCCTTTAAATCACTTGAGCTCCATTCCTCCTTTTACAGCACTGGAACAAGATATTTAAAAATGACTCACGAAATTTCTACAGAGTGACACTGTAATTTTCATCCAGCTCTCAATCATCCCACTCCTGGCAACCCAGTTAGGCACAGTAAAGTGAGAAACAGCAGCAAAATAGCATGCCAAAAAGGACTATTGGTAAAAAGAGATTTTAAAACACAGAAGAAACAGGACCCTGTGAAAAAACAAAAAGTCCAGAGCACAAAGACAGTCATTCATGGACTTAAAAGCAAAAGAGCAGAATCCTAAAAGCTAAACAAGTCTGTGAACTTGTCTTGAACAAGTCTTGAACTGTGGTCAAGATGCTGGATGGTGGCTGGAGACTGTCCAGGCCTGCACCGGGTGGGCAGAAGCAGTCCCTTTGTCAGCCTCAACACACTCAGATTCTAAAATCCCCAAGGAAGCCCCAGCAGAGCCCTAGCAGCCTCAGAAGTGAGCTTCAATCAGACTGGGCAGGGGAAGATATAAGGCAACAAGACACAGACAGATTCCACAGGTCAAAGACGATCGGACAGACCATTACGTATCACTGTGACTATGGACTTGGGTACGGGGTGGTAGAGAAACTATCAGTCTAAAGACAGATTTTAAGTTTTGTAATTACAAGCTTTGGATTATACTGTCTATTTAGAAAATTTATATACTCATCTATGAGGATGATCAAAATGTCACAGGAACTAAGAAATGTCTCTTACATTGTCCAGCTGCCAGGAAGGCCAGAACCTACAGCACAAAGCTTTTCCTTCTCTTTTCTCCAGAGGCAGGCTTTGACTGGTGGAAGCCCAATGAGGAGGACATGCCTCATTTCCTAAAGCAAAGACAGTTAACTCTCTGTTTCACTCACTGCATCAGGGTCACTTTGTAGAAGCTGATATTCCTGACAGGCTTTCAGATTCACCCACTCCGTTACTGAAATTCTTCAAGGGAGTAAGAAATGTGGCAGCCTAGTAACTAGAATATAATTAGCATTCCCAAAAGGAGGCTACACACAGGGACATGATAATAAGCCCAAAGGCTGGCTGCTTTTGTAAATATCCCCAAATTTCTTCTTTCGTGATCTTTCACAGATCAAAGCCTTTGCTGTTTACCAGTCTTACCAGATATGCCCAACACACTCCTACACATTCTTGAAAACACTAGTCTACTGCTGGCTCCTCAGAGATCTTGCCCAGCTCTGTCCAGAGTCAATTGTGCCCTTCTCTGTGTTACATGGCCAAACGTGTGCCTTTTACTTCATCTCATCCAGGAATTAGCTGCTTGCATAACTGTGCCAGGCCCCTGTGTTTGGTGCTTTGCGTATTCTCATTAAATCCTCCTGACAACACTAAGAGGGAAGTGCTATTATCACTCTTAAAGATGCAAAAACTTAACTCATCCAGATATAATGTGCCCAGAGTCACATGGCTAGAAAGAAGGTGGATGAAGCCAGGATTCAAGTCCATGTCTGTCCAACTCAAGATCCTATGATCGGAGTCATGATAATAAACAACTGCCACTAAGAAAAGCAATTGGCATAAACTGGCCACTTACTATGTGCTGAGCACTGCGCTAAGTGCTTTCTGTGCATTATTTTAATTAATTCTTGTAAGAGATGTTTGCTTACTTTAGAAAATTATTTACTTAAGACAATTTCTTAAGCATAGAATCATCAACACCTCTTAATGAATATAGACATAAAAATCCTCAACAGAATATCAGCAAACCAAATCCAGCAACATACAAAAAGAATTATCATCATGGCCAAGTAAGATTTATCCCATGGATGCAATATTGGTTTAATTACAAAAATCAATTAATTTAATACATCATATTAATAGAATAAAAGACAAAAAAAACAATATGCTCAACAGACACAAAGTATTTGACAATATCCCAAACAAACCCTTTCATGCTAAAAACACTACCGGATTAGAAGGGAACTAATAAAAAACATACTATTAACATTACATTTGACAGTGAAAGACTAGATGCTTGCCCCTCAAAGATCAGGAACAAGACAAGAAGTCCTCTGTTGCCATTCTGTACTAGAGGTTCTAACCAAGGCAATTAGTAAAGAAAAAGAAAGAGAAAAAACCCAGATTAGATAGGAAGAACTAAAACTACCTCTGTTGACAGATGACAGAATCCCGCATGTAGACAGTTCTAAGGAATTCACTGAAAAACTATTAGAACTAATGAGTTCAGCAAGGTTGCAGGACATAAGACCAATACAGAAAAATCAATTGCATTTCTACACATCAGTAATGAATAATCTAAAAATGAAATTAAGAAACTTCAATTAACAGGAGCATCAAGAAAAATAAAACACTTTAGGAATAACTTTAATGAAAGGAAGAAAGAAATCCAAGGAGACTAAAGATGCCAAAAACAAGTTTTAAGATAGAAAAGAGGGCCTTTCAATTGTGGGGTTTTTTCCAATTTCATTTTTATAAAAATCAAACGTATATACCTATTCAGTCTTGAACCTGGCTATAAGAAGAACCCATGAAGCCCAGCCTATTTTACTAGAACTTTTCATCTCCCTTGCTCAATCAACTCTCTCAATCCCAAAGGTCAGTGGGTAGATTTGTTTTCAATGACTAGGCATCCGTGACAGAAGGGACATTGTACATAAGGTGGTGGTACAGTCACATGGAGTGCCGTCGGCTTATGCAGTTGGCTCAGCCCCGTCCCAGTGGAACCTGGAAGCAGCCTCCGTGCATGGACATCCCGGGCAACCGGCCAATGAAAGCCTCCTGACTTCAGAGCTATAGTCCTTCATGCTGAACAAAGGTTTTGGCATTTCTAGCAAGAGGGGTAAATCACTTAGTGGGTGGTTTCACTGAGAAAACGCAACAATAATTGGAGTTCAGTCTTCCACAAGTGACTCTAACCTTGGGAGGCGGCACGTGTAGTGGTGAAAACTACACAGACTTCAAAGAGGTCTCCAGACTACAAAAATCCCAGCACTCTTCCTTAGTTTAGACGGGTTACTGAACTTCTCTGAGCCTGCTTCTCATCTGGAGAATGAGGATCATCCACATACCTTTTATTGGTGAATTTGGAATATGTGTTTAAATGCCCACCCTCTGCCAGGCCCTGAGCCGGATGCTGGCAATTCGGAGAACAAAGCAGTCCCTACTCTGAGAGCTGCCAGCCAGGCAGCATGACGAGCCTTTGGAAAGGAAATTGCTGGAGGCTACAGAGGTCCAGGCAAGGCGTTCCTGAGGAAGTCTTTGTATCAGGAAAAGCGGTGCCTGAAAACTGAGCAGATGTTAAGCTGGGTGATGAATAAAGTATATTCTAGCAGGAATAATGTGTATGAAGCCCCTGGCCAAGAAAGGACAGGCAGCTGTGAGGACTGGTGCTGGCACAGCATAGGCACAAAGACGTGCCAAACAGGAGCTGGTAATTACTAATTAATAACGATAATTATAATAACCCCAAACTTCTTCATGATAGTAAGTTACAGAATAGTAGGGCATTTAAATTGTTACTTATTTCTCACAAAAGTACTCAAAAGGGACAGTGTAGACATTAATCTTTTAAGTGAACATATTTGGACATACATTTTTACTATTTCACGGGAAAGGGGGGAGTTTTAAGCAACTGTAAGGGCTATAAATAAAATGTGTATACTGATGACTGAAAACTAAAAGTGACCTTCTAGGAATCACAACTAATATCTCAACACCTTAGACAATGTCTTAAAGTCATATTAACAAAACTCACAGTGTATCCGTTCACTGATTAAATATTCTTTCTCTTTTTGACCACAGTACTTACTGTACCTTTGAACTTGGCCTAAAACGGCATTATACTTAATAAATGTCAGAACCCAAATCCCACAGGTATTAGATCTACACCTTGCATTCTTTTGGAAATGTTATTTTAATTATCATTGTAACAATCCTGACCCAATTCTTCTTGACAACCGCACATAGGCAACAAAAGTAAGTCAGCTGGAAAAATTCAGAGCCAAATTTGGAAAAAGTTTCCTACGAGAATGTTTTCTCTTACTTAAAAGTGACTGCAAGCGCTATTTGCCTCTTGTGCAATAATCCTTCAAATCATCCATTCCTGCTTTCATTACTTCATTCTCAAGACCCAAAGGAGGCAAATAATCATACTTCTGCATAAGAAGACACAGAGAAATAAGACGACAATTTAAAATACACCCATGTTCTAAGAAATCTTAAATCCTCTTATACCAGCCCCATCTCTACTCCAAGATACAAAGCCACCTGAATCAAACCCACATACAAAATTCTAAGTTCAAGTGTCCAAAACTATAATCGTCTCCTACCCCCCAAAACCTGCTCACCCTCCACGTTCCCTACTTCAGTTGGTCCTATCACCATTCATCCAGTCAGCCACACAAAAATAGGGAATTCTTCCTAAGTCTCCCTTCTCCCTTATAATCTCCTGCCACATCTTCTCCCACCCACCGACTCAAATAATCATTAAGTGTGGCCAGCGCCACTTCAACCATCTCTCACTCCGTTCCCGCTCCGGTCCCACTACGGCTGTCCTAATTCACGTATTCCTCACCTCTTAGGTGGATTTCTGTACTGAAACAGTCTCCTAATTGCTCTCTTTGCCTCCAATCTTTTTTTTTTTTTTAAATAAATAACAATAGATGTTTTAAATACACAGAACATCCAAAACATAAAAAATAAAAGCACATAATCTCACTACTCTGATAAACTCTGCAACCTTTTTCAAAGAACAAAATTAATGCTTATATAAACAAACGGTTAAGTAATTCAAATATTCAGAAGAAAATGAAATGAGAATAAAAAGCTTCTCTTCCAACTCCCTTACTATTTTCCAGTTTTTTGTTTTTAATAAAGTTTTTATTTTCAAATAGTACAGCCATGCACCACATAATGACGTTTCAGTCAACAAAGGACCATGTATACAACGGTGGTCCCATAAGATCAGTACATCTGGCCTAGGTGTATAGTAGGCTATACCATCCAGGTTTGCGTAAGTACACTCTATGATGTTTGCAGAATGACAAAATTGCCTAACGACGCATTTCTCAGAATGTATCCCTGTCACTAAGCGATGCATGTCTACATTAAACTTACAGAAAAGCTGTGAGGACAGTACAGAGTTCCCATATACCCCACACTCAGTCTCCCTATTATTAGCATCTAACAATAGTATGGTACATTTGTTAAAAGTAACGAACCAATATTGATACATATTATTAACTAAAGTCCACAGTTTACTCAGAGTTCCTTACTTTTTTCCTACTGTCCTTTATCTGTTCCAGGACCCAATTCAGGATATCACATTACATTTGGTCTCCCTAGGCTCCTCTAGGTTGTGACAGTTTCTCAGACTTCCCTCATTCTGGATGACCGTAATAGTTTCGAGGAGTACTGGTTGGGTAGGTTACAGAATATCCTTCAATTCGTGTTTGCCTGAGCTTTCTGTCATGTTTAGACAGAGCTTAAAGGTTTGGAGGAGGAAGACCACGGAGGTAACATGCAATTCTTCTCATATCGTAATAAGAGTACATGTTGTCACCAACACTGCTGATGTTGACCTTGACGACCTAGCTGAGGTGGTGTTTGTCAGTTCTGCCCTGTATAGTTACTCTTTTTCTCCCTTTCCATACTGTACTCTTTGGAGGGAAGTCACTATGCATATCACACAAGGAGCAGGAAGGTACGCTCTCCTCCTCCAGGGTGGAGTAACTACATAAATGATTTGGAACAACTTTGCATGGGAGATTTTGTCTCCTCTCCCTCACTTACATATTTACTCAATCATTCATTTTTATGAGTATGGACCCATCAAAATTTATCTTATACTTTGGGTTATAATCCAATCCTACTTAATTTTGTTGCTAAAATCGTTCCAGCTTTGGTCATTGGGAATCTTTCAGTTGACTCTTGTGTCCCTTTGACATACCCCCATCACTGTTTTGTTTTGCTTTTTGTTGAGCACTTCCTTATTTTCTGACACTATAGGCTCATGAGGCTCATCATATATATATTCCCTGCCCTAGCCCCAGAATCAGTCACTTCCCTATGGAGCCCTGCTGGCGTTAGAAACCAAGATCTGGGCATTGGATGCAGTTTCTTTTTAAGAGATTTTATTATAGATCTGATTCTGCATCTTGTTTCTCTTAAGAGAGCTTTCCACATCTAAACAAAAACATCAGCCATATCATTTTAAACCTAAGTCCAAGTTTCATTAGATCATCTAATGCTGTCACACTGGGTTGTGTCCCTGTATGACATACGACGATATTTATGGTCCGGGTCCTCTGCCAAGCTATCCATATGCACCATCTTACTTACTCTCCACAGTGGTGCAGGAATTATTACCTCCAACTCGAACATGAGGAAATCAAGGCTAACAGACAAGTCACCTGGCCCAAGTCACACCCTGCTCATGCAGACACAGCACTCACACTCAGTTTAAGGGATTCCAAAGTCCACATGCTCATTCCTGCCCCCAAAGTCACTTGTCCACTTACAATCCAGTCACCCAGACCCAAAAACCACTTAAAGGACTGTTGACACGTTCTGGATTATTTACACCAGTCTGCACCAAACTGAGAACTATAAGGAAAAACTTGTAAATTTCTCATGAAAGCTAAATTTATTCCACTTAAAGGACTACCCTTTATCCCTAACTACATCTTTTTATTTTTTATTGATGTTAATGTCCCTTGTTTTACAAAATAACAAGAGATAAGGTGGGGTTTTGTGTTGTTGTTGTTGTTTTATGTGGTAAAATTAAAGTTGGCCACCCTGTATCAGTTTCTCTACCCCACACTCAATTTTTTAAATTTAACTCTGAGAAGTAAACAGTCTACAATAAGCATCTCAGCTTCTAGGGGGGCATACAAGGTCCTTGTCCATCTTCCCCTGCACTTTCTCCTCCAGGAATACCAAACTGCTTTTAAAAACAAGGGAGACTGGTCCAAGAGGGTCTAGTCCAGAGCTCTGCTCTCTGTCCTGCCACCAACCTATAAATAAAATCTGAAATGTCCCGTATCCATGTTTAAAAGCTGCCCTGCCTAGTCCTTAAGGGGATGCTGTGAGGATCACAAAACAAAAACAAACAAAAGACATTCGGGAAACTACTTTGAAAATACTAAGTCTACAAGAATCATGGTAGAATCGCTGATGTTCTATTTTGCAGATTGTTAATGGGTCCCTTATTAATCATGGGTTGACAGAGGAAGATTCAAACATGCCACCGCTACAAGAAGTAGCTTTTCATTCCTCATTTCCTACTAGATTTGCAGCTACTTAGGGTAAAAGTTACCAATGCTTCTAAGCCTGAATCTCAGGTTAACAGAGACTAAGGAGGTAGGCAATTCAAAAGGAATTATCAAGCAAAAGAACACTTTATTTTAAATTCAGACCCACAAAGCTTTCTCCATGGTCTTTAACATAAAACAGTCGACTCCCATATTTATTTTGCCCTGTTGTTAAAAAGCAATCCAAAATACAACAACTTAAGACAAAAGCTACTTAATATACTCTCAAATCCTCAAATGAAGGGCTGGCTCTAAAAAGAGGTCAGTTCAGAACATGAATGATTTAACTCTCCTGCCCAGGTATTGATTTCCTGCAGGAGCTTAACCTGAATACAGAATGTTGTAATGAAGGATGAAATAAAAAGGACTACTATCACTGTATGCTTTCAATTCTCAATTGCAAAATATAACTAACAAGCAGATACGCAGCATCTTCCAATATGACCATTTTCAGCAAACTTAACCAAACATAGTTTAAGAAGACAGATATACACACCTTAAGTAAGAATCCACTACAAAATAAACACAGAGCAAATGAGCTGGATGTGTGCCAACGTCCTCACAGTGGGAGACAAATGAGCACTTACTATTGTGCACAGTTCACTCTGTGTAACACCTGTTTCAGTTGAAGGGTTTGGAAACATCCCTCAGAGACAACAAATGAAAAGCCTACCAGGAAGACCGTCCCAGAGGACAACGAGACTGACAGCGGCTGTTCACATCACATCAACTGCACTCTTCCTGCAAACACAAACCTTGTTCACATGGAGTTCTCGCAGTCATTTCAATGCTGCCAAAACGTGGTAAAACCTCCAAGGAAAGACCGAAGGCTAATCAATAAAGACTTTTTGTAAACAATACTTCTTTTGTAGTTTTTCAGTTCCCCATTTTTGCATTTTAAAAATGCAAATCTTTAAGAGGGAAGGAAAAATTGTATATGATGATTCTCAAGACAAAAGCAGCATCCCACCACCACCAGGACTTAAAGTGTGTTTTTCCTCTATCCAATGTTGGGAAACCTTAGAAATTTCTAGCCAGTAGGTTCAAGGCAGCTTATACTTATTAACAAATGTCTTATAATTGCAAAATAACTTATAACCCACATACTGTGAACACAAGAGAGCAGAAACAAATTAAAAGCACATGAAATAAACAGAGGGTGATGAAAACGCAGCTAACCTCGACTTACTGTGCCTACTTCCTCTCTAGACCTCGAAGGTTAACATTACTGTTAATACATCTGTAGGTTTCACAATTTTTCCCTGCTAAATGTAAATATGCATAGCAATTATTTTTCTAAGTTTCCTCCACAATTTTTAGTTATCAAAGCAATTACAAAATATCTTAAATATTGTATTTATTTCCTAGTTAAGCAGCAATAATTATAAACACTCTTCAGAATATATTAGACCAGCCTACCTTTCCCAGTAGTCATGACCATCAGTGATCGCAGTACAAGTGAAAACCCTGCTCTGAAAGCTATACCTCCTCACACAACATAAGCATCAGCAAACTCTCCACCCACACGACTCCTTCGGTGTAAGCCAGCACCAATGACAAGTGCCACCCTATTGCAAAATAAAAGCCTGGACTACACACAATGGTGATTTTTTAAAAAGGGGGGTGACGAGTGAGAGGCAAACCTTCCCCACCTGACTTTACTCACATAAGAGACCCTTCTTTAAAACTGGTATTAAAAAAAATTTTTAACCAACTATCTGATTTCCCCCATAAAAAAAAAGAATAGAACATTCCTAATATAAACCTTAAATAAGAACAAAATCAAAATGCAATCTTATTTCCACATTGATAATAAAGTAAACTGTCAGTTGCAGCTTAAGCTATGTAACCTCGTATCAGAAACAGTCTCTTCAAGGCTATTTTAGGTGGTCTTCTTAGCACAGCACAGCACACTTGCCAGCCTTGGAACATATTACGCCTGTATCCGTGACTATGGAAACACTTTCCTAAGATACTAAACCAGAATCCCAAACCTTGTGAAATCCACAGTCTAAGAAACAAGCAGGGGGAGGGGGTGGGAACCCTTTATCAGCACCTGATCCACTTATTCACAATTATTGTTTTTAACCACCATGCAAGATAATAATGGCTTTGCTGCTTAATAAAGAAAAAGACAGTCAATTCACTTTTAAATGAATGCTTTGTCCTAGCTACACTGGGCAACAATTCAGATCTCACCTAACAATTCATCTTTGGTCTATTTGTTTTCAGACTTGCACAGATATTCCTAATTTCCAACAATTTAGAAATGATACCTAAAATTTTTCAAATTATAAACATTTTAAATAAAAAGACATAAGGCAGGTTGCATTTGGCAGCAAAAAGATAGCCTAGATACATTCATGTATAAGGGCCAATAATTTTGATTATCTGCTATCTATCCTACACTTCTGTCAGCAAATAAATATTTTGTCTTTTTCTTTAGCTACAGGTTTATTATGGAATTTTCATGGATTTAACCAGCATGATACTTTCTTTCTTTCCTCATAAACATGTTAGCTTTGCTTAAGAAATTCAAAAGCAAGCACATTTTTAACCAAATTAATGTCTATGGGCCTTGCTTCAATCAAATCCAATTAAAGATCATTAAGTGGCTGCAGATAAAGGACATTGACTAGTCTATAATTACTGACTTTTTTACGCTGAAAATCCAATTCTCCCATGAGCATAAGCACATCTGCGTGATTTAAAAAACTGACATAGAAAATAATTTGCTTTTTGAAACCCAAGGAAGGAAAAACCGTAATTTTTGCTTCAAGGGGTTTGCTAATCACATGGAGATGGAAAAAAAAGAAACAAAAATCTATAAAACAACATATTTTTAACTCCCATATTCTTGCCATTCAAAGCTGAAAGGCCTTTGGGTAACCTAGCAACAAAAAAGAATCATACAAGGATGAAGCATTCTATTACAGATGGATGCTCATTTCCAATTGCTACTCAGCTGCATTTCCATTGCTGTTTTAGTCACAATTCTTATGCTTTTAAAATGTTACATTCCTAGAATTTTATATAAATATAATCAATTACACATCTTAGAACAACATAACTTTGAATACGTCAAGAAATACAACCCAAGATGAAGCCTATTTCTTCCCTAAGAGTACTGCTATCACATTAATAAATTTCTTTCAATTTAGCTCAAATCTAGAGCTTTTATTTCTTACTGAAAAGAGCGTTATCATTAACAAATAACAGAAGAGAAAATAGATAAATGAGACTTCATCAAAACTTAAAACTTGTAAGGCACGCCCCGTGGCCAAGTGGTTAAGTTCGCACGCTTCACTTCATTGACGCAGGGTTTCACCAGTTTGGATCCTGGGCGCGGACATGGCACTGCTCCTCAGGCCATGTTGAGGTGGCGTCCCACATGCCACAACTAGAAGGACCCACAACTAAAATATACAACTATGTACCAGGGGGATTTGGGGAGACAAAGCAGAAAAAAAAAAAAAAAAAGATTGGCAATAGCTGTTAGCTCAGGTACCAATCTTTAAAGAAAAACAACTTTAAAACTTTTAAATGTCAAGAAAGACAACCCACAGAATGGGAAAACATATTTGCAGATAATATGTCTGATTAAGAGTCTTGTATCCAGAATATATAAAGAACTCTTATAACTGAACAACAAAGACAAATTTTAAAATGGGCAAAGGACTTGAATAAAGATTTTCCCAAAGAAGATATAGAAATGGCTGACACAAGGGGTGGCCTGGTGGCGCAGTGGTTAAGTTTGTACATTCCACTTCTCGGTGGCCCAGGGTTCGCTGGTCTGGATCCTGGGTGCAGACATGGCACCGCCTGGCAAAAGCTATGCTGTGGTAGGCATCCCACGCAGACAGTAGAGGAAGATAGATGGGCATGGCTGTTAGCTCAGGGTCAGTCTTCCTCAGCAAAAAGATGAGGATTGGCAGTAGTTAGCTCAGGGCTAATCTTCCTCAAAAAAAAAAGGAAATGGCCAACACACACATGAAAATATGTCCAACATCAGTCACGAGGGAAATGCAAATCAAAACCACAATGAGAGACCACCTCATACCCACTAGGACGACTAATATTTTTTTAAAAGATGGAAAATTTGTTGTTCTTTTTGGAGACGATGTGAAGAAATTGGAACACTGACACATTGCTGGCAGGAATATAAAATGGGGAAGCCACCACGGAAAACAAGTTGACAGTTCCTCAATAAGTCAAACATAGAATTACCATTTGATCCAGCAATTCTACTTCTGGGTATATACTCAAAAGAAGTGAAAACAGGTGTACAAACAAAAACTTGCAAGTGAGTGTTCAAACAAAAACTTGTGAGTGTTCAAAGCAGCACTATTCACAATACCCAAAAGGTAGAAACAGAACAAATGTTCATCAATGGATGAATGGATAAACAAAATGTGGTCTATCCACACAATGGACTACCATAAAAAGGAGTAAGTCATGACGTGCGCTACAACATGGACGGACCTTGAAAACATTACGTTAAGTGAAAACATTAAGTGAAAGACACAAAAGAACACATATTATGTAATTCCATTTATATGAAATGTCCAGAGTAGGGAAATTTCTAAGAAAGTAGATTAGTGGTTGCTTGGGGTAGGGGGAGTTGGGAGGAGGAGTTAGGAAGATGGGGAGGTGACAGCTAAAGAACACGAGGTGTGTCTTTTGTGGTGATAAAAAGGTTCTAAAACACACTATGGTGAGGGTTGCAAACATCTGTAAATATACAAAATGATTTAATTATACACTTTAAATGGATGATTTTATGGTATGTGAATTGAATCTGAATAAAGCCTTTTTTGTAAGAGCGTAATTGTTAAAGAAAATGTACATTAAATTTTAAATGTGTAACACAAAATAACCCAAAACTCAAAAAAAAGCATGACAGTTATTCTCAAATGATGTTTTTTCATTTACAAGATAAATATACCTCTAAAACAGAGCAATTGGAGGAGAAACCTACCATTTTGAGTACCCACCATGTCCCAGGCATTGTGCTAGGAGTTTTACACACAATCTCATTTACTCCACACAATATCTCTACAGGGTGTTCACTCCATTTTACAAAGGAGCAATCTGTGGCTCACAGGAGTTAAGTAACGTGCCCAGAGTCACACAGCTAGAGAGTGGTAGATCAAAGAAGCGCTTTCTAAGAAGAAATGATGGTCACATATATTTTCAAAGCAGTCCTTAAACTTCTCCGTGACACTGTGTCTACACTTCCTGTGGGGAGACGTGGGCACCCACACTCCAAAATGAACAACTACAAACACTGTTGCCACACACAGTTACCACTTATTAAATGGATCCCTGTCAAGTCCTCCTGCTGAGGATGGGCTGCTGAATTTTCACAAACGGGAGTTTGAAAGACACAGATCACTTAGACATCTTCTGGGGTCAACCTAGGAAATACATCTGCGAATAGATCATCTGCTATTCAAACGAGGCATCCTTCAATCGATCAGAACTTCTGCCCAAAGGCTGTTTAGGAAGCTGGAAATGAGCCCTATGTTACCATTCTCTCTGTGTTTTACTCAGTTCTTCCTCAGCTCCCATTCTCATGCAACACTGCAGAATCTAATTGATACATTAAGAATCCATAAGAAAAAGTGGAAAACAAAAAGAATCGAGGTATCTCCGATCCAAAGTGCTCATATAAGCACACCATATTTCTAAGAGATTACAAAGGAAAAACTGATTCCTGCCACATGAACCAATGAGAAGACTCCCTAGGACTAACAACAGAGGACAGACTGACGTGTCTGAGTCCTAGAATGAGCAAACCCAGACACAGTGCCCCGGACTCGGGAGGCTCACAGTCCAGTGCGAGAGATGGACATTAGATAAACCATCCCCAAATGTAAACGCACATGCAGCAAGCAGGGCATGCCTGAAAGTGCTCAACGGGAGGCCAGGGAAAGCTTTCCAGAGGAGGGGGACAGCGAGCTGGGCTGAGATGGGAAGGATGTGGAGAAGTTAGCTAAGAAAGAGCAGACAAAAGAGACATCACATACCAAGATCTTAAAAAGGAAGGCTAAGGGGACGGCCCAGTGGCATAGCAGTTAAGTTCGCGTGCCCTGCTTCAGTGGGCTGGGCTTCTCACGTTCGGATCCCAGGCGTGGACCCAGCACTGCTCATCAAGCCACGCTGTGGCGGTGTCCCACACACAAAATAGAGGAAGACTGGCACAGATGTTAGCTGAGGGCCATTCTTACTCACCAAAAAAGAAGGAAGGGTAAGATAAGGCAACTTGATTAGCCCTAAGGGAGGGCCAGACAGAGATGAGGCCGTAAAGAGCTGGGGCTGAGTTTGCAGGCTCCAAACAGACCATGGCCACAGTAGGGGCAGATAAGGAGTTTGTGCTTATCTTGAGAGCAATGAATGGAAATAATAAGAGGATTAAAACAAACAAACAAACATGTATGTGGTGAGGGCAGGAGGTAGAATCCACCTGCAACATGGAGACGTTCTGAAAGACTCTTCATCAAAACTCCTTTATGGGACCGAAGCCCTCCTCCCACCACCATCATCACAGAATTAACGTGGTAATGTTAGTTTTCTTCCCTTCTCTTGAAACAAAGGAGAGTTATAAATTGTAATTGTTTTCCTCTGTTCTTAGAAGATGACAGTAGCAATGATGTGGATCTTTTCAGGAGGTGAATGCTTGCAAAACTCCTAAAAAGAATACACCTATTCTGGAACCCATGCTCATTTTCTATCTTAATGTTTCTGCTAACAAAACGTAGAAAGGGACATGCCCATCTCTTGGACGTGACTCAAATGATATAATGTGTTACAACTGTTCCTCACCACAGTCTCTTATTTCTGATGAATAGATATGAAACAAGATGGGCCATGTACTGCTAATTGTTGAAGCTGGGTGATGGCTACATGGGGGTTCATTATGCCATTCTTTTCACTTTAATATACATTTGAAATTTTCCAAATGAAGAAACTAAAAGGAAAGGGGGCTCAGAAGACCTTCTGCTTTGAAGCCTCACCCAGGTGTGCCTATAGAGTTTGGCTACAGATTGCGTCCAGCTCCAGGAAGGCAGAGGTCTAACCTGCTCAGATTTCTGAAAAATGACAATCTCATAAGCTAACATCAAAATGACAGTGCAGGTAATTAAATGCTTTTTAGCATTGTCCTGAGTGAAGAAAAAAGGGAAACAGTAGAAAATCTTTTAGCCTCAGTCTCTTTCATCTCATGGCAGTTTTCATTCAGAGAAAAAGACCAGCCTTCATTTTGGCAAGCTTCCACCACAAAAGAACAGATTAGAGGGGCAAAATGGAGGCAATGAGAAAAATAAGCAGGTTATTTTAATAGTCCAGACAAAGAATGATAGTGATGGGATCAGAGTGCTGGAGATGGGGAGACGTAGATGGAGTCAGGAAATATGTAGGAGTTAAAATCCACAGGGACCAGTGATGAAATACATATATGGGCAGGAAGTAAGACCGAGGTATCAAAGTGGCACCTAAGTTTTAATTTACATGCCTACGTGGATAATGGAGCAAACATTCATATAAGTACAGAAAAGATCCAGGATGGGGTTATGTTCAGTTGTTTTGTGCTTTGTCTTTCAGCAGGAGATAGAATATGAATCTGGATTTAGATACATGTCTCAAATACAAGAATAAATGTCAGATAGGCAGCTGCTGCATATATGTTACAACACTGAGGCAAGGCTGGGGCAAGAGACAAATATTTATAGGAAAACGTTATCTGGCTAGTAAACAAAGCTCTAGCCATGGCTAAGAACAACCAGGGAAAGAGCACTGCCTGAGAAAGGAAAAGGCCTAGGATCAAGCTCTAAGAACTTTATGACAAGGAGTAGACATTAAACAAATGAAGGAGACGGAGGAGGAGGAGCCCAAAAAGCAGAAAGAAATCAGAAGAAAGTCACGTCAGAAAAGCCAAAGAGAAAGAGTGCTTCAGGACAAGGAAGAGATCAACAGTGTTAAACGTGGTGACAGACGAAATAGGGTAAAGACTGAAAACGTCACTTGGGTATAGAAGTCATCAGTGACTGCAGTGGCAGCTCTATCAGTGAAATGATGGGACAAAGCGAGACTAAAGCAGTCTGAGGAGTGATCAGAAGGTGAAGAAACTGAGACAGGGAATACAGACAACTCAGGAGAAGTTTCACGTACAGGGGAAGACATAGGCAGAGCAATGAAAATGGCTGGATAGGGACAGATGAGAGCATGTTTAAAAATCAATAGATTAGACAAGGGGAGAAGGGGTGAGAACAAGTGCAGGCCAATATCTCTCATGAACTCAGATGGACAAGTCCTCAACAGTATATTAGCAAACCAAACACAAGATTGCATAATAAGAATTGTACACCATGACCAAGTAAGATTTATTCCAGTACATAAGGCTGGTTTACTATTTGAAAAACAAACCAATATAATTCACAATATTAGGCTAAAGAAAAATAATCCTATCAGTTGATGCCAAAAAAGCATTTGAAAAAAACCCCAACACCCTGAAAGGCATCCAGATTGGACAGGTAGAAGTAAGACAATACCTGTTCACAGATTAAATGCTCTCATATACAAAAAATCCTAAGGAATCCACTGGGGAAAAAAAAAATTAGAGCTAATAAATGGGTTCAGCAAGGTGGCAGGATACAAGATCAAATACAAAATTCAACTGTATTTCTATACACTAGCAATAAACAATCCAACAGTAAATGGAAGAAAACAATTCCATTTACAAAACCATGAAAAAGAATAAAATACTTAGGAACAAATTTAACAAAATTAGTGCAAGACTTGTACACACTGGAAAACGACAAAACGTTGAAAGAAATTAAAGACAAATAAACTGAAGGATATCTTATGTTAATGGATTAGAAGACAATATTATTATGATGGCAAAACTCCTCAAATTGATCAACAGATTCAACACAATCCCTATCAAAATTACAGCTGCCTTTTTTTTAGAAATTGACATTAGGTGATCTTATAATTCACTTAGAAATGCAAGGAACCCAGAATAGCCAGAACAATCTTGAAAAGAAGAACAAAGCTGAAAAAAAACTTCTAAATATCAAATCATACTACAAAGCTCAAGTAATCAAGACTGTGTGGTATTGGCCTAAGACTAAACATATAGATCAATAGGGTAGAATTTCGAGTCCAGAAATACATCCATACATATGTTGTCAACTGATTTTTGAGATGGGTGGCAAGAAAGTCCAATGGAGAAAACAACTGTCTTTGCAAAAGATGGTGCCGAGATAACTGGATATTCACACGCGGAACAACGAAGCTGGAGATCTACCTCACTCCATACACGAAAAATGACTCAAATGGATCAAAGGCCTAAATATAAGCTCTAAAGCTATACTACTCTTAGAAGGAAACATAGGTGTAAATTTTTGTAACTGGGGATTAGTCGATGACTTCTTAGATATCAATCTATTTCTCAGGTTTTCTTAGACCCAAAGCACAAACAATAAAAGTAAAAAAGAGATAAGATTGTACTACATCAAAATTAAAAACTTTTCTGCTGCAAACAATTCCATCAAAAAAAGGATATGAAAATCCACAGAAAAGGAGAAAATATTTGCAGATCGTTCTATCTGATAAGAGATTTCTATCCATAATATATAAAGAACTCATAACAACAACAAACTGACAATTAACTCCATAACAAAAATGGCAAATGACTTGAATAGACATTTTTCCAAAAAAGGTATATAAATGGCCAATAGGCACAATATGGATATTGTGATGCTCAATATCATTAGTCATTATAGAAACGCAAATCAAAACCACAGTGAGACACTACTTCATGCCCACTAGGATGACTCTAATCAGAGACAGACAACACCACACATTGACTTGGATGTGAATAAACTGGAACTCTCAGGCAATGTTGGTGAGAACGCAAAGTGGAACGGCCACTTTGGAAAACAGTGTAGCAGTGATGCAAAAGGTTAAACATAGAGTTACCATATGACCCAGCAATTCCACTGTAAGGTTATATACACAAAACAAAAACATACGTCCACATAAAACTTTTACACAAATATTCACAGCAGTCAAACAGTGGAAATAACCCAAATGTCCATCAATTGATGAATGAATAAACAAAATGTGGTATACCTATACAATGAAATACTATTCAGCAATAAAAAGAAATGAAGTACTGATACATGCTACCAAATGGATGAACTTTGAAAACATTATGCTACGTGAAGGAAGCCATACACAAAAAGCCATATTTTGTAAAATTCCATTGATATAAAACGTCCAGAATAGGCAATCCGTAGGCAGAAAGTAGGTTGTCAGGGATTGGGAGGAAAAGGAAATAGGGAGTGCCAATGGGCACAGGTGTTCTTGGGGGTGATGAACAAACTGGAATTAATGTGGAATTAAACAGCGGTGATAATCGCCTAATTTGTGAATATATGAAAAACAAATAAATTATACATTTTTAAAAAAATAATTTTTGATATGAATTACATCTCATTATTTAAAATATGGTGATTTTTTTTTAAAAACCCAACACCCATTTGTGATAAAAACTCAGATAAATAGGAATAGTTGAGAACTACTTCATCTTGCTAAACAACATCTACAAAAAACCTACACTTAACATGACACTTAGTTGTGACAGACCTAAGATTGAGAACCAGGAAAGGATATCCACTCTCACCACTCTTATTTTACACAGTGGTGAAGTTCTGGCCAGGGCAATAAGGCAAGAAAAAGAAGTACAAGTATAGAGATCTGAAAGAGATAAAACTGTTCCCATTTGCAGATGACATGCTTGTCTCTTCAGGAAATCTACAAAACTCCTAGAATTAATAAGAAAGTTCAGAAAGGTCATAATGAAGGTGTCTAAGGAGCAAAGTGGAGAAAGCAGAAGGTGGATGGGTTGAGAAAAAGTAGAGTGGTCAATGATCTGAAGTCCAGAAGAGTTCAAAAAACGGTGACACTGGGAGTCGCTGGGCAAAAAACAAAAATTAGAAGGGCGAATGGGTTTTATTCCATTGCTAGTGTGGCTTCCCTATGCCATCTAAATGTTGAATGACTCTAGCAATGAACGAAATTAGGTGCTTTGTTTTTTGACAGCAATTAAACATCTTACTGGTCTCTCAAAGTTACTATAAGGGGACCAAACTCATTTGCTCTAGGAATTCTAAAATCTTTATACATATGTCTTCAGGTTATTCTATTTTGGCTCTACCAATTAAAATAGTAATACTGCATATATACAGCAAAAAAGTTGAAATTACAGGCCTCCAGTAAGTTTGGAGTTAAGGCTTCCTTACCATCTGCTATTTTTAACAAGATGCCTAAAAGAAGTGTTTTCATTCTCAACCCTACTCCTACATACACACATAGACATATACACACAAATATCCCACAAGAATAAGGAAATTTGGGAAGAATATTTACACCTAGACATTTAGAACAAAATGTTGCCATCGGGCCAGCCTGGTGGCATAGCAGTTAGGTTCGCGTGCTCCACTTTGGCAGCCTGGGGGTCATGGGATCGGATCCCAGGCACGGACCTAAACACCACTCATCAAGCCATGCTGTGGTGGCATCCCATATACAAAACAGAGGAAGACTGGCACAGATGTTAGCTCAGAGACAATCTTACTCAGGTAAAAAGAGGAAGATTGGCAACAGATGTTAGCTCAGGGCCATTCTTCCTCACCAAAAAAAAAGTTGCTGTGACGCACCCAATGCCAGAGGATTTTGGTATTCTTGATGATTAAATCATATATATCATGTTCACTGAAACTCATAAAGTATATATACACTCTTCTAGGCAAGGCCTCCAACATGGATATGGTCCTTCTCCCCAATGCCAGAATTATAATCAGATTCTATTTCATAGTTATAATACAGGCTATGAAGTACAAACTCACTAACCTGCCACCACTACTACCTCCTTGCCCAGTACTTTCTATTTTGGTGCCAAGAAGTTTTAAACTGGGAAACTACACAAACCACACAAATATACACACACAAAATCAAATGCATGTGTCTAGCAACTGGCTAGGCAGCCATGCCCGTGCACACCTACTCATCATTGCAGCATGACTCCAAGGCCAGAGTTCTGGTCCCAGCTCTACCAATGATACATTTTTCAAAGCATATATAAAACTATATACAAAAGTAGGGGGTAATGTACAGAAATTATGCCATGGTTAAAATTACATACAAATTATACAGTTATAGGAAAATGAAATATAAGACAACATGGAAAAAGGAAAACTGATTTGTTGATGACAGCAGAATTGTGGTGAATATTATTCCTCTTTTTCTTCCAATATTGTTACAGTTGTACAAACATATGAAAAAGGAATCAGGTAATGAAAGCAATTTTAGAACACTTCAAGCATTTTATAAGAAACATGCTCTCCAAAGACAAATTCCTTACCAACGCCGGCAGGTACATAGTAGCTGAGTCAAAACACCTGGATTCTGTTCCTGCTCAGCACTTACGTACTGTCACTTCAGAGGAAATCACTCAAACTTTTTTACAATCTCAAGATATTCAAAATTTGAAAGCTATGCAATAAGTTCTCTAGCAATTTTGAAATAGCAGCAAGGTATCCAGAGTTAGAAAAAGTTCTTGTTGGCAATTGACTTTTTGATGACTTCATTCATACAATAATATACTCGTGTCTTTTTTTCCCCTTCTGGAATCATAGGAATTACTCACTTGTCCTCAAATATCACAAAGTACAGTAAAAGGAATACATGTACTGGAAACAAAAGATCAGAATGCAAGTCTGTTATTATTTTATTTATTCAACAATATTTATTGTGTACCTAACATGCCAAGAACTTTTTGAACCACTAACGATAAAGAATGCAACAAAACAAAGCTCTTGCCCTCATGAATAAATAAAAAATATTTTACAGTGATATGCACCAAGAAGGAAAATCAAGCAGGATGAGGGTACAAAGAGTCTGCTTAGGACACTGGATGTGCTGCTCTGGACGGTCTTTGTGATGAAGTGGCACTGCGACGAAGGTCTGCGTGGAAGGAGGGCAGGGCCATAAGAACACCCGGGGACGAATGCTTTAAGCAAAAGGAATCCTAAGTATAGATGCCCTGAAGCAGGAGAAGCGTAGACTCTTCAAAATTAGCAAGGATGACAATGGGACTGGAGCCAAGAGAAATTCTGGGAAGAACACTACAAGATGACATCAGAATGGTGGTCAGCATCAGATCATGCAGCATCTGGTGGACCACAGTGAGGCACTAAACTGTAGGCTCTGAGTGACAGGAAACCTTTGGAGGATTTTGAACAGGGGATTAAGATCACGAGTTACATTCTAAAAGGATTACTCTGATTGCTGTGTGAAAAACACACTTTAGGCGCCGGGAGAGAGTAAAAGCAAGGATATTGGTGGAAGGCTACCACAAGAGCACAGTAAATTACCATGACCGCTTGCATTAGAGGAAGAGCAGCAGTTAGAGGGAGCATCATCAAGATTCTAGGTGTATTTTCTAAAGTAAAGCCAACAAGATTAGATCATGGATCCAATGTAGGTTGCAAAAGAAACCCAACGATAAGTCCATAGTTTCTGGTCTGGGAAGGTACATAAATGAAGGTTAAGTCTGAAGACCTAGAAAACCTTTTCAAGATATCAAATTCAGCTGCTCAGAAAGAGTATAAGTATTATTGACATAAAACTGAAAAAGCTAAAGTAGAACGAACGATTGCTTTTTCTACTCACCATTTGCAGATTGTATCATGTTTCCAGATTTTTGAACTTCATCAAATTTTGTAAAAATTACATTCAATCTGTATGAAAAAAATATATATATAAACTATTAACCATGACTGTTTACAGTCAACTATATTACAACACTAACATGAAGTTGAGTCATACTCCGAAAAATCAATGATACAAACTCACCTAATAACAATAACAGTAACTATATTAATAACACTAACAATAACCAACAATAATTGAGCATTTACTACTGACCAAGCACTAACCTAAGGGCTCTATCTGAAAGATCTTGTTTAATCCTTTTTACAGCCATATAAGGGATTATTATCATCCCCCTTTCATAGATGAGGAAATCGAGATCCCATAACTTACTTAAGGTCATATAGTTAGGGAGGGTGAAGATGCCAGCCCTGAAGGTCAGAACCCAGAGCTCGTGCTCTCAGACATTATATTAAACTGACTGACTGCATTCTATTAACTTAACTGCTCTACACAACATATACACATTATGAAAAGTGTCTATTTCTCCTATTTCTGTCTAAGTACAGACTGTCAATTACATAGGATAAAGATTTTCAAAATGCACTCATATTCAATACAAAGGCTTTTCTGTGCCTTACACTTAATTCAAAATGCTATAAATAATTTCTCTAGAAACAAATGTTGTGACTGGATAATCTTCAGCTTAAAAAAATCTGCATGCCATTTATTTTCTATTAATGGATCATTTAAATTGAAGCAAAACTCCTTAACCCGTCAAAATATTCCATCCTAGTGACACCAAAAATGAAAGGAAAACTGGGGGTGGGATGGGGTGAGGTGGAGGGTTGGTAATCTTACCTTGTAGAAAAAGAAAAGAGGCTTTCCCAAGCACAACACAGATACACTGGAATGAGCGTAAAGGCTGAGATTCCAAAGAAATGTACTTTTACATTCATATCTATGCCACCCATTTTCAGGGCCCAGACTAGAAATTTTAGCACTTTCTTACAAACGATGCTGTCATACAAAGCTCTAATCACTTCAAACACGTTTTTGTCTTTTCTTCCCAACCAGAATACAAGCTCCTTGGTGGTAGGAATAGGAACTATATTCTTTTGGTATTCTGTACTCACCAAGCACTACGTCATGCAGGAGAGTAACACCACTGTGTGGAAGAGCTGGGGCCTAGTCCTGTCCCTGCCCTCACTATGGAAAACTAGATATTTCACAAATCCTGGTCTCAGTTCATTCATTCTTTGATTCACTGAGCCTAGCACTGAGGTAGCTAGATGCCGAGTGTGTAAAGGGCCTACCCTGTAGAGAGTCCACTTATTCCTGTTTCATTCTATTCTACTTAGAATGCTACATTCTAAGTAACAGGGAAGCCAAAAATACACATCAGCAAGTAGAGGTAAAATGAAGGGGATGAACTAGCCTGATACACTGCCTCTCCCTCTTCCTATTCTATTGGCAGGTATCAATAATCTTTTCGACCTATCTTTCCATCGAAGCCCAGATGTTGCCTCAGAACACTTCTTACAACTGCTCCAGGCAGCCACTACTAATTAATCAAAGTTGGCAGTGAATTAAAAATCTATTTGTCATCTCAGGCCCAGATATGAGTAAAACTGTCACTCACCTTCAAATTCGGTGGATACTAAACATCTAGAAACATGCCTTAGAATCAATTTCTTAACGCTGTTTCCATCATTTTCCCTTTCATTGGCAACAAAGATCTCCAATGGTTTAAGAAGACGATACAGAGTATCACTACACAGGTTGCCAGGGCATGCCTTAATCAAGTTATCACTTGACTGTGTCAGAACTACACCCTGTGATGTGAGCATGCCTGCCAATTTGCAAGTTAGGGACAAGGTAAACCTCTAGTCTGGTTGTTCCTGAAATTACTGGGAAAGGGCACGTATTTCTTCCGTTGTTGGCAGAGTATTCACCATTATCAATGGCAACTGTGAAAGAATCTGTAGATTCTCTATTGGTGGTAGTATCTACTCACTGTGGCCACATTATTCACACCTGGCAGGCCCAAACAGCTAGGTATGAGAATGCTAAAAAGATGACTGGTATTGTCATCTGCACCTTAATTCAGAATTCTCTAAGGCAGGCATGCCTCTCCCTCTGCTTTCTCCTGTCTCACTAGCTCCCTCACTCTCTGTTCAATAATTAGGATAGACAATGCCTCCGATCGAGGTTACCATCTCAGGAGATCAGTAACCTGGCTTTACAACAGTCTAACATGAACAAAGTACTCCTTAGAATGGCTTTTGTCTCCTAGCTCTGAGCACAGCAATACAGAATGCCTCTAATGGGACCTATCAATTTGTACAAGTCTAAAAGGGTGAATTTTACACATGCAAAGATACACAGATACATAACTAATGATTACCCTCTGAAGCTATCAATTTTTTTTCACTTTTTTATTTTAAATCTTTGGATCTCAAATTTAAAATAAATTTCTTTACTAACCTGACAAATAATCCATACTATTTTCCCCTGGTTTTTCTGAATTTAAATTTTATATCCAACTCTTTAATCCAATTGGCATTTATTTTACTATAAGATTTAAATCTAATTACCCATTTCTAGAATATTTTATAATATTAAATTTAAGATAATTTCAAAGAAATAGATACTAGTAATCTCACAGTCAACAAGCTCCACCCATGCACTCAGAGCTTCTAATTGGTTTTTTAGTCCGACTCATAAATAGGAGCAGACAACCAAGGATTCTAAGATATATGAGGAAAGCCTCTACCATGAAAAGGAGAAAACAAAACAAACACACACATACCCCAAAATCCCAATTTAGAGGAAAGAAGAGACTATGAAGAGAAAAATTTTAAAAACATATCATTAATACTTCCAAACCCACCCCTGGTGGTCTAGTGGTTAAGATTTGGCGCTCTTGCCACAGCCCGGGTTCATGTCCTGGTCAGGGAACCACACCACCCATCTGCTGGCTGTCATGCTGTGGCATCTGTGTGTTGCTATGATGCTGAGAACTTCCCAAACCTGCGGAAGGAGCTGGAACTATGAGTAAAAGAAGAGAACAGATCTCCTAACTACATCAATGTAAAAAGACCTTCTCCAAGGCATATATTAGTAAAACTGGCAAAAGTCAATAACAAAGAAAAAATATTAACGGCAGCAAGGTAGAAGAGAAGAACTTACAAAGGAACCCCCTTCAGGATTTCAGTGAATTTCTCAGCAGAAACCTTACAGGCTAGGAGAGAGTAAAATAATATATTCAAAATTCTGAAACACAAAAACTTTCAGCCAAGAATACTCTATCCAGCAAAAATATCCTTCAGCTATGATGAAGAAACAAAAACTTTCCCAGATAAACAAAAGCTGAGGGACTTCAGAGACACAAGACTCCCCCTTACAAGAAATTATCAAGAAGGCCCTCATACCTGGAAAAAGAAAAGGGTTTACAAAGCCTTGAGCAAGGAGATAAACAGGCAAACAAAATTAAAACTCTCTATCAGAAGAGGTTAGCAAATAATTATAACATTAAAGATAAAGGTAAGGAAAGCATCAAAAATAACTATAATCACTTTACTTTAATCACAAATTGACAACACAAACCAGAATAAGTTGTGACAACAGTAACTTAGATGGGGAAGAGGAAAGGGATGGCAGCTGCTTAGACTAAGGAAATAAGAGACTATCAGAATATGCACTATCTCATCTATGTGATCATTTATACAAACCTCATGGTAACCACTAAACAAATAATCAGAACACAGATACAAGTGACACATAAAGAGACAACAGAGAAAACCATCATAGAGAACCACCAAACTGAATTGGCAGACCGAAAGACACAGGATGAGAAACAAAGGAAATAAAGAATAACTAGAAAACAAGTGATAAAATGGTAGCATTAAGCCCTCATATATCAATAATCACTGTAAATGTAAATGGCTTGAATTCTCTAATCAAAAGACACAAAGCGGCAGGATGGACCCAACAGCATGCCGCCTTCAAGAAACACATCTCAGCTTTAAAGACAGACACAGGCTCCGAGTGGAGAGATGGAAGATGATACTCTAAGATAATGGCAAAGAAAAGAAAGCAGGTGTTATCATACTTAGATCAGACAAAGTAGACATCAAGATAAAAAAGGGAATAACAGACAAAAAGGGACAGTAAATAATGATAAAAAGGACAGTCCAAGAGGACATAACACTTATGAATATACAGTCACCTAACATAAGAGCACCAAAGTATGCAACAGACCTAAAAGGAGATATTAACAGCAATACACGAGAATAGTAGGAGACACCCTCCATTGATGGATAGATAACACAAAGAGAAAGTCAACAGGGAAATAGTGGAATTAAAAAAAACAGTCAACCAGAGGGAATTAATAGGTACCTACAGAACACTCCATCCCAAAACAGCAGAATACACATTCTTCTCAAATACACATGGAACATTCTCAAAGATGGACCATATGTTGGGAAACATGGTAAGCCTCAAGAAATTTAAGAAGACTGAAATCATGTCAAGTATCTTTTTGACCATAATGCTACGAAACTAGAAACCAATTACAAGAAAAAATCTAGGAAAGTGACAAATGAGTGGAGGGTAAACAAGATGCTGCTGAACAACCAATGGATCACTGAATAAATTAAAGGAGAAATCAAGAAATATCTGGAGACAAATGAAAATGAAAACACACCATACCAACTCATATGGGATGCAGCAAAAGGAGTCCTAAGAGGTAAATTCACAGCAATGCAGGCACACTTTAACAAACAAGAAAAATCTCAAATAAACAATCTTAAACTACAAGTAACAGGACTAGAAAAAGAAGAACAAACAAAGCCGAAAGTCAGCAGACAAAGGGAAATAAGAGAAATTGGAGTAGAAATGAACGAAACTGAAACCAAAACAATAGTAGAAAGGATCAATGAAACTAAGAGTTGGTTCTTTGAGAAGATAAACAAAATGGACAAACCCTTAGCCAGACTCATTAAGAAAAGCAGAGAGAAGGCTCAAATAAATAAAATTAGAAATGAAAGAAGAGAAATTACAACAGATACCACAGAAATACAAAGGATTATAAGAGAATACTATGAAAAACTATATGCCAACAAATTGTACAATCTAGAAGAAGTGGATAAATTCTTAGACTTATGCAACCTCCCCAAACTGAATCAACAAGAAATAGAGAATGTGAATAGACCAATAACAAGTAAAGAGATTGAAACATAATCAAAAACCTCCCAAAAAAGAAAAGCCCAGGACCAGATGGCTCCTCTGGAGAATTCTACCAAACATTCAAAGATTTAATACTTATCCTTCTCAAACTATGCCCCCAAATGGAAAAAGATGGAGCACTTTCTAACACATTTTACAAGATCAACATCACCCTGATCCCAAAGCCAGGAGAATACAAAGAAGGAAAATTACAGGCCAATATCACTGATAAACATAGATGCAAAAATCCTCAACAAAATATTGGCAAACTGAATACAGCAATGCATTAAAAGGGTCATACAACATGATCAGTGGGATTTATACCAGGGACACAGGGATGGTTCAACATCTGCAAATCAATCAATGTGATACACCACATTAACAAAATGAGGAATAAAAACTACATGATCATCTCAACAGAGGCAGAGAAAGCATCTGACAAGATCCAAAATCCATTTTTGATCAAAATAACTCTCAGTAAAATGGGTATAGAAGGAAAGTACCTCAACATAATCAAGGGCATGTATGACAAACCCACAGCCAACATCATACTCAACAGGGAAAAACTGAAAGCCACCCTTTTGAGAAGAGGAACAACACAAGGGTGCCCACTCTCACCACTCTTATTCACATAGTAGTAGAGATTTTGGCTAGAGCAATTAGGCAAGAAAAAGAAATAAAAGGTATCAAAATTGGCAAGGAAAAAGTGAAACTCTCACTGTTTGAAGATAACCTGATTGTATATATAGAAAAATCCACTGGAAAACTATTAGAAATAATCAGCAACTACAGCAAAGTTGCAGGGTACAAAGTCAACTTACACAAATCAGTGGTATTTCTAGACTCTAATAACGAACTAACAGAAAGAGAGCTCAAGAATACAATCCCATTTACAATCGCAACAAAAAGAATAAAATATCTAGGAATAAATTTAACAAAGGAGGTGAAAGACCTATACAATAAAAACTGTAAGACATTATTGAAAGAAATTGAAGCAGCCATAAAGAAATGGAAAGATATTCCATGCACACAGATTGGAAGAATAAACATAGTTAAAATGGCCATACTACCTAAAGCAATTTACAGATTCAATGCAACCCTAATCAGAATCCCAATGACACTCTTCACATAAATAGAACAAAGAATCCTAAAATCCATATGGGGCAACAAAAGACCCCGATTGGCTAAAGCAATCCTGAGAAAAAAGAACAAAGCTCGAGGCATCACAATCCCTGACTTCAAAATATACTACAAAGCTACCACAACCAAAACAGCAAGGTACTGGTATAAAAAGAGACACAAAGATCAATGGAACAGAATTGTAAGCCCAGAAATAAAACCACACATCTACAGACAGCTCATCTTCGACAAAGGAGCCAAGAACATACAGGGGAGAAAGGAAAGTCTCTTCAATAAAGGGTGTTGGGAAAACTCGACAGCCACACGCAGAAGAATGAAAGTGGACCATTATCTTTTGCCATACACAAAAACTAACTCAAAATGGATCAAAGACTTGAAGGTAAGATCTGAAACCATAAAACTCCTGTTAGAAAATATAAGCAGCACACTCTTTAACATTGGTCTTAGAAGGATCTTTCCAAATACCATGTCTACTTGAGCAAGGGAAACAAAAGAAAAAGTAAACACATGGGACTGCATCAGACTAAAGAGCTGCAAGGCAAAGGAGAACAGGAACACAATGAAAAGACAACCCACCAACTGGGAGAAAATATTTGCAAATCATATATCTGACAAAGGGTTAATCTCCAAAATATATAAAGAGTTCACACAACTCAACAACAAAAACAGAAACAACCCAATCAAAAGATGGGCAGAGGATATGAAGAGTTTTCCAAAGAAGATATACAGATGGCCAATAGGCACATGAAAAGATGTTCAACATCACTAATCATCAGGGAAATGCAAATCAAAACTACACTGAGATATCATCTTACACCCATTAGAATGGCTATAATCACTAAGACAAAAAATAATGAATGTTGGAGAGGATGTGGAATTCCCAGTACTGGTGGGAATGCAAACTGGTGCAGCCACTATGGAGATTTCTCAAAAAATTAAAAATAGAACTACCATATGACCCAGCTATCCCACTACTGGGTATTTATCCAAAGAACTTGAAATCAACAATTCAAGGAGACTTATGAACCCCTAGGTTCATAGCAGCATTATTCACAACAGTCAAGACATAGAAGCAACCCAAGTGCCCACTGACTGACGACTGGATAAAGAAGCTGTGGGGGGTGGGGGCAGGGGTGTGTGTATATAGTCCATTATGTGTGTATATATATATAATATACAATGGAATACTACTCGACCATAAAAAAAGACAAAATTGTCCCATTTGCAACAACATGGATAGACCTTGAGGGTATTACGTTAAGTGAAATACACCAGACAGAGAAAGACAAACATCATATGATTTCACTCACATGTAGAAGATAGATAAACACATGGACAAAGAGGGGAAAGGGGTCGGGGGGTGGGCATTAAGGTGTAAAAGGGCTCATATACATGGTGATGGACAAGTAATAATGTACAACTGAAATTTCACAGTGTTATAAACTATTATGACCTCAATTTAAAGTAATGTCAATTGCACTTCTATATGTTAGCAATGAACCATCTGAACTTGAAATTAGGGGAAAAAAATCTGTTCACAATAGCATCAAAATAATAAAATACATTGAAATAAACTTAGCAAAAGAAGAATAAGACTTGTTCACTAAAAACTGGTAAGCAATTGTCGAAAGTAATTAAAGACTTTAAAAAATGGAAAGACATTCCCTATTCACAGATTAGAAGACTTAACATAGGGGCCGGCCCGGTGGCGCAGCGCTTAAGTTCGCACATTCCGCTTCTCGGCAGCCCGGGCTTCGCCGGTTTGGATCCCGGGTGCGGACATGGCACGGCTTGGCAAAAAGCCATGCTGTCAGGGGCGTCCCACATATAAAGTAGAGGAAGATGGACACGAATGTTAGCTCAGGGCTAGTCTTCCTCAGAAAAAAGAGGAGGACTGGCAGCAGTTGGCTCAGGGCTAATCTTCCTCAAAAGAAAAAAAAGAAGAAGAAGAAAATGTTGTTACGACAGCAATATTCCCCAACTCATTACAGACTCAGTTCCTACCAATATCCCAGCTGCCCTTTTTTGCAGAAATTGACAAGTCCATCCTAAAATTCATATGGACACACAAAGCAGCTGGAATAGCCAAAATAATGTGAAAAGAACTTGGATTCCAAAATTAACTACAAATCTTTACTTAATCAAGACAGTGTGGTACTAGTGGATATGCTTATAGATCAATGAAATAGAAGTGAGATTACAGAAAAAAATGCTTACATTAATGGGCATTAATGATTTTCAACAAACGTCCCATAAAAATTCTATGAGGATCAAAGTCACAATGAGATACCCATTAGGATGGCTATTATCAAGAAACAAAACAAAAACCAGAAAATAATTGTTGGCAAGGATGTGAACTGTTTGGAGGAATGGAAAATGGTGCAGCAGCTATGTTAAACAGTATGGTGGTTCCTCAAAAACTAAACAGAGTGACTGTATGATCCAGCAACTCCACTTCCGGCTATATACCCAAAAGAACTGAAAGCAGGGACTCGAACAGGAATTTGTACACTCAGGCTCATAGCAGCATTATTTATAACAGCCAAAAGGTGGAAGCAACTCAAGTGTCCATCAATAGAGGAATGGATAAACAGATACGAACAATGGAGTTTTATTCAGCAATAAAAAGGAATGTCTCATGTTACAATACTGCTGAACCTTAAAAGTATTATGGCACGTGTAAGAAGGCAGATAACAAAAGGCTACCTTTTGTGTGATTTTATTTGCACAAAATGTCCAAAATAGGGAAATCCATAGAAATAAAAACTAGACAAGTAGTTGCAAGGAGCTGGGGGGAAAGAAGGAATGGAGAGTGACTGCTAATGGACACAGGATTTCTTTTTGGGATAATGAGAATGTTCTAAAACTAGATAGTAGTGATGGCTACAAAATCTTATAAATATACTAAAAACCACTGAATTATCCATGTTAAAAGGTATATGGTAAATTATGAAAATATGAAAATTATGGTATATAAAATATTTCAAGGAAGCTCTTATTTAAAAATAAACAGAATGCTATAAAAGGAAACATACAATGAACCAAAAAAGAGATCTTACAAATTAGAACAAGAAAAGAAAATTTTTAAAATCAAATACCCAGTAGAATGGTTGGAAGATAAATTTGAGAAAACTTCCCAGAAGACAGAGCAAAATTGTGAAGATATAAATGAGAAATTAAAAATAAGAAAATCAGAGGACTAGTCCAAGTGATAATAAGATAACTACTGTATTTAAAAATATGAAGTTTTATTTTTAAAGAAATTTGCCCAGATCCAAACCAAATGAGGTTCCAGAGTGAAAGTCGCTCCAAGTGCACAGCACAAGAAATGAAAATAGACTCATCTAACACCTAGCATCATGAAGTTTCACACCAACACTGGGAACCAAAGAATCAGCTATCTACACAGGATGAAGAATGAGAACGACTTTGGACTTCTCAGTACAAACACTGAACGCTGGAACACAATGGGCCATTAGCTTTAACATTCTGGATAAAAATGACATCCAACCTAGATTTCTAAACCCTGACAAACTATCAATGTCAAGATATAATAAACATGCAGCCAGCCCCATGGCCAAAAGGTTAGGTTTGCACGCTCCGCTTCGGTGGTCCAGGGTCTCGGCAGTTTGGATCTCAGGCACGAACATGGTACCACTTGATCAGGCCATGTTGAGGCAGCTTCCCACAGAGCACAACCAGAAGGACCCACAACTAGAATATACAACTATGTACTTGGGGGCTTTCGGGAGAAGAAGAAGAAGAAAAAAATGGTTGGCGACAGATGTTAGCTCAGGTGCCAATCTTAAAAATATATATATATATATAAAATAAAGATATTCTCAGACTCAAAAAAATTTTCCTCCTCCACATCTTTTCTCAAAAAGTTATTGGAGGATATGCACAACCAAAATGAGAGAAAACCAATAAAGAAAAGACGTGGTCTGCAAGATGCAGCAGGCGCACCTGCAGAGAAAGGTGAAGTAAAGCCCCAGGATGATGGGATGATGATAGAGATATGAGGATGATAAGGTACGTAAGAGACAGGGAAAGGAGCCAGTGCAGGTTGGAAGCAACTCAGCATGTAGACAGTACCAGTCCACAATAAGTACACCGACAACTATGCAAATAAAGGTAGGACATTTTTTTTTGCTGAGGAGGATTCACCCTGAGCTAACATCCATTGCCAATCCTTCTCTTTTTTTGCTCGAGGAAGATTAGCCATGGGTAACATCTGTGCCAATCTTCCTTTCTTTTACTTGTATGTGGGACACCTCCACAGCATGGCTGATGAGTGGTGTATGTCCCCACCTGGGATCTGAACCCATGAACCCAGGCCACCACAGGGCAAGGCCCAGTAAGCCAATATTAACCCTGGGAAAACAAAAGTTTGTGAGGGGAAAAAAAGGTAATCTTCATTCGCCAAATACAAATAGTGAGCTACAAAAAGCAGTTCATAATCATAATCATAATATAAACTAAACGTTGTCCTAATCAAAATTAAAACATGACTATCTTTAGTGAGTAAGGAGTTGGCAAGTGTACATGACGGAGGTTAACAGGAAAAAGAGATGAAATTCACCCTCCATAACGTGATGTAAAATTCTTACAGTGACAAAAAACTAAGAAATAGCAACACATGCACAGTATTTAGAGACAGAGCAGTAGACACAAAAGAATCAATAAAAACAGTTGACAGTGTCTGCCTCTAAGAGGAAATGGCAAAAGCAGTAAGGGACTGCCTTTTTTCGACGAATCTTATAAATTTGTCAACTTTCTCTACATAAACGACTCTGACAGAAACTTAAACCAAAAAATGAGAGCGGATATGGCGGAGCACATTCTCATCTGATCCTCCCTTGGGCCCTCTCTATAACCCTTAAGCTTGAGCAAGCTAAATAAAAACAAGAAAGTTTCAATTTATCCCTTAACAATACAATCATTTAGTAATAACTTCTAGTGAATGTTTATAAATTTTTAAAATAGGTTGAGACAGCAAAACAAATGTTATAAGAGGTATTCAAAACTGCAGGTTCACAAGGTAAGTTTACCAAACAGTTACAATGCATCAGATAACATCTATCAGCTCTACCCAGAAATTAAATTATCTTCAGGGCTAAAGGAGCTGCTGTTTCACGTGTGGGGTTTCTAGTGATGATGGTCCCAGAAGAAATTCAACACCAGAGATCTTTTTTCAAAAGCTTTGTTCCCAAACTAAAATATAGCATATTGAATACAAATATTGTCTGGAATATACACTGGGGTGACAGTGAATGTCAAAGGTAGCTAAAAGTATATGTTTATGAAAGTAAGCCACAGGGAGTTACTGGTGATCTATTGACGTTTTATGTAGTTGCCAAGCATGCCTCACGAATACCATAAAAGGATTCGATATCTTACAGGAGATAGCTAGAAGTTAATTGTGTACTTACTTTCTGAACATACCGTGTACATGAACTGTGAAAATAATATGTGTAAAGCAATGTAAAATGGCCACATACTTGTGAAAATTAATAAACAGAAACCTCATTAAAACAGACTCGAGAGGCCAGAAAGGGGAGCTCTCAGGCTCCACATGGATAGCAGGGCCCAACAGCAAGAAGACAGACTTTCTCTTCTTGACTGGCAAGAAGCTCAGCCAATGAGAGATTCTCACAACTCAGCCAATGAAAAGCCACTACACTTCAAACTCCCAGTCTCCTCCCACCGACTCTTTGTTTACAACAGCCCTCCTAACTTCCTCTTCCCCTCTGTGAAAAAGCTTCTCCTCTCATGCTGCTCAAGACTTGCAAGTGGCTGGTCACGGTTACAGACCCCAAATTGCAATTCTTTACTGATCCCAAATGGTTTATTTTCTGGGGAAATAACTGGCTATCTATTTATTTAAGGTCAACATAGTATGCAGACTGAAGTTCACAGCTCACCTATGCTGAGATCCCATGTGGGTCAAGAGATAAGATGAAGATGATTTTGGTGAGTAACACCACTTTACTATCTGGTTCAATATGATTTTAGCCACCAGATGACAAGACTTAAATAACAACTAAACACATGGCCCAAAAGCATAATTCTAGCTCGTCCAAAGTGAAGCTGATGAAAGTACAAGTCTCTTTTCCCAACTGTGAAATGGACAAAGAAAACTGCTGCTCAAATCAGATTATTACTTACTAAGTCATTTAGCCGATATTATTAAGGCATTCTTTTTCATCATATATTTCTTAGAGATATAATTAATCTTTTCAAATATAGCACTCAATGAACAAACTCTTAAGAGGACAATAGTTTTATTCTGGGACTAAATCCAAGTTTTAGAAAGCATTAAGTAAATTCTATAATATTTTCGTAGTCCTACAGAATCTTGCTAAGCTGAAAAATCTACTATGCTCACATAATAACAAAAAAACCTATAAATGATGTAACAGAAGTCTAGAATATTCAAGTATTCCAGTCAGCCACTTGGAGCCACATATAGCAGATGATGAATTTCCTAAACAATGGTAAGATTCTTTAAAAGTCTCATTCCATTTGGACACATCCCCAACAAAATAAAGGTGGCAGCCAGAGGCTCTGGCCCTCATAGTGCTAGATCTTAGGTAACTGTCTTGTGTTAAATACAAAGAAACATAAAGTTTTGGCTTCTTTCACTGGAGTAAAGTTTTTAAAGACCTCCTAGCCTATTTTTACAAGCGCTGTGTCTGCCAGGGTTTTATAACAACAGCTGTGAAGGCTGTGGGTCCGTTTCCCAGGGACTACCCTCTGCATTTGGTCTAGAATTTTTACCAAGAATTTTAGGTAACATGAGATAGCGGAAACCCTCATACCCACTCAGAGGCCCAAGCTCTTCTGTAGCTGTAGCTTCTTTTAAATGTTTAAAAAAAAAAAAAGAGGAAGAGGAAAATAGAAAAAACACACAAAACACGTAACTAGGAGTCTGGAAGAGAAGGTTTTAACCCCAGCTAGGGCATTAACTGCTCTGGGAACATACCTAAATCACCCTCTGTGTTGGGGTGCCCAAGTCCTTCCCCAGGGTTAATGATTCGCTAGGAGGACTCACAGGAGTGAGTTAGTATACAGTCATAGTCAAAGCTATGGTTACTGCAGTAAAAGGGCACAAAGAAAAATCAGCAAAGGGAAAAGGAGGTGGGGTGAAGTCCAGAGGAAACCAAGCACAAGCTTCCTAGAGCCTCTCCTGGTAGAGTCACAGAGGATGTGCTCAATTCCTCCAACAATGAGTTGTGACAACACATATGAATGCGATCTATCAGGAAAGCTCGTTAGAGTCTCAGTGTCCGGGGTTTTTAGTGGGGCTGGTCATGAAAACACCCTCTGTGTAGCAGTTACCAAAATGCCAGACTCCCAGAAGGAAAGCAGGTGTTCAGCGTAACACCTGTACAGGTGGGGCCCAGTGAGCCACCCTTACCTCACTCTTTGGAAGTGGTGGGAATGCTCCCCAAATCCAAGTTTCCAGACACCAGCCCAGGGCCAACCTTGCAAGCAGGCCTAAGGACAGCAGTCTCGGGCCTGCTACGTTAACTTTTTTCTGTACTCACCTCTCAAGATCTCAGTTTCACCATGTCATTTCCCCGGATCTATTAGCTTGCTACAGCAACCTTCAAACATCACACAGCAATCCCACTGTGTAAGATGGTCTGTTCATGGCTAGGGCCACCATGAGCTACACAGCATGGTGACCCCATCCCTGGAGCAGTAAAGGGTTTCACTGCTCAAGGCCTGTTTTCCCAACAATGACAGTGACATCATTAAATAGCCCCTCTCCCTCCAGCCTCTGCTCTCCTGTTCACCTCTGCCCTCCAATTTTCCCTCAGAGATTGCTGAGTACTTTTTAAGTCTGTCTTTCTCCCAAGTGTTCTCACCATATATTCAAAGACCAGAAGGCTGAGGTTTTTAAACAGAGGAATAAAAAAACTCTATTCCTACAGATTACCTTTTGTAAAAAACATGAAAAGTAGTATATAGTAGAATAAAAGTAGTCTTATTCCCACCTAAATATCTTGTACACAGCTCAGGGGCCATGGCAAGAGCAACAATGGGGTCAGACTCTTGACAACAAAGAAGTATAACCCCAGTCACCTGCTTATAGAACCTCTACCTCAGGGGAAGGGGCCCGCTTCCATCACATCCAATTGAGGGACATCAAGATGGATGACCCCTGCATATTTCAATATTCTATCCCATATTCAGATGCCCAATACTCTATAACTCTTTTGTGAAACAGGGTAGAAAAAATTAAAAGCACATCAGAAGAACAGGGCTTCAAATCAGCTCTCACGCTTTCTAGCTGTGTGATCTCTCAAGTCACTTCATGTCTCTGAGCCTCTGCTATTTCCATGGACACAGTGATAGGCTCAGACAAGCTGCTCTGTGAGTCTAGTCCAGGACTAACTTCCCAGAATTTTCACATTACTTTCTCCCTAAAGGGAGCAGGGTGGGGGAAAAGGTTTAGAATTCATTTAGTGCAAACTTCTCCATCACAGTTAAAATTACAGATATCCAACTGTTCGTTATTTTTTAATTCTGACTACAACAGAGATATCTGTGAACTAAAGTTGTCTTGGATTTGATAAGACACTGATCCCCCTGCATTGGCTTCTACACGCTGTGACTGGCTTTACTGACCAGAAAACTACCATTTCAAAGATGTTTTCCAGAATTATTACTTACGTATTTCTATCCAGACTCATTTTGGAAAGGCTTCACTCGTTCAAACATATTCTAAGCACCTACTGTACCAGCTGCTGTGTGTATACAAGATACAGAACCATATGAACCAAAAGAATGCTGGATTTTCAACACCAATCAATTTTAAATATGCTTCCAAAATCAGTATGTGGCACAGGACCTGGCTAGATGTCTGGGTGAGAGTCTGACTTTTGAAGAAGAGGAATGGAAGGGGCCCCCAACATACGATCTAGACAAGATCTCCAACCACCAATCCTCTAACCATGTAGTCTTTCAATAAAATTACCACAACAAAATAAGTAGTGCAAACCAAGATGTTAACTAAAAAAGAGTAGCAGGGGAAGAGCAGAAGAAAGGAAAAAAGTCTGAACTCACCGGGACTGTGGCAATCCTTTTTTACTGAGATCTGCCCTCACACGTTCTCCTACATGTCTGTAAATTTCCACTAAGCTGTTTATTGCTGCATCTCGAACCTAGATGTAAAAGAAGAGATCTTATAGCTGCTCTATGTCATTCCACAGCACTTCCTGCTAGGGCATAACAGGCTATCCACCACCCCAGCATATCACCAATTCACCAATGCAACTGTGAGTACGATCCCTCACAGACATTTGACTAGATAAAGCCATGTTTAACAGTCTTCACTCTGTGGGTACAATTCCAAAGAGTACACAAAATTTAGGTCCCATCCCTGTAGACATGTTAAAGTCCATATCCCTTAGCTTTTCTTCTTGATGATGATGTCAGGAAACTAGAATTTTCAGGCTGTCTTTCCAAAATAGAAAATACTACAAGTAAAGGAATTATACCAAAACTAAAACACCATGTAGAGCATTCTGGATTTAGGTCAATTAAACAAACACTTAGTGAGCAACAAAAACGGGTAGTAAAGGCTACACAGAGCCCTGTATTCAGGAAGCTCATAGTCTGAAAAAAGGAGCTGGGAGAAAAGATCCATAAAGTCTACATTTAACACAGGAAGGCAATAATAAACGTTATACAAGAGCACAGAGAGCTCGCACAGTTGAGGGGAGGGAGCACACACACCAGAAGATGCCAAGCAACGTTTTACAAAGAGGAAGGAATCCCTTAAAATGTGCTTTAGGAGGACAGCAGTTTACCATGCAAAGATGGAAGGAGACAGGGTCCCAACAAGGCAGAGCCTGCACACAGGCCAGAAAGCAGAGGTGCCTGGTACATGCTTCAGAGAGAGCAAGGGAGCAATCTGGCCCACACAAAACGAACTTAGAAAGCAGCGATAAATGAGGCTCAAGAGACAGACTGGATTCAAAAGAAAAAAAAGGAAAACAGCAAAAAACTTAGGGAAATTTGAATATGGACTGAATATCAAATGTTATCAGTATCGATGTTAAATTTCTTGGATGTAAAAAATGATGTGGTTATTTAAGAAAACATCCATGTTTTTAGGAGATACATACTGAAGTATCTATGGGAAAAGACATCATGTCTGCAAGACACTTTCAAATAGTTCAGGGGAAAAAAGTTTATTTCTCTCTTTCTCTGTGTTATGTGTGTGTGAGCACAAAGAGATACAAAATAAATGTAACAAAATGTTAAGTGGTAAATATGGGTGTTCACTATGCTACTCTTTCAATTTTTCTATAGGTTTAAAATTGTGCAAATAAAAACGTGGGTAACATTTTGTTTTTAATATGCAATGGAAGCAAGGCCAGCCTGCTGGGAGCGTGCAGGGGTGGGAAGGCGGAGAATGTGCACTTAGTGCAGTAGGCGAAGTTAGGGGAGCAACATGATTTCAGATTTGGTCCCAAGCAACAACATCAAAGTAATAGACAGTGAAAGAGAAAGGAAAAAAGTAGGGATACAAAAAACAATTTACAATTTTGAATACTGCAGGCTACCCTTTGATTTAACAGTGTTATGTGGCAAGTAATTTTACTTATAATTTTTTCCCCTTATGGTGGCAAAAAGCAAATCCTAGGTCATATTATCTTTTCACTCAAAACCTTATGGTATGGACTAAATTAAACTGTGTCCCCCTCAAAATTCCTATGTTAAAGACCTAACCCGCAATGTGAATGTATTTAGAGACAGAGCCTATAAGAAGGTCATTAACAGGCCAGCCCTGTGGCCAGGTGGGTAAAGTTCCCCATGCTCTGCTTTGGCAGTCCGGGTTCACAGGTGCAGACTCCGGGCATGGACCTACTTCACTCATCAGCCACACTACGGCATCCCAAATAAAAAACAGAGGAAGACCGGCATAGATGTTAGCTCAGGGCTAATCTTCCTCACCAAAAAAAAAAAAGGTAATTGAGGTTAAATGAGGTCATAAGAGTGGGGCTCTGATATGACAGGATTGGTGTCTCTGTAAGAAAAGACACCAGAGAGCTCAACGCATTCTCCACACACACACACACAGAGGTCCTGGGACCACACAGTGAGATGGCGGCTGTCTGCAAGCAAGGAAGAGAGCCCTCACCAGAGTCCAACCTTGCCGGCACCTTGACCTCAGAATGCCAGCCTCCAGAACTGGGAGAAATAAATTTTTGTTGTTTAAGCCACCAGGTCTACGGTATCTTGTACAGCAGCCTGAGTTGACTAACAGAGATTATCAGTTTACATTGGAAAAGAAAGAATTTCTGTTAAGAAACATTTTTATATAGTAACATACATTATTACAAAAGCAGTCGATGCCACTGTGCCTTGAATATCAGCAATGAGTGCATCACCTTTGCTTACTTTCTAGTAATGGCATCTGCTGAGCCAATCACACTGGGTGATCACCTTACAGGGCAATTAATGTCCTGTCCACCATTCAGATGGTCTGGACCATAAAGAGTTTAAGAGATTTCATGGAAAAATTACTAGCTTTAGAGTCCAAGAAGACCTGAGTACCTACTTGGCCATTTAGGAGCTGTATAACCCTGAACAAATATTTAAACTATTTTAGACTCAATTTCTTCCTCCATAAGCTAAATGTTATTTTGAGGACCAAAAGAAACAATGGATTCATTCAACAAATATTTGAGTGCCTACCACGTGCCAAACTAAAGTGCCTGCACGGCACAGTCAAGGACCATGATAAACGAATGGAGCAGGGTGGGTATGCGATGACAGAAGAGGGAAGACGGAGGCTCAGGCAAAGAGCCCGCCTCACTCAGCCTCGGAGGACTGTAGGTGCGGCTTTCCCACATCTTCTCATCTTTTGAGAGAAGTCAGAAATACAAATCTCCCAAATGTAAAAACACCCAAACTCTAAATGTGAAATTAAAACTTTCTGCAGACATCCGTATACATACACATACACCAATCTGTGGGCTGAAATGAGCTTCCAGGCCAGCAGTTTGTTACCTACAGGCTGTGCGTATAAAGCACTCACCACAATGGCTGGTGCATCTAGTCCTATCTGAATCTTCTAAATCAACATCCTTAACCTTTAAAATAATCAGTCCTCAGGCTTAGAAAACTACAGGGTCAGGGAGCATCTGAGGGTCTAAACCACCTTTGATTCAAGAAAACACAGAGAACAGACTTTCTTTGGTACTACAAAGTACCATACCCCAACTGAGAAGGGGAGTTTCAGTAAAAGCAACTCAGTTCAGGCTGAGGGGACAACGTGCTGTTCACTTCTCCACACAACCACATGGTCCCACTGTTTCTGCCTACCCTCAGGCTCACCAGAGAAAGGAACCCCAACATTCCAGGCCATTAGGATGCAAAAGATAAGGGCTCCAGGTATTAAGCACTACCTGCCAGGCCTGAGTAGAATGCTCTGTAGAATCTGAGGTCTTCTAATCTATGACCTTCCTCACAGGGCCACTGTTTACTGTGACACAGAGGAGGGCGTGGAGGCTGGGGAGGCTAGCCCCCTGCCGAGGCCCACAGCAAGGAAACAGCAGTGAGGAGCTGCACTTCCACCCCTCTGAGTGCAGGCCGGCATTCCTCTCTCTTTAGTACACCACACTCCAATGTGGGTGTCAGAATAAGGATGCCCTGCAAAGCCAAACTCAAGGGAGGGCACCTGTAAAGTGCTGAGAAGCCACACCTACCCTGTCCTCTGAGAACAGCAGCACGGCCACAGACACACCCACTCGACCCAAAACCCCCTCCCCACTTCCCAGGTGTCAGTCAGGTCCTCAGCAGAAGCTCTCCTTCTCCCCACTTCTGAGCACTGTCAGCACAGCCTGGCCCGGGCCCAGCATCAAAGAGCTCTGAGATCAACAAATCCCCAGACACTTGAAGATGTGTAGCAAATGCCTTAGCAAGACAGACCGCAGCCGGCACAGGAGGCCCTTCAGATGCAGTCCTCTGAGAGACTGCCCTGGGCTAGCCGAGGAGCTATAAAGACAAATCAAAGATTCTCAGGCAGAACTGAAGCTTTTCTTACCTAGCAAAGGGACTTCCTATTGACGTGTCTGTCAGCTGCTTTTGCTACAGCCACTGCCCCACCCTCCTTGTCAACAAACACAGGCCTTGTTCTGCAATCTACACCTCAAGGAAGGAAACCCTGTTCTCAGCCCAGGAGGTACAGTCTCCTCAGTGTGAGGCCATCACATAACCTTAGGTGTTTTCCAGGGACTAGGTTAACACAGGGGCATGGGGTGCAATTCTCTACAACGAAACGCAGGGGGAACCTGCAGGAAAGCTTCTGGAAAACATTTCTCCACTCTTGGAAAGAGAAATGCAGGGAACTCTAAAAAACATGAGACACTTCGGGAAAAGTAAACACTGACTAAGTATTTGATGATATGAGAGAATTAGTCATTCTTGAGGGATAGGAGGTGATAATAGTATTAAGGTTATCTTTTTTTAGGGGGAAGTCCTTATCTTTTAGAGTATTTAAGAATTAAATGAAATGATGTCTAAGATTTCCCTCAAAATATTCTAAATTTTGCCTCACAATGGGGTGCGGGAGGGAAACATATGAAACTAAACTGGTCTTCTGAGTTATGGAAGCTGGGTGATGGATCCGGGCGGTGCACTATGTCACTCTCACTACTTCCATATGAGTTTGAACCCTGCAATATGGAAAAGTTGAAAACAGGAGTGCAACCCAGGAAGCAGCAGGCTTCCATCTACTCGGCCTGCTGTGCATGCGTCCGGCTGGGTTGTACCTGTGCTGAGCCTGTGAGGAGAGCCGTGGACGACACAGCTTGAGGGCTGAGATGGCTGAGCAGAGGACAGCCGAGACTAAGTCTCTGGGGACATGACTGAGCCAGTAACAAGCCCCGGGGACTCCCTACTTCAGGCCCCTCTTAACATGAGGTAATATACTTTCCCCATGCTCTAGCAATTTCAAGTTGGGTTTTCCATTACTTGGAGCCAAAAGCATCCTACCCACACATTCCGTACACTTGTGCACCACCCCGAGAAGCTTCTGAGGGGCTTCCCCTGCTCTGGATCACTCTGCACTCACACCAGTATTAAAATGAACTCGCATCCTCTAAGGCAGGAGTGTTCACAGAGTTCCCCTTACATGCAAGTCCAATCAATGTCAGCGGCCGCCTGCAGAGCCATGAGAGAACTCTCCACACACACATGCACACACATACACTCACGCGCGCACATGTAGAGAAATGAGAGATGCAGGCCGACTAGGGCAGGTACCGGGCTGCAGTGACATCACTGGCACAACTGTTCTCTCTGGTCTAAGGCGTAAACCGCTAAGAAAGGAAAGTCATTCAAATAGCTATGAGGGGTCTACTCAATCCTAAGACCACTGGAACGCACCCCGGGACGATAAAGAGGAACAAGTTACAGTCCTCACCTCAAGGTTCAGAGACTAGCAGGAAAGACTGATGAAAACATTCGAGGCAGGAGCACACGCACAGAAGGAACGATTAACTGGATTAGGATCAGAGGGGAAGGTGGCAAAGTGTCCTGGCAGGAGGCTTCTGGGAGATGTGGTTGTGGATCTATATGTGTCTGTGCATACACTCCTAAGGCAGATGTGAATATTCGGACTCTTTTCAGAGTGCTCAGTTTGGAATACTCTCGCTCTATCTGACAGCCACTCACAGAGCACCAACCTCATTCTGCCCCAATGTTCTGTCTCCACAGGCCCAGCATGAACATTCACACCACCTGTTGGGCCAATGCAAGCACCTGAATTAGGGACAAATAACTTCAAATGGCCAAGCTGGCTGCTCTGCTCTACTAAAGGATGCCAGGCAGTAGTAGCAATATCCTCAGAGTGTGGCCTCTACAGGGGACTTTTTTCCCACAGAAAACAAAAATGGAGAGAAGACCAAAAGGCAAAAGAATCCATGCGGTAATTCAGAATCTTTTCAAAAAACAGTTTATGTTAATGTCTAATGTTGAATATAAAGTATGATTCAGTAAATAAAAATATTTCCAATGTCACATATTTTCAGCAGAGGCTGGATAAGAGAACAAGTGGAAAGAAGAAAGTCAGTGCCAGCAGGGAGCCCAAGAAACCCGGCAGGCAGCGAGCAGGTGGGGATGGGCAGCAGGAGAGAGAGGGGGGATGGGCAGGAGGAGGAGGAGGGATGAGGATGGGGATGGGCAGCAGCAGCAGGAGAGGTAGGGATGGCCAGCAGGCGGAGAAAAGGTGGGGATGGGCAGCAGGAAGAGGAAAGGTGGGGATGGAGATGGGTGGCAGGAGGAGGAGGAGGGATGGGGATGGGCAGCAAGAGGAAGAGAAGTGGGGATGGGGGTGGGTGGCAGGAGGAGGAGAGGCAGACAGGAAGGGAGGCAGCATAACAGAGCAGCAAAGAGAAGGTGAGAAAATGCACCTGGAATTCAGACCAAAGATGAGAAGAAGAAAGGATAAGAGAGGAGGAGGTGCTCAGACCAGAGGGCCTGGCTGCTGGTAAAGGTGGAAGGAGAGCGTTGCACCACCTCTGTGGAGGGCCTTAGCAATCACCAGTCAAGGTTACAGTGAGATGCCTGTTTCTCACACATATTTCTTTTGTAAATGATTGTTCCTATTTTCGGCCCCTTTTTCTAATGACGTGTTTTTCCTATCAGTTTCTATGAGCTAACATCATAAAAATGACTCAATGATAAAGGGAACTGAATGAGGTGAGAGAACCGGCATGTCTGGAGCCCAGACTGGGAAAGCTTCAGGAATGGCCTGGGAGCCATTCACACATCACCAACTCCTCTCCTATCCTTACACTGAGGAAGTGGAGCTTTGTTTTGATTTAATTTAGGTAAAACTTACACAAAATAACATGCACACAGGGTTCAGTTCCAGGAGTTACCACAGTTACATCAGTGAGGCCACCACCCAAAGGAGAATACGAAACATTTCCATCACCTCAAAAAAGTTCCCTCACGCCCTTGCCTCCCACCCCAAGAGGCAATCACTGTTTGACTTCAATCAGCAGTGACCACTCTCCTCCACGCCCACTCCCTTTTGGGTGCAGAGACGGTGACCAAAGTGATATTATCTTGGAGGCTGGTCTGGATGACACCACTTTATAGGCTCGTGAGGGCTCAGCCCTATATAGAGAGGAGGAGAGAGTGGCTACCACACTAACCAATGATATCTCATAAATGCAAATAGGTATTAATGCTAATTATCTTCAACAGTAATCAGAGTTCTATAAAGACAAATGAAGTCCCACCCACCTATCAGGTATGCACAGAACACCAAAATGCATCCTTAACTGTCTATCACCAATGATTTTTCTTTCCCACTAAAATACACTCACCTGGCTGTTTGGATCTCCAAGTAAATTACATATATGTGGCACGATCTTGCTTAGTGTTAAAGTATGTGCTCCAGAGCTGAAAACAAAAGAGTGCTTTATTGTTGGTGAGAACAAAGGAAAGAAAGAATCCACTCTGCCCATGCTCACTCCCTCCTCTCTGTCCCCAAGGCCCTACTACCACCTCACACCTAGGCTTTCTCCTTCCCACTTCCCCCATCTTCTTCCATCTGGTTCCAAATAAATTCGCCATGACAGCCCCTTTGCACAGAGTTGGAAACCGTTAGTGCTTCTCCCTGACGGTCTTTTCCCTGGCACTCAGGGCTCTCTCCAATCTCGTCCCAACCCTTTCAAGCGAAGCCAAAGGCCCAGCCTCTCCCCGGCCTTGCCTGCCTCATATGTGGCCGTCTGCAACACCATTTTGGCACCTAATGGTTTCCATTTTGCCCAACTCAGTATACTCAGCTAAACTCCTAGTCCCCTGAGGGTCCTCACATAATTCTCCATCTGTGCACAACTCTCTGCTACAACTGACATTCAGCTCATAAGTGATGAATGAACACACTGCGATAAAATGGCCGCAGAGGATTCCAACTAAACACTGCCCTGCTGGAGAACATTCAGGTTATATACAACTTTTCATCATGAATGCTGTCACAAATATCCTTTGTGAACACAACTCTCTTTGGTAATCTGATTACTTCCTTAGGATAAATGCTAAGAAAGTGGAACTACTGTGATCCAAGGCTACAAATGTTTTTTAAAAGCTTCAGGCACATATGGCCACATTTAACGGTACTGAAAAGGCTAACACATTAAGAGAGAAAAAATTTAGAAAGTAATATAAAAGTCATAACCCCAATTTTGTTTTTAAAAACAATAAGTTCACAGGCTAAAATGAAATGCATCATAAGTTAAAAAGTGATTATCCGAAGATGGTAGAATTATAGGTAATCATTTTCTTCTTTACGTAAATTTTCTATGACATATACAATATTACTTTAAAATCAGAAAAAGTGATTTGTTATTTTTAATTTTAAAAAAGCCTCTACTACAAATAAGCACATGAAAAAATGTCCCACATCAAAAATCATTAGAGAAATACAAATTAAACCACAATGAGATATCACCACACCCACACTAAAATGGCTAACATAAAAAATAGTGGGGGACCGGCCCCGTGGCCAAGTTCATGCCCTCCACTTTGGTGGCCCAGGGCTTCTCTGGTTTGGATGGTGGGCACAGACATGGCATCGCTCATCAGGCCATGCTGGGGCGGCATCCCACATGCCACAACTAGAGGGACCCACAACTAAAATATACAACTATGTTCTGGGGGCATTTGGGGAGAGAAAAGCAAAAAAAGAAGAAGAAGAAGAAGAAGAAGATTGGCAACAGTTGTCAGATCAGGTGCCAATCTTTAAAAAAAAACAAAAAAACAGTGGTAACATTCAACGCTAGCAAGGATATGAAGAAACGCGCTAGCAAGGATATGAAGAAACTGCTGGGAATAAGGGAATTAACATGGTACGGACAACTGTGGAAAATACTCTTGCAGTTTCTTTTCAAACTAAAAACAAACTCAGCAAATGACCCCGCACTTGCACTCTTGTGCACTGACCCAAGAGAAATGAAAGTTTATGCTGATGCAGAAACCTGTACAGGCGTGTTCATAGCAGCTTTATTTGTAATAGCCAAAAACAGGAGATTACTCAAACGTCCTTCAACAAGTGAATGGTTAAACAACCTGTGATGCGTCTATGCCAGGAATTCTACTCAGCAATAAAAAGAAAGCAGATGCCGTTTAGGCAACAACATATATGCAACCATATATATGCAACCACAAGCTGCAAACGCTCAAAGGGTTACATTCTGCATGGTTCCATTTACATAATAGCAAAATCAAAGCAATGGAGAACGGATTAGTGGCTGCCGGGGATCAGGGATTGGCTACAAAGGGGCAGTGCGAGGCAGTGTGAGGGGTGATGTGCAGATCTGCACTTGATCGTGGGGGTAATTACATGGAGCTACACGTGACAGAACTGCACACACACACACAATGTGTGTGTGTAACTGGAGGAATCCGAATGAGCTCTGCAGACTGTATCAATATTCATTTCCTGGTACTGACATTGCACTGTAGATATGCAAGATGTCCTCATTGGAGGAGGGTGGGGGAAGGGTGCACGGCACTCTCCCAGTACATCTCTCTGCAACATCCTGAAATCTAGTTATTGCAAAATAAAAAGTCAAAAGTAAAAGAGCTCAGCCAAGGAAACCCTCAGACCGTGCCCAGACTTACGCATTGAGTGTGGCAACAAGGCAGAGACATGTGCCTTCCCGAGTCCGGAAATTCTTGTGCTTGAAGCCTCCCAGCATTCGGTCCCACACATACTGCAGACAGCAAAGGACAGGTTAACAGAGGAGAGGAGGGGACTTCCGCAGCCTTTTATTGAATATGGGGACAACAGAAGAGGGAGCTCTCCACAGGTGCCAGATTCGTCCCAGCCTCTACCAACCCATATAGTCCTCTCAAGAGCATACTGAAAAATGGTGACTTACATTTGTAGATCAACTTAAAATTTTTCAAAACATATTCCTTTATATAATTGCATGTAATTCTCTCAAGAACCTTGAAAGGGAAGTATAACTGTCACCATTTTATGAGTGAGGAAAGTGAGGTCAAAAGAGGTTGGGTGACTTGCCAAAGCTCACACACTCACACTGCTCTCTAGGCCTGGAGCAGCTGTCCCACCCCAGCTACAAGTCAAACATTCGCTCACCTTTTCAGGCCAGCCTAGGTTTCTCTCTTCCCTGGGAAGGCTTTTTGTGATACCTCTACCCCCACCCTGGAACAAGGGACATCTGGATCCCTGTCCCAGCAGCCCCAGGTCACCAGCAGACAGGGACGAGGGCTCCTGGCAGGCCTCCTGACTCCTCAGACATCACAGATGCCCCTTCAGAGACACAGAGACCCAGTTACATAAACGAGCTCAAGAGTCCGCTGGACTAAACCAAGCACTCAATACCCATGTTAAGTCCATTAATTTACTCAAAACGTATCCTTTGCTATTTATTATTTATTTAAATATCCTATGTGGGGGTGGGGTGGATAGATTAAATACTATGAAAATTTTCATCTGAAATACATCAGCATAACAGAAAGGAAGTCTTTTTACATGGAGTCACCCACTGATGTTAGGTGAATACACACACACCAGCTGGCCACAGAACGCCTCTCCTGCCTTACCTGGGGATTAGCAGCCTGATCCATGATCTTTAGCAGCAGAGTTTGGTCTTGCTCCCTCACCGAGTCTTTAGCATCTCCCAGTCTGTCTATTAGACTTGGCAGCACTGGAAATCAAAATGCAAACTGGTCAAATGAAAACCTATTTTGGGAGTCTGTGATCACTAACTGTGGCTATTCAACTAACTGGGAAGACAAAATCCTGGCCTAAATGATGTATCTCATTCTGAAACTACCAATCCCTACAGTTCTACTCACCTTGCTAAATTCCATGGGGGTTACTATAAAAATTGGCAAAATTCTTTGCACAGACATACTACGTGTCTTCTTCCTTACCTCACTTTCCTCCAGCCAGCTCCCAACATATCTTTTAAGCTGGTAAAATATTATTAAAATGCATGTCACTGAAAGACCTTGGCCAGAAAGAGTCAACACAGAAGGAAAATTAGGGAAGAGAGGCGCTCCAGCACATGTGCTTGGGGGAGGAAGGAGCAGGCACTTATGGCTCAATCTATCTTTCATTTATACTGTGTGTTTTTAACTGTATGTAACATACATGCGTGCATGCACCGTAGACGGAGCCCAGCTCTCCATGCTTCCTCCACACACCTAGGTGTGGGCCATCGGCCAGTGCTCCAAGGCCACCTGCATACCAGAGGTCAGCTTACTTTGCTTCTTCTAAGAGTGTATAAATCTTTTACAAGTGATATTCCTGAACAATTCAGCTAATTTAGGAGGAAAACGGAACAAATTAGACTATCAAATTTCTAAAAGGGAGATTTTTATCTGTAGGTGGACAGTAACAGAATGGGAAAAGAGTTCATGACTCTATCTAAAGGAGCACATTGATCAGAAAGTTAACAGAAAAGAATAAATCCACATGCACCAACTAAAATTCTATAATTCTATAAGGAGTTATAAGAAATTCTCTAAGGAAATGCTTTCACAAACAGAGCTGCTTAGTATTTATACTGTCATTATGAAATCCCAGAGGTTGGAAATTTAGAGACGACTACGTCATCTATAAATCTATGAAACTTTTGGTTATTTTCATTTCATTTTGCTGACATACTGTTTTCCCTTCAAAATAAGAGAGCGATCATTTACTACACACTTGTAATGATGTTTACTATCAAAGTGAAAATAGCAATACCAACAATAATCATCTGGAAAAAGTACAACTGCATCAGATTTGCAGAACTTCTCAAAGAAAATGCCTCTCAAAACAGAAGGGTCAGAGACAAATATGACTAGGTTGGCACTGAAGTGTGATAGCTAATTTGTATTAAGAAATAAAAAAACTCACAGTAATACTTCATATTAGAACACAAAAGCTGGAAGAAGCCAGCAAAAGGGGGGGGGGGGGTGCCAGCAGGAGAGTGAGGCCAGCAGATCTGGGGTGAGCCCCAGAGGGGAGGGAAAGTCATGCAGCCCCAGCAGGGGGAGACTGAAGGGGGAGGTTGGAGGGTTGGCTGGGGGTGCTGGGAGGACAAGAGGGGAAGGTTAAAAGACCGGAGAGGGGAGCAGGGTGGCTGGCTGGGAGGGCTGGGTACAGCCAAATGGACGATTTTGGGGAGACTGGGAGAAGACCAGGGGCTGGAGGGTGGAGAGACTGGGGGCCCGCCTCACACCTGCCCACGGCTCACCTGTGCCAATCTGCGCCTTGAACCGATCCTGCAGCCGGGTGACCAGCGCAGACAGGATGTCCATGCCCAGGAGAACCACCTGCAACGGGAAACAGCGGGAACCCGTGAGCAGCCGGCCTGGGGCCCAGAGCTTTCGCCTGCCAGTTCACAAGACGCGCCCACATTTCTGGCTCAGACACGGTCGGAGAGGCCAGGGAGCGCACGCCGACTGGCAGGATTCAATTATTTATCGAGACCAGGACTGCCCCAGCACAGAAAGAGCGCTTCACAGTTGTCATTGGAAACAACAGGACACGAGAAGGGAAATAAAAATCAGCCACAGCGTGGCCCCACCCCCGGTGCCGCCGACAAGTGCGAGCGCGCGGCGCGGCCCCGCCCCGCGAGGAGCGCGTATGCAAATAGTCTCGCGGCTGGCGCGTGGCCTTCTGGGTAAAACAGAGCGCCTTCTTCCAGACCTTCAGAAATCTCAGAAAACAAAGAGTTAGTGGTTCGCTTCGGGAGCTGTGGTCAACATACGTAGACCAGCTACCGGGCGGCGAGGCTGGGACTTGCGAATTAGTCACCACAACCCTATGTGGTGTTGGTGCTTCTTGCTCGCAGCACACGCAAAACCACGACTAACCATCCTTTTCTTGGGGTTGCGCTACTGTCCAATGAGCGCATAGCGAGGGCAGTACTGCTAACGCCTAAACAACACACCCGCATCAATAGAGCTCTGCTTTACCTTGGTGCAATTTTTGGAAAAAAGAAAAATCATTTTTTCCACGACTTTGCAGTTTAAGGACAGCTTAGCGTAACTACGACGTTGCTCTCGCACTTGACCACCAGATGGCGATCTATATTGAACCGCAGCATCTCCAGTTTCTTGCAACTTTAGCCTTGTTCCTCCTCAAACTGCTCTTATTTGGTTACTTCTCCTACTCCAGATGTACTACTACAGGCTACGTGTACTCCCCACTGTAACTCAACTCCAAGGCTCAGCGTTGTACTTCAACGTGATACACAGTATCGGGCTGTTTGTGTAATGATCTAAGAGTGATGGTCACAATGATGGCCCTACCAACCCTTTCTCTGTACGAAGCAGGCTTTTTTGCACTATTATATTATTTATATTAAACACGGTTCAAAAATAGAACTGGCACACAGTCCAGTGTGCAGTGTTCATGCAGAACAACAAATGAACAAGACTGAGGCAATGATAATTATCCTAACGTTACATCAGGCAGTGATAATTATGATTCCTTGCACCTGCCTGCCCTGCGTTTTGCAGCTAATAAAAACTGCAGGCTTTTCTGTTCAGCTTTGAATCCAATGCTTCAAAACTGAAGGAATCAAAATTTGCCAAACAATCGCACAATACACAAACTGTTCTTGCAAGGGAATGAAGACTTGAAAATATTCAAGGAAATAATTTTAAAATTTTTTATAAAGAGAACATTGGTTTGTGTACAGTTTTTAAAAAATATGCAATAGTATAAAGAACTTTAAAATAACGACTTTGTGAGCTAAAGAGGATTAGCTATCACACTTTGGAAGTAGAGGGGAGTAACTGCAGGGGAGTAACTGCAGTGGAGAAAGGTGGCTGCAGCCAGAAGATCAAGGTCAACATCAACAGTCAGAAATCATGTTAATAGTACGTATGCTTGATATGACTTGATGAAAATAGCACTTGACATCTGTGATCATCCTCCTCAAAACCGCAGTCTAATCATGAGAAAAACATCAAATTCCAAAAGAGGGACATCTTACAAAGTACCTCCCAGTACTCCTCAAAACCATCAAAGTCATCCAAAACAAGGAAAGTTGAGAAACTGTCACAGCCAACAGGACCCTAGCAAGACATGACAATTAAACGTAATGTGGTATGCTGGATGAGATCCTGGAACAGATGAAGGACATAAAAACTAATGAAACCTGAATAAACTATGGACTGCAGTTAATAATAATGTATCAATATTAGTTTATTAACTACAACAAATATACCATACTAATGTTAAATGTTAATAATAGGGAGATTGAGATACATGGGGACTCTCTGTACTATCTTCACAATTTTTCTGTAAATCCAAAACTGTTCTAAAAATTAAAGTTTAGTTTTTAAAAAGAGCAGCCTAAGAGCCAGCCCAGTGGCACAGTGGTTAGGTTCACACACTACGCTTTGGCAGCCCAGGGTTCACCAGTTCGGATCTCGGGTGCGGACATGGCACCACTTGTCAAGCCATGCTATGGCAGCATCCCTCATATAAAGTACAGGAAGATGGGCACGGATGTTAGCTCAGGGCCAGTCTTCCTCAGCAAAAAGAGTAAGGTTGGCGGCAGATGTTAGTTCAGGGCTAATCTTCCTCAAAAAAAGAAAAATTAATTAATAAAAAAAAAAAATAAGTAAAAATAGCAATTGGTTAAAAAGACAAAAGAGCAGCCTATCAATTCACTGGAACTGGCTTTTCTATGATGAAATCCTAAGCATTGACACGGCTGCACTACTGGCTGGAGCTGGCAGTGTCATTAAAGTAATATTAATGGCACTGCCTTCAGTTCTCACCACATCCCTTCACAATTCATTCAAGAGTAACATGCAAGAGGACTACTGCATTTTCAGATACGACAGCCCATGGCAGTTAACCGACCTGTGGAATTTGAGGAAACACAGACTTTAAAGTTTTTCCAGGATGGAGGTTTACTTGGTAGGTCTGACCAGAGCAGGCCTAGCTAAATCCTAGACAGCCAAGTTTCAAACAGTCTCGCCCACATAAACGGGGGAGTCCAGAGACAATCCAAGCAGACGAGGCTGGCAGATGCAGCTAAACCCCTCAGAAACAGGGCAGGAGAGGCCCAGCACGCCGGCAGGAGAGGACAGAACACAGTCCTAGGTACCTGCACAGCAGAGTAAACAACTGGACTCGGGAAGGAAGCAGAGGGATTCAGACACAGTTGTCTAGTTCACTCTCAGTCACAGCCCCAGGAGGCGAGGGAGGCAATGGTCACCCAGGAATGTTCATCTTCACAGCTCAGGCCCTTCTCCCATGTTTGCATTTCTCGCCTGAAGAAGGGGACAAATGAATAAGGTCACTGCGTAGAAGCCCACCCAAATTATTGGCTGGGAAGCCTCCATGCCTGTTTCCTCCCCTGTAAAATGGGGAAACAGTAACAGCCACCTGGGAGTTGCTGTGTGTATGTGAAGTGCCTGAAAGAGTGCATGGTAAGGGCCAGACTACACACGTGCTGGCTACTGTCACTGCCATTACCATGGGCAACAGATATCGACCAGTGATCAGCAGAGGCCTGTAATTCCTGAGGACAAGGTACTGGGCTGGCAGAGAAGGCTTCCCAGAAAGGATTATACTACGTGAGGCTAAGTATGGAAAAACTAGCCTCCCACCAAAGGAAGAGAAGACAAGACTTCCAAGCAGAGGGAAGAGCACAGGCAGAAGTGGGAGGAGTGAAAGAGCCACCAGTGATGGGGGGCTGGGGGGGGGGGGGTGGTCGTCGGAAGGGAGGCAGCTCCCAAAGGGCCTCAGATGCCTTGAACGTGTTGAAGACAGTGGAGGAGCCATTGCAGAGCTGTAATGGTAAAGGGGGAGGGACAGGAGCTGGAGCTTTTAGACAGGGCGAGGTGACCACCTCGGGGAGGATGGCCTGGGAGGGTCAGGCTCACACTGAGCAGTTACTGCCTTTAGTTTTCACTATGCCATTAACTCTGCATTACCCTTGAGCACCTCCTCCAACATTCTATTTAATGTTCTGGGTTTAGACTTGTTTCCCCAGCTAAACTCCTTGAATGTAAAGAATACTATACCTTGTATTTCCTCCAAATTTCCATAATATATAGCACAATACTGGGCATATGGTAGGTGATCAATAAACCTCTACTTTATTGACTAGTAATGAATTCACTTGGAATAAATAGGTTTTGAAGTCTAATACTTCCTTTATCCTACAACTTTAAAAAGATGCTTTTAAACAGAGGCAATAATAGCTAAGTAACTCAGACCAACCCTCATGCTGAAAACAACTAAAAATGCTGGATATAATAAAAAAGAACATTTGCTTGGAAACATCAGGGAACTAAGAAAGCACAGAAGAATTACCAGGTCACAAAACATAAGAAAACTAAGATCCAGAGAAATGAGCCTGCAGCAAATGGTCCACTTTTGCCTCAAGGCCATTTATACACCGGGAAAGAGCAACCAAGACCCTCAGAATTACTTTTGATAACCAACTGGGTCTAGAAGAACAAACCTTGGCTTCCAAAGCCCTCAAAGACTGATAGCCCAATAACCGCCTATAACTTCGGCTGGAAATCCAAATAGCTATAGCTTAGGAGAGTGAACTGAAAATAAAACAGCCTTCAAATGACCACAGACCAGTTTCCAAGAATCTGGGTGGCCCAGAAAAATACCAATCCCCAAGATCAGAGAGAAGTGACCTTAGACTGCTGGTGCCCTAAGCCCCTGGCAGATAAAAAGACAAATCATTTCTGGATGGAGAATCCTCAAATTACTTATGTAAACAATTTTCAAATACAATGTGCAAAACACAACCAAAGCTAACCAGGCACACAGGACAACTATGAAAGAAAAACTAGCAGAAACAAAGACCTACATGAACTATGTGTATGAGACTAATTAGAAACAGATGTTAAAATAGTTCTTACTATACATAAGAAGATAAAACACATGATTAAAACTTTGGGGAGAGAAATGACGATTTTGAAAAGTGACACAGATTTTTAAAAGAATCAAATAATACAATATCCAAAATTAAGTACAATGGATGGGCTTAAAAGCATATAGATAAACAGAGAATTAAACAGGAAACTAAGTCTGAAGAAAAAAATCCAGAATGAAGCACAGATACACAAAAGGACAAAAAATTCACAAGACTAGGAAAGAGTCAAGGACAGAGAGAGAAGAACTAACCCAAGTGTAAAAGTTCAAGTTCATAAAGAATTCAAAAAGAAGAGGTCAGAGAGAGTAGGTAAAACACAATACCTGGAACCTCTTTGGATCACTATTACTAAAAAGCGAAAAAAAACCCCAGAAAATAACAAGTGTTGGTGAGGATGTAGAGAAAATGGAACTCTTGTGCACTGCTAAAACGTAAAATGGTGTAGTCACTGTGGGAAATGGTATGGGGGTTCCTCAAAAAGTTAAACACAGAATTACCATATCCAGCAATTCCACACCTGGGTATATACCCAAAAGAAGTGAAAGCAGGGATTCCAACAAGATACTTGCACACCCATGTTCCTAGCAGCATTATTCACAACAGCCAAAATGTGGAAAGAGCCAAATTTTGACCCAAGTGTCAAATCAAGCATCATACTAAATGATGAAATGCTGAAAGCTTTCCCTTTGATATGGGGAACAAGACTAAACTATCCACTCTACAATTTCTTTTCAATATTGTACCTGAGGTCCTACCTAAAGCTTTATGGTAAGAAAAAAAATCAAGGGTATAAAACTAACAAAGAAGTAAAACTGTCATTATTAATGAAAAATATAACTACAAGGAAAAATCTAGAAGATCTACAGGTGTATTATAAAATTAATAAGTGAGTTTAGCAAGACTTTATAAAGTCAACATATAAAAAAATCAATTATGTTTCTGTACCAACAAGACAAAAAGGAAATTTTGTGTCCAGTTTTAATTGTGTAAAAATAAATACCTTGGAATAAATCTAGCCAAAATAAATCTCTACCAAAAAAGGTATAAAACAATTTAAAAAAATTAAAAATTACTAAAACGGAGAGAGAAACTAGAAATTAGAATACTTAGTATTGCAAAATTTTCATTTTTCCCAAATTGAACTACACATTCAATAAAATTGCACTCAAAATCCCAATTATAATTTTTTTTTAGGAACTTCACAGGTTGATTCCAAAATCTATGTGGAAATGCAATGGTGAGACACAGGTGATATAACTTGCTCCCACTGGGTATCCAGATTTATTATAAAACAGCACTGATTAAGGCAATGTGCTGTCAGTTCAAGGAAAGACAAATATATCAACAAAACAGAATAAAGAAACAGACTCACGCAAATATGGGTACCTTCTTTGTGACAAAGTAGGCACTACAGAGCAGTGAGAACACAGCCATGCTTTTAGACAAATGCCCCTGCTCAACTGAATATCTATACAGAATAAAAAAGAAACTGGGGGCTGACTCCATGGCCTAGTGGTTAAGTTCGGTGCACTCTGCTTCGGGAGCCCGGGTTCACAGGTTCAGACCCTGGGCATGGACCTACACCACTTGTCAGGCATGCTGTGGCAGCGACTCACATACAAAACAGAGGAAGACTAGAACAGACGTTAGCTCAGGGCCAATCTTCCTCACTGAAAGAAAACAAACAAAAACTGACTCCTATCTCACACCATACACAAAAATGAATTCCTGGTGATAGATATAAGTGTGGAAAGCAAAAGCAATAAAGCTTTTAGAAAACGACACAGGAAATAGCTTCATAACCCCAGGGAAAATATCAGGGCACAATACACACAAACCATAAAGGAAAAGATTGACAAATTGAACCATATTAAAATCAAGAACTTTGGCATATCAAAACACCACAAGAAAGTAAAAGACAAATCACGTTGGAAGAGGATATTTATGTAACAAATAAGCAACAACAGACTTGGTTCTAAAATCTATATAGATCTTCTACAAATCAATCAAGAGGCAACCCAGTAGAAAAATGGACAAAATACTTGAATAGGCACTTTGCTAAAGATACCAATGGTCATATAAAAAATTGTTCAACCTCCAATAACCATCATAGAAACACAAATTGAAATTATAATGAGACACTACTACACACTCCCTAGAATGGCTAAAATTAAAGACCAACAAGACGAAGTGTTGACAAGAACATGGTACCAGAAAATTCTCATGTATGCTGGTTGGAATGTAAATCGGTAGAACCAACCCTATAGAAAACATCCTGGCATTATCTACCAACTTTAATGCATATGCAGCAACTCACATATGCAGCAATTCCACTGCTAGGAGTATGCCAAAGAGAAATTCACGCCCACTCACAACAGGTGAGACGTACAGACACGCCCAGAGCAGCACCATTCATAATTGCCCAAAATCCACACGTCCGTCCACTGTACAATGTATAAGCTCTGGTTTTCATACCAAGGAATACATTTAGCAATGAAAATAAATGAATCAAAGCTACACTTAACACTACAGATAAATCTCACAATAACAAGTGGAAAGGCCAGATACAAAGTATATACACATTCGTATGAGGCTCAAATACAAGCAAACACAAGCTATAACTTTAAGGTGTATATTCAGATGATAAAACTAAAAAGAAAAGCAAGAAAGTGATTACCATAAAGTCAGGAGAGTGATTTCTTTGGGGAGTGGGGCAATATTCTGTTTCTTATGCTGAGTAGCAATTAAACAGCTGTTAGCTTTATAATGACTCATTAAACTGTGCCTTTGTGTTTTATGCACTTTCTACATATAGTTCACAATTTTTTTTTTTGAGGAAGATTAGCCCTGAGCTAACATCTGCCACCAATCCTCCTCTTTTTGCTGAGGAAGACTGGCCCTGAGCTAACATCCAAGCCCATCTTCCCCTACTTTATATGTGGAATGCCTACCACAGCATGGCTTGACAAGCAGTGTAGGTCTGCACCCAGGATCCAAACCCATGAACCCCAGGCCACTGAAGCAGAAGGTGCGAACTTAACCACTGTGCCACCAGGCTGGCCCTAGTTCAGAATTTTTTAAGTTCTAAAAACTGGAAAAGTAGGAGTCAGCCAGAAGCATAGTGGTTAAGTTCACATGCTCCACTTTGGTGGCCCGGGTTTGCAGGTTTGGATCCCAAGCATGAACCTATACCACTCATCAAGCCATGCTGTGGTGGCAACCCACATACAAAACAGAGGAAGATGGGCACAGATGTTAGCTCAGGGACAATCTTCCTCAAGCAAAAAGAGGAAGATTGGCAACAGATGTTGGCTCAGGGCCAATCTTCCTCACCCACAAACAAAAAAAAAAACTAGAAAAGTGGAAGCGATCCTGGACCACTTGGTCTGTAAGTCTGTGACAAGTGGCTTAGACCTTGTCTCTGCCTTACGTAATTCCAAACCACTAGTAAAAGTACCAAAATGGAACCCACCATAGTTCTCTTTCCAGAGCATGACATCTGCTCACCAATTAAAGAAACAAATACTAAATCCTTTTCCCCAAAAAATGCCCATAAGGGATAAGATAGGTCGGAAGAACAATTCATTTCTTAAGCTTCGGAAGACTGGATTGGCTAGAGTAAAAATAACACTTTGTACTCATATTTCACTTTACTGTTTTCAAGGCAATTTTGGATGAATGTGAATAATCTCACAAATAACCTGAGATGTAGACCATATTATCCTTATTTTGCAAATGAGGAAAATAAAGACCAAAGAGGTAAAGAGACTTACTAAACATCATGAAGTGTGGACAGTAACCAAACTGGAAACCAGCCCAAGCCTCTTGACTTCATCAAGGCTGTTTTCAGCAAAACAAAATCCAAAACTCCACATTCTTAGTCTTTTTCATCTCTCTCCAGCGAGTTTAAGACCTTGAGCAAGGCACAATACTTCTCTGCCAATACCAGTTACCACTCAAGTCAGCCTCAGCTCCAAACTCTGATGCTCTGACAACGCCCAGTATAGCAAAGAGTACGAGGGCTTCGTAAGTACACGTCTGGGGGGTAATCCCAGGTCTACTGTCCCTGAGCTGTTCAGTCACCAAGCTCCAAAAGCCCCATCGATAAAATCAGAATAATAATACATTTACCTTAAAGAAATCACACAAGGGCTAAGAGTTTTGACAAAGCACCTGGGATATAGTAGGCACTCAATAAGCTGTTGTTCCCTTCTTTACAAGAGCACCACTTAAAAAAAAAAACGGACACGGCATACCGAGGGGAGAGAGGAACAATCAGAGTGGGCATAAACCCAAGAAGAAAGTAAGGTGGCCCAAAACCCATCACCCAAGAATAACCCTGTTACTATTTGGATGACTATCCCTCAAGACATCTCTGCACATGTGCATATGAATTTTATGTGAATATGAATTTTACGTAAACAGGTCATTACATACATACTGTTGGAGGTTTTTTCACTCAATATGCCACAGAAATCTTCCCAAATCAATAAATATAGATCTATATCCCCATTTTCAGTGGCTGTATGAGATCCTACTGTATCCAGGTGTCATAATTACCGAACTAATCCTCCAAATCCATACTGACACTCAGGTTTGGTTAGAATTTTTCACTATTTTAAACAATACTGTGACGGGTACACACTTCCACAGCTGTGCTGGTAGCTCCTTAGGACAAATTCTGCAAAGGACAATTGCTGGGTCGGAAAGAACACACTGCCATGTTATTAGCTCTATCTTTAACATAATGTACTCGGTGCCCCATGGGGCCACATGCTGCTGACTTCTATACATTTTTAGTTATTTTAAAAGACTCTAAGTTGCAACGTTACTAAATAAGGAGGAAATTAACTAGCGCTCTACACTGCACTCACCTTTCATTCCAAGAATAAGAGCATAATACAAATGCCAAAAAATGTGTGAGCAAGGCAGTGACTCTGTGTATACTACACTCATGCGTGTGGGACGGGAGAACCATTCACCCGCACTTGTCCTTCAAAGCAGTCACCAAGAGAATCCTGGGACACGCATCCCAATAACAACGCCACTAGGCAGCCTACTTTTTAAATCTCTCTTCTGGAATGGCCTCCAGAGACAGTTTATGAGCCACAAAAGTCTGTTAAAATAGAAGTAATTAATATTAGATTAATAGGATTAACAAAATTATAGGCTTGTTACCTGTTGTTGCCCATATACAAGAATTTAGAAAGGAATTTAGGGTCGTCATGCCATGACACTGATGAAGATCAAGCCTGCCCCAGGGAAAGAAGTCCAAGGCGTCCCGCCCTACATACTGATCTATATCATCCTCCAGGAAGCACAGGACATCCTGACTTAATCCAATCTGATTCTTATCTAAAGTTATAGGACCACCCAATAACCAGACCCCACCTGCACTGATACCATTTTAATGAATTTTTTCATGATCTTTCCTTTGTCTTGTAAAGAAATAACTCACATACTGATGCCTTATAAATTTAGCTCTAACCCTCAACACACTGCAGCTCTTTACTGCCCATGGGTCCTGTCCCCATGCTACTCCATGCTGTTCTCTGAAAAAAAGAGCACTACTGTCAGACCTTGAGAGTCCAAGAAATCTTTCTTTCAACTCCTCAACTCACCGAGCCCGCATCAACACCACTTCATTTTACACATGAGCAGCAACAAGCCAAGTGAGGCTAGGAGGCAAGGTCTGAATAGTTAGAGGCAGAGTCAGGAACCTTTGTTTAAAGATCTAGACCAGCCCAATACAACTTTCAGCAATGACAGAAATATAGTACATGTGTACTGTCCAACACAGTAGCCACTAGCCACATCTGGCTACTGAGAAATTAAAATGTGGCTAGTGTGAATAGGAAACAGAAGTTTAAATTTTACTTACAACGTTAAATTACTTAATCCCACTTTAAACAGCCATGTAAGGCTCATGGCTACCATGTTGGACAGCACAGCTCTAGACCAAGGGTTGTAAACTTAAGCAGAAAGACCTGAGGCCAGCCGTGTGAGGGGAACCTGGACACCTCTTAAAGTTCTGGTCACTTGACATCATGTGAGAATTAAGGCCACTGAGGCCAGATCTCTAGATTTTAAACACTGGCAACTTACGGAAAGAATTTCAAAGGACTGAGAAGCCCAGAGAAAACACACTGTGGGTTGAATCCAAAGACCCCTCAATCTGCAATCTCTCTCATCTAGATACATCTTAATTTTTTTTCCTGCTTTTTCTCCCCAAACCCCCCCAGTACATAGTTGTATATTTTAGTTGTGGGTCCTTCTAATTGCGGCATGTGGGATGCTGCCTCAGCATGGCCTGACGAGCGGTGCCATGTCCGCGCCCAGGATCCAAACTGGTGAAACCCTGGGCCGCCGAAGCAGAGCGGGTGAACTTAACCACTCGGCCACAGGGCTGGCCCCTAGATCCATCTTATAAACATGAGGTCAGACACCAAAACATTCACAGTTGTCCAAAAGATTAAACAAGGATCCAAGTTTCCCATACAGGCTTTTAAAATTCTCCCTAGTATGCTTCTAAGCTGACCTGCCCGCTTCTCTCTTCCAGCAACTCGCAGCCAGCCAGCAAAAGCTCATAACTCTTCCTCCTGCCCCAGAGTCTCCCCACTGCCCGCTCCTCCAAGGGCCAGGTCCTAATCCTTCCAAGAGACCTTTCCAGCTAGCCCAGTCCAGGAGATCTTCCAGCCTCTGGATTCCACCTGGGCCAAGGCCTGTACCTCTTTCTAGATCCTTTACACTCAAACCACGCATCTCTCCAAAAAGACCACAAACTACTTAAAGCAGGGCAATTCCTTATACAGCCTTTCTCATTCCCACTCGCTTCCCCAGAGACAGCAAAGGGGTGGGTGTGTGGGGGAGGGTGGAGGCATGCGGAAATTAACTGTTACTTTGCCTATATTGTCTTTATTATCTTATTTAATCCTCACAACAATACCTTGCGCCAAATACCACAACTATAAATACCCCTACTTTACAGGCAACTGGGCAATGTCATGCAGCTATTAAGTAGCTCAAATAATATTCATTAATCCATTAGTCTTAGAGAAGGGCAAACCAAGAACACTAAATTTGTAATGACACCCGCAAAGTCAAAATCACTCTCATGTGTGATTATCTTATCCCAGAGAAACATCCGCCCACTGGCTGTATTTCCAGCAAAAAGTGGGTATTATACATAATAACCAAAAAGTGGTAATAATCCAAATATCCATCAACTGATGAATGGGTGAACAAAACGTGGTATGTCCATGCAATTAAATACCACTCAACAAAAAAGAGGAACAAACTACTGATACATCCTATAATACAGATGAATGCTGAAAACATGATACCAAGTAAAAGACTAATAAAAGACTACATATTGTATCATTCCATTTATATGAAATGTCCAGAAAAGGCAAATCTATGAAGACAAAAAATTGATAAATGGTTGCCTACAGCTGGGAATGACAATGGGCACTGACTGCCAATGGGCATGAGGGATCTTTTTAGAGTGATGGAGCAATGATCTAAAACTGGATTGTGATGATGGCTGTACAATTCTGTAAATTACTAAAAAAGAACTGAATTGTACACTTTAACAGGTAAATTTTATGATACGTAAGTTATATCTCAATACAGCTGTAAAAAAAAAAAATCTGGTACTAGGCTTAAAAGAACTCTGATCTTTCTGGTGATGGCATTATGGAAGAATTCATTATACCTGCCAAAGGCAGGTAATTGATTATTTATCTATCCAGAAATATTGCCTGTTGTAGAAGGAAGCAAGGCCAAGGGATCAGGTTGGGAGCTGAGTTGTGGGGTGGGGAGCGACACAGCCTGTGCAGACCAGAAGTCCCAACAGTACTCCTGAGAACTCTCTGAAGAGCTCACAGCATACACAAACCTCAACAATTCTCTGAGGCCCATGAACCACCCAGTTTTTCTGAACGTGCTGAGCTCTTATATGTTCCCCTGCCTGAAACATTTTGCTTTCCCTCTTCTGTCTGCTCTTGTTCCTCTTTTGAGGCTCACTTTAAGTATCATCAACTCCAGTGCCCTCCCACCTATATCCACTAGCCCAAGACAGAAAGTTACATTTCCAGCACACTCACTCTACGCTACTCTTCTAGCAGTCAGACATGGTTGTGACCTCTGGTTTTTTAAACCATCTGTTTCTCTAGTGAGTCTCCTAAAGGCAGGTTCCATATTTTATTCATCTCTGTGTCATCAGCATCAACCAAAATGCTAGCAAATTTGCGGGACGTGGATAGAGAGTGGCTGGGTAAGACAGACGGATAGTAATGTCAGTAACATGAACTAAGCATTCCAATTAACAATCACAAATACAATGACTGTCATCAAGACATTATCACTTTACGCTGGTTGTATCCTAGCTTCCACACGCTTGTACCTCCCTCCCTTCCATCTATTTCGTTTTGAAAGTTAAGTCATATCATGTCACTCCTCTGTTTAAAATCCTCCAATGGCTCCCCATCGTGGGGAAGGGCTGGTCTTCACAACGGCCTACAAGTCCTCACAACCAGATCTCCCGTTCCCTTTCTGAGCCGACTATTGCCTCTCTCCTTCCACTAGCCTCTTGGCTGTTCCTCAAACATGCCAGACATGCTCCCCTCCTTGTATGTGATGCTCTCTGCCTGCTCTTCCCCAAGATAGCCGCCTAGCTTGCCCTAAGCATCTTATTCAAGTCTTTGTTTAAATGTCATCTTCTGGGGCCGGCCCCAGGGCCAAGTGGTTAAGTTTGTGCACTCCGCTTCTGTGGCCCAGGGTTTCGCCGGTTCGGATCCTGGGCACAGACATGGCACTGCTCATCAAGCCATGCTGAGGCAGCGTCCCACATGCCACAACTAGAAGGACTCACAGCTAAAATATACAACTATGTACCCAGGGGCTTTGGACAGAAAAAGGAAAAAATAAAATCTTTAAATGTCATCTTCTCAGCCGGGCCTGCTCAGACCACTCTGAGTACTGTGGGCACGTACATACACATACTCCCTCCACCTACTCCACTTTATTTTTCTCCAAAGCACTATCACTCCTCAATATTTTTTAAATTTATTTATTAAGTTTTTACTTATTCTTATTTTTCCTCCTTCTCCTGAAAGCCCCCCAATACACAGTAGTTTATTTCAGTTGTGGATTCTTCTAGTTGTGGCATGTGGGACACTGGCTAAGCATGGCTTGATGAGCAGTGCCAGGTCCGTGCCCAGGATCTGAACCGGCGAAACCCTGGGCCACAGAAGTGGAGCGCGTGAACTTAACCACTCAGCCATGGAGCTGGCCCCAACTTCCCAATATTATAAAATCCACTCAGCCAATTTGCTTACAGGTTCTTTCCCCCAAGTAGAACATAAGCTCCACGAAGAAAGGAATTTTTATCTAATTATTCCTTGCCATAGTCCAGAATCTTATCTGTTGAATCAATGAATGAATCTCATTGATATCCTTTATTGCTCACTTGGAAAAGCGTCTTTCCCCTGAATTCAAAATTAAGTTGCAAATAAACAAATAACTTCTGACAATTACAACTCACTCCTTCTATACTTCTTTATGGTCAAAAAGTTAAGTCAAAATATAAATAAGCAGAAACTAGTAAAAACTAGAGCATCATGAACGTGGTGGTACCAGGTAAGAAGTCCTGCACAAGGTCATGAGACCTGGACTCTAGCTCTGCCACCGAATGACTGAAGGGGCTTCACTTCTACTCTCCGGGTCCCCTTCCACCGATGAAAACTAGTGGTCTCTGAGGCCCTGCAGGCTCTGTGGTTTGCATTCTGTTCTTCATTCACCCTGTTCTGCAGTGGTGCCCGCTGGGGACGCTGTCGATCCCAGCTGCTGGACCTGGCCCTAGGGTACTACTTCTGCCTTTCTCAAGAGTATGTGATGGAACTCACTCCCGCCTGGTTACCAGTTCAGATGATAAATTCTGTTTGCGCCTGTCTCACTGGGTTGATAGCTTAAAGCACTGACCTACAAACTTTTTTGATTGCACACCTCTTGTAGAATATATTTATTAACAACCGTAAAATCTGGGGCCAGCCCGCTGGGGCAGCAGATAAGTACGCACGTTCCACTTTGGCAGCCCGGGGTCTGCTGGTTCGGATCCTGGGTGCGGACATGGCACCGCTTGGCAAGTCATGCTGTGGTAGGCGTCTCACATATAAAGTAGAGGAAGATGGGCACAGATGTTAGCTCAGGGCCAGTCTTCCTCAGCAAAAAGAAAGGGATTGGGGGCAGATGTTAGCTCAGGGCTAATCTACCTCAAAAAAATTTTTTTTTTAAAATAATCATACAATCTACTGTTATACAGATATGCTGTAAAATTATAAAACACAGGCAAAATAGGATACTTTTAAAGAATAAAATTGAGTCTATTTAACAGGAACTATGATAAGTTTTTACTGCTGTCCAGTGGCCTGCCCTGCCCCCCCCCCCCCCCACGAAGACCACTAATCTACAAGGTGAAGGCAGCATCAACTATGCAGAGTTCTACTTCACCTCAACAGGAAATGAGGGAACGACAGAACAGAAAGAAATCCTCCAGGGTCCTACTTCCTAGGAAGCATCTCACTGCCGATCAGGGGAAAAGTGACAATTAAAATGATATATTCCCAAGCCCCTCAGACTCCAAATTATGAAGAATTCCAGATTCTGAAATTCTGTCACACTGTGCTCAGAATGTTTCATACGGACAATCTTGCAAACCAAAGCTTTCAACATAGCCTGGGTACCTTAAAACATTTATGAAAAATCAATCCTCTGAACCGCACCAATCAGCAAAACTACTGCAGAGAGTAGTAGGCAGCCGCTGTTCGTCTGAGCTCAAGGAGAAAGCTTCAGGGTCACTGTAATGGAGGGAGGCAAGGTGGACTACACCTGGTGAGAAACCACACAGCTCAAGAGAAGCCCAGCAGAATGCTCAATCTTCAGACACTCAGTTTTTGTGGGGGTGGTCCAAGCAGACAGAGGATAGGCTTTGGAGTGAGAGAAAACTGGTGTTCAAAACATGGTGCTATCATACTCACTAGCTATGAGATCTCAAGAAAGTGAACGTCTCAATGTCCATGTATTTGTCTCTAAAATGGGATACCTAATATTCCCTTTCTGCAGAAAACTAGGAAAATTACTGAAGTAATCCATTTAAACTACCTGGCACAGTGAATGACACATAGTAAACATGGCCTTGTCCTCTCCTTTATTCCTAGGTAAAAAAATCAAATTCAAGAGTATTTACAAACACTGTGCTAAGTGAAATAAGCCAGACACAAAAGGACACATACTGCATGATTCCACTTATATGGGTACCTAGAATAGACAAATTCTTAGAGTAGGAAAGTAGAATCATGCTGACCAGCACTACTGGTGGAAGAAGGAAACGGGAAGTTACTGTTTAATGGATGCAGTTTCAATTTGGGATGATGAAAGAGTTCTGGAGATGAATAATGGTGATGGTTGCGCAACTCTGTAATACACTTAATGCTTAAATTGTACACTTATAAATGGTTAAAATGGTAAATTTTATGTTATGCATATTTTAACACAATAAAAAAAATTTAAGACTATTTGCAGGGTAAATCAAGGGACAAATAAAAACTGACAAAGGCCAATCTTAGAAGGCCTATAGGAATGTAAGCTGCAAAGTGTTTCAGCACAGTCTGTAGTATTTCCATTTCCCTTCTGGAATTGTTTCCTCACTACACAGCTGGGTCCAAAATAACACTGTCACTATGGGTGAGATGGCTATGCTCCCCTTTGTCAAGCAGGAAGAAACCACTTCTCCTTTCCACCCTGTGAGAGTGATACTCTGCTCAGCAACCTAGAAGCTTTGAGAAGTGGATGATTCCCAAGTCGTTTTAAAAGCTAGCACAACTCTGCTACAAATACGGGCAAGGATCAAACGTAAAATTAATGAAACTGTTATCTAATTTCACTTATAAACACAGACGATAATAATCCAAAATAGCAGCAAATCAAATCCAGCATGTTAATCAAAGAACAACACAGCATGATGGCTTCAGGTTATTCTAGGAATTAGGAAGTCTACATGACCATCTCAAAAGATACAAGGTCATTTGAAAAACACCAGAGTCTGGAAAGAAACAAAGTTGAGAGCATGGTAAAAACTCAGAACTTCACCCTGAGGTGTTGATGAGCCACTGAAAGTGTGGAAGAAAGACAAGGATGGAATGGAAGGACAGGGACGAGGGTAGGGGAATGTGAAATAATTATATCTGCAGTTTTGAAAGATCATTTTTGCAATGATGAGGAGGATGAACTGGAGACAGGGAGAACTCTGGGCATAATGAAGGCAGAGGAGACTCCAGGTTTCTGAGCTGAGCAACAAAGTTGATGGTCGTGTCATACCCTGAGATGGGGCATGCAGCATTGGGAGCAAGTCTGTGTGACAAGAGGAGTTGAATTCATTTGTGACATGTTGAGCTTTGTGGCCTTACGGGATATCAAAATAGAAATAACCTGTAGGCAGATGTCTGCTATCTGAAGTCCAGAAGAGAAGTCTGGGATGCAGAAGTCAGTCTAGGAATCATAAATGTGAATGAATTTCCCCAGTGAGGACATGCAGCATGCAAAGAGGGAAGACTAAGGATGGAATCCTGGTGAACTCCAATATGTGCAAGGGCTGGAGGAGGAGGTATCCATGAAGTAGATGAAAAATAGTTGCTACAAGAAAAGAACAACTAATGGAGGTTAAAAGCCAGTTAAGAAGAGAACTTCCCAAACGGGGGCTTAATCAAGTAAGAAGTCAAAGAAGATCAAGATGGAAAGGACTCTGGACTTGGCAATTCATAAGTGCATATGCAATTTCACGGAAGAAGCCAGACTGATATGGAATGAAGAGTAGCTGGGATGTTAGGTGGAGACTGAATGCAGGAAACTCAAAGTGGAAGGCAAAACTTACTAATGCAGCCTGAAAACTCGGGGAGAGGGGGGAGAAAGGTAGGTGGTGGTTGTTTCTTTTACAGTGGAGACACATGAGCATATTTTATAGACTGAAAGAAAACAACCACTGGGAAGGAGGAAATTACAAATGTAAGAAAACGTGTTTATAATTGATAGATGTAGGGTACACCATGGAGAAGATGGCAGAGAAGGAGTTGTGAGAATGCTAGAATGTGGTGGCCAAAGTCTGATCACTCAAGGACTGCCTAAGTGTGATGTAGCAGACAGGAATGCACGGAACTAACTCGATTCACTGTTTTAAATCAGTTCTGACAGAAAGTTCTTTTGATTGGAACTGGGGTGGGTGTCAGATGCTGAGGTATGCTGACTGCCATTTGCAACCAATCCCCAGAAATCTTAACACAATTGGAATATTGTAATTGTCCATCACAAAATTTAAGTGCCTCCCTTATCATAAGCACCCAAATATTTGTAAAATAAATGGATTAGGCTGCCTAGGGTTTTTCTGGGGAATCAGAGAAGGAAAATTATGAATAATAAAGGTGGCAGAAGGGATATTAAGGAGAGGGAGAATCCCAGGGAAGAAAAATAATAAAGCCTAGCACCAGACTAAAAACATCCAGTGGAAGGAGGAAAAAGAATGAAAAACTTTAACTCTCATTTCTGCTTTTTATGATTATCATGATTATTTTTTATTAGCAACTAAAGAACTGGAAGAAATATCTTTCAAAGATTAAAAGCATCCTATTAGAGGGGCCAGCCTAGTGGCGCAGTGGTTAAGTTCACATGTTCTGCTTCGGTGGTCCGGGGTTTGCTGGTTCAAAGCCTGGGTGCAGACCTACGCACTGCTTGTCAGGCCATGCTGTGGTAGGCATCCCACAGGTAGAGGAAGATGAGCACAGATGTTAGCTCAGCAAAAGAGGAGGACTGGCAGGGGATGTTAGCTCAGGGCTAATCTTCCTCAAAAAGAAAAAAAAAGGCATCCTCTCAGAAACCAACAGCAGTAAAGCAGACTGAAAACACCAGAGGCATTCCCATTAGAGTCGGGAATAAGACAGGGATAGGGGGATATTCCAATTGCCATTCTGACAAGACTTAGAAATACAGTAAGAAGAGAGAGAAAAAAAGAGAATGAAAAAAATGAGACATTATCATAATTTTCAAATAATAACTGCCTACTAAGAAAATCCAAGAGAATTGACTGGAAATTAGAAACAACAAGAGAAGAAGTGGCCAACTCTTACACAAATATAGAAAAAATCTATATCTTTTCATTATATCAATCAGAACCAGGAAGAAAGTTTAATGGAAAAAGAATCAAATTCACAACTCCAACAAAAACATACAGTAATTAGGAGTGAACCAAAAGACTTAAATGAAGAAAACAATAAAATTTTACTAATCAGCAAAAAGAAGGAAAAATAAACGAAGATAAATGGCACATTCCTATAAGGGGAAGATAAGAATAAAGACAAGTAAAAAAGAAAACAATGAACTGGGCAAAAAAAATCTAAAATATATGGTAAAAGATTATATCCATAAAAACTCTACAAATAATTAAGAAAAAAATACAAACACAAAGCTTTTCAAATGGGCAAAGTATATCCAATAGACAAACCATTCTATAAAACCCCAATAAACATAACAAGTTGCTCAATCTCATCAAACTAAGGATACACCATTTATAATCTATCAGATTGAGATACATTTTAAAAGATTAATAATCTCCTGTTTTTGGAGGGTTCAGGGAAACAGACACTAGCATAAGCTGCTTGCAAGCTTGGTACCAGTAACTGATACAGCATTTTGGCACAATTTGATATCTATCAAATTTTTAATATGTATAAACTTTGACTCACAAGTTCATCTCTAGGAATCAATTTCAGAAACATTAACACAAATATGCAAAGCAGTACAGAGTACATACAAAAATGGACACTACAGCATTTATTTTGTAAAAGAAAAACATTAAGAATAATACTAAATATCCATCGATAGGCAATTGAGTAAATTAGTTATATATGGATGTGTACTATTTGCATAATTAAAAATAATAATGGATACACTTGCAATGAACAATCCAAAAATGAAATTAGGAAAACAATTTCATTTACAATAGCACCAAACAGAAGAAAAGGCTTCAAAATAAACTTAACCAAAAAAAGTGCAAGACTTGTACACTGAAAACTACAAAATACTGTTGAAAGAAATTCAAGAAGACCCAAATAAGTGGAAAGACATCCTTTGTTCACGGAATGAAAGACTTAATATTGTTAAGACAGCAATACTCCCTAAGTTGATCTACACATTCAACGCATTTGCTATCAAAATTCCTCCTATTTTTCCGCAGAAGCTGACAAGCCCTGTTATGGAGTTTAAAAAAAAAAGGGCAAGGTGCCAGACAATATGTATAACTCTATTTTCTTTTTAACTTACATACAATGTTTGTGTGCAGATGTGTTCATATTAAGGGGAACAGGCCTTTCACCTTGTGCTTCATCCACGTCTGTATTATGAAACTTTCACAACAGGTACATATGAGTTTGTAGTTTGAGAAAGTCACAATAAAAAATTATGTAATATTTCAAATTTAAATTCCCAGAGAGACTGCCTGCCTGGAAGGAATGGCAGATTGTCTTCTGTCTGTGATTTGTCTGCAAAATGGAAAAGAAATCCACATCCAAGAACATCTCTCGGCCCCAAGGCTACTTCCACGTCATCGAGCAGTGGAGTATCACTTCAGTGACAGCTGTCCTAAGAGCAGCAAGTTACTGACAACACTGAAGCTAGATGACAGGTGCATGAGGATTCTCTATAACATTCACTCTACTTTTGTGTAGGTTTGGAAATTTTCATAATACAAAGTTAAGGAAAAACAAAGAGGTGCCTTATCTTTGATCTTTAGGATCCATCTCTCCTTAATTACCTAGGAATCAGGATTAAGATTCTGACTAACATTCTGAGAAGAAGAGTCCCTCACTACACACCCCACCCTGAGGCCCTTCATTCCCTTACCTAAATTCTGCAGTGGCTAAAAAGAGGATCTTGCAGTGCAGTGATCTTGTACAATTACAGTCAAAGGAAAACTCAGCGATAAAACAATAACAAGTATTTGGAGTTGCGATGAGGGCGAGTCCAGCCTTCTGAAATACTGGGCTTCCTAAATAAAGGATAATGCAGGTACTTAAAGGGTTAAAATAAAAAACAGTTGTAACTAGTATGTTCACTATTCTCTCTTGCGGGAAATCATCAGTTTCATCCTATGACGGGCATTGCCACAAGGGTCGTTACATGTCTGCAGGTCCCAGGTAAATCAGAGGGAAAAGGCTTTTCACTAGGGAATCAGCAATTCACAGGAAAGGGGCTCAAGGTTTCATTTACGTTAGGGCTTAACGTTAGACAGGGTGTTCCGGTTCTCTGCGTTTCTCTCAGGATGAAACGTTTTCCTCTGACTGCAGTACTAATGTGTTCCTGTGGGTTGCAACAGAAAATGGATTTCTTACCATGGAGCCTAGTAAAAGAGCCTGACAAGCTGATTGCCCTTCTCCATCTCCTTAGAGTAGAGTCCAACGCTGGACACAGCACAGGAACCCGGGAGGAGGTCTACCTTCAGGGCCTGACTGTCCCCACCTGCTATCCTCACTTAGAATAAACACTGGCTGCAGGAGAATTCTGAGTTCTTCCCAGGACTGGGGAGCTGACTGGGGGAAAGCACTTAGCACACGGCCTCTCAGGAAGCGGTCCAAAAATTTGGCTCTCCCCACTACATCTCTCATCCCTTTTCCTGCATTCTGCCTTTCACTGACTTACCTCGTCATCCGGCAAAGAACAATTAACTCTAAAGCCACGTCAGGCTAGAACACAACAGAGCTGCTCCAGCACCGATGGAGGTCTTTTTCTCCCTCCACAAAGAATCAACTGTAGAGGATCCTGAATAGCTCTTCCAAACACTTTCTGACAAATACAATTTGCAAGCTTTCAGCTTTGGAGTTATCCCAAACTCTTCAATTATTTACAAGGGGATCAAACACAAGCACAGAAACACAACAGACAGGTTTCACTTAAGCTGGGCTTTTGTCCTCTGGGGTTCTGTTGTTGCTCAGTTTTGTTTTAAGTTCTACCTTTCAATGAGGTGGCTGGGTACAGGGAATCCGCTCAGACCTTTGTTTAATGTGTTCTTTCAGGATCTGGAAAGGGAGTCATAGTCCCTGCCAGGTCTCAGTTCCTCCATCTGTAAAATGACTGTCTGATGATTTGCTGGAAGCACCTACATCACAGTGAAAAAAGAGGCAGGTAAAAGCAATGTGATTTTATCAAAGAAAGCAAGTAACAGTGTAAAGAGGAGGCAGGAAGGGGCAGAAGAAACCTCTCTTGTAGGCTGAGCCCCTCCTCCTCCATTCCAGAAGTTCATTCATGCTTTCAAAAACACAATCACTGCAGCCTTGCCAAAAAATAAAAAATTATACACGCCTACACACTTAATGAATTCACTTATGAAAAATAGGCCAACTTGTTCAAGCACAGAAAGCTTAAAGGCAGGACAGGAAAAACAAAATAGATTTGCTGCTCTAATTTCTTCTAACTTCCAGCCTCTTGGAAAACAAAAGGCCCTGAGAACTGGCAATAAATTCTCAGCTCTGGGGAAAGCAGCTTATCCTGTACTACCTCCTACTCATATCCAATTGATTTCAAATTTCAAAAGTAGGCAGGACCACGTTCAGAAGAATAAACAAAGAGGAAGGGATGAAAATGAAAGTTTATGATGAAACTATTTCAAATGAGGAATTCACTACCCAGTCAAAGGCAATGATGAAAAACAAAAGACAGAGAAAAGCTAACATTTATCCAGTCCTCTATAAATGCTCCCACTAGGATCCACATTCTATTCTATCTAGCCTAGAACTGCAGGATCTCATACCACGACCCGAAAGTGGTTTAATTGCTGTAATTAGGGCTTCTCCCTAACTCAAAACCACTGAAGAGGAATTATGAAAGGTTTTAGGCAGAAAGGGCCGCAGACACCATCCTGTGCTTGATTTCTCCTGTCTTATCAACACTCTTATCACTAGCACTCACACTCAAGTCTGGGAGCTCCAAAGCCCAGCTCTTTCTGTGGCACTATGCTTTCTTCCCAGGCCTGGAGAGAAGTAGGAATCAGAGTCTAGAGGCATGCCAACTGAAGACAGAAAATCATGCACACATTTTTATCAACCTTTACTCATGACAACCCACCAAAATGACAGTATAGAAGTACAGAAGATTCTTTGCAGGACAACCTAGAGAATTCAGGTACGGAGAACCCAAGTGGCCATCAGTAAAGGAAATTCTTCCCCAAACACAATTTTAGAAGAAGAAAAGAAAGAGAAAGCCGCGACCCAGACTGTGCTCCAAGGGGGCTACGGTGGAGTGAATGCTCATGCACCCAGATCCTAAATAAGTTCTAGGCTCCTACGGGCAGCTATGAGGCATGAAGGGATTGGGACATTGGGACAAGTTGGAGAATGCAGGTAGACAAGGGGGCTGCCAAGGGAATAGCAGAAAAGCTGTGTAAACAGGTGGGCAGGGGAGGAGCATCTGTGAAAAGTCCAGGCTGGGCCCCCTTTGCATATTAGGCTCAGTTCTGTGATAATTACAGGTTTGCATCTCACCACTAGACTATGAGTAAGGTAACCAAATAATTGATCATCAGCACAGGGGAACTTTGAGATTCAAAAGGAGTACTATTAATAATTATATCAAGACAACAGGCACAAACCGGGGCTGTGCCAGGCAAATAGGACATAATGGTCTCCCTAGGGATGAGCTCCTCAAGGCAGGAACTATGTCTTATTCCATGTTGCCAAGACCAACTAGGCTCTCAGTAAATGCTGGCTGAACAACTGAGGTGACTATTTTCTTCAATAATTCCAAATCCGCCAAAACCAATCTGCGTGTTATTCCCACCAGCGCCACCTTGTTGCAAACCAGAAGGCACTGCTGTAGCTGTGCATGGCAGGTGCATTCCTGTAAATGGAGGTACATGCTTTTTAATTGAAAAAAAGAAAGGCAAAAACCTCTTGAAGTGATCTTTGACATGAACCTCCACATCCACAGCCAACCAAAGCTCTGCCCTAAAGCCGGGCCCCACCGCACACATTGTGCCCTTCCATGCTCACCCTGTCCCCGGCTGGGAAAGCCTGTCAGACAGCCCGGGAGCTCCGGCGACAGGTGATGCCCCATGCCGAGAGCCGAGAGCCTTTTTTCATGAGGGCTGCTCCACCTTTGGCCATTCTCTGGCTTAGTAACTCTAAAAAAGATCATCAGTCTCGACCAGCAGATCTGCACACTCTGGTCTAGATGTTTACAGCAATACTGAGAGTCACAATACACAAGGAGGAAGGTTCTAAAACTTGTTCTAAATCCTTTCCTTACGGGAGTCAGTTTTTCATAAGTCATCCGCAGGGAGGTACTAAACAAAAGCCCCAAGATCTGTTTCTTTTCTGAGGAGAAAATGCCCAGAAAACACTAGTGAGGATTCTCCGACAAGGGGGTTTCAGGGAAGGCCAGAAACAAGCTGCGAGAGGACTTAGCCCTGGGCTTCGGGCCTTCACTTCTCTCTGAGACTGACAGCTGTGAGTCCTATTAATGGATCTCCAGCACCCTTCTCAGATTTCACTGGTTTAATCCAAGCTACCAAATAATTCTAAGGAGACCAGCCCAGAAACTATTCAGGTGCCTCTGAGCAACTGTTGCAAGGTACTCCCACACAGGGGTGAGCATGGGGGTGGAATAAGAGAAATGGGGCGGCATCTTTGGCCAGACCTCAAGGGGCCTTACATTTTTTGGTTCCCATTATCAGATCACACAGTAAGGATATAATATGAATTCTCATTTTTATAAATCCTGGACTTCTTTTATAAACAACACAATTGTATTGCATTGTAACATGCTCCATGTTGCACTATACTTTGTGTTAGAAGTACTAGTTTATTAAAGGTAAACATTTAATGGAAATGATCTGGGCCTCTCTCTTTTTCTGAAAGGCTCTGTTTTCATGTGGATCTACAACGGAGAGCTAAAAAGGTATCATTTACAAGCATAATGCCTCAGATGTGTGCAGACAGGACTTCCTTAGGCCAGGGTGATTCAAAGTTCCAAAATAGTAGGCACTGTAGAGAAAATGAAATCAATTTACTCTGTTGAGGATTTACTGTCTGCAAAGTACGAGCTCAAGTCAAATTACTCTCAGATGCCACTATTAATTTTGATAATAATATCTACATTCCAATGCCAAATGCTCAAATTATTACCCAACTTTCCCCCAACATTCCAACAATTTACTCCCCACCTCACTGTCTCTCACCTCACTGAACCTCCTATTTGTCCCCAAGTCAGCTTAGATATCACCATAATTTTTTAACTTTCCAAAGGGCAACCTGGAACACTCTAGGAGCCTGCTCAAAAACCTTCAACACTTCCTCACAGCCTGTTTAAAAAACAGCTTAACTGCCTTGGTGTGGCATTCACACTGTGAGGACCTGCACCAATCTCTTTTTCTAGGAAGCACAGCTCAGGTGAAGAGTCTGAGTTCTGAACCCAAAGAGCCCAGTTTCAGATGACAGCTCTACTACTTACCTTCCCCTATTAAAGGAGAATTACACCAGTAACTAACAAGACAGCTGTGAGGAATAAGTGAAATAACTTGCCTAAAAGAGCTCAGCACTGGCCTGGTACATAGAACCGTCCACTAAATCTTAGCTATTTTCATTGTCCTCAGCTTCCTTCATTTATTGAACAAATATTCAAGTACTACTGTAGCCCAGGCCCTGTTCTAAGCGCCTGGCTTACAGAGCGAACCATAGTCCTGCCATCCTGGAGCTTCTACGTGAATGGGGGAAGGCAGCACCCCGTGGCTTCAGCAGATTGACCCAGTCAAAGTGTCATCTTCCCCACCTGGGCCAGCCCCCACAGCTTTGCTGAGGCACCGTTTCACCTTAAACGCTCATTACTACCTGCCAAAACTCTGCCTATCCTTTAAGATCCAGCTCCTGGGACATCAATTCCCGGAAGCTTTTGCTAGGCTCCTCCCAAAGAAGGGAAGCCTGGACTCAAAGAGCACTCAGTCTGCCTCTCTCTTAACTGGTTAGCTCTAATATAAAACACGAGGTCTTCATATGCAAACCACATCTACTCTGCCACAATCACTTGTTTGAAGGCAGGAGTATCATTTTCTCTCCTCAACAACTGGCACATCTTAGCTTCTCAAAAAACATTTGTGAAATGGGCAAGTAAATTTTTAACCTAATTATTCTATCTTCATCCTATGAGTAAGCCAAAGAACCCAAAGAGAAATGTGGACTATAAAGAGGTCTCAGGAAAGAAAAGAAATAGCTTTAGAGGCCCACATAATACCAAGAGTTCAATGATTTATCTTAGCTAAGAAATTATGACGTCTCTTTATACGACTATTTTTTTCTTCTTAGATGGGGTTAGTAAACTGGTAAAGTTTTCATGGACTGGTGAACTTCTAAGACTTGCATACTTTTACACCAGCGAAACAAAAACAGAAAAAACAATTTAGGCCTTCCTTTTCTTAGTGTTAAATTTTTACCAAAAGCCAAGAGCGGAAAAAGCACAGTACAGAAGGATGTGTACACTTGTCCAGAGGACCTCAGACTGATGTGGAATATGCTCTCAAGTTCATGGCCAAACCAGGACAGGAGAAGGGTGGCTCACAAAGCCCAGCCTGAATCGGTTCAAGTACCACCTCTGCCCAGCAGGGTCAGGAAGTCCTCGTTTCCCCTCCCTCGTGGAAACCTGGGGGCAACTGTGACCACTGCACCAGAGTAGGGCTATAGGTGGCTTCAGAGCCTCATAGCCCTGACACTAGGACAATCCAGTCAGATAACAAATAACCCTTAAAATACTCAAAGTACCTTTGATTTCAGATAAGGAACATTGCTGTATTCCAGACAGGTGGAAGATCAAATGTAAGAAACATTTCTTTAATAATCATAACACAACTTTAGCAGATTCCCCAGCACTCTGCAAGCAATAGGCCCACAGCTGAAGGAAGGATGAGTCTGTCTGGGGAGAGGTTTTTCTGCTAACTGAGAACTGATTCCAAATGGCTGAACTTTCCATTTAGCTAATGGAAATCTCCTAAAATGTACTAAACGTGTCTATTACAGAGAATATTCTAGAATTCAGCCTTTCTTAATGCTTCAGCGTCATCATTACAAACACATTCATTGCACTGAGCTGAAGTCCAAGAGTTTCTTTCCAAGATCCTACAAGGCCGAGCAGCAAATCAGAGGCGGCCTTCAGTAGTACTCAGGCCCTTGGTTGTCTTCTCCTACCTTCACTTGCTGCTGAGACACTGCCGGAGATACGCTCTCTCCACAAGTTTTAGTTTGGGAGGTGGCAAAGTCTGGAAGGATAGAGTTGATAAGGTAGCCTCTAGCTGTCCTGAGCTGGTGTCGTATATCCTTTGAGCCGATGATTCTAAAAGGTTGGTTCCAGAAAAAGCATGGGCCTTCCAGAAACATAACTGTTCAACTCCTCCTTATGTTCATTTATTCAACAAATATTTATGGAGAGGCCATCATGTCCCAAGTACTGTTTTAGGCAATGGAGGTTCTATAGTTAAATGAGACAGGTAAGGGCTCTGCCATCAGGAAACACACATTCAAGTGTGGGGACTTCTAGCTAGGGGTAAAGGGACTGGCTGCGGCGGGAGACTGCTTAGCCAGGGAGGTCAGGGAAGACTTCTGAGAAGATGAGATTTGAGCGGAGACCTCAGTGATGGGGCTCAGAACACCAAGATCTGGAGGAAAGCCGACCAGGCATCAGGAAGGCCTCACAGCATGTTCTAGAGACAGAAAGGCCAAGGTGGCTGGAGCAAAGTAAAAGGCAGCAGGAGTAGGAAGAAGGCCAAGAGACAGAGTCCATAGGTACAAAGTCATTTACACTATAAGGTAAAGTTTTTAGTTTTATCCTAGGTATAATGGGAAGACACTAGAGAGCGTCAGGCTGAGAACTGATGAAATCCAAGGTATAATTTTAGAAGATTATTCTGAACGCTGTATGCATTGGAGGCTCATCACAGCCAACCTTGTTTTTAAACTGTGCTGACATGACAATATTGGACAGTGATTAAGAGTGCAGCCTCTGGACCCAGACTCTCCCACTTACTAGCTGGATAACTTTGGGCAAATTGTTTCCTCTATTTGTCTCAGTTTCTTCATCTGTAAAATGGAGATAAACATGACTATCTCATAGTTACCGGTCTAGTTTCAGTTTTAAAGGCAAAAGCAAAAGTAAAGGTATCCAAGTATCTAAATGTCACTAGTAATGCAAGAACTTACCCCCAAGAAGCCTCTAGCGTACCAGTCAGTCTTCACACATACTCTCTCTCAGTGAAGAAATGGACAGTTGATACAATCTTGTTAACAAAGTAAAAAGTGTCCCTCCTTTTTATTGTGGGAGGCTACTACTAAAGCAGGAGAAAGAAGTATATCCAAAATGTGAACCAGAATTTAGTGTACCACTCAGTAGGATACGGTTTCTTAAAGATGAAGACAATCTTCTCCTGGCTAGGAAAGGTTTCCCTTCTCTAAATGAAAAATAGCTCTGTGGCTACAGTTATTCATGCTGAGTATTTGAGCAACATGGTGGAGTCCCACATGCCTGACTGTTCATTACCTAACAGCTGCAGACAGAATCTAATGAACCTTAATGATCCGTGGGGCTCTCAGCCTGCCAGGAATCCTCTGTCACAGAGGGTACACAGTTTTGAGAACAATCAGGAAGCCCAGCTTTCCCCTTCAAAAGAGGTCTAAATGTAAACATATAAAATTTCTTTTACAATCTCAAAGCTACACTTTCTATTTCTAGATTTCCTTCACTGGGATCTTATATGCTACAACACTCATGATTTTTCTATTTGCAGTTTTCTGGGAACAAATCACAATTTAAAATCAAGTTCTTAAATTACTAACAAAGGTTAGGATGGATGCCAAGGCATTCATCCAACCAAAACTCATTTTCCGGATTTATTGGATAGGAAGGAAACAAGGAAACTCCTGGCTTATTCCCAGGTGTCCCTCCCACTGCCTACCCCTCCTCACTTTATCCTCACGAGATGAAAGTCACCCATGGGATTTAGAGGCCCATCGGAATCCTCCTGCCTTACGGGGACCATTTTTACAAATTCATCCCACAGCCAGTTCCTCTCATAAAACTACACTGTATTAGGATATGACTATAACAGAGGAAATTGTCAGTGATTTTTTTTTTAAATGACAAGGAAGATTAAACAAAAAATACAAAGAAAAAGAAAAAGTAATCTCAAATATAGGTGAGCAGAAGATACTTATTATACAATTAAATGTAATTAAATTTAATAAGCAGTTACTATATGCTGAGTCCTACTGTGCAAGCAAGGGGTTCAGAGACAGAAAGATAAAATGTGGCCCTCACCTGCAAAAATATTAATAATATAGTTGAAACAAGTATGCAGATGGCCACAATATAAGACAAAACATGGTCTGGAAAAGTAAAGTGTGTCTGTCCTTAGGGCTATGGAAGCACCAACCACTGTACAAGCTACCTCAACCAGGAAAAATCAGCACAGGCTTTACAGAGTCACTGCATTTAAGAGGAGCCTTCAATCAGTAAGGAGTTTGACAAGGCCAAGAAGAGACAGTCCACACAGACGAAAGAGGATGGTGGTCGGGTGAGGAGATACCGATGGACTGTAGCTACAGTATGGAGGGAATACGGTGAAAGAAAAGCAGAGAATAGCATATTTGGGACAAAAATATTAGAGAGCTTTGAACATGATGCTCAGGGGTTCGAGCTTTCTTTCGCAGGCAGCAGAGAACTCAAGGCTTCTGCTCAGGGATGAACATAACCGATCTGTGTTTTAGAAAGCCTCCGTGGCCTGGAGAGGGAGACCAGGAAACTACTTTGACAATCTAGGGAAGAGAAAAGTGATTGTCTGATGCCTATATTAGATGGAGACCAGAATGAAAAGAAAGAAAAGAGTCTGAAAGATACTTCAGATAAAATAGTTGGTGACATTTTCTTTATGCATTTCTGCTATTTCCAAACAGGCACGTGGTCTTAAAGATGGAAGGGAAACGCAAACAGAATTATTTCAGAAAAAAACTACTAAAACTTTTGACAAGCGGATTGTGTATATTGGGGGAGGGAGGTTTGAGAGACAGGAAGTTGAAAATTAACCCCAGACTTCCACTGATGGTATCTAATCACACCTCAAACCTAAACAGGAATAAAGGCGGAAAGGAGGCAATCTAAGGTTCATCCGCCATCTTCTCCCAATCAATCAAACAGGAAAAGGGAAAACCAAAGATATTAAACCTAGTTCAGATTCCACTAACCCAAAGATGGACTAAATTACTCTGCAGTGCTCATGAAAACGTGGTTTTCTAAGCAAAGGACCAAGGTAAACAGAGGGACGTGTAAACAAAGCGACAATGTGATATGGTTATCAAACAGTTTCCAAGTATACTTAAAGTCACTTTTAAAGTGTCCTTGAATGCCAATAATGCATATGTTAATAAATTAGTTCTATATTCTTTAAAACATCCATTAGATAACATTATTGCACAATTTAGCCCAAAGTTATCATGGTTTGTATTACTACATTCACTAGAACTAAAAGGAAAAATATTGGGGCCAGCCCTGTGGCTGAGTGGTTAAGTTCACATGCTCCACGTTGGCAGCCTGGGGTTTGCTGGTTTGGATCCTGGGTGCAGACCTACACACCACTCATCAGGCCATGCTGTGGTGGTGTCCCACACAGAAGAACTAGAATGACCTACAACTAGGATATACAACTGTGTACTGGGGCTTTGGGGAGGAAAAAAAGGGGAAGAGGGGGAGAGGAAGATTGGTAACAGATGTTAGCTCAGGGCCAATCTTCCTTGCCAAAGAAAAGGGAAAAATACCATATTTCTTCTTAGCCTATAAGTTAGTTCTCTCATATTAAGTGTACTATTCATCCCTATTTTGCTATCACCACAAATCTGACATGTTGGATTAGGAAACTTTTCAGTTCAAAAGCCAAAAGACACACATAAAAAGAGTACAAACACAGGTTTCCCCCACTATCCGAAATTTTGATTTATGCCACTTCACTTTTACAAAAGACCTACATTAGTACACATTTTCGCCAACGTAAAGAAACCCAAAGAGGATTTTGCTTTTACAAAAAAGGTGAAAAGTGAAAACAGCAGTCAGCGTTTGTCTCACATCGAGGCTAAGCAGTCCAAGAGCTTCCACATGAGCTTCAGAATGAGCCACATGAGACACAGCAGACCACGAACCTCAACCTTTGCCATTGAGGCAGGCGGACACAGAAGAAAGTGCAGACGTTAGTGACCTGCCTGCCCTGATGGATTCCGACGGTGACCAGAGGTTAACAGATGGTCCTCTCACACGCTCTCCTACACCCAAGTCTCCAGTACCTCCCCGACCCCAATCTCCAACAACTCAGCCTAACACCATCACCACCACCAGCACCTCTCAGTCTTCAATGTGCTGTCTTCCTATCTAAGTGAAACTACACTGTACACACTACATTATTTCTACTTTCTATAGGCTGTGTTTTTATCATATCATTCCCGCTTTTGCTATATGGTAGTGCTATTTTAGGTTTTATGTGTTACTTGGTATAATTTGGTAGGTTAATTTTTGGGTCTAGGAACACTCAAAACTTTTCCCACATAAACTAGTGGTATGGTTGGCCCTCTGTATCTGCAGGCCCAACAGCCGCGGATTCAACCAACTGCAAATCGGAAGGCCTACAATGGTTGCATCTGTACTGAACATGTACAGTACAACTTTTTTTGTCATTATTCCCTAAACAATACAGTATAACAACTATTTACATAGCATTTACACTGCATTAGGTATTGTAAGTAATCTAGAGATGATTTAAAGTATGTGTGAGGATGTGTGTAGATTATACGCAAATACTACACCATTTCATATAAGGGACTTGAGCACGTTCTTGAGTATATTTTGTTATCTGCAGGGGGTTCTGGAACCAATCCCCCCTGCAGACACCAAGGGACGACTGTAACTGCTTCTTTGCTTGATGCCATTCTGTCTTAGGAAAGGCTTCACGGGAACGCTCTGCTTGCAGATAGCGGGGGAAAGCTGTAAAACTGGATAAATCTGAATAAGATTGTTGGGTTGTATCAATGTCAATATCCTGGTCATGATCTTATACCATAGTTTGGCAAAATGTAACCATTTGGCAGGAGCTAGGCATTTGTACAAGGGATCTCTATATTATTTCTTACAACTGCATGAATCTATAATTATCTCAATTTTTAAAACAGGGAATCGTTTAAAAAAAGAAACCCAACAGGCAGCTCTGTCCTATGAAACCTATTTACTTTGGCTCCACAACAGACATAACAACAAAATGGGAAGCTTTGGAGCTAAGTGCTGAAGGTAAAAGCATAGAAATGTGTCAGATTCTAAAAGCGGTGACTACAAAGTAAAAGGGAGAAAACAAGAGAAAAATAGTGAATAAGGATTCCTCTGTTTGCAGCTTTACATACAGTCCTGTAAGCAGGTAAGGCCAGTATCCTTACTGCTCTCCATTTTACACACAGGGAAGCAAAGGCTCAGAAGTAAAGTGATCTGCCCAAGTCTACACATCAGAGTCAAGTGCTCACAACTCAGTGGAAAAACATTAAAAGGAAAAGTCTAACTTCCTACTAGGACAGGAATGGGGAAGGAGGTGTAGGAAGGCGATTGGCAGATGGCAGACTAAATGCACCAAACTGATATCATCCAAGCAATATCATCTGAGCAGCATCGAGGGTCATGGCCTACCAAAAGGCTTCATGTTATGAGCTATGGAGGAGACTCAGTTAAAACCCTGCCCAACACCACAGGGTGCAAATTCCCATCTACAACCGAAAAATGAGTGATGCTGCTAAGAGCAGAACACCGGCCCAGGCAAAGCCCTGAAGCCCTGACTGACAGGTCTCTATAATGGCAATATATAACGCAAGCTGGCTTTCACTTAGATTATTCTCATTGGACTATCAAAAAATCTCAAGTGCCCTTCTATGGATGAACAGATAAAGAAGATGTGGTATATATACACAATGGAATACTGCTCAGCCATAAAAATAGACAAAATCGTCCCATTTGCAACAACATGGATGGTCCTTGAGGGTACAATGTTAAGCAAAATAAGCCAGACAGAGAAAGACAACTACTACATGACTTCACCCATATGTGGAAGATAAACAAATAGATGGGTAGAGAGAACAGATTAGTGGTCACCAGAGGGGAAGGGGGCTGGAGGTAGGCAAAAGGGGTAAAAGAGTATGGTGACGGATAAAATTTGGACTACTGGAGGTGAGCATGATGAAGTCTATTCAGAAAGTGACAAATAATAACATACCCCTGAAACTACACAATCTTATAAACAATTATGATCTCAATAAAATTACTGGGGGAAAAATCGCACGGAATACCATAGGCAGAAAAGGTTAGGGGTTTTTTAATTTATTAGATAAATTTTACTGAGGAACAACTCTGTGCCAAGGTGTTACAGATAAAATTACTTAAAAAAGCAAAAAGGTAGGGGCCAGCCCCAGTCGTGTAGTGGTTAAGTTCGCACACTCTGCTTCGGCAGCCCGAGGTTTGCTGGTTCGGATCCCAGGCACAGACCTACACACCACTCATCAAATCCCAGGGCACATATAAAATAGAGGAAGATGGGCACAGATGTTAGTGCAGGGCCAACCTTCCTCAGCAAAAAGAGGAGGATTGGCAGTGGATGTTAGCTCAGGTCTAATCTTCCTCATAAAAAAGAAGGAAAAATGTAGACATAGTCTGAGAAAGACAGGCATTAATCAAATCCTCACAATATAAATTAAGCCACGGTAAATGTTACAAAACCAGCCCTGGTGGTCTAGTGGTTAAGATTCAGTGCTTTCACCACCCGGCCCAGGTTCGTTTCCTGGTCAGGGAACCACACTGCCCATCTGCAGATTGTCACACTGTGGTGGCTGTACAGTGCTGTGACACTGAAAGCTATGGCACTGGTATTTCAAATACCAGCAGAGTCATCCATCGTAGACAGACTTCAGCAGAGCTTCCAGACTAAGACAGACTAGGAAAAAGGAACTGGCCCACCACTTCTGAAAAACTTGGCCATGAAGACCCTATGAATAGCAGTGTAGCCATGTCCAATAGAGTGCCAGAAGAGGAGAGGATGGTGCAAAAAGACGGGGCAACATTCCTCTCTGCTGTACAGGGGGGCGCTAGAAGTGCTGTACACCCAACAGCATTAACAACAAACAAAATGCTACAAGGGAAAGCTGTGAAGGCATATAAACCAAAGCTCTATTCTAGTCTGAAGGTCAATAAATAAGATTCTATGACAGATCAAAACTTGTGGAACATAATGTAAGTAAACAAAAATTCAACTGAAAGGAAAAGAAAACAGAGCTGTGAAAAACAGAGAATTAGTTCTAAAACGAATAAAACTCTGACTACCCCATGCAAGAGAAAAGAAGTGACAGAAAAGAACAGTGCAACAGTGCTGAACCACATTCTATATCCACTTTTCTTAACCACACTGCATGACCCAGCGCAGGATCTGAGCCTACAGCTCGCCTTATCTACAAAATCTGTAGTGTAAGCATGGTCCAATTCCCACCATTACTTTTATTTGTACTTGCTAAAGGACACAGAAAAGAAAGCCACAGTAGGGGACAGACTCCCAAGGGCACCAAAAAGCCAACTCTCAGAAAGTCACTAACAACTCTTGGAAAACCAGTGGGGAGACCATTACAGTTGTTAAGACAGAGAAAATAGGGGCTTTCTAAAGCCCAAGAGAGCACTTCTCAATTGAGTTTTTTTTGTTTTGTTTTATTTTGGGGAGTAGGGAGTGGGATGCAGAACCTCCAGCAGGAAGAGATCTGCGTTATGAGACTCCAAATACAAAACACAGTCCCTTCCCTCCAGAAGCTCATACTGTAGTGGGGAGGCCACACACAGATAACATCAATACAATGCGAAACGAGATAAATGGGCTTCCTTGCTTTCAAGTCTTAAAAGATGTCCCAGGCTCATCTTGAACAATTCCTACCTAGGCCTGGAATGAGCCCTTTCTCGAAGGCACTCCAATTCCTTTTCCTGGGAATAGCCCTTTCAAATTGGTTCTGCGACCTTCTGACATGACTTGAAAGGGCTCCTACTGGCCAGATATGGAACATCAAGAAGACGCTCAAATGTAATGGGTTGAACACAACAAATACGTTTAAATTCATTAGTTATATTAATACTAAGAAGACCCTCTTTGGTCATCTTAGGAGGCTGGCAGGCACCAACTCATGTTCTGAAAATTGATAAATCAAAGGAAAGAATGAAGCAGTCAAATTGCCTTTTCTACACAGAATGTATTTCAGAGTAGCCCATAAACTGATGAGGAAAAGTTCTTTACAGAAGACTCACAGCCAATAAACAACAGAATTAAAGGAAATGACAGATGGAAAACTGTCCAGTTAATATCTAATGAAACAATCTAGGCAACAAGCATCATTTGCTACTAAAACCATTAAGTGAAAGGTTGGATGGGAAACATGCAACAGAGGGATCGGTTACAAGACCTGAACCCACTCATCAATCTTAGTATCATCAAAAGTGGGACAACCAGACAATATGGGCCTGCTAATGTGACACAGGTGGATGACGAACACACCAGCTATGAAGCATTAGTTGCAAAACAACAACTGAAGCTAATCAAATGTCTAGAATCAGATCTAACTACCAACTTTCTGTAAATAGAACAACATGCTAGATGACGCAATGACACAAAAAGTGCAATCAGTTAAATTCAGAATGAGGGGGATTCTAGTTTCTTCAACAAATATGAAAAAAAGGTGAGTGGGGGAGAAACTTAGCAATTTTAACAAAAACGTAAAGGTAACACTGACATCATTTGAATCCGGATTCAAACAAATCAACCATAAAAAGATGTTTTGGAAACAACTGAGGATAACTGAACATAGTTATTAGGTGCTACCAAGGAATTTTTGGTAACCTTGTTGGGTGTGATAATGGCATTGTGGGTATTTTTTAAGTCCTTATTTATTTGAGATACATATTGAAATATTTACAGGTAAAATGATATGACACGTGGAATGTGCTTTAAAATACTCTAGGAGGGAAAAAGCAAAGAGAGCTCAGAGAAACAAGACAGACAGAATGCTAAGAGTTGAAGCTGGATGATGGGTATGTGGGGATTCATTGTTTTATTCTCTTCACTGTTATGTATATTTGAAAAAAATCCATGACAACAGGTTGGGGAAAAGATACAACCCTTATGCATGGATAATCATCACAACGTTGTTTAAATGGTAAAAACTTGAAAACAACCTAAATCTCTAGCAACAGGATACAAATTAGGTAAATCATTACACATAAAAAGGAGTATCATGAGACCACAGAAACGACCATATTTTAACAACAAAAATCTATTAACTTTTTACATTGACTAAAACAAAACAATAAACAAACAGGCTGCAGAACAGCATGTACACTGTAATTGTAATGCGATAGATGCACAGAGAAATGCCCGGAAGGATATCCACCAAGATGAGGGCATCTCTGGGTGGTATTATATCAGGCAAGTTATTTTCCTCACTGTTCTTTGGGAACTTCTTATAAAGGCATTCACTCATATATAATTGTAATTTTTAGAGAGGGGGTTAATATTTTTAGTTTCTCAAATTTAAAATGAAGTTGAAGATATGGTTCTTATGGTGATGAAATGGCGTAAAATTCTAAAAGCAATTATCACAAGACCTGGCACATACTCAGACATTCAAAAAATGTTAGCACTCTTCATTTCTTTTTCACATTTGAAAACCATAATAAAAGCAATTGCTTCTTTTAAAAAACAAACAAAAACCCTCACTCCTGCGAATCCAAAACCCACATACTTCCCTTATCTTCCTTCATTTAGTTATTTGTTGACACCTAATACATGTTTCATTTTAAAGTTTAAAACAAAACTCAGTCCTCATTAGCACATCTCTATAATGTCCCTTCTGAAACAGATATTTTCTAAGTACGATATTATCTACGTCCTTAGGTTATCTTTTCATTTTAGATGTGCACTGATCATTTAATCACATAGGTTTTTTACTCTCAAGGAAATGCCTGGGAAAATTCAGCATTCTCCCAGGACTAGGCTTCTCTGTAATTTCCTATGAAGAGGACTGAAGGGGTTGGTGGGACACGGAGGGATTCCTTCATACATGGAATCCCTTCTCCTCTTCTTGCTCCTTTTTTAACAACTGAGATATCATTTGTATACCATAAAATTCATCCCTTTAAAGTATACAATTCGGTAATTTTCAGTATATGCACAAGATGGTGCAGCCATCACCACTAATATCAGAACATCTTCGTCATCCCAAAAAGAATCCTGTTACCCATTAGCAGTCATTCCCCATCCCTCTCTTTAGTCCCTGACAATCACTAATACAATTATAATTCTTAATGAGGCTGTGTTGTTAGTGAAGGGGATAGGAAGATGCAATACGTTCCTTTATAAGTCAAAAGATCTCCATTCTACAAGGCTTGAAATACATAAAGAACATGCTTCAACTCCACACATACCAGTATGCACTGGTGAAGATAAACAAGCATCTTCCTCTTGAATTAGTCCTCCTTCTCGTATAAAGCAGAAACCAAATCAAACAGCCAGATTTGGCTTACTCTGACTGTACTGCTAATCAACTCTAAACATTTGGTCATGGCATATTTCACAATCTTCTCTCTCAAAATTCTGAGGCAAAAACAAAACAAAACAAAAATCTAGCAACCATCACAAAAAGAGAAACTAAATGTAAAAAAAGAAAAGTGGTAATTTAAGTCATTAAGAAAAGCTAAATTCATACCAATGTTTGCTCATTTAGCTGGCAAAACTTATCAAAACAGTTCATGTATTAAATGCAGTAACAGATTTTCTACACATTTTTTTTAAAATCTTTTTAGAGCAACTAGATGAAAACTTAGGGGAAAAGTGGGACTGAAGCAGTTAAGTACGCTTAGTGGATCCTAACTGAACACTGCTTGGGTATCACTCATATTTAAAAAACGAAAAGTTACTTTACTATTACCATAATTCCCAGAGAAAAATTACAGAGAATCACTGTGAGTTAACAGTGATTCTCTTTAATTTCAGATATGCAACCATGCTCCTACCAAAGGCACTGCTTTTTGCAACAAATTCAACTTTTGTTTATTTCTTCATGTAAGCAGACAATAAAGATAACATATCATCCCTATCATATCCTGACCACTATCTTCTCAAAAGCAGAAGAAAATTTTTAAATTTCTGTTTATAAAAGCAATATATGCCTACTGTGGAAATTTTAGAAAATACAGGAACACAGAAAGAAAACCTGTCATCTATAATTTCATCATATAGATTTAATATCACTAACATTTTCACATATCTCTTTGCAGATAGTTTTTTTACACATCTATACATAGCTGAAATCTTGCTGTATATAAATTTTGCACCTGCCTTTTTCATTTCACATTATTCCATGAGCACTTCCCCATGTCACTGGTAACTCTCTATGCAAACATGCCACAGAAGACATCACCTTCTGGACGAATGTATGGAAATCGTTGCAACACGTATCTCTTATATTCTCCTGATACTGGGCATCAGAGACTTTCCCAATTTGAAAATCACTATTTCTAATTTCAGGCTTTTTTTTTTTTTAGGAAGATGAGCCCTGAGCTAACATCTGCTGCCAATCCACCTCTTTTTGCTGAGGAAGACTGGCCCTGAGCTAACATCCGTGCACATCTTCCTCTACTTTATACGTGGGATGCCTGCCGCAGCAGGCTTGATAAGTGGTGCGTAGGTCTGCACCCAGGATCTGAACCAGCGAACCCCGGACCACTGGATCAGAATGTGCAAACTTAACTGCTGCACCATCAGGCCAGCCCCTCAGGAGATTTTTTAACCATCATGCACACAGTTCTTTCATGGACACACATCGTATGCACAGAGGCCACACATTTTGGTTCCAAAGGACTTGGTTATTCTCAAGCAACCGTGATGCAGAGTCACTGCCAAAAGCCACATTCCTGTCTGAGAAACAAATATCATCCATATCATTAGGACTTTGGAATGAGCAAACCATAGGCCACAAATTCTTTAAACCACTTAGAAATGAAAGGCCATGCCCTCAATCAGTCAAAGAGCATTCTCTCCTATCCTAAACTTGCAATCAGAGCCCTCCCCTGGCCTCTAATACCAAGAATGTGAGGAGGAAAGACTCATTTAGTTTGCGTGTGTGTCACTTTGGTAATGGCTCTTATATAGCTGATCTTGAATTTCTACTTTAAACTCTCTTCTCAGGCGGACCAGCATCTCACAAAGGTTACCACAGACCAAAGGATCCAAGAAAGAAAGAAGACAGCTGCAGCTCCAAGCCCAACAGTGCAGGCAGCCAACATTCCAGAACAGCAAGGCAGGATGTAAAGTAGAACCAAAGACTTTTAGGGCCCATTTTCAATTACCTACCCAGCCAAGTAAAGACTAACAGAAACTTCCAATTCTTGGGGTCCGAGTGGTTAAGTGCACGTGCTCTGCTTCGGCGGCCCAGGGTTTCACCAGTTCAGATCTGGGCGCAGACACGGCACCGCTCGTCCAGCCATGCTGAGGCGGCGTCCCATATAGCAAAATCAGAAGGACCTACAACTAGAACATACAACTATGTACTGGGGGGCGTTGGGAAGGAGAAGAATTAAAAAAAAAAAAAAAGATTGGCGACAGACATTAGCTCAGGTGCCTATCTTAAAATAAACTTCCAATTCTTTATCTCTGTCCAAGAACATATTACTTTTTAAAATCAACATAAAACAATTTTCTCTGTCAAAAACTTTCAGTGTCCAAATCAGGTATTAAAACAAAATCAGCCAAAAAAGAATATGAGTTTGATCTTGGTGTATCATTCATTTTAAAAATAAGATTTCTTATTTATTTAACCTTATCTGCTGTTCCACTATATCAAGCTATTTCCTTCTGATCTCAGGTACCTAGAATCATTTCTCTCCCTCCCAAAAGGCCCTTTGTTCTTAGTAAGAAATAAGCAAATGTTTTCTTCCTAAACATGGTTCTAAGGTAATCAACATTGTTCTTCTGGCTGTCAGAAGAGAATGCTAGTCCACTCAAAATCCCTACATCATGTTTTTCTTATGTACCTGTGGACACCAAGCCAGTTCCCAGTCACAGTGATAAGAGCTTGATAAGAGTGAAAAGATCTGCTGAACTTTTTTTGCATTCCTTCTATTGAAAATTTAAAGTCACTACCCATTACTATTAGCCCAGCAGGAACTCTAAGATTTCTTTTATTTTTCTTACCATACTCCCTAAGCAAAGTGATTACAGAGTGAAGTTACCCAGAGGCTGAATGAGGGACCTAAAGGCCTTGACATTCTACAGACATCCATTCAAATTCCAGTCAAACGCTATGTGCCCTAGAGGATATTACTTAACCTTGAGAAGTTTCAAGGCTAACTAACCTCTGGGAAGTGGGGTAAGATTTAAGAATAATACAAATAAAAACGTACTATTATTTCTCACACACAGCACGAGATCAAATATCTGGTGGCTATCTTTATGATGTTCAGACAGGTCCTTTTCCATAATCTCCATCATCATTTATTCATTTTGGCAAAATATGCAAAGTAAACACTTCTAATTCACTTTTGACTTCATTCAAGCAAACTCATCTTTCTCTTTCATAGTGTGTCCACCAAGTGCAGGCTAGTATCTTCCCATCCAAGTCCTTTCTGATTCGTGCTGCTATGGATTCTCTTTTGTTCTTTACTAGGATCAGTTTTATGCTCATTTGAGTGCAGTTTCTTCCCACACTGAAAAGCTTTTACGGGTTCCACAGCTCACTTACACAGCTAGTCAAATGATGTGTGCAGTGACTTGAAGCCTCCCCCTCACTACAGCCTGGTTCGGAACCAACCTCCGGAAGCTCAGATACAGCCTAGCTTAGGGTTTTACCAGAGGGAAGAGGGTGATTCTGATAAGTCCCACTCAGAGATGACTGATATTTGTTTCCAAAATAGTTTTGTGGGTTTTTTTAAAGAAAGGAAAGGCAGGGTACATACCCTACAATCCAGTTTAGCACACATTTCAATGCACTGAGAGACCTGGCCAGTGAACTTGCACACGCTACGTGCAAAGACTCACAGCCGATGCGCCCTCAACAAGTCTGCTGAGATGAGGCTACTCTGCAACCGGACTGTTTATTCCTCTGTGGTCTCTCTTTCCGCCACTGTTTGGTTGTTCTGGAACAATTTAAATTCCTAACAGGTAACCAAAGACAGGCAACCATAGTGCTGTACCAACCACAAGGAAACAGTTAAAAAGAAACAACAGGCCCAAAATGGAGTCACTTGTGCTAAGCCCCTCTCGGCAAACCAAGACTTAACACCAAACCCAAAAGCAGTTTCAGCCTCTCCCAGGAGTGGAACTCTAAGCCAGTCAGTCTGAAATTTCCTGATCGGCACACTGTGGTAATCTGCCTGCTGGGACCCCTGCTTTCCTCTAAGCAAAGGTCACCTTGCCTGAAGTAATGCACTCTTTTATCTTCCTTGTCCCGTCCCCTCTGCTGTCTATAAAAACCTTCCATTTCGTGCAGCTCCTTGGAGCTCCTTTCTACTTGCTGGATGGGATGGTTCCCGATTCATGAATCACTGAATGAAGCCAATTAGATCTTGGATCTTCAAGTTTACCCAGATGAATTTTGTTTTTTAACAAAACGAAGAATACTACGTTAGCTGCTATAAAATAATTATAAAGCTAACAAGTCTGCAGCACTTACCATGTATCAAGCACTGTCTGCGTATGAACTCTTTTACCCTCACGACGAACCTATCAGATCAATATTGCTCCCAATTTACAGATGAGAAACTGAGGCCTAGACAGGGGCCAGCCAGGTGGTGTAGCAGTTACATTCATGCACTCCGCTTTGTAGCAGATGCCGCACATACAAAGTACAGGAAGACTGGCACAGATGTTAGCTCAGCAACAATTTTCCCTAAGCAAAAAGAGGAAGATCGACAACAAATGTTAGCTCAGGGCCAATGTTCCTCACCCCAAAAAAAAAAACCACTGAGGCCTAGACAGTTTAAGTATCTTACCCAGCATCACAGAGCTAGTAAAAGAAAGAATAAGGGATGGAACATGGATTCTAACCTAAGCAGTCTGGCCCCAGATTCCAGGCTCTTACCTCTTCCCTTATCAATTGTCTATTTTACAGAGCTGGATCCATCCCTGAAGAAAAGAGGGAAAGAAGAGTGTCAACTAGGAGTTGATGAGCGAAAGCCCCGGCATTACAAAGGGCCTGCTAACCATCTCTGCAGCTTGGGACCATTTGCCAGCAAGTTACAAAAAACAGTAGCTGGAATAGCCATAAGCAGGCCATGATTTCAGCGGATATGAAAGCAATTGCCAAAGTAAGATTCTAGAACACGGCTCCACAGAGACTAAGCACATTAGCTCTCCTTTGTCAGTGCTCCCATTTCTGGAAGTGCATCTCCTGCCCTAAACAAGATGTACCTAGTTTTGGAGATGGCAGAAGAAACAGAACAATTTTCTTTAAAGAAAGGGATCAAGATCTCACTCTATAAAAATAAATCCTTCTACCAAGGCACTCAAGGTGTCTCTTCAGAGCATAGAAACAAGAATGATTCTTCCAGATGGCTTCCTCTTCTGTCACCTCCAACCTGATCACTCCACTTGCTCCTTTATTAAAGGTAACAGTCCTGGGCAGAAAGCAAACAAATGTATATCTAATACCAATAAAGCTGACTTGGTTAGAGAACTAACACTTTTGAGGGCCCTAGAGTATTTTTTAAAAAGAAATCAATCTTTTAAATGCCAGTTTTATTATTGAAAAAATTTCCAACAATAAAAAACTTAATAAAGTAATAGTTAAACAATACCCTATTATGTTCTCCTCCCCTTTAAAAATACTCTATTAATAGTTTGGCACATGTCATACCTGATTTTTCCTTGGAATTCTAGTACCAAAATGCCAATGTTTTTATATGTAAAGCCATTCTTCCTGTTATTTTAAAAATGTGAAGTCTGAATGATTTATGTACTGACATAGAGTTAAAGCATAAGTGTTACAGCATATATAACTCCCTATGTACATCAATATATAATGATGCATATACATAAGGTTTTCTTGAGCTAAATTATGCTTAGCATTTTTTTAAAAGCCCACCTACTGTCAGCTGTCCTCAGTGTGTCTGCATGTTTCCATGGTGCCACATCCACCTGTGCCTTGGGGCCCTGTGTGTCTAAACCCTCCTCATCCATTTTACATGAAGAGCTGCACACTGAAGGTACAGGGTCTCAAACACAGTCAACATACGTGACCCCTCAGGGCTGGCCTGGTAGCACGTAGTTAGCCCCCAAACAATACTTACTGTGAGGAGACCAGCTTTCATCCACCTGCTCTGAATATACTTCTCTCAAAGCAGCACGACTGGGCAAGAAGCTGATCCTGGCTAAGGTAAGCTATCCTGGGAGATGGAAGGCCTGGCCCTAAGAGGACAGCAGGGAATCCAGCCCCTGCAAGCAGGCAAGTGGCTCAGGTCCAGGGAGGGCTGGAAATCAGGCCTGGAGCTTTCCATTTCCCAATCTTCCCACCATATCCACCTCCTAGTTTCCTCAATATCTCCCCTTTCCTCCTAATTTTAAATTATTCCATTTAGGAGTTCCAACAGAAATAAAGGGTTTGACTCTTAGAAAAATCTAAGCGATGAACAAACATAAGACGCTCAACTTTACCAGTTTTCATTTCCATTTCCTTAGTTACTACAAGATAACCAGAAGTGGTTTTAATAGGACAGCCAAGTGATACATGCACATTAGAAATGTTAAAACAGCATATAACTCTCTGTGTACATCAGACATAAACAATTCAGATTTCAGATTTTTAAAATACAGAAAAGAATGGCATTATACCCATAAAAATATCAACATTTTAATACTAGGATTCCAAAAACTAGTATTAATAATCACTAATGATTAGTTCTCAGTTTAATGACATTGAGAAAGATAGAAAAGCTCTCACTTGATAACAGAGCTAAAAGTCCAAATAAGATAGGGTCATGAGAAGAGAAAAGCAGCAAAATGATGTCCCCACACAGAGACAACACTATGCCAAGCACTGTGGAACACAGGGGCACGCCTCCGGTTGCTCACTCCTGACCACAGGAAGCAGAGGCTCAATGGTGTGCCTAAATCTACATAAAGAAGATGAGCTGTGGTGCAAACCTGGGCCTCGGATCCCATGTCTGAGTCTTCCCACTAGAGTTCTGCAGCCTCTCAAGCAGTCTAAACTACCAAGTTTCAACAAAGTTCATAATTCCCCCACTGGTCACACCTGGGCCACTTGCCCCCAAGCCAGGCCCTCTTTCTTTTAGGGGAACCCGTCCTCCTTATTTCGTCACATGACATGAGGTTTTCTGACTGGGGGCCACCATTTTCCTGCACTGTCACATTGCCCCAGCCACAATGAGTGGGTCATGGGTTTGGGGATTTGTTTGGGGTTTGTGGTTGTTTTACTCCAAGCTGGAAAAAGAGAGGCTCTTTCCTCTTGTGATGGAGCTGCAAGACATAAGCCACAACCACAGTACACACGAGTGCAACACTGAAGAGAAGCCTGTGTCCGAGGACAAAGCCACTGGTTGGACAGAAGCAGAGCTGTCCCCAACCCAAGTCCCCAGTGCTGTCTCTAGAGTAACCTCCGCCACCACCCCGGCCAGCGGTCTGCCCCATTAATGACCTTTTTTAGCTTAAACTGGTTTGCGCTCAGTTCTTGTTCAGTATGAAGTCCAACCAACTTCCTTACTTTGATCAGAAAGGTTATTAATAGTCATTTTCTTTACAAAGCTGTTTGTTAAAAACATTCCTTAGGTTAGCTAGAATCATATGAAGAATAAAATAAGATCACACATCTATCCCTCACTGCCCAACAAAAACAAAATTACTATCTACTTAGCATTATTTAGCATCTTCTATCTTAGCCCAGTTAAGACAAGCTGACATTTAGGTTACAGTAGGTGTGAAAGCACTTGGAAAAAGGAAAAGAACATTCCAAAGAAATAAATTATGATGGGTTCTTTCCTCACAACTCTCTTGGGAGATAAATCAATATTATTCTCATTCTGTGTAGAAAAAAAGCAAGTTAATGACATTAAATAACAACAGACACCCCAACTTCTTTAATCCACTTCAAAGTCGACTTTGTCGAAGTATCAGCACTTCCTCCTCCTAACTATTGACATCTCCCTCTCTGCTAATGTTTAACACATCCCAGACAGAACAGATTTTCATCAATCATTTAAGGGGGAAATGAGATTAACAAAAATAAAATTATTTACTTTATATCCTCTTAAGATTTGCTCTTATCTGAAAGAAGCAGAAGAAGTATTCTCTAACACTGCTTCTAGCAACACAGGGATATCTTTTGCCCATCCAAAAGGAAAAATATCAAGAGAAATGATAACACGCAGACTGGTAGAGAGGTACTCACCCACCACTGACAGGTGGGTGAGGCCCACTGTGACCCAGCAATTTAACCTTTCAGAACCGTCAGCACAGAGACACCCCAGGGGGCATAAACACACGTAGATGGCCACTGCAGTGACGCTCGGAACAACACAACTAGAAACCACCTAGATGTCGGCAACCAAGGGTGGATAAAGAAATGACAGGTATTATTCATGGAAGAGAATAATACACTAATATTACATTAACTCATAAGCGATCTAATTTATTGATTTGGAAAAATGGATCACAACATACATTTAACCTAAAAAAACAGCTGGCAAAACAGCATGTGTAGTATCATGGGCCTTACATAAATATTCTTTCCACCTTTTTTCCACAGATACCAAAAATAAAATAGTTAAGTCATAGCAAAAGACTATGAGTGATTTCCAATTTTTTCATTCTAACCTTATTGTCAGAAGTTTTGTTAGTCTCTTGTTTATACAACAGGCACATATCACTTTTACTATAATAAAAAGAAAATTCTTTTTGTTGTTGTTGCTAGGAAAGATTCACTCGGGGCTAACATCTGTTGCCAATCTTCCTCTTTTTTTCCTCCGCAAGACCCACTGCATAGTTGTATACTCTACTTGTAAGTCCTTCTAGTCCTTCCAGGCCCTCTAGCCACCACACCATGGCTACTGACAGATGAGTGGTGTGCTTCTGAACTTGGGCCACCAAAGCGGAGCATGATGAACTTTACCACTAGGTCATCAGGGCAGGCTCAACAAAATTTTTTTTTAAATTAGCGTTTGCAAAAATACTTCATTTAGGCAGCCTAAGAATCGTATTTGAAAAAATCTGTTCCCAAGATATGTATACAAATCACAAAGCACATAAGGCTTAGGACTCTCAGCCAAAGTAAGAAGTGAAAGACAAAAATGTCTCCAGGATTATTCTTCTAAATGCTCCTCAAAATTACTTGGTATTTTCAAGAGTGACAAATGTTGGAGAGGCTGTGGAGAAAAAGGAACGCTCATACACTGTTGGTGGGAATGCAAACTGGTGCAGCCACTATGGAAAACAGTATGGAGATTTCTCAAAATAGAGATACCTTATGACCCAGCCATCCCACTACTGGGTATCTATCCTAAGAACCTGAAATCAGCAATTCCAAAAGTCCCATGCACCCCTATGTTCATTGCAGCATTATTCACAATAGCCAAGTCATGGAACCAACGTAAGTGAGCAGCAACTGATGATTGGATAAAGAAGATATGGTATATATATACAATGGAATACTACTCAGCCATGAAAAAGGACAAAGTCGTCCCATTCACAACAACATTGAGAGACCTTGAGGGTATTATGTTGAGTGAAATAAGCCAGACAGAGAAAGACGAACTCTATATGACTCCACTCATAGGTGGTAGTTAACATATAGACAAAGAGAACTGATCCGTGGTTACCAGGGGAAAGGGGGGGTGGGGGGAGGGCACTAGGGGTGAAGTGGTGTACCTACAACATGACTAATAATAATGTACAACTGTAATTTCACAAGGTTGTTAACTATCATAATCTTAATAATAAAAAAAAAGTTATTTGGTATTTTTTCTTAAATTGTCTTCTCCAAAAAGAAAAAGACCAAATGCATCATGCAGGAAAAGAACTTGACCATCCACAGCCAATAAATCGTATTCTGAAGGCTGAAATCTTGAAGACTTCTCAAATTCATCCCAGTCCTTCATACGTCCAAACTAACACCAAAAACGCCCACTCTGTCCTCGTCCCTAGGGCGCTGCTACTCCAATCTGCTGCTCCCCCACGTCCCCTTCGTGCCAGTCCCACCACCCTCGTCCGATCCCTCACTCCTCAGGCCATCTTCAGCACCTGGTGCTGCAGGGCCCCCTCTCCCAGGGGTCCTCCGATGGCTCCACTGCCCCGTGAGTCAGGTCAGGGTCCTACTCCCCACCCTGGTTCCTCTACCTGGGAATCCTGCTCAGCCTCACTGCTGTACGAGCAGCCGGCTTACCTCAAATATTAGCTCTAGTAATGACACCGGCAACATGCTCCTTTGTGGAGCCCACTGAGCCATCTCTCTTCCCTCATCCAAAAGAGACCTACCGGCCGTCTCCTCCACAAAACCTTTAAGGATGACTAAACAGATTCCCACCAGTCAACAAGCCCGGCACAAAGCACTTCCTCATCTGTAATCCCATCCATTTGGTCCACAGTCAACAGCTGTCTTCGCCCCTACCCAAAAGTCCATGTAAAAGCTGCTGTAGCCAGATAAATTCCTCCAGGCTGACTGGTCTCCCAGTCTATATTTCAAGCCATTTTTATCCAATTTCTCTGGATTCTCTGCCCTGGTCCTTGTCACAGACCTCTACTTAATCTGTTCAAAGACAGGTAACTCAGTGGGGTCTACCAGCTCTTGGTTTTCTTTTCACCCCAGATGCCGTCTGACAATTTCCCCTAGTCCAAAGCTCGAGCTGGTGGATTCTGTCTACAGGAACAGCACAGCTGAATAACCTGGACCTCACTCAGTGCTGTCTTCTGTTTCATCAGTTTTCCACACTCTGCTTTTTTCCCCTTCTGCAAAGTGTCCCTTAATATCCTGTTAAATCCAGGAAAACATTTTGCTAATCTTTGCCTATGTCCCTTTCACAATAGTTATAAAAACTTACAGCTGGTCATCTCTCCATTTCTAATTTGGTTGCTAGGAAGCCCAGAGCCTGAACCACACTTCATCACATTATTTTATTAATGTTTGCAAATTATTAGGTTGCCTGAAATTCTTTACGAATATAAATGTACCTAAATAACTCTAATTTTAAAAACTTTTTTCTTCTTCAGAGTAGTTCCTTGTTCGGATAACTATCAAAATATACACTTAACTCCTGCTATACAAATAGACATAAAATACACATCTCAAAAATATATGGAGCCAAATAAATGAGGAAGAAGAATGACAGAATCAGAATATCACCCTTTGCCAGCCAATATAGTAAGTATTTTAGGCACAAATCATGCTAAAACAAGTAGGTGAAAGTTTGAGGAGAATAGGATATTCACATATTCTCAAAGAATCTCCCCACAAGATACTATTAATTACTAAGGGAAAAGATAGCAACTTTCTGAAGCAACCTGGCAAACACCTCTTTCACCAGGTAGGACCAAGATACCATGTGCCTCCTGATACAAGGCACTGAGGACACAACATCCCTTCCCAGGTATTCAGCCAAAAAAGGCACAACCTTAATCTAATCATGAGAAACATCAAACAAGCTCAAATTGAAGGACTATACAAAATAATGGCCTGTACTCTCCCAAAGTAGTAAGTCAAGAAAGATAAGTAAAGACTGATGATGAGCTCCTCCAGATCAAAGGAGACCATACAGATGAGAACTGTATGCAACCTGTGATCCCGGGTTGGATCGTGGACCAGAAAACTGTTTTTTCTTTTGCTATAAAGGACTTAGTAGGACAACAGGTGAAATGCGAGTAAGAATCAGAGATCAGGTATTCGCACTCTATCAATCCTAACACTGATTTAGATGACCGAACTAAGAGTACACAGGTGAATGTCCTGGTTTTTAGGAAATCCACGAGTATTTAGGAGCAACGGACCACTGTGTCCGCAACACTCTCAAACAGCTCACAGCTGATGATAATACACACAGAGAGAGAGAAGGATAAAACAAACGTGATGAAGTATTAACACTGGGGTCTGCGTGAAACATATGTGAAAATTCTCAGTAGTGTTTTTGAAACCTTCTTGTTGATCTAAATATTGTCCAAAATAAGGAGTTTAAAAAGTACATATGGTCATGATTCTACTAGGATCAGTCAAAGAACTGTTTTAAATACACTGATCTTAAATATTTTTGGTTTTTTATTAAGTACAAAATGAGTGCTTATCTCTCACTCAGGACCGAGTCTCCTCAAGCAATCACTGGTAAGTGGGGGGGATTATCCTTACACTCTTTTCTTTATGCCCCAATAAATAAACTCTTAATATTGTTGCTACATTATAAAGAAAGTAATAACACATATGGCTTCAGATGTGGGCTCTGGAGTCAGACTCTCCAGGTTAAAATCCTGCCTCTTACACTCGCTACTCACGTGGCCTTGGGCAAGCTCCTTCACCTCTCTCAGGCGGCCTCCCCAGCAGAGGGATGGGAATAATCCCAGGGCTCCTCACACAGGACCACGTCATGAGGAAACGCGCGAAGCACTTCACGGTTTCTGGCACATAACGAGTGCTCCAGAATGTTAGCTATTAGGAAACGCCAGCTCTCCTGTACTCATCAGCCTCACTGTTGGCGCCATGTCCTCACCCCAGCTGTTCCTTTTTCTTTTTGCTTTGACATTCAATTTATGACTTCTCCTATTGTATGTATCCTTATTTAAATTTTAGCTTTCTGAAACAAGGTGAAGTATACGCTAAAAATAAAAAGAATAAGTGAGGGGCTGGCCCCGTGGCCGAGTGGTTAAGTTCGCGCGCTCCGCTGCAGGCGGCCCAGTGTTTTGTTAGTTCGAATCCTGTGCGCGGACATGGCACTGCTCATCAGACCACGCTGAGGCAGCGTCCCACATGCCACAACTAGAAGAACCCACAACGAAGAATACACAACTATGTACCGGGGGGCTTTGGGGAGAAGAAGGAAAAAATAAAATCTTTAAAAAAACAAAAAAAAGAATAAGTGAAATCCTCCTAAAGCTGGGGTCCTCGATCAATGGACTGGTGGTTTTAAGCTCACCCTTAGAACTCTCGGCCAGCTGCTGCTCTGCTCTTTATTGTCAACAGTGCATAGCTCAAGGATTCATCTTATTACAAAAGATCTGAGGCCTCTGTTCCAGGGCATAGCTGACAACAACTCCAGGAAGCCACGCAACCTCGCTCCCACATAAAAGTTACCTTCCTACAGATCTCGTTATCATCTGGCCCAACAACTACAGGATATCTTCATCATCTTCCTTTTACTGACCACAGGCTACGTACTAAGCGCTACTGGCACCTTATGTACTGGCTCACTGCATCCTCATAACAACGCTTTCTAGTAGACACCATGACCCATTTTACAGATGAGGAAAGATACCTGCTCAAAAATCTAAGTGGCAGTGCCAGGACAGGAATCCATACTGTTCATATTCAAATCTGAATTATTGCCAATATATTTTGCTGCCCCCGCATATACATACACACGTATTTTGGAAGAAATTCCATTAATTACATACATCAAGGACACCATTTTTACGCGACAATCCACATAAATTTTCTTGAAATAACTTTTCCTGAGGTTTTTTTGCTTTTGCTTAATACTGTTCACTGTACCTTTTCTACTTACAACAGAGGCACCTGTCTTTTTTTTTTTATTAAGATTATGATAGTTAACAACCTTGTGAAATTACAGTTGGACATTACTATTAGTCATGTTGTAGGTACACCACTTCACCCCTAGTGCCCTCCCCCCACCCCCCCCTTTCCCCTGGTAACCACGGATCAGTTCTCTTTGTCTATATGTTAACTACCACCTATGAGTGGAGTCATACAGAGTTTGTCTTTCTCTGTCTGGCTTATTTCATTCAACATAATACCCTCAAGGTCTATCCAGGTTGTTGTGAATGGGACGACTTTGTCCTTTTTTATGGCTGAGTAGTATTCCATTGTATATATATACCATATCTTCTTTATCCAGTCATCAGTTGCTGGGCACTTACGTTGGTTCCATGACTTGGCTATTGTGAATAATGCTGCAATGAACATAGGGGTGCATGGGACTTTTGGAATTGCTGATTTCAGGTTCTTAGAATAGATACCCAGTAGTGGGATGGCTCGGTCATAAGGTATTTCTATTTTTAACTTTTTGAGAAATCTCCATACTGTTTTCCATAGTGGCTGCACCAGTTTGCATTCCCACCAACAGTGTATGAGCGTTCCTTTTTCTCCACAGCCTCTCCAACATTTGTCACTCTTGGTTTTGGATATTTTTGCCATTCTAACAGGTGTAAGGTGATATCTTAGTGTAGTTTTGATTTGCATTTCCCTGATGATCAGTGATGATGAGCATCTTTTCATGTGTCTATTGGCCATGCGTATATCTTCTTTGGAGAAATGTCTGTTCATGTCCCCTGCCCATTTTTTGATTGGGTTATTTGATTTTTTGTTGTTGAGCTGTGTGAGTTCTTTATATATTATGGAGATTAACCCTTTGTCGGATAAATAAATTGGTAAATATTTTTTCCCAATTAGTGGGCTGTTTTTTTGTTTCAATCCTGTTTTCCCTTGCCTTGAAGAAGCTCTTTAGTCTGATGAAGTCCCATTTGTTTATTCTTTCTATTGTTTCCTTCGTCTGAGGGCTTATGGTGTCCAAAAAGATTCTTTTGAAACTGATGTCAAAGAGTGTACTGCCTATATTCTCTTCTAGAAGACTTATTGTTTCAGGCCTCATCTTTAGGTCTTTGATCCATTTTGAGTTTATTTTAGTGAATGGTGAAAAAGAATGGTCAATTTTCATTCTTTTACACGTGGCTGTCCAGTTTTCCCAGCACCATTTGTTGAAGAGATTTTCTTTTCTCCATTGTAGGCCCTCAGCTCCTTTGTCGAAGATTAGCTGTCCATAGATGTGTGGTTTTATTTCTGGGCTTGCAATTCTGTTCCATTGATCTGTGCACCTGTTTTTGTACCAGTACCATGCTGTTTTGATTACTGTAGCTTTGTAGTACGCTTTGAAGTCAGGGATTGTGATGCCTCCACCTTTGTTCTTCTTTCTCAGGACTGCTTTAGCAATTCGGGGTCTTTTGTTGCCCCATATGAATTTTAGGATTCTTTGTTCAATTTCTGTAAAGAATGTCATTGGAATTCTGATTGGGATAGCGTTGAATCTGTAGATTGCTTTAGGTAGAACGGACATTTTAACTATGTTTATTCTTCCAATCCATGTGCATGGAATGTCTTTCCCATCTCTTTATGTCGTCATCAATTTCCTTCAAGAAAGTCTTGTAGTTTTCGTTGTATAGATCTTTCACTTCCTTGGTTAAATTTATCCCAAGGTATTTTATTCTTTTTGTTGCAATTGTGAATGGGACTGAGTTCTTGAGATCTTTTTCTGTTAGTTCATTGTTAGCATATTGAAATGCTACTGATTTATGTATGTTGATTTTACACCCTGCAACTTTGCTGTAGCTGTTAATTGTTTCTAATAGTTTTCCTATGGATTCTTTGGGGTTTTCTATATATAAGATCATGTCGTCTGCAAACAGCGAGAGTTTTACTTCTTCATTGCCTATTTGAATTCCTTTTCTTTCTTTTTCCTGCTGAATTGCTCTGGCCAAAACCTCCAGTACTATGTTGAATAAGAGTGGTGAAAGTGGGCACCCTTATCTTGTTCCTGTTCTGAGAGGGATGGGTTTCAGTTTTTGTCCGTTGAGTATGATGTTGGCTGTGGGTTTGTCATATATGGCCTTTATTATGTTGAGGTACTTTCCTTCTATACCTATTTTATTGAGGATTTTTATCATAAATGGATGTTGGATCTTGTCAAATGCTTTCTCTGCCATCTATTGAGATGATCATGTGGTTTTTGTTTCTCATTTTGTTAACGTAGTGAATCACGTTGATTGACTTGCAGATGTTGAACCATCCCTGTGTCCCTGGTATAAATCCCACTTGATCATGGTGTATAACCTTTTTGATGTATTGCTATATTCGGTATGCCAAAATTTTGTTGAGGATTGAGGCACCTGTCTTTTTAAACTACACCCAGAAATTCACCTCTTGCAACCGACAGAACAACACTACAGGGAAAACCTAGGGAGAATGAACAGCCTCTGACGCGATTTATCACTTGATGGCACCACCGAGCAGTAGGCCAGAAAAAGAAACAGAAGTCACTTAATCTGAATCCAATCATCTTTTCTGGCTCTCCTCTCAAGGACACAAGGGAGAAAATAAAAACCTCACTGAAAGCAAAGGTTTTGCAGATAGCCACGGGAACCAAGAGTAACCTCTCCGATCTGTCAACACCTTCCCCTCACGCCCCCAAACGGCACCTGATCCAGGGCAGGGGTAACACTGTGCTCTGTAAAGAAGCTTAAGGAGAGACGAGATCTTCTACAGCCCCGTAGAGATAGCGCTGCCCAGAAAGGGAGGAGCAAGAAAGGCAGAGAGGCTCCTCTGCACCTGTGCAGCTCACTCCTCCTGATTCTTCCCGGCCCTATTTAATTCTACCTCTCCGATGAAGCACACCCTGGCGCTTTTGTTGTTCACACTACAGCACTGACAGATGCTCCAACGATGCAACTGGACAGCCAGTTATTTCCATCCACCACTGGGCATTGCCCTCATCTGCCTTACCTGTCCCCCACTTGGACCATAAAGACTGCTAGGGCACGGACAAAGGAAACCCTAGGTCACTAGGGAACCTACACATCTCAAATACAAGGCAGCACAGCACGGGCCTTCAGACAGCAGTGCACAGGGATGAAGTCCACACACAGGAGATGGAGACAGAGCTAGACTGGCCGCCCACTGGCCACGCACGCACTGTGAGGGCAGGGACCAGGCCTGTCTTCCCCACTGGATGCCCAGCCCCCAGGGCAGTATCTGGCACATCGCAAGCATTTAATTAACTTCCACTGTTGCCTAAACGCCTGGATTCAAATCTCAGAAACCTTAATTACTGGCTCTGTCACCTTCAACAAGATGAAGATAACAGTATCTACCTCATATGTCAATTGTAAGCCAAAAATGAACACACATTTAGCACAACTTCTGGTACACGGTAACGGTCCCATAACCATGGGCTTTCATTATTATTCCACAACATTAAATACAGGTCCACAATCGCTTATCCAAAACTCTGGAGGCCAGATGGGTCTTGGAATACAGAATTTTTCAGGTTTTAGAAAGGTAAAATAGTGCACACAGTTTTATATATATAAATAAATATATATCCCCTCGAACAGAATCTGGGGCAGGAACCCACAATCGAACATATTAATATTTTTGCAGCAAAACATCCCCTAAGCAAGTAAATAAAGACTGTAAGGAGGCTCATGTTAGTTCACTTCAGGTCAAACGACAAATGAAAAACACTAGCTTTTCAGAGCTGTTGGGATTTGGGAGCTGCGAAGACAGGACTGTGGGCCTCTCTTCACAAAAAGCACCCGGTCCCCTCAAGATGCTGTGTTTCCACCGAGCCCACTGGAAGGGGAAGAGCCGGCCCCATGAGGATCCGTGCGGCCGCCCAGTACCGCGCCGTTCGGCAGGATAAAATTTGTCGAGATCAAGTGGGAAACCTGCGCAGCACCGGTCTCCCTCAGCCCCTCCAGGGCGCCCAGGCAGCCTCTCCAGGTCAGACCACTCTTACCTTTCATCCCTTCTCACCTCAAGAGGGAGGAGGGAAGAAAACAAAAGTAGCTGGAGGTACGTGCAGGAAGCTACCCCACCATCCTTCTCTTTCTTCAAGTTTTAATCAAGGAAAACAGGAAGAGGAGACCAGATCCACGAGGGCAGCCAAATTCAAACTGTTTGGTTGTTTTTATTTTTAATGTCTGAGTAGTCCAGAAAAGAAGGCTCATAAACAAGTCTCCCATCTCCCTCCATGCCATGCACGGTCACTGTGACAACACAGAACCCACTGAGTCCTGGCAGGTTGAACAGCACCCGCACGGGCAGCCCTGCGGTGTTCTGGCTGTGTGAGGGCATTATTTAAATAACCAAATACTCAACCCCCAGGATGACTTCTATTACCCGAGAAAGTCTAAAGCCAGGTCGCAGCAGGTACGAGTGGCGCCAGGAGAATGCATACTGATCCTAATAGGAGTCAGCGAAAGAGCTAAAAAGAGCACGTTTTCCTGAAATATCATATAAAATGCTCCAAAAACAAACTGTGCTCTGTTTAACCTAAACGAATGCAACCCCCATTCCCAAATTATATGCAAATTACCAGCCTCACTCTTCTCCCAGAGGAATCATGATTGGTTCCCAGCACTGAAGAAAAAGTGTTTACACACAGCAGGTGCTCAGTGTTCGGGTTCAGGGGCTGGCAAACTACGGCCCACGGGCCACACTGGCCCTCCGCCTGTTCCTGTAAATTACTCTTAGTGGAACACAGCATCCAGTTCATTTGCTTCTTGTCTGTGGCTGCTTTTGCACTATAATGGCCCAAATGAGTTGAATATTTGCAAGAAGACCATCCGGTCCATCAAGCCTAATGTATTTATTATGTGGCCTTTAACAAAGTTTGTGGACCCCTGTTCTTATGGAAGGAGCAGTGGCTAGGAAATCAAAGAGACCTACATTTACATCCCAGTTCCATAACCACGAGCAGAAATTACCTCCTAATTCTGGGTAATTTCAGTTACCTCATGTATAAAATCAGGATGCCACCATCTATCCTGCAGGGCTGTTGTGAAAATTCAATGAGATAAGACAGATAAAATCCCTAACACATAGTAAGCAGGCAATAAATGGTAGCTACTAAACTGCAATTAGTACCTAATAGATTTGTCAACCACGTTAACACTCAAATGTAAAGTAACTCAAGCTCCACCCAACTGTTTTTCTAAATAAGACACTGGGCTGGCATTTATCTACGTTCCCTGTTAACAGAAGGAATAACGACACCCAAATACCATTGTTTTGGAAGGTGAAAATGACTTCCCTTCTCTCCTCCTTTCAGTCCTTAATTAAAAACAAAAAATTTCAAGAAGCCAAGCTTCAACATTTTGTTTAACATAAAGCAAATCCCTTCAATCCATAACATACAAACATGTCAAACAAAACCTAAAACGTACCTCAGGCTCTGAATGAGAAATCTTAATCAATCATCGAGAAAAAAAAAAAGTGAGGGGGAACTAAAAGAAACGTTTTCAGATTTTGGTAAAGCTACTGGGAACGCCTGCGGAGCAGCCTCGCTAAACACCTGGGTTCACTCGTGTCACCAGTACTCGTTGAGCTCCTACTATGGTCCAGGCTGTGGGCTCCAGGTGTGAATGAGGCACGCTGTCACCACACTTAAAGAGCTCATAAACAAGAGGGGGTGGCGGGGGCCAGCAGTGTATACAGTTAGAACCATAAGACAGGGCCCTGACCGCAAAGCCATCTGCATGAAGTCACCTAAGATAAGAGGGCCTGAAGCCTCCCGAGAGTGTATCCAGTCAAACAGCTGCACTGCACAGACAGGTAAAGTGACTTGTCTGTGATTACATGCAACTGGGGAGCAAACCCCATCTTTCCTTTGCACCAACCTGTCTTTCTTAGAAATTATGTCACAAAGGGTCAAGTCTTAATCTTTCACTCCTTTGTGACCCTGCAAATGCTATTCTGGAAAAACTACCCAATCTTGAAAACTCTGGATTCCTCCAGGCAGTGTTACTCCTTTCTTCTTGACTCTTCCCACCCAATTCTGTCTCTCTATGATTGCGCATGATACTATATTATAATCATTTGCTTATTTGTCACTGCCCACCTCCAGACTACCAGCTCCTTAAAGACAGGAAGCAAGTCTTGACAGCGACTGCTGATGTCTGAATGCTTATTGGGTGGCAAGCGTGTGATAGCTTTATACACACTCTTTCATTGAGTGCTTATAATAACTTGATTATCCCAACGTTACAGATGAGGAAACTAAAGCTTGGAGAGGTTAAAAAAGCTCACGCAGTCTAACACACTCCATAGGTTACTTATTTAACATGCGTGTTACCTCAGTCCTGTCCCTAACCTCCTTCCTAACAGGAGTCAGACATTGGTCAAGCATTTCCCCCTCCTTCACACCAGATGCTTCATTCAGTGGAGGGTGGACCCCTTCTTAAGGCCAGGAGGTTAAGCATGATGGTTGAAAGCAATCGTGGACACTGTCAATTTCCCAGTGATGCCGGGGTGGGCACGCAAAGCCATTCTGGCCACTGTGATGTGAAAGTCTGCTGGCAAGCTTCTGAGGAAGGTTTCCTCTCAAGTAAAAGACACACGGACACTCTTCTTCCCTGGACACTGCCTTTACTGCAGCCTTCTTAAATTCTTAATGGGAATTACTCAACCTCCTTATAGAAACTTTGAGTCAGTTTTCAGGCACTTTCAGCCAGAAGCATCGTAATATGCACACAGAAAGAGTGGTGGAGCCGTGATTTAAACACAGACAAGGTGTGTCACAGACCTCAAAAACGTATCGACTCGACTATCACCTCTCATTTCTGTAACACTCCCACCATCCAGCACCAGTGCTGAGCACATAAGAAGCACTTGCTAACTTCAGCTAAATGAATAAACAGATGAATCAGTAAAATTCTAAGCTCAGCTTCCAAAGACAGGATAAATTTTATACCCAGTTGTAAGTGAAATATTAGGGTCCTCGGTAACATCATTAACAAGTATAAGGCCTGCTGACTCTTAGACGAGATAGAGGCTTAAGTATTTGGAAAGCAGAGTCTAAATCAGAACAAACAAAGGAATCTGGTAGGCACCAGTTTCCAAGTGCAAATCAATCTCAGAAGACTGGGTCAATAAAAAACTATGAAAGATTCTGTTCCTGTGAGCCCCTTTCACAACGTCTATGGCACCTAGTAGCAGTTATACAAAGTTCCCACTCTTTCTTCCAGCTCAACCTTGATCTAAAGGGGCCACCTCTTGGCAAACTAAAAGACAGTATGGGGGGGCGGCAGGCAAGGAGAACGACACCTCTGCAGCACTTCAAGTCCTGCCCAGTTTCATTCATGAAAATTCAGTCCTTGAATGGGAATATGGGCACCCGTCACAACTCACGTGGGTCATGGGACCCTGCTGCCCCCTCCCACCCACCAAGGCCGCATTAAGAGCCCTGATTTTCAGAACCTGAAGGACATCCTCCAGGCCATTACACACAGGTCACAGGAGAATCCTTGGCAACTCAGACTATTTCTAGCCAGGCACCTGGGCCAACTTCAAACCAGTAACCTGAAGGTAAAACGTTCCACATCCTATTGCCAATTCCATCCCCCAGAGAAAATCAGTGAAGACATTTGTTATTCACACGAAGGGCCACTCACCGAGGTCTCATGACCCATTGCTGCAAGACACAATATTCACTTTAACTTCAAGGCTGCAAGTGCTTGTAAACTTTCCAACATAAAAGCCTCTCTTTATCTGTTCAGTTAGCCTTCTCTCAAAGTGCTAAAGGATAAGGCTTTTTTGATTTCCAACAAAAATCAAAGAAAACTCTACTTGCTCTAGAATGAAATGCCCAAAAGCCACAACCTGACTGAGTGTCTTATTGGAAGCCAAGGAATCATGTTCACTGCTCACAAAGGATTTTTTCCTAAGGCCCAATTTTGATTCACCAAGGCAGCCTGGCCACTTCTAAGAGTGCCTGGTATAGCACAGCTTACCTTGTAATTGCTAGAGTTCACCCACGAGGTAGCGAGTCCATCCACAAGCTTATCTAACATAGTCTGGTCATGCTCAAGGTCAGCAGACTTCTGCTTGTCTGAAAAATAGTCTATGAGTTCTTGGCCAACCTGCAGTCGTTTCCCCACATCCTTCTGCAACACCTGTGCCAGGCAGGACTCCATGCGCGGCTCCATGGTGGAATTCAAATCCAGATGCAGCAAAAGCTAGAGGGCAGTCAGGGTGACAGCCCCCGGTAAACGTATCCAGGAGGTGGCCTCTTTGTTTGCTGAAGGTTACTAAGAGCCTGTGTTTCAAAGATGCAATCCGCGGAATGGCAACAATGCACCATGTGTGTCTGAAGAGCAGCTGGGAGGATATTAAAAGTCCAATTTAAATAACTAGTAGGAGATAAAGGAGTGAGTGGCAGAGCGATGTTCTACTATTGGGTCTGAAATACTTCATAATTCAGCAGTCCATTCTGAAAAGTAAGAGAAGAAAACGACAATCAGCACAGATAACATAACACTCAAATGTTATGAAACAGTAAATCACCGACAAAGCAGTTCACGTTGTAGAATCCTTTACAATCACAAGCGGAGTGAGAAGCATGAACGCTTGGCAACCACAGCAGAATAACATAATTATTATTTTTATCAGGAAGAACACTGAAGCCCAAAACAAAGAGCCAATGAGCTACACAGTTGGTGGGTTGATATTTTACACAATTTTCCAGCTTGTAAGTGCACCAGTCAGGAAAGCAATCCTCTGCTTTAGCTATCATATTTATTTCTAGCTTAAATTTTGCTTCCCTCTAAAACCCTACCACCACTCTGTGTCTGAATCACTGCAGGCAGAGTAAGCAGCTTACTGCCTCACTCTCAATTTTCTACAACATCAAGTGCTGGGCCGGCCCGGTGGCACAGCGGTTAAGTGCTCACGTCCTGCTTTGGCGGCCCGGGGTTCACCGGTTCAGATCCCGGGTGCGGACATGGCACCGCTGGGAAAAAGCCATGCTGTGGTAGGCATCCCACATATAAAGTAGAGGAAGATGGGCACAGATGTTAGCTCAGGGCCAGTCTTCCTCAGCAAAAGGAGGAGGATTGGCAGCAGATGTTAGCTCAGGGCTGATCTTCCTCAATCAATCAATCAATGACCAAGTGCTGGATATGGGGCAGGCCCCTCAGAAACACCAGTGACCAAAGTGGCTGGCCTGGTAACAGTAACCAAAGTCAAAGGCAGCACCTACACCAACCTTGCTCAGCGGCTTTACAACAGGGTGAGCAGTAGTCCCAGCCTCTGCCTCCCGCCAACAAAGAAAAGAGAGTGACGGAGGGAGAAAAAGAAACAGGCTCCCATCCTGATCCGTTATTGACACAGTATTCTCAGCTGACAACAGCACCACTTAGGCCTGGCGTTTGTTATGAAATCAGGAGATCTCAAAATCATGTTTGGAGTGGCGCAAAATACAGGAAATAGGGAAAGCACCAAAACCGTTTTCATTAGACAAACTGAACAAGCTGACCAGCTAATTTGCTGGACCAAATGAACACATTTATTTCCTACTTCAATTTCTTCTCTCACTTCCTTTCATTCTAACCTACGAAGACCCACAGAAAACCTATCCTCAAGATGCAGCAATAAGCAACCTTAAAGCACACCTAACTGAACTAGAGAAAAAAGAACAAATGAAGCCCAAAGTCAGCAGAAGGAGAGAAATAACAAAAATCAGAGCAGAAATAAATACTATTGAAACGAAAAAGGCAGTAGAAAGGATCAATGAGACAAAGAGCTGGTTTTTTGAGAAGATAAATAAAATTGACAAACCACTAGCCAGACTTACAAAGAAAAAAAGGGAGAAAGCTCAAATAAACAAAATCAGAAATGAGCGAGGTGAAATAACAACAGACTCTGCAGAAATAGAACAGATTATAAGAGAATACTACAAAAAACTATATGCCAACAGAATGGATAACCTAGAGGAAATGGATAAATTCTTGGACTCCTACAACCTCCCAAAGGTCACTCAAGAAGAGGCAGACAATTTGAACAGACCAATCACAAGGAAAGAGATTGAAACAGCAATCAAAAACATCCCAAAGAATAAAACCCCAGGACCAGATGGCTTTCCTGGGGAATTCTACCAAACTTTCAGAGAGGATTTAATACCTATCCTTTTCAAGCTATTCCAAAAACTTAGGGAAGATGGAACACATCCTAACACATTCTATGAGGCCAACATCACACTGATACCAAAACCTGACAAGGACACCACGAAAAAAGAGAACTACAGGCCAATATCACTGATGAACATAGATGCAAAAATTCTAAACAAAATTTTGGCAACCAGAATTCAGCAATTCATCAAAAGAATCATACATCATGATCAGGTGGGATTCATACCAGGGACACAGGGATGGTTCAACATCCGCAAATCAATCAACGTGATACACTACATCAACAAACTGAGGAATAAAAACCACATGATCATCTCAATAGATGCAGAGAAGGCATTTGACAAGATCCAACAGCTATTTATGATAAAAACTCTGAACAAAATGGGCATAGAAGGAAACTATCTCAACATAATAAAGGCCATATACGACAAACCCATAGCCAACATCATACTCAATGGGCAAAAACTGAACACCATCCCCCTGAAAACAGGAATGAGACAAGGATGCCCTCTATCACCACTCTTATTTAACATAGTACTGGAGGTCCTGGCCAGAGCAATCAGGCAAGAAAAAGGAATAAAAGGAATCCAAATAGGGAGGGAAGAAGTGAAACTCTCACTGTTTGCAGACGACATGATCTTATATATAGAAAACCCCAAAGAATCCATTGGAAAACTTTTAGAAGTAATCAACAACTACAGCAAAGTTGCAGGGTATAAAATCAATTTGCATAAATCAGTAGCATTTCTATACTCCAGTAATGAACCAACAGAAAAAGAACTCAAGAATACAATACCATTCACAATCGCAACAAAAAGAATAAAATACCTTGGGGTAAATTTAACCAAGGAAGTGAAGGACCTATATAATGAAAATTACAAGGCCTTTCTGAGAGAATTGGATGACGACATAAGGAGATGGAAAGACATTCCATGTACATGGATTGGAAGAATAAACATAGTTAAGATGTCCGTTCTACCTAAAGCAATCTACAGATTCAACACTATCCCAATCAGAATTCCAATGACATTCTTTAGAGAATTAGAACAAAAAATCCTAAAATTCATATGGGGCAACAAAAGACCCCGAATTTCTAAAGCAATCTTGAGAAAAAAGAACAAAACAGGAGGCATCACAATCCCTGACTTCAAAACATAATACAAAGCTACAGTAATCAAAACAGCATGGTACTGGTACAAAAACAAGTGCACAGATCAATGGAACAGAATTGCAAGCCCAGAAATAAAACCACACATCTATGGACAGCTTATCTTTGACAAAGGAGCTGAGGGCATACAATGGAGAAAAGAAAATCTCTTCAACAAATGGTGCTGGGAAAACTGGAAAGCCACATGTAAAAGAATGAAAATGACCATTCTTTTTCACCATTCACCAAAATAAACTCAAAATGGATCAAAGACCTAAAGGTGAGACCTGAAACCATAAGGCTTCTGGAAGAAAACGTAGGCAGTACACTCTTTGACATCAGTACTAAAAGGATCTTTTCGGACACCATGTCTTCTCAGAGAAGGGAAACAATAGAAAGAATAAACAAATGGGACTTCATTAGATTAAAGCGCTTCTTCAAGGCAAGGGAAAACAGGATTGAAACAAAAAAACAATCCACTAACTGGGAAAAAATATTTGCAAGTCATATATCTGACAAAGGCTTAATATCCATAATATATAAAGAACTCTTGCAACTCAACAACAAAACATCAAATAACCCAATCAAAAAATGGACTGGAGACATGAACAGACATTTCTCCAAAGAAGATATACGGATGGCCAACAGGCACATGAAAAGATGCTCATCATCGCCGATCATCAGGGAAATACAAATCAAAACTACACTAAGATATCACCTTACACCCGTTAGAATGACAAAAATATCTAAGACTAATAGTAACAAATGTTGAGAGGTTGCGTAGAAAAAGGAACCCTCATACACTGCTGGTGGGAATGCAAACTGGTGCAGCCACTATGGAAAACAGTATGGAGATTCCTCAAAAAATTAAAAATAGAACTACCATACGATCCAGCCATCCCACTACTGGGTATTTATCCAAAGAGCAATCCCAAAAGTCCTATGCACCCCAATGTTTATTGAAGCACTGTTTACAATAGCCAAGACATGGAAGCAACCTAAGTGTCCAGCAACAGACGAACGGATAAAGAAGATGTGGTACATATATACAATGGAATACTACTCAGCTGCAAAACAGAACAAAATCATTCCATTTGCAATAACATGGATGGACCTTGAGAGAATTATGTTAAGTGAAATAAGCCAGCGAGAGAAGGACAATCTGTGTATGACTCCACTCATATGAGGAATTTAAAATTATGAACTAAGAACAGTTTAGTGGATACGAGGGGAAACGTGGGGTGGGGGGTGGGCACAAAGGGTGAAGTGGTGCACCTACAACATGACTGACAAACATTAATGTACAACTGAAATTTCACAAGATTGTAACCTATCAATAACTCAAAAAAAAAAAAAAGATGCAGCAGCCTATTGAAACTGTACTAAATAGAAATGTTCTTCACACAACAGTAAATCCCAGATCTCGGGTGCAGCAGGTAAATGTGCACTTCTAAATTACGTAAAACTTGGGGCCAGCCCGGGGCCGAGCAGTTAGGTGCGCACATTCCACTTCATTACACACCAACAGATCACTGATACACTCCTCCTTCCTCTAAACATCTACCTTTCATTCTCAACGGAAACAATCTCGTATCCTTTACTCCTTCAAAGGGCCTAAAGTCAAGAGACACTAACCAATAATGATGATAATACCATTTTTAGGCATCTACCCAAGGTGTCAGGTTCCTTGCTAGATGATTTATATAAAGTCTCTAATTCTCCAACCAACACTGTCAAGTAGGTAGTAACATACCTATTTTACAGATGAAGAAACTGAGGCAAGGTATGGGTGAGTGATTTCCCAAGGCTCCATGAACCACGAGTCTCCTTTCCCCACCTTCAAACCTTTGCTATTACCAGTCTGGCCTAGTTCTGTTCCGACTCAGGGAAAGGAGGTCAGACTTCACGCTTAGCTAGGAAGCAACAGGCAAGAGAGCAAAGTCCCCATTCCTGGGAGAGGAATGATCGCAGTCATTCAAGACTCTCTACTGTGAGTTTCAAAATACACACTATACAAAAACCTCCCCTTAAATCAGAATTGTGTAAGATTTCTAACAAATAAGTACACACGTCCTGAAGGTGATTACTCAATAAAGGCTGAGCACACTCCGAAGCAGGTCACAAACTCCTGCGTAGGAAACCCCAGAATGAAAGACACTGGACGCCCGCAGGCAGACAGCGGACTGCATCCTTGCTTTCCTTTTTTTTTCTTAATTAAAAGAAAAAAGTGACATGATCAGCTTACACTTATGCTTACTAAACTGGATTGGTTTGGTACCTTTTCCCCATGCTTTTGAGCACCTTCCCCATCTCTGCCTTCATGGGGAAAGTGGGTATTCAGGGAATATCAATCACATAGTTCTTGAATCACACTGTACAAAAGGGCACGGCCTCCGTCCCACTCCTGCCCCAGCCACCCAGGGTCCCTGCCTGAAAGCAAATAATGTCACTGGTTTCCTGTGGACCCTTTCAGAGATATTTTTAGCTACTCAAGCAAGTTTACCTGTTCTTCTCCTTGTACCCCACAGGAAGAGCTTTCTGGGCATTTCAATTACATCATAAAGAGAGAAACCAATAGCAAACCAAGAAAAATACAGGCAAACGTTCACTTGGCAACAGAATTAGATAAAGACCTGATATTTTCAAAAATGCAGACAACTTAGAAAATAAACAAACAGGAGGAGGAGGATTTGGAGGACCTGGAGGAGGACGTGGGGGAGGTAAAGATCTCTTCCTTCCCCCACACCCACCCAGGCTCTCTACGGGGAAGAGAGCGCCAAGGAAACCGCCGTCTGAAGATGCCCTGGACCCAGGGCTCACTGAGGGGACCCAGGGCTGAGGTGAATACAAACCAGGCCTGTGACTGTGCGTAAGGCATTACTGGGAGGCACTGGGACACAAGGACAGACAGGACTCGGCGCCCGGCCGCAGGAGCTCACGGACTAGAGCAGCGCCTGTTCGAAGTCCCCGCCGTCACTTCTGTAATCACCATTCAAGAGAGATGTCACACACAAGATGACCTTAGAGCAGTGCTGACATCAGAAACTACTCAGAATGTAACACTATTGCTAAGCTTTAAAAAAAAGTTCAACTTTCACACATTTTCCAAAATAATAAGAGAAAGGTAAAAATGATGTAGAACAAAAGGTAAGTGACGTCAGAAAAGCCAAGCACCTCTTCTCTTCTCAATTTATCAGGCAAAGTTTTCTCCTTCAGCAAAATCTCACTAAGAAAGCTTGGGGCACCCTAAATGCTACTGTTATCAGTCCCTGGGAAAAGGGACACATTTCAGGTATTTCTGGAAAATGCCCCAACTCCCCTCAAACCCAACCCCAGATACAACTGCCCTTCCGTTCCCCAACATCACGTTCTCTGCCCCCATTCCAGGAGTGAGCTTCCAGCATCTCAACCTTTTCCTGCCACTTCATTTTGGTCTTAGGGGCAAAGCAAGAAAAGGTCAAGACAATGGTCCTACAGTCATTCTCCTTTACAGCACCTGCAGAGCAGAAACTGACAGAGCAACCTGGACCAGAACAACAGCCCAACTCTGCTGCAGGAAGACAGGATGAAGTTAAAAGATACCAGCTCCACCAAGAAAGAAGAATGAATGAGGAAACACACAATAAGACAGTCCGATGTAATAAAAAGAGCAACAAAGTGGAGAATTCCAACCTCTAGTCTTGACTCTGCTACTTCCTGAGTGGCACGGGAGAATACTGGCTTCCTATACATTAAAAAAGAACAGGGATGGAAAGGGCTGGCAAGGGCAATTTTTATAAATAGCACCTCTCTCTATCTCCTTATTTCTCACGACATTTCTGCATTATAACAATTTTTGTAACGATGATCCCGTTTGAAATTTTATAGAGACACTCTGCCCTGCTCTGCCGTGACAGGTCTGCTCTTCCTCCACCTGTCACGTCTGTTCTCTCCTTCTCCTCCCTCCCACAGCCCCCCTCTCTGAAGCCCATGCGTTCACTCCGTGAACAAACATCTACTCTCTGCTGATGAGGTGACTAGTGTGGTACTATGCTAACTCCTGGAAATCACCAAATGTAAGACACGCTCAAGGCCCTCGAGGAGGCTGTTGCCTGGAAGAAGGAAGAGAGAAATGCAAAGAGCTGCGACAGTGTTGGGACAAGTCCTAAATTGGGGGTTTGCAGAGGGTGGTATAGGTGGCAGAGAAAGGAAGATGAAACCCTCCCTGAGGGAATTCAAGGGGGAATTTCAGGGATGGGCATCGCAGTCACAGCAGCAGATGCAGCGGCCGCTGTCCCAGCCCTGCTTTCCTCGGTCAGCCCGCAGGTCACGCCTCACTCACTCACTGCAGACGCAGCCTCCAGCCCCCTTCCCTGTCTCCTCTCAGTTTCCTCAGCGGCTTCAACATCCACCTGGCTGGCCACACCCTCTCCTCTCCGCCTCCTCAGACCTTCAACCTTCCAGCTGTCTGCTCTCAGGCCTCAGCAACCTCTCCCTGTCTCTCTCTCAGTTCCCACTGCGCAACCACAACTGCCCAACCTTCAGCTCTTTAGTTCAAGCACAGCGCCCCAACCCACTCAATGCCACACACCCCCCCCAATTTCGCTTTCTTTCAGTCTGGATTAAATCCCATGGGGGTGTTAATAGTCTGAGACTACCCTCAACTTCCTCTCTCTCTGGAACAGTGCCGGCAAGCTGGACCCTTGCATGAACTCCGCACAGCTCATCGCAAGCGGCCTTCTCGTGCCTGCAGCAGACAGTCACTCGGGCCGAAGAGAAGACACACACACCCCTCCAACCAGTTTCATTTTTAACTGATGATGATAAACTTCAGAAAGGCCTTCACCACCACCCCGCATTCCAACTCATGTTCTCTTCTAAGTTTGCCTGCCCTTCTCTCCCAAACGACTTGCCCACCTCCTCAGGCGCCCAGCTCCCTACCCTGCAGCTCTCTCCGGACATTCTTACCTCCTACTTGGTTGATAAAGAATGCAGTGCAGACGACTTAGAGCTTCCACCACCAAATCATGGCAACCACCCGCATCTTTCTCCCTCCTATGATAAGGAGGAAAACTCTCATTTTTGCCTCCTCGGACCTTGAACTTTTCAACTGTCTGCTCTCCAGCATCAGCAAGCTCTCCTCCTCTCCTGGCTCATTTCCAGAAGCTTATAAACTTCTTCTAACTCACCCATCTTTCAAAGGCCTTCTCTTGGGCTGCCACGCCTTTCATCAATGACACCATTAACAGTGAAGTTTCTTTAAACAGCTGTCTACACCAGCTGGCTGCATGGATGCACTTCCTGCCCCACCTGCAGCCCCTCTGATTGGGCTTCCCCCGCCAGCACTGCTCTCAAGGAGCTGCTCTTGTCACATCACCCACGACTTCCATGCTGGAAAGTCCAAGGGACACTCTTCTGTACTTCAGCAACTCCACGTCTCGGCAGCATTCCAAAGCTCACCACTCCTTCCTTCAGAAAAACTCCCCATTTCCCAGAAAACAAGTGATCTCGTACCTTCCTGCTACTTCTCCGGCTGCATCTACCAAGGTTCTTTAATCCTCTCTCCTCCCTTGCCAGGGCTCTGGTGACAGGCTCAGTCCAATGCCTCCTGTCTTCTCACTTTGCTCACTCCCAAACCATCAGCATCCATTCCCATGAATTTAAAAACTGCCTATAAACTGAGGACTCCCAGATTTCTAGCTCCAGTCCGAACATCTCTAAACTCTAGTCACACACACTGGCCTCCTCTTGGTTCTGAATTCTACCACTTTAGGGCCCTCGCTCTTGCCGTTCCTCCTGCCTGAAACACTCTCTTTATGCCTACACTGGCCTCACTGTCAACTTCAGCTTAAATGTCACCTCCTCAGTGAGCCCTTCAAAAACTACTCTAAGGGGGTCCCTTGTCACTGCACCCTGTTCTCTTCCTTCAAAGCACTTATGACAAGACGTAATTCTAGTGCATGTAAGTTTCCCTGTTTGCTGTCTGACTTTCCCAGAGGACAGCCCTGTGAAGAAGGGGACCTTGTTTATTTTGTTTACCTCATGCCTACAAACATGACTGTCACCAACAAGGCACTGGAGAAGCATTTCTGGAATGAATAAAGTTTGCTTGAGTTGAAAATCAGAAGACAAACAGTCACTGGTAGTCATTAATAGAGTTCAATTTCTTCTTTGGGAGTGGGAGTAACGGGGGTGTACAAAGAATGCAAAAAACATTCCAGGTAAAAGCAATGTGCAAATAAACATGGACAAGCACAAAGACAAGAGGCTGGGACCTGTTCAGAGGAAAACAAGCAATTTGGAAAGGCCAGAGCACCGGTTCCCAGCCTGGAAACATGCTGACCCCCACCCTTGGGGTGAGAGGGTAGACTTATTAAAAGGATGTCTGAGAATTATTCCATACACACACCAAATGAAACCCCATATCCTTTAGCAGTCACTCCCTAACCCCCTCCACTAAACCCACGAAACCCAACAATCTACTCTGTGACTAAATGGATCTGCTTTTTCTGGACATTTCATATAAATGGAGTCATAAAATACGTGGCCTTGGGTGTTTGGCTTCTTTCATTTAGCACACTGTTTTCAAGGTTTCTCCATGTTGTTGCGTGCATCAGTGCTGCACTCCTTTTCATGGCTGGGTAACATTCCAGGGTGTGTATAGTAGAAGTACACACAGTCCAGCTGCAATCTGCCTCGGAGCACCGCTCTCACTGATGCCCCTAAGTTATGCTATGTCGTTTCGCGTTATCTGTCTTCTGCATGGAGCACACGAGGTCTAAGTTATGCTATGTCGTTTTGCATTGTCTGACTTCTGCGTGGAGCATACGAGGTCTAAGTTATGCTACGTCGTCTCACGTTCTGTCTTCTGCATGGAGCATAGGAGGTCTAAGTTATGCTATGTCGTCTCGCGTTGTCTGTCTTCTGCACGGAGCATACGAGGTCTAAGTTATGCTATGTTGTTTCACGTTGTCTGTCTTCTGCACGGAGCATACGAGGTCTAAGTTATGGTATGTCGTCTCATGTTGTTTGTCTTCTGCATGGAGCATAGGAGGTGTTCACTAAACACTTATTGTTGAACAATGAATGAGGGATAGCTGTTTTTTATTTTTAATTACTGTGCAAGATACGTAGGATTTACCATTTTAACCACTTCTAATTCTTCAGTTCAGCAGCATTAAGCACACTGACATTGTTGTGCAACCATCACCACCACAGTATGTTGTATTTTTGTTTTCAATCATCTCAGAATATTTTCTAATTTTCCTTGTGATTTCCTCTTTGACCCACTGGTGACCTAGGAGTGTGTTGTTTAATTTCCACATACTTGTGAATTTCCCAAATTTCTGTCATTGATATCTAATTTTATTCCTTTGTGGTCAGAGAACATAGTTTGTATGATTTCCATCCTTTCGATTTATTGAGTCTTGTTTCATGCATGCCATACAATCTGTCCTGAGGAACGTTCCACACGCACTTGAGAACAACGTGTATTCTACTGTTATTGGGTGCTACAGTGTCTACAGACGTCCGTCCCTTAACGATTTAGAGTTGGTCTGCATCTAGACCATGGTTAAGAAAAGAACTTGTCAATTATCAAAATCTTAAATTTTTCATGTTACTTTCCACTTTTTATACTGACTACTTATCCCATATATACATAAAAATCAGGTCTCCCCTTTAAAAATTAAAATCTCAGTTTCTAGCACCATATTAAGAGGTGGTTTCTAAGAGCGAAACCCGCTTAAAAGGTAAGCAGAAAAGATCATCTATGCTCGCAGCGGAGATTTTCTAAGAGGTTTCTGAAACGTGACGTCCCCAGACTTAGGTGGGTAAGAAGAGAGGAGCATTTGATATGTCATTTGATAGCACGACAGCTGACACGGCCATCCCAAATTTCCCAAGGGAGCTGGGTTACATCCAGTTGAAAAAAAGAAAACCCTATTCAGTATGGGTAACTTCATGCGAAGACAGAGGGTGTAAGAAGGCTTGGGATCTAAGAGCAGGGAGAGGCCTTCTCTGTTACTGAATGAAGAGGTCAAGCTATAACAGTCAAGCTGTGCAGCAGTTTAAAATTCGGCTTTCACTCATCTCCCCCAGCACCACCTCTGTATGATTGTTATTATCAGACCTATTTTACAGAGGTGTAAACAGAGTAAGAAGCAAAGTGACTTCCAGGGTCACAGAGCAAGTATGAAACAGAACGAGGATTCGAACCTGGGCCTCCAACTCCAAATGCAGGGCTATTTCCACCAAGTCACAGCTGCTGTTTCTCCCCAACAATACACATGGGCCTCTGAGTACTTCAGACACATATATAATGCAGGAAAAAGACCTACAGAGGAAGGATCTTCCGCCATGCTTAATATTCCCCCGAAAAAGAAAAGAGCCTGAATAGAGAGCAACTAGGACCTGGCGCGGCAGCACATACAAGCACGCGCTCCACAAAGAACAAGTGAAGAGGAAGAACCATATGCATTCCCACAAGTAACCCTAGGAGAGTAATCAGCAATCTTTAGTTCAGAGGGTTCAGTATTTCCAACAGATGCTGACGGCAAGCCAAAGGCATGATCACAAATAGGAAAAAAGAGAGAACAAAGGGTAATGCAGAGAGAAGGGACAGTGCAGCAGGAAAGGAATAAAATCAAACACACGTAACTCTTGGTGGAAACTAGTTAAACAGAAACTCTTTACTATTTTTGCAACTTCTTGTCAATCTATATTATTCCAAAATGAAAACAATATGGATGATGTGGACACCTCTTGGTCCTAGGTTCCTAAGTTCACCGAATACCTAATGTGCAGCCAATCTGCCAGGCATTGCCTTCAACGAGCTCCAGCTCCCTGGGGAGAGAAAGAGGTGAATCATCTATTCCAACACAGTATATCACGGCGCTTTCCTGCAAGACCATCTGCTTTTCTGATGACTCCCTAGTAAACAGGGAAAGAGGAAAGACTACAACAGTGAGATGCAAGGCACCACCCGGCACAGGTGTGCTCCAGCATGAACACACGCTTCACTTCCCGTTTCACCTCCAAATCACCTCCCCTGCTTCCATTCCTTGCTTCAGCAAGATTCATATCGAACATACAGAGTCTCATGGACTGGGAGACCCACCCACTCACAGAGCCCTCAATGACAAGAAGCCCTGTGCCTGCTGAAGAAAGAGAACTGAAATAAGTGCTTTGGAGACGCATTTATTCGTTGACAAATTGGATCGTATTAGGTTTAGCTTCAAATCCTTTCAATGCAATGTAAGTGACCTGGCAGAGCAAAATAATTTGGAACATCAGCTGCGCAATGACAAAGACTATTGAAAAGACAACTTCACATACTGCTTCCTACCCACCTCCAGTCAACCATTTTTCAAGCATACTGACTTTAAATCTGTACCTTGCTAGGCTTATGCACAACAGCTAGGGAAAATTTGCTATATTTCTCAATTATAACAGAACACTGCTATTAGTAAAATGACATTTTTATACTCATACTTTATGGATTCAGGAAAAAAATTCCAAAAGCACCACAAGTGAACAACAGGAAAACAAACAGCGCGATCAAAAAAGGGGCAGAGGATATGAACATTTTTCCAAAGAAGATATACAGATGGCCAATAAACACATGAAAAGATGTTCAACATCCCTAATCATCAGGGAAATGCAAATCAAAACTACACTAAGATACTACCTTATGCCTGTTAAATTGGCTATAATCACTAAGACTAAAAATAACAAATGTTGGAGAGGATGTGGAGAGAAGGGAACTCTCATACACTGCTGGTGGGAATGCGAACTGGTGCAGCCACCATGGAAAACAGTATGGAGATTCCTCAAAAAACTAAAAATAGAATTACCATATGACCCAGCTATCCCAGTACTGGGTATCTACCCAAACAACTTGAAATCAACAATCCAAAGTAACATATGCACCCCTATGTTCATTGCAGCACTATTCACAATAGCAAAGACATGGAAACTATCCAAGTACCCATCGAGTGACAACTGGATAAGGACGCGGTACATATACAACGGAATACTACTCAGCCAGAAAAAGAGACAAAAGCATCCCATCTGCAACAACATGGATGGACCTGGAGGGAATTATGCTAGGCGAAATAAGCCAGACTGAGAAAGACAAACACCAGATGATTTCACTCATGTGGAATATAAACAAACACACAGACAAAGGAAACAGTTCGGTGGTTATGGGGGGTGCCCCACAGGGGGTGAAGGGGAACACTTATGTGGTGACAGACAAGAAATAATGTACAACTGAAATTTCACAATGATGTAAACTATTATGAATGCAAATTAAGAAAAATTCCAAAAGCACAAAAAAGAGATCTGTGCCTTACTATGTTAGCATATACTGAACTGGACATGCGGATGTTCGTGCTTTCCAAACTGAGTTGTGGCTGCCTCGGTATTTTTTCAACATTGACTTATGCTCATTCAACAAAACATGCTTTTCATTAAAACACCAAAAGACCTAACCCTCACTCTAGTCCTACATTTAAGGAAAAAAGATCACTTAAGAATGTACTTGAATATAATCAAATATACACTTTAATACACTGCTGATGAGAATAAAATTCATAGCTATTTAAGACAATTTGGAAACATCTATCAACAACCTTTCAATATATCTTTTGATTCGACAAGTCCAAATGTGAGAATTTATCTAAGGAAATAACCTGTCAAGTACACTAAAATATAAAGTTGTTCATTGCAGCTATTCATGAATTTTTTTTTAATGAAAATAACCCTAAATGTTCAAGAACAGGGAATTGGGAAAGAAATTACAGTGCATCCAAAAAACAGCAAACCGTGCAGTCACTGAGAATGATAGTAAAAGCATGTTCTTATTGGCCTGGAAAGATCTCTACAACCAATTTAGTGAAAAAGGCAACTAGAAAACAACATGTTGGTGTTTATGACACCATTTTTCTAAAATAAAAAGTAGTCACTTATATACTCCATGCATAGAAAAAGTATGAGAAGGAAATATACCAAAATGTTAACACTGTACTTTTTACACTGAAAATATACTATTTATATAACAAGAAATAACACATGTTAAAAATAACAGTGGTACTAACAGAACGACACTGCAGCCTATACATACACGTACTGGCTCGTATATGCATAGAATATCTGGAAGATTGTTTAAGAAACAAAAAACAGTGGTTGCCTCTGGGAATGGGATGTGGACGAATGGAGAAAAGGGTGAAAGAAGACTTACATTTCACTCTATTTCTGTATACCTTTTAAACCCTTTAACCATGTACATATTATCTATTCAATGGGAATATAAATTTTAAAACATCAAAAAGTATGTTAATATTCTTTCTAGTCAAACCATACCATACCCAATAAATACCAGAAAGTTATTTGTAAAGTCAAAGAGAATTGTAATCCTGACACCATAGGCATCATCACTTACTACACCAAGAACTGAAAAATATAAAAAGGTCCAGTTATTTAGCAAACTGTCCATCTCTAGTACTCAACTCAAGAAGGCAGGATTAGCAACACCTATAAGGAAACAAAGCTTATTTCTGAACCTTGTCCAGCCATGGAATTCTTGCAAAGTCAAAGACAGAAATACAAATACATAATGAGAAGATAAGTGCTCAATTCATTTTTGATCACTGAACTATAGCCATGTTTTAATTCAAAAATGACACATGACAAGACAGGGTCATATGCTTTTACAAAATTACATTTTTAAGTGTATTAACTACAGGATTCTCATATTGCCGGTTGGGTTTTGTTAAAACCTGTAAGGTGGATAATTTGCAAAAATTTTAAAGACACATAACTTTCAAACCAAAATACTGACTACAGGAACTTATTCATACATGTGCAAAATAAATTATTACAGGATTATTCTCTGTAGCATAGTTTATAAACACAAAAGACCAGAAAAAACTAAATGTTCCTCAATAGAGGGCTGGGTAAATTACGGTATGCCATACAACGGCCTACTACTCAGCCATACTCTTCATTTAAAAAACAATGAGGAACCTTTTAATGTACCGACATAGAATGATTTCCAAGACATATTAAGTGAAAAAAAAACAAAACAAAAACGCAAAATGCAGGGTGGTCTGTCATAGGTTACCATCTGTACAAAAAAGAAGAGGAAGGAGTGTGAGCGTGTGTATATATACGCATTTTTTTCACATATATCATTAACATTGATGTCTCCAGGAAGGGAACTGAGTAGATGGCAGATAGGATAAGAGGAAAACTTAAATTTTAGATCATGTGTATTATTTGCTCAAAAAATTTAAAAAACGTAATGCACTTAAGTAGCAGTTCTATTTCTCCTTTCTAGGTAATTTAAACAAGATGAAAGGAATCTTCATATATAACTACAACAAATTTAAACTCATTCATAATAAAAAGGGACACAAGAATATCCCCTAGGTATCTTTTTAAAAAGATTTTACAGCCCATAATGCATGTAATAAGCTTGTTCCTACAAGAAAAATTATATAATTTTAATAATTCCATCACTATCCAGAAGCAATCTCAACAGCAACCAGTTTCCCAAAAGCACCATGTCTAACCCCCGCCCCCAAAATTCCAAACTTGAATCACTGATCAGTTGATGATTCAAGTAAAGATTTAAAGACAGAATAGCCTTGAATTTATCAAGACCTAGAGCTCTCTGCAGGATGTCCGTTTCAAACTGCCTTCTCCCAGCAAGGGTGCTTTTCCTGGCTCTCGCCTGCAGCCACTTCACAAAATTAGACCATGGCGTATAAAATCTGGCCAAGAGTCAGGCTCCTTGTCCTGTGGTCACAAGCCAGGTCTCCAGCCAACAGAGCTCTCACGAATGGAAGGCAACAAACAGGCCCCAGAACGCACAACCAGGGGCACATGTACCTGGTTCAGGGCCTCGCATCCTTCAGATCAAAACAGGAAAGGGACACATTCTTCCCTCCACCCCCAGATTAGGAGCCCTTCCCTCTTCAGTCTTCCCACAGTAGCACACGTTCACAGGAATCATAACCGTCTCCTTACTTGTCTGCCTTCCCGCTTAGGGGTAGAGCTCTTGGGGACCAGGGCTGAGAGTCCCTCTCTCTGTCCTTAGACACAGCAGCAAAGTCTGCTGAATGAAGATTCTGATCAAGGTATATAGGAATACCCAGGTACATAGCTTGTATACCCAGGATAGAGCCCAGAATCTCTCTCTTCGGCGGTAGTTTTCATCAAAGACTCTCTGTGTTTTTGGTCTACTCATTAACACCTAGGGACACCCTTTCTGCATCCCCTCCAGTCACACAATCCCACCCCAAAAGGTCTAGCAATCATATGATTAGTTGTTCCTAATCTTCCAGTGCTTAGTCATTCTTACAAGATTCCACAAATCACTACTACACAATTCAGACAAATATGATTACTTTGTCCAAACAAATGCTCCCTTGGGAATTTCAGAAATCTACTCCAAGTTCTGAAATGAATGAGAGAATGGAAAGCTTTTTCCATCATGTTCACTTGAAAAATGCAATCACAGGCCATAGGCAATCTACTTGGCATGCCAATCATTACCAACAGGTAAGCTCAACCCAGCAACAGGCTAAAATACCACACCCATCAGCCTGAATCAGCTCCACAGAGAGCAACGTGGCATTGAGAGCATTTCTTTTTAAAGGGCCACCCTCCTCAGGATGGGAGCCCACACCTGGAGGGTGATATATTAAAAGATAAAAACACTTCTTGAATCAAACTTTTTAGATAAAATACACACACAAAGATAGAGCTATAGGTTCAGACACATACCAGGCTCAACTTCTCCATAAATAAGGCCAGAAAACAGTCAGCATCTCTCCTGCCTACTCTCCCTATAAACCACTGTGCCTACTAAGGGAGTGCAGGCTCTTGTGGAACCACTTTGCTGCTTGACAATTATCCTGAAAGCACGTGAAACACTAGATCTGCTCTGGCCTCTCTGATCTCATGTTGCTTAGATCTAGAAAATAAGAGAAGAAAATAATTCCCTCCTTCGTTTTCACTGCCAATGACGAGGATCTGCTAAAATAAGCACTGGATGAATAACCAGCATCTCAGATGATCCAAACGTTTATGTAACAAGAGCCTAGGAAATGCCTACTGAGGAGGCAACACCTACCGGAAAACAGAACACCAAGGCCAACCTTCAAGCTAAGCCTTCCCTTCACTGACATCTGGACCAGAGATTACAGAACGGACTCCCCAGGGAGGTCTGATCTCTCAGCACAAGTAACATGAGACCCTGCTGAACACTAAAGAATGCGATGGAGGGAAATCTGATAGCACGAACCCAGAGAGAAAGACCAGATACTTCTCCACTAGTTAGCTTTTGCGATTTCTAGGCAAAAGAATCTTCTAATGATATTTAATGTTTTTGTTAGAAAAGTAATATAAACTCCTTGCACAAACTCAAAATAATTTGTAACACTGAGAACATTTGTCAAAAATGAAAAGGCAGGGTCTAGATACACAAAAATCACACCTAAAATGAGTTAAATTCCCAAATTAAAACTCATCATAATCTTAAATAAGTTAAGATTTTTTCAATCATCCATGAAATGAACCCCATGTTCTGCAACCTAACAGATTTATCCACCTATCTCACATACAAAAAACTTCCTGAGGCATTTAAAAGACCTACACACTATGAACAATCTCCACATTTGGGAAAAATGACTTAAAGGGACCTGGTTAAAATCGTCCCATTTGGAACAACATGGATGGACCTTAAGTAAAATAAGCCAGACAGAGAAAGACAAATACTGTATGATTTCGCTCACATGTGGAAGATAAACACATGGGTAAAGAGAACAAATTAGTGGTTACCAGACGGGCAGGGGTTGGGGAGGGCGGGTGAAAGGAGTAAAGGGGCACATACATATGGTGACGGATGAAAACTAGACTACTGGAGGTGAGCACAATGCAGTCTACACAACAACTGATACAGAATAATGTACACCTGAAATTACACAATGTTATAAACCAATAAGACAGCAATAAAATTAAAAGAAAAAATCCTGAAGAACTTTATAATACACTGATCATTAATCTTTTGAGGATAATTTTCTGCAATTACCCAAATGTATTCACAAAGATCTATGTTTAGCTTCACAATTCAGTCCATGAAAGTTAAGCACATCACTTGCGTGGTACCAGACTGGGCACCAGAGTGATGGGGGCACAAAAGAGGGTTCGAAACTGGGGAATAAGAAAAATGGTCTACCACCCTACCCTCAAGGCCCTCATACAGTAACCTATCCTAGAACATAGGCCACTTAAAAGTAACTACACAAAACTAAAAGAAAGGCAACTCACATTTATCAAGTGCATCTTACACATGTCAAGCAGCAAAGCTGTAACACACACAACGTCTACGTATTCTGTTTTAAGGGAAGAAAAGAGGGCAGTGTGAGCGTGTAGAGGTTGAGAAGAGTAGGCAATGAAGTAAAAACCCAAAGCAAAATATAAATGCCAGTGAGTGGTACAGAAAACAAGCACAGTCATGCACTGCTTAACGGCATTTTGGTGGACGACAGATCGCATATACGATGGTGGTCCCATGAGGTTAGTACCATACAGCCTAAGTTTGTAGTAGGCTAGACCATCTAGGTCAGTGTAAGTACACTTTATGATGTTCGCACAATGATGAAATCGTATCTCTCAGAATGTATTCTCATCATTAAATGATGTAATTAAAAAGCTTCTATCAGTCTTTAACAAATGGTGCTGAGACAACTAGATATCCACATGCAAAACAATGAAGTTGGATCCCTACCTCATACCAGACACAAAAGTTAACTCAAAATGGATCAACAACCTAAATGTAAGAGCTAAAGCTATAAAACTCTAAGAAGAAAACAGGAGTAAATCTTCACGACCTTGGATTTGGCAACTGATTCTCAGATATGACACCAAAAACATGAGCAGCAAAAGAGAAAACAGATTAACTGGACTTCATCAAAATTCAAAACTTTTGTGCATCGAAGGACATTATCAAGAAAGTGAAAGAACCACCTACAGAATGAACGGGGGAAAACATTTGCAAATCATGTATCCCATGAGCTTAATATCCAGAATATACAAGAACTCCTAAAATTCAACAACAAAAAGACATACAATCCAATTTAAAAATGGGAAAGGACTTGAATAGATATTTCTCCAAAGAAGATATACAAATGGACAATAAGCACATGAAAAGATGCTCAACACCTACGTCATTAGGGAAATGCAAATCAAAACCACAGTGATACCACTTCCACGTGCAAGGATGGCCATAATCAAAAAACAAACAAACAAGCAGAAAATAACAAGGGTTGGGAAGGATGTGGAGAAAATGAAACCCTAAGTACTCAAAAGAATTGAGCAGAGACTGAAACAGAAATCTGCAAACCAATATACACTGAAGCATTTGTCACAATAGTCAGAAAGCGAAAACAATCCAAGTCCCATCAACAAATGAATGGATAAACCAAATTAAGTACACCCACACAACAGAATATTATTCAGCAACTAAAAAGGAATAACATTCTGATACATGCTACAAAATGAATGAACCTTGAAAACATTATGCTAAGTGAAATAAGCCAGTCACAAAAGGACAAAGCATGATTTCACTTACATGAAGTATCTAGAAGAGGCAAATTCATAGAGACAGAGAGCAGATTAGAAATTACCAGGCGCTGAGCGAGAGGGAGGAATGGGGATTAATGGTTACAGGGTTTCTGTTTGGGGTGGTGGAAAAGATTTGGAAGCATATTGTGGTGATGGTTGCAAAACAATATGAATGTAAATAATGCCACTGAATTGTATACTCAAAAATGGTTAAAATGGCACATTTTATGTTTTATATATGCCACAATAAAAATTAAATTGAAAAGAAAAAAAAGGGGGCCAGGCCCGTGGCTGAGTGGTTAAGTTCACGTGCTCTGCTTCAGCAGCCCAGAGTTTCGCTGGTTCGGATCCTGGGCGCAGCCCTAGCACCACCGCTCATCAAGCCATGCTGAGGTGGCATCCCACATGCCACAACTAGAAGGACCAACAACTAAAATATACACTGTGTACTGGGGGACTTTGGGGAGAAGAAAGAAAAATTAAAAATAAATAAATAAAATCTTAAAAAAAAAAAAAAGAACTGGCAAAAGTCTACATATAGCACCCAGCCTAGTATCTGGCAAATGTTGGCTGTTCAATCTATGATGGTCATTGCTATTGTGACAATAGGTCTATTTGCCACCCTTGGGCCAACCAAAGGCTGAGCAGGACACGGCTTGGGTCTGGAGAGCTCTGCGACTTAGCAGAACTTCAATAAAACACAGCCACCAGAACCACGAGAATACTATGCAGAAGGAGCTGTTTTTCTGCAGTTCAACTACTCTTAGAAAGACTGGCTTATTGTTCCTAGAGTGAACGCAGCTCCTCGACACTAGGAAAGGCACAGTTCATTCTCTCTACACAACAGGCCTCTGTTAGCATGTCTGAGCAACCGTTCACGACACACTCTGCCTCTACCCACAGGAAAGACACACTCCATGGAGAAACTCGCAGAAAATTAGCCAGAAGGTAGTCCCGAGGCAGTTCTCAAACTTTAGTGGCCTCAGAATCACTCGTTAAAAAAGCAGATGCCTCGCCCCCACCACCAGACATTGTGATTAGTACACATTTCAGGCAGAGCCCTTGTGCACAACTGTTTAAAGAAACACTTGACGGTAGGCCACAAAAATATTGTAAGGTTACATTCTGATGTTGACAAATAGACCAATCCGCCCCACAAAGCAGAGGCAGCATTTCCCTCCATATCTATCCTAGAAACCCAACAGCTCTGGCAACGAGGGACAGGAGCAGAGACGGAGGAAGGAAGCGAGAGCATTTTCCTCCATACCCATCTAGAAGGCAACAGCTCTGGCAACGAGGGACAGGAGCAGAGACCGAGGAAGGAAGCGAGATTACCTGCACGGAATATCCAATACAAACTGCATACAGTTGATTCATATAAAAGTCCATCATTATTGCTTATTCTTTTTAAAAATAATACAAAATAAGAAATGAAAAACCAAAACAATGTACCATTCACCTCTCATAATAACAAAAAATATACTTAAATTATATTACCAGAAGTTGGTAAATTTTCTGAAACTGGTACATCCTTAGATTGCTGGGAAAATTATTAAGTGGTACAAATTTTTCGTCAGCAATAAGGCAATATGTATGAAGTCACCCAATAGTTTCATTTCTTTGAATTTATCCTAAGAACACAAAAGGAGCAAACTATATTCCAAAAGACAGTCACAGTTGTAATATATGTACTATCAAAAGAAAAAAACCCTGTATGTCAAGAATCTCACTTTACCAAAGTTTGCCATATCAACTCAAATATGACAACTTATTAAAATTAAAATGATGCCTACAATGTCATCACATGGAAATTATTCATAAAACATGCAAGCCTTAAAATTACTATAAAGTATGACTCTATGGACAGCTTCAAAGGGTGACACATTAAGAAATAACAGCTTTTAGGAGGATGGTTAGATGTGGGTTTTCCCCCCTCTGGTCTCTCAAGTTCCTGTATTTTGCCATATTGTTGTAATACGGCTATAAATAAACGTAACTGATTCTGCTTCGAAAGTTAATTGGACAACAGTTACAGAGACAGGTGGAAAGCAGAGTCACTGACCTCACCTATCCTGAATGAGGATAAACTCACCCAAATGTGCCACGCTAACAGATGGCCACAGGCCAGTTCTAGATTTTCTTCACAAAAAAATAAATCTTAACGGATGTATGGAACTATTAAACCTTGAACTTACATTTTTTAAAAAGCAAGTATAACACACTAAAAGACAGGAAGAAATCTGGTTTGGCAGCTATTCACATGGCAAAAAGATCAGAAGACTTCATGAACCACAACTTCAAGATAAGCCAACAACACGAAGCAGTAAGAGACAGCTGACATGAAAAGACATCAGGCTGAGAGACAGAAGGCCAGTCCTGTCCTAGTTCTACCACATCCTGGGATTCACCTGCAGGTCTTGGTTTCTCATCTGGGAACTGACAGGCTAATGATGCTACCTCCCCCACCTAGCTCACAGGACTCTGAAGGGAGCAAACAAGATTATGAATGTAAAAATGCCTTCAAAATCAAGGGTTTTCCCCCTTAAATCTGGCTATTAGTATTATGAAGACATTCATCCATATGTAACTGCCCAACAGGGAACAGCTTTTGCAGGGATGCGTTCCAAACTGACGGTGAGCAGGCGCGCCCCCCGAGGGCCTGGGCTCTGGGACCAGGCTTCTCCCTATCTGCGCTGCTCCAATCTCTTAGGAGAATCTATTCATCTATCACTTGGCAATGTTTTCAATTTTAAAAGCAAATGCAATCACTGACAAAATGAACACAGACTGCAAGGTTCTCAAACTCTGGGGTTTTGAAGAATCATCAGAGAACTGTTAAAACTGCAGCTGCCCAGACCCCACGCAGACTGACAAAAACCGCTGGCTAGATGAGAATAAATAAAGCCAGGCCATTTGTATTCTGACAAGCTCCCCAGTGATTCTGGTGACGTGATCACTGCTACTACTACGACACTGTTATTAATATCGACTCCTACTGCAAATACATGGTCGGACTACCACGTATACCCACTCACTACATGCCACTCACCATTCTCAGCACGTTACAAATATTATCTCATTTAATCCCTACAACAACCCTGTAAGGAGGTACTACTATTTAAACACCGCCCTCCCTTTACATGGTTTTATAGATGAAACCATTAAAATACAAAGAGATGATTTAACTGGCCCATGGCCCAAAGTCACAGGACTAGTGAGTGGCACAGCCAGAATGAACAACAAAGTTTGAAAATCCCTGATACAGTTTCCTAAACTAAGACAATAGCTGTCTACCCTGGTCATTTCAAAGTCCGTTTCATTTCAGATACCGCATTTAAAGGACACTAACAAAACTGAGCTGCTGAAAGAATGCATGGTGAAATCACACCAAACCACAAGGGGACAAAAGATCTAGGGCTGTTTACGTACTTCCAGCATAATCCGCATCAATTCGTAATATTTTGTCTGTCTCCCCCAGTGGACTGTGAGCCCTTCAAGTGTAGGGACCATGTATGTCTTTTCAACTGTACCCTCCTGATAACTGGCGGCTAACGAAAGGAAGGGTTTAATACATTTATTAGTCGATAAATCTAGACAAAGTCTGCTGACCGTCCCGGGCAGCGAAGGCTATTACGTGGGGAAGAAACAGACAATTCATGTTGCTTCAGGCGGAACAACTAAGATCCACAGGTAAAAGCGGTGGGACAGTCTAAAACACCTTTCTAGCGACCTGTCCAGTAACAGAGAAGCACGTCTGCAGTTCGAGACTGATGAGCAGAATACAGTAGACGAAAGGTAGGATGTTGGACTATGGGGCCTCGAAGAGCTCTGCCAAGGCCCAAATTCTATTAGTCCAAGTTATGATACATTCGTTTCTTCTTTTTTTTTTTTTTAGATTTTTTTATTTTTCCTTTTTCTCACCAAAGCCCCCGGGCACATAGCTGTGTATTTTTAGTTGTGGGCCCTTCCAGTTGTGGAATGTGGGACGCCGCCTCAGCATGGCTTGATGAGCGGTGCCATGTCGGCGCCGAGGATCCAAACCGGCAAAACCCTGGGCTGCAGAAGCGGAGCTCGCGAACTTAACCACTCGGCCGCGGGGGCCCTAAGTTTCTTCTTTGATAATTCTTGATACATTCTACAGCGACTAGTTACACAAGTCCCAGGAGGTGGCACAGAGGATACCACAAAGCGTTCTCTAACCTCTCAGGGCCCTTAAGGATCCAGAGAAGAGTAAATACACAGAAGTGAATCTTCCAGGGAGGAAGGCAATGGATACAAGAATCAGCAAGGAGTGAGGAGACTTCCGGGCAGGAAACAGGAGGGAGTCCACAAAGGTGTGAAGGGAGACATGCCACCATTTGTGCACATTTCCGTCCTGGTCTAGGCATAAACATGGAGGCAGGAGAGGAGGCCCTGGGGGCATGAAGACCCGGCTGGAAACAATTAGTAAACTCAGGTGCTGACACAAAAAGGCCTCAGCGGTCACTCAGTCAAATACACACACTTTACGGATGCTGCCCTGCTTGCTCTGAGTAAAGAAAGGTTGGTTTACTTTCTTAAATTACATTTCACGAACCAAAACCTCTATCATCAATGATCTCTTCTTTGCCTAGGCTTTTTTCTCAAGACTAATAGATCCTTCTTTTATTTTCTGGGAAATCTTTTAGGTGATTTTGTTTTTAAACATTTGTTATTTTCTGCTACTGTCTACCCTTTCTACTGTTTAATTTGACAACCAAACTTGCAGTTATCAAAACTGACATTTTAATAACTCAGCTCTGAGCCTAATACTTATAATCCCTTAAATGGTTATAACATTTACCAATAGTGTTACAAAATAAAAACTATTACATTATAATCTAAAAGCTACAACTTTATAAGTAGGAGATTGTTAAGAAAAAAAAGAGTAACAAGAAATTAATTTAAGTTTCAGGCCCAAGAAACTATTTCACTCAACTGATAAACCCTGACACTGAGCCACCCAAGAAAAGAAAATTAACAAAAGACTGAAGTAAAAAATCCAAATCCAAAACCAATGAACAAAATATAACACATCTGAACCATAAACTTAACGGTCTTCCGGCCAATCACTTCTGAACATCCTTGTCAAACTATTGTAAGGATCTGGAATCTCGCTCTATTAAAAGCAAGTTCCCATCATCCGAACTACACTTACGAGATTCTCTCACAATAGTTACTGAAGCATAACACACCAACCTTCAGCTTTTTGCTTCCTAATAGTATAAAAAAGCCTTGCCTCTCTTACACAAAATTGAGTCTGTGGCCAAAATCCTGACACACCAGGAGATCTGGGTTTTCAGTTCTAACACTAATTTAAGGTGTAAAGTTCGCAAAGGTCTATTCTGTATTTACCACTTAAATTGTAACATGGAAATACAACATCTGACACCTCCACCTCCAACAGTCTCTTCAAAGGATTTCCGACTTTGGTTAATCTCAGTTGGGAGAACATAAAGCTACGGCTGAAAACTCCTCCATCAAAATAAGAACTTTAAAAATCTAAAATAGTGCTACACATTATTTGATAAACTATGAACTATAGAAACTGAGATTCGACTAACAATTGCCAAAGAAGGTACAACTACACAATTTGACAAAAATGAATACGCAAATAGCTCACCAAAATTTACATCTTTCTTAGCACTCGGAAAAAATAAATAATACTCAGTAACTATGGAACACTGTGGTGTTATGTTTCTTATCCACATAGTCTCTGCATCAATGTTACTATTCTCCCACTCTCTTGATGAGCAAAAGGAGCCCACTGTCCCGGATCCCCCATACCAAGAGTTCAGTAAATGTCACTAATAGTAATAATAATAATAAAAGCAACAATTTCTAAAGCCACAATTTACACGGGAGTGTGGCACCCGAATAGGGAGCAAGGCACACGGCAGCATGCAGCTATTTCTCGCTTCTGACTCTTCTGCATCACTGCTTCCCAAAGGACTAGAAAATCTGAAGCTCTTACTGCCACATCTACAAATTAAAGTATCATGCTTAAAAAAGCTCACAGGTTCTCCGAACCGCCGGTATTTAATGAACGAACCCCACGACAGAGAAACTCACCCAGATGCAACAAAACATGCTTTAAGGCTCCACCTATTTCTTTTAACTTTAGAAATAAACACAACTGTTCAAAAACATTATGTAATAAGTTAGACTCTGGAAAACCCCCTACTCATCCGAGCGGCTCAGAAAATGGAAAGCAAAATTCGATTAGCTCCATTGTACCCACCCAGGCTAACGTGCAAGATCACACACTCAGCTTCGTCAGAGCGTCTCTGCCAGGACCAAAGCACAACAAAGGCAACTTGAGGAGGCTGCACAAGGCTTAACTCGGCACTCGTCCGCTTGACCGGCTTCCGAAAGCAGCTCTCTGCGGCCGCAGGGACCAGGGGGACCCCCGAGGCCGCCCGGCCGGCGGCTGGGCTCGGCGCCGCTCGCTCCGCTTTTGTCTGGCAGGCTCGGAGGCTCGGAGCCCCGGCCGCCCGCCTCCCCGGCACCCCGCCTCCCCGGCACCCCTTCCCTCTGGATCTTTCTCCACACCCGGCCCTCGCCCCGGATTGCTTGCCGTGGGCTTCGCTCCCTCGCCGCCTCCCCTTGCAATCTCGGGCTCTTTTCAAACGCCACTCGGGCTCCGCCGGCGTCTCCTACCCGGCCGGAGCCTCCGGTCACGGAGGGGGCGGGGGTGGGCTCTCGGAGAGGAACAGGGAGGGGGACACAAAGCCGGGCTGACCCCACGCCCCCTCCCCCCCCCCGCAAAGCAGCCTGGGATCAGCGACGGACTGGTTGGATAAACAACCCTCCCATCCCGCCCCTCAGCCGGCTCCCACCTAAGGGCCGCCCCCTCCCCCAAAGTGCACCCAAGAGCCGGTGACAGCGCTGCAAGTCGCCGCCACCCAAATTCGGCGCCCGCCACTTGCGAGGGAGGGGGCAGGGGCCCGGGGCCTAGATCTCCTCACCATAACCCGGTACTTACAGCCGTATCATTCGCTACTGTTGCCGCTGCGGACCACACAGCCGCCGCCTTCTCCTCCACCCCAATGAGGTTAAGCGCTCGGTGCGGGGATTAAAAAAAAAAAAAAAAAAAAAAAAAAAGCAGCCGCGAGCGCCTGCGCACTGCGGTCTCCCTTTCTCCCCTTACCGCCAACGAGCCGGCTGTACCATAGAGAGTGTAAACCGGGACCAGAGAGGCGGCTCCCTCTCTATGGTAACGCCCCGCGCAGGCGCCGGCCGGGCCGAACTGCGATTCGGGACATACAAATCCCGGGAGCTTTCACCTCCTGGCAAACGTCAGATGACCCTGATGGGGACCCGTAGGGTAAAGGTTATGTCAGACAAGGGTGGCCAAGGTTCAGAAGGGCCTTCTGGGGAATTGCGGCAAAACTCAGGCTGGGCAAGGAGGATCGCATCTAAACCGCCACGGCAGTAGGGCACCAGAAAGCTGGGAGTGTGCTGAGGAGGGCTAGGGTGGAACCAGGAAAGCCTGGGTAGAAGTCTGGCCGGAAACTCCTTCGGTCCGGGCTCTAATACCTGAAGGCAGCCGACTTTCACTTCCGGGTTACTCGTGGTCCCCCCCCCCGCCCCCCCCATCGAGCGATTTGAATGAAGGAAATTGTGTCCTGCGGCTTCCCGTCCCTGGGCTGGCCTCTGTTCTCCCTCCCTATCTGAAGTAGGAGCGGACGCTTCGCCGGAAACACACATTTTTAACGGTTTTTTGCCCCTTTTCAAGCGGAGCGGGCCCGTGTAGGCCTCGGAGGTCCTTCAGACGGTCGGCTCTAGACTGTTTCTTCCTTGAGGGTCTCCATAAAAAGCGCTGCTTCCGTCCTCCCGCTCGCTTTCCTCTCGGATGCTGCGAGGGGAAGGGTTTCCGAGGGTAGAAAACGGTGCGAGTGACGGGGCCGTCTTAAAGGATGCTGAAGGACCACAGTTGCCGCGTCAGGCCCGTGCGCTCGCGGGAATTTGCCGTGGAAAGCTTTTGTGTGAGATTATCCGCGGCCTCGGGGAGACCGCTCTTCCTCCATCTCGACGTGCGGACCATCGAGTTGTCCCTGGAGCCTCTGTGCGCCGAGCTCAGTGCTGCTGGCGTGCATGTGTGTTGGGCGCGGGATGCGGGAGGAGAACTGACATGCTGCCCCTGATGCTCGCGCGTAGAAGAGATAGTTGGAGAGACTCAGCCACCGCATTAAACACAGAGCCGGTGTAGGCCCTTCTCTGGTGCAGGAAAGAGAGAGGAGTGTGGTCTCAAAGAGGAGGGACGACCTGGAGGCTGTGACTCCTGGTTTGATCTGGAAAAGATAACCGATCTTTCCGGCGAAAGCACAAGCAACTTTTTGGAAATGGATGGTAACGGTGAAAGAGCATTGCAGAGAAGAAACACCGTGGGACAAAGGCTCGAGAGGGAGTGGGTGTTACACTGGGAGTTCACTGAAGACAGCACTCTAACTGAAACGGGGGCGGGGGACGGGGGAAAGACAGACCACAGGACCGGAAAGTCAGGTTTGATAAATAGGATGGGGATTTTAAAAAAATTTTTAGTAGTGGTAAAATACACATAACATAAAATTTACCATCTTAACCACTTTTAAGTGTACCCTTCAGTAGAGTTAAGTACGTTTACATTGCTGTGCAACCATCTCAGGAACTCTTTTCCTCTTACAAAAGTGGAATTCTATAGCCATTAAACAACTTCTCCTAACCCCCTTCTGCCAGCTCTTGGCAACCGTTCTACTTTTTGTCAGTTTGACTATGCAGGTGCTTCATATGGGTGGAATCATATAGTAATTGTCTTTGTGCAACTGGCGTATTTCATTTAGCGTAATGTCTTCAGTGTTTCTCCGTGTTGTAGCATGTGTCAGAATTTCCTTCCTTTTTAAGGCTGAATAATATTCCATTGTGTGTACATACCACGATGGACACTTAGGTGACTTCTACCTTTTGGCTATTGTGAGTAATGCTGCTATGAACATGGGTGGTCAAATATCTCTTTGAAACTCTGCTTTCCATACGTTGCGGAAGCTTTTGAAACCAAGTAGAGAAATCCATACTGTTTCAGATCCTCAACTGGGGGTAGTAAAATGGTGGAAGGACTGCAGTTGGGACTAGAAGGTCAATACATGCTCCATTTATAGAAACCACTTATGGAGGCTGTAAGATATGCCAGGCCTTGTACTACTGCTTTGTGTAAATTAACGATATGTCACTGAGTCCAAAATAAACGTGAGCCAATTGTTACCACATGTTACTGTGAGAAAATCAAGCTTCTGGGTTACAGATGGGCTGAGGGGACGCTAACCAACCACACATACACAGAAGTGGTTAGGAAACAACTCCCATGGGAGCTGGGCATCCGTGGCCCTGACTGTTTGCTGGTTTGTTCAAGGATATTGAAAGAAAACAGATCACACGTAAAAGAATAGGCTGACATCAAGAGCTTTCACTGTCACATCACTGGTATGCCTAGGGGCTTAACAGCAAAACTGCGTTCCGAGGTCCCTAACAGAACCCTGCGGTTTGAATTCAGGTCTGTTCGTTGCCTTTAAAAAGTATAAAGTGCTGGGTAAGTACGTCCTTGTGTGTGATACGGACGTTAGTGAGGCACATCGTTCCCGACTCAGCTCTTCCTCTTTCACTTTACGTTCTCAGAAGTCCCGGGACATCGTTCAAAGCAACGATCTCCACTTGGCAGATGAGGAGATTGAGGGCCAGAAAGGAAAATGATTTGCCAGCCATGGCTGATTGGTACCAAGGCTGCAGCTGAAACCTGAACCTCCAGACTTCCCACTCTGTGCTTTGGGCTCCCTTACGAAGATAGACGCCACAGTCTGAGTGAGTGGACGATGTTTCTGTTCAGTCAGTTTCATCTCTTTCAGGGATATACGCCAAACTCCCGTGAAGCTAGTGCCGGTTAAACAATGAGGCCGAGAGAATAAGTGCATTATAAAGAGCATTCATACCCTCAACAATATTGCATACCAACTATGTGCCAAACACTTAGCAAAGCAGGAGAAAATCCCTGTTCTCAGGGAGAGGAGATAGAAAATAAAGTAATAGATAAATTACATACTCTGTCAAGTAGGATAGGTATTCTGGGGAAAAAATGGAGCAGTGCAGGGAAAGTGGTGCTGAGGATAGGGAAAGAGATTTCTGTTTAAATAGGACAAGGGGGGCACTAAGAAGCAAACTTTGAGCAAAGATCTGAAGGAGGCGAGGGAGCAAGAAATGTCCTTTATCCGGGAGAAGAACTTTCCAGGTAGACAGAGTGGCAAGTGCAAAAATTCTGAGGCAAGAGGATGCCTACTACATTGTAAGAACAGAAAGGAGACCGGAGTGGCAGAAGCAGAGAATGGGAGGGGAAAAGTAGGAAATGAGGTCAGAGGTAACAAGATGCCAAATTGTGTAGGGACTTAAAGGGCATTGTAAGGACTTTGGCTTTTATTAAGGGAGATGGGAAGCCATTGGAAGGTTCTGAGCAGAGAAGTACGTGATGTGACTTCTGTTTTGAAAGAATCACTGTAGCTTCTGTTTTGAGAATAGAATGTAGGGGAGTAGGGAGTTTTGACAGCAGATTATAGGGGAGCAAGACGGGGACAACTTAGGAAGCCATGCAGTACTCCCAAGTGAGACGGTAGTGGCTGGGGAACGTGCAAGCAGTGGAGGGGTGAAGTGTCACCATATTTTCAGACATGATGATACACAGGGTTTGATGAGTTACTTGGTAGAGTGTGCGAAAAAGATGAGCTAGGACTCCAAGATTTTTGGCCTGAGCAATTTGAAAAATGGAATTGTACCTTACTGAAATGAGAAACACTGGGAGGAGCAGGTTGAGGATGGGAAGAGAGAAGAAATTAAATTTTGGAGATGTTAAGTTTGAAATGCCTGTTAACACATGGAGATATCAAGAAGGCAGTTAGATATATGAGTCTCACTTATATATCTATAAGTTGTAAGTTGTATAAGAAGAAGGGTCCAGGGGCCAGCCCAATGGTGTAGTGGTTAAGTTCGCCCACTCTGCTTTGGCGGCCCTGGGTTTGTGGGTTTGGATCCTGGGCGCAGACCTACATACCGCTCATCAAGCCATGCTGTGGTGGCATCCCACATACAAAATAGAGGAAGACTGGCACAGATATTAGCTCAGCGACGATCTTCCTCAAGCGAAAAAGAGGAAGATTGGCAACAGATGTTAGCTCAGGGCCAATCTTCCTCACCAAAAAAAAAGAAGAAGAAGAAGGTTCCAGGCTGGAGATATAAATTTGGGAGACATCAGCATGTAGAGAGTATTTAAAACCATGAGATCATCTAGATTCTAAGTGTAGACAAATTTGAAAGAGTTACCCAAGGACCGAGCCCTAGAGCACTCTAGCTTTAGGGGTTGAGATGGTAATGAAACCAGCAAAGGGGACAGAAAGAGCAGCCACTGAAATAAGAGGGAACCAGGAAAAGCAGCCAAGTCAATTGCTGATGGACTGTAATGGTGAGGATGAAAGCCTGATTGGAATGGGTTCAAAAGAGAATGGTAGGTACACAATTCAAGAGAGGAAGAGTAGATACTTTGGAGGAAGATTTGGTTGTAAGGGTAAGGGGGCAGAAAATTGGGGTGATTCTTCAAGAGATAGGTAGGGTCAAGATAATTTTTTGTTTAAATTTTTTTTTTTCCTCCCCAAAGCCCCGTGTACATAGTTGTACATTTTTAGTTGTGAGTTCTTCCAGTTATGGCATGTGGGATGCCATCTCAGCATGGCTTGATGAGCGGTGCTGTGTCGGCACCCAGGATCCAAACCGGCGAGACCCTGGGCCGCTGAAGTGGAGTGCGCGAACTCAACCATTCGGCCACGGGGCGAGCCCCAAGAGAATAATTTTTTAACTATTTCATCTACAAATATTGTAGCGTTTCTAGGAGATAAGATTCTTTTCTTACAAAGATAGATACCGAACCTCTTGATCTCAGGTTCATGTGCCCTGGGCTCAGTAAGCCAATCACTGAGCTATGGTGCTTGGAGATGGAGAAAGTTTATTCGAATTCACCAAAACAAGAAGCTGGCAACATAGGTTCTCTCAAATCTGCTTTAACAAAAGGAGAGAGCAGGGGGTTTTATAGAGCTAAGGGCTTGAGAGAAGGAGTTTTGGAGAAACAAATAGGAAATTGAGTTTCTTTCACTCCAGATAAGCCCTTGGGCAATCAGACTTCTGGGCATCAGTGGCAGCTGAGGGCTGGTTATCTGGTGATCCTAACTTGCTTAAAGGCATTCTTTTCTTCTGCAAAACAAGCTCAAAAATCCTTGTGACCCTTGAGTCACCCCTCAGGTTAAACAAGAAAACAGCAAATTAACAAGGTTAACTTCTTTTCATTTGTGATGCTATTGGGAACAAGGTCAAAGGGTAATCCTGTTCTTACTGAATATTTACAGTGACCCTCAGGTACGCAGCTTCAATATAACCTCAACGTCACTACACACGTAAAAAGTAATTCCTGTCAATCTTCAAATGTCCGTGTCTCAAAGTTCTTTTGCTATCACAGTTATTGAGATATAATTCATATACCATACAATTTACCCATTTAAGCTATACAATTTAATAGTCTTCAGTACTGACGAGATTTTCACATATTGGGACATACAGGGTAGCTATTCTGGTTCAACACAGAGTCAGCTTGAACTAAAGAAGCCTCACTTATGGCCCATCAAACATAGATTGTACATCTTGTCCAGGCAAGTAATCCATAATCTATAAATCAAAATTGGGATGAGTTTATTCTGTGAGTCAGCTTTGAGGACTGTAGCCTGGGGGCTTCCTTCTCCAAGGAAGGAAGCACTCTGCAGAAGCAGGGTGTACAGAGGTGTTACACACGGTCTTGCAACAAAGGATGTACATCACATGGGACAGGAATATCTCTTTTACAACAGTCATGAGATGCTTTGCTGGCACAGCAGGTTAGTGGTCACAAGGTGAACACAGCAGGTCTGTAATTAACCCTTAGTTTCTGGGAAGAGATGCTTATCCTAAAAGAAATGCTGATATGGGGGGAGGCAGCATCCCCATCTTTGAGGGCATCATTCTTGGCTTTGAGACATTGTAAACGTTTAAAGCAGATGTACAATGCATGCTCAACAGGCCACATCAGGCCTTGGTGGAAAAACAAGGTCAGGCCGAATTAGTTTTAAACCGAATGGCTTCCTCATGTACTCCAGTATATCCTTTTGCTTTTCATTGTTTCATCAATCTGCTTTAACCATTAAAGTGAGCAGTGCATTAAACATTTTCTCAAGGTAAAAGAATGCACTTTGTTAAGAATTCAAGGGCCAGCCCTGTGGCACAGCGGTTAAGTTCGCACATTCTGCTTCATCGGCCTGGGATTCACTTGTGCAGATCCTGGGTGTAGACCTACATACCACTTGTCAAGCCATGCTTTGGCAGATGTCCCACATATAAAGTACAGGCATTTGGGCATGGCTGTTAGCTCAGGGCCAGTCTTCCTCAGCAAAAAAGAGGAGGATTGGTAGCAGATGTTAGCTCAGGGCTAATCTTCCTCCAAAAAAAAAAAAGATGAGAATTCATACTTTCCCACCTACAATGTCGGTATCGGTAACACCCTATCAGTACTCCTATTGGTAATGCCTCATATTTATATTTATCCATTCACTAGTTGATGGACATTGAGTTTTTCCAAAGTACTTTTAGGCTATTGCAAATAGTGTTGCTGTAAACACTCTATTACAACATTTTGTGTGGACATGTGTTTTTATTTTTCTTGGACATATACCTAGGAATGGAATTGCTGATGATAAATGATAAGTGTATGTTTAACGTTTTCAGGAATGGCCAGAATGTTTTCCGTGGTGAAGGTGCCATTTTACATTCCCACCAGCAGAGTATAACGGTTCCAGTTTCTTCCACGTCCTCACCAACACTTGTTATTATTTGTCTTATTTATTATACCTATTCTGTTAGGTGTGTAGTGGTATTTCACTGTGGTTTTGATTTGCATTTCCCTAATGACTAATGATGTCAAGCATCTTTTCATGTGCTTATTGGCCATCCTGTATATCTCATCAAAGAAATGTCTATTCAAAGCCTTTGCTCATTTTGTAGTTGTGTTGTCTTTTTTATTATTCATTTATAAAAGCTCTTTATATATTCTGGATTTAAGTCTCTTATCAGATATATGATTTGAAAATATTTTCTCCTATTCAATGGGTTGTCTTTTCACTCTCTTGTTGATACCCGTCAAAGCACAAAAGTTTTTAATTTTATTGTCCAGTTTATCTATTTATTCTTTTGTCACTGTGTTTCTGGTATCTTTCTAAGAAACTGTTACGTAGTCTAATGTTTTCTTCTTAGAGTCTTAGACTTTTGGCTCTTATATTTAGGTCTTTGATCCATTCTGAGTCAATTTTTGTACATGGTATGAGGCAAGGGTCCAAACTCATTCTTTTGCATGTAGCTATCCAGTTGTGCCACCACTATTTTTTGGAAAGCCTATTCTTTCTCCATTGAATTGTCTTGGCACCCTTGTGTAAAACCAATTGCCTATAAGTGTTTGGGTTTATTTCTTGACTCCAAATTCTATTCCACTGATATATATCTGCATTCTTACACCAGTGCCATACCGTTTTGACTACTATAGATTTGTAGTAAGTTTTTGAAATCAGAAAATATGAGTTCATCAACTTTGTTTTCGTTTTCTGGTGGTTTTGGCTATTTGGGGTTCCTTGAATTTCCATATGAATTTTCCAATCAGTTTGTCCATTTCTTCAGAAAAGGTAATTGTAATTTTAATAGGAATTGCATTGACTCTTTAGATCAGTTTGGAGAGTGTTGCCGTCTTAACAATATAAAGTCTTCTGACTATGAACATGGAATGTCTTTCCATTTGTTTAGATCATTTTTAATTACTTTCAGTAATGTTTAATAATTTTCATAATCTAAGTTCTGCACTTCATTTGTTAAATATATCCCTATATGTTTTATTTTTGGTGCTATTGTAAATGGAACTGTTTTCTTAATTTCATTTTCACATTGTTCATTGCAAGTGTATAGAAGTATAATTAATTTTTGCATGTTGATCTGCTATTCTACAACCTTACTGAACTCATTTGTTAGTTTTTTAGTGGATTCCTTAGCATTTTCTGTATACAAAATCATGTCATCTGAAAATACAGACTTTTTTGCTTTTTCTTTTCCAATCTGCATCCCTATTATTTCATTTACTTCCCTGACTTTCCCAGCTAGAACCTCCAATACAATGTTGAATAGAAGTTATGAGAGTGGACATCCTGGTCTTGTTCCTGATCTCGTGGGAAAGCATTCAGTCATTCACCCTTAAATGTGGTGTTAGCTGTGGGCTTTTCCTATATGGCCTTTGTCCAATGGAGTTTGTTCTCTTTTATTCCTAGTTTGTTGAGTATTTTGTCATTAAAGAGTTTTAGATTTTGTCAAAGCCATTTTTTGTATCTATTTTGATGGTCATGTGGCTTTTTGTCCTTTCTTCTATTAATATAGTGTATTACATTAATTTTCAAATATCGAACCAACCTTACATTCCTGGAAGGAATCCCACTCAGTCATGGTGTTATAGTTCTTTTTATCTGTTGCTGAATTTTTATTTGCTATTATGTTGTTGAAGACTTTTGCGTCTATATTCATAAGGGATATTAGTCTCTAATTTTACTGGAATTTCTTTGTTTTTGGTAACAGGATAATGCCAGCCACACAGAATGATTTGGGGAGTATTCCCTCCTATTCTTTTTGGAAGAGTTTGTGAAATATTGGCATTTATTCTTTTTTTAATGTTTCACAGAATTCACCAGCAAAACCATCTGGGCCTTGCCTTTTCTTTGTGGGTAGTTTTGTTCTTTCATTAATAATTTGATCTCTTGTTATAGGACTATTCTGATTTTCTAATTCTTCTTGAGTCAGTTTCAATAGTTTGTGTCTTTCTAGGAATTTATCTATTTCATCTAAGTTATCTAATTTGTCAGCATTCAGTTGTTCCCTTATGATCATTTTTATTTCTGTAAGGTTGGTATTAATGTACCTCTCTCATAAGTTTTTTATAATTTGTTCAAATCAGGATCCAAACAATGCCAATACATTGCATTTGATTCATTTGTCTCTTAGGTCTCTTTTATTACATAGATTTGCCCCCTCAATCTCATTTTTCCTTGATATTTATTTATTGAAGACACCAAGTCATCTGTCCTTTAGGTTTCCCACATTCTAGATTTTCCTGTTTGTGTTCCTGGGAGTCTCTAGCATGTTCTTCTATCCCCTAGATACTTGATAGTGCTGTATGCTTTATTCTGATTCAGGTTTGAATTTTTATTTTTTTTAAGATTGGCACCTGAGCTAACATCTGTTGCCAATCTTTTTATTTTTTTCTCTTCTCCCCAAATCTCCGCCCCCCCACCCCCAGTACATAGTTGTATATTCTAGTTGTAGGTGCCTCTGGTTGTGCTATGTGGGGCACCACCTCAGCATGGCCTGATGAGCGGTGCCATGTCCGCACCTGTAATCAGAACCAGGGAAACCCCGGGCCGCCAGAGTGTGTGAACTTAACCACTCAGCCATGGGGCCAGCCCCTGGTTTGAATTTTTTGGCAAAGGTGCATCATACATCCATAGGAGGCACATCATTTCCAATTGTCCCTTTTTATGAAGTTGGCAGTCATCGATGACCATTGCCTAGGTTCATTATTATAACTGGAAGAGTCTGGTTGAAGGCAGAATAAGTAAAGTGGAGCAGGTGAACACCATCAATCTGTAGTACGTGAGATCTTTGGAAGTTCTCTTGGGATCGTGAGCTCTACATTCTACACTATTTTCAGAACCTTGGAGTCAGGAGATGGAATCTACTCCTGGTTCTGCCACAAACTAGCCGAGCATCCCTGGCAAATCATGCTTCCTGTTTGGCCTGGGTTTTCTTATCTACAGAATGGGGGCATAGACTATACACGAACCTCTAAGGTTTCTTGCTATTCTAGCGTTCTCTGACTAAACACTTAAGTAGTGGACTTAATCTTTACCAAATATGATTTAGGAGGATTAAAAAGGAACTGCTGACATTATATTCTTCCCATCTCATACCAAGGGCCTAAAAACTTTATGGGTTTTTTATGGGTTTTCTTGATTTTTCCGACAGTTTTGAGGATAATTTTTTATTAATATCTTCAGCCATACCTGTTGTTATCTATATTCTGATTGTATTTTACTCAGCAACTGATTGACAGATGCCTGTCTTAGGTATCAGTTCATATAGAAAGTGTGGTTTGGGCATAGAAAGCTTTCTGGAAGCAAATACACCAAAATATTAGCAAGTGATTCTCTCGGGGTGGTAAAATTATGGTTCATTTTTTTAACTTAAGTCTGTATTCTTCATTTTATTCTGCAAACATGTATTTTTTTAAAAAGTCATTCTTAAACGATTTGATAGCATATTTTTGACAGCATGCCCTAACAAACAGAAATCACTAAATTCTGAGTAAGAAGGTTTCTTTCTCTTCCTATGATTCAGGTAGGCATTATCTTCCAGTCTAGGTTAGCCTAAATACTTTAGTAATAGGTACTTACATCTAATTAGATAGCCTTATTTAATCTTCTTCAGTAATCTCAGTGAAAAAGAAAATATACTATGCCTACAGAAATGAAGATTCAGGAAGAACAGCAGCAATACATACTATCAACGTCTGTGTCATAGCCCATATGGAATCTGGATTTGCACTTTTTGGGTAACAGGTAGTCTCTTTGCTGGAGTAGTGGTGTGTTTTACAGAAAAGTGTGGGCAAAGGCGGGGTGTGTCTTTTGTATATGTTGAAAGAAGGAGATTAGAAACTACTTTGCTAAATCGTGTTCATAACAACTCCCTGGAGTACAATTACTCTCTGCTTGACGTACCTGGTCAGTATGATCCACAGAAGGAGACAATACAGGTGTCGGCCTTCCTCTCATGGGTTTCCCCACCTGGCAAGGTGTTATGCTGCTGGTGTGCCCCTCTGTAGACACCTTGATGGCAGTTACTGGAGAACTGGTAGAGTCAGAGGTGCTCTCATAGCTGTCAACTCACTGTGTGACCCAGATGAGTCATTTAGCCTAGTCACAATCACCAAGGTCACTTCATATTTAATGGAGAGGCTACTTCAGTTTCCAATGTAGTCACAACTAGTGAAACTGATATTACAAAAACCCACTTCTCAATAACAAAGGCAGTATGAAAGTCAGCCTTCTTACCACGAGAAGCATGACCAATCCAGGTGGTTCTGTAGCCAGCTCTGACGCAAAAGAAATGATTGAATAGCCCTTTAAACCTTACCTGTTGCCCAAAGTGTCATAATCTGGATCTGTTCAGGCGTTTTGAAGACCATTCCTTATATCTACTAAGGACAAAGGCCACATGCCAAAAAGTAGGTAACCTGACATAGAGCTTTAGTTTGGGGATTTTCTTTTGAACTGCCATCAGTGCGGTCGCTCAAGTAACATTGGTCCATGCCAATTCACAAGTGGACTCTTGTGCCAGCGGCACAATCAAGCCAACCAAACGCAAAGAACCATTTAGAGACATGCAAAACCAAGTGAGGGAGCAATTGGCTTTCATTTTGTCCATTATCTAATAGCCTCTCCTTTGCCAGAATTTGACTTGCCCCTGGGTATGCAGAGCTGAAAAGATACAATTTTTACCCTCAAGGGAGTCAGTTTAGTAGGGAAAACAGAAATTACTAGACTATACAGTTATTACAATGATGGACTATCAAAAGGGACACTTAGTAGGTGTGGGTGGGCCAAAGAAAACTAAGAAGGAATGAAGGGAGTGTTCTTGAGCCAAACCAAATAAACAAAACTGAAACTCACCATTATGACAAACCCACTCTCAGAAGTAGAATATTGATTTAGACTAGTTCTCATTTGGAAGGGTTTATTTATTCTAATAATTTCAAGCAATCCTAAGTCTTTCCATTTTAACAAGGTCATTTAGAGTTTTAAAGATATTTCCAAAAGTAGGAGTAGTTTGACATGTGGGCCATCATATACATACACACACACACACTTAACGGTCATCCGGCAAAGTGAGAAGAGTTCATCAGCTAGATGAGAATGTGGAAGTGAAACTTCCCCACTGTGTCTGCTTTAGTAACAGCAGCACATTCCTGCCTGTGTTTGTTCCCTTACATTAAGTATGAAATCATTCCGACCATCGACTGTAAATCTCGGGGTGCTGCCTGCCTGTCATACGTGGGAACCTTTGACCATGACTCCAGAATTGCGCAATTGTGTTTCTTCTGTTTTTGTTTTTGCCACATTAACTGTATCAGGTAGTGCTTGAAATAGAGGTGGAATCTGTTACTCCGCCAGCTTACCATTTAACAAGTCAAATGATGCATTAAGAAAGCAAATTTTTAAACTATAAGATGTGTATTTGCCATATTTTTGCTTAGTCTTATTTAGAGCTTTCTATGCCTGGATGAAATTCTCTTGCCTTCTACTGTTTGCAATAACTCAAGTCCTTTTTCTTCTTTTCAGATAATCTACTTATATTTATGCCATATTTTCTAGTTTTTCTTATTGCTTCATCTAATTTCTAAATAAACATAGAATACACAATATTAGTCTGTTCACAGTCACTAAACTAATATCCTCAAATGTATTTGGATTTTGTGAGTTCCCCAAATTTGCCTTTGCTTGTGCATGATTTAGCTATGTAACTTCCCTTGCACTATCTTCTCTCAAGAACTTGGCCGCACTGCATTTCTCTCCATCATTTCCCACACTGCACTGGCATTTTGAGTCATCTGGGATGAGGCACCCTCCCTGCTATTAACTGTGTAATGTTTAAACTCGGCTTGCCCGTCTCCTTTCTTTTGAATTTAAACACCACGTGAATTAAACTGACCTTACTTGCTTTCAACCTGTAATTCCTGACTGCAACAGGTAGTTGCCAACTCTTGTAACTGACAGGTTTGACTAGAAGCTGACCGTTCTTACTCCCACTGAACTTAATATTTGGCATTTGTATAAATTCAAAAGGCAAGATCGTACCTTTCTTATTAATGGGCCCTCTTTGTTCATTGATAATACAGTATCTCCATCAACAGGAAGTAATTGTGCCATACCTCAGAAAATAGACTCCTTTTATTTCCAAGCAGGGGAAAGCAGGAGAATTTTACCGCAAAGAGGCTACGAGCCCCTTCAAGGGATTTACCAGACGAGTGCTGGTGTAAGTTACAAAGACAGTGCTAGTCTCTACCCCGAGGAGCAGCCAGGACACTTGCCTGATGGCAGGTGGGGTAAATTGACTCTTTGTACTTGCAACTCAGGCATGTGAAGAATACAGCATCCCTCGAGTCCAGAGATTTGAGATCACCAGTGTTTATCCAGCCGGCATGATGGCGATGAGAGAAGAGAGAAACTTCAGAGCCAAGGAAGGTTTGACAGAGCCTTAAATCAATCCTGCCTTAGAATCGTGGAAAGTTAGATCAGGAAGGGACCTTAGAGACCTCTGCTCCACCACCCCTGTTTGACTGTGAGGAAGCCGAAGGCCCGCGCAGTTCAGGGATTCACCCATGGTCTTGCACTCCTGGCTAGGGACAGAGTCAGAACTGGAACTGGATAATCCTGACTCCGTTTCAGTAGTCTTAAAGCTGGTTGACGAGGAAATTTGACACCCCCCACTCTAAACCCATGTTCCCAAAGGTTTGCTGTATCCAGCTCGTGAATGCCCCTTTCTCTGAAAATTAGGCAAACAGGTTGGAATATTTTAGGAAGAAAACACTGGCTGTAAAGTGGGAAGAAATTCCTGTATGGACTTGCCAACTAGAAGCAAGTATTTGGCTTCCCCAAGACAAGGGAGAGTCTTAGTCATGAGGTTCAAGGTAGAAACTGATTGTGTCACCAGGCTGAGGGCAGACAACCTTTTTTGGAAGCAGTAGGCTGAAATTAGAACTGAATAAAAGAGTTTACAAAAGCTGGAATTTGGAGCTATCTCACAATACCGGGAGTTATTTTGTTTTTGTTTGCTTACTTTTGGTGAGGTATTTCAGGCACACAAACAAGAACAGAAACTGTGATGACCTCCTCGTACAGCCCAGCTGATCTCATTCCCTCCCTCCCTCCTGAATTTGGTGCTTATATTGCCACACCTGTTGTGTTTTTCCTATATATAAATGTACCCGTTAGCAATATTTAGTATTGTTTTCATATTTTAAGTGTTATATGAAGGCTATCACATTGCAGGTACCTTTCTGCAACTTGCTCTTTTTTTTTTTTTTTTTTAGATTTGTGCTATGGATAAACAGGATGGCTCCAGTGAATTTATCTTAACTGCTCTGTGGTATTGCACCATAGGAATGTTTTAGCATTTATCTAATCTCCTATTGATGGCCATCTGGTGAGTTTCCAGGGTTTTTGTTTTGTTTTGTTTGCTGGTTTTTTTAACCTTGCTATATAAACATTTTTATGGCACCCTCTCCTGATGCATGTGCACAAGAGTTTCTTTAGTGACATTTACGAGGTCTTGGTGTACCCATCTTGGGCTGACAAAAAGATCTCAAAAATAAACAGCAAATACGAGTGTCCAACACTAACACTGTGTATTTCCTGAGTTTCTAATTTTTCACTAATCTGAAGAGTGTAAAATGGTGTTTCTTTATGGTGTTAATGTGCATTTCCCTGGCCTCACGGGGCTGAAGATCTTTCCACGTGTTCACTGGCAATTCGGATCTCCTTTTCTGCCTGGGCCACTTTTCAGGTGGGCTGCTTGTCTTTTTATTATTGATTTTTAGAAATTTTTCTTTAGTCAGGATATAAATCCTTCATCAGTTATATGCAGCCACTATCTTCTCCCAGTCTGGAGTGTGATTTTCACTTAATGGTGTCTTTTCATGATCAGATTTATCAATCTTTTCTTTTTTTTTTCTTAAAGATTTTATTTTTCCTTTTTCTCCCCAAAGCCCCCCAGTACATAGTTGTGTATATTTTTAGTTGTGGGTCCTTCTAGTTGTGGCATGTGGGACGCCACCTCAGCATGGCCTGACGAGCAGTGCCAAGTCCGCGCCCAGGATCCGAACCAGCGAAACCCTGGGCCACTGAAGCTGAGAACGTGAAGTTAACCACTCAGCCACAGGGCGGCCCCAATCTTTTCTTTTGTGATTTGTGCTTATTTCTTCTTCTTTTAAAAAAATCTTTCTCCTCTCCAAGGTCATAAAGATATTCTCCTATATTTCCCTCTAGTTTTTTTAAGTTTTGGTTTTTACAACCTTTAGATATTTTATACACCTAGAATTTACTTTTGTGTGAAGTGTGAGGTAGGAAACTAATTTTATTTTTTTTCAAAATCAACAACCAGTTGTTTTGAAACCTTTCCTTGAGAATGCTATCCTTTTCCCAAAAAGTGGGTAATTCACTTTTGACGTATATTCTTGATTCTCTGTGGGTTCTGTCAGGTTCTCCTTCCACCCCTGTGCCTTTCCACAGCACCATAATTACTATACCTTTATAGTAAATTGCAGTATCTGGAAGGTAAGCGCTTACCTGACAAGGGGGCACAATGCGCGCTAGCTGTGGTTGAGCTTCTCTCCTGAATCCCACCCAGGAGGATGCATGCCGCAGGGAGGAAAACCCAGAAGGAGGCAGTGGGATGGGCTGGTGGGGCAGAGGCTGAGTAGCAAAGTTGGAATCCGGGACCTGGAGCTCACTGTCCTGGAGCGGGGAACTCTGTGCTCTGTGGAGGCCTGCAGGGCCCTCCAGAGAGCACACGTGTCCCGTGAGAGAGCTAGGCCGTGGATGCCTGCCCACAGGAGGCCTCTGTGGTCAGTCCGCGTTACGAGGTAAACCGACAGCCACAGCAGGAGATTCCAGTTACTCCCAGTACAGGAAAAAGACATTTGCTCTGAAAATGAAGTTAAGGGAACAACTCCATTTATAATAGCATCAACGAGACTAAAATACTTCGAAATAGATTTAACAAAAGAAGTAGAAGACTTGCGCACTGCACGTTGTTGAAAGAAGTTAAGGAAGACCTAAGTAGATGGACTGGAAGACTTGTTGTCTGACCTACTACTCTCCAAGCTGATCCACAGATTCAGTCCAACCCCATCAAAATTTCAGGTGTCGTCTTTGTAGAAACTGACAAACTGCTTCTAACATTCTTATGGAAAGGCAGAGGACCAAGAAAAGCCAAAACCATCTTGGAAAAAAAGAACAAAGGTGGAGGACTCACATTCCTGATTTCAAAACTCACTACAAAGCTACAATAATCAAAGCAAGGTGGTGCTGGCCTAAGGACAGACGTATAGACCAATGGAATAGAATTGAGAGTCAAAAAACAAACCCAAACATCTATGCTCAATTGATTTTCAACAAGGTGCCAAGATAATTCAGTGAGGAAATAGAACAAATGGTGCTGGGACAATTGGGTAGCTACGTATAAAAGAATGAAGTTAGATCCCTACTTTACACCATACATAAAAAATTGGTATAAACCTAAAACTGCTCTAAAAAATAAAGTCAATTTAAATGTTAAAAAAAGATCAAAGACCTAAATAAAAATCTAAATAAAATCAAATCTAAATAAAAGTCTACAAAATAAATGTGGGAATAAATCTTCATGCCCTTGTCCTTGGATTAGGCAATGGTTTAGATATGACACCAAAAACAGGCAACAAAAGAAAAAAAAATAAACTGAATTACATCAAAATTTAAAACTATTGTGCTTCACAGGAGACTATTAAGAAAGAAAAAAAGACAATCGAAGCAATGGGAGAAAATTTTTTTTGCAAATCATGTATCTAATAAGGGTCTAGTATCCAGAATATGTAAAGAACTCTTACAACTCAATAATAAAAAGACATGTAACCTAATTTAAAAATGAGCAGAGGATATGAAGAGACATTTCTCCAAAGAAAATATACAAATAGCCAATGAGCCCATGAGAAGATGATCAACATCCTGGGTCATTAGGGAAATTCAAATCAAAACTACATTGAGACACCACACACACCCACTGGAATGGCCATAATTTGAAAATCAAAAAAGCCAACAGAAAATACCAAGTGTTGGTGAGGATGTGGAGGAGTTGGAACCCTCATCCAATGCTCCTGGGTATGTAAAACGCTGTAGCTGCTTTGGAAAACAGTGTGGTACTTTCTCAAAAAGTTAAGCAGAGAGTTAGTATATGATGCAGCAATTCCACTCTGAGGCATATCCCCAAGAGAATTTAAAGCATACATCTACACAAAACCTGGCACAGTCAGGTTCACAGCAGCATTATTCATAATAGCCAAGAAGAGGAAGCAATCCGAATGTCCATCAGCTAATGAATGGACAAATAAAATGTGATCCAGCCAAGGAATGCTGGATAATAATGTATATTATTATATATTGGAATAATTATATGTTACAATCCAATAATTATATATTGGAATGGTGGAATTATTCAGCCGTGAATAATAAACCTTGAAAATATCCTAAGTGAAAGTAGGCAGAAATGAAAGGCCACATAGTATATGTATTGTCCATTTATATGTAATGTCCCGAATAGGCAAATGCAGAGAGAAAGTAGATTAGCGGTTGCCTAAGGCTGGGGTAGGGGGAGGGTTGTGGGGTGAGGAGGCATTGAGGAGTGGCTGCTAATGGGTACTGGGTTCCTTTTTGGGGTGATGAAAATGTTCTCGCATTAGATAGTGGTGTTGGTTGCACGACCTTGTGAATATACTAAAAAATACTGAATGGTACACTTTAAAATGGAGAGTTTTATGATATGTGAATTATATCTCAATAAAGAAATGAATCACCTCAAAAGAACAAAAGACATTTGCGTTTCTTCACCCTCTGTTTTCCTTCTCCAGCACCCGAGGAGCAGAACCTGGAAGTGGGACCAGTGGGAGGGAGTCAGTCAGCAGACCTCGCCTCACACGAGGTCCCCGCTGCCCGTCCTGTGAGTAGGGAGGGGGTTGCTTTGCATTAGATGAGAAAATAGAGTTAAACTGAACTGGATCGTTCTACTGACTAAAAGAGATGGACATGCAATGATAGGGGCCTCAAATGGCCTTGAGGCCTGGGAAAGGAAGGCTTTCAGAGCAAGTTGAAGGCGGGGATGGTACAAGAAGTCAAATCACTCCATGTTTGAGTTTTACCGGATTGACGCTTCTCAGTAAACGGTCACATTGTTGTAGTGCGTGGGGAAGAGCTTGTGCAGGCAACGCCGCATGAACCAAAGCTACCGGTGGTGTTCTTGTTTGGGGAGGACGGGGTACGTGCTCTGAAAGGATGAGGGTCAGACAGCACAGTGCGCCTGGGTCCTGACCTCTCAGTACCAGTCCTTACGAAAAGGAGTCGGGGCTCGTAGAAACAGCTGGTTCCCACCGGAGCTGGGAATGGGCAAGGCAGGACTGGGGAAACTCGTTTCAAAAAAAAGCAAATACCGGCCAGCCCAGTGGCGCAGCGGTTACGTTCGCACGTTCCGCTTTGGCAGCCCGGGGTTCGCTGGTCCAGATCCTGGGTGCGGACCTACACACTGCTTATCAAACCGTGCTATGGCAGGCGTCCCACATAAAATAGAGGAGGATGGGCACGGATGTTAGCCCAGGGCCAACCTTCCTCAGCAAAAAGAGGAGGATTCACGGCAGATGTTAGCTCAGGGCTAATCTTCCCCCCGCCCCCTCCAAAAAGAACAGGTTTTTAAAGACCGGATTGTGTCAAAGAGACACAGAAGCAAGCTGAAGGGGACTCAACGAGCCAAGGTTGGGGTAATTTCCACTAACCCATTATTAGGAAATTGTTAATTAGATGGAAGGAATTAAGCGTTTATCCTACCTTTCCAGTGAGAAATGTATTTCAGAGTAAACAGACATTCCCAAGTGATGAGGGAAAGCTCTTCTGTAGAGAGGAATGCCAGCTAATAAATGTAGGACCAATGAGAGAACAAAGTTTGAGTTTCATCAACCCTTACGAAATAGTTGATCCAGACAATTACCAGCAGATACCAAAACCATGAGGTGAAAGTCTGATGCAGCACTTTCTGTCTGCACGGTGTCATATTATCCCGTGATAAACATAACTGTTCAATAGACGCTGTCACCGCTTTAACACGGGTCACTCCCAGCGTTGCTAACAGGGGCAACACCACACGCTGTACCTCCCCATGTGATGCAGTATGTCATAAACAGCATCGCCTGTGAAATGATTCTTGGCAAAATATTCAAAATCAGACCAATTAAGACTTAGATCTAACTTACCATTTTTGGGAAATATAGGAGAAAGAAGAACAAAATAACTGATATCAAAAGGAAACAATCGGGTGAATCTAGAAGTTGAAACATTCTATAAGACAACCGTTCTGACCTCTTCAACAAGTCATTGTAATGGGGAAAAATGAGAGGCAGAGAGGCTGTTTTAGACTGATCGAGGTTTAGGAGACCTAAGAATTAAATGTAACATATATCCTTGATCAGATCTTGATTAAAAAGACAATGGTAGAAGCCACTTGAGGAATATTACTGTAGTCTGAATATGGACTGAGCAGTATCTTAAAAAATTCCTGTTAAATTTTTTAAGCGGAACAATAGTATTATGGTTATGTAGGAAAATATCTTTATTTTTTTGGAGATACTTACTAGGCTATTTCAAAGTAAGAAAGTATACTGTAATTTGCTTTAAAATACCTCAATAATAACAACAAAAAATGAAGCAAATTTGCCCAAATATTAACAATTGTTAAATCTAAGTAAGATTTTTTGAGCGTTCATTATACTATTCTTTTCTATGTGCTTAAAAATTTTTATAATGAAAGCTTTAAAAGAGAAACAAAAAAGTGAACTTAAACAACTCTAAAACTCTTCTAGAGCCGCCTCTTTAATTCTCTAGTCCTTTACCAACAAGTCATCTTCCATCAACTGCTGTCTTCCTTCTCCCATGGTCTAAACACTTGTCAATGCATCACGCTAATTGATTGGAAACTCTGTCACCATGCTTGTATACATAACAGAATAAGAAGAAGAGAAGCGTCGCTGTTAGGAGGCAAAACGTCAGCAATTCTGATTTCACTGATTGAAATGTTTCACTGTTCTGTTGGAGCTGAGTGACAATTACGTCCCCCCATCAGTTTTTTCTTTTTATAATTCATTGTATTTTTATAAAATTATATGTAAGTAGTTTTAAGACTCAAATAGTGCAGAAAGACAAGTCCCTTGTGTACCGTCCGTCACTTAGGAATGTGTAGAGAGCAATGAAATTAAGAGTAAGGATGACAGAGAAAATGAATAAAACCAAAATTGGTTCGTCAAAAACAGTAAGACAGAACTCTGATAAGATTTTTAAAAAAAGAAAGGAAAAAGTAAACAAAGAAGTAGCAACTAGAGAAAGTAGAAAAGGAGAAATAACTGAATACAAAAATGAGATTTAAATTATAAACTAATGTTTTTCTTTTTCTTTTTTTTTTTTTTTTGAGGAAGATTAGCCCTGAGCTAACTGCTGCCAATCCTCCTCTTTTTGCGGGAAAGACTGGCCCTGAGCTAACATCTGTGCCGATATTCCTCCACTTTACACGTGGGATGCCTACTACAGCATGGCTTTCCAAGCAGTGCCATGTCCGCACCCAGGATCCGAACCGGCGAACCCCGGGCCTCCGAGAAGCAGCACATGCGCACTTAACCGCTGCGCCACCAGGCCGGCCCCTGTAAAATAATTTCATAGTAAATATGCACCAATATTTTAAAACCCACCAAAAAATGGATAAATTTCTGGAAAAATAAAAAGTTCTAATGTTGATGAAAGAAGAAAGAGAAAATTAGAATAGACCAATAAGCATTAAAGAAAATGAAATTGCAATTAAGCACTTCTCCCGAAAAAGCACAGGCCGAGACAGTTTGACAGGCGGGGTATGCCAAATTTTCAAAGGATGGATACTCTTATTACATACTCTGTGTTTCAAAAAATAGAAAATGAGCAAAGGCTGCCAAGTTGATTTATGAGGCTAGTGTAACTCTGAATCCAAAAACTGGATAAGGACATTATTTAAAAAGTTAGGCTGATATCATATATAACATATATTTTTATATCCAATATAAAATATTAGCTAACTGAATCCAACAGTGAATTTAAAAAAATAATAACTCAACGGAGAAACTTTAGAAGCATCCCCTTGAAGATTAATGGAAAATAAAAACCTGTCTACCCCCATGACTACCCGTTAAAATTATACTGGATGCTCGGCAGTGCTATGAGAAAATGCAATAAGCGATATGGGGATTGGAAGTAAAGAGATCAGCTGTCATTTTGTGAAAAATAATATGATTAACGTAGAAAAATCAACAGAATCAACAAACCAGTGCAACTGTCTGGATGTACCGTATCTTATTCAATCAGTTCCCTGTTAACAGGCATTGGAACTGATCTTTTGCTGTTAAAAATCGTGCCATGATGAATAACCCTGTGCGTGAGTTGTTACATATTTGTGGGGGTGAGTCTTCAGGGTAAATTCCCAGAAGTGGTATTGCTAAATCAAAGTGTAGATGCATATGGAAGTTTGTTAGCCAAATTCACTCCAAGTGGTTGCACCATTTTATGTCCCAACCAACAATATGTGAGTGCCTGTTTCTTCACAGGCTCGATAACAAAGTGCATTGTCAAACATCTGGATTTTTGTCAATCTGATAGGTGTAAGGTGTTATTAGTATCTTATTGTAGTTTTCATTTACATTTCTCTATAGTGTAGGTTGAGTGAGGTTGAAAATCTTTTTGTATGTTTAAAACCATTTGCTGGGTCCCGCCAGGTGGCGCAGTGGTTAAGTTCACATGTTCCGCTTCGGTGGCCCGGAGTTTGCTGGTTCAAATCCCTCGTGTGGACCTATGCACTGCTTGTCAAGCCATGCTGTGGCAGGAGTCCCACATATAAAGTAGAGGAGATGAGAACGGATGTTAGCTCAGGGCCAGTCTTCCTCAGCAAAAAGAGGAGGATTGGCAGCAGATGTTAGTTCAGGGCTAATCTTCCTAAAAAAAAAAAAAACCCGTTTGCCTGTGTTTTTCTGGTCTCTTTTTACCTATTTTTCTATTGAGTTTTTGCTTGTCTCAGTTTTTGAAAAGTAGCTTTGTTTTTTTGTAGTTAAAAAGAGGGAAACAATCTGAATGTCCACAAATTTGGGGATGGGTTAATTATTCTATATGCATACAATGCGATACTATACAGCTATAAAGATTAAAGTTGGTAGGCTATGATTCTATGGAAAGATCCCCACCTATAGTGTTCAATAAAAAAGCAATGTTTAGAATAATTTAAATACCATGATCCCATCTCAGAAAAAAATAAGGTCATACATAAGGCCGTATGTAAGAAACTGTTATATTTTCCACTGGGAAGTTGCCAAGGGTTGAAGATGAAGAGAAAGGTTTTATTTTTCATTTTATAGCCTTCAGTATTGCACAGTGAGTTTGAACAGCAAATCTCAATCAACAAACTCAGTCCATAGTGTGCATAAGGTGCAAGAAACTCTTTTCAGATTCCAAGCCCCATCCCTCTGGCAAATGGGAAATTCAGCCGCAGTTGTCATGGGCCCTCCTCCCTTCACCCACAGAGCGAAGGCCCTGCAGTCTAACACAGCGGCCACGTGTCTTTCAACGACTGAAATAAAGACCACCACAGGTAGAGGGAATACAAAGCTGAGTGTATTCACTTGCCAGGCAGGGGAACACACACCGGAGAAGAAACTCACTGAGTAGTTCTCCGAGAAAAAAATCAAAGGGTTTTTTTAAGGACCAAAAAAGTGGTTATGCTAAGCGTTGGATACCAGCACCCTGGAGAGAACCAAAGGAGCCTACAGACCTGTGTAGAGGTGGCTGAAGCAAGTCCTGTCATCGGTTGGTCACTTAGGTCCTGCAAGGGGCTGGAGTACGGGGGTCACTCAAAGTTCACGGTCCTTCCTCAGCGTTAACTGATCGGCCCCACGCCATGGAATACAAGGTTCCGTTTGTACATCCCTGGGCAAACGCTGCTGTCCGTGGCAACTGTTCTACCATCCCTTGTCTTAGCCCTCCCTTTCCCACAGCGTCACGGTGACCGCAGAGAGCACAGGCAGTTTCCCAGATTTCAGGTCTACGCCGCTATCTTTGATTCACATGACAGTCTCACACGATTTCTATGTGTTTATTTAGGTCACTTTGGTTTCTTTTGTTGTAGAATCTTCTAGCCTGTGAACCAACAGAATAGTGGTGGTGCAGCACCACTTAAGACCGTGCTAAAAATGCACTTGACGCAGCTGCAGTGAGAACACAGCCAGCGTCGCAGAACGTCCCCTAACAGCCTCCTGTCTGGTGCTCAGCTGTAAACTTCCCATTGGTTGGCTGTTCCCACCTGGGACGACCACTTGACTTGTTCTTGACTTTCATGAAGGAACCACTGTCTCACCCTGAAGCATCTACTCAAACGCAAAAGGAGGTATTAGCCAGGGCTCAAACGCTGCTGTGTCTTGTCAGCGTTAACTACAGTGCGTCTGTTTCCAGCACCGTGGCAGCAACTAGGACAAGGCTTTCTTGCTGAACCTGTATAGTGACACAGTCCACACAGCTTCACTTGCTGTCATTGCCTTTGTTAGGGACAGTTTCAAAGGCAGCATTCCAAATCAGAGATCCTAAGCCAGAGGACGAAACGCACACACGGAGTACTGGAACCATGATCTCAGGCACATGGATATAAGAGCCAGGTCATTGAGACGCCACCAGCGGAGAGGTAGGAATGCTCCTTAATGGTGGAGGAACCTTTCCCAGGTGACACACCCCTTCCTCTCTCTGAGTCCCAACTTTTGTAGTGATAACGCTGTCGCACAAATACAGGAAGCCATGACAGGTGTACCCTGTAATTTGGGTAAATTGTCTAAGTATCCTTCTCAAGTGTCTGAGAGGCGTTATGACCAAATACGCCTTAGATTACAACACAGGAGAGCAGAGAGATTTTCCTTGATGGATCAGTTGAGAGAAAGAGTGTTAGTAGTCATTTCCTGTGTCGTGGCACAATCAGCGATATTTTAACTGGCTTCACAGAAAACTTATCATCCTGGATGGCGTAATTTTTACTGATGAGGTTGTTAATTGTGAGCTCGTCAGAAGCAAAATTTAATTTCCACGGATGAATCTTATCATAACTGGAGCTGGTGGGATTTTTAGCAGAAAACTTCAATAGAAGGGACCTCCTGGTATCCAGGGAAGGGGCACAAACTCAGTTAGTTATATATCCTAAGGCTCCTCCAGCCTTACTGAGTCCAACAGATGTGTTATCTATACAAAGTCTATCCCAGAATTAGGAGAATTGGGATGGTCATTTAAAAAACAAAATGTTTTGTAATTTAAAGTAGTTAACAAAAGAAAATGTAAATCAGTAGGCCTATTTATAGGTACTGAACTTGATCCAAAGAGCTTGGGTTCAGCAGTCACTTCCACGCCGACCTCTGCTCTGGAGGAGGAATGTGCTGGCAGTCCTGACTCAGCTGTTTGATGCAGCCTGACAACCATGTCTGCGCTGATGTTTGTCCTGCCACGGTTCAACTTATCATTTCATTCCCTATAGGGTCCATAATCAAGATTCCCTGGTGTGTCCTTTCAGACTTTATGATATTTCTTCCAGGAAACTCAACCTCTGATCTGGCGCTTCTAGAAAGGACCTGTAGGCAAATGTAAGCAGAAAAATTACAAACCAGCCTGTGGTTGATATGACTAAATGGCTCTGGTTAATTTTTATAATCAGCATACAGAATGGAGGGAAGTAGAATCCTCTATTAAGATATAATACTTACGATTTATTCACTGTATAAGGGTCTGGGAGCATGGTTTTTCTGAACCTGAAAAGTATATAACCACTGAAACACACTTATATAAATAACAAGTTACTTATATGTAATTCAACTAGAAAGACTGAAGTTTTCTTTTGACATTTTCAGGTTTTAATATTTTGGTTTGGTAAACAAAATCACTCTCGTATGAGTTTTCAGTTTTTTAAACCTGTGCTATCTAATATAATAGCCGCTAGCCACATGTAGCTATTTAAAATTAAATTATTTAAAATCAGATAAAATTAAAAATTCAGTTCCTCAGACATACTAGTCACATTTCAAGTGCTCAACAACCACACATGGCTGGTAGTTATAGTATTGGACAGTGCAGATCTGGGACATTTCCACTGTCTCAGAAAGCTCTATTGGACAGTGCTAATCTAGAGAATGCCATATGAATCTGGTTGTATTCATTGCCTCTCCTTTGTAAGATGAAGAACCAAATCTTGTGTTTCGCCATGGCTGCCCAGGAAACCCCAAAGATATTTTAGCTGTAAAAGACATCTTAACAGTTTCATGATTGCAAATTTGGGAAAGAGCAATATTAAAAAGAGTCATCAGGATAGATTGGTCACAAAAACAAGATGTTGTTGTCTTGGAACAGTTGCTGTCTTGGCTGTGTCATTAAACAGAGTAACAATAAAATATTTAAAATAAAGAGAAGTTAAAATAATAATCATTAAATTTATTAGTTATTCTTTTTTTTGGATGAGGAAGATTGGCCCTGAGCCAGCAGCTGTGCCAGTCTTCCTCTATTTTGTATGTGGGACACTGCCACAGCGTGACTTGATGAGTGATGTGTAAGTCCACAGCTGGGATCCGAACCCACAAACCCTGGGCCCCCAAAGCAGAGGGAAAGAACTTAATCACTACACTACCGGGCTGGCCTCTATTAGTTATTCTTGAAGTGAAGATTCCTTGTTGCTTCTTGAAACAACCCAGGAGCATGGTAAAACGTGACATGAAAGCAAAGCAGTAGACATTTGAGAGTCAGAGTTTGCACTAGGTGAGGCAATGTAAAGTTCTCACCTTCTCAGAGTGTACAGCAGGCGAGAGTAACTCTTTATTTCCTCCTGTGGAGAGCAGACTACAGGCTAAGGTGAGAATTTTTCCTTAGCCCTCAGTCCTCTCCTTTCTACCACAGCTAAGCTTTTTACTTATTGATGGTATTATAGCACTGTATATATTTAAACATATACATATATAATATACAATGTCCAATAGCATTTATATTTGAAAATGTAAATTTAAATCTTAAATAACATTATAAAACAATGTATCTATGACATTATTTTACCATTTTGATTTGTTTTCTAAAGAATATGTTTGTGTATAGGCAAGCATATAAGTAAAAACTATTGGGTTAAAAAAACTACATTGTGATAATTCAGTAATTTTTTTCTCTCTGTTTTAGGAATTCTGATTTTCCTAGAAATTTTTGTCTATTAAAAATTAGTCATTACTTTCAAATATAAAAGTCAGCAAGAGTTTTTAGAAATTTAAGCATCCTTAAATAATCTGCAATCACTATTGATATTAAAATTATCATAAAAATTACATTTTTAGAATTTCCATACTTTGATTAGAGTACCTCTGCAGATTCACATAATTTGCAGCATGTCTGAAGTCCCAAATCAATTCTTTTCATGAAGATTTTGATTATATAATTCAATTTGGTTGAACACAAATGTTTACATTTTCACATTCTCAAACATTTATGAAAACAATGTTAGTTTAAAATGAATAAAAACAGTATAGGAAATATATAGAGTTCAGATTGATTATCCTTTCTGTGAGAAAATAAAGCAAATTTTGCATAGACTAGAACATTAGGCTAACATTATTTTTATACTGTGATAAAATCAGGAGGGCATCATAGAAAAGTAGTCTATTTCCCAAGGATTGCCTTTGACTAGAAATATTGTTTGAGGGTGAAACCGGCAAACAGCCATTGATGATTAAGCATCTAGGTACTCAAGTTTTTTCCTTTTTGCAGTTACTGATTACAGGTTTTAGCTGTGTAGCCCACCCATTGTTAACTGTGCTGCTTAGGCAATCTGCTACCTGACTCCCACCAGGCTCCTACAGATAACATCTCCCTGAAGCCTGGGTCACCATGGTAATGGGTGTGTGAGCTGTTTTTCAGGAATTAGAACTCCTTGTCCACTTCAGGCCAGTTGAGGCCACCAACCCCTCAACTGGGCCCACACAGATGTCTGATAGGCGACCTTTTGACATCAAGAAGCTAAAAACTCCACCCTCTGATCATGCTAACACCACCATTTTGTGAACATGGGTCCTATGAAGAGGCATGGAGTCTGACTATGCTTGCGCAGATCATGGATTACCTCACCTCTCCTCACCTCCAATCACCTCTCTCCACATTTCAGACCACCTTGCCCCCATCCCATAAATATCCCTGAGTCCCTACTTTTGGGGAAGCCAATTTGGGGCTCATGCTCTGGCTTCCTCACATGGCTGCCTTGGAAGTAAACTCTCTCTGCTGCGATGTCATCGTCTTGGTGTTTGGCTTTCTGGGCGGCGGGCAAAAACGAACCTGGTTCAGTAACAAATGGCGAGCCAGCCAGGAGCTAAGTGCAGATGGACCTTTTTGCCCGAGATTCGTGAGCCCCTTTCCAGTATGGAGGACCTGTGGGTGCGTCCAGCAGCTGCCGGGTGCATTTCTCCTGGGACTGTTCTGGGACTCTTTCCTGGCTTGGCGCTGCCGACTGCTTGGTGCATATTTTCACTTTCAGTAGAGAGACAGCTTCTTGGTTTGGAAGATGTCTTTTTGGTGAGTAACTTGGGTACAAGTGATCGCATTCTTATTCCTCCTTCGTTTAAGTCTGACTTCCGTTAGGAAGCCTTGGTTTGGCAGGGGACGCCCTCCGGGACTTCCAACAAAGGAAGCCTTGGTCTGACCTTCATTGTGAGGGTCTTGGTTTCGAGGATGCTCAATAATAAGTAAGAACTAGGGGATCCACGCACAGAAGTGCTCTTGGCTTGGCTTGGTTTGGTTTGTTTTGAGATCTGGTTCTAGCTGCTGCATAAATATACTTTGACCAGCCGGGTCTAAATTCTGAAACAATGGGGAATGCTAATTCCATTCCTACCTGCAGCCCCCTAGGCTGCATTCTTCAAAATTGGACAACTTTCAATTACAAGTCCATGAAGAAGAAAAAGATGGTATTTTTCTGTAATACCACATGGCCACAGTCAGAGAGTTCTCTGGTCTTAATAACTTCATCAAATTTGGAATCTCAGCTTCCACTCGTGGTGTTACTGATGCTAATGGAAGCTCCACATCCCACCCTAACCCCACCTCTGCCTGGTGTTGAAGCGTCCATGTTCCACCCCGGGAGTTCTCCTCTGGTTTTTGGGCACCTGGAGTGATTCCAGGTTGGCCCCTTGGTCAATCGTTGACTGACAATCTGGAACCCTGTTTTCTCTCCTGTCAAGAGCTTATTGAGGATTTTAGGCACCTACTAAGTCAGTTGTGGGGACGGGAGACCGATAATTTATTCTGTAAACTGTCTTGCCCAGGAACTGTTGTTTGTGTGACCTTATCTTGATGACTCTTGGGAAGAGGCTGGGAGGGTGAGGCCTGATCACCTCTTTCCCTTCTTTGTCTGTCTCGTTCATCACCTCCTCTGTTGTCATCAGCTAGGGGTTCAGTTCAGGCTGGACCTGAGCAGAACCTAGACCTTCTGTAAAGTCAAAACTTGGAAAACTTTCTGCTAGGGACTTAACTCTCAACCCTGGCACTGGGAGCCCACCCCGGCCAGCTCCAAGCCTTTGCCTCTTGCCTCCCTGGCTTGCCTTGTGCTGAATGGGGCTTGACTAAATCATATAACTATATTGACGCCTGTGGTCAGGCTCTGCACCCTTCTCCGGCCCACTGTCAGTCAGACACTTACTGTCAGTCAGCCTTAGCACCATGCGGATGCCCCAAGCATCTGTGGAGTCTCACCCCTCGGGTGCATTTTAATTAATTGGAAATGCTTTCAACTTTGGATAGGTTATGCCCCAGAAACTCCATCTTGGAGAAAACGTGAGTGGTTTCTCTGTGCCTTTATGCTGTAATTGGACAGGTAGATCAACCCATAGTGTCATTTGAGTCACAACCCAATTTCTGAGAAATCAAGAGCAACTGTCCTAGGAAAATCCTTGTAAGACTGGAAATGCAGCTCTAGAGGCAGTTCCACCCATTTCCCCTATCTCAGAGAGCTTGCAAATCCTCTGGGGACTATCTAGCCCATCACTAATTTCTAAGACTGAATAATAAAAGGGGGAAAAGGCCAAAAAAATGGCCAGAAGAGCACCTTTGCCAAAAATCTAGCATCTTGAGTGTCTTCTCCACAAAAATTAGTAAAAAGGCTTAAAACAAAATTTGGATTCATACCTAGGGAGCTTTGTATTACTGTACCTGATTCATGGCAGTAATTTTTAAAACAATAGCTGTGGAGATTCTGTGTATGTGTGTCTATATGTATGTCAGATGTGTGTGACATTTTTACCTCCAGATGGTATGGCCAAAATTGAGAACTCTGTTTAATTGGCTTAAAGTAAGCGCTTACCTAAATTATTTATAAATGGAAAAGAAATTAATCCAAATGTTTTTTAAGTTAACATGCTATAAAATTAATCTTTGGTAAATGAAAGCTTATTTAAATTTGTTGGTTTGATTAAAATGTACATGCCCTCAGAGTCAGCACTGGACATGATGCAGACACGCAGCCTTTATTCTACATTTATTGGTCGAATAAGCTGATGCTATCTCTGTTACCAAACTGGTTAGCAGAAATAATTTTAAATGATGGCTAATTTTGTCTAATGTTTCATGAAGTTTTATAGGCAATCTAAATAATTATTGGGAATGAGTAAACTAAATGTGGAAAAGATAAAAGTGTTGGGTGAGCTTTTAAAAATAATTATGTCTTATGACATGTATATTTAAAATAACTTCCAAAATCTTTCTGGTAACTTGAAACTTTGAGGTGTTGCTAGATAAAATTGAGTGATAAAAAACTCACTGAATACCTCAGTCATTTTTCAAATGAGATAAAATACTGAAACATTATCATTAGACATGTCTAGGTTTATCTATGTTTGGCTTCTTATTGCAAAGAAACTAAAATGTGTTTGGGTCTAATAGTAAACATGTCTTGTATTTTATTAAGATTGTACCATGAAGTAGCATGTTCCTAGAAATTATAAAACATATTTATATTGGGGGCTAGCCCAGTGGCGCAGTGGTTAAGTTCACACGTTCCTCTTCTTGGTGGCCTGGGGTTCGCCGGTTCGGATCCCAGGTGTGGACATGGCACCACTTGTCGCACCATGCTGTGCTACGCGTCCCACATATAAAGTAGAGGAAGATGGGCACGATGTTAGCTCAGGGCTAATCTTCCTCAAAAAAAAAATTATAAATTTGCCAAGCCACAGTATGCTAATGTAAAGGACAGTTCATAATTGCTTACTTTTTAGTAGGATCTGTATGGGTTAAAAATTCTAATTAATATATGTAATTAAAGCTACTAAAAATTAATAAGGCAAACAACTCTGTATACAAGGAAATTAAAATGTATGTTTTCAGTAAAGAAGCTATAAAGAATGGAAGTATTTTTGTTTGTTAGGTTAAGAAAGATAAATTTGTCCTCAAGTACTAGAAGGGAAGAAAGGAAGCATGGGACAAATTCTGAATGTAAAAAGAAAGTTATAGAAGGTTTGTGAAAGAGAAATTCTGAAGGGAGTTTTATGCCTTGTCAAGTTGGCTAAGATTAAAGTAAATCCAATTAAGTAAATGAGTTTTAATGAAAAAAACAATAAGCTGGTACAAAAATTAAAATTTTGTTTTCTCTCTCTAAAGGATAATTTTCTTGACCTTTGGTCTGCTCTTGATAAAGAAGTTATAAAAGGCTTTTTCTTTAGTTTTGATAAGTCTACCTAAAAGACAGAAAATCTATGTTTTGTTACAATAATTCCCTCTGTTCAGAAAGACTGGGGTCTCTATTCAGATCTTTTGACTGTTTTAGCTGTTTGCCCTTGACTGGTTCTGTTGTCACTTTGAATGGATGACTGAGCATGGTTTCCGATCTGAACAAGTGTTTTAAAACCTTTTGATGTTTTTGACAAGCTCTCCCCACCACCAAAATATTCAAATCCTGAATACTTTCATTTGGCTTGGAAGAAGGAAGAGAATTTCTCTGAGGATTTTCAGAGGGCCCCTGAGACTTCTCAAGGAAATTTCCTCTCGCTTCCTAGAAGGAGGAAGACACTAAGCTAATTAGGCTTATTTGGTATGTTAAATTACATGGGAAACATTGTCAAATAAGTGATGATAAACTTTCTAGGGTGGTATTATGTGAGTCAATGTTATTGATATAAATGTTTTAAAAATTATATAACATTCCTAAAATTCTGATTGGTCCTGGTTGTCAGCCACAATTCTGGTTATTATTTTAAAGTATTATATGTCACAAAACTAACCAAATTTCTTTGTCAGTTGCCATTTTGGGATCTTGTTGTTTACAGACAGTTATTGTTTTACTCTGATGCTTTCACAAAATGTTTCATCTTCAGAGAAATTCATGGAAAGGACTCTGACACTCTAGAATAAGGTTCCTTTTTTTTTTTTTTTAAAGATTTTTATTTTTTCCTTTTTCTCCCCAAAGCGCCCCTCCGGTACATAGTTGTATATTCTTCGTTGTGGGTCCTTCTAGTTGTGGCATGTGGGACGCTGCCTCAGCGTGGTTTGATGAGAAGTGCCATGTCCGTGCCCAGGATTCGAACCAACGAAACACTGGGTCGCCTGCAGTGGAGTGCATGAACTTAACCACTCGGCCACGGGGCCAGCCCCAAACAGGTTAAGATTTCTTTGCAGTGCTTTCTTTTTTTTTTTGAGGAAGATCAGCCCTGAGCTAACATCTGCTGCCAATCCTCCTCTTTTTGCTGAGGAAGACTGGCTCTGAGCTAACATCCATGCCCATCTTCCTCTACTTTCTATGTGGGACGCCTGCCACAGCATGGCTTGACAAGCGGTGCCATGTCCACACTGGGGATCCGAACCGGTGAACCCAGGGCCGCCGAAGCAGAATGTGTGCACTTAACTGCTGCACCACTGGGCCAGCTAGAATAAGGTTTCTAATAAACTTTCAGATCGTAAAACTGAACTGGGTAAGAAATTACAGAACTCTAACAGAGAAACTCATGACCTCATACAACTGCTAACAGAAGATTAAGATCAAGAATTGATTACACAGGACTGAATGAACTGATGAGGATGATTATGATTTATAGGACTTTTCATTTGAGATATTGCTGATTTTTTGATGTTCTGTTTCCAGATTTAAGGAAGTCTTTTCTCTTTTTCTCTCATGCTAACTATGACATATCAATTTGATAAATTATACCTTTGTAAGCAGATTTGAAACGCTTATTTTTCTCCCTGCCTGATCCCTCCAGGATTTGGAAACTCTTAATGAGTGAGTATCGTTTTCATGGCAATGTAGTTATTTGCCATAAGTTCAATAAGAGTCTGTTTTCCTTATAACAGGACACAATTGGAAACATTGGTTATCTTACCAAGGCTTTGACTGGAATGTCATATTTGAGAGAAACTGGCATAGACTCAGATATGACCAGACAGCTTTTAAGAAACAAGGGTTGGACTTTGTGGAACAAAGCCACTTGGAAATATTGGCCTGGTACCTTGTTTACAAGGATTCCAGGACCCCTGGTAAGTAAGGAAGGTCACTTATCTGGCAGGCGCCTGGAACTTGAAATATATTGGAGGTCCTCAAGAAGAGAGGAATCCACCCAAATCTGTAGGTATTGCAGGCAAAATCTGATGACAAGTCTTTGGCTTGGTTTTCTTGGCCTCGAGAGGCCTTTAAAGTTCAACCTGAGATTCCTCAGAAAGAGTTCCAGCAAAGCAGATTTGAAAGAACCTATATAATCAGTTGCTATTCTTACTGTACTTCTGTAAATAATTGAGGCAATTTTCTTGAAAGTAAACTTATCTTGCAAACCAATTAGTCTTAATTTGGCTATCTTTGGTAAAAATGAGGGTGATTTCAGAGAGAAAAATTATGTTTCAATAAAAGCTATAGTACGCATTCATGGATATTAGGTTCTAGTCCTGATAATTGTCTTTGAGGTTTTTATTTTATATCTGTTAACTGGACTGGATCTGAATTCTTCTAGTCTCTTAAAATATCTGGCCACAAATCTCCAAATTAATGTTTTCAATTTTTTTCCCATTATTTTCATTTGGAATCATTGAGAACTGAACCTGCCCTTTTTCCTGAACCTTTGCAAACTGAAGCTGGACAAATTAATATAGACTTAAGAGAATTCACGTCTGTTGCTATGTAAGACACTCAGTAAGATACCTAAAGACCTGATAACATCATCAGAGACATTTCAAACTGCAAAAGATGCTTTGATTCTGACGCCCAGAAATCTTTTGACTGTCTGCTGCCTGGACTCAGAAAGGTTTATAATTTGCTGGTTTATAATTTGCACCCACCATTAACCATGTTTTTCTTTTTGTCTCTCTAGAAATACTTCGTATTAAATACCTGGTTACTTGCTAACACAATATGGGCTGAACTTTGGGAGCCCACCTGCATCACCGTCTTACTAAGGGACTGGTCCAATGAGATGGAACAACCTATGCTCCTCACCAACAGGATAACCCCTCAAGATTGAAGATGAACAACAAAAGGGGGGATTGATACGGGTTAACACAAGGTTAACATAAGGGAAGCCATATTGTAAAGAAGAAACCATATTGTAACTTTGAATGACCTCTGATTAACTAACCCAGACATGCTCTGTAGATTTTATGGACCCTGTCAGCTGCTATAATTTGATAAGTTTGTTCTTTTGAGTTCCTTAGGAATGTGATGACCCCCAGGTAGAGAGTCTGTGCTGATGGCCATCATCATTGACAACTGAAAGATCAGGGTATAGGCCATTGCTCTGGTCTCTGATGCATCTCCAGTAAAACAAAAGACTATCAGAAACTGAGACCAGATGTCTTCCCCACCTGGAGAACAGATGGAGGCCCCACTGGGATTAGGTCTATTTTTCAGGGACTGTGAAAATTTGGGTTGTCTATACTTCTTGTCCTTCTGGTAAGCCAGGAACATGAGAAGATTTCCAAATGAGTGCTAAAAATGTCATTCCTTTAACCCAGATCTCCGCCCCAATCTAGCAGGCAGTAGCTAGATCGGTCATCGCCCCAAATCCCTCAAGAATGAGAAGTGACCAAACAATAGGGGGGATTGAAACCAGCAAACAGCCATTGATGATTAAGTATCTAGGTACTAAAGTTTTTTCCTCTTTGCAGTTACTGATTATAGCTTTTAGCTGTTTAACCCAGCCATTGGTAACTGTGCTGTTTAGGCAATCTGCTACCTGACTCCCACCAGAGTCCTATAGATAACATCTCCCTGGAGCCTGGGTCACCATGGTAATGGGTGTGTGAGCTGATTTCAGGAATTAGAACTCCTTGTCCACTTCAGGCCAGTTGAGGCCACCAACCTCTCAACGGAGCTCAAGCAGATGTCTGATAGGCAACCTTTCGACATCAAGAGGCTAAAAACTCCACCCTCTGATCATGCTAATACCGCCATTTTGTGAACATGGGTCCTATGAAGAGTCATGAAGTCTGACTACGCTTGTGCAGATCATGGATTACCTCACCTCTCCTCACCTCCAATCACCTCACTCCACATTTCAGACCACCTTGCCCCATCCCATAAATATCACTGAGTCCCTTTTTTTGGGGAAGCAAATTTGGGGCTCATGCTCCCACTTCCTCACTTGGTTGCCTTGGAAGTAAACCCTCTCTCTGCTGCGATGTTGTCATCTCACTGTTTGGCTTTCTCGGGGGGAGGAGTGGAGGGGGGCAAACACGAACCTGGTTCAGTAACAAGGGGCTGGCCTGGTGGCGCGTAGCTGTTAAGTTTGTGTGCTTTGCATTGCCGGCCCAAGGTTCACCATCCTGGATCTTGGTTGTGGAACTACGCACTGCTTATCAAACCATGCTGTGGCAGGCGTCCCACATATAAAGTAGAGGAAGATGGGAACAGATGTAAGCTCAGGGCCAATCTTCCTGAAAAAAAAGAAAGAAATATTGTTTGGAATTTTCCTCTTTTTACAACTATTAACACTTTCAACTGTAGAAAGCACTGAGCTATAACCTAATAACCTTCTATTTGTAACAGAATAACCAAGGTCATTAACCCAAATCTTTGTTTCCCTTTAGAGCTGCTGTCTCAGCAGGAATGGTTTTCTTAAAAGACCCAAAACATTTAAAACATTGGAAATCAATTTTTTCTTTTGGAAATTCTTGCGGTTTTAAAAAAATTAATATAAGGACTCATAAGTTTCCATAAACCAATTAGCACAAGAGCTCCCAAAGAATTTAAGAAACCTTGTAATCTGATTCATGAAATTTCTCCCACCAAGTGTGAGAGCTGCCTGCCTGGCCTCGATGATCCCAGAGGGCACACTATCGACAGGCGGTGCAGCCCAGCCGAAAGGCTGCGTGCGTCACAGGCCTGAGGACGCCCCTCGAGGGAGGGGTGGAGAGTTCCGAGCACGGCAGCCCCCACTTTAACGCAGAACCCACAGAAGGGACGCCTTCTTCAGCCAGAGGACAGACTGAAAGCAAGCTCAGGAAATGACACTGATTGTCGCTTTTCTCCTGAAAAGCCACCAAGACTGAAAGCTCAGTTGACAAAACTTGAAAGTTAAAATAGTCTCACAGAGGCCTGCTGGGAATTAGAAAAAGTCACAAGATACGGTAACTGGGTCACCCTCAGTTAACAAGAATAAGCCCAGGGATGCAGAGTGAGCGCAGTTCTGTCAGCACTGGGAGAATCACCCACAGGCTGGGGCCCCACGAGACCAAACCCGAGCACAAAAGGGCACCTTTCGGCTCAGAGTCCAGCAATACTGGCCTCAGCAAAGTGAGGTTCGTCAGGGTAATTTTGGTAGGACCTCCAGACACCAGAAAAGAAAAGACCAGCAGAGGTGGAGGGTCACGAAGCTGAGTCTGTCAGCTTGCAAGAGAACCCCTGCCAGGGAAGAAACTGACTCAGAGTAGGACCCTGAGAACAAAATGTGTGTGTGTTGTCAGCTGTCAAGGACTAGAAAGACAGTCACTCTAGGCAAGCTCTGAAAACTAGCACTCTGGACAAACCGAGTAAGCCCACAAGTTTTCACAGGTGGCTAAGATCAGCAAAGAATTGCAAGTTAGGGTCTGCAACCTTGGCAAGCCACGTGCAAGTCCCCCAGCAGCAAGGGAGCAGAAGCTCCTTCCTACAGCGAAGCCTCAGTCGGAAAGGCTGTTGCAAACAGAGTCCAGAGGGGCGGGGCTTTTCACATGCTGCGTTGTGACAGCCTCTCATTGGCCGAGCTTCCAGCCAGTCAACAAGAAGAAGTCTTTCTTCTTCCTGCTGGGCTCTGCTGTCCATGTAGGGCCTGAGAGCTCCCCCTCTTGGCCTCCTGACTCCAATTTAATGACGTTTCTGTTTGTTAATTTGACAGTGAGGTCCTGCAAGGGCCTGGCATCCTGGGGTCAGGCAAAGTGCACCATCCTTTATCAGCTTTAACTGAGGAGTACCAATAGCGGTGAAACACAACATTCAGTCTTGTTATCTCCTAGGCAAGTGCTGCTGCAAGGGGCACTTTTCCTTTTGCACACCTGAATCCCCTTCTCCTCGTGGCCATCATTCACACAGATTACTAGGAATCACCCGGTCTGGGTAGGCGAGGTTCCTTTTAGCCCCGAGGCTATGCTGCTTCTGTGCCATGTGACACTTGGAGGGGAGAGGGGGCGCCTAGATTCAGGCGGCCATTTTCCTCGGAGCCTGGCCGCTCCCCAGGGTCCAGCCCTGCTGCTCAGGGAGCCCTAGGTCTCGCTCCTACACACACATACATACACAGTTATTTCTTCTTAATCTGGGGGAAATCCCTTCCACTGTCTTCCTATTTCCTTCATGAGACCCCTCTCCCCTCACTGAAATACTTCTGCCTTAATATCTTTAGGGCCTTTTGAGGGTGAGGGTGAAATATCCCAGAAAGAGGACAATCTTGCTGACAAATTCTACCTCCATCTTGGCTCAAACCAATAGCCAGTAGCATTCACTTACTTACACATCTGTCTCCTGCCGAGTGGCCTAGGGGCTGGCTGTTGACAGGCCCATGGCTACTGTTGTTGGGCAGTTGGCCCAGTGGGTTGTTTATGGTTTATTTCCTCTCCCTATTGTGGAAAATCCACTAGGCCCCTAGTGGCCTGGCTTGGGCCCCAGGCTGCCTAGAGCCCTCACTGTGGAGGCAGGTCCTCTCTCAGCTCCGGGCTTCTCTCCTTCCCTTTCCTTGATGCCCTCCACCAAAGCTGACCTTTCCTTCCTCTAAAGGAGCGCTTCTCAGAGTGTGAGTCCAGGACGAGCGGCAGCAGCATCGCCTGGGAACTTATTAGAAATGCAGACTCTCAGGCTCCACCCCCGACCTGCTGAGTCAGAAGCTGGGGACCGGACCCAGCGCTCTGTGTTAACGAATCCTCTAGGTGATTCTGAGGCATGCGCAGGTTTGAGAATCGCTGCTCCACATCATTGCCTCAACGACATGGCTCTCGTACCAGCAGCATCAGCATCACCTGGGAACTTGCTGGAAATGCAAGTTCATGAGCCTCAGGCCAGAAAGCCTAATCAAAATCTCAGGTGGGGCCAGGAATCAGTGGTTTATCAAGCTCGGCAGGTGATTCTTACACACCCTTAAATTTGAGAATCACTGCTCTAAATTTCTCTCAGGGTTCAGCTCTCTGATTTTGAATGGGAAAATGAACTTTAAAAGAGAAAACAATTTCCCGCTCATAATTTTCACGGAACAGGCGAGGCCTCGGAACTCGATCCTTTGTCACCCGACGAGAAATATGAACGCGTTTAACCCAGTGGATGTCGAACTTTGTGACGGGGCTGGAGGGGAGCCAAATTCGCCACCACGAAATGTGTGTCTGGGGCGCGAGGCAGTTTTCCTTTAGCTCCCTCCCCTTAACCACCTAGAAGAATTTAGGTGGAGGGTGTGTTTGGAAGGAGAACTATCGCCAGAGACAAATATGAGGAGCAGGGTGAGCTGTGGTGGGGAGCTCAGCAGGGCCTGGGGAACAAAGTTCTCTGTGTCCCGTTGTCTCTGCACACACGGCAAACCTGTGTTCACCAAACATTTGCTTCTCCCGTCTTCCCGTGAATTGTCTTCCTCCCCTTTGAAGCCCCAGACCCCTACCCCCTTCTCTTTAGCTCAGAATAGCATATAAACCTCAATGCCAGAATGTCTTCAGGCCTCATAGTCTAATGGAGCCCCCATATGTATGAAATTAAATTTGATGTTTTCTTGTTAATCTAATTTAATTCTTAGAGCAGCCAGAAGAACTTACAAGGGTAGAGAAAAATTCTTCGTCCCCCACATACTCATCTTAAGAAATGCATTTTCTATCATGAGCCAGTACACAAATGCGTGCACACACCCACAGGTCCACAGGCATGCTTTGTTTTATTGTGCTTCAATTTATTGCACTTCGCAGGTATTGCATTTTCTACAAGACCCTCCACCAGCAAAAAGACTGATTTGCTGAAGGCTCAGATGATGGTTAGCATTTTTTAGCAATAAAGTATTTTTTAAGTAAGGTATATACATTGTTTTTCCAGGTATAATGTTATTGCACACAATAGTCTGCAGTACGGTGTAAACATAACTTTTATATGTACTGGGAAGCCTAAAAATGTGTGTGACTCCCTTTCTTGTGATATTTGCTTTTTTGCAGTGGTCTGGAACCAAACCCACAATATCTCCAAGGTATGCCTGTAATCAAAATCACCAGTTTTGGGGTTTTTTTAAAGGAAGATTAGCCCTGAGCTAACATCTGCGGCCAATCCTCCTCTTTTTGCTGAGGAAGACCCGCCCTGAGCTAACATCCATGCCCATCTTCCTCTACGCCTGCCACAGCATGGCGTGCCAAGCAGTGTCACGTCTGCACCCGGGATCTGAACTGGCGAACACTGGGCTGCTGAAGCAGAATGTGCGAACTTAACTGCTACACCACTGGGCTGGCCCAAAGGCACGGTTTTTTGAAACAAAATTTTTACTATGTTTTATGTTCTCTGAATTTTTCTATTATAATTCTTTTTTTATTTTAAAAGTGATCACAACCCACTAAATTAATTTTACAACTCATTAGAGGATTGGAACTCACTGTTTGAAAAATACTGATTTGAACAATTTCCTTTGGGAAAGAGTAAAGCTGTGAAGGAAGGTAAATTTTAGAGGTGAAAATATTTATTTGTTTTTTATGTAGTAGCAGAGAGAAATGTGAATACTAATGAGCAGTAGAACTTTAAAAAGTATGCTAGAACTCACCAATTAAAAAGGGGAAAAAAAGGGGGCTGGCCCCGTGGCCGAGTGGTTGAGTTCGCGTGCTCCGCTGCAGGCAGCCCAGTGTTTCGTTGGTTCGAATCCTGGGCGCGGACATGGCACTGCTCATCAAGCCACGCTGAGGCGGCGTCCCACATGCCACAACTAGAAGGACCCACAACGAAGAATCTACAACTATGTACTGGGGGGCTTTGGGGAGAAAAAGGAAAAAAATAAAAAAAAATCTTTAGAAAAAAGTGCAAAAAAAGAAATAAATAGCAATTTAATCAAATCTGGGGGGGGAAAAGGAAGACCAAATTCTCCCAAAGAAAGATAGAGTGTTAAATCGGATTAAAATGGAAACCCACCCATATGCTGATAATGAGAAGTGCAGATAAAATGAAGTGATATATACAGGCTGAAATTAAAGGGACAAAGATAGGAAAACAAACAAAAGTAGTAAAAATTAAGGTAAAAGTATCATCAACCTGAATAGAAGGATATTATGAAATGATAAAAGACACAATTAATGAAGATGATATGATAGAAATAAACCTACATGCACTAAACAACTTAGGAGCTGAATACATAAAGAAAACACTATCAAAAATATCCCTAATAGGGCCAGCCAGGTGGTGCAGCGGTTAAGTTTGCACATTCTGCTTTGGTGGCCTGGGGTTCACTGGTACAGACCCTGGGTGCCGACATGGCACTGCGTGTCAAGCCATGCTGTGGCAGGCATCCCACATATAAAGTAGAGGAAGATGGGCATGGACGTTAGCTCAGGGCAAGTCTTCCTCAGCAAAAAAGAGGAGGATTGGTGGCAGATGTTAGCTCAGGGCTAATCTTCCTCAAAAAAAAATTTTTTTTAACTTAAAAAAAATTCCTAATAGATAAAAATTAATTAACCATGTAGCAAAAGCAAATAATTATTAATATATAATTTAATAGACATATAGAGAAATGTCTCTCACATTGAAAATTTTTTTATGTCCATGAGCATTTACAAAAATTGATCATGTTTTTGTCAAAAAAGCAAAATAATAATGAACAAATTCAAAAAAGTGTCAACCTTACTTTTCTGATCATAATCCAACATAGTAAAAATTTAAAAAGTAAGCAGAATTTTAACTACTTGGAAATTAGGAAATACACTCCCCTATCATTATATCAAAGAAGATGAAGGGGATCAGATGCCACTTGGCTAAGGATTGTTGCGAGCTGATGGCAAACGGCTCTCTGCCCTCCCCTTTTCTGTCTAAAAGCAGGACGTAAATTTCCCTTTGTAAAGGTAGCAGACACTTCCGTTTGTGAAGGTGTCTCCCTCTCCTGCTGCAGGAAGACAAGTACCCTGCAAACAGGAGGCAGCGCCTCATCTGAGATGATTCTCATCTGTAAAACACGCCTTACGAAGCAGCCCTTGTTTGCCATGTATTTGCTAGTCTCCTTCCCAAACTTACTCATCTGCAGAAGCTCCAAAGCCCTTGCCTTTGTCTCGCTTCTTCTCCACACTTTATCCCCCTTTACCAAGATGGTCTCTGAGCACCAAATTTAACCGCCTCCTTGAGTCACGTTTCTTTGTGAACTCATGTGCATAGGTACATCATTAGGTTTTTTCTCCTGTTACCCTGTCTTTTATCAGTTTGATTTCTTGGCTCCGGCCAGTGATCCTAAGAGTGGAGAGGAAGAGTTTGTCCCTCCTCTACAAAGTATCCACTCTGAAATTGTAAATTATCTTATAAGTAATAAAAAAGGAGAACACTTCCTCCCAAACCTGTGGGATGCATCAAAAGCAGAGCGGGGGGCCAAACACGTGTTAAAGTTACTTCATTGCTAAAGAAGACAACGAAGGAGAAAGAGCACACAAGATAATTTAATTATCATGTTAAACAACACAAAAAGAACAACGAAACTGACCAAAAGAAATAAGGAGGAAAGAATTAATAAATATTGACACTAATAGAGAGAAAACAGACCAAGGAAGGAGGAGGAAGAGGGGAGAAGCAGCAATTCATTAATCCAAACTGGTACTTTGCAAAGACCAATAAATAGATTAACATCTCATAAGCCCAATTGGGAAAAAGAAGAGCGTGTGTAAAAATATATGAGCACAGGAATGAGGAAGGAGACAGCCACAGGCTTAGTGGGGCTGGAGTGGAGCAAATGAGAGGAAAATGAGCAGGAAATGACAGGGGTCAGACCACCTGGGGCCTTATAAACCATAGGCAGGTCCTCGCCTTTTACCCTGAATGAGATGAAGCCATTGGAGGGTTTTGAACCAAAAGGTACTGTGACCTGACTTACATTTTCCCAGGACCACTCTGTTTTCTGTGTTGAGAACAGACTGTAGGAGGAGTGGGGGCAGAACTGGAGGTGGGTGCCAGGATCCAAATGGGAGGTGCTTGTTGTGGCACTGGTCAGAGTGATAACTGGTCCATTTTTTAGATATATCTTGAAGGTAGAGCCAATTGGCTTTGCTGATAAATGGGATGTGATGTGTAGGGGAAGGGAGGAGTCAAGGGTAATATCTGGTGTTTTGCCAGAGCAGCTGGAAGAAGAGGGTCAGGCATCAGCTGAGGAGGGAAAATGAGGGGAGGACCAATTCGGTGAGAGAGCATGCACTTAGCTTGAAACACTGAGTTTGAGACGTCTGTCAGTTATCCAAGTGAAGACATCAGGTCGGCAGTTGAATTTATGGGCCTGAGTTCAAGCGAGAAGTCTGAGCTTGAGATACAAATTTTGAAGATAACGTACAGATGGTATTTGCCTTAGCTCAGGCTACCATAACGAAATGCTATAGAGCGGGTGACTGAAACGACAGATGGATTTTCTCACAGTTCTGGAGGCTGGAAGTCCGAGATGAGGGTGCCAGCATGGTTGGGCTCTGGCGAGCGCTCTCTGCCTGGGTACAGACGGCTGCCTTCTCCGCGTGTGCTCACAGGGCCTGTCTTAGGTGCTTCTGCCTTGAGAGAGAAAGACCTCTCTCTCTTCCTCTTCTTTTTTTTTTGAGGAAGATTAGCCCTGAGCTAACTACTGCCAATCTTCCTCTTTTTGCTGAGGAAGACTGGCCCTGAGCTAACATCCGTGCCCATCTTCCTCTACTTTATACGTGGCACGCCTGCCACAGCATGGCTTTTGCCAAGCAGTGCCATGTCCGCACCTGGGATCCCAACGAGCGAACCCCGGGCTACCGAGAAGCGGAATGTGCGAACTTAACGAACTTAACCGCTGCGCCACCGGGCCGGCCCTCTTCCTCTTCTTGTATGGCCACGAATCCTATCACATTAGGATTTCTCCTGTACCTGAATTCACCTTAATGATCTCCTAAAATCCCAGTCTCCAAATTCCGTCACCCTGAGGATTAGGGCTTCAACAATTCGGGGGTGGGGGGGGGGGAGCGTGGGGAGAGACAGTCCAGTTTATAGCAGTATTTAGAGCCATAAGACGGGGTGAGATAGGCAAGCGAGTGAGTATAGACGGAAAAGAAAAACGGTTCAAGAACTGAGCCCTGGACACACAACATCGAGAGGTTGTGAAAATGAGGAGCCAACAGCAAAGGAGACTGAGAAGGAGAAACCAGGGGTAGGAGAAAGTCCACCCGCTTTGGAGCGCTGGCGGCATCTGTTAAAGCTGAGTGTAAGTTTATCTACAGGGGCCGCCCCGTGGCCGAGTGGTTAAGTTCATGCACTCTGCTTTGGCGGCCCACGGTTTTACCAGTTTGGATCCTGGGCGCGGATATGACACCACTCATCAGGCCACGCTGAGGCGGTGTCCCACACAGCACAACCAGAGGCACTCACAACTAGAATCTACAACCATGTACTGGGGGGCTTTGGGGAGAAGAAAACAAAAAAAGATTGGCAGCAGTTGTTGGCTCAGGTGCCAATCTTTAAAAAAAAACAAACTTTCTCTATAACCCAGCAATTCCACTCCCGAGGATTTACCCGGCAGAAATGAGTGCTATGTCTACGACAGGACATGTATGCGTATGTTCAAAATAGCTCCAAACGGAGACAATCCAAATGTTTATCAACAATAGAATGTTTCTCAGGATGAGAAATTCATGGTATATTCACGTAACACAATCTTCACAGGACTGAAGAGGACAAACCTCATAGACACCATGTTGAGCAAAAGGAGTGAGACACAAAGGAATGATTACTGCATGACTCCATTTAGAAGAAGTTCAAAAACTACCCTATGGAGATGGAGGTCAGAGCAGTTGGGTCCGCCCTTAGATCCTGGGAGGGGATCTCTATACTCCTGGAATTCCCTGCCTCATAGGAGTGCCTTTGTTTACCTGGGGGCTGGACTGCGCCACACTGGATAGTCTAACCTTGTGATTTGTGGAGGGAGCTTTGAGCTGTGCAATGTCAGATGGACCATCCGAGGGACTGGAGGCTAAGGTCCGCCAGGAAGGGGTCAACCACGTCTACTTGAAGAAGCCCCTGTGAAGACTCTCTGGACACCGCAGCTTGGGCGAGCTTCCCTGGTTGGCAGTCCCTTGGTGCTATTGTCACACGTCACTGCTGAGAGAAGTTAGCCCTGTCCACGGTTCCATGGGGAAAGGACAACTGGAAGCTCCGTGCACGGACCTTTCCTGGGCTCTGCCCTATACAATCCTCTGGCTGATTTTAATCCATATCCTTTGGCTGTAATACACCGTAACCATGAGTATAACAACTTTCAGTAAATTCTGTGAGTCCTTCTAGTGAGTGATTGAAGCTGACAGTTGTCTTAGGGTCCCTCAAACTTGCGGGTGGTGTCAGAAGTGGGGGGGTCTTGGGGATTCCCAAACACTGCAGTTAAGGACCGGGATGGAACCCGAGACAGCCTTCTGAGGCGCTGGCGTGTTCTGTGACTCGATCTGGGGAGTGGGTTCACACGTATGTACATGTGTAAGAAGTCATTGAGTTGTACACTTAGTAGTTGTGTGCTTTGCCGTATGTGTGTTATAAAGCAATTCTTAAGTTACCAAAAAAAGTCAACAATCCGGAATGGTGTGCAGTCCCTAAAGCTAAGTGTTAGGGGCTGAACTGAGTTCCCCAGAAAGGTACGCTGAAGTCCTCATCCCCAGGACCTGTGACTGTGACCTTATTTGGAAATAGGGGTTTTTCAGACGTAATCAAGTTAGATGAGGTCATACTGGATTAGGGTGGGCCCCAGTCCAATGACTAGTGTCCTTTTAAGAAGAGGGAAATTTGGACACAGATAGCAGGAAGAACACGAGAGATAGAAGTTACGCCGCTGCAAGCCGAGAAATGCCGGCGGCTGCCAAGGCGAGGGAGGGTCCTCCCCAAAGCCTTCAGAGAGCACGTGGCCCTGGGCACCGCGGCCGTGGACTTGCAGCCTCCAGAACTCTCAGAGATTACATTTCTGTGGTTTAAGCCACCCAGACTGTGGAACTTTTGACCACAGCCCTCGGAAAGTAGTACAGATGTGTATACACGCGAAAGAGGAGCAGGAAGGGGGCTGTCCGGGAGTTAGGGACGGTCACCTCAGAGGAGCGGTCACCTCGGAGGGCGTGTGGTCGGTAGTAGTTTACCTCTATATCTGGGCTTAGAGATTCCTTAAAGAATGCTTCCTGTTCATTTATCTCAGAATTTTATTTGATGCTTTTCAAATTACAATAGCAATACATTCTTATCGTAACAAGTGAAACAATTCAATACAAATACTGGAATTTCAGATAATCAATGAGTAATTTCTAGCGTGTGTCCCACGCAGTATTTGGGACATACTTACACTAAAGATGTATTGAACATTCGTGTCAAACTCAGAATTACCTGGGTGCCGCGTCGTATCTGGCGTGCTCTTCCGCCGGATTGCCACGCCGCTTGCTCTGCTGCCTCCCGCAAGTCTGTGCTTAAGTGTCGCCTTCTCACGAAGGCCTTTCCCAGCCATTCTGTGTAAAACTGCGCCCTGCCTCCGCTTCTCCCCGAACCCCTTCTGACCAGTGGAAGCGGAAATGAGCGGGTGAGGCCACACTGGCTTCCCCCAGGGCAGCGGATGGTTTGGCTGCCCCAGGGAGCAGACAGGCAGCGAGCCCGCAAGCCCTGCCCCTGGTGGAGTGGCCAGAGCCAGTAACTTCATTCGTTTGTTCATCTGCTGTGCTTTGAGCGCTCACTATCTGCCAGCACGCTTCGTTTCCAGAGAGGTTGGGTAAACAATCCCGCAGGGCCGTGTGGCCCAGAGGAGGAGACAGACATTAACGGTTATGTAATTACAGTGGCGGTCCCTCTGTGGGGAAAACAAGCGAGAGAGCCTGGTCTGGGGGCCAGGGAAGACTTCCTGGAGGAAGGGGCACTGGAAGGCTGGGCAGGAGTTGACTGGGGGCAGAGCTCTGTGGACTGAGGGGACAGCTTTCCAAGTAGGAAGTCCAGTTAACCAAGTGCCCTGAGGTGGACGGAGCAGTGGAAGGAAGGCCGGAGTGAGGAAAGGGGGCCGAGCACAGGCAGTTACAGGGGACCGTGTGGCCCGAGCCACGCCTGGGGAGGAGTCAGGGACCAGCTCAGAGGCCTCCTAGTCGGATGAGGCCCAGCATCTTCCCAGCCCGGCTTCCCCCTCCTCAAGAATGTGGAATGCCCGTCACTCCCCAGAAGCAGCCACCACATCCCAGTCATCGTTCACTCGCTGAGATGTGGCTAAGGGACCGGTGGGTCCCACGTGCCTCGCTCACTCTCTGAGGCAGTGTGGGGCCAGGGGCAGACAGGCCGGGGGCAGGACTGGGGGAGCTGCCCTCTTTAATCAGTTTCCTCATCAGTAACATGATGAAGGATCGCACAAGAGGAGCCCAGGTTAATTCTGTTTCTAAGAGAGGCCTGTGATCTGAACGCACAGTCGTTTGACTGCTGGGAAGGAAAACTGGCTTATCTTTTCCTTAAAAAGTAGGTTTATTGTTTTTCCAAATATAAAAGTATTACTAGTTAATAGATAATTTGTAAAACACAGAAAAGTAGAGAGAAAAAAAATCTCTGTCCCTTCATCCAAAGATAGCTAGCATTCAAATGTGAGTGTATTTGCTTCCTTTCTCAGTGTATACATTGCTCCTATCCTGACAGCCATCATCCAACTGTATACTAAATATTGGGTTTGGCGGTTTTCGCTTATTTCAATAACAATCCTTTGGTCATATTGTAATAAACTTTACACAAACACAATTCACGGAATGATTCTCCTGTTTTTAGGCTTTGAGACGGTTACTGTTTTTGACATTACTAGTAATGCTGCAATTGATATTTTGGTGCAGAAAGCTTCTATTACATTTAGAATTCTTTCCTGAGGCTTGTTGACACAAATCATCTATAACCAATGTATAAATCAAAATTGAGGTGAATTTACTATAGCCAGATTTGAGGACCATATCGCCCGGGAGAGTACTTCCACAAAGGAATGGAGCACTCCAAAGAGGTGGGGGTGTACAGAATGGTCATATACAGTCAAAGAGAGTGTATCACATATGATTGAATTGTCCCTTTTACAATAGTCACGAGATTGCCCTGTCGGCACAGCGACTGATGGATACAGCAGGTCGTAGGTCTGCTGTCTCGGTGGACACAGCAGGTGGCAGATCCATGGTCTCGACCGCGGTGGTCACAGGTGAGCACAGCAATCACTTCCTAGTCTAGAGAGAGTTGCTTATCCTTAAGGAGATGCCAAGGTCGGGGAAGGTGCACCTTTATCTTAAGGGCATTTGTTCTTGTCTTTGGGACAGAGCAAATCCTTAAAACAGATACACAGTCCATGCTCAATGGCCAAGTTAGGCCCTTCTGGAAAAAACAAGGTTAGGCCAAAAAAGTTTTACACCAAATGGCTCCCTCATATACTCCACTATATCCTATTGCTTGCCATTTGTTTATCAGCCAGAGCCCTATGACTAAAATTACTAGATCAAAAGACATAACATTTCAAGGTTTCAATGCTATTGAAAAGTTACTTTCCAAAAGCATTTTGCCAGTGTACACGACCACCAGCAATATAGGCGTCCCTGTCTCGCTGGTGAGTCTCTTTGAGCTTATCTACAATATATTGGGAGAGGGTGGGAGGATGCATCTCATTGTTTTTCTAATTTGCATTTCCTTGGTCTCTGGTACAACCGTTTTCTCCATTTGGTCCAAGTTCTGAATCCACATCCACATCCTCAGCGTCTTACGGCTCAGACAGTGGGGCATTTTCCTTTGCTGGATTGAACAGCTGCTGATTGACAGGACAACCCCCCTCCCCCCACCCAACCTCCCCCACCACAGCGATTCCCAAAGGACCCTGGAAATCCCCCGCTGGGGATGTCAAGGGCCATACACAGCCGGCCACTGGTGGGAGACTGGAACGCAGTGGGGGCACGGCGGGCGCTTTCCTCTCGGTTCTCTCATGGTCTAGCAGCACATTCCCTGGAGATGACAGATTGGGGGACACTCCACGTCCCTTAGCACCCTCCTTCGGGCACTGCAGGTGAGCACTGTGGTTTTGACCTGGCTTGCAGGTGACTTTCTTGTGAACATCTCCGGGGCGGTGTGGACGGAGGGAAATGGGGTCGGGGGTGAGGGGGCGGCGGGAGGACGAGAGGCACCGGATCGGCCGAGCAAGGATTACTCGGTGTCCCCGTGAGGCTTGGCAGCGCCCATCAATGGAAGCCTGTGGTGGAGCCAGCGGCCTTGGCATGTCAGTGCTGGGTTCAAGACAGCAGAAAGAGCTTACTTCTGTATCTTTGAAGACTGTGTATACGCACAGCAAAAGGGTGAGTGGTTATTTCGGGATTTCTGGGATTGTGAGTGATCTTTGTATTCTTCTCTGTACCTTTATATTTTTCCAAATTTCTAACGTAAGCAAATACTATTTTATAATTGGACATATCCAAACTCCATAATCACTGTAAAAATACTTCAAGTGATGGGGCCTGCTGGGTGGCTCAGTGGTTAAGTGCACACGTTCCGCTTTGGTGGCCCAGGTTTCGCCAGTTTGGATCCTGGGTGCGGACATGGCACCGCTTGGCACGCCATGCTGTGGCAGCATCCCACATATAAAGTAGAGGAAGATGGGCACGGATGTTAGCTCAGGGCCAGTCTTCCTCAGCAAAAAGAGGAGGACTGGCAGCAGATGTTAGCTCAGGGCTGATCTTCCTCAAAAAAAAAAAAACTTCAAGTGGAAATTAGATTGGAAGGAAATTCTAGTTAAACATGGCAGCTGGAACAGCAGAATCTCTCTCTACTTCCAACGGGAAACATCACTAAACTAATCAAAGGATCAAAACAGGCATAAATCCAAAAGACAAAGAAATGGGGAAAGAAGATGACAACAGATGAGAGATGTCCACAAAATGTGCGAAGCGGAAAAGCACGAGACCAGAGAGACCCGGCCTCACCTGGAGAAGGCCACACCCTGCACCTGGGGGGCCTGGCCGGTGGGGCGTCCAGCGGCCAGACTCAGGAAGAGGAGGCGGCCGACCAGGGGCAGGGGTGGCTGGGACTGACGACGGAGTGGTCGTCAGTCCCTATGAAAGCAGGTTATGCCCCATAGCGCCTGACATCTGTAAGCGTTTCGTAAATATGGTTAAGAAGGGGCGAAGAGCTGAAGGAGCAGCTTCCCTGTTTGAGGCTTCTCTGGTTGCCCCATCAAGTAAGAAGGAACCAGAACTTTGCCGTGTAGGGGAGGCCACAGTGAACCCAGCATCGTGGCACTGGGGGCTGGGGGCGAAGTGCACTTGCACCCCATCCTCTGGTAATGCCTCCCCTCTGCTCAGGGCCCCGCAGGAGGAGCTGGAGGAGAAGTTTGGGAAAGAGCAAGGGGGAGGACGCAGGGGTGGGGCTTGGTGGGCTGCAGCCTCCGTGCAGCCTCAGCATGTGACCTTGCCCCTAAGTGCAGTTCCACAGGGGCCTGTCGCATCTGTGGGAGCCGCTGGCGGTACCTGGAACTGGAGACACCACTGAGGCACCCCTCCCCCCTGCCCTGCTGCAGGAACAGGGGCCTCATCTGAGCCACCCACTTCCCTCCCCTCGGTTGTGAGGAGAGGGGGACGCAGCCCTGCGCCGAGGTCTGTTTGTCCTCGTGGGTGAGTGTCACGGACGCCTGGCCCCTAACAGGCAGTCGTGCTCCCATTTGGGAGGACCCACCTTTATCAAACACCAGCTATACTGACCTTATACTGGTTGCGTCCTCTGAACAAGCCCATGAGGCAGACTGTCGCCGCCCGCGCTCGGAGGGAACGGAGGCTCCTATGGACCCGCCTCTGCACCCAGGCCTGTGTGAAGAAGTCGTCCACGCATTGCCCTCCCGATTCCAGACACCCACGGCGCTTCCTCCAGGCAGGCCCGTGGCGGGCCCCAGGGACACTCGAAGATAAATGAGCTTCTTGTCCTCCTGCCAGGAGTTTACTCATCTTGGGAGAGATTGGAGAGTAACCAAGTGGCCACAGAGCGGAGTCAGAAGAGGGTCACTGTTGTGGGGTCACAAAGGAAGGAGAGAGAAATTCAGGTAGGGGTGTAGGGGTGGCAGGAGGAGTTCAGAGAACTTACCTCCTTTCTTTCCTTTTCTTTTTGCTGAGGACGATTCGCCCTGAGTTAACATCTGTTGCCAGTGTTCCTCTTTTTGTGTAGGAGCTGCCGCCACAGCATGGCCACTGACAGACGAGTGATGTAGGTCCACGCCTAGGCACCGACTGGGGGTCACTCAAGCAGAGCACACCAGACTTAACCACTAGGCCACCGGGACTGGCCCGGAGAACTTTCTAAGGAAGGATATTGCCTCCTTCCTTTGTGCTGACTCTTGTGAGAAAGAAGGTCTCCCAGGCATTTTAGAAAGGAAGCAGCCCGGTGTCAGGGGACATGTGCTGGAATGGTCAGCTGGGACCCGCTGGTGGGCAGCCTCGAAGGCCATGTGCCAGTGAGGGTGAGGGCTCGCCTTAGGGCAGCCCCTCTGGCAGCCTGTGCAGGACAGCTTCCAGAAGGCAGAGTCTGGGTGGAGAAACCAGTGAGAGCTCGAGGGCATTGGGCAGAAACCAGGGCTGGGCCGTGGGCACCGAGGGAAAGCAGAAAGGGAAGGTCCCTCCTGAGGGGAATCAGACGGCCGGGACGGAGGGATGCCCTGCCCTCGGGCTGGGAGGGGACAGCTTGCACTGTGAACTCTTCTGTCGTGTGTGGGTTTTAAAACTCTGCCTTAGTCTCCTCTCCAAAAATCCTATTTAAAATAATAGACCGATAAGTGCATTTTTTAAATGTAGTAAATACATACAATGGAATATTATTCAGCCTTAAAATGGAAGGAAATTCCGACACATGCTACAGCGTAGGTGAAACTTGAGGACAGTGTATGCTAAAGGAAGTAAGCCAGACCCCGAAAGACAGACACTGTGTGATTCCACTTGTAGAGGTCCCTAGAGAAGTCAACTTCATAGGGACAGAAAGTAGAAGGGCATTGCCGGGGCTGGTGGCGGGGGCGGGGGGACTGGGGAGTCAGTGTTTAAAGGGGACAGAGTTCCAGCCGGGGAAGATGAGAAGTCCTGGGGATGGACGGTGGGGATGGCTGCACAACAACGTGAACGTACTTACATGTACTGAACCGTACACTTAAAAATGGTCAAAGTGGTAAATTTTATATTATATGTGTTCTGTTATTCATATTTCACCACAATAGAACAAAACAGACCAGTGAAAGATGTACAAGAATCCTGCCGTGTCATCAGTCTGAGCGACTCAGAGAGCGATGATGCCCTTAGCTGACCCGGGAGCGAGAGGAGGCCGAGCAGGTTCGCGGGGAGGACGAGGTCTGCTGGGCCGAGTGCGCCTGCTGTGCGCTGCGTGGGCGGGCTCTGCCCTCAGCATCGCCGATCGTCACCAGGCAGGCGTTCTTGTCTTAGTTTCTTTACGGGGAGCTAACTGGCCTGGGGGCCAGGAGGTAACCCAGGCCTGTCCATCACACGGTGCCCTGCTGGGATAGGATGCCAGTGTGCCATCTCTGGCGACATGGCCAGTGGGCAGGTGGCAGTGGGGAGCCTGGAGGCTGAGAGTCAGAGGAGCAGCAGTTTCCTGAGAGGAGATCCTGGCAGAGCCACGGGCATGGCCAGGCCCCAGAGAGGGTGAAAGAGCAAGAGGAGAGCTGAGGGCAAGTGCATTTATGACCCTCCCCTGCCATGCGAGCTGCTGCCAAGGACCTCCTTCTGGAGAAGTGTCCACCCCAATGTCCACAAACTGAGATCTGGGCTTGCTTAGCACCTGCCCAGAAGCTGACTGGGGGCCTCCACCAGGCACGAGTTGAGGAGCCAGCTCAAAGTGATCTTGTGCTAAATCTGGCCAACTCCACAGATCCTGTCATCACTGGGTCTGCACTTGGCAGTGAGGAGCCAGCGGGAGGAGAGGCATGGGCTGCACCCCCCTGGGGACAGCAGGAGCATCTCAGCGGAGCAAAGACGCCAGCCGAGCGCTGAGCAAGCTCAGGAAGGTGCGCGGGGGCAAGGCCTCCTCACGATCCAGCTCAGTGGGTTAGGGGCTGGGAGGCACCGTGCAATTCCCAAACCAGGTGAAAACTACACGGGTTTCAAGGAGGAGGCCACTTCCAGCTCTGAATAACAGAAGCATCCAGAAGGAAGTAACCAGAGGCTTCTGCCAATTGATCTGGAGACTGGGAAAAGGTCCCACAGTTATTAATAACCCCCTGTTCTGGGAACTGATGTCATGCACCAGACAAAGGGATTAAAAAGATGCTGTGGAAGGCAAAGTGGTTTCAGCCGGAGCTCCACTTTCTCTTCTCCAATCAGAGAGCATTTGTCTCCCTGGGAACGCTCCGGGCTGCCTGGCCTCTTGACAGACCTGGCGAGCGGGAGCTGTGTGGCTGATCGCCACACTTTTATAGCCGCTCAGTCTTCGTGGCGTCCTTTCTGCGGGCGACCCCCATTTCAGTCTGCTCTGAGATGGGGTGAAAACAGGGGTTTGTGTGGCTTCTGGGAAACAGAGCTGAGGATGGCCCCTCAGGGCCTGCGGCCTTAGCGGCACGGCTGCTGGAATCCTGGAAGACAGAAACTGTGTCAATTAAACTTTGCAAAGTCAGGGCCCTGAACATCACCTTGTCACCCGAGTGGCAGTGATGCTGGCTGCGTGGCTGCCGTTTCGCGTGTCCAGGCCCACTCAGGAAGAGGCCACGAATGACTAGATCAGAGACCTGAGAGGGCGTCAGAGAATCCATCCTTGGAAACAGGTCAGAAATGACCGTCAGTGCCCTTCATTTCCTCATTGATCTCTGAGCAACTCGTGGGGAGGGTCTGTGCCCCCGAGGGGACACAGTGCCCCCAGGATCAGCTGCTTTGTAGGTTAGCATGGAACTAATCGGGAGCTGCTGTAACAGGGAGTTATTTCAAAACACAGCTAAGCACGACTTGTAACTCCCGGCCTGGGAGGGTTCACTTCACAAGGAGACAAGAGCCCTCTCTCTGCCTCGCCCTCCCCCTCCACTGGCGGGGTCCCCGCCCCCACGGGTCAGGGGCGGCCTGTCCCTCCAGCGCGGCCTGCTCCCGGCCAGCCCTGCTCGCGTCCCCGTGTCCTCCGTGCTCGGCGCTGGGCGCGTTCGAAGGCGAATCCTCCCTCCCCGGCCCTTCCCGGCAGCCGCGCTCCGCGGGGGGAAGCGGCCGCAGGCGTCCAGCCCTCCCGGTCCCCCCCACACTCCTACGAAAGCCGCCTGACGGGGCGTTTGTGCCTTTCACCCGTGTTTTTTTCCCGCAGGAAGATTGGTTTTATGGAGACGCAACCTGAAACGGCTCCGTGAAGAAGACGGACGCGCCGAGTGTCGACACGGACGTGGAGGAGCTGGAGCGCTCCCACATTTTGCCAGGAAATGCAAAACGCCACTCTGGGGCCGGGGTGGAGGCTTCTCATAGGGTTAAGCTACACGCACCAGGTGGCCCAGCCATCCCACTGCCAAGTGTTCACTGAGGACAAATGAAAGCCCGGTCACACACAGACTCGTGCTCGTCTTTCACAGACGCTTTATCCGTAACAGACACGCACCACAAACAACTCGTGTCATCAAGTGCTGAACAAATTGTAGCAACCCCTACACTGGAAACCAGTTCCCCACTAAAAAGAGTGAACTCCGATCCGCCACAGCAGACGCATCTCAAAAGCGTTCCACACAGGAGAGAATCTGGGTACAGAAGACTACATTCCGGATGATTCCATTCACGCAAAAGTACAGAAAATGTGGAACTGTGGTTTCGGAAAGCTGGTTGGCGGTGGCCAGGGCCCGGGGTGGCGGACGGGGACTGACTGCAAAGGGCCGGAGAGAACTTTTTCAGGTGATGGTCGTTTTACAACTGTATATATTTGTCGAAACTCTTTGAATTTTTTATTTAAAATTGGTAAATTTTGGTGTATGTAAATTATACCTGAATAAAGCTGATTTTAAAAATAAGGGCATATAATAATGAAAAGCAAAAACCCCACAGTCTGCAAAAAAATTAACAAAGTGCGAGAGGATTGCCCAGTGTGGAGAGTTAACTCCAGCAGGTCTGCCGGGAGTCAGCTCCATCCGGGGAGGGGCTGTGCTGGGCGCGGTGTGGACAAGGTGGCCCGGTGGGTCATTCCTCCAGGTGGTGGTTCTCAAGCACTGGGGGCCTCGGGACAGCCTGGGGACCTTGGCGAAAACACGGTGGCCGAGGCCCCCGCTGCAGTGAGCCGGGCTCTGGGTGTTCTCTCTCAGCTCTGGCCGGGCTGGGCGTCACCTGTTTCATCCAGCTCCCCTGCAGCCTCCTCCTCGGAGCTCTGCACACTTTCTTTCCGCTCCTGGAACACTTGAGCACCTGTCTGCTCCCGGGATCGGGTTAAGTCCACTTGTTATGTGCCTAAGGGTCACTGTACTTGCCTTCGTGACACACACAACTTGTGTAGTTACTTCTTTAGTGTCTGTCTCCTCCACTGGACAGTAAACTCTGTGAGGGCGGGGCTGGCCCCGTGGCCGAGTAGTTAAGTTTGAGCGCTCTGCTGCAGGCAGTCCAGTGTTTCGTTGGTTCGAATCCTGGGTGCAGACATGGCACTGCTCATCAAACTACGTTGAGGCAGCGTCCCACATGCCACAACTAGAAGGACCCACAACGAAGAATATACAACTATGTACCGGGGGGCTTTGGGGAGAAAAAGGAAAAAATAAAATCTTTAAAAAAAAGAAAAAAAACTCTGTGAGGGCCGAGACCAGGTCGCCAACGCTTGGAACGGTGCCTGACACACTGTTAATATACCTCTTCTTTGACCAGGTCCCGAGGAGACGCCCAGCGGGTTCAGGGAGGTTGAGGTCTAGACTGTGGCAGTGGGTGGAGCCAAGTCAGCCCCTCCTTTCAAACCCAGAGCAGCCGCCCGGTTAGATTAGTCTTCTTGATGACAAGGCAGGTGGGTAACGGGTAAACTAAGCTTGAAACAAAGCCGGGCTTCGGGTTTGTCCTCCAGAGGCGAAGCTTCTCTCCACGTGCTTTGACTTGGGTCCCTGGGAGTCGCCTCCCTCAGCTACGACCTTTAGAGAAGACCATGAGTGCTGAGTCCTGAGCGCTGTTCCTGAGCCTGTGGCTGTCTGTGAGGACGAGGGGCGGAAGTGAAAACGACAGTGGACAGCTCTAAACCCGCACTAGTATGGCTAGAATGAAACCGACTGACCTTACCAAGTATGGGTAAGGATGTGGAGCCACTGCGACTCTCCTACGTGGCTGGTGGAAATGCAAACTGCTCTGGAAACAGTTCGGCAGACTCCCATAAAGTTAAAATACACTCATCCTATAACCCAGAGACCCCAGTCCTAGGTGTTTACCCAGGAGAAGTGAAAACATGTGCTCATTCAGAGCTCTGCGCATGAATGTTTCCAGCAGCTTTATCCATGGTATGAAACTGGAAACACTCCGGAAGCCCTTCAGCGGATGCCTGGACAACTGCGCTCCATCCGCCCAGGAGGACGCTGCCCGGTGATAGAAAGGACAAACTCTTAGCACATGCATGACCTTGAACGCATCGTGTTCTGTAAAAGAAACAAAACTGAGGACATGCCTCACGAGTCCATTCACTTGACATTATAGTACAGACAGACTATGGGGTCGGAAATGAGGGCAGAGGCTGCTGGGAGCCAGGGGTTGGGGGAGGAGATCGACGGCAAATGGGAACGAGGGAACTTTCGAGGTGATGGAAATATATATCTCGAGTGTGGTGCTGGTTGCACAAGTGTATGCATTTGTCAAAACTCATTCAACTGTCCGCTTAAATTTTTAAAGATGAAATAAATAAAATTGTATTGTATGTAAATTACATCTCAATAGAGCTGACTTTTAAAAATGAGGGACAAAGACAGTAAGTGCTTTTGGAACACTGAGCAGGGGAGAATCAATTTACAGTTTGGTTCCTTGCTTAAATGTTGCCTTTCCTTCATGGACGTGGCTGGAGGTGGCAGAAGGTGGACAGAACCTCGGGGTTTGGTCCGACACACTCAGAGAATGCTCTCTTGCCTACGTACAGGCCCTGTGACCTTAAACAGGTTGCTTAACAGGTCTGAGCCTGAGTTCGCTCGCCTGTACGATACTTTTGCATTAAACAAATAATAAAATAAGACTCATATTCACATGTATATGTTTTATTGGTCCGTATATAAATATGCTAAAATCTCCTCTCTGTACCTGGTATGTAGTTTAAGTAACAACCTCGCCAGCAAGAAGTGCCTAAAGAAAGTGACAGGAGAGTCTGTTTTGTTTCTGGGGAACACGTGGGAAGCTTCAGAGCACTGGAGAGAAGAACAAATTTCTAATCGTCTCTGAAATCATGGTTTTTGGAAGGAAAAACAAATAAAAACTTTGCCCACGTTATCTCCTCAGAGGACCTGCCCACGAATGAATGTGAGGTGGTTATAACCTCAGAGAAAGTCCTGGCTTCCTGCACATGTAGCATCTGGGGGGACAACAAACAGCAACCCCACACCCTCTGCACAGGTGACTTTTATGACCTCCCCCCTCACCCCCGGCTGTTAAAATGAAGGGTCAACATCCGGGCTGTCGCTGTCGGCGGGAACTTCTTTCCTGACACATACCTGCTCAGTGATCTGTTGGCCATCTTTTCCATCCAGCAGGCAGCTGTGGGTAATGTTTAACCAGAGAAAGAGAGGCTAAATTATGCACATGTTTACAATGTAAATGTGGGCGGGGGCTCCCCCGTTGGCCACCCCGGGGGCGGCAGGAGTATGGAAGGGCCTCCTTGCATTCTGCTGGCAAAGAGGTGTCGCCCTCCCCCGGCTCCTGAGAGCCCTTTCTGTCCGCCTGCGGACACTTTTGGAAGCACTGTTTGAAGGCAGCAATGCTGCTGGAGAAGGACGCGCAGCCTGGGGCCTCCGTCTCCTGTCCCAGGACGGGAGGATGCCCTGCAGCCCCCGCAGCCCAGCGCTGTGGCCGCCGAGCCTGGTGGGACCCGCGCCTGCCGCCCGCTCCCCTCCCAGCGCGGCTCTCGGGCTCCCCTCTGACACTGCATTCCCAGCGCTGTGTGTTAGCTAAGACTTTTCTCTTTTAAGCCTGCAGTTGTTTCAAGTCTGCCAGTTTTAAAACATCTGTCACTTGTATTAGCACATTCTTAGTTGTCTGTGCCAGAAACCTGATTCAAAGTGGCTTAAGGGGGGAAAAAGGAGATTGTTGGCACACCTTCCTGAAAGTCCAGGCGAAGTGGGGCGTGGCTGGTGCAAGGGCTCAAACAGGAGCGTCAGGAGTCCGCGTCCTTCCAGCTATCTGCTCAGCTGTCCCGCGGGCTGGCTTTGTTCTCGGGCTGGAGCTGCCGTGGTGCCAAAGGGCCGCCCGTGCTCGGGGCTGTGCGCCGGGTCTGGACCCGTGAGGAAGAGAGACGACTCCCGCTGTTTCACCAGGAGGCCTCGGAGGAGCTCACATTCGGCTCCGTGCTGTGCCTGTGGCCTGGGTCCTGCGGCATCTGCAAGACCTCTGGCTGGGGTCACCCCATTCAGATCACAGGGGCTCTTGGGGAGGGGTGGGAAACTCAAGGCGAATTGGCGGGCAGATGCACAAGGGAAGGAGGCTGGGCCGGCAAAACCCACGCGTGTCTGCCGCAGTCCTTTTCTGGGTACTAATCTCCCAGCACGTGGGCCTCAGTGTTCTGGGTCTTAGGTCTTCCCTAAGCTCACAGCGGCATCAGAGAACTTCCTCCTTTACTTTACTCCTTTCCAATCAGCTGATCTGATGGGGCATTTCTCCCACTTACACTGTCGTTAGTCACCATGTGACCTCTTCACTCGCTGGGCATTTCCTGGGTACATATTCTGTGCTGCTGATGGCTGAGTGTGGACGAGGGGGTGAGAGTGGGCACAGAGTTGAACAGGCCCCAGTCCTGAGGAGACAGACAAGAAAGTAGGCAGTGCAGCAGGGCGTCCCCTGGCTCCTCGCAGCTCATGCTCATTTTTCTGTTTCCAGTATTTGTGCCTCAAAACAGCTCTCTAGATGTCAGCCACTGATCTGTGACTGGGGAGGCCTGGGTGGCCGAGGGGTGTGGGCCTGGGAGGCAGGCTCCACTCTGCACCAGAGAGGGGGCACAGGGTGCTCAGGTCAGCGTGGTCTCACCAGCGCAGGCTGGGCTGGAGAGAGGGCTTCTTCTCCAGCGAGGATTTGCGGTGGACTCAGATGGAGAACTCTAGAAGTTAGGGCAAGAAAGACCTCAGAGACCGGCTAATTCAGTGCCTTCTTCCCCTGATGGGAACACTCAGGCTCCGAGAGGGGAAGGGGCTGGACCATGGCAGGCAGCAAGTTCCTGCAGAGCCAGAAGAGGGCCCAGATCCCGAGTCCCTCCCCAGGCCTCCCGCCTCCACCACCGCTGAGGCCCAGGATGTACGTGATACATGTCAATTTCATGTCCTGGGAGGGGACAAATTAACCAAGTGAGAAAAGAAATGAATGGCAATGCCTTTGGTTTACAGAGTACCGTTTCCAAAAAAGGAAAACGAGTTACTGAGAAATACTTCCATTGTGTAAATAGAGGAAATAAGAAAATAATAAGTAGCTAATATTGATTGGAAAAAATGGTGTGCTGGGAGCTAAGATAAGAGGTAGAGATAAGCAGAGAGCCGTGGGCACACAGAAGGGACACCTACAGCCATGCAGGTGCCCAGCAGGGACAGTCTGCACATGGCTGGTATCAGAGTTGTTTGAATCTGAGACACCTGTGGACTGTAGGACACTCCGTTATTTTATGCACCGTTGAGAAAGAAAACACTCTGCCCATTAAACTCCAATACACCATCGATGACTGTCTGTGGTCAGAGTCACGGCACAGAGAGAGAACTCACCAAGGGAGAATAAGAACAAAGGCCAAGGACAGATCCAGGACGCATGGTTAAGAGCAGGCCAAGGACCCCAATAGGAGGAATCATTTATGTTACAAAAACTTGGATGCTGAGCATCACAGGAGAAGTTTGAGGCAGGCTCCCTAAAAATCAGCAAGATTGCAATCTTCTATGAGCCTGAGCCCTTGTTGCCTTGTCTCCTCCAATGGGATCCTCCTTCTTAACCTGTCCGTGAATTTCTCAAATATATAATTATTGATTAGAGAAATGATGCTTTTCAGATCAATCAGCAGCACTAAAATAATTGGGGGAAAAAAAAGAACATCCCCTAGGACAGTGTCAGATTTTTCTAAAGCAGAGCCAAAGATGAAGAAAGAAACTGATTTGTAACTTCCAGAAGTTTTGGTGCTGAAGACATCCTGCTCTAAAAAGAAAGAAAACTGTAATGGGGAGAAAGATGTGGGAGCTCAGCTAAACTGGGCTTGAAGCCTGACTCAGTCTAAAGCCAGAGTCTCTAAGCAGAGTTGATGTCCCGAGGAACCAGGAGCTTCGGGGGCAGGGAGGGCTCATGCTCCCATCCTCGCGCTAGTGTACGGAGGCATCAGGCTACCTCTGACGAGGGGACCGCGTTAGCCTGATTTCACTCTTCCTTCTTTACTTAGTTGTTTTATTCAAAATTTGATAACTTGTATAAACCGAAAGGATAATTCAGAATTTCAGGGCTGGAAACAAGCTAGGCATCCTTTGCAAGGTCCTTGCCACATTGCTAAGTTCAGTGGCCCATCCTTGGCTTCGTCTCACTGCATCTCCCTTGACCCTTCCAGCAGCAGGGGACCCAGGTGATCACTGTCTCCCCTTGATAAGACTCTGTTCGCTTGACTCCGGGACCCTCCACCCTGGCTTTCCTCCCACCGATGTCTCCTTCTTCTGCTGGTTCCTGCTCATTGCCCTGACCTCTACACACAGAATGCTCCAGGGCCCTCGCTCCTTTGCCATCTCAGTTAGTCTCATGGCTGTCACCCGAATGTGTGCCTCCAGCTCAGAACTCTCTGCTGGACTTCAGCCTTGTATGTCCAGCCGCACACTTGACCTCCACCTGGATGTCAAATGGGCACCTCCAACTCGCCATGTCTAAACCGTAACCCCTGACCTCCACCTTCCTTCAGACACCTGCCCACAGTCTTCCTCATCTCCCTAATGCAGCTCTGTTCTTCCAGTTGCTCAGGTCAAAATTCTTGGGGTCAAACTTGACGTCTCTTTTTTCTGTCACGTCCATATCAAAATCACCAGCAAATCTTGTTGGCCACCTTCAGAATAATCCAAAATGCCAGCACTTCTCATCTCCTTTGTTCTTGTCACCCTGGGCCAACCCACCATGAACGCCCACCGGCTTACTGCAACAGCACCAACTTCCTGCTGTGTCTGCACAGTCTGTTCCAGGGCGGTAATGAGCCTTTTAGGGGTAAGTCCCCCAATGCTCCCACCTCACTCACAGTCCAAGCCCACAGTTAACAACGGCCTCCGTGGTGCTGCCCCGTCTGGCATCTCTTGACTTTCCTCCCTCTTTGCTGAAGACCTCATCGCCTGCCACTTCTCCCCTTCCCAACTCTACTCCAGCTACATTGATCTCCTCGCTGTTTCTGGAGTAACCAAGCCTACTGCTACCTCTGGGCCTTTGCACCTACTGTTTCCTCTGCCTAGAAAGCTTTTCCTCCAAGATCTCTACACGACTCACCCCTCCTTAAGGGATCTCTGCTCAGATGTCACCTTCAAGGTGAGGCCTTCCTGACCACGCACTTAACATGGGAGCCCTGCTTCCACCCCTAGGAGTCCCTACCCCGTTTTCTTGTTTTATTTTTCTTCACAGAACTTACCACTCTCCGCCGTACTGAATATTTCCTTTCCTTCTTTGGTAATTGCTTGTCTCGCTACACTAGAAGGTGAGCTGTATGAGGGCAGGGACTTCTACCGGTGTTGCTCACTGCTCATCCCCAGCGCCTGACCCAGGGCAGGCACCCACAAGTACGTTTTGCATGGATTAATCCCTGGGCTTTGTCTCAGTCCCCGGGATATAACTCTGAACAAGACAAGGCTCCTGCCCTTTAAAATGTGGGGGTGTGGGGTGGGGACACAGTACCTCAGAAGGTGAGTAGACAGATAATGGGGGGAACCAACGGGGTCTCTTTATTCCAGTGATGGGCAGCGAGTGCTTTCTGAGGGGGCGGCTTCCCCGGCTGAGGAGCTGGGCGAAGAGGCCACAGGGCTTCGGGAGGGCATGACGCGGCAGGGCTGGAGCAGAGCAAGCCACGTGTGCACACAGACTGGCTTTTCACCCCATGCCTCGTGGAGCCATTTGAACTTTTTACCTTTTGCATCTACTACTTATTCATGCAATACATTAAATTTAAAAAAGGAAAGTCACCAGAAAATTATAAATTATGAGCAAATGAGTAACTTACGCCATTGTGTGGCTGGTTCTATGCTAACGTCAAATCAGATAACCGGCTAAGCACAAATTTGCAAGGGAGGAAACAGTTACACAATTTGCATTTACTAAACTACTTGTTTGCATTTTTATTATGCCAGGCATGCCTCAGCAGGGATTTTTTTAAAAAAGCGAATTAGAAAAAAGTCATATTTATCTTCCAGCTAGGAGTTAAAGCAGAAATAGAGGAAAAATAGACATTCCTTCAGAAGAGAAAAATCGCCTGTGATTGCCCTGTATCACTGCCAAAGTGCATCTGAATAGTTTCTTTTTCGTTTTTTTTTTTTTTTGAGGAAGATTAGCCCTGAGCTAACTACTGCCAATCCTCCTCTTTTTTTTCCTGAGGAAGACTGGCCCTGAGCTAACACCCATGCCCATCTTCCTCTACTTTATATGTGGGACGCCTACCACAGCATGGCGTGCCAAGCAGTGCCATGTCTGCACCCAGGATCCGAACCCTCGAAACCCGGGCCACTGAGAAGCGGAATGTGCGCACTTAACCGCTGTGCCACCGGGCCAGCCCCTGAATAATTTCTTTTTTGGACAGATAATTAGGGTCCTTTCCTTGGTTCCTCTTGCAAAAGTCCTGCTTTGACCCAAACTGAGGCTACAGCACTTCCCTTTGGAACCATCAGGTCACAGAACCTGTGAGTGACGCTGCCGGAGGACAACAGTATTGCTCATGGCACATTTGCTACGGAAACTCTGGCAAGTGTCAAATGTCTGACTTTCTTTTCCTGGCCATCTTGGAGTTGACAGCATTTATTTATAACGGGAGAGATTCTAAAATTGGCCACTTACCAGCACAGAACAGTAACTTCCGTAATACCACTGCAAGTTCATTTCCTTCTTTCTGTTAGTACAAATAGAAGTGAGCAGACCACTGAGGTGCATGGTAAGCAACATAATTATAAAGCAGATGGGTTCCCGGAACAGGAGAAGTTTGTAGATGGGTATGTGAAACGTTCCCTAATTGGATCAATGGGACATTAACTCCTGACCCGAGTTAAGCCCTAACTTCCCCAACAGTTATGTTTTTTGTTTTTGTTTGTTTTTGAGAGGAAAAAGGCCAGAAATATATCACCTAGATATAACTTGAAAAAGAATTCCAAATGTTAAGATTTACTAACTGAAGTAGAAAAATGCCCCAAATTCTAAGTCCAGTGTTCTCTTGGTGCTTATAATTCAGGCCTCATGAGTGAAAAATAAAACCTAAATGAGCACAAAGAATGGAAAATAGGAAATACTCTGAACACCAGGGCTAAAGATTGGGTTTAGAGGGATTAAGGTAGGAAAGCAAAGCTCTCGTGCATGACATTTTCTTTTTAAATAGAGCCACCAAATTCTAATATAGACTGGGGAACACCAAATTACAAAACGATTTGCTCATAATTGTTGCCCAATTAACCTAAGTTATATTTATTCACAACTACATGCAATTCCATAAGCCAAAGACGTTCATGGTTCATGTCATTGGGACGTTGCCTTGCTGGTGATCTGAAATCCTTTGGCAAAGATAGTTTTCAAGAATCACCAGGGCCGGCCCGGTGGCCGAGTGGTTAAGTTCACACGTTCCGCTGTAGCAGCCCGGGGTTTTGCTGGTTCAGATCCGGGGCGCGGACATGGCACCACTCATCAGGACACATTGAGGTGGCGTCCCAAATGCCACAACTAGAAGGACCCACGACTAAAATATACAACTATGTACTGGGGGGATTCGGGGAGAAAAAGCAGAAAAAAAAAGAAGATTGGCAACAGTTGTTAGCTCAGGTGCCAATCTTTAAAAAAAAAAGAATAACCAATTACCCAGAGGAGGTTAGTAAGCACTCCATTGCTTGAGTCATTTCATGGTGGCAATTCCCGCCCTCCAGTTGTCTAGAAATTGGTGCTGTGTGCGCATAAAATGATGCTTCTCTGGGAGGTCTTTTTAAAAAAATACGTTAACATTAGGGTATAAATCTTTAATAATTCTGCATTTTTGCCAATTTCTAAGTGAGAGGAGTTGACTGTATATTTTAGTGTCTGGAATCTATTGCCACCTAGTGTCCTGCTGCTTTCACTTGTCGGGTTCAGTACCGTCCGTGGTTTCAGGCATGCGCTGGGGGTCTTGGAGCGTCTCCCCCGCTGATAAGGGGGGACTGCTGCGTCTCACAGCTGAGCGCCTAAGGACGAAACCCTTACTTGCCTCCTTCTCCCATGCCTGCCCCAGTGCCCCATTTCTGCCTCCAATTCAAAGAGCCACCAGGTCTTGTCCGTGCAAGGCTTTTGCATCTTCCCTTTTTTCCACGGCTGCCAAAAATCCAGCCCTCATGCTCCTCCTGTTGGAAGGAAACTTGGAAGGCTGGAGTCAGCTTAGCTGGCTCACCATACACCTTCTTTGCCCAGGTCGTTTAAGCTCTCTGGACTTCAGTCTCCTCATCTTTCAGACAGGAAGGGCAGTATCTACTTCATAGGGTTGTTTTGACTAAATGAGTGAATATATTTAAAGTGCTTCAACAATATCCGACACTTGCACATATGCAATAAATGTTCATTATTATCACATATCTTAAATCATGCCCGAGTCCTTAATGGGAATATAGGGGTTGAAAATAGTCTATAGTACCTTCCATTTTGGTCAGAAGGTTGAAGTTGGGTTCCCTATAACAATTTGGGCTGTTTTGAGAGGTCTATTCTGCATAGAAAGTTCTTTGAAAATATTTTCATGAAGTCTGTTCCCTGCCTTTTCATTCTCTTAATGTCTTAACCAAGAGCAAGTTCCCTTTTTTTTTTTGAGGAAGACTGGTCCTGAGCTAACATCCATGCCCATCTTCCTCTACTTAATATGTGGGACGCCTGACACAGCATGGCGTGCCAAGCGGTGCCATGTCCACACCCAGGATCCGAACCAGTGAACCCCGGGGCCGCTGAAGCAGAACCTGGGCACTTAACCCCTGCACCACCGGGCCAGCCCTGCAGGTCTACATTTTGATTAAGTACAATTGATCAACTTTTCTTTTATGGATCGTGGTTTTGACATCATGTCTAGGAACTCTCTGCCTAACACCAGGTCGTGAAGATTTTTCTTCTACAAGTTTTTTGTTCTATGTTCTACATTTAGGTCTATGACACCTTTTGAGTTAATTTTTGTAGCAGATGTGAAGTCAGTATTTCTAATCATCAAAGTCATTTGCAAATGTTTATTTTTAATGGTGATTTCTAATAAGATTTTATGTGTTTCATCTTTTCAAACGTCTTTTCATACAGATGGGAACTCTCACGTACTGGTATCGATTCCCAAACATGCGATTTTAACTGAGTATATGCCTTCCTGGGCAGGCACTGGTAGAACTGTGTTAGCTTCTTGCCTTGGTGTTTGCTTTCAGCATGTTGTTCGTTACACTGCAGTTAGTCACCTTCAGTTTAAGGACAGGTGGGAGCTTTGCAATCCCACAGTGAAATGGGTTTTGGAATATGGAAATTTCCTTTGCACTTCTATCGAGGTCTGAAAAACACTGCTGGGACTGGAGTTTGAGGCTGGAAAATATATGTGCTGTGAATCTGTGTGGTTAACTTTGTTTTAACATTGACAGCACAGCAAGTATATAAGGCAGCGTGACACTTCTTGTATCAGGCGTTAGTTGTCATCAGAGTGACTTTAGCAACATATGTCTCAAACAGAAGTGGTGCTTTGACTTGTAATTCTAAACTGAATTCACTGACTGAAATTCATTAAGAAACTTCAAGTCTGCAGCAAAAGCTAATTTCTAAAGCCACTCAGTGTTCAATAATGGCTGAGAGACGTTCTTCCCACCCAGAAATTTCTACCCTTGGCCCTGAACTCACAATTCTCAGTAGAACTTCACCCCCACTAAGCCATCCAGCTGTGGTGTGGAAGGACAAGTCAGAATTCTTAGTTTCTACTTCTGTCGAAAATTCATGGAACTCATGACAGCTCAGCCCTGAGAACAAATGAAGTGCGCCAGTGTCACTGTTGGTTCAGTAACACACGATACATTCACTTATTTTCTGACAAGTACCTGTTGGTGAATAACTCAATGAACAGGCTTTAAACACCTTGTATTTTCAAACTGTACATTTGTTTAACTAAAGCTTTTTCTGTCCCCCACATATTTTTACCACCATCGGTTGTGGCACATCTTGGAAGATTCCACCTCAGGTTGTGCTGAATTTTTTCTCAATTTAAAAATATTTTTGCTTATAGTTGCTCCACACAGACTATTCATGGAGGCTAACTCTTCAGTCATTTCTAGGGTGACAAACCATCCCCATTAGCCTGGGACTGAGGAGGTGCCCAGAACATGGGACTTCCAGTGTTAAAACCAGAGAGGTCCTGGGCACACTGGAACGAGACGGTCACGTTAGCACTTCAAACTTGGCTTTGACTTCTGGAAAAAATTCGAAATCATTTGCCTTGTTTTTAAATTGACTGTTGACGTTGCGTCCTTCGGTCTTCAAGGAGCTGTTCTCACTGAAGAGCTAGCAAGCCTTAAAAAGTTCACTTTACCTGGACACATTTCTTCAGCGGCTGCAATCAAACAGTTTAATTACCTCGTCATTAGTAAACGGCTTTCCTTACTCAGCGAACAAATAAGCCACTTGGAAACCTTAGTTACGTCCTCATTCTCATTTTTTTGGTCAAGCAACCGTGTGCTGAGGTATTCCATCTAAGATATCCTGACTGCCGGGCTGTGGCTTTCCCGTGAGTTGGGAATGCTGGAATGAGCGCTTAGTCTGGGAACAGCAACATGGACCGTGTTCTGTGAGCACAGGTGGAGGGTCGCTGCAAGACACGATGCTGTCCCATCTGACTGTGCAGCCCGCACTCCACTGTGAGCCTCAGTGTGACAATCGAAGTCTGCTTCCTGTTCTTGTTTTGACGTGACGAGTACGTAACGGTAATAAAAACATAGAATTCATGTACCACGATACTTGTGGCCAAGCATGTCAAGCCCAAACCGCGTCACTGCCGTCTGTAGGGCAGCGGCAGCAGCACTGAGACAAGAGGACATGCGGGCTCTATCACAGCTGAACAAACGCAGCCACAGACAGTGCGCACACAAACGTGTCTGTATCCCAACGCACCTTTTCTTATGGCCGCTAAAATCTGCAATGCATATAATTTCCATGTGCCATCAAATTTACTTTTTGATTTTTCAACCACTGAAACATGTAAAACAAAACCCGGCAGCCAGTGGGACTTGCACTGGATAGCTGGCCACCCTGTGGTCCAGAGGACGAGCCGCGGTGTCGTTGGGTTCGGGCGGAGTGCCTGTTTCTGCCCACAGGCAGCGTGAACGATTCCACGTGTAACACCCCTGGGCTGAGGATGGCAGCCGTCGGCGTCACGGTCCCTGGGCGGAGGGGAGCTGCCTTCCGTTCCCTGACTCAGGTCAGTCGGAACAAGAGACGGCCTTTGCTGCGTTCCAGGGACTCTCGCACCATCGCATCTCACACCACCAGCCAGCCAGGGTGACAGTCTCTGGCCACTGCATTCCACGTAACACCAGCAACAGAAAGCCTCACTCTGCACTCTGTCAAAAGCGTATTCGTTTGCTACCCCAGCTTATGGCAAACACGCAGCTGGTGAAATGTCTGGCTCCAACTGAACCTTCTGAGGATTAACTACTTTTTTCCTTTACAGCTTTTGTTCTAATTATAAGTCATAGCAACACATACTATGCTTCCATATTACTATTTTGATGTTTACCTCCCATTAAAAAATGCGTTTTTATGTAGTTGTGGTCATACTGTTTGTACAATTTTGAATTGTACCCTTTTACACCTCGTTTGCTATTACTGCAAATGTTTCGTATTTTATCAGCTGAGGGGCCTTCCACTCGATTCCAGCCTTACGTTCTCCCTACAAAATCTGAAAATCAAACCCACACCTTGATGAATTTTCTTCTGAAGATCCTAATCTAGACCACAGGAAAATATTCTTTATGATTGTGTAACTTCAAGCTTTTGTCTTACAAAAACATCCATGGCCGTGATATGCTAAAGGTGGAATCTCCTCCTGCCAGTTCCAGGGTGTATTAGAAAATCCCCTCCACATCAGGCGATGACGAATGGCACCTTCCTAAGGGGGGTGGGGGGTGGGGGGGGTGCAGGCTGGGAACGAGGAAGTCAGCTCATCTTGCTACACAGGCGTGTATGTGTTTGAGTGCATGTGCCTGCTGGAGAGAGAACATGACAGGCTGCCTCGAGAGGCTTTTCCGACACTTTCCCAGAAGGGGAGCCAGAGGGGTGTCCAGACCCACAAAGTTCAGAGATGGTTCAAAAAGGGAGGCAGTTCATTCAACAAATACACACTGAACGAATTCTGTGCCAGGCACCAGAGGTAAAACCTGCTCCTGCGGACACTGAAAGCCTACTGTTCGCACTTTGTGTTGGAACACGGAGCTCACTATCTTGTCATAGTAAAGATTTAACAAACGTTAGATGACAAAATGTTTGGTGAAATGGGTGTTTTTAATGAATCTGGACGAGCTCATATAAACACATTCCAGGGCATCAGAAACTTAAAAATAGCCGAGAAGGCGAAAATCTACTATCTTACTTCAAGACACCCAAGTCACACTTGCACGCAAATGAAATTAAGAAAAGGTGATCTGCTGGTCACTGTCTGAATCCTGAAATGTGACCCCACATCAGATGGTAGTGGTGGAAAATGGTAGCTGTTAATCCATGGCAGCCCACCAAACCCCATTTAACACTGGTAAAAATGACCACATCCGCGTAAACGAGTCTGCACTGATGCTTCCCTGCCTGCCCACTCTGCACATAACTTCACTCCCAGTGTCAAGCAGGTAACGTCGACGCCTAAAGTGCCCTCACGGGGGAAATGCGCTCGGCCCGACAGAGAACCATGTAGACGGGCATGCAAGATTTTACTCCTTTCCTTTATTTGACGGTGACAACAAAGGCTGCAGTTTAGCACTGAAACCTGCAGTTAATGGTGACCCTTCTATCCAGATAGAGTAACTAAAGACAGTTATAAAATCTGCAAAGAAAACTAGAGACCAGGAGAGAGAGGCCGCGTGGCCCCAGCTACGCAAGCTGGTGTGCACCCTGAGGTGCAGCAAGGATGCGCGAGCCACGAGGAATGCCCGCTTTCCTCACTGACGGGAACCCACAGTTCTTCCTCCGAAAATCTTGTCAACACATTCTGCTGTGTCTAGTTAAACACGAGGAATCAGCCCTCACAATAAAACCACGTTTTCAGAAGAAATATCATACTTCATACATTCAGAATCACTGATTGCTCTTTCTTCGTCTTTTTCTCCATGAACGTGCAGCTTTTCGAGTTTCTTGTATTTCTTCTTTCACACCAGATATGGGCTGTTTGAAAACTATTTCATTATCTTTATCATCATCTTTCATTGTAGCCACTTCAGATTTTCGTTTTTCCAAAAATGTTGGTGTACAAACTGGAGTGGGGCCCTGGATTCAACAAATAAAAGATTACAACACACAAATGGAGGAACATATTCAGAATGAGTGACTTACCCCCCAAGCACCTCCCCTCTATTTTCTTTTTCACAAGTTATGACGTGTGACTTTAGGCCTTTTTCCATCTTTTGGGAATACAACTGCACCTAATAAACGACTTAAGGGGTATCTCGAACTTGGTATGGAAATTCGCAATTGGAATACAATACGCTCCATGAGAGGGTATTAGTTAGAAAACCCTAAATCTTACATTTATGAGAACAGTGGCCTCATTCTCCCTACTGACTCAGGCACTTTGCGGAGAAGGTGAAAACTGCAGCCAGCTCACAGTGGTGACCTCTGCTGAGCTCTGTGTATCGGCTTAGTCACCAGCGAGCACTTAGCCAAGAGTCAGAAGGTTAAATTCGAAATTTTAACAACATGACAGAGCAGAAACTGCTTTTCCTCTTTCAAATTACAATACCCACCTCCCAGAATACTGAAGAAAATTTTACCTGGCTATCCGCAGTCTTCTCAGGAGTGTCGGGAGTGATCGAAACCTCTTTTTTCTTCTTAGATAAAAATAATAAAATTTCTTCAATTAATTTTAAAAGACTTCATCAATTTGCATATTTGTCATAGTTGTCTTGAACATATTTTCTCATTTATCTTTCTCTAACATCTGGCATGTAATATAAGTAAAAATTTTACCTGTCTCTTGGTCGATTTCTGAAGATCAGTGTTCAAAGCATTTTCTTCCTTTGTGTGTAAAACCTTAAGTAAACATAAAAAAGTTATAAACTGGCAGTCTCACATATTTACATTTTTTAACTTACCATTAGATCCTTAATTTAATTTAAAAAGCAAAATCCACAAACACAGTGAATGATCTTCAGTGCGACACTGGAAGAGGGGCCTGAGGAACGGGCAGAAGCTGCAGAGACTGAAGTGGAGCCAAGCCCGGAGCTGGCTGCGCAGAGCCCCGAGGCGGGAGGGTGAAATTCGGAAGACTCTGCAAAGGCAGGCCCCGCAGGAGGCCCGCCCTGGCTGAGTCCGGGACTGTGGAGGAAGCAGTCCCGCTCCCAGAGTCCCAGACGGGCCACAGGAAAGGCAGTGCTTCCAGGCCGGTTTCCAAGCTTCACTGTCCCAGCTCCTGAACGGCCCACAAGGTCCAGGGCCCCAGGACTAGGACAGAATGCTCTTCTAACACACACTGTCAAAGACTGTATTTGGGATCTGGGCAAAGAATTAACAACCAGGAACTGGGCCAAAGGAGGGTAACTCAGTCTTCTAGTTTCTGGATAAGCTGACAAGGCCTAATAAACCTGGGAATGGATGCCATCTCTTACCAACTCATCAGCTTTTTGGAGATAATCTGATAGGGTCTATGGAAGACCCAAAACAATCTCAGGATTTAACCAAGAAAAGAAACAGGATCTGCACCTAGCCCAGCCACGCCCTAAGGACCTGCATTCCCGTTTTGTGGGTGGGGACATGTAGCTCTCCTTCCGTGAAGGAGGGAGAAGAGATTCGGCACGGTCTCCTTCTTCAACAAGCAAGGGAATACGGACTGAGGAAAATTTGTGTTAACTCATCTTCATGTAAGCAGGCTTGCTATACTTCAACCCCTGCCATTTCATCACAGAATCGATGCTTACTGGCTAATTCTGATATACACTTATGAATATTTCCAATTTAAAAGAACAAGAAACAAAATTTTAACTAGAATGAGGTAAAAAGGATGATCGACAGTCTTGATATTTACTCATAGCATATAATAAACCAATCATCAGTTAGTTCTGCTAGTGACACCTTCAATAGTAATTAGTTAAACAGAGATTTAATTTCAGCAGTTTAAGAACATCACAAAAGTTTTGCAAATCAGCTAATCCCCTTCAGGAATTCCCTCCTCTGTATAATGGAGACGATAGAATCTGTTCTGACAAACTTAGGAAGAACCTACAATGTTTCAACAATTCAGTTCAAACCTAGTATAGGATAGCCCTGGGCTAATACTTTATATAAAAAATCACAAACATGTTACAACTAGTGAGGCACAAAGCCCAGCCCCCCAAAACACAAACATTTCAAGGAGGAATATTTACCAATGAAGGGAAATTATAATCAATTCCTTTTTTAGCTAATCTCTTCCTGAGTAATTTTTCCTTCTTTTTAAACCGCTCTTCCATCCGTAGCTTCTGAAGAAGTGTCCGATCCTTGTTATATCGTTTCACTGCTGGATACGACGGATTCCTAAAGGGCATGTGCCACTCTCGAAAAAGTTCTTCATGCACTTTTTCAGGTGGTATAACGTGACCTATATTAAGAAAAAAGTTTTCAAACAAGTGGGAGGGAGAGGATTTTAATGTTAACTTTAGAATTTCCCCAGCGCCATCCCCCTCACAAGGAAGCTAACGCATCTCCCATTTACATGGAGAAGCCTAAAAGAACAGGGCAGGTGCCCAAAGGGCAGTCAGACAGTCCGCAACTGTTGCCTCAACAGCCGCTGCGCGCAGGAACTGGTCCAGGTGCGGGGATACTGCGAGACTGAGGAGTACAAAGGAGGGTCCTGGGGCCATCAAGTCTCGGCTTTCTGAAGCTAACAGGGTCCCACTCAGACGTGGGACCCCTGGAGCAGAGGCGGTCAGTTCCCAGCTCATATCCTCTGGGCCCCTCTCGAGGTCGCAGGCAGCACAGCCCTTATCTGCATCTCTGCATAAGGGCCCTTTTCTTGCTGTGGAAGCACACTGGGCCCACATGCAAAGCCCAGCCCAAACCCCTGGAAGCAACCCTCAACCAGAGATGGACAGGGAGCTGGTAGATAAGACCCTGGTTCCCTTGCCTGTCAGGCGGAATAAGTCTGACTCCCAGTGTTAGTCAGCAGGACGGTGCCCAGGCGCCCAGGCAGTAACTCTCCTGCTGAGACACCTTTAGTGACTTCCTTCCCCACTCTGCCGCACTCCTCTATTCCCTAGTAAGTATTTTCCTGAGGTCACCTCCAAAATAAACAACTTCCATTCAAAAGAAAAAGACCATGCGGCCCATCTCACTCATATCAGAGTTCAGAACCTCTTGTGCTCTCTTTCAAAAGTCAAATACGGCACAGTGATGATCTTAGACACACAGTCCCCTGACACCTTCTAGGTCACCTACTCGGCCCGTTTTCTCCTGGCAAGAGCCATGTTTTTATTGTGTGAATGGTTCACGACCTCAGCGAGGCTCCTGGGGCTCTCTCTCACAGCAAGAGGAAGAGAAGAGAGAGGCTACGCCGACAGGTTCATCAGCTGCTTGAGCAGATGCATGTGACCTGGCACCGGGCAGGGCCACACTGCACCACGAACACAGGGAGGCCGGGAACTGAGCTCCCTCCAGAGGGCAGGAGCTCCAGACAGGGATGTTCCAGGAACGCCAAGCTGGCGGCTCTACTTTCGGCAGGTGAACTTCTCCTCTACTCTTTAGGGCCTTGCTTGTGGAAATGTCACCGAGCTTTGAAATGCGATCCTTCACCTTTAGCGTTATCCTACCTAGGACCAACCAATGGTTTCCCACTGCCCTCGGGACACATTCTAAACTCCCACACTTATAACCCTCAATGACCTGACCTCCTCTCATGTCTTCTATTCCACTCTCGCATCTCTTACTGTTCTCACATTCCTGCAGAGGCAAGTACCTTCAGTCACCTCGGGTTTTGCATCTGCTGTCCCCTCAGCCAGGAACCGTCTCAACCTTCACTCCTAGGCCGTCCCCTTGGCTCACTCCCGTTTAACCTTCAGGTTTCAACCTAAGTGATACGTGCTCAGGGAAGCCTTCCACATCCCACTGGGGGTGGGTCAGCTGCTCTCCCCACGTACTCCTCAAGCAACTTGTCCCAACTCCATCTCAGCACAGAAACAGCTCTCACTCTCGAAGATTTTAAAATTCCAATGAGAATCTGTCTGGAAAATGCACTTATATCCTTGCAGCATTCCTTAAGAGAATCACCCAGGGATGAAATGCAGCGTGCACGTGTAGCTAAGCCATGGGCTAGTCACATCCCCGCAACCTACAGGCAAGAGGAGAGCACTCACACTTCAAGAGCCTTTCACCAAAAAGGTAGTTGTTCATTGTTTCAGCAGCGATTTTGGCAACATCTTCAGATTCAAACTCCAGGAAGGCATAGCCTTTGCTATTCCCAGTCTGCAATGGAAAATGCACCACAAAAAGTAGAGCAGTTATATTCTAAGGCGTCATTAAACTCCTAAAATGCATTAACTTAACATACGGCAGCCTCATTGTCGAAACATCACGGCACCCTTAATTCCAACGGCAACTCACATAGCGTGGGGACTCTTACGGGAAACGAAAAGATGTAAAATAACCTGAACAGGCCAGATCTGGAGGTAGTCCTGGGATTCTGACTACCTGTGATAAACACATTACTGCATCTGGAATGTACGCAATAGCAACACCATCACACACAGGAAAGGTGGTAGGTCCTGACGGTCCTTTCCTCATTATTGACCTCATTGTAGGCATACTACTCACGTATTAACAATACCCAGAGGACAGTGCGATGCTTCAAAGAACGCAGGTAATACAATTCCCTCTTCATATTTAACACCTGAAAAGAAACCACCTCCTCACGTCTCCAAGCTCATCACTAAAATCCTGCATTCACGCTCGGGTTCACCAGGACAGGCTGTCCTCACAGCGGGTAGGGGTGGGGGGCGGCGGCGAAGGAAGAGGCCTCGTCCTCTGGAATGCGCATCTTGCGCTCCCGGCCTCTGGGCCCCAACAGAAAGCAGATTTCTCCCCTGTCTTAGTAACAAGAGTTTGGGTTCTGGAGCCTGAACATCCAGGTTCCACCCTGGCTCTGACACTTACTTGGATAAGTAACGTTTACGCTTCAGTTTTTCACTCTATAAACTAGGGACGAAACAACCACTCTCACAGGGTTGCTATGAAATAACCCACAGCACTCCGAAGGGCATCTGTCAGGTACTCGGGAAACGTCAGTGCCGGGTGGCAGGATATGCCCTCCTTATCTGCCACCTGATGATGGATTATTCTGAGCTTTTGAGAAGCAGATACAAGAAAAGCTCTCTGCTCTTACCCTATTTGCCCAAAAGCAGGACGTCAACCTACAAAAACGCCTTCCCTCCTCTCCACCAGAAAGACAGATGTCAGAGGGACCTACGTAACAAACTCAACTCACTAGACTCTACCTACCATTGGTTTCCGTATGTTTGCCTCCCACAATTTGCAGCCCTACAAACTCAAAGCCCTTTGCCTGCGTCTTGTCACTTCTCCAAAAACGCATGTCCCTCTGCTAAGAGGCTACACAGGCCAGGCTCTCACCAACCCTTTGGGCAATGCATCCCCGAGCACTCCCACGTGGAAGCGTACTTCTGTTTATGTTACTCTTGCTAATCTGTCTGCAGTCAGTCCAGCTTACACGATCCCAGCCAGAGAACTGAGGAGGGCAATAGAAAAAGGAATTCTTCCTCTTCTACAGGTCCAATTATGAGTGACAACAACTAGAAATATTTTACAATCTTGCATTAAACAATCTATTTTTGGATATGGATGAAGATTGGTGATGTGATGCTGGAAATTAAGACACCACTGAAAGGTGCACAGCTTAAGAGAGCGGGAGTCAGGAGGCTCACTTCTGTGCCACCAACTAGCAACCTGGACACGTCCACAACTCTGAGTCTCAGAGTAGTTATCCGCTATAGGAGGATTCTGGTAAAAATTTAAACGTTTGAAAATACTTTTACAATCCAAGCTCTTGACAGGGAGGGGAAAGATGGTGGAGTGGAAGAGAGAGCCACTGTGAAATCCAACTTAATGTATCACACTGTAAACCTTCTAAAAAGTAACTTAAAAATACACATCACGTGCCCCAAAACAATAACAAAAAAATCTTTAGTAATTGCAGAAAGATGTTGGAAATACCAACCAAACAGTAAAAACTGGGCTGAGTAGCAAGGTGGTAGCTTTACTATGTAACGATGCTGGAAATGGTGAATCTTAGCACACCTCCTCATGGAGCAGGCCTTCCACAAGACAACTGGCCCAAACTCTTCAAAAAAGCCAATATCAAGGGAAAAAACCCAAGCAGACAAGGACACTGTTCTTAGATAGACTGAAGAGCTACAACAAGAAATAGTTATGGACGAACTCTGATCGGATTCCAGACGGGTAGGGAAAACAATAGCTAGACATTTCTGAAACTATCAGGGATGTGTAAAGATGGACAGTACTCTATATACATACATAATATAGATCATTATATTGTGGTTATGTAGGAGGACGTCCTTATTCTTAGCAGATTTATGATGAAGTATTTAGAAAGTAGTATGACTGCCACTTTCTTCAAAAGGTTCAGAGTGGGCACATTTTACAGATACAGAGAGAGATGAAGCTAAGTGTCAGGACACTGATGCGGGTGCATCCAGGTGAGGGGCAGGGGTGCTCACGACACTGTTCCTCCTACTTCTCTGTAGATTTGAACAGTGTCAAAATACAAAGCTGGGGGGGAACAATGACTACACTGCAATATGGGAAAACATTTACAAAATAATGTCCCACAAAAAGGAAAAAAAGAGTTTTTGAAAAAGACAATACTAAAAAAGGGCAAAAGATATGAACAGGCAATTCACAGAAGAGGGAAATCCCAAGGCCGGTCAACACCTAATGTTGCTCAACCTCCCAAAGAGGCAGATGCAAAACCACGACCATCTGCAACCCAGTGATGCTGAGGATATGCTGCAAAACAGCAGTTTTCAAACTCAGAGTTTGACCTTTTAGAGGAAACAAAATCACTTTAGTAGGTCAGAAAGGTATTTTTAAAAGACCACATAGAAAGATTAAGTATTATCTCAAATGACTTTTATTTCAGTTACGTTTACATTCTATATGTGTGTGCTGGCTTGTGCTGTAAAACTTCTTGTGGGTCAAAAGTCTGAAAAATATTATTCTAGAGAAACTTGCCTACACCTGCACAAAGAATGTTCCTGGCAACTTCACCTATGAGACTGAAAAATTATAAAAAATCTCTCATGTTCAATAGAAAGGTGGATAAATAAACTTTAGTATATTCAAGCAAAGGAAACAGCAGTGGCAATCAATGTACCAGAGTTACATCAATAAAGCTCAAAACAGATTGTTGAATGAAAAATTAAGCCGCAGAATGATAAATATATAAGTTTAAAACAATATTGTACAATGTATGTACACATATTTTTTTTGGTGAGGAAGATTGGCCCTGTGCTAACATCTATGCCAATCTTCCTCTATTTTGTATGTGGGATGCTGCCACAGCATGGCTTGATGAGTAGTGTGTGGGTCTGTGCCTGGAATCTGAACCCGTGAACCCTGCGCTGCCTAAGTGGAGTGGGCGAACTTAACCACTATACCACTGGGCGGGCCCCTGTACAATGTATACTGATACATGAACACACAGTAAACATTTAAAAACACACATAGCAATGAAAAACATTGAACTCATGAACTGTAATTCCCTGGGCACGGGGAGAAGGTGCAGAGGATTGGGGAAGCGTACAAAAGGGACCTCAAGTCTACCTATAATCAATTTCTTAAAGAACAAAGATCTGGAACAAATACAAGATCAAGCTGACATCTGATAAAGGCAAATGGCAGATACCTGAACAGTCACTAAATCACTCTCTAGTAGACTTTAGGAGGTTTGAAATATCTCACCCATCTAATAAGAAACCATTACAAATACGAAAACGGAAAAAAAAATGGACGGAATACAAAGAAAATATGTTACTTTGGTTAGGTTGGAAAAAATGCCAGGTCACTTTAAATTTAAAATTCCCTTTAATGTTGACATGTTGCTTTGACAAAATTTAATACCTGAGGTTTTATGACAGGCAGATGATAGATGCATACCTTATCCCCTCAGATGCCAAATCAAATATAAAATTTAACTTTGATCTTTTATAACTCAAGTGGAAAAATGCGGAAAAACTGCATCGAAAATCCTGAGATTCCAACAAGGAGAGGACTACAGTTACAACCAATAGAAGTGTATGTGTGCAGGAACAAAGTGGGCCACTCGTCTCTCACTCAAACAAACCACATAGATCTTTGTTTACCAGGAGGCGGGGTAACAGAACAATCACATTCATACAGCTTACTGTGTGCATTAGGTTTGTTTTGAGAACCTTACATTCATCACCTCGTGTTTAATCTGTCATAAGACACTCCTAGGAGGTCGGTGCTATGGTACTCATATCTTACAAACCAGAAAACTGAAGCATGCAGAGGTGAAATAACTGTGCAAGGTCATACAACTAGTAACCTGTGGAGCCAGACCCCAAGCCTAGGTAGCCTGGCTCCAGGGTCCTTATCCTTAACTCTCCACTTACAACCTTTGCTACCATAGGGGTGCCCACACCAGAGGCTAATACAAGAAGATGTATGAACCTGCTCCTCAAACTGAAGCTCACATACACCTAGCTCAATAGCCACAGGATAAATATGATTCATTTACTAGGACTGCCAATTTAACCTGAGGATTTGAGGCAATCACCTTTTCCCCTCCCCTCTCGAGGAAGACTTGCCCTGAGCTAACATTTGTGCCAGTGTTTCTCTATTTTGTATGCGGGATGCCGCCGCAGCACTGCTGATGAGTGGTGTAGGTCTGTGCAAGGATCCGAACCCACAAACCTGGGCTGCCCAATCGAAACATGCCAAACTTAACCACTATGCCACTTTTTACGTTTTTTTAATAGTAAAGCAAACACTTAGAGTAATACTGATTTTGCTTTTGTGGGTGTTTCAGGTTCTAAACCTCATCCACTTCCCCTTTCTAGAGTGAAGTGTGATAAGCAGTAGAATGTGGACATCCTCTCAACTATCAAAGATGCTACCCTTTTGAAGAAGAAAATCTAAATTCAACACCAAAATCTTACCTTTTTACTTCTGGACAGTCTAAATCTTGTAACAGTGCCAAACTGGGAGAAATATGCTTTGATCTGGGTTTCGTAAAGCGCTGGAGGTAGGTGGCCCACATAGATTACTCCAGGAGTGAGTTTTTTTTTCTCCTGTCGCTGAAGACAGAAAGACCAGATAAATATTTTTTTAATAAAAAAATCACATTGCAGCACAACTTGCCACCCCTCCGCTCTCAGTCCAAGACAAGAGATCAAGAACCTACCCTGTACTTCCACTTGGCAGAGCAGTAACTAAAGAGCTAGCTGTTTAATCTCTTCCCCTACGAGGACAATCGTCACAGCAGATTGTCTCCACAGCCTGCGTCCCAGCCCCCAGCCCGAGGTTGACGCTCAGTAACTGTACGCTGACTCAAGGGAGAAGCAAGTCAGCCCTTGAACGCACTATCTTAAATTGAACCTTCAGGCCGCAGAACGCCACACGACATACCCTCCAACTCTGTGTGCAGATGTCTTTTCGGTCGCACCCACCCAACCGAACAATTTCCGAGACTTCACAAGGCCGACTGACCTTTCCGCATCTCAGTCATCGTGCCCTTGCCTATTACAAGAACTTTTAAGTTTTCAAACGTGTATTTTCTGCTAAAAATCAAGGCAAATGTAACTTGATGTCAGAGGCCCTAATCGGCAAAGGGAACTTGACAAATACTGTCCTTTGAGAACTCCAAAACCACCAGGAAGGCCGAAAAACCCTCCGGATCGGGGTCGAGGCGGCCGCGCGAGAGCTCCAAGCCGGGGCTGCCCCGCGGCCCGAGAGGGCCCTTCCCAGCAGCCGGCTCCTTCTCCTCTCGTCCCCCACGCCTCCCCGAATCCACACGAGGATCCCAGGGCCTCGCCGCAAACCCCATCGCCATCCCCCGACCAGCGTCACCTCCCGTCTCGGGGCCCGGCCTACAAGCCCGAGAGGTCGGCGCCCACGGGGCGATCCTGGGGGCGGCGGGGTGCGGGAGGGCGCCGCGCGCCGGGCAGGGAGCGGCCCTGGGCCGCGCGTCCCCAAGGCCCTAGCCCGGCCCGCGGCGGCCGCTCACCTGGGCTGCGCGGCGGCGAACCTGCGCCACCTCCTTCTGGAACTTGGTGTCTTCCTCTGGGTTCAGGGACAGGAGGTTCTTGGCGGGGCCAGCAAACACCGCCATGCTGCAAGCTCACAGGCCGCCGAACTCCACGCGGCGCGCCGGAAGTGCCGGGCCCTCCGCTCTCCAAGCGGAAGTGAGGCGGCGCGGGGCGCAACGGGGCGCGGGGGCGGGGCGTGCGTCGGGGGCGGGGCCGGGGGCGTGTGCGGCGGGCGGGGTGGGATGCGGCGCGCGGGGCGGGGCCGGGGTGAGCTCGGGCGCCCTCTGCTGGCCGGGCGCCGCTTGGCCTCTCTCTGACGCCTGTCGCCTGCCTAAGATGGCAGAAAGTAACTTGTTCACGCCCACTTTGCGGCCAGCCAATTTCAAGGGGGGGAGTTTAAAAAGAAATCCCAATGATACTCGTGGTTTTGAAGTCTTGCTAACCATTCTTTCATTCTTTTTTATTTTTCTTCTTTCACTCACTTATTTTTGAGCCCTTACTTTGTGTCCCTCTGCTGCTGCCCTTTAGGGAACTTACAGATTCGGGGGGGAGAGGGGGAAGGGGGTGGATAAAGGACGTTTGAGGGTGGGATTGGCGTAATCAGAGACATAGGAGCCCCATGGGGGATAGGCACACTGGTGACCAAGGAGGGCCTCCTGGAGGAGGTGGCATCTGCCCTGAGGCCTGAAGGCTGGAAGGAGCCGCGTGTGAAGACCTAGAAGCCCACCGGGCCGGCAAGAGGGACAGCGCGTACAGTGTCCTTAGGGCTGGAAAGAAGGAATCGGCCTGTGTGGCTGGAGCTCAGTGTGTGAGGGGACGGACAAGGGGGCAGGCTGGGGCTCAAGGGCTTGCGTGTTGTAAATGCAGGGGATGTGAGGGTTTTAAGCATGGCTGTGGCTGTTTGTACCTTTGAAACACTGCTCCAGTGAGGGTGGGAGGGGGACAGCAGAGGAAGCAGGGAGACAGGTTAGAGCAGCGCTGGGCTGGGGACAGCGGGGGCAGGCGTTCTGCAACCAATGAGGGCAGAGTTTGGCCGGCGCCCAGGTGTCCGTGGGGAAGAGGGCTGGGAAGTCTGTAGGGAGGAGTGGCAAGGGGGGGATTGTGCAGTGAGGGCGGCTGCTTCCTCTGGGAGGGACTCGCCTGCCTTTGCCTGCCTCACCCCCATCACCCGTCAGGGAGCCCTCTGGGGCCCTGTGGCCGAGGTCAGCTCTTCCTGTGAAATGCCCTTTTACAACTGCGTTTTCATGAATAAGCTGGGTTTTCAGGAGAGTGCAAGCAGACCGCAATTTTACTCTTTCTCAGGCCTGCTCCTTTCATGGGCTTGTTCCTGCTCGCCCCGGGAGAGCTCCTCAGATATCAGTGTATAGAAGCGTTTTCCAGGTGTTCAAAATCTACTATCAAATGTCTCCTCTCCCCCAGCCCAGCCCTGTCTCAGATGAGAAGTCTCTCAAGGAGTCACAGACAGCGCTGTCTCGCTGGCTCCACCTTCTGCCCTGCACCCCCGTTTCTGTTTTTGGCTTCTCCAGGATTGAGATGGGGAGACCGCAAGGACGTGGCAGGAAGGGGCTTGACTGGCAGGTGCCCTGTGGCTGGAGACCTTCAGATGTGGCCCCTGCTGGGTTGCTGGCTCTCTCCAAGTGCACTTTTGAGGTGTTCCCTCGCCTGGCTGCTGACGCCTCAGCCTGCCTGTGGTTCCACCCGCCTGGGGAGGACAGCCTGGTGTCCAAGTGCTCCTCTTGGAAGGGCCTTTCTAAGCTGACCGTATCCTGCTCCTTTGGTAAGGGCCACATCTTTGTTATCTCTGTTTAGGAGATTCTTTTCCTCTTTGCATGGCAACAGGGCAGGCCTCCTGGCTGGGCAACCTTAGATGTTTGATGTATGAGTCAATTACTGGTCCCTGTATCTCCCAAATTCCAGGGGATGCTGAAAAAGCTCTGGGCTCCTCTCCCTTGGGGCAGGGTGTGTGTGTGTGAACACTCCCCTCTTCATAAGGAAGAAACCTGATGTATCTCATAGCTCCTCAGGAGGGGAGGAGAAGGGAGGAGCGGAGAAGGGAAGACAGCAAAGTGACGGTTCTCTTCTGGGAGATCCCCTCTTCAGTTTTCCCAACCACCTACATGAATTCCTGGCCCCCCCTTACTCCCCCAGCGGGGTGGTGACCCAAGGCTTCTCAAAACTGAATGAGCATGTAGATTGCTGGCTGTCTTGTTATAAGGTCAGTTCTGATTCCTAGGTCTGGGGTGGGACCTCAGCCTCTGTGTTCCTAACAAGCTCCCAGGTCAGGCTGATGCTCTGTGGACCACACTTTGAGTAGCAGGAGTAGGGATTTGGGGAAGTGATCACTGTACTGGGTTGAATTGTGCCCCCTTAAAGATATGTTCAAGTCTTAACCCTGGCACATGTGATGGAAACAGGGCCTTTGCAGATATAATTGAGTTAAGATGACATCATGCTGGCATAGGGTGGGCCCTAATCCAATGATTACTGTCCTTATAAAAACAGGGAAATTTGGACACACACACACATGGAGAATGCACAGTGATGATCAAGGCAGAGATGGGAGTGAGGCACTTGCAAGCTAAGGAACGCCAAGGATTGCTGGCAATCACCAGAAGCTGGGAAGAGGCAAAGAAGTATTCTTCCCCGGAGCCTTCAGAGAGAGAATGGCCCTGCCGACATCTTGAATTTGGATTTCTAGTCTCCAGAACTGTGAGAATGGTTCTGTTGTCCGTAAGCCCCCCTAGTTTGTGTGTGGTAATTTGTAATGGCAGCCCCAGGAAACAATCCGGCACCATGATGGGTGCAGCCTGAAGGGTTTTCCTGGGGACAACACGGGGCCTGGCCCTGGCTTGGCTCTTGGGAGCTACCTGTTAGGGCCAGGTGCTGGAGGAGCTCCTGGATGTTCGCAGAAGGATGCCAGGCCACCCCCTCCTGAGCCCTTCGCCAGACCATAGAAGTCAGCCCTTAAGTGGGGACAGAGTCTCAGCCCCTGGATCCCCACTGCAGCCCAGACTGGACCTGCTTCCGACTCCCCGTTCTGAGCCGTGGTCAGTCTCTCTCAGTCAACAGTGATTTCCATTGACGTTCGCCCTGGCCCTGCTGGGTAACATCTCATTCTGCTGGGCCTCTGCTTCCCAGGGCCCACAGGTCACTCTGGGACCTGGACAGGTGGTCACAGGAGTTGATGTGGCGTCCTGGTCAGAGAGTCCAGAGACGCGTTACCGCCCGGCCACGGGCCTGGGGGAGACCCTCCCTCTCTCCGGGTGGGCCTCAGTTCTCTCATCCCTGAAGAAGGGTTTGGGTGGAGCAATTGTTGAGGTCTCCTTGGAGGGAGTCCTCACTCCTTAGTGGCAGCAGCAACACTACTAATGATCAGACAGGCAGGTGGCCTTCCTCATGCCCAGGTGGCAGGCTGGGGATGTGTTTTTTTGTCCTTCCTTATCTTTCCTCTTCCTCCTTCTTCCTTCTTTCCTTCCTTTTCTGCTTCCCTCCCTTCCTTGTTTCTATTTTCACATGGAGAGGGGGAAGCTACTGACACCTTGGGTGGGACAGTTCTTCACTGAGCTGGACTGTCCCGTACACACCACCCTGGTACCCCACTCCCCAGCACTCGATGCCAGTGGCACCCTAGAATGCCTCCGGGCACTGCCATGTAGCCCTGAGTGGACTGCTGAGTGTGCCCACTGCAGGTCTTTCCCTTCCTTTTCTCCCGCTGACCTCCCATGCTACCCCTCTGCTGGGGTGGAATGACAGCATGTCTTTCCCGTGGTGCCACCGTCACCATCTATGGGCTGGAGCACCTGCTAGGGGTCCAGCATGGTGAGGGCTGGTGGCTGGGATATGAGGTGGGGCGGGCGGCAGCGCTGGGCAAGCAGCAGGGTGTGCTGTGTCCAGGGAGCTGGGCCTTAGGAGGAGAGCGCTCTGTGGGGTGGGGCTGAGGGCTGGCAGGAGAAGGGACACAGCAGGCCCTGCCCGCCTTCCCTCTGCCCTGTTCTCCTCCCTGCCTGGTCCCCGTGGGGTCATCCAACGTGCTACCCCAGCTAGTGGGCCCCGCTATAAGTCAGCCTGCTTGGCCCTGCCCAGCTGCCCCTTACTCAGTCACAGGGGTTTGGGGGGACGGGCCTGAAAGGGGCAATTCCAGAAGAAGAAGTGGAGAGAAACCCATCTGTGTCACTAGCCTCAAAAGTGCAGCCTCAGTAAATGTGAGCTGACAAACTAAAAATTCAGTCTACAGACCATTCAGGGCCTCATGTCCTGAAGCCGTGAGGAAAACAAATGAGGCACAGCCCGAGGTCAGGCTCCCTTTTCTCCCTCTTCCCTCTGACTCCCTTACTCCTTTCTCCTGTTCTCAGACTGCAGACCACAACTCCCAGCCAGTCTTCTCTTTCCATCCCCTCTTGCCCTCCAAGGAAGCTTGCAGAAATGCACGACTTATTACATAGTCTTCTGTGCTATTATTAAATGAGGTATAATTTCACCCTTAAATTAGCCCAGAACGTCCGCAGTGTTAACATTCACATCGGGGAGAGTGCAGTCAAGTTGGCTCCTCTGGCCGTGTGGGCAGGGGAGTAGAAATGAGTTCAACCTGTCTGCACAGTGATTTGGCAAAACATGTCAAGAACTTTATAAATAGGACCTATCGAAAGAAATGATCTTAGGGGCTGGCCCCATGGCCGAGTGGTTAAGTTCACGCGCTCCGCTGCAGGCAGCCCAGTGTTTCTTTGGTTCAAATCCTGGGCGCAGACATGGCACTGCTCATCAAACCACGCTGAGGCAGCATCCCATGTGCCACAACTAGAAGGACCCACAACGAAGAATATACAACTATGTACCGGGGGTTTTGGGGAGAAAAAGGAAAAAAATAAAATCTTAAAAGAAAAGAAATGATCTTAAAGTCCTGATAAGGGCTTACAAAGACTTTCATCACAATGCTATTTATAAAAGAAAGAATTGGAACCAACCAAAATAGCCTGTGATAAGGGACTAACTGGGTTAGTAAACATGGCATGTCCATTTGACAAATAAAATCACATTAACAATGTCTGCATTTCAAAAGTTATTTTAAAAATTGTAAAGTGAGAAAATATTAATTTTTAAGTGACAAAGTTTATTAGAAATGAATAAGAGAAAGACAAAAACTTTAACAGAAAGATGTGTAAAAAAACAGAATTCTCAAGAGGAATTTCAATATACATAAGAAAAATCATTCAAATATAAATTAAAAGTGAAGTGAGGTTGCCTTACTCCCTCTTCAGATTTTCAGCGCTTGAAAGACATTTACACATGAAAACAGTGTGTAAACTCTTACAACTGAATTGGAGGGCAACTTGACGAAGTTGATCCCGTCACCACAGCTCTGTCGAGTGTTTCCAGGCACTGAGACAGGTTCTCAGTGGGGTGGGGAGGGGGTGATTCAGCCCCCTCAGGAGCATGTGGAACGGTTGTGGGAATTTGGGTTTCCAAATGACATTTAACACCTGGCTGTTCTAGATACGGGACATCCTACACTGAATCGGACACCACTGTTTTCATCCTATTATTTGTCCACCATTTATTCTTCCTTCTTCCCTTCGCTGTGCTTTCCCGTCAGCGGAGCCGAGCTCCCCATCCACTGGCTCTCGGTCATATGATTTGCTTTGACCAGAGGAATGTCGGAAGATAAGAGTTTGTGCGACTTCTGGATGGAGGTGTTAAGAAGAATTCCCTGTTCTCCTCACTCTCTTCTGCCATCCACCACGAGAAGAACATCCCTGGCAGCCACATCTCCCTCAACCTGGGCCCCTGAATGAGAAACAGACGTGAGAGAAGGGAGCAGACTTGAGACCCAAGTCTGGCTGAGCCCAGCAGAGCCAGGCCAGTGAGTGGGAGAGCAATGTTTGCTGTGAGCACTGAGATTGGAGGTTGTTTGCTGAGCATCGTCCTCAGGGCATAACCCAACTGAAATATCGCGCAAGGAAGTTGTCCCTCCAAATGCCTTATGCACCCACAACCCTCTGCCCGAAAAGCAGCGGATACAGAAAATGAACAAAATGGAGCTGTGGATGAACGTGCACAGTCAACACGTAATCACATGGAAATTATCTGATTGCATGTTGAGATAAGGGCCATTATGGCAAGTTGAAAGGTAGGATGCAAAAGAGGAACAGGAGGACTGATTCTGAGTGGGAGGTCAGGGAGAGTTTCTCCAAGGACATGCCATTTCAGACCCGGGGTTGAGTAAGAGTGAGACACAGTAGGGAAAAGCCTGTGGGGCTGAGGGACCTGCAGGGCAGAGCAGGGAGGAGCTCGGTACGCTTGAGGGACAGGAGCACAGAGAGCACCAGGGGTGGGCGAGGCGGAGGGGCCCAGGTGGGACCTTGTGGTCTGGTCCACAGGACCAGAGGGGGTCGGATTTCACCTAAGCATGATGAAAGGGATCCTAGAGCTTAAAAAATATATATATATATATATATATATATAGTGAATGTATTGGTCTTATCACTACAGTGATTCAGCCCGTGGTCTATAGAAAGGGACTTTGAGTTTCACATGTCCCCACTGGCAAGACTGCTCGTGTAAGACTCCTACCCCTGTTCATGTTGTGGGGATTGGTAACAGCAACAACCCAAATCCTACCCTTACACTCTCTGGAAATGGAAGGAGAGTAAACAATGACTCTAAACGGTATTTATAAAACACAATTTTAGGAATTGCAATTTTTCTGAGCTTTCATTTGAGCAAGTATATAATTGCTTAACTAGAGCAGTGAAAGTAAGTGAGAGAAAATTCAAAGTTACTCTAGAAGAGAGACCACAAAATGCTGTGTTTCTGGATCAACAGAAGAGACTTGCTAAGTAACAAAAAGAACACCATGCGTCTACTAGTAGATATAAACAAGATGGAAACAACTTACTAATGAGATGAACATTTCTACAATGTAAATTTATAAAACACGATCCTAAGTGTTATAATCCTATGACATTTCTCTTTGAGCTGCTGTATAATCACTTAAATGAACGTGACAAAACCAAAGGAGAAAAACAAATTATTTTAGAAGACAAAAAATGACCTCAGTGTTTCTGGATTATTTTAGTGAAATTGTTAACAACTTCAAAAATACTATAATTACATTATAATTACATTACCTACAAACAAAATAAAATGGAAGCAATGAACTTGCAAGATTCACATATAAACAATCTATGGTCATAAAACACTATCCTATGAAGTGTAATTTTATCACATTTCCATTAGAGCCATTGTATAATCAGTTAACTAATAGCAACAAAACTGAAAGAGAACAAAATCAGAATTAGTTTAGTAGAGAAGACAAATCGTCTTGCCATGGTTCTGAATCTTCAGAAGTGGACTCACTACAAGGTAGGATCAGCCCAAAGGTGGCTCACTTCTGTTTTCAGATTGTCTGGATGGAAGACCAAATCCAGGGCTTGTTGCCAGGGGAGGATGCGATGGGCTGGCAAAGACCCTCCATGGGGAGGACTCTTGGGGAGCTGCTTCTTCACTTTCCACAATGGGGAGAAAGACAGAGGGTCCTCATCTCAAGAGCTGCCCCTAGGACTCTCGGAAACGCCTGACTTCTGACAGGAGGACCCCAGCGTGGGCGAGTGGCTCTTCAGGAAGGAGGGGTGAACCAAAAGGTCTCTCGAGTTGGCCAGCTTGAGGAGCATCAGGACCCACTCTGTCTTGCTCTTGTGGGGGTCCTGTGTGCCAGGATGGGGGTGGCCTGATGGAGGGACCCTGCTCCTGTAGTTCTGACCTTGGATTGGTGGCATCTGGTCCATGGGACACTGGGACCTGGATCCTGGTGCCGTTAAAGTCTCTGGATGGTCCTTCCTCAGAATCCTGGTCATCCAGGGCATTCTCTGGGACGTCTCCTTGGGCCTCTGCCAAATGTCTCATTTGGAACATCTGGGACACAAAGATATTTTTGGAAACATTTGCATTCTTCTTCAATATTTTTTTGTTTGATATGTGCATCTTCTTAAGTTGTGGAGGTCTCTCTCGGTCAGCACAGCTCTCAACATATTATCATGAGCTTTTCTTACATGGGAAATAAGGGGGCTTTGATAATAGCCAGGATTCACTCCAATTTTTCTGGAGAAATTTTGCTTTGTCTTTTGTAAGTGTCCAGATCTTTATATACATGGCTGATCTTCCTATAGCTTTCCAAAGATATCTGCGTTGGGAAGCAGATATCTCTATATTTTCATGGGAGATTTTCTCTAAATTGGATATTTGATGAAAGCATATTTCTTTTTCTCGATGAGGTTCAGGAAGGCCTTGCTGGAGCTGTTGTCTTTCTCTTTATAACTGGCTTTTCTTATGGAAGGGAGGCTTTCTTAGTTTGGAGACTTTTATTGTGATCTTGAAGTGCATTCCGTTCCCTGAACACTCTGGGTCTTGCCACTGCATTCAAATACTTCCTGAGTGCTGGTCTCTGGGGGCTGTGAGCTGAGTGCTGGGGACACAGGAGGCGTGTGCCACCTGTGCCCTGCACAAAGCCACTGGCCCCAGGGATGAGGAGGCTGAAATCCAGCCAGTGCTCTGCTCCACCACTAGGCCTGGTGCTTTGAGGGACTCGGCTGCCCAGAGGGTGTGCCTTCCCTAATTTGTACCCCTCCATCCAGGTTTTCACTAGCTCTATTCTGGTCAGACACAGGTCTCGGGGAGCACCCAGACTCATCCACTGTCACCAGCCTAGTGGAAGCAACCATCATTTCTCCCTGAAAGTACAGCAATAGCCCCTAACTGATCTCTCCCTACCCGCACTTGCCCCTCCAACTCGTTCTCCATACAGCTGGATATAGTTGGAAAATGTCTCTCTAGTGGCTTGCTTGTGCCTTTGCAATTGCCATGGGAATCCACTGTTGGGCTTTCCTGCTGTTCCCAGGAGGAGAAAGAGAGAGAAGTGGGGCATGACTAGACTAGCTGGGATCAGCCTTCATCAGCCAAATTCTAGCTGACCCTGAGTCACACAAGCAAGCCCTACCAAGAAGAGTAAGTTGTCCAGCTCAGCCTAGCCCAGTTCAACTGATGTCAAGATAGAATTGCTGCCCAGCCCAGCCCAGCCAAGATCAGCGAAACCCCAGCCAACCCACAGCACTGCTGTAAACAAGACTGAGCTGTTTGTTGAGTTGGAAAAGGCCAGGCACCCCATGGTCCGGTGACTGGCCCCACAGTTGTGGAGCAGCTCGGGTGGCCCGACACTCTTGCCACTGTAAGCAGAGCTCCATCTCCCGTCTAATATCCCCGAAGATCCTCATTCTGATCAGCCGTGCCCTGGATTGTATTACCAAATCTCCTGGCCACAGCTGCCTTGAGAAGGACGAGTGCCAGGGCCTTGCTCCAATCAGCATGGCTGTGTATTAAATACAGTCAATGGTCCCAGGAGAGGGCAAGTTAAATTCCTGGAAAGCAGGAATTATTTCTTAGTTGCCACTTTGCATGTTCAGTGACTTCTGAATGGAGGGCTGAGTTCTGTCAATTCCTTGCAGTTTCTTCATTGTCTTGCTTAAATGTCGACTACGGCCCCTGCCTGGAGCAGAACCTGGTTTTCAGAATTCTTGACATTTGTCAATTCTATTAAAAAAGACTCCTGAGAGACTTCTGCTTCTGGAAAGATGAAGTAGATGTACTTTTTCCTATGCTTCCCACTAAATGCAACTAAAATCTGTGATGTTACATGTAACACAAACACGAGACTCTGAAAAGTGGAGAGAAGGAGGCAGACCAGCTAGGGACTTGGCAATCAGAGAAATGACATGGCGGTGACTTCCATCTATTTTCTTTGTGCCTAGTATAGCTCAGACTTTTATTTATTTAATTATTATTATGGTGGTGATTATTATTTTTATCTCAGAATTTTAGCTGAAGAAGCCGGCAACCCAGAAGTGCCAACAAGTTTGGACAAAAAAATAATCCAAACAAATGCCTATTCCCTCTAGACAAAGGAGAAAGAAAGGGGCAGCTTAGCAAGACAGAAAACTATTAGACATAATGGCTCTACTCCAGCCAAACACCACAGAACAAACTGTGGCCCCACCCCCACCTATGCCAGCCGAGTCTGAGTAGGGAGCTTGGACTTCCATCCTCATGAGGCTTAATGTGGCACCCTGCTGCCATGATGACCTCAGAGAAGGTCAAGTAAGGAGCCAGGACATTCATCCCTGTCAGCTGATAATAAGTGTCAGTTACTGATAATGGCAGTGTCAGTGGAGACCCTGTGGGGAGACTGGACTTCCACTCCCATCCAGCAAAAATGAGGAGCCCCTACTTTTGGGTGTCAATGGGGGCCAAGTGGGGAACCTGGTCTTCTACCTGCATTCTGGCAGTAACAAGGCAGTATCCCCCTTCTCCTGCTGGGGCAGTTTTAGAGGAAGCCAGTTGAAACACAAAGTGTAAATAAGATCCAGAATCTCACAACATAACACAAAAATGTTCAGGTTTCAATAAAATACCACTTGTCATTCCAAGAACCAGGTAGATCTCAACAGAATGAAAAAGATAATCAATGGATGTCAATGCCAAGATAATAGAGATGTTAGAATTATCTGAAAAAGATTGAAAGCAGCCATTATAAAATTCTTCAATGAACAATTATGAACACACTTGAAATGAATGAAAGAAATAGTAAGTTTCAGCAAAGAAACAAAGTTTTAGCAATGAAATAGAAAATATAAAAACCAAATGGAAATTTTAGAATTGAAAATATGATATCCAAAATAAAAAGTTGAGTAGTTGGGCAGAATGGAGGAAACAGAGGTAAGAATCAGTGAACTGGAAGATAGAAAAATAAAAATTACAAACCTGAACAATAGAAAGAAAACAGACTATAAAAAAATTAACAGAGCCTCAGGAACCTGTGAGAATATAACAAACATCTAACATTATTGTCATCGAAGTCCCAGAAGGAATGGAGCGAGAAGGCAAGGCTGAAGAAGCACTTAAATGAATAATGTCAAAATACTCCTAAAATTTGGCAAGAGACATAAACCTGCAGATTTAAGAAGGAGACAAAAATCTCAAACAGAATAGACTCAAAGAAATCCACAAGACACATTATAATTAAACTGCTGAAAATTAAAGACAGAGAAAAAAATCTTGAAAGCAGCCAGAGGAAAAAAAGATACATTACCTGTAGGGGAAAAACAATTAGAATGACAGAAGATTTCTCATCAGAAACCACGAAAGAAGTGGCACAATACTTTTCAAAGCCTGAAAGAAAAGAACTGTCAACCCAGAATCCTATACCCAGTGAAAATATACTTCAGGAATAGAGGGGGAATCGAGACATTTCAGATGAAAGAACACTATGAGAATTTGTTGCCAACAGATCTACCCTAAAAGAAAGGTGACAAAATTCTCTAAACAGAAAAGAAAGGATAAAAGAAGGAAGCTAGGAACATCAGGATGTAAGAAAGAACATAGTAAGCAAAATATGGGTAAATTCAATAGACTTTCTTCTCGAGTTTTCTAAATTTTTTTCGATTGTTGAAGCAAAGTTATAACACAGTCTGATGTGGCTATGACTGTATGTAGAGGAAATATTTAACAACTATATTATAAATGGAGAAGGGTAGTGGGAGATAGGGAAGTAAGATTTCCATACCTCACTTGAACTGATAAAATGATGACACCAGTAGACAACAATAAGTTATGTATATATAATGCAATACTCAGAGCAACCACTGAAAAGCTATGCAATGAGATACATTAAGAAAATGCTATAAAGTGGAATCATAGAAAATATTCACAGGAAGGTAGGAAAAATAAAACAGAGAAATGAAAAGTAGAAGACAAACAAAAAGAAAAAAAGAAATGGCAAACTTAAGCACTAACATATCAATAATTACATTAAATGTAAATATAGCAATTAAAAGACAGAGATTGGTGAGTGACTTATAAACATGACCCAACTATATACTGTCTGCAAGACACTGACTTCAAATATGAAGATACAGGCAGGTTGAAAACAAAAGGATGTTAAAGATTAACAGACTTTTTGCCTGTTTTATTTTGCGCTTTTTTGGATTGTGGGAACAGTGCAATTTAAAAGTTGTTAGGCAAAGCCTCACGTTGGTGTACTTAAATGCAATTAAGGGATAGATCATAAAGGAGAGTGTGGAACTTTCCCACATCAGCCACCCAGTGAGGCCAGCACTAACAAGGCCAAGACTAGTTTGGGGATTCAAGGTATGACCATCATGAAGCTGGCGGACACTCAAGGAGAGGCTGAGGGCCATGGGAAGGAACAGCTGCTTAGCAAATGACTTGGGTGCATATGAAACAAGTCCCATTTTCTCCTAGATTTGCCTGAGCTGTAGACTTTCTTTCTTCCAATTTACAAAAGAAAGTAAAATTTCTCACACCTTCAGATCTTACTGTGATGCATTGCTTGGTGCATTGCCCTTGGCTGCTTAAGCTTTTAGGTCACCTGACAAAAGAACAATTGGAAATATTGGTATAGATGTGGGGAATGCAGATAATTTAATGGCTGACAACACAGCTTTTCATAAGTTGTTTTTGGTAAGTTCGTATCTAATTCTTTGCTTTCAAAAGCATTGATGGAAAGCCTGTTTGAAATGTCCACCAATAGTCATTAAAAACAACTATGGATGATAAATCACTGTTATTTTTGGCCAATATCCAGCAAGGGGTTTAAGAAACTGAGTGAAATTGGTATAAGAGAACTCCTTCCATTCTCTTCCACTTACCTTTATGAATATCTTAGTCTGAATTCTCAAGAAGACAAAGTCTAAAACAAAGATTAGGTGCTAACATTTTATTTGGGTGGGTGAGTGAGTGGGTGAATTCCAGGTCATTGAGAGTGAGACAAAAGGAAATGAGGTAGCAAAGGCCAGAAAGCAAGTACAAGACAATGTGTTATCACACTGGCCACAGTCTCATAAGTAAGCTGGTTGGTTGCTAAGTTACATGGGGCATTTGTGCATTCCCAGAGAGATGTAAGGAACTACTGTTTCTTAGAACAGTCTGTTAGGAAGAGGCAGGGCAAGGAATTTATCTGTGGGCTCCTAACCACATTCTGCCTTTCACTGGTCAAACTGCCCCATGGAGCATTAACTTCACACACTTTTAGGCTATGTGCCCAGTCCCTCTGGGCAGCTGTTGAGGAAGCCAGATCCTCTTTGAGCTCAGCGGGGGTGGGGGTGGAGGGGGTGAGTCGGAACTGCATTATGGCTGCTGCAATGAGCCTGATGAAGACAGTGCTGAAGGTGCTGCTGCCCAGTAGGAGGCTGAGGCACCAGTGGTATTAACTGATGCAGTGAGGATGTTGGCTAGGACTCTCCATTGAGAGTTTGCTAGGCTCTGCATTGCTTCTTGTTAAGGGTAATGGGGGAAGGCCCCTCCACAATTACTGTGAATAAAATTTCTCAGCTATCTGTCACACACACACACACACACAAAAACACTCATCCACGAGTACATGAACTAATTGGAAAGAACATAGCCCTATCCATCTCATTTAGGGATCACTTCCATTAAAACTTGTTTTCTTGTTTAATATTTATAAAATTTATAATATATTTATGTTGTTTTGATCAACCGTGTACTGTTGAATGATAATCTCAAAATGATAACATCTAGAACCTCATAATAGGAATTTACATTTTAATTTAATTTTTGTAGAAAATTATGATGGATAATCAAAAGATTTTAAACAATAAATATTTTTATGTTAGGTTAAAATTCTTGTGGGAGAAGTAGAATGGAAATAGCTGTTAAAAAAAGAGCTTATAGGGGGCTGGCTCCGTGGCCGAGTGGTTAAGTTCACGCGCTCCGCTGCGGTGGTCCAGGGTTTGGATCCTGGGCGCGGACATGGCACCGCTCATCAGGCCACGTTGAGGCGGCGTCCCACATCCCACAACTAGAAGGACCTGCAACTAAGATATACAACTATGTACGGGGGGGCTTGGGAAGATAAAGCAGGAAAAAAAAAAGGGGGCTTATAAAACAGTATGGATGGTCCTCAAAAAACTGAACACAGTATTATCCTATATCCACTTCAGGTGGTACACCCCAAAGAATTGAAAGCAGTGACTTGAGCCGATATTTGCACACTCACGTTTATAGCAGCATTATTCACAATAACCAAAAGGTGGAAACAACCTAAATGTCCATGGAGGGAAGAATAGGTAAACAAAATGTAGTATACATAAAATGGAATATTATTCAGCTTTAAAAAAGAAGGAAATCCTGTCACATGCTGCAAAACAGCTGAACCTTGAGGTCATTATGCTAAGTGAAATAAGCCAGTTACAAAAAGACAAATATGGTTTCATTTCACTTATTTGAGGTACCTAGAATAGTCAAATTCCTAGGGAGAGAAAGTATCCTTTTGCACACATTATTGACAATCCTCCTAAATTTTAGAGAGAGTTTTAATAGTTCTAACTTGACAAATGAGAAAAAGATATTCTTAGGAGATGCTTAAAAACCACATTAGATCTTGGAAAAAAGTGATTCGGCAGACTCCTGTTTCTGCTAGAATTTTAAAAGTCACAATCTTTGTTTTGATTTGGCATGGAAAGACATGTTACAGGATTTGAAAAATGAATTTGGGTTTGTATGAAGTCAGTTAATATACAAAAAGCGCTGCTAAGAACATGTTTGGCAGATACTAAGTCAATAAAAATGAGCTCCCATTGCTATTTTCGTCCTTTTTGTGAATTATCAGATTCTACTGCCTAAAATGTCAAACCACGAAATGGTACCCGATATCAGAGGTACTCAGGCAAAAAAAAAATCTTGTGTTTGAGTAAGTTGCTAAAACTGAGCTTTTCTAGCCTGTCACATCATAGAGTTGTAGGGGGGTCAACAAGTTAGATAAGGTATTTAAAGTCCCTTGCAATTATTATTGTGCTAAATAGATGATGATAGCATAGAGATTAAAACAAAGCATTTGGATCCCAGCTTCATCACTTACTAGCTGCATGTGACCTTAGGCAAGTCAATTAATCTGTTACCATATTTACTTCTAAGATAACAATAACATCAACTTGACAGAAGTATAACGAAGGTAAAATATGATCCTTCGTGTAAAATTTTAGAATAATGTCTGGCACAAAGCAAATCAACTATCATTTAGTTGATATAAGTAATCACTTTAATTCATTTGGAGAGTGCATCCTACACACACATACACATTTGTACTCGTAGGGTAGATACATTGAATAAATCAGCAAGGACAAACAAAATCGTTACGGCGCTTGCCTCAATAAAGGGGAACTGGAAGAAGGAAGTGTTAACTTGAGTGGAAGAGAAACTTCCAACAGTACACGCTTAAAAAATTCACATAATTTAAAAACAGGTAATACAATCATTCGGAGAAGGCGTTAAAATAAAAACAGTACACTGAGAAAAATTTCGCTCTCAATCCACCCCCTATTCACACAGTCCCACGTAAACTTTCCTTTTCCCGTGTATTTTTTGCAAATACGAACGCAGTTTTTTCTCGCTTTTACACGAAGATTGCAACCTCTCCACATTTTTCTGCACCCAGCTTTTTGTGATATTCTTTAACACCGAAGCATTCCCCGCTCCCCCATCGGCCGCCGCATATAACAAATACACCCTGCAGGCTAAGAGCCGCGATAGCCCGCACCACCGCCAAGACCGCCCCCGCTTCCCCGAGGCCCACGTGCTCCGAGGACCACCCCTCCCCCCCACCGTGGGCTGTTTCTGGCGATGCCTGTCTGAAGAGCCTCAGACGGAAGCCCCGCCCACTCCCCCAGCCCTGCCCCCTGGGCGCGCGCCCCGCCTCTAGACGCGGCAGGGAGGTGCCTCAGGCAGCACAGCGGACAGCCCGGCCTTCTGCGCGCCGTGGACCTTGGAGGACCCCAGCGACGGCCGTAGCGTAGGGCCCGGTGGACGCGGCGGCGCCTTTGGCGGTGGCGGCGGGCGTTGTGAGCGACTGCGCTGGTTGTCTTTGGAACGCTTTTCGCTGGCCGCCGTCGCCGCGCTGGCTGACTGTTGTGGAGCCGGCGCCATGTCTGTGAGCGAGATCTTCGTGGAGCTGCAGGGCTTTTTGGCTGCCGAGCAGGACATCCGAGAGGCGAGCCCCCTCTCTCCCATCCCCTTTCCCTTTCCTTGCCTAGCTGGGCCGCGTCGCCCGGCCCTCCTCCGTCGCTCAGTCTCGAGCGGCGGGGAAGCTTCTGGGGGTGGGTTGATACGCCTCTTGTTTGAGCTTAGGGCACGTGCCTTCCCCCACCCCCGATCCTGCTGCTCTGTTGTGATTCCCTGTGTTCGGGTCTTGGCTCCTCGGCATCACCTACTTTTTTTGAGTGTCAGTTTCCTTACTTTTAGACACTGTGCAGGTCGAAGGCTGGGCAGTCGGGACTCAGACAACGCGCGTTTCATGTGTTCGTTGTTGGTGTTTTAAAAGCACGTGTGACTTCTCTTTAAATCTTTCCTATGGCTTCTCATTCTACATAGGATAAAACTTTACACTGTACTGTGGCCCACAGGTGTCCCTCCCTCCTTCCCTCCCACCCATCCGTCCGTCTCATTTTCGCCATCTTTCGTTGTATGTTGTGTTCACTCTACCTCACTTTCACTTTTCTAGTTCCTCAAATACTTTTCTGAATCAAGACTTTTGTGTGTACTGTTTGCTTTTCTGGAATTCGATCCTTTCCACTCTTTTCCCGGTTATCTCATATTCCCGTCCTTGACGTCGCAATCTAAATGATTTTTTTCCCTGTCATATTTTCTAGTATCGCATTAACATTCTAAAAAGTTCGGCGATTTTTACTTTTTAAACGTCGGTCTTCCCCATTACACACTAACTGCGGGAAGGAAGGGACTATCTGCTTGGTTCCCCAGTAATTTATACAATGCCTAGCTTGTACATGTGCTCAGTGAGTATTTGTAAAATGAGTGAATGAAAAATACCCAACTCTTGAATTGCATTTCATTCTTCACCTTACAAATTATGTTCAGATGCCTCATCTCTTTTGAGGTTTATAGTGTTCCAGTGGGATATTTGGGGTGAGTGGGTGGCGATTATCCTTTGAAGGCTTCATGAGGCATCTAAGGCTTTTTGCTGACTTCCTAACGATCTCACAGAGGAAATAAGCGGAAAAGTGAGGGTTCAAACCTGGATATTTTCTGTGCCAGTTCAGTCCTTGTAAAAGATTGTTAGTGTCTTGAATGTGTGTGAAAATGTTATGGATCAAATATGGTATTTAATATATTTGGTTTGAGGCTGTGATAACATGGTTGAATTTATCTGATACTTTGATTTTTAATTCTTTAGGAAATCCGAAAAGTTGTCCAGAGTTTAGAACAAACAGCTCGAGAGATTTTAACTCTACTGCAAGGGGTCCATCAGGGTGCTGGGTTTCAGGACAGTAAGTTCTTTATTTTGATTTTTAAGGTTTTTATCTAATTTATCAATCTCTCCTTTAAAGAGTTGATTTCTATCCAGAAGATATTTTATGTCTGTATCATTTTATTATGAAAAAATTTTCCTTGTGCTTTATGGTGAGTAAAAATTTCTAGAAGTGAGTTGATCATTTTATGGGTTTACAGAATTCTGTACTTTGGTTGATTTTTCACTTATGTTTTGAATAGGTTTTACTGGTTTAAATAGGAATGTTTACTATTGTGATGGAGTTCTGCTGATAATTGTAGTAGTTTCATATAGCTTTCTTGTGTACCTAGCAACTTTTATTTGGCTTTTTAAAAAAAAAACCCAACCTTTCAGTCTTTGAGTATGGTTTAATATGCATCCATAGGTATGAAATGGCCAGTGTAAAAAGTTTTCAGTGTGTTTACAGTCAGCTCCTTGAATGGAGATCAAGTATGATAAGTTTAGACATGAGACCTCCGTTGTAAGATGTAGCCAGCACAACTGAAAGAGCTGAGTGTATTTTGAGGTAGAGAATGCTATGACTATAATTTGTAGGCGTCAGATGAAGGTCATTTTCCCTCAGTGATATGAAATTGGTCAGACTGACTGAGAATAATTGATAGCTTCTTTTTGACCAAATATGGGAGCTGGAAGCAGTCCAATTTTAGGCTTGCATTGAGTGCTGACTAGGAATAGCAGCTGGTGCACAGCCCATTAGGGATGAGGTTATGTATGACAGCATACCCACACGCTTCCTAACCTTCCATTTCAGTAAGTTTTTGTTTATTGATTAATCGTTAGGGAAACCAGAGATTAAATTTTGAGAGCCAGGTTGAAAAGCAGAGATGCATACCCTACATTTGGTCATGAAATTTGAAAAATGTTGATTTATTTCTAGGTAGGCTGTATAGATTATAAACCAAGAACTGTATTTGAAATTTGGTAAGTCTTTCATTATTATGTTTGATTATCTTTTTTGATCAGTTCCAAAGAGGTGTTTGAAAGCTCGAGAACATTTTGGTACAGTAAAAACACATCTAACATCTTTGAAGACCAAGTTCCCTGCTGAACAGTATTACAGGTTTGTAAGAAAAGTAGCGTTATTTTACAACGTTAAGTGAAAAAAGGTAGAAAAATTACGTGTACTGAATGATTGCTTAGAACTAGGTAGAAATCCTTCTATGTAGGAGAAACAATGGAAAGAAAAAGAATCAAACTGTTAGTAGTGGTGGTATTTTAATGGTGACAAAATTGGTGATTTTATTTTTTTCCCTCCTTTTACTTTCAAAGTTTTCTTAAGGAATATGTGTAATTTTTGCAATGAAAAAGTAATTAAGAAAATATGAGTTGTATGAAAGTCAATATAGAGACTATCTTTTTAGTACATTCAAGTTATTTGTGAGATTGGATGAATCCTATCTGTGTGATTAAGGTTATGGGATTAGGTGACAGTATATATGGAGTTGAGTTTTACCTCAAAGTTTGACTTTCACTATCAGGTCACATATTTAGCTGATATTTTAGCCATATCTCATTGACTCTACAACAGCATTAATTTTAAGATAACGCCATTATTTTATGTACCACTAGGGAAGAAAAATTGTTGCCAATCATAATTGTGAAACATGTAGATTGTAAAATGCATCCTGATTTCTCAGATGGTAAACTGGGAAAAACTACATCTGAGTATTGATGAAATATGGTAAATAAGAACCTAAATTTTCTACTTATGTTTGTTTTCTCAGTGAAAAAGTTGTTCTTTTAAGACACGTATGTGGGAAATAAATAATTAGGACATATGTGGAGAGTGGATAGTATAACCTCACAAGGTTTTTTTAAGGCAGGGCTCAGCAAACCTTTTGTAACCTGCTGCCTCAGGCAGCTGAGAATTGCTTTTATATTCTAAAGAGTTGTTACAAAAAGTCCGAAACGGGCCGGCCTGGTGGCGGAGCGGTTCAGTTTGCGTTTTCTGCTTCTGCGGCCCGGGGTTTGCTGGATTTGGATACTGGGCACACACCTAAGTCATGCTGTGGCCGGCATCCCACATATAAAGTAGAGGAAGATGGGCATGGACTTTAGCTCAGGGCCAGTATTCCTCAGCAAAAAGAGGAGGATTGGCAGCGGATGTTAGCTCGGGGCTTATCTTCCTCAAAAAAAAAAAATAAAAAATAAACCCAAAAAGCCCCAACAAAACACCCAAGTAAGGATATGAGTCAGAGAGTGAAAGTGACTGGCAAAGCCTAAGATATTTACTGTCTGGCCCTTCACGGGAAAAGTTTGCTGACCCCTGCTGTAAGGTAGGAAATGAAGCTTAGAGAAGTGGGACAATAGGTTTGGCAGAGTCTTTGGACACTTTATGGTTTGGAGGTCACACACTGGCTGCCCTCTGGCTGATTTGGCCCTCAGAAGGTTTTATTTGATCTGCATTTTGTTGAAAAATTTTTTGAATGTTTTGCTACTTGTGAAAATCAGGAGGCATAGCATAAATATGCAGGGGTTTTAAAATTTCTTATTCCTGTTTCAGGCTTCTAGTTCAGTTAAACTACTGCAGTTTCCCTGAGGTTTAAGTCCATGTGTTTAGTGATTGCGAATAGTCGTTATTTCTTAGACGTGTGAATCAGGGTTTTCTTGATCGCCCACGCTCGGATCAGAAGGTGGGCATCAGTGAGGTGTTGAGGCAGCTGTGCACTTGCAGTGGCCCTCGGTCTTCAGTTGCCAGTTCTTATTGCTCTCAGCAGCATCATTGTTTTTATTGATTAAACTTCTAAAGTACAGTTGCTCTTCTCATCCATAATCTTCAATTGTAAATTTTTGTATTCATCAAAATTGCATCGTGCTTCTCTTTATTAAACCTGAAATAGATAATTGTTATAAATTTGAACTTGCAAAATGTATGCTAAATCTGTGTAATGTATTTAAATGTCATATTGCTTCTACATGTTTTATATGTTGGGTTTCCCGTAAGATTCTGTTCGAGAAGCATGGCACTCCTGAAATGGGTGAGCATGACTGTACTGTGTGTCTTTGGGCCCCAGTGCCTCCGCCTAAATGCGCTTGTGCTTGCGCAGGTTTCACGAGCACTGGAGGTTCGTGTTGCAGCGCTTGGTCTTCTTGGCAGCGTTTGTTGTGTACTTGGAGTCAGAAACGCTAGTGACTCGAGAAGCGGTGACAGAAATTCTTGGCAGTAAGTGTCTTGGTCAGTGTTGCTCTGCAGAGTGGGGCATGGGAGCTTAATTTGTGGTGGGAGGGCCTGCTGCTTATACTTTCTGTTTATGAAAACGAGTAAGAGCTAAACAGAAAACCAGTTACTTGGAAACAAAAACTAAAAGTATGTAGTGGCTTGTTCTTTGTATTTGGGTGTTTCTTTTAGTTTTTAAAATTTCGTTTTTAAAAATTTCAAGCCTAAGGAGGAGTTGAAAGAATAGTACAGTGAACACCTGTTTCAGCCCACGCGGATTCACCACTTAACGTTTGCGTCAGAGTCTCCAGTGGGTGCGCGTGTGTGTGCATGTGCGAACCCTTTGAAAGTCACTTGTAGGTACCGTTAATTCTCCTGTAAGTGCTGCATCATGCGTCTTTGAAAAACAAAGGTATTCTTTGGCATAACTAGATACCATTCTTGATGGTACTACTTTTTGAGAGAAGACTGGAAGAGAAAATTGAATTTTGCTTAAGAGCTTAAAAAAGCCACAGGGAGGGCTGGTTGCCAAGGTTGTGAACACATTAAAAAGACAGTTTTAAAAGATTCACCCTTTTTGCACTTACTTGGAGAGAAATTGTATATGTGTGTGTATATATATATATGTGTGTATATATGTATTTTTTTATATTCTGAAGCTTAAATTGTATTTACCTCATGACCTTATCTTTACTTTCATATATTTTTTAGTTGAGCCAGATCGAGAGAAAGGATTTCATCTGGATGTAGAAGATTATCTCTCAGGAGTTCTCATTCTTGCTAGTGAACTGGTAAGAAGCTTAGTAATTTGCCATTTGCTTTTTGATCTTCCCAGCTTGCTGTCATTTTTTTAAATAGGTACAAAAATTCAGGAAGGCTAATTCTTTTCTAAGCCATCTATTGGTCACCAGGTAGTCATTGACTGTGTTCTGTATGCGTTAGGTTTTGCTAATCATCAGAGAAATGCCAGTTTAAACGATGAGGTGGCTGTGCATACTTGCTAACGGGTGAATTTTTAAAGGATGGTAATACTTCTTCCTTCCAAAGTAGTGGCAAGACATATATTCCTGGTAACTGTTAATTCATATCATTGTTTTAGAGAGCAATTTAACTATATAACTGTATGAATTATTCTTGCTTTTATCCTCTTAATCTCTTCCCTGAGAAATTGTCCTATAAAAAAAATTCTAAGGGAAGAAAAAGCTGTTATAAAGGTGTGCACTATCGTCTTACTCAAATTGATGACAAATTGTAGACTATGGAGACTCTAACAAAAGGGAAATGATTTCTTAAGTTATTAAGTTGGTTAGTAATACTACGCAGTTGTCAAAAATGTAATTATCAAGGCCATTGTGGAAAAGTTTTGTGGCCTGAGGGTCTCCCAGTTGTGATGTGGAGGACGTGCTAAGGAGGAGCCGTGTTGTAACGCGTCCCCGTTCGTCTTTCCTTGGGCAGTCAAGGCTGTCAGTCAACAGTGTGACTGCTGGAGACTACTCCCGGCCCCTTCACATCTCCACCTTCATCAATGAGCTGGATTCCGGTTTCCGCCTTCTCAACCTGAAAAATGACTCCCTGAGGAAGCGCTACGACGGCTTGAAGTATGACGTGAAGAAAGTAGAGGAGGTGGTCTACGATCTCTCCATCCGGGGCTTCAATAAGGAGACGGCAGCGGCTTGTGTAGAGAAATAGGAGGCTCTCCCGGCGCTGGCCCTGCTGAGCTCGGTGGTCGCCAGTGCCTCTCACGGTAGTTAGGACGCCCCCGTTGCTAAACACCGCGCGCTTTATTTTCTTAACCAGTTGTGTGGTGTAAGTATCAGAATTGAAACACTTTTTGGGGGGGATAAAAGAATAGCCTTTACAAAGACAGATTTTGCTTTGTTATTTCAGTGAATTTGCTCTGTATTCAGTGTATTTTAGTTCTGTCAGACAGTGTAAATGTCACTCTCTTTGTGTAAAGTCCTTTTCTTGCTTACCCAAATGCTGTTGACTGCGGAGTTTATTGTCTTGTTTGTGATTCTTCCAGAAGTGATCCTTGATGTTTTCTATATCCAAATTAGCCATCCATACCCAGGTATAGCCTGGATACAGTATAAAAATAGATAATTAAAAAGGATGGTTGCCATGCAAAGGACAATTTATTTCATATTTTCCTTTCTTCTTTTAAGCCTTGTGAGTAAATCACATGTTGAAATTTTTTGCAAGGGAGTTAAGCCCCAGAGTTCTCTCTCACTGCCATCAAAATAGAAAAGATTAAATTGTAAAGTCAAGTTCCACAGATTATTTTGAGAAGTTTTTGTATAAGGGATTGAGTAACATCTTATCGTTTGGCTCTATTTACCAGGTGGGGAGTAGGGCTTAGTGTTTTAAACACGTCTGTTTTCTGATGTTGCCTTAACATTCTGCTCTTGTAGCAATTACAAATTGTTTTCACACACATCTTCAACTAACACTGCATATGCTAGATTTCTAAGCTCCGAAACCTTTTTTCTAGCAGCCAGCTCGACTGTTCGGTCTGGGAGAGTAAAGCCACCCAGTCACGTTAATTAGCAATACCCTGACTGGCATGTTCTGAGAGAAAAGTGCTGTGCTTTGTCTGGAAGAAAGAGAAAACCTTGGGTTAAAAAAAATAAAAAATCAGCTGATTTGGTCATGTTTTTTAGAGTAAGCAGTTTCGGTTGTCGATGGGTATCCCAGCAGTCAGGTTTTAGACTTGCAGTTTTGAGCAAGTCACTTAAATCTTGTTGGCACCCTCCTCCTCCTCCTCCCCATTTTCAGGTAGTACTAAGAATACTTGCCATGTAACTTTTGCTGTTGAATTGAAAGTATTAAAATGGTGACTTAATCCACGGCTTTTTTGGAGCTCACTGCAAGGAGGGTGCAAGTGTTTCTAGAATAATAGGAAGTATTTAGACGTATTCCCCTCTCATGCCTAATACTAGTTTGGGCTTCCTATTGGTATAGTAGGACATTTGGCATTGCCATCGGAGCTGTTAGCAGGCTGAATTAAGGACTGACCAAATTTTCCATCATGAGGAAAGTAGAAATGAGGCATAAATTGCTATGCATTGTTGGATTTTAGAACAATTTTCTTGATAGCTCTTTCTGCAGAAGAGTTTGTAGAAAGAAAAAGTGTTAGGATCTTTAAAGTGCCTAGGATGGTCGTCTAAAATGTGTACAAATAACACTGCCTGGATTGAGCATAAAAGGCTTTTAATTACATCATCAGACATGCAGTAAGTTTGAGAATAGTTTTCTTTGTATGGATTCTGCTTGAGAATATTAAAGTTCTTGGCAGAAGTTGTGGATTTCAGTTTTAACAAATGCATTTTAAGTGGAGAAGCACATTCTGGTCTTAAACTCCATTTGAGAATTTAGAAGTGTCATGTTTATAATTATTCAGTTGTGTTTGTTGCTGGCTTGTTGTAAAGCAATAAAAAAATTTTCTTTTGTTTTTTGGCGTTTTTTTGGGTCTGTTTGTAACTTATTCTGCTGCCAGGAGAACTCTTCTATATGGAGGATAAATTCTGAATGTCTTTTTGAGGCTAAAGAAGACCAGGGTGATAAGCGCATAGTGCTGTGTAACAGTTAAGATAATCGAAGGACACCAAGCACTCAGAGTTCTCTACTGTGAAGTGCAGGTAACGTGTGTGATCTACCTTGATTGGGAAATTACAAGATTTTTTTTCCCCACTAATTTTATTGGGATCATAATGGTTTATAATATTGTATAATTTCAGATGTTCATTATGGTTTATCAAAATTACAAATATTTTAACTGAAGATGTTGAGAAGTCTTGGCTCTGGTTTTAGTACACCAGAATTACTTTTTTCAGTTGTAGAAAATCAAGCAGGTTAGAGAAAGTAGAGGTGAATTAATGGATGCTCTCTTTGTAGATTTATTTACAAGAAGAAGAGAACTTCATAAATACTTGATAAGATTTGCTGTGTCTTAAACTTGAACAGTAATATGAGTAATGCTTAAGAGAATTTTAATAAAGAAGGAGAGCTTCTTTTGGAGTGTTTTGAGACTTTTACTTAAACAAGTAGCTAAAGAGATGAGATGAATATGCAGGTTGCCACTGACAGTTTCCTAATTGTGTACTCAGAAATTATAGGGAGCTTGTTTCTTGGTCTGGACTGAACTATTTATCCTCTGGGTAGAGCGTTGTTATGCCTGACACCAAAAGAGACTTTTCCTGACCCTGTTTTCTTAGTGTTCACTGTAATAAGCATTAAACAAATAAAAACAATCTTCCCTTTCCCCAAACAATAAAAACAAACCTTTAAGGGAGGTGAAGTTGACTAGACTGGGTGGTTGGGAGAGGGAGAAGTCTAGCTTTACTGTCAGGTTTCAGGTCTGGATGACTAAGTGGATTTAGTGCTGTTAACCAGGGTGGGGGTCGTGGGTGGAAAAACATGTCTGGAGGGGGCTGGGTAGATGAGGTGTTTGCTTTTGGATGCGTTGGCTTTATGATGCCTGTAGAGCAGCCAGGTGGGTATCTAGCAGGACTTTGGGCTGGAGGGAAGCTGGGAGCTAACCTGGAGAGAGCTTTGGGTAGTAGCTTAAGCATATCTGTGGTGGATAAATCAGGAGAGTAGGTACCATCTCCCTGGAGGGCATGTAGAATGAGAAAAGTAATGAGCTGAGGACAAAACTGGTTAACAGCAGTGTTTAGTGAGTGAGGTCGAGGAAGGAGAATCCACGCGGAAATGGAGAAATGGTTAGAGAGGTTGATGGGACAGGGAGGGGGCTTGTCACGGAAGCCAGGGGAATAATGAGTCTTTAGAAGGATTTTTTGGGTGAGAGATTTCTTTTTTCTTTTTATTTCTTCCTTTCCTTTTTTGGTGAGGAAGATTGTCGCTGAGCTAACATCTGTGCCAACCTTCCTCTATTTTGTATGTGGGATGCTGCCACAGCATGAGCGGTGTGTAGGTCCATGCCTGGGATCCGAACCCGTGAACCTGGGCTGCTGAAGCAGAGCATGCGAACTTAACCACTATGTCACCAGGCTGGCCCAGGGAGAGAGATTTAAAATACGTAATTTCATAGCCGGAGAGCCTCATGACTGTCAGGCGAGGCTGGGTGATGCTGTGGTAACAGCCCCCAGAAGTCACAGAGAACAAGGTATATTTCTCACTTGCACTCCCCATTCATTGCAGTTTAGCTGGGGGGTCTGCTCCATGTTGTCCTCATCCAGCTGACAGAGCGCCACCAAATGGACCATTGCTTGTTCCTCTGGGAGAGGGAAAGAACTGTGGTGGGTTTTGCACAAACACATGCTCTGGTTTGGAAGTGACATTACTTCCTCTGGCTGTTCGTTGGTTAGAACTGGACATGTGGCCTGCTATCCACCCAGTGAAATCCTACCTTGTAGGATAAGAGTCGGAAGATGGAGAGTTGGACAAACTAAACTTTGAAAGTTGTGGGCAATGTTAAATGATTAGTAGTACTTCTGGTCACACACAAACTTCATTGGGCTTGGGAGGGAGAAAGGATGTCCCAGGGCCACTCTTGCCTGGTGGAGGACAAGAAGAGGGAGATCAATCTGTAGTTGTTCCCTCTGCTGTCGAAGATTCTCCTGTTTGAAAGACATTTCTCTGGTGCATGTGTGTTTGTGGTTGGGTTTGCATGTGCGTGTTTTAAGCCAACATTTAGTGAGCTCTTACATGTTCCAAGCACTGGGCTATCTCATTTTCCTCGTTTTATCCTCATCACAACTCTATGAGGTCACTACTGTTGTTTTCCCCATTTTAGATCTGGGAATAGGCTTAGGGCAGTTCATAGCTATGCCCTGAGTTCATAGCTATGATGAGCTGTGATTCATATGCAGTTATTCTGTTCTGCATCCACACATACCATTTCTTCTTTGATGCTCTTGATGGTATCACTCCGTAGCCTGACAAGGCAAAAATCAAATACACAAATAGTTACGAACACAGTGTATGTATAGCTTTGGGTTAGGTGCAGTTGTATTAAAAATTAGCTTAAAAAATAAGTGGGGGGCCGGCCCGGTGGTGTAGTGGTTGAGTTTGCATGCTCTGCTTTGGCAGCCCGGGATTTGCAGGTTCGGATCCTGGGCGTGGTCCTAGCACTGCTCATCAAGCTGTGCTGTGGCAGCATCCCACGTGAAATAGGGGAAGATTGACACAGATGTTAGCTCAGGGCCAATCTTCCTCACACACACACAAAAAGAGGGAGACTTGGTCTGTGCCTTCAAGGTGTTTAGGGTCTGGGTGAAGTTGAGAGGCTGGTGAGGAAAGATATAAACAGGTAGGAGATTGAATATTCATCTAATATTTGACCACCTGTTGTAATTAAAAAACTTTTTATTAGCTCTATTGAAGTACCTTTTACATATAAAATTGACTGATAGCAAGTATATAGTTCAGTGACTTAATTTACCAAGTGGTACAATAATCATCATAATCAGTTTAGAACATTTTTGTCTCCCAAAAAATCCCCGTTTCCACTTCCAACCCCAGGCAACCACTAATGTACTTTCTGTTTCTGTAAATTTGCCTTTTCTGGATATTTTCTATAAAGGGAATCATACAGTATGTGGTCTTTTGTGTCATTTCATCTAGCATGTTTTTAAGGTTCATGCGTGTCAGTAGTTTGTTCCTTTTTATCTCTGAGTGGTATTTCATTGTATGGAAATTCCACATTTTATCTCTTCATCAAATGATGAAGATTTAAGTTTCTGCTTTTTGGCTGTTAGGAATAGTGCTGCTATGGACATCATACACGTCTGTGTGTGAATGGATATTTCCATTTCTTTTGGAGAGACACCTGGGAGACTGGTAAAGTGGTAATTTTGTTTAGCTTTTTAAGAAACTGCCAACCTGTTTTCTCATCAGCAATCCATGAGGATTCCCCTGCGAGTTAAAATTCAAGACAATAACAGACACGGTGTTGTAATAACTACTTAATTGCCAGCTACTTGTGAATTATTGCTATGGGAATTTCGGAGGTACAGTTTGAACTGGTTCATGGGAGATGTGGCATCTAGATAAGCATGGAACTAGGAGAAGGTCATTTTGGGTGGCAGAATAATTGAAACCAAAGCAGAAATGTATCAGACATTTAATGGGGATGGAGATGTCACCCATTTGAATGGAGGGGACAGTCTGGCAAGGTCATGTTGTTAGATTAGAAAAGCCTGAATTAAGAGGTTAGGGAGTTTGGGCTTTGATTAACAGGCAGCGGAGGACTGCAGGTTTTTTCTGAAGAGGGGAGGAAGCCGCTTAGGAGTCAGACAGCTGTGGTTTTGAGTCCTGGCTCTGTCATGTTACCAATGTGGAGAGGCCAAAGGCTGGCAGACCTTGGGGAAGCTCTTGCTGTCTTCTAGGTTATCAGGGTCAGCTTGGGTAGCTGGTGATGGGCATGACTGGGTCAAGTGCGGATGAAGTTCACTGCAAAGGAGAAATCAAGTACACTTGCCGACTGATTCGAGTTGGGGGTAGAGGGATGCTGTGGGCTGTGTGTTTGTGTCCCCCAACAATTCACATGCGGAAGCCTAATCCCCAGTGTGATGGTGTTTGGAGGTGGGGCCTGTGGGAGGCGATTAGGTCATGAGGGTGGAGCCCTCGTGAGTGGGATTAGTGCCCTTATAAAAGGGACCCAGAGAGCCCCGTCATCCCCCCACCGTGTGAGGACACAGCCCGAAGATGGTCGTCCGTGAGCCGGGAAGCAGGCCCTCACCAGACACCGCATCTGTCAGCGCCTTGGTCTTGGATCTGTGATAACTTTCTGCTGCCTAAGCCACCCATTCTAGGGTGTTTCTGTTAGCCTGAACAGACTAGGGGAGGGACAAGGGAAGACGAGTTGAGACGAGTCAGAGGTGCCTGAGCTTCTGCAGGAACAAACATGGGAAAGTTGCAGTTAGTTTCTGGGGAGAGACGAGAGGGTCGGCTTTGCAGGGGTTGAGTTTGCTGTGATAGTGAGCTGTGGCCCAGGTGGCTGTACTTTCTGGACTAGAATTTAGGAGCCTAAGACTGGAGATGAGAGCCCTTCAGGTAGGGTGGATAGAGTAGATGTTTGAATCTGTGACTGGAGCAGCTCTTGGAGGAGGGAGAGGTGTGGGACGGAAGTGGACAGACTAGTCGTCAACCACTCAAGGAGCCCGAGGAGGAAGACAGGAGAAGAGGGAGGAGCCGGAGGCCTGAGTCCTCTCCAGTTCAGGTCTGTCGCAGCGGGAGCTGGGACCCATAGAAATGGGATGTATGTGCACTGTTTGCTCTTGTTGCCATGGAAATCCTTTACTTAAAGACTAAGGTTTTTGACTGAAGGAGAATAAACCTATGAAAATATATAGACACCGCAGACAAGAAAGTTGAGCTTGTTACTTCCTCTGTCATTTTTTTTTCTTATTTACCCTGTCCCTTAAATCAGTTACTTATGATCATCTGGTGTCATTTAATATTAATTAACATTTACCCACAGCCATCTGCTCTGGCTAGAGTTCTGCGTTCGTCCGTTTCAGCTATGTGTTTCAGTGACAGAATGCTGGCCTCACTATCTGGATGTGCCAGCTGGCCCTGCCAGTTCAGAAGTCAGAAAAGACTCCCCTTCAGCTTCCTCTCCGTGTCCCTGTTGTCAAACCTTCTATTGATGAACTTTTTGCTCACCATCACAATTGAAGTGAAGCCAGAGTATTTTTCACAGTTGGAAAATAGAAAGGGCAGGGTGTTTGTTTTTGCTTTCCGGGGGAAGACTACAAGTTTTTTTTTGTTTTATTTTTTTATTGAGGCTACGACAGTTTACAACATTGTAAAATTTCAGTTGTATATTATTATTTGTCAGTCATCTTATAGGTGCACCCCTTCACCCTTTGTGCCCACCCCCCACCCCCATTTCCCTCGTAACCATTAATCTGTTCTCTTTATTCATGCATTTGTTTATCTTCCACATATGTGTGGAATCATACAGAGTCTGTCTTTCTCTGGCTTATTTCGCTTAATGTAATACCCTCAAGGTTCATCCACGTTGTTGTGAATGGGCCAATTTGATGGTTTTTTATGGCTGAGTAGTATTCCATTCTATATATATACACTCCACATCTTCTTTATCCAATCATCAATTGATGGACACTTAGGTTGCTTCCACGTCTGGGCTATTGTGAATAATGCTGCAGTGAACATAGGGGTACATGAGTCTCTTTGAATTGCTGATTTCAAGTTCTTTGGATAGATACCCAGTAGTGGAATGGCTGGGTCATATGGTATTTCTATTTTTAGTTTTTTGAGGACTCTCCATGCTGTTTTCCATAGTGGCTGCACCAGTTTGCATTCCCACCAGCAGTGTATGAAGGTTCCCTTTTCTCCACAACCTCTCCAACATTTGTTATTTTTTGTCTTGGTTATTATAGTCATTCTAACCAGTGTAAGGTTCATATCTTAGTGTAGTTTTGACTTGCATTTCCCTGATGATCAGTGATGATGAGCATCTTTTCATGTGCCTATTGGCCATCCATATATCTTCTTTGGAGAAATCTCTGTTCATATCCCCTGCCCATTTTTTGAGCAGGTTGTTTGATTTTTTGTTGTTGAGCTGTGTGAGTTCTTTATGTATTATGGAGATTAACCCTTTGTCAGATATATAATTTGCAAATATTTTTTCCCATTTGGGGGGTTGTCTTTTCATTTCAATCCTGTTTTCCCTTGCCTTGTGGAAGCTCTTTAGTTTGATGAAGTCCCACTTGTTTATTCTTTCTATTGCTTCCCTTGTCTGAGGACACATGGTGTTTGAAAAGATCCTTTTAAGACTGATGTCAAAGAGTGTACTGCCTATATTTTCTTCTAGAAATCTTATGGTTTTAGGTCTTACCTTTAAGTCTTTGATCCATTTTGAGTTTATTTTTGTGAATGGTGTAAGGGAATGGTCTATTTTCATTCTTTTACATGTGCCTGTCCAGTTGTCCCGACACCATTTGTTGAAGAGACTTTCTTTTCTCCATTGTATGTTCTCAGCTCCTTTGTTGAAGATTAGCTGTCTGTAGATGTGTGGTTTTATCTGGGCTTTCAATCCCGTCCATTGATCTGTGTGTCTGTTTTTGTACCAGTACTATGCTGTTTTAATTACTATAGCTTTATAGTATATTTTGAAGTCAGGGATTGTGATACCTCCAGCTTTGTTTTTTTTTCCTCAGGATTGCTTTAACAGTTCGAGGCCTTTTGTTGCCCCATATGAATTTTAGGATTCTTTGTTCTATTTCTTTGAAGAATATTGTTGGGATTCTGATTGGAATTGCATTGAATCTGTAGATTGCTTGGGTAGTTTGGACATTTTAACTATGTTTATTCTTCCAATCCATGTGTGTGGAATGTCTTTCCATCTCTGTATGTCCTCATCAGTTTCTTTCAGGAAAGTCTTGTAGTTTTCATTGTATAGGTCTTTCACATCCTTGGTTAAATTTATTCCAAGATATTTTATTCTTTTTGTTGTGATTATGAATGGGATTGTGTTCTTGAGTTCTCTTTCTGTTTGTTTATTAGATTATAGAAATGCAACTGATTTATGTAAGTTGATTTTATACACTGCGACTTTGCTGTAATTGTTGATTATTTCTAATAGTTTTCTGATGCATTCTTGAGGGTTTTCTATATATAAAATCATGTCGTCTGCAAACACTAAGAGTTTCACTTCTTCATTGCCTATTTGGATTCCTTTTATTTCTTTTTCATGCCTAATTGCTCTGGCCAACACCTCCAGTACTATGTTGAATAGGAGTGGTGAGAGTGGGCACCCTGGTCTTGTTCCTGTTCTCAGAGGGATGGCTTTCAGTTTTTGACCATTGAGTATGATGTTGGCTGTGGGTTTGTCATATATGGCCTTTATTATGTTGAGGGACTTTCCTTTTATCCCCATTTTTTGAGAGTTTTAATCATAAATGGTTGTTGGATCTTGTCACATGCTTTCTCTGTGCCTATTGAGATGATCATGTGGTTTTTGTTCCTCATTTTGTTAATGTGGTGTATCACATGGATTGACTAGTGAATGTTGAACCATCCCTTGTGTCCCTGGTATGAATCCTACTTGATCATGGTGTATGATCCTTTTAATGTATTGCTGTATTCGACTTGCCAATATTTTGTTGAGGATTTTTGCATCTATGCTCATCAGTGATATTGGCCTGTAATTTTCCTTCTTTGTGTTGTCCTCGCCTGGTTTTGGTATCAGGGTGATGTTGGCCTCGTAGAATGTGTTAGGAATATTTCCATCTTCCTCAATTTTCTGGAATAATTTGAGAAGGATAGGTGTTAAATCTTTGAATGTTTGGTAGAATTCTCCAGAGAAGCTGTCTTGCAGGTTGTTTTAACCATTAAGGACTCGTTTTGGGACAGAGTCAGTGTATTGGACCCTTCTACTTTAATAAGAAGCTGTTTAATTAGACCCAGAACTGACACAACTAAGACAAAGACCCATAATCAGTGCTAAAAAAGACTAAAACCAATAAACTTTAAGACTTCATTTCTTTGCACCTAGAAGTTACTTTCAGATTAAGAAGAACAAAGGGTCAGGGAAGGACCCAGGTTCTCATCTTGAACTCTGCCTAGCAGAGCCTGGCCATCAGTCTTCCTGGGACCAGTCCTGGAGGTGGGCATTAGCAGGAGACAACAGGAGTCCACCCGGGAGGGTGATGTGGCCTGGTGAGCCTTTCCATGCCTTACCTGCAATCCCAGCCCTTAAAGGACTAGGGCGTGACTTCATCTTGTTTAACTAAACTGGCCAAACCTGGGTACTGGGGTCATCAAGCAGCTCTAACCTTTGCTTAAACTGAAATCAGCCTGGAAAGAAGAATATTTCCAAAATACCTTCACTGTGGAAAAATAAAGAAAAGCATTTTTTGACTTTAATCCTCAATGTTTTGTACACATTGGAAGAAGGGAACAGATGATACTGCCTGGTGTGCAGTCAAAGGTGTGACAGGGGGATGCAGACACTTTGAGGAATATGTAAATATGCATACCATTGCTTTAGGATATATTTTATATATTTTTCTCTTTTGTTTCTATTACTTATAAAAGAAATATGTAGTCATAGTAGAAAATTGGGAAATTACAAAAAATCTTAAAGATGCATATATATTTTTTGGATTGTGGTTTATCCTGAATATACCAGTGGCTTTTTGAAAACTTTGAGATAATTGTGGATTCTACGATTAACTTTTGATGAGAAGTATTATCATTTAGCTAACTGCTGTGTGAACGTCCATTCTCTTTCCTGAGCTCCCTCCACAGAGGTACAGATGGATACGCTGGTCTCCAGTCTCAGCAGGCTCCACGGAGATGCCAGCTTCTGTAGTCAAGCTGCTTCTGTCCTTTAGCACACGTTTTGCACCGCCCCTTTTGTACGAAGCTGGCATTATTAAAACAGGCATACTACAATTGGATATTCTTATCAAATTAGAAAATTTCTTTGTCACTTTCTGCTATGTCAAAGCCTTTTTTGATTCACGCCATCATCTGACTTTCAAAGCTGTCCTGTGACACATTCTGTGACCCCTCAGGAGGTCGAGGCACAGACAAATGAAGGGGGTGGTTTTCCCAGGGGTTTCTCTTTTCCTTCTCAGCCTGTCTTCTCTCGGCTGTCATCCACTCGCAAGCCAGCCAGCTCCTCCTCTGGTCTTGAATTCTGATCACTACTCTGACACCTCAGCCTCGGGTTCAAAACTGATCTTGTGCTGCTTTGGAAAACAGTCTGGCCGGTCCTGAAAACGTTAAACGTAGAGTTGGCATATAATCTAGCAATTCCACTCCTAGGCGTATTCGTGAGAGTTGAAAACTTGCCTATATAATGACTTGTATGCAAGTGTTCATAGCAGCAATATTCATAATAGCCAAAAAGTGGAAACAACTTAAATATCAGTCAACTAATGAATGGATTACAAAATGTGTTATATCCACACAATGGAATATTATTTCAATAAAAAGGAATGAAGTACAGATACGTGCTACAGTGTGGACAAACTTTGAAAACATGCTGAGTGAAAGAAGCCAGTCACAAAAGACCACAAACTAATGATTCCATTTGTACGAAAGTCCAGAACCGGGAAATCTATAGTGACAGAAAGTAGAATAGTGGTTGCCACGGGATGGGGGAGGGGAGAATGGGGAGTGACTGCTAAAGGGCATTGGAGTTTCTTTTTGGGGTGATGAAAATGTTCTGGAGGTAGATAGTGGTGATGGTTGTATAACCATGTATACTAAAAAAACAATGAACTGTATACTTTTTTTTTTTGGTGAGGAAGATGAGCCCTGAGCTAACATCTGCACCCATCTTCCTCCACTTTGCATGAGGGATACTGCTACAGCATGGCTTGATGGGTGGTCAGTTGGTCTGCGCCCAGGATCTGAACCCACAAATCCCGGGCCGCCCAAGTGGAATGTGTGAACTTAACCACTATGCTACTGGGCTGGCCCCTGAGCTGTATGTTTTAAAAGGATGAATTTTACAGTATGTGAATTGAATCTTAATAAAAAACAAAATTGATCTTGCCATTTCTTTTCCCAAATTGTTTGTTGTGGTTTCTGTCCGTCAGTGGCACTGTGGGGAGAAGTACCACATGCCAGGCGCTGTGCTGGGGTTACACGCAGTAATTCATTTTATCTGCCCAACGTTTGTGTTGGCCATTATCTCCATTTATAGAGGAAGAAACTGAGCACAGGGTGACTGCTTGGTGGCCTCCTGACCGTCTGTGGTTCAGACCAAGCCCCGCCTGACTAGCCCTGAGCCCCTCCCGGACCTCCCACAGCCTCTCAGCCGAGAGGCCACACACCTGGGAGCCAACTTTGACTTTTCTTTTTCCCCTGCATCTCCACTCTCCACTGCTCCTAAGTAGAGCCCACCTCCTCGATGCCTCGTGTGCCTTTCTTCTACTTCCCGTCCACCCCACCACTTTGCTAGGTCATAGTGCCATCGCTGGCTGCCAGCCCTGTTACAGCGTCAGTCTCCCGTCTTCCAAACCGCGTTCCGCGATTCTGCGCAGTACTCCGCTGCCACAGTATTGTGAGGTCTGCTCCTCACAGGTGTCTTGCCTGCTCTAAAACGCTCCATGGCCTCCTGCCCTAGTGGGTTGAGAGAACACTCCTTAGGCTGGCTCCCAGGCTTTTGGCAACAGTGCTCCTCGCCCCCACCTCCCTGCGTCTGCCTGACCACCACTGGCTGAGCCTCCAGGGGCCTGGCCACAGCAGAGGGAGCTCCCCAGAGGTTCTGCTGACCTCCACACTCAAAGGGGAAGCATCCAGAGGCCTGCAGGGCCCTCCACTCGGTGAGGGACAAAAGAGCAGTGACTCTCAGCTGCCGCAGCTCGTCCCGCAGGGGACACTGGGCAGTGTCTGCGAACATTTTCGGTCATCACGGCTGGGGAAGGGAGTGCTATGGCATCTAGAGGGTAGAAGACAGGGTTGCTGCTAAACATCCCACAGTGCACAGGACAGCCCCCACAACAAAGAAGCCTACAGTCCTAAAGGTCAGTAGTGCTACGGTGGGGAATCCATGTGCTAAAGCAAATAAGTTTGCTCTCAAAACGTGGTGAAGAATAAACGAAAAATGAAATGCCTGCGTGTCAGCGAGGAAAGCGACGCTGGAAGGCCATCCTGAGAGGGGGGGCTGAGCGGGGGACGAGCCCTGCCGCCGCCGCCGAGCGCTCGCCTCCAGGCCCGGCCCCAGCCCCAGGGCCCCGTGCTGCGGGCGCCGAGCTGGCCTCGCGGCACAGCTGCCTGTGGACTTGTCTGCATTCCGCGCGCGGGCTGAGTTCTTCGTGGGCAGGATTGTGTCTTGCTCATCACTGAATGCCAGCCTCTTGCACGAGGGCCTGGCATCTCAACAGATACTTTTAGATTGAAAGAATGGAGGAAGTACATAAATCAAACGTTATCTCCGCCAAGGGAAAAAGTGTTAGCGTTTGTGGACTTCTTCCGTCTTTGGAGAAGAGATAACCCCTCAAATGTCAAAAGCTGTTCTGTAAGCACAGAGAACAGAGTCTAACACCAGTCTGGCCGGCTGACCGGGACCCTGATTTCTTGCCTCTCCGCTTCCTCCCAGCCTCTTACATTACCCCGCAGTTACAGTGGGCTGTTGCGCCCGTAGGGAGATGGATGAGAAGGGGCTGCAGAGTAAACCCTAGGGAGGAGTGGAAGGGTCCGGTACCCTCAGCAAGGTGGGTGGCAGATTCAGATGAGCAGACACCACGCAGATCAGAACCATGTGCTGCCCCAGCGGAGTTGCCGAGGGGGTCTCGTGTGTGTACTGGGAAGAGACTTGGAGAGAAGAACCCTTCAGCTCTCTGCTTCTGTGTGTTGAGCAGCCTATATATGTATGCATATTTATAAAATATATAAATATATCTACTGCTTATGTATATTGGACAGCTGGTTGCTGTCTTTGCTCCCATTAATTGGGGGAACTGATGGGAAAAATTCACTAAATTTTGTAGTTCAAAGATTGTTGATGTCTGACACATTGGGATGGACTTCCTGGCTGTATCCTGAAGGATGGGGATTTGGTAACTCCTTATGATTCATTAGAGCCATTAGTTGCAAGAATTATAAACCATAAAAAAAAGGAATTTACTGGAAAGACATAGAACAGCTTGCAGAAGCTATACAAAAGCTTATGGACTGCACGTCTTTTTTTTTTAAATTAATTTTTGTTGAAGTGTAGTTGACATCCAATATTCTGTTGGTTTCGGATGTACAACATAGTGATTCGACATTTATATACATTACAAAATGGTCACCCTGATAAGACTAGTTACCATCTGTCATCATACAAAGTTATAACAATATTGTTGACTATATTTCTTATGCTGTACATTACATTGTACTTTTTAAACTGTGGTTAAGTATACATAGCTATTTTACCCATTTTTAAGTGTACAGGTCTGTCGCATTAAGTACATTTAGCTTGTTGTGCAACCATCTCCTGAACTTTTCCATCTTCCCCGACTGAAACTCTGAATTCATTAAACACCAACTCCCCCTCCCGCGCTCCCAGGAGCTCCTCGCAACCACTATTCTACCTTTTGTCTTTATGACAAGAAGACTGCTCTGGGTGCCTCATATAAGGGCAATCATACAACAAGCAAGCAATAATTATTGGCTCATCTCTATTGTTTTTAGAAAAATCCTTTCTCTCCACAACTTTAAAAAGCAGTAGAAGATCATTAGTAAATTAAAAAAAAAAAAATAGGAACCAGTAAAAAAGAAAATAAAAATCTTATCTCTACCACCTAGAGGAAACCACTGTTAAAATTTTGCTTTATATTCTCCGATTTTTCTTCTCTGTCTCTGTAGAGAGTCATATTGGTACTCTGCACAAAGTTTCCAGTTTTTCATTACTACAAGTAATAGTGCTATGAGCATCTTGGTGTACAATATTTGATTGAGGTTATTTCCTGTGGAGAGACTTCTAGAACTCATATCTTTGGACTAAGAGTATAAACGTTTTTAAGACTCTGAATATAAAATTTCAAGTTCTCTTCCAGAGGAGTTGTCCCAGTTTATGCTACCGCCAGCGGAATGTGAAAATGGGTCTTTCCACACTGTCACTGGCATAGCTTATTTTCAGTTTTAAAAAGTTGCTTACTTTTACCAATGTATCTTTTCACCATTTGATTGTTAATCTTTTCCTTAATACCAAAATCTAAAAAGGTACTATTAATATTTGTGTGGTTCTAAATTTTACAAAAAATAGGATCATACTCTACATTCTTTTTTGTAAATTGCTTCTTTTAATTTAGAAATATATTGTGAATCTTGGGGCTGGCCCCGTGGCCGAGTGGTTAAGTTCGCGCGCTCTGCTGCAGGTGGCCCAGTGTTTCGTTGGTTCGAATCCTGGGTGCGGACATGGCACTGCTCATCAAACCACGCTGAGGCAGCGTCCCACACGCCGCAACTAGAAGGACCCACAACGAGGAATATACAACTATGTACCAAGGGGCTTTGGGGAGAAAAAGGAAAAAAATAAAATCTTTAGAAATATATTGTGAATCTTTGTTTCATTACATTTCTCTTATATCAACTTTATTATTTAAAATTTTTCATTAGTTAAAAAAGTTACATCAGTAGTAACACTCATTACAAAAATCCAGATAATTCATGAGTATGAAAATTAAAAGATATTTATAGTTTAATAACATTTAAAATGTAAATGTAAATATATAAGCATTATATTTGTTAATTTTAACAAAATCTGTTCATATTATACGTTTGTTTGCAACTTGCTTTTTTCAATCAGCATTTTATCATTGTCAGTCAACATATAGATTTGCCTCATTTTTTCCTTTTTCTTAAGAACACATTGTATAATAGTTCATAGTATGGCTATGTAATTTAATTATTACTCCTTTCGTAGACATTAAAGTGTCTCGTGTTTTTTCATATTATAAATAATGCTTTAATGATATCCTACAACATAGTTTTAAAATCAAATCATATAGTGGATGAATGTTCCATAGTTTAATGCAATTGTTGAACATTTTGGTTATTTTCCTTTTCCATTTTTGCTTTTTAAACAAATCTCTGGGAATATCCAAATATTGTCCCAGGATTCCTAGAGCGTGTTCATTTTTAAGGCTCTTGCTTTACATTGCAAGAGTGTCTTCCAGAAAGGTTACGGCAATTTGCACTGCTATCATCTGCTTCCCAGACTTTCCCCAGCTGTGGGTTTCACATTCAGAAACAGCTTACTGACTGTGGATAGGAAATAACAAGTTTTGGTTCCACTCCAGTGACCTCAAATAATCATGGGAGTTATTGTCCGGATGCTGAGATTTCATGAAATGAAGTCAGGACTTGTGGGAGCTGGGGCTGGGGGCTTCGCAATGACTCTTGACCCTCAGGGGCTAAGCTGGAGTTGCTTCTTCTCTCTCTCCTGAGGCTTCGAGACCACTCATGCCCTCTTCTCTGCTCTGGGGCTGACTTTCTAGCTGGCCTCTCTTCTCGTCTCTATGACCTGGGCCTGCAATGTATTTTCAGATTCACGCACTGTCTCTTAGTTGAATTATTTAAAAAAAACTTAAGATTTAACTCACATTTAGTAGAGTATGCAGGTGAATTTTTCTATGTGATGATGCTCAGATCAAGATATGGAACATTATCATCTCTCCAGGAAGCTCTGTCATGTCCCTTTCCAGCCCATACCCTCTCTCTAAAGGGAAGTGCTGTTCCGATTTCCATCCCCACAGATTTGTTTTGTTGAACTTCGTATATATGGATGAGGTCAAACAACATGTATTCTTTTGTGTCTGGCTTCTTTCACTCAGTGTGTCTGTAGGATTCGGCCATGGTGTTGAGAGAGGCAGAAAGTATCTTTTTTTCTTTTTGTTGTGTACTTATTCACAGCATGAATATGCTGCAGTTTTTTAATCCATTCTCCTTTTGGTGGGCATTTGAATTTCCAGCTCTTAGTTACTATGAACAAAGCTACTGTGGACATTGGTGTATATTTTTGCGGGGTTTATATTCCGGAGTGGAATTTCTGGGTCATAGGATAAGGGCTGGTTTAGCTTGAGTGGATGCTGCCCTATGGTTTTATGAAGTGGGTGTACAGTTCTACTCTGTCCCTGGGAGCATCTTAGGGTCCCAGGAGCTCCACATCCCCACCATCTCTCGGCGTGGGCAGCTTTTTATTTTAAGCCATCTGGTGGGTGGATCATGGTTTCTCACTGGGGTTTTTCTTTCCATTTACCTGAAGTGCAGTAATGTTGAGCACCTTTACATACATTATATCGGGTGTTTCGATATCCTCTTTTGTGAAATTGTACTGGTCTGTTGTCCTTTTAAAAATTGGATTGTCGTTTTCTTAGTAATTGGTAAACTTTCTTTGTATATTTTCAATATGTCATTTGAGAGAGAATTTTGTCGCAAGTATCTTTTTTATAATCTGTGACTTATATTTTCACTCTCGTATATATATATATATATGTAAAATAATAATTTTTTTTTGTGAGGAAGATTTGCCCTGAGCTAACATCAGCTGCCAATCTTCCTCTATTTTGTATGTGAGCTGCCGCCACAGCATGGCCACCGACGGACAAGTGGTGTAGATCCACGCCCAGGAACTGAACCAGGGCCACTGAAGTGGAGCGTGCCAAACTTAACCACTAGGCCACTGGGGCTGGCTCATCTTTTCATTCTCTTGATGGTGACTTTTAATGAACAGAAATCCTTAACTTTAATGTAATCACATTTATCTGTTTAAAATGTATTTGCCTGCACCTGGGTCGTGAAGAGATTCACCTGAGTTTTCTTCTAGAACCTTTAATTTGCTTTTCATGTGTATTCTTCAAACCTTCTAGAATTAATTTTTAGCATTTGGCGTGAGGAGGAGTTAACTAAATTGTGAGTGAGAGAGAGAATCTGGTTGGTTGCTGGCCAGCTGGCAAAATGGCTGGCCTCTGGCCCGGTGTCCGTGACAGGCCTCTCCAGCCGTGGAGGTGTGGAGGGAGGGGCGGCTTCACTCACAGGGGTCACGGATGGATGCTCTAAACCTACCCAAACAGGGGGTGCTTTTTGTCTCTGAACTAGCTTGTACTAACATTGTTTTGATCACAATGCGATGGAAATTTCAGGGTTGATCCTGGTTGAAGGTTTTACTTGTCTTTTTCCTCTGTTGATTGCAATGCCCAAATCCTATGGCAATATTGTTCGCTTGAAAGTGGGACTCTTCAATTATTGATTGTACGCTGTGGGGAGATTTAAAGCCACTTTTCTTCCTCTTTTATTTGGAATGTAACGAGAGTTTCCTGGACACACATCTGTGGAAATAAACACAGGGCAAGTGAGCAAGAGTCTCAAACAGGAGCTTCCACTGGGGAGCGGCATGAGCCACTCTTGGTGCTGTGTCTTCTGTCTGCCCTTCGGACCCCACTCTCCCTCCCCACTGTCCTTCCTTGATGGGGGCTCTGGCCGGCCCTCTGGCTTTTGGTTGTGCTCAACCAGTAGGGAGCGTGAGCAGATCAGAGGGAGGGAAGGTGAGGCGAGGGCCTGCTCCCCCGGACCCTTGCTGCTGTGTGGCCCTGGCTTGGCTGCAGTCCTCAGACGTCACAGCTCTGCCAGTAGGCCTTTCCACACAAGCCCCTTTCTCTAAGTCCCAGCAACTGCTCTAAGGATGGCTGATGTGGCCTGCGGTTGTGCACTACCACGCGTACTTTCCCTACAAGCTGCTCACACCTTTGCGCATAGTGCTTTTATTAAACTCGTCCCACATTATCCTACTGAATGTGGAAACAGTGCTATGCTGAATAGCTTTGTGCCAAGACCATATGGAAATATTATTTCATTTTTGTTAGTGTTTCTTTGGGATAGAAGTGGGATCTCTGGTGCAAAGGGTGAATGCATGTTGGTGAATGTAATTTTGCCAGACATTGCCGAATTCCCCTCCACAGAGACTGTGCCATTGTGCTGGCCCGTCAGCAATGGAATAGTTTCTGTTTCTGCACAGCCTTATCATCAGTGTGTTTGGGTAAGTTTATAGATTTTTGTTTGTTAAGTGACAAATGGTATCTCCCTGTGGTTTTAATTTACATTTCCTTTATTGTGAGCTTAGCTGAGCATCTTTTTATATATTTAAGATCTTTTTACATTTTTTAAAAATTAATTACTATGAGTCAGCCTTGAATACTCTTTTCTCTGGCCCCCTACCCCCATCACAGAGGCTTGTCAATTCTACATAAAAGAGTATCTCAAATCACTCCCTTCTCTTCACCTTGCCTGCCACTACTTAATTCAACGTGTCGTGATCTTTGTTTTGTATCTCTTCTCCATACAGCAACTCTGTTTGAAATCCTTTAATGCGTCTCCATTGCCCTTAGGATAAATTATTGCCCAGGCTATAAAGCCACATGCAAACTGGCCCCTGCCTCTCTCTGCAGCTTCAGCTTGGGCCACCGTCCTTGTTTCCTGCGTTCACAATGGCTGTTCAGTTCCTAGAATGTGCCATGTTTACACACCTCGGAGCCTTTGTACTTGTTCTCCTGCTTGGAACGCCCGTTGCCCAACTTCCTCCTATTCATCCTCTGGTCTCAGGGGAAGTGGCCCTTCCTTACAGAACACTAGGCCCTTCCACTGTAAATTAGGCTCACTCCTATTCTTTCATAGCCACCTGCATTTTACCTCAAGCAGCCATCCCAGGTTGTGTGATTATTTGTTTGTGGTTTGCCTCCACAAGGGACTATGTCTGTTTTGTTCACATAGTAGCTGCTCAGTAAGTGCTTATTGAATGAATGAATGGCATGGGGTGTGGAGAGCTGCTCAAAACAGCATAGGGAAGGCCGCTCCCATACACAGTGGGGGAAAAGAAAGGGCTTCGTGTTTTTGGGTTAGTGAGGCTTTACTACCCCCAAGTCCAGAGGTCACAGTCGGAAGCAGCTGTCCACTCGGCCAAACACAAAGCCACCTGCAGAAGGGATCTCTCGAGAAAACCAAGATTTTCACCTGTGTGGCCAACACTTGCTCATTGGCTTTGTCCTTTTCCTTCTTTCTAAACACAGAGCGGCCAGCACCAGCACCAGCAGAACTGGCCCCCAAACCCCGAGCATCAGTTGCTATGGGAACCTCTCTTTGTTATTGTCGGGTAAGAAGATGTACCGAACAAGGTTCAGGGAAACAGTATTTCAGCCTCTGTCCTGGTTAAATTTCCTGTGGATAATGCCGATTGCTTTTGGGTTGCTTTTCCTTTGTTACTAATTGCTTCTGTGATGATAGGTAGGTGAAAAAGATGGACGGCACAAAGTGTAGGTACAGGAAGATGCTGACCTCGCTTAGCATCTCCCCGGGGCCTGCGTTCCCTTTAACCCTTGCCCTCCGCACAGCAGGCAGGTCATGGGGGTGAGGATGGCCCCAGGCCCTCAGCTTTGTGTCCTGCAGGGGGCGGGAGTGGAGGGTCTGGAGGCAGCAGCAGCCCACTGGCTCTGTAGATGGTTGTCGCCGTGTGGGCATGTGGGTGCACAGCTGCCAGCTCTCCCGATTTTTGAGAGCAGCTGCCAAGGTTTAAATATTGGCAAGTGATTCAGATTAAAATGCCGCGTGAGCTCACACTGCAGGGGGACAGAAAGCACTTGTGCGGGCCGACAGAGAGAAAGTGCAGGCCCGCAGGCGCAGGTCCTTCCTGTTGCCCCCTTTGTTACAGAGACACAGCGCCCCGGCCCCCACTTCCTGTGTGCTCCGGCCCCAAAGCAGTTCCGCAGCCACCCTGGGCCTGTGTGAAGGCGGAATGTGGCCACTGAGGGGCAGACAAGTGTCCTGCTTGAAAAGAGCATGGAATATGGGCTTGGCTTCCCGGGAACATGGCGGCCTCAAGGCCAGGTCTGAGAGGCTGAGGAGTGGGACAAGGACAATGACAACAACACTTCTCTGAGTCGATAGAGTAAGACTCATTTTAAGGTGTTAATCACAGAGAGGGCACTGAGATGGAAGCTTCGGAGGTAAGTTTCAGAAGCCTTTGTGGGAGAGAGAGGGTACATGACACTCGCACAGCCCAACCCAGCATCTCCTTCTCCTGCCCCAGCCTCTGCCCAGCTCTCTCTCCAGCCAGGCCTCTTCCGTCTCTCTCTTCCCCCTACGTCCCCAGCTTCCCGAATCCTCCGTTGACTGGGTCACTTCAGCCCTTCACCTGTGCTTAAGGTCCCGCTCAGCAAAGCCAGCAGCGGGCCACTGATGCGGGGTCGGTGAGCCGAGGAGTCGAAAGAAAGATTTCTTAGACTCTCAAGATCTGGCAGTAGTGCTCTTTTATTTAGAGAATAGTGTGGAATAACATGGGGACAGGACCCATGGGCAGGCAGAGCAGCTGCTGCTGCCCCCGCTGGCATGGGGACAGGACCCATGGGCAGGCAGAGCTGGTGCGTGGGGACAGGACCCACGGGCGGTCAGAGCTCCTGCTGCTGCCCCCGCTGGCATGGGGACAAGACCCACGGGCAGTCAGAGCTCCTGCTGCTGCCCTGAGTTGAGGGTTAGGGCTAATGTTATAAGGCATGGGTACGTGACTTATTTTTACTGGAAAAAAAAGAAAAGATGATGTAAAAAGTCATTAAATGATTTCAGTGCAGATGGGGTCTGGTTATTGTGCGGTCGTATAACTTTAGATACGAATCTGGCCATATAGATCGGCAGGCAGGTGAGATGCCCTGGGCTTCTCTCCCTGGGGCAGTCCTAATTCATACCATAAAAAAAGTCCACTGGGTCACATAGTTTGGCATGTAGGCCAGGTCACTTTGGGCTTCTCTGGCTGGGGCAGCCTTAATCTACATCAGCCACCAGCCAAGCAGAGATCGTGCCCAGTTCCCTCCTGGCTGGGGACTGAGGGGGTGGCGGTGGGACATGTCCGGTCGTCTCTGTTCACCTTCTTGCAGCTCCTCTGGCACACACTGGCCTCCCTGAGCAGGTCTACTTTGTCTCCGAGGGGCAGCGGGGAAAGGACAAGTGTGTGTCTGCTCGTGGCGGGCTCAGTCAGGGTTCTTGCCTGCTTCCTGCAGTCAGGAACAGACGCTGGCTAACCTGAGCAGAAAGGGTATTGAGTAATACACAGAATGGACTGAGAAGCCAGAGAACCAGGCTTGGAAACCAGCAAGAACCAGAGGGACGTGAGCAACAGAAACCGTAGCCAACTTCACCAGGAGCCAACAGGCTGGGTGGGAAGCGAATCTGGATGCTGCACAGCCAAGAAAGGTCAACATCCTGTACATATTTTCCCCCAGTGCAGGGCTCTCATCTAATGCTGTGGATTGTAAATTGGTGTAATTTGGAAAGCAGTGTATTGAGTGCCTTAAAAATGTACGATACTTTTCATCTGATTATTCTTTTCCTGGGATTATAGCCTAAGGAAATAATCCTAAATATTGAAAAATCTTTAATTACAAAAATGTTCATTGCAGTGCCAAATAGGTTGTGGTACATCCACATAATGGAAAATTATGCAGTTTATGAGATTTAATAATAAAATGGAAAATCACTTATGAGATGATGTTGAATGAAAAAACAGGATGTGCAAAGATATGTACTCTGTGATACCCCTTTATGTAGCAGATATTTCCAGATGCTGTCAGCCTGTGGGGTTGGTGGCGCTGGTCGACAGCGGCAGCTCCTTCCTCTCTTCTCCCTACCCTGCTCCCACCAGCGGCTCCGTGCAAGTCCCCGCCTCTAAGCATGGAAGGAGGCCAGTCTGAGAAACCGCCGTCTCTTCCGTTAATCTAGGAGGGCCCTGGTCTGAAGGAGTGACCCGCCAGCCCCCATCCACGGAGTCCCTGATGATCTCTCTTCCAGCACTGAAGATTTCTCCTCCCCTGCTTTCTTCCCACGACCTGGTTGACTTTGTTGCAGTAGGAACGGGTAGGGTCTCTGTTGCCTGCTGGGGCAGGGTTGCTTGTCTGGGTTCCTCTCCCGGGCCCCATCTCCATCCTGAGACAGCGAGCCCCCCGAGGGCCACAGCAGATGGGCGGCGCCCGCCTTCTCTCACCATCCCTGCAGTCAGCTACGATTTCTGTGCTCCTTCACTCCCTGTCTAGGCCGCCAGCAGCAGAAGCTCCCAAAGGTGACCAATACTCTTTTTTGGAGGGGCTGTGAAGGAGACCTGGCATGAAATGTGGTTGTGCTTGCACGCGAGGCATCCACAAAACTGGCTGGACTTTTCTGCAAACAGAATGTTCTGCCTGGTGAACTCACAAGGCCCCAGGGAAAACATTGCTTGCAAACAAGGATGTTTTATCAGTTCCTCAAAAGGAAGAAGCCTGGGGCCTTGGGAGTTTGAAACATTATGAAGGAACCTGTTATAAACAGATGTGTAGGGGAAAGGTCATTATTGTGGGACGCTTGCGCACGCTTAGGTCGCTGACTCACTGCTTTGGCAAAAGGCTGGCTTTGTTTAGAGGCTATAAGAATAAAGAGCTCGAGGAACTCGGGAGACTACACAGCAACCGGTGTTCGTGTTTTCATTTCGTTGGCAGCAGGGGTGGGAAGAAGTGGGGCTTTCCTTACGTATGTGGAAGAATGAAACCATGGCATAGAAAAAGGGCTGGCAGCAAAACCCTAAAGTGTTACCAGTGGTGGTAGTTAGACAATGAGGTTATAGGTGATCTTCCTTCTATTTTTCTGCACTTTTCAGTTTTTCTGTAATGAGCGTTTATTGCTTTTATAATTGGAGAGAAGAAAGAACAGGGGCTCAGCGAAGTTAGTTAATTAGCCCAAGGCTGCAGGTGCTGTATATTCACTGATAGGTAGCTGCGGGTCAGGGACAAGGATTGTTTCCATGAGCCTAGAGGGCATGGAGGGGAGATGCTTAACAATGATGCTTATTGATCTCCTTGCTCCTCCTCCTTCGAAAAGAAATGTGGGCGAGGTCATTGTGGCTTTGTGTTCTGCCCACGCTCAAGATGCGAGGGAGGTTTTTGAGTTTTGTGTCTCTTGTTAGCTAGTCAGAGGTGACTACTTCAGTGGTGTATACTGTGAACAGGACCAACTATGTAGTTTTCAGGGCCTAGTGCAAAATGAAAATGTGAGGCCCATTGTCCAAAAATGACTAAGAATTCTAAGACAGTGGCAGCAGAACTTTAACCAAACATGGGCCCTTCTCAGCTGGGGCCCTGAGTGACCACACAGGTCACACTCCCGTGAAGCTGCTGCTGCCTCTGGCCACTTCCACCAGCCCCCTGGAAGCCTTGCCCAGGGAAGGGATGCAAAGGGGTCCTCAGAGGGGGGGGCAGATGGAAGGCTGGGTCTGAGAGGGGAGCAATAGAGTTGGGGGGGGGGTCCCCACTCTCTGCTGAGTCTCTTTGGTGAGTCTAGAATCCAAAGTAGGTCCTATGAGTCGTTAAGGAGTTAGGAGACTCAAGGTCTAGTCTTTTCCATCTGTGCAACGAGTAAATTACTTCTTTTCTGACAAATATAAATGGTAAGTGTTGATGAAAAATAATCCATAACCAATCTATAAATGAAAATATGGGAGAGTTTATTCTGAGCTGAAATCTGAGGACCATGGCCCAGGGCCTTTCTTCCCGAAGGAAGAAAGGGCACCAAAGAAGTGAGGTATACAGAGTGGTTATATACCCCCATACAGGACGTTTCACATATGATTGAAATGTCCCTCCCGCAATAGTCACAAGACTGCCCTGTCGGCACAGCACTTGATGGACACAGCAGGTAGTGGGTCTGCTATCTTGGAGGGCGTAGCAGGAAGCAAGTCTGTTGTCTCGAGCTGGGTGGTCACAGGTGAGTGCAGCAATCAGTTCCTAGCCTAAGGAAAGATGCTTAATCCTCAAGGGAATGCCAACTTTGGGAGGGGGAGGGAAGTTGCACCTTTATCTCAAGGGCCATTTGTTCTTGCCATAGGGAATGTCTAAAGCAGATATACAATGTATGCTCAACGGCCTCGGTCAGGCCCTTTTGGAAAAAACAAAGTCAGGCCGAATTAGGTTTACACCAAATGGCTTCCTCATATACTCCAATATGTGACAAATAAAAATGGCAAGCAATAGCATATATCGGAGAATATGAGGAAGCCATTTGGTATAAACCTAATTTGGCCTGACCTTGTTTTTCCAAAAGGGCCTGACCGAGGCCGTTGAGCATGCATTGTATATCTGCTTTAGACATTCCCTATGGCAAGAACAAATGGCCCTTGAGATAAAGGTGCAACTTCCCTCCCCCTCCCAAAGTTGGCATTCCCTTGAGGATTAAGCATCTTTCCTTAGGCTAGGAACTGATTGCTGCACTCACCTGTGACCACCCAGCTCGAGACAACAGACTTGCTTCCTGCTGTGCCCGCCAAGATAGAGACCCACTACCTGCTGTGTCCATCAAGCACTGTGCCGACAGGGCAGTCTCACGACTATTGTAAAAGGGACATTTCAATCATATGTGGAACATCTTGTTTGGGGGTATATAACCACTCTGTGCACGCCACTTCTTCTGTGCCCTTTCTTCCTTTGGGAAGAAAGGCCCCAGGCCATGGTCCTCACATTTTAGCTCAGAATAAACTCTCCCAAATTTTCATTTATAGATTGGTTACGGATTATTTTCGTCGACACTTCTCTGGATCTCAGTTTCCTCATCTTGACAGTGAGAGGGAGGGAATCGGTGATGATGTGGATTAAGGCTGCCCCAGCTAGAGAAGCCCAAGGTGACCTGGCCTACATGCCAAACTATATGACCCAGTGGACTTTTTTTTATGGTATGAATTAGGACTGCCCCAGGGAGAGAAGCCCGGGGCATCCTCACCTGCATGCCGATCTATATGGCCAGATTCGTATCTAAAGTTATATGACCGCACAATAACCAGACCCCATCTGCACTGAAATCATTTAATGACTTTTTACATCATCTTTTCTTTTTTTCCAGTAAAAATAAGTCACGTACCCATGCCTTATAAAATTAGCCCTAACCCTCAACTCGGGGCAGCAGCAGGAGCTCTGACTGCCCGTGGGTCTTGTCCCCACACACTAGCTCTGCCTGCCCATGGGACCTGTCCCCATGCCAGCGGGGGCAGCAGCAGGAGCTCTGACTGCCTGTGGGTCTTGTCCCCACACACTAGCTCTGCCTGCCCATGGGACCTGTCCCCATGCCAGCGGGGGCAGCAGCAGGAGCTCTGACTGCCCATGGGTCTTGTCCCCACACACCAGCTCTGCCTGCCCATGGGTCCTGTCCCCATGCCAGTGGGGGCGGCAGCAGGAGCTCTGACCGCCCGTGGGTCCTGTCCCCATGCACCAGCTCTGCCTGCCCATGGGTCCTGTCCCCATGCCAGCGGGGGCAGCAGCAGCTGCTCTGCCTGCCCATGGGCCCTGTCCCCATGCCAGCGGGGGCAGCAGAAGCGGCAGCAGCAGGAGCTCTGCCTGCCCATGGGTCCTGTCCCCATGCTATTCCGCACTATTCTCTAAATAAAAGAGCACTACTGCCAGATCTTGAGAGTCTAAGAAATCTTTCTTTCGACTCCTTGGCTCACCGACCCCGCATCAGGTGATCTCTGGAGTCTCTGCAGGCTTTAAGACAAGTCTGTGATTAGAACTTTCAGTGCTTGTGTAGCCAGTGACGGAACTGTAAATGTGTCCTATGAGGGCCTGAGCAGCTTCTCTCAAGGAGAAGGTCAGGCTGTCACACAGAAGAAATATCATGGCAGCCACGGGTGGTGGGTGGTGAGGGTGGTCAAGAGACGGTGAGAGAGACAGTGCAAGAGAGAGAGGCGTCCTAACCTCGGACACTGAGATGGAAGTCACCCTTGAGCAGTTAGCAAGAAAGACAAAGCTTAAAAGTCTCCCTCTCTCTTCTGTTGAGTGTGAGCAGAACGCAGTGATTACGAAGCTACAGAAGAGAATGGGAAGCCGTTCCCAGGGAAATGTGAAAAGGAAATGTATTGGAGGAAGCAGCGCTTAACATTACAGTTGCATAAAATACTTGGTATGTGAGGTAACTTTTGGATTACAACTTTGGCAAAGATTTCTGGCAAACAACACTATGGGCCCTGATTTAAAGGAAGCTGCATGCTTGTGTAGAAGATGTGGAAAAAGAACAGAATGGAATAGCCAAGTTTAGGGTTTTTACTGGCTCCTTAGGTGAAAGAACTGAAAATTCATATAAGGATCCTACTATATATTTAGTTTTTGTATACTGATGTTCAGACTCCAGCAGCTCCCGCTTCGAGCTGAGAGTTCAGTGTTCATAACTCATCCTTCCACCCTGTTCATGGAGTCCTGCGCTAATGAGCTCTTCCCGGTGTTGTTCTGGAGATGTATGCCGAGCGGCGGGTCCACATGCCTGGATGCGTGCTGGGGGCCAGGGCAACGGGTGGGAGACACGTACAGACAAATCAAATTTATTTGCTGCTTTGATGACATTTTATGTGAAGATAAGGCAAAAGCAAAACAAACCCGAAACAAACTCAAGTGATGGTACAGAGGAGCATGAGACTAGTGATTTATGTGAGTAAATTTTGGAATTTTCAGGGAGTTTTTGGTTGGCTACGTGAATAAATTTATTCAACGATAGTTGGAATTTTGTATTAAAAAATCTTGTGTTTACAATACTTTAAAATGTTTCTTTTCTTTGAAAAATTAGATTTTTTTTTTGTTGTACACTTGGGCTAGTACAGGGCCTTTTTCAAGGAATGATCTTACTGTTGTCGGGGAGGGTCAGCTATTCCCCACAGCTCCCACAACTCGTGTCTGCTTTGGTTCAACAATCCTGTGTGGGTATCTCTTTTCCTCAGGTCTGATGTAATTTTCCCTCTCACTTATCAGTCTTGTGCTTTCCCACAGAAATACTGAGAAAGGATCTTCATATTTGACTCTGGATCCCAGTTTTCTTCTTTCCTTTATGATAGAAAAATACAGGCCAAGAGAAATTTGAGGAATGAATTCAGCTAAGTCTGTTGGTTCTGACCTTACTGTGGAAGTAAAAGATCACTAAACATAGTTTAAAATTTAAGGCCTGGTGGTAGAAGGAAGACAGACTTTCACCGTTTTTATGTTCTGAAGTTCAAAGAATCAATTAAAAGCATTTTTAGTTGAAAGCATTTGTGAGATAGTGGAAGTCACAGACTCAGCTTTGGGAGGGAATTTTAGAAGGCTGTCCTATCCAGGTCCCTTTGGTCAGACAAGACAGCGGCATCTCCATTTTACTGGCGAGAAAGTCAAGGCTCACGTAGGCTTGGTGGTGAGCACACAGTCACCCAGGGAGAAAGTGGGTCTACTTTGTTGCAGGGAATGTAGCTGTGGCAGATAGACAGCTAAGATGGCGCCAACCATCTGTCCCTGTGTGCACATGCCACCCCTCCCATCCAGAGAGGTTTCCTCTCCCCTTGAATCTGGGCTGGCCCTGTGTGTTGACCAATGGACTGTGGAAGGAGTGACACAGTGTGGCTCCTTGGCCTAGCCCTTCAGAGCCTTTGCAGCTTCTGTGTGGGTCATCTTAAGATCCAGTTGCTGTGTCAAGAACCCAAGCTCCGGCAACCCATAGAATCAGGAGAAAGAACACGTCATTGTTTTAAGCCACGAGGTTTTGGTGTAGTTTGTTATATAGCCATAGGTAACTGCAAGTCATGGTCAACTACCATTTGGAAACGTTTATGCATTTTTGGATTAATTCTCTAAGTAATCTTATTTGAAGTATCTGACTATTAGAGGAATCCTCTCTAATAATAGTAGTAAAAATAATAAACATATCTTGACACAAAGAGTTCAGACGACATACATGGAGTGTGACGTGTGATGAAAGCCATAAAAATAAATAACAACACATTTTTGTCAACTGTGAATCCCACATGCATGTTATTTATTTCCTCAGCTCTGAGACAAGTCAGGGAAGTGGTCCCCCATTTCTCCTCGAGAAGTGAGGATTGAATGAGGTTCAGCCTTCCGTCCAGTAACAAGGAGCCTCTCATTCCTGGGCTCCCCCGGGTGGTGGGAAGGGCAGAATCGGGGGAGTCGGGGTTTCTGAGGTGGCTTCGGATTTTCCCTCTGTCCTTGCTCGCCCCTGGACTGCTGAGAGTATCTGAAGATGACGGGACCTAGTCCTAGACTGCCCTTCTTCAGGAACGGGGCGGGGGTCAGGGTGGCATGGAGGTGACGATTGAGGGGGTAGTCTGTCCAGCGCACTGCTCAGCGGGCAGGAGCCGAGGTTAGATTCTCTGGTTGTCACCCTGATTCCTCGTGGTACAGACTCCTACCCCCAGGGACACGAGATGGTTAGATCCAGAGCTGATTTATTTCCTTCCTCCTATTCTTTATGGGGCCAGCTTTAATGAGCACCCAAGCAGAAACGCCTTTGACTCCTGAGCTGTGAATAATCGTTATTAATAAAGGGGCGAGCTGCCTGCTGCAGCTCCACTGCATATTTCCATATTAATAACACCATAAACTCCCCCAGAATGACGTCTCAGCCACTCAGGGTGCAGAGGCGCGCTGGCCGTGGACTCAGGGCTGTGGCTGGGGTTCGTGAGCCCCGAAGGAGAAGAGGCTGGGCCCGGGTCCCGAGGAGCTTGCTCAGCTCCTGCACGTGTCTCCCACGGGGCCTGCCTTTCGAGAACAAACAGCTGATTCCATGTGGTGATTGGAGGGGAGACAGGAAGTTCTTCTGCTTTCAAATATCTCCCACATGAGTCTGTCAATTTTTCTGAGATTCCATCATTTAAAGGCTGAATTAATTTGAACCTTCAAGTTACTCCAAACGCCTGGATTTCTGTATTAAAAGGCAAATATTTTAGAGTCTGCATCCTCTCTGGGTTTTCAGCTAGTACTGTATTGGGAATTCATGTTGCTGATGATATGACATATTTACTGAATGTCTACATGTGCCAAGAGCTGAGAATGTGGTCATGAAGAAAACAAACACAAGCCCTGCCCTCACGGAGCTTCTGTTCCAGTTGAGGGAGATAAACAATACCCAAATAAATACGGAAAATGTATAGGTGCCAGATGGTGATAAATACCACGTAAAAGACAGCCGGGGAGGGAGTGGGGAGTGTGTAGCTGGGGGAGGATTGGTGGAATCATTTCCTGCCAGGGCAGTTGGCTGAGAGCAGATCCTTGGAAGATTCTCTCCTGGGAGAGAAACAGAGGTGACCTGGAGAGGGCAAATTTGGGGCCACCTCTCCATATGTGGTAGCTTCCTCTTACCCAGGTCAGCTGCCAGTGGAAGACAGGTTTCAGAAAGAAATCATGTCTTTTCCAGTCACTGTCCTTCCTTTAGGAAGCCTGGATGATGGCCGGGCCCTCAGACCTCTGGCTCAGCCCTTCATCAGCCCAGGTGGATGAAAGCCCACCATGTGCCCCTCATTTCTGGGATTTCCAGGGCTTCACACTCGCTTGCTTCGAGCTCCTGGGTTTGACTGTGAGCCGTCCCTGTGAAGCCACCACTGATCCTGACTTGAAACTCAGTGCCTCTTCAGAGTGGCCCCCTGCAGCCACCCTGCAATAAGGTATTGATGAGCAATGCGGACTTTGCAGAAGGTCCATGAGGGAGGGGAGGAGGGGCTTACCCAGCACTCTCGCTGCAACCGCTTACTCTCTGGTTGTTTCCTTCTCCCAGAGTTGCATCCTGGCCCTTCCACCGCTAGGCTTTTCTTTTTAAATTTTCAATTGCCCGTCTTTGCCCCCTGATCATCCAATCTCACTAACCTTTCTTCTCCTCTCTTGCTCCCCAGAGTCTATTTCCGGCTGCCTCCCCTCCCTCACTGCCTCTGGAAGCTCCAGGTGCTTCCTCCTGACTATGAGGAGTGGCTTCCCACTGCGTCTAATGGCTAGATGTTAGCGAACACCCAGAGCGTGGGGTTGGCTTCCTCCCAAAATAACGATCACAGAGTTTTCCTGGCGGCGCAGCGCTCTTCCTCGAGGACTTCCAGTGCCCGCCGTTAGGGCAACAGCGTCTTCCCCAACTTACTCGTGGAAGGCACTGCTGGTTCTCATACAATAGCCATCCTCCCTTTCTCCTTTAGTAGTAGAACCCTGATCGTATCATGGAAGCCACGAACCCAGGGAAATATGCTCATCTTCCAAGATTCCCTTGCAGCTAGGGGTAGCCATGTGACATCTGGCCAAGAAAGTGGGAGTGGAAGTCACCAAGTGGTGTTTCTGGGAAAACTTTGAAAAGGGACATGCTGTGACTAGCATAACTTTTGGCCCTTTGCCACTGGCTTCTTCATGCTTGGAGTGAAAGTGCAGCAGCCATCTTGTGACCTTGAGGTTGACAACCAAATTAGGGCTGGAGGGCAGGACAATAGAAAGAACAGGGCCCTTGGTCACATCTTTGAGCTCTAGTCCTGAACAACTATTCTAGACTTCTTGTCACATGAAACAACTTATTATTTTAAGGTAGGTTTTTTTGTGGCTGTTATGGCTGAATTGTGTGCCCTCCAAATTCATGTTTTGAAATTCTAACCCCCAGTACCTCAGAATGTGACCGTACGTATGTGGCTTACCAACGGAGATACGTTCTGAGAAATGCATCATTATGCAATTTCATTGTTGCGCGAACATCACGGAGTGCACTTACACAAACCTAGATGGGCTAGCCTACCACACACCTAGGCTGTATGGTACTAATCTTAGGGGACCACCGTCGTATATGTGGTCAATCCATTGTTGACCGAAATGTTGTTATGCAGCACATGACTGTAGTTGGATCCAAGACCTTCAAAGAGATAAATAAGGTTAAGTGAGGTCATACACGTGGCCCCAATCCACTCTGAGTGGTGTCCTTGTAAGAAGAGGAAATGTGGACACACAAAGAGACACGAGGAGTGTATGCACAGAGGAAAGACTGTGTGAGGACAAGCCATCCACAAGCCAAGGAGAGAGGCCTCAGAGGAAACCAGACCTGACGACACCTTGATCTTGGACCTCCAGTCTCCAGAACTGTGAGAAAATAAATTTTTGTCCTGTGAGCCACCCAGTCTGTGGTATTTGTTATGGCAGCCCTAGCAGACACTAGGTGGCTTTCAGCTACATGCAGCCCTAAGACGCCATGACTTTGGGCCTGGTTGGCTGTGGTTCAGTGGGGAAAGGATCAGCTTTGGATGCAGTAAGGAAAGGTCTGGAAGACCGACTGCGATCAGGCTCTAATTCAATATCCACCTGAGGACGGCTCCAGGATCTCAGGTGCCTGGCTCAGGTGGCCCTGCTCCCTGGTCAGAGGCTTTTATATCTGTCTCCCTCCCCAGAGCTTGTGGTTGCAATGTGCCTGCTCATCTCAATCTTCTTGGCCTTGAATGTTCTCTTCTCAGCATCCAGGAGTGTCAGAACATTCATCCAGCCACCAGTCTGGGCTCAAGTGGCAAGTGTAGTGCCTGGCATATAGTTAGCACTCAGTAAACAGACATTAATTGAATTAAGGAGTAGGACGTGACTATGGGAGCCGTTACCAGGTAACATATCCATGTTCACCATGCATTTGTTTATTCATCAATTTAAAATGAAGGTTATTTTCTCTGGTATAAAAAATAACATTAGCTGGACTTCACTGTGTGCTAGACACTGTGTTGGGTGCTTTGCATGTGTTACTGTTTATCTTCACAAGAAATCTGCAAGGTGGATATTGCACCGGTTTTACAGATGAGGAAAATGAGATTTACCAACCAAAGGTACAAAGACAATAGATGATGAAACAAGTATTCAAATGCGGATCTGTCTGATTCTGAAGGGCATGCCCGTTCCAAAATAGTATATTGAATATACTGTGCTGCTGCCCATAAAGTAACACATGCTTATTAGAGTCTATGTATATAATTCATATATACATATGTGCATATATATTTATATATTGTATATAGTGTATGTGTATAGATGTAGATAGAGGCCAAATGTATATAATTCCTATAGAAAATATAAAAAAGTAGAAGGAAAAAAATTATATGTAATCTTTCCTTGTAGTTTTAAAAAATTGTGATAAATACACATAACATAAAATTGACCATTTTAACCATTTGCAAGTGCAGTTCAGTGGCATTAAATGTGTTCACGTTGCTGTGCCACCATCACCATCATCGTTCTCCAGAATCCATGTGGTGCTCTTTATGCACGAGTGGCGCAGATAGTTGAAGTCGAACTATAGATAGTAAACTGTATGTGTACTTGCTGTGTACCAGGCACTGCTGCCCGTGTGGCTTTCCTTCCCCCATTACTTTACACGAGCAAATGCCAAGCATTTTAATGGCCTTTCATTAATCAAAGCTCCTGCCTTTGTGTCTAACCGTCGGTGACTCCAGGGGCATGCATTTCCGCCTGAGGCTGGAGAAATTTGGGGCGAAGGGCCTTGTGGGCCCGTTAGTACATGCTTATTTTATTGAGGGATAAGGTTCTCTGTGGGAACATTTTCAAATTTGGAAAAGGGAATTCAGGGACAGTTTCGGCTCTCAGAGCTTGCTTTTCTTTTTTTTTAAAGATTGGCGCCTGAGCTAACAATTGTTGCCAATCGTTTTTTTTTTTTTTTCCTGCTTTATCTCCCCAAATCCCCCGGTACACAGTTTTATATTTTAGTCTCAGGTCCTTCTAGCTGTGGCATGTGGGATGCCACCTAACGTGGCCTGACAAGCGGTGCCGTGTCGGTGCCCAGGATCCGAACTGGCGAAACCCTGGGCCGCCACAGTCGAGAGCACGAACTTAACCACTTGGCCACAGGACCAGCCCAGTAGCTTGCTTTTCTGTGGCTTGAAAAGTCATGCCAAGTTCCATTTGATCTCTTGAGTTTTTAAGGACAAGGGTTAGATGTAATGAAATGGAGGATTCTATTCACCAGAATTCCCACGGTGCTGCCCACAGTGAGAGGAGAAGTCAGAAGGGATGTACATTCCACTGCCCAGGGGCAGGGTGGGTCACATGTTGGAATCAGGACTTCAGGAAGCAGGTGAAATTGCAGGAGGGGTTATAGGTCTGTGGGGGGTGGAGCAGTGTGGTGGCGAGAGGCCTGTGAGAGAGGGTGCCGTGCCTTACGTGGCTGGAAGGAAGGTCATCTGTGTGTGCTCCTGCAAAGCCCCTGAGCTACCTCACAAGGAAATCTATCTTTTTATTCATTTTTAAAAGGTTTTTGGAGTTAAACTGATATTTCTTGGACAGTGGTGTTATGCTGAATCTGGCCGCCTGGCTGCTTGGTGGTGTACGGATTAGTTCTGTCAGCAGGCTCTGCACCTCTCAGAAGGTATTTGCATAAGTGACGAAGCCACTAGGTCTAATCTGGAACCCCCAGGGGGACTTCTCCAAATATGAAAGACCCAGTGGGGAGTGACACGCTAATTTTTACTGGCTGTGGGCTTGGGAGCACTGCTTTTTAGTTGAGGTTACTAAGGCAGTTCCCAGCCTGGAAGGAGGAGCTATTTACCCCTCACGGGGTAGCTCTGATGTGCAAGGATCAAGGGACTTGCTGCTGGAAAGATAGGGAAGGGGAGATATGGCAAGATGATGGTAAAATTGATGATTTGCTCCCATCTGGTATCCTCAGGAGATCTAAGATGGATATTGCCTCTGTCATTTTCCTTCTTTGTTTTTCTTTTTTTTCACACACTACGAGGATTACTTTTCTGCTGCTTTCAAACTGGTCGTGGATTACATGCTACAGGCCTTCTGCTTCGTCACACTTTAAGACATAGCCGTTGATCTCAGCCCAAGTCTTCACTCTATTGATCCTCCCAGATTTTGGTCCACATGAGTTCTGCCTGCTGTCTCCTCACTTACCTGTTGTTCATCTTTTTTTTTTTTAGGAAGATTAGCCCTGAGCTAACATCTGCCACCAATCTTCCTCTTTTTGCTGAGGAAGACCAGCCCTGACCTAACACCTGTGCCCATCTTCCTCTATTTTATACGTGGGATGCCTACCACAGCATGGTGTGCCAAGTGGTGCCATGTCTGCAGCTGGGATCCGATCCAGTGAACCCCGGGCCACCAAAGCGGAACGTGTGCACTTAACTGCTGCACCCCTGGGCTGGCCCCTGTTGTTTATCTTTTAAGTCACAACTCAAGCATCTTCTTCTCTAGGAAACCTTTCTCTTCCTGGTTTGGGCTTTTCAATCAAACTAGGAGTAAAAATTGCTTTGAAAATATGGACCAATCGTTAATTGATTTTCAACAAGGGGGCAAAGATAACGATATAGTGAGAGAATAGTATTTTCAACAAATGGTCCCGAGACATCTGGATAGCCACAAGCAAAAGAATGAAGTTAGAGCACTACCTCACACCATATACAAAATTTAACTCAAAATGGATCAAAGACGTAAATGTAAGAGCTAAAACTATAAAACTCTTAGAAGAAAACATAGGAATAAACACAGGAGTAACCCTTCCTGACCTTGGGTTAGGTAGTGGTTTCTTAGATATGACACAAAAGCACAAGTAACAAAAGAAAAAATAAATAAACTGGACTCCACCAAAATGAAAAACTTTTATGCTTCAAAGGACAACATCGAGAAAGTGAAAAGACAACCCAGAGAATGGGAGAAGATATTTGCAAATCATTTATCTGATAAGGGTCTAGTATCTAGAATATATAAAGAACTCTTACAACTCAATAATAAAAAGACAAATAACCCAATTAGAAATGGGCAAAAGATCTGAATAGATATTCTTTCAAAGGAGATATATGAATGGCCCATAAGCATATGAAACGATGCTCAACATCATTAGCCATTAGGAAATGCAAATCACACCACAATGAGATACCACTTCACACCCACTAGGATGGATATAACAAAAAAGACAGATAATAACAAGTGTTGGCAAGGGTGTGGAGATTTTGGAGCCCTCATACATTGCTGACAGGAATTCAAAATAGTGTAGCCATTTTGTGAAACAGTTTAGTTGTTTCTTAAATGGTTAAACATAGAATTAGATATCCATCCAATAACTGATGAATGAATAAATAGAATATAGTATATCCATACAATGGAATATCATTCAGCCACAAAAAGGAATGAAGTACTGATTCATGCTATGACATGGATGAATCTTGAAAATGATATGCTAAGTGAAAGAAGCCAGTCATAAAAGGCCACATACCGTATGATTCCATTTATAGAAAATGTCCAGAATGGGCAAATTGATAGAGACAGAAAGTAGATTAGTGGTGTCCTGCAGCTGAGAGGCATGGGAGAGATGGTTGAGGGGTGACAACTAAGGGGTATGAGGTTTCTTTTTGGGGTAATGAAAATATTCTAAAATTGATTGTGATGATGGATCATGACTTCATGAATATACTAGAGACCATTGGATTTTATGCTTTAAATGGGTAAATTGTGTGGCATGTGAACATTTCAATAAAGCTGTTAAAAAAAGAAAAATGTCAGCAAAGAGTCTGTGCTTGCCCCAGGAAAGTCTGACTGACTCCCATTTTGAGACCGCATAGCCCTTCTTAGAGAAGTCTTTGAGGGCACCTGGGACATGTTAGTGTGTGAATTTATTTCTGTGTCTGTGTATGGAGAGGCCCCCACTCTCTCCTACAAGGCGCTTGCTTCCCTCTCTCAAGTATTGAGATGATTTATTGTCTATTTGATGAATGTCTTTCCCCGTAGGCTGGCTAGGCAGACTGGTTAGGGACTTTGGGACTTGAGGAGTGACTCAGCAGTGGGTTCTGTGGGCTTTCTTTTTCCCTCTCAGGTGTCCCAGAAGGGGAACTGGAGAAACCAGCAACCTGGAACCATCAACAGGCATGAACAGAAAAAGCCCCTTGGAAAGCCTGCTCACTCTAGCTGAAAGACTGTGAAAAGGGGAGCCCGGCAGAGAGTACCCACCCCACTGCAACCAATCACAGGGAAAAACTGCCCCCTGAATTTCCTCACCCCCACACCACGGTGCTGGCAGGGCCGAGTGGGGAGCTGGACTTCTGGCCCTACCTGGAGGCAGTGAGGTGGTATGAATCTGTGCCCTACTTTTGCTGGGATGGTGTCAGTGAGGCCAGCTGGGAATTTCCACTCCACTCGGACCTGCGTACTACACCTAAACAAGATGAATATTTGCAAAAAAGGGAAGATTAAGTAGGATCCAGAATCTCATTGAATAATACTCAAAATGTCCAGGATACAATTAGAGTCACTCTTCATACCAAGAACCAGGAAAATTTCAGCTTGAACAAGAAAAGATGATCAACAGACACCAACACAGAGATGATACAGAATTTAGATTCTAAATTGGCCACCATTAATATTCTTCAACAAGCAATTACAAACGTGTTTGAAACAAATGAAAAAATAGAAAGTCTCAGTGAGGAAATAGAAATTCTAAAGAAGAACCAAATGGAGATTTTAGAATCGAAAAATGCAATAACTGAAATAAAAAACTCATTGGATGTGCTAAATAGAATGAATATAACAGAGGAAATAATCAGTGAGCTTGAAGATAGAACAATAGAAAATGCCTTATCTAAAAACACAGAGAAAACAATCTGAAAAGAAATAAAAAGAAATAAAAAGACCTGTGGGACGGTAACAGAAGATCTAACATTTGTATCATTGGAGTCCTAGAAGGAAAGGATAAACTGTGGGCCAAAAAAAAAAGAAATTGGAGAAATAGTGGTTGAAAACTTCCCAAATTTGGCAAAAGACATAAGCCTATGCATTTCAGAAGCTGAGTGTATCCCAAATAGAATAACCCAAAGAAATCTACGCCAAGACACGTGATAATAAAAAACTAAAGACAAAGAAAAAATCTTGAAAACATCGAGAGAGACGAGGCATTATCTATAAAGAAAAAATGCTTCAAAAGACAGAGCCTTTCTCATAAGAAAGCATGGAGGACAGACGAAGAGGCATAACATTTTTCAAGAGAAAGGCCAATTTGTTCCAAAATTTCTTTTACTCTTGCCTTAAATTCACACCATTATTGATTCCTTTATTTAAGCATTCCGTTCTTGAGCGTTACTCATAAAGTGCTGTCTCATCTTCCTAATGGAAATATTAAATATTTTTCATTAAAACTACATCAAGACAACTTTTATAAGTTATTATTGTGATTAAATATCTTAACTTTTCTAATTAGTTACTAATGAGCTCTAGAAAATCCTTTATTTTGAATATTTAGCTTTTATCCCAGCAACTTTGCTGAATTCCTACTAATTCTAATAGTTTCAGAGCTTATTCTTTTGTAATTTGTGGATAAACAAAACATCTGCCAACAATGAGATTCCCCTCTGCCATTCTAAAGGTTCCAATTCTTATGTCCACTTCGTGTGTCTAGAAAAAGCATATATAATTGTCATAGGAGATAGTCTTGTTTGCTTTTAGTTTTATCTAGAATGTAGTGTTTCCTAAAGTGTGTTCCACGGGATTCTGGTTTTCCAGGATGTTTTGGGTGACGCTTGGTTAAATAAGAAAGAAGTGTATTTTTTTCTTCTTGTTTTTACTGCACTGCTTCTGAGTCTTAGGTATGACCGTGCTCTCTATGCACCTCTGGGAAGTGGGCGTCGGAGGGAGGAGCCCCTTTTCTCCTGCCCTTTGTTGGTAGAGCCTCTTGTGTGTCTCGGTGGTCTCGTGGCACACTTTGGGAAACGCTGCTTTAGATTTTCACCCAGCAATTGAGTTGCAATCGATATTCTTTGTAGTGCTAAAGAAGGGTCCTTCACTTCTCTTTGCTCATGGGACTGGGTTGGGGAAGGCAAGTGATTAAAGTAAAATTATTCTTTTTAGTCTCATATTATCAAACTGTTTGTAATAAACACGCATTCGCTTTAAAATTAAACAAAAATCCATAAAATGCAAATACTTCTGGAGAGAGAACATTTTCAATGTGGATTTGATCAGAATTGCTCTCTTTGTGAGGAAGGAAGTTGCCATATGATTAGTCCCTGTGTGTGTGGGGAGGAGAGAGAGAGAGAGGGAGAGAGAGAGGGAGAGAGAGAGAGAGAGAGCGAGCACACACGTGCAGTGGGGGCCTGGGACAGGTCACGGGGAGATGGGTGACATCATCTGCTGCTTGATTGGCTGTCATCAGGGCCTGGGCTTTTTCTGCCCATTTCCATTGTAGCCCAATTCACCATCAGCAAATTGAGTGAAAATCTTCCAGGCCAGTTGCTGACATGTTTGTACGATGAAGTCAAATATTCAAATCACTCCTTCTGACATTTAACAAACTCAATTTTCATGTAAAATTATCTCCTAACTCTCCAGAAAGCTGTTTATTTTTCTTCTAAGAAGGCACAAGTTCAACGTGCCTTTTCAAATGGATCTAATTTCTTGAAAGCCCCAAATTATAGCTTTTAATGGTGTTTTTCTTTCCTTGTGATTAAATCTCTTTGATCTTGGGCTACTTCGTGGCAATATTTGAATTTTCTTCTTCCCTCTCTTCATCCTTCCTATCCTCCCTTGCTCCTTCCTTCTTTTTTTTTTTTCTTTCCTTCCTTTTTTATTAGAAGAGAGACATTACGATGCGAGACTTTCTCTTCTGAAATGGTCTTTTCAAAACGCCTTTATTAAAATCACCAAAAAGTAGGATGTAAGAGATCCACCAAAGAAAAGGAATAATAGTAATATTATATAATAATAATAATAATAACAATAATAATAATAATGGTTAATGTCAGTGTCTATTAAGTCCTTGCTCTGTGAGCGGCGCTGATCTAAGTTCTTTGCGTGTATCTTATTTCAGCCTCCCCACACTCCTGTGAGCAGGAATCATCTGTATTTTAGAGTTGGGGGAACAGGTTAAGTAATTGCTCAAGATCACAGAGCTGGTAAATGACGGAGTCAGAATTTGAATCCACACTTCTTCCACTATCTATCCAAACCAGCTAAAGTCATTGTGCAAATTAGAAATAACGAGTGTTTTCAAAGTAAAGAGCCTCCCTTGGGAGAAGGAAAAAAAGAAGATGAAACAGTTGATGTTCTGGTGGAAAAAGAGAGGGAACAGGGGAAAGAGGAAGGCGTTTCAGAAGAAGTGAATCAATGGATGATCTAATGTCAGAGCTGGGGGAGCTCAGCCCCCTCATTTTACTGGTAAGGAAACTGATGCCCAGAGAGGGGAGGGCCCACCCTTGGTTGTGGAGGGTGTAGGTTCAGAACATGGACAGAACTCCAGCCTGGTGGCTTCCGATCCAGTTCTCATCTCCTTCTATTTCACTAGAAATAATTTTAAGCACCAATTCATTTTTCTTTTCATTTAAAAAAATTTTTTAATTTTTAATTCTTTTGGTGAGGAAGATTGTCCCTGAGCTAACATCTGTTGCCAATCTTCCTCTTTTTGCTTGAGGAAGCTTGTCCTTGAGCTAACATCTCTGCCAATCTTCCTCTATTTTTTGTGTGTGGGTTGCCACCACAACATGGCTTATGAGTGGTGTGGAGGTCTGTATCCTGGATCTGAACCCCTGACCCTCAGGCCACTGAAGCAGAGTGTGCAAACTTAACCACTACGCCACCAGGCTGGCCCCCAGTTCATTTTTTTTAGAATGTCAAAACCATCAGAAATGCTAAGTGTGGAGCAAAATGAAGGTGAGCCCATCTGCCCTTTGAGAAGATAGAGAACCTCCCCAGATCAGCGTTAAAGTTTGAGGATGTGACTTGTGATTCTGCTTCTGTTTACGGCTCCACTTCCCTTCTGCCCGGAGGAAACACCTGGAGGCCGATAAAAGCTGAGGGGCCCAGTTCCTTCCGTAATTCAAGGATTACGGCCGGCATTTTGTGTTATCTTCTTGGCTGAGTCAAAACCAACTGACTGGGTAAGTCCTAAGCACTTCCTGACCAAGGAGTCCAGACAGATGCTGCTGGGGCTGCTGCAGAACCAGGCAAGACTTTTCCCAACCTGGGATTTCCCCCCCACTTTGTTATTTTTGGTCCCTGTGACATCCTGGGCTTCTCTTTGGCATGGGATCGAATCTTAGCTACACCACTTAGTGTGTGTGTGTATGCACGTGCGTGTGTGGTGTGTGCAACTTTTATTACTAACAGCAGCCAACACTGATATGGCACTTTTTGTGTCAGGCAGTGTTCCCTGGCACTCCCTGTGTAGTAACTCATTGATACTTTTACCAATCTTCTTAGGCTGAATAATGGCCCCCAAAGACCATCATGTACTAATCTCTGGATCCTGTGAATATGTTCCCTTACGTGGCAAAAGAGACTTTGCAGCTGTGATTAAATTAAGGATCTTGAGATGGGGAGATGATCCTGCATTACCTGAGTGGGCTCTGCATAACCACAGTGGTCCTTTATGAGAGGGTGGCAGGAGGTTAGGGAGAAGAGAAGATGTTCCACTGCTGGCTTTGAAGGTGCAGGAAGGGCTGGGAGAAACCTCTAGTAGGTCAAAGATGCAAGGCACGGGTTCTCCCCGGAGCCTCCAGAAGGAACCAGCCCTGCAGAGGCCTTGGTCTTAGCCCCATAGGACTCCTTTTGGACTTCTGACCTTCAGGAACATAAAAGAAAAAAATGTGTGTTGCTTTAAGCCAGTAAATTGGTGGTAAGGAGGGTACTATTATCGTCTCTGTCTTACATATGAAGAGACTGAGGCACAGAGAGGTTAAGTTCCTTGACTGAGGTCACACAACCAGAAAGTGGCAGAGCTTGGAATCAAACACCTGTCTCTTTGGCTCCAGAGGCTGTGCGTTTGACTACTACACTATTTGACCTAAGGCAGGGCACTTTACTTCCATGATCCTCAGTTTTCTCACCTCTAAAATGGAGCTAATAATCTCTATACAACAGGTTGTTAGGGGGATTAAATGAGATAGTACCTGATTTTCTAGGTGTGGTAATGATGAGGTGATGCTGATGCTGATGATGATACTGATGACGACAATAACAGATGCCAATTGTGAGGTGCGGGAGGGCAGCAGTGTACAAGCTTTGAGAGGGAGTGTGGGGTGGACAGACCCGGGAAGTTTGCTAAAGGATGTGTCTGCTGTTGTCTTCTCTTCTTCTCTTGGCTCTGTTCTTAGTAGTCCAATGTCTTTTGTTCGAACTACCACCTTGCCAGCTCTCCTCACCATGCCAGCCCCTCACCCCAGCCTCACACGCATTCACAGTAGCTCAAATTTCTAACCAGCCCCTTTATACCAATATCAAGAACCAGAGCAGAATCCAAATAGGAGACCGTGGTCAGCCTGGGAGGCCTTCAGGACATCCCACTTGTTGTCCCAGAAGGTCAAGCTGTCACTCAAACTGGAGTCCACAGGGAAATCCTAAAATGGGAGTTGGGAAAGGGGATTTTGAGAGAAGAAACAAAAGTAGATACATATGTATATATGGATTTTTTTATGATTATAAAAGGACTGTTCTTTGTACAAAATATAGAAATGTACAAAGAATAAAATTCTCCCATAATTGTACCGCTAGAGAGCATTACGGTTAATATTTTCTGTGTATTTTCCACTCTTCTTTTTCCCCCTGTGTTTATAAATACTGTGCATAGTTTTATGTCTTTTCTTTTTTCAGTTAATAAAATGTTATGATCACTCCTCATATCATTGTCTTGTTCAAAAGACGTTATTTTTCTAGAAGACGTTATTCTATTTTATTCTATCCTCTTTATAGCATATGTATCTGAATGAAGACTAGGATGAATGTCCCTAGTATTTGAAAGATTCCTTATAATTTCCTTGTTGATCATTTGGGTCCATTTCTGGATAGAGCAAGAACCCAGCAGGGACGGTGGTCTTGTTCCAGGGCGATCGGGATGGGAACCAGATTGGGAGAGCCATTCTTTTGCCAGCGGACGTGTGTGTGTATCTGCGCTTTCTGGAGAGATGAGGGGGTGGCCTTGATACCAAGAAATCCCCCTATGTGCCCCCTGGGGGGCTTCCTTGATGCCATCTTAACATTCCAGAAGCTCCTCAGTTTTGAGCTGCAGAAAATTGATTCCGAGATGTGTTTTTTTTGGCCGGGTATCTTTCCAATACAGTAAATGAGAAACAAGGTTTAAAATCTTTCTGACTGGTTTCTTTATTTTTTAGGTTTGCAATTTGAAGTCTTGAATAATAACTCAGCAGAAGACCTTTTCTCCAAAAGCCTGAAAAGGCTCCAGTTTGGAATAAGCTCTGGGACAGTCAGTCGGTTGGGGTCAAGTTCTGGGTTCCTACTGCACCCTGACTTGTCTTATCTTAGCCTGTGGTGGCCGTTCTCCAAAGATGGCCTGTAATGAACCATGCCTCCAGTGTTCATGCCCTGTGGTCCTCTCCCCTTGACGCGGGGCCGGCCCTGTGACTCCCTTCTGACCAATGTGGCAGAAGAGACTCTGCATGATTTCTGAGGTTATGTCATAAGAAGCCTCACGGCTTCTGGGAGAGGCCGTTTACCATCTATGGCAGCCATGCTGTGAGGAAGCCTAACTAGCTACGTCGGGGGGCTGTGTGGAGAGAGGTGTTGGGCCAGCACCCAGCTGTGGAGCCAGACCTGTGAGTGAAGGAGTCATCTTCAGTGTCCCGCCCAGGTCACCCTTCAGATGACTCCAACGCCAGCCACCTTCAGACTGCAACCACCAGCCGATCCCAGTTAACCCACGGAACATAAGGGGATAATGACACAGGATTGTTTTAAGCCACTAAATTTGTGGTAGTTTGTTGCATAGCAATAGATAACTCAAATTTATTAACTGCAAGGTATTCTAAGTATTTCTTGACCTCAGGAAACTGCGAATTCCTTGAAGGCAGGACTCACATCTTAGCATTTTTGGTATAGCTAGTAAATCTTGCATCACAGCTGACACAAGTCTGGAATGTTCAAACAGTACTTTACTAAAAGCTCTGGAATAACAAAAGAGGCAAATACAGAGAAACACACGAAATTTGCTAATGTATCTATAAAATGTACCATTCATTTTCTGCTTATGGTCCACCATGGAATGCTTCCCTTCCAGCTCCTGGCCAGCCTTAATGTCACAGAGGCCATTTTTTTCTTTATATACTTTTGAAAAAGTAAACACACATTTAAAATAAATTGGCTTAAAACTAAAAGATACATAAGTCTTCCTCTCATTCCTGTCCACAGCCACTCAATTCCCCTCCTCAAAGGCTCCAATATTATTGGTTTCTTTTACTGTTCTAGAAATATTCAATTGGATACCTTTTATATACACACACATGTATGTGTGCATGCTAGCCTACTCTGTGCACCTTTTTCATATAACAATATATCTTAGCAATCTTTCTACATCATTCCTTTTTTATGGCTACCTAGTATTCCATTGCATTGTACCAGAATTCATTTTATATTCTCTTGTTGAGAGGCATTTAGATTATTGCCAATATTTTGCTATTAAACACAGTATTATGAATGCCTTTATTCAAACAGCATTTCACACGCTTATTTCTCTGGAGGCTATATTCCTAGAAATGGCATTGCTGGGTCTGGGCATCTCAGTTCATGGTTCCCGTGGGAGGTGGGGCTTTAGCAGGAGAAAGCCCATCTGGGCGCTAAATGCCGAGACAGCACTGGCGCCTAGTCGTGCCTGCAGCCACAGCAGGACTGGACCCCTGAGGAACGCGGGGCGTTGAGAGGCGATTTTTGCTCTGTGCCAAAGCCCGGAAGAGTGAGGGGCCTTGGAGGGTGCTGGCCTGGAGAGATGGACCGTGGAACTCTTCTTACGGGAGAAAACTAGAGATCTATTTTCGCAAGCAAAACTGATTTTATCCAAGTATTGGCTAAAATGAGGGTTGAGCTACTTGCTGAATCTTACCGATCAAGAACTTCCAGAGTTTCTTAGAAGACCAGGCCCTGGCCCTGACTCCTGGCATAGCAGCTGTTCCTGTAAGCTCTTGAGAATTTTACAACGTCATTTCACTCAGCAGTGATCTCCAGCTCAGACTTTTCGCCAAGTTAGATATCCTTTTCCCTAAACTGGAAGTATGAAAAAGTCTTCCACCGCTAAAGGCAAGTTGGCCCGTTACTTTAGCTCCATCGGTTGCAGTTCTCAGAAATGGCCAAAAGATGGCACTAGACACAAACGATTCTACCTGGCGCGTTCAGAGACACCTCAAAACCCCGATCCTGCTCGAGCTTCCTGGCCTTTTCCTAAGCTTCTGAAGCACACAATCCTTGGTAGAACATGATGTTAATGACGAAGCCAAAAATGCAAAAGAAAACAGAATGAAAGCAAGCCAACAAACAAATGATACTGAGCAAAGGAATGCAATGATCACGCTCATGGGTCAGAGAGCTGGCCGGGTGCATCCTATGGAACTGGCGTCAGGGTAGCTGGCTCTCCCTGCCCCCGGATCAGTCCATACGGTTCTTATGCAGGCATCTCGGGCATAGGGGTCGGTAGTGGTGGCATATGCTTTCATTCTGGATCTCCTAACCAAGACTTTGCAGTCTCCAGCCCTGGAGTCATCTTTGTTACGACCTCCCCATACCTTCTGTGCGTCTCCCCAGGAACATGCCCTTTATCTTCTGATCCTGTATCCCCATTTGCCCAGCTGTTGGCCGCCCTCATACTCAGGCCTGGGGCTCCTCCCTCATCTTCTCCAATGGCCTCCAGCCACCCAGGCCATGTCTGTGCTCTGGACCTGTCTGGTCATTCTAGGGTAATTGCTGATGAAAGTTGGAGGTCGGGAGCCCTCCAGTGTGACGACGTCCACAAAGGTGACAGTGATAGGACAGCGCTGTGGTGACTGTCACAGTGTTGGCACCTCAGAAGTGTCTGTTGAATAAGCCAAACTGCAAGGGGGCTCTGTATATCTGAGTGGAGGTCAGGGTCACTTCCTCTATTCTCCCTGACCACCAGGGCTGGTGGAGAAGCGCATGTACACCATTTCCTGTAGATTGTTGACCCGCTGCCAGGAGCCTCTCTTAGTTCTCTCTTTGCTTCCTTTCTTCCTTTTCCTCCCTTCCCTCTCCTGAGTGAGGTCTGCGCGACCTTGCAGAGGTTGGAAAGACCATGACCGCTGGGCACGGAGCAGAGCTTCCTTCTTCTTCTAAGCGTGTGGGTCAGGCTGGGGCTGTATCTGGACGCGTCTCCTTGTGACCTGTAGCCAGAGGGCTGCCTTTACAGAGACCTAAGTGGTGGGAGTGGCGGGAAATGCCTTCTGGCTAAAAAGAAGTGACCGAGGGCACAGACACTGGTCTGAAACTGCTGCCCACAGTAGACTGCCGTGCTCCTCTCTGAAGGGGGTGGTGCATTTGCCTCTAAGACAGGGAAGACTTCCTTCCCGCAAGGGAGGGGATGCTAACGGAGAGATCTGGGTGTAGATAAAGGTCAGGTGGTGGAACTGGTTGGAGCCCAGAGTGGCGGTTGCCTCCTGCCCCTCTGTCAGCCTGGTCCCCATCACCTCTCACACCACTGCTGCACGTCTACCCTCACGATTACGGCTCAGGTCTGGGTTGCTTCCGATTCTGCTCGGTGCTGTGTGAGTGACACCTGACGCAGGGAGGAGGTTTGAGTGACACCCAGGTTATGATATTCATCCACCTCTGTGGAGAAGGTGAAGGCCAGCAGTGTTAATAAGACTCAAGTCTTCACCTTAGCTAGACATGAGAAGAGGAGAGGAATATGAAAAACAGAGAAGGAAGAAGCAAAGCAATAAAGAAAATGGAAATCTGTAGATGTTTGATGAGCCTTCCTTCCAGAATGGTGTGCAGCACTAAGGAAATGAATAGGAGAAGGGCACAAAGCCTGGCTTTCAAAGACCAGAAATTTCCTTGGGGCAAAGGAAGGGCAAAAAAGGGCAGCGCTGTCCTATAAAGCAAGTCTTTTCTTACTTTTTGCAGATGCCTAGAATATTAACCAAAGGGATGAGAAAACAGTCCAGCTTCGCACACGGCTTCTCCAACTGGCCAGCCCTGTTCCTGTGACACTGCGGGGCGGGGTGGGCATTGCACAGAGTCATCAAGAGACAGGGAAATGATGGAAATGATGGAGCTCTCTCTCAGATAAAGCGGGTAATGGCCGTCACTTATGGACCACTTAGTGAATGCCGGTTTCTGTGGTGTTTTGTACATACATCTCTTCATTTGGAGCTCGCATTACTCTCTGAGCTGCGTTCTGCTGTCATCCTCATTGTACGGAAGAGGACAGGAGGCTCTGTAGTTATATAACTTGCTGGAGCCTTCCACCTGATTCCACCTGATTTCACTGAATCAGAAGCCCAGATTCGGCTGCAGAAGCTCCAAGCAATGTGCTCTCCTATGAGTGAGGTGGTATCTTCTTGTTTATGCTCAAACCCATAGGTCCAATGGTCCAGAGAAAACGTGCTCTTAAGTTTTGGAAAAGTATATTGCCTCCGCTCCCTGCCCCCACCACATCCCTTCTGCCTCTGCCCTCTCCGCTCTCTGCCATTTGACCTTCTCCTGTGGCCACCTGGCCACCACGGGGAGAAGGAGCGAACATTCAGGATTGCTCAGAGCATTCTCCGGCATGAGAGAGGTTTTGGGGGGAGATGGGGGATAGAGGACGGAAGCAGTTAGACCCCCTCTGCCCTCTCTGCCGCTTGGGGAGGCTTGGCTTTCAGCGGTCAGCGCTGGGCAAGGCGCAAAGCTGGCGGGTTTGGCGGCCGCATCTCCTTCCTGTTCACCTCTTTTCTTGTCTGAAAGCCGCATCCATCCTTCCCGCGTGAGAGAACGCGCCTGCCTGCACACGCCAGCTCTGCCGCTGGCCGCCTCTGCTCAGGTCGCAAGTGCTGCTGAGCGGCGTGGGCTGTGAGGGGGCCCTGGTGGGAGGTGACGGGGCGCTAGGGCTACTGTTCAGGGAGGGCGGGGCCACTGTAAGGTCGTCCCACCGCTGAAAGAGGTGGCAGTGAGGGGGAAGGGAGCAGCTGCCATGAACCAGGCTTGGAACGAGGAGCCACCCTTTCCCACCCCGTTTACACCCGAGAACAATCCGGCAGGAGTGCTGGAAACGTCAGTCATCACCCGCGGGCCCTCGCCTCTGTCCGGGGAACACCCTGCTCACAACCCTGTTGGCTAAGGCGGTGATGGACTGGTGATTGTGGCCTGGCACCAGAGGCTGAGCTGGACCAGTCGGATTCATTCTCTCAGCTTGAAATTAAACTAGAAATGAGGAGAGAGGTTGCTGATGGCTGTGGGAAAGGTCGCGACCTCAACAAGGGCTGTGGTGCCCATGAGGGTCAGATGGACGCTGCAGTGAGGAGGGAGCAGAAACCCAGATTGAGGCCAGCTGGTGGAGAGAAGAGAGGAGAATAAAAGCTCCAGAAGCAGCTGAAGATAAGAGACCCTCCATCTATGTGCTACAGGAGAGCACCACCGGCAGAGGTGCTGCATCCAGCCAGCGCTCCCTCCAAGGCCACGCCCCCGGGGCCGGGCCTACCCCCAGTGGGAGGGGCGCCTTGGAGTGGATGGAGATGCCCCACGGCCTGGACCACCTGTGGCGGAGTCTGAAGGCTGCCCTGCCCCAACGCCTAGTCCCAGACCGGCTGCCTTTCCACGAGAGTCCTGTTTTGCGGATGACCGAGTGGCTTTCCTTCTGATGACCCCTCTCTAAGTGAGGAGAGAGAACCTCTGTCCTTCAACCTTGCAATCCTGTTGTGTCCATCTTACAGACAATGGAATGGAGGCCCAGACACTGTCCCATGGTCCCCAGCCCCCAGCAGGTGAGGACGGTTCTAGTCAACTGGCTCCTTTCTTGCCATTCCATGGGAGTGTGAAGTTCCTGGGGGCTTTGTAAATAGTTTTCCTATCAGTGAGCCCAGGAGACCAAAGGAGGGAGGAGGGGCCGTGGGAGAGTGGCCAGGTGGCCTTCAGCCTCTGTGTGGTGACTCAGCTGCCCTCCTGCCCAGCCCCTCTGTGCACAGCTCCCTGCCTCCTCTTGGTGGGCCGGCCTCTCCCTTCCTCTTCTGAAAGGGCCGATGCACCTGTGCCTGGCCAGTGACGTGCCCATGGGCTCTTGGACAGCGCCTTCCTCTAGCGCCGTTCTCCTTTGCCTTCGGGAGCTACAGGAGGAAGAAGGGCCTGTCTTCTGAGCGGCAGTTAGAAGGGCAGTGGCTGTCCCTTTCTCCTCCTTTCCCTGTTGGGGAGAGCTGTTTGCCTCCCCTCTACCCCATTTGCAGCCAAAGCAGAGTGTGTGTGTAGGGGGAGCACTCTGCCTCAGTTAGGGGAGAGGCCTCGAAAGAATTGCCTGTGAGGTCTGAGGGTGACTTGGGGTCATGGGCCGGGGCATCTGTTTCTAAGAACTGATGCCACACAGAGGCACACTGGAAAGTGGGGCATGGAGGCCAGTAACGTGGTTCACCCTCCCGAGGAGGGTGGCAGGACGGCCTGCCACCAGCTACTCTTGGTTCTGGGAGGGCCATGAAGGGACCTGGAAGGTTCCGTGCTCCCACCCTAAACTGTCTGGATGTTAGTAAGAGAGGAGCCAGTGGGCTGCCCTGGGAGAGAGAAGCCCTTGCCCCAGAGGGAGTGGAGAGTGTGTGTTCTAGCAGGGCCGAGGGGAGGGAGATGCGGCAGTCCCTCTCTGAGGGCTGCCTGCGCCTTGGAGCCAGGACAGAGGGAGCCCGCCCTGCAGCATGCATCTTGCACGACAGGAACCCACAGGTGGCCTGGGCACACTGCGTCAGCCCCGCTGTGAGGGGACGGCAGCCCTCCAAGCTGAGAGACTGGAAGGAGGTGAAGTAAACAGTTGCTGAGGAAGGGCGGCGCCTCCCCTTCCCCGGGTCATCAGCCAGATTCCCTCCGCCTGGCTCCCTGGCACAGCCCTCTGCCCTGGGTCTGGGATTGGGGCTTTGAGCTGATGATCGCTGAGCATAGCCATATCTGTCCATGATCAGATTTACCTGCAATTGCACTGCTGCAACCAGAGGAGGCTGAGAAATTATCAGAAGGACCAAAGACACATTTATCTGGGAAGACCAAACCCTCTTCCCTCCTCTACCCTCTTCCCACGCAGAGCCCTCTGCTACTCTAGAGGGCGTGGGGACTCGGAGAGCGAGATGACTACATCAGTGTAAGTGGAAGGCCACACGTCTGTGCCCAGCTGAGGGGCGCCCGCTCAGTACATGGCACTTTGTTTGAGTCCTGTCTGGAACCCCTGAGAGCTGGGGAGTGCTTCTGTGCCCGCGGGCTGCTTACAGCCCGGGCCTAAAGTTGGAGAGCCCATCACTGTGAGGTCAGAGCTGGGCCCAGGGAGGGAAAGGAGTCCAGAGGCAGATACTGGGGAGTCACCAAGAGGGAGAGAAGTAGGGGACAAGCAAAGTTATTGGAAGGCCCTTCTCAGGCTTTGAATATTTAAGGTCTGCATTTCTTTTCAAAGAAGAGAGGCAAATCAGGCTGCAGATATGGTGACCTGGGCCAGAGAGCATGTTTGGAGGAGTGGCTGGGTCTCCAGAGTTGGCCAGAAAGTGGCTGTTAGTGTGGAAGCCAAGGCCCAGAGGCGCGGGTGTGGAGAGGGATCCTCTGCCTCCTGCTCTGGGCAGCCTGGGGCAGCTGGGACATCGATTCTGGGGAGCAGGAGACTGAGGCCCCGTCCCACTGCCTTTAAGTGGAAACACCTCCCTCCTTCTGCCTTCCTGTCTTAGCATGTGGGACCGTGCAGGCGCTGTTCCCTCAGGCCAGGGACCTTCTGCCTGCCCACCTGGCCCTGCTCCCTGCTTGGATTGGGTGGTGTTGATTGAGATCAGCGGGCAGAATGACCCTCCAGTGTTTGGAGGTGGGAGCTCCACCCGCTACCCAGATTTACGCAGCCAACCCTGGGGAATTCTGTCTGGGCAGACTCAGCTCCCGCTTTCTTGGAAACCAGAGCGTCTGGAGAAGCGCCGCTGTCCTTGCCCACAGTTTACTACGGGAGGATGTGACGGGTTGTAGTCAGCAGTTTCTTTTCTATGGCTCCCTCTTTAGCCCAACACTGTGGCCTCAGGTCCTGGGGTTCCCTCCTTGGTGAAGAGAGAAGGCTTTTTCCATCTAGTACAGGCTGGCGCTGAGGCTCGCCACCATAGGAAGGGCAGAGTATGTGCTAGAAGAAGACCTTTAGCCAGCGGGAGTGGGGGAGGGGTGGACGCGGACAGCCTTTTCCTCCCAGCTGGGACAAGAATGGGGGCGGCTGGAGAGTCAGAGACAGCCAGGCAGGCAGGCAGCTGGGGGCCTGGTTTCTCCCTCTGAGCAGAGTCTGGGAATCCTGGAGATGCGGGGAACCAGGTAGGGCAAGGGTTGGGTAGTTGGAGGAGGCGTGAAAGTGGAGGGGCTATACCCTCCTCCCCACACGGACCTGCTTGTGGGGCACCCCTTCCCCGCACCAGCGTGGGCACCTGCATCAGAGGACAAATGGTGTGTGGGCAGAGGGAGGGCCTGGGTTGGTACTCCTGGGTCATGGCTTGGTGGTGACCCTGTGTTCCTGCATCCCCATGGGAGGGGAGGCTGAGCTGAGAGCCATGGAGCTGCCTGGGGCGGGTGAGGTGCTGCATGGCTGTCCTGTCTGCACTCTGCCTCCCAGGCTGGAATCGAAAGTGCTTGAGGACAGGACAGGCGTTCTGGCTCTGCTCCTCCCATATCCATGTCTTCGGTTTCCTCCAGCCGTGACAAATGTTGCTGGCCTTGCAATATTTTTGGGACAGCCTCTCATCCCTCACTTTGGACCCACGATTACAAATTAACAAGAGAATCTCCCCTTCCCGTATTTGCAGGTCAGTCCAGGATTTCTAGGGCAGGGAATTCAGCCTCTGGCAGAGCTCCCGGGGTGCCCACAGCGAGGAGGGTGTGGTTGTTTTCCATGACATCAACCTCCAAGAGTCAGGGGTGCTCCTTAGCAACCTGCTGTGGATTGACCATGAATTGATTTAAGCCCTCCCTGGACCTGTTTATGTTTCATTAAACTCTTTTATTGATCCTCTTAATTTTCTCTTTGCTGATTGATGCTGGGCCTTGACTTCACACACCTCTCCCTGGCTCTCAGTCTCGAGGGTTTCACAGGTGTGTCTGCACTTCAGGCCCTGGCCAAGAGGCACAGCCTGCAGAATTGGCCTTCAGCGCCCTCCTGTCCCCTCCCTCCTCCTCTCTCCTGAAGAACCCAGAAGAAGTTCATATGCACCCCCCCCCCCCCCCCCCCCCCGCCCCATTCTCCATTTGCCTTTTAAATACTTAACCCCAAACCATGGAATCTTTGTTAGTAAAATTTCAGCTGCCATTGGCTAGTGGTAGAGATAATTTTGGTCAGGGAGGCCTTTAAACTCCACTTCGTCTGTCGCTGTCTATTTTGGTTTTGGCAGAAACAATGCTCATTGAAGCCATATCACATTGGCGGGGGGTAGTGGGGTGGTGGGGTGGTGGGCAGTTTGCAGAATGACTGCTGGACCAGCCTGGGAAATTTGCGCATGATCCATTTAAATTCATTCTCCCTCGCTCACCCAAATGGAGTTTTGTTTACATGGGGCCACTAAAAAAAGAAAAAGAGGCCTTGTTATGTGGGTGTAGTGGACGGAAAGGAAATGGGCGCCAGCCACCTACCTCCGCTCACATGTGGTGTTGGTTAGATCAGGGCATAGCTTTCCTGGTCCTCTCCTCCGGGCTTGTTGCTTACCTCCTGTTGTATTCTCTCCCGAGAGCCATTTGGGAGTGGGGTTTCTAACTATTGTTTTATCTGACTTATGGGAAAAATTAAAAAAGACTGTATTTAGAAAATATTTTCGAGTTATTTTATCCAGAATCTCTATGTATTTGTGGTGGAAGAATTTCGTGTTAGCTTATTTCACCATTTTTCCAGACCTAGAAATTTCCTGTTTCTGTTTTCCTAAGGAGAGAAATGTATTAATTTGGTAGGAAAATTCCCAGTACACAGGCCGTCCCTGCGTTACCTTTTTTCTTGCACCCTCAAAGCCCCATAAACCCAAAGAGAACAATACAGAATCTACGGAGAGGCGGGCTGATCTTACTCAGGGCTGAGAGGCCCATCTTGACTGGTCTGTGGTCCCAGTCAAGCAATGTGCTCCCATGGGCCTGGCGCCTCTCATCCCCATGGGCAGCCCAGCCAGAGCGCCACTGCCCAAGGCCCTGACCTCTGCTTGGGGACCCTGAACTCCCTCCAGCGGCCACCCATCCTGTACAGATTGTGCTTCCCTCTGTGCGCCTCCGGGGGCTGCTCTGGAAATCCAGGCATTGTGGATCGGGGAGTTACGGTGACAATCTTTTGGCAGAAGGCCTTAAAGTGTCTTGTGGGAAGCTCTTTCTAATTTGCACCAAGTCCCCGTTTGGGATGGTGCTGGGCTGCTCGAGCGTTTCTTTAAGTGTGATCTTTGTTGATTCCTGTGGAGTTTGCTCCTTCCAACATGCTCTGAAAATTGCTCCTATTTGGCAGCGGCAGCAACAGCAGCAGTAACAAACATTTACTGAACTCCTAATAACTCCTATTAATAATTGTTAGCATTTATTGAGTGTTTGCTGTGGGCCAGGCCTTGTGCTAGGTGCTTTTAAAATACACTTTTGTTTAACTTCTTCACCCTGCGAGGCAGTACCAGTGTGATTCCCATTCTCTCGCTGAGGAGCCGAGGCTTAGCCAGGCTGTCAGTTGTCTCAGAGTGTCAGTGATGGGGCTGGCACTCAACGTGATCCCTTTGCCTCCATGCTCTCTTCCAGGGCCGGGTCCCTGGACTGAGAGATGGGGAGGCTCGCTGTCAGTGTGGGACGCATTCAAGGCAGCTGTCCCCATAGAACCAGCTAACGGCTGTGATGGAGTTACCTTCGGGGCCGTGGGGTCCCAGGAAAGGGAGAGCTGCAGGCAGCTGGGGTGCTGGGGGAGGCTTCACAGAGGTGAGGACATGCTTCCCCTGTTAACCTGGGAATGGTTTCCACTTTTTTACACCTCTCTATGGCCCTGCCTCTGTCTGAGTGCTGCCTCTGTTCCTGGGTGTGATCAATGTACAACATGGTGCCATGCTGGGAGGGATGCTCTTCTTTTCCACTTGGCTGGAAGAGAAACCCCCGAGCTGAAAAATGAGCTCTCCATTCGGAAGAAAGTGGATGCACAATGACACTTCCTGAACAATTCCATTAAACTGCCTCCCAGGATCTGACACCCAAGGTTTTACTACTGGCCAATCCATACCACTCTCAGAGGGGCTGCCTCTGCCTCTCAGGCTGGCATTGGCTGCACCTGTAAATTCCATGACTGAACAGTTCAGAAAACAATAGCTTTCTTTCACTGAAGCCCAGAGTGGTTAAAATACTACAACCAGAGATTCATCAGCTTCCAATCAAGGAAGCTGATTAATTTTCCTTGTCGCAGTGTCTTGGAGCACTGAATTTCACATAATTGTAAATGAAATGAAATAACTACAGGCTGCTCTGTTTCCCACTCAGTTTTCACCATCAATGGGAAACACTCACTTAAGAGAAACAGGTGGCTGTCCTTAAACTCTGGAAAGCACCCCAAGGACCAGTATGGCCTGGCGACGCTGGTTTGGTGTCTTTCAGGAGGGCCGAGCCTTGATGGAGATGGGAACATCACCCAGTCAGGGGATGGCGACACCACCTGGTGATGTGTTGGGGAGCCCCAGGGGGCAGGAGAAGAACAGTGACCTCAGTAGGCACCCGGGACGCTATCTAAGGTGCAGCATTGGCTGGGCATCCCCCACGTGGAACAGGTATTGGAAAGAGCGCTGGCAATCTGGGTTCTGGATGCCATTCTGCATCTGCTGGGTGAACCACGCAGCTCTGGGGGCTACTGCTCTCTCATCCTTAAAATGAGAAGGTTGGACTGTAGCTTTGTCCAGGAGACCACCCAGTCTGGGTCCCTCTGGTTCTATAAGTACTGACTCAGCCCTTGCTGTCTGGACACTTCCAGGCTTATTTGGAAGACAGACTCACTCACAAAGCAAGAGAACAGGATAAAATGCTGGAGAATCCCCTGCTAGATTGGGTGAGACAGATGGAAGATACAACCACTTTCCAAAAACACACCTTCAAAAATATTTCTGGTGATTTCTGAGTGGTAGGAAAAGAGGTGATAATTATTTTCCTTATCACACATTTTTATACTTTCTAAAATCACTACAATCATATTAATTCCTTGTTAATCTGATTCTTTTTCTTCTTACAGCTAAGGAAAAATAGTTCCACAAAAATCCAGCTTTATTGATTTAAAAGTAGTGATTGTCAAACTTAATCGTGTGTCAGAATCACCTGGAAGTCCTATCAGAACGCTCCCAGAGGTTCTGATTCTGTGGGTCGGTGGCGCCTGCGAATGTGCATCTCTAACAAGCTCTCAGGTGGTGCTGATGCTGCTGGTCGGGTGACCGCACCTGAAGAACCACTGACCCAGCGTTTCACAGTCTCTCTCTGATAGTGCTGTTATCCGAGCTTCTTGAAGTCGAATCCTGCTTTTTCTGGGTTTCTTTGGCATTTTCTGACTGTTACACGTGGTAAATAATTTCCTTGTGTGTTTTGGAAATTTAGATTCTCAAATGATCTTCACTAGACTTTGCTTTTTGCCATGTTTGTTCGTGGCAGTCCTGCGTGGACTGCGTCAGAGGCATCTCTCGCCAAAAAGATTTGAACAGTTTTCTTAAGCAAACTTTTTATTGAAGCATAACATCATGCCAAAAACCACACATGTTATAAGTATGTAGCTTAATGAATTTTCAAAAAGTAAAGTCTTGATGGGTGTATCACCATATAAACCAAGAAATAAAAGATTATCAGCTCCCCAGAATCTCCCTCATACCCTCGTCTAGTCACCGCCTCCCCGCAGTAAACAATACTCTGACTTCTAACGTGAATTCATGTTGCTTGTTTCTGAACCTCAGATACATGGAATTATCTGTGTGTACTCTTTAGTGTCTGGCTATTTTCACGTGGCATTATGTTGGGAGGTTTATTTACGCCATTGCATGTAGCAACAGTTCTCATTTTCATTGCTGTACAACTTTCACTGTGTGACTAGATCATGCTGTATTTGTCCCATCTATGGTGATTTGATTGTCTTCTGGTTTCAGCTGTTACAAGCAGTACTAATGTGTGCATTCTTGTATGTATCCTGCAGCACACATGAGGCACTTTTGCAGGGGTGCACCTAGGAGTGGCATTGTGCGATGTGGGGCATATGTATGTTCAGCTTTAGTAGACACTGTCAGCTTTGCCAAGTGGCTGTAGCAATTGACACTCCCACCAGTCATATGAGAGATTTCCGTCTGCTCCTCGTCCTACCAACACTTGGTATTGTCTTTCTCATTCTAGTCATTCTTGTAGATGATTAGTGGTATCGCTCTGTGGTTTTAACTTGTATTTCCCCCAGTACTAATGAGTTCGCAGTCTTTCATATGTTTACTGGCATTTGAATATCCTTGTTGGTGAAATAGTTCAAGTCTTTCGTCCACTTTTCTATTGGGTTGTCTGTCCTTTGCTTATTAATTTGTAGGAGTTCTTTACATATTCTGGATATGAACACTTTGAGAAGTAAATGTATTACAAATATTTTCTCCTACTTTGTGGCTTACCTCTTCTCTTATGAACAGAAATTCTTAATTTAACATAGTCCAATTTATTAATTTTCCCCATTATGGTTGTTAGTGCTTTTGGTGTCCTGCTTCTAAAATCTTTGCTACCTGAGAGTCATGAAGGTATTCTCCTGTATTATTTCCTAGACATGTTGTTTTACCTTTCACACTTGAGATCTACAATCCATTTGGAATTGCTTTTTCGGTATGGTGTGAGGTAGGGTCAGACTCATTTCTGCACTGCTTTACCACCTCTGCCATAAACTGGGTGACTCCATGTGTGGAGGGCTGTTTTGGGACTTTCTGTTCTTCCCCATCGGTTTAATTGTTTATCTTTGTTTCAATGCAGCACTGTCTTAAATCCTATGGCTTTAAAAAAAGTCTTCATATCTATAGTGTAAGATGTCTGGCTTTGCTCTTCTCTTTCCAAAGTGTTTTGGTTATTTTTCACTCTTTGCATTTCCATATGCATTGTAGAATCAGCTTATCAGTTTCCACAAAAACACCTGCTAGGGTTTGGATTATGACTGCATTGACTCTATGAATCCACTTGGAGAGGATGGACATGTTTATAATCTACATCTTCTAATAATATATCCAACTCCAGAACATTTGTGTCTGCCAAGTGCCCCAGGGCATCATTAGCTCGGAAACAAATTTTGTGTTATGTTCATACCTTGGGGCTCTCAGGATAGCTTGGGTTGTATAAATTTGAACCCCAAATTGATGCAAAGGTGGGTTTGTGATTATTAATTCCCAGGGAGACATAATTAATTAGTTAATCTATTTATCTATTTATTTTTTGTCCATCTTAAGTTTAAGCTAAAATTTCTTAAACATTTTTTTATTGAAATATATTTGACATATAGCATTGTGCAAATGTAGGGTGTACAACATGTTAATTTGATACATTTATATATTGTGATATGATTGCCATTGTAGTGACAGTTAGCACCTCTATCCCGTTACATAATGATCCTTTCTTTTTAGTGTTTGGAACCAGTCAGTAAGCTAAGCTTTCTTTACTGTCAACCTGAGTTGGTGAGAAATTTTTTCTAGGTGGTGCCTTTTGTCTTTTTTCTGTCTCTTTTCCACATAGGCACTGGACCCCAGCCCCTCAGGGTTGAGAGCTCGCACTCCCTGCCTTGCCCCATCCTCCCGACCAGGTTTTCACAGCCACAGCACAGGTCCTTTTCGGCCTCTGGGGAGTTCTCTTGCTTCTGTAGGGCTCTGTTGGATTGAAAAGGGTACTTATTTTTTATCCAGCATTTTTTGATGTTTCATGCTGGGAGGCCGTGTTCTTTGGTCAGTTCTCCCATCAAAATTTCAGAAAAGGTGTTCTGGCTTTTAAGTAGTCATAAAATAAACATAGAGATGGGCCCCTTTCTCAGTTTGGAATATTTTTTCCCCTCTTCTGTGCCTGTCAGAATTTTGTCCTTGGTTCTGACCTTGAGGGACTGGGCATCAGGCAGGCCCCCTTAAGAAACTTTCAGATCTGTCCGGGGCTGAAGCCACTAAGCGTGGAATAGCGTCCCATAGGCATGAGACCATGCCATGGGACTCCCTTCCACAGGACTTCTCACTGTTAGTCGGCCCACCGTCTCCAAGCTGCTCACAGCGTTCATCCTTCTCCCTGCCTATTGCCCACAGCCAGAAACAGCTTTATTTATAGCTGAAATAGGTAGATACTCACACAGCATTTTTGAATTAATTTAATAGATGTAAGGAGCCCCAGCTCTGTGCCAGGTGCTATGCTAGTGGTGAGTTAGACAGATGGGGTCCCTGACCTCTTGGAAATGTGATCCAGTGAGATGCACAGAAGTCCCCGCCAGCGCCTTCATCACATACGCCCTGACACCAGGTCCGGGGTTGTTGCTGTGGGGCCTTTCGCTTTACATCCACTGTGTCCTCCCAGGGATGTCAGCCTGGCTCAGGAGCTCTTTCCTTCTCCTTCACAATTCCTTGTAGTGAGGGGAGAGAGACAGGGTCAATTATTAAGGAACAAATGAACAGACACCACTGCGTCTGCAGATTGTTCATACCTAAACCTACGTCCTATGGAACATCATTCAGAGGTGTCCTGCCCTTTCACCGGCCACTCAATGCGCAGTCTCAGGTTTTCTGGGATCTGGAAGCCTTCAGCATCATCTTTACTGATCTTCCGTACGCTCCTAGAAGGAGCGTTCGACATTCATTTGACAGTTGCTGACTTAGGCCCCAAACACTCCAAGTGCCCAGAAAAAACACCTACACTTTTCTTCCCAAGTCTAGCAGCGTATCTCCAGGTCCTTTCTCTGCAGGAAGCAGCCTGCTCACCCCCGTAACAGGGAGGAAATCGTAAAGTGCAGCCAGCTATCCCTCGGTTCCAGTCCAGAGAACCCCACGTTTCACAGATACCTCTGGCACCTCCGCTGGGAGAAGGTGCTCAAGGTCCCAGGAGGATGCCTCCGTTATCTGTGGTGAGAATGTGCAGCCTGTTAGCCTTTCACACCTCAGATAGAGTCACTTACATTGGCCCTGGGAGAAAGCCACCCTGAGAGAGTAGGAGATCTGAGTGCAGCAGAAGTTGAGAGAGGCCTCACATACACACACACACACACACACACAGGCCTATCCGTGGGTGAGGTGGCCCAGGCCCCTCTGGGTTCCCGATGGAGCCAGACAGGCACGGTGAGGAGCGTGGAGTGATTTCATCCATTCAGCAAACACGTGAGCCCCGTTCTGTACCCTGCGCTGGGCTTGGCTCTGCAATCAGAAGGAGGAGAGCTGGTCATGGCCCTTGGAGGTCTCACGGCCCACACAGGAGAAGGTGGCGCACAAGGAGAAGCATGGCAGCTGACAGAGACCTCACAAGGAGCGGTCGGGGCGACAGTTCTACCTTAGGGAAGGGGCCAAGAGGGGCTGGGCCTCAGGACGGAGTCTGAGCTCTGCGGTGTCTGCCGGACAGGTAGAGATGCCAATGGGAAGGGCATTTGAGGGGAGGGAACAGTGAGGGCAAAGGCGTGGCAGGGTGCTTCATCCTGGGATCTGTGGAAGCATTTGTAGCTGGGGAGACCTTTGGTTGTGAAGGGTTGAGATGCGAGACAAGGCTAGGGAGGCACAGGGCCTTGGAGACTCGGCCAGTGTTGACTGGATCACTCCGGAGCGTGGACCCGGAATCCTGCTGCTCTGGAAGCTTGGTTCAGGATTCGGTCCCAAGGGCACAATCTGGCTCATCTTGAGACCTCTGTCCCCTCTTCCTGCTGCCAGCACAGAGCCCTTCTTTTCTCAGAGCCACACTTTCTTCCTAACGCTTGGCTGACAGCTGTGCCCTGTCAGGGAGCATGAGCAGATCCTTAGTTCCCTGTCTGCCCCAGTTTTTCCCCCAGTGTCACAGCAGGAACAATGTCTGGGGTGGTGATTCTCAAGATGGGATGATTTTGTCTCCAAGGAGACATCTGGCGATATCTGGAGACATTTGTGATTGCTGCAATCTGGGGGCCAGTTCTATTGGCGTCTAGTGGGTAAGAGCCAGGGATGCTGCTAGATATCCTATAATGTGCAGGACAGCCGCCATGACAAGGGTTATCCAGTGCAAACATCAATGGTGCTGAGGTTGAGAAGCCTGGTTCTAGGGCACCCAGATACCTCCGTGGAGGCTTGTATAAAGTTGTCCTACAAGTGGCCTTCTGAGTCATCTCTATAGTGCTTGCAGTCTGCTTTTCTTATAATGGCCTGTCAATCTCAGTTCAACTGGCAAACTCCTATGCATCCCTCAAAACCTATGTAAACTATTACCTTCTCTAGGAAGGCATCCCTGGCCTCTACCTGCATGGATTTTGAGTGTTGCTGCTTTTAAGCTGCATAGTAGTTAAGTTCTATGAATTGCTTGTCTCCCCCATTCTCTTTGAGGAGAGGGAACCTCAGGTCCAAGTCCTTGGGAGAACAGCCTGGGAAGCTCACCACATTCAGTAGCCAAAGTTAAAAGAAAAAACAGCTAATGAAAATCTCCCTAAATTGGATTATATAAATCCCAGTCTTTCTAAACAGAATCTTTTTCCTGGGTTTTCAGCTTCTAGCACAGGACCCAACACAGTAATTACTCGACAAACATTTGTTTAATTGAATTGAGAATGAGGAGAGAGGGTTTTACAGAGTGGAAATGGTCAACAAATGGAAAAATCTCCAGAGAGCCTTGAGGATTTTTATTACTTCTTGAGGGTTTGAAGTTTGGGTCTTTTTGTCTTGGGTTTATGACTTCTCATGGTCAGATGAGAACTGTCTCTTTGGAAGGCTGTGTGTGTCTGAAATGGTAAGTGGTGCTGGGTGCCCCTTCTTGAAACGAATGACTCATTGCTCTTTCTCTACGCCGGGCAGGTGCAGGGAAAGTGTTTACCCTGAAGAAATGTGCGATCCTAAATATGGGTTTGCTTAACGGGGGATGAATCCTGCTAAGTAAGGAAGGCTATGGTTTGGATTCCGTGACGCCCCGGGCCTCCTCCCCTCGAGGGCTCCTTGGAGCTGTGGGGCTTTTGAGGAGAAGGGGAATGGTTTTCGTTCTGATGAACTATTTCTAAGCCACAGCTGAAGCCACTCTGCAACACCTGTTTCTGTGATAGCAATTAATTCCCACGAGCTTGGTAGACAGGGGGACGATGTTGCAAAATATGCGCTCATCCCCATTGTTTCTCAGTGTGTTAAGGGGGAAGCCATGTGGGAAAGGGATGGGGCCAGCCTTCTCACAATGCAAGAGGAAGTCTCAGCAATACGAGAAAAAGGCTGAAAATCCTGCACAAGGGCCTCCTTTGGTGCAAGTAATGGCTGGTTTGGTGGCTTTGGGAAGCTGCCTTTTCCATAACATTAAGCTGTCCCGGAAGCTGTGACTGCAGCTGCCATGAAACTGGAAAGACATTTCTTGTGTTAAAAAATGCTGGACCAAGCAGGCCACACCATGGACCAGATTTTTAATTCAGACACAGCTGGTCTTTACTAGGAGCAAATGCTCGCAAGGACTCACTTCTTGAAGGAGGAAGCTCTAGCCCCACGGCTTATGGGTGCGAGGGATCCACTCCCAGTGACGCCGGGCGCGTGCACCGGCTGGGGAGTTAACTCTGGGGGCATTTTTATTAGGCTGTTATTGTTTTTATTAGTGCTCTGGTTACAACGACTCCTAGGTTTTGAGTGGTCTGTCTGCCCTGAATCCTGTTTTTTTTCATAAACTCTGTTTAAAAAAAATTTTAGTGTGCAATTTTGCAGAACCTAAGGTTTTTTACGAGCACATTGTAGCAGAAGTGCTGGTATCTGCGTGGCTCCTGTGTTACTCCAGCTGCTCCGTCCACAGCCCTGAGAGGTGCACTAATGCTGCAGATGAGGGGCCAAGGAGAGTTAGGGGACTCGCCCAGGTGGCTCAGGTGGCAGGTGGCCCAGGCTCTCGCTAGTCCTCAGGCTGGCTCAGATGAGGGGGCTGAAGGGCTGAATTTGGATAACTTAGTTCCAGTAAGCTCAGTGCGGGTCACTTCCGTTCCAAACCACTCAGTCTGTGCCCATGCTTGGAGCAGGGGGTGCTGGAGCAGGCTCGTACCAGCTCATGGGAGCCCCTCGTTACGTTTGCAAGAGTTTTGCAAGCCAGTTGTTAAATTCAGCCAGTATTAAAAATTAAATGATATAAACTTCAATTCCATAAGCTATAGTTTTTGAAGGTTCTGTACTCAGAACTCGTCACTTTCTAATTATTTTACTACGTTTTGCTATTGTCTGTGCTCTTGAGGCTATTTCCGTCTGTTGAAACCACTGGTCGGAAGACTGTGTAACGGGCTAGAGTCCGTGTCCCCCCAGTTTTGTGTTCAGAGACAACGCATTGGTCCCTTGGTGTGAACGGGAGTGTTTACACCCCGGAAATTGGCAAACATACAAATTGGGGCTTTTTCTCACCCTTCTAGAAAGCTGATTTGTAACATTTCACCAGCACACCGCTGGGCAGGGAGGACCATGGCGTATACTGGCGAGAGCATGACACAGAGGGAGAGGGGAGCCGGAGCGCTCAGCTCTGGCTGACTGACTCCTGAGAGCCACCTCTCAGGGCAGTGAGAGGGAACCGGTTTTGGTAAACAAAGGTAAAAAAGGAGCAAAAAATAATTTCATGGAAATCTTTCTGGAGTGGGGGATACACTCGCCTGTCTAGTGTCCTAGGCATAACGAAACCCTGTCTCCATGATCCAGGGACACTGTCACGGATGCCCGTGGTTGTGGTGAGTGGTGGTTAGTGGGGAATTTCTGAGGGTTGGGAGTCCAGGAGGCACAGCTCTGCATGCTCACTGCGGGATCCCCAGGGCCTGGCCCGGGGTCCGACACGTAGCAGGCACCTGAGGAAGAGCTGCTGAAAGAAGGAATCACGTATAAGGCTGTTTGTTGTTTGTTTTATTCCCCTGCAAGATGGCTCTGCACTGCTGTGTGGCTGTGATGACAGCCTGGGCTGAAACTGTGGCACTTGGGATGGGGGACGGGGACAAATTTGAGAGCCATTTAGAGAGTAAAATAGACAGGACTTAGATGATGGATTCAATGTGGAAGGTGAAAAAGAGGAAGACGTGTATTAATTTCATAACTTTTAATTGTAAAAATCTCAAACATCTAGTAATGAGAATGGTATCATGCAACCCCTTACCTCGATTCAACCGTCATTAACATTTTACCATGTTGGCCTCATCTGCTTTATCGAAGTATTTAAAGTAAATGACAATCATCGTAACATTTCAACCCTAAATAATTAAGCATACATCTCCAACAAATTTTCTAATATCACTGACACCAGTTCATAGTACAAATTTCCTGATTATCCCCCAAATTTATTTTGCAGACTGTTTGTCAAACCCGGATGCCATCAAGGACTGCGCGTCGCCCAGGAGTGGGCAGACTTTTCTGTAAAGGTCCAGACGGCAACTGTTTTAGGCTTTGTAGGTCAAGAGACAAAATTGAGTGAGGCTAAAGACTTTTACATTTTACATTTAAAAATCCAAAAACATTCTTTCCTCATGGACCACGTAATATGAGTGGTGGGCAGGCCTTGGCTCCCCAAGCTGTAATTTGCTGGCCCTAGAGCCTCCGCAGGATGAAATTAGCCCCTTTCTTTTCGTCCCCTTCCCTGTCTGGCTTCTCCCACTTCCTAACAGGTTCCTCTGAGGAGTGTTTCTTAATTCACCTGCTCACAAATCCTCGTCTCAGGGCTGACTTCTGGAAAGTCTGGCCCGTGATAGTGTCTGCTGTTGCTGGACTATTGAGATAGGAATTGGTGGGGGAGCTCGTGGGGGGGGGGGGCAAAGACCCCCCTGTTGGAGTACCAGGGAGACACAGGAGCTGGAGCCTGCAGGCCCACGGAGAGCAGATGGAACAGGCTTGGCTGGCCAGGACCTCTGCAGTCATCAGAGGAGTGTGGAGGGAGGCCCATAGTTGGGGTTCAGCTGGAAGATGGGGCACCTCTCACAAGGAGCTCCCTGCCTCCTAACTGGAGCAGCCGTAGGCCATGTCCAGGAGAGGACCACAGCTTTCCAAGGCAGTCATGCAGGGGCACCTGTCTTTCTTCTTTCTCCCAGCCCAGCTGTTACCAGTTGAACTCTCTCCCCAGCTGGGGAGAGACCTGTGGAAGGGTCTCTTGCCCAGCCTCTTGGGGTTCTTGCTCTGTTCATGTAGCAACTTTGAAACAAGATCGAAGCTGGGTGTTCAGTAGCACAGGCTTTATTCAATGGACAAAGAATGGAGAAGTGGGAACAAAGTTCACGAACCAACTTCTCAGCCCCTGGGGCGATTAAGCAGCTGTTGTAAGGGGTCTAGGTAACGAAGGGGAGGAATAGTCATAGTTATTTGGGGAAATGAGCAGGCTTTTCTGGGCAATAAGGTCGCCACTTCTTTTCTTTCCTTATCTGGTTATACCTGCTATTGCTATGGCAGTTGTAAACTGTCATGGCGTCGGTGGGTGTGTTCTATGATATGGTGATGTATTACATTGAGCCTATAATGAGCTGCTGGGTCTATGTCAGGTCACATCAGACTGCCATGTTGCCTTCGACCGGTTTTAACTGGTTTTGACAATATGTCTCAGCCATTTCCTCCTTCCTCTTTGTGGTTTCCTGTAAGCTAAAGAGACCACGTCAGGCTTGTTCTGAGCAGGGTTGTGGTTAATGTCTTATTGGGCCAGGGGCTGGGGTCACACAACGCCAGTGGCGGAAACATTGGGAAGGGCGGGTGAGGTCAGTGCCCCGACCCTGCTCCTGTCCCCCAAGCTCCAAGGTCCATGAACTTGGCCTGTGCTGGAGAGGCAGGGAGTGTTTTGAAGTGAAACTGAGACAAGTTCTAAAATGAATAGGGCTGAGCCTTAAAAGCCAGAATGAGATTGCTTTAATTAACTTAAAATGACCACAAAATTATGGAATCCAACTGTGATGTCATCAGGGGAGCTGCCCCTCCAGGAACGGTGTGAGGTTGTGAGTGAGCCCAGCAGGTGGCAGGTGCTGGGAAGAGGACAGCTTCACGCTGATTCCCTCACGCCTTGAGATTCCTCTCTCACTGGGAAACGCCTCACTGTGGCTCCGGAGAACAGGTCAGAGCCGTCAAAATAAGGTACCACTGGCCTGCCAAAGATCAGATCCCATCAAAGAGAGCTTCACCAGGGTTGCCAGATAAGACACAGGATGCCCAATTACCTCTGAATCTCAGATAAGCAACGAGTCCTTTTTTAGTATAAGTATGTCCCATGCAATATTTGGGATATGCTTATGTTAAAAATTATTTGCCATTTATCTGAAATTCAAAGGCAATTGGGTGTGCTGTGTTTTTATTTGATGAGTCTGGCAACCCTGAGCTTCGTGTACCTCCAGAGCATCCGAAAGGGTCCAATTTGTCCCTCAAGTAACCGGTCAGCGGGGTGAGGATAGAATTGCATTCTGTGCTCTGGGTGATTGAATAGGACACTGCAGGCTGCGTATTCCAGGAGAGAATTAAAGTGACAGCTATAAATGCCACTCAGTGAGGATTCACCACGTGCCAGCCACTGGGCTTCATGTTCAGTTGTGTTCTGACCCCTCCTAAGAACCCTGGAAGGCAGGCAGTCAGAACACTGTCCCCATTTTACAGATAAGAAAGCTGAGGCTCAGAAGATCAGCAACTCATGTAAGGATGGAACCAGCTCTGTCTGTTCTCAAAGCCTGCACTGCCCTTTCACCATGCTGCCGCACGCAGTGGGATCCACGGGAGAATGGGTGCCCAGCTCTGTGCTGCCGCCAGGACGCCCAGTCGGGATACATGAAACCTGCTTTCCCAGCAAGAAACTGTTCAGGGCGCTGAGAGGGGGAAGACTGAGAGGCGCTGTGCCCCCGAGCCTCAGTCCACACAGCATCACTCTGTGAGGGGGTGTCAGACAGGTGAACAGGATGATTAATGCGATGAGAGTGCAGAGGTGGGCACCTGACCTGCCTCTAGCATGTGTGTGTGTGTGCGTGTGTGAGCACACAAGTGTATACTTGTGTGTATGTTTACATGTGGGCACCTGGGGTTCCTGAAGGCCGAGTCCTTGAACATGGGGATGTCCCCTCCTCTCTCCTCTGGGATGTTGGCCATGACGAGGCCTATTGTGCTCAGACTCCCCTAGGCCCTGAAATTCAGGAGGTTACAGATTGTGCAAACCCAAGTTGTAATATGCCTGGGCACGTGCGTGCCATGCCTATAATGCTTATAATCTGTGCCACAGGCAGAGCTGGTGGTGAGCAGAGGATGGCCCCCAGACCCTGGATGGTAAGTGCAGGGGACATGCCTGGCTGTAGGCAGCTTTGCAACCACCTAAGGTCTGTGTGCTGGAGTTTCAGGATGACCTTGCGGGGGAGTTGTAAGGGGCTTGTTAAGCCTCCGCCCACCCCGCCTTGGGTTTCCAGCAATTGGGCAGGAGCTCCCTTTGGGCTGTTGAATGCCTTCGCCGCTACCTGAGCACATCTCCCGTAGGGAACCTGGGCAGACCTGAGAAGTCCCCCTCCCTGAACACCCCCAGCCTGGTGTCCTCTGGTAGCCTCTGCTGTAGCCTGTGGCGTTAAAACGTGACTGCTGTAAGCCTCATGTACCACAGTTGTCGTCTGGCCCAGCCTCATGCTCTGTCCTTTCACACCCACCGCAGGGACTGGGAGCCACTGTCTCAGGTCCCTGCTCCCAAACCAGCCACTCTCTGAAAGGCTGGGGGACCCAGAGCTCCAGCGGGGCTCCCGGGGTGCGCATTTTGCTGACAGATGGGGAAGGGAGGATAAACTGAGTGTCAGTGCAAAACGGCACATGGATTTCTCCAAGCGGGCCAGTTAGTGGCTGCAGATATCTCCTTAGAAGTTAGCTCGAAGGACAGAAGGATGTTGTGGGGAAAGTGGAGATGAATGATGGAAGAGCCAGTGAGCACAGACGCGGAGAAAACAGATGCAGCTGGGAAAGCGAGCGTCTCCTGCAGCAGCCTGAGAAATGATGGTTTCCATCGGTTCTGGTGGGAGTATGAGCGTGTGGTTTAGAAACTTAGAGAAGCAGCAACAGTGGGTGAAGATCAACAGTCATCCATCGTGCTGGGGCAGCCACGGGACCTCGCTTCCCTGCACCACTTTATTAATGATCCGGGAGAGAGCCCAAAAGTGCCTTCGTTAAAGCCACGCGTGATTCTGGACTGAGAAGCCTTGGGAACCACAGTGGGGAGGACAGACAAATTAATACCCAAATTTGAAGGCTGAACACATATGGGCAGCAAATAAGAGGAACTTGCCCTGGAAAAAAGAAAGCCCAATAGAGATTTAATGACTGAGTCTGTGCTTGTTGAGGAGAAAAAAATTCCCCTAGCTGAATTCAGTTCTTTAAAAAGTTTGTGTGGTTTTAAAAACTGTTACTAATTTTTTTTCAAGAATTGATTTTTGCCAAAAATGAATCGAGCGCCTTTTTGTCTCCCTTAAGTCAGTGTGTATAGATACTCAACTCACCAAACGCAATCCTGGAAGGGAGTGTTATTAACAATGACCTGGGGTCCAAGTCTTCATAAATCATAGACTGGAACTAACCCATCTGAGACGTGAAGGGGCCTCTGGGATCATGGGCCTCAATTCTGCATTGCAAAGGTGAGGCACAGAGAGATGATGAGCCCGTCTGGTATTACAGCGCCCACCAGTGTCAGGCTGCATCTGCGCCCAACTCCTACCACACGGCATGCCGCTCCCTCCTCCACACCGCATCACTTCCTTCGCTGTGAGGCAGGCCCTGGGGTAGTTCCTGGGGGCACACAGAAGCAGGGGGACACCACCTCTGACCCCAGATGTGTGCTTTATTCCTACACCAATTCTGCAATTCTTCGACACCAACTTGGTGTTTAATTAAATTCAATTCTGACCCTAACTTCCAGAGTTAGCACAGACCCCAAAGGGAAGGGCTTAGTCCCAAAAGACTGTCCCCATTTCAGATGCCAGTTGCAAGACCCAGGGGCCACCTGTGGGCTGACAGGCTAAAACTTTGGGAGTTCCCACAACTGCCTCCTTAGGTTCAATAATTTGCTAGAATGATGCACAGAACTCAGGAGAAGAGATTACTTACATTCACTGGTTTATTACAAAGGCACAAGAACACAGAAACAATCAGATGGGAGAGACGCTCATGGCAAGGTATGCGGGGTGCGTGTGAAGCTTCCATCCCTCTCTGGGTGCGCCACCCTCTCAGCACCTTGATGTGTTCACCAACCTGGAAGCTGCCGAACCACATTGTTTAGGGGTTTTTGTGGAAGTCTCCTTACGCAGGCATGACTGATGAAATCATTGGTAGTTGGTGATTGATTCAACCTCCAGCTCTTCTCTCCTCCCCAGAGGTGGGAATGGGGCTGGAAGTTCTAACCCTCTAATCACTGGCTGGTTTTTCTGGCCACTATCCTGAAGCTATCTAGGCCCCCTCCCACCTCAATCCATCTCATTAGCATACAAAAGACAGTAAATTTAGAGGTTTTAGAAGCTCTGTGCCAGGAACTGGGGACCAAAATCAAACATTTATTTTTTATTATACCACAGGTCCTCAAGGAAGCTGTGACCTAATAAGGGCAGTGAGGCAGAGCTCAGTGTCCCAAGAAGAGATGACAAGGGCAAGGCTGTTGATGGTGAGTGGGGAAGAAAGAGGGAGATGCTTCCTGGAGGGAGTGGCATTGGAGCCGTGATTTGGGAGAGAGAAGTCCTTAGTCATGCAGAAATGGAGGGAAGGCGTTTGTGATGGTGGGCAACACAGCAAGGAAGGAAGGGAGAGTGAGCAGCTGTGCTGGAAACAGCAGAGACCTGTCCTCAGTGGCTGGAGTGCAGGGTCTGAGAAGAGGCACAAGGGGCTTGATATCAGGGTGTCTGTTGGGGTCAGACAGTGGTAAGCCTTGACGATTAGGATTTGAGTATCAAGAGGAGACTGTTCAAGTGTTTGCTGAAGGGAGTGACTTGACTGAGCTGAGCTCTCAGGTGGCTTATCTCTCAGTGCTATGTGGGGTGTCTGAGGCTGGCGCAGACTAGAGCAGGAGGGGGAGGCTGGAGCAAAAGTCCCCTTGGGACCTAATGAGTGGAATGACTGAAATATGCCGCTTGCAGGGTGTCCACAGCTTATGGGAACTTCTTCCGTGAGACGTGCCTTCTGCCACCCATACAGCCAAAGCCAAGGTGTGCCAATAGGGCAGTTTCTACAGTGATCGCATGAGAGGATATAGAGGGCCCCTGGGCAGCCATTTCTGTCTTGTACAGAAAAGAGGAATAGAGATTGAGGGGCTGCAGGGAGGGAGGAGAAGCCGACTTGCAAAGAGAAATAGAGACCAGGGGCCATTGACCCCAGAAAGGGTGACACCCAAGACACGGCTGTGTGGGTCCTGAACCCTTCTCAGTTCTGGGGTCCAGGTTCTCAGCCCATAGGGGCCTGCTGCCGTTGCATCCTGTGGTATGACTTTGTGTCCTTATTGAGAACTTCTGGGCCAGCCCTGGTGGCCTGGTGGTTAAGTTTGGCACACTCTGCTTCAGCAGCCCAGGTTGGGTTCCCAGGTGTGGACCTACACTGCTCCTCTGTCAGTGGCCATGATGTGGAGGTGGCTCACAGACAAAAAGAGGAAGATTGGCAACGGATGTTAGCTCAGGGTGAATATTCCTCAGCAAAAAAAAAAAAAAAAAAAGAAGAAAAAAGAATTTCTGTTGTAGTAGTCAAAACGTCCCAAAAAACAAAAGTCCAGGGTCAGACGGCTTCTCTGATGAATTCTACTAAACATTCAAAGAAGATTTAGTACCTATTGTTCTCAAATGCTTTAAAAAAATAGAAGAGAATGGGGTACTCCCTCACTCATTCTAAGAGGCCAACGTTACCCTGGTTCCAAAACCAGACAAGGACAACTCAAAACAGGAAAATTACAGACCAATATCACTGATGAACATAGATGTAAAAATTCTCAACGAAATATTAGCAAATCGAATACAAGAATACATTAAAAGGATCATACACCATGATCAAATGGGATTTATTCCATGGTTGCAGGGATGGTTCAACATCCACAAATCAATCAGTGTGATACACCATATTAACCAAATGAAGAATAAAAATCACATGATCATCTCAATAGATGCAGAGAAAGCATTTGACAAGATTCAACATCCATTTATGATAAAAACTCTCAATAAAATGGGTATAGAAGGAAACTACCTCAACATAATAAAGGCCAGATATGACAAACTCACAGCCAGCATCATACTCAATGGGCAAAAACTGAAAGCTATTCCTTTGAGAACAGGAACAAGACAAGGATGCCCACTCTTGTCACTCTTATTCAACATGGTACTGGAAGTTTTAGCCAGAGCAGTTAGACAAGAAAAAGAAATGAAAGGCATCTAAATTGGAAAGGAAGAACTAAAACTGTCACTATTTGCAGATGGCATGATTCTATATGTAGAAAACCCTAAAGAATCCACCATAAAACTATTAAAAATAATTAACGAATCCAGTAAAGTTGCAGGGTACAAAAGCAACATACAAAAATCAGTTGCATTTCTATATGCTAGTAAAAAACTAGCAGAAAGAGAACTCAAGACTATAATCCCATTTGCGATTTCAACAAAAAGAATAAAATACCTAGGAACAAATTCAACCAAGGAGGTGAAAGACCTATACACTGAAAACTGTAAGACATTATTGAAAGAAATCAAAGACACAAAGAAATGGAAATATATTCCATGCTCATGGATTGGAAGAATAAACATAGTTAGAATGTCCATATTACTTAAAGCAACCTACAGATTCGATGCAATCCCACTCAGGATCCTAATGGCATTCTTCATGGAAATAGAACAAAGAATCCAAAAATTTATATGGAACAACAAAAGACCCTGAATGGCCAAAGCAATCCTGAGAAAAAGAACAAAGCTGGAGGTATCACACTCCCCAATTTCAGAATATACTGTAAAGCTATAGTAATCAAAACAGCATGGTACTGGCAGAAAAAAAGAGACAGAGATCAATGCGATGGAACTGAAAGCCAAGAAATAAAACCCAGCTAATCTTCGACAAAGGAGGCAAGAACATACACTGGAGAAAGGAAAGTCTCTTTAATAAATGGTGTTGGGAAAACTGGACAGCCACATGCCAAAGAATGAAAGTAGACCATTATCTTGCACCATACACAAAAATTAACTCAAAATGGATTAAAGTCTTGAATGTAAGACCTGAAACCATAAAACTCCTAGGAGGAAATATAGGCAGTATGCTCTTTGACGTCGGTCTTAGCAGTATTTTTTGAATACCATGTCTCCTCAGGCAAGGGGAACAATAGAAAAAATAAACAAATGGGACTATATCAGACTAAAAGTCCTCTGCGCAGCTAAAGAAACTAGCACCAAAACAGAAAGACAACCCACCAACTGGGAGAAAATATTTGCAAATCATATATCCGACAAGGGATTAATTTCCAAAATATATAAAGAACTCGTAAAACTCAACAACAACAAAATGAACAACTTAATCAAAAAGTGGGCAGAGGATAAGAATAGACGTTTTTCCAATGAAGACATACAGATGGCCAACGGGCACATGAAAAGAAGTTCAACATCACTAATCATTAGGAAAGTGCAAATCAAAACTACAATGAGATATCACCTTATACCCATCAGAATGTCTATAATTACCAAGACAAGAAATAACAAGTGTTGGAGAGGATGTGGAGAAAAGGAAATCTTGGTACACTGCTGGTGGGAATGCAGACTGGTGCAGCCACTATGGAAAACAGTATGGAGATTTCTCAAAAAGTTAAGAATAGAAATACCATATTTCTATTCTATTCATAAATGGAATAGAAATAAGGGCTATCCCACTACTGGGTATTTATCCAAAGAACATGAAATCAATATTTTGAAAAGATATATGCACCCCTATGTTCATTGCAGCATTATTCACAATAGCCAAGATGTGGAAGCAGCCCAAGTGTCCATCGATGGATGAATGGATAAAGAAGATGTGGTGTATATATATAAGAGAATACTTCCCAGCCATTGAAAAAGACAAAATCGTGTCATTTGTAACAACATGGACGGAGCTCGAGGATATTATGCTAAGAGAAATAAGTCAAACAAAGACAAATACCATATGATTTCACTCACATGTGGAAGATAAACACATAGAGGGGGGAACAGATTGGTGGTTACTAGAGGGGAAGGGGGTAGGTGGAGGGCGAAAGGGGTAAAGGGGCGCATGTGTATGGTGATGCATAAAAACTAGACTATTGATGATGAGCATGATGTAGTCCATACAGAAGCTGAAATATAATAATGTACACCTGAAATTTACACAATATTCTAAGGCAATGTGACCTCAGTGAAATAACAACAATAATAAAAAGAATTTCTGTTGTGTTGTTTTTATGTTTAAGGCAGTGGCTCTCAGCAAGGTTTTGTCTCAAGACTCCTTTACACTTTAAAAAATTGTTGAGGACGCCAAAAGGATTTTGTTTCTGTGGATTATGTTTATGGATTTAGAATTTAGAATTTAAATGTGCTACGTTTAAAAAAAATTATGAATTCATTGAAAAATAGCAATTAAGCCATTTGCAAATCTCTTTAATGTCGGGCTTCCAAGATGATGGCTGGATTTTTCTGTCTGCGTGTGTATTCAATCTGTTTCAATGTCGTGTTCTTACAGCCTCAGAAAACTCCGCTGTGTGCTCCTGAGAGAAGGAGAGCAGGAAGGCAAAGAACGTTTCTGAAAGTGGACCACACTGCCAGAACCGTGGACTCGGGGCCTTCTGAAGTTGGTTATGTACCTAACCAGAGGGTCTTAACTGAGGCAGTGGTTGACCTGTCAGCCCCAGGAATATGGCTTTGATTTGCTAACAGGTCCTAATGAAGTTATTTATGAATACATGAATAATCCTTTACGGTAGGAATGTAGTTGCCACCCTAAACCTCACCTATTGATTTCCTGATGTTTAGTAGATGGTAGTCACTTAAGGAGCCTTAATGTGGACACCATACTCACACACACACACACACACACACGCACGCACGTGAGTGCACAGGTGTACATAGGAAGAGAAGCTGATGAAATGTTCAAGGTGGCCATAATTGCAGTGTTATGTCTTCTTTTTAGCTATTTTTTAAACTAGATACTGTCAGAATTGAGTTGAATTGTAAACAAGTGATTCATGCCCATTGTAGGAAACTTAGGAAATGCCGGTGGCCGAAGGGAAAGACTGCTTACCCTTATTCCGCTCCCGCAGGGTTGTCTCTGACAGCATTTTGGCTATAGCCTTCTGTGCAGATACGTTTGTTTTAAAACAAAAGTAGAAACACACTGCACATAATTTTTAGAGGCTTGCTTTTTAATATTTTACAATATTTATAAGTATATATCCCTCTAAGTAACATATACTTCTATAATATTTTTTAAAAGGCTGCTTTCTGTACTCTGTCATATAAATATATCCTAATTTATTTAACAAACCTCTGATTGTACATTTAGTTTGTGTTTTATTTTGCTATGATTATACATCTTTGTACCCATTACCAATCTGTTTTAACATAGCTTTTTTAATGAAAAATTTCAAGCAATCGCAAAAGTAGAGAGTGAGGTGGGGAACTCCTGCTTACCCACCACCAGCCTCAGTAATGACGAGTGTGTCATCATCTGTGTCCCCTCCCGCCCCTGCTGGATTCGATGCAAATCTAAGCTCTCATATAATTTCTTCCGTAAATACTTCAGAATGTGTTTCTAAAAGATTAGGGCTCTCTCTTGTTTTAGTAACCTGACCACCATTCCATTATCAATCTATAAAAATTAATAATAATTCTACTCAAAAGAATTGAAAGCAGGGTCTTGAAGAGGTATTTGTATACTCGTGTTCACAGCAGCGTTATTCGCAACTGCCAAGAGGTGGAAGCAACCCAAGAGTCCGTTGATGGATGAATGGGTAAACAAAACGTGGTGTATACATGCAATGGAATATGCGATATTGTGATTTATAATAAATATATATTTGGTCTTCATCCCCGTTTCTGACACAGAGCTCTTAAAACTTGAAATTTCCTAAGTCATGACAGGGATAAAGGTGTCTTCTGTCTTGTTAATGAGGTGGCTTTGGACCCACCCTGAGGATGGGGCTGGTTGCTCGGGGAACCAACCTTGTGATTAGAGGGTTGAACTTTCAGTTCCACCCCTGACCTCCGGGCAGAGGAGAGGAGCTGGAGGTTGCATCAACCACCAATGGCTAATGATTTAATCAATCATGGCTGTCTAACTAAGTCTCCATAAAAACCCGAAAGGACGGGGTTCGGATTGGTGAACACGTGGGAACTGGGAGAGCGGGGCCCCTGGGGAGGGCGTGGAGGCTCCGCACCCTTTCCCCATACCTTGTCCTGTGCATCTGTCATCCGGCTGTTTCTGAATTATATCCTTTTATAATAAACGGGTAGTGCAGTAAGTAAAATATTTCTCAGTTCTGTGAGATGCTAGCTAATTAATCAAATCCAAAGGAGGAGGGGGTCTGGGAACCTCTGATTTATAGCCCCTTGGTCAGAAGCACAAGTGATAGCCTGGGCTTCCGATTGGCGTCTGAAGTTGGGGGAGGGGACAGTATCGTAAGACTGAGCCCTTACCCTGTGGGATCTGATGCTATCTCCAGGTAGACAGTGTCAGAATTGAGTTGAATTGTGGGGCACCCAGCTGGTGTCCAGAGCACTGCTTGTTGGTGCAGGGGGCCCCCCCCACCCCCCCCCCACATTGGAATCGGGTCCAGGAACCCTAAATAGAATATTATTCAGCCTTAAACAGGAGGGAAATTCTGATATGTGCCACACCATGGAAGAAACTTGAGGACATTATGCTAAATGAATAAGCCAGTTATAAAAGACAAATACTATATGATTCCACTTATATGAGCTACTTAGACTTGTCAAATGCGTAGAGAGAGAAAGCAGAGGGGCCGGCCCCGTGGCAGAGTGGTTAAGTTCTTGCGCTCCACTTCGGTGGCCCAGGGTTTCACCAGTTCGGATCCTGGGCGCGGACATGGCACCACTCATCAGGCCATGCTGAGGTGGCATTCCACATGCCACAACTAGAAGGACCTGCAACTAAAATATACAACTACGTACTGGGGGGATTTGGGGAGAAAAAGCAGGAAAAAAAAAAGCAGAATGGTGGTCCCTAGTGGCTGGGGGACGGGGGATGGGGAGTCAGTGTTTCACGGGTACAGAGTTTGTTTTGCAGGATGAAAAGAGTTCTGGGAGAGATGACAGTGATGGATGCACGACAATGTAAATGTACTTAATTCTGCTGAATTACATACTTAGAAATGGTTAAGATGGCAAATTTTATGTTATGTGTATTTTACCACAATTAACAGTAAAATAAAATAAAAATAATAACTTAAAAAACCAAGGCAATCTGCATAAACTATGGACTTTAGTTAAAAAATTAATAATGATTTCTGAATATTATCAAATATCCAGCCAGAGTTCAAATTTTCTTGATTATATCACAAATGTCTTTTTAGCTAGTCTGTTTGAAGCAGAAGTCAAACAAGGTCCCCACACTGCATTTGGTATGCCTATATCTTTGGGATAAATTCTTGGAAGTGAAATTGCTGGGTCAAAGTATATACATATTTTAAAGGATTTTGCTGCGTACTGCAAAATTGCCCTTCATAAATTATGTATTATTAAGCTCCTATGTTCACTTTTTTAAAAAGCTGAACTTAGAAATTCTTTCCAGAGAGAGTGCCTCGGAGGTGAATGCCTGTTCTGCAGGCTCCTCCTCTTCTCCGTGCTCTTCTCCGTGCGCACCTGGCCCACCTTCTTGGATTTACTCTCAGGTTTTCACTCTCAGGTTAACACTCAAATGGGGGACACGTGCGGATGTTCCCAGTTCACCCAGACTCCACAGTGGCCTCGTTGGTCTCTTCAAGGGTCACGGCTGCTGGGCACCCTCTCCCTGGAACCTGAAGCACACACCTCTTACCCTCCATCCTTCCTCCCCTCCAGCATCTCTGATACGATGGCAGCCTGGGGTCTTCTGAGTGACCTCTGCTGGGGCTCACGACCTCAGCAGCCAGGTGGCAGAATGGGTGAGGGGATGGAGGGTGGGGGTTGGGTCTATCACGTACAATGACGCAGAGGTTGTAGGAGAAGCAGAAACAGCTTTGGGGGGACCTGAGGTGACAACCACCTGCTCAAATAGACATTTCTGCACCTTTAATGCTCTTCTGTTTCGTGGCTTTCACTTCATGGTTGCAGTCTCCCATGGATTCTAGCTTTAGAGCCAGGCAGAAATGGTGGGGGATGGAGCTGGGGCCGAGAAGGGGAGGAGATAACGTCTACTGAGCATTTGTTAGGCAGGGGAATGGCACTTGTCATCTTGTTTAATCCATGCAAAACCCTGTGCAATTGACATCACTTTCCTGAAGAAACTGAGGCCCAGAGAGTTCGATCAAGTAAGCCAGCTTGTCTTGTGGATCTGGGTCTGTCCTGAAGCCCCAGGGGCATCTCCTGCCTCCCGACTGAGGGGGGCGGGCCAGGTGGGGTGAAGAGCCAGGGGTTTACTGGGGAAAACAAAGGTATCAAATGACTCAGTTTGTAAACCAAAGAGAGGAAAGAAAAGAAAAAGAAAGTCTAATATATGATCACAGAATTCATAACCTCCTTGAACTTTTCCTGAACTCCCTAAATTTTCCATTTAGAAATTCTTTTAGGAAGAAATTTTTAAAAAATTTAGGAAAAAGGAAAACTTCAGCAAAATAGGGAAGAAAGATTTTTCCCTCTGGAGCCAGGAGTAGGAGGGAGCGCTCCTGGGAAGGAAATATCTGGCTCCTACTTTCTCAGCCCGAGCCCAGAGGGGAGACCTGATCAGGGATTAAGGAGGCAAATGAGAGTCCTGGAGGCGCAGCGGGGGAGGCAGAGGAGGCTGGAATAAATCTCACGTCTCCAGTGATCTAATTAGAGCGGGAAGATATACCGAATGGCAGACTAAAGGTGAGGCGTGCAGCCAGTGGAGCGGGGTGTTGTTATCCTTGCCACTGGGTCCGCAGGACCTGGTTAGAGTTGACTCCAGACGCCATCTCAAATGTGGGACCCTGCTCGCCTCAGCCACCCAGGAGCATCCTTGGCTGAGTGTGTGCTTAGGGGAATATGACTGTCATTCTTCTGCGCTCTCTGAAGCGGCAGTCCTCGTTTCTGATATCCACAAGGTCCATAAATTTCAGCACAAAAACGAAAGTGATCAAGGGGAAGAGGAGAGCCGACGCCTGTGATGTGAGTTCAGACTGCGAGCATGAAGCTGCTTCGGTTTCAGGAGATTGTGGCTGACGGAGGAAAGGATTGGGGATTATAAACTCACAAAAATGAGTTTGTCCACCAGATCTGGGGGGCTAGACAGAGAGGGTCCCCATGAAGCATGAACAAGTGGAATTTTAGAATGAGGGAAAAAAAAGGCTCTTTACACAATTGTAAGAAATGTGTGGTTTTGTTATAACTAAAAACATAAATAGGAGATAAGTTCATGGTTTTGTAGCTCTGTTGCCTGAAGTTGGTGTAAGTGAGCACCAATTAGTTTTAGCACTGCCTCTGTCCAGGTGGGTCTGGTCTATTTCTCTAGGTCACAAAGCTCAGAGGAGGATGAAGCAGACCCCGGGCGGCTTGTCTCAGGTCAATGAGAGAGAGCTTAGAGCAGGGGAGTGACACGTGGTCCTGAGAGGGAGCTTCCACCCATTCTAGGTGTTTAATTTCTCCTCTGAGCACCTTCCCGCTGGCGTAGGTTGCTTCTAGCAGCGACATAGTTTGTAGGTTGCTCTAGATCTTGTTTGGACGTCTATTGAAGAGATTATCACTTGGCAATTCAAGTCAAGCACTCAGGGAATATTTATCAAATGCCTTCTGGGACTAAGTGAGCAGAAGAGACACACTTCCTTAAGGAGTTTCCAGTGGGAAAGACGGAGATTAAAATAATGATAAAAATTAGGTAAATAATTACAAAGATGATCTCTATGTCTTTCCTACTAGACTGTGAGCTCTTCAAAGGCGAGGCTCATCGCTTATTTGTCTATCTGTCCCTGCCCCTGGTATATAAGAGCAGTTGTTAGAAAGTGATGACCAACAGGTCCTCTATTGTGTGATTGACTCTTTCATCCTAGTTGCAGCCAAAGGAGACTGAGGTAGGGAAGGAAGTGGGGATGCTTGCTGACTCAGAGGGAATGGCCAGTGTCTTTGAGGTTCGCTAATTGTTGGGTGGCGGGTCTACAAGGAACCACCTCTGATAAGAGGTGTGGGCTGCCTGCCATGCCAGCTGCTGAGCAGAGTTCTGCTTTAGGCTGTCCGTAATGGATCCACATCCTGACCCAGCTGCGAGGGCTCCAGTCAGTGGCCCCGGCAGCCCTGCTCTTACTACCCTGTTAACAGCCGCAGGCCGCAAACAAGAGCCTACACATTGCAGGTCAGGCAGTCAAAGCGGGCCCCGCAAGGACACCTTGTCTCTGCTCCCCGATGTCTTGGATTTCAGCAGTGAAGACTCGAATGCCTGGGGTCTGGAATCATCTGGAGGCTTCTTCACTTCAAGCCTGGGCACGGGTGACTTGAATGCCTGCTCTGCTGGAATTATTGCCTGGAGCGCCTTCTTGCGGACCTCCCCACAGCACGGAGGCCTCAAGAGAGTGTGCCGGTGAACAAGGTGGAAGTCACGTGGTGTCACTTCCGCTATCCTCTGCTGGTTGATGCTGTCACAAACCCGCCCAGATTGCACGGGAAGGGACGTAAACCTCATCTCTCAATGGAGAAGCAACAAAGAATTTTCAGCCATGTTTTAAAACTGCCCTCCTCCTTCTCACCATTTTGTTTTTCGTCCCATGCAAATTTTTAAAAAAACAATTTACCTGCCATAAAATTCACTCTTTTTTTTTTTTTTTTAAGATTTTATTTTTTCCTTTTTCCCCCCAAAGCCCCCCGGTACATAGTTGTATATTCTTCGTTGTGGATCCTTCTAGTTGTGGCATGTGGGATGCTGCCTCAGCGTGGTCTGATGAGCAGTGCCATGTCCGCGCCCAGGATTCGAACTGACGAAACACTGGGCCGCCTCCAGCGGAGCGCGCGAACTTAACCACTCGGCCACGGGGCCAGCCCCTATAAAATTCACTCATTTTAAGTGTACAATTTAATAAGTTTTAGTAAGTTTACTGAGTCGTGCAACCATCACCACGATCCAGTTTTAGAATTTTTCCATTCCTCCCAATAAGGTCCCTTGTGCCTGTTTACACTTAATCCTTGTTCTCCGCCCCGGGCAACTGCTCATCTACTTTCTGTCCATGTATATTTGCCTTTTCTTCCCACAGAGACTTTTAAGGTAAAAGGAAGGATTGGGCTTTGAAAAGACCTTTCTCTGCAGTCACTCCTCGACCCCAGTGATCAGCGTGGCTCCTCCGTCACTCCCATCTGCTTCCTCCCCTTTCCTCCAGGCCCGCTGATCCAGGCTTTGCTGACACGTTTGGAGGGGAGAGAGGGCCCCTCTTCTGTGAAATGGGGCTCTTGACGGCACTTACCAGTGAGGATGTTAGAAGGACTGTGTGAATTTATAGAGGCCACGTGCTCTGAGCAGGGTCTTGCACACGGCCGCCCTCAGTAAAGAGAGCCCTCTCCCAGCGTTGGCATCCTCAGGACAGTGCTGTGGAGGGGGAGTTAGAGTCCTCATTTCACAGAGGAGGAAAGCGGAGGCCAGAAGTCTCACGGCTGGAAGACGTTGGGGCAGGATTGGAATTCAGCTCCAGACTGCTCAGAAGCCTCTTACTGACGCGTGTGGTTGGAAATGAAGGCTCCCAGGGCCGGGACGCTCAGGTTCTTCATGTTTCAGGGTATGTTCCCGGAAAAGTTGCGTATAAATTGCTGTATTTGTAGTAAAATAAATTCTCATGGAAAACTTTGCTAAATAGCAAATTGCAATGGATGCATTTCTGAAACAAAGACTCTTTAGCCAATTTGGTTGTCTGTTGATTTTCCTTGTGCTGGAATTCCCAAGACAGTCTGTGTGCTTGTGCACGGAGCCCCCGTCAAGGTGGGTGGCTGCGGCCCCGGGTCAGCGAGGAGGCGCTCACACACACCTTGCTTTACATCAGGGCCTTTCTTCTGTGGCTTTGGGGTTGGACCCCCTGAAATAGGGTCCGCAGCAAACCGCCTCCCGCATTGCCCTCCACACAGACTTCCTCTGGGAAGGCTGCTTCCGTTCTCATCAGGGTTAACGAACAAACGCTTCCCCGAGGAATAGAAGTCAACTGGAGAAAGGGAGAGAGAGAAGGAAAAGGATGGATATCCAGTCTGGTTTGGGGAACTGAACTCATACCACCCCCAGCTGGTAACAGGGTTTATGTGTCAGATTTGCATACTGACCAGGCATATTATATAACCTCTCTTAGCCTCAGTATCTTCCCTCCAAAATGAGGAATCTGAAGACAACAGAAACACTCCCCTTGCTGTTCCCTCAGCTGCAATTCCTCTTTCCTTAGTCTCCTTCGTGGGCTGCTCCTTTCAGCCTTCTGCTCAAACGGCACCTTGTCTGGAGAATTCCCCCGCACCCTGAGAACCAGCCATGCTACACCTTCCTTTTCATCTCCCCGCCTAAAAAGGAACACCTCCCCTTTCAGCCATCACCCCCAATCCTCCCGTCTCCCCATCTTCTGGCAACTATTCTGCATCTGTGTCTATGAATTTGCCTATTCTGGACATTTTGTATAAATGGAATCATGTGATATGTGGCCTTTGTGACTGGCTCCTTTCACTTGATATAATGTTTTCAAGGTTCATCCATGTTGCAGTGTGCATCAGGACGCCTCCCTTTTTATGGCTGAGTAATATTCCATTGTGTGGATGTGCCACATTTTCTTTATCCCTTCATTGTTTGTTGGGCATTTAGGTTGTTTCCACATGTTGGCTAATATGAATAATGCTGCTATCAGCATTTGGTTACAACTTTTTGTGTATTCTACATATAAGTTTTAAAGTCCTTTGGGTATGTAACCTAGGAGTGGAATTGCCAGGTCACATGGCAACTGTATATTTAACCTTAAGGGGAACTGTCAGACTGTTTTTCCAAGTGGCTGTATCATTTAATGATCTCTTATGACTTGAATGTTCTTTAAATTCTACCCTTTACTAAAAACATGATTTTCTAAGATTAATATAATTTAGAGCAGTCTCAGTTGTTCCTCTGAGATATAGGACTTTTTGAATGGACTTTAATCAAAGAGATTAAATGACCTGCCGCTCAGTGCTGCTCTCAGTGCCACGGAATTAATTCAGCCGCCAGATGTATTGAGCCCACATTAATCGGGACGGCCGAGTGGTGCCCTTGCCGGAGAAGATCTTTCTGTTTCAGAAGCAGTTTCTTATTGATTGTGAAAGTGGCGGGGGAAGAGAGGCCAGCTTCCCAGGGGCAAGTCTCTTTCCAGAGGGAGGAAGAGTTTGACTTCCCTGGAGTCTTTAATGCTGTCTGATTCTGAAAGCGGGGCCCGGGGGTGCTGAGATGCCGAATTGAAGTGGGGATGGGAGCAGCTCCTCTGCTTCTTCCCAGCGGCACCTCCAGCACAGATGCTCCCTGGTGCGAATGCACTGCACAGCCATGCCCCAGTTCCTGCCAAGTCGGACTTCTCCTAGACTCAGCCTGCTAAAAGGGACCCAACTGTGAACTCGGAGAGAGCAGCACAGTGATGCCTTGCTCGGCTGGCATGGCCAGTAAAAGCTCAGCCCCTCAAGGCCAGAGGGGAGCCCTGGAAGGATGATGCTGCAGGCTCCGATTTATTGGTTCAAGTTTACCATACGACAAGACTACACGAGCAACATATGCTCACATGTTTGCTGTGACTCTCACACAACACAGACATAGAGTGAAGAGGGAAAGTGTCCCTCCATATTCCTCCCTCCACCCATCTGTCCCCTCCAATCCCCAATCCACTGCCAACACTGTTACCAGGGGACAGTGCATCCTGCCACACCCCTTCCTAAACACTCCCATCTGAAGGTCGTATTTTATCCCCGCTGCCTGGAGGGCGACACGTAGACTATTATGTGAAGAATCACGTTATTGCTGTTAGCAGGTCCCTAACATCCAATCCAGAGGATGAGGCACAAATTTCCTTGCTGTTCCCTTTGGGATGCCTTTCAGCCCAGCCAGCTAGGAGGAGTGCCCTCCCGCCCCTCACCTGCTCTCCTTCCTTTCCTCCTTCTCGGTCAGGATGCTCCATCTGCCACCAACTCTTTGACCAAGCCTGGGAGACCCGTTTCTGCCTCCATCCTTGGATGGCCTGGTGGCCGACACCCTCACCCTTCAGAGAAAAGCACCCACACGCCAGGCAAATCTCCTCTGCCCTACTGACTACCTTTCATACACAACTTAGGTGTGTCGTCGAACTGAAAGACCCCTTTCCCATTTGGCGGGAGGGTAGGATTGAGCAAAGTGGGTGGAGGGAACAGAGAATCCTGCTCTATCTCACACACATATACACACATGGACACGTGCACACACACACACATTTGTATAGGTTTTTTTTATAAAACATAATTATGCTTTAAGCATCGTTTTGCCACTAGCTTTTTCCCCAGCTCAACAATATGTCTTGGCGATCTCCCATGTCAGTGCTCATCCTTTTAAGTGCTGCTTAGTAGTCCATAGTATGGGTGTTGATAGTTTCTGGAACCAGAGTGTTGAACAAGCACGACTAGAGGGATGTAATCAGAATGCAATTGCATTTTATTTTCCACTCTCTTAAAATATTCTCAGGGGAGAGTTTCTCTCCATGGCTAAGATAAAAACTCAAGTGGCCCCATGACTAGTCTCGTGATTTGTAGGTCACCGTAAGCAGCAAAACACAGTCTTGATTAAAAAATGAGAATGTGCGGTCCAATCTGTTAACTCTCTAATCCTCTCTGTCTCTTGCCTCCTGCAGGCTATGGCACGGGTGCGGCAGGGCCACAAGCCTTTGGAGAAGGGCATGTCGGCCGAGTGACCACTTTCTTTCTTTCTTGCTCCTCTCATCCTGGGTTAAACAGAGGAGGGAGGAGGGGAAAGGGGCATGACATTCCTCATTGATGGGGACTGTCTCAAGATGGCTCTGAACTCGCTCACCTGGCTCCTCCAGCTGCAGCTTCTCTCACAGGGCAGGTGTTGGGCTCCTCCAGCTGCAGCTCCTCTCACAGAGCTGGTGTTGGGTTCCACCATCTGTAGCTCCTCTCATGGGGCAGGTGTTGGGTTCCTCTGGCTGTTGCTCCGCCCTCAGTCCCCAGTTTCCAGTAGTCCCTTCCACCTGAATTGTTAGAGACCCACCGCCCTTTCATGTGATCTTCCAGGCTGGCTTTGTCTCTCGAATGGCCCATATCTGGTCCACACGACGCCCTTGCACATCCCTTGCCTGGCCCATCTGGGAGTACTGGCCACCGCCCCGAAGCCCCAGCTCCCCAGCTGCTCCCCTGCTGCTCTTGCCCTCTCAATCTCTTGTGCAGGATTCAGAATGTGCTTCCCAAACTCTCCGGACACACGTCCAGCTGCTCTCTGAGTGTTCCCTCTGGAGCCCCTCTCGTTAGCCTTACTTCTAGGGTGATGAGGTGGTATCCCCTTTCCGGGGGAGGGTGGTCAGTCTTGGGGACCTCAATGGCCCGCTCCAAAACTTCTCCTTACAAAATCCTTCTTTCAGCCCCATTACACACCCTCAGTGTTTGGGAAGGGGTCTCAGGGTCCTGTGTTGTGTTCAGATTTACTTTGACAATTCTTCCAGAAAGTCCCTTCCTGGTTATGTGATGTCAGTTCTCTCTTGGCATCTCAGTCAAGACTCCTGATTTAGTACTGATCACATGAGTCCACTTTCCTAGTAACAAAAATTTTGGTTGTTTCTTGTTTTTTCCCTCCTTTGTTATATAGGCACCACTGCTATGAGTCTCCTTTAACAAATACCTTGGTGCCTAAGTGTGGATATTTCATTTGACTGAACTCCACACCTCGGTCATTTGCTTTCTTAGCCCACTTGGAGATTTAGGTAGAGCTTAGCAGAAATGCCCGTCTGTGTGTGTGTGTGCGTGTGTGCGTGTGCGTGTGTGTGTATAGACTGGACAGGTATATAGATAGGTGAGAGAACTGGGGGTCTGGAGCAGGACAGAGTAGGACATCTCTAAGCAGCACACGAACATACAGAGCCACCTCGGCACCTTAGCGCAGGGGTGGACAGCTTCCCACCAGCCATCAGCCAGGGCAGCTGAACGGACAGCACTGGGCAGCCAGTGTGATGCTCCTGAGCCATCAGCTGACACAGGACAGTGGGACAGGACGCATTTTAGTAAGGCAGTAAAACTTCCAAAATGATTTCTAGAGGATTAGGAATGCTAATAAGTTTGATATTATCAGAAAGAGATAACATTTAAAATAATTTAAAGGTAGAAGATTGAAATGGTAAGTTTTAGTTTTTAGAAAATTTACTTATGCAGAGTCACTTACTCCCTGACGATGCAAATAAACATTATTATAACAACTAATGACATTCAGAGACCCATAGTTATTTCTTTATTTTTGGTGCCTCATAGTTTCTTGTTGATCATGTAATGCAAATGAATCTGGGCATGTTTTGGATCTGCCTGTTCTTGGTGTGTCATTCAAAAGAATCGTACATCGGATAATAAAAAAATACGAAAAAGGAAAGACTTCGTATATCTACCATATGACCCAGCCATTCTACTTCTAGATGTTTACCAGAGAGAAATGAAAACATGTCCACACAAAGACTTAGACATGACTGTTCACAACAGCTTTGTTCTAAAGCTAAAACTGGCAAGAGTCCAAATGCCCATCAATGGCTGAGTGGGTATACAACACGTGGGCCCTCCATACAGTGGAAACCACTCAGCAGTAAACAATAATGAGCTACTGATACATGCAACAAAGTGGAGGAATCTCAAAATCGTTACACTGAGTGAAAGAAGCCAGACACAGAAGAGTTCATTCTGTATGATTCCTTTTATATAAAATGCAATCTAATTTATAGTGACAAAAAGCAGCTCAGTGGTTGCGTGGGGATGGAGGTGGGGGGGCAGACGACAGAAGAGCATCTTTTGGAGGTGATGGAAATGTCCTGTATCTTGGTTGTGGTGGTGGTTTCAGGGGTGTATACAACTGTGAAAACCCGTAGAATTACATTATTGTCTTCTTTTAAGAAATTGCCACAGCTTCCCCAAATCAGCAACCACCACTCCAACCAGTCAGCAGCCACCAGCATCGAGGCAAGACCCTCCCCCGGCAAGAAGATTACGGCTGGCTGAAGGTTCAGATGATGGCTAGCATTTTTCAGCAATTAAGTATTTTTTAATTAAGAAGAAACCTCACAGAATTGTACTCTTTAAATGGGTGCAGTTTATGGCATGTAAATTCTTTCTCAATACACTTGATAAGCAAAAAATAAGTAAAGTCTTTACTGAAGTCTCTTGGAGTGACTATTTATCTACCTTGAAATCTAATTTAATTACCTTTTAACTTGCTGTAAAAATTAAAGGTGGCGTCTGTAAAATGCTCAGGGCGGTGGCTGATATACAAGTGGTCAGAAAATGAGAGCCGTGCCTGTTACTGCCATGCAGACAGGCGTGTGTACAACATCTCGTGCATGCTCGTATTCCCAGCTCCTCTCCGGGTGCCTGGTACGCTGTTGTTCTTTAGGCAATGCTTTTCGATGAATGAAAACCAACACTTCCATTTACACCTTGGTTGGGGCCTGAGGTGAGGGAGAGGACCATGTTCTGGTTGAAGGGCGCTATGAGCACTTGAAAGGCTGCCCCCATTTCCTTCTGCAAGTGCGTGCTTGCTGCTGCCTCTTGATGTTCAGAGTCTGGGGCTCACGGGGAGAGCTGGAGCCGTGTGAGGGCCTTGCCTGCCGTGTGCTCCCAGAGTTGCCCGGAGGAGGGAAGAGCTTTCTGTGTGTGCTGCCCGGGCAGGGATAATGTGCCTGTGCAGCAACTTCATCTCCCAACCATAAAATATTGATGGGCCTGGTGCTGGATGGAGACCAGGAGACACCCCCTGGAAGGTGCTGTTTGCTGGCAGATGGTGAATGATTGATGAATGAAAAATAAAATATTGATGTGCTGAGTCGCACACCAGGCCTCTTCCCACCCAAAGGGGCTTGCGTCTTGTGTTAGGAAGGGCGAACATTCAGAGAATGGGTTACTCTGCCTCTGCTCAGGATGTGACAGCCTTTGGCCAGCTATGACTTGAAGATACTCTGGAATATTAAGATTGAGTGCCCCTAGAAACTTGGTAGATGGAAGTTTGGAATCAGCAAAAGGAAATCCTCCTTTCCCTGGGTGTGGAAACTTACAGTAACAGCTTTGTCGATGCTTTCGTCTTCTTCTTTTTTTTTTTTCAGTTTTTTTTTAATTGAGTTATTGATAGGTTACAATCTTGTGAAATTTCAATTGTACATTAATGTTTGTCAGTCATGTTGTAGGTGCACCACTTCACCCTTTGTGCCCACCCCCCACCCCACCTTTCCCCTGGTATCCACTAAACTGTTCTTGGTCCATAGTTTTAAATTCCTCATATGAGTGGAGTCATACACAGATTATCTTTCTCTTGCTGGCTTATTTCACTTAACATAATTCTCTCAAGGTCCATCCATGTTATTGCAAATGGAATGATTTTGTTCTGTTTTGCAGCTGAGTAGTATTCCATTGTATATATGTACCACAACTTCTTTATCCATTTGTCTGTTGATGGGCACTTAGGTTGCTTCCACGTCTTGGCTATTGTAAACAGTGCTGCAATAAACATTGGGGTGCACAGGACTTTTGGGATTGCTGACTTCAGGCTCTTTGGATAAATACCCAGTAGTGGGATGGCTGGATCGTATGGTAGTTCTATTTTTAGTTTTTTGAGGAATCTCCATACTGTTTTCCATAGTGGCTGCACCAGTATGCATTCCCACCAGCAGTGTATGAGGGTTCCTTTTTCTCCACAACCTCTCCAACATTTGTTGCTATTAGTTTTAGATATTTTTGTCATTCTAATGGGTGTAAGGTGATATCTTAGTGTAGTTTTGATTTGCATTTCCCTGATGATCAGCGATGATGAGCATCTTTTCATGTGCCTATTGGCCATCAGTATATCTTCTTTGGAGAAATGTCTGTTCATGTCTCCAGCCCATTTTTTGATTGGGTTGTTTGATGTTTTGTGATTGAGTTGCTAGAGTTCTTTACATATTAAGGATATTAAGCCTTTGTCAGATATATGACTTGCAAATATTTTTTCCCAGTTAGTGGGTTGTTTTTTTGTTTCAATCCTGTTTTCATTTGCCTTGAAAAAGCTCTTTAATCTGATGAAGTCCCATTTGTTTATTTTCTCTATTGTTTCCCTTCTCTGAGAAGGAATGCTTTCGTCTTCTTAAAAAAATTATGTTAATCAAAGTTGTACATGCACATGACTTAAAGAGACAAATGAATCTACAAGGGAAACAGCACTCTCCTGGGACGCCTTGAGCCCCTCCATTTTGTCCTCTGCGTCTGTGGGCACTGTTGACCTCTTTTAGCCAATTCTTTTTGTATTACCTCCATATCACCAAATAACACGCCTCTACTGCTACTTCTTGATTTACTAAATTTTCAAAGCATCTACTGACTCTCCTTTGTAGAACATAAGGGTTTGACTCTTTCACTCCACCACGTAAACACATACACCCTACTCATGTCCTCCATCTTGTTGATATATTATACTAGAATTTTGGTTCCATCATTTTTCGGTATTTCCCTGATTATAAAAATGTAAAGATATCTGAGGCGGATCGAGCAGTAGACTAAGACCACATTTACCTTCCTGGATTGCTTTTCTTTCCTTTTCCCTTGGTATTAGGAATGGCCTTATTTTTGATTGGTTTGCCTAATTTTCTGTTTATCATTCATTCAACCTCAAAACTCTTTGCCGATTGTCTAGCTTTCTTCCTCAGATGTTCAGATGCATCAGCCACCTTATCAGTTTTATTTTCTGGAAGGACTATCTCCTGAAGACTGCTCGCCCACTCCCATGTGTGCTGGTGGCGCTTGGCACCTGGTGCACAGCATCATTGTGAAGTCTCTGTGCCATCATCAAGGGATTCTCCCCACCTCTTTCCTGTGCTTTTCTCTCTGAACTGTCTCAACTGATGGAGGTGGAACATGGCCTCCATCAGCCTCCTGAGAAATGGTACAAGGGAGGTACCATTTTGTGGAGGGGGGACTTTGCATGTATTTATGATAATTTAGCTGAGTATCGAATTTTAAATTGAAAATAGTTTTATTTCATAATTTTGAAGAAATTACTTTATCTTCTGCCTTTTGAAAGTTTGAAACCATCTGACTTTTTAAAATCCTTTTTTTATGTGAGGTTTTTATTCTATGAAAGCTTGAAGAATGGTCTCTTTGTATCCAGAGATTTGAAATTTCATGACGAATGTCTTTGTGTGGGTCTTATTTCATTCACTATGATAGGTAAGAGTTGAGACCTCTTTTTAAAAAACATCAACTTTGTCGAAGTTTAATTTGCATACAACAAATGGAAATGTTTTAAGTGAACAGTTTCATGAGTTTGATAAGTGAATAAACGTGGATCCTTTTAATCCTTTAGTTCTGAGACATTTTCTTGAATTATTTCTTTGATGATTTTCTCTCTGCTGCTTTCTTTTGTTTTTTTTTTTGAGGAAGATTAGCCCTGAGATAACATCCGCTGCCAATCCTCCTCTTTTTTGCTGAGGAAGACTGGCCCTGAGCTAACATCCGTGCCCATCTTCCTCTACTTTATATGTGGGACGCCTACCACAGCATGGCTTTTGCCAAGCGGTGCCATGTCTGCGCCCTGGATCCAAACAGCGAACCCTGGGCTGCCAAGAAGCAGAACGTGCACACTTAAGCGCTGCGCCACTGGGCTGGCTCCTCTGCTGTTTTCTTTGTTCTTTCTTTCTGGAATTTCTATTATTTGAATGTTAGACATCCTGGAATGGTCTTCTAATTTTCTTATCTTTTTTCTCTGTCAGGCAAAAAGATTATTGAGTGTTTGGGGCTGGCCCCGTGGCCTGTGCTCCACTGCAGATGGCCCAGTGTTTCATCAGTTGGAATCCTGGGCAGGGACATGACACTGCTCATCGAACCACGCTGAGGCAGCATCCCACCTCCCACAACTAGAAGGACCCACAACTAAGAATATACAACTATGTACCAGGGGGCTTTGGGGAAAAAAAAGGAAAAAAATAAAAAATCTTAAAAAAAAAAAAAGATTATTGAGTGTTCTATTTAGTATACTCTTCCGGGTTATCTGATTCTAGAAAGGGCCTCTACCTTCCTTGTCATTGAGATATTTTACAACTCTGTAAGTTATTATTAGAAAACTGATAATAATGCAAATGACCTTTTCCATAGAGATGCAAATAAGTTTTGTCAGGGGCAAAGGCAAGCTGAGTCCCCTTTCCCCAGGAAGCCAGTTTTGCATCTATGACACATTGACCTCAGTATTCCTGAGTGTCTGCTTATATGTCTGCTCTTTGATTTCTCCACTGAACCATTTCTAACGTCTTAGTGGTTTTCCTCATTAATTGATGAGTTCAATAAATCTTTGACATGTGGTCATTTTAACATCCTAACTTTTTACCTCTCACTCTCTATCTTTTTACTCTAATCTGGGATATTTACTTAACTTTGTATTCCAGACCTTCTATTGAGTATCTCGTATCTGTTTTCATGTTTTTTTTTTAATTATTTTTTATTGAGAAATAATTGATGTATAATGTTGTATAAGTTTGAGGTGTGCAATGTGTTGGTTTGATACATTCATATATTGCAATATGATTGCTTTTTCAAAGCAATAACCAAACATTAGTGAATAGGGTGAGCATGCGCAGGCTGGGGAGAACATATTTGACCCAATTTATTTTTTTTTAATTGTACAATTAAAAATTAAAACATTCTGGTATTGGCCCCAGAATCAAAAGGCAGATCAAAGTGTCACGATAGATATTGCTGAAATTTTCACTGTATTTGGAAAGGATATTCAGGATGATCAACTTATGTTTTCATGTTTTTAATGTCCAAGAGCTCTTTTCATTTTCTGAACGATAACTTAGAGAGAAAAAGCAACTCTTTTCTTCCTTCATGGATACAGTATCTTATTTGTCTGAGGATATTCATGATAGCTTGTTTTGATGTTATCTTCTCTCGCATGGTCTTTGTTTCTTCCAATCTGCTTTTCTCTGTTTTGGTGTCTGGCGTCCACGTTGGCTGCCTTCCTCCAATGTCTGGAATACTTCGTTGTTCGCACAATCCATGGTGGGGCTCTGGCCGAGAGGCAGTGTGGACGCTGTGAGTGGTACTCAACATAGGCTCATCTGGTTAGGCTGTTCCACCGGGGAAACTCCAATGTCAGCGTCTTTGGGAATTTTCCCAGAGAAGACCTTTCCCATCCCTGGCTTAGAATGTTTGCACACAGCCGACGGCTCTCTGTGAGCCTCAAAATTCTATTTGCAAATATGCACTTGAACCACTTTTAAAACTAGTCTCTGCTGCCTGGACTATGCCTGGTCTCTCTGGTCCAGACCCTGTTTTATCCTTTCCGGAGAGTACGCTTCCCAGGGTCTGCTTGGTGGGGGCAGTCCCTGCTGCGTGGAGTCTGGAGGGGATCCGGGGGTTTGCTTTTATATAGACTTTTTATTAATCCTGTTTTTAGGCCCACATTAACCCCCCTCCCAGAGTCTGAGACACCTCCAGTTCCCGAACTTTAGGGGTTCTGCAGGGTAATTTGGGTGCTTCTTGGCTCTCCCTACTGCCGGCTAAGGATTCGCTGTTCTTAACTTCTAAATCAATTCCCACTCATCCGTCTGATTTCCAGTTTCCAAAATTTTGATCTTCTTTCCAAATTTCATCTTCTGTTCTGACTTCACAGGTTTATTCTTCAAAAATTCATTTATTATTGTTTTAGAGGGATTTCAGAGGGAGCAAAAATGAAAGCATATGTTCACTTTTCTATCTTTATTTGGGATTTCAATGCATTTTTTATTTCGGTTTTCATGTCTTCCATTTCCCTGGGTGTTAAGAGGCCGTATCATATCATGAAAAGGCCTAGGCAATGGCACTAGCCAGGGATAAGGCGGAGATCTCCATTCCCCACTTACGAGCTGTCTGATACTAGGCAACTTACTCCATGTTCCTCCCCTCGGTACTGTCATTGGGAAGTAATGGGCCACCTAAGCGGAGAACGCAAACTTAACCATTATGCCACAGGGTTGGACTCTCACATATTTATTTATTAAAAAATTTTTTTTCTTTTTGTGAGGAAGATTGGCCCTGAGCTAACATCTGTGCCAATCTTCCTCTACTTTGTATGTGGGTTGCCGCCACAGCATGGCTTGATGAACAATGTGTAGGTCCGTGCTCAGGATCAGAACCCTGGGCCACTGAAGCAGAGCACATGAACTTAACCACTACGCAACCAGACTGGCCTCACATATTTATTTTTTAAACTTATTTTCTATGCAGTTTTTGTTATGCTGCAGCAAATGTTTGTAGAATGTGGTGATACATAAACATACAAACAAAGAAACAAGCAGCATAAAACTTTTTTCCTGCAGAGTCAACAAAGGCCAGAAATAAATGCAGTTCCGTGGGGCTGGGAGAAATGTGCAAAGGAGAGAGCATCACGCTGGAGAGTTGGGAGAAATCAGGAGGTCTCTGGGACGTTCCATCAGTCTGTGACTGAAGTCAGTAAGGACATTTACAGTTTTCTGCAGCCCTGGGTGTTCCTTCGAGACAGTCCTAAACTGAGTGGATCGCAGGACTGATTCTACAAAGCAATTCTGATGGTTTAGAATAGTCACTGTTCTGGATTCTGCAATGAGTCACGAACCTTGCATGGACAGAGACCAGTTTCAAGTCTCAGCTCTGTGGCTCAGTATAATATTCTTAAGCCCATTGAGATTTGTGGCAGTGACATTTATTGCTCACCAGATATCCAAGTGCACGTCTCAGCTACTTACGTTTTGGTGGGAATTCGTTCTCCTGTGCTGAAGCTGGAAGAACAGGTGTGAGTTCACTGTGCTTGACCCTTGCTGCCCTGACCATGAGGAAGCCGGTATTTAAGATGGTGACTCAAAGGGTCAGCCCCGGTGGCCGAGTGGTTAAGTTTGGTGTGTTCTGCTTCGGCAGCCTGGGTTGGGTTCCCAGGCGCGGACCTATACCACTCATAGCCATGCTGTGGTGGTGACCCATGTACAAAATAGAGGAAGACTGGCAACAGATGTTAGCTCAGGGTGCATCTTCCTCAGGAAAAAAAAAAAAAAAGATGGTGAGTCAACCTGGATCCTTGAGTGAGGGGGTGGAGCAAAGCCCCCACTGACCCAGGTTGGACATTAGCATGAGCGAGGAGTCGACGCTGAATTTGTTCAGCTGGTGAGGTCTGGAGTTACATGTCACTGCAACAGGGCCTCGCCCACCTTGCTAACACAATCCTGTTTCCATGGCAGTAAAATGGGAATAATTATCACTCCCTAATAGGTTTCTTTTCTGAAGTTTAACAATAATACAAGTGGAGTTCCTGGCTCCACATCCGGCCCGGAACAAAATCACTGTTGTTGCAATAATGAGCATTTTTATTGGTTTCTCCTGCACAGTCAGAAGATGAGGTCCGACGGGCTGTGGCTTGCTGCAGGGCAGTGTGATAAAATGCAAAGAACAGAGGTCTGGGGATCAGACAGACCTGGAATCATAACCCAGCTCAACACAAATTCACCACGTGAATTAGTGCAGAGCATCGAATTACTCTGTCTCTTTCTACAACTACAGAATGAGGATAATTTTATCTAACGTGCAGGCTTGTTGTGCAGATAAAGAGCCTGCAAAGGTCCTAGCAAGTCGCTCGGCACACAGGCGATTCCTTTCCTTTCGTGTCCCTGCATGTTTCCCCAACAGGCCGCCTCACAGCCAGCCACACGCTCCCTGTCACAGAAGGGGTCTTCTTCCAGGAACAGTGATGCTGGCCATTCAGCTAACGACTAAGAGGACAGCGCTGCCTTCTCAAGGCTGCTGTGCAATCCTCGTTGCATTTTCCAGCAGGAATCCTGCGATGAGGCTAGGTTTTCCTGATCTCACAAAGACTGAGAGTATCATGAGTTGTTCTGACTCAAGTCGCTGGGAACTTTGCGGGGCGCAGCGGGAACTCAAAGGGACGTTCGCTCGGCCATCTTAGCAGGGCTGCCGGATGACGCCGCGGAGGCAGCAGTAAACTTTGATGAGGACGTGTGCTGGGATTAACACAGGTCCCTCTCTTCCCACCTGTCCCCCGCCCCCCCCCCCAGGGTCAAGAGGTGACTGGCTCACAGAGGACTAGGGAGTCCAGTCTGCAAAACAGACCCCAGGGTTTACAAGAGGAACTGAGCCTGCAAGGGGAAAGAGGAGCTCAATTAAAAAGTATCAAGGGGCAAATGTTTCCAGGCCAGTCTGCTTGAAGCCTCTTGCATTCGTCTTGCTCAAATGGCCTCTCCTGTCGGTGCAGGCTTCCGCTTGCCCTGCAGTAACCTCTCTTGCCTCGGAGCTCCTCCAGCTCGAGCCAGCCACGGAATTCATTTGGCGATTAATCATGTCCTGCCTTGTGGCATCTTGTCTACTGCTCTCCCGAAGTCCGATTTCTCTTTTGAATTCCTACTTACATTTTCAAGTGTTTGGGTTTGGTAGCAAATGTAAATTCCTACTTATATTTGAAGCGTTTGGTAACAGAGGTTACAGCTTTGGTTGTGGTGCCCGGAGGGCAGGGTGACCTGGATTCCCTTGGTCCCACCGTGCCTCGAATGGCGCCGGGAACAGTGCTTGGCCTTGCAGAAGACCCAGGGAACGTGATTTTCTTGTTTAATTGTCATTTTCTTATGTCTCTGTGGCCCTGGTCTCTCAGTTTCTGCTTCTCTCTATTTATGTACTTCCATCAAAGCAGCTTGTTGTCATTTTGGAAACTCACGTCCTGCTAGTTTTCCCCGTTCCTTATAGGGAGGAGTGCCGTTAATGCAGATGGTTCTTATTAGAGCTTTCCACGTTCCACGTTCTCTTCACTGCCTTCGCCAGCACTGGGAGTTGGCTTTCTTTTGGGTATCATTTTCCACAAAGAAACAAAATGTTCATCACTCACAAAAATTATCGCGCAGTTAAATGAAGGTGGAAGATAGAAGGTAGAGGAGCGGGTGTTTGCGGTCTGCTGTGCTCACAGGCTTAGCAACTTCCTCCCTCAAGGGAACCTTGAAGATGTGATGTTCCAATTTGTGACTCAGGAAGATGACAAATGCTACGATGTCAGGGACCCGTGAATAGTGAGACTGTAGGGGTGGAAGCCGGGAAGGCCCAGAGTCTCTCGTGTATCTTTCGAGACTTGCTTTAGCTAACTTGCTCCAAAAACAGCCTCAAAACAATCTGCTTCTTCCTTCTCCTTTTCCTATACTTCTTTTTCTATTTTCAACTACTTTACTGAGACATAATGCACCCATTAAGTGTACAATTCAATGGCTTTTTGTCCATTTACAGAGTTGCGCAACCATCACCACAATCAATTCTAGAACATTTTCATTACCTTCCAAAGAAACATTGTGCCTGTTAGCAGTCACTCCTCATTTCTGCCCTACGCAACCACAAAGCTACTTTTTATTTCTGTAGATTTGCCTACTCTGACTTTTCGTGAGGATGGAGTCATCTAACCTGAAACTGTTTGTGACTGGCTTCTCTCGCTGAGCATAATGTTTTCAGGGTTCATCCGTGTTGTAGCATGCGTCAGCACTTCATTCCCTTTTATGGCCAAATAATATTCCATTGTGTGGATGTCACATTTTATTTATTTGTCTATTTCTTTTTAAGATTTTATTTTTTTCCTTTTTCTCCCCAAAGCCCCCCGGTACATGGTTGTATATTCTTAGTTGTGGGTCCTTCTAGTTGTGGCATATGGGACGCTGCCTCAGCGTGGTTTGATGAGCAGTGCCATGTCCGCGCCCAGGATTCGAACCAACGAAACACTGGGCCGCCTGCAGCGGAGCGCTCGAACTTAACCACTCGGCCACGGGGCCGACCCCTTGTCTACTTCTTGATGGACATTTGGGTGTTTTTTGTCTGTTACAAATAGTGTTGCTGTAAATATTCCTGTGCAAGTTTGTCTGTAGGCCTGTGCTTCCACTTCTTTTGGGTTGTATACCTAGGATTGGAGTTGTCCTGTTGTCTGGTAACTCCATGTTTGATGTCTGAGAAACTGCCGAACCATCTTCCACAGCAGCTGCCCGTTTCACAGTCCCGCCACGGTGGATGAGGGCTCCCGTTTCCCCACGTCCTGGCCACGCTTGCTCTTATTTGTCTCTTGCTCATTCTCCTTGAAGACGATTGCCCGCCTCTCAGGGTTCTCTGGTTTTCTGCTTCCTTCCTGGCTCCTCTCCAAGGCGGCCGGCCGTGGAGTGGGGTGAGCTCGGAGGGGCCATGTCCTGGAGACTGGGAAGGGCTGGTGTCCGGGCCAGCCTGTTCTTCAGCTCCCGAGGCCTGGCTGTCACAGGGCTTTCCTCCTGCAGCTCCACGTGGGGAGTCACACACACTCAGGGAGCCCCTTGCACACTCAGGGCTGCCCTTGTGGTGAACACCCGGCCTGGAGGGAGGGGTTGGGGAAGAGCAGCCCTCAGCTTTGCCCTGGTCCTGCCTCCCTGCTGCTTCCAATCTCCCTGGCGGGAAAGGGGCTGCAGCTCACTTCAGCTCCTTCTCCCACACAGCGGCCACCTCCGTGACCGGCTGTCGTGTGACGGAGGACTGTTCTCTCTTGTCTGTGGGGTCTGGTGGGGGGGACTCCAGGCAATGGACCCGCTAGGCTTTGCTCTTGATCTGCTAAGTCAGAGAGAAGGGAATTGGAAACACTCCGCTCTCTGACAAATCCCATCTGTCAAGTGTGTTACCTTGCCGCACAATCAGATTTTGCATCAGGAGCAGACTATTAATCTCCTCATTCTTTTCCTTTGCATTCTTTCTGTGACAAATATGAGTCCTGAATGAATGAAAGCATCTGACTGACTAGAACAAGGATTACATAGTCAGGGAGGCAAAAGAAAAAAATTAATAACTTCCAAAATCTTATTCCTGTTATGTTGCTATCATTTCAGTGTTTGTCAGATTTCTTTTAGCCCATGACCTGTAGCCTAAAAAGACTTCTGTGAAACGTTTGTATTGTAGTTTGTATTATGCTCATAAACAGTTTTTTCAAAACATAAGATTATGTAATACTACTAAAAATATCTATAATTATGCAAGTATTTCATGAATGCATCACCCTTGTAAATAAAATTCAGACAAAGCTAAAGTCCCTCTTAAATGCCACCTCCAATTCCAGGACTCTCGAAGAGGTAACCATGCCTGTGTCTGACGTGTATCTTTCCAGATTTCTCCTTATGCACTTACATACTGACACAATTATCTACAGAAATGTAGGTTTGCTTTCTTTCTACATGAATACCATTATTCTTTGCGCGTTGTTTTGCCGCTTGCTTGTTTTCACTTATAAAATGTCTTGAAGGTCTTTCCATGGCGGTACGGTAGCTTTCCCCCATTTGCTCCTAACTGTTATGTTGCATTCCACGGTGCAAAACACGCGGGTTATTAAGCCAGGTGCCTATTGATGGACGCGTAAATTGCTTCTTATTTTTTTATTGTTAGAAACTATGATTTAGAGAACATTCTGGTACATCCATCTTTCTGCACGTACACAATGGTTCTCCAGGGAGAGGCTCAGAGGAGGAATTGTTGGGTCAAAGGGTATTCATATTTAATATTTTAACATGTGCTACCAAACTGCCCCCTGGAGGCTGGACCTAGGTTATGCTATTAATGTCCTTTTTAAGAACTGCATGTGCCCTAAGTCCCCTGCCCTGGGAGACTGTGAGACACTCCTCCATTGCCTTGAGCATCATTGATTTATACTTCACTCTAAGTGCAATCATTGTGTTTTCTCGACCAGAGAAATCTACGTTTAAAGGCTTACTTCTAATTGTGGAATAAAGCACCTTGTTTTCTGTTGAAGTAATTTCAGGCCTCAGTGAGCAAGGAACGGAGGAGTTTCGGGGTGTGCAAGCTTTTCTGTGGCCCTGAAATGACTCTATGCTGGTTGCTGACTCCTCTGTGAGGCACACAGAGCACCCTGCTCTCTTCTCTGGCCCTCCATGGGCTTGGGGGAGCGGGGCCCAGGCTCAAGGCTCAGTCCAGAATGGGAAGACCTCAGAGACAAGCCCTGGACTCTTAGTTTCTGGTTCCTCTTTGCAGAGGGCTATAGTGGACCTGGCGGAACACAGGCCCTCCAAGACCTGCGGGGGAGGGGGCCTCAGAGGGGCTGGCAACAGACACAATCCCAGGAGCACCTGAGAGTCCCAGCAGCGAAGAAGGGTGGGGTCCGTCACCTGGTGGGAGGGGCATCGTCAGCCTGCAGCCAGGACACTGGCTAACACGCACAGGCTGAGGCCTTCTGGAGAAGAGGTGCGAAAGCAGAGCACGAGACTGGCGGAGGAGGGAGTGGGCCATGACCAAGATGGCAGCATTGGGCAGTATTTGGCCTTGTGGGGTGCTGGCCACAGTTCAGGGTGGGCTGGCTGGCCTCGAGGGCCCTAGAGTCGTGCGTGTGGCTGGACGGTGGGGGTGGGGCAGGGCTGTAGAATAACCTAGAACGTATAGAACTCTCACAGCAACTCTGAGAGAAGGATCTTAACGTCCCATTTAGCAGATGAGAAGCACGCTCAGACAGTTCGGGAGTTCTGGTGGCAGAGGCATGGTTTGATTCAGATCTGTACAACTTGGAGACATGCTCAGCCCCGGGGAGGGAAGGATTCTGCGGATCTCCATTCACCTGTCTGTGCCATCAGGCTGTGTGCGAGGTTCCTGTGAGCACACAGGGAATACTCAGCATGTGTTTGGTGAGTGACTAACTGACTGACTGAAGAACTTGAAGAGCTTCCTGCAATGAGGAGGCACCACTGCAAGGCTGACAGCGAGAAATCTCTCATCCCTAAGCTCATCTTGAAAGTCTTCCCACAGGGGTAGTGCTGCTCACTGAAGCCCACCCCCGAATGCCCCTGTGTTCCGGGGCAAGAGCAGTGAGGAGAGGAGGAAGGAGCTGAGCTGAGCTGGAGTGAGGGCGGCGGCAGTGTAGTGACAGTCTGAGAACCCAGGACCAGGTGCCTCCTCTCCTCTGGTTTTGCTAGGAATTGGTCCTGAAACCACATCAACGGCTCCTCCTCCTTCTCCTCCTCTCCAGCACCTGCTCCTCCCAGCTGTCACTGCTTCTGCTCGTCTAATGCCTACTACACGCTAACACATCGTCACCACTCCGTGAGGAGTCGAGGCTCTGAGGGGTAAGTAAGCTTCCGGCACTCACCTGGCTCAGAGTAGACTGCAGGAGCCTCCGCTGCCCTCCTGCCTCACTGTGGACGCTTAGAATCCACTGAAGGTCGATACTGACATCTGGGTTCTGCGGGAAAGGGGTCCTCTGTGGAGGCGCCATCACTGCTGCCCGCGATGATGAAATGGATCACCTGTGAGGAGCTCAGCCAGACCTGGGCTCTAAATCACATTTATGGCCTCGTGCCCAGCGACCCTATGAGTAAACGACAACATCAAATTTTCCATTAGAAATCCCTAGTGCGTGCATTTGCTTCTGGAAAAAAAAGCTGGCTTTTGGCTCAGGACGGGGTCCCACAGATCAGAAACTGGGGAATTCCCTCAAGAGAACTAGAGAGTGATGGTGGTTCAGAGCTCGCCAGAACGTCCCATCTCAGGAGGGCAGGTCACGGGGGAGGGCTGGCCCTTTGCTCCATCCCCCCAGGCACTAAGAGACAACTGTGGCTTTCATTTGATAGATGGCTTCCTCTGGGCCGGGTCTGATACACGTACTTTTTAGCTCATCTGGACCAAACTCCTGCAAGATATATGTCATTCCCCTTATTTTCATGTGAGAAAACTGAGGTGTGGAGACATGTAGCACTTCGCTTGAAGTTACGCGGCTAATCAGAGCAGAAGCCAAGGTTTCACCAGGTGTGTTTGGCTCTGAAGTCTGACTTCTACCCACCAGACCTGGAAGCTTCCGCAGAGCCCTGTGGTGCTCTGTGCCTTTAGGAGCGTTTTAGAGTCTCCACACAGGTCAGGGTACATGGGGCGAAGAGAGCCGACATTTATGAATGTCTGCCATGTACTTTTCACCCATTCTTTCCCTTGTGAGAGTGCGGTGAAATAGATGATGGATTTCCTTCGTTCTAAACCTAATGGCTTCAATGGGAAAAGGGTCAGAGGTCAGAGAGCTTCAGACTTGCAATGACAAAGTTGTTTTTTAAATGTTTATTTCAGTGATGAAGGCGATTTTTAATCGTGATCCGTTGAAAGCTACGAGTGGAAAGTAACAGAAACATCACCAAGGAAATCCTGAATGGCACATTAAAACCAACCTGAATCAAAGGGTTCCTGGAACACGACATTGCCACGTGCTTCACAGCCTCCGACAGGAACAGAAATCCCTCCTGTCCGATGCCCGGGGCTCCTTGGGAAACCGTCTGCAGGCCCCTGAGCTGTCCATGCTATGGACTTCCCTTGCGGCCTGGGGCAGGCCGGAACCTCGAAGCAATGATAGTAATTGTCTTCACGGGGCAAACCAGGCTTCCTAACCAACGAATTTCCTGTTCTCCAGTTTGTGTGGTGACCACTGGGACAGCCACGCAGCTCTCTGGGCCTCCGTTTGATGATTTGGTCTGAGGTTTGCTGCCAAAAAGGCCTGTCTGTCTCCCCATGAGCGTTAGGCCCCGGGGCCGGGGAGGGGGAAGCAGCTCTGAGGGCAGCTCGCTGTCTACTTTTCTTCCCTGGACGTCGGGTTAATTCCATTCTACCACCCTGTGTCCGTATGAGTTCCAATTGAAAAAAAAAAAACAGAAACCCAAACTTTCTTGCCCTCTCTGCCCTCAAGATAACGTGATTAAATGGGGCAGAACTGGCCACCAGCTACACCAACAATATCTTGCAATTTTGCTCTTAGCTGATTAGAGAACACAATGTCTCTGCAGAGAATGGACTCATTTATCACATCTCCCCGGAAGGTTCGTGCTGGACTGGGCTGGTGAGCAAAGCTCACTGCAGAGGAAGGACCCGAGGAGGGAGAACCCAGCACGCCTCTGGAAGCACAGATTCTGCCTTTCCACTCAGCAATTAATCTCCTTTGGCTCTGCTAAATTACGGCAGAGGCAGCATCACTCTAAAGTGCAAATACGAGGTGGCCAGTGGGTCCTGGAGGGGAGCAGCGAGCAACCTTGCAGATGACAGCTGAACACCACCAGCGCGGTGGTCGCAGGGCGCACGAGTACTTGAAGGACAGGGAGGGGACCCTGTTTTCTGTCAACCATTTTTTTTTCTTCCTTCCATTGTTTTCCACATGTTCCGGTAAAGAACACACACTTAACTTCTGGGTGCTCTGGTGCCTGTCTCTCTGCCCTGATCCCGTGCCCGGCCGCCTGTCCTTTACTAAGCTCTGCCATAGTGACTTTCTCTCTGCACCTCACACTGACTTTCTCTCTCACATCAAGCTGGTTCCAGCCTTACGGCCTTTGTCCCTGCTGTTTCCTCTGCCTGAGTCCCCCTGTCCCCACATCTCACATGCCTGGCCGCTTGTCCTTCAGGATGCAACTCAAGTCACCTTCACAGAGAGCCCTCCTGGTCCTTGTTTTCTTCTTCAGCTTTGTTGAGGTATAATGGACAAATAAAAATTGCATATATTTAAAGGATACAACTTGATGTTTTGGTATACATTGTAAAATAATCACCACGATCAAACTAATTAACATATCCATCACCTCACATAATTACCATTTTTTTCTTCTTTTTTCTGCGGTGAGAACACTTAAGATCTACTCTCTTGGCAAATTTCAAGTATACAGTGCAGTGTGGTTAACTGTAGTCACATTGCTGAAAACTGGATCCCCAGAACGGATTCACCCCGCTCTGTTGAAATTTTGACCTTTGACCTTTTGACCCTTTGACCCTTTGACCAACGTCTGCCCATTTCCCCAGCCCCAGCCCTGCCAGTCACCATTCTACTCTCTGCTCCTAGGAGTGTGACTGTTTCGAATTCCCATGTAAATGATCTCATGCAGCACTGGTCATGATGTGCCTGGCTTATTTCACCCAGCACAGTGTCCTCCTGGTTCATCCATGTTGTTGCAAATGGCAGGATTTCCTTCTCTTTGGAGGATGAACAATGCTCCATTGTATGTATGCCACACTTGCTTTATCCAGTCATCTGCCAGCAGACACTTAGGTTGTTTCCACATCTTGGCTGTTGTGAATAATGTTGCGATGAACTTGAGAGTGCACGTATCTCTTCGAGATCCTGATTTCATTTCCTTTGCATAAATACCCAGAGGTGGGATTGCTGGATCATATAGTATCTCTATTCTTAACTTTTTGAGGAACCTCCGTACTGGTTTCCATAGTGGCTGTACTAATTTCCATTCCCACCAACGGTGCGCAAAGGTTCTATTTTCTCCACGTCCTCACCAACACTACCTTTTGTCTTTTTGATAATAGAGGCTTCTTGGTTCTGACCATTTTATATAAGGTACATACTCTCCTCCTTCTAGAACATAAGCTCCTTGAGAGCAGGAGTTGTAACTGGTTTGTTCACCTTGTACACCCAGCTTCTAGAACAGTGCTTGGTGCACAGTTCAAGCTCAACAAACAACTGTTGAATGAACATGTTCTATGTACAAGGCTAGAGGATGTGGTTCCTAGTCAAGTAGGAAACTGGACCAGGAGCTGGATGGTCTGGGCTCTCCGCACTTCCCTCCTCACCCTCCAAGAAGGCCTTGGCGCTCCCGTGCCCTCCTCCTTTTGTGTATCCATGGATTCTTTTTCTGACTCCACTTCCCCTTCCTGCTCCTGGCCGCTGGCTCCATCTTGCCTCCATTCACTTGCATTGGTTCTTGCCGCTGTTCATCAGTTCACACCATTTCTGGGCCTGCTTTGTTTGGAAATTGCCTGCAGTTCCTGTTCGCTCCCACTGCTGCACTGTCCACTCTCCCGCTCAGCCTGGTCACCGCCGGTGGCCTCCTGCTTGCCTGGGAGGGGAGTTTAGACTTCCGTTCTCAGGAACTCATTTTCTAGCAGGGAGGGTAGAGAAGTAAACAGAAAATTACCACTTAGGGGGCCAACTGTGATGATAGACATAAACTTGGGATGCTGAGGGAGCGCAGCGGGGAGGCCCAACCTGACTCATGTGTGGGACAGGCAGGAGGGCTGTCTGGAGGAAGTGGCATGGGAGCAGAATTTTGAGGGAAAAGAGACATTTCAAGGCAAAGAATGTAGGGGATATGTGTTTCGGGCAAAGGAAATAGCACATGGAATGGAATGGAAATGAGAGAAAACAGAAACCTAGAGGAATTCTTCAATATGGCTGGAATTAAAGGAAAGATGGAAGCTGACAAGGGCAGGATTTTGCTCTTAAGTAATTAGAAAACATAGTGTTTCTAAAAAGAGCTAACTCACTCATTACAATTATCAAAGGAGGGGCCAGCCCCGGTGGCACAGTGGTTAAGTGCGCACGTTCTGCTTCTCGGCAGCCCGGGGTTTGCCGGTTTGGATCCCGGGTGTGGACATGGCACCGATTGGCACTCCATGCTGTGGTAGGCACCCCACGTATAAAGTAGAGGAAGATGGGCACGGATGTTAGCTCAGGGCCAGTCTTTCTCAGCAAAAAGAGGAGGACTGGCAGTAGTTAGCTCAGGGCTAATCTTCCTCAAAAAAAAGCAACCAATTAGCAAAGGATATCTGGGGAGTGTGCTGGTAATGAAGCTACAGCGCTCAGCAGGGCTGGTCACAGAGGGCTCCGAGCTATATGCTAAGCTGCATGTGGCTCATCCTGAAGGGCCTGGGGGGCTCCTCCGGTTAACAAAGGAGAGGTATGGTTGAATGCACGTCCATCAGTAGCAACCTGCAGAAACTGCTTCTACACGTTTCAGAGTTTCAAGGTTAAACAATTTTGGAAAAGGTAAGTTAAAGAAGTGAAATTTTTTTTTAAGGCCTTTTCAGAGCCCTCATATGCTAATGAGTCTTCAGAAGCGCCAAGAAGGGGATATAACGTGTAGAATTTCTCAACTTTGCCATGTTACATTTTTTCCTATACTCCCTGGGACATACTTAATCTGGGCCTAGAGATCCAAACTCATTTAAACATGCTGCTGTGTAAGTATCACAGACCAACTCATATTGCATCCTATTGTATCAATAACAGAATATCAAAGTTATCTTGCAGAGGCGACCCCAAAAGCTGTAAGTCATATAGCTGGAGCATGCTCAGAAGATGGAAACCTTGTCCTCAGATGACCTTAAGCCATCTAGGAACCAAAAGTTCCCTAATTATGGAATTCCATGTGAAAGGAAAGCAGCGAAGGGAACCTAATGAGAAGTGAGGGGTCCCTAGATTTGTAGCACATCAGACTTCTAAGACTGGTACAGTCCCATCCTCTGATCAGGGTCCACCAAGCTGGCATTTTGTATAACTACTCCCACTCCCAACTCCTTAAAAGTCTGTCCTGCTTCAGCTTCGGGAGACAGATTTGAGGCCTGCCTCCTGTCTTCTTGCTGGTGAGCCACGCAATAAAGCTCTTTCTTCTCTCAAAAGCTGGTGCTGTAGAATTGGCTTCCGTGCATGTTGGCCAGCGAGCCTTTGCCAGCAATGCTTGCTTTCTTCTGATTTGCTTTTTCCTTGTATTAGTTTTCTGTTGCTGCTGTAACACATTGCCGCAATTTTAGTGCTGTAAACCAACACGGAGGTCTCATCTCTAGCTCTGTGGGTCAGCAGTCTGACAGGGGTCTCAGTGGGATAAGATCAAGGTATCTGCAGGGCTGCCTTCCTTTCTGCAGGCTCCAGGAGAGGATCCAGTTCCTTGCTCCTTTGGGTTGTTGGCAGAATTTAGCTCCATGTGGTTGGAGGACTGAGATCCTCATGTCTTTGCAGGCCGCCAGCTGAGGGTGGTTCTGGCTTCCAGAGGCCCCTGCATTCCCGGGCTCGTGGTCTCCTTCCTTCATCTTTGAAGCCAGCAATGGCGAGTCGAGTCCCTCTCACGCTTTGAATATTTTCTTCTTCCTCTCATTTCTCTGACCACAGTCAGGAAAGGTTCTCCATTTTTAAGGACTGATGTGATTATATTGGGCCTATCAGATAATCCAGGATACTCTCCCCATCTCAAGGTCAAACCCTTGACTATATCTGCACAGTCCCTTTTGCTGTAAGGTAACATACAGCAGTCCCCCCTTGTCCTCCGGGGGATATCTTCCTAGACCTCCCAGGGGACGCCTGAAACCGCAGATAGTACTGAACCCGATATATACTGTGTTTTCTCCTATACGTACATACCTATGACAAAGTTTAATTTGTAAATTAGGCACAAGAAGAGATTAACAACAATAACTAATAATAAAATAGAACAATTATAACAATATACTGTAACAACAGTTCCATAGATCTTAGCAACCTCAGCATACAATTTTTTTTCTTTCCTTGTTAAGTCAAGAACTTTCACCTTTTCACTTAAAGGAAGCACTTTACAGCTTCTCTTTGGCAAATCCGAATTGCCAGCATCTCTACTCTTGCGCTTTGGAGCCATCATTAAGTAAAATAAGGGTGACTTGAACACAAGCACTGTGGTACTGACAGTCGTTCTGGTAACTGAGACCGTTACTAAGTGACTAAGGGTAGGTATACAGTGTGCATGTGCTGGACGAAGAGATGAGTCCCACCGGGCAGGATAGAGTGGGATGGTGTGATGTTTCATTATGCTACTCAAAACAGCATGCAATTTAAAACTTATATATTATTTATTTCTGGAATTTTCCATTTAATATTCAGACCTCAGTTGACTGTGAGTAACTGAAACTGTGGAAAGTGAAATTGCAGATAAGGGAAATATACTGTATTTACAGATGCTGGAGAGGGTGGGCCATCTTTGGGGTCATTACTCTGCCTCCCTCTCCCACCTTGCACGTCATTTTTGGCATAATCAACATTCAAGGTTGGTGACCATTTTCCCAGAGAGGGAAAATGAAAGCAAGGCTGAGTGTATAGTTCTGCTTCCTTTCATCTTATAAATCTTATAGCTTTCGTAAGCACTGGGATTCTCCTTTCATTGTCCATCTTTTTGTTCCAAATGGATGTAAGTGGGCCAACCTCGTCTCCTCTTGGGTCATCCAGCCTAGATGTCACCTGGGCCCCTGCCTCTTAGGGATGTAGTTGAACCTGATTGACTCCGACCTCTTTGGCTTGTGACGATCCAGAGCACTCTCTAGGGCATCTGCAGGTTCCCGTGGTTTCTCTCTGTCTTGGCAATCCTGCGTCTGCAGGACACCACTCTACCCTGCCCCCGACTGCCTGGCTGGGGAGTTGGAAGTTCTACCTGGAGTGGAAGAAAGCTGCTCACATCAAGCCCTTCATGATTTTTTGTTGACTTTTATTGACAGTTTTGGGGGGGGGGGTCACAAGGAGGAGTCAAGGTGGTGCAGCCTTCCCCATGTCACTTGCTCCGCCTGCTATCTGCTCTTCTCTCTTCCTTGCTCCCCTCCGTTGTCCTTTTACAACCAAGAAATCTCCTTATTGATCTTATGCAAGACAATTTTGGCCAATAAGGGAGGTCCTTTTTTGGATATATCCTAATTCACCAAAAATCAGTTCCTGGGTGATCAAACTTCAGAATTACAAAGGGGCACAGCAGGGTTTTTCTGGGGTGTCCGTGAAGGTAAGATGCAAGTCAGTGTTGTATGTGTTTCACATTCCAGAGGCTGATCTGGAGTCCAGTGACCGGCAGGTCAGACACGAGTGGGGGGCTTACCCTTTAGAGCAGGTCACTGTCCTCTCCAGTTTTGCACACTTAGGGCTAAATCAGCCTATGTGGGCTCCATGCCTACGGTTGCACAGCACCCCCACTTCTGTGTGGCAGGCTGAAAACACAGTCCACAAAAGAGAGAACATCTGAGCCTGTGTCAAATGGTGAGAGAGCAAAGCCATCCTTTCATGTCTGGATTAATAAACAGTTCTGACAAGCAACTACCTGCAGAGAGAACCGTACTTAAAATATTCATTTGACGTAGCTACTTAACACCTCTTTGATTTAAGTGCTATCGAGAAGGCAGTGGGATGAGTGAAGACATGCTGGAAGACAGAAGCCTTGTCCCATAGACACGGGAGGCCTTGCACAACCTGGAATTAGGGCACACAAATGAGCCCCATCCCGAAAGGCCCTGAAACCAAGTCGTGCAAAAAGCCGCAATGCACTTCACTCTGGGGGATGTGCTGCGGCAGCCGTGGCAGACCAGCGAGGACCCGTTTGACTGTATTTGTCTGATGGTTTCTGGCAAGTTGGTCATTCAGCGAATTAAACATTCAACAATTTGTGTTTGGAGAATTAACTTTCACTGAATTGGCTTTTGGCAAATTTGCTTCAGCCCACAGCTTCTATCCCAAATGGCTTATTAACGAATTTCTTCTGAACAAGTACGGTGCAATCCCCATAAAGAATTCTGTGAATACTTTTTTTTATCCGTTTCTTTAAAAAGCTGGCTTTACTGTCCTCCTTTTCTTTGGCAGGTCCCAGATCATCCCGGGCTTTAGCCTTCCTGATGAAATTTCTCTAGTGTCACTTCCTGGGGATGTCCCCCTCCTGACCTCTGGGTGCTCCCCATGGCGAAACCCTTTGTGTTTCTAAGACACCATCCCCTTCTCTGCCTCAATGGGAGGCTTGGAATTTTATGATGAAAATTTAGTTTCTTTTAGCTTCCCACTTATCCTGAGCCCTGGGATTATACTTATCTTTTTATGGAATGAAAACACCTCTTTCCTCAAAGTCTGGAGAGAACACTGCCTTTGACCTTTGACCAGCTTTCCTGTCCTCCCCTATCAGGGACTCTAGGACAATGTTGTCACTTCTCAAGGCTGCATCACTTGGACATCACAGCCTGCTCTTTTTGTCAGTGGGGATTAGGCAGCCTCGCGCCTCCTGGCTTCCCCCATCTTCATCATTACGGCTTTCGTGGCCCACCAAGGATTGATCCGGGGCCGGGCTTCCTGGCGGCAGGAGACTGTCAGCTTGGCTGGGGCTCCTTCCCTGCCCTGTCTGACCTCAGCAGTGGGGAGCTCTGTGTTGGAAAGCCTTTGTCGGAGAGTTCCGCCCGGGGCACCCGCCAACAAGGAGGCTGCTTTGTTCCTCTCCTCCTGTCCTCTGAGCAGGCTTGGTCCCCCATTTCCAGAGAGATGCCTGCCTTTTGGAAGAGTTATTCTCCTGCTCCTCTGTTAGATCTGCTTCTTACAACATCGAGGCTCCCACTGTGCCCCCACATTGTAAGCATCATCCCACTGTGTCTGACTGATGAATAGAGTGTCTTTTTTTTCAAAAACCTACACATTCCCTCCACTTCATTCACCATTTATTGACTGCCCATTGTGTGCCCAGCGCTGTGCTCCACGCTGTGAGAGACACAAAAGCAGATAAGCTGGATTCAGCTTGAGGAGAGATGACGATCTCGGTGGGGACCTGAGAGGCACACACCGGGGACTCTGAAGTGCATAGAACAGGAATCGATTAACAGCCACAGGCAGAGGTACATATGAGAAATGTTGAAGGGGTCAGAGAAAATATAGGAGGGCGAGCCAGGGGGACCGTGGAGGCCTGGTACAGGTGGGGGATTGGTTTAAACTTGGTCTTGAAGATGGAAAGGACTGGGATAAATGGAAGGGGAGGAAGAGCATTTAACAGGAGATGGGGGATGGCATGAATAATCTCACGGAGGCAAGGATGAGCATGTCAGTCCCATGGGAAGGACAGCGGTGGGTGGCGTGTACCACTGGATAGAAAGGAATTTGGCCAAATCCGTCAGGTTGCCCTTCACAATGATTTGGCAGTAGTGATGATTTCATCGAAAATATGTCATTCGCTTTTGCAGGTTTTGGTAATATTGGAACATAATTAGAGTGGTCTTGCAACAAGTTGCGTGTCCTTGAGTATTTTTGATAGATTTTCAGAATTTTATTTTTCTTACATTTTTTCTTCTGTATTTAAAGTTAATTTTTAGCCATTTATTCTCTCATCTGTTCCCTTTATAACAGAGACAATTTGGATCACTGTGAATGCCTAATGGGATTAGTTGGAAAAGTCTATTAGACAAAAACGGATGCACATATCTGCATAAGAAAAGATCCAGAAGGATACACTCTGAGGTGCTCTATCGATTGGCTCTGAGTGGGTGGAAGTGTGGCATTCTTTATCTTTTCTTTTGCTTGTATGTATTTTCACATTTCTTTCATAGGAATGGATTGCTTTTATAGAAGGAAATCAACAGCAATGAAACTCAATCAGCAAAAGAAATTGCAAAAGAAAATTATCTGGAGTTTTTCAGGGTTTGGAGTTCCTTGTCTTAAAGTTTTGAATCCATTTAAAGCCAATTATGTCTGCTCTGCTGGTTTGGCCATGCTTTCAGTTTTGTCCACCGTTTGAAGGATTTAAAACTTGCATCCTGGCCAGCTCGCTTTCAGACAAATTGTTTTCAGCCCAGTCGCCAGGGTTTGTGATGGACAGCCCACGCAGGCAGCCAGGCATGCACAGAGCCGGCAGTCACCTCTGAGATGACACTTGAAAGGTGCCGGCCTCTTCTGTTCGGTCTGAGTGGCATTCAACCTGGCCGTACATCGGAATCGCCACGGGAGCTTTCAAAACCTACAGTTGCGCAGAGTTTCTGAGCTATTAGTATTTTTAAAAAGCCACCCAGAGGATTCCAGGATGCACCCAGGGATGAGACCCACTGAGCTAAAATATTCCTTTCTGGTCCACTCTTCAGCCTCCCCGCTGGATCAAACCATTCTGCTTTCTCTAGGGCGTGATTCTCAGAGTGTGGTGCAGAGACCTCTACATGGGAATCACCTGGAAAGCCTGCTCAACATGCAGATTGCTGGGCCCCACTCCAGACCCATGAATAAAAATCTCTGCCTATCGGATCCAAGAATCCGAATCGTAATAAGCTCCTCAGTAATTCTTTTGTTCTGTGTTTGAAAATTTGAGAACGACTGTATTTCTGTCCCTAACTGGTTTTTCCTTCTTTCCATTTTCCCCGTTTCTCCACAGCACAGTGATCTCGTCAGTCCCTCGTGGGATTAGCATTTCGTTTTTTTCTTTTAAAGATTTTAATTTTTTTCCTTTTTCTCCCCAAAGCCCCCCAGTACGTAGTTGTATATTCTTCGTTGTGGGTCCTTCTAGTTGTGGCATGTGGGACGCTGCCTCAGTGTGGCTTGATGAGCAGTGCCATGTCCGTGCCCAGGATTTGAACCAATGAAACACTGGGCCACCTGCAGCGGAGCGCGCGAACTTAACCACTTGGCCACGGGGCCAGCCCCTGGGATTAGCATTTCTAACGCCCAGCTTCACGTCTGGTAACCACTTTCTTCTAGAGACAGATTATAACACAACACAAACCTGTGTAAAGTAGTTGGAAAGATATATTTTTTAGATTAATACATCCATATTATAATTAAGCCTATTATAAGTATATATTTTCCCATATATATGTCAGATATACTTATAAAAATTTGGAACTACAGAAAAGGAGAACTTGGAACAATAAAATCACTCATATTCTTACCACTCAAAGACAACAATTGTCTAAAATTTAATGCTTTATTTTTGTCTTTTTAAAAAATGCATAGAGCTTCTTTTTAAAAAAAAACCATGATCAAACTGTTGTGGCAATTGGACATGGCAGCTTTGCTTCCAGAGCCTGACTTCAGTCGTAGGAGGTGAGCTATGATGATATTTAGTCGGGAGCCTGCGGACTTTCACTGTTGTGTTGCAAGTGTCTTCCTCGACGAGAGGGGATTTCACGTCAATTCCCACCAGAGTGGGAGCCGTGGGGAGCGGGCTGGGGCACAGGCTTTTCAGTGACAAGATTCTCCCCTTGTCACCAGCGTCTAATGAGGAGAAGGGAGGCTGGTAACTCTCATGGTCTAATCACATAGGCTTGGAAACCAGGTTTGTTATAGGAAGTTGTGTTTGTTCATTTAAGTTACAAACTATGTTGGGTAGGGGAAATGGAATTTGCCAACTTGACCTGTGTTAGCTTAATGACCTCACTATCTGTGAGTTAATTTAAATCACTGTTACATATACTGAGGGGGTTCTATTGGGTAAATATTCTGAGAGTTGGTGATTTGTGCCCATAGCGAGTTGGCAGGGGCATCTGTGCCGGGTCCTCTTCGCTCAGGGGCCCCGTGCTCACCGTTTGCAACATCTTCAGTTGCCAAAGCTGGGCGAAGGAAAGGTGGAGAAAGATTCCAGCTCTTACATACTGGTGTTTTATTGGCCATAGCAAGACACGTGGCCCTGCCAGCCTTCAAGGGCTGGGTCCTGATCCCCGCGACGCTCGGGAGCGGAGGGAACCAGATGCGGCGAGCAGCAGTGTACCCACTTGGGGCTCACTCCGTCTTCGTAGACTGTGGGTAACTGGAGAGGGCCTCGAACAGATTCAGGCCAGCACAGGGCCAGGCCTTGTTCTTCATTCGTGGGTCCTTTACCATCATTTTCTGTCTTATTTATTATTTATTTAATTTCTTCAAAAGGGACTTACTGGGGTGCGTTAAACACTGTCCCCGCTCTGACTACCTTTTGTAAAATGTCAGTGCCCTTTCATGTAAATTACTCCATCAGAAAGCACGCAGAGGCCCTGGGCAGGTGTCCCTGAAAGAGAAGGCGGCCTGAGGGAGGGGCACGTGCTGGGGAGGGCAGCCAGGGGTTCCGTACGGGACGTGGCTCCTCCTTTCCTCTGCCTATCAGAAAATCACGAACAGATTCTACTTTTCCTCAGCTTTTGGGTTCTCCAGGTAGTTTTCGGCCCTTTCTATGCTCATCTACCTGCTACCTACCTCCACTGGGAAAGTAATCAGATTCTAGAAAAAAGAGCCACGCAACCGCTCCACCCCTGTATATTGTGGCCACAGGGACAGTGAGCAGCTTCATCCTAGTCAGAGGGCATCTGGCCTGGGGGTGGAGAGGGCAGCCCAACTTCTCTAGTCAAGTTCGTGGATATTCACTGGGCACTCACTAGTGCCCCCATTTTGCTAGGGGTCTTAGAAGGAGAAGAATCATTGTGGTTCTTGGGAAATTTAAAATTTATAATAATAGCTTAGTTATCTTGAACCTTTAAAAAACGGAAAGCTTTAAAACCTTCAGTGAAAGAGTGTGGCACACTGGTCAGTCAGTAAATGCTTCAGTACAAGTTTTATTTTTTATTTTTATTTATTTATTTACTTTTTTGAGGAAGATTAGCCATGAGTAACTACTGCCAATCCTCCTCCTTTTTGCTGAGGAAGACTGGCCCTGAGCTAACATCTGTGCCCATCTTCCTCTACTTTATCTGTGGCTTGCCAAGCAGTGCCATGTCTGCACCCAGGATCTGAACTGTCAAATGTGGGTACTTAACTGCTGTGCCACTGGATCGGCCCCTTCAGTACAGTTTCAATTGAACGCTTTATATGATTCCATTTTCTTTCCTCTCTCACTGTAGCAACTATACTTCTTTAACACATTTTGTTAATGGTTGCCCTAGAGTTTATGATATACATTATGAAAAATCTAAATATATTTTCAAATAATACTGTATCACGTTGTGAGTTGTGTAGGTATGTTATAGCAGAGTATTCCCAGTTCCTCCCTCCCATCCTGTATAATATCCTTTCATAACCTATAACACTAGTACATTGTTACTAGTATTACTTTGAACAATGAATTACCTGTTAGATCAATTAAGAATGAAAAGAAGAAAGGATTTTCTTTTACCTTCATTTATTCCTTCTCCAACACTCTTCCTTTCCTTATGCAGATCCACGCTTCTATATAATTTTCTTTCTCTTTGAAGAACTTCTTTTAACGTTTCTTGCAAGGCAGATCTACTGGTGATGAATTTTGTTTGTTTTAGAAAGCATTTCTCCTTAACTTTTGAAGGATAGCTTTGCTGGATACAGAATTCTAGGTTGTTGGTGTTTTTTCCCCAACATTTTAAATATTTCACTCTCCTCTTCTCTCCTTGTGTGCTTTCTGATGAGAAGTCTGTGTAATTCTCTTACTGTTCCTGTATAGGAAAGGTGTCCCCGCCCCTGGCTTCTTTCAAGATTTCCTCTTTGCCTTTGGTTCTCTGCAGTTTGACTATGATGGGTCTAGTGTAGTTTTTTTTTTTTGTATTTATGCTGCTTGGTGCTCTCTGTGTGTCCTGAATCTGTGGTTTGGTATCTACGATTAATTTTGGGAAATTCTTGGCCATTACTACTTCCAATATTTTCTTCTGGCCCATTCTCTCTTTCTTCTTCATCTGGTATTCCAATTATAAATTTGTTATACCTTTTGAAATTGTCCCTGAGATCTTGGATATTCTTTTGTGTTTTTTAAAGTCTTTTTCCTCTTTGCATTTCAGTTTGGGAAGATTCTATTGATATATCTTCAAGCTCACTGATTCTTTCCTCAGCTGAGGAATCCCTCTAAGGCATTTCTGTCAGTGTTTTTGATCTCTAGCATTTCCTTTTGATTCTTTCTTAGAGTTTCTATCTCTCTGCTTACATTGCTCGTGTTCTTACATGTTGTCTACTTTTTCCATTAGAGTCCTTAATGTATTAATCACAGTTATTTTAAATTCTTTGATAATTCTAACATCTGTTTCATATCTGAGTCTGTTTCTGATGCTTGCTTTGTCTCTTCAGACTGTAGTTTTTCTTGCTTTGTAATGTTTTGTTGAAAGGCCAGACATGATGTGTTGAGTAAGATTTTAGGTTCATCTTGCTGGGAGTTGGGCTGTGTTTAATGTTTGCTATAGCTGTGGAAGCCAGAGGCTTTAAATTCCTCTAATTTCCTTGCTTTTCTCCTCCCTGTTGTCTTGGATTTTCCTAGAGACTCTTTCCAATAGAATCTGTGTCTTGCAGCTCTTTCTGTCATGATGCACTGTTATACCCTGGGCCCTGTTGGTGTGGTGGTGAGGAGTGGGGAAGAGGAAACGTTCTATAATTTTATGGGTAGATTTCAGTCCTTTGGTTGGCTTACGTCCCTGGGCTGTGACGTTCACAGGTGTTTCCTTTATCCTCCTTAGGTGAGACATGAGGCTAGAGGGGCAGGAGCTGGGTAAGGTTCTGGTCTTCTCTCCTGGAGAGAGGACTTTGTGCTGGAGACTGCTCCAGGCTGTTTAAAAATGGTGACTTTTCCCCTCCCCTGAAAAGACACGAGAGGATCTTTCTCAGCTCTTCACCATGATAGCATGGTGGGATTCCCAGAAGTAAAACCCACAAGAGTGTGGGGTCCCCCGAAGACCGTGGCGCCCAGGCATCTCTCACTCTCACCCTCGTCCACACTCAACCTTCAGCGATTCATCAGAGTTGCCACTGAAGTGCTCCTACTGGGCTATGGCTGTGGTGGTGCCTGCTCAGGGTAAGCTGATCTCCGCTGCGACTCTGGATTTGCCTGTCTCTCTTGATTTTTGGGTAGTGGTTTGTCCTTTGACCTCAATTCTTTGAAGAATCCAAGAAAAGTCATTGATCTTCACTTGGTTCACTTTTTTCCTGTTGTGAGGATGGAAATGACAGGTTCCAAGCTCTTTATGTGTTGGAATGGAAACCGAAAGTCCTTTAAATACAATTTTCAGCATCAAAAGGGAAAACAAAGGAGTTTCAGAAAAATATGTGGCACTACTGCATTCTTGTAGACAAGTAAATATGTGGGACAGATGAATGGATCTATACGTCTGTACATTCGTGGATAGAGGCTGCACACCCTGTGAGCAGTGGTCACCTCTGAGGACTGGGGTAGAGGAGGGATGGGGGCATTTCTCTTTTTATACTTCACAGTGGATGACTTAAAACGATAAACAGGTATCACTTGAATAAAACGCTAAACGATGAAAGCACTTGGCCGCGTGGAAAAACCGAAGGTACATAGTTCAGAGGAAAACAAACAGGCTAGATGGGGTTGCTGACTAGAAACACTGAGGGTTGTGGGGTAGACTAGGCAGTGAATAATAATGACAATGAGTAGCTTTTATGGCAGCTCATTATGAGCCACACCCTCAACAAGGGGTTTTGTGTTCATTTTGATTTCATTGTTGCACCGGTGTTCCTGTGCCCATTAGCTGATGATGATCCTGAAGCTCGTGCTGGTGAAGGAACTCATCCTTGGTCTTATTGCTAGAAGGTGGCTGAGCCAGGGATGTGAACACAGTTCAGAGTCCCCCAGAGTCCCTGCCGAGGACAGCTGCGCACAACTGGCTGCGGAGAGGGGAGGAAACCGAAGGGACTGCAGGGAAACCGAGGCATCCAGTCAGCTGGGGTACCTGGTTCCTTTACCACAGGGGCTGAGAGTTCATTACGTGTAAAGAAAAGGCATGCGTGCTGAGAGGCTGCGAGGGTTTCCACCTGAGCGCGAGCTGTGCAACACTGAACCTGGGATCTGATGCCAGCCCTCACTCCTGTGTCCCTGCTGGGGTGGCGTGGCTCATCGAGTGAGTCAGAGCTGAACAGTAACGCTCTGCCAGCTGGGGAGGAATGAGGAGGCTGCTCAGGTGGGGCACTGAGATGGGTACCTGGGGGGCAGGTCAGTGCTTCCCAGAGTGTGGTCCAGGGTCCAGCAGCATGTAGGAACTGTGAGAAATGCACATGTTAGGGTCCCAGCACAGACCCGTCCAAGCAGAAACTCTAGGGGTGGGGCCCGGCCCTCCAGGTGAACTCCTATTGAGGAAGCTGCATTGTGGCCAAAATTTGATGCTAAGTAGGTAAAACTTGCTTAAAGGGAACCACTTCCAACTCTACAGGTTGTTTGTGTGTCAGTGGGACTCAGAATTGTGAAGCCGGGCAAGCTACACTTAGAAAGAGACTGGCTGTCCCAGTGGCGCAGAGGTTAAGTGCGCATGTTCCGCTTTGGTGGCCTGGGGTTCGCCGGTTCGGATCCTGGGTGTGGATGTGGCACCGTTCATCAAGCCATGCTGTGGTGGGCCTCCCACATATAAAGTAGAGGAAGATGGGCACGCATGTTAGCTCAGGGCCAGTCTTCCTCAGCAAAAAGAGGAGGATTGGCGGCAGATGTTAGCCCAGGGCTGATCTTCCTCAAAAAAAAAAAAAAAAAAAAAAAAAGAGAACGTTAGGAGCCCATGGAGGGATAGGACCGAGCTAGGGGGAGAATCGAAGTTGAAGCAGGCAGTCTCCCTGCTTACAGGACAACCTCCAAAAAAGGGCTTGAATGACAGGGGGGTGATGAGTGAGATCAGCAGGGAGCACCCCTGAAGCTGAAGGGAAGGCCTATTTCTGTGGGCCTGCGCTGGCCCCGAAGGAGACGGAGCCTCCCGGGTGGGTAGGAGGAGGGAGGCACCAGGGAGAGCTAAGTGGGAGGAGCAGAACGGCACGCGCAGGGGCACAGGTCCCGTGTGCCAGGCCTGCCTGGGCCTCTTCCCTTTATGTGACTGCTGGTGAGTCAAATCCCGAGCTTCAGCTTCCTCTGAGGTGAAAGGGAGAAGAGTGGTTACTCACAAGGTTGTGTTGAGTTGCTGCTGGGATACTGTATGTGGAGCACTAGTAACTAGTAAACCTGTGGTTCCCAAACTTTACCGTGCATCACAATCACCTGGCAGGCGTAAAACACACCTGGCTGGGCCCCACCCCTGGCCTCTGAGGCCTAGGGTGGAATTTGCATCTCCAACAAGCTCTCAGGTGATGCCCATGCTGCTGGCCCGGGGACCACACTCGCTGCTGTGAAGGCTGGTGGCTGGGAGGAGGGGAACTAGTATTTCTTTAATGTTATTTGTGCTATTAACTAGATTTGGTTTAAATGCATGAAAAGGGGAGAAGGATGGCTTCACATGCTCTCTTTTCTTCTGTCTGCTTATTGTACCCCATAATTACACCCTTAGGAATAAACAAATATGGAATTTTCTGGTTAATTTATCCTAAAGTTTTTGCACCATCAGGTAGAGACAAACTCTAATTTGGCAGCTAGTAACTGAAACCCACTTGATCTTCCTTGAGCATAAAAGGAGAATTTATTCTGGCGGGAGCGCAGGCGGCTCCAGCCCAGCCCCAAGAACAGGGACTCCCACACTGGTAAGGCTGTCTGTCCGTCTCTCCTTTCTCCTCCCGCTCTGTAGACGCACTTTCTCTGCTTGCTTCTCAGGCCATACCATGGCTCAAGGGTCCCCTCAGCAGCCTGCTTTCCATCCTTTCAAGATGCTGGAATCTATCAGTTCTAAATTTCTGAGAGAGAGATCTGATCGGCTTAGCTTGGGTCAAGAGTCCAACCTTGGGCCAATCACCTGTGAACAGCAAGGGCCGGGTCACATAGCATCAACCAGCAGGTGGATGGAAGTGGGGCTGGGGGGCAGATGGAGCGATAGGGAGAGTTTACAGATGGCAGTGAAGGGACTGTTTGGGTTGAAGCAGCTGGATTCCTACAGAGCACAGAACTGGGTACCTAGCCTTTGTTAAATGTTAAATAAATTGAATGGAGTCATTTTCAGAAATCTGAAACTATGTGTTCTGCATGTATTTGTGGAAAGAACAATGACTTACCAACTGTCCAGAACAAATTCCCAGACAGAAAACTCGGAAAGGCTGGCTACTGACTTCTTGTCCTTTATTAAGAGTCACTTACGGGAACAGAAACCGCCCTCCCCCCCTTTTTTTTTAAATAGGTGTTTTGTTTAGGTCTTCATAGCCGTTGACTGACCAGTCAGTTCAGCCCAGTGCAGGGTCAGCACCTGGCAGGTCCAGTGAAACTCTAGAACCCACGTGCACGTTTACAAATGGACCAGAAGAGAGCCACACTCCTCCTTAAGCTTCCTTTGCCCTGGTCCCCAAAAGCAGAAGGATGCTGTGGGTCTGCAGCTCTAATGTGGACCACTTGCAATTCCCAAAGGATGCTTTTGGGGGTGCTACAAATTGTGATTTAAAAGTACATCTCTGCAGGAACCCCTCAGCTAAGAGAGATCTGGGGCCCTGTGTAATTGTTTACATCTGCAAGTATTTTCCTGTGTGATGAAACTAATGTATGTGTTTGGGGGTAAATGCAGTAGGAACTATAATCACCAACTTCTTATTCAAAGTATTTTTCTAGCTATTTAACAATTTTGGCATTTTTGAAATAATTAAATAGGGTGTGCGGATTGCTAATGCGTTCCTTCCCAGGGGTTCCTCCTTTTCAAAGGGGTCTGGCAGATTTAGGTCATATGTTTTCTTTTTTTTGTGCTGAAAGGGAAAATAAAGAAAAGAAATAGAGAATTCCCAGTAAATCTTTTCTAATTCTTCTACATTAGTTCAGACCAGCAGAGGTTTGCTCTGCCTGCAGCTATAGAAAATCTATTAGCGTCTTTAAGGACGAGAGTGAGGAAGGGAGGTCCCGCGGATGGGGTCAGCGGAAGACAGCGCCCGCTGGGAGTGTCAGCTCTCAGCACCATTAGCTGGACTGTCACAGAGGCACCGCTGGACGGGCCTGGCCTGCGGTACAGCTTGCCTTTAACACAAGATCAGTGCTTCATTTCCCCTGGATTTCTTTGCTCTGAGAAAACTTCTTGGAGGTGATACCTCCCAACTAAACTCAGACTCAAGCAGAGCCATGTGGAGAAAAGGGCCCAGCCTTGAGCTCAGGCAGAATCGCATCCTGCTCCTGGCTCTGCCCCTTGCTAGCTGTGGCACTTTGGGCAAATCTCGTAGCTTCTCTGAGCCTCACTTCCCTCATTGTAACATGGAATCATCAGCTGTCTCTGGTGCGGTTGTTGTGAGGGTTAAATGAGAGCATAGAGGACCTGGCCTGGAGGAGACGCTGGATACACGCTGCTCTCCCCAGGATTATTATTGGGGAGCTTGTCAATCCATCGGCATAAGCATACTGTCAACAGCAAATCCACGGGCATCTCTTGTAATGATGGCTGACCTTTCCACAGAGCTTTCACGTCCGATCCCTCACTGAATTCCCTCAATGACTCCGTGAGGTATGAGGCCTCCAGTTTGCCGTGGAAAAAGTTGAGACCCTGATTGGTGAACTGGGCGTAAGAGGTCATCCCGCCCACAAGGCCAGAGGGGATAGACCCACGATCCGCTAGAGGATTTGCAGGGCCCAGTGCCGAAGGAAAATGGGGCCCTGTTCAAAAATAATCGTGAAGAACTTCAAGACGGCGACAGCAGAGCGTTCAACCCAGGGCAGGGCCCTTCTGAGCGTCGGCCTGTGCGACTGCACGGGGCCGTCGCCCGTGAAGCTGGCTAGACTAAGTTCGCAGAGCCCACGTCCTCATCTTGACCCCAAGCCCATGGCCTCTCAGCCCGCTCCCTGGTGCTGTGGGGGAGCCTCGTCACCATGGACCAGCAGATCTCTGGGGGGAAGGGTCCAGGACCACCCCCAGCCCCTCAGGGCTTCTTTTCCAGCGCTCTGTGGAGAGGCCTGCTCCTGAGAGCTCCGATCCCCAGGGGACTTGACTGGACTCTGCCTGTTCATGACCTTCCCCCAGAGCCTCAGTGACGCGTCCCCGGCAATACCTTCCCTTCCTTCCTGAGGCCCTTCAAATGTCTGAAGAGGCCTCTTCCATCTCCCACTAGTGTTTCTTCTGCAGGCCACATAGCTGCCTTTCTCTCTTAAAATGCGGGGTCTGAGGCTGAATACAGCTCTCTAGATGTGGTCAAAGTGGAGGGGGATTGTTTCCGACTCATCCAGATCACATTGATCACCCACCGTGCGCACAGCACTCTTCCAAGGAGCGCAGAAACGAACTCGAGAAACGGTCCTTAGCTGGAAGGCGGGGCGGGGAAGACCCGGGTGTGCGGTGGCCCCAGCGCGGGCGGCACGGAAAGCGAGCAGGGAACTGTGGACCAGGCGGGCGCAGAGGGCTTGGGAACGAGTGGGGGGAGCCGGGTCTCCAGGGCGGAGGAGCTCATGGGGGCGGAGCCTTCCAGACAGCGAACACCCAGGGAGAAACGCAGAGCCGTAATTGGCTTGGGGCGTGGTTGAAGGAAGGGGGAGGGATGTGGGGGGTGGCCTGTGTGAGCATAGTAGAGGCTAGACCAGGCTGTGGAACCGCAACCCTAGAGCTGGCTGCGCAGCAGGACCCCCAGGGGCTGTGAAAGCTTTCCAGTGCCTGTGCTCTGTCTGATCACTGAGATCAACTCTCGGGGGCGCGCCAAGGTTTGGGAAGCTCCCCAGTGCCTCTAATGAACAGCCACGGAGAGAAGCAGTGGTGCAGGGCAGGGGGCCTCAAGGTGTGGCCTCTGGACCAGCAGCGTCAGCGTCCTCTGGGAACCTGCTAGAAATGCCAGCTCTCAGGCCCACCTCAGACCCGGCCATCAGAGACTCTGGGAGTGGGCCCAGCAGGCCGGGTGTTAACAACCCTCTGGTGGTTCTGATACCCTATTGGGTTTGAGGACCTCTGTCCTAACAGCTGAGAATTTGGGGACCCCAATCCAGGCAGACTCGTTTTGTCTGTTTTCTGCCCTGTGGTGCGCCTTCCTGGGGCCGAGGACTTAATTGGCTACTTGCTCTGGGCGTGGGGAGGGAAAGGGGAAAATACTTCCATAACTGAATATCTCAAAATGTTATCCAGCCACAGACGGGCTTGAGGACTTGGCAACGGTGGGCAAAGGGCAGGGGTTGGGGCCCTGCCTGACTCTCCCTGGGAGTGGGAGGCGTGAATCAGGCCGTGGTGGCTGTTCCCACAGGGCCGGGGTGGGGGTGGGGAGGGGGGTGGCGGTGGCGGTGGCAGTGGTTGCCCTCCAGCCTGTCTGAATGGCGACTCGCTGCACCATCTTGTTAGAGCTGTTGGGCCCAGGCACTCCCCACCCTCACCCCTGACCCCAGCCATGTCTGTGGGACAGGTGTTGCCGGGTGTGCAGGCCACGTGTCCCCAGGGGCCAGGCCTGTGAGGACATGTCACACCTCTCAGAGGTTCTGGGGCCACAGGAAGGGGAGGGGCCCATGCCTGAGATGGTCAGGATGTGGGCACCATGGGCGGGTGGGGACCCCCTGCTTGGGGACCAGTGACCCAAAAACCCCCTCACCTCACCTGCCCATCTTGGTGCTGCTGAGAGCTTGGCTGTGAGCTCCCTAGACCTTGGGCAAGTTACTTACTGTTCCCAAGCCTCAGTGTCCCCATCCATAAATGGGGTCCATCACAGTGCCTGCCCTTCAGGGTAGTGAAGCATCCCAGAGAGAGAACGCGGCAGTGAGCTCCATAAATCCAGGTGATAATCCAGGAGCATCAGCTCCCCCGGAAACCCTTGTTGACTCCACAGGCGGGGCCGGGTGCCACCTTTGGGCTCCCATGGCCTCTGGGCACCTTCTAGGCAGGCAGTGGTTACCCACACAGCCACTCTATATTCATATGCTGGTTTTCTCCCCTAGACCCAGAGTTCCTGACACCAGAGACTCACTTTTCTCTGTCTCTGTGTCAAGTGCAGGATCTGGCCGGAGCAGGTGGTGCTCTGACCACTGAATGTGACATGGCTGGATCCAGGGGCCCAATCTCGCCTCTGGGCCCTTTCCATCCTCTCAGCGGCCGCCTGCCTGCCCTCGTGCTGTGTTGGGCACAGGGAGCTTCCTCTTTCCCTGTGTCTGGTCCTTGTGTCTCCCCATCACAGCTCACTCTGGGCCCTTTGGGGTGCAGGAAAGATTGCAGGGCCTGGGGTGGGGGAGACCAGGGCTCAGGCAGTAATTCCTATGCAGAGTGACAAGAGCCTGGACCACAGTGGCAGCAGGGGGGGTGATGTAGTAGAGAGGATGGCCAGCCAGAGGGATGGCAGGGGTGGTGGTGGTGGTTGGCGGGGGGATGGGCAGCGGCGGGATGGGCAACACATGATACCAATTACAGCAGAACCTCTGGGAATTAGGCAGTGGCTTAAAAAAAAAAAACTTCCCAGGAGATTCTAATACACAAGCAAGGCAGAAAACACTAAATGTTGGCCTCTCCTGCATCAGCTGCAGATGGAGGACATCCTGTCTCTGTGGCTTGTGGGTCCAGAGACTGGGGACTTCTTTCACCTGTGTGAGCATGTGGGTGAACAGCCTGCAGCGGCTGCCCCTGCGTTCATGCTCTTGCTAAGTAATAGGGTGTTTTCAACCACGGCACAGAACGTCCGTCGTTGCAAAAAGGAGTATTGCTATCTGTGATTAAAACACCAGCAGCACCTTAACGTCATTTTCATGCTTATGAATAATTTATTTTTTATCTTAATGTTGTATTAACGCTGCTGTGCGTGCTATTATCTCCTCTTTTATTTCAAGGAAAAATATGGCAAAATGCTCGAGTTGTCACAAAGGCCCGTGATTCTCACAGCTGCGGCTTCAGACAGAGAAGCTCTCGGTTGGGAGGGAACAAATCTGACGCCAAGGCCTTTATCTGGGAGGAGCTTGGGTGCTGGTGGGCATGCGGGGAGGAGGGGCCGGCTGTTAATTTAGACAACATAAGGCTGATGGAAACAAGCCTTGAAACAAGAGTTGAATATATTTTGCAAGATTTTATATACTTTTAAAGTCCCTGATATTGCCCGATCCAAGATATATTTATTCTCAAAATCTGGGCGTGAGGGCACCTTCAAGTTACAGGGGCCCTTCAGTTTGTATTCCCTCCCACCTGCCTTTGTATTTGGGATCCATTTGTCTGATTGGCTCCTTAGACTGGGAAAAAAGCCAACAAAAACAAGCTCTGTTTTGATGATTTCATGTGTAAGACACAGCCCTTAAGAAGCTGAGAATCCTGTGCAGAGGGACACAAGTCAATTATAAACCAAGTCAAAAGTGGGAGGATAGAGAAAAGGACTAGGAATATAGGGGAGGGCTATCTAATGTAGCCCAGAGGGTGGGTGGATCTATAAAGTTTTCTTAGAAGAGATCACATTTAATTTGGGTGTTGAAAGATGAACAGGAGTCTGCTAGAAGAAGTAGGCAGAGGATAGCGGTGGTGGGAGTGGTGTTGAAGAAAGGTGGAGAGAGAAATTGAGTTGCGTTTCTCCCAGCGCCCAGGGAGTGGATGAGGCCGACAGGAGACAGGAAGACAGCTTAGTCCTACTTCAGTCTGGAGTGAGATTGACTGGGTGCTGTTTCCTCTTCCCTCTGGGGTTTGAGCGTGGCCACTTAGTAGAAGGAATTTAGACTCGGGGGCTCGGGAGAGCTGGTGGTGAATCCTGGCTCTCCCTTTGCCAGCCGTGAAGAACTGGGCATGTTCTTTTTCTTCTCTGCACCTCAGTTTTCTCATCCTGCTTATTATGGTTGATAATGACATCGGTGCCAGAGCCTGAGGGCTTATTTCAGAAACAGGGGTGACCCCGGTGGGACGGAGCATGTGTGTGTAGCAGGCAGGACAGTGCTGGCGGCACATGGGCACAGGAAGCTCTGTGAACTGAGCTGTCGGTCAGAGGGAGGAGCAGGGCTCACGTCCGAGACTCCTGAAAGATTCCTCAGTGGGGAGGCCACAAGCAGAGAGACGAGCGGGGGTGGCACCCTGGAGGCAGACAGGGAAAGGTTCTAATGCTGATAGTTTGATCGGCAGCGCAGCTGGCCAGACAACGTCGGAAACTCCACAGAGACGACCTCGTCTCGTCCTCACACCCATCCTGTGAGAGAGAAGCTATTTCTTTATTGCGGTAAAATATATAACATAAAACTTACCATATTAACCATTTTTAAGTGTACAGTTCTGTGGCATTAAGTACATTCACACTGTTGTGCAACGGTCCACTGTGCATTCCAGAACTTTCATCTTCTCCAACTGAAACTCTGCGCCCATTAAACACCGACTCCCCATCTCCCCTCCCCAGCCCCTGGGAGCCACCGGCCTCCTTTCTGCCTCTACGAATGTGACTGCTTTGTGTAGAAATGGAATGGTACAGTATTTTTCTCCATGTGACTGGCTTATTTCACTCAGCTCAATGTCTTCAGGTTTCCTCCTGTAGGAGCTTGTCAATCTTGATTACGCAGGATGAGAAGTTGGTTCTTAGGGAGGTGTGCTGACTTGTCCAAGGTGTCACAGAGAGCGACAGGCAGGGGTTTGAACCAAGGCAGCTCAGCTCTGGGACCTAAGCTCGTGCCTGGTGGCTGGCAGAGCAGAGGTCATCTGCATCCCCCGTGGTCTCCCTCACGCCTCTCCTGGGCACCTGGCTGGAACCGGATGTTCTGAAGTGAGGCTGGGAAGCCTCGGACCCTTTGCTGTCTGCTCACCTAGATCCCTTAGGAACGGGGGTGCACTCAGGCCTTGGCTGCTGTTCATGACCCTTCTGAGCTGGCTCTGTGATGACAGGAGCTTTGACTGCTCGCGTTGACAGCTCGTATGAATGCGTGTTTGAGGAGGCCACACGTGAAACACTAATCTGGGGCCTTAAGTGTGATCCAACAGGAGTGTTGGGGGAGGTCAGAGCAGAGAGGGGTCATGGAGGCTGCGGGGAGAGGGGCCAGGGAAGGCTTCCTGTAGGAGGAGGTGGGGCCGCAAAGGGACTTGCAAGGGTGGGGGGACTTGAGGACAAGCTCAGGATGTAATTACGTCAGAGAAAGGTAGAAATGCCCTAGTGAAATGAAGCGAATTGAGATGTCAGCACCGCCCCCTCTGTTCTCACAGCCAGCTCCTCTCCACCACCAGTGCCTTGCTGAGAACTTTTGCCCCAAAGTATTTTTGTTAATTGGGCAGGTGCTGATTTAGACAATGCCTCTATGGCATGGATTAAAACAAAAAAAGTAAATTACTTAATCTGGATTGGCTTGATGAAGTACATGCTTCTGAGGGGGCTGTTGGAGGAGCTGGAATTTCTCTCCACTCCATTGGGCTCATCTAATAAAAAATGAAACCTCATCAAAGCCTTAACCCAGCGTGGCTGAGGCTGTGGCGAGGGTCTCTTCAGCAAGCTCCCAGGAGCTCCTGTGGCCAGGAAACCTCCCTGAGCTTCTAGAAGCAGAGAGGAGAGGAGGGGCTGGATTGGAGTAATTGCCAATCTTTGAGGGGAAGCGGGGACCGATGCTGAGCCCCAGGTCCTGATGCTCATTGCCGGGTTTATGGACCTGAGGCTCTGGGACCCTGGCCTGTACTGAACAGGACACAGCCCTGTAGCATCTCCCGTGGGTCTGACGCTGGGCCCAGCACCTCGCCTCTGGGCCTGTTTCCTTAGCTTGAAAATAATGACTCCTGTTTCCTGAGCATCTGCTCTATGAGAGACGTTTAACCTGTGTTATCACATTCTCACTGCCATCCATGAAGTAGTTAGGAATTATCCCCATTGCCTGACGAGTAACTTGAGGTTTGGAAAAGTCAGATCACTTGACTAAGGTTATGCAGCTGCAAGTGGTGGGGCCACCGTGTGCTCCGGACCATGTGTCTTCCTAGCCGTTGGCTCCCTGCTCTTTGTGGGTTGAACCGGATGATGTCCCAGGGCACCTGGCAGATCGGCTGTCTCTTGCTTTTGTAGGTCATGCCCTCAAATTGGCTTTGGGGAATTCTGGGCACCCATCACCCGGGATAACACTGTGTTGAGAGAGATACGTGCTTTCCCTCCCCCCGTTGTTGGTCAGCCAGGAAGGGTGCCAAGGTCATTCACTTCAGTTATCAGCAAACTTTAAAATACAACCTCAGGGACTTAAAGATCGGACATTTACGCTCGGCTGAAACATTAGCATCCCAGACGTAGGGAATAGGGTTTGTATAGTGGGAATTGCTTATAAGGTATTATTCCAATAAATAGACAATATTATAAACCAAGCCCCCATTCCTACATTATTTTAGCACCATCAGGTTTGGCTAAGAAACCTGTTGGAACTGTAATTGACTGCCTCCAGAACAGGTGTAGAATGCTCTCAAAATCAAGCTCCACTAGACCTGATTGGCTCAGCTGAGCGTGACCTGGAAGGAAGCAGGCACCAAACATGAAGGGACGCTTGCCATGGGCGTGCACTGGGCGGGGCCCTGCAGAGCCCACAGACGGAGAGGACAAGAGGTTGCTCACGAGGAGCTGGTCGCAGGCTCACAGGGCCGGTGCACTGGGCCGTGGCGTCCTGAATTGGGAAGGCTTCTTAGAGGGCATTCATTCAGCCACAGTGACTTTGCACTCCCCGTCCCAAGGCCCTCTGCTTGGCAGTGTTCCACACGTCTCCTTTGAGGCTGAGCTCACCACGTCCATTTGATTGTCCATCACTCATTCATTCAGCAGGTGTCACTCAGGAGCTACTGTGTGCCAGTCACCGTTCTAAGCATGGCGGGGGGCAGAGAGGCAACTAAGACAGTCCCTTCTCCCACGGAGCTGACATCTCTAGAGGTAGTCTCTCTCTAGTTAGAAAGTTCTGATTTCTGGAATGTTCTTTCCTATGACAAGCAATCAGCCTCCCTGGATCTTCCCCTGCAGTCCTGATTGGGTTCCTGGAGTGGCCAAAGGCCACCTTCTCTCTTCTGATTGAACAGCATCACCCCTTCCTCTCTTGTCCTGGTCCTGTGGCCTGACTCTGAGACCCAGGCAACCCCCCACTCCCCCATTGTTGCTCTATTGCACAATCCCGGCCAGTCCCTTCCTCTTGGCCCAGGTCCTCCTGGGGAGGATGTGCATGGCTCTTCAGAGGGGTCCTCACTCGGCAAAAGCAACCCCCTGTGGATGCCACAGGTCCTGCAGGTCAACACACGGCTTTCAGAGATGGATCCTCCTGAACCAGAGTTTGAACTCACCAGAAAGGTTTACTTTAGAAACACCGCTTTAGGGTTGGGGAGGATGGAGGGAGGTGGTACATGGGGCTAGGGGAGACACAGAGGCAGGCAGGGGAGCTGCTCTTGGTGCCCACCACCCTTCCTTCCGTCCCTTTCAGCTGCCTTCCTGGCCAGGCTTGCCAGAGCTTTCCACATTCAAGTCCAAAGGGTGATGCTGCATTTACTTGGGACCTGGCTGCCAGCCTTGCACCCAGAGCACAGGATGCTGGAACCACACACCCTCCTCCAGGAGCCCCAATCCCGGGAGGGAGACAGAGCCGGAGCGGATGTTAAGCAGTGCGGTGAGGGACAGAGTGAGTGTGCCTGGGAGCATCGAGGGGAGGAGCAGGGGCAGCTCATGCCACCTCAGAGTTGGAGGATGGCTCCCTGGACAAGGGGACGTGTGAGCAGAGGAGCAGGGTGGGCAGGGGTCCTGGGCAGAGGCAGGGCAGGAACAGGTCACCACTGGGGTGTGGGAGCTGAGTGGCTGGCCTTACCTGTAGGCTGCTGTGCATGGAAGAGCGTGGAGCGCCCGAGGTTTATTCTGTAGGGGACAAGGATTCCCACAGGACCTGGTGATATTAAGGCAGGAGAACAGGTTGGGAATCAGTCAACAGGACTTTTAGTCCCAGCGGGACTCCTGAGTAATTCTGAGGCTTCAGGCAAATCAAAAACAGCCCTTCCAACTTCAGTTTCCTCACTTTGTCCTCTGGCCCCCTCCTCCAGCCCGCTGTCCTGCTTGATGGCAGCCGTGTTCCGGGAGCCGCATGAGATGACTGTCCTCTGTCTTGAATGTTTTCAGCAGGAATGGAGACTTGGGTGGCAGGAGTGGGACAGCGTGGTCACACCGCCTCTGTCCCTGAGGGCTGGCCCACCCCGCTGCTGGTGTGTCCGGTGTGCGGACTGGCATGCTAGTGTGGGGTGCTCTGCTGTTCCTGGAGTGGCCCAGGGCTGCCCGGGCTCTGTGGACAGCACGCAGCCCAAGGTCGTCCCTGCCTTGAGCTGGCCCCAGGGTGCAGACATTCAGCTCTCTGGCTGGGATGCTTCAATTCTAAGGCCTTGAGGAAATGGGCAGATGGGCCCTGGGATCCTCACTTCTCTTTACAGGACACACAGTGGGGTGGGGCTGGGACCACCTCGGAGGAGGCAGAGCTGGGGCAAACCATCCAAAATGTTAGCCACAAATCAGGTCACTCTAGTATAGTGACTGCATTGGACCACAGCGCTGAAGAGCACGGAGTCCAGAGCCAGACTCTTGTGGCTTTGGGCAGATTGCTTCCGCTCCCTAAGTCTCAGTTTTCCCTTCTAGAAGATGGGAATATCAGTGGGACTCGCCTCTCGGGCCGGAGCAGGTGCACGCCGGTGCTTAGCACAGGGCGGGCACAGGGCTCGGGCAGCGCTGCCCGCCCTGGCCTGATGCCGTGAGGTGCTCTGCAACAGTGTGGAGCCGCTACCTCCTGCGCAGGGCAGGAGGGAAAGTGCGAGGGCTGCGTGCACCTGAGGGTGGGCAGGGCAGGGCACACGTCTGTCAAAGCTGAGGGCATTGGACAGGGGAAGTGAGTCAGGCCAGCGCCCGGGGCACAATATTTGACAGCGACTGGATGTCTGGGATGAGTGCGGAGCCTGCTGGCCAGCTGCTCTGATCCACGTGAGTGTGTAACACGGGGAGATGAAGAGGCTTTTCCTGGGGAGCGCCAATGTAAAGTTCTCCACTGAATTTTCCACAAATGCTTTTTACATCCAGTGCTTTACAATGTGGGAGTGACAGAATTAGGCATCCATTAGCTCCTACTCCCTGGGGAAGCAAGGATGCCGTCCCACGCCCTCCCTGCAGGTGAAGCCAAGAGGGACAGGAGAATCAGGCACACGGGAGGCCTGGCCGGCAGCCGGGTGCTGAGGGCCCCTGGGGACAGTTTCCTCAGGAAGGAGGACAGTGTAAGACACAAGCAGGGTCCATTTGCCCTGGAAGCAAAGTAGCTTCCTTCCTAGACATCATGACATTGAAAGCAGTCCCCAGAGCAGCATCTTTCTGCTTGCGACCCCCCGGATGTGAGGACCGGAGCTCACTCCTGGCACCCTCCCCCAGCCTGGGGCCTGCCCGGCACTACACTGAGAGGGCACAGAACGAGACAAGTATCACTGCCGAATGAGGCATCCATCCGAGGCCAGCTCCGCAGCGCTTGGTGTAACTCTGAAACTGCAAGGACGCATAAGGAACAGGGCGTCTTCAAGGAGCTCACCTTCTGTCGGGGGTACCAAAGAGAAACAAGCAACTTAGGCACAGCTGGTAAATGAAGCAGTAGAGGTGTGGGGGGAGGGGGGCCAGAAAAAGGAACTACTCACTCGCCTGGGGCATCAGGGTGCACATTGGGAAGGAGGGGGCTGTGAACAGAGGCTGAGGAATGCCCGGGGGCCTGTGTTCTTCCCTGGAGAGGAAGGTAGGATGGTGACTGGAGGGGACACTAGACGCCAGGGGTTTGCCTGTGGGCAGGATGTAGACTGTCTGAAGTGCAGGGTGGGTGAGGGTGCCTCTGGTGCTGGCTGGGCTTGGCAAGGAAGACATCCCAGGAGAAGGTGGTTCTGGAACTCAGGTAGGCAGCTGGCTCATGTATCTTTGTGTGTGTGTGTGTGTGTGTGCGCGTAGGGGTGGATCTGTCAATGACTAGAAGGAGAGGGAAGGGGCCAGGCCTTAGGGTACAACTCTAGCACTAGCAGATAGAAGGCTGGGCATGGCCTCTGTGTACGGTTGTGCACTGCCCAAGGATGCCACATCTAAGAGAATACCATTCACATCACAGAAGCTATAGATTTGTATGTCTAGTATGACAATTCTGGAAAATGGAAGTAAAGTGTCTCATTTTAATAAATATCAGAAAGTGGTGATAGTCTTTGAATGGAAATGAAGTGTCTTGAGAAGTGGAGTCTTTTCTGATTTGTGCGAAGGTGCCACATAGGTTCCCAACATCCCTGAGGTTGGGCATATGGATGAGGCCAACCCGCGATGGGGAGGGGCAAGAGGGGGGCCCAGGGTCAATAGGAGGATCCTGGGCTCCTCCCCACACACCCTGTACCTGGTCCATGGCCCAGTCCCACAGAACTCTGCCTCCCACCTACTTAGGAACTGTACTCGGAAGTTCTCAGCAGGTTGTGGGTGCCTCCCGCCAGAGGACGTGCAGGTGACTCGAGGGGGAGAGAAAAGAGGGGAGACTGATGGCAGGAAGACCTTGTCAGAGGTCCTGAAAATTGTTTGCGTGGGAAGGAGGGGGCAGCAGGGCGCTGGCTGGGGGATGAGGCAGAGAGCTGTGCAGTTCCAAGCTTGGCCGGCAGGAAAGGGACCTGGGACCCCGCGAAGGTGGAGCCCGGCTGTGCGCCCGGTTGAGACTGCCTCCTACCGAGCCTTACTCTGGGGGCCTTCGCAATTTCTAACTGGTTTCCGCTGGAATGTTGGTTCTGAGGCACGTTTTTCAGCAAAACCAAAGCACCGCTGGCAGTGTTGGGAGGTGGCGCGGGGCAGGGCCGGGACACCGCGCCCTCTGCTGCGCTCAGGCCAGGCGGATCCTGGAGGGTCCGTGCAAGGAACCCGGGGTCCCATCACTGCGGCCCGAATTTCCTGACCATCTCTACCGAGGGAGCACCTATTAATTCCCCAGGAGCTCGTATGTCTATCATCAGAACACAGCCTGGGCTCCACCCCGAGCCCAGAGGCCCTGCGGAGCCCGTGGGGGGCCCGCCTGGCCCCTCTCCCTCCAGCCCGCCTTTGCCCGGGCTGGACCGCCGCGAGGACTTCTCCCTCCACGTCGCTCTCTTCCCGGGATGCTCCTTCACGGCAGCTTTTGTCCGATAGGAGCCACCGGGAAGGGGGAGGGGCGGGGGTAGTAGGTGTGGGTGGCACGGGAGAGGTGGCATTGAGGGCGGGCGACCTGCCTTCAAGATGGCCCCAGAGCCTCTCCCCACCTCAGCCCGCCTCGTCCCACCATCCCTCCAGTGGACCCCCAGGACCGCCGAATGGGGCCGTATTTGGAGATGGGGTCTTTAAAGAGGCAATGCAGGTAAAAAGAGGTCGTTAGTGTGGGTCCTGATCCAATGGGATGGGGTCCTGATGAGAGCGGGAGCTTAGGGCGCAGACACACAGGCGGGAGAGCACGCGGACAGGGGGAGACCGAGCGAGGCCTCCAGCCTGCCGACACCTTGATCCCAGACGTCAGCCGCTAGGACTGTGAGGCGTCAATGTCCGAGTTTAGCCCCCCAGTCTGTGGCATTTGCTGGGGCAGCCGAGGCTGACCGAGACACCGCGGACCGCCCCTCCGCAGCCCACGTCCTGCTCCGCTCCCCTGTGACCTTCTCACCTGGGCAGCTGCCTGCAGTGTAACCCGCGCAGATGGCTTTCCTCTGGATTATGAGCCTGTTGCTGGGATTCTGCACAACAGAGGAGGACCGGTGAGTTGACAGTGCAAAGAAGAATCTGGAAGGAGGGATGACCGCAAATAGACACTTTTGTTTCTGTTATTCTTGGAACGCACTTGAGCACGTGTTGGTGCTGTGGTTTATGATTTTCAGAGCACTCTAACTTGCATTATCTAGTCTGATCTTCACAGGAGCTCCGTGGGGTGTACAGGGAATATTATTCCAAAATTAGGTGGAAACTAAGGTTCAGAGAGCTTAGATGCCTTTTCCAAGGTAGTGGCATAGCTCTGTCTCAAACCCAGGTCAGGTCTCCTGGTCTTCTCAGGTACTGGTGGGAATCCAAGACATGTTCAACAGACTACTGGATGTGTGGGTTTGGGTCACAAGAGAGAGACCTTGGCTACAGATAGAGATATGAGCATCATCGGTGAATATCTTTTTGCTTTTCTGATAAGAGGGCATATATGCAGCTGCATCTGGCTTTACCCACTTACCCCTCTCCTACCTTAAAGGCAGATGTGATGTCTGGGGCTGCAGCAGCCATTTTGTTACCATGAACTGACAGTAATGTGAAAGCCAACCCACTAAGGATGGGAGTATGGAAGTATAGAAAGTGCCAGAATTGTTGAGCAATTGGAACAATGCTTTCAACTGCTTACATCTGGATTTATCATTATGTGAGAAAAACAGGCCCTATTCGTTTAAGCCACTATAGTCAGATTTTCTTTACTTGATGATACATGGGGGGGACATGATGTCAAGAGCTGTGGCATGAGGTGGCCACATGAGGAAAAAAGCCAACACACTGAGAAATATATAAAGTGCTGAAAGAACAAAGGAGCTGGTTCCTTCTGTCCACCTATGACCGGATGTGTGTGAAGTTAGCAAGAATTGTCCTCAGGTGCTGTGAGAAGCCTCACAGCGGTGAGCTGTCTACTATTTAAAGGTCAGATCATTCCTAACTGTTACACCCTTCTTCACGCTGAGTAGGATGCTACACTGATTTACAAAGTAAGTGATATAAACACACAGACACACATATGCACAAACACAGAGACAGAGAGTTAGAGAGGGTCAGGCAGAGACGAGGGGAGGATGGAGGATGAAGAAGGAAGCTTGGTCTGGGAAGCAGGATTTCCTGGGAGGGAGCAGAGGGGAAGAGGAAGATGCAGCCTTGGGTCTCAGGAGGTAGACAGGAGAGCAGGGCTGTCCAGGATGCCCTGTGAGGCACTGGTGTCTCTTTGCCCCACAGCTTCCTTCTGATGCTCGACTCCACCTGTGTCTGCGGCTGCCGTCCTGGGAACGACTGTGCCACCAGGCCTCGCTGTCACGTCCCCCTGTCCTGCGTCCAGGGTTCCCACCTGCAGCTGGCTGGCAGCCGTGTGCTGAGCTGTGTGGCGATCTGTGACAGAGCAGGGGAAGTGCCTTCCCCCTTCCGGGACACCGTGGAACGGAGGCCCCGAGCAGAGTTGCTTTGCGCTAATGTGTCGCACAGTGCAGTGGCAGCTTCTATTTCTTGTTTCTCTTGGAGCCATCTGTCTGTTTCTGACCCAGATAAGTGTTCAGGAGGCTGGGCCGTGGGAGGTGTAGAGAGGCAGCTACAGTGCTGGGCTCGGAATGCCTTCCTCCAACCACAGGCCAGGCTTTAGCTGCTCTTCTTAGGGTGAGCTCTTTTCTGGGAGCTCCTCAGCTTCCCAGAAGGTAGTCGTCTCCCCTGGGCCACCCCAGCAGCTTGTCAGACTGGCTGGCTTCACGTTCGGCTTGGCTTCTCTCTCAGGAATAGCCCCTGCCTCTTGGAAAACAGGCTTGATTCAGACGCTCCCATCAGTCCGCCACACACGCACTCCTGGGCCATCAGAGACCCTTGCGGCTGCAGCCCAGGCCCGATGAGCTTTCCGCTTCACAGGGTAAGAGAAAAGGTCACTTTGGGGACACTCAGCACAAGTTTCATATTTCTCCAAAATTTGGGCCCCCCCTTTCAGCTCCATTCTCCCGCCCACAGTCAAGCCCGAATGCATAAAGCAGCCACGTATCCAGAACTCCTGCGGCCTCGTGTGCTTATTGGCAGCACCTGAATCCCAGAATAGACATTTCCCTATTAAGGAACAGAAACGATGGAAGGAGAACAAAGCCACCCTTTATCGGAGCAGATTGCTTTACCTGAAACAGCCCTCTAACAGACGTGCTCCTGAAGTACCTCTTGATGAAATCTGTGAACATTTGTAGTATTTTACATTGCGCTTAATAATTTATTAGTGTTTAATATTTCACAGGAGTAAAGCAGAAAACCTGATAAAATTTTCATATCTGCTATTATAAGCTAAGTAGGATGCGAGCCGCGGCTGGGCGGTACCCAGAGCCCGGAGCCTGGGGTCCGCTCCGTGCGCCCCGAGTGCCCAGGTCACCACAGTAGCCTCTCTGCCCGTTCCCCCAGGGGTCCTGTTACCCTAGACGTCCTGTGCACTTGGGAGAGCCAGATGCTTGTGGGCGTCGTCAGTTTGGCTGAACAGCCAGACTCGTTCATGGTGTGGTTTGACTAGAGCCAAATGTCTCTCCCAGCCCCTAAATTTTCCTCACTGGTCTATTTTTCATGCCATTACGGATTCCTTTCCTTGTGAGAGAACCAACACCTATGGGAAGCTGAGCTTATAATTAGTAACAGCAAATCCAATTCACGGTTCTAAGCGTTTCATAGGAACAATTCGTTAATTTCTCACCACCCTCCTATGAGATAGAAGCTCTTAATATTCTCATTTTACAGATGAGAAAATCGAGGCACGGCGAGGGGGTGATTCACTCAGGGTCGTGCAGGAGTCAGGAGCTGGAATTTGGGTCCAGGCGGGCTCGCTCCAGAGTCTGTATTCTTAACTATTACACTATATGTTTTCTCTAAAAACAAACCAATCAATAAACAATTTGTTGCATCCTTATCTGGCTCAGGGCTCTGGGCCACACGCGCTCCAGGGGATAACACAGTGAGACTTCCTGTCCGCGTCTACACGCCCGCCCTCTGAAGCCAGCAGGCACTCTGCTGCTCCACTTGTCTGCTGAGTGACCCCAGGCGAGTAACCCAATCATTCTGATCGTCAAAAATACCTGCCTCACAGGTTTGCTGTGAACGTGAAAGGAAACAAATTTGAAGAAAAGTATCCTAGACCACGTTGGCTGGTGGGCGAAATCTGCTCTGCTGGGTTTTTTTAAACAGCTTTATTGAGATTTACTCAAAGTGCTTAAAAAACCACTTTAAGTGTTTTTCAGTATATTCACAGATATGTGCAACCATCATGACAATCAATTTTAGAGCATTTTCATCATATCAAAAAGAAACCAGCACCCTTGAGCTATTTCTGTTCCCTGAACGTCTCCCCATTTCCCCCTCTCTCCCCAAGCGACCACTATTCTACTTCCTGTCTTGATAGATTTCTCTGTTCTGGATGTTTCATTCATATGAATGGAATCATATAGTACATGGTCCTTTGTGTCTGACTTCTTTCACTTACCGTAATGTTTTCCAGGTTTATCCATGCCACAGCGTGTATCAAACCTCATTCCTTTTTATGGCTGAATAGTATTCCATTGCAGGAATATACCACATTTTGTTCATCTGTTCCTCAGTTGATGGACATTTGGGTTGTTTCCACCTTCTGTTTGTGATGATGCGGACTGTTTTTGAAAATAAAATCGTATTACAACACAGCCACATGCAAGGCCTGGACTAGGTGAGACAAGTAAGGTGCCCAAGGCGCAAAAATTAAAAGGTGCTCACTCTTGGGGTCCTGCACTGCAGGGGCAGCCCTGGCCATGCCTGTTGGCCTGTGGTTGCTTTTGCCCTAGAACAGGAAAGTTGAATATTTGTGACCTAGGCTCTGTGACCAACAAAATCTAAAATATTTACTATCTGGTCCTTCACAGAGAAAGTTTGCCCACCCTTGTTCTTGAGCAACAGATTTTCAGCCCCTTACTCTCAAATTTGGGAGAGAAGATAAAAGCAAGAACATAATGAGTTGTCTGAGACTCATGCTTAGCCTAGTATCAGCCTTCTCCGTGGCTGGGTCTGGACGGGCCACTGAAAAGGATGATGTGCTCTTAAGCTCCCAACACTGCTGCTGGGATGGGAATCTTCTTACAGAAGCCGTTCTAGTCCAGAGCTCCCCCCGAGCCCGCATGCTTTAGCACCGGAACTGTACGGCTTCTCGTTCAACTTAAACGGCCTTTTCCCAAATGTTCCACCTAAGCAAAGTCTGAATGTTCGAGATTGGATGAAAAATTCCTTACTGCCCACAAAACTGCTTTCCACCCATTTAAGCGGGGATTCGTTTTACTTGTTCTGCAGTGTCACAAGGAGTGACAGCCCTCCTTGTCACGAGTGAGTTTCCCCCAGCAATCACCCTGGAAAATCCCTTTTGTTATCTCCCCAGACCCCTGTCCTCAGACTGGAGGATATTGTAGTAGGAAAAGCACTGATGTTAGAATCCACGTCCTTTGGTTGTGATTCTGACTCTGTTGCAAAATAGCCAAATAGGCATGTGGCCGTGGGCAAGCCGCTTCACCTCCTCTGTTAAATACGGGAACTGATGCCTACCTCGGTGGGTTGTCGTAAGGATAAAGTGTCACATAAAACAACAACTATACATCAGTTCAATATTGTTTGTTGCTGACTCAGAATTGTGGGCAAAATGATGAAGAAGGTGGAGGAAGACTTCGATCCGCCTCCTCTCAGTGCTCCTTCTCTTTCCTCAGGGGGAATCACCACTTCATGACCATCGCTAGGAGTCCTCCTGGCATTTCTTCTTTCCTATGCTTTTCGTTCACAATCAAAGTATGTTCTAGAAATGATCTGAGTCACTAAATTCACACCAAGGTATTAATGACTCATAAAACTTTCCCACGTTAACAGACTCGGGAGTGTTTGTCTTACATGAAGTCTCGAAGAGCATCTTTCTAATATTGGAATGTACAAAGTGTGAGAAAAAGAGCGTGAGAGCACAGGAGCTGGGGGCGGACCTTGGTCCCGAGAGACACGCTTTCTCTGTGGAATCACGCCGTGTGGGCACTGTGTGTGCACACAAATGACCAGGCCTGGACAGGTGCCCACGAAACTAAACAAAAATGGAACAAAAATGGGATGGAGAACTTCTGAAATTGTTCTATGACCTCCTACCTCATGTTTTCAGGGCCTCTACTGATTTCCTTAATCTTTGGGTACTTAATTTCCCTGGATACTTGTCATGGACGTTTGTTGTTGTGTTGCCTGTACAAAGGCCCTCCCTACTTGGGAATATTCCTGATCCTGTCTAAGGAAGCTGGGCCAGGGAGCCTCTAATTGACTGCCCCAACATCAGCCTCCTGGTGTTCTCATCCTTGTGTGATCCCTCGTCTTGTGTTGGGCTGGATTTAGTGAAGTCCTGCTAATGAACAGAGTATAGCAGACACGGTGTCGCTTCTGAGATTGGGCTGTAACAATACTGTGGCTTCCATCTTGGGTGCTTTCTCTCACTCTCTGAGATCCCTGGGAGAATCAAGCTGCTATAGTGTGAGCCGCTCTATAGGCCTGTATGGTGAAGGGCCAAGGCCTGCCAACAACCATGTAGGTGAGCTTGGAAGCAGATCCATTCCCCAGACCCCCACCAGCTGAACCATCAGATGAAACCACAGCCATTGACTACTGTAACCTTATGAGAGACCTCACCCACAGTCAGAGGAGGACCAGAATGGGGCCCTCTAAGGTATAGAGTCTAGCACAAGGAACCTGGTTTCTTGGGACTAAGGGTGGCATTGAATATGTGGGATGCCTATCTAGGTCCTCAACAGGGCCTAGACATTACCCTTCATTAAGGTGTTATGAAATAGTTTGGTGAGAGGCGGTATCAGCATCTCGAAAAAGTACTGCAGTGGGATTCCTCTGTCTGCTGGCAGGGGACATTGTAGCTGAAGTGGGCTCCCTGATTTCAATAAGGGCGAGAGAATTCTGGAACGCAGAGGCTGAAGAGCCACTTTTAAGAGAATCACAATGGTTCCCAAATTGACTGGTATGTAGTTAGAGCAATAATCAGAATGTTTTGACCCACATGGATCTATGGAGGCCAGTTAATTTTAAGGATTCTAGAATTGAGATAGACAGGCATCCCACTAAGATACTACTTGATCTGTAAAAGAAACAATATCAGTTCCCTAGAGATATGGTGATCTAGTCGTGGCCTTTACCTACTACGGAAATCTAAGTCAGCTGCCAGACCAGAGCTCTTTAGGTCAGACGGAAGGCAGGTTTCCTTGGGAGAAGATACTGCAGCACTGTCACAAGTACACGCTGTGAATCTTTCTTCAAAGCCTTCACAAAGGGCCCGCATCTATTTACTAAAGTAACTGTGCTCTGGGGCCAGGGGAAAATTCAGTCCTTTAGGGGATAATTGAACACTAGTTCTGAGATCAGGCTAATGACTGTGGGACCAGAATCTCACCGAGGTCTGCTGGTTTTAATGGGAGCTTAGGGAGGTCAGTACTGTGGGTGAGTATCATATCTGTATGACGATAACATGGGAAATACTCCTGGGATTGGAGCATGGCACAGAGCTGACAATATGACACGTCCCGAAGAAAGACAGTGAAGGTGTGCCCTTGTCCCTATCAGATGAAAGCAAGCTGCTTTGGGTTTTAAAATTTTGTTTCGTTTTGCTTTCCCACTTACTCAAATAGAGGAAAAAGCATTTTCCAGGTCAACAGGTGCAAAGCAGGCGCCGGGACTGTGCAAGAGAACGTGAAACGAACGATGAAGTTTGGGAGGCATGAATACCACGTTTCAGAAGCATGGACCATATTCTCTCCTAATTCTTCTTCTCGTCTTTTAATACATACATTTATAATTTTAATTAATTTCCTTTCTTTCCCCTTTCTCTCATTGTTGACTATAGTCTTGAAGGCTCTTTTATAATTTATTACCTAGGATCCAGAATATCAAGACAGGATAGCAACAGAACCAAAAGTGGAATGGAGGTGGTCTAAAACGCCGAGACTTGGAGCCAGATAGAGTCACTGGCATAATGTGGGTGCCTCACCTTGGGGACGGTTGGAAGTACTTTCAGTATTTTAAAGGACAGTTGTATTATGTTAGGGGCACTTTTAGGAAAGTTAATTATGGGAAAAGAAGAAAATGTTGGGGGGCCTAAGGGGTGGGCTGCAATGGACATATTAGTTTTGACGTACTGGTCTCCAAATCACCCACTTCAGAACATGAAGGGGGACAGGTACCACCTCTCCTGGCCTCTGGGAAGGCAGGGTGCAGGCATGTGACCTAGCCTGAGTCCATTGCTTAGGACCTTGAAACTTGAGTGACAGAGTTACACAGGACACGCAGAGATTCTTCTCAGTGGCCGAGACAGACAAGAGTGCGGTGACAGTGGTGTCAGTGACGGCGTGCTAAGAAGACTCTTCTCCTGGTGTGATCTTTCAACGCTTCATTTCCCTTAGTTCTCTCTCTCTTCCGAACCTGGCTCCCCAAGCTTCCATTGATTCTGTGAGCTCGCCAATGCGCTGCAGATAAATCCCTTTTCTGCTTAACTTAGCCGCACTTGTTTTCTGTTGGTCACCTCCCGGAACACTGATTGTGAGACTGTTCAACACTGTCTTACCCACTTTTTTGGGCACGTGTGTGTTTTAGGACTTCATTCAGGATATTTGATACTTAGCAATGGGAACTTTCAAAAACCTTAGTTAGAGGAAGAAACAAGTCAATTCGCCTGCAGACAACATCTTACGAAGGCTTGGGGCAGAAACTGTCAGTGGGCTGAGTGGGCTGGTTCAGATCTGGACCAACCCTTAACCACGACTATGACGTGGGAGAATGTTGTTTGAGACGGTTCCCACTTTTCACATCCTGCCCCCACGCCCAGCATTTATGGAGAAGGGAGTCTGGGGGACCCTTGCTTGATAGAAGCCACTCAGAAGATACTGTGATTGATTGACTGAGGAGATGAATGGTTTTGGGTAGTGTCATTTATTTATTCAACAGACAATTACTGATATATACCAAGTTCCTAGAATAGTGCCCGGCACGCAGGAAATGTGCCAAGTGACACACATGAAGGGCAGGGGACTAAAGGGTGAAATATTTACCGTCAATGTCCTCACTTGACTGGTGCAAATCTCGGTTTGGAGGATCAGGAACTGCTGAAATGAGTGCATTGGGACGTATGTGGATTTTCCTTCGTGTTTTATTTTCAAGTATGCAGAGAAGCTTAGGGATAAACTGCATCTTATTTGGAATGGTTTTTTAGGCCTTGTGAAAGCATAATCAAAGCCAAAATAAAAATTTAAAACAACCCATCACTTTCAACCAAACACAGAATGCATTCTTCTGACAAAACAACCCCTATTTGGAGCACTGGATTCCTGTTGCCTCTGCTTGCCAGGTGACCTCATGTGACTCGACTGGGGTGGCCACAGTCTGAGAATTCTTTTTTTTTTTTAAATTATTTTATTGAGGTCATATTGGCATATAACATTGTGTAAATTTCAGGTGTACATTTTTGTATTTCAGTTTCTCTGTAGACTGCCTCGTGTTCACCACCAATAGATTAGTTTTTACCTGTCACCGTACATATGTGCCCCTCTACCCCTTTCGCCCCCACCCTCACACTCTTCTCCTCTGGTAACCACATCTGTTCTCCTCGTCCATGTGTCTGTTTATCTTCCACATATGAGTGAAATTGTGTGGTGTTTGTCTTTCTCTGTCTGGCTTATTTCTCTTAGTGTAATACCCCCAAGGTCCATCCATTTGTTGCAAATGGGACGATTTTGTCTTTTTTTATGGCTGAGTAGCATTCCATTGTATATATATACCACTTCTTCTTTATTGATTTATCTGCTGATGGACAGTTGGGTTGCTTCCAAGTTTTTGCTATTGTGAATACTGCTGTGATGAACATAGGGGCGCATAAATCTCTTTGAATTGTTGATTTCATGTTCTTTGGATAACTACCCAGTAGTGGGACAGCTGGATCATATGGTATTTCTATTTTTAATTTTTTGAGGAATCTCCATACTGTTTTCCATAGTGGCTGCACCAGTTTGCCCTCCCATCAGCAGTGTATGAGGGCTCCCTTTTCTCCACATCCTCTCCAACACTTGTTATTTCCTGTCTTGTTAATTACAGCCATTCTGATGGTGTGAGGTGTTGTGTCGCTGTGGTTTTGATTTGCATTTCCAGTCTGGGAATTCCCGACCACAGCCCCAGTAACTTGCTGTGTACTCTCACCCTCCCTTCTTCCCCACAGTACCTGTTGCCCTCACTCCCCACAGCCATACCTGTGAGAGCACGGTGCAGGCCTGCTCTCTGCCAATGGCCCTCCCTTGAGGTAACGGATGCTGACAGCTGTGCAAACCACCCCCAATCTCATCATCACGGTCCATCCCGAGTCAGGCAATTCTATTCCGAGGAGTGACTCAGGCCCAAGTTGCATCTATCTTGTGGCTTTGCCTTCTTGTGCTACAACAAGGCAGGCCTGGTGTCACCTAGCTGGCAGATGGGGGGAAGAGAATGGAGAATCATGTGCCTAATACGTGCCCATGTCAATCCAATATCACTTCCACCCACCTTCCATTGGCAAGACATGTAGTCCAGCCCCATGCAGGAGGAGCCGGGAAATGTAGTTCCCAGCTGGCTCCCAGCAATGCCTGGACGCAGTGGAGGGGGAACGTGGGCCTTCGTTGGTCTGCGACCACTCTGCTGTCCTATCTAATCCCAAATCCCTGCCCCAACAGCCAGCTTTTGATTCACCACCATGGGAGAAGAAACTAGATCAACCAACTCACCCTTTGCCATGAGTATATGATAACATTTTATTTTATTATCACCCCCAGAATATTTATAATTTTAAAAAGAGTGATAGGAAGGTTGCCTGCCTGAAGATAACTCAAAGCAATGACTCTAATGATAGAGGAGGTATTCTGGAGTGGGGGCAGGGGCATTCCTGCCATCTTTGGGTCATTTGTACAGAAACGCCCATTCACCCATGTGCTAGGAGGTTCAGCTTCAGTCTTGGAGGCTGACCATGTCAGAGAGGGGACAGAATAAACCCCTTTCATAGATTTGCAACCCAATGCCGGCCCAGCTTTGCCCTTATTGTCTCTGTAAGTCTAGGAGCAGAGCTGGCGCTCACCTGGCGAACAGCTTGACGGCCATGCTGCCCAGCTCCATTTTAGTGGGAGAGAGATTGATCGGTGCCTCACCCGTTCTCCACCACTGATAGATTCCCTGATGTACTTACTTGGGCCAGACATACATCGCCTGCTGGGCAGTAAAAATGCCAATAACTGCTCTCTTTTTACTCTTCTTCTTTCCAAGCTGGAGACAGACTTCCATTAAATCCTTAACCCATGCTTTTTTGATTGAATCAAAGTTACAGCCACTGGAGAGGGACAGGATTTCAGCCATAGTCACCTTGCCCTCAGCGAAGTGCCTCGGAGTCGGTTTTTCCACAACTCTCAGTATTTTCTGCCTTATATATCAGTTTCCCTTGGCTACACTCTGGACCAGGCGAAGCTTCTTCCCCTTATATATGGGACCTGGGCCCCCAAGGAACAGGAGGGAGGTGGTGGCATTGCAGTGATGATGGCTGATCTTGGAGGGAGGGATAGTGACATCAGCCCAAGAGTGGGTGACATTAGAGGAAAGGCAGGTGACAACTGGGAGAGGCTGGAACCACTGACTCTTTGGTCAGTTTATTTAAAACCAACCATATCTAAATTTCTGTCATCTTCTAAGAAACAGAGCTGATAGACTATACTTGAGTATTAAAGACTAATAATAGCTAACACTTATTGATTGCTTACTACATGCCAGTTACTCTGCTAACCAATGTACATATTACCTCATCTAATATTTCCAGCAAGCCTCTGAGGAAAGTACTGTGATTGTCCTCATTTTACAAATGAGGAATGGACTCAAGACCAGGGTAAGTAACCCCCCCAAGGTCACACACTAGACATGGCAGAGCCAGGGTCTGAGGCCCAGACCTGGCTCCAGAGCCCATTCTCTTAAGGGCCGCCTATGCCGTGTAGTACTGAGAGCTCCTTGTGTCATTGCTCCCAGAAATGGGTGCATTTTAAAAGGGCCAATAATTAGGCCAAAGCAATAAAGCAATAATGGTGTCGCTGTGACAGGGAGGCGAGGAAGATGCTTTTGCTGGAAGGGCTTTACAAAGCTGTCTTTCAGGTCATTCCAAGCTGGTGTTGCAGTTCTTTGTCTATGGATAAGCCCTGTCCCCAGTCGTGTCTGAGACAAAGTGTGTGACCCTCATTCTTGATCCTCAGCTGTGGTATCAGAAGAGTAGGGATCGGCCGTGAGCTGGTGACAGACAGAATGAAAGGAGTTAGGAGAGACTAGGAGGAGCCCAGTTGTCACCTTTCACTTTCTGAATTCATGTTTTCCCCATGACAGTGTTGGTGCATTTTCTTTCTCTTTAAAAATCAATATTGAGCCAGATTCTTCAATCTGCACTTACAGGGGACATCCTCTTGGATGGAAGTTACCACAGGGTGACAGTGGGACGTTAGTTTTGCACAGGTGGTCCTTTCTGGAAAAGCTTGTGCAGCCTCTCTTGGGCAGAGAGCCTTGGGGAGCTGAGGGGCGATAGCCCCCTCCCCTTCCCGACCCACCTGGCAGCCTCCCAGGGGAAATATCTACCAGCAACAGTTAGGTCACAGATAATGTGAGAAGCTCCCTCCTAAGTGGCTCTAGGGACATTAAATCATTTGCCCCTTTAGCCTTGTAGGGGATGACAAAGCCACCGGGGTGAAAGTGCTGAGGGCGGCATTATCTGCAGGGCCGAGGAGCACCCAGACTTCAGCTGGGCTGAGGTGCTGGAGTGGTGGTGAGCGTGGGACTTGGCCTCTGGGGCCGGCGGGACCAGGGCTGGAGCTGGTAGGGGAATGAGGGGGTGGAACGTCAGGGGTTGGCTATCCCTGTCTACTTCCCTGCCACCTTCCCCCATCAAAGCAGCCCTGGACTGAGGTGAGAAGCCGGCCATGGAACAGGAGGGTCAAGGATTTGGCCTGGAGCCCTGCATATGGTGCACAAGGACATCAGGCCAAGCAGCACGGTGGGGCTCTGCTTGTCCGGCTGCGCACCCTGGCATGGGGCCGAGTCTGTACGGAAAAAGGGGTGCCATTTCTGATTATCCTACAGGGCCCGTCTCCTCACTCTGCTGTGCTCGCCCTGGGCTGTATTGACTCAGAAGGAGCCTTTTTCTTGTTCACCCAAGAGCTCTGTCTGGGCTAGCTATGCTCCTGGGTTTGGGCATCCCTGACACCATACATTTGGAAGGGGGGTCCCAAGAGGTGGTGGGGGCAAGAAAGGGGAGTTTCCATGGCTATGGTTGACCCCTAGATACAGCAGCCATTCCTGAAGAGTAAAGAAGATGTGTATGGAAGTGACGAGTGTGAAGTACTTCCTGCGAAGTGACAAAATGGGAATTGCCGGTGTCCTAGTCGACGAGGGCTGCCATAAGAGAATACCACAGGCCGGGAGGCTGAACAACAGATGCTTATTTTCTTACAGTTCTGGAAGTTGGAAATCCAAGACCAAGGTGCTGGCAGGTTGGTTTCTGGAGAGATCTCTCTCCTTGGCTTGCAGATGGCCGTCTCTCACGGTGTCCTGACGTGACCTTTCCTCTGTGCGTGCACACTCCCGGTGTCTCTTCCTCTTCTTGTAAGGACGCCAGTCCTATGGGAGTAGGGAGCCATGCTTACGGCCTTGTTTAACCTTGTTTACCTCTTTAGAGGCCCTGTGTCCACCGATAACCACTTTGGGAGTTAGGACTTCAACGTGAAGATTTTGAGGGCACACAACTCAGTCCATAGCAGGAGCGAATGCCTGCAATTCTGCAGTTGTTTTTCTAGTATCAGTTGTGTGTGTGTGTGTGTGTGTGTGTGTGTGATCCGAAGTAGACTGCAGTCTTCTGAAGCAAGACCTGTGTTTAAAAAGTCATATTTTTAAATTTACCCCCATGCTCCTAGTCCTCCCATCTTGCCACCACAGAGCCAAACAGAGGACTTTCTGCAGGTTAGGCGCCAAATAAATGCATATGAACCAACCCCAGTGAAGCTTCCTGGTGCACACGTGCAGGAGAGATGGGTGTTGCCAAGGCCCACCCTTGACCACTCATCCACGACTTTCTCAGGTCGAGACAGGAGAGGGCTGAGCTGGAGAGAATGCTCCGGTCAGTTCACTCTCTGAAGAAAGGGATGGAATTTTCAGGAGACAAATGAACTCTAATTGCAGTCAGTTTACGCTCCCCTTTCACTTTGTTAAATAACATTATTTATTCAGTAACCTTTGGGATTCACATGCTTCATATTTAATGGGTCCACTTATGCTCTTTATGGCGTGCCTGTGAACCATGCCGTTTTCACCCTTTGAACGCTGGTCTGACGTGACCTCAGATGCTGTATTACTCCACAGGGTAATGTGCCTCGATAGCCCTAAACTCCAGGAACGAGAAGGACTAGCAGAGCAGTGAGACTTCATCCGTCTGCAGAACTCGACAGTCGCTGCCCACAGGAGGTGCTGAAGGCAGCAGACCTTTTATTTATTCAGACTTTAAAAAAAATGGAAGCAGCTTGTTTTTCCTGATGGTAAAAATAAATACTCATTAAACGTTGTAAACAGTGAAGAATAGTGTAAAAATAGTGAAATTACTTGTCATTCTGCCTTCCAGGGGTAGCTTCTCGAGGCTTTGATGTGTTACCATTGCTGTCCCTCCTACGCTGGTGCACACGCGTGTGTGTGGCCGCCCGCTCCTTCCCGCAGTGGAGTGGTACTGGGTGTGCTTTACACCGTTTCCCTCCCCTCACTGAAAAAAATCTTTTTATTGTGAAAAATTTCAAACATTCACTAAAATGGGCTGAATGATGTATTGAGTCTCCATTCGTGGCTAATCTTGTTTCAAGTGTACCTCAGCCTGCCCCCAGCCCAGGCTATTTTAAAGGAAATCCTAGTCATCATGTCATTCAATCAGGAAATATTTCAGTATGTGTCTCTGCAAGATAGAGACCCTTAAGAAATGATAATGCCCTCATCACACTTAAATAATTAACAGCAGTATCATAAAAATCTTCAAATATCCAGTCACTGTTAAAATTTCTCTACTTGTCTTATAGTGATTTCTTTGAATCATGATCAAGGTGTACTTGCAATTGGTTCTTCTGCTTGATATGTTTGTTTCATTTTTTTTAAGATTGTCACCTGAGCTAACATCTGTTACCAATCTTCTACGCCTCCTCAGCATGGCTTGATGAGCAGTCTCATGTCTGCACCCAGGATCTGAACCGGAGAAACCCTGGGCCTCCGAATTGGAGCACGTGAGCTTAACCACTCAGCCATGGGGCTGGCCCCTGATATGTTTCTTAAATCTTTTTAATTCATGGGTTCCTCCTCTGTTTTTTCCCCTCATAGTTGATTTGTTGAAGAAACATAATCATCTGTTTTATAGAGTTTCTTGGTGTGGATTTTGCTAATGCTTCCCCATAGTATTGTTTGTAATGTTCCTCTAAATTGCTAGTTAGACCTAAAAGCTTGATCAGTTCAGATTTTATTCTTAGTAGTCAAGTCTGCTTCATAAATGGTCTTGCGTACATCCCTCAGGAGGCACATGGTGGCTGAGACCTTTCTTTTTGTAATGTTACCTAGATCTATTGTCATGGGTTGAATTGTGTCCCTCTCGATATTTGTATGTTGAAGTCCTAACCCACAGCACCTCAGAATGTGACTGTATTTGGAGATCGGGTCTTTAAAGAGGTGGTTAAGTTGAAATGAGGTCATTAGATGTCCTTACAGAAGAGGAGCTATGGACACAGACACACACAGAGGGACCACCATGTGAAGACACAGATAGAAGATGGCCATCAATAAACCAAGGAGAGAAGCCTCAGAAGGAACCAGCCCTGCTGACGCCTTAATCTTGGACTGGCCTCCAGGACTGTGAGGAAGTAGATTTCCATTGTTTAAGCCACTCCGTCTGTGGGACTTTGTTAGGATAGCTTTAGCAAATTAACGCGTCCCTAATTCATTGCTGCTTTTGTTAGGGCTGTCGGGTGGATGCTGACTCCTAGCGCCCCTGTGGACAGTAGAGCAGAGCCCTGCCCAATCTTTTCTTGCCATCCTCTCCCTTTCCTGTGCTCTATCAGACAATGCTCCGCTATTATTCACAGGGTTTTCATGGCCAGTTTTTCGGAAGTGGGTGGCCAGGTCGTTCTTCCTGGTCTGTCTGGTCTGGAAGCTCTGCTGAACCCTGTCCGCCATGGTGACCCTGCTGGTATTGGAAATACAGGTGGCATAGCTTCAGCATCCCAGCAGCACGCAGCCGCCACAGTGTGACAACGGGCAGACCTCAGACAGGTGGTGTGGCTTCCTGGGCAGGAAACAAACCCAGGCTGCAGCGATGAGAGTGCCGAATCATAACCACTAGAGCACCAGATAAATATATCAGCAGGTCTAAAATAGTGATACTGTACGCCTGTCACACCTTTTTAGTTTATCAACTAAACTACTTCTGTAAAGATAAATTTCCCCTCGCCAACTATTTGGTTACTCATAGGCATACTTAGCATAGGAAGGGCAAGAAAAATGCCTGATTCTTTTCCTTTATGTACCAGTTTCCAAAATAATGCTTGGCTCCGCGTCGTCCCCCAAAAGTGAGCCATGAATTTCTTTTCTTTGTTTCTTTCAGTATTGTTAGGAACTCATAGATTTAAAAATATTTGATGAGTTTCAGTATACCTTTTTTGAGCATAATATATCATAAACATTTTTCTATGTCAATATAATTCTAAATTATTAGTTTTAATAGTTGCACAATTTCCCCTTAAATAAGTGCATTAGAATTTATTCAGCCATTTCTTATCGTTGGACATTTACATTATAACCCTTCTGATTTAGTGTTTCTACTCTGTTCATTCTTGCTCTCAAGAAATATATACTTTTTTCCTGAAGCAAGATAGTACTTTCCTTAATTTATTTGAAAAGGTGGAATTAGTTGATTAATTTTTATTGATGACCATGTTATGACAGGGAGTCTGGTTTGTTGAGTAGCCTTTCTATGGAAGCTTGACAGATATTTTCCAGTCTGCCTATCTGAAATATTCACACCATTGGTGAGGGAAAATATCTTTCTTTTTCTCGAGGGTTGAAATTCTTTATCAAGGACAAAAGATAAAATAAGACTGTCAATTAAGCTAAAATAGCAATTAAGAGTAAAAAATGACAGTAGCAGTTTACCTTTTGTCATTTCTGTATTTGCTTGAATGTTTCCACTTTTAAAAATGAATGTTCTAACTGTGGAGGAAACAGGTGTTACCTTTGCTCATCCTCCCCGGGGTGGGACCGTCGTGTGCAGAGGAGGCTGGCTCTCAACCAGGGGACCTGCATCCCATGTGCCTGGAGCCCGCCCACTTTATGCCTGTTCCCAAGTAATTCTTCCTGATGTCCCCTCGCCCCCTCCACAGAGTTCTGGTTTGGACAGTAAATTATCTAATCACTCTAGATATTAACAGTTTTGTTTCCTTCTATTTATTTCGATTTTCTCGTGTCCCTTATTTCAACTTCCTCAAAGACAAGAAAGAGACATTGAAGAGCAAAGTCCTTCCTTGCCCTTCTAGACTGCCCCTCTCCCCACAGTCGCATGGCCAGAGTTAGTTTTTCTCTTTTCTTGCTGTTTTCCATTTAAGCAAATTACTGCTATCTCCCTCCTGCCCTCCTCCCCTATTTGTTATTATAGTGATCATCAATAGGGCACAAAGCTGTCAGAATAGGGAGAAAGTCACTGTGTAACAGAGGTCTGAATAGGATTTAGTTCAGATGAGGAAACTGAGGCTGGAAGGGGCATTGTCTTGGCCGAGGCAACACAGCCAGGTGGTGCCAGAGCAGGACAAGGACCAGGGTCTCTGAATTTCTCTGCCAGATGATCTCAGCTGATTAGTCCTTTAAATAATTGCTAGGGTCTTTGGCAAATTTGATGTGGTTTTTTTTTCTTTGGTGAGGAAGATTGGCCCTCAGCTAACATCTGTGCCAGGCTTCCTCTATTTTGTATGTGGGATACTGCCACAGCATGGCTTGATGAGCAGTGTGTACGTACATGCCTGGGATCTGAACCTGCAAACCCTGGGCCACCAAAGTGGAGCACGTGAACTTAACTGCTGCACCACCGGGCCGGCCCCTGAAATTTGAGGAAAGTAGGACAGCCTCTCCCTTCCCCTCGTTTTTGCTGTCAGGTGGTGAATTAGAATGAACACTAGTCTCACACCTAGCTCTGCTCTGTGTACCACATCCATCACCAGGCCAAAGTTATGAGAGGCAGGCACAGAAGAGTTCTACAGCATCTTAGTCTAAGCCCAGGTCAAGTCCACACCCAGTTCTCAGCCTCTTTGACACACACCTTGCATGAACAGCCCGCTTAGAGGCAGAGGCAACAGTATTCTGGTGGTAGAGTCAGATGACTTTCTAGTCTGGCAACAGAACCGAGTGCTAATTCAGGGGCGGTGCCAGGACACGCTTTAGTCCTGGAACGCTCTTGCATAGGTGACGCCTGTGGGGTTTGACAGATTAGTTCTCATGCCTTATTTCTGCAAGTGCAGAAATGCCTGTCCGCCTTTCTAGATAACTACTTTCCTTGAGCACCATTCATTTGATCAGCGAAGATGTGTTTCTACTATTGCAGGAAGGATGGTTAACAGCAGGCTGCAGTCTAGCCCTTTCCTTTGGGGGGGGGGGCGGTGTGGGCTGGGATGCCCCTGGGAAAGGGAGAAGGTGGGTAAAAGTTCTTGGAAATGTGCTAATTATAGACCTCCTGGCAAGCCGCTCATGGTGACACCAATGGTAACTCACAGGAGAGCCCTCACCTGTGGGGTGTTTTTTAGTAGGACATTGCTGGGCTGTAGGATTGCTTATGGTAAGGAAACTTCAGATCTGTGGATTTATGGTGCATGACTCCCTGGAGAGTGTCACGTAGGCTATGTGACTATTCAAGTATAAAAATAGAGGTGTTTCCTGACCTGAACATCTGCCTTTCGCGTAAGGGATGCAGCCACACGCAATACTTAGAGACCTCCAAGGGCATGTTAACATGGCAAGAAGACCTGGGGGCTATGCTGGGGTCCCAGACCTCTCTTTGCATTACCTGCACCTGACGATTACTTGTACCCTTGAAATTACTAGTCAATCTTGACACTGGGTCAGATCTCTGATGCTTGTGAGCCTTGTTTGGCACTTTGACACTTCGAGCTGTCTCATCCCCTATGCTAACGAACGCGCCCTCTGCTATGGACATAGATAAGAACATCTGAGAGGCAAGAGCTCGCTCACTCTGGAGGGGGGAGTTGGGATTAGATGATTCCAATGCTCTTCGACCTCCCCTGGTGTGGAGTACGCTTAACTTATCTAAGAAATACATCACACTGTTCCTAATGAGATATTTTAAGCATGTTACAGACAAAATAACGTCACTAGAGCACGATTATGTCTCTTATGATCACTAGGGATGGTGATTAACAACAATGACAGGAGCACAAGCATTAGCTGTCCATCCCAATTGTTTGGTGATTGTTCTGAGCCGTTCTTATTTTACAGATGAGGGAACTAAGTTTCAGAGAGGTTATGTCACTTGCCCAAGGTCTCATCAGTGCGTGACCTCAAGTCTGTTGTACCTAAACCTTTGGATCTTCTACAGCACTGAATGTCCCCGATGTTGACACAAAGGATGAGGGTGAGTAGGAACCGAGGTTGTCAGTAGTGTCAAGAGTACAGTGGCTTTAAGTAAGACATCTGTGCCCTCCACTGTTCAGCTTGCCTTTCCTCCAGGAGGGGCATGTGACTGAATAAAGGGTTTCAAATCTGTGATTGTATGTTCAAAGTGATGGTCCTGTGCTCAGCAGCATTATCCTGCCAAGCCCGGGGGTACCATGGACTTATCTACGTGGAACTTTCACGCAGAAGCTTGAGGGTTGCAATCAGAGCTGTGAGGTAGGAAAGCTAGAGCAGTTGTGATGGGAGGTGAGACAATCCACCAGAAGTTCTCCTTCCTGGCACCTCTGGCCTCTGCAGCTTCCTTTCCCATGCCGGGCCAACACCGGAATGAGGACTACAGGTGAAACCCTCCAATGGTACTGGCCAGGGAATGGCGTCCAGTGCTGTGTCCTGGGGCATTTGCTTTGCCTTTAAGTCCATGAACACACTGGCAGCCGCATCATCTGCTACTGGATAGCCCGGTCCCTTCCACTGGATGGTACATACCAGGGGGCAGTGAGTTTCTCATCCTCACTCTGTTCTCCAGTGCTCAGAGCAGAACCTGTCATGGGGCTGGAGCACAACAAATGTTTGTCAAATGACTCATCTCCCCATATAGACCTTTTGTCATGGACTGAATGTTTGAGTCCCTCCCCAGTTCATATGTCTAAGCCCTCCCCCGCCATGTGATGGTTTTAGGAGGTGGGGCCTCTGGGAGGTGATTATGTTTAGAGGAGGTCGTGAGGGGAGGACTCTCATGATGGCGTTAGTGCCCTTAGAAGAAGAGGGGGAGACACGAGCGCTTTTCCTCTCCTCCATGCTGATGCGCCAGGAAAGGCCGTGTGTGGATGTAGCCAGAGCGCGGCCATCTGCTACCCAGAAAGTGGCTTCCCGCCAGACACAGAGTCTGCCGGCACCTTGATCTTCGACTTCCAGCCTCCGGAGCCGTGAGACATAAATGTTTGTTGTTTGTTACAAATACCAGTCTATGGTGTTTTCTTATAGTGGTCCGAGCGAAGACACATTTTGAATATCTGAGTGTTTCCACTCACCCAGTAAAAGACCATGGGGACTGGCCTCTGCTCCAACGTTTCTCGTGTGTGTTAGTCTTGACTACAGACACCTCAAGTGCAGCCTGCACACTTCTCCAGGACTCCCCCAGCTGCACCCCCATTTTAAGTACACCCCTCAAGCACTTGGAGAACGTGATTGCCTGGCCTAAGGGATTCGTTGGCCGTGGGCATGAATCTAGGCAGCTGGCAGAGTCAGGCTGCATGTGCAGCTCCCGCATCCCCTGCCGCCTCAATAGCTCCCCTGGAAGGAGGCTCGTTTGGGTGGGGGTGGGGCGACCTTGCTCCAGGTAAATGGCAGTTCTGATCCCTTCTCCAGTCCCCTCCCATCCGGTAATTTACAGCCTGTGCAATGGGGAGAGAGGGCAGAGGAGGTAAAACCGTTGATGAATGTGCCTTACTTCCTTGAGGTGTCAGAGAATATAATAGGAAAGGCTTCATCTGCAGCTCGTGGTCTGCACCAACGTGTTAGAAGCAGCCCATAATTTCATGCAATGACCTTTCTGGCTCACAGGTGACAAGTGAGGTTGAGGGGATGTTTCGCACTTGCTTTGAAAGCTGCGAAGGGCAGGGCTTTGGAGCTGGGATGAGAGACTAGCTTAGAGTCACCTCCAAACTTCCCTCTCATTCCAAGGGGCTCAGAGCATCCTCTCTTTCTGAGTGATGTGCCCTGCTGGGACCTTGAAGGTCTGAATGACTTTCGGATCCCAAACCTGTATTGTCACCAGCTTTCATTTAGGCCAGTGATAAAGTGGCCATATAACTTATTTTCCAAACGTGGACACTTTTGAGAGTGAAACACAGTGTTAATTGCATGGGACAGCAGGTGAAACCCATGACCGTCCTGGGCAAACTGGGATGTATGGATACCCTAGCCAGTGACTTCTAACGTTCAATACCAGCAATGAAGGCTTCAGGCCATCTCCTTACTTCTAGAAGAAAGAAGAAAATCTTTCCTATGGGCTCACCAAGAGACTTTGTTTTTCTAACAGATACTTATTGAAGACCTACTCTGGGGACACCATGGTAAGTAAGACAGTGGTGGTCCTTGGTGTTATGGTGTTTACAGTGTAGTGTGTGTGTGTGGTGTCTGATGGATAAGTGATGACCGTGCAGTGTGTTAAATGCTCTGACAAACACTGGCATACCTGGAGTCAAAGAGGGGCAGTTCCCTGGGGATGAAGTGGGGTGGGGTGGCAAAGGCAGGCCTCCGTGCTCAGGACGATCGGGGCCTTGCGTGTTCGCCCTGTGCTGAGGGCAATGCAGCAGCAGAATAGGGCATGGTTCCCATCCCGGGAGACTTACACTTGGTTGGAGAGTGAGATGCACATAGGAAACAATACTAGTTGATTTGCACAGTTTAAAATTATGAGAGCCATATTGCGGTACAGCAGTCCCCCCTTATCTGTGGGGGATACGTTCTGAGACCCCCAGTGGATGCCTGAAACTGCAGATAGTACCAGACCCTATATAGACTATGTTTTTCCTGTAAGTATATACATATGATAAAGCTTAATTTATGAATTAGGCCCAGTAAGAGATTAAAAACAACTGCTCTTGGCATATCCAAATTGCCAGCATCACTACTCTTGTGCTTTGGGGCCATTGTTAAGTAAAATAAGGGTGACAAACACAAGCACTGTGATACTGCAGCAGTCGATCTGATAACTTTGACGGCTACTGAGTGACTCACAGGCGGGTAGTGTATACAGTGTGGATACGCCGGACAAAGGGAAGATTCATCTCCTGGGTTGGATGGAACAGGATGGTGCAAGATTTCATCTCACTACCCAGAATGGTGTGCAATTGAAAACTTAAGAATGTTTATTTTGGAATTTTCAGTTTAATATTTTTGGACCGCAGTTGACTGAAACCGTGGAAAGCAAAACTGTGGGTAAGAGGGGACTATGTATGTTCTTAAGTGCCTCAGGACTTCAGGAATGAGAGATGAGGAGAGAAGAGAATTCAGGAAGGCCTCAAGAGGCAAAGAAGCAAGCTTGGGAGAAAGACTTGGGTTATGATTCTGGCCATGCAGCAAGATGCCCGGCCTCTCCGACAGTGGTAATACCTGACTGTGTGCCTGCTATGTGGGTCTTAGTTTGGCCCTTTACACACATTGTTGCTAAACCTCTGAGCATCACTGCAGAGTAGACGCCATTGTCTCTATTTTATAGTCGAGGTTCAGACAGATTTAGTGACCTGTCAATTATCATACTGAGGGTCATAAGTAGGGTTTATATTTGAACCTATTTCTATGTCAGACTTCAGTTCATGCATTTTCCACTATTCCAGGGGTTCTCAAAACTGAACCGGGACAGCAACATCAGCCTCATCTGGGACCTGGTGTGAAATGCAAGTTCTTAGTCCCACCCCAGATCTCAGACCCACTGAATTAGGAACTCTGGGGGTTGGCCCAGCACTCTATGTTTCAACAAGCCCTCCGGGTGATTCTGATGACCTAAAGTTTGAGAATCATTGTACTGGACCAACAGCCTCAGTTTCTTATCTGTAAAATGGGGGTAATGATCCCACCTCCTAATGTTGTGGGAAGGACCAGATGCGAGAGCTTACGGAGAGAAGCCAGCACAGTGCCTAGCCCACTGGAGGAAGGATGGACAGTGGTGGTTTTCTTCCAGCTGTGCCTCTTGAGGACGTGGAAGTGCTGGAACTTTTGGCTAGCACAGCATCTGGAACGTAGGGAAAGGAAGGTTGAAGGAGTGAGGAAGCTATTTGCATGGGCTGAGGGAGCAGCGTTTCGGATGGTGGGGCAGCACAGCACCTCCGGTTGTTACTAGCAGGGCAAGGAGCCATCCTTCTATTGTCTTTACGCTTCGTCCTCTTGTCCTGTCTGTAGGAGATTGTAATGATCATTATTATTGGTGAGACACCTGTTCAGCGTAATGAGCACGCAGTTCGCTGCAATCAGCAACGAGCAGTTCCTTGTAACTGGCTCATGAGAATACACGGCATAGAAAGCGCAGTTAAGGCCTCTCAATTCACATGTGCCATTAGCAGGAGCTCATTAAAGGCGTGAATGAAGAGAAGGTGTAAATAAAGAAGCCTGCTCTCTGTAATTACAGCTGCACGTCTCACCGCCTCCTCCCAGGGTTCAGCTGGGAAGAGCTCCTGTGCCCAGGGCTCCTGGCCCGGCCCCCGCCACCGCCCCCCGCCATTACTGATGCGGTTTCTGGGGTGTTTCATCTCCACTGAGCTACAGACAGGTTGGGACCCAGCTCGCAGAAAGGCTGTGATGGATGGTACTGCTTCCACGTGTGTGGGCCCCAACTGGGGGCTCCCACTGGCATTTAACACAGGCCCAGGCAGGGGAGTCGCGGTGAATCCCTGTTCCTGATGCCTCTTGGAAGCATGGAGCTCGCTCTGCTGAGTGACTTCGGAAGGTCATAGGACTTCTCTCCACTTGTGTTCCTACTGTAAAATTAAAGGTAAGTGATACCCAGATTTAAGAAAAATGTATAGTGTATAAACATCTGTTGAGTGATTAATACCAGAGCCATACCAGGCTCTGTTCTGGGATGTTCTGTTTTGATTTTAGCACTTTTCTAACTGAGTGGTGTTACTGAGGCCAGGTCTCTACGTAGGCAGCTCAGTAACTCAGCTGCATGGTGTGATTTAAGGTGCTAAGAAAGGCATGTCTTTTATCGGAAAAAAACCTTTCAAAACAACAAAACATTATAAAAACAGCACCAACCAAAACCCCAAACAAAACCCCATCTGTAGATGCCCCAAATCCTGCCATTCTGCACTCCACCTAAGGGTGCAGCTGTTGTCTTCTGTTCGAATTTAGGATGCAGAATCATTAAACAGTACCAGCCACCTGCATGTGTATTTCAGTTGACTCTCTGATCCGTAACCCTCAGGATGGTGGACTCAGGCAGATTGGGTTGCGGGTTTGCTGAGAGGGGGCCTGAGCCCCTAGGGAACTTCTGGGGGCTGAAAGAGAGGTGGCAGCCCTGCAGACCCCCTGTGTCTGGCTAGCATTTTCCCAAGAACTGGCATGGATGGGCCTCCCAGTGCTGTGCATCAGAAGATCGGGTGGGAGGCCGGGCCGGTGCCTGTGGGCTTGAGTCCCTGAAGCTCACAGACACCGGTTGCTGATAAACTGCTTCTCGAGGAGTTGCCCTCCGTTTCTTCCTTCCTGCTCCTGGCAGTTTATGCTGTGGAATCCTGAGACTACAGGCATAGAAATGTCTCGTGTGTCCTGAGGGGAAAGTGGGGATTTTTAAGGACTCACCTAAGAAGTGAGTTTGTTTGTGGACTCCGTGCTTCCTGCAGGCGGTCTGCCAGGGGCCGGCCTTCCCGGAGTGCGCAGCTCTGCCCTCGGGTCTCGGAGTCCCGGGCAGTGCTTCCCAACCTGTTCTTTGTTATTGCCCCCCAAAGACTTTTTTTTTGAATTTTTCTTCCCCACAGTATTTTAATACCACTTGTATACTGTATATCTGTTTATGTACTGTATGTATATTTGTGCTTTATATACAAAAAGACTAAGTTTTTTTTCACCTCCCTCCACGTCATGCCCGTTGAAATGCAGACATGTAGATTGAAAAATGATGAAGATGAGGAGAAAGACGCACAGAGGGTGTTAGGAAACTCCCACAGCTAACCCTGTACAGTGCTCACTCTGTGCTGGGCACTGTTGTAAGTTTTTTAAGTGTATGATTTAATCCTCACAGCAATGCTGTGAAGTACTTAGTAGATGCGGAAACTGAGGCAAAGAGGAGTTAAGTGTCTTCTTCACAAAGGCGTCTATAATTGGCATTCATAATCACAAAAGTCCAGGACTTGCGTTAATTCTCGTGACCACACCCCAGCTTTCCCGACAGCTGGGTGTCTATTTTCTCTTTGATGACTTTTAGAGAAGCGGGTTCTCCAGGATCCACCTCCCTCCTTCCGCAGCGTGGACCACGCTGACTTGATGTCAGTAGGAAACTAGTGTCTGGTGAGTGCAGAGGAAGGGCAGCCTCTGTTCCCCTCCCATGGCCTGTGATGGAAGCTGTGTGCTTGGGAGGTGGAGCTCTGTGTAACTGATTGGGTTAAACTCCACCCTCCTTGTAATGTCTTCAGTTATACATTCTAAAAGGACGGCCTGAAAAATCAAAACCACCGGAGGGACGATCAAAGCCCTCCTTGTACGTAGAATGAGCAAGAGCTATAAATGGGCAATGTAAGAGTCCGTCAGCCACCTCTCAGTCCCTTCCCCTCAAAGCTGTCGGGCCACGTGTTTTGCTACAGGCTGGCAGAGCCTGGGTGGGCGGCGAAAGCCTGCCCTGAGGATGGCTCTTCTCCTCCCTGCGGGCAAAGCAGGACCTGGCTGGAAAGTGGGTTCTCTGCCTTTGACTGTTGTCCTCAAGAAGGGCCCTTTCTGAAAGAGTCTTCTCTTCCTTGCCATTGGAGAACTGCCCCAAGATCTAAGAGGTCTGGTTGTAAAAACCACGTATTGAATCCTCTCCGCTAGACCCTGGGAGGAGAACTGCAGAGGCAGAGGGGAGAGGGAGCCAGCCCGCGCCGCCAGGCGCTTCCCATGCAGGGGACACTCCGGACAAGTGGACGGGTGGTTCCAGCACCTTTTGATAAGCGCCATGTCAGAAACGTACACTCAGGGCTCTGTGGAGCTCAGGGTAGGGATGCTGTCCTTGGCTTGGAGGGGTGAACAGGAATGCACATACACAGACGTGTGCTTGCACACACACGCACACACATGCACACACACATAACCCGTACACACCCCACATCCCAAAGGGTGGTGTCAGGCCCCACCCAGCCACCCTGACCCCTGTAATCATGAGCCTTAAGGTAGACTTTGCTTAAAGATAAGGACATCCATTTTACTCTAATAAAGATTCAGTAATTTGTGTTTTATAAGCCCCAAGCAAGGAGACGGGGTGGTGACTTCTCCCTGAGAGCTGAAACCAGCCTTATCATGTTAAACAATATAGGAAACAACATACTTTCTGGTCCTTGTGCTAAATAATTCTGGGCAAAAGTATACCTTCCTGATTTCGTACTTAACAGTCCTGGGACTAGACAAAATAGCTTAGCCTCTTACTCCAGGAAATACCTGTTCCCGGAAGATAAGATTGTGAACCAATCGGAAGAACAGCTTTCTCATCGATGCGTGCTTCCAGACGCTCCCTCACTGTGCCCACCAATCTACAGCTATTACAGCAACAGTCTGCCCAATCCCAGTGAGTTCTCCACTTTGTAGCACTTGCCTTAAAATCACCCAGCCTAGGCGTTAAAACGTTCAAAATCCTCTTCCCCAATTTCCCGTTTTAAGAGTCCACTGAGACTGCCGAGGTGATGTTCCCGTGGTTGCCGTGGGTCTGATAAGCACAGTTCCGCTTCATGGACAGGTCCTTCCGCGACTCCTTTGGGAGTTGACAGCATCCCTGTGCTAGCTGACTCTGTTAGCTTGTCCTGTCTTGGCCCCTCTGACCTAAAGGCTGTTCTCTGGGTGGTGTTGACAGCTTTGCATTCAGACGTGCTCGGGAACCCTGTGAGGCTGAGGGGAATCCCTGATCGGAGGATGGAGCCCTCCTGGCAGCGCTACCTCCCAAAGCCAGAGCGCTCGGCCCCTCCGCCAGTGGTGCTCATCCCCAGGTGCATCTCAAACCACCTGAGCAACTTAAAACACAGATGCCTGGACCCTGCTCACGGAGATCCTAATTTAGTAGATGTGAGTGGGATTGAGAATGTGCACATATGTATTAAAGACTATGGAGGGGGTTAAGATGTGCAGCCCACTGATCTAGCTAAAGACAGACAACAATTAAGAAAAGTATAGTCCAGGGGCCAGCCTGTGCAGTGGTTAAGTTTGCACGTTCCACTTCGGTGGCCCCCGGGTTCGTCGGTTTGGATCCCAGGCATGGACCTGTGCACTGCTTGGCAAGCCATGCTATGGCCGACAGTCCACATATAAAGTAGAGGAAGGTGGGCACAGATGTTAGCTCAGGGCCAGTCTTCCTCAGCAAAAAGAGGAATATTGGTGGTAGATGTTTGCTCAGGGCCAAACTTCCTCCCCCCCCCCCCAAAAAAAGAGTACAGTCCATATGTACTAAAGTGATAACAAAACATACACCTTGACCCAGATATTTCACTTCTAGGCATTTATTCAAAGGAGAAAATCCCAGTTGCACATGAAATTGTACCTACAGTTTTGGGTTTGTTAAATTTTGCTTATAAAGGGAAATCCAAGACAGAAAAATTGTATATCAATGTGTGTCAAAAGACCACCAAATTTACCTTTCTTTTGATCCAGACATCAGCAGATTTGCCAACAAACATTTACTTGTATCCCAATGATGGCTTCATAATGGCGACTAACTGGAAACACCTTAATTTTCACAATGAGGCTAGTTAAATAAAAATGTACTACAGCCATGGCTGACATACCACTGTCATTAAAATGATGATAAAGATGAATATTTAATGGCAGAGGAACAATCTTCATGCTGTATTAAATAAACAAAAATATAATTCAATTCAACAAGTCTCTGTTGCACGTTTGCTGTGAGGCCCAGGCAGGGCTTTAGGCCCTGGGAATACCCTGGTGAACAGAAAAGACAACCCCCTGACTCACCACGGAGCTCACATTTCCATGTGAGAGCCCATTTTATGGTCTGTTGGAAGGTTAAAAGTGTGACGAAAAGAAAGTAGATCCGTCTAAGGAAGACGGAGAATGCCAAGGATGTGTGTGGGGTGAGTGGGGGGTTTCAGTTTTAAAAAGGGTGGTCTGGACGGGCCTCACTGAGAAGGTGACGTTTGAGTCAAGACTGAAGGGGGTGAAGGAGTGAGCCATGGGATGTCAGGAGGTGTCCCCAGCAGGGAGAACACGGTGCAGGGACCCTGAGGTGGTGTGGACCTGGCACAGGCAAGGACCAGTGAGGAGCCAGGTGTGGCTGGAGCCGGGCAGAGGGAGAGGTGACGCCAAGGAGGCGAGGGCAGTGCAGGTCACAGAGATCCCTGGAGCCACCATTCGGAATTTGGATTATTGATCTTAGGGAAATGGGCTCCACTGCAGGGTTTTAAGTTGGGTGACGATATAATTACTTACATTTTCTGAAAACTGTGTTTAGAATATTCTATAGCTGCATTGTCCAATATGGTAGCCACTAGCCGCTTGTGGCCAGTGAGGCCTGGAACCGTGGCCTGTCTGAACTGAGAGTGCTGTAAGCGTAAAATACACGCCGGGTGTCGAAGACTTAGTATGAAAAAAATGTAAAAAACTTATTAATAATGTCTGTATTGATTACCTGTTGAAATGATAATATTTTAGATATAATGAATTAAATAAATACAGTGTTAAAACTACCTTAGCTGTTTGCTTTTCCATTTTGAGCGTGGCTCCTAGAAAATTTAAAATTACACACGTGGCTCACATCCTGTTTCCACTGGGCAGCCGTGCTCAACAGAGAACAACGCAGGAGGCGACCGCAACTGCGCAGATGAGAGAGGAGGGGGGATCGGACCCAGGCGATAGTGGCAGAGGTGAGAAATGGGAGGATTTTGGATGTATTTTGAATCAATAAATGATAAGGTTTGCTTTTGACAGATGGAATGGGAGTGTGAGAGAGAATGGTGTGTCAAGGACGACTCCAAGGTTTTTGACTGAGCAAACTGGGAGAGTGGCGTTGGGGAAGACCAGGGCTCAGCACCAGACAGTGAGTTTGAGATGTCCGCGACATAGCCACGTCGAGACGTTTCATGAGAGTTGCAGAGGTGAGTGTGGAACCCAGGGGAGAGGTCAGGGCTGGGGCTGTAACCTGGGGAGTGAGCGTGGAGGTGCTGTGTAAAGCCAAGTCTGGAGCAGGAGCCTGAGGAAAGAGAAGAGGACAGAGGCCTGAGCGCCGGGTGCTTTGAGAGGTCGGGAGAAGAGGAGAAACCGCAGAGGAAACTGAGAACAGACCAGGGAGGTAGGAGAGACTGGAGCGGCTGGTGTCCTGGAGGTGGAGCGAAGAAGGTGCTTTCAGGGGGCAGGAGAGGGAAACCGAGTCAAATGCCGTGGAGAGCGTGGTTAAGCAGAAGGCTGAGAACTGGCAGCCACATGGAGGTCATGGGAGGTCTCGACAAGAGCTGTCTGGGTGGAGGCGGTGGTGGACGCCTGATGGACGTGCTGACCGCAGACTGACCACTGAGGAGTCTGGAAGCCGTGAGTACTGCCGTTTGTCAAGGAGTTTTAGTATAAAAAGGAGCAGAAAAATGTGAAGGTAGCATGAAGATTAGCTTGTACTCTCAAACGTCAAAAATTGTCCCCCAGGGATTATGAATGCTCTTTTAAAAAAATTTGTAACTCCTTAAAAAAAATTTCTTATAAAAGACACGTTAATCTTGAACAAAAAAAGGTCTAAAATCAACAGTGGAGCTTGTATGATTTCTTGATGGCTGAACCCTCCACCAGCTCAGTTCTTACACAGAGAAGGAGCTGGGCCAGAAGACTCCCCAGAAATGTTTTCAAATTTTCCTTAGAAATGGAGTGGTCTTGTCTGTTTACTGCGGTGAGACACAATATTGAATTTCTCCTTAAATTACTGGGTTCCGTTTTAAACTGGCCTGTCTCTAGAACAGACCTGAACAAGTTGATCCACTGCCCGTCAACAAAGGGCTTGAAAAAGATCTTACTATTTCGTCTCTTGGTGTGAAAGTCAAGGAGAAGTTCGCTCTATCAGGGTTATTCCCGCATGACCTGTCTTGAGGAAAGTCTTTGGTGTAGCAACTGTTTTTACTTGAAAAGTAATTATTAGCAGTAGAAATAGTGACCAGTTAATATTCACTGAGTGTTCAGCAGGTGCCAGGCACAATGTTAAGGACTTCACATACCCTTGGTCATATAATCAGCACGACAAACCTACGAGTCGGATATCCTTACTACATCCATCCATTTTAATGGCTAAGGCACCTGAAGCCCGGAGATCATTTGGCTAGTAGGTGATGAATCAGGGACTCTAGCCAGACTTGCCTGGTCACAGCCCAAGTTCCAGTCCGCTCTCGGGACTGTGCAGAACCTGGTGGAACTCCCTCCCCTCCTCCCAGCTGTGCAGCTTGCTTCCTGTGGGCAGGTGGAGGGGCAGTGGGGGTGGGACCCCTGCGGGCAGTCTCTTGGAAGGTTTCAACCAAGATTTTGCAATGAACAAAAATGGATCTTTTTACTGAGGGATTTTCCTACGTTCGGAACTCAAAAACTAGCCGAGAAAAGTGAGCAGTAACAGCTGTAACCCTGGCCTATTATATACAGATTTTTGGCAAAACCAAACCCTGATGTTTCTGTGGATGGTTCAAGAGCCCATGTCTTTCTATGGCAGAGGCAGCTGCGTTTCAGCGATGGACAAACGCTCTTAAAACAAACTTTTTCGAAATTACTCCTCTGGTAATTTTATTCCCCAAATAAAAGACCCTCATACCGTTGGCTTCTGTTATAATATATCCTTTGTTATTACATGGATTTGACTGTTTTGCCAGCAACATCCCTATAAATTATAAAAATTTTGCACAGTAAGTTCAATAAATATAACAGATACTTCCTGCAGTCTTGATCCTTCATTATAAAGGGGGATCACAGCGTCCCTCCCGGGGCTGGAGTTAATGTAAGTGCTTAGCACATTGTCTGTCCCATAATGAAGGCTCAGCAAATGTTAGCTGACATTAATAATAAATTCATATCGGATGACTGACATAATTAGCATATCAAACACTAGCCTGAGCATCACACACTGCTTCTTTAGCTGAAATTACATTCTTTGTAGGCAAATTGTGCTTCTGAGATGTTTAATAGTTTTATTCTCTTAAGTAGGTAAATATTTCTCCCATAATTTGATTTACTCTGTAAGATAAGCACAGTAAGTTGTCTTGTCCCTAGATGGAGGCATCAATTTTGTATACCTAAATTCTTGTGGATTCAACATTAGGAAAATCTGAATTGACAGAAGTATGTTGTAGATTGTAAATTTACTCAGATGTGTAAAGTATAGTTTCTTTATATTGTCTATAAATCTAGTTTTTCTCTATATTAACTTGCAAGTCCTTAAAGGTTTAAACAGTCTGACCTCATTAATATATTCAGATCTTTTAGGAAAAAACGCTTAGTCTTTTAATCCCCACATCTCTTCCCCCCACCTCCTCTCCAAGGTGGCATCTGGCACCCTGGGGTGAAAGAGGAAGTGGGACTCTTGGAAGGGCATTTGAGGTGGCTCCTTCCAAGAGGCCCTCACGATGAGTGGGCAGGGTCCTCCAACCTTGGGAGTCCCTGCCCTTCATCTAACACCCACTCTTCTTTGGCTCCCACCTGGTGGCCTCCTCTTGCCTCGATTCCCTGGCTGGGCCGGATGGGGTGGCATTCCCTGCCTTTTCCGATTGGATCTCTTTTCCTTGCAGAAAAGTGCTGGAGTCTGAAGTCTCTTAGGCCTAGACTCTGACTTATAGAACAGATTCTGAAGAAATTTAGCAAATCCCTTCTCTTTCCGGTAATGCCTGACTTTTACCCTTATTGTCTTGTTAAAGAGGTCGTGGCCTGGACTCCTTCAGCCCTGGAGCAATGAGCCACAGTCTGGGAAATGGGAGGTTGCAAATGGAAAATGAGGAGGTGGGGTCAAAATGCCTTGAATTAATATTGACAAAATATCCCTCTAACTGTGTTTTGGAAATGAGTGAAAACCTGGCCATCTAAATGGCCACATTAACTTGGGTAACTGCCATATGTAAGGAGCATGCAAAAGTGGAAGGATGTGCCAGATGGTGAGTAACTGCTGGAGGAATTAATGGTGAATAATGATTAGAATGCTAACCGACGGTACTTCTAACACCAGGAGCTGCAGTGAACAAAGTCAGTAATAATCGGGGAAAAAAGAACAACAAGAGGGAACGTCAAAGTTTGTGTTAACTGAAGTTCCCATATGGACCCAAGATTGTGGCAGTGATTATTTCTGATACATGAGGACCATCTGCTTCCTCACACCAGCACCATTTCCCGTCAGAAGGACAGGGACTCAGCCTTAAATTTAAAAAACGAGTAGCTAGAACTAATGAGAAGGTGAATGTTGATCTTAATATATTAGCTTCCATTCTCCCTAATATTGAAATTGACCCCTGAACTCTAACTTCCCTGTTCACCTTTGTCCACCCAGCTCTGGTACCTTCTTCCTTCTTTCCTATCTCACCCTCCATCCCTCCCTTCTGTCCTTTTTCCTCTCTCCTTCCCTCCTCTTTCCTTTTCCTTTCTTCTGTCATTAATTACAAACCCTCTGACTGCTCCAGCCCTACTGATCACCTTGTCTTCTGTGGGCCCATTACAGGTAGTCGGCACTATAAAATTTAGCATTTGGCCTAATAGTGCTATGCACTGTCTTATGTAATTTAAAAAATTATTTATTGTATTTTAAAGCCATCTTCTCAATGGGACAATATATGCCTTCGTGGAAAAGAATCTGGAGTCTTGCTTCTCTGTGCCTATTCTCCTGCATTAGTGAATGTTAAATAAATATTTTGTGACTCTAATAATTATGAGGACAACAATGATAGTTATTTTAAATATCGTGGTCTGAAGAGTGTTGAGGGCGGAGCTTTGACTTGTGGCTCTCGTTTTTTTGTTATGCCCTTTGTAGATGCTTCACCGTGTCATGAAGTGGATGAAATGAGATGTGTTTGGCAATAAGCTTGGAGTTTTTGTCACCGTTGTCAGCACCACCTCGTAATCAACACTGCTACCACTAATTATTCAATCCTTCCTATGTGCCAGATATGTTATCTTATGTAATTCTCAAAATAGTCTTAATGACACAGCTGTCACTTCTATTTTGTAAATGAGAAAACAGGCCTCTAGAGATCTCACTAATGTTACTTATTATAATTAATTCATCAAATATTAATAGAGCACTTATTATGTGTCAAAGGGTATTCTGAGGTTCTACAAATATTATCACATGTAATTCTCAAGACAATCTTAATAAAGTAAGGTATCATTGTCCTTATTTCACAGATGAGAAAAATGAGAATCTCAGAGAGTTTAGTAACAATTAATTAGTCGAGTAATTAGCTCAAAATTTGTGCCCATTGTCTGTGCAAGATGCTGGGGATACAGTGGTGGGAAAGTCAGACCATGCCATTGGCTATCTGGAATTCAGAGTCTAGTAGAGGAACCTGCAGTCTGGTGGTGTGTACAAGCAGCCTGTTGCATCCAGCGTACACAGTAAAAAATGGCGGAGTTGCGTGAATGAACTCAGATCCAGGGTGATTCACTGTGTCCTGTTGCCTCCCTAAGACATTGGTGAGAGTAACCCTGCCTGGGCCCTGTGCTTTAGGGGGGCTTGCGTTTCACAGATGCAGAAAGTAAGTTTATTTGGGTAGCACACGATGCACTCTGTCTCTTGGAGCTCAGTATCAGCATACAGCGACTTCTATCCTTAAACATCCACTCTCGTGACAAACACCATTCAGGCCCCAGGGAAACAGTTCTTCACAATTCTGACCTCACGTCCTCAACATAACAGACGACTGTGTTGGAAGATAACAAAGGTTTGCAGGCTGGGCCACTGCAGACTTTGAAGATGAACCTGCTTTGGGAGACAAGGAGGATGTGAGCTGCAGAGGTACTGAGGTCGAGGAAAAGATAAGCTAATTAAGTTGACAAAGTTTTCCTTGAAGACAGACTCATTAAATTGTCAAATTCCCTCTCTCAGAACACGTGAACACAGGAGAGTCTTGCAAAATGAAGTGACATTTTCCACTAGTGCCGACATCCATTTACTTTCTTCTTTTCATGTTCCAATTAGAAGTACTCGCCAAGCAGGCCAGTGTGCACAAACATCGCACGTGAGGGCTCAGGGACACTTTACAATATTGTATGTGTGCAGGTCTAGAAAACACTGCAAAACGCCAGATCTATTCTTTACATTGGCATTTAGGTAGACAGTGAATGCCAGAATCATAAATAATTTTCTTTTTAGATAACGTAAAAGATTTCATTAAATTTTCAAAAAAGATTTATTCACCTACATTTGATTTTAAAAGTTGATATTCATTAATTATGAATTTACACTGTCAATTTTATAGATAATTTTGCCTAATTTAAGGAAAAATAACTTTTTGGAAAATTTAGGAACAGTAATTTTAATTTTTATTAATAATTTTGAAGTAAATAAATTCAAATTTTGTCCATATTGAATGCAATTCTATTTTTTTTAATTCTTCCTATCATTACTGACAATAGAACACAAATTATGTATAAACTTACAATGATTTTAATGAAGTGAAGTGAAGACCGATACATTTTATGGAATAAACATAATGATTTATTAATTCATTTTTTTTTTATTATTCCTCATCCAAACATTACCCACTCATTGGTAGGATACCGAGGAAGGCATGATGATTGCGTTCTGTTGTCTTTGCTATTTTGCGAACATTTAGTACTATAAAGCCCATAGGATTACACATAATTTTTAATTTTGTTACAGAAAAGGTGCATTTGTCAAGATAGGAGGACAGAACATATTCTATCAAGCAGTTTGTTAGCTTGATTTGTATCTTTTAAACACTGGGATGTAGGTGTTATGGACTGAGTTGTGTCCCCTCCAGATTCTGCAGTTGAAGGCCACATGTAACACGCCGGCCTCTGTTTGATCTCCCCCCGCCCGCAAACGTCAAGAGAAGACCTGCTGAGCTGGAACTCTCCTCTGCCTCCATACGGTATATATTTTCACTTTCCTGTGGAAGAATTTTAGAAACACACAGATATCTTTTTCAAATTCACACGTATCATTAGCTGGAAATTGAGGATTCAAACAGGAGTCTGTTTATCTCCAAAACCCGTGCTTCTGCCACGAATGTGCTGCCAGCCCCTTGTTAGGCTGTCAGCTGCTTAGAGCCACAGTGCTTGTTGGAGAAGCCCCCAGCATCGGCATCCTCTGCGTTAGGAAGGACGAGGCTTAGAGAAGTCGGAAGAGGCAGGATTGGGGTGGAGGTGGGGCTTCGCGTGTTCAACCAAACAGCACTATCTGCAGAAGAGGTGGGAATCGCACATGGATTTCTTGAGGTGTTGATAAGCCCCAGGATCCCTTCGGAGGTTTGAGGCCAGAGCAGGGCTGTCCAATAGAAATAGAATATGAGCCACATTTGTGATTTTAAATTTTCTAGTGGCTACATTAAGAAAGTAAAGAGAAGCAAGTAAAATTAATTCTAATATACTTTATTTAACCTATCAAGTAATGACTAAAAAAATTATTAATGAGGTATTTCATTTTCCATCCTTAGTCTGAGAAATCTGGTGTGTATTTTACAAGGAGAGTACCTACCTCTCCATTTGGACTAGTCACATGGTGAACACTCGGTAGACACGTGGTGATAGTGATCCTGTTGGACAATGCAGCTCTGGATCCTCATTTGGAATTCTGTCTGAGTAGCCTCAGACATTTATGACCCTCCGGGGACCAGGATTCCATAGCTGCATGATCAGTTAGCTCTATTTTACTGCTGGCACAAAGACACATTCACAGAACGTGCGTGGCCACCCTGAACTTACTCCTCACAGGATTTGCAGCTCCTGCAAGTTGACAGACCAAGAGTGTTGGAGCCCCACCCACAAAGGACATAAAAAGCATATCTAGAAAGGCTTGGCCCACAGATTTTTGCCAACAAACATTTCTCTATTTCCCATGATGACTATATAAGGGCACAAATCTGAAAAAACCTTAATTTTCACAATTAGGTTGGCTACTTCAAAAAGACAATGTTCTGAATGAGCGCCATTAATGTCCTCTTGAGTTGAAGGAAATAATGCTTGTGCAATGTCATTTCAGAACGAATTTCTTCTGGTTCTGGAGAGAGTGAACGTTTTCACGGTCAAAGAAGGTACTAGGAATTTGAATTTTGAACTTGACTGCTTAGGAGAAGAAACCAGAATTTCATCTAGGAACGTGCCAAATCCGCCCATGCCTTTCCACGTTGCTTGTGGCCACTTCCTTTGTACACATTTAAATCTTTCCTCCCCACCCTTATGCGTTTTCTGTTGAATGATAATATTCCCTGGATCCTGATTTAGAAATAAATGTAAGTGTTAACAGCTGGCCTTTGGAGTCAGGCAGAATGAGTTTTTGCATTGACTCTGTCACTTCATAGCCGGGTGAACATGGCAAGATATTTCCTCATGACAAGGAAGTAGATAAAAAGATGTTTCCTCATATGTAAAATGGGAAATAATCACAGTTCCTATCTCCTAAGGTTTTTGTGAGGATTCAAAGAGATAATATGCATAATGCCCTCAGCGCAGGAACTGCCTGCATCAAGTTAAATAAATGTTGGCTGCTATGAAAGTCTCTTGAGCATCGGCGTCTAACTGGTTGATCAACTGCAGGCTGATGGCTAAATCTACTGCTTTGTTTATGGAATTGGTTGATTCCTAAGTAAAAACTTTGACGTGCTGAAAATTTGATTGTCTCCATTTGTACGGAGGCTGGGGTTCCCACGCAGTGAACCAGCATAGGGCCCAGCACGCCTTGCCATGAATTTGTTTTACTCTCCATTCTCTTTCTCTTTTCTTTGCTTCTTGTCACTATCATCCTCTCGCTTTCTTTTTCTTGGTTCTTTTTAGCTTATGACTTAGGGATGCTGGTGCCCTCAGTGGGCATGGCTTCATCTCCTGGGTCAAGGCGCTGGAGGCAACGCTCTTAAGCTGCCCCTTTGCATGTTTATTTCCCTCGTTGTAGATGATGGCTGTGTACTAGTCCTGAGATGAGAGCTGGAAACCTTCAGTCAACCCACTTGGCCCAGTGTGGGTTTTCCATAAACAGTCTCTGATGATAATTAAAGGCAGGAATGTTCCATTTATAAACGTGGTGCAGAGCTTGCCCACCCCTTCAGTCTGGGAACCAGCCTGGCCCCCAGCCTCTTGGTGAGGCTGTGCAGATGCTATGACACAGGGACACCTGTGGCAGGTGTTAGAGCAGGACAGTGGAGTGGCATCTCTGTGAGGAGACACGATGGGAAGGCTCAGCTGGACAAGCTGTCTCACTGAGACTGCAGGTGATTGGGAGGTGGGCAAATGGCACAGGCAGCAGGGCTGGGGTCCAACAGGGAGCCAAAGATCTGAGCCAAACATGAGGATGGTACTCAAAGGCCAATAGTCAGGCTGCAGCCAGGGTCAGAAGTCAGGAAGACAGCCAGGTGTGTGGGAGCCCTAGGAGCTAGAGGTCAAGGGGAGCCAGTGGTCAGAAGTCAGGAGTGTCCGTAGACATCAATAGTTCATTAGCTGTGTGCTCAGGCAGGTGGACTTCCAGAGCTTCCTGCTCTGGAAGTTGTGATTGCAGCCTTGGATTGATTGGAGGTGGGGGGAGGTAGCATCTGAGTGTTATGGGATCTGGGTGAGGTCAGAATGTGACATTTTGGTGGGAGAATTGGTATTAGATGTTGTTATGAACCGAATGTTTGTGTCCCCCCAAATTTGTACGTTGAAGCCCTAACCACCGATGGGACTGTATTTGCAGATTGGACCTTTAGGGAAGTAATTAAGGTTAAACGAGGTCATATGGTGGGGCTCTGATGCAATAGGATTAGTGTCCTTGTAGGAAGAGAGAGACAGCGATCTTTCTCCTCTGTGTGAGTGCACAGCCAGAACGTGGCCATCTGCCAGTCAAGAAGAGGGCTCTCTCTGGAACCTGACCATGCTGGTGCCCTTCCAGCCTGCAGAGTAATAAATTTCTGCTGGTTATGAGCCCTCCTGTCTGTGGTATCTTGTTATGGCAGTCCTAGCCCTAGCCTTAGCTCTAGACTAAGACAGATGCTAAGGTTTGATTTTGGGAGAACGTGGAGAAGGGAAAGAACATGCACTTGAGAGGCAGAGAGTATGGGGTGGGAATCCTGGCTTTGCCACTGCCACCTGTGTGGCCTTGAGCAGTCTACTTAAGCTCTCTGAGCATCTGTTTCCACACATGTGAAATGGGGGACAGCATGTGCCTCCTTGGGGTGCTGTGAGGATTTAAGACCATGAAGAAGTCTGGAATGGCAAGAAAATTTCAGGTATGTGAGAACTTCTTAAAAAATGTTGGTTTCTTCTCTCTCAGCTATTGACGGAGCTTTTGCTGAAAAGGTGACGTGGTCCTATAAGCCTGCTCAGTATGGCAGCCACTGGTCACACGTGGCTCTTGAGCACTTGAAATGAGCTAAGTATAAAATATACACTGGATTTTGAAGCTTTTATATAAAAAAAGAATGTAAAATAAATCATAATTTCTTAAACTGATTACATGTTGAAATGATCATGTTTGAGATGTAGTGAGCGAAGTAAAATATATTAGTACGATTATTTTCACCTATTTCTTCTTACTTTTTTAAAGTGGCTACTAGAAAATTTAAAATTAGATATGTGACTCACATTATTTTTCTCTTAGATGGCGCTGCTTTATAGCAGAGTTCAGATGGTAAAGAGAACAAGCTATTAACACTGAGACCTGGACCTAAGCACCTCCGAACCAGCGTCAGGATTTATGCATTTAGATCGTGGGCATATGCGTGATAACTTAAACTCTCCTGAGCTGCGGCTTTTCAAATGTTGGCCAACCCCTCCCCCAAATATTAAACCAGGAGGCCAATCTTGGGCCACTCTGCGGAGGAGTGCTGGAAGTCTGGAACAATGTGAGATGTTGCCCCACTTGTGCACAGCTGGAGATGGTCAGATCCCAGCAGTGGGTCTGCTCAGCCTTGGGTGGGAGGAGGGATCCTGGAATTAGCCTGTTGCACCGTGGTGGTCGGGGAGGAACTGGAGAAGAGCAGGCAAGATATGGGAAAGTGGTCCAGCACAGGGCTGACCCTAGTATTTGCAGGGTCTGGGGCATGAGTGTAGACAGAAGCCTGTGGCCTGTTTTCCCTTCTCCCCCATCCAGGCTCCGTGCAACATCACCAGGGGCCTTGCCTGCAAGCATGCAGACACGCAGCCCACATGTTCATGCTCCATCCGTTGCCCCGAATGGCCCAGGGGTGTGCACACCGGGGACAGCCTTGGGAAGAGCTTCTCATAGGCCCTGGGGGCAGTCTTGGGGCTCTTTGTGCTGAGAGTTCCAGGCTCTTGGGTTCCAGAATAAGCTTTGGGTGGGCACATCTCCAGGGATCCAGGGATTTCTCACCCGCTGGGGAGGAGTGAGCTGGAGGCAGCAGGCCAGAGTGGGGCAGAGGCCCCAGGGCTAAGGGGTACTGGCTCAGGATGACCCGCAGCATCAGGAGGGCTGGCCCATGGTGCCCAGAGCACGGGTGCGGGGGGCGTGTTCAGAATCCTGGCCGGATGACAGGTAGGCAGCATGAGGGACATAAGAAAAGCAAGATGGAGTTCCAGCACTAAAGAGATTTGGGACCACTAGAGGCCAAAACAAACGCTCTTGCCCAGAGAGCCCAGTTATCAGCACTGGGACGCAGGGTCTCAGAGGCGCAGAGCCGGGGGAGCTGGGGTCACCCACCAAGGCTGGTCATGGCTCTTCGAACTGGAGTTGTAGGGTCCAGCTGTTGGTGGGGCTGAGCCTGAGGGGTGGGGAAAGGGGTGAAGTGGACCTGGAGAAGGGGAGTCAGGTACAGAGGTTGGGGGCGAGGAAGGCCTGACAGCCAAAATCTTTGCCTACAAATGAGTGATGCACGTAGGAAGGGCATGAGAAAAAGAAGCTGGGATCTGTACATGCTGGATCCTTCCATTCAGGCTTTTGTTCAGATGTCTCTTCCTCAGAGAGCTGTGTTCTGACCACTGTGTCTAAATTGGCCACCTCCCCTTTCTGCTTCTCTCCTTGCCCTTACTTCGCTCTGATGCTCTCTATTATTTGGTGATATATAATATCTGAATGTGGGTATACAGCCATGCTTAACGACGGGGACACATTCTGAGAAAAGTGTCATTAGGTGATTTCATTGTTGTGTGAACATCATACAGTGCACTTACACAAACCTAGATGGTTTAGCACACCACACACCTAGGCTCTATGGTACTAATCTTGTGGGGCCACCACTGTCTATGCGATCCGTTGTTGACTGAAATGTTGTTATGCGTTGCATGACTGTATATGTATCTATATATAATAATAATATACATATGAAACATATGTTTATGTACATATATACATTATATATAAATATATGCATATATAAAAATTTCATATATTACGTATACACTTTATATATGTGTGTACACACACACACACATCCATACATGCTTATTTTCTGTCTTCCCCTCTAGACTGGTTTTTTGTGTCTTGTTCACCACTGTCTCCTGCCTCTGAGCTAGTGAGTGGCACTTAGTAGGTACTCAGTAAATATTAAATCAACAAATAACAGCAAGGGACCAGTAGCCCTTTATGAGCATTTACTGGCTCCAGGTGGTGTTTCCAGCCAGTCAGTAGTTGTCACATGGAAGCATGTTCCCCATTAAAAGCCGTCTGGCCTGGGCTCAGGGGAGAGTCTGGGCAGCGGACTAGTCCCCACGTGGGAGGTAGAACCTGGCCAATAGCAGCATTTTGGGATCTACAGGACTGGGGTCTATTACTTCCCAAAGGTCAGCTGCTGGAGTTTGGATTCTGAGAGCCGGTGCTGTCCCCGGCTGCTCCCCTGACACTCCAGGATGGGGGCAGTGCTGTGAGAGCACACACCTCCAGTCGGAGGCTGCCTGTGCACACGCACATGAGCCCCCGTGTGCAGGCCATCCGCAGTCCATCTCTCCTCCTGGAGGCCGAGTGGGATTCCTTAGTCTGGGATGGCTCTGCCCAGCCGTAAGGCCCAGCCTTCTTTGGGATTCTCCAGTTGTGTTTCCAGGCCACCTTTCTGTTCTGTCCCTGGTCCTGTCTGTGATGACACTGCATAGCTGGTTTGTTGTGAGCTCCCCACGTACCAGCCACTGTTGTAAGCACACACGTGTATTGGCACATTTAATCCTCGGAGCCACTCGTGAGGCAGCTCATGTTGCCACCATCTTCCCACTCCAGAGAAGCCTGGGGCAGAGAGGTCAAGTACCCGGGCCAAGGTCGTGCGGTCAGCCCAGCCCATGCCCTTGGGACAGACAGGCTGCAGAAGCCTCAAGGCCCCCGCCCCTGGTGCTCAGCTGCTCCTGCCATTTCTCATCCCCGCTTTGTGCTCTGCCTCGCTTCAGGGGCTCCGTGGATCTGCCTTTACACCAAGTGGGCTGCGGTGGGGATGGTGAAGGGAAGCAGAGATCGTCAAAGGGACCTTTGGTTCTGAAGGGAAGGCGAGAGACAGGGCCACAGTCCTTCCTTAATTCCATGTAGGAAATTGGAGTCACAAACAGGAATCATGAAGGAGGCGTGATTTTATGGCCTCAGTTGGAATCAACCTTAGTTGAATGTGTGTGTGCACGCGTGCATGCACTAAAGCCTTCCATGAGCAGACAGTGTATGAGCCACTTTGTGCCAGGACAGCCAGACTCTGTCAGGGGCTGCGGAGTAGCTCAGAGGCACCAGTACCACCGAGGAACTTTTGTCCATTTTGGGAAGTAAGACTTGAGTTTGAATCCCGCTTGCCCCACACTTGCCGTGGGAACGTGAACGGGTGACTCAAGCACTCTAAGCTTTAGTTTCCTTGCCTGTGAAATAGGGATTAATACATCCCAGGGATGCTTTGAAGGCTGGCTGATTTGAGGACGTAAAGCTCGGAGAACAGTGGTGGGTGCATGGAGGCGTCCATAGTGGACATCTGTTGTGCTGCTTTCCCAGTGTCCAACCCCCTCCCTAGCATACACCGTCCTAATCCCCTTTGGAATTTCAAAACCCCAACCCCTGCTCCAGAGGTGGGCACATGACCCTGGCCTGACCAACCGGAGTCACAGAGTCTGGTTCAGGACTGGGCATGCGACCCAATCCGGGACAAAGGGAACGCAGTCCTGAGACTTTTGCTGGAGTAACTTGGACAGAGAAGACTTGGGCTTGGAGATGGTGGCCATCGTGGACCCACGTGGCTAGATCTTGCTTGAGAACCAGGCTGACACGCAGCAGGAAAGAGAAGATTTATCTCTATGCAAAAGGAAAGGGACGGTGCCTGATGGCATCCTCTGGCCAGGACCCAGCTGCGCTGCAGTAGGATGCGTTGCTGCATTTCCCAGGGACATGAACCAACGGTCCCTCGTTTACTAGGTCAGCCGTTTGCAGCGGAAGGTGTCGTGATCCAGGTAGAGCTCAATGCGTACTATTGAAGGGGTGAATGTGTTGAGTACTTTCAATTACTATTACTAGCAGCACTAAGTGTTGACCATTTACCGAGTGCTTACCCTGTGTCAGGCCTTCTCAGTGTTTCACGTGCCTCCTGTGCTTATTCCTCAGTCTCCCTGGAGGCAGGTCCCACCACTGTCTCCACTTAGCAGATGAGAAAATGGGAGAACAGACTTAACCAAAGCCCCTCAGGCAGTGGGGCCAGTATGTGAAGAGTCTGGATCCACGACCACGATGTATATTAACTGTGTAACGTGGGATGTTGTTCTGAAATTGTACGAGATAGTTTTATTTATTGATGTGATGAAATCTATGTCTTTTCCCTGGACAACCCCCTTTCAGATAACTAGCAAGAGGCTAAGAGTCCACATATTAGTCAGGAGAGAGAGAGAGATTAATTTATTTTAAGGAACTGGCTCACGTGATTGTGGAAGGCCAGTAAGTCTGAAATCCACAGGCAGGCCAGCAAGATGGAAGCTTAGCTGGGGTTTGTTGGTTACAGTCTTGAGCTTGAATTCTTTCTCCTTTTGGAAACCCCAGTCTTTGCTCTTAAGGCCTTCAACTGGTTGAATGAGGTCTACTCACAGTATAGAGAGTAATCTGCTTTATTCAGAGTCTACTCATTTAAATGCTAATCACATTGTAAAATCCCTTCACAGCACATCTAGACTGGTGTTTGTCCAAGCAACTGGGTGCCATAGCCCAGCCAACTCGACACAAAAAATTAACCATCACAATCTAGTCCTAGGTCCATTGTCGACACCTTGGGTAGCCCCGGTGGACATTTCCGTCTCTGGTCTGTTTTCCCACCTGTAAGAGAGGTGGTTGTACTAGGGAAATTTCCAGGGCCTTCCAGATAAAACATTCTTGCCTCACTCAGGGGGCATTATGGCCCCAGTCGCAGGGGAGTATTCTGGCAGCTCTTCTCCAGACCCCCTGCCTTGGGCTGGCGGCCCCCATCCCTCCTTCTGTCCGTGTCTGCCCCACTCTCATATTCCTCTTTGCATGCAGCCATGCACAAAGGGGCCACCAGCCCTGAGTGGACAATTCCATGCCCATCACCGATTAGCATGGATATGTCCCTTAATTCAGATTCTAGGGAGAGAGCATGCTCGGTTGCTGGTTGGCCAATGGGTCGGTTGGAGTTGTGTCCAGTACCAACTCCAGGTTTAATGGGCTGCGGCTGGGAGTGGAATCCTCTGGCTTGCTGTCTGCTCAGCAGGTGTTGTGGGAGTATATTCTCTGAGAAAGGTCCTGTGAGGGAGAGAGGAGGGCAGCAGGTGGGGGCTGCTTGGGCTGGGTGGACAAATTGACTGCTGTGTCCATAAAAGTTCTAGGCTTTCATGCTGGAATGATCTGTGCCTTATTGTCGCTGCTATTTGTTTGCTCTGTGGAGACTGTGCAAACCAAATGGCATTAGACCCACGTCAAAGGTGCTCACGCTGATGGTGACAGCAGTGGAAAGGACTGGAGAGAAAAATATTCTGAGGATAAACAGATCAAGAATAAGAAGGCCGTTTTCCCCCTCACTAATGACCCTAAAATTTACTCAATGATCCAGAAACTCCAAAAGTAAAGCCATTAGTCACAATGTTGTCAGGGTGAAAAGGAAAGAAGGAAAAAGCCATGCGTATCACTTTGAACTGGTTCCACACAAGTGCCCATTTGGCACGCCTGGGTGCCCGGGCCAGGCTGGCCGGTTTAATTACTGTTTGCCCGGCGTGGTGTTACGTCAGGCACATGACCAGCACACCGGGGGTCAGTGAAGGCCTGTGCCCGGCAGAGGAGGGACCGGCTCTCATTTCCTCGTGGGCGGGGCCGGGGCTCCTTGTCGTGTGCTGGCGCCGGCCAGAGAAACCATCAACCTGTCAGCTGTGAGGGCAGTGGAGTGTAGCCGCCAACCGTGATGCAGAAAGGGCCCCGACATCACTTCGAGGACATCGCTAGGTCGAGAGTAAGAAAGAGAAGGAAAATATTAAAACAGGAAGGTGGGGGTCGAGGGCGCGTCCCTGCTGGGAGGTGGGAGCCGCTTCAGTTCTCCTGCTTGTCTTCCCCACAAGACTGTAAATCCACAGAGGGCAAGACTCTTGTTCTGACTCTGCCATAACAGGAACGATAACAAGATCGACAGTAAGAGTTTTTATTTATTGATCACCTACTATCAGCCATGTTCTCTGTTGAGTTGTTTATGTATATTAAGTCTGATCTGCACGGTGGATTACTACTCTTTGAAGATAAAGATAGGGAAACTGAGGCTCCGAGAGGTTAAGTAGGTTGCCCAAAGTCAGACACTGTATGTGGCAGAGTTGGAATTCAAACTCAGGCACTTTCCCCTTTTCCAAGTGCTTCCTGCCTTCCTGACTCCGATGTCACACTGAGTCCTGAACACATGCACGTGGAGGGATGGCAGACATCGGCAGGCCGTTTTCGTTCTCTTCTCTCTGGCACTTCCGTGGCTCAACAGTGAGTTGTCTTCCTTCTGTCTTATGTGGGCAGGCAGGTTGGCCGGTGGTGGAATTTGAAACCCCATCCTCTCCTCTCCCTGTGTCTGCCCGCTTTTTCGAGCTGTCATTCCAGACTTGGAGGCAGCACAGTGGAATGCAAAGAACACTCAATTTGGATCCCAACGGAGATGGATTGGTATCCTGGCTCCACCAACTGCTCTGTCGAGTTATTTCACCTCATCGAACTTCGTCTTCCCATCTATTTCATAAGCATAACAGCAACCTGTGCAGAGAGCCTGGTGAGGATCCGGGGGCGAGGATTTGGGGACCTACCATACATCCGTGCTATATAGGTGCTAGGCTCAGAGCAGGTGCCCAAAAGTGGACGTTTCCAATTTCTTGCCCTCAGACACCTTTTTGTCTCTGCCTCCATCTTGGCCTCTAGTAGCACACGCTGGGGTTCTGGTTCCTGGGAAGATGAAATGCCACAAAAATGAAATTCTAGAAAACCTTGCACAAAACCATAAAACTCAGATCTCTGACCTTTAGTCCTTTAAATGTTCACACACAAGGCCTGGAAGATTTTAATTCAATCCAATTCAATTCAGTTCCACAAACGCTCACCTCCCACTTCCGCACCTGACACTGAGCTGGCCCTGGGGACGCAGGACTCCTGTCTCAAGATGCTCACGCTCAGGTTCTGGGAGAAGGGACAGATATTTCAGTGCACAGTTTGAAACCTAGTACCCGTAAGTGCAACAACTGTGTACAAGGCTCCACGTGACACAGTGAAAATCGGGTGGGCGAAGGCAAGCGGCCACGAGAGGCTTCTCAGAGGAAGTAACGAATAAGCTGAATTGTGAAGGAGGAGTCGGTGGGCCTGTGGGGAGGAAGTAAGAAAGGCCTTTGCAGCAGGGGGGCCAGACTGTGAACGAGGTGGAGAGGCGGTGCTGCTTGTTGGAAGGACTGGAGAACAATTTCATAGCATCACATGCAGAGCTGTTGGGTTGTTCTCCAAAACTTACTGGACTTCAGGACAATTGGAGAGCATTGTGGGCCGGAGCGTTTGCAGGACAGCCTCTTGGGTAATGTGGGCCTCTGCTAATTTAGAAGTCCTCACTGCCCGGCCCCAGCATCTCCCTTGGATGATGCTAGGTAAGGTTTACATATTTCGCAAGTCTTTCTCCTACTCCTTTTTTCACAGATAGTATCCTAGGGTGATTCATTCTTTTATTCAAAAATAACTTTTTGATAGCCCCTGGAATGAGCCAGGTCCTCTGTGCGTGTTGGCTCTGCAGAGCAGAAACCTGTAAATGTTCTTCTCAGTCCACTGGGAGGGTGGATGTGTAAGCAGATGACTACAATGCCAGTGGCACCTGCTGAGACAGAGGGCCCAGAGGGCTAGCGTGACCTCACTTCCAGCGGTACTCACGAGCCGGGGCAGAATCTTCAGTCCTTGGTGGAAAAGCCTTTCTACTTGATTAAATTCAATTTATATGCTAATTGCCTTCTCCACCCACAAAATCAGCTTTTGGAAAAAGGAGGTGCGGAGGTTTCAATGGGTGAGTGGGAGGTAGCTTTTATTAAATCCCCACAGCAGGGGCCTCTTACAGCTGGGATTTTATTAACAGCTCTGTGAGGCAGACATTGTCAGTCCCAATTCCTAGAAGAACAGTAGATTCAGAGAGGTTAGGTGACTTACCCAAGGTCACACAGCTAGTAATTTCAAGCTAAGTTGGACTGACTTGACAACCCAGCTCTCTAAGGCAGACTGCAAAGACGGCCCCCACTCCAAGCCTGCACAGCCTGACTGGAGCCACCAGCCCCACAGGGCCACTGAACACTTGAAATGCAGCTAACGTACTGAAATAAATTTTTCCTTTTTTGAAATTTTAATTAACTTAAATTTAAAATTAAAAACTAATACTCCATTCAGTTATTGGAGAACTTTTATGTATGTTTGCAACAACTCGTGTACGTGAATCTACTCATTAGGCTGTAAATTTGATGAACTCCAGACGCAGATCAAGCATTTCTGATGCAAACTTAGTGTCCCTATCGAGATAGGCTGTTCGTGTGAACTACACTCTAGATTTTGGAGACATGTTGATTACACATGGAAGAGAATATTTTGGATATGTTGGATTAAATAAAAGAAATTTTGAAGACTAATTTCACCTGCTGCTTTTCATTTTCTGTTAACGTGCCTACTAAAAAGTTGTAAAACGAAATGTGTGGCTTGAATTCTAGTTCTATTGGACAGTACTGTTCTAAGCCAGGGTTTTAAATAAATGAATGGACTTCGTTAATTTCTCAGGGTTACTGTATGCAGAACGAGACAGTAAAAAAACACATTCCAAAAACATATTTGTTTGTCTGTCCCTTAGCTGACTCGCTAGCCCTCAAGCCTTGATTGCAGGCAGGAGGACGGCACCGTTCTCCCGAAACTTCTCAGATGACTTAGTAAGAGGCCAGAGGTCTGTGTACCAAATGCAGAACAAACCGGGGTGCTGTTCAGACTAGCCATGCCTGGGAGGTGGCGGGGAGAAAGGGAAGCCGAGGGGGACTCGGGTTGAGGTCCTGGAGACAGTTTTGGGCAGCGGCTTTCCAAAACCAGCTGCTCCTTGCCCGCACGCACACGAGAGCCCAAATCCAAAGCCGTGAGGCAGCTCCCGGGGCAGCACTGATTCCATAAACAATTTAGACTCGCTATTCCCGCTGATTTCAGGGCTTTATTTTTGTCTGAGTCTATTATTGCAAAGGCTTTCTGTCTGACTTTCCCATTATCACTGTATCTGTGAAGCTCAGATTCAATATCTGAAGCCTGAATTTTCCCCTCGTACCAAACTTTACTGGCAGAGGACCGTAGACGTAGCTGAGGGGAGAGAGGGGAATGAGATGAGGTCAACGTCAAGGTTAATGAAGAAAACACACAGGATGGTGAGGGAGAGTTATTTGATGATTTGGCGAAAAAAGAATTGTGACTGGTAATCTGATCTTTTTCATGCTGATTTTACTACTTTTCTGAGGTACTTGGCTCTCTAGCATTATCAAAGCTCTTGCTTAGGATTTTAACATCTGCATTTAGTTTTTCTTCGGAGGCTGGAGAGACAGAGAGACAGAGAGGGGAAGAGAGCAGTAAATTAATTTTGGAGTAAGGATGACTTTAGACCCTTAGCACTGGCTGATTTACTATTTGTGGTTTCAACTATTTATTTGCAAAGCACCCCAATAGGACCCTTAATATACGCCGACGGGTCGTTTTCAGAGGCACGATGTGACTGCTGGGAGCTGTGAAGCCGCCTGGAGGAGCAGCGAGCGCATCCAGCTGAGCCTGTAACAGCACAGCTCTCCTTGGTCTTGGTGTTTCTCGCTCAGTTCGGAGTCCACAATCTTCTTCACCAAGGGTGAAGCTACCTAAAAAAGCTACCTAAGTGTTCCAGCCATACTCTGTGCATCGTATGCTGTGGGTGTTAGAAATTTGGGTATCATCAAACGTCTCAGGAGACCCTGGTGAACGTCAACATCAGCTGAAATGGGAAGCTTTTGCGAAGGTTGGACTGAGAGTGTTGCTACAACACCTTCTGTGTTGCTTCTCTAGAAGATTCCAGAGAAACTGTCAGCCAATCCAGGGAAAGCCCTTCCACAGAGTGCAAACCGAACCGGGCGGGGCGTAAGGAGGCGATCAGGTTGAGGTTGTTCTTGGGGGGTCCAGGCCTTAGTCGACGCTTCTGCTCTTCCCGTCCTGCCGCCATCCTCGCTGTGTCTGCGGGCTTTTGTGCCGGCATCGCCTCTCCCAAGCTGGTCTTCACTACAGGTGCACAAAGCTCTCTTCCATCCACTGGCCGCTTCCCTGAGGGGCTCACCTGGGTGACAGCGATGCTGCTGCTGCTCCCTGCCCTGTAAGTCTGCCCAGCCCAGCAGTCCCAGACCTTCACCGGCCTGCTTATTCATTTGTTCAATTTGTTTCCTCATTCATTGATTCATTCAGCAAACAGTTATTGATTTCCTACCGTGTTCCAGATCAGCCTGAGCACACAGGGGCATCTGACACATTTCTTGCCATGTCTAGTTCTGAGGTTCATTCATTCTTCTACGTTTTTTATTTTTTTAAAGATTTTTTTCTCTTTTTTTCTCCTCAAAGCCCCCCAGTACATAGTTGTATATTCTTTGTTGTGGGTCCTTCTAGTTGTGGCATGTGGGACGCTGCCTCAGCGTGGTTTGATGAGTGGTGCCATGTCCGCGCCCAGGATTTGAACCAATGAAACAGTGGGTCGCCTGCAGCAGAGTGTGCGAACTTAACCACTCGGCCACGGGGCCAGCCCCAAAGGTTCACTCATTCTTTTAATAAATAATTTACAAAATTCAGTAGATGTACATGGAACACCTATTGCACTGTGGCCCGTGGAAGGCTCTGGGCTCTCCACTAGCTGTAAATTAGGTTTTGCTCTTCTTTTCCCACCTCTTCATCTACAGTGTCCTTTTGATAGCTCCCAGGACATCAATTAGCCGACTAGTCTTTAATATCATTGTTTTTAATTTACTTTCTTTTAAAAGGGCTGATTAGAAAGACACACTGCAATTCAAATACATAAAATAAATAGAAGTAAAAAAATGGAAAGGGGGGGCGGCCCCATGGCTGAGTGGTTAAGTTTACGCACTCCGCTTCAGCGGCCCAGGGTTTCGCTGGTTCGGATCCTGCGCGTGGACATGGCATTGCTCATCAGGCCATGTTGAGGCGGCGTCCCACATGCCACAACTAGAAGGACCCACAACTAATAGCATACAACTATGTACTGGGTGTTTTTGGGGAGAAAAAGCAGAAAAAAAAAGAAGAAGATTGGCAACAGTTGTTAGCTCAGGTACCAATCTTTAAAAAAAAAAAAATGGAAAGGAATGAAACCAGAGGAATTATTCTTACCCAAAGTACATCCACAGGGCTCAGATAGTTTTCTAAAGATGGACCAAAACTGTAGCTCTGTGTTTTTCTAAGTGCCAACTCAAGAGGAAAATGCAATCATCGATGCTGTCAACTTTAAAGGACTTATGGAATTTCACGAGAACATCATAACCCAGGAGCTCAGGAGAGGCACAGATAATCTTGGCACAAATATCCCCAGTGGGTTCTGCTAAAAGTTCATAGAGGCCTGACTCCAAGGACCACATCATCAAAAGCATCCACACAAGAATACAGCGAGGCGGGTCTTTTACAGGACAACGTGTCTTGCATCCCCTGTGCTGGCTGAGGGTACCCCATCTGAGCTCAAGTGAAGGCAAACTGACAGGGTACCAAAACAATGACGCTGGACGTGAAGCAATCTGGTCTTGAGCTGACTCTGAAGGTGACATGCAGCATCTCTGAAGCACAAAGGATCTAAACCCAGAGCCTTCAGGCTGTGGCAGGCAGTCACTGTGTCCGTGCCTCGTGCGTGACAACAGGGCGTGGTAGGGAGGACCAGATCCGATGAGGACACTCTAGTCATGCTTAAACATTCTGTAAAGACCAAACTAAATACTCTCGAGGACCAACCTCAGCCTTGGGCTGCCAGTTCGTGAATTCTGCTCTGGAAGAATAACGGACTGAAATTGGTCAGGCAAGCATCCCTAAATATTGTTTTCTATAGCTGGGCTGATGATCAATATTGGCAGAAAAAAGTCAAGTTCTTGCTCTTTGATAAGTACCGAGAAATCAGTGGGCACACGCAGCCTGCTCATTGAGATGTCCTTGAAATGGAGTGTACATACTGGGATCACATGTGGTCCCGGCGTAGTGTCGTGCCCTGGAGTTACATGTTGAGATAACATATAGTCTCTGCTTTCATGGAGCTTCAAGACAAGCATGCAATAAATGCATAAAGTGGAGTGTGATATATGCATAAGTATGTACCAGGGATGCACAGAGGAGGGGCGAGGGTAGAACTGAACCACTGTGTTTGGAGGTCAGGGGTCAAGAGGTCAGAGGGTGAGGGTCAGAGATCATGGAAAGCTTCATCCAGGAGGAAGGGGGAAGGCAGCTGGGTCATGGTAAAATAAACACCTACCACTCTATCACTTGTTTGCCGTTGCCGTCCTGGGTGTCAAGAAGAAGGTGAGACGTGATTGAGGAAAGGCCGTCTGGTGGCAGCCCTGGGTGAAGTGTGGGAGGGGCCTTGGCAGTCCTGGGCGAGCCTCTGGGGGAACCTTGGGGTCCACCAAGCTGAATTAGCTCCCTGTCCATGTTTGGAGATTCCCACCTTGTGTGTCCGAGCCCACTTCCCATAACTGATGCTGGAAATGTGGATTCTCCCGCTTCCCACCTCCCTCACTAGCGGGCAGCTAGTCATGAGGCTGCCCGGGCTCTGAACGGTGCAGGGAGGGGGCCGGCAGCAGTGGGGGCCGGGGGGAGGGGACGGGGAGGGGTGCTGTGGTGTGGACAGGCCAGCCCAGGGCTGCCGAGACCTTGGGCTTTGCTCCCGGCTGCATCATCTCCCACTGATTATCTGTCCCCTCCTGTGTGTCGGTCAGTTATCCCATATACATTTTCTTTTCCAAACGAGATGCAAAATTCATTCAAAAAGTTGATAAAAGTGCTTGAATTTGGAAAGGTGTTTTAGAACATTCCAATAAAACAAGTGAAAAATTACAACCTCTTAACAGGGAGATATATGAACTGTATTGCCTTTAGTCAACTTAAAATTTTTTTATTAAATAAAAGAGAAAAAATTCAGATAAAACAATAGTGAATATAAAAATATGATAAAGGTGAGCTGTGAAAGGAGTAGAATTTTTTCTGACACCAAGAAGCTATTTGCATCCAAAGCCAATTACTTTTAACAAATATGCTCTTGCTTAAAGCAGCGAGGGTCAGTGCTGTCACTTACACCGAGAACGATGGCTGATAGAGTTTCCTTCCTCGTGTAGAGGTTACGGTTGAATGGAGAGAAACTCAGTTTTCTCATCATTAAATGGGGATGATAAGCACCCGCTTCATAACAGGATTGCAAGATTAAATGAGATCATATATGGAAAGCCTGGAATGCGATTGTCATATAGTGAAAAATGCATTTAACAATAGAAGTAATGACTTCTGGCTTTCGGTTCTAAATTTAATTAACAAATATATTCAAACAAGCCATTTAACGTTTCTGACGTCACTATTCTGCAAAATAGAAATAATACTGCACCATCTGTCTCATGATTAATGTGGATGTCAACAAATTACGATATGGGAAAATGCTTTGCCAGAGTGTAAAATTTCGTATGAATATAATACATTCCTATTATTTTGATTAAGTTCATCACCTGTTTCTCACTAGCCCACCCTGGTCTCTAAAGACCCTCAGCTTGGGGGCCAAGGCCCATATTCATTTTATGTGATGGGTTAGTTGTGATAAGAGGGAGGGAAGAGAAGACAACTGGGAAAAATAATAAAAAAAATCTGAAGTTTTATGAACGTTACAGTTTCACAATGTTTTATGGTTTCTGTGAGGCCAAAAGGAAATCTAATATCCCATCTGAAATCTAGTCTTGTCTTGTTTTATGTGTCAGAACTGTTTAGAACACTTAAATCCACCGAGACCCCAAGGGTGCCATGAGCAAAATGGTGAAGTTTGTCTGTGTACTTCCCTTCCTTTTTCTCTTTTCTTACCAGTCACACGCCCAGCTTGAGAAACAGCTGTTGGCTTCTTCCCATTCAGTTCATTTCAGGTGGGCCCGTGTGAGACAGTCACTTTCCAGGAGCTCAGAGAACACACTGGAAAGGCCGTTAGGGTGCCGGCAGGAGGTGGTGTCTGAGCTGATGATTGGCCAGGCCAAGGGGGTGAGCGAGCATTGCAGGGAGAGGGGACAGCATGACTAAGCATGGGGTGTGAAGCCCATGGCATGTCCTGGGAGCAGCAATGAGTGGTTCAGAGTTGCTGGGGTCTCTGTTGTGAGGAGGAGTGGGGAAGGGGAGATGAGGATGGAGGCAGGGTTCAGATAGCGCAAGGGGGTTTACTTTTGAGGGTGATGGGGACTCAGGAAAGTGCTGTGGTCACTTCTGTGTTCTAGAGAGCGTGACTGCAGCATGGAGGATGTGCTGGGGGGGACCACACAGGAGGCAGGAAGACTGACCGTTAGCAGCCTGGTGCTCTCATCCAGATTGCAGATGGTGGAGACGGACCTGGGTGTGGCGGGGGAAGGGACAGGGAGTGAAAGGCACATGAAGGGCACAGAGATAGCAGGCTGGGTGGCTGTGTGGGTGAGGGGTCTCACAAGGAGTAGCCTAGTGTGGCTTTGCTGACATGGAGGGTGGGGTGCCACCATCTGAAGTGGGGTGTACAGGAGGAGAAGCAATTTTGGGGGTAAGTGAAGAGAGACGATGAAGACCAAAGGGAAAAATCTCTGATGTTGAAATGGTCATGACATGACTTGTGGTGACTTCTTCTCACTGTCCCTCAAAACACACTCTAGCTGTGACAGCCCACAGGACTGGTGGGGATGGGCCCTGTGTTTCCCAGTCTTCTTTCCCACCCGCCTGGCTTCATGGATCAATCTCAGGATGCAAGAGTCACTTGTTACATGGAGCTCCCCTTGTTACATGGAGCTCCCTGGCACGAATACTGGAGGTCTTTTAGCCCAGCATTTCCCAAAGAATGTTCTGAGGAACCCCAGGTCTGTGAGGTGAGAGGCTGAAAAGGATTCCATATTTAGGTGACTTTGGGAAATGCTGAGACCCATGAAGTTAAACAGTTTCTTTTTTTTTTTTAAAGATTGGCACCTGGGCTAACAACTGTTGCCAATCTTTTTTCTTTTTTTTTTCTGCTTTATCTCCCCCAACCCCCCCTGCACACAGTTGTAGTCCTTCTAGTTGTGGGATGTGGGACACCGCCTCAATGTGGCCTGCCGAGCGGTGCCATGTCCGCGCCCAGGATCTGAACCCCAGGCCGCCACAGCAGAGCACGCAAACTTAACCACTCGGCCACGGAGCCGGCCCCTAAACAAAGTTTCTTTACTGCAGGACTTCTCAGAGCTTTGAATCTGTTTGCATGCACGTGAATCCTCAAGAAGAGAGATTTAGAAAGCAGCCTTCCCAAACGGATCTGATAACGGAATCCTTTTGGAAGAGCACTCATAGTAATACTAGTTCACTGGAAATACTCTGGGGAGAGTTAATTAAGACTAACCCCCTCATTAAAAATATTATCATAAAATGTTTCAAAGAATTCAGGAAAATATAGAGATAATGAATAATGATGAACCCATCCCCCGGTTTTGATAAATTACAACATCAGACCCTATTTTTCAAGTGTCTTAAGAAATACAATATGCCAGATGCAGTCAACCTCCCCCACGTGACCCTCCCTGATCCCATCCCTTTCTTTCTCACCCCAGCTGGAAGCCACATGCTGACCTTGGTGTGCCACGCTGTACACATCTTGCACGCTTCCTATACTTCTGTGTCACAGACAGCATGCGCCACTGTTGTGAAGTGTGAATGTTTAATGCCTAAGATGTGGCATAATGCTCTCACAGAATCCATCCTTCTGCACTTGCTTTCCCCCTTCAGCTATGCCTTTGGGATTTCCCTCGCATGACTATACCACAAGCCATTTATCCATTCTCCTGTAGATAGTCTTTCAGTGTGTTTTCAGTTTTGTTACTATAAACAAAGCTGCAGGCAATATTCTTGCCCACGCCTCCTTGTGCACGTAAGTGAGAGCTTCTCTAGTGAATATTCCCAGAAAGCGGAGTCCCGGAATCAGATTCTCAGGGTGCGATGGCTGCTAGTTGCTGGAGCTCCCGCTTCTCCACGTTCTCACCGACACTTGGTCTGATCAGATTTCCCGCACTCCTTACAGAGAGACGGCTGTCTGCTCTGCGCTTTCTTGATTCCTCATGAGGCTGAACATCTTTTCACATGTTTCCTGGCCCTCTGGTTTCTTCTTCTGTGACTTGCATTGTTTTTCTTTTTTGCCTGTTGTTTCTTTTTCAGTATGTCTTTTTTTTTTTCCAAATGATTTTTCCTCCAATCTCTGTCTTGGTTTTTCATTTTGCTTATGATGCTTTTTCTTGTACAGAAGTTTAACACGTCTAAAGTAGTCAGGTTGACCAGTGTTCTCCTATCTGGTTTGTGCTGTTTGTGACGTCTTTATAAAGTCTTCCCTACCTAGCCTCTATTTTCTTCTAAAAGTTTAAAATTTGGCTTTTCACATCTTGGTCTTTAATTCTTCTGGGTTTATTTCTGGGCAGTTTGACACAGGAAGCCGATTTTACTGTTTTCCATGTAAATTATTAAGTGTTCCAGCTCCATGATCTGTCCTTTCCTTACTGATTGCAAAGCCACCTCCGTCCCATGTCACATTTGTACACGTTTGCCTTCTCTGTCCACCATGTTACAGATGAAGAAACTGGGTTCTCGAGGAGGCAAGCAGGTTGCTCCAGGCCCCAAGGAAGTGGTGGCAGGACGGCAAGGCTAGTCCCATCACCCGAGGCCCAGGGATTTCCCAGCCTCACGGTGGAGAAACGCACATGCACTTGGCCGGTATTTTCTTCCTCTTCTTTCTTTCTTTCTCTTCTTTCCTCCCTTTGCCTTTCTCTCACCTTGTTTTCCTTCCTTTTCTTTTTCTTCTTCATTCCAGTTAAGCTTATGTTTCGGCTTCGAGACTTGTTTTTTATGCATGACATAGTCACCAAAGCACAGCTATTCTTCAAGCAAAAACACGGCTGGGTAGATCACATTTCATTTCATGAGCGGGGGCTGGCTGAGCTGACCTCTTTTCCATTTAAAAGAGACAGATAGTTGGAGCTATTAAAATCTACAGCACTTTGCCTTGGCTCCTGGTGATTCATGGCTACTAATCCCTGCGGATATATTTTTATTTTCTTGGATATATTGGATGTGCAGGTGGTATATATTGGAAAAAGCCTGTTGTTTATTGACACGAGCCCCATAAAGACTCTGATTAATCTTAAAAATAAATAGAGAAAAGTGGAAGGTCACATTCCGGATCAAGAGCTCCGATTATATCCCTGATCCTTGAGTTATTTATTTCCAGTCGAGTGAAATCCTCCCAGCGGAGACGCGAGGAGCTGGATGAAGATTAACACGTAGAGTGTGCGCAGGCTCCTCTCGCGCTGTCTTCTAAACCTTTACTATCCTTGCTGGTCAGACGCGCCTTCTCTAACTCACCATTTTGGGGAGAAATTCAGCATTTTCTTTTGTGATTCCCTTGTCTATAGATTTCAGTTGCCTGGAGACACTCTCCCCAGCCCCTTGGCGAACCTGGACGTGTGCCTTTCAGGTTACCCCTGTGACTCCAAAGGATCTGACGTGCCTGGTGAGGGTCCCTTGATGAATCAGGACGGTCTCTGAGGGACGTTCAGGATGGTACCAGGGGTCTCGCGGTCTCTGGCAGGAGAGCAGCGCAGGTGGTGGGCAAGTGCGAGCCTGTGAGCAGAGGACGTGATGGCGGAGGAACGTGAGATAGGAAGTTGTGTTTCGGCTACGAGGTTGGGCGACCCCGCTCACCCAGGTCAGACCTGCTCCCCGTCCCTCTCGCCCTGGGTTCAGGCTCTGTCGCTCCTGTCCCCTTGCACATCGGGCGTCCTGCTGCTCCTTCTCTTCCTCCACTAGTGCAGTTCAGGGCCAGCATCGCCTTCTATCTGCAGGATGGAAGAAAACTTCTGGCAAATTTCTCTGGCTCCCATCCGTTTTCTGACAATTCTCCCTCCACATTGGCTGCCAAAGGGCACTTTCAAAAACACCAAATGAGTTGCATTCCTTCTTTGGTTAAAACCTTTTCTAAAAGGGGCTGGCCTTTTCAGTTGCCAATGACCCAGAAGTTGCACACGGCACTCGCGTTCCCATCCTCCCGCTGAGCTTAGGTCAGAGAGAGTCTGGGAAGTGGGCGTTTACCTGCGAGACGTGCCCAATAGCAACGCTGCAACGGGAAGAAGGACAGAGAGGCTCTGGCGGTCAGCTGGGTGTCTCTGCGCCTGGGCTCCAAACCCCTAAACCCCGGGCTGCTGAAGTGAAGTGCACAAACTTACCCCCTACGCCACCGGGCCAGCCCCTGTAAAACTTTTTAAAGCGTCAAAAACCTGAAAAAGGCAGTCTGTATTATCACAGTTTGCCTTTCCCTGGTGCAGGGCTTCTGAAACTCGGCTGTGCATTCGAATCACCCAGGGAGAGTGTGAGAAATATAGTTGATGGGGTCCTGCCCTCGCCAAATTCTGCTGAGTAAGTGTGAGGTGAAGGACTGGGGAAGTCTTAAAAACAGAGATCCCTGCGGGATCGTGCTGCGGCCAGTTCTAGGGGAGAGAGAAAGGAGGTTGCAGGAGCCCAAGGGAAAATGAATTATAGAGGGACCCTACGCTCCTTCTGTTTAGAGCTCAGGGTGGGGACTAAACTATTGCCTGCCAGCCCCCCTCTGTCCCTCCCTGCCTCCTTCCCCCTCCCTTCCTTTTTCCCCCCTAGTAATGACTTTCACTGCACTTGGTAGCTCAGGGCTGAGAAATTCTAATCAGAAATGTATCCACTTATCCTTCAGCTTCTTAACTCCATCCAGTCCCTTGGATACAATCTGTGGTGATTACATTTGATGAATTGCTAATGCCTTTGTGATCCTGGTTCCACATCCCCTGTGGGATCTGAGCCAGCACGAGGCTGCCCCAGCTCTCAGACCCAGAGGCTTTGGGCTCTGAGAAAGCTGGGAGCTCCGAGCTGGCAGGGGGAGCTGAGTCTCACCTGGGGCCTCTGGTGGACCTGTGAGGACCCTGCAGTTGAGGGTCCTCTTTTTATTGCACTTCAAAGTGAACAGAATACTGAATGACCACTGTGTCTTCCTGCAAAGTGGGATGTAAAGAGGATAAACCCTTCAAGTTTTCCTGCAACCTCCCTCAGAGCCATCACTGGAAGCTCCAGAGGAAATGAATAACTTTAGTGATAAAAACCATTTACTAACGTATGGTAAACAGCCAGATCGCCAGAATATAAAGTCATTGTATTACAGTCATAAACTCTAAGGCTGCAGTGGCCAAACAGGTAACATACATGAATACATTGCAGGTATTGGGGAGGAGTGGGGCTTGTGGCAAACTAGAAAGTGTCTAAGAGCATCCGCATTCATAGTCTAAGAAAACACTGTGTTGGCTAAACCAAACACACATGCTGTGGATCTTTCTTAAGGTCAAGTTTGTGATGCCCGTGGCACCAGTGAGCATCTCCTGAGACCTAAGTGTAGGGCATCTTGGTTTGTTTTCCCTTGTGCCCCATATCCCATGTGGTGTTAGCTGAAATCCAAGACTCCACATTTACTCCTTGGGAGAGGATCAAAGATTATGCATCAGGTCCTACATTTCAGTTCAGTGGGTGGTTATTAACACTCACACGAGTTAGCATGGAGCTGGTCACTGTCATAGATTCAGTAAACGTGCAAGACTCAATGATGGCTTGTGATGAGCTTAAAATGGAGCTAAAGAGACAGATGCACACATGGACTGGAGACCTGTGGGAGGCAGGAAGTAAGCTAGACGGATGATGAGGAGTACTCAGGCTGTTCAAGAGGAGAGGTCAGAGGGGGCTGCTGCAGCCAGAGGTCTTCAGAGATGGGCTTGTCCAGAGATGGGTCCCTGAAGGCGGTGAGCTTTGGATGGCAACAACAGTAATGACAACAGCTAGTATCTATTGGGCTATGGACTTGGTCTGACTTGTGACACTTCGTCCTCACAGGATCAAAATGAGTGGTTCATTCTTTTTCTATTTTACAACTGGGGTATATAAAACTCTTTAAAAGCTTGGATAATTATGGCTAGCCCTTAGTGCTAGATTCTGTTTTTAGCACTGTATGTATATTTATCTATTTAACCCTAGAAAGTGGGTTTTATTATTATCATCCCCATCTTACAGATGAGGAGAGTGAGACACAGGGGGATGAAGAAACTTGCTGAGTATTACCCTGCAGATAAGGGGAAGACCTAGGATTCACACCCAGACAGACTGGCTCCCAGGTTCTTGTTCCTAAGGCCCATGTTCCCTCCCTAACTCTCCTGACATCACGTGGGTGCTGAACGGCGGGGCTGGGATAAATTCCACATCCCGAGCTGGGAGCTCTAGGTACGTTTCACCGCCTCCCCTGCCTAGAGGAAGGACTCGGCTAGACTGTGAGAAAGTGGTTTTTATAAATAGGAGGTTTGGTGTCAAATGTTTGTCTAATGCAAGCCTGGGCAGATAATGTGGCTAATGCCCAGGAATAAATAAGGCCAGGCCTTAGATGTAAAGGGAGGGGTGTGCAGCCCTGGATGAGCCGGGAGGTTGGGATGGCTGCAGTGGGACAGGAGCGGGAGCCAGGACGAGCAGATTCTGTATGTTCATTTTGGAAAAAGGCCTTCATTTAGTATGTTGATTACAGACTTTTAAAATATAGCGTATTAATAGAAAATTTGAGGTGCAGTGAAGCCAACAGATCAGGAGACAACGCCATTGAAAAGAGAGTCACAGTTCCCAGAGGAGGGACATGCTGCACCACGCAGGGCCGCAGTGGGGAGGACAAAGGTGGTCAGGAGGCAGAGGGAGCGGGGAAAACGTGGGCCAGAGCCTTTACTGGGATTTCCACGGGAAGGAACGGGTGAGGCAGAGTCAGCAGTCTTAGGACTGGCTGGTTGGAATAATCTCTGTGGGCTCTGGGCTCATGGGCTGTCCCTGGCTGTCTGGTACTGGCCCTGGGATGACGAGGACGGGGATGTGAGAGCCTGTAGAGGAGGTGGGGTGGGCTCTGGACTGGTTGTCTTGTCTTTGAGACTCGGCTCGCAGGTGCGTGGATTATTAACTCTGGGTATTGGCCATCCCTCGGAGGGCCCCCCAGAGCTGGCAGGCCCCCAGATGTCAAACCATCAGAATACGGACAGTAAAAGTCATGGTTAATACGTGGACCTTGGCCTGACTGCTCTCCAGGGTTCAGTATCATTGCAGTTTTATGATCTCAATCTATTTAAAAGTTAATTTTTCCAGGCCTTTTTTTTTTTTTTTTTGGTAAAGAATGAACATTTTATGAGACATCTCCCCATCCCCCCAGTGTAATTATTCTGGGACTCAGCAAGGGTCTGGGCACATGGAGAAGGAGTGCCTGGCTTTGCTGTACCAATGGTCAGATGCTGTGCTGTGCACACGGGCCCTGCTGTGTCTGCAGGGCCTCTGACTAGAGCCTGTCCTTTGGGATAAGGGTGGGTTGTTATACTGTTGTGCAAGACGAGCACTGCACAATAGCTCCTAAAGAGGTGTCATCCACTTGGTAGGTTTAACTGTTTATTATAAATTTCCAGCAGATGGCAGTAAAGGGTCTTAATCTAAGGAAGTCTACTAGGACAATTTTTCCGATAAATAGAAATAAAGTGCCTCTAAGTTGCACAGAGGCCCTGAAAAGGTCCACTGCCAACAGTCCTGGTCTCGCAGGCCACCCTGAGATGACCTCGCTCTCCTGGGTTGGAGTTATGCCCCATCACCCAGGAATAGACAGGCTTCTCGGCTTAGGCCACGTGGAAGTTCCTGGAGGTTTCTTATAGTTCTAAAGCAGTCTAACCTTTGACTCTGCTGCCAGAGCCCTAAGGGGAGAGCAGAGAGGTCCTGGAAGGTCAGAGGGGGTAACACGTAAGTCAAGGGGGTGGTACTTGATGTCTGGGGTCCTGACAACCTGGGAGAGTGGAGAGGCTCTGGGACACTGAGGGATGTGTGTGTGTGTGTGGGGGGGGGGGGTGCAGGGCACTTATGGTCAGATAGAAAGGCGGGACTGGGGGGGGGGGGAGACATATGCATAGAATATGTGGGACAATTGTTCAGTGAGTCCTGTCCCAGGGAGTGACCCTGATACTAAAGCATTAGGTCCCACAACTTGGACTCCTTATGTCAGGTGAGGCAAGGAATCCTGGTGTGGCCTTGGGCTTCTGTGCTTTTCTGTTGGGGAGTCGCCAGAATGGAGGGGGTGGTGACAGACCCAGGCCAGGGTCCTTCCAGCTCTTGCTGTGCTCCGTGCAGAACCAGCAGTTATTTTAATATCTGACGCTCTGTCCCTCCTGGGAGGAGCTGTCTTTATTTGGGTAAAGACTGAGGAACCGCGGAGGAAGAAGGCGGGACCCAAGGGCCTGGGTGGCGGGGGATACCCGGTCACACAGGGACATTGAGCTGCTCTGAGGGGGATGAGGAGGGTTTGTTCGATCTCCTTTGAAAGAGGAGTAGAGAAGAAGAGAGAGGCAGAGGGCGAGGAAGGGGTGCAGGCACCAGTTGCCAGGGAGTGGGGAGCTGTGAGGGGAGGCGCCCTGGGGATGGGGTCGGCGAAGGGAACAGGGAGGTCGGAGGCACATTCTGGGTCTCCAGCGCAGCGTGCTGTGGGGGCTGGCCCCGTGGACACCCCTCCCCACAGTCTTCAGTGAATTTGGCTGCGCTCACCAGTGTTTTGTGTGAAAGTTTTTGTGTCGTGTGCTGTGCGTGTGTGTGTCTGAGAGAAGGAGCTGGGCGAAGGGCTCAGGTCAGGCGTGCACGGGTGCGCTGGAGAAGGAGAGGTAGGGGGCAGGCGGCGGGGAGGAAAGCCCCAAGGAGCGGTGGCCGTCTCCATGTGCGCCCCGCGGGATTCTGCGGAATTGTGGCACAGGCTTCCACCTTCATAGGCTGTGGACTGAGGGCTTTTACTCTCTGTCGCTGGATGTCCAGAGCTGGGAAGCTGCAGTGGATGTCTGAGTCGCGTGGATGAGCCCGTGTGTGGGGAGGGCTCTGGAAGGCTCCCTGGCCCGTAGAAGGCTGCGTCCCCGCAGAGGCTCCCGAGCCAAGGAAGCCGCTGAAGTCTTCCCCTCCACGTGTCCTCTCGGAAGAATTGATCGTTCTCATTGTCTCCGCAGACACAGCTGCGCTGGGCAGAAGCATTCAGCAAGACATCTTGTCCTTTAATAGACGTGTTTTCTAAGAAGTGAATTTTGAATGGCCTTACATTTGTTCATTCATTCGTTCATTGACTCGGCATCTATTTACTAGCAGCCTGCGGGGTGCCGGAAACTGTCCTTGCCACCGGGAGCCGTGGAGAGGGTGACTGCCCTCCCCAGGTTTCAGGATGCAAGCGGATTGATCCTAGCAACAAGAACGCGCGCTCGCATTTTTAGCAGCTACTTTTAATTTGCTTGACAAACAAATTTGCTGATGCAAACTGTGGCAGGAAGGTCCCCAGGTAGAAATGACTCTCTGCTAGAGAGAATACAGCGCCCTCTCGAGCACTCGTATGAGAGGCTCGTAGAGTTCTCCGTGAGAGCGGGAGGGCGGGCGATGGGATCAGGGCTGGCCTGACCCAGGGTAACCCTTGGAGAGAATCCTCGGGGTTTGGCCTCCCCTGTCCTGCTTTGCCGTTTCTGAGACAGTACGCATTCTTAGTCTCAGGCTGGCACTATAAAGGGAGTGCAAAATTGTTCTGAAAACCCAAGATAAAATTGCTTTGGAGAGCTCTCATTTTGGTCTCCTGGTGGGTTGTAAGCAAACACATTCCTGGAAGCCGAGCGATGAAACCCTGTTGTTTCAGGCCAGGAGGCGGACACGGCTGCCAAGCTTGTGCTTGGGAGCCCAGCTGTCTATGGCCTATGAGGACGTGCCATCCTGGGTGCTGATGCCAGAGCTGCAGGGAGTCACATGCCCGCGGCATGGTAGGGGCTCAGCTCATGCTTGGTTAGGGGACAGAAAAGGGGATTGATGCAGTGCCAGACCTCCCACCCTTTTTTTTCCCCCAGAGACATGTGTATGTGTTTTCCTATTCTAAAACTTAAGTAAAATTCACTCATTTTAATGTAGAGTTCTGAGAATTTTGAAAAAAAGTATATTGTGTAACCACACTCAGGATATGGAATAATTCTGCAGCCCCCAAAGTGCCCCTATTTCCCCAGGTCCCAGCTCCTGACAAACACTGATTTATTTGCTGTCCCTCTAGTTTTCTCCTTGCAAAAACGTCATCTACATGGAATCCTACAGCATGTAACCTCTTGGGTCAGCCTTCTCTCACTTAGCGCGATGCTGCTGCCATTCGTCCTTGCTGGTGTGTGTATTAGTAGTTCGTTCCTTTTTTGTTGCCGTGTGGTGTCCCAGCATATGGTTGTGGCAGTTTGTCTATCCCTTCACCAGTCGAGGGACGTTTGGGTTGTCTTCCGTTTTTGGCAGTTATGGAAAGGTCACAATAAACCTTCTGTACAGGTTCTTGTGTGAACATAGCTTTTCATCTCACTGGGGTAAAGACCAAAGGGTGGGATTTCTGGTTTGTGTGATAAGTAAATGTTTAACTTTGTAAGAAACTGCCAAACGGTTTCCTAAAGAATGCCGTTTTGCATTCCCATCAGCTGTGTATGAGAGTTCCAGTTGCCCTGCAACCCTGTCAGCTCTTGTTATTGTCAGTTGAGCAACAACAATTAGCCATTCTGCGATAGGTGCGTAGTAGTGTCTCATTGCGGTTTTAATGTACATTTCCCTAATGATGAATGATGTCAGCCCTGGTGGTCCTGTGGTTAGGATTTGTTGCTCTCACTGCCACAGCCCGGGTTCGTTTCCTTATCGGGGAACCACACTGCTGGTCCGTTGGTTGTCATACTGTGGCAGCTGCTGCTGCTGTGATACTAAAAGCTATGCCACTGATATTGCAAATACCAGCAGGGTCACCCATAGTGGGTAAGTTTCAGTGAAGCTTCCAGACTAAGACAGATGAAAAGAAGGACCTGGCCACCCACTTCTGAAAAAAATTGGCCATAAAAATCCTCTGAATAGCAGTGGAGCATTGTCTGATATAGGAGGAAGGTAGAAGGATTCCACTCTGCTGTATCGATTCCTTGCACTAACAAAAAAATGATGAATGATATGGACCATTCTCTCATGTGATTGTTTACAATAGGTACGTCTTTGGTAAAGTGTCTCTTTAGATCTTTTGCCCACTTTTGGGTAGTTTGTTTTCTTATTATTGAGTTTTGAGAATTCTTTATGTATTCTGGATACAAGTCTTTTATCACATATATACTTTGCAAATATTTTCTTCCAGTCTTTGGCTTATCTTTTCATTCTCTTAGCAGTGTCTTTCAAAGAATATAAGTTCTTAACTTTGATAAAGTCTAATTTATTAATCTTTTTTTTTCTTGTAAACTGTGCTTTTGGTGTCATGTTTACAAATTCTTTGCCTAACCCCACATCATGATGATTTTCTCCTATGTATTCTTTTAAAGGTTTTGTAGTTTAGGATTATATTTATGATCCATTTTGATGTAGGGTGTGGAGTTCAGGTCAAATTTCTTTTTTTTTGTATATGAACATCCAGTTTTTCCAACAGTATTTGTTGAAAAAACTATTTTTTCTCCAACGAATTGTCTGTGAAACTTTGTCAAAAATCAATTTGCCATATTTGTTTGGGCCCATTTCTGGACTCTCTATTATGTTTCCTTAACCCATCTGTCTATTCCTTCACCAGTACCACACTGTCTTGATTACTGTAACTTTATAATAGGTCTTAAAATTGAGGAGTTTGAATCTCACAACTTTATTCTTCTTTTTAAAAATTGTTTTGGTGGTTCTAGTTTCTTTGCCTTTTCATGTAAATTTTAGAGTCGTCTTGTTTGTGTCTATAAGAAATCAGGCTTAGATTTTGATAGGAATTGTATTAAATCTAGGTAATTTGGGAACAATTGACATCTTCACTATGTTGAGTCTTCCAATCCATGAATATGGTATGTCTCTCCACTTATTTAGGTTCTCTTTAATTTCCTTCATCAATGGTTTGTAGCTTTCAGTGTACAGATCCTGTAAAGTTTTGTTAGATACCTAAATACCTAAGTATTTAATTTTCTTGGAGTTATTGTAAATGGAATTGTTTTTAATGATTTGTTTTCGTAGACACACAACTGATTTTTTTTTTTTGGTGAGGAACATTGGCCCTGAGCTAATATCTGTTGCCAATCTTCCTCTTTTTGCTTGAGGAAGATTGTCACTGAGCTAAAATCTGTGCCAATCTTCCCTTATTTTGTATGTGGGACACTGCCACAGCATGGCTTGATGAGTGGTGTGTAGGTCCACACTGCGGTGTGTAGGACATGAACCCACAAATCCTGGGCTGCCGAAGTGGAGTGCGTGAACTTAACCACTATGTCACCAGGCCAGCCCCATAATTGATTTTTTAAAACATTGACCTTGTATCCTTTGACTTTCCTAAACTCACTTAATAGCTGTAGCCTGAAATTCACTTATTAACCTCTTTTATAATCCCTAGACCTTAGCCTTTTTTGTTTTTGTTGTTGTTCCTTGGAATTTTCTATGTAAATAATTATGTTGTCAGTGAATATGAATAGTTTTATTTCTTCCTTTTTAATTTGTGTACCTTCTTTTCCCTTGTCTTAATGTTCTGGCTAGGTCTTCCAGTATAATTTTGAATAAGAGTGGAGAGAGGAGGCGCTCTTGCCTTGTTTCCAATTTTAGGATAAAAATTCAGTCTTTCACCATTAGGTATGATGTTAGCTGTAGGTTTTCCTAGATGTCCTTTATTAGACTGAGCAGTTCTCTTCTATTCCTAGGACGTCGAGACTTTTCATCATGAACGAATACTTAAATTTTGTCAAATCCTTTTTCTTCATCAATTGACTGGATCATGAGGGTTTCTTTTTTTAGAGTGTTAATATGGTGTATTACACTGATTGATTTCTGAGTACTGAACCAGCCTTGTGTTCCTAGGATAAACCCCCTTGGTCATGGTATATTATTATTTTTATATATTGCTGGATTCAGTTTGCTAAAATTTTGTCACAGAGTTTTGCACTCAGGTTTATGAGGGATACTGGTCTGTTACTTTATTTTCTTGTACAGTCTGTTTTGTTTTGTGATCAGGCTAATGCTGGGCTCTTCAAATGAGTCAAACTCTATTCTGGAAGGGATTGGTGTTATTTCTTCTTTAAAGATTTGGTAGAATTTTCAGTGAAAGCATCTGGCCTGGAGAGTTCTTTTTCAGGAGTTTTAAAAGTATGAATTCTACTTCTTTAATAGTTATAGGATGATTCAGATTATCTATTTCATTTTGGATGAATTTAGTAGTTTTGATTTTCAAGACATTCCTTCATTTCCATTGTCAAATTTATGTACATATAACTGTTATGGTATTCTCTCATTATATTTTTAATTTATATGGGTCTGCAGTGACATCCTGTTTTTCAAGCCTTATAGTGGTAATTTTTATTTTCTCTCTCTTTTTCTTTTTCTGCCTTACTTGAGGTTTCTTCTTCTTCTTTTTTGATCTTTTCAAAGAATCAGCTCTTGGTTTTATGGATTTTTCTCTATCTTTTTTTTTTCAATTTTATTGATTTCTTCTCTTTTCTTTATTCTTTCTTTCCGTCTACTTCTTTGGATTTATTTTGCTGTTCTTTTTCTATTTTCTTAAGGTGAAAGCTTAGATTATTGATTTGAGACATTTCTTCCTTTTTATATAAGCATTTAATACTTTAAGGTTCCCTTAAATACTGCTTTAGCTGCATTCAACAACATTTGAAAATGCAGATCTACATTTTTCTTTAGTTTAAAATATTTCCTAATTTGCCTTAGGACTTCCTCTTTAACCCATGGATTGTTTGGAAGTATGTTGTTCAACTTCCAAATGCTTGAAGATTTTCCAGTTATCTTTCTGTTATCGATTTTTAGTTTCATTCCATTATTGTCAGATAGTATTTTATATATAATTTAAATTCTTTAAAATTTGCTAAAATTTGTTTTATGACCCAGAATATGGTTTATTTGGTGAATATTTCGTATGTACTTGAGAAGAATGTATATTCTGGTATTATTGAATGAAGTTTTCTATTTATATTAATTAGATCCAATGGGTTGATACTTTTGTTCAGTTCTTCTATGTATCCAATGATTATCTGTGCTGTTGATTGTTGAGAAAGGAATATTGAAGGCTCAATGAAGGCTGGATTCTAGGGTGGTGCCCATGATCCCTGCCTCCTGATGTTCACGCTTGTGTATAATCTCCTCCCCTTGAGTGTGAGTGGGACCTATGGTTTGCTTCTAATCCACAGAATATGGCAAAGATGATGGGTGTTACTTCCATGATTATGTTACATTACCTGAGACTCCATCTTGCTAGCGGATGCACTCTGGAGCCTCTCTTTTGCCGCCTTGAATGAGTAAGCTGCTATGTTGGGAGGAACTGAGGGGAGTTTTTGGGAGTTGAGGGCAGCCCCCAGCTGACAACCAGCAGGAATCCAGAGCTTCCATTCCTACACCCGTAAGGAAAGGAATTCTGCGAACAGCCCGAGGGAGTTGAGAAGCGGACGTTTCCCTGGTTGAGCTTCCAGATGACGTCCCAGCATTGGCTGGGCTGCAGCCTGTGAGACCCTGAGCAGAGGGCCCACCTAAGCTGTGCCCAGACCGGGCCCACCTAAGCTGTGCCCAGACCTGACTCACAGAGCTGTGAGATGATTAATGTGCGTCATTTTAAGCCTTTAAGTTTGTGATAATTTGTTACACAGCAATTGATAACCAATACAGACTTCCACTTTAATTGTGCATTTATGTATTTCTTTTTTAGTTCTGTCAGTTTTTGCTTCTTGTATTTTGAAGGTCTGTTGTTAGGTGCTTATTCATTTAGGATTCTTGTGTCTTCTTGGAATTGACCCTTTTATCAATATCTAATGTATTGCTTTATCTATGGTAGTTTTCTTTGCCCTGAAGCATGTTTTGATATTATTATAGCCACTCCAGCTTTCTTTTCAGAAGTGTGGGAATGAAGTATCTTTTCCCATACTTTTACTTTTAGCTTACCTGTATCATTATGTTTGAAGTCAGTTCCTTATAGAGAGCGTAGAGTTTGGTCATGGCATTTTTATTATCCAGTCTGATAATTTCTGTCTTTTATTTGATGTGTTTAGATCAGGGTTTGGCAAACTATGGCCTGTGGGACAAATCTGGCATGCCTATGAGTTTATGTGTGTGTTTTTTTTTTTTTTAGTTTTGTCTTAAATTGCTTCTTTTTATTTATTTATTTATTTATTTATTTTATTAATGTTATGATAGATTACAAGCTTGTGAGATTTCAGTTGTACATTTTTGTTAGTCATGTTGTGGGTACACCACTTCCCCCTCCGTACCCTCCCCCCACCCCCCCTTTTCCCTGGTAACCACCGATCAGATCTCCTTCTCAGTATACTAATTTCCACCTATGAGTGGAGTCATATAGAGATCGTCTTTCTCTGACTGACTTATTTCGCTTAACATAATGCCCTCGAGGTCCATCCACGTTGTTGTGAATGGGCCAATTTCGTCTTTTTTTATGGCTGAGTAGTATTCCATTGTGTATATATACCACATCTTCTTTATCCAATCATCAGTTTCTGGGCATGTAGGCTGGTTCCACGTCTTGGCGATTGTAAATAATGCTGCGATGAACATAGGGGTGCAACGGACTCTTGAGATATCTGTTATCAGGTTCTTAGGATAGATACCCAGTAATGGGATGGCTGGGTCATAGGGTATTTCTATTTTTAACTTTTTGAGAAATCTCCATACTGTTTTCCATAGTGGCTGTACCAGTTTGCATTCCCACCAACAGTGTATGAGGGTTCCTCTTTCTCCACAACCTCTCCAACATTTGTCGTTCTTGGTTTTGGATGTTTTTGCCAATCTAACGGGGGTAAGGTGATATCTTAGTGTAGTTTTGATTTGCATTTCCCTGATGATTAGCGATGATGAACATCTTTTCATGTGTCTATTGGCCATATTCATATCTTCTTTTGAGAAATGTCTGTTCATGTCCTCTGCCCATTTTTTGATCGGGTTGTTTGTTTTTTTGTTGTTAAGCAGTGTGAGTTCTTTGTATATTATGGAGATTAACCCTTTGTTGGATAAGTGGCTTGTAAATATTTTTCCCAATTAGTGAGCTGTTTTTTTGTTTCAATTCTGTTTTCCCTTGCCTTGAAGAAGCTCTTTAGTCTGATGAAGTCCCATTTGTTTATTCTTTCTATTGTTTCCCTCAACTGAGGAGTTACAGTGTCCGAAAAGATTCTTTTGAAACTGATGTCAAAGAGTGTACTGCCTATATTCTCTTCCAAAAGACTTATTGTCTCAGGCCTAATCTTTAGGTCTTTGATCCATTTTGAGTTTATTTTGGTGTGTGGTGAAAAAGAATGGTCAATTTTCAATCTTTTGCATGTGGCTGTCCAGTTTTCCCAGCACCATTTGTTGAAGAGACTTTCTTTTCTCCATTGTAGGCCCTCTGCTCCTTTGTTGAAGATTAGCTGTCCATAGATGTGTGGTTTTATCTCTGGGCTTTCAATTCTGTTCCATTGATCTGTGGACCTGTTTTTGTACCAGTACCATGCTGTTTTGATCACTGTAGCTTTGTAGTATGTTTTGAAATCGGGGATTGTGATTCCGCCGGCTTTGTTTTTCTTGCTCAGGATTGCTTTAGCAATTCGCGGTCTTTTGTTCCCCCATATGAATTTTAGGATTGTTTGTTCAATTTCTGTGAAGAATGTTCTTGGGATTCTGATTGGGATAGCATTGAATCTGTATATTGCTTTAGGTAGTATGGACATTTTAACTATGTTTATTCTTCCAATCCATGTACAAGGAATGTTTTTCCATCTCTTTATGTCATCGCCTATTTCTTTCAAGAAAGTCTTGTAGTTTTCATTGTATAGATCCTTCACTTCCTTGGTTAAGTTTATCCCAAGGTATTTTATTCTTTTCGTTGCGATTGTGAATGGGATAGAGTTCTTGAGTTCTTTTTCTGTTAGTTTATTGTTAGTGTATAGAAATGCTACTGATTTATGCACGTTAATTTTATACTCTGCTACTTTGCTGTAGTTGTTGATTATTTCTAATAGTTTTTCTGTGGATTCTTTGGGGTTTTCTATGTATAAGATCATGTCGTCTGCAAACAACGAGAGTTTTACTTCTTCGTTACCTATTTGGATTCCTTTTATTTCTTTTTCCTGCCGAATTGCTCTGGCCAGCACCTCCAGTACTATGTTGAATAGGAGTGGTGAAAGTGGGCACCCTTGTCTTGTTCCTGTCCTCAGAGGGATGGCTTTCAGCTTTTGTCCATTGAGTATGATGTTGGCTGTGGGTCTATCATATATGGCCTTTATTATGTTGAGGTACTTTCCTTCTATACCCATTTTACTGAGGGTTTTTATCATAAATGGGTGTTGGATCTTGTCGAATGCTTTCTCTGCCTCTATTGAGATGATCATGTGGTTTTTGTTTTTCATTTTGTTGATGTAGTGTATCACGTTGATTGACTTGCGGATGTTGAACCATCCCTGTGTCCCTGGTATAAATCCCACTTGATCATGGTGTATAATCTTTTTGATGTATTGCTGTAATCGGTTTGCCAAAACTTTGTTGAGGATTTTTGCATCTATGTTCATCAGTGATATCGGCCTGTAGTTCTCCTTCTTTGTGTTGTCCTTGTCAGGTTTGGGGATCAGAGTGATGTTGGCTTCATAGAATGTGTTAGGGAGTTCTCCATCTTTCTCAATTTTCTGGAACAGTTTGAGGAGAATAGGTATTAAGTCTTCTTTGAATGTTTGGTAGAATTCTCCAGAGAAGCCGTCTGGTCCTGGACTCTTGTTTTTGGGGAGGTTTTTGATTACCGTTTCTATTTCCTTACTTGTGATTGGTCTATTCAGATTCTCCATTTCTTCCTGATTCAGTTTGGGGAGATTGTAGGAGTCTAGGAATTTGTCCATTTCTTCCAGGTTGTTCAATTTGTTGGCATATAGTTTTTCATAGTATTCTCTTATGATCTCTTGTATTTCATTGGTATCTGTTGTGATTTCTCCTCTGTCATTCCTGATTTTATTAATTTGCGATTTCTCTCTTCTTTTCTTGGTGAGTCTGGCTAGGGGTTTGTCAATTTTGTTAATTCTTTCGAAGAACCAACTCTTTGTTTCATTGATCCTTTCTATTGTCTTTTTTGTTTCAATATCGTTTATTTCTGCTCTTATTTTTATTATTTCCCTCCTTCTACTGACTCTGGGCTTTGTTTGTTCTTCTTTTTCTAGTTCTGTTAGGTGTCGTTTGAGGTTGCTTATGTGAGCTTTTTCTTGTTTAGTGAGGTGAGCCTGTATTGCGATGAATTTCCCTCTTAGGACTGCTTTTGCTGCATCCCAAATGATTTGGTATGTCGTGTTCTCATTTTCATTTGTCTCCAGATAATATTTGATTTCTTCTTTAATTTCTTCAATGATCCATTGTTTGTTGAGAAGCGTGTTGTTTAGTCTCCACATTTTTGCACCTTTCTCTGCTTTTTTCTTGTAGTTGATTTCTAGTTTAATAGCGTTATGTTCAGAAAAGATGCTTGATATTATTTCAGCTCTCTTGTATTTATTGATGTTTGCTTTGGTTCCCAAAATATGGTCGATCCTTGAGAATGTTCCATGTGCACTTGAGAAGAATGTGTAACCTGCTGTTTTTGGATGAAGTGTTCTATATATATCTATTAAGTCCATCTGGTCTAATTTTTCATTTAATTCTATTATTTCCTTGTTGATTTTCTGTCTGGATGTTCTGTCCATTGGTGTTAATGGTGTGTTGAGGTCCCCTACTATTATTGTATTGTTGTTGATGTCTTCTTTTAGTTCTATTAAGAGTTGCTTTACAAATTTTGGTGCTCCTGTGTTGGGTGCGTATATATTTATAAGTGTTATGTCTTCTTGGTGGAGAGTCCCTTTTATCATTATATACTGTCCCTCTTTATCTTTCTTTATCTGTTTTGCTTTGAAATCTACCTTGTCTGATATTAGTATAGCGACACCTGCTTTCTTTTGTTCATTATTAGCTTGGAGTATTGTTCTCCATCCCTTCACTCTGAGTCTGTGTTTGTCTTTGGGGCTGAGGTGTGTTTCCTGAAGGCAGCATATTGTTGGATCTTGTTCTTTGATCCATCCTGCCACTCTGTGTCTTTTGATTGGGGAGTTCAATCCATTTACATTTAGAGTGATTATTGAGACGTGGGGGCCTACCACTACCATTTTGTGTCTTGTTTTCCGGTTTTCTTCAATTTCCTTTGTTTCTCGTCCCATGGTTTAATCTGTTCTGATGTAGAGCTGCTACTCTCTGTTGTTGTCCTTCTACTTATCTCCTCTGCTCTTGGTTTTGTAGCCCCTTTCCTTTTTTGGATTTTTCAGGAATGAGGGTTTTCCTGAGGATTTCCTGAAGAGGAGGTTTTGTGGCAATGAACTCCCTTAATTTTTGTTTATCTGGGAAAGTTTTTATTTCTCCATCGTATTTGAAGGATATTTTCGCTGGGTAGAGAATTCTCGGCTGTAGATTTTTGTCCTTCAGATTTTTGAATATATCATTCCACTCTCTTCTAGCCTGTAAAGTTTCTGCTGAGAAATCTGCTGATAGCCTGATGGGGGTTCCTTTGTAGGTTAGTTTCTTTTGCCTGGCTGTCCTTAATATTTTCTCCTTGTCGTTGACTTTTGCTAGCTTCACTACTATATGCCGTGGAGTTGGTCTTCTTGCATTGATAAAGTTTGGAGATCTATTGGCTTCTGTCACCTGAAGATCCATCTCCCTCACCAGATTTGGGAAGTTCTCAGCCATTATTTCTTTGAATAGGTTTTCTGCCCCTTTCTCCTTCTCTTCTCCCTCTGGTATACCTATAATCCTTACGTTGCATCTCCTAATTGTGTCTGATAATTCTCGGAGAGTTTCTTCATTTCTTTTAAGTCTTGCTTCTCTCTCCTCCTCTGCCTGCAACAATTCTATATTGCCATCTTCCAAATTGCTAATTCTTTCCTCCATATTATCGGCCCTACTGTTCAGAGCATCTAGATTTTTCTTAATCTCCTCTATTGTGTTCTTCATTTCCAATATTTCTGTTTGGTTCTTCTTTATCGTATCAAACTCTTTTGTGACATAGCTCCTGAACTCGTTGAGTTGTCTGTCAGAATTCTCTCTTAACTCATTGAGAATCTTAATGATGGCTGTTTTGAAGTCATCATCATTTAGGTTATATATCTCATTTTCTTTGGGATTGTTTTCTGTGTATTTGTTACTTTCTTTCTGTTCTGGAGATTTAATGTATTTTTTCATATTGCTTGATGATGTTGATTTGTGCCTCCGCATGGAGATAGAGTTTAGTTGCTCCTTTCACTTGTTTCAGCTGCTGCGGTGGGGGGAGCAGCTGTTTATACTTCACCAACCAGGAACCCTGTCCATAGTTGCTAACTGGGCCTGGGCCCCTCTTCGTAGCCACAGTGGCCCTTTGGATTCCCTCCTCTGCCGTGGGGGCTGTCACAGGGGGGCTTCAGGCTGCAGGTGCCTACTGTTGTTGCCCACCTAGATGCGCTCTCTCCTTGGGGTCTGCAACGGTGTTATGGGCTTTTCCAGCGGCCAGGGGTGGGATCACTTATATTTGTCGCTCCGTTGCTGTCGGCACCCACCAAATCTCACTTGTCCTCTATGGGTCGCAGGAGAGCTATTGGCATCTTCTACAGTCTGTGGTTAGTACACCTAGCTATGCTGCTTTTGCCCTGGGGTCTTCCAGCCTTGTGGCTGGCGGCTGGGTGCCTTCTACTGGTGCTGTGCAGAGGCTTTCCCTAAGGCTGCTGTGAGCCTGTAGGGTTTCCCCCTAGGCTACTAAGCTGGGTCTCTGGAACTCTCTCCAGCCCCAGTCCTCTCCGAGATCTCCGGCAATCCCTAGTCCCACGGGGCGGGCAACGGCAGCTGGGGGTCGCCCCGCCCTCTGGGCTTCTCTCCGGGCCTCTCCCGGGAGCCCTGAATGCTGGGCGTGGCCCCTCTGCTAATGGCAGACAGAGAGTTTTGTCTGCTGCCTGGCGGAGCTCCGGCGCTTCCCCTACAGGTTGCAGAACCGGCCTTTGAAAGTTCCCCCCGCCCCGGTCCTCTCCGAGATCTCTGGCAATCCCTAGCCCCATGGGGCGGGCAACGGCAGCTGGGGGTCGCCCTGCCCTCTGGGGTTCTCTCCGGGCCTCTCCCGGAGCCGTGAATGCTCAGCGTGGCCCCTCTGCTAACGGCACACAGAGAGTTTTGTCTGCTGCCCGGGCGGAGCTCCGGCGCTTCCCCTCCGGGTCGCAGAACCGGCCTTTGAAAGTTCCCCCAGCCCCGGTCCTCTCCGAGATCTCCGGCAATCCCTAGTCCCACGGGGCAGGCAATGGCAGCTGGGAGACCTCCGTGCCCTCCGTGTCTCTCTCTGGGACCCTCTGGGCGCCCCGAGCACCAGGCTGGGTCTCCCCGCCAATGGCGGGGAGAGACTCTCCCCGCGGGCTCAGGTGTGCAACTCCAAAGTTTCCCTCTTCGTTTAGGAGTAATTGCGGGGGGTTTAGGTAGGGTTCTGGTCACCTGTTTCCACCGTCGCTCCTCTGTTGTGTTCTCGCTCCTGCCCTAGATGTGTGTGGATCCTCTGGGGGCGTCCGTTGGAAGAAAGCCGCTTGCGGGTACTAGGCTGCCCGTCGGGGTCAGAGAGTTTTCACCTATTTCCACATCCTCCTGGAGGAAAGTCCATCCGCCTTCCGATGTATAGTCGCGTGGGTGTCTCAGACGTCCTGAGATGCTGTCTGGATATCCTTTGTCAAGCGATAAGTGTCCAAATAATTGTAGACTCGAAGGGCGAGAGACAAAGAGGACTACTCACGGTGCCATCTTGGCTCTCTGTCGAGTTTATGTGTTGTTAATGGCTGCTTTAATGCTACAAAGGCAGAGTAGAATGGTTGCAACAAAGAGGCTATGGCCCCAAATCCAAAAATTGTTGCTGTCTAGCCCTTTACAGAAAAAGTTTGCTAATTCCTGGCTATAACCATTTACATTTACTGTACTGTTTTCTGTTTGTTTCTTCCTTTTTTTGTCCCTCTGTTTCCCTTTCTTTCCTGCTTTTGAGTTATTTGAATATTTTTTAGTATTCTAGTTTATCTATTAGGTTTTTGACTATCCGTCTATCTACATATCCACACATAGAAATATGTATATATATTTAGTGCTTGCTCTCGAGATGACAATATACATTCTTAACTTTTCAAAATTTACTTAGAATTAGTGTTTTACCACTTCAAGTAGAATGTGTTAATCTTACCACCATGTAACTCCCTTTACCTCGCCTCTTTGTGTTGTAACTGTGTTATGCATTATATCAACTTACACTGAAAACCCATCAGATAATACTGACATTTTTTTCTTTCAACTCTCAAACGTATTTTAAAGAACTCAAGAGGGAAGAATAGTCTACTCTATTTACCCAGGTATGGTAACATTTCTCTGGCTTTTCCTTCTTTCTTGCTGTTCTAAGTTTACTTATGGTATCATTTCCCTTCAGTTTGAGGAACTTTCAGCAATTCTTTTAGCGAGCTCTGTTGGCAGCTAATTCTCTTAGTTTCCCTTTGGCTGAAGATGTCTTTGTTTCATCTTCCTTCCTAGAAGGTAGTTGTATGTATGTAGAATTCTGGCTGGACAGTTCTTGTATTTTAGCACTTTTAAAATGCTTTCCCCTCCTCTGGCCTTCATGGATTCTGCTGAGAAATTTGCAGTAATTTGAATTGTTATTCCCCCCATTAACACGTCATTTTTCTCTATTTGCTTTCATATTTTTCCTTTAGTTTTCAAAAGTTTGATGATGATCTGTCTGGGCATGGATTCTTTTGTGTCTTTTGCCAAATTTGGAAAGTTTCAGCCATTATTTCTTCAAAATGTTTTCAGAGCCGCACTCTTTTTCCTTCCAGGACTCGGAGGACGTGAATGCTTCATCTGTGGTGCTGTCCAACAGGCCTCAGACTCTGATCATTTTCCCCTCAATCCCTTTTCTCTCTGTCTGTTGTTCAGATTGGATAATTTCTATTTATCTTCCTTCATGTTCATTGACATTTTTTCCCCCTGTCACCGCCCGCTGTTTTTCTTTGGAGCTTGTCTAGTAAACTTTTTATTTTGGTTATTATGTTTTTCAAGTGTAACCCATTTGATTCTTCTTTATATCTTTGATTTCTTTGCTGAGATGTTCTATCTTTCTATTTCAAGAGTGTTAACCATTGCTTCTTGGAGCATTTTTCTAATAGCTGTTTTAAAATCTGTGTCAGATAGTTCCAACATCTGTGTCATCTTGGTGCTGGCATCTGTTGTTTGTCTTTTCCCATGCAAATTGAAAATTTCCGGGTTCTTTATATGCAGAGTAATTTTGGATTATGTCGTGAATGCTTTGAATATTATGTTATGAAACTCTGGGCCTTATTTAAATCCTATAGAGAATGTTGATAATTTTGTTTCAGTAGGCAAAAACTTGGTTGGGTTTAGGCTTCCACTGCTGACCAGGTCTCTGTAGAATGTGGTTTCAATTTTAGGCCCATCTTCAAAGACGTTGTAGTGCTGTTCATATCTGTCCCACATTGGTGCCATCTGCTTGCTAGGCTGAGATGCGAGCGAGGATCTGTCTCTTAGTGCAGTTCTTAAAGTCTTTAGTTTGCTATTAAAGATCAGATCCAGGCATGTGCGGTTCGAGTGTGGGCCCCTCTTGAGCATTTGTGAGCATTTCCCTCTCTGTCATCTCTCTGGCATATTCTGGTTCCCTGGGCCTCTTCTTTATGATCCTCCGGTCAGAAAGCTATGGCTTTAGTTACTTCCTCTGCTGTGTACTTCCTGCCGCTGCCCCTGCTCCCAGGGCCAAGCAGTGGGAAAACAGAGAGTGAAAAAGCAAAGGGCATCTGTCCCGCCTTCTTGGGTCTGTAGCTCCTCTGATCAGAGAGGAGGGTTCTCCTATTTGAGAGTTTTAGGTTCCTGTGTGATGCCAGTGTCATATCTGTTCCTGCCTTTGAGAGTCCCTTGTGGCTGGGACATGGGAGAATGGACAATGAAAAAAAAAAAAAAGGAAAAAGAAATTGAGGTTTACCCCCACTATCTCTGAGCATTAGGGGACCCTTCCCTGCGCTTTGATCCGGAACTAGAGGGCTTTGCCTGGCGCTCTCTCTGTCCATGTCCCGATGCCACCTCTGGATTTTCTGAGTTCAGGCTGGGGGAAACTGGAGGAAAAATGGGGAACTTACCTCCAGTTTGGTGGTACTTTGACTTCTGGTCTTCCCTAATTCCCATGCTCCTACTTACTTTTTACAGTCCTCAGAAAACTACCCCAGGGATTCTGTCCAAGCTTAATAGATTCATTGAAATGGGAGAGGCATGGCGTCCTGTGTTTCTCCACCTCGCTCTGAACTGGAATGGGGGCCTTTGGTTGTTGGCATCTTCCTTGCAGCATTTCAGATGTATTTGACCTAAAAGCATGAGGTAGGTGTTTCTATAATGACATGGAGAGATCCCCATGACACATTGAAAACAGAAACAAAGCAGGTCACAGATCACTTTATATGATGTTCCCATTTATGTATAATTGTGTATATTTATGTATAGAAAACTTAGTGTTTTAGGATGCTTCTTGCTGCAAGTAATAAGATACCCAATCAAAAGTGCCTTGAACATTAAGAAGTTTATTAATTTCACATAACAGGAGGTCTGAACATGGGTGATTCCAAGGTTGGCTAATTCCTCAGCTCAAGAATGTCAAGGCTCTAGTTTCCTGTTCGGTAATTTTTTTGACTTTCTCTAAAGGCTATACAATGGCGGCAGCCAGTCCAGGCTTCCTTTCCTCATACGGCAATGTCCCAAGTCAGGAACAGCCATCGCTTCTCATGTCTCTTTTATCAAGAAGAAAAACTTTTTCTTAAAGCAGCCTCGCAGACTTTCCCTGTGCTAATTGACAGGACTGACTCATACCCAAGCCTAACCAGTCTCTAGTACCAATAATGGAATTACCAGGTTGAACTCTACCAGTCCATATATATCCCCTGGGGCTGGAAAGGGAACTCAGTTGGGCTCCCAATGTCCAAACAAAATCAAATGTATCTTCACAAGATAGAAAGGAGAGAAATTAAAGAAGACATAAATAAATGGAAAGATATCCTGTGTTCATGAATTGGAAAACTTAATATTGTTCAAATGTCCATACTACCCCAAATGATCTACAGATTCAGTGCAATACCTATTAAAATCCCCGTGGCATTTTTTATAGAAATGGAGAGAACAATCCTAAAATTCACGTGAATCACAAAGGACCCTGAATAACCAAAGTAATCTTGAGAAAAGAGAACAAAGCTGGAGGCATCGTGCTCTGTAATGTCAAACTATATTACAAAGCTGTAGTAATCAAAACAGTACAGTACTGGCATAAAAACAGATGCATAGATCAATGGAACAGAATAAAAAGCCCAGAAATAAATCTATGCATTTTTTGCCAATTAGTTTATGACAAAGGAGCCAAGAACATACAATGGGGAAGGGACAGTTTCTTCAACAAATGATGTTGGAAAAACTGTACAGCCATATGCAATAGGATGAAACCAGACCACTATCTTATACCATACACAAAAACTAACTCAAAATGGATTAATGTCGTGAATGTAAGACCTAAACTCCTAGAAGAAAACGTATATGATAAGGTCCTTGACATCAGTCTTGGCAATGTAGTTTTGGATTTGACACCCAAAGTAAAGGCAACAAAAGCAAAAAATAAACAAATGGGGCTATGTCAGACTAGAAAACTTTTACACAGCAAAGGAAATCATCAACAAAATGAAAAGGCAACCTACCAAGTGGGAGAAAACATTTGCAAATCATATATCTGATCAGGGGTTAATATCTAAAATATATAAAGAACTCATCCAATTCAATAGCAAAACCTCCAAACAATCCAATTAAAAGATGGACAGAAAATCTAAATAAAGAAGACATATGGATGGCCAATAGGCATATGAAAAAGTGTTCAGTATCACTAATCATCAGGGAAATGCAAATCAAAACCACAATGAAAAATCACCTCATACTTGTTAGAATGGTTATTATCAAAATGACAAGAAATAACAAGTGTTGGTGAGGATGTGGAGAAAAGGGAACACTTGTGTACTGTTGGTGGGAATAGAAATAGTGTAGCCACCATGGAAAACAGTATAGAGGTTCCTCAGAAAATTAAAAATAGAAACACCATATGATCAAGCAATTCCACTTTTGGGTATTTATCCAAAAAAAATGAAAACACTAACCCCAAAAGATATCTGCACCCCATGTTCATTGCAGAATTATCTACAATAGCCAAGATATAGAAACAACCTAAGTGTCCATCGATGGATCAATGGATATAGGAAATGTGGTATATAAATACAGTGGAATATTATTCAGCCATAAAAAAGAATGGAATCTTGTCGTTAGCTATGATATTGATGGTCCCTGATGGCATTATGCTAAATGAAATAAGTCAGACAGAGAAAGACAAACACCATATTATTTCACTTATATGTGGAATCTAAAAAAAACAAAAACAAAAACAAATAACTGAAATGATACATACAGAGAACAGATTGGTGGTGTCCAGAGGCAGGGTTTGGGGGTGGGTGAAACAGGTGAAGGAGCTCAAAAGGTACAAACTTCTAGTTATAAAATAAATAGGTGATAGGGATGTAATATACAGTATAGTGACTGTAGTTAATAATACTGTATTGCACATTTGAAAGTTGCTAAGAGAACAGATCTTAAAAGTTCTCATTACAAGGAAAAAAATTATAACTATGTATGATGACGAATGTTAGCTAGACTTATTCTGGTGACTGTTTTGTACATATGCAAATATCAAATCACTGTTGTACCTCTGAAACTAATATAATGTTCTATGTCAATTATATCGCCATAAAAATAAATAAGTAAATTATAAAAAATATTACAAAGCTAGATAATCAGAACAGTATGGTACTGGCACAGAGACAGACATACAGACAGATGGAATAGAATAGAGAGCCCAGAAATAAACCCATACTCATACGGTCAACTCATCTTCGACAAGGGTGCCAAGAATACACAGTGTGGAAAGGATAGTCTCTTCAACAAATAGTGTTGGAGAAACTCAATATCCATATACAAAAGAATGAAATTGGACCCTTATCTTATATCATATGTAAAAATCAACTCAAAATGGATTAAAGACTTAAATTCATGATGTGAAACTATAAAACTCCTAGAGGAAAAGAGAGAGAAAAAGCTTCATGACATTGGCTTTGGCAATGATTTCTTGGCTATGATACCAAGAGTCCAAGCAACGAAAGCAAAAATGGGCAAATGGGACGACATAAAATGACGAACTTCTGCACAGCAAAGGAAACAGTCAACAGAGCGAAAAGGCGAACTATGGATTGAGAGAAAATATTTGTAAATCCTATATCTGATAAGGGGTTAATTTCCCAAATATATAAGGAATTCCTGCAATTCAACAACAAAAAGAACAAATAATCCAATTAAAAAGTGGGCAAAGGATTTGAAGAGACATTATTCCAAAGAAGACATACAAATGGCCATTGGCCATGTGGAAAGTTACTCAACATCTCTAACCTTCGGGGAAATGCAGATTAAAACCACACCTCTGAGGATAGCCATTATCAACAAAAAGAAATTAACGAGTGCTGATGAGGATGTGGAGAAATTGGAAGCCTTACCCTCTGTTTGTGGGAATGTAAATTGGTGCAGCTGCTGTGGAGAACAGTATGGAGGTTCCTTAAAAAATTAAAAGTCGTATTACTATATGATCCAGCAACCCCACTTCTGGGTATTTACCCAAAAGAGTTGAAATCAATATCTTGAAGAGACATCTGCACCATATTCATTGCAGCATTGTTCACAACAGGTAAGAGGTGGAAACGACCTAAATGTCGAATGGTGGATGAATGGACGAACAAAAGGTGGTATATCCGTACAACGAAATATTGTTTAACCGGAAAAAGGAAGAAATCCTGTCATTTGCTCCAACATAGACGAAACTTGAGGACATCATGTTGAGTGAAAAAAGACAGTCACAGATGGGTAAAGTAGGCAGTATGCATGACTCCACTCGAATGAGGCAGTTAATCATAGAAGCAGAAAGCAGAATGGTGGTTACTAGGGCTGGAGTGAGGGATGAGGAATTGGGGAGCTGTTGTACAATGGGTATAAAGTTTCAGTCATGCGACACGATTGAGTTCTAGAGATCTGCCGTAAAATACTGTGCTTATAGTTAATGATACTGTAATGTGCACTTAAAAATTTGTTGAGAGGATAGACCTCATGTTATATATTTTTTACCACACACTCACACACACACACACACACACACACACACACACACAATAGAGGGCGGGGGGCATGGGTTGGGTAGACAGCCAACAGTGTCTTCCATGGATGTGAGTACCAATGCTGACCTACTAATAGTGCTTATCTCTTGGGTGTGGGATTTTGAGGAAACTTTCACTTTCTTGGTTTTGGTGTTTTCCAGCTCATCACATATGATTACTTACGAATAGGTGTTTCCGTTTTGAGAAGAGATAAAAAGTTTCCTGGCTTTTATTCACTTCTCCGTGGAGCCTGCCCTGGTGGCCAGGCCCTCTCGGCCTGCTCCCTTCTTGAATGACTGGGAGCACTCAAGGTCAGTCTCAGAGTTCAAGATTTCAGTCTAACCCATCTTGTTTTGTTTGCTGCTGTGACCTCTGCATTTATTTATCTTCCACCTTCAACTGGGTTGTAAGCTTTTGGAGGTCAGACATATTTCATCTTCTGGATCTCCGGGGCCTCCAGGGCTGAGAACTTGGGCAGAACACGAAAATGCTTATTAAATGATTTGTAGAGTAGGCTATTTCTGGGCAAGCCCTGGGGAAGGGGGCTAATGTGTGGTCATTTACTACCAATATATCTATGGAAAAATAGGATCACTTTTGTGTTTGGATCCCCGAAGACAAGAGACAACTCAGAGAACTGAAATTTTGCCGGGAAGACGTAAGTGGGAAGCAAATGATTACTTAATCAAAACAGGTCCGCTTTAAGCCGTTCTGTGGTGTTTTCGTAAAGCAAGCCTGCATCTTAAAGGACTTTTGTATGTTAGTGGACCAGTATTTCGGTTATCAAATGCTTCAATTTAGATTAAAAAATTCCTTCCTGGTGGTCTACAGAAAGGATATGCAATTCGTCACCCAGGGAAGTCCCTAAAACATTCTCCATGTCTAATGCTTTGTTTTTAACTTGTGCTTGCTTATAGGAACCAAGGCAGAACAATGCCAGGTGGCCAAATGGCAGAACCGGTCCAAACCGGAGAGGTCCAAGATGGCGATGGGGTGCCGTGTGCAAAAGGAAACGTGTGCAAAAGGTACTGTGTGCAAGAAGGGAAGCTCTGCGCATGCCCAAATGCCCCTGCCCCGAGTGATGACGCAGAGACCACCCCCCTCTTCGCATCCCCTAAGAACCTGCTCACTTTCCCTTCAGAGAGAAGGTGTTTTAGCCCACGAGCTCTGCCTCCTCCGTTCATTGATCAGTGATCATTTCTGCTCTGATGTTCCAAGGGTGTCGTTCTATTGGCGTGGGTGGCTCCAGGCAAAAAGACCCACTTCCGGGTCATCGGTCCCTTGCGGCTCAGTAACAAATTCATAAGCCCTTAGTTACCCAAAGAATCCTCTCTAAATTTTCCAGTACCACACCTTAAAAAATAACGAATCAAATGATGTTGTGTCGTTAGGTATAGCTACTCACATAATGCTTGTTACCTCTCAGAGTCTTTTCATTTATATCACAGTGTCCCACGTAAAAAGTACCTTTGACACCATGACTCTAATTCCCTTAGATAGGTGGGTGACAAGAGATTTTCACATATTGAGGTATATGGGGTAACTATTTGGGTTCAAAATTGATTCGGCTTGAACTAAAAAGCCTGGCTTATGGCATATCAAACACACATTGTACATCTGCTTAACCATCGAAGTAAAGCGTGCCCTCTCTTCAGATAAGAATGCAGACTTCCCCCCTCCCTTATTGGTAACACCTTTAATACTCCCTTTCCCCACATTGGGGTCCTGTTGACCTGCTAATTCGCAACTAAATACCTCTTTGAAGCTTTGAAAATGTATCCTGGGTGTGTTTACTGTATGCTCTTTGTTCTAAAAAGATATAAGACTGTACTGAAAACCACGCTTCTCTGGAATGCTTTCTAAGGCCTTCCCGGCTTATACTCTTCACCCTGGCTTGAGTAAACCTCACCTTAATTCTCTTATCCTAGAATGGTTATCGATGGTTTTGCATCGACACAGGGAAGCAGGCCCACAGAGGAGGTGCTTTTCCAGGATACGCAGCTGATTATTGGCAGCCCTGACGAGAATCCAGGAGGAATGATTCTCAGCTTTACCACTTGGCCAGGCTGCTTCAAAGGTCTTGTTTCCTTGAAGGCGTCAACCTTCAAAAGCAGGAAGCAGTTTAAGAGGCAAAGCGTTTATTTGGGATCAAAGAATTGCAATTTGGGGAGCACAGATTCAGGGGGAAACCCAAATAGTCTCTCTCTAGGGAGTAAAAGTCAGGGGCTTTTAAAGGCAAAGAAGGAAGGTTGCATTATGGAGAATTTTAATTGGAGTTGGAGGCAGAAAGCTAGTCTTAGCTAAACATTGATTGACTATTGATTCTATCTTCAGAAAAAGCAAAGTCATCAGTCTTTGTGGTTGGACGTCTGCTTTCCTGTTAGCATTATGAACAAGTGCTTGGAAGGCAACACTGACCCGGTCCAGTCCAAAGCTTCAAGGGGAGGATGTGCAGGCAGTTCCTCTGAAATGGCTACTCCGGCTCTTTTTAAAACGGCTCCAAAAGTTATATCAACTTTTCACAAAGGGTTGTTATTTGTTCCAGCTATGTAAGAGAGTTGTCAGGGAAAGCTAATTAATTAAGCAAGATGTAAAACAAGCTAGGATCAAGATGTGTATATTTCAGTAAGAATGAGTGTACCGGATGCTTTTGGGAAGAGGTGTTAGACAGAGTTTGGGGTGGTGAGCACCTGAGTTTGAGACACCAGAGGACACCCCAAGAGGACAAAGGCGCTGGTAAGAAGGATGGGCAAGACCTAGAAGAAAAATATGGCCCACCACCGCAGTCATGCTCCATCAGCCAGATGCCGGAGGTGGGCGCCTTCCCTGGATCACCTGGAGAAGGGTTGTCCTCCATCTCAGGTCCTGTGGGAGGTCGAAAGCTTTCACCAGGGATTTTGTGGGTTCCTGTTGACATTTATTTCTAGTTATTTCTGGCTAGGATTCTGGCTTTGCCAAATTATCATTTTCTTCTGTGCTTTTTGAAACTGCTCTGTAATTTCTGCCCAGGCCTTGACCCAAACATGTGAAGCAGGTCTGGCAAACTCTCTAAGACTATTGGGTCCCATGTCAAAAGAGCTCCTACTAGTTACATATAGGACAATTTGACCATCAATAAAAATAATAACTGAACTATATTGAACACATTAAATATGTTTAGATACAGGAGTCCATAATGATTATGATAATAATACAAAAGACCTCATTTATAACCTTTGGATTCTAGAGAAACTGTTCATTATTTTGAAAGATAAATAAAGGGAAAATAACAATTCTTTCTTTATTCTGCCTTTGCCAGTCTACCTCAACCTCAGGGTAACCAAAGGGTTGACAAGGAGAAGTGTCTCTGTGTAGAAGCTACTAGATACAGAAGAAACAGTAAAATTAGAATACCACAATTTTGCAACCTTTAATGAAATATTGATGTAGGCAGTGATCAGCAATGGTATTGGTATCATAAAATGAGAACAGTTGGATATTATATGTCTCCCAGTGGAAGTTTTAAACATCATTTATGAAGTAGTCTTGCCAAAAGAAATCAAACTATCGAAAGGGTTGACTGCGTTATGGTTTTATTTCTTTTGGCAAGACTGCTTCATAAGCGGTGTTGAGTACTTCCATCAAGATGGATTTGCTTCAAAATAGCATAGAGTGGGGAAAAACTGGGGGATGGTAGAGATGAAACAAGACTGTCTATGAGTTGATGATTGTTGAAGCTGGGTGACGATCACATGGGGCTTTGTTATTTTTCCTGATATATCTATTTGAAAACTTCCGTAATTTATTATATTTCCAAATTGTCCTAATGTAGCACAAGCACAGCAAAACAACTGCACGTGTGAAGCAGCTCTATGTGGTAGACGTTTATTGAAAACTCAGAGATCGGTCGTACCGAGGGAGGTTCCACCAAGCCTTCTGTAATGGTTAGTTTAATAGTGAATATTAGGCTTGTTTTTCTTAAAAAATGCTCCTCAGTCTTTGCAACGACTCACATCCAGCTTCTTACTGTGTTTCCCTCTCTAGCAATGCCAGAAAGTACTCCTACTTATCATACAGAACAATTTAGCTGTCCCTAATCAGGAACTCAACTTTGGACCTCCTTTTGCAAATCCAGCGTTTCCTTGATGTGCTAGAGAACAGATATTAATTATTCCAGATTCACAGCTTCCTCCTCGTGTTTGATAGGGTAAAGATGAAGCTGCTATAACAAAGTAAGTGACGATGCATTGCCTCAAAAAGAGAGATGCTTATTTCTCTCTCCCATAATGGGTCTGGGGATGGCTAGTCCCGCTCCACTCCATGAACTAATTCAGGGACCCTCCATCTGGTGCCCCAGCCCTAGTGTGGGGAGTTGTCAGTGAGAAGGCAGGGAGAGTGGAGGAGTCCATGCCCAGCATCCACAGGAGTAGACCCAGAGGCTGCACACATCACTTCTGCTCACATCCCATCTAGAGTTTAGAGGGAGGGATCCATCTCACTCCAGCTGGCTCTGCTGAAAGCTTCTTACCCTCTGGGCCTGGCGGATGCATAGAGCTGACTTGTGCTGCAATTTGCAAGGCTCTTCAGACCTTCCCAGTGGATCCCTTGACTCTGGTTCCTTTAAGTAGGCCTATGCTTCTCTATTCTGGGTGATGGCTTGAGACACAGCCTGCAGCCCCAAGGAATGTTGTCTTGCTTCCCACTTCTTGCTGCAGAGATCTCTGCAGCCCTCTAGGTGGTCCTAATGGTCCCAAGCATCCTGTTGGCTTTCTCTTTCAGGGGCCCACATTGGTCCTTGGGGAGCACTCACACATCCCCTGCTCTCTGGGAGGGCAGGCCGAGCCTGTCTTACCAGTACTCTCTATGCCCGCCTGAGACCTCTAGATTTCCCAGGTGGGAGTCGGAGCCCAGCCCTCCCCACCCTCCAGCTGGGGGGCCGCATGCTGAGCTCTCCCTGAAGCCCTGTCCCTGCTTCGTGACATCTTTCCTCTCCACACCCACACGTCACTCTTTGGGCTGCAGGTAGGAGTCACAGCACATTTTGCCCTAAAGATATGATGGCTTTTTGTATTCACGGGAAGGTTAGGGGGTGCTCAAGCTGTGGATGTGGTTCTCACCCGACCTCATAAATTCTACATTTGGTGATCTCTCCTAGGCAATTTGGTTTTGGACATCTATTGTCTTGGGGCTCAACTGGAATTGAAGCAGGAAGAGTTCCATCCTATCAGCCTCTGATAAAAATGAGTCATGCTTCCTGCAAAAGGCAAAAGCAGCCACCCTCACTTTGGGTTTGAAATACACTTTTTATCTCCTCTCTCCAGTCGGACACCTGATCTATGTCCAGCCCTTTCTCGGGAAGGCAAACCTGAGAAGGAAGCCAGTGTAGGGGAGGAAGAGAGTTCGTCTGTCCTCTAGGTCCTCTGGCTGGTCTAATAATTAAATTGACATGAAATGGAATAACTGGAGAAAAATCAAAGTTTAATAACATGTATACATGGTAGAAACCCAGGAAAACTGAGCAACTAAGCCACCACCTTAAATACCATCTTCAGCTAAACACAAAGGAGGATGTTGGGGGTAGTAGTTTGGGACTTCAAGGGGGTGGAAGGCAATTTACATGGAGATGGAAATGCAAATGCTCCTTAAACAAATGTTTCCTGGGCCAGCTATAAACAGTGTGACCCGAGAGACAGAACTTGGATAAAAATGGGCTTAACAAGGACCCTCCCAGATTACCAATATTCAGAGTTACCTACCGTGATGCTCTGTCCTGGGGACAGGTCTTCTATCTTAAATTCTTTTAGGCAGTTAGGGGGAAGGTCAAAGTTTCTTTCAGAGTCTTTTGTTCTTAAAAATAATCAAGCCAAAGAGATGTACTTTTGGGTGGCAAATTCCTATCCCCACACCAGCATGAATGTCCTGACTGTCTGTCCCCGTCTCCCACTCCTGCCTGCGCCTGAGAAAAGGTGAATGACTGGGTGGGACAATCCTCTGAACAGGATTTTAATGCCCAGCTTTCTGCGGTGCAGTCCATTAGGGGAAAGAACTTTTTCATATTGGTTTGACCTGTGGGTGTTTTCTTTAAACCTAGCAAAACAAAACCTTCAGACTCCACGTTCTTTTCCCGTCACATGAATTATAATTTTTAGGTCAGTGGCGAGGCAGCAGTAAGGGGAGCCCAAGGCTGTGTTCATTAGACCCAATTAGTGTAGACCTTGGATTAATATGTTTCCACCTTCACACGTCCAAGCCCTTTTCAAGGCTGTGAGTCCAATAGAAGGATTTATGATGAAGTGGACAGAGGGCTGAGTCACACCCCAGCCATCTGGCGATACTGGCTGTCCTTATGCCAATATGTCTTTGAGCCTCAGAGCCTACAGCTGAAGGGATCCATTCCACACACCTCAGCTAAGTGCCTGCTCAGTGCTTGGCACTGAAGGCCACGTGTCTGGGATGGAGAAGACAGCCCCTGACCCCAAGGACCTGGGGGCCAGTCATGGAGAGGAAGGGAGTGGAAACATACCCAGGGTCAGCCACCCTGAAGGCCAGTCCTCGCAGGGCCCAGGGATAAGCACCTTCCTTGTTTGTGGGGGCCTCCTCATGCCTGGACTCCTCCAGCACTGCTGCATCTCCAGGTGTGCTTATCCACTTCACCTGGCCTTGGGGTTCCTTCCAACCTGGCCTCCAGAATTCATGCTGACCACCTTTCTCTGGCCCTCCCACTGTCCATCCATCTCTGGGTCCTGAACTCCCCTCTGTTGAGTTCAAGCCTAGCCTCTCATTGTTCATGAAGGCCCCTGGACTGAGGATACGAACTTGCCTGGATCCAATAGCTTTGACCTCCCACCCTCTCAGGGAGTGACCTCTGGGGTTCACCCTGCTGTGACGGTGGCAACCCATCACCCCATCACAGATACTCACCCCAGCCTGGGTAATTCCCCGTGATCTTGGTTCAGCTGTGTTCTCTGGGGGAGAGGACACAAACCTGGGATGTCAACAGCAGAGGGGATGGCCAATTATGTTCTACCACATACCGTGGGCCTAATTCAAAGGAGCTTCCTGCTTACTATCTGGTTATTGAATTCACCATCTTGCGTGGGTTTAGGATGCTTGTACTTAGAGAGGTTCGATTTTCTTCAGGGGACTATGGTGGCAAACAGCTCAGGCCTTCACCCCAAATCGGAGGGCCTGTCCATTGCCCAAATCTCACGGATCTTGCATCTTGCTTGGGACCTGCTTTCCAGCCGTATCACCCTACCTGCGGTCCCCTAAACATGCTGTCTTTTCCCCGCCTCCAAGTCTGTGCTCTGTTTTTCCCTCCATTGGCAATCACGCTCTCCCATGTATACCTGGTGAGCTCCTAGCTGTCTTCTGTGGCCCAGCTCTGGGTTCTTCCCAGACCACCCAGGTGGATCTGATTCTGTTTTCCTTAATGGCACCTCCCATAGGTTGTATTTTCACTCAGTCACAACTGTGATTTTATATTTTACTTTTTCCTCATAGACCTTCCTTCCCCTGGAAATGACCCGACCCGCTCTGTGCAGGCACCTACATGGTGAAGTGAGACCGAGGGTGGGACGGGTCTCATATGACGCAGTGGTGCTGCCTGCGGTGGGCTGGAAGCAACTGGGCCGGGGGCACGGCCTCTTTCTGAGTGGAGGGTCTGTACATGCTGAATCCTGCCAAGCAACAGAGCTGTCCAAGGTCCTGCTGGGACAGAGTCCCAAACTCAGCCTCTCCAGCCCAGGCTGCAGAGAGAAGCGGGGCTGGTGGGTGGGTGTGAGCCCAGGCTGTGGACAGCGAACGCGTGAGGACAGTGCAGGAAAGGGGCAACACACCAGGCAGCCCAGGCCTGGCCAGCAGGTGTCCTGTGAGCCCTTCTTCAGAGGAAAGGGGCTGGAAAAGCCTGCCCAGTGAGGTCCGGGCTGGGCTCCTGTGCACTAAACCAAGCAGAAGTCTGTGCTTTTGCCTTGGGAACAAAATTGTCCTCTCCTGTGATTCCTTCCTTGTGGAAAGACGGTCAGGACTGAACTGGAGTCACCTCCCTCAGGTAAGGAGGGACCCTGTCCCTGACTTCCTCCAGATGAGCCAGGCCCACTAGGAAGTGCTAAGTGTACTGAACGTTGAGGGACACAGTGAAAGGAGTCGCCGGGTCAACAGCTGATAGGCGGGGGGTCAGACTGAGATCTGGGTCTGCTGACCGCAAAGCCCGCGTTATTCCACTAAGTCGTATTGCCTGCCTATTATTTATATATTCTAGTTTCTTTTTTTATTGAGATATAATTGACATATAACATTATATTAGTTTCAAGTGTACAACATAATGATTCAATGTTTGTATATATTGTGAAATGATCACCACAGTAAGTCTACTTAACACCCACCACCATACATCATTAAAATTTTTTTCTTGTGATGGGAAATTTTAAGATCTACTCTCTTAGCAATTTTCAAATATACAGTATTATTATTATGCAATATACAGTATTATTAGCTATAGCTACCATGCTGTGTACTACATCCCCGTGACTAGTTTATGTTATAACTGGAAGTTTGTGCTTTTGACCCCCTTCACCCATTTCACCCACCCCCAGACCCGACCTCTGGAAACCACCAGTCTGTTCTCTGTATCTACCAGCTTGTTTCTTTGTTCTTTGGAGGTTTCTCAGATTCTGCATGTAAGTGAGACCAGACGGTGTTTATGTCACTTAGCATCGTGCCCTCAGTTTGCATCATCAGACCAGGGACTTTTGTGAATAATGAGAGGCAAGCAGCCTTCCGTGTCCAGAAAGGCATTCGCATAAAGAGGGACAGATGCTGGCAGTAGGTAGCCACGTGGAGTACCTAGGACTGTGGGGTCTGAAGGAAGTTAGTGGGGCATTGACAGCATCTGCTACACCCCTAAGAACCCCAGGCCCTGGATTCTAATCCTGATTCTCTCGCTAACAAACTGTTCGATTTTGGATAAGTCATGTGACCCGTGTGCCTCAGTTTCCTCAACAGCAAAATGGGGGATTAACAATTTCATCTCTCCAAGTAGACTAGAAGCTTCTTGAGCCTGTGCTTGGGACGCCCTTTCCTCCAGGTGTGGCTCGGTTCAGTTGCGTGCCTCATCTTGCTGCCTCTTCTGTCGGCCACTTAACGAAGACCCTCCGACCTTTGGAATATGCAGAATGTGTGTCTTTCCAGAAGACACAGCAATGTTACATGCACGTGGCTAGTTCTCCTACACTAATACATCCCTTGATTTTCAACACAGCTCTAGAAACAGGTAGAGCCCATGACAGAGAAGGAAGCAGGGACACAGGGCTGCGTGTGCACCAGGTGCTCAGAAATGCTTCGTACAGCCCGGGACTCAAACATTCCCGTAGTTCTGGCTGGACGGCAGGTGTTCAATCACAGATTCCTATGTACATGTAACTCTGAATGGACACATATTCCAAAATGTCACCCACAGCCATTAGCTATGCAGAGGCTGTCCTTGGTATGGGCCATTAACTGCCATTTATGAACTGGTTTAACTCCCGTGAACGGTGCACCCAGGGATGACCTTGGCTCAGGTGTCAGTAAATTATGCTGCACAGCATTTTGCTTCATACTACAGTCCCTGGTCTGAAGGGGGCTAATTATTACGCAGCCAGGAGGCATGTCCTTTCCATATTCATGGGCTTTCCGCTTCTTGGTCGTCTGCTCATTTCCAAGCACTTTCTGAATTAGTCTCTGAATCTTTTCTGACTTCTCTAAAATATATGGCTTAATTTCCATCAAGAATCACTCATGTTTATAAATAACCTCCAAAGTGACTCCTGGGCTGTTCAACCTATATGAAGTTATCTTTGAGACGCCTGGGGCTTCTGAACAGGGAGCCTGGGGAACTGTCCCAAAGTTTGAGGCTTCAGTCCTTCCTTACTATAGTTCCCACTTTGTACTGAGATTGTGTCTTAAGATGCAAGATTTAAGAGGTGTGTTCCTTTTGATCTGTTCTCTCTCCCCACTCTCTCCAGCCTCCTTCCGAGAAGATGGTGAGGTAGTCTCTCCATGTATGTATATATATACACGTGTGTGTTTGTATGTATATGTATATATGTATGTATACACATATATATATACTTAACTAGATAAAAAAGGTGAAGAAGTTGAAGTCATGGCAAATGAAGGTGTACAAACAAGATAAATCCAGAGCCAGGCTGGTCCTCAAATGCTGTTTCTAGGGTTCTGGGCAGGTATTAGAGGTCATTACAAATTTGGCTCTGAACTTCCTAGCAGCCAAGCAAAGAAAAGCTATCCACAAAATTCACAGTGTCATTAGAAAAAGAAAATCCAATTACTTAGCCAAAACTCAGAGTTTCCTATTACTGAGGCCCCAGGATTTGCACATAAGGGCAGAGTACCCCACCATCCTTGATGAGCTACAGTGAAACTAAGACGGGTTTGTGCTCGGGAGCTGCACCTGGGTGTGCAGCCGCGCGTGCTTGTGTGTTGGGGCGGGGGCAGGCTCGGGTCCCCAGGCAGCTGAGGCTCCAAGGGAGGGGGAGCGGCTTCCGCTCTATAGCTGGTTCTCCTGTGCGGTCCACGCTGAAGGAGGGCCTCGGAGACCCCCTCCCTGTGCAGGCCGCCTGGACATCTGAGCAGACTCGGAAGAGGGCTCCTGGTCCACAGGGACCTCTCAGAGGCCACACTTGCCAGGGCAGGGGTGGGCCCTTTCTTGGCTACCATAGGTCCCCCTGGTCTGGTATGGCCTGGAGTAGTCCCGGGGGGTTTTTCCCGCACTGGGAGGACCAAGCCAAGGGGTCCTAGAATGAGGGGCGTGGGTGGTCAGGTGGGTCCTCACTGTTGTGCTGCCTCGGACCCTCCGTGGTACAGAGAAGCAGGTGGCAGTCCCCTCGGGGTGGCTGTGATCTCCTGACACACAGGATGCATTTTCTCAGCATCAGATACATCAACGTGTTGATAGCATTTATTCAGAGACGCATCCGGAACACGAAACAACAATGCTGGTGGCGTCCTCTTGTCCGCCAGACAGACTGATGCATGTTTTGACAATCACTCAAGGAGTGAGTCGACTTAAAGGTCTTCGGTGCCCTCAGTGTGTGTGCATGGAATCCTGTCCCCACAAGGCAAGACCGCCTTGTTTTCTCTCTCATTGACATCCCTCTGCCGACAGCTTCTCCCTTACCTGGATTACCTTCAGCTTCCAGGAGTGGTGTCCTGAGACGGTGGCTGGTGCGCCACAGAGAAGCCCCTCCTTCATCAGGTGAGGGCTTGGGCGCCATCGCAGTCCCATGAGTGGCGGGTCGCCAGTGGCTGTGACTTGCCAGACGACTGTGGTGTCTGGGAGCTTTCAACAGCAGCTGTTACAGAAACTTCTGGGGCAAAGGGACACCTCAGACTGGGATAATTTCTCTGCAGGAGCGACCAGGCCTTAAGATATGAAAAGTGTTTCCTGGGCGGCTGCTGAGTACTTCCTGCTGCGTAACCCCACCAGCGGTGCTAAGAGCTTTCTGTGCATTTCAGAGCACTTTTCCTCACTTAATTCTCACCAAACCTCTGTGAGGGAGTACCTCAGGTAGAGTGTGACTGATTGCAAGTGACATCAAATACTCCAACGGGCTTGAGCGATAAAGGAGATTTATTGGCTCATTCAAGTAACTAATAAGCTCAGAGGTAGTCCGCATTCAGGTGAAGCTTGATCTAGGGTTCAGAAGGTATCCCTGAGGGCCAGGTGCTCATTTTGTCCCTGCTCTGGCTTCTTGACATCGGCTTCATCCTCAAGTTTATAGTGAAGGCTCCTGGCAGCACAGGAAATCTTGCCGTTTCAAAACAGTTGCTGGAGTTCTAACCCTGACAACCTCATATTGTATGAGTGGAGGAGAGAAGGTCTCTCCCAGCAGATGTAGAACAAGGAGAGATTGTCATCTTTCCCACAAGCCCAGGATGGTCTCTTTGCATCTCCCTGGCTTTTACTAGTAAAGCCAGCTCTTGATGGCCGGAGGCAAGGGATTTCCTAAGGGACTCGGGGACCCTCCCTGGAGGTGGGATGGGTTTCAACTTCATCAAATCACAAGGCTAAGAACAGGGAGGGGAACATAGCTGTCTGTTCATGAAAGAGGGGGATTCGTATGCAGGTGGGTAAAAACAAGGCTTACCCCCAGCTAACAGGTGGGTGCCTGGGCCTTTCCCAGGGTCATATAACAAGCTGAGGACCCACCTGGGGGCTGCTTTTCATCTCCACCATTGACTGTGTTTTTATTGAGGGTCCAGGGCCACAGAGTTTTTCTGTGTCTCCCAAGCCTGGGAAGACGCAACGCCCCGAGAGGACGCTTACCCAGCGTTCGTTGAGGTAGTCAGGGACGTGTGAGGGAGGGTAATGAACTGTTTGACTCAAGCGGTGGATTAAAGTGAGACCTAGGGAGTGAATCTGAACAGATTGTGAAACTCTGTAAAGCCGCCCAGAATCTGGGCTTGACGGATAGGGAGTGAGACATTCTGGGGGCGAATTAACAAAGGGAGGAGAGCACAATGTGAGCTGAGCTGGCAACACTGTGACAGGAAGGCCAGTGAGGAGGTGGTGACAGCGAGCCCCAGCCTGTGGGGACACAGGGGGCCACCGTCCCCCCATCATCGCCGCACCGTGCCCTCAGGTCCAAATAATGTGAGGAAGGAAGTGACCAAGCTCCAAGCAGCTCCAAGATGGAGCTTCGGGCTCAAGAGATAGAAGACGTTCACAGCGGAGCAGCACGGTTGATGTCTGCATCCTGCAGGGTTTAGTGTGCTAGGAGCTAACTAGTGAGCCTTGGGTGGAACTTCGGGTCCCTAGCTTGGGACCAAGAACGTCCGCTGGCATTGACCTGCTTGGAAGGCTCCGTGGAGTCTGAGCTGTGGCAGGAGCCAGGTGACAATGTGGGCTTCCCATGGGCATTTAGTAGGTGTTAGAAATGCGAACTCCCTCCGTGTATCTGGTGCCCTGGCCTTGTAGGGGAGCTTCGACCTCCTTGCTTTCTCTGGGTGCAGTCGTCTTCCCTGCTGCAGCAGATGGAACGCTGGCTCCCGGGTCCCCAAACCTCGCTGGGGGGCACTCCCTCTGCATGGCTGAGTGTCAGGGCTCCCCGCTGGTGTTTGTTCTCCCCACGACAGGAGGTGAAAGCAGAAACCGCTCCGTGGTGGCCTGTCTGCACCTCTGGCAGGGCGAGCAAGCTCCCAGGGCTCCCAGGCCATGGCGCCGTGTCTCCCAGCCCCCTGGCGGGATGCCCTCTCAGGACACACTGGCAGCTCTGGCAGGTGACCTCTCCCAGCTAATTCTGTCTTTCTGATGTGCCATGTTGTCACTGGGGGGCTCTGTCAAGCTCAACTCTGCTGAGAGCCACGGGGATGGAAAAAGCCAGGTGTCACTTGCTGCCTGAGTGGCTGATGCGCCCTGGGAGCACAGGACACTTGGGATAACTCTTCTGCCCCAGACTGGGACATGTCAGGAACACAGTGCTGGTGTTTTCTTCTTTCTACCCTTAATGGATTCCAAATGATTTTTCAGGGGACATGCCTTCTGTGGATTAGGATAATAAAGGTCGCTTTAAACCTAGAATCCTGACAGAGCTAAAAGAATGTTAGTCATCTTTGAGTTCAAATTGATCATCTCCCAACAGCCCACGGAGCAAAGCCGCAGCCCGGCAGGCAGGTGGGCAGTGCTCTGTTTGGTTTCACCAGACTCTTTATTTATATTCTTCTACGAAAGCCCAGAGGCAATTTAAAACAGAAACACGTAAAATAAAGCAGCATAAGTGTAACAATAAAGACGTAGGCCCAAGGAAAATAATAAGGAACATATATTCAACCTGGAGAGAAGGGAGGAAGAGCACCCATAGCAAGGTCTGCCTGGTTGCTTTCAATTTGATTCTGAGCTCCCTGGCAGCCAAAGTGAGAAGGAGGTGGGGTGGGTTGTGCTTTTCTCATCAGAAAAGAAAGGACAGGTGGTATGGGGCTACGTACTTTAAACACGTGATCTCATTTATTCTTCATCACAGTTCAACAAAGCAGATTTCCTCACATCTGGTTTATAGATGAAGAGACATCTTTGACAGCTGAAGGGACCTCAGGGTTACACAGCTGGTAAACGGCAGAGAGGGGATTTGAACCCACATCTGTCTGCTTCTGTACTCTACACTCTTGACCACTAGGCTCCACATATCTAAGGTAAAGGGGGCAACCAGTTGGTGTTATTTTATGCTGTTAAAGGACCCAATCTGACCATCTGGCTTGGATGGATGTTTCTTGTGCCTGGGTTCCCAGAGGGTGCGCCAGAACAAGCCCGCCTGGCACAGTGCTGGCCTGCTGAAGCTCTCGGTGGTCTGAGCCACAGACAAATCAGCAGTCCTACAGTGTCCACAGAGATCCTCCCCCCAACCTGCTCCTGGGTTCCCAGGTTCTCATTCTTCATTTCACAGGACGCTTTTGGGGCCAATGCCCCTGCTTTTCAGACTCCTAATTCTCCAGAGAGGATTTTTGTTTTTGTTTTTGCTTTGGGAGGGGTGGATGGTGCCATTATGGGCTGCCTGCAGGGCAAGGGACACGGATGTCTGGATGAAAACCCACTTGCTCAGCAATGAACTCGAAAACCCACTTGCTTAGCAACGGGCTTGTAAAAGGGAGCCTGAAGCAAAGGCGAGCCCTGTCTCCTGCCATTCTTTGTGTGCAGCACAAAGAACTCACCCTCCTTTAGCAGGAGAAGGGCTTAGCCAAGTAAGGACGAGGTTCTGGAACCCTGTCTCCTGGCGGGAGTGCCCATGGCTTTGGAGAGAAAGGGACCACGGGGGCGGAAGTGGGTCCAGAGGAGACAGTGATGGTGGGGGCAGCAGGCACGTGCTCTGCAGTGTCTGGACAGGAATGGGCTCCTCCATTCAGGCCATGGAACCTCTGGATACTCCCCTTCCACCTGCCAGAGGCAGCAAGAAAGCATGGACCCCGGGAGGAAGCAGCCACTGGTTGAGCTGTCCTTTACTCTCCTGCTTCTTGTGGGAACTGTTAAGGGATAAACTGAGGCATATTAAACATTTTAAGAGTTTATTTGAGCGAAAGTCAATTCATATCAGGCAGCATTCCATCCAGCAGACAGAAGGGAGCTCTGAGGAGCTGTACAAAGGGAAACGCTTGTATGGGCAGCAGGCAGCGGGGAACAAGGAGGTGGTACCAGGCCAAAGAGTGGGTTGGTTATTGCAAGGTCACTTTCCTTTAGGGGCCAGTAGGGGTCCATCAGGCAGATGACCTCATGAGCACTGATCAGGCGATTCCTGAGTGACTGGTTTAAGATTGCATTTCTGGGAAGGATGAAACTGCATATAAGCCTTGGTTGGCGACCCTATTTTTGTCCTGTTGTCTTTTTTTTAGGTGAGGAAGATTGGCCCTGAGCTAACATCTGTGCCAATCTTCCTCTATTTAGTTTGTGGAACGCTGCCACAGCATGGCTTGACAAGCGGTGGGTAAGTCTGTGCCTGGGATCCAAACCCACAAACTCAGGGCCACCAAAGCAGAGCGCTGGAACGTAACTACTATGCTACTGGCCCAGCCCATCTGGTGTTTTTTTAACAGGACTCACCACCTGAATCTGTCCTGTGCTTTCTCTGCTCCTGCTCTTTTGCATCAGAGTGTGGTTGGACCAGCCATTAGGTCAGGCCCTGTTCGACCAGGGAAGTCGGCTCGCCACCATCTGCTGCAGGGATGTGTGGAGGGGGGAACAAAGGCGATGAGGCAGAACCGAGAGGGTACTGGACGGCTGGAAACACGGTCCACGTGTTATTCTAAACGCAAAGAGCCGAATCACTACCCACCAGTGCACACTCTTTGAAGAGCGCACAGGGAAAGATGTAACATGGAGGCTTTGAGTTGTGTTAACGCTCCCGTTAGTGGCGTTACCAGTCCCATAGATGGTAGACGGCTACCAGAACTGGAGGAAATCAGTCCTTCACAGCTCACTTACGGCAGCGTCTGGGCTGGTCATCTTATTTACGGAGTCACAGAAATGAGGTCTATTACCCCGCAGCGTGCTGTTACGTAACTCCCTTCTCCTCCTGAACGCGGGCTGGTTTGCTCCATATGGTTATTGCAGGTAGATTGTTTTACTTCAGGTATGTATTTATTTCTGGAGTAAATAGCTTTTGGCAGCTCAACTTGAAAATTAATTCAAAGCACTAACGAGAGGTATGGGCAAGAGCCAGTTCCGTTCAGCTCTAGAATAGATATTTCTCTTTCGATAGACTCTCCTGGTGTGAGATTCAAAGGGATGTGAAATCATGGGAGGGGCTTCCCGGGAGCCCCGTGGTCCAGGCGAGCCCTGGGCGCGAAAGCGTGGACAGAGCATTTGTTACGTGCCTACCGTCCGAGCGCTTGCTTGAATTTTAAAGGAGCTTTTTGACTTTATGAAAACATCCCTTTAAACTGAAGCTCCTCTGGTGCTGAGAAGTCACTGATGCTGCTGAAAACGGGCAAAGGCAGCAGAGAAGATGAAGTCTGGGGTTAAGAACCTTCGAACTTTAAGATAACGGAGGAAGGAAGGAAAAAATGGGGCTTTGTAACATGGTGGTAAAGAACTTGTTTTGGGACCCCTTACTACACAATTATTTTTGAAAATAACTAGTTTGTAATGTTAAGAATGTAATACATACTCATGGCTAAATTCAACTTGTCTGGAAGGGGCCTAAGGTGAAAAGGATGTCTCTCCACCCCTTCCCCTGAAGTTACCGTGAATCATCGCTTCTTGTTTGTCCGGAAATTTCCTGTGCAAATGAGGGGATATGTATCATATCATTTAAAAAATCACCCCGGGGCTCCCATTGTATGGATCATTCTGCAGCTTGCCTGTTCACTTTGTGCTCCACCTTGGAAATCTTCCCATATCTGCGCAAGGATCAGCATCGGTGTCTGAAATTATTCATTCTGCAGATGTATCATAATTTTTCTGACTTTTTCTCTGATGAAGAATATGTGTGCTGTTTCTTGGCTTTTGCTGTTACTAACCACGCTGCGAGCAGCATCTTCACTCACGTATCTTTGTGTACATCTAAAAGAATAGCTAAAAGATAAATTCATTCTGCTTAGCACCATTTAAATTGGCTTCCAACAATTTTTCTTGCCAGTAGTGTATTAAAATGCCTGATTCTTTTTGTCCTTGTCTAATATTTGCCAAAATCATAGGAGAAAATAATTATTTCATTGATTCATTTGCTCAAAAATGTTTATTGAGAGGCCAACCCACTGGCGCAGCGGTTAAGTTTGCACGTTCTGCTTCGGCGGCACAGGGTTTGCCGGTTCGGATCCTGGGTGTGGACATGGCACCACTTGGCACGCCATGCTGTGGTAGGCATCCCACATATAAAGTAGAGGAGGATGGGCATGGATGTGAGCTCAGGGCCACTCTTCCTCAGCAAAAAGAGGAGGATTGGTGGCAGATGTTAGCTCAGGGCTAATCTTCCTCAAACAAACAAACAAACAAATGTTTATTGAGCAACTACCATATGCCAAGCATGCATTTTAGGCTCTGGGAATATGATGGAGAGAAAAGAGTCAATGGCAGAACGCTTTCCCATTGGAGCTTACGGTTCAGGTGGGGAAACAAACATTAATTAAACAATCACATAAATGCATGTAAATGACTACTTCTATAAGTGCTGTACAAGAGAAATACATGATCATTAGGAGAGTATATAAAAGAGGGAGCGGATCTAATTAGGAGGATGCGCTGGCTGGCCAGGACCAGCTCCCCCAGGAAGGGACAATTGAGCTGCAACCTGCAGAATGAGTAGAAACTCATTAGGCGAAGGAGGAAAGGAGAGGGAAAGAACATCACAGAGGGAGGGACCACATCATGGACAAGGGTCCTGCAAGAAAACCCACGTGGGAGAAGGTAGAAAGGGGAGGTGGTGGGGCCGGCCCGGTGGCGCAGCGGTTAGGTTCGCACGTTCCGTTCTCGGAGGCCAGGGGTTCGCTGGTTCGGATCCTGGGTGCGGACATGGCACTGCTTGGCAGCCATGCTGTGGTAGGCGTCCCACGTATAAAGTAGGGGAAGATGGGCACGGATGTTAGCTCAGAGCCAGGCTTCCTCAGCAAAAAGAGGAGGACTGGCAGTAGTTAGCTGAGGGCTAATCTTCCTCCAAAAAAAAAAAAAAAAAAAACAAAAAAAACCCAAAAAACAAAACAAAACAACAACAAAAAAATTGTATTGGCCTAACTTGTTAAAAAAAAAGAAAGGGGAGGTGGGCTCGGGGCCAGACCACACAGGACTCACTTTAGATCTTTTCTTAAGAGGAGGGGTAAACCTTTGAAGAGGTTCAAACAGGGGAGAGACGTAATCAGATGTGTGTTTTGAAAAGATTGTTGTGTTTGCTCTTAGAGGGAGATGGCAGTGGAAGATAACTCATGTTGCTGTAATTTGCATTAATTTAATTTTGATGAGGTTGGTCATTTGTTATTATGTGTTGGTCAATTGCACTTCGTTTTCTTTGAATTGCCTGATAATAGCCTTGACAACTTTTTCTACTGGGTTCATTTTCCTCTTATTGATTTATAAGAGCTCTTTGTATGTCAAGGAAATTAGCCTTTCATCTGCCAAGAGTTATAAATATTTTTACAATTTTGGTTTTTGGCTATATTTAGCTTTTTAAAAATATTTATATGGTGAGATTTACCAGTATTTCCTTTACGGTTTCTCAATTTTGTGGCATAAAATTTTGTATTATAAGGGCCTTCTCTCCTCTAAGATTACAAATATATTTTTTCATTTTCCCAGTGGTCACATGCTTTTATTTCTTACATTTTAATTGATTTATCTGGAATTTACTTTCGATAGGAATTGAGGTAGGTTTAATGATCTAGTTTTGCTGATTGCTGGCCAGTTGTGTATATCACCATCTTATAAATCTATTAATTTTTCTTGCCAATTTGAAATGTTCCCTTTATCACCTACTAAAGTTCTATCATAAAATACAGATTTAGATGTAACTTTATTCTTTATTCTGTTTCATTTAATTTATTTTTGTCTATTCCTGCACAAGTACTAATTTCAAAAAATTACGGTAGCTTTGGAATATATTTTAATACCTGGTAGGGTTCAACCTCATTTTTCTTTTTCCCCTCCGCAATTTTCTTGGCAGTGCTGTCATATTCCTTTGCAAAGCTCACTGGGAGAAATGAGGCAGCCAGCATTACCTCTGTCACCAGCGTGAAGGTGCTCATTGTCACTCGTGGTCTCATCCTGTGTGTGACATTCAGTGCCCATTCTAGAACCTTCACTTGTCTGCAGTTTGACCTGGTGCTCCCTGCTTCTTGGCGTCAAGATGCCCCTGGGATTCGCATGTCTCCTCCCCTGTGTTCAGCCTCAATAGAATAGGCAGGTTTCAGAAGCACCGCAGCCCTGCATATCCCCCGGGGACTGGAGAATGCAGGCCGTCCTCAGCTCACTCTTACCTAAAGACAGGAAAAGCCAATATCGTCAGTAGTCACAGAACTTCAACTGCAGAAGAAAGGAGAGAAAAATATCCCTGGAAGGGCTGGACCTCAGACCTCTCTCGCCTCCTTTCATGCAGGTGCCTGGTTTCCCTAAGGTCCGGAGTACCTGTTTTTAAGTCCCTCAACAGACAGAGCATGAAGTTGAGAGTCAGGCAGACCCAGTTTCAAATTGTATCTACTTGCTCTGTGACCATGGACCTCTTAACCTCTCCGAATTGCACATCATTCTCTAGGCAACGGAGGGAATGATGCCTCCTCTGAAGAACTGTTCTGAGAAAAAGAAATGAGATCAGCCTAGCACCTGGGACAGCGTAGCTGCTAAACAGTCACCAGTGTTATGAAGCATGCTACAAATTGTTTCATGAAAAGTACTGTGCTAATAATATCCAATCCCTTCTGTAAGTTCTGAATGTGAATTTAAATGCAGACACCAGAGCAGAGTTTTCAAGGCTCCTGCTGTTGTTGCTGGATCATTGGTTGGCAGTATTAAATAAAAAGATAGGGAGACGTGTGTATTCTAAAATACAAAAGCAGGCAGGGAAGTATGGTGTTCCAAACATCAGCTCTCTCCCCGGTAGGCACGGCAGTCCCGTCCCCACCCCACCCTCCCCGGCCGTGCCCGGGAGCCGACTCCGGGTAGCACCATCGGGCCTCAGTGCATCGCTTCTGCAGGGTGCGGGCTCAATTAGCATGCAGAGTGGCAGGGGCCTGGACCTCTGGAATGAACTTTTATCTACTTTCTCGTTTCATAAGTTTAATTAGCTAAAACCGAGCCAGTGGTCTGGTGTAGATGCAAATGCTTTCAGAATGAAAATATCAGTTACCCTGAAAGCTTTTAGGAAAAGTCAGGCAATGAGGCGAACCAAGAACAAGAAGAAGGGGGAAGCAACAAAAGAAAACCTGAAGCCCAAAGCCTGCTCTCCCGGCCCCCTCTCCTTCCTAAAAAAAGAAAACAAATCAGGCCTGGGTCAAAAGGGAATCGCCCCAAGTGGTGGTGTTTTCCAGGCGGTTTGTGAAGTATGTTTTCTGAAAAGCCACGATAATTTCAAATATCCCGGCTGATGGAGGTTTTAATCCCATGGTGTTTCATTAACAGGGAGGGTCGCTAGGCACGCTGGTCAGGGGCAGATAACGCAGTTTGGACGGGAAGGTGGCAATGCCGCGAGCTGGCTTTAGTCGGACGGTCTTGGATTTGAAAGGCTGCAGGCCTCCGGTAGGAGATAAATACCAAGTGACAAGGATTCGTGATGGATGAACTTGGAAAGAGCAGGGGCTGGAGGAGCCACAGGTGACACAGCGTGGGCACAGGGTGGCCCCATTGGAAGAGCCTTCAGGTAGAGGTCAGCCGGCTGGGCTCTCCTCGCCCTCCCCACAGCTCAGCTCGGCCGTGAAGAATGGCCATCACAGAGGCACCCGGAGGTTCAAGGCCCACCGGGATGGGGCGGCACAGGGGCTGGGATGTGCAGCTCAGTGACCTCTCGCTAGATCGGGAGACCTCTAACCTTCAGCCATTTAGCCGTATCTCCTCCTCCTCTGTGGGCCTGCATCCTGTTCCCTTGGGTCCACGCCTCCTGTGTCCCCCTCACCTGGTCCCTGCTTACCTTTCTGGCATCATCTCCCTGTGCATCCATGCCTGCCCCCAGTGGTCCTCCTGGCTGACTCTCACTCCTTCTTTGGAACTGAAGTTAAGCATCATTTTCTTCAGGAAGTTTCTCTGGCGCTTCTCCCTGACTGGGAACCTCAAGGCTGGGTTAGAGGTCCCCTCAGTGTCCCCGATGGCTGCGTGACTTCCTCTGTCGTGGCACTCTCCTGACACTGCCCTGTGACTGGTGGCTGATTTGTCCACCACCCTCTGGGTATGAGCTCCTGGTCTTGGTGTCTCCATTTTGCTGGGCCTGGCGTGGTGCTCAGCAGTAGAAGGAGCTTGTTGCAGGTCGCAGGTCACAGGTCGGGCTCCCCAGGAAGCGACTCTGAGGGGGAAGCTACTCAACTCTAGCAACAGGAGGTTTGTTAGGGGGAGCCCTGGGGCACCGCAGTGGACGGAGGGGAGGGAGGCAGGAGCAGGCAGAGGAGGAGTGAGGGGGCAGGCCTGATGGCTGCAGACCACAGCCCTGTGGGTGGTGCCAATCTGGAACAACCCGGCAGAGATGCACCTCGTTGGGTCCAATGGCAAGGCCTTTATACCCTCACCTTAAGCCGTCGCTGGATGTGGGCCGCTGTGGGAAGGGCATAACCTTGGGTCACGGCTCTCAGCAGCTGAGCTGAACCCGGGAGGGGCTGAGGGCTGTTCAGCAGCTGGAGCCACAAGTGCCCACTGACGTGAACTCTGGGTGGCATGGCCCCCTGTCCACACAGAACCCAAGAACATTAAGATGACTGAGTCCAGCAGTCCTGGCCTACTTTGGGATTGTCAGACCTGTCCTCCTGGGACTCCCTCCATGCATGTTCACTTTCATTTAGCAAATACCAGAGCACCAACTACAGGCCAGCACTGGGACAAAGCGGGCAACTAGACAGGCACAGTCTCTGTTGTCCTGGAGCCCGTGTTCTGGCGGGGGAGACAATGAACATGTTAGCAAGTAAGTAATACAATTTCACCGCCTCACTGGGGCCCTCCAGAAAATCAAGGAGGCGTTCCGAGAGTGTCAGGGAGCAGGACGAGGGAGGTGCCTATTTTAGACAGGGTGTTTGGGAAGTCGTCCAGGAGGGAATGACATTTGCCCTGCAACCTCAGGGCGAGGAGGAGTCAGCTGGCAGCACTTCCAACAGAGACAGGAGTGGGGTGGGGGGGTAGGGGATGGGTGAGTGAAGCCCTGAGGCAGGATCAAGCCTGGCCTGAGTGAGGAAAGAAGCCTTGTTTGTCTGGACAGCTGCGATGGAGCCGGGAGAGCGGAAGATGAGCTAGAAGGGAGGTCAGAGACCAGGTCTTTGATATGATTTCACTGCAGGTACAATGAGGAATTTTTAGTGCGTTTAAAGCAGGGAGGGTGAACTTACCTGATTTATATTGTGAATAGATCACTCTTCTGCTATTAGAATCTGGGCTGTCGGGGACGAGATTGGAAGCAAGGAGACCAGCGAGGAGGCAAGGGCAGCACTAGCCGAGGTGCCTGGGGACGCCACGCAAGGGAGACGGAGAGAGTGGGCAGAGGGGCTGTAGGGAGGGGCGTCGACTACTTGCCGATGGACCGGATGCACCCTGTGAAGGACGAGGGGGAGGACCGGGAGCTCCGGGGTGTGGATTTGAGCTGCTGAGGGTTCAGCGGTGCCATTTCCTGGAACGTGGTGGCTCTGTCCCTTCCTCCTTTTCCCCATCGTACATTTCCTGGTTTATACCCCATTTCCTTGCAGTCTGAGTGTGTTGCGGAGCAGAGATAAATCAAGTCGTGCTAATGTTTCAGACGACTGACCAGGGATTCACCCAGGAAATACGTCTCCAGTGGTGGAACCCGCGGAAAGTAGTGGTTATCTGGTCCCTTTCTTACATACAAGTCTGTGTTTTCACTGCATTTTACCTCCCGTCCTGTGTGGAAATAAAAGCAAAGCAGATAAATGCCAAAGAAATGGGAATCTAAAGTCAATTTCATGGAACTTTCCTAATGGGTGAGCAGTAAAAAGGAAGGCCGAATAATTCAGACAAAGCATTTTTAGCATTTCACAGCCAGCATCTCCAGTGACGGCAATGTTGGTAGATGCTGTTTTCAAGCTTTCCAGTCTGAGGCCCCATCTTAAAAAGGGGTTAGCTGAGAAACTGGTCCGCTGGCAGCGCAGGAGGTCTGGTCATCTGGAGGTGGTGGATAGTACTGTTGGGGGACCAGCGGATGTGTCTGCCCCCTGTCCCCTCTCCCTCCACTGTGCAATGAGCTGCCTGACAGGGTGGCTGATGCAAAAAGTGCGGAGGTCTCAGGGCCATGGGTGCTTCACGAGGGGGCTGCTTTCCAGAGCATCGCGAGGCTGGGCCTGTGGGCCAGAAGCATCACGTGGAGGGTCAAGTTCAGAACTACCGCAAGGATGCTGAGAGATCGCATCTGAGGAGTGATTCACGGGTGACAACGGGAGCACAAGGAGCCGACTCTGGTGCGGGATGGTGGAGAACCAGACGGACCAGGTCCCAGGAGGCCAGGGAGCTCTTGGGCCATGTGTGTGCCTGTGCAGTGTGGGGGACCACTGGCCTTTCACATGACTGTGGGAGGGCTGGAGGTGGGATGGCAAGGAGAATGCAGGCAGGATAACAAAGAAGGCTCTGAGCCTTTCAAAAAATAGGGAAGTGCGGCCAGATGGCCTGCCCACGCTGAGGGACGTTTAGGAAGCGCTCTGTGTGAAGGAGGTGGACTTTTAGTCTTGAGAGATCCCAGCCGGTTCTCCCAGCAGCACCCATGTGACTGAGCCTCAGAAATGGGGGATGATGGCAGTCGGTGGTGGGTGAGTCACCGTGCTTTGTGTGGCTGGGAGCCAGTGCTGAGCCCACTGGTGGAGGCATGAGGTTTGGGTGCAACCTTCATTCTCAGGGTCCTGAGGCTGACCCAGCCTGTCGCTGATGAGTCATGCAGTGGAACAACGACCTTCCTCAAGTGGCAACTAGTAGGAGGTGAGTACGGGTAGTGGTCAGGGCCTGGAGTCGGGGCCATGCTGCGGAGCTCCAAGCCCTGCTGACCTACAAGAGCTGCAGGAACTTGGGCAAGACCAGAGCCCCATGGACCCTCCATCTCCACGTTAGAAACATGGAGGGTGATAACTGTGCTTTCCTCGTAGGGCTTTGCAGGGGTTAGATGGGTTGATACGTATGAAGCACTTAGAAGAGTTGCTGGCGCATAGTAAACACTCAATCAACGTTTTCTCTTCTCATCGTTACCACTGATTGAGCGCCGGCTGTGTGCCGGGAGCAGCGCTCGGCGATACATGGGTATACAAGTATTGCAGCCTCGCAACTGCTGTGAGTGTGATCTCCTCCCCACTCGGCAGGTGAGGAGGCTGAGTTGAGATCACATAATGTGTTGAGGTCAGGCTGCTGGTAAGCACAGCGTTACCCAGTTAGCCAGGACGCCCGCTGGAGGGGGTGCAGGAAACATGGTTAGTGTCATTGGAATTCACACGGATTATTCTTTCAGGGCCCAATCCGAGTCTCAGAAAGTGTCTTTGATGCCTGGTACTAGAGCAGAGGCCAACCTTGGCGGTGATCTGTTCTGGTTGTCAGGTGAGGGCATGTACCACCTGCTGCTGGCAGGGAGGGAACCTAAGTGACAGCATGGGGTTGGAGCCAAAGTCAGGACTTGCCCTCAGTGGGGGAAACTCAGGCTCAAGCCAACCCAGAAAAATAAGACCGTTGTTTTTCCGTCAGAGGATCTTTTAACTAAAAGCACCACAGCAGCCCCGAGGGCTAAGGATGTACTAAGGTCATCCTGCAGAGGATAAACGGCAGAGCTCGGCAGCTGCCAGTGTCTACCATGTGCTTCTTCCCAGGTCTTGGAGCCTTGGCAGGCGTGCACAGGCTCCGCGGGGCTTGGCCCCGGCCGTTGGCTGTCCCCCTGCTAACCAGGCTGCTCAGCTGCCGGACACGAGGGGACTCAGCTCATAAGCTTTTATTTAAGGAAGATGGAAGACTGCTCAGATGACTGGTTTGCAGCCCAGAAATCTGCATGTGGCTGTCAGAATGGTGCTAGAATGGTGCTAGTTAGGCTCCCGCCAGTACTACCACCGGCGGACCATCCACTGCGTGCTGCATTCTGCTGGGTGCTGCAGACACTGCCTCTGCTCCTCAGTCAGCCTGGTTGGCCAGGTTGGCTTCAAATGAGGACGCTAAGCCTTGGAGAGGCTATGGGACCTTGCCAAGGCCCCACAGTGAGGAACGGGAGGGGCGGGATGTCATCATCAGGACTCACATTTGCATAGACCCTAACACTTTCCCAAACTTCCTGATTACACATTTCTCTCATTTTGATTAAACTTGGTTCAAATGGAACTGAAATGCCCTTTTCAAGAAATTTCCAGGCATGAAACGAGATGGTCCAAAGTGCAGTTCAGATGGATCCTCCTTTAAGAGATGGCACTGATTTATAAAGTGTAACTGACATTTATAAATTGGGAGATGGGTAGACTGGCCTTGCAAAAGCTTCCATAGCATTTTCCATGTAATAGGATGCTCCTCTCATACACTGACATAGACTCGATGAATCAAGTTCCTTGTCTGAGACGGCCTCACACAATTTAGTCAAGAGTCCACATCCTCTGCCATCTCTTCCCTTCTGCTTTCCAGCTTTCAGGTGCTGCTATGGACAGAATGTTTGTGTCCCCCCAAATTCTTACATCAAAATCCTAACCCCAAAGTGATGGTAGTGGGAGGGTGGGGTCTTAGGTCACGAAGTGCTTAGGTCATGAGGGCAGAGTTCTCGTGAATGGAATTAGTGCCCTTATAAAAGTGGCCTGAGACAGCTCCCTTGTCCTCTTCTGCCATGGAGGTTGTAGAGAGAAGATGGTTGTCCACGAGTGAGTAAGTGGGCTGTCATCAGACACCAGATCTGCTGACACCTTAATCTGGACTTCCCAGCCTCCAGAACTGTGAGAAATAAATGTCTATTGTGTGTAAGTCACCCAGTCTGTGGATTCTGTGATAGCAGCCCAAATGGCCTAAGACAGGGGCCTTAGCGAGCCCACTCACTGGCCCATCCTGAACTTTCCTCATGTTGACCTTCCCCATGAACCCCTGTAACATCCTTCCACTCTTTAACAAACACGTTCGTTGACATCCCATCTCCTCTGAGAAGCCCAGCCTGATTTCTCTGGCCAGAGAAGATGCAGGACGCCCAGTTATATTTGAATTTCAGATAAACAATGAATGAATTTTTAGCATTTGCATCTCCAACATATGTTGTATCCTATATTTTTATTTGCTAAATCTGGCAACCTTGCCACAGGCTCTTTTTCCTCTGACTCTCAGAGCATCGCATTGTCTGAAGGACTCTGTCGTGTTCTGGGTTGTTCTGTTGTCTTCTCTCCCTTGCTAGGCTGTCAGCACTCAGGGACTGGGGACCCAGTTCTGCATGGGACCCCACACAATGCCTTGCACACAGGACACACTCAAAAAATATTTCAAAGGAGCAAACCAGTCTCCTAATCATTTCATGGGTATTAGGGTTGTAGCCCAGTGGCCTGGGGGCTTCCTGAGTGCATGTCTGTATCCTAAGGTTTGGGTGGTTGGGTGGGCACAAAGTGGAGCTTAGAAAGTGCTCAATTTAATTGTATTTTCAGGAACATACTACACGTCCAACATACATTCTTAACATGTGGATCTTTCTAAGAGGCTTTAGATGCCCCCGCCCCAAAACAAAGTCAAGTAAAGCCAAGCCAAGCAAAACAAAACAAAACGAAGTGAAATGAGAATGAAACTAAACTAAACCAAACCAAATGAAACAACTGGAGGCAGTTGGCCCTGGAGGGGAGACTAGGTTGCCGGCCTTGGCCTGCCCTTGGCCCGTGCAGCCTGGAGAGTGTGGGTGTAGCCTGTGTTCTCTGCCCTGCTTGTGTCCATCATTCTGTAAAATAGGTAGAACAAGGACAACCACGCTGTGGCACTTTTTCGGAGTTAGGGAAAGTGCACTTTTCAAAAATTTTAAAATTCAGAACTGATCGTGATTCCCCCAAAAGGTAAGGTCAGAGCTTATCTTTGTATTCTTTTGAAGAAAACATTTGCTAAAGAAATTGAGTACAAATAAGATTTTAGTGGTGCACTTAACCTATTTAAAAGGAGAAATTCTTTTCGCTTTTAATCAAACCAGGGCTGCTAAAGCAGATATGTTCTCCTCCTCACAGCTGGACCAGCAAACATCTCCTCGGAAAGACAGCGTGGGCAGCAAGGTCAGGAGGCAGTGAGGGCAGGGGACAGCCGTTAGTCCACTCTCACATTACCAGCATTCAGGCCCCTCTCCCCCTCTGAAGACTGAGCAGTAAGGATGTAGAGTCTTAGACCCTTAACGGGAGAAGTTGGATGTTCACCCCCTCCCACCTTGGCCCAAGGCAGGGCCATGACCCATGGTCATGCAGGTCCCTGCCAACACCTTCTGGAGTGGTGTGGGGTAGGGCGTGCCATCCTGCAGGTGCCTGTCTGTGGTGGGACAGCTCCCACGACCAGGAAGATCCGTCCTCTCCTGAGTCCAGTGTCCATCCTGGCACCCTTTGCTCCTGTGTGCCACACACAGCGAGTCTGGTCCCTCAGGCACAGCCAGCCCCTCAGAGGGCTGTCGGCAGCTCTCAGGGCCCTCTCAGCCTTCCCTCAGTGGCCGACGCTGAACTGGTCCTTAGGCAGCAAGGTCTAAAGAGAGAAGGGCCGTGCCAGTCTGATTCCTCCCTCTCTCTGCGTCTCCACAGACGTGCTGAAGGGAACGTGGGATAAGGTGGGGGTGACTTTCTCGCCTGACTTCCTCCTGGCACAGCACCGTGTGTGTCTGGGAGAGAGGCCTTGCTGGGCTCTTTGGAGCGGGGACTGGCAAGGCGACGGTTAGAATCAAAGCTGGGCAGAGAGGGCGGGTCTCATTTGGATGCACATGGTGCGCAGGGCAGGGCGGGGGCTGGCAGGATTTCTCTCGACAGTACAGGGGAGAGGAGTTGAGATTGCGGGCACAGAGATCCAGGAGAGGGAAGAGGGAAGCTGGGATCCCCACGAGAGCGACAGGCAGCCCCTGGGAGGAGGGGTGACCAGGAGGGACACTGAGAGCCGTGGTAGCACATTCTGAAGGACTTCGAGCTGTTTGCTGTGGAAGGTGCCACATAAACTCCCTCCTCCAGTGTCTTCAGTAAAGTCTCTGCAATCTAGCTCACTAGTGGCTCTCCAATGAGGAGACTCTTGGTGGGGAGCATCTGGGCTCTCATAGGATGAGCTCAGGGAGAGCAACCGTGGGTGTAGGAACAGCAGATGACGACGGTGCGTCAAGAGAAAGAGGCCCCTCGGCCCCATGAGTTCTAGCCCCTACAGAAAGCAAGGGTGCTGGCTAAGTGGTCGGAGGTGCTGGTGACCAGGGCTGGGGATTAAAACAGACAGCCTACCTTCGCCACTGTGTTAGGCTGCTATTAACTGAGAAGTAGATGTTGGGACCCCCAGGGGGCTCTTTATGACAAAGGTGACCAGCATGCCAGGGTCCCGGGGGGGCTTAGATGCTGAGACTCTGGTGGGCAGAGCCGTTGTAGCCACCCTCTCCTGAGAGCTGAGGCCTGTTGCACAGGGAGAGTCCTGGTCCTGGACCAGTTCCACACCCTCCACCCGGGGATCAGCACAGAAGCCCCCACCTGTGGAACTGTCGGATGAGGTTCTTTTTCTGGGCCTCATTACTTAAGAGACCGTCAAGTGAAATGAGAGAAGTGATGGACCTGCTGTCGTGGTGCTTCAGAGATGTCGTCATTGTCAAAGCTGTTATTACTGTTGTTGTCATCATTGCTTCTCTTCCTTTTCCCTTTAACTTCATGACCCTGGACCAAATTGCCTAACTTTTCCTCTTCATTCTCCTCCCCGCCCCCCACACTAGATAGGAACGTTAATTCCTATCTCTTGGGGTTGTGGGCAGCATTAAGTAAAATGCGGACAGGGATGTCAAGATGCTTCACCCAGCTTCTGGTGCACAGAAGGTGCTTAAGAACAGCGGTTCCTTTTCCTCTTTCCTTGGAGATTGTGACAGGCTCCCTCCCTCCCGCTCACGAGCTTCTTGTTTGCTTGCAGCTTCCCTCTGTTCCCTGACTCGAGAAAGAAAGGCTCGGAAGCTGGTCCATGTGCTGCAGAAGGTTCTCACCACCTTCAGGCTGCGACGTCTGCCCTGGTCACTGGCTCCCTTCCTGGCAGATGGCGAGCTCCACCGCTCAGAGGACCTGCTGGCGGCTGAGTCTTAGCAGAGTGTGGGTCCTCAACGCCTTCCCTGCCTCGTCTCCCTGAAGGAGAAGCTCTTGCTAAAGGATTTTGCTGCCTCCCTTGGCATTCGGTGCCCCCTTGATTATTTTCAAGTCAAGCACTTTTTCAGCTGTGAGCGCGTATGCAGATCATTCTAAACAGAAGCCTGTGATATGCTTTATATTCATGGAAACTTCAGAGCAAACGTTTAAAAGCCAAACCATCTTGGAGTAATTTGCATTTTAATTAATACTTCAAATAAATTGCCTTTAAAAAAAATTCCTGTTTTTGGCTTTTGGAATCTTTAAGGGCAAAAACCAGGTATGACAGAGCCTGCTCCGGCAGGCCTGGGGTTGCCTGTGGCCCCCGTTTTGACTGGTTTTGGTTGGCCCGGCAGTTCTCATGCTGGGAGAGCGCCCCGAGACTTGGGGGCCTGCCAATTGTTCTTTTGTGAGGGGGCTGAAAATTCTCGCTTAATCCCTTCTTAGAAGAATAATGTGTTAGTTTGCCATCTAAATGAAGGTTGTAGGAGAATAGAGGTCATGCATAAAAGAAACAGTTGTCAATATTCCTCAAGCTGTTATTTGAAGGTGGCCTAATGATTTTATTCTTATTTTTTATAATCCTCCAAGACTTTTAAAATGCATGCATATACATAATAATGAACACATACATATCTATATGATTTTGTTTTTACATAAATGTGGTGACTTTGTTTTTCAACTTGTGCATATTGATCTGGAATTTGCTTTTTTTTTTTTTTCCAAGCTTGGGTATTGACAAACTATGGCCTGTGGGCCAAAACCAGCCCCAAGCCTATTTTTGTAAATAAAGTTTTATTGGAACGCAGTCAGCTTTTCCGCTTACTCCTTGTCTCCTTGTCCGTGGCTGCTTTTGCACCACGGTGGCAGAATTGAGTTGTAATAGAGACCATGGGGCCCGCAGAGACTAACACATTTACTATCTGGCCCTTTACAGAAAATGTATGCGGCTCTCTGCTTTAACTTAACTTGCTTTAAGATTTTTCTGTCAGCGCTCCCGGGTCAACACCATTTTCTTTCACGTCAGCATAGTGTGCTAGAATAATTTAGTTATTCTCCTATGGATAGTTTTTGGGTAGCTTCCAACTTTTTGCTATTATAAACCATGAATGCAATGAGTGGTTCTAAATATGACGTTTTGGGTACACATGCAGGGATTTCCTGAGCTGGAACCTGAAAGGGGAGTTGCTGGCTGGAAGGATATACCTGTTTCAGATTGGGGTAGAGAGAAGTTACTCTCCAAAGAGGCTGTAACTAGTCGCACACTTGCCAACAGTGGGTGAAAGCACCTGTTTGCCCGAGTTAAAAAAGTATTATCCTCAGCGTGTGGGTTTGGAAACCCGTCCCAGCCGCGTCTAGTCCAGCTCCTCCTCGTCTGTGAAGGTGGCCCTCAACCCCACACCCTCAAGCAGAAGGGAAGGCGAAGAAGGGTGGGAATTTAAAGTATTCGGAGGGGCCGGGTGCTAACGTGGGGAAGCTTAGAGGATTCAGAGAGGGAGCCTCTGTGGAGGCTGGAGCAGACAGGAAGCCCTCGCGGAGAGGAAGGGCTTGGTCTGAGCTGGAAGAATGAGGAGGATGAAAAGAAGAGGATATTCCGTGTGGGTGAAATAGGAACTGGCTTCCATCTTCTCTGCAGGCCAGCTGGTGCCCACGTGCCCAGTGACATGAGGAAGGCAAACTCAGCTTCCATAAGTAGTTCGGGTCTCAAACGCTTTCTTTCAGCAACGTGCATAGCGGGGGGCGAGGATGAGCGAATGGACGTGGAGGTGACCTCCCTGCTGTGGGGTTGGCGGAGGTCGGCGGGATGTTCGATGGAGGCGAGAGGAGGGGCCACAGTGGCTGTATTTCTGTGCAGTGAAGGAAAAGCCCTTCTTGCTGAAGGCTCCACTGAGAAGGTGCTCTTCCCAGCAAGCGAGCAGGATAGCCCCTTCTCCTTGTCCCTGGGAAGGCAAGAGGCAGCACAAAGGGGACAAGGTGGGAGATGGTCACTGACCGGGGAGCTCAGGGTGCTCAGGCTGGAGCGTGGGGCAGGGCCGTGAGCACACGTGGGGAGGGACACTGCTCCCGGAGATGGGGCTTATTTGCACAGGTATGTTACAGAGAGCGCCAGAGGGGACAAACTTCCTCTGCAACACCGTACAGCAGGAGCAGCAAGCACAACGCCACCATTTATTGACTGCCTATTAGGCACTGGCAATGCTCTAAGCATTCTGCAAGTTAGCTCCTCTAGCCCCACAACAACTGCTCCCCTTTCTCAGATGAGGAAAATAAGGCTTACAGCAGTTAAGTAAAACATTCAATACTCAATAGTAAGAGGGAGAGTCAGGATTTGTATGCCAGGCACACTGACTCCCAACCCATGCTCCAAAGTAAACACTTTGTTATATTAGCAACAGCCAGCTGTGTGTCCTTGGGCAAGTTTCTTAACCTCTCTGCCTCCATTTGTTCATTACAAGATAGATGCAGCACTAAGTCTCTTGCAGGGATATTGTGCAGATTAAGCGAGAAGCAAATGCAATGGCCTTGCGTGGGGCCTGAATCTCAATGATTTTTGCTATTCCTCCTGCTCCATCTCCTTAAGTCTGAGAATTACAGGTGAAGAGATTGAGGATTTTTCATGTTTCGTAACAGGGGCTCTGACTATGGGAGGAGATCAGGTGGGGAAAAGATCTCTAGCAGAACCTGACGGTTGCCAGGAGACCTCAGTCTGGCTGAGGACAGATGGGGCTCTTAGCAGCCTGGGCTGAAGGGCTTCTCTGTTTTCTGAAAAGGAAGAGGCAGGAGGCATGTGGGAGCCCAGGGGTGACCATTTATAGGATGCTCTGTCATTATAGTGACGTTCGCTCTCCAGGCACTCCCCGTTCCAGACGGCATGTGTTCAGCCATTTCAACGATCCCATTTATTGTCCTCATAAAGGCGTGGACTAAACGCTACCTCCGGTATGGTTGCAGAGACCTAACTGGATGGGAGGGGCCACCTCACTGTTGCAGACAAGGCACAGGCACCCAGCGTGAGCGGCTGGGGGAGCAGCAGGCCTGACCTGCACCAGAGTCCCCTGGGCGGTTGCTAATGTGCAGTCCTGGCCCCACCCAAGGCTCTGGCTCTGAGGGTCTGGGGGACGGGAGTGCGTGTGCACCGTCTAGGAGCTTGCAGGTAATCCGGGCCTGTGGTCCTCACACCTGGCTCTGAGAAGCTGGCGGACAGGACATCGCCTCAGAAAGGCAGGTTCTCCTGTGTGTGTGTGACAGGCACGCTACGGCGGAATCGCACCTCGAACCCACTCGTCGGTGGGAGCACGTCAGTTTATCCTCCGGGGGAGACAGACCATTTCCAGGTCCACCTTCCCGCAGGTTTAATTCCTAGTCTTGAAAAGGAGTTCAGTTGGAATGTGAGGACATAAATATTTGCCATTTATTGCTCTTCCTCAGTTGAACTATCCCTACAAATGGTTCTCCCTGAGTCCGAGCCTCCGGAAAGTCCTTTAAAAGAGGTGGTAGGTTTAGCCCACGAGTTCTTTAGAATTCTCCGAGGGAGAATGAACTCGTGGGCTGGAGCCGTGCGCTCAGCTGCGACACGTCCCGGGCAACTCACCGGAGGAAAGTGGGGACGTAGTTTTGACATTTCAAGCAGTGATAACATTCAAAATCAAGGCAGGATAACAACTTTTATTAATTACCCATGTCTCCTCCCGCCCTTCTGGCCTCCGCCCCCCACCAGCTGTTAAGCGTTTGGGAAAATGGTAAATGAACATGATTATAAGCAATTATGAGTTTTTCTTTTTTAAGAGACAGATGGAATCAAGGTTTCTGTTTTAAGAGGTTTTCAAATTTAGGTTATGTCTACACAATGCCACATTATTACAAGGGAGCCATATGTTTTCTCTCAGTGCCATTGAAATTTCGTTCTAGAAGGGGCCTGAGTCAACGGTCAGCGGGGCGTATTGGAGCGAGCTCACAGGTGTTTGACTGACACAGGCGACTTCAAACCAATAATTCCACTTTTCTCCCCTACATTAATTTTTTTTGTTTATTCATATGTTCCTCTTTTCAACAAGCATTAATTCTGAGCCAGTTTTGTGCTGTGCCTTTGGGAGGCAGAGATGAAAACAATGTGATTTTGTGCCCGCCATGAGCTCATTGTTGACTTCATGTGGTAATTTGGCTGGATTCCGCTTAATGCCATGACACTTCCAAGGCTCATGTTTCTCTGTCCATACAAAATGCTGGCAGGAATTATTAATTAGCCCCTAGGGTTAAACTTTAGGCTTGTAGCAACTCATAGGACAATACACACCTCTGAGAGATTGCTACACAAGTCCGCCAGCAGGTCAGAGGAACAGGCTCCCTGTTCCAGGGGCGTTTGGTTACCCTCCTGTGGTTGAAGATCTAAGGTCCCAAGGGGATTTTAGATTCAGTGCCTTCTGCTTAGAGCAGAGGGTCTCAAGCCTCAATGTGCACAGCCTTACCTGGAGGGCTCACTGGCCCCTGCCCCAGACTGTCTGATTCAGCAGGTCTGGGAGGAGGCCTGAGAATTTGCATTCTAACAGGCTCCCAGGGGTTGCTGCTGCTGGTCTGGGGACTACACCTTGAGAAGCCTTGCCTCGGAGGCTTTAGTCTGTGTGTGTGTTCTTCGTTGATGTGAATGAAAACACTATTCAGTAAATAGAAACTTCCAATTATTGAGCAGGGATCAGTGCCAGCAGTTCTGGGCACTTTACAAGGGAAAGGAGACATGGGGATGAAGGCACAAACGAGTCTAGTTCCTAAGTGAGACCTGTGCGACTGCCCTCGCTGGCCCCTCGCTGCTCCCGCCAGGGCTGCATGAGGGGCAGGTGTTCTGAGCGGCCGGGCCAGGCAGCCGTCCTGTGCATACAGCTTGCCTCACAGCCTGACTGTGCCCTTGACGGCTTTTGCCATATGGCTCTTGGAAAAAGATGCTGCTTTTCATACAATGACTCTTTCTTCCTCCAGTACAATAATGCCTCACCCCAAAATACGCTACATAAATAAGAAGTGGTGTTTCGGCCTTGCAGTTCAGGCGGACACACACATGGCAATTGACTTGACATAATAGTTTCTAGTAGGAGAACATCATGCGGAACAGCTGACATTCGCGCCATCGTGGATGAACCCAAGCTGTTCTGTGAGTGTGCGTATGCCAAGCGAAAGGGATAAAGAGGTGAGATTTTCTGTCTCCCTCCAGTCTGCAGAATCCACGCTCTGTTTCCTCATATTTTGAAGCCCCTTCCCTCTTTTTCGCACCTACAGATCCCACGTATTCTACAGACATGCCTCCCACATCAGGAATTTCTTCTAGTGAAAGTCTCAAGGAAAAAAGCCATCATCAAGCCCGCCTGATTTTGATATGAAAACTCTGTCTGGAAGTCGTCTGCCTGACCGTCTTCCGCTTCCCAAAGAGCGACCTCTCCGGGCCCCTCTCCCCTCCCCGCCACTGGCAAGCTTCGCTTCCTCCTTCACTGCATTGCGTTTTGTATACAGACTTTCAAACTGTTGTTGGAAAGTTTATTACTTGAATAAGTTTATTTAAATTTATTTCCAGGGTTCAATTGATATGTTTTTCTATGTATAAAAAGTTGAAAAAATTTCTCGTTAAAATCAATTAAAATATTTCCCCCCTCGAGGACTTTTCGCTTAGCACCAGGGCTTTCAGCAACCACTGAAGTGGATAAGCAGGGGAGAGGTGTAATGGCCCCGGAGAAGGTAGGGGAGGCATAGGAAGAAGCGCTTCCCCAAATACACGGTTTGCTGTGAATTGGTCCAGCTAGACACGTTGCTCTTCAACCAGAGTACAGGATAAAATAGGAGGATAAAAGAAACAGGAAAAGAAAGTTTATTTTCTTTAACTTCTTTCCCTTAGGAGGCCGTCTAAAGTGTTGCCGAAGGACACGGGGAGAGAGATGAAGACGCTCCTTCTTGGCGAATGAGCAGGGACTTGCGAGATGAGTGTTAGCACTGTGCACTTCACGCCAGCCACGGCTTATGCAGACTGACGACCTCACCTACAAGTGGCCTTGGAAAATCACCCCTTCTCATCAATCTTCATTCAATTATGGCTCATTGCAAATAGGTCCTCAAGGGGATTTGGCTCCTGGTGGAACAATACAGATGACATCCTCATTCAACTTTGAACCAGGGCAGCAGCCAAAAATTGACGGCTCCTGTGGCACCTGGAGTGAGCTGGACCTTCTTCTATGGCTGGTGCATGACTGTTGTCCTTTCTGCGCAGGGAGCTCTGTCTTCCAAACTGGCAGATGTCTAATGTCTTCAAATGAGCCTTAATGCAATGCCCAGCAGGTGCCACTAATGGTTTCGACCCCAAGAAAGAAAAGTCCTAGTTGGATGGTAGGGATTTAAAAACAATAATCATAAAACAAATATTTCCAGGCTTTTCTTTGCACGCCAGTTTGACTGTGGCCCAGGGTTCCTGTTGGCTGTGACGCCGGTTGGCTGGGACAGGAGTGGTGCGTGCAGAGCAGGTTGCGGCAGCAGTTCTGAGGGCCTCTGCTCCACCGACTGCTTCTTTTTGCCCGATCCCCATCTGCTCAGGGCCCGGAAAGGTAATAACTTTATTGCACAGAGCTTTCGCAGCCGTGGCCATTATGTGGCTGAGTTTCGTATGCATATAGAAAGCTGCCGGGATGGCATATTATTTTCCTAAGCCATTTGGATTTTTTAAAATTTCTTTTTGTAGCAAAGGCATCTTGGCATTTTAAGCTAATGAGTTTGCTCCCTTTATCTTGTCCTGCTCTAAGTTAAATTGGATCTGCTTATAAACTGTAGACTCTTAATTGCTATTCTTAAAAGGCCATCTTGCTAGGAAGGGCTGGTTAAGTGATGGCTCTCTTCCTCATTAATAGTCAGCAGGAGGCTCCTTGACTCCCTTCACTGAGGCAGGGAAGCCTGTACTCCTTAGGGACCCACACTGACTCACGTTCAAGGCTCTAAGCGCAGAAAAAAAGCACAGGTTTTGTAGTCAGACTGACCTGGCAAGGAACCCACCTCCACCACTTACAGTGTACTAAGGAGCCGGATACTCACCTCCAAGTCCTAATTTCCTCCTCTTTAAAGCGGAACAATAGCTAAGACCTGCTTTGCTGGGAGTTGCAGGGGTGGGAGATGATGTTTGCAAAGCACCTGGCAGGGTGCAGACACATAGCAAGGGTTAGGGAGGGGGTGGCCATTGCTAACTGGTTCTGCGTCTATAGGGCCGGCCCCTGGGAGGATGATATGGGTCCTAGAATAAGGAGCTGTACACCGAGATCCATCGTGGACACTTCTGGGGGCAAGTTTGGGAACAACACATAATGACTTTGTGTTGGGAGGCAATTCTCCGTGGCGTTCCTACATGTCTCAGACTCTCTGTTCAAGTCAGTTGAACAGCAACCAGCCTTGGAAGCTGGAGATGATGAAGCTTCGAGATGCCTCCCTCTCTGGAGACATTCCAGGAGAGTCAATTCCCACTGCGCTCCCTGGAGAGATTTGCTTATATTCCAGATAAGAAAAAAAGGTCTCTCTCTCTGTAGGGGAAGACAGGCAGTTACCAGCAGCCCTATCTAAGATCAGAGTTCCCTCCTTCTGGGGTTCCTCTCCTGTGATACACTCCACTGCAGGTGCAGGCGCCATCTGGCCCTCACCATGTTGCCTGTGGGGCTTGGGGTTTCGTAACCTGATGCCAGATATTGCTCTGGTTGCTGCTTCTGCTGTGAGAGAGAACTGGTCTTTGTCTCTGCCCCTGACGTCCTGTGTCTTCTGTTAGTGTATGTACCTAAAATGGGGGCAGCTAACTTGTTAGCTTGCAAGGAGGGTGAAATCTTAAGCCCTTCACAGTCTCTGATTCAACACTTTCACATTTGATGCTGAGTCTTTGAAAAACAGATAGTTCTCTCTACTCAGAAGGGTTATATATGTGTATAGATACAGTATGTATCCATCTGTCTGTCTGTCTAGATAGATGGATGGATGGACAGATGGATAGACAGATAGAGAGATAGAGAGATCCCCATCATAGCATGATGCCTGGTACATACTTGGTTCTCAAAAAATGATGCCAGTTTGATAACCAATTATTATTGCATCTACTGAAACTTCTGTGTGGCACTTGTATATGCAAATGGAGATGAGATGATGCTAAAAGTGGTGACAGATGCTTGAGATGCTCTGTGGGATGGGAGACCAGGCTGACAGACTCCCTCTGGGGAGCCACACTGGACAGGCACGTGGAACAATGAGGAAAGTGCAATGCAGCCTTGCTCAGGTTCCAACTGAGTGGTGGTGACAACACACGGTCAAGAAAGGAGAGAGCAGGGTGAGTGGAAGTGCTTAGGGAGGGCTTCCTGGAGGAGGTGAGAGTAGTTCTTGGCCCTGGAGGATGAGAAGAGAGGAGAGAGCATTTCAGGCTGGAGAACTACTAGGCTAAGGGTGAGAGGAAGGAATGAGCATAAACATACTCGCCTTTCCTTCAAACCCGAGTCCAATCAGTCGCCAAATACTACATATTTATTTCTTGAACACTGCTTCTGTGCACCCTCCTCTTCCTGATGCTGGGCTCCCCGCCCTCCTGCCGGCCTTGGCGTCTTCACTAGGACCATTGTGATTGTCCCAGAACTGTCTTCCAGTCTGTGTCCATCCTCCCGTCCAGCCTCCCCAGAGCTGAAGATGCAAATGCTTAAACCATTTCTGGGGTTTGACTGACCTCAGAATGAAGATGAACTTCCCCAGCTTGGCTCCCCAGATCCTTCGTGGGCTGGCTCTTGTGGGCACTGCAGCTCCATCTTAGCCTAGCCTACCCTTAGAACTGCTGCTCCTGCTCCTCTGCACGGGCTGCGGCTCTTCCAATGGACTGGGCCGTTTCTTGCTTCTATGACTTCACTCCCTTAGCTTGGACTCCACTCTTCTCCTGTATGGAAATCCGCTCCCACTTCCCTGCCCGTGGGATTACTGACTCTGAGCTCCCTGTACTTCCTGTGTGTGCAGTCCTGCTACTTCCGTGCATCTCCCTTACGGACAGCAAGCTCTTTGAAGGCAGTGCTCTCATGTCTCGCTGGACTTTGCTTCCTGTGTTGAGGACTGCACCTGACCCCTTACAGGTGCACGTAGCTGTTTACGAGGTCAGCCTGGCTGAAAATTGGAAGAGGCTTTTGGGAGTAGCTGGCTCCAGAGCAGATGTGATGGAGGGGCAGGAGGGCAAGCCGTTGGAGGTTTAGAGAGTCAGAGAGACGAGTCTAACTTGGATCCAAAGGAAAGGGGCCAAGAAATATTATTTTTCCACCTTGAAAGATGGCAAAAATGGCAGCAGCACATCCCTCTCTGTAGTTTGAATTAGCGGCTTTGAAAGACAATCTCCTCATTCCAACACAGGTGTTGAAGCAAAATGAACGTTTTGGCCTCCATCTGCTCACCTCCAGCTCCGTATGTCCGAGTCTCCACTTACCAATGCTGGCTATTGTGTTCTATGCAGGTGTGGCTATTTGCTGGGGCTGCAACTTGTGAGGCTGTGGGCAGGTAGGACTTCCTCCCGGGGGTGGTCACTTGGAGTCCTCCAAGGTGGCTTCTTGGGGACGAAGCCAGAACTGAACTATAGGCAGGAAAACCCCCCTCTCTACAAGCATCTCTCACTCCAATTCAGGTTTGGAGAACAAAAGTGTCCTGGCATGGACTCCTCCGTGGTGATGCCGACATGGCGCCCACCACAAGGTTATAAGGCAGGACCAGGAAGGAGGAGCTCCTTCCAAGCGAAAACGGGGTCGTCATGTTTGGTAATCTGGATTGTCTATTTTCAAAGATGGTTTATTTTTTTCCCCTTACCCTTGACACTTGAATCGAGTCTTATCTGAATGCACTGGCACGTGAGGGAAGGGTCGTGCGTCGAGTCTGGGTCTGATTAGTAAAAGCACCCATCCTGGTCTCCAGGTTCAGGAGAAGGTAACCATAGGAGGACAAAGCTGGGCCCAGGGCTCCAGAGCCTCTCCCCGCGGGCGGAGCCTCCCGGCAGCAGCCTCTGGGGCACTGGCTTTCCCGTACCCAGGAGGCTGCTCCGGTGTCCGGATCTTCTTGAAGTACCAGCAGGTCTCAATTCTCTTTTTCTGGTCTTTAACCCTTTTCTATTATAAATATCTAGATACTAGCCTGCCTCTTTGGCTAGACTGTAAACTCCTCGAGGAGAGGCACTGCATCTTTTTTGTCTTTTCATAGCCCAACAGAAGTTTTCTAAGTATGAGAATGAGTGCTGGGTGACCCAGGGCAGCCCAGTTTCCTCAGAGCACCTCCCTCCCTCCCCTCTTTGCATCGCCACGTGTTCAAACATTTCACCTGTGTCTTGACTGCAGCCAAGTGGAACATTCTGTTGACAGAATGGGATTGCCTGTGGCAATTTCCTCAATGCAATGTTCAGGATCACTTTTAAGTTTTCACATTTTATGAGGTGCCCCACTCCTGAAGTAGCTTTCGTGTGGCTTTTGCTAATGGCCCCATACCTTGATGCCAGGCCGAGAAACTTAATGCACGAAAATAGAAGTGCTGTGAAAGTTGCCTCTAAGTAAACTCCCAGGTGGTGTGTGGGGGGATGGCATCCCTTCCCTTAGCTGGGTCTGAGTGTCAAATATCACACAAGTTTCTTGCCGTTTAATTGAAACACATTCATTGGGACCCGAACATGAAATAAAAACTTCAAGTTCTCTGACAAATGAAAATGTATAACCCAATTGTCTATTAATTTATTCAATGAGTTTAAATGTCTGTGTCCTCCTGTAGGCTAGGAGCAAATTAAGTTTGGGTTCGATGTTTCATTCCTCTCTACCTCCCCAAGATTTCTTGTCTCCATGTAGTAGGTACTCAATAAATGTTGTTGAAGGATGGGTCTTTTCCACCTAGGATTTCTTATGTTCCGTGGCTTTAGGACCATAGCAACAACTGCATCTCCATAGCAACAACTCTAGGTAATGGAGATGGATAATACAGTAACTGCCAATCCCAGGCCCAGAAAGAGAATGTCACTGTTTGGAGTCAGAGCAATGAAAACAGCAGATAAAAAAAAAAGGATGATGGAAGGCAGAATTAGCAGGAAGCTTTAGGTCAGTGCTTAATCCCCGAAAAGCCCACTGCCCACGATCCTTGTAAGTCAAGGGCACTGAGTGTCAAGGGCTTTACCCACTCCCAAAGGTCCACACCAGCAGTTAAACTCAACACAGCTTCAAGAATATTGAGAGCTATTATTAGATCATTCAAGTCTTTTCGTTGCCATTCTGTGTTGGCATTTCATGGGAGCTGTGCTGTTTGATCTCCAAACTGTCTTTGGCTCCCACTTGGTCTGAAGTCAGGATTTATATAAGGCGCGGCAGGGGGAGGTGTGTGCGCACAAAACAGATGCCGGCCTTGCTGCTGCGCTCTGTGGGGTGGCATGCCTCTGACAACCGCCTTTCTCCCTAGAGTTCCACTTCGGGGTAGCGCAGAGCCAGGATTCTCTTATTGATCTTGAAACGGAAAGCGTTAGTTCCCAGTCGCTGCAATTGACAAAGGCTTTTGCAGCTCATTAACCGCCAGATTATGTGGCACAATTCATTAAAATTCTGTTTCATTGACTGCATTTGTAAACAGGCTTGGGGGAAGTTTATCACTTTTGCCTCTTGCAGAGCTTCCTTCAATGAGTGCATTTTTCTTCTTCTTTCTCCTATTTCAGAAGAAGTCTGAAATAATTTGCCACAAGATGTATTATCATTTAAATGCAAACTAAAATGAAATACCGACTAGGAATCACAGCTTCCTAGGTTTTCCCCCCTTCTATTTGCTTCTGTCTGATTATGTGGGTTACTTTAATAAATACATGTGCTTCGAGATCTTGTTACATTAATTTTGCATAAATTGTCATACTTCTTAGCAGGCCTCTGGCCTGTAATTGCTCTCATTTGAATACTGGCAGAAAGGGAAAGATTAAAGGTAATTAAAAAAAAACTCTTTCCTTTTATGAATACCTAAGCATTAAAGGAGTTATTCTTTGTAGAGGGCCCGTCTTCAGATGGACCGGAACACCGGACAAAGAGCGGGAAACCGGGTTCTGGGCATCACTGGCCCTCAGACGTTCTCCCGGGCCACTGGCTGGCCCTAGAGTAAGGGTTTTTTTCTGTAAAGGACCACATAGTGAATATTTGTGGGCTCTATAGCTCTGTTGCAACGACTCAGCTCTCGAGTGGTAGTGCAGAAGCAGCCATAGGCAATACGGAAATGAATGAACATGGCTGTTTCAGCAAACGTCTACCTGTGGACACTGAAAGGGGAATTTCATATAATTTTCAAGTGTTGTGAAATACTCCCCTGCCTCAACCTTTTGGAAATGTAAAAACCACTCGTAGCTCATAAGCTGTATAAACTATAGGTGGCAAGGGCCCACTGGCAGGCTGTAGGTTACCGACCCCTGCCCTGGAGAAGTGGTCCTCAACTGTGGTCCCTGGAAGGGCAGGGTCGGCATCTCCTGGGAACCTGTGAGATGGGCTGAAGACTAGTCTTTTTTTTTTTTAGGAAGATTACCCCTGAGCTAACTACTGCCAACCTTCCTCTTTTTGCTGAGGAAGACTGGCCCTGAGCTAACATCTGTGCCCATCTTCTTCTACTTTGTATGTGGGATGCCTACCACAGCATGACTTTTGCCAAGCAGTGCCACGTCTGCACCCGGGATCTGAATGGGCGAACCCCTGGCCGCCGAAAAGCGGAACGTGTGAACTTAACCGCTGCACCACCGGGCCGGCCCCAAGACTAGTCTTGATTTAAGGAGGGAGTGTAACGCCATGGCCTGTGGTTGGAGTAAGAATTTCTCCGGATATCTACTTGTGTTTCTCTACTACTTACGAGAAAGTCGTCCTCTGCCTGGGTCATCCTCGCCACACCAAGGTGGGTGGTGCATAGGGACGTGGAGATCTCTTGCCATGAACGTGGTGGTAAGGAATGACACTGCAGTGTCAAGTGGCGTCTGCTCTTTGCCCATTTTCATCAGAGGCAGAGCAGCTGAAGTCCTTACACCTCCGTGTTTCCTGAGCATAACAAATACGGTTGATGTGCCTCTTATGCAGAGTTATGTGGGGTGTTTCCCGCACCCTGGACAGAATGTCACACGAGAGCCACCCCACCCTGCGACTCAACATCGACATCTCCCTCTCTGTCAATACCCAGTGGATCTTAGGATCAATATCTTGGATTGTCCGATCAAGCTTCTTCACAGCTGAGCCTGGCCATACTGACTTAATTATGACGTAATCCTGATTCGACATGTTACAATGACAACAACAATAACTAGCTATTGCGGTGAGATCTGCTAACGCTCCCGGAACTTCACATGTATTAGCTCAGAGCCTTAATGTAGGAGTCTGGGAACGGAAGGTGGATGCTAATATTCTGATCCCAGAAATGAAGACTCTAAGCTCGTGGTTTAGATTGTTTTGCTCAGCTCTCACAGTCGGAATGCAACTGAGCCAATATGCACGTTTAGATTCATCAGAATTAAAAGTTTCTGTTTTTCTCTTCTAGGCACTCTAAGTTTAGAAACTACTGATTTATTACGTTTTCTAAGAAGCAGGCATCAGAAAAAATAAACTGCTTGAGGTACGAGTCTGCATTACGCAGTCTCCACTTGCCCCAGGAGCGTTCCAACGAGGGTTCCATCAATTGCAAGAGTTCTAGCCCCGGCTGTCCTGACTGGTGGTGAGCCACCCCCGTGACGCTTAGAGTTCTGTGGAGCCGAGCCTGGGGCAACTGGCCACCTGAGACGGGCTCCAATTCGCTCGATTTCTTAAGCATGGCTGAAACTGGGAAATTACTCATTGTAGGTTCCATTTCTGTGGCTTTTTTCCATGCGGGAAGGGTTATAATTGCATGACATTATTGGATACCAGTTTTTCTTTCTTGTAACAAAAACCCACACTTGCTTGTTTTAGGCTTTGCAACTAGAATCATATTTGCAGAGCCTGAGAGTGATGACTGGCGCAAAAGATGGACTGCAGTCGTTCTTCTCTCCCTCTGTACCAGCACGAGGGGGGCGCGAGTCGCACACTTCTAGACAGCGGGCGGGGCACCGCAGTCCCTCCCACATCCTCTGTGTTCAAAGGTGGCCTGAGAATAATCTTCTCCGAGAATTCACCTCCTCTCCCTCAGCTTTTCTGCCAGTAAGTCTAGGCCTGGAGGGTGAGACTGAGTACTGGGGGAAGAAGGAAGTGACCATTGGCTGGAACAGAAATGCCAGTGTTTTTTTTTTTTTTGCTAAGGAAGATTCACCCTGAACTAACATCTGTGCCAATCTTCCTCTATTTTGCACATGAGCCACCGCCGCAGCATGGACGCCAATGAGTGATGTAGGTCCGAGCCCAGGGACAGAACCTGGGTTGCTGAAGCAGAGTGCAGTGAACTTAACTACTAGGCCACGTGGTCGGCCCCTAAAATGTCAGTTTTTAGCTTGAGTTTCAAATTAAAGATTTTAAAGTCTTGAAAAACCAAGCTTATGAGGGAGATAAAGGGGTTTGGTTGGGGAGTCCCTGAATTGTGTTTTTACATATTGTCCCTGACTAACCATTTTCTCTTTCTTTCATAGTGATTAAATTCTTATCTGGGCACATTGCCACCCAGAATAAAGCTGCCTTCTCCAGCCTCCCTTGCAGCCGGCTGAGGATGTCACAAAGTCACAAAGTCCAATGGGACAAAGGCAGAAATGTTGCGGGAGCTGCTGGGAAGCTTCCTGAAAACCTGGTCAGAGTGGGCCAGCCCCAGAGTGTAGTGGTCAAGTTCACGTGCTCTACTTTGGTGGCCTGGGGTTCGCTGGTTCGGATCCTGGGCATGGAGGTACACATTGGTCATCAGGCCATGCTGTGGTGGCATCCCACATAGAAGAACTAGAATGACCTACAACTGGGATATATAACTATGTACTGGGACTTAGAGGAGAGAAAGAAAAAAAAAGAGGAAGACTGGTAACAGATGTTAGCTTACGGCCAATCTTCCTCGCCAAAAAGCATACCTTAAAAAAAAAAAAGGGACAGAAGGAGAGAAATTGGAGAAAACAAAAACAAAAACAAAAAAACTTGGTTCGAAGTGAACCCTATGCCCATCTGCCTTGTCCTGTGGATGCTGCCTCCTACGCTGGGGACAAGGGCCCCTTCCCTGGGGTGGTGGACTGGTGCAGAAAGGAGCCTGGTCCCGAGGACTTCACAGAGCAGAGCTGCCTTACCAGCTGTGGAAGGCAGAAATTTGGCCCTGTGACCTTTGCCCCTGGTGTCATCTCATGAGCGTGTTAGATTACAGGAAAAAATGGATTTCACAGATATACTTAAGATTAATAATCAGTTGGCCTTAAGATAGGAAGAATACCCTGGATCAACTAGGTGGACTGAAGTTAAATTTTATGAGCCTTTGAAAGGATCTTTGTCCAGGTGGTAGGAGAAGGGGAAGTCAGATTCACAGCATGAGAAGCATTCAGTGTGTGGTTGTCGGCTTGAGGATGAAGGGGTCCTCCTATCAAGGAAATGGGGATTTCAGTCCTACAGCTGCAATGAACTGACTTTTGCCAACAACCTGGATGAACGTACATGTGGGTTTTCCCCCAGAGCCTCTAGGTAAGAGCCCAGCCCAGCCAACACCTGGATTTCAGCTTTGAGAAGCTCTAAGCAGAGAACGTTGCTGACCACCCTGTGCCTGGACTTCTGATCCACACATACTATGGGATAAGAACTTCGTGTTGTTTAAAGCTGTTGTGGTAATTTGTTACTCAGCAATAGAAAACTGGTATGTTAGCCTTTATGTGAGTGGAAAAAATCATGTTATTTGCATCTTTTATCAGTTGCAGTCAAACGTAATCGCAACTAATGCACATAGAAAGAACCCAGAGGTGAGATGCCCTAGAGACAATGGTGGAGCTGCAAAGTGTGTTCCCCTAAGAGGCACTGAGCTGAGGCAGGGAGAGTGGAGGGCAAGAGTGTAGAGTCAAGCATTCTTTATGTGCTCCATCCTTTGATGGGGAGGAAGCAGATGAACAGAGGCTTCCAGAAGGGTTTAAGTGAGTCCCAGAGCAGAAGGTTTGTCCTTGCTTCTTCAGGCATGGCCCGGAAAGACCATGCACTGCTCAGAAGAAGTCTGGAGAGCTGCTACTTCTCACACGGCACCGGAAAGAAGAGAAAGAATGCTTGGAGGTGCCTGTGAGATGGGACTCCCAGGTTCTCAGGGTCTTGGGCAGGCAGTCCCTTGAAGGCGGGGATCCAGTGGGAGTGAGGCTGCCCTTGGGTTCTCTGAGGAATGGCAGCTCCCGCAGGAGGGCCGAGTGAGTCGGGAAGGACCACAGCGGCAGATACCCACCTTCGCAGTGGGACCACTCTCCCCGAGCACCAGGACCCTCCCCCTCCCCGGCACCCCTGCCTTTTGGGGAAGGTAGCGGAGACAGTCTTGAGGAGAGGGAACATGCAGGAGACTCATTTCCCAAACCCTTTCAACTAACACGATTGAGCGTTTACAGGGACCCAGCAGTCAGTAAAAGTTCAAGAGCAGGGTAAGCTGAGACATAGAAATAATGGTGTAGCGAGATTTTTTTTTTTTTTACGTTTTGCTCGTATTGTATAGTTTTCTAGCCTGTCACAAACAGATTTTTCTTTTCCACATTTTTGGTTTCCCCCCACCATTTTCATCCTTTATTTTCAAAAACTTTCTTATTATTAGAAATAAAACAAAACTTAATTCTATGTCATCACTGTGCTGAGTGCAATCAAATTAATTAATTAATTTGTTCTTTTTCCTTTTTAAATTATGCACTACATCAGTCACACAAAATAACACATGTAATGGTATTTGCAGTTTAAGGACTCAGTAGAATATCCATCAGCCCTGAATCTTTTGCTAAATATTTCCTCTTTTTCTTTATTGTTTTATCACATTTGTATACATTCCTCAACAATGTAGAATTTAGTTTTACGTTTTTCTTTCCTTTTTTTTCCTGAGGAAGATTAGCCCTGAGCTCACATCTGTGCCAAACTTCCTCCACCTTTTTATGTGGGTCACCGCCACAGCATGGCTGAAGAGTGGTGCAGATCCTTGCCCGAGATCTGAACCCATGAATCTGGGCTGTTGAAGCAGAGTGTACCAAACCCAACTGCTACACCATGGGACTGACCCCAGTTTTACCTGCTTTGACTTTATATTGATTGAATCCTACAGTTTCACATCGGTTCTTTTCATTCAACTTCTGCTTTGAATCATCTGTGTGTGTGCCTATATTGATTTTTATTGCTGTATTGTATTCTGGTGAATGAATATGCCAACATTTATTTATCCATTCTATTGAAGAGGGCCAATTAGGTTGTTTGCAGTGTTGTTGCTATTGGGAAAAGCATTGCTACGAATGCTCTTGCAGAGTTCCCTGATTCACATTAGCAAATGTTTCTCTAGGGTGAAACCAGGCCAGGAACTGCTGGGTCATGGGATATGTGTGTGCCCATCATTGCCAGCTTGTGCCGAAGTGTTTTCCAACCACGGGAGTGTTTAACCCCATGTGGCACATGTACCTTCCTTTATGGGACTCAGCACAGCTGGGGAGAAAATCCAGCCCTCGGGAATGAGTTAGTGTCTATACTGGGTAATTAGGGCCTACAGGGTGTCTTTAAGGCATTAGAACAGGAGGCCTGTGAAGATCTTGTGATATTTCTGCAGGGAAATCAGCCCACAGATTGGCTGGGCGGGGAATGCTTCCACGGGGGCTAGAAGTGACTGCCTCACACTGTGGAAGAAGCCTGGAAATAACAGGGAAGCTGGGCAGAAAAAGAAGAGAAGGACAAGTAAAGGGCAATAAAGAACCCTCCTTCAGTCAAAACAGTACAGGGTGTGGGCAGGAGTGAGCTCGGTGGGTCATCCCCTTTGACCCCTGGCAATGTACTGGCTGCACCCATGCCAATCGCGACTTTATAAAGAGCTGCGATTCCCTCTCTTTGGGGAATTAGCTTGGGCTTGTCATCCTCTGGCAGCACTTGCTGGTCACATCTTCTCCTGGCTTCTCCACTCTACTGTGCTCTGAGGCCCGGTTCTCACGGGCCTGGGCACCCCATTTAAGGTTCGCGTGCTCTGCCACTGACCTTCCCTTTAATTCCCACGGTGGCTAGTCCACTCCTCAACTGAAGCCAGTGAGAGGCACTTTCCCCCCATTCTTAGCCCGGTTTTGGCCCTTAACGATTGGCCCTGGCCGTGAAGACCCTCCCCTGGCCTCAGCTGACGGACATGGGGAGCCAGGCAGCAAGACCCACAGTACCCAAAGTCCCATTTTCAGGAGGAGGGGACTGAGGAGGCTAAGGCGCTGACTTTGGGTTGCACAGTTCACAGCAGGATTGGAACTCTAGTCTGTGGCTCCACATCCCATGTTCTGTCTCTACTCAGAGGGCGGCAAACCCAACGCACTTGGGCAGGACAGGTGTGAATTCACGGTGGTGAAAAGAAAGGGAGAAAGGCAGTCACTGTGGTCCTAACAGGAGGGGACAAGTCTTGCCTGAAAGCACTCAAATTCACAAATGAGAAGGAAAATAACCTGTACTGGCCGAAAAATATACTGCTGTCTGGGTGGAGTCCGCAGACGGTCATTGTGTGGTTTCTGCTCTGCGGGGGCTGGGCTGTCGCCGTCTGGGCCTCATCATCACCACTGGTCTGCAAGGCCTCGTCTGGCTCCCACCTTCCCTCAGTCTCCGTGCTTCTTAGCACCACTCGTGGGCCGTGTCGCGTCCTGACATAGGTCCTCGTCACATGTCCCTTGGGCCATCAACAGCCTGTGAGCATGAGCTCTTAGCCAGTCTCCAGATGACAGGGCAGGAGACTTTGCTTCCCAGAAGCATTTCAGACCTCAGCCAAGGACGCTTTCATTTTTTTAAACTATGTTCTCATGGTACCATGATCCTTCCCCTCAGGGCACTCGGTCCCTTTGTAATGATGCGGTCACTTGTGTGGCTCTTTCTTTAAGGCCTCTCTCCTACTGGACTGTGAGCAGGACCAGGTCTGTTTGTGCTCAGCATTTTGTCCCTGTCTCCTGGCACAGGGCTGGCACAGGAAGAAATCTTGGTCGAATGACTGACTGATTGATGCGTGCCACTTGCTTCCCCCCGCCCCACCTCACTCTTACTCCATCTAGAAAACACCACGTACAGGGCTGACGGGAGCCTCGACATCCTGAAGGAGAAATCATCAGCAAACTGTTTACAAGCTGAAGACAAAAGACTATATTCACTAATTTCTAAAGAGTTGGGCTGCTGTTTGGAAATTCACTTATCTGCTGAGAGTTTTGAGTAGCACACACCCTAAGGGACAGTAATTATCTGCTAATTAACTGTGTTGATTAATGGTAAAAGGGCATTTGGTTGCATTTTGAAACTTGCAAGCCCACCCACGCTTGCTTTTGGGTCGTCAGCGCTGCGGTTAGGGAGGTTCCTCTGACTGAATGCCTGCTTGCGCTCACACACTCTGCCCTGCAGAGCCACACTGCGAGAAGACGTCCCACTTCACAGTGGTCCTGCTTACACACGCATCAGAGTGACGTGAAACCCTCCCCCTCTCAGCCCTACCTACCTTCCCACGCCCTCCCTGCTCCCAACTTGGGTTCAATGATCTCTGTTTATTTCGTCAATGTTAGAGGTGTTGAGAAAAATTATCCAAAACTTGCAAACAAGGCAAAAAACAAGACAGTTTATCTTTTCAGCATCATGCTACAAAAGTGCTTCTCAAAGTATGGGCTGGGGACCCTGGAAATCCCCAAACCCTTTCAGGGTGCCTGTGAGGTCAGAACTCTTTTCAGGTAAGGCTGCTCGTGCCTCAGCTCAAATGAAGGCCGTGAGCTCGCTGCACTGGTTAGGTGTTGCCCACGTCCCCACCGCCAGCTCAGGGTAAAACCAACCAACCAATCGGCAAACCCGTGTCACTGAAATCAGTGATGACATTAATGATTTCTTTTTTTTGATATAGTATAATGATATGTGTCAACATTTGGAGGAGCTGCAGAATTCGGTGAACTGATATTTTCTAAATGACTAATTGTGAGAAAATCATGCATGGGGAAAATATCCGTTTAATTATAAGATAGACCAATGGATTTTATTGTAACAGCATACAAAACGTTATCGACACGGTTTCATGTTGCATGTTGCAACTCACCAAGAAGCTACCACTTGTCTAGTTTTAGCAAAGTGTCAAAGACAAAGACTGTTAAAAACCCCCTCCCTCTTCCAACAACATGTCTGGGGGAGGCCGCATGTCCCTCATGTACTCTCCCAGAGAAATGGACCGTAGCAGACCGAATGCAGAAGCAGAGCGGAGAATCCATCTGTCTCCTATCAGGCCAGACAGAAAAGAGATTTACAAAGAAGTAAAACATTCCTACTTTTTCTCACTAAAATTTTTTTTCAGGAAGATTAGCCCTGAGCTAACATCTGCTGCCAATTTTCCTCTTTTTGCTGAGGAAAACCAGCCCTGAGCTAACATCCATGCCCATCTTCCTCTACTTTATATGTGGGATGCTGCCACAGCATGGCTTGACAAGTGGTGTGTAGGTCCGTACCTGGGATCCAAACTGGCAAAACCCTGGCTGCTGAAGTGGAGTGTGTGAACTTAACCACTGTGCCACCGGGCTGGCCCGGCTAAAAATTTTTTATTGGAAAATATAGTTATTTTTCATAAAAGTATTTTATTTACATTAACATACAATGAGTTTATCATTGTTATTTTAAAATAAATTACTATTTAAAAAGTTCTTTGTTTTAATTTTTGTGACAGCAAGTATTGACCGATGTAACTCGTGTCAACAAAGCTATTTGGGGTGGCTTCCTGCTGGATTCCTCATTGATCAGTTAAGTAAAACTTTGACAGGTGCTCCCTATTGGCATGAAAATTATGTTTTTTAAAAAACATTATAAGAATTTCATTTTGACAAGGGACAAGGGTAAAATGTGGGTAGAGCTGTCTGCCCCTCTCGCTTCCAGGTTGTACTCACTGGAGAGAAGCTTGGAGACCCTCTGAGAGCCCAGGGCCGGCCCCTCTGGCTAGGTGGCACCGTACCGTTGTCTAACCTCCTGGTTGGAGTTGTTTTGCCTATAAATGGGATTCCGAAGCCAGTCACACATGGCTGTATGAGGACTCGATGAGTGACAGCTGGAAAGTGCCAGCAGAGTGCAGCATCTTGTCTAATATCAGAGATCCCGTGTACTGGTCAGTTCTGGCTGCCACAAATAAACATCACAGACTGGGTGGCTTAAACAAAGAAAAGTGTACTTTCTCACAGTTCTGGAGGCTGGAAGTCCAAATCAAGGTGCTGGCAGTGTTGGTTTTCTCTGAGGGTCACAGTGGAAGCATTCGTTCCAGACCTCTCTCTCTGGCCTGCAGATGGCCACTTTCTCACTGTGTCCTCACGTGGTCATTCCTCTGCGCACACTTGCCCACGGTGGCTATTTGTGTGTCCACCTTTCCAGATTGGATCAGGGGCCACCCTAACGACCCATTTTAACTTAATTGTCTCTCCAAAGGCCCTGTCTCCAGATACAGTCACATTCTGAGGAGCTGGGGGTTAAGGCTTCGACATATGAATTTGGAGGGAATACAATTCAGCCCCCAACACCGGATCTGCTCCCTATTACCACAATGCTTGAGTGTAACAAGCACCCAGAACAGCTCAGTGGCGCTCAACGGTGAACAGGTATGTAGCTCACTGGTTCATCTTGCTCCTGTGTCATGGGTAGGTGCAGGCTGGCCAGGTGGTCCTGACTTGGTTTGCCACGTTCCTAGGGGTCCACTGGTTGTTGGCTCATCGAGAATGGCTTTGGCTGGGACAGCAGGGATGACTGGGCTCTACTCCCTTGTGTCTTCTCTTCCAGGAGCTAGCCCGGCTTTGTCCTTGTCAAGGTGATGGCAGAAGGCAAAAGCAGAGAAAGCCAAGAGTGAAAACACGTTTAAAGCCTCTGCTTGCGTCGTGTTCCCCTCTCTCCCACTATCTAAAGCCAGTTGCTATACACTAAAGGTTTGTGTCCCTCCCCAAATTCATATGTTGGAACCTAACCACTAACGCAGTGGTATTGGGTGGTGGGACCTTTGGGATGCGCTTGTTCACGGAGGTGGAGCCCTCATGAAGCTGAATTGGATTAGTTTCCTTGTAAAAGAGACCCAGAGAGCTCCTTCCCCCTTCTGCCAGGTGAGGACACAGAGAGAAGATGGCCGTCCATGAACGAGGAAGTGGGCCCTCACCAGACACCGAGTCTTCCAATGCCTTGACTTCCCTTCCTCTAGAACTTTGAGAAAGAAATCCCTATTGTTTATACCCATTCTGTTACAGCAGCCTGAACAGACTAGGACACAAATTACATGACCAAGCACAGAATCAGAGTAGGAGGTCACTGCAAAGTCACACAGCAAATGGGAGGGAGGTGGGGGTGGGGGTGAAAAACTGGGGCCATAGCGCAGTCAGGCTGCCCCAGACCCTCAGCTCACAGAGCCAGCCCTGTTCTTCTGTTTAAGCTCTCTTGAATCTATTTGAATTTCTGTTTGCTTCTGGCTTATATAAAAGAGGAAGTAAGCACATGTTTATCATGTACTGACTATATTCTGGACGTTTTATTATACTATCCCATTTAATTCTTCCAACAACCCTAAGAAGTAGGCATTATTGTTCACCTTTAACAGATGAGGAAACTGAGGCTCAGCAAAGTTATATAACTCATCCAAAATGCGTCTGCTAGGTAGAATTTTTCGAAATCAGATCTGTCTGACTCTAGAGAGCTTTTCCCTCCCAAGAGCTTTTAAAACCTTTCCATCAGAATTACTCTGTGGGCAGACGAGAGTGAATTCATACCCCTAGGGGGCCTGAGGGCTACTGCCTAGATTGCCCATGACAGGATGAAAATTCTTCAAACTTATAGGTTTTATCTTAAAAATTAATATCAATTTGGCATTCTACTCCGCGATATATCCTTTTAAATGTAAAAACTGCCCGTAGAATAGATGCTCCTGCAATCTGCGCACGTCTGTCGAGCATTTTGCAGCACCTCTGGCCCGCAGCTGCATCCCCGGGCGCCTGCCCAACTCAGTTTGCGAGGCGCAGCGTTGCACCGGGCAGCCCTCCCAGAACACTGAAATGGAACGGCGCGGTTTGTTTGGTTGTTAGTATGCACCATTGCAAATGGATGTGACAGATTTTTGGCATCTCCTGTCACTTTTTTGACATTCCCAGACACTTCACTGATCCTACAGTTAATCTGTCAGCTGAGTTTCCTTTAAGAACTTAAGGAACAGCCCAGCATCGGAGAGGAGAGCATTGATTCCGGGCTTTCCAGGTCTGCTGCTTAAACCTTCCTTTAGAATTGACCCATTTTCTTTCAGACCCCTATTACATACTGACAGCAAAGCTGGCTTTAAAGATGCTTCAGAGGTGAAAGATTTCTATCTCAACATGCTGTTGAGACATGGTATTGTCTGTGCCTCCAAGAAGCTCGGAGTTTCCTGTTAACATTAGCGTTCAAGATCACTTTGTGAGCCCAAGGTAGGGTTGGAATAGTACAGCGAGGAATTTTACAGTTTTGGCCTTCAAGACCCCATGTAAACGAGGCTCTGGTCAGAACCTTGAGTATCTGGTTGGACATGGTGATAGGTGCACAGGCTCTCGCAGTCTTTCAGAAACTATTTAGGTGACTGTCATCCGCCTGTGACCTACAGAACATGCTCTAGCATTAGGGGATGGGCTCAAAATCTGCGGTTTGTGGTAGATGCCTCTGGAGCCCCACCCTGTGCTCTCCTGACCTTTCCTCTGAGCTCAGCCACGGCCGGGCGGGCAGTCCTAGTGGGCGTTAATTCTCCTTGGGCTGAGAGTGTTTGCCTTGAAGTGCGCGTTCCTTGTCTTGGATTTCCATCCTGGGGCTCTTTCAATAGTGGAGCCAGCAGGAGCTTGCTCTGCTGATGTATGTGCAGAAGTGCAAGGGAGTTAAGACCTCCAGGGACAATCCTTTACCACTGGAGGACAGGACCTGACAGACAGATGCTCCTGCCTCTTGTCCTTCTGGCAGATAATCCTGAGGGGCATTCTGTGCACTGCTCAGGGGGTCCTAGTGGAAAATGAGCTCCTGTTGCCCGGAGTGGTGACCTTGGTAATGCCCTCTTTGGTTGGCTTTTCCTCTTTCCCAGTCTCAGTCTCGCTAACCTCTGTTTCCTGGGATCACCCCCCACACAAACCTCCTGCACCCAAGCCTTTGCCTCAGGCTCTGCTCCCTGGGGAACCCAAGCTTAAGACGGTGCCCTCTCCGGCTGGGTTGCTTTGGGCAAGTTGCTTCACTTTTCTGGTCTCAGTTGCCTCAAATCTTTAGGACCACTGATTGCTGAAGTCCCTTCCAGCTCTGAATGTCCATAGTTCTATCGGAATGTTTCTTCCCTCCTGGGGCTGTCTTTCTCTTCCTTGTTCACTCACGTGCCAAACTTGTGACATCCCAATTGGCTGGTTCTCAAATTTCCGTTGAGCTGCTTTATGCTCCTGGGTGCTCTGGAATGATGACAAGCATCATCCTTCCTTGGAGACCTTTTCTTCTTCTCTGTGTAGGACACTCGCTGGATCCCATTTTTGAAACAAAAGGCAGGCATTCTTTTCCATCTGAGCTTTAGCACCGAGACACTGATGCTCATTGTGAGGTTCGTAGTCAGTTATTTCTTACTGACAATTTTCCTTCTTTTAAAAACATTCCGGCTCTCCTTCATTTGCTTTTACTGATTAAAGGTGCCCGTCTAGAAAAGGCTAATGGCTGCGTGACACGGAGGCTTTGCTCTCACTGAGAGGATTGTTCAGGGTGGGAGATGGCTTAGGGTGAGAGTGAGCTTTGTGTTTCTGCCTGCTGCCCACCGGCCCCCATCATGTCCCTGCAGATAATTTGTTGTGAGATTGTGACCTGTCTAAATGACGAGGGTGGGGCTGGGGAATGGGAGGTGCTGGGGAGGAGGTTCACAGCGTTTCTGTCTTTTACTGAACATTTTCCGAGTTGTAGGAATCCACCCTAACTCCTGACTGTGAATTCTCGTGTTGGAGCCCGACCTGCGGTTCCAACCCACAGGAACTGTACCATTTATCAAGCAGCAATGATGAGCTCTATGCCAGGCACTTTACCTAAATTCTCACAGCAACCCTGCAAAGTAGGTATTATTGTCTTCATTGTGATTACTGGGGAAACTGAGGCAATTCCATAGACTCTAGTACTCTAGTATGTATTTTTACTCATCGTAGGTGCTTACTAAGTATTTACTGAAGAAGTCAATGAATAAACAAGACTCAGAAGTTAAGGATTTATCCTCGGTGGCACAGCTGGCTGGGATTTTGACCCACATCTGACTGAGTCCTAACCTGCCCTCACCCCCAGGCATCTGTTTCGCTCGGTCGGGGTCTCTACACTCTGGTCGTTTTTGCGGTTGCTGTCTGTGTGCCAGGCTCATTTCTGCATCAGCACTTTGTTGCCCACGTCTCTGCCAATCTACAATATTCCTCTCCCTTCTGCTTATGTCATTTCTTGCCTTCCTTCAAAATCATGTGTTGGTTCAACACACACATAGAGTAGCTGGGATCATACTGTATCCATAATTTTGTAACATTTTCACTCAGCAAAAGTTATTGAAAGCTCTTTGCAAACACCCTACTTGCAGGTTGCATACATGGGAAGGCAGGCTGGATCAGGTAGCTTTCAGACTGACCTACAGTCGTTCCGCTGGTATGTTTGTAAATAGCTAAAGGGCTCAGAGTTTAGAGGGCTGGTTTAAATCTAGTCTCTTATTTTTACCTTAGGAAGTCAACCTCTCCAACCTTGAGTTTCTCACTTGCAAACTGAGGGGTTGGCTTCCATGATTTCAGTTCTCTCACGCGCTAAGCCATTTGATTTTGTGAATTCAAGGTCAGCAGTAGGAGGGCCTGCCCTGGGGGTCTAGTGGTTAAGTTTGGCGCATTCTGCATCAGTGGCCTGCGGTTCCATTCCTGGAGTGGACTTACACCACTTGTCAGTCAGCGGCCATGCTGTGAGGTGGCTCACACACGAAAAGAGGACCATTGGCAACAGATGTTAGTTCAGGGTGAATCTTCCTCCATAAAAAAAGTAAATAAATAAGATTAGCAAAATGAATAATGATAACGTCCATTTATAGAACAAGTTTCGCCCGTAAGGTGTTTCCACTTCCGTGCGTGTTGATCCTCATAGCTTCTGTCTGAGGAAGGCACGGCCACACTGACCTTCAGAGCTGTACCTGATGGCTTTCCCGTTCCAGGCATGGTATGCCGTCCCTTCTCTACGCTGTTAGACCCCTCCGGGATGCCTCCCAAGTGGTGTGGAAGTAAGTCTCACCCCTGCCTTCTCCACCAGGTGGGGCTCTTCAGGGGCCAGGCTCCTCTTCAGCCCTGCGCTCCAACAGAGGACCTGTTACTGTGGGGGAGAGGGCCTGACCTCAGAGCTCCACGCGCAGTTTTTCTGTCTCCCAGTCTTATATTCTTTCCACTGCAGAAATACGTTACCAACTTCCTCATAAATCAGTGATTCTGCAGAAGCAGAAAGCTTGCCGTCCATTACCACTTTGCGTCCCCAGGTGTTTCAGCTAATGGTGCCCTGAAGGGTAGCACGTGTTTTCAAGTCCAAGAATTACAGCCTCCGATGGTGACACCCTTCCAACATCTGATCAGCCGTCACCACGTCGGTCCCTCCCAGGATGTTCTAATAAGCAGTACTTTGCTCTCCCAAATGAAACATTGCCATGCCACAATTGCCTTTTAATTAAACTATCATTGTCTTTAGAATTTAATGATCCTAATCTCCCTGAAAAGGAGGAAAAAGACAATAGTTTTCACCAGGTGGTGTTCCTGGGTTTACACAGATCTGTTGATTTAAATGAGCTCAGTGGCTTTGAATAAGTAATGGATGTCAATTAATGTGGATCATATTCCGCAGGTGTCTTAGGGTTGTTTTCTCATTTTGTGAGCAGTTTGAAGTGGTGGGTACGTGCATAGGCTCTGGAGCAAGACAGCCTGGGTCCAAACCTTACTCCTGCCACTGATGGACAGGTGCGATATGGACAATGTAGTTAACCTGTCTGTGCCTCAGGTTCCCCATCTGAAAAATGATGGTAATAATAGTGCCTGTTTCAGGAGGTTGTTGAGAGGACTGCAAAGTGCTTAGTTAAAGCTGCAAAGCGCTTGGGACAGTTTCTGGCATGTCGTATATATATCAGTTATCATCATCGTCATCACGTCATTCCCATCATCACTGGAAGCCAAGTTCCAGACTGCCTGTATCGGGGCTTGTCAAGGAGCAAACACAAGCAAGAGTCTTTATTGTTAAAGGTTATTGAAAAGGGATTATTTTTTAATAGAATAATCCTTATGGAAGGTACAACTCTGGTTTCTGAGAACTCCTATTCCACATGTGTCATTTTAGGGTGCAGAAATCATTGTTTGAATATATAGAATCCTTCCTAAGATCTCTGGGAGTCGTGGATGATTTGGGGTGGGACATGTCACTTGAAGGAGAAAGACTGCTTATTCCATCTTCTAGCAAGAAGAACTTGAGCGCTGACTCTTCTTGATGAGATTCCACAGGGCTCAGCAAGATTTCACCAAGTGACCGAGGCGTCTGCTCCAGTCGGCTCAGCCTTCTTCTGGGCCCCTCTCTGCGGTGTAACACATCACTGGCCCCAGTGCTCCACCTCGCTTTATCCACACCCTTTACTCTCTAATTCGCGTTTCCTCCAACTCGACATGGCATCCGCTTTCCTGGTCTTTGACTTTGGACTCAGTCGTATGACTGACTTTGGCCAATGTGATGTGGATGGAAGTGACAGCATGCTAATTCCAAGCCCAGGCCTTAAGAAACGTTGCATGTTCTCTTTGCCCAACTCTTTCTCTGCCATCGCCATGAGAAGAGTATTCCCTGGCTAGCCAGCTGATCCAAGGTGTATGAGAGCCACCTGTAGTAGATCTGGACCCAAATTAAGCACAGCCAAGAGTCACCCCAGCTAACTACAGATGCATGAGAAATAGATGCTTATTGTTGGATGCCAAGAGATTTTGTGGTCGTTTGTTATGCAGCAGTAGCTTATGATAGATGATCTTTTGTCAATATCATGACAATCCTCTCCCCCACCTCAGCCCCATCAAGTTGGTAGCCATATTCTCTTGAAGTCTGTTTGTATCAGCTAGGAAGGCATTTAGTTGGAAAAATGCATTTGGTTAGAAAAGCCTAAGTATGGAAGAAGTTAGTCCAGGGCTGGTATGGCTGCTAAATGATGCTCCAGAGACCCACCCACTTTCTATATTGTTCTCTGCTATCTTTAGCATGTGGTCTCCATCCTTATTTATGTTGACTCCTATATACAAGATGGCTCCTCCAAATCCATCTGAATTCCAGACAGGAAGGAAAAAAGAGAAGGGCAAAAGGCTGAATGGAAGCATGCCTGCTGAGGCTGCCCATCTTAATGCTTTTCTATAAGCCCTCTCCAGAGATACCCACTGACATCTCATTAGCCATAACTGAGTCTTCCGGTCAACTCTAGTTTCAAGAGAGTCTGGGATAGTGAGCAGTTTTAGTAGAGCATATTGTGACCCTGAGCAAATTTGGGATTCTGTCATTAATGATGAAGGCGAGAAAGAGTATGGAGTAGGCAGCTAGTAGTGTTTGCCCTAGGATCTCAGGTCAGGGCTTGGCAAATGATAGCCCACCAGCTGTCTATTGTTGTCAATAGAGTCTACTGGAACACAGCCATGCTCGTTTGTTTATGTGTAGCTATGATTATTTGTGTGCTACAATGTCAGAGTTTAGTAGATGTGACAGAGACCGCGTGACCTGCAAAGACTGAAATATTTACTATCAGGCCCTTTACAAAAAAGTTTGCCAACTCCTGTCTTAAGTAACCAGATTATGTGTTTCCTGCATTTAAATCATTCCAGTGGCTTCCAGTTCTACTCAGAATGAAACCTGACTCCTCACAGTGCGTAAGGCGCTGCATAATGCGGCGGCTGCCTCCCTCTCTCCAGCTTATCCTACGTGCTCCAGCCACGCTGGCTGTCTCTCTCAAACGCACCAGGCTCGCTCCCACCACGGATGTTTTTGTACTTGCTCTCCCCTTGCTAGAATGCTTTGCTTCAAGCTCTGAAAGCCACTTGCCACATGTGGTATTGAAATTTAAATTAATTACAATGAAATAAATTAAAAATTCAGTTCCTCAGTGGCGCTGAGCACATTTCCCATGTAGCCAGTGTATCGGACAGCACAGATAGCAAACGTGCTTATCCTCACGGGAAGTTCTACTGGACAGCGCTGTCTAAGTCTTCTCAGGGCTGGCACTGTCTTGTTTTTCAAGTGTCACCTTTTTAAAATAGCTAACCCTGCCCCAACTAGTCTTCATCAATCTCCCTGTTCCAAGTCACCTGACTTATTTTCTTCATAGCATTTATCTCTATTTGAAATTAGTCTGTATATTTATTCACGATCTTGTTTATTGGCTGTCCTTCCTACTAGCGTGCAAGCTCCATGAAAGTAGGGACCTGTCTGTCTAGTTTATAGCAGAAACTTCTGTACCCAGAGGAGTGCCTGCCACATGACAGGAGGTTAATAATTCTTTGTTGAATGAATGACTGTTATTGAGAGGAGAGAGATTGCTCTGGCTTGCAAATGTTAGGGGATTTTGTTAGTGCAATGATGTCTATTGGTGTCATGGAAGCAGGAGACACCATTCTCCAAGCCTGGCTCAAAGAAGTGTACTTTTTACGTAGGTTTGTCTATAGGTTAAGCCCTTCTCCATGGGATCCACCATTCCAGGACAGCTGGGGACAGTGAAACAAAAAGTGTGGGCTTCATGCCTAATTTAGAAAAGCTGGAAAGACCTCTAAAATTCAACCATTAGTCAAAGCATCTCTTCACATTTGGGGAGTCCTAGGCCCCATTTCTCTTCTGTCTCCTCTTTATTTAGAACTTTCTGGTGGTCCTCTGTTGCTTGAAGATAGACCATAGGACACAGGCGTTCCTGATTTTGTTTCTGCCTTGTTTCTAATCACTGCATGAACAGCATGACATTCACAGACTGACAGGAATGTGTGCTTTCATTGGTGACTCTGTTCCATTGTTAAGGGTCTTGGTGGACAGAATCCACACCTTATTCTGGGACAAAAGAATATTTTGAGGTATTATGAACAATTTTATACCAAAAGATACAAATTTTACATCACTGAGGCAGGTGTGACTTCAGATCCTTAACCTCCTAAAATCAGACATTTGTATAGCTCCCTAAACTCTAAACTGAAGCACTCTTCCACATAAACCATCTCTAGGATGCATCACTGATGGAGAAAATGAAATATCTTTCACTTCTCTCTAAGAATTCTTGCTTGAATTTTCCATTTGACATGGATGGTTCTGCCATTCAATATGCCAACCTCAGTTTGTACTATAAAAAAACATAATATAGAGGGAATCCTCAATTCATTAATAAATTAATCAAATAAACTTTTGCTAAGTAGGCCCCAGGGAAAATATGACAAATATTGTTCTTGACCTTATAGAATATACTTCTAGATAGGAAGACAGACAAAATGCAAGTTAATAAAGAATGTTTGTTAGTAAAGAGACAGCTAAATAAAAATTTCTGTATGGTGTAAATGTCACAGAGAAAACTATAGAAGGACTGAGAATTACAAATAAAGACACCACTAGCCACGTGTGGTTACTAAGCGACTGAAATGTGGTTAGTGTGACTGATGGACTAAATTTTAAATTTTATTTAATTTTAATGAAGTTAGTTTTAAATAACCATATGTGTCTAGTGAATAACATATTGTACAGTGGAACTCTGTATGATGTCAACCTTTTGAAATTTGTTAAGACTTGCTTTATGGCTTGCAATATGGCCAATTTTTTAAAAGGAAAGTTAAGTATTTTTCAGTTGTTAGATGCTGTGTTTTGTGTGTTTTTTTCCTTCTTGGTTGTTCTATTCTTCTACAGTCGTACTTAAAAAAATCGTCTGCTTATTTTATCAATTACTGAGAAAACGTATCATCTGCCATTATATTATAAAAGTGTCTATTTTTCCTTATAGTTCTATAAATATTTGCTTTGTATATTTACAAAGGCCATGTTACTAGGTGCATCTGAATTTAGAATTGTTATAATTCATAGTGGATTGATCCTTTTTTCCATTGAGAAATAATCCTTTTTGTTTTCAACAGTGCTTTTTGCCATTGATTGTATTTTGCTATGATTAATCTAGCTGTGCTAGTTACTTTTAGTTTGTGTTTGCATGGATATCCTTTACCATTCTTTCACTGTCAACCTTTTTGTATCCTTACACTTTTTTTTTATTGTAGTAACATTGGTTTATAACATTATATAAATTTCAGGTGTACATCATTATATTTCAATTTCTGTGTAGATTACATCATTTTTACCACCCAAAGGCTAATTATAATCCATCACCACACACATATGCCTAATCACTGCTTTTGGCCTCTCCCCTCCCTCCTTCCCCTCTGGTAACCGCCAATCCGATCTCTGTCTCTATGTGTTAGTTGTTGTTTTTTATTTATTTATGAGTGAGATCATATGGTATTTGACTTTATCCTTCTGGCTTATTTCGCTTAGTGTAATATCCTCAAGGTCCATCTGTGTTGTTGCAAATGGCAAGATTTCATCCCTTTTTATAGCTGCATAGTATTCCATTGTGTATATATGCCACATCTTCTTTGTACATTTGTCCCTTGATAGACATCTAGGTTTCTTCCAAGTCTTAGCTATTGTGAATAATGCTGCAATGAACATAGGGGAGCATATATCTTTATGCATGCATGTTTTCTTGTGCTTTGGATAAATACCTAGAAGTAGAACAGCCAGATTATATGGTATTTCTACTCCTAATTTCTTGAGGAATCTCCATACTGTTTTCCACAGTGGCTGCATCAGTTTGCACTCCCACCAGTAGTGTATCAGGGTTCCCTTTTCCTCACATGCTCTCCAACACTTGTTATTTCCTGTCTTGTTATTTGTAGCTATTTTGATGGGTGTGAGGTGATATCTCATTGTAGTTTTGATTTGCAATTCCCTGGTAATTTGTGATGTAGAACATACTTTCATGTGTCTGTTGGCCATCTGTATATCTTCTTTGGAAAAATGTCTGTTTAGATATTTTGCCCACTTTTTAATTGGCTCATTAGTTTTTTTTATTGTTGAGCTGTATGAGGTCTTTATATATTTTGGATATTGACCCCTTATCAGATAGATGGTTTGCAAATATCTTCTCCCAATTGTTAGGTTGTCTGTTCGTTTTGTTGATGGTTTCCTTTGCTGTGCAGAAGATTTTTAGTTTGATGTAGTCCCATTTGTTCATTATTTCTTTTGTTTCCCTTGCCCAGTCAGACATGGGACTTGAAAGTATGCTGCTCAGACCGATGTCATAGAGCGTACTGCCTACATTTTCTTCTAGAAGTTTCATGGTTTCAGGTCTTACATTCAAGTCTTTAATCCATTTTGAGTTAATTTTTGTGTACGCTATAAGATAATGGTCTACCTTCATTCTTTTGCATGTGGCTGTCCAGTTCTCCCAACACCATTTATTGAAGAGATTTTCCTTTCTCAATTGTATGTTCTTGGCTCTCTTGTAAAAAATTAGCTGTCCATAGATGTATGGGTTTATTCCTGGGCTCTTGATTCTGTTCCATTGACCTGTGTGTCTGTTTTTGTGCCAGTACCATGCTGTTTCGGTTACTACGGCTTTGTAGTATATTTTGAAATCAGGCAGCATGATACCTCCAGCTTTGTTCTTTTTTTCTTTGGATACCTTGGGCTTTTGGGGGTCTTTTGTTTTTCCATATAAACTTTAGGATTCTTTGTTCTATTTCCATGAAAAATGTCTTTGGAACTTTGATAAGAATTGCACTGAATCTGCAGATTGCTTTAGATAATATGGACATTTTAACCATGTTAATTCTTCCAATCCAAGAGCACAGAATGTCTTTCCACTTCTTTGTGTCTTCAATTTATTTCTACAGTGTTTCACAGTTTTCCAAGTCTTTCACCTCTTTGTTAAATTTGTTCCTAGTTGTTTTATTCTTTTTGTTGCAATTGTAAATATGGCTGTACTCTTAATTTCTCTTTCTGCTACTTCATTTTTAGTGTACAGAAATGCAACTGACTTTTGCATCTTGATTTTGTATCCTGCAGCTTTACCATATTCATTTATTTTTTTTCTAAAAGTTTATTGGTGGATGCTTTAGGATTTCCTGTATATAAGTCATGTCATCTGCAAATAGTGACAGTTTCACTTCTTCCTTTCCAATTTTGATCTCTTTTACTTCTTTTTCTTGTCTGACTGCTCTGGCTAGGACTTCCAATACAGTATTAAATAAGAATGGCTAAAGTGGGCCTCCTTCTCTGGTTCCTGTTCTTAGAGGGATGGTTTTTAGTTTTTCTCCATTGAGAAAGATATTAGCTATGGGTTTGTCATGTATGGCCTCTATTATGCTGAGGTGCTTTTCTTTTATACCCAGTTTATTCGGAGTTTTTATCATAAATGTATACTGTATCTTGTCAAATGCTTTTGCTGCATCTATTGAGATGATCAAGTGATTTTTATTCTTCATTTTGTTAATGTGGTACATCACGTTGATTGATTTTCCGATGTTGAACCATCCTTGCATCCCTGGAGTAAATCCCACTTCATCGTGATGTATGATCCTTTTAATGTATTGTCGTATTCAATTTACTAGTATCCTTACATTTTAGATACAGCTCTTCTAAATAGCATATAATATATACTTTCTACTCCAGTATGATAATCTTTGTCTTTTAACTGGAGCATTTATTTTATTGATGTTTATTGAAATGATTGACATATTTATCTTTAAATCTACCTTCTCATGATGTGCTATTTACCTATTTTGTTTTATTTTTCTTTCTCTTTTCTTTCTCAAATTCTTTTGAATTAAAAAACATCATTCTATTTTCCTCTCTTTTGTAATACAGTGTTTCATTCTTGATAGTCTTTTCTCACTTATATCTAATTCACTGTAAATTAATCTATTGAATCATTATTTTAAGTTATATTTCAGGTCTAGAACTTCTATTTGATAATTTAAAAAAATCTGTAATATCACTCTCTAGATTTTCTGATTCTTTGTGGAACTTTAATTCTTGACTTTTCTGTCATTTAACATGAGCATAGTTGCTTCATAATCTGTATCTAATAATTTTGATATCCAGTGTCTCTGTGGAACTGTTTCTGTTGCCCAGTTCTTTTACTAGCTCATGGCATTTGTCCTCACATATGCATGGTTATCTTTGATTATATTCTGGACATTACAGTGAAAACTTATTTGTTGAAACTACATGATATTCTCTACATCTGGAGAGGCCTTGCATGATATTCTCTACATCTGGAGAGGATTTTTATTGTTTTTCACCTTGCTCCTAGAGTTACTACCTGTCTTGGGCCATCTTAACCTAAGTTCATTTTAATCTGAATTGAGGTTTTCTGGGCCATCAAATGACGTGAAGCCAGAAGGCTGCCCATGAAAAAGCTGGTTCACATCTAGTCTACTCTTAATCCTAGGACACAGCTCTTTCCTGCCCCTCCCAGCCCAAAGTGAAGCATAGTTTACATGGATTTCCTCCTATGGAAGGCACCAGATTATGGTTTTGCCCCCCTAGCTCCACAAGGCTTCAAAAGCACAGCTTAGCCTTTTAGCTATCTCAGCTTGACCAGCAAATATCCCATTGCAAAAGCAACCTTGAGCTGGGCTCAAATCTCAGGGTTTCAGCCGTTTACTGGATCTCAGGTGAACAGTCCTTTCTCTCTTGTTAGTGGATTGATGCTTTCAAGAAGATTTTTTTCTTTCTTTGTTTTTGTCCAGCTTTTTAAAGAGTCTTAAATGGAAAGATTGGTCTGAGTTATCTAGCTTACTCTGTTGGAGACAGGCATTCACGGAGTGACTTTAAGTAGATTACTTACTCTGTCTGAGCCTAGATTTCTCTGAGACCTGGTTTTCTATTATTCTGATTTGTTTTTAGAAAAACTAGGGCTTTGAGTGACAATTACCACTGATACAGCTCTTTGGCACCTTGTTCTTAGATCTCCACTGTAACGTGTTCCCAGAAATAAATTAATGTTCACTCCTTGAATGGCAACTTTGGCATTAGCAAGAAGTCATGCGGCCAATGCTGATGTAATGCACCACTGGAAATTTTACAGAGTATTCTTGCATTTTAATGGAATCAAGTAATGTAAATGACCATGCTTTTATTTTTCCTATTTTCCATTATGCTGCCAAAGACTTGCACATGGGAATTTGTACAATGAACATTTGTGGGAGATAACAGCCATTGCTCAGCCATTGAGGTGGGAATTGTTAGTAAGTTACATTTGGCTGCTCCCCACAGATGAGACGGGAACAACCATATGAGTAGATGTCTATTTGTACAATGCATTTTGGGATTGATTCATAATACATTTGCACAAGTTAAAAGTTTAAACATGAGTAAACAGTTTGAAATATAAGAAATTGGGTCAAGCTTTTTGTGAAGAATTTTCTTCAATTTTGGTAATAAAAAAGTCACAATCATCTTTTTCTTTTCCTTGCATAGAAAATATAAAACAAAAAATGGCAATACACGGCATTTACTGAGCACTAACTGTATGAGAGGAACTTTTAAAAAAGCTTAATGAGTCGGGGCCGGCCCGGTGGCGCAGTGGTTAAAGTTCGCACATTCCGCTTCTCAGCAGCCTGGGGGTTTGCTGGTTCGGATCCCGGGTGTGGACATGGCACCGCTTGGCACACCATACTGTGGTAGGCGTCCCATGTATAAAGTAGAGCAAGATGGGCACGATGTTAGCTCAGGGCCAGGCTTCCTCAGCAAAAAAGAGGAGGACTGGCAGTAGTTAGCTCAGGGCTAATCTTCCTCAAAAAAAAAAAAATAGCTTAATGAGTGTTAACTCATAATACAACTTATTAACCCACTTTCTGGATGAGGAAAGTTAAGCACAGAGAAGTCACCCTTGTTCATACAGTCAGGGCATTGCAGAGCCAGGATGCTAAGGCAGGCGGCTCGGGCTCTTGTGTACTCTGCTGTGGTGTTAGTTTCTTTCTGATTTACACTATGGTTCTGTGAGTGCAAGGATTACCTCCCCAGCTGGTTGCACTTTCCATGGGGTCATTGGAGTAATACAAGTTTGAGATACTTAAAGGTATGTCTGGTCAGTTTTATTTAAAACGTGGCCTGGGGTGTGGGTGAGTCTGAAGGTGCGAGGCTGTGACGCGTACCCCCAGCCCTTCCACTTTTCTGAGGGTACAGACAGCCATACGTGCCCCACATCTCCCTCCCTTGCTGCCTTATAGGCTCATCCAGTCCCAGCTTTTGACCATAAACCACCAATACTTTATACTTACATATTGTATTTCCTCTCAGTGTGCTCAACTCCTGAAAGTACAGAGGTCTGGGTGTGTGTGACAGCTGCCAGCTGCTACTTATCACCTCTTTCTCCCCCTCCCCTCCCCTTCACTGTCAGAGTTCAGAGAACACATAACCTATTTGGGGAAGTGAAACAATGGGAGACCAGTACAAGAAAGCAAATTAAAAAAAGTTATTTTATTGAGGTTACATTACTTTATAACACTGTGTAAATTTTAGGTGCACATAATTATATTTTGGCTTCTGTGTAGACTGCATCGTATTCACCACCAAAAGTCTAGTTTCCATCCATCACCATACATATGTGCCCCTTTACCCCTTTTGCCCTCCCCCAACTCCCTTCCTCGCTGATAAGCACCAATCTGTTTTCCTTATCTAGGTGTTTGTTTATCTTCCACGTGTGAGTGAAATCATATGGTATTTGTTTTTCTCTGTCTGACTTATTTTGCTTAGTGTAATACCCTGAGGGTCCATCCATGTTGTTGCAAATGGCAAGATTTCATTTGGCCAAGTAGTATTCCACTATATATGTATATATATACCACATCTTCTTTATCCATTCATCCATTGATGGGCACTTGGGTTTCTTCCAAGTCTTGGCTATGTGAATAATACTGCAATGATTTAGGAGTGCGTATATCTTTTCAAATCAGTGTTCTCATGTTCCTTGGATAAATGCCCAGTGGTGGAATGCCTGGGTCATATGGTAGTTCTATTTTTAATTTTTTGAGAAATCTCCATGCTGTTTTCCACAGTGGCTGCACCAGTTTGCATTCCCAAGAGCAGTGGAGGAGGGTTCCCTTTTCTCCACAACCTCTCCGACACTTGTTATTTCTTTTCCTGTTAATTGTAACCATTTTGACGGGCATGCGGTGATATCTCATTGTAGTTTTGATTTGCATTTCCCTAATAATTAGTGATGTTGAACATCTTTTCATGTGCCTGTTGGCTATCTGTATGTCTCCTTTGGAAAAATGTCTGTTCGTATCCTCTGCTCATTTTTTGATTGTGTTGTTTTTTCGTTGTTGAGTTCTTTATATATTTTGGAAATTAATTCCTTGTAAGATATGTGATTTGCAAATATTTTCTCCCAGTTGGTGGGTTGTTTTTTCCTTTTGTTCATGATTTCCTTTGCCTTGCAGAAGCTTTTTAGTCTGATGTAGTCCCATTTATTTATTTTTTCTTTTGTTTCCCTTGCTGTAGGAGACATAATATTAAAAAAAATACTGCTAAGACCAATGTTGATTGTACTGCCTATGTTTTCTTCTAAGAGTTTTATGGTTTCAGGTCTTACATTCAAGTCTTCAATCCATTTTGAGTTAATTTTTGCGTATGGTGTAAGATAATGGTCTACTTGCATTCTTTTGTGTGTGGCTGTCCAGTTTTCCCAACATCACTTAATGAAGAGACTTTCCTTTCTCCATTGTATGTACTTGGCTCCTTTGCGGAAAATTAGCTGTCTATAGATGTGTGGGTTTATTTCTGGGCTCTTGATTCTGCTCCATTGATCTGTGTGTCTGTTTTTCTGTCAGTACCATGCTGTTTTGGTTATCATAGCTTTGTAGCATATTTTGAAGTCAGGGAATGTGATACCTCCAGATTTGTTCTTTTTTGTCAGAATTGCTTTGGCTATTTGGGGCGTTTTCTTTTTCCATATCAATTTTAGGATCCTTTGTTCTATTTTTGTGAAAAATGCCACTGGGATTCTGATTGGGATTGTGTCAAATCTGTAGATTGCTTTAGGTAATATGGACATTTTAACTATGTTAATTCTTCCAAACCATGAGCACAGAATATCTTTCCACAGAACATGCTTTGTGTCTTCTTTCATTTCTTTCAGTAATGTCTTATAGTTTTCAGTGTATATGTCTTTCACCTCTTTGATTAAATTTATTCCTGGATATTTTATTCTTTTTGTTGTGATTGTAAATGGGATTGAACTCTTGACTTGTCTTTCTTCTAGCTCATTATTAGTGTATAGAAATGCAACTGATTTTTGTATGTTGACTTTCTACCCTGCAACTTTGCTGTAGTTGTTGATTATTTCTAATTGTTTTCTGGTAGATTCTTTAAGGTTTTCTGTATATAGAATTATGTCATCTGTAAACACTGTATCACTTCTCCCTTTCCAGTTTGGATACAGTTTATTTCTTTTTCTTGCCTAATTGCTCTGGCCAAAACCTCAAGTACTATGTTGAATAAGAGTGGCAAGAGCAGGCACCCTTGTCTTGTTCCTGTTCTCAGAGGGATGGCTTTCAGGTTTTTACCATTAAGTATGACATTGGATGTGGATTTATCATATATGGGCTTTATTATGTCGAGGTACTTTCCTTTTATACCCATTTTATTGAGAATTTTTTATCAGAAATGGATGTTGGATCTTGTCATATGCTTTCTCTGCATCTGTTGAGATGATCATGTGATTTTTATTCCTCATTTTGTTAATGTGGTGTATCACATTGATTGATTTGTGGATGTTGAACCATCTCTGCATCTCTGGAATAAATCTGACATGATCATGGCATATGAGTCTTTTAATGTATTGCTTTCTTCAATTTGCTAATATTTTGTTGATGGTTTTTGCATCTGTGTTCATCAGTGATATTGGCCTGTAGTTTTCTTTCTTCTTGCTGTCCTTGTCTGGTTTTGGTATCAAGGTAATGTTGGCCTTGTGGAATAAGTTAGGAAGCATCCTGTCTTCTTTAATTTTTTGGAATAGTTTGAGAAGGATAGTCATTAGATCTTCTTTCAGTGTTTGGTAGAATTCTCCAGAGAAGCCATCTGGTTCTGGACTTTTGTTTTTTGGAGATTTTTGATTACTGTTTCAATCTCTTTACTCATGATTGGTCTATTCAATTTCTCTATTTCTTCTTGATTCAGTTTTGGGGGGGGGTTGTATGAGTCTAAGAATTTATCTATTTCTTCTAGGTTATCTACTTTGTTGACATATAGTTTTTCATGTCTTATAATCTTTTGTATTTCTGTAGCATCTGTTGTAATTTTTCCTCTTTTTTCTTCTAACTCTATTTATTTGAGGCTTCTCTCTTTTTAACTTACTGAGTCTGGCTAAGGATTTGTCACTTTTGTTCATCTTCTCAAAGAACCAGCTCTTAGTTTTGTTGATACTTTCTATCGTATTTTTAGGCTCTGTTTCATTTATTTTTGCTCTAATTTTTGTTATTTCCCTCCTCCCATTGACTTTGGGCTCTGTTCTTCTTTTTCTAGTTCTTTTAGGTGTGGTTTAAGATTGTTTATTTGAGACTTTTCCTGTTTGTCGAGGTGGCCCATATTGCTATAAATTTCCCTCTTAGTACTGCTTTTGCTGCATCCCATAAGAGTTGGTATGTTATGTTTTCATTTTCATTTGTCTTCAGGTATTTTTTGATTTCTCCTTTGATTTCTTCCTTGATCCAATGGTTGGTCAGTAGCATGTTACTTAGTCTCCACATATCTGTGAGTTTTCCAGCTTTTTTCTTGTAGTTGTTTTCTAGTTTCTTACCATTGTGGTTGGAAAAGAAGCTTGATATGATTTCAATTGTCTTAAATTTATTGAGGTTTGCCTTGTTTCCCAACATATGGTCTATCTTTGAGGATGTTTCTGCGCACTTGAGAGGAGTGTATATTCTGCTGTTTTGGGGTAGAATGTTCTATATACATCTATTAAGTCCATCTGGTCTAATGTTTCCTTTAAGTCCAGTTTCCTTGTTGACTTTCTGTCTGATCTATCCATTGATATAAGTGAGGTGTCAAAGTCCCCTACTATTGTTGTGTTGCTGTCAATTTCTCCCTTTAGGTCTGCTAATAGTTGCTTTATATACTTTGGTGCTCCTGTGTTAGGTGCATATATATTGATAAGTGTTATGTCCTCTTGCTGGAACGTCCCTCTTATCATTACATACTGTTCCTCTTTGTTTCTCATTGTCTTTTTAATCTTTTTTTTTTTTTTTTTAAGATTTGCACCTGAGCTAACAACTGTTGCCAATCTTCTTTTATTTTTATTGCTTTTTCTCCCCACATCCCGCAGTACATAGTTGTATATTTTAGTTGTGGGTCCTTCTAGTTGTGGCATGTGGGATGCCAACTCAACATGGCCTGATGAGCGGTGCCATGTCCATGCCCAGGATCCAAACCAGTGAAATGCTGGGCTGCCGAAGTGAAGTGTGTGAACTTAACCACTTGGCCATGGGGGTGGCCCTCTCTCTTTTTTATCTTGAAGTCTGTTTTGTCTGATACAAATATGGCTACACCTGCTTTCTTTTGCGTGCCTTTGCTTGGAGTGTCATCTTCCACCCCTTCATTCTGAGCCTATCTTTTGTCTTTAGAGCTGAGATATGTTTCCTGGAGGCAGCATATTGTTGGATTTTGTTTTTTAATCCATTCGGCCACCCTGTGTCTTTTGTTTGGAGAATTCAATCCTTTTATATTTGGAATGATTATTGATATATGAGGGCTTAATATTGGCATTTTATCTCTTGTTTTCCAGTTGTTCTATATTTCTGTTGTTTCTTTTTTCTTGTATTTCTGCTGCCATTTCCGTTTGGTGGTTTTCTGTGATGGTTTTCTCAGTTTTCTCTTTATTTATGATTTGTGACTCTGCTCTGATTTTTTGTTTAGTGGTTACCATTTTTGTATAAAAAATCTCATAGATGAGATAGTCCATTTCCTGATAGCCTCTTATCTCCATTAACCTAAGCATGTTCCATCCCTTTCCTCTTCTTCTTTTGTATTATTGTTGTCACACATCATTGTTTTTAGTCTTGTGAGTTTCTGACTAAATTGAAGTGTTTATAGTTATTTTTGATTCTCTCTTTCCCTTTATCTTGTATGTTATAATTATTTGCTAACCTATTCTGATAAAGCTGCAATTTTCTGATTTTGTCTATTTATCTTTTCACTAAACCTTTGTAAATTGTTGCCTTTTTGTTTCAAGTAGGATGGCTCCCTTTATCATTTCTTGTAAGGCAGATCTAGTGGTGATGAACACCCTTAGCATTTGTCTGTCTGGGAAAGCTTTTATTTCTCCTTCATATCTGAAACATATCTTTGCTAGATAGAATATTCTTGGCTGATCGTTTTTGTCTTTCAATATTGTGAATATATCATTCCACTCTCTCCTAGGCTGTAGGGTCTCTGGTGAGAAATCTGCTGAAAGCCTGATAGGGGTTACTTTTCAAGTTATTTTCTTCTCTCTGGCCACCCTTAATATTCTTTCTTTGTCATTGACTTTTGACAGTTTTAATATAATATGCTTTAGAGAAGGTCTTTTTCGTTGAGATAACTAGGAGTTATATTGGCTTCATGTACTTGTATATCCAGTTTCTTCCCCAGGTTTGGGAAGTTCTCAGCTATTATTTCTTAGAATAAGCTCTCTGCTTCTTTCTCCCTCTCTTGTCCTTCTTGGATACCTATTTTTATGTTGATTTTTCTCATTTAGTCTGATATTTCTCACAGAATTTCTTCATTTAGAAAAATCTTAGTTCTCTCTTCTCTTCCACCTAAATCATTTCTATATTTCCGTCTTCAAGCTCATTAATTCTCTTTTCCATATGGTTAGCTCTATTTTCAATGCTTTCCACTTTATTCTTCATTTCATTAATTGTGTTCATCATCTCCAGAGTTTCTGTTTGTTTTTTTCAGAGTTTCAATCTCTTTGGTGAAATATTCCTTCTGTTCATTAATTTCATTCCTGAGCTTATTGAAATGTCTTTATGAGTTTTCTTGTAACTTGTTAAGTTTCTTCGTAATGGCTGTTTTGAATTCTCTGTCAGTTAGATAGCAAACTTCTGTGACTTCAAGTTTGGTTTCTGGAGAGTTGTCATTTTCTTTCTATTCTGCTGTGTTCCTGTAGTTCTTCATGGTGCTTGATGAGTTGATCCTCTGCAATTGGTAGTAAGCACCTTTCTTATTTGGGTAAGGCTTTGGTTGCTTTGGTTCTGAGCTGCTTCTGGTTGCATTTGAGACCCTACACTTTGCACCCTCCACTGTCCCTGCTAGAGGCATCGTCAGTGCCCTCCTTGTACTGCGTGTGCCTCTGAGGTTGCTGGTGCCTTGCTGCTTATGATATTGCAGCAGTCTCAGGTGTCACCAGGCTGCGAGCACTTCTGCTGCTTCTGGGGTTGCCTGGGTCTCATGTTTCTCCACAGCTCTCTGTGAGCTCTCCACAGGCTCATGTGCTGCTGCCACATGCCCCACCTGTGCTGCTGTTCCTGGGTTGTCTGGGGGTGCTGGCAGCACTATTGCCAGTGGTGCTGGGTTCACGGGTGTCGCTGTAGCTGTTGGGGGCCTGGGTTCTTGTGTGCAGCCCCCACTGCTGGTAGAGTCAGTGTTGGCGGTGCCACACCTGGGGGCTGAATCACAGGTTCTGCTGTGGTTCCTGCAGCCTCAGGTGCCACCCACCACTGCTGTGGGGGGCAGGAGCTAAGTCATGAGTGAGTGTCATTGCTGCTCATCCAGCCTCTGGTCCCTGGTGAGTGTCAGTTTGCTTTGAAACCTCAGGTCAAGGTGCCCCTCCCCAGCTTGGAAAATCTACCTTTTGGAAACTGTTCCATGACTGAAAAGACCAGAACCAAGCTGAGGGAGGGGGAGAGGGCTGGGTCACCAGCTCCACCCTGTGTCCTGAAGCCTCAGGGTGTATGCACCACCCGCTACCACTGGGTGGGGGGGGGGGGGCGGGGGTAGGGCCAAGCAGCTAGTGAGTGTTGCTGCTTTGCAGCCTCTAGTTGCTGGCATATGGTGGTTTGCTTTGAAACCTCAGGTCAGGGTGCCCCTCCCAAGCCAAGAAGATCTATGTTTTGGAAATTGTTCCCACTGCTGGAAAGACTAGTACCACTTCTAGGGGTCGGGGGGTAGGCTGGGTCACTGGTTCCACTCTGTGTCCTGAATCTTCAGGTTGCATGCATCACCTGCTGCTCCTTGGGGGGGCAGGGGCTAAGCCAAGAATGCCCTGCTGTCTCTGCAGCCTCTGCTCACTGGCCCGCTGCCTGTGAAGATCTGTGTTTCAGATTGCTGCTGCCAGGGAGGAGGAAGGGGCAGCTCCTCTAGTTCCACTGCCTCGCAGAGGCCCAGGCTGCCCACCTTCAGATGTGTAGATGCGTGGATCCCTCTGGCATTCCGGCGTGTTGTGCAGGGAGTCTTTTGTTGATCAGTGGTGTCTGGCTGGTTGTAACTCAGAGGGGAGAGACGAAGGGAACAACTCACTGCACCATGATGGTGACGTCACCCTTCAAGAAATTATTAACTGTGCTATTTATTGGTGCCGTCAATTGGTGCTTAAGCTTTGGCTGGCAGACAATTGTGGACGGTAGTCCTAAATGCTCTAGGAATGGTGGCTTGTGGGGGCCGAGTGGAGCATGATAAATAGCAGGAATAGCAAGGCCTGCAACTTGGGAGGGAGCCTAGAGGGTCTTGGAAAGAGGCGGTCACTCAACCACCTGGCTTGACTGGATGGTCTGCTGTGCAGTGCTGAGCAATTGCACTAGGCAGGAAAAGTTGCCCATGAGCGGCAGGACGGAGGGGGCCGGGCTGACCCGTGGAGGTGTGCTGACCTCTGGCAAAGCGAACTGAGTGCGGCTTGGAATCTAAGAAGCTGAACTTCAGATCTCGAATAGGCGACTTGCCGGCTATGTGGCCCTGGAGACATCGTTAGCTTCTCTCAGCCTCAGGTTCGGCGTATATCAGATGGAGAAAAACATACTTAATCTAGTTGTTGTGAGGTCGAACGATACAAAAAGCTCTTAGGTGGCTCCTGGCCTGTTTTTGGGGCTCAGGACGTGCTGACTATACTAGATCCTGGTTTGGATTTCTCTGCTCAGGGCAGTTGCCCTTCTGTAGCTTTGTTCTATTACAGTTAAGGTCGGGAACCAGAATTACATGTGCTCCTTCAGGTGCAAGTGAACCAGTTTTCTAGGATGGAGGGACAAGGTCTCCTCTCTGGTTTCCAGGCTGCCCTTGCTGACACGGCCAGCAGTTGGTTGGCGTATCTGGCACTGCGGGCACATTGGTCTGACATCGTCTGGGAACAGCCTGCAGAGACCTGCTCATTTCCCGTCTGAGCGCGGATGGACAGCTCGGAGCCCCGCCCTTCAGAGGCATGGCTTGAGTTATTCTTCCCTGTGCTCCGTTTCCCTTGCACAGTGAAACTCCCCTGGAACTCTTGCCCTGTCACCTAGCATCGAGGGTGTCCACTAGTTGTCCTCCCATTGGATTTCACTATGGGAAGAGCTTGGTGACAGCTGTCAGCTTGGTTTCATGGGGCCACTCTCCCTTTCCTAGTTCTGGAGGGTTTTGGCAGTGGCAAATCCTCTTGCTCTAAGAATAGGTTCCAAAAATTTTCCCATTTATTCTTCTGGCTCGAGCCTCCAGTCTGGCTGTCTAGTATGGACAGAGCATTTTCCCTTGTCCCATGACAACACTGAATGTGTTTTCCTTCAAGGACCGTCGGGAAGATGGACGGTGCAGAGCAGAGTCTTTAGAGTAAGAACGAGATCTGAGTCCCTACTGTGGGACCCTGGGCATGTTATACTTGCTGAGCCTCAGTTTCTTCATCTATGAAATGGGGTTGATAATATCTGCTTCATAGGGATGTTATAGGAATAAGGTGTCATAAGCTTAATTAATGTTAATACACTCTTTTCTTAGTTGAGCCTTAACAAAGTATTTTTATTTTATTCTTTTGCTGAGGAAGATTCACCCTGAGCTAACATCTGTGCCAATCTTCCTCTGTTTTGTATGTGAGCTGCCACCGCGGCATGGCCACCGATGGGTGTTGTAGGTCTGAGCCTGGGAACCAAACCCAGTCCACTGAAGCAGAGTGCGCTGAACTTAACCGCTAGGCCATGGGGCCGGCCCCTTAAAGAGATAAATAAATAAATAATAGACTTTGATTTATACATTTGCTCAAGGATTTCTAAATGAGTGGGTTATCCCTTCCCTGTGTTAGGAAGACGGCTCTCTGCCTCCTGCTCCCCAGGAGGTCGCACGATGGGTCCGTATAGCACAGCATTGAGCAGTATGGACTCCGGAGCCAGGGTGACTGCTTTAAATCCTGGCTCAACTACTTACTGGCTGTGTGATTCTGAGCAGGTTACTTAACCTCTCTATGACTAAGGTTCCTCACTTACAAAATAAGGATAATAATAGCCCCTTCATAGGGTTGTTGCCAGGATTAAATAAATTAATACATTAAAATTCTGGTAACAGTTCTTGGCAATAGCTTAATAATTTGCCTTCTTCCTTCGCCCTCACAATCTGTCCTCCAGATAGAAGACAGAGGAATCCGGCCAAAACTTCCAGTCGGATGGGTCTGTTCCTCTAGCCCCCCGTGCAGGCCCCTCAGCTGAGGGAGGAATCTTCAGTCCTCCCCGGCCCTGTGAGGCCCTGCTTGTCATCCTCCCTGGTCCCTCCCCCTGGAATCTTTGTTCCTACTCCCCAGCCACTTGCTCCCTCCCTTCCGATTCCACTCACTTCCTTACTCTCCAGAGGACAAGTCAAGCTGAGACCCTCTCCTGAAACGTTTTCCCCCAGATAGATCCACCTGGCGCCCTCCTTCACTGTGCTGAAATCTTTGCTCCATTGCTCCTTGTCAGAGGCGCCTTGGTTAACCACTCCGTGGAAACCAGCTCTGCAGCTTGTCAGCCTCCGTCTCCTAACCCACATTCTTTTCAAATGGTACTTAGCGCCCAGCACTTTATAGACTTGTCTATTTGCTTATTACCTGCCTCCTCCCATTACAATGTCAACTCCGTGAAGACAGGCAATTGATCTGTTTAGTTAACTGCTAGTTTCAGCATAGAGCACAGTGCTTGGCATATAGTATAAATCTAAAATGTATTTGTGATTGTGAATAAATGAGCAATTGTCTGTAACCCAATCAGTGGCCATTGGCCAGTGTTCGAGTGTTGACCCTGTGCTGGGCACCCAGTAGGACCGCATTAAGTAGCCAAGCTGGTGTCACATGATGCGTATGTATAGAGAGGTAAGCTGGGCCTCTTAGGGTGCTGATGGGGTGCTGGGGCACCATCATTCCTGCCAGGCCCTGTGGACCCACGCTGGGTGAGCACATCAGACGAAAGTGTGAGAACTTCTCTGAGCTGTGCTTTCTCCATCTGACGAATTGATAAATTGCATCTCCCCATGGACTAGTGAGCGGGTGAAGGGGGTGTGGCGGAGCTCTGTGCCTCACAGACAGTCATTGCTAAGTAAATGGCAGCTCTGGTGATTTTGAAATTCTGGATTTTGACCTCTGCTCACTAACTGGGTTGAGGGTACCTCCTCTTCCCTAAGAGAATTGTTTCCCTATAAAGTTCCTTTTTATGAATTCATCCGTGTCTTCATTGATTTATTTCACAAATATTTAACAAGTAGGCACTGATCGCAGAATATCTCAGGATGGCGGCAACAGCTATTGCTTATTGGACTCCTGCTATGTCTGCACCCTATGCCGCCTCCCCCTAATTATCACAGTAATGAGGGAGGTAGGTATTCGAATCTCCTTGTATAAGGGAAGAAACAGAGGTGCACAGAAGGTCATTTGCCCAAGGTCACGGCTGGCAGACGGCAGTGCTGGAGTCTGACCCAGGCCTTGTGATCTGGTGCTCTTTTCCTGTCCCTTTCATAAGCCCTCGGGGGCACTGTGCACATCTCACCTTGCAGTGTGCCACCAACAGAGCATGCCTGGGGGCCTGCTCCCCCTGACAGTCCCCGTCTGCAGCTGGCAGTGACTGGGCCCTGGGTGCTCCCGATGGTGCCAACGCTCAGTGACTCCTCATTCACAACGATGGGATGGCCCTGAGGAAAGCACGCCTGGCTCATCAGTTCTCCATCTTCATTCAGAAACTTTCTGTGCCTCTCCAAAAGGGGCCTGGAAGAGAGACAACCCAACTTTCCAAAGAGTTCAAGAAACCCTAGCACACTGTCAGCAGGAGGCTCCAGGCCCCAGCCAGGCCATTAGCCATCTGCACCGTGTTAGCCTCTGCTGTGAGGCTGGGCGGAGCCAGGTTTTCCTGTTGCCTCCTGGCAGGTGGTGGGCCACGCATGTGGCACTGAGATGTTCCCGGGTGGTGCACTGGGCAGACACTGGCTGTGAGGATGGGTCAGCTCGACCTTCAAGCATGGCTCCATGTTGGCTCATGGCATCGAGATGTTTTTGGAAATAGAGTTTGCCCAGGACCCTGAGAGCCAGATGGGGCTGTCCGGAGGAGCAGCGGGGGATGTGCCCCCAGCCCTCCTGGGGCACTGACTTTGCTTTACGGCGATAGTCCTATTAAACTTGTGACGGAATGTCTGTGGTGGCTGGTGGTGTTTAAGAACGATTCGTGGCATCAGCTCAGAGTGAACTGTTGGGGCACAGAGATGCATACAACACGGTTCTTGCCCTCCAGGGCCTCACAGGTTAGAGTCCGCAGATTTCTCCTCAGAGACACAGACAACAGCATCTGCTGCCAAACACTGGATTTACGATATAGCTGTGGTTCAGTCATCGCCAACGACTCTTCCCGTGAGCAGACAGCATTGCCCCTTTGTCTCAGGGACACGAATGGTGCAGAGGAAGGCGTGAAGGCTTTCGTTCCCAAGAGGGCGAAACCTGGCTGTTAGAAGGCCCCACCCCCAGGCTCCTCCTGGAGATTCTGACTGGACTGGGCAAGCTCCCCGGGGTGATTCGGAGATGTCCACCTTTGTGAGCATCAGCATCACTCTGGGAGCTTTCTACACATCACAGATGCCTCAGACTGGCTCCAGACCGCCCAAGTCTCAGCCTTCAGTGGGATGGGACTTGACCACCCGTGTTTGTAAAAAGCCCCACTGTTGTTCCTATCCCCAGCTATGATTGACAACCACGAATTAGATTTATTTTTGGACCTCACTCAAGCAAGCTACCTTTTGAGATGCAGTCCATTTGCTGTGAAGTGACTGCCCTACAGCGGGGCTGCAGCCATCCCTCAGGACCATGCTTGTTAATGTTCTTGGCACATGTTCGCCATTGTGGGTGTTCAGCAAACTGTCCTCCTGTTGGTATTTTCAGCCAACCGGTTCTGGCTGGTTTAAGCAAAGGGTTTGTTTCACTTGAACATTTTCTCCCTGTTTTCTATGAGGCTTCTCAATGGCCTGGTCTCTTGTCCTGCTGGCGATGGAGCCATCCAGAACTATTTTGAAAGGAAATTTAAATCTACTCACTTTTCTGTCAGTGAGTTTGGGGTCCTTGATCTCAGCTGTTCACCTAAGAAACACAGGCGAGTGTTCATTATGTGTCAGACACGGCTCTCGGCTGGAGGCTCACCCGACGCTTCAAGGCCTCACAGCTGGCGAGGAGGCAGACGTCTGAATAAGGAATAAGGCTGATTCTGGTGAGCTTCCTGTGAGGTCCAGGCAAAGAAGTGCTCATGCTTCCCGCTTTTTGCTCAAATTTTTAAAATAGAAAACCTGTAAGGCATTTTGAAACAACAATGAAGTGGTTTCCGGGTGCCTCAAAACCAGTTGTTGCTCCCTCCCCACAGCTCCCAAATCAAGACCTTATATTATATTCAAGAGAACCCTAGCTGACGGATGTGAACTACTTGGGTTCTGAACGGGACATCCCAGGGCGGGGTAGACCCTGGGTTTGGTGCGTGAGTGGTCTTGGTGGTGGTGGAGGCTGAGCGGCCTGCTTTTTAGATAACTCAACAGACCGTTCTACCACTACTAACTGAGTGCACAGCACTGCTTCCCACTTGGTCATGAAAGCAAAAACACCTGCTTTGCCTGCGCCTGGCCCTGGGAGCCCTATTCCAGAGCCTCCTTTCTGGCACTCAGTGTTTTGAATACAAATATTTGAATAAGAATTACACCTGCATGGAGGAATATTCATTGCAAATGTATCTTTCAGAGTAAACTCTATTACCCAATTTAATTTCTTGGTCAATTTTCTATGAAGTGCAGTTAAACTGCCTCCAATTGTTTCTACTTTTATTTCTCTGAAATTATTTTTTATCTAAATCAATTCTTTTCATATAATTTTTTGCTCTGGAGATTTAATTTGTTGGCCAGCTTTATTATTAATAAGAAATTGTACTGATTATGGCTTCTGCCATTGTCAGTTTTCTTTTGTGGTCACTAATTCCACAAAGTCCAATTTCCTGGGTCAAATTTTACCACGTGCACTGTTAGCCATTGCCTGTGTTATTTTGAGTTGATAATTTCCATAACTATTACTTGCTATGGGTTGGATAAAAGACCGATTATATTTATTTCTTCACTAATCCGTGAGAAAATAAGAGCAATTCCCTGAACACAATTCCAAGTGTGCCTGCTGGCCAGGATGGCCTGTTATTGGCTAATGCACGTATTCCTATCGCTTTGCATCCTGTGAACTAATGTGACCCCCCTGCTCTTAGATCAACAAGTAGATGTTGGGTCAAAATAGCAGATTTTTAAGCAAGCTTTGTAAGTTGATGAGCCCGTGATGTCACTTGATCCTGGGAGAGAGGCTCGTGCCTCTCGCCCTTCACACACTGCCACCGCCGTGGATTTACTCAGACCCCACAGCCCAGGTGACAACTGGACTGAGAGCTCTCTGGGCTTTCCCATTGTGACTTTTGTCCAACAAGGAGTAACAAGATTTATCTACCGAGATGTCAGGAAGCAGAGCCCAGCATACGCACCAGAACGCCCTTCGGGGAGAGCACTGTACTCATTTGGAGCATTACTTCAAAAAGTCTCCTGGGATAGACAGCAAGACCTCATGCTCAGCTACCAAAATGTGATGGCTGAACTGAGAAGGAAAAATAGGGAGAAGACAAGAAGAGGAGGTGCTGGGGGAGGAACAAGATGGAGGAGGGAGAGATGATGGAGCCAGTATTAGGCAGCCTGGGCTGCTAGAACAACAAGCCACAGGCCAGGGGCTTAAACAACAGAAGACAATTTTCTCACAGTTCTGAAGGCCAGGATTTCCAAGTCCCAGGTGCTGGCAGCTTCAGTTTCTGGTGACGTCCTGCCTCTAGTACCTGCCTCATCCCCCTCCCCACCCATCCACATACTTTGCACACCTTGGACACCAATAGCCAAATGAACACCCCAAGTTTTCTTCTCTGAAGAAGATTAAATTGAAAGCTAGGCACACAACACACTAAGGCAATTCCTCTCTCCTGCCCAAATACCTTTTTTTGCTCTCTTTAGGCCTGTGTAACGACTGGGTCCTTCTCTATCCATCCCTGGACCACACATGATGGTGGTGCATATGTAACATTCACTGCTTACTATATCCCACACTTCCAAGCACCTCGCATACATCATGGGACCTCACAATGTCCTTCTGAGATAGGTGCTATCATTATCTCCCTTACAGGGAGGGGAAACTGAGATAAGAGGTGGGTTGGGATTTGCAGCCAGGTTCCAGAGTCAAGACTTCCCCCTACTACACTGCGCTGCCTCTCGAATAGCCAGGGCTCGGGAAGGCCTACACAGTCAGCTGGTGGACTAATGGAGACCTTTGGCTGCCTGGTTTCTGGGGGACCCAGATGGCCCAGTTATTAAAGTGTCCATCAGGTGTGGACCATTGAAACGATCTGTTCACAAAGACCATCTGGGACAGTTCTCTGGACCACCATGCAGGTGGTGAGATTCCTGCTGGCCAGGTGGGACATTCTACAGGTGGCCCTGATAGAAGCACTCACATCTTTGGTCGTATGGGGTATACGTTTGTCAAAACCCATTGAACTATAGAAAAAATAGATGCGTTTTGTTGTGTGTAACACATAACTCAACGAACTTGATTTTAAAAGGAGAAGAAGTGAAAACATACCCCAAACTCTAAACATCTAGAGTCCCACACCCCGAGTTGCTCACGTCGTCATCCCCCTCCTTGGCTCCGCCTCATGGTGCCCTCCTTGCCTGCGTCCACCAATGCTGCTCTCTGGCCCACAACCTTCCCTGATAATAGGGAGCCGGTGTGTGCCAGCTGAGGGAGAGTTATGTGTGTTTAGTGATGACAGTGGAGCCAGGAGTTCTTTGACAAGCTCTGCCCTCGTCTATTTTATTACCTAAAGCTGCCTCTGCAGCTGCTGCTGCCAGCTGCAGAGCCACAGAGCTGTCACTCAGGAGGATCAGACCCTGTGGGAGGGAGGCGGCCATCTGAGCCCAACGGGAGACCATGGGGCTGCCAGGGCTGGGGCAGCAGATTTTACAGAGAGACTCCACTTTTCCAGGAGAATTCCTCTTGTCTCATGAGGAGCATTAACATGAAAGGATAATGCTTAGGCTCTTGTTCTCAGACATTTGGATGCTGAGTGGTCATCTGAAGCCTGAAGACACTAGATTTTCATGTGGGGAAGCATGAGCATTGGGTAGCAAAGAACTTTCCTTTACCATAATTTACTAGCAGCAAGACCTTAAGCAAGTCACTTAATTTTTTCTAAGCCTCAGTTTCCTCATCTATAAAATGGGTATAGTAAGGCCTGGTTGATGGAGGGTGCTTGGTTTTGGCAACTCTCCATGTCACTCATATTTCAAGACTCATTCCAGATGCTCCTCATCTGTGACACATCTCTAATGATGTCACCTTCTCTGTCCCATCCCTCCTTCTGAAGTTTACAGCCCCGATGGTCTGAACCACACTAAGCTACATTGCTTTGGACTGTCACTGTTGTTGAGTCAAGTGCTTTCCTCATCTAGCATGTAAACTTCCTGTGAGCAAGGACCAACTTTCATATCACCTTCTCCATCACACCAGCCTAATCACCGTATCAGTACCTGGTTGCATTCTTTCCATAGCTCTTACTATTATCTGAAATGATCTCTTTATTGACTGTTTACTTATTTATCACCCGTCTCTCCCACTAGACTGTAATGTTTTCATTACATTTACTGCCCCACACCCTTGTGTTTAGAATGGTGGGTGCTGGAGAAACTGTGGGTCCCCTGTAGATATTTGGGAGTGGATGGATACACCTCTTCAGCATTGCCTCACTCCCAGCACAGATCTGAGCAAATCTTGGGCTCAGCACATGCTTTCTGGTCTGTTAGCTGGCTGACTGAGTTATTCACGGGGCCAGCCCCTGTCAACAGATGCTCAGGGATGGGATTATGAAGGTCCCCAGGTGTTTGGCCCGAATGGGGCACAAGGGACGTGGCTGATTTTATGGGCCCTCTTATGGTTGACAATAGTAGCAGTATCAACAGAAATGGCTTCAGCTACAAAGGACAGCACCATCTATCACCAGTGTCTCTCTCCTAGATCTGCTCTGAAAACAGATTTTTATGAAAGAGCATTTTAACAGGAACGCCAGTTTTGTGAAATAGAAGTCAAAGATAAGGATGGAGGGGTGTTTTAGAGGCCTAAAAGTAATTTTTTTTTTTTTTTAAATTTAGGAGGCAAATTCTAAAGGGGGGATTGACAGGTTTTATTCCCACCTCAATTTTCAAATAAGATATATCTTGCTTCTTCAATAGGATTCTAGGTTAGGCCATCAATTGCCTTTCAAGCAGAAATCCATTTTGTGGGAACGACCTTTGTCCCAACTGATATGATAAGAACAGGACATTGCTGCAGTGTCATTTAAGGTCAACATGACTGATGTTTAATTCTTCCTTTGGGGCACTGTGCCATTCCTGCTCTCTGTGCCCAGTGGAACATTCCAGAATTAAGGGGGTCCCTTCCATAGCAGCTGCCATTTATCTACACATTGCCTCTAACAGAAACCATGTGAAATCCAGCAGGTCCTAGAAAATCCTAGGGTGTGGCTCCTGATTCTACTTAATCATGCAGGCGGGGCAGCCACAGAAACTGATGAACCCACTGAACAGAACCTGGCACCCAGAGATGGAGCTCTGTAAGTTGTAGGATTCCTGGAGGAGGAGGAGAAATGGATTTCAAAGGATCAGTGGGACTTCACTGTCCAGAGAGGAGAGAGTGTCCCAGCTGTGGAAACCATGCGCCCAAGAGGAGAGAGGTGTGAGCATGGTATGGTGACGATGAGAGTGGGGTGGAGCGAGCAGCGGGTTTGCAAGGAGTGAGCAAGTCTGTTCAAAAAAATAGATTTGGAAATTGAAACTGAGTAATCAAAGGTATCTCCCCACAGTCATGTAGCTGGCAGTGGTAGAGCCAGGAAGAGTTTAGCATAACCAGAGTTTAAGTCCTAGTCAGTGGGCAGAGGGATGACTCAGAGAAGGTAGGGTCATGAGTTCATTTGGGGTCCTTGTTCAATTTCCTGGGTGACTTGGTCCCTTTCCGCCACCTGACCCCTGTGCCCTTCTTGGCATCCCAGGACATCCAGCCTCAAGTTGCCTGGTGAGCGGGGTTGGGAGAGATAACCACATATCCAAAGCAGGAGGAATGTGTGAGGATGGAGAGTCCATGACACAGACCCATTGGCGAGTCTCGGTTACGTGTCTCTGCTTCTGTTCAGATGCTGTTTCTTCCACAGGGGAAAGCTTCCACCTTTGCAACATGGTGCTGACCCCAGGACAAAACCAGACACAGCCAGAGACCCATCAGTCTGCAGTGGGGCCTTCTCCAGCCCTCTCCTGCTGAACTCTCCATTGACGCCAAAAGGGAGGCTATCACATTCAGTTGTTGAGATTTAAAAAAAATTCAGCATTGCTCTGTTGAGCTAGAGAATCTCCCAGAAACTCACAGAAAGAAAGAGAGCAAAACGAGAGGCCTACCCTCACTCTCAGTAAGGGCCGTGCGTCCCACAGCTCGTGGAGTGTGAGAGGGGAGACTGTCAGGGGCGGGCTCCATTGCCTCCATTTCTTACCCCTCCTCTCCTTTTGGCAATAAAGACACGCTTTTAAATAGTTTTGCTGTTGGATGCTTTTCTCTCTATTGCTAAAAATGGCTTAGGTTGAAAAACAACAAGAAAAAAATACATATACCATATCCTGGAAAATTGCATGATTTGGTGTTGCAAAAACCTGTGTTTAGCAATTCACTGGAACTCCTGTGGTCCAGGGCCACAGTAATGGCTATAATTTTCCTCGGGAGGAACATTTTAGGAACTGTATTTAAGAGAGATCTAAGCGTTCTGTCTTTCTCTGGTGTCACTGATAATAATAATACGAAAATACTAACATGCTAGGTCTTGCTTAAACCCATTAAATCCTTACAACAATTTATGAGCTGTTATTATCCTTATTTTTCAAAAGATATCACTGAAGTTCAGAGATTGGGTAAAGTGCTCAAGGTCGCCCAGGTGGGAAATGTCAGCTGACGGGCAAACCCAGGTTCACCTGGCCCCAAGGCCATGAAATTTTGCCATCAGGCTGTCTGCCATTGTCAAGTGGGATGACCACTGCCTTTAGCAAAGAAGAATTCCCAGTGTCTCTCCAACCGGGTGATTCTCAAAGAACATGGTATCAATACCAATTAATTAATAAAGTCACCAATCTCCTCCAGAAAATCCACTGATCAAGAATTATAGCCTTGTAAGTGACGCATTTTTATTTAATTACAAAGCTCTGGAGATGGAATGTAATTTCATGCTAGGTCTCCTTGGCTTGCTTATTGCTTTAAAGCAACCGTATCATTGAAAGTATTTAAAAGAGAAATTGCTCCAAGAGACGTAAAAATCTTTAGATGTTTGCATCTAAATAAACTGGCAGAAAAAGGAATATTATTAGGCAGTCTGTAATTAAAGTATTGATTCTTTCTGCATGAATAAAAAGCAAAAAGTATTTATTAGCAATTAATAAAATCTAAGATTAGGCTAGGAAGATACTAAAGTGAAGCACTCAATCCAACGTTGAGAAGTATGTTGCTTTCCAATTGGAAGGTTTATATTGGAGGAAGAATTATAAAAAGACAAGTTAGTGTTTCTACTCAACTTAAAGCTGGAGTTATTTTTTAAGAGTTCGGGACTTTTTTCTTTATTGGCATTTCTGTGAGTTTCTGGAGCTCCAGTAGGGGCGGGAAAATATGGCTGTTCTGTGTTGGAGCAGCCAGGGGAGTCAAGAGGCAATGGGAGTAAAGCTTCAGACTCTGAGTTCCAATCAACACAGCCGAGAGAGCGGCCGCTTGATGGATCAGCCTCTCAAGTCTTGCCCCTGTATCATCACTGACGAGGGAAATTTCTTTCACGGGGAAGGAAACATTTCATTCCACCACGAGATACAGCTTAAAAGGCAAATTCTTCAGACAGCGGGAGTGGCTGTATCAATGACTTCTAGCATGTTGTTTCCGCTTTTCTCTTGGCCGGGTTCAGGGTAGAGAGGATGGGGAGGCCTTGGAGAAACGGACAGAAAAGGAGGCAGTGAGTTGCAGTGGAAAAGCAGGATTCGAATCCTGGATCTGCTACTTAAGAGCTGGGTGCTCTGGACGAGCACCAACTTTTCACAGCTTAGACTTCCTCGTCACAAAATCAGGACAGTAATTCCTCCCTCACTGGGTTCCTGTGAGTGTCATATGGAACAGCATTCCCAGCGCCCGAGGAGCACGTGAAGTCCAGCTGTTCATTCGCTGTCAGTTTCCGTCTCCTGCAGGCAGCCGCTTCGTGCCTGCATCTGCGCAGTCGCTCAGAGCCCTGTGCTCTGCTGTCGCTGTTTTAGAAATTTGAACAAGGGGCCTTGCATTTCATTTTGCCCTGAGCACTGCAAATTATGTAATCAGTTCTGCCTGCAGGCGTCCTTCTCCCTCCTGGTGGTCTGTCAGAGGCTGGTCTGTCCTTACCAGGAATCTGTCCATCCAGAATTCTTTCCTTCTTTGGGAGCACCTGGCTGACCTCTTTTGCCTGTTGTCTTTCAAAATAGTCATGTCTACATGCAAATTGGTATAAATGAATTCAGCAACATAAGCAATCAAACAGCCATAAAACTGGAATCAATTTAACTCCATAAAACAAGCTGTTCTTCACACGAAAAAAAGTTTTCGTAACTACGTACGGTGACAGCTGTCAACTAGACTTATCGTGGTGATCATTCTGCAATATATACAAATTTCGAATCATTGTGTTGTACACCTGAAACTATATAATGTTATATCTCAATTATACCTTAATAATAAAAAAACCCCCAAAATGTGGATACAGCTTTTTGTGACTACACTCTTTATGGAAACTCACTTTAGTGACTATGGACTTTATAAACTATAATTTAAAAAGAATGACAGCAATTGCATTAAGAACAAACAAAAAACCAAGCTGTTTTCTTTCGCCTGTTATGGTGGTTGTCCAAGGGGCTTCACTGGGTTTTTCACATCCCCACGGTTGTGTTGAGAAATGCGTGTAGTGCTCAAATGGAATCCACATGGATTGTACATGGAAGAATTTAATCCGCTGCAGACTATGCAGTCCATTCGCAAACTGTCTCAATTTAAGCTTATGGAAAGATACATAATCAGAAAGAAAAACTTTAAAAAACATGCTGAAGGCGGAGCAAAGTGGGGTGGCTGCATTGGGGGCATCCCGCATTTCCAGTGCGTTGGCGTGATTGGGAATATTTGGTGCCGCTGTAGGATTAAATGTTGGCTGTGCACGCAAGAGAGCTGGGGAGAGTTGTCTCAAAAGTGGTCCAAGCTGGGAAAGGGCCCTTCGAGGTGCCTTCAGGTGCTTCAGGGTCAAGGAGGTGCTGCAAAGAGATGCATTTTCCCATCATGGGAACTTCAGGCATGAGATTCCTCCCAGGGACGAGGATCTTTAAAGACTCCATCCACAATCCCCATGAGACAGGTGTCTCTAAGCCCCTGCTGAACCCGGGAGCTCTGATGCTAGGCCGTCAAGAGAGGATGAGTGGCATGAGAACTTACCTGCCCTTTACGTTTTCCTTCTTCCCCGAGCTCCCACCCTGGAGTGGGTAGATGCCAGGCAGGTGGAGACAAGAAAGGGAAAGACCCCAGGAATCCCACCCGACTCCTCCCCTTCGCCACCTCTGGCTGCCGGCCAGCTGCATGCCTGAGCCCGTAGGGGGCAGGTTCCATTTTAACGAAGAGCCGAGTTTTGAGCATTATGTGGAACTGGACATATTTATCGGAACTGGACATATTTATTGTATTTAGCATTGAGTGAGAGCGTCTTTGTGACTTGATGTGACTGGGAACTCTGTGTACTCGAGGACATCCAGTGGGCTGTGGGGGACTGACTTTCTGAGGGGGTTTGAACAAGTAGGGGTGTGGAAGCAGGTTTTGATGACATCCCAGCATCCTGCTGGTCCAGCAAACTGGTCGCAGGAACAGGTCTCCAGCCCTTACCATGTGTCAACTGTTCTGCAGAGAGCGTCACATGCCGCCTCCCACTTCTCCTCGCCACAGACCTGTGAGGCAGATGCAGGTTGACTGGTCAGTCAACTGCTGCTTACTGGCATCTGCCGTACGCCAGGCCCCGGGCCTCGACCACATTGTGAGTTTCCTCTGACCTTTACCCACAGTTGTGCTGTCGGATGCCACCACTCCACAAATGGAATGAATGACCTCTGGAAGTCTCTGGAATGAGAATGTCCTTATTTTGTGGCTTCTTTCATACAACTTGAGGAGGATGTCTGGGTCTCCTCAAGAAGCCCAGCTTCCTCTTTGCCCTGAGGCTCAGCTGGGTTCTCGGCCACCGGAGCAATCAGTTTGCACGGCAGGGGCTGTACTCTCAGCCTCTTCCTATCTGGTCCAAATTTAACTGGCAGGACCAAGCAGCTGGAGCCTTTCTGCCCATCATGCCAGGCAGCGTGCCATCTGGGCAGGTGGACACCATGGGGCGTGTGCCAGGGAAGCATGAGGTCTGAGGAACAGGGTCTGGACACCTGTCGCCAAGCATCAGCACAGCCCCTTGGGCTGAGCCCCTCCCGTGTGATGCTGGGGGTGAGCAGTGATGTCCACTGCCCCTCCCCACCATATCGTGGCTCCTCCCCAGGCAGCTGCTGCTTCTGGCTCCTGGTGACATTTTGTAGCTGGACTTGTCTTTGGCCTCTTTGCTTATTGAGAAAAGGTTAGACATGCGCATCCCCTCTTGAGGGGGCTGCCAGGACCAAACGCTGGCAAGTCACTTGCTGTTCCCTTCATGGCTGAGGGATCAGGAGCCCACTTTTGCATTATCCCGCAATCCATTTTCACTCACTCACTCACCAGTGGGAGATCTCTCCCACCGCAAACTGTTGCCAGGCCTGTTCTCAGGTGCACGTGCTGAAATGAGTTCCACCACAGGTGGTGAATGTGGGAGGCTTGGTTTGAGCCAAAGCAGCTATTTTCTTCAATAGCAGGAACTCTGTCTTTTTGGTATACATATTTGAATAATATATATATCATTATATCATTAATGTAATCTCACTACTGAGCCAAAGTACCAAACCCCATTTTTGGGGCCTCCTAAGAATTGCGTTCACCGAGACGAAGTTTGTGTTAATCGTAGAGATGTTGTCACAGATATTTTCCATTCCTCACTCAGTGTCCAGTATAAGGAGAGCTGGGAGAGGCATTCCTTTTGACCCAAGAATTAGAAAGAAAATCCTTCCTTTATTTGGTCCTTAAATAACTGCTAAGATTTTCTCTCATGGACAATATAAATTGAATAATTCATATACTATCCCTTCTTGCTTTCACTGTCAGGAAGCTCAGCATCAAATTTGCAGACTAATTTTAATAACAGAATGGCAATAAACTACCTTTCCCTGGCATTGTCATGTTATTCTATCAATAATTTTTGTGATTTTTAAAAAAATTATATTTCTATGCTTGTTTAATGAATTTGTGTATACAGTCAGTCCCTGACTTACAATTTTTTCTTTACGATGGTGCAGAAGTGATACGTATTCAGTAGAAAGTAGACTTCGAATTTTGAATTTTGATCATTTCCTGGGCTAGCGATATGCTGTGCAATCCTCTCTCAGGATGCTGGGCCGTGGCAGGAGCACAGCTCCTGGTCAGCCCCGCGATCATGAGGGTAAACAACCGGTACACTTACGACCATTTGTACAGACAGCCATTCTGTTTCTCACCTTCAGGACAGTATTCAATCAGTTACATGAGCTATTCAACACTCTATTATAAAACAGCCTTCGAGTTCGATGATTTCGCCCAAGCGTAGGCTCATGTAAGTGCTCTGAGCACGTTTAAGGTAGGCTGAACTGTGATGTTTGGTAGGTGAGGTGCATTAAATGCATCTTTCACTTAACGATAATTTCAACCCACAATGGGTTTATCGGGATGTAACCTCCTTGAAAGTTAAGGAAGATCTATGGAGTAAGTTGCCACAAATCCTTGATGGAAGCGGTGGGGGAAATATGTAAGTATAAATAGCAGGATATGAAGGTGAATCTCTGATTCTCAGTCTCTTTTTGCGACATAAAGACAATAGACGACACATTCTAAAAATGTGACTTCCTCCTTCTCCCTACAGACACGGGCTGCTGGTCAACTGGCCAGCTCAGCTGCTACATAGGATCTAAAAACGGTGGCTGCCGTCAGGCAACCTTGCCTTCCAGAATATTCAGCACGTAAGCTGTGAGATTCTTTCTCAGGAATTAGAAGGAGGTGGGCACCCTGGAGCCGGGGCTGACCCAGAGCCAATTTACATCCCTCCCCAAAGGACCACCTGGGGGAGTGAGGGCTCCCATCAGAGAGAGTCAGCGTGAGGGGGTCCACAGATGTCTAGAAGCTGGGGTGGGCTTGGCCGGGTGGAGGATGAGCCATTGGCAAGGCCACAGGACCTGGCAGCAAAGAAGTCATGAAAGCGCCCATGAAAGGTGAGGCAGCTCTCAACTTTGGCAGGTCAGAGAGGGGAAAGCCATCCTGTGACAAGGAGGCTGCAGGAAATCCTTCCTGTTCTCCTTAGCTCCCTTTCCCTTCCCCTCTGAGGGGAGGGAGGGGGCTCGGAACCTGGGCTCCAACGGGAGAGCAGATAGACTTTTAATGAGGGACGGAAAAGAAGAGCTGTCCCCTCCCTCCCTGGCTCCCCACCCCCAGCACGTCCTCTCTGGGACAGAGGAAGAGTTAATGTTCACCCGTGTGCCACATTTGCTTCTTCCATGGGATGGGCATTCTAATTCCTGCATTGTGACTGTTGTGTCTGCGACTTCACTGTCCTAGAATGTTTTACTACCTAAGCGAGATCAGGAAATTCTTCAGCTAGCCTGTACTTTTGTCCAAGGCAGGGGACTGACTCCCTCCAGTTCATGAATTTGACAAGAGGCGATAGGAATGCAAAAATAACCTTTGGTTTTTGAAGGTGCCCCACGAGTCCTGCGTGATCGGTGTGCTGGTTTTATATACGACCTCTTACCCCATGGCTGCCATATAAAACCGGGCTCAGGAATTGAGCCATGCCAGGCCTCCTGGCCTCATGTCAGCGAGTAGCTTTTAGAGTTGTGACATCAAAGGCCAGCCTTAGGCAAAAAGTGCTCTTTGATTCCTTCCTACCCTGCCTCTCCCGACCTTTCTAATTTCTGCTCTCCTCTCTCCTTCCTTCTTCACACGTCTCTGTCTCCCCTGTGGCTCTTCAAGGTCCCGCGTCCACTCTTGGTGGCACACAGGTGTTGGTTTGAGCAGTAGTGACAGCGAGGGCTGACTCTGAGCAAGGGCCGGGGCCCCTCGGGCTCACAAGCGAGCGCAGTTCTTCGGCTCTCCGCTTCCTAGCAGAGCTCACCACCCTCCACACCTTCACATATTCCCATCGAGTCAGCTCTGCTCTAGTCCTTTGATTTCTTTTCTTTCTTTCTTTCTTTTTTTTTTTTTGAGGAAGATTATCCCTGAGCCAACATCCACCGCCAACCCTCCTCTTTTTGCTGAGGAAGACTGGCCCTGAGCTAACATCCATGCCCATCTTCCTCTACTTTACACGTGGGACGCCTGCCACAGCATGGCTTGCCAAGCGGTGTGGAGGTCTGCACCTGGGATTTGAAGGCGCGAACCCCCGGCCACTGAAGTGGAACGTGTGAACTTAACTGCTGCACCATCGGGCCGGCCCCTATTCGTTTGACTTCTTGGCTGCAAAGATCTGAAGTATCTCCTTAGGAGAGGTGGGGAGGGGGCCTCTGGAGAAGCAGACCCCATGCCAGGTCTCACGGAACCCTCCGTGAGAGCCACAGAGCGATCTGCAAGTCCCCAGACAGCGAAGGAGACTGAAGCTCAGAGATGGCACCGTTTGCCCAAGGCCTCACAGCCAATAAGGGTGGGAGCCGGGACTGGAGCTCGCCCTCTGAGGCTGACGCTTTGTTCTTCATACCATATGGTTCTGCCTCCTTCAGACTTAGATGCTAGAAGGACAGCAAGGACAGGAGGAGATGGGGACGCTGAGTTCTATTCTTCAGCTGCTCTTAGGGGTGGAGGACTCCAAAGAATAGAGTGGGTGGAGGCAGCATTGAGGGGGAAAGAAAGGCAGGCTGAGTGATTTTGCAGAGAGCCAGGAGGAAAAGAATCCATGGGGCTGGCCGGGGTCTGAAGGGGCCTCCCCATCAGCCCCTGCTCAGTTATGATGTTAGAACATGGCAAGCAGCAACATGGGTGTCCTGCTGCCTTCAGAGTGGGGTCAGTTTGCGCACATCAGCACCTGTTTTCGCGCTGGCTGAACATCAAGCATGTACTGGGCGGGGCTCATAGAGTTTGGGGAGAGAAGCATCAGGAGCTGGGGAAGTGAGAACTGCATACCCCACAGCAGCGTCGTCCAGTAGAAATAAAGCATGAGCCACGCATGTCGTCTTAAAGTTTCTAGCAGCCACATTAAAAATGTAAAAAAGAACAGGCAGAATTGATTGTAATATATATTTGATTTAATCCAATATATCAAAATATTATTTTTCAATATGTCATCAATATAAAATTATTGATGAAATCTTTCTCAATGTTTCTTGTACTGGGTCTTGAATCTGGTATGCATCTTACACTTGTTTGGACCAGACACATTTCAGGTGCTCAATAGTCCATGTGGCAGTGGCTATACCATATTGGGCAGTGTATTGGATATCGCAGTTCTTGAGAAAATCCAGGGTTAAGACTGGTATAGAGTGACATTCTGTCCCCTCTGGGTGCCTGGGGCAAGCCTGGCAGGGGTCCCTGGGACTGGAGACTGACCTTCAGTGGTCCAAAGCAGGAAGAGCCAGGGACGATGACAGGACACACTTGAGGGGGCATCGGACATGAGTACTGGCGAAGCGAATGCTGCTAGAGGTCCCAGGAGTCCAAGCTGTGCTCAGCACTGGCCCGATGGCCTTGCACTCTCCTTCTCTGGGTGGCAGCCAGTCCAGCTCAACCCCAAGTCTCAGGGCTGTGGCAGACACTCAGGAGGGGCAAAAGCAAACTATGCGTTTCACAGTCTTGCCACACGTCCTGCTTCTCGAAGGCCTTCCCAGGAGCAGTCCCTGTCCCTTCATCTCACCAGCCTACAGGTTCTGGGATGTCCTCTGTCATCCCTGCCTGGAGGACAGGCCTTGGTGATCACCTCTGCTTCAGCTGACTCCCATGTGTGTGCTGAGGGGGCACAAGGTGGGCTGAGCTCACGGAGAGCTGCGCCACAGGGAAGGCAGATCAGGGGTGTGGTTCCGCTTCTGGCTTGGCTCACGTTTCCTGGCCCTGGTGTGCCCAGGGCCTCAGCTAAGACATGAGAGTGTGATGCTGCTGTGAGAGGGGCTGGATTAACTCCCTGCGGCCCTGACATTATGCTTCTGTGATCCCTCCTGCCCTCCCACCTGCCCTCTCGCACATGAGGGTCAGGTGTCAGTGAACTTGGGCAGTCAGGGTGACTTTTATCTGCGAGCATCCCACCCTTTGTTCTGGATTCTTCTCCCTCTTTCAGCAGTTTCTTGCACAGCCAGCTCACATCCTACTGTTGCTACATCCCGTTCAGGCAGAGAAAAACAACTCAGGCAAACCCATCCCTGTTTAAGCCTCAAAGTCGAGCCCATTGTGCTTTCTCAATACCCTGTGCGGACTTTCACCTCTGAGCGGAACGCCCGCTGCTCGCTGGCTCTCTGAAGGGCCTTTCAGACCTTGTCTGCCTCTGCTGAACTTTAGCTTTCTAAAAATATCCTAGCTGGTCTTCATTCTACCTTGAAGCTCCTCCTTCCCCCGCCAAAAGAGCTCGCGGCTGCCCACTCTGTGCTATTTCCCACCAGGAGTCACTGCGCGTCTATTACACCGTTTTGTAACAACTGATGTGTATGCCCGTCTCCCCAGTGGACTATGAGCTTCTCAAGGAGAGGTGCATTTCCTATCACTTCATGCCTTCAGACCCAGCGCAGGGCAGGCATCAGCACGGGTTTGTTAAAATAACTTAGGTGTTAGGGAACTAATTTTATATCTCCTAAGATTATTTCATTTTAGGAAGGGCAGGAAAAGACAATGCTTAACGCAAAAGAACGCCTTGCTAGGGACTGGACGCTGGCCTCCTGCAGGGGAGGTCCATGTAGGGGTGCGGGCAATTCCTGGGGCTGTTCTAAGTATATAGCAGTGGAAGATGTAGGAAGAGCTCTTTGTTTATTTGATGATTGAAAAGTAAAAGGATACTCAGTCATGTCTTTCCTAGGAAAAATATTCCTACAAGCTTGTATCCATCCTAATAGGATTTATAAGCAAAAGGCACATTTTGCATGGGGAGAGAACTCAAGAGGAATTTGTTTTCTAGTTCTTTCCCATGTTCTTGGAAGTAAACTCACTTAGGAAATCTGACACTGGTAGTGTTTTAGGGGCAGCGTCTCAGGAAATTGGGGGTCTAGGGGAATTCAAGGAAACGCAGGGACAGACTTCAAATCATTGTGAAATTGAGGTGACGTCGCTGGATTAATTGAAGGATTTTCACGATTGTGTGCCAACCATGAATCATATATTAATCTCATATTTAAAGAAGGGACTGCTCTTCTGTTTTACAAAATGATTGTCCATTTCAGGCTGAAATGTCTGTTGGTGAAAGTAGCGTGTGGAGCTCCCTGACTGAGAAAGAGCCGGGGTGCCGCGTGGCTCACCAGCTGTAGCCAGGAAGGGCGGGAGCTCACATTGATTTGTTCTCTTTCAGATGGGGCTTCCCTAAGTTTGAAGTTAGCCAGTGTGGGGACCTGGAATTGGCCACCCCAAGATATGTCTCTTTGGCATCAGGATTATTTGAGGCTGATTGCTGTTGATAAACTGGGACAGGGAAGGAGGCTCTGAGGAATGGAACTTGCCCTTTCTTAGGACACATTTACATTTGTAAGGTAAATCTCTATCTGTAAAAGGTGCCCCCCTCTCTGTACCAGGAAGAAGAAAGGGGATGACCTTCTCTCTAGAAACTCTTAATCAATACCAAAGGCAAAGACTTAAATCTGCATTTTATTGTGCTTGTCTGGTAACCTCCTGTAACTGACTTCCCTCCCCCTCCCAACGTTGGCATTTCTTTAGGGATTAAGCATCTTTCCTTAGGCTAGGAACTGATTGCTGCGCTCACCTGTGACCGCCCAGCTCCAGACGATAGACTTGCTTCCTGCTATGCCCACCGAGATAGCAGACCACTACCTGCTGTGTCCATCAAGCCCTGTGCCGACAGGGCAATCTTGTGACTATTGTGGGAGGGACATTTCAATCACATGTGAAACACCCTGTTTGGGGGTATATAACCACTATGTGCACCCCACTTCTTGGGTGCCCTTTCTTCCTTTGGGAAGAAAGGCCCCGGGCCATGGTTCCTCGTAAAGCTTTGCTTAATTTTCTCTTGCTATTCTGTCTCATGTGAATTTAATTCGTTCTCCGGCCAGACGAACCCACATTTGGGGAGAGGAAATGTCTTCCTCCCCTACGCCAGCTCCTAACAGGGTTATTGATGCTGCGATTGTCGTCGCCCCCTGCCCCCTCTTAGATGGTGGTTTTGGTTATATAAGTGTCCAAAGAAATGCAACAAGAATAGTGATAGAGAAAGGGCACCTGCTGTGGGCTGTGCTGCTGTGTTTAAGAGATGCGGCTCGGCACAAGGTGGCGGAGGAGGCACGGACTTGGGAATCGGGCAGGCCTGGGTGCAGATCTGCTCCCGCCCAACTTACTGTTAGTTTCCCTTCATTCACTCCTGCGCTTCCTCAGCACAGCTGAGCAAAGGGAGTGGAACGCCTGCCTTTGGGTGGTGCCTCCCTGGATCGCAGCCGGCCAGCCGGGTCGCCCCACAGTAGAAGGGATGACATGAAACACATGGCTCGTCTTGTATGGACTCGGGAAGACTCAGTGTAGCCACTTCGGAGATGGAGGACAGAATGAATCCTTGAATTACATGCTGAGGAAACCTGTTCCTTCCAAAACCCAGGGAGCATGGACTCGGGCTGAGTAAAGCCATTGGCCGGGTCGGTCCACTGTTGTAGCCGAGTGGATGCTTCTCTAATCCTGAGAGAAGGATCACTTTGAGTTTATGTTCTGTTTCATACAACGTGCAGGGTTTATGAGGTGGAGTGTCAATTAAAATTTTATTACTTGATATAAATCGATGTTTCTAAGTGCTTTCTATAAATGTAAGGCAGCCTTTAAAAGAAAAGTCTCCATTCCAGCCTAGAAGCCGCCCTGCCTGACATCCAGAGGCATCTTGACCACCGATCAGTTGAAATTTCCTTTGAGTGGTTTGGGTGAGTCACGTCCTGATATTTGACTGACAGTTTCGCTCTTTAGGAAGAGTTGCGGTAGTGAGCGTAAGGGTGTATTAGTAGGGCTGGGTTTTGAGCCTGCATTTCCCCAGCTGAAACAGCTTTCTATTTCCAAGGGAGTGGGAGGTAAGAACAGTTGCAACAGCCTGACCAGCCAGAGTCTGGCAGGGCGCCCCTCGGGGGCTCTGCGGCTGTCTCTGCTCTCCCTTTTGGGGCGAGACTGCTGTCTCCAACCTCCGGGACTCCTGGACCAGTTTCTCCATTTGATGCGTGTGGTTTCCTGGCAGGGGAACAGGCTGCAGGGTCTGCTTGGCGGAGGTTTCCATATTCAGCTGCTTTTGAAGCAGCTCGGAAGTGAAGGCAATGCTTAGGCTGGCAAAGAGTTTATTTTAATCTTCAGGGTAAAAAAAAATAGATACCCCAGGCCTCTATATTTATGAAAGGAAATGTTTCCGAGGTAGGGGAAGAATTGCAACGAGCTCATCAGGAAGCAAAGCAGTGGCTCAAGAGCTCCATTCAATTTCTCAGCGTTTATTTGTTATAAAGCCATTGAGATTGATCTGCTTGACACTGAATCTGCACTGGCTTTTAATGTGTGGCTAAAGTGCTTTTCCCCAGTGCCACCACCCATTGTCAGCCTCTCTTTGGGATCTTACGGTAACTTAAGACAAAGTCCCACTGGCTCACAGGTCTTAGGGGATTTCATTGATGATTTTTTTTTTTTGAGGAAGATTAGCCCTGAACTAATTACTTCCAATTCTCCTCTTTTTGCTGAGGAAGACTGGTCCTGAGCTAACATCCGTGCCCATCTTCCTCTACTTTATATTTGGGACACCTACCACAGCATGGCTTTTGCCAAGTGGTGCCATGTCTGCACCCGGGATCCTAACCGGCGAACCCTGGGCTGCCGAGAAGCGGAACGTGTGAACTTAACCACTGTGCCACTGGGCCGGCCCCCTCATTGATATCTTGATGTCCATTTGTCATCATAGGTATCGGGCATGATAGCTTTGTCTGCGAATCCTGGGCATTGTCTGGCCTCAGTCCTACCCAGTTTCAGGCCCCTTCTAATATCATTACAAACAGGGAATCTGCCAGTTGAAGTCAACCTGTCTGTGACTGTCACTTGTCACATATTTATCTGGGGCACTCCCCTGCTGTTTCCTCCTTGCGAGTTCTTGGCATCTCGGAGCATTCACTCTGACATCTTGGCACTTGAATACTCCAGTGCTCTATCAGATAAATAATCTGAATTACACAGATCAATCAATTAAGTGAAAAGCAGAGTATTCTGAGACAAAGGGGCTTGCTGTCATATGTGGCTCTATTTCATGATAAGAATTTGCAGAGCGAAATTTTGTGAACTTGCATAGCCCCGGAGCAACTTTGACTCCACGTTCTTGGTTCTGGACTGGGTCTCCCAGTGCCCGATGGAGCCCCGCTCAGCACTGTTGCCATGTTGTGGCTGTGTAGTCCGTGGGTTCTCACAAGCCCACATTCTGGGAGTGGCTGGTACCCCTTCCTAGTGTGCACCAGTGTCTTTTTTCCCTTCCTTTGCGGGCACATGGACATTACACTTCCCTGTCCCCTACAGTTAGACTGTGACTACTTCTGGACAGAGAAACGAGGGTGGACGCAGAGCGTGTGGATCTGGGCTGAGGCAGTGATGAGCCCAGGTGTCTGAGCATCTCTTTTTCCTGCTGCAGTGAGCTCGGAAGACTCCCGTGGACACATGGGCCTTACAATTAGAGCACCCTGGATCGTTAGAGTCTTGAGCGCCACCCAGCCCCACATGGGAGTGAGCAAGAAATAATCTTCTGTGGTGTGAAACCACTGAGATTTGGGGGTTATATGTTACTATAGTGTGTGCTTGTCCTATCCTGACAACTGTCTTTAAAAAGTCCGTTGGTATGGTGTGGTGTGTGTGTGTGGGTGTGAGCACGTGGCCGTATGTCAGATAGGGACCCATGAGAGTGAGTCCTTAAAGAACAGTCCATGGTTGGAGGAAGATGATGACCCATGGTAGGAAGGGCTTGATTTTTCACTCGGACTCAAGGAAACCCATTGCTGCGAAATGAGTGCCTTCGAGCAGAAATGCCAAGGAGTAGGAAGGCTATAGAGGGAAGTTCAAGCTAGAAAAATGTGTAGCATATATGGATGTATGGACTGATTATGATATTTGGCTTGTAAGAAATGGAACAATTCTTCATGCTTTGAAGTCACGTTAACTGCAATTTGACCAACCACTTGCCAAGGACAGTCCTTGAGGCACAGGTTCACATCCTCTTGGGCCTTATCATTATAATGCATTCGGGTTTGACTTCAAACTGCCAGTGCCTTTGCCTGAGGGCTTTCTTGGGTGACCGGAGCCAGCTCTGCCCACTGTCGATACCAGAATTAACACCCTCTGTGAGTGGCTCTCTGCAGGTGAGTGAGCAGGGTGGGTGCATAAATACTCTTAGCTTCCTGTGGTGTGTGCTTCTCAGAGTTGCCCACTAGCTAGCTCCAGTTGCCCCCAGGGCTAGCTTGTTTGAGAAGGCACACTTTATTGGCTGTCTGGCTTCTCCACTTCCCTGCTGGGATAGCCTGGGGTCACTTCCCAAATAAACTGCTTGGACAGCTTGCGTCAGGCTGTGCTCCTGGGGGAACCCAAACCAAGACAATACTTTCTGAGAACGACTGTTCACGTCAGTCAGCTGAGATAAAGAGAAATAAGGAAAAGGGCTTTTGCACATTCTTGCATTGAAAAGAGATGATCATGTAAATATTGACTAATACTGGTATTGTGCCATAATTTGTAAAGTCCTTTCAAATATAATCAACGTAAGTACCTTGTGAGTTAGATTTTAGTTTCCCAATTTTACGGAACCTTTGGAAGTTGAGAGAAGTTAAGTGACTTCACCAAAAAAGGAAGAGAAAGGGTTTGCAGCCTGCGTGGCTTTGGGGTTGGCCAATGGGACGTAGGGGCCATGAAACAGAAGAGGAATTCCAGGCAGTGGGGGCTTTGTCACAGGCGGTGTCTCTGACTGTCCCTTCCCCACTGGTGAGAGTTCAGCTCTCTTCTCCATTCAGCCTCGGGAACTAAGTTTTGGTTCAGCGTGAAGTAGGCACGCCGTGCACCCCGTTCAGCACAGCTCGGTTCATGAGGGTCTGAAGGCCTGTTCTCTGCATGGCCTCCTTCAAGCCTATCAGCATTTTAGTCTTGAATTTTACACACGTCTTCTGACACTGGGGTCCTGGATTTTACTTTGGAAGATATGGTCTCTGTATTAGTTTGTTAGGGCCGCCATAACAAAATCTCACAGACTGGGTGATTTACGTGACAGAAATTAATTTTCTCACAGTTCTGGAGGCTGAAGGTCCAAGATCAATGTGTCATGAGTTAAGTTTCTCTTGAGGCCTCTCTCCTTGGCTTATAGACGGCCATCCTCTCTCTGTGTCCTCACGTGGCCTCTGCTCTGTGTCCTAATTTTCTTTTTATAAGGACACCAGTCATAGCAGTTTATAGCTCACCCATACGACCTCATTTAACCTTAATCACTCCTTTAAAGGCCCAGTCTCCAAATACAGTCACACTCTGAGGTACTGGCATTAGGACTTCATCATAGAAATTTTGGAGGAACTCAATTCAGCCCATAAACTGACTCTATATCAACGTCAGGGACCCGGAAATTTCATTCTGACTGAAAATTTGACAGCACCTTTTCCACCAGCCCCATTGGGTGGGAAGCAACTTGACGGCATTTCTTGGTTAATTCCTTAGTTTCTTTATGTAATAGAATTTGATAATGCGTCTCTTCTGTGTCAGGTCCTATGAATGGAAGAGGCAGCATGGTTGACTAAGGGTTGTGACATAGTGGGAGAGGGAGACACTGTGATGCTGTCTGGTGAGAACCATGCTGGAGCACGTGGAAGGACAAGAGCCCTCCCTTCTCCTCTCTCCACCGGGCCTGTGTGATGTCCTACACACAGTGTTCCTCTAGGTGTGCTGCTTGCTGGCCTGCCCCATCCCTTCCTGCCAGACAGGAGGCTTCAGCCCTTTTTGCCAGCGAGCCAAGGTCAGCAGAAGCAAGGTCAGCAAGGCTCTGGAGCTGCCAAGAGAAGCCTGAAGGTGGTGAAGCTGCTCCTGGGGAGCTCTAGGCGAGGCCTGAGGCTGGAGCTTAATGGGGCTGAGATGAGGATCAGGCAGCAGCAATAGGTGACTTTCGCTTCCAGGGCCTGTGAGTTTCACTGATGGACACAATGAAAGCTACGGCGTCGCTCTGAAAGGCGTGCTGGGCAGAGCAAATGCAGCAGGATTTTCTCTTGGGATGTCTGCAGCTCTGATTTTGATGCGGGATCGGTGAGCCGAGGAGTCGAAAGAAAGATTTCTTAGACTCTCAAGATCTGGCAGTAGTGCTCTTTTATTTAGAAAATAGTGTGGAATAGCATGGGGACAGGACCCATGGGCAGTCAGAGCTTCTGCTGCTGCCGCTTCTGCTGCCCCCGCTTCTGCTGCCCCGAGTTGAGGGTTAGGACTAAATTTAAGGCATAGGTATGTGAGTTATCTCTTTACAAGACAAAGAATATGTAAAAAAGTTAAAATGGTAGATAAGAATCAAACCGGATTGAGTAAATGGCAGAAGTCACTGCTTGAATTTTATCCTTGGCTAAAGACAAAGGAGGATCTGTGGGGGGGGAGGGTCAGTTACATGAGGTTGCCAGACAGCAACCAACTTAAGTTCTTGCCTCTGGCATTGACCAAGAGCCTCTAGAGATAAGACCATCCCCCCCCCTTCCTGGCACAGAGAGGGAGGCATCTTCACAGATAGAGGTTTCCCTTAGAAATGTAAATGTTTCCCAACAAAGGGGCAAACAAATTCCACTCCTTGGAGCCTGAATCTCATCTGTAGTTTTAAAACTAACCAGCCTAAAAATCCTCATCATAAACTGTTTTAAAATTAAGCAGCCTAAAAATCCCCATCAATTTCACATCTGGGGTCGGCTTTGTTTAGATGATGGCTGGAATGGAGTTTCTTGTGAGGTCAGGAAAGTGGAAGCATCAGTAGGTATTTCACAAAGTGAATTTGACACAGGGAGTTGCATACACGGGTCTTGGAGGGCTGCAAAGGAGCAAAAAGGGAACACTGAGGTAGGACAGAGGTGGGTGTGTAGAAAGCACTGTCTCTGTTGAGGATGTGGGAACAAAAGGAGTGATTGGGGTTATCACAATCTAGCAGCTCAGAGAAGGGGTGCTTGGTGACTTGGGACCTTAGAAGCTCAGAGGAGAGTCTCTGGGAAGCTCAGACCTCTGAAGAGAGCACTGCCTGGCTGGCACCTGGAGGGGTCACAATCAAGTTGGTTCTGTATGTGCACAAGTGAGTTGGGGACTGGAACCGACTTCTGCTGCTGGAGCTAGGGCCCTTCCTGGAGCAATACTGGCAGGACCAGCAAGCAAAAGGACAGAGCACATCTCTGCTCCCCAACTCCTGTCTTCCCGTCTCGCTCTGGTGGCCCCTGTGGGTAGAAGCCAGCTGACAAGGGAAAAATGCAGTTTGCTGCTTCCCTGTCCTAGTGTCGCAAGGTGGAGGACAGAAGGGAGATCTGGAGGTCAGATACCAGTCCTTAGTGACCGGCATAGGTCTGGACCAGGCCAGCTCTGGAGCTGAGCACCTTGACTTGTTGCTAAAGACAGAAGTCTCTGTCACTCAAAGTCAAAGCAAATGGACATCAGATTCTCAACGTGAAGGTCAGCATGTGAGTTTTCTGATGCAGTAAGAAGAATCTGGGTTTAGGAATCACATTGGTGTGAGCTCACATCCTACCCACTGCTCACCCACAGTGGAAGCTGCGCACGGCATTCAGTGCCTCTTAGCCCTCACTTCTTCACCCTTAAAGGTGGATGTGAGGGTGTGTGAGGTGCTTGGCAGGGTGCCTGCCCGTTTCCATTGACTTGTTTTCACCCTTGCAACGCTATACAATTCAAATTCACATTCCATCTGAGGTCAAGATGGCTTTAGGGTCACAGCCATGGATCCCTGTCCTTGCTGAGGGAAAGCAGACTTGTTGAGCTGGTTTCTGGGTTGTCTTTGTCAGGCGCAGGCTTTCCTCTCAGCAGTGCCAGACGGGAGGTGTGGAGGGACCAAAGGTGGGGCTGTTCTGTCAGGTGGCATCAAATCCCCACCATCACAGTGAAGTGACGTGAATCCTCCAACAGAGTGAAGTCAGGCCTCGGAGTCTCTTTGAGTGGCAAAGCACGCAGGCCTCTTCCCAGATAACTCGGCTGTTATCTGCTCCTAACCTAATTAGCTGTGAGAGGAAAAAATACCCCCAAGGTATTGCATTTTAATTCTAATTTTTAATGCACGGTTTGAAAGCCCAGCTGGCGGCATTTTCAGTCCTGGTGACATGCCAGAGGAGCTGTGGTTCTTTTTGCGGGGGTTTAAAGGCAGCCTTGCTTTCCTTCGTCAAGGGAATCCTTGCTTCCTGGGAACCCCCTCACATCCGCTCCGACGTACACCCGGGCACACCGCGCAGATGTCAGCATACACAAAATGAGCACGAAAATTTGCAGAAGCCTGAAGAAAGAGATCCACAAAGAGCGATGAGAGTCCCTGGCTGGGGCTGTGGTGACTATTTAAACTGCCTGGGCTGCATTTTTTTTCCCTTTCTTTTTTGGTTTTCTTTAAATGGCTCCTCCGTGAGACGTAATTCCTTGACAGAAACAGCCTGCATTTCCTTTTAACCTAGAATAGCATTTCCCCCGAACTGCTCCGGGGAACAGTAGCGCCACAGGAGTCTAAGAAAAGTCACCCAGAAAAGGCAGTTCTGTGGTCAGATAAATTTGAGTTGAATCCAGTTGAAGAGGTTTATTTCTGTTGCAGGACTTCTCAGAGCTTTTTATTCTAACGTACTCTGGGAACCACCAGAGGGGGCCACTGTCTGCAGAATTTCCTTCCCAGGTTTGTTTGACCCCCAACTTCCTCTATTTGTTTTTCATGTAGCATCTTTCAGCCCCAGTGTTCCAGGGCCCCCGATTTGAGACCGTTGTCTCCGTGTTCTGTCTTCTTTTGTGATTGGCGTGTGGCTAGCTGGAGTGGGAACGGTCAGGGTGTATGACCTTGCTTTTTGCCTGGGGTAGGAGCCTGGACCCGGGTACAGGAAGTCAGAGGGTGGACCCCAATTCCAGGTGCTGGTTTGTCGGTGCATAGGGACATCCCAAGAATAGACCCCCCCAGCTGGGCGCTCAGTGCACGTTTCTGGTTCTGTAACAGGCTCTGCTTGTTAAGGATATAGGTTGCCCTGACCTGGGGCAGGGGTGAGTCGAGGAAGACAGGCATGTGCAGAGGAACTCAACCACCACATAGACTTTTGTAAAAACTCCTGTCTTTGGCTATGTGGAGCCAGTGCAACCCTTGTTTCATTCTGCTGGGAGGATTTCTGGGCAGTTAATCTGTAGTTTTTTTTTTTTTTTTTTAAGGAAGATTATCCCTGAGCTAACATCTGCTGCCAATCCTCCCCTTTTTGCTGAGGAAGACTGGCCCTGAGCTAACATCCGTGCCCATCTTTCTCCACTTTATATGTGGGATGCCTACCACAGCATGGCTTGACAAGCAGTGCCATGTCTGCACCTGGGATCCCAACTGGTGAACCCTGGGCTGCCGAGAAGCGTAACATGTGTGCTTAACCACTGTGCCACCAGGTCGGCCCCTGTAGTTTGTTTTCTATTTAATTTTTTTCCATCTTTATTGAGATATAATTGATATATAACGTTCTATAAGTTTAAGATGTACAACATGATGATTTTATATATGTATTTATTGTAAGATGATTATCACAATAAGATTGGTTATTATGATAACCATCACCTCACAGAGTTGCCATCTTTTCTCTGAGGGGTGAGAACTTTTAAGATCTACTCTCTCAACGACTTTCAAAAATACAATGCAGTATTGTTAACTGTAGTCACCGTGCTGCACATTCCGTCCCAGATCTTACTCATAGCTGGAAGTTTGTCTGCTTTGACCACCTACACCCATTTCCCTTGTGTCCCCCCACCCTTACCCCCTGAAAACACCATTCTTCTCTCTGTTTCTATGAGTTTGGTTATTTTAGAGTCCACGTACAAGTGAGATCATGCCGTATTTGTCTTTCTCTGTCTGACTTATTTCACTCAGCATAATGCCCTCAAGGTCCACCATGTTTCACAAATGGCAGTTGTCTTTCTTTTTGATGGCTGAATAATATTTCATTGTGCATGTATACACCACATCTTCTTTATCCATTCAGCCATCGATGGACACTTAGGTTGTTTCCATGTCTTGGCTATTGTGAATAATATTGTGAATTACTGTGAATAACGCTGCAATGAACATGGGGTGCAGATATCTCTTTGAGATAGTGATTTCATTTCCTTTGGATATATACCTAGAAGTGGGATTGCTGGATGGTATGGTAGTTCTGATTTTAATTTTTGAAGGAACTGCCATACTGTTTTCCATGGTGGCTGTACCAATTTACACTCTCATCAGCAGTGCACAGGGGTTCCCATTTCTCCACATTCTCACCAGCACTTTGTCTTTTTGAAAATAACCATTCTGGGGCCACCCTGTGGCTGAGTGGTTAAATTCACGCGCTCCACTTTGGTGGCCCAGGGTTTCACTGGTTTGGATTCTGGGTGTGGACATGGCACCGCTCATCAAGCCATGCTGAGGGGGCGTCCCACATAGCACAACCAGAGGGACCTACAACTAGAATATATAACTATGTACTGGGGGGCTTTGGGGAGAAGAAGAAGAAGAAAAAAAGAAGATTGGCAACAGATGTTAGCTCAGGTGCCAATCTTTAAAAAAAAAAGAAAATAACCATTCTAACAGGTGTGAGGTGATATCTCATTGTGGTTTTGATTTGCATTTTCCCGCTGATTAGGATGTTGAGCTACTTTTGCTGCACCTGTTGGCCATTATATATCTTCTTTGGAGAAATGTCTATTCAGGTCCTTTGTCCATTTTTAAATTGGATTATTACTATTATTGCTATTGAAGTGTATGAGCTTCTTATATATTTTGAAAACAAATCTCTTCTCAGATACATGGTTTGCAAACATTCCCCCCCATTCCATAGGTTGCCTTTTCATTTTGTTGATCATTTCTTTTGCTGTGCAGAAACTTTTAGTTTGATGTGGTCTCACTTGTTTGTTTTTGCTTTTGTTTCTTGTACTTTTGGTGTCAAACCCAAAAAAATCCTTGCCAAGACCAGTGTCAAGGAGCATTTTCCTTATGTTTTCTCTTAGGATTTTACAGCCTCAGATCTTACATTTAAGTCTTTAATCCATTTCGAGTTAATTTTTGTGAGTGGTGTAAGATAGGGATCCAGTTTCATTCTTTTACATGTGAATATTCAGTTTTCCAAAAATCGCTTATTGAAGAGACTGTCTATTCTCCCTTGAACATTCTTGGATCCTTTGTCAAATATTAATTGATCATATATGTATGGGTTTATTTTTGGGCTCTCAATTCAGTTCCAAAGATCTATGTGTCTGTTTTTACACCAATACCGTACTGTTTTGATTAGTATAGCTTTGTAGCATAGTTTGAAATCAGGAAGCATGATACCTCCACCTTTGTTTTTCTTTCTCAGGATTACTTTGGTTATTCAGGGTGTTTTGTAGTTCCATACAAATTTTAGGATTCTTTTTTCTATTTCTGTGAAAAATATTGTTGAGATTTTGATAACAATTACATTGAATCTATAGATGGCTTTGAGTAGTATGGACATTTTAACAACATTAATTCTTCCAATCCATGAACATATAATATCTTTTCATTTATTTGTATCTTCTTTAATTTCTTTCATCAGTGTCTTACAGTTTTCAGAGTAAAGAGATTTCACTTCCTGGTTAAACCTATTCTCAACTATTTTACACTTTCTGGTGCTATTGTAAATGGTATAGTTTTCTTTATTTCTTTTGCAGATGGTTTGTTGTCAGAGTGTAGAACTGCAACTGATTTCTGGATGTTGATCTTGCATACTGCAAACTTGCTGAATTCATTGATTAGTTCTAACAGTTTTTGTGGTGGGGCCTGTGGATTTTCTATATATAAGATCACATGATCTGTAAACAAAGACAATTCACTTCTTCCTTTCTGATTTAGATACCTTTTATTTCTTTTTCTTGCCTGATTGGTCTGGCTAGAACTTCCAGCACTGTGTTGACTAGAAGTAGTGCGAGTTGGCACACTTTCTTATTCCTGGTCTTAGAGGAAAAGCTTTACACCATTAATCATTGAGTATGATGTTAGCTGTGGGCTTGTCATATATGGTCTTTGCTATGTTGAGGTCTGTTCCTTCTATACCCAGTTTGTTGAGAGTTTTTATCATGAAAGCATGTTGACTTTTGTCAAGTGCTTTTTCCGCAACTATTGAGATGGTCATATGATTTTAATCTTTTATTCTAGTACTGTGATGTATCATATTTATTGATTTTTGCATGTCGAAACATCCTTACATACCAGGGATGAATGCTTCTTGATTATGCTGTATGATCCCTTTAATGTTATGGAATTTGGTTTTCTAGTATTTGGCTGAGAATCTTTGCAACTGTATTCATCAGGGATATTGACCTGTAGTTTTCTCATAGTACCTTATCCGATTTGGTATCAGGGTAAGGCTGTCAAAAAATGAGTTTGGAAGTTTGAGAAGAAGTAATTCTTTAAATGTTTGGTAGAATTCTCCAGTGAAATTATCTGATCCTGGCTTTTTTTTTGTTGACAGGTTTTTGATTACTATTTCAATCTCCTTACTCATTATTGGTCTGTTCAGATTATCTATTTCTTCGTGATTCAGTCTTGGTAGGTTCGATGTTTCTAGGAATTTATCCATTTCTTCTAGGTTGTTCCATTTGTTGGTATGCAATTCTTCACAGCAGTTTCTTATGATCCTTTGTATTCCTGTCGTATTAGTTGTAATGTCTCTTCTTTCATTTATAATTTTATTTATTTGAGTCTTTTCTCTTTTTTTCTTGGTTAGTCTGGTTAAAGGTTTGTGAATTCTGTTTACCTTTTCAAAGAACCAACTCTTAGTTTTGTTAAACTTTTCTATTAGTTTCCTACTCTCTATTTTGTTTATTTCTGCTCTACTCTTTATTATTTCCTTCCTTTGGCTACCTTTGGGCTTAGTTTGTTCTTTTTCTAATTTCTTGAGGTGTAATGTTTCTTTTTTTACTTGAGATTTTTCTTTTTTTCTTAATGTCTGCATTTATGGCTATAAAGTTTTCTCTTAGAATTGCTTTTGTTGCATTCTATAAGTTTTGGTATGATGTATATCCATTTTCTTTTGTTTCAAGATTTTTAAAATTTCTCTCTTGATTTTGTCCTTTTTTGATCCATTGGTTCTTTAGGAGAGTGTTGTTTAATTTCCACATAGCTGTGAATTTTCCAGCTTCCATCCTCTTGTTGATTTCTAATTTCACACCACTGTGGTTGGAAAAGAATCTTGCTATAATTTCTATATTCTTTGATTTGTTGGGAATTTTTGTGCCCTAACATATGATCTATCCTAGAAAATGTTCTGTGTGCACTTGAGAAGAATGTCTGTCCTGCTGCTGTTTAAGGGAATGTTCCGTATGTCTGCTAGTCCATTTGGTTTATAAAGCTGTTTAAATCCACTGTTTCTTTGTTGATTCTCTATCCATTGTAGAGTGGGGTAGTAAAGCCCCCAACTACTGTATTGCTGTTTATTTCTCCTTTTAGTTCTATTGGTATTAGCTTTATAGATTTAGGTGCTCTGGTGTCAGGTGCATAAATGTTTATAATTGTTATGTCTTCTTGATGAATTGACCTCTTTATCATTATTACATAATAATATATATCATTTGTCTTCTTTGTCTTTTATAACTTAGCATGAAGTCTTAGCTTTTGTAACTTAGCTTAAAATTTTGTTTTTAGCTTAAACTCAATTTTGCCTGATATAAGTATAGCTACTTCTGCTTTCTTTTGGATTCCATTTGCTTGGAATATCTTTTTCCATCCTTCGCTCTCAGCCTATGTGTGTCCTTAAAGCTAAAGTGAGTTCTTTTAGGCAGCATGTTATTGGATCTTCTTTTTTTAAAAATCTATTCATTCTGTTTTTTGAGTGAAGAATTTAATCCGTTTATATTGAAAGTAATTATTGATTGATAAGGACCTACTATTGACATTTGGTTTATTATTTTATGACAGTTTTGTAGTTCCTTTCTTCCTTGCTTCCTCTCTTGTCTTATTTTGTGATTTGCTGCTGTTTCGGGCAGTATGCTTTAATTCCTTTATCATAATCTTTTGTGAATCTACTACATATTTTTCCTTATGTTTACTATGAGCCACACATAAAATCTCTTTTAGTTACAACATCCTAGTTTAAGTTGATAACAACTTAATTTTGATAGCATACAGAAACTTTACACTTTTACTTCTCCCACCTCACATTTTAGACTATTGATGTTACTATTTACATCTTTTTTTTTTGTGAGGAAGATTGGCCCTGAGCTAACATCTGTTGCCAATCCTCCTCTTTTTGCTTGAGGAAGATTGTTGCTGAGCTAACATCTGTGCCAATCTTTTGCTATTTTGTATGTGGGATGCCTCCACAGCATGGCTTGAGCAGTGGGTAGGTGTGTGCTCAGGGTCTGACCCTGTGAACCTTGGGCTGCTGAAGCAGAGTGCATAAACTTTACTGCTAAGCCACCAGGCAAGCCCCGTACATCTTTTTTGTATTGTGTATCCAACAACAAATTATTGTAGTTATAGTTATTTTTAATATGTCTATTTATTACCTTTTAAACCAGAGTTGGAAGTGATTTACACACCACAATGGTAATATTAGAGAATCTGACTTTAAATGCAAATTTATCTTTACCAATGCATTTTACATATTCATATGTTTTTATGACATTAATTAGCATCCTTTAATTTCAGCTTGAAAAATTCTGTTTAGCATTTCTTGTAAAGCAGGTGCAGTGGTGATGAATTCTTTCAGCTTTTGTTTCTTTGGGAGACTCTTTATCTCTCCTTCATTTCTGAAGGACAGCTTTGCAGGTAGAATATTCTTGGTTGAGAGTTTCTTTCTTTCAATATTTTGAATATATCATTCTACTCTTTCCAGGTCTGCAAAGTTTCTGCTGAGAAATCTGCTTACAGTCTTGTGGGTGCTCCCTTGTATATGATGAGTCTTTTGTTGCTTTCACAATTCTGTCTTTTTCTTTGGTGAGGAAGATTGGCCCTGAGCTAACATCTGTTGCCAATCCTCTTCTTTTTACTTGAGGAAGATTGTCCCTCAAGCAAACATCTGTGCCAATCTTCCTCTAATTTGTATGTGGGATGCCACCACAGCATGGCTTGATGAGAGGTGCATAGGTCTATGCTTGGGATCTGAACCCACCAACCCCAGGCTGCTAAAGTGGAGCATGTCAGTTTAACCACTGTGCCACTGGGCTGGCCCCTCACAATTCTCTCTTTGACATTGACCTTTGAAAATTAAAATAAAATGCATTTTGGCGTAGCCAAATTCAACCTATTTGGAATCTTTTAGGCTTCATGAATCTGCATGTCCATTTCTCTCCCTAAGTTTGAGAAGTTTTCAGGTGTTATTGCTTTAACTAGACTTTCTGATCCTTTCTCTTTCTCTTTTCATTTTAGGATTCCCACAATATAGAGATTGTTTCTTTTGATTGTGTCCCTTAAGTCCCATAGGCTTTCTTCACTCTTTTTCATTTGATTTTTTTTCCTCCTCTGACTGGATAATTTCAAGTGACCTATCTTTGAGTTTGCTGATTCTTTCTTCTGCTTGCTCTAGTCTGCTGCTGAAGCCCTCTACTGAATTTTTCAGTTCAGTCATTGTATTCTTCAGCTCTAGGATTTCTGTTCATTGGCTTTTGATGGTTTTATTTCTTTGTTCAACTTCTCATTTTGTTCCTACATTGTTTTTCTAATTTTGGTTAGTTGTTTGTGTGTTCTTGTGGTTACTTGAATTTCTTTAAGAGGATTATTCTAAATTCTCTGTCAGACAGTTCCTAGATCTCCATTTCTTTATGGTCAGTTATTGGAGTGTCAGTAGTTTCCTTTTGTGGTGTCATATTTGCCTGGTTCTTCATGGTCCTTGTATCCTTGCATTGGTATCTGAGGAAGTGTTCTCCTCTTCCAGGCTATATAGGTTTGCTTCATCAGGGAAAGACTCTCACCCGTCAGTTCAGTTTGGAGTAGTAGGCAGGTCAGCTGCTAGCATCTGTGGGCAAGAGGGGTTTGCTATCAGAGTGTCTTATTAGGTGAAGCTAATTATTAGGTGAGTCTCTTATTAGGTTGCTCTCTGTGACTGGGCAGGTTCTTGCCTGGTTGGGTGGGGCCTCAGGCTGTGTTCTGCAACTGGATGGTGCCACTGACTGGACTCTGTGTTCAGGCAGGGCCTCAGGCAGGACTTCATGACTGGACAGAGCCTCAGGCTGTGCTCTGCAGTGAGGCAGGGCTGCAGACTGTGCCCTAAAGTTGGGCAGGGTTGCAGGGTGGGCTTCGCTATTGGGTAAGCTACTTACCCAATTGCTATTGGGTGCTCTGCTATTGGATGAGGTCGCTGACCAGCCTTTCTGGTCAGGCAGGGCCTCCAGCTATACCCCGACATGGGTGGGGTTGGAGACTGTGCTCTGAAGTTGAGTGGGGTCACTGTCTGGGCTCCCTGGTTGAGTGGGGTCACAGACTATGCTTTGAGATTGGGCGAGGTCATAGGCTCAGTTCTCTGCCTGAGAGAGGCTGCTGTCTACGTTCAGTAATTGGGCAAGGCTGTATGCTGGGCTTCACTGCTGGGTGGGGCTGTAGGCTGGGCTTCACCGCTGGGTGGGGCTGTAGGCTGGGCTCCATGGCTGCCCAGGGTCACTATCAGGTTCTCTGGTTATGCAGGGCCAGAGGCTATGTCAACATTTGGGCAGTAGTGCTAGCTTGGCTCCTTGCCTGAGTCGGGCTGTGGGATGAGACTCTGAGACTCCCTGGGTTCTTTGACAAGGCTTTCTGGTCAAGTGGGACTGGAAGCTATGTTTGGCAGTTGGGCAGGGCTGTGAACTTGTTTTCTTGCCCAAGCAGGCCATAGAGGCTCCATGGGTGGTATGGTCCATTGGCTGGGGACCCAAATCAGGCAGAAATGCCTACTGAGCTTCCTGATCAGACATAGCCACCAGCTAGGCTCTGCAGCTGCACAGACCTTCTGGGTGTGTTTTCTGCTTGGGTGCCACTGCAAGCAAGGACATAGTCTGCCCAAATCTAAGCCCTAGTTGCTGTAAACCTTGCCTCCCTTCTCCATCTCTATTTGCTCCCCAGTGGTTGAGCCCTGCAGATTCTCCCCGTGATCCCAGAGAGGCAAGACATGAGCAGGCCTCCCAGGAAGTGTCCTGCAATGCTGGAGAAGCTGGACGTCCACCTTGGGCTCTCTTTTTCTCACCAGAGAAATTGTAGGCCCAGGGAGGCCCTCTGAGTGTGGCACTGTGCCAGCCTGGGGGAGGGGTGATATGGCAAAGTGGAATCAATCCTCCTATCCTTCTAATGTGCTCCTTCTCAGTCTCTGTGGTCTGGGGCGGGGGTGGGGGGAGAGAGTGCTTCAGCCTTACCGCCACATTCTGGGATTTTCACAATGATGTGTTGTCTATGGATAGTTGCTGGTTGGTCTTCTTGTGAGGGGGACTAGAGTTGGACATAACCTATGTTGCCATCTTGATGACATCATAGATGTCATAGAAGTCTCGAGATTTCTAAATAAAGAAAATATAGTATGGGAGCCACATCTCTGTAATCTTTGTAATTGTGAGTAGGAGATGTGCCTCCCTCCCTCTGAGTGGAATCTAGTCTTCAGTTTAAATGTCTTTGGTTCCCCGCATTTTTTGAGACCTCAGCGAGGCCATGTCTACTGAGAGTAAGTTTTGAGTAACACCACTTACTCATGCATTCCTTCCACATGTCTGCAGAACACGTCTCACCATGCACACATGTAAGCAGATGCACAGATGTACTCAAGCCCATGGCCAGTGTCAGGGAAATCTCCTGAGTTAGAAAATTGCACGATGTGCCCATCTGCTTTATTAACCTGTGAGGACTCAGGAAAATGACGGTGGCAAGAACTTTTGAAATGCTGATATTTGGGGATAATAAAGCATTTGTTTAGTCCTTTTGCACCTTTTGTCTGCTACATTAAACCAGATATTTTCAACTTCCATGCTCTTTTTTTCAAATGCTCAGGGAGAGTTCATTTCTCCAAGGACAATGAGAGAAAACGCATGGAGTGAGCAAGAAGGAGATGTACCTAATTTGTTTTTAAACAAGTGATTGGAATTGCAGGCGCCAAGGACAGGCGGGAGGTAATTAGCAAAGCACTGAAGGAATCATCTGTGAGACAGGAAGAGAATGCTGGTATCGCTGACAGTCCATGGAGGAAACGGTCTTCTGCAAGTCCATGAGGTAGCGAGAGTGGCTTCTATGTGGTCATCAGAAAGTCCAGTGGGCCTGCTTTTTACCAAATGAGGGTTGTGTGCCACTCATATCAGGAATCATCAGACCAGTGTTAGGTACTGCTCTCGGGAAAAGTGTGGCTAACATGACAGAGAACAAGTTTGGGATGTGTGAGAACATACTACAAAGGTACTACTGATTAGGGCAAAAAAGAGGGTTGAAAGACAACACAGAAACTCGGTCAACATGGGTTCTGGAGTCTGAACTCAGACCGCTTATGTTCAAACTGTGGCTCAGCCACTTACCAGCTGGATGAGGCACGTTACTTCTTGGAGCCTCAGTTTCTTCATCTATAAAATAGGGGCACTTGTGCTCCCTTAGTGGAGTTGTTGTGAAGTTTAGAAATAACACACACACACACACACAGTGTGTGTCTCAGTGCTTAACACATGGTGGATGACTGCAAAATAGAAAGAATTGTGAAGATTATAGGGTGTATCTATAACTGTATTGATTCTTGGTTGGGAATGAATGGTTCCAATTGTGAGTTGCAGAGATGACTTCAAAAGAGAATTCATTTCTTCCTGGGGAGAAGGGAGACTGAGACGAGGTCACACACATTTCCCACGGAAGAGCTTCATGTTAGAGGCTAGAAAATGAAATCTTTCTTTTCATTGCAGAATATAAATACACTTGCCGAAGAATAGAAATTAGGTGGACGAAATCACGTAGCTTAAAGGTAGCATAAAAGAGAGATAAAGGACAAAACCAGATAAAAAAGGACGCTATTTCATATCAAGTGAATCCACGCAGCATCTCATCCACCATTTTTCGGATTGCATTTCAGAGTGTATTGGAGCCTAGAATATCAGTGAGTGAGATGACCAGCTGTAAGGATGAGAGCAGGGGCTGCCTCCCTCCTCTTGTCTTGCTGCAATGGCAAAGGCACCAGTCAAGCCTTTCACAAATGAAAGAACTCCTGGGCCCGCGTTCTTCAGCCTTCTTCAAGGCTGGCCCCCATCCCCTGCATCTCCCTTCTCCCTCTCAGCTTGCTTTGGGGTGAACACTTGCTACATCCATCCCCGCTGGCCCTCCCAGGCTGCTGCCAACTATCAGCTTCTCCAAGCAGGACTCTGCTCTGCTCCTTGCTTGATAATCGACTGCCTGCTCCCTGGCTTGCACCTGGATAGACTGTGTCCTGATGTGTGACCGCTCCAGGGGCAGCTCTACTGGAACTGCCTTCCCTCTCTAGGCTCTGGTCCTGGGAAGTGGCCTCCAAGAGTGTCCTGTACTCTGGACAGAGGAGGGTCTCAGTGACATTGAGACTGAAAAGAGAGGAAGAAGGAGAAATGAGGCTTGGGTCACCAAGTTCAGGCTGAGAATGTGTAAGGCAATGGTTTGTATGAATTATTTTCAGGAAATAAAGACAGCTTCTAGATTGATGGTGCTCAATCTCTGGTCTGAGGACAACTGGCAGGTCCCCAAGCCCATGCACGGGAATCCTTGAGCTCAAAACTATTTTCATAATTCTAAGATGTTAGTTACCTTTTTCACTCCTATTCTCTCGTGAGTGTACAGTGAAGTTTTCCAGAATCTCCATGACGGGATAACGTCATCTTTCTGTGTGCTGGGTACTTTTTCGTTTTAAAAATTTCTCAGTTTGAATTTCTAATTTGGTAAATGTTGACAAATATAACTTAGGTAAACAAAAGCTCTTTGGAGATGCTCAATAAATTTTAAGAATAAAGAGGTCCTGAGACCCGAATGTTTGAAAATCTCTGTTCTAAATTACGGTTGTGCATTCAACTGAGGGGCGGACGGGTTGCGAAGGGAATTCACTGGACTGGGGCTGTGGGGTGATGAAGATTCTCTCGGCTTTGTCGGTACGAGGACTGGTGCAGAGAGACAGTTTATCATCGGATGAATTAATTACAGTTACTCACTCCTCTGTTGATTTGACAAGGCATTTTAGTGTATTGTTTAAGCAGACAGGCTCGATTTCAGACTGCCTGCACTCAGATCCTGACTCAGCCACTTTTTAACTCTGTGACCTTAAGCAAGTTAATGAATCTCTCTGTGACTCAGTTTCTTCATTTGTAAATGAGGATTAAAATCGTTTTCTGCTGGATAATTGTGAAGGTTTAAATGAGATAAGGCAGGGAAATTGCTTAGCCAGTGTCCATCTATGCTGGTTATTCTTCATTTGAGCCTCTCTGCCTCCCCTCTCCCACACATTCTCGCTCCTTCTTTACCTTGCTGTGTTCTAAGGTGGGAAGGGCAGGACTTATCCTTATGGACTCCATTCTTTAGATTTCTTTGTCTTCTGGCTTCTCACTGAGTTTGGCCAGTGGGAGGCATCAGCAGGAGATGAGAGGTGAGAGAAGAAAGAGGTAGTGTATTTCTTCCCCTGCTTCTTTCCTGCTTTGGTGTGAGTTTTTGCACGGACTGGGTTTCCTCAGCCACAGTTGCAGTACAGCTCCAACGGCTGGGCCCTCCTCCATGGTTCAAGGTCTCAGTGTTTCCTCCCCTTCTCTTCAGTCCAGGCTGCTGCTGTCCTTGGGTGCCTCCCTGTCCTTCGTTTCTCACCCCTGCACATAAGCGATTTACTACCTGTAGATAGTCTCTTGGTTAAGTTCTCTTCAAGATCCCAGTGAGCTGGCCGTGCGCCCTGCTGGGATCCTAGCTGTGCCCTGGAAGTTCTCAAAACGTGTTGGTGGGACGACTCTGGGCTGCTGCCGGTGCTGCCGGTGTGCTGCTGTCGCTGCTTCTGAGACTCTCCCCTGTACTCATTCCCAAGATAGACACAGGCAGAGCAGCTTTTGCTCCTAAAGAGCTTGTGGGGTAGGTAAAGGGATTGGACATTTAGTGACCAAAGAGTTAAGCAGAAGCCTGAAGCCGTAAATGCTAAGTGCCAACATGGTTGGTGTGGAGAATAAGTTCTCCTGGAGTTCGGAGGAGGAAGCGCTGGCTCTTGAGAAACGGGGCTCTTGTCAACGGGGAGGAAAGCGGAAGCACCACAGGGGCAGGCGAGGGGCGGTCCACGTGGCCCAGATGCGCCTGGCGGCGAGGGGACCGTCTGATTGATGTGGATGGAACCTGCTGCAGAGGTAGAGTGACCAGGCTGGAGTCCGATTGCAGAGCTGGCTGAGGAATTGGGCCTTCTTCCCACTGGGCTCGTTCAAGGTTTGCAGCAAGCAGCAGCTGAGGTGACAGTGGTGATGGATGAAATGTATACGTGGTCCAGACTTGGGCTAGAGGACGGAGAATCTGGAGGCAGGTGGAAGGCCATGTGACCATGGGAGGGGAGACTTGAAGGCCTGGACTGGGCAATGGCAGGGAAAGGAGAAGAGAGTTGGGCAGGAGAGAGGTTCTGAGGCTGAGAGCTAACTCAGTGACTCATTATGGTTTAAAACAATGGGGTGTATGTTTTCCAGATAACAAGAAATCTGGCGGCAGTTGCCTGCTGGCCTTGAGTCAGTGACTCAGATATGTCAGGACAGACATATGTATGTTTGTCTTAGTCTTTCCCTCATGGCCACAGGAGGGCTGCTGCAGTTCCAGCCATCACCTTTGTGAAGGTAGAATGTTGGAGTCGGGGTTAGCACCGCATGGATCTGTCCTTTTTATCAGTGAAGGAAAGCATTGCTAGTCTCCCGCATTTACAGAGAGGGATACTGAGGCCTAGAGAGGTTGAGTCACTTTCCGAACACTGAGAGTCGGCATGACTCTTCCTGAGAGCATCCAGCTCCCCCTCCTCTCCTGTCCTGGACCCACAAAACCTACTTGCTGTTTGCCTGAGGCATCTGCATTCTAGGGGAATCAAATATCAAGGCAAGTTAAACGCTGGAAGGAATCGGCCTCTTGGTTTCTTTTGTGTGCTGGGACTAGGCCTGCCGCCTTCTTGATGGGAATAGATGATGCTAATGATATCCAGAAAAGAACTCAGCATTTGGTTGTGATCAAGGAATGGGCGGCCTTCCATCCCCATGTCCTGCCAGAGTCTTGATGACATCCTGTTCCTCCCATCACCTGCTCCACCCCAGCCCTTTCCCCCTTCCTACGTCTCCTCGATGCCCAGAGGAGTATCCCCAGTCAGGCGGAAGTGTCCCACTCGCTGAGCCGGCTCTGCCCCTCCGTCCTTGACTGCGAGCAGTGCCCTGCCCAGCACCCGGGATCATCAGGCACGGATCCAAGTCCTGGACTGTGAGGGCCAGCAAACGGCATCAAAGCACGGGGTGAACATGGTTTGTTTTGATTTTTTTTCCTCTACTGGAAAATTACCAGATAATTATTTTTTACAGATTTAATTTAAATGAAAGCAGAGACCTTGAAACAAGTTGCAAATTAGAACGAAGTGTAGAGAATTGGAAACATGAAGAGCAAACTTACTGCTCTTCTGGGTGTCAGCCCAGGGCAATATTGCCATCCCTCCCCTCCCAATGCTTTCGTTCCAATACTCTTGGATTTCAGATGTAGCTGTGGAAAGACTGTCATACTCATCAACAGGCCACCTGGGGATGGGTTGTGTTGGGTGTGGGATGGTGTGGGGCGGGATCAAGGGTAGGTCCCTGGATGTATTTTCTTGGTCCCTGGGTTTCTAGCTGATGAGGGGCTGTTTCCTGAGTTTGGAATGAAATCTGAGCCTGTAACTGCCTAGTGTAAATCTCCTTCCGATGCCTGCGCATCTTCCGAGCCCGGCCCTGCCTCCCTCCCAGCCCAGGGGTGCACTGTAGATGCAGGGATGCAGGGATGGACACTGTGGACTCCCTGTGCATAACAGGCTGCCCCTCAGGGCCCTTTGCCCGCACTCTCCTCGCTTTCCTAATACATCTCACCTTTCCTAATACATCTAACTCACACTCACTCACCTGTCAGGGCCCAGGAAGCCTTTCCGTGTCTCACAACAGGGTCCTGTCACACCTCTGTAATGCATTCTTCTATAATATTGAAACTAGCTCTTTGCTTTTCTTCCTTTTTAAGGATTGGTGAGATCTGTGAGAACAGAGTCTGTGCCTCATTCCCTTCTGAATCCACGGCCCTGGAACAGTATGTGGTCCAGAGTGACACTCAATAATCCAACATTGAACTACATTGAACGAACAGCAAGAGTATATCATTGGCTGTTGGAGGAAGACCAGTCAAGGCCCCTCTCCGCACAATTGAACCATCGGAAGCCATGCATGGCAGCTACGGATCTCTAGCCTCCTGCAGGACCACCTCTTAAAACAAAAATTGAGCTAGAGCTGGTGCAGCACGCCCCTCTGTATTCCTTTCTGGTGATTGCTCTCATTTAATATCTGTGCCTAGATGCACCCGTTCCTGCTGGCAGCCTTTAATAGTCCACTTGACATTTTCCATTTTTTGGATGGTTGTTCCTATTAAATTGTTGTAATGAAACAAATGAATATTGCTTTTTTTCCCCGTCTTCAAAATCTGTTTCTAAATGGACTGTGTACAAAGCTTACAACAGCAGTAGATACTCCCTACATGACCCAGCTGGTGGTTTGAAAGATACAGCATCAAAGCGGGCCTTGGAGCTGGGTCCGAGACGGTCTCCAGCTCTTTCCCTTCAGACGAGGAAATGAGACCAGAGGAGGGAAATCACTGCTAAATTCACCGAGGAACTCTCGTCGTAAGTTTATTCATTTTTCAATTATCAATGAAATTATCACTAAAGACCTTTCTAAACTGCTGAAGTGTGAGAATAAGAATGAAAAATATTAGCCCATATTTTCAGCCCTTGAGACAGTGACAATATTTTAGTATTTTTATTGGTCGGTTTTTCCATGTGTATATGTTTTACACTTATTTTAATAAATATGTAAATCCAAAAAGAAAAAATATACAGTAGGAAGAAGATGAGAAATCACCCATAACTCAAGTCTCCAGAGTTAAGTACCATGAGCCATCTGGTGTGTAGTCTTCAGAAATGCTTTTCTCTCTCTAATAAATAAAAAAATGGGATCACACTATTCATCTTGTTTGGCAACTTGCTTTTTGTCACTTACTAACACATCATAGGCATCTTTTGGAACCAAGAAGTATCCACAGCCTCATTTTTAATGGTTGGAAAGCAACCCATTATATAGATGTACTGCGATTTATTTATCAAAATTGTTATTATTAAACATGTAAGTTGCTCCCAGTTTTTGCTGTTATACATAGTACTTTGATAAATATCTTTGGCTGTGGAAGAATACACTTTTGCACTCTTATTTATTATTTTGTTAGGGTAAATTTGCATAAAGGTAATTTTTAGGTCACTGTGCTTGCAGGTTTTAGAGACATTTGCCGTGTCCACCAAATTGCATTCCAGAAGAACAGCATTAGGTTATTTCTTACAGAAGCGTAGGAGAAAGCTTGTTTCTCCACACCTTTCCTTGCTCCATTCAAATTTTCCTCTTATTTAATCAGTTTTCGTCAATTCAGGTCTCTGAAAATCAACCATTTCTCTGAGACTTTGACATTTATTATCATACGGTTGTACATAGTTTTCTCTTATAATAAACAGCCAAGCATATCACGCCTGTGGCTCTAAGTCCTCTCCCATTCTTCATATTTTGTTAAGGAGAATAGCATGGTCTGGAAGGGTTTCTGAGTGGTCCTTCCCCCTCCCTCTGCTGAAGAGGATTTGTCTCCAGTCTGCACTGGGAGAACCTGGGAGAGCTCCTGGAGGTAAAGCTCACAAAAGCATGGAGACCCCCAAGACTAGGCCCCCGTGCGGTTAACTCTCAACGTGTGCTCAGCGAGCCTCCAGCATTCTGGAGGCTCAGTGACAGTCTGTGTTCCGACCTCAGCGCCGGTTCCCATGGAGGCTTCTCCTCCCGGAGGCTGTGTTCCCGTACCCACCTGTCTTGGGCAGCAGTGTGCCTGGTGATCTCAGTTCTTTGATGGACCTGGGAACAGTTCTTGATTTTCAGTTTGTTCAGCTCTTTTCACACGGTGAGGACAGGAATGGCAACTTCCAAGCTTCTTACATGCAGAACTGGGTACCAGAAGTCCTCCATTCTCAATGTTTTGAATTCTTGTTTTTCTATCTTTTTTTTTTATTGAGACAACATTGCTTTATAACATTATGTGAATTTTGCATGTACATCATTGTATTTCAATTTCTGTGTAGACTACATCATGTTCACCACCCAAAGACTAATTACCATCCGTCACCGTACATATGTGCCCAGTCACCCCTTTCACCCTCCTCCCTCCCTTCTTCCCCTCTGGTAACCACCAATCTAATGTATGTATCTCTGTGTTTGTTTGTTGTTTTTACCTTCTACTTATGAATGAAATCATACGGTATTTGATTTTCTTTGTCTGACTTATTTTACTTAACATAACACCCTCAAGCTCCTTCCATGTTATTGCAAATGGCAAGATTTCATCTTTTTTATAGCTAAGTAGTATTCCATTGTGTACATATATATATATCTCTCATCTTCTTTATCCATTCATCCATTGATGGGCATTAGGTCGTTTCCAAGCCTTGGCTATTTTGAGTAATGCTGCCATGAGCATAGGGGTGTACATATCTTTATAAATTCACGTCATCATGTTTTTTGGATAAATACTCAGCAGAGCAGTAGCTGGATCGTATGGTAGCTCCATTCTTAGTTTTCTGAGGAATCTCCATACTGCTTTTCATAGTGGCTGCACCAGTTTGCACTCCCACCAGCAGTGTATGAGAATTCCCTTTTTTCCACATCCTCTTCAACACTTGTTATTTCTTGTCTTGTTAATTATAGCCATTCTGATGGGTATGAGGTGATATCTCATTGTAGTTTTGATTTGCAATTCCCTGATAATTACTGATCTTGAACATCTTTTCATATGCCTCTTGGCCATCTGTAGACCTTCTTTGAAAAAATGTTCAGATCTTTTTTTTTCCATTTATTTGTTTATTTTCGGAGGTACATCATAATATATTTTGAATTCTGTGTAGACTGCATCATGTTCACCACCCAAAAACTAATTATAGTCCATCCCTTCACATGTGAGCCTAATCACCCCTTTTGCCCTCCCCCCTTCCCCTATGGTAACTACCAATCCAATCTCCAATGCTATGTGTTTGTTTGTCAGTGTTTTTATCTTCTACTTATGAGTGAAATCATATGGTATTTGACTTTCTCCCTCTGACTTATTTCACTCAGCATAATACTCTCAAGGTCCATCCATGTTGTCACAAATGGCCGGATTTCATCATTTCTTCTGGCTGAGTAGTAGTCCATCATGTATAAATACCACATCTTCTTTATCCATTCATCCCTTGATGGGCACGTAGGTTGCTTCCAAGTCTTGGCTATTGTGTATAATGCTGCAATGAACATAGGGGTGCAAGTATCTTTATGCCTTTGTGTTTTCAAGTTCTTTGGATAAATACCCAGCAGTGGGATAGCTGGATCATATGGTAGATCTATCCTTAATTTTCTGAGGATACTCCATACTGCTTTCCATGGTGGTTGCATGAGTTTGCGCTCCCACCAGCAGTGAACAACATTTTTCACAGAAATAGAATAAAGAATCCTAGCATTTATATGGAACAACAAAAGACCCCGAATAGCCAAAGGATTTCTGAGAAAAAAGAACAAAGCTGGAGGTATCACACTCCCTGATTTCAAAACATACTACATAGCCATAGTAACCAAAACAGTATGGTACTGGCACAAAAACAGACACAGAGATCAATGGAACAGAATTGAGAGCCCAGAAGTAAACCCACACGTGTACGGATAGCTAATATTCGACAAGGGAGCCAAGAACATATGATGGAGAAAGGAGAGTCTCTTCAATAGATGGTGTTGGGAAAACTGGACAGCCACATGCAAAAGAATGAAAGTAGACCATTCCCTTACACCATGCACAAAAGTCAACTCAAAATGGATTAAAGACTTGAATGTAAGACCCAAAACCACAAAACTTCTGGAAGAAAACGTAGGCAGTACGCTCTTTGACATTCGTCTGAGCAGCATATTTTCAAGTCCTATGTCTGACCGGGCAAGGGAAACAAAAGAAAAAATGAACAAATGGGACTACATCAAACTAAAAAGTTTCTGCACAGCAAAGGAAACCATCAACAAAATGAAAAGACAACCTACCAATTGGGAGAAGATATTTGCAAACCATATATCAGATAAGGGGTTAACATCCAAAATATACAAAGAACTTATACAGCTCAACAACAAAAAAACCCAACAATCCAATTAGAAAATGGGCAAAAGATCTGAACAGAGATTTCTCCAAAGAAGATGTATGGATGGCCAAAAGGCATATGAAAAGATGCTCAACATCATTAGCTATCAGGCAAATGCAAATCAAAATACATTGAGGTTATCACCTCACTATGGTCAGAGTGGCTATAATTAACAAGGCAGGAAACAACAAATGTTGGAGAGGATGTGGAGAGAAGGGAACACTTATTCAGATCTTTTGCCCATTTTTTAACTGGGTTATTTGTTTCTTTATCGTTGAGATGTATGAGTTCTTTATGTATTTTGGATATTAACCCTTATTGGACATATAGTTTGCAAATATCATCTCCCAATTGTTAGGTTGGTTTTTCGTTTTGTTTTTGGTTCAGTTGCTGTGCAGAAGCTTTTTAGTTTAATGTAGTCCCATTTGTTTATTTTTTCATCTGTTTCCCTTGCCTGGTGAGACATGGTATTTGAAAAGCTGCTAAGACTGATGTTGAAAAGCGTACTGCCTATGTTTTCTCCTAGAAGGTTTATGGTTTCAGGTCTTACATTCTTTAATCCATTTTGAGTTAATTTTTGTGTATAGTGTAAGATAACAGTCTACTTTCATTCTTTTGCATGCGGCTGTTCAGTTTTCCCAACACCATTTATTGAAGAGATTTTCCTTTCTCCATTGTATGTTCTTGGCTCCCCCGTCAAATATTAGCTGTCATAGATGTGTGGGCTTATTTCTTGGCTCTCAATTCCATTCCATTGATTCATGTGTCTGTTTTTCTGCCAGTACCATGCTGTTTTGATTACTATAGATTTGTAGTATATTTTGAAATCAGGAAGTGTGATACCTCCAGCTCTGTTCTTTTTTCTTAGGATTCCTTTGGCAATTCGGGGTCTTTTGTTGTTCCATATAAATTTTAGGATTCTTTATTCTATTTCTGTGAAAAATATCATTGGGACTTTGATAGGAATTGCATTGAATCTGTAGATTGCTTTAGGAAGTATGGACATTTTAACTACGTTAATTCCTCCAATCCATGAACATGGAATATCTTTCGAATTCTTTGTGTTGTCTTTGATTTCCTTCAACAGTGTCTTATCATGTTCAGTGTACAGGTCTTTCACCTCTTTGGTTAAATTTTATTCCTGGGTATTTTATTCTTTTTGTTGCTATTATAAATAGGGTTGTACTCTTAATTTCTCTTTCTGCTGCTTCATTGTTAATGTATAGAAATGCAACTGATTTTTGTATGTTGATTTTGTATCTTGCAACTTTACCATATTCATTTATTATTTCTGAAAGTTTTTTTAGTGGATTCTTTAGTGGTTTTCTATATATACAATCATGTCATTTACAAATAGTGAGAATTTTACTTCTTCCTTTCTAATTTGGATCCCTCTTATTCCTTTTTCTTGGCTGATTGCTCTGGCTGGGACTTCCAATACAATGTTAAATTAGAGTGGCAATAGTGTACATCCTTATCTGGTTCTTGTTAGTAAAAGGATAGCTCTCAGTTCTTCACCATTGAGTATGATATTAGTTGTGGGTTTGTCATGTATGGCCTTTATTATGTTGAGGTACTTTCCTCCTATACCCATTTTATTCAGAGTTTTTTAATCATAAATGGATGCTGTATCTTGTCAAATTCTTTCTCTGCATCTATTGAGATGATCATGTGATTTTTATTCCTCATTTTCTTAATGTGGTACATCACGTTGATTGATTTGTGGATGTTGAACCATCCCTGCATCCCTGGAATAAATCCCACTTGATCATGGGGTGTGATCTTTTAAATGTATTATATTTGATTTGCTAGTATTTTGTTGAGGATTTTGGCATCTATGTTCATCAGTGACATTGACTGATAATTTTCTTTTCTTTTTTTTTTGTGAGGAAGATTGGACCTGAGGTAACATCTGTTGCCAATCTTCTTCTTTTTGCTTGAAGAAGATTGTCGCTGAGCTAACAGCTGTGCCAATCTTGCTCCCCTTTTTGTGGGACGCCACCACAGCGTGCCTTGATGAGTGGTGCTAGGTCCACGCCAGGGATCCAAACCTGTGAACCTCAGACCTCTGAAGTGGATGCACAACCTTAACCACTATGGCACTGGGCTGGCCCCCATAATTGTCCTTTTTTGTGTTGTCCTTGTCTGGTTTTGGTATCAGGGTAACGTTGGCCTCAGAGAATGAGTTAGGAAGCTTCCTCTCCTCTTCAATTTTTTGGAAGAGTTTGAAAAGAATAGATATTGTCTTCTTTAAATGTTTGGTAGGATTCACTGGGGAAGCCATCTGGTCCTGGACTTTTGTTTTTTGGGAGACTTTTGAGTATTGTTTCAATCTTCTTACTGCTGATTGGTCTAGTCAAAATCTCTATTTCTTCTTGGTTCAGTTTTGGAAGGTTGTATGATTTGTAGAATTTATCCATTTCTTCTAGCTTATCCAGTTTTTTGGTGTATAGCTTTTTGTGTTATTCTCTTAATATCCTTTGTATTTCTGAGGTGTCTGTTGTAATTTTTCCCCTCTCATTTCTGATTTTATTTATTTGAGCCTTCTCTCTTTTTTTCTTGGTGAGTCTAGCTAAAGGTTTGTCAATTTTGTTTATCTTTTCAAAGACCCAGTTCTTGGTTTCATTGATTTTTTTCTATTTTTAAAATTCTCTCATTTATATCTGCTCTGATTTTTATTTACTTCCTTCTACTGATTTTGGGCTTTGTTCTTCTTTTTCTAGTTCCTTTATGTGCAGTGTTAGATTGTTTATTTGAGATTTTTTTGTTTCTTGAGGTAGGCCTATATTGCTAAAACTTCCCTCTTAGTGCTGCTTTTGCTGTATCCCATAAATTTTGGCATGTCGTATTTTCATTTGTCTCTAGGTATTTTTTGATTTCTCCTTTGATTTCTTCATTGACTCAGTTGTTGCTCAGTAGCATTTTGTTCAATCTCTACATATTTGTGTCTTTTCCAGTTTTATTCTTGCAGTTTATTTCTAGTTTAATACTATTGTGGTCAGAAAAGATGCTTGGTATTATTTCAATCTTCTTAAATTTATTGAGACTTGTTTTGTGGCCTAATATGTCATCTGTCCTGGAAAATGTACCATGTGCATTTGAAAAGAATGTGTATTCTGTGGTTTTCGGATGGACTATTATGTACATAGCTACTAAGTCTATCTGGCCTAATGTGTCATTTAAGGCCAATGTTTCGTTACTGATCTTCTGTTTGGATGATGAGTTCGTTGGTGTAAGTGGAGTGTTAAGGTCCCCTACTATTATTGTGTTACTATTTCTCCTTTAATGTCTGTTAATAATTGCTTTATATATTTAGATGCTCCTATTTTGTGTGCATGGATATTTACAAGTGTTATATCCTTTTTTGGGTGATTCACTTTATCATTATATAGTGTCCTTCTTTGTCTCTTGTTACAGTTTTTGTTTTAAAGTCTATTTTGTCTGATATTGCCACCTCAGCTTTCTTTTCATTGTCACTTGCTTGGAGTATCTTTTTCCATCCCTTCACTTTCAGTTTGTGAGTGTCTTTAGGTCTGAGGTGTGTCTCTTGTATGTAGCATATATATGGGTGTTGTTTCTTTATCCAATCAGCCACCCTATGTCTTTTGATTGGAACATTTAGTCCATTGACATATAAAGTAGTTATCGATAACTATGTCCTATTGCCATTTTGATACTTTTTTTCTGGGTGTTTTAGTAGTTCTTCCCTGTTCCTTTCTTCTTCTCTCTCTGTCCTGTGATTTGATGGCTTTCTTTAGTATTATGGTTGTATTCCTTTCTCTTAATTATTTGCATATTTATTCTAAGTTTCTGGTTTATGATTACCATGAGGTTCATAGTTAATAATATGTAAATGGCAGTTTATAATAAGTCGATGGTCTCTTAGTTTGACCTTTTACTAAAAGTCTTACACTTTTACTCCCCTCCTCCCACATTTTATGTTTTTGATATCATATTTAACTTCTTTTTGTTGTTTGTGTATTCCTTAACCTCTGATCATGGAAATAAATAATTTTAGTGCTTTTGTCTTTTGATCTTCATATTAGCTTTATAGGTGGTTGGTGTGCTACCTTTACCTTTGCCTTTACCAGTGATTTTTTCTTTGATAATTTTCTTATTACTATTTGTGGTCTTTTCTTTTCTGCTTAAATAAGTCCCTTTAACATTTCTTGTAAGGCCTATTTATTGGTGATAAAGCCCCTTAGGTTTTGCTTGTTTGGAAAACTTATTATCTTTCCTTCCATTCTGAATGATAACCTTCCAGGGTAGAGTATTCTTGGCTGTAGGCTTCTTCCTTTCAGCACTTTGAATATATTATGCTACTCCCTTCTAGCCTGTAAGATGTCTGCTGAGAAGTCAGCTGATAAGTCAACCTTATGGGGTTTCCTTTGATGTAAACTGTTGCCTTTCTCTTGTGGCTTTTAGGATTCTCTCTTTAGCTTTAATTCTTGACATTTTAATTATAATGTGCCTTGCTGTGGACCTCTTTGGCTTCATCTTGTTTGGTGCTCTCTGTGCTTCCTGTACCTGGATGTCTGTTTTCTTCCTTAGGTTAGGAAAGTTTTCAGCTATTATTTCTTCAAATAGGTTCTCTGCCCTTTTGTCTCTCTCTTCTCCTTCTGGGACACCTATAATATGGATGTTAGTGCACTTGATGTTGCTACAGAGGTCTCTTAGACTGTCCTCCTTCTTTGTAATTCTTTCTTCTGTTCAGCTTGGGTGATTTCCTCTACTCTTTTGTGCATCCTGCTGATCCATTTTTCTGTATCATCTGCTTTGCTGTTGATTCTGTCTAGTGAATTTTTTCATTTCCATTATTGTATTCTTCAGTTCTGATTGGATCTTTTTTATATTTTCCAATTCTTTGTTGAAGTTCTCACTGAGTTCCTCCATTCTTCTCACAATATCAGTGAACATCCTTATGACTATTAGTTTGTACTCTTCATCAGTTAGATTGTTTATCTCTGTTTCATTTAGTTGTTTTTCTGATAATTTGTCCTGTTCCCTTATTTGGAACATATTCCTTTCTCTCCTCATTTTGCCTACTTTCTGTGCTTATATCTGTGTATTAAGTAGCTCATCTATATCTCCTAATATTGGAGATGTGGCCTTATGTAAGAGATCTATGTATGTGGTCTTATGGGGCCCTTCCTTTTCATCACTAGTTCTGAATGTACTAGGAACATCCCCTGTGTGGGCTACATGTGCCCTTCTTCTGTGGTGGGATGCTCTTTCTGTGGGTGCACGAGAAGGCTAGGCTGGCCCTGGGGCTGCCTGGTTGTAAGGCCTAGCTGTGTGTGGCTGCTATGGTCACTTTAGTCACTTTAATGGATGGGGCAAGCCCCAGCACTGCTGGCTGCAAGGTCTAATAGCACACATCTGTTGCTGTTTTGTTCTTAAGTGTGTCAGGCCCCTAGCATGGCTGCTTACTAGGCTCAGGGGCTCACAGTTGCTGTGGGCCACCCGCCTGTAAGACTGTTGTCAGCTCTCTCAGGAGCATAGCTGGGTAGGGCCAGCCCAGGCATGGGAACACAGTATCATTTCAGGAGTTAGAGGGTGGGACAGATCCTGTATGTGGCTCTTTGAGATGGGCAGTGGTATGAGTCTGCTGCAGCCAACAAGTTCCCACTGCCTGCAGGCCCACATACAACCACCAACACAGGCCTTCCTGTTGTGCACACCCTGCCTCACTTGCAGGTGGACCCACTTGCCCCACTGCAGAGGTCCCACCCACCTTGCCTATGTGGGCCCACAAGTTCCCAGCGGGCTTGCTGGTGGCAGGGCCAATCTCTAGGGCAGGTTGCCTGCGTTGGCTGACCTGGATTAAATTGGTGCTCTTGTGGGCAGGGCAAACATTTGTGCCAACAGGCCAGAGGAAGAAATCCAATGGTGTCTGGCAGCGTCTGTGTTGGCACACCTGGAGTAGGTCACAATAATGGCTGCCACCAATGTCTCAGTTCCTGAGGAGGTAGGCCCAGCCACATCGTGCCCTCTGAGGTGTGCTCAGAGCTTACCAAGTGAGTCTATTTTACCAAAGGACTAGGCACCCCTCTTTCTGCTGATTTTGTGTTGGTTTCTGGAAAAGGTGAATCCGTGTGAGGGCTCTTTAAGAGCAGGCTTTTCTTTCTCTTATGTTCTATAGCTTTTCAGGGGGTCTTCCTCATTGGTTTTAATAGCCAGCACAGCCAAGCATTGTGGCACTCATTTGGTTGTGTTGAATTCAAAGGCTGCTTATTGTGGCATAGCTGGCCCACTCAGATCCCCTGTTCCTCCAAGAAAAGCTTCGTACCCTAAGATTGATCTGGGCCTGAAGTGCTGCAACTAGAATGTGTTTTTTTTCCTCAGCAGAAGGGTATTTCTGCCTCTTTCCTCTGTCAGTGTTGTCCCTTGTTGTGGGGGTTCTTTTGATCCAGTTTCCAGTTCTCTTCAGAGGGAGCTGTTCCACACGCAGTTGCAGGTTTGTTGTGTCTGTGGGAGGAGGTAAGTTCGGAGTCTGCGTATGCTGCCATCTTCCCAGCAATCCTGTTTTTCTATTTTATTGATTGGCATTGTGAGCTATTTGTTTGTATTATTGGTCTTTTTACATAACAAATTCTTTTGGTTGATTCTGCTTTTTAGGATTGGAAGGAATTATTTCCAGCTTTTATATTTAATAATTCCTTTCTCTTTCTTTCTTTAGGTTTTATTTTGCCATTATTCTTCTGGCTTTTTGAGTTAATTTTTATTCTATTATCTTTTACTTTTACTCTGATTCATTTGTTCTGCTAACTTTCTTAGGGGAATGGATTACCTGTATGTTATTAGGTCATAAGCTTATTTTGGAAGGATCACGAGTGTTTTCTTCACCATCGTCATTCAATTCAGAGCACGGTGTGAAGTGGAAAGGAAATGCATAATCCCACAACGGTTGAATAAATGAATGGATGAATGCTAGATTTAGGATATCTGTCTTCCTTATTCCATATATTTTCCCTGTTTAAATTTATTTGGCTGTTTCTTGAAGGTTAAATGTTCTGCATAAAAAAAGTGTTGCTTCTTTGACCCAATTGTACTATATACGACATTTTATATCTTGCTTTGTAAAATTTACTCTGGTTATCATATTTTTAATAAAGTTTTTAATAATGTTATTATGGATTCATTTCTATTCACTGAGTGTATCATATTTTACTTAATTATTAACCTGTTGATGTAAATTTGAGATATTGGCAATTACTTTTGCTATTAAAAGAAATTATGTGGGGCTGGCCTGGTGGTGTAGTGATTAAGTTTGTGCACTCTGCTTTGGCAGCCCAGGGCTTGTGTGTTCGGTTCTTGGGCACGGACCTACACAATGTTCATCAAGCCATGCTGTGGCAGCATCACACATACAGAATAGAGGAAGATTGGCACAGATGCTAGCTCAGGGCCAATCTTCCTTACTGAAAGAAAAAATTATGTGGATATTTTTATGAATGGAGTTTTTAAAGCATTATAGAAACTTTCTTTACAATAAAAACACTATAGTGAAGTCTATGGGTCAAAAACATAAATATTTCATTGTTATATTTTGACAAATGGCCTTCCAAAAGGGTAGTACAAGATTTGGCAGCCACCAGCAATACATGCATGTAATTGTCCCCCTGCAGTTTGGCTAATGGGGGTGCTGCCCATCCCTGTCTTGCGTCTCTGGCTCAATGCTCTTTGCGTTACACTGTTATGCTTTTCTGTCTCTCCTTAGATCTTTAGAAACTCTTCCCAGTTTCTCAAATGCAAAGAAGCTGAATGAGAAAGATGAAGATTAAGATGATACACTTAATTGTTTACTTCACTTATTCTTCTATTTAAAAAAATCTTGATTGATTAAGCCTTTTTAAAGTTGCAGAAGTACAAAGGAGAAAATAAGCCCCAACTGGCTCATTTATTATTGAGTATATTTCACAGGTTGAAAAAGTCAAACCGTGCAGAGTGGAAGAAAATGGAAAGTGAAAGCCTCATTTCCCATTTTCTGTTCCTCTCCCTGGAGGTAACTACTTCTAAATGTGTCTTCAAGTCTTTCCAGAATGAATTTAAACAATTCCCAGCAAATTTATTCTATTTCATAGAATCGAAGATGCTTTAGTGCTGACCCTTTCTTGGTCTTTCCAGAAAGTGTCAATAGACATTCTTCACAAACTGTGCAGCTGCTGCCTGGCTGACAGCGGTCATGGGAAGCTCCAGATGCTACGAGGTGTCCCTTCTTCATAGAAAGGTCACGTGTGCATCTTGGAGTCAATGAAACAGGGTGCAACTATTTCTAATTTTTTATATATTTATAGGGTCATTTTATTCAGACTTTTCTGTGTCTTGCAGAGAGGTTAAAAAAGTTCTATCAGACAACACAGCCAGTATTGGGAGGGTCCGGGATTAAAAACAGGTTCATCCGTTATGGAAACACATATTTTCAGCCACACTGATACCTGCCTCCAGGATGGCACACTTGGGACCCATTGATAAAAGTTCCAGGGAAGCAGAGCTGGATTCAACTTCAGAGACAACGCTGGTAGTGGGATTGTGCGAGAGATTGCCTGCCTCTGAAGGAGTGAGCTGGAGGCAATGCATTTTTGACAAACGCCCTTCAGTTCTAGGCATTTAGGAAATGCTTTACACAGAATGATGAAGCTGCAAGTGATTTCAAATTTAGAGGAGGGGAGCTTTCCCAGGACAAGCTCAGAGACGGGGCGAGCAGGTGGAGGTTGAGTGTGATTTGGGTGAAAGCATGAGGCAAGTTTATTGCCTTGACTCTGCCTCTGACTCACAATGAAACAGTGAACCTGTCATTCCTTTGTGCCTCAGTTTCTTTGTCTGTAAAATGGGAGAAGCTGGACTTAATGAATGTGAATATATTTTCTAACTCAATGATTGCATAACAGTTTTTTTGAACCTATAGTTTTGTTGGGTAGAAAGAAAAATCTTATTAAATACAGATATTCAAGGATGAAGTCTTTTTCAGCTCTGGCTACATAGCACTGGGAAATTTTCCCATTTGAAACTGAAAAAAAAATACATAGCCATTCTGCCTTGTCTTTTCAATACTTCAGGGGGGCTGACAGCAAAAATGTGAGCAAAGGTGGAGAGGTCTGAGATCACAGTGAGCTCGTTTATACCAGAAGAAATTATGCGTCATGGCCTGTGACCTCCAATGCTGGGGTCTCGTGCTTGCAGGTTAATCCCTGACCTTATTTCTGGGGTGTCATAGCTAAGATCTTCACTCCATGACAGTCAGCTGAATTGCCATGGGATAAACTAGGGTTTTTAACCATTCCACAGGAGACTGTATTTTTGGGGGATAAGGTTTCTGAGAACGAGGACCCATTTGACACACTTTTATTTTTGTGTGGGTTACACAGTGTCTTTCTGTCTGCCTGCCTCATTCATTTATTTCCCTCATATTTACTGAGCATCTGCTATACATCAGGCACTTTCCCACATGCTGGAGACGCAGCAGTGAACAGACAGGAAAACAGCCTGTCCCCATGGAGCCCACATTCCACCATGGAGACACAAATAAACCCACAAAATATATGTTGTTATGTCAAGTAGTGATGTTATCAAGTGTTTGGAGAAGATGAGGCAGGCTAAAGACCTACAGTGACCACATTGGGATTGAGGAGGTCATGGTAGCTATTTTAGATAGGATGGTTAGGAATGCATCTCAGATGAGGTGACATTTGAGAAGAGAGAGAGAATTTTTCTAGATAGGTGAATGACAAGAACAAAGACCTTGAAGGAGAAATGAGCTTGGTGTGTTCAAGAAACAGCAAGAAGTCCCAAGTGTTAGGGAAGAAATTAGTGGGTGATGAACCCAGAGAGCTTTGGGGGCCCAGGTCCCATAGGCTTTGTCAGTCATAGTTGGAAGTTTGAATTTTATCCTGGTTCTATTGAGAAGCCATTGGAGGGTTTGAGAGGAGATGAAGCATGTTCTGGTTTATGTTTAAATCTAGCTACTCTGTGAAGACTTAATTACAGGGGCAAGTGTTGAGCAGAGAGAGCAGCTAAGAGGCTCCTGCAGAGTCTGGAAGAAACAGCGGCAGCTGGAACTGGGAGAGTAGTGGGAAGATGGTGAGAGGTGGCTGCATTCTAAACATTTTATTTTTTAATGTGTTCCTTTTTTTTTTTGCTGGGAAAGATTCACCCTGAACTAACATCTGTTGCCAATCTTCCTCTTTTTTTTTTCTCCTCTCAAAGCTGCACTGCATAGTCGTATATTCTAGTTGTGAGCTCTTCTAGTTCTTCTACGTGAGCCACGGCCACAGCATGGCAACCGACAGACGAGTGGTGTGGTTCTGCAGCTGGGAATGGAACCCAGCCCGCCAAAGTGGTGAGAGGGCTGAACTTTAACCACCAGGCCATCAGGGCTGGCTCTCTAGACAGTCTTTGAAAGAAGAGCCAAGGGGACTCACTGTCAGATTAGGTATGAGGGAAAGAGAAGAATGAGAGCGACAGAGATTTTTGGCTTCTGCAACTAGATGAATGGACATGCTGTTTACTGAGGTGGGGAGGCCTTGGGTGGAGGGGCTGGAGAAGAACGGCAAATCATGCATCCGTTTGGGACCTGCCTGTTGGAGGTCCAAGGCGAGATGTTGGATATGGAGTCAGAGGCATGAATTTGGAGCTCAGGGCTGTGTTCTGGACTAGGGGAATATTTGGGGGTCTTCAGCATGTATGTGGATGTTACTAAGGCCACAGGACTAGATGAGGTGTGAGGCAGCCTCGCAATAAGTGAGTTGGGGAATGTCACATCCATGCCACACGAGTCAGCTCCAGGTTTGGAGAAGTTGTGAGGGGGCCCTATTTTGGCCTAAAATCTTTACCGGCTCTCCATTCCAGCCTTTCCAGAGAGCTCTGAACTCTGGAAATTATTGGGCAAGTGGAACCATTAATAAGGCTAATACTTTTATCCTCATTTAACATCTCGGTTAAACTCTATTACCTTTTGATTGGAGCTAAAGGTAGAGAGAGGTGAGTGATGGCACCCCCGACCTCCAACACACTGGTGCCTTGATTGGCAGCTCCCCTTGAGAATCAATTCCGAATGTGCTCTATAAGATTTAATGTACCATGTCAGGAGATTGATCTCCTTCCTGTGTCTACACAGTTGGGTTTCATAGAAATAGGCCATCCTGGTGGTAGGATTTAGGCCCCAGGGTCATGGATTCCATGGGGACTTTTAATCGGTTCAGTGACTTCAGGTTATGCTATGACTCCAGCTGGGATTGCAAGCTTAGCTACACATAAGAGAAAGCTGTTTCAGAGTTTGCAGCCTCCAAGTTACCTCATTCACCCTGGTACATGGTTTGACCTTCAGACATATCCGTGTCACCAGGTGGTAAAGATGACACTACTTCTAGCTGTTGTTTGATGTTGGGAGGAATCACTGGACCTCCATCTGTCTGTTGGGACCTCTTTGGGCCTCATTTCTCCCTGTGCTGCTTGCCCTCCATCCCTAATAAAGGGCCTTCCAGGGTGAGCATGATAGTGCTTGGGACATGCTGGGCACTCAAGGAGAATTTGCTGAACGAATGAATACTCAGTAATTTCATAGGGGAGTCAGGCTGCGTAGGCTTTGCTTTTCCAAATTAATGATAAATATTTGAATGAAAATTATAGCCTTCAACTTACCATTTCCTAGGACCAAGAACTTCAAAGGACTTGCCTGTGATTCAATTTGAAAAATTCATTCAATTGTTTAACAAATGTGTATTTATCGCCTATGAGCCAAGTGTTCTTCTAGGCCCTGGGGAAATAACAATTGGCAAGACAGATCTTTACCTTCTCAGAGTTTACATTCTGCTGAGAGCAGACAGGTGATAACTAGGGAAGCCAATAAAATACAATATAAAGTCAAGTAGTTGTAATGCTATGAAGAAAAATAAAGCAGACTAAGGGAACAAGGTGTGGTGGAGGTGTAATTTTGGAGGGGGTGGTCTAAGAGGGCCCTCTGAGGGGATGACTTTTGGGCTGAGAACTGAATGAAATGAGGGAGATAGTCATGTGAATGTCTGCAGTAGGACTAGACAGAAGGAACTGCAGTGCAAAGGCCCTGAGGTGGGAAGGATATGACATTCCTAGGCAACCAACAGGGAGGTTGCTGTGTCTGGAGCTGAAGGGGAGCTGCCAGAGGGCCTACAGGCCTTGGCAAGAGTTTAGATATTATTCTATGGGAGCAGAGGAAATGGTAGCTTTTGAGCAGAGGAGTGACGTGATCTGACTTAGGTTTTCAAAAGATCAGTCTTACTGCTGTGTGGATAGTGGATTGCAGGGGACAAGAGTGGAAGCACGGAGACCAGTCAGAAGGCCAGTGCAGCTGGGTGAGAGATGGCGCTGGGTTAGGAAGGTAACAGAGGAGGAGATGAGAATGGCTAGATCCTGGATATATTCTGAGCCTACACGATGTGTGATAGATTAGACATGGGATGAGAGAGAACGGGATGAGTCAAAGGTGCCTCTAGGAGTTTTGGCTGCAGTAATTGTTTGACTGGGATGAGAAGGAAGCACAGCCAGGAACAGATTGGGTGTGGTGGGGGTGGGCAGGGGGCTGCAGGCATGCACTTGGGAACCACCTGTGTACGGATGGTACTTAGAGCCACAGGTCTCGGTGAGTTCATGGAGGAAGTGAGTTAGCGACAGGGAAGAAAAGATGGCTGCACGTGCAGGAGGGGTTGGGCATGGAGCTGTTTTTCTTCTTCTTTTTTTCCTTATAAGAGGGAAATAACTGGCCTAGAATTTCTTCTTAATTGGGGTTAACTTATCACATGGCAAAGAGGGTGAGGCGCCTCTGTTATCTCCACATGGCAGACGGGGCAGTCGAAGAGCTGTGTGTGACTCATGTGTTTATCAGCAGCTTTTCTTTCATAAAACCCCTCATGCCTGTCTTTTTGTCTTCTTTCCCCCTGTTGCCTTTTTAACCTGTGTTGGCAAAATATACAGGAAGGCCAAAATCAAAGCACACGATATTTTTCTTCTCCCAACAAGAATGCTTGTCCTATAGATCTGCTTTTGGAGGAGGATGAAGGAAATGGCAGTGTGCTCCCAGGCCTGTACCCAGAAACACACCGTGAGTTATCTCTGCCGCCCAAGAGGAGAGGCGGCGTATCAGTCCGTCAGAAAGCTCTGGGCTCTGGGAGAGTGTTTCTGGTCTCTGCTTTTCTCACAGCAGATTTGACATAATCTGAGGACTTCCTCACTAACAGTTTGGTTATGGAAACCTGGTGTTCACTGAGTGCTTCTTGTAATTTGAGAAAAAAGGAACAAGAGCCCCAAAAGCACAGTGTCCCCACTACGTGCTAAATGCTCTCAGGAGATTCCCAGAGGGGCCGGGGCAGATTCAAGCGTTCCGGCAGAGTGTTGGTCATGTGCAGGCTATTGTTCCCTTGAAGAGGTGGCTCCAGAGACCCACTGACCTTGCTTCTCTTCCAAGAAAGTCAGTTCTAATCTGGGAACCCCAAGTAACAGGCAGGGTCCCCAGGACCTCTAGTGGTCACAAGTAGCCTGAGCCTCAGTGCTGTCCCAGGTGGGACAGAGACCCAAAGAGCTCTCTTGAGGTCCCTTCAGCATCATTTCCACCAAATTTTATTCCCAGACTCCTGTATTCTCCAAGGCACCAGAGAATATCACTTTGTTTTGACTGAAGGTAAGGTGGATGGCAAATCAAATAAAGATGCTTAAAGTTCCGGGGGTTAAGCTGGGGCTTATTGGTGAAGGTCTTATTGGTGGATCCGTCTTTCACCTGGCTTCTCCATAGTGATTTTTCAATGCTTTTTCCATCCAATGGAGGCTGTCTTCAAAAATGGCCGCCTAAACCCAGGTCACCAGAGGATAATCTTTCTTGCTTTAAAGCTGCACTGTCCAATATGGTAGCTGTTAGCCACCCACTTGAAATGTGGCTAGTCAGGATTGAGATGTTTTGTAAGTATAAAATACATACTAGGTTTCAAAGGCTTAGTATGGTAAAAAAAAGTAACATATCACAGAAACAATTTTTAATATTTATTAATATTTTGGCCACATGTTGAAATGATAATATTTGGGATATTTTAGGTTAAACAAAATATATTATTAAACTTAGTCACACATGTTTCTTTTTACTTTGTTATAATGCGGCTACTAGAAAATTTAAAATTACATGTACGGCTTGCATTATATTTCTTACGAGACAGTGTTGCTCTAAAGAGCAAAAGAGGCATCCCCTGGGAGCCCACAGATGAACTACCCTAGGGAGTGATACTTCCATCGTGAAAATCTGACCTGTTTCATTGGTCCCATGGTAAAGCTCCCTCTCCATAGCTTGACTTCCAAGGCCCGTTGTGATCTGACGTTTCCTGCCTTCCAGCTGCTGTGGACTGAAGGTTTGTGTCCTCCCAAAATTAATAGGGTACAGCCTAACCCTCAAGGTGGCACCTTGGGGAGGTAATTAGGTTTATGTGAGGTCAGGAGAATAGGGCCCTCATGAATGGGCTTAGTGTCCTTATAAAAGAGACCCCATAGAGCTACATTACCCCTTCTACCATATCGTGACACAGTGACAAGATGGTCACTATGAACCAGGAAGCTCTCGCTAGACACCACATCTGCCAGCGCCTTGATCTTGGACTTCCCAGGACCCTGAGTTATGAGAAATAAATTTCTTTTGTTGATAAACCATCAGTCAATGGTCATTTTGTTATAGCAGCCTGAACGGACTAAGACACGACCTTTCTCTCCCGCACCGCCTTCCTTAGACTCCAGCCCTGTTGAACTTCCTGGCAAGGCCCCAACCGCCAATCAGGTTCACCGTCTCTGCCTTTGCTGCCTCCTGCTGTCTCTTTTCCCGGACTGCACCAGCCACCCAATGCTCCCCGACTCCTGTTGGCACACATACACTCCAGACAGGGAACTTCTCATTAAAAGGGTGAAGCATCTTCTCTTTCAGGATATCAAAACCACAGCAATGGCAATGAGCTGATGACTGCCCCAATAAAGACAGCCGTGACCACTTTCTATTGCCGATTCGCTCTTGGTATCCAAAGTGCCAGGCCAAGACACCTTACACTTGAATCTCCATTTTAAAGACCATTCCTGGTTTCTTAAAATTGTCCATACAGTTAACTAAAATTATCCATGAGTCTTTCTTCTCTCCTGAATATAGGGAAATAGGAACATTCCTCCTTGGTTCTCAGGAAGAGCAGAAAGGGGCCAAATGCTTTGCCAGGTGGTGGACTGAGGTTTCTACCCATGGGAGCAGGCGAAGGAAGCAGGGTTTTGGGCTCCTTCTGTGTACCAGGCGCTGACTGGTTCTTTAGATTTATGTTTCGTTAAACCCTCACAGCAGCCCATGGGCAAGTGTTATTGCTCACTTTTCACAGAAAGGAAACTGAAGTCGCATGAGGTGAAATGATGCAAGTGAGGGCCCTCGGTTGGACCGGGATTAAACACACAGGCATGCTTGGAGTTCTCGTGCATGTCCTCGTTTAATTTAAGGAGGCTTCTGGCCTCTCCTCATATTGCGTGCGGTTAATCTGTGCTGCTGCTGTCTGGAGGACACAGTCAGTTTCTTGTTTTTCACTTGTAATTTGCTGCTTTTCATTTGCACTCAGCTTCTTCAACCACAGACTCCGGGTTAGGCCTGAGGCTCTTGCCCTGTGTCTCCATCTCTGGGCCTTTAAAGAAACCCAGGTTACTGACTCATAGGCCCTGAGCCACCCATACACTTTGCCCACTGCAGCCCTTTGTCTGGGTTTCGTATTCACACAGGACCCCCCTCCACTTGGCCATTTCAGTCACTAGTCTCTATTCGTGTTTACCTGGTGTTTTGATCCCCTGTCTTCATCTCCCGGCTCCCAGTACCTCCATGGGCTGAACTTTTATTATTACTATTATTATGATTATCAGCATTATGGTGGTGAGAACACTTAACATGAGATCTACCCTCTTAACAAATTTCCAAGTCGACAATACAGTATTGTTAACTATAGGCACAGTGTTGTATCGTGAATCTCTAGAACTTGCTCACCTTGCACAACTGAAACTTTATACCCTTTGAATAGTAACTCTTCATTTCCCTCTCCCTTAGCCCCTGGCAGCTACCATTGCACCCTCTGCTTCTATGTGTTTGACTATTCTAGGAGCCTCATATAAATGGAATCGTGCAGTATTTGTCCTTGTTGACGGCTTATTTTATTTAGCATAATGTCCTCTAGGTTTATCTATGTTGTCACATGTTGCAGGATTTCCTTCTTTTTTAAGGCTGCATAATATTCCATTGTGTGTGTGTGTGTGTGTGTGTGTGTGTGTGTGTGTGTATGTGTTTGTATATCACGTTTTCTTTATACATTTGTCATCACTGGGCATTTAGGTTGTTGCCATGTCTTGGCTCTTGTGAGTAATGCTGCAATGGACATGGGGGTGCAAATATCTCTTTGAGATCCTGATTCCAATTATTTTGGATAAACACTCAGAAGTAGGATTGCTGGATCACGTGGTAACTATATTTTTAACTTTGTGAGGAAGCTCCATACTGTTTGCTGTTTTCCATAGCAACTGCACCATTTTACAATCCTGCCAACAGTGCACCAGGGTCTCGATTTCTCTACATGCTCACCAACACTTGTTAGCTTACCTTTTTTGATAGTAGCCATTCTACCAAGTGTGAGTGATATCTCACCATGGTTTCCACTTGCATTTCCCCGATGACTAGTGATGTGAGCATGTTCTCACATGCTTCTTGGCCACCTGTAGGTCTTCTCTGGAGAAATGAACTTTTTATTTAGCGGTGTGTGCACCCTCTGCTTTGACTTACTGTTGGCCCCTCAGCGTGTAGGTTCCCTAATTTCACCTGCATCCAGAGCTTTGAAGAAGTGAGAGTTTTGCTGTCCTCTCCCCGCTGCCACCCACCAAGGCCCGCAGGTCTCCTACTCAGCGGACTAGATCCTCTGACGTCCCAGGGCGTTGGGGGGCAATCAGGGACTATACTGTAGAGTTTATTGTCCTGGCCACTCAGGGGCCAGGTTTTATTGCCTCTTAACTCTAGCTGGCTTCTGGAGACTTAAAGTTGTCTGCTGTTTGAGGCATTACTGTGTGTAACTGCGGCTAGTTTATGGAATGTAAATATATGCACATTTGCTTGAACAATATAAGTATATTTGAAGCTTCAAAGGTATGTGCACTTGTGGGCTTATGTGTATGTATATAATTTTTGATGGTCTTATTCTTTAATAACTAATGATTCCAAGGAATAAACCATTACCGTGTGCCCTGGTCCTTGGTATGAAGTTTGGAAAGGAATAGGTTCTGTAACTTGTGCTCAAACCACTGGGCTAAAATGCCCAGTAAAGCCATAGTAATGGGCTGGGGAGAGTTGTTTGAAGATCAGCCCCAGTCCCACAGTGGTGGAGGGGCACCGGGGATGGGGCTCCTTATCTTTAGGATAAACATAAGCCCTGTGACCCCACCTGCTTCCCCAGCCCAAGTCTTGCTGTGAGTGATCAATAAAAGCAAGTCATGGCACTCTGGTTCTTTCTATGGGAAATTTCAGGATCCCCTGCTTCATCGTTGCCCTGGTCTTTTCCTCTGTTCCATTTTGGGCCAGTCAGCCTTCTGCCTCTGGCCTTTCTTGTGGTTTCTGTCCTGATCTTGCCCATGGACTGGGTGATGGAATTCAGGTGCCTTAGCTGAACCTTTGGCTTTCTGTAGCACGTGTCCTTCCTGGAGAGTGGGAAAGAGCTCCTGAGGCTGGGCAAGCCAGAGGAGAGGGAAGAGGGGCCAATAAAAAGGGAGGCTGGCAGCATTTGAACTCATGTTTTGTTTTCTTCTCCATTTTGCCCCGGGTGTAGGTAAAAATCATACCATCTAGCATAGTCCCTTTGTCAGGTGGAGGAAGGATAAATGGATTTAATTTCCATTTTTGGATGTCAGTCTCTCTTGGCAGCCCTTTTATCTGGATCCCTTGATTTTCTGGATTAGTTTGGCAGTGCTGCATTTCAGAGCAAAGTGAGGAACAGATAAATAATTTATAAATAATAAAATTCTAGTCTGAAGGAAATAGGTAGCTGTTTTTCAGCTCTAAGTAGAGAAGGGGGCTGCGGGCTAATATTAACATTATGCAAACAGGAGGGTTTGTTATCATGCCAGGCTTTCTCCTTGAGCCACTGTCGGTGATGGATAAAAGGGACCTCATTGCTCACCAGCTCGAGAGCGATGAGGCTCTCTTGAGTTGTTGCAAAGCACAAAAATCACACACAGAACCATTTAATTTTTGCTTTCCCTTTGCCAGGAAGAAAAAGAAAAAGGGGGCAAGTCAGAGTCTCTTCAAAATCCGATTTGGCTTTTTCCAATGGGATCATCTATCTTCTCTATCTGGTTTTGCCAGTTAAACACTAATGATGCACATTCAAGGCATGATCTGTGAGTGCAATTTATTTTTGAATTCAAGCCTTTCTTCTTAAGAGTATTTGCTATAACGGGTATACTGGAATAATATTAGGGATTAAATAAAAGAGGCGCTGCAGAGAAAACAAATACACTGGTAGAGACTCCACTGGAAAAACCATTTTTACTTGTCTCCTCCCACCCAAATTCACCAGATATTTTCTAGGGGATTTAAGCTTGCAGAAATAAAAGGAACTGGTGGAAAAGTAACTGACCGGTTTGTAGTAGTTGCTGTTTCCTGAGTGTAAGACAGTGTACTGGGCATGTCATGTTCACGATCATGTCTAAAACTCGTAACAGCACCATTTACTGGCTGCTATTGTACCCATTGTACAGATGGAGAGTTTGGTTTCTAAGACCTCTGAGTTCACTTATTTTTGGAGAGACTTAGCTAAGAAACACCAATGTCAAGGGTTTGTTTACCCCTTTTCTTAGGCAGCTGCTATCACTCCTCATGCTGCAATGATCAACACCCTCGGCCAGTTGTGTCTCCGTGACAACTGATCAATCAACAGCGACTTCCTTTTTTCTCAATCTAGGATTTCCTTGGAAGGTAGCTCATAGCAGACAGCCCAGGCTCATGATCCGTTTCACAAGAGGCATTCAGGTCAATAAAAGACGTGGAGACAGCTTCGCAGAGAAATGCTCAGTGCTTCCTCGCAGGCTTTCCTGATACACTCCACTCACCAACCACTCTGAGTTCATCAGGCATTTCCGCACTGTGTTTGTGCTATCTATTTGATTCCTATAGAATTATTCTCCATTTTTGATGGGTCTACACTATTCCTCTAATCTGTCATATTGCTTTTTTGCTTCTTGTGCATTTCCTGGGGTGCTTAGCTCTTGATGGGAACATAATGGTGAATCGTTATTCAAAATATTTCGGAGCTCATTTTATGTGTGAGCCATGGTGGCAGATGGTGAGGGTAAGAAGGTGAATGAAGATAAACTCCCTGTCCTCAAGAGCTCGCACTCAGATGCAGGGGATAAATGTCTGAGTAGATATTTACAGAGCAACATGGTGATTGGAGGGATAGAGAGATACATTCAGAGTTAAAATGGAGCCAAACCTAGTCAGCAAGTCTGGGAAGACTTCCTGGAGGAAGAGATGCTTGAACTGAATCTCAATTCAGGCTGGGGGATTAATCTGGTAAAGGGAGTGGGAGCAGAAGGGATGAAAGGCATCGGCATGGTGTATTTGGAGCACTGCAAGCTCAGTGTGACTAACGTATAAACTGAGAAGCAGGAGGTGTCCGGAGGTGAGACTGGCACGTGGAATACCGCTGTAAAGGACTCGGACTTCAGTTGTGGGGAGATTTACAAGTGTTTTAAGCTGGAGACTTAAATTTTCATACATGCATTTAGGTAGAAAATCCAGTGAGTGAAAATAGGTAATTTGTTCCTGTTTCCTTATTGATCCCATAGACAAACATTTTGTAAAAGGTCAAGAGAAGCGGCTTGTCTGCTGCTCGTCTTGTCCTGAGGGCTCCTTGTGCTTGTCCTTTGTGGGCTAAGCGAGGCCAAGCTGTCCCAGCCACTCTTCCTCCGTCCTTAGCCTTTTGCATTGGTGGGTTCTTGACTCTTGATCGCGTTTCTTTTTGTGGTGTAAGAAAAAGAACTCACCCTCTAGAGTCACAGAGACCGAGAATCATATTCCAGCTCTGCTATTCACTAACTTTGATCTGGAACAAGGCACAACTTCTCCAAGCCTCAATTCACAACTCTGTGAGGAGGAATGATAATGTCCAACCCACAGCGCTGTGGGGAGGATGCTCCTGGCAGAGTGCCTGACATGTGGTAGATGCTTAGTGAGGGTTAATTCTCTCCCTCCATAAGCATTAAACACTTCATTGATCTCTGAACTAAAGCAGTCTTATTCCCTTCCAATATTTCAAGTGGGGTGGGCAGGGAGTTACCCCCGGGAGCAGTGCAGTTCAACTAATGCCAGCTCTTGGTATGTGTCAGGCATGGTGCCAAGAGATTTACGCACTCTAAACTAAGTTTGTTTCTTGTATTTATTCTGAGCGCAGGTGCACAGTTTTACAAATGAGCAAACTGGGTCCACAAAGGTTGGATGGCTTACCTATGATCATGTGGATGGAAAGGTTCAAATCTAGGATCTTATCAAAGCTTGTCCTTTTCCTTATGCCAAACTTCCTACTAAGTACCAGGCATTTTGCTGGGCACTGGGGAATTGCAGAGTTGGATAAGACATATAGTGCGACTCCCTGAGCAGCTCATGGGTTAATGAAGGAAAGGAACAGATGTTTGTACGGCCCTTAGAAAACAGTATATAAGTTCAGAGAGAGGTGTCCTCAGGATGCTATGGGAGCCAAGTGGGGAGGTGCCACCAACGGGTGGGGTGGGACGACTCCCTCTGGGCCTTTGGTTTCCTTGGGGTCCACTATCTGTGGTCTGGAGATTAGATGCTAATTATTAGACAGAACCTTAGGGCCAATTCCATGGAAATGCTTCAGTGGCAGAAACATTGGCCACAGCTACAAAGGCTTTCCCTCTGTGTCCTCCTGGTCTGTGGGTAAAGTCATTGGAAGTCACTTTGGAAGATTTGTGTCTCACTGAAAAAGACATGTCTCTGCATGGTTTCCATCATTTTCTTCGTCTCCAAGACGAGTTTTCTTTTTAATGGGGAAAGGAGCCCATTTCCCTGCCACCTGTTAGTGTTTAGCTCGCCACTGTGGCTTATTACTGCTGCCATCTGCTGCCAAGAAGAAGTGAGCATGCTTTGAGTAGGAGCTCATAAAAGTCATTAGGGGAGCATAGGCTGAGCTGAGAATTCGAGTGGAGACATTTACTATTAGCACAACATCAACCCTTCTTTCCCGCCTCCTCCCTGATAGGCAGCAGGGCCACCACTCCCCACTCCCAATCCCCTGTGGCCATCCACCCATAGTCTCCATCCTCTTCTTCATGCCACCACTAATGGGTATGAATTCTGTCTCATTTCAGCACTCAAAGTAATTGCTGAGCAGATTTAGCCACTATTAGGAACTATCGAGCAGCTTGACAACACGTTGTCAACTTTTATCTCATGTATTGACTAGGTAGTAAGTGGATGCAGTTTGATGTTTAAGGAGACACCCGAATCTCTGAATTTTCTGCTGTGAAGAGTGAATGGCTTCAATCCAGTTCACTTCAGTTCATTCTCACAAACCTTTCTTGGGTATGACCAAGGGTTGCAGAGATGAACAAGACGTGGTTCCTACGTCAAGGAGCTCACAGGTGGTTGTGTTGCACATGTTTATGTGTGTGTGTGTATGTGTGTGTGTGATGGAATGAAAAATTACAAGTGAGTTGGGATGTGTCCTATGCTAGGAAAAAGTGTAGAGCGCTGTATTAGCCCAGAGGAGGGACATAGATGCCCCGCTGTAGGCTTAGGGTCAGGGGGTGGAGAGGGTGCATGGGCATGGGATTCGCACTTAGGAAGAAAATCACTCTGACCTCAGTGTGGAGGACTAGTTAGAGCAGTTCCAGAGTAGAAGGCTACCGTAGTGGTCCAGGGAAGAGGTGGATTAGGATATTGGTGAAGATAGAGAAAAGTAGATGGTTCAAGAACCATTAGGAGATTAAAACCAATAGGCTTGATGATACATTTAATATGATGAGTGAGGGAGAGACATGTATCAGGATGACACCAATGTTTCTGGCTTGAGCAGCGGGGTGGTTTAGTTATCTACTGACTGAGACACGATTCTTAGAAGAGATCAGAATGGGGAGTTGGAGGGGAAGAGCAAACTTCAGTTTTAGATCCTTGAGTGTGAGATGCTCTGGAAAGATACAAGGTGAGATGCCAATTAGGAAGTTTTACTTAAAGACCTGAACTGAGAAGAGAGGTCTGGACTGGTTTTATAAATGTGTGAGTCGTCTTTGTTTTGGTGGTAACTGAAGCCATGGGTGTAGAAGACAGTGTAAATTAAGAAGAGAAGGAATGCCTGGGACTAGCTTTGAGGAATTTCACTACTTAGGGGCTGGAGAAGGAGGGTAAACCTATAAAGGAGACCGAGGCAGTATGGCCAGAGAGAAAGAAATAGAATCCTAGCAGACTGTTAGGACATGAAAGGCGAAGGAAAAGTATTTCAGAAAAGATGAAGTGTCAACAGTGTCAAATGCTATTGTAAGGGCAATTAAGATGAGGCCTAGAAAGTGTCCACTGAACATGTCTCCACGGACTTTAGCAGAGATATTAGCAAGAGCTATTTCAGGGAGTGATGGCATCAGATCAGATCAGAGTGGATTGTGGAGCACGGGGGAGGTAATGAAACGGCAGCAGTGAACGAAGACAACTCTTCCTTAAAGTTTGACTGTGAAGGACAAGAGAGAGATGGGGAGCAGCCTAAAGTGGACTTTGGTGCTGATGGTGGGTAAATGCTTAAAAGCAGAGAAGGATCAATCAGAGAGAGGTTGCGATGTGAATATTGGAAGAAAGAAGATAAATCATAGTAAAAGATTCCAAAGGTGGTAGGTGGCAGTGGGGTCCAAAGATCAGATGGAAGTTTAGTTGTGTCAGCTCCTTTCCTGTTGTAGGAGTAAAGGAGGACTGCACAGGTGCCCATGTAGGCAGCTCTGTGTGTCTGGTGGTGGGAATTTCCTGTCTGATAGCATCTGTTTTTTCTGTGAAGTAGGAGCCAAGATCATCTGATGAGAGAGAGGAACGTGGGTGGGTAGCAGGGGCAGAAACTTGAGAAGAATAGATAAAGTTTATAAAAATTACTATGGAAAGTGGCAAGAGATGATGTGGTGGGTTTGCTTGGCAGAGTTGTGGACTCACTTGAGGTTGAGGATCAAGAATGTGCAGTGGATCCTAGATGCCCTGCTTGGCTTCTCCTGCTTGGACAGAGGCATGGAGATGGCACCTAGCTGGATTCTCCCAGGCTTGAGTTTTATCTGGATGGTGCAAACAAAAGGCAGCAGATGGGCCAGGGAGTTTAGAGGATGGGCAAAAATGTTATTAAAATCGTGGACCATGGAGCCTAAGTGAAATCAGTAAACGAAGAGAAGAGAGAACAGATGACCTGGGAGAAACTAGAGTTCAAGAACTGTCAGAGTGAGAGTAGTTGAACAAGCAAGGTGGAAGGGAGGAAATTGTGGCAGGAAGCGCTTGCATTAGTGATTCTGGGAATAGAACACTCATGGCTACTGGAAGCTCTGAGTGTGAAGTGGAGAGGAGAGAAGAACATTGAAAAGGAGTAGGTCAAGAGACTGAATAAGAGGCCATCTGTAGGGGGCATCCATGTGGGTACTGACATCGCCCAGGATGATGGCAAAGCCTTGGGTAGAATGAATGGAAGTGACTGGCAGATTGGCAGATAAGAGCAGCTAAAAGGAGGAGGAGGACAGATGCTGTGGTATTTAACCCAGAAAAACTTGTAACAAATGGATCTCAACCTCCCTTCAGAGGGCATCGATAGATCATTGTAGCTATCCTTAAAGCATTTATTCACACATTTGTTTGACATCTATTGACTGTTGACTAATTAGCATTATTGAGAATTCTCTATTTGCCATGCATGTTGCTACAAACTGAGGCGATGGTGAATGAGACACATTTCCCAGGATCTAACTATTCAGGAAAAGATGCAATACAAAGACATGGACCTACAATGCAATGTATTGTGCTATTTCCAAAGCAGAGGAACAATTTTCATGGTGGCACAGAGAAGTGATAATTAATTCTTATTGGAGAAGGTGAACAAAGTGTCCCAGAAGCGATGCTTCTCTTGGCTGGAAGTTGGAGAGTGAATAATTTTACCACATGGTGAAGGGTGGTGGAGGCAAGTAGATTTTAGGTGGAAGAATCAGCAGAAGGAAAGGCCCACAGGTGTGAGAGTATATTGGGAATACAACATTCCTCATCTGCATCGTGTCCATTTTGTCTCCTGGGACATGGCTGGTGATGGTTTCCTGCTCTGAGGAGGAGTTTCTCAGAAGATAAAGTCAGAAAAAGGAGACGGCAGGTGCTGGGGCCAGCAAGATGACAAAGAAGGGGCAGTGCTGCCTTGAAGGGTGCAAGATGAAAGAGTAAACTTTAGTCCCATATCTCATACAGAAGGAGAGTGATGCAGTTACAGAAGAGTAGGCCGTACATGGTTCTATATCAAGAGTCTTGTTAGGTTCATCAAGGACAGCCACCTTTCATTGGGGGGAGGTACGTTCATAGGTCCTGTTACCCTGGAAGATGGTATAGGCTTAGCTCATAATTATGAAAGGATACTCAAATGTTTGATGACAATCTCCACCTTTGAGGTTTTGTTAAAAAACTAAACTATACTTGTGTATAGTAAAGGCCATGTTAAGTCTGAAGCGTCTTTGACCACCATTGAATCTGACATCAAGTAGAATGTCTGGCTTGCTCTTCTCCCCATGCACCTTATTTTTGCGATCGTTTCCTTCTGACAACTCTGTTGTGTTGAAGCTATTGTGATTAATCTCGACCTTATTCAGAAGGAAGATCAAGTAAACCTCACTGTTAGTCTCGATCTGACTGAGTTCTGGGGCTAGACTGTAGGGTTTTTGAGGGCACAAGTCATGTGTTATTGATCTCTTTATTTTTAGTGCTGAGCATTGTGCAAATGTTGGGTTGGGGAGGACAATCACTGGGCTCACGACTGCCATCCCCATCCTATGCCCACAGCAGGCATCACCGATTGATCACTGCACATTTCCCTGTGGAACCTTAATGGCCTCAGAATTCTCAGCAGAGTGCTCTGGACAGTCACTACCAATTGACAGAGTTGGCTCATGAGATGAAATCAATTACCATATGTATTAGCTTCTTAGGATCGCCATAACATAGTACCACAAATTGCATGGCTCAAAACAATGGAAATCTATTCTCTTATAGCTGTGGAGGCCAGAAGTCCAATATCAAGGTATGGAGAAGGTTGGTTCTTCCAGAGGCTCTGAGAGAGCATCTGTTTCATGCCTCTCTCTTAGCTTCCGATGACCACTGGCAATCATTGGCTTTCTTTGGTTTGCAGCTGCATTACTCCCATCTCTGCCTCTGTCTTCACACGGCCTACTTCCCTCTGTGTGGCCGTATGTGTCAAAGCTGCCTCTCCTTCCCATTATAAGAACACAGTCATTAGATTTGGGCCCACCCTAAATCCAGGATGATCTCATCTAGAGATCTTTAATACTATCTGCAAAAATTCTATTTCCAAATAAGGTCACACTCACAGTTACTGGGGGTTAGGACTTGGACATATATTTTGGGGGCCACTGCTCAACCCACTGTGTCATCCCTGGAATTGGCATCAGTTCACACCCAGGCTCTGGCACCCGGATGTCTTTCCTGTTCTGGGTGCCTAAGACCTTCTGTCCAGCTTGCCCAGTGTCCAGTTTCTACAGTCCTGGGGTCTGCTTTGTGTCTTCTTATTCTAGAAGGCCCACTTCTGAGCCACGTGCTCGAAGTCCTGTGTCATGCTGCTATCCTGCCATTGTGCTAACCGGCTGTGGAAGACTTTCTGCCATGAGACTTCCAGTGGCCTGTGACTGCCTGTCTCCAAGTACGTGCAGGCTTAAAGGCACTCTGTTGAAGGTTATGGCAGCTGATTCCCATGTATCAGAGATTCCCTCAAGACTCTGTTTCCACCTGCCACCCAGAACCTGCTTGCTGGGTCCCGAGGCTGATATTTCCCATCTTGGGTCTAGAAACCTGGCCTCTGCCTCTCTGACCCATCACTTCTCTCTCATGCTTCTTTCACATGGCTTGGTTTTTGTTTCTGGCCATGACGTTTGCAGTCTGGCAGTCAGCTCTGGCCCAATCCCATGCCTAGCCCTGGATCCTAGAATGCTTTTGAGCTGGCTGTTGACTTGGATGCACCTCCATTTGCAAGCTCTTACCTGTGGGACAGAACTTACCCATACCCGCTATATCTTTTGTGCCTGGCTGATCCTGTTTCTGATCCGGATCCTGGGCCCTTCCGGACCCAACTCTGTTTAACTCTTTCTGAGCATGTCACAAGGAAAGGCCTCAGGAGCTTGAGCACAACCCAGATCCCACTCTCTGAAGATCCAGTGAGGCAACTCTCTTGTTCTTGCAGAGTTGATTAGGAATATATGTACTCTCTCGTGTCAGTGTGTGGGGATTTTAATTTCATCCCTGTTACTTACTAGATGTGTGGGCCTTGGGAGAGTTAATTGGCCTCAGTCTCCTCATCTGTAAAATGGGGATAGTAATGGACCTTTTTTCTAGGGCTCTGTTGGTTTGAGGTTTGGCATGATGCCTTCAGGCCTTATCGAAGGTCATGGTAAGAGATGACTATAGTGAAGATTATAATCGTACATTTTGTAGGGACGCCCCTGATGACATTGACCTGTACACCACACAGGTCTCCTTAGTGTGGACTCAGAGAAGAAATTTTTCTCAGATCAGATAATTGGATAGAGCTGGGATTCATCTGTGAAAGCAGTTTGTTTTTGTATTAGTCACATCAGGAAACCATTTTCACTGTACTTTGGCTGCTAGGAAGCTCAGAGCCAAATTTGACTTCTCTCTCTAGCAAGTGGATGGGGTAACATTGTCTGTTTTCATGCATTCACTCTTTCTTTGCCTATATTACTTTAGTTTTGTCATGGCTATATTTGGAATTGCAGCCCAGCTCACATTAGCTGCTCCTCCTCACCCTTGGTGGTGGACCCCAAGCGGCTACTTGGAATAATGTTCTCCACTGCTGTGAACTGAATTATGGCCCCTCCTCCAATCCTTATGTTGAAGCCTTAATCCCCAATGTGATGACATTTGGAGATGGGGAGCTAATTAGGTCCCTGAGATAAGGTGGGGTCATGAAGGTGGAGTCCACTTCATGAGATTAATGCCTTTATAGGAAGAGATACCAGAGAGCTTGCTTCCTCTCTTCTCTCCACCTACATACACCAAGGAAAGGCCATGAGGGACACTGTGAGAACGTGGCTGTCTGCAAGCCAAGGAGAGAGCTCTCACCAGACACTGACCACGCTGGCACCTTGATCTTGGACTTCCAGTCTCCAGAACCGTACGAAAACAAATTCCTGTTGCTTAAGCCACTCTGTCGATGGTATTTTGTTACGGCAGCCTGAGCTAAGACACCCAGTCCCAGCCTCAACTAATTATTGGATAAGTGGCAGCCATCTGTGACAAGCTGGGCCCCAAATTAGTTCTTCCTGGGAATTTAGGGTTGGATCAAAAGAGAGTCAGCATCTCTCCAGGTGGGTTCAGCCCTAAGAAGTAGACTTTGAGGCAGTGGATAACCATATGGATGGTAGGAGGAAAGTCAGGCTTCTGAGAAAGAAGGAAGAAGCAGGTGCGCCAAGACAGAGCTGAAGGACAGGCAGCTGGTGGTTCCTGGGATCCAGAAAGAAGCCTTGTTGCTGGTGCTGTCTTTTCTGCGACCCACTTACTTTCTTGCTCTTGGGTTCCGCAGGTTAAATCCTAAGTGTTTTTCATTGCAGTATTCCCCGTCTTCTTTTTTCTTCTAAAGCTAGCTTGAATTCATTTCTGTTGCTTATAAACAAAATTTCTCGAGTGCGTCCTTTGCTCTGATGCTGCACGTTTTCAATATTTATGTTTTGGTGCCACACGATCTTTTGTAAGCTGCCTCAGAATCCTTTGTGGGAACAGGTGGATTATGAATAACCGAAAAGAATTCCGATATTTCCTTCTGAAGCTGAATAGGAGCTGCTGAGGCAGGTCGTGAAGTCTCTTGGATGTGACAGATAATGAGGCAGGCCTGGGAGAAGTCCAGACCATAGAGAGGTTGGTGGTTGACCTGGAGTCCCTTCTGTTGTAGGAGTTTCTCTTCTGTCACAAAGGAAAATTATTTTGGCTTGACATGACTTGTTTTGAAATCATATTATTAACTTTCTCCTTGTTTGTTCTCGCACTGCCGAGAGTTGCAGATTGGTGAGTTATTTGTGCTTATTTCTCAGAATACACCATGAATAGTCTCAATTATGGCTCCCAACAATTGCAATTGCTGTTACTGAGGATTTATAGAAGCGCTTACGTTTCTAAACATCTTTTTATGACTCTCCATTTCTATGGTAACCTAGATAGGCTGCTCAATACACATGGGCACTTCTTTGGGAAAACCTGATAGAAGAAAATATGAATTTACAGAAGAGATAAATAAGAGGTTGGTTATTCACCTGGTTTTATAGAAGATTCACAGAGAGCAGGCTCTCCTTGTGCATTCGGTGCATTCCCTATTCTCTTTCCAGAACATGAACAATGTCTTACACATAATGGGCTCTGAATGAAAATTTTGTTGATTGATTGATGAGCCACTTGGGAAGGAGAGAAATGTGAAGCTGGGGTTATAGCATGCTGCTGTCAATTGGAGATAAATCAGGGAGGAAGAGAAAGCATCCTGAGCAGGTAGCCATAGTCAGTGGGGAAATGGAACTCAATTTTTAAAAATGTGATTCACATACAGTTTTTAGGAAGCTATTTGCTGCATAAACCAGGATATACATGAATTTTTCACATCAGCGTGCTTGAAGGCCCAAGGGATCGCCCCCTGGCCCTGGGTCACAGGCTGGGGCGATCAGAGAAGGAGGTAGGCACCCGCTGCACCCTAGGGCCAGGCCAGTGTTTTTGCAGAGAAGACATACTTTTCATTTTCTAAGGTTCAAGCCACCCTGGGCAGGGTTTCATTTTGAAACCTGAGCTGTAGCATAGCGGGGAGTGGGTTCGCCTGGACTGTCTTTCCTGTTGGGAGCCTGCCTTTGTAAGGCTTCTGGTTACAAAGAGCAGAGCAAAGAGCCCTTGTCCGCTGGAGCTGGTTTGAATAAGAAAGGGGAATTTCTTTAAGAAAACAGAGCTACTCCTTGGACTCCAAGGGCAGGAATGCAGCTGGGCCTCCTATAGGGTTGACCTAGGAGATAAAACAGTGTGAGGAACTCAGGCAGCTCCTGCCTGCAAACTTGTTCTATCCTTTTCCCTCACAGTCTGGCTTTATCGGCCTCTGCGTGCACATGGGGGCACACTGTGGAGGTGGAGGTCATTGACAGCCCACAGACACCTTGAACAGTGTGGACTCCAGCCTCCATGGCCAGGCTGAGAGGGCGTGTCCTGTAGCAATCAATCCACTCTGAGAAATGTAGTTGAGTCAAGAGCCACCAGTAGCTAACTTTAATTCAACATGAATTCACCAAACGCCCTAGTGTGCCTGTCCTTGTGCTAGGTGCTAGGAGATGAAATAAGCAAGAATGAGACCCAACCTCACTAGATCGCCGTCTCGCTGGGGAGATAGATAAGTAAAGAGATACATAATGGAAGTTGCCAGGATGGAGAAAACCAAATATTTTTGGGGGTTCAAAGGAGGGGTGTGTGGTCCCTCTGTGTGCATTAGTTCATTCAACAAACATTCCTGAGTGCTTTCCTCGGCCAGCAACTGCTCCAGTGCCTGGGAGTTGAGCAGCATATATGGCAGACATGGCCTCTGCCCTCACGGGAGGAAGTGGGGTCCAGACATGTGAACAAATACATACACAAAATAACTTCAGAGAGTGATAAAGTGCAGGGTGGAGAGGAAGAAAAGACCATTGGAAATGAGCAGGTCAAGAAACTGAGCGAAAGGCCGTCGTGCGGTCATCCAGGTGGGTGCTGACACCACCCAGGATGATGGCAAAGCCTGGGGTTGAAAAAATAGCATCACCAGCCTCCAACGAATAATAAAGAGTCAAGATTGATAATGAGATACAAGATAACTTTGGAGAGTGACAGCGCTGGGAGGGGGAAGACAGGATGGCGTGCTGGAGCCTCAAGCAGGGGCTGGAGGGTCGGGAGCACCCCTCTGAGGAGGCATCAGGCCATGGTGAAGAGACACGAGAAGGGCATTTCAGGCAGAGGGAAAAGCCAGCGCAAAGGCTATGAGGTAAAACAGCTTGATGTGAACGTGAGAAATACCAAGGGGGAGGGAGGGGTGGGACATGGAGGTCAAAGAGGGGGACAGGGGCCAGATCACAAAGGGGCTTGTGGGGCCTTGTAGGCTGTGACAAGGACCTGGATTTTAGATTGAGTACAACTGGAAGATGTGGACAGTTTTTGTCAGGGTTGGGCTTATTAGTGTTGGGAGAAGACCACGGGCTGCTGAGTTAGGATGGGCAGTGAGGAGTCAGGGGGGATGCGGGGAGAGCAGTGGGGCGGCTCCAGCTGTGCCCAGCACAGTGGTCATGGTGCTGGTGGAAGGGGAGAAAAGTACCCTTATGGGGACATATTTTGGAGGTGGAATCACTAGGACTTACAAGTGGATTGGATGTAGGGAGTGAAGAAAAGAGAGGATTCAATGATTAATTCTTAAGGTTTTAATCAAGCAACTGGGGAAGTTGTGGTGCCATTTACCAAGATGTGGAAAAGTAAGGGATAAAAAAACATTTGTGGGAGGTGTGGTGAGGGCGGAAAATAAGCCTTCTCCTCATGCTGTTAAATGTGAGGTTTTCCCCAGCCGTCCAAGTGGAGATGTGGGGTAGACAGAGGGAAGGAAGAGTCTGGTGCTCTGAGCAGCCGGGTCCAACGGAAATACAACATGAGCCACAAATGGGAGCCACATAGGTAGTTTTTAAATTCACTAGAAGCCACACTAAAAAGCTAGAAGAGAAACGTGAAATTAATTTCACTATATATTTTATTTCATCCAATACATCCAAAATATTATGATTTCCACATACAATCAATATAAAATAATTAGTGAGATATTTTGCATTTTTTTGGTTATTCATCGAAATCTGGTGCGTATTTTCCACTTTCAGCACATTTCCATTCAACTGAGCCACATTTCAAGTGCTCAGCAGCCACATGTGGCTAGCGGCTACCATATTGGAAAGCGGAGCTCTAGAGAAAGCCGAGGGTTGCAGAGTTTCGTGTGGGAGTTATTGCCATAGAGGGGGCAGCTGAGGCACGGGATTGCCTAGGAACAGCTAGGGAGCATAGATAGAGAACAAGGCTCAAAGCAAGCCCTAGGGCACTGCAAAATCGACAGCTTGGATGGAGAAGGGAGAGCTGGCAGAGGAGACTGGGAAAGAGGAGCAGAAAGATTAGAGGAGAATTTGGAGTTTGAGGAAGGCTCCCTGGCTGAGTCCAGAAGTGTGAGCCAGTGAAGAAAGGGGAAAGGGCTTTCCGAGTGTGAGGCACACAGGAGCACAGCAGTGAGAGAAAGGGCATCCGGAGGGGACTAGAAGAGTGTGGATTTTTCTAGAGTGGCAGGAGCGGATGGGGAGGGGTAGGTGCTGGAGCCCAGAGGGCCTTGTGCCCTTGCTGAGGACTCAGAGCTCCATTCTCTGGGCTGGTGGTCTGGGTCCCATTTGCAAACACACCACCAGTGCGTTCACACACACCGTGCATCCCCTGGTCACTCTGGGGTTAGTGCGCTGCCTGCTGCGGCTCGTTCCTGCTTTCTCTCCTACTCAAGAACACAGAGCGAGAGCACCATGGTGTCTTAGGATTACCTGCTCTACTTTATAAACAAAAACCTCATTCTAAATTTTAATTTTTATTAATAACGAATCACTTGCAGCATACCTCATAGCTGATCGCGACGTATTGGCGCATCCCAAGGCAGCAGCTGAGAACTTCTGCCGCAGGCCATGGGGACCCTGGGAGGGCTTGAGGCAGAAAGAGGCAACGCTGTGTTTGCATTTGAGACAGACAGGCTGGCAGCACTGGAGAGGGTGAGTCTCTGCCTGTTGGTTGCAGACTCCCTGTCCTAGCCAACCCCTCCGTCTCCTTAGTCCCTCTGCAGGCTTTCATCTTTCAGCTTCACCTTCCATAACGAACAGATCAAAAGCTGTGCCCTGCTAGATGGCTCAGGATTCCTGTGTGGCCTTCTTTGCAGGCAGATTATTAAACAACACTTGAATATGCCAAACACATGCATCAGAGATCACACGGAGAGTGGGGGAAGCGCGTGAACTGAACAAAGCAGGCGTGTGCTCAGCAGCTCCCAGCTCCACTCGTGCATGTCTTCCTCAACAGTCCCAAAGAAGAGATGCTGCACAGGCGGCCATGGGCACCCACGCCCTGGTGAGATCTGGACTCAAGTAGTCAGGGCCTGGGAGAGAAGCTGGGGAGGTGCCGGGATGAAGCTGAATATGGCTGTGGTCCTCAGACTTGGTCTTCTCTGCGGAAGTCTGACTCTCACTGCTGCCACGATGTCCATAGGCCGTAGGCTGCTCAGGAGCAACCTGAGCTGTTGAGGCCAAGGTCATGGGCTCCATCTCCAGGCCTTTATTCACTTAGTCACTTGAGTTATGCATATATTGAGGGCTTACTCTATGTCAGGCATTGTTTATACAGTGGTTAAAAAAAACGCAGAGTCCCTGCTCTCGTAAAGGGTATATATACTCTAATGGAGGAGGCAGAGGTTATACAAACACACCAATATGTAGATTACTTTAAATTGTAAGTGCCACAGAAGAAAAGTGCCAGATTCTGTTAGACAGACCTGCAGGGGTATCTATGGCCGCTTGGAGGAAGTGACATTGAGGCTGGTTAAGGCCACTTACTACTCCCCGGCCCCAGATCTCACACCTGGCCCTGCTTCTTTGGTGACTAGTCAGAGGAGGGCCAGGTAGGAAGGGCTGAGCCAGCACTGTGGTTGTAGGGTCCCTGCAGTGGGACTCAGAAGACCCGGGTGAGCCCTTGGGTGGGGCGCGGAAGCTCCCCAAGCTTTCAGTTCCAAGCAGTGGGAAAAATCCTTGGTGGAATTACCTCAGGGAGATTAGACAAGGCCTAGGCCCTGAAGGTGCTTTGAAAATCATGTCACATGGCATAATATGTTATCATTTACGCAAACAAATCTTTGTGCCAGCTCCATGCCAGGTGCTGGGGTGATTCAACAGTCGGTCAGACGTAGCACTCATTCACAAGGCCACATCTAAGGGGACAGCTTGAGCAGGAGTGTGTACGTTAAGCGTTTTCCCCAGTGTTGTCCATAGGCACTGATGGCCAGTGATGCTCTGGGACCAACAGTCAGACTGTGACTCTTGTCTAAGCATCAGCGCTTGGCCCGTGTAGAGCCCGGAGCTCTTGGCCTCGCTGATGTGACCTGGGAATTGTCATCTCCCGTGGCTCTCCCTCTGAGCAGGCCTGTGCCTTCACCTCCTATCTCTGCACAGGCTCCTGCAACTTTACCGACTTACCCTTAACACTCGAATCTTTTTTCTGTGGAGCTTTGCTTATCCCCTGTTATTCACTCCTCTCACCCCATGCATTGTTGTTCATGCTCTCCTCTGTGCTAGACCCATGGCTCACAGTAGCCCCCTTTCTGCCGGTAGCAGGCGCTGCTCTGAGTATTTCTGTCTGTAAAAAGGACTCTTCAGTTTTGAGTGACTGAAATCTAATCAAACCAGCTTAAGTTAAAAAAAAGTGGTTGTGATTATTGTGGTTGTTCTTTTGGTGGCTCCTGAAACTAGGAAATTCAAGAAGTGAGCCTGGTGTCAGGTACAGCTAGCTCTGAGGGTGCTCATCAGGAAGGTGCCTCTCTTTCCTGTCTGTTGGCTCCATCTTCTGCGTTAGGCGTCACTCAGGCAGATTCCCCTGGGGGTGGTGAACACGGCTGCTGGCAGCTCCAGGCTGTGCTAACGAGGAGAGGACACTTCTTTTCCAGTAGTTTCAGCAAAAGTTCTGGACTGACTCAGTCACATGACCATCCCTGAGCCAACTGTCTCGTTGGCGGTATGGACACTCTGGCCAGGTGTGGCCGTGTGCCCTGGACGTCAGGGATGGCCAGCTCCAGCTGGAACTACGTGGACTCAGAGTGCAGTTCTTCAGAGCCAAACACGGGGCTATTGTTGGAAGAAGGGATTCTGGACAAGCAAGTACCGTAAAAGTCCACATTGCTCTCATCTACAAACTCCTTGCTTAGTAAAATCTTTGAGGACCAAAGCCATGTCTTACTGCTCTTCGCATGCTCAGTGGCTATCCTGAGCTGGAACATAACATTCAGTAAAAGTTTAACAAACAAATGTGTTCAGAGTCAGAATTGGGGAAGCCATGCACAGCTTTGTGCATGAAGTCGGTAGGACGTAAGGTGGACATTAACCAATGGGTGGAAATGGCTAAAACAGGAATTATGAGAAACAGTAGGCAAGACTTGGTGACAGATTATCCATGGAGGCTGTGAGGGAGCCAAAGGTGTGCCTAGGGTTTCAGTTCTGAGTAAGTGGAAGGAAGATGGACCGCTGCCTGGGACTCACCCTTGCATATCACCTGGGGCTCAGCCGGTGTTTATGAAGCAGAGTCTGGAGCTCAGGAGAGAGGTCATCACTGCATCTAAAAGCCTGAGCATTTTCAGGGAGAAACCTGAGAGCGAATGTGCCCTCCAAGAATCAGAGTGCCGGGAAAGAAGGGCCTAGGCTGCAATCTCGGGAATGGTCCTCATGTGGGAGGTGAGCTGGAGAAGGAAGGCAAGCCAGTGACTATGGCAGGGCCAGATCAAAGGGGAACAGGCAGGGGCAGAGAGGTGCAGAACCCAGGGGAGGAAAGCCCCCAGAAAAGGAGGGCAAATACGTGAATTGATTCAAATGGTCAAAGGGGCCTAGCTGAAACAAAGGCCTTTGCATGCAGCATCATGGTGATCTTCAAGAAAGCAGTCTGGGGAGTGACAGGAGGGCACGAAGCGGATTCCAGGGAGCTGAGAGATAGTAGGAGGAGAGACCAGAACAGCAACAGGTCCTCCTGAGCGTGGATCACCAGAGTCCCTCCCACAAAATAAAGCAAGCCCAGCCCTGCAGGCCCTAAGTACCCTCGTTGCTTGAACACGGTGTATCATTCTATTGGGTCTCAGTTTCCCCACTTCTAAAGTTTGGATTGAAATACCTGCTCCTAAACTCAATATTAAATTTACAAGTGGCTTTGGTCTCAGAGCAAAGGGTGGGGAAATAAGATTTTTTTCTGACACACTTCTGCTTTGGAAGGTAATGAGTGAGGATGGGGATTCGCATTTGAAATCAATATTTCAGAAGACTTAATGGCAGCATGACAATTGCACATTTGTGGCTCTCAAAAGGGCAGATCTGTGCAAATCAGAGAAGATAGAGCAAAAATCGGTAATTTCATGTCTTGCTTGAGAAGGAGCATTCATAGAGAATTTTAACAAGGAGTAAAGTTGCTAGGAGGGACTCCCTTTCACGTTAGTTTTCTTCCAAGACTCTTGGTAATGGATTCAGGGTGCAGCTGGTGAAAAGAGTGAAAAGAGGGTTCATTCATTAATAAGCTGCAGTGACTTCCCTTGGTCTATAGAAATTAATGTTTATTTTTCACTGAGTACTTAAAGCGCTTTGCAATCTGAGTTCCACTTGCATTTTGTGTTCTCTTGACTACAAAAACCCATCGCCCTGTGGATGTTACTGACCCTCATTGCAGGCCCTTTCCAATTGTTTATTCATTCCACGAATGTTAATGTGTACCTGCTATGTGCCAGGCCCTGATGTAGGCTCAGGAGCTCAGTGGTGAATACATTCACAACGCTGTCCTCTGTCCACTGCCCGTACACCATGATGGGAGGAGGGAGGCACAGCAGAAAGGCCATGGCATCAGGCTCAGACCGCAGGGTTAGAATCTAGACTAAGTCATGTGCCAACTCTGTGATTCTGGGGAAATCTATTCTCCTCTCCCAGCCTCAGTTTTCTCTTCTATAAAGTGGGGTAAGAACACCAACTTTTAGGTCTGATGCAGGGATTAGTGAGAAAATGTATGTTATGAGCTTGACACATAGTTGGTCCCAGTTTACTGTTATCTTCATTATTACTATTAAAATCCCTCTGCCTAGGATGTCCTTCATCAGGCTTGGAGACAGAACCACCAAACCTAACTTTGTCCCTGTGAGAACGCATTCCCATGTTGTCTTCTCTGGCAAGCAAGGAACTCTGTCTTTATTTGGCAGAGGAAGCATAAGACTTTAGAGAAAGTAAGAGGGATGGTGTGACTGGAGCTGGGGTTCAAGTTAGGTAGCCACTGCAGTAATCACGCAAGAAGTGATGGGAAAGGATGGAGGGATGTCCATGTGAGTAAGCTAGAAGTAATCCACATCATGGACAGGGAGGGAGAGATTTTGAACCTGGGCAAGAAGTGGTACCATGATTGGAAAGGGGGTCGTTAAGAGAGAGGAGCTGGTTTTAGGGGGAAGAGGTGGAGCTCAACGTTATCAAGAATTCTAGAACGCTCTCTTAGTTATTTGAAGCCATCAAAGGATGGGGTGGCAGGCAGGTTATTTCAATTCTCCCTAACTCATGACCTAATCAGATTGAGCTCTCAGCACCAGACACTTAAAATTCAGAAGCATATTGACTTGGGTGAAGTGGCTGAAGAAGCATGTAAGACATGCATTGCTTAGTGCCCTGCTCACTCCTCTTGGGCATGAGGCGAAATCTTCTCCTGGCCTGAGCACTCCCTCAGGATGTATGTCACTGCCTGGGTGGTGTGGCCATGGTCATGGTGGACCCCGGCTGGCCTGCTGTCTGGCTCCTAGCTCTGCTTCACCGTGATAAGAGGGAAGCCTAGATGTGGAGATGTTGAACAAGCTGTGCTCTCACCTCAAACCTGCCTCTATCTTCTCAAGCCTTTGCCCAGCTGCTCTGGTTAGGAGGTAGCCTGCTGGTCCCCTCATCTCCCTTGGTGGCCACAGTGGGACTTATTTACTCAAAGGCTCTGTTCTTACAAGCAGGGGCCGATCGCTTATTGGCTCAGCTCCTTTATTTTACTTTGTGAGACACCTTTTAATAATCCTTGCCTGCCACCACACACTGGTGTAGTCAGCAAACGCTGGGCAGTGTGTGTAACTTTTATCCTCCTGTCAACATCCCTGCTGCCCATAAATAGCTGAGCACTATCTTTTCTAGTCTTCATTTCACAAAGCAAACTGATCACAAAAGGACTTTAAGGGTCTGTACAGCAAAGTGGCTAAAGGTAGTTGTGCCATAACAGGGAAAATATCCAGCAGGTGGCTGAGAACTTGGACATAAAGTGTAGGATCGAGGCGATGGCTGGTGGTCTAGCTCTGGGAATTATCCTTCTAGCTGAAGTTGGGGGAGAGGATGAGCTCTTCAGGGGGAGCATGTCAAGCATAGAGAAGGAAGAGAAGGCAGCAGAACTGAGAAGGGAGGGAAGACGAGAGGTAAGGTCTGTTAGGAACCACAGCCCTAACCCTAACCTCAAGCCAACTCTAACCCTGACCCTGCTCTAGATGCTATGGAACTGGGGAGGAGAGACTTCCACGGATGTGAAAGTCAAGGGCGATGAAAACCATTAGAACTTGGAGGGTTGTGATCAAGAAGGACTCAGAGACAGATCGCAAGAGGTTAAATTGAGAGCGGGGATGAGGAAGTGGAGACGGCACGTGTAGCAAAATGGCATCTTGCTAAGCAGCCTGAGAATTATTAGACATTTGGATAGACCAGGGCAGGACCAAGAGAACCTCAGAGAAGCAGAGCCCTGCAAGCCACAGCTGGGGTCGCTGTTCTTCTGGACTTCTCGGTATGTGAAGAAACACATTTGTGACTGTGTAAGCCCATTGAGTCAGGGCTTTCTGTCTCCTGCAGGCAAACACATCTTAACTGGTTCCACTATCTGGAAGAAGGCAAACTCCAGGGAGGCAGGAATCTCACCATCTTGCTCGATCTTAAATATCTAGGATCTAGAATAGTGGCCAGCGTATATGGATAAACATTTGTTGAATGAAATATCTTTAACAAGGCGGTTCTAACAACGTTAGTAGTGAAGAGTGATGGACTTGGTTAGGTACGAACACAGGTGCATGCCTCTGGGGCTTCTCCAAAATCACAATTTCCCTGTAAGGGACCCAAGATGTGTGGGTGCAGGGCCTGGTGCCAGCTGGTTGCAAACAGCATCATCTACTGACCCCATCCCGCGTCATTACAGGGTCATTTTCCCTGAACCCAAGGCCCAGAACGACGGTTCTTAACCAGAGGGGTCTCTGAAAATCACTTGTGAGTTTTTCTAAACTACACATGTCCATTTGAACTGCTTAGCTGCAAAAAAGACATTTTTGAGAGAACGGAGGAAATCTGATTATGGGTTAGTTCTGCGGCACCCGATAGAAATGTAATGCAAACCACATGAGTAATTTTGTTTTCTAGGAGTCGCATTAAGAAAAGGAAAAAGAAACAGGTGAAATTAAATTTAATAATATTATTTTACTTAAGCGTATCCAAAATGTTATCATTTCAATGTGTAATTATATAAAAAACTGTTAATGAAGTAATTTACATCCTCTTTTTCATGGGTGAATGTGGCTGAAACATGAAATTTGAGTTGTCCAGAGAAGCAGGTGCAATGGAAAGACTCAACTTTAAGGGCAGCCTCTGATACTGGCTAGACCAGTAACTTGCTGTGTGTGTGTATGGCAGTTTATTTCCCTCTCTGGGCCTATGTTGCGTCGTCTATAAAAAGGCCCCATGCATATAGCAACTTGACATTTCAAAGCAAGTATTCGAAGTAGGTGTTACTAACCCATTCTACCTGAGAGGATGCTGAGGCTCAGACAAGTTGAGTGTCTTGCCCGGGTCTCATAGCTTATGAAGGTGGAATCAATACCAAACCCAGGTTTGCCTGACCCTGTGGAAAGTTCTTTCCACTTTGTTGCCCTTTCACACCCTCTCCTTTTTGGACCAGAAACCTCCCAGGAAGTAACACCGTCTTGCCTCCTCACTCTGGGATCCTGGTCAGAGCTGCGAGACTCTCCTCTCCTCACCTCTCCAGTCTTATAGACAGAAACCAATGGAGACCTCGGAGAAAGTGTGTATGTCGGGGGAGAGCAGAAACCATTTGTTTTTTTCTAAAAATACACGGAATAATGTAATGCCTAAATAGCCTTGCTCTAGAATTCAAGGCATGATTTACTGTCAAAAACAAAGTGGATCAGGGCTCTGCTCAATACTTACCGTGAAGACCTGCTCGCCATCAGCGAGACTGTCCTTACTAGCATCCTGCCACTGCTGGGCGCTGGGGGAGTATGCCGACTGCAAGTCACTTCAGGCGCTGGCGGGCCTTTCTGCTATGCTTAGCAGCAATACCAAGGGAAATTCAAAGGCAAAATCGGCTGAAGCATTGCTGGTGCCAATAAATTCTTCTCTGTGGAGTGACTGAAGCATGGTAATTTAGCAATTGACGGCCATTTTTCCAGTAATCATTGAAATAATAATTGATAATTAGAAGAAGTCTACTAAAGGATTGCATTTAAACCAGATGCAAAACATTCACCCCCTGCTGCCGCCTCTTACTTCTTTTATTCCCACTCACTAACTTAAATATTTCTCATTTCTTTTTCTCTTGCAAAAAGATGAAAAGGGCTATTTTGCCCTTAAGTAAAAATAAGTATAATTTCCTTCTGGCAGGCTCCCCAGCGGTTCACCATTGACATGCCGCAAAAGCCAATTAATAGACAATCACCATCATTTGCTAATTTCGCAGGCCTTACACATGGCTGTGAGTGGAAATGGAGCTGACCCGAGAGGGGCCAGCCCTGGGCTGAGCTTCTCGCCAGAAGAACAATGCCCCCAGCGGGATTCTGGAGAACCAGCTGCCGTCCCTCATTAGCCCACGTGGCCCTGCTCTGCCCTCATTGCTTTGATGGGGACTTGAGAGGCGTGGCAGCCCAAGTTCTGAAGGTGACTAATTAAGCTCCTGTCGCCTGTGCCCCGAGCTTCCCGGGTGAGCCTCAGGATGGAGGGACCTCTTGTGGGTGGTGCAGCTCTGAGGTAGAATGAGAAGGTGCAGAAGTAGTTAACACTGCTTCTAATTTCTAAGACAACTTGGAGGCACTGAAGGCATAGCATCCTGGGAACTTATTCTCCATGTTAATGGAGATAATTTGAGAAAACCACTTTCAGCTGTCCATGCCCCTGGCCCTTCCCATTTGCACTGCCTACATCCAATTAACTAATCATTTTTACAGTGGGAGCAACTTAACTTTGAAAGAGAACAAGCTATGTGCTGAAATATGGAGGAAGCAAGGACTCTGGGTCTCTCTGCTCTTCTAGTGAGAGCGTGTGAGAGCAGGACCAGGCCTGAGGATTGCCTGGCCGACTCTTTCACGTATAGATCTACTTTCTTTAAGGGAGGCCCTGGGGGCGGGTGAATCTGAGAGGAGGGGATGGTGCTGCATCTCTCCAGGGAGGAGATGGGAAGGCCAGAACCAACTGGATGTGGGGATGGAGAGCAGGGGTCAGAGGGGCAGAGGTGAGATTCCCCAGCTGTCTCCCTGCTTTGCACTGTATTAGTGTCAGTTGAAGGGCACCAATAGAAAGGGTTTAAAAGGAAGAAGGATTCTCCTCCCAGTAACTGAGCCCAGGAGAGGACTTGGTGCAACCTCTTTTTTCCCTTCTAAGTCCCTGTGGTTGAAATCAGCAGTGACCTTAAAAGTAGGTTTTCAGACCCAAGTATATCTCCCCACCAGGGGCTATAGATAGACTACCTGTAACTCCACCATTTGGAGTTCCAGGCAGAATGCAAATACTCCTGGGAGGAGCCAGGACCCTTAACCAGGATCCCTGTGCATACAGCTAGCATGATCGAGGCTCAGTAGAATGGGACTCAGGATGAGTTTCAAGAGGGAGAGACAGCAAAGAAACAGACAAGGAGATATATAGTGACGCATGTTATGTAAGTGTGTGTAAGTGTTATAGAGAAAAACAAAGCAAGAGGATGAGGAGAGAGGGGCCGGGTGTTACTTTGTGTCGCATGATAAGGGAAGGCCTTTTGAAAAGGTGACATTTGAGAAATGACTAGAAGGAAGTGAGAGAGTGAGCTATGTGGATATCAGGGAGGAGCATCCTAAGCAGGAGGAATACTCAATGAAACAGCCCAAAGGAAGGAATATACTTGGCTTTTTTGAGAAATAACATGAAGGTCAATGTAGCTGAAATGGAGGATGTGAGGGGGAGCATTGCAGGAACATTGATGGTCAGAGTTAGTCAGTGGCCTTGTGGGCCACTGTGAAGAGTGGGCTTCTATAACTACTGTCATGAGAAAGACTAAGAGTGGAAGGACAGGAGTGATGTGATCACTCTGGTGGTTGTGGTGAATAGACCTCAGGAGAAAAAGGAGAAGCACGGTGAATTGTCAGGTTCGTGCATCAATCCAGGCCAGAGATAATAGACGCCTGGACCAGGACAGCAGCGGGGGAGGTGATGGGTAGATTCTGAATGATTTCAAAGGCAGGTCCAACAGAAATTGCTGGCAGATTAGAAATGGGGTGTTTGAGAAAGTGAGTATAGTATAGTATAGATTATATAGTATCACTCCAGTGTTTTGGACTGCAGTAACTGGTTGGATGGAAATGCTATTTACTAAGATGGGGAGGTCTGCATTAGGAACAGGCTGGAGAAAGTGAATGTGGAGTTTTGGTTGGATGCCTGTTATCTATCCAAATGGAGAAGTCCAATGGCCAGTTAGATATACAAATTTGGAGCTCACTGGAGAGGTCAAGCTGGTGATACACATTTAGGAGATAATAGCATTATAAATGGTAAAGTGGTGGACTGGAGGTGATCACCTAGGGAACAGGTCTAGATAGATAGAGAAGGGAAGTCTGAGGACAGAGAGGCAGTGCAGTCAGGGAGAGTGGAGGAGAACCAAGAGAGAGCACTTTCCTGGAAGCAGGGAAGAAAGTGTGTTACGGAGGGAGAAATTGATTCAAATACTGCTGAAAGGTCAGGTAAGATGGGGACCTTGCCTTGATCATTGGGTTCAGCAGTGTGGAGGTTATGGTGCCCTTGACAAGAGGAGTTTTGATAGAGTGCTGGGGCAAAGACCACCTGGAGAGTGTTCAGGAGAGAGTAGCAAGAGAGGAAATAGGGATAAGTTTTAAAAACTCAGAGTTTTGCTTAAAAGGAGAGTAGAATAGTCAAAAGTAGCTAGAGGCAGATATGGGTCAAAAGAAGTTTCTTTGTTTTTTGAGGTGGGGAAAATAACCTCATGTTTGTATACTGATAGAAATGATCCAGTAGAGAGTACAACAACTGATGATGTTGGAGAGAAAGGAAAGGATTGTGGGAACAATATCCTTGGGCAGGCGAGAGGGGCTGTGATCTACTTCAACATCAGAAGACTGGCTGGAGCAGGAGCCCAGATGGCCAGGAATGGGAGGAAGGCAGAGGGCGTGGGTGCCGAAGTAGATGATGGGAGGGAACTCGCGATGGTCTCTTGCTGGCTTCCAACTTCTAGTGAAATGGGAAGCAGCAGAGAAGGAGGAAGCGGAGGAGGGGTTGTACTGTAGTTCTCCAGGCCGGTGGGGAGTGAATGGACTAGAGAGAATAGCAGCCTTGTAGGGCAGTAGCAGTCACAAACTCGAAGTGAGACCAGCAAGTGTGTATCTGGCCAGCCATTTTCAGTTGGCTACCAGCTTGTGGGTGCAGAGATGCCGACAAGAGGATTTAACGAGGGTCAGGTATCGCCGGGCAGAAAACAACAAAGGGAAACGTGGGTGAGGAATTTGAGGAGATATGCAGGGGAGGGTTTATAGGAATGCATAGGTGGTTGAGGGACAGTGACTAGATGACTGATCAGATCAACGAATTATAAGTCTCACCGGTGCTGAAGAGTTGCTGGAACAAAAAAGAGAAGGAAACATTCAGAAAAAGTTTGAGAATATAGCAGATTTTGCTTGAATACCAAAGAGAGTATGGTGGGAGTTATGGAGAGTAGGAGATGGGCTCAGCTGAGAGGACATAAGGAACTGAATGGAATCAGAGTCTGGGAGACATCCGGCTTCGTAGGATTGGTGGGAGACTTAGGTTACCCAGGAGGGTGTGATGGGGTGGCTGCTGGTAGGTGCAAGTTGGATGGTGGTGGCAACACTGTGAGTGTTGGGTGGGAAGAAGGGGAGCAGGGGTTCTCTTCATGCTACATAGGGTTGGGGTGGAGTCCTCTTCACTCCTTTCATTGGTGGTGTGGGAACTGGGGTGGAATCATTGGGAACACAGGCTTCTGAGGATCCTTCTTTACTCATTAATCGAAGATTATCCAACTGCATCCTGGGCATCTCCTTTGGGACATTCCATTAATTTTAAATTCAATATTATCCAGTGCAAATCTGCTACCACTCCCTATAAACCTCTTTTCATACTGTGATTTTTCGGGGAAAATCTCACACCATCAACTTCTTCCCAATAAGAATTCTGAATTCCCTCCTTGCCTGCTCTCTCTCCCCACTCCACATTAAGTTGCCCATCAGGTCCTTTTGATGATATCTCACCCAGTGTCTGAATCTGCCCACTTGTTGCCCCCGGTACCCACACTGCTGTTTCCAGACCCCGCTCTCTCTAACCCGGATGACCACAGCAGCTGACCACTGGTTTTCTCCCCTCCACCCTCGCTCTACTACAAAAGTTTGTTCCATCCAGCTGCCACAGTGACCTTCTAACCCACGCATCTGGCTGAGCCAGTCCTTAGCTTTAACCCTCCAATGGCTGCCCATTGCCTTGAAGACAAAATCCAAATTATTTAATGTGACTTATTTACTGAAATTTATTAATTTACTTCTCACCATTCTCCTACTCCTAACCAACTCCACAAACCTCTCCTTCAACATCTCTGAGGGATTTTGAAACAGGGAAGCCTATGGCTTCTCCTTGTCCCTCACTCTTTATTTTCTTATGCTGTTTTATTTTTCCCCAGGGCACTTAACTGTCACTTGCCATGGTAGATATTTATTTGTTCATTTGTCTGTCTGTGTCTGCACATGAGAACGCGGCTTGATTAGAGTCGAGCGTGTCCACTTTGACCCTGGCTGCATTCCCAGAGCTCGGCACAGTGCTGGGCCCGGGGAAGGCGCTCAGTAAATTCTCACTGCTGGGTTGATTTCCAGATGCAGGCACCATGGGCTCCTTCATTGAACGTGACAAACCCACCTCACAGTTACGAGCAAATCAGATGATTTATTGGCTTCTATGACTGCAAAGTGTAGAAGTGGAATTTAAATGTGACTCTATGGCTACAGCCGGTTATTTTTGTGAGTAAGCAAGATGCTTCTTCCAGCCACATCTTATCACCTTAGTGATCCCAACAGAAAACAAGACTTTGCTGGTAGCTCTAGGGGAAAAGTTCCAGGGAGGATGTGGCTAGCCAGACCTGCCTATCTCTAGGAGTGGGGGTGCATTGGCCCCACCTGGCAGGAAGAGGGGTTCTGGAGGGTGCCGGATTGTTTTTCCCTGTCCTCTTCTATTTTGGCACTTGTAAAGGAAGCAGAAGGGGAAATCTGGAGAAGGGAGTTACTACACAGCAGAGGTACTGCCTGGAAGTTCTGTTTTCTTTGGGTTGCTGAGTCTGTGAGGGGAGGCCCACATCTTTACGGAGGAGGTGAGAGAACACTTGTCAGAGGGTATTTGATGTGTGAAAAGACAAGTGTAGGAGGTTGTGGTATTTCGACTGATGATGGCATATTCATATCGGTGTCAAAAATGTGTTAGGAAGATACAAAACACCAACATCTCTTAATAATGGAAGTAAATTAGGTTCAATTAGAATACTTGTTGTTTTTCGAGTGCAGGGCCAAATTACATAAACCAAAGGGTCTTAGGATTCTCAGAAAAAAGAACAACGAATCTGTTAGAAAAACAATTTGCAAACACTCATTAGTCCAAAAGCGTCCCTGAGATTTCTGCCTCCAGGCCACTAATGGGCCATGAAACTTGAATTCAATAAAAAATGATTTAACCATCAGGCGGGTGAACTGGGTAGACTCCTGCTTCCTCGCTCTCTCATTACGGAGTTTATTTTTTGGAGGCTGTTTGTGTAAATACGATTTGTTTTACTGAAGTTCAGAGAAGCTTTGCATAAAGACGGTATTTTGCTTCACTGAAGGAGCTGGTGTGGGCTGCCCTCCTGCTGGCGCTCCCTGCTGCTCTCCTGTCCCCTCCCGCCCCCATGGCGTCCCAGCCACTTTGGACCCGAGCTGTGATTGCTGGGTGTGCACGGTGAGTCAGCCAGTCTTGGGAGTTTTGAGAGCTCGTACATTAGATTCTTGCTTTCCAATCCATTAATTTTGTTGTTCCAGGCCTGTTGGGAGCCCTGTTGCCGCTTGTAAGAATAACATCACTGCTGGTGCTTCAGGCGGCGGGTAGCCAGGCAGCTGTTCTCAGATGCTCTGTCTCTGTGGTGCCGCTGGCCTTCGTGTGTTGTGCTTAGTGGTCGCAGTTTGATGACCAGCTCAGTAGGAGCAGGTGGGAGTCTTCCTTAAGGGCAGGACGTGTCCTCCTCCACACCCCCCAGAGGGCTTTGAGCACCCACTGCCCTTCTCATAGGAATACTCAGCCTATCCTCTGAGATGGAAGAACATAGAGATTTCTTCCGAAACATTTTACAAGGAACCAGAGGAATTTGTCCAGGACACAGTGGTTTGGGGTTTTCTTCTGATGGTTTTACATCTCCCGCCATCACCATTGAAAAGCGCGTCCAGGAACCTGGCCCCGTGGTGGCTTGCTGTCTGCTGGAGGGACATGGGATTCTTGGTGGCAGAGTGGCCTTGCCTGGTGGAGTCTGGGTCAACGGCAGGCTGGTCAGTGAGGGAGGGGGACACGTGGTAGGCGTGGATGAGCAGGCCGATGGATCTTGTCTGCTCATCTTTGGTCCTGCGGGATCCAGATGTTTGATCAGCACTTTGAGGGCCAGCACCATCTAATTTAGCTAGGTCGCTGTTCCCTCTGTCCAGCTCTGATGTGTCTTTCTGTAGCTGATTTCTCAGCTCAGCTGGGGCTCGGGATCCGTATGATATGGTAGAGAAGGTAAGGGCTTTTCAACTCAGTCCTGCTACTTACCAGCTGGGTGACATTTGGAAATTTACTTAGCCCCTCTGAGCCCCCATGTCCTCATTTTAAAATGGGGATAAGAAGAGCTACCTCTGTGGTTTGCTGTAAAGATTCAATTAGCTGAGATAAAATATGAAAGCTCTTGGCAGAGGGCCTGGCATGTAGTGAGCGTGCCAGTGATGAAGCTATTGTCTCCCAGCTCCAAATCCACCCTTCTTGGCTCTGTGGTGCTGTGACTGGGTCTCTGCAACCTCTACTTCTGCACTGCCAGCTGCTCCCTGTTAGGCTCTACCAGTCGGAGGGACAGAGACACAGAAGGGAGGAGGAGGAAGAAGGGCCTTGCTCCTGGCTGTTTGCTTCCTGTTGCTGTGAGCATCAGCCCAGCTGGCAGCGCACCGGTTCATTCTCCAACTTTCCCGAAGCGCTGCCAGCACGAGCCTCCTGGGGCTCCCCTCAAGGTACCAGCAGCCGCTGGACAGCTCCCTCTCCTCACAGGCATGGGTGTCAGCTGGTGGGGACTTTTCCTTCACGCCTCTAGGTTCTGATGGCTCCAACCTTTTCTTTTAGTTCCTCCAGTTCTAGGGGTGGTGGCTGCTTCCTGCAGTCACTAGTTCTGTGCTCCCTCACCTTCCCTTGTGTACAGAAAAGAGTTGACATAACAGACCTGGCCGCTATGCTTCGAAAGTCCTGCTTGCGAGGTTGGCCCTGGGCTGGTGTCTGGGACCTTGGGTTTTGCCAGGGTCCTCACCGTTCCTTAAATGATGAGTGACTCATTGTGCCTAAGCTGTTTCTATAAACACTATGGTTTTTGCTGCACACCTGCTTTCCGCCTGGAGTCTGGGGTTTTGGTGCATGCTGGGTGGAGGGTGACTGGCCCTCAGTAGACACCCTGGGCACTAAGTATCCAAAGAGCTTCCCTGGCTTTTTGACAGCATTTCCCAGGTGTCGTCTGTCACAGCTCACTGCTGGGGCATTAAGTGGGCCCTGTGTGCCTCCCCTGGGAGAGGACTCCAGAAGCTTGTGTCTGGTTCCCCAGCCTTCGGCCCCTAGGGCTCCCACTTTGCTGACTGAGCTTTGCCTCCTTTCTCTGTAATAATCACTGCTGTGTGGTTGACTGTGCGCTGAGACTTGGGAGTCCTCCTAGGGTGTCAGCAACCCTGGGGGGTCCTAGGGACCCTCACATCCCTTTTTACACTTTCAGTTCTCCAACATCCTTTTCAACAATGACTTATATTAAATTCCCTCTGTTGAAATGCACAGTGTGATTTCTGACTTTCTGAGTAGACCCTGCCTAGTATAGGATGATGTAGGATGTGGTATAAAGAGTTCCTGGAAACAGATCCTCAAGCAGGACTCTTGGGAGTGGGATTGGTGGTGTCCCTCACCTGCGGCTAAATGCAGTGCCGAGCTCCTGGCTAATAGCGATGAGATGCAAGGAATTCCTGGCATTCAGTGGCAAGAAAATGCCCTGGTTCATTACCTGTGTTGATCCTGATGAAGTGCCTACGAAGCAAGTGTCCTGGGATCACATGGCTGCTGTACGTGGCCACCTTGTGCGTAACGATGACTGCAGGCAAGGACTGTGGGTAAAGCAGCTGCTTCTGAGGGTGCAGATGCCCTTATAGAAGGATATTGACAAGCTCAGGACTCTAACCTCTGCTCAAGTCAGAGTTGGAAAACTGGAAAGCGGTTATGGCCATCTCAGAGTAATTTCTTTTTTTTCTATTTGCAGGGTCAGCCTTGCTTGAGGGCTCAGACAAAGCTGAAAACCTTGAATCTGCGAGTCCCTGAAGCTCCCTTGCTGTTCTGAGGAGACTGGTTTACCCTTGCATGGAGACCTGGAAGAATCTCTCCAAGGGGAAGCCCCATCCTCCTCAAGTCCCACGTTCACATCCACTTACTGTCTCTGGGATGGTCCAGACTGTGGCAGGCAGAATGATGGTGCCCAAAACATTCATGTCCTAGTCTCTGTAATCTTTGAACATGGTCCTTGACATGGAAAAGGCAACTTTGCAGATATGATTAAGTTAAGACCTTGGGATGGGGAAATTGTCCTCGGTTACCTGGGTGGGCCCAATGTAACCAAAATGGTCCTTGAAAGTGAAAGAAAGGGCAGAAGAGAGTCAGAGAGAGATGTGATTAGGGAGGAATGGTCAGAGAGGTCATTGTTGCTGGCTCCCAGATGAAAGAAGGGGCCACAAACCAAGGAATGCAGGGAGCTTCTACAAGCTGGAACTGGCAAGGAAATGGAATTCTCCCTGAGAGCCTCCAGAAGGCAGTGTACACCTGCTGACCCCTGGATGAGCTCAGTGGGACCTGGGTCAGATTTCTGACCTATGGAACTGTAAGGTAAGAGAGCTGTGTTTTGTTTTTCAGGTTTTTAGGTTTTTTTGCTGAGGAAGATTCACCCTGAGCTGACATCTGTGCCTATCTTCCTCTATTTTGTATGTGAGTCACCTCCACAACATGGCCACTGACAAGTGGTGTAGGTCCATGCCCGGGAACCAAACCCAGGCCACCAAAGTGGAGTGTGCCAAATTTAACCATTAAACCACAGGGGCTAGCCCCAAAATCTGTGTTGTTTTAAGCCACTAAGTTTGTGATAACTTGTTATGGCAACTATAGAAAATTAACACATATACCTGTAACCAGGGTCAGATCTCAGAATGTGCAAGCACTGGGCATAAAAATCCGTGTAAGGAGACAGCTTATACTGCAAAGTAATTGCAAAATTTGGCTAACTTATGTCAGAATTCTGAGAATATGTGGAAATGGATTCTAAAACTTTTAGATGGTGGAGGATGGAATTTAACCGTAGATGGAGAGAAATCTATTGATATGCATGCCCTTATTTGAGATTTTAGATTTAATGTGTTACTCGTGCAGCTAAAATGGGTCTAATAGTTTGCTTGATTGGTTGGATAAAATTACACACAGTGTAGCCTGTTTAAATGAGGTCAAGATGCCAGAACTTTCCTGCTATGATGTGGGGAAGGAATCAAAGATTTGGGGAGACTGGGACATTGAAGTGGATTATCATGTGCTGCCTGCAGTCCCCCTCGCCTTCTATCTCCTGAGGAGGCTCAGGGGACAGTACCTTCGCTATGGCATTGGGAAATACATTAGGACCCTTGCAAAGCTCTGTGGTGGCTGGCCTCTGGAGGCCTTGGATGACAGTGGAAAGTGCTGCCTTTTGGACGGGTGCCCTGATTTCAGTGGGGGCGATGGGATCCTGGACTGGCAGGAGCCAAGGATTAACCACCTGACTCCAGGTGAGTTCATTTATCATCATGCTGGTAACCGGGATATTTTGACCTGCAGTTATCTTTAGCAGTACTGTTGCCCCTCGGAAAGCAGTAGATGGGCAGCCTACTGAAATATTGCTTGATCTATGTAACAGGACAAACTTTAGGTCTGTTGGCTAGAAATCTGACTTGAGTCACCACAACACAGAGTCACAGACTTTTATCCAATTTTCAGACCTGGGTCAGTTCACAGCCTCAGAGCCCCTTGACTGAAGGGGAGGCCGAGTGCTCCTGAGGAAGGACCGCACAGCACTGCCACGAAGAGATCCTGTAAATCTTCCTCCAAATCATCCCCAAAGAAATTTACTAGGGTAACTGTGCTCCGGTAAATGGAAAAGGGAAACGCCCAGAACTCTCGGGGATTACTCAGCACTGGCTCTTTAGGAATGCTCATTCCTGGGGAGCCCAAAAGCTGTGATCCACCAGTCAGGCTCATGGACCCACCCTGTGGTTATTTCCCCACTTCCTGAATGGATGATCTGAATAGACGTTGTCGGAAATTTCCAGAGTCTCCACGTTGACCTCAGGCCCATGGAATGAGGGTTATTATGGCAGAAAGGGCTGAGTGGAAGCTCCTGGAACATCCCCTCCTCACCTGGACATAAGCCCAAAGCAATACTCTGCCCTGGGGGAGCCGCTGGCCTCATGGACCAAGAACCAAGAGCAGAAGGGCAACATGCCCTTGTGTTCATCTGAGGATGTCCATTGGATGCCTTTCAACTGGACTGGATCTGGCAGGCACAGAGTCTCAAGGAAAGCTTAGAGCTGAGCGTGAAGAGTGTGGGGTTGGAGTGGGCAGCCCTGTATTTGAATCCCAGCTCTGCCACTTAACAACTGTGTGACTTGGGACATGGTACCAGGGACTCAGTTTCTTCGTTGAAGAGGCAGAAAGCCTAGCAGGTGAGAGATTCCTGGAATCAGACTGTCTAGATTCAGTTTTGGCTCCTCCTCTTACTTGGTAGCTGTATGAACTTGAGCAAGTTACTTAACCCCTCTGTGCCTCAGAGATAGAGTTTCTCTCTCTCTAAAGAGATATTCTAATACCTGCTTTTTGGCTTCCTGAGAGAGTTAAGTGGTGTAATGGATGCAGAGTGCTTGGTACAGAACAAGCACTCAAAAATAAGCAAGATTATCTTTATATTAATTATTTAAGAGAAGGAGCAGTTTGGCAAGTGACGGCTAAAGCAGATGTGAGAAGTGAGGCATTTGTACATAAGGCCTGGCCAAGTATGCTTTAGTCTCTAAACTAACCAACCAACTAAGAAATGAACAGCAAAAAACCCCATTCTATTTATTAAAATGATTATGCTGACCCAGTCCATTTGCATGACGCAGGGTGAGTGGGGCAGTTGTGTTGGAGTGTCTGGGGACAGAGGGCGGATGACAAGAGGGCGTTTATCTCCCGTAGGGCCTGAGAAGGCACTGCAGGCCTCTGAACAGGGAGGGACAGGCAGGAAAGTCGAGCGGCTCCAGGGTTCCTGTTGGATTAAATTACATTTCATGCTCGTCTCGATGTCCTTCCCTCAGACACTACACTGCCGCCAGGCCCAGTGCTCATCGGTCCGCCGCCACTGATCCTGACGTTTCTCTACCAAGTTTAAGTAAACACGAATAGGGGGATGGTCTAGTGCTTGTTTCAAGGAGGATGCCTAGCATTTCCTCAGCCTGTGCGAGGGACCACGCCCTGTGCGAGCAGCCTCTCATGCAGCTGATTTCTTGCAACAACCTGCTCGAGGTGGACTATTCATTTCACCTGCAAAAGAGAAAGCTAACAGGAGCAACAGCGGCGTCAGCGATGAACAGCATTTATTGATTGTCGCCATGTGACAAACGCGTGCGAATCATTTTACACGAATTAAGTTACTTAATCCTGGCAGTGAACCTATGGGAGTGGCCTTGTCAGCATTCCCAATTTGTAGGTGAGTAAATGGAGGCACAGAGGCGTTATCTGGATGGGTGAAGCAAGTTCTATAGCTGGGACTCTCAGCGTAGGGTGGTCTGATTCTAAAGCTTATGCTCGCCCGCATTTGTCTTATTTTACTCGAGAGCAGAGTGCCAGTGAGCCCTGCCCTTGCTGAGAGGTGGGCTGGGCTGTGGTGGGGAGGTGGGGAGCTGGAGAGGAAGGCACGCCGAGCGATGGGGCTGTTGTCTTTCAAAAAGGAGGTAATGGAGGGAATTTACATTCTCCCTAAAACTCAAGTTTATTTTAAACAAACAACAAATAATGAGAAGCTGCTGTGTGCCAGGTCCTTGCCAGGTGCTGGTGGCAGAGGGCTGACTGTGCCACGGTCCTCGTCCTCCAAGTCTCCCAGACTGACATTCCAGGAGCATTTGGTACTTCAGCGTCTTCCTTTCTATCACTCTATCCATCACATAACAAGAGCACTGCTATTTCCTGCCAGCTGGGCAGCTCGAATATGCCAGGCATGGTGCTCGACACGAACACACGCTGGCTTCTTTCCTCCTCTCCACCCACTCAAAGTTGCTGTAATTGTCTCCATTGACCAATGAGATACAGTTGCACTGTAAGTAGATTGTCCGAGGTCTCTTATATGGAAGGCTGGTGCTTATTTCCATGCCTTTAGGCTTTTAAGGCAAGTTCTCTTTCCACTCTACATGGATGGCCCCCATACAGAATAAATTGAAGGTATCTTTCAAAATACTCTCTGTCTCCAGCTCATCCTGAAGTTCTTTCATTAGAATGACTGGGGCATGTTGGGGTTACACATTGCCAATACTCCGAGGGCAGAAATCATCTGTCGTATTTACCATTTAATTCTCCGCCCAGTCCAGACACAGAGAAAGCTCTTAATAATGTTTAACCAGAGAGTAAACATCATCCCATCTCATATCCATTTGCTCAGGAAGCGAGAAGACAAGGCATGTGTACCCCCTTAGTGTGGGTGGGTTGTGAGGGACAGGAGAGATGAGGGCCTGGCTCCTGGTGTGGAGAACAGAGAAAGGGAAATACGTGGCAAAGGAAGGTGCTATGCCTGGAATTGAATTATGAAACGATTCCATTGTGGCCCAGTCCCCACACTGCATTCCAGTGTCCCAACCACTTCTGTGCCCCTGAGACCCTGGGGCTGAATCCAGAACGCTTCCTCCTGTTCTGCCAGAGAAAAACTGATGGTGACTGCTCATCACCTCCCCTGACACCCCCTCTGAGAACATCCTGCCCTCCCCTGCCAGGCCCGACTCATTCCATTACAATTTCAATTACAAAGCTCATTTTTCCCTGTTGGCCTGAAAGAGTCAAAGAAAGTTTCCCCGTCTGGGTGCATTTTTTAACTGGCCATGGTGTTAGCTTATTTATTCTCTTCCCTAACACACAAATGGCTTCTAAAAAGAGGAGTTTAATTTTGCAGCCCACTGGTCCATGATGTGCGCCAGGCACTCCGTGGCCTCATCACGCTGTCTCTCGTCAGTGCCGTCAGGAGACCGGGGTGCCACTTGGTTTCTGGGAGTGGGATGGACGTGTCACTGAAGGAGAAGATTCCCATTGCTGCTCCCTCTAAAATAATGACCACCGTTCACAAGCGCCTGCTGTTTCAGGCGCTTGAATCTCCCTGCCTTCCTGTGTGGTCTGCGAGAATGAGTGCTGGACTTCCCGGAGGGGGACCCTTGAGAGGCAGGGTTTAGCCGTGTCTCTGCTTCACCGCTGGCCCTCCTTTTGACCTTGGGCCTCAGTTTTCTCATTTGTAAAGTGAGAGAATTTGATGGGATGATATCTAAGATTTCTTCCCTTTCAAATTGGCTTCAGCATAATTTTCTGTGTGCGGGATGGAGCAGGGGTGGGTGTGGGGACGTGAGGAAGTCCACGGGGAAGTGACAGCTGTTAGGCTCGGCCTGGACACGTGGGTGAGTGTTCCCAGACAGGTGGGCCTGGGGAAAGCGTTAAGAAGCACCGGGAAAGGGAGGTGGGCCCACAGCAGGCAGCTAAGTACCTCCTGGCAAATGCCTAAGTACCCCCTCAAGCTGAAGCTTTGTGATTTTTGGGAACTTGAAGGTTTGATCAGAATTTACAGGAAACAAAGTGCTAAGTGCCCTTTTCCTGTTAGAAAATTTGCTCCTCTCTGATCACATGGGTGCTTTACCAGGGGTTTCCTTAAATGGCAGATAGTCAATATTTTAGGCTGTCGACCCTCCTGTCTTTGTTGGGACTACTCAGCTCTGCTGTTGTAGTGCTAAAGGAGTCGGGGACAATGTGGACATGGCTGGACACGGTTGTGTTCCAATAAGCCTTTCTTTACAGAAACAGGTGGTGGGCCCGATTTGGCCCCTGGGCTGTAGCTTCCTGACCCCAGTAGCACACCAATAGGTAGACCTGAGATAGAATTTTTAAAATTCAACAGCTCTATTGTTGCTGCTGTTTTATGTTTTATGACACCCTTTCTTAAAACGCCACATGGCACGGATCTTTAAATGTGTGGCCGGCCTTCAGAGGATAATTGGTGGTGCCCGCATAAGACTTCAGCAGAGAGAAAGCTGTCTTGGGGTGGTGGGCACCCTGCTCCCACCAGGCCCTGATCTCTGCAGGACTATGCGATTAGCCGGACTGCCTGACTATCCTTGGAGCACCCCCTTACTCCCCCTTCTCCTGCAGCCCAGCTGCCTTCCCCGTGCCCACGCCTGCAGACTGCTGCTCCTGCCATCTCCCTGCAGAAGACCCTCTCTCCCATGACCCAAACACCTCCTTTGACTGCATCCCTCCTTCATTCTAAGCACTGCAATAGGGATTCGATGATACATAAGGCTTGGACCTGGCCATCCCTTGCCCACATTCTTGAGTTTGTTGTGTTCTGGTGGTGTGGGAGAAGAGCTGTAGGAGTCAGGAGATCTAAATTCAGATGCCAAATTGGTCATGGGACCTTCAACAAATCACTTCTCCTTTCTGGGTCTCTCTGAAGAAGCTGGCCTTAGGGCTATTCAGGTTCATGGTGGCTCTTGCATACTAGGACTGTGGTGTGCAGCTAGTTATGGAAGTAGAATCTTGATGGATTGTTAGCATTTTTCCTAGTAGGAAAAGATTATGGAAGAGTCAGAGCTTCACCCACAGTTATATTTTTATAGGAGGGCCTTGTGGGGCCTTGGACCCCAGTTTATCACTAGCTGTCGGCTCTCTGCAAAGATGGGGAGAACCCTCCTTATCAGGCCACAGTTCGTCTGGTTTGGGATTCAGTCTTAGATAGTGGCTCCGAGAGGGGTCCGTGGGACACTGTCCTGCTGGCCTGCAGCAATGCGTCTGCATATGTGTCTCTCCCTCTGGATCTGAGCTCCTTGGGCAGAGATGAGGTAGGGTTTACCCGTCGTCTCCCGTAGATCACATAGCATCCAGCACAAGGTGGGCGATCAGCAAAGGCTTGTCGAATTGAAAGGTTTGTGGCAATTTTTGATATTTGTTTGGAGGACTTAGAGGAGACCCTACAGAAAGCAAGCCTGCTTTTAACGGGGGGAGTTATTTATTGGGGAACTAGGTGGATTTATAAACACTTAGTCTGTGCTGGGGCTTGGTACTCATTTAGTTCTTAAAATGGCACATATAATTTCTATTTTACAAATGCATAACCAAATGAAATCAATGGGCTAAACCAACTGCTTTTTTATTGATAAAATACGTTGATTGCATGTGCCAGGTACCATGTTATTCTGTACATTTACGTTTAATTCTTGCTGTAACATGGGGCAGTCTATAGTCTTAGCTCCGTTTCATAGATGAGCAAGTTGAGGTCCCCTAGGTAGTGAGGGACACTGTCTGACTCCACAGCCTGTGCTGTCATGGGTCACATTTGACGTGGAGCTTCCCGGAAATCAGGGCAAAACACTTGATGGCTTACAGGGTTTTTGTCATACGAATCTGTCCTAGAAGGATCTGTCTTTAGGATAAAAAGCCAGATGGATAACAGACAGCATCGTCAATAACACTGCTACAAGCTGGAGAAGAATCAATTTAGACAGGGTAGTTTCTATAAAGACTCTTGATTAATGTCCTAATGTTAAGTTTTGTTTTTAAATCAACTCTGGTTGCACATTTAGAACCACCTTTTTTAAAAAAAAAAAATGCCTGGGCAGAGCCTAGGACAAGCAAATGAGAATCTCGGGGGTCTGAGTACTGATGTGTTTTCAAAAGGCGGTTAAGAATCCCCGTGGCAAGCATAGTCGGGTGGGAGGAGCCGCGGGCGCCACCACTAATGCGGGCAGGAATGCAGCTCTGACAGTCCAACTCGGTATTCAGGACGCTTCGAGGTGGGAGAGGATGACATGACCCTTAGACCTTCTTTCTCAAACATGATTTGCCCAACCTGCACTTTTGATGGAAACTGGACGCCGGAGAACCCCAAGTGCTGTGTGGTCATGGCGCCTCGCGGCGCGCGACCTGCGTGTCTGGTTGAGGGTCAAGCCCACAGGTGGTGACTGTCTTTCTTTTCAGTGACCTCTGTGACCTTTGTCCTCAATAGCTGTACACACAAGTGGTAAACGTGATTAGAAACAGCATCTTCAGGGAAGGAAAATGACCGGTGACAATGGAGGAACAAAAACTAGTGACCCATTAGTTTATTACATTTGCCGAGTGTTTAACCTTTTCAAATCCTTTCCATGTCATCTATATTATTTAACTCTGATCACATTCTCTTTAGCTTCCTGCAGAATGCTGCTCACGATGGACCCGTGGCTACTTCTCCAGCCCCTCTCCTGCCTCTTGTCCCAAGCACCTGTGCTCCAGCCATTCGGAGCCTCTGGGAATCTTTCATACCTCCCTATTATGCTCCTACCCTTCTCTCTCTCTAGAGTTCTCTTTTACCTCTGTCCACCCCATAAATCCCTGCCATCCTTGGGCCTTCTGCACCGTCCCTTGCACCTCCCTGGCTGTGATTCCTTCATGCCGTCCTTGCCACTTGACTGTGAGCCCCTCAGGGGCAAGCAGCTGGTTCGCTTCATCGTTTTTTCGTCTGATGCTGAGCACAGTGTCTGGAAGATAATATGTGTTTAATCAACGTTTGTTGAGTTACTGAAACCTTGTGAAAGAGTTTTTGGAAGAGCAGAACCAGAGTGAGCAATTTGTTAAGTCGTAAGTCATTGGCTGTTTCTCCCAGTGTGATCCTTTTAAGGGGATTCACTGTGTCCACGCATTGCAAAGCCCGGTGTTATGAATAAGAGATGCTGGGAAAAATGGGAACAATGTGGCCTCCGGGAGGGGACTAGGGTGTCTCGGGGAGAGGGAGAGGAAGGGGGACTTGCCCTTCATAGGGTGCCCTCTTTTCTTTCTTTCTTTCTTTTTTTGGTGAGAAAGACTGGCCCTGAGCTAGCGTCTGTTACCAATCTTCCTCTTCTTTTTTTTTCCTCCCCAAAGCCCCAGTACATAGTTATATATCCAAGTTGTAAGTCATTCTAGTTCTTCTATGTGGGATGCCACTTCAGCATGGCTTAATGAGTGGTGTGTAGGTCCGCATCCAGGATCTGAAGCAGCGGACCTGGGCTGCCAAAGTGGAGTACCTGAACTTAACCACATGGCCACGGGCCAGCCCCCGGGATGCCCTCTTTACAGTTTGAATTTTGTACATGTTACATGTGTTACCAATACAAAAAATAAAATAAATCACAAGAGCAATCACTCCATGAGGTCGAAGGTTAGAGTGAGGGTTAAGAACGTTGGGCTTTGTGTCAGACCTGTGTTTGATTCCTATCACGTCTAGCTGTGTGAATATCAGCAAACTTCTTAGCCCATTTAAGCCTTAGTTTCTCTATTTTAGTATAAATATGATAACAGCAACTCTTTAATAAGGTTAGAAAGAGAAAAAGCAGCCCCTGTGAGCTGGGAGCTGGCCTGGCACTCACAGCCAGGCCTTGGTGCCCTGTGAACATAACCAATGTCGCAGGACACCCATGTCAGACAAAGCCACCCTGTGACTGTGACTGAGCAAGACACGAACAAGATCACTTCATAATCATGTCTAAAGACAGACAAAAGAAGAGCAGGGTCCAAACCAAAGAAAGAAGAAAACATCCCCCACACTGGTTTATGCAAGTAACTGTGGTTTGTTTACCAATTACACCTTCAGCCTTAATCTGTTCTTTCCACCTTCTAGATAAGAATTATCAAGTTAACCAATGATAGAATTACCCCTCCTTCCTGAAAGTATCCGAGCCGGGGCCAAGTCCCCCGTTCTTGGCCCCTCCCCAAAATTTCCAAACGTGAGCCCAAAGGCTGTTATCAATCCTTCCTGCCATCCTTCTGTGGAGATTTCCCAGTGCTCCGCGTGGCGTGCGTTCTCCTTGTGGAGTCATGAAGCCCAGCTCTGTTGAACTGTGGTGTGCTCCTGGTAGCTTTGGCTACAAGGCATTGACAGATTATCATCATCTTCATCATTATAATTATCAACTCTTTCTTCTGCCTCTCCTTTTGGATTCAACTGAGATCAAACAATAGCAAAGATAGAATTCGACCTATGACTTCTTGAATCTTATCCCTGAGAGCTTTCAACTGCATCATGGGAAATAATACTTTTGCACAAGTAGAATGAAAGGATTCTTATTTCCCAGGTTGAGCAGTTATTATTCATGTCAGCTGCTGCTAAGAATATCCTGGGCAGACTGGAAGTATATTCTGGGAATATTACGGTTCTTTGTGGGTCTCTGCAGCGAGGGAACCCAAGCAAGCTCAGGGTCAGAACACATCGACACAGCTGCTTACAGGATTAGTTTCTGGGCTCGAGTTTTATCCGATCCTCAGTCTCCCTTCAGGAATGACCTGGGGCGATCTTCATGGGGAGAAGTCACCTCAGTGGAGAGATGGCCCACACCAACCGGGAAACTCCTCCTGGAGGCAGAGGAAGGGATGCACTGTGAGGAAATTCTTTTCTAGGTTTGCTTGGCTGTGATGAGAAATAGTTTGGGCATCTTAGTACTTTGGTACTTTTGCTGTCTCCCATTTTGGGCTTAGAAATGAGAAAGCAATTATTGTTCATGTTCAGGAATAATTAGGAGTTTTTATCATGGAAAAACACTAATGTGCTAAAGTGGCATTAAAAGGTGGAATATAAAATATCCCTGCCTTCTGATTAAAGCTATGTAATGATTTTGCACTCAATTCCAATGTGTGTGTTTGGGGGTTGCGGTTGGTTCCCACACCATCAAGCAGTTCTCTGACAACAGCTGGGTTTCCTACAGTTCAACTCAATTCTGACGCTGTCTACCTGAAGATAGTATCAGATCCCACAGGTTAAGGGCTCAGCCCCAGGACACTGCTCCCTACTCCCCTCTTCAGATGCTGGTTGCAAGTCTGAGTTGTCGCCTGTGCTATAAATCAGAGGTTCCTATGACTCCCTCCTTGGGTTTAATTTGCTAGAGTGGCTCAAAGAACTCAGAGAAACATTTTACTTACTAGATCACCAGTTTATTATGAAAGGCTATAACTCAGGAACAGCCATGGCAGAGATGCATAGGGTAAGATATGGAGAAACTGGGGTGTGGAGCTCCAGTGCCCTCTCCAGCGGTTCCACCCTCTCAACATCTCCAAGTGTTTACCAGCCCAGAATCTCTCTAAATGCCTCCTTTTTGAGTTTTTATGGAGGCTTCATTATACTGGCATGATTGATTAAATCATTGGCCATTGGTGATTGATTCTACCTCCAGCCCCTGCCCCACTCCCTTCCCTGGAAGTCAGGGGTTAGGGCTGGAAGGTCTGGCCTCTATTCTTGGTTGGTTCCCCTGGCAAACAGCCCCCTTCCTAAGAGGCTTTCTAAACGTCACCTTATTAACATAACAAAAGACACCTTTATCACTCTTAGCACAAGAAATTCCAAGGGTCTTGGGAGCTTTGAGCCAGGAATGAGACTGAAGACCAAATGCATATTCCTTATTATAAATCATAATATGACACTAAGTAAAAGTTATATGGAGAAAAAAGACTGGAAGGAAAGTATCAAAATGATAACACTAGTTGCCTCTATGAAGTGGGATGGTGGGTGATCCTCCTACTTTTATGTTTCCAAATGTCCTGTTATGAGCATGTGTTACTGTTATAATGGAAAAAATGAATGATAATACGAAGTGTTCATTTTTGCATTGGTAGGGCTTAAATCTAAGGGTCAGGAAGACTTATGGATTGAATTGTTGGCAGCAAAGTTTCGTATCAGAGGCAGAGACAGTGGTGTCCATAGGCTGGACCCGTGATGGTGGGAGATCAGAAGCTCCCAGAGGCCCCCAGTTCCTCTCAGAGAAGGCACCAAGTTGCTGGTGCCTGCTATTTATATACAAACAACAGATTAAGCATCACAATGGCACTATTCAAATGGGGAGGGGACTGCAGGCTGAGGTGAGGTGTAAATCCCCTCTGAGGTCAGGCCTGTGGCCCCAGGGCCCTGCTCCCCAATACTGTTGCATATCCTTGGTTGCCAACCTCTGTAAGTGTGTGTTCAGGGGAGTGCAGGAAGCTTGATTTAGTTCATCTGTGGTACATACAGCATGGAAGGGTGAGAGATGAGGCCGGGGGACAGCATTCAGAGCATAGATGGCTGTTGGGGCCGTGCCTGGGGGGCCGAGCTCCGCTCCTGACAAATAGAAATGGTGAGCAATAGGATATATTGGAGCCTGTGAGAAAGCCATTCGGTGTAAACCTAATTTGGCCTGACTTTGTTTTTCCAAAAGGGCCTGACACGGCCATTGAGCATGCATTGTACATCTGCTTTAAACATTTACTATGGCAAGAACAAATGCCCTTAAGATAAAGGTGCAACATCCCCCCACATTGGCATTTCCTTAAGGATAAGCACCTTTCCTTAGGCTAGGGACTGATTGCTGTGCTCACCTGTGACCACCCAGCTCGAGACAACAGACCTGCCACCCTGCTGTGTCCACTGAGACAGCAGACCTACCTGCTGTGTCCATCAATCGCTGTGCTGACAGAGCAGTGTCGAGACTATTGTAAAAAGGACATTTCAATCACATGTGAAACATCCTCTCTGGGGGTATATAACCACTCTGTGCACCCCACTTCTTCGGTGCCCTTTCTTCCTTTGGTAAGAAAGGCCCCGGGCCATGGTCCTCACATTTTAGCTCAGAATAAACTCACCCAAATTTTCATTTATAGATTGGTTACGGATTATTTTCGTCGACACTCCCTAGGAGTGCGCTACCTAAGTTTGGCTGCCACATCCTTCCAGTGTGATGTGATGTGAGGCATAGCATAAACACAACATATCTTTTTGGAGATTCAATTTGATTTAATTTGGGGGGGGGTGAGAAAGTCAAGTAATTTAACTGCTAAGTATTTTGTATCGTTTTTATATTAAACAAACAGATACATCAAGCATTGAAATGTGAAATCTGCATGAATTATTTAAAGAAAAAACACTAGAGTACAAAGAAATTTTGTGCCTGTGGCAGGCTGCTTCACGACACATCTCCAAACCCGCAGAGATTCACTCTTGGCCAATTTGACATGTTTTTTTCACGAGAAACTGAATTTATGGAGCAGAGAATGAAAAACTGTCTGGGACAGTGAATTGGAGATAATTTCCCAATATTCTTTTTGAAGGGGCTATGGAAAGGAAAAGCTGAGGAGTAACTCATGATAAATTTTTAAAAGCAATTAAGGTGCATATAAAACTCTGAAAGAACCACGTTAGAAGCCGGGAATGGTCTTTTTATCATTTTAAAGTGACATCATTTTAAAGGAATCTCTTTCAGGAGCTACACAGGTGGAGGAATGACATGTTTGTTCCATCATCACAGTTTCATCTCAGACAGATCACTCTCCAATCTGAGGGCATCCATGCACTCATTCATTCAGGCATGCATTCATTCATTCACTCCACAACGACTTACTGAGTCCCTGCCATGTGGAAATCCCTCTACTCGAGAGGAATAATTTCTTGCACTCCTGAGGCTGAGATCCTGTAGAGGTGATGCCTGGGACTGGAGCATTCCTGCCTTTACTGGAAAGCATATCTTGGACTTTGTGCCGTTGCACTCGGATTCTTGTCCTGCTCAGCTGGTACACTGATGGGCCTTGGGCAAGCTGCGCAACTTTGAAGAGTCTGAATGTGTGTTGCATGTTTCCTCACCTGTAGAATATGGACACCGCCCATCTCTCTCTCCTCATTCTGCCTGCTGCTCAGCGTGGCTGTGGGATTTGCTAATACATATGCAAGGCTTCGTCTTCTGCAACGTGTTCTACTGGGTTAAGCTGATCATATAAATAATAAATTAATAACTTCAAAGTGTTATTATTATAATCATTATACCATTATAATGAGGTTTTTTTCTCAGCTGTGAAGCTCATAAAATCAAGGTTAAGAGGTGCTTCTGAGAGGGAAGGCTGAAGCAGGGGGGTACTGTGAGCCTGGCACCCCTCCGCCCGGCAGGCACCTCCTGCTGCTGTGTGCCTCCCGGCACCACCGTGTCTCCGCCCTCACCTGGAGCAGCAGAAGGGCCCCGGAGTCGGGGCTTGATTTCAATGTTGCTTGGTGGTTTAGGCACAGAATCATCTCGTGTACAAAACAGGCTTCAGTTCAGGAGGGGTGTAGGGCCATCCTTCACACGTGAGATGGTGTCCCCTCCAGCCATCTTCCTTCCAAGGATCGGGGGCTTTGGTGAGTTCCGAGGGGAGCAGATGGACTACCTGCCCACAGAACAGTGGACAGAGGACAGCACTCTTTGCACTGGTGGCCCTGTCCACTCTGCCCTTCACAGCCCACTTAAGGGTACAGAAAGGAAAGTCTTGGAGGGCTTGCTGTGCTCCAGCCCTTTGTTCTGTGCCGCGGACCTGTATTAGCTCACTCCATCCTCACAAAAGCCCAATGCAGCAGACACTGTGGCTTCACCATTTTGCACTTAAGGAATCAGGCTTAAGAAAGTAGCTCATCCACAGTCACAGAGATGACGAGCGGGAGTAAATCTGGGTTTTCAATGCGGAGCCTGCCCTCAGAACCACAGCACTGTGCTGCCTCTCAATATGCTTGCATTTTAATCTCTTGTGTTTTGAGAAATGTCTCTTTTTCCTGCACATTTACCAGCATTTTTTTTTTTCTTTTGGAATTGGGCTCCACTCCTGATGGGAGGGACTGTGGTTAATTCAACTTTCTATCATTTACCCATCATTTATTCAGAGACTACTGAGTGGGTGGGCTTATGTCAGGTCATGGAAAACCTTTTCTACTTTGAATCAGAGATGCCTGAATTTACAGCCCAATTTCTATGTGTGACCTAGAATAAACCAGTCTCCATGAACCATAGTTTCCTAACATGTGAAATGGGGATTAGAATAACTATTTTTTATTGCAGGGATGTTGTGGAATTAGAAAAAATATTCTCAACATATCTAGCACAGAGTAAATTCTTGATAAATGTTAACTCTGCCTTGAGAAAAAAGAGTATACAGCTTACTTTCTGCTCTCACCATTTACACTGAGTATAACTTGCTATCAGCTACATCTACCAAAGCATCACAACATGGGTCACCCACTGTCTGCTGACTGAGGCTGCGGGAGTCCGTGTGGCTCCCATGACAGCAAACATGGATTGGCGACATGAGAGCATCCTTGAACTCTGCTGGATCTGCGGGAATGTCCCTCACACCAGGAAAGTGATGGGCTGGGCTATGCTGCAGTAACAAACAAGCCTCAAATCTCAAGGCTTAAGCTTAACACGATAAACTTTTATTTCTCTCTCACTCTACTTGTGTACTGTGTCAGATATAACGCCCTGCTCCCCACAGTCTCCCGTGGGTCCAGGCTGATGGAGGCTCCGCCATCACTGAGCTGCACCATCTGAGACACATGAGCTTCCTGGGGGCTGCAGCAGAAGAAGAGGAGGCTGGAGGGTCTGCCCCGGGAGTTCAGTGCTTCAGGTCAGAAGCGGCACACGTCATTTCCCTCACAGCCCGCAGGTCTGTCACGACCCCTCCTAACTCCATGGGGCAGGGAACACCTCCCTCAAGCTTGGAAGGAGAGGAGAAATGGATGCGGATAATCAGTCTGAGAACCTCTTCACGTAAGATCTTATTTCTGTTCAACTGGCTATTTCTTTGCAGCTCAGATCCCAATCAGAAAAGGATGCCTTTCTGCTAAAAGACATTGAAAACTTCCTTTTTCATTATATACAGGCATGGAGCCCAAAATAAGTGTAGGATGCAGAGCACTTGACTCAAACCAGAAAAGGAAGTTGTTTGGTTGGGGCAGCTCTGGATTCAGCTGTTGAGAGAGGATTGAGTCAAGGGAGAAGCCCCCTGCCCCCTCATAGATTGCGGCTTTTGCCCGGCTTGTCCGGCTTGTTCCAAGACAAGAATGACGGTGTGTACAATAACGGCAAATTGGAGCTTGGGGCTTTAAAGTTTCCGGGACTAGCAACCTCTGGATTGTCTCAGGGGACAGTGTTCGTGCTTGCGTGGGTTTGGCCTCTGACAGGGTTTGGAGACATGAACATCATCGTCAACAGCGACTTCAAAAGTAAAGAATATCCCAAACTCATCATAACTATATCGTGCATAGTAATTTTGAAGCTCTTGGAGGAAGCAATTTTGTTTTGAGCTGTTCCTCCTCTGACCCAGACGTGTGGTGTTCTGATGGAAGGAGATGGACATGGGACCCCTGAGCTCTCACTTCCAGCTGCTAGGCTTTGTGCTTACCTGCTCTCAGCCTTAGTCTCCTCATCAGTCCATGGGAACAACGATAACCCTGATCTTGCAGGATTGTCATGACCATCACAGGAAATAAGACAGTGAAGGGCCTGGTGCTACACCCACTCAGTCAGAGCTAGTTAAATGCCAGGTATTATTTTGTGTTTCCCACGTTTAAATTCACTCCTGGTTAGCTGGGGCTCCTGTATGATCCTGCACACCTTCAGCAACCTGCCTGGGATGGTGGGATTTGGATCACAGAATAATTCTCTTCCCACTCGTATCCCCCTCACTCGGGCTTCTTTCTGCACCTGAGAGACCCAATATCCTGCACTGGTTCTCATATAGTACCTCACTTCTTGTCCCCAAAGGAAGCTTGATGTTTTTCCTACCACTGTCATCAGGACCACTCAAGCTGTCTGTCTTCACCCACGCCATCTGTGAGGGCATTGGTGAGCCCTCTTTCCAGGCTGGAGAGAACATTTGGAAGAAGACAGTCACTGCCCACGGAGCAAGTCACACTGGAGGAGGAAAACCAGCAAAGAGGCAGGAAAGGGGGCAGCGAATGTCTCCATCAGTAAATAGTTTTCTTCTGGAACAATGTTAGCTAATTTAAAAAACGGAGACCCGTTGAAATGCAGAAGCAAAGCCGTGCCTTGAGGTGACCAGGTTCTGTGAGAGCGCGACAGCACAGGTGTTCCTCTGAAGACCGTTTACACGTGCACACAGGACCACTTTCTCTAGCTAATTAGAAATGTCATTTTATTGCCAGCCTTTCCCATCTCCTATCAATCTTTGTGGCAGACAACTGCTTGATGGAGGTAAATTTTCCAGTTTTGATGGTGTTTAGGTAATTTATGGGCCCCCAAAATAGAAAGGGACTGGAATAGAAAGGATCTTGATAACTCATTTAGTCAGCACCTGGCCTCTGCCCACAGGCTGACCCCTGTGCCACGTATACGCCGTGTTTCAATGGTGATGCCAATATTTCCATTGATTCATCTATTCAGCAATGTATTGAGTAATGATAAAAATAAACTGCTGGCATTTATTAAGTATTTACCTATAGGCCAGAAACCATGCTAAGTGCTTTGCACTGCTTTTCTCATTTTATGTTAACAATTCGCTGAGGGATAGGCTATTGCTATCCTGTTATAGACGTGCTTTGGGAAAGTTGAATAACTGGCACCAAAGAGCTGTGAATAGGACACAGCCCTGCCTTCTAGGACCTTACAGTCCAGAGAGGACACACAGGACAACCGAATGCAGGTGACAAGCATGTGAGACTGTGTTAGGGAACTGCATGGAAGCCACCTTAGTGCAGCATTAGGATGTCAATGCAGGCTTCCTGGAGGAGGTGATGTTTGGGTTGAGACCTGAGTAGCCAACCAGGTAAAAGATGGGGTGGGGCAGCCCTATCCTACCGCCCTTGCAGGGTGAGGTTTTAACCAGGCTCTTCTGGCTTCTTTCAGTGTGCAGTAGTGACAAAGTGGAGGTTAAGGCTTTCTAGATTAGAAAACGAAAACCTGGACTGTGTTGTGGGCCCACTCCTGGTGCATGAATGAATCGCCCTAGAATTTGGCTTCTAAGTACAGTAGGAGCAAAGCCCATGAGGAGAAACCAGCACAGTTCTTTGCCTAATGGACAGGTCACGTGGTTCAGTATGAGGGTGGTGAGAGGGAGTGGAGTGAAGAAAGATGAGGCCAGGTCCCCCCAGTTCTTATAAGCCCAGATAAAGGGTTTGGACTTTATTCTGAAGGCCGTAGGGGTCCACGGAAGGGTTTTCGACATGGCTTTCCATTTTAGAACCTTACTTTGGCTGCAGTAAGGAAAGTGAATTGAGCAGGGAAAGCTGAGAGTCAGGGAGAGCAAACCGGGTGGCGGCTCCATGCCTGGGTGGATGAAGGGGCCGGGGGTCTGGGCGAGGGCAGCTGTAGTGGAGACGGAGAGAAATGGACTATGGGGGGTATTAAGGGAACACCGCACGCAGGACCTGGTGGTGGACTGACTGTAGGAGGAGAGGGGCGAGGAGTAGAGGGTCATGCCCAGTCTCTGGCTTGGGTTGCTGGATAGATGGTGGTGGCAGCTATTAGGGTAGGAAAGAGCACAGTGTAACTGGCCTTTTAAGTTGGCAGAAATAATGTGGCATGATCATGAAAGCAATTTTATATTTTATCTCTTACTATTCCTTTAAATCTGCTGCATGGGGTGAAAGCTTGGGCAGGTCTCATGACTTTTGTGGTCTCTTTGGTGGTGCCGGGTCCTTAGTCACTTTAAGTCACAAATGCAGCTTCAGTAAACAAATAGGGGGTCCAGTGCAATCTGTTAACGAGCACCCCAATCCTCATTTATGTGTAGGGTCCCCACCTCTGCCCAGCAAGGACCCCTGCAGGTGGCACATTCCCCCTTAGGGAGGGGAGTGTGGTCGGCCTCTCTGCTCCCAGCTCTTCCTCACCCACTTTCCAGGCGCTGTGTGTGAGCCCTCAGCATAGAAGGGGGCGCAGAAGAGAGCGACAGGCCTGGGGATGGCCTTACTTGACTCACGACTGTCTCTGAGCCTTCAGTGTAGAAGGGGGTGCGGAGGAGAGGGACATGCCTGGGGATGTCCTTACTCGACTCATGCTGCTGTGACATGGCTCTGCCTCTCGGCCTGGCAGGTGTTCTCAGGGGCACTTTTTTTTTTTATTTTTTTTTTAAGATTTTATTTTTTTCCTTTTTCTCCCCAAAGCCCTCCAGTACACAGTTGTATATTCTTCGTTGTGCGTCCTTCTAGTTGTGGCATGTGGGACGCTGCCTTAGCGTGGTTTGATGAGCAGTGCCATGTCTGTACCCAGGATTCAAACCAACGAAACACTGGGCCACCTGCAGTGGAGCGCGGGAACTTAACCACTCGGCCACGGCCACAGGGCCAACCCCTCAGGGGCACTTTTATGGATTCTTTGGCGACTCCCTATTGGGCCCCTCTTTTGTGGGGAATGCTTCTCTTTCAAGAGGATGCACTCACTCGCACCTCAGCTTCCGCTTCTGCCTGTAGGTCCTTCTGCATCTCCACGCTGAGGCCCACCTGGCAGGATCCATTTTAGGATGGCCCTGGGTCAGTGTTCTGCCCCGGGTTCCCCTCCAGCCTGTGGGGTTCCCTTGCTTTGATCTGCCTTTTGATCTGCACTTACTTCCCAGACAGGGACTAAATCCTGCTGCATCTCAGCTCTGGCTTCCTCAGCATGAGTCAGGCTAGATTTGCTGCGCTCCCCACCGTGGCCTCTCAGCCGTTGGGGTTAGTGGGGGGCCCCTCTCCATCCCTCCTGTGTGGGAGGATGATGCTCCCAGCTCCCAGTGACCATATCTGAAGGTATCTTTCTTCAAAAACTAAATTCCTTACTATTTATCTTGGTTCTTCTGTGTCTTCACTGACAATTGATCATTTAGCTGGTTCTCATTGCCTAGTTCGAAATGTCAAATTGAAGTCTGTATTATACCTTGATTTGGCATTTGACGTTTATTATGTGTTGAGATCTCCTTTGAAACCTCCAATTTAATATTCTGTTGCGTTGTACTTTCAGTCTTTTCCACAAGCCTTCCTGTTTGAGCCTATGCTGTACTGTGAATGGGTGGGGAGGCATTCTTGTGTCTATACTTCAGAGGAGGAGCTGGAGGAACAAGGAGATTAAGTGGCGGAGCATGGTTAGTCTGAATGAACCAGCTAAGGGCCTGTGGAACTGACTGAGTCAGGAGGCCCGGGCTGGGCAGCCTCGGCTCCCTCTGGGCAGGGCCATAGCAATGACCCCGTAAAGCAGTGTCTAAGGTGAGCCTTCCTGGATGGGACAGGGCCTCAGCAGCATGGGCATCACCTAGGCTGGGGCTGACTGAGAAATCAGGTAAGATAAGAGCTCACCCAGAGCTCTGACCTGTGTCTTCAGAGGAAGAGGCAGGGGGAGTAGAGAGTCAAATGAACTGTCTTAGGCTCCTGTGACCTGAGGCAAGTCCCTTCACCTCTCTGAGCCTCAGTTTCCTTATCTGCTAAATAGAAGTGATAGTATCTTCCTCACAATGTTCTCGCAGGACCGAATGAGGTACTCCTGTTAGATCCCAGCACACTGCCTAGGGTGGGTGGTAAATAGTAGACACCGTCCTTAAGCTGAGGTTATGGTTATTAAGAAGAGGTCTACCTGGCGCTCCAGGAAGGAAGGTGGGGTCAGAAGAATGAGAGGATTAGGAAGACCCTCCTCTGGAACTTCATGAAAGCAGAGGTCCCAAGTTCTCATCTCCCTCAGTGACTTTCTAGTTGTTTCTTCTGGGTCTTCGGCATTCTAGTAGTTTTTGGAAGCAGCAAAGGAGCCGGGCCTGGAGAGACTTTCAGCCCATCTCAGTGTGACTGGGGGAGGCTCCCTCCAGTGGGCAGAGTGGAGGCAGTGACAATGACCAAGGGGAGAAAGTAGGCCGCGTTTCTCAGTCCTAATGAAGAGAAGACAGGAGTGCTCAGGGTGCTGGCCCTGAGAAGAGGGAGCCCCAAAGGCCGAGCAGTCAGAAGGCCCATGTATAAGGTGGCACTGCCCATGGTCCCCTGTGGAACTCCAGGGCACAGAAGATGAGCTTCTAGTCCCGGGGAACCCACAGCAAAGACGCAAGGGCCAGTCAAGACACACCAGGGCACTCAGCCCACCACTGTCTTTGCTTGAGTTGACTCTCAATTTAATGAGATTGCGAGGGTGAGGTAGGCGACTGCCTGCAAACACAGGAAATCCTTCTGTAGGTGCTGTCTTGTGTTGTCTTCGGGCCTTATAATGTTACGTGTACTTTAAAATAGAAGACAGCAAAACTATGGAGACAATAAAAGGATCGGTGATTTTCAGGGTTTTTTTGGCGGTGGGTGGGGAGCTGAATGGGCAGAGCACAGAGGATTTTTAGGGCAGAGAAAGTACTCGATATGAGGCCATAATGATGGATACGTGTCATTATACGTCTGTACAACACTGTGAGTGACCCTAATGTAAACCGTGGACTTTGGGTGATAATGATGTGTCAATGCAGGTTCATCAGCTGTAACAAATGTCCCTCTCTGGTGGTGGATGTTAATGATGGGGGAGACTGTGCATGTGTGGGAGCAGGGCGTGTATGGGAAATCTCTGTACCTCCCTCTCAATTTTGCTGTGAAATTAAAACCGCTTTAAAAAATAAAGTCTTTATAAGAGATAGAATATATCATGTGTTTAATCACACTATCATTCTTGTTCATCCCGACTTGAGTGATGATTTTGCAGAATATGAAGTGCCTTTTTCATTCCATCCCTGGAGTCTTGTTGCTGCTAGGTTAACCATGACTGACAGGATTGGGGTCTTGCCCCAGCAGAGTGTGTGTAGGTGTGCGTGTGCCTGTGCCCACGTGTGTGCCCTTAGGATGAAACAACAGGCAGGTGGGAAGAGGTGAAGTAGCATAAAATGTGACAATTAAGTATTTTAGCTTCAGGTCTTCCTGCTTGTAATTTCTCTTCTAAACTGGTGTTTTTGTTAGAAATAAGTCATAGAGCAATCCTAAGGACATAACTGGGAAAACACTGTTGGGGGATCTTCCCAGTGGAAACTTGCTGAGGTGGCTGCCATGTTTGTATTAGCAAAATCCATGCTAGTTCCTGTATAGAGAAATTTATTTCTTCACGTGCAGAGGTGTGGTTGGGGGCTCATCTTATGGCAGCTTTTACCCTGAAAAGTGTGTCAGGGCTTGGTTTTTAGTACCTAGTGGGCCTGGTAAAATTCAGTGATCGATCAATGGTCTCTGTCTCAACTTGATTGATCAATCAGTGGTCTCTGTCTCAACCCGATGTCTCAAACTTGAGCACACAGTGGAGTCCCCTGGTGGGCTTGTGCAAACACAGATTCCTGGGCCCCACCCCAGAGCGGCTGATTCAGTAGGCCCAGGATGGGGCCAGATAATTTCCCAGGTGATGCTTATGCTGCTGGCCTGGGGACCACGGTTTTAGAACCACTGGGCCTGTGAACAATTATAATAAAACTCGATGTCATCTTTTTAGGCACCTAAACAAACTCATTGTTTACTCTTAGGGGTTTAGAGGGTTACACAGTCAAAAGGAAAATGACATGCAGCTTTATTAACCTGGGCCAGTTCCAGGAACCCCAAAGCAAAGCTCAGGTCAACTGCAGACTGGAGAACAGAGTCCCGCCTTGAGGCAAAAGTATAGTTTCCAGACTGCAACCTGAATCCGGCCCTTGGGTGACCAGCGAGTGGTGGAGCTGGGATCTCAATGCAGGCAGAGACTGTGAGTCGGACGGCTAGGTGACGTTGTCTAACAATGAGCACCAGAGGCCAGGCTCCCCATGAGCCAGGCCCATGTACCGAGACAGAATTGCAGAACAGGAAAAGCGGGTTCTGGGCTCAGCATCCTCATTCACATCCGAGAGGCCCTTCTTGTCTTCTTGTGCTTCTTGCTGCCATGTGTGTGCACACTTGGGCTTGCCTTGTAGATGTGCACCTGGTGGCTACTCAGCTCGCCTGCTGGGCCTGCCCTTTCCTCTCGGCCCCATTTCCTTGCCATGGACTGGTTGCATAAGTGTTCTCTGGATCTCCCAAATAAGCGTGGCTGCACTTCTCCCGCCACGGCTCTCTTGGCTGGGCCACCTACCGGCTGAGTGAATTCCAGCTGGCAAGTGAGGTACGGATCTCTGCCTTGATTTCCTCAGCTGTAATATGGGGATATAATAGTGCCATGGGTATTGTGAGAATTAAATCAGTGAATGTGTGTGAAGCCTTGAAATGAGTGTCCAACACAAAGTAAGTTCTCGAAAGGCCATGTTTTTACTCTTAGTCTTTTACTGGAGAAGAGCAAATCAGAGGGAGGAGAGAGCCGGTGGAATGTCTTTTTCAGAATTTCCCTACCTAGGAAGACGGAGTATAAATTGCCTTCTTTATGGACCACGGTTGAAAGATGAGGAGGGCAGATAAAATTCACCCCTCCACCCATGATCACATGATATTATCATGTCCACATAATGCATTCACCTGAACCTAGAAGAGTAGCTTGAGTATAAACGCACTCAGAGAACGCAAAGTCTTTCACGTGATTTTGAGTCTCATCTTAGCCATACACTCAAATCTCTGTTATGGATGAAGGTATAAAGTGAATGTTTGATTTGCTTAAAAATCACTGAGCCAGCGAGAGGTGGGTCTGAACTCAACTTCAGCCTCTCCAGCCCAGTGCCAGGCACTCTTTGTGCCCAACCGAGCTATGGGAAGTGGTCAGGGCACCTATTTTTCCTTTCCCACGTTCCCAAATTGGGGGCAGGGTGAAGCATTTGGATGCAGTGGTCATAATTTCCCGCTGTTTCTGCTAAAGGTCAAACTGGCAATGCCGCTCTGGCCATTTCTGGCGTCTCCGGTGAGTTATTTATGCCTGTGTACACGGCACACCATTTACACACGCTGAGATGCGATCTATGCATTTGAAGGATGGTTATGACTGCAGCCTCTCTATTATTTTACAAAAAGCTCCAGGAAATATGATGTTTTTCTCAGAATGCCAATATAAAAGTTGATATAAAGATTGGCGATGTGTAAGCTTTGACATTACATAAATATATATGGGCACTGTAAAAGTTAACAACCGTTTTATTTATAATTATATTGCAGATTGATATTTTTATATCCACATTGTCAATGGTAACCTTTCTGCCTTCACTTCAGTGTTGGCCCCAAATGTTTATACTTGATTTTTACGTCTGTGTTTCCTTCTGGAATGTCAGGGCGCACACTGTCTTTCCTGAGTCACAGTGGTATTTAGTGTCACTCATCCTTCCTTCCAGGAAAAAGAAAATTCTTGTCCCACTGGATTCATAATTCATGGTATTCTGGTGCACTGTTGGATAGCTCTTCATTGCCATGTAAGTACAAACTGTACTTTTCCTGTTCTCTGTATCCTCATAATAATATTTCTGGATGGCCACATCTGTCTTGCAAGATAGAAAAGTTACATTTGGTTGAAATTTGAGCCCCTGGATTATGAAATATCATTAATCTGACTCTTCCAAGTGTACAAGAATGTAGATCCAGACTCTTGTCTTTGCATACGCTTGAAGAAGATAACAGCACGTTTTACCATCTGCTTAGCTCTCCTCTAAGGAAAAAAAATTCCGCATCTTAAATATCTGTTCTTGTCTACGAAAGATTCCCTATTGAACAGGGAGCTAGTCCTTTTAGCTGGCGGAAAACCACCTTGGCGTTGCTTTGGAAGTGGAAAGGGGAAAAGCGATATCCACATCATGTGCAGAACTATTGGCCCTGGAATAATGATATTTTCTTTCTTGATGGGCTCAAATTAAGCAAGACTTAGATAATCCCAGTGCTGCTGGTGGAGGCAGCTCAGTGCACGCAGAGGCAAGAGCGACTTGGGGAGTCAGGAGGCACAGGTTCTGTGCCTGGTTCTGCTGCTTACTAGTCATGGGCCCTCCCTGAGCCTCTGTCTCCTCTTCAGTCAGAGACGGCATTGAAGGGTCCTCCTCAGTCTGCCTCATGAGATCATGTGTGCAAAGGCTTGGTACAAGTGCAGTGCGTGATTTTTTTTTTCTTGGAAGTGAAATTAACTGACGTGCTTCCTTGATTAAATTTAATCACTCGCTCACTCATTCAATACACGACTTAGAGATGTGTCTAAAGGATGCAGCCAGATGCCGGCACAGGATAAGCCCCTGCCGGTAGTTTCTGGTTTGTTATTTCTGATGTGTGTGCTTAATTTCCATGGCACACCAAGGCCTAGTTAAAGGTTTTCTATTAGGAAGGCTGGATGGGCCTTTTGGGAAGGGGTGTCCCACATTCTCCTGGCATGGAGGAGAATGAGGTGGCCCTGGGGGGGATCTGAGTCAGAAGTCCCCTCTGCTCTTCCCCCACCTGCAGTCCTCAGGGTGGAGTTACTGCTGGGAACAGACAGAGACACTTACTCAGTGCTAAGTAGGAGTCAGGCACTCTGCATACATTATTCAGTCGTCCATAAATATCTCATGATTTCTCTCCATGTCCCAGATAATCATTGGAGATTAGAGCTATGGCAGCGAGGAGGACAAGGTCCCGTCCGAGGAGCTTGCAGGGTGGTGGCAACTCCCAGAAAGCCCTCCAGGAGGGTATTAATATCTCCATTTTACCTATCAGGAAAATGAAGCTTGGATTTGCAAGGGGTCCCATCTAGCCTCACATCAACGCCACCTGGACAGCGTGTGGGAGAACCAGACCCTGGCCCCAAAGCCCCTCGCTTTCCTCTGCATTCTGCCCCCTCCCCCAAACTGTGAGTCAAAAAGCTGGTGATGACAATAGAGGTGAAAACCAGACCAACGAACAAGGTGGCGGATGCCTCTGAGCCCAGGGCAGTACCACCAGGAGAGCCACCCAAGGACCAGATGTAGTTGTGGGTTGGAGGGAGTGGCAGTGACTGTTGTGGTCCTAGTAAGACGTATACAAGTGCACTGTTCTCAGTGAGGCCACAGATGCTGTAGGCTTTAAACGTTTCTTGGATTTAAGCTGAGTGCTTGCAGGTAGGCAATAGATCCCCATCCCCCACCATAGGTGAGCTCCAAGTGTGTAGGTGAGGATTAAACCAAGAATATATGGCTCACCTACCAATAGTCATCCAGGCCTTTCATTCTTGGGCCATCGGAGGAAAGGAGTGACACAGATTTCTCTTGTTTTAATTTTCATTTACACAGTAGCGCACATTCGGGCTGTCTGGAGGAAGTGAGTGGTCTGGCTTCTATCTACTTCTCTGTACTACTGTTTGCCTCACCCTGCATTCAGACTCTGGAGCAGCCACAGAGAATCATCCCAAAGTCTTGCCCTGTTTGATGCCTCTTGGCTTATACACTTGAGGCTCCTTTCACTCTTGTCTGCATCCCAAACTCAGCTCGCCCCACTGTCTCTGTCATGCGTGGAGAGTCCTCCTCTGTATTCTGCAACGCCCATCACAGCAGCAAGGGCATTGCTCCGTTGATCTCTGCATCCTACCTGTCTGTTTCATTAGACCGTGAGCGCCCCGTGCACAGGGACCATCGATTTATTTTCTGTCTTCATAGCACCTGCCATAGTGTCTCGCACATAGTAGCTGCTCAAGAAATGCTTGTTGAATGGGCAATAAATGAATAAGTCACCCAGCAGTATATTAAAACGAAGCATTTTCAGGTCTTTGCCGACCCCCACAGTGACGCTGCTCAGCGACTGTGGACATGACATGTTAAAAGCCTATGTAACACGAGTTTTCCAGAAGCTCCTTCTATTTAGTCGTCAGTTTGGTTGAAAAGCATTTGTCAGGCTACTAGGCTATGTTCAATGACTGCATTTGACTCCTTGAATGTGTCCCTGTCTCAAGGGCCAGTTGCCAGGCCCCTAACATGACCAATAGTCACAAGTCCAGGGATGGTAGGGTCCCAAGTGGCTCTTACAACGATAACAGAGATTTAACTTTTCTGCTTGGCCTAGATGAAGAAATGACATGGACTCTTTGAACATAGGATGTAGGTCTTATTTATCTCTAGAATGATAGCATGAGTCATATGGTTTGGCACTTCTTTGGTGCTCAATTAATGTTTGTTGAATGAATAAATGAGCCTGTAGATATTAACCATAACACTTTGTAGATACAAATTCCCACTTAAGAATAAAGAAATGACAACACTTGGGAAAAAATAATAGACCTTTGGATTTTCAAACTATCAATGATTTTAAGGTTAGTGGGTGGGTAAAATAATATTTTTGTGAGGGTCTGGACTCTGTTTTCACAGCTTTCCACATACTATCTCACTTAATCTTTGCATAAATTCTGCAAAAATGCACTATTGTCCCTTGCTTTATGGATGAAAAATTGAAGCTCACAGATGTTCACACAGCTGGAAACCAGTACAATTGGGATTGAAACCCTGAGGTGGTCTGAAACTGGAACGTATGCTAGGATTACCTTTTGGGTTTTAGAATTAGTGGCTGGGAATCCAGAGACCCAGTTAGCTCAAAGACAGTAAGAACGCTGTTAGGCTTTTAAACTCTGACTCTGCCTGAGAGTTCATTCAGCAGGACATCTTTGAATTCGAATCTGAACACACTTTGTAGAAGGGTTTCCAGCACGGGGCAGGGAGCAGTCATGTCCACCGCTGCGCTCCAGCCTTAGGGGGTAGTGCACGGCTGAGAGTATCTTTCAAAAAGAAAGATCAGAGGCAGAGGCTCTGAATTTCAGATATTGTTTCAACCTCCAGCATTCCCTTCATTTCACTGCAGTTTGGGCACTTGTCTTCCTCTTGAAGGGTAATTTAGAAACTGCTTTCCTTTGGCCAGGTGGTTGCCTATTTGGGTGGTGTGTGAGAATGCGGCTAGATGAATTAGCATTGCAGGTACTTGACAGTTGCCTTATTAATTAGACTGCTTCATTTAGCAGACACCCTTCATATCATCCTGCCTCCTGCATATGTGGCATAGGCCACCACTCACGTGTTGTGAATGAGGAGTGCTGGGACGGACCCTTCACCCAAAATAGCTCCCTTACTAGCTGTTGTCACACCTACAGTCTTGCTGCAGGTCAGCCTGTGTCCCAGCTACTTGTAAATGTCAAGTTGATCCCAAGAGGGTAGAAAGTGACCCTGGAAGCTGGACTTGGAAAGGATCTTAGAATTCTTCTTGTCCAGTTCCCTGCCAGGTCAAGAGTCCTTTTAACAGTATTTTCCAGATCTGGTTATCTACCTACCATGCAAATGCTTCCAGTGGACAGAGACTCCCACTTTCATGGTTAATTGTCTCTACTGGCTAGGATGTTCTTTCTTCTATAAAGCCCAAATCTGTTTCTCTAGGTTTCATGTCAACACAGAAAACATATCTAAAATAGTGATGATATAAAAATCTCCCAAGATTCCTATATATATATGTAGAGGCAGATCTCCCGGAATCCCAATCTTCTCCATTCTCCTCGGAGGACGGCTCAGAGCTTTCCTTTCTAATGGTGCCTTTCACTTTGCAGCCCACATTTGCCCACCTGGTCTGAGAATTTACACTAATAATGATCACAATCCTCTCTAGAAAATTTGAATTTTTCCTCTCTGGAGATTTCTATTTTAACTTTAAATGTTCTTTTAACTTTAGATGCTCTCTCATTTATCTTTAAAACAAAACCAAAACCATTGATTGATCCTTCTATGGTTATTTTTATTCAATTTTTTCTTTGGACATCAAATTCCTTGAATATATGATATATGTTCTCTGCCTCAGCTTCCTCTCACCCATCCATCCTTCCATCCATTCATCCATCCATCCACCTACTCACCCATCCATCATCCATCCATCCTTTTATATGTCCATCTAGTTATTTATCTATTTGTCCATCTAGGCAAAAAAGTATTTTCTAAGGTTTCACTAAATGTCAGAGATAAGGAAGTCACATTCTGTGCTCAGGGTCACTTGGGAGCTGATAACAAATCCTCATGTCTGCCAATAATCAAAGCCCACTTGCCTGCCCTCCTAATGGACTATTTTGCCTTTCCAGTCTCATGAGAGTGTCTCTCCTTGGCAGTCTTAATGGGAACCATATTTGAAGAGAGTTGGAAATGTGGCTCTCAGACATCCAGCTCTTGCATTGCGGCGTAGAGTTAAGAGGACAGGGATGGTGCTGAGTGCTATTGCTGCCATCTAGAACAGAACCTCTCTGCCTCCTCCTCCATAAACACACCTCAACTCCTGTTTAAACTCCCAAAGAACAATAATAACAGACGCATCGTGCTTCTGCCTAGTAACAACCCAGCTATCTCTCTTACAACAGAGGTGCTCTCATTCTCTCCATGAAATAGGAGAAACAAAGTCATAGCAGTCACAGGACCTGGCTGTGAGGGATGCTCATAGCCATTCTCTATCAGTCACAATTCTCCTTTAATACCTTATCCCTTAAAGACTGAATTATAAGGTTAAATAAACATCACAACACATATTATATAAAATAATAAGGGAATACTGGGTGGAAAAAGAAATTGGTTACTGTATACTGACAGGTAAATAATAATCAAGGGATATACATATCTGTTGCAGCCCCTATTTATGCAGCTGGTTGTGAGACCATCCTTCTCACATTACTAATGGCATTCATTAGTAATTTATTTTTTCCACTGTCTGTTCCAAGTTCCCTTTGCCCTGCCTATATCCCACACTTTAGCTGGTCGTAGTTCTTCACCTGGTGGGATGACTTGAATCTTTCAGTCTCTTGAAGGGTTTGTACCCTTGGTGGTGCTGACTGCATTGGGTTATGATGATTTTTCAACAACTTTTGCCCCTAGGCAGAGAATCACCAGATAGTTCCCCAGGGGATACTCTGGCTTCTTGAGATAGTCTTCTCTGCCCCCAGTGTTTCACAGCAGCTCTATTTCTCTTCTATAATCAGGAGATATCACCAAGTTGGCCTAGTATCTCTCTTTTATGCCTGTTGGTTTAGTGGAAGGAAGAGCTCAGAATGACCAGGTAGCCATCTCAAGTTAAAGTTCAAGGAACGATTGCCGTGTCCCTCTGGGGAAAGCACTTCTGCCTTGAGAACAAAGACCGCTAAGCCAGCGGACTCCAAAGTTATGGAGATGTGAAGAAAAATTTTCCAATTGATTATAGAAGTGACAGTGAGGGTGGCCACTCCTGTTTTCATTGCTTGAAGCTCCCAGTTTTACATTTTGGCTGTCAGAGAGAGTCCTTCGTTGGTTGCTGGTTCACAGCATATGCTGCATTTTATAGGATTGCTTTCCAACTCTGCACGGTGGTGCCTCTGAGCTAGTGCCATAGCTGAGTTTTTAACAGATCACTGCAATTTTATAGAAGGTCAGCTGTATCTGCATAATTAGGAAAATGGTAAGAACAGTGAGTGCCAAGGGCACAAGTCCGTTGCCTTACTCATTCTGCTGAAATAAATTTCTTTGCAAGATGCGATGGTACATGGAAGCAACATTATGGTAACGGCAAAGGCATACTGTAGGTTCAGGGATGATAATCCTGCAGGAGCATCAGGGGCAAAGAAGGCAAATCCAAATCCAGAGTAAGTCTATTCTAATGAGGACAAATTGCTGACCCTTCTGTAGAAGGGGCCCAATATAATCTAAATGCCACCAGGTGCCTGGCTGCTTCTCTTGGAATTGATGCCATATTGTGAACATGGTTTTTATCTCTGATTTTGGCAGGTAGGGCGTTTGGCAATCATCGCAGCCAGCAGAGATCTGTACTGTTGAACTGATGCGTAACTTCAATCTCTGTCCTGGCCACACTGCTCAGGAGCCCATTGAGCAAGCACTGAGGTAGCTGGGGAAAGAGGCTGACTTGTCCAGAATGGATTACCATTTCTGCTTGATTTCTGAGACCAACCTGTGCAGAGGGTGCCCTTTGGTAAAGAGTTGTATGGAATACAGACATCTCCACGCTCTATGCTCGTTCTGACAGGTTCTGCTCCCTACTTCTTACTCAGAACTCCTTCCACCATTTCTCTGATCCAACTCTTGTCAAGCCTTCACCCAGGTAGCCAAACCATTGATCACTGCTTGTGAATCCATGTAGATCTCTATCTCTGACCATCTCTCCTTCCAGGCATGGTTTGATCCTGCAGGTTGTAGGATTGTAACTCACGTTGGCATTAGAGCCTAACCACTCTTCTTCTGTAAAAGTGAGAGCACTGATTGAGAAGGAGCAGGAGCTGGGAGGTGGAATGGGGACGTTTGTATGAATTCTGATGAAGCTAATATTTCAAACCTCCGCTCTGTGCTGAGCCTCCCTTATCAGCAGAAGACGCCTCTCCTCTCCCCTCTAGAGAGGCCAGTCTTCCCTTGTGTGGACATTCGGCAATGTCCTCACCTAGGCATTTCACTTATAAGGGAAAGCAGGTATCCTCAAGTTCCATCGCCACAGCCCTGCATTGCCTCCAGACTGACCATGGGCAGAACTCAGCAGACTCCAGGTAGATCGGCACAAGAAAGAGCTGCTCATAGTCTCAGCTGTTCATCACCGAAGGGCATGATTGGTAGGAAAGGTTCTAGAAACTGTTGCTGAGCCTGGTGCTTGCTGTCTGCTGAGGCCTCGTGGCTGCCTGCTGCTGAAGCAATGACAGCTTCGGCTTCTTTCTGCCTTCTAAGTCTTTCAGAAATCCTTCTTGTTGGAAGATTTGAAAAAGAAGCAAAGCTGGCAGAGGAGTCTGGGAAGTGTGGTTTCTCACCTTCTGCCTCTGTGCCTTATGGGACAACATAGGACAGTAGAGAGAGTGACAGGCACCAACAGACAGCGTCCGACTCGAGGACCCGGCGAGCGGCGTACTTGCAGGCTTGTGAGAAGAAGGAGAAGTAGTGACAGAGGAAAGAAGGAGGGTTTCTGTGAACTAGCTATTGGGGAGTTTAGAAAGGAGATAAAGAAAATACCTTGAGGGGGCTGGCCCCACGGCCAAGTGGTTAAGTTTGCGAGCTCCGCTTCAGTGGCCCAGAGTTTTGCTGGTTCGGATCCTGGGTGCAGACATGGCACCGCTAATCAGGCCACGCTGAAGTGGCATCCCACATGCCACAACCAGAGGCACTCGCAACTATACAGAATGTATAACTCTGTACTGGGGGGCTTTGGGGAGAAAAAGGAAAAAAAAATAAGATTGGTGACAGATGTTAGCTCAGGTGCCAACCTTTAAAAAAAATTTAAAAAGAAAATGCCTTGAATTGGCTAAAATCTTATCATTGCTGGAAATAGTTTCATAATTGTTCTTGCTTGAAAAGACAGTTTCCAAGGACAGAAGAATGATATAGTTGGTCCCTTATAAATGGCTTATACCCTGGTGGAAACCAGTTCCTAAAAACTAATAAATTTCAAAGATTCCTTGGAAACTGTTAAGGGAGACAGTTCTCTATGGGATTTGCTAAAGCTGTTTCTGTTTATAGAAACGCTGAGGTTTTTCTCTCTCTGAAGTGTCTTCTCTTGGGCATGACATGTGTTCCAGTGGAAGCCAGAAGAGTGATAGAGCCGGGGAGAGAGTGGGACACGTGTTTGTTAAGAGGTTTTGACAAAGTATCCGGAAGGGGCATCTGGTATTAACAGTGGGAGCTAAATTGCACTCTTTTGTTTCTTTTGGCACATGACGGAAAATGAACCCAAATGTCCCCTTGGGTATGATGGCTGAAATGTGAGCTCTCTGGAAAAGAACAGGGAATTAACATTTGAAATATGTCTACTTCTTGGCACCCATACCCAGAAAGTCTGAATTATGAATAATGCATACATGATTATTTCTGATTAATATTTTAACCCTCGATATTGCACCAACAGGGAGCATGCTGGCATTTTTATGGCTTCTGTAACAATAGGGAACAAAGATTCTGATTCAGCTGTCAGAAGCAAACTCAGCTATATGTGTAAGGACCCCTCATGCCCAAGGAAACTCCAATCTGCCTTCATATGTTGAAACCAAAGACTTCAGAATGAATTCGAACCCAGTGGACTTGTGTCAAGATCCTTTTAAGGAACTAGGTAAGCTCAGTAGGAGCTTTTCACCACAGAAGGGGATCCCATAGCTGGGTCAGACCCCATAGTCAGAGGGAGAGTCTGAGTTTTGGATATTGGGGAGCCTTGAGGGTGGGAAGGAAGAAGACACTGAGGGTTGAAGTAGGGCAGAAAGTGAAAGATGCAAGGAAGGGCCGAGCCAGGGACTTCCGGAGGAGAGTGAAGTGTGGTTCAAGCAATGGGTTGGGGCGAGTGGTTCAGATCTATGCTGCAGAGACTCCTCAGGTCCTTGGCTTGCTTTTCAAACTTGTGTCTGTGGCAGTCGAAGTGGCAAATCAAAGCCACAGTGCGAGGTCTGTAGTCCCTGAAGACTTGGTTGTGCACAGGAACTGCCCCACTGGCTCACTCTGAGGCCCCAGTGGTGACTGGCCTCCATCTGCCAAGTCTCTCTTTGTAACTGTCCTTCTATGACTGTTTCCTCTGAGGGCAACGTGTGTGAGCTGGGCTCCCACTTTCTGGATGTGGAGAGGACACGGTCCTGGCTGCTCACAAATGTGCCTTGACTCACCTCATCTAGGGGAGGTCCTGCCATTTTATATTCTCTTGCTCCTTCTGGAGTCCATCGCCAAATAAGGAAAGCATCCTGTTGAAGTACATGATTGTGTCACCTGGGGCTGCTTCAGTTACAAGTGACAGAAGCTCAACTCGAGCTTGCTTGACTTGCTTTTTAAAAATGGATTTTGTTGCCTCATATAACTGAAAAGTACAGAGGTAGATCTAGGTTTAAAAACATCAGAGGACGGAGAATCAAAAGATGTCATGACTCATGGGAACTCCAGTGCCCTCTCGCACACATCTGCCGATCTCCGACGCGGTATCACCCTTAGGCAGGTTTCCTCCCTGTGGCTGTGGGATTACAATTACATGAGCTCAGGTCCAGACGTAAAATAAGTTCCCTTCTTCTGGCAGCTCTGGTTCAAGTCCTGAGATTGAGTCTTGTTGGGCCAGGGTAGAACCTGTAAACATCTCCAGACTAATCTCTGTGATCGGGGAGAATCAGTGTTCTGATTGGCCGGGCCTAGCTCGTGTGTCCACTTCCAGAGACAGGAGGCAATGATTGCACCTAAACTACTTAAACTGGAAATGTGGAAGGCGGCTGGGTCCTGGAGGTAGTTTTTAGGGTTCTGTTACCAGAAGAAGGGGCAGGAAAAAATATCAAATGCATGTGGGGAACAGCAGGAGATTAGGCCAAGGAGGTTAGCTCATGAAGCATGTAGATTAGCAGTAGCAAGTCTCAATGATGAATATCATTTGATTGGAATGAATGCCTAAAGCATGGTGTTGAGAAGGATTCTGAGGCTGAGTCTCCGTATGCAGTCATTAGTAAGCAAAGTCTATCATCGGTGCAGAAGGAAGGGGTGGTGTTATAAGTGCCATGTGTTAGCCAACTCTCATGTGGAAAATAGCTTTATTTGTTCATGCAGATCACTAATGCCTTTAAAAGGAGAAAGCTTTTAACATGAGATTGGAAGTGTCTTTCCCTGCTGAAGATGAGCAATAAATTCAAGCATCTCTTGCTTTGATGAAGGTCCCAGGGTATCCTGCTCCCATCTTCCTTTCATGAAAATCAAGGAAACACAAAGAGCTTGGCAAGTATTGTCAAGATCTGGGTACCAACTGGCGCGTGGTGCCTGGGGAGTGCTTGAAAGCCTCTGCTTCCAGCGCAATTACATCGTGAAGGAGCCAATTGTGTAGAAGATGCAAAATGCTTCCGAGTGGATTTCTCATCTTGACAAACGCCTCTGCTAACTGCCAGGTTGCACAGATCTCTTTAGCAGTTGAGGAAATAGGCGTTAGCGATGAGGAGTTGGGATGCTAACAGCCGAGCCCCTCCGCCCTCTGCCCAGCACAGCCAGCTTAATCTTCGGAGCATAGCGACTGCCTCCTGCAACTCCCAGGCCTCGTTAACCAAGCTCCTTGGGCCAGCCAGGCCCTGCCCCACATTTCCTCCTTCACGCATCTGACATTTCCTAATGAAGACATTTAACTTCATTTCTTAGCACTGTCGCTCAGGCGCAAGTCAGTTTCCACTGATGCCCGAGTGTCCGAGGGGGCCAGCAGCACGCGGCCACCAGGACTGGGGCTCAGAGAGATTTTCTCGGGGTGCACTCTCCAGGACCCATTCAGCACCACCCCTGAGCATCTGTACCAAGAGTGAGGACACAGAAATAAACATCGCCAGTCCTGCCCTCCAACATCGAGTTGGTAAGCAAAGACAGACCCCTCAGTGAGTAAGGCATAGTACAGACCACTGGGTTCAAAAGCAGGAAGGAGCAGAGATGAAGAGTCTGCCCAAAAGACGTGATCATGAATGTAGGCTTCTCCTATTTCCTGATGCTCACGGTCATCCTATGAGGTTGACAGGACCTGTATTTTTGGAATTATGGACCCCCATTTTATAGATGGGGAAACCAAAGTTTAGGTTGCATATCCATTCATTAAGTCATTGCCTTTTTCTTGTACCTACTGTGGGTCAGCCACCTTGCTAAGCACTGGGGATACAGAGATGAGTCAGCTCTCGCTGCCGTTGCTGATCGAGATGCTCACATTTGCCCCTCAAGAGACACCACGCAGTAAATGGGTCTGGGAGGCGGAGCATTCGCCCTCTATATCAAGCTCTCTCCCCTGAAGACTCTGGACTGAGTATGTCACTGTGCTGCCACCTCGAAGATTTGTCATTCCTAAAATGATCTGCTCCTGAAAACAGCACAGGTTGTTTTGCTGTGAGATGTTTCTCTAAGAGATCGCTGTGGCTTTGCCTCCGATGGCGGAGGAGCCCCTGCTGTACAAATGCAGATCGAACCTACAGATGGGATGAGTCCTGTGAACAAAAAGTTGCTCCCTAAAATTTTCTCTATTCAAATGGCTGTTGGCATATCCTTGAAGAATTTTTACAGAAAGTTCTACGAACCCCAAACGTTGTGCTGTGGAGTTATGTTGACAAAGCCATCTATTTTGTTTCCAAGAAGACCTTGAGGCAGAAATCTCTGGGCTCTGCAGGCGCTGCAGGAACCCCAGGGATGCTGGCCAAGGATGCTCCACAGGAGCCCTGAGCTGCACGCCAGGGGACCCAGGAAGCCCTGGGCCCTGCTGTCTCTCTGCCCTGGAAGGAACATAGGGGAGATGCTTCTAGACTCTTCTCCCAACTTGGGCAAGGCTGTTAGAAATGATATTAAAATTGTTTTCCTGAAATCACCTAGTACAGTGGTTATGCCAATGATTCGTTCAGACTCGTTTTTACCACTTTCCTGAAAAGTTGTTTACAAGGATATTTTTAAGCTGCTATAGAGAATATTCTTATTTTGTCCCTCCAAAGTTAGGCTGTCCTAACTAGAGACGGGAGAGAGTGAGGTGACCTGAGCACCCTTTGGATGAATTCTGCCAGGTCTACGGAACAGAACAGAGATCCCCATCTCACAGCACTGAGAAGACCATCTGGCGGGACCCACAGAAGGCTCTCTGGACAGCCCGTGATCCTATAAGCAACAAACGACCAGTCGGAGGAGGGCGGGACCGTCCTGTCCTGGACGTGGCTGAAGCGGGGGACCTTCCACGCTCCAGCACTTTGCTTTGCCCTTTTCAGGCACTTCTCTCTCCCCTGGGGGGTTTGGAGGGACTTTGAGGGGCAGAACAATAACGCATCAGGCTGGGTAGAGTTGGAATGGGGTGGGGAACTCCACTATTCTACTGTGTCCTTCTGTCCCTGATAAATCTACCTTGGGACTCAGGGAAAGCGAAGAACCCTTCCCACAAGGCCACAGGACCTTTGCTTTCTCCTCCAGGCACACTGTTTCGGAATACTTAGGGTCAGTTATGCCAAGTCCATTTAGATTTTTAAAAAAGTATTCTTAAACCCCTCCACTTGACCCACTACTACCTTGACAAAATATAGGGAGGGGTCAGTTAATTTTATTCTATAGTTTTTGAGTAATATATAGTATAATCCAATTTTAGACATGAAATTGCTGTCTTCTGGACTCCATGTTTGTGGTTGAATAGTCACCTTCTTATCATGCTCTCTCATCTTAGGAACCTCCTCTTGATTTCCAGAATCCTCTGCAGTGAAGGGCCACGTGTCAGAGTAAATAACTGAGAACCCATCTGTCTGTGAGTGACAGCTTTGAACACTAGCAGCCTCTCATACACAGTTGTGGACAGTGTGTAAAAGAAAGAACCTGGGTTCAAACTTCAGCTTTCACACTTAGCAGTTGTGTGTCCTCGAGTAGTTTTTAAAAGCCTCCTTGTTGTCCTGGGAATAATATCACTTTCCTCGCAAGGTCTCTGTGCGAGGAGCCCTGGACTCACTCCGTGAGGGCTGCCCCTGTGCCTGGCCTGCTGTTTCTTCCCTTATGAGAGAAACACACATGAGGCAGCTAATATCTGTCCTCAGACAGCAAAGACCAGCGTTCACCCTAGTTCTTCAAAAGGTCATGGAGATTTCGGAGCAACCTTTCCCTAACCAATAATTATTTAGATTTGCAAGAATACATCTTCCTAACGTTTTTAACATGCACATAATTAGTGCTGAGCACGGCCTTTGCGTGCATTTAAGTAAGCGTCTACTCTTTACACACAAGGCGTCTGTTAAGCTCTGTAACTGATATAAAGCTGGTTGAAATCAGGTAGTATTCATTAAGTGTCAACTAGGTACATGGGCTCAGATCTGCTTCTTGTCACTGTGTCCTTCAGTGGTCTCCAGGGTGACTGCTCTTGTCTAAAACTGGGTTCTGGTGCTGCTGCCCATGGGGTGAGGATGGCCATGTCTGGTTTTGGGGACTGTGCTTTCGTCCCCTGATGACCCACAGCAGGCAAAGCTCTGTTGGTTCTGCATTGGCTCCAGTTGCTGGTGTCCTGCCACGTCGGGCCTTTGGGGCTGGCAGTCTATCTTCTGACTGTCAGGCAGCACTGCCACGGGCTGCAGGCATGGAGTTGGCCACCACTTCGTAGCCTCCTCGAGCTGGGGGCCTGCCCTCCTCCCTTGCCCCATCGGTGGTCCACTCCAGAGCTTCCAGGTGGGATTTGTGTCTCAGTGGGTTCCCTCCTGACTCTGGCAGTCATGGTCTATCCGTGTCCCAAATACCGTTGGTTACCTTCTCTAGGCCTGCAGGACCCTGAGGAATCTCTGTTACCCGACCTATGGCTCTCGGGAGAACCGAGGATAACTTTCACTCTCTTCTGACTTGCTTTGTCACTGTGACATTTCCTACCTAAGGTCAGAGTGGTGCCGTGTTGGATATGGTGATTCTTGAAAGTTTTCCATTTGTGTCCGGGAAAGCTCAAAACAAGCTTCGTTTTTCTGGAATTCTCTCAAAATTTGTCTGAGATTCTGCTTCAGATTTGGTCATATGAGTAGAGGAGAGAGAGGAAAGCAGTAGACGAGAGAGTTCCTCTCTTTCTCTTTCTGTCCCCTTCTTGCAGGTCCTAAAGGACCATGTCCTATTCTTCCTTCTTGTCTGACAGGGACTTCCCCTGTCATAACCTTCTTTTCCTGAGGTGACATTTACCTTCTCCTCCTCCTAGCACCAAGACAAGAGAAAACAAAAACCACAAAAATTGAAAGACCAGAATCTCCAAAATACCAGAGATTTCTCAAAAATTATCCTTGTTATTAAACCAAGTTCAAGATCAAAAGAGAACAAGCAGTTCCCTACTCTCCTTTCCTCTGGGAAACAAAACAAGGATGTCAATGGAAAGAATCTGATTGCTCATGGCCGCTGTTGACCCCCACCTGCACATCAATACTTGCTTCACTGTGTTGGGGTCTCAGCAGCCTGGAAAGACAATTAAGCATAAAAATACTTTCCTTTGAAAGTGTGAAAGTGCTGGACCTTTGGCTTCCCAATGTCTCTCTCCTTCCTCCCACCTGGGTCCTGGGTTTCTGTGAGTCTCTCACAGCTTTTTCAGGACCTGGGCCACCTTGGACCTGGGCAGTAACAGGTGGCATGAGATCATTAAAAATGACATGGCAGCATGCCCCACCCCAGGCCCCTCTCTCTATGAGATCAGTAGAGCTGGGCCCTGGGCTTTCCCTCTCCTCTAGTTGGGATCCTTCTCCCCACTCCCTAACCTTGTCCCTGATATCCAAGCTTTCTTCCTGGGGGCTGTTAGCATTCACCTCACTGAACATTCTCTCCTCAGCCCCTTATTCAAAGAGTCCACCTGTGCTGGTGACCTGCACTGAAAGTTGAGGATTTCTGTGTTCAGACAAACCCCCTCCTGGGTCACAACCTAGTCCGGGCAAACAGAAAAGAGGATGGGAGAGATACTTGGCTTCTCTCCTTCCAAATGGGGGACACTGAGCAAGGCACCTAACTTTACCGCATCTCCATGCCCCGCAGCAAAACCTGGAGGAGTGATGAGGCTGCCGGGTGGACCACTCTGTCTTTGAGGATGAGCTACAGACGAAGGGCAGATCTGTGGGGCCGTTGGCACTGCTCCATGGCAAGTCTGCTCCAAGACTGTGGCTTTCCATTTTGTAACCACTTATTTGATGTCATTTTTACAGAAGCTCTACTTTTTTTTTTTTAAAGGATGCTTTTTCATGCTGCAATTTGTCTTGTGATTCCTTCCTTATTATTTCCTCCTCCTGTTATTTAGCGCTGGATTTCCGCAGGTGCTCCTGGAGTCCACTGTCATCCATCAGGGTGATTTCCTCTGAATCTGTCTCCAACAGGAGCTCCCTGGGTGTCCTCCTTTTGTCATGATATGACGAGATGACTTTAACAGCCAAATTCCCACTGTTAATCTTCTTGGAGGAGATGGAACCCTCTGATTGATTCCCTTTTCCTTTCTCTGATGCCGTTACACTCTCCATTTGATGGGATCTGATTCTACACATGCCACAAAATGTGAAGAGATCACAATGCCTCTTTCTTTGGAAAGTTAAACAAGCACCTTCCAATTTTTGATGCTGCTTTTCTTCCACAAAGATTACCTGGACAGTGGTTGATTTTACTCTCCTGAGGCAGCTCTGAAAAGAGAGAGGAGATAAAATTGTGTTCTTGAGTGCTGCCCATGTACTTGGCCTTACACCAGCTACAGAAGGAGCAGGGAGTCTCGCCTTGTGAACTCTCAGCATAAAAGGAGAAGGATCAAATAGCTGGAGGAGAGCTTGCAGAAAGCGTCTGCAGGGACCTGCAGGGACCTGCAGATGCTTTCTGTGCCTGAATACTTTGTGAATTGCTCCCTTTTCATTATGTAAATGCTCCTGAATTTCTTTTCTTTCTTCCCATTCATTTCTTGGAAGTGAAAGGTCATCAATGCTAATAAAATATTAGTTTTGATAATAACGATATTAATGATAATAATAGCTACCATTTGTTGGCATCAAGTATGCATTAGATGTGCTACACACACTATTGTGTTTAATACTCACCACGGTCCTGCAGGACGGAGACGATGATCTTCATCAGATCGATGGGGAAAGTGGAGCTCAGAGCAGTTGAAGTACTTGTCCAAGAAAACTGAGCTAGCAATCAACGTGAGGACTCAAACTAGAGCTTTCTGACTTCAAAGTCTGTATAGCCTTTCCTGCACTTTAAACCCTAGCTTAATTCACTTTTATTGTAGGTATTTTCTCTTTCTTTGGTCTCCTTTGTCAAGGTAGATACTATTTCTTTGATTTTCAATAAGAGGTTTAATGGAAGAAATTGGTAAGAATTTTGAGCAGTAACATCCTGGAATAGATGGGACAGCACCAGGAGGTCTTGAATCCCGTCACACATCCAGAGAGCCTGGGAAGCTTGGAGACCAAAGACACACACACACACACACACGACACTTTTATTTGTTTATTTTATTACAGAAAAAGTAATTGATTCATTTTCATCATGCAAGATTCAGATAATGCAAAAGTATACAGAAATACAATCACTCCAAGCCTTGGGGATATTTTTAAAAAGTACAAGTACCTGTGGCCCACATTGGAGAGTCTGCTTGGGGGTGTGGGATGAGGCCTTGGGGTCCATATTTTGAACAGTCTGTACAGATGATTCTGATTTCCAGCCAGAGCTAAAGAGCCACGGCCTCCTCTAGACTAAGACTAAGGCTTCCAATAATGGTTCGGCTACTGGCCTGCTGTGTGAGTCCAGCTGAGTCATGCCCTCTCTCTGGTCCCTTCTAACTCCAGCACTCTCCCTTTCTGAGTGGGCAGTGGGGCTGCCAATGGTGTGTGAAGAGAAGCGCTAGGATAGAGGTGTGGAGTGGTGGGTGTGGAAAGCTCCATGTGCTTTGCACGTCCATTTGATTCCTTGAGATCTGGTATCTGGCATTTGCATGCCTGAGTTTGACATATCTCAACTTCCAGACAACTGCATGATCTTTGTTCAGAGATGAACGTGGTGCAGTGGAAAGAATGTGACTGCAGGGTCAGGCACACACAGCTGGGAACTGGGCTCTTCTCTTAGTAGATTGTATAGGGACTCAGCAGGCACCTGTGGCCATCAGACGTCTACGTTTGAGTCCAGTCCTTCCACCCTTCTGGGCAGGTTACTTAATCTCTCTAAGTCTCAAAGTCTTTGTTTGTGAGATGAGAATGGGAATGAATGGAGTAATTCTTGATTAGCGTTTACATATGAATTAAATGAGATAATTTATGGAAAGTTCTTGATTGGTTGGTGCCTGAGAATTCTATGTATTAGTTATCTTGTGCAAGTTATTTAACTTCTCTGGGAATTTAACTCTCTCTTGAAAATTACCTGCAAAAGAGTATACCAAATGTGCCTGGTTCATTGCAGGTGTGCAATAAATTCTGGTTCCCTGCTTCTTTCCCCTGAATACACCAGACTGCAGGTCTGACTTTTAGGGAAGCCAAGATTCTGTGGTTAAAGGGTATGGAGAGGCCATCATTTGAGATTTGCAAGCTTTGCACGCAGAACTTTCCTTTGCCTTTTCAAGGTGACAGAGTGATCCCCAGGCAAATCCTCAACACTCTGCCTGGACCCAAGGAGGGAGGAAGCCTTTCAAGAAATGTAAACCTCAGGAGTCAGGCGTCACTTTGGTAAAGTGGAGATCCCAGCTTTTCCATCTTAACGAGAAGGATTTATTCTGTAGCCGTTACAAGGAGACCTGCGGACAGTTACAAGCAATGCAATTTATAGAAGTGACTCATGGATACTCAGGTTATTTAATTCGATTGCCGGCCTGGAAAGATGCCTCGGCTGAGCAAAGTGTAACAGAGACAGGTAGAAGAGTGTCTGAGGAAGTTCCTTGACCTTATCTGCATGTCTGTTGATGTGCATAAAAAACCAAGATATAAAAGAAAGACCAAAAAAAAGTCCCTCCAGCAACTTGTGGTTATAGAGCAGTTCCCTGCCTCAGAGTCACATTTGAAATGAAGCTTTTCAAACTCCTCTCTCCGAGCTCACCCCTTTCTCATCAATCAGCGACTGCTGGCAGTGGGGACCTTTACAGGTCAGCCCATCCATCCTCGAGGTTGCTGACAGGCCTGTTGCCCTGCAAAAGTCTCAGACATATGCGCGACTATCCTTCTTTGCAGAGCTTTCCTGAGGAATAGATGATCAGCATTCTCTGTAACCCGTGTCAGTGCGGAGGGCCTGGGAAGAATGTCTCGAATTAGCATCACCTCCAAAAGGAGGAGACTCAGTAGTCCTGCTCGGTGTTTGGTAACGTGGATTATGCATCTAAGAATAAAGGAGGCATAGAAACCAAATATGTGAGTGTCAGAAACAAGTGACTCACTCATGGACCTGTGACTCGGCCATTATTCTCCATGACACCAGCTAATGTTCCTGTGGACAAGCACCTCCACTTCCAGTAGAGACTTTTCCAGTCTAGCACGTGCTGCATCATTACATTCAGAGTGTAAGTCAGTTATATGGCCAGGACCTCATCTAAGACATGGAAATATGCTTCCCTGTGCGGAGCTGGTCTGCAGTGTGGAGTGACCTGGCAGTTATCTCCTGGGTGTTATTTGAGGGGCTCCAAAGTCCCCAGTGGATAGAATTTTTCATCTGTACATTTTGAATTTCCCTGTCCAACATCTGCCTACACATAGGTCCTAATATCATGCCAGCATTTTCCCCCAAATAAACTGCACATATTCACCTAAGAGTTTTCAAAACTGGTGCTGTCAAGTGCCCTTAGGCTGGAGGGTAGTGCCAACTAGTGGCACCAGGGATGCCTGACTGAGGATTCTTACCTGTGTTGATGGCTGCCTCTCCTCGGGTCTCTGTTCCTCCACTGGGAGAACTCGGTGCTGACCCTCGGGAGCTTTCTGTCTCTGGTGCCTGGCTCGACTCTTTCTCCCAGACCAGATTGTTGCATAGTGATAGATTAACATTGCTGATCCTGTGTGGTCAGTGTTTCACCAGGTACCCTCCTGGGGCTTGGGGAAGCCATTATTTCCTCAGCTCCAGAACTTACTGACCCCATGTGTTAGGATCCCCTTGACTGTAAGTAAAAGAAGACAGTGACCAAAATTTGTTGGAATGATAAGGAAATCCATTGCTGCGTATAATGAGAGGCTTAGCAGTAAGGCAGCTCCAGGCCTCCTGCAATTAGAAGCTCAATGCTGAGATCAACGTGTCTCCCCATTCTGCCATCCTCGGTATGCCACCTTTGCCTCAGGATGGCTCCCTCTTGCTCATAAGAGGGTCACTGTTTTCCAGGTATCACAGTCAGACATAGTGATTCCTGGGGGCAGAAAGACACCGTCTCTCCAAGGTCTTCATAAAAGAGAAAGGACTGCAGATTCCCGCGAGCCCTAGAGACCTCCCCTCATGTCCACTGGCCAACTGATCCACTGCCTACCTATCAGCCACCAGTAAGGGGAGGAGACCACCATGACTGGCACATCATTGAGCCGGGCTGGATCCACCTTCCCCTGTGGCACCCAGCCTGCTGGAGAGGAGGTTGAGGGTGAGGGCAATCAAGAGTATCTGCCACTGACTATGCAGTCTCTGGCAAGTTATCTTCCCTGTTTGAGAGCCAGTTTAGGATTGCACTGTGCACTCTGCCTGAGTAGCAGCAATACTCTGAGACTCATAATGTGTTTGGAACTCATGGGGCAAAATAGCCTTCACCCAGTGTCCAGTTTAACTTTAAGAAAGGATATGAGATGGGCAACAGCACTGCATGTATGTCAATAGCACAACAGAGGTCTTGGGGGTCCTCAAGCTTCCACTTCTTTCCAAATTGCTGTATAGTTGACACCCTATGGTCACAAGACAAGGCTGAGTGGACACAGACAGTGATCTGTTCTGGGGATTGTGGCTTCTACGTCTTGCCACACCTTCCTGAGGGATAACTGGTCAACGCTCATTCTCAGTGCACCTGTAACTCATCCGTTACCAATCACTCATCAATTGCAGTTTACTCAATAAATAACCTCAATAATGAGGTATGCGCACTTGACGTGTACATAGCATGCATCTTGGAGCTGCTATGCCTCTACACATTCCTCAAGTTAGTGCTATGGGAAAGATTTAAGCAAAGATCAAATCTTGGGCGCCCCCGAGGCTGGAGGAAAGACCATAATCAGCTGTTGACCCTTTCCTTCCAAATTTAAATCATATGATATAGTGTTTTATCACAGTGATAAGAACATGATGTGCACTAAATAAATATTCCCGTCCTCAACTCTTTCTTTCCTGAAGCATCACATCCGCTGTGGTTTTCACCTTCCTCCATTCCTAGTTTTCTGGAAAATACCCTGCTTTTCACTTTTGCACAGTATTTTGCTTAAATTTGGGTCCATTAATATCCTTCCTCAAGATTTTGGACAATGGACATTTCTTTCAGATTATTTTTAGGCTGTAAAACTATTATTCCCATTTTATACATGAAGAAGTCAAGGTTCAGAGATTAGAAATTCTGCCCGAGGCCACACTGTCAGTAGAAGTGATGAAAGGATCCAGAAGTCTCGACTGCCAAAGCCCTGAGCCTTCCCACCCCGCCATGTCATCAAGCCCCCAGGCCAGGAGCAGATCTGAGCTGAAGGGGGCGCACATTACTGTTCTGGAATCCTGGCCCCCGTCGTTGGGGTGCTGTTCCTGCCTGCTGTCATGACTGTGATGGCTGAGCATCTGCCTCTTCTCAAAGCCCTGTCACCACCTTGGCCCTGGCAATTGTCATTTTTCTTTGCCCAGTTTAATCACTGGCTTGTTGTTCCAGGACGTTTAGACTCAGCACTGCCCTCCTTTTACACCCCACCTTGCAGGAAAGAGTAATGTAACTGGAGCTCTATTCATTTCTAACAGACTTCCCAATTTGATGTCAATTTGCCTACCTGGACTTCTGATTCATCACTGCTTTCTTCCTTACTGCATCGCCACTGGGTGCCATTGAACTGGATTTTAATGGATGAATGAGAGTCAAGTTTTCTATAGCTAAGCTGTGCAACGTGTTGGGGAGGGAGTAAGAATGGTCCCTTTTGGGAAAGGCTCACAGTGTTAAGGGGTGTGATAGATTAGGTTATTGCTCAGCAAATATTCACTCCCCTGCCCACCATGGGAGGAGTCTATCCCTCCCCTCCCCACGGACGTTGGGTTTGGCCATGTGACTTGCTTTGGCATGTAGAATGTGGGTAGAAGTGTTCATGGTCACCAACTCTGAGGCAAGGCCTTAAAAGAAACTGTACGTTTCTGCCATCACCATGAAAGTACTGCACCCCAGGAAGCCTGCTGGTCCCAGGAGGTTGAGAGACATATGAAGCGCACCTAGACTGAACCTGTGGCCTGGTACGGCCCCACGTGCACGTGAGTGAGAAATAGTACTCGCCGTTACACGGCCGAGATTGTGTGGTGTTTTGCAGCAAAAACTGACTGGTACCTGGGGAGACATGATGATGATCGAGTATAACGATAGCATAATGTACGGGAGGAGGCCCGAGGAGGCTCGACGAATGGAGAGTCCTTACCTGGGCGCAGCTGCAGCAGTGTTGGTCCCTACACCCCAAGCCCCACCACGGCGGGGAGCTGGGCTCCGCTCCTTGGCCTCTCTGCCATGGTGCCCTGGGTTATTCGATGGGAGACGTGACTGTCTCTTCCATGTCTTGTACTTTACTTCTTCACGCTCATCTTGTGCAGTTAGTGCTTCCCTAGCAACCTCCAGGCGTGTCAGTTATCGTCTGGGAACATTGCAATTATTCAGGAAGGATTATAGAGCGGTGCGCATTTTAACCTTAAATGTTACAATTAGGTCAAAACTTAAATGACAACCTTTTGTCCTTTAGATAGCACTGTGGGAGATCTGGAGGTCTTTTACATCTTCTTTTTAAACTTAGTTAAATCGCTAATGACTCCTTTGCCAGATCTCAGTTCGGAGGTAACTGTGTTAGTAAGGCCATCCTAGTCATTATAGAGACAGCAAGATGTCAGTAGGGCAGTGCCGCCAGGGCGGAGAAAGCTGTCACCAGGGGCTCCCAGAATGGCCATGTTCTGAGGAGCCATGGAAATAACGTGGTCCAAACCCAGCATGTGCCTTCGAAGTCCAGAAAAGTGAAGGATGTGCCCAAAGTCACAAAGCCGTTTGGCTGCAGCTGGGAACTAAGATTTATGGAGTATCTATCAAGAGGCGTCCACTCTGGCCAAGTTTTCTGTGTTAGCACATTTTAATCCCTGCAACATTCCTGTAAGTATTGTCTTTCCGTTGTTCTACAGTTGAAGAAATTGAAGCTCAGAGACGTTAGCTGTCAAGTGCCCACTCATCCCCACCACCACTCTGCAGAGAAGGAGGATGGCATTCTTCTTTTTCCAGTAGCTGCATGCATTTAAGAGCTCTAAGATCATTTCATTAAGTCGAGGGTTTTAAAGATCAAGAGCCCTCAAGTACTGTTGTGCTCTTGATTCTGGGCCATGCCCACAGGTCACCATGAGTCACCTGCTGGACCGAAGGCCCCTTCAGTTCAGCAGATGCTCATGAGAGGTCCTACCACATATTTGACCAGGAAATGGGTTTTCCTGGCCCACACAGTTTATTAATTTAAAATAGTTACCAAATTTGAAAAATGGGATATTTCATATCAAAATCTCAATTTCCTGCTTTTTTGGAAAAATCTGAGAGTTTGGCAACACTGAGACTACATTTAGAGGGGGCATACCACGGTCCCTGCTGCTGCAACGTCCCCAGGTCTTCACTGGTCTGAGTCTCACTAGCTTTTGTCATCTGCCCGGCCCCAGTGGACATTCGAGTCTGCAGTTTCTGAGCTTGATCATGGTGGTGAGGGCTGTTCCCCAGGGAACGAATGATTGTTTCCTCCTGGGCAGGGCTGTAGTTTACTTGCTGGGCATTTCTCCTAGTTTGCTTTGATTGTCTCTTTCCCATGTTGGAAGCTTTGTTGAAGGATAAGAGAAGAGGTGGCCACCATCTTGGTGACCCTCCTCCTTCCGCAGGTGAAACAACTAGGTTTAATCATTTCGTGAAATGGCAACCATAACAGAGTGGTATGCATGTTGGCCAAAAACCCCACAATTATTCTGAGAGAGGGAAGCTATTATTCACTCGGACATCTGGGGGAACAGATTACTTGTGGAGAGCGCTTTACTCACTCTGAGATCAGGGCCACTGATAAATAATGAAAATGATGAGGATAAGAGGGACACCAATAATAATAATGCAAGGGCTCATGAGTGCCATGGGTGGCCTCCCAGTCGCCTTTTTCTCTGGAGGGGTGGCATTGCTCTCTTTGCAGAAATGGCAAAGCTGCGATAGGCGGGGCCATGAGGAAGGCACGTGGCTTTGCTCTGGACTAGAGAACACCACCTCTTTCCACCTTGGATCTTTATCATACAAGCCTTCATGGAGCAGGTTATTTGACCAACCACAATCTTTCTGCTATATTGAGTGTGTCTTTTGTGAGATGATTATTATGATCCCCCATGTTCTTCCAATATGCCTGTGACATGAACAATACATTCCAAGGGGGAGATTTCCTCTGAAATGCTCAAAGAAAAGAGTTTTCAAAAACTACCACAAAGCTAAATTAAAAGGCGTAGAAAATAATTTCTTCTCAAATTGGGTTTTGGAGTATGAGGGATGGGTTCTACTCTCCGTTCTGCCATTTCTTCACTGCAGGATTTTGTTTTTATCTTAATTTCTTCTTCTTTCCTCCTTCCTTCCACTTTTTCTCCCTCCTTCTTTCCATTAAATTAACCAGTTAATTAACCAGTTAACCTTCAATGGGGAAAAAAGGCATACTTTCAGGAAGGATTTGAGGTGGTGAAGATAATGACTTGTTAAGAGCTGCTGTCAATTTGTGGATCACGCTTTTCTGCTCTGTGATTCCATTTCAACATTCTGGAGGAAGTGGGACTCGGCTGTCCACTGTGTGATTTGTAAAAAGCTGCACCAGGACCCGTACCTTAAACTTGCTGCACTCTGTGAGAGGCTATGACAGTCTAGGGCTGATGATATTATGAGCCCCCAGCACAGGCGTGACCTTCAGTCCCCCAGAGGCAGTGGGGAGTTGGGGCTACGAGCAGCGCTGAGGTGCCACCTGCCTGGGTTGGCCTCCCGACCCTGCTACTTACTAACTCTGTGAACTGGGGAAAATATGGTGGCTGCTCTGGCCTCAGATTCTGCATCTGTAACATTTTTAGGATGGTGGTAAAGACTGAGTGCTCATATAAGTGACTTCCTTAAATAGAGCCTGGCACAAAGGGAGGTCTCGCACACAGTATTGGTACTATTACTTATCGTGATTGCCAGCGTAGTTGCTTTGCCAGAGAAACAGTCATTCAGAGATCTGGAGAGAGACTCGTGTTAGAGCCTAAAGGAGAAATACAAAGATTTTGAATATTGCCTTTGGGATCTCTGACTATACGATGGTTTAAAAATCTCATTTATGCTAATTTGCTTGTGCTAGTAAACCTATAAACCCTTAAAAAAAAAAAAAAAAAAAAAAAACGGCAAACCGAAACCAAACCTATTTTCTTGTTGGAAGTAGACAAGGAGGCTTAAAATCCGACAGGAAACTTTCGCCATGATTTAAAAGGCAGATGAGTAAAGATTCCTCTCACTGTAGAATAAAACAGAAAATACACGCGCTTTGTGTTAGCTCTTTCCTCCCGGCTCCGAGTTCCCCGCCTTTCATTTCTTTTGAGCTCAGAGTGAAGGACCAGTGTCCACCAGGCTGACCTGGTCAGAAATCTTTAGGAAAGCACAGTGGTAAGTATATATTCTGTATTATTGTTGTGGCAAATAATTTACACTATTAATTTAATTTTTTGATGCATGTCTGTTTTTGAACTGGGGATTCTGAAGGAATGTGAATGCTTGCAAGGAAAAGAACTGGCCTCAGCAGAATTGGACTGCCCGAGGAAGAGCCCCCTGGATTCTGAGCTGGGGCAGGGGCTGAGCGCTCAGGTCCATGTCTGGGTACAGTGATCACCTACCATCACTGAAAACAAACAAATAACCCAGACAGACAAAGAAGCAAGCAAACAGAAAAACCCGCAGAAGTCGGAGGGAGGCTAAGCTCCAGAGATTTCTGGATTTCATTTTATTCCAGATTGGGTTAACTTTTACCCTAAATGGTAAACTAGGTGACACAAGGATATGTGTGTTTGTGGAGGGTGAGATGGACGTAGTGAGTCAGCGTGGCAGACACACACACGCTCTCTCTCTGCAGGAATTGTTTTGAGAAGCCCTGCAGGGTGCATCATAAATGATATTCCAAACGCATCTTGATCTTCTAAATGCTTATCTCACCCGCTCTCCTAATGGGCTCTCCAAGCGGAGGAGAAGTGATTGCTCCCATTAGTTCTGAACAGAATATCAAATGCGGTTGGTCTTCCGAGCACTGCGTCCCAGAGGGGGCCTCGAAAGCACAGCAAATTACGTTTGGCTTAGGAATGAGTAGGACTGTTTTCTAAATACCTAAAGCAGTATTTAGAAAGAGCGCAGAGCACCTGTGTGAGAACCGCTTGCTCATTACAGACGAGTGTTCTGGGCCCCTCTCTGCTGATCAGAAAGTCCGGGGGTGACTCCAACAAGGCTTTGAGGAAAGTCGTGAGGGGATTCTATGCCACCAAATCTGAGAAGTGTCTTTTCTCACGACTCTGGGTGAGGGAGCCCCCCTTCCTGCACGAGGTGCTTTCAGTTGGTCCTCCTCAGGTGCATCTGAATGTCTGAGCTAAGTTTTTGTAGCTAAGAAAACCAAGAGAGGAAATGCATTTAGGAAGACTCCTCTCCTCCATCCTGCCAGGGCCGGCGTGGCCAGAGGCCCAATTGGACTTGCTTAATGGAGAAGGGGGAAGTGCCTGGGAGTTTTGCAACTGTGAGTACGTAGAAAAGATTAGCGATTTTGCTGTCTGTAAGTGATATTAATAATATCATATGAATAATATGAATAATAAGAAATAATAATAGATAGCAATAAATAAAATAAATATCATATGAATAATATGAATAATAATAAATAAGTGAATGAATCCTGGGAACATCTATAAACTCCACTAAGGTCGACATTTCTGAGACAAAAGTACCTGAGTGGAGTTTATAGATGTTCCCAGGATTCATTCACTCATTCTTTCATGCATGTAACAAACATCTATTAATTGGCCCTGAGCCAGGACCTGTGATATTCTGAAAGAGTACGAAGATAAAGCAAGTGGAACCCCTGTTCTTTTTAAGTGTGAAGGCAGATGACAGGAAGGTGCCATGTGTTCTATGACAAAAGTGAACTACTGTTATGGGAAACAGGGGTGAGCCTTTTAAATCAGACTGGCACCATTCAGGGCTTTCCAGAGGAGGCCACCCGTAAACTGGTGATGAAGAATGAGCGGGAGTTGGCCAAATGTGGAGCAGGGGTAGGATGAGAAAGGCATCTGAGGCAGAGAGAGTGATGTGTGCAAAGACACAGAGTGTGAAGCAGCTTGGGGACTGGGGAACTGTGAACCACGTTGTATAACTGGGGGAGTGGTGGCAAACAAGGCTAGACAGGCAGGAGTGGTCAGATTCTTGAGGGTATCATGTGTGGATCTAAGGAGTTCGAGCCATACTCTGAAAGCTGCGGAGAGATGTTGATGGATTTGGATAGGAGAGTCCAAAATCAGATTTGCATTTCAGGAAGATGACCCTAACATCACTGTGACTCATAAATGGAGGTGATGAAACAGGAGACAGAGAGACCAATTAAGAGTTAAGTCCTGAGTTACAGCGGTGGTCCTAGAATAGAGGGGAGATGACTGAAAACAGGCATATTAATCTGCAAAACTGAATGACTGATTGGATAGGGGTGAGGAAAGAGGTGGAGGGGTCAAGGACGACTCCTAGATTTATGATTTGGTCAGCTCAGTAGGTGTTGCCATATAAGAGAAAGGAATCAGGAAAAAGAAGTGTTTGTTGAAGAGAAGGAAAGATTGTCAAGCTTGTTTTTGCAGTTGTTGAGTTTTAGGTTTCTCTGGTGCATTTGGGAGAAAATATCTAGAAGCAGTCAGAATCAAAGGTTTGGAGTGAAGGAGAGGTAAGTGTGGGAGCCATCAGCAGGAGCCTGGAGCCCTGTGAAGAGACAGTAAGAAGCACGGAGCAGACTTGGAGTGAAGAGGCCAGAAGGGGCAGGACAGAACCAGTGGGCAAGCAGAGAAGGAGCGCTCGTGAAGGAGGCTTAGGATGGCTGGCCAGAGAGGGGCATTCAGGGACCCTGAAATGCACCCGTGCTGTTTTCCCACTTCCTTGTCATGCAATCCAGTGTAATTGAGCTTGATGATGTCTGTTCTCAAAAGAAACTACTTTCCCTCCTTTTTGCTCTAACCTAAGAACCACAGGCAGGCACTCTTGGCAAGGGAGGGTCCTAGCTAACCCCTCCCATGAGCTCGGTGACTTCTGTAAATTTTAATGCCCTTGAACTGGTTGACGCTAGTTGTCAAGAGATGGAGAAGCAGGAACGAGCTGAGTTACTCACCTGGGTGGCTGCTGGGCAGACACGAGGAAGCGAGTTCAGAAGCCAGAGCTCAGAGCCAGAGGTGGCCACGAGACCATAAACTGTGACTATCCATTCCAGGCATTTGAAATGCTCAACCCAGTGAAGGGAGGCCGTGTGAGGAAATGGGCAGCTAAGTGCCCTGGCTTTGGGGTCAGATCTCCGTTACGCTTCCTAACAGTGTGACTTTGGGCAAGAAGTTACTTTAACTTCTGACAGCTCTGTTCTCTCTCCTACATAATTGAGAGAATACAGAGTTCAGAGCATTGTTCTGAAGATTAAAATGAGATAAGCATATCCATGTGAGTCATCCAGCACAGTGCTTGGAACACGGTGTTCGGGAAATGACTGTCTCCTTCTGCCTTCCCTCTTTTCCTTGGTCTTAGCCAAAGGTGCGCCCAGCCTGCCGGGATTCCGAGGGTTTGGCCTGGGACCTGTCCTTGAGTTCATGGGTTCAACAAACAGAAAAAGGGTGTTTCAGGAAGAGGGCCTGCAAGCGTATAAGCCAGGAGCTGTGGGAGGGCACGGTGGGTTTGGGGAACGATTGCGAGACAAGTGGTGTAATGGATGTGATAGTGTCATGAGAGGTTGGGAGAGCTGAGTCTGGAAATACATGTTGCAGCCAGATTTTAAAGAGCATCCAAAGCTCTGCCTGGGAGTTTCACTCTCTCCTGCAGGCAATGGGGAGTCATGATAGGCTGGGAAATGGGGGTGATGCTACTGCGTCTGTGCCTTGGAATCATAGTTCTTTGATCTCTTCCCGCAGGGAGCACTGCTAGGACTCTACAATGGAACTCTTCTGGAGGAATCAAAGGACTGTGATAGTTTAGGTGGGGAGATAGGTATTGATGGAGGAGTGGGGGCTTCCCAGGATTCCCACCAACATGAATTAACAAACTGCTTGTAGCTAAGACTTCACTGCCTGAAACCAACTGACCAGCAAGCATTGCCTCAGAGCCTGGGCCCGTTGCTAACAGGATTCGCGACATCCATTGATGTACAGCTGAGTAGACAACTACTGTGTCATCTCCTTCAACGTTTTTCTCAATAGCCCTTTTAGTGACTATGGAAGAAGGTAACTCATTATGTGTTTACTTAGTGCCAGGCTCTGTGCTAGGCCTTTTTGCCTGAATTCTTGGCTTTGATCTTCACAACTACAGTCTGGGACGATATTGTACCCCATTTTACAGCTGGAACACTAAGACTCAGAGAGAGATGGATAAAGCATTTGTCATAAATGAAGTCAGAATTCCAGCCCAGGGCTTTCTGACTGTGGCGGCCTTGGTCAATTTCCACTTCCATCCCCGATTCTGTCGTGTGACCCAGGCGACCTGTGCTGTGGTGCTGGGGAAGGGTTGGGTGGCCGGGTGGGGTGCCGGAGGGGAGGGAGCAATGCCACTTTGGTAGGATCATCTATAGACTATAAACCCTCCCAGAGGATTCGTTTTCAGTCCATCTGTCTTCACTGTCAAGGTTTTTCAAGGAGCTGGTGCTTTCACAAACCGTAATTCAAAGGCCTCAGAGTCCGGCTGAAAAGCGGATCCGCGATCCTGGCAGAGCCAGTGATGTTCATCTCACGTCTGCAGTAATGGCCCGTTGGAGGCTCCACTTTGGCCCTAAAGGGACCTGGGGACTGTCAACATAGCTGGGACTTAATAAGCCACGCTAAATGTGGCAGCTTTGAGGGAGGGAAACAGGACCAGAAAAGCTCATAATTAGCTGTGTATATCAGCCACGTATATTAGCCCGGGGACTAATGAGTTGGGCTGATGCCAGGTTTCCGGGGAGGGATGTGCCTTCCCACACACGGACAGGCTGGCAGCTGTCTGCTGGATGATGGTGGGGGTGGGGGTGGGTTGTGGTGACACAGAGCAAAGCAGCCTTGGAAGCCAGTGGGACAACTCAAGCCCCTACAGGCTCCTGTCCTTCAAACCCACAGGTGACGATGCCACCTTGCAGAATATAACAATGGCCGCCTCACCACCCCACCTGCCTCAGTTTACCGTCGCCAGCTGTTGAAGAAAGCTGCCTCAAACAGGAAGAGAGGTGCAGTTTTGGGGAGGAAGGGGAGAAACCTAGCCTTGGTAAGAGGCTGGAGGCAGAGCCGTCAGGAGGAGGGCAGTTTGCGGTAGTGCATCTCAACAAACTCTGGTGGAGACCGTGGGCCCAAGGCCACAGCCTCCAGACTGCGACGGGGTGGGGAGGCCTGACTGGGTTTCTGTGAGGGGAGACAGGTCAGGATGGGCTGGGCCCTGTGTGTGCCTCCTGTCTGAGCATGGATGGACTGTAACAAAAGCCAGCAATAGGGCTGTTTGGAAACTCGAGAGTCTCAGGCCCTGCTGCTGGGGGACGACGGAGACAAGAGACGATGGAGACAAGACACACCTCCAGGCCTGCTCTGCCCGCTGCCTTCACCTGGCGTGCCATCCTCCTTGGTTTTCTCTCAGAGGTCCCAGTCCACTTCTCAGGCCATCTCCAGTGACTGTTGCTCAATAGAACCTCCTCTTATACCACATTCTTCTTGCATGACATCCGGTGTTATCCTTTCTTTCATGTTGGAAGAGAGAGAAGGGATGGATGGAGTGCCTTCCACACACCAGTGCTTAATGATTTGCATTGATTGTTTCACTGAATTTTCCTGATAATCCTATGTGGTACATACCAGTAGCCCTATTTAATAGATTGGGAAACCAAAGTTTAGAAAGCTTGGGTAAGTTGACCAAGATCTTTTACCTTGTGGAGCTGGCATTCAAATCCAGTTCAATCTGTTTACACCATCGCCTTGGATCAAGCAAAGAGATCTGGTAGTCACGGCACTGAGCTCCTTCCCTCCTTCAGAGTCTGCAGAGGAGGGGGTCCCTCATTTCTCCAAGTGGTCCTTTACTGCACAGCATCAAGAGGTGTCCTTGCACAGTGGACAGAGTCTGGTTTTGGAGTTACTTTCTGTCCCCCTTCTATCAATTTCTAGCTGTGTGACCCTGATATAATTATTTATCCTCTCTTGGTCTGAATTTTCCTATCTTTAAAGGGGTTTATGGGGGTGGGCAGTAAAACCCATAGGGTTGTGTTGAGGTTTGGAGCAAATAGTGTACACAATGGAACCAGGACTGTTGCTAGCATCTAGTACATGCCGATGAATGGCGATGGAGCTGTCAGGCAATTTCTCTGCACATCAGTTCAGTCTGATTCGTATCCAGGACATCTGAGTGCTGAGATATATGGATGTTACATTATGTAGTGAAACAGGCATTAGATCTAAGTCAGAGTAACTGGATACTCATCCTGAATCAGCCACCCGCTAGACCTGGGGAATGGATGAGACACTGAATTGATCTAAGTCTCACTTTCTTTATCGGTAAAGTGGGAGCTTAATCCTGATGCCTGTGCCTCAGGCCCACCTCATGGGGTTGTTCTGAGGATCAGTGAGCTGATGTCTGTGTAAATGCTGTACACGTGGAAGTTGTTAGAATTATGCAAAAGAGGGACAGGACCCTGTTTCCACCCCAGAGGAACTTTGGCTGTGGCTGGTGACATAGCAAACTCACTATGAAACTCTTGGGAAAATGTGGAACCACATGAGGCCAAAACAATGCTACAGATGATGGCTTAGCACCTCCCACTGGCCTTCGGCTCATCTAGATTTGCTGAGTTCTCCTTGCGGCTGGAGGAGACCAGCTCAGCTCTTGAGAAGACGTTTCCTTTCAGGAAACAAATTTGATTCCGGTGTTTGCATTTCGGTTGTCTCTCAGGGCCTGCCGGTCTCCTGAAGTCTTGGCTGTCCTGGGAGGAGATTTCTGTGCAGTGGAGATCAGTGGGAGGAGCCCGCCCACCCCTTCTCACCTCTCCTCCTCCTCTTGGTATGTCAGGAGGGAGGGAAGGAGAAGTCACATTGCTGAGCACTCGGTGTGGACGAGGTCAGGCTGTTGGCAGACATTATTCCATCTCATCTTCACATAACCTCACCTGGTGGACAATGTCGTCACTTTGCAGGCAAGGAAACTGAGGCTCAGAGGGGCTGAATAACCTGCTCAAGGGCTCAAGGACCCGGCACAGAGGGAGCAAGCAGCAATGCTGGGATCTGAACCAGCTATGTGCTCTTGCTTCTGTGCTCAGCTCGGTGTTTCCTCCCAGAAGACTTCCTCCACCCTGCCCCTTGAGAGACCTGACATGGCTGTTGACCCACACGACTTCCAGCTTGTCCCATCTCCAGGAACTGCCCCTAGACTGCTTGGGATGTGCCCTGTAGGCCGCCTTACGTGTGGTGTTTGTAAGGTCGGCTGTTTTCTGGGCAGAGGCTGGGGAGAGCACAGCTTGCTTTTCTAAACAGGTAAGATCCCTGAGGGTAGGGACAATTATTCATTCAAAAGACATGAACTGTGTGCCCACTATGTTCAAAACGCCATCCCAGGCACTGGGAATGTAGCTGTGGACAAAATAGACACACTCTGCTGTTTTCATCAAACATATTTTAGTGGGAAGAAGATAGACAATTTAACTAACCAAAAACTTACCAACCAGCCTGCTAACTAACACATCTCATTTGCTAGATGGGTGGAAGGTGCCATGGGGAAAAGAAAAAAAAAAAACAAGAAAGAGGATGGAAGTACTTTGGGGAAGGAGTTTACAATTTTAAAAGGGATGTTCAGAGACAGCCTCACTGTGGGGTGACATTTGAGTAAAATCTGAAGGAAATAAGGGACAGGAAACAGAGATAATGGGAAGAGCACTCTAGGAAGAATGTTCCAGGTAGAGGGAATGGTAAGTGCAAAGGCCCTGAGGTACGAGGTACAGGTCTGCCTATGGGGCTGGTATGGACTGACGGGGCAGTGGTAGAGGAGGTGACAGGGTGGGGCAGGTGGGGGGAGCTTCAGGAGGACGAGAGTCCTTCTGCTGAGTTGCCTTTTATTATGGATGAGATTGGAAGTCAGAGGAGGGTTCCATGTCCAGGAATGAGATGACTTGAGTTACATTTTAATGGGACCCCCCTGCTGCTTTGTAGGGAAAAGCCAGAAGGAGGAGAGTCCAAAGTCGGGAAACCATTGCAATCATCTAGCCAGTGGGCCAGCATCTGCCTGCGGTTCTTTGCATTGCTCTCTCCCTCCCCCACGGCTCATGGAAGAGCACCTGGTGAATCATAGATGCTCAATAAACACACGATGAAAACTTACCGCCAGCCTGGCAGTGAGGGTAGGGGTTAAGGAGCGTGGGCAGTACTGTGGGGGTCCAAGTTGGGCTTTGCTGCTGGGAGGCGCCCTACTGAGTGTGACCTGGGATGGGTGACTTTCCCTCTCCGTGCTTCAGGTTCCCGATCAGTAAACGGGAATAGTGACAACATCAGCCCGGCAAGCTTTTTGTGAGGACCTCACACAACGATGCGTGCCAAGTGCTCAGGAGAGGGCCCGAGCCACAGTCAGTGCCAATAAATATCAGTAATTACCAGGCCAGAGCAGGCTTTCTGTGCATTTGTTGAAGAAGGAAGGGAAGTATTGAGAGAAAAATATTAAAAATCTTTGCGAATTATTTGGAAACGTGGGAGAGACAGGGTATTTCTTTTGCTATATTTCCATTTAAGCAATGCAATTTTTGTCTACCATCATTTTTCTTTCCTGTTACGGAATCAGATCCTGTTTTTGTTGAACTCGGTTACAGATATGCGGTGGTCCGGTGGGGCAGGCGTCAGGAGGTGTGTTCCCCCTTCGCCCAGCTTCCCTCGGTGTGGAGTGGCCCAGTGTCCTCTTCCTTGGATCAGGCTTCATGGCAACCACGTTTAAAGTTTATTGCTAATGTTATTAGTGTCTAATCAGAGCCTACTGCGATTATTACTTAATAGTTACTGCTTTGCACTTCCAACCAGATGTCAAAAATAATGAGCCAATAAAACTGCTATTAATTTAGTCTGAATGACAATTTTAGGCCCTCGGAGCTTAAGATTAGGGCCCTCATAAAAGCAGGGCACAAATAATTTGAGTGCTCAAAAGTAATAACAAAAATGGTGAGAATACGAATTAATATGTAAGTGTTTCTAATTTAAACATGAAACACACAACTCTGAATACTAACATTTTTCATGCACTTTCCGGGGATGCACGAGCATTGCTCAGGGACGGGGCCCAGCCTGCGGGATTTGGGCAGAGTTGCAGAGGAGGTTTGCTCTTTACGGGAAGGAGACAAGTGCTGCCATAGATCTGTTTCCCACAGTCCTGCTTGGTTCCAGTGAGAGACTGGGGCCTGGTCACGGGTACCCGGAGAGGGGCCTTCTTCCGGAATCACAGAGAACTCAGCGGAACCTGTCTGCTCTGCCGCCAGGCTTTGGGACGTTCTGATTGAACCCCGGCTGCCTGCCCTGAAGTGCACCCTGTTTTAGAGAAATAGCCTCTTTCTAACTCGCATCCTCTGTCGTCCTGTCCGCCCTCAGGTGTGGGGGGCTTGTGTTCAGGTCCTAATCGCAGGCGTGTCTGAGGGAGTGATCTGGGGCACCATCTCTGAATCTCAGCTCCCTCTCAGCAATAATGACAGTGCCCACCTCACGGGGTTATGGCTGAGCACTAGAAAAAATAACAAAAAACAAGGAGCTGAGCTCAGTGCCTGGCACGCCAATGAACTGGATAAAATGTTATTCTTGATGCAGATGATTCTTCAATGATGCAAATGCTCTTTTTCCTTCACTTTGCTTGTGTGTTCCTTCTATTCTTTCACTCATTTGGATGCCTATTTATCAAGCACCCAGTCGTGCTGGCGGGGGCTACTTGAAAAAATTCGCTTCTTCCTCTCCTTCCCCCATCCTCATATGCGTAACCCTGTCCTGTTTCCTCTCACTTTGTTCCAGTATTTTAGAGACAAATAAGCCTTTTCCCGACACACACTATGGCTCCTTTTGGTGGTAGGGGTGTGGGCGAAGGGAGGTAAAGATCATGACTGCTTCCGTGCTCCTACTGTCTGGTGGCTGTAAGAGAGGAGAAAGATCCCTGAGTGCAGCCAGGAGGGGGCGGGCGAGCAGCAAAGGCTCAGAAGGAGATTGCGTGGTGCCCAGCCCTAAGAAGATGTGGCCACAGACACGGGCTAATTGTTCTCAATAGTTACTTTTTCTCATGAGGCACACAGATACGCTCCATCTCCCAGCTAATGGAATGTGGGCAGGAATGATGTACTCAGCCTCCACTCTCCCCTCAGAATGGCCCATAAACCCTCCCTCCAGTCCACCAGGTGTCTCTTCCTTTACCTGCCAGCTGGCTGCAGAAGATGCAGCAGAGTGCTTGGGGCCCTGGGATGTCAAGCCCCTTATCCCTGAATGACCCCCAGCTAACCTGCATTGTATGGTGAAGGGGCGCACATGCTGTGGCCCTGAGGGTTGGGTTGTTTGTTACAGCAGCCGGGCTTCCCTGATGCTGACGGACAGGACTTTGCCAGGTGCGTGAGCCGGAGGAGGGCCCTGAAGGCCCAGGTGTGGAGAGATGAGAAGCCCCGGCTGTGTGCTGTGGGAAATAAAGTCCACCAGGATTACACGAGGCCCCGGCAGGCAGGCTGGGGGCAGACTAGGACGGCAGCAGAAGAGGCTAGAGGCTGTGTTTCCATTTAGGATTACACAGCCGGTGGTGGGGCCCCTCGGAGAATGCTAAGCAAGAGCTATGACTGTAATTTTGCTTTAGACACACCATTCGGTGACAATCCTCCAAGAGAGGAAGGATGAGGGTGGCAAAGGACTTGTCCCAGGCTGATGGATAAGGAGGCTTTCCAGATGATCCAGGGGAGATGGCATGGAGGCCTGGACTAGGAAAGTGGCAGGAGAGTCAGGCGGCAGAGATGACCAAGTAGCTACTTAAGAGGAGAATTCACAGGACTTGGCAATTGTTTTGAGTTGGGTTGGGGTTGGGGAAAGAAGATCGCTGATGTTTGCTCTTCCTTTCATATCCTTGTATCCACCCTCCTTCTTTCATAATTTCTTTCCAGCGTGAATGTGGTGACACACTGGCTGTCACAAAGTGTGAGACTTATCTCTTGTTTTCTGGACGTCTTCTTGCTCATCATGGACTGCGCTGAGCTGCCCGATGCCCGAGCAGACACTACTTTGCCATCATGGGAACCAACATATGCTGGCTCGACATGGCCCCAGGTGCATCTCGGAACGTGTTCAGGGATTGGGCATCCAGGCACATGCTTCCTCATCTCTGCCTCGCTTGCCGGGCCCCCTCCACACTCCGGTTCTTCCGTTAGTGGACCTGGGGCATGGGACTTGCAGCCCACTCACTCACGGGTGGGGATCGAATAATTCTTTCATTGAGTCTGTTAATAAATACATCACAAGAAGAGGGGAAATTATTTTAAATTGATTCGAACAGAATTTTAACATGTTCAGGACGGCCAGCTTTGCGTCTGGTGCTTGGGTTGAAATTCAGGGTGTTAATTGAGTCCCCAATCCAGCTTGATTACCCTTGCTGCTGTTAAAGGGGAAATCAATATTAATATTTCCTCATGTTAACCATCTTTCTAGAACCAATATTGTTTTTCCTTCCTTCTCCCTCTATGACTTTGTTACCTTTGCGTTTCTAATTGTGTCTAGAATGTATGGAGTATCGGGTTTTTTTTTTGTAAAAACACAGGGAGTTTGTGATGATGCTGCATTTCTGGAACCTCACGTCTGGGATGGGTGTTTGTAATAGATTCGCGTTTAGGCCCAGCTCCTGAAGAGCACTCTCATTATCTGATAAGGGAATATTATCTTCGCTGGCCCTCTGAGGTAATGAATCCTCTTCATCTGTTCTCTTGCATGGCTGGGCTGGTGAGAGGAGGGGAGTTTTGGCCAACATACATCTTGGGAGAGATTTACTGATGGCTGGCAGCATCCCTCTGCTGCCCACGCAGCCCCACTGCTGACCACAGACCTGTGCTTCCACCCTTCTCTCTGAGCACCAGGTGTTCATCAGTTAACCAAGGTGTGTGCTCATCTGTGTCCTCAGGATGTCCCACCGTGTGCCTTCCCCACTGTGTTGGGGCACTGTTGTGCTGTAATCTGGGTGTACAATTGGTGCTGGTGCCAACACCGACTCTTGTTCCCTTCCTCACACTCCGTATTGGGTGTTGCTCAGTAGTTTTATTACTCCCTCTGGGAGTGGCTCCCAATTTCTTAGGTGTGAACTCCTTAGCATGGCATGGATGATCCCCTGTAATCTGTGCCTGCTGTCTCCTTGGCCTCACTCCCAGCCCCCTAGGATGGGAACTCAAGCTGTAGTCTTGCAGAGCTGCTCGCGACTTCCTGAAAACACCTTGCAAATGTGCCTTTGCACGCTGTTGCATCTCTTGAGTGTCCCACCCCACTAGGTACCCTTGAGGCTGAGTTCCAATGGCCCTTCTCCTGAGAAGCTCCATCCGCTCCGGGGAAGTTGGCCATTTTCTCACTTCGAGGTCCTTGTGCTCTGTTCTTTTCTCTTCCCAACTGGACTCTGAGTTCCCTGAGGGTGAGGCCTCTGTCTTACCCACCTCTCTTTTGCTACCACCTAGCACGTAGCCTGGTCTAGAGATGAGCTTGGATAAGGCCAGCTGAGCAACATCTTTTCAGGTGTACTATGGTCATACAGCTGTGATGGTAAATACTTCAAAGGCCGTGTTTCACTCCGTCTGCAACACACCCCTCTATCAGGTAGATACTCTTCTTTTCCTCTGTTTCACAGATGAGTCATTTGAGGCACAGAAAGGTTAAGTAACTTATCTAAGTTTGCTCAGCTTGTAAGTGGGAGAGATGGAACAAAACTCTGGCCTCTTGTGCTTCGAAGCCTGTAGTCTTAACCACTTTCATACGTGGCCCTTTCCCTCCTCTCTGCTTCTCCTGCCCCTGCAGTGTGATGAGACTTTGTCCCTCCCAGGCTTTCCTTCCTCTCTCAGAGGACTCATACTGTTGTAAGAGAAGATGATGGTCTTTATGGAGCCTAAAACTGGTAGGTGTACTGTGTGCTGGCTGTTCTCCCATTGCCACCCCTCCCAGACCTTCCCCACGTGGTCCCATCTCTCTCTGCCCCGCTCTGTGTCCCAGGAGCTCAGCTGTGGACTCTTGCTCACTCTCTGGCTTCCCGTGCGTTTGGCCCATGGAGGCCCTGGGCCAGGGGGTGGAGGGCAGGCTGGCTCTCAGTCTTTCTCCCTAATTGTGTTGCTCTAGAGCAGGGTTGGCAAACTCTTTCTGTAAAGGACCAGATGGTAAATATTTTAAGCTTTGTGACCCAAGAGACAAAATTAATGATATTACTTAGGTTCTTATAGAACCATTTTAAATGTAACCATTTGAAAATGTGAAATCATTCTTAGCTCGTGAGCTATAACAAAACAGGCAGCGGGCCAGGTTTGGCCCACTGGACAGTTTGCCAACTGCCATTCTGGAGTCTAGAGCTGTGGTTGTCAAGCCTCGATGTGTATCAGAATCCTCTGGGGGACTGTTCAAACATGGATCACAGCCTCCACCCCAGACTTCCTGATTCTGTAGATCTGCGATGGGGACTGAGGAGTGACCTGTCTAACTAGTTTCCAGGTGCTGAAGATGCTATTGGTCTGGGTGCCACAGTTTGATAACCATCGGTGGAGAGACAGCAGCTGCCTAGAATTCCCTTGGGCTCAAGGACTGTCTTCTCTCCCTTTGGCCCTGCAGGCCTGGTGCTTCTGCATCCGTTGTTGCTTCCCTCATGCGGCCTAAATCTCTGTAAATCATCCTTTCCTCTGGCTTGCTTCAGTTAAATCCTTTGTGTGTACCACTTTTGTTTGTTGGAATATTACAGATACCATAAGTATTTTCATTTTCCAGAAATGTCCAGGACAAGTGTGCATGTGTGCTTTTCAGGTATAACCTTTGGAGGACACTGTTTCTTCACTCAATTATTCTTGTATGGACTGCATCAACATTCCTTAAGGGTCTCCTCTGTGTGTGGTTCTGCGGAAGCTGGGACCAGTTTAGGTGATGGAGAGGACAGAGCAGAGTCCCTGTTATGAAGCCTGCCTCTGTACCAGGCTATGGGTGTGTAAAGTCACCTAACTCCTTGGAAGTGGGTCAGAATAGTCTCTCCAGAGGAGGCGACATCTGAGGTGTGTTCAAAGGAAAAGTGGGCATTAGCCCATGAGGAAGTGGAGGGGCCTTGGGAATGAGGAATGCAAATCGCCCATGGGTGGCGGTACCTAGGAAGCCACGGGGACCTTGGTTTGGCATAAGAACAGCGTGTGTCTGAGGGAGGGGCAGGGTTCGAGAGAAGGAGATGCAGCTAGAGAAGTGAGTGGCGGCCAGATCACAGGGCCTTCATAGCGTCCTGGGTAAACATGGGAACACTGGGGGTTTTAATCAGGGAAGAATGTGGTGAGATTTCCAAGTAGAAAGAGCCCTTCAATGGTGAATTGCGTGAATGGAACAGAGGAGAGGCTGGTGGTGGGAAAGGAGGGTCCCTAACAGGCTGCTGGGCTGGTTTCCTGCTGATCCGCGTTGGGGCAGGGCTGGACTTGAGGCACTGGTTGAGAATAAGCTTCAGGATAATCCCACGTCAGCATCTGCCATGGCACATGTGCCCCTGGCCTGTTGGTAAGATGTGAATGCTTGGCTGAAGGTTTAGCTTCAGTCCTCTGGGAGACGGTAGTCTCATTATGCCACAGGCTGACCCCCATGACTCCACTTCATGGCTTCGTTTTACAAATTAAAAATATGAGCTAAATGAGTCATTTCAAAGAGTTACTGTGTAAGGAAACCACTGCAGCTTAAAGTCCGTGTTTCCTGTGAAGCAAACGCTTGTCTGAAACATTTACCCAACACCTCAGAGAACTCCCACCAACAGGCCTACCTTTTCGGAAAGGTCAGACTTTTTAAAGGTTAATTGTTACCCTTAAGAAAAATGCAAAAACAAACGGCATGGCTGCATATTTAATAAGTGTTTGGTATAGCATTTCCCAGAAGCACAATTCTTGATGATTTGATTTAAACAGAGAAAGAATGTTCTAGAAATAAAGTGCTGATGGCAACTTCAGACTTAAGGAAAGTGCCCATGCTGTCTGTGTTTTAAGGACTATTATTGTACTTCTGAAATGTCCTCTGGCCAACAAATCCCAGCCAGCCAGTAATTTGACCACCGCTAAATCCTTGGATCTGCACTGTGGTGCCTGAATAGCTGAGTGTAGAGGGACCTCCAGATTTCACCGTGGGCCCTCTTCTCTTGTCAGTATTTCTCTCCCTTAGCCATCTCCTGCACTCCCAGTGCTGGACCAGTCGCCTCTCTGAGGACAAGTTCTCCACCTGTCTCCCTCTTGCTCCCTCCACGTGGTTTGCTGAAGAGCTCTCCCTGGATGCCTCAGAGCAGTTTGTCCAAACCAGACTGGCATCTCTCCTTCCCTTGGTGCTAGCTGTGCCCTAGACTCCGCCCCTCTGCTAAGCTCTCCCCTCTGCCCAGTGCTCACCCACACAGCTTACTTTCTCCGGTTAGTTTTTCACTACTCATTGTTCTTCTAGGACCCTGCCTACCCGGTTAGCCAAGTCCCATTGATTTTTTCCTTGCAATCCATCTCAGGACTGTCTCTTTCCATTGCTGTGGCCACCACTCTAGTCAGAACCTCACTCCTAGATTATCACAATAACTTCCCAACCGTCTTTGTTGTGAGTCATCTGTTTTGCCCACTGACACAAGACAAATTTTCCTGAAGATCCGTAGTGATTCTGTACATCCCTTGATCAAAATTTTCACTGCGTTCTTATTGTCTGTGGAATGAAACTCAGAATTTCACTATTCACTACTTTTGTCTTAGTCTCTTACTCTCCCCCTTTCTTAAATTGTAAGAACATTTAAGAGATCTACCTTCTTAACAAGTTTTTAAATGTCGGACGCAGCATTCTTAACTCTAGGCCCTATGTGGCACCGTAGATCTCTAGAACTTATTAATCTTGCATAAGTTGATCACCTTGAAGTAGACGGTCTCTAGTCTCCAAACTCGCAGCTCGCCGCTCTCCCTCTGTCTCTGCTGCTGCTGTTCACACAGCTGGAATGCCCTCTGCCCTCTGCTCAGGCGAATCTCCCCTCCTTCGAGTTCACCAGGAGCGCCGCATCGTCCCGCTGCCCTCCCTGCTCGCTCTAGCGTGCGTTCCTTGACTGTCATTTCTTGCAAGCCCCTGGGTATTACGGCTGTTTTTGTCCATGGGTTATTAATCCTGTTGGACTGTGACTTATTTACTTTGTAGCCTCACAGGTAAACTTTTTAAAACTTTTTTACTTGTAGAATGGGGATAATTATTCTTCTAAAATAGGTGTTTGGGGAACATTAATGACATCAAGTATATAAAGCTCCTAACAGAGTGTCTCGCATATTGTAGTAAACACACAATCACTGTCCATCGTTGGTGCGGTCATTTTCAAAGAAAGGAAGAAAGGCAGGGAGGGAAGGAAGCCTGGAGGAAGGGAGGGAGGAAGAAGAAAGAAACAAAGGAAGGAAAGGAAGAGAAGGGAGGAAGGAAGAGGTAAAGAAGTGAATTTTCCAGAACTTCCTTAACTGTGTTCCCTCTGCAGTGAGACCATATTCTTCCCACTCCTCCTACATACTGTGCTCTATCGTATCTCTAGGTCTTTGTCTATACTGTGGATTTTTCCTAAAAGTACTGCCGTGTGCTAAATGCCTTCTGTCTTTCCCTCCAGAACCCTCCCATACCTTTCCGTCCCATTGGACTGGCTTCCTTGGAGGAAATCCACAGGCTCTCCCACTCTCTGACTTAGAGTGCTGAGTCAATGGCGTGCACCAGGAGAGAGGGAGAGATGGGGTATTTATTCCCGGCTTCTTTCCTGCGTGGTTGTCCAGGCTGGCTGCATCTCTGACTGAAGGTCACCCCACTTGAAGTGGCCATCTTCTCTCTTCTGGGTCAGGTGACCACTCCCACCCCCTCCCCTTCGGGTGCTGGCTCCTGGTTATTCCTCGCCCCAGGGTGTTGGTGCATTCCCTATTCCTTACCCACAGCTCTGTAGCTACTTTATTCAACTCTCCTAACATTTCCCAAGTGGAGTATTCCTTCCAAGACACTGACTAAGACATTCCATAAAGGCCTTGTGGATCAAATGTCAGAAACATCGTGTTGAGCAAAAGAAACCCCACGAGAAAGAGTGCATGTGAAGTTCAAGAACAGACAAAACTAATCTGTGCTGAGAGAAGTCAGAGCTGTGGTGGTTTGGTTTGGGGTTGGCGCTTGGCAGGAGGGAGCTCCCTGAGGTTTTGGAAATGTTCTGTATCATGATCGGGGCGATGGTTACGTGAATGTATACAATTGTCAAAACTCATTGAAGTCATACATACATTTTATTGTGTGTAAATTATATCCCAATAAAAATAAATATATAAGATTACAAAAGAAACTCTTATATTGAAATATATTTAACAGAATATGTTAAAATATATTTAACAAAAAGTTTGTGGTATGGAACGAAAAACATCTTCCTTCTTCCTCAACACAGACATCAGCACACACATCAAACCCCTGTACGCCACTGTCTTCATGACCCTTTAACCTGGGCGGCACCTATGGGTGCAGCACCCTTTCTTCCTGCCCTGCACTGTCTCTGCAGGGCACTACCACATACTGTGTTAACCGCTGTATGCTCAGTGTCACTGAGCACAGGCAATGCCTTTTCAAAGGGAGAACAAGATGCTTAGAAACAGGCACGTGGTCCCTGGCAATCCCATGCACAGAATAGGCACTTAAAATTTAAAACCAAAAGTTAGCCCTCATTTAGTAAATACTAAGTGGATTCTTATTCTGAGCTAGGTAGTGGGTTAGCTACTGGGAGAACCTATTTTCATTTTTTAAATTGAATCTCAGAAGTCTCCTTGGCCCCTGGAGATTTGGATAAGCCTGGCTCGCTCCCGCAAGGTCATGGGCTTGTGAAAGTGCTGGACCCTTCCACTCTTGGTGATTTTGTTTTTCAGTAGAGGTTCCCATCTCTACTCCTGTTGCTGTTCATGGCTCTTTAATAACATCCCCCACGATAACCTGGGCTCAGAGGTTGCTGTTCGGGTGTTTTCTATAAAAGGAGAAAATCTACTCCAGCCAAGCATCGTGTGCTGAGTGACTTTATGACGGATGTTGGGGTGTCATGGGGGAGGGTCACTACTGAATATGGCCAGTCCCCTGTGCTCCCTGCCTGCCTGCTCATGGTCCACTGATTGCCTTAACTTGGGTCTCAGTAGGTGACCTTACTTACCCCAAGCAACCACTTGGGAATTAGAGTCTATTCCTTCACTATTCTCCCAGTGTCCCTTTCCCCTGAATTTTCTGAAATTCTGAATTTTCTTTTCAGGGATCAATAACTAGGTTATTTTGCCTTTCATACGATTTCCTGAAATTCTAGGAAATAACTTTTTTCCATCTTATTACATCTTCTAGAAAAGTATTTCAATCTCAGGCAATTGCTGCAATACAGATTGTCTCTCCAGGGGATGGATGAGGGGAAGACCGTAGACAGTGTCCAACTGTGGCTGCCTGTCATCCCCCCAACACTGCTTCCGCCTTAGGTGACGGGCAGTGCTCTCTTCTGAGACTCTCCTTGAGGGTCTGTTTCATGGCACAGGCTGGCTATGGGACATATCTTTTTGCTTCTGCGTGAGGCTTCTGAGCCATGATGGGACACTCGTGTCAGTGGAAGTTGTTAGACAGTCATGGCTGCAGACAGAAGTGCATGAGGATTTGATGGTGGCGGGGTGTGGGCAGCCAAAATTCCCAGGCTGGATCTTCCATAATTACGTCTGCTGTCAGAGCCAGGGTTTACCCACATGTCTTTGATCCTTTCCTTTGGGAACTAGGAGTGTGAGGGGGCATCTACACTAACTGGCTCTTCTGCGTTCTCTTACCTCAGTTTCTGGAGGCCCCACATAGAAATCTTCTTTTTAATGCAATTTTCCCCTTGATGTCCATGAGATGTTGAAGGTGAAACAAATAGAGTGCAGTTCCGCTCCATGATGTCTTAGGCACCATCTTGTATTTTCTTGAATCTGTTTTACAAGTACTCAGGCTCTGACGGGTGTCACGGGGCGGTTGCCTGGGAGACCACACATGCGCCTGGAAGGGACCGGGGATAGTATGCCTCCAAAGCCTCTGGGTCATTCTGAAGATCCCTCTGACCAGAATTGAGGAACCTCACAATGACCTCACTGTGGACCCTGCCTGGTTGGGAGTTCAGCCTCCTGAATAAGATTTGACTGGGAATCTGACTTTAAGCTTCCAGATCTCTGTGAGGTTTGTTTCCTAAAGGTAGCATGTAGCATGTCTCCTGAAGGTAGCCATCTTCTATTTTCATAAACTAGCAAGAACTGGGGGCAGAAAGTCTTACCCTTTTGTGCGTAGGCTAGGTTTCTCTCACTGTGTCTCACTGTCAATCACTTCCTTGCCACCTTGGTCCAGTTGGAGCTGATCTTCCAAATTGCAGTCACGAAGGGGTTGGTATACAGCCTACTGCAAAAGTCTGGGGAGATGTTACACTTTGAGGCCTCTTCTTTTCCTGTTGGTGCAAGTTCAGAACCCCGCCATGCGGATCACACCATCATCCGCATTCCTGCATGCCTGTGTGAGTGCTGTTGGATATTCTGCCCTGGAGACAGAGATTTATGACTCTTGACTTTGTATAATTTCTAATTCTGGACCATGTAATTTTTCTATTAATCACCATTGCTTCTCACATCTGAGCCCTGCCTCCCTTGGAACATTTCAGTGACACATTCTAACTACAGCTCAAAATCCTCCTCTTCAGTCTGGCACTACCTCCCACAGATGTCTTATCTAGGCTCGCATCCATGCGTCTGTGACCAGCGGATTCCAGGCTTCCTTGATAGTTACCCCTTAGCAGGAGACCAGGCTCTGGAGAAGTCTGTCCCGGCAGGCGAAGCAAGAGAAAGGCCCTTCTCCATTATCTCAAGCTGGGTGGTCAAGGCCCTCCTTTCCTCTTTCAGGATTGAATGGCATTAGAAGCTGTGTTAATCACCGATTTCCAGGGTTTCCTCTGGTTGACTAGTTGTAAGTTTATTTCTAGTTCTGCATTGCCCTGGCAGGATATCAGTGGATGCTCTGCGTTTACAATAGTCCCCTCCTACGTGCAGGATGGGACCCCCAGTGGGTGCCTGAAACCATAGATAGTACTGAACCCTGTATCTACTGTTTTTTCCTATATGTACATACCCATGATAAAGTTTAATTTACAAATTGGGCATAGTAAGATATTAACAACAACTAATAATAAAATAGAACTATAACAATACGCTGTATTAAAAGTTATGTGAATGTGGTCTCTCTCTCACTCTCTCACAATATCTTATTGTACTGCACTCAGGCTTCTTCTTGTGGTGAGGTGAGATGATGCAGTGCCTGTGTGATGAGTGAAGTGAAGTGAATGACTAGGCATCGTGACGTAGCGAATTTTCCGTTTATTATTTTCAGACTGCGGTTCACCTCGGGTAACTGAAGCTGCGGACAAGGCGGGGAATTACTATGTTGCTCTCTCTACCTGCCTTGACCTGGACATCACTCCCCCACGTTTTCATGTTGATCTCAGGGTTATGTCACCACTGTCCTCTGACCCAAGCATCAACACGCTCATCTTTCCTCCCTGAGCTGTAGGTCCGCCTGTTTGGCAGTGACGATGAGAGTGCCCTTGGGCTCAGTTCCAGGGTAATAATTTCACCTCCCTTGCATTGCACTGGGGTCCAGTTTCTCAGCTTTAGGATCCTAGGCCGGTGCCCCACTGTTGCTGAGATGTCACTTGGGGCTGCTTTGCCTCCTGAATATTTAGGTAAATATAACTCTAATCTTCAATTTCATGGACTATGTGAGCTTAGAGCTCTCCACACAATTCCTGTGAATTCTAAACGTGAGTTCTCAGGTTCCCCACATCCGCCTCTTTGCCGACCTGGATGCAAATCTCTGCTCATTCACAGCTTTCCTCCAAAATTTTACTCAAACCAAGCTGATATTCTGCCACTTCTGGGTTTTTTGTTTGTTGTCGGTAAGGAATAGCTGCTATAGGCCAGTCAGCTTTCCTTAGTCTCAATCTCCCAGTTACGACGAACACAGTTTCTCTCTTCCCTTAGGTAATCATTATTTTTAAGTTGGACTTTGAAGCAGTCACAGTATTATTCCAGACGCAGCTGCAGGCAACACTTCCAGCATGGAACAGGTTTGAGTTTATAAGAAGGAGGCGAGTGATGATTATTTAGCAGTATTTGGCTTAACAGACATAATCCGAACATGGGTTACAGAGAAAAATGAGAATTAAACCACTTATTTCCACATTCAAGTTTCCACAAAAAGCACATTGGCTTTTCTTCCTATTCCTCAAACTTCTTTTTTTAATAAAATAATTGCATTCCTATTGTTAAGTATTCACTGTATTCATATTGTAAACAAGATCCGTAATATGCCTTAAATAAATAATACACACTAAATTGCAATTGGTACTTGGCTTAGTTCGACTTTCCAGCTATTTTTAACTACCACTGAATGCAATCCTGGCACGAACACTGAGGAATAAATACATTTCACACACATCTCTTATTCCAGAGGTCATACTGCTTTCTGGACAATGTTCTTTCCAAAGATTCAGCTTTTCAGAAGCCCGGACATGGTTCTTCATACGAATTTCTCCTGGAAAAACCTTTTAATCAAATGCTTAACCTGCACAGTAGTAGCAGTAGTAATAATAACAGCAAATTTGCATCCTCAACTCTCTTCCTGAGACCTAGAATCAAACACTTGCAGTTGCTTCTGTTTTTTTCTTGGCCAACAAGATATTCTCTCTGTAGTTTTATGGTTAAAGAACATGATGTCCCACCACAATTTTAAATGATAATCTACTCTTGTTTAATGGTGTATTGCTGTCTTTATTTCCATTTATCTATAGATGTATTTTTTAAACATAAGATGTCCAAATTGTTTTGTCTTCTTTTTAGCTCACTAAATACATTTCAATGTTTCTCCAGAGGTTTCCTAAATGGAACTCTACGCCCATACAGTAATCTATCATTCTAGCTGCATCTGCAACCATCAAAACTTTTGTTTTCCCTCTGACATCTGTAAATGCATCTGCACACAAAGCAGCTTTTAGCCTATGGCTTTAGGTAAGACTGCTGGGTCTGAGTGTGGACTGCACGGCAGCCCCATGACTTTTAGGTGAGTTACTCCTCGCCCCTCTGTTCTCATCTCCAGGAGGCTCTGATAATACTAGCCCCCATGTAGTAGGACGGTTGCGAGGATCAAACGTTTATTATGTGAAGACTTCAGATCAGCGCCTGGCACAGAGTAAGCCCTCAGTAAATGGCGTCTATTATTCTTTTCTCATCGTCATTCTTATTTTTGCAAATGTCTACGTTAGAGATTGCCATCCAGCTCCCCAGGCTGCCCGGATGTCTGCACAAGTTGTGGAATGCATGCCCTTAATTCTTCTCGTTCTTCGCAGTTTATGGAGAATCCCTTGGAAATTCTCTCTCCTTGATTTAAGTGGCTTTCCAGGTAGAGTAAAATAGAGTGGTTCATGTGGAGGCCGGCTGGCCACCTTGCATTAATTGCAGAAGTAACAATAGCGTTCCCTAAGAAGGCAGCTGTTGCTTTTTGAAAATTTAGTTGATGAGTGCTTTGTGGAATATGCTTTGTTTGACAACAAGCGATTTTATTCCTTCACAGGTATATGAAAACTAGGAGGCAGCTAAGAACTCAGGAAGTCCTGTAAGGAGCTGTGTGGAATCATCAAGACTGCATGGTCCTGAAACCAACCTGGCTGACTTTCTGAAATTGACCCTCAACTAATTTACTATTAACTAGTACCCCTATAGCTAGCTATTTTGCTCGCTAGTCCGAATTAGGCCATTATGAAGGTTGGTAAATTGAATTTCTTTTCTGCATCTCAGTTTTTCACTCATCAAATGGAGAGAAAGAAATCCTGCTGAACTTCATGGGGAGGTAAAGTACTTTGAAATGTAAATATAACTATAGATGCATATGTAAATTAACTATAAAATATTATGCAAATATCGTGTTGAAACTATGCATTTTCTTTGAAAGAAGATAAAGGACAAGAGATTGTTTTAATTCATACTTTCAAGAAGCCTATCTTTCAGTTCAAATTAGGAATGGCAGTCTCTGTGAATGAGGAAAAGTCTATTCAGGTGTAAGTTTTATTCACATGATAGAGGGACCCCATTCAGATGTCTGTATAATATAATGTCCTTTTTTTCAGAGGTGCCTTTACTTTTCAAAGATCACCCTGTGAGCAGGTGAGAAGACCAAGGTCACAGACTTTCCCTCGCTGTATGCTGATGAGGTTGTACTTTGGGTGAATTCCATTTCGAATCAGTCAAGACAAAGAGTGTTATATGGTAGAAGCAGTGGGTTAAAAATGAGAACTGCGTTTGCCTTTGGTTCTCCTGAGTAATTTCAGGCAAATCGATGAAGCTCTCCCTGCCACCTTGCTCTTCTGTCCTCTTGCTGATTTCCTCTGAAATGTATTGCATGTCTGAATTGTCCTGACGTCTACCCACTTGTATTCCGAATTTCATCAGACTCAAATATAACCATGTTATAATTATAAACATGATCTTTCTAGCTAGCTGTATTGATTTCTAGCACTTCCTTAGAATCACAGAGATAAATTTTGGTTCAGATCTCAAGGATTATGAGATCGCTGGGTTTTTCTTTGCATATTAATTTAATACTAAACTTTAATTAGAAAATAATGATACTTATTAAAGTAGACATTTTCTTTCATGTACTTAGATTCCATTAAGGACTTAAGAAATTATTCATTTCTAAGGAAAGAGAAATATATTTAAAAAGCACAAAACAGGGTGCTGGCCCTGTGGCCTAGTGGTTAAGTTCAATGCACTCCGCTTCGGAGGCTGGGGTTTGGTTCCCAGGCACGGACCTATACCACTTGTCAGCGGCCATGCTGTGGCAGTGACCCCCACACAAAATAGAGGAAGATTGGCACAGATGTTAGCTCAGGGTGAATCTTCCTCAGCAAAAAAAAAAAAAAGTACAAAACATATGAAAAAACAGTTTGTTATAGTTTGAGTTGTGTCCCCCAAATTCATATGTGGAACTCCTAACACATAGTACCTCAGAATGTGACCTTACTTGGAAATAGGGTCATTGCAAACAGAGCTAATTAAAATGAAGTCGTCCGGGAATAGGGTGGGTTCCTAACCCAATATGACTGGTGTCTTTATCAAAAGGGGAAATTAGGACACAGACACACACAGGGAGAACACCATGTGAAAATGCATACAGAGATCTGGGTGCTGCTTCTGCAAGCCAAGGGACATCAGAGATTGCCAGCAAACAAACAGAAGCCAGGAGAGAGGCATGGCGCAGGCTGTCCCTCACAGCCCTCAGAGGCAACCAACCCTACCGACACTTTGGTCTTGGACTTCCAGCCTCCAGAACCGTTAGACAGTAGATTTCTGTGGTTTTCAGTCTGTGAGAGTTAGTTATGGCAACACTAGCAAACTAATACAGATTTTGGTACCAGGAAAAATAATAAATACCAAATACCATTCTTGTAATTAATAACTGTATTAAGTATTAAATATTAAGAGCTGTAATGAAAATGTGAAAGTGGCTTTGGAACTTGGTCACGAAGCTTTGAGGTGCCTGATAGCAAAGGCCTAGATTGCCTTTAGGACATTGTTGGTAGAGATATGATTGTTAAAGGCGCTTCTGGCAAGATCTCAGATGGAAATGGGGAACATGCTATTGGAAACTGGAGGAAAGGAGATCCTTGTTACAAAGTGCGGAGGACTTGGCTGCGTTGTGTTCTTCCGGCTTTAGGAGAGTAGTCATTGTAAGCGATGGACTTGTATATTTAGCTACGGAGATTCCTAAGCAAAGTGTTGGAGGTGCGGCCTGGTTTCACCTTGCTGCATGATGATTTAGAGCATTGCCAGCCTGTCCAGATAGTGCTCTGGAAACGGGGCCAAGGAGGTGGCTGGACAACTGCTTCCTCAAGAATTAGGTGTATGGCTTGTGGATTCAAGGAACTATCTTAGCAGAAATGCTGCCAGCTTGGACTGAAGGGGCCAGAGATGGGACAAAATGAAGGAAGAAAGCTGGGCCTCTTCGATTCTACAGGCAGAGATTGGGCTGATAGTGCTATTCATCTGGGAACACTGTTGTCCTTCAAGAAAAGGGAAAGAGGACCCCAAAGTCAGTTCAGAGGGTGGCAAGGGCTCAGGTCCTCCACCAAACGTGGCACCTGTGAGACTGCTTGTGCCTTCTGCTCCTGGTTCGTTGGGTTGATGCTGAGATGGTGAGTCAGCACGGGTCTGAACTCTGACCTCTGCAGTGAACGTCTCAGCCTTCTTCCCAGATAGCTGGGTTTTATCATTGGTTCCCATTTGATGGCGTCCTTGGGGGAATCAGGCGGTGCCTTTTTAACCCTCTTTGCTCTTGTCTGTGTTTCTGTTGTGTTGTGCTCTCTGCCGTGTTTGTCCTAAGAAGGAGACTCACAGGGGAGGATGCTATGAGCCCTGTAGGTTTGAGCCCTCCTCCCAGATAGGTGAATTTGCAGTTCTCACTGGATCAGCAGCCACTTGGACAAACTTTACTGAGAGTAACAAAACTGGATGAGGTTCTCCTTCCATCTCAATTTTTTTTCCTGAGTGCTTGGGCTTTGAACCAGAGAGAATGTTCTTTCTGTTTTTTAGCCTGCTGGCAGACAAGTTGTTGGGTGTGCATTTGGAAGAGTTCAACCATCAGATTGGGGCCCCGAGACCTCAATGGCATAAACATCACATTTCCACTGACCATTGCCAGCTTGATGGAGTTTTCTAAGTCTAAATCTTCCCCTTCTCCAGGAAAGTCTCCTGCTTCCTATATGTGCTCTCATTACAGTCCTAATTCTAGTGCCCGTCTCTAAATGGCGTAACTTCACCCAGGGTGATTCGGGCTTTCAGTGGCTACTCTGGAGAATATTCGACTGTAACAAAATTATTCATTTGGGAGATACCTTAGAAAAGAAAGGGAATACTATTTCTTAGGCTCAGTGGGCAGCACTTTTTGATTGGTGTGCAGAGCCCCCAAATGAAATTCTGATTCAAAAATTGCTTCACTAAAAGAGTGTTTGGCCAAAGCTAATGAGCAATTTGACTAACTTAGGCAAAAAGACACGACTCAGTTCCCTGGTAACCCTCCTCCATCTTGGCCTCGGTTGCTTCCTTATATCCAATCCTCCCTCTTTCCCCTCATCCTCTTGATCTCTCTCCTTTCTCACCCTGTCAACTCTTCCCCTTGTCCAGACCCCTACATTTTGGTCAATAACTCTCCTAGGACTTCGAAATGCCAGTTGCCCCAAACACCTACCCTTCCCATGAACCAGCTATTCAGGCAACTGTAGACTTTAAACCTTGAACCTGAGATGAATGAAGGAATTCCCTAAACACGGTCAAGACCCGCAACTATTCATAGAAGAACTCAGAATTATTTTGGGTGCGTATCACCCAGGTTACCTGACTTATATCAACTTGTACACATGTTGGACAGACCTCAGATGCTAAATCCCGGCTGGCAAAGTCAGTTAGACTGACTTGGAAATGGATCTACAGGACACCTCTTTCTACAATAAACTTGAAGGTTAAAAAAAATGTCTAGAAAAGTTAAGTCTCCTAAAAATCATATCTAAAACATTTCTAGTGTAATTTAACCATGAAAAACAGAGGAAACATGCAAAGTTACAAAACTTACAGGCTAGACAAGAAAACACTTCCAACAACATCCAAAAGTTAGAGAAAGCACCAATGTAACAGCAGCCATTTAATTTCATTTTGTCAATGAAATTAAATCTGAAATTGGAGACCTAATTCAAAACCAGAAATTAGAATGGAAAATAGCTCTTTTATTTGAACTATATCACCTGGGAGAACAATTTGAAAGGCCTTTAGAAATAAAAATGAAATAGGACCTAAAATAAATGTATGCCCAGCAGATCAAATAGCTTAGGTGGCCCACTTCCCAACTGATCACCTTCTGACAAGGACACTTACAGATATTGTAAATAGAAGGCACACTGGAGAAAAGATTGTCTCACCTTGCAAAGTAAAAACAAGACAAAGAAAAATCCTTTAATTCAGATCTGTGAGGATGCTCCAAGGAAGGAAAAAGCACCCAATCTCCTGCCTTATCCTTAAATATGCGAGGTGAATTAACTATTAATCCAGGTGGTCAGCCTCATCAATTCCCGGTAGGTATGTTTGTTGCTCTTTCTCCATTAAACCCTGCCACCTTTGCTGCAACTCTCCCATGAATTAAACATACCACACAGACAGTAGGTATTTCAAATAATTCACAGGTTTTCCCTGTCTCCCAGATTTTATTGGCAAATGTTTGGCCCTTGCCTGAAAAACATTTCTTCCTGCTCTGTGATACCACCCCTGCAAATTTAATAGGGAGATACCTATTTTGAAAATGGAATTGTAATATGATACGCACACCCAAGGGACTGTTTCTTGAGCTTCCGGAGGACTCCTCTACTTATAATTGAGTGGTTTCCGCTCTGGATACACCTTTGCTTCCCCATCATGTTGGGTGTTACCCCAAATAAAGATCTTGATACCATACCTGATGTTCTATGGACTTCCAGATACCACTGAAATAGGAAAAATAATTGGCGCAGAACCTATTAATGTTCGGATAGATCTACCAAACTGTTACGCGTTTCCCCAATATTCCTTAAAGCCAGAATCAAAGGAAGGACTCAAACATACAGTTAAAAGCTTTCAATCCAAAGTCCTTCTCATACTCTGTTCTAGCCCTTATAACACTCTAGTCCTACCAGTAAAGAAACCAAATGGACAAGGATATCAATTTCTTCAAGACATCAAGGCCACCAACAAAACTGTTATCCCTCACTCTGAAGTAATACCTAACCCAAATATCAATAATGTCATCAATTCCACCTGAAGCCACTTGCTTCACTGTAGTGTATCTTTGCTTTTTCTTTTCCAGTGTGCCTCTAGACCGGGACAGTCAATACCCTTTTGCCTTCACTTGGAGAGGACCACAATATACCTGGACAGTCACACCGTAGAGGTTCAGTGAAGCCTCCTCCTATTTTTCCCAAGTCTTTAAGACTTAAAAGATCTAACTTTCCCTTATGATTCACATTACTATTCACTCCTGCAACACCCTAAATCCTGCCAGTCTCCTGCCCCTTCAAGAAGAAGGGCAATCTCATGATTGTTCCACTTCAGTTAAGGGACGTTTGGTACCTCACTCAGATTTATTAGACTCCATTGAGAACTCTGACCGGATGTTATTTGTTGGTGGGTCATTCCTCAAAGCTGAAACTGGAGGTTATCAAGCAGAATATGCTCTCGCTGGTTTAATCTGTCCTCTAGAAGATAGTCCTCCACCTCAGGTAAAATCAACCCAGATGGCAACACTTATTGCAAGTAGAACCTGCCAATTAGCCCAAGAACAGGGAGTAAACATATATACAGATGTCAGGGCTGCTTTCGGAGTAGTACATGACTTTGGGGTGCTTTGGAAACAAAGGGGGTTTCTTGCCTCTGCTGGAACCTCTATGAAAATAGACAGCATTAGGGAAGTTTTAGGTGCACCCCTGCTTTCTGTAGAAGTGGCTATTCTAAAAGTCGAAGCCTATGAAAAGAGAGATAATATGGAAGCTAGAGGAAATGCTCTCGCAGATCATTATGTTAAACAAGCAGCCTTAACCAAAGTTATGATCTTAACTAAACCCTCAAAGGCTTTAAAGAGGTCATTAAAAAATATCAATGATTTGGGGCTGGCCCCGCGGCCGAGTGGTTAAGTTCGCGCACTCCGCTGCAGGCGACCCAGTGTTTCGTCGGTTCGAATCCTGGGCGCGGACATGGCACTGCTCGTCAGACCACGCTGAGGCAGCGTCCCACATGCCACAACTAGAGGGACCCACAACGAAGAATGCACAACTATGTACCGGGGGGCTTTGGGGAGAAAAAGGAAAAAATAAAAAATCTTTAAAAAAAAAAAATATCAATGATTAACTCCTGATTTTGCACCCTTCACTCAGATAATCTCTGGTGCTACTGGATGGCCACGTGGTGGTATCAGATTATTTCAAACAGAAATTAGCTAAATTTCTTCATGAAGCTATCATTGTGGTATAGACAAATTGGTTACTATCTTAAATCAACATTTGTGGGGAAACTTTAAAAAGAAAGCTTAGATTATTTTGAGGTCACATGTCATCTGTCAAGAAGATAATCCTGGGAAAACTGTAAAGGTGGGACGTGGCTGGAAACCAAAGCCTCAACGGCCCTTTGGATGCTTTCAGATGGATGTTATCCAACTTCCAGCTTCCATGGGATCTGAATATATTTTAGTTGTAGATCTATTTTCAGGATGGGTTGAAGTTTTCCTTGTCAAAAACTATAGCCCTTCAGTAGTGAAAGAGCTGCTTGATTTTGTGTTTCCAATCTGGGCATACCAACATTTATATCAAGTGACCAAAGCATATACTTATAAAACCGTTATAGAAAAACTCTGTAAGGCATTACCCGTTACTCAAAAACTACCCTGCTCTTACTATGCATGATCTTCTGGAATGACTGAAAGAACAAATGATATCTTTAAATTAAAATTAGCAAAACTTTCAGAAACCCTTGAACTTTCTTGGCCAAAGATACTCTGAAACGGCCTTTATGGCCATAAAGTTCACTCCCTCTAGGACATACTGGCTATCCCCCTATTACTTGGTAACTGGAAGGCTCATGAGCTTAAGATTTTACTTAAAATACTAGACTCTGCCATGCTGCATGCGGGCATAGCAAAATATTGCAAGGAACTCATGTTCTATACCCAGACTATCACCAACACTGTAACCTGTCTTCTCTTAATATCTTCTTGAACAGCCTCTCCATGATCTTCAACCATGAAATTTCATATTTTGGAAGAGACATCAGAGAAAAACCATTCTTGAATCATGTTGGAAGGGGCCATATCATGTTCTGTTAATGACAAATACAGCGGGGCAACTCCAGGGAGTTAATCTGTAGGTTCACATTTCACAACTAAAGAAGCAATTCAGAATTCTATACAATTGGAAGCCTTCTCCAATAGGGGACTTCAAACTACAGATTCTACAGAAGGTCCTATAGAAGGCCACTGATCTTTGGAAGTAGACGGCTGACCCAAGACCTTCAGAACAAGTGTATGATTTCAGATAGTGGAAAGCTCCACCCAAGAATTTGAACCAAGACCTTTGTCTAATTACTGTTTAGTGTTTCACCTGCTCGCTTAAAATCATTCTTCCTCTTATTTTCTCTAACTATCTCTGGTTGTTGTTGACCCATATTAGCCCTTTTTTCTTTCTTCTTGATTATAACTGTTAGGTTCAAACCTACTCTTTCTAACACCATTCTTAGATTATTCCAAACAGCTGCCCTCAGTCTTACTGACTCCTGGATATGACATTAGCCCCCCACGATAAAAACCTCTGGGCTTCATCAAATGACACCATAGACAATCATAGCCAATATTCACTTCCACTTGTACTTTCATGGACAGTTGACCCTAAACAAGTCATTCTGTGCCTCTTTGCTAGTGTCCCTCTCTCCCAGAAAAAGGACTATTTATTGTAATCTATCGATCAGACCCTGGGTAACTCTAAATTTGAATTCAACAGTCTGTGTAGGGTGATGAGCCAAATACCACCTGAAGGAGACTGATAGAGATCTAAATATAACCCAGCTAATGTAAGGCCTTGGTTCCAATCTCATGTCATGAACAACTCTTTTTTCCCTGATCTCCATGTGCCCCTTCTGGATACTCCTTCCTTCATGGCCAGGATGCCTGGTCCTGTTTGCCTTTGATTAATACCTCATGTAATTTAGAAATAGTATTCTGAGACTTGTCTGTACACAGAGGCCCTATTCCTATAAATTGCCAAGGCTGCTCATTCTGACTCAAATGTAAGCTCCAATACAAAGCCATCTTTGATTATTCAGTCACCCTACCTGGAGGAATGACTGACTCATTGTTTCTATAAATAATCAAATCAGTGTTCTGAAGGGACACTAACTCTAGTAGAAGTCATTAATGATACCACCTCTGCCCTAGATGGAATACAGATTAGTGTCAACTCATTGGCATGAGTAGTAATGGACAATTACATTACTCTAGATTTTTTTGTTGGCTAATTGTTGTGGAGTCTGTGCCATGGCTAATACTGCTTGCTGTACTTGGGTCAATGAAACAAGGTGGAGCAGACTGTACATTACCTTAAGCAAAAAAGCTACTTGGCTCTCTAAGGTTGATCCTCATGGCCTATATGGAATTTGTTCTTGTCCTGGGTTGGGCAGTTGGAGTTCCCAGTTCTGAAGCGTTTTGTAGGGACTATTAATTCTTCTTGTTTTTGTCATGATGCTCATCTATTGCATTCTATCCAGAGTCTTAAATTCTTCTAAGCAGCTGTTCTCTTATCAGATGATAACCATGATGATACAATAACAAAACGGTCAAGAAGATCTCACAATACAGTTGACTATGGAAACAACCGTACAATCCATAAATGGTGACCATCTGGATCTCCAGCCTTCTCTGAATTGGTCAACATCTCACAAGCAAGAGATTAATCAAAAGGAGAGACTGAGAGACTGAATTTATAAAAGGACAACGGCCAGACTATATATGACAGTATAACTCTGACCCAGATCAGCAGCAACCAGTCCAGGAAGCCAAACCACAGCCTCTCCAGCAGTTGTCCCGGAATAGTCAGGACTTGGTCAATGACTGACAGGTTCCCTAATTTTTGCCATCCCCTCCAATCAGTTTCTACTTCAGGACCAAACAGAGAAGGCTAAATACACTTCCCAAGCCAATTACATAAGATACATCACTTCTAGTTGGCCCACCTCTACTCCCCACACCAACAACCTCCAATCAGGGCATACCTGACACCATCCTTCTTTTTGCTGTAAGCTTCCTACTCCTCTGCCTGCCTTTGAGTCTCTGACAAGCTCAAGTGGTGGTGCTGTAGTAAGTACTGACTAAACAGGCTGTTCTCACTTGTGTGACCTTAATTTATTTGTACACTTATTAGCAATAAAGAATAAAGGGCAATTTCACTAATTAAGAATCATGTGCATACGGGGGTGGGGGAGGAAGAAACTCTGGGTAGGAGAGGGAAGAAATGGTTAATCTGATTTAGTACATGGGAGAAATAGACAATATTTTCAGAGTTACAAGTTTTTTTTTTCTTTTACTTTCAAGTAATAACCTTTTTCTAGTCATTATCTCACACATCGTGAACAACTAGTAAATATTTGTTGAATGAATGAGTGGACAGAAGCTTGTTCTTCCCTCCTCCATCCCCCACAGTAACATTCTCAGAGCTCCTAGTGTCTGCAGAATATGACTGAGCTGGACCGCTGGCCCTGGGGCAGAACTGTGGTTAGTGAAGTTGGCGTAATGCTTGTCCTTCCAACCTTGCTTTGGTGCTAAGGTTAGGTTCTATTATTCTAAGACTCCTAGGTTTAAAAAAGTTACTATTTAATATTAGATTCCTTTTATTCAAGAGAAATACCCTGTGTATTTTCAAAGTCAAAAATGATTTACAGCATTTTATTCCAAGGAAATTATGCAAGCATTATTTCCGAATTGTTGAGGTCTCAGTATTGTGGTTTTACAGGTACACGATTTGTTCCCATAGCAAATGATTATAAGCACTTAAGTAAGTTTTTAGTAAATTAGGCAAAGGTAAACATTGGTGAGAGTTATGACTTGTGTTGCTATGTAGACAGCGTGTCTAGGTGGGTTCACCATTTCCCTGACTCACAGCTCGAGGCAGGTGAGATGTGCACAAACTTGGGCTTTCTCTAATCTCTTCCTCCCCCATGACTTTTTCCTCTAATCTTCCTCCCCTTGTTTTTTTCTTGTGACAGTTTTCTCACCAACTTTAAGGTTTTCGTTTACGTTATGGTTCACTAGCATTCACACGCGCACACACGCACACACACACACACTTTTTTTTCTAAATAGGAGGCACCTTCCTTGACCTCCCTGACTGGTTGACTCCCTCCATGGCTTACTTTTGTGATACTGTTCACCTCTCTTTCCTATCAGTGGTCCCAGTTACAATTTTATACTTATATATAATGATGTGATCAGAAGGCTGGGGAACTGTGTTTTTAGCACAGTGCTTGGCTCAGTAAATACTTACTGAATTAATGGAATGAAAGTCTTGAGATCATCTCATTAGCTGTTTTTACATCTCTTTCCTCGTTAGGAAACGCTGACTTCTTAGAACCCAGGATTGAGCCTGACACTCATTGGACTCTTAATAAGCATCTGTTGTTGATGTGAACTGGCTGGATCTGTCCAGGGTCCTTATGCCATCCCTGGGGAAGCGTGAACCAAAGTCCCAATGTGGGCGACTGAAAAGGGAGAAGAAATTACAAAGGTAAGACGTGACTGCGTCAGAGCAGCCTGCTCTGTTTCTTGCTGGAGATGATTGATTCAATCAAGCGTCAGTTCACCTGCAGTGGCCCTGGGTTTATTGTCATTTTGGTTTCTAAGGCTGTTTGCTAACTCTACTTGTAAGTTAGTTAAGTAAGTAGGAAAATAATCATTACAATGTTAAGTGGAAAAGCTGGTCTGAGAATCAGATCTGGCTTCTTCTCTCTATTTTGTCTTTAGCTAAAGATGGGCAAAAATGTTTTACTTTCTGGCCTTCAATTTTATCAGCTTAAATGAAGATTTTGGGGCAATAATTCTCAAATTTCTAACTCTAAATTCTCTGTGTCTTATCAAATCAGACAGGCGTTACATTTGAATTTTCATTTATTTTTTTTATTTCAGACACGCATTCTTGCAAGTTTTGTTTCATGTCTGAAAAAGTTGAGCACTCCTGAGAGAGTATTCAAAAGACAGAATGATGCTGGAGCAAAAGTGGCCAGCAAAGCTTAAACGCAATAAAATTCTCTATATTTTCATACTCAATTGGTCTTCTCAGGCTAACTCATTACAGTGATTTCTTACTCCTCACAAACATATTTGTCATTTAATTGTCCTCTGCCTTGATTCTCTAATTATTTATGTGTGATGCATTTTATGTATGTATTATGAATTCTTTTCTCTAAGCCATTCCGGAGACACTGTGGTGTAGTATATGCGCTTGTGTGTCAGACACAACTGGGTTCAAATTCCAGCTCCGGCTCTCACTAGCTGTTTTATCGTGGCAATTTATCTATTGGCTCTAATCTCCATTTCTTCATCTAATACGGGATGATGATGATATCTACCTAATATTATAGTCTTTGTAAGGATTAAATGCCATAAGGCAGAGCAGAAGGGAGTGGATACCATTGAGTCGCCATTATGTTCCTGGCACCACAGTGCATAGCAGGTCCTCGATCAACACAAGCCCTCACCTTCTACTGTACTCAGTAAGTTTCTTGAATCAAGCAACTCTTTCTTTGTAAATGCTTCACCCCCATAATCAGCAATTTCAGAGCAGGAGATTAATATGGGCTGATGGTTGGAGTGAAAGACTGCTCAATACCTAGAAGGAACATAGAATTGAACAATATTTTCTTTAGGTCAGGGGAGTTAGAAGGGGGATCAAACCAATAAAATGTAAATGTCCTGGGGAACACATGGAAGATGGGAGACTTCACGTGCAGGGTGGAATACAATAGTGACTGTGCTGTTGGGGTAGACCGGAAAACTGTTACCCCATTAAAATGCTTCTCCTCTGGCTCATCTCTGCAAAGTGGCAGAACTGTAAAACTGTTATACATTATTTCCTGTTAAATCATGATGGAAATGCTGTGGGTTTGTGCATGAGAACTTAAAGGATTCATCATGGTTTATTCCATTACAATAAACAGCAAAGAAAGTAATAATAGTATGTCATTTATTATGTAGTATCGTCAACTTTTTATATGTTAGACGGCATTGCCACAGGCTTGCTAATGGTATATGGCCATAAAACCTTTACACAATAATGTTTAATAGTATCTGAAATAGTGGAATCTTCTGGTGGTTGCATAAGTGGTCTGATTCTTAGATCTTCTCTAAGAGAATATCAGAAGTGCAAAGAAATGCCTCTGGGAATTTCTTTTTCAGAACAGATGAAGATCAGTCAAAAAATACTTGTGTTGTGTACAAAGCGTTCCTCTTGGTCATGTGTGATACTATGTGTACGTAGATGTGAGCAAGCATGACGACACCAGGTACTTCGAATTAACAAAGAGTCAAACAAAGAGTAAAGTTGGGATCAAGGTAGGCAAACTGCCAAAATCAAACTAAACTTCTTTGTTAGGCTTTATTTTGTTTTGCTTTAACTGGATCTCTAATCAAATTTATTTTTGAGTTAACTCCTAGAAAACAGGTATTAACGCACTGAAAGCGAATAGATGACATGTTAAAATATTTTCAATAATAAACCTGAAATGGACACTGTTTTATTACATTTAAGTGACTGCCTCTGGTTTTCTTCCCCTACCTCTCCACCCCTCTCTCTTCCTCTTTCCCCTGGTTTCATCCTTACTTTTCTCTTCCTCTGTGTCTTCATCTTTTCCTTTCTCTAAGTTTGGGATATACTTTCTCCTTGTCAAATGAATAGCTGTATCATAAAGCACAGCAGTCCTTAGGCAGAAAGAAATTCAGGATGTCACCAGATCCAAGCCCAGAGTTTCAGATTTAATTGCGCGGGAAAGACCTGTAGATGATGGTTGATCTGGTCCTTAAACCTTACTGCCTCATTCTCAGCATAAAGCGGTAATGAAGAAAGGTAAATTTCTATAGAGGAGAACACTTACAAAAATTACCTTGCTCTAGGTTATATGGTAGGGTCCATGCCTGGAATTACAGAGGAAGATTCAATGCCAACCCTCCATGCAGATATGAAGCTATCACCACATACAAAAGTCTCATGATTCCATAGCTTTGGGTGTAATATGTGGAGTGATTCATCTCATTATAAGCCATAACTTACCCTCTGTCCGTAGTTCCTTGCAACTGCGTGAATACTGATTGGTGGGAAAAGTTGAATGTTTTACCCCATTTTAGAGTACTTAAGCAAAGCAATGCAATGTAGAATATGATTCAAGCTGAGTAGTTTCCATGTCAAAACGAAATGTGTCATACTATCCCATGCCTAATAATTAAACTGTGCGTGTGTCAAATGAAAAATTCTGTTGTGAATAATGAACAAGAGTTTATAGCGAACTTGGCTGAGGCTATGGAGTAAGACTCAACATACAGAGCTGAAAGTGTTCGGGTGGCCTGTGAACTCTTGCAGTTTTCCATGAAAATGAGTTCAAGTGGCATCTGGCAGCATGACAATGGGTCATTTAACTCTGGAGAATTGTACAATAGTGGTGAGTACCTAGCGGGTTTTTAAGCATCGGGAACAGAATTCCTTTTGCCGTGCAATAACAGATCAATCTGTTATTTCTGTAAACACATTGATCAACCCCATCAGGACAGAAGGACATTGTCTGAAGATGGGTCAAGGTTATTCCAACCTAGGAAAATACCAGAAGGTGGTTTCTGTTAAAGTGGCTACAAGGAAATTTCCAGTGACCCAATCCGCTTTGGCCTGAGTCCCAACTACTCACAGGCACCAGAGATGGCAGAGCCCCAAAGTCAGCCTGGAAATCACATTGACCTCTTCTCCTAAAAATGTGTAGCTGAATGGTAATGTTGGTATAATTATCCTTTTTTTTTTCAGGTGATAGTGGCCACAGGTATATTTTATAACTTAAAAGGACCACATTAGACTCCCATGATATGAGACTTCCATAATGGAGAGTGACAAATTGGTCAGCGGAAAGGGAGATATTTTGTTTTCACAGAGGGGGCTGCGTGGGCAGTCCAAGGAACGCAGGCCTTGCAGCGGGCCGGGCGACCTGAGACCCCGCTGACTCTGGAGGGGAGGCAGGTCACGGACCCTCGGAGCTGCGGTTTCCCTATCTGTTACAGGAGCATGGCAATCACTGCGGTTGGAGAGAAGGTAGCAAAGCATGGGACACAGGTAATCCATGCGTCTCAGTTATTATGACTAGGAAAGTGTTTGTCTGGTAAGTGCAGAGTGTCAACTATATTGCAGGGCAAAGTCAAAACTCCTAAAATACTTATGTAACACCATTTGTGTGCAATTGGTTTGATCATTTGAATAATACTTACCAATAAATAGAGCCTTTTCACACAACAAATAACCCTATAAGGCAAAGCTCAGGTGGAGTCCATCCTCACATATTTGAAACTATTTTGTAGTTCTGACCACTGCTACATCTGGTTGGGACAGAGAGGTGGTGGAGCGCTGGAGCCCGGCTGCCTGGCTTCAAGTCCCCCGGCCGCCTGGCTTCAAGTCCCCCGGCCGCGCTAACTGGCTGCGGAACACAGCCCGCCTCTCTGCACCGCAGCCCTTCCTCTGAGAAATGAGGAGAATCACAGTATGTATTTCTAAGACTGCAATTAGGATTCAGTACAGTCCACGAGGGCATGCAGAGCTAGGAGCTCAACACGTGCTTCTTATTTTAAGTGTTCATAGTTTGAGTTAGAGAGACCTGGGCAATAATAAAGCTAAAAGAGTCTACCCTGATAATGTAGGACCAGCTTTGTGTCTTGTGGGTACTTTAGGAGATAACTGGTCAATGAAAGAGGTGGACAATGTGAAATGGCAAAGGGTAATTGAGATATTTTTCCCCCCATATCCAATGTCTTTAACATTAGAAAAGATATTTTGGATGGTTTATCAGGTCATAAATATAAAGATTATTTTGGCAATCATCGAGGATCTAGGAACTGATTAATTAGAACCATAAAACCTTTGTTACCTAAAAAATTAAATTGGCTTTATACCAAAGGGGACACTACAATGAGCCAAGGCTGAGGTCCAAGGTGGGCTCTTAATGGGGAAAACAGATGGGGAACAATAAGGCCAAAGGCGATCAATATCTTCCTGGGATCCTGATTTCTGTAGTTCTGCCAGAATCCTCAGTCGCTCACGCATATGAACCTATGCCCCTCGAGAGTTCAGACAGGATGTGTTCTCATTAAAGTTAAAGATAAAAAGATTAGTACTCACTGGAGAAGATGTTTTGTGGATATCTTCAATTAAATCTCAGCAGTTTATATATTTAATTTCCTCCCACAGAACCTAGTAAAGAGCTACAATAACTTGGAGTGCCGCAAACATTTTATGACAAAAGGAGCCCATGAGATACATAAAAAATGGGAAAGCCTAGAGAATAAACGGCAACTCCACTAACATCTTTAATTTTTTAAAATAATTGGCCCTGTTCCCAAGCTTTAAACATCTAGAATTTACAGAAAATCCCCGAGGAACTTGAGAACACTATGAAAGCCAAAATGTTTAAGAAAAGAGACGTTTCACATCCTGGTAAAGATGCACAGGTGGCCTTGTTTGTTACTGTGAATCCTTGGTTCTACCCACTACTGCCACCCAGACATGCTCTGCATGTTCCTGACATTGACCTTCGTGTGCATTACTTTTGTGTGTGTGTGTGAGGAAGATTGGCCCTGAGCTAACATCTGTTGCCCATCCTCCTCCTTTTGCGCGAGGAAGATTGTCTCTAAGCTAACATCTGTGCCAATATCCCTCTATTTTATGTGGGATGCTGCCACAGCGTGGCTTGACCAGTGGTACTAGGTCTGTGTTGGGCATCCAAACCAGCAAATCCCAGGCCGCCAAAGGGGAGCTTGTATATGTGTACACACATATACAAAAATGATGTTGTCTTAGAGATTGTTGTTTTGTTACCACTTTCATAGGAACAAAAATGATCATTTTTAGGCAATTTAATGCTGGGTAGATAAATCTATATATATGATCAAACTGGTCAGACTTCACTCTAAGGCTTAGAATATGTGAAAATAGTTCCTGCATGGGCACAATGAAACTATAGCCTCTCCAGAGCCTGGATTCTAGTCCATTCACAAGTGAACACTTCCTGAAATGTTCCTTGCATGAGCACCCGCAAACACACACATGTATATTTTATATATCCTCTTTTTGAGGATACACACATTGCTCTGGATGGATTAAATCTTCTGATCTAGATTTTCTTAACCTATTAGCAAATATAGATGACGTCATGATTTTGAAAAAAATTATTATAGGACAATATAGTATATACATATTTATTCTATATACAATATCACAGAAGTTGGAAAATTATGGCTACAGACCCACTGCCTATTTTTATAAACAAAGTTTTATTGGAACACAGCCACATTCAATTATTTACATGTTTTCTATGGCTGCTTTCCCACTACAATGGCAGGGTTGAGTGGTAGTGACAGAGGCCATATGGCCCATAAGCCTTAAATATTGACCATCTGACCCTCTAAGAAACTGTTTTTGACCCCTGCAATATGATATGATATGACATGATGTGTGATATGACATACAGAAACGTGCACATAAACGTACAGCTTGATGAACTCTAATAAAATGATCACACCCACATCACCAGCATCCAGATCGAGAAAAGAATATTGCCAGCACCCCCTCTTGCCTGCTTCCTGTCAATACTGACAGCATTCTTTTGAACTGCCTTGTAATATTCCGTTGTTTGGATGGACCTTAATTTGTTAAACCATTTTCCTGTTCGTGGGCACGTACATAATTTTTTTTTCTTGTTACAAAAAATGCTTCATTTAACATCTTTGTACATATTTTCTTGTACCCTGGAAGTTATATATGTAGGATAACTTACTATAAGTAGAATTTTGGAATCAAGAGAAATGAGCATTTTAAATTGTAGTTATTACCACATTACCCTCTAAAGGGCCATGTACCACTTTCGTCCTCTATGTCAGGGTATGCGAATGCCTTCCAGACTCCACATTAGCAGCAAGTTTACCTTTGCCTTCTGGTATTTGGAAATTGTATTTCATTTTAAACTTCGTTTTTATTATTTTAATTCAAAGTGAGACTGTACATACTTTCAGTTGTTATAAACAATTCTATTTCTTTTGGAGAGAATAGTTTTATAAGTTTAAAAAAATTTTCTGTAGCAATTGATCTGTTAGATGTTTTCTCTCTTGACAGTGAGAATTGGCTATTTGCAGTTTCTTATATTAACACTCATTGCATCCAATTGTGCAAACCTTTTTATGTGGGAACAAACAAAGCTTTCTTTCATGATTTTTAAAATTTCTCTCTGTCTCTCAATTCTCAGTTTTAATCCTGTAAGTTTATGCTTTTTTTGGTTTCTTTATATACATTTTTTTCTTAAGAAGAAAAGCTCTTGGACTCATTAATTTGTTCGATAGTTTCCTTTTGTTCTATTAATTTCTTTACTTTAATTTTTCTAAATTGCTTCCTATATTTTGCTTTTTTTGTATTATTTTGCTGTTTGTTTCTCTCTTTTAAATTTTAATGAATAAGTCAATTATTTTAATTACTTTTTATTTAGAAATTTAATATGTAAAGCTATAAATTTTCCTCCAAATACTGTTGGCTATACCATTAACATTTTGATACTTAGTGCTATCAACATTGATATTTTTTAGGTATTGTGCAATTTGACTTTTCATTTTCCCCGTGAGTCAAGGATTATTTAAGGGAGAATTTTCCGAAAATTGTTGGTGGTTTATGATATTTTTGTTGTCTATTTGCACTTTTCATTTCTAAATTTTTATAATGTATTCTCAGAGAGCTCAGAGAACACAGGATAACTCGTAGGATATATTGAAGTTTTCTTTGTGGCAAAAGATGGCCAAATAAAAATAATGTTTCTCGGGCATCTGAAAAGAAGTTCTGGGCACTAATTTCACGATGAACTGTTTGATATGTCTGTTAGATCTAAGGTTTTCATCTGGTAGTTGATATTTGCAATAGTCTAATTTGTTTTGCCCTACTTCAGTTTTGATGGCCAGAGAACAAGTGAAAACACCTTGCTGGTTCTGCATTTCCGTTTGTTTCTCTCGTTGTTCTTGCTTCATAGATGTTTATGTTTTCTTGCACGAAGATTTATGAGGCACCCGCCTGTGGATTGCATCTTCTCCATTGGTAAGTCCACTTCTTGGTGTCATTTACTGCTTTACGCTTTGCATTCAGCTAGGACGAATGGTGACAGCTGACTCCTGATTTCCCTTTGTTTACATTTGATGTATATCATTACTCATTGCTTGTCTTTCAAACTTTCTGAATCTTTTATTTGTGCCTCTTGTTTAGAGCATGTGGATGGATTTTATGTTTCCTGCAACCTGAGGAATATTTTCTTTTAAAAGATGAGTTTATCTTATTAATATTTATTGATATGACAGTTATATTTGATGTGTTCGTTTTGTTGAACACATAGTTTTAGTTTGTTTTATACAGTTTGGTACATATTTTGTGTTTCCTTTGCCTTGTTTTGTGCACGTGTCCTTTCTGAGAGCCTGGAAATGTCATGCTCCATTTTCAGTTTTTGTTGTTAATATTGTTATTTTGTTTTCGTTTTATTGCTGTTACTCTTTTTTTCTGATAACTTTTAATAATCTACTTAACCCTATATTCCTCGACTTAGGAAACTCTAGTGGTATCTATTGATGTCCCACTATGTAAGATGAAATAATCAGTGTAGATATAATTCTTTTTACTGCCATTTGCTTCTTTGACCTCTGACTTTTGACTTGCTTCTTTTCTACTTTTTGAGGGAAACTCCCCCCACCTTCCAACCTCTGCCTCTTGGTAAGTGCCCCAGGTACCATGACCTGACCGAAAAGCCATATCTGATTATGTTTATAGTTTGAATAATGTACTAAAACTTCGATTTCTTAGTTGTCAGTACTAAACAGTTCCCATGGAGTCCCTAATATGAGAAATGAGCTAATCAACAACTGACCGTCTTCTTACTTTCTTCCAAAAGCTGTATCAGCATGTGTATTTTCAGTGTCCTTTTGTAATTTCATCCAAATTTCTCCAAATTGTTATACCTAGTTTTTATATACTGTGGGTTGTGGTTATAGCTGTTTCAAGGGGGCTATTTGTGTGTGTATATATTATAGATGTGTATTCTATCATATAAAGTCATACATTTACGTAAGTGTAAAGCTTTACATTGTTTTATATGATATAAATATATATTTTTTATGTCATGCAAAAGTATATGTTCTATAAGACATTATCTTTCTACTTTTTAGATTTGGTAAAATGCGCATAATATAAAATTTACCACTTTACCCATTTTAAAGTGTACAATTTAGTGGCATTTAGTACAATATTGTGCAACTGTTTCCATTCTTCAGATCCAGAATGGTTCATCGCCTCAAAAGGAAATCTCCCATCCATGAAGCAGTCCCTTCTTTTTCTCCCCTGCTCCCAGCCCCTGGCAGCCACTAATCTGCTCTCCATCTCCATTGATTCACCTTTTCTGGGTATTTCATATAAATAGCATCATACAATATGTGGCCTTTTGTGTTTGGCTTCTTTCACTTAGCATATGACCCAGCAATTCCACTTTTTCTTGTTCTGGAACAACCCAAATTTCCATCAACTGATAAATGGACAAAGTATGGTATATCCATACAATGGAATATTATTCAGCCGTAAAAGGAAATGAAGTACAGATCCATGTTACAATATGGATGAACCCTGGAAAACATTATCTTCTGTTTATTATGTTGTTATAAATTATTTGCATATTAATCGAAATCACGTATCTCTATCTGGGAGGCTTTGGCTTTTGTGTTTTGTGTTTGTGCTTTAAGCCTAAAGCATGAGAGGAAATTATTAGAAAGGCAGACAATAGGCCCCTCGCTTTCCCACCCTCTCTCCTGACTCGCAACAATTTCCCCATGAGTTAGGAATTGACGAGGCCGAGAAGAGTTGATGAGAAAAGAGAGTGTGCAACCAAGAGAAAGGGGTTCTGCCTCTTGCTCCCTTGCCTTGCTCCTTGTCGTGGGCAGACAGCAAGACCCAGAGAGCTTTGGAGGAAACAAGAGCAGAGGGAACATGCACCCATTTCGCACTGAGCATGGAAAAAGCAGCTGACTACTGAGAGGGCAAGCTGTGTGATGCATCTCAGCGATGGCCAGCCGAGCTGCAACTGCTGGGACCCAGTGCAGCGACAAAGCAGCAACATGACCACCATGCCTGTGGATCTCACCTGAGAGTATGAGAGAGAGCCAGAAGCGAGGGTGCGAATGGGCGCAGGGGCCACCCTTGAGCAGAAACCTGTGTGTACAGATGACTGCGGACCTTTGAGACATGGACACAATAATTTCCCCTGTGGACAGATAAACCCAAGTCTAGATGGTTCCACCCTGCTATCTCTGCCTCCCCCACAGACAACAAGATGTCAACACTTATCTCCTTGGTGCGACACAGACCTCTGGAAATTGGATGCAGCCTTGGAGGAAGTCGGAAGGAAACCAGAATTGACAGTTTAATTTTCCACCACTTCATTGGGTGGGGTTTTAATTGTTGGAGAAAAATAAAGAGAATGATAATTTCTTTTTAACAGCTGGGTTTGCTGTATATGTGCGCCTAACCTCTTTGTGTTAATGGGGATAGCGTCCTTTCTTCAATTCTCATTTTTATTCTTTTCATTGTTTTCTGTTGCTTTCAGAGAGGAAATTGGAGTAGAAATACTTGATTTCAGCATCTTTTAGTGGAAGCTGCACATTAACTATTTTAAATGCACTCAGATTAAAAGTAAAACTAATTAATAAAAAAGCTTTTTGGTAAAAAAACGAAAAAGTAATATTACTAAGGTCAAGTTCTTGTGTTGTCTAAAGGGTCTTATTTGATTTTTCTAAACTTTGCCAGCAGGCAATGTTTATTTGGGAGGAGAAAATTAGCTGCATAGATGAGGACTCATCATCTGTCATTTGCAAATGGAAAAACCTGACTCCAGCTCCAGGAAAGTTGTCCTTGCCAATGTCTAGTTGTCCTACGTTGTTTTAAGGCCATGGTTGGAGGGCTATAGCAGGCTAGAGTATATACTGGTTGGAAGAAGAGGGTAAAACTCTGCAAGCTGTTTTACTTAGGGGCCAACTTGGTGGCGTAAGGGTTATGATTGCATGCTTTGCTTTGGAGGCCAGGGGTTCGTGGGTTCAGATCCCAGGTGGGGACCTACACATGGCTCATCAAGCCATGCTGTGGTGGCATCCCACATACAAAATAGAGGAATATTGGCACAGATGTTAGCTCAGGGCCAATCTTCCTCACCAAAAAAAAAACAAAAAAAAAAAACAAAAGGAAAATCTTAATTGAAACTCAACCTACAAAATCAGAGGCGATAGATGCAGGGATTACATAAGGCTTAACTAGATAAACCTGAAGGAGAATAAACACTTTGGCAAGAAGAAGTAACCCCAAGGAAGCTGCAATTTGTTTTGGAGACTGTTTTCATCATGAGGATGTTACACGGTGGAATGACATGGCCATTTTTCTCCCCTCCAGCTGTTTGTTATTGGGTAGGCACCCTCTTTGTGTTGGATATAAAATTACCTGACAAGGTGAAATGCAATGATGTTATCTTTTTAATAAACGTGTAATGGCCATGCTGGTTTCAGTAACATTGATTGAGCAGCCTATCTCTGAGATCCAGAGAAATCATTAGAAATGCCATTAACGGTTCTCTTCTTGATGCCTTTGGGAGGGCCCATGGCGAGATGAGGTCACCGAGAGCGTGCATTACTATGTCTTTCTTCTTTCCGTCTGTGGCTCCTTATGCAGCCGTGAGCATTTCGTAAGAGACGGGGATGTCCTCTCCTCTTCCTGAGGGTGTTCTGAGATGCCCCAGGGCAGGACTTGCAGTAGGCAGCTAGTTGTTCTGCCAAAGAGACGTGGCAGGAGGTTCAGCAGCAATTCTGACCCACCTGCATAGTTGCTGCTCCTGGAGGTCTTCCAGTGGGTCCGTAACGACTGTGCGGTCTCTGACGACACTGAGGGGAAACCCAGGGCTCACACAGGAGGAGGCTGATGTGGTGGAATGTTTGAAATCTTGGAGGACCATGTTCAAATCTAGTTCTCCAGGACTTACTACCTCTGCGGCCTGGAATGAGTTTTGGGAACACTCTGAGCTCTAGATTTCTCAGTTGGAATAAAAATAAAGATTCTATCTCAAATCCTTCAATGAAATCAATACATGTATTAAATCTTTACTATGCACCACAATTTGGAGAGGCACATTTATTTTTATTCATTCAACAGATATTTATTGAGAATCTATTATGTGCCAGGCACTAAAACAAACTCAAAAAAAAAAAAAAAACCAGATTGCAGGAAAATGTGATAAATACAAGGACAGAGGTGATTTTAAGGTTTAGTCAGGGCGTACAGAAGGGTCTGTAATACTGGTGGGATCAGGGAAGTCTCACGAGGGGAGCTGCTGGCACTCAGCTTTGAACGAGGCAGAGGAACACTCTAAGGGGGTGCTGACCAGGCTCCCTTGGTGAGTCAGTGATGGAGACAGACCCAGACCTCAATCCAGCGCTTTTGGACTCCTAATCTAGTCCTCTTTTTCCCTGCTGTGTTCTGCATCTTGCTTTGAGCTTTAAATGCTTAAATGCTAAATGCGATAGAAAGACATTTAGGAAAGAACGGGTAAAACCACACATGAATCAAATGTGAAGAACCATTTAAAATGCAGGCCTCCGTCAGTCTCTCGTAGCCAGGATTGACATTCTAATGCTCTCCTTAAAGAATAATGTCCAACTTAAAAAAAAATATTATCAAAGCCTAAACTATGGGGGCTGGGGGATGAGGTGGAGAGAAAGCATTACATAGCAAGAATTATTCAAGTCATTGAGATAATAAAACCTTTATTCTTATAACAAGGATGAGATAATGAGATGTTAATTCTTCCAAGATTTAATAGATTTATTATTCTAATGAACTATACCTGACAGCTTTGAACTGTATATAAAAACTTATTAATCTTTTGACAGACATCGAGGGTTTTCTTTCTCTCAGTCTAGGTGTTTGATGGAAGAGTTATGGCTGAAATTGCTCACTGAAATTTTCCTCATGGCTTAGTGGAATATTGAAGGTATTTCTCTCTGCCATCTTGACTTTAATGAATTAAATTGTGGGAATAAAACTCTGCAAAGCAGAAATTACAGGAGTAATGATGGAGGAGATTAACTGGCACGTGGGTCTGGTGATAAACAAAATTAAACACTAACGATAGAGGCTTGTATCAGCCTGCTCAGCAGGACTCTGTCTCGTTAATTTAACAGCCTTGTTAATTTAACAAAGATGTTCTGAACACACTATTTTGTGCCAGGCCCAGTGTTGGTGCCAGGGCTACAATGTTAATAATTAGGATAGGATTTCTGTCCTTGAGGATCAGCTGTGATGGCTGAGCACATACTCCCAGCCAGGTAAGGAGGGAAGTGAATACCGAGATCGGAAAGGATAGGAAAGGGGTAGAGTAATGGATTGGAAGGCTGGTGTGGTTGAAGAATTGTTGGAGCAGAGAGAGCAAGTAAGAAGACGGAGGGATGCAGTTACAGTGAGAGATGCCTGAAAAAGAAACATAGGATGCAGATGGGGTACAATTACTGGTAAAGTTCATAGTAGTGTTTTTCAGACTTTTTTGACGATGACTCAACAGAAGAAAGATATATTTTATATCTTTACACCGTACACATGTACATAATTGAAACAAAGTATTGTGATATAATTCTTACTGTTACTACAGAAAATGCACTCTGATATTTTGTCCTATTTTATTATATTTTAGATAATTAAAAAATAAGTTTAATGGCTAGCTAATATATTGTCACTCTGGCTTGAAAATCACTGGGGATGGGTGGCTGACAAGGGGTAGAAGGCACATTCATTGGCAGTGATAATGTAGAGGAACTGAAAGGCCAGAGTACTGGATGGATTGTTCAAGGGTTTGAAATCACCAAGCATCATGATGGGAGCAGCGGTGGAGAGAAAGACAGTGGTCCAGGGGGTGGAGTCTTCGGTGAACGAGGGGAAGTGAGCAGGAGGACAGTAGGTGACTGCAACAAGGAGGAGGAATGGCGGCTTGTAGTCCAATGGAATGTGCTTCAGAGGGACCAGGAGTCTTAGAGAGAAGGGAAGAACATGGTATGGAAACAGCTGTGAGGAGCAAGAGGGTAGTTGTTCCATGTGTGTGAGGGAAACACAGCTGTCAACTGAAAGAGTTGTGGGAGAAACAGTCATCAGGAAGAGACAGCTTCCAGTTAGAAGGAGGTGTGGGAAATGTTTAGAGAGAGAGTGAGGTGGAGAGGAGCTTGCCCTCTGGAACTCATGGTCTGTCATTGGAGGACTGAGGAAAGATGGGAGTTTGGGTCATGTTAGCGGATGTGTCAAGTGTTGAGAGGATGAGTCCCAGGGATGAGTCCTAGGCTTTCCACGGTGACTGAGGAAAAAGAAGAGTATTGCATCATGGGTTTCAACACGGTGCTCTCTGGGCAGAAGACTGACCATCCTTTCTAAGACAAGTCTCTTGAACAGTGTGTAGTACTGAATCAGGGGGCACTTGGAGGTTTATATCTGATGTTTTCAGAAAGAGGAGGGGGTGATAAGATACCATCTCCATCCTCTATGTCAAGACTTAGAAGGTTGGTCCAATGATAGGCTGCAGCAAATATAATGCGTCCTGCAGGTGCCAATCACTATTGGAGAAAATAGAAGAATTAATTTCTCAGAGGAGTTGTGGAAGGCTTCACAGACAGGGGGCAATCTAAGGTGAGTCTTGAAATAATGATGAATTGGTTACAAATAGAGAGCAAACTAGTCTAGGCAGTGAGAAGAGCCTGTCAGAAAGGAGAGAGGTATGAAATAGATGAGCCAGTGGAGAGAATGGAGGGACATCCAGGCCTGTAAAGGAGCTGTGGTTTAGACCAGCGTGACCTTCAAAGGACCTTGGCTCCTTTCTCCTGGAGATGGTCCAATCATCTATCAATCTGTGGGAAACTTGCTCAGGAGGATGCACATAGCTTATGCTCATGGGCTTTGCCCAGAGGGTTCTGCAGCCTCCTGTGGGATGGGACCATGGCCAGTTATCCACAGATGTGTCCCTAGCGAGTGTCCCTGCACAGTGACAGTCTCAGAGAGGGAAAACAATAATCCTGGAATTCCTGAATTCTCGGATTAGGAAGAAGATTGTTCAGGATGATTGAACCCTCTTTAGTAGTTTTTCCCAGGGTATTCATTCAATTGTCATTCATTTTTTTCTACAGTGTGTATTGAGTAACAACTAATATGAAGGAAAAGAATGTATTTAGGAGAATACCCTTGGAGGAGGTAAGACCTGAATAGATTAAATTAGAATAAATTGTGGGTTGCAAACCATTAGAGCATTTAATTAAAGTTAAAGTAGTGAGTCTGCACTGGCATTTTTTTTTTTTAGTGTATAGAACATACTAGAGTAAAAAATATAAAGCAGTAAGGGAAAACATAATCTCCTGAAGGTTTTCTATGATGGACAGGTAGTGAGTGTTCTCCATGGAGGGCCATAACTCTTGGGATAAGAAGCAGAGGGGATGGTGGTTAACTCTAGCCCCCATAGAGGGATGACTCTGACACCACCCTTTGGGGGACTTATGGTATCATGGTGCCTCTCTGGGCCTCAGCATCCTCATCTGCAAAGCAAAGGGTTGACGTGATCTTTTTTCTCTCAGCTCTAAAATTCTTGGATTCTTCAATTCTCATCTAGGAAGATGGCTGCAGAGCTCACAGTGGACAGAATGCTAATGTTTATTATTGCACAATATATTTTATCTGAAGTTGTCTGTCTCATGGGGTCAGAGAATTAAACTCATTATCCTTATTGCTAATATAATAAAATGTCTTTGAAACTAGACATTTCATTTCTATAGTTATCACTGATCATTGAGAGATAATTATGTGGTCAAATAATGAATTATATTATCAGCTACATAAATAATGGATCACATAATCAGTTATTTAAAAGCTATATTAAAGTGGAGGGAATTGACTTAATCTGCTAAACCGGGGAGGTATTCCTCAGAGCTAAGTTAATTTTTTCTTTTCACCGATAACACTTAGAGCCTGGCTAAAAGATAACTAATGTCATAAGAAATGGTCTATCTTAGAGGTTTTCAAAGATTTGTATGAACTTGCAGTTCTGGATAGAAGCAGGAAACTAGATGATACAGTATATTTGCTTTTTCCTGGATCCATCTTTCTCTTTTGTCCTGACAGCACATTCATCCACAGGCCTTTCATGCTGAGACTTTTAGATGACCAGCTTCATTTGCAATTTGTTAGAAAGAGGTAGAAGGCAACTTCTGATTCTTGAAAGGAAGTATTTTAGTGTAAGAGAATGATTGAATGCTGCTGCTACTGATACAGTTTCTAATACCTTCCTGGAGATTAGAGAGAGAAAGCCATGAATAGAAAACATGGTTATCTCTGAATTTTCTACATGCACAGTTAAAATGAAAGATTTTTGAAAAACAAGGCTTGATCTGGCTTCAAAGTTGGGGACAGCAGAGGGCAAATTAACAGCCTCGCTCTACTGCTATCAACTGGGCCCTATCATTGAGAATCAGCTTTTGGGTTGCGATACTTCTTTTTTTTTAATATATTGGGGGCACATCTACATACCTGTGATTAGAATCAAGTTTTTAATGCGAAGCTACAAATAGCTGTAGTTGTTCTAGGCATTGGAGGATTGCACGAAAGTAATAAAAAAAAAATAGCGTGGAAAATAGGAGCCTGCATTACACGGTTGCTGTGAATATGAAAGCTAATATGTGTAAAATTCCTAGTTCAGAGCCTGGCACATAGTAGGTATACAACAAGTTGTGACTATTATTCTTCTTAGGGAATTTATTAGAGAATAGGGTCTGTGACCAAAAAAAAAGTCTTCTCACAGATTCCTCTTTCTGTTTTTTTTTAAAACTTATTTGGAAATAATGTCAAACTTTAGAAAAGTGGTAAGAATAAGAATAATGCAAAAATGCCCATCTACCCTTTACCAAGATCCATCTCTTGTCGTTTGTGCACCTTCTCTCTCTCCCTCTAAATATGTAGTATTTATGTATGTACTTCTTTTCTGGAACCAATAGAGAGTAAGTTGCATACTCCATGGCCCTTTAACCCTACATGCTTTATTAAATATTTCCTAAGAATATGGAAATTCTTGTACATAAGCACAATGAAGTTATCAACGTTAACAAATTTAACATGGATACAATGATTTTGTCTAATCTACCCTCCTTCTTCTGATTTTGTCAGTTGACCCAATCTTCTTTTTATGGCAGTTTTCACCCATGAATTATAGGACCTGGCCAGGATCACGCAGTGCATTTGGTCTTCACATCTGGAACATTTCCCGAGCCTTTCTTTATCTATATAGACATATCTATATAGACATTTCTGAAGAAGTTAGCCCCCTCTTTTCTTTTAAACAGGATGCTCCTCGTTTTGGATTTGCCTGTGTTTCCTCATAATTAGAACCTGGTTGTGCATTCTTAGCCAGAATACTGCAAAATCAGTGCGGTGTCCTTCTCAGGGTATCATATCTGGAGGCACATGGTGTGCATCCGTTCCTTATTGGTGGCCTCTAGGCTCAAGACCAATACCCGGCGGCTAAGGGTACTCATTGCTACTGTGGGGATCTTCGCTTTCAGAGGCCATGCTGGTTATACTTCTGTCTATATACACACCTGCAAATACACACACACATGCATACATACTTGCATGCACATCTACGTACCCAAACATATACACACACACACATTCATAAGTATATATTTTAGAAATAATGAATTCATACCAAAATCTTTAAATCCAAACTGTCCCCAAATATTTCTTTCTTCCTCCCCCAAACCATTCCACATTTGCACGTCTCTTCTTCCCAACCGTATCGACACATTTTCTAATTTGCTCAATTCTATAGAACACCTAAAATTACTTCAGAAACGCTTTGCCCATATCTTACGAAAACCAAATCTTCTAAAAAGAATTTGTAGTTCTCCTTTTCTATCTCACCCAAGACTGAGCTGAGGGCCACACATCATGTTTATAAGTTTCTTGGATAAGTGCTCTCTCCTTTTTTCCCTATTCAGTGCAGTTATGCTATTCATTTGAAATATAACAGGGTTTCTTTGTTTAAGTTTTAGATTCCCTCATCACAGCCTTATTGATTTAATTTTACTTTTTGAATATATAAACCATTAGCAAGCTCCTGAAAGGAAAAATAATACAAGAAAGTGTATCAGGGAAGGTCACTCTCGTACCCCTGCTGCCTCATTCCTGCAACCCCTTATAGGTAATTCACATCATTGTTTTCTAGTTTTTCCTTTCTGTGCTTCTATTGGGGAAGATAAGAAGATATAAGCAGGCTTTCTTATTTCTCTTCATTTATTTAATTTTGTTTACCAAAAGGTAGCATATACATATGGTCTTTTTCACTTTTCATTTTTAAACAGAGAACTTCACAATATCTTCTGGAAATCACTCCATGTTAGTTCATAGAAATCGTCGCCAGTCTTTTCCACAGCTGCATAGTACTCTACCATGTGGAGGTAGCATAATTTATTCCACTAGTCTGCCTATATTGGACACTTAGATAGTTTCCAAATTAATGTTTTGAAAAGTCAAAAAATGAGGCCATAAATAATGTAGTGCATATGGTTGTCCATATTGTTTGAAATGTATATTCAGGGTAAGTGGGGTGTCAAAGTTCAGGATGAATGCTTGCAGATATTTGTTAGATATTGTTAAACTCTGTAGAAGTTGCACAGTTTGACATTCTTACCTCCACTGGGATTTCCTAAGCTGGATAGTGGTTCACAGTGATGAGCAACATTAGCTGGTGCCTCTAAATTTGGTGTTTGTTGTCAAGTATTTCCTATTCTTTCTGTCCCCTACAGAGCCCCATCTCTCACTCAGTAATCAAACCTGCTACGACTTTTCACCTCTCACTTCAAGGGAAAGTAGTGCTGACTGCATTAAGAGTCTTCTTCACTGCAATTATGCTTCTGATTGTGCAGTAGAATTTCCCTCTTTTGAGGAGGTAGCAGTTTACTCTGCAGACTCCCCCACCCTCCTTATGGCTGGGACCTCATGCTGAAATCAGAAGATGGAACAGAGGCAAGAACTGAACACGGAGAAGAAAGGAGTGTGTCCAACAGGAGAATCAGCATGCACGGTCAGAAACGAGGTTTTGGAAGCAGCTAACCTGAGATGACTCGAGCGAGGGAATCCAGGTAGATGGGGAAGAACCACGGGTTAGGGGAAGAGGGGAGTGAACTCAGCGATAATCTGGAAGATGGCGTGATGTGTGGAGGAAAGTTTACGTTTTTAAGAGCGGGAAGACAAGTGAATGATCAAGACTATGAAGCATCTTTGGTCTGTCTGGTATCAGGGTTAGTGCTGCAAGTCTGCTAGTCTTCTTCCTTCATCCATGCTTGAATTAGTTGGGGGATACCTCCTGCGACTAAGTAAGTTTTGGTGAACTTTCGAGCAGGCTGCAGTAACATGGACAGAGCAGTGTATTCCTTTTTAGACTTCTACTTATTTTTCAGCTAAATTTAGCACAATAAATAATCACTGAGTGCTTCTTGTAAATCAGGGATGATGTGGATTAAAGAGATTCCTCCAGCCTCGGCCTTCCACGGTCTCTTGGTTACCACGTCCTCCTGTGCGTGAGGTGGTGTCAATCCAGTGTGGGAGGTGTGAGAATGGAGTGGTGGTAGGTGTTCTGGGAGCCTTGAGGAGCCCCCAGAGGTTCTGTGGAGGTGATGCCTGCCTGAGCTAAGTCTGGATAAAAGAATGAGCGGCAACCACAAGAAGGGCAATGGAATTTCAGGCAGAGAGAGCATCCTCTAGTCTTCACACACGGCCTCGAAGAATGAAACAACAGGATACCTGTGGGAGAAACTGCGGACATTGGATCCTGAAAGGGAAGAGGAGGGTGTGGTGGGATGGGCTGTCTTTGCGAGTCCCTTTGTCAACTTCTGTGGTTAGGGGGAAGTGCGCACAGTTCTTTTTGTCTATAACTCAACCATCTGTGCATTGTTTCTAGTTGTTAAAAATCGGGAATAATAATAATAGTAAGTCATCCTTTATCGAGAAGGTGATTGGGCAGATGTGACCTACAAATTGACCTGTCTGGGGTAATCCAGTGTGGGCGATATCTGGCCTGAGATCCTGGGTGAGTGGTCCTTGACTTTAAGCCTAGTTAGATCAATTGTATTTATTATCCTCTTTTGGAAGTTGTCTCACAGGGGATAGGGAGTCAAGACAAGCATGAGTTCTCCACCCTGATGGGTTTGTGACATCTATAGTGGGGCAACATCTAGTACCTAAGCCTTGTTCCAGAAACATCGGAGTGATGGGAGTGCTCAAAAAAAGTTAGTGCCCCTGAGACAGCCGCGAAGAACACATTTCGTAAGTAATTTGTTGGCCTGACCAAGAGCTATATGACTTAGTTATATTTATTTTTATGTTGTTATTTAATATCACTCCTAACAACCTTTGGGACAAAATCAATCCTTCCACAGTTACAGTGCTCTTTCTAGGTCTCAAATAAAAAGAGTGACTTCCAACTGGCTGAAGTTGTTGATAGTTATCAACAAACTGATTTTCAGTTAGAGCACCAGACTTGGCTGTTTTCCTGAAGGAGAGTCTAACCTGAATCGCTCATAAACTGCGGCAGCTTCCTTTTAAAAGATAAACAGCTCTTCATATAGCCACAAAGGTGTTTTAGGTGCACTCTATGCACATTTCTCTCTCTCCCTCTCTTCCTCTTCCTTTACCTTTCCTTTCTGCAACTTTGTGTTTCTCCCCCAAATTACGTGCTTTGAAATCTTGCTTGGCCGTTTTTGTGTAATCTGTCATTCCAGTGTGATAATGGATAACCTGGTCTATTAACATTATTAAAACTTGTATATTCCTTATTATTCTTTTGTTGCAACTGGTAGAGCCAGTTCTCTTAGCTGAAGATGGATTGTGTCTGCCTGGTTGTTCTCTTCATTAGGAAAATTGACTTATTTAACGTTTCTGAAAACACTGTTGAATCATCTCCCCATTTAGTTATTATATGCGATCACTGTAATGATGAACTTTTCGAGCCACATTCTGCCCTATTTTGTGAAAATGACCCTGCTGACCAGTCCTAGCTGCTCTTTTTCTGAGTTCCTACATTTTCTGGGATTGTTGGGTACGCTTGCAGCTCCTTGGGTTTACTCCTTCCTGCTCACACAGATAGAAACGAGGCACTCTACAGTCTAGGAGCAAATATGTACTGAACAAAGGAAAGAAAATCTTCACATAAATGAACACTTATGAAAGTCAATAGCAAACGGATAAATGGATAATGTCTGTGTTACAGACAACTTTTGTATATTTCATATTTGTTTTCACCAAAAATCTGAGGTCAGATTTTATACACGAGAGTTTGTTGATTTTTATAAGTTGATGTCGATTCTAACTGCCTTGTTGAACCCAATTAATTTTAGTAATAGATCAAATGATTCTCTTGAATTTCTTAGCTAGATGATCACATTGCATCTCAAGAATAACAAAAGTGCCATTTCCTTCCTTAGAGCATTGGCTAGCGCCAAAGTTGAAGGCACAGTGTTGAAACTATGACTGATAGTGCTTGCTTTTAGTTTTCCCCTCAAGTATAAAGTTGACTATCTGTTTTCTACAGATAAAATTTACAAGCTAAGGAGGTTTTCATTTAAACCTAGATAGCTGTCTTTTTTTAAAAAAAAAAGAGGAACAAGAGTTGAATTTTATCAAATGTTTTTTCAGAACCTATTGAAACGATAACATGATTTTTATCCCTACTTTATCTCAAATATAATTCCATGTAGTATCGTGTGTATCAGCCTGAGAAATACTTCGATGTAGAAGAGTGATCGCATTACTGAGATAAATCCTATGATCACGAGGTTGTTTCTGTAGTTAGTGATTTTTGTTCTTTCACTCTGCTGTATTCAGTTTGCTGGTAGTTTTCTATTGTCCATTTCTTTTTGGCTAGTTTAGTATCATAATTATGTTTGATGGGTAAAATGAATTGGGCTTTCCCTCTTTTCTTGTGCCCTGGAAGAAATCACGAATTGTCTCTTAAAGGTTTGTTAAAACTCCTCAGAAAAACGATCTGCTCCTGTTCCTATCTGATCAATTACAGTTTTGGTTATTGGGCTATTATGTTTTCTGCGTCTAATTGAATCAACTTTGATCATTTAAACTTTCCTTGAGACATTTTCTTCTAGGTTTTCAGATCTTATCGAAAGGCTGTACATAGTATCCTCCTATCACTTTAACCTTTTCCCTTCATCTATATGTAAAAACTGCTTCCTGATAGTGTGCATTCAAATTTTTTCCTCATTGGTCCTTTAATTTTTGTCTATTTCAATAATTTTTCCAAATGATCCTTTTTATTTTACTGATCAACTGTAGTTGAAGACTTTATTTTTCATTAATTTATGTTTTAATCTTTATCAGTTCTTTCCTATTCTGTTTATCAAGTATATTTTTCTAGCTTTTAGAAAAGAAAATTGGTTATTTTTCACTTTTCTTATTTTCCAATAAAGCCCTTTTATATATTTTCTTTTATCACTGCTTTGGGTAAACGCTTCAATTTATATGTAAACTGTCATTAATGCTTCTGTTGAAATTGTCATTTTAACTTTGATTTCTTCTTTAATCCAATAATTAATTAGGAGTATGTTTTAAATATCCGGCCATATGGATTTTCTTTTGGAAAGCCTTTTGTTGCTATTGTCTGCTCTGATTGCATTTGTGTTCAGGGAAGGTGGCCTCTTTGATTTGTATTTTTTAGAATTTGGTGAGATTTCCTTCGTGGTCTAACACATGGTTGATGCTGTCAACGTTGCATGTATGTTTGAAGAGAGTGTTCATCTGTTAAGAAACAAATTTCTATGTGTAGATTGATACTAGATCAAGTTTTTAAAATTATATTATTCAAGCATCATCTTCTTTTTCATCTTGTTTTTACTAACTGATCTCTGAGAAAGGTATGTTTAAATCCATTTCCGTGTCAATTTCTCTTATATTTCCAACAGATTTTGCTTTATGTATTTCTAACCTATGTGACCAGGTACATAACTAAATGTTATTCCCAATTCTCTTTGTGGACTGGACTGTTTCTTTTCTCAACATGAAACACCTTCCTTTGTCTCTCTTAATATTTTCCAAATTGAATTCTGTTAACATTTATTGTTATTATTATAACACTACTTTCTTATTTCTTTTATTAGCATTTGCAATACATGTGTTTTTCTGTTTTTCTTGTGATGTTTTTATTAGAGATATATCTGTTTTAAGCAGCATACAACTGGCTTTTGTTATTCAATTTGAGTTTACTTAAAAAATATTTTTAAAATTAATTATTCTCTTTATTGTGGCAAAATATATATAACAAAATTTACAATTTTAACAATTTTTTATTGTACAATTCTGTGATACCAATTATATTCGTAATGTTGTGTAACCATCACCACTATCTATTTTCAAAACTTTTTCATCACCCTGAACAGAAACTGTAACCATTAAGCAATAACTCGCTGTGCTTCCCTTCCCCTGCCCTTAGTCATCTCTGATCTACTTTCTGCCTGCGTGAATTTGCCTGTTTTAGATATTCCACATGAGTGGAATCATACAATTGGTATCATTTTGTGTCTGACTTGCTTCACTTAGCATCATATTTTCAAGGTTCATCCACGTTGTAGCATGTTCAGAACTTCACTGCTTTTTTTGTGGCCATTGTGTGGATACAACACATTGTGTATCCATTCATCAGTCAATGGCCATTTGGGGTGTTTCTACCTTTTGGCTTTTGCGAATAGTCCTGCAATGAACACTAGCATACAAGTATCTGTCTGAGTCCCTGTTGCCAATTCTTTTGGAATTCTCTTTTCAATTCTACGTAGGCGTAGAATTGCTGGGTCATATGGTAATTCTATGTTTAGTTTTTTGAGGAACTGCCAAACTACTTTCCATAGTGGCTGCACCATTTTACATTCCCTCCAACAATGCATAAAGGTCCCAACTTTTCCACATCCTTGCCAACACATTTGCTGTTTATTATTGTTTTTCGTTTTATTACAGCATCCTAGTAGTTGTGAAGTAGTATTGATCCTTGATATCAGTTTCCCCATGTTAAACTCAGCATATATGGGGTTAAAACCAAAACACTCATTCCCTGCTTACTCTCTGGCTTTCTGGCTCCAGAATCCACTATCCTCCATGGAGATAGACACCGCCAAGGACAAGCACCTGGATTCATTATCTCCACCCCACAAAGAGATATGGGCTGGTGGGAAAGCTGCTGACAAGCAAGGTCACGGGCTCCCTCCTCTCTGCAAGTGTCTCAAGGCCGAAGACAGGCTGGTGGGAAAGCTCCGACCAGCAAGACCATATGCTCCCTGCCCCCAAACCTAAAACCCCAAATAAAAACCCTTCCTTTAAGCTTTTCAGGGAGTTTGGGATTTCAGCGTTAGCTTCTCTCTCTCCTTGCTCAGCACTGTGCAAAAATAAAATTCCTACTTTCTTCCACCACACCTGGTGTCAGAGATTGGCTTGCTGCGTAGCGGGTGAGTGAACTCACTTCATGTTCGGTATCAGTATCTTGTGGTTTTGATTTGCATTTCCCTAATGATCAGTGATGTTGAGTATCCTTTCATGTGTTGTTGGCCATTTGTTTATCTTTGGAGAAATGTCTATTTAAGTCCTTTGCTGATTTAAAAATTGGGTTGTTTGTCTTTTCCTTTTTGAGTTGTAAGAGTTCTTTATATATTCTACATATCAAATGTTTATCAGATATATGATTTGCAAATATTTTATCCCATTCTGTAGGTTGTCTTTTCACCTTCTTGTCCTTTAATGCACAAAAGTTTTTAATTTTGATGAAGTCCAATTTAATCTATTTTCTTTTCCTTTTTTGCTCGTGCTTTTGGTGTCATAACTAAGACTCTGCTGCCAAATCGAAGCTCATGAAGATTGACCCTTATGTTTTCTTCTAACGGTTTTGTGGTTTTACCTCTTACGTTGTTTATCCATTTTGAGTTAATTTTTATGTACAGTGTAATGTACGTGTCCAATTTTATTCTTTTGCATGTGATAATCCATTTGTCCCAGCACCATTTGTCAAAGAGATGCTTCTTTCCCCAATGCAATGGACTTGATATGCTTGTCAAAAGTCAACTGGCCACAGATGTGTGGGTTTATTTCTGGACTCTCAATTGTTCCATTGGTTTATATGTCTGTCTGTTTTGATTACTGTTGCTTTGCAGTAAGTTTGAATTTGGCAAGTGTGAGTCTTCCAACTTTGTTCTTTTTCAAGATTGTTTTGTCTATTTGAGGCCCCTTGCAACTCCATATGAATTTGAGGATTGCTTTTTCCATTTCTGCAAAAAGGAATGTTGAAATTTTGATAATTGTTTTGAATCCGTAGATTGCCTTGCGTAGAATTGACTTCTTAACAGTATTAAATCTTCCTACTCATGGTCATGGGATGTGTTTACATTAATTTAGGTTTTCTTTAATTTCTTCCAGCAATGTTTTATAGTTTTCAATGTACAAGTCTTTCAATTCCTTGGTTAAATTTGTTCCTAGGTATTTTGTTCTTTTAGATGCTATTGTAAGTGGAATTCCTTTCTTCATTTCCGTTCCAGATTGTTCATTGCAGGTGTATAGAAACACAACTGATCTTTCAATCTGAGTATCTTTTTGTTTAAATGCATGTTCATGATGAATTTAAAATATATTTGGACTTGTTCTGTCTTTTGGTGGTTTCTATTTAATATGTTTTATTTCTTTTTTTCCCCTTTCTTGCCTTTAGTGAATTACTTCTAAAGCTTTGAAGCATAGATCTTAAATAGATTTAAAGAGTGTCTGTTCTTTCAGTGGTGTCTCTTAAATTAAGAGACATGCTAAATATTAATGCATATATATTTATTGTAAATTAATTTCTAGAATTAATCAGCAAATATATACTTGCTTGTAATAAGCAAGAATCATATTTTGTATTTATTTCCTTTCCTTTTCCCCCATCCAGCTGCCTTTCTCAATATAATGTAGAGTTTTAATTATATTATTAGTATTTCTTTTCATTTTTGTCCCTGATTAGGCTTAGTGTTAAGATTTAATCCTTATTCTTTTTCATATTCACTTCTACAGTTCACTCATGGATGTACTTTTGTTCTCATTTTGTCAGAGCACATCCTTTAGTAACTCTTCTAGGTTGGTCTGTGAAGAGTTAACTTATTATCTCCCCCAATTCTAAATATATTGTTATTTTATTTTTCCCTAATTCTTGAATAATAGATTGAAGAGAGAATTCTTGATCAAAAATATTCTCCTCAGAGTCCCAAAGAAATTATTTTACTGTCTTTCTGCATGTGATGTTGTCAACAGAGAGTCTTATGTCAATTTAATTATTTTTCCCAACTAAGTTTCTTCTATTATCGATTTATGTGTGTGTCTCCTCTCTAGTTTCTACTTGGGAATTGCTATAAGAAGACTATTAGAATATGTGGATCTCACTTCTCTCTCTTTTAACTTTCTATCTTCTTATCTTTTTCTGGTGTTTTTCCTGAATTACTTGTCAGATCAACCTTCCAGCTCACTATTTAATGCCTTTTTTAAAAATATACTTATCTTGAAATTTTTTTGAACTTATTAAAGGGTACACAGAATAATAAAATCAGTATTTATGTGCATAACATCTTGTTTAAGGAACAAAGTATCACCAAAATATTTGAAATCCCTGGTGCCCCTTCCTCAGTCAGAATCCTTTCTAACCAGAGGGAATCCTGATTTTGCATTTGGTGTTTTGTTATTCCCATGAATGTCTTTACAGTTACTACACGGATGGCATTGCTTCCCCTTTTTACTATTATACAGACAGTATTATAGTGTATACATGCTTTGCAACTGTGATTTTTAAAAAACTCAGTGTTATGTTTGCACTCCAGTTTAGAAATATAGCTCTAGTTCATTCCTTCAAACTGTTGTTTAGTATTAAAATGTCTGAACAGACCTCAGTTTACTTATCCATTGTCCTCTTGGTCTGTATTCAGGCTGTTTCCACATTTTTGTAACTAGAAGCAGCCTTACTGTGAACATCGTCTGTGTCTTTTTCTTGCTGAACTGTAGATTGTCTTATATATCTTAGATAGTAATATTTTGGGGGTTATGCACATCCCAAATATTTCCATCTCATTTTCTAGTAGATTATTTTTGCATTCCTCAAATGGTTTCTCTGAATGAAGAGAAGTTTTAAAATTAGTATGTGGTTGAATTTATTAATTACTTTCTTTAAGGTTTGCCCTTGTCACATCTTATTAAGAAATCTTTCCCTACATGAAGGATGTATTTTATGACATGAGGTCATAAAATATATTTCACTGTTTTCTACTAACTGTTTTCAAGTTTTCATTTTTTTCATATTTAAGTCTTCGCTCTGTCCATGATTGCTTATTGTTTATAGACTAGTTAAGGGATCCAATTTTATTTTAATTTTCATAAGGGTCACCAAATATCCCAGACTATTTGAAGCATTATGTAAATAAGAGAAAGGCAAGAGGATACATGGTAGTGGGGCTTACAATTTGCACTGTGACCATGAGCAATTAGCCTTGACTGACATCTTCAAGACTTTGGGAAAGTTGGGCCTCATAGAATTTAACTTGGCAGTGAGGGAAGACCTGAGCTAGTGAGGAGTGGGAAGGGCTCCTCTTGTCTTGGCCAGAAGGTGACAGCTAGAAGAAGGCTCAGTAGCCTCCTGCTCTGGACATCAATGTGGGGTAGCCACACAGGGCGTTAATCCTTGACTCAATTGTGCCGGAGGACAGTGGGCAGTGACGCTTTTTAACCATTTGCCATTTGGTGAACTTGTCACGTGATTCAGTAAGCTGTGCCTGGGAACTGCTTATTTATTTATGTTATTTAAGTTTTAGCCATGAGATAGATATTCTCCAGGCTTTTCATCTTGTGTGATGTCATTAGAGTGCCGTGTGCCTGCTGCTCTGTAACAGCTCTCTGATAGAGAGCAGAGGAAGTCCACCTCTCAGGCCCTTAGATAAGCAAACTAAAGATATAATTGGCTGTCATCACTGTCAATCATCTCAGGCATAAGAGGGGAGGCAGTGACTAGGTTAAACCAGTGGATCTTAAGTGTGGATTAACTTTTTTTCATCTGCTGTATCAGCTGGAGCCTGAGAAATTATTATTGCTAAAACATGATTTTTATCTTATGTTATATTCTGAATAGACAAATGAAGGGATTTTTGTAAGCCCATCTAAATGATGTGCCTATCTCTTAAAGCTCAGAACCTTTAAAGAATAATAATTTATTAACTATCTTTGGACCTGGTAGGAGAAGGAATCTGCCCTGATTATTAACCAAAAATTCTCCTTAACTGACGTGCTGTCTCTGTCATAGTTCTATGACTTTTCTCCAGTTATCTCCTCCACCCGGCAATGCACCCACTTATCCTTTCAGCAAATAAACTTCTCTTTACCCTTCAAAACCAGCTGCGGTGTCAGCTCTTCCAAGAATGGCATTCTGAGCTAAGAGTGCCTCTCAGCCAGTGCCTCCGTCAGAGTGCTTAGCACATACACCAGGGTGCCCTCTTTATGCGTCTTTCTTTCTGCTGGATGGTGAGCTCCCAGAAGGCTTGGACTTGTCCTTGTCCTCTTCATCTGTGCATCCCTCTTCTTTACTCTTTGTACACACACACACACACACACGCACACATAATTGATCCCTCTTTCTCTATATACATCTGTTAAACTGAATTGAAATGAAAATACCAATAACCAGAAAAACAGCAATAATGGAAAGCGTAGAAGCTTTGGGGTCAGAGGAAACTGGTTCAAATCCTACTCTGGCCAGTTATTGCCCAGATGACTTTGGAAAATTTAATATCTGAGTCTTAGTTTATTGTTTGATAAATGAGAATCACAACTAGTGTTATGTTAGCTGGGACAGCACTTTGCCCAGTGACTGGCACACAGTAGGACCTATATTTAGGTCTACTCTCCTTCCCTCTTTTCAAAGAAAGGCTGCTCGAAGGTTATTTTCATTTGAAAAGATGCCTATTAACGACAGTCCCTTGTATAAGTGAAGGGTCAAATCATGGTTCCTCAGTCCTTGGTTATTTGCTGCTTCCCTGTGTAGGAAGAATGAGTCAGAGATGATTTGGCATCAGACTCCAGGGACCAGAAGCACCAGAGCAACTTGGGAGCTTGTGGGAAATGCAGAATCTCAAACATATTGAATTAGAAATGCGCTTTTTAGGAAGATCTCCAGGAGATTCAAATGCCCACTCAAGTTTGAGGAGAGCTGAGCTAGAGCAGGTGCTGACCTCTGAATTGAATAATTCTGGGAAGTTTTTTCTGGTTTTCGTGCTAATGAAGGGGTACTTATAAGATAAATACGGGCCAGTTGAATAACTCTTCCCTGTGATGAAGTGAGAGATGGCCTTTAGTGACTGTGATTGACTCCCTTTCCCCGTTGCTTCTTATTTCATGAATGTGCCAATCTGGGGCAGCTGGTGCCTCTGTGACAGCTACTATCACCAGAGAAACCAGCCTGAATGCCCACCCTGATGTGGACACAGCAACCCGATTTGATTTCTCTGTTGATGGCTCTTTCCTGTGGCTCAGTCAGCAGAATCTAAGGGCTTGTGTCTCCCCAGGGATTCAGGGGGCTGAAACAATACTTTCCTTTCCTCTTTTGATGTTTTATTAAAAAAAAAACAACTCCAAAAGCAAGGCTTTAATATAATATATATTGATTTGGAGGGTTCCATGTCTCAGAGAAAACCTTTTGAAGGGACAACCTTCTGTGACATTTCAAGTCAAGAATATTGGTCTGGTTGACTATCTTTCTTTTTCCCTTAAGCATCCATACATTTATTTGAGATTTGAAGGTGTTCTCATATCAATTTGATGTCTATACTCTGGAGCTAATCATTCATGAGCAGCTCCAGAGTTTCGTCAGTCGCAGATGAATGTAGACTTGCGCGTTCATCTATGTGGGGGCTTTTTGTCCTATCTTATGTGATAACTGAACAAATCCCACTTCTGAGAGTTGGATGGCAGCATAGGAAGCACTTTTCAATGGGAAAGATGGCTTTGTTATTTTCCAGCTTATCTTTTATGTGTTGGTTCAGCAAACATTTCAAAAACATTTATAATACAACATGTTCCTGGAGGAAAGAGATGAGAGGCATATAGAGTTTCTGCCTTCCAGAGGCCAAGAATTTAGTAGGCAGACAAGCAGTGTTCAATTAATCGTAAACAAAATATGGTACAATTGATTGACTCTAAATTCAATGAGATAAAACCAAGATACATACAGAGTACCATTTTTGTCTTAGGGAGAACAAAAGGGAATGTTTGGATGGGGACTTGGAGTCCCAGAACAGGAAACTCAATTTTGGCTGTGTGCGATTGAGAAAGGATCCCCATATGCATCAGGATGGGCAAAAGGACAGTCCATTGGAGGGAAGAGCTTCTGCCCAGGCCTGGAGATTACATATTACATATTACAAAATAATAGTTACCCTTACTCCATACAATGAGTTTGATAGTTTGTTTCCTTGGCTCTTTAGTTCTATACTATTTCATTTTTTAAAATGCTGGTCATGACATTAAATTGATGATAATTCACTAAGGGGTCATTATCCACAGTTTGAAAAACAATGGCGTAGCCTGTGAGGACTCAAGTAGAGGTAACAAGGTTGGAGAACCAGCAAGAATCAGATGATTGTCAGGGGTGGGTCTTGTTTGAGTATAAGGGTCACAGAGTGAGGAAAATGGGTGAAGTATCACCATAGTTTAATTTTCTTTGCTCTTTTTCCCAGCATTTTAGTCCTCCCTGTCAATACAATTTGATTTGTTTGTGTTCCATTATCTCAAGACTCCGATGTCTGCTAGCTCATCTTATAACCCAACTAGCCTAAGATGTTAATGGGAACCATATTTAACTAGCCTACCATTTACATGCTGGTTTATAGCTCACCAAATATTCTATTATTCTTATACGAATACTATGAAATTGGAATTTTACTGTGTATTTTACACCTTAAGAATGGAGGCTTGGTGAAAATAACTTTTATAAGATCACTCAACAAGTTAGTCGTGGATCTAAGGATTTCATGCTAATGAGATGCCTTTTACTCCCATACCACACTCACCTCTTGTTGGATTGATGCTGTTACTTTCGTACATAATGTGTTTGAATTTTAGTAGAGGTTTTCCGGAAATAATATAAATTGTGGGTGACAAATATAGAGATATTTCAGATTTAATGCCAGTCAGAAAGGGAGGCATTTTTGAGCTGGAGGGCCATTTTGTGCCCCTCTAATTATGCCATAGGTGAATGCCTGCTACACCCATGGGAAACACTATGGCTGCTTGTGTATGAGAATGCATAAATGCCCTGATAGATCTGTATCGACTTACATGTTTATGTATTTACAGAAGTGGCCTAGGCAGTTTACATTTCGATTTTCCACAGGGAGAATTCCAGAACTATCAAATCATGACAGCCTCTACTGAGTTTTGGTGGCAAAAAGCCCATATGAACCCCACCCTTGATGTGGACTCAAGGTCTTAGTGAGCATACCCAGCCTTGGGAGAAGCAATTCCTTTTGGTAGACTTTAAACCCCAGTCGAGGAGGTAGCTCCTGGCCATGCCATATTTTTTCAAAGAAACCTTCCTTCCTTCATTCACTCATTGGTCCATTCAACAAGTATTTGTTGATCAACTAATAGGTGACAGGATCTGGCAAGAGCAAGTGTGACAGTGGGGAATGAGTTTAGATTTACTTACCCTGATTCCCCAAGGGTTTTCTTGAAGGGAGTGATAGCTACAGTCGCAGAGATGAGGCTGTTAAATATTTACTTTATTATGCTGGCTGTACCAAAACTAGGGGGAGATGCACCACAGTACTCAGGATGTTCCGGGAGAGCAGACTTGATTCAGATACTCCATTCTTCTCTTTATTATGTCATCCTTTGACTTGGAACAACCCTGTTCTAGACCCCTCCCGGGACCTTCTACTAAAGTACACCCTGTCTATGACATGTGTTGCTCTGCCCCTGATTACTAGGTACTTAATTCACATGTGCATTTTCACATTATAAAATTATCATTAGTAGGGAGCCTGGTTGCCAAGGTAACTAAGAGTGAGGCATACACAGCTTATCCTTTACCCAAAATTTAACTTTGCTCAGTCAGATACCAACAATGTTCCTGGCTGTACTGTTTTTTTGTGTTTGAGAATTCTAAACCATCCACAGGTCTTGTGGCTTCTTCTCCCTGTTTTACTTGTCTTTCCAAAAGGTCTCACTGCCTTTTTCCCAATACATTTTTTCAAATTAATAGGGATATGCTCTTTGAAAGTCAAATAGTACTAGGAGATTTATGACAAAAAGCAGAAGTCTCCCTACCTTAATCCCTGCACGAATCCTCACCATTTCCATCTCTATTCCGACGCCCATAAACAATAATTTTCCATAATTTTTAGCTGACTATTTAGTAATTTCCTTCATATTTCTGAATAACAGACTTCTTGATTTTTCAGCTTTAGTTATGATCTATTTACTTTCTATCGAGGAAGATATGGACCTGGTTTTAGTTTTCTCTTATGATCCCCATTTTTCTCTCTGATCTTCCTGGCAGTGTTTAGCACAGGTTTTCCTCACAACTGCTGTGCCTGGAGCTTGGTAAAGACCTAGAAGGTGAACCCAGAAGGGTAGGCATATAGGACTTTGTGGGTTCTGTTGAGGAGTTTGGGTTTTATTCTAAATGAGAAGTTGAACCAGGAGAGTCACTTGAGCTGCCTTGTTGAAAACCACTTGACAACTGTTGGAGAATGGATTGTAAGAGACAAGAGAAATGGGAGACCCGTGAGGAAATTTAAAGTAGTTCTGGGGAGACCTCCTGGTGACTTTGACCCATGTGGTTGCTGTGGAATTAGAGAGAAATGATCAGATATGGGACATGTTTTCAAGAGAGAACCAATAGTGCATCATGATTGATTGTAGGTCAGGAATCTGAGAAGGAAGGAGGGATTAATCAAGGGAGACTCTTAAGTACTGGCTTGAGCAACTGGATGGATGGTGAAATTATTTGTTGAGATTAGAGGTAGGCTCATGGGTGTTATTGCACAGGTGAAGGGGCAGTAATGAAGAATTTTGTTTTGATAGAGATAAATTTGGGATGACTGTTGCTGTCCAAGAGGAGATGTCAAATAGACAGTTGAACAGACTAGCAAGGAGCTCAGTGACACTCCTGGTGAATGTCTGAAACTAGATGCCTAAAGGTGAGTGCCATGGACACGCTGGTGGTGTTTAAAGCTGTGGGACCGCCTGAGGTCACACAGGGGAAGAATGCAGAAAGAGAAGGACAGAGAGCATAGTTCTTAGCTCAACGTGCTCCAAAGTCAAGGGATCTAGCCGAGGAAGAGAGGACAAAAATGAATACCAGAGATGGTGGTTAGTGTGCAAGAAGGAAGACTGGGTGGTTGTGATGTCCTTAAAATACCAGCAGGAATGAGTGTTTTAAGAAAAAGGAAGATTTCAATTGTGTCAAATGCTACTGAGATGTCAAGTGGCAGAGGAGTCATTGCATCTGACAACATGGAGAATCGTTGTGGTATAGAGCAATGGCTTTGGAAGCAGGAATGGAACAGCTTGAAGGACGATCATGAGGATGCGGGGACTTGATGTGTGCTATATCAGAGCCCAGGAGACAGTGAGAACACACTATCGACAGACATTGCCTAATCAGGGAAGTCAAGAAAGTGTTCCTGAGGAAACGAGCCTCTGAGATTTGCCTTGAGATCAAAAGGGTGAGAAGGAATTAACTATGTGAGAAGTTAGGGAGGGAAAAGAGTATTTCAGGAAGAGGGAACAACATGTGAGAAGACTCAGAGATAGGCATAACATGGCACATGCCAAGAAATGAAAGAAGGCCAGAGAATATGGGAAAGCGGTATTAAGGGGAGCCTGAGGGATACTCAGAGGCCCCAGCTTTGTGAGACATACTAATCATATTTGTCTATCCTAAGTGCATTGGGATGCTATTAAAGGTTTTCAAAAGGGGAGTTCTGTGGTTTTGAAATATATGGATATTATAGGAAGAGCAGACGGGAGATGGGTGAATGTGGCTAAAGAGACAAACTAGGAGGCTTTTACAGTGTTCCAGGTAAGAAATGACGGCAGCTTATTCTAAGCCTTTGGGTCAGCGGAGGAAGTATGTCACAGAAACCCTTCACAGAACAAAGAAGCAAGTTCAACAACAGCAGTAAAAGTGTTTTATCTTTGGAAATGAGCATGATCTTGTATTTGACAATGTCTCATGTTAATTTATTCTGTTGACTAATTGTCCTTTGGAGAAATTGAACTCATTCGCCATTACATTTGACATGTTAAATTAATCAGATCTCTTAAAAGGTTTCCAAATTCTGAAAGCATCAAACAGTTCAAAATTGCATCCACATTTATCAACACTGTTTTTGACTTGATATGCAAAGAAAAATAGCCTCGTTCATTCTTATCTCTACACTAGCCTACTTCTTGAGGCGTGAGGGTGTTCACTGGGTTACAAATTATTTCCCTGTTATTCAAGATGAACTGATTGCCTTAAACTTGACTCTATTATCAATCTATTATCAACAGGAGCCTTAAAATACAGTGTTTTAAAAATTGCAACATACCATAGATCACGTTCCAATTCCTTTAATTTCTTATCACTTCATTTCTGATCTTGATATTGCTTTCAAAAAAGATTTCCTCATCTCTATAATGAGATACGGTATCTATAACACATTTCCTATTACACTGCCATTTTCTTTAATGGAACTCAACTTGAAGGATTCATTTTTGGCTTGGAGCAAAATGAAATTCTTTGGCTGAGCTGTTGCATTAACAATCCCTGTTGTGTTGGTTCTAGCTCTTCAAAATCCTAAGTGATGTACTTAATGGGTCTTCTCACATCTCACCCATCCTTCCACATTTCTGACAGATGCTAAATATTCTTTCCCCAAATCTAACCTTTATGCATTCCTACTAAGCTCTTCCCTTACATTGGAATGGCTCACTTCCATATAGTTTATCACTGGCTGTACTTAACGATGTGGTTCTTTTTGTAGGAGATGTGAATACCTAAAACTAAATTTTGCAAAACTTTTAGATAGATTAACTTTTAAGAGGAACTTTTCAGTCTTGAACAAAGATCCAACTACATCTCTGTCTGCAATTTGTAAAGTCTCAACCTGAATGAATGCTCTGGTGGTCTCAAGAATGTTGCAGAGATGTTTTGCTGTCTTTGAGCAGGATTGCATTTGTGCTCTCTCCCTCTCCCTCTCTGTACTTTTCTAAAGTCTCTTGACCTCCTTTCTGTGTCCTTGTCTCACATGCATCTTGCATCTTCCCCTGGCTCCTGATAAAAGGCTTACAGTTGCACTCTTTTTCTCTGCCCTACATGTTAATCCAGAGATTACATTCGTCCTTCTCATCAACGCTCTCTTTCTCTTCACTGCAGCTCTAATAGTCTATATTTTCTCTTTTTTATCCCCTTGCACATTGACCATGCTTTAAATGTACTAGATCATCAGGCATCATTCACTTATTCATTCATTCCTTCATTCAATCAGCCAACAAACACTCTTGGTGTCCTCACTAGAGTCTGGAACCGTGTTATACACCAGGAATGGAGACATGAGTGAGGCAGAACCTGTGTCTTCAAGGGACATTCACGAAGGAAGGACATGTTTAAGCCTGGATTCAAAAGGAAGACTGTCAGAAGACTTGCCTAGATGGAATCTGCCCGCTTAAAGCAACTAGTATCAACAAGACGTTAAGGATTTTCTTTGGGTCTTCAATGGTATCTACAAGAGAGTTTTGCGTTATTAAGTACTTACCAGAAGCCTGGCATTATGCAGGCCTATTACAATCATTAATCCAAAGCAATCATGAGAGGAAAAGCCTTATTATCCCTGTTTCATTGATGAGAAAATCAGAACTCAGAACATTTAGAACTTGTCCAACATCACACAGCTGACAATCAATTTGCAAAGGTTTATTTTTTCACCTATGTTAAAGTAAAATACCACATGGCGACCAAATGCGAAAATGCCGTGGGCAGACAAAACCATTTAAACCACAGAAACAAAACTAAATCTAGCTTATTTTATGAACAGAATTGAAACTTAATTTAGGTTATTTCTTGAAAATACCTCTGATAATCATAAAAGAAACTTAAGTCGTCTTCCTAAAATGGTATGAGAGAATTGCTTTTAACCAACCCCCTGCTGCATGGGAACCCCCATTGTCATGACCAATCATTGTCAAGGTTGAATGACATTTCAGTTTATAAGCCCTCCTGTAACGTCATGCCCCTGACCATTGTATGAGTTCTGAATTTGAAAGCTCCCAGTTTGTGAACTATTCTTATATGCACACACTTACTAAATACTATTTTATTGATCTGATGGTTCTATTTTTGCTGTTTCTGGGTTTTTGACACCTTTTATTATGAGCATTTTCAAACATGCACCAATTTAGTACCTCTCACCCATCTTCATCAGTTACCAATATCTTGCCATTCTTCTTTCATCCATCACCCCTATTTCCTTCTTTTTTGGCTGAGGAATATTCTGAGCAAATCCAACATGTCATGTCACTTCACCTATATACATTTCAGTTTGTGCCTGTAATAGATATGAACATAAAAACACACAAACACGATATTATTATCACTACAACCAAAATTAACCACACTCCTTAATAATTGCTTAATGTCATCTGATAGTCAACTCGTGCTTTCTCCTGATTGTCTCAAACTGTCTTTTTGGAGTTGCTTTTTTTAACAACTAAGATTTTAAATAGGTGCATACACTACATTTGGTTAATAGACCTATTAAGGCTCTTTTTCCCTTTAACAATTTTCCCCTTCCTCCCCTTTTTTGTTCATACCAACTGCTTCTTGAAGACATTTGGTTGTTTCCTCTGTAGAATTTCCCACATTCTGGAATGGGCTGACTGCTTTCACTTGATTTTGTTCAACATGGTCCTCTATCCCTCATATTTTCAATAAACTGGCAGGTCAATCTAGTGGCATCATTAGATTCAGACTAATGTGCTTTGTTCTGGCAAAATCTTTTCTTCACAGGTGGTACAGTGTACTTCCTATTGCATCACTTCAGGAAACACATAATGGTTGGTGTCTTCTTTCTATAGATGTTACAGTTGATAGTGGAGTTCAGGTATTGTCAGTCTGAGCCACACTCTGTAAAAATCCCCCTGGACCTTCCACTCATGATTCTGAAGCCATTGATGATCATTGTCCAGGCCGATTACTTCATTAGCTGTTGTAAAATGGTGATTTCTATAATTCTATCATTCCTGCTACATTCATTAGTTAGCATTCTTCTAGAAGAAGAATTTTTCCTTCATTATTTATTTAGTTACCCTGAAATATGGGTTCATATCCAAAAGGCAGGATAAATGTTTGATTCTGGCTCTGTTTTTACCAAGTTTCAGAATAATGAGTTGGTGCATTACAGTATAAGGCTGGAACCCAGAATCACGTGACTCTAAGCCTTTTAAATTTCCACCTAACTGGAGAGTTTAAAATGCTGTAAGAATAAAAACAAAGTCTAAAAGTCCCAGTTCCTTTTGGCAGGCCAGAGGTTAAGGAGCCAGGATCCCTGAGACTCCCTCATTCTGCTGTTTCAGGAGAATGTCAGGGGTCACCAGGGGTCACCCAATCGCATTTCATGGCAGTTACTGCCCTTTGCAGCTGATTAACTATTGTAATCACCACGGACTCTCAACACTTAGCTGGTGAGCGCTTAATGTTTAATTAATAGCTTGTGTCTGAGTAATATGCATTCGTTCCCTCCCTCCCCTCTCCTGGGCTCCGAGCTGGGCTGGAAGAATAGCAGAGAGGGTGCTCACTGTGGCATTTCCTTCTCTCTCCCTTCCTGAGGCAGGCAGACGCCTTTGAAAGAAGAGGGGAATTATGTGAGTAAATACTGTGTTCCCCAGGGGGTTGCCTTTGTCAGCATCAGCAGATAATCCTGGATTGGAAGTGACTGGATGTTTCCCTGAGCTCGGCCAGCACAGCAGCTGGAACCAAACATGTTTCCGTGTGCCCATGTGAATATCTGAAAATCATGTGTTTCTCCTTTTGTTTTTAAAATGAAAGTGATTTTTAAAAAACCCTCCAGGAGGCGCCAAGGCGATCAAGCAAGCAGCTAACTGCTCTTGTTGCACCTGCTGCTCTCCTAGGCTGGGGACATGGGAGGGGGCATCTCCAGCGACCACTGTCCTAGGAAAGGTTGGGCCCTTCTCCAGACTCTCCCCACCCCGTATTCACAATGTTCTTACTAACCCTACACTGGAGGATTGAACCGGAGCCTTAAGTTTCCCAAAGGGATAGCGTTGGATAACAGATAGAATTGTAATATACAAATTCCTCTCCTCCTCTGGGAACCTAAAAGGGAAGAGAAGGTTGCTGCACACAAGCGTCTTGGAGAGTCAGAGAAGGGAGGGTAAGAGCAGAGGGAGTCCCAGAATACAGAGACGAGGGCAGAGGGTTGGGAGTGCAGGAGGGCAAGGGGCCCGAGGAGAGTGGAGAAGTGCAGGGGCTCAGCGGTCAGGCGCACCCACCAGGGAGAGCCCTGGCTTCCTTCCTTAACCCTGGTTCCCTGATCCTCCTCTTCTTTATCCCCAGCGCCCTGATTGGAACAACTCTTTGCGCATGGTCTGGTATTAAGTCTTTGGGAGAGCCCAAGGCTGCAGAGTGGCTGTGGTGGGCGGGTGCATCCTCAAGCTTGTCCCCCTGCCCATATTCATGGGCACAGGGCACTGATATCACGTGCAGAAAGACACGCCTTTGGGCGATGGTGCCATGATAACACTGTTAGAGGCTGGCTGATGTGTGCTCCCAGCCTGGTCACCCGGTCTGAGCCAGCGGCCTCATATTTCCTGTCAAGGGATAGTCTATCTTCTCACTGGTGCTGGGTGGAGTGAGAGGCAACATTTGGGATCCACATTATCCAGGCAAGTGTTCGGAGCACCCCTCACCCGCAAACACACACAGAAAACATGAATGCCCTTGCATTAGCCATCTCCAGGTACCCTTGCCCTTTGAAATGCGGTTCTTTCTCCAGAGATTTTATTCTACAGAAATAAATTTCTCTGTTCTAAGGATATCTATTATGTTAGTGTTACATAAAACACCATAGTTTAAAAAACACCTATTTAGACTATAGTGAGAATTTAATTGAGTGTTTGTTGAATGAATAAGTGAGGAAGCAGTGACAACAATAACAGCAGAAAACAATCCCACAAAAGCACTTCAAGAATAAATGGGTTAGGGGCTGCCCATGGCCCAGTGGTTAAGTTGGTGACCAGTGTTCCAGGGTGGGGTTCCCAGTGTGGACCTACACCACCTATCAGCAGCCATACGGGGCAGCAACCCACATACAAAATAGAGGAAGCCTGGTCCAGATGTTAGCTCAGTGCAAATCTTCCTCAAGCAAACCGAGGAGAATTGGCAACAGATGTTAGCTCAGGGCGAATCTTCCTTAGCAGAAAAAAAAAAAAAAAGAATAAATGGATTAAATCTGAACGCTTCTTTTCCAGGGCTCTGTTATTCTTGGAACTGCTGCCTTAGATAATAGCAATAATTCTGCTTTCACGGATACCAACATGAGCCCATTCCCGTTGTACACTGGCCCCAATCCTCGCCCCAATGTTGAAGTCGGGTATTCCCAGCACCATCTTACACGTGAGACGCTGAAGCTCAGGGAGCCAAGCACGGCAGACTGGGGTGGGGGGTCATGCTCAGGGCTGCCGACAGGCTGTGCGTGCGTCCTCTGGGCCATACCGCTTCCTTCAGGGTGACTCCGGGCTGCAGGGCTGTGCTCACCGAGCCGCTGGGCGGACTGTGGCGGAGGGCATAAGGATGGAAGGAGTCGCGGGCTGACCCTTTCCCGCGGGAGCTGTCGGAGGGTCACCGCCAGCCCATGAGAGCTTGTTTCCATTCGCGGGCTTCGCAGGCAGAGTGCCGATTTTTAGTCACAAAGACTCAGGGTCCCCCTTACATCTACCCGGAGAGGGGACATTTTCTGACTCGTAAAAGGTGTGTCTGTGGGAACATCTGCCCCTTAACGCCTTTTTCAGAAGCAAGCATTTCATGAACATTTTGTGTCTCCACCTAAAGGATAGGCTGAAACTCACTTGGCAGGTCAAATCATGTCACTCCTTTGCTTCGACCCCTCCACTGACCCGTCGCCCTGGATCAAATCCAAACGTCTGCCCAGGGCCTCCAAGCTCCACCTAACCCAGCCCTGTGACTCCTCTCACCTCCTGGGTCCCTTCCCCTGGCTCACTTCCTCCTCATCCCAGTGGCCTCAGGGCCTGTGCAATGGCTGTTCCCTCAGCCTAGAGTTCTCTTTCCTCACTATTCCTCATAATTCCAATGCCAGGTCAAGGTGGCCTTTCCTGGTGACCCTGTGTGATGAAGGCTGTCCTCTTTCCCTCCATCCTCCCTCCCCCCAGGATTTAGGGTTGCACGGTTTCCTTGGGGGTCCAGGAAGGAGTGAGGGTCATTTTTTGGTCATGTTCTCTGTGCTGCTACAGCTCTGCTAATTTTATGCTACTTTATTGGGCCTGACCCCTATTTCCACTGTAGATTCATAATGTGTGTTGAACCCATGGTCTCTCTTTAGGGAATGAGTTTTGGCCTGGCTGTGAGGCCAATCTGGTTGGTGGCTGTCACCTTGTTTGGCTCCTGGTTCATGGTTCCTTGACCACAGCCTAGTTCCGAGTCCAGCTCCATTCTCTGGTTCTTCCCTCCCGCCATCTTGGTGCATGAGGAGTAGTTTTATATACAGCCCTTCACAGAACATGCTGAGCTGGGGCACAGATGCTCTATCAACAAAAGACATGGCAAGCCTAGAGGTTTTTATTTGTTCCATTCAGCAATTCTGGAAAAATTGGTCCGAAACTGTTTATCAGTGGATACTCTGATGCTTCCATGTCTGGGCCACTATGGGGCAGACAGTAGAAGGTGGAGACGTAGTCTGTTTCCACAGAGTTTATAAAGACATTGGGGGAAACAGGCAAGTGCATGGAAAACAACAGTGAGCAACACAAGGTAGCGTCCACTCGAATGCTCACCCAGTGCTGTCGGAGTGCCGTCCTGGTATCCGCATCAGCATCACCTGGAAGCTTGTTAACATGCAAACCACAGACCCCATTCCTGCCCTGCTGAAGATGCGTCTCTGGAAGATAGAACACAGGCATCTGCATTTTTAAAGTTATTATTACTTTTTAAAAATTCACAGGCATTATTTTTTACAGCACCTTTAGGTTTTAAGAAAAATTGGGCAGAAAGTATAGAGTTCCCGTATATCCCCTCCACCCTGACCTGCCCTCACTTTCCCCTATTATTAATATCTTGCATTGGTGTGGTACTTTTGTTACAACTGATGAACTAATGTTGACACATTATTATTTCCTAAAGTCTATAGTTTACAAACAATGGGCTCATCCTTTGTGTTGTGCAGTTCCTCTGCGTTTTGCCAAATGCATATGTCATGCACCCACTATGATAGCATCATACAATATAGTTTCACTGCCCTAAAAATCACCCGTGTGCTTTCCTAAGGTGAGGTGCCTTCTCATATCTTTTGCCAATTTTTTAATTGGGTTTTTGTTTTCTTACTGTTGAGTTTTTAGAGTTCTTTCTATATTTTTGATACAAGTTCTTTATCAGATATGTTTTTGGCAAATATTTTCTCCAAGTTTGTGGCTTATCTTTTAAAGGCCTGTAAGAGAGTTCCCAGGTGTTTGAGAAGCACGGGGCTACAGTACTGGGTGCCATGCGGCTTCAGAACAGAGGGCAGAGTCATCAAAGATACCTTCGTAGAGTTGGTTCTTGTAGCCACTTAGTCCTGGTATTTCAAAAAACCTATAAAAGTGTGTGCAAGATAAAATAAAGTAAAGTAGCTTAATCAAGGATGTTGTAGGTAGATGGTACTTTATTTGAACCTTAAAAAAGACAGAAGATATTAGACAGGTAGGATGGGGTGGAATTCAACCTATTAAGATAATGTGAGCAAAAGTCACAGCATAAACATGATCAGGGATGTTCTGGGGGCAGGAAGGAAACCATAGGACAGAGTAGAGCAAACTGCTCTTCAAAAGACAAGGAATGGGGATCATGGTTGATAACAGAGTAACAATCAAAATGAGGGCCCAAGATCTACATATTTTCAGATAGCATTTTAAAACTTCAGATGGCTATTTAACATGAAAATACTGTTTTACTTTGCTATATATTTTGACAATTTTCCTGGTACTTTTATTGAGATCATTTTCCCCCTCCCTGTTAGCCATCCGAGTCATGGCCTCCTGGAATCAGCAGGGTAACACAGGAAGGCAAGGACTGGAGCGGCTTTCAGAACCATCACCAGCATCATGGGACCAAGAAATGTGTTGTTTCAAGCCCAGCCAAAGGAACAAACATTCTAAGAGTTTTAAAGCCATTACCTGCACTTAGTTTCATTTGTCAGACACATTCATCCACTTCTCATCTTAGAATAAGCCACATTCCACTATAAAAAGGGCCGTCGCCCAAACTACCTGAGAGATATTTCAATGATTCCTTCGAGGCTGCCATCTGGTGCCTATTCATTCTTTCTTGAAAACTCTTGTCAAGTTAAGGTATGTGGAACCTGCTAAAGAACCTGGTCACAGTTCCCAGATGGATCTTTGCACTTTGGATGTCTTGGCCTCACTTAAATCTATGTGTGTCTGTGCCAACATCCTTATGTCACAAGATGTGTGCTGAAGTCCCATGAAGAGAGCTAGGAAAATCTAGGAAAGGTGAGGATCTCATCCCTAATTATAGTACATAGAGTTACATTTGCCAAAAAATACTGGCAAGAGGTTCAGATACCACCATGACCCCGGACAGGGAGAAGAGGAAGAAAGAAAGAGCACAGAGGCTTTTCCTGGACACAGGGAGAAGGAGATTGCAAACCCGGGTGAGCTGAGCGTGGGCTCGGCCCACTACCTGGTGCCTCATATAGCCCGCTCTAACTCCATACGAATTTTCCACCACATCCCCTTTGCTGTAGAACATTGCAGGGCGTGAAGGAGAAGCAAGGGTGCCTTTTCTGCACCTGTGGAGGTGCCCACACAGTAGGGACATTCATCACAATATCAGGAACTAAGTTTAGAGAGAAGCGAATACTATGCTCAAGAAATAAAATGCCTGCTCTTTGTATTTTCTTCCCCATTAATACCAAACAAACATTTTCCATTTCCCTCAGCTGTTCTGAGCTCCAAGCTGGGTGTCCATTTTAAGATCCACATTAATCACCTGATAGAAGCAAGGCAGGGGTGTGGGTGGGAAAGGAGCAAACCGAGTTGGTAGAACCGTGGCAACAGAGTCTGCGAGGAAACACACAATTATAGCTGCTTGAGGGCCTTGCACCCTGGGCGGTAATTTCCATTTACCCACAGGTCTCCATTCTGCTGCATGGAAACAGCAGGAAAACAAGCGGATGGTCCTGTGCGATCATACACATTTTAAGCACTCTTGGCTTTCCCCTTTCCACAGTCTGTGTTGGCCACGTAATTGGGGAGGCTGAAGTCAGAGACCACACAGTTATGAATTTCACTTTTCAAATCGTGAAACATTTGCCTGATTCTTGAAAGAGAGACATGTGTGCCTGGAAGATGATGAACACACCTGGACACAGCCCAGAGACATTGCTCCATCTTATCATTTAATATGTCATTATCACACGTCGGCAGGAAATGCAAGCACCTGGAATAGTCCCACCAGACCCAAAGCATAAAGCTCCATCTGCTTCCCTCTCTCACTGCTTTCTTCTCTTGCCTCTCCCTGGGAAGAGTGGATAGGTGGGCAGGCATTCAAATTGCCTATTTAGGGAAACACAAAAAGGCTACTTTTGAATTTCAAATTCAACGTGTACTAACACAACTGTGTATCTTAGGAAGATTTTTCAAATTTAGAAGTTTTTTCTTTCTCCTTTTGCAAACAGTGTCAAGTGGGATGTGTAATCATTTCTTAAGTTCTTTTCGCTTGATTTCAATTGATCAAAATATTAGTTGATCATTTTACTTAATCATTAAATAATATTTTATTAGGCATTTATTGTGTGTAAGTCATTTTGCTAGGCCTGGGGTATAAAGATGATTAAGGCATCGCTGCTGTCCTCAAGGAGCTCCAGGGATCCCTGATGTTCACAAGAGAAGCTATTTTGAATATTTCGAGATCTATTCCACAGCCTATTATCACCCCCCATAACGGGCAATCAATTAAAACTAAAAAATTAATCTCATTCAGGGTCTTTATAATGCTTAGTGAGTCATTAATTACTTAAGCTATTAATTAATTCAACGATATTTATTGAGCATGTACTAAGTGTCAGGGACTCTCATGAAAATTGCATTTATGTGGGTAGTGATACGGGCAGTGAAGAATAAAGTCAGTTAAGGGGATAGAGAGAGCTGGGGTGGTCAGGGAAGGGCTCTTGGATATGGTGACGTCTGAGCAGAGAAGAAGTGAGCCTCACAGATATCAGACACCTGCAGAGGGCCTGATGCAGGAATGAGCTGGCCATGTTCCAGGAATAGCCAGGAAGCCAGCTTGGCTGTAGAAGAGGAGGGGGGAGTGAGCAATGAGGGTGAGGGGAAGTGAGGCCCCTTGTGTTTGGGTGCATGGTTGCACAGGACGTGGTAAGGATTTGGCCTTTTACAGAGTGGCTAAGAAGCCTGGAAACAAATTAATATAGAGTAAATGTTGTTTAATATCATGTTACAGTACAGTAGTTTCCAAACTTCATGGCCACCCTGTATAATGAAAGAGGCGGGCAGCTTGCCATGAGTTTTGCACAGAAGAGAGGTATGATATGACTTTTGAAGGGGTTCAGAGCATGTTACCCCAAAATTTGCCACTCTGGCATAAAGGCTCTCTTGAGCTGAAGGCAACTGGGAAAAATCAGACACGAGAAAAGCTCTCTGCCCTCCCCCTCTCTCCCAGGAAGGGTTGGGGCAGTTCTTAATCACCGGAGACAACTCCAGACACTCATCAGCCAGAGCCCCAGAGGAATCTGCGGAGCGAATCTTGCTAAAACAACCCTTATCTTCAATTAGTTTACCCCATAAATCTACCTTCTCACACTTTGCTGCCCTAAAAGCCCAAAGTCCCTTTCCTTTGTCTTGTCACATTTCTACAAAATTTATTGTTCTTTTGTTAAGATGCTATATAAGCCCAAGTTCTAACCATTCCTTTGAGTTACTCATCACTTAGGACTCCTGTGTGTGTGTGTGCAATGCATGCATTAATAAATTTGTGTTTTTCTCTTGTTAATATGCCTTTTGTCAGTCTAGTTTGCAGGGCCCTAGCTGGAGAACCTAGGAGGGTAGAGGGGAAAAAAGTTAAGGTTTTCCTCCTCTACATTTTCATTTTACCATTCATACTACACATAGTATTTTACCTGCTATGTTAGGAATAACCTGGAAGGTGGCAATGGTGAAGCAGGAAAAGCAGTGGCTGTGGAGATGGTTTTGGTGGAGGATGTTGGCACGTTGGACTAGAATGGAGATGGTGAGAAGGGCAGATTCTAGATATATGTCAAAGGTAGAGCCAACAGGATTCGATCTTGGCTTGTGATGTGGTATGAGAATTAAAAGTAACAAGGACAATGCTAGGCTTTTGTCCTTAGTGACTGTCAGCCAGGAGTGGGTGTTTACTGTCATGAGGAAAACTGAGGGAAGAGCTTGTTTCAGGTAGGGGCTGGGGAGAAATGAAGAATGGGTTCGGGCTTGCTGTATTTTAGAATAGGAAACAAGCGGATATGAGGAATGGGCACTGGATGTGTGAGCCTGGAGTTTCAGCGGGAGCAGGGGACAAGTCTGGGCTGGAGATTCGGTTTGGAGAGGCCCCATGTACGGGTGTTATTTGCAGCCCTAGGTCAGGCTGAGATTCCCTGGGGAGTAAGTGTATAGAGAGGACGGGAGTGAGGCCAAAATTTTGATGTTGGGAAATAAGAGGGAACTTGGAAAGGGGACTGAAAAGGAAGGAATAGTAAGCTACAAGGAGTGCCAAGACAAAGTGAGCTCCTGAAGGCCAAGCAAAGACAACATTTCAAGGAGCCAACGTCCAACTGTGATATGCTGCTGAGAGTCTGACTTAAGGTGAAGACCTGACTTCCTTTTCTCATTTACCAGCCCTAGAAGTTGGCTTTTATGTCTGCATGTATTGAGAGCTGGTGGTAGCTCTTTTAGAAAATTTTTTTCTTCATGAAATGCATTGTGGGTGATAATGAGAGGACAAACAAAGATGAGTGTGTGTCGAGACGAACTGCCGGGCGGTGGGCTGGGCTGGCTCACTGGTTATGTTGATCGCACATTTGTATTTCACATTTATACCTTAGCAAAAGACAATTTTCTGTAAATCATTGACCTTTGGGTCTGATAACATATAATTGAAGTTGCAAAAGTTAAGCTCATAAATGCCAAGAGCCAACAACAAAGAGTTGCAGGGGTTGTGATAGAAGAACATGTACAATTTGGGCACAAAAAATAGGAATAGTCAATTTTGCTTTCAATTTGGGCACAAAAAATAGGAATAGTCAATTTCGCTTTCTATGTGGCTTGTTTATTTATAACCCACTTTGTTCCAAGCTGTAATCTTCCAGCAGGTAAAATCTGTGTCTAAAATACCCATTGCTTGCAGAAACTTAGACTAAGTGCCTGGAGGCATAACAAAGAATAGAAAGAAATAGAGGCAGGAATCTTCTGGTTGACTCGCTTTGGTCAATGTGGAGATGCTGCACACCTCTCAAGTTTTTAGTTTGTCACCACATAGTCATTTAGACTCTAAGCCCTCAGGCTAAATCCAGGCAAGAGGCAAATTTTGTTCGGTGTACACAATGGTTGGCTTACCTTTAAGAACTGGGAGATTTCACATGTACGTCCACGTTTCTGGTTTCTTCTGAAAAACTGGCGTAACAATAGTCTGGAGCTGAGTTGCAACTACCCCTTCTAGACAGGGCGTGAATTCAGTCTTCAGCATGTCAAAATCCACACTCAAACTAACTGATTGATTTAAATTAGCTGAGTTAGAATTATAGGCAATTGAGTTTGCAATGATTGACCCACAGGATTTACTGATCATATCAATTATTACAACTTGAGTCTTCTTTCAATATAACCCCACGTGGCTTATCCATAAACATTTTTCTAGTTGAGAAAATTAAGCCTTCTTCTATGTGTTATATTGTTTTGGATGCTAATTTGGATGGTGTAAAATTTCACTTCAAATTATTTTTGATATGTCAAAATGAAATGCCTATGGTTCTGATTGAGCTAATAAACATATGTCGCCATATTTTCCAATGTCAAAGTATTGTAAAGAATTGATAGGTTGATTCACTTTGGCAGTACATCTCCCCCATGTTGGATCAACTATCTGAACACAACATGCTCCAGTTTCTGAAATGGCTGTCATTGGTTGGCTCATTCATTCATTCACTTATTCTGTATCAATGCCTTTTATGTGCCAGATACCGCTGGGAGATGGAGATTAGAAAGGAGTAAACTTACTTCCCTGCCATTGTGATTCAGTGGGAAGATAAACACAAAAGCAGACAATCAAGATCCAGTGGGATAAATTCTAGGTGAGTGTCAGTACAAGGTGCTATGGAATCACAGAGTAAAGGAACCACTGACATCATTCAGTGAGGTGCTCCACTGTGGCTAACTCTCTAGCTTCTTTGTCCTTAACTGTCGAATGAATATCATGTACATTACTTAACCTTGTTACTCTTTTGTGTTGGTGTGTGATGGGTCTGCATGAGATCTCATTCAAGGATATTCTCTCTCTTTCTCTCAATTCATTGCTAAAGAGCTAGGGAAGGAGGGACAGGGAGAAGTGAGGAAGGAGAGAGAGAAAGGGAGAAAGAGGAGTTGGGAAAGGGGAAGGCGAAAGAGGGAGAGAGATCAAAAGAATTTAAAACGGTTCTTAGAGATGGGTTCATATAATAACACTAAGGGCTATTTAGCAAAGAAATGTCCTGTCCTTGGCTTTGCCATATGCCACAGATTGAGCAAGTCTGCTTTAGTTTGTGTGTCTCCTCTCTAACTTCAGTTCGCCTGTCTCCTCTCTAACTTCAGTTCACCTGTCTCCTCTCTAACTTCAGTTTGCGTGTCTCCTCTCTAACTTCAGTTTGCATATCTACTAATGAAGCATTAGGTTAGATTAGCCTTTCTCAACCAGGGCTCCTCATGTGAGCTACAGAATGCAGAAAATGAGTTAAGTGACCATTTTCTTGGTTCTTCTGAGGATTGTGTATAAGTAGTGCCATTCTAAATGCATAGGGCAGAAGTTAATTCATTCCACATAATGAGTGCCTTAAGGCATTTGGGTTTAATTCTCTCAAGAACCTTTCTGGTTCTGCTGTTGCTTTTAATTGGTTCATTGCTGCTCCGTCCATCACCACCCCGCAAGCTAGAAGTCTGCTTTGTGAATGAGGAATCTAACTCACCCAGTGTCATTATATATCTCACCTCTCCGTGTGATATAGGCCTCAACTAGAGTTATATAGGGTTTGGCCTAAGTGGATTATTGCTGCTGAGGCCAAGATTGATGTTGTTATAACTTGACAATTTCTGCTTCCTTGAAAATTGGAATCTCAGCAGTCCAAGAAAACTACAGAAGGAGAACTCTAGTGAGTTCATACAATTTTAGGGCTAACTTTCTGATAGAGTGGCCAATAGTCTCACTTAGTTTACCAAAGAGAATTATGAATTTGAACTCAGTCTTGACTGCCATTGATGCCCCAGGAAGTCATGGTTCTAAGAGAGAATACTAAAATCACAATAACAGTGAAAATGGCCCCTCCCTCTTATTGAGTGGTTGTTATATACATTACCTCGTTAAACCCTCACAAGAACTCCTGAGCTAGTCTTCTTGATCTCCGTTTAACAGATGAGGAAACTCAGAAGAGGTAGGTCAATTGCCCAAGATCCAGGGCTAGCATATGGCAGAGGCAGGTTGTAAACCAATGTCTTTACAGTCTTGATAACCTTATACGATGTGGCTCTCCATCATGGCATGTAGGAGTCAGGTGATATGTCTCAGACAGGGGAAATCACAAGAACCAAACAAAGATTCCAGACCTGTCAAAGTACTGTGAAGACTGGACGCTATAGCAATAAATAGGCTGAGGCTTGCAGGTGCAGAGGTATCCAGGGGATGTACTCCAGGCGCCTTGAGCACCAAGCTTAAGGAAAGCCCCAGGTCCACACTCCAGCAGCTGGTGGCACCAAGTCTAAGGCCCAAAGCTGTCTTGGTCAGCATTGATGCGGTGGCTAGGGGAGAGAGGGGCAGAGAGGAGAGGCTGTGGATTCAAACCCCTGTTTGCAGCTTAGTTGGGGAGAAGCTGGTACTGGTGCTATTGGAGAAAATGAACCTGTGCTCATAATTTCGGGTGTGAGCATTTTCTTTGAAATATTATAGTGGACCTTCTTGCTGCTCTGCACGCATCCTCTGAGATCCATTTTAATGCCTCTATGCAATTCTCTCCAAAATTTGGTGAGTTCTTGCCTTATTTCAAGTGCTATCTTTGGGCCAGTGGAGTAATTCCTGCAGAAGAGTTAGAGTGCCTGAGAGTCCACATCATCCCAGGGCAGCCTTTCCTGGTGATCGACAGTTGCAAGATGGTGGAGGCCCAGCTCCCTTACCCGCATGAGATGCCTCTGAGCATAACTTACACTCCTGATTTCCCCTGCAGGAGCAGCTGAAGCTGCTTCTGCAGGATGTTGTTTGTCCTGTGAAAATTAATAAACAGCAGCCTCATTTAAAATGGAGTCGAGAGGCCAGAAGAGAGAACTCTCATGCATGTGCCACACAACACACACTACAGACCCCACAGGAAGAGACAGTATCTTGCATTTCCGACAGGAAGTGATACTACTTTACTATCCCAGCAGAAGGAAGGAAGAAATCTCCTTGCCTAGCCACAGCTCAGCCAATGACAGAATGCTGTAACTCAGCCAATGAAGAACCACTATACGTCCAACGCTCAGCCTCCTCCACTTGCCTCTTTCATTACATCTACCCCCTCCATGTCATAAAAGAACATTCCTCTTCTTTGTTTCTCTGACTTGCACATAGTTTGCCATTGACCACGTGCCCCAAATTGCAATTCTGTGCTGTTCCCTAATAAACCCATTTTACTGGTAAAAATAACCGGCTATTTATTTGCTTTAGGTCAACAGTCTGAAATCACACGTTTAGTTGGCTTCTTTTCTGTCTGTCTGTCTCTCTCCAATAGTTTCTCCTTAATAAATAATTTGCTCATGATCTTTGTCTCAGAATTTGCGTCTGGGGAAACTCACCTAAGACACACAGTATTCATGTTTACATGTTACATATTTATCTATTCAGTCGTGTCCAAAACTCATGGAGACGAATGTTCATGGAAGAAATAGCATAGTATTTGGAGCCAGAAGAGTCTTGCTTAAGTGCAAACTGAACCACTGCTCCTGAGGCCCTGGGGCAAGGTAGCCCCCTCCACCTTGCTTGTTTCGTGGAGTATGAGATGTCAATAATGACACTTAAATTGAAGGAGTCTGAATTTAATGGGAAAAAGTACTTAAAGCACTAGTACCCAACGGTACTACTTATTATAACCCCAAATAAAATAAGGTTTGAGACATCTACTCCCAGAACAGTCATGAAGAAACTTCATTTAAAATATAAATAATTTTTCTTTTATTATATGTTTGCATAGATCTCTCTCATAGGAAGAAGGAAGAAAATCCTTCCAGCCTGGCCTTCATAGAGACAGTCATCGCTTGCTTGGAGTACTGCACTGCTGCTGCCAATTTGTTCTCACCCTCAGGAGGCACTGTGGTCCATGGACAGAGAAATAAATATTTCTGTTTGTTTCTTCATTTAGTATATGTCAGTCCTGCATTGATCTTGGCTATTTCCCTCAAAGGGATGCATGTAGAAGGAGTTTTCACAGCACAGATAAATATTAAGGGCATATTTAGTTCCCCGCAGTGAGCAAGCCTGAGAAGACAAACAGGTCCGTCACTGAAGGATGTTTGAAGGTATATTAAGGGCTGGCCATCAAAGTGATCCACATGTAAGCCCTAAAAAGTGTGCCTTTCAGAAAACTCAATGACCTGCCATCTGCCTCTGGGCTTTGGTTGTGTGGGTTGGACTGAGTCCTGCATCATTTCTGTCCCTCAAGCCCTGGAGTGTTCTTGCCTGACTTAAGTTCATATTCTATTCACAGAGGCATGGGAGCATGATTTTCCCTGTGTTTTATAAAGAATTGAAACTTCTTTCTCAGAAGTGTGATGGGCTTTGGGTTGGTACCTGTGTGCCCCTAGAAGAGGCTGAGAAAGCCTTGAGCATTTATTCAGCAAGCTCCCATCTCTGGTTTGGGGTAAGAGACGAGCTATCATCTTTTGGCCATTCCAAACACACCAGGCTGCTTTTTCACTCTCTGGCTGGGTTTGCACTATTTTCTCCGCCTGGAATTTCCATCCTTTCCTTTACCCTCATACCCATCTCCATTTACCTGGAGACCATTACTCATACTCAAGATTCAGCTCTAGCAGAACCAATAGGAGGTATATATATATATAAATTAACTAATTATATTATTAATATTAATATTATTTTAACATATGTAATGTATTATTTTATTTGTAAAATATAATTATATATATTATATGAGAAATTTGTTGCTTTGGATTTGCCAAATCAAGCATCCTCATGTAGAAGGCAAACATCTCTGGGAAGATGTGATGGAGACATTTTAAATCTTGGCCTAACCAAAGAGCAACAAATTAAACCCTTGTTTAAAGTTGCTTTTCAAAGATTCTGGTTTGTTAGAGTCTTAAGTGGTAGCTGAAGGCCAAGAGAAGCTGGCTGCTCTCGAGCTCAAAACCTTGCTGTAAGAAGTGCCATCACATGTAGTTTCTCATCCATCTAGACGTCAGCAGCCGCCAAAAATAGGCCTTGAGCTGTAGATTGTTTTATCCAATTTAAGGAGTTAAGCAGAGAATGTCTTTCTGATTGGAAGTCATTTCTCCTCTTCCTGGGTTGTTAGGTACTTCATCACAGTGTAGATTTTCTCTCCTCTTTCTTTATATAAGCTGGAAGGTTTAAGAGAGGGCACGAAAACCTCTAGTAAATGACCTCATCAACAGGCTATGTCTGAAAGACCCAGGGCAGGCATCTCTGTAGAGATTTTTGATGGAAAAGTGGAATAGCGTCTTGAATGTCCTGGGATATTTTGACTCTAAGAAAAGATAGTTAAGGAATTACAAAAGATAATTCCATTGCAAGATGAGTGAATCTAAAGAGATTAAAGTTAGCTGTGATTGAAAGCCGTTAAGGAAAGAAAAAAGCATAACAAAATCTAGAGACATTTGCCATATACGTTTTATCTTTGAATGTGCTATTTGTTAGTATTACTCTGTTTAGTTTTATAGAGGTACTGTTTTGACTTACATTTTGGGAAAAATCAGTTTAGTATTCTGATTCTTAGAAAAGAAGAAGCTTTTCATTTCAAACTAAATAGTTAAGATATCTTTGCTTCACAGTGGCAATTTTCTGGGAGAAAAGAAGGGGGAGGGGATTTAGGAGAAGCAGTCACTTTGACCTATGTGGCTGGAGAGGGGATGGTGAAGGCACTGTTGGGGACACTGGGCAGAAAGCAGAGCTCTGGAGCTCCTGAGGAAGAGAGAGCTGGCGTCAGCTAAGCACCTGCTTGCAAGTGCCTGCTGTATAAACTGCAAAATCTTCACCAGTCCTCCTCTTGGCTGTCTCTGTCAGAATGCCAGCAGGGGTAAGTGTTCGTGGAGGGTAAGGAGGACATGATGAGAATGGAAATTATGATTTAGGCAGCCCACGGGAATGGCTCAGGTTGCCTAAATGGCTGAAGAAACTTGGAAGTCCCATATGAGCATCCCCAAGTGTCTTTCCTTCCCAGCTATCCCTCCAGCTGCCTTTGCCTGCCGCTGAGGTGTGGAGTTGCATCCATCAGGATTCCTACCCGGGAGGGCTATGCATCACTGTGTGATCCTGGAGACGATGGCTTTGCAGTTATGCTGTCCCTGGGGGCTTTGCGGATTTAGCAGTCCACCCTCCTGGAAAGTGTGACTGTATTAATACTGATGCCCCTGGGAGAAGGGTTATTGTAAAAATGGAATCATGGTACAGTCACTTTTACTGCTTCAATTGACCCATTTGTGTCAATGATCTAGAGGGATGCATAGATATTTTTATTTTTTAGCATTGCTTCTTTGTTAGCAAAAGAAAGCAAATTATGTTCCCTGAAATGAGATGTTGATTTTTCAAAGAAGAATCAATAGGCTGCCTCATTTCAGGGAAGAGAAAAGATTCTGCAGTTGGTGTGGAATCTGCTAATTGACAGCACAGAGGACTCACCTTTGTCTCTCATCCTGTCCTGTTGAGGAAAGGCTGTGGTGAGAAGGAAGCCCAAGGTCCTCACTCACTACCTAAACCTTCATCCATTCACATCCTCACTTAAACCACAAAGTGCTTGACCACTGATGCCCTTGTCAGGGGCTTTTGCATGTTGTCTAACAAGAGCCCTCAAGAAGCGGTGCTTGTTATCCCCGTCTAACTTGATGACACGGGAACTCTTGAATTACAGAGCTGTGAATCATGAAGCCAGGACTTGAATTTGGATTTGTCTTATGCAGGAGGCTGTTTGTTTAGCAAGTAAGCTTTCTTGCCTATTTGTTAATTATTAATTCATAATTGAGTAATTCAGCCAACATTTCTGCTTCCATATTGTACCAGGAAGTAGTTAGGATGCTGTATTAGGGTTCTCCAGAGAAACAGAACCAATAGGATATATACGTATGACATAAAATATAATAATGCTATTAATATTAATATCATATTAACACATATAACATATATTATTCCTATAATAAATTTCCGTGTGTCTGTGCATGTGTGTACATATACGTATACGTAAATATATATCTCACTTGATTATGGAGGCTGAGAAGTCCCACCAAACTGGAGAACCAGGAAAGCGATGGTATAGTTCAGTCTGAGTGTGACTGCCTGAGAATCGGGGCTGATTGGTGATGTAGTCCAAAGGCCCAAGAGTCAGGAGCACCGATGTGTAAGGGCAGAAGAAGATAGATGTGCCAGCTCAAGCAAAGAGGGAAAATTTTCCCTTCCTCTGCCTTTTTGTTCTATTGAAGCCCTCAGTGATTAGGTGAGGCCCACTTGCATTGGTGAGGGCAATCATCTTTACTCAGTCTACTGATTCAAATGCTAATGTCTTCCTGAAATACCCTCAGAGATACCCAGAAATAATGTTTCACCAGCTATCTGAACATCCCTTAGTCCAATCAAGTTGACACATGAAACCAGCTATTACAGACAGAGTTGCAAAAGTTTATTATGCTTGTAAACAAATAATCTATGGTGGGATATGTTCTTTGAGATGGATGAGCAAATAGGGATGAGTTTGTGAACATGGGAAGGATGGTTAGAAACTGTTTCTTGGGGGAGACACTGCCCATCGTTCCTTGGAACACTTGACTGCTTCCTGAAACCTGCTGGACTCTCCATGTGAGCATGGAGAGCATGTGCCGGACTTGGTTTACAAGTTGGAAGATGCTGTTCTTTCTCATTGGAAATCAAGGTATTTCAGAGTCTTGCTTGTGAGTATAACATCATTCTATAGTCTACCATCCCTCCCTCTGTTTTAGGAGACAGCTTTATGTGCTGGAAGGAGAATGGCCTTGGAGTGGAATTCTCCATCTCCGCTTGCAGGGGGACCAGCCTGGGCAATCCAAGGGAGCCAGCTGCCCTGCAGGGGAATGCACACTGTTAGGGTGTGAGTCCTGGCTTTGTTACTTACTAAAAATGTCACCTCAGGCAGATTCCTTACCCGCTCTGTGCCTCAGCTTCCTCACCTGTAAAATGAGAATAATAATAACTGTTACTTTATATATAAACCCATAGAATTTATATCAGGGATAGATGAGTTTATATATAAACTACTTTCAAGAATGCCTGGAGGGACTTGTCAAGATGGCGGTGTAAGCAGACTCTGAACTCATCTCCTCCCAAGAACACAACCAGGTTACAACTATTTTTGGATAGAAAATTGAAAACTGGATAAAAAGAACCCCCACAACAAAGGATAGTCCTGATGAAGGCAGAGGAGGCAGAAATTCCTGCTGGAGAGGAAAAAAGCCACCTTTGGGAGCACTGGAGCTTCTCAGCTGGCCATGCGGGAGTCACCCTAAGGTATGCATCCCTCCCTGGAGGAGTGAGGTCCAGAGCGGGGGCTATACTGCTATAAGCATCCTTCAGACTCAGCCCAACTGAGACGGGGGTCCTACCGTCTGGCTTTGCTGGCTATTTACTGCAGTGAGGATACCCCCAGAAAAGCTATCAGCTGAAAGCCGGAAAAAACCTGGGTCTTAAAGGGCCCACGCACAAACTCACTCATTGCAGCAACCTAAAATCACCAGAGAGAAGGCTGACAGTCCTTTGGTGAAACAAGTCTCACCTGGTGGGCTCTGGGGGCATCTTGGTGAGAAGAGGGACCTCTCCAGAGACTGAGACATTGGTGGGGGCCATTGTTCTGAACTGGTCCAGGCATGCTGACACAGACCCTGATGGGGGCCATTGAGGTTCATCCCTTGACTTGTTAGCCCAGGGGTCTGCCACACCCACTAGAGCACCAATTTAATCCAGTTCAGCCAGAGCAGGCAACCTGCCCTAGGGACTGGCCCCACCTAACAGAAAGCCCTCAAGCTACTTTTCAGCCTGCATAGACTGGTGCCTTGATCCTCTACAGACAGGCAAGGGTGTCTGCCTCTGTGGGGCAGGGCCTGTGTGAGGACCAGGTGAACTGTGGGGGCATTGGTGGAGAAGTGGGGGCCTCTGCAGTGCGGCACCTGGGTATGCTCCAGGGGGTTGAGAAGTGTGCACGTACCAGGACTGTGTTGATGGTGTGTGTGGTCCTGTGGGGGGTGAGGCTTATCAGTTTTTTGCTGAAGACTTGTGCTTCACAAATAGCCATAGAAAGGATCAGCACCAACTTCCAAAGCCTGAAACAAATGAGTGCCCCTGTGCCTAGGGCCAGCCCCACTCAGCTGCACTCTGCACTCCTAAGTGAACTGACAACAGCCTTGTAGGCCTGAGGCCTATCACAACTGTAAGCCCCTGAGCCTAGCAAACAGCTACACTGGGTACCAACCCAATTAAGAGGAAAACTGCATTAGGAGTGTGCTGATAGTCTTTATAGCCAATAGCGAATGGTGCTGAGGTTCCCCAAACCAGATGTACAAACAGCTGGCCAGGGAAGAAAAGACTAGACTCCCTGGGTACCTGCAGTGGGAGCAACCCTGCCACAGCAGAAGGACACAAGTAGCCCACAAAGGGGTCACTCCTGGATCTTCTGGACTGGTGACAAGAGGGAAGCACACCGCTTGGCCTCATAAGGCATCTCATACATAAGGCCACTTCTCCAAGATCAGGAGACATAGCCGACTCACCTAATACATAGAAATAAATACAGAGAAAGAGGCATAATGAGGAGACAAAGGAAGACTTTCCAAGCAAGGGAATAGGACAAAACCCCAGAAAAATGACTAAATGAAACAGAAAAAAGTGACCTACTCGACAAAGAGTTCGAACAAAATATCATGAGGATGCTCACAGAAATTGGGAGAAGACTAGATGAACACAGTGAGCTCATCAGCTAAGAACTGGAAGACATAAAAAAAAAATCATAAATGAAGACTATAATACTGGAAATGAGAAATTCACTAGAGGGACTCAATAGCAGAGTAGAGGATGCAGAAGAATGGATCAGCGAGCTAGACGAAAGACCAGGGGAAATAACCCAAGCAGAACAGTAAAAAGAAAAAAGAATTAGACAGAATGGGAACAGTCTAAGGGAACACTGGGACAATATCAATTGTGCTAACATTCAGATTATGGGTGTCCCAGAAGGAGAAGAGAGAGACAAAGGGGCAGAAAATTTATTTGAAGAAATAATGGATGAAAATTTTCCTAACCTGAGGAAGGAAACAGACATCCACGTTCAGGAAGCACAGAGAGCTCCAAACAAGATAAGCCCAGAGGCCCACACAAGACATATTATAATTAAAATGTCCAAAATTAAAGATAAAGAGCAAATCCTAAAAGCAGCAAGAGAAAGGCCACAAGTGACATACAAAGGGAAACCCATCAGGCTATCAGAGGACTTCTCAGCCGAGACCTTATAGGAGAGAAGAGAATGGCACAACGTATTTAAATTTCTAAAAGGAAAAAACCTACAGCCAAGAATACTCTATCCATCAAAGTTGTCATTCAGAATGGAAGGAGAGATAAAGAGCTTCCCAGACAAACAAAAATTAAAGGAGTTTATCACCAAGAAACCAGTCCTACAAGAAATGCTGAAGGGACTTATTTAAGTGGGAAAGCAATGACCACAAATAGAGATAAAAAAAAATTATCAACCAAACAAAACAACAACAACAAAAAACCAGGGAATAAAATCACTTGTAAAGGTAAAAATATAGTAAAGGTAGCAGATCAACTACCTGTGAAGATAATATGAAGGTTAAAACACAAACGGACTAAAATCACCTGTTTCAATGATAAGAGGGTAATGGATAGACAGGCACTAAACAAGAGGCTATATATGATTTGAAAAAACATAAAATGTGGGAGGAGGGGAGTGAAAAAGCAGAGTTTTTAGAAAGAGGTCAAGCTAAAGAGTCTATCAACTCAATATAGACCATTATATACATAGAACATTAAATAGGATCCTCATGGTAACACAAATCAGAAACCTATAATAAGCAAGCAAAAAGTAAGACAAAAGAAATCAAACATATTACTAAAGATAGCCATTAAACCACAAGGGAAGAGAGCAAGAGAAAAATAAAGGAACAGAGAAGAACTACCAAAACACCCAGAAAAAAGAAAGTAACAAAATGGCAATAAATACATATTTAGCAATAGCTATTTTAAACGTCAATGGACAAAATGCTCCAATCAAATGCCATAGGGTGGCCAATTGGATAACAAAACAAGACCCATGTATATGCTACATACAAGAGACAGACTTCAGACCTAAAGACACAAACTGAAAGTGAAAGTATGGAAAAAGATGTTCTATGCAAATAGCAAAGAAAAGAAAGTGGAGGTAGCAATACTTATATCAGACAAAATAGACTTTAAAACAAAAACTGTAACAAGAGACAAAGACGGGCACTACATAATGATAAAGGGAACAATCCAACAAGAAGATATAACACTGGTAAATATCTGTGCACCCAACATAGGAGCACCTAAATATATAAAGTAACTATTAATAGACAGAAAAGGAGAAATAGACAGTAACACAATAATACTAGGGGACTTTAACACCCCACTTACACCAATGGATAGATCATCCAAACAGAAGATCCATAAGGAAACACTGCCTGAAAGGACACAGATGGACTTAGTAGATATATACAGAACATTACATCCAAAAACCACAGAATACAGATTCTTTTCAAATGCACATGGAACATTCCTCAGGATTGATCACATATTAGGACAAAAAACAAGTCTCAATAAATTTAAGAAGATAGAAATAATACCATGCATCTTTTCTGACCACAAAGGTATGAAACTAGAAATCAACTACAGGAAGAAAACCAGAAAAGCCACAAAAATGTGGAGATTAAACAAAATTCTATACTGAACAACGACTGGGTCAATGAAGAAATCAAAGGAGAAATAAAAAAATTCCTGAAGAAAAATGTAAATGAAAATATGACCTGCCAAAAATCTGTGGGATACAGCAAAAGCGGTTCTAAGAGGGAAGTTTATACCAATTCAGGCCTACCTCAACAAAGAAGAAAAATCCCAAATAGACAATCTAAAAGTACACCTAAAGGTACTGGAAAAAGAAGAACAAACAAAGCCCAATATCAGTGTAAGGAAGGAAATAATAAAAATCAGAGCAGAAATAAATGAAATAGAGACTAAAAAAAAAAAAAGAAAAAATTAATGAAACCAAGAGCTGTTTCTTTGAACAGATAAAGAAAATTGACAAACCCTTAGCTAGACTCACCAACAAAAAAAGAAAGAAGCCTCAAATAAATAAAATCAGAAATGAAAGAGGAGAGATTACAATGGACCCCTCAGAAATACGAAAGATAATAAGAGAATACTATGAAAAGCTATATGCCAACAAAGTGGATAATCTAGAAGAAATGGGGAATTTCTTAGAAACATACAGCCTTCCAAAACTGGACCAAGAAGATATAGAAACTTTGAATAGACTGATCACCAGTAAGGAGATTGAAACAGCAATCAAAAACCTCCCAAAAAATAAAAGTCCAGGACCAGATGGCTTCCCTGGTGAATTCTACCAAACATTCAAAGAAGAATTAATACCTGTCCTTCTCAAACTCTTCCAAAAAACTGAAGAGGAGGGGAGGCTTCCTAACTCATTCTACGAAGCCAACATTATCCTGATACCAAAACCAGACAAGGACAACACAAGAAAAGAAAATTACAGGCCAATATCACAGGTGAACATCAATGCAAAAATCCTCAATAAAATACTAGCAAATTGAATACAACAATACATTAAAAAGATCATACATCATGATCAAGTGGGTTGCATTCCAGGGATGCAGGGATGGTTCAACATCCTCTAATCTATCAGCGTGATACACCACATTAACAAAATGAAGAATAAAAATCACATGATCATCTCAATAGATGCAGAGAAAGCATTTGACAACATACAGCATCCATTTATGATAAAAACTCTAAATAAAATGGGTATAGAAGGAAAATACCTCAACATAATAAAGGCCATATATGACAAACCCACAGCAAATATCATTCTCAATGGAGAAAAACTGAAAGCTATCCCTCTAAGAACAGGAACCAGACAAGGATGCCCACTGTCACAACTCTTATTTAAGATAGTGTTGGAAGTCCTAGCCAGAGCAATCAGGCAAGAAAAAGAAATAAAAGGGATCCATATTGGAAAAGAAGTGAAACTGTCACTCTTTGCAGACGACATGATTTTATAGCTAGAAAACCCTAAAGATTCCACCAAACAACTTTTAGAAACAACAAAGGAATACAGTCAAGTCGCAGGATACAAAATCAACGTACAAAAATCAGTTGCGTTTCTATACACTAACCACAAAGTAGCAGAAAGAGAAATTAAGAATATAATCCCATTTATGATTGCAACAAAAAGAATAAAATAGCTAGGAATAAACTTAACCAAAGAGGTGAAAGATCTGTACACCGAAAACTATGAAACATTGTTGAAAGAAATCAAGGAAGACACAAAGAAATGGAAAGATGTTCCATGCTCTTGGATTGGAAGAATTAACATCATTAACATGTCCACACTTCCTAAAGCAATCTATAGATTCAACGCAATCCCTATCAAAAATCCCAACAACATTTTTCACAGAAATAGAACAAAGAATCCTAAATTTATATGGAACAACAAAAGACCCCGAATAGCCAAAGGATTCCTGAGAAAAAAGAGAAAAGCTGAAAGTATCACACTCCCTGATTTCAAAATATACTACAATGCCATAGTAACCAAAACAGCATGATATTGGCACAAACACAGACACACAGATCAATAGAACAAAATCAAGAGCCCAGAAGTAAGCCCACACATTTATGGACAGCTAATATTCAACAAGGGAGCCAAGAGCATACGATGGAGAAAGGAGAGTTCTTCAATAAATGGTGTTGGGGAACCAGCCACATGCAAAAGGATGAAAGTAGACCATTCCCTTACACCATGCACAAAAATCAACTCAAAATGGATTAAAGACTTAAATGTAAGACCTGAAACCATGAGACTTCTAGAAGAAAACATAGGCAGTACACTCTTTTACATTGGTCTGAGCAGCATATTTTCAAGTACCATGTCTGATCAGGCTGGGGAAACAGAAGTAAAAATGAACAAATGGACTACATCAAACTAAAAATCTTCTGCACAGCAAAGAAAACCATCAACAAAACGAAAAGACAATCTAACAATTGGGAGAAGATATTTGCAAACCATATATCAGATAAGGGGTTAATATCCAAAATATACAAAGAACTCATACAGCTCAACAAAAAAACCCAACAGCCCAGTGAAAAAATGGGCAAAAAATCTGAACAGAGATTTCTCCAAAGAAGATATATGGATGGCCACAGGCATATGAAAAGATGCTCAACATCATTAGCTATCAGGGAAATACAAATCAAAACTACAATGAGGTAGCACCTGACTCCGGTCAAAATGGCTATATTAACAAGACAGGAAACAACAAATGTTGGAGGAGGATGTGGAGAGATGGGAACCCTTGTACACTGCTGGTGGGAGTGCAAACTAGTGCAGCCACTATGGACAGCAGAATGGAGGAACCTTAGAAAATTAAGGCTAGATCTACCATATGATCCAGTGGGTGTTTATCCAAAGAACTTAAAAATGCAAAGGCATAAAGATACTTGCACTCCTATGTTCATTGCAGCATTATACACAATAGCCAAGACTTGGAAGCAACCTAGGTGCCCATCAAGGGACGAATGGATAAAGATGTGGTATTTATACACGATGGACTACTACTCAGCCATAAGAAATGATGAAATCTGGCCATTTGTGACAACATGGATGGACCTTGAGAGTATTATGCTGAGTGAAATAAGTCAGAGGGAGAAAGTCAAATACAATATGATCTCACTCATAAGTAGAAGATAAAAACAACGACAAACAAATACATAGCATTGGAGATTGGATTGCTGGTTACCATAGGGGAAGAGGGGAGGACAAAAGGGGTGATTAGGCTCACGTGTGAGGGGATGGGCTCTAATTAGTTTTTGGGTGGTGAACATGATGTAATCTATACAGAATTTGAAACATATTATGATGTACATCTGAAAGCTATATAATGTTATAATCCAATGTTACTACAATTAAAAATAAATAAAGAAACAAAAGAATGCCTGGTCCATAATAAGCTCTATGTAAGTGTTCACTGTCTCGATGATTTCTTCCTGGTAAAATACGCATGATAATGCCTTCCTCATGGGCAGAGTTGAGATGAATTGGAATATCTTATGGCTGTGGGTTTTTTTGTTTGTTTGTTTTGAGGAAGATTAGCCCTGAGCTAACTGCTGCCAATCCTCCTCTTTTTGCTGAGGAAGACTGGCCCTGAGCTAACATTCATGCCCATCTTCTCCTACTTTATATGTGGGACGCCTGCCACAGCATGGTGTGCCATGTCTGCACCAGGGATCCGAACCCGCGAACCCCAGGCTGCTGAAGTGGAATGTGGGAACTTAACCACTGCGCCACCGGCCCGGCCCCTGCTGTGGTTTTCAAGAGGGGCCAGTTTTGTCCTGGGGGATATTTGGCAATGTCTGGAAACATTGACTAGGGGGTGGGGTAGCACTACTGGCATCTAGAAGGTAGAGGCCAGGGATGCTACTAAATATCCTACAATGCCCAGAGCCCATCCCAGGGGAAATGTTATCCAGTCCAAACAGCAATAGTGCTGAGGTTTAACCCTGCCTAATGGAATGCTTGTATCTCAGCCCTGGGTATATTGCAGGTGTGCAGTGTGTAATGGTGCTTTCCTTTTTCCCATCCTCCTCAATCTATACTATTGACTGTCACCTTTCTTTCTTCATCAGTGTGCTTTTATCATCAACAACCTCTACTTGATGCCCCATTTTCTCTATTCCTTCCTTCAGGAACACATCAGCTGTTAGACTTTTGTGGGGGTGTTGAAACAATGAGCTACCTCATTAAGTGACATTATTTTTTAGTAGTCCCACTTTAGAGCTATCTTTAGAGTTGCCAGAAGAAGATGGATTATAGACAGCCAGCTCTGTTGTGGGGTTCAGAGTCTTGGAATCTACAGTCAATTTAGAGCCGTTTCCATTTCTAAAACTCTGAGTTGACAAGGGCATGTTCTCTGCCAGTACAATGTTCTTGGTGGGTGTGAATGGAATCTGAAAAGAAAAGAGTCCTTGGCCAATGGTAGGGAGAGGCGTTCATTTACTTCTCTTCTTTCCTTGATGAAGACCCTAGGAATTGGCAGTAGTTGGTGTCATGGTTGGGAAGAAGGAAATCATGGACGTGCAGAGGAACATTTTAGATACTGTCTACCCGAGAAAGCTTTCACAGCTACTAGTAAATTTATTGTTTGGAGATACATAATTTATCTGAATTATTATGACAACAGTTTTTTAGCTCCCTATAAACAGTCCTAAAGCATGAAGGTTCTGGGCTCTTCCTATTTTATGTTGACAAATGAAAAGAGAAATGATCTTGAGCATGATGGTGTTATTAAAAATCTTTTCAGTAGATGTTCTAGTAATTAGAGGCATGTTCAGAGGAAGCTTCATTGGAATCAAATATGCTATTATTAATTGTTGAACTCGAATGATGTCTTGCATTTGTGTAAAATGTAGTAGAGTATTAATCCTTATTTCGACGTTTAGCTGACCATTTTTCCATTTTCTCAAAGCTCTTTAGCTGTCTCTACTATTTAGAAACTGCCACGTTCCTCTCAAAGATGACTTATGGTTTTAGAATGAGAAATACAAGCAGGAAGGAATTTGCCCTAAAAAAGGAACCCAGCATTTTATTTTCAGGATTATAGAGTATTATTGAATATGAATGCAATGTGCCTGTAACCTCCTGGCACCCACATTATATTAAAAAATGTACATTTGATAAAGCCTCGGATATGAAGCATGAGTCAGGGCAATTTTTCAAAGCCATTGTGCAGAGTTCTTGTGACAGCAATAAATACCTGAATATCAGTTTAATAATTGGATTCTGACAAGTTTGCAATCATGGCCACACATCACCAAAACTGTTTATTCAGCACCTCTCAGAAAAAAATCAGGGGATGCTTTTGTGCAAGTAAGAAAAAAAGTAGAAAACAAATGGAGAAGAAGTGCTGAAAAGGCCAATTCTGACTCTTTCGCTAAATATTTTACTTAGTCTTATTCGAGGAGCAGGAAGTGAGGGTGTCTTGTATTGTATAGGCAGTCAGACCTAGGTTGAAATGTTGTTTCCGTCTCTTAATCCTTCTTGACCTTGGACACTTTATTTAACCTTTGGTTTTAGAACATTTTTTTACATATAGGGATTTTGTAAAGATGAAATGAGATGGTGCAAACAGACATCCTTGCACAGGATAGTGGAACACAGAGGGCGGTGCTTAAGAAATTGGACCTTCTCTGGTGAATGTAATGTGTAATTTATGTGATATTTACAAACGTGACATTTTGAATTTTTAATCCTCTCATGATTTCCTTTTTAGGAATCTCTGGAGTTGGGGGAGGTTGAAAGAAAGTGGGTGTATGGGAAATTTCTAGTCACGTCCAGATCAGGGGAACGTAGATACTGTAATGTAGGGATTGAGACTGTCCGGAAACATTAAGGAGATAATAGCCGGATTTTAGGCACATTATAAGCAGTAGAAAGAATTGTGTCGGACTTCCAAAAATGCTGAAAGAATGACTCTAGTAGGGAGATAATATGCTTACATGCATGACCATTACTCTTCTCTTTTCTTAATTCAAGTTCAAAGATGAAGAAGAAAAATCACATCAGCATTTCAGCTTCTTTGCTTATATTGCTCTTCGAATACAATTGAAAGTCAACTGTTTTCAAGTCCTCTGTCACTTACTAGCTGCATGATTTGGGATAAGTTACTTAATCTTTCTAAGTCTCAATTCTTTCATATATAAAATGGTATAATTAGAGGACCTGTCCCTAAATGCAGTCATGAAGATTAAGGGAGATAATGCATATGAAGTACTTAACAACCATTAGCTTTTACAGTCATTATTAGTCTCCCAGAATTCTTTTCCATACACTCTGGCTCTCCTGGCCAAGTTTCCCCAGGGAGGAGGGGAGGATTTGAATGGCAGCTGAGTTTGGGAGGCTCTAATAGCTGCTATAACATTTTAGGTTCAGGAATGCTGCCGGTTGTTGCGATGCCCTTGGAGACTGGAAAAGAATGAAAGTTTGATATTGACAGGAGCTGAGGCATCTGTAATTAAGCAACTTGTCTTTGAAATCTTGATTGCATCTGTCTATATATGTGGGTATGTGTATGTACTTATTTATAAGTATAATTAAGTTAAATATTTCTGGTAATAGTTTTAACGCTTCTATGATGTTTCCAATGGTCATATTCACTGCAGTTGTTTCCAGAACAAAACTTTGTAGATACTTTCTAAGGAATTTTTAAAATGCATGTATTTTACCTTTTGCTTTACATTAAAAAAAAGTCTCACAATGGAAATATTCACTATGATTTACAACAAAATGAAAACTTCAGGAATTATAGTTGCTTTCATCCTGGGATAACATTTGCTGTTTGCTGGGAGTGAATATCAGCCATAAAAAATAGATGGGAGCTGCTTATTTAGTGTTTTCATTTGTTGTAGCAAATCTATGTCAGGTGGATTTGACAACAAGACGAGGATCCCCAGTTTGATTCATACAGGAGGAACGGGGACTCTGCAGAGATTGGACGCAGGCCTGGTATACGAGGGACATGCAGGTTAATGAGGAGATCCGAATAAACCACACAGCCAGCAAGCTTATGAGAGGAAAGGGAATAGCACTTTAGCTTCAGCCACCTGACAGCGACATGTATTTTAGAAGGGTTCCAGCTTTAAATTTATACCATCAAGAGACCCCTCCTCCAACTTGGATTTTTAGGTTAAAATTATTTTTACATTACTGTGAAAGCTCAGTTTCTTTATAGAGTTCCTTACAGGTAAACACTAGCAGGGAGCATATTTACGGACTTGTTCAACCAGGACTTTTTAGAAACCTACTATGTTCTAAGTAAATGCCAGTGGCTGGGAAGGACTGAGACACGGTGTTTGCTCCAAGGGATGAGGGACTAGAGATAAAGTAAACTCACCCACAAACAAGCAAATGCCATGAAATACCAGGAGCATTCCATAAGTAATAGATTGCGGGCGAAGAGGAGAGAGTTGTCATTCCCACTTGTGGGTGAGGGTTGTCTATAGCAGTAGGTTTCGGGAAGAGATGAGACTCAGGTGAACCTTGAAACATTGGCAGGTGCTTGTCAGAGAAAAGATGGGAAAGGCATCTCAGGGAAAGGCAGCATTTGAGCAAAGGCACAGGGATGTGAAAACCAGGAGCTAAATGTTAGGATCCACATTGCCTTCATCTGGGCACTCAGATCGTGCCCACCATCTAAAAAGGATGTAGAAACTGTGTGAGCTTGAGATGCCCTGGATTTTAAAATGCACTGAAAACAGGTAAGGAGTGGCTTGCCTTGCATAATAAATATCTTATTTACCTCTTTCCAAAATGCCATTGATTGGAAACTGCTCCACCAATTGTATGATAGCATTCCAGGGTGCAGGTAAGGTGGGAGCTAGAACGTTTAATTGGTTGTAAGTCAGCTTTAAGATGTATACAGATCTCAGATACATTAAAACGTGAACAGAAATATATGTCTTAGAGTTGAGGAAGCACAGTATTTTGAGCCCCCCATACCACCTACTATAAGTGGGGTACTACCCTGGAAGTTTGGTCAGTGGGGCTATTTGAGAGTTTACTGAGCTGGTCAGATAATAGGGTCTCATCAGCATCCCTGGCTTCATACTTTACCAAGTCTAGCAAACAGGCATCTACATCTTATGTCAGACCGTGACCCCTTACCGAGCACCTTGCTAATCTTCACTGCCATGTTTTACATACAAAGGTTCGGAGAGGCTGATCAACGTGTCCAAGGCCACACAACTGAGGACTCATAGACCCACAATTTGTGTCCGGGCTGGGAAACCTGCACTCTTTCTTTCATACAATGCTCACTCTCTAGTTTTGCCTCTACTTACCCTGATGATGTTGACCTGAGTAAAGTTACAATAACTCAATATCTCATTTATACTTAGTAACAATTACATGGACCAGGTTGAAGGTAGTCTCTTTTTTCAAAGAATATATTTCACTGTAGAGCATAAGCAAACTAGTCAAACAAACCTGGCAAAGACTCGATTCACAAAATATGTCTATTTCAACCTTTCAATTATGCACACTCCAAATACTACAAGGTACAGAAATAATCTCAAAGGAATAAACACTTGTGTTTGATTTTATATCTGGGTCAAGCAAACCAAGAAGGTTATTATGATTAAAGAACATCTTATGGAAAATTTTTACCTTTCAATAACTTAATAAGTAGTCTGTCTAGTCAGCTAGAAAATGATTGCCATTTGTTTGCGTGTAAAATCCTGTGTTTTCTCTCACTATCTCGCTGTCTCTCATTCTGGCTCGCAATGGCAGGTGAATGGTGTCCTAACTGAAGGCGTTGTAGGGTGCAGCTTTCTACACCATTTGCACTGGTAGAGGCTGCAGTTCTATTTTGGTTTGCTCTTTTCCCTGCATTCTCTCTCCATTGGGTCAGGAGTCTGCTTGTCTGCTAGGCTGGAATCTTGGGCTTTCACTCAAGATTCATGGGCAAATCTCTGTGGAAGAACCAGCCAGCTGAAGGTTGTTTCCATTTCTCCATTCCAACAGGCGTAGTGGAGATCTGAAGACAGAGATTTCTCCAAAGCACAACTTTGATTCTGTCCCTTGCTTGAAGTCTTTTAGAGACTCTCCATTTCTTACGGGCCAAATTTCTAAGCAAAGCCAATAAGACCCTTTATGATCTGGAACACAGTGGTCTTTCCAGTCTTAGTCTTTGAAACTGTCCCATGGGATACTCTGCTCTGAATTATCCAAAATACCTGCAATTCCTCTAAACCTGCTGGTTGTGCCACATAACCATCTATTGTTTTTTCTGCTTCCTATTCCATCTACTTGGTGAACATTAGGAAGCTTTCAAGATTACTCTCAAACTTTACCTCTTCTGAGAAGTTTTCCCTGCTCCCGTCATAGTAACTGACCATGGCCTGCACTTGGTGCCCCCCCATCGCTCAAGCTTATGGGCTTTGGGTTCATGAAGTATAGAAGTAAGACTGCTATGGACTGGATATTTGTGGCCTCCAAAATTCCTATGTTGAAGCCCTAATCCCCACTGTGATGGTATTTGGAGTTGCGGCCTTTGGGAGTGTTATAAATTTGTCAAATGAACCTTTGTTAAATGGAGCACAGGGTGCTGGATTGTTGAGCTGTGGTTCAATGACAGATCACAAAAGACATTGAAATAAAGAAGTTTATTACTCACAGGTTCTTCAAGAAGTAACTGGAATGCCTCAAAGGGCCACAGAGTCAGGTCAAGGCAGAGTGCAGACAGAGAGAGAGAGACAGGCCCTGGGGCACATACCTTTATGAGGGTCTGTGGGTGGAATGCTTTGGGGCTCTGAAGCCAAGGCTGGATTGGTCAATTCAAACCAAAAGAATGGGGTTCTAGTAATCCCCATGGTGGTCCTTTCTAAGGAGTGCACAAGGGGAAGGTCCTGGGAAGCAGAGGAGACTGTTGATTACAGGGCTGCTGAGGAAGTCATATCAGGAACTTACATTTTCTTGTGACTCTGCAGGCTGCTGTCTAGGGTATGTGCTTTCAAATGAGAGGCTAGTGTCAGTTTAAGGTCCCTGCAGTCCACTTGGCCAAGCGAAATGGATGCGTATGCAGCAATACCGTGGAGTAACTTAGCAAAACGCTCGACAGGGAGGTAATTAGGTCATGAAGGTAGTGATGGGCTTAGTACACTTATAAGAAGAGACACGAGAGAGACGATCTTTTTCTCTCTGTCATGTGAGGCCACAGCAAGGAAGTATCCATCTGCAAACCAGGAAGAGGGTTCTCACCAGAAACCAAATTGACCGGCAACTTGATCTTAGATTTCCCAGCCACCAAAACCATGAGAATAAATGTTTGTTGTTTGAGCCACCCAGTCTATGATATTTTTATAGTGTTCCAAGCTGACTAGGACAGACAGGGTTGAGATCTCACTTATACATGGAATCTAAACAAACACACACAAATTAACAGGCTCATAGATACAGAGAATAGATTGGTGTTGCCAGAGGTGGGTGGTGGGTGGAATGGGTGAAAGGAATCAAAAGGTATAAACTTCCAGTTATAAAATAAGTAAGTCGTGGGGGTGTAATGCGCAGCATGGTGACTGTAGTTAATAATACTGTATTGTATATCTGAAAGTTGCTAAGAGAGTAGATCTTAAAATTCTTCATCACGAGGAAAAGAATTTTAGTGATGTATAGTGATGAATGTCAACTAGACTTATTGTGGTGATCATTTCACAATATAGACAAGTATTAAATCATTATGTTATACACCTGAAACTAATGTAATGTTGTATGTCAGTTATACCTAAAAAAAAAACAAATAAATAAAAGCAAACGAATTAAAAATGCAAAAAAAAAAAAAGACAGGGTTGAGACTATTTCAGAAAGAACTTTGGGTGTAGTTAAGCTACACGGGTCAACTGGAATCAAGCAGATCGGAATCTAAATGCATTTTTGAAGATTTATTGCTGACAAAGCTGAAATTCTGGAAAATACAAAAACAAATCAAAACAACTTACTTTCCTTCGATTAAAAAACCCTGTGCCTGTGTGATCTTCAGGCACTGAATTTGCTGTGGCGAGAAGAAGGCTGGGGAAGCCGCGAAGTTCCCGAGGAAGACATACCTCCCCCAGCCCTCTCCAGATGTGGCAAGGAGGCTGGTGGAAAGCAGGCAGAGGCGTTCTTCCTGGGAAACAGAAACAAAGCCTAATCAACGAGCTTCCCTCACCTCCCGAATCAGCTGGCTCTTGTAACTGGACCAGTGACTTCTGTGTGTCCTGCATTCTTTCATGTTCAGACTGGGAATTCGTATTGTCATTTTCCTTATTGAGTGTGCATGTGTCTGTGACAGGCAGGTGACTCTCACTGGACTGTGAGCAGCCACATAGGCCTGTGTGTAATGTCCTGGGGAAGGGGCTGGGTGTGCTCCACGGCAGCCAGAAGGGTGGACCATGAGGGATATAATGCTCAATACTCACCAAGCCCATTTCCTTTCTCTCCTCGTCATTCAGGGCTGGCCCTACAACCCCCTCTCATAGGATCCTCCACAATTTCTCTCATCTTCTTCTTCCAAATGGATTTGGATACTCAAGGCGACTTTGGGGACTACACATAGAAAATAGTAGAGCCTGTGTAATGAAACAGAGAGTCCCCTTCCTGGCTCAGGACTGTGCTGTGAGTGAGCAATGAGCTGCAGTGGTTTCAGGCTTCTGAGATCTGGGGTTTGTTTGTTACAGCAATTAGCCTACTCTACAACTCCTGTGTAATTTTCATCTGTAACCTTGGCATTTAACAGGGTTCCTGGGACATAGCAGGCACTCAGTGTATACTTGTTGAATTAACGAATAAAGTTATTTACGGAATTTAAGAGAAAAATTTAGTGAGTATCTGCTGTGTAACAAATTGCACAAAGTACTGCAGGGAAATAATGACTAAGATATTGTTTTAGCTCTCAAATGATTAAAATATTTTTAAAAAAAGTTATATTTTACTTTATTCGATCACTTTGTTCTTTAATGGTTTTGAAGCACCTTACATTAAAATGCAGATGTAGTACAATCAATAAGAGTCAACAATCAGGATCAGGAAAGTAGAAGTTTTAATGGGCAGTCAAGATCCAGACGAAGACTTGAGACTAATAGCAGGCTGTAACACCCCACCTGCTTCCTGGAGTTGAGCATCTTAGCTTCTTGGAAGTTAAAGTGAAAAATAGACGTGGCTAGAAACCTAATTTTTATTGTAAGAGAGGAAAACCCAGGAGAAACAATGCTATGCACACTGTGAAGTGTAAGTAGTCATTTTTTTTTCAGTACAAAAAGTTCCCTTTGACCTTGAAACTGAGACCATTCCAATTTCCATTAACAACTCGAGTCGTTTATTAGAATTGGGAAGGCCATTAGCATTCAAAAAATTTTTTCAAGGTGAAGTTTTATTTAAAATGTAAAAGAAACAGTTCTTTAAAATACTAATGAAATCATGTACATTTAGGTGCACTTGAATCTAATGCAAACTTTTAAGCTAGTTACTCCATACTCCATACCTTAAGGGAAGGAAAAGTGACTTTTGATAAATACTTCCTAAGTGCCTAGTACATAGTAAACACTCAATAAATATGTGTTCGGTGAACATTGTTACTACCATGAGGATAAATTTCAATTGAATTAGAGTTGATTACTTTTTATAGATTGAACTTTGTTAAAGTTCCTTTCAATAGGCCTTACATAATAGACCACATTGATTTTAATAAAATGTGAATTGATTAAAGGAAAATGTCAGTTTTCTGCCCTGAGCACAATCTCCCACAGTCATTAAACAATATTATAATTTTATTAAATCAATTCTATTCATTCATTTTAATTAAGGATAGCTTCTTATTTGACCTTTTTACTTTGGAGGACATTTGATCAAGATTTAGCAAAAAGTTCATGGCTTCACTCAAATGCATTCTTCGAATCTTTAAAAAAATGAAACAGCAATTATGCTGTCTTGATGGTCTTACCCAAAGACATAAATAAAATACATCAATCACATCACTTTAAATTTCAATTTGAGGGGGAGAAGGCCAAGTGTTTGAAAAGTTACATTTTTTGCAGCCAAATTCTTATCTGCTGATCTCGAGTCAGGTTCTGAAGGCAGATGACGGAGCAGAAGAGGTGGGTTCTGGGCCCCTGCTCTGTCGGTGCTTGTCTTCCCTTGATACACTTCCTTTCTCTTTTGATCACTATTCAATTCAACTGTTTTTCACATTTGAGAATTTATGCAAACAAATGTCCCCCAAGACGCTAATGGCAGATTAAGTTTCATATGCCTCATCGTCCACGGGTGTTTGTATTTTAATAGAAGAAAATGTTTTGATTCTTCAGTGGTGACTTCATATTTAATTCTAGGCTGGATATGAGGGCCTGACCCATAGCCACAGCACGCGAGCTCTGGTTAAAAAAAGCCTAATGAGCTTGTGCCTGTGACAAGCAGACCAGCGGGGACCGACTCCTGCCTCTTGTCACTGCTGTGTACCTGATAACACCAAGTGTCATGCCCGCAGGCTTGGCTCAAAGAGTAATTATAATGAAAGTATATTGCAACTAATCATCTAATTTTGATGAGCTGTTTATGTTTGATTTTGTGCATATTCCATTATGAAAGGGATGATCTTATACAGTGTTCCAGACAAAGAGAAGTAGATACGTATACATTTTCCAGGTACAATTGCCTTATGTTTGAGTCCCATCTAATTCTCTTAGTCTATGTGTGAACTAGTCATTATTTTAAAAAGAAAAAAAGTGTTGTGTCCTGTACATTCATGGATTTCAGAGTATGTGGCCACTATGGGGGATAAAAAACAAAACAAAGTTAGGAAATCGTCTTTTAACACCGAACAATAAAAATCTAATGAATAGCAGTCAGTCTTTTCCTCCCTCCCTCCTTTCCCCCTACCCTCTCCCTCACTTTGGTGTCCCTGTGCTGTTTAGTTTTCTCATTCCTCCTCCTCCAAGCAGACTACGAACATTTTGAGAATAAGGCCTGTTTTTTCTTTATCCTGTATTGTGCTCATCATAGCGTCTGATTCATGGTAAGCACTCAATCCATGCTTATTGGATGATTGGAAATCACTCTTCTTTGTGAAAATTTAAATAACATTTTACCTCTTTACTTCTGCAAAGTAAAGGAAATCCCTAGAAGGTCAATGTAGTATAATTAATATTTATTCAGGATTAGTCTCTTTGAAAAAAATCTTACATGACCGAAGTCTAGTTTTCTTAATGATAAAATAAGACCTCTTACTTCTTCCTATAGTCATTTGCCTACTATTCACTGAAGACTTTTTAGATAGACAGCACTGAGCTAAGCGATGTGGAGAGTCAATAAACATACTACAACATTCCTGGCCGTAGGTTGCTTGAAATCTGACCGGGAAAACAAAGCAGGTATAGGGAACCACATGTGGCAGCACCAGGGTTCCCAAACTAAAAGAACCATCACAAGAAATGCTCTGCTATGGGCCAGAGGCAACCCAAAGGTGGGCTGGAGGAAGCTTCATGAAGGGTGAGGCGATAACTTGTGTTTAAGCACAGGTGGTTCATGGACTCAGCAGAGAGGAGGAAAACGGGCATTGCAGGTGGGAAAGGTGGTGTGTATGAAGCCGACTGTGGAAGATGAGGTCTCATCGTGATTAACGGCAATGGACAGCTGGTCTACTTGGAAGTGGGTGGGGAACATGAGGGTGGGAAGCCATATTGGATGGTGTTTGTTAAAACCATGAGATTTGGTGTGCGATAGATCTGAGTAGGGCTGTGCCTAGTTTGTACAGGGCCCCAGGCAAATGATTTTTTATGGACTCTGGTATACAAACAATTTGATTTCAAAATGTATTACACCCCGGTCCAATCTTAGAAAAAATTAGGCAAACCAAAATTGAGGAACATTCTACAAAATACCTGACCATCCTCTTGAAAAGCATCAAGGTCATGAAAAACAAGGAAAGACTGAGAAACTGTCACAGTTAGGAGGCAACTGAAGAGACGTGATAACAAAATGCCATATGGGACCCTGGATAGGACCCTGGAAGAAAAAACAAATAGTAGTATAAAAACTTGTGAAATCCAAATAAAGTCTGTCGGTTGGTTAATAGTATTGTACCAACGTTAATTTCCAAGTTTTGACAAATGTACCATGGCCACATAAGATGTTAACATTAGGGGGAATGGGCTGAAGAGTGTCTGTGTAACTTTTCTGTAAATGTAAAAGTATCACAAGGTAAAAGTTTATTTTTTAAAAGCACACTGTCAGGGCAGTGAAACTACTCTGTGTGATACTATAATGATGGATGCATGTCGTTACATCTGTTTGTCAAAACCCACAGAATGTACAACATGAAGAGTGGACCCGAATGTAAACCACTGACTTTGGATGATAGTGACCTATTAATGCTGGTTCATTGATCATGATAAACCTATCACACTGGTGTGGGATGGTGACAGTGGCGGAGACTGTGTATGGGGAAAGGGTATGAAGGAACTCTGTATTTTCTGTTCACTTTTGCTCTGAACCTAAAACTGTTCTAAAAAATAAAGTATATTCATTTAAAAAAACGCATTTTGGGGCCTGGCCCGATGACGTACTGGTTAGGTTTGCACACTCTGCTTCAGCTACCTGGGGTTTGTGGGTTCGGATCCCAGGTGTGGACCTACACGCCACTTATAAAGCCATGCTGTGGTGGTGTCCCACATACAAAAGAGAGGAAGATTGGCACAGATGTTAGCTCAGGGCCAATCTTCCATACCAAAAACCAGACAAACAAAACCCCGCATTGTACTACCACATGTAGAAAAATCACAGATTTGTATGACAACTGTTATACACGGTACACTCCTCACCCTGGGAATCTTCACCCCTCCCCACCTCTGCATGAACTCTTAAGTTTTCAAAATCAAAAATGGTCAATAAAAAATATGACTATCAAAAACGCATTACAAAATTCGTGAGTCCAGCCGAGCTATAGTGATTTATTGATGATTTTGAGTAATAGGTAGAATACAAGTGCTTACATATTTGCTTATTGCCCAATCAGTGCAAGTGAAAATCTTTTAGGTGTCTGGGCACCACTTCATCTTGTTTGGGTCCAGCAACTATCACTTTCTGTTCTTTATTGTCAAATACACTATTTCTGCATAATTGTATATCTTCCACCATTACTCACAACACTATGGTTTTGGGGAAACTGTTTCATAATGTGTTAGTGTACATCTCGCCTTTGCAGTACCTCAGGCCACTTCCTTACTGCTCATGACTTCAACATTCCTGATCATCCACTGGACCACCTGGGAACGTCAGCATTCCACAACCCTAAGTTTATTAATGGTGCTTGGTTGATAATGATGTCAAATGCAAAGCCTAGCCAGAATATGCAGGAAAATGTAAGTGGCAATTTGTTTCTGGTCACGTAAAATTTACTATTCATAAATATAGAACAGTGCATCTACCAGCTACATCTTCTTTTGAACTCTTCAGGCTGTAATGACCGGATTGCCAGGGTGTGATGTCTTTCTAGGTGACTTTAACTCACGTGCCTGCAGCAGGGAGCATGGTGAGGGGTCTGTGGGAAGAGTGAGAAGAGCAGTCCCATTTATGCAAGGAATGTCTGTCCATCATCCTGCACGGCTTATGACTGACGTGGGAGAGCACGATTTTATTACGTTGGGAATTCGCCATTCACTTGAATGGGAGCTCAGCCATGGAACCCTGGAACGACCCCATAGGTGTGAGTTTTGTACATCCCTGTGACATCTGGTTGACCTCATATGGGGAGAAGAGTCTCAAGAGCACCCCAAAAAAGCAAGATGAGACCAGGGCTCATGCAGGTCCAAGTCCAGGCTGAGCGTACCCCCAGATGACACTGCCCATCCCAGCCAGCCCCAGGAGCCATTAGGGACTTGGAAACTCTTGAGCCAGGTGGCACTGCAAAGCATGGGGCAGGAGCCCTTCTTTCTTGCTTGTGACTAAGAGTGATATTGGACCTCGGCTTGGTCCCATTTTTGCCTCATACTAGATGTGAAAGCCAGGCAAGTCTCAGCCTCCCTGGGTGTTATTTTCCTCTTCTCTAAGATGAAGATAATAACCTACAGGGTTGTTTTGAAGATGAATGAGGTATTTATTGAGGCTCTGAGATATACACTGGAGAAACAGCAGTGAACGAGCCACATGGAACCTGCCCTTCTAAAATTCAATAATCCTGTATACTATGAAGTCGGAACTGTGCTGAGCAAATAATATGCTCTTAATAAATGTAACGGAGCATTGTTAGTCCAAACTGTAGATCTTCTCTCCAGGCCTGCCTACTTTCTTTTATGGTGCTTCGGGGTGAGGCCAGAACTTCTCTTGAGCCCTACAGGGTGGGAGAGAAGGGCTATAGTCCAGGTGAGAAGGAATTTGGCTTGTCTGGCTTAATCCAAGGATTACTTTAAGAGTATCTAGAGGAGAGGAACAAAAAGACCACAAGTCCTTCAGGCAATCCTCCCTAAGTGTGTCTTTTTTTCCAACAGAGATTTTTCAAATGATCAGGTAGCAACAAATTCAAGGTTTCACTTTCTGGTGACTTCTCTCCACTGTAGATAAGCGAAGTTATCTCTGCTTGAACAGCGTTGGGAGACTAAACCACAGGGTGAGCGTGCATGCTGTAACAGTGCACACAGTAGCTTTACTTTCAATGATGACTCCTCCTGATGCCTTCAAAATAAATTCTATCCATAGGAAAATCTACTTAATTTTTCTGTAATGCAACCATTTCTGAAAGCAGTGCAAAAGTTTATTATTCTTTCAATTCTGATTTCTGACTTTCAAACATTTTTGGACCTGAAAAATGCATTTAAAAAGTCCCTTCCCAGATATGCTTCTAAAAGGCTGTGTGAACCTCAGAGATACAGTTCCTCCTTTGAACAAGTGCCTGCCATATAGCCATGTGGGATGTAACACAATAATTAAAGGATACCTTAGTAGTAAGTGGGAGTAAGCTTTATTTTCTGCTCAGTAGGAATTCTGTCTGAAATTCACTTCCTTTCATATTTAAATGAATACATCACATGCATTATAGTTGAATAACTGAGAGGAAAACTAATTATATTGCTACAGCTATTTTTTTCTTTGTCCTACAATAAAGCATTATCTCCATGTAGAAAGAGTAAAATTGACATTTGTACAGTGAGTTTAAGTAGAGATGTTAGCTTTTTTGTGATCAACACTCCAGCAGGAGTATAAGGCTATTATCTGGACAAGTTTTCTTTACTTAAGCTCTCTGGAAGACAGAGTTGTGGGTTGGTGATTGTTATGGACTGTGTCTCCCCAAGATTTCGTATGCTGAAGTCCTAACCCCTAGTACCTTAGCACGTAACTGTATTTGGAGACAGGGAATTTAAAGAGGTAACTAAGTTAAAATAAAGTCATTGGTGTGGGCCATAATCAAGTATGATTGGTGTTCTTAAAGGAAAAGGAGATTCAGACACAGACACCCACAGAGGGAAGACCATGTGAGGACACGGGGAGAAGACTGTCACCTGTAAGCCAAGGAGAGAGACCTCTGAAGGAACCAACTCTGCCAACACCTTGATCTCGGACTTCCAGCCTCCAAAACTGTGAGAAAATAAACTCCTGTTGTTTCAACCATCCATCTATGGTACTTTGTTCTGGAAGCCCTAGCAAACTAATATAGCGAATCAATACTTTATAGTCATGCAGCACAGGGCTCAAAAAGTCAGGGCGGATCATCAGTGCGCCTGGGAATTTTACTTCCTTGATGTTTTAGCTGAATCACAAGAATAGTTCCTTTCTGAAAATATTTCTGCGACATAATCCTCCTCATCATCATTTGATAATAGCAACTCCAGCATCTACCAACTATTACGCCGTTACCAGGAACTGCGCTCTGGACTTTCCATTCATACTACAGGAATATCATCCATACCATAGGACCATCACAAAGCCTCTCAAAATATCAAACAAACACAAGACCTGTTTGTTTCTTGCTCATGCACTCCGGGCACTCCTGGCTCTCCTTCAAGGTTGCCGTTCAATAAGTGAATCAGGAACACAGCAAGCAGAACCTTAAGGTTCTTCCCTGCCCTCTCAGAATCCACTTCATTCAGTCAATGGATAGAGACAGACACAGAGAGAGATTACGTTGTTCCTAGGAGGATTTTATGGGCGAGACTTGGAAGCAGAGTTTGTCACTGGCCACCCCTTCCACCACCCAGAACTAGTGATGTGGCCTCACACAAGCACAAGGGGGCCTGAGAAGTACAGATCCAGGAAGACTTCCTCTGCCACGGTCTCTGCCAGTTTCTTTTCTCTCCAGGTATTATGATATAGTAACAACTTGTAAAAGGTGGATTTTATGCTCCTTTTACAAATGGAGTGAAAATGAGGGTTAGAGAGGGTAAGTGATGTGTCTGAGGTTGAATAACTGGTGCATGATGAAACTAGGAGCGAAGTCAAGACCCAAATGTCTCCCAAACCTGTGATCTTTTCACTATTCTAGTGTTTAACAAAGTGAATTTCCAAGGGATGCTCTAAAAAAGGAAATGTTCTGTGGTCAAATGCATTTAAAGCACCACATACCATAGCCCCCTCTTGGATATTCAAAACGGACTTTGATATCTGAAAGGTCATGAGAACTCTCAAACTCTGCCAGAGCCACCCCAGGTCCTCCTTTGGACTCCTTAGTCCTCCCCATGATCTGGTAACTAAAGGTTGCTGACAGCACAGCAGTAAGCTGCCGAGACCCTGCTCCAGTCATAAGACTAGTGTCTATTCTGATTGTTCATTGACGATGTAATTTAGCTTCCAGAAACCCCCACTTCCTGAGCTACATCATTGGCTGGCAGGGATCCTGATGTGCTCCTCCAAACCTTGCCCACTTTCCTGTCCAGATTAATGGAGCCACAGGTAGGCACCACCAGGGAATAGTCCTGGCATCTGCTGGCTTCTACTTTCCAGACAATCCAATGGGGCCCCTGACCAGAGTGGCCTCAGGCACACTTGGTGGCATCACTAACTGCCTGCTGTCCATCTGTCTACCTGCAGATGCAGGGGCATACTCCTCACTGCCTATTATTTTCCCAAAGTTCCCTCCACATGACCATTTTTGGTACAAAGACTTTAGTACCAAAGGATGGACAAAAAAGCAAGTGAGTGGGCTATATTGAGGCCAGTGCAGCCATCAGCTATGTGTCACGTAATCTACCAGTACAGGGAGGGGGACACGCCTGGGATAAGACATAAAGAAGGGCTGTGCCTGTGGGGTGGTTTGGGATGAGGGGATGCCGAGACTTTGGGTCCCTCTTTTACATAATCTTGTTGAAGGTCATCTGCATTTATTAGGAAGAATTCATTAAAACTCATAAATGCTGATTTATCATAGATGTTAAAAACATTAGATTTATTAATAAAATGAGAGTCAACACTTACATAGCACTTGCTCTATGTGAGGCATATACTTCCTAAAGGTATAATCAACTCAGTAGAGTATTATTATTATCATCATTATCCCTTTTACAGGAGAAGAAACTGAGGTAGAGAAAAGTTATTTAATCATAGAGCCGGAATTCGGGCCCGGGTAGCTGAGCATAGACTCTGTGCTCTTAATGACCAAACATCTCCACCACCTTCTGGTCAGGAAGATAAGGTTTGACTGATTATCTATGACACTCCAATAAACTATCTTTATGATATTGGAAATATAAAAAATCTAAGACAGTTTTTATTTTAAAATTTAGCCCTTTTGCTAAATTGGGCTATTGCTATGGCCCAATTACCATTGGCATTATTGGCAGAAACTGAGAAGATTCAACAGTAGAAGAAATATTGTCAATTTTAGGAGGAAATGTTGGCTTCTTGTGACTACAAGTAACCTGATAAGGATTGATTCAATGGGAAAGTCACTGGAATAGTTTGATGTGGTTTCCTATGGCTCAGACTACTAACATCAGGCATGTTACAAAAGGTTACACCAACAATCATTTTGGACATTTTTAGAGAAATGATTTATGCTAAAACTTGTAAAAATTGATAATTAGTTCTATAGTTGAGCTTATTTAGGTGTTAGTTTGCAACCTCAGGAGCTTCTGGGTGTAATATGATACCTGCCTCCCCATACACAGAGGGCAGGGAGAGACCCAAGAAAGAGGCAGACCACTCCAGATTGGTGAGTGGCAGGATTAATAAGCAAAAGAACTCACGTAGGAGGCTTTTCTTGGGCGGCTGTGAGACGAGTAGATCTCTGCACCTGCCTGCCAGAATCTTAAAGGTTTTTATAACTTCACTGGGTTCAGTCCATATATCGCCCAGATGGTCTCAACAACACCTTTCTCTCTCAGGGCTATGTCCTTGGAACAGCTCCCACTGTGGGAATGGTGGGCCAAGCATCCATTCCAAGGACAGGGGAGTGGGGGAAGGGCCTTGGATTGCCTGGGTCCAGTTCGTGGGTCAACTGGTGGTCATGTCCCCTGGATTACTTCCTTCAACATTCCGTCTCTTGTGACCGGCTCCTACAACCTTATGTGCCCCCTCTTCCACAGTGTGCCCTGAGTGGTCAGTAAGAGGCTTCCCTAGCACGGAGGTGGCTCATTCAGCAGCTGTTTGGCTGCATTGGAGGCAGGCAACACAGCGACAATATAGACACATGCAAGAGAAAACACAGATTAAGACAACTGCCAAAATAGGTAACAATTTTTTCCACCAAGAGCCACATGATCCAAACCACTAATTTACTAAGTTCCCTAGGGCGGGGGTCTAATCAGGGCATTCACTGTCCTCATGTGATGTAATAAAGATGATACATTAGCAGACTGATCAGGTATGAACACACAAACTTGTTTGGATAATGGCACAAGCACATCCTTGCGAGGCAGTAATAATGTCCAAGGCCGTGTTATTTTGGAGGACAGCTTTTCTCATTAGAGACATTTCAGTGTTCAGTAAAGATAGGCTTTACCAGCTATCATTTAAGGCTTGTTGAGTGCGTTTAATAAGGGCTTTTATGTGTGGTATAATGGCCTCCAGGCCAGTAGAGGTAACAAAGATGGTGGCCAAGTGATGGTACCAGTGAAAAAAAAATGCATCCTTCTGGCCTTGAGGAGAGGGCGGACGGCAGTTTTAGGAACCTGACCTGGTTGTGCATAACACACACGATGTCTGGGGGAGGCAGCTCAATCAGATGGGAGGAGTTGGACTGGGGGAATGATATGCCAGACCAGGACACCCATTTTCTCTTCTTTTTCAATGGTGTATGTTTAATTCCAGGCATGTGTGTTTCAACAGGTCTGGCTTACAATAGGACAATGGGATCCCAGTGGAGATTGAGTAGTTACCCACCACCCAGGGGTGAGAAGTAACTTGCACACCCATCCCAGTGGGACATCTAATCACAAATTACAGTAGATGATGATTTTCCCAGGTGTGACGAAGCTTGGTATTCTCAGGAGCATAGCATGTTGATCCACAGTGAGTGACAAGGCAATGGCCATTGCCCGTGACTTCCATACCTTTATAGCACTGGGTGTCTCAGCAGCGGTCCCCAGTCTGGCATATGGGGCAACAGGCCCTACTAGTTGATCTTTCAAATGTATGAAAGCCTGGGACAGTACTTTAGTTCACCCAGCCAAGATGGTTTTACCAAGATGATTTTAGTAATTTAATTTGCTGCTTTAATATTCCATTTTTCCTTTTTACTGACCCTGCTGCTTGTGGGTTATAGGGGAGATGGAACCTCCATTCAATGTCATGTTCTTTTGCCCAGTCTTGCCCATCATGACCTTGGAAATGTGACCCTCGGTCACCATCTATTCAATGAGAGCATCCATACGTGGTACTTAGCTTCTTTAGTCCCCTAATGTGGCATCCTGGTTGGAACAGCAACAGGAGAAACCTTTGGTTAAGCCAGATGCAGTATCCACACAAACCAAGGCATATTTAGAACCCTCACGTGGAGAGAGGGGGCCAGTATAATCAATTTGCCAATCCTTCACTGGTTGGGAACTCCAGTAGATGGTCCTAGACTCCATTGGCAGTTGCCGTGGGTGTTGTTCAGAACAGGACATGCTCTTACTGCATTAACCAACTCACTGTATTTCAAGGGCAATTCAGCGTTGTCGACAATATGCCATTCCACCCGGGTGCTACAGTGACTGTTGTTTCTATGCAAGCAATCTACTGTATCTACTGAAGGGTCAGTTGCTAGGGCTTCTGCCTGAGCTAGGGCATCAGCTTCCTGATGGCAAAGGGGTATCAGTGCCTTATTAGCCAGGATGTGGAAGACAGTGAGGACTGCCTCAGGCTCTTGCAGGTTCACTCAAATGCCTTTCCACATATCCTGACTTCACAGGGGCTTATTCATGATCATTCACGCCTCAGCTTCCCATTGTCCAAGCCATAGGGTTGTTCTAATCCCTTTTGACCCACCCAGTTGTCAGTGCAAAGGGTTAACTGCTATGAGTGATCACCAGCCAAACGGCTTTGAGTTCAACCCACTGGCTGCTGTGGTTTGTTTCTGTTTCCATACAGATGTTGTCAGTGTTGGGCTGAATAGTGACTGTAGACCATGTGGACACAATGCCTCAACTAGATCCATCTGGATGCCAGGCATCAGTGGGAATTTTCCCCATTCTCTTGCCAGGTTGCAGAGGCACTGGAGGAATAGGGGTTGGGGCACTTGGAGGATCTACACACTCTACAGGGCCTAGTAGCATCTGCATTTTTAGAGACAGTGGGCTGGCAGACAGAAGCTCCTCTGCTCTACATAATCTTGCCACATAGTCAAAGTGGGAGTTTGCGCCATGGCAGAGGTGGGTCTATGGGATATATTCTCAATCCACCCCTTGACAGGAAGGGAAGTTTTTACCCTGATGTACTGTTCCTTCATGAGAGGCTCTGCCCAGAGGAGCACTGTGGACACTACTGGGAGCTGTTGCTCTTTGGGGGTACATTAGGTTGCATCCCCTTCCAGAGCTGGGACCAAGATCCTAGGCACACCCTTTCCTTCTGTTGTCTCTTCCATGGTGCCCAATCCACACCTTCTGGAGTTACAGACACAACTAACTCAAATGGTAGCCCTGCTTGGGAGACGCCCAGAGCATTAATCTGCTTCACTAGTATTTTTGCCTTCTCAAAGGCATCTTGCCGCTCTGATTCCCAGTCCCACACATGCCCTTTCTTTAGCAGGTGGCATAAAGGGTGGAGGCACTGTGCCAGGTAGGCAATAAAAGTCCTCCAAAACCCCAAAACTCCGACAAAGGCTTGCACCTCTTTCATATTCTTAGGGATTGAAAAGACTTGTACCTTATCAATCACAGCTTTTGGGACAAGGCACGTGTTACCTGACCGAACAACTCCCGAAAACTTTACAGCAATGCCTGAGCCTTGAATTTTCTGTGGGTCTACCGCTCATCCTCTTCCTCGAAGAAGTTCCAGCAAAGTCTATAGAATGTCCTGCAGCAGAGACAAGCCTTCACATATTAATATCATATCAAGAATGTAATAGGCCCATTTCATTGGTGTGGGGAAGGAGAACAGGGACAGGTATCTGGCTACCACCCCATGACATGTGGCGGGGCTGTGCAGGTAGCCTTGGGGAAGCATTTGAAAGGTTTATCGTTGCCTCTCCCACGTGAGGGCAAATTGATTTTGTGACTCAGTGGCCAGAAGTATACTGAAAAAGGCATTTGCTAAGTCCAGTGCAGCATGGTACCCTTCTAGGACAGTGGCCAGGGTATCTAAGGCAGTGGCAATGTTGGGCACAGCTGCATGGATAGGGGCACTACCTCATTCAATTCTTAGTAGTCCATGGTCAACTGCCATGAGCTGCCTGGCGTTTTTACCGGCCATACCAGGCTGTTGAAATCACTATGGGCAGAGTGTACAATACCCACCAGTGCAGTTCTTTGATAATTTCTTCTGTTTCCTTATGCCCCCCTAGGCAATTTATATTGTTTGGCAGTTACCATTCTTCACTGAGGCGGTAGACTTACTGGTTCCCGGTTGGCATTTCCCCTCAGCACTGGTTTGATTACTTTAGCCCAGAGGTGGAATTCACTGATAGAGGTTTGCAGAATTTGACTTTGTGGGATGTCAATGCTCAAGATATTTCCTGGTATGGGAGAGATAAAACCTCATATTCTTGGGGGATGGGGTGCTCAATTTGCAGTGTCAAAGGGACCTTCCTGACCATAACTGTTTCCCCTCTGTATCTATTGATGGCACTGAGTGAGGAGAAAACTTCTGAGGGTTACCATGTGGTAGAGTATATTTGGCTCCAGTATCCACCAGAGCCCTCACCTTTTGTTTATTTCTGGAGGACCGTGAATAGTGCGCTCAACGTGAGGCTTCTGATCATTCACTTGGAGGCAACCTTTGCCTGCATCCTATACCCGGGGCATGGGAGGCATTCACTCTGAGTAGGACTGTGTCCCTGAGGCCTCTGCTGGAGCAAGTGGGGCATGAGGGATGGTGGGGGCGGGGGAGGCAGGTATGAATTGTTGTTCAGGTTTTAAGGCTCTCCACGGGCCAACCAACACAGAGTTAGGTTGTTGGTCTCTCTGTTCAGCTGGGGTCCCCACAGCTATGGGGTCAAAACACTTTTGCTTCTAGGTTATTTTTATCAGACCCTTTACAGCTGATTGGGATACCGTTTTGGCTTACCAACCTCCTGCTCTTTCTCAGGTCTTTCCCACAGCCAGTACTCGTTCCCCGGGATTTGTCAGTTTCCACCAGGTTAGCAATGGATTTCCCAACATCACAGATATCTTGTTCCACAACGGGGCTCAGAATGGTTATCAATGTCCCATACCAGGTGCTCAGGGCAAACTAGAGTATCTTAGCTTTCATTCCTGCAGTGAATGTGGCCCAACAGGGCCTCCAAAGACAAGGGCTTAGAATGCCTGTCTCATTCCCAACTCCCTAAGAATTTGTTGAACCTCCTCTATAGATTTCAAGCATCCTACATGCCCAGAGAGGACTCCTTCATCAGGGCAAACCTCCCTGCAGAGTAGAATAATCCATTCTTTAAAGGAGTGAGCACCTGAACCCCTGAAGGCCATGCAGGTACTGCCAGAGGGCAGGGTGTGTGGTGATGTTGCTCATTTTCTCTGCCTCCTTCCCTGTCAGAGAAATGCCAGGGCCTCTGTATCCCATAGCCACACTAACCCTGGCCTTGTGCTTGAACTTGGCAGCTATATCAAAAAGGTCAATGAGTGTATATTCTCTCATCCTGAACGTTTCCTGAATTGGGGGCTGCCCTGCTGGCTGGGGTTGTTGTTGCTGTGTTTTGGTTTTCCTTCGTCTTAGAGGCTGGACAGAATGCAACATTTCGTCCTCGCTATCAATCATCACAACATCCTTCTCTTCACTCTCCGCATTTTCCCAGAGATTCCACCTCTTAGCACCCCTATCAGGCTCTGTCACAAGCACTTGGACCTTAATCTGCAGCAACTTGCACCTTCCTAGCTTTGCAAATGTCACACTAAGGTTTCTAACTGATTATCTTGCTCTCCCACCTTGTCTGTTAGCTCCTAAGCTAGCAGAATAGTGGACACGACACGTGCTTCTCTAACCACAGCTCGTCTTCCAAATTTCTATCTCAAGCTTCAGCTTCTAGCTGGGCATCGGTGGCCAGCCCAACTACCCACAGTAGAGGCCAGCCACTGCAGCAGCCATTTGTGTCCTTTCTTTGCCACAGTGTGCTATGCATTAGATCAGCTGGTGTTTGTAGGGCATCTGCATACTAATGGAGTGGTCCACAAGCACCTAACATATAGACCCCTCCTCCTCACATAAAGGTAGATGGCCAACTCAGCATTTCCCCTGTGGATGCCTCTTTCCCGAGGCCCATTTCTTTGGTCTCCTGGCTGGCTTAGTTTGCAACCTCAAGGAGCTTCCTGGGTGAAATCTGAAACTGGTTGCTTTGCATAGAGGGCAGGGAGAGACCAAAGAAAGAGGGAGACCACTTTGGATTAGTAGGTGGTGGGTTTAATAAGCAAGAGAACTTACATACAGGCTTATCCTGGGTGGCTGAAGATGACTAGATCTCCACACCTGCCCACCAGAATCTTAAAAGTTTAAATTGAGGCCTTAGCTGGGTTCAGTCCATATATTGCCGAGATGGTCTCAACAACACCCTACTATGGCTATGTCCTCAGAGCAGCTCCCAGCGTGGGAATGGTAGGCAGAGTGTACATTCCAACAACAGGTGAGGGAGTGAGGAGCCTCTGATTGCCCGGGTCCAGCTCATGGGTCAACTGACCATCATGTGCTCTTGATTACCTCCTCCAACATTAGGAAATAAAATAAACATAATATTTTTACAGATAATGTCAACTTTAAATAAAACAAATTATAAAAGCAAAGTTGAGTTTGTTTGGGAATGGTGGAGAAATTACAATTCACGACAAGCAAACTGTGGTGAACCATAGGCAAGACCAAAGAGACAAAGTGAAGGTCAGCTTTTATCAGGTTTTAGGAGGAAATTGGAGAGGACTGTTTTTTTTTTTAGATTTTATTTTTCCTTTTTCTTCCCAAAGCCCCTCCGTGTATAGTCGTATATTTTTAGATGTGGGTTCTTCCAGTTGTGGCATGTGGGACACCGCCCCAGCATGGCTTGATGAGTGGTGCCATGTCTGCGCCCAGCATCTGAACCGGCGAAACCCCAGGCCACTGAAGCAGAGTGTGCGAACTTAACCACTCGGCCACAGGGCCGGCCCCCGGAGAGGGCTGTTTTGAACAAAAGCTCGTTGGAGAAGAACATGAGCTTGAGGTTGTGGCAGTTTCTTATTGGCTGCAAGCAGTGGTTGCTGCTGGGGCAGTGAGGGATCTTCCTTCCTTTTATTAGAAGCAGGAGATGAAATTCCCATGTGAAAAATGTCTTCCCTTGCCAAAATAATTATTTTCTTTTTTAAAGAATTTTTTTCCATAAAGATTGGCACCTAAGCTAACATCTGTTGCCAATCTTCTTCTTCATTTTTTTTCTTCTTCTTCTCCCCAAAGCCCCCCAGTACATAGCTGTGCATTCTAGTTGTGAGTGCCTCTGGCTGTGCTATGTGGGACGCTGCCTCAGCATGGCTTGAACAGCGGGACCATGTCCATGCTCAGGATTCCAACCGGCGAAACCCTGGGTCACCAAAGTGGAGCCCATGAACTTAATCACATGGCCACGAGGCTGGCCCCCAAATAATTCTTATCTTCCTTCTTCCTGCTGGTTATGTAGGCTGCAGTGAGTGGTACATGCATGAGAGCTCTGTCTTCAGAGCTTCTTGACTCTATCTTAAAAAGGTTTCCTTTATTTATTTTCATAATAAATTTATAGATTTCCATATTAATGTTATTACTGTACCACTTCTTAGATATTTTGAATATATACCTATGAATGCCAAATCTCACCAGTGGTTCTGGATAGTCCACATGTTGAGAGTTACAGTTTCAGATTATCTGATGTATTGACGGAATATTGTCTTCCCCAAATTTATGTTTACTTGGAACCCCAGAATGTGAGGAAATAGGGTCTTTGCAGATGTAATTAGTTAAGCTGATGTCATACTGGATTAAAATGGGCCTTAAATCCAATGACTGGTATCTTTATAAGAGAGATTCAGACACAGAGATACACAGAGAGGAGATGGCCATATGAAGATGGAGACAAAAATTGGAATTATGCTGGCAGAAAACAAGGAATGCTAAGGATTGATGGCAGTTCACTAGCAGGTAGAGGAGGCGAGGAAGGAATCTCACGAGGCCCTTTGGAGGAAGCATGGCCCTGCCGACACTTTGACTTTGGACTTCGCCTCCAGGACTGTGAGAGAATACATTTCTGTTTTAAGCCATCCAGTCTAGTAATTTCTTATGGCAACCCTAGGAAGCTAATACATCTGCCTCTGCACATCCCACTCGTCCTTCAAGATTCAGCATAGGCGTTACCTTTCCAGGAAAGCCTTCTCTGAGTACTGTCAATACGGTAATAAGCAAGGGGCTTTGGGTCTATGTGCTCATGACTCCCAGATTTTTACTTTTGTCATTGTACCATCATGCTATTTTCATTGTTCATTTGTCTGTGAGTTACTTGAGTGCAGAGATTGTGTCTTTCATTTGTGCTTAATGTCATAGACTTTTAAGTGTGTGCTTATTGAAGGCCATGCATGAAGGAAAGCTGGAAGTCAAGGCACTTTGCTCATTTACATTCAGCAATGTTCTTGTGATTTTTAGTTTAAATTCACTTAGCCCTTGCCTTTATTTTCTTTGGGCCTGTGGGCTTACAGGATTTATATACTTATTGTAATAATATATCATAACCCTGGGTCTTTTAATATTTGCAGCATCTTCAGAGAAGTTGAAAACATATCAGAAATGGTTATAACTATCCTTGAGAATTTTCCAATATGTTAATACCTATCATTTTTTCCAGCTTCCTTTGTTAACTTTTCTCCAGTAAAGTTTAGTTCTTCTTTCATTATTTTAAATTGTGAAATCATTACTAAAGTTGCATTAATTTTTTAAAAAGTAACATTCATTGTTCTTTATTCCATTATGCTTAAACTTCATGATTTTATTTTTTAAATTCTGGTTGCTGCACATAGATATTTAGTCTTTTTAACCTTTACTCACAGTGTGACTACAATCTTGTTTTGTGTTTACAGTGGACATCTGTTGCTGTTGCCTGTCCTTTATCTGGTAGAACATCCTAAATCTGTTTTGTCAACCCACTTCTCTCCCATCCTCAGTCCTTGTGGCTCTGCTGTGATGACTCCAGCCCTCGCTGCAGGAGTGGGCATGTGGCCCACACTTTCTGGAATTTAAACAAAGAAACCCGGACTAAATATGGTTGGGAATCACTTATCCTGATACTGACTCCCAAATAAATGATCCATTTATTCCCTCTACCTAGATTTAGTCATCCATTTATATAAAAAATATCATTTGAGCACCTACTATGTGCTGGTATTGGCCTCAGGGATGCAAGTGGAACAAAGCAGAAAATCTATGGTCTCATGAAACTTGCAGTAGTTGGGATGTGAGAAGGTGAGAGAGAAAACAAACTAAACCAATAAGTGGGCAGATTATTTCACATGGTGATTAAATACCATGAATGTAATAAAAATATGATGTGCTATGAAGAAATAGAACCCAAAGCTGTGGTGGTGAATGGTATCTCGTGTGTTTCAGGGAGTGGTTGGCGTAGACAAGGTGATCAGGAAAGGCATTTCTCAGGGACAACATTAAAACTGAGACTAAATGATGACACAGAGGGAGACAAGCAAAGACAGAGGAAATGGCAAATACAAAATACCTAAGATGGGAAAGAAATTGGCATATTTGAGGAAAAGAAGTACGGTAAGTGACGAGTAGTAGGAGGTTAACTCAGAGAAAAAGGTAATGTTTGAATGATGAGAGGGCCTGCAAGCCCTGGTAAGGGGACTGGATTTTACTCTAAGTGCAAAGCAATGGGAAGCAACTGGGAAATTATAAGCAAGGGAGTGACATGATCTGACTAGTGATAGAAATTATTTCTATGTGGAAATTGATTGGGAGGGGGCCAAGGAAGGAATAGTGAGACCAGTTAGACGGTCATTTCAGGAGTCGAGACAGTAGCGGAGATGATGGTGGCTTAGACTGAGTGGTGGCAATAGAGAAGATGAGGAGGGTATAGATTTTGGATGTTTTAGCATTAGAAGTTGTGGATGAATTGGCTAAAGTGTGAGAGAGGGAACAATATAATTAGAGCTTGAGAATATCATTGAATGATGGTGACATCTTCTGAGATGGGAAAGAACAAAGGGAGGAATGAGTTGGGTAGTGAGTGAAGCATAAGTTCTATTTTGAGCCTGATTTGTGTGAGGTGTCTATAAGATGGAGAATGGACGACTTAATCTCAGAGTCTGGAATTCTGTGGGGACATTGAGGCTTGATACACACCTGGAAGTCATTAGCATATAGATGTTATTTAAAGCCATGAACCTGGATATGTTCACCCAGAGACAGTGTGTAGATAAAGACGATAGTTGAGTAAAGAGCCTAGGGACCCTCTAGCATTTAAATGTGTTGATGTGGAGAATTCTGAGTCAATCTAAACATGTAGGCACTTAACTAAAGAGCCTCAAAATGTGCGAAGCAAAAACTGACAGAATTGAAGAGGGAAATAGATAATTCAACAATAATAGTTGGGGACTTCAATACTCCACTTTCAATTATGGGTTAGTTAGAGAAGATCAACAAAGAAATAGAAGACTTGAACAACACTATAAACCAACTGAACACAAGACACATCTATAGAACACTCCACCCAACGATAGCAGAATGTCCGTCCTTCTTAAGTGCACGTGGAGCATTCTGTAGGATAGACCATATGTTAGGCCACAAAACAAATCTCAGTAAACTTAGAAGGACTGACTTCATACAAAGTATGTTCTCCAAACACCATAGAATGATATTAGAAATCAGTAACGTAAGGAAATTTGATAAATTCCCATATATGTGGAAATTAAATACACTTTTAAATAACAAGCAATACAATAGAGAAAAATCAACAAACCAAAAGCTGGTTCTTTGAAAAGATAAACAAAACTGGTGAACTTTTAGCTAGACTGACCTAAAAAAAGAGACTCAAATTACTAAAATTGGAATGAAAAAGTAGATATGGTTATATAATTTACAGAAACAAAAAGGGATAAGGAAATACTATGAAAAATTGTATGTCAACAAATTAGGGAAAGTGGATGAAATGGGTAAATTTCTAGAAAGACACAAACTACAAAACTGACTCAACAAGATATAGGAAATCTAAGTAAATACATAGCAAGTAAAGTCATTGAATTAGTATCAACAAACTTTCCACAAAGAAAAGTCCAGGACCAGATGGCTTCTCAGGTGAATTCTACAAAATATTTAAAGAAGAAAGAGCATCTATGCTTCACAAACTCTTTCAAAAAATACAAGTGAGGGCACACTTTCCAACTCATTTTATAAGGCCATTATTACCCTGATAGTAAAACAAAGACATCACAGGAAAACAGTACTACAGACCAATATCCCTTATGAACATAGACACAAAATCCTCAACAAAATAATAGTGAACTATATCCAGCAGCATATATAAAGGATTATAAATCATAACCATGTGGAAATTTTTCTCAGGAATCCAAGTGTGGTTTAATATTTAAAAATCAATCAATGAAGTACACCGTGTTAAGAGAATACAGGACAAAACCACATGATAATCTTAACTGATGCAGAAAAATGTGTGACAAAATTTAATACCCTTTCATGATAAAAATGCTAAACAAATCAGGAATAGAAGGAAACTTCATCAACATGATAAAGAACACCTATGAAACAACCACTGCTAACCTCATGCTCATTAGTAAGAGACTGAAAGCTTTCTGCATAAGCTCAGGAACAAGTCAAGGATGTCCACTCTTGCTACTTCAATTCAATATTACAGTAGAGCTTCTAGCCCAGGAATTTAGGCAAGAAAAAGAAATAAAAGTCCTCCAGATTGAAAAGCAAGAAGTAAAATCATCGCTATTTGCAAATGATATGATCTTGCATGTAGAAAATCCTAAGGAAACAACAACAAAAATAACAAAAAAATCCCATTAGATCTATTAAATAAGTTCAGCAAGGTTGCAGGATACAGAATTAATATACAAAAATCAATTGTATTTCTATGTACTGGAAAGGAGCAACATGAAAATGAACCAATTGTGCTTGTCTTATTGAAAAGAATAAAATACATAGGAATAAATTTGTCGAAGGGAGTGCAAAATTTGTACACTGATAAAAGAAAACATTGTTGGAAGAAATTAAAGGTTTCCTAAATAAATGTAAAAACATCCCATATTCATCGATTGAAATAATATAGTTAAGATGAAATATTCCCCCAAATTAATCTACGGATTCAATGCAATCCTTGTCAAGATCCTAGTTGGCTTTTTTTTTGCAGAAATTGATAAGCTGATGAAGATTTATGTGGAAATGTAAGGAATCCAGAAGAGCAAAAACAATTTTGTGAAAGAATATGTTGGAGGGATCACATTTCTTAATTTCAAAACTTGCTGCAAAGCTACAATAATCAAGACTGTGTTGCAATGGCTTAGAGATAGTCATATAGATCAATGAAATAAAATTGAGAGTCCAGAAATAAATCCTTTCAGTTATAGTCAACAAATTTTTGACAAAGGCGCTCAAAGAGTTCAATGGGAAAAAACAGCGTTTTTAGCAAACGATGCTGGGACATTGGAATAATAATTGGATGGCTGCCTCACACCATACGCAAAAATTAGCTCAGAATGGATAAGAAAGCTAAATGTGTTATATCTTTTTTATATACCATATACATGTGTCATATCATTTTTATAGTATTATCTCTTACAAAACTTTCATAGATATGATGCCAAAGGCACAGAAACCAAAGGAAAAACCCAGATAAATTGAACTGCATCAAAATTTTAAAAAGTTTGTGCATGAAAGCACACTATAAAGTCAAAAGACAACCAACAGAATAGAAGAACGTATTTGCAAATCATGCATCTGATCAGATTCTAGCATCCAGAATATATAAAGCACTCCTACAACTTTTGGTAGACAGAATAATGGTCACTTAAAGGTGCCCACGTTTTAACTCCTAGAACCTGTGACTATGTTACCTTACATGGCGAACGGTGCAATGTGATTAAGCGGAGGACCTTGAAGTGGGAGGATTCTCCGGGATCATCTAGGTGGGCCCCATGTAGTCTCTAGGGTCCTTATAAGAGGGAGGCAGGAAGGACAGAACCAGAGAAGATGTGACAATAAAAGCAGAGGTCAGAGTGATGCAGTCATGGGCTAAGGAATATGAGCAGCCTCAAGAAACAGAAAAAGCCTGGGAATATTCCTCCTTCAAGCCTCCAGAAAGAACACTGCTCTGTCAACATCTTGAATTTAGCCTAGTAAGGCCCACTTGGAACTTTTGATCTCCAGAACTTTAGGATAATAAACTGGTGGTGTTTTAGGCCAATGTTTTTGGTTATCTGTTACAGCAACAATAGGAAAATAATACGGATTTTAGTGCCTGGAATTGGAGTGCTGCTGTAACAAATACCAAAAAATATGGAGATGGTTTTTGAATTAGGTGATGGGCAGAGTCTGGAGAAATTTGAGAAGCGTAATAGAAAAAGCCTAGATTGGCTTGAACAGATTGTTAGTGGAAATTTAGATGTTAAAAGCTCTGCAGGTGAGACCTCAGAGGGAAGTGAGGTGCATGGTGGAGAAAACCTACATAATCCTACAGAATACCCAAATCATCATAGACAGACTGTTGATAGAAATATGGTTCTACCATATCATTCAACAGAAATGCTGTTGGTGAGGTCCCAGAAGGAAATGAAGCATATGGTATTGGAATATGGATGAAAGGGGATCCTTGTTATATTAGTGTCAGAGAACTTAGTAGGATTTTATCCTACAGTTATGTGAAGGGCAGAACTTGTGAGTGACGAACTGGATATGTAGCTGAGGAGATTTCCAAGCAAGTGATTAAGGTGTGGCCTGATTTCTTCTTATAATAAAATATGAAAGGAGAGAGATAAATTGAGAGAAGAACTATTAAGCAAAAAGGTAACCAGGACCTGGTGATTTGGGAAATTCTCAGCTGATCTAGAGTGCAAAAGACACTAAAATTTGGAGAGTTAGACAAGGGTATGAGTTAGCAAGGGTTTTGCTGGTACCTGTGAAGGATGACGAAGTCAGAGGATTCAAACCACACAGAAGACTCTTTAAAGAGATTAGGTGTGTAAGTCATCCATCTCAGAAGCTGGGGACAGAGATGAGATTATCCTTTGTGTAGGAACCTCTAGTTTATTGGATTACAGCCCGAGACATACACAGGAGACCCACAGAGTCCTTAAGAATGTTATGCCAGCAGAAACACTGTCAGTTTAGGCACAAAAGAACAGAGAGAAGATAAAATAAAAGAAGACTGTCAGACTCCCTCAATTCCATAGGAAGAAAACAAGCTGGTAAACAACTCAGCTGCAAACTTGTGCTACCCTCCATGAAAAAGGAAAGATGCCCAAGAGGGTGGATCCATGAACCCAGAGAGACAATAGAGGCTCTCAAGCATTGGCAGGAAAGGGTGTAAGATTTTCTTTTGAGAGTTACAACGTAGTGTGTATAAAAACAATGACAGCAACAGCAATGGCGTAAAGAGCTATCATTTACTGAGTGCTCTCTCTGTTCCAGACAATCATTCCATATGTGTTTCATTTGATTATTCCACCATCCTATGAAGTAGATACTGTCATGCCCATTTTAAAACATGTGCAGATTATGGTTTGGAGAGACCAAAAAACATGCCCATAATCAGAGAACAGTTGTGGAGCAGGCTGCCTTCAAAATCCAGAGTGGGTACCACTATGCTGCATTTCCTCTTCATCCTAGCCTGGATTAGGGTAACATAGTAAAAGTCACCTTGAAAATACCAACTCTCTTGTGGCCAGCCCGGTGGTGTAGCAGTTAAATTCACATGTTCCGCTTTGGTGGCCCAGGGTTTGCCAGTTCAGATCCTGGGCATGGACCCACACACTGCTTATCAAGCCATGCTGTGGCAGGCGTCCCACATATAAAATAGAGGAAGATGGGCACAGTTGTTAGCACAGGGCCAATATTTCTCAGCAAAAAGAGGAAAATTGGTGGTGGATGTTAGCTCAGGGCTAATCTTCCTCCAAAAAAAAAAAAAAAAAAGTACCAACTCTCATACCAAAGGGATATATTTCAGTTTATGGCATTAACATATGAGAAGGAAAACAAATTATCAATTAGAAGGTGGATATCAGCATTTCCTCCTGTAAATACTCCAGTGTAAAATTCTGAATATTTAAATCCTCTGGTCCTGCTAACCTTATGATAAGATAGGAGTACTTCAAGGTACTTTAGCTCTTGTACCCAAATATTAGATTCAAAATCATATTCCATGCTCACCACAGAACCTGTGATTTTAACATCTTCCATGTAGATTAGCTCCAAATAGAAAATATGGAGAGCATATATGCCTAAGGAAACTGGTCTACAGGGTGATTATATTTCTCATTGGAGTCACTAAAAATGACAACCTTGGAAATGCACAGTTAGGTGACACAACGTGGTGGTTAAAGCATAGATTTCAAAGGAGGACAGATTAAGTTTGAAATATGGTTCCATCACTAACTAGTGTGTAACTATGAGCAAACTGTCTCATAAGATAATAGTGTAGGATTTCACACGACATGCTTCGCATGGTAACTTATACATACTCAGCCTTCAATATAGTTTAGTTGTTGTTATGATTAAGCCCTAATCCCTGGGACTTGGTTAATATGACTCTCTGAGATGACAAATCAGCTTCCTAAGCCCATGCAATGGAGGAGAAGACCCAGGACTCCAGGAAAACCCTTCCAGAAGTAATCTATTCCATCTGAATTCCATGGGATTTCATGAAACAAAATAATTTCAGAAAATACAGGAAGGAGGGGGAGACAAAACAAGGAATGCTAACTTGCGTTATCAAGGATCACTGTTAACGTTCAATCACGCAAAACAGAGCACGCCACAAATAAAACGAACAGACCCAACTGTCACCATCATTTCATAAAATAAGAATATTTCAATATCAAGATGTAATAAGAAAATAATCTTGGAATAAAAGATGGCCCTTTAAATAAAACTAGCTTTCTGAAAAACTAACTTAATTTACCTTGGTTTTCCTATTTGATGCATATCAGTGAAAATGTCACCCTTTTCGGGGCCAGTATGTAGACCAGCATTTAGCAAAGATTGACATAGATCATTTTGACAGATCTGTTGTCAACCAACCAAATGTTGCTGGTAGACACTCCAAACTTGCTCCTCTATTTATATGTGAGATTGCTCTAAAATTTCTACAGTGCTCTGTTCATCCTCATATTTTTGTGAGCAAATATCCTGCACATCATCTGGCTTTGTCAGATTGCAGGAAGCTTTTGCTAAGCTGGGATAGAACAGAAGATCAGATTAAGAATTTTAGTTTCTCCTAGACTATACCTAACACTTTTTCAGCATATATTATTATGTTCTAGTTGCTGTTTTAGGATTTTATTTATATTATTTCACGAAAGCTCCACTTCGTTTTCTTTAGAGAACAGTAGATAAATTTATTTACTAGTAAAATTATTTTTCCCATTTCAAGAGAAGTTGTCCGAAGCATACAGAGGTTAAATGTCACAATCCTATGAGTAGTGAAGCTGGGATTCTGTCCCAAGTTGTCTTCCCCCATAACCCAGCTCAACTAGTTTTCTCTTCATCTGCAGAGCTTGTCATCTGTGAAAGGGATGGGTACATAAATAGATTATTTCAACAAAATAACATATTATTAAGACTTAGACAAGCATAAATTACTTAGGAATGTAGAGAATTAATCATTGCCCATTCTGAGGTGCAGAAAAAGCTTCTTTAAGGAGATGATACTTGAGTATAGTCTTCAAGGATGAAGAAGATAAGAAGGCTAATCCTGAGACAGGACACAGCGCAAGCAGAAGTATAGATATATGAAAGCATGCAGAAGCTATGCAGTGTGTGGGGAGCTCCATATAGTTCAAGATTAATAAATATGAACAACTTGAAGGAGGTTTATAAAAAATAACAACATTCAGATGGAAGTTAACCATTGTAATGGAATTTGAAGGGGTAGAAAACTTTCTCCCTCCACTGTTTCCTGCAGGGGAATATCTGCAAGCTGGAGGATGGCTTTAAAAGGCCAGACATCTATGTCATGGCTCTTCTTTGCTTCTTTTCTGCTAGGTTACTTAAATCAAACTATTGACAAACCTAACCCTAGACCTAAACATGCTCATATATGGGGAAGGTGAACAATATATACTTCCTCATACCTGGAGTGTTTATATTTAGGATTTTTAAGGTTGGCCATGGAACTTCTTGGAGTACAGCTGTTCTCTATCTGGAATATTAAACGATGAGGCAATGCCACTACGAAAGATGGGCTCAGCAACATCTCAGCACAAAGGGCTGGAGTCTTTCCTGGTATAGCACCACTTCCTCCCATGGCATACCAATGGAGGTGTTTATGCTGCTGGGTTGGGAAGTGTTTGGGAATTATTAAGATGTTTCTTGTGAAGATATGTTAAAATTGAAGCATATAATTAGGCTTGGTTGGGATTATTACTCTAGTCTTATGGCATATGAGAGGCCGTGTGGTCAATAATATCTCTTAAAATCCTGCTAAGCAGTAGGCATCTATTTTAATTTAATTATCTTAGTACCCAGGGGCCACAACCTAAGAGAGAAAAGGTCTGGTTTGTTATATCTGGCAGGAAATGATGCAACAGTGCAAAAGAGAGCTAATTTAGGCATGGCCTTGTATGCCTTGTTAAGAAGCACACAAATAGTTGGGAATCATTGGTGGATTTTAAGGAATGGAGTCTCAAATGGTCAGATATGAAACAGCATTTTCACATAACAGTATGGAGGATGGATTAAGGGATCAAAGGTGGGAGGAGAGCAGCTGGAAGGCTATTGTAATCATTAGAGGGTGGAAGAGCATGGGCTATAGAGTCAGAAGGACCAAGGTTCAATTCCTGGATCTACTGCTCCCGGATTTGACTCCTGGAAAGTTACTTCAGTCTTTTCTAAGCCTCAGATTACTCCATTATACAGAGGAAGATAGAAGGATCTAACTTGTAGGGTCGTTGTGAGATTTAAGAGATGATTTGTGTGGAGTGCCACATAGCACCTGCCATAAGAAGTGAATGGTAGCATCATATCATGTAATTTTTAGGTGCCCATTACATTTTCCCCCATTCACATGCAATGTTAATATTGGAAATTTCTTGAAAAGCTCATGACATCTTTCTTTGTGTAATTAAGTATAAAACATAGGATGAAAATCTCTCATGAAGGGAGCTCATTGATTAAAATTAGCGCTGATCAATATATAGATGATTGATGTAGCATCTTAAACTGAAACAAAGGAGGGTAAATCTCTGATGAGAGAGAAATGGGAGAATGAACAAGTTGCAGAAACAAGAGGCTGGGTTAGTGGTGGATGTGTTGAGAGAACAAAAGGCAAACACTTTACAAAGAGGTTGGCCTTGCTAATTAGATCCATCTCTAGTTTGGCTCAAACTAAAAATTCTAGTTCTCTCTCCTCATCAACTCTTCTGAGTTTTCAGATTTTATTCCCTCATCAAACGACGCTTTGTATAGAAATGGAATTCCCTGAATGCCATTTAAGAATGTTGTGTTATTTCTGAACGATCCTCTGGCTCCAATTTTTTTCCTACTTGTAGTTTCAAAGTAGGGTCTTCAGTCTTGCAGGTGGTTTGAAGTGGCTGTTTGGGCCAGTAATACCCTTGCAGTCAATTCTATTTATTCAGTGGTGAAGCAATGTGGTCATTTTCATTCTCCAGAATAATGGGTTTGTTTGACAGCCTCAGATGTCTATACTTGAATGGAAACACTGCTATTGCTGCATTCGGCAGTGGGTTTAATAGGATACCTTTAGGTTAAAACTTTGGAAGAATGACTTTGAGAGACAGAGTGAAGCAGTTGCATAAGTTGGACTGAACTGATGAAGAATGAGTTCTTTGACCTCTTTTATGATAAAAACTAAAATTGATTTTTCTCTATAGTTGTGGGCTGGGAAGCTCTGTTTCCTAAGCCGTCAATTTACTTTTCCATTTTTCCAAAGTAGGTTGAGCTCAGAAAGATTTGCAGTGACAACAACTCGTTGATAGCAGATATAATTGAGATAAATATATTTAATATATTATTTCTTTTTTACAAATTAAAACTGGTTCCTTCTCATAATACATTTCTTATGAAATGTTTCTGCTATGATTTATAATCGTTTGAAAACAAAAAGAAGATTAGTTTGAACAGAGTGAAGTGAAAAAGCAGTCCAGTTATTTAAATATGGTTTATTTCTCCACTTCAGCACAATAGTTCCAAGATATGACAGAGTGGATTAAGAAATATTTTGTTACCAAAAAGATTAATAAATAGGTATCGATAGGGTAAGCTCAATCATTCCGCTTAAAGAATATGCCCTGTGCTAGATAACATTGGCAGCAATCTAATTCACAGCAATATTTGAATGGCTCGGAAAGGTCCTTCTGTCCTCACATTCACCCTTCCCTAGCTCCCAGGTCACAGGGTCTTGTGCTTGCCCCTTTTTTTGGGAGTAGGCTTTATAATGAGGATCAGTGCCTCTCCTCCAACATTTAATTAAAGAATATCACCTTGCAGATAAAGAGAGGCTTTGCAGCACATTTCTCTACTTCTCACCCCCACTGGTCATGGCTGGACCCACGGTGGACCAAAATAGGACACCAGAAATAAGTGATCCAAGAGGCCCAGCTCAAATAGATAAACTGGGTCCATTAGATTTTTGTGTTGCTTTAAATCAAGAAATACTGAGACTGTGCCCGTTAGCAGATGTCAGAAAGCTCTGCTAGGGCCCTGGCCAGCAAACTGCACATACAGACAGGGTATTGAATACCGGAAGAGGAAATCCATAAAGATGGAGGAGAAGGAGTGGCTACACAGAGAAGCTGAGATGTGGAAAAGAAGAGAGAGACACCTAGAGAGACACCTAGCCTCACCCTCTGGCTCCCCAGTTCTTGTTCAGCCCATAAATCCTTTAGATAATCATACACTCTCTCTCTGATAACTTGTCTCTGTTTTTCACAACCTAAGCAGCTAAACAAAATCAAATAAAAGTTTTTCCAACTGCAGATACGTTTCAGAAATATTGACATAACATTATTAAGTGCCTGCTGGTTAATGAGCTTCACTAAGCAAACTAATGAGCTGGTCATCTGTTGGGCCTGAGGGAAAGGGGCAGGAGGTAAAAGGTCCTATGGGAAGGGGAGGCTCAGGGGAGTTCTGACGTCCTGGACTGGTTATTCTTCTGAGTGAGCTTTGGGCTGGGAGTCTAGGGAGATGGGAAAGAAACACTGTAAAGAACACTTTGTTTTTCTCAATTAGAATGACTTTCACTCAGCTGTGCATTGGTATCACACCCTGAATTTTCACCAAGGCATCAGACAAAGACTGCTCTCTGAGGCTCACGCTTACATTTCCTGTTGAGATACGAGTATTATCACCACCTACAACATTGCTTGGGTTCCTTTTAAGAAATTCCATGTAAGAAACATCTTTCAGAGCTAAGTGCTGGGTAAAATTTGCTTCCTCGTAGGAATGGTCATGATTTATCTTCATGCGCACTCAAATGATTCTGTTACCATTTTTATTTTGGTTGTCAGCAAACTCATAAGTAAAGTCCTCGTGGACCTTCTGGCCCATATATCTACATTCCCTTTTTTTGCCCCAGGTGTTAGATCCCTGGGTTTAACCTTATGTTCACTAGGCTTAACATTTATGTTGTAATTCGTATTTTAATATTTTGTTGCGTAAATTAATTGCATATATTTATTGAATTTGTCAAACTCAGGCTCTCCTCTCAGTTGTCTTTTTTTTATTATTATTAATGAGGTCATAATAGTTTACAACATTGTGAAATTTCAGTTGTACATTATTATTTGTCTGTCACCATGTAAGTACTCCCCTTCACCCTTGGTGCCCACCCACCAGACCACTTCCCCCTGGTAACCACTGAACTGTTCTTTTCATCCATGTGTTTATCTTCCAAATATGAGTGAAATAGTATGGTGTTTGTCTTTCTGTCTGGTTTATTTCACTTAACATAATACCCTCAAGCCCCATCCATGTTGTTGTGAATGGGACGATTTTGTCTTTTTTTTATGGCTGAGTAGTATCCCATTGCATATATATACCACATCTTTATCCAATCATCAGTCATTTGGCATTTGGGTTGTTTCCAATCTTTGCTATTGTGAATAATGCTGAAATGAACATAGGGGTGCATAAGTTTCTTTGAATTGTTGATTTCAAGTTCTTTGGATAAATACCCAGTAGTGGGATAGCTGGATCATATGATATTTCTATCTTTAGTTTTTTGGAGAAATCCCCATACTGTTTTCCATAATGGCTGCACCAGTTTGCATTCCCACCAGCAGTGTATGAGGGTTCCCTTTTCTCCACAACCTCTCCGACATTTGTTATTGTTTGTCTTGGTAATTATAGCCATTTTAACAAGTGTGAGGTGATATCTTAGTGTAGCTTTGATTTGCATTTCCCTGATGATTAGTGATATTGAACATCTTTTCATGTACCTATTGGTCATCTGTGTATCTTCTTTGGAGAAATGTCTGTTCATATCCTCTGGCCATTTGTTGATTTGGTTGTTTGTTTTTTTGTTGTTCAGCTGTGTGAGCTCTTTATGTATTATGGAGATTAACGCTTATTGGCTATAGAGTTTGCAAATATTTTCTCCCAGTTGGTCAGTTGTCTTTTTGTTTTGATCCTGGTTTCCTTTGCCTTGCAGAAGTTTTTTAGTCTGATGAAGTCCCACTTGTTTATTTGTTCTTTTGTTTCCCTCGTCTGAGAAGCCATGGTATTTGAAAAGACCCTTTTAAGACTGATGTCAAAGAGTGTGCTACCTGTATTTTCTTCTAGAAGTTCTATGGTTTCAGGTCTTATCTTTAAATCTTTGATCCATTTTGAGTTTATTTTTGTATACGGCAAAAGATGCTGGTCTACTTTCATTCTTTTGCATGTGGCTGTCCAGTTTTACCAACACCATTTATTGAAGAGACTTTCTGTTCTCCACTGTATGTTCTAGGCTCTTTTGTTGAAGTTTAGCTATACATAAATATGTGCTTTGATTTCTGGGCTTTCAATTCTGTTCCATTGATCTGTGTGCCTGTTTGTATATCAGTACCATGCTGTTTTGATTACTATAGCTTTCTAATATATTTTGAAGTCAAGGATTGTGATGCCGCCAGCTTTGCTCTTTTTTCTCAGAATTGCTTTAGCTGTTTGGGGTCTTTTGTTGACCCATAGGAATTTTAGGATTCTTTGTTCTATTCATTGGGAATAGAACAAGAATGTCACTGGGATTTTGATTAGGATTGCATTGCATCTGTAGATTGCTTTAGGTAGTATGCACATTTTAACTATGTTTATTCTTTCAGTCAATGTGCATGGAATTTCTTTCCATTACTATATGTCATCATCGATTTCTTTCAGTAACGTCTTATAGTTTTCATTGTATAGGTCTTTCACATCCTTTGTTAAATTTATTTCTAGATATTTTATTCTTTTTGTTGTGATTGTAAATGGGATTGTATTCTTGAGTTCTCTTTCTGTTAGTTTGTTATTAGAGTATAGAAATGAAACATTTTTGTAAGTTGATTTTGTACCCTGAAAATCTGCTGCAGTTGTTGATTATTTCTAATAGTTTTCTGATGGATCCTTTAGGGTTTTCTATATATAAAATTATGTCATCCACAAACAGTGAGAGTTTCACTTCTTCATTTCCTACTTGGATTCCTTTTATTCCTTTTTCTTGCCTAATTGCTTTGACCAAATCTTCAGTACTATGTTGAATAAGAGTGATGAGAGAGGGCACCCTTGTCTTGTTCCTGTTCTCAGAGGGATGATGTTCAGTTTTTCCCCATTGAGTATGACGTTGTGTGTGGGTTTGTTATATATGGCCTTTATCATGTTGAGGTACTTTCTGTCTATCCCCATTTTGTTAAGAGTCTTATCATAAATGGATGTTGAATCTTGTTAAATGCTTTCTCTGTCTATTCAGATTATCATGTAGTTTTTATTCTTCATTTTATTAATGTAGTGTATCACAGTGATTGATTTGTGGATGTTCAGCCATCCCTGAGTCCCTGGTTTAAATCCTACTTGATCATGATGTATGATCTTTTTGATATATTGCTGTAGTCAGGTCACCAATATTTTGTTGAGGAATTTTACATCTATGTTCATCAGTGATATTAGCCTGTAGTTTTTCTTTTTTGTGTTGTCCCTGTCAGGCTTTGGTATCGGGGTGATGTTGGCCTCATAGAATGTGTTAGGAAGTGTTCTGTCTTCTCTAATTGTTTTGTAATAGTTTGAGAAGAATAGGTATTAAATCTTCTTTGAATGTTTGGTAGAATTCTCCAGGGAAGCTGTCTCGTCCTGGACTTTTATTTTTGGGGAGATTTTTGATTACTATTTAAGTCCCCTTACTTGTGATTGGTCAATTCAGATTATATATTTCTTCTTGATTCAGCTTTGGGAAGTATTAAGAGCCTAAGCATTTATCCATTTTTTCTAGATTGTCTGATTTGTTGGCATATAGCTTTTCATAGTATTCTCTTATAATTCTTTGTATTTCTGTGGTATCCATTGCAATTTCCCCTCTTTCATTTCTAATTTTATTTATTTGAGCTTTCCCAATTTTTCTCTTTGTGAGTCTGGGTAAGGGTGTGTCAATTTTGTTTATCTTCTCAAAGAACCAGCTCTTTCTTTCATTGATCCTGTCTACTGTCTTTTTTGTTTCAATTTCATTTACTTCTGCTCTGAATTTTATTATTTCCCTCCTTCTGCTGACTTTGCATTTTGTTTGTTCTTTTTCTAATTCTGTTAGATATAGTTTGAGATTGCTTATTTGAGATTTTCTTGTTTGTTAAAGTGAGCCTGTATTGTGATGAATTTCCCTCTTAGGACCACTTTTGCTACATACCATATGAGTTGGTATGGTATATTTTCATTTTCATTTGTCTCTAGATATTTTTTCTTTCTCCTTTAATTTATTCAATGATCCATTGGTTGTTTAATAGCATGTTGTTTAGTCTACACATCTTTGTCCTTTTCTCAGCTTTTATCTTGCAGTTAATTTCTAGTTTCAAAGCATTATAGCCAGAAAAGATGCTTGTTACTATTTCAATCTTCTGAAATTTATTGAGGCTTGCCTTGATTCCCAACATATGATCTATCCTTGAAAATTTTCCATGCCCACTTGACAAGAATGTGTATTCTGCCGTTTTTTGGAATGTTCTCTATATATCTATTAAGCCCATCTGGTCTTGTTTTTCATTTAATTCTGCTGTTTTCTTGTTGACTTTATGTCTGGATGATCTATCCATTGATTTGAGTAGAGTGTTGAGGTCCCCTACTATTATTGTGTTGTTGTTAATGTCTCCTTTTAGGTTTATGTACGTTGGTGCTCTTTTGTTGGTTGCATAGATATTTATAAGTCTTATGTTTTCTTGGTGGAGTGTCCCTTTTATCATTATATTCTGCCCCTCTTTGTCTCTCTTTACCTTTTTTATCTTGAAGTCTACTTTGTCTGATATAAGTATGGCAACACCTGCTTTCTTTTGTTTGACATTAGCTTGGAGTATCGTCTTCCATCCCTTTACTCTAAGCCTGTGTTTGTTGTCGGAGCTGAGATGCATTTCCTGGGGGCAGCATGTTGTTGGGTCTTGTTTTTTAATCCATCCTGACACTCTGTGTCTTTTTATTGGAGAATTCAATCCATTTTCATTTGGAGAGACTAATGATATATGAGGACTTAATGGTGCCATTTTATAGCTCATTTTCTGGTTCTCCTGCATTTCCTTCTTTTCTTATCATGTGTAGTTGGGACCACCAATACAGTTAGGTAGTTTTCTATGCTGTTTTCTTAGTTTTCTCCTTATTTATTTTTTGTGTCTCTGTTCTACTTATTTGGTTAGTGGTTACCATGAGATTTGTATGAAAAATCTCAGATGAAATAGTCTGTTTTCTGATAACTTCTGATTTCCTTAGACTAAGCCAATTCAATCCCTTTCCTCTTCCCCTCCTAAGTTGTCTTTGTTACATCTTAGTCCATTTTGTGTTGTGTGTTAGTGGTTAAAATGATAAGATTATATTTGTTTTTGGTGTTTTCCTTCCCTTTATCTTTAGTGTTTTACTTGAGTGTTTGCTAACCTGTTCTGATGGATAGCTATAATTTTCTGATTTTGTCTACCTTTTTATCTCCTTACTCAGGGCTTTGTAACTACTTTCTTCTTCTCTTTTCAGGTATGAAGGCCTTCTTGAGGATTTCTTTCAGGGGGTGTCTTGTGGCAAGGAACTCCCTTAGCTTTTGTTTATCTGTATCTGAGAAAGTTTTTATTTCTCCATCGTATCTGAAGGATATTTTTGCTGGATAGAGTATTCTTGGATGAAAGCTTTTTCTTCCAAAATTTCAATATATCATTCTACTCTCTCCTAGCCTTTGAGATTTCTGCTGAGAAATCAGCTGAAAGCCTGATAGGGAGTCCTTTGTAAGTTATTTTCTTCTGCCTGCTGCCCTTAATATTTTTTCTTTGTCATTGGCTTTTGTCAGTGACAGCTCCTTTGTCAATACTTTTTCATTGACAGCTTCACTACTATATGCTTTACAGTAGGTCTTTTTACGTTGATATAGTTGGGAGATCTGTTGCTTCTTTCACCTGCATTTCCAGCTGTTTCCCCAGGTTTTGGAAGTTCTCTGCTATTGTTTCTTTGAACAAACTTTCTGCTCCATTCTCCTTCTCTTCTCCCCCTGGAATACCTATAATCCTTATGTTGAATTTCCTCATTAAGTTGGATATTTCTCAGAGAATTTCTTCATTTCTTTTTAGTCTTAGTTCTCTCTCCTCCTCTATTTGAAGCATTTGTCTATTTCTGTACTCAATATTGCTGATTTGTTCCTTCATAATATCAGCTCTGTTGTTCAGGGAATTCATATTCTTCGTTATCTCATTCATTGTCCTTTTCATCTCCAATATTTCTTTTTTTCTTTTATTTTTTAGATTGGCACCTGAGCTAACATCTGTTGCCAATCTTCTTTTTTTTCCTTTTTCTTCTGCCCAAAGTCCCCCAGCACATAGTTGTATATTCTAGTGATAGGTCCTTGTGGTTGGGCTATGTAGGATGCCACCTCAGCAGGGCTTGATGAGTGGTGCTATGTCCATGCCCAGGATCTGAATCAGTGAAACCCTGGGGCACTGAAGCAGGGAACACAAACTTAACCACTTGGCCATGGGTCTAGCCTCCTCATCTCCAGTATTTCTGATTGGTTCTTCTTTATATTTTCAATCTTTTTTGTGAAGTAGGTCCTGAATTCATTGAACTGTCTATCTGAATTTTCTTGTAACTTGTTGAGTTTTTTTAATGATAGCTATTTTGAATTCTCTCTCATTTAGATTATAGATTTCTGTGCCTGCAAGATCGATTTCTGGGTCCTTGTCATTTTCCTTCTGTTCTGGAGATTTAATATATTTTTTCACAGTGCTAGATGGCATGTCTTTGTGCTTCTGCATTGTGATAGTGTTTGATCACCACTTCCATCTGCTGTCCCTGGGTGGGGGTCAAGAGCTGTGTATTCTGAGCCCACTGCAATCTGTGGCACAGACCCCAGGTGCTGAACTGGAGTGTGGGGCAGGGGGAGGGGTCCTTTCTCCTGCATGATCTTGGGGGCTTCTTGCTCTGCCCTCAATATGTGCTCTCCTAGGGTGTTAGCTTGATAAAGACATCCCCAAGATAGCTAGTCACCTCTGTGTGGAGATTTCCCTTTAGCTGTGAGGCACCTTGGAGAGTGATGGTGTTCCCACAGAGCGTCATTGTTCTCTCCTCCCTTTACTCTCAGAGCTGCATGCAATCCCTGGATTGCTGCCCTTCAGGGAGGAAGAGAAGCTTTCTCTTACCTCATTCCAATTTATCAGGAGCAGGGCTCCTGCACCTCCACCTTCTGACATATGGCTGTGTGGATCTCTCAGATATCTTTTGTGTTGTGTTGATGTCCTCTGTTGGAATATGAGCGTCCTTTCACTGTATCTTTGTATCTTAGAGGGGAGAGTTTACATGGAGACCTCACTCCGCCATGATGCTGACGTCACTCTTCTCTCACTTGTTTTTGTTCATTCTACTTCTCTGGCTGGAAAGCCCTTACCATCTGCCAACACCACCCCCTAGCAGAATATCTGCACTTCCTTCTGGACTCACTCCAGGAACCACTTCCTGGAAGCCCTGCTGATGCCTTCTGTCTCTTTCTCTGGACTGAACTCATCATTCTGTCCTGAAACTGTCTGATATCTTTCTGTTTCTCCTTCTGAACTATCAGCTCCTTGAGTGTGGGAACTGCTTTGCATGGTAAGCAGCCAGTGCTTGACTTATGGTCAGTGAATGAGTAAATGAAGCACTTTATGGAATACAGTAGACAATATGTGTGACTTAATAAATAGGATTTCAATTTAAGAGCAGCTTCCTATAAAAAAGAATAATTGATAGTTATAAAACACTCATTACATGTCAAACTAAGTGTTTTTTACATATTAACTTATTTAATTATGTCCCCCCCCCCCCCCCGCCAAATGGATAGTGAGTACTACTATCTCCCTGTTATAAATGAGGAAACAGAGGCCAAGAGAGGTTACGAGATTTACCCAGGTTTACACAGCTGGTGGCAGCGGGAGAAACAGAATGCAGGCAACCTACTCCTGGAGCCTGCACACTAATTTCCTCTGCTCTGCTGTCTTTCTATGTTGTCTTGTACAACTTTGGGTACCATTTTTTTCTGTATGTATGTGTGTGTATACATATATATTTTATTTTTAAAAATTGAGATATAATTGACGTATAATGTTATATTAGTTTCAGGTGAAAAATGTATAATTGATGTATGTATATATTGCAAAATAATCACCACACTAAGTCTAGTTAACATTAATCACCACAGGTAGTTATAGTTTTTTTCCTTGTGAAGAGAATTTTTAAGATTTACTCTCTTAGCAACTTTCAAATATAAAATACTATATTATTAACTATAATCACCATGCTTTACATTACATCCCCAGGACTTATTTATTTCATAACTACAAGTTTGTACATTTTTATCTCCTTCACCCATTTTGCCCACTTCTTCCCCCCCCTCCACCACCTCTGGCAATCACCAAGCTGTTTTCTATATCTATCTATGAGTTTTTTTGCTTTTCTTTTTAGATTCCACATATTAATGAGATCATATGGTATTTTCCTTCTCTGTCTGACTTATTTCACTTAGTATACTGCCCTTGAGATCAATCCACGTCATCTCAAAAGGCAAGATTTCATTATTTTTTATGGTTGAATAATATGCCATTATATATAATATGCTACATTTTCTCTATCCATTCATCCACTGATGGACACTTAGGTTGCTTCTGTGTCTTGGCTATTGCAGATAATGCTGCAATGAACATAGGGGTGCAGATATCTTTTCAAGTTAGTGTTTTCATTTCCTTTGGATAAATACTCAGAATTGGAGTTGCTAGATCATATGGTAGTTCTATTTTTAATTTTTTGAGGAGCCTCCATACTGTTATCCGTAGTGGCTGCACCAATTTACATTCCCTCCCACAGTGCACAAGTGTTCCCTTTTCTCCCTATCTTCATCAACACTTGTTAGTTTTTGTCTTTTTGACAATAGCCATTATTATAGGTGTGAAGTGATATCTCATTGTGGTTTTGATTTTCATTTCCGTGATGATTAGCAATGTGGAGCACATTTTCATCTACCTATGGCCATGTATATGTCTGCTTTGGGAAAATGTCTATTCAATTCCTCTGCCCATTTTTTAATCAGATTGTTTGTTTTTTGTTATTGAGTTGTATGAATTCTTTATATATTTTAGATATTAACCCCTTATCAGACATTTGATTTGAAAATATTTCCTCGTACTTCATAGATGGCGTTTTCATTTTATTGATGGTTTCTTTTGCTGTGCAGAAGCACCAATTTTGATTGCTGTTCTAGAAGACTAAACCCATGTTTTGATGTGAATGTTTTAGTCAGTAAGCATTTTCATTCTCCCTACATCATGCTATGTATACATAGACATTCAACTGCCTAGTTACGAGGCCCTCCTTCCCTCCTTTGACTCTCCTTAGGTATTGTTACTGAGTTATCAGATGTAAATAAAATATATGTAAATAAACTGTATTAGTACAGTTCCTAACACATATTATGGAACTTTCTATCTTTGTTATTATTCTTATTACCAGATATCTTCTTGATTAACTACCATCTTCTTTAGTGCAAGGGCTTTTGTTTTACTCACTCAAACATAGTTGATGCTTATAAATGTTACTTTGGATTGAATAGTCCTGACAGGTTAGGGGATAACAAGCCTATACATCTGAGGCCATAGATAGGGTGGTTCTGTTTTTTTCATGTTCAAGAAATATTTATTTAGCACCTACTGTGTACCAGGCACTATTCTAGTTTGTGGGGGATCCAACAGTGGAAACACAGACAAAAGTCTCCTTTTCATGGAGTTTGCATTATGATGGAGGGAGGCAGAGAATCAAGAACATAAAAAGTGAAAATATATAATATGTGAGATGTGCTAGGGAGAGAACTAAGTGAAGCATGAGAGGAGGGAGCACTGGAGAAATTCCAATTTTAAAAGAGTGGCAAAGGAAAGACTCACGGAGAAGGTGATGTTTGGCTAATACATGAAGGGGATGAAAGAGGGAGCAACATGGAATGGAAATCAGCAGGGAGGAGTGTCCAGGAGAAAAATCAGCAAGTGCAAGGGCTCTGAGGAAGGAGTGAGACTCACAGGCTTGAAAACAGTTCCAGCTGGTGGTGTGGACCCATGGTGTGTTTGAGTGGGGAGTTTTATGAGATAAGTGGGTGGGGGTGGAGATTATGTAGGACTAATCTATGCCGATAGATTTTGGCTTTCACTTGAAATGACATAGGAAGTTACAGAAACGGGTAAGAAAGAGTGAGATGATTTAACTTATATTTCAACAAGGCTAGTCCAGTGGCAGTGTCAAGAATAGACCAAAAGATTGGGTAGTAGGCACAGTATAGATGACAAGGACAGGAGTAAGAAGACAAAAGCATTTCAATATCCATGTCAGGCATGATGCTGGCTTGTTACAGGTCAGTAGCAGTGGAGGTAATGAGAAGTCTTTGACTGTGGATGTATTTTGATGGCAGCATGGGCCTGCTGATAGATTTGATGTGCAGTGTGAGAGTAAGAGAGAAATCACAGACAGGAGGGCCTGAGCAGCAAGAATGATGGAGTTACCAACACTGAGATGGAGAAGACAGGGAAGGACTCTGGAACACATTAAATTTAAGATGCTTATTACATATCTGAGTGGGGATGTTAGGCATACAGTTAGAGACAGGAATTCAGGCAAAAGGCCCAGGCAAAAGAGTCATTCTTTGGGAAACATCAGTCTATAGATGGAGTTTAATGCCATGAGACTGATGGGTTCATGAAGGAAGTGATCATATTTAGAAGAGAGAAGATGTCCAAGACTGAGTCAAGAAAATGAGATGAACCCAGCAAAGAAGATGTAAAAGTAGCGACCAGTGTGATTAGAGGAAAATTCAGAGGAGGTGATATCCTGGGAGCCAAATAAGTGAAGACTATTGAAGAGGAGGGAGTGATCAACTGTGTCAAATGTGAATTGAAGATGGAGAATCAACAGTTATATTTATTATAGCAACACAGGGCCGAAAGGTGACCTTGATAGGAATACTTTCTTCTTGAAGCAACAGTTAAAAACCAAAGAAGGAGAGGGCAAGGCTGCTTAGAAGAAAGAGATTGGCTAAGTATCAGGAGAGAAGGGGTCAACACCAAACTTGGAGGGGCCAGGTCAAGACTGAAGCCACTAATTCCAGATTTTGAAGTAGGTGAAAGCAGAGTCCCAGTTCAAACAGGCTTACAAAAAACAATTTCCTGAGACATTACTTTGAGTACTAACTTATGTTTTTAGGTTATCTTTATAGGAGATGAGTATATGGTATTTGAATGCTTGGGGCTGGCTCATGGGGTTAGTGGAAGAATGAACACAGACTCTTTCCATTTGGTATGTAAAGTAGATGTGAAAAAAAAATAATAAAACATAATTGTGTTTATTTGATCCAAATTTGTGTGGAAAAACATTTTTAAAAAGAAAACATGATCAGATTATATTGTTGCATTTAAAAAATGTCTTGAGTTGCTGTCATTTTATCTTTTTTAAGACTATCATTTCAGAGTTGACCAATCCCCTAGAAAGTTAATTTTGTTTTTCGACTGCACATTAGTTTCATTTCTCAGCATAATGAAATTCCGCTGAATAATTTCACCAGCCTTGAAAAGTGATTTGATCATCTTGAGTCAGAAAATTAATATTATGCTAAAATACAACAAATCTCCCATTACTTTGTTGCAAAAAAAAAAGTAAAAGAGTTTTCTGGTTTTACTGCATCCAGTGATCATTTAGGGGAAAAAGTTTCTGTTCCATGCCTTGTGGTGCCAAATTTCATCACATTTCCTTCACTGCACAGCTTGTTAAATGGGAGCAAGTGCCTTGGATTTTGAGGCAGTGCTAAGATTTTCACTTAAATTCCCTTGGAATTTGGTGGCCCCTAATTAATCCAGTCACTGCTAGACATTTTGTGTGATACTGTTTGTGTAGTTGACAGAAAAATCACATCTGTGCTGCAAGGGCTGCCAGTAGAGTGAAACAGGAGATCCAGACTTTCAAATGTGGCCATTAAAATGTCCCAACAGTATGCACAGAATATAAGTGTTGCTACTCTTGTCATTAAGGTTGTTATTTTTAAAGAGCTCACCAAGGAGGAACGTGTAAGGAGAGTTAAATACCAGGCTGACTTTGGACTTTGTTCTCTGAGGGAGTTGTTGAAAGAATCTGAGCTTGAAAACAGCATGATCTCTTCACTCTGGTGGACCTTTGAAGTATTTACAGGAGAAAGGTGAGATTGCTGATGGGGAACTGACTAAGAGGTTATTAAAATTGTCCAGATGAAAACAATAAACCTAGACCTGGGATAGAAGAAACAAGGGTGACGGTTATGATGTAGTCAACATTACTGTGTTATTTTGCACTTTGCTTTTTCTTTGATTCTAGAAAACGTAAGTATAGACCAATTTTCTCTTCTCTAGAGTTCCCAGTTCTAACCTTTGCTTCCTTACTTCATTTTGACAAGGAGCTCCAATATTGAATGCATTGTCTATTTCCTTGAGTTCACCAAGTTGGTGTTACGTCCTCCCCTTTCTAAAGAGGAGGGGATTATCAACCATAGCAACTAGTCATTTCATTATGCAATTCAGTAGTCTGAAAGTTGTCTTGGGCAATCTTTGTTCATTGTACAAATCCATTTTTCTTTTTCCAAATCCCAGAAATGAGAGGAGACATCACATTCTTTTCTAAGTGGTAACTATATGTACCCTGGTCCATGTGGTTCATCTTACGGTAAAATTGAGATGTTATATTATGACTTTTATTTTGGAAACTGCTCTGGCATAGTTGAATATGGCAGAATGTGGTATACAACAATTCCTGCTGTACTATTGCCTTGTGAATTGAAAGTAGATATTGAAAATAGTCCTTCTTAGGAAGTCTAAGCCTGAGGGCATTGTCTGGTGATGTAGCTCACCCATAATTGTTTGTCTTAAGTAGAAATGGGAATTTTTTTGGATCAAATTTTTAACTATTATGTTAATCTTAAAACGCACACAAAGCTGGATTCCAGTTTATGGAAACCTTGTTTCCTAAGCTGTGTTTTGTGCAAATAGACAACAGAGGCCCATTATTTCTCTGCAAGTGCTCTCATTTTTGCATCTTCTGGCCCTATTCCACGCCTTTCCCTTAGGAGGCAGCCAATAAATTAATGCTGAAACTGTATAAACCCAATAACAGTCTAATTTGGCATATTAATATGCCATTGAAGAAAGCTTTTACTGATAATTAACATCCTGAGCAAACCATTCATTTAGGAAGAAAAAGTCTCACATGTCCCCATTTATCATTTTCTGAGTTTCTACTGTGTGTGGCAAGCAATAATTACTGCGGGAGTCTTCTGAAATGAGAATAACACTGCCCTCATCCTCCAGGAACTCACAGTCTGAAGGAGGTGACAACTTTATAAATTATTACAAAACAGTATGAAGTGTTGAAATAGATATGTGCAAAGACTTATTATGGTGTGCCTGGAAGGGTCTTGTCAAGCCCATTTCAACCTAGAAACTCAAGACACTAGAATTTTTTCTAGAGTTGGAGGCAACCTCCGAGGTCATGATGCAAACTTTTAGTCTCTTTTCCCAGAGAAGTTAAATAGCAGATAGCTTGAACAAAGATACTCTGTCATTTATTAGCTTAAATAAATAATCATTAGTTCAATAAATAATTATTGAACATCCACTTTGGGCCAGATACTTCTTAAGAACTCAAATATTATTACCTGAATTCAATGTATTGAATACCTGTTTATATATTCTAGTGTCTTGCTTTCTAATTCTCCCACATTCATCAAGTCTAATTTTAAACTCTTACTTGCTCCTTCTCTCCCAAAATATTTTCTGCATGATAAGGTCCAACTTTGGATTGGAGTGGAACTGACTAGAGTTTAAAAAGAGATGACTTTAGGAGCAGGTACACTGGTGAATTGTTTATATTCTCAAAAATTTTTCAATCCAGAAATGGTAATTTGTTTTCAAATAGAAAATGGAGGCTGAGCTTCGATGAAGACCATGGAAAGTCTAGAAATTCAGGAATAGTCTCTGGGTTTGATAGAAAGAACAAGTCCTAAGCAATAGGCTATTTTAGTAAGGGAAGAAGTGCCAATTTGGGGGAGTAAAATGGAAGGGACGATTGAACTGTTGTAACAATTGGCTATGAAGAGGGCAGCACAGATGGAAAAAAGAGAAACATTTGTTTTTCCACAAGTTTCCCGTACTCCTTGCTGATTGGTGGATATGGAGATAAGTTCTTGTTACTTGCTGTCATTTTAGGGGGTAAGAGTGGGTTAGACTCAGTAAAGTGTAGCCATTATTATTAGAGCCTATTCCAGAATTGTGTTTGGAGACTCTGGCAGAGAAAGAAAGCCTTATACGCTCATGAGCAATGAACAGCTCTTCCATATTAGGGAAGGTGATTCTTCAGTGGGACTCAAGCATAGAGGAGATGGACGACGGAAAATCTCAAAGTCACATAAAAAGTCTAATTTCTATAATGACAGACTAGCTTGATTAGACTAACCCTCCTATAGACAACAATTATAAAATATAGAAAAATATTTGAAAAACATAACTATTTGAAGGGTCTAAAGAGCAAACATGGAGAAACAGGAGTGAGATTGATCAGTTGGCAGCATTAGGCCTGAAGTTACCCTCTGCTGCCTGGTACTCAATTTGCGTGTAGCTCCACCTGCAGAAAGCTGCTGCCTTATTGGCATGAGGGGTCAGAGGACACAGTTCATGCAGAATGACAGCAAAGTTATGGGCTAGTTCCTGGAAGTGAGAGAGCCACGGAGTGTGAACACCCTGTTCTGCAGTTAAAATGCACCCAAATCCTTGGCTGACTGCCCAACAATGTCTGCAAGGGGGATACTCAGCGTCGGGGTAGGGAAAGGGAGAGGTCCTGTTAAAAAATAGAGCAGCTGGAAATTTAAAGAACTAAGTGGATGTTTTAGTCCACAGGGGACATATACCACAGGGGAACCAGAGTTTACATTTTGAATCCAGCCAGATCAACTATCTTCTAACCAAATATCATTATTCAGAAGAATATAAAATAATCCAGAGTCTTTATAAATGTCTCATTGATAATATTCAGATTCAGTAAAAAATCACTGAATATGCTAAGAACCAGGAAAATGTTATTTATACTCAAGAAAAAATAGAAACAGGCCCTGAGATAACCCAGATGTTGCAATGATCAAAAAAAGACTGTTAAAGTTGCTTTTATAATTATGCCCATGAACCTAAGGAATTTATACATATAATAAATAGACACATGGATAATCTTAGCAGAGAAATAGAAACTACAAAGAAGAACTGCCAAATGGAAATTCTAAAGCTCGAAAATTCAGTAACTGGAATGAAAATTTTACTCAAAGGATTTAACAGCAGAAGAAACTAGTGAAGTTGAAGGCAAATCAAAATAAATTATCAAATGTAAAATATGAAGGGGAAAAAAAAGTGAAAAAACATGAACAGAACCTTAGAGATCTGTGAGATTACCAAGGAATGTAACATATGTGCAACTGAGTCCCAGAAGAAGAGGAGAGAGAAAATTAAAAAAAAAAAATGGTGGAAAACTTTTCAAATTAGGCGAAAATCATCAACTCATCAACGTCCAGGTCAATTTATGTTTAATGAACCCTAAGCAAGATAAACACAAAGAAAAACACTCCAGGAACATCACAGTCAAACTGCTGGGATCCAAAGAAAAAGACAACCTTGAAAGCAGTTCGAGAAAACTGTTATGTTACAATGGGGACGATGATACAAATGGCGGTCAACTTATCCTCAGAAACAGTGGAGGACAGAAGTAAATGGAGTACTTAAAAGTGCTAAAAGACAAACACTGTCAGCACAGAGTTCTATATTTAGCAAAACCATCCTTCAAAAACAAAGACAAAATAAGACATTTTCTGAGAAACAAAAACTGAAGAAATTTGTTGTCAGCAGATCTACTCTGTAGGAAATGCCAAAGGAAGTTCTGTTCTTCAGGGTGAAGAAAAATTATACCAGAGAATAACTTGAATCTAGGTGAGAAAACAAAATCACCGGAAAGAATAAATATCTAAGTAAATATGAAAGACTAGGAGTTTTTTCTTAATTTTTCAAAAAAACCGTGAGCATTTAAAGCAATAATTATAACATTGTAGTATGGTGTTTATAATGTTTATAGGTATAATATGTATGATAATCATAGCACAAAAGATTGTGGTGGAGAATTGAACTGTAATATTAAAAAGTTTCTACTTTTTTATGTAAAGTAGTAAAATATTGTCTATGTAGAGTGTCTTATGTTGAAGATGCACATTTTAATTTCTAGTGTTACCAGTAAAAATTTAATGCAAAAAGATTATAGCTAAAATATTAATAGAGGAATCAAAATGGAGTCCTAATATTTGATGAACCAAAAACAACATAACATAACATATATTATAAAAAAACAACATAAAAACAACACCTGTTAATCAATAAGAAATACACTAAAAACCCAATACGAGTGGGTCAAGAAGCATAAACGTTTCACAAAACAGAAAGTAAAATGGTGAACAAAAATGAGATAGAGGGAATTTATGAAAGACAAATTCAGAAGAACTTTCTGAAATTATTAAAAGCAAAGCTGTACCATTATTTGAAAAGATAGCCAGTAAGAAATCTTTTTGGGAGACATTCAAAAAAATTTCTAAGAAAAGTAACATCTGACATAGAATTTCAATTTTTTCTTGGCTTATGCAGTAATGACTCTTTCCTATCTTCAAACCTTCAATGAAGTCCAATATACTCAAGAATCTTGTATTAGCGGTGTTTGGAGAAATGTTGTCATAACTACCACTGTCAATATAATGTCTCCTTACTACTTCTTTTCCACATCTACTACTGCTGTAAGCCAATGTGAACCAATGGTTTACTTTGTGCCAAGCTCTGCATTATGCACTTTGTGTTTTATCTTTCTTTCTTTTTTTTTGGTGATGAAGATTGTCACTGAGCTAACATCTGCCACTAATCCTCCTCTTTTTGCTTGAGGAAGATTGTCACTGAGCTAACATCTGTGCCAATCTTCCTCTATTTTGTATGTGGGATGCTGCCACAGCAAGGCCTGATGAGTGGTGTATAGGTCTGCTCCCGGGATCTGAACCTGTGAACCCTGGGCTGCTGAAGTGGAGTGCGCAAACTTAATCACTATGCCATGGCACTGGCCCCTGTTTTATGTTTTAGTCAGGATTCACCCCCATTTCATGATGAAACAGAGTGGAGACACCCAGGGAGCTTAAGTGACTTACCCAGAATCACACAGCTAGTGAGTGGGGGGCAGGCGAGTTGCTCGTTGGCTCTCTGACATTGGTGTCAACATGGATAATCGTGGGTTGTGTTGAAGGAAGAGAGGTGGTGCCTGTGTGGCACAAAGTGGGCTAAAAAGAGAGAGCAGCTGCCTAAAGACTCGAGAGTTAAGGATGGAAGCAAGTGCTAGATATTAGTGGAAAAGATCCCTGCAGACTGGAGGGCGTTGAAACACCCAGTCAGTTGTTGTCTAGGTGACAGGAAGGTCAGGACTAACATGGGACAATAACAATTTAAAAAACAAAGTGGGACACAGAATCGAAGTAGTATACAAGCATAATTAACATGTGCTTATTTGATCTTATTCATATAAAAATAATGCAGGGATTCGAGTTAAGAAAGTAATAAAATTCAGGCATTTAGTTACCCTCTCTGTTTGGACAGTGGAATCACATTGATTTCTATTGATCTTTATACTGTTTAATTTTCACATTCCCTACCATGGACGTGTATTATTTTTATAAGCAGAAAACATATTTCTAAAAGGAAAAAAGATGAAAGCACCACCATTTCAATTGCTCCAGGAAGAAATGTAAAGAATAAACATAATTTCATCAGGCTTTAAAGAGTATCTCTCATGGTAACTGCTTCTGAGAATCTGATATCTTCTCTGAGGGAAACTGCTCATTAAACAATTTTCAATAATGTGGTGAAGAAATACAGCAAAGTTATTAAAGAAATGATGGCTCTCCCAGGGTACACATACCGCAGGGGCCAGAACCACTCTTTAAATATATTTTCATTTGACTGCTGCTCCTACAGACTGAAGCCAGATTATCATACCTAATTTTTAAAACTCTTTCTAATGGGGGTCATTCTTCTTGCCTTGAAACTGGCTCATTTTATTACCTTGGAGCCTCTGTGGAGCCTAGTGATTTTATATTCTTTTGATACTTGCAAATGGTTTGGTTCTTGCTAAATCAAAGAATACACTTTTCTTGTGGTGACTTCAGGGGTCTTCTGACACCTGCTCAGTGGTTGATGAAGTTACCTAAAAGTGTACACTTGTTAATTATACAAATTACAGAAAAGGTTTCAAATACAAAGAACCTGGAAGAGGTCATACATGGCAGTAAAATTACACTAAAGTAGAAATGTCTAATATCTGGATATCTACCTATCTATCTATCTATCTATCTATAGTCTATCTATCTCTCTATCTATATTTCATCTATCTATTGTCTATCTAATTTTAAGCAATCGAAATTGAGGGGGATTCCAGGAGGTCCCAGGTTCCTGAAATGAAGCTATATTATAGGCTGCTGCAGGGGGATAATCAAACCACAGAGTTTCAGTTATGGACAGAGTATTCTTGCCTCACTGAGTACCTATGTTGTCTATTAAACAGTTCTGCCTCAGCTTAACCCTTGCCAAGGGAGTTTGTGTGGCTTAACTGACAGACTGTGAAGGTGCGCAACAGATGTATCTGAGGTTAAAGTCCCCTCCTCTTCTCCTCTAGCTGTGTGATTGGAGGCAGGTAGACAGTCTCCTTCAGGCTCGCTCTCTGCACCTGTAAGATGAAGCTGATGTGAGCCAAGAGCTGCCCTATGCTGAGCACTGTGTCACGTAGGCACCGGGCATGTCTTTTATCTTTGAATCTGGATTCACTCCCATTTCATCGATGAAAAAATAGGGAGGCTTATTGGTTTGTTATGGGGGTTAAATGAGACAAAGCTTGTAAAGTACAAGGCATAGGGTTTAATGCCTCATAGGCACTCAGTATATATTTGTCCAACCCTCCAATGTCCTTTGACAAGTGCAATGCACCTCAAGAGAACTAACTCAAATCATAAACTAACAATTTTTTCTTAAGCAACTATTTATTTTCTGCCTATAAAGATGTGTTCCTTCCTCTCTCCTTGGCAAATTTCTATTCTCTATTTCAGGTTGACATTTTACCTACCACCTGAGTCTTCTATGTTCTCTCTGTGAACACTGCCATTTCCTTCCTTCAAATTTCTATGTCTCAGAATATATGCCCCTGGTCTGGTTTCATACATCGTACAATTGGAATTTTGATCTATTTTGTAAACTTTGGAGTCCATGGCTTGTAGCTAATTTTATAACTTACCACATGAAGATCCAAGGCAAAATATTTAACCTCTCTTTGTTCTAGTTTTCTCATCTGCAAAACAGTGAGGAACTTAATTAAACGTACCTTAAGGACTGTTGTAAGGATAAAATTAAATAAAATATGTAAAAGTACCAAATGCATATATGCACACAATGGGTCATCCACAAGTGCTAGTTCCTATCTTCAATTGTCCCAAAGAACTCTAATATTTTTGAAGCACAGATCATTTCTTATTTTTTGTTTATATTTATCACATGCCCATTGTCATGAATTACTCTGGTCATATAGTACTACTTGCAGTTTCCTACATGCGCGCTTCTTTCTAAGGTATGCATTTTGAACTTTTTGACCTAAGTGATTCCTATTCATCCTTCAACATCCATTTCAGATATTATTTCCTCCCAAAAGCCTGTTGAGCTCCTTCAGGCTGGGGTTTCCCTACACTCCCAAGGCACTGTGTGTTTCTATCATTGTCCTTGTTATACTCTGTTGCCTGTCTACATCTTTTCCTCCTCCAGTGGACCAAGAGTCTCTTGATAAGTGATTTACTTGCCCTTTTATCCTTGCAGGATACCTCAGGCCGTGAAACATGGGTGTTTAATGAGTATTTGTTGAATAATGTGTAAATGAATGAATATGGAGAAAGACTCTCAGGAAATGAACGCTGCCATTGGTAAAGCTTCATGCCTGACCCTGGGGATGTCTGATTGCCAATGAGTATGTTCAGCATTAAATTACCAAACATGCTGTTGGTATTTTTGGTGATCCTTTTCTTCTTCAATCTCTGCCATGTGAGAATCTGCCAATTCTCAGATATGGCAAAAGACATGTGAATAGTTGGCTCAGTAGTCAGTCATCACGATGACCTTTGGAAATTTGGCCACAAGGCAAAAGTTACCCGTTTTGGCCACTGGTTTACATAACATTACAAAACTGTAATGGTTCAAATATCACCTATTTGTATGCATTCAGTAACTGATCTATAAAACATATGGCATTTTGAAATATTGATCTCTTCAGTGCCAGCAAGTAAGAGATATTAGTGTAGGCTGGGATTCCATTTGTAACTGTGGGATTAGAGTCAGAGAAGTGGAAAATTGGAGTAGACCAAAATTCATGTGAAGTGGAAAGTACAGCTGGCAGTGGTGCTAAAGAAGGGGAAAAACAAATAAGGGAAGCATTATTTTAAAATCTGACTCAACCATCTAGTGGGAAAGAAGCAGTCAAATGAAGAGGCTTTCACTGCCTCAGCTTCCTGTGACTGTGGGTTGGTTCTGCAGACTTAAATTCAGCTCAACAGCTGGAAAAGGCAAAACCAAATGATTTGGAGGCAGGAAAAGGTGGGATCCCTATGGATTCCTGTCACTTCTGTCAAGCAAGTAAATGGGAGGATGAATTCAAAACAAAGTCAATTGTGATGAAGAAAGATTGAAAAAATAATAGAACATTTTCCTAATGCTTGGAATTACACCCAAACTGGACCTTTTAGCTTTCTTTCAATGTCATTTGCACCATGAAGTCCTTCTAGCCCTTACTGTCATGTGTACCTGCAGAACTGATTCTTTTCTTTCATCACTAAACTCTGGAAGATTTTGTGATAATGTCCTGGATATTTGACTTCACGTGTTTGTCTGTTGCCTCTGCTTTGGGCAGGGACCAGGTTTTATCTGACATTGTGCATCCAGAGACAGAGCATCTAGCACATTATCTGGTACAGAGGAGGCACTCCATAATGCTTTTTGACTGAATGGCTAGATGAAAGCATCCAGAAGGATTTTAGAAATATTTTGTTCATATTCTGTTCACTGGACCGCTAAAGAATTTCTATCCAAGGATTTATTCCCATTCTCAGATGAGACTGACTCCTCCTTGATTGTAAGGAAGAAGTCAAACTCCAACCTCCTTGTCTTTAAGAGAGAGGAGACGTACTAGATAAAACATGAAAGGAAACTGACTTGAAAGAAATACTTTAGGTAATGTAGGTAAAATTAAGGTAGGGTCTGTTGTTAGCAATTCTTGTCTCTTTGGTTCTTCTTTCTCTAGTGGCCTCTTATAGGTTACAATTTACCATGTTTCTGAAGTCAAGCCACATAGTATCATCTAGAAGATTCGAAAGAAATATTTTTACACTAAGTGGCAGAAAGAGTAATATTCAGCAACTATTTCATTTACTCTTCTATATTTCTCTGTGACCTTTTTCAGAGATGGCCATATGTCTACTTCTGGCCAATGAGCTTTTGGGAGGTGGTATATCTCTCTCCCAGGCTGAGGAAGAAAAAAGTCTGTGCAATTTGCTAGTCTTTCTCTCTCCCTGTCATAGCAACTGAGGAGGATGCATATTACATGTAAGCTTCTAAAAGATGGTGGAGACTTCCTCAGCCTGGGCCCTTGAGTGACTGTGTGTAACAGAGCTCCCACCAACCCACTGAGAACATGCAGCAGAAGGGAGAACTGACTTCACTATGGAGTTGTTTGCTATGGCATCATGACCTAGGCTATTCTCACTAACACCCACCACTTACACTTTTCAGCAATTCCCTTGTTGCCCACACTTTCACCTGTACTTCTCTCAATCTATCAGACCTCATCTTTCCCTTATATTCTACAATGTCATGGATTCATGGTTTTTAAAATATTTTCTGTCATTTTAGGGATTTGACATGAGCAAGGCAGCAGTATTTTGATTTTTTTTTTTTTTGCTCAGCCAGTAATTTTGATGTGATCTCAGAATATGCATATTGTGGATACATTTGAGGATGGTAGGTTCATAAGAGAAATAAAACTGCTTAAAACACGCTCTTCTCATTTGAAGTAGACTTCACGATACAAAGTGACAGCTGTTCATATAACATGATTTAATTTAGCAAAATTATTGCACACCTATTATATACCTAACCATGGGCTTACTGGATGCTGTAATGAGAGCTAGGGGGTGGGAAAATAAAAATGAATTATAAATCATAGTTTCTGTCTCCTCCCCCCAAAAATAAAATAACTTCTATAGTTTTAAGGATGGAAAATATTGTTCAGTTGAGACATTAATGTAACAAAGCAGGGAAATATTGAGTATTCTTTCATTGAAGCCCAAACATATAGATGAAAGTAAATCTGCTGTGGAGTAGCTGAACTCTGCCATCTTGTCTCTTTTGACCACGGTGATCCCTTAGACAATTGTTTTTAGAAACTCCTTTTTCTCTGCTGAGCTCTAAACTAATATGAGTCATAGTAGGTAAACGAGAATTTCTCAGAGGGACTATAATTTGAACCTGGCTTTGAAGGATATGATACAATGAAGGGCATGAGGCTAGCACTCAAGGCCTTTGAGAAGAAAGATGAGAATAGAAGGGGTATGGAAATGACCACCCGGGGGCACCCACAGCTACATCTTAGAAAACAGTAGAAGTGGTCCAGGTTTCGGTGGGTCTTCTTATTCTTTTATCAGAAATATGACTCTTCATTATTTAACCTTTTTCAGCACTTCATCTTGTGGATTCCCTACTGCCAGTTTTGTAGTTTCTGTACAGTGATTAAAATGTGGGAACATTTCCATTTTTGTAATGATATCTGGTTTTTAGTCATTTTTATATCCATACAAAGCCTCAAACTCATTTCCTGGACTATCTCTCTTTATCGTCATCTATCTTTTCTTCTTTTCTCTATTATTCTTCACCTGACTCTTGATACCAGATAGACACACAGGCTGCGGTGTGGCAACACCGTCTCTGGGAGGATCTCTCACGATCTGGATAGAACTCTATCATGGTGTTTATCCTCTCATGTCTTCATTTAGTTCCTCTGTTTATTCCACAAGTGTTGACTGAGTGTCAGAATTGTGCTGGATCTTAGGGATATAAAGAAGAACAGTATGTTCTCTGCCTTCAGAGTATTCACAGTCTTAGAAAGGAAATAAACTTATAATATCCTGCAGTAAAGTGGGATGGTTGTATCAGAGTTATGATTAAGGAATAGTAGATGACCTAAGTGTTGAGAGCTGAAGTTCAAATCTGGCCAGAATTTTTAGCGTGTCATCTGATTTCTATTTCTGACTTAGTTGACTGTCAATGAAATATTTTCTTTTGGGTTAGTCTGATCCTAGTGCCTAAAAATGGACTCAACATCTGCCACTAGAGGTGTTCAAATCAGCCACACACCACATGAAGTAGGAATGGGGGTGCAATGACTCCCCAAAACAATTTTGGGAGTATTATTACCAAAAGAAGAGGGAAAGAATATATAAAGACCCAGAATAGCAAATATCTCCTAGCTGTGGTGAGCCTATCTGAAAAGAATTCTAGGAAGCCATGGGACAGACTAGTTCAGAGGGAAGAAGCCTAGAATACAAACTAGACACATCATGAGAGAACCAGCACGTACATGGAGGTGTGACAGATATTTCCTTTTCTCCCATCAGATGCAATTTGCACCATTTTCTCCACTCTGTTTTGTGTCCCAGGAAAATGACTTCGATGGGCTGCCCTAGCCAAGCTCCTTTGCTCCATGACTTCCACAATCAGAAGATGGGAAGGTGGGAATAGAGAGAGATGGGGTATTTATTCCCTTTGCTCCTTCCTTGCTGGGCTGAGGTAGCAGTAGCTGTGCTCTTTTCCAGAAGCCCAGAACTCTGTCCCATAATCCTCCCCTACAGCTACAGTACCACTATCACCTTTATTAGGGTCTATAATCTTCTCCCTCTCCTTGGCCTTTCAGCCTGAAAGGTAGAGCGGCTCTGTGATGTTGCTGGCCCTGAAGTGCCTCACCACTCCTTGCTGGTTTTCTTTAACCTCAATCACATTATTTAAATATGTGAACTATTGCTCTGTTGAGTGGAGTCTGTCTCTTGGTGGGTCCCCTGATGCAGGATGGGGCCTAGCTGCTGGTGTTAGATTAAGAATCTGCTAAGGACAAAGAGCCCTCAAACATTGGTAGACTGCAGAAACAGATGACGGGCAAACACTGGGCTGTGTGGAGTCCTCCCGTCTTGTGGAACATATTGAAAGGTAGCCCAGGAGCAGGAAACACACACACCCTAGCAAGTCAGGGAAGAGCTAGTGGCAAATAATGGGAGGGCCACTGCATAGGACAATTCCAGTGATCACTATTCACACTGAATTCTAAGTAATGAAAATATTTTCATTGGAATTCAGGATCCAATTCTAGTCTTCACATACAGCTAGACAAGAAAAAGTGAATTACCCTTCCTAGAAGTACTGAGGTGTTGGGGAAGTAGTCCTTGTGGGATTATTCATTAGGCAGGGTCGTCGGAGTTACAGACACCACAGAGGATAAGAATAACACTGCTTTTATAAATTCTTTTGAGAGAACGTTAACAGCTCTTTCAATTTCTTCATTTCCTTTGGTAGGTTATTTAAACTCTGTAAGCCACAGTTTCCTCATCTATTGACTGAGGATAATAATATCCACTCCTGTGTGTGGGCTAATCTTGTAGTAGCTATGGGAGCATAATCTTGGCAAAAGTGTGGTGATAGATTTCTCAGTGCATTAGCTGGGGTCTTTGGTCCATTAAGTGCCCTGTAATGAGAGGTTTGGGAGGTGTATTCCCTTGTCTGAATTCTCATGTGGTGGAAATATGATTTAAAGAAATGGTATACAAACAACCAATGGGTCAAAAAGAACTCAAAAGAGAAGTAAAAAAATCTTCAAACAAATGAAAATGGAAACACAATGTATCAAAACCTATAAGATGCTTCAAAAGCAGTTCTAAGAAGAAAGTTTATAGTGATAAATGCCTCCATTAAAAAAAGAAAGATCTTTTTTAAATTTTATTGAGGTCATAAGAGTTTATAACATTGTGAAATTTCAGTTGTACATTATTATTTGTCTGTCACCGTATATATGTGCCCCTTTACTGCTTATGCTGAACCCCCAACCCCCCTCCCCTCTGGTAACCACCAATCTGTCTTCTTTGTCTATGTGTTTCTGTATCTTCTACCTATAAGTGAAATCATGTGGTGTTTGTTTTTCTTTGCCTGGCTTATTTAAATTAACATAATACCCTCAAGATCCATCCATGTTGTTGAAAATGGGATGATTTTGTCTTTTTTATGGCTGAGTAGTATTCCATTGTATATATATATATATATATATATATATGTAACATTTTCTTTATCCAATCATCAGTTGATGGGTATTTGGGTTCTTCCCACATCTTGGCTATTGTGAATAATGCTGCAATGAACATAGGGGTGCATAAGTCTCTTTGAATTGTTGATTTCAGGTACTTTGGATAAATATCTAGCAGTGGCATAGCTGGGTCATATCATATTTCTGTTTTTAATTTTTTGAGGAATCTCAATGCTGTTTTCCATAGTAGCTGCACCAGTTTGCATTCCCACCAGCAGTGTATGAGGATTCCCTTTTTTCCACATCCTCACCAACATTTGCTATTTTTTGTCTTGGTAACTGTAGCCATTCTAACAGGTGTAAGGTGATATCTCATTGTAGCTTTGATTTGCATTTCTCTAATTAATAGTGATGTTGGACATCTTTTCATGTACATATTGGCTAGCTGTAATCTTCTTTAGAAAAATATTCATAACATCTGCCCATGTTTTGATTGGTTTGTTTGTTTTTCTGTTGTTGAGTTGTGTGAGTTCTTTATATACTTTGGAGATTAACCCCTTGTCAGATATATGATTTGCAAATATTTTCTCCTGGTTAGTGGATTGTCTTTTCATTTTTGTCCTGGTTTCCTTTGACTTGCAAAAGTTCTTTAGTCTGATAAACTGATGCTTATTTTTTTTCGTTTCCTTTGCCTAAGTAGACAAGGTATTCAAAAAGAGATTTCTAAGGCCGATGTCAAAGAGTGTGCTGCCTATATTTTCTTCTAGAAGTTTTATGGTTTCAGGTCTAATATTCATGTCTTTGCTGCATTTTGAGTTAATTTTTGTGTATGTCAAAATATAATGGTCTACTTTCATTCTTTTGCGTGTAGCTGTCCAGTTTTCCCAACACTATTTATTGAAGAGACTTTCTTTTCTCCATGGCATGTGCTTAGCTACTTTGTTTAAGATTAGCTGTACATGATGTGTGGTTTTATTTCTGGGCTTTCAATTCTGTTCCATTGATCTGAGTGTCTGTTTTTGTACCAGTACCACGCTGTTTTGGTTACTATAGCTTTGTAGTATATTTTGAAGTCAGGGACTGTGATGCCGTCAGCTTTGTTTTTTTCCTTTAGGATTGCTTTAAATATTCAGGGTCTTTTGCTGCCCCATATGAATTTTAGGATTCTTTGTTCTATTTCTGTGAAGAATGTCATTGGGATTCTGATTGGGATTGCATTGAATCTGTAGATTGCTTTAGGTAGTATGGACATTTTAACTATGTTTATTCTTCCAATCCACGTGCATGGAATATCTTTCCATTTCTATATGTCATCATCGATTTCTTTCAGTAATGTCTTATAGTTTTCATTGTATAGGTCTTTCACCTCCTTGGCTAGATTTATTCCTAGGTATTTTATTCTTTTTGTTGGGATTGTAAATAGAATTCAATTTTTGAATCCTCTTTCTGTTAGTTCATTATTCGAGTATAGAAATGCAACTTATTTTTGTAAGTTGACTTTGTACCATGCAACTTTGCTGCAGTTGATTATTTCTAATAGTTCTCCAACGGATTCTGCATGGTCTTCTATATATAAAATCATGTCATCTTCAAACAGTGAGAGTTTCATCTCTTCATTGCAATTTGGATACATTTTATTTCTTTTTCTTGCCTTATTAGTCTGGCTAAAACCTCCAGTACCATAGTGAATAAGAGTGGTAAGAGTGGGCAGCCTTGTCTTGTTCCTGGTCTCCCAGGGATGGTTTTCAGTTTTTCCCCATTGAGTATGATGTTGGGTGTGAGTTTGTTATAAATGGCATGAGAAAGAAGGAAATCCTGCCATTGGGAACAACATGGATGGAACCTGAGGGCATTATGCTAAGTGAAATAGGTCAGACAAAGAAAGACAAATACTACATGATCTGACTTAAATGTCGGATTTGAAAATACCAAACTCGTAGAAACAGACAGTAGAGTGGTGTTTACCCGGGGCTGGAGAAATGGAGAGATGTTGGTCAAAGGGTACAAATTCTCCATTTATAGTGTGAATAAGTTCTAGAGATCTAACATACAGCATAGTGATTATGGTTAGTAATACCGTATTATATACTTAAAAGTTGCCAAGAGAGTAGATCTTAAATGTTTTCACCACAAAAAAGAAATGGTAATTATTTGATGTGATGGTGATGATAGCTAATGCTATGGTGGTAATCATTTTGCAATATATAACTATATTAAACCAATACCTTGTACACCTTAAACTTACATAATGCTATATGTCAGTTATAACTCAATAGAGCAAGAAAACAAAATAGTGTATAATCTCAGAACAAATCTAACCACCAGGTTGCCTTGGTTCTGAATGACCAGAATTAAGGAACCCAGATATATTAATTTGTTCCTGAAGAAAGGGCAGAATCCTCCTTTGAGCCTGGGGCTGAGTCAAGTGGCTCAGACTGAAGGTAAAACATTGCGGTGGGGGACAGGGCTGGATCAGTCATTACAGTAGTCCTCCCTTATCTGTGGAGGATATGTCCCAAGACCCCCAGTGGATGCCTGAAACGGTGGATAGTAGTGAATCCTATATATACTATGTTTTTTCCTATACATACATACCTATGATAAAGTTCAGCTTATATATTAAGCACAGTAAGAGATTAACAGTAATAATAAAATAGAACAATTATAATCATATACTGTAACAAAAGTTACTGTGTATCTTAGCGACCTCAGCGTATGATCTTTTTCTTTCTTTCGCATTTTCACTTAAAGGAAGCACTTTGTGGCTTCTCTTTGGCATATCCAAAGGGCCACAGTACACTTCTCTGGCACTTTGGGGCCATTGTGAAGTAAAATAAGGGTGACTTGAACACATGGACTGTGATACTGCAGCAGTCTACGGTCGGTCTGAAAACACAGACAGCTACTAAGTGACTAGTGGGTGGATAGTATGCACAGCTTGGATACGCTGCACAAAGGGATGATTTGCGTCTCGGGTGGGACACAGCAGGACAGCGTGAGATTTCATCACACTACTCAGAACAGTACCAATTTAAAACTTATGAATTGCTTACTTCTGGAATTTTCCATCTAATACTTTTGGATAGTGGTTGAATGTGGTAACTGAAACCACAGAAAGTGAAACTCTGGTTAAAGGGGACTACTGTATATTATCATGTGGATTATATTATGGGACCCAAACAAACAAATAAACCAAGAAGTTCTGTGATAAAAAGCCTCATTTCTAGAAGTATTCAGAAAACCCAAAAGTCATCAACAATTTTGAGGCAAATAGGTTTCTTAGCATCTCTCTAAACCCAATCAAGTCATCAGAATCATTAAACTCCATTAGCCTCCATCAAAGTTCCCATCTTAAGTATTCAGAGTTAACTTGTTGTTGCATAAGAAATTTGGATGATAATCCATGTAATCAACTTAATAATTTATTCAGAAATTGGACCTATGACTTTTTGCATTTCTTTCCAGTTTTTTTTCCCCCAGAAAAATCAATATAATGAGATTATGTTAACAGTTACTTTTAGTGAAGGGTTTTATTGGAAGGGTCATCTCAGTAAGTACTTTATCTAAGAGCCTAGCAGGCACTGAAAAAGTAAATTTGTGTACCAATGATATCAATTACAGCTTTATGTAAAATAAATAATGATGATAATATTGTAATGCGAATGGAAAATTCCATTGCACACAAACTATTAGAAGCAGCTCAGCATTAAAATATGACTGATGACAATCCAATTAAGCCAAGTATTTCCTCCCTGGTTTAAGGTTACTTGTTTGAAGCACTCCATGACTCCATCCAGACTTTTGTATTGGCCCTGACCAGAATTGGTGGCATGGCTTACCATCATTTGCAATTTTATGGAAAGTAACAATGCAATATAGCATGCTTTCAAGACGTAATGACTATGTATTTGGAGAGCAGAGTGAATTATTAAATCACAGTCTTTGAATCTATCCCTAAAATTGACATGTCAGTGAATTAGTTTGTCAAACTTTGATAAGAAGTTGCGATGGAGAGTGTTGAAGTAAGATGAAAGGGGCAGTAGATTGGCTATCTCTCTGTAACGTCTGTCAAATATTTAATCAAATAGGCAAATAGGGCCTGAAAATGCAGACCAGTCAGCTCAAGTCTTTTGTTTTGCACTTATACAATGTGGTAAAATCATCTGGTTGCAAGATTTGGCGGGTCCAGTTGTCTATGCCTTCCACCTGTGTGTAGCAATGGGGACTGGGGAGGGGAGACCTTGAAAGGGAAGTCCTGACTCTTGTCCCTGGAACACAGTGACTCAGGCTCTCTCAGTGTTCCAGGAGGACACATCCTCTTCCTTATGTAGGCCCAGAACTGAGGATGATACAAACTGACTACTTTTGCTAAAGTTCCAAAAGGAGCTTGTAGATTAAAGAGGAAATGAATTTTGGCATTTTAACTGATTTTACTCATCTGATTAATTCATTATTTCTACAAGAATTTAGTGAGCTAATTCTATATTTCAGGCCCAATTTCAGGGACTGGCAATGTGAAGATGAGTAAGACATGGACCCTGATCTCAGGAAGCTGACAGTTTGCTGGAAGATGACATGTATGTACATAAATGAAGAGAGGTGAGTGTCAAGGATGCTATTGCAGAAATATGCAGAGAAGTTGTCAACTCTCACTGGGAGAAGAAGTAGGGTGAGAGTGAGGGCATTCCAGGTGAAGGTAACAGCTGAGCCAGGTCACCAAAGGTGGAGCTTTGGAAAAGCCTGGTGAATTCAGTATCTACTAGTAGAAGCTCAGCTTGGCCAGAGAGGGGCTGATCACGAGAGTCTCTAATATCATAGTAAATAGTTTAGACTTCATTGTCTAAGCTCTGCGAAAAGATTTAAAGGCAGGATTGAAACATGGTCAGAATTACAAAGTAAGTAAGATGCTCACGGACAGGAAATATTTGATCGCATGTTTGCAATTGGCGATGAGAAGACTAGTGGGGAAGACCTTGCAGGAGTAGTAATGATTAACATTTACTGAGCTTTTAATGTGTTCACAACATATTATATGGATTGATTAATTTAATCTGTACTATAATTCTGAATGCTAGTTAACATTCATGTTAATGCTAGTTTATTGAAGAAAGACTAATGTTTGGGGAGGTTAAATAATTTGTTCAAGGTGGGAGATTGGTGGCCAAGTTGGGACTTTAACTCAGGACACATAATCACTGCTTGGTTCTCTCCCTTCCCCAGGAAGGCATGTGGCCAAGAGGAGCCATGACAAAGGTAGTAGCGGAAGGAATGGAGACAGGGCACGGTGAAATCTCATTCAGAAGGTGGAATCCAAGACACCCAATTTAATTGGTGTAATAATTTTTTCCTCTTTTGTAAATATGCCAGGTCATCTATCCTAATATTCTAGAGATGTAAATTAACTGATTTTGAGGCTATTACTTCTCACTCTATTAGTGCTTTTAAATTTACTATAGAATAATGCACAAACTCTGCTGGAAGCAGGAGTACCCTTGGCTTTTAAAGCCAAAATGCAAACCAAAATGAAAAGTTTTAGGCTGTCATATGTCAGGTCAAGGGTCCCATATGCATCCTTTGAGTTCCCACAGTGCCCTGTGTTTATTGCTATCTTTGTATTTTCCATGCTGTATTGAAATGCTCTGCTTGTTGCTCTGTATCTTTCTTCAGATTGATGTTTTTGACAGCAGGGATCATTTTCTAGCTGACTTCAATACAAGAAAAAAAAATGGAGTGTTTGCCATACCAAAGTTGTGGGTGCTATTTTAAGTTCTTGCAGTAAGTATATGTATAACATGTAGTGCTGGCAAGACAGCTTGGTGGGGAAACCTGCCATGTTATCAGTCAATTTCAATACAATGTGGTAAGAGCTTTGATGGTGATATGTATGGGGCCAATGGAAGCATGGATAAGATCTACCGTATCATATTTAGCCAGAGAGAGGAGAAGTTTGTGTAGGTTTCCCACAGGAGGTAATTATGGAAGTGAGTGTTTAAAAATGTATGTTTATTATCATTCAGGTTAGGTCAGGCCAGCAGATAAGGAGACAATTACCGTTGAAAAGATGGTTTGTTGCTCAGAGTTCCCAAGAGGAGGGGGAGCACCATGCATGCAGGGACCACAAGGGGAAGCACCAGAGCCTGTCAGGAGGCAGAGGGAGTGAGGAGAAAACTTGACAAAGAGCCTTTTTTTTGTGGTTTTCATGGGAAGAAACTAGCAATGCAGAGTAAATAGGTTTAGGATTGGCTAGTTTGAATCATTCCAGGAGGCTCTGGGGCAAAGGGGATCTCCCTAGTTGTCTGTTACCCTCCCCTGGGGTGATTAGGGCAGCGGGGACAGTGGCCTGGAGTGTGAGAGCCTCATAGAGAAGGTGGTCTGAGTGTGGGCTCTGGACTGGCTGGTTTGCATGTGAAAGATGTGCTATCAGGTGAATTGTTTACTGTGTCTAGGAATTGGCTAATCCTTGAAGGAGCAGTCTCTTCAGGATCAACAAGGCCCTGGGTATCAAAAGGTCAGAAATAGAGAAAATTAAAAGGCATGATTAATACAGTGAGTCTGGGGGTACGAGAAAGAAGCATCCAAGCAAAGAGCTGGCCAAGGACACACCAAAGAGACGAAAAGCTTGAGCAGATAGAGTGAACAGCACAGCACAATGCGTGCCCTGAATGCCTATAGTTGAGTTTCACTAGAATTGCAGGACTAGGGATGGCAAGAGATGAGACTGCCGGGAAAAACCAGAGACAAAGTCAGCAGGAGCCTGGATGTTCTCCTGGAGAGCATGTGTTCTGGAGAGTTGGATCAGTTAGGCATGGGCAACAGTCGCAAAAAGCCAAGGTAGAGGCCATTGTCACCATCCAAATGAGAGAAGATGAGGTTTAGACCAACAATATGGCAATGGGGATGAAAAACAAAGGAGTGGTGTGGATGTAGATAGACAGGATTTGTTAGAAGTTGATACTTGAGGTGGCATCCATTTTGTATTGTATGTCCAGATCCTGGCATGTAGTAGAGACTCAGAACATGTCTGTTAAATAGACTAATTTCTGGGTTTTTTTGAAAGTTCTTATATAATATACTTTATTCACCAGAAATAATATCACCAAGGCTTATAATGGAGCTTGAATATTTCCTTAAATGGCTAAATCTCTTACAATCATTTTTACTGGCCTCTCTCAAGAGAATAAAAACAATTTCAGCCTAATTATCCCAGGTTACCTGAGAGGAATCATTATTGCGCACGGATAGCATCAAAGAAAGCTCCCCATCCTCCCTTTACAAAATCAAGGAGGTGATTTCCCAGCCAGATCACAGCAGTTTTGATAGCAAGAGAATTTTGGACTCCTCAGTTAATTAGTTTTATGGCAGCCATCTTCTATAAACATATCCTTTGCTAGTCTTCAGGAATTTTATTTTCACCAAGTGCTGAAGAAACAAGACACACTCTTGAAGAATCTAATGACTATCCTGGATCCAGATAGAAAAAGCTGAAGCATTGTTCATGACTCAAAGCCAGTAACGTGCACACCTGTCCGCCACCGGCCTCACAGTCACAAGCTTCGTGATAGTCATTATTGGTTACCTGGGGCTGATGCAATCAACGTGGAAGATGTTTCTGGTTTGGTATCCAACTTTCTGACAGCGCATTTACATAGAGACAAAGACACGGCATTTTTGATTCAGAAGGGTGCCTTACGTTAGCTTTCAGTGAGGCATCTTCTCCCATTGCGGTAAAGATGTTACTATATAGGAAAATAACAGGTACTTTACAGAGGTTATTTTATTTAAATCTCACAGCAGCTCTTGGAGGAAGATATTCTATAAAGAATTTGATAAAAAGGTAACAACAGTGCCTAACAGAGATGATAAGACTTGTCCACGGTCTCATGGCAAGAATTTAAATTAGATTTATGTGACTCCTGAGCTCATGTTCTTTCCACTATGTTATTGAGTTTATTATTATCATCATCATGTTATTATTATCACAAAAGTGATGTTTACTAATTGTAGACAATTTGAAAAAATAGGAAGAATAAAAACCCGCTCATAACTCATCATAAACATTTTAGTTTATTTTCCTTAGCTTTTTTTCCCCCCAACCAGTTCCTTCTATTTTTACATGCCTATGAATACATTGCATAGATAATTTTGTATCTCTTGGGAAGATTTTAGATCCTTTTTTGGGAGAGAATCTGAATGATATAAAAGAGGCTGAAAATAGGAGGGAGCATAAACTTGAAGAAGTGGAAAGAGATATTAAGAATTAAGAAACTTTGCAAACCCAAGAACATGTCAATCATGATAATTTATTTTGAAACATTTTTGCAGTCTTAAAGAAGTAGCATCCTGTCACTGCCAATACTCAAACTTGGAAGACACCTGCACCGCTATGCAGCCAAATCTCCAGAGTCCCAGTCAATTCCTATTAAAATAATTTGCCTTCTTTCCATCTCAGTAAAATATTACAATAACTAGATTATTATGACAGTTGGATCTCTTTCTCTAGATAAAGAAGTGGTCACAGGAGAGTGAAGTTGTATGGACTGTATTTGTGAGAAAGTAATTAATTGTGAGATTTTGTCAAACTCATCCAATAATGGCACTATGATAAAACCAGGGAAATGAATGAATTCTATTCCATGAGATTTAGAAACTCCTTCCAAGCGATATTTTGAGATGGCAATCAGGAGTCCACTATTCCCTGGTGACTGATAAACTTGAAATAAAGTTAAATAATTATTTTCAAAGAGTTTATTACTTTAATCTAATCCTCAGCTTCTTTGTCTCAATAAGTGGATCACCTTATTTCAGCCACGCAAATTAGCACGCTCTCTGGAATCCAGCCCAGGGAGGCATTAGGATTTGAGGAAACATGAGGAGTTCTAATGCCCTTTCTGCCATCCAATTGCCTTTTGAGATGATGTTTTACTGGGAAAGTTTTTCGTTTTAGCTGAATATAGAGTATTGCAATAGTTTAGCAACAGAAGTCAATGCAAAGAATGGATCTTGCCTGACAAGAATTAGCAGAAGTGTGGTTTGAACTATCTGGGATTGATAGTAAGAGTATATAGGCAGGTGAATAGCTTAGTCCAAAGCTAGAAATGCAGCCTTGCGTGGGGGCAGTGGTGTCAGCAATGCATGCTCAGCTGAGAAGGCAGAAATCACAGTTGATGGGTGAAGCCAAGTCAGGGACCAAATTGTTGGCCAAATGTTGGAGAAAACATTCAGATTCCTAGATTGAGAGTGAAGTTGGTCCAAGAACCAAAAATGGGTCATGTATCACAAACAAGAACCAGCAAGAGATGACCACAACTTGGACAGATGTTTTCTTGTTACCTTAGATATCTTTTTTGCTCCAAGTGAGTGACTTTCACCCTTCTGAGGCCATCTTAAGGGAGTCACAGAGTTGGCATATTGGAACCATATCCAGCTGATAAGATAAATTTAGGTAATTGGATAAGGCCCGGATACCTTGGTTGATAAGCTATCTAAAGACAAGTGAATGACAAATATTTTAATGAATACATGTGATAAGGACGTGACAAAAATAAAGCCACAATCATTGGGGCTCAGAAAGTTATTTCAAACAACTTTAAGGGGGTCTTTGGTTAGGTTAGTAATTTCCCATCCGCTTAGAGCAACAACCGTTTAGAGCAACAACCATCCCGTCAGCCCTCCCCTTCCCAGCCATAGGCCATGTGTTTTTTAAACTTAGATTTCATCTTATCTTCTAAACTTCACAGAAAAGTCTTTGAAACTCTCGTGTCCTCCACAATAGTTATTTTTCATTCAGCTTTGTAGGTGACACACTTTCGTGATATATTTTCTATCAATATTTACATCTCTCTTTCTTATTTTAGATTCTTGTTTGTATCTTATTTTCCTAACCGATTATAATCTTCCAAAGGTCAGAAACCAAGATGTGGACTTTTGCATTCCTCTGACCATGCAGATATAGTGCCTTACATGCACTAATTACCATAGGGATGGTGGTCAATTGGGTGAGAATCAATAATTACCTTTAAATGACTTTTTTGCTGAGTTCTCATCTCTACATTCCCATTTTCGACATAACTTACTTGGAAGATTTTATTTTTTCTTTTGTTCTTTCGTGAAGAAAAGGGAGGAGATCTAAGTGCATAGATCGAAGGCATGGGGCCTGGGGTTAATCCTGTGACACACAAAACTTTCTGTCTTTGGTTAATAAGATAAAATAATGTATATGAAAATGCTTTATAAGCTGTTAAAACCCTTTGGAAGCAGTAACTTTTGTTTGATTAAAACTCTGGGAGCCGATGATTGCTTTGTAGAAATTTTTTCAATACCCTTACTATTTGTACAATATTGTTTTTAAATATACATTAATATATTTTGATCTCTATACGTAAAGGCATTCTATATTCATAATAAAACACTATTAGAGTTAAAAGTGACTGTAATAGTTTGTTAGGACTGGCAAAATAAATACCATAGACTGGGTGGCTTAAAGAACAGAAATACATGTTCTCAGAGTCCTGATCAAGGTGCTGGCAGGGCTGGACTCCTCTGAGGCCTCTCTCCTCTGTCCTGCAGACAGCTGCCTCCCTGCTGTGTCCTCACATGGTCTTCTCTCTGTGCACGCATCCCTGATGTCTCTTCCTTTTCTTATAAGGATATTCTATTGTATCGGGGCCCCACACTATGACTTCATCTATCCTTAATTACTTCTTTAAAGAGAGGTAAGTCCAAATATAATCATATTGGGAGTTGATGTGTGAATTCTAGGGGGGACACAATTCAGTTTATTCCAGCAACTTTATGGTTTAATCCAGTCCCCACACTTTACAAATGAAGAAAGTGAAGTCTGGAAAAGGAAAGTGCCCAGTAAGTCAGTTACAGAACTGGCACACACACCTGTGAGCCTGGCTCCACTCATGCCCCTGCCCGCCTTTCCGTCCCATGATTCCTTTCTCCAGCCTCCATCCACTTAGCACACAAGCCAAACAGGACACAGCAATGATCTATTTCCACCCTCAGACCCTCAGGAATATGTGTGTAGAGAAACAACTCAAACGTCATCTGGAATATTCTAGCAAATATAAAACTTTGCTTGTAATACTAGTGATGTTAATAATATTCTTCTAAAGTTTTTCAGACTTCCAAAGTATAGCATGTGTGTGTGTATGTTTATATTATAAAATATCAGATTTAGATATGACTGCCTATTTTGATCACCTTTTTTTCACATGTAGAAAATATGAAAAAAGAGGACACAATGATAAAAGAAAGACAGAAATAGCATTGGAGCATATTCGTGCAATTAAAAATGAGCAATCTAAAAGTAGATATACAAGTGTTCTTCACACGCACAGTTCCTAGTTAACAAGATCTTTGTCCTAACGTAGGCACGAACATTCAATTCGGAGTGAGGTGGACACACGTGTGAATTGCTGGTTGCCCCTGCCTGCCTCATTCATTAAAAAATCATGCTCCTTCCACAGCTAAGCTGCCTGCCACCCTCCACCCCCGCCACAGGGAGGGTGACCTAAGGACCTGATGTCCTCATTCCTCTTTTCAGACAGAAGAGGAAACCACAGAATAGGCACGGAAATGCCGTGAAAAGTGAACCTTAACTTTTAATGGAGACAGTGAGGCACTATCAGTTGCCCATACACCTGCTGTCCCCTTTGTGGTAATAGAGGCCCCATTTTTTAAAAACCTGGGCATGTGGCTGTCTCGGGTAAAGACTAAGCTTCCCATCTTCGCTTTGCTGCTAAGTGTGGAAATGTGACTACTTTCCGGCAAAGAGAGACAAACAGTTCTTTTCCCTATCGTTTCAGCGGGAGAGAATGCAGAACTAATGGCTAGAACTCAAGCAATCATCTTGGACTATGAGATAAAAGGCGCATTCTGAGGAAGACAGAGTAACAAAATGGAAGGAGTTCATGCCCTTCATAAACATAAATCTACTCCATCCATCTGCTCTCCCTCTGGAGAGAGACAGAGAGAAAAAAAAAAACTTCTCGCTTATTACTATCACATTAGGTTTTCTGACACAGACGGACAAACCTAACCTAACAAATTCAGGAGTCCTTTAACATGTGGAGCAGTTAAAGGCTCAGCAACAGACACTGTTTGTCCTTTTCCAGATGGATGCAGAATATTTTAGTTTCTATGCTTTAATGGACTAGCCTGGGAGCAAAGCCACCATTTACTATATCATTTACTTACTACAATTTCAAATGACAAACTATTTTTCCCATGGAAGTTTATTTTCTTGTATAAAATTGTTTTGGTACTTGGAGACCTGGAAATCATTTTAAATATTCTCTAAAGAATATGAAACCAGTACATGTTATGTTTACTAACTAAAATCTGAGTGGACAAAATGTCCGCTCATGTAAAAGGGCACAACAAAGAGATATGGCGATCAATTGGTTTTGTTCATGGAATTAGAATTTTGATCATGTGCTTGGTCCTGACAGCAAGTTAGCCATCTCTAGTTTCTGCAAGGGCTCCCTTTTAAAGGTCTCATCCTCATTTGTCTTTGGTTTGTCCAATATAGCATTGAGCATTCAATCACTGTTAAATTAATACATTTATGATACCTGATGTTTTTAGATATTTAATACTTTGAGGATCATTTTAAATAATCTTTGAAATACTAAAAACTTCTTAGAATGTTTCGAGTATTTGAACTCCAGTCTTTCCATCTGCCTTCCTATCAGCAGGAAAAAGGATGAAGCAAAGAACGCCAAGCTTTCCTTTAAAAAAAATTACTGGAAATTGTGCACAACACTTTTACAGTGATGGTTGAAAAATACGCCATAATTTTTGATATTCAAGTTGTCCTTCATTGACGTTGAACGTCATTGTATAGTATATGTAATATTCTTTGGAGAATAACAGATATTCATTTTCTTCAAAACTTTTTTAGCTTCTTATTTAAAAGCAGCACTTTTTCAAACTATGTCACTGTACTGCACAAAAATACGTTTTTAACTTTTTGTAATTGAATAAGCAGAGTAAAATGTCAGCACAGTTGAAATTTTGTGTAGACGAGTTGATGTGGAATTAGACCTTGATATTTGCATTTACAATTAAACCAGAGATTAGCAAACCAACAATGATAAACTCCCAGCAATAATAAAGGAAAGACAAGGTAGAGAAGGGATGCTTAAAATAATTAGCTTCTTTTTTTTTTTTTTTTTTCTGCATCCAGGTGTTGAACTTTGTTCCCTGAGATTCTTTCTCCACAGGTGGAGCGGCCTGCTATAAGTAGTGGCAGCAAGATGGCATCTCCCACTGAGAGACACTTGTACCACTTAGTGATGAGAAAGATGCACTAACAAAGGTGGGCATTTCTGCTGTGAGTAGGCTCGTGCATGTCTAAATATATCCCACATCTGCACAGGCACCAGAGGTGCTCTCGCAGTATGGCTTAGCTTCAGTCTTTGTAGAGATTGGTATTGAGTATGTTATGAGAGACCATTGACATGAAGTTGAAAATCCATGTGGACTATATGGAAATAAATATTTGTTTGTAAATGAGGTTGGTTCATCACATAAAACTAATACTTTTTTTTGCTCATCAGGAAGGGTGGTTGGGGGGATCCTGAGATTCAAGTTAGGAAATGTTAACTTACTTTTCTGGGCTTCAGGGAGTGATCATAGCTTAAAGCAGATGATAATGCAACAACAGATGTATATGAGAAAGAATGAACTGGCAGTGGAGTTTAGGATGAGTTGCAGGTTGGACCAACCTAGGACAGCAAGCCCTGATAGAACCTGGGAGAACCCTAATATCCTACACTTGCACAGCTCCCATTATGCCATATTTTGGGAAGAAGTTTCAGTGGAGTTATGGATGGGGAGAATATAAGATGAAAAGTCCTTGAGGAATGAGTGGGATTTTGAAGGTGTAAAGTGTGATCAGATACTCTTGGAGGTAGCTGGAAAAGTTTGGAATTTAAGGAAGGTAGAGAGCAGAGAACCTGACTAAACAATATCCTAATGAGGTGGAAGGGAACGGGAGTTAGAGGGTAGAAGAAAAGAGGACACCTTTCTCAATAGAGGTCAGACTCTCAAAGAGAGAAAACGGTAATGAGAAAGAGCTATGGAAAGTGAAATTAAGGGGAAAGCAGGGCTGAAGAAGCATATCTGTGACTGATGGGAATGAACCCATGGGGACCCAAAGGAAAAGGTGGAACAATGATAGGGACGTGGGCAGAGAAAATAGAGATGCTTGGGAGCAGAAGGATAAGTCACAGGGAAGAACAGAGATGCCTCTTTGACTAAAACATGGGTGGGGGCATGGAAGATAAGACAGGAAAATACAGGCACCATGTGAGGTCAAGAGGAGAGAGTGACAGAACAGTGGCCTGAGTGAGGGGCACAGGGAGGGAGTGAGGAGTGGAAAGAGGACAACTTTATCAATACAGTTTGCCATTTCTAAGGGAGTGAACAAGGTCAAGATTTCAAGAGAGGTTAAGATAGAGAGGAGAAAGCTCAAATGGGTGTCCTCAGCATTAGAAAAGGAGAAGATCCAGCCATTTCCTGAGGTTGAATAGGACAGTAGAAGTGTGGATGGGACAGGGAAAGTGGAAAAAGTTTGAAAACTCACAGGGAGATGGGTGACAGGAAATTAAAACAAAATCCCAAAGTACCAGATAGTGCAATTTTATGAAAGACTCAGATAGATGTGATTTGTGATATTTTTCTATAATACTGGAAATAGGCATGTAAAATGGGCAATGAGGATTACTCAATCAGTGTAGAATTTGCTTGTCAGATTCACTCATTCATTCATTCATTCGTTTGTTCAATAAAATATTTACTTTGCACAAGGCATTTTTTTAAGTACCAGGTGTTCACTGGAGCACAGAAAACAGTCTTGAGGCCCAAGAACTTTATAGCCTAGAGCTGGAGGAAAATTAAGAAACAAAAAATGACAATAAAGTGTGATAAGGACATTCTTGTGTGCCATGGGAACACAAGGCACTTGAATCCCACCTCGAAGGGTAGGGACTGTGAAAGGAATACATGACGCAAGGCAAAGTCTAAGAATATTGAACAGATCATCCATGACAGAGGCAGGGCCCCACAAAGCCCTGTGAAAGAAAGGGTCTAGAAGGGGCCTGGAGAATACTGACTGGACTTAGAGGGTGGCTGGAAGTGGGATAGAATGAGGAAGATGGGCTGCAGAGAGTGTTTTGTCCCTACAAGAGGGAAGGGTTGGGATAAGCTGGAAAGGCATGCCAGCAATAATAAAAGGAGATTGCTGTGTGGGCGGATATTGGATAATGGAGAGAGTTAAAGAAATGTAACTGGTCTTCTGATTGCTTTTGACAAACGGGAACTGGGGCACAGGAAGAGTCAGTTCTGCATCCCCTATGTGTGCCCCCCAGAGGTTGGCTTGTGTTGAAACAAAGTGAACCCAGATCCTGGAATTGTGCCTAGGCTCGAACCATGGCTCTGCATCAACTTTCCGGAACCTCAAAGTCCTCATCTCTAAGATTATTATGGAATTTAACTTTCCAAGTTGTAGGATAATTTATGAAAAAAGCGCTTGGTAAAGTTTAACTTGCAAAATAATTATTTGACTTAAAAATGCTTCCTACAGCATTCGCAAGCAGCTTTGTCCAGCTGTCAGCATAACCCTTCATCACAGCATTTCTCTTCCCAAAGAAAGTGGAGAATCATTAGCCCACCCGTGAATGCCAGAACATCGAAGAATCTAGCCACTTTGTTTACTTCTCAGGCAGCATTCAGGTAATGAGTTTTTAACACTTGTGGTCTATGGCTTGGAAGCTCTGTGATTTCACATCTCAAACGCAAACCAAGACGTAGTCGGCAAGCATCTGTGAGACCAGCAGGAGGGGACTACTGGGCACTGCTGATCTGAGAAGAAACACTTTGGGGTGTATCACACTGTGGCAAACCTAATCCAATATTAATTAGAATTTAATGGTGTTACAAGAGCATCCAGGAGTTTCAGCTGCCTATAATCATGACGTGTTCCTTCTATAGCAGTGTTTTTCTCTGGAATTTGCTTCTCCATCTCGCCTTCTCCAAACCCTTTCCTTTCCCTCACTTCCCGCATAAACTATACTGCAAACTCACCCTCTACAGCAGGTCTAAGATTCTTTAAAATATGTAAAGTAGCTACTTCATTGTCTTAAGCAACTTATATAAATTCAGAGTTGGGACTTGAACCAGGTATTTCCATTAACTACTAGGCTATTAACTACTAGGCTGTGCCACATAGGAAACATGATTCATTTGAATACACACCAGGAACCTGAACCACATGTAGTCTGGCTTACTTTAGGTTCTTTTTAGAAAGATGATACGCTATTTGCTTTTTTTTCTTCCTAAGTTTCTGATTTAAAAAATTTGGTCTAATACCAGTTTGAGCTGGTTCACTCATTTTTAAAAACTTGTATTTATTAACTGAGAGATTGGTTGGTACATTCATTCACTTACTAAACAAATCTTCATTCATGCAACAAACACTTGTGCCAGGCAGACATGGAGAGAGATTGTAAGACTGGCCTGGAACTTGAAGAGCACATGTGGGTTGGGAGATTTGAAAGAGGAAGGGCAGAGCCCAGAGGAAGGACATCAGCGTGACAGTCAGTTCTGGCACAGGAGGAGTGATGCTTAGGCTGAGACTTAAGGACGCGTGAGAGTGGCTGGTTCAGAAGGGACTGGGTGGGACACATAGTGGGCAGAGTTCACAACTTCTGCAAAGTTCTAGAGGTGAGAGTTTGGTTGGTATATAGAAGCTAAACAGCAGAACGGATTTAGGGAGTGCAGAAATGGGGGCAACATTGGGAAGAACCTTTCACTCTATGCTGAAAAGCTTGAACTTTCATCACATAGGCAATAGTGAGTTATTCATGGATTTAAAATAGTGGGATAACATAGAGAGATCTGCATTTAACTTTGGCAGGAATGGGAAGAAAACATGTGGTGGCATCTATTAATACATTGATTAAAGAAATCACTTTAAGGTATATGAAATTAGTGTGGTAGGTTCTAGCACCAAGGTTTGATGGAATGCTAAGGAGACCCCCTTTCCAAAATATTTTTGCAGGGCCACTTGAATTTCTTATTGAAATTAAAATAAAAGCAAATTTTTGTAGAGTTTTCTTTAAACAAAGCAGCACTGGAGTGGATTTCGAGACTATCAGTCATTCTGATCTTAGTGGAATGGTGCCCATGCTTCTGCTATTCTCCCAAGCTTAGAAGAAGTTGTGGCTTGGTGAGATTTTTGAGTTTTAGCAGTGTGATGATTTGAATCATTTTGGAACCTGCATCATTGAGAGAAGAGACACAGGACAACTCTAAGACACGGGGGAAAAGAGGCTCATACGAAGTGTGGCAGGGGTGCTGGTGATGGAAGCATTGCTTCTAAGTGAGGAATCAGGACAGGATGTGCAGAGGGGAAACACTGGTGCTGGACTTTGAAGAATGTGATGATTTTGACACTTAATGAAAGAGAAGACTCTTGGTGGGAGGCCAGAGGAGCAAAAGTGTAGAGGTTGGAAAGCAGGGACTGGATACGGGGAGCAGTGAGTTTTTCAATGTTCTGGGCATAGCACGTAGGAAGAGAAGTAATGGGAAATAAGATGGAAAAGTCCACTGCAGAAAAGCTGTGAAGACCGTGAATATCAGGCTGTAGTGTTTAGATTTCACACAAGTTTCTCAGAATGGAAATGATTTGGCCAAAGCTGTGCTTTATGAAATAATCTGGCAGTGGGCAGCTGAAGCCCTGAAACTTCAAGGAGTGGCCACTGGAGAGTGGAGTGAGAGTAAAGATCCATGCAAGAATTCCTTCATTTTTTCAGGGTCAAAGCGAGTAAGGTAGAGTTTCCCAACCTTGGCACTGTTGACGTCTTGGGGGGATACTTCTCTGTAGTTGTTGTTCTGTGTTTTGTGGAATCTTTAACAGCATTGCTGGCCTCTACCCACTGAATGCCAGTAGTACCTCTCCCAGTTGTGACAACCAAAGTGGTCTCCAGACATTCATTGTCAAATGCCCCCTTAGGCCAAAATTGTCCCCAGTCGAGAACCACTGGAGTAAGGCTACAGAGGGAGTCTAGGAGGTTAGTAGTAAATTATGGAGCTAAATTCAAACCTGGGCCCTTCGAAATGTAAAAGCCCAGCGCCTTTCCAACTGATCAACACTGTCTCTCATGCCCCCACCCCTATTTCCCAGCGAATATGCACACATATACACAAAAGACTCACCCAAACACACACACACATATGAATACAAGTACACATACATACACACGAGTACATGCATATGCACACACAAGCATGCATATGTGCACACAAGCACAAAAGTACACACATATGCACTTACACACCATACACACATAAATATAACCTGGATTAGAATGGAACCTTCAGGACACAAGGAAGTTTGGTGGGAGTGAGTGTGGGGGTCAGATCCTTGGTAAGTGAGCTCTGTGCCTGGAGTGCAGGGCACGGAAGGTGGAGGTGCGAAGCTGACTGGGGCTCGGTTTCAGCGGCTTTCACTCTTCTCTTCACCAGTCCTAAACTCTATCAAGGAGAATGGAGAGCATGGCGACTTCGTGTCAGTGATGATGGGACTGAGAGCAGAAGGCAGTAGCCAGGCCTGGGACTCTAGGGCAAGGTCAGGGATGACAAGGGACGACTGACTCAGCTTCCTTGCCATCTGCCCTTTGCATGACAGGCTCAGGGGTGCCAGAGGGGGATGGTGGAGATAATCAAGAGTTTGGGGAGAGTTTAATCTCATCTCACCACTTTCTAGATCTCTGACTCCAGCAAAGAGCTTAAGCTCAAGTTCTCTGAGATCCTGTTTCATTACCTGTAAAGTGGGGATAATACAGCTGTTTTCATTACATGAGTTAGGGTGTTATAAAGAGCCAGATAGCATCTGTCACAGTGTAGAAACTTGATAAATGGTGCTGTTATTATTATTGCTTTAAGTTTAAATGGTGTAGACGCATTACATCTAAGATTATTTATATAACCAGCAGACTGAATCATCAAGACAATTGACTCAGAACATTTATTAGTTTATGCATTCATACATCTATTACTTTTCTAGTTTGTCTTTATCGGATATCGCTTGCCTGCTTTTTTTCAAACTTATTTCAATTCTTTGAGTGTTAAGCTTCTACTCCTAAGAAAAACCCTATTTCATATTACAAGTTGAAAATTGAGTGTTTATCCACACTTTTCTAGGGTTTTGGTAAAACCCCATATCATATTGATCAAATTATCCCTGTGGTTTTCCCTGAGTTACAGGGCCCCATGATAATGGTCTTTTAAACGCGTTTAAATTAGTCTGTGTACCCACCAAATTGATTTTAATAAAATCTTTTATGAGCTTTCATAATTCTAAATCACGTGTTTCAAATACATATGCATGTATGATTATACACATGTATGTGTAATATATATGTACACACACAGTCACACACAAATGTGCACCATCTTTGCCCTTGTTCTATCTACTTATCCTTCAATCTGACCCAGAGAGCAATTAGATTCATTTGGCATTAATTGGCTAACACAATCCACTATTTCTGTTTTCCTTTATTTTGTTCAAGTAGAAAAAACCCCGCTGTTTTCTTGCATTCCTTTTCCAAGAACCACATCTAGACTTTTTGTGTGTTAATTGCCATATTTGATTTTCTTGAGTTGACGTATAAAGTAGTAAACTTATGAAGACAATTCCCACTGGACATTCGTTTTCTTTAACAGTGTTTTGCTGCTGGGCTCTGAGTATTTTTGTTACCCGAGGCCATGATCATTGCTGGTTTTATTAATTGATTGATGCATAGGAATTTATTTTTAATAAGTATTGCCAAGCTTGTTAGAACATGTGTCTTTCTTTCAGAACATTTTGTAGATTATCATCTTATCTGGTTTCTACTAAGCAATTAGGATAAGAACGTCTATTAAATATTAAACTTTGAACAAGAATTTCAAAATCATCAATATATAATGGGATGATTGCTTTCTAGAAGTATCAATGGTTGCTTTCATATCTTTCGCCCTCATTTCTGCAGAAGCATGTTTGTTAAGACCTTGGAATTATCCTTCAAAATACTCTCCTTTACCACCCTATACTTTTCTAAGTACTTAGGTGAAAGACAGGTAGCAGATATCATCATGACTATTTTTATCAAAAGAACTTTGAAGTCAACGTACTTGCATTTAATCCTGGCTTCATCACATAGGAACTGGATGGACTCGTTAAGTTACTCATGTCTGTGAGACTTGTATCCTTCACCTGTAAAATGGAGACGATAAGACCTCCTCCATCCAGTGCCTGGAGTGCAGAACATGCCTGCAGAAAAACAGACACGGGAGCTAGGGAATCAGGCTTCCATTAATGTCACGACTGTCAAATTGCTTCCGTCTCTGATAGGCACATTTTCCTATTACAAGAATTTGATCTTCTGCTTTCCAGAATGATTTCTCAGTACTTCCCTTTGCTGCTCCACTTCTAATCTCAATTTGAGACTTCAGTGGGAAAAGAAAAATTCCCATTTGGAAGCACTAGTCTCTCCTCCACTCAGTCTTTCAGTGTGCTGCTCCTGTTCTCACACTGTGCTCTCTCCTGTCCTGACTTGGACCAAGAGGGCCAACGCCTCCACCTGTAGCCGGCTCAGCTCTTCTTCCACAATTAAGGACTCTGCTCCCACAGATTTCCTTCTCTCTCCTGCATTATTCACTTCTTCTTTGTGGGTCATTACTGTTAATGTAAAAATAAGTACCGGTAGCATGTAATTGTGAACGAACCCTTCAGTGATCCAATATCTCCCTTTATCTATTGCTTCATTTCTGTTTCCTTTTCAACAAATCTTTCCAAAGGAGTTAATACACTCACTGCTCTCTTTCCTCATTTATATCCTCTCTTCTCTGTTTCACTTGGTTATATCCTCACTACTCTACTCTAACTGCTGGGTCAAGAGTACCCTTCACTTCCTTCTGGCCAAATCCAATGGCCATTTTTTGCCCTTATCTTCCATGACCTCTGAGCAGCATTTAATGTAATTAACCACCCCCTTCTCGAAACACTGTTATCTTGTCTTTTGTGTCCCTAAACTCTTCTAGTTTTCTTTATATGGCTTTGGTGCTCTCTATTCATAGCATGTTGAAGGTAGGGTTACGTTCTCAGTCTCTGCTGCTGGATTCTTTTTCTCTGCCAGCCTTCTAAATATCAGTGTACCCAAAGGCATTGGGAATGATATGACAAAATGTAGGAGTCATCCTTGATTCCTCTTCTTTTCTTACCACCACATTGAATCTGTCACTAAATACTGTTAATCACTCTATGGGATACGTGCCATCTATTTACTATCTGTGTCCACCTCCACCCTAATCCAAACCATCATCACCTCCTGGTGCACTTCTGCAACTGATTCCTAAGGGGGCTCTCTGCCTCTATTTTGCTCCCCTGAAGCTGATTCTCCACACAGCAACCAAAATGATCTTTTAAAAGCATGTGTCATAGCATTTTACTCCTTTACAGAAATCCTATCTGTGGCTTTCCATTACCCTTGGAATAGAATTCATTCCCCCTAACGTGGCCTACAAATCTGAGTTCTCCCTTTTACTTTTTCTTTTTTTCAAGATTGGCACCTGAGCTAACATCTGTTGCCAATCTTCTTTTTTTTCCTTCTTCTTCCCAAGGCCCCAAGTATATAGTTATATATTCTAGTGGTAGGTCCTTCTGGCTCTGCTATGTGGGACGCCGCCTCAGCATGGCTTGATGAGTGATGCTAGGTGGGCGGTCAGGATCTGAACTGGCAAAACTCTGGGTCACCGAAGCGGAGCATGAGAACTTAACCACTCAGCCACGGGGCCGGCCCCTCCCTTTTTCTTATATCACTCAATCCTCACCCACGAAATTACAGGAACATCGATCTTCTGATTCTCAAACTCACCACACTCACTAAGTTTTGGCCTTTGTATCAACTTGTTTACCCAAAGATTTGGGGTCTTAGAAATGAGAGCTGTATTATTATTAATTACTATATCTATACATCTATATTTACATCTAATCCTCTTTCTGCTTCCACTTGGAAATATCATTTTCAATTATATATTTGGGCAATAATGGGAAATTGGCACTGGTTTGTCTCAAGTCAAGGTGCATTTTGTTGGCGGCTTTTTGGTATTGTAAGCCTAAGCCTACAAGTGATGCAGTGAACAAGAAGCTAAGAACAACACAGTAAGAAACAGGATGCTTAAAGCATGATCTGAAGGTAACTCAACAAGGTCTTTTGCTAAAGGAGAGAATTTACAGATAAAATTCTCAGTAGGGATGAAATTATTCTAGTAGGAGTATTGTAGAAGATTGTTATAAAAGACTTTCTAATTTTCTTAAGGCATAGAAGGAAAAGAACATGAAGATTTGTATAGATTTGTTTCAAGTGGAATTATAAATTAAATGTTTTAAATATTTCTTGTGATGTTACAAATAAAATAAACATTTAAAATTATTTTCTTAATATTTTTCAACAAAATTATGATCTTATACTCATTGCTCTGCAACTTACATTTTTCACTTAAAACCTGTCATGGACAGCTCTCTAGGTTAATATTTAAAGATATAACTCATTATTTTAATGGCTGCGAATAATTTAATAACATGATGCACCATAATCTATTCACAATTTCTCTATTCATGGGATATTTATGCAATTTTCAGGTTTTTTGCTGTTACAAACAGTGCTGCAATAAATATATTTGGATACATACCTCCTTTGGGTGCCGATTTTTTTTTTATGTCTCTAGAATTTCTAAAGGTGAGATTGCCGAGTCATCAGTTCTGAAGTCATCAGTCTCTAATACCTGCTGCCGATTCCATTTGTGAAAATTTGTCTTGCTTTAATTTGCATTTCCACACTTACTGGTGAGGTTTAGTATTTGTTCATTCAACAGATCTTTACTGAGGACCTACTATGTGCCCACGGGGTGCTGGAGCAGGCACGTATGGGCTCATGACAGCTAGTGGGGCAGAACTCTCTCCAACTCCATGCTAAGTAACATTGTTAATTCGATTGCTTGAAATCTGTCAAGCTGGGAGATTTTAACGTCACAATCAAAACTGCTATTCACTCCCCTGCTACTTGTTCAACATTTGCTTGTATACCATTGAAAATGCCAGACTCTGATCTAGGTAATTTAAATACATCAGTGATTGGGGCCGGCCCGGTGACTGATTGGTAAAGGTCACTTGCTCTGCTTCAGTGGCCCAGGGTTTGGTGGGTTCGGATCCTGGGCACGGACATGCCACCACTCATCAGGCCGCATTGAAGCGGCGTCCCACATGCCACAAATGGAGGGACTCACAACTAAAAGGTACAACTATGTACCGGGGGACTTTGGGGAGAAAAAGGAAAAATAAAATCTTTAAATACATCAGTGATCAAATGGACAAGCATCCCTGCTTTTATAGAGCTTATATCTTGAAGAGAAGACAGGTGATCTAGAAAATAAACACAAATTATATAGTAAGTTAAAAGATAATAGTATTGTGAAAAAAAGAAAAAGTAGAATGAGGTAAGGGAGTCTGTAAGTGTGTGGGGGTGTGTGTGTGTGTGTGAGGGAAGGTATGCAATTTTACATAAAGTGGTCAGAAGAAGAAGAAGAAGACATTGGAGCCGTGTGAGGGAAGTGAGAATACAGAAATCTGGACGAGAAGCATTCCAGGCAGAGGATGCATGGGTGCAAAAGCCCTGTTTGGGCATGTGCCTGTGTTTCTACAGGACAGGAAGCAGGCGCTGCGGCTGGAGCGGGATGAGCAAGACAGAGATTGAGAGGTGGGAAGTTCAAGCGCTATGGGGCCTGGAGGCACCGTCAGGCCTTTCCCACTCTGAGTGAAATGGCAGCCATTGCCAGGTTTTGAGCAGAGGAGGGACCTGACTTCACTTTCGAAAAAGACACATTCTTAAGTTTACGGGTATTTTGAATTTCATCTTTGGGGAATTACCTGATTACAGCCTTTACAGACATACAAATTGGGTCATGTTTATTTTACTTATAAATTTCCAAGAACTTTTTATACATTAGATATATTTATCCTTTTTCTGTTACGTGCTCTTGCAAATATCCTCTCTTAGGCTGTAGTTTGTCTTTTGACTTTGTTTACGGTTTCTTATATGCAACTTTTATATAATAATGCAGTAAATACAACGTCATTTCCTTTTCTGTTTTCTGGGTTTCCTATTCTATTCAAGAAGACTTCTTCACTCTGGGATGATGAAACTTTTCTGCTTTTAATAATGTTAGGATTAATATATATTTTTTTTGCTGAGGAAAATTTACCCTGAGCTTACATCTGTGTCAATCTTCCTCTATTTTGTATGTGGGTCACTGCCACAACATGGCCACTGAGAAGTGGTATAGGACCACCACTGGGAACTGAACCCGAGCCGCCAAAGTGGAGCACAATGAAGGTCACGGGGCCAGCCCCAATAATGTTGGAATCAATGTTTTTGTTTTCATATTTTACATTAGATTTTCATGCTGTCTTTGTTTTGTGAGATAGGAAATTGACTTAAATTTCTTCTAGTTCAGGGCTTGGCAAACTGCAGCCCAAAAGCCAAATCTGGCTCACTGCCGACTTTTCTAAATAAAGTTTTATTGGAGCACAGCCAGACCTATTTATTTACATATTGTCTATGGCTCTTGTCTTCCTACAATGGCAGAGGACTTGTGAAAGAGGCTGTATGGACTACGAAGCTGAAAATATGTACTATCTGACTATTTACAAAAAAAGTTTGTTCTAGCTGATGGATAGGCAATTATTTCAATATCACTGTTTAAAAAGATCACTACTTCCTTATTAATTAAATTATCACATTTACCATATATTAATTTCCAATTACATATTTTGTTTTGTACCAGTACCATTTGTTTTGTTCTCTATTACTCTATTCCTGTGTCAATACCACTATTATAATAACTTTGTGTAGATTCAAGTCTTTAAAAGGCCAATTATCTGTCACTATGAGCTTTCAAATTTTTCTAGGAAGTTCTCACATATTTATTTTTCCACACAAACTTAAAAAAAATTTTCCAATTAAAAAAATTGGGGTCCTGATTGCCATTATAATAAGATAACATATTGGTTTGGATAGAATTGGCAGTTTTATGATATTAAAAGTCTTCCAACCTAGGAACATGCTATGTCTTCCTTTTTACTTATGTTTTAGTTTATGTCCTTTTATAAAAGTTTATAGCTCTCTTCATATAGGCCCTATAATTTTAAATTAAATTTAATCTATATTTTGAGGTTTTTACAACTTTTGTTAATGGGATTTTCTTCCTTGCATACTTATTTCTAACTTGGAATTGTTAGCATTAAATTCTATCTGTTGAACTTCCATTCAGCCACCTGACAAATTGTTTTATTATTTCAAATGTGTTTTTGGAAGCCTTTTGTGTTTTCTAGGCAAACCATCCTGTAAAGATATTTTTGTTTAGTGACTGTAGGAATAGCTACTGTTTCTCTTTTTAATCATGATGACTGTCATAGTTCACCATTATTGCTGTTTCTTGTTGGATATTGTTAATCAGACTTCACTATGTTTGAAGAGTTTCTATTTCTATTTTGCTAAGAGTTTTCATTATGAATGGCTTCTGAATTTTATTAAATATTATTTTAGCATGCTAATTTGTTGATATAATAAGTTATATTGATAGATTTGCTTAATGTTGAATAAGTTGTCATGGAACAAACTTTTTTTAGTTAAATGTAACATTTTAAAATATGGTGCTATATTTTTTGTGATTATAATTTATTAGGAATTTCTACATCTATCTTTATGAGAGAAATTTGCTATAGTTTTGAAGCATATGTCAAGTTTTGATATCTTTGTCTATATCCTGGGATAGTTAAAATAATTAAAAGAAAATGTTGATGGTAATGGTGGTGATGATTATGATGATGACAATGTTTAGAAAGTTAGATAGAACTCAGTTATAAAACTTTCTGTATTTTCATCTTTATTTTTTCCAGTTTTTCCTCCTCCTCCTCCTCTTTATTAATAGAAATCCTACTACTAATAACTATTTTTAGGACTACTCGGTATCCTCTGAGTACTATTTATCCCATATGTTGGGATGTAGAACAATCTTATCTTTACAAATTTTCATTCCTGCCTTGCCCAGGTTCTGGTGCACTTTTTTTGAGCATGGATAAACGAATGAACAAATCTATAATTTTGCTTTAAATTTCTTCTTTGAGCCTGGGTTTTTAGAAGGATATTTTTTATTTCCAAACGGCAAATTTCTTTTGATTATATTTTTGTTGCCGATTTCTTGGTTTATTATATGTAAAAAATGCAGGCTTTATCATTTCTTTTTGGTATTTACTACTCTTTTATTCTGTGCAGAACGCAACTTATACTTTTCTTTTTGAATACTCTATAGACTTAACAAAAAAATAGACTATGCTCTATCCTCCCAGTTAATATTGATTTGTTGCTCATGAGGAGCCTATCACAGCAGGCCAGAGGAGGGACGACTATTTTCTAGAAGGCTTTAGAAATGGTGGGATTTGCAACCTACATTATTTCTGATGAGGCTCATAGAGAGAGGCCTCTTTGGTCCCACATGGTCTAAGCCCAGTAATAGCATCCTCTCAGTACTGTTGGTGTCATCTGCAGATGTCTCCATTCTAAGGGTCTCCCCATAAACCGGTGGGTGGCCATCTGACCTTCTGGGCAGCTGAGGCATCTTCACCTGAAAGGCGAACCATTCCATTAAGCCATTCATATATCTTTAATGTTCTAGGCTCTCCCTTTGCCATGTCTCCAGAATGCGACAGCCTGGACCAGCATTCTCTTCCCCAGATTTTAGCAGGCAGCCGTAGGGTGGAGAGAGCCCAATGACTAGGGCAGGTGAAGAGGTCAGATATCCGAGCATTTCCTGCTATCTTCTTTCTAAAGCAATTTAAACTGGGGATTCTTCTCCTTTTGTGTACATGTTTCCCCTTCCTCTTCCTTTTCTTCCTCCTCCTCCCTTTTCCCCTCCCCCTCTTCTCTTCTGTTTCTTCTTCTTTTTCTCCTTTTCCCCCTCCTCCTCCTCCCCCTCCTTCTCTCCTTCCTTTTTGACCTCCTCCTCCTCCTCCTTCTTCTTGTGACATGCTGTCCTGCCTTAATTGACTAGTCTGTCTTGCTCTTACACTGGTTAATTAGCCTGCCTGGGTTACCACTTATAAGCTGTGTGACATTAAACTCTCCTAGACTTGAGTGTCTTCATCTCCACTTTTCCGGCTGTTGTGAGAAGGAGCGCTAGTGTTTCCCAGGTGCCTAGCAAAGTTCACAGCAGGGGTAGTTGCTACGTCACTATTATTATTAATTACTTAGTCATTGCTGTGGCAATTTACCTTGGTTGAGCTGTTTCTGTAATTGAGTTAACCCTAATAATAAAGGGATCCATAACTCTTCTTGACCTTGGAGATAATGTTCAAATTCCAGACTAAATATGCTGATGTGTGGAAGGAGGACCATCTGAGCTCATCCTGGCTCCTGGCTTTGGTTCCTTGACAAAAACAAAACTAGACAAAAAAACCCCCAAAAACCTGTCAGTAAAACTGTCTATGGAGGTCATTTACAAATACAATGCCACAAACAATATCGCAAAACGGGTATTATTTAAACTCTGGCGTGGCCAGTGTTAGAGTTGCAGTATTATTTTAGCAATTTCAGCAGGCTCAGGAGTGCAAATAGTTGTAATTAAAGGCTTCCAGTAACAGCTCTGTCAAGTCCTTGTGTGTATCACATTTGGCACATGTTTCAAAGCCAAGAGCGATATTAAATAGACCATCTGTTGGTTTTCATTAGGTTTTCTTTCATCAACAGCACTATTAAATATAACTGAACCCATTTAAAGAAAATCCCTGACATCTGTGCTTTCAATTGGAACGTTGATCAATATTAATAACAATGCTACTTCACCTGAATTTATTATTAATGAAAAGTTAAATACAGCATAAATATGAATGTTTGCCCTACAACACTTTTAATAGTACTTATCCAAACAAAGACAGAGAAAGCACCCTGCCTTTCGAGTAGAAATGATGAAAATGCCAAGATAGGAGTGTTCCACTGAATCCCACTGGTGGCCAGCATACCTGTAGCATCTGGATATGCAAATTCCTCCCCATAAAGCCTTTCCACACAAACTTTACCTGGCAAACGTTTACGATTCTTCAAGAACCTTCTTAGGCAGGATCTCCTCTCTGAAACCTTCCTTGTCTTTATTGGTGTTGATTTCTTCTTTCCTTTCTCCTCCTCCAGTTCTTGAACATGTCTCTTTATCAAATTTCAGTTTCTTCCATGTTTACCTCCCCAGGAAGAGTGAAATCATGCTTTATAATTTAACGTTAAACCTTGTGCATAGTACATGCTCCATTGAAATTAACCAAATGCATAAATAAATGAAGGAATGAATGAAATGCAGTTCTACTAGAAGAAGGAGAGAAAACTCCACTGAATTCAATATTTGGGTAAGATTTTAATTTTTTCCCAGCACACAAACCAGGAGCATAAAACAAAGGTAGAAAAACTTACAGAACGAGTCCAGATACTAGCTCATCAGAGTTTGCCTGCCTTGTTATTTCTGTTCCTCTCCTCTTACCTTTGCCTCCCTTGCCCAACATGCAGACTTGGCTACTGTCACATTTTTCCTCTATGGGGGTTCAAAGACATTTTGCTTCCGTGGAGAATTTTGAGTCCAGGGGGTTGGCTGTTGGAGGAGGTAATCAAGAGGATGTGACTGCTGGTTGGACCTGGTCCCACAAGCTGGGCCTGGGCAATCAGAGGCTTCTTATCTCCTCCCCTGTCCTTGGAATGTATGCTCTGCCTACTGTTTCCACAGTGGGAGCTGTTACAAGGACATAGCCTTGAATAGAGTAAGGTGTTAATTGAGACCATCTGGACTGAATATGTGACTGAATCCAGTTAAGACCTTTATATAAACTTTAAGATTTTGGTAGGTGCACGTGGAGGTCTGCTCATCTTGTGGCCACCTAAGACAAGCCTCATAAGTTCCCTTGCTTATTAAACCTGCCACATGCCAATCTGGAGTTGTCCACCTCTTTCTTTGGTCTTACTTGCGCTCCATGTATGGGGGCCAGTTACAAACCAACATTGACCTGTATCAGCATCCTTATTCTGGTGTGTGAACTTTTCCCCTGGACCGTCAGCCACTTGAGGGCAAGAACTGGGTTTAATTCATCTCTTGACTTCTTGTGTCAAGAACAGTGTCTTATTCAAGAAAATGTTGCAGAACTGATTTTGAACCAAGAAGAGACAACTACTTGGGTTTGGGTATGTTTGATAGGTCCAGTAAGTCCTCAGCATTCATTCATTCACACATTCAGGGTTTTATTATGTAGGTTTTATTAAAATGTAGAGTTTTTTTTATTACTCAGGTATGGTGAGGCCAACAGATAAGGAGATGATTGCCATTGAAAAGATAGTTTGTTACTCACAGGCCCCAAGAGGAGGGTGCACATCCCACTCTGCAGGGCCACACAGGGAAGAACCAGGGTCAGTTAGGAGGCAGAAGGAGTGAGGGAAACACATGGGCAGGAGGCTTTATTGTGGTTCCTGCAGGAAGGAGTAGGTGAGGTAGGGTAAGCAGGCCTACGGTGGGCTAGTTTGAATAACTTCAGCAGCCTCTGGGGTGTAGGGGCTGTCTCTGGTTGTCTGGTACCTGACCTTGGGGTGATAAGGGCAGGCAAGTGGGCAGTGGTCCAGAGTGTGAAAACTCAATAAAGGAGGTGATTGGGGTATGGGCTCTGGATAGGTTGGTTTAAACATGAAAGGCACTTAAGGGTTAGTTGTTTACTGTCTCGAGGAATTGTGAGGGGCAATCTTCTCAAGGCCACTAAGCTTCCAGATGCCAAAACATTAGAATAGAAAGACCTCTTAAAATATTTATCCATTTATTAAAAAAAAACTCCCTGAATGACTGATATTACCAGGCCATTGTGATGCGGACTCAATGTTGAGTAAGTCACAGGCCCTTCCCTTGAGGAATTCATAGAAAAGGGAGGGAAACAGATGGGTAAATAGTCACTATACAGAACGATTGGGCTGTAACAGAGAACAGAATAGCAATACTCAAAGTGCAGTAGGGGCTAAGAGTGGCGAAGGTCCCTGGAGAAACTGGGATGAATATTATGAGTAAGATTTTTCCAAGCAGGGTGAGGTGGAAGGCAATAGAGTCAGAAGCTGTGCAAAAGCAAGCATACCTTAAGGTTCCCTTAAGGATTAGCTGCCTGTCTTTCCTGGGGCAGACACTGGGAGAAGAGACTGTTAGAGAAGGCCCTTCCCATGAGAGTCAGCCTTTTTTCTTGCCTAGGTCTGGTTGATGTCCAAGGTGTCACCAGAATATTCATGTTAGGGGATTTCGGCAACAGCTGATACTCATCCAGCACTTTCTTCATGCTTCAAGCTTATTTTCTCATGTGCTTCTTACAAAAAACTTGTGAAACAGGGAAGAGCAAATATCTGATTTTTATATTTCTGTACCATATTTTATTATAATTACATGTCTAAAAAGACACTCATACAACGAAGTGTGGGCTCCTTGAGGGAGCTGGTCACACCTTTGTTGTCTTCTTCATCTGTTTAATCTCAGACCCTTGCATATAGTAAATTTTGATTGGCCATGAATATACAAATAACATGGAGAGAGAGAAGAAAGGATGGGTCATTGAGGAGTGGTATGTAAGAGAAAGGAAATGGGGATCTGTGCATCTGCCCTTTCTCAGTCTGCTTTGGTTCCAGAAAGCTTCCATAGCATAGCACCTCACCAGGCCGAGAGTGTCTGCTGTGTAAAAGCTATTCATTATTTATACAGAGGCTCTTCACCTGGAGAATGTGGAGATAATATTTAAAGAACATTTTGGGGTTGTTAAATGAAATGACGTATTCAACAAACCTAGAAAGCTGTCTGGAACTTAATAGATGCACAAGAAAATGGTAATTACTATTATTTCATTATTCTTGCTATTGTTCTCATCATGTTTTCATATATTGACACCTATGTACACTGAATTCAATTTGCTCAGATCTGGAGGAGATTAAGAAGCACTGTAAAGATGCAGTGCAAAAATAAAGAAATTATAATCAAGATAGATTTAAGCCTTGGCTTTTGAAAGTCTATTTAATGATGGAACATAGTGTATGATACAGGGTAAATCAGGGAGTGTGTAAGAAATAATAGTTTCAGTGGAGGGGGAGGCAGCTTATAGCTGAGTGGCTACGGAAGACCCTGTGGATTTAGTATATACCAGGGTTTGCTTCAGATCCTAGGTAGAAAAAGATGCAAAGGAAGAAAATGAAAACATGCAAGTTCCTAAACAAAATTCAGATCGTTTCATAGGGGAGATTCCAAGTGTGTGTGTAGGGAAGGTGGAAGATAAGCATAGTAGTGGAAGGTGGGGCCAGACAAGAAGGGCTGAGTGCTGTGTGAGGCCTCTGGACTTTGTCCTGATGCCCCACCACAACAGGTCATATACAGCTGGAAGACTGAGTTACCGGCTGCCCGCAGTAGGGTTCTCCTTTTGAACAAATAACACTGCTCAAAGGAAAGCAAAGAGATACATCTGATTAGGTAACAGGGATTAACTGGAAAGCTGGAAACAAAATATATTTTTTTAGTATCTTATATATTAATTGTTAATACTGGCCTCCTCTTTGTTTAGGGTTCAAGTGTTGATTTTCTACTTACCTGGTGTCTCAAGAATGCCCTTCGACATTTGATGAGTTTTTCAGCAAGATTTAAAAATGGTATGTCAAAAAGGCAACAAAGATGATTCTAGGTACTTTTTCTGTAAGCATCTTTGCCACAAGCATTTTTGCCTCAAATATTTTCACCATAGAACTAATTGGCTGTAAGGCAATGTTACCGTAAAAGGTAAAAGAACCAATTGACAGTTTGGTTTCAACTGGTTGACAGTTTGTTCTCATTTCTCCATTGACAGAGTACTCCTATTTTTATTTTATATAGATCTTAGCTCCACATAACTGGTTTATACAGTGGCGCAGAGTTGAACCCAGATTTCTCATAGAACTTTGGAACATCTGTCAACAGACATGTGACGATACGCTAAGAACAAACAACAGTGTAGACAGCCTTCACAACGCAGTACAAAGCTCAGTTACAAACATGCATCCTAGTATCTGGAAACTGATCTCTCTCTTAATGAAGGAAAAAATTTTAGTGAAAAAGCAAAAGTGCAATGGTTACTGAATGAGGAGACGAATCAACAAGGAAAACAGTGTATAATAATGATATGAACGAAAGACTGAAGACAAGTACTTAGGTACAACCCACAAAGTAAAATCAGTTATTTGTGCAGTGTTGCCAAGAATCTACACACATTTTAAACATATTCAAGTATTTTGTATTTTTGCAATAGTCTTTTTAATTTTGTTATTCATTTTTCATGTTTCATTATGTTCTCTCTAATGTTCCTCTTTTAATTTTCATTATTTTATCTTTTATGACAAAATAGCCTTAGTTATACGGCAAAAATGCTTGCAGCAAAGATGTCTACAGCAAAAACGCTTAGGGCTAAAGTACTGGGCACAAACAGACACTCCTAGAGTCAATATGAAATTCCCTTCTGGTACCCAGCACTGATCAAAGGTAATGCCTACATGGTTTTGTGAACTTGGTGCACTTGGGCACACAATCCCGAATACTCTTACCACTTTATAAAAGGGAACATGTTATATGCTATCTAATCAACTTTATTCTTCTTTGAAAGAGATATTGAGCTGGAGAAAAAGTTATTGACAGAAGCGCGTACGGTTATGTTAGTGGTATCCATCATGTCTTTTGGGGCTGTGTTGGTTTGTTTGTGTTCTTATAACACCAGAACTGGATTAACTTTGATAATATACATTTTCTATTTAGGACAATGAAATAATGTCCTAGTTTGACTTTGTATTAATTATTCAGATAATTGGAATAAAAATATTTTTGGACTCTACTGTCTAGCTATCCCTGGGTAATTGCTGCCCCCTCACTTCCTTTGTTTGTTTATAGAAAGGGGGAATTCCTGAGACCCTAAACTAGGTAACTTTGTTAGTTTAGGATTGTGTAGAAGAATGATGGATTGAGTCTTCTGGGGATCTGTTTACACAGGGTTTCAAGAGCTGATGTGATGCTTAGAGGCTGGACAGAGAGCTGACTCTTGGGTGAAAACCCCCAAGGCTTAAGGAGTAAACTGGGCACTCTTAACTCAATGGGTTTTAAGCAGGTATACACATTACTCTCAATTGAGGAATGCTTTGAAGTGTAGATTTCAAGATTCCAGATGCTAGAACATTCTGATTCAGTAGATCTGGAGGTCTGGGAACTGAGTTCTTCTAATAAGATGCCACAGGCAAATCTTCTATGGACGTCTGGTTGGTAATGGCTCTAACTGCACTTTTCAGGCAAGGACTAAATGTGGAAGTGCTTCCCTTAAGGAAGGAGAGAGTAAGGGCTGATGAACTTGCAAGAGCTGAAGGTGCACGCGAGAGTGCCCACTCATGACCATCCATGTTGCCTCCTGTCCCTCCTCCCTTTGAACTATGTCAGAGTCAAAGAAATGTCTTTCAAAAGCAAGTGGAGAATCCAGGTTTCTGAAGTTCCCCAGAAGTGGCAGGAGAGACCCGGGCAGCCGAGAATCTCACCATGGAGGAGAGCCTTTGTTTGGCTCTTCAAGCCAGTGGAACAACTTGGGAGGGCTGGAGTTCTACGGATCTGGACTTTGGGGGTGAGCTGTGGCCACAGTATATAACTGTGTCCATTTCACTAGGCCAGTTCCTCGAGAAACATCTGCTACCGAGATATTTCAGTTGGAATCAAGGGTTAGTCAACACTCCAAGACATCAAACCAATGCAAATCAAAATGCGAACTTTCATGTTAACTTTTTAAAATAAAAAAAAATAAAAATCATAACAATTTTGGTAAGAGTATCATAAGATAATCACTCACTCACACTAATAGCATTATGTACCACATACTGAATGTTCATACTCTATATTCAATAATTCCAACTCTAGGAATCTATGCTAGGGAATAATCTGGAATACAAATACTTACCTGCTAAGATATTCTCCAAAATGTTATTCACAGTAGTGGAACAATAGGACAGATGTCCTAAATGGTTTGGTAAATTGAGACCTTGTGAGAAAATATCAAACAATCACTAAAAATATTTATGAAAAAATATGATATAGAAACTGCTCTTGATATGCTGATTGGAGGGGAAAAAGCAGAATATGGAAAGGTGCTGTAAGCTGTAACACACACACACACACACACGCACAGATAACTAATTGGAAGGAACCCTGCCCACATGTGAACAGTGGGATGGCTTTCCTCAAGTTTGCCATGGAGACTTTCTCACTCATAGTTCTTTTCTTTTTTTAAGGATTGGCACCTGGGCTAACAATTGTTGCCAATTTTTTTTTTTTTTTCTGCTTTATTTCCCAACCCCCCCCCCCCCCCCCCAAGTGCATAGTGGTATATCCTAGTTGCAGGTCCTTCCAGTTGTGGGATGTGGGACGCCACCTCAACATGGCCTGGCGAGCGGTGCCATGTCCACGCCCAGGATCTGAACCCTGGGCCGCTGCAGCGGAGAGAGTGAACTTAACCACTCAGCCACGGAGCCGGCCCCCTCATTCATAGTTCTTATGTTACTTTTGCCTCAGAGAAGCTGTTCCTTACTACTCTGGCTAAAATAAGTTCCCTACATTACCTTTATTTTATTCTTCAGAACTCTGCTTTTCTCATTTATAAAATGAAAAAGTACCTCTTTATTTGCCTATATAATATGTCTTTCTTTTGAGAAACTGTGCACTTTCTCGGGTGAAGAGCACTTCTGTTTTACTCTCTACCATTTACTTGGAGGCTGGTCTAGGTTGGTCCTGGAGCAGTAGACACTCAATGAATTAGTATTTTCTATATCATATTAGCTGATGGCATCTGTACTCTCTTTCTATGTATGATATATTATATGTATATAAATATATATACGTATATATAATTTTCCACTCAATTCCACAGTGTCTGATATTCTGTATTTGAAATCTGAGATTTACTCCCTTGCTTTACTTCTCCCTATGGCTTTTTAAAACATGTACATTGCTCTGATAAACAGTGGATGGGGTAGGGTAGTAAATAATATAGTTACTCATACCTTAGTAGAAAATAATTTCTCAATAAATTTCTTTCTTGGTGAATGGTATTAGGCTATTAAAGAAATGGCCACTCTGATGATGCAGGGAGGGGATAACATTGGGCCTCAAGTTTGCTCCAGTGGCCTCAGACATACCTAGGCCCTGCCTAAGGCAGCCATACAGCCCTGAGAAGTATGACCAGAAAGGGCAGATGGAAGGGGTCAAAGCAGATATTTCTATTCTTACCTTGGGTAAAGGGTAGCCCCGTCTGTGGATGATTATGAAAGAGAAGGGGAAGGGTGCATGGTGGTGGGGAGTGGGGGAGAGGGGGAGAGAGAGAGAAAGAGAGAGAGAGAAACTCAATATTTTATAATAAAAATTGTTCTGAAATAAGTGCATTCCTAGTTGTTATTTCCACTTACCACTCTTACTAACATTCTCAGTTATTTTTCTCAAGCCTATTTAAAATTTCGTTTTCATGATTTGGAGTCTAACTCCAGAAAAGATGCCAACTCAATTTTATGCAACTCAATCCCATGGGAGCCTTCTGATTTCCTTCTAGAAGCCAAGCACAAAGGGCTCCCTTTGAGTTCACTTGGTTTGCTGCCTAGCTGACCTCTTCTTACAGAAACACAAAGGCAAACAAATTGATGTATATGGATGAATCCTTCCTTCTTTGCTTTCTTCCTCCTTCCCTCCCTCCGTCCCTCCCTCCTCTCTCTGTCTTATTCTCTTTCTTTTCCTTCTCAACTCTCAAGTCATAGCTAAGATTTAGGTAGAAGGAGATGAGCAAAACAGATTGGATCCATTAACCTTGAAGCTGTCTTTGCCTCTGAAATTAGCATCAACTCTGGGTGTGAATGACTGTTGATTCCTATGTTAAAGGAAGCTGCAATTTCTTGAAAATTAGACAGATATTATAAGCATCTGATACCTGTAGGGGGGTCTGTTAGTTACATTTCCTGGACAAATATTTCTTAGAGTTAAATTGACACATACAGAAATATTGATTAGAAGTCTTCACTGGCACACCAATGATAATGCTTAATGTCTATTTTGCTTCTTTAATGAGAAAGCTTACATGTAAATTAGGCTGGACCGTGGAAACGATTCATCTATTCCCTGCTGGAAGGAAAGGCAGGTTTCCTGCCAAAGAGGAAAGAGAAGTTTCCTTTACCTACTCTCCATCCTCACTAAAACCTTCTGGCATTCAGTTGCAATGCATCCATCTCTTCTAACATTTTGTATTGATAATTTCCTAATGGGCTTCCCTCTCTTCACTTCTCTTGTTTGCTAGGGATATTCCTGATTTATGCCTGTTGTCCTGGAATAATTATTACAATTGTCCCTTTTTATGCTCAAATGTGTGTTGGTTTGGATGATAAGTGTATGCTTACCCTGCGTGATTTGAACCATATCCACCTCTCCAACCTCATCCTTCACTTTACTTCTTTTTGCTTGTTACCCTTTCTTTTGCTCCCTTGGAGCATTTCATGCCTTCTGGGGCCTTTAAATATATCTTCCTTTAGCCTGGTTCATTGTCTGCTTCACCTTCTTATCTCAGCACTGAAATTACTTCCAAAGCTTTCCTGACCTTGCCAATCTAAGTCAGGGCTCAATGTTAAAAGGGTTCTTAGCATTTATCACAGCTATAATTCTGCAACTATTAGCATGACTATTTCATTGACGCTGACTTCCCCATTAGAGTCTATCAGCCCCAAAGTATAAATGAGGAAGAAATATTATAGAGAGATTAAATATTTGGTTTGTGATAACTGAGAGGGTATCTGAACTCCAGTTCTGTTGAACTCCCACACCCATGCAGGGAGAGCTCTGTAGGATGCTCAGGGTGTGTCTTTCTACTCCTTTCTTTCTTACAGCTCATACTTGGCTGGTAGATGAGGGTGAAGGCTGGGGATAGAGCACCAGTGAAAAGCAAATCCTTTTGAAAAAGGTATCTGGAGCAACTACAAATTGAACAAGGATTATCCTGGATTACTTAATATGTTTTAAGATTTATTTTCCTCTTTCTAGGTGGTAGGTGATTTTACTTCTATAAAAAATATTCATTAACAGTAAAAATATGGATCATATTTATTGTGTCACTGGATTTTAGTTTGAAGGGACCTTAGGGTTTATTTAAACCAATCATTTTTTTTTTAATAGAAGAGGAAAAAAGACCCCGAGAGAAGTTACAAAAGTTATGCAGAGGCACACAGCTGCTACTCAGAGGTCTTGTGGAATTTAGTTCAGACCAGTTATCCTGGATTCTTTGACCTGAGGTCTCGCTCATAATAGAACTCCATGTAACATTCCCTTGACCACATGGGGGAGGTCATGGGTGCTATGCAAGAGAATCCAACTCTCCCAGAGTACCAGACTTGGTTAGCACAGATTATTGATGCCCACTTAGGTCAGTATTCTGCATTTCCTCTGCTACTCACTCAACCCCAGGTCAATGACACATAGAAAAAAGTGATGGAATCACCTAAGAGAGCATACGGGAAGCAATTTGAGACATGATTAGTTATTTTCAAACCATCTGATATGCCATATTCACACCACCAGCCTGTTACATATAAGCATTAATATATCATCATCTGAATGTTTGTGTCCCCACTAAATTCATATGTTGAAGCCTTAACCCTGTAGGGGATGAAGAGAATTCCTTTACCCATTCTAGGTCTTTCTGGCTGGTCTATGAATCAAACTGACATGAGACAGAGTAACAGGAGAAAATCAAGCAAAGCTTTAGAGCATGTATACATGGGAGAAACTCAGGAAAACTGGGTAGCTTGCCAAAATGGCCGAAGCAACCAGCTTAAATACCCTCTTCAGCTGAAGACAAAGGAAGATGTTGGGGGAGTCGTTAGGAACTCCAAAGGGGAGGAAGGCAATTCATATGGAAATGGAAAAGCAAATGTTTGGTAGATAAGAATGGACATAGCAAGGACCCTCACAGTCTACGGATACCCAGAGTTATCTATGATGATGGCCTGTCCTGGGAACAGGCCTTTTATCTTAAATTCTTTTAGGCAGTTAGGGGGAAAGTCAAAGTTTCTTTTAGAGTCTTTTTGTTCTAAAATATAATAAAGCCATCTTAAAAATAATCAAGCCCAAGAGACACTTTTTTTTTTGAGGAAGATTATCCCTGAGCTAACATCAGCCACCACTTCTCCTCTTTTTGCTGAGGAAAATTGACTCTGAGCTAACATCCGTGCCCATCTTTCTCTACTTTATATGTGGGATGCCTACCACAGCATGGCTTAATAAGCAGTGTGTAGGTCCACACCAGGGATCTGAACCTGTGAACCCTGGGTCACCAAAGTGGAGCGCACAAACTTTACCACTATGCTGCCAGGCCAGCCTCCAAAGAGACACATTTTGAGGTGGCCAATTCTGATCGTCCACAACCCCCAATGTGATGGTATCAGGAAATGCAGACTTTGGAGGTAATAATGTTTAGATGAGGTCATGAGGGTGGAGCTCCCCATCATGGAATTAGTGTCCTTGTAAGAGGAAGAGACACCAGAGCTCCTTCTCTTCACCATGTGAGGATACAGCAAGAAGGCAGCCTTCTGAAAGCCAGGGAAGGCCCTCACCAGAACATTATTATGCTGGCATCCAGATCTTGGACTTCCAGCCTCCATAACTGTGAGAAATGAATGTCTGCTGTTTAAACCACCCAGTCTATGCTATTTTGTTATAGCAGCTCGAGCTGACTAAGACAGCATGTCTACAGAAGCACTTTGAAAATGATTAAAATGTTAAACATGATTAAGAAATTGCTGTGACCTCCCAGGGAAGATGGCAGAGAGTTTAGAGCCTGAGGATGGAAGAAAAGATCCGTAAAAGGTAAATAAGCAGGTGGAGAAAACTCTTTCTTTACAAAGAAGACACAGAGGTGACCAGGCAATTAAAAAATATCTCTGTAGATAGGCACTTGTTAATAAAAAAGAGTTCAAAACTGAGCTATGGAGCCCCACTTCTATTTTCTTTAGAAGTCTTTAGCAGGAAGGGCTAAAAGTGAAGTGCCTGGTTGACAATGACCCTGTCTTGCAATATCTTCTATTTCTCTTTGGTATTAAAAATAATTTATAATCAATATTTTCAAGTTCAGGAAACCCTTAAGATTAGTTGACTGAAAAAAGTTACACTTTTGAATGAAGTCACTATGTAGCCTTTATTACCTGGGGAATCTCTTTATTCTGTCTTATTCTTCCTCTATTGGTAGCACACATATCCTTACTCCTTACTAATGGGTCCTTGAAAAGGAGATCTTCTGTCAGTGGAAATGAGAAGAGAGATTTGCCCTGATATGCAAAACCTAGTAAGGAAGGAGTATGTGGGGGTATCACACAGGGTTAGTCATGCAGACTGTCTGAGGAGCCTTCTGTTCAGCAAATTCTGTTTCCTGCTACGCCTGGGAACCTGGCTAATCTACATTTCCTAGTCTCCCTTGCAGTTAGTGGAAGCCCTGTGACTAAATTCTGATCAATGGGATATGGAAAGACATGAAATATGCCATTTCTATGCTATAAAACTGTTGCATGCATTTTCTGTACTCTATTTGTTGGTGAAGTATTCAAAGTGATTGATACCTTGACCAAATCCCCCACTCAAAATCCCAAATTTCCTCTTGAGTTGCCTGTATATACAGTCAGAAGTGCCAGTCAACTTCTCTTACTCCTGGTTCTAATCATGCTTACTTCCAATACTGGATTCTGCTGTTAGTAAAAGTATAAATTGATGCTACATCATGGGAGACGATTCTCTATGGGCCTCTTGCATTTCTGTAAATTTTGTGAACAGAGGCACTGCTAGCTTCTGTTTCAGACAACTTTTTCATGGATATTTGTAGAGAAATCTGCCTTGGAAAATATAGTATCTCCCCCTGGAGTGGAGGACAGATTTGTTTACTGTCCGGGATAATGAAAATAATGTCTGTCTTCTTCTGGTTCAAAGATTGAGTAGGTTTGCTGTGGGCCCTTTAAAAGATTGGAGTTTCCTAAACTCAGGATTCATTGCTTGTATAGAATTCACTTGGGTCATTCTGCATTGCCCTTGTGGGCTGGGAGGGGTGGAGCAAGGGGAACCAACTTAAACATAAAACTCATGCTGCCTGGTGTGACGTGAGCAGAAAGTCCTTTGTCTCTGACTCAGGAGTCTCATGTCTTCTGCCGGTGTCTATGAAACTGTGGTAGCTGACTTGTTAGTAGGGTAAAATCTCAGACTCATCACAGTTCCTGACAGTATTTATGGAAGGCAATTTCAATATATCTATGAATATTTAAAATCCCTAGATATTGCAATCTCGCACTTAGAAAGCTATCTTGCAGAAAAAGTTGTGTAAGTATATTCAAATACAAATGCAAAGCTGTATATTTCAGGGCAGTGTCTGATGTAAGAAATTAAAAGAATACCCTGAATATTCATCAATAGGAATATACTTAATTTAATGATAAGCATCTGTATTCTGACTACAATTCAGCAACTAGAAATCAGGGAGCTCTCTGTGTGCTGACCATATGTCTGTTTCCATGATTTATTTTTCATGGGAAAAAGCAAGTTATCCCATGATAATTTGATTTATGAACTTCTTTTTTGTGAGGAAGATTAGCTCTGAGCTAACATCTGCCACCAATCCTCCTCTTTTTGCTGAGAAAGACTGGCCCTGAGTTAACATCCGTGCCCACTTTCCTCTACTTTATATGTGGGACGCCGGCCACAGCATGGCTTGAAAAGTAGTGTGTAGGTCCGAGCCTGGGATCTGAACCTGCAAACCCTGGGCCATTAAAGTGGAACATGTGAACTTAACTGATACGCCACAGGGCCAGCCCCATGAACTAATTTTTTAATTTATTTATTCACTCATCTAACAGGTATTGAACATCTCCTATGTGTCAAGATAGGTGGTGATATGTTATAGGACAACACTAACAATGTCCCTACATTCATGTTGTGGGGAAATCAGAGAGTAAACAAAAAAAACAATAAATAAAGTAATTACATTGTTGTAAAGGAAATATTGAAAGTAATGTGATAGAAAGTCAGAGAGGCTGCTTTAGATGGGGTGGAAGAGAGAACCTGTAGTTTCAGCGAGGGCTTCTGAGGAGGCAGCTCTTGAGTTGAGACCTCGAGTTTGAGAATAAGCTAGCCAAGCAGAGATCGGAGGGAAGAACACTCGTCAGGGACGCAGAGCAGATAAAGGTTTCTTATGTTTAAGGACCAGAAAGGACCCCATAATGGCCAGATGCCACTGCCCAGGAGGAAGGACTGTAACATTGAGGGCCATGATAAGGTTTGGATGCGCTCAAAAACCCTTTAGGGCTGTGCTATTTTACATATGTCACGTAAATGTATTTCATGCAGAAGTTTTCCAATATTAACCAAGTAACAGTTTGTGGTTTTGGGGGGAGAATTGGGAGAACTTTACTACTTATTGTTTCATAAAAAATATAAGGAAAGCATTCTTAATGTTAATCGGGTAAGATGGGAAAGGCCAGAATTTCTGGAGTCAGCTTATATACAAGACGAGCTAGAACTTTCCTCCCATAGATACTATTAAATTATCTTTAAAAACTTGAGCCAATTTATTTATTTGTTTCTTTATCCCCAGAGATGACAATATTAGTGTGGTTTAGGAAATAGCTCTGTGTGTGTATATGCATGTACATGTTAACCAACATCCATTGGTTTCTGGCATATGAATACTAATTGCCATCTCTAAAAAGAGATTAAAGAACATAGTGATAAAATCTTGTTTTGGATGAGTTAATAAATTGGAAGTTGAAATAAAGGCAGAGTCATAAAATGACCTGATCAAGGAAACACTTAGGAGATCTTCTGATAAACTTCATCTTCCTCTGGCAACGTTGGTATTAAGAGAAAGATCCTTTGCAATTCAAAAACTTTAAAGGTTGCAAAATAGAAATTCAATATTTTTCTGTTAGTAAACAAAGAAATCCATATACATCTTCTTTCTTAAATGCATAATTCTAGCAATTCATTTTTATGGCCATTTCTCACTAAGCCATCTTTCACTTTGATAACATAATTATAGTGGAACACAAAATTCCTTACTGATGCTGAGACCTCATTTAAGCTTCTACAAGCTCTATATTTAGTAGCGCATATTGTTCTTAACCTAAATATTGCATGGCTTTTGATAGCTATCCTAAGAGAAATCTCACTTATCTATTTACTGAAATTTCATTACCCCAAACACAGTCTCAGACACAGCCACTCTCACTTTCATTCTCACTCTGAATTAGGGAGAAAACGTCATATTCTTTTTTTAAAACAATTCATAAAAAAAAACTAATATGGAAGTAAATTGACTAATCACCAAAGCTCGAATATGTTTAGCTAGTATATGTGGGAGCTTCTGGCCAGCCCAAATGATAAAGGCAGATAACTCTATGGGCCTTCACTGATTTTGTATTTTCTTATGATGTTGAAGGTGGGGGCTGGCTATGCTGAGGACCTGCAGTAATAATGGTAGAATCTTGGAATTTATGCACGGATTCGTTAGAAAAACTACCAAACATCTTCTATGTGCCAGGAACTGTACAGAATGAATAAAATATGTGTTTTATTTGACTCTTTTTCTGGTGTCTACTCATCTTTTATTTGGTTTTCCACCACGTTAGACATGCCCCACTTACTTTTTCAAAATTTATAGGTCCTCAAAAAGTACCATGAAATTATATTTCCCTCCAAGGCTTGCATTTGACTTGCGCTTGGTCGTTTGGAATTCATGGCAATTGGTGTTGCATTCGAATAGCATATTTCCTATTGTTTTAGGCAGAATGATTTATAATAACAGCGTATGGGAAGGTTTGATTTTTGACATGCTTAACACTGATGAATTAGGTGAAATATTTCTCAATCACAATCTTCTGCTCAAGCTTCTTTGAAGCGAAGCCCAGGTTCTCTCTGGTGAGACTAGGGAGGGTGGAGTAGGTGAATAAAATATGAGACGAAGAGGAGCACCATCCTCAGACGAGTAAATCTTCCCCCAAGCTGTGACAGTAGCATCTCCACCCTGTCTTGCCTCAATGCACGTCTGGGCCCCTTTTTGTCAGTTCATTACTGGTTCTCCCTGGATTATAGGAGCAGGTTAACAACTTTGTTTACTTTCCCATGGAAGGAAGAAGAAAACTATGGCTCCTGCCCTTAAAGCTTTTACTGGAACTTCTCCCTATCTGCCTCAAGGTGGCTCAGAATAGCTCACAGTAATTTTGTTGACCTTCTGGGAGGTCATACACACTTCTCTGGACCCTTGTTGATCAAAGTCAAGGATGTTCCTTCAATTCATGTATCAGAAATCACTTATTTTAAGAGTTGCAGGTAGATCTTCTCATAGAGTCTAAAAAGCTCCCGTGATATCATAAAGCCTTCCTGTTTCCTTGTTTCCACTGCTGATGCCAGGAGGTTAGCCTTCACAAAGGACTCTCTGATAGATCAACTTTGTTCTCCATCACCTCCTCAGGTCAGAGAGAAGATAGGTGGTCTGGCATTTGCCTTGCACAGCTCTAACAGCCCTATATGCACATAGGCTCTTGTGGCAAGTTCAGCATGATTTCTGTAAAGCAATGTATCTTAAACTTTTGAGTGCATTGGGATCACGTGGGGTGCCTATTAAGAACTGCAGATTTGGGATCATTATCACCAGAAGTAATGATTCTATAGATCTGAATCAGGTCCCCCAAAACTGATACAGTAATAAGCATCTATGATCATTATGGTGCAGATAATCTTGAGTTCATTCTTTGAGAAAGATTGCACTGTGATGACAAACACTGGCTTGTGAATTGACAAACCTGGTTGAATTTCTAGCCTCACAACTTAGTAAGAGTGTGACTTCGGATATGTTAATCTTACTAACCAGAATCACTTTGGAATTAGATAAACCAAAATTTGTAACTTAGCTCTCACACTTCTTGTTGATTTTTTATGTTACTTAATTTAGCCAAGCCCATAATGCCGCATAATGTAGATACAAGGAACAGGTCATTCTAGGGAAACTTACAAGTGAAGGGTCAACAAGAAGAGGCCCATAGTTACCCAGGTCTTCGGGCTTCCTGAAGAGATGCATGCTGGGCCTGGGGTTACTAGACCCACTGTGGCTGTGCTCCAGGAAAGGCACCCTGTGGTCTGCTGCTCTACCTTTAATGAGATGAGCATGAGAATGACCTGAACAGTGGGTGACGTGATGCTCTCTGAGTTCACCTGGTATTGTATGTAATTACAATGTAATAATAGCTTAGATGCCAGCTGTTTAGGAGAGCGATGGGAAATGCCATCTGCTCAGCACTTGGAGACCTCGGGAGCACCTGAAGGAAAATGCAGCCTCTCCTTCTTGGGTGAGGGCAGTGTTTCGGGTTCCATTTAACTCATTTATGGGCAATTCAGAGCGAGCTCTCAGGGAACTTTGCAGATAGACTCCACACCATGTCTTTTTTCATTTTGTTTTGTTTATTTATTTTTAAATTCTTCCACTCTATCTCATAGGTATTCTGTGAGCACTGAATGGACTAATTTATGAAAGTACTTAATTCAGTTCTGATCCACAGTAAAATCATTGGTATCTCTATTTTTGTTTATACTTCATCCCTTTCCTGCATCCTACAGGGCCCAGGACACTTAAAAACTGCATGTTTTATACTTCTTTGTCCCAAATTGGCTAATTGGTTATATTATAATTGTTGTTGTTCTTTTTGTTATTATTAATCCCATTAATCTTGAGTTGAAACATTATTGTGGATTCCTTTTTTCTTTTCCTGAGGGAAGTTCAATCTAAGCAAGGAAATTTTTTTTCTTCTCTGAAGCTTAGGTTGAAGTCCATTATAATTCTAACAGTTTGCCATAGAGTTTTTCACATTCCAATTGTGAGAAGCATTATATGAGTAGCTGAATTGCTGTGACTACCTTTCCAGGGCAAGAAAGGACTGAATCACACAAATCTTGATTATTTAAATTTTGCTATTTGAAGGACTTGCTCTGAAATTGTTTTACTATATCACATATTTTCATTAATGTTTGCAAACCTTTGTTCATGACTCTTTGTGAGCTCATGTGGAATTATATATAATATATAATGTTGATGTATACAATTCATAATATTTTAAATTCAAATATCAATAATATTGCAAAATATGAGTACACACATATGAATGTACTATATAAATGTATCTGCTGAAATAGGGAATGTGTCGCTCTGCCAGAGTGTGATTTTTAAACAGATTATTAAATAAAGCTGTATATGTGTCATTGTTTAAAAAAACAATAAATATTATATACTGTCTCTCTCTCTATATATGTATGTATATATATCTAGGACAATGCCTGCCACATACAGAAACTCAGTATGTTTGTTAAATATCCAGAGGGTCACCATCATTTGATTTGGACATTCTCATTATCCAGAAGCATTCAGTGAGGAGGCACTATTGAAGAATCTAGAATCCGCCTGCCACCTTCACCTCCCAGCAGCCCCACCCTCCACACTGGCCCTCGCTAGAACTCCGAGCATCTATATATTTCCGTCAGTGCACGGTCATTATACCCAAGATAGAATCTATCTACCAAAGTTTTTCACATCACTTAAGATGCTGATCGACATTTATGAGGATATTAATATAAACTTGAATAAATTGATAATAAACTGCTAATATGAGACTAAAAATTTTCATGAAGTCAGAAACATTTAAACTTGGCAGCAACTAAACTGCGCTAACTGAAACCTGGAAGGGAAATTATCCTTTTGTCATTTGACATTTTGAAATCCATTGACCTTTATCTCACTTACAAGAGTATTATGGTTTTATTTTATGTGCTTTCTCACTTCATTCCCAGCTGTTTTTTCTTTCTCTTGATTTCTCAGAATGCCTGGCCCAGTCTCCCTGTTGCTCCTTGATATTCCTCTTGTCAGAGCAGCATAAACATTTGTTTAGAGACCCAGGGGCAGGGCAGGAGCAGCTATGGGTGCATAGACAGCATAATATTTACATATTTCTCTAAGAGGGAAATGACTGAGACAAGAGAATTTTCAAGTGAGGAAAAAGAGGGAAAACTGAAGTCTATATGAGAGAAGAAAAGGAAGAACAACTAGAAGAGGTTGTTGATAGTGAGAACTGTCCCTGAGTAATTGCAGGAAGGGGACTGATGTTGGAAAGGAGCTGTTTTGACAGGAATGACACATAGTGAACAGCACCAAGTCCTTCATATCACAAAGTGTAAATGCTATTCCCACCTGCAAGGAGCAGATGCTCCCCTTACGACCGCGAAGCATGCCTACATCATCAGTAGCTGGACCCAGAGCTCTGGATCTTTGGCCCATCTCGTAGTGGTTTCTGGTTGCTTTCTTTTTTCAATCTTCAGAACACTTTGCTCCTATGAAAGTTTATTTATTTTTAATTCCAATAAAAAGGAGCTGCTCTGGCTGAATGTAGGCAGGGTTCTGATCACTGTCTACTTGCTGGGGCCAGGACTCCCATAGCGCTGTGGTCTGAGGGACCTCCCAGGAAATCCCAGGCTTCTGTGACTCAGAGTAAACACAGCTGCTTCACAGAACAGAGTGCAGGCTCTTTTGCTGATGCTTCTGTCTCTAGTGGCCTCTGGCACCTGCCATTCTGTCTCCCTTTTCCTACCACCCTCCTGGGTAAGAACCATTGCGAACATTGGCTATCGCCTAGAAAACCCTTGACTCATGAACGTCTTCTTATCCTGAGCTTTCTCTACAATTATCTTTCCTGCCTCATCTTGTCCATGAATGTCTCCTTGTCTTACAATGTCTTCTAAGATCCACTAGACAGACTCTTTCTCTGTTGGACTTGCCTTGGGCCTCTACCCTGTGACAGCCAACTGTGTCTACTCTGCTCTTCCTTTCCCCAGTGTAGCCTTATGATTTTGCATCACAATTACAGGCTTGTGGGGCCACCTTCCCTTCTAAGTATTCTGTTTCTCTAGATTAGAGGGCTTTCTCCAATCTCTTTCCCCATTTGGGGAGTTCAGTGATTTCCTTTTCTGACTGAAGAAGGTGGTGAGAGGTTGATTTGATGGTTCACATTCCACCTAAGGAATTTATGGATGAATGGATAACGAAGAGGTGGTATATATACAATGGAATACTACTCAGCTGTTAAAAAAGGATGGAGGCCACCCCGTTGCCGAGTGGTTAAGTTCGCGTGCTCCACTCCAGGCGGCCCAGTGTTTCGTTGGTTCGAATCCTGGGCGCGGACATAGCACTGCTCATCAAACCATGCTGAGGCAGCATCCCACATGCCACAACTAGAAGAACCCACAACTAAAATATACAACTATGTACCAGGGGGCTTTGGGGGAGAAAAAGGAAAAAAGTAAAATCTTTAAAAAAAAAAAAAGGATGGAATCTCGCCATTTGTGACAACACGGATAGATCCTGAGGGTATTATGCTAAGTGAAATAAGTCAGACATAGAAATACCATATGATTTCACTTATACGGGGAATCTAAAAAACAAAACAAACAAATAAACAAAACAAAACAAAACACTAAGCTTATAGATACAGAGAACAGATTGATGGCTGCCAGAGGTGAGCAAGGTGGGGAGTGGGTGAAATGAGTGAAGGGGGTGAAAAGGTACAAAATTTCAGTTGTAAAATAAGTCCTGGGGATGTAATGTGCAGTATGGTGACTTGAGTTAACGCTACTGTATTGCATATTTGAAAGTTGCTAAGAGAGTAAATCTTAAAAGTCTTCATCACAAGAAAAAAAATTTTGTAACTCTGTGAGGTGACAGATGTTAACTAGACATATTATGGTGATCATTTTGCAATATATAGAAATACGGAATCATTATGTTGTAAAACTGAACCTAATATAATGTTATATGTAAATTATACCTCACTAAAAAAACAGAAATTGTCTCAAAAGTGAGAAACATGCCCATCCCTTGTCTTTTGCTACCTGAATCTCAGTTTGGTGAGTAAATCCAGCTCACTGGGCAAAAAACCATACAGGTGCAGGGCCAGGCCCTGTCTCCTAGAGCGAGCTGGGAGGCCCAGCACCTTCCCTTTTGCTCCCCATTCTGCTGGTCCCTGGTGTGTGGTGGGTGACTGAAACTCATGAATCAGTGAATTCACTAATTCATTTTGTGGATAGAACTTTTTCTGAGGAAAGTGTCCAAAGACTGGATTTGGGGGCAAGGCAGCTGAAAACCTCACTTTGGCTTCAGGTCCAAACCCCATTTCTCAACCCAACATTACCAGAGAACCCTCTCCAATGGGAGGTACAGGGCCGCAGCCAACGACAGCTCACGCTGAACTTAGATCTAAATTGGCTCTTTTGCCTGTTTTCAGTTCATCAGATGAATCAGGAGAGTACAGGTAAGTGCTTAGCACCTGCGACATCAGTAACGTGCTACCTGCACATCACTGTAGCAGCTGTAACGTTTTGCACACTTACATCTTTATCTCATGTCCCATAAGTGATATGATCCACTTATCAATTCAAATTGAAAGGTAAGAACCATGATCTCTTGAGAGACCTAACAACTTATCACAGGACCTAGTGGGTATTCTGCAAATATTTTTTGACTGATTCACTGACTGATTATCTGAAACAAGAAGAAATCATTGATCATGCTTACAATTTCCTGAGGTCTCAGTGTATTTGTGTGTGTGTCTATAGTCTGAGAGAAACCATGAACACATTATATATATTTTAAAATGTCTATATTAATTTTCCACACACAGCTGAGCCTTGCTAGTCTCCCCTAACTGGGGAAACCTGATTGAACCCACAGCACAGTGTTTAGTCTTGAGTTGGGCTCTGCAGGCACAGAGCACAGGCTCTGTGTGCTCTGGGCTTGAATCCAGCCCCACTGCTAACTAGCCATGTGATGTCAGGCAAGCTACTCACTTCATTAAGATCAAATTAGGTATGGCTGACAAAGTACTTAGAATAATGCCTAGCACTCGACAAATGTTAGCTAATATTATCGTGAATGTTGATGTCATTGTTAAGTGAATTTCTAATGAGGTATAGTCTTTCAATTTTCTTTCATATATAATATTTGGATTGTCTCATTGTCACCCTTAGTATAATATTTTACTACAAATGTAGGCAACAATAATAAAAAGATTTCTGTAAATGAGCCAATTCTATATGTCTCCAATGCTCTTCTCTCTTTCATCAATGTGCTTTCTTTAAATGCCTGGTCAAAACATACTGCAGAATTCCTGCTCTTCTTTATCTAGAACCATGGAAATGAGTTGCATTATGGGGCTTAGAGTATCACTACTATAGTAGATGTCAGAGAGGCAGAATTTTATTGAAGCTAATGGTCTCCACTAATACTAGAACATACATGCCCTGTGTTCCTCAAGGAAGACCCTCTGCAGCCGGAGAGCAGCCGTTTATCAGCTAAACCTTTCAGGTATCATTCAATTTGAGAAGGAGGAGATTAAATTATTCTAGGAAGGGCAATGAGAATCCCATTGAAGGTAATAGAATGAAATATTGATTTAATTCAGGGCTGCATGTTCTCAAAGCTTAGGCGAAGAGCAAGGGCTCTGTGTACTGATTGACTCTTGTGACTCCAAGGCATTATCTCCCCTTGCTGCTGCTGGAGGAGGCCAATAGCACGGAGATAACATTTAAAGGAAATATTTTAGGGGTTACATAGTGAAAAGGAATTTTGGCCGATTACTGTAGAATAAAGAACCCCAATGCGAATCTGGAGACGTGAGGACCGGTTGTGATTCCGGATGAGGATCTTAATATTCCTGGACCTCAAATCCTCATGTAAAAATGAGGAATTTCTACTTGAATGACAGCTGCTAAGGTACACGCCTGCCTTTTTTTTTTTTTTTTTTGATAAGTATATATGTATAATTCTAAGATTCAAAGTGTTTTTTATAATTAGAAAAAAAGAGTCAATTTGAGGTTAGGAAGAGAAGTATTTGAGTCCAAGCAAGAGCAAGAGTCGATATGGACACTTTATAACTTAGCTTTGGGAAAGAGAAAGTATATTGTTGCAGTTGTATCCTTCAGCGTTAACAGTAATGAAGAACTGTAAATCCTTAATCTTCTCACCTACAGATTGGGGATAATAATATGTGTTTCTTAGAGTGTTTGTGATTATAGAGACTAAATGAGACAGGTAGAACATTTAACACAACACTCCAAAACGTGACTGTTGGTTACTACTACTATGTGAGTAAAGGAGGGTAAGTATGCCTGACGGAACATTACAGAGTGCTCTGACAGAAGGTCTCCTGGGTGAAGTGAAGCCGTCAAGTCCTATGGGTTGATGAGGGAGCTGCAGGGAGAACTATTACGGGTGTTCATGGAACATGTCCTCTTAGCTAATCCAAGCAAAGAACGTTATTAGAGATTGCCCGAACTTTTCCTATCTTGAACGCTCAAGTTTCTCTGTCTCAGAATGACACTGGAAGGTTAGTGTCAACACTAAAATTCTATGGCTCTGTCGTTAGAACTTTGTCCCTGTTTTTCTTATTGGATGCATTATGTTGTACTGAAAAGGTATAAAAATCTCAAAAATTATTCCATTAAAAAATATTCCATTGCTTTTTCACCTAAGGCAAAATACAAGGGGGCAACTAGAAGGATAAGCCGTAAGAATTCCCAGCACTTCATCAAGGAAGAACAAGATTAGCCCTCTAGGATCTTGGCAAAATAAGCAGAGACGCTTGTCTTCAGCACCTCTAGCTTCTCAGTTCTTCATTCTTTTCTCACCTTCGGGTCACTCTTCCCTTCTTTCCCAAAAATTCTGCTTCGGGATGCAGTACTTCCCATATAAAATAAAGAAAAACTGGGATCTGCAAGGACACAGAGTGGGGATCTCAGTGGAAAGGACAAAATGGGTGGAAATTTAATTCTCTGTGACGCTCTCTCTTCATCCTCCCCCTCCACAGTCTGTGCTTGTAGTTAAATGGCTTTACAGGGGGCCATTCTTGCTTTGGAATTCTTGTGAATGACCATGGAAGGGGCCAGGGCCTAGGAGGCACAGAGAAGTTTTCTGCATCCTGAGGATTGCTGAGTTGATAGTCCATCCTTCACTCTCACCTTTGGATTCCCTGTGCTGCAATGAATTCTCCACTCCAAGCTGGGCAGTTTCCCTGAGCAGGTAAGGATAAACACCCTCTCAGGGTGTGTGTGTGGTTCTCCAGCAGTAGGTGGTAAGCTGAGGGAAGCAGGATACAAATAATTCTTTCTCTTGCAATTTTCCTTCAAGTGGAATTTTCCACATGCTTCAGGGAATAATTCACACTATAAAAAAGTGATTTTGACACCACAGTTCAATGCTTATAGAAGGAAGCAAGGCAGACTTATAGCAGCGACTATTTCACTTAGGCAGAGAAAATTGCCCCAGGTACCTTACAAATTTCAGCTTCTCACACCTCATTGCTGGACTTCCCAAAGTACAGCTGCCTGGCTTTTCATTGCGTGGTCAGTTGATGACTCAGTAAATAAGTCGTTTAGTCAGCAATTAACCCCTATTAAATAAGTGAATGACTCTAGCTTGTCTTTGCATGGCTCACAAGTTATTGGGGAATATAAAGTGTTTATTTAGCAAACATTTATTAAGCTCTGAGAGATAATTATGCATGAATTCCTTACAGCAGGGTTTCCCCAAGGGTGTTCTGCAGAGCGTTGTCCAGTAGAGTGCTCTTATCAAAGTAAACAGGCAGAGGGCAATGCTGCAGTTCCCACTGCATATTAGAATGTTAACTGGTCCTTGGAGATGGGTGGAGAGAAAAAGACTTTATGGTTGTTTAACTCGGGATTCCAAAAATTGTCTCTCCCCAGAACACATTTTTTCTCTCATTGCATCATCATTGAAGAAGCAATGTTTGTCAGGAAATACTGACTACTGACTTAAGAAACTTGTTCTAAAAGTTGCTGAAAGAATTTTCAGAATCGAGTGGCTATTGCATTGCTACTTCATCCTTCATGGAACAAGGACTTACTAAAGGAGGCAATGGGCATTATCAAAAGGAGGGGAAGAGGGTTCACTGAGTTGAGCAATTTCTGCATCCAGAGAAAGTATCTTGGGAGCTGGGAGACTCCTGAGATGCTTCTGCAATGATCAGTGCAGAGCCTTTCGTTCAAGACTGTCTATGTTAGTTTTTGAGAGAATTTGCAAATTCTTATGAATAGCTTTTCTAAAGGACATAATTTTAAGATTTTGTACCATTGTTTTATTTAAATCTAAAATTAGAAACAGCTAATTAAAGAATTGTGATGATATGATCACTCTTTTCCCCTTTAATTGACCTATAAATTAATTATTAAAATACTTATTGAGCATCCTACTCTGTGCTAGGCTCGTGCAAGTCACTAAGGATGCAGAAATGAGCAAGCAGAACTCTTACTATATCTGTCTAATACAGAAGCCTACACAGTTTACCTTTAAGTACACTGCATCAATTATTTGGAGAGAAAATGTAGAGTTCTTCCTCTTCTTCCTCAGAATGTCTTTGATTCATCTCATTTGCTCTAATCCATATCCTCCAGTCTGGGCTGGGCATATTTCAAGATGATCACAATAGACTCATCACTGGTCTTTTGACCTCAATCTTCCTGCCCATTTCACTCTGCTTAAAGCTCTCGGATAATCATTCCTAGAGATGATTTGCTGACTGTTATTAAAAAAAAAAAAAAAGATAGGCATAGAAATGATTAGCATTTACAGAAACTCAATGTCTCAATCTTGAGGAGGTCCAGGAGTGGAGAAATCTTGCTAGATAGAAAATCCTTGTCACTAGAAGCTACGGAATTGAAATGTAGAGGACACAGTTCTGCTAACTTTGCTCCAGGGAAAACAGCTTGCCACTTTTGAGTCCCAATTCCTTCTATATTGCCCAGAAAAGAGTGTTCAAAAAACCGTTTTAGAGGAAAGGCTGAATAGGAAATATGTTTGTAATTTTGTGTGGAACAAAGTAATTTATTGTCAATGAAAGAAATGTCTCAGTTCGCCTATGTACAATATTTGAAGAACTTAAAAGTATCTCTTTTACTCAAATGAATGTTTTCAGAAACAATTAAAATTTACTTGTATCTATCTAAATTTAAAGAAATGGCAGTAGGCTAAAATGACTTTTTGGGGATTTTAACCGAATCAATATAAAAACAAACTTGTAAATGTCCACAGGATAAAATGAAACTCTCCAATCCTGCAGAAATAGTGAGTGCAAAATAATTAAGTTGTGGAGATAAAAAAAGAATTCTGCTGCTCAGAACATGGTGTGTAGCTTTTATTCATCTCAATATTACTGAATAATGATTGCCTTTTGCATGTAGATGTGTTTCAAAATACAATCTATCACAAGAAAAAGTGGAATTATGAAAGGACTTTTTGATTTCATCTCAACCTTTGGAAAGCAGGTTCTGATTCTTCTTTGTCTTTCTCCTTGGGTGTCAGTCTCATTGTCTCTGGGAGTGTTTGTGGAGAAAGTCTTCTGACATGAGGACTTCACTCCCAATTTGACAAAACCCCAAAGGAGCTTGCTCTAAAAACTCTATTCTTCCCGCATTGAAACACTGGAGTCCTTTATAAGGAGGGGGCAGAGAAGTTGGCCAAAAGTATTAGGGAACTAGCCCATGGGAAGAGCTATAAATAGGGGCCAGAGGGATGCACTTCACTAACAGCCTTGGCTTTCATCTTATGGTATAAAACTCCAGCAGCTTATTGTGGCATTCAGGTCCTTTGAAACTCAACCTGCCTAAATTTCTTTCTTTATCTTCTGCTTCTTCCCTTGTGTTCCCGCCATACACAGTACTCCGTGCTTTTATTGCCACTGCGACTGTGCTCATACTGTTCCCTTTGACTTGAATGCCCTGACCCAGCCATTCAAGGCTAATAAAGTGAGAATATGAGGAGAACCTCCAGCAAATCATAGGTCTGAGATGCCAAAAACTGGAATTTAAGACCTTCTAAGGTGGAGAGGTTCAGGTAAACACTCTGGACTTTAGGCTGGGAACTTGGTAGAGGCATAACCAAGAGTTAAAGTAAACAGCAGCAAAATAGCCCAATTTCTACAAACACTGAAACCTAGTCCGAAATCATCTCAAACATTAATTGTATTAAGGAGATCATTCCCTAACTAACAGCCTCCTAGAGGCCTAAATATATCATCTTTCAAGAATTATAACTTAATCTAGAGACTCAAATTATATTTATAATCTTTCATAGGAAATATCAGCCAGTCTCTCAACAATTACTGAACAATATTCGTTTATCTTAAGGAAGTATTATGTTTTATATAGGAGAATGGTATTGTGGAACTGTTAAAAATGAGTCCTCGTCCTTCAAAAAAATATACTGTAAACAATTATTAGGCATACCACGAGGGAAGATAAACTAACTAAAAATCAAGAGATGTTAGAGAATAACTTAATATGTTCTAGAAAATATAAGACGGGGCCAAAAATTTCTTCAGAGAATTGGAATCCATTTTCTTTAAAAGAAAGGGAAATCTTAACTAATATATATGCTAACTGAAGTTAAGAAATGAACAAGTGGGTTAACAGAAGATTCAGTACAGCTAAAGAGAAAGAAGGTGGGTAAATAGAAAGTATACAATGTATTCTAAAATATAAAGCACAGAGATTTGGAAGGAGAAAAAGAAAGAAAAGAGTGTGAGTATAAGATACATAAGAAACATATGTGTAGCTGGCATTTCAAAAGGAGAAAATGGAGAGTGGAAATGAAGCAATAATTGAAAAGATGAATAGCTGAGAATTTTCTAAAGTTAAAGAAAAATGCCAATACACAGATTAAATAATTTCTATAAACCTCAAATAAGAAAAACATTAATACTGAAATTAAAGAACAAAAAGAAAATCTTTGAAGTAGCCAGAGAAAATGACACATTACCCTTGAAGAATCAACAGTAAGAATGAAAAGTTTTTCTCAGAAAAAAAAATAGAAAAAGAATGTAATGATAGTTTCAAAACAATTAAAGATAACAATTAACAAATTAAAATTCAACACACATCAAAAAGTAGTCTACCCTAATAAAAGTAAAGTCACAATTCTTTTAAAGAAGCAATATCTGAGTTAATTTGGTGTCATTAAATCTACTGGAATGCTAAAGGGAATTCTTCAGGCAAAAAAAAAAAAAAAAAAAGATACCAGACAGAAACAAGAAATATAAGAAGAAATGAAAAGAAATAGCAAGGGTAAATAAATGAGTTAACCTAGTGAATATTGACTGCATAAAACAAAAATTAAAATTTCTTATGAGGTGTTATATACATACAAATAATTAAAATATATGCAATCATAGCACCAAAGGAGGGAAGTGAGGGAAGTATATGGAGTTAAAATATTTTGGTTTAAGTGTTTTAAGGTCTTGAATTTTCCTGGAAGAAGTAAAAATACTAATTTTAATTAGGTTTTATTCAGTCGAGGATACATGTAAACTCTATAGCTTAACAACTCAAAAAATAGGTTAAGATTGGGGCCAGCCCAGTGGCACAGTGGTTAACTGTGCATGTTCCACTTCGGCAGCCCAGGGCTCGCCAGTTCGGGTCCTGGGTATGGACATGGCACTGCTTGGCAAGCCAGACTGTGGTAGGCGTCCCACATATAAAGTAGAGGAAGATGGGCATGGTTGTTAGCTCAGGGCCAGTCTTCCTCAGCAAAAAGAGGAGGAATGGTGGCAGATGTTAGCTCAGGGCTAATCTTCCTAAAAAAAAAATAGGTTAAGGCATTTATGACAGATAAGTGAAAAAGGAAAAATGAAGCAATAAAAATAAATAAGTAGTCCAAAAAAAGGATAAACAGCAAAAGAAAATCAAATATGGAATAAGTGGGATAAATAGAAAGAAATAGCAAAATTTTGGAAAAAGCACAAACATATCAGAAATTACATTAAATGTAAACAAACTAAATATTGAAATTAAAAGAAAAAGACTATTAGAGTAAATATTAAACAAAATACTCTATTCTACCTAAAAGAGATCCAACTTAAATACAAAAACCTTGGAAGGTTGAAAGTAAAAGCATGAAGAAGCCATATATACAGCAAACAATAACCAAAAGAAAGTGTAACTATCAATGTCAGAAAAGGTAGACTTTACAAAATAAAGTACTACTAGACATAAAGACAAATATTGTATGATGATGAAACTGTCAATTTACCAGGAGCATATAAAATATTCTAAACTGAGTACACCTGGTTAACAAGGTTTTAGAATATATAAATCAGTAATAGACTTAAAAAGAGAAATGGACAAATCTACAACTGTAGTGGAACATTTTAACCCAACTTCTCTCACTAGCTGGTAGAATAAGTAGTCAACTTGAATTTATGGACTATTTGAACAACTGTAAAACGTACATTGTTCCCATATGCCCATAGGACATTATCAAAAATTGAACATATGTTGGACCATAAAGCAATTTCAAAGAATTGAAATCTTACAGAGTATGTTTCTGACAACAGTGGAACCAAAGTAGAAATTAATAACAAAAAGGAAGATGTTCTAAATATTCCTGAAGTTATGCAGATTAAGCAAAAAAAGTTTGAAATAAGTCATAGACCAAAGAAGAAATCACAATGGAAATTAAAATGAATTTTAAAACATGTGAAATGCAGCAAAATTTGTGCTTAAAGAGAAATTTATACCCTTAAATCACATATTAGAGAAACTAAAGGCTGAAAATTCGTGATTTAAGTATAAATGCCAAGATAGAGAAAAAAGATAAGAGAAAATTTCAATCAAAGAAAGTAGAAAATATTAAAGATAAGAAATTGACTTACAAAGGAAACATACAATAGAGAGAATACACAAAAACTGACAGTGGTATTGTGAAAAGATTAATACAATTGGTACAATGCTGGTGAGGACTATTCAAGAAGAAAATTGAGAAGGCACAAATTACCGACATCCTGCACACATAATTAAAGAATACTAAAAATAAATTAATGGGTACCAACAGATTAAAAAATTTAGTTGAAATTGACAAATTCCTTGAAATCACAATGTGTAAAAACTGAAACAAGAAAATGAGAAAACATGAAAGTTCCAAAATCCATAAGTAATCCATAATTTTCAGCCTAGATGACTTCACCAGTAAAATTTTTCTAATTTTTTTAATAAAAATAACATCAAATAAATTCCTCCAGAGAACTAAAAATGAAAACACTTCCCAAAACCTATTATATTTTATATATTACCAATAAGCAGAGATTGAAATTTAAAAAAAAACAAAAAAGAATGGCATTTTAGTTTCCTCAAATAACATCCACTTTCTAGGAATAAATCTAAGTAAAAGTGTGCAAAATTTATATGCCAGGAAGCTACAAGATACTATTGAGATAAATTAAAAATATCTAATGTGTTCATGGGGTGCAAGATTAAATAGTTAAAGATGTCAATTTTCCTTCATTTTTTCTATAAACTGAAAACAATCCAAATGAAAATTTCAGCAGCTGTTTTGGTGGGAATTGACAAATTAATTCTAAAATTTATATGGGAATACACCTAGCCCAAAATATCCAAGACAGTCTTGAAAAAGAACAAAGTGACCAAAAAATATCATCTTATTATAAATCTGCAATAATTAAAACAGTGTGTCATTAGTGAAAGGGTAGACAGTACATCAGCTGAACAGAATAGAGTATCCAGAAGCAAGCTCACACATATGCACACTGATTTTGTGATAAAGCAGCAATACAGAATATTGGAGAAATAACAGAATCGTTAATGTGTTGCTAGATCAGTTGGATATCCATATGTTTAAAAAAAATGAACATTCACTCCTACCTCACATTTTACACAAAAGCAATAGATTGATTGCAGATCTCTATTTAAGAGGTAAAATAATAAAATTTCTAAAGTACATTATCTTTATGACAATAAGATCAGCAAAGCTTTCTTAAACAGGATGCTAGTATGCTAACAATAAAGGAATTCGTGTAAAAATTCACTATATTAATGTTAAGAACTTCTTTCTATCAAAGATATCATAAAAGAGTGAAAAAAGCAAGCTTCACAGTGGAAAAGTGTTAGCTACGTATAATCATATAACAATGGATTCCATTCAGAATATATAAAAATCTCTTACAGGGGCTGGCCCAGTGGTGTAGTGGTTAAGTTTGTGTGCTCCACTTTGGCGGTCCAGGGTTCACAGGTTCGGATCCCAGGTGTAGACCTAGCACTGCTCATCAAGCCATGCTGTGGTGGCATCTCACATAAAAAATAGAGGAAGACTGGCAGAGATGTTAGCTCAGCGACAATCTTCTTCACACACACACACACACACACAGACACATACACACAACTCCCCCACAAAAAAACTTACAAATCAACAAGAAAATTGAATATAAAAGTGGACACAAGTCTTGAAAAAAACTCTTTAGAAAAAAGGATATCCAAATACATATGTGAAAAATGCTCAGTGTCATTGGGAATCAGGGAAAGGCAAATTAAAATAGCAATAGAATGCAACTATATACCGACCAGAGTGGCTGCAAGAAAAAGACTGATGATACTCTGTGTTAGGACAACTGGAATTTTCAAATATTGCTGGTGGGAGAATAAAAGTAAAACAAAACACTTCCAAAAACTGGCTAAATACATATATTCATTAGGACTAAGCAATTCCACTGCTGAATATATATACGAGAAAGTAATGCATATGTTTTTCAAAAGACATGTATGAGAATGAGTACAGCAGCCTAATTCATAATAGGATCAAACTGGGAATAACCAAATTCTCATCAGTAATAGAGTGAAAAAAATAAATTGTGGCATTTTTAACAAAGGAATATGATATAACAACAAACTACAACTCTTTGCAAAAGCATGGGTGAATCTTGCAAGCACTGTTTTGCACAAAATAAATCAAACAGAAAAGAGCAAGTATAATATGAGTCTACTTATGTAAGTGCAAAAATAGACATAACCAGTGTGTACTGTTAGAAGTCAGGCAAGTGGCTGCCTTTGCATGGAGAGTGGAGATGGTTACTGGGGCACCAAGTACTCTTCTGAGATGCTTCTTAGTGTTCTTTTCTTGATCTGGGTGCTAGTTACACAATTGTCTTCACTTCGCATAAGTCGTTCAGCCTGTACACTCACCTAAGTACTTTTCTATATGCATATTGTTCTTCAATAAAAATATTTATCAAAAATAGTTCTAGGGTTCCAAATGAGTGACTTCAGTTTAGTGACTTTCCTTATTGAAAGTTATGATTATGTGGTTTGCTTCCATCTGGAGAAACTATTCAGTCCAATTGTTCTGAATGAAGTACCTGAAGAATGAGTCAAAGTCATAGGACCACTATAATTTCTTCAACTGAAAAGAAATTCTATCAACCAACTCAGAAAAAAATCAGAGTCCCAATTGAAACTGTTTATTTAGTTGGAAAACTGCGTGACACAAGATTTATGTCACAAGACCTGAGAAGTAAAGGGCTGAGTATGGGCCAATTTGAAGACCATCTCATGTTCACATTAACTTTGTGTTTTATGCTGTGAAATAGTTATGAATAAGCTAATGCATCTCACCCCAAATCTTCTCACTTGAGACACCCAATGCTATAGAGGAAAGGGAAAATAATAATAATGACAATAACAATAATTACATAAAATTCATATAGTGGGGTGATGTCAGTGAAAATAGCAGAGGAAGGAACTTTAAATTCTGTCCTTCCATAAAAGCAATAAAACAGCTGGCAAAAACTCTCAGGATCAACTTTATTCTTTTAATCTCTGGAAATCAACTAAGAGTTGCAACAATCTGAACCGTCTAGTGGCTCCCTGAAAAACCGGCTTGAAAGACTTGTCTTTGTTTCGTCTGACTCAGAACTTGCCCAGTGCTAAAACCACTATCTAGGGAGTGTTTGCTGAAAACATTTATAGGCAAATGTTTTAGTTGCTGATGCCTGAGGCAACAGATAAAAATTGGGACAAACAATGTACTAACCAAAAAGCTTGTGGGAATGCTAGGAAACGAGATGGCCATAAGGACTTTGGAAAGCTGATATATTCTTGGGAATCCACAAGGCCATGTGCACATGTAGGGCTGCACACATGCTCAGGGAAGTCCTGAGAGAGCCCTGCCTTCTTACCTCTCACTAATCTTGAGTCTCTGTGCAAACAGGAAGTTCAGGCTAAGGCACAGTGCAGCTCCCTGGCTGAGTGTGAAAACAGTGCTCCGACATGTACACGGGACCCTCCTGAGGAAGACCGGGGGTTTTTGGTTTCAGGTATTTGAGGAAATCTCTGGTCACTCATTAGCTGACCAATAAGGTCATGGAACAGAGACTGCAATTTCACACCTGAAAAGGAATACAGACCTTATAGGTTAATTCAGAACAGACACTAAACAAACAACTACAAATTCAATAAGCAGAAACAACAAACCCAGGGGAAGGAGAGTGATCCGATTTCCAGAGCTGCCACATTATAATAGTCAAATGCCCACAGTTTTCAACAAAAAATTATGAGACAGGCAAAGAAACAAGAAAGTATGGATGATACACAGGGGAAAAAAGTCAATAAAAACAGTTCTTGAGGAAGCCCTGACATGGGATTTTTCTGCTTAAAGACTTTAAATCAGCTATTTTAAATATGTTCACAGAAGTAAAGGAAAAGATTTTTAAAGAACTAAAGAAACATAAAAACAAGGCCTTGCGAAATCAAGAATATCAATAAAGAGATAGAAATTATTTTAAAAATAGAAATTAAAGCATTTAAAAGCATAATAACTAAAATGAAAAATTAAAAACTTACTATAGTGGTTCAACAGCACTTGCAAGGAGGCATGAGAAAGAATTGGTGAACTTGAAGATACATCAATTTAGACTATCCAGTCTGAGAAATGAAAAGTCAAAGATTGAGAAAAATAAACAGAACCTCAAAGACCTATGGGATGTAGGGGACATCACCAAATGCACTAATTATGCATAATGAGAGTCCCTGAAGGAGAGGAGAGAAAAAGTAGTAGAAAGAGTGTTTGAAGGAATAATGACCAAAACTTCCTAAACATTAATCTATACAGGATAAATTCAAAGGGCTCCACACCTAGACACAACATAATCGAACTGCCAAAAGCCAAAAACAAAGATAGAATCTTGAAATAAGCAAGAGAGAAGTGACTCATCACATGCCAGAGATCCTCAATTACATTAATATCTCATTTCTCATCCGAAAGCGTAAGGGCCAGAAGGTTTTATGATGACATATTCAAGGAACTGAAAGAAAAAAAAAATCTATCAGCAAAGAATTCTCTGGCAAAACTATCCTTCAGAAAGGAGGGAGAAATTCAGACATTCCCAGATAAACAAGACCTGAGAGAATATGTAGCTAGCAGATAGTCCACAAAAGAAAGTGTATAGCATGTCCTTTAAGCTGAAATGAAACATCACTAGACGGTAACTCACATCCACATGAAAAGACAAAGAACACCAGTAAAGTTAGTTCGTGGGTAAATATAAAAGACAGTGTGCATGCATTCTTTGTTTGTAACTCCTTTTTTAATGTATGACTTCAAAGATAGTTGTATAAAGCAATATTTATAAATCTATGTTGATGGGCAGACAGTGTAAAATGATGGAATTTAAAACAATAACACCATAAAGAGGTGAGGTTTCAAAGTGGAGCCACATGGGAGAAAAGTTTTTTATACTATTGAAATTAAAATGGCATTAATCTGAAGTAGATTATTATAAATTAAGTTGTCAGTTGTAATCCCCAGGCAACCACCAAGAAAATAACTAAAGAGTATATAGTAAATGAAATGACAAGGTAATTAAAATGGCACACTAGTGAATTTAAATTTAGAATTAAACCCAAAACATATATACTGGATAAGGGGTTAATATCCAAAAAATATCAAGAACTCATACAATTCAATAGCAAAAAATTTCAAGTAATCTGATTAAAATATGGACAGAGGAGCTAAGTAGACATTTTTCCAAAGAAGACAGCCCAATGGCCAACAAATATATGAAAATATACTCAACATCATTATCAAGGAAATGCAAATCTAAACCACAATCACATTTCACTCCACACGTGTTAAAGTGGCTATCAAGAAGACAGGCAATAACAAGGGCTGGCAAAGTTGTGAAGAAAAGGGACAATATTACTTATACATGTATGATATTACTTAATATGGAATCTAAAAAAGCCAAACTCATAAAAATAGAGAGTAAAATGGTTATTTACCAGAGGGTGGGGAGTTAGGACAGATATTTTTAAGGGTATAAATTTACAAGAAGTAGTAAATAAACTGTAGAAATCTAATGCACGGTATAGTGAAATAGATAACAATATTGTATTACAGTCATCAAAATTGCTAAGAGGACTAGTACTTAATTTTCCTAACCCCTAAAAAGGAAAGGATAATTATGTAATGTGAGGTGCTAATTATTGTTGAAAAGGCAATCATATTACTATATATAAATGTGTCAAATAAACCTATTGTACACCATAAATTTACAGTGTTATATGTTAAATATATTTCAATAAAAAAGTAAATTTAACACAAAAGAATGCAGTAATGGAAGAAGTGAGGAACAAAAAAGACACAAGACATATAGAAAACAAGTAGCAAAAGGGCAGAAGTAGGGGCTGGTCCCGTGGCCTGGTGCTTAAGTTTGGTGCTCTCTGCTTCAATGGCTCAGGTTTGCTTCTCATGTGAGGCCATGGGAACTCATTGACGGCCATGCTGTGGTGGTGACCCACGTACAAAATAGAGGAAGATTGGCATAGATGTTAGCTCAGGGTGAATCTTCCTCATCAAAAAAAAAAAAAAAAAAAGAAAGAAAAAGAAAGGGCAGAAGTAAGTCCTTCCTTACCAATGATTATATTAACGTAAATGAAGTAAACTCTCCAATTAAAAGGTAGACACTGACGGAATGAATAAAAAACGTGATCCAACTAAATGCTGTCTTGAAGAGATTCATTTCAGTTTCAAAGCCACAAATATGTTGAAAGTAAAGAATGGACAAAGATATATTACGCAAATAGTAACCAAAAGAGAACTGAGGGGGCTATACTGATATTAAACAAATTAGACTTTAAAGCAAAAATTGTTACTAGGGACAAAGAAGGACATTATATATTGATATAAGGGCTAATCCATCAAGATATAACAACTATAAACACATGTAGACCTAACAAAAATTGTTACTAGGGACAAAGAAGGACATTATATATTGATATAAGGGCTAATCCATCAAGATATAACAACTATAAACACATGTAGACCTAACAATAGAGCTCTAAAATGCATGAAGAATGACAGAATTGAAATGAGAAATAGACAGTAGTTGAAGATTTCAATATCCTCCTTTCAATAATGGACAGTACAACCATCTGTGACTTTGTCTATCAAAGTCTACCATGACTTTGTTGATAGAAAGTCAACAAAGAAAAAGATTTGAACAACACTATAAGCCAAGTAGACCTAACAAATATCTATGGAACACTCTACCCAACAACTGCCAAATACACATTCTTCTCAAGTGAACATAGCACAATCCCCAGGATAGACCATATGTTAGGCTTATGTCTTAATAAATTTAAAATGATTTAAATCATACAAAGTATAGTTTCTGACTATGATGAAATGAAATTAGAAATGAACAATAGAAGGAAACCTGAAAAATTCACCAAATTTGGAAATTAATACACTCCTAAATAACCAATGAGTTAAAAGAGAAATTACACAGGAAATTAGAAAATAGTTTTTGGTGAATAGAGCAAAACACAATATATCAAAACTTATGAAATGCAGTGAAAGCTGTGCTCAGAGGGAAATTCATGGCTGTAAATTCCTATAATAAAAAAGAAGAGAGATTTCAGATCAATATTCTAACCCTTTACCTCAAAGAAATGGAAAAAGAACAGCCAATTTAACCAAAGGCAAGCAGAAGAAAAGAACTGTTAAAGATTAGAGAGGAAATAAATGGCTAGAAAATAACAGAGACAATCAGCAAAATCACAAGCTGATTCTTTAAAAAAAAATCAACAAAATTGACAAACTTTTAGTTAGTCTAAGAAATAAGAGAGAATAATCAAATTAATAAATCCTGGGATGAAATAGAGGACATTACTAATAATCTTCCAGAAATGAAAGGGATTATAAGGAAATGCTATAAATAAGTGTATGCCAACAAATTAGATAAAGTAGGTGAAATAGACAAATACCTAGGAGCAAACTACCAAAAATGACTCAAAAAATAGAGTATCTAAATAGACCTATAACAAATAAAGAGATTGAGTTATTAATCATAAAACTTTCAGTGAAGAAAGTCAGGACACAAATGGCTTTACTAGTAAATTCTACCAAATATGTAGAGAAGAACTGACACCAATCGTCTTCAAACTCTTGCAAACTACACAAGAAGAGAAAGTATTTCCCCATTCATCTTATGAGGCCAGTATTATCCTGATACTAAAGTCAGACAAAGAAAACATGAGAAATGTGAACTATAGACTAATATCTCTTATAAATGGAGATGCAAGAAAGTCAACAAATAGTAGGAACTCTATCTAGCAGTGTATTAAAAGGATTGTACACTATGTTCAAATGGGATTTCTCCTAGGAATGCAGTTTGTTCAACATACATGAATCAATCAACATAATAAAACATACAAGGACAAAAATTATACAATCATCTCAATTGAAGCAGAAAAACATATTTGGCAAAATCCAATACCACTTAATGACTTAAATAGCCAAGGAACTAGAACTGAAAGGAAACTTCTTCAACCTAATAAAGGGCATCTATGGAAAACCTGCAGCTAACATCATACACAATGGTCAACGAATGAAAGCAAGCTCCAGAAGGTCGGGAATAAGACAAGGATTTCCACCCTCACCACTTCTATTTAACGTTTTGCTAGAGGTTCTAGCCATTGCGATTGCGCGAGAAAAGGAAATAAAGTGCATTCATATTGGAAAGGAAGAATTAAAACTATCTCTACTTCAGATGACATGGTTTTATATGTAGAAACTGTAAAGAACACACACATGCACACAAACACACACAAAACTACTAGAGCTAATAAATGAGTTCAACAAAATTGTAGGATACAAGATCAATATACAAAAATGAGTTGTAGTCCTCTACACTAGCAATGAATAACCTGCAAATGAAATAGGAAAATAACTCCATTTACAACAGCATCAAAAGACATAAAATACTTAGGAATAAATTCTACCAAAGAACTACAAAACTTGTACACCAAAAACTACAAAAAATTGTGAAAGAAATTAAAGACCTAAACAAACATAAAGGCATCCTATATTTATGAAAGACAGAATATTGTTAAGATAACAGTATTCACCAAATGGATCTGTCAATACAATTCCTATCAGAATTCTTTCCACCTTGTCTGCAGAAATGGAAAAGCTAGTCCTAAAACTCGTATGGAAATGTATGGGATTCTAAATAATTTTGAAATAGAAGAACAAAGTTGGAAGACTTACATTTCCTGAATTCAAAACTTATTACAAAGTTACGGTAATCAAGAGAGTGCGGTAATGGTGGAAACCAAAAAGTGGAAACAGCCCAAATGTTCAACAACTGATGAATGTGGTAAACAGTGTGGTATATACATACATTAGAATATTATTCAGTTATAAAAGAAGAATGAAACACTGATTAATGCAACATGGATGGACCTTAAAAACTTTATTCTAAATGAAAGAAGCCAGATGCAAAAGGCCATATATTGTATGAATCTACTTATGTAAAATGTCTAGATAGGAAAATCCGTAGAAATAGAGAGTAGACTGTTGGTTGCCAGAGGATGAGGAGGGAGGGGAATTGAGAGAGACTGGTAACAGAATGGGTTTCTTTTTGGGGTGATGAAAATATTCTGGAATTAGATCATGATGATGGTTGCGCAATATTGTGAGTATACTAAAAACTTTTGCATTGTACATTTTAAAATGATGAGTTTTATGCTATGTGGATTATATCTCAATTTAAAAAGTGTAATATATATTATTATATATGTTACATTATCTATCTATCTCTCAATCTATCTATCTATCTAACCTCCAGTACAAGTCTAAGTGCTTTACATGCATTAACTCTTTTTATCATAATGACAATTCTATGGGAAAATTGGAGTAAAAGAGCACAGAGAAGTTAAGAAACTTGCCCGAGGTCACACAGTTAATGAGTGGTGGAGGCGGGACTTGAAGACCAGTGGCCCAATTTCATGATCCATTCTATTAACAATTGTGGAAGACCACTCTAAGAAGCCACAGTGCTGAGTACTTTATGGCATCCTATTCCTTCCTAACAAGAACCCCACAAGATGCTTGTTATCATGCTTGCTTATGAGATGAGGAAAGTGAGGCTAAATAAAGGTAACCTTGCCTATGGTCATATCTCCACTAAGATGCAGCTATACCTAAACAATGACATCAAATTGATCAAATGGCTAATATGTGGAAATCTTTGGAGTGTTTTTATACCCTGAAAGTCCAAATGCTTCTTGTTTTCTTGTACTTTGAGTCTTATTGTATTTATGTCCCCATCAATTTGCCTGACTCCAGAAGGCCCATTCACCTGCTAAATAAGTTTACATTATCAAAGAGGACAAGGAGATGACTTCAAATGAAAGCAGCTTTGTAGGCTGCCAATAAGGAGGCTGACCACAGGAAGCAGTTTTACATTAAACCACTCAACTTTATCTACGTTAGGAAGGAGGCTGGGGGCAGCGCCTCCACTGGAGGAGTCAATCACTCACTCAAACGTAACTTGTCAAAAGAAACTTCCTTTTATGACAGTTTCCAGCATAACTGGGTCTGTCAATTAAACATTGTGGTGTATGAGCTTAGGTCTGTTATTAAGAGAGGGGTAATGATAAGGTGTTTAGTCAGAGATTACTGAGATGCAGAGAGAGAAATTTTTTATTTTTTGAGGATAAGAGAGCCCCAGTAAACTCAGAGGCAAGAAAATGGATAAAGGGTCATTTTAAGAAACAGAAAATCAGGACAGCAAAACTTGCATCAACTCTGTTAATATCAGCTAGCCTCTTGCTCAGCCATAGCCCTTCAGACTCAGTGGGATGAAGGGGAAAGCAAGGATGTTGAAACCAGAGAGATACGAAGTTGACTGCCTATCTTTATGAACTTGAGCAAGTTACCTAAATTCGTTGATTCCTAGTTTCAGTTTCTGCAAGATGGCAATAATAATACTTGCTTCTCAGGACTTTTATGGGGATTAATTAACAGAAAACTTCTAGTACATTATTGGTCAATGCTATTTCCTTTCCTCTTCTCCCATATGTCCATGACTTTGTAAAGTACACACTGGTTTTTCATGCCTGTATCATGAAGGGTTTCCCACTCTTTTTTCATGTTTGGCGCCCCAGTGTCCCTAACAATGAGCCTTGCAGGGCTTCCCTTATAAACTTTATTTATGGGATAGGGTTAGGTGTATACTTCAGATATAGGCTCTTTCTTTTCAGTTATTTTAACCTTCCCGCTAGGATAGAAGTCCCAGACCCTTTGCCATCCAGGCATGTTTTAGGATGTATTAGTGATAATAATTTTATTATTATTGAGCTTGGATGAGGCCAAATATCTTTGCCATTGGGAAGACAGCTTGTTACTCACAGCTCCCAAGAGGAGGGGCATGCTATGCCACATCATGTAGGGCCATATGGACAATTTCCAAGGTAGGTTAGGAGGCAGCGGGAGTAGGAGGAAAATGTGGACAAGTACGTTTATTTTGGTTTCCATGGGAAGGAACAGGTGAAGCAAGAGACGCAGGCTTAGGACTGGCTAGTGTGGGCAATTTCGGGGGGCTCTGGGGCATAGGGGCTATCCCTGGTTGTCTGGTAGGGGGCCCTGCAGTGATTAGGGGCAGATGGATAGTGGTCTGGGGTGTCAGAATGCGATAAAGGAGGTGGTTGGGGTGTGGGCTCTGGACTGGTCGGTTTGCATGTGAAAAGCATGCTCACAGTTAGGTTGTTTGCCATCTCTAGGGCTTAGCTAGCCTTGGAAGGGGCAGGTCCTCCAGGTTCTTCAAGTCCCCAGATGTCAAAACTTCAAATAAAGAAACTAGAAATCATGGTTATTACAAGGCCATATCCTAGGGATTTGGAATATAAATCCAAATTCTGGATCTAAGTGGTGGGAGACACATGGCCTTGGACAAGTCAGTCGATTTCTCTGAACCTCAGTTTCCTCATGGATAAAATAGATCTACTTCACAGGGCTGTCCTGAGGATTACATGATAGTAAGTATGTAAATTTCCTAATGCAGTATTGACTCCAGGACAAATGATTGAGCAGCAATGTGAACGGAGGCCCCATTATGTTCCAAGAACTTTTCTAGGTAATGAGGGGACAGCAGTGAAGAATTCAGACAAAGCCTCTGCCCCTATGTGGCTTACATTCTGGAAAAGGTATGATAGACAATAAATTAATGAGTAAAATGTGTAGTGTGTCAGATGACAATAAGAGCCCTGGAGAAATTAAGGCAGAGAGTGTTGAGAGGTGAGAGTTACAATTTACATGGGGTGTTCAGGAGACTTAAGTCAAGTTAAGACCAAGAATAGTTGAGGGAATGAGATGTTTGGATATCTGGGGGGAAAACACACCTGACAGAGGCAACAGAAAGTGCAAAGTCATGGAGGTGGGATAGTGCCTGGACTACTTCAAGATTACAAAGGAGGATCTAGTGTTTGGAGAAAGATGAATGAGGTAGAAAGTGGAAATTGAGGAAGTGAGAGAGACAATAGGGACCAGATCCTGAAGGCCATTACAGACCAAGGTAAGGTGCTTGGATGTCATGAGGAGTGTGACGAGGAGCCAACAACTGAGGGATTTGATCAGAGGAGGGGCAAGGCCTAACTTAGGAGTGACTGCATCTTTTTGATTTTTGTGTCATAAACAGACTGTGTTGAAAATAAAAGTATGTTATTCTCAGGAGATAGCTGTGATGATCTGAGCAAAAAGGGATGTGGACTTGCACCACAGGGTGGTGATAAGGATTGGATTCTGGATGAATTTTTTTAAGGTATAGATGACAGGGTTTGCTGTCAGATCAGATGAGGGGGTATTAGAGGAAGAAGGGAGTTAAGGGAGACCCCAAGTGTTTTGGCCCGAGCAACTAGAAGAATGGAGTTGCCATTAATTGAGACAGAAAAGACTCAGTGGGAGGACATGGTTTTTGCACAGGGAAAGGAGGAGGAGGAGTGGAACAGAAGGTGCTTTGGACAAATTGAGTTGGAAATGCCTATTAGTTATCCAAATGGAGATGCCCAGAGGCAGTTGGCTGTATACATGGAGTACATGGAGGAGCTCTAAGTGGAAGTGTAAATTTTTGAGTCATTTGCATATAAATTATATTTGAAGCCTTGAGACTTGGTGAAATAATAAAGGAGATGAACATAGAAAAGGTAAAGTAATGGGTTTTGAGAACCCTCTGGGCACAATCCTCAGCCTGACCTGAAAATTCCCCAGCCCATCAGTTCAGCCTTGTTCCCCATTCATTTTGCCCTGTTTTTTCCATAGCACCTATCACTTTCTAATATACCATTTTACTTATTTTGGTTTATGCGTTTGTCGTTCATTGTCTCTCCCACCCCACTCCATTCCTTCCTGCAACCACCTCCACCAGACCTAAATTCCTGAGGGGCAGGGGCCTTTATGTGTTTGATCAGTGATATGTTCCAAGCATCTAAAATAGTGCCTCACACTAGGTACCCAATAAATATTTGTTAAAGAAAGAACTGATGATTTTATTCATTTCTCTCTTCAGGATCTTTTGGTCTGAAAAATTTTGACTTTTAAAGGTTAACATGTCAGGAAAAGCTAGAACTTATCAGCTATCACTTTAGTTGGCAGTCAACATCTTTGATGACAGGTTTGAACAAGATCTTGAAAGAAACGGAACTAAAGACACATCCTGGTCAGGAGTGAGTAGGGAGAGAAAAAATAATGTTAAGGGAGAAGGAAGGTACCAGAGAAAACCTGGGTTCTGGTCTCTGCTATGATCTGTTTGGGAGTCACATAAGGCATAACATTTCCAAGACCTGGCTCATTCTAGGGACCAGCTCTGACAGGAATACTTTGCTAATAATTTCGATACCGATTTAATTCAATGTAAAGTTAGGTAAGACATAAATACTTGTTAGTGAATAAATATCTGTTCCGCATTAGCTCTCTTCTAGGCAGTGTGCTAGGTATTGAGGGTACAAAAATGAATAACTACATTTAATATTCAGTTGGGTATGGTCACTTAAATAATAATAAGTGGATACATACAGGGAGATCATAGAGCAAGGGACCTCAGCTTTCCCAGTAGAGTTTGAAAGTTCTGCGAAGCAGGTATGACTTGAAGTGAGGCTTAAAAGGTGAATAGCATGAGTTTGTCAATCATCAGCCTTTTCTGGACAGTTTTTTTTACATGAATCCTGACAGCTCATAATTCCATCTTCCCAAAATGACCCAGAAGAGCACCATAGAACAACTGAGAAGTCTCAAAAGCAAAATATTTGTTCAGTCACTCTTTCACAAACATTTACTGAGTGCTTACTTTAGGTCAAACGCTGGACACAGGAAATATCAGGTTAAAAGAATCCATGAGCGAGCCCCGTCTTTAGAGAATTTATGCTCTATAGCAGTGACTCTCAAACTTTAGGGCACATCAGAATCACTGCGAGAGCCTGGTAAAACACAGCCTGCTGGCCCCAGAATCTGAGTTGTCCATTCACTATGTCTGAGGTAGGGTAGGGCTCAATAATTTGCATTTTTAGCAAATTCCCGGGTGATGAGATGCTACTAGTCCGAAGACCACTTTGCAAACCGCTGACCTCCACGAGAAAGGGACAGTTAAGCAGGTCAGTGATTACCAGTCAGCATGGTGAGTACATGACGCAGCAGGCAAGATTTGGGACGGCTCCAGCTGGGATTTGGAAGTGAAAATCACAGTACACAAAGCCTTCTTTGCCATACTTCCCTGGGGATTCTCTGCTGACAAACTACAGGTTTCCTTATGATGTATCATACAGAAGAGTGTTAAAACTGTAGCCTCATAAATTCTCTCATCCAAAGAGTGTTCATGTTCACTGTCAATACTCAGAGTCTTAGCCATAAACTAAGTACATCTGGATTTTGATTGATTTCAATGAAAGAAAAAATAGGAAACATTTAATTTGTGATGATTGAAGACAATTAAAGTAGAAAATAATATACTTCATAAAATCTACAGATTTCCAAGAATTCAAGCGGCTAGTAGAATTGGGAAGAATGACTCATTTATGTCTCTATAGCAAAAAGATTTGAAATAAAGAGTTCAAATTTGCAACCAATTAACTTTAATGAATCAATATTCTTCTGTGAGTTTCAAAGTAGTCAAAAATATTTCTTGAATTACCTCTCAGTATGTAGCGTGGTGTGACATGATGAAAAGAATATCAACATGAGAGGTGGCCCACTGCCTCAAATATATTGCAGTATATCGTTAGACAAGATAATAAGGTCATGCCTATTTACCCATGCCAACATTTATTTTGCCTCTACTATACAATGGAGACCGTGTTATATGCTAAGAATACTAACATGAACAACATATAGTCCCCACCCTAAAAGATTTCATATTTCAGTGAAGCGGGCAGTGATTTATTAAATAGTAAAGATAGGTTTAGGTTAGTGATTGCTCAAGGATTGAATGATAACAGCGATGTAGATTAGCAACGACTTTGAGGAAGAAATAATGCCTCAATTGGGTCTTACAGGAAGTTTGCCCCATGGGTGAGTTTGGTGGAAAGGGAGGTATTCAAGGCAGAAGAACATGTTTGTTCCTACAAAGAAGTATGACATGGCATGGAACATTCAGGAACTATGAGTAGTTCAGTATGACTGAAGCCTGGGGCTGGAAAAGGAGGCAAGGCTTAGATGACAAGGGGTCTTGAATGCCTTGTTAAATAATTTGACTTAACTCTGAGTCATGCTTTATGTGGACTATAGTGAATTGTATTTCCTGAAACCTTCCATGAAATGCAGTTTTGTGGATCATGAAGAATGGTCATGTTATGCATGTGTGTGTCAGGTGGTCAGGGAGGGTGGCATTTAATCCAGAGTTTGAAGAAAAGAAATAGATCAAATCAATGTCTGTCAAATTAGAGCGAACAGGTGAGAAATTAGTAGATGAAGCACGTGCCATTGCAGAGGGGCAGGAAGGTCTTCATGGCTGTTTGGGGAGGCCTGTTCCATTTGAAGTTCTCTAATCTAGCACGTCTAATCAGACTCTTAGGAATATTTGCCAAGAGTTTTTTATTAGTTCTCTATTGTTGTGTAACAAATTGTTACAAAACTTAATGGCCTGAAGTAGCAAATACTTATTATCTCACAGTTTCTGTGGATTGGGAATCTGGGCATGGCTGATCTAGGTGCCTCTGACCCAAGGTCCCTCACAAGGTTGCAAGTCAGTCGGTGCTGTGGTCTCATCGGAGGGCTTCACTTGGGGAGAATTGGCTCCCAAGCTCACGCATGTGGTTGTTGGGAGGATTCAGTTCCAAATGTGCTATTGGACTGAGGGCCTCAGTTCCTCCATGACTGTTGGCCAAAGGCCTCCCTCAGTTCTTTGTCATGTGGACCGCTCCACAGGCGGCCTCACACATGGTAGCTGGCTTTTATTAGAACCAGTAAGAGAGAGAGAGAGAGGTGCCCCTAGACAAAGCCATAGTCTTTTTGTAACCTAATCTCAGCTATGACACCCTATAACTTCTGCCACATTTTATTAGTTAGAAACAAGTCAGTCAGTGTGGCTCACAATCAAAGGAAAGGGAGTAGATCAAGACAGAAATTCCAGGAGGTGAGGATCATTAGGGCCACATAAGGGCTACTTACCACAGTGTGGACTCTTACTTATTTCGGAAGACTTGGTACAATTTACTGGTCAGAAAATAAGGAGCTGTTTTGAGAAATGTTCTGAATCTCTGAGCAAACTCATAGGAGGAGAGCAGAGGAGGTGGAGTCCAAGATATTCTTAGCCAGGCCCTCTGTGCACTTGGCTGCCATCTGAAATAAACATGTCAGCAGGGACAGGAGACGAGCATCTGAGGAGACAGTGCATCTGAGGCAGCGAGCCTGCTGAAGTATTCTAAAAGTCAAAACCATCAGGGATTCACTGAGGTTCTATTAATCCTGTGGGAAAGCCACAGGGTCTGGCTTTTAATAGAGGGAAAGATGAACCACGGCTGCCTCACAGAGAGGACGATGTCTCCTCCCACTTTGGCTCCCCTGCTAACGTTCTGCAAAATCTCAAATTAAAGTGCATTTGTTTGTTTTAATTTTGCGTTTGTGTTTTTAAATTCCTACTAATTCCTGAAAGGATAAAGCAGGCATAGAGTTAAAATACGATTATTTATTGAGAATTGGGTAGGTTTTGCTGGAGCTTCTTAAGCAGGCTTTGTCAGCCACAGTAATTGATTCTTCTGGGTTTCTGGACTCATAAGGGTCTGACTAAGCTTTCGGTCCTGGTCTGCTTTACAGAGAGGAAAGAGATATGGTTCTGAGTGCAAACTGAGGTGACATTAAGGAGCAGCTTTCACACTCTTGGCAATGTCCAAGGAGCACTCGGGATGGTATTTCATTTAACACTTTCAAACACTGTGCACAGCCAGAGGCATCATCATCATCATTTGAATGAAGAAAGGGAGGTTAGGGAAGTGAGGTAACCCACTCGATGCTACACCGGCCATGGGCAGGGCAAAAGCCAAGGTTTGGTGCAGAGCCCCTACCCCACGGCACATCTGATTCCCCACTGAGAAACAGAATCACAAAAGCAACAGACAAACAAGCAAACAAAAACAACACACTTCACACCCTTGGATTGCTTGTACCTAGAAGTCAGGCTCATGTCTCTCTGCCTTTCTTGATGCTGGTATGACTGCCATTGCTGGCATGAGTATTGGGGCTGCACTACCAAGGGTTATCATTCAGTATGTTGAGGGAAATAAATCAAGGGCTTTGGAGCATGGCACACCCAAGTTCAAATCCTAACTCCTCCTTCTACTATCTGTGTGATCTTGGTGAAGTTACTAAAACTCTCTGAACCTCAGTTTCTTCATCTGTAAAATGGAGTGAGAAGTGCCCATCAGTGTACGGTACCTAGGAAGTGTAAATATTTGACAAATAGAAGCTGCTTCCTCCCACTGGAGTAGGAGACTATCAAATATTTGGTGCTCATTTGAGAGTTTGACTAGATTCCTTCATCTAATGGAAGTTTCCAAGCTGTGTTCTTAAGCACCCTTATATTTTTAATGGAAATTAGCTTGGCTATTAAAGTTGGTCTTCGTGTGAAGCATCAGTAAAATTACTTCTCCCTGAAATGTGTTTTTGTCAGACCATTATCCCCTAAACGTGGCTGAGCATTGATGAGGGATCTGCCCACCAGAGGTTCCAGCAGCCCGTGATGGAAGGGAAGGGCCACTGAATCAAAGGAGATAAACTCGTTACAGTGCACTCGAGAACACTGGCCTCCTTCCCTGATATTCCTGAACGTCGTTGTATGAAGAAAAAATCACTCTCCCATTTTAAAGAAATTTTACCGCAGTTAAAGATCTAAGGAGCACTTGTAAAACGTAGATATTTACAGACTAAGAAAAAGAATGCAAAATTCAATTATGTGGTACAGCTTAAACTAAGTGTTTCAGGAACAGAAAGACCCAAATAACATCTAACACACAGATTCAGCTAGGAGGAAACTGAATGTCTCTCTGGTTTGTGAGCAAGTTGAATGGACATTGATGGATTTGTTTTCCTTTTAGATTAAATTGAACTTCTGATGTGAAAGTAGTTTACCGGCTTCTGATCTTGAAAGCTACATTTTTTTTCCCCTAACTAAATTTCTCTTGTTTAGATGTCTTAGCTTTCGAGCAGCTTGAAAAGCGGTACGCTGAAGTCTGGGAAGGTTCAGGAGACATTATTTACTTAGAAAATTTTGAAAGAAACACAGTGTTTGGCCAACTTTACCTTCCCTCTGGTGAAGTGGTGTCTGGCAAATGGACCCTTCACTGGGCTTGAATGCTTTCTCTTGGGCTCAAAGGCCCAAAGATATGCAAAGGAATTTTTCAGCAATTTTTCATAGCTTGACAAGATAAATATTATCTGGACTGAATGTGGACATTTGTGTAAATGAGGGCTGGCCTTTAAAGATGGAGATAGTGCATAGGAGTGCTAAGTAGATGTCAGTGTTAGCTGTTAATTAGATAATGTCTGTGCTGAGAACTTGTTTTTCTTAGCATCTGTGGACATAATCTCATCTTTAGGGTTAGCTGGTTTAAAATAGATATCTTATGCTAATTCACTGCTTAAGAAAATATTTTAATTTCAAACATTGACAGATAACATATCTAGACATGGAAGAGACATCCACCTAAGCGTAGAATGGATGCTGTTGTTCCTGTGTGATTACAGCATTCCTAAGGACTGAGCTGTGGACTATTCAATTCTGTGAGGTTTTTCTTATATTCCAAAGTAGAGCAGGAACCTTGTGCTTTATGCAGAGCTGGGCAGCATGGCTTTGGAATAGGCCTTCTCAGTCTTGACAGTGTTGACATTTTGGGCCAAATACCTCTTTGTTGTGGAGGCTGTCCCGTGCATCATAGGATGTTTAGCAGCATCCCCAGCCTCTATTCACTAGATGTCAGTTGCATTTCACCCTAGTCTCCCACGGCAATTAAAATGCCTCAAAACATTGCCAAATATCCTCTGGGAGGCAAATTGACCAAGATGAAAACCACTATTTTATAGGAATGTCTACCATGCTCCAAAACATTTTCCTTTGTTCTCTTGTCTCAGAATCTGACACTATTGTTTTCTTCTTCTTCCTCCTCCTCTTCCTCCTTATCCATCTCCACCACCTCCACTGCCACCACTGCCACCATCATCATCATCACGCTATTTAAGAGTTATTCTTAGGACACTGATCTTGTATATACAACAAATATTTACCAAACATGGATTGAAACTTAGAGTATGTGTCAGAGAATGGTGTGAGAGAAGTCTGGAAGGCAGATGGGAAGGAGGACCATGGAGACTCTCAGATGCCACGGCAAGGGACTGGAGATACATACACACATGATTATATACAGATAATGTAATGGGCAGGGCAAGACCAATGGCTGGAGATACATACACACAGCATCATATGCATGTAATGCAATGGACAGGGCAAGACCACAGCCCTCAGAGGAATTACAACCCAGTTGGATAAATTGTGCATTCATACGGAAAAAGACCAATACCAGGCAACCCAGTCCATGTACCAAATGAGTGGCAGAAAGTAAAAATAAGATAGAAAAGCTTACATTACATCAAAAAGAAAGAATGCACTTCAGGCAAGAAGCATGGAATTAGAATAGACAGAAGAAGACGACCATGTATTTTGTGGAATGTATTTGACTTGTTTGGCATACTTGAGGGAAGCAGAAAGTTGTTGTGCAAGAGTAGAAGGATGAATAAGCTTTTCTGAATTGCTACTGTAACAAATTACCATAAATTTAGCAGCTTAAAACAATACCCATTTATTATCTCACAATTCTATAGCTCAGAAGCCCAGGTTGGCTTGCCTCATTTCTCTGCTCTGGGTTTCATACAGCCGAAATCAAGGTGTTGGTTGGTATAGGCTCTTAGAGAGAGGCTCCGGGGAGAAGTTGCTCTCCAAGCTCACTCAGGTTGTTGGCAGAATCCAGTGCCTCACAGTTGTGGGCCTGAGCTACTTTTTTCCGTGCTGGCTGTCACCTGGGGGCTATTTTTAGCTTCTAGAGGCCTCTTCTGGTCCTTGCATGTGGGGCCCTGCATTTTAGTGCTAGCAACAGTCCATCAAATCCTCCTCGTGCTTGGAATTGCTCTGACTTCTCTTTTTGCCACATCTCTCCTGCTTTTGGCCTGAAAAAGTTTGCTGCTTTTAAGGGCTCATATGATTAGAATGGGCCTATGCAAATAGTTCAGAATAATCTCCTTATCTCAAGGTCCATAAACTTAATCACACAAAGGTCCCTTTTGCCATAGGAGGTGACGTATTCCCAGGCTTCAGAGATTAGAGCATGGACATCTGTGGGGAGGGGGACATTATTCTGGCTGCCAGAGAAGACTGAAGAGAGCAGTAGGATCATACACAGGGACTCCATGTGAAACTGTTGTAAGGTTTTGTGCAAAAAACATTTCTAAATAAACTTTTTATTTTGGAATAATTTTGGATTTAAAAAAAAGTTATAAAGATAGTACAGAGAGTTTCTATAGACCCCTCGCCTGGTTTTCCCCATCATGATCTTTGATTGCATGGCACATTTGTCAAAGCCAAGAGATCAGCATTGGTGCATTACTCTGAACTAACCTCCAGACTTGATTCGGATTTCACTAGTTTTCTGTTAATATCCTCTTGCTGTTCCAGGATCAAGCCCAGGATACCACTATGTATTGAATTGTCACACATCCTGAGTTTCCTCTGCTCTGTGACAGTTTCTCAATCGTTACTTACTTTTCATGACTTTGACAGTATTAAGCAGTGCTAGCCAAGTATCCTGCAGAATTTCTCCCAGTCTGCGTGTGTCTGGTATTTTTTCTCATGACTAGACTGGATGCAGGCCCTTCTAGTCACATTATATGATGGGGTCATGGTATCCACATGACATATCTGGTGATGCTACTGTTTTTCCTTTTCCTGCTAAGAGTATTTTTGAAGGATTTATTTTTGCATACTGAGTAGGAGGGATTTGAAGTGAAAGGAAGGAGTTTCATTAGAAAGTTGTCATTGTCTGAGTGTGTGCTTATGTGGGTGTAAACTAAAGAGATAGCTGTAGCTAAAAAAAAGAAGAAGAAGAAATAAGGAAAATTTAATAGAATCTAGTTATTATCTTGAAGGAGAGGGTCAGGAATGATTTCAAAGGGGCCAGCCTGGTGGTGCAGCGGTTAAGTTTGCACGTTCCTCTTCAGTGGCCCAGGTTCGCTGGTTCAGATCCCGGGTATGGACCTTCGCACCACTTGACAAGCCATCCTGTGGCAGGCATCCCACATAAAATAGAGTAAGATGGGCACGTATGTTAGCTCAAGGTCAGTCTTCCTCAGCAAAAAGAGGAGGATGGGTGGTAGATGTTAGCTCAGGGCTAACATCTTCCTCAAAAAAAGAAAAAAGAATGATTTCAAAGTGTTAAGTATGCGCAATAAGATGAATGACACTATCAGTGACAATAAGGTCTAGATGGCAAGGTAAACTTGATGACTTCATTTTACTTGGATTTCAGTTTCAGAAAATATTATTATTCATATCTGTGGGGCCATCAAGGAAACAGTACAAAATGTGGAATTGAATGTCATGGAGAAGGTCAAGGTCAAAGAGAGAGCTTGCTTGAAATAAAGTACCATTAAAATGTAAAGTTATTTTACAAGTCTCCAAATATGCTCATTCCTAATCACTGCAATTTATTCAGTGGAACCAACCATCCACGCCAGACATTTCCTTGGCTATCCTCATCGCCGCCTTTCTTTGCGACTTCCGAACAAAGCAAACTGAGGTCAAATATCAGCTCCCTGCAGGGAGATAACCTGGGCCCTTTGTCTGATGCAATCTCAGCACCTGACAGCTCACCGCTCTTCAGGGAAATATAAGGCAGCTGCTTTCCTTAACATTCAAAATTTAGCACTTTGGCCTGAGCCAAGTGCCTTGTGGCTGCTTCTCTCGCTCTTCTCCAGTGATCCAGCAAACCGAGTACTTTGCTGGCAGCTCTGACTGATTCCTGGAGTTTTCGGACCCATGAGGGCAGGGGCTGTGTATGCTATTTCTCTTTGCTTTTGAAAAGTACTAGGTATGGAATAGAAGGTAAACCACTCTTATCATTGGGGGAAAACATGAAGTCAGATAGCCTCAAGTTCAAAACCTTGCCCTGCCATTTACACTTGAGCAACTGGGGTCGTTCCCTAGTCCTTTGGAGCTGGGAAAATAGTGCACGCTTCATAGAGAAGTTGTAAACATTATATGTGGCAATGCATTAAAGCTCTCAGCACAGTCTGGACATAGCATGCACTTGATAAAGGTCAATAGTAACAGGCCCTTACGTATCATTTGCTAAGGATCAGGCATTGCACTAAGTGACTCTAGCTTTACTCATTCATTTAACCCCTAGAACAACTTAATGAGCTAAGTAGACCATTGTTATCTCCATTTTATAGATGAGGAAACTGAAGACTGGTAAAATGACTCGTCCAAGGTCAAGCAGTCAGTAAAAGCAGAGATGGGATTAAAATCCAGACAGCTGGCCTCTGAGTCTTTGCTCTTAAACACTGTAATACACAATTATTATGCATAGCACATAATAAATGATAGTCATTGTTATTGTTAGTAAAGCTTCTTTATGTTACTATTAGTTTAAGAACAAGACAAGAACATCCACTAAACACACTTTTACCTGATGCTATTTTAGCTGTTGTAGTCAATACAGCAAGAAAAGTGAAATATGTAAATAGAAAAATTATAATTTTTTTTCAGATGTTGGCTTTCTAGCATGAAAACACAAATAAGAAATCTAAATAGAAAAATGGCTGGTTACCAAAAGAAAATTTCAAATTAAAAAACTTTCCTTGCATAAGTTGTATCAGACAGCCTTCTGGAGCCTGCCACGATGGCTCACTCTCTTATTTAGAAGTTGATACTGGCTGCTGTGGGGGAGGTCAGCAGATCCTGTCACCAGAGTCCCAGGGCCTCTCTAGCATGGCAATGCAGGATCAAGAGACTACTCAGCTTTCAAGACCATTTCCCTTAAGCCATCCAACAACCTCCTTGAGTCTCATTATGTTTCCACCAAAAATCTCCCCAAGGCCCTTGTGGCTTTTACTCAACACCCAATCCTAAAGCCAACAGCACTTGCTTCAGGCTTTAATGATACCACTGCCTCGATTCTGTACCAAATTCTGTTCCTCTCCTATAACATATTACCACAAAACATAGTTGTGTGCAACAATCATTTTATTTAATTAATTTATTTTTAATTGCAGCTTTATTGAGGTATAGTTGACAAATAAAATTGTAGGATATTTAAACTATACATTGTGGTGATTTGGCCTATATACACGTTGTGAAAAGATTCCCCCATCTAGTTAATTAATATACCCATCAACCCATAGGATTTTTTTTTTTTTTTGAGAACATTCAAGGTCTACTCTCGTAGCAAATTTCAATACACAGTACAGTGTTATTCACTTTATACATCTTATAGCTGAAAGTTTGTACCCTTTTACCAGGCTCTCCCTATTTCCCCCCCACCCTCTAGCCTCTGATAACTACTTTTCTACTCTGTGTTTCTATGAGCTGGACTTTTATTTTGTTTTTTTTTTTTAGACTCCTGATATAAGTGATATCATGCAGCATTTTTCTTTTTCTGTCTGGCTTATTTCACTTAGCATAACGCCCTCAAGTTCCATCCGTGTTGGCACAAATGTCAGGATTTTGTTCTTTCTCATGGCTGAAAAATATTCCATTCTATTTATATATACCACATCTTCCTTATCCATTCACCTGTTGATGGACACTTATGTTGTTTCCACATCTTGGCTATTGTGAATAATGCTGCAGTGAACATGGGGTGTAGATATCTCTTTGAGATCTCATTTTCATTTCTTTCGGATATATACTCAGAAGTAGGATTGCTGGACCACATAGTAATTCTTTTTTAATTTTTTAGGGAAACTCCATATTGTTTCCCATAGTGGCTGTACCAATTTACACTCCCACCAAAAGTGCACAAGGCTTCCTTTCTCCATATCCTCGCCAGCATTTATCTCTTGTTTTATTGATGGTAGGCATTCTAACAGTTGAGGTGATATCTCATTGTGGTTTGATTTGCAGTTCCCTGATGACAAGTGATGTTGAGTACCTTTTCATGTACCTGTTGGCTATTCAAACAATGTCTATTCAGTTCCTCTGCCTATTTTTTAACCAGATTGTTTGGTTATTTTGCTAGTGGGTTGTGTGAGAGTTGTTTATATATTTTGGATACTAACCTCTTATCAGACATACAATTTGCAAATATTTTCTCCCATTCAGTAGGTTGCCTTTTCAATTTGTTGATGGTTTGCTTTGCTGTGCAGGAGCTTTTTAGTTTGATGTAGTCCTACTGATTTGTTTTTGTTTATGTTACCTTTGCTTTTGTTGTCAAATCCAAAAAATCATCACCAAGACTGACGTGAAGGAGCTTACCCCCTATGTTTTCTCCTAGAAGTTTTTATGGTTTCAAGTCTTACATTCAAGTCTTTAACCTATTTTCGGTTGACATTTGTGTGTGGTGTAAGATGAAGATCTGTTTCATTTTCTTGCATGTGCTGTCCAGATTTCCCAACATAATTTATTGAAGAGACTATCCTTTCTCCATTGTGTATTCTTGACTGCTTTGTCCCAAATTAGTTGACTATACATATATGGGTTTATTTCTGGGCTTTCTATTCTGTTTCATTGATCTCTATGTCTGTTTTAATGCCAATACCAAACTGTTTCGAATATTATAGCTTGTAATATAGTTTGAAATCAGGAAGTGTGATGATTCCAGCTTTGTTCTTCTTTCTCAAGATTGCTTTGGCTATTCAGGGTCTTTTTTGGCTCCATATAAATTTTAAGATAGTTTGTCCTATTTCCATGAAGAATGCTGTAGGAATTTTGATAGGGATTGCATTGAATCTATAGATTGCTTTGGGTACTATGGACATTTTAATATTAATTCTTACAATCAATGAACATGAAATATCTTTGCTTTTTAAGATTTATTTGTGTCTTCAATGTCTTATAGTTTTCAGTGTACAAATTTTCACTTTGTTGGGTAAATTTATTTCTAGATATTTTTTTAAATAAAATTGTAAATCAGATTGTTTTCTTAATTTCTCTTTCTGATAGTTCATTGTTAGTGTATAGAACTCAGTTGATTTTTGTATATTGATTTTGTATCATGTAACTTTACTGAATTCATTTATTAGTTCTAACAGTTTTTTGGTAGTGTCTCTTGGGTTTTCTATATATAACTTGTCTAAAACAGAGACAGTTTTACTTCTTCCTTTTCATTTTGGATGTTTTTATTTCTTTTTCTTGCCTAATGGCTCTAGCTAGGGTTCCAGTACTATGTTAAATAAAACTGGTGACAGTGGGCATTCTCATCTTATTTCTGTTCTTAGAGGAAAAGCTTTCATCTTTTCACCATTAAGTATGATGTTAGCTGTGGGCTTTTCATATATGACTTTTATTATGTTGAGGTATGTTCCCTCTATACACAATTTGTTAAAAGTTTTTATCACAAATGGATGTTGAATTTTGTCAAATGCTTTTTCTGCATCTATTGAGGTGGTTACATGATTTTTATCCTTCATTTTGTTAATGTGGTGTATCACATTGATTGATTAGCATGTGTCAAGCCATTCTGCCATCCCTGGAATAAATCCCACTTGAGTGTATGGCTGAAATTTAGTTTGCTAATATTCTGTTGAAGAGTTTTGCATTTATGCTAGTTGTGGATGTTGGCTTGTAATTTTATCTTCTCATAACATCCTTGTCTGACTTTGATACTGCTGGCATGGTAAAATGAGTTTGGAAATATTCCCTCCTCTTTGATTCTTTGGAAGAATTTGAGAAGGAATGGTATTAATTCTTCTTTCAACGGTTAGTAGAATTCACCTGTGAACCATCTGGTCTTTGACTTGTCTTTGTTAAGAGGTTTTTGATTATTGATTTAATCCCCTTACTGGTAATTAGTCTGTTTTGATTTTCTATTTCTTTATGATTCAGTCTTGGTAGCTTGTATAATTCCAGGAATTTATCCATTTCTTGTAGGTTGCCCAGTTTTTTGGTGAATAACATTCATAGCAGTCTCTTATGATCCTTCGTATTTCTGTACTATCAGTTGTAATGTCTCCTCATTCATTTCTAATATTTTTTTTTGTTTCTCCTCCTTTTTTTTGGTAAGCCTAGCTAAAGATTTGTTCTTTTTGTTTATCTTTTCAAACAACCAGCTGTTAGTTTCATTGATCTTTTCTGTTGTCTTTTTAGTCTCTATTTCATTTACTTGCATTCTGATTATTGTTATTTCTTTCCTTCTACTAATTTTTGGCTTAGTTTGTTCTTCTTTTTCTAGTGCCTAGACGTGTAAAGTTAGATTTTTTTTTGAGATCTTTCTTTTTTCTTAATGTAGATAACTATCACTATGAAATTCCCTCTTAGAACTGCTTTTGGTACATCTCATAAGGTTTGGTACATTGTATTTCCATATTCATTTGTCTCAAGATAGTTTTTTTTTAAGATTTTATTTTTTCCTTTTTCTCCCCAAAGCCCCCTGGTACATAGTTGTATATTCTTCGTTGTGGGTCCTTCTAGTTGTGGTATGTGGGATGCTTCCTCAGCGTGGTTTGGTGAGCAGTGCCATGTCCACGCCCAGGACTCGAACCAACGAAACGCTGGGCCGCTTGCAGCGGAGCGCGCGAACTTAACCACTCGGCCATGGGGCCAGCCCCGTCTCAAGATAGTTTTAATTCTCTTTTGATTTCTTCTTTGACTCATTGGTTGTTTAGAGGCATATTGCTTAATCTCCAAACTCAGTTTTCTTCTTGTAACTGATTTCTAGTTTCATACCATTGTGGTTGGAAATAAGCTTGATGTTATTTCAATCTTAAATTTTTTAAGTCTTGTTTTGTGGCCTAAGATATGAACTATGCTGGAGACTTCCATGTGCACTTGAGAAGAATGTGTATTCTGCTTCTATTGGATGGAATATTCTGTAAATGTCTATTAAGTCCATCTGGTCTAATGCGTCATTTAAGTTCAACGTTTTCTTTTTGGTTTTCTGCCTGGATGATCTATCCTTTGTTGAAACTGGGGCATTGAAGCGCTCTACAATTGTGATATTTGCTGTATATTTCTCCTTTCAGTTCTGTTAATATTTGCTTTACATATTTAGGTGCTCCTATGTTGGGTGCACAAATATTTACAAATGTTATATGCTTTTGTTTGGTTGACTCCTTTGTCATCACATAATATCCTTCTTTTCCCCTTATTACAGTCCTTGGTTTAAAATCTATTTTTTTATGATATAAGCATAGCTATCCATGTTTTCTTTTATCTTCCATTTGGATGGAATATCTTTCTCTGTCCCTTCACTTTCTGTGTGTGTGTCCTTAAAGCTGAGGTGAATCTCTTGTAAGCAACACATAGTTGAATCTTGTTTTTTCAATCAGTTAGCCACTCTATGCCTTTTGATTATAGCATTTAGTGCATTTACATTTGAAGTAGCTATTTTTAGGTATGGGCTTACTATTGACATTTTTTTAGTTGTTTTCTGGATGTTTTGTAATTCCTTTGTTCCTTTCTTCTCTTGCTATCTTCTTTTGTGATTTGGTGATCTTTTGTAGTGGCATGCTTAGATTCCTTTTTGTTATCCTTTTTGTGTCTACTATATGCTTGTGCTTTGTGGTTACCATGAGGCATACATAAAATATCTTATATTTATAACAGTTTATTTTAAGCGGATAAAAACTTAACTTCAAGTGCATCCTAACACTCCACATTTATATTCTTCCCCGTCATTTTATGTTTTTGATGTCACAAGTTTACACCTTTTACCTTGTGTATCTATTAGCAAGTTATTATAGTTATAGTTATTTTTAATACTTTTGCTTTTTAGCTTCGTGCTAGATTTATGTGATTTATCCACTACCCTTACAACATTAAAGTATTCTGAATTTAAGTATGTATTTATCTTTGCCAATGAAATTTACACCTTCGTATGTTTTCCTTTACTAATTAGTATCCTTTCATTTCAGCATGAAGAAGTCCCTTTAATGTTTCTTGTAAGGCCAGACTAGTGGTGATGGACTCCTTCAGCTTTTGCTTATCTGGAAAACTCTTAAGCTCTCCTTCAATTCCGAAGAACAACTTTGCCAGATACAGTATTCTTGATTGGTAGTTTTTTCTTTCAGTACTTTAAATATATAATGCCTCTCCTTTCTGGCCTGCAAAACTTCTGCTGAAAAATCTGCTAATAGTTTTATGGAGGTTCCCTTGTATGTAACAAGTTGTTTTTCTCTTGCTGCTTTTAAGATTTTCTTCTTGTCTTTCACTTTTGACAATTTAATTATATAGTCATGTGCTGCATAATGAAGTTTTGGTTAATGACAGATCATAAATATGATGGTGGTCCTATAAAATTAGTACCATATATCCAAGCTGTGTAGTAGGCTATAACATCTAGGCTTGCATAAATACACTCTATGATATTTACAAATGATGAAATTGCCTAAGGATGTATTTCTTAGAATGTATCCCTGTTGTTGAGTGATATGTGATTGTGTCTTGGTGTGGGTTTTTTTGGATTCAACTTATTTGGAATTCTCTGGTCTTCCTGAATCTGGATGTTTGTTTCTTTTCCCAGGATAGGGACGTTAACATTGACAATTTCTTTGAATAAGCTTTCTGGCTCTTTCTCTTTCTTTTTCTTTTGGGACCCCTATAATGTGTATGTTGGTCTGCATAATGGTGTCCCATTAGTCCTTTAAGCTATTTTCACTCCTTCTCTTTCTTCTTTCTTCCGTCCTTCTTCCTTTCTTCCTCTTTCTCTCTCTCTTTCTTTCTTTCTTTCTTTCTTCTTTCCTTCCTTCCTTCTTTCTTTCTTTCTTTTTGCTCCTCTGATTGGATGATTTCCATTGCCTTGTCTTGAGTTTGCTGTTACTTTCTTCTGCTTGATCTAGTCTTATGTTGAATCCCTCTATTGAATTTTTCAGTTCAATTCATGTATCCTTCTGCTCTGTGATTTCTTTTTAGTATTTTATTATATATTTTCTCTTTTTGTTGAAATTCCATTCTCCTGACCTTGGTGAGCATCTTTATGACCATTATTTTAAACTCCATTAGGTAAATCACTTATTTCCGTTTCACTTATTTTGTTTCTGGAGTTTTATCTTGTTCTTTTCTTTGAAATATATTCCTCTATTTCTTCATTTCCTTTGCCTCTCTGTGTTGGTTTCTGGGCATAAATAGAGCAGCTGCCTCTCCTAGTCTTCATGGAGTGGTCTTGTGTACAAGATGAGCCTTATGGTTCAACCAGGCCCAAGCTCTCAGTTGTCTCTCAAACCCTGGTGATTGTCCAGACTTGCTTGTTTGTTCTTAGTGGCTCCAAGTGGATGAGGGTGTGCCAAGACTAATTTTGGTATAGGTATTTTCTCATTTGTCCAATTTGTAAGAGTTGCTCAGGTAGCTTCTGCATGTCTTTCAGAGGAAATTGCTCTGTGTTTAGCTATAGATTTAGTATGTCCATGGGAAGAGATAAGTTCAGGAGCTTCCTATGCCATCATCTTGGATCAGAACTTCAGGAATTTTAAATCTTATCATCCTATATGCTTAACTTAGCATCTCTGTTCCTACAAGCCTGTGTCTTCCTAGACTCCCTTGCAGCTCAAGCAATGATCCAGGCTCTGCCAATGAGAGTATACCAGCCCAGGCTTTCAACTGGAAGCTACTCACAATCATTTTATTTTGTTCATAATTTTGCAGGTCAAGAATTTGGCAAGGCCCTAGCAGAGCAATTCTCACTTGATTATCCTAGGAAGTTGCAGTCAGATGTCAGCTAGGAAGGTATTTATCAGAAGGCTTGGCTAGGCTGTATGTTGAAGATGTGGTACTCACGTGGCTGGCAGTTTTTCTGTCTATCAGCTGGGAAATAGGCTGTTTCTGTCAGATAGAATGTCAAAAGTAACCTCTCTAGTAAGGTGGTCTCACAGTACTTGGATTTCTTACATAGTGGCTGGCTTTCCCAAGAGTTTCTCCCCAAGAGAATCAACAGGAAGCTGTATGACCTATTATGACCTAGCCATGGAAGACACATAGCATCATTTCCACATTACTCTATTTTTTGAAACAGTCATAAGCCTCCCAGATTCTAGGAGAGGGGAGATAGGCCCCACTTGTTGACAGAAGGCCTGCCAAAGAATTTGGGGACACACTTTAAATTACCATACCAGGTTAAAGAAATTATGCACCAACCTAATTTACAAAGAGGTTTTTTTTTCTTTATTAAAATTTTTTTCTTTTTTTAATTTTTTTTTTTTTGAGGACGATTAGCCCTGAGTTAACATCTGCCACAAATCCTCTTCTTTTTTCTGGGGAAGACTGGCCTTGAGCTAACATCCATGCCCATCTTCCTCCACTTTATATGTGGGACTCCTGCCACAGCATGGCTTTACAAGCAGTGCATATGTTCACACCTGGGACCCGAACCAGTGAACCATGGGCTGCCAAAGCAGAATGTGCAAACTTAACTGCGGCACCACTGGGCTGACCCCTACAAAGAGTTTTTAATCATCATTAGAACCTCATGTATCAAAATATAAAAGTAGTGTTAACAAATAAATTTATCATCTTAAATAATTACATTAGAAAATATTGTCATATAAAAATATACAAAATATAATAATTAATGAACTATTTGTCCATTTTTAGAAGTTAGAAAAATAAAAAGTAAATAAACTCAATGAGAGTAAAGGGAACAACGTAATAAAGATGAGAATGTCTTTTCATTGAGTAGAAATCAAAGAAATACAGAGAAAATTAACAAATTCAAACACTGTTACTTTGAAATACTCACAAACTAGACATACCTCTGGCATTTTAATCAAGACAAATGTTTAAAGGTAAAAATAACATAATAAATGGAAAGGGAGACAAGGTTTATGACAAAATAGAGACTAAAATATTAGGTGGTATAAAAAACTTTAGGACAGTAAATTTTAAAAAACTTAAATTAATTGTAACTTCAGATACTACACTCATTCCTCCAGCTCCTGAGAGTGTTTACGGTACAGGGGTCCCAGTAGACTCCTTCTGTGGGACTTACCCTTAGCTGAAAAAGCCACCTTGGCCAAGGTCATTCTGCCTTCTAGGGGGAAGCTCACTTCTATTGATTGCTTGATGTGGAGAATAAATGTTTGGCTTCATTGCTCAATTTGGGACAATTCTGAAAGATGACCCAGCCCAGAATTCTCTAGAGGATTGGTGGAAATCTTTACTATGACTACCATGCATTTCAATCTCTCCCTCTGCTTAATCTACTTCCTTTACTTCTCCAACAGTTTTTGAACCTGACAGCCATCCTCAATAAATTCCTCACACACAAATCTCCCCTTTAAAGGCTATTTCCTAGGAAACTCAACCTGTGAAATAGCTCCAGAGGCCTAGCATTAGATTTAAAGACTTTCATTGTGGTTTCTGACAAGGAGTATTTTAAAAGAAATAGTTGGATAGGTAAGGCAAAACTAATTTGCTTTGTACCCCCGCTGTCTGCCTCTCATGGCTCTTTAATGGTGGGAATTATTACACATCAGGAAAAGAATGGAGGAGAGTCGGTATGGGAGGGCCCTGGTATCCCCCAGCTGTCATTTCTCTGAGTTCTCTATGTGTCAATTTTATCTCCAAACTGTTAGTGCATTCTCTCTCTGCCTCCACAATTTGCAAGCAATCAATTAAGCTAACTTAACCTAAAAGAGAATTTACTTGTCTAAAGAAACAGGAAGGCAAAAGGTGGTGCTAAAAGCTGGATCCAAGGATAATACAGAGACAGGGATGGGGAGAGAGAGAGTGCAAGAGTGAGAGCAAAAGTGAGAGGCAGAGAGAGAAAACATTTGTTATGTATAGTATATGTAGGCTATACATATAATAATAGCCACTGGGACATACTCTGAGTTGAGCAATGCCAGGCAAAAAGAGGGGTTCTTTTTCAATGTTTATATATGAATCCCTGAGGAGGTCATTGATTGGGCTTGCTTAGATCACATACCACCAAAATGAACCATATGGTCCAAGGGAAAGTGACAGTATGATAGGTCAGGCCTGGGGGATTTTGTCCTGTAGTTAGAATTAGGTTACAAAGTTAAGTGCAGGAAAAAATAATTGATAGCCACCACAGACCAAGCAAAGTTCAAGAGGAGGTTTTCAACTGAAGTAGAGTATTGTATTACCCAAAGTAGGAGAAAACATTAGCAACCACAGCGAATTTGTGAATTTGTGGTTGTGAGATTATAAGGGGCTAAATTAGATGGTCTTTGCAATCAACTGTTGCAGAGCCATAGCCACACTCTGTTCAATTCTCTAAAGCAAAATTTATTAGTTTTTCCCTGGAAGAGTCCCCATGAATCCTGAAGGAGATACCACTAAAATTTATTATGAGCATGCAGATTCAAACTGAAGCTGATATCTTATTGCATCATGAGATTCCCCATTGCAAGAGAGAGGTTATTGGAATGAACCTCTGCCACTGCATCTAGTCTAAGGAATGTAAATAATATTTGTCTCTCCTACCCCACTCATCAAAGTTTCTCCTCACCCTTGGTTATTGCCTATGTTGGTCTAAGTGCTTTACCTGGTAAAGTGACCAGACCTACGTTCCTGAGCCCCTGGCCACCATACTTTTCTTGGGCCTCTGCTGCTGTGCTTTTCTGTTTAGTATCAAAATTAGGGAAAGGGGTACCAAGAGATACCAACTGACTCACCTGGGGAATTCCGTGCCTTCATTCTATAAGAACCTTCTGATTATCAGGATCATTTATCCTACCAGAATGTTGACTCCTCTCTTTCTCTGCTGGCCTCTTGTCAAGAAAAGTCAGGAGAGACCAAGAAGAAGCTGTCACTTGAGCTTTAGTAGGACTCTAGCTATGTCTTCTGGTAGAACTGTTTCCCATCTGGGAACAAGAACCTGTAACCCACAGAGCCCAGAGTTGTGGGAATGGAAGGCACAGGTTCGCCAAGGGAGCTACTGGGACGGGTGGTAAACTAGCCCTTCTAATTTCTATTCCTTGGTTTGAAAGCCCATGTATTTTATCTAATGGCAGCACAGCAGCATATAATGGTTATTGCTTTAGGATTACGCCCTGTATATATACAGGATGGTGTACAGTGTTTGGTGCCCCTTCCCATTTGATAGCCTATCCTAGCTGGCACATCAGCTGCACCTTTAACAGACGTTTCGATTTCTCTATCAGGCTGGCAGCTTCTGGGTAAGGTGCTTTGTGGAAGAACAAGTGGATCCCATGGTCACGTGCCCACGGCGATACCTTTTATATGGCAAAATGTATCTCCTTATCTGCTGCAATATTAAGTGAGGTCATGTGTTGTGCATAAAACAACGGATAAGCCCATAGATAGGGGTGCCAGCTGAAACCTTGTGGTCAGGTAAGGCAAACATACCCAGAATATGTCAAGTCTAGCCAAGATTAATTGTTGCCCCTTTTAAGGTGGAAGGGATCCAATGTAATCAACTTGCCACTAAGTTGCTGATTGGTTTCCTGGATAGGTGATTCTACGTCAGGGCTTCAATGTCAGTCTTTGCTGTTGACATTTTGGACATTTGGCAGAAACTGTAGCTAAATCACTTGTCAAGTGGAGGCCCATGTTGTTGGACTCATGCACAGCCTCTATCTCTCCCACTAAGTCTAGATCATTCATGCTGTCATTGAGTTAGCAGTGCAGTAGTAAATGACACTGGCTGGCTGATGTCTACTGGTGAGTTACCCTTCTTGGTGGTTTATGCCTCCTACATGGTGAATACTGTCTAGTGGGTGTTATCATACAACACAAATATCTTCAACTTTTCAATTTTGTATGTACATCTAATGACTTTAATCCAGACCTCGTTTCCCTTGATCTTCCAATCATTCTCCTTCAAGTCCCTGAATAATCATCCAAATAATTTACCAATGCCCTTGAGTAGTCTGAATATTCTCTAACACTGGGCCACTTCTCAGCCTCCCTAAACAGTAAAAGATGCTAAAATTGAAAATGACTTCTGAGTACATGACATAAGAGATAAGCCTTGGTCTACATAAAGAAGCCAAGGGTGTTACTATACAACCTTTTGTTAAAACCTTTTGTTAGAAATATTGAAGGACCAGTGTGGTATTCACTCACAGAAAGGGCCTTTTCAAAAGGTTAAGGGTGTGCCTTACACATATATAACTCTCAATCAAGTCATAGTCCTCCTAATAAGTTTAAGAGTAAATTTCAGAGTGTCTAATACGCTTAAGAGTTGTCCTTCAGTCATCTTAGCAGAAGCCCAAGGAAAAGACGGGCTTATCTGAAAAATATCTGTGTGTGTGGTTTTTATCTAATGGACTAAAGTCCAAGGAAATTCACAGAAGATCCACACAGTACTTGAGAAAATTATTTCAGGGAAAAAAACCAGTTAAGACTAATAGAGACAAAGAGAATACAAATTGAAGCAAGGCTCTCAATCTCTCAAAATTCTACTGGCAGGAAGCAGATTGATAAAACACTACTCAGAAGCACACATGTGCTGCCTTTCCTTAAAAACAAGAGGATGACTCAGGGGAACAAGGGCCCAGAGGGCAGAGCTAAGGGCCAAAGAGGATTATTCCCAGATCTTGAAACCCAATATAGGATCTCTCAACATTTTCCCAGACGAATTTCAGAATTGCTATGAGCCAGTGATTCTGTTGTACCTTTCATTTCCCATACACTTTGGGGGGTTGTGTGTGGAGGGGGAGCAGATAACCTCTCTCTCTGTTTTTGCAGACAGACAAATTAAGAGCAACTACACTGAAGGAGCCTCATCCACATCAGTATCTAATGTAGATGATGAGATTCTAGGATTTGAGCAGATGCTGGGACAGACTAAAACGTTTGGGGACGTGAGCAGAAAGTGAATGTGTTTTGCATGTGGGAGGGATGTTCATCAGTGGGGATCAGAGGATGAAACGTGATAGACAGTCTCTTGTGGTCTTCAACTCCTAGGTTGGCAACTCCTAGAATTCATGACGTTGCATAATCCCTTCCCCTTAAGTGAGGGATTATATTAGTTTCCAAGGACTTCTGTAACATATGACCACAAACTGTGGGCTTAAAACAACAGAAATTTATTTTCTAACAGTTCTGGAGGCCAGAAGTCTGAGGTTAAGGTGTTAGCAGCGCTCTGTTCTCTCTCAAGACCCTGGAGGGTAATCTATTCCACGCATTTTAGTTTCTGTTGTTTCTGGCAGTCATTCACATTCATTTGCTTATAAACACGTCACTCTAATCTGTCTCGATTGTCAGCTAACATTCTCCCTATGAGTCTATATCTCTGTGTTTCTTTTCCTACTCTTATAGAAACATTAGTAATATTAAAATAAGGACCTATCCTACTCCAGTATGACCTTAACTTAACCAATTACATCTCAATCACTCTATTTCCAAATGAGATTACATTCTGAGATTCTGAGAAAGACATGAATTTGGGGGATATTATTCAAACCTGTTGAGGCTTTATGACTTGCTTCTAACCAATAGAATACTACAAACATGATGAGACGTATGTGATTAAATGCATATGGTTATGTTACTTAAGATTGTAATGATCATTTTACTAGAACTCTCTCTCCCTCTTGCTGACTTTGAAGAAATAAGCTTCCATGGTGTGGGCTACCTATGGGAAAGACCATGTAGCAAGGAACCGAAGGCAGCCTATGGTTGACAGCCACCAAGACATTAGGCCCTCCCTCCAGGATCCTGCAATGAAATGAATGCTACCAATACCGTGGAAGCTTGGAAAAGGATTCTTCCCCAACTGAGCCTCTGATGAGACTGCAACCATGGCCAGCACCTTGCTCACAGCCTTGTGAGACCATAAGTATAGGCCTTCAGTAAGCTGTTCCCTGATTCTTCCTTAGAAACTGTGAGATAATAAATCTGCATTGTTAAGGTAACTAAGATTGTGGTAATATTGTCATGCAGCAATAGATAACTATTACAGATTTTTGAGGATTTCTCTTCACTCTGACTTTTAGGTCCACTCCTGAGTGGGGCTGTAGTTTAGACACAGTTCATTTTTCACTTCTATCCATATATCAAGCTGGCGCATTAGTGAATCAAGCTCAGCCAGTTTCCTTCTCCATACCTGGTATTAAAAATCTCTCCTAACCCCACCCAATATGGCTGTAAAGGTGAGTACAGGGAGAGAGGTGCCAGTGGAATAGTGATGGGTAACGTGGGGGTTTAGGACACATATTCATGAAGCTTACTCGTGCCCTCTGGTCCTGCTTATGCCTGATCCTGGATGTACCCCTTCTATCTTAAGAGTGAATCTGTGGGTCTTCCCAACTTTACTGCTTGGCAAGTCTGACAGATTCCATCTTGTGATGGGTTCCGGCCACATGGTCACATGGTTAGGGATTCCATCTCTAACAGAGTCCAATAGCATGTCAGGAGCTGTTTTTGAAAAGTGCGTAAGGTCCTAAGGACACAATCTATAACGTGATTCTTCTATTGGGCCATACCATAAGCTCCACACATCATCTTTTCCCAACATACGTAATTCCTTCATTGCAGCTTTGTATACCCTTAAGCAGAGGTTCCATATAAATTCTGTGCTGATTCCTTCATAAAAACTGCGAGATAACAAATGTGATGAACACAGCCTGCAGGTGCTGGAGAGTCCTTTCTTGCACTAGGCCTGTGAGGATTCATTTTATGTATCAACTATGCCAGGCTATAGTTCCCAGTTATTCAATCAAACATGAATCTAGGTTTTGCTATGAAGGTATTTTGCAGATGTGATTAACGTCTACAAGCAGTTGACTTTAAGGAGATTATCCTATATAATCTAGGTGGGCCTGATTGAAATCAGTTGAAAGGTCTTAAGAGCAAAGCTGATATTTCCCTGGGGAAAAAGACATTCCACTTGTGAACTGCAGCTTCAGTTCCCGATGGCTTGCTCAACAGATGGATTTCAGACTCTGTTAACCAGCTTCCATAATTGCATAAACCAGTTCCTTGCAATAAATCTTATGTATATATAAACACACATATATGTACATACATGTATTTATATACCTATGTATGCATGTGTCTACATATGTATACACGCACACAGTGATGTATGTATGTATATCCTACTGGTCTGCTTTTCTGGTGGAACTCTGACTGATAGAAGGCCCTACTAAAATTTGGCAGCTTTTGGTTGTCCCAGAGTCTATTTCTGTCTAATAAAAGCCTTGACCTTGTCATAGCAGACCTGTTAAGGTTAGAAATTCAGCATCCTCTTGTGCTCTGTTACTATCATAATTAAATCTTGACCCCCACCTTCAGCTTTTTCTTCTCTTCCGTTGCAGAAATGAGAGTCTCTTTATATGTTGCTAAAGAGATCCTCTGGCCTTAATCTATGGTTGGAGATTAATCCTCTCAGCTTTTCATTTCATTTCTGTCTTCAAAGCATTCATTGCCCACAGAAATGTCCATCCAGTTCCATAGTCCTTCTAATCACCAAGTCTCAAATCCATCTCAATCATCCGATATATTGCACATATCAATACTTTAATTTTTTCCTGATAAAGCATCCCAGATTATCACTGGGGAATGTTTTAACAATGATGCTTCTCTTACATGCTACAGAAAGTCCGTGCTCCACCCACCAACATTTTGGATGTTCTTGCCTGCCAGCCTACAGGTGATGAAGCTTAGCTCCAAAGTCTTATTTTAGAGTCTTTCTCTTGGGTCACTCCTGGTGCCACCTATCATAGGTTGGGTTCCCTGGGAAGCAGACTGTGAGATGGGGATTTGTAAGCAAGAGGTTTATTGTAGGGGAGAACTTTCAGAATCCACACCTGTGGGGGAATAAAGGGAGCAGCACTGGACAGAGTGAACACTGGGCAGAGTAAAGCAGTAACATTGGTCATCAGTAAATCCTATCTAAGGTACAAAGCTAGATTGGTCCTTCAGAGTTGTCTGAGATCGAAGAACAAGGGGGCATTTATACCTCTGCATCGACTAGTCATTGGGTGTGGGCTAAAGCCAAGAAAGGGGCAGAACTTGTGTGCAAGGCAGCTGTCTGCAGTTGAGGGGAAGTTCCAGAAAGAGACTAAGTGGAAAATCATTGGCTGTTAAAACTCCTGGCAGTAGGGGAATGAGGGTTTCAGCCCCAGACAGGGCTTCTGAGAGGTGCCCCATGGCATCCACTACAGCCTAGCATCAAGGCCTATTGCTATGGGAAGCAATCTACGAGGCAGGCTGTGACCCACGTTCATGAATCGTGTCTACATATAGGAGAGAATGAACCAACACAGAGAGCTAAGAAACAGAACACCATTGTAAGCACTCATGATCATCTGGATGTGTGAGTCTGGATGTACTTGAAATTGCCTCTAAACTCAAGTCTCTTGGTTACATGAGGATATAACTTTTTCCTTTAGCTCAAGATAGTTTTAGATGGCTTTCTGTCCCTCATGACCAAGAGTCCTGACTAAAAAGATCATCAATGATCTGCTTACTACAGTCAGTGACCTTTCAGCCGCTGTCATTCTCCTTCAGCTCTTTTTGGTATTTTCCCAGAATGGTTGGTCCCTGCTCCCTGAAGCTCTCTGTCTTAGTCTGTTCTGGCTGCTATGACAAGATACCAGACTGTGTGGCTTATAAACAATGGAAATATATTGCTCACAGTTCTGGGGGCTGGAATTCTGAGATCAGGGTGCTAGCATGGTCGAGTGAAGGCTTTCTTCCAGGTCACAGACTTTTGATTTATCCTAACAGGGCAGAAGGGGCTAGGGAGCTCTGTGGGGTCTCTTTTTATAAGGCCCCTAATCCAGTTCATGGAAGCTCCACCCTCACAACCTAATCCTCTCTCAAAGGCTCCACCACCAAATACTTATGGAGGTGATGATTTCAACATGTAAACTTTGGGGGGACACAAACAATTAGACCAAAGCACCGTTTCTTCACTTGCCTTCTGTTATTCTCCCCCAACTTCTAGGACCCTTTCCTCTCTGACTACACAAGAAGCAGAAGCAGGAGTTTTTAGCTTAGAACTGTTTCTGCCATCAATTTATTGTAGATCCAGAGGTAAGTTACTTTACTTCTCTAGGGCTTTATTACCTCATCTCTAAGATGAGAATGTTACACTGAAATTACTCCTAAAATACACCATTTAGCTTTAAAATTTTGTGCTTTTATAACAGGAGGAAGTGAGGAGAAGAAATGTGCAGTTAGAAGTTGCATAAACTTTAGCGTATGCTTGATTCAAATGCAGATGCACTTAGGTGAAATAATTTTTAATTTCCCTTTTCATTGTTGGGTAAGGTCATGATGTTCTATAATATGTGCATTCATTCCAGAAATAAAGAAGGAGACTTTTTGAAAAAAGCTGTAAAGAATTGGACAATGCCCAGTGTTATTGTTGCTTGAATCCAATTACTGGGGAAGCATTCTGCACATCTTTACTCATCACATTTCAACATGTCATCTCCTCTAAGTGGAACCAATTGCATTAAAACAGTCATGAAACTACAGTCATCCTCCTCCTTTCACTAAAAATGTAATCATAAAAATTTTAAATGCACATATTCATTTTCCTCCCCTTCAACCAAGCAAGTACACCTCATCAGTATTCTCTGCAAAAGTGATTATCAGATCTCTGTCTATGAAAATCTTAATAGAAAAATTAGATACACAACAAACTCCTGCTGAACTAAACATCTGATTCCATTATTTGGAAAACCAGTTGGTATTCATTTTTACATCTGTCCCCAAAAATCTTCTTAGCTTTGTTATTTTTCCTCCTCTTTGTTCTTTTCTTTCAGGCTTTGTGTGTGTGTGTGTGTATGTGTGAACTGGAGAAAAGAGAAGGGAAACATTTTCCAGATACTCAAGCTAATATTGTACCAAATATTTAAACTGCAGAATTTCAAGATTGTATATATATACACTGAAAGGGTTTTCATCTACTCAGGTCCAAGAATCTTTCATTATTTGTTCCAAATCAAATTAAATCTAACTGCAACCCCCTAGCCATCAAAGTAGATAAAAAAGGTAATGTCTTTTTTTTTGGAGGACTCTTACCCTCTTGAGAATCATTTCAGAACTCTTAGGGCCTGCCACGTTCCAGAATTTTGGTTCAGATCTTCTGGTCTTCTATCTACAGTGATCAGAAGGAATATATTCTTTGTCCAAATCTGCATGCTTCCTTGAACCTGGTAGCACTGCTATTTTTGTGTGAAACTTGGACAAAGAGATTATTAATGAACCTAGGAGCCTTTTCTCCTCATGCCCAGTCTTTCTACATGCAGTCTTGCTGTCAGAAAGCTAGCTACCATCATTCCTGAGTGCTGAATTAGGAGCAGAGTAATAGACCCTTTCACATGTGGGATTTTCTCCCACCCCACACTGGCTTCCTAGTTTGCGCAAAAGTCAAAATACATGTAGCTGTCTACCTATCTATCTATCTATCTATCTATCTATCTATCTACCTGTCTATCCATCTATCTATCATCTATCTAACTATCTATCGACTTTGACCACACCTAGGCTTTAAAGCTCTAGGCTTCCAGCAGGAGAAGGTTGGTGTCTCCACCTTTCCCTGGGGACCCTGGTGTTTCCTAGCACAACAGTATGCACACCTGTCTCCTCAGTCGGAGGGGATCAGGTATAAACATAGCTTTCTAGGTTTCAAAAACAAAGGCCAGAGAGAGTTGTCAGGAGTTTGGGAATTTTTGTTTTAAGTTGTCCAGGAGTTTGGGAACTTCTGCTTTGAGCCGAGACAGATAAAAGTAATTAATAATCCACTCAAACAAAGGCCTGCCCACATTTTGGGAGAAATAAGAAGCGAACATTACCAGTACTATTTAATACAGTGTAATGGGCAAAAAAAAAGTGGACTATCCTCATCTGGGTTCAAATCCCCACTCCTCCACTTAGTTGTGGGACTTTGAGCTAACTACTTAAACTCCCTGTGTACTTGATTCCTTATTTGTAAAGTGAAAATATAGTTGAACCTAATTTATGGAGTTGCTAAGGTTAAAGGAGTTATTATTAGGAAATGGCTTAGAAAGGCGTCAGATTACCCGTGAGCACTGAGTAAAGGTTTCTTATTATTAGTCACATAGTAAGCCTGCCTTTTCTGAACTCAATAGCCCTCAATGTCTAATGTGGAATCTAACAACATGTTCTTCAGAATCAGAGGTTAAAATCCTGACCCTATCAACTGTCTGACCCTGGGGAAGCCATGTAACCTCTCAGCTTTGGTTTTATCGTCTGGAAAATGGAGCTATTAATATCTACTCATAGGATGGCTGCAAGGATTAAAAGAAATGATGACTGTGAATCCCTTAGTAGAAAGCTTAAAAAATGTTTAACTGTTGACCCCAGTGGGGAATTTATTTCCTGCTCTGATTACACACTGTCCAACTCTATTATCGTGTCTTTGCCAAAGGGCACCTTACTTATTCCTCTGAATCTCTGATCTCTCTTTTTCCTGACTACAGGGCTAGACACAAGGGAGGCATACAACTATGTATAAATCCTTGTTGAATTTAGTTAACTCAGCTGGGACCACAGAAGTAAGCCTAGATTATCTTTCAGTTGACTGTCCCCTGTCGTCAGAAGTGCACCATCTGTTGGCCAGATCTGGTGACAGGATTCAACCCCCAGCTACATTCATTTTTCATGAAGTGGAGCCTCACTTAGAGAGTGTTAGTTTTTCCCATGGATCCTCTATCTTGAGCCAAGCAGCCAGGCTGTCTGAATGGAAGCAGATGCAGTGTGCCTGGCCTGAAGGAGCCATCAGAAGGGCCCCCAGCTGCCTGGGAGGATGCATCTGGTGCCCTTGTTGGGCCAAGTCTAACGCATGGGCCTGTTAGCAATATTAATGACTGTCCTCAAAAAGGCCCAGCCAAATGTCATTTCTATTCACGAGTCTTCCAACTCGCTCTGTGTGGTAAGGCTAAGTGGGAGAAATAAGCAATGTGTTCTTGATGGAAATAGCATTTATTCTTTGAAGGACCAAGAGGAGCTCAGCTCACATCCATCAGTTTGTTTGTTTGTTTGTTTTGTTGTTGTTGTTGTTTCAGTCAACCAGCAAACTGTCAAAGACTTATGGTTCTTCTACTGCATGCCCATCCTCGGCCTAGGCACTTTGTGGAGCTCCACAGAAAACTGTTTTAAGCCTCTGAGAAACTTATCATTTAATTGGGAAAATGAGAACTATATTTATTAATTGAACAGGGAATTAAAATGCTCCACTCTGCCATATTGATGTAACAAGCAGTCACTCATTTAACACACAGTTATCAAAGAGTGACCATGTACTAAGCATTGGTGATATGGCAGTGGACTGGACTATAAGCAAGGAAAGCAGAGAGAACAATGCAATCTGCAATAGTCACAGGACATTCAAGCCCCTTCAAGTTAACTCAACACAAATCATCAGGGGATAATGCAAACGGTTTCTCTGGGGGTTCATGTTCTGTCTCAGCACTTTTCAGATTGCCTTCCAGTTGTTGTTGCAAATGAGATTTGAGTGTATGAATGTCTCTTTCCCAAACCTAAGTTAATGGGTGGAGGTTGTGGTAAGCATTAACACAATTGGGAAATACTGTGTTCTTGTTTTCTTCTTTCTGGGCAAATGGTAGAATTGAGCTTTCTTCTCCTTTTGACATTATGTGTGCCCATGTGACTAATTTTGGCAAATGACATTTGGATGCAAGTGGACTGCGTTACTTCTAAATGGAAGCTTGAGAGCCAGACAACTCTTTTACCACTATCCTAGAAACACGTGCTAAAATGGAACTTCCATAGTCTCTGCTCCCCAGTGACTAGACTTGCTGGCTGACCTCTACTGGGCATTTGTGTGAAGGAGAAATGCATTTTTGATGTGTTAAGTCACAGAGATTTTGGAGCTGCTTGTTATTGAGGCATAACCTAGCCCATCCTGCTAGAATTGGAAGCGTAATACAAACATGAATTATAATAGGGACCAGCCCAATGAATGGCAAAAAGGAGGTCTACCCATCCATGTGGACGGGGGGTGGGTCTCAGAATCACCCCAATAAAAAAAGCATTTCCCCTACCGTGTGGTCACAAAGACCCAGTAATTCCTTCTTCCTGTATCTCCTTCAGATTCTGGCAAAATACTTCCTGTTAGAATGCAAATGTTGTCTCCTACAGCTGCTAATTAGGCAGCCACACAGACTGATTTTGCCAGCTGAGCTTCTTTCTAGCCCAGTGGTTCTCATCCTCTGCTTTTGAACAAGCCCGGTAGTCCAATGCTACGGTCAGGTACAGACAGCATTTTTTTCCCTTTCAATTTTCAATGCAAAAAAGTTAATGGGAATAATTTTCTTAATGACAAAAAATTTCTTCCACTAGTTATATTTAAATCTCTTTTACTTGCTACCACTTACTGCTAGCAAAATGTAGTCCCAGATTCCACATTTAATTATTTCAAATACAAGTATTTGCATTCTGACATTCCTCCTGGTGTCATGGAAAGAACAGAAGGGTGTTTAGGTCTTCTGTGACCTTAATCAGCTTGAGAAACATTGAATTATTACTTATCCCTGTTCCTTGCTTCAGGGATTCATAGCCCTGGCTGTGTGTGCCCCTGGAAGGTATGTTAAAAATGGAGGGCTCCAGGAGGAAACAACAGCCCCCCAGGGAACTATAGGATTGAAGAAGCCAGAGTGTAGCATGAGGGAAAGAGTATTTGACTTAGGCAGAAGGGGACAACCTGTGTCCACAGAGCTTCACTCTCAGGTAGAAAGCTCAGGCCTCCTGTGTCCACATAATTTAACTATTTGTTCCAGGAAATTCCTGCTCAAAAAGATAAGGGTGGAAACCAGTGAATAACTTCACTATTGCTACAGGGTTTCTGCAAACCGGTTCGTCCAGGCAAATGGTCTGCTCATTAAGCAGCCTATCCAAAATAATGCATTCCTCAGACTGCCTTCAAGAGGCCACCTCATTGTGTGACCAGTCCTAAGCTGTTATCTCATGAACCAGATTTAACAACAATCGATTCCTTGCTTTGAAAGATCTACTTTGTACCACTTGAGCCCAGATCCCAAACTCTAAATATCCTCTAACCTCCTCCTTCTGGGACCCCAATAAGGTTCTGTGAAGATAGTATGTCCCCTTACTGCACTGAGTAAGATTCAGTGAAATATGGTAGATTAGGATCATACGTCCACCCAAGTCACATATCACCTCCTCCTTGTTTAGAAATGGAAAAGCTGTCTTTTTGAATATTTGCCAAAAAAATGGCAAAATACATTCTAAACAGCAAACTTATTTTCTCTCACATATTTATTTGTGATTGCTAATTAACTGGTCCAGTACCAACTGCACAGGGATTCTGGTTGTGTTGATAATACATTTGAGCAAATTAAAAAGAAACAAATGTGCGTGTCTTGGCCAAGGAGCCCAAATTTCAAAGTGAGTCTGCATTACATCTTTTCCCATGGGAAGTTCAGACAATTCTGTGGAGAGACATTCTGTAGAGACAGCTAATACAAATGGGAATTCTGTAGCCAATATGCTGGTGCTCCCTGCTTAAATGATCATTTCTAGTTTCATCAGTGTCAAAGTAGATACTTCTGCTGTCAGGGATGATTCTACCTCACAAAATACGACGATGAGCTGGGTGTGTTTGGACTTTTCTTTATCAGTGGTTTGGCTGTAAAACAATTTTGTTTGCAAATGAAGACTCTGCTTTTTGGTTTTTATTCATATTAAAATTAATTAGCCCTTTTCATACTTGTGGCTGATGTATCCTATACTCCAACAGACAGAAAGGGCACATTTTTGCTAACTCCCCACATTGCAATGATTTCTGCAAATCAGATCTGTTTCCAAGGGGTCTGGCACCAGTTTTAGTATTCTCCTGTCTAAACACAAAGAAGGGAAAGAACCATCCCTTCCAACCAGCAGCAAACACCTAACATTTGCTGAGCGTCGATCACGGGTAGGGACTGTGCTAAACATTCATGTCTTAACTCATAAGTCCTCACAATAGCCCTATGAATTAAGTACTGCTATTAGCCTCACTTTAAAATGAGCAATGGAAACAGAGAGTTTAAGTGAGTTGCCCAATGACAGCAGCTAGGATGTAGGGGGACTGGGATGGCGTCTCTACCTGCCATCTCCACAAACTATGGATTTAACCACACTCTCTACTATGGCCCAGAGTGAATACACATCAGAATGTGTCTTACTAAACAAGTCTAGAATATCTGCATTATGATTAGTTCACCATGTTTTCTTCAGAGGGAGGAAAAGGAATGGCTCTTCATTTTACATTGTGTAACCAAAGAGGTGCTTTCTTCCAAATAAAGGGGCCATCTGTCTACAGGTAAAGGGAATCTTCTACTTCCAGTGATTGACTTATATTACAGGCTCCATAAGTCTTTATGAACATGTGAGCAACACTGAACTCCACAGGTTATGAGGGCTCCCTTCATCGTCTTGGCTCTCAAAGTCACCTGGCCCAGAATCACCATCGGACTTGCTGTTACCTTTGTTCCCCTCATCAGGGCTGGATGTCAGCTGGCCCTAACCAGCCATTCTCGAGGTTCCCCTCATGCCCCAAATTGGCTGTGGGTTTTCATATCCTGGAATCTTTCCTTCCCCTCTACCCCATTATTCCATAAGCAGATGCTCTATCTCATTTCCTGTTTCCAAAATGGTGTGCCTAGTGGTTTTATACACATTTACAATTCAATTTTTTCTTTGTGCAGTCTAAGATTAATCTGTTCCTTTTACTTATATTAGATCACTTGTCCACTGGCGCAATAAAAGTGAAAGAAAGATGAGATTGGATTAACCTTACACGTGAGATTGTAGTGAAGTCTGAAAATCTTTAAGAAAACTGAAAGATTATTGCTTTTTGTAACAGGAAATAATGGCTTAGGTGCTCTGGAAGAGAGGTGGAGGTTTTACTTTTAATGTATACCTGTTTGGGCTAATAAATCACCATACTGCACACTTTGGTTCTCATCCTGCCCACACACCCCAACTTAATTTGCAAAATGCAAAGATGTATGCTTCATCTGTGGGTGAATGAGTCTGTTTAATTGGCAAGTTGTCATGATTTCTCGTAATTATGGTTTTTTAACTATGTGAAAAAAGACAAATGGTAAATTATAGTAACATCATCTGTCATTTGGTGTAACGATGATCTCTGAATCATAAGTGCTGTGTGCACTAATGCATCTGCTATTTCTCTATGACAAATAGGATGATCAAAACCTTTAATAGATTGTACTCTTTTCTCCTGACAGGTTTATTTATTCTTTTTCCTGTGTTTAGAAAATCCCTTCCCACTCATCAGCCTCTACTAGTACCAAAGGCAGGGAAACAGACCCAGGACCCAGAGCAAACCAAGCTTTTCTCTGGAAAGCAAATCAAAGTAAAACTACCGTCCTGATTCTGCGTGGGATGTTTCTGCAGGCAAGTTGAGGAGGACACTCGGATAATTGAAGCCACTATTTACTTAGCCCCAGCTCTTTGCTAGGTGTGCATTATTATCCTTGCCATCTCCAGGGAAATGAAGGCTGGAGGGTCATGTGAGTGGTCTTCAAACAAGGTCGTTGAGTAAAGACACAAACCTCATCTGCAGCCTACAAACACATGATCTCTCATCTGGGTTAACTCTGCTGTTGGAGCCAAGCGACAAGTGTGTATGTGTGTGTGTACAATGTGCCTTAATTTTTAAGCCTTAATCATGCATTACATAAACATGTCAAAGTTAGAGACTACAAGAATACCAAAAAACAAAACTCAAAATAGTTGTTTCTAGGTGGCAGATGGTAAGAGACAGGAAATGGGAGGACGATGAAGGTCAGTTAAATTTAATTTACTGTGTTCTATTTCTTCCGTTAAGAAAAAGAGAGGAAATGAAGGAAGGACAGTGAAAGAATGAAAGTTTTACACTTGGTGAAATATATTTCAATAGAATATTAAATCCATGTTATATGCTTGTTTCATTTCTTCTGCATCTCCTTTCCTCATCGCCCATCATAACTTGCTTGGATTGCTGTTTTCATGGAGTTCCCTCTTCTCCCTTTCTACAAGATGAACTGTGAGAGGCTCGGTGACTTGCCCAAGTCATGGAGAATGAGTTTACCTTCCAGGGCTGAGATGATTTTCTTAAACATGATTAGCTCTATGTGAAAATAAGATTGACATATCTCCTCTGTGAACGTATTTCTAGAAAACCTTATAACCAGCTTTCTGATTTCCAAAGATGATAGATTAAGGAAATACTACAAAAGGCGGAAGCCACGTCTGCATCTTAATGTAGGTAAGGGTATGTGTACAGATCATTAACTGCTCAAGGACATGAGAAGAGGGAAATTAAAGTGAAGTGTGAGAAACCACTGTCTATTGAAGATCATTCAGCAATGAGGGTAAAATTTTCTGGAATTATAATGAAAGTCAACAAGAAAATTTAATTTAATAATCAAAATATAATTTCTCATCCATGTTTTACTAGGAAATCGGTTTTGTATAGTACAGCAACCTTTTGTTAAAAAGAAATTCAGTAGATTATTATTCATTGTGCTATGACAACTATCTTTTCAGAATTTATATTTATGACTACAATTAATCTTATCCTTATTAACAGTAAGGTTATGATTTAAAATACTATGTTAGCCAACTGCAATCTGGTATGCTGGATCTGATCCTGGACACAGAAAGGGCTGTAGTGGAAAAACTAGTGAAATCTGAGTAAAGTCTGTAGCTCTGTTCAAAGTAACGTACTGATGCTAATTTCTTAGTTTTGACAAATATACTCTCACAATGTAAGATGTTAACACTAATGGAAACTGGGTGAAGGATATATAAAAGAACTCTGTACCATTTTTGGAACTTTTCTAAAAATCTAAGATTATTCCAAAATAAAAAGTTTATTGAATAATTCTATTTTGAGGACTAGGGGCTTAGGCTAAATGTTCAATCAAGTAAGCTGAACTTGAAAGCCTTCTTTTCTTCAATTTTTGTTTTTGAAAATCTTAAAACATCCGAGATTTCATTCTTACCTGATAACTATATACTTAAACTATTATATAAATGAGAGCCGAGTGTCTTGAATCTTTTATGTTTTTCAGTTCTCTTTGTTTGTTGCTGCAAATATAGTTGGCACAGGTGGAGTCTGACCTCATTAAGTTTCCTCTGCAGTCTCGTTCCCTCTGCCTAGCAGGAGGTCTCCCTTTGTCCCCTTTGTCTTTCCCAGCGTATATTGTCATGCAGATGTGGATCATCTCCTCTGCAAGGTGTCACCCAAAACCCCCTTCCCCATACTTAACCATTCCTTCTGTTCCTGACTGTATATTATCTCTTCTTTGTATTTATTCCACTTGTGCTTTGCCCAGGGTCTTACACACAATTGGAGCTTCACAAATGTGTTCACAGATTTTAAATTAAGGCAAAACAGGTCCATGCCCAGTTGGTAAGCTACACGTACGTGTCTTACAAAATGGGGCATGGCTATATTTCTAATTCATTGATGTTTGGTTTTGTAGGTTCTGAGGTTTTATTGAATAATGTGTCATATTGATTTCCAAAGTAATTTAATATGATTTTCCTTTTTTTTTTTGAGGAAAAAACCCTGAGCTAACATCTGTCACCAATCTTCCTCTTTGTGCTGAGGAAGACTGGCCCTGAGCTACCATCTGTGCCCATCTTCCTCCACTTTATATGTGGGATGCCTGCCACAGCATGGCTTGAAAGCAGTGCATAGGTCACACCTGGGATTCGAACTGGTGAACCCCAGGCTGTTGAAGCCTAATGTGTGAACTCAATTGCCACGCTACCCTGTTGGCCCCTGTTTTGTTTTCAATTCTCTTTTAGATTGAATTTTGTCTGGACCTCATTTTCTGAGAAGCTTCCATTTTCCCAAAGGTCCCCTCCACCTGGTGATTTCAGGTTTTGCAAAGTGACCAATGTACATAGCAGGGAAAGAATTTGTTCTCCAACAAATGCTTTCCTGCATTTTTGAAACAAGGAATGAAATTGAGGTACAAAGACTTTATTCTTTTGTTTGTTCATATTTTTATTCTAACTATCATTCTTAAATTGTCCAGTTTTTGATAATGTATTTATCTACTTGATAGTATTTATTGAACACCTACTTTGCTCCAGGCGCTGCACCCAGGATTAAGTAGTGACAACGGACCAAAGAGGACACTTGTGGCTGAGTTCATTTTCTAGGGAGTGTGTATGTGTAGGGTGTTGGGGACAGTGAGTAAACAAGAGATACAAACTGGGTGACATGAATGGGGTGATGGGTTGGGGAGAGGCTCCATCAGCTAGCGCAGTTGCGGAGGATTATTTGGGAGGTAATATTTGAGCTTAGCTGTGAAAGAGGCAAAAGATTTGGGCTTCTGAGGAGCAAGGGGCCAACTTTCCACAGAGAAAACAAGAATTATCAAGGTCTTGAGAGAGGAAGAGTCTGACGGGTCAGAACAAAAGTCGCAGTGGCTGCGTCTTAGGGACCACAAGGCAGACGGTGCGGGCAGAATTTGGCGCCGTCAGCGCGGCTGCTCTGCTTTGTTTGCTGGGACCATATATGCAGAAGTTCTTGTTCCCTATTCAGGTGGATTCTATGGAAGACACGGAGAAAAACAAAATACATTCCCTGTTCACAAGGAGCTCCGAGACTGGGTGCATTATAGACGGTGCACAAGGAGCTACAACCTACGCTGTGAGAACTGCCCTCAGACAGCCCCCAACGGCGTGGGAGCTCGGAAGACAACACGAGTCCTCACCGCTGAGAGACAACCAGATGGTTTGTAGTTGCTACATTGCCGTCCGAGTGACTTTCTAATATTTCTGCTCACTGATTAGTTTCACGACGAAGCCTTGCCAGGTGGCCTATTCATCTTTCTCCGGACTCCTGAGCTTATCTGGAACACAAGCCATCCTACAATAAGGACTTGGGCAAAATGCTGTGAAACACGTTTGAAACATAACCTAGACCAGATAAAGAGACTGAGAATCTCTGGGCAAAACAGATCATCCCTACCATGTTATGGTACTCTTTCTTTTAGGTTTGGACTCCCAGGTTTTCTGAGGCGCACTGGAAGCGCCGCGCCCGGGAATCACCCGGGAGCTCTCTCTAGTCTTCTTCTAAGGAGCCCATCGTCTGCTGCTCCTGGCCTCATTCCTCTGCTTGCTGGGTGAGGCATCTTCGCCCCTTCTTAGGAGAAGCTTCGCACCCCACTGTAGATTCTGCCTGCTGTGCATACCACACAGGGCAACCCGCACGTTACTGACGTGCTGTTTGATGCACTTGGAGGGGCGAGGCACTGGGCGGTTTTCTCTGGTGGTTGGCATCTTGTCTCTCGTCTTGCCTTTTCATTTCTTCCTGTCTTCTTTGGAGATTTATGATCAGTATTCTTTAAACTGCGCACTCATGTCCCTACGGGCAAAAGAATATTTTCCAAGGAGCATGGATAAAACAATAAATTTCTGGATTGTCAACTTCCATCTGTACTCCTCTCAGATTTTTCTGCCCAAGAATCCATCCGTCAGTTCTTTCTCCGTTCCCTTTTCTTAATTGCTTTTTCTACTTTCCAGGGGGAAAAAAAAGGCAAGCATCTCTCTCAGCTGTCTCAGATTTGCTAAAGTGCTGTGACCCAGGGTGTAAGCATCTGGTGGGTGCTCCACAACTCCAGACTCTTTCCGGAGGAGGGGGAAGGGGAAGGGGCAGAGGAGAGGGGAGGGGAGGGGAAGGGGAGGGGGAGGGGAGGGGAGGGAAGGGGGAGGGCTTTGTCACAGCTAGGAAGCGCTCAGGCAAGCCTGCATCCCATAGCTCGCCTGTTAACATCTTGGAATTAAAACTCAGCAGTGAGAAACTCATGGAGGGGATGTGTATTACCAAGTTTACTTAAATTTAAAAAATGAAGTTAGATGTTTCCTCTCAGAAATTAAGCCTCTTTGGCTGATTGATTTGACAGTAAGGACTAGAATTTTCCACAAATTGAGTGAACTAAGTCAGCAGACATTGATCAAAATATATTTGAAGCATTACATAACATGTAATACACTGGAAAATACATGTTTGGTAATTATTAGAATTATGATAAAAATTTTAAGATGTCAATTTAAAAGTACATGAGGAGTCCACAGATGTCACAATTGTCACATGGGATTTATGGGCAAACAATCGTTATTGTTCAGCCTTCTGTCTCCACTTAGTCATCCGTCTTTCTCTTTTTGTATGTCTTCTGTCAATGCCTTAATGTGTGAGAAACAGCCATTCCACAAAATTTGTATAATGAGATAGAAATAAAATTATTTTTGAATTTTTAGAATACTATAGTGCACTCCTTCATCTGAAATATGATACATTTACAAGTTCTTTATGCAGATGGATTAAAAATGATTCCCTGGCCTTTTTTCATATCCTGGCTTGATCTATTTTTACAGACATTATACTTAAGGTATTCAGGGTGTGTTTTCAAGGATCAAAGCTTAGGGAATTAAGTGGTTGCATAAACTAGTGGATTATTAATGAGCCTGCAGCTCAGTAGAAAAATAATTAAGAGCATATTCAGAGACAGACCCAATTCAGGACAGGAGCCCCAGAGTTAGGGGCATATATTCAGCACTTATGTCCTGAACAAAAGGCTTCCCTAAGATCCAGATCCTTCTGGATGAAAGCAAATCCAGAATCAAGTCAGTTGTCAGAAATATCCTAGCTGAAAGGGAAAGTTATTTTAAATGTATGTCTTGCAATATTTATACCTAAGTGTCAAAGGGAGAGTTGTGGTATAACCTGGAGATTAATTCAGTCATACACTTGAGATGAAACATAGCCCTCAGGAATATACTCGTCTGCTGAGATCTATCAAAGCCTTGGTACCAGGGGGCACACCTTCCCCTCCAGCCTGCAACATGACAAATGAACTCCTGAGATCAGAAGACTTGCTGAGATAGGGCTGGCATGGTATAATTACATATTTCCTCCTTCTTTGAACTTTGGGAGTAGGTATGCACAAAGGAAAGTTATCCTAATAAGTGAAAAAAGTAGCTTACCAAGCAGGACGGAGACATGTGAATAGCATATGAGCAGACAATACTTTTTCCCAGCTGGAAGCCATTTTGGCAAGAGATAAAATGGACCTGCTGAGGGTTTGCGGAATGCACTCAGAGAAGTAAAGATGTAAGAAGAAACTGAGAAGGGAAAGACAGAGATCCAAGGAAAGAGAGAAGGGGAGGGAGAGAGAAAGAGGGTGGTTGGTTTATAATGCCAAAAATACTGGTACAAATATGTAAATATGTGTACAGGATGAATATAAATGTGACTGCAAAAATGTGTAGGGGATTAGAATCTAGAAAGATCAAAGGGATTTTGCTAAAGCAGGAAACAAACATTTTGAAGACATGAGAGACAGAATAGCCATGGGATGACAGCACGGTCCAGTGCAGGGGTCAGCAAACTATAACCCATGGGTCATTCTGACTCACTGTTTTCGTATGGCCCAGGAGCTATGAATGGTTTTTAATATTTTTAGATGATTGAAAAAAATCAAAAGAAGAATAATATTTCACAATGTATAAAAATTATGTGAATTTCACCTATCAGAGTCTGTAACCGAAGTTTACTTACAACACAGCCATGTTTATTTGTGGATATATGGCTACAACAGCAGAGTTGAGTAGTCATGACAGGATGAAATGACCCATAAGCCTAAAATATTTACTATCTGACTGTTTACAGAAAAATATTTCCAACGTCCTGTCTAGAGAAATTATGTTGGGCTTTCAGGCAGAAACACATTTTGGTTTCTTTCCTTTCCCCCTGTGTATCATCTGGATTGGTTAGACCCTGTTGCCTTTGGTTTCATCATCTGTAAAACTGGTAAGTAATATATCATGGTGGACCTATGGTGATAATTGGAAATAGTCTGAAAATGTATGCATTAACCTGGCAGAAACTGTTAAAAGTCACTACAAGACATAAATAATCTGTAATCTTCCCATCTAAGCCTACTCTCTTCCCCTTTATTTTGAATTCTGTCACTTCTCCCTTTTCTTCATGAATTCTAAATTACTGAATAGTTCACACTTCTCTTATACAATAAACATCTCTTGAAGGTGGCACATCACATTGACTTTTAAAAACATTTTAAATAAGGAAACAAAACGAAAAAAAAAAACACAAAAAACAAAATCCTGAAGAGACTTCTCTTTCAAATTCTCTTCTCTCTCTAAATGCAGGTCTAATTATCTTTTCTTCCCCTTTACCGCCAACCTGCTATATTGGTTATCTCTTTCTTTATCCTCTATTCTGTCTGTGCTCTCCTCTCTCTTGTGAAATTCTAATCAGTAGGTCAACACTGACTCCCATGTCACTAAATTGTGTGGACAATTTTTCACTTTCATCAGTGTTGACATGTTATCAGCAGCTGTTGCTGTCAACAAGACCACTTCATTTATCTTGGCACTCTTTACCCTCGGACTCTGCCCTGGTTCCTCCATTTCACCATCTTCTCTTATGCCTCTCCTCCTGATCATTAAATATTGCACATCCTAAGACAACTCTTCTTGCTCCTTCTTTTTCTCCTCACCCACCTCTCTGTGTGTCTGTCTTTCTTCTCTTTCTCTGCCACGTCAATAGCACCTATGAATTCAGTCATAATACATATAACACATGCCTCAGATACAAAGACTCTCTTCCATTGACTGCCTCCTTGACATCTCTTGGATATCTCAAAGGCACCTTAACCTCAACCATCCCCTAAACAGCACAGATTGAAACAATTTGTGAGCATGAAGCTTCTGAAATATGGGACCATGTCATTTCCATCTGAGGACAAAAGGAGTAGAACCAGCGTGACGTTTTAGAGTGAAAAAGATGTTGTCAGATAAGCTTCTGGGTACGCAGACTCAGTCAATTGTTCTATCGCTTTGACTTTAGGTAACCTGTCAGATATACTACATCATTTGTAATAGCGTTGTCCCATTCTCTGTTTGAGGGTTAAGCAACAAATAATGTAAAGTATGAGAAAAATGTTTGAAAAATCAAGTGTCTAAACACTGAGGCAACTGGAAGAATGATGGAGAGAAGGAATATTTAGGGTTCTGGAGAAGAGGACAGCATTTTCTTCAAGGCACAAATACATCAGCCTCCTGTCCCCCATTCCCCTGGCTCTTAGGTCTGGACATACATTTTCTTTTTCTCTCCAAAATAAAATTTAAGTTCCTCTTAGGAACTATATCTGAAGAAAATTTGTGTAAACTTAAGCAAGAGCCAATTCCTTTCCAAAGGTTATTTAATCTGATTCAAATAGAAGATTTTCTCCTTCGAGGAAGGTACTGTGCTTCGTGAATTTGAATCTGGGCTGGAGACTCACCAAATATTAAAGAACTGGTTCACAATTGTGCATCCATAGATCACAAGTGTCTAGAAGCTGGATAGAGAAATGCTTCTGCTTACAAGGAGCAAAGATATCCTTTTCCCCGTTTAGAGAACATAATCAATTAAAAGGATATTTCTAAATCTTAAGTTCTTGTAATACATTAGTACCAACTCAAGTTTATAAACAAATGAGCATCTGGTACAACATAGTAATGAAAATAACTTAGAAAATATCAGTGAAATATTCAAGTAGGTGTTTCTAGGTTAGTTTTCATATTTTCTTCTAAAAACATTTTCCAAATTTCATGACAGAATTCAATATATTAATATTTCATAATGTTCTATAGGAAATAGTATGACTTTCCAGTGCTCTGTTACCTAAATAAGTTTGAGGATTGCTTTCTTAAAATGCTCTCTTTTAAGTAAATCACAGTCTTTTGATTGCCTTTTGATGCCTATAAATACAGTGTCATCTTGATTTACCTACTGTCTTAATGCCCACTGTATCCTTGCATAATAACACTGTAACAGAACTAACACTTCACTCTGAGCAAGAGAAAGAAAAGAAGAAAGAAAGAAAGAAGTAAAGAAAGAAAGAGAAGGAAGAAGGAAAAGAAAGAAAGAAAGAAAAGTGAAGAAAGAAAGAACAAGGAAGGAAGAAAAAGAAAGAAAGGAAGGAACAAAGGAAAGAAAGAAGGAAAGAGAAGGAAGGAACGAAATATATGTCATAATGTTTTCAGCAAATTACCTTATTAATTTTGGACCTCACGTTCACAGTAGATTGATTTTATGTACCATGTTATGGTTCATCACCATCATTGATCTAAGCCCATACTTTCTTCTATGTATTTCCTTTTTAAAATTTAGTTCTCTGTACCCCTTATTCCCAGTTCTGCCCTCCTCCATATTTTTTCCTCTTCATTGGCATCTGCTATTGGTAATTAATATATGTCCTTCCTTCCATTCCATTTCCATACAACTACTTGCATTTATGCATCTATGAACTATATATAATATTGGTTTTGTTTTTGGGGAGGGAGCTGTTTTTAATAATCTGCTTAAGGAGTACATATTGTAACTCTGATTTTTTTTTTTTTACTTATAATGTTTTTGAGATCCATCCATGTTAATATGTTTAGACCTCGCTCTTTCCTTAGATTTTTGTATTATATTCCACCACTTGCATATGATAGTTTGAAAGTACCATTCCTTCATTCTCTTTTAAATTGTGTTCCACTTGTCATTAAAAATCAGGCTGTGATATATATCTGCACAAATATCTCTCGATGTATCAAATTAGAGGTTTCCAAGGGTATATATCTAGGAGTGGAACTGATGTAAAATAATGTTTTTCTTAATTTAAGTAAATACTTCTAAATTTATCTACAAAGCGGTTTCACCAATTTTAACTCCCATTAGCTATCGGTGAGGGTCTCTCACATCATCACTATTTAAAATTGTTTTACTTGTAAATTTTGTTACCAATCTGTTTTCTTGTACAGTGGTTGCTTATTATTCCTTTCAAATGAATTTCTTTCTTAACTAGTGAGGTGAAACTTTTTTTTTCATGTTCTTAGTAGCCATTTGGGTTTCACCATTATTGAATTGACTTCATCTGCTTTGCTCAAATTTTAAAAATATGGTTGCTTGCTTTCTTCTCCCTAAACAATTTATAAGATATACATATATGCACATGCCCCCACCTGACACATATTCTTTATGATTTGTCAGTAGGAAGCATGACAAATATAATTTTTTGTGAGTTATCTATCCTTTAACTGGGTTTATGTTCCTTATCAGACATTTTTAACAGCAGTACTGAAGTGTAATTGACAATAAACTGTACATAATTAAATTATGCATTTTGATATATGTTGACTTACCAAAGTGGGTGATGTGTATACACCCGTGAAACTATCACCGCAATCAAGATAATCGATATATCCATCACACTCAAAAGTTTTGCCAAACCTCTTTGTAATGCCTTCCTCCAGTATTTCCCTGCCCCGACTCCCATACCCCATTCTCAGGCCACCTGTCATCTGCTTTCTGTTTCTTTAAGTTTTTTTTTTTTTTTTTTTACATTTTTTAGAATATTATACAAATTTATATGGGTGGAATTGTACATTATGTATGGATCATACAACATCTAGGCACTATATATGATTTTCATGTCTTTTTCTCACATGGCTATCTTTCACTTTATTCATGTCAAGGTGTGTATCAATAGTTCATTTCTTTTCATTGAGGGGTAGTATTCCATTCTGTTGATATACCACAATTTGCTTATCCATTCATCTGATTATGAACATTCGTGTTTTTTATTATTACCAAAAATCTCCTATAAATATTTATGTAAAATTTGTATTGAGATAAGCTTTTATTGCTCTTGGGTAAATACCTAGGAGTGAAATGGCTTGTTAGTATGGTAGGTGCATGTTTAACCTTTTAAGAAAGTGCTAAACTGTTTTCTAAAGTGATAGTACCATTTTACATTCTTATTAGCAGTGTGAACTTACCATTTACACAGTATGTGTTTTTCTGTAATCCTTTTAACATAATTCTGTTATTATATTTTAAGTGTATCTCTTGTAAACAATATAGAGTTGGCTATTTTTTAGTTATTCCAGCCTGGCAATCTTGTTCTTTCATTTGCAATATTTAATCCATTTACATTTGATGTAATTACTTATATATTTGGGGTAAGTCTTTCATCTTACCAATTGTCTTTTACTTATCTTATCTGTATTTTGTGCATTTATTTTTTTGTTCCTACCTCTTTTTGGGTGAATCAAATGCTTTTTTTATTATTTCATATTATCACTTCAATTAGCTTTATAGTTCTAGCTAATTCTATAATTCTAGCTAATATAATTATTATAAATTTTAGTAGTCACTGTAAAGATTATAATACATATCTTTGACTTAAGCCTCTCTTCAGTTAGTACCTTTTCCACTTCCTAAACAATCAAAGAATCTTCTGATAGCCACCTCTATTTTCCCTTCCCTATTCGGCTTTTTATAAGGTTTTACTTCTTTTTCAGGGTTGTTTTGGCAATTGTGGCTATCTTGCAATTCTGTATAAATTTTAGAATCTGCCTGTCAATTCCTACAAAGAAGACAACTAGGATTCTGATAGGAATTGTATTTAATCTGGAAATTTAGGAAGTATTGCCATCTTAACAATATAAGTCTTCCAATCCATGAGTGTGAGATGTTTTCCCATTTATTAAGATCTTTTATAAATTCTTCTAACTACATTTGTAGTTTTCAGTGTACATGTCTTACACTTCTTTTCATAAATTTTTTCCTAAGTTTTTATTGTTTTTGATGTTATCAGAAATGGAATAATTTTCTTGTTATCATTTTTGGATTGTTCATTGCAAGTTATAGAAATAGTGTTGATTTGTGTATATTGGTCTTGTATCCTGCAACATTGATGAATTTATTAGTTCTAATAGCATTTTTAGTGGATTCTTTACGATTTTCTGAATACATTGTCATGTGATCTGTGAATAGAGATAGATTTACATCTTCTTTTTCAGTCTGTATGTCTTTTAATTCTTTTTCTTGCCTAACTGTCCTGGCTAGAACCTCCAGTCTAATGTTGAACAGAAGTGGCAAGAACACATACCCTTGTCTTATTCCTTATCTTATGGGGAAAGCATCAAGACTTTCACCATAAAATAGGATATTAACTATGGTTTTTTTATAGAAGCCTTTTTTTTTTTTATCAGATTGAGAAAGTTCCCTTCTATTCTTAGTTTGTTTAGTGTTTTTATCATAAAAGTGCATTGTGTTTTGCCAATGTGTTTTCTTCATTTATTGAGATGATCATATGCTTTTTGCTTTTTATACTGTTAACACGATTTCTGGATGTGAAACCATGCTTACATTCCTGAGATCAATTGTACTTGGTGATAGTGCATATTATTTTTTATATGTTGCCAACTTTGGTGTGCTGGATCTTGTTGAAGATTTCTCTGGTCCATATTTCATATGAATATTGATTTGTAGTTTTCTTTTCCTTATTTTCTTTGTGTGGTTTTGATATCAGGACACTACTAACTTCATAGAAAGAGTTGAGAAGTGGTAGACTCTCTTCTGTTTTTTGAAAAACTTTGTGAAGAGTTAGTATTAATTATTGTTTAAATGTTTGGTCAAAATCACCAGTGAATCTACCTGTACCTAAGATTTTCTTTGTGGGTATCCTTTTTTGTTTTTTGAGGAAGATTGGCCTTTAGCTAGCCAATCTTTCTCTTCTTGCTTGAGGAAGATTGTCACTGACATAACATCTATCCCAAGCTTCCTCTATTTTATATGTGGGATGCCACACAGCATGGCTTCATGAGTGGTGTGTAGGTCTGTGCCAGGGTCCGAGCTTGTGAGCCCTGGGCCACTGAAGCCTAGTGTTCAGACCCAACCACTGTGCCACTGGGCTGACCCCAACTGTGTGGGTATCCTTTTGATTACTAATTCAATCTTTTTACTTATCTGTTCATATTGGCTATTTTTTCTTGAATTAGTTTCAATAGTTTGTCTCTTTCTAGGAATTTATCAATTTCATCTGAGTTGTCTAATTCATAGGCATAAAATTGAATATACCATTTCTTTATAATCCTGTTTATCTCATCAAAATTATTAGTAATGTCCCCTCTTTTATTTCTGATTCTAATAATTTAAGTCTTTGTATATTTTTCTCAGTCAATTTATCTAAAGGCTTGTCAATTTTGTTGATCTTTTCAAACAACCAGCTTTTGGTTTTATTACTTTTGTCTTGTTTTTCTATTCTCTAATTTACTAATTTCTGCTAATTTTTATTATTTTCTTTTTTTTTGGTTTATGTTTCATTTTCTTTTCCATTTTTCTCTTTCTTAAGGTGGAAAGTTAGATTATTGACTGTGGTCTTTCTTATTTTTTATTATAGACATTTAGAACTATCAATTTCCCTGTCAGTACTGCTTTGGCTATATCACATACATTTTGAGATGATGTGATTTTTTTTTAATCATTCATCTCAATGTATTTTTCGAATTTTTGTTAACTTTCTTCTTTGACCTATTGGTTATTTGGGTGTGTTGTTTAATTCCCATATACTTGTTAGTTTCTCAAATTTCTTTCTGTTATTGATTTATTTTATTCCATTTTATTAAGAAAACATATTTTGTAATGTTATACTTTTAAATTTACTGAAGCTTGCTTTACGGGCTAGTATATAGTCTGTCTTAGAGAATGTTCCATGTATACTTAAGCAGAATGTATATTCTGATATTGTTGGTTGGAGGTTACAGATATCCATGGAGTATAGTTGGTTTATAGTGTTATTCAATTCCTCTGTTTCCTTTTTGATCTTCTGCCTGGTTGTCCCATTCATTATTGAAGGTGTCATAGGAAAGTCTCTAATTATTATTCTTGAATTGTTTATTTCCTGTTTCTGTCAGTTTTTGCTTCATGTATATTGGGGCTCTGTTGTTTGGTGCATATATGTTTATAATGATTATATTTTCTAGATGGATTGATCTTTTTATCACTGTAAAATCTCCCTTTTTTAATCAATTAACATGTTTTTGTTGTAAAGTTTATTTTGTCTGAACTTGTTATAGCCTCTATACTTTCTTGTATTTGCTGTTTCTGTGATATGTTTTTTTTATCATTTTGCTTTTAATCTATTTGTATCTTTGAATGTCAAGTGTGTCTCCTTAAACAGTATATAGTTGGGTCATGTTTTGTTTTTTTAAAATTTTTATCCATTCTACCAATATCTGCCTTTTAATTGGATTTTTTAATCCATTTACTTTTAATGTTATTGTTGATATAGATGGATTTTTGTCTTCCAATTTACATATTGTTTTAGTTGCACTAAAAAAGGTAGCTTTATGTCACCTACAACATAGTACATAGAAACAATTGTCCTCATTAATTTTTAATGCAACATTTATCATAATAAAGGTTTGCAAACACATATATATGTCTGTTTCAGTTTGGCTACTTCTGTCTTTCTTTTATGTCTTTGCCAAAAGTGTATTGTTTAAATTATCATAGCCTAAAAATATGTCTGATTATTGATGGAGTCAGTTTAAAGGAATTACTTCTTTATATTTGCATGCTCAATTATCATATATATATGATAATTGTATATATATGCACAATTATATACTATATATATACACCAAAATTAAGTTTTTCAAATCCACATCATATCCCACTGGGATTTGTATTGGAAGAGCATGAAATTTATAGATCAAGTTAGGATGCAGTTAATATCTTTATAACATTAAGCCTTCTTATATACAGAGATGATATAATCTCTCTTATTCAGGCTGTCATTTATGTTAATAGATTAAAAAATTTTTCTTTATAGAGGTCTTATCCTCTTTTTTCTTGTTGTTACATTAATCCCTAAATACTTTACTGTTTATTTTATTGTTGGTATTGTATATGGTGTTCTATGACACTTTTCCTTTTTAAAAAAATTATGGGTGTTGAGAAACACTTCTGAATTTTGTATTTTCTTTTGTTTCCTAGCATTTGGCTGAATTTTTTTATTAGCTTTACTATCGTGTCAGTTTTGCTTTCTTATAAGTGATCATATCAACTGCACATACAATAACTTTATTTCTTTTCTTCCAATCTTAATAATTATGTTCTCCTATTGCAGGCACTCTTATTAATTACTTTAAATGAAATGTTTCTTCAGTTTCTGTATTAAGCATGATGTTTATTGTGAGATTTTGTAAAGACCTTTGCCAGATTAAGGAAATCCTCTCTATTCCTACTATCTACTGATATTTTAAGTTTGTGAATATATATTAAATTTATCAAAAGACTTTTGCCCTCTATGGTGTGATTTTTGTGTTTTTCTCCTTCAGTCTGTTAATTTGGTGAAAAAAATAATACTCACATAATTATTTCTTTGGTTCTGCATTCCTGAGATAAACCTAGATGGGTATAAAATTATATTTTGCTTAATATACTCTTGGGTTGCACCAACTAATATATTATTTAGGATTTTTGTGTGTATGCTTAAAAGGAAAATGAGTACACATTTTTCTATTTGAACTTAATTATCTGACTTAAATGTCAGTGTCGTATTAATTTTATTTAAATACCTGAGAATTTTCCCCCTTTGTCTAGTTTTTGGAACAACTCATTTGTGAGTGTGATTTTGCCCTTTAAAATGTGGGAAAATCCACCTGTAAGACATTTAAGCCTAGGGATTTGGGGTGGTAGGAGATTGTTGAAAATTTCCTGTTTTTAATAGTTATTTTTCTATTTGAATTTTCTATCTTTGGTGCCAATGTTGTCAGTTAGTGTGTTTTTGATCCTATATATTTATTTATGTTAAATAGATTTTTGGTTTGTGGGTTATTCTTTGCCAAAATATCCTCTATTATTTTTGAATCTCTTCTATATTTTTGGTTAGTTCCCTCCCCTCTTTCTTGTTTTGGTATCCCTCTCTGTTGTTAATGTTTACTGGTGTTTTCTGATCTATCTTTTCAGAAGCTTATTTTATATGTTTGTAATCATTCTTATTGTTTTGTTCTATACTTTGTGGATTTGTGATATCTTTTCTTTATTACTTTTTTTGTTTCTTAAGTTTATGTTTATGATTTATTTAAAATCTTGAGGCAAATACAAAAGCTCATTCATTTTTGATATTTCTTGTTTTCTGATAAACAGAGTTATTATTTTTTTCTCTAAGAAAACATTTTGATATTTTGAAATTTAACCGCTATCTAGCACTAAGTACTTCGGAATTTCCTCATAATTTCATCTTCAACCCATTGGTTAAATGGAAGTATGCCTTTAAATTTTCTAAACTTGAAAATATTTTTAGTTATCTATTTGGTACTGATTTTCAAATTTTTTATATTGTGGTCAGAGAAAATATTCTGTAGGTTGAAATGCATTGAGACTTCCTGTATGGCTTATTTCACTATTCCGCATGATTTTGAGAGGAACATAGGGTCCTAAGGAGTGGTACAAAAACTGGAAACATGTCAATTAAATTACACTTGCTAAGCATGCTACTCATTTACTCTACAATCTAGGATAATTTTGAGAATGATGTGTGTTGAGGTGTGGATATATGTGTGTGTGTTTGTGTAAATTCTAATTACATTTATAGAACTCATATTTTTTTCTATGACTTTGTCATATGATATATCACGTAATTCAAGGCTATACAATTAGATGATATATGATTATGGTTATTGTATCTACTTGTTATAGATTTTTCCTTTAATTGATATGCACTGTTCCTTTTTATTATACTTTCCTTTTTATTTGAATGCTATTTTGACATGTTAAAATGATCAGCTTGCATTATTTTAACGTTTGTTAGCTCTCCCTTGGTTTTCCCATCCTTTCATTTTCAAACTTCTTGTGATCTTTTTCCTTCATATTTTAAAATACATATTATGTGTTCTATTTTATTAAAAATTATGAATATATGTCATTTAATAAGTGAGTAAATCCATTTGTATATATTGTGATGACAGATGAAAGCAAATGTACTTTGCCATTTTTCTTCATATTTTGTCATTTTCACGCTTTCTTTTTTGTTTTGTTTTATTTCTGTTTCTAATTATTGTTGCATAGATAATTGTTCCTTTTTCTACTGCTGATTTGTAAGTTATACATTCTATTTTTTGATAGTAACACTTAACTTTTAAAGCCTATATATGTATATATTTCTCCCCATTATTGAAGATGATCAGCACCTGTATACCCTCCTGGTGGGAAAATCATGATAGTTTTATCGTGCTTTGTCACTCATCTTTCTTTAACTTCCTAAAACATCATGTTGACTTGTCTGAAATTTTAATCTCATATCATTACAGATATTCCTGGTGAGTTTTTTTCACTTTCAAAAAACATTTTACAATTGCATTTCATCAGTTCTAAGATACATTTTAAAAAGCAGTATTTGTTTTAATCAAATTAGTGTCCATCTGAATATCAATGTGGTAGAAAAGCATGTTATCATAGTTTGTTTTTTTTTCATGGTGGCACATAAAATAATGGTGCATCACTGAATGTCATCTCTAGTTCAATTAAATATGGTAATTTCCTTGCCTACCTTTGATTCTCATTCTTCTTATTTTCTAATGGATCATTTAATACTTACGTAACACTTCTCCTTAAAGTTTTGTCAAAGTCTGTGTCTCATGCAGTTTCTGTGTCCTTGTATGACTTTGTAGGGGAAAAGCTTGGCCCTCTATACACTCTTTCAACCAAATCTAGTATCACTTAAAAACACATGTGTTGATTTCAAGAATTGATGATTATTCCTTTGTTTCTATTTCTTCTCCCCTTTAGACAGATTGACACTTTAAACAGATTTAGACACTTGTGCTTTTACATTTTTCTTAGCTTATCTTTTATACTTTCCATTCTCTATCTCGTTGTACTGCTTTTGGAGACACCTCCTTAATCTTATTTTCCAGCTCACTAATTTGCTCTCTGATGCATCCATTCTATAATTCAATCCATTATTATCAGTTTGAGCACTTTATTTGTAAGTAAAAGAAAACTCAATTTCATCTTACAGATAGAAAGGAATTTAATGGCTTATGTAACAAAAATGTGACAGTCTTCAGCTGCAGTATGAAAAGGGCTCAGCTCTGTTATTTATCTGTAGACTTTATGTTCAGACTAACTTCTATTATGGTAGAGGAAATGTTTTAGGCCTCATACCACATCATCCAGAGAAATCTAGAAGTATCTGTGTCTCACAAGTCCCTGAAGGAACCTTGATAGTCACTTTGATTTGACCACTTTAGTTTTCATGCTGGCACATAAATCAATCACTGTAACCAAGCAGACAGCACATGTTGACTAGTTAATCAAGGCCATATACTCTTTGAGAACCACACAGGTCCCCGTGGAAATCATGGGCCACTGGGAAATAGGGATAATGATACTGGAGAGGCAACTCACTGGTGCTCATGGATTCTTTTGAAATCATTATTTCTCATGTCCAATATCTCCAACTGTATCTTATTTACACAGCTTGTTCTCACTTCATGTTTGCAAATGCCTGTTTTTAAAATTTCCAAAGTACTAAAAATGCTTGTTTTAAATCCCTCTTCAAACTGCCACATTGTACTTGCCTCTTCCATTAGATAGGTCTCTTTTTGACTTTCTTACACAATCTTTGACCTTCATCGATACCTAAGTGCTTTGCCACAAGTTCAGGATTTTTTCTCTCTAGACCATTGGCTGTCTAGACTTGTTTTCCTCTTGGTAAAATGGGGACTGGAGAGCAAGACAGATGTCTGAACTAAGTACTGTGGTATGGGCTCAAATACAGAATTTGCCATTTAGATCCAAATTGAAAGTATTTCTTTATTCCTCTGATAAACTTCAGTGTCTCCTATCATTTACATCCTCTCCTCTAATTGACAAAATGGATAGTAAAAATTTGATTTCTTATCACCCCATGGAAGATGATACTTTTTAAAGAGATGTATTTCTTCACCTAGAGGGAAAAATATAATGGTGTGAAATTTCAGGCACAAAACCAAACTAGAAATATACATTTTTTATTGTGGGCTAAATGTGGCTTCTAAATTTCACAATATAAGAGAATACCTACAGCACTTACTTGTAAGACCATCCTTCCCTAATATATGATAACATCTAATGGTAAGAGTTATTCTTGTTTTCTACAGTGAACAATTTAAAAATAAATAAATAAAATTAGGAGATCATTTTATGAACCTGAAGAACACTTGACAAGGGCAGACAGCATCAACGAGTTTCAATATAAGAGTGAACTGAAATTTGCAGACAGTAAAAGTTAATATGCTAGTCTTATAATAGTAAAGAATGCTATGCCAACCATAAAAGTGTTGCTATTTCTTATTCTCATTGTTGGTTTACTTTGAAAAATTTATTCTCCTTGATGCTGATATTTAAAGTCAGTTCTTTAAGTAAACTGTTAAAATAAATGTAACATAGAAATGAATTCAATGACTTTTTGTTCCAGCAAATCAATGTCTGTTTGATTTTCAAGTTTTCCATTAAGTTGAAGATGCAAGTAGCATTAGTTAAGTTAACAGTACAAAGATTTGAAGAACATTTTTTTTATTACAACAATTCTGTCAAACTTTTTGTGAGTTTTTTCTTTCTTTTTTTCTCATAAGGAACACACTTTGCTTGAGTCAAGAACACAGGCAAAATGATAATCAATTAAATGGAGAAGACTGAGGGACAAGGTCATGAGACAAAATTTAGAGGTGGGAAAAACAGAGAAGAAAGGATAGAAGAATATTGGGATAAGCTGAGAAATGCAGGTAATTTAGATTAATTTAGAAGTTGTGATCTAACCTGGTACACATGTAGCTGCATGTTCAGTGGTTAGCTTTCTTGGAGACTGCAAATTCCTTGAGGGCAAGGATTATGTTTGTTTTCTCAGGACTGTGTATCAGAGCCTAGAATAGTACTTGGCTGTGTCCACTGAAAAAGCATCAGGACCAGAAAAATACTGTTCAGTTAAAATGAAAATAAAACTCTCCTATTTCAAAGATTATGGTTGTATTCTGAGGAGAAACTAGTAGGCACTTAATAGACAATGATTCATGGTGGTAGGGAGGAATTCACCTCACCATAGAGGCCAAATGATTGCTTTATGCATAGAAACCAAGTGGAAAGGCCAAATTCAGATTAAATCCAAAGCTGCTTAGTAAGTATGAATCAGCATATCTGTTGACTAAATGCTGTCTACACATGTGTTGTCAACATTAGTCTTCTGTTGATTTGACCACACACACTGTCTGTTTTATCCCTACAGTAAAAGTGTTTACATTTTATACTTGTTCCGGTTTCACACAAGACTTTGAGATTTTAGCTGGGTACAAATACTTACCATTCAACAGAACCACAAACAAGATTAACTAATGACTTGAAAATTGCTCTTTCCTGTTTAAGGAGCCATGGCTTTTAGTTGCTAGGTTGCTGACATTTCAACCCCCAGCACATTGAACAGTCCTTCTTTGCTGTCATGACTCTTTGTTTGGAATGTGAAGAAGAAAAAGCATGGTTTTGTTTGGTACATGAAGGTGAAAACCAAAGTGAAATTAGTGGAAACTCTGAAACGTAGACAATTAGTAAGAGCACAAACACTTTTGGATTGCCATCAGAAGAAATAAGAGTTATGCCAGCAAGACTGGTGGGACATGCTCAAGCGCAAAGAAAACCTCAGTCAACTTTGTTAGCAAAGAACGTGTATAAGGTGGGAGAAATATAAAAGCATGCAGCAAAGTAAGCACAAAGAATTAAATTAACTTTACTAACTGTAAGGAAACACACGCCATCAAAATACAGAGGCAAAACCTAAAGAAAAATACTCTGTAAAGTAAGTATGCCTTTTTCTTTATATTTGAAATTTTAAAAATTTTATTTTTTCAGACTTGAAATTGTAACAATTTTACTTTTTAACCCAATTTCTTCAGTAGTTATTCAGTCCTACTTTTTCAAAACTTAATTGAAAATTTAAAACTTTCAAAAATATGTAATTAATTACACATCCCAAAGCTACATAAAGGTGACAAACAGAAATTCAAACTCTATTTTCATAAACTATAAGAGACCTAAAATCTCAAACCACAAAAATGATGGAAAAATAATGAAATAAAATCATTGATAATCAAGTAGAGGTACACATGAGTGGAGGCAGAGGGGACAGTAATAGTCTGTCTTCGTTATATATCATCTCTACCAGTGCTATTCATCTCAAAAAGCTGGCAGAGGCAGGTGGCAGGTGCTCTCCTGGATTTTATTTGGTTCAAAAAGCGGAATAGAAAACCTAAATGAAGTCTCAGGCACACAATAATAGTAATAGAGGTTTAAATATATTTGATATTAAAATACTAAGAAAACTAAAATAATTACCTTTTGGTGGTGAGGAGAAAGGAGAGGAAGAAAAAAGATCTATGCTAATTTTATTTTATCTCCTGTTAGGGATTAATAAATACTGTCTAAAGAAATACAGGTTTATAAATTGTGTAATTTATCCATTGCTGCATAGCCATCCACTCCAAAATTTAGTGCGTTTAAAAAAGTGGCTTTTTAATTTATGAATAAATCTGTGTATCAGCCACTTGAGCTGGGATTAGCTGGGCTGTTCATCTCTTGGTCTTAACTGGGGACTCGAAGGTGTCTACAGTTATCTATTTCATATGGTCACATCCTCCATTAAGCTACCTCAGGCTTCTTAACACATCAGTTTTGCAGAACGAAAAAGGGCATAAACCAATGCACAGGTGCTTTGCAAACCTCTGATTGCTTCATGTTTGCTGACGTCCTGGGGCCTAATAAGTCACATGGCCAGATTCAGTGTCAATGTGGGAGAGAGTCACATGAGTATATGGATACAGGGAGGAATAATTAATATTCCACCAGAAGAATATCATCTGAAGTTACAGTTATGAATATAATCTCTATAGCAAAAATACGAACCTTCCTAATTATCAGAAGAAATATATGTTTCCACCATGAAAAAAAGAGGCCAGATTTTAAAATATTAAACTTACGTTAAGCCTAGAATGTCAGAAAGTAAAATATAAAATATGATGATAGAACAAAGGTTTAACAAGTCTGTCATAGCAATAAATTTAAATGGAATAAATTTCCCCACCAAAAGATAAAAAGTTTCAAACTACATCACATAGTAAAACCCAATTCTATCCCATATAGAAGAAATAGAAAAAAATATTACAGAAACATTGAAAATGTAAAGATGAGCAAAAATATGCTCATAAAATTTAAAAATAAAAAGTCAATTAAAAATTTTGTCAAAGTAAATTGCAATTATAAAATTTTAGGCAAAGTAGAATTAACCAAGGCAACAAAGAACATTTTACTATATTATGGGACTCAGTTTACAAGAAAGATATCATAGTGTTAACTATGCACCAACAGCATAATCTTAACAATTTTTAAGCAAACACTATAGTAATACAAAGATAAATCAAAAGAAAAAAATTGCAAAGTAGAAGATTTTGATTCATTTCTCATAAACTATAATAGAGCAGCTGGATAAAAAACTAAGTGAGAATATTGAAGATCTGATTAAGGCAGATCTTACAGATATAGATAAAATCTATAATCTAAAAGGAGATAATATACTTGCTTTTTAAGTGATAAGTTTAATTCACAAAAAACAACCATACGCTAAACTTAAAAATTGCAAAATGCAAGTGTATTATAGAAAATTTTATTATATAATAAAACTGTAAGTTAATAATAAACTTCTTTTTTTTTTTTTTGATGAGGAAGATAGGCCCTGAGCTATCATCTGTTGCTAATCTTCCTCTTTTTGCTTGAGAAAGGTTGTCCCTGAGCTAACAACTGTACCAATCTTCCTTTATTTTGTACATGGGACACGACCACAGCATGGCTTGATGAGTGGTGTGTAGGTCTGTAGGTCCATGCCTGGGATCCAGACCTGTGAACCCTGGGCTGCCAAAGCAGAGCACATGGACTTAATCACTACACCACTGGGTTAGCCTTCTTTATTCAATAAGCTTGAAAAGAAGTTGCAGACTTTATCGCCCTTGTCTCCTAAGTAATTCTTACATCTGAAATAAGAAATTTTGCTTAGAGACTACAATATCATTATCACTCTTGAGAAAACTACTGATAATTTCATAATATCACATAGTATACACTCATTATTCAAATTCCTCTGTCCCAAAAATGCTTTTTATACCTTTAAAAAAATTAGGATCCTGTAAAGTTTCACCCATCACATTTAGTTGGAGCCACTTAAATATTACTTTTAATGTATTTATTTTTTAAATAGGTGGTAAATCCACATGGTTTAAAATTTAAAAAGAATATACAATGAAAAGTCTCTCTCTAGGCCTGTTCTTTAATCTCCTAACTCCTGAGGCCATCAATATAATCACTTTCACATTTAAGAGAGTCTCTCTCTTTCATTCTCTCCCTCTGTGTACATATAGTGATAGAGGTAGATATAGATATGGATCTCATTTGTATTTTTACTCAAATATAGTATACCAAACAATCAAGGTAGAGAAATCATGATCAATTCATACAGACAAAAATTATATTTGATTAAATTAAACATTACTTTCTGACAAATAAATCTTCAGGCCCAGATAGTGTCACTGGGGAATTTTATCAAATGCTTGAAGAAGAATTAATGCCATTTCTACACAAATTCTCTTCCAGAAAATAAAAGATTCATTTTATTAAACTAGCATTATCCTAATACCCAAACTAGACAAAGATAGAAAAATAACAACCACAATAAAACTCTACAAACCAATACCTCTCATTAATATAGATGTGAAACTCCTTAACAAAATGTTAACAAATAGAATTCCACAATATATAAACAAATTGTACATCACAACCAAATGAGATCTAGTCCAGGCATGCAAGGCTGGTTTAGTATTTGAAAGTTGATCAGTGTGAACCATCATATTAACAGGCTAAAGAAGAAAAATCACATGAATATATCAATACAGAAAAAGCATTTGACAAAAGTCAATGCCCACTGATGACAAAAGCACTCAAAATAAGAGAAATGAGGGGAACTCCTCAACTTGGTAAAGAACAAACAAACCTACCATGAACATTACACTTAAGGGGGAAAGACTGCTTCCCCCCTAAGATCAAAAGAAGGCATGGATAGTCACTCTCACTACCCTTATGGAGCATGGTTGTAGACGTTCTAGACAGTGCAATGGCAAGGGAATAGAACTGACAACCCGGAAAGAGACCCAGGCAAATATTACCGACTTATTATTGATAAAGTGTAAAAGATATTCAGTGGAGGAAAGATAGCCACTTCCACAAATGGTGCTGGGGCAACTGCACATCAATCAACAAAAAAAGTAAACCACAACCTAAGACTCACATGTTTTCAAAAGTTAACTTAAAATGTATCACAAACTTAAATGTAAAACATAAAAATATAAAACTTTAAAATAGGTAGGAGAAAACTTTGGATCTAGGGCTAGGTAAACAGTTATTAGACCTGACACCAAAAAAATAATCCACAAAAGAAAAAATTGATAAATTGGAGTTGATCAAGTTAAAATTTTTTGCTCAGTAGGTAACCTTGATAAGAGGATGAAAAAACAAGCTGCATAGTGGAAGAAAATGTTTGCAAAATACATACTCCAAAAAAAACGATATCAATAGTATAATTATTGATACAGATTTACCATTGAGATTTTTAAAGTTTGAATAAAGAACAAACAATCCAGTTAGAAAATGGGCAAAAGACATAAACTGACATTTCACCAAAGAGGATATACAGATGGTAAGCACACAAAAAGATGCTCAACATTATCAGTTATTAGAGAAATGAAAGTTAAAACTACAATGAGATACACACCTGGCTGAAAGTCTTAAAAAAAAAAAAAAACAAACAAAAACCCAACACCAAATGCTGGTGAGAATTCGGAGAAACTTAAGGATGGAATTTCTTGGTCAAACATTATAAATGTTTTGTATTTTGATTGATAGCCCCATAAAGATTTTATCAGTATACTATCAGGGAAAGTAGAGAAGAGCTCCTATTTCCAGAAATCTTGAAACATTGGATCTTATCACATTATCACCCTTTATCTCTGTATTAGTGAAGAATGATTTGGAAATTTTCATAATCAGCTTTTAAATTATTGACAAGGGCAGAAGCTTTTAATTAACTTATTTTTAGATGTTTATATTCCTTTTTGTTTGAAATGCTTCTTTATAATTTTTGCTCAAGATGCAAATTGTGTTGTTTGTGATTTCATTAAAGTAAAAAGGGGAAATTCCTTTTGATATATGCTGAACATCACTCTCCTTTCCTACTTTTTCACATTTCTTTTCCATCTGTGCTATCCTTTTCCTGGAGAACTGTAGGGTATGGTTCACTATCAGTGTTAGGTGAATGATTAGAGTTTCTCAAATTTACATGATGATAAGTTTTGCCTGTGTTCTGTGAACTGTATTCTTTTGAGCAGCATTCTGGGAATGTGTCCCTTTCAGGAGATAGACATTTAAAGACTACGACATTCAAAAGCAACTGCATATATGGAGGAATTTAGAAAGTCATCATGCATGTCCAAGGAAAAGTATAGTCTCAGAAAAGGCCTTTGAACACATTTAGTTGATACTTTAGGCTGATTCCCAGCATAGAGTTAGCTTTCAAAAATCAAAAGCAAATCAAAATAAAAATTAAAAAATCAACAAACCTTGGGGAAAGAGGAAAACCTCAATTCCAAAGTTATTACATGATTAGATTCAAATGTCCAGTTTAAAAAAAAAAAAACAGTCACAAGACATACAAAGAAACAGGCCTGTATGGTCCATTCAAAAAGAAAAAAAATCAACAGAAACTGTCCCTGAGAAAGACCACTTGCTAGATGTACCAAAGACTTTAAAACAACTGACTTGAAGATATTCAAAAACTAAAGTAAGACATGGAGAAAGTCAAGAAAATGAGCTATCAGCAAAAAGAAAATATCAATAAAGAGATAGAAAAAATAAAAAGAAACAAAAAAAATCTGGAACAGAAAATTACAATAACTGTAGTGAAAATTGCACTAGAGTGAAAATTGCACTAGATATCTGCAAAAGCAGATTTGAGCAGGCAGAAGAAAGAAATAGGGAACTTGAAGATAGGACAATTCAAATGATCAAGTCTGGAAGGATAGGTAAAAAAGATTGAAAAAAACTGAACAAACCCTAAAGAACCAGTGGGACCTAATCAAATGGATTGATATACACATTATGGGAATCCCACAAGGAAAAGAGAAAGAAAGGGACAGAGAAATTCTTTTAAGAAATAATGGCAGAAAACCTCCTAAATTTGATGAAAGATATAAATATAAAGACCTCCCAAAGCCCAACAAACTCCAAGTAGGATGAATTCAAAGAGACCCACACTGAGACATGTTATAATCAAATTATCAAAAGCCAAAGACAGAGAGAGAATCTTGAAAATACCAAAAGAGAAGTAATTTGTCACATAAAAGGGATCCTCAATAAGTTTACCAGATTTCTTATCAGAAACTTTGGAGGCCAGAAGGCAGAGGGGTGATAGAGTCAAAGTACTAAAACAAAAATAAAACTCTCAACCCACAATCCTATATCCAGCAAAACTTTCCCTCAGAAGTGGGGGAGAAATTAGACATTCCCAGATAAACAAAAGCTGAAGGAGTTTGTCACCATTAGACTTGCCCTGCAGGAAATGCTGAGTCCCACAGGTTGGAATGAAAGGACACCAGGCAGTAGCTTGAAGCTATATGAAAAACTAAACATCTCAGTAAAGGTTAATGCATGGGCAATAATAAAAGCTAGTATCATTGTAACTTTGGTTTGTAAACCCACAATTTTTTTTCTACATGATTTAAGAGACTAATGCACAAAAAATCTAATTATTAATCTATGTTTTTGGACATATAATGTATAAAGATTTAATTCTGTGATAGCAACAAAACTGGGGATGAAGCTGCATAGGAGCAAAGGTTTTATATGTTGTTAAAGTTAAACTGATTAAATTTAAATTAGAGCCTTATAATTTTATGATGTTAAATACAATCCCCATAATAACCACAAAGAAGATAGCTATAGAATATACATAAGAGGAAATAAGAAGAGAATTAATATGTTTTACTGCATTAAATCAACTAAACAGAAAAGGAGGCAGTAATGTAAGAAATGAGGGACAAAAAGCTACAAGCAATATAGGAAAAAAAATAGCAAAATGACAGAAGTTTCTCTTTACCAGTAATTACTTTAAATGTAAATTGATTGAACTCTCCAATAAAAGCATAGAGATTGCCAGAATTCATTAAAAAAATCATCCAAATATAAATACATATGAAGCAAAAATCAACAGAACTGAAGGGAGAAATAGTTCTTTAATAATAGTTGGAGACTTTGATATCCCACTCTCAATAAGGGACAGAACAACTAGACATAAGATAAATAAAGGAATAAGGACTTGGATAACACAATAAACCAACTAGATGTAATAGACATATATAGAACACTCTGCCCAACAAAAGAATACACATTCTCAAGTTTACATGGAAGATTCTTCAGTGTAGACCATAGGTTAGGCCACAAATTAAATTTCTACAGAGTTAAAAAGATGGATATCATGCACAGTCACCCTCAATGACCACAATAAGATGACACTAGAAATAAACAATGGAAACTAGAAAATTCACATATATGTGGAAATTAAAGAACACACTTTCAAACAACCAATGGATCAAAGAAAAAAATCACAGGGAAAATCATAAAATACTTAGAGGTGAATGAAAACAAAAACACAACACAATAAAACTTATGCGATGCAGTGAAAGCAGTTCTAAAAGGAAAATTTATAGCTGTAAATAACTACATTAAAAAAGATATCAAATCAATAACCTAACTTGGCAATTTAAGAACCTAGACAAAGAAGAACAAGAACAAGAAAAAGAAGAACAAAATAATCTAAAGCTATCACAAGGAAGGAAATAATAAAGACTAGAATGGAGATGAATAAAATAAACAGTAGAAAAACAGTAAAGAAATTCAATAAAACCAAAAGTTGTTTCTTCAAAAGATTAACAAAATTGACAAATCTATAACTAGATTGACAAAGAAAAAAAAGAAAAGACTCAAATTACTAAAATTAGAAATGGAAGTGGACACATTACTACCAATTTTACAGAAATATAAAGAACCCAAAGATGATACCATGAACAACTGTACTCCAACAAATTGGATAACCTAGATAAAATGGAAAAATTCATAGAAACCCAAAACTCACCAAAGCTGAATCATAAAGTAATAGAAAATCTGAATAGATCTATACCTACTAAGGAGATTGAATCAGTAATAAACAATCTTCTGACAAAGAAATGCCCTGGACCTCATGGCTTCACTGGTGTGTTCTACTAAACCTTTAAGTATCAACTAATACCAATTATTCTCAAACTTTTTGAAAATAAATTTGAAAGCAAGAGAATACTTCCTAACTCACTCTATGAGGCAAGCATTGTCTTCATACCAAAACCGGACAGAGATACTACAAGAATAAAAAACTATAGACTAATAACTCTATGAACACTGATGCAAAAATTCTCAACAAAATGCTACAAAACCAAACTCAGGAGTTTACTAAAAGAATTATACACCATGACGAAGTGGAATTTATTCCCACAATGCAAGCATTATTCAGTATATGAAAATCAATCAATGCAATACACCACATTAACAGAATGAAGAGAAAAACATGCGATGACCTCAACTGATGCAGAAAAAGCATTTGACAACATTCAATGTCTTCCATGATAGAAATACTCAACAAACTAGGAATAGAAGGAATCTACCTCAATATAATGAATGCCATATTTGAAAAACCCACTGCAAAAACCATACTCAATGGTGAAAGACTGAAAGCTTTTCTGATAAGATCAGGAACAAGACAAAGATATCCAACTTTGCCACTTTTATTTAACAGTACTGGAAATATTAGCCAGAATAATTAGGCAAGAAAAGGAAACTAAAGGCATCAGAATTGGAAAGAAAGATGTAAAATGATCTTTGTTCACAGATCATATAATGTTATGTCAACGAAAAGAATCCATAACCAATCTGTAAATGAAAATTTGGGTGAGTTTATTCTGAGCTAAAATCTGAGCATTATAACTCAGGAGAGTCTTTCCACAAAGGAACAGAGCACTCCAAAGAAGTGGGGGTATACAGGGTGGTTACATACCCTCAAAGAGTATGTTTCACATATGATTGAAATGTTCCTTTTACAATAGTCATGAGGCTGCTCTGTCAGTACAGCGATTGATGGAAACAGCAGATAGGTCTGCTGTCTCGGTGAACCCCACAGGGCGGCATGTCCGTTGCCTTGAGCTGGGCGGTCACAGACGAGCACTGCAATCAGTTCCCAGCCTAAGGAAAGATGCTTAATCTTTAAGGAGATGCCAACGCTGGGAGGGGGAGGGAAGTTGCACCTTTATCTCAAAATGTCTAAGCAGATATACAGTGCATGCTCCATGGCCACAGTCAGGCCCTTTTGGAAAAAACAAAGTCAGGCCGAATTAGGTTTATACCAAATGGCTTCCTCATATACTTCAATATACCCTATTGCTTGCCATTTCAATTTGTCAGTTATATGTTCAAGACTCCAAAGACTCCAAAAAATAACTGATAGAACTAATAAAATAATCCAGCACAGTAGCAGGTACAAAATCTACACACAAATAAGCTGCATTTCTATACACTAAGAGTGAACTATATGAAAAGGAAATTAAGAAAACAATTAATTTATAATGGTATCACAAAGAATAAAATGCCTAGTAATTAACTTAACCAAGTAGGTGAAAGACTCTTCAATGGAAACTACGAAACATTGCTGAAAGAAATGAAGACATAAATAAATGAAAAGATATCTTGTGTTCATGCGTTGGAAAACTTAATGTCATTAAGATATTAATACTGTCCAAAGTGATCTACACATTCAATGGAATCTTTTTGAAAATCCTAAAAAAGTTTTTTTCAGGAATAGAATAATCTATTCTAAAACTCACATAGAATCTACTGGATTCTAAGTACTCAAAGTAATATTGAAAAAGACTAACAAAGTTGGAAGGTTTATACTTCCTGATTTCAAAACTATCTACAAAGCTTTGGTAATTGTAGCAACGTTGTGCTGGCATAAAGACAGACATATTGAACAGTGAAATAGAATAGAGAGCCCAGAAATAAATCCTCATATATGGTCAAATGAGCTTTTCTTTTACAAGGCAGCAGACCATTTGATGGGTGAAAAGACAATCTTTTCAACATATGTTGGTGGGAAAATTGGATATTTAATGTAAAAGAATGAAGTTGAGCCCTTACCTAATACCGTGCACCAAAATTAGCTAAAAATGGATAAAATACCTAAACATAAGAGCTAAAACTTACAAAACTCTTAGAAGAAAGCACAAGGCAAAAGATTCAAAATAGTGGATTTGGCAATTAATTCTTGGATATGACAACAAAGGCACAGGCAACACTTAAAAATAGACAAATTGGGAGGAGGCTGCTTGACCAAGATGGCAGCATGAGTAGTCTTCTTTGTCTCTCCCCCTTCGAATCTACAACTAATTGGACATTCATCACTTAACAAAGGATATCCACATAGCAGCTCAGGATGCCTGAGAGACCCGTGCTGCTATACATCAGAAGGCAGATGGACTTCCCCCCGGGAGGAGGTGGAGATAGATGAAAACTCTCCGATGCCGACCCCCAAACAGCCTAGTACCCACAAGTGGCTTTCTTCCAGCAGACACCCCCAGAACATCACCACACACCAAGGGCAGGAGGGTGCGCACACCAGAGGAGCGACAGTGGAAACAGGTGACTACAGCCCTACCTAAGCCCCCCGTGATTACACCTAAGCCCAGGGGGAAACTCCAGAGTCCTGCACTGGAGGTGGCAGGGAAAGCCTCTACTCGCCATTAGAGGAGAGGCTCCACCCAGCATCCACAACGCTGGGAGGCTCCTGAAGAGAATCCTGAATGGGGCAGCAGCCTGCCAGCTGCCACCGCTGGTCTAATGGACTGCGGCTGTCACCCAGTGGGGGCACAGGGCTACCGGAGATCTCCTGGGAGAGGACTCAGGCTGGGTGGAGTTCCAGCGGCTGGCTCCATGGCCCAGGAGGAAACTCCAGGGTCCCACATCCATGGTGGCAGGGAAAGCCTCTACTCACCGTTAGCGGAGAGGCCCCGCCCAGCATCCAGAATGCCAGGAGGCTCCCAGAGAGAATCCCAAACAGGGCAGCAGCCCTCCAGCTGCCGCCACCGGTCCCATGGACTGCAACTGTTGCCTGGTCAGTGTACAGGGCTACCGGAGATCTCCTGGGAGAGGACTGGGGCTGGGTGGAGTTCCAGCGGCTGGCTCCGTGGCCCAGGGGGGAACTCCAGGGTCACATTTTGGCAGCAGGCAAAGCCTCTAGTTGCCATTAGTGGAGAGGCCCCCCCAGCATCCAGAATGCCAGGAGGCTCCCAGAGAGAATCCCAAATGGGGCGGCAGCCCTCCAGCTGCCGCTGCTGGTCTCACGGAATGCGGCTGTCACCCCGACAGGGCATGGGGCTACCGGAGATCTCCTGGGAGAGAACTGGGGCTAGGTGGAGTTCCAGCAGCCAGCTCCACAGCCCAGGGGGAAATTCCAGGGTCCTGTTGTGGCAGCAGGAAAAGCCTCTACTTGCCATTAGTGGAGAGGCCCTTCCCAGCATTCAGAACCTCGGGAGACTTCCAAAGAGAATCCTGAACGGGGCAGCAGCCCGCCAGCCGCCATTGCTGGTCTCATGGACTCTCGCTGTCACCCAGACAGGGAAAGGGGCTACCGGAGATCTCCTGGGAGAGGACTGGGGCTGGGTGGAGTTCCAGCGACCAGCTCTGCGGCCCAGAGGGAAACTCCAGGGTCCTATTCTGGCAGCAGGGAAAGCCTCTACTTGCCATTAGTGGAGAGGCTTTGCCCAGCATTCAGAACACCGGGAGGGTCCCAAAGAGGAGAATCCCAAGCAGGGCAGCAGCCGGCCAGCCACCACTGAACTCATGGTCTCCGGCTGTTCCACAGACAGGGCAAGGGGCTCCCCGAGATGCTGGGGTAGAGGACTGGGGCTGGGTGGACTTCCAGTGGCCCAGCTCTGCGGCCTATGGGGAAACTCTACAGTCTCACAGCAGCCTCAGTGAAAGCCTCTGCACAGCACTAGTAGAGAGGCCCCGCCTGGCAACCGCAAGGCTGGAAGACCCTGGGGCAAAAGTAGCATAGCTAGGTGAGCTAACCACAGACTGCGGAAGATGCCCATAGCTCTGCTGTGACCTGTAGTGGACAAGTGAGATTTTGTGGGCTCTGACATTGACAGAGCTGCAAATATAGGTGATCGTGCCCCTGGCCTCTGGGAAAGCCCATAATACTGCTGCAGACCCTAAGGAGGGAGCACATCTAGGTGGTCTGCAACAGTAGGCACCAGCAGCCTGAAGCCCCCTTGTGACTGCCCCCACAGCTGAAGAGGGACCCCACAGGACCACTGTGACTACGAGGAGGGGCCCAGGCCCAGTTAGCAACAGCTGATAGGGTTCCTGGTCAGTGCAGTGTAAACAGCTGTTCCCCCACCACACCAGTAGAAACAAGTGGAAGCAGTAACTAAACTCTATCTCTATGCGGAGGCACAAGTCTACACCATCAAGCAATATGAAAAAATATATTAAATCTCCAGAACAGAAGGAAAATGACAAACACCCCGAAAACAATCCCAAAGACAATGAAATATATAACCTAAATGACGATGACTTCAAAACAGCCATCATTTAAAAACTCAATGAGTTAAAAGAGAATTCAGATAGACAACTCAATGAGTACAGGAGCTATGTCACAAAAGAGTTTGATACTTTAAAGAAGAACCAAACAGAAACACTGGAAATGAAGAACACAATAGAGGAGATTAAGAAAAATCTGGATGCACTGAACAGTAGGGCCGATAATATGGAGGACAGAATTAGCAATTTGGAAGATAGGAATATAGAAATGCTGCAGGCAGAAGAGGAGAGAGAACTAAGACTAAAAAGAAATGAAGAAGCTCTCCAAGAATTATCTGACTCAATTAGGAGATGCAACATAAGGATTATAGGTATACCAGAGGGAGAAGAGAAGGAGAAGGGGGCAGAAAGCCTGTTCAAAGAAATAATGGCTGAGAACTTCCCAGACCTGGGGAGAGAGATGGAACTTCATGTGACAGAAGCCAATAGATCTCCAAACTTTATCAATGCAAGAAGACCAACTCCAAGGTATATAGTATTGAAGCTGGCAAAAGTCAACGACAAGGAGAAAATACTAAGGTGAGCCAGGCAGAAGAAAATAACCTACAAAGGAAGCCCCATAAGGCTATCAGCAGATTTCTCAGCAGAAACTTTACAGGCTAGAAGAGAGTGGAATGATATATTCAAAACTCTGAAGGACAAAAACCTGCAGCCAAGAATACTCTACGCAGTGAAAATATCCTTCAAATACGATGGAGAAATAAAAACTTTCCCAGATAAACAAAAGTTAAGGGAGTTCATTGCCACAAAACCTCCTCTTCAAGAAATGCTCAGGAAAACCCTCATACCTGAAAAATCAAAAAAAGGAAAGGGGCTACAAAGCCAAGAGCAAAGGAGATGAGTAGAAGGACAATAACAGAAAGCAGCAGCTCTCCATCAGAACATGTTAGCAAAAGTTAAATAAAACATTAAAGATAAAACGAAGGGAAACACCAAGAATAAATATAACCCTGTCATTTTAACCACAAACTCACAACACAAGAAAGAAGGGGGGAAAAAATCTGACAATAACAATCTAGAAGGGGAAGAGAAAAGGGATAGAAAGTTTTAATTTAAGGAAATATGAGGCTATCAGAAAATGGACTATCTCATCTATGAGATGTTTTATACTAACCATCTGGTAACCACTAAACAAATAACAAGAATAAAGACACAAAGTATAAATAAGAAGACACCAAATACAGAAATTTACATACCTGAATTAGTAATCCAAAAATCGTGGGATGAGAAAAAAAGGAAATGCAAGAGAACCAGAAAACAAGAGACAAAATGGCAGCGGTAGGCCCCCACATTTCAATAATCACTCTAAATGTAAATAGATTGAACTCTCCAATCAAAATACACAGAGTGGCAGGATGGATCAAAGAACAAAACCCGACAATATGCTGCCTCCAGTAAAAACACACCTCAGCTCCAAAGACAAATACAAACTCAGAGTGAAGGGATGGAGAACAATACTCCAAGCTAATAATGAACAAAAGAAAGCAGGTGTCGCTATACTAATATCAGACAAAGTAGACTTCAAAGCAAAACAGATAAAGAAAGACAAAGAGGGACAGTATATAATGATAAAAGGGACACTCCACCAAGATGACATAGCACTTATAAATATATATGCACCCAACACAGGAGCACCAAAATTTGTAAAGCCACTCTTAACAGAACTAAAAGGAGACATCAACAACAATACAATAATAGTAGGGGACCTCAACACCCTATTAACACCAATGGCTAGATCATCCAGACAGAAAATCAACAAGGAAATTATAGAATTAAATGAAAAATTAGACCAGATGGACTTAATAGATATATATAGAACACTTCATCCAAAAACAGCAGGTTACATATTCTTCTCAAGTGCGCATGGAACATTCTCAAGGATAGACCATATCTTGGGAAACAAAGCAAGCATCAATAAATACAAGAGAGTTGAAATAATCTCAAGCATCTTTTCTGATCATAATGCTATGAAACTAGAAATCAACTACAAGAATAATGCAGGGAAAGGTGCAAAAATGTGGAGACTAAACAACATGCTACTGAACAAACAATGGATTATTGAAGAAATTAAAGAAGAAATCAAATATTATCTGGAGACAAATGAAAATGAAAACACGCCATACCAACTCATTTGGGAAGCAGCAAAAGCAGTCCTAGGAGGGAAATTCATTGCAATACAGGCTCACCTCACTGAACAAGAAAAATCTCACATAAGCAACCTCAAATGACACCTAACAGAATTAGAAAAAGAACAACAAACAAAGCCCAAAGTCAGTAGAAGGAGGGAAATAATAAAAATTAGAGCAGAAATAAATGATATTGAAACAAAAAAGACAGTAGAAAGGATCAATGAAACAAAGAGTTGGTTCTTCAAAAAAATTAGCAAAATCGACAAACCTTTAGCCAGACTCACTAAGAAAAGAAGAGAGAAATCTCAAATAAATAAAATTAGGAATGAGAGAGTAGAAATCACAATGGATACCAAAGAAATACAATGGATCATAAGAGAAGACTATGAAAAACTATATGCCAACAAATTTAACAACCTAGAAGAAATGGACAAATTCCTAGACTCTTACAACCTCCTCAAACTGAATCAGGAAGAAATAGAGAATCTGAATAGACCAATCACAAGTAAAGAAGTAGAAACAGTAATCAAAACCTCCCCAAAAATAAGAGTCCAGGACCAGACGGCTTCTCTGGAGAATTCTACCAAACATTCAAAGAAGATTTAATACCTATCCTTCTCAAACTATTCCAGAAAATTGAGGAAGATGGAGCACTCTCTAGTACATTCTATGAAGCCAACATCACCCTGATCCCCAAACCTGACAAGGACAACATAAAGAAGGAAAACTACAGGCCAATATCACTGATGAACATAGATGCAAAAATCCTCAACAAAATTCTGGCAAATGGAATACAGCAATACATCAAAAAGATTATACACCATGATCAAGTGGGATTTACACCAGGGACACAGGGATGGTTCAACAACTGTAGGTTAATCAACGTGATACACTACATCAACAAAATGAAAAACAAAAACCACATGATCGTCTCAATAGATGCAGAGAAAGCATTCGACAAGATCCAACATCCATTTATGATAAAAACCCTCAATAAAATGGGTATAGAAGGACAGTACCTCAACATAATAAAGGTCATATATGACAAACCCACTGCCAACATCATACCCAATGGACAAAAACTGAAAGCCATCCCTCCGACAACAGGAACAAGACAAGGGTGCCCACTTTCACCACTATTATTCAACATAGTACTGGAGGTGTTGGCCAGAGCAATTCGGCAGGAAAAAGAAATAAAAGAAATCCAAATAGGCAATGAAGAAGTAAAACTCTCACTGATTGCAGACGACATGGTCTTATATATAGAAAACCCCAAAGAATCCATAGAAAAACTATTAGAAACAATCAACAACTACAGCAAAGTTTCAGGGTATAAAATCAACATACATAAATCAGTAGCATTTCTATCCACTAACAATAAACTAACAGAAAAAGAACTCAAGAACTCAATCCCATTCACAATCACAATGAAAAGAATAAAATACCTTGACATAACTTTAACCAAGGAAGTGAAAGATTTATACAATGAAAACTACAAGACCTTCTTGAAAGAAATTGATGACAACATAAAGAGATGGAAAGACATTCCATGCACATGGATTGGAAGAATAAACATAGTTAAAATGTCCATACTACCTAAAGCAATCTACAGATTCAACACTATCCCAATCAGAATCCCAATGACATTCTTTACAGAAATTGAACAAAGAATCCCAAAATTCATATGGGGCAACAAAAGACCGCAAATTGCTAAAGCAATCCTGAGTAAGAAAAACAAAGCTGGAGGCATCACAATCCCTGATTTCAAAACGTACTACAAAGTTACAGTAATCAAAACAGCATGGTACTGGTACAAAAACAGGTGCACAGATCAATGGAACAGAATTGAAAGCCCAGAAATAAAACCACACATCTATGGAGAGCTAATCTTCGACAAAGGAGCTGAGGGCCTACACTGGAGAAAAGAAAGTCTCTTCAACAAAGGGTGCTGGGAAAGCTGGACAGCCACATGTAAAAGATTGAAAATTGACCATTCTTTTTCACCATTCACAAAAATAAACTCAAAATGGATCAAAGACCTAAAGATTAGGCCTGAAACAATAAATCTTCTAGAAGAGAATATAGGCAGTACACTCTTTGACATCAGTTTCAAAAGAATCTTTTCGGACACCATAACTCCTCAGATGAGGGAAACAATAGAAAGAATAAACAAATGGGACTTCATCAGACTAAAGAGCTTCTTCAAGGACAGGGAAAACAGGATTGAAACAGAAAAAGAGCCCACTAATTGGGAAAAAATATTTACAATCTACTTATCTGACAAAGGGTTAATCTCCATAATATATGAAGAACTCACACAGCTCAACAACAAAAAATCAAACAACCTGATCAAAACACGGGCAGAGGACATGAACAGACATTTCTCCAAAGAATATATAAGGATGGCCAATAGACACATGAAAAGATGCTCATCATCACTAATCATCAGGGAAATACAAATCAAAACTACACTAAGATACCACCTTACACCTGTTAGATGGGCAAAAATATCCAAAACCAAGAGTGACAAATGTTGGAGAGGTTGTGGAGAAAAAGGAACCCTCATACACTGTTGGTGGGAATGCAAACTGGTGCAGCCACGATGGAAAACAGTATGAAGATTCCTCAAAAAGTTAAAAATAGAAATACCTTATGACCCAGCCATCCCACTACTGGGTATCTATCCTAAGAACCTGAAATCAGCAATTCCAAGAGTCCCATGCACCCCTATGTTCATTTCAGTATTATTTACAATAGCCAAGACGTGGAACCAACCTAAATGCCCAGCAACTGATGATTGGATAAAGAAGATATGGTATATATACACAATGGAATACTACTCAGCCATAGAAAAGGAGAAAATCGTCCCATTCGCATCAACATGGATGGAGCTTGAGGGTATTATGTTAAGCAAAATAAGCCAGACAGAGAAAGACGAACTCTATATGATTCCACTCATAGGTGGAAGTTAACATATAGACAAGGAGAACTGATCGGTGGTTACCAGGGGAAAGGGGGTGGGGGGTGGGGGGAGGGCACAAAGGGTGAAGTGGTGTACCCACAACATGACTAACATTAATGTACAACTGAAATCTCACAAGGCTGTAAGCTATCATGATCTTAATAAAAAAATAGACAAATTGGATGTCATGAAAATTAAAAAACAAACAATAAAATCTTTTGTGCATCAAAATAAACTATCAGCAGAATAAGATGGCAACCCACAGGAGAAAATATTTGCAAGTCATATATCTGATAAGGAATTAATATCCAGAATATATAGAAAACTCTTGAAACTTAACAAGCAAAAACAAACAATCCAATTTAAAAATGGGCAAAGAACTTGAACACAGAATTCTCCAAAGAAGATATACAAATGACCATAAAGCATATGAACAGGTGTTCAACATCGCTAACCATTATTGAAATGCAAACAAAACCACAATCAAATACCATCTGACACCCATTTGGATGGCTACTATTACAAAAAACAACAGAAAATAACGTGTTGGTGAGGATGTGGAGAAATTGGAACACATATATTCTTGGTGGGAATATAAAATAGTGCAGCCACTGTAGAAGATAGTAAGATGATTTTTCAAAAGTTAAAAATTTAATTACCATATATAATCCAGAAATTCTACTTCTGGATATATACACAAAAGAATTCAAAGCAGGGTCGAAGAGATACTTGTACATGCATGTTCGTGCAGCATTATTCACAATGGCCCAATGCTAAACAGCCAAAGTATTGATCAATAGATAAATGAATAAGTAAAATGTGATATATACATACAATGGAGTATTATTTATTCTTAAAAAGAAAATAAATACTGCCACACGCTACAACTGGATGAAGTTTGAGGATATTATGGTAAATGAAATAAGCCAGTCACAAAAAGATAAATGCTGTATGATTTCACTTATGTGAAGTACTTGGAGTAGTCAAATTCATAGAGACAGAAAGTAGAATGGTGGTTTCCAGGGGCTGAGGAGTAGGGAGAAGGAGAAGTGATTGCTTATTGGGCATAACATTTCAGTTTTGCAAGATGAAAAAAGTTCTGGAGATGGAGGGTGGTGATGTTTCACAATAGTATGAATGTACTTAACACCACTGAATTGTACAGTTAAAAACCATTAAGATTGTAAATTCTATGTTATGTGTACTGTACCCCACACAATTTTTAAAAAGTTAATACAAATATGGGGAACTACTGTTTAATTGATAGTGTTCAAGTTGTGCAAGATGAAAATAGTTCTGGCAATAGATGACGGTGATGGTTTCATAACAATGTGAATGTACTTACTGTTACTGAATTGTACATTTAAAAATGGTTAGGATGGGGCCAGCCCGGTGGCACAGCAGTTAAGTGCGCACATTCCCCTTTGGTGGCCTGGGGTTCGCTGGTTCAGATCCCGGGTGCAGACATGGCACTGCTTGGCAAGCCATGCTGTGGTAGGCATCCCACATATAAAGTGGAGGAAGATGGGCACGGATGTTAGCTCAGGGCTAATCTACCTCCAAAAAAAAATGATTAGGCTGGTAAGTTTTATGTTATGTGTATTTTACCACAATAAAAAAAAATCATCACATAAAACCTTTATGTGATAAAACCAGGGTTCAAAATGTGGCTGGGATAAATCCTACAACTGTGTTAAGATGTGCTTTTGATTTACACCAAATTCAAGGGTAGCAATCACCACCGTAAGGAAGCAGTATGTCATCTCTCCTCTTTCACTTCATGGAATACGAGGGGCAAGAAGATTTGAAAGCTTAACACAATTCAGTCTTACCAGGAACAGCACTAATCATGGTCTTGCACAACACACATGGGAAACGTGCTCCCCTTTGCCAGAAGTACAACGTAAGGAACTGGTTAATGTCGAAGGTAGGAATTCTGCACAGGACTTCAGAAACTGTTAATCACTTTACAGAAAATACAAAATTCCTGAAAAAAAAAATGACTAGCACCAAATAAATCTTAAGAACATCATGACAGAGATACACAAAAGTAAAATAATTTCAAAGTTCAGTAGGACTTCAGAGTTTTTTCAAGTTTATTTAAAAATGAATGTTTATTAAAGAAATTGGGGAAAAACATCCAAAAAGTAGAAAAAGTTTTATAGTTCCACCACACAGTTTGATTTTTGTGTACTTTTTTCCAGAATGTTTCTCTGCATTTGTAAACTGTCTTAAACATACTATAAAATGTGGAATTATTTCTAGCCTTTTTACTTAGTATAATAACTGTTTTTCACAGGGATTTATTTCTGGCACTGTGTCATGTATGTAGTCAGATTTGTTCGTTAAGAAATTATTAAGCCCCCAGTATGTTCCAAATCAATCTACATGCTGAGAAAGGTACAAGAAGAATGGAAGTCAGGAAATTTGGAGTCTTGAATTTACAATGCAGAAGAGCAATGAGGGTACACATCCAAGGGGAGTTTCCAGAAGGCAAAATCTGTAACATTCCCAACTGGGTGAATCACTCCCTCCCACTGAAATTTCTAATTCAGGTCCTCATTCTTCTCTCTTCAATTCTAACATCCCCCAAAGCTCTTAAGTGATTTGGTGGTGAAACCTGAGCTGACCTGAATTCATTTGGGAGCAAATATGATCTGAACAGGTGTGAGGCTATTTATAGTCTCCAGCACAGTTGTTGTGAATATTCATGGATTCCCTGTAGAAATAGCAATGTGTTTGCTTATTGAGTGCTGTCTTAGACAAGGGGCATGATACATTACCTGTCAAATGAGTGCTGTGTTAACTTTTCTTAAAGTTGGAAAGTTCTAGATTCCAAAACAAATCGGGTCTAAAGGTTTCAGACAGATAGTGGGCCAGCACTTATTTCTATCATGGCCTCATCTCACTGGATTACAATACTTGAATGCCATTCTTGATAGACTCTGAGCTTCTGGAAAGCAGATTTATTTCACCTTTGTATCTCTAGTACCTGGTGCATAATAGATGCTCAATTAATGATTGCTGTGGCCTGGTGTACCTGGCAGAGGAATTAGGCACTGGAGCATGAGTAGCAGGCATGAGCAGATGAATCACAGCACCTCATTTTTGAGCCTTTAGATTCCCAGGGGCCATCCTATGATGGCATTTAAGGGCATGCTCATCATTATCTTATACACATTTTGGTTTCTTTGGAGGTTAAACCCCAACTAAATGATTAGATTTTAATGTTATACAGCAACAGTGCTGAAGGATGTGAAGCTCTTAGACTTTCACAATTTACCATTTTTCTAGATGATTATATTTTCTAGTTTGACAAACATTGTATGTTGGACTTTTGTTTTCTTATTGTGTCTTGAATCCATGAGTTTAAGTTAGAGACTCATGTTTAGATTCTTTTGCATGGGGTTCATTGAGCTTCTTGGATCTATGGATCTATGTGCTTATAGTTTCCACTAAATTTGGGAAATTTTCAGCCATTGTTTCTCCCAGTATTTTTTTTCTGTTTCCCTTCTTTCCTCTCCTTTGGGGACTCAAATTATATTAGGCTGCTTGAAGTTGTTTAATAGTTCATTGACACTATGTCTCTTTTTTGGGGGTCTTTTTTTTTTGTCTGTTTCATTTTGGACAATTTCTATGGCGACATCTTCAAGTTTCTAATCTTTTTTTTTTTGCCATGTCTAATCTGCTGTTGATCCCATATAGCGTATTTTTAATCTCAGACATCATAGTTTTCACCTCAAGAAGTTCAATTTTGAACTTTTCTTCGTGTCTTTCCTGAACATATTTAATCTTTCCTCTAGCTTCTTGAGCATATGCAATATAGTTATAATAACTTTTATTGTCCTTGTCTGCTAATTCTATCATTGGTGTCATTTCATTTCTGGGTTAGTTTTGAATGACAGGTTTTTCTTATAATTCTGGGTCATTTTTTTCCAACTTCTGTGCATGTCTGGTGATTTTTTATTAAATGACAGACATTGTAAGTTTCACCTTTTTTGGTGAGGAATATTTTGTATTTCCATAAATACTCCTAAGCTTTCTTCTGGGATGCAATTGTATCACTTAGAAACAGTTTTATCCTTTCACGTCTTAATTTTAAGCTTTAGCTGGCAAAATCAGAACAATGTTTAGGCTAGAAATAATTCCCCCACTACTGAGGCAAATCTTTCTGAATACTTTATACACTGCCGTAGAATTATGAGGTTATCTACCCTGGCTTGTGGGAACAGGAATTGTTCTCAGTCCTGAGTGAGCTCCAGGTATTGTTTCCTCTAATTATTTGGGACGGTTACTTCCTTGGCCTCAGTAGTTTCTCCACATATATGCCCTGATCAGTATCTAGCTGAAGACTTGAGTGTGACTCTCTGCACACTTCTGGAACATTCTCTGAGTGCAGCTCTCTCCTTTCTAGTACTCTGCCTTGTACTCTGGATGCCATGGGCTCCCCATCTTCCCAGCTCCATCTCAATTCAGGGACACTTCAAGGCTGCAGCTGGGTTCCCAAACGCTGTGCTGTGATCTTGAAATTCTCTCCAGGCAGCTAATTGGTACGTGTATCTCATTTGTCTCCCAGCTCTTGGAGATCACTATCCTTTGTTGCCTGACATCCAGTGTCTTCAAAACCATTGTTTCACACATTGTGACCAATGCTTTAGTTGTTTCTGGCAGAAGGCTAGATATGACCCCTGTTACTCCATCTTTTCCAGAAGTGGATATATAAAAGGAGTATTTAGAGTGTCAATAGATTAATTTGGTTGGATTGTAAAGAATGTGAAGAAAAACAGTTGAGTTGAGATACACTATTAAAATACGTGTTGGAATACATTTTCAAATAGCCCTAAAGTTAGCCATAAAAAAAGGCACTGTTTTATTCATAAAATCAGGGAAAGCTCCTCTCATATAAGCGAACATGACCACAGCTCTATACTAGAAAAACCTTCCATTAAGCAGTGATCCAGGGAAACTGAACTGCAGAGCCACACAAGGCAGGGAGACCAGTCCCAAGACATTGGCCACAGCCCAGATAAGAGGTTGTAAAGACCCTAAGTGGAGGTGAGAATGCAAGAATGTAGAAGAGGAATCAAGAGAGAGAGCTGGCCATCGACAGGATGGCCAGAGTGAGGAAGCGATGAGAGGTAAAGCTAGCTCTGAGGCCTGATTCCAGCTGACTAAGAGAATAACGCACAACTAATGAAAATTAGAAATGCAGGATAAAGAAGAGGTTTTGAGAAGAAATATGCTATTTATATGGCACTTAAATGTAATTATTTAGGGTTTTGAGACTAAAACCAATCAACTGACTTATCCAAAGATACACTTTCTGCTAGTGAGATGAGAATATAAACTCCTTTCCCTAGTCCACAGTATTTTTCCCTTGAAACCTTTCTTCTTAGTATTTTTTTCTGATTAACAATTGTTTAAACTTCCTCCTTGTGTCTAACTTAAAGTAAAGCAATCTGTTTTTACTTTTTCTTGTTCTTCCCTGAGCGTAGAGCTCCTTTACCTAACGTTAATTATTTAATTGACACTTTGTGTTGTTTTCCCTGGGCTAAACAGTCCTATTTATTTTTATCTTTTCTTGTGTACAATATCTGGTTGAAACTAGTTTGAGTCAACTATGTCCTTACCATTAGTGAGGGCCATTATTCACTTTGAAACTTCATTTTTAAAACTAAATGCTTACAAATTGATTTTCTCTAGTTTCAATGAATTATTACTGATCAGTCTGAGTGCATAATGACAATTACTGGTATCTTACGTGAGCTGGCATTGCTAGGTAGTAACCCAGCTCGGAGGTGGACACAGGAACTCTGTCTTCTCCACCTTTGGCTGCCCCTCCTCTCCCACATCCTGTCTCTCCGAACCATGTCTATCAGAGTCCGTGTTCAAATTTATTTCAGCCTTCAGAACAAATGGATGAGGGTTCCACTAGAAATGTGAACTGCTAAGGAATGGACATTATTTTTAAATCACTTTCACATAATCTTATTCGGAACCCACAACAAGGAAAAGATAATATTGTTCACATATTGATAACAATGACAAAACTGAGTCTAGAAAAATTCCATCAAGTCATGAGAGGTCATACCGCTAGGTAGTAATGGACGAAGAATAATCCATGTAGCTAGTTTCTAATCCAGGGCTTTCCCAACCCCCTGGATATCATTAAATGCTGACTCTAGAGTTATTTCACTTTGAGTTTATTTGATTTGTCATTTGCATGTGCATTTAAATCTCTCCAAAGTCTCCATAACTGTCTGTATCAAATCTTGCAACAAACTTGGAGACTCTTACGTGTATTTCGTTTTTAACTCTCCATGCAAACATTTGTGTATGGGGCATATAAGTGTGTGAATGCATGTGTGTGGGCATATGTGAATGTGTACGTGTGTGAACATTTGGAAATGTATGTGTGGGAATGTGTGTGTCATACGGGTGTGTGAATGTGCACGTGTAAGTGTGTGAATGTGTGAGTATGTTTTGGCAGAGTGGGCAGAGGTGTTGCACTCTTTACGATTTCTCTCCAATTCTCAGATTGTGGCAACAACAGAATGGCTCTAATTGTGCAGAGGGCAGTCCACTGACCTGGGGTCTGTACACCAGTTTGCATCTGTTTTCTTGCTAACTGAGTTAAGTGATCAAATGATACTCTCTGTGACCCAGTGTTGCCCAATATCTTCAGAGTCCTCCCTTCCGTCCCTTGGACTCAATACTCTGGTGTTGCCAACAATTTCTGGAAACTTCCTGTACCAGCCACACATTTCTTTTTTGCTCTCTTTGCATTGAGTATTTTCGCTTCTTTCTCTGTTCACCTAATAACACTTTTTCATTTCCTAACTCCCATTCCTCCTTGTTTTCCTTTTGGGGTTAACTCTCACTCCACAAGCAGTCATGATGGCCTGTAAATCCAGGTGCTCTCTCTTCCTCCAGGCAAGAAGTGGAAACTCTTGAGTGGAGGGGGATAAAGGAAGACAAGCTACTGAGCTCATTCACCCCAGCGGCACTTTCTTGATGAGACAGGCATGTTCCCTAGAATGTTCCGTGCCTGCTACTCTAGCCTGCCCATCAGTTATATAATCCTGAGAGAGTTAGCACTTGCCAAATATTCCACATGCTCCCCTACATTTCCCACCCTTCTTTGCAGTTATTTTGGGGCCGGATGACTTGTTTTGGCTAATGAACTCTGAGAAGTAGTGACATGTTTAGCTTCTGGGCTGAGCAATTAAGAACCAATGTGCTGCCTGTATCCTTCTCTTTCTTTGAAGCCACTTTGTGGCAAAACCACAAGATGGAAGCAGCGTAGATCCTTGGGTCACTGCTTGGCAGATGTGCCACCTGTATCCGACTGTGACCTAAGGAATAATCAAACCTTTGATGGGTTCAGCTACCGTGATTTAGGGAAGTGGTTCTTGCAGTATCCAGTGCTAATTACTCCAACTGATGCAACACTCAATTTTTCTAGTTAAAGCATTTTCTCTTTTAGTTATCCATGGTCAAACACTTTTGCTTGTACCTAAAGAACCTAAGTGGCTACACCATGCATGGTACACCAAAATTAAAGCATACCTATGATTATTGGTCTCTGACTTTACTTCCCTCACTAGGCTGTGGGCAATTTGCGTGCAGGACTGTATTTTGTTCTTTTTGTATTGCTGGTGACTGGTATAGTCACCTTTGTTGGGTTCAGCTGCTATGGTTTAGGGATGTTCTTGCAGTATCTAGCGCTAATTACTCCAACTGATACAACACTTGGTTGTATCTTGGTACAGAAAGGGTCTCTCTTTAGGTTTCCTAAAAGAACAAATTATTTTCTTAGTTTATTTCGTTTCATTTTATTTCTTAAAAAATAATGTTTTAATCCTTTGGAATAAAATCCAACTGGGTTTGTTTTTCAGTTCAGTTTCAGTTCAGTTTGTTGACTTTCATCAAGTTAATTAACTTTTCTGATGTTCTAGTTCTCATCTGTACAATAGGGACAAAAATATGACCAACTCAATGGAGTTATTGATAAGATTAAATAAGAAAATGTATACAAAATGTTTAGCACTGTACCAAATACACAGTGAGAACTGAGTAAACTGCTATTATGGTAATGATCGTAATTCTTTTATTTGATCCACTTGTGTTTTCCCTAGCCATTGATACAAGTACAGCCTAGTTGGCAAGAGAATCCAAGACACTTTCTCCTAGACCTTCTTATCTGTCCCTAATCATTATGTCTTCGTCCTAAGACAATGCCCGTTCCCTCATCCCTTCCCCTTTTCTTCTATATTGTTGTTACACCTTTCCAAGGTGGCTTCTCTACTCATGTAGAAGTAATGGACAATTCCTCAGGAACTTTTATTCATAACATGTAATAATTTGTATTCTTTAAATGAAATCTTCAACATAAATAGTTTAGAGATATTGATTTTGTAAATGAGAAAACACAATCTTGTCATTATCTGAGGATCGAGTGGAGTCTATTTTTCCACAGATCAACTTCCTGACAGCTAACCTGTTGGCAGCAATCACTGTTGAGTGGTTCACATTCAGCAATGTGACCAGAAGTAATGACTCGAATTCAGTAGAGGTCAGAAATGATCAGAAGTTATGATTCCTTGGCAGCTGCTTGATGTTCAATATGAAGCTACTTTAGCAAACCTCTCCCTTATTCTTAGAGCCAGATGCCATAAAGCGTGAAAAAAATAAAACATAATAAATTTTAAAAAACTCTCCCCTTCTCACACCTGTCACCTTGCTACCCACCCTAAGTAGAAGTCACAAAGAATGGGATTTAAATGAGCTAAGAGACCTGACTGAGCTCTCCTGGGTCAGAGGTGCAGTGCATTTTCACACCCAGCAGAGCTTGCTTCGCTAATGTACCTGTTCCATAAATTACTCTGGAGGAAATCACTTGATTATTCATGACTTAAACATTCCTGTTGCAAAATGGTGATCTATGTCATGTACAGTTGCATTACCAATTCAATTATTCTTTAGTCATGCAAACTCCCTGAGCTGTGACAAAGGGTGGGGCAGGCTCTTCACAGCTGGCAATCTGTAATGCTGTCCAGGAGCAGCTTTCTTCAGGCTGCAGTGCGCCGGAGGATTCATGAAATGGCTCTCAGGGAAGATGTCTGCCAATGATGGGAAATTGATGACCGCTATCTAAACATTTAGCAGCCCCTCGTCAGTTATAATGTGGCCATCTTTAACTCGCCTTGCTTAACTGATAGCATTTCATGCTTTTTGGAATGAATTTGGAGGAATGAGAGAGAACAAAGCCTGCCCTACGGAATCTATCAAAATAATATTCATTTGCTTGTCACTTTCCATTTTCTTAGTGTTTTGAAACCAATTTTGCAGGAAAAGATGCTCCAATGTTTTTGAGAAGGTGTTTTTTATGTTCGTAATAGAAAGATGGACTTTGAGGTTGATATGATGGCAAAACAAATATGTGATGAGGGTGAACTTCAGTCACTTATGTGGCTGTTTTAGCCTCATGGTGCCAAGCATCCATTTTGTATAATGGTATCGTAAACTGTCTGCTTTCCCTTCTGGGTTGGTTAAAATGGTCATATCTGTTGGTGCAACTGGACACAGCCAATGGAATTTTAATTTCAGACATTATGTGCTTTTACACATCTGTCTATCAGAGAATTATCAAAATTCTCTTATGATGCCTTCGTATTTGCAGAGAAACAGAGTACCAGATTAGGAGCTTCACGGCCAGGAATTTAGAGGGAAAATGTGGTTCGTGTTCTTTTGTTTTCTGGTTTTTTGTTTTCCTTCTTTCTTTCTCTTTCTCTCTCTCTTCTGTCTCGCTCAGTTCTCCCTTTTACAGTGCTGAGAACTTTGGAAGAAGAAGGTAGAGGAGCAGTGAGTCAGCTCAGTTCTACAGTGAACCTATTTCTAGCCTGAGGTTGGGAGGGAAATGTTAACATTCAGTCACTGTCATGCTTGTGGGAGGTTACATTTAGCCTTTAAAAGTACTCCACGAGTTATTTCAATTTTACTGTTAAGGAAATAGATTTTCAGAGAAGTCAATGACTTGCTGAAGATCAACAAGGTCAATCTGTTTCTAAAAAGTCTTCTCTTCACTATTTATCCATACAACTCCTGACACTGTACATTTTGAGGCTTCCAAATAAGTGTAAGGCAAGATCTTTTAAATGTAATACTATAATTAGTCTATGATTAGTGTAGAGATGGATGTAGCTTTTGTAAGACCTGGAACTTGTTCAAATTTGGGACAGCCTTTTAACAAAAATAATACAAAAATCATAAACTCAAAATTAGATTCAAGGCTTTAAACAATCTGATCAAGTGAGGGGCCCTGAAGATTAAGCTTATTAGCTGCACAGTAAATCCACCTCTGGACAGGGGTCAAGAAAAGAGATGAAAATATTCCCAAGTGTGTTCCATGTGATTCCAGAGCTCCTTGAAGTAAAGTAGTACAATTGCAGGTAGTTCTAACTGCTCATTCTCAGTCAAGCAGTCCCTGAATTCAATCAATGTGGCTTTTTGTGGGTAACCCTGGCTAAGTGCTGTGTGTCATTGAAGAAGTAGCGGAATGGTGCCTGTCTTCGAAAGGAGCAATAATTCTTCCTGAAGGAACCAACAGTCCCAATGGAAAACTGTGAGCGTTTTGGAAGAGTTAATTATGTTAAATTTATTCAGCATTTTAGGGCCACGTTTCAAGATAGCTCCAGTGCTCAAAGTTCCATGTCCTTTAAAAGAACTAACAAAAACAACAAGACTAATTTAAAATTATTCAAAAACTTCTGCTCTGTGTTAGTGTAAGCCTTTTAGAAGAGTGGCTTTCAAACTTTTTGATAAACACGTCCAGAGAACGAATACATTTTAGATCATAGTTCAGCTATATATATTTATATAGCCATACATATAAGGAGGTGTGCCTATATATAATACAGAAAATAATATATGCTTGCTACATATACTGAACTCTAATGACTTCTAATCTATTTTATTTTATTCTAGTTTGTTAAAAATTCTAATTCTTAAAAATTCCTGATTTAGAATGTACAAAATTCTAGGAGAGCTTTAACAGTCTTTAAAAAAAAAGATTAATTTTTTCCTTCTGTTGATTGCTTATTGCAGAAGCATCTTACATACTATCCATGTGAAGAAAGCTATTCTGCTCATTATAAAACCAGTAAACTTATGGAATGGGCAATGTAAAGTCACTTGACACTGTCTCTGCCTGGTAACCTCTCTCTCTCCTCCCTCCTGCGTCTCAGTGCCTCGTTGTTCTCCCAGGGAGGGCATATTCTAAGCTTTATCTCTGTAGGATGAAAATCTTAGCCTTTTTCTTTAACTAAGACTTCACTAAGCTGGAGGAGGAATTTGGAACAGATGGGGCATTCCCATAGCGCTTAGAATACCAGTACTTGTGCGGCTACTAAATCTGTTTGTGCATGAGAAAGACCGTGCTCATTATGCTAATTTTATGTGGAAGACAAAGGTGCCAGGATTGGTCCTACATTCTAGTGCACATCCCATCCAGATCAACTCGTAGTAGCTACCAAACATATACACCTACAATGGGCTAGGCACCAGGCCAAACACATGATTTACCTGTAAATATGTAGTAAGTCTGAAAGGTAGGAACTATTATTCCCATTTGACTTAAACATATCTGACTGTTAGAGATGCCAAGTGCAATGTTTCATGGTCCCTGTCCAAGTAAGAGATGAGAATTGAACCCAGGTCTACTCTGCATCCCTGCCTTACAACCAGAGCTAAAATTGTTGACTTTGTACTGGAGAGGATCTACTTTGTCCTTCTCCATCTACAGTTAGGGAATAAAAATCTGTCTTATGCATGAACTAGCACAATGTTTTTGATCAAACTAAGTGAATAACTGTAAATTCAAAAGCTTATCAAATTGAACCTCCAGGGGTGGGCCTGGTGGCACAGCGGTTAAGTTCACACGTTCTGCTTCTCGGTGGCCAGGGGTTTGCCAGTTCGGATCCCAGGTGCAGACATGGCACCGCTTGGCAAAAGCCATGCTGTGGCAGGCATCCCACATATACAGTAGAGGAAGATGGGCACGGATGTTAGCTCAAGGCCAGTCTTCCTCAGCAAAAAGAGGAGGATTGGCAGCAGTTAACTCAGGGCTTATCTTCCTCAAAAAAAACAAACAAAATTGAACCTCCAAATAATATGTTTTGTAATTTATTTCTTCCTTCAGATATGCTTGTTGAGTTTGAGGCATTGGCAAAAGAGCCACAAGCATATTATCTCTTGTAAACCTTCTCCACTTTCACTTTTATTTTTCACTCCTGTTTTAGGTAGCTTGTAAGTCATTCTACAGCAGCTTTTGGTGACTCTATGTTTGTTCTTAGATCTGTTACAGAGTGCCATTGTAATCCTTTAAAATAAGCAATATTGAGATCTTTTAAAGGCTCCAAATCCAAAACCTGAAATATAAAAAGAGAAAATATTTTTAAAATAAGTAAGCAGCTTAGCACTTTGGAGTTGCACTTGCAGGAATAGAGTCTGGTCTCTCCACTACTTGTGTCTCCATGCAGCGTGCCATGAGGATACAAGGAAATCAGCAGAGGGAGGCTGCCATCTGGCAAATGGGCTGGTGAGATAGCCCAAGCAGCTGTGTCCAACAACTACTTATTTTGTCAAGTGACAGTCACTTCCATATAGACCTCTATATACATGAAATATTATTCAGGATTATAATTCACGAATACTTTAGAAATGGCCAAAATATGGATAAAAATGAGGTTGTCTAAGGGTGTTATTTAAAACTTGTGATAGAGTTAAAATAAAATTTTAATTCTTTTTAATTTGGAAAAGAAACATATCTCTTTATATGCTAGAGCATTTAAATGAGCAAGTTAATTGGCTTTTGCAAAATACCATTGTCCTCAAGCAAAAATAATTCATTTAACTTAATTTTAAGCACCTGGAACATTTGTACTAATAACATGAATGTTTGGCCTAGGAGATTAAAAAGGAATAAAAAGATGGAGCTAATGTGTGAAAGAAAAGTAAATAAAGAAAGAAACGAAGATTAAAAAGTCTTAAGTGATATGTGAATTAATACAATGATAAAGCAATTGAAGAAAGACAAATCATGGATAGCCTATTATTTTAACCTTCCCCCTTAGAAAGATCAAAGGGTGACAGTAAATACACCTAAGTTACAGAGTAAAATAGGTGAAGTGTTCTATTTTGTACATTAATTAAATAATAATTTAATAAACGCTTATAGGCTACCAAGTGCTCTACTTATCATTAATATAAAAATAGAATCTCTGGTCTAGGATCTCAATAAGTTTATAATCTAATAAGGAGACAGATATTTAAATAAGCTACTCAAATGCAACATGTTAAATCCTTAAAAAGATGTATGTAAATTCCATACAGACATTATCCTAGTTATCAGTTTTAACAGCTTCAAGATTGAGCCCTTATGGGGAACTGTTGGAGACAATTCTCATTTGACGTCCCATGTTCCTGTATGGTCCAGCCCTTCTGAGCAAAAGCCATGTTTGAATAGTAAATAGCCTCGGAAGCTGGAGATAATGTATTCCTCCAGAGAGATGTAGAGACTCTCTCTGCCTGAAAAGTCCCAGGGTAGTAAAGATAAAGCTCTTTTCTTCCCCTCTCTAGAGACATTCGTTTATATTCCAGGCTCAGAAGCCTAGAGATGCCTTTCGCTTCTCCCCTAGAGAAGAATTACTTACATTTCTGGATGATTAGTAATCTTTCTCCAGAGGGTAGGACGGGCAGATGTGCAAGAGGAACCATCACAGCTCAGACTCTCCTAAATTTACCAATCTTTTCCCGAGGTATATGTATATGCAGCTGACATCCTGCCCTCATTATGTCAGTGTGTGGAGATCAGAGCACGGGGAATCTATGCAAGATGGCCACTGTTTTCCGTGTCAATAATAAACCACGTGTGTGTGTCAGTCTATGTGTGTATATATATGTGTGTATATGTTGATATTTATATCATCAGCCAACCATACACTTCAGTTTTACTCATTATTAAAAGAAGTTTATTGGAATGGATTAAACTACGTCCTCCAAAAATCATATGCTGAAGTCCTAACACCTAGTACCTCAGAATGTGACTTGATTTGGGAAGACAGTTTTGCAGACGTGATTGGCTAAGATGAGCTCATTAGGTTGGACATTAATCCGATACAAATGGTGTCCTTATAGGAAGGGAAAATTTGGACACAGAGACACACAGGGAGACTGTCACGTGAAGATGAAGACAGAAATCCAAGTGGCACTTCTATACACCAAGGAAAGCCAAAGATTGCTAGAAAACTACTGGAAGCTGTGAGAGAAGCATGGAACAGATTCTCTCTCACAGCCTTTTGAAGGAATCAACCCTACTGACTCCTTGACCGCAGACTACCAGCCTCCAGAACTATGAGACAACATATTTCAGTTGTTTAAGCCACGTAGTTTGTGGTACTTTGTCACAGCAGCCCCAGCAAATGGATTCATTTATCCATACTTATTTTACATAGTTGTTTTGAGAATATGTAACCCATGTCTCCAAGGTGGATGATGTGGTTCACTGAACAATAAAAGTCCCTGCTCCCACCGCACATGGCGGACACATCTCATTCCCTCGGCCCCATGCTCACCTCTCAGTCTCTGGAAGTCTTACACTGAGGCTGCTGGCTCTCTGCCTATCCGGCTGAACATGTGGCGCATGTGTGGTTGAAAGAAGTCTTAGGGACACCTGTTCTTCACGTAATGCAGGTCCTAGAGTCCCTGAACTATTATGTGCTTTATATCTACTTTGTCTGTCTGTCTCTCTGTCTCTGTATCTTTTTCACTACTAGGGGACTCAGAATTAATTCACCATTGCTGGCAAGAGAAGAAATTGTAGTAGAGTTTTGGGGCAGAAGAAGACCCGGGCTAGGAGTTAGTCAGCTGTGAGTCTGAATTCCAGGTTGACTGTTCCATTACTACACGGATAAAATCGCTTAGCATATCTAAGCCTCATTGTCCCTGTGCAAAACCAATTTACCAATAACTCGTCTTCCATTTCTATTAGATGTCAGGAGACTCAAAAGGGACAATACATGTAAAAAAAGTTTATATTAAAAAAGTTTTATAAAAAACAATTTTATGAATGTAATTCTCATTTTCAATATTTCTAAATTAGAAAATGTTTTATTCTTAAATTTTTGGATTTTTGAATAGCATTTGACATTGTCAACTTCTCCCCCTTTCTTGAAACTCTCTCCTCACTGGACTTCTGTGACACAATGTGCTCCTGGATTTATTCTGCTTCTTTGATTACTCCTCTTAGTCACATTCACGAGCTCATCTTTCTCTATCTGGACATTAATATTAAAAGTTGAAGTTTTGAAAGCTTGGTGTTAGGCTATTGTCCTTGAGCATTTTCTCTAGGCTAGCCCATCCATAGCTACAATCATCACCTTTGCCCAGATAACTTACCAACGGATATCTCTGCTCCAGATCTCTTCTCTGAACTATAGACATATGTATCCAATAGCCCACTGGAAATCGCCTCTTATCTTAATCAAGGCACTTAAAACTCAGAGTATCCAAAAGTAAATCTGTGATGTTCCTAATTAAACCTCGTATTCTTCCAGAGTTCATGTGTCTACTAAGACTACCATATTCCCCCATCACCAATCCAGAAATCTAAGTATTCTGTTTTTCATTTCTCTTATCCATTCCATTATATTCCTGTAGATTTTAAACTCTATACCACTTAAGATGCTTTAACTACTCCTAACAGAAAAAAAATGTCAATTTAAATTTACTTAAAATTAAAGAATTTTTTAAAATGTGAGAAGCCCTAGTATAAGAGTTCCAGGGTTGCTTAATTCAGAAGTGATTAATCAAGAACAAATAGTTTTCTTCACTTTTCACTCTGCTATCATTAGCATGTCTGCCTTGTCCTCAGACTGTTTCTATTACAGTTGCAAGATGGCTGAAGCACATCTCAGTTTCACATAGACATTCAACAATGGCCAGTGGGGAAAAAAGGCCATCATTTCTTAAGCATCTTTTTTTAAGAATGCAGAAACGTTTCCCCAGAAGTCTCCCAGTGGCTTCTCCCGTGCATGTCATTTGCCAGAATTATCTTACATGCCCGTGCCTAAATCAATTACTGGCAAGGGAACTGGAACTAGGTGACTCTGGAGCACAGAGGAGGGAAGCTACCTGAACAAAGTCCAGTCTTTGCTGGCAAAGGAGATGGTGTAAAACTGATGCTGGGAAAGGATAACAGTATTTGCATCATTTCCTAAATGCCTCTGAAAACTGCTCGTTCTTTTCATCTCAAATCCAAACACCTGAGGTAGACATTACTGCTACCTACTTAGAGCTGGACTTCCCTCGCAATGTGCCATCTCCAATGGGGAGCAGTGGTCTTAGACCTGGATAGGTAACCACACTCACAAGCTTCACCCTGCACAAAATTTACATAGCATTAAAAAATATAAGACAGGAAAAATACAGCATGTATGGCAACAGCATAGGGATCACAACTTGCAGGCAGTTTCCAATCTCATGACATTGTTCTATACTTGGCATGAGTATTTCCTGAGAGAAGATGCTGAGAGGGTGTGACACTTTCATCCTCAGGGAACCTGTCAACTGTGGCATCTAACATTTTGCAAAGCAATAGCTCTGTCAGGAATAAGTGACTAACTACCATAGCCCAATGCAGCTGCACCTCATCAAGTATAGGTTGCTCACTGAACAATCTTAGATACAGATGTTTAGTTTAGTATTTAGGAAGCTCAGCAGGATATCATATACTTCTATACATTCCTTGAGTTAGAAGTGCAAGGAAGATATAACCATGTGTCACATTTTCAATTATCCACGAAGCTAGAGCAAGATTTTTCAACCTCAGCACTACTGACATTTGCGCTAGATAATTCTTTGCTGTTGGGGAGCTGTTCTGTGCGTTGTCAGAAGTTTAGCAGCATCTCTGGTCTCTACCTACTAGATGCCAGGAGCAATCATCCAGTTGTAAGAAATAAAACCGTTTTCAGACTTTGCAAACTATCACCTGGGGCAAGATCGCACCCAATTGAGAACCACTGGCCTAGAGGAAAGGCTACAGACCAGCTGCTAGCTTGTTCCTTCTAGCAGGGGGCATTCCCTATCCACTTGAATGAAGGCAAAGCACAAGTGACTTACTTTTTCCTAATTAAATGTGAGCAGGAGCTACATGGCCTTTTCCTTAAAAGTCACTGTACAATTCTCCAGTCTCTCTTGTCTGCCCAGGATTTGTGGAAACGCTTATAGTTGTCATGAGGTCAAAGCAGCCTGAAATACTGTGCCTGGAGGACAGTGCCCTGGGCAGTCACCTGGGCTCATGGCAGACCCTGAGCAAATGACAGATAAATCTTTGCTTGCTTTTTTAATGTCCTTGAAATTTAAGCGTTGTTTGTTATTTCAGCATAGACTTATCTTAACTGGCATAACCCCCTCCTCCAAAGTACCATCGTCTTAGGGTCAGACAGCTATGATAATCTCCAAATTGGTCTTCTATATTCATAGTTGTTCTCCTCTAACCTAACAGTCAGACTATAGGATATGCACTTTTTTTTGTGTGTGTGAGGAAGTTCTGCCCTGAGCCAACATCTGTGCCAATCTTCCTCTATTTTATGTGGGGTGCCTCCACAATATTGCTTGATGAGTGGTGCTAGGTCTACTCCTGGGATCCGAACCTGCGAACCCTGGGCTGCTGAAGCGGAGCACGAGAACTTAATCACTATGTCTCTGGGAGGGCCTCCAGATATGTACTTTTAAAAATGCAAATCTGATCATGTCATCCCTCAGATCATGACCCTCTACTTACCTCAATGACTTTCCATTCTGTTTAGGATAAAGTCTACATTTCTAATATCACCCACAAAGTCTGTATCATCTGGTCTCCTGCTTTGTCTCCAACCTCAGCTCACATTAGTCTTTCTTATTCTCCTTATTCCAGACATACAGATTTTCAGTTCCTGGAAATTTTCAGACCTTACCTCCCTCACCTGTTACCTGACGTCAGCATATGCTGTTTTCTTCCCCCTTCGACACCCAGTTACCCTATCCCTTTCTCTAGAGCTTGAATCAGTTGTCACTTCTTTGGAGAGAGACTCCTTGATTGTCCCACCTAAGCCACATCTTCCAATTAAATGGTATTTCTCACCGTACCATGCACTTTCCTGTGCGGCAAATTTTTATTGTACTTTATACCTTAAAATGTAAGAGTACATGATTAACATCTATGTTTTCCACTAGATAATAAACCCTATGAGGTCAGGAGCAATTTTTTCTCTCCATTGTTTCCCTAGAACCTGCTCCAAGGTGTAGTAGTGACACATAGTACATTTCCACCTGTACTTGATGATTAAATGCTTTCAAATCACTGATAGTCCCACTGGTAGGAAAGAAATGTTCAAGTCTTGATGTTTCATTTAACCTTCCATATAGTTTCTAATTACCTAAATGGGGTTGTTTTTAAAGCTCTAAATCTGTCATATTGCTTGAACATCTGAATGGATTTCTGGGCTCATAGACATTTAATGGAGCACTCACCTGAAATAATCAACTGTAACCACAAATTCCATTTACTCACAAGAACAAATAAAATATGACCTTATTATTATTCTACACTGTATTATATTCAAGTAAAGAACATAACAATTCTGGGCTGGTAGAATTATTAATAATCATTACATATAGCTGGAGAGCAGAGGTTAGAAATATATGGCCACATCCTTTGTCTTTACTCTTTTATTTTGCTTAAGAACAACATCTCACATCACTATAATCCCTTTAAATTGTAAAATTACTTTCATTTCAGCTGATCCTCATAATGACTCTGGATGAGTTAGGACAGGAAATAATCTTCATTGTGCGAAAGAGTAACTATGGCACAGAGCGGTTAAGTGACTTCAATACTTTGAAAGTCTAAGGGAATAGTAGAGTCAAGATATAGCCTAGATTTCTTGGCTCCTTGCCCTTGGATTATATGATTACTCATATGGCTATGAATATTTATGGTAGGAGAAATTGGTGATTGACAAAACAGGAGTACAAGAGGAAAGCTGGAAATGAAGTCACGAAAACCCCAAACTTTGCATTATTTTCCATTTAATGAAACATTTGCTAAAAGCAGTTTGTTTAGCAAAGTGACATCATATTCCAATGAAAATAATATTTACTCATGATTAATTTCCATTTAGTAAACATTCAATAATTGTTTGCTTAGTTAATAGTATTATCGTTATTATCATTAGCATTATTTACCAAGACTTAATTCCAGGACACATTTCCAGATACCTCTGCTGCTATTTCAATTGTTTCCATATACAATAATTTTGCAGAATATTTTAGAGAAGAATGTGAAAGGATAAAAAGAAAAGGCTTCTAGTAGTTGCATCCAAGGAAATCGGCCAAGTCCTGTTGCTTCGTAGAAGAGAGACCCTGAGGTTGTCCTCTCTTAGAGGACGCTCAGTCAGCTGAGACGACAGCCTTCCAAATGCAATTTTAGGATGGTTTGTGACATGCACAAATAATGTGAGTTCCACTGCGGGGTTAAGTGGAAGTAAATCAACATGGTGGAATGATAAAAGGGACTCAATGCTGAGGCAGAATGACTGTACTGTATTAACTTTCCCATGCGGAATATGGTCTAACAGTATGGAGCAGAAGCTTTGAGCCATAGTGACCTGAATTTGAGATCTGGTGCTGCCGTTTTTGGCTGTATTCAGGCAAATCCTCTGAGATGTCTGAGCCTCAGAGAGCTCATCTGTAAATGGGACAATAGGACCAAGTTTGACTGGAATGATATAATTCATGCAAGGAGCTGAGCACTGTGCTTGGCACACAGTATTACTCTTACTACTACCCTATGCTGCTCTAGTAGCCTTGACAACTACGCTGAGTGGATCAGGTAACAACTAAGACGTCATCTCTCCTCCGAAACCTCAGTCACCTGGAGCTTCATCGACAGCTGTGCTGAAGGAATGCACTTCACTCTCAGTGTAGGAGACCCCTGGCGGCCACTGCAGGCACTGCACAGAGCCTAGGTCAGCGGTACTATGGGTGAGTTAACGGACAGGCAGGACTGGGCAGATATGTTGTCTAGTCTTCCGTTTTGTGGTTGTTTCAGGCTTGTGCTGTACAGAAATTTATTTTTCCCCTTTCTCCAACCATTTATGTTTTATAACCTACTCATTTCTGCCCAAACAACTCTCTCTCTCTCGACTTGGTCTCAGCAGACTTCCAACTATGTGAGCTATGTGAAACCCAGCCTAACATGCTCACCAGTTCTGAATATATGCAGGATGAGTGAGGGAGGTATTTCTGTCAAATAATACCTAGAATTTTCAGGATATATTTTATACCTAAAGAGTTCAAATCTCTGAGGAAACTTTGTGAATAGGAGAAATACTGTTCCAACATAGTCCAGATGGACAAATTAAACTACAGAAATACCCTACCCATTGACTGAGGTCATACCCAAAGACCTCATATTCCAAGAAATCAATCAAGGAAGGGGAAGGAGAAGGGAAGTGATTGTAATTGCACTGTTTCCTTGTACCTGGCGTTTTGCCAGAATCTTCACATACTTTAGCCCACTTCATAAGCAACACAACATCACATAAGTCTTAATATCACTTTTTACAGTACACTGAGGATCCAACTGAGGATACTGGTTTAATTCATATTTAGTTAGTGAATACTAAGATTTTTATGTAATTTAGTTATGTTATTTAATCGTGTCATTTAGAAAAGATGAAGTTTGGCTCCAATCCCAACTTATTATTCTGTTTGTCTGTATTATGTGTTTAACATCAAATTTTTTCATAGTTCAATAAAACATGCATATTAAAGTTTAGTTATTATTCAGCAAATTAGAGCATTTTGTCTAAGATTTTGTTTCATATTTCTGTTTGGTTTCAAGACACCTTAAAAAAGGAAATTTTTTGCATTAAAGTAGACTTTGCCTATCATCTAGTTCAGACTTCCACCCGCAGAACTTCCGTCAACAGTATTCCTGACACGTAGCACCCAGGCCCTGCTGCTCAGCTCTAGCCACCGGGAGCACATCGCTCGAGATACAGCCCACAGCATTTTTCATTAGACTGTTGGTTGGTCTGAGTCCTGTCTTCTTGATCTGAACAGATGCGGCAACTTCCTCTCTCAACACGTGATAGAACTAAGAGTGAGAATTCCTTCCTTTATTTCAGTGGCTATTGCCTGAAACACCGACAGTGTTCTAACATGCTCATAGCCTCACCTTTTTAATCTGAGAATGATACTCAGGAGAGAGGCCTGAGGTGGGGAGAGAGAGAGAGGAAGGTTTAAGGATGAAGGGTCAGCAAAGCAGCAAAGAAGAGATGGCCCATGAGCTGAATCTTTAAGTTGCTGCTTTTCCTTTTATTGATTTCAGAATGGTTTTCTTATTCTCTTTTGTTTTTTTTTTCCATTTTCCTAAAGTCTTCTTTTCATTATTGTACTGAATTTGAATTTTCAGTGGGAAATAGTCATTTGTACTCAATGGAACTGGATGTATAGGGCAGGAGATGGGTAAAGTTTGAATACAACACACAACGTTACCTGGCTAGGGAGGATGAGAAGCAGAAATTCCTCAACTTCCTGTTTGTGTTATGAAAGAACAGATTCTGAAAAAGGGTCAAATCTCCAAACTGGCTCCAGAAACTTCTCCTTAGAGAAATTCCTCCCAATACAGCAAGAATTAAAACTCAAACTGAGAAAACAAGCAAAAGCAGCAGTAATCCTCAGAGGAAGCCAGACTGGAGCCACAAATCAAGGAGCAATATTAGAAAATGCTACAGTAATGAGAAAGAAACATAGCAAGACGGCAGAAGGAGCTGGGGGACCATGTGTGTTCCTTGTTATTGTACACACAAGCTGGGAGTGTGTGCTTTGACAACTTCCCAAGAGATCAAAAAGGAAATTACACCCTACAGAACAACTGATTGGGAAGAGGAGAAGGCTGAGATGAATAGCAGAGGCACTTTGAGCTGGATCTCAGCTTTCACCTCACCACAGCCTGAATCTAAGAGCATCTTCCTTCTCTTACAGTAGCAGGGCAACCAAAGCAGTTGCCTGTCCACACTGGGGGTGAGTGCCTGCCCTTATCTCAACATAAGCTGCCCTGGTGCCCTTGGAGGGCCCTGCTGCAAGGAGAGAAGTGGTAGCCCCACCAAGCCAGGAGCCCACCACTGCAGACAATGAATACTTTTTTAAAATGAATGTGAATCAGGCGTTTTAACCACAGTCTTGCGCCTCTTTGCATTTGACTTCTCCTGTCATTCTTCCCCACTTGCTGAGTGGAGTTGCAGAGGCACCGGTATTTTTAGGATTCATCTAAGGGGAAGTTGAGTCAGAAGCACTTTACTTTGGTATGTTTATAAGTGTTCAGCTCTCACTTTAGTGTATAGCATAGAAATGGCTTCCAGGAGTAGTCCAACTGCTTACCGTGCCAAATCAATTGGCATTATGACCAAAAGGCACAGGACCTAAGGTATGTCACAAAGAGAATGTGTCATTTAGTGCCCGAAAAGAAGTATATGTGTAGCTAAGTAGAAATAAAGTTTGATAGGTGAGCAGCTAGAAGCTGGTCTAGGGAAATTCTTATAAATCTCATTCACATAACAAATAAGCTTGACATATTCTTCCCTAAACTCGAATCCTAAATATTTACATTGTATTACCAATAACAATTTGTCCAGCAAAAAGAAACTTTTCTAAATTATTAAAAAAATAAGAAAAATTAACTTGCATCAATTTTCTAGAAGAAATACTGAATTACCTTTCTATTCTCTTTACAGATAATGATGTTACAAAATTGATGTCACGAAAAAGGCAAGTCAAAGAATTTGCGGCTGATAATGTAGAGAAAAAGTATTATAGAGATATGCCAGTTAGTTAATTAATAAAAACAGTATGTTTCTTTTCTAGATTTCATGATTCTTAGTCATTTTTTATAATTTGCATTTGTATTTTTTATCACTAAATATTCAAAGCTAATTTTGCATATGGAATTTTGTATTTTTCTTAGAGAGTACACCCTAAATTGTTTAACTACTGGCCCCACAAAGCCTACATCTGCCTTTGCATCTTTCATTGTACTTACTGTACTGTATCATCTTCTACCTGTTTACATGTCTCTGTTGCCTCCTGGGAGGCAACAACTAAATCTAATTATTCCTAATATTCCCAGCACCTAATGTAATAAGACCTAGCAGTTGTTCAATATATTTTTGTTGATTGGAAATCTAATTGATGGTTATTGGAAAGAAAGTGAAGAATGGTGATGTTATGCTTCAGCTAGGAACATTAAGACAACACCAAGACCTGAAGTGCTGTCAAAAGCCGAGGGCGGTAAAGGAGAAATTGCAAGGTGCTGAATAACAGGTGAGAGGATGAGGAAGGTCCTGCAGAAAAAACAACCAGCTTATAAAAAAGAGTATTAGAGATATACTTGGGAGCAAATGGTAAAAAAAAATTTGAGGCCTAAACACAATAGCTTTACTTCCTCTGGATGAGGGAAATAAATGTTTTCCTAGAATTAAATGTGACTGTAAGTAATACATTTAGCTTAATATCAGTCACGTGGTAGGTGATTAATAAGTACTACCCTCCTCCTTCCCACTAATTTTCCTTTGAAAACACAGGTTTGGGACCAGAAGATAGACACTTATAGAAACCAACACATAAGTACGATGGTTTGGAGTTAAATCCTATTCAGATGAAGTGAACAAAAGTGAGAATATGGACCTTCTCCCTTTAGGAGGGGGTTGAGTTGAGTATTGGAAATGATTGCACTTGATTGAAGTAGCAGAGTGGGAGAAAGGGGCCCTAAAGAAAAAGAGACAGAGGAAAACATCACTCACGTGCAAAGTGAGGTGGCTTCTCCTCCCTTTTCATCCTCATCCAGGAGTGGTCCTTCATACCTATCCAGGACAAGATGGGGTGCTCGGCTCAGTCCCCCTAGAGGCTCATTTCCAAATGGAGCTCTTTAAGGAATAATCTTTAATTGTAATGTACCCTAATGGATTTTGCATTTAGTCAGGCATATCCTCTCACCCATAATTCCCTCCCTTCTACAGTGGCAGCTCACTCACTTACCAACATTATGGCAATTTTCCCTTCACTAGAAATCTCCCCTAAGTGTCTACTTAGGATGCTCTTTGTTTGATGTCGTTGACATGTTAATGGGAATAGCTCTGGGTTCTCTGCGGCAGTGAATACTGAAAGCTGAAGAAAATTTGAGAGAAGATGGCAGGGGCATTTCATATTCCAAGTCCCATTGTTGAATGCTAAGTGGAACACAAAAGGATTCAGAGCAATAATTAAAAAGTTTTGAACACAGTTTGATACAAGCTAGAATTTGAAGAGGTCAGTTGTTCTAAGTCAGTGGTTAGAACTATGGAAGGGCAGCTAGCTCATACTCGGGTCCTCTAAGACCTTTGTACAGAGTCTATAATTAGGAATTTGCTCATTTCTACATTTACACTAAGGCTGAAGCCCATTCATTAATTTGATTAATGATGAATCACCATTTATTCTTGAGCAAGGGACTTTGGAGGATAAGTATGGTACAGTTCTTAATACTGAGGAGTTTACTGTCAAGTAAGAAGAACAATTTTGGACACAAATTGATAGATGATGAATGTAATCAGGTCACAGCTGGGAAAATGAAAGGCTATTAGTGTTCATATGAGAGCCAGGCCAATTTGGGATGCAATGGTTCAGAGAAGGTGTCATGGTGAGATGCAATTCCAGGCCCCAAAAGGATTATGCATGACAGAGACACAGAGCAGGAAATCAAATGGATGGACGAACATATACTCATATTTGGCAATAATAGATTGGCCCATTTTCCATCTATGCCTCTCTAGTTTAGGAATGAAAACAGATGATTGTTTTCTACATCCTGCTCAAGGAAGATGTTGTCTATGTGGAACTTTTTCCCAGAGGATGTCGTTGGGTTGAGTAGGTATGGATCTTCATAGTTGCCAGCTAGTCTCAAGCATGGGAAATCCAGCACAACACTTGCGTTGAGTCACGTTTCATATCTCCCAACGTGGAACCAGATTAAAGGTGTTTTGAAATATATTTCATAAAGAAAGAGACTAAGTAGAAAATCTCCTCAGATGACCAAACATCGCCCATGCTCCTAGCCACCTAAAGCCCTGCAGCAGGTGAAATGATTCCCTAACAATTTTTTATTAAGGAGTCTGTTTAGTTTTAAAGGGCAACGCCACACACAAAGAAAATGGAGAGCAATAAACTTATTGAAATGAATATTTCCTAGGCTGCCTCCATCTGGGAATAAACAGGGTCAAAAGAAAATATGGTAACAAGACAGAACTTGGTCTCTGCCTTCATTCATGCTGCAGCATCGCAAGCTCCTTTGGTTGCAGACGTCCCCAAGAGATATCACAGGTATGTTCCTAGGCATTGTTTTCTCAACCACACATCCCTCATATTTTCTCTCTTTTGTTTCAGCTGCCACCCTGATGTCTTCCATTGCATCCTTCCTCCAGCCCATGCATTAATATTTGAATGCCTGGTGTCCTCTGTCATCAATCTATGATTCAGGTTTCTGGTCCTCTTCTGTATATCGACACACTGCAAAATCTCCCATTTGTGGGAGAAAGTTGTTATCTCCACTTAGGGCGTCATCTTTTTATATGCAACATGACCATGTGTTCTCAGAGTTTTATAAAGTTTTACAACAAAAGGCCTTTTCAGTTTCTACATAAGTTCATCATATTCCTCTATAGAAGCCGGGACAAAGACCAACCTGGTTAACAGACAACATATCCAAGACAGTATATCCAAACTCTCACTTCCCATTGGCTCAATTCTTTTCCAAGAGTCTTGTTTTCTCCTGCAAATAGGTCTCTCATGGTTTGCCCCACTGTCTTTTAGGCATGCTAGAAATTCTAGAATTTGGGGCAAAAGCACAGCTTAGAATAAGCTTTTGGACTCAATATATTAGGATGACCTTGCTCCTTGTAACTTGCCCCAAAATATGTACTCTTTGGTGGCAGGCAAAGGGAAAGATACTGTTGCTTTACCTAATCCATAAGTTAGAAGTAGAAGAAAAAAAATCAGTCAATAATTCTGAGAGATGGAAGGAGTAACGAGAAGCACCAGGCTCTTGCTGGGCCATTTGCTGGGAGCTCTGGAGCTCTTGTGGGAATTCTGCCATGAAATCTGGGAACAAAGAAAGGGAAAACTAACATGTAGAGCTGTATTAAGTAATTTAATTATTATGGCACTCCCCTAATGTAGTCTTATTTCCTTTTTTTATACTTGAGGAAACTCAAGCTCACAGCAAATGATGAGGTGTTCAAATCCAGGCCTATCTTATTCCAAAGCCCCATTATTTTTTCCACTATAACACACAGTTTAGTCTTTTAAAATCCCCAAACTGAGACCTCAGGATTTTAAGGCCATCAAAACAAGTTTTAGATATTAAGCCACAAAAATAAATCTATTTAAGAGAAAACAGGGAGGCGTATTTTAAAATGCAGTATTCTGCTGTCTAGCCTAAGACCTCCTTTAAGACTATGTCGTGCGGATTGAAGCCAGGTGGTCTGGCTCCAGAATCTGTGCCATTAAATGTGAAGCTAGAGCAGAGTGGACCTTGGCAGATAGTAGATCTATTAATTTATTTATCAGGACCTCCCCTCTTATGAAAGGTATGAAAGGTGAACAAGAGATGGCAAACCCAGCAGAATTAAAGGGAGAATTCCAGGAATAAATATGCGACTCTTTTCGGGGTCTTTGTAATCACGCTTTATGTGATTTTGGCACATGCTCAATTTCCCTGTTTGTCGGGCTGACCGTCACACATGACCCCATTAGGACAGCTGTTAGCTGCCTGTGAGCGGTCATCACTGATAGGAATGTTACCCTGAAACTGTCTGTGCGTTACGAGGAGACTAGGAGAGAAAGGCAAATCAAGCCAACTCACTGATTAGAAAGAACACGGGCTTGAGAGTCGGACAAACCTGGTTTCAGGTCTTAGGTTTGTCCTTATTTGATATTTAATCTTGAACAAGATGCTTACCCTTTTTGTATGTTAATTTCATCAAGGATAATATGGGGTATTACATCTATTTCATAACGTTGGTCTTAAAATATATGATAGAGCTGTAAAGAGGAGCCACTGAGGAAATTTGGCTCTGGGTGTCGTGAAACCTTAGTCAACAGAGTGTGGAAAGTCATTTGTAACCACAGGCAGTTTCTTTTTATGGAAGTAGAGTCTTCAAGTTTCCTTTTTTTTTTTTTTTTGCTGTAAGGAAGCCACAGAAAGAACCCTTTAGAAAGAAAAGTAAAGAAAATACTGTTTTTCTCAAGGAAAGCTCAAAAGTCACTATTAACCAAATGCAGATATTTTAAGCTAAGAAAATGTTCTGTTTGGTAATAATTGTAGGACACAGTTTAATCAGTAGTATATATGTTAAGAATTTTGACTTTATGAAATATTTTGAGAAAAGCATTTCTCTTTTGATTATTTTATGTACTGTTTATACACGTTAGTTTTTTTGTTGTTGGTTTATGAACAATTTATTGTGAGTAATGAGGAAAATAGAATAGTAGGCAATATTCAATGATACAAAGCCATAGCAGACATTATTATTCTTTGTTTCATATTTTAGATATTATTTCATTTGATTATTTTCATAAAGTTATATAGCTAATATATAGCTATAGTTTATAGCTTAAAGTGCTAACTGGAAATTTTATGTAATTCATTGCATTATGCTTTCATCTAGATTAAGTTTGTCATTTATTTTTGTATCCTATATTACCTTACTCTTCTCTCTCTCTCTTCTTTTATTTTGCTGAGGAAGACTTGCCCTGAGATAACATCTATTGCCTATTGCTTGAGAAAGCTTAGCCCTGAGCTAACATCTGTGCCAATCTTCCTCTATTTTTCATGTGGGTTGCCACCACAGCATGGCTGACGAATGATGTAGGTCTGCTCCTGGGATCCAAACCCATGAACCTCGGCCACCAAAGCGGAGTATGCTGAACTTCATCACTATGCCATGGGGCCAGCCCCTTTACTCTCTTTTTTGAATTTTTTTTCTCTGTATTGTTTGCATAGGTCTTTTAAAAATTTCATTAATGCTTCATATAAACAGTTTTACCTTCAAGGACCTCTGATAATAAAACCCATTTGTCATTCATTCTGAGCTATAAGTCATATTTTATCCTATACACTTTTTATTGTAATGCGTTGGGTGGTCAGAGCATAGTTAGGGTGGGGAGAACTGAGCTGCTGTTACATCCACATTTGTTGAAGAATCTGGACTCTGTTCCTGTAAATTTTACTAAATGTCTGTACAGTGATTTACTTTACCTAGGGCTGTCTGTGCACATCTATGTATGCACCTGTGTGCAAGTGGGTGTGTATGCTTGTATGTGTGTGTGTGTGTGTGAGTGTATGTGCAGTAAGGGCACAACCTGGGCTTTGCTTGGTTTCCTCGGTCCAGCATGGGGCTCTGGAAAATTTTTTAAAAATCTAAGTGCCATTTTCCTCACTTTGGATGAGATTCTGGGGCAATTAGGAAGCTTTCACAGTGTTAAGAAATAATTTTTCAAATTTTGTCTAAGATATTTTCTTATGTCTTCAGTTTAGTTCTCTCTGCACTGTAGATATCAGTCAGATTTCTGAGGCTTTGTCAGACATTTCTTCTTTCCACAGTGATTTTTCCAGAAGTGGAAGGGGTACCAAGATCTGTACTAAGCCCTGCTCTCGCTTGTACCTCTTTCTTTGTTCATAAAATTCCAAAGTTTTAAAAATAATATTGTAGACCTTTTCCTAGTTAATTTTTACTGGTGACATATTTCTGAAATTTATTTTATAATAGAGACAATTTCTGCGATAGTTTCATTCTTCAATGTTTCCCCATGATTTGCAGTTTTATATATAAGAGCAAATAAATAAATTAACAGATAGATAGATGAAAAAACTTAAATATTCCATGATAAACTAGGTAAATTGTAGTATAACTATATCATGAAACAGCATACAACCATCAAAAATACATTTGTGGATTTTTTTTTAAATAGCACGGGAAATGCTTGGATTAAAATGGAAAATGTTAAAAAATACATACAGAGAATAAACTTAACTATGTAAAAATTGAAGAGTTTATGGCTCAAGAAGCCTGACTAAACATTTGTGTTTATCTCTCTTTCATCCAAAAATCCCACTGAAATGTCAGAAAGAATATAATAATAGCAATAAATTACAAACAACGTGACAGTGATAGATAGCTAGGAAGGGAGCCTCCAGCATGCCAAAGTCGAGTAAAAATTTTAGAAATTTAAAAAATGCATGAAATTGGATGACCACCAAAACCAATGAGTTGCTGAATGAACTATCCTATCACCACCAGATTCATCGTGCAAATGTTTTTACTCTATAATTTCCTTTTTCAAGAATTTACGGTAGCTCCCTATATAGTCTTCCATCAAATATTAGCTCTTCTGCTTGACATTTAAAGTCTTCTAGGATAGCGTCCAACTTTTATAAAAATTCTGTTATCCTTTTCTCCTCTGTACGAATCCTCACTTATAATTAGTCTGTAGCCAATTTACTGCCCCACCCCTTTCGAACTATTACGTTTCATCCTTTCATCTCCTGAATTTGTTTATGCTATTTCCTTAGCCTAAAATGCAGACTGCCCCCCTCCTACTCACCATTATACAAACCTTCTCTATATTTAAGTTTCAAAGAATAAAGTTTTCTCTGACTTCTGAGATGCCCAGGTAATTAATTCCCTTCTGTGAGTTCATACTGATTGGGCCACATTTGTTGATTACCAGTTCTATCACTTTTTTCAGGAATTATCTGGCATTTAAATTTGAAGTCTCTCAAGGCCTTACATTTTCTTGCGTATTTCATGATATGTAACTGCAGACCACGGACACAGAAGATGTTCTGTGAATTCTAAATTGTTTACAGTGCTCAGGGCACCTCATCCTCTGATCTAGCTCTGGGCTTTGGTTCATGCTACCTCCTTTGCTTAGGATACCTCTCTTACTTTCACTTTCTTAATCAAATAGCATCTTTTCTTATAGAGGAAATTGCTCAACGCAGTTAATCTCTGTGCTATTTCTGTACTACGAATTTTCCTCAAATAAATCTAAGATCACACTAAAATTATCTGCATCTATCTCTCTCTTCCACTAGAATATGTGTTGTAGACAGAATTCTCAAATTGCTACCAAAATTCCCACCCCCTAGTATGTAATCTTCTCCACTTGAATGTGGATGAGATCTGGGAATATGATGGATGTTACCCCGACGATTAGGTTACTAACAAGTTAACTTTGAGTTAATTAAGAAGGAAATTACCTGAGTAGGCCTGACTTCATAGGAGAGTCCTTAAAAGGGACTGAGACCTTCCTAAAGTCAGATATTCCAAAGTTGAGAGTGAGAGGGACAATGGAGGAAGCCATAGAGCAAGGACCTTGGAGCAGCCTCTAGGAACTGAGAGGAGTCCCTGACTGACAGTTAGCAAGACCTTAGTTCTACAACCACAAGGAAATGAATTCTGGAGACAACTTGGGAGAGTTTGTAACAGATCTCCTCCCTAGGAAAGCTTCCAGATGAGGATACGGCAAACCAACATCTTGATATCAGCCTTGGGAGATCCTGAGTGGAAGGCCAAGCTGAAACATGCCAGACTCCTGACCTGCAGAAACTGTGGGATTATCAATTTGTCTTGTCTCAAGTTGTTACCTTTGTGGTGATTTGTTACACAGCAATAGAAAAGTGAATATAATATGAGTGCTGTAATTTGGGCTTCTTGGGACCAAGATTAGGCAGATTCCCAAGATTTGACTTGAGTTAGATCAAGGAGACCTGAGCTGTATAGTCCCTCCTTGGCCAGTCATTGGATGCAGGCTGCCATTGCCTTGGACAAAGCAACTTTCTTCAACCAAATGCCATTCCTGGACTGGACAAACAGCTGACGGCAACAGAGAAAATTTATTTGGTGGCATAGCCTAACGTGCTAAACACCTCTGACTTGTTAACAATAAGTACAATATACAATGGAAGTATTTGTTTTATGGTCCTAGTTACTAGGCTTTTATTTAATAAACAATTACCAGCCACTTATTATGTACCTGGTTCTCTTTTAGGGAGTTGGAATGAGATAGTATATAAAGGAAGCAAAGACTCCTGCCTTCATAGAAGGACAAAACAAAAATAAGAATTCATATATAAATATAAAATTATACATATAAAACATAAAAAAATTGTTAGAAGATGATATGTGCAACGAGGAAAAGAAACAGCAGAGCTAGGTAAAGAGTATCAGCTATGTTGGGAAGGGACGTGGCGACCAGGTGGCAATTTTAAATAGGATAGTGAGGTGAGTCTAATCGAGAAGGCAGTATTTGGGCAAAGGCCTGGAAGAGGTATGGGGGCCAGTCATTCGATATGACAGAACAAGCAATGTTAAAGTCATTAGGGAGAATTGTACTAGTGTGTTTAAAAGCATCAAGGAGTCCAGTGAGTAGAAACAGCAAGTGAGAGGAGGGTGGTAAGAGGGATGAGGTTGGAGAAGTAATGGGAGGCCAGGACATTTAAGGCCTCGGTAAGTATCGAAGACTGGGTTTTACTCTGCATGACTGAGTGGGCTTAAGAGAACACTCATTGAATGCTCATGTTGTGGTGTGCACCGTGATAAGCATTTTATTTATATTTATGTGTTTTTCAATCCTCATAAGAACTCTATGTATAAGATAGTATTATTAACATCCCTGTTTCATTCATGAGCACACTTGGTCTTAAAGTAGTTGATTAACTCGCTCAAGGTCACATAGAGGGTAAGGCAGGAGATCTGTATCCAGGCTGTCTAACTTTCATGTATTTAATCTTAGCATTATCCTGAGTCCCAAGTGAATGGCTTCTATTTGATTTTATAGCATCAAATTATATGAGAAGATCTAGACATACAAATCTAACTTCCACTGTTGTCAAAGGGTTAATTGGTAAGAAGTCTTAACGCTCTCTCAGCTACAAGAAAATACATTTATATTCAACTGAGAAAATCTGTTTAGTCATCATTTTGACATACTATCACCATCCGGCAAACATTTGTTATGCTTCCATGTTGTGGTTGGGTTCTCTGGAAAGGCCTTTGAGATCAACCCCTAGGAAAGGGAGGGGACAGGAAGGAGAGTGGGCATGACGCAGGCCCAGTGTCATCCTTGGATGATCTCACAGGAAGCTCAGGAGCTTGAATGGCTCATTAGAGTTGGGCCAACATGGCCAGGACTTTTTTCTCCTACATCAATCCATCATTAGTTGTGAGTCTCTGAAGGGGGAGCTAGAGCACAGCACCTTACAGTGTCCACCACAGTCTACGATGCTCAAAAAACCATTCCTGACTACCTGAGTTGTCCTAGTTGCTAAAGAGAAATACAAGCAGTTCTGTAAGTGTGGTCTTGCCGATTTTGAAGAAGTAGCTTCATCTTCATGGAAAAAGAGGCAGTGGCAACATATAAATTCACTGACACTTCCCCTACATTTGGTGTGCAGAAACATATATGATATGGATCTATAAGTTTAAAGCTAATGAGATTTTTACTCTCCTGTTGCTGCTATAACTTTTTAACAATCTGAAAAGATTCACAAATGATTCTTTTGTGGAAAGAATAACCTAGAATTGTGAAGTCACACATATTGGGGTGTTTTTGTTTTTTCAAACAAGAATAGAAACTAAGAGATGGGGCATAAGAAAATATAACACTTTTCCCCAATTTTTTTTCCTTATTCATGCTCACTCCTCCTTCCCCTTTCATGATTGCTGAAGCTCTATTTAGTCATCAGGTGCCAGGAGGGCAAGTGCTCCAGTGTCAAAGGCATTAGCTCACTGAGGTTGAGCTACTGCTGACAGAGGAGTGATGATAAGATGGTACTGTTGTTCTTGTCAGTTTTGATGAGCAAAAAATGGAGCCCAGATTAGTCATTCTCATTCCAAGAATTTTCTTTCTTTTGCTCCCGAGGAAATAAGAGTGGTGTCTTTTGCATTGTATGGGTTTATTTTTTAATGCTTCCAGGTAAGTCAGACTCAAAGCACTAAGAGTGAAATTGCTTTGCTTTCCATAGTTTGTAAGCAAAGAATTTAGAATGCCTCACTATCATTCTATCCATCTTTTTACCTAGGAAAGTCATGAACAGAATTCCCAGTCAGTTTATAATAAAAGAAAGCAGCAATATCATCCATGAATTTGCATATTAATATAGATGATCATGCACACCTAAAAAAAAGGTGCTAGTTTGTACAGTTTTAGTTCCTGAGAAGGCAATAACTTGTATTTTTATATAATCTCTTTGTGATCTTTATCCATGTTTAGGAAAATTCAGCCTATGTATTTCCTGGATACTGAAATCTGATAAACTCATATACCCTATAGTTACACAACTTTCCTTATCTCAGAACTGCCCATTCAATTATCCTACAGGATGCCCCCTATCAATTATTGAATGTGCAGGAATAAGCTTGACTCTTAGCTGTATAAAGGACTGGAAAACTATAGTCTTCTGGTAATTGTTGTTGACACATGAACCCTGTATGATATTTTAAAACAAGGACATTCGAGTTAACCTTCTCCACTACTTAACACTGTAGGGGAGGAAGACATTTCCTCTTCCCCAATGGGGGTTCGTCTGCCCGGAGAACGAATTAAATTCACATGAGACAGAATAGCAAGAGAAAATTAAACAAAGCTTTATGAGGAACCATGGCCCGGGGCCTTTCTTCCCGAAGGAAGAAAGGGCACCGAAGGAGTGGGGTGCACAGAGTGGTTATATACCCCCAAACAGGGTGTTTCACATGTGATTGAAATGTCCCTCCCACAATAGTCACAAGATTGCCCTGTCGGCACAGTGCTTGATGGACACAGCAGGTAGTGGTCTGCTGTCTCAGAGGGCGTAGCTGGAGGCAAGTCGATTGTCTGGAGCTGGGCGGTCACAGGTGAGCTCAGCAATCAGTTCCTAGCCTAAAGAAAGATGCTTAATCCTTAAAGAAATGCCAAAGTTGGGAGAGAGAGGGAAGTCAGTTACAGGAGGTTACCAGACTAGCACAATAAAATGCAGATTTTAAGTCCTTGCCTTTGGTATTGATTAAGAGTTTTTGGAGAGAAGGCCATCTCCTTTCTTCTTCCTGGTACAGAGAGGGAGGCACCTTTTACAGATAGAGATTTACCTTACAAAGGTGTCCTAACAAAGGGCAAGTTCCATTCCTCAGAGCCTCCTTCCCTGTCCGAGTTTATCAAAAGCAATCAGCCTCAAATAATCCTGATGCCAAAGAGACATATCTTGGGGTGGCCAATTCCAGGTCCCCACAACACCATAGATAGTGATATGGATTCCTCAATCTCTAAGATTGTTAGGAGGTAAGGGCTTCCAGAACCTTATTACCTAACCATAGAATCAAGGAATGTGCTCAGCTAAAACACATTGATCAGCAAATTCTTCACTCATGTGCCTGACAATGTCAGCTCTCAGGAAGCAGAGAAAACACAAAGGCAAACAAAATCTCTAGATGATTCACAACTAACTAGGAAGAATTATCTGGATATGTAGAGGTAATTGACACCTTGGGAAGAGTTTATGATTTTTTTTAACCATCAGTGTAACTATTTATTTTTTTATTCAATAATCAAGCATTTATTGAATGCCTATTGGGCTCGAGGAATTAAGGATATACAAGTTAAACACTCAGACCCTGCCTCAGCTAAGGAGATTTACAGAAAAATAAACAAATTTATAATGCAATAATATGAAGCCTTCCCTAGAAGTACATTCAGAGAAATATGGAAGGGTATATGGTCTGGGAATCAAGCCCAGATTAGAGGATGTGGAAGAAGATTCCTTTTTCTGTAGGGATTGCATATGACCTCTGGCTTGAAGTGTGAGTATGAATAAGCTAAGGAGCTCAGAAATACATCAGTGGGGTGGTAGTGGAGGTGGATTGGGGTTGAAAAAGGAGAGAAGAAGCAACATATTCGGAGCCACCAAGTGGGTGGATTGGGAAAATGCAAGTAATTCAAGATGGTGGGAATAGAAGTAACGAGGCTGGAAGTAGTGACAGGTGATCTGGAGGAGGAAGGCAAGGGCCAGATTATCAAGATTTGAGCCCTGCTTAGAAGTTTGGACTTGATCCTGAAGACAATAGGAAGCCACTGAAGACTAAACAGGGAAGTCTTACAGACATTTCTGCTCTAGAGCAGGAGATTACACACAAGGGTTTTCACGCCATTGGGATCATGAAATTAACTTAGATGTTCCAGACCAGTATGTTTACTTAATGAAATAGAATCGAATAGAATGGAAAAGAAAACCTTATAATGCATTGCAAGTAGTATGAGTAAGTGTTGCTTTACAAAATGTGTGTACCAGATCACAAAATAAGTTTTTCTTACGGAGGGCTGTGGGAAAAATAATTCGAGAAACAATGTTTTAGAAAGAAGTTTCAGGCAGCTGAAGGCACAGAGATCAGTTAGTTAAGAGATTATTGTTATAAGCATATAATACAAGAGAAAAGAGGTGGGCTCTTCAGAATCTGTGAGACCACGGAAATGAATGTCATTTCATTTCTATGACATCTCTGAGGTAGACGAGGCCACCAGGCTCTCGTTTTACAGATTTGCAATAAGAGACACAGATGCCTATGCCCTACAAAATAGAACAGCTCCCTCTGTGTATCTAGTGCTGCTTTTGCCGTTTCCCCCATCTGATAAGATACTGCCCTTTTTTCTATGTAAAAAACTCATTATTCAGAGGACAGCTACAACTCTACTTTTTCCACCAAATTCTTCAGATCTCCTCATCTAGCAATAATCCTATCTTCCTTTTTATCACAGCCATTTATGTACATTGCCCCATTAATCATCTTCTATCTTATCAGCCTGTTAAACGGACTTCACTGTAATCCACACTATTTAAAGATAGCTTGTTTAATTGTTTGAATTCTCATTTCTTTGCCATATTCCCTCTTCTAGAAAGTTAAACACTTGAGGGCAGGATTGGGACGGCCTTATTCGCTATCTTCAGGACTAGAAAAGGGCCTGACATTAAGGAGAGACTAAATAAAATGTTCTTGAGTGAAGTAGTGAACCTGAAACACCTTGAGGCAGAATTGTTGTGTGGCCTGCGCCCTGATTTTACAGCGAGCCCGTATCAGCATTTATTTCAGAATCACAACTGCAGTATCTGCCTCCTGGCTCCTGTTTTTCCCACTGCACCAAACTGCTTCTTTAAATTGAAGAGCCAAAAAGAGTGAGATTCAATGTTAAGTAGATTCCATTTTGAAACTCTATTTTGATTAGAAATGAATTGCAATAGTATTTTTACTTTCTGCTAAATGATACATATTTCACCTCCATTATATTTGCAAAACATGAGTGTCTTCTATTTTGTGACTCTAGAAAGCTTTTCAAATATGAATTTAACTTGCTATTGACTCTGTGAGTGGAAGGAAAACGGCCACACACTTCGGAGCTTCCCAAATGGGCCGTGTTCACAACGATTCCATGAGTCCTGTGCCAGTCGTGTCTGGGAAGGGCTGCAACCTCCTCTCCACTTGTTTCTTGTTTATTTTTAAGGAGCAAGCCAACAGGAGAACGTATTAAGCAGACAACATTTAATTATAGGCTGTGGCTTTCTTTCAAATTAAAATAATCGGTAATACATTACCATTTTACCAAACATTTCACGATGCTCTTATTTTTAAGGCTGACAACTGTTTCTAATTTAAAAGTCAAACAAACCTGGTATTTATCCAGTGATTAAACAACTGCTGCTTAACCCTTTCTGCTCTCCCCACTGAGAGTATTTGGAAACCCGGCCTTGGAGAAGGCCCACGCTCTTTCACCTGGTTCAACAAGGCGTTAGCAAAGCAAAGGAATCTCTGAGGAATTACATACAGGCTCAAAACACAGACTTGTTAGTATTAAGATACAAGCATCTAGAGTGTCATGCTCATGGTAGTGGCTGGTGAAAGAATTTAAACAATTGCTGTGACCTGACCATATACAATTATCTAAATCTCACTTTTGATTGATTACTTACATGTGGTGTCAAAATGTGGTTAAGAAAGGAGAAAAAAATTACCAAAATCAGGAGACCTGGATTGTAGTTACTGCTCTATGATAAACTGTACAACAATTAGAGAATTCTCAAACAGAACAAAAACAAAATAGGATAAATGTAATTTGAATTAGAGGAATTGTAGACAGATTTGAAACTAAATCGTATTTTCACTGCTTACCATCCTTGTAATATGGTACAAGGTCCTGCCCCTCTCAGAGCCTTGGTTTTCTCATCTGTGAAGAAAGAATGACAAACTTGGGATCAGAAGCCAGTGAGAATTCACTGAGATGTGTTATGAAGAACACTGGGGATTCAATTGTTTGTGTAAATGAACTCAGGTGAACTGTAACACTACTGGGGTTAGTTGGGAGAAGGAGATGGAGATCCAGAAGGGGCAGGAAGAGAGTCTTGAACAATGAACGCTTGGAGGAAATGGGAAGATCCATCATGGAGAAGAGAAAGCAGGATGTTGGAAAGTGGCTTAAGAGCTGGAAATACGATTTATTCACTCAGCTCAGCTCTGCCACTAAATGTGTATGCCACAGGGGGCTGGTGACTGTCCTATTGTGGACTTAATTTTCTTGATTTACAAAATTAGAAGATTGGAGTAGATGACCTTTGAAGTTTCCATTCAATCTAGCAATGATCTGAATCTAAGAATAAACTGAGAAGCTACTTGTGGATTTTTTTTAAAGTATTGACGTTGTGAGAGCAACAGACTTATTCTGTGCTGCTGTGGAAGGCAGAACAAGTCACGACACTTATATTGAGGAAACTATTTGTTCAACACAAAACAAAGGGACCCTCAATGATGAAAATTACTTAAAAATAGAAAAACTGCTTTGTGAAGTAGTAAGCTCCCAATCCTGGGGATTGTTAAACCTCTGTATGTCCTGAGATGTTATTCCTTTTATTTAGAATATGCTTGTCCCTGCTTTTCACTTAGCCAGTTCATGTTAAGACTCAACTAACTTATGGCCTCTTTGGGGCAACATCCTAGAGTCTCCATCTAGTGAAGTCACCCACTTTTATATTCACTCAGCCTTTTGTGCTTAATTCTCTGTGTTGGGACAATCTGGGGGGCAAAGATGTAATTACAACATGATTTGTCATGACAAGAAATTGAAACCTCCTCAAACAGAGGAATCATTGAAAAATCACGGGATATGCATGTGACGATACCTCATAATCATTTGAAATTTTGTCCATGAGATTTTTTTTAAGATGCAAAATTACGTTATTTTGTAATGTTACTTGAAAAAGCAAAGTATAAAGTTGATCATATAAAGGTATTTAAACTGTGTTAATTGTGCTTGTAAATACTAGAAGAGAAGGATATACTTTTAAATATTAACTTATTCTCTCAAAGTGGGTGTTTATTTCTTTCTCTATACTCTTCTATGTCTCCATATTTTCTAGAATGAGTGTGTTTACTTTTATAATCAAAAAAATTGTTAAAATGGAAAAGCAAATACAAAAAAACCTATATTTTGTAATTCATGAAATAGTTGATATTCATGTTGCTCTGAATATCTGGAATGTTGCCAAATTGCTAGCATCTGTGCTGCAGGCAGGTGTGAACCAGCGCGCTCATCATTTCTGATTAACGGTCTTTTGTGGGAGCTTCCTTTGCCCTTCGGTCTCATCCAGACCATCCACAGGAGGGCTGAGAGCCATGCACAGGAAAATCACATGGGCTGAGCTCAGAGAAATGCAGCCTGCACACGTAAGGAAGCTGGGATAGAGAAAAGCTTCCCTATATTCTTCCAGATTCCTTCGTGTTACCTGCCCCGACTACGGCTAAATGCTGGATAGATTGTTTGACTTGCTGATTTGGACTTCCAGCTACTTCCCCATCCTTTCTTTCAGTCTTTGTTCTGTCCTGACCTCAGCTCTTAAGTCCATCCTTCCCGGGATCCTGGCATGACAGGGTCCAGGGTCCTGCTGATTAAGACACAACAAAGCTCTGACATAGACTCCAAGAAGAGAAAGTGCCTTTCCATATCAGGGTGTTATAACCCAAAGGAAGGATTTGGATTCATTGTGAGCAGATGACTCAGGTCAGGTGCCTGGAATAGGCTAGAAAAACATCAATTGTGTGAAAGTGAGGGTTAAACTAGTCACCGAGTTTAACCTCCTTCAATCAGCATACAGTGAGAAATATCTTACAATATTTTAGGTTCAGTGCTAGGCATTAGGGTTACATACAGGTAAATAAGCCTCAGGGAATTCGCCAGGAATGTCAGCAGGCAGAGATGTGAAGAATTAATTGCAATGTTGAGTAATATGCACAATAATATGTTAAGTAGAATGCACTGTATATGTGAGTTTTTCTTTAAATTTAGCCAGATATAAATAACTGAATTTTAAAAGTGAGTGAATGCCACTACTAGAAGGACCCACAACTAAAATATACAACTGTGTACTGGGGGAATTTGGTGAGAAAAAGCAGAAAAAAAAAGAGTGAGTGAGAATTTACCACACAAATATGGGGAAAGGAAAGAAGAGATTTTTAGGTCGATGAAAATGCCTGTGTAGCGCCTCAGACATGTGACTAGGTATATGCGGTGGGAGATTAATTCATTCAATTGGTTAATGCTTGGTGAGAATCTTTGCATGTTAGGAACTCTACTGGGAACTGTTTTAAGCAATGGGAATCAGTTTCTCAACTTGAGCATATATTGGATAAGGGAGGGAGAAGATAAACCTATTAATAAATATAACTATAACACCTACTCTGCCCTCAAGGAGCTGGAGCATAGCTTCCCACGCCTTTAGTGTGGACTGCACATAGCGATTTCCTTTCAAAGAGTAAAATGTAGAAAGGAGTGGGGAGAGAGTCACGGTACAGTGGCGAAACCTGACAAACACTCCCTCAGCCAGATGGTCATGGTCAACACCAACAGTGATAAGTCATGTTGATAGTATATACCCTTGATATGATGGGGTGAAAATGGCACTTTACCTCTGTTGTCTTTTCTCCAAAACACGTAAACCCCCGTCTAATCATGAGAAAAATGTCAGAAAATTCCAATAGAGAGACATTTTACAAAATACATTACCTATACTCCTGAAAGCTTTAAAAGTCATCAAAAGCAAATAGTGAGAGAAACTATCACAGCCAAGAGGAAAAAAGACATGACAAATAAATGTAATGTGATATCCTAGATGGGACCCAGGACAGCTATGTAAAAACTAAGAAAATCTGAATAAAGCAATAACATTCATCAATAATAATATACCAACATTGTTTTATTAATTGTGACAAATGTACCATAGTAACGTAAGATGTTAATAATAGGGGAAACTGGGTGAGGAGACTCTAGAGACTCTCTAAATCACCTTTGCAGTTTTTCTGTAACTCTACAACTGTTCTTAAAAGTATATAACACAAGGTCAATGGATAATAAGTGCTATGAAACAAAGTAACGCGAGGAATGAGGTTAGAAAGGGATTGGGGAGGGAGGAATTGTTTGGAAGGGGTTCTGAGGGAGGCCATGTTGAGCAGGTGATATTTGAAAAGAGGCTGGAGTGACAAGGAATGAGCATGTCAATTTCTGTGGGAAGAGCATGCCTGCAGATGGGATAGCGGGTCCAAAGGCTCTGAGACGCACTTAATTATGTTTGATGTGTTCGAAGAATGGAAAACAGGCATGTTTGGAAAGAAGTTGGAGAGGAAGCTGAGGCTGGATTATGTAAAACTCTGGGGCCATGGTAGGGGATTTGGACTTTACTTGGAGTGAGCTGGAGCAGTGTTGCATGATTTGCCTTATATATCCTTAAGGTTTCCATGGTTGTAGCATGCATGACAAACAGCAAAGAGAAGAGCAGAAATGGAAGCATTAAGGAGCTCATTACAGTGGAGCAGCGAAATGGCGGTAGCTACCTGAGTCAGGACGGTAGCTGTGGCATTGGTGAGAAGTAGTTAGGATTTGGATGCACTGAAGAAGCACTATACTTTGGTTGTACTTTGAAGAAATGCTGTGCTGATGCATTAGACAGGGTGAGGGGAAAAGAGGATTTTAAGAATGCTTCTAAAATTCTTCAATCAATTGGCTGGATGGTAGTGCTGTTTACTAAGTTGAGGGAGACTTGGGGAGCAACAGATTTGAGAAGTTAGCCAAGAATTAAATTTTGAATGTATGAAACTTGACATGCATATGAGACCTCCAATCAGAGATTCAAATAGATAGTTGAGTGGATGACTTTGGAGTGCAGGGGTGAGATAAGAGCTGAAATAAACAGGAGTTATCAGATTGTATGGATTTTTTTTTCAAGCATGAAGATGAATTACCATAGGTAGTGATTGTAAGTTAAAAGTATCTGAAGACTGAGCCTCGTGGAGCTCCAACATTTGTTGGTCAGAAAGAAGAGAATTTTCTTTCTCTTGTGACACAGGGGTTGAGTTTGCACATTCCGCTTCAGTGGCCGAGGGTTTTCCAGTTTGGATCCTGGGCTCAGACCTATGCACTGCTTATAAAGCCATGCAGGGGCAGGCGTCCCATGTATAAAGTAGAGGAAGACAGGCATGGATGTCAGCTCAGGGCCAATCTTCCTCAGAAAAGAAAAAAGAAAATAAAAAGAAAGAAGAGAATTTAACAAATGAAACTTCCAGGGAGATGGAAGTCAAAACAGGAATGATTGTATTTCAGAAGCCAAGTGCAGAAATTGTTTCCAAATGAGGGATAAACTGTGTCAAATGCTATGAAGGGTTGATTAGGTAAGATTAGGGCTGGGGGTTGACCACTGATTAACACCTTTGACAAAGGTAGTTTAGGGGAATGATGGGAATAGAGGCATGATTGGACTGAATTCAAGAGAGATTGAGGGTGAGAAAGTGGAAAGAGTATAAACAATACTTGCTGTGAATTTTGCCAAAAAGAGGAAGGAAATGATGTAGTAGTTGATGAAGGAGATATAAGATCGAGGCAAATTCTTTTTCTTTAAATTTTGGTTGGCATTTATCAAGCATGATTTCAAGTTTATGAGAGTAATCCAATAGAGAAATAATAGTCGATGGCGTAAAAGGAAACAGGGAAAAGTGTAGGAGCAAGGCACCTTAGAAGTAAGAATAAATGGGATCCAGGTCACCAGCAGAGGGATCTGCTTAGACTGGGTCTGAGAAGTTCCTTCGCTGTATTAGAAGAATGGTGGGATGTGAGTACAGATCGGGTTAGTAATTTGTCAGCATGAGATTTAAGATGTTCTTTGATTGCATCTATATTGCCAGAAATATGAGAAACAAGGCAACTGGCTGAAAATGAGGACAGAGAAAAGCATTTGCTATTTAAAGGAGTGAAGAAAAGTTAAGAAATAGTTGTTTTGGAGAGTGGGAGGTGAGTTGGCTTAAAAAATATAATAGATTTTCTGGGTAGAGTTTAGATCATAAATTTAAAGTAAGTCCAGCTGGCATGTACTCTGATTTTCTCCAGCCTCAATCATCTTCATGGGTGCAGGAGAGAAGAGCAAAAGTTGGATTTAAAGTAGGGCTGGAGTTCTGCAGATGATTATGACAGAGGGAATAATGGGCAAGGAAGAGAATGGCATGGGCAGGGAGTGAAGATAATAACAATAGACCAAAGACTCTGAATTGGATAAGAAAGGAAGTGAAACTTAAGGAAGAGGAGGGTAAAAGCTGGAAGTGTTAATGAATTCAAGGTCCTCCTTGAAAAGTTGTTGGAGTGGGAGTTTGAAAGAAATAGGATGGCAGGGTGAGACCCAGAAGATGAGATGCTTGATTGGAGCTTTTAGTGGTATTTTACTTACTGATAAGGACACAGTCTGAAAAATGGTCTGGGAGATAAGAACGGCTAGAGCAAGGAAGGTGGAGTGTAAGACAAGATGATTAAAGAAGAGGACAAGGTATTGAGAAGCCAGAGTATTAGATGAATTTTGAGACAGGAGTAGTAGTGAAGAAACCAAGAGTTAATTCTGGTGCTAGCATCTTTCAAAAATGAGAAAGATTGATCAGAAAGATAGAAAAGTGCAACACAGAAAAAGAGCGGATGGTATAATTTGTGCGTATATGCATTAAAGGACTAGGAGGTGTAAGGAGGAGGGATAAGCAACTTTCTAGAACTGACAACAGAGATCAAGGAGGACTTTTGCTCCAGGTTCAGTAAAATAAGAAAATTTTTGCCTCTTGAGAGGGCTACGGGGAAATATGATTTTAGGGAAGAGTAGGTTTGCAGAATAGAACGTAAAGGGAATATTCAGTGAAGAGGTTGAATATATAACCCAGAGATTTTACTCTTCCTAAAGTTTAAATTCCTGAGGAAATATTTTGGGGAGTTTGGTAGCACTTGGACCTTGAATCTGATTAGGGGACTTACAGAATATTAGATGGAAGAACAACTCTTGGACTTATTACCAGAATAGAAAGAAAAAGGCATTGTGCTAATGTTCTCTTAGGGAGAGGGGGACCATCAGTTCAAATGTTAATCTCCTTGGGAAAGGTTACAATTTGCGGTGATGCAGCAGGCAGTGCTGGATGGACAGATGGTGGGGCCTTCCATAAATCCAGCTGTGGACATTGTTGACACCAAGGAATGAGGCTGGGGCAGGTAGCTGAAGTCATCGGAAGAAGTTTGGACTTTGTCTTTGGGTATCAGGGTTCTGTCATGGGTTGAATGGCCACCCCCTTCCCAAAATGATATGTCCATGTCCTAACCACAGAACCTGTAGATGTGACCTCATTTGGGGAAAAAAAATGACTTCGCAGATGTCATTAAATTAAAGATCTTGAGTTTAGATCCTCTTGTATTAGTGCGAGCACTAAATTTAATGTCCTTGTAAGAGAAGAGAAGGAAAAACAGGCAGACACACAGAGAAGAAGTCCATGTGAAGACAGAGGCAGAGGTTGGAGTTATGTAGCTACAATTCAAGGAATCTCAAGGATTACTATAAGCTACCAGAAGCTAGGAGAGTCATGGAACAGATTCTCCCTCAGAGTTTCCAGAACAAACCAACCAGTCACCTTAATTTCACACTCTACCCTCCAGAATTTTGCAGGAGTAAATTTCTGTTGTTTTAAGCCACCATAATTGTGGTAATTTGTTATGGAAGTCCTAGGAAACTAATGCAGGTGTCTAGGAAAGGGATGAAATGGTCACATACATGAACATATAAGCTGTTCAGACTTTCAAAGCAACAAATCATCAAAGAGACCTGTGACCAGCTTTGCTTGGGATCTCCTCAGCCTACAGGTGTTTATTGAGCTGATAGAAATAAACCATAATTGTGATACTGAGTGCTATTATAATACTGTATTACACATGATTTTAAGTTAACAAATGAATGAGGAAAGAGATTGGAATGAATGAATTGAATGAGAAAAAAAATTGTACATCAAAGAGAACATGTCAAATATTTCAGTAGAAAATCTAACTGAAGGACGATTCTCTGGAGCTGGTAGGACTCCTTCCCCAGACAGCCAGAACTGATGGACCAATATGTCTTAGGGTATCAAGTGATAAGACATTTTGGTCTGACCTGACTTTTCACCTTGATCTAGGACTGCTTCCAAAATATACCACAGACTATAAAATAATGAGTATCTGCAGGTCCTCTTGGACCCTTTCTTTTTGTTCTTTTGTCTTCTTTTATAATGTGGTCATTTCCAGTGTTTGCCCCTATGATGTGAAGAAGCTCCCTTAATTTTGAGTCTATGGAACAGAATCATTGACCTCTAGCTCTATATGTTTCTGCCCTACCTGGTGTAGCCCTGGTTTCTCAGTCTCAGCCTGGTCTTGTCCACCTGGAAGGTACTTCCTCTGGCTTCTCCATGCTAAGTGGTGGAGAGTTGTGTTATTCATTTGTACATTCATTCAAAAATTATTTGACTTTTTACTCTCTAACAAGCATTGCTTTAGATATGGGTGATAAGGAAAATACTTCATAAAGTGTATATTATAGTGGATGAGAGAGACAACAAGTAAATGCATAAATGAAATTTTAGAAAATAAAGCAAACTAAGGGAAGAGGCAAATGTTTCCCTGTTTTTGATAGGGTGGTCAGGGACAAACTCTGAAGGGGTGATTTTAGAGAATAGACATACATTACCAAGCACGTGGGGAGGAATGTTCTAGACAGAGAGAAGAGCAAGTGAAAAGCTCTTAGACAGGACGAACGTGGCATATCTAAGTAACAACAGGAAGTTCAGTTCAGATACTGTTAACCGAGCCGGGCAGTGATGAGGCCAGAGAGATTGGGTTTCATTCCAAGTGCTATGGTTTGAAATCCGAGTAGAATGGTGAGGAGGGCAATATAAACTGATTTATATTTTCAAAGTATCATACTGGCTTGACGGTAGAGAAGAGATAATAAGAAGTCAGGAGTGCACTCTGAGGAACAATTTAGGAGGCAATCTCAATAGCTGAGATGAGAGATGATAGTGGTTGGGACTCTGGTGATAATGGAGAAAGTGGTGGAAAATGATTGATTCAAGGTATATTTGAGGACAGAGTCAACAGAATGTGTTGATGGATTAAAAAATGAGATGTGAGGGGACGACTCCATGGAGTGGTAGTTGAGTTGGTGTGCACTGCTTCAGCAACCTGGGTTCGTGGGTTCAGATCCCAGTACAGAACCACACCACTCATCAAGCCATGCTGTGGCAGTGACCCACACACAAAACAGGAGAAGACTGGCATAGATGCTAGCTCAGGGCTAATCTTTCTCAAGCAAAAAAAGAGGAATATTGGCAACAGATGTTCACTCAGAGCAAATCTTCCTCACCAAAAAAAAAAAAAAGAGAGACAGAGATGTGAAAAAAAGAGAAATCAAGTGTGTCTCCTGGCCTTTTGACAACATTTAGGTGAATACTGATGATATTTATTGAGATGAGGAAGGCTGGAGAATTATGTTGAGAGAGGAGGTAGAAAACAAAGAGTTCTGTTTTTAGATATTTAAATTTGCAATGTGTTTTAGATACGTAGATGAGACCTTGCATACGCCGATAGAAAATTGAATCTGATGCTCAGAAGAGACATTGAAGCTAGAGTTGCAAATATGGTGTTTAAAGCCATAAATAAGAATGAGCTCAATTAAGGAGCTAGTAGAAGATGAAATTTCCATTCTGGCATGCAAAGACAAGAACGAGGCCTGAAAAGTCTTCAAATCTGCAAAACAAAAAAGTGTTGTTGCAACCCAAAGTATGGTCTTATGTAAGAGAGATGGACGCAACATCCACAGGATGCTGTCAAAGGCCAACAACTTCATCAATATTAATTTGGAACTGTTCTTTGCTTCTCTTCCAAACACATCAGCTCATTGCGTCAACTTACCAATCTTTACTGACTTATGGGGGGCGTGGTGTGTGTATGCGTGTGTATGTATTTATGTTCATGTGAATTCTTTGGATATGGATGACAGGCTGTGATTAAGAAATATATAAAAAATGGGTAATCTTGTTTTTCACTATAAGTCTTCTTCTTGAGATTCTATTCTAAGAAACATTGAGGCCACAATTCTTTAGGGATCCTGAAGTTATTGTGTCCCGGCATCAGGTCAGCATCTAACAGTAGTTTGAGTTTGGTATAACAGAGGATCATCTTAACGGGAAATTTTTTTTAAAAAAAATTTGAGATATAGAGTCAAAGCTTAAGAATGCAGTCAAGGCTGGAGATATGAATTCACGTACGTTCATGTATAAGTGAGTTTTAAAAATCATGAGAATAGACATGTTTTCCAAGATAGAAGCATGTCCAGAGAAGAGATGGCAGGGCACAAATTTGGGTCCTCCTCTAAAGTAAATACATTCTTATTTAACTGTTGAAAGGATAGAACACAGAGAAATGTTGTACCAATATGGCCTAAATATCTGTCATCTAGTAGGTATCAATAAATATTTTCCAGTTAATGAGAGAATGGAGTGAATGAAGAGATAGTTGAGAAGAAGAGAAACAAAGTTTGGCAGAGACTTGAGAAGGAATAATCAGAGATATGGGGGCAGAACCGAGTTAGAATGATGTCAAGGAAGCCAACAGAATAGAGAGAATTTTAAGAATTTAGAGGGGCCGGCCCAGTGGTGCAGCAGTGAAGTGCGCACGTTCTGCTTCAGCAGCCGGGGTTTAGCCAGTTCGGATCCTGGGTGAGGACATGGCACCGCTTGCCACACCATACTGTGGTAGGCGTCCCACATATAAAGTAGAGGAAGATGGTCATGGGTGTTAGCTCAGGGTCAGCCTTCCTCAGCAAAAAAAGGAGGATTGGCAGCAGTTAGCTCAGGGCTAATCTTCCTCAAAAAAAAAAAAAAAGAATTTAGAAATTGTTTACACTATCAAACGAAGGAGAGGAATCCAGTTAACAATGAATCAATATCCCAAACTTGGAACAGTTTTAGTAGCATGCAGTAGAATGCTGGAGAACGCAGATGAGCAATAAATCTAGGAAAAAGTGAAGGTGAATCTCTGAGGCTTCCTAGAAGAAGTGATACTAGACTTCAGTCTTAAACAACCAGTAAGAATTTCCGAGGAAAAGGAGAAAACTCAAAATATTAATTAATATTTTAATATTAAATATTAATTCTTGGCAGCTCTATGGAGTGTAATGCTCATAAATACTATCTTACATCAGTCAACTGCTAAGCATGCCTAGACAATTCTTTGAACACTAAATGTGTGCTAGACCCTGTGTGAGGTACTATGGTAGATACAAAGATGCCAGGGACATAGTCCAATCCCCAAGGTGCTTATGATGTATTTGCAGGTAGAAAAAATCAAGGTCCATTTATAGAGTACAGACCATGTTTCTGGTTCTACATTCTGCTTTAAAGGCCCAGAGATAAAACCTACAGGGTATGTATGAGGAATTCATGGTCTAGTGGTGCTTGGACATACAGGTAAACAAACAATTATGGTTTCTTGTGATAAACGACAGCACAGGGTGCTGTGGGAACAAAGTGGAGAGACACCAAGCCCGGATCGGGTGAGAGGTCATGGAAAGCAGAGAACAAGTAAACCTGGAGCTCAGTCTTAAAGAAGGTGCTGCCTAGGAAGTTTCTAAAAGTAAAGCAGAATGTCCTACAAGAACTAACACATGGGTCTGAGGGAGCAAGCTTCATTTGAGTATTTAGAATAAATACCTGAAAGGTAAGATATAAGGGTGAGAGTGATGAGAAAAAAGCCTGGAGTGAATTTTGGCTAGAAAATGGTGGCTTCAGATTATCCAGAAAAATGTGGCTTTCTAACCTTTCAATAGTTTCTTATTTCTTAGCAAACTTTCAAATAACATCATCATTATTAACAGCTTCTACAGACCTACTAGTATGTTGGAGTTCTGCTTCAGCACGTCTGGATCCCAAATGGTCATCATTACTCATTTTGAAGCCTTAGCTTATTTTATTTATTACTTGCTCCAATAAACACAGTATTCCTACATGGGATTTAATGTGAATTTTTGTCAGAGATTACTATTCAACATGGGGCCTCTACTCCCCATAGGACTTAATGAGCACTCATTCAACCAGAGTTTATTGAGCACTTGCTACATGGCCAGAATCGTGCCAGGTGGCTTATAGCAGTGTTTCTCAACCTCTGATATTATATTTCCTTTCACTAAACATTAATATCATCTTTTCCTTTAATATCAATTGAAATTTCAAAATTTTCTTAAAAACAGTGACATTTATAAAATAAACATGTTTATAGAGTAAATTAATTTTGATCTAGGGAGACGCAAGGCCTTTCTTGGCTCATGTAATGACAATAGAAAGACAAGGATGAATCTGTTTGCTTGATAAAAACATTCTACCCTAAAATTATGTATTTATTTAACAAATATTTATTGAACAACAAGTATGTGCTGAGCACTGATCATATTTGGGATGTGTCAATGCATGTAACAGATTTAAAAAACCCAAAATGGAATTTATGTTCTAGTAGGTTCAGACAGATAATTTACACAGACATAATAAATGACAAAATGTTTAATGTATTCTAAGGTGATAAGTACTATGGAAAAAATAGAAGAGGTTGAAAGAGATGGAAGAGTTGGTTGGGGATGGGGCTGCAATTTTAAAGAGGGAAGTCAGCATTGGCTTCATTGAGAAGGTAACATTTGAGCAAAGACTTGGAGGAAATCAAGGAAATATCTATGGGGGTATCAAGGGAGGAGCATTACAAGCACAGCAAGCAGCCAGTATGAAAGCCCTAAGGCAGGAGCGGGCCTGGTGGGTTGAGGAATAGCAAGATGTCCAGTAAGCCCGAAGTGGGCGGGGTGAGTGTTAGCCAGAGTAAAAAGAGTGATGGTCAGAGAGGTTGTTGAAGGTGGGAGGAGATTCTAGGATAGAGAGGGAGAGAGACAGAGAGGAAGAGAGAAAGGAGTTTTAATTAGTTAGCTAAACAAAGCGTAATTTCCTGTTCAAGTCTGGGGTGCTGTTTAGAGTCATCATCGGTGCAAATAATGGCCTCAGAAATGCATGTGGAAGAACGTGGGACAATGGAATCCAATCTTTCAAAAACCTCCCCTTGGAGTTCTTCTGCCAAAGACCGAGCATTGGTTAATTAAGATCAGAGAGCCCTAGAGTCGAGCTATCTTGGTTCAAGCCCTGGCCCTACCACTTCTAGGTTGAATGCTTCACAGCAAGTTCCCTAACCTATGCCACATTTCCTTACATTAAAAAAGTAACTAGTTTTCCCATCATAGTGATGCTGTGAGAATTAAGTGAGATAATACAAGTAAGACACTTAGAGGTTTTGAGGATCAATGGCTGATGGCAGACACCTATGTCTGACACATGCTAAGTTCTCAAGAGATATCACCTATTATTATAGCTGAGAAGAGGGTTTTATTCATGCTTTTAGCAGAAATTTTTAGCTCCAATGTCAGAAAAATAACTTCTGCAGACAGAGTAGATGAGATTTGATACTTTCCTTCAAATCATTTTAAAGAGTTTTGTCCTTGAGAGTCTCATCAATCTGAGAAGATGAAGAGATGTTTTAGTACCAATTCTCAATGTCCATAGATATATTTTGGCTATAAATGGTTGAAGTACATCATAATGAGCAAAGGTATTGGTATTTGTCCCCAAGGTTTTTATGTTCAATGTATTCAAAGCTTTAAAAACTATGTTTTTATATACTGAACACAGCTGTAAAATATAACTTTGGGAAGTTTGGAGCAAATGATAGTTTAACGGTTGCCCCAAATAGCTTATTTCACATTGACCACTAATGACCCTGTAATAGAAGCACTTTGTGATTGGTCATCAAATCTGCACAGAGAAAGTCCAGTGCTCCTATCGTTAATATATTTGTCTTCAGTGTCATTCACTGACAGCTGTCACGGCAGAGCTGAAGGAGTCTTGTGGATGAGTGGGCTGAGTTTTTGTTGTCGCAGCAGGGTAAAGAATGGTGGGCAAGACTTTTTAAAACTGAAGTGCAACTGTGAGTGTGTGTTTAATGTGTTTTGTTATGTTTTTCTTTTCTTTTTTTTGTTCTTTTGGAAATCCTGACCCCCTTGCCAAAGCATGGCTGCTGCAGTTAGGACATGCACACTCATCCTTCATTTCCAACTCAGCTTGTTCCCTTCAGGGCATTTGACATAACTTTAAAGAAAAAGAATCAGCTTCTTAAAAAGTAGTATATTAGACTGCAGAAAGCACCCATTCTTCTTCTGCACATAGTTGAGTATAATTTCTGTTATGAGTGGAGGCATTCAAACTAAAAGCAAAAGAGAGTGATGAGCATATATTTGAAAAACATTGTTGATCTCTTTGGCTATATTACCAATTTGGCACTTAACTGAAATTTCTTTTAAAGTTTATAGCACAAGCAATATTTTCCAAAGCAGTTAGTCTGTAAATTTTATGTTTTCCAATGTTGTGATTTAAATTTTAAAAAATTCTTTTGTATTTCATAAAACTTTTTCTTAGTCTGTAGATTACTAATACTGTGTAGTCCAGTATTACCTAGCTTCATGTGTAGGAAAAATGCTTTGTTAAAAACCAAACTAATCAACCAACTACATAAACCAAAAAACCGTCTATTTAAAAAATATAATATATAAGCATTTTTTACTCAAAGTATTTTTAAGTCAAGAGAAATTGGCTCAGGTTTAAGATATACAAAAAACACAAGAATTTCTTCACTATCCTTTGCAATGTACATAAAGACACACAGTAGGAATGCACTGAAGCTTGTTGTTGGCCTTGATATTTGACCAAAATCAGGTATTAGGCTTCTACTTTGGTCTTCAAAAGACTGAATGAAGACTTCTTCAATGAATTTTGATGATTCTGTGAGCAGAGAGATTACCATCAATCTAAACACGATAAAGTCATTAGGACTACGAATAACACAGACCACTTGGATTTGCTAATGCCTAAATGTTCTTTTTCAGATATAGGAAGACTTCTACCTGTAACTTGAATTGAATATTCTTCTGCATACTTTATACATGGAAAATTTTCCACTTAATTGAAGTATAAATGTATATTACTTTGTGAGTATAAAATGTTGCAAAAATAATTAAAATTGATTGTGAAGTGTGCTACTTTTATGTTAAAAACCAGTAAAGAATTCATCAGTGAGGCCATTTTGTCCAAGACTTGTCTTTGTTGGGAGGTTTTTGATTATTGATTCAATATCCTTATTCATTATTGGTCTGTTCAGATTTTATATTTCTTCTTCATTCATTCTTATTAGGCTGTTTCTAGAAATTTATCCATTTCTCTAGATTATCCAATTTGTTTATATATATTGTTCATAGTTGTCTCTTGTGATCCTTTTTACTTCTGTGGCATCATTTGTAATGGCCCCTCTTTCATTTCTAATTCTATTTGTCTTCTCTCTTTTTTCTTAGTTACTCTAGCCAAGAGTTTGTAAATTTTGTTTACCTTTTCAAAAAAATCAACTTAGTTTCATTGACTTTTTTCTATTCCATATTTTATTTATTTTTGCCTGAATCTTTAGTGTTGTCTTTCTTCTGCTAACTTTGGGTTTAGTTCGTCCTTTTTCTAGTTTCTTGAGGTATAAAATTATTTGAGATCTTTCTTCTTTTTTAATGTAGGTGTTTATTGCTATGAACTTCCCTCTTAGTATTGCTTTTGCTACGTCCCATAAGTTTTGATATGTCGTGTTTTCATTGTCCTTTGCCTCAAGGTACTTTCTAATATCCCTCTGATTTCTTCTTTGACCCATTCGTTGTTCAGAAGTTAGTTAATATTTATAACTTGTTAATTTTCCAGCTTTCCTTCTGTTATTGATTTCTAGTTTTATTCCATTGTGGTCAGAAAATACTTGATATTATTTTAATCTTCTTAAATTTATTAAGACCTGTTTTATGAAGTCATATCTCATCTATCCTGAAAAGTGTACCACATGCTCTTGAGAAGAATGTGTATTCTGTTTCCATTGGGTGGAATGCTCTGTATGTCTGCAGGCCCATTACTCTGTAGTGTTGTTCAAGAAGAATTAACACTCATTCCTCTAAAACTCTTCCAAAAAATTGAAAAAGAGGAAACACTTGCAAACACATTTTATGAGGCCAACTTTACCCCAATGCCAAAGCCAGACAAAGATCATACAAAGAAAACTATAGGCCAATATCCCTGATGAACATAAATGCCAAAATACTCAATAAAATCCTAGCAAACTGAATTCAACAGCTCATTAAAAGGATCATACACCATTACCAAGTAGAATGTATCCCTGTGATGAAAGAATAATTCAACATGTGCAAGTCAATTAATGCGGTACATCACATTAACAGAGTGAAGGATGAAAGTCTCATGATCATCTCAATTGATGCACATGAAGCAAACTTCAATACTCTTTCATGATAAGAACTCAACAAACTATGTATAGAAAGAATTTGTCTCAACATAATAAAAGCCATATTGGAAAAGCCCACAGCTAACTTCATACTCAATTTGAAAACTGAAAACTTTTCCTCTAGGTAAGTAACAAGACAGGGATGACTACTCTCACCATTTCTATTAAATACACTACTAGAAGACTTCACCAGAGCAACTAGGCAAGAAAAAGAAATAAATGGCACCCAAACCAGAAAGGAAGAAGCAAAGTTATCTTTGTTTGCAAGTGATGTGACTTTTTACATAGAAAACCTTAATGACTCTGCAAAAAACTGTTAGAACTAATACATGAATTCAGTAAAGTTGCAGAATAATAAAGCGGTATACAAGAATCAGTTGTGTTTCTATACGTGAATGACAAACTATCCAAAAAGGAAATCAAGAAGATAAGCTCATTTATAATAGCATCAAAAAGAATAAAATAGTTAAGAATAAATTCAACCAAGGAGATGAAAGACTTGTACACTGAAAACTACAAACAATTGGTGAAAGAAATTAGAGAAGACACGAATAATAAGAAAGATAACATTCATGGACTGGAAGACTTAATAATGTTAAATGCCCATACTACCTAATGAGATCTGCAGATCGAAAGCAATCTTTATCAAAATCCCAATAATAATTTTTATATAAATGAAAAAACCCATCCTAAAATTCGCATAGGATTGCAAAAGTCCCTGAAAAGATAAAGCAGTCTTGAAAAAGAACAAAGCTAAAAGCAACCCACTTCCTGATTTCAAAATATATACAAACCTACAGTAATTAAGAGTATCACATTGGGGAAAAAACCGGACATACAGATTAACAAAATAGAGAGCCCAGAAATAAACCCACACCTATCTGGTCAACTGATTTTTGACAAGCGTGCTAAGAATACACAATGGGGCAGTGTCCTCAACAAATGATGTTTAGAAAATGATATCCACATGCAATGGAATGAAATTGGACTCATCGTACACCATACAAAAAAAAAAGAAAATCAAAATGGATTAAAGATTTTAACTTAAGACTTAAAACTGTAAAACTCCTAGAAGAAAACATAGGGAAAAGCTTCATGATACTGGTCCAGGTAATTATTTATTGGATCTGACACCAGATTTTGTTGCACAAGCAGCTAGAGCAAAATTAGATAAGTGAGATTATGTCAAACTAAAAAGTTTTTGCACAGCAAAGGAAACAATCAACATAGTGAAAAGGCAACCTGTGGAATGGGAGAGAATATTTGCAAACCATATATCTGGTGAGGGGTTAACACCCAAAATATATGAGGAACTCCTATGACTAAATAGCAAAAAAACAAATAATCCGATTAAAAAATGTGCAAAAGAATTGAATAGACATTTCTCCAAAGAAGACATACAAATGGCCAACAGGTACATAAAAAAATGCTCAATATCACTAATCATCAGGGAAATACAAAAATGAGATATCTCCTCACATCTGTTAGGGTAGCTATTATTAAAAAAATGATAAGAAGTGTTGATAAGGATACGGAGAAATTGTAACTCTTGCATACTGTTAGTAAGAATGTAAAATGGTGTAACCACTATGGGAAACAGTATGAAGATTTCTCAAAAAATTAAGAATAGATCTACCATATGATCCACCAATTCCACTTCTGGATATATAGCCAAAAGAATTGAAATCAGAATCTCAGCGATATCTGCACTCCCATTCTTATTGCAGCACTATTCACAATAGTCAAGAGATGGACACAACCTAAGTGTTATTATCCTTTTTTTATAAAATATTTTAATAATATTTTTTAAAAGTTCTGGATTATTCTTTTTTAAAATATAATTTATTGAGGCAAAATTTACATATACAATTAACCATTTTAAAGTAAACAATTCAATGGTATTGAGTACATTCATAAAATGTTCTATGGTCACCACCTCTCTGTAGTTCTGAAACATCTCCATCAAGCCAAAGTAGAATCCACTACCCATCACAGTTTTTTCCCGTTCCCTGCTCCCCTTTGCCTCTAGCAACTATCAATCTGTTTGTTTGCTGTCTCTATGGATGTAAATATTCTTGATATTTCGTAAAAATGGAATCATGCAATGTGTGATCTTTTGTATCTGGCTTCTTTCACTTCACATAATCTTTCTGAGGTTCATCCACTTGCATGAAGTACTGATACATCCTATAGCATGTATCAGTACTTCATGTATTTTTATGGCTAAATAATATTCCATTGTATGCATATACCACAATTTGTTTACGCATTCACCTGTTGATGGACACTTAGGCTGTTTCTGTCTTTTAGAGACTAGAAATAGTGATGCTATAAACGTGTGTGTATATATACTTATTGGAGTTGCTGTTTTCAGTTCTTTTGGGTATGTAAGAGTGTAATTGTGGGGTCATATGGTAATTGGATGTTTAACTTAATTGCCAAACAGTTTTTCACAGTGGCAGAACCATTTTAAAGTATCACCAGTGATATATGAAGGTTCTATTTCTCCACATCTTTTCCAATACTTGCTATTTTCTGGTGTTTTGATTTTAGTCATCTTGGTATGTGTGAAGTGGTATTTCATTGTTGTTTTGAGTATCTCCCTAATGATTAATGATATTGAACATTTTTTCATGTGCTTTTTGGTCATTTGCCTGTGTTCTTTGGGCAAATGTTTATCCAAATATTTTCCCCATTCTTAAATTGGGTTATTTATTTTTTTGTTAATGACTAGTAAGATTTCTTTATATATTCTGGATACTAGAATCTTATCAGAATTATGATTTTTAGATAATTTTCTCCTATTCTGTAGGTTTTCTTGTCACCTTCTTGATAATGTCTTCTGATACACAGAAGTTTTTAATTTGGATGACGTCTAATTTATTTATGTATTCCTTTGTTGCCTGTGCTTTTCGTGTCATTTCTAACAATCCATTGCCAAATCAAATGCCATGAAGATTTCTATAGATTCTAAGAGTTTTACAGTTTTAGCTATTATATTTAGGTTATTGATGCATCCTGAAGTTATTTTTGTATATGGTATAAGATCAGGTCTGACTTCATTCTTTTCCATATGGAATTCCATTTTTCACAACATCATTTGTTGAAGACACTACTCTTTTTTCTTTTCTTTTTTTGGTGAGGAAGATTGGCCCTGAGTTAACATCTATTGCCAGTCTTCCTCTTTTTGTTTGAGGAAGATTGTGCCTGAGCTAACATCTGTGCCAATCTTCCTCTATTTTGTATGTGGGAAGCCACCACAGCATGGCTTGACAAGCAGTATGTATCTCCATGTCTGGGATCTGAACGTGCAAACCCCAGTCCACTGAAGCAGAGTGCATGAACTCAACCACTATGCCACCAGGTCAGCTCCTGAAGAGACTGATCTTTCCCATAAAGTGATCTTGGCACCCCATCAAAAATCAATTGATCATAGATGTATGAGTTCATTTCTGGACTCTCATGCTATTCCATCAAGTTATATATGACTATGTGTGCCAGTGTCACACTCGTTTGATTACCATAGCTTTGTAGAAAGTTTTGAGACTGGGATGTATGAGTCCTCTGATTTTGGTCTTCTTTTTCAAGAAAGATCTTGATGGCTATTCAGGGATAAATTTAATTTCATTTGAATTTGAGGATTGGCTTTTCCATTTATGCAAAAAATGCCATTGGAATTTTGACAGGGATTATGGTTAATCTGCATATCACTTTGACATCTTAACAATATTAAGTCTTCCAATTTATGAACAGAGGATATCATACCATTCATTTAGGGCCCCTAATTTATTTCAGCAATGTTTCTCAATTTTTAGTGTGCAAGTCTTGTGTCTCCTTGGTTAAATTAATTCTAGGTATTTTAGTCTTTAGTAAATGATGGCAAAATAGAACACAAAATTTACCATTTTAACCATATTTAGTATACAATTCTGTGACATTAAATACATTCACATTGTTATGCAAGTCATCACTATCCATCTGCTGAACTTTTTCATAATCTTAACCTTAAGCTCTGTACCTTTAAACAATAATTCCCTATTAACCCCTCCTTTCTCACTTTGAATGGTCTTGGCATTTGCATCAGTTTGCTAGGGCTGCCATAACCAAGTACCACATATTGGATGGCTTAAACAACAAAAGTTTATTTTCTCATTGTTTTATAGGCCCAGAAGTCTGAGATCAAGGTATTGGCAGGGTTGGTTTCTTCTGAGGCCTCTCTCCGTGGCATTTAGATAGCCATCTTTTCCCTGTATCTTCACATGATCTTCCTTCTGTACCTGTCTGTGTCAAAATTGCCATTTCTTATAAGGACATCAGTCCTATCAGATTAGAGTCTGCCCTAAGGACTTCATTTTAACTTAATTACCTTTTAAAGACTCTACCTCCCAATACAGTCACAATCTAAGGTGTTGGGGGTTAGGACTTCAGCTTTCGAATTTTGGGGTGACACAGTTTGACCTAGAACAGCACTCTTTTCAAAAATCATTGGACAATATATGCAAAGGTTTATTTCTGGGCTCTCTGTTCTGTACCATTGGTCTATATGTCAGTCCTCATGTCAGTACCATACTGTTTAGATTATTGCAGTTGTGTAGTAAGTTTTGAAATCAGGAAAAGTAAGTTACCCAACTTTCCTTCTCAAGATTTTGGCTATTTGAGGTCCCTTGATATTCCATATAAACTTTAGAGTAGATTTTTCTACTTCTTTAAAAAAAAAAAACAACATTTTTTGATAGAGATTGTATTGAATCTATAAATCATTTTGAGTAATACTGCCATCTTAAAAATATTGTCTTCCAATCCATACAGATAATGTCTTTCCATTTATTTATGTCTTCTTTAATTTTTTTCTACAATGCTTTTAGTCTTCATGTGTACAAGTCTTTCACTTCTTTGGTTAAATTTATTCCGAGGTATTTTACTCTTTTTGATGCTATTGTAAATTAAATTGTTTTCTTAATTTCTTTTTCAGATTTTTCATTGTTAATTATTTTGTAAGCTACTTATTTTTGCATATTGATTTTGTATCCTGCAACTTTGCTGAATTTGTTTATTAGTTCTAATGAGTTTTTGTGGAATCCTTAGAGTATTTTACACATATGATTATGTCTTCTGCAGAGACAAATTCACTTCTTCCTTTAAAATGTGGATGAATTTTGTTACCTTTTGTTGCCTAATTACTCTGGGTTGAACTTCCAGTACTATGCTGAATAGAAGTGGTGGGCTGGACCAGTGTGCAGCAGTTAAGTGTGCACATTCTGCTTTGGTGGCCTGGGGTTTGCCGGTTCAGATCCCGGGTGCCGACATGGCACTGCTTGGCAAGCCAGGCTGTGGTAGGCGTCCCACATATAAAGTAGAGGAGGATGGACACTGATGTTAGCTCAGGGCCAGTCTTCCTCAGCATAAAGAGGAGGATTGGCAGCAGATGTCAGCTGAGGGCTAATCTTCCCCCCACCCCCCCCCCAAAAAAAAACAAAGAGTGGCAAAAGCAGGCATCCTTGTCTTGTTCCTGATCTTAAGGGAAAATGTTTTGGATTTTCCACCATTAAGTATGATATCAGTTTATATTTTTTGACATATGGCCTTTATTAAGTTGAGAAAAGTTCCTTCCATTTCAAGTTTGTAGAGTGTATTTATTATGAATAGATGCTGGATTTTGTCAAATGACTTTCCTCCATCAGTTAAGATCATCCTGTGTTTTTTCTCTTCATTTCATTAATTCATTCCATTAACTCTATCATCAATATGCATTGTATTGGTTGATTTTTCATATTGAACCATCCTTGCTTCCAAGAATAAATCTCATTTGGTTACAGCATATAATCCTTGCAATATGATGTTGAATTCAGCTTGCTAGTATTTCATTGAAGTTTTCTGCATCCATATTCATAAGAGATATTATTCTGTAATTTCTTTTCTTATGATATCTTTATTCAGCTTTGGCATCAGGATAATGCTGGCCTCATGGAATGATTTGGGAAGTGTTCCTGCCTCTTCTATTTTTTGAAAGAGTTTTAAAGCTATTGGTTTTGATTCTTCTTAAATATTTGTTATAATTCACCAGCGGAGCATCTGGTTCAGGACTTTTCTTTGTCAGGAGGTTTTTGATTACTGATTTAATCTCTTTGCTTTTTATAGGTCTATTCATATTTTCTATTTACTCTTGAGTCAGTTTAGGTATTTTATATGTTTCTAGTAATTTATCTATTTGATCTATGGTAGCTAATTTGTTGGCATAGAACTGTTCATAGTATTCTTTCATAATCCTTTTAATTTCTGTAATGTTGGGAGTAACGTCCTCACTTTCATCTGACTTTAGGTATTTGTGTCTTCTCTAGTTTTTTCTTAGTCAGTCTAGGTAATGTTTACTTAATTCTACTGATCTTTTCAGAGAAACTTTTGGTTTTCAAAGAAACTTTTGGTTTCACTGATTCTATTGCTTTTGTATTCTTCATTTTGAACATGACTTTCTAAATTTAACAACATACACAGACCCTTCTGTGTGCCCTAATTTCCCAAATAAACTCTTTCGAAGATTTTCCTCCCAGACTTTATGTAGCCACCAGACTGGTTAGAACAGACAAACACAATAATTTGTAAATATGGTCTGTGCAGCTCCATCTGGAATCAGGGACCAAGATCCCACACTGGGAATGCAGAGTGCCATCTTCAAGACCACTATTAAGCTGAGGAGGGTGGCCAAGGACAAGTGAAAGCACACAAAGCTTTCCTATCATTTTTAAGTTGCCTTTTTGTTGATTCAGCATGGACTTGGTTGCTGTAAACTTTTGTTTTCCAGAGTTCTGACATAGTAAGTTTTGACAAGTACTGCTTACTTTTTGATGTTTTTGTGTATGGAAGGAGTTTGAAGCTGCTGCTCCATCAGTTTGCTGACTCACCTTTCCAGATTTATTCTTGATCTAAGAAGTTAATTTGATGATAATCAGTTCAGCTAGTTTTAAAAGCTAGGCCTTTGACATTTGGCAAAAATATGTATTCCCTTCACCTTATTATGAACTTTGTAAAATGTTCATTTTTACCACAACTTTTTTTACCCCCTACTTCTTCCAAAACGTACAGATGAGGACTATTAATGAGGATGCTTAATTCACCTTTTGGAGAAATGAATGGTATTGTTCTTGGCTTGGCTATCTGAAGGGTTGCTCAGGTCTGAATCCTGAGAAGCACACCTCTCTTAAGGTTTTGTAACCAGGATCTACCATTTAACACTTGACTCAATTCAATAATGTCCAAAGGCAGATTAACATGTTCCTAATTTGATAAAATCCTCATTTCTAGCATAGAGAGTTCAAGAAGAAAGTTTAAAACTTAGAAGAGGTAACAAAAATAACCTCCTTGAGTTCAAACCCAATAGAGCTACTAAGACCAATAAACAAGAAACAATTTGTCTTTTACCTTAGTTACACTTAAAAACTGAAATCGTATTTACATTTATAACATACAGCAGCATTCTAAAATTGACCTGTAATGTACAAAGGCCATCACCCAGTCTTAACAGACTTGTCATCTCCCTCGTTAAGAGTAGGTCTTGCCTGGAATAATTCCTCATTCATCTTTTCTATTTCTTCACTATCTTGCATGTTTTTATGATATTTGCTCTTCAAATAATAGGTACATTTAAATATATTTTCAGTTATCCCCAAGTATATTTACATTAAAATATAAAACAGGCTTGTTTAAACTAAAAACCCTTTTCTCTATCAAAGAAGTTTTGATAGGTTTCTAGGGGATGGTATGGGTCCTCTCTCTCCTCTTTCCTACCTGCCACCACTTGTAAGCCATAGATCCACGGGATGGGAGAGCAACATTATAATATCCCTTTCTATTTCAGAAGACAAGTTATACATTCATAGAATCCTAAAATCGCAAAGTATTAGTGCCAAAAATACCTTAGGAACTGAGCAATCTTTTACAACACCTCAATTTAAAGACCAAGAATCTGAGGGTTGGTGAGGTATAGTGGCTTTTCCAGGGTCACAGAACGAGGCAGGGCATGGGGTACTTATACAGCAATGAAGAGAAAGTGAGGGATTAATGCTGAAACGAGCACTGCAGGTAATAAGTGCAAAAAAGGCAGAAACGGAAAGGACTGAATTATTTAAAGGCTAGTTAAAATGACACAGCACTTAAACTTTCACAGCATAGAAAAATACAGGAAAGCAGTCCAAATAGGGGCCCCATAGCCTGAAGAAGAGGTAGGGGTAGCTTATCCTCAACAAAAATCTGCTTGTCCCATCTAGAAGGTGTGCACTGGGAAAGGTAACGAATTAGCTAATACTCATTAGGAAACAGCCCCTGTGTCTTGTGTGACATTTGTTTTTTCGTAATTAAAAACAACCCAAAGAATTAGTTCCATGAAATCTGTCTGACTCTGATTTCCACAGGACTTCCACCATAGCACACTGTCTTCCAAGAGGCTGGAAAACGGAAAAAAACTTCAAAAGTAAGCGTGTGTGGCTTTAACATTGAGGCCAGTGATAAACTGCCAAGGACAACCATGCTATAGACTAACTTCTGTGACATTTAAATTTGTTTTCATTTTGAATCTTTCAATCATATTAAAAAAAGACAATAATACAAAAATAACCCAAGTTCACCACTCTTTGATTTATGAAATGTTAACATTTTGCTGTATTCGTTTCATGTTATTTTCATTTACAGGAATAAAAGTTTCGCGTAGGATTGGAGCCCCTCCTCTTTCCATTCCTGTCCTTCCTCCCAGAAGTTACCGTTTTACTGAGGTTGGTGTGCGGCCTTCTGTAGCTGTGTTACTCTTTACAACATATATTTGTGTCTATAAAGAATGTTAAGTGCTATTTTTTGTCTTTTTAAAATATGCAGAACTGACATCATACAATATGCCCTTTTACAACCTTTCACACTCATGTTTGTGATATATCAATGTTGATACATGTAGATCTAATTCATTTCTCTATACTTGTTAATTTGTTATTTTGAACTGATAGTTTGAAAGAATAGCAACAACTTAACTGTGTTTCCACTACTGGTAGACATTTTGATTTTCTATGATTATTTTTCTATTACAAACAATTATGGAAATAATGTTGTGTTACATGTCTCCTTGGGCAAATATTTGAGAATTTATCTAAGGTAGCTAACTTATAGTGGTATTACTAGATTGTAAGGTATGCATTTCCTAAAATTTATGAGATATTGCCCCAAGGCTCAGTAAAATGGTTGTGCCTTTTGTGTGCCATATTGGACAGACATTTGTATATACTTGGGAAATTGCCAGCCAGCTGGACTCCAGATCATTATTCAGAGCCTCTCAGGTGATGTCACATTTTCCAGCTGAAAAAGATACCATGTTCACTGCCATTCTTGTTTTTCCGTTTGATTGGTGCAAATATTCAAGTCACAGCACCCCATAAAGTCTATTCATTTTCTTATTTGCTGCTATTTGCTTTTCCTGATGACAAAACAACGGGGAGGAATTTGCTACATGGCCTTGCCCCATGAATATTTGCTACTTATGGGTCCCATGCACACCTGTGATATTGTGCAAGAATGCAACCAATTTTAGAGAAGACCTTTCCTCTCAAATCTCCTTGAAGGGTCGATAAAGATTCTTGGTCCATAGTCCTACTGACTGCTTGAACTGACCAATGGACAAGATGTAGGGGTCTTTTGAGTGGACTAATTAGTATCATTTTGCATGCTAAAGAGACTAAAATATGTGAATTGCAAAATATGCAGGGAGCCACTTAGGCATTGGAGGTTCACCAACCAGAGGCCAGAATCCATTCTGGCATCAAGCAGCAGTGCTTCATTTCCCCAATTTCCCCCCAGAGAGAGGTGAAAACCAGATCCTGCCAATGGTCATCTGAAGCAAACTGTGTCACAACTAGTTGATTCTGTTCACATTGTTGCTTGATATATCATATCATTACTCTTCCAACCAATTAAGTCCTTTGCTATCAAAGAGGAAGTTCAATTCTGTTTGACTTCTAATAGCCCAAGAGAAGCAAGCCTTCTCTTCCATCATTGATCTATCAGCACTGGATGGTATGGAAAATGAAGACCTACAACTACAGTCTCTCCAATGAATCTCAGGAGAGCTAGGATCAGGCTCAGCCACACACAGCCACTTGATGTCAGTAAGAGAAAGGTGCTCCTCCGGTGTGAATGTAGCACTGCTCAGGGTGAGTGACTGAGAGGGAAGAACCTCAGCTGGGTTTTGACCCTTTAACCCCCTTATCTGGGCAGTCCATTGCAATGAACACCCTATCTGGCCATCTGTTGCAGCTCTGTCTACTAAAGTTGATTCCTTTTGATAATTGTGCTGTTCCAGAGAGGGAATTGGGAAGGGGCACTAAGACACACGAATTCAAATTTCCAACTTCTCAGAATCTTCTCCAATATATTTACGTTGCATAAATACTTTTAATTTACAGGGGACTAAAATGCAGCTAAAGCAATTTTGTATCCGATTTTGTTCGGTTGTGTTCTATCAATTCCATTTTCTAATGTCATTATATTTTAATAAATGCAAATTTTTGGCTGCATTTTTTTGTCATATAGATAGATATTAATCATAAAACCTACCAATGCTCTGTTTTTAAGACATTTGTTTCCAATGGTTTTTATCTCAGTACATAATGCTCTAATAAACATTTTTGTGCATAGATTTTGGTCTTCTTTTCAGATTGCATCCTCATTCGTTTATTTTGCACATTCAGATTTTGTGTCTATTATGTGCCAGAGATTGTTCTCCATGCACTTCATACACTGGCTATAAGTCATTGGAAGAAAATCTGGGATTCCAGAAATGTAAACATTTCAATGCTCTTTATAAATATTGGCAAATTTTCACTCATAGTTTTAAAGTTACAAATGATCTTCAATCACTAAACATTTTGAGGCCTTGGGATTGGCCTCTGATCTGTTGGCGTGTAGGATCCTAATGCTTATCTTTCCTTTCCTCCAGAGTTCAAAATATTAGAAGATACCTTCAAAAAATCTGACAGCTGAAAAAGGTGTAGCAATATCAACTTTATCGAGGTAAAATTACTACAGAGCATGACTTCAACCTGAGGCCCACACTCCCTGCTTCTATTCCCTCCTCATTGAAAGAAGAGGCCCAAGAAGAGGCAGTGGAAGAAGCTGGGCCAGAAATCACAGATCCCTGGCTCGCCTGAGTACAGGCCAGAAGCTCAGAAGGACCGTGGCAGTTCCAATCACTCATGCAACAAATGCAAGAAGACAAAGTGCAAATTGTCTCATTCACAGAAGCCTTGTGCACCCTTACCAGAGTCCAGGGCATGTCAGGCTTTCCCCAGTCAGATTACCTATACCTTTCCAGCTTCTTCTCCTCGGGGAGAGAGTAGGTGGGTCTGTCTTCTGAAGGCATGTGAGGGTGAGGGTTCAAGGGTAGTTCTTTTGAGAATACTTACTGAGAGTTATAGGGAGCAGTATGTCCCAGAAAGAGCCAGAGAGAGGGGCTGTGAACCCTGGACACTTAGCGACTATGCAGTGTTACACAGATCCCTCAATGATCTGAAGCTCAGACAGAGAGGAATATAATACCCATTTCATAGTATTATTTCATAAATTAAAGAAGGTAATATTGCTGAGTAATTTTTCCTCCCTATGGAGTTGTCAATTCACTGACAGAAAAGTCAAAACAGTTGTTTAATAAGTTACCTCATTGAATATTATAGCTACAAAGGTCAAAAGGGTGAAATTAAAAACACTCTATAGACATCCTCATTATTTAGCCAATGTTCATTGAATCTTCTAGTTCTTATAGCCCTGATTTATACAAATCAACTACACATAATTGTCCACATGCTCTCTATAGTCTTACACTAATATGAGCTTGCTTATTTTATTTATATGTAAGATTAACAGATTTGTTTCTTACTTCATAGACTTTTGGAGATACGTTTTAGTTGTTAAGCTTAGTAGCTGCTCTATTCTGGTGTGTACTGAATGATGCTGACTTCTAATGTGGATATGATCAAGGTTTGGTGGCCACATTGATTGCCTCTAAAGCTGAAGATTTATGTAATGACATGCTACATTCACTATAGTTGATTTACTGAAAAATTAAATTCCGTCCTGTATGGCATTAGGGCAGCTTGCTGTAGCAATGTTTTCCTATGGCTGCCAAATTGGAAAGTGTGAGCAGTTCCGGATAGGATTTTTGGTACTACCCTAATGGTATTGTGACCAGGAATCCAAGAATTCTCAAGTCCTACCTGGGCCATCAGCCGCCCTCCCCTCTGCATTCCAGAGACAGCTGCAAACAGGAGGAACAATAGCATAATGAGAATCTGGAATAAGTAATTTCTGTGCAGTTTTCTGGCAAAAGACTGGGCTGAAACATATGGCTTGGCCTAGAAGCTTAACTGACACCTCCAATTTCCCACTCGCTTCCCTGTCTCAACTAAAAGTTCTATATCCAGCAATACTATCTTTCACAAAAATTAAAGGTAAAACATTCTCAGATAAACAAAAATCTAGGTAAATTGTTACTAAAACATATATTCTAAAAGAAACATGAAAGGGAGTCCTTCGCGCTGAAATGAAAGAACACTAAGCAATAATTTGAATCCACATAAAGAAATGAATAACACCAGTTTAGTTGAGTACACAGGTAAATGAAAAAGACAGTATTAAGGTGTTTTTATGTTTATAACTCATTTCCCCCTCCTATTTGATTTTAAAAACAACTGTATAAAGCAATAATTACCCATTTGTGTTGATGGGCAAAGAGAAAACATACTACAATAATAGAACAAAGAAGGAGAAGAGAATGGAGCTTTTTTTTTTTTTTTTTGAGGAAGATTAGCCCTGAGCTAACTGCTGTCAATCCTTCTCTTTTTGCTGAGGAAGACTGGCCCTGAGCTAACATTCGTGCCTATCTTCCTCTACTTTATATGTGGGATGCCTACCATAGCATGGCATGCCAAGCGGTGCCATGTCTGCACCGGGGACCCGAACCAGTGAACCCCAGGGTGCTGAAGCGGAATGTGCAAACTTAACTGCTCGGCCACAGGGCCGGCCCAAGAATGGAGCATTTTAAGTGCAAACATTTTGTATAATATTGAAATTATCTTAATTAATCTGAACTAAATTGTTATAAATTAACATGTTAATTGTAATCCCCAGAGAAAACACTGAGAAAATAACTCGAAAGAGAACAGCATGAGAAAGGGTTTACAGATAAATATTATAGAATTCAAGGTCCAGAAATAAATTCTGACGTTTATGGTCAATAGTTTTTCGACAAGACTGCCAAGAAAATTCAGTGGGAAAATAGTCTCTTCAATAGTTGGTTCAGGGACAACTGGATAGCCGCATGCAAAAGAGTGAAGCTGGAGCCCTTTCTCACAGCGTATACAAAAATCAGTTCAAAGTGAAGAGATTGAATCAGTAATCAAAAACCTTTCAACAAAGAAAGTCCAGGACCATTCTATCAAAGATTTAAGGAAGAATTAAGACAGATTCTCTAAACCTCTTCAATTAATGGAGTAGGGGCAATCAGTTCTTAACTCATTCTATGAGGTCAGCACTATCCTGATAACAAAGCCAGACAAATGCATCACGAGAAAACAAAATTAAGGCCAAAGTCTGTTATGCAAATAGATGCAAAAGTGCTTGCCAAAATACTAGCAAACTGAGTCTAGCACCACATTAAAAAGATTATACCATGACCAAGTAGGATTTATCCCAGAAATCCAAAGGTGGTTCAATATAGGAAAACGAATCAGTGTAATATAGCAAATTAACGGAATGATGGAAAAAACCCCACATGATCATCTTAATTAATGCATAAAATACATTTGGAAAAATCAATCACTTTTGATTAAGATCATGAACAGCTTTCTCTTACCCACAGATCAAGTCTTTGTTACTAACACTAGTTATAGCCACATGTACAACCTAAACCATCAAAGCAATATCTACCCAAATAGGGGTGGTACCTAGTACCTAGGCTTCCTGGCTCTTTGTGACTTCACATGGAAGAATTAATAAGTTGAATGCAGCCTTTCTTAGAAATGTCGCCTCCCTTTCTCTTTTTCTTCCTGGTCCCTGTGGCTTGGTTGTAAGTGTATTCAACATCCTTCTTGTCCTTGAATGGCTGTCTCTAGACACATAGGTAGAATTGCAGGTCCTTCTTAGGCCTTGAGTATGAGCTACATGAATTTAGCATTTTTTCAGAATTCTTCATAGATTTGTGAAGATATTAATATTTTAGTGAAAATTTTGCTATTATTTCTTTTGATAACTTTTTTCAAAATTTTGGAGGACTGTATAGGTGATTTTAGATTTGATTAGGGGAAATTATTGGTTTTCTGGCCATAACAGCATTGCAATATTCCTCAAGCTGAGGGTTTTTTAGTATTTAGTTAAAATATTCTGCAAACCATTGTTGGCAATTTTGGCCTAGACAATGTTGAAAAACGAAACAAATAGACTTGACCAAGCATGAGGATTATAATGAGGAACTATGTAAATGTGTGTATGTATCGATGTGTATCTGTGAATTTTAAATTGAATTTGGCTAAAGAAATCAACACTCTAGCAGGAATTTAACAAAAGCAACAGCCCCTAAGGACATTTTTATCAGATGCCCAAAATGTGGCCTTGAAGCTTATCTAAAACCTGCTTAAAGAAATCTGATGAATAAGGAGCATAAAGAGCTTTCAATTGGGGAGATAAGAGATGAAGATCATCATCTGTGACTGAAGAGAGCAAAGTCAGCTACTACGGAAACACCAAGGAAAGTGACACTCATCTGAAGAAAAGGTGATTCGAACTTGAAGACAATGGCGTTGTCATTACTTGAAGTGGAAATTAGCCACCTAGTTGCAATAATCTGGAAGGAGTGGAAATAAATAGGAGTCAACAAATGCAGAAACACAAATGCTATAATTTGTAAAACAAATTTCATTTTTTTTTTTTTTTTTGAGGAAGATTAGCACTGAGCTAACATCTGCTGCCAATCCTCCTCTTTTTGCTGAGGAAGACTGGCCCTGAGCTACCATCCATGCCCATCTTCCCCTACTTTACATGTGAGACGCCTACCACAGCATGGCTTGACAAAGAGTGCCTAGGTCCACACCCGGGATCCAATCCAAACTGGTGAACCCCAGGCTGCCAAAGCAGAATGTGCGAACTTCACCTCTGCGGCACAGGGCAGGCCCTAACAAATTGCATTTTTTTTTTTTTTTTAAGATTTTATTTTTTCCTTTTTCTCCCCAAAGCCCCCGGTACATAGTTGTATATTCTTCGTTGTGGGTCCTTCTAGTTGTGGCATGTGGGACGCTGCCTCAGCGTGGTTTGATGAGCAGTGTCATGTCCGCGCCCAGGATTTGAACCAACGAAACACTGGGCCGCCTGCAGCGGAGCGCGCGAACTTAACCACTCGGCCACGGGGCCAGCCCCCCAACAAATTGCATTTTTAAAACAAATTACATTTGTTTGTAAAAACAAATGTTGTAATGTCACTGACTACTTGTGCCTATTTTCTCTCTTCTGTTGTTTTAGCTTCAAAGTAGGATAGCTTTGGACAGCATGTTGGGGGTTGGAGGTGGAAGAGAATATGCCCAGATCAGCAAGACCAGAACTAAGGTTTCTGATTTCATTGAAGGGCCAGGCTCCAAGGTGGATGGTCAGTAGTTTTATAAACAGTATTACTTAAAGGTGGGCAGTGAGTCTGGTCGTGAATCACCACCATTTGGTACATGAGGAGGTTCAATTCTATAGCAGACTCAGCACCAGAAGAGTACGCACTAGGGAGCAATAGTCTGTGTAAACGGGGAAGGGAAGCTCCAGTGACAAGTACGTTACAAGAGCAGAGAGAAGCAAGTTGCAGTCATTTGAAAGGAAGCTTTGTTAAATTAGGTACAGAGATGGGATTCCAGCAATATGGAGTAGGATTCACCAAATATCTATTCCTAGGAAGAATCTGAAACACATGGGAGTAAATAAGCAAAAATCTGTAGCTCTAACCCAGGTATGGAGACTTGCCCACATGGTAGAGCGTAATGAAAAGATCTTTGATTCATGGGCATATGTCCAGGGCTCACTCGGACCGCAGCAGACGCAGTCAGCTCCATAGCCACCTAGCAAATTCCAGAACTGACCAACGAGTGGGACAAAGATTTGAGCTTTATAGCTGATCTCGTGCAACGCCTTTGATCCAACGTTTCCCAAACTGATTTCCTAAGTTACTTCTTGTGGTCAAATAAGCTTAAAAACAATACATGCAATATTTCCATCTGACGGATTTATAAAACATACTATCATATAGTACGTTAAAAAAAATTAACTTTGTTTATTCCAGCATTTTCTAAATTTACTTATGAAAACAATCCTTGGAATGTACTCTGAAAAGCCCTGCTTTAGTCCACCAGACTTGTCTCAGCACCAGAGCTCTAGAAATCCAACCCAAAGGGATTCCAACTCCTTAGACTCCTTGCTAAAAGCGTTCGCAGCACTCTTTGCCTCCCTGTTCAGCCTCTGCACTTGGGTCCTGTGGCCTATGCACCAAGGGTGTGGAAGTATTTTCTTTCCCAGAAGATGAGATGCCCAGACTCACTTATCCCTTGCTGACCTTTGCACACACTCTCTCAGCCGTCGCTCACCACCATACTGTCTCCTACTTCTCTTTCTGGTTTTTTCTTCAGATAGCAATCACTGCCTCTCAGAAAACTTCAAACCCCTCCACAGCCACCCACCACCAAATCTGCATGCCATGTCCCTCCTAGATGCTCCCTGACTCTTTTGCTTAGTAGGTATTTATTAAACACCTATTTTGTGCAGGTACTGGTGCTTGGGTTACATCAGTGAACAAAATAAAGTTTCTGGCCTTAGCATCTGTCTCACTAGGTGCCTGCTTCCATATGTCTCATTAGATTGTAAAGCGTCTACTCTCCTTGTCTATCTCTCATGCTTACTCTAGCTCTGAAACAGCAGGATCCTTCCAATGATTTCAATGTTTTATTCCCAAGACCCAGCATAATTTTTGTCATGTTGTAGTCATTCGGTAAATGCTTGTCAATGGATATTAAAAAACATCACCTAATTCCTTATTCATTTTTTCATTTATTTGTTATAGTTTCATATATCAAAGACCTATCTGGGAAGCTATCTCCAGGAGGTCAAAATAATTTATTGTGCAGGTCTCTTTGCCAGATCTCAGCAATAATGGAAAGCAAGTCCTGGGGCTTTGCCAGCTTCGCTGTGGCCACCCCTGTTTCTGACTTCACCACCTCATGCTAATATTTCCTAGAGTTAGGAGGTTGCAGCTTTGTTAGCTTCTCTGACAACCTTCTGCACAATGTACACTATTAGTAAATTAAAGGAAATGAATTTCATGTTGAGATTTTTGTTGAACATGTTCCAATAGCTTCTGTTACCTTAAGTTGTTGGTCACCTTGGGCTGGGACAGAATGTGCAAGATAAGAGCCCAGACTTTGACCAATTTGAATTAAATCTTCCCTTTGTCCTGGTTGGGCTGTGTGACTTTGGCAAGCTTACTTTACATTCTTGAGCCTGGCTGTCCTCATTTGCAAACCAGGAATGACTATGCTCATTGCTGACCTCATAGAATTGTGTGAATGGTCAAAGAACTAGGAATGTAGCACGCCTCACAGGGTAGTGTGTCTGACATAACTCTGTAAATGTTAGTCCCTACCTTCCCCCAAGAGGCTGACTTTCCTTTTACGGAAGGGGTAGGTGAAAGAGATATGAGAATGTCAGATTTTGGTGAGAATGTTAAATGAAGACATTTTAATGTACGGATTTTAGATCTCTCTTAGTTCAGCCTTAATTATTCAAAGGACTAAGCAGGAGTAACTTGAGGTAAATGCATCATTTAAAAAAATTGCCTGTTTAATCTACAGAGGCTCTTTCACTTGCTCCAGGCCTGTAATGAAGACTTGTCTGGATAAGCACTGGTATTTTAATCGAGGTGTAAGAGGAAGAAGATGAAATGCAGGCAAGATGGGGCTTCCAGCTTTCTTCTGAGTGAAAGATTGCTCACTTCTGAGAAGAGAGTGAGTCTTCACAAAGTGCTTACAATGGGAAAATTTAACATTTCCTTTTAACTACACAAGTAACATCAATGTGCTAATTATTCTAAAATGAGCTCAGAATTTGCTGTATGGTTACACTTTATGAAATACTTGAGCTCCATTACACCAAGAAATAAAACGCTGCAAATTCTGTTCTGTTAATTCATGCATAATTGAAGCAGAGGCTGGTGTGAAGCCTCCAGAATATGCACATTTTGGTTCTTTTGTTCTCATTGCATTTGTAGTTAAAGGTTTACAACAATGAAAAGAGGTAAATACATAGGACTCATAACTTTTATGAACTGTTTAAATGCATAATGAAGATGATTCATAAAAGTCTCTAATTGTATAAGCACATCACTAAATATGGATTGTAAAATATCTTGTTTACTTTTTATATAAACCCACCGTAGATAAAAGAATATTGCAAACATAGCATGTATTTTGTGTAGGATGGAGAATGGATCTAATTTTCACTTAAGTAAAGTGACTCTATGTCATTGGGGCTGATTGTTTTCATTTGATTTTTAAGCAAACTCAGAAAAATTCTGGTGACATCTTGATGAATATGAATGAGGACCTTGGTTAGCTGAATTTCTTAATTAAAGCTTTAAAGTAAACCACTTTAAAAATAATTCCTCTTGGAAAATCTTGTTAAAATGTTTAAATCAAACCCCCATGGCTGCTGAAACCAGCCCAACACAAGGTTGACATAAGGGAAGCCATATTGTAGAAAAAAGACGGTGTTGTAACTTTGAATGATCTCTGACTAACTAACCCAGTTGAATTTGTACCCTCCAGGAGATCCACCTGTTCTTTAGATTTTATGATCCCTGCTTGTGCGTATACCTCCCAGCCGCGATAAGATGATAACTTCGTTCTTTTGAGTTCCTTAGGAATGTGGTGACCCCCAAACAGAGAGTCTATGCTGACAGCCATCATCAATGACAACTGAAAGATCTGGTGTGGTGACTCAACTCCCAGTCTGTCACACTAGAGGGTCAACCTTCCTAACCCTCCCCTATAACCCACTGGCCTATATAACTGCTTCAAGATTCTGTGCCCCATTAAGATGGTTCTTTTGGACATTAGTCAGCCATCTTCCCTCTTGCTAGCAAGCTGTAATAAAATGCCCTTTCTCTGCCACCATCTTGCCTCTTGACTATTGGCTTTTGTCTCACGATGAGCAGATCATGTCCTTTATACTGTAACACTGCCTGCCCCCCCTCATGGATAAATGCAACATAATCACTATGATTAGATCTTTATTTGTTTCACTAAGGATTTTCTGTGACTTAAAGGAAGCCATAATAGCATTAGCTAATGATCAGGTATTATAGGCCAAACATATTCACAGCTGCTTTTCTGATGTTACTTGCCCACTACTCACCCCTCTTAATCCCATATTGCCAGACAGCAATCCAGGAAAGAACCTCCCCAGGCATATGTCAGGTATCTGGGAGTCACTCAGAACTGTTTATGAATGATTTTGTGAATGAATCTATTGTGTAAGAATTTTACGGTAAACGTCTCCAATTCTCTGTAAGCAATTTGTGGCAGCATTAGTTATCACCCCCATTTTACAGGTGAGCACCTGAGACTCAGGGAGTCTAAGTCGTTTGGCCATTATAACATTGAGAAGAAATAAGAGGATTGGGTTCCAAGCCAGGCTTTCAAAATCCAACATGAGTTGTTTCCAGTGCTCAGACCATGGTGCAGCTCCATCTGCAGAACAGGCTCACTGGCCTGGATTTTGGGAAACTCAAGAATGTGCAGGGGATTTCATGGGCTTGGGTCCACCTCTGAAAGATGTGCACATGTGCAGATGTGTTTCCACATTAGGATAATCTTTTGTCTGCTTCTACATTGTTTTTTTAGCAGATTCTTTTGTTCAGCTGAAGTTAGGTTAGTTGTGTTCTCATTACTTGGTGTTTTCCCTACAGCAATAATGCCTGATATTTGGGATTCTATAGACCAAAGTTGGAAACTCCTAGGGCTTATCAGGTAACATCAATGTGAAAATCAGCCCAGCCTAATACAATTGGGACAGGTGAAGAGCCACTCAATTAGTAACCCAACAGATGACCGAGATTAAAATTGGTGGTTCTAAAAAAAATGCCTGGCACGCGAAAAGGCAAGTGCACTAACCTTCTTCACGAAATCATAATGCTTCGGGAGGCAACAGGTTCCAAGGGGAAGTACACAGGTTTTGGAGTCAGACAAACCTAGATTCCAATCCTAGTCTTTATGAACCGTGTGACTTTGGGACAGCAACTTGATCCTTTTCGGCCTCCACTTCCTTCTCTATGAGATGGGAACTCATACCTAATTTCTCCAGTTGGGACAAGGAATGAAAATAACATGTATGAAGTAGGTACTTAGATGTAGGGTTTTTGTCTCTAATCTCTGGCTTTTTGTGCATACTGTCTATCTGAACTCTTAGTTGAATTTACAGAATTATTATTTGAGATTAAAATTATCAGAGCCTTACATTAAACTAAGTATAATTTGTTTGGAAGAATAATGCATGATCTAGAGATTTGTAGCTTGCATCATCAGTGGCAGTTGCCAAGACTGTGAGAAATGAAGAAATGCGTATATCTCTACATCATGGCCTCTGGAGCCAGCTAATAAGCCCATGGGAGGAATTCTGAATGGTATTGATTTCCTTCCACCCCTAGAGCTACAGCTGAGCTTAAATCACAGCTTCAGGAATAGAAAAACTGGGAACAGGGGTCAGCAGCCCAGCATGCTGTTCCCAAGGCTCTCTCCTCTGGAAGATGGGAGGTTCTGGCATATTGCTTTAAACCACACTTAACTGGGAAGGGTAGACATAGTTTTCTAATGCCCTAAGCATATTATTGTTACTATGCTTTTTTAAAAATCAAAGCACCTCTAATTTTCAACGGATTAATGGATTGGTTTATTTTATCATTAAGAAAGCAATATAGACATGCATATATAATAAAGAAACCTCTAGAAACTTTTCAACCATGTTTTCATTGGTTTTAAGCATATCACAAAAATACACTGAAGTGCCTACATTGCCTCCTTGAACTTCAATCCTATATTGCAATAATACCTATAATTTACAATTATAAAAAATTGAGTGTGTAGCTTTTCAGAGATATATATGGAGAAATATAAATGCACACATTTACAGAGACATAGCATTAGAGACATATTTTCCTGTCTCTTGAGTTTTGCTTAATAATACATGTGGACCAATTAATATATACAGGCCTTTTCATTCTTTTTATTGGCTGTGTGGTATTCTTCACATGGTTATATTATGAATTATTTAAACATTCTTTTATTGACATACATCCAGAATTGTCTGTGCTTGTTTTCTGGCTGTGTCCAACTATCCTGCAATAGGTTTTTTTGTAGATACATTTCTATGCATTTGCCTGAGAAGTTCTGTAGGGAGCACTCTTTGGAGTAGTTACTGGTTAGAGGATGTGCATGGACTGCCTTCCAAAAAGGCGTTCCCACCAACAGGACACGAAAGCGCCCGGATCCTCTCATCCTTAGCAGCTCCGGGTGTTTTTTTAAATTGTCAGTCTGACAAGTAAAAATGGCATCTCATTTTATTAAGATGTACATTTTCCTAATTACTAATGAACTTGAGTGTATTTTTAATATCTTTCTGGCCAGGAAATGAATCTACTACCAAATGAGCTTTCCTCTCATCCATGCCCACACTCCTGAACTCAGCTAGACATGTGAAAAGCTAGTGTTCCTGACCACAGGGAACCAGAGGTACCTGTGCAAGACCAGGCCTGTGTGTGTGTGTGACACTTAATGAGAACCAACAAGGCCATGCGGACACATTCTGGTGTTGCTCTGGGTATTCATTTCTGCAAAAGCATACATTTGCCTAAATGAAATGAAATGGATCCTGTCTTTTTTTTTCTTTGACGTTTAAGCACCTTTTGAGAATTTCTAAAAATATCTTCAAATAATATAGAGACACTCTAAAGAATATGGAGAAAGGATTATTATAATATAAGAGCTTGGAGTCTCTGCTTTCAAGAAATTTTTTAGTATGAAATCGTATCTAGTTTTCAATTCCAAAATATAGCCCATTGCTCAGGCAGCATTCAGCTGAGAGTTATTAAGCATTTGTGACCTATCGCGACTTGCCTGTAAGATACAGACATGAAAGTTCAGTTCCCTGCCTTCCAGAAGCTCAGAGTCAAGCGGAGGAAGAGGTGAAAAGTAAAGCCATCAGTATAAAACAGTGCACTGAATATTCTAGAACTGGTAAATACTGAGTACAATAGGGACCCCGGATATGGAAATGTTTGGCGTCTGCTGCTTCTTTTGTCGTCTCCATGACAGCTATAACATCTTCTCTGGAAAGAAATTTGCTGTGTGTGTGAGCATATGTACTAAGCCTTTATTGAATTCACTGAACTACAGAATATATGGCCAACTCCTACCCAACAATTTTAATATGATTGCACCACGCTGAAAGCCAGAGAATGCAGAGACAGATTACAGACCTTGCTGTAATTCAATTATGGAACAACAGAAAAGGAGGGAATTAATAAAGGCAGAAGTTCCACATTTGCAAATGAGATGATGCAACCAGCAGAAAATGAAGACTCTCAGATGCCAGAGCTCACAGAGGTGAAGGTGCAGGATGCAGCATGGAGAAGTTGTTAGGAGCAAAGCAAAAAAGCAGATACAAAGATAGAATGAATCATCAAAGCCAATAACACTTGAAGCCCTTGCTTTCAGTTCCAATGATTCCTGGCGTGGTTGAAAATAGTTGATATATTGTTCCTCTATTATATTTGTGTTTTCATGCTGTCTTTGCTCTTTCAGATGTAGGGAGTACAGTTACAAATATAAAAAGGAAAAATGCCTTTTTGCAGCATTTTGCAAAAGCTAAGAAGTGAAAAGTGCTGAAAATTTTGCAAAAAAATTGTCCTTGATCAGTTTTGCAAACCCAAGGGCTCCATATAATTTGAGTAAACAAAGAAAACACTTTTTGCTGGCTTTTCTAGTTCCTCTCTTACTTCCTCCAGCCACATCCTGGCCCTTGCATTCCTGGAAATCTTTCCTGGAACCCACTGTTCCTTTTTCTTACTGATCTGTTCCTCTGCTTTATAAACTTCTTAAGGGAACTTTGTACCTTTTGAAGAACTGCACAATGCATCTTGGGGGAAAGATGTAGACTAAATTAACTATTGCTGATAGTTTGTGCATAAGAGCAACGTTTGGAGAAGTAGACTGGGGTCTCATTATGGGGGCCTGAAATATTTGCCTGTGGAGTTTGGAGCTTACTGAATGGGCCTTGGGGCTCCACAGAAAAACCTGAAGCCTTGGTGAGACTGATCAGATGTAAACCCAGAGAATGGATGGTGGGAAGGGATAGGAAGAGATCCTGAAGGCAGAAAGACTATTACAGAAATATAACGTGAGGTGTAAATTCATGTTTGAACTAATATTGTAGAAATGGAAGATTGGGAGCATATATAGATTCATCCTTCATTCATTCAATGTTCAAATTATTTTTGGACATTTCTGTTGATGCTTTGTGGAGATACAAAGATACATCAGGCAGCTTTTACCCTCTCACACTTTCTACAACTGACTATTTCTACTGATTTTAAGCTTCACTTCAAAAGTTACCTCCTAGAAAAAGCCTTTTCTGACACCGTCACACTGAGATCAGTGGCCAGGTCCATGCTTTGATAGCCCCAGTGGTTTCCATGGTTACGTGCTCTTCATGCTGTTGTAATTATCTCTCTACATGCACATCATCCAGTTTATACTATGAAGCCCTTCAAGGCAGTAACTATGTCTCGTTCATCTCGGTATCCCCCTGGAAGTAGCACAGTGCCTGCAATAGAGGAAGCATCAGCATCGGCCAAAGGAATGATGGCCTCAATTATGGAGGAAAATGTGATTTGGAGACATAGTGTTGTATTGACTTTGGTTAAAAAAAATGTCATCACTTGTATAAGAGATGGACAAATATTGGAAATGTCAGAAGAACCATAATTTTCCTGGGAAGAAGTTGGGTTTATTTAATCACCTGTTGTGTGTGAGGAGATATTAGGTGTCTGGAAGAGATATAAAGAAGGCAAAGGCGCAGTGTGGTCAAGGAGGAAAGGCTCTGCTCAGATTTGAAAAAGGAAGATTAGGTACTGGGTCTGAATAGAGAGGAAAGGCCATAAATAGGGGAAGGAAGAAACAGCATTCAAACTTAGAGATTGAAAATATGTAGGAAGTTGAACATAAATTGGGCTGTACAGTTCAACTTGGAGACTGAAAATAACCTGAGGGTTTTGGAGCCCAATTTTCATATAGTATTGACCCGATGGCATAGGACAAACCTGCTGTTTTAAGACGCTGCACAGACAGGACATGGGACATCAAGTATAGCACTACAGAAAGAAGCTAAAGAGGTAGGGTTTGCTCTCCAGTGGAGGGTCCTGGATGGATTTACAGATGCCGTGATTAATTTATTCATTAATGCAACTTTGCTGAATCTTCAGTAAGTGACAATCACAGTGTGAGAAGCTGAATTGGCACTCAGAGTTTGCTAAATAGATGCCAGAGGCTTTGAGGGTTGCTAAACTAAGATAAGTGTTCTGCAACTCTAATACTAAGTAGAATATGAGCATTTAGAGAGACAGAGAGGCCTGGGTAGAACCCCACAGAAAAGGCATCAATTGATTTTAGCCTGGAAAGATGAATAGGCACATAGGGAAGAGAAATTGTGGGAAAAGAATCTAGACATTGGGAAAAGCAGGGATAGACATTTACAGCAGAAATCAATAGACACATCTAAGAAAATGTTAGGAGCCCCACTTGGTAGAAGAGGAGGACGTGTGTAACTGTTACCAAACCAAAGTGGGTTCGCCTCCCAGCAAATTAATATCAGACTCTCCACCAGAAGGAACTGTCACACAAAATAGGGTATGTTTGCAGTGAATAGGAGACCACATGGAATCATTTCCAAAGCCATGGCTGTCCCTGAACAAAGGGAAGCAAGGGTCTTTAACTTGGATGGGAAGTGAGTGTTCAAAAGGGAGACGCTTGCACAGGCTCAGTCAGCATCTCTCGGCTTATCTTCATAGGTGTCGCTTTTGCAGTGGGGCTCAGTCTAGTCCAGGGTGTTTGGTGATTGCATTTCTCAACATAACAAACAAAAGAACTTGGAGAAACAGTTAGATGTCTCTGAAGCCTCCCTCGACTTCCTTGGGATAATTAGTCCGTGACATAGCCACCATTACAATGATGATTCTGCTGGTGAGACACTCCCACGGCATACCAAGTGAAGGGTAGATGTAATTCAAAATTGGATAAATGTTTGTGAGTATGTAGCCTCAGTTCCTGTTGATGAGACCACATGGAAGACTTTTCTGAAAATAGCCCTAGAGAATTCTCTCCTCTCCCATAGTTCATCATCTCCTTTTCATACTGGGCGTCTGTTTTCTTCACGAAGATCATGGTGAAAAGCCACCAGTCAACAAACCGGAGAGAGCCCAGGACCAGGAAAGAACCAGAAGCCAGCCAGGCTTTATGGCTGCTGAACAGTCTGACTTTGGGGCAATTGGCTTCCCTTTTGAGTCTCAGTTTCTCTCGGTTTTAATACTGTTAAAAGCAATATTGAGCTCAATGATATCTCAAATTCCTTCCGGCCTCGAGAAGGCTTAATTTTGTAGGGGTTTTTTGTTTTCTGTTCACATTTAGTTAAAACACAATGAAAGAGAGAGTGCCTGACCTAGCCAGGGCAATACCTTCCAATGATTTAAATTATTATATGAGGGGCAGTTTAAGACCCAAATAAACCATGGTCTAAACAGGTGACCCCAGCAACTACAATTTTATAGGCTGAGCAATGAAACAGGTAACAAGCTCCCTATCACAGAACCAGGGTGGGATTTCATCTCCCTGGGCAAATTAAGTCAACTCAAGTCACAAACTTTTCATTTCCATTTTAAAGTGAGAAAATACACAAGCAATCATCTAAAAATAGAATTACAGGGAAAACTGAATAAGGCAGTGTGTGTATGTGTGTTTTAAATTACTCTTTTCAGAATAAATATTTCTGTAGAATGAGTTTCTCCACTACTGAAGAGCCTGCCCTCAAATGTCTTCAAATTTAGGTGAAAATAAATAAATAAAAGCACATTTCTCAGGGCCAATGTAATTGGCAATCAGAGAGAAAGATCTCTCTCAGCCATCATGCCCATACAATGGGGTTGATTGTCAGAGAAATGAGACATCTCCAGTTGTACTACTATTAATTGTTACTTTACCTTAAATAATGGGCTAGCTTTTGCTTTTTTTAAAGAAAACTATGGATTTTTCTGGAAAGTGCAAACTTGCCAGCTTGTTCTGCTGTTCCTACTCAGAAATGGCATAAAGTCCTCATTAACTGATGCCGGCTGACTGGGAAGTGAGTTGGTAGATGGAGTGTCAGTGGTGGGGAGGTAACATTGCAAGGCTCACCTAACATCTGCTGTTTGGATGTGCGGGCAGAAGTGTAGTGGGTGACACTGTAGTGGGTGCCATGGAGCTGTGAGCAAGCAGACTGCATGGCCACAACTTAGCTCCTCTTCAGCTCCCTTTCCCAGCAGAATGTGTGCAAAACAAAAGCAATGGAATCAGTTCACACTCCTGTCTGTTCCTGCACTTCCCCATTGAGTAAGGGAACATGAAACAAAATGACCACATTAAAGACATGACAAATTATTTAGCAGAAATCTGTTCTTTTCTCCCTTAAAAACTGACAGTTAAGTCTACACCATTCCATCTCAGAAATGTGGGGAACTTCTATAAGATTTTGCCATGAGGTTTGCATTTGCCCCACACAGAGAGGAAGAATATTCTTTAGAAGATTGGGTTGGGCTTTGTAGAGGATATTAACATTTCCCTCAGGCACTACGAGGTATCAGCGAGATTCTGCAAGTCAGCCTTAGTAATGTCAGGGACTTGCATATTTCTGGGAGATTTTAAAGCAGACAGCCACAAAGTTATTTGAAATATAAGAATATACAGTTTATGTGAAATTTTTCCTTGGGTCCAAATCTACCAATTGCTGAAAAGGTCGACACAAGCTATATGCATCCATATATTCAAAGATTCATTCATTCATTCATTCATTCATTCTACAAATATTTATTGAATATATGATACAACAGAGAAATCAACACATACAGTCTTACTTTCATAAAGTTTATATTCTAGTAGATCACTATAATTTTAGCATTTTTATAATTTTAATATTTTATGTGGAGTTGTATACCTACACATAAGCACACACAGTATTTTCATCAAACAGGGTTCTTAATAGAAAGAAGTAAAAGAAAGAAGCAATAACAGAAATTTGACTACAGTTTAAGCTGCAAATGAGTTATTGAAAGCATGTTAGGTAGATCATAAAACTGTAGAAAATGCTAGAGAACCAGGCTTAGATACAAGTCAGGGAAAAGGAATCATGGCCCAAAAAACCTCCTACAGAGCCAGCATGGGAGGACACTGCCACTGCTATAGCTGAGCCAACGATGCTGTAGCTCCCAGCCCTGGAGACTCCGTGTTGCCACTGAAAACAATGACCTTCTGGGCTCCCAAAGCTATTCCCTTCATTGTTCCTGTTTCTTAGGGTCATAGCCAATGATGTGAGTCCCAGGGTGGTGTGTTTGATTGACTGAGCCTGGTCACAGTGAACTAGAAATTGAGTCCTAGTGAAACACACACTACATTTAGTCAAATGTTAGTAGCTGTAAAGTAGGTAGCTAGTCCCTCCACCCCACCCCCCAATTTGACTGAGTATCATGAGGAGAGAATATGTTTGATTTTACCTCTGTCATTTTAGTTTCCAGCATAACACAGGTCACATAGCAGATGCTCCTTAAATGTGTGAATATCCTAGGTCTGGTGGCTAAGATAGCTTTTGACTCGTTCCACACTTTCACATTTTCTTTTTCTTTTCTCTCAGGTTTGAGTCAGCTTCTGATGAAAAATTCAGATGTTTTATTTAGGTTTTGAAAGTCCAAAAGAATAGGATTAGTCTTTGGTCTCTTCTGGATCATCCTGGCACTCAGGGGCCACTGAGCTCCTTTGAGGAAGAACTGAGAGTTGAGTGCACCCAGAAAAGCATTTCTCGCCCAGAGAAAGAAGCCACAAGGGGGATGAGCAGAGCTGCTTGGCTGCCAGAGCACTGAGAAGAATCAGCTCTTCCTGACTATCCTGAGACCTGGCAATGGCTTTGGATCCACCTCTTTCTAGTAAATGTTTAGTAACAATGAATTATGCTGCTATGAAAAGTCACCTTGAGATTCAGGGTGGTCCACACAGGAAGAAAGGAATGGTTCAATATTAGTGTCCCATTTGTCAGGAGGCTTGGTTCTTGGAAGACTCATTATTCAGAGCAGACATTTAATCAGGGGGAGTTGAGTGTCAAGGTCAAACTCCTCGAGAAGAGCCCTTGGGACGAGACCCTTCTACTTTTCAAGCTAATTTCATGTGTGCCATAAATCTTAGAAATTCAGAAAGAAGGTGGGACTTGCTAGCTATTAAACTTAGAAACATTTTCTTATAACTACTAAGGCATTTTTCCTTTTTGCCATTAGGCAACTATTTAGAACATTTAGGATTCTAATTACCATGCATACAGCCTGGAAAGAATTAAAATACAAAGACCGGGAAGCATAAAGTTTGAAAGATAAAACTAGTGGAGTTTACATTTCTAAACAACAACAACAAAATAATATCTTCCTGTGATACAATCTTTCTTCTAAACTTCTATATAAAAAACACTAGCCCTCAGATTCATACACAGACACATGCATACACACATGTACACACACGTCCACATACAGACAAACTACATTCAGGGAAACAGGAGAAAAGAATGCACATTTATGAGGTGCTAACAATGTCAGATAAAGTGGAAGCTGCTTTTACTTGCTTTCTCACTTATTAATCTCAACAAAGTTGGCAGTTTTGTATTAAAATTACTATTTATTTTTTAATTTCACAGATGACATAGCCGAGACTCAAAGAACTTGCATAAGTTTATCAAGCCAAGAGAGCTAATCAATGGTAGAGTCAGGATTTGAACCAGGGTCTCTTGGATCCAAAGCCACTACCCTTTCTCTTAAGCCATTTGTGCTGCTTGCATGTTGTCTCTCATTTGGCATTCAAGGCCTTCAGTAATATTATCCTCCTATCATGACCAGGCACCTTCAAGTGGGAGAGGTAGCGTATTTTTCTCCAGAATTTCTTTTCAATGTACTCTAAATGGTGTCCTTGATATAGGCCATTATAATGTCACTAATCATCTTTCAGTAATTATTGGGCCTTTACTGGGTACATTCTTCCATTCTGTGCTTGAAGAACTTTGCCAAATTTAAAGTGATAGACTATGCATAAGTTTGGGACCTAGACAAGGCAAGCTGTGCAATTACAGACAAATTCCTTAAGGACTAGCTAAGACTTTCCATTCCCATTTTTCATCTTACTTCAATTTCAGAGTGTCCATCAATTCCAGGTCGCTTTAGTTTCCTCCTGGGAAATTTCCCCCATCCTTTTATTATTTTGAAGCATCGTGCCACATCTTTCTGTCAAAGTACAAAAACCCATCCGCTACTGTTGGTTTCCAAGATGTCTGGATAAACAACAAGCAAAAAAGACTCCAAACCTCCAAGTCCACTCTTGAGAAACAATCACATGAGTTTCCTCAATACCCAGCCAGGAAGCAAAGTTCATGTACAGGCTACTGCTATAGTCCAGATGAGAAATACGGCTGACTAAGATTAAGCTTTTAGTCTCAGAAATTGGGAGTCATTGAACAATTGAAAATATGCTTTGTAAGTAGAGTTACAGTTATTTGACTGCAAAACAAATGATTAGACCTAAGGACAGGAATGAGCAGTTAGAGAAAGAACAGCAGCAGGAGATGAAGGTTTCTCCTTGGAGGAGATCTGGGTGGATGTTTTTGCTCCAAACTGAGATGCCAAAGGACAGAGAGTTGATATAAAGCGGGGATAACTAGTGTTCTCTTTGATTACGTTCAAGTTGAGATGTTTCTTGGACACCCCAGTGAAAACATTGATTGGGTCACTGATGTGTTCATCTCATGCTCACTGGAGAGGTCAAGCTGGAAGCACAAATTAGAGTGTAATTGTTGATGCTAATAACAAATATTTTATGCACATATATGTCTTACTATAAGGAATAACAAATATATTTACATGTATATTTTAAGACTACTACCCATGATGTCCAATTAGCATAAGTGCCCTTTGGAGATTAAAGTCTATATTCACAGCAATTTTTTTTAAATTAAAAAATTAAAAAGAACTTCCATTTCCATTAGTTTGCCTACCTAGAGATTTGAAGAGCTCTCCTGTTAAGAAAACAACAGGATCCTGATTAAAATATACTTTTAAAGTACGTTGCTGGGCCTCAGGAAGAGATACTGCCAATTATTATTTTAAAAAATCCTTGAACTGAAACCTAAGTGGGGAGCAGTGAGCAGTAAATTGATCCTAAAGCTGAGGCTGTCCTGAGGGCAAATAATGACACCATTACAGGAATCAAGATATGAGAGTTGGGCTCTCAAATAACGTGGAGAACAAAAATGTCCACTGAGCATTTTAGCCAGGATCCCTAAAAGGGGCTAATTGGTCTTCCTTTCCTGCCTACCAAAGCCAGACTCTCGCAGAAACAATTAATGCCTTCCTGGGTGACAGCATCCGCAGTTCAGGTCCTATGGAATTTACAGATTAAGATCAACCAGATAGGGAATTGTAAATTGGTGCAGCCACTATGACAAACAGTATAAAGTTTCCTCAGAAAATTAAAAATAGAACTATTATATGATCCAGCAATTCCGCTTCTGGGAATCTATCCAAAGGAAAAGGAAACACTAACTCAAAAATGTATCTGCACCCCCATGTTAATAACAGCATTATTGACAATAACCAAGACATGAGAACAACCCAAGTGTGCATTTGATGGATGAATGGATAAAGAAGTTACACGATGGAACATTATTCAGCCATAAAAAAACAAGGAAATACTACCATTTGTGACAACACGGACGGACCTTGAAGGCATTATGACGAGTGAAATAAGTCAGACAGAGAAAGACAAATATCTTATGATCTCACTTCTATGTGGAATCTAGGAAAAAAACCAATGAATTCATAGAAAAAGAGATCAGATTTGCAGTTACCAAAGGCAGGCAGGGGGTCAAGGAAAATTCGAAGAAGGTAGTCAAAAGACACAAACTTCCAGTTATAAGATAAATGAGAACTAAGGATGTAATGTACAGCACGATGACTATAGTTACCACTCTTGTATGATATATAGGAAAGTTGTTAAGACAGTAAATCCTAAGAGTTCTCACCACAAGGAGAAAATATTTTTCCTTTTTTCTTTTTATTGTATCTATATGAGAAGACAGACGTTAGCTGAACCTATTCTCGCAGTCATTTCACAACATGTGTAAATCAAACCATCATGCTGCACGCCTTAAACTTATACAGAAATGTATGTCAATTGTTTCTAAATAAAACTTTGGGGAAAAAAACTTAACTACTCCACACCTCTGCTAGGTAGTTACAGCAGAAAAAAGTAAAAAGATTAATCATATATAATCTTCACAATCAATTTTTACCAAACAGAAAGGAAAACAATCCAAAGTGAGAGTCAGAAGAAGGAACAAACTGCGGATTTATGTCCCCAAGACACCAGGTATTGAAATCATCAAAAGTGGAATATGAAGAGGGCCGGCCCAATGGTGTCATGGTTAAGGTTGCGCCCCCTGCTTCAGTGGCCCAGGGTTTGCAGGTTTGGATCCTGGGTGCAGAACTACATAGTGCTCATCAAGCCATGCTGTGGGGCATCCCACATACAGAGCAGAGGAAGATGGGCACAGAAGTTAGCTCAGCAACAATTTTCCTCAGCAAAAAGAGGAGGACTGGCAACCGATGTTAGCTCAGGGCCAATCTTCCTCATCGAAAAAAACAAAGCAAAACAAAAAGTAGAATACGAAATATCCATGCAGCAAATATTTGAAGACATTAGAAATAGGATCACTAAATGAGTCAATGACTAAACGACTATCAAAAATGGTTAAATTAATAATGAAAATAAATCCTTGGTTTAAAATCTTTACACAGATTAAACTGTAGACTCTTGTTTTTTACAAGTGAGCCATACCGAACTTGGAAGAACAATGATTCTCATCACATAAAAAGTCTTTCAGATATTAAGAAAATAGGTAACATTCACCAACTCATTCCGTGCGGATAAGATAATTTTGAAAAGAGAAACAGACAAGTGCAATATGAGAAAAGAAAAGATGAGACAATCTCACTTATAAACTTAGGGAAAATATAATCAAAATGTTAACCTAACAAATCCTAATGGGTCTGTAAACAGTAATACGTCATGAGAAATTTGTCTTCATCTCAGGAATGCAAGGATGGATAAGTATTAGAAAATCTCTGAGAATTATTTTTCGTCATTATAAACAAATAGAAATGTTTAAGATGTAAGAAAATGATCTGATGAGATTTAAGATTGTTCATGATACCTTAGTAACTTAGAAATGTAAAAAGTACTTCCTTAACCTCGTAAAGTGTACCTGTCCAAAACCTGTAGCAAATATTATTTTTGTTTTTGTTTTTGTTTTGTGAGGAAGATTGGCCCTGAGCTAACATCTGTGTCAGTCTTCCTCTGTTCTGTATGTAGGATGCACATGGCTTGACTAGCGGTGTGCAGGTCCACACTCAGGGTCTGAACTCATGAACCCCAGACCACCGAAGCAGAGTGCCTGAACATAACCACTACACCATGAGGCTGGCCCCCAAATGTTGTTGTTTTTAATGAAACACATTAGAGGTATTTACCTTCAGTGCCTTAGCCTGTGCAGTAAAAGAAGAAAAAGTGATTGAAATGTATAAGGACTATAAAGGAAAACAAATTTTACTACTCATTGATGATATGATTAACAGCAGGAAAAAAACTCAGAAACTCTATAGGTAAAGAATTAAAACTAATAAATGAAGTTAGCAAGGGAGCTGATAAATTAAAAATAAGTTAATTTACATATAGTATAGAAAAGAAACAGATAATTTATGTAAAGGAAATATACAAAAATAAAGTCATGGGAAATAAGGGAATGTCTTGCAAACAGGCAAGTGACCGAGTCAGGCGCACACTAGATGTGATGAAGCAGTGAGTTTTGGGAAAACACTCACAAAGATTAAATGGTATCAGGTGTGTCGTTCCCCTTGCGCCCACCACACTCTGGGGCAACAGACTTCAGACTTCAGACTCCAATGTGGAAACCCTCATCTGTGGGCTGTGAGGATTATGAAATAAGCCAGTTCCTCTCCTGGCTCGATCAGCGGCCAAGACACCACTGAAGGACGCTGTGGCTCCAGCTCTACTCTGCCAGCTCAGCACTCACAGGGAGGGAATCTCCTTACGTGATCAGGGTCACGGGTTCGAGATGTAGTTGCTGATCAGGATGGATTAGCTTAAGCCAGTGATTTTCAAAACTGAGCATCCATCAGAATCACCTGTAGGATTTGTTAAATCACAGACTTCTGAGTCCACTCGAGAGTTTCTAATTCGTTAGATCTGTGATGAGGCCTGAAAACTTGTATTCCTAACAAGTTCCCCAGAGGATAAAGCTGCTGGTCCTATGAACACACTTAAAAACCACTGCCTTAAACATTTGGTCAGACAGTTTTGATGAAACTTACAGGAGGGCCAACCATTGCTGAAGTGAAAAAGTAAGGTAAGGAGAACGTACACAAGCAGATGACAAAGGTTATCATGAAGTTATAGTAAAGAAATGGTGAAAGGACAGTCAAATCGAGAAATTATAGTGCGTCTGGATACAGATGCATGTATAAAAGTTCAATACGCTAGAGAGGTGCGTTGCAGATCACTGAGCACTGGATGGACTAGCTGATAAATGGAGCAAGGGTAACTGCTACCGATGCAGGAGAAAAAAGGAAGAGAATGTCTATATTACATCATACACAAAGACATGTGAAAGGCAAAGGGTTAAACTCTTTAAGTAAATTTGGAGAATATTTTGATGAATCCATGGTAGGGAAATAGTTCTTAATCAAACTCAAAAATATTAATCATGAATAAAAAGATTGATGTTTGATTACATTATGATTAAAACTCCCTGCTTATTAAAACACTATGTTATAAAAGGGAAAAGAGAAGCCAAAAAGTGGGAGGAGATATCTAAACTATACATATATAAGAAACTAAAATATAAATAACTCCTAAAAATCAATGAAAAATATCAAAATCCCTTAAATCCTGAAGACTGTATATAACATAATACCATATCTGGCAAACCCTGTGGAACCAATGATAAAAATAGCTGAAAAAAGATAAAAGGTTTTAGTAAGATAGGAGGATATAAAATTGATATGCAGAAATCAATAACATTACTATATACAAGGAATAACTAGGTGGAAAATATGTTGGACAAAGCTGCATTTTCAATAGCAACAAGGAATTTAAAAATATTAAGGAATATCCTTATAAGAAATGAGTAATGCCTATATGCAAAAAAATTCAAAATGTTCCTGAAAGACAAGTAAGTATGAATTAATGGAAAGCTCTTGTTTAGGATGACTCAGCATCATAAAGATGTCAATTTTCCCTAAGGTAAATGAGGCACAACGTGATCCCAGTAAAAGTTCCAACATGTTTGTTTATGGAGCTGTAAATGTTGATGACAAAATTCTTATGGAAAGCAAACATGCAAAGGAACAGAAAAGTACTAAAAAAGAAAGCTACAAGGAGGAACTAGCCTATAAGACATAGCATAAAACATATTATAAAGCTTTACTAATTAAATCAGTACAGGACTGGCTCATGACTAGATAAACAGACCGGTGGAATAGAACAGAAAGCTCATACACATGAAATGTTAGTCTCTTATAAAAATTGGTGTCTCAGAACACTGTTTCCAAGATGAACATACTAAGACATGGTGCTGGTTATATTTTGAATAAATAGATCAGGGAAATAAAAAAAAAGAGAGAAAGAGAAATTAAACTTTCATAAGCCATACAAACCCTTGGGAAAAAAAAGAGTGATTTCAGGTATAAGTTGGGTGTAAAGTTTTCCAACTATGATTAAAAATCCATTCATAGTAAAAGGAAGATTGATAAATATGGCTATAAATAAGTAAAAGAAAAAAATCTTTTCCATTAAAGAGGGAAAATAAAATCTGATTGAGAAATAAGCTAAACAATTAGAACAACTCACAAAAACTGGAAAATTTCTCTTAAACATGTAAAAAGGTAGTCACCTTCTAATGATTAGAAAATGTAAATATATATATAAATATAATTTTCATCTGTCAATTTGGCAAAAGCCCAAGACTCCAGATTATCAGATTTCCTAAGTGCATTCTCCAGAGGCAATGATACTCTAGTAACAATTAGCCCACCTGGATATTAGATCGTGATTTCTAAACACCATTCTTCACTAAGAAGAACCAAATCTCCGGATAAAAGCTTGATACCTGACTGGTTTCTTCCTCTCCCCAAATAAAGCCCACCACCTTGAGCCCAGCGGTCCCCGGGTTATCCCCTATGTCTCTCTACAGCTGGCCCTCCTCCAATATGGGGATTATCACAATTCCTAACCCTTGGGCCCACGGGGGTCCCTAAAAAATGGATTTTAGCCACATCTGGGGCGGCGAAAGTACAGGATGAGCCTGGAATGTCTTGTGCCAGAAAGCAAGACTGTGCTCAAAGAATAGTGGGACAGGTCAAAAGGACATAGAAGCAAACCCAAAGGACTCTTACCGGCCAAATCTGTTCCAATTCAAATATCAAAATAAATATGTTATCAATGGACTATAAATTATAGAATCAAATAAGGATACTTGATTACATATGGGTATAAATAAACACGTGGATAAATAAATGAGAGAGAATGGAACGTTTTCCCTTAGAGTATAACACAAAGTAGTAAGTGTAGAAGTGAAGATGACATTAGGAAATCATCATTTGAGAACCACCACAGTTATAATTATTTGTGGCAAGAATCATCAATGGATGCTAAAACTAGTAGATAAAACTTTAACGAGAAACAGAATATTTACATGTCTCAAATTACTTTTCCACAATATACTTATTAATGACAAAGGAAAAAACATTACATTTACAGTGAAGAAATCTGGCAGACACAACCTTAAGCAAAATAATCAAAGCTAACATTATTAGTGATGGTGTGGAAGATAGGATGTGCCTCCTGATCTGATATACCATGAAGGACAAGGCATCACTTGTATGATAGTTTTACCAAAAATACATAAACAATACATAATCATGAGGAAATTTTAGATGAACAGAAATTGAGATATTTTCTACAAAATAAATGGCCTGAACTCTTAAAAATATGAGGCTCATGGACAGGAGACTCAGAAGTGGATCCGGATGAAAGGAGACTAAAGACACACAACAACCAAATGCAATGTAGGATCCTGGACCAGATTTTTCTTTTCTATGAAAAATTTTAGTGGGACAAGTAATGTAATTTGAATAAGGATAATAAATTAGATTCTAATATTTTGTACACATTAATTTTGAATTTGACAGTAACTGGTTGTATAGTATATTTTCCTTCTTGTTAGGAAATATACATTCAAATATTCAGGAGTAATGGGACACCATATCTTCAATTTCTTTTCAAATGATTCAGAAAAAGAATAGAGAGAGAGAAAGAATCTAAGAATTGGAGAACAACAAAGTGAATATGATAGTAAAGTACTAACATTGGACAATCTGAGTGAAGGGTATATGGAATTCTTTGTACATTTTTTACTCTTCTGTAAGTCTGAAATTATTTCAAATGAGAAAGTATGAAAGAGAAGATTCTTTTTTTTTTTTTTTTTTTTTTAAAGATTTTATTTTTTCCCCTTTTTCTCGCCAAAGCCCCCTGGTACATAGTTGTATATTCTTTGTTGTGGGTCCTTTTAGTTGTGGCATGTGGGACGCTGCCTCAGCGTGGTCTGATGAGCAGTGCCATGTCCGCGCCCAGGATTCGAACCAACGAAACACTGGGCCGCCTGCAGCGGAGCGCGCGAACTTAACCACTCGGCCACGGGGCCAGCCCCGAAAGAGAAGATTCTTAAGGCACACTTCAGAACTAGCAAAATAAATTCTGTTGGAATGAGGCCAAAGAAAATGTATGTTTGACAAGTTTCCAAGTTCGTTTTAATAAACAATAAAATGTATTTATCATAGCTCTAAAAATCAAAGTAAAACAGAGATAAAAAACAAAAACAAAAACACAAGGGGCTGGCCCAGTATCATAGTGGTTGGGTTCACGCACTCTGCTTCGGGGGCCCAAGGTTCCCGGGTTTGTTTCCTGGGTGTAGACCTACACACTGCTTCTCAAGCCATGCTGTGCCAGGTGTCCCACATATAAAATGGAGGAAGATGGGCATGGATGTTAGCTCAGGGCCACTCTTCCTCAGCAAAAAGGGGAGGATTGGAGGTGGATGTTAGCTCAGGGCTAATCTTTCTAAAAAAAAAAAAAAAAAAAACCAAAAAACAACTAGTAGATATCCTATCTATTTTCTTCTATTTTTCAGTGAGTACATTATAATTTTTTTCCAGACAAAATTCTCATTTATGCTTTTTCTTACCTCTCAATTTGATGGCAAGATACTTGAGGCCATTAGGCTTGGATGGGAAGGACACACTCATAAACGATCATTCCTGTAGGGCTGAATCTTTGTGCCTTTGTAGCTCAAAGGCTTTTCAATATTATTTCCTTTCACTTAGGTCCAGAAAAAGCTTTTCTGACTCTTTATAACCCTCACTTTTTGCACTCTTTCTACACTTACTTTCATTTTTGCTTGCAAACCAATTCATTCTTGCTTTCTTCTAATACATTGTTAGCCCTAGAAGTAGCAATCTAAGCTCTACCAACCTTCTGTTATCTGACCTTTCTCCCTAGAGCCATAGACGCAGGAGATTCTTGGTCTCTCTTTCACAACATTGCGAGTGCTCAAGGTGAAAAGGATTCTTATGTCTTCAACATCATATGTCTTCAAAAGGGTTGTCTCGGGCTTGGGTATCTGCTAGAAACAGGTAAGAGAAAGGGGATTTTAACTGACTGTATTTTATAGGCCAATGTGGCGTGTAACCATATGGCACATCTACTTACTTCCCATTTGTCAGAACTCAATCATGTTCTAACCTAACCGCGAGGCAGTCTGTAAAATGAAGTGCAGCTGTTTGTCTAGTAGAAAAGAAAATTACCTTAGCGATCAGCTAGTCAGTCTGTAGTTTATAACCAAGTCTATAAGATTTTATCATTTTGCTTTCAACATTTGTATGTTCTCATACTATAACTAGCTGTCTTTTGAATAAATGTGGCCATTTAAAAACAATTCTGACAATCACTTTTTCATTGTGGTAAAATATACATCACAAAACTTATCATTTTAACCATTTTTAAGTGTATACTTGAGTGGCATTGAGTACATTCACATTGCTGTGCAATTGTCACCACCACCCATCTCCCAAAACTTTTCGTCTTCCCAAGCTGAAACTCTGTGCTCATTAACTACTAATTCCCAATTCCTCATCCCCCATTGCGGGCAGTCGCCATTGCATTTTCTGTCTCTAAATTTGACTAGACCAGATATCTCATATAAATGGAATCACATAACATTTTCCTTTTGTGCCTGGCTTATTTCATTTAGCATAATGTCTTCCAGGGTCATTCACGCTGTAGCACGTGTCAGAATTTCATTCTTTCTTAAGGCTGAATGATTTTCCATTTAATATATATGCCACATTTTGTGTACCCATTCATTCATCAATGGACATTTGGGTTCCTCTTGCCTTTTGGCTATTGTGAGTACTGCTGCAATGAAAAGTGATCAACAAATATTGGTTCAAGTACTTTCTTTCAATTATTTTGAGTGTATCCTCAGAAGTGGAATTGCTGGGTCATATAATAATTCTGTGTCTAATTTTTTGAGGAACAATCATGCTGTTTTGCACAGCAGCTGCATAAAGTTTCCAATCAGAAATGCATGAAGTTTCCTGTTTCTTAACCTCCTTGACAATACTTTTTGGTATTAGCCGTCTTAATGTGTGTCAGTGCTATATCACTGTGGTTTGGATTTTCATTTCACTAATGATTAGCGATGTTGAGCTTCTTTCCATGTACTTATTGGTCAGCTGTGTATTATCTTTAGGGAAATGTCTATTCAAATCAGTTGCCCATTTTTTAATCGGGCTTTTTTTTTTGGCTGTTGTTGAATTATAGGAATTTTTATATATTTTGCATATTACTCCTTTATGAGATATATGATAAGCAAATATTTTGTACCATTCTGTGGGTTGTGGTTTCACTCTCTTGATAGTATCCTTTGATGCACAAATTTTTTATTTTTCTTGGCTTTGTTGAGGTATAATTGACAAGTAAAATTGTGATATATTTAAAGCGTCAATATGATGATTTGGTATACATAAATACTGCACAAGAATTGCCACATCAAGTTAATTAATGCATCCTTCACTTCACAAATTAATTAATTATTTGTGGTGAGAACACAAATTCTATTCTCTTCACAAATTCCCAACTAGAATCACCATGTTATACGTTAGATCCTCAGAACTTATGCATCTTATAACTGAAAGTTTTTATCCTTGTACAAGGTTCTCCCTATTTCCTTCATGCTACAGCCCCTGGCAACCACTATTCAGCTTTCTGTTTCTATGAATTTGACTTCTTTTTTTTGAGATTCCACATGTAAGCAATACCATGCAGTATTTACCTTTGTCTGGCTTATTTCACTCTAGGTGCATCCATGTTGTTACAAATGGCAGACTTTTCTTCTTCTTTTTTTTTCCTAAGGAAGATTCACCCTGAGCTAACATCTTTTGCCAATGCTCCTGTTTTTTTGTTTGTTTTTTTGCTTAAGGAAGATTAGCCCTGACCTAACATCTGTGCCAATGTTCCTCTATTTTGTAGGTGGGTCACCACCAAAGAATGGCTGATGAGTGGTGTAAGTCTGCGCCCAGGATCCAAACTCACGAACCCAGTCTGCCAAAGCAGAGCATGCTGAACTTAACCACCATGCCACGGGGCTGGCCGCTTCTTCATTTTTTAAGGCTCAATAATATTCAATTATATATAGAGATACCACATTTTCTTTATCCACTCATCTGTTGACAAACACAATTCCTTGGCTAATATGAATAATACTACAGTGAACATAGAAGCTTAGACTCTTTTTGAGATAGTGATTTTTTTATACTTTGGATATATTCCCAGATGTGGGATTTCTGGATCATACAGTAGTTTTATTTTTAATTTTTGAGGAACTTCCATACTCTTTTCCATAGTGGCTGTACCTGTTTCCATTTCTAACAAGAGTTGCCTTTCTGGATTGTATGTGCATTTTTATAATAATGATGCTTTCAACTTATGAATACGGAATATCTTTCTATTTGTGTATTCTTCAATTTCTTTAATATTTTATATTTTTTTCAGTGTAGAAGTTTTTCATCTTCTTGCTTAAATTTATTTTTAAGTATTTTATTCTTTTTGATGCTTTTGGAAATGAGATTTTCTTAATTTCTCTTTCAATTAATCTGTTCTTAGTGTACAGAAATGGAACTAATTTTGTATTATTGATTTTGTATTCTGAAACTTTACTGAATTTATTGATTAGCTCTAACAGTTTTTTGGTAGAGTCTTTAGGGTTTCCTATATATACAAGATTATTATTATTTCTATATATAAGATTATGTCATCTGCAAAAGACACAATTTTACTTCTTCCTTTTCAACTTGAATGCGCTTTATTTCTTTTTCTTGCCTAGTTACTCTAGCTTGGACTTTCAGCAGTATGTTAATTAAAAGTGGCACAAGTGAGCATCCTTGTCTTGTTCCTGATCTTAGAGAAAAAGCTTTGAGCATTTTACCTTTGAGTATGATTTTAGCTGTAGACCTGTCATATATGGCCTTTATTATGTTGAAGTGTGTTCCTTCTATGCCCAATCTGTTGACAGTTTTTATCGTGAAGGGATATTGAATTTTGTCAAATGCTTTTTCTGCTTCTATTCAGATGATCATATGATTCTGAGTTTTCATGTTGCTAATGTGGTGTATCACATTTATTGATTTGCATATTTTTAAGCATCCTTGCATCCCAGGAATAAATCCCACTTGACCATGGTTTATGATCCTTTTAATTATGTTGAAATAAGTGTACTAATGTTTGTTGAGTATTTTTGCATCTACCTTCATCAGGGATATTGGCCTGTAACTTTTCTAATTTATAGTGTCCTTGTCTGGGTTTGATATCAGGGTGATGCTGGCATCATAAAATGAGTTTGGAAGTCTTTTCTCCTCTTCTACTTTGTGGAAGAGATTTAGAAGGATTGGTATAATTTTTCTTAAAATATTTGTTAGATTTCACTAGTGAAGCCATCTGGGCCTAGACTTTCCTTCACTGGAAGATTTTTAATCACTGATTCAATCTCCTTACTAGCAATTGGCCTGCTCAGATTTTCTATTTCTTCATGATTCAGCTTTTGTAGGTTGTATATTTCTTAGAATTTACCCTTTCTTTCTATGTTGTCTAATTTGTTGGTGTATAATTGTTCATAGTAATCTCTTATGATCCTTACTATTTCTGAGTTATCAGTTGTAATGTCTTCTTTTTCATTTTCGATTAAAATCTTCCCTCTTTTTTTCTTAATTTGTCTAGCTACAGGTTTGTTTATCTTTTCAAAAAAGCCAGTTCTTCCTTTCATAGATCTTTTCTATTGTCTTTTTAGTTTCTATTTTATTTATTTCCACTCTGATATTTGTTACTTCCCTCCTTCTACCAACGTTAGGCTTAATTTGTTCTTCTTTCTCTAGTTCCTTGAGGTATAAAGTTAAGTCATTTATTTGAGATCTTTCTTTTTTAATGTAGGCATTTATCACTGTGAACTTCCCACTTCAAACTGCTTTTGCTGCACCCCGTAAGTTTTGGTATATCATGTTTCCATTTTCGTTTATCTCAAGATATTTTTTGATTTCTCTTTTGATTTTTTTTCTTTGACCCATTGGTTGTTCAGGAGGATGTTTAATCTCACATATTTGTGAATTTTCCAGTTTTATGTTGTAACTAATTTTTAGTTTCATACCGTGGTGGTAGGAAAAGATGTATGCTTGAGAAGTTGTGTATATTGCTGCTGTTGGATGGAATGTCTGTGTGTGTCTGTTAGTTCCATCTAGTCTAACGTGTATTTAAGTCTAATATGTCTATATTGATTTTATCTCTGAGTGATTTATCCATTGTTCAAAATGGAGTTTTCCTACTGTTACTGCGTTGCTGTCTATTTCTCCCTTCAGATCTGTTAATATTTTCTTTATATATTTAGAAGCTCTGATATTGGGTGCATAAATATTTACAATTGTTATATCTTTTTGACCCCTTTATTGTTATACAATGATCTTCTTTGTCTCTTGTTCCCATTTTTGGCTTGTTAGAGTCCATTTTTTCTGATATAAATATTGCTACCCCTGCTTTGTCTCAATTTCCTCTTGCGTGGAATATCTTTTTCCATCCCTTCACTTTGAGCCTATGTACATCCTTCAAGCTGAAATGAATCTCTTGTAGGCAGCATATAGTTGCGTCTTTTGTTTTTTTTCCTTCAGACAGTCTATATCTTTTTCTTGAGAATTTATTCTATTTACATTTAAAGTATTGATAGCTACAGACTTACTATTGTCATTCTGTTAGTTGTTTCCTGGCTGTTTTGTAGCTCCTTTGTTCTTTGCCTCCTATCTTACTTTCTTCTTATGCTTTGATGCTTTTTATAGTCATATGCTTTCATTCCCTTCTCTTTATCTTTTGTGTATCTACTGTAGGTTTTTGCCTTGTGGTTATCATGATACTTACATAAAGCATCTTATAGTTATAGCCATCTATTTTGAGTTGGTAACAACTTAACTTGGAATGCATACAAAAGCTCTACATTTTTACACCCCCATACGTATTTTATGTTTCTGATGTCACAGTTCACACCTCCCAATAAGGAGGATTGCAGTCAGCGCCTAGATGCAGACTGATTGGAAGCTAGACCTACAGGCAGCAGTGGTGAAAATATGCATCAAACCTCTTTCAGGGAGAAACTAGGAGATGGGCATTTTTGTCTGTTCCCTCTGTGCTTAGCCTAGGTGTATAGCCATAAGGAAAACTGCTGCACCCATTTGAAAACATTCTCTTTGTTTGCTATAGTCCTATGGATTGTGTGAATACAATTGCTGTTTGTTATCAGAGGTATGTGATTTGGAGGCCCAGATATCAGCCTTAAAAGTTGAGGTACCAGATGAGTAGACAAGTTCCTTCCAGGCAGATATTGGTGACTTGGTTTTATTGTTGGAATGAGCTGGAGGGAGAAGTAGAGAAAAGTGCCTACCTGCTCTTCTGGGCTCCAGGGATGGTCACAGTAAGCACCTAGATGCATGCTAATATGGACCCTGAGTAGCAGCTTGTGAACTAAGCAGTCAAACACCTCCCAGGGAATGACTAGAAATAGGCATTTTTGTCTGCTCCCTCTGCTCTGAGTGCTGGGGTATAGCTGTGGTGAGTGCTCTTGCCTCCATTAAAAACTACTTGTTTGTTTGCCATAGTCCTGTGAGTCTCAAGAATACCAGCCTGTTGAGTTTCAGAGCTTGGTGTTTTGGGGGCCCACTCCTTGGATGGGCATATTAAAAGTTGGGGCACTAGATGTTAAGTTCAAACCCTTTGCTTATCAGAGAGAAGCTGGGAATTGGGGGTTCCCTCTTCATTTAATGGTGCTGTGGTGTGTGTGGGTTTTATGGAGAGAGTATGTCTCAGTCTTTTCTACTTATTTTAATGTGAGCATTTTTGCAGTCAGCTGATGTGTAGGAATCACCCAGCTAGTTTCTCGATTTCCTTCACAGGGAATAGCTCCATGTGTAGCTGTACCTTTAGTGCATCTGTGGGATGAGGGAAATTCAAGCATCTCCTGTGTCACCATCTTGGTCCATAGTCTCTCACAAATGTTTTTAATTTTAACATACTTTAGTTTTTTTCCTATTTTTTCTTTTGTTGCTTGTGCTTTTGGTGTCATATCCAAGAAATTATTCCATATACAATGTCATATAGATTTCCTCCAGTTTTCTTCAGAGTTTTATAGTTTTAGCTCTTTCTTTTAGATTTTTTATCTATTTTTATCTATTTTTTAATAAAGTGTAAGGTAAGGATCCAAGTTCATTCTTTTGTCTGTGAATATCCAGTTTTTCCAACATTATTTGTTAGAAAGTCTTTTCCCCATTGAATTGTCTTGGCATCCTTGTCAAAAACCATTTAACCATATATGAGGGTTAATTTCTCGGCTCCCTATTCCATCGATCTATAAGCCAGTCTTTATGGCAGTAACACATTCTTGATTACTGTAGCTTGTGGTCAATTTTGCAACCAGTAAATGTGAGAACTCTAACTTTGTTCTTCTTTTTCAAGATCATTTTACCTGTGCAGAGAGAGTCCCTTGAGATTGCATATGAATTTTTAAGCGATTTTTCTTTTTCTGCAAAAGACTCCATTGGGATTTTTGTTTTTTTTAAGATTTTATTTTTTTTCCTTTTTCTCCCCAAAGCCCCCGGTACATAGTTGTATATTCTTCGTTGTGGGTTCTTCTAGTTGTGGCATGTGGGACGCTGCCTCAGCGTGGTTTGATGAGCAGTGCCATGTCCGCGCCCAGGATTCGAACCAACGAAACACTGGGCCGCCTGCAGCGGAGCGCACGAACTCAACCGCTCGGCCACGGGGCCAGCCCCTCCATTGGGATTTTGAGAGGGATTACATTAAATCTGTAGGCCTCTTTGGGTAGCATTAACATCTTAACTATATTAAGTCTGCAATCCATGAACAAAATATGTCTTTCTATTTATTTAGGCCTCTTTAATTTCTTCCAACAATGTTTTGTAGTTTTCATTTTACAATCTTTCATCTATGTAGTTAGATTTATTTGCAAGTATTTTATTATTTCTGATGATATTGTATAGGGAATTGTTTTCTTAATTTCCTATTTGGATTGTTCATTTTAGTGTATGGAAATGCAACTAATCATTCATTAATTCTAATAATTTGTGTAAGTGTGTTGAACTTTAGGATTTTCTACGCAATAAGATCATGTCACTTTCAAACAGAGATAATTTTATTTCTTCTTTTCCAAATTGAATGCCTTTTACTTCTTTTTTCTTGCATGCTTTCTCTGGCTAGCATATGCAATACTATGTTGAATAGAACTAGCAAAAGCGAGCATCCTAGTCTTTTTTCTGATCTTAGGGGGAAAGTTTCAATCACTCAGTATGATGTTGTGGGTTTTTCATATATGGCCCTTATTGTGTTGAGGCATTTTCTTCTATTCTGAGTTGGTTGAGTGTTGTCATCATGCAATGTGTTGAATTTTGCCAATTTTTTTAATAAGTTGTGATGATCATGTTTTTTATTCTTTCATCTGTTAATGTGGTGTATTACATTGATTGATTTTCACATATTGAACCATCCTTATATTTCAGGAATAAATTCCACCTGGTCATGGTGTATTTTCCTTTTAATATGCTGGTGCATTTGGTTTGATAGTATTTTGTTAGGGATTTTTGCATTAGTAGTCATGCGTTGCTTAATGACGAGGATGTGTTGTGAGAAATACCTCATTGGTGATTTTGTTGTGCAAACATCATAGAGTGTGCTTGCACACAGCCTACCACACACCAAGGCTATATAGTACTAATCTTGTGAGACCACGACCATATATGCGGTGCATCATTGATGGAAACTTTATGTGGTGCATGACAGTATTTATAAGGAATGTTGGTCTTTAGTTTTTTTTTTTTCTTCCAGTGTTTTGGTCTGGTTTTGGTATCAGGATAATGCTGTTCTCATTGAATCTTCTAGGAAGTGTTCCCTGAACTTCAGTGCTTTTGGAAGAGTGTGAGAAGGATTGGTATTAATTCTTCATTAAATATTTGGTAAAATTTACCACTAAAGCCGCCTGGTCCAGGGCTTTTCTTTGTTGAGAAGTTTTTGATTCCCAATTCAATCTTCTTTCTAGTTATAGGTCTACTCAGATTTTCTACTTCTTCATGATTCAGTCTTAGTAGGCCATGTATTTCTAGGAATTTGTCCATTTCGTCTAGCTTATTCAACTTTTTGGTGTACAAATATCCACAGTACTCATAATCATTTTTATTTCTGTGAAATTGGCACTAATAATTTACTTTGATTTTAGCTATTTGATTCTTCTCTCTTGTTTTCTTATTTTATCTAGATAAAGATTTGTCAATTTTGTTCATCTTTTTGAACAACCAACTATTGCTTTTGTTGACTTTTCTATTGTTTTTCTATTCTCTGTGTTATTTAACTCTGCTGTAATCCTTATTATCACAAAGAATAATCTTTATTATTTCCATCCTTCTGCTTGCTTTGGGTTTAGTTTGTTTTTTATTTTTCTGGTTCTTAAGATGAAAAGTTATGTTGCTATTTCAGATCTTCTTTCACTTGTTTTTATGCTTTTTTTTGGTGAGGAAGATTGCCCCTGAGCTAACATCTGTTGCCAATCTTCCTCTTTTTAAAATTTTCTTCCCAAAGCCCCAGTACATAGTTGTATATCCCACCTGTAGGTCATTCCAGCCCCTCTGTGTGGGATGCCACCACAGCATGGCCTGACGAGCAGTCCGTAGGTCTGTGCCCAGGATCCAAATCAGCAAACCCCAGGCTGCTGAAGCGGAGTGCACAAACACAACGACTCGGCCACTGGGCTGGCCCCTTCTTTCTCTTTTAATGAATGTATTTACAGCTATAGATTTCCCTCTTAGCACTGCTTTCACTTCATTCCATTAATTTTGATATATAGTGTTTTTAATTTTTCTAGAGATATTTTCTAACTTTTATTTTAATTTCTTCTTTGACTCAGTTGTTTATGCTGTTTAATTTCCACATATTTGTGAATTTTTGAGTTTTTGCTTAACTATTGATTTTCTAGTTTCAATCTACTATGCTTGGAAAAATACTTTGTATAATTTCAATTTTTTCAAATTTATTAAGACTTTTTGTGGCCTAATATATTGTCTATCCTGGGGAATGTTTCATGTGCAGTTGAGAAAAGTATGCATTTTGTTGTTGTTAGGTTGAGAGTTCTATATATGTCTGCTAGTTACAATTGGTCTATAATGTTGAAGTTCTCTATTCGTTGATCTTCTGCCTGGATGTTCTATCCATTATTGAAACTGGAGTGTTGTAATCTCCTACTGTTATTGTACTGCTGTCTATTTTTCCCTTCAATTATATCGATGTTTGCTTTATGTATTTTGAAATACTGATATTTTGTGCATATATGTTTATAACTATTGTATTTTCTTGGTGAATTGACCATTTTATTAATATATAATGTACTTCCTTACCTCTGGTAACAGCTTTTGACTTAAAGTCTATTTTTTTGATATTAGTATATCTACCTCTGCTCTTTTTTTGTTATTATTTGCATGGGACATCTTTTTCCATTCTTTCACTTCCAGACTATGTACATACTTAGATCTAAAGTGACTCTATAGTACACAGAACATGATTGGATCCTATTTCATTATCCATTCTACTAATCTATGTCCTTTGATTAGTGAGTTTAATCCACATAAATTTGAAATAATATTTACAGGGCAGGAGTTAGTTTTGACATTTTGTTATCTGTTTTCTGCATGTCTTAAATGTTTCTGTATCTAACATTTCCTTCATTACTGCCTTCCATGTGTTTAGCTGATTTTTTGTAGTGTCTTGTTTTTATTCTTTTTTATTTCCTTTTGAAAATATTCTAATATTATTTTCTTTCTGGTTACCATGGAAATGACACATAACATACTAAAATTATAACGGTTTGTTTTATATTGATACCAACTTAACTTCAATATCATACAAAAACTCCACTCCTATACAGCTCCACACCCACTCCTCCATTTTAAATTACTGATGTCACAAATTACATCTTTAGATATTATATACCAATTAACATAGATCTATAAGAATTTTTAGGTATTTGTCTTCTAAATACTGTAGAAAATAAAAAGTGGAGTTACCAACCAAAATTACAATAATACTAGTTTTTATGTTTGCCCATATACTGATTTTTACAAGAGATCTTTTTATCTTCATATGGCTTTGAGTTACTGTCCAGCATATTTTCATTTCAACCTGCGGGATTCCCTTTAGCATTTCCGTAGGGTTGATCTATTGGCAATAATCTCCTTCAGCTCACGATTTTCATCTGGAAATGTTTTAATTCCTTTCTCATTTTTTGAAGGGTCTTTTTGCCACATATAGAATTATCACTTTAAATATCATGCCACTGCTTTCTGGCCTGCAGAATCTTTACCTTCAAATATACTCATAATTTTATTAAGGATCCCTTTCATGTGATGAGTCACTTTTCTTTCACTGTTTTCAAGATTCTCTATTTTAACAGTTTGATTTTAATGTGTTTTTGTCTGGACTTCCGTAGATTTATCCTACTTGGGTTGGTTGAACTTCTTGGATTTGTAGATTCATATATTCATTAAAATTTGGGAAATTTTCACTCGTTAGTTCTTCAAATAATCTTTGTACCCCCTTTTCTCTCTTTTTCTTTCAGTACTCCCATAATGCATATATTTGATCTACTAGGTGATTCTCTACAGAGTTCCTTAGGATACTCTGGTGTTCCAAAGTTCTTTAAACTCTATTAAATTTTCTTCATTCAATTTTTTTCTTTTGGCTCCTCAGATTTGATAATTTCAAATATTCTTCTTCAAGTTTGTAGATTCTTTTTTCTGTCTATTTGAGCCTTCTGTCGAACTCCTCTAGTGAATATTTCAATTCAGTTATTGCAATTGTTAGCTTCACAATTAATTTTATCTCTGTTGATATCCTCATCTTATTCATGTATCATCTCCTTGATTTTCTAAGTTCTTTGTCTTTTTTTTCTTTAACTCTTAGAATATATCTAAGAAGTTTGTTTAAAGTCTTTTCTAGTGTTTCCTGTGTTTCTTCAGGGATGGTTTTCTTTACATTAATGGAATATGTTTATTTTCTTTACATTAATGGAATATGTTTTCCTGTTTCTTTGTATGCCTTAAGGTTTCTGTTGTTGTTGAAAATTGAGCATTTGGAAAAAAGTCACCTTTTCCGGTCTGCAGACTGACTTTGTGCCGGGGAAGACCTTCACTAATTATCAGGGCATATTCAGACCATGTATTTTGCCTCTATGTACTTTTTTCAATACCTTCATATACACAGCTGCTTTTAAATATTTTAATTTCCCCAAAAGATTTTTTTTTTGAGGAAGATTAGCCCTGAGCTAACATCTGCTGCTAATCTTCCTCTTTTTGCTGAGGAAGACTGGCTCTGAGCTAATATCTGTGCCCATCTTCCTCTACTTTTTTTTTTTTTTAAATATGTGGGACGTTACCATAGCATGATTTGCCAACCTATGCCATGTCTGCACCCAGGATTCGAACCGGCGAACCCTTGGGCCGCCGAAGTGGAACATGCGCACTTAATCACTGCGCCACCAGGCTGGCCCCTCCCAAAGAGTTTTGTTCCAACTTCTCAGTGGGCCCTCAGATGATCTCTTATATGTTTGCACCTGTAATCTTTTATCCCAGGGTCTGTAGGTCTGTACTCCCTGGCGTGTTGCACCAGCAATGCTCACTGCTGCTTTTATAGCTTTCCCCAGGCTGAGATCTGAGCTATGCCACTTTTCCCCATTTGAGCTTTGAGACATGTGAAAGAGAAACCAGTCCCTCAGGCAGCCCCTAGACAGGTTAGAACATTACAAAGAAGATCTGCTGTATTTCCTCTGGATAAGAAAGGGAATCGGGAACTAGGCTGCTGCTTCCTTCAGACTATGGTATGACATGCTGTGTTACACATGGGGCAAACTTGAGTGAAAAGACCATGGCGTTTCTTACCATTTTGTGTGGCTTTTTCTTGATTGGGCATTTGTTGGGTTGCTGTTGACCTTTGACCATGTTCCAGAGCTCCTACAAAGTTATTTTAGATAGTCTAGTATTTTTTTTTATGTTTTTGTGGGGGAACTAGATTCTGGAACTTCCTATCCACCATCTTTCTTAAGTCCATCTCTGACAGTCATGTTTAACTGATTATCTTATTCTATTTTTATTTATTGTGGTTATTGATCAACTTGAAATTCTCTGACGCCTTTTCTTGTGTTTTAATATCTTCTTACTAACTTTCTGTGTTTTACTTTCAGTGTAGTGTAGGGGTTAATTTTGCAGACTAGGGATCCAGAGATTTCTCTGCTGACAGTGTTGGCTTCTCATTGACCACTCACGTTGCTTTGGGCAAGTTACATCTTTGAAGTTCTCATATGTGAAATGGGGCTAGCATTATACTTACATTGGGGATTAGGGCTTCAGTATGTGAATTTTATGGGGTTGCAATTCAGTCCACAGCAGACACTTACAGTAATTGCCTATTGGTGGCAAACTCTTGTTTGTATTTTATTTGTTTGTGGGTTATTTTTGGGGGCTTGGTTTTACTTTTTTTCTGAATAAGTCATTATTTTTTCCTCATTCGTGAAGGGCTCTTTCACTAGTCATACTATTACACGTTGACGATTATTTTCTCCAGTCACGTTGATGATATTTCTTCCATTGTTTCCCGATATTCTTTTTGATATTGATAAGTCTACTGTTTCTGTGATTATTGTTTCTTATATTTCTGACTTAAAAAAAATTGATTTGTCTTCTGTTTTCTGCAGTTTTATTGAAATGCTTTTGGATGTATAGTTTTCCTTCTTTCTATTGTTTAGAACATGTTAGATTTCCTGAATCTCGAGAGCCATTTCTTTCGTAATTTCTCGTCATTATATAATTACATTGGTCCCTTTCTCTGTAAATTCCTATGTTCTCTTTCCCTCTATGTTGTCCCCTGGAAATGTAAGTAAATACTCACTAGACTTTCTCACTTTATCTTCCATTTATCTCAATTTTACCCTCACTTTTCTCTCAATTCTGTGTCTTGGGAACTTATTCAGTTCTTTTTACAGTTCACAAGTTCTCTGTTCAATTGTGTATAATGTGCTGTCTAATACATACATTAGACTTTTGATTTCACAGATGATATTTTAAATTTCTATAAATTCCATTTGATTACTTTAAAAATCTGTTATTTACACAGCTATTTTCTTTGCTTGTGCTTTTGATTTCCTCTTTACTTCAGAAGTGTTATTTTTACTAGAAATTCTTTTTCTCTCTCTCTCCCTCTGTTTTACCAATCCAATCTCTGTATTAAATTTGCTTATTCCTAATTTCCGTTTGATATTCATTCTTCTGGTAAAAAATCTGTAGGTGTAGGGGCCGGCCCTGTGGTCTAGTGGTTAAGTTTGGCAGACTCTGCTTAGGTGGCCTGGGTTCATGGGTGTGGATACCGGATGTGGACATACAGGACTAGTCACTCATGCTGTGGCAGCCCCTCACATGCAAAATAGAGGAAGATTGGTGCAGACATTAGCTCAGGCCTAATTTTCCTCAAGCAAAAAATGAGGAAGATTGGCAACAAATATTAGATCAGGGTTAATCTTCCTCAGCAAAAAAAAAAAAAAAAGAAGAAGAAGAAGAAGAAGAAGAAGAAGAAGAAGAATCTGTAAGTGTAAACACTTACTCAGTATTTCATATCTGAAGATGTTTTTGTTTTGGCCTTATGTTTAAATGATTGTTTGCCTTGATAGAGAATTCTAGGTTGACAATTATTCTCTCTAAGCACTTTGATTCAACTGTTCCCTTTCCTTCTGGTATTTTTTGTTGAGACAGGACATCTGTTTGTCTTGATGATAATACATTATGATCGTCATTCACTGCTAAGTAATCTGTCTTTTCTCTATGGATTTTTTGTTTTTGTTTTTGTATTGTTGTTGTTGGGTTTTCTTTCATATCTTTGATGTTCTGCAGTTTTATTACTGTGTGTTTATTTTAGATTTATTCTCTTTAATACTCAGTGTGTTCTTTCAATCTGAGCCCCATGATTCTTGTAAATTTCAGAAAACTCTCAGTCAAAACCCCAGTTTGAATATTGATTTTCTGTCATTTTCTTCATTATTTATTTCTGGAACTCTTATTAGGCATATGTTAGAATCTCTGAATTGATCCTTCTGGTTTTTAACTTCCTTTTCATATTTGTGATCTTTTTAGCTTTCTGTACAGTGTTTTGCACTGTACTCCAAATCACTAAATATATACTCTAGATTTTACATCATTTGAGGATTTTGGTTTCTGTCATGTTTTTTTTCTTTTCCAGATTTCTGTTTAGGTGGCTTTTTTCTTTTATTTGGGTCATTTCTCATGCCACTGTCTCAGAGAAACCTTCTCTTATCACCTTATCTAACGATCCCCTCCCTCATCTCTCTGACCTCCTTGTTTTTGCTTTATTTCTCTTCATAGCTCTGCTAACTCTGTGAAATGTTTGTTCTTAATTTCCTTCCTTCCTTCTTTTCTTCCTTCCTTTCCTACCTTTACTCTTGCCTTTCTCTTTCATTACAAGCTGCTAGTAGTAGACTTCTCTGTTTTATTCATCATTATATTTTTGGCACCTAGAACAGTGCCCGACAGTAGATGCTTAATAGATATCTGATGAATGGATAATTCTCTTTTATTTTCCTTTGTGTTAAGTCAAATCTATTTTTATTTTTTATTTGTTGTTTTTTTAAAATAATATTATTGATTTTTCTAACTTTTGAGTATTTTTAATTGTATAATTACTGTTTTGAATTTTTCTGTCAGTTAATTTCCTGACCTTTTGAATTAGTTGGCTGCCTTACTTAGCCTAACTTTATCCAGGTGACTGGAATCTCAGTTTGTATGTTCCCTGTGGGAAGCAACTCTTTTCTCTCTTGCTCCCTTTGTGCTCCCCTCTCTCTCTCTGTTTAGTGGTTCAATGATTCCGGACATGTTCCAGAATCAGGTTTCAGGGTGGCACTTTGCCCTTCTGTCCCCAGTGCTATCACAGTTCACTCACTGATCCTTCGGGTGCTTTGGTGAGGTTCTGATTATCAGGTGTTCTCTGTTCTCTCTCACTATCTAAGTTGTGTAGGTCAACAAGAAGCAGCCCTGACGTGGTAACTACCTTTTTTCCCTCACTTTTTCATGGATGAGGGCTCTGTTCTAGCCCCTCTTTAGGAACCGAGTCTCAATCTATTCTTTTCCATTCATGGAAAGACTTTTTTCCCTCCGTTATGATAAAAAGACAAATGTCCAGTTTTCTCTACCTATTTTGTGATCAGGAACTCAGAATGCCAATTTGCGGCTTCACCTCACTTGCTGATGTGCATTTTAAGAGTGGCTAAGCCTTTTAGTTAAAAAAAAGGAAGACTATCTATCAAAGTTATGTGCTCAGAGCAGAAGGGGAGGAAGGGTATTTACAGCAAGAATTTATGCAAAGTTTAAAAATATTAAGTATAATACAAATATAGGAGTGCACTCCAAAAGTGTACAAATTAGCAACTTTCATCATATAAACAGGAGATTAAAGATCAACCAAATCAGGAGATAAAACACTGCCAGCATCCAAAAGCCATTTTCATGCCCCTACTCTTTTTATGTGTAGCTATAATTTGCTTTCACTGCTGTAAATATACATCAGGGCAAACTATGGCCTGTGCCTCAAATCCAGCCCACTACCTGCTTTTGTAAATAAAGTTTTATTGGAACACATCCCTGCTTTTCATTTACATATTGTTCATGGCTGCTCTTGTGCTAAAATGGCAGAGTCGACTCTTGCAACAGAGATGTTTCAGAAAGCTGAAAATATTTAGTATCTAACCCTTCACAGAAAAAGTTTGTTAGTTCCTTCATTACCTGGTTAGACTGCAATATTTTATCCATTCTAATGTTGATAGGGATATAGATTGTCACTAATTTCTGATACTTCAAGTAATGCTGCCATGAACATTCATCTACATTTCTCATGGATCACACGTGTATGTCTCTGTAGCAGTATATTTAGGCGAGGAACGATTGGGTTTTAGTACACATACCTTCGATGTTAGGAGACGATGCAAGCAGTTTTCCAAAGTGATTTATCAATTTGCATTTCTACTATCAGCGTGTTAGAGTTCCTTTTGTTCCACACCCTTGGCAACATTTGATATTATCAGACCTTTTAATTTTAGTCATGTTGAGGGGTGTGTAGTTTTCATTTGCATTTTCCTGTCGGCTAATGAGATTGATCATCTTTTTATTTGTTTATTGGCCATTTGGATGTTCTCTTTACTAAAGTCCATATTCAAATTTATTGTCCATTTTTCATCTGGATTGTCCTTTCATTCCTAGATTTTGAGTGTACAAGTTATTTGTTAGTTGTATATGACAAATATTGTATTCTACTTTTTCCCTTGGCTTTTCATCTTTAAACAGTTTCTTTCGATGACAAGAAATTCATAATTTTAATATGGTCCAATTGATCAAGATTTAAGATTATTGTATTCTATTTATTTTTTGTTTGAAAAATATTTCTCTATCTCAAGCTCATGAAAACAGTCTCCTATATTCTGCTTTGTTTCTAGAAGCTGCATTACTTCACATCAAAACTTTCCCCCCGTTCCAAAGCGCCACATTAGCAAAAAACCAAACGAGCATAAATTCATGGGCCCATTCTTAGGACACTATATTTTGTTCCAAAACTACACTGTCTTAATTCTTAATATCTAATGGAGCAAGTCCTCCTGACTTGTTATTTTTTAGGAGCATCTTGGATATTCTTGAGTCTTTACTTTTCCATTTTAATTTTAGAGTTAGCTTTTCAGTTACACATACACACATCTGAAACCTGCTGTGATCCTAATGTAGACAATATTTGTATAAGTCAGTGTGGGGAAATTTTTTATTAGCCTTCTTGTTTCAGCTTCCAGGAAACTGGAAAATTTTTTTGACTTAACATTAACCTCCATATTTTTTTGAAATTTCTCCCTGTCCTTGAGTGTCTGTTCCACTTTTGCCTGTTTCTTTACAGTTGCCTCAAATTATATTTAGAGTAAAGCAAGACATATATGCAGTTAAAACTGGAAAAAGAGAGTGTGGTGTAACTCATTATCATCCATATTTATGTGATTGGGAAAATAGTACTAAAACCTGTGTCATTTTAGAAAATATAGATGTGATTTTTGGATTCAAAGCATAGTGATTCTAATTTATGTAGGCCTGAGATTTTACTCAGCTGTCAATGTTTTTATAAGCCTAGCAGGTATTTCCAATACCTAAGTCTAGGTTGAGCAGTGCTGGTTTAGGATGCTGTATGGACAGCAGGGCCTCTTCAAATGCTAATAGCAGCATCCTCTCTATCCTGGAGCAGTACAGTGAGACTTGTGTCTGTAGTCACAGTTAATTAATTTCCAAATAAATGAATCATGAGCATATCTGTTGAAATTTTTGTGTACCATCATAAAATTCTACTACCCTTTGGAGATGGATTGATGCGAACGTGGCAGTTTAGGCTTGTCTTTTTCTTTTTTGTGTGTGCACAAATGTAGTTCTCACAAATAAATTCAGTCCTTGGTGAACAATTTCCTAGGTATGTGTGTGTTCTCACTGAACAAACACAGGAGAAATGTGCCAGGCTAAACTAATGGAGTGAAAAGGCAACATATTCAGTAACTCCCTAAATCTCAAAATATGGATTAAAAACCTTATTTCCTTCCATTTTTATCTTCAGATGTATCTGTATGACAAAAACCTCTCCAAAGAGGAAGTTTTCAAGGTTTTTTAAAGTAATATTTGCTGGATTTGTATATCACATGATGGGCATTTTATCTTTTACAATTAATCCCCTCAGGCAGTCTTTGAATTAAGCAGCTATTTCTATTTTAAAAATTAAAAAATATTGAAATCAGCAAACAAATAAAAGCTTAGATTCCTTGAGCCAGTAGGAGCAGAGTCTGGCTTTGCATATTGGTTTTGGCCTTAGTGTGTGGTCCTCACATCACGTCCTTTCCACCACTCCACACGACCAAAGGGACTTCGTTGATGAATATGGAAGAGACGGGACCGTGTCCGTGACCTTAAAGAATCACTTAACTGCCATGTGAAACAGATAATAATTATTTCTACTCCCTTCACTGGAATGTTATGGCTTAATTAACATTTGTAAAGATGTTATGGATGAAATAACTGCAATCACTAACAGGCATTTATGTCCGACAATCTCTTTGGGCTTTTTGCATTTTATCTTGCAACTTGCCATAGCAATGGTACTCACTGGATTTATGAACACACCTTGGGTTCTTTTTCCTCTGCTTGTTCAGATCACCTAGATGAGAAATTGCCTTCACACTGAACAAGGTTTGTCTCTTTGTGGTAGAGAGACTATGAATAAATGAACCAGAGACAACTAGTGGCACAGGAGAGAAGCACAGGCTAGGCCAGGCAAACATGTGAGAAAAGCTGTCCAACATATCTGACATTTGCGACACCTGTAGAGTGTCATTCTTAACAATCTTTAGCTTCTACACAACTACATTATTTTTAGTCATAATCATTTAGTTACCAGTAAAGATAATTTTTTGATTTATTATTTGGTTTTAAAACCACTAAAAAATGAAAAAAAGAGTACATTTAAAGATAATATTCAAGGAAAACTTTGCATGCAGAATTAAAGTTTCCACTTACCAAAGAAAATTATCACACTTTGCTATTTGCATTCTTCTTTGCTGGTTTACGTCTTAAACTGAAATAGAAATTCAAAATGGCCATGAAGAATTACAGAATGAAACTCACTTAAGTTCTAGCTCTTCCTTTTTACAGTTCCCAGGCCATCTAGTTTATTTTGACTCTACTGTTTAAACGCAGGAATAGGCAGTATATATTGCACATTCCTTGGAGATGCAATACTGGAGACTTGAACTGCGCCCTGAGTGAAATGTGCTCAGAGTGAGCTCAAACGTGTCCAAGAACTTACTCTCCAAACAAACCCCTGGAGCTGAGTCTGTGTGTGTTGGGCTGACTGTATAACTGGGAGTTCTTAAATTAACTCTCATATAGAATACAAAGGATATGTAGTAAAAAATTTTCTCATTTTACGCATACATGTGTAATATAGAAACTCAACAGTAACTGCAACAAATGTTTAGATTTTAGACCAAAAATAGATTTTTTTCAAGAAGGAATATTTTCTCTTTGACATTGCTTGTAATTGATGAAGTATGGTGATAATAAAAGACAGGCTGATTTTGTCAGCATTATTATTACTTTTTAATTTTCTACAGACAATGCAGACCCTATTGCCTGCATTTGCGATGAATCACTCCCACTTCTTGGTCTACCTTTGCCCATAACACTTTTTTTGGTAAATATTCTATTGCCCCAATCCTAGAGATCTTGGAAAAAAAACATTTCCCTATGTAAAATACCTTTAAAGAAACCAAGCAAAGATACTAAGTGTGCATGGCACATGACAAGCTTACATAAAAATGGATCCAGGTTTCCTTCGAAAATCAGGGAAATAACAGAGTGTGCCGGTAGAATAATTTGTGAGTGAGTAAAGGGCTAAAGCACATGGTGGGACCCGTGTGTTCCACAAGAAGCTGGGTATCCAATCTGAAAGAAGGTGGGACGCAAACATCAACAACCAGCAGAGATACTTAAATCCCTCCTTCTCCATAGCTGCACTGGGGCTAATCCAGCTGATAGCCAATATCCAACTCTGAGTAATCAGAGCTAACATTCAGAGAGTCCTGAATAAGAAAGCATAGGACATAGACATCACAAGCATATTCAGTGGGGAAAACGAGGCAGACACAGAAGGCAGGGCATTCCGAAGGATGCCGGCAGAATGGCAGCATGGATTAGTAAAATGATCACAAAATAAGGTATCAAGCAGAGCTGGGCTTGAATTCAGACTCCGCAATCTATTAGCTGTATCTCCTCAACCAGTTTACTTAACCTCTCTGACCATCAGGGTCTTCATCTGCAAAATAGAGTAATGATATCTAAGGTTCCTATATTGTGACAAATATAAGAAAATAGTAATAATATATAATTTAGGTGATAATTGTCCCATGTCTAAACTGTGATACTAAAACGTACCACCTCTTTTTTGTTTGTTTGCCTGCCTCATATCCCCAACCCTTGTCTTATCTGACCCCACACTAACCTCACCCTGACTTCAGCCCAGGGCCGCACTGCACTCTCACCCCTCTATCTAGGTGAGTTTCAAAGATTGCATGGGACTGTTATTCGGGCTCGTTAGTAATAGGAAAAAGAATGGTGCCAAGTTTCATTCTCTAGACTGTAGCGTCCTTGAGGCAGGGTTATTGGACGTTCTCTGGATGGGTGCCCATCAGGTTAGGAGAAAGCTCAGAGATACTGTTAGGATTTCCACTGTCCATATTATTTGGTAGTAAAATATGATGTGTGCACTGCTTGTTTTCAGAGTCTCAAAGTGGCAGGCTTGTTGAAATTCCCCTGGTATTCTTCAAAAGGGTACATCTTGTACTACATCCATCCATTTAATCATTCATTCATTCAGCAGATACTCATTTAGTGCCTATTATATCCTAGGTGCTGTTATAAGTGTTGGCAATAATGTAATAAACCAATAATGGAGAAAGAAAATTAAAAAGAGGTAACTATATATAGCGTGTCACAGATTATTGTGTTTTGGAAAATATAAACCAGAGTAAATAGTCAGCTATTGGTGCCTCCGAGAGCATGCTCTCCTGTGGAAAATGATAAGAACATAAGAAGGTGAATGGAAATTCTCATTGCTCCTTAAGACCTCAGCAAGGAACTGCTACACTCTGACCTGGGCCCACAGTCTATTGGCCAAATCATGCCACATGGGCAAGCTTACAATCACTGGGTATGTGAGGGATATACTCAGTCCACAGTGGGTGGCATTGCAACATGGTCAAGGCATAAACGTACTTTTCTACTAAGGGAAGGGATAAAGAACTAGAGATAATGATGCAATCTACCACCCAGGGTAAGGATGATAAGGAGTGTCTGGGCAGGGAACATGCCATTTTGGCACAGTAGTCAGGGAAAGCTTCTCCCAATAGATGACATGTGAGCAAATACTTTAAGAAAGTGAGTTGGGTAAACACTTGGGAGGAGAATATTCCAGACAGAGGGAACAGCTGGTGCACAATACCTGACATGGGAGTTTGCTGGGAAGGCTAGTGCAGTTGGAGTAGTGTCTGAGCTGGAAAGCTGGAGGAGATAAAGTCCCAGATACACTGTGAAAGGGAGGAGTGTGGTGAGGAGCTGGAGCAAATTAACACAGAAACGCGTGAAGCCTCAGTCTCCATGCTGAGCGAGATGGGAAGCAATTGGAGGATTTTGAGGAGAAGAAATATGTGATTTGGCTTAAGAGGTAAAAATATAACTCTGACAGCTGTATTGAGGAAGAATGCTGGACAACAAAGGTGGAAGTAAGGGAGTTAATTAAAAGTTTACTGCAATAATCCCTAAATGGAGTGGCGTTAGCTTGATACATGGTAATAAGATACTGGAGATATTTTGAAGGTAGATCTGATAGGATTTGCAGATGGATCACACGTAGGGTATGAGAGAAAGACAAAAGTCAAAGATGATTCCAAAGATTTTTGGCTTGAGACTGGAAAGGTTTGTTGCCAATGACTGAGGTGGGGAATATTGTAAGCTATGACATTTAGGAAATCTGGTTCTCATTGGTGGCAATAGTGACTTCTCTTCCTCTGATCTTCAATGCTGGGAAAACTTTATCAAAACAGTGCAACTACCATAATAAAATTATCATTTAGGTTTTTAAATGTATCTATTTAAACCAAACTACCGTGTCATATCAGCTGAAATTATGTTCGCATTGACTTTTGTTGTACTTTGATTTTAAAAGTCATGGAAAAAGGATCATAGAAATAAATAATTCATGGCAACTGCGTTATAAAGTTAATTCTAACCAATAGCGTGTCATTAAAACATGAATGTGCAAATAGTTCAATTTTATTTTTTAATTAACTCTTCAGAAGTAATAGCTAACAATTGTCCTTGATCGGGTCAAATGCTGCACTTAAATGCCTGACAGTTTTTAAGTCTTTAATGGAAATCAATGGGAATATCTTCCTGAAATGTATTATTTACTTTAATCTTTCCAGGCTGTTTTTATTAAGGAACAGGACTTGAAACTAATTTCCAAGAGACTCTTTGGCTAGAGTTGTCTATTTTTTCTCCAGTAAATTCTCAGTAGGCACTTACTCCTCTGGTATCTTCCCCACTATATCCAACCTGTATTCACCAATTCCCTTGTCCTTTTTTCTTGCTATCTGTAGACCACCCTCTCTTTTAAGGGTCAACATAAATCCCACTTCTATAATCAATGACCCTGCCTCCAGCCCACACTGATCTCATATACTTTAATGTGATTCTTTATATGTAAATTATTTTTCAGAATATTAAAATATGCTTTGAAAAAAAATCATTTGTAAGCAACCATTCTAAGAAAACCAGTATTTAGTTTTTATATATTGTTTTTCCTTTTGTGTTCCTTCTTTCCAATGATTCTGAAATTAGTCCTAGTTTGAAAAAATGACAAGTTCATGATTCTAGTTAGTCTCTTACTGGAATATTCTTAACCACTAGACTGTCAGAATACCTGACCCTGGAGTGTGAAGGAAAGGTAGGATTGGGAGGCAAGGCATGAGAATTGGGGTGGATAACCCGTGTTCCCATTGTTTGGTGTAGTCCTTGTACACAATAGAAAGGAGTAGGGTTTGAGGCTTGAGCTGTTTTGCTAATGTCCATGGCATCACTTACTACATGAAACTGGCAATAAGGGGCTGAGGTAAGCACAGGGAGAGGTTGAGCCTGAACTCAATATTCCTTGCTAATGGATTGTGCACAGAGAGGATGATAAATACAAGCTCATGTACCCCAAGAGACAGTCAATGTTATTACAGAAAGGGAGAGTAGTTTGCTAGCAGCACAATCCATGAAGTAAGAATCTAGCTGCCCTCTCTTCATGCCTCTGTCCCACCCCAGGGTGATGGAGTATGAGGAGGAGGAGGGCAAGTGCAGTAAAGCAGACCCACCTCCCCTGCACACCAAGCTGCTAGAGCTACAAGGCTAGTCATATCCGGGAATTTTGAATGGGGAATGAGATTGAAGTCTGTAAGTGAACAACAGTGAGGTTTAGGAAGCAACAGTTCTTCTAATAATTGAAAAAGTCTTAACTTTGTGAACTCAAGGTGAAGTTTTGTTTATCCAGTGATGACAGAAGAGTGAAATAAAACAGTTAGTGGTATATATTGGGACAAATAAAAACATTTCATGCTTATAGCCCAATAGTTTGAGTTTCTTCATTAAATTGGCTGTTTTCTGAGCCTAATTTCCTATTTCAGAAAAGGGAATAAAAACAACAAATTTGCAGAGCTGCTGAAAAGTACTAAGAGCCAGGGGCTACTAATAGTCATCAGAATATGCTGACTCCTCATACCCGGCAGCTTCAAGGACACATGTGAGCAATGAAGTGGGATTTTATCTCTTTTTCAACATTTGTAATGTGCATATATTTGGTAAATAAATGTTGACTTCTCACAGTCTGTCTTTTTCTAAAGTGTTTCTATAAGCTAGTCCCATCCCACAAGTGTCACGCATTTCATCTAATGTTAAAGGAAAACTGTAATCCCATCTTTTCATTTACACTCTTTGTTCTGAACTGTTTGTCTCAATGCCTCATACCTCCTGCTTGTACTGCAGTGCTCCTAACTTCCTAAGTCATAATTCATTTTAAAATTTCAGGCCTTGGTCTTCCTTCACCCTTGGCACTGATTTTCAGCATAAAACCATGACTTTTCTTGAGTCACCATACAAGTTTGCTGAGTCTCAGGCTGCGTTGAGTTAAGCATCATTCAGTTTTATACAGCAAAGCATGTCTACTATGTCTGTTCAGGCTTGTTAGAAGTTAACTGGTCATGAGTGACTTTTCTATACATTTATAAGTACCAAATCCTCTCATAGAGATTGTTAAGAAAAGATTATAATCTTGACGCTCATAATGAAAAGATTACTTGCTACTTCTTACCCACTTTTGATTACGTTGAGACTCCTGCCATGTAGAGTGTAAACATGTAAACATAAGGAAGCAACACCAGTTTTCTAACAACATTAATAGAATGAAAAACAAGGACATTTAGTCTTGTCATAAGTAAATTAAAAGAAAACCATAAGAAAGAAAAGCGTATTGTCTTCAGCCTTTAACGTTCTTTCTCTTCAGCTCTTGTTTGGCTATTTGTACTTTCTCAGATCATAAATGGCCACCCTCTGATTATCTTAACGTAAGTGGCTTTTCTATCTCTCTTTCTAACTTCTTAAGTAGTTATTTTTTAGGAATGAATATCAGGATGCATAAAGTAATTCATCATCTAATCATTCCTTTATGGTCGAAACTCCAAATCAAAATGATTAGATGTAGTGACTCTGAGTATGTACTTTATTACTTTTTCAATTTGACCAGCTGAAGAGAACTTTATGTTATGCCTGAATTTATTTTGCTCTACTCTTTTAGTTAAAATCTTATAAATAATAAAAGATATTTAATGGAGATAAAGTTGGTTCCTTTGGCACAAGGGAGATTTCGCATATAAATTGATAGAAAGAAATCTAATCAACATTTACAAACAACATTGTTTTGGTTGATCCTCTAGGATTATTTTGACTCACAGACTAGCAAGTGGATGATTTCTCTCTAGTCTGATACTAGACTAATTCTTGTCCAAGTATAAAAAAAGGCAAATAAAACATGTTTAAGATATTTTAAGAGGCAGCACGGCAGGTGAAAAACTGCAACCTTTGGAGTTGGCTAAATCTGCACTTAAGTTTATATTTTCTCACTTCACAGTTGAGTGTTTTTCTGGGACATATTACTGGACCTCTCTGAGTCTCAGTTTCCTGTTGTTCCAATGGGGCTAATGATGACTACTCTTCAATAGATATTGTCAACTAAGTGACTAGCCTGGGGCATTTACATGTTATGGAATCACTTGAGACACACTTTCAAATATATTAGTGAATACACATAATGGATATATCATATTTTCTCATCAGCATTTCGAAGGAGCTGATTTGACGGAAGGCATTTCAATGCAGCTGAAATAAACAAGCCATTAAACATTAACTCTGATGGATGATCCAACTAAAATTCAGAGAAGTAATTGACTTGCTCAAGGTTACACATTAGTAGGATGGAGGTGAGTCTAGACTCTTGATCTCATGGGCTAATATTTTCTTTATCCTGACCTAAGGCACTGATTATGTCTGAAAATAGTACAGAATTTAGGGAATATTATGTCTTAGTCAGAGTTGGATGTTTAATTAGTTATGTAGACTAGCTCTTTGCATTGGATAAAATTAACAATTATTGGGGATGGCCCTGTGGCCAAGTGGTTAAAGTTCTGCACACTCTGCTTCATTGGTCCAGGGTTTATGGGATCAGATCCAGGGTGTGGACCTACTCCATTCATCAGCCATGCTGTGGAGACATCCCACATACAAATTACAGGAATACTGGCACAGATGTTAGCTCATGGCTAACCTTACTCACACAAAAAATAATAATAACAATCTTTTCAAAATCAAAATTGAAAAAACAGAGTCAGAAAACGAAGTTATCAGAGCCAATGTCAACATGGTGGCATAGTCGGACTCTGAACTCACCTTCTCCCATGGACACAACAAATTTACAACTAACCTTGGAACAATTACCCCTGAAAGAGAACTGGAAACTGGATAAAAAGAACCCTCACAATAAGGAACAGTGCTGACTCAGGTGGAAGAGGCAGAAATTCATTTCTGGAGAGAAAAACACCACCTTCCAGCTGTGGCACTTCACAACTGGTCAGGAGCAATCCTAAGCTACTAAGCCTTCCCTGGAGGAGTGGGGGATCTGAATGGGAGAGCTTTACCACTATAAGCAGCTTTTGAACTCAGGACAACCAAGATAAGTGTCCTAATGTCTGGCATTTCTGGCTGTTAACAACAACGAGGAATACTTCCAGAAAAGCCATCAGACATGAGGGGAAAAAAATGTCTGCTCTTAAAGGGCCCATGAATAAATTTACCCATTTTGGAAAGCAACCTAAAATCACCAAAAAGAAAGAAGCACAATCCTTTGGTGAAAAGACTCACTTGATAGGCTCTGGGTGCATCTCAGTGAGAGGTGATACCTCCCCAGGGACTGAGACATTGACAGCAGCCATTATTGTGACCATGTACAGGCATGCTGACATAGACACGGGCAGACACTATTGGAGTTCTTCCCCTGGCCTGTTAGCCCAGGGATCTGCCCCCCACCCATAGCACTGATTTAATCTAGCTTAGGCAGGGCAGGCAGCCTGCACTAGGGACGGGCCTGACCCAACAGCAACCCCTCAGGCAACCTCTGGGCCCACATAGGCAAGGTGCCTGGAACCTCTTGAGCTAGGCAGTGAGTCTGCCTCTGTGGGTTAGGGCATGCATGAGTTGTTAGTGTGCATTTGCAGAGTGTGTGGGGCCTCTAAAGTGGGGCAACTGGGTCTGCTTCTTAGTGGATCAGGGCATGCACATGGGCCAGGACTGTGTTGATGACAATTGTGGACCTGTGGGCTATGGGGCTTGTCATCTGCAGAAGACTTGTGCTTCTCAAACAGCCACACAGGGGATCAGCCCCACCTTCCAAAGCCTGAAACAATTTGGTACTCCCATGCCTGAAGCCAGCCCCACTCAGCTGCAATCCTGAGATAGCTGACAACAGGCTTGCAGGCCAGAGGGCTACAGCAATTGTAATCCCCTGAACCTAACCACCAGCCATGCTGGGGGCCTACTCACTAAACAGAAAAACTGCAACAGGAATTTTCTATTAGAGCTTGCAGCCAACTGTGCTTGAACTCCCCATGCTCAATAAAGTGACTGAAAGGTCCATAGCAGCCACATGCAGCTGAGCATTACAACCCGCTTACCAGGAGGACATCTTAGCCTCCCCAGGCACATGAAGCAAGAGCAAACCTGCCACAACAGAAAGACACATGTAGTCCACACAGGGGTCACTCCTAGAACATTTGGACTCATGACAAGAGAGAAGCACACTGCTGGGCCTCAAAAGCCATCTCTTACATAAGGCTAACTCTCCAAGATTGGGAGACATAGTTAACCTACCAAATGTATAGCTATATGCACAGACAAAGAGGCAAAATGAGGATACAAACGAATGTATTCCAAGTAAGGGAACAGGACAAAACCTCAGGAAAAAACTAAATGAAACAAAGAGAAACAATCTACCTGACAAAGAGTACAAACTGAGTCATAAGGAGGCTCACTGGTCTTGGGAGAAGAATGGATTAACTCGGTGAGAACTTCAATGAAGAATAGGAAAATATAAAAAAGAATGAATCAGAAATGAAGAATAAAATAGAGGAAATGCAAAATTCACTAGAGGGACTCAAAAGCAGAGTAGATGATACAGAAGAACAGATCAATGAGCTGGACAAAAGACTAGAGGAAATCACCCAGGCTGAACAGACAAAAGAAAAAAGAATTAAAAAGAATGAGGATAGTCTAAGTGACATCTGGGACAAGATCAAATGCAGTAACATCTGTATTATAGGTGCCTCAGAAGGTGAAGAAAGAGACAAAGGGACAGAGAATCTATTTGAAGAAATAATAGCTTAAAACTTTCCTAATCTAAGGATAGAAACAGACGTCCAGGTACAGGAACCACAGAGAGCACCAAACAAGATAAACCCAAAGAGGCCCACACCAAGACACATTAGAATTAAAACATCAAGTATTGAAGATAAAGACAGAGTCCTAAAAGCTGCAAGAGGAAGCCAACAAGTTACATACAAAGGGAACTCCATAAGGCTACCAACTGTCTTCTCAGCAGAAACCTTACAGGCTAAAAGCAAGTGATATAATATATTTAAAGTGCCAAAATGAAAAAAGCCAATAATCCTTTACCTGGCAAAGTTATCATTTAGAATGGAAGGAGAGATAGACAGTTTCCCAGACAAGCAAGAACAAAAGGAGTTTATCACTAAGAAACCAGCCTTACAAGAAATGCTAAAGGGACTTATTTAAGTGGAAAAGAGAAGTCCACAAATAGGAATAAGAAAATTATCCAAAAAAAGCATTAAAATAACTGGTAAGGGCAAATATACAGTAAAAAGGTAGCAGATCAACCACTTATGAAACTAACATGAAGGTCAAAAGATAAAACTACTAAAATTATCTATTTCCATGGTAAGAGGGTAATGGATACAAACACACACACACACACACAAAAGAGGTTAGAAATGATATCAACAACATAAAATGTAGGAGGGGGGAGTAAGAGAGTAGAGCTTTTAGCAAGAGATCTAACTAAAGAGACCACCAACTTAATATAGATTACTATATACATAGGTTACTATATATGGACCTCATGGTAATCACAGATGAGAAACCTATAATAAATACACAAAAACTTAAGAGAAAGAAACCCAAACATAATACTAAAAAAAGCCATCAAATCACAAGAGCAGAGAGCAAGAGAAGAAGAAAGGAACAAAGAAGAAGTTCTAAAACACCCAGAAAAAAGTAACAAAATGGGAATAAGTATATATTTATCATAGCTACTTTAAATGTCAATGGACTAAATGCTCCAATCAAAAGGCATAGAGTGGCCAATGGGAGAAAAAAACAAGAGTCATTTATATGCTGCATACAAGAGACACACTTCAGACCTAAAGACACTCACAAACTGAAAATGAAGAGATATAAAAGATGCTCCATGCAAATGGCAAAGTAAATAAAGCTGGGTAGCAATACTTATATCAGACAAAAAAGACTTTAGAACAAAAACTGTAATGAGAGACAAAGAAGGGCACAATGTAATGATAAAAGGAACAATCCAACAAGAGGATATAACACTTGTAAATATCTATGAACCCAACACAAGAGCACCTAACTATATAAAGCAATTATTAACAGACATAAAAGGAGAAATAGACAGTAACACAATAATAGTAGGCACTTTAAAACTCCACTTAAACCAATGGGTAGATCATCCAAACAGAAGATCAATGAGGAAACATTAGCCTTACATAACACTTTAGACCAGAATGACTCAGTAGATATGTATAGAACATTCCATCCAAAAACTGTAGAATACACATTTTTTTCAATTGCACATGGAGCATTCTCCAGGATACATGACATATTAGGGCACAAAACAAGTCTCAATAAATTGAAGAAGATTGAAATAAATACCAAGCATCTCTTCTGACCACAACAGTATGAAGCTAGAAATCAACTACAGGAAGAGAATCGGAAAACCCACAAATATGTGGAGATTAAAAATATTCTACTGAGGGGGTTGGCTCTGTGGCCAAGTGGTTAAGTTCGCAAGCTCCGCTGTGGTGGCCCAGGGTTCGGATCCTGGGCGCGGACATGGCACTGCTCGTCAGGCTACGTTGAGGCGGCATCCCACATCCCACAACTAGAAGGACGTGCAACTAAGATACACAACTGTGTACGGGGGGGGCAGTTTGGGGAGATAAAGCAGAAAAAAATATATTCTACTGAACAATGATTGGGTCAATGGAGAAATAAAAAAGTACCTGGAGACAAATGAAAATGAAAATACGACATGCCAAAATCTATGGGATAAAGTGAAGGTAGTTCTAAGAGGGAAGTTGACAGAAATTCAGGCCAAACTCAGCAAACAAGAAAAATCCCAAGTAAACACTCTAACAGTGCAGCTAAAGGAACTGGAACAAACAAGGCCCCAAATCAGTAGAAGGAAGTAGTAAAAATGAGAGCGGAAATAAAGAGAGACTGAAAAAAAAAAAAGAAAATAGAAAAAATCAATCAGCTTGTTCTTTGAAAAGATAAACAAAATTGACAAACCTTTAGCTAGACTCACCGAGAAAAAACAAGATAAGCCTCAAATAAATAAAATAAGAAATGAAAGAGGAGAAATTATAATGGTCACCTCAGAAATACAAAATATTATAAGAGAATAGCATGAAAAGCTACATGCTAACAAATTGAAAAATCTAGAAGAAATGGATAAATTCTTAGAATCATGCAACCTTCCAAAACTTAATCAAGAGGAAATAGAGAATCTGAATAAACCAATCCCCAGGAAAAACATCAAACAGTAATCAAAAACTCCTCAAAAATAAAAGTCCAGGACTAGATGGCTTCCCTGGTGAATTCTAAAATACATTCAAAGAAGACTTAATATCCATCCTTGTCATACTCTTCCAAAAAGTTGAAGAGGAAGGGAAACCTCCTAACTCATTCTATCAGGCCAACATTACCCTGATACCAAAACCAGACAGGGACAACCCCCAAAATGAAAATTATAGGCCAATATCACTGCTGAACATTAATGCAAAAACCCTCAACAAAATACTAGCAAATCGAATACAATAACATATTTAAAAGATTATACACTATGATCAAGTGGGATTTATTCCAGGGATGCAGGGATGATTCGACATCTGCAAATCAATCAATGTGATACACCACATTAACAAAATGAAGAAGAAAAATCACACGATCATCTCAATAGATGCAGAGAAAGCATTTGACAAGGTATAGCATGTATTTATTATAAAAACTTTTAATAAAATGGGTATAGAAGGAATGTACCTCGATATAATAAAGGCCATATATGACAAACCCACAGCTAATATCATTCTCCATGAAGGAAAACTGAAAGTTATCCCTGTAAGAACAGGAATCAGACAAGGATGCCCACTTTACCACTCATTTAGCATAGTATTAGAAGTCCTAGCCAGAAAAATCAGACAAGACAAAGAAATAAAAGGGATCCAAATTGGAAAGGAAGAAGTAAAATTATCACTATTTGCAAATGACATGATTACATATATAGAAAACCCTAAAGAATACACGAAAAAACTCTTAGAAATAATAAATGAATGTGGTAAAGTTCAGGATACAAAATCAACATACGAAAATCAGTTGCATTTCTATATACTAACAATGAAGTAGCAGAAAGAGAAATTAAGAATACAATCCTATTTACAACTGCAACAAAAAGAATAAAATGGCTAGGAATAAACTTAACCAAAAAGGTGAAAGATCTACACACTGAAAACTATAAAATATTGTTGAAAGAAATTGAAGAAGACACAAAGAAATGGAAAGATATTCCATGCTCTTGGATTAGAAGAATTAACACTGTCAAAATGTCCATACTTTCTAAAGCAATCTACAAGTTCAATGCAATCTTTATCAAAATTCCAAGAACATTTTTCACAGAAATAGAACAAAGAATCCTAAAATTTATATAGAAGAAAAGACCCCGAATAGCCAAAGGAATCTTGAGGAAAAAGAACAAGGCTGGAGGTATCACACTTCCTGATTTCAAGATATACTACAGAGCCACAGTAATCAAAACAGCATGGTACTGGTACAAAAACAGACACACAGATCATGGAACAGAACCAAGAGCCCAGACATAAACCCACACATGTATAGACAGCTAATTTTTGACAAAGGGGCCAACAACACACAATGGAGAAAGGGAAGTCTCTTAATAAATTGTGTTGGGAAAACTGGACAGCCACATGCAAAAGAACAAAAGTAGACCATTATCTTACACCATACACAAAAATGAACTCAAAATGGAATAAAGACTTGAATTTAAGACCTGAAACCATGAAACTTCTAGAAGAAAACATAGGCAGTATGCTCTTTGACATCAGTCTTAGCAGCATATTTTCAAGTCCCATGTCTGATTGGGCAAGGGAAACACTAGATTAGATAAACAAATGGGACTACATCAAACTTAAAAGCTTCTGCACAGCAAAGGCAACCACTAACAAAATGAAAAGACAACCTAACAATTGGGAGAAGATATTTGCAAACCCTATATCTGATAAGGGGTCAATATCCAAAATATATAAAGAACTCACGCATCTCAACAACAAAAAAACTAACAACCCAATTAAGAAATGGTCAAAAGTTCTAAACAGATGTTTCTCCAAAGAAGAGACACAGGTGGGCCACAAGCACATGAAAACATTTTCAACATCACTAATTATCAGGGAACCTCATGCCCATCATAAAGGCTATAATTAATGAGACAGGAAATAACAATTGTTGCAGAGGATGTGGATAAAAGGGAACTCTCATATACTGCTACTGGGAGTGCAAACTATGCAGCCACTTTGCAAAACAGTTTGGAGATTCCTCAACAAATTAAGAATAGAATTACCATATGATCCAGCTATTCAGCTGCTGGGTATTTATCCAAAGAACATGAAAACATGAATGTGTAAAGATATATGCACCCCTACATTCATTGTGACATTATTCACAATAGCCAAGACTTGGAAGAAACCTAGGTGCCCAACAAGGGATGAGTGGATAAAGAAGGTGTCATATATATACACAATGCAATACTACTCATCCATAAAAAAAGATGAAATCTGGCCATTTTTGACAACTTGTATGGACCTGAAGGGTATTATGCTAAGTGAAATAAGTCAGAGGAATAAAGTCAAATACCATATGATCTCACTCATAAATAGAAGATAAAAACAACCAAAAAGTCATAGAGACAGAGATTGGATTCGTGGTTACTGAGTGGGGGTAGGGAGGAAGGCGAAAGATGTTATTAGACAAATGTGTGTGCTGATGGATTGTAATCAGTCTTTGGGTAGTGAGCATGATGTAATCTACACAGAAATCAAAGTATAATAATGTACACCCAAAATTTATATAATGTTATAAACCAATGTTACCAAAATAAAACAAAATAAAACCAAGTTATGTGAATAGAGTGATGTAATAATACTCTATATATTATCTTTAATAGATTATATTTAATATATTTTACATTTTATTTAATCTTTAAGTAACATATATTAAGCAAAAGCAGTAATACAATTGATTTGTATTTTTTTCCTCTTACAGGTCCTTTTTCCTATTTATGAAAGGGGAGTTTGGGTTATTTGGTTGCCTTTAAGTTTGTCCTTCTAGATCAAAATAGTTTGGGCATCTGCCTCTGGGTTGGGAGGGAGAAACCCTATCTATTATTCACTATCCAATCATGCTTCTTTCTTAGGAATTTCTTCCGCCTCACAGATTCGTGGAGGCCTACTACTTTTGTACCACATAAAACCAATTGCCCCAGGATCATAACCTGACAGAGAGTGGAATTTACCCGTAGCACTGAACTTTTCAGATAATCTTTCTTGAGAAAGTGAATTGGATCCATTCATTGGATTGCAATATCAAATAGAAATAAATTGATACAGCTTACAGAAAGATTAATGAAAAGTTCCAATATAAGTAGGTTATGGGAGGGTAATTTAGAGACTCAAGAAGAGTCATTCTGAAAAATCAAGATTGGAACAGATGTGACTAAGTCAAGAGGAATCCTGTGCCTCCATAGAGAGAAGAAAGAGCTGAAGGGAGAGGAAGACAGAAAGTTTCCAGTTCTCACTAGACACAGCTGAAATTTCTGCTGTGTGTTTTCTTGACATTTCAGTAAATCTTTCCTATAAATTCTTATTTTGTGGTCAATCTGAATCAGTTTTGGTTTGTGCAAGTGAAGGATCATGTTCCTAAGACAGTCTTTGGTTGCCAATTAAACATATGGCTGTCTTTTAAATTCAGTGATGGAGAGAAAAGGTGCTACGTAATTCTAGAAGTTCCTCCATTTTTGCCACAGAGGCTTGAACTGAGTAGAATTCCAATAAATATTTGATTTGAATCCTCAACATTGTGAAGAAATGTCGTCTGAAGTGAAATGGCTAATGGCTAAATGAGATGGCTAAACTTTTCTGTAGTAGCCATCTTCCCAAGTCAATTTCTTTGCAACGAACAACAGAGGAGATTTTCCTTCATATCAGTTGGTAAGAATCATTGCCATGGTTGGAAAAGAAAAGATACAGTGAGAAGAGGACAAGGTTTTTTCCTTCTTTCTTTTTTTAAAACCATCTTCAGGAACATTGGATTTTCTGTTGAGTATAGAGTAGGGCAATTGGAACCTAAAAGGCTAGAAAAACGTTGTTTATTAAGAAAAGTAAAAAAAAAAAAATCTTTGTTTTTTCATTTGAAAAATGTCTAGTAGACGCTCAAGCATCTGGTTAAAAGTGAAATCTTTAGTGACACATCTGGATGTATGCTCCATAAGACATTAAATTTGAGGATAATTGAAAATATGGAGCTAAATTACTTAAATGTTAAGCTTTCATCCAGATGTTTGATGCTATATTAGACTAAAAAAATTTTATATCAGACATTGAAGTAGTCAGGAATATCTAAATACCACTATAAATAAAATAACATTTCTAATATGGTTCATTGGAGAGAAAGTACTAACCGACGATTAGAGACTACACAAGAAATGTGCTCATTAGTTAAAGCTTTTTTCATCTGATAAGTAGTAACTAGTAAAACATGTGAGTACAGAATGAACATTCCTAGGGGAAAATTGGCCAACTGACTGGCAAATAAACAAGTGTATTTCATTTCCAAACTGATTTTTTTTTTTTTTAGCTTTCATACATAGAAGTATCAATGAACTAGAGTTTTGGGCTATTTATTGAAGAACATAGGAGTTTACTTTTGGAAATGCATTAGAAAAATGGGACAAACTTTTGAATTTCAATTCTTTGGCAATATTCAGTTGTGAGGAATAAAGTCCAAGCAGCTGTAATTCAGCTTCAAGTACCAGGTGACATAGCCAGGGTTGGCTCACAAATTATATTCTATGGGAGAATGGAAGAGTGAGACCCTCAAAGTCAGGGGTAGTGGAAAGCATTTGGCTGACATTGCAGGTTTAGACAGACAACGTGTTAATTCCAGGCGGGAGAGTGGGTGCAGGGAAGGAAGACCTGTATGTCTCGGGTCCAGGCAAAAGGCAAAGTTCACTGTCTAACGAGTCAGTGGAAGTTAAAGGTGCCACCAGGACATGCTAGTGGGTAGAATCGAATACCCAAGGGCAAAAAACCTCTATGTTCTCTGTTAGATGTTTTTTATTGGCTTTGTTTATTTAGGCTGAATTAAAACGTCTTCCATCAAAACAGCTCCCTCAAAATGTTGATAACAAATTGTAATATATCCATGTAACTGTCTGTTCACAATGAAGAGTAAGCATTTTAAGCCCCATTTACATAAGAGGAAACTGGTGGTTCAGAGAAGTCTGGTGAGAGCCAATGGGAACACTCAGTTATGAAGCAGCAGAATGTGAACACAAATGCAGATCTGGCTAACTCCAAAGACCACATTTGTCTCACTTACTATGCTGCCTCTTAAAACATCAAAACATCAGTTGACTTTTTCTGCCCGGAACCATTTTATGGATTAATGTAGATACACAGATTACAGATGTGCATCACAAATTGACTCGAGAAACAAATCTGATTATTGCAAAGATTGAACATGTTGTACAGACTATTGTATGCATGAAAAATGGAAAATATGGAATAATGAAAAAGATGATTGATTTCATGGTTAGAGAGAAATAGATTTCAGTTTCAGTTTTACTACTCCAATTTTGAGCAGATAACAAAGATTTATTTATAAAGTGAAAGTGACACTAATGCTACTTTTTCTTTAGATTGTCATCCATTTAAAATAAAGTTTTTACAAATGTGTAACTTCATAAAACTGATTCAGTGTTTGGTGCATATAACTCAATAAATATGGAGTGAATGACCACCTGAGAAAGCTAATTTTCTATCAATGTCTATATCTACAGACACACATATCTGCACCCTTACCAATCTTTACCAATATTTTTCTCAAAGTCAAGGTGAGGATTGTGTGTGGTCTATTAGGGTCCACACGTCATCTCATTCAGGAAATCATTTCAGTCTTCGATCAAGAGTTAAACATCTTGTCAGTCAAGGTAACCTTGCCAGACAAGGTTTTGCCCATTCTAGACTCTTCTTCTCACTTTATAAGACTTTGGGAGGCGCCTAGGAAGGGGCCTTAGATGCCTGGAGCCGGTGGCTTTAACTAAGTCCATAGTATAGAAAGAGTTAAAATGCTATCTGCCTGGGTCAGATCCAAGACAGCGTAACCCAGATGACTTCTGGAGCCTCAGCCTTAAGAGCAATATTAAAATATTTTAACAGTCAGTATTTAATGCTATCTTCCCATGTTTTGTTTTCTTGTACAATTATTTTTAATAGAAACAGAAGTACGTGTGGGGCAGTGGAGCGAGGAGGGAATTGTATTTTTATGGTAAACTTTTTATATCAGAATCTGGCTTCTGCAAATTTTAATTCACTAATTGATTTTTTCTCCTTCTTGCGATGCCTGAGTTTTGTGCTAGAAAACCTAGATGTAAAATTCAGCCTTTTCTTTAATATTGGCAAAAAGTTCTCACTCATGCGCAGTTGCATTTTGTCACATTTACTAGAGATATGGTAAGAGGAGAGGGTGGAAGAGTTGGTGTTCATGTAGCAGATCACCGAAACCCTTCTAAGTGATTGATAGACCTTGTTCATTGAAGTTTTAAAGTCCTTTGACCATCCCAAGGTGAGGACTTTTTACATGCCATTTATCTGCACCTTCGGAACACGTCCTGGCTGTTCTCTCCCTTTTCCTTCTTCTTTCTTCTGTTCTTTCTCTTCCTCTCATTTTCTCATGTTGTACTACTTATCCACCATTTGTGTTCTCTAGGCTGTTGTTGTGAGAGTTTTAACTTCTACTGCAAGGTGTTTATCAATTATTTTCCTAAAAAAAAGACCTTCCAAAGTAGATTTATGGTGAAGCTATTATTTCATTATTTTATCTCTACTTCAATGTAAATGATCTCTTGATGATATTCACCCAGGCACTTTTCAAATATTCAGTACCTCCAATCAGCAACTTTTAGGTTTTATCTTTTGAAGTTACATGGTTTAAAATATACTGGCAAAGTTTAAATACTTAATAACACCCGGAGCAAATGGTTTCAGTAAAGCCAGGTACAGAGGTTTGTGTAATTCCATTATAATTCTATTCTTCCAGTTTTAATGCTTAAATATTCTCATCAAAGAAGTTATCTGTAGACAGAAATGCTGCTTCCTCTGCATTGTCATTTGAAGTAAAAAGTGTGCAAGTCCCAGCAAGATTCAGTAATTGGCTGTCATACACTATTTAAAATACTGCTTTGAAGAAGACCCATTTCTTCCTCTAGTATTCTCTGTTTGCACCACAAAATATTCGAAATAGATCAAAGTGGAATGCTCATTTTTATTGCTTCTCTCTCATTTCTGATACTTATTCTAAACTTTCTTGGAGTAAGGGTCAAAGATTTGGAGATTTGAAACACAAAACAACTTGAACACTGATGAACCAGGTCTGTTATTTGACCAGGAGACTGAAGCAGGACTTAAATTAAGAGAATCATAGCTGTAATGCTTGTAAATACTTGCGAAACTTGTAATGTTGTCTTTCCATAGCTGAAAGCAGGAATTTATCACCTGAGAGAATGACGTGCCCAGTCTACAGGGAAAAAAAGGAGAGAAAGATATTCTCGTGAATGTGTTTCCTGAATACTTGGTGAAGTTATTGATTACATGCCTGCAGTCAAAAATGGAATTCCACATCTAAGAGATTGTCTTTGCCTGATTTCTGAACACAAGTGCCTCTCAACGATGGGGAGGTGTCTGTTGAGGAAACTGGCTTTCCTTTGCAGGTGCAGGAAAGAATTGGTTTACAACATGATTATTCTCCTTGAGCTAACTCTTCAAACACTTGCACTTATTTACAGGTTTTTCACTTTATATGGCAAAAACGAGGCTCTGTTTGGCTACCCTTACTGAAGAGGAGTGCTTCCCTTTCTCTCTCTTTCTCCCCTGCCCCATCCTTGTCCCTTCTCTCTCAACACAATTTACCTTTCTTCGGAAATTTACCTGAGTCTTTCTTTAAAATTGCTCAACATAAATACATACTTAATTTTGTTTTTCATCTTTATTGAAAGCCATAAATGTAGCTAAAATCTCTTTTGCCTCATATGTGACTCCAAGCTGGTCCAGCCAGCAGGGATCGAGCTCCGGGATAAATCCTGCATCGTCTGCTTTCAGGCTATTTCTTTCTGAGCTCGTCTCTCTCATCTGTCTCGTAGGGAATCAGTGTGAGCACATCTAATAGGTCTCATGGAAGACATAGCTCACTTGAAGTCGCAGGATGCTCCAGTGACATGGCAGCATGCAGAGTTCTGAATGAAGCCAGAAACTGAGCTGACTGGGCTAGTGAGGGGCGTTGGTGATTGTCAGTGTTGTCATAATTGCCAGGCTAGAAGCACTTTCCACTTATTATCTTAGGGATGGACATTTCATGAATTGGTATGCCAGGAAGGAAAACAGGTGGAGAATATTTCTGAGCAATTGCCTGGTTAAGGGCTAGTGGTCTCTAGCTGTTTTTTATCCCCCCTCCCTTTCCACTTGGAAAAGTCCTAGCTAAGCTTCAAGATTCTGCACTATTGTCCAGCCCAGCTTGATACAAGAATTAACTTGATTTCCACATTCAGGTGGGTCCAAGGAACGGTCAGATGAGGTGGCTCTTGGAATATGCATTTCCCATTTCACAAGTGTCCCAGTTGATCCTTTTAATTATGACCTGGTGACATATATGTCCACATTCTCCCCTAAACCCAAGTCTTACCTATTTGTCCTTGTATGCCCAGTGTCTCCATAGCTCCTGACATCAAGGTTCTTAGTAAATAACTATTGTATGAGTGAAGATCAGCACATAAAGGGCAAGTAATTATTAGGGACCAGCCTTTCAGCTGTGCTTTGGGGATTCAACAACTTTCAAAAGATTCTTTGTACAATAAGGGCAGTTAGTTGCCTGGTATGAGGATGGCATTAGTGGTAGCTAGCAGGACTATCAGTTGTTCACGACCTTCTCCCTGAAATCAGAAAGATGCTGTATAGTCTATTCTCTGATAGAAAGCCTTAAGAATGGAGACCAGTGTCCTCCAGAGAGAACTAGCATAGAAACTATTAGAAACCATGGCACCAGTGTGGGAGAAAAGGGATCTTACATTCTAGTTTAATTTTTTTAGATAAAAATGGTGAGCTCTGAAGTGTGGAGCCAACACTGACTTGCTGTGCTCCCCACCGCCTAAGACTGGGTAGCCCTGGGACTTGTGCCGAGTGACAAGGCCAGTCCTCACCACATTTACCAACTTCTCCTCTCTCAGGGGCTCCTGGTTTGGCAAGGCTACACCATACTCAAGGACTCAGCCTACAATTTCAAATGGCAACTTGGCAAAGCAGATATTTTTCTTATTGTATATCTGTCCATTGATGGGTATGCATGAAGACGTTACCAATTTTAGATATTCTGAATACTCTCAACACCTTCTTGGGGCAAACCTTATACTTTTACAAAATAATGAGAAGGTATGCAAGAAAAGACATGAGGATTTAGTAATGAAAAAAATAGTTTTAAAACCAGAAATGGCTGAATTAATTGAGGCAAAATATGTAACCTAGCTGATCTTCAGATTCTCTGTTTAGACAATAGGGAAAGAACATATACACAATTGTTGGTTAGATTAAGTAAGATAATGCATAAAATTTTGGCACATTGTATAAAAGCTCAGTAAATATTTTTCTTCCTGAATTTCCATTTTCTTTTTTATATAACTGTGTATAAAGCCAAGTCAGAACACCTGTCTAGATACACAGCATGGGAATCACCAGGAAAAGTTGGAATATTGGTAAAAATGATTCACAGTTTTCTTTTCTCATTTTAGTGGGCTCCATCTAATATTGCTGGATCACATGACTCAGAGCATTTTTGAGAAAAGATCCTGAAAAAAATCACACAAGCAGAACTGAATATGATTGATAATAGGACATTGAAGGTATAACTAGTTATTCTCAGACATTAGCGTATCCATGAGTCATCTGTGAAGCCTGCTATGATTTTATACATTCAAATCGCAGGATCCTACTCTTTAAAATTCAGCATCAGTGGGTCCCGGTATGAGACTTTGAGGAACTCAGCTCTAAAGTATACTCTCTAGGTTACCAGGTAGGAAAATGACAGATACCTTAAATCTGTTACTTGAGTGGTATGAGCTTGTGGTTTGGGAGCATACTGTGGAAAAGGTTTTCTGTAGGTGAAAGGTGTTCTGGAGCCCCTCAAACCACACCACACAGACTACTGCTAGGAAATGTAAAACCCAGGAATGGCACTGGTGACATGTGTGTAGGATTGCATTTCAAGGTTGTCTCAATATACTTATTAATACTATTCTGAAGAAGTGCTATTAACTCTTTCAAAATCAATTAGATTGTTGAAGGAAGGGGAAGGGATAGGTTTGAGCGATGTATTATATCATATAATATTGGACAAAATTTTTAAAAGATCAATGTGTCTTCTATGATTATTTATAATTTTATTTGTAAATAATTATATTTACAGAAATATAACAGGGCCAGCCCTGTGGTGGAATGGTTAAAGTTCTGCGTGCTCCACTTCAGTGGCCCGTCTCCATGGGTTCAGATCCCGGGTGCAGACATACTCCACTCATCAGCCATGCTGTGGAGGCATCCCACATACAAAGTAGAGGAAGACTGGCACAAATGTTAGCTCAGGGCTAATCTTCCCCAAGCGAAAAAAAGGGGAGTATTGGCAACAGATGTTAGCTCTAGGTGACACTTCCTCACACACACACAAAGAAATAGAACTATTGTCCTTGTAATGTCACTGAATAAACAGAAAATTGGGTTGTCTTCTATTTGAAAAGTTCAGTTGCTTTCATTTTTTTTTGCATTCTTCCCCCACAGTTTCTTCTTCAAGATAATGCATCTGTTTATAGCTTGCAGACCACATCCCATGAATTTTTAATCTTTAGTGGGCCATGGCAAACTCAGAGATGATTAGAAATTCCAAAAGAATATGTTTTTAAACTTCACTAAAGTACCATTTTTCCTTTTTACTCTTTGTTTTCTTTGGAAAACAAACAAAATTTCTGACTCTTCTTAGTCACCTCCCTCCAATGTGTTCTTGTTCTATGTCATTAGCCAACAGGCATCTGGGTAAATGTTGGCCCACATCCAAGATGATGATTGCTTTTCATAAGCACTGTCTTTGCTTTTGGCTCTCTGACTAATGGCTTCTGCTTTATGGGTGAAATTTAGTATGATTAACTCTCAGGTGATTAATAGATAGTGTTTCTGAGAGCTAAATAATGAAGAAGCAATTAAATAAATCTGATATGTTGTCTTTACCACAAATCAAATAACACTTTTTCTTCCTGTTCCTTGGACTATGGTTTGGAGGTCAGAAGGCTGTTATAACTCAGGGAGGAGAGCCCTCAGCAATAGTTCTAGGAGAAATAAAGACAGAAAACATGGTAGAACATTCTCTTCAGTATCAGACTCACTTGGGTTTGAGATCTTACAGTATGCTCTTTGAAAAATAGGCAAGTTATTTAATTCATGAGCCCCAGTTTCTTCATCTTTAAAACAGGAATGATAATATATCATCTGTAGGTTCAAATGAAGATTAATGAAGACTAAGTGACATAATGTATGCAAAGCATCTTGCAAAATGCCAGGTACATAATGTGTAGTCAATGTATGTCAGTTTCAAACCCCTTCACTTCTTCCAGCCTTAACACTTAACATTTTCCTGGGAGTGAAGAATGTTAGGAGAAGGTTCAGGATTGTAGGAAGACTTTTTTCCTTCTCTTTAGTAATCCAGAAAAGAAAGATATAGGTTCTTCCCAAACCCCACAAATAGCAAAGTAATTGCCATTTGCAGCCATGGTCACCTTCATAAGTTATTATTTTAAAAATTGCATAAGCCATTGATTGCCATATTTCCAACTTCCAATATCAATTTCCACACTCTCTGTTACTTGGCCTCCTCCATGCATAATTTTACAGTCTCACTAGAAAGAATAAAACAAGACACAACAAACGAGTTTAAAAAAAAAGGTGATATAGATAATTGATGAATTTCATACTTTGAGCATTTGAAGATGGCATGATTTAAAAAAATGGCAGAAATAGGAAGCCGATTTGTCTTAGAACAAGTAAGGTGATCTGTTTATTACTCACCTTTTGCTTGGTTATGCTTCAGTAACAAACAATTCCAAAATAGCAGTGGTTTACAGCAATAAGGGTTAATTCTTGCTCATATCATAATGCAGCTCAAAGCAGTTCTCAGTTTTAGTTTTTACTAGTTGGAGATAAGAAATAATTGCACTTATCAACATTGCTATTAAATAGCTGATTCCTTTTTTTAACTTTAATTTTTTTTGTAGCAGTAACATTGGATTATAACATTATATAACTTTCAGATATACATCATAATATATTTCAAATTCTGTGTAGATTACATCACGTTCACCATCCAAAGACTAATTACAATCCATCACCACACACATGTGCCTAATTATCCCTTTCCTCCTTCCCCCTCCCCGCTTCCCCTCTGGTAACCATCAATCCAATCCAATCTCTGTTGCTATGTGTCTGTTTGTCATTGTTTTTATCTTCTACTTATGAGTGAGATCACATGGTATTTGATTTTCTCCCTCTGACTTATTTCACTTAGCATAATACCCTCAAGGTCCATCCATGTTGTCACAAATGGCTGGATTTCATCATTTCTAATGGCTGAGTAGTATCCCATTGTGTATATATACCACATCTTCTTTATCCATTCGCCCCTTGTTGGGCACCTAGGTTGCTTCCAAGTCTTGGCTATTGTGAATAATGCTGTGGTGAACATAGTGGTTTATGTATCTTTATGCATTTGTGTGTTCAAGTTCTTTGGATAAATACCCGGCATAAACGAGCTAATTCCTATCTGTAACTCTCTTTTTTTTCTTGTTATTTTGTTGAAGTATTATTTACATATCGTAAAATGAATAGTTATTTAGTGTTCAGATTAATGAGTTTTTACAATAGCATACACTCAAGTTACCACCACCTAAAACAATATCTAGAATACTTTCCATCAGCCCCAAACATGCTCTTTCCAGTCAATCCCTGCCCAGGCAACTCATTCTACTATAGGTTAGTTTTGCCTGATCCAGTAGTTCATTTAAGTAGGATTATAAAATACGAGCTCTTATAAGTCTGACTCTTTCCATTCAGCAGAATGTCTGCATCTTGTACATTCATGTTTTGGTATGTATCACTATTCAATAACTTTTTGTTGCTGAGTAGTTTTCCATTGAATGAATATATAATTGCACGATGTGTTTACTCATTCTTCTATTAATGAATCTGCTCATTTCCAGATTGAGCTATTATGAATAAAGCTGCTATTAATCCTGTAGAAGTCTTTGTGGACATACATTTTTATTTCTCTTGATAAAATACCTAGGAGTGGGAATCTTGATTTATAGGATAGGTCTATGTTTGACTATGAACAACTGCCAAACTGTTTTTCAAAGTGGTTTTACCATTTTACATTTTCACCATCAGTGTGGTAGAGTTTTGGTTGCTACACATTCTCATCAATATTTGGCTTGGTAGGTAGTCTTTTCACTGGGGAGGAAGGTGGCATTTGAGGGGATGTGAAATGGTGTCTCACTGAGGTTATAATTTGAATTTCTCTAATGATTAATAATATTCAGCACCTTTTCATGTGCTTATTGTCTGTGCATACATCTTCTTTTGTAATGTGTTCGAATATTTCCAGCTATTCTTATTGGGATGTTCATCATTTTATTGTGTATAAACAGGAGTTCTTTGTATATTCTAGACATCAGTGATTTGTTAGTTATATGTATTGGGAACTATTTTCTGAATGTATGAATGCCTATTAATTATCTTAGTAGTGACTTTGATGAACAGAAGAGTCTATTAAAATCTTTTCCCTCTTTTTAAATTAGGTTTGTTGTTTCCTGGAAATTCTGGATTTAAGTCCTTTATCATATATATGGTTAATATTGTCTACCAGGATTTAGGTTGTCTTTTCATTATCTCAACAGTAACTTTCAAAGAGCAGTTTTCAATTTTGATAAATTTCAATCTACCAATTTGTCTTTTTTTATGGACTGGGCTTTTGGTATCATATTTAAACATTTTTTGCCTACCTTAAGGCCACACATATTTTTCCTCATGTTTTCTTCTAGTGGTTTTTTAGTTCTTATTTTTACATTTAGACCTATGACTCAGTTTGAGTTCATTTTTTATATGGTACAAGGAATACATTAGAATGTTATTTGTGTTTTTGTTTTATTTTGCATATGGGTATCTATTTACTCCACATCATCTTTGAAAAGACCATTCTGTCTCCACTGAAAAGCCATTGCATCTTTGATGAAAAGTAGTTATGCTATATGTGTGAGTCAATTTCCACAATCTCTACTCTTTTTCATTGATCTATTTGTCTACACATACACAAACACATACTGTCTTGGTTACTTTAAGTCTTGAAATCAGGTAGTATTCATTCTCAAACTGGGTTCTTTTTTTTCACAGTTGTTTTAACTATTCTAGTTCCTGTGCTTTTCCATGTAAATTTCATAATTAGGTTGGCAGTTTCTACAATAAAAGCTTCTGTGATTTTTATTGGGACAGTGTTGAATTTGTAGACTAATTTGAGCAGAACTGACATCTTAACAATGTTGTGCACTCTCATTTTATAAACATGGTATACCACTACATTTATTTAGGTCCCCTAAATTTTCTCCCAGCAATGCTATGGAGTTTCCAGTATACAGTTACTTCACACATTTTGTTGGATCTATCCTTAAGATTGGGATGTATTTTGAATGGCAAATGATATTTTTAAAAATTTCAATTTCCTGCTATTTGCTATTGGTATATATACATAAAATTTTATTTTGTGTGCTTTTTATTTATAAAGCTGAAACTTTGACAAACTTACTTATTAATTCCAGTAGTTGTTTTGTAGATTATATTAGACTTCTGTAAAGGTGATGTCATCCATTACTAAGAGTTTGATTTCTTCCTTTCCAATCGTGCTGTCTTTTGTTCTTGTTTTATTGAACTGACTAGAACTTTCAGAACAATGTTCAACAGAAATGATGAGAGCAGAAATCTCTGACTTGTTCTTGATCTTAGGGAGAAAGCATTCAGTTTTTTTTTTTTTACCATAAAGGATGATATTAACTTTAGGTTTTTCTCAGGTACCCTTTACCTGATTGAGTATGCTCCCTTCTAGTCTTAGTTTGCTGAAAGGTTTTATCAGGAATGGCTATTAGAATTGTCACATGTCTTTTTCCATCCACTGAAATGCTTGTAGATTTTTAGTTTATTAAGATGTGAAATAAATTGACTGATTTTCAAATGTTAAACCAACTTTCTGTTCGGGGGACGAACCCACCTTGTCATCATGTATTATCCTTTTTATACATTATCTGATATCATTTGCTAAAATTTTGTTTAAAATTTTGGTATCTATATTCATGAGGGATATTGGTCTACAGTTCTCTTTTCTTGTAATTTCTATTTTTTATTTTGGTATCAGGGTAATACTGGCTCATAGGCATTATTCCCATATTCTTCAGTTTTCTGAAGAGTTTGTACAGATTTGGTATTATTTCTTCTTCAGATGTTTGGTAGAATTTATCAGGGAAACAATTTTGGGTCTGGAATCTTCTTTACACAAGTGCAATTTCTTTAATAAATTTATTACTATTAAAATTATCTGTTTCTTCTTGAGTATGCTTTGGTAATTTGTGTCTTCCAAGAAATTTATCTGTTTCATATAAGTTGTAGAATATACTGGCATAAAGATGATCATTCTATTTTCCTTCTATTCTTTTAATACCTTTGGCATTTGTTAGTAATGTCACTTCTCTTCCTCCTGTTATTGGTAATTTGTGTCTTCTTTCTTTCTTTCCTGATCAGTCTGGCTAAAATTTTATCAATTTCATTAATCTTATTAAATAATCAACTTCAGTTTCTTTGGCTTTCTCTATTCTTTTTCTCTTTTAAATTTTATTTATGTCTGTTCTGATATTTATTATTTTTTTTTTTTTACTTTCTGTGGGTTTAATTTTCACTTTTTTATAGTTTCTTATGGTTGATACTGATGACACAATTTTGAGACATTCTTTTTCTCTACTATAGAGATTTAGTGCTGTAAATTTCTTCCTGACTACTGCGTTAGCAGCATCTTGCAACTTCTGATATGTTGTGTTTCATTTTCATTCAGTTCAAAATACTTTCTATTCACCATATTGATAATTATTTAGAAATTTGTTATTTAATATCCAATTATTTGCAGATTTTCCAGAGACTTTCTTTTTCTGTTTTTATCCCAATTTATTGACATTTTTGTCAGGCAACAAATGTTTACAAATTGAATTGTTTGAGTTTATTGAGAACTGTTTTATGGATCAGAATATGGTTTAACTTGGAAAATTTTCTTGTACATTTGAAAATAATGTGTAGTCCACAATTGTTGGATGGCGTGTTCTATGCATGTTAGTTACGTCAAGTTGTTTGATAGCCTTATTAATTATCTGCCTAATTCTATCAGTTACTGAAAGAAATGCATTGAAATCTCTTATGATAATTGCCAATTTTTCTATTTCTCCATGTACTTCTATCAGTTTTTGCTTCATGTATTTTGTTACTTGGTGCATAATCATTATAAACTATTATATGATGTTTTCATCCCTTCATCTTAATGAAATGATTTTTATTCCTTTGCTCTGAAATCCACTATTTCTGTTATTGGTATTGTCACTCCAGTATCTTTTGGCTAGTGTTATCATGACATATTTTTACCATTATTTTCCTTTTATACCTATTTATGTATTTGTAATTAAAGTAGATGTCTTGTAGGCAGCTGTATTACTTTCCTAAGGCTCCTAGAATTATTACCAAAATCTGGGTTGATTAAAAAGACAGAAATTTGTTCTCTCTCAATTCTAGAGGTTAGAAGTCTGAGATCAAAGTATTAGTAAGCCCATGCTCATTCTGAAGGCTCTAGAGAAGAAGCTTTCCAAAGTCTTAACCCATTCCAGAATCAATTCTAAGTGCAAAATCCATCTAAATGTCATCAATTTTAAAAGTCCCAAATCTCATTTTCTAAACCATCTAAATAAAGTAACGGTGAGACTCTAGGTATGGTATATCCTGGAGCAAAATTTCTTTCCATCTCTGGACCTGTGAAATGAGAGAGCCTGTTATCTACTTCCCAAATACAATGGTAGAACAGCTATAGCATAGACATTTCCATTTCAAAAAGGGGAAATTGGAAAGACTAAAAGGGTCACAAGCCCTAAGCAAGTGTGAAACTCAGCAAGGGAAATTCCATTAGGTTTAAACGCCTGAAAATAATCATCTGTGTCTTGTTGCTCTGCCATCTATGCCCACAGAGGACCTGTCAGCCCTGGCATCTGGGCCCATGGAAGCCGCAACAGCCTTGCCAGCTTCTGAGCCACCCTGGGAGTTATCAATACCTTTTCTTGAAGGATAACACAAGTTCACTATCAGTTAGTGTTATCAGCCTGTCTCCTGCCTGTAGAATCCCAGAAGTCTTACAATCTTCCTTCATTTTTTCCCATCTCTGTCCCATTTAGTCCAAGCTCACAGGGTGTTTGGCACTGTAACATTTTCAAACGCTTGTGAGTCTTCTGTATATACATATATTTCTACTAACAGTATCTTCAGGGTAATCTTGCTTTTTCTATCATGCACCTCTAAATTCTTCCAGCCTCTACACATCAGCTAATTCCAAGGCACTTCCACATTTGTAGGTACTTATTACAGCAGCACAGCACTTCCTGGTACCAAAACCTGTATTAGTTCCCTAGGGCACCCATAACAAATTGCTAAAAACTGGATAGCTTAAAACAACCAAAATACATTCTCTCAAAGTTCTGGAGGTTAGAAATCCAAAATCAATATTTAGGAAGGCCGTGCTCCCTCTGAAGGCTCTAGAAAAGAATCTTTCCTTGCCTCTTCCTGGCTTCTGGGGTTTGTCAGCAATTCTTATCATTCGTTGGCCCGTAGCTACCTCCATCTTTACATGGTCATCTTTCCTCTATGTGTCTGTGTCTCTGTGTCTTCATGGCCTTCTTATAAGGACACGATCATTGCAGGTAGGGCTCACCCTAGTCCAGAAAGACCGCATATAAAATATTTAACTATTACATTTTCAAAGATCTTATTTCTAAATAAGGTCACATTCACAGGTATTGGGGGTTAGGACTTTTAATATCTCTTTGAGGGAGACACAATTTAACCCATAACAGGAGCATATGTCTGGGTCTTGCATTTTTATTCAATCTGACCATCTCTACATTTTGGGGCATTATGATGATTTATCTGGTTAGATTTAAGACTATCATCCTGTTATGTGTTTTCTATTTGTCCCACCAATTCTTCATTCGCGTTTTCCTCTTTTTTTGGTCTTCTTTTGCATTCACTGAGTAGTTTTATGATTTCATTTTATCTCTTTTGTTAGCTTATTAGCTGTAACTCTTTTTTTGTTTCCTTGTAATTTTAGTGATTTTTGGGGGTTAATAGTATACTTTTTAATTTATCCAGTCTGCCTTCAAATGATACTATACTATTTCAGGTGTAGTCTAAGAATCTGGTAATAGTAGACTTCCATGTGCCCCTTCTTAACCTTTGTGCTATTGATGTCATATATTTTACTTTAACATATCTTATAAACCCACACTAAATTTTTATTATTTTTGATAATAACCAATTTGTTTTTGAAAATATTACTTATTTACCCATGTAGGTATTAACTTTGGGGACACCACTGTGGCAAGAATCTTTGAATACTCTTCTCAGTGCTCCCTGAATTATGAGATTTTCCATTTTGAGTGGTGGGAACAGACATTTTTTCTGGCACAGTGTGGGTGCCTGACATTCAAATTATATGCTTTCTTCTGCCTTGTGCGGTTTTCTCACATGCACGTGTTGATAAACACTCAGCTAAATTCTCAAGAGAGACTTTCTGCAGATCTCTGGAGACCTCTCTGTCTGTGAGCTCTCTCCTCTCTAGTACTCTGTCTTGTAAACTCTAAGCATTTTGATTTCCTCTCACTCTGCTCTTTCTCCACAACTCAGGGAGTCAGGTGAGCTCTGCCTGGTTTTTCCCTCCCAGTAGCATGACTGGAAAATTTTCTCAAGATGCTAAGCTGGGGAGGATCTTAGGACTCATTTCTTTTGTTTTCTGTCACGGATCACCGTCCAGTGTTGCCTGATGTCTAGCCTCTTGAATATTGCTGTTCTATATATCTTTGTTTAACTTTTGTGAGTTTTCTTCCATTGAGAGGGAAAATGGTCCCTGCTCCTCCATCTTGGTCTTCAGAGGAAGTCTAGTACATTTGCGTTTATTATAATTATTAATAAGATTGGGTTAAGTATAGTACCTTGATGCTTGTTTTAGATTTATTGATCCAATTTTTCCATTTTATTCTGTTCCCTTTTTTGGATAATTTTGTGTTGACTATTTTTAGTATTCAATTTTATAGCTTACAGCAACTTTTAGATTTAGCTTGTTGTGTTTTGTTTTCCTAGTTGCTCTAGAGATTACAGTATACCTCTTTAAATTATCATAGTCTTCCTTTGTATAATACTGCTTTAAAATCACACTAATTCACATATAGTGTGAAAATCTCACAACAGATCAATCCATTGATCCCTCTGTCACCTCTTTGTTCTATAGTTATTTATGTTTTACCTCTACAAATATTACACCATCCATAATACATTGCTATTATTTTTGTTTATGTAGTCATCAATCTTTATAATCTGTCTGTCTCTCTCTGTCATTAAAGTCATTAAAATATTTTTTATACTCACATACATATTTTCTTCACTGGTACTTTTTATTCTACCTTGAAGTTCTGAGTATTATTTCCCTCCAATGTGAAGACTTTTTTGTTTGACATTTACTGTAGAGCAAGTCTTCTGAAGGTAAAAATCTTTCACCTCTATTTTTATGAACATATGTTCCTTTCACTTTCATTTTGAGGAATATTCATGTTGGATATAGAATTCTAGACTTTTTTCCCTCTTGCTTAGCACTTTTCAGCTATTGTTATGTTATCTCTGGCCTCCATCGTTTACCGTGGCAAGTCACCTGTAATCTTATCTATGTTCTTTTTCATAAACTGAATCCTTTTCCTCCTGTTTACATTTAATATTTGCTCTTTATCCTGGTTGTCAGTAGTTATAAAAGATGTGGCTAGATTGGGGTTTATTTATATTAATCCTACTTAGAGTTCACACAGCTTCTTGTATCTTTAGATTGATATCTTTCATAAATTTTGGAAAGTTCTTGTTTTTTGGGGGGGGGAGAGCTACAACGTCACACCTTTCTTCTTCATAAAGATGAAGGTGGAGGGTGTAGCATCCTATGAGAGGAAATGGGTCTGCTACCTGAATTAAGAATTCAGCAGGGACCGGCTCCGCGGGGGAGTGGTTAAGTTCGCACGCTCTGCTGCGGTAGCCGAGGGTTCAGATCCTGGGCTCAGACATGGCACCGCTCCTCAGGCCACGTTGAGGCGGTGTCCCACATCCCACAACCAGAAGGACCTGCAACTAAGATATACAGTTATGTACTGGGGGGTTGGGGAGATAAAAGCAGGAAAAAAAAAAAAAAAAGATTGGCAACAGTTGTTAGCCCAGGTGCCAATCTTCAAAAAAAAAGGGAATTCAGCAGTCAATCCTCGCCCCCCCACACCAGGCAGTGCCAGCTGGGAGGATGGATGGAGAGATTGCTGGGACCGACCTCAGGTCTGGGCACCACCCAGTGAGTCTCACCATGGAGAAACAGAGGAACACTGCTTCCTGAAGCCTCTGGCTCCCAAAGGAAAAAGGAGGTGAGTGGCTGCGCAGCCCTAGTTTATATTTCATTTTTTTACTAATATGGATGGTACATTTTTAAATTGTGATAAATATATATAACTTGAAATTGGCCATATTAACCATTTGAAGTATACAATTCACTGTCTTTAATTACATTCACAAGGTTGTGCAGATACCAGAAATCTGTTTCCAAAACTATTCATCCCCTTAAACAGGAACTCTGTAACTATTAAGTAATAACTCCCCATTTCCCCTATTCCACAGCCCCAGGTCACCTTTAATCTACTTTCTGCCGTTATGAATTTGCCTATTCTTGATGTTTCACATAAGTAGAATCATATAGTATTTGTTCTTTTCTGTCTGGCTTTTACACTTAACATGTTTTCAAGGTTCGTCTGTGTTCTAGCATATATCAGAACTTCATTACTTTTTTATAGATGAATAATGTTTCATTATCTATCTATCTCTATATATCTATATAGATAGATATATAACTATATACCACATTTTGTTTATTCATTTGTTGATTGACACTAAGGTTGCTTCCCCCTTTTTGCTATTATGAATGGTGCTACAATGAATACTGCCATATAGTATCTGAGTCCCTGTTTTTAATTCATTAGAGTATGTAGCTAGGAGTAGAATTGCTGGATCATATAATTCTACATTTACTTTTTTGAGGAACCACTGAACTTTTTCCCACAGTGGGTGCACCATTTTACATTCTCATTAGCAATGGACAAAGATTCCAATTTCTCTACATCTTTGCCAATACTTCTTATTTTTCTTTTTTAATATTATAGTCATCCTAGTAGATGTGAATTTGCACATCATTGTGGTTTTGATTTATATTTTCTTAATGATTAATGATATTTAGCATCTTTTCATGTGCTTTAAGCCATTTGTATATCTTCTTTGGACAAAAATCTGTTCAAATTCTGTTCCCATTTTTTAATTGGTTTGGTTGTCTTTTTGTTGTTGACTTGTAGGAGTTCTTTATATAGTGTAGATATTAAAAGTTTTTCAGATATATGATTTGTGAATATCTTTTTCTATTCTATACAACTCCCACAAGTTTTTTCATTTTCTTTATAATATACTTAGGTCCACACACACACAAATTAATCTTAAGTCCAATTATTTTTCTTTTGTTGCTCATATTTTAATGTCATATCTAGGAATCCATTGCCAATCCAAAGTAGTGAGGATTTAGTCCTATGTTTCCTTCTAAGAGTTTTATAATTTTGGTTCTTACATTAATCCAGCTCATTAATCCAGTTTGAGTTCATTTTGTATATGATGTGGGGCAGGGATCCAACTTCATTTTTTTTTTCCCATCGTTATTAGTCTTGTTGCAGGTACACCACTTCACCCCTAGTGCCCTCCCCCACCCCCCTTTCCCCTGGCAACCACCGATCAGTTCTCTTTGTCCATATGTTAACTACCACCTATGAGTGGAGTCATACAGAGTTCGTCTTTCTCTGTCTGGCATATTTCACTCAACATAATACCCTCCAGGTCTATCCATGTTGTTGTGAATGGGACGACTTTGTCCTTTTTTATGGCTGAGTAGTATTCCATTGTATATATATACCACATCTTCTTTATCCAATCATCAGTTGCTGGGTACTTAGGTTGGTTCCATGACTTGGCTATTGTGAATAATGCTACGATGAACATAGGGGTGCATGGAACTTTTGGAATTGCTGATTTCAAGTTCTCAGGATAGATACCCAGTAGTGGGATGGCTGGGTCATAAGGTATTTCTATTCTTAACTTTTTGAGGAATCTCCATACTGTTTTCCATAGTGGCTGCACCAGTTTGCATTCCCACCAACAGTGTAGGAGGGTTCCCTTTTCTCCACAGCCTCTCCAACATTTGTCACTTTTGGTTTTGGATATTTTTGCCATTCTAACAGGTGTAAGGTGATATCTTAGTGTAGTTTTGATTTGCATTTCCCTGATGATAAGTGATGATGAGCATCTTTTCATGTGTCTATTGGCCATCCGTATATCTTCTTTGGAGAAATGTCTGTGCATGTCCCCTGCCCATTTTGTAATTGGGTTGTTTGATTTTTTATTGTTGAGTTGTGTGAGTTCTTTGTATATTATGGAGATTAACCCTTTGTCGGATAAATAACTTGTGAATATTTTTTCCCAATTAGTGGGCTGTTTTTTTGTTTCAATCCTGTTTTCCCTTGCCTTGAAGAAGCTCTTTAGTCTGATGAAGTACCATTTGTTTATTCTTTCTATTGTTTCCCTCATGTGGGGGGTTATGGTTTCCGAAAAGATTCTTTTGAAGCTGATGTCAAAGAGTGTACTGCTGATATTCTCTTCTAGAAGACTTATTGTTTCAGGCCTAATCTTTAGGTCTTTGATCCATTTTGAGTTTATTTTAGTGAATGGTGAAAAAGAATGGTCAATTTTCATTCTTTTACATGTGGCCGTCCAGTTTTCCCAGCACCATTTGTTGAAGAGACTTTCTTTCTTCCATTGTAGGCCCTCAGCTCCTTTGTCAAAGATTAGCTGTCCATAGATGTGTGGTTTTATTTCTGGGCTTTCAATTCTGCTCCATTGATCTGTGCATCTGTTTTTTTTACCAGTACCATGCTGTTTTGATTACAGGAACTTTGTAGTATGTTTTGAAGTCAGGGATTGTGATGCCTCCAGCTTTGTTCTTCTTTCTCAGGATTGCTTTAGCAATTTGGGGTCTTTTGATGCCCCATATGAATTTTAGGATTCTTTGTTCAATTTCTGTAAAGAATGACATTGGAATTCTGATTGGGATAGCGTTGAATCTATAGATTGCTTTAGGTAGTATGGACATTTTAACTATGTTTATTCTTCCAATCCATGTGCATGGAATGTCTTTCCATCTCTTTATGTCGTCGTAGATTTCTTTCAAGAAGGTCTTGTAGTTTTCATTGTATAGATCTTTCACTTCCTTGGTTAAATTTATCCCAAGGTATTTTATTCTTTTTGTTGCGATCGTGAATGGGATTGAGTTCTTGAGATCTTTTTCTGTTAGTTCATTGTTAGCGTATAGAAATGCTACTGATTTATGTATGTTGATTTTATACTCTGCAACTTTGCTGTAGTTGTTGACTGTTTCTAATAGTTTTTCTATGGATTCTTTGGGGTTTTCTATATATAAGATCATGTCGTCTACAAACAGCGAGAGTTTTACTTCTTCACTGCCTATTTGGATTCCTTTTATTTCTTTTTCCTGCCGAATTGCTCTGGCCAACACCTCCAGTACTATGTTGAATAAGAGTGGTGAAAGTGGGCACCCTTATCTTGTTCCTGTTCTGAGAGGGATGGGTTTCAGTTTTTGTCTGTTGAGTATGATGCTGGCTGTGGGTTTGTCATATATGGCCTTTATTATGTTGAGGTACTTTCCTTCTATACCTATTTTATTGAGGGTTTTTATCATAAATGGATGTTGGATCTTGTTGAATGATTTCTCTGCATCTATTGAGATGATCATGTGGTTTTTGTTTCTCGTTTTGTTAATGAAGTGAATCACGTTGATTGACTTACGGATGTTGAACCATCCCTGTGTTCCTGGTATAAATCCCACTTGATCATGGTGTATAATCTTTTTGATGTATTGCTGTATTCGGTTTGCCAAAATTTTGTTGAGGATTTTTGCATCTATGTTCATCAGTGATATTGGCCTGTAGTTTTCCTTCTTTGTGTTGTCCTTGTCAGGTTTGGGGATCAGAGTGATGCTGGCTTCATAGAATGTGTTAGGGAGTGCTCCATCTTCCTCTATTTTCTGGAATAGTTTGAGAAGGATAGGTATTAACTCTTCTTTGAATGTTTGGTAGAATTTTCCAGAGAAGCCATCTGGCCCTGGACTCTTATTTTAGGGGAGGTTTTTGATTACTGTTTCTATTTCTTTACTTGTGATTGGCCTATTCGAATTCTCTAATTCTTCCTGATTCAGTTTGGGTAGGTTGTATGAGTCTAGGAATTTATCCATTTCTTCTAGGTTGTTCAATTTGTTGGCATATAGTTTTTCATAGTATTCTCTTATGATCCTTTGTATTTCTTTGGTATCTGTTGTGATTTCTCCTCTCTCGTTTCTAATTTTATTTATTTGAGACTTCTCTCTTTTTTTTTTTAGTGAGTCTGGCTAAGGGTTTGTCGATTTTGTTAATTTTTTTGAAGAACCAATTCTTTGTTTCATTGATCCTTTCTACTGTCTTTTTTATTTCAATATCATTTATTTCTGATCTAATTTTTATTATTTCCCTCCTTCTACTGACTTTTGGCTCTGTTTGTTCTTCTTTTCTAATTCCATTAGGTGTCGTTTGAGGTTGTTTATGTAAGATTTTTCTTGCTTGTTGAGCTGAGCCTGTATTGCAATGATTTTCCCTCTTAGGACTGCCTTTGCTGCGTCCCAAATAATTTGATACAGTGTGTTTTCATTTTCATTTGTCTCCAGATAATATTTGATTTCTTCTTTAATTTCTTCAATAATCCATTCTTCATTCAGTAGCATGTTGTTTAGTCTCCACATTTTTGGCCCTTTCCCAGCTTTATTCTTGCAGTTGATTTCTAGTTTTATAGCATTATGATCAGAAAAGATGCTTGATAGTATTTCAACCCTCTTGAACTTATTGATGCTTGCTTTGTTTCCCAAGACATGGTCTATCCTTGAGAATGTCCCATGCTCGCTTGTGAAGAACATGTAACCTGCTGTTTTTGGATGAAGTGTCCTATATATATCTATTAGGTCCATCTGATCTAATTTTTCATTTAATTCTATAATTTCCTTGTTGATTTTCTGTCTGGATGATCTGTCCATTGGTGTTAATTGGGTTTTGAGGTACCCTACTATTATTGTATTGCTGTTGATGTCTCCTTTTAGTTTTGTTAATAGTTTCTTTACGAATTTTGGTGCTCTTGTGTTAGGTGCGTATATATTTATAAGTGTTATGTCATCTTGATGGAGCGTCTCTTTTATCATTATATACTGCCCCTCTTTGTCTTTCTTTATATGTTTTGCTTTGAAGTCTACTTTGTCTGATATAAGTATGGCAATACCTGCTTTCTTTTGTTCATTATTAGCTTTGAGTATTGTCTTCCATCCCTTCACTTTGAGTCTGTGTTTGTCTTTGGGGCTGAGGTGTGTTTCCTGGAGGCAGCATATTGTTGGATCTTGTTCTTTGATCCATCCTGCCTCTCTGTTCCTTTTGATTGGAGAGTTCAATCCATTCCCGTCTAGAGTGATTATTGAAACGTGGGGGCCTACTGTTGCCATTTTATCACTTGTTTTCCAGTTCTTTTGCATTTTGTCCTGATGGAGAGCTGTTACTTTGTGTTACTGTCCTTCTGCTTATCTCCTTTGTTCTCGATTTTGTAGCCCCTTGATTTTTCAGGAATGAGGTTCTTCCTGAGCATTTCTTGAAGAGGAAGTTTTGTGGCGATGAACTCCCTTAACTTTTGTTTATCTGGGAAAGTTTTTATTTCTCCATCGTATTTGAAGGATATTTTCGCTGGGTAGAGTATTCTTGGCTGCAGGTTTTTGTGCTTCAGAGTTTTGAATATTTCATTCTAATCTCTTCTAGCCTGTAAGGTCTCTCCTGTGAAGTCTGCTGATAGCCTTATGGGGTTTCCTTTGTAAGTTATTTTCTTTTGCCTGGCTGCCCTTAGTATTTTCTCCTTGTCATTGACTTTTGCTAGTTTCACTACTATATGCCTTGGGGTTGGTCTTCTTGCGTTAATAAAGTTTGGAGATCTATTGGCTTCTGTCACATGAAGTTCCATCTCTCTTCCCAAGTTTGGAAAGTTCTCAGCTATTATTTCTTTGAACAGGCCTTCTGCCCCCTTCTCCTTCTCTTCTCCCTCTGGGATACCTATAATCCTTATGTTGCATCTCCTAATTGAGTCAGGTAATTCTCGGAGAGTTTCTTCATTTCTTTTTAGTCTTAGTTCTCTCTCTTCCTCTGTCTGCAGCACTTCTATATTCCTCTCCTCCAAATTGCTACTTCTGTCCTCCATATTATCGACCCTACTGTTCAGAGAGTCCAGATTTTTCTTAATCTTCTCCATTGTGTTCTTCATCTCCAGTATTTCTAATTGGTTCTTCTTTATAGTGTCAAGCTCTTTTGTGACATAGTTCCTGAACTCATTGAGTTGTCTATCTGAATTCTCTTTTAACTCGTTGAGTTTTTTAATAGTGGCAGTTTTGAAATCATAGTCATTTAGGTTATAGAGTTCATTGTCTTTGGGATTGTTTTCTGGGTGCTTATCATTTTCCTTCTGTTCTGGAGATTTAATATATTTTTTCATACTGCTTTATGGTGTGGATTTGTGCCTCCACATAGGGATAGAGTTTAGTCGCTGCTTCCACTTGTTGTGACTGGTGGTGGGAGGTGGGCAGCTGTTTAGACTGCACCAACCAGGAACCCTGTCAGCTGTTACTGACTGGACCTGGACCCCTCCTCATAGTCACAGTGGTCCTGCGGGGTCCCTCGTTGCTTGTGGGGGCAATCGCAAGGGGGCCTCAAGCTGCTGGTGCCTACTATTGCAGCCCACTTGGACGCACTCCCTCCTTGTGGTCTGCAGCGGTGTTGTGGGCTTTCCCAGCAGCCAGTAGCAGGATCACCTATAATCACCACTTTGTCCCTAACGGAGCCCACAAGATCACACTTGTCCACTATAGGTCCCAGCAGAGCTATGGGTATCTTCTGCAGTCTGTCATTAGCTCACCTAGCTGGGCTACTTTTGCCCCAGGGCCTTCCCACCTTGCGAGTGCCAGTCGGGACCTCTCCAGTAGTGCTGTGCAGAGGCTTTCGCTGAGGCTGCTGTAGGAACCTGGAGTTCCCCCCTGGGCTACGTAGCCATTTCACCGGAGCTCCACTCTGCCCCACTCCACTCTCACGGGATCTCTGGGAGCCCTTTGCCTCGTCTGGGACACGGCCAGAATCTGTGGGCCTGGCTGTGGCTTGTAAGCTGCTGTCTTGTGGGGAACTCTGCTCTAGGGAGCTTCCTGGTGTTCCAAATGCTGGGCGGGGCCTCCCAGCTAATGGTGAGCGGAGGCTTTCCCTGCCAGGGGCAGTGCGGGACCCCGGAGCCTCCCCCTGGGCTGCAGATTCGGGCACTGGAGCTCCAACCCTGTCCCCAAGCACGTCCATGGGAAGTCCAGGTGCCCCCTGCACCAACCCGTGTCCCAGAGACCGTGAGCCCAGCAGCAGCTTTCAGTCTGGTGCTGTGCCAGGGAATCTGCCCACCGGGAGCTTCCCTTTGCCCTGGATTTTGGGCGTAGCCTCCCTGCTAATGGCGAGCAGAGGCTTTCCCTGCCGCGGAGGTGCGGGACCCCGGAGCCTCCCCCTGGGCCACAGAGCCAGGTGCTGGAGCTCCAACCATGTCCCCAAGCACATCTACGGGAAGTCTGGGTGCCCCCTGCAGCAACCCGTGCACTGGAGACTGTGAGCCCAGCAGCAGCTTGCAGTCTGTTGCCAGCCAGGGAATCCGCCCGCTGGGAACTTCCCTTTCTTCTGGATTTTGGGCGGGGCCTCCCTGCTAATGGCGAGTGGAGGCCTTCCCTGCCAGTGGGTGCGGGATCCTGGGGATTCCCCCTGGGCTTAGGTGTAATCATGGGGGGCTTGGGTAGGGCTGTTGTCACCTGTTTCCACCGTCGCTCCACTGGTGAGTGCACACTCCCGCCCTTGGTGTGTGGCGATGCTATGGGGGAGTCTGCTGGAAGAGAGCCTCCTGCAGGAACTAGGCTGTCCGGGGGTAGGGGGTCAGAGAGTTTTCACCTATTTTCACCTCCTCCCAGGGGGAAGTCCGTCTGCCTTCCGTTGTATAGTAGCACAAGACTCTTACGCGTCTTGAGATGCTATCTGGATATCCTTTGTTAATCGGTGAATGTCCAATTAGTTGTGGATTTGATGGGGGAGAGACAAAGAAGACCACTCACTCCACCATCTTGGTCCCGCCCCCACTTCATTTTTTTTTAACATGGAAATCTAGTAGTCCTAGCACCATTTATTGTAGAGACTCTTTTTATTGAATAGACTTGGCATCTTCGTCAAAAAATTAATTAGCCATAGATGTATGGGTTTACTTCTGGACAATCAGTTCTATTTTATAGGTCTATATGTCCATTCTTATACCAGTAACACAATGTAGACCTATAGGAAGTTTTGAGATTGAGAAGTGTGAATCCTCTAACTGTTCTTTTCAAGATTGTTTTAGCTCTTCAGAGCCCCTTGCAATTGCCTTTGCAAATAAATTTGAGGACTGACTTTTCCATTTCCGCAAAATGGCTTTTGGAGTTTTGATAGAGATTACATTGAATTTGTAGACACTTTGGGTAGTATTGATCTCTTAATAATATTAAATCTTCCTACTCATGAACATGGAATGTCTTTCCATTTATTTAGGTTATTTTAAATTTCTTTCAGCAACAGTTTTTTGTTTTCAATGTACCAGTCTTTCATCCCCTTAGTTAAATTTATTCCTGGGTATTTTATTTTATTCTTTTGATGCTCCTATGAAAGGCATTGCTTTCTAATTTTATTTCAGAGTGCTCATTGTACATGTATGGAAACCACTGAATTTTGTGTCCTGATCTTGTACCATGCAACTTTGCTGAATTCACTTACTAGCTTTAATAGCTTTCGTGTGTATTTTTTGGAATTTTCTATATACTGTATATGGGATTATATTATCTGACTAAAGATGTATATGGTATTATATTATCTGACTAAATTATCTGAATAAAGATAATTTCACTTCTTTCTTTCCAATTTGAATGCCTTTTACTTTTTTCTCTTGCCTAATTACTCTGGCTAGAACACTCAATATCTTATTGAATTACAGTGGTAAAAGTGTGAATCTTTGTTCAATTTCTCATATTAGGGAGAAAGTTCTCTTATCTTCTATATTTTAATGAATTTGGGAAGTAGTGTTGTTAATTGTTCTTTAAATGTTTTGTGGAATTTAGTAGTGAAGCCATCTGCTCCTAGACCTTCTTAGTCTGGAGGGGTTTTTTTATTATTAATTCAAAAACTCTACTTGTTATAGGTATGTTGACATTTTCTACTTTATCTTTTGTCAGTTTAGCTAGTTTGTGTGTTTATAGGAATTTGTCCATTTCATCTATGTTATCAAATTTATTGGTGTATAATTGTTCATAGTATTATTTTATAATTCTTTCTATTTCTATAAGGTTGATAGTAATGTCCTTAGTTTTATTTCTGATTTTAGTTATTTGTGTCTTCTCTCTTTTTCCTTTGTAAGATTTACCGACCTTTTTATCTTTTCAAAAAAACACTTTTTATTTCACTGATTTTAAAAGAATAAAAAACAACAAAAAAAGAAAAGCAGAAAAACAAACAGAAGGAAAAAGAGAGAGAGAGAGAAACCCACTTCTCTAAGTCATTGAAGATTGGCTCTATGCTGGTGCCAATTAAACACTTAGCCAGGTTTGTATTGCCTTTAGGCATCAGCCTAAGATGAAAGCTTAGTCTTCTTAAGCCTTTACTGAGCATGCATCTTGCCCTGGGCATATGTGTGGCTTTCTAAATTTCCTAGCACACAGGGTTACTTCTGAATGTCTTAATTTCCTAAAGAAAGTCTCCCCAGCTTTTGCTCTGGACTTTGTGCAGCCTGTTGTATTCTTTGACAGCAACCTTTTGGCACAGGTGTCTGAGGGTTGTTAGTTTGGTTTCCAGTTTTGTTGACCCATGCTCACTATTTCTCCAGCCTGAGTTCTGAATTAGGTGAAACAGAGATGACCACCTTGCATTGGTCTTTCAGGTAGCTCCAGACAGGTTAGAACTGATATAAATGGTACTTGCAAATATCTTTTCTTCTCCATCCAGAACAATAGAAAGGGTGCCACACTGGGAATCCAGTCTACCACTGCTTCAAGACCAAGGCCACTGCTGCACCAGGGGCAGGGGAGGGTGGTGGGGCAAGCAAATAAAATTGCCACAAAACTTGCTTACCATACTGAACTGCCTTTTTCTAGATTCCGTGTTTGTTTGGTTACTTTAAACTTCTGACTATTTGCAGAGTTCTGACAAATTCTGCTTGTTCTTCAATGTTTTTGTGGAAAGGCAAGAGGTGGAGATGCCTTGTCCATCATTTTGCTCATATCTGATTCAGAAAGTTCTTGGTCACTGTCTTTTCAAACATTTCTTCTGCCTCATTCTGTTCCCACTCTCCCTCTGAAACTCTAATTACACATATGCTAGATGTTTGATGTTATATCTCAGATCTCTGAGGTTATGTCTATTTTATTTCACTCTTTTTTATCTTTGTGTTTCAGTTTTGATAGTTCCTATAGATGTGTTTTCAAGTTCATTGATCTTTTCCTCTGCTCTGTACAGCCTGCTGTTAAGCCCATCCAATGAATTCTTTATTTATTATATTTTTCACTTCTAAGATTTTCCTCTGTCGTTTTATATTGTTTCCATCTCTCTGCTGAAATTCCCTATTTCTTCATGTATGTTGTCCCACTTTCCACTGGGTCCTTTAGAATTTTCATTATAATTATTTCACTATAGTGATTTATGTCAGGATAGTTTCCTTCTAAATTTGCGGCTTGCATATGTTCTTTGTCTGCGATGACTGAACTTGGTTTCTCTGATTTTGATCTCTGCTGTTCCAAGGACTTTGGTCTTAACTTGCTGTCAGGCTCTTGGCTTCAACTTGCTCTCCATGTCTGCCAGGAGTTCTCAAGCTTTGGGCCCAGAACCCTTGCTTAGTCAATGAGATTCTCTTGGTGCAATGTTATATATGTGCCCAGCAAAACCCTCCCAGACTTTTATCTCCCCTCACCCCAACACACACAGCCTTTTCAGGCTAGTAAAATTTCTTGCATGTGGTAAGACACTTAATTACGATGTTACTGCGTTAAAATATTGTGGTTAATAATATAAGCCTTCCAATAAGTGTACTTGGATTGCAATCCCAACTTTATAAACTGTTTGATTTTGGGAAAATTACCTCTCTCCTTCAAGCCTCAGGTTTTTTATTTGTAGAATAGAAATAAGGCAATTCACCTTGTAGAATCATTGTAAAGATTAAATAAAGAACAAACGAACATAGGGCCTGGCGTTCATTAAGTAATCATTAAATTGTACTTGTTATATTTACTTTATGACTATAACCTCATTGAGTTTCATTTCTTTTTTTTTTTTTGTGAGGAGATTGGCCCTGAGCTAACATCTGTTGCCAATCTTCCTCTTCTTTCTTTCTCCCAAAAGGCCTCAGTACATAGTTTTATAACGTAGTTGCAAGTCATTCCAGTTCCTCTGTGTGGGATGTCTGCTACAGCATGGTTTGATGAGTGGTGCATAGGTCCGTGCCCAGGATTCGAACTGGCAAACCCCAGGCTGGCAAAGCTGAGCATGTGATAATAACATTACATCATGTGCCTTTCTATATAAAATAAGGTGATGATTTTAATAAGCAAAATTCATAGCACAATTTACAAATTACAAAGTATCCTTACATACATAACATTCCCATATAAACCCAAAAGGTGAGTGTAGTGTTTCCATTCTATAGATGAAGAAACTGATGCCAGGAGAGAACGGCCGTGACTTACGAGTAGTCAGGAACAGGGCAGAAGCCAGCACCTATGTCTCTTGAATCTCGATCCTACACTCTTTATACTGTATGATTCTAAACACAATAAGAGCAGGCCTAGAGGAACTCAACCATCTCTATTCTGTAGGCCAGTATACACAAATGGTCTCATGATTTCCTTTCATTTCCCTTAACGTATTATAAACATTGCTGATTTGCTGTTTTATGTCCTTCTCGGCTGTTCTGAGCGTTTTTTCATGCTGCATTTCATTTCATCATCTCTTGTCTCTATTTCCAAATGTAGCTATTTGTTCAGCCTGTTTTGCTCTGTGAGGTGTTATTTACAATACCTACTAATTTAATCCTTATTCAGGGAAGACAGAGGAGCAATTTGGATACTTTTGCTGATCATTGAAAATTCAAGCCTAGAAGAACTCATTTAAGACTAGAATACTGCTCTTTATTTGATCAGTGCCATCTCTCTAGATAGTATTATATGAATACATATATGTATATCTATGCCCCTGACCAAAAAACAAAAACAAGTAAATATCATTCACAAAATTGTGATTGATTGCAAGCTCTGTTTACCAGACAGCTAATATAAAACATATTCCCAAATCAGAAATTCTGGATATAAACTCAGAAGCCAATGATGTGTGACACCTGGGATCTGAGAATGCCAAAGTTAAAAGGGAAATCAACAAGCTATCCTTGGGGATACAGCAGGTGAAACTGACACAGCAAGTTGCAGGGAATCACCTACCACACGTGGCATGTGGAGGCCAGACCAGAACCTGTGGCACCAGAGCCCACGTCCAGGCCACCCATGCCCAGACCTTCAGAAAGCATCCTTTTTGTAGGTAGCTCTTGACTTCATTCTAGTATTATTTACCTGCCTGTGCCTTCATCCAGGTGGAGTTGCAGTTTTATTGCAAAGAAATTCACTCTCAATACTAATTTTAACTACTTTTTCAGTTTGCAATGCATCCTTAAGCCTAATTTTATTTAGAGGCTGTAAATTGATGAAGTACTTCAATTAGGTTATGGAATATGACATGTGATTCAAATATAGATTTATTTAACCGGAAATAGCATACATTTACGGGAGGAGCCCAGCCTCAGGAAGGATTTTGAATTTCTGATTTCTGATGTTGGCTACTACTAGTAATACCAACCGTTGCCACCATCTTTTGAGCACTGGGTAAATATCAGGCACTCTGCTAAGTACTTCATATGAATTAAATTAGTCAATTGTCAGGGTAAGCCTATAACTTGTGATTTTAAACAAGTCACATGACTTTTCTGCTCTCAGTTCCCTCCTCAGAAAAGTAGGGATATTAATATCTGTCTTTCTTTAGTAAGCACTGATGGGGATAAAATGAAATTATTTCTGTACAAGGAAATTGAATGGTGTTTGAGTGTTCAGATAAGACATTAATTTTCTTTAATTCTGTATTTTTTTTATTGTTGCCAGTAAGTGACAAGCTAATTTAGTTTAACCTGTTCATTTTATATGCTTTCCAGTTTTCATAACTTTGATCATGTTAGATTTTCCGCCTGGAATATTCATTTACCTTTTCTATCAAGATGTCTATAAACCTATTCGATGCTTCACAGCCCAATTCAAATGCCCCTGTTCTTGAAGATTTTCTGATTTACCAAACAAGGCAACTTCTTTCTTCTCTGAGCATTTATAGCTTTTTAGTCTCTGCTGTGGCCATCGTTTTCTACTTTGAATTGCCATATTTATGTTCCTCTCCTATTTGTTCTTATAGACTGTGAGCCCCTCAAGGCCAGCACCTATGCCGTGTATATATATTTTTCTCTCTCTGGATTAAAAAAAAGTACATATTGAGATAAAATAAAATGGATGAGGTATTCAATAGGATGCATCCAATGTTTGTTGAAGCTCTCTCTCTTGATGGTTGCCTAGAGACCACAGGGATATTCATCTTGGGACTACACCCTCCCTTATTCTTGAAAAGGCCACATTAGAGAGTCATTGTAGTTATGCAAATATGTGGGAAAACTGCTTGGAACTGAGAGGTTAAGTATTTTTATTAGCCATGCAAATTGAGTTTATTAGCAAGATGTGCCCCTGTGCAGTCAGGTAAATTTATTGTGTGTGTTTTGTGATCTGTTCTGTCCGTGGATTAGGGTGCAGTCTCTAAAACAGTTGCTTCTTTGTGGGAAATGTTTCTCCACTGTCCAAAAATTAGCCGGGGAAGTTATAGAGCAGAGTTTTGGAAGATGGCAGCAGAAGGTGTGAGTTCATTTCTGCTTGGACTTTGGAACACCCCAAGGGACCAGGAGGCAATGCCACCCTCACCTGGCTTGTTCTGCCCGCCACCCACAAGGGATACATTTCTGTGAAAAATCCCTGATGTGGAGAAAAAAATTATTGAATATTCTGTTTGCCTTCTTTGGCCAGAAGGCCAGGCCAGGGTTGGTGAGGCCCTTGCTGCCTGGGATGAGAGACTGGTTCTTACCAGCTGTGCACTGGAGGGAAGCACTTTCCGTGAGATGAGAGGCATTTGTGTTGAGGAAAGTGCTTTATCAAGAAAAAAAACTTAAGGCTTTTCCTGAGAATAAGCAAAATGGAATACCAAATCCTTTGCGGAATGTGGGGATAGAAAAGGTCTAGAGGATTGAGGAATTTTCCAGGGATGGGTAATTCCCCTTCCTAATGAGAAATGGCCTTTGGCAACTCAGAAAAGCAGCAAAGACTGAGTTTCAACTCAGCATCAGGTATTGTGGCTGATGTTGTCTCCAGCGGAGTCCCGGGAGGATGACACCAATAGGACAGAGAAGAAAAGCCAGAATGCAGACTTCCAGGAAATGTGTGGCTTTGAGTTCCTAGATGGAGCCAGTGCTGCAGATGCTTCTGGATATTTGCTTTTGCAGCTATGATCATATCTTCTGGCACTGTGACTATAATTTGTTTTAAGGGTTCCTCAGCAGAGCCTTAAATGCAAGGCAAAATAAGCAAATCTTAAATCTTATTATTTCAGATATATACACGTTTTATAGAACAAAATAGAACAACAACAACAAATCCAAAGTATAAACAACCTCCCTGCAACAAAACAACTATATACACCAAAAGGATCATGATCTTGTAAGAGAAATGGACTGTTTTTCATATTCATGCTAGAATGCCTGTGATATTTAGTATTAACATTTATCTTCTATTCATAGTATTAACATGTATCTTCTGTTCAGTTTTTGTTAAATATCTTTCAACTTTAGTATTTCAACAGATGTATTAGTTTTCTGGAAAAATACTGTACCACACTGCCTGTCATGCTCATCCTACCTCCTTTTGAACAAGTATCATCTTAGGGAAAGAGACTGGGGTTCTAGTCTTAGCTCTGCTATTGTGCCAAGCCTTTTATATCCATTTTTTCATTTAATGTCCCTAACAACCCTGTGAGGTTGGTGGTGTTGGGTTCATTTTATGATTAATGCAAATGAAGCTTGACGACTTTAGGTAACTTGTGCAGAGAGTTTGTTGATGGCCGAGCTGGGCCTGAGCCAAGTCTATTCGTTTCCACAATGCACCTTCTTAACCCTGGGTAAGAGCTCTTCTCACTCCAGTCTCTGTGATTCTAAGACAGTCATGAGGATGTCTAGGCACTGAAGGATTTTCAGAGCTCAACCCAAACTTTGTTTCATGTCCTTGGATCTTTCTTTAAGCAATTATAAATGTTTTGATTGATAAAAATCATTCATAGTTTTGACTTTTTCTTGAGAAATTTGTATTTTGGGTGGATATATCTTGACAATGATACTTGTTATACAACCAGATCTAAGAAATTAAAATATCTGAGTCTTTGTACACAAAAAAAGTACCTAATTCTGTTCAGGAAACTAAACTCATATGCCTGGGAAAATCTACATACATTATTAATGTTTTCCTTTACACCCAGATATTTATTATCATGTAGACATCATTCTGTTTTAATTCTTTAAGGATCAACTTCAAGAAATTTAATACTGTTTGGAACTAACAGTATTTTGCCCAAATGGCGTGAATCAAAATTCCACATTATTTACCTTCAATACAAAAATAAAATTCTTGCTTTCTGCCAGAATTTTAAAAGATATGGCCATTTATTCAACATCTACTTTGTAGTATTTAATAATGAAAGTGAAGAAACAATAATAAAATACTAATGATAATAACAATAAACATTCTTTGAAGGCTTACAATATGTCAAGCTCTATATTAACTGGTTTAATGCATCATTTAATTTCATTTTGATAGCAGCCCCAAGAGGGGTCTATTGGAATATAACCATTTTGCAGTTATACTAAATTTTGAAAGATGATTAACTTGCCCAAATTCACATAGCATGTAAGTGACAGTTCTGGTTTTCTCTGTAATCTAAGATTTTAGCCGTTACATATATTGCCTTCTATAGAGAAAGTGAGAATTCTATCAAAGGATTGTGTTGTAACTCGTGATTCAGCTACTATGTTGAAAGTAAAAGTGAAAATTTTTTTCTTGGTCATATTTTCAATATTTAAAATACATTTGAAACAAATGGAATGTGTTGACATCATTGGTCATATATTGAGACTATCATAAATATTTTTGAATTGAACTATGAGAAAAATGGGAAAGGGCTTTTTCTGTCAATTTGAAAGGTGAAGCAAAGGAAAAGGGAAAAAAGGAAAAGGATAGAGAGACAAAACATTTTTTCGCTTAGCTTGTATGTTGTGGGTAATGACATTTCTATTCAATTTTTACAAGTTTTACGTTTCATCCTTGTTTTATGTTGTACTGTGATCATGTGCCATGCCTATTTATGTTGGTTGAAATTAATATATAAATCATACCTCCTAATTTGGCATCAACTATAGTAATGGTTGGTAGAAAATAATAATGCTCTGGATGCCTTGTTAACATTATTTCCAATTATCCAAACTCCTACCAAGGAGCTATACCTAGCCTTGTTTTACATATGAGGTTTCGTAATTTGCAGAAAACCCAGAACAACTGAAGAGTAAACCCACACAGGGGTTTAATACAGCTGTAAGGCCAGCTAGCCTCCTTCTACTGCACAATGCCCCTCCACAGGCAAGAAAATCACCACTGGGAGGGTAGAATTCTTCCAAGAGCACCCAAATCTTTTTGAACAATTGTGTCAATAATCTAGCAATTCACACTTTTTCCGAATTGTCAGACTCTACTTGGATGCAATCAAAGCTCATAGGAGGCTGAAGCTGGCACCTGCCTGCTCTTTGCTGCTGATTATAGAGCTCCATCCTCCCTGGGCTCAGTCCACCCATGGATGCTTTATGCTCCCTGGTCATGTCCACCCCAGGGCCAGTGCGCAGCCCGCCAACCCACTGCTGCTGCTCTGCCTTTGTCAGCCCTTCTACTGGATTACATGCTGAGATCTCCCTTGTGTTTTTAAAATTTTTATGAAGAGGAAGTTATTTTTTAGTACAACAAAATGTGTAGAATTGGCATTCTTTGGAAATTAAAAGTCTTACCTTTTTTCCCCCTCAAAGAAGATGACCCTTTAGGGAGGCAAATGAATGTGCATCTCTCTGCTCCGACTTTAAGTTGACTGAACATCTATACAAGTTAGGGGCAAAGGAGAATTACAATGAAACTCTGGGAAATCCAAATATATTCAATAAATATGTATTATGTGCCAGGCATTATTCTAAGTGCTAGATAACTAAACAAAAGAGACTGGTCCCCATGGAGCGGATATCCAATGAGAGAAACACACAGTATACACAGAAGCAAATAAATTCACAATAGAACATCAGATAACGGCTTAAGGAGTATGCAGAAAAAATACGTGAGATTTAAGTGGATAGAGGGGAATGGCTGGGTATTTTACACGAGGTGCTCAGAGAATGCCTTATAAAAATAAGCAGCTTCAGCAATCGAGATATATTTGAAACCATTGTTTTCTAAATATTAGGTTAAGTATAACATAAAACGAGAATCTCTCACATTCTCTGAACAACTTGGTCATTTCTGACACGATTCTAAGGGCTTTGCTGAGATCTTGCAGCCTGCCTGTCTTCCTGCTGCTTCAACGGCATTTGTTCCACACGTAGGGCTTTGTTACAAATTTTTCTTTGGAGATGAGTTTCAGATCTAAAAATACGTTCTCAGACCAAATATTCACTTAACACAGGAGGAAACTGAGCTCCAAAGGGGAAGAGTAACTTAGCCAAGGATGCCTGTGCTCCTAGTGGCCAAGGAAAACCCAGGCTGAGGTCCTCTCCGTGCGCTGCGATGGCCCGCCGGCTGGTCCTGGGGTCGGAGACCCTGCAGCCCTGCGAGGGGCACAGCGCACCTGTGATGGGAACAAGCCGGTCCTGGCGGGGCGGGCTGAGCCCAGGCCGCGGCCAAAGGTAACCAGTTCCTTTAACTGAACGTCTGCGTGGCCCTTCTTCTCAGGCTGCAATTGCACCTCCGGAAGGAACGTAAGCACAAACTCGACAAATGCCAAAAGCAGAACAAGGCAAGGGTCGGAGACTAAATAGCGGCCCGCGGAGGACACTTTCGATTTCTCTAATTCTCTGGAGTGCTCAAACTGGCGCCGGCGCGGCGCTCTGAGCGCGGCTCTCGAAGAGGCTGTGTGGGCGCGCACTGGGGCCTCCGCGCGGGGAGGGCTCTCCATCCCACCTTCTTCCGGCGCCTATTATGTTGTGACTGCCTTGGTGTTTGGCTGAATTGTCACTGAATTCCTCCCTGACTTCTGTTTTCTTTCTGGAGACACAAGAAAAGCGCGCTAGTGGAAAGTTCCGCCGAGGAGTCTCCGCCCCCTTTTCCCCGCGGCGGCCTCTTCCCTCCCCGCTCGCCTTCAGGGGTCTGCCAGCATCTCCAGCGCCGGGTGCGCTGCAGCGGGCTCCCTGCGGGCGAGGATTCGTTAGTGCCGACAATAGGCAAGCCGCGGATGGTTTTCCTAACAAGCGCGAAGGAATAAGTAAAGCAAGTGGAGGGAACCGTAGTGGGCGTTCAAAGCAGAGGGGAGGAGTGGGAATTTTCCTGGCTTTTTTTTCCACTTTCTGCTTCTAATCGTCTTTTTCCCCAGTGAGGATGCTAATAGACTGAATACCTGGGCGTTCTAGCAGAAGAGTCTGGAGATTTCAGTAAAAGGAAATGTAATCTGGGGTGAAAAATAGCTTTTCTTTCACTGGAGTGTGTGTGTGTGTTAATGCTTTTCCATCCGTGGGGCTGCGTATTAAAGGCACGATAAACACTGAGCTTGGAACCCAGCCATTTGATGAAAGTCTTGGCTCCGCCGCTAGCTCGCTGTGGGTCATGTGCAATTCAGCACTGCCTTGGGGGCTTTGAGTCCTTCTTTATAAAATTAAGAATAATTTGTCTAATATGAATTCTAGGCCCAATTACAGTTTTAAGATTACACTATCAATTGCTGTATTTTAAAAAGTTCCATTTCAAGATGGTAGCTGGGAGATGACATCATAAATCTCAACTTGGTAATATGGCGTGATTTGAAAAGCACTGAAATCACTCCACTCAAAGTGTATACTCTCATAAATACGTGTACACACACACAGACATACACACACGCTCAGTCATTTCCAGGTGCCTGAAATTCATTAAAGCCAATTATGAATCCCAATTCTAACAGCTTTTGACTGTGACCTTCTTAGACTCTATTTTTCTTTCTTTTTATCTTCATAATGGGAATAAATAGTGTCTACTTTATAACTTTGTTATGGGGTTTAAATGAGAAAACTTGTATAATATTAGTTCTTCTTGCCTGAAAGATGAGAAGAACACATGGGTGTCATCATGTGATCTCAAAATCATTGGAATTTGAGAGAAAACAGTATGATGGGTAATTATGCTGTTTCCCCAAAGTCATTAAGAGCTTGAAGTTATTTTTTTAACTTGTTTTTCACACACCTGTGTTGGCTAGATCACAGAACATGAGCTTGTCCTCATGAGGAAAGTCAGCTGTGTCAGCCATCTTCAATTCCTCCTAGATGGCTTTATCACCACCTTGCAAGTTCTTATTACCTGCTAGCGCTGGAAGGTCCAGAGCAATGGTCCACTGACCTGAGGCTTTCTGGAGGGCCCTTCTTCCACACTGGTCTTCCAACTTGGTTGATATTTATAGATGTTGGTCTGGGATATAATTGTGATAGTGTACACAATGAGAAAAAATAGGGGTTTCCTATTTATTTCTTCAGGATTAATTTTTGGGACTGAGCATCAGCAACTCCGAGTGTCTTGACTTTCTGGCATTCAGAGGGTGGGAGGAACAGAATTTGAGGTACACTCTGACACAGGTGGAGACTTTACGCAGTCTTCCCAATGCAGAGTCGTGAATGTTTTATCCCATGCCTCAATTCATAGCTAGTCAGGCTTTAATTTTCAGGCTAATGCCTCATAGCAGAGGTGCCATGGGCTGTCGATTCTTAACAAGACAGAGCTAGAAATGGGAACACGTGGACTCATGTTGGAAAGAGTGTAGGCTGTGATGTTAGACCTCCTTGACCTGAGTCTTGTCTGTTGTTTCCTGTCTGCGTAACTTTGGTCAAGGTACATGATCAATCCATCTTTCAGTTTTCTCTTAGGTAATCTGGATATAATATCTACTTTATATGATTACTGTGGGTATTAAACAGAAAAAAGTTATAGAATATACCCAACACTGTGTCTCTACTGTAGGTACGAGTTCCGTATTTTCAGTGCTTTGCACCACTGCCTTCTGGGAAATGGAATACATCAGATGTATTGGCCACACTTCAGAACGTAATATCTGTGAAAATACCAGAATCTTTCCTGTAGTTCAGGAACCAGAATGAAGGAAAATGAACACTGTGGTATTTTTTCTTTTTCTTTCTTTCGTTCAAGGAAGAGGACATTTGTGTGTGGTTCAACTACAATAATTCTACTTGTAATGTCTTCCCGCCGTCACACTGTCTAACCTCCAGGATCTTATCTTCAAAAAATCAGTTAAACAAGTGTCCAAATTGGCCACATCAGCCAAATCTGTAACAGGGAAAGTTGCTTCCCTCTTAATGAACTGTCCCTTGGACATGAACAGTGCCACAGACGTTCAAGAATGTTTATTGTCTGTGGCATTTCTGGGGGTGCATTCTTTGTTAAACCCACCATAGTGCTCAAGGGGAGGCTGGTGATTCATGAATTCGCTGTGATGATTTGTCCTAATTATCCTAATTACTGTCTTGTCTCCTCAGACCAGCTGGTGCCTGGAAACAGAGGGTAAGCCGCTATCCGTGAGCTCTGGAGTGGCTGCAGAATCCTGGGCGCTGGGCTTCCAGGCTTCATGGACATGGGATCAGGAGGACCTCACTTGTCTGCGCTGCTGCTGTGGCTTTGGTCTGCATCCCTGGGGTCCTGCAATGCATGCATCCTTTTCTGCTGTGCCTCTAGTAACTTTTCCAGGAGACAAGAGCCCTGATAAATGGTGTTTTTCCATCTTCCCAGCCTGCTGCCCTGCCTGCTCAAGTCTGCCTCTGTTCTGTGTTCTTTGTGCTTCCTAATGTTTACCCATCCCTGTCTGAATGGCTCTTAAACTCAGTCTGGCCTTTTAACAACTGTTCATAATAAAAAGACCTATTACTTACTGCACACTACTGAGTGCCAAGCTGGGTGTTGACTGCCTTACCTACACTGCCTCTAAGTGTCTCAGGGAGGGAGTGACACCTGGGATTAAGCCCAGGTCACTGACCCCCGAATAGTGAACCCTTTGCATGTCGCTCTCTCCCTCCCACACAAGCCTTTCTGCTCAAATGCAATCCTTGAGTTTTTTGCTATACGTACACTCACACTTGGTCCTGGCTGATGGCCCCTGACAGCCACTAATGCTGACTCTGCAGGTCAGTTTGGAGCCAGAGGCGAGGCTTCCTCAGGCTACAGGGTCTGGCTGCAAGCAGAGTATGCCCTGTCATCTCATGCTGCCAGGTCCTTTTCTGATCACTGGCCATATGGGGCATTTTCACAGTTCACGCTTAAGTGCTATTTGCCTTTTAGGGCACTTATACCTTGTTTCTCTGGACAAAAGTGGAATCCAGAAAAACACTTGAACCGTGGCTCATCCCTTAGGGAATGAGCTGATACTTAGTAGGACCTATGATATAGGGCTGTGTTTGGAATCAGAATCCCTGAAATGAGGCTGGATGACAACAAATCAAGGTGTTGAAATAAGACAATGCTGATATTTGAAAGACTCAACCGAGAAAGAGCCGGTCTATCTTCCTGTTAAAATAACTTCTCTAGGAGTCATCACAACTCTGGCAAGTTTTTCTTGACCAACTCCCGTTCCTAGTTATAGCACAGCTTAACTGTCATTTCTTGAAAGAGGGAGACAGCCCCAGCTGCACAGATTGTCGGCCGCCCTACTTTTGTCATTTCATAAGAATGGGTGAATCACTGCACACTTAAACTTATTTTCCTAATGCTTGCTTATCCAAGTAGGCTGGAAGATTTGGGAGGCCAGAAGCTGCATCTTGTCTGTTCCCCTGACATTCCCAGTGCTTTGGGGCAGGCTTCTGTCCCTGTGCTCCACAAGACCAGGAACTGTGTGCCACAGATAGAACCCTCTCTTCTAGGTCGCTAGGTCCTCTCAGGGATCCCTGGCCATAGTTGGGAGTCACTGTATGGCCTGCACAGAAGGAGAAGCTGCAAGGGCTTAGAGGTGACATGAAGTGGGAAGATAGTCCAACTAGAAGAAAGGCTGGAAAGGCTCCATGGACAAACAGAAGAGCTTTAGGAAGAACAGTGATGGCTAGGAAAAAGAAAAAGAAAAATAAAAAGAATGAAAGAACCTGTATTGCACAGGGCAGTTGTACATCCAACCTGTGCACAGTGAGCATTCCTAGGCTCTCTTTTTACGTGGTCTTTGGCTGAATTTGCTGATCAGTTTGACCAGAGAACTAAAGCCTCATTTCTACATCTTAAGACTTGTGGCAACACCTGGCCTGTTTATATTTCAAAGATTTTAGGAGGCTCAAACAAATGCAAAAACCAGGAAGAGCAATCTCCATGTAAGAGGTTTGTATTTTGTTGTACTTCATTTTGCTAACCGAGCTCAAGACTGGTTTGCTGGGCTCTATTTCACGTTGTCAGCTATTTGCTATGTCCATTCACAAGCCTGATGTTAATAAGACTCAGACTATCTCATATGCAACTTGCAACCTTCAGCCTAGACCAATAAGCATGATATGTTGTGCTCACCAGGAGCAGATGGTTTAAATTTAAATTCAAATTTTAAGGGAAAAACAAAGATAAAATGAAATAATTTGAATACTTGATAAAAGCATTTGATATTTATTAATAATAAAAGAAAGCTTAATGGAATTCAGTTGAACTATTAAACTGTCCACTGAGTATAAATTAAAGTGAGTTCCTTGATCTTTTCATATAATTACAGTAATGATTCAGATTTTCCTAAATCTGCAGCTTTGGGAAAAAATACTGGTACAAAAAAATAAAACAAACTTCAAGACATCTTTCAGCTTGATGTTTGAGAAATTAATACCCTTAATAGTAATTTGAAAAGAAGCCGTTGCCTTGGTGGAAGCCGACCAGGAAACAGAAACTTTATAAGTTCGGAGGTGGCAATGATTACCCAGAGGTTATCTCCTCTCTGCTCTGCAGCAGCAAAAGTGGTCCTGGCTCAAGACGGAAGTTAATTTCCTGAAGGAGCAGATATATGTAAACCAAGGTGGATGCAGGGGAACAGGCATGGGACTGGGACTCTGGTAAGTGTTATCTAGCTAGGGTGATTATGGAATCAGTCCAATTCCCTTTGGAGTTAAGGGGCATTATTTAATAATTATGCTGGGTCAACATGTGTCAACTGGAACTGCCTTGGGCAAAGCAAGACCCTAGTTCTAGCCCCAAATCAATCACTTACTGATTCTCTGATCTCATGAAATTCTCTTAGCCTTCCTGGGTCTCAGTTTCCTCATCTGTCTCAATTCCTGTCTGTGATGACATCATGACATCATGACAGCTTTTAAACATAAAAATTAACTTTTATTTATCAAAAGCACATATGACTACCAGTCCCAAACTTTTGGTTTTAATGAAAAGCCAGTGTGAACACTCTTAGTACCTATAATTGCAGCTGAATGGAAAGGAAGCTAATTAGCTTATGTAGTATTATTTAGTAACAAATTCTCATTTCTTTTGGACTATTGCTGAATACTAAGAGGCTGAGGGTTGAGAATCCCTCCCACACCCCCAGACGAACATATATTATTGTCTTCTCTGTCGTATTTTCTAAACCCCTGTGAGGGCTGGGTCCCACACGTGCGACAGCCGAACTTCAGAGACAGCTCTGAGGGATCTGTGGCTCAGGGAGGTTCCGTAACGCATCCAAGTTCAAAGAGCTGACAAGGAAAGGAGCGGAGATGTGAATCAGGGCACACATCCTCTGTTGTCTCCTCTAAGTCAGTCCCTAAACACCAGTTCTACCAGGAATCCAGGAAAGAGCTCAGAGATCAAGTACTTTTTAATTTGATGCAGGACAGGAATTTCCTAAAATTTTAGGGCACTGTGAATGAGTATTGCAAATTAATAAACATTTTATATGCTGAGGTGTGCTTGAAACCAGAGCAAATGGCAGGTATGAGACAATTCAGAAAACCATTGTAACCAAGGGGTTGCTTGGCTATTATAATGTTGGCGATAACACCTGCTATCTGCAATTCTGCCAGAATCATCAAAATAGGTTTAGCTTAAAAAATTGAATAGTTAAACATGTCTTTTTGTTTTAATCATCTCTACTTTAAAATAAGACAGATTTAATATATTATCTCACTTTGAACAGACTTCATATGCTGATTCTATATAGATCATCAGTATTTAAGTAACGTATGTTGCATTTGAGAGTACGCACAGAAGAGAAGAAAATCAATATTATATTTCAAATCAAATTATTTTCACTTTAAAATATGATCATTGCAATACTTTTGGAGCTGAAATGATCCAGTTCATTTGACATAAGCAAACCAGAAAAAGGTGAAGTATGCAACATCGTCTAGCAAACGGCTCTGACAGTGGCCATCACCTGGAATTACCCAAGAAGCCTAAAAGCACCTGACTGGACTTGCCTGTAGCGAGGATGCTCAGTGGGAGGATACAGCTTGTGGTTCAGTCAGTAGGAGGCCAGCGTGTCCACCCAGGGAGACTTGGAGGGGGGCAGATGCTAGAAGACAGAGACAAAGGCACTCTGCCTCAGAAAACCTAGGCAGCCCAACCTAGGCAGCCCCCAAGTGATAACTAGCACACTGCCAAGGAGAAGCCTGTGAGGGAGATAGAGTGGAGGTGGCAGGATGCTGTAAGACTATGAAAGAATGCAGGGGATGGGGGCAGCTTACTGAGTACTTGCTGTAAGCCATGCTCTCAGACCTTTCCTATATTTCCTCATTTACTCTTTACTTCAACCCTATGAAGTAGGTACTACTTTATAAGTGAGGAATTCAGAAATTCCTGAAATAATGAATGATTAAATTGCTTGTCCAAGATTACAGTTAGAAGTGATAAAGATGAGATTTGTCCCCTTGTGTATAATTTCATATTCTGAACTTTTAACCATTCTGCAAAGATAAATGTTTTAAAACTTAGACGGTTTGAGGATTGCAATTGTAACTAAGGGGAAGGTATGAAGAGAAGGGGAATGGGGCAGACATTTTTGAGCACTCGTTATATTCTAGGGAAATTTTAAAAACTATTAGTTAATTTGATCACTGGTTATGTGTTTTCCCAAACTGAAGACACAGAGTCTCAGAAATGTTAACTTTTCAGTGTCCCTCAGCTAACATAATGATGAAAGGGATTTTGTATTTCTGATTGCAAAGTCAGTATTTTCTATGCTGTTCTACGCTAATGAGACATGACCCTCTGCAAAATAGGGGGATAGGAAACGCTGACCCCACACCTCTCCTTGAAGTGCCTGAGGTACTGGCTGGTGCATGACCCTCTTTCCATCCTGCTTCTCTGAATACTGGCTGTAAAGATCCTTGTGTCAATGTCCCTCTGGCTCTGCTCTCTTTTTAAAGAGTCTTTGAATCTACTTCTCACCTGACCATCAAAATGTATCCATGCTATGCCACATTCTCTCAGACCTTTACTAGAGTGCTTCATGCCTAGTTTTATAGACTCGTTGGTTTAATATGATGTGCTCCCTCTGGGGAAAGTGGAATTTAGGTGGTGTCTCCATGATAGAAAATGGCTATTTATTCAATAATATTGCCTGAAGTGTCAGGCAATATGTAGCTTACATATTGGCATATCTGATACTGGGGCCTATTCAATGGAACATGTACAGTCAAACTTCCCATTCTGATATTTTAGAGTATGGATGACACAGCTCTTTTCTACATGGACTCATCTCTCTCTACTGCACAATTTACACACCATCAAATTCTCCATATCTGCCATTTTTCTGATTCTTGCCTTTGAAGGATAATGGGGAAAAAGGAAAAGCCTGGTCCCGACTCTGACGCTAAGGAGTCTAAGGTCACTTGCATTCTTCATGAATAGAATGTGGCTAAAAATGTCTATATTTGTGGTTTCCTAGAATTTCCATGAAGGTTCAAGATGAGAAAGCACTATAAATACAGAAATGTATTGCAACATATGTGACATTATTATTTAATGTAATAAATCTAGTCTTCTATCCCACATCCCTGAAAACCGTTTTAGAACCTAATTATCTATCAGGACCTTTTAACATACATGGGGTCAGAAATATACCCTTTCCTCTAAAAAATAAATAGACAAGAGAATAAATGTCTTGTTGATGACTTTTTTTCACATTTATGGTAAAGTGATGGTGGTAACTAACTCCCTGACCATTCTTTCTTACATCTTACTTCCCAGTAACGAATCAGAGCAGTCCTGTACTGGTGCAGCCAGTATGGCAGAAAAATTGTAGCAAAACATTCAGGATGAAGCTAACGAGAGCATGTGAGAAAGGGAAGAGGATTGACTCAACGTTGAAACTAATTTATTTCATTAGCTAGCACTAGATGTAAATTGCAGTGTAATGGAATTAATCATTTTAAATGGATTGTTCACTTAGAAGTTATAAAAATACCAAAATTCTACTTGGTGCTATTTTTTTCCCCTCTGCTGAATCAATTTGGTTTTAAAGGATTTGTTTGTTTTTAAGATATAAAGAGAACCAAGGGGTTCATACAGCGCTGTTTGGGATCAGGAATGAGACAGGGGACACAGCTGGGATGGGAGGATATCAATCAGCCAAAAAACCGAGCAGGCCAGTAAGGGGCAGTTGATAATTTCTACCTGGAGTAAGTGGACATGGCAGACTAAACGCTTTTAAAAAAGTCTCCTGAAGACTTAGTCCATTCAGAGCCAAGCTGAAAGCAGCGACTTTTAATCTTGGATATACTTTATAATCTCTCACGAAAGTTTTAAGAGATACCAAAGCCCAGGCCTCACCCAAATGTAATTAAATCAGAATTGTTGAGAGCTAGTGGTGCAGAACAAATACAATGCCACTTTCTTTTTTTTAATTCAAGTGAGATTTGAACAAAAAGATATATTCATCAAAGGAATATATATTTATGTGTTCTCTGAGCTGCGTAAGGTAATGGGTTAGAAACCATGGGTTTAAAGAGGCACTAGATTCTCTTAAAGAAGGCAGTTACCAGATTAGGGATATAAAAATATATGAATGTGCTCTAAGGCATTAATTGTCAGTTGGTGGTGGAAATGCTGTATGTTATAGACGTTCAGAAGGAGACATGACTGTGGACCAAGATAATTAAGGAAATTTCCTGAGACTCAGTCAGAGATGGACCAGAATTTGAAGGACAGTGTGTCAGCAAGCTATTGTTGAATAACAAACCATTCCAGTGTTGAAGACTTAAAAAAAGCCATTTATTATATTTTTTAGAGTCTAAATTCACCTGATGACTTGTCTGTTCAAGTTTGACCTTAGTCTCAGCTTGGGTTCTCTTGCTAATGATCACAAATTGTGGTGAACAATCTATTTCAAAAATAAAGGTGTTCAAAAATTCTTGTGACAAATGTGACCAGTCATTTTCCGAATTTTACTATATTGAGATCTGAACAGTTTTTTTAGCAGTCTTGACTACAGGATAATTAATGAAAAGAGGTTCCTACATGCACATTTTTGCACAGACTGAAGAAGCTAGTTCAGAGTGGTTAAATGATTCCACCTGAGATAGTATTTGGTCAACTTAGGACTCGAACCCAAGATTCCTGGCTTCCAGTCTAATGCTCTTTCTTCTTTGCAAATACAGATGGTCTTTGAGGAAGAGTTTGTATATCTTATTCATATAAGAAATTAAATTTAATTAACCTCAAAGGCAGCAAGAAGTTATTGCAACAACAGAGGAGGTAAGAGAACCAGTATCTCTTAAGAGAACTTACTAGGTCTCAGTCAATTATAATCAGTACTTTCTAAAATTTTTACCACAACTCTTTTTAGTACGTATGTAACCATTTCACATGTGAAGATATTGTCTCAAAGAGGTGAATCCATCCATGCAGGATTGCACAGCAGGCGGCAGAGCTCTCACTGGGGTCCATGTCTCTGTTCTTTTTAATCCATGTTCCTGTACACTGTCATTTCAAGATGGGATATATTATATCTGACTTACTTTTAACTAGAAAGGATAAGTAGGGGATCAGTGTTGACACTTAGGAACTGTAAGTTCATGCAACAGCATTTTACTGATTGATAAATGAGGTGTTGCTCTTCTTTGAATTAACCTAGAGCTCTTTCCAGAAATGGCATTAAATTTCCATGCATGCTTATTTATACGGCTAAGTTTCAGGAGAAATCTTAGAAAATCAGCGTATTGGTGGGGCATAAGAAAGTCGACTCACCAGGGCTGAAACTTGGGTGAGGCAAGCGAGTGCCTAGGGCATGACCTTTAAGGAGGTGGTTTATCTCAGGGTCGCTCAAGTGCAGGATTGACCCCTAAGAGCAAGAGTCTTCTAAACTGTTCGGTCTTAGGTGCCTTGCTTGCCTGGCGATTCTCCTGACCCTATCACCAACAAGAATTTATCCCAGAGTTTTTCAAGATATTTGTATGCAGCAAGAGACCACCTGTAGGCCAGGAATTGATGCCGTTTTCATCTACCACTGTCATAAACGCTCACCCAGAACCTCCATTTATTCACCAGTGTCTAAGTCCATCCTTCCCAGTCCTTTTCCCTTCTGTCTGTACTTCTAGTCCGATGATATTGAATCTGTCGTGGGCCTTTCACCATGGTCGCATGAGTTTTTCACTTTAACCTCTTCATTCCAGACTTCACGTGCAGCATGGGAAAGATGTCTTTTCCTAAGTCTATTGAGGAAATGATGAAAATGGTGTCTCACGGAGCCTAAGCGTGAAATTCAAAAGTCTGGGACAGGCTCGGTGCAAGCAGGGTCCACCAGCAATCAGGCCAGAAGGGGCACAAAGTCCTCAAAGGACAACAGGAGAGCCAGCTGGGTCAGGAACCCAAACTACCAAGAACACAGCAAAAGGAGAGACCTAGAAGCAAAGGTCTGTCCCCCCACAGACAGGAGAGTTCCAGTTAGCTGGGGACCTGTGGGACACTGAAGGTGAGGTCCAATGGGGACACATGAATCATTCTACACATCACACAGGTTGGCTGGGATCAAAGCTGAGATTAGAGTATGACAAAGTGCTTTGGACCTGCAGGAGTTTGGATAAGCCTTGCCTAGGTAAGACATTAATGGGATTTAATTTTAGAAGCCTGACTAGCTTTATAAATAATGTTTTCAGATAAAATACAGAATGCCTATTTAATGTTGAATTTTAAGTTAACAATGAATATTTTTAATATAAATATATGGCTAATATTGCATGAGGTATACTTATACCAAAAACAAAATTTTATCTGAAATTCAAATGTAAATGGGCATGCTATAATTTTGTTTGGTGAATCTGCAACCACATTTATACAAGAAGTTGGAAATCACCTTCTCTATTAATTTAACATTGATTATTCCTATCTAAGTGCTGATGGTGGGAAGTAGAGAGAAAGGAATCTTGGCCGCGAGAAAATTATTTTACCCCCAGTTTCTTCCCCTGCAAAATGGGCATAATGATAGTGCCTATGCATCATACAGTTGTAGGGGAATAGGCATGAGGTAATCTATGAAATGCTGAGCACTGGGCCTGACATATAGTAAGTGTTCAATAAACTTGAACCACTATCAAAATAAATGTTTCGTGAAGACATGGATGGGTAGTGAATGAATAAATAAATGCTCTTGGTAGAGCAACATGCTATGAGAATGTAGGTAATATTCTATAATGTTTCATCACAATTTGTTTTCTACCCAAAGCTCAGGATCCATCACATTCTGTATGGGAAACATCAGAACAAAGTGGCATACAAGAAGTCCCATGACAGTTGTGTGGAAGTGCCATCTTTTCTTTTTAAGGTGAAGTGGTAAAGCCTTGCAAGTGGCATTTGTGCCTTTGACAAATGGGAGGCCGACAACACTTGGACGTGATTGACAAGGACAAAATAGCATTCAGCAGGCAGGCACCATGAGGAGGAAAACAACTCTTGTGTGTTGCTGTCTGTATTGAGGAAGATTTTAAAGAACTGAAAAACTCTCTATATAAGAATTAAGAACCTGAAGATCTTTCAATAAAATCTGTTATCCTTTCTAAGATAGATTGTTTTCTAAAGCTTTTTTTTTTCCTGTTGTTGCCCACCATCTGGGATTGTATTGGAAAAATACCCCTGAAAAACATAATTCAGCAGATTTTGATGGAAAACATTTCCCTTCAGTTATAAACATCTAAATAATCTGTTGTGAACACCCAAAGTTATTTAAAATCTCCAATGTGACTGTAATATATTCCTTCCTGTAGAATATAAGCATGTTTTCTGAAACTTTATTGAAAAATGAAAGTCTCATATAAAATGTATTTCAGATCATTTAACTTTTCTATCTTCTTTTATGATCCAATGAATTTTATTCATTTTAGAAACTTTCGCTGAACCTAAGCACTTTAGGATTAAGATGAAAATACTGAATGCATGAATTAGGGTTAGCAAAAAAATCGAATATATTTTTGCTTATGCAACTACTGTCACTTAAATGAGATTATACAGCTCAGGGGTTGAGTGTGGGTGAACTAACTGATTTTCTTTTTAATTTCAGGTCCACAGAAATCAAACCCAGACGGTGCTATTGTTACAAATTAAGGTTGATCAAAGTGACACAATTTCCTAGGGAATTTTTTCTTGAGACATTAAATCAGGTGCCCATAATTGTATTTCTATAGGTCTATCTCATGGTGTAATCAGGGAGGAAAATTAAGACTAATCTCCAGACAATAGCAAATATTTTTCAGATAGATTTCAATTTCCATTGGTGGGTTAGCTAGGGAATACAAATACAAAGAAGAAATATGTCTAAAATGAGATACGAATAATTTAAATTACTTGAACTGTAGTGGAATTCCACAAGTATGGTAGGTACTGGTCAAAAGAAAAATTCAGGCTGTTTGTCAGACTGAATATGTAACCTGAGTTAAGACACTGTAGGTTTGCAGGTGTGTGTAAATCTTGTATGTGCTCCCGGGAGAGTCCTCTGTCAGTCTCTACTGGACAATGAAATCATGGAGAAGGAATGCTTGTGATGGGTGTGACTGTTCCTTACAGCCCTGGAAGAATGGGAACAGTCTAGAGAATCACGGCACGGTTGCAAAAGCAAGCCTGGGGTCAGAGTGAAGAAAGGATAAGAAGTCCAGAGGTAAGGAGGCTGCCTGGGAGCTGTTGAAATAATCTATCAAGAAAGAATCATACCTGGACCCTGATAGTCACCTCTGAAGTAGAGAGAAGTAAACAAAGCCGAGAAACCTGAAAGTAGTGGAGTGTTCGGATTCCTTCATGATTGGATGTGGAAAGAGAGCGTGGAGTTCAAGACACTCAGGGACCAAGTGTTTCAAGATGTTATTAAACAAGATAAAGGAGACAGAAGAAGGGAAGGGGTGATGGGAAAGATGATTACTTCAGTTTTTCATAAATTAAATCTGAGGTACTTATGGGGCATACTAATAATAAATCCTAGTGAACTGATTTGGGATATGGATTTTGATTTTGATGATTACGGGTAATTAGATTGTCGAAGGTCAGTGAAATCATGGAAGTCATTGAGACAAGCTGGGACCGTGAATGGATTGGATGCTGAGTATGAGACACACTATGTGCAAAAGAGACCTTATCTGTCGTTTGAAATGTCCCACTGAGCTCTGGTGTTTACAACAGGGCTGAGAAACACATGGAGTGAGAGAAAAAGGTGAGCTCAGTGCTGTACTGGAGCCAATAGCTAAGCTCTCAGGAATTTTATAAGCTGGTTGTTGGACACGGCTATTACTGAATATTTAATTGGGTCTGGTTAAAATTGTATAAGTTATATTTAAAACAAAGTTAAACACACTTAAAAGTCATTATTTCTTAATTATTTTCTATAATTTACTACTGTTTATGTTCTTGAGGCTGTTTACACTTATCGTGTCTATGTGGTGGAAAGACCGCAATGGTGTGCTATTGTGTAACCTTTTCCAACTCTTCTTGCAGTGATATCACGTTGTTAGCTTAATATTACGCCAAGGTAATCAGCAAGTACTACAAATCAGCGTTTCCTGCCCCTCTTCCCCCAAAATCTGGTTGTTAAACCTTTACCGGCACACCACTTATTAAGTAGGAACTTCCATACCCAAGGAATGAACAGTGGAATAAAACCGTGTTCCACTTCCTATTGCTAAATTTAAAAAATCACTCCATAATTAGTGGCTTAAAATTATTATTTTATTATTATAACTAATAATTCTCTTGGTAAATAATTCAGAAAGACATGGCTGGGTAGTGCTGGGTAGTTCTGAGTAAGGGTCTCTCAATCAGTTGCAGTCAGACAATGGCTAGAGCTGAAATAGCAGTGTGCTGGAGGAGCAGGGCTGGGTGTGCATTTTTCTCTCTGTATGTAGTCTTTTCCACATGTTCTTTCTGAGTTTGTTAGTTTGGGCCTCCTTACAGCATGATGGCCTCATGATAGTAGTACTTCTTACATGGTGTCTCAGGGGTCCAAAGGCAAGTGTCTTAGAGAAGAACGTGGAAACTACATCATCTTTTCTTTCCTTGCCTCAAAAATCACAGTCACTTTCCATCATGTTTTTTCCATGACAAACGAGTCACACATCTGCCCAGACTCAAGGGGAGGGGAAGTCAACTCCATTTCTCAATAAAGGAGTGGCAAGGTTTAAGAAGAACATGTGTAATGTAAGATATTATGGGGCCATATTTAGAAAATACCATCTGCCACAGGGCCCCATCCACAAACAGCTGAAGAATAACTCCGTGTAGCTGCTCCTGTGTAAGCAACGTGGAGGATACTTGAGAAGTGTTGCTTCCATCAGTCTGAGACCAGATTCACACACATGAGTTAGAATATCATTTCCAGAGGATACAGTCTCAATAGGAGCTGAAGAAGTTTAATTTGAGGGAAATTTATGGAGGAGAGAAGTCCAGCCTTGGATAATGGTTAACAATAAATACTGTCTATGTCTTTATGGCTTAGGAAAGTTTCCATGTTCGTCACCAGGAACTCACTACTTTTTATCCTTGTTCTGAACATTTCTTCTGACTCTTCTTAGTGTGAGAGTTTTTTCCTCATTTTGGACTTTATATTGTTTGTATTATCCTGCTTCTATCTTTGTTGCTCCCTTTTGATTATGTATAGTTTGTTTGTTAGTTAGTTTTTTTCCTGTTTTCCTGATTATAACTTTTGGTTCCCTAGACAGTGGACAGCATATTTATTCCTCATCTGGCCACGCTGCCTTAGGTTTTCTGGTGATGTGATGGGAAGAAAATGCCTTTCTTCTCCTAGCTCTGACCCCTCCAATAAGAATCAGAAATTCAGAAATAAAGAAAAAATGAAGAAATTCTGAGCAGATGAAATAGATGCTGGATTTTTGAATAATTAATAGAGTTATCTTAAGAAGAGTTTAAATTAATTAATAACTTTCTGAGTTAAGTCCACATTTTAAACTTTTAGGAAATTATTTTAAGAAAAGATGACCATGTGGTATTTGGTTTATAAATGAGCATGGAGACAGAGAAAATTTCTAAGCAGACATTAGAATTTATGAAAACTGTTTAGCTATATTCAAATTCAATAAACTTTTATTGGAGTCTACCAGATGCCAGGTTCCATGCCAGGTTCTTGAGACAGAGTGAGAAGCAAGATAGAAACAAGCAGCTGGTAGGCATTTAAAATGTATGCTGAAAATTAAATGATACTGTCGACTCTGCCAATTAAAAACTTGCTCTTTAATTTTGGAGATGTAACAACTTTTCATGGGAATTAGAAGGCTAAAGAAAGCTGGAGGTCATGTCTACACACAGTAAGAAAAGGAGATCCATTAAAAATGCTGGCTTGTTCACCAAAATCTAGGTTGCTTGTTCAATCATAGTTATTAGATGATTAAATAACTCCTACCCACTTAAGTACTCTAAGCTGTCATAAATGCTCTAAACCAGTGGCTTCAACCTCACCTATTTCTTAAAAAACCTAAGCAGCTTTTAAAATATTGATGAATGAGTACCAAACCAGATCACTCAAATCAGAATACCTGGTAGTAGGGCCAGGACAGCAGTTTTTTCCCAAAGCTTCTTATGTTATTCTAATATGCAAAGAGCATTGCCAACTCCTGACCTAACGGACTTCTCTTTTCCTGTTCCTTTGACTACCATCTGGTGGCTTATTGCTCCTGGTAAGGTGTTAACTGGTCATCTGAATTCTGCGGAAGAATGCTTCAGGAGTTTGAGAAGTTCTCAGGTACCACGGTTTTCAAACTTAGCTGCACATTGAAAGAACTTGGAGACCTTTGAAATACACTTATGCCTCAATGGTACATCCTCCTCCACCAAAAATTTGGTTTAACTCCTATAGGATACAGCCTAAGCATAACAATGTTTAAAGGTCTGTAGGTGACTCTATTGCGGGGTCTAGTTTGAGACCACTGTCTTAGAACATCCCAATGGTAAAGACCTGACTGTCAGTTCAGATGCAATTTAAATATAGAGAGATCCTTAACTGAGAACACAAACGTAAATGGCTTCAGGTGGCAAGAAGATAAAATTAATGTAGGAATCAGGTCAGGTGGGGACAGAGGTGAACTGGGGAGAGCATGCGCTTCTGCTCCAACCAACAGAAGCCACATGGAACGTGGGACCAGTTTGCTACATTGACCTCTGTTTCAAAGGGACTCAGAAATATGGATTCTTTTTATATGTGCAGCCTGCCCATTTGTAAATGTTGGCAACTAATTCACTTTATAAAAACACTGAATAAGCTGAAGAAAACCTGTCTGTGAGCTGAATTCAGCCAAAGGGACTGGAAGCTTGTAACTTTTCTCTTAGAAAAAAGCCCTTCATGTTGGTATATCACATTCTTCCCCAGCTTTCCTGGGGTTCTTTTCTCAGAAGCTTTCTTTAGCTTTGCTCCCATGGAAATGTGACAGTACTGTTTCCCATCTACTTATAAACATTTGAAGGAGATTTTTTCTTTATTTTGAATTTTTATGCCCAGTGCAATTATAAGGCAGGTCTCAGTACACATTCGCCTTTAGATCACCACATTGAGGAATGGGTGTTAGTTCGTTAATGTTGTGTACAAAACACCCAAACCAAATTTTATAGTACTTGTGAATTCACGATGAGGTAATTAGCAATTTCTTCACTTCCTACTGAACAGGATGAGTTGAGGATTAGCTGCTTTCAGTAGATTACACATTAGAGAGAAAAATGTCAAACAGCAAAGTAAAATAGGGTGCTAAGTCTTCCCACACGAGCATCTACAGAACACTAATGAGCTAGCTTTCCTGTCACATTCACGACTAGCAGGAGAGGACCTAAGAATAAGTCAGAGAAGCTTCCTATTGGAGGATCTTTATTTTACCTTTAAATATACTGTTAAAAAAGTGGGTCAATTGGTACTTACAGAAGCTATTTTAGTTCAACTGGGAGATAATTAACTGAATTTCAGAAATAACTCTTGGAAAGTTAGTCTCCCTTATTTTGCATGGAAATAAAAAAAATTCTTTAATTTGAAATGAAAACATTTTTTTTTAACTGAAGAAATCGATTTTTTGCTGTCCTCACTCCACACAACATCCCATGTAATGAGGCCTCTAATCCATGACCCCAGCCATTTTTTTCACTGTATGTCAACCTTGTACTGTTTGCCTTCTCTCTTTATCCCACCTAGTGCTCACATCCTACATGTGGAATAAAATGTTTTCAGGAGCAGGCATGTGAGCAAGGGACACAACGCCAGGGAGTGGTTAGTGCATTGGCCTTCGCTTTATAATGAACTACGGAAGGACTCATGTGTAGGACCTCTCCAGATGGCTGTGCTGCAGGAGAGAAGGAAGGGTGAAGGGATGTATCCGCTCATAGTTGCTGTTTTGTTTCCCATTGATCAAAATCTCTCCAAGGGGAACTCCCTCACTCTCTCCCTGTAGTTCTGGACGGTGTCACCTGCATAAGCTGGCTGTTCTCCCAGAAACTAGATCTCATACACTGCAGTGTGGTTCTTCGTTCTAGTCTACAGGTGCTAGGAGGAGCCAGAGCTCCTGGGTTGCTGTAGGCAGGGTTCTGGCAGAGGCACCAGTCCACAGAGAGCAAGTCTCCATGATTAATGATGCTGCTAAGGCAAAGCAAGAGGGCCAGGCTCTGAGAAATGAGTCCAAGGGGATCTAAGGGAGCAGGTGAGCAGGCATGTCTGATGTATCCAGGCCAAGTAGCCATTTTAAGAATGAGTATAAATGTGTGAGTTTTCAAATGAAGGCAATGTTTGACATCCAGTTCCTGGTGTGAGGCCACATTGATCTGTGTGTCTGTTTTTGTGCCATAACCATGCTGTTTTGGTTACTATGGCTTTGTAGTATACTTTGAAATCAGGGAGTGTGATACCTCCAGCTTTGTTCTTTTTTCTCAGGATTGCTTTGGCTACTTGGGGTCTTTTTTGTTCCATATAAATTTTAGGATTCTTGTTCTATTGCCATGAAAAATGTCATTAGAATTTTGATAGGGATTGCATTAAATTTGTAGACCCTTTTAAGCAATACGGATATTTTAACTAGGTTAATTTTTCCGATCCATGAGCACAAAATATCTTTCCATTTCTTTGTATCTTTGATTTCTTTCAACAACATCTTATAGTTTTCAGTGTACAGATCTTTCACTTCCTTGATTACATTTATTCCTAGGTATATTATTCCTTTTGTGGTGCTTATAAATGGGATTGTATTCTTGATTTCTATTTCTGTTAGTTTGTTCTTATCATATAGAAATACAATTGATTTTTATATGTTGATTTTGTACCCTGCAACCTTACTGTATTTGGTTCTTCTTTCTAATAGTTTGTTGTTAGATTCTTTAAGGTTTTCTATATATAAAATTATGTCATCAGCAAATAGTAGCAGTTTCACTCCTTCTTTTCCAATTTGTATTATTTTAGTTATTTTTCTTGCCTAAGCTCTCTGGCTAGGACTTCTAATTCTATGTTAAATAAGAGTGGCAAGAGTGGGCATCGTTCTCTTGTTCCTCTTCTTAGTGGGATAATTTCAGGTTTTCACCATTGAGTATGATGTTAGCTGTGGGTTTGTCATATATGATCTTTACTATGTTGAGATACTTTCCTTGTGTAGAAATTCATTGAGTTTTTATTATAAATGGATGTTGGACGTGTCAAATACTTTCAGTGATCATGTAATTTTTACTTTTTATTTTGTTAATATGATATATCACCTTGATTTGTGGATGGTGAACTATCCTTGCACCCCTGGAATAAATCCCACTTGACTGTGGTGTTAGATCCTTTTAGTGTTTTGTTGTATTCAATTTGCTAATATTTTGTTGATGATTTTTGTGTCTATATTCACCAGTGATATTGGTCTGTAATTTTCTTTGTTCATGCTGTCCTTGTCTATTTTTGGTGTCAAGAAATTGACCTTGTAAAATTAGATAGGAAGCATCCTCTCTGCTTGAGCTTTTTGGAAAATTTTGAGAGGGATGTGTATCAAATCTTTTTTGATATTTGGTGGAATTCACCAGAGGAGCTGTCTGGTCCTGCACTTTCATTTTTGGGGAAGTTTTTGATTACTGTTTCAATCTCCTTACTAGCAATTGGTCTGCTCAGATTCTCTATTTTTTCTTGATTCACTTTTGGAAGGTTGTATGGTTCTAAGAATTTATCCATTTCATCTAGGTTATCCAATTTGTTGGCATATAGCTTTTCATAGTATTCTCTTATAATCCTTTGTATTTCTGTCAAATCCACTGTAATTTCTCCTATTTCTGATTTTATATATTTGAGCTTTCTCTCTTTTTTTCTTAGTTTAGCTAAAAGTTTGTCAATTTTGTTTATCTTTTCAAAGAACCAACTGATTTTATTGATCTTTTCTACTGTCTTTTTAGACTCTATTTTCATTTATTTCCACTATGATATTTATTATTTTCTTCCTTCTACTGACTTTAGTCTTTGTTTTTCTTTTTCTAATTCCTTTAGGTGTAGTGTTAGATTGTTTATTTGAGACTTTTCTTGTTTCTTAAGGTAGGCCTGTATTGCTAAATAAAGTTCCTTCTTAGTACCACTTTTGCTGCATCCCATAGATTTTGGTATGACGTGTTTTCGTTTTCATTTGTCTCTAGGTATTTTTTGACTTCCCCTTTGATTTCTTTGTTCATCCAGTAGTTGTTCAGTAGCATGTTGTTTATTTCCACATATTTGTGACTTTTCTAGTTTTCTTCTTGTGGTTAATTTTTAGTTTTTCTACTGTTGTGGTTGGAAAAGATGCCTGATATGATTTCAGTCTTCTTCAATTTATTGAGAATTGTTTTGTTTCCTAACATATGGTCTCTAAGAATGTTTCATGTGCACTTGAGAAGAATGTCTGTTTTGCTGCTTTGGATGGAATGTTTTATATATATCTATTAAGTGAATCTTGTCTAGTGTTTCTTTTAAGGCCAGTGTTTTCTTGTTTACTTTCTATCTCACTGATCTATCCATTGATGTCAGTGGGGTATTAAAGTCCTCTACTATTATTGTGTTACTGTCAATTTCTCCCTTTAGGTCTGTTAATAATTATTTTATATACTTTGGTGCTCCTATGTTAGGTGCATATATATTAATAAATGCTATGTCTTCTTGATGGATTGTCCTCATTATCATTATATAATATCCATCTTTCTCTCTTGTTATCTTTCTAGTGTTAAACTCTGTTTTGTCTGATATAAGTAGGGCTGCACCCGCTTTCTTTTATTTGCCATTTGCTGAGAGTATCATCTTCCATACTTTCACTTTGAGGCTATGTTTGTCTTTAGAATTTGATATCAAACCTTAAGTGAGTTTGCTCAGCTGTTGTGCAGCAATCCAATCTCTGACACCAGGTGTTGTGGAAGAATGTAAGAATTGTATTATTGCACAGCACTGAGCAAAGAGAGAGGGCAGCTAACACTGAAATCCCTAAACTCCCTGAAAAGCTAAAAGGAAGGGTTTTTATTTAGGGTTTTAGGTAGGGGAGGAGGAGCATGTGGCCTCGCTTGTCAGAGCTTTCCCACCAGCCCGTCTTTGGCCTTGAGACTATTTGCAGAGAGGAAGGAGCCCGTGACCTTGCTGGCCAGCAGCTTCCCCATCAGCTTGTATCTCCTTGGCAGGGAGGAGATAGTGAATGCAGGTGCTTGTCCTTGGTGGTGTCTGTCTCCATGGAGGACAGTAGATTTTGGAGCCAGGAAATCAGAGAGTAAGCAGGGAATGAGTGTTTTGTTTTTAACCCCATATATGCTGGGTTTAATGTAGGGAAACTGATATCAGGGTCGATATCAACTTGAGGACTTAATGCTGCCATTTTATCTTTTGCTTTCTGGTTGTTATATATATCCATTGTTTCTTTTACGTTGTAATTCTGTCTTCCACTTCAATTTGGTGGCTTTTTGTGATGTGTTTCTCAGTTTTCTCTTTTTTTATGTTTTGTGACTCTACTCTTAGTTTTTGTTTTGTGGTTACTGTGAGTTTTGCATAAAAGATCTCATAGATGAGGTCATCATTTTTCTGCTGATGGCATCTTATCTCCATTGGCCTATGCAGGTTCCATGTTTTTCCTCTTCCCTTTCTATATTTTTGTTGTCACAAATTGTCCCTTTTTGTATGGTGAGTTTGTTACCAAATTGAAGTGGTTATAGTTATTTTTAATACTTTCTATCCCTTTAGCCTTTAAATTATAATTGTTTACTAACATTATTTTTTAAAACTTTCAATTTTCTGATTCTGTCTGCCTATTTATCACCTTGCTTAAAGCTTTTTACCTTTGCTTTTTTGTTTCAGGTAGGAAAGCTCTTTTCAACATTTCTTGTAATGCAGTCTAGTAGTGATGAATTCCTTCAGCTTTTGTTTTTCTGGGAAAGACTTTATGTCCTCTTCATATTTGACGATAACTTTGCTGGATATATTATTCTTGGCTGACAGTTTTTATCTTTCAATATTTTGAATATATCATTTCACTCTCTCCTGGGCTGTAGAATTACCGCTGAGAAATCTGCTAGTAGCCTAATGGGGGTTCCCTTGTGGGATATTGTGCTTTTCTCCCTGGTTGCCTTTAGTATTCTATCTTTGTCATTGATTTTCAATGGTTTTAGTAGAATATGTTTTGAAGAAGGTTTATTTTTGCATTGAGATAATCAGGAGTTGTGTTATGTTTATATACTTGTATGTCTAGTTGCTTTCCCAGGTTAGGGAAGTTCTCAGCTACTATTTCTTTAAACAAGCTCTCTGCTCCTTTCTCTCTCTCTTCTCTTTATGGGATACCCATTATCCTTATGCTACTTTTCATAATTGAGTCAGATATTTATCATTGAATTTCTTCATTTTTTTAGTCTTCTCTCTCCTGTTCCACCTAAATCATTTCTAGATTTCTATCTTTGAGCTTACTAATTCTGTCTTCTATATGATCTACTCTATTTCCAAAGCTTTATACTTTATTCTTTATCTCATTTATTGAGTTCTTCAGTCCAGAATTTTTGTTTGTGCTTTTTAAATTTTTTTCTCTCAATGATGATTAGCCCTGAGCTAACATCTGTGACAATCTTCCTTCACTTTATATGTGGTTGCTGCCATAGCATGACTGAGGAGTGGTATAGGTCTGCACTCGGTCTCTGAACCCATGAACTTCAGCCACCAAAGTGGAGCCCATGGAACTTAACCACTCCACCATGGGGCCGGTCTCTGTTTAATTTTTTTCTTAGAGTTTCCATCTTTTTGGCAAAATACTACTTCTGTTCATTAGTTTTATTCCTGAACTCATTGAACTGTCTTTCTGACTTTTCCTGTAGCTTGTTGAGTTTCTTTGTGACAGCTATTTTGAACTCTCTATCAGTTAGATCACAATCTTCCATGACTTCAAGTTTGGTTGCTGGAGACTTGTCATTTTCTTTTTGTGATACCATGTTACCATAATTTTTCATAGTGCTTAATGAGCTGTGCCTCTGCCAGCACTTTTGGAGTAGTGAACAACTTTCTTTAGTTAAGGCTTTATTTACTTTGATTCTGAGCTGGTTCTGGTTGTATATGACAGCCTGTGCTTTTCACCCTCCACTGCCTCTGTCAAAGGTGTCATCAGTGCCCTAGTTGTGCTGCTTGTGACTTCAAGGTTGCAGGTGCCTTCCAGCTTTTGGTGTTGCTGTGGTCATTGGTGTCACCACCAGAGTCACTGGGCTGATGAACACCTCTGCTGCTTCTGGGTTCACCTGGGTTGTGGGTTCCCCCACCATGGCAGGGGGAAGAAGAATGTGGGGCCAGGAGCCAGGATCATAGGCACCTCTGCCATGTCTGGGGTTGTTTGGTCTGCTGCTGCAGGTGGGGGCTCAGGATTGTGGGCTCTGCTGTCACTCCTATTGGGATCTCTGTGGCCTCAAGTACTGCTGTAGCCAGGGGACCATTGCCACATGTGCTACCTCTACTTCTGCTCCAAGGTTTTCTGGGCTGGTAGCACTACTACTTCTGGGGGCACTGAGTTTGCTGGTGTCACTGCCAACATCAGGCAAGCCAGGGTCACAGGCTTCACTGCCAACACCACATGGGGAGGGATACCTGATCATAAGCACTACCATGGTTTCTGGAGTCTCATGTTGTGGGTACCCCTTACCCTGCTTGGGGAAAGATAGAGGCTGGGTCTTAAGCACTGCTGCAGTTCCTGGAGCCTAAAGTTGCAGGCACCATGGTGGTTCCTGGAGACTTTGGTCACGTGCACTGCCTCAGTTCCTGGGGCCTCTGTTAGCAGGCATTGCCACAGTTCCTGGAGCCTCTGATCATTAGCATCACCACAGTTCCTGGAGTCTCCAGTCTTGGGAGTTGCCACTGCTCCTCCCTGGTTTCACTGCCTCCATACAGTCCAGTTTATCCACCTTCAGATGTCTAGATGTAGGGATCTCTCAGGCATTCTGGTGTGCTGTGCAGAGGATCCTTTGTCGGTATATGGATGTCCTACTGGTTGTAATTTAGAGGGGAGAGACAAAGGGAGCAACTCACTCTGCCATGATGCTGATATCACTCCCATTTTCTTTTAAATTGGCTAAGCTCCCATTAGCCTGTAAGCCCCTCTTAAGGTGGACTGTTTCTCATATTTACTGTCATATTCCCAGTTTTTAACATCTTTGCATACAATATTACCTAATAAACAGATGAATGATTATTTATACTTTATATATTTTTGCAAATTTGGTCTTTGGCTATTCTGAATGTTTAAATAAAATGCTGAATTGACATTGCAAAGGTCAGGAGAATATAGTGTATGCAAAAATAGACATCTTTCTTAATCCTATGTTCATTTCTGTAAGTACTAGGGATATAATGTCATTCAGAGTAAAAATCCAAAACTGCAAACTAGCTGCTTTTTACGTTGTGATTCTGGATGACCTGATTATAGACAGTCCATCTCCAAACCTTCTCTTGCTCAATAGGAGCCTAGAGCAGAATTACAAATTATCTGATGCTTTAAATTCACATTTCACAGTGTGATATCATAACATATTGTAAGAAGAGATGCTACGTATGAATTTTTAAATGATTAAAGAGATATCTCTAGTGATGCAAGAAAAGAACTTCATGACTCTAACATTTTCTCAAAATTGGGCTCACAAATGGATATCAAAAAGCTTTAGTAAAGTGAAAACTAATTTGGAATTGTTGCTGTCTAGCATCCATACACTTTTCAAATAATCTAATGCTATTGCTAACATTAGGCACTAGGACTCAGATTTCTCTAAGTCAGCTGTTGAGTCCACTTCATTACTGGATTAGCGTGTAACATATATGATAATCCACACGGGATAATTCCATAATATTGTAGTTTGGAGGCTGACATTGAGCCACAACTCTGTGGCAGGCCTTATTTATTTATTTTTTCTAGCTCTACTGGAATATAATTGACATTTAACATTAAGACATAGAATGTGTTGATTTGATACACTTATACACTGCAAAATGATTACCACCACAGTATTAGCTAACACCTCTATAACTTCATATAATTATCATTTATTTTTGGTGGTGAGAACATTTAAGATCTACTTTCTTAGTGACTTTCAAGTACAATATTGTATTATGAGCTATAATTACCATGCTGTAACTTAGATCCCATGACCTTATTCATTTTGTAACTGGAACTTTGTATCCTTTGACAAATGTCTCCTCATTTCCACTACCCCCCAGCCTCTGGTAATCACCACTCTACTTTCTGTTTCTATGTTTGACTTTTTTAGATTCCACATATAAGTGATATCGTACAATACATGTCTTTTTCTGCCTGACTTATTTCATTTATCTGGCTTATTTCACTTAACATAATGCCATCAAGTTCTGTCTATGTTTTCACAAGTGGCAGAATTTCCTTCTTTCTAATGGCTGTATAATATTTCATTGTATATATAAAACACATCTTCTTTATCCATTCATCTGTTGACAGACACTTAGGTTGTTTCCATTTCTTGGCTGTTGTGAAAAGTGCCTCAATGAGCATAGGAGTGCAGATATCTCTTCAAGACACTCATTTTATTTCCTTTGGATATCTACTCAGAAGTGGAACTGCTGAATCATATGGTAGTTCTATTTTTAATTTTTTTGAGAAACCTCCATGCTGTTTTCTGTCGTAGCTGCAGCAGTTTACATTCCCACCAAGAGTGCACAAGGGTTATCTTTTCTCTAAATGCTTGCCAACATTTGTTGTGTTTTGTTTTCTTCATGATAGCCATTCTAAAAGATGTGGGGAGATGTCTCATTGTGGTTTTGATTTGAATTTCTCTGATGATTAGGGATGTAGAGCATCTTTTCATGTACTTTTTGGCCATTTGTATGTCTTCTTTGGAAAAATATCTATTCAGTTCTTTTGTCTATTTTTAAATTGGTTGTTTTTCTGATATTGAGTGGTATGAGTTCTCTATAAATTTTGGGTATTAAACCTTATCAGATATGTGATTTTCAAATATTTTCTCCCATTCTGTAGGTTGCCTTTTCACTTTGCTGATTTTTTCCTTTGTTGTACAGAAGATTTTAGTTTGATGTGGCCCAATTCATTAGTTGTTGCTTTATTGCTTGTGTTTTTGGTGTCATGTCCAAAAAATCTTGCTAAAACAAATGTTAAGAAACTTTTTTCCTATGTTTTCTTCTAGGAGTTTTATGTTTTCTGCTCTCAGGTCTCATGTTTAAGTCTGTAATCTATTTTGAGTTATGTTTTGTGAGTGGCATAAGACAGCAGTTCAATTTTATTCTTCCACATATAGTTATACAGTTTTCAAAACAGCATTTATTAAAGAGATTATCCTTTCTTATCGAGACTAGTAAGTATTCTTATGTCCTTTGTCAAATATTAGTTGAATCAGGAACTTTTTAGTCACTCAAATACTTGCCACAACTACCTGATGAAGTAAACATTACCATTTTCTCCAATTTTATATGGAATATGCTGAAACCCAGTGAGCTCAAGTAATTTGCCCAAAGTGACACAGTAATTTGTTGACTCAGCGTTGAGAAGTTCCTCAGACTCTTCAGCGTGTACTCCCCACTGCTCAGCTGTTCAAGTTAGGCAGGCGACAGAAGGCCTTTGAGAAACATCTTTTGTCAGAGAAAAGACTTCTTATGGATAAATACATCTAAGTCATATCAGTATACAACTAAATGGGCCCTAAACTAAACAAATCCTTAATCACAGCGTCCATAACACCTCCCTTCTCTTAAACTGTTTCACTGAAAAGGAAATTTTTAAATACACTGGGATTTTGAGAGCTGGACTTAGCCTAAATAAGCTGATATATCAGACATTTGTGCTGACAAAGGCGAGTGCAGTGGCTGCACCATGGAGATTTCCAAGTTGGCCATACAGCTGTTTCCTTTCAGGAAGATCTATGGCAGGTGATTTTTATGATATTATGTCTGTTATGATAGAGGATGAGGAATCCCCAGTTTCTCTATTTCTACAGTTTTGGAGATCAGAGTACAATTCTTGCTTCCTTCATCTTAAGGCTCTGGAAAAGGATTTATCATGAGTGCTAATGAATTAAAAGACTTATGATATCTTAGTTCAGATAGCATAAAAGACAAAGAAATATTTCGCAGAGGAATGCATTTACTATTTTTTTCTTTCCTGCTTTTGACATGAAACTTACACCATGATCTTTGGCGGTGGCAAACACTCTCAATACACCTTTTCTATAGTGTTTGGCCTCAGGGGAGCAGTGGCTACTGTGCCTCATACCTGTCACCATTAAATTTTTTTTCCAAAAGCACAGCTAGCTGTTCTTGAGACAGTATTGCCAGTGAATCATATTTCTAACAAACACTCACCAAGCTCCTCAGAGAAAATTGTTTATTCTCCTTAGAAGCTATGCATCAAGATCTTACTTCTGCCCTGAACAGACTAATCTCCGTCATTATGACAATTTTCACGTACTTATACTTGATGTCTGCTCACAAATTTATGAAGCCATCTGAGATATGGCTCAAAAACCTAATCTTTATTTTCTTTGGGGAGAAAGATGATATGAAACCATGTGAAGTTGAAATTTTGAAGCAATAAGTGACTCAATTTGAAATAAATATCAGTACAGGACATAAAGATTTCATGAAACATTTTCACCCAATTTTTTAATTTACCCACTTAGTCAAGTCAAGAGTATAGCATTTTCTTTCCTTTCTACTTAGTGAAGCCAAGTCATGCTTAGAATGAAATTATAAACTAAAGGATTTATACTTTCATAATCCATGTCTTTTAGGGTTATTATTAGGGAAATTATTAAAAACCGTTTTTTTTTTTTTTACTCTGAGGCTCCAGGAAAGGCATTAAATTCAAAGGAAAGCATAGCATTACATCAATCTAATTTCAAGATTGATACAATGGCCAATGAAAGCCTACAATTTTGAATTGCTTCCAAAAATTTGACCATAATAACTACTGCAATTTTGATGAGTTACAGATAAATGCCAAAAAATAATGACAGGAAAACAGATTTAAAAAAAAATAGTTCCTTTCTTTTATTCAATACAATGTTAGTAATTAACAACATAAGTTGGTCATAATACAAAAGTCTATTCATACATTAATTTATCATCTGTCTATTATGTTGAGAGCACCGTATCAGGCAATGGAAATTTTCTTTCATTTAACAAATAATTATTGAATGCTTTTCTGCCCAGGATGTTGTTTTAGAGATGAAAAAACAGCAGTAAAACTCACACACAAAATTCCTCCCCACATGCAACTTGTATTCTAATGGAGAAGAGCCATACAGGTAGGATAAATAAATTAAATATAGAATATGTCTGAAAGTATTAAGTACTAAAGAGAAAAAAATATAAAAAGGGAAAGAGGATAGAGACTACTGTGATGGAATTGTTTACTGTTGTTATGTGACGTCAAGTCAGCTCAGACTCCTGTGACCTTATGAATGAATGATGTTCACAATGTCCTGTCCTCAACAGCCCTACTCAGCTCCTGTAGACTCATGCCTATGGCTTCTTTTATGAAGTCAATCCATTTTATACTTGTTTTTACTCTTTTCATGCTGCCTTCTAGTTTTCCCAGCATTATTGTCTTTTCCGAAGAATCCTGCCTTCTCATGATGTGCCCAAAGTAGGACAGACTTAGCTTTATTATTTTTGCCTCCACTGGTGGTTCTGGCTTAATTTGCTCTAGGACCCACTTGTTCATCTTTCTGGCAGTCAGTGTATCTATAGAGCTCTCTTCTAACACCATGTTTCAAATGAATCCATTTTTTCCTGTCAGCCTTCTTCAATGTCCAGCTTTCGCATCCATACGTAGTAATGGGAATACGAGGGTATGGATAATCTTGGCCCTAGTCTCTAATGACAGTTCCTTGTACTTGATGATCTTTCCTAATTCTCTCATTGCTGTCCTTCTGAGTCTCAGTCTTCTTTTGATTCCTTGGCTTCAGTCTCCATTTAAACTGATGGCTGAACCAAGGTAAACACCATCTTTAACAATTTCAGTGCACTCTCTATGTTAAAGTTGTGTAGTTCTTCTATAGTCATGATTTTAGGATGGTGGGGGGGAGGTCACATTTCAGACCAGCTGTTAAGGAATGTCTCTCAGACAAGGTGACATTTGAATAAAGATGAAGAGGAAGCCAGGAAATTTGCCATGAGGGTGAGAAGAGCACTAATAGAAGAAGAATAAGTGAGAAGTAAACATGCTTCACACTTTGTGGAAGAATAAGACAGTCATGATGGCTGAGGGGGAGGGTGGTGGAAGATAAAGCCAGAGAGGTCAAGGGAACAGCTGATAAAGCGTCTTGAGGGTCGTTTGAAGGACTCTACCATTTACACTGAGTAGGTGAGGAACCCCTGGTGGGTTTTAGGCAGAGCAGACAGGTGATCTGACTTATGATTTAGAAAGGCCAGTCTGACTGCTATGATGAGATTAGAAAGCAATGATGAACCGGATATGGTCCTAATATCAGTGAACTCACACTTAATATGAAAGGCTGAAATGGATATAGTTTTGGTGTAGTTAGATAGTATTATTAGAAAATTCAGAGTGCTATCAGATTTGAGAGCAAAAGGTTAGACTCCTCACTCCTCTTTTCTTTTCCTTTCTTTTTTTTCTTTGAGGAAGATTAGCCCTGAGCTAACTACTGCCAATCCTCTTCTTTTTGCTGAGGAAGACTGGCCCTGAGCTAACATCCGTGCCCATCTTCCCCTAGTTTATATGTGGGACGCCTACCACAGCATGGCATGCCAAGTGGTGCCATGTCCGCACACAGGATCTGAATCGGTGAACCCCAGGCTGCTGAAGCGGAATGTGCGAACTTAACCACTGGGCAACCGGGCCAGCCCCTTCTGCTCACTCCTTAGTCTACTCTCATCTGACTGCCACCTCTGTAATCCCACTGAGATAATTCTTGCTAAGGATTCTGATCACTTTTATGTTGCCAAGTTCAATGTCCTTCTTTCTTATCATCATCTTACTTGATGTCTCAGCAGCAGTTGTAACTTTTCACGTTGCCCTCCTTCTTGAGATATTTTCTTTTTATATCTTCCACTGCCACATATTATCCATATTTTCCTCTTTACAGGCACTCAATTTACAAGCTTTTCTTCCTCTCCCTTAGTCATTATGTCCTCAAATCTCCATCCAGGGATGCTACGTGGAACAACTCCAAGGGGTCCATTCACAACATAGTCCAGGGAACTGGTGCTTTTTGAAGCTGAGTATTGCTATCTGGCATGGCATGTAATGAATTAAATCATCTTCATCCTAGTCTTTCATCTGTTTTGGTTTTCTTTACCTACACAATCTTAATCATGTATGAAGCTCCAAATAAGAATTACTGAAACATGTCTCCATCCCAGAATGCTTTGCTGTGTAATACAATCATATTCAGTTGACTGCTTGACATCTCCAGTGGGGTGCCTGAAATGTACTCCAAGTCTCAAATAGAATTCAAGGGCTTTCCTTCATACAAACCCAGTGTTCCCTGGCTAAGGGATAACACTACCACCCATCCTGCTATGTAAACCAGAAACTTAGGAGTCCTCTTTGATACTTCTACTTCTGTACCCTCTAAATCCAACTAATTATCTAATATATTGATTTGTCTCCTCAAGCCATCACCTTAATCCAACATAACATCATCTCCTGCCCTTTATTCTTCCAGGAATCCTTTCTCTACACCACAGCCATAGAAAGTTTTCAAAGTGCTAATTGAGTCATGTCACCAACCACCTACCTGTTTAAAATACTGTCATGGATTTCCTTTGTACTTGGTAAAAATTGGCATTATTGTTAGCGAACCAAGTTCGTTTTTGCCTGCTGCCCAGAAAGCCAAACACTGAGACAATGAGATTGCAGCTGAGAGAGGGTTTAATCACAAGGCAGCCATGTGAGGAAGCGAGAGCATGAGTTTCAAATCTGCTTCCCTGAAAACAGGGACTTAGGGAGGTTTATGGGATAGGGGGGTAAGGTGGTGTGAAACATGGGGATAGGTGATTGGAGGTGAGGAGAGGTGAGGTAATTGATGATCTACACAAACGTACTCAAACTTCATGCCTTTTCATAGGACCCATGTTCACAAAATGCCGGCATTAGCACGATCAGAGGGTGGAGTTTCCAGCCTCTTGACATCAAAACGTTGCCTATCGGACATATGCATAGACCCAGTTGATGAGTTGGTGGTCTCAACTGGCCTGAAGTGGACAAGGAGTTATAATATCTGAGAAACAGCTCACACACCCATTACCGTGGTGACCCAGTCTCCAGGAAGATGTTATCTATAGGAGCCTAGTGGGAGTCAGATAGCATATTTCCTAAACAGCGCAGTTAACAATGGGTGGGTTAAACAGCTAAAAGCAATAGTCAGTAGTAGCAAAAAGGAAAAAACCCCTTAGTTCCTAGCTACTTGATCATGAATGGCTAACTCGCTGCTGGTTTCAATCCCTCCTATTCTTTGGTATTCCTCATTCTTGAGGGATTGGGATGACAACCAATTTAGCTACTTCCTGCTGAATCGGAGTGTAGATCTAGGTTAGAGGAATAAAACTGTTTAACATTCATTTGGAAATACTCTCTTGTTCCTGGCTTCATGTTGACATTTTTGTATTAGTAGAATTTTGTATCTTGCTCAACATCTAAAACATCTAAAACACACATTTTATAATCAATTGTACAACCAGAAGGCTAAGAAGTATAGACAACCCAAATTTTACCAGTCCCTGAAAAATAGACTTAATCCCAGTGGGGCCTCCATCTGTTCTCCAGGTGGGGCAGACATCTGGTCTCATTTCCTGATAGTCTTTTATTTTACTGGATATGAACAGAGATCGGAGCAGTGGCCTGTACCCTGGTCTCTCAGTTGTGATTGATGATGGCCATCAGCACAGACTCTCTGCCTGGGGGTCAGTCATTACATTCCTAAGGAACTCACAACAAAGTTATCAACTTATAGCAACTGGAAGGGTCCATACAATCTACAGAACATTGCTGGGTTAGCTAATCAGAGGTCATTCAAAGTTACAATATGGTTTATTTTCTACAATATGACTTCTCTTATGTCAACCTGTGTTGACCAGTATCATTAAGTCTCCAGATGTTCTAACCTTTGTCCACCTCTCCAGGCTTGTCTTGTTCTGATGCTTTCCCTTCCTACTTTTCATTCCTACTGCTACTGACCTTTTAAAATTTATTTGAACAGGCTTATTACATATATGAGCCTCTCTACCTAAAATGCTGAGGAAGATGCCATCATTTATCTACATCTTTCTCTGAAGCAAATCATCACTGAGACACCAATATCCAGAAATATATGGACAATGGCATTTCAGGCAAAAATATCACTATAGAGAGTTGATATGGAGCATTTTAAAATTTTATCATATTTGAAAAATTTTGGACAAAATTTAGGATCTGATATATTTAGGGAGTTGTATGGAAAGTCCTAGGGGTTGCTTGGTTCTAATCTCAGAATAGTCATGTTCTAAGTGTGTAATTCTGAACAATTTATGCAAAGTCTCCATGCTTCACTTTCTTCTTCTATAAACAAAGCTTCAGTGAACATTAAAAAATAAAAATAAATAGCTAACATATATCTGGCTAGTTTTCATCAAATATTTGCTCTGGGGCCCACACTTTCTATAATATGTTGACTTAATTTCCCTTCCTTCAAATGTTCTCACTGATAAGGATAGTGCCTCTTTGCTTTTAGATGTGCTATAGCGTTTTCGCCTGTAAAGCCTTTCTCTGCCTGAATCTGATAAGCAGAGTCTACACAAAATGACATAGATCAAATAGGAAAAGGTAGACAGGATTCTCCTTTCTGATGAAGAGGAAAGGAAGGCATAACATCATCATCTGCAGTTAGAAAAGTTGTCTGAGCTGTTACGAGGTATTTCAGAGTCTACCATAACGTTTTGGCATCTGGAGAAATACCTCTCACTGTAAACAAAAGGTTAATAGCTGTGCTTTTCCAGCTGTTTCACTGGGGCCAGATGTCTGAGTAGCCCCAACTACTTAGCTGCATATTAGTGCCACATAAACTGCCGGCTGCTGCTTGTCGGGAGAGCTGTTAATTTCTGTAGAATGTTGCACTGAATGTCATTAAGGCTTGAATTAAAATAAATTTGCTAAGTGGGCTGTATGTAAGTGCTGGTGTAAGGATTAGTTTAATGGAATCAAAAATAGATGATTTCTCTTCTACAGGATTTGGGTGACATTCTAGGGCTTTAGTCACCGCCCCCCCCCCCCCCCCCCCACTGTCTGTATTTCCTGTGGGGCTTTCACAGTTTCTATAAGTTGCCAGTACCGATGCATTATGTACAGCCAAAACATTCTATCAAAACTGAAACTTATAAAATTTAAAAGATTTCTTGTAAAACATTAGGTATTTATGCTTATTGAGAATATTGTCATAACAGTGAACGATTATACAGTGTTCTATAAGTTATAAATAATAACATTCAGGGCATGTACTGGATTTGGACTAAGTTTCAGATTTAGTGCTCAGTTCTCTACACACTTTATTCTTAGTTCAGTGTCTGCAGGCTGTATCTACAGGCCACGTCTCACACATGGTCCATTTTGATACATATTATTTCATTTATTCCTCATAATTATTGCAAGAGGCAGTTAGATTTGCTATTTTGAGTTTTTTGGAGGAGAAGCTGAGATGTACATGGGTTGTGAACTTACTGGTTGGTGGTGACACTAGGATTGTAACTTTGGGGCTATCATGCCACAGGCCAGGATCTTTTTTTTCTTTTTTGATTACTACAGATTGTTTCCTCTGTGGCAACTACTGACATCAGGCAACTGCGGGAATGAAGATTTTGCTATTGGGGCTGGCAAGGAGAAGGGGGAACATTTCAGAGTTCAGAGTCCACCTGAGCGAGAGCATCTTGGGGCCTGAAGAAGCACCCTGGCTTTGAGGAGGCTCTTGTGCTCAATACTTTCTCCTTTTCCAATGCACTTGCATTTGCCAGAGTAAGTGGTTCCTGTCCTTTTGACTAAGATATCTTTGAACTAGTCCCGTAAGCTATGTACATAAATTGGGCCTATACAACTAGTCATTCTTAAAAAGAGAAAAATGCTAAACATAATTTTAAAACAGAATTATTCCTTTAGTACTATAAAATGTAGAAAAATTCATTTTATTTATCAATTGCTTGTTCACAAGAAAGGGAGAGCTAACGTGTGCAGGCATGTGTGTTTACGCACATACACACATTCATGGAAGTTCTGCTAATTGCAGGAAATTGTTTTTACTTAATTATCAAAATGATATTGTAAAGATAAATATACTATTTATATTTTAAAGAAAACTTCAGAAAATTTAAATACCATACACAACTAGCATTTTGTTTACTTTCTCCCACCGTCTCCACTTTCCTGCTTAAAAGATAACACATTATCTTCTTCCTTAATAACCAATTTTAGCAAAAATAAGTTAAGAATCTTGTCTGTCTACATATAATTTAAATAAATGTATTAGACTTGTTAAACTGAAACATGATTATGTATTTTATCTGAATATTAAGGTATTCAGAGCTTTTAGAAAAAGTGATAAAGAGGGAAAATAAAGTCAGCGCAGATTAGCACATACTAAGAAATTTTTGAAACAATACAAATGAGGTAATTATCAGCCACCTTAGAATGCACAAATGTCTTAAAATTAGTAGGAGATGTGTTTTAATTAGAAGCGTCATATTTTAAGATATTTAAAGCGTCATATTTAAGCGTCATAATTTTCGTTTCTGATTTAAATATCTCCAAAGCTCTTCTAGTCCATATGACTGAGAGAGAATAAAGAAAACCTTCCCTATCACTCCCAAACAAAAAAAGAAGGGCAGATAAAAATGTATTTTTGTGTTAAATAAAATACATAGACTTGCCTTAAAAAAGGGAAGGGGAAATCTCTGCTAATAGCAAGGATAAAGAGAAAATAAACATCTACCAAAGAGGGAAGAAGGTAGATTTTCCACAACATTGTAGCAATTAGATTGACAACAGACTTTTCATCACCAAAAATAAACACCTTCAATAAACTACTGTCTTTAAAGTACCCTACTTAAAATGCCAACACTAATTCTACTATTACACCACATGTTGAGTGTCAGGGTAAAGGAAGGGCATTTAAGAAATCTAAGACTAGAAAAGCTTACTACCCATCTACCTACCTGGAAGAAACCACTAGAGGATGTAGCTGAGGAGGAAAATGATGAATCTAGGAGGAGAAAGTAAGATTCAAATGAAACTGTAACAAAAAAAAATTGTTCAATATGTGGTATTAGTTTCCCATTGCTGCTGTAACAAATGCCCACAAATTTGGTGTCTTAAAAAAGATTAATTTATTATTTTACAGTCTGGATGTGAGAAGTCCAAAATCATTTTCACTAGGCTAAAATTAAGGTGTCAGCAGGGCTAGCACATTTGGGGTCCCTTAGGGCAGAATCCACTTCCTTCCCCTTCCTGCCTCTCAGGGCTGTGTGTTTTTTTTGGATCACGGCTTCTTTCTCCATCTTCAGAGCTAGCAAAGTAGCATCTTTAAATCTCTATTCTCTCCAGTATCTGCTTTTGTTGTCACATCTTTTCTTTTTTTTAAGATTTTTTTATTTTTTCCTTTTTCTCCCCAAAGCCCCCCAGTACATAGTTGTGTATTCTTCATTGTGGGTCCTTCTAGTTGTGGCGTGTGGGATGCCGCCTCAGCATGGTTTGATGAGCAGTGCCATGTCTGTGCCCAGGATTCAAACCAACGAAACACTGGGCCGCCTGTAGCAGAGCGCGCAAACTTAACCACTCGGCCACGGGGCCAGCCCCTTGTTGTCACATCTTTTTGTCTAACTCTTTTACCTCCCTTTTTCCCTTATAAGGACACTCTTGATTGCTTTGGGTACACACAGATAATCCAAGATAATCTTCCCATTTCAAGTTCTCTAACTTAATCACATTTTCAAAGTCCTTTTTTGCCATATAAGTTAGCACAGTCACAGATTTCAGGGAATAGGGTGTATATATCTTTGAGGGACCCTTTATTCTGCCTACCACACGTTGATAGAGCTAAAAATAATGACTACAAAAATAAAATATGAAGAGTATTTATATTTCTTTTAAAATAAAGCAAGAGAGAGGGGCCATATTAAAAATTTTAGTAAAAGAGCATCAAATTCATTGTAAAGAAAATAGAAAATTATCAGAAAACAAAGTAAACACACAGTTGAGAAGATCAATGAAGCAAAGTGTTGCTCTTTTGAAAAGACTAATGGATTTGATAAACTACTGGCAAAACTAACCAAGAAAAAATACATATATTACACAAATCACCCACATCAGAACACACGTACATGAAAAGTTATTAAGGGGATGTCATAAACAACTCTATATGAATCAATCTGAAAATTATTCAAGAGATGAACAAAATCCTAGGAAAATGCAATTTAACAAAACACACCCAAATAGGAATAGAAACTCTGAGTAGTCCTATCTCTGTTCAGGAAATTGAATTCATAATTAATCTGAAAAAATCACTCAATTCTTTTCATAAGGCCAGAATAACCTTGAAACCAAAACCTGTCAAGATATTACAAGAAAAGAAAATTACTAGGCAACCTTTCTCATGAAGATAGTTGCAAAACACCCTAGACATGATATTAGCAGTTTAAATCTGGAGATATATCTGGATCTACACTAATAAGATAATATATCATAAATAAATTAGTTTTATTCCAGGAATACAAAGTTGATTTAACACTTGAAAATCAAGTAATGTGATTTACTGTATTAGCAAAATAAATGAGGAAATTCATTTGATCATCTCAACAGTTGCAGAAAGTTCATTTGACATAATTTAGCACATACTCATGACATAATTGTGTACTTAGAAATTCCAAAAGAATCTACAGATAAATTAGTAAAATTACTGAGTAAACTTAGTAAGATCACTGGATTGATGGTCAATAAAGAGAAGCAATTTTTATACATACAATTTTATACAAATAATTAAAAGATAAAATTTCAAAGAGAGTTATTTATTATATCATAAAATAACTCTATAAATAAATCTGGAAAAGATTTGCAACACGTTGACACAGAGAGCTACAAAACAGTACTGAGGGAAAATATAGAAGATCTAAATTAAAGAAACGACATCTCATGTTCAGGGGTTAAAGACCCAATGAAATAAAATTGTCAGTGCTCCTTAAATCAACCTATTAATTTATTACAATCTCAACTGAAGTCTAAGCTGCATTTTTTTAGTGAAAAATTTCACATTGACTCTAAAATGTTTGTGGAAGTGCAGAAGACAAAGGTTAGCCAACTTAATCTTGAAGAATAACAAGTTAGACAACTTTTACTTGTAAGTGTCAAGATCTATGATAATACTATAGTAAGAAAGACAGTGTGGTATTAATGTAAAAATACACAAATAGAAAAATGAAGGAAAAAGAATAGATTTGTCTAACAAACAATGCTGTATCATTAAATATATAGAAAAATGAATCCTAACCTCTTTTACACATGGTAAATAGAAATCAGTTTGAGGTGGATTGTAGATCTAGTATGGATGATAAAATGAGAAAACTTATAGAAAATTAGATATGAGAGTATTTTATAAATTGGAGTCAGCAAACTTTTCTTAAATAGGACATAAAGAACCCTAACTGTAAAGAAAATAATTGGTAGATTGGATTACACTAAAATTAGGACTTTCTGCTCATCAGAACCCACTGGTAAGAGTATAAGAATCAAATCACCACAGAGAGATTTCTGAATTTATAGACATTGTTAAGAAAAAGGCAAATGAGTTTAAAATTGAGGAAAAGACTTAAAAGTCATTTTACAAAAAAGTCTATTAAAATTGCTAGTAAACATGAAAATGTGCTTTACATGATTGGTTATTACAGAAATGAAGGTTATACTGCAATCTGATGCTATTAGCGACCTATCAGAATGACTGACTGTAACTGAAAACTAAAGCAAACCAACAATAACTCTTTAATATTAAAATTCTCATAATCTGCTGGTGAGAGTATGCAGTCCCTTGGAAATCTGTTTTATGGTATGAACTCAATACCAAACACTTGCATACTGTATGACCCAGCAGTTCCATTACCGACTATATACCCAAAAGGATGGAATGGACACATTCATGAAAAGATATATGTAAAAATGCTTGTGGGTGAAATGTTTATGCGAGTCCCAAGTGGAAACAACCCAAATGTTTATCAACACTAGGATGGATAAATGCATTTTGGTATATTCATACAATACACCACCACAAAGCAATGAAAATGTACAAACCATTGCTCTATCCAAAAGTATGAACAAAAGAAGCCCGACAGAAATGAATAACATTGTATGATACCATTCATAAAACTTTTAAATGAAGTAAAAAAAACAATCAATGGTTCTAATAATTTATCTACTTGTCTTCTTAATTTTCATTTCTTGTATTAACATTATTAAATGTTTCCTTTTGATTAGAATACACCTGGTTTATCCTTTTTTTAATGACCTTACATACAAATGGTTTATTACTTTTGATATATATATATAATTTAAACAGCCTACAGTTAAATATTTTTGGTTTGGTTTAATCTTTTCCAATCTGAGGATGTTCATTTAATAGTTGGGTTTAGCTAATTTTTACGAATTGTGATTATAGGTATATTTAGTGTTCTAAGTTAACAAGTGTTCACCGTTGGGAATAATCACTTAGAGAGGGTTCAATAAAGACTTCTGTATTGCTAGATATTCTACTTCTTGATTAGAATAGCGGAAAAAATTTATCAAACTGTACACTTAATGTTACGTATGTTTTTAAACACACATTATATATATCAACAAAATTGTTTACTAAAAATTTATATAAAGTAAATGTGTTTTAATGAGAATTCAAGGATTTAAGGACGCCTCCAACATATATGGTATATGATATGTGATATTCTAATTCTAAGTAAAAATATTTACCCAACCCATACTATAAGCAAAAAAATTAAAGATACATTTAAAAGCAAAATATAGAAGAAGGAGCATTAAAATTATTGGAAGGAATAAAGGAGAATATATTTCTGACATCAGGATGAGGAATATATTGTTCAAGAAGAAAGTAAAAGAAAAAGTCCCTATTCAAAGGAAAAAATATAGTGTAATCTGACTGTTAAAAATCAGTCTTTATATGGGCCGGCCCGCTGGTGCAGTGGTTAAGTGTGCACGTTCTGCTTCTCGTCAGCCTGAGGTTCGCTGGTTCGGATCTCGGGTGCAGACATGGCACCGCTTGGCACGCCATGCTGTGGTAGGTGTCCCACATACAAAGTAGAGGAAAACGGGCACGGATGTTAACTCAGGGCCAGCCTTCCTCAGCAAAAAGAGGAGGACTGGCAGTAGTTAGCTCAGGGCTAGTCTTCCTCAAAAGAAAAAAAAAAAGAAAAAAATCAGCCTTTATAACAACAAAAACAATAACAAAAAAATACTATAAGAGAAGTTACAAAAATATGATCAATTAAGAAAATAAATTTAGAACATATGAAATAGTGTTTAAATTTGTGGTGGGAATGTAAATTAATATAAAGTTTGAAGAGCAAATTTTAATATCTATCAAAACAGAAAGTGACCCAGCAAAGAAAGAATATAACGTGTAAAGAATACATACATTTAAAGAATATTTATGTGTGTGTATATATATATGCTTTAAATATAAAATCTGGCACAGGTGTACTAGCATGCTTATTACGGCAATACTCGTAAACAGAAAAAAAATATGGTCCAAATATTCTTCAAAAAGACAAATATAAATACAATGCTGTTAAATATAGTAGTCTGTATATCAGATATTAGGAATATGTTATCTCAATGGTTACATAGGGATAGATATCAAAGCATATTTTGAATGCTGCATGATATGTCCATAGTGATCATACTTGGATAAATTTTAAAAAACCCAGGGGTCAGCCTGGTGGTGTAGTGGTTGAGTTCATGTGCTCCAGTTCGTTGGACTGGGGTTTGCGGGTTCCCATCCCAGGCTCAGATCTGCACACCACTCACGCCGGCGGTGGCCCGTATGCAAGGTGGGGGAGGATAGGCACACATGTTAGCTCAGGGCTACTCTTCCTCACCAAAACAAAACAAAACAAACAAATAAACCCCACATACGCAAAATGCTAATTTGTTAAACCAATGCTATATATCATTCTTGGAAATGGTTTTGTCTGTGTGTGTATGTGTATGTGCAAAACTATAAAAATGGATCGGATTCATGATAGAGGTTGCTTCTGAGCAGGGCTGAGAAATGGGAGAGGAGCAGGGAGAAGAACGACACAGGGCGTGGCACTGAATTGGAATTTACGTTATCTCTAGAAATTAACTTTTTAAATTTAAAAATATGAAGCAAAGAGGAAAGAAATTTAAGATGTTTATATTTCTTGGGGTGTAATTTACAATTGACAATTTCATTATTTAATATTTAACAAAATGAAAACCTTATGGAAGGATTTTTTTATTGGTGAGATAAATTGGGAGGTTTAAGAAGCTCTGAGTATTGGGAAGTGATTTGGAGACATCACATGGAAGGTCAATTCTGGAGCCTGGGTAAGGAAAGTTAACACGTCGCCCTGGGACAAAAGTACAAAGACCCCAGATGAATACCATGGAAGCTTCCTGCTTGCTGTTCATCTATCTTGTTTCAGCATATGAGTTGAGGGAGGAGAGGAGAAAGGAAGGGGAGGCTGTGACAGTCATTCTTTCATTTGTTTATTTATTTATTCAAAAACCATTTATTGAGAACAGGCTACATATTGTAGTCTATACTAGATGCTGTGAGTTCACACATGAAAGTTTTATTCTTCCTCAATGGAACGTGATGAGTCCTCTAATAATAAGTGCAAATTGCTATCGAAGTACAGAGGAAAGAACCTACTTGTGGGTAGATGGGAAGATCTCACATTCTGGAAGCTTCTTGAAAGATGAGGTATGTGGGAAGAGTGAAAGGCAACTGCAGAGCACTCCATGAAAAGAAACAGAGACAAGAAAGATCAGGGACATTTGCGTCACTAAAATCATCGTGAGCTGCTGAAGCAGAGATTGTCTTATGACAACCAGTATAATTGAAGCTGGAAATCAGGATAAGGCCTCGTTGTCAAGAGCAATTTTTACTGTCCCTCATTTTATGGATGAAAGGAAGCCATCCAAGCATTTCCAGACTGGGAATGATACAATGATTTACTGTTTTGGAAACAGAATCCAGTCAGCTGGACAGAGGAAGTTCTCAAAAGAACAGAGACACAGGAGAACGAAAGACAAATTAGGTTACTAAAGAAAAACAAAGACTGATAAGATAGAGGCAGAGTTGATGGAAAGGAGGAGGCAATTTAAAAATGAAGGAGGTATGGCACGGCAAGATTTGACGGCCAACTGGACATGAGAAGACAGAGAGAGGAAAGAGGCGATAATGACTCTAAATTTTCATAGCTTTGGATATGCACTTGTGAGTCATCTAACGATGTCCAGTTGGCAGGTGGAAATTGGAAAACCAATTATGGGTTTTCTTCCAGCCGTGAATTTGAGGAAGCCAATATTGAAGCCAGTTTCCTGTTCACTTGGGAATCCCATTTGGGCTAATAAACTTCATAACCACTACTTACTTTACTTTATGTCATGGCTTTGGTGGTGAAGGGAAAGTTTATTTATTGAATTGGAAGTTATTCTCCTAAAGTACAGTCACTATAGATGCACATCTGAGGAAGAATCTTCTTCTTTTGACAGAATAGCATGAAATGAAAATTTTCATGCAGAACTGTAGACATTTTAACATATGGGGACATTGAGAAAGGATACTGATTGTTTCACTGAATTGTCTGATTCAAATGAACTCCTAATACATGTAGACAGTCTCAAATATAATTACCTTCTCTACTGTTAGTGTCATGATATTAAAATATTCCATGGTCATTCAGATAGCAATCATTTGAACACCGAAAGTTTTTAAAAAGGAAAAAGGAAAACCTAAATACTTTGACAATTAGAAGCATGATTTTAAAGGCCAAGGGGATTATCAACTTAAATTAGGGAAAATCAGATTGGGAACTAGCTGATCATTAATTTCTCCCAATTTGGGAAGTCAGAAGTCCTCACTGAGTGTTTGTTGGTCACTTGTTTATGTCAAAAATGGATTACTTCTTTTGCCTGAAGTGAAAGAACTCTGAAGAGACTTTGTCAAGATCTGGATGTTTTGAAAACAGTGATAATTATGGTCTCAGAAGTGCTTTAGCACATATTTATTGGTCAAGCTCTTACTCAGAGCCAGGGCACAGATTTTGAACAATAAAATCCAAAATGTCAATTTAAAAAATACGCCTGCAAGTTCTTGAACATCCAGTTAAATTGCTAACTCTTTAGTTTTGCTTTCCCCAGAATAAAGGATCCTCATTTCCTGAATCTCAATGTCATTTTCTTTATCCACTTGTAAGATGCCTTATTTAGGGAAACACAATGTGGCCTCATATATTAGTCTACTTTGTAATGGTTCACAGGGCCAGGTAAATTTGCTCTGGATGAGAGTGGAATTAATTATCAGGAAATGAATATTCCAAGTGTCAGTCATTGCAAGAGGAAATTATCCTTGAGAACAAGATGGAAGGAAGCAAAATTAACCGTGGTTAGAAGGAGTTCATCCAGATAGACCCATGCATAACCTCCTTCTCTGCCAGAATAGATGTTTTGCTCCTGTTGCCATCATGGCAGAACTGGATGTCCAATGTCAGAGGCTGTCTGATGTCCACTGGCTGAAACATTTCATCAGTTAGAGGTCTAGTGCCTTTTCTATGGTGGATGTTCTCTGTTGGATATTAACATGCGATGCAAAGATCTTCATACTTTGTGCCCACTCTATATGCTTCCACCTCCTTGTCCCCGGTCTTCTAATCTTTCTCTATTCAGGCCCTTGGCTAGTTGACCAGTCCATTGGCCACTGCTCGTGAATTCACGTCTATTCTAATCTCAGGCTATATCTCTTTCCACACATGATATATGACCCGTTAAACTGCTCGAAGCTCTGCCCATTGGGGGGATTTTCCTTTACCTTACTCTGTATTAAGGTCATCCCTGAGTGAGGTTTTAATGCAATTGCAGTCTATTTTTATCTTGCATCCACATATCTAATCAAAACATCCATAAACTAAGCTATTTCCTCCTCTATTATTTGGTTGTAAGGGTTCTCTCTAGGGCCATATGTGTGAGCTGAAGGATGTCAGAGCTAGTGCAACAGTGGTGAATGACATGGAATTCTGAGACTCTTGCTCATGCAGCTTGTTTGTGCCCTCTTGTCTTATTTATGCTTAGCTATTGATGGATATATTACATTTGTCATATATCATGTGCTATGCTAGGCCTGCTCCATTTTAGGATTAAGTCTATACATAACCCAGCTCATGATCAGTCCAGATTCATGATCATTTGATGTTCCACAGTTATATGTCCTGCGTCTGGAAGGGCCAAAAAGCACAAGAGGAGTATTTTTCAAAAAGTGTATAATGTTCTAATGAGTATGATAAGACCATTTTCTAGAAGACCAGAGACTTGAACTGTGACTCTTTCATTGGGATGTGATAGAAAGTCCATACAGTATCATTCCCCACTACTGGGACCTGGGATATCATAGTCAACTACGATTTAAGAATCAAGTAGCAAGACTGCTTGCACCTAGCCTGGACTGTTGCAGAGTTCTTTCCTGTTCTGCGCCACACTCAAATCTTGCAACTTTTTTGTGACCTGGTTCTAGGCCAGGGCAGTGTTCTCAGGTATGGAAAATACTTTCTCCAGATCCTGGAAAAGCTTATTATGAACTGAATGTTTGTGACCACCCTGCCTCCAAAATTCATATGTTGACACCCTAACCTTCATTGTGATGGTATTTGTTTTTTCTTAATTTAATTTAGTTTATTTATTTTTTCATTTATTTGTTTATTTTCGGATGTACATCATAATGTATTTCGAATTCTGTGTAGATTACGTCATGTTCACCACCCAAAAACTAGTTATAGTCCATCCCCTCACATGTGAGCTTAATCACCCCTTTTGCCCTCCCTCCTTCCCCCTTCCCCTATGGTAACCACCAATCCAATCTCCAATGCTATGTATTTGTTTGTCGTTGTTTTGATCTTCTACCTATGAGAGAGAGCATATGGTATTTGACTTTCTCCCTCTGACTTATTTCACTCAGCATAATACCCTCAAGGTCCATCCATGTTGTCACAAATGGCCAGATTTCATCAATTCTTATGGCTGAGTAGTAGTCCGTCATGTATAAATACCACGTCTTCTCTATCTATTCATCCCTTGATGGCCACCTACGTTGCTTCCAAGTCTTGGCTATTGTGTATAATGCTGCAATGAACATAGGGGTGCAAGTATCTTTATGCCTTTGTGTTTTCAAGTTCTTTGGATAAATACCCAGCAGTGGGATAGCTGGATCATGGGGTAGATCTATCCTTAATTTTCTGAGGATACTCCATACTGCTTTCCGTAGTGGTTGCACCAGTTTGCACTGCCACCAGCAGTGAACAAGGGTTCCCTTCTCTCCACACCCTCTCCAACATTTGTTGTTTCCTGTCTTGTTAATTATAGCCATTCTGACCTGAGTGAGGTGATACCTCATTGTAGTTTTGATTTGCATTTCCCTGATAGCTAACGATGTTGAACATCTTTTCATATGCCTGCTGGCCATCCATATATCTTCTTTGGAGAAATCTCTGTTCATATCTTTTGCCCATTTTCTAATTGGATTGTTGCTTTTTGTTGTTGTTGAGCTGTATTAGTTCTTTGTATATTTTGGATATTAACACCTTATCTGATATATGGTTTGCAAATATCTTCTCCCAATTGTTAGGTTGTCTTTTTGTTTTGTTGATGGTTTCCTTTGCTGTGCAGAAGATTTTTAGTTTGATGTATTCCCATTTGTTCATTTTTTCTTTTGTTTCCCTTGCCTGGTCAGACATGGGACTTGAAAATAAGCTGCTCATACTGATGTCAAAGAGCGTACTGCCTATGTTGTCTTCTAGAAGTTTCATGGTTTTGGGTCTTACATTCAAGTCTTTAATCTATTTTGAGTTGATTTCTGTGCATGGTTTAAGGGAATGGTCTACTTTCATTCTTTTGCATGTGGCTGTCCAGTTTTTCCAACACCATTTATTGAAGAGACTCTCCTTTCTCAATCGTATGTTCTTGGCTCCCTTGTCAAATACTAGCTGTCCATAATGTGTGGGTTTATCTCAATCGTATGTTCTTGGCTCCCTTGTCGAATACTAGCTGTCCATAATGTGTGGGTTTACTTCTGGGCTCTCAATTCTGTTCCATTGATCTGTGTGTTTGTTTTTGTGCCAGTACCATGCTGTTTGGTTACTATGGCTTTGTAGTATATTTTGAAATCAGGGAGTGTGACACCTCTAGCTTTGTTCTTTTTTCTCGGGAATCCTTTGGCTATTCGGGGTCTTTTTTTCTTCCACATAAATTGGAGGATTCTCTGTTCTATTTCTGTGAAAAATGTTGTTGGAACTTTGATAGGGATTGCATTGAATCTATAGATTGCCTTAGGAAGTATGGACATTTTAACGATATTAATTCTTCCAATTCAAGAGGATGGAATGCATGGAATTTCTTTCCATTTCTTTGTGTCTTCTTCAATTTCTTTCAACAATGTTTTATAGTTTTTGGTGTACAGATCTTTCACCTCTTTGGTTAAGTTTATTCCTAGCTATTTTATTCTTTTTCTTGCAATCGTAAATGGGATTGTATTCTTAATTTCTCTTTCTGCTACTTTGTTGTTAGAGTATAGAAACACAACTGATTTTTGTACATTGATTTTGTATCCTGCAACTTGACTGTATTCCTTTATTGTTTCTAAAAGTTTTTTAGTGGAATCTTTAGGGTTTTCTAGATATAAAATCATGTCATCTGCAAACAGTGACAGCTTCACTTCTTCTTTTCCAATGTGGATCCCTTTTATTTCTTTTTACTGCCTGATTGCTCTGGCTAGGACTTCCAATACTATGTTAAATAAGAGTGGTGACAGTGGGCATCCTTGTCTTGTTCCCGTTCTTAGAGGGACAGCTTTCAGTTTTTCTCCATTGAGAATGATATTTGCTGTGGGTTTGTCATATATGGCCTTTATTATGTTGAGGTATTTTCCTTCTATACCCATTTTATTTAGAGTTTTTTAAATCATAAATGGATGCTGTATCATGTCAAATGCTTTCTCTGCATCTATTGAGATGATCATGTGATTTTTATTCTTCATTTTGTTAATGTGGTGTATCACGTTGATAGATTTGCGGATGTTGAACCATCCCTGCATCCCTGGAATTAAACCCACTTGATCATGACGTATGATCTTTTTAAGGTATTGTTGTATTCGATTTGCTACTATTCTGTTGAGGATTTTTGCATCTATGTTCATCAGTGATATTGGCCTGTAATTTTCTTTGTTTGTGTTGTGCTTGTCTGGTTTTGGTATCAGGATAATGTTGTCTTTGTAGAATGCGTTAGGAAGCCTCCCCTCCTCTTGAATTTTTTGGAAGAGTTTGAGGATAGGTATTAAGTCTTCTTTGTGTGTTTGGTAGAATTCAGGGAAGCCATCTGGTCCCGGGCTTTTATTTTTCGGGAGGTTTTTAATTGCTGTTTCGATCTCCTTACTGGTGATTGGTCTATTCAAATTTTCTACTTCTTCTTGGTCCAGTTTTGGAAGGTTGTATGCTTCTAAGAATTTATCCATTCTCTGTAGATTATCCAATTTGTTGGCATATAGCTTTTCATAGTATTCTCTTATTATCTTTTGTATTTCTGAGGTGTCTGTTGTAATTTCTCCTCTGTCACTTCTGATTTTATTTATTTGAGCCTTCTCTCTTTTTTTCTTGGTGAGTCTAGCTAAGGGTTTGTCAATTTTGTTTATCTTTTCAAAGAATCAGCTCTTTGTTTCATTAATTTTTTCTACTTTTTTTAGTCTCCATTTCATTTATTTCTGCTCTGATTTTTATTATTTCTTTCCTTCTGCTGATTTTGGGCTTTGTTTGTAGTTCTTTTTCCAGTACCTTTAGATGCGCTTTTAGATTGTCTTTTGGGATTTTTTTTCTTTGTTGAGGTAGGCCTGAATTGCTATAAACTTCCCTCATAGAACTGCTTTTGCTGTATCCCACAGATTTTGGCAGGTCATATTTTCATTTTAATTTGTCTCCAGGAATTTTTTTATTTCTTCTTTGATTTCTTCATTGACCCAATCGTTGTTCAGTAGCATTTTGTTTAATTTCCACATTTTTGTGGGTTTTCTGATTTTCTTCCTGTATTTGATTTCTAGTTTCATACCTTTGTGATCAGAAAAGTTACATGGTATTATTTTGATCTTCTCAAACTTATTGAGATTTGTTTTGTGTCCTAATATGTGATCAATCCTGGGGAATGTTCCATGGGCATTTGAAAAGAGTGTGTATTCTGTGGTTTTTGGATGGAATGTTCTGTATATATCTACTAACTCCATCTGTGTCCTTTAAGGCCAGTGTTTCCTTATTGATCTTCTGCTTGGATGATCTATCCATTGGTGTAAGTGGGGTGTTAAAGTCCCCTACTATTATTGTGTTACTGTCTATTTCTCCTTTTATGTGTGTTAATAGTTCCTTTATATATTTAGGTGCTCCTATGTTGGGTGCATAGATATTTACAAGTATTATATTCTCTTGTTGGATTGTTCCCTTTATCATTATGTAGTGCCCGTCTTTGTCTCTTGTTACAGTTTTTGTTTTAAAGTCTATTTTGTCTGATATAAGTATTGTTACCCCTGCTTTCTTTTCTTTACCATTTGCATGGAATATCTTTTTCCATACTTTCACTTTCAGTTTGTGAGTGTCTTTAGGTCTGAAGTGTGTCTCTTGTATGCAGCATATACATGGGTCTTGTTGTTTTATCCAATGGGCCATCCTATGGCATTTGATTGGAGCATTTAGTCCATTGACATTTAAAGTAGCTATTGATAAATATGTATTTATTGCCATTTTGTCACTTTTTTTCTGAGTGTTTTAGTAGGTCTTCTCTGTTTCTTTCTTTTTCTCTTGCTCTCTTCCCTGTGCTTTGATGGCTATGTTTAGCAATTTGTTTGATTTCTTTTGTCTTACATTTTTCTCACTTGCTATAGGTTTCTGATTTGTGATTACCATGAGGATCCTATTTAATATACTATGCATAAACAGTCTATATTGAGTTGATAGATTCTGTAGCTTGACCTCTTTCTAAAAGCTCTACTTTTTCACTCCCCTCCTCCCACATTTTATGTTTTTTAAACCATATATAGTCTCTCATTTAGAGTGTGTCTATCCATTACGCTCTTATCACTGAAATAGGTGATTTTAGTACATTTGTCTTTTAACCTTTGTATTATCTTCACAGGTAGTTGATCTGCTGCCTTTACTATATTTTTACCTTACAAGTGATTTTATTGCCTGTCTTTTTGTTGTTGTCGTTTTGGTTTTTTTTTTGATAATTTTTTTTATCTCTATTTGTGGTCAATGCTTTCCCACTTAAATAAGTCCCTTCAGCATTTCTTGCAGAACTAGGTTCTTGGTGATAATCTCCTTTAATTTTTGCTTGTCTGGAAAGCACTTTATCTCTCATTCCATTCTGAATGACAACTTTGATGGATAGAGTATTCTTGGCTGTAGGTTTTTTCCTTTTAGCACTTTAAATACATCATGCCATTCTCTTCTTGCCTGTAGGGTCCCGGCTGAGAAGTCCGCTGATAGCCTGATGGGCTTCCTTTATATGTCACTTGTGGCCTGTCTCTTGCTGCTTTTAGGATTTGCTCTTTGTCTTTAATTTTGGACATTTTAATTATAATATGTCTTGGTGTGGGCCTCTTTGGGCTTATCTTATTTGGAGCTCTCTGTGCTTCCTGAACTTGGATGTCTGTTTCCTTCCTCAGGTTAAGAACACTTTCCTGTATTATTTCTTCAAATAAATGTTCTGCCCCTTTGTCTCCCTCTTCTCCTTCTGGGACCCCTATAATCCGAATGTTAGCATGCTTGATATTGTCCCAGAGTTCCCTTAGACTGTTCTCATTCTGTCTAATTCTTTTCTCTCTTTTCTGTTCTGCTTGGGTGATTTCCTCTAGTCTTTCATCTAGCTCACTGATCCATTCTTCTGCATCCTCAACTCTGCTATTGAGTCCCTCTAGTGAATTTCTCATTTCCAGTGTTGTATTCTTCATTTCTGATAGGTTTTGTTTTATATCTTCCAGTTCTTTGCTGATGTGCTCACTGTGTTCATCTGTTCTTCTTCCCATATCTGTGAGCATCCTCAAGATATTTTGTTTGAACTCTTTGTTGAGTAGGTTGCTAGTTTCTGTTTCATTTAGTCGTTTTTCTGTGGTTTTGTTCTGTTCCCTTGCTTAGTATTCCTTTGCCTCCTCCTTATGCCTCTTTCTCTGTGCTTATTTCTATGTATTAGGTGAGTTGGCTATGTCTCCTGATCTTGGAGAAGCAGGCTTATGTATGAGATGCCTTATGAGGCCCAGCAGTGTGCTTCCCTCTCATCACCAGTCAGGAAGAACCAGGAGTGACCCCTTTGTGGGCTACTTGTGTCCTTCTGCTGTGGCAATGTTGCTCCCACTGCAGGTATCCAGGGAATCTAATCTTTCCATCCCTGGCCAGCTGTTTGTAAATCTGGTTTGGGGAGCCTCAGCCCTGTTTTCTACAAAGTCTATCAGCACACTCCTATTGCAGTTTTCCTCTTAATTGGGTTGGTACCCAGTGTAGCTGGTTGCTAGGCTTAGGGGCGTACAGTTGTGATAGGCCTCAGGCCTACAAGGCTGTTGTCTGTTCTCTTAGGAGTGCAGCTGAGTGGGACTGGCCCTAGGCAGTGGGGAACTCAATTGTTTCAGGCTTTGGAATGTAGGGCTGATCCTTTTTATGGCTATTTGTGAAACACAGGTCTTTTGCTGCTGATAAGCCTCACCCCACACAGGACCACAAACACCATCAACACAGTCCTGGTCCATGCACACTTCTTAAGCCCCTGGAGCGTATCCCAATGCCACACTGCAGGGGTCCCCACTTCTCCACCAATACTCCCCACAGTTCACCTGGTCCTCACACAGGCCTTGCCCCTCAGAGACAGACACCCTTACCTGCCTGTAGAGGATCAAGGCACCTGGTCAATGCAGCCTGAAAAGTAGCCTGAGGGTTTGCCATTAGGTGGGGCCAGTCCGTAGGGCAGGTTGCCTGCCTTGGCTGAACTGGATTAAATCTGTGCTCTAGTTGGAGTGGCAGACCCCTAGGCTAACAGGCCAAGGGATGAACCTCAATGGCACCCACTGGGGTCCATGTCAGCATGCCTGGACCAGCTCAGAACAATGGTCCCCACCAATGTGTCAGTCTCCGGAGAGGTCCCTCCTCTCACCAAGATGCCCCCAGAGCCCACCAGGTGAGTCTCGTTTCACCAAATGTGATGGTATTTGGAGATGGGACCTTTGGGAGGTAAATTAGGATTAGATGAGGTCATAAGGGTGGGGCCCTCATGATGGCATTATAAGAAGAGAGCTTGCTTTTGTACACTCTCTCTCTCTCTTGCTCTGCTTGCAGACACAAAGAAGAGGTTATGAGAGCACAGAGCAAGAAAGTGACCATCTGCAACACATGGGGAGAACGCTCACCAGAAACCAATCATGCTGGCATGTTTTCAGACTTCCAGCCTTCAGAACCTTAAGAAATAAATTTCTGCTGTTTATGCCATTCAGTCTATGGTTTTTATTAAGGCAGCCCAAGCACATTCAGATGGGTATCATCATTCCTTCTCCATGGTGTTAAGTGGGTGATGCAATAATTTGTATTTTATGTTGGATAGGGTGTCCCAGCATATCCCTGATATATTGACCCCTAAAAATTTTACTAATATGAAAGGCCCTTGAATCTTTGTAGGATTTATCTCCTACATTCAGAAGTACACATTGTATTAGGTGTCTGAAGTGCTAGCTATTTCTTGCTCATTCATGCCAATTAACATGATGTCATTAATGTTGTGGATCATGTGATGTTGAGTGGGATGTATAAATGATCTTTATCTCTTTGGATTGTATTACGACAGAGGTTGGGGTAGTTAACATAGTCTTGGGAAAAAACTTGAAATGTTCACTATGTTCACTTCTTGTCAATGTAAATTGTTTCTGAACCTCTTTTCTGATAAGAATAGAAAAGAGTGTATTCACCAAGTTCATGGAAATAATACCATGTTGGTTGGGACCCTAGTCCTGTAACCTCTAGAGAGCCTTATGGTGCTACTACTTTATGCTATCCCTCCTCCTATCTCCATCTTCTACCCCCGATGCAATATTGTTTTAGATGTCCTAGGCAGTCAGTGTGTCTCTATGTCCATTACACAAGGCTTGTACTAATAACACATATATTTGCTTTTGCTTTTTTCCTTTCCCAATCTATTATCTGCCTCTCAGCCAAAATGAGGCTTTTTTTCATCTTTTTTAATTGTGGTAAAATATACATAACAAAATTATCATTTTCACCATTTTTAGTAGTCAGTTCTGTGGCTTCATGTCCTTTCATATTGTTCTGTGACCATCACCACTATCCATCTCTAGAAATTTTTTATCATCCAAAACTGAACCTCTGTTTCATTAAACATTAACTTGCAGTTTCCCAATTCCTCCAGACCCTAGCAACAAACATTCTCCTTTCCGTCTCTATGAGTTTGACTACTCTAGGCACTTCATATAAGTGGAATTATACCATATTTATGTTTTTGTGACTGGGTTATTTCACTTAGCATAATATCCTCAGTGTTCATTCATAAGGTACCATGCGTCAAAATTTCCTTCCTTTTTAAGGCTGAATAATATGCCATTTTAAGTAAATACCACATTTTGTTTATCAGTTTATTCCTCCATGGGCGTTCAGGTTACTCCTATCTTCTAGCTACTGCAAATAATGCTGCTGTGTACAAAGGTGTGCAAATATCTCTTTGGGACACTGCTTTCAATTCTTTCGGATATATACTTAGAAGTATAATTGCTGGATTGCATAATTCTACTTTTAATTTTTTCAAAAACTACCACACTGTTTTTCATAGTGACTGTACCATTTTACGTTCCCACCAACAGTGCACAGGAATTCCAATATTTTCTCATCTTTGCCAATCTTTGTTATTTTCTGTTTGTTTGTTTTAACAGTAGTCATCCTAATGGGTGTTAGATTGTATCTCATTATGGTTTGTATTTTCATTTCCCTAATGATTAGTGATGTCAAGCATCTTTCCGTGTGCTTATTGGCCATCTGTATGTCATCTTTGGAGAAATGTCTATTGAAATCCTTTTCCCGTTTTGTAATTGGGTTGTTTGTGGTTTTGTAGTTGAGTTTTAAGAGTTCTTTATATATTCTGGATATTAATCCCTTGTCAAATATATGACTCCCAAATATTTTCTAGCAGGCTGTAGTTGCTTTTTCACTCTGATTATGTCTTTTGATGTGCAGAAGTTTTTAATTTTGATGTAGTCCTCTTCATCTATTTTTCTTTTGTTGTCTGTGCTTTTGGTGCTATTGCCAAGTAATCATTGCCAAATCCAATGTCATAAAGCTTTTCCCCCATGTTCTCTTCTAAGAGTCTTATAGTTTTAGTTCCTACATTTATCTCTTTAATCTATTTTGAGGTAACTTTTACATATGGTATAAGGTAAGGGTTCAACTTCATCCTTCTGTGTGTGGATATCCAGTTTTCCAAGCACCATTTGTTGAAAAGACTGTCCTATCCTCATTGAATGGGCTTGGCACCCTTATTGAAATTCATTTGACTATATATGTAAGGATTTATTTCTGGGTGCTCTATTCTATTCCATTGGTCTATATTTCTGTCTTTATGTCAGTACAATACCATATTGATTACTGTGGCTTTGTAACAAATTTTGAAATCAAGAACTGTAAGAACATTTTCTTTCTTTTTTTCAAGATTTTTTGGGCTATTTGGTGTCCATATGAATTTAAAGAATACATTGTTTTATTTCCTCAAATAACAATTTTGATAGGGATTGTGTTAAGTTTGTAGATCATTTTGGGTAGTATTAACATCTTAACTAAAGTCTTTCAATCCATGAACACGTGAGGTCTTTCCAATTATGTGTGTCGTCTTTAACAACATATTGTAATCTTCAGTGTCAAGGTCTTTGTCTCCTTGGTTGAGTTTATTCCTGAGTATTTTATTCTTTTTGATGCTATTACAAAAGCAATTGTTTTATTAATTTCCTTTTTGGATTGTTCCTTGTTAGTGTGCAGAAACAGAACTGATTATTGTATGTTGATGTTAGATTCTGTTAACTTGCTGTATCAATTTATCGGATTTAACAGTTTTTGTGGAATCTTTAGGGGTTTTTACCTATAAGATTATGTAATCTACAATCAAATAATTTTACTTCTTCCCATACAATTTGGATGAATTTTATATTTTCTTCTTACTTAATTGCTCTGGCTAGAATTTCTAATATTATGTTGAATAGAAGAGACAAAAGTGAGCATTCTGTCTGGTTCCTAATCTTAGATGACAAGCTTTCAGTCTTTCACTATTGAGTATGATGTTCATTGAGGGTTTTTTAGATATGGCTTTTATTGTGCTGAGATAGTTTTCTGCTATTCCTAGTCTCTTGCATGTTTTTATCATAAGGAGGTGTAAAATTTTGTCAAATGCTTTTTGTATATCAATTGAGATTATGTTGTGTTGTTTTTTCCTCCCTTCATTTTGTTAATGTGGTATATTACATTGATCAATTTTCATATGTTGAATAACTTTGTATTCCAGGAATAAATCCCACTTGGTCACAGCATACGACCATTTTAATATGCTACTGAATTTGGTTTGACAGTATTTTGTTAGGGATGTTTGCATCAATATTCATCACGGATACATTTGTCTATATTTTTCTTTCTATGTAGTATATTTGGGTTTGGTGTCAGGGTAATGCTGGCCTCATAGAATGAGTTTGGAAGTGTTCCCTCTTCTTAAATTTTTTGGAAGAGTTTTAGCAGGATTAGTGTTAATTCTTATTTAAATGGTAGAATTCATGTGTGAAGCCATCTGGTCCTGAGTTTTTCTTGTTAGGAGGCTTTTGATTACTGATTTAATATCCTTATTAGTTGTATGTATGTTCAGATTTTCTATTTATTCATGATTCAGTCTTGGTAAGCTTTGTATTTCTAGGAATTTGTCCATTTCATCTAGTTATCCAATCTGTTAATATACGACTGTTCATAGTATTCTCTTATAATCCTTTTTGTTTCTATAAAAATGGTTGTTATCCCCTCTCTTTTTCAATTTATGATTTATTTATTCAATCTTTATTCTTTTCCTTATCAGTGCAGCTAATTGTTTGTCACTTTGTGTTGTCTTTTCACAGAATCTATTCTTGGCTTTCTTGAGTTTCTTTATCATTTTTCCGTTTCTATTTCTTTTATCTCTATGATTTTCCTTCTCTATGTTTTATGATTTTCTTCCTTCTGCTAATTTTGGGTTTAGTTTTTCTTCTTATTTTTAGTTTGGAAAGGTGTAAAATTAGGTGTTTGATTTGAAACCTTTCTTCTTTTTTAATGTAAGATTTAACAGCTATAAATTTCCCTCTTTGTACTGCTTTTGCTGTGTTTAATAAGTTTAGAAATGTTATGTTTTTGTTTCCATTTCTTTCAAGATATTTTTAAATTTTCTTTTTGATTTCTTCTTTGACCCACTAGTTGTTTAAGTGTTCTGTTCAATTTTCTCATATTTTTGAATTTTCCATTTTTCCTTCTTTTATTGATTTCTAGTTTCATTCCATTATGATCAGAAAAGATATTTTGTATAATTTAAATCTTCAAAAATTTAATAAGACTTGTTTTGTGGCCAAACATATCGTCTATTCTAGCAAATGATTTGTGGTCCCTTGAAAAAAATGTCTATTCTGCTATTGTTTGCTGGAGCATTCTGTTTCTGTCTCTTAGGTCAATTGGTCTATATTATTGTTCATGATCTCTGTTTCCTTATTGATCTCACTCTCTTTTCTAGGCATTATTGAAAGTGGAGTTTTGAAGTCTGCCTTTGGTAGGCTGAATATTATTTTGCAGAGCTTTTTATTTCTCACTTCAATTCTGTGAAAGTTTGCTTTTGATGATGATTTTGGAAATCTGTTGTTTCTTCAAAGTAACTATACATGTTATATATATTTCTGCTAAATTGACTCTTTTATCATTATATAATATCATCCTTTGTCTAGTAACAGTTTTTGACTTACATCTATTTTGGCTGGTATTAGTAAAACTACTTCTGCTTTCTTTTTGTTAGTATCTGCGTGGAATATCTTTTTCCATTCTTTCACTTTCAACCTATTTGTGTCCTTACATGTAACATGAGTCACTTATACACAGGATATGATTGCCTTTTGCTTTGTCTTTTAAAATCCATTCTGCCATTCTATGGCTTTTGATAGAGGAATTTGGTCCATTTACATTTAAAGAAATTACTAATATGAAAGCATTTACTATTGTCATTTTTTAAGATTCTTTTCTGTATGCCTTGTTGCTTTTTTGTTTCCCATTTCCTCCCCTACTGCCGTCTTTGTGTTTAGTTGATGTTTTTATAGTGACACTTCTTTTTGATTCCTTTCTCATTACTTTTGGGTATATTCTATAGACATTTTCTTTTTGATTACCATTGGGATTGCATAAAATATCCTATAGTTACAACAATCTGCTTTAAACTGATAACTCTTTATTTCAATCACATAAAAAACTTTAATCTTTTACAGCCTTATCCCCTCAATTTGTTATTAATGTCAAAAATTACATTTTACATATTGTATAATTATTAACTTAGGTTTATAGTTATTTTTATGATTTTGTTTTTAAAACCTGTAAAAGAATTAAAAGTAGAGTTAAGGCAAAAGAAAATCATACTTAATTTTGCATTCGTCTGTGTGTTTACTTTTACTAGAGAACTTTATCTTTTCGCATGACTTTGAGTTACAGTGTCGAGCCCTTTTGTTTGCACTTGAGGATTCCCTTTAGCATTTACTGTAGGGAAGTCTGATGGTAATGAACTTCCTCAGCTTTTGTTTATTTAGGAATGTCTTATTTTTTCCCTTACTTTTGAAGGACAGTTTACCAGATATAGTATTCTCTGTTGACAGATATTATTTTCTCAGTACTTTAAAAATATCATCCCACTGTGTTCCAGCATGCGTTTCTCAGTTTCAGTTGAAAAGGACACTGATAATCTTATTGAGAATTTCTTTTATGTGATGAGTCATTTTTCTCTTGCTGCTTTCAAAATTCTCTTCTTCTTTGATTTCAACAGTTTGATTACAACGCATATTGTTGTGAGTCTCTTTGGGTTTACCTAACTTGGAGTTGTTGAGCTTCTTGGATTTGTAAATTCATGTATTTCCTCTAACTTGGGAAGTTTTCAGCCATTATTTCTTCAAATATGCTCTCTGAATCTCTCTATATTCTCTCTCTGAGACTCCCACAATGCAGATATTGGTTCCTTTAAAATGTCCCATAAACCTTTTAGGTTCCGTTCACTTTCCACTATACTTTTTTCTTTTTGCTTCTCAAACTTGATTTCAAATGATCTGTTTTCAAATTTTTGATTCTTTCTTCTGCTTATTCAATTATGCTGTTGAGCTTCTCTAGAGAATTTTTCAATTCACCTACTGCATATTTTTAGCTCCAAAGTTTTATTTGGTTCTTTTTATAATTTCTATCACTTTGTTGATATTATTATTTTGTTGTTTGACTATTTTTCCTTATTTTCTTTAGTTCTTTGTGTTTTCCTTGATTTTGAATGTATTGGAGACGGTCATTTTAAATCTTTATTTAGTAAACCTGATATATGTGTTTCTTCAGGCATGGTTTCTGGAGATTAATTTTTTTCTTTTGAATGGGCCATATTTCCCTTTTCTCTCTATGCCTTGTCAACATTTCTTGAGAACTGAACATTTGAAAAATCACCTTGGATTATTATAAGTAATTAAGAAATTATTTATTTAATTAATTATTATAAGTAAATAAATAAAAAGTAAGAATAAGTAAATTTTGCAAAATTTCTATAGGAAAATAATGTCTATTCACTGCCTCCAAAGTCCTATTCAAAAGGAAGATATTATTACTATCTTGTTATCCTGCTTTAGAACATGAAGCAAGGTCAATGTGAACTGGAAGATATATATATATATATATTTTAATTCAGGTAAAATTAACATATAATATTATGTTAGTTTCAGGTGCACAACATAGTGATTCAATATTTCTATATATTGAAAAATGATCACCACAATAAATCTAGTTAATATCCATCACCATACATAGTTACACATTTTTTTCTTGTGATGAGAACCTTTAAGATCTATCTGCTTAGCAACTTTCAAACATGCAATATAGTAGTATTAACTATAGTCACTATGCTGTACATTACCGTCCATGACTTATTTATTTTGTAACTAGAAATTTGCTTTTTTTCCCACCATATATACAATCACATGCCACATAATGATGTTTCAGTCAATGACAAACTGCATATACGATGGTGGGATTCTGCAAACTTTGTACTACCATCTAGGTTTGTGTAAGTACACTCTATGATGCTCACACAATTGTGAAATCTCCTAACCACGCATTTCTCAGAATATATCCCCATCGTTAAGCATGACTGCATGGCTACTTTTAAATATCTTAATTTCCCAAAGGATCTCACCCCAGCTTTTTCTTGGAAATCTTATGTGTTCTATTGTATTTCTGTGCCCATATTCTCTTGCCTCCATATGTCTGTAGGGTAACAGTGCCCCTAGAGTTTTCACAAACCATGATATCCATCACTGCCTTCCATGGTTTCTGCCAGCTATGCCACTCGTCCCTGTCTGACTTCCAAGTCAGGTGAGACAGAAACTAGTCCTGTAGGCAGCCCACAGAGAGGTTAGAGCACTGCAAACAAATTCCAGTCTGCTCCTTTCATCCTAGGGGAAGGAATGAAGAATTAAGCCACTTCCTCTTAGCCATGCTGTCCTGCCCCAGAAAAGGAGTGGGGCAAGGTGAGTAAAATCACCAAAAATTTTCTACCATTTTTAATGTGAATTTTTCTTGATTGTATATTTGCTTTATTGCTGTAGATATTTGACAAGTATAAACTTATATTAGTCTTTCTATAGTTTATTTAATGTTTCTGTGATGGAACAAGAGCCTGAAGCTTCCTAGTCTGCCATCTTTCACAGTGAGACTTTTAAAACACAAATTAAATCATTGAACCCTTCTGCTAAAAATCTTTCAAAGCCTTCCTATTTTCCTTAAAATAATATCAAACTTTATGATTAAGGACTACCATCTCTTACATGATCTTGATACCTCTTAGAGTTTTTAACTCATAGTATATGATCATCCACCTTTTGCACAGCCTCCAGTCATATAGGTCTTCTTTCTGCTTCTTGAACAACCCCTGCTCCTCCCCTATCAGGGTAGTTGCTCTTGCCTTTCTCTCTGCCAAGAACATTTTCTCCAGGATGTTAAAGGACCACCTCCTCATCTCTTTGTTTTCAATTCAAATGATATATCTTCGTAAAGTCTTTCCTGACCGCCACAATTAAGGTAGCTGTCACTTTTTTATTTCCTTCAAGTATCTTATCTGTTTATTCAACTGTCTGCGTCTTTTCTACTAGAATATTAGTGCAATAGCAACAAGAACAGCAGCACTGAGGAGTGGCTGTGGCTTCCTCTGATCTCAAGGGTGCTCATCTAAATTTCAATTCTACTGGAAATTGATGTAACGGTAGATTGATGGCTAACTTTCGTAGATGAGATTTGGGGTTGTTATGTTGTGGAACAGAGAGGTCAGGGAGCTTCTTTTTATACTAGTTGGTGAAGATAGTTATACAGGCTTTATAGACTTTATTGTGTATATCAAGTTTTATTTAAAATTAAGTTGTAGTTTAATTTTATTTTTATATATGTATTTTTAATTTATATTTTTATTGAGGTAATATTAGTTTATAACACTATATAAACTTCAGGTGTACATCATTATATTTCAGTTTCTTTGTAGACTACATCATGTTCACTACCAAAAGACTAACTCCCATCCATCACCATACACTTGTGCCCTATCATCTCTTTTGCCCTCCTCCTTCCTTTCTTCCCTCTGGTAATCACCAATATAATCTCTGTATCTATGTATTTGTTGGTTGTTGTTGTTGTTTCTAGTCTTCTACTTATGAGTGAAATTGTATGGTATTTGACTTTCTCCATCTGACTTATTTCGCTTAGCAAAAAACTCTCAAGGTCCATCCACGTTGTCACAAATGGCAAGATTTCATCTTTTCCTCTTTTTATAGCTGAGTAGCATTATGTTGTGCAATATATACCATGTCTTTATCCATTCTTCCCTTGATGGGCACTTAGGTTGTTTCTAATTCTTGGCTAATGTGAATAACTGCAATGAACATAACGGTGTACATATCTTTATGCATTTATAGTTTTGTGTTCTTTGGATAAATACTCAGAAGTGGAATAGCTGGATGGTATGGTAGCTCTATTCTTAATTCTTTGAAGACTCTCCATACCGTTTTCCATATTGGTTGCACCAATTTACATTCCCACCAGCAGTGTATGAGGGTTTTCTTTTCTGCACATCCTCTCCAACACTAATTATTTCTTGTCTTTTTAATAGTAGCCATTCTGATGGGTATGAGGTGATATTTCATTGTAGTTTTGATTTGTATTTCCCTAATAATTAGTGATGTTTAACATCTTTTCGTGTGCCTTTTGGCCATCTTTATGTGTTCTTTTTTTTTTTTTTTTAAAGATTGGCACCTGAGCTAACAACTGTTACCAATCTTCTTTTTTTTTTTTTTTCTTTCTGCTTTTTCTCCTCCAATCAATCCAGTATATAGTTGTATATTTTGGTTATGGGTCCTTCTAGTTGTGGCATGTGGGATGCCTCCTCAACATGGACTGATGAGCAGTGCCATGTCCATGTCCAGGATCCTAACCAGTTAAACCCTGGGCTGCTGAAGTGTAGTGTGTGAACTTGACCACTTGGCCACAGGGCAAGCCCCATGAATATGTTCTTTGGAGAAATGTCTGTTTAGATATTTTTCCCATTTTTTAATTGGGTAGTTTGTTTCTTTGTTGTTGAGATGTATGAGTTCTTTATATAATTTGGATGTTTACCTCTTATCAGTTACATGGTTTGCAAGTATCTTCTCTTAATTGGTAGGTTGTCTTTTCATTTTGTTGATGGCTTCCTCTTCTAAGCAGAAGATTTTTAGTTTGATGTAGTCCTATTTGTTTGTTTTTTCTTTTGTTTCCATTGCCTGGTGAGATATTGTATTTGAAAAGATGCTGCTAAGACCAATGTTGAGGAGCATAATACCTATGTTTTTTTCTAGAAGTTTCAGGTCTTACATTCAAGTCTTTAAGCCATGTTGAGTTAATTTTTGTGCATAGTGTAAGACAGTGGTCTACTTTCATTCTTTTGCATGTGGCTGTCCAGCTTTCTCAACACCATTTATTGAAGAAACTTTCCCTTTCCATTGGATGTTCTTGGCTCCCTTGTCCAAAATTAGCTGTCCATAGATGTGTGGGTTTATTTCTGAGCTCTCAATTCTGTTTCATTGATCTGTATGTTTGTTTTTGTGCCAGTACCATGTTGTTTTGATTACTATAGCTTTATACTATATTTTGAAATCAGGTAATGTGATGCTTCCAGTCTAGTTCTTTTTTCTCAGGATTTCTTTGGTTATTCAGGATATTTTGTTGTTCCATATAAATTTTAGGGTTCTTTGTTCTATTTCTGTGAAAAATGTCATTGGGACTTTGATAGGAATTGCACTGAATTTGTAGATTGCTTTGGGAAGTATAGAAATTTTAACTACGTTAATTCTTCCAATCCAAGAGCACAGAATATCTTTGCATTTCTTTGTGTCTTCTTCAATTTCTTTCAGCAATGTTTTATAGTTTTCAGTATATAGGTCTTTCACCTCTGGTTAAATTTATTCCTAGGTATTTTATTCTTTTTGTTGCGATTGTAAATGGGGTTGTATTCTTAATTTACCTTTCTGCTATTTCATTGTTAGTGTATATAAACACAATCGATTTTTGCCTGTTGATTTTATATCCTGCAACTTTACTGTATTCATTTACTACTTCTAATAGTTTTTTGGTGGATTCTTTAGGATCTTCTATATATAAAATCATGTCATCTGCAAATAGTGACAGCTTTACTTCTTCCTTTCCAATTTGGATCACTTTTATTTCTTTTTCTTGCCTGATTACTCTGGCAAGGACTTCCAATCCCATGTTAAATAACAGCGGCAAAAGTGGTTGTCCTTGTCTGGTTCATGTTCTTAGAGGGATAGCTTTCTGTTTTTCATCATTGAGTATGATATTAGCTGTGGATTTGTCATATTATGACCTTTATTATGTTGAGGTGTTTTAATTTAAAAATAATGAAATATGCATGACATGCACCTGCCACTTAGAATTAATGAATGTTATATTTATTTTTTCCACACTTTCTTATGCAGTGCTTCGTTTCTGTATTTATCTATGTTGTAGAGAAAAGAATTACAGGTATAGTTTAAGCCACTCTCCCTTGTGTCTTAAAACTCTCTCCTTCCTCAGACTTAATCCTTACCATGGCATTGTTTTTCTTTCACTCACCACAGAAAGACCAGACTTACAGGACATTCCCTCATCCTTTAATTATATTATTCTAGATTAATGCTTCTATATATATATTCTACATATATTCTAGATTAATGCTTCTCGATGTTTCCTGTGTATATGAATCACCTCTTGCCATGTGGCCTTCTCCCTCTTCAAAGCCAGAACAGAGAAATTCCTCACTCTGGATTCCTCTTGTGCTTCAAACTTCTCTCTTGAAGAGGCTGTCCATATTAAGGACTCACTGGACTATGGCAAATCCACTGGAGGATAATCTCTTTATTTTAAAGTCAGCTGATCTGGGATCTTAATCACACCTGCAAAATCCCTTCATCACAGCACCCAGATTAGTGTTTGAATAACTGGGAGAAGGTGTGTGTACATCAGGGACCAGGAATTTTGAGGACCATCTTAGAATTCTGCTTAACACAACTTCTAAGTCATGGGCAGCACTGCTCTTGAAATTAGAGTGGAAGTCAGTGCTGCCTCTGAAGTTTCTGCACGTTGAAACTAGGAGCTAACTATACAAGTAAGCACAAAGTACTTGCATTTCATCTTTCATTCACCAAATGGTTATTGTCCACATTGTATTTGCTAAGTACAATTCTATTCATGAGAGACAGTGTGCTAAGTAAGACAATCAAGTCCTAGGACTTCAGAGAGTTTAGTCTTTTAGTGAATAACAACAGTAGAAGATTAGAAGATCTAATGGAATGCATGTTTTAAGAAGGGAAACAAATAAATGATTAAAGATATATACATATATATATCTTGCTTTCTTTTCATGGCACTTATTAACAAATTATATCTATAATTTATATGTACTTATCTACATACAGATTTATATATAATTTAATTAATGGTAAGCGCTATGAAGAGAAAGAAAAATGCATAAAAGAACGATGTAAGTGTAGCATGGGGAGTATACTAGGTGTTATTCAGAGAAAGCCTCTCTGAGGAGGTAATTTCAAAGCAGAGACCTAAAAAAAGTAAGGGGATAGGCCAGAAATTGATCCCAATACTTATGCAGGAATCCAAGCCTGTAACAATCTAGGCCTTTTTAAAGATAGGAAGGAGGCCAAAGCAGATGGAACTGAGTAAGAGGGGAGCCGTGTGAAATGAGGTAGGAGAAGGAGGCAAAGGCTAGATTATGTAGGAACCTGCAACTCAGTGTGACTGGAAGCATCAGCATCTCCTGGAAGCTTGTAAGAGATGCAGAATTTCAGGCTCCACTTCAGACCTGCTGAGTCAGAATCTGCATTTTAACAAGATTCTCTGGTAATTCTCAGGTGATTCAACTTGCACATTAAAGTTTCAAAAACTCTGAGTACACATAAAAAGCATTGTAAGCTATTTGACTTTTATTGTCATTGATGAAAAGCCGTTGGTTTGGGAAAGGGGTTGATATGACCTCATTTAAATTTTTGAAAACCATTCTGGCTGTGTGGAGAATAGACCATGGGGAGGGATTCTAAGAGTCAGAAGGCTACTGTTATGGTGCAGGTGAGAAATGATGATAGCTTCATCATGCTCTCACTCTCCACCAGGAAAATAAAGGTACATGTATTACTGCCTGTAGTGTATACATCCTCCAGGATGGATTATGGATGGATTACGCGGAGCAGAACTTGTACATTCCATCCTTAACATCAAATCACGGCTATGTTTCTTTAGTTCTCAGATGAGAGTTAATTTATGTGTATTTATTCTTTACACTTTTTTTACCTTTGGCACCTACTCTTCTGTGCTAATTAAAATTTTAGCATGGAGAAAGAGAGTCACTATCTACATAATCAAGAAGATAATTGAAAGTGATAGAGTAATTTTAAAATGAATTAAAATAGATATTTATGAAATCTTCAAATAGTAAGAAAGAAATAACATCCATAAATATAAATAAGAAATGAAAATAGAGAGGAAAAAGATCTAATTGAAAATTTTGACAGTAAAAAATGTTATTGAAATTGGAAAAAAGTCAATAGACGTGATAAATTCTTGGCTGGGCAGAAAGAGCAAATTGGGGAGTGGACAATGGTAGTGTACACTACAGATGATAAAATTATGGCAGCTTTGAAAGAGAAGTTAAGGGGCATGGAGCACCTTTTAGAAGAACCAACACACACCTGGTTTATACCAGACGGAAAGGATGCAATAGCAGAGAGGCGATATTCAAAATGATAGTGACTGAGAATTTTCTAGTATTGAAAGTCAAGTATCTGTAGATGGAAAACACACTCTAAGCAGTAAACAAGATTAAAAAAGTGACCCTCATTTAGACACTTCATAGAGAAACTGACGAACATTGAAGATAAGAAGAACGTTAAGGGTAAAAACCTATTTGTCACCAATGGCAATAAATTAGATCAACAAAAGTGGCATGAGAAGCATTCCTTTGGTTTATGCTGGTGCAGCAGTACCAGTTGTCAGATATTAAAGTACTTCCTAACCAGTTGGTAAACTGCTCCAGCCTGAGTGTCAGATTATCCTCACCACCGCCTTTTCTAATTTTCCAGCTCCTCCTTCAGGACACATTGGATCACCCCAAGATGCAGGACCTGAGATAGCGGCCCCTGGCACAGCAGCCTGAGGCTTGAGTGTTGTGGCTGCTGTGCACTCTGACTTATCATTGCCCGGGACACAGTGCATGGAAATATTAAATTACCACCTGAGAGTGGATGCAAACCATCACTATCAATATATGCCCAGTCATTGCTCAGGCAAAATAAAGATATTTGCAAATATTCACAAATGAAGAGAGTTTACCAGTAAATTCTAAAACTTACTGAAAATATTACCAAAGACAAGTACTTCACTGGGAATACAAGTGACTCCAAAGACAAGAAGTGGAACGAGAGAAACAAAGATAAGCAAAGAATGTGGTAAAAATTTACTAAAAGTGGTAAAAAAAACCACAATGAAAATAAACATGCTTATTTAGGTGAATAAACAGTTTGAACTAAAATACTAGGTAAAAATAACAGGGAAGATTTTATGAGAAAAGAGCAAATAGATCACGATGGTATTTAAAATCTGCTAGGTTCCCCATCACATTTAGGAGAAAAAGAAAGATATTTAATGAATTTAGACTTTATTTTAAAAAGAAAGAAGTACGTATATAAAATATATGATAACTGCCATAAGAAGAAATCTGAACAAAAGACATATGTGGGCATTTCACAGAAGCATTAATGGTAAATAAATACAGGTAAAGCTGCATGGTCTCTTTCATAAGCCAGGTAATTCCAACTAAGACCACAGTGAGAAGTATTTCTACACCCATTAAATGGGCAGAATTTTAAAATTCTGACAAATGGGAATTTTATTATTTTTATAACTCTTCTTAGTTTCTCTCAACATAGGAAAAAAGTAACATGTTGCTGAGCATGTAGAGAAACTCATATGTTTTAACTCATCAGTCTTCCAAAGTTGAACATAAACGTTGCATGCGTCGTATCAGTCCCATGCCTAGAGAAACTTACTCAGGTATACAGCTGGGTATATGAATAAGAATGTTTGTTCTTTTACTTTATTATTGTTCATAAGAGCAAAAAGTGGGAAACAGCTTGAATTTCCATCAGTAATAATAAATAAATAATCTGTGTATATTAATGTAATGGAATAGTATACAGGAGTAAAAATGACTAAAATATAGCCTTGTGAATCAGCATGGATTCACATAAGGAAGAAACAGAAGACTATACACCAAATTATAACATTTTTATAGATTACAGCAAAAAGCAAAACAAAATGTTATGCTTTGGGATGCATGGGTATGTAAGCGGCATGATTTGAGATAGCTGAAACAAAAAGAGTGGGGGGAACAACAATGAATTTTCAGCAGTCACAAAATGACTAAATAGACAGTGGTATTTATACAATGTGGTAGTACAGAGTAGTTAAAATCGATAAAAATGCACCAGTACATATAAACACAAGTTGCTAAAGTAGATTTTGAGGGCCTAAATCATGGTATACAACATAATGCACTGCACGGGGCCACTTATGTAAATTAGACTCACAAGTCACTTCATGCAGTTTATTGACATATACATACATAGTAAAAACATAAAATGTATTAAATACACAGCTATTATGATAGCAGCTGTATCTGGGGTGGGAAATATGACTTATAATGGGGGTTGGGTCATTTTGGATGGTGGATACATCTGCGTTTTTATATTCTTCTACTTTCCTGATTTTTTTAATATGTGAAAATATGAATATTTAACAGAATAAAGAGTGCAAGTCTGAAAGTCTGAAGGATCTGTTCCCAGCTCTGCCTCTGTGCTCAATTACTCGGGGCCATCCATTCACCTCAGCAGCACTGAATATCCTCACTTCTAAAAAAAATTATAAAACAATTTCTTAAGGTCCCTTTTGGCTCTGAAAGCCTATAGTCCAACATGTGACTTGTGATTTCACTCTGTTTCAGTGACAGTGCTGTTGGCCAGGTTGTCCTGGAGAACTGCCCATGAGACTAGATAAGCTCTAAGAAACTCTAAAAAGTGATTTCAGTCTAACATGCCAAAATTATTCTGTACCTTTCACTGACCTTGGGTAACCCTGGTTCCAAGTTTTCACTCATCAGGTTATTGCTGAGTCTCATAAGAAGGAGATGCGGATGAAAGGAAATAGTACCTGTAGTCTAGGAGAGGAGACTTCACATAGTTTCCCTTGAGGTAACAATGGAATGCCAAAAGACTGAAAAATCAGAAATGTCCACATTGTAGATAGAGTGAGCATAGTTGGTACTGGTTCCATCTTCAGCATAGGAGGAGCTCTGAGGCTGTCTGCCACGTGTAAGGGATTTCAGATGTGGATGGGTCTGGATTCGAATTCTCTGCACTACACAACTTCTAGCTGTGTGACTCTGAGTACATTTCCTAACCTCTTTCAGCCTCAGTATCCAACCTCTTAGAGTCACTGAGAGAAAGAAATACAGTGAGACAATGCAGATAGAATATCTAATATACCTTCTGGCACATAAAATATCATCAATAAATTGTAGCTAGCATTATTTCAGCTGTGCTCCCAGTTAAATCACTAGCATAATTTTATTAGTTATAATAACAATACCTAATTTGTAATGTTTTATACATACATTCATAAGCATTAACTCACTGTATATTCACAATATAGATGAATATGTAGTATTCTTGAAACAAAGTCAGATTACTATTCCATTTTATCAAGAACAAGAAGTTTTTACAGACTTAACACTGTATAAATCATGTACATAGTCGTTGAATATTTTGCATAAAGCACCTCAAAGCAATCAGCTTTGGAGTGGGCATAGTTCATAGCTTTCCTCATAATGTGTGCAAACTAATCAGAAAATCCATATTATTTTCTTCCACTAACAATATAGATTTGAGATCATTGTGTAAATAAAAATATTCTTTATGAAAAGACCATTAAACCTTAAAAATTAATAATAATAATAATACCTTGCTTTCTAATAGGGTTATAAACTTTCCGAAGTATTTTTAGACATATTCTTTCACCAGGTAATAGGAATCCAAACCAACATGTCATAAAAGGAAAATAACCCCGTGAAAGATGTTCTATTTTTATATGAATGACTTACAGAAGGTATATTTACAAGTTTTCCTTTTTCAAAAGTACTCTGTGATCTCTACAATTTGTAGGAAAGTAGGATGATATCTTTGAAGGTGTTGGCTGTGGAATTGGCCCAACTTGAGTCTTATGTGACCTTGGGCAAGCTATTAACTTCCTTGAGTTAAATCACCTCTCTATGGAATCATGCCTAGTATATTATATAAATGTTAAATAAATGGTGAAATCTTATTTTATTTTAATTTCTCATCCTCTTACCAGACTGGAGTCCTCAAATACAGAGGTCTTGGGGATAAGGTGCCTCTGAACTGTGGGAGCAGCCTAGAGTGAGGCAGAAGGGTTCCCACTAAGACGCCACAGGTAGGTTTGACTCTTGACAGTGGAATGAGGTAGTCTCTGAGGAGAGGATGATTCTTGATAGTTCGGACAATTCTCATAAAGAGTTATTACCTGATGTCAGTTATCCACAGGGAAGTAGGTAAAAGTCATACCTATGCTTAGGGTAAAATGTGACATGACGAAAATGATGTCCCATCTCTAATGTTCAGAGTAGTAGTAACGTTGTGGTCCCCACTGGAGGAGGATTGTGTCCAGTGGAGCACTGTTAGATTCATCAGCTAGAGAGCCAGTGCTATGGCGGCCGTGCCAATAGGCTGGAGGGGGTGTATGAGAAGCCCTTCTTTCCGAGCACTGTGAGAATGATCCCTAAGAGTAAAGGTGGGGGACACTGAGGAGGAAAACTAATTTCCATTAACGACATCATGGACTTGTACCAATCTGGGTGAGTTACAAATGTAAAGCAACTGGCAAAATATTTAGCCACAGGATGCCCCATGTAGCATTTTCCTCCTCTTATTTTTATGGCAGTGTTTTCACCCAAATAAGAATGTAAATAGATTGGTTATCTCTGCTTTGGATCCTGTATTCAGCTACAAGCTCTACTTTTGACTTTGTTCTATTACATTGGTGACATGACTTGGCTAACGCTACAGTCTTGGTCATAAAGAATGAATTATCCAGGATGGGAAAGTGAGGAGGTTGTGGGCTTGGGGCTTTGCTGACTGTCTGATTGTTCTACAGACCAATGAAGAGTCTCTGTTTTGGAATCCAAGGACCTATTATAGTACCTTACCAAGAGAAGGCTCACTGTCATTTGATTCACAAGACTTAGTCAAAATAATTCTCTTTTCCTTCAAATAAGTATTTTTCTCCCAAAATTAAAATGCACAGGAATAAAAAGACAAACCCCCACAAGAATTAGCAAATACCCCAGGAAGTTTTTTCAACATTGCCATAAATGATTCAGGGAAATGAAAACCAAGGTGGTATTTTCCATTTGACTAGCTTATATTTTAGTACTTGGCACTAGCATGACTACTTCCACAACGAGAAACTATGTGATGATTAAAAATTAAATGTTTTGCATTGTTTCAAGGGCTGTTGTTTAGGACATTTCATTGAAAAGCATTTACCTGGAAAGAGAGTTAACGTCCTGTCAGTGGCGGAGAGGAATGACTGATTTCCACTGCTCCTTGAGTGTCACTGGAGAGGTTCTCCCCTGCAAACAGCTCAGTGTCAACTTATGGGGTTTATGTACGCAATTTCTGCATGAGTTGTCTTTATAAATGGGACTCAAAATTATCTTTACACTTACTCAACAGCCTTTTCTCATCTCTAGCAAGTGGGAATGAACCTTTGGGACTTAAAATATCTTCTGTGTTTGATTTTGCTGGGAAAATTTGAATTGATTTTCCAGCTTCAGACTTTGTAAAAATGAGATGACTTTTTTATTTTATTGACTTAGCAAATGATATTCTTAGAAATTATTCATGTATATTACATCTTATATGAAATAAATTCCAGGGAAAGACCACGATATTTGCTGTCAGATCTAACAGTACTTGCTCCCTCTCTGTTGCTTACTGGCTCAGTAGTGTGGAATACCTTATTTAAACTCTGAACTTAAGTTCCCTCATACACAAAATGGAGATGAAAATATTCTTCCTGAGTTCTTTTTCTAGAGAATGTGGCATACTAACTTAAAAGTTGAGATGCATGATGCAGAGAGAAAAATGAAAAAGGGAGATAACATAAACTAATGCAAAATCTGTGAGAAAATATTATGGAGGCAGAAAGTGTTTGAGTCCCATTGAGGGAAAAGTACTGGCTTTGAGTAAAAAAGCTCCTGATGAATGGTCAGAGAATGTTGAGATACCCTTTTCATTGTGACTTTTTCTCCCCCAACATTTGCCAGAATAGACGATTGCCCATCCTTTGACCCAACATGGTTGGTCAGGAACAGCTGCACTATTCACATGTTGTTCAGGGATGGTGGGGGTATCAACAGAGCAGCCTTTCAGGATGGCTGGTGGAATGCAAACCTCCATAAGTTTAGGTAGGAGAGCTGGTACATGAGAAATCCCTTGCCCACTCACATAGCACATAATTCCAAGGTATGGGCGATTGCACAAAAACAACACAAACCAAGGAAGAGGGACAAACAAGTCCCCTGAGCAGCAGTGCTGCTAAAAGGGGATGTGGCAAACAGGTGGCGGGTCTGCAGCTTGGGACCTGGCCTTTTCCCAGTACAGACACACTCCCACTGCCCAGGCCTGTCCCAGACTCCAAGTATGGCATATGTTGAAGCCAAGGGTTTCACTGCTTCTCCTCAGGAATATATCAACTGCTAAAGTAGCTGACAGCCTCAAGAAATTATGAAATCACAGTGGAAAATGATGAGACACCTAAGGAACACAAATCTTGAAAAGAAGGAGAATAAACTAAAAAACTTCTATCTAATGAACCATTGAGAATGAGAATTTAAAATGATACTCAAAGATAGAGGAGGTAACATTAGTGATAAGAAAACAGAAAGCCGAACAGTTACATAAAAAGAATCAAATTAAAATACTGAGTAAAAACATTATAATAGTTGAAATAAGAGAATTGATATGAGTAATAACACCCTTCACAAAGAAGAAGTAATGATTTTGAGATGACTTGACAAATGACAATGGAGGATTCCAAAAAGCTTCTGGAGGCAAGAATCAAATCTATGTTGGGTATTTCAAGAGCAGCAAAGCTGCAAAACGATGTTTGGGTGTTATTTTCAATATATTCAATCTGGAGAATATATAAAATTTTATATCAGTAAAAACAGAAACTAAGTTTTAAAGACATCATAAGAAGATCTAATAAAGGACAACAGATCAAAAAGATATAGCAGTAATAAATAGATATGAGCCTAAGTTTGTAGACTTGAAATGTATGAAACGACTGCTGACAAATTTGGGGAACAAATAGCTAAGCTTATAATTATAGCTGGATAATTTAACACACGTATTTCAGAAACTAACAAGTCAAGCAATCTGATTATATTAAACTTACAGAAAATATACATAAGCCAATTAATAAATTATACATATAGATAGATACTACCAAAATAAATATTTTAAGTTCATAAATAATAGTTACAAAATTTGCCATATATAGGCCACATGTGAAGCTTCAAAGACATAAAATCATTTGGACTAAACTCTTTAGCTAGAATGCAAAACAACTGAAAATCAATAATAAAAGAGCCACTTCAAAATCCTGTTTCAGAAAATTAAATTTGACACGAAAGAGATTTTGAAAAGTGTCAAGAATATTATGAGCTGTGATCTGCGTATGCATTTGAAAACTTAGACGAAATGGTAAGTTCCTATGAAAACATGAAATATCAAAAATTGTCAATGAAATAGCATGAACAATTCAGTAAGTGCTAAAGCAAATGAAATGGTCAGCCAGGGATTAATCAGTAAGTTCTACAAACTTTCAAGGAATAGATGTATATTAAACTTGCAAAAATCTTTCCAGGAAATATGAAAAAATAATGAAACTTTCCTAGCTTATGTCATGAAGCTAGGATACTCTTAATTCCAATATATATAAGATTTGTAAAAAGCCATCAGGAATGTGTGTGGCCAATATACTACTGATTCAAAATTGACTGAGAGATTTAGATAAAATGTTCAGAAACATAGCCAGTGTTTATAGCTGATGTGATATATGGTAGAAATGGTATGACAAAATAGTAGGGGAAATGTTAAGGATATAAGCCCATCAAATGGAGAAAAGTGGAGTCGGATCCCTCTCATTCAATATATAAATGTAAAATCCACAGGGCTTATAAATCTTAGACACTGTAAAGCTGAAGGAAGAAAATGTAGGAGAATATCACTGGAGACTAGAGTAAGAGAAGAGTGGAGAAAAGAGATAGTATCTCAGATCCCCAAACCAAAAACTGTTAGGAAAAAAGACGTAATGGATTTCATTACATAAAAATTCAGAAATTCATTAAAGAAGAAAAATACAGACAATATTAGCAAACACATAGCAGGTTGGAAGGAAATGTTTGCAACGACTGAACCAATTAGGGACTAATATCTTGAACATAGAAGAACTTCTACAAATCAGCAAGAAGAACACAGGAAAATCTGGAAAACAAACAAAAATATTTGGAACTATATGAAAAAGTATTTGACTTCAGAAATAATAAACTGAGACATCATTTTACTAATATTAGAATATACCGTTTTAGAAAATAATTGAGATTTGAATTATACCAGATGTTCATGTGGATGGCCACGTGTATGGATGTGGGCAGGGTGGATATAAACTGGTATGGTTGGTCTGGAGAATAACTGGCAATAGTTGCCTTGTATTTGTAGGTACCCTATTACCCAGGAACCCCATTCCTAGCTATAAGTTCCAAAGAAGTTCATGAAAGAACATGTGTGAAACTAATTCTTTACAGCATTGTTTGTTGTAGCTATTGGTTTTAGCCAACTTATGTGTTCATCTCCAAATAAATAAAATAAGATGGGTACGTTCACTGTAACAAGCAATTAGGAGTCAAGAATTAGGTATACATACAACAGCATGAAGGAGCTTAAAGCTACAGCATTATACGTACATACAAATAATCAATCACCATAGCACAATACCATTCACATAACCTAAAAACACATAAAAAGAACCACAGTGTTTTCATAAGTTTATATACATATCCAAGGCCATGTAACAAACACATTAGATTGGGTGCCTGTGTGGGAGAGTAGAACAGGACTGAGGATCAGCAATAGTGCGAGGAAAATAAAAGAGAATGAGGTCTTTCATGAACTGATGAAAAATGTGTACCATAAATTGGAAGTTTTATACTTGCAGCTCTAAAGCTGCGGCCAAAGCGAAAGAGGAAAACACCTGGCAACAAGATGTTTTAGTTAATAGTGCTTAACATATTTGTGTTTCTCTGCTGTTTAGAACACTGTGATTTTGAAAGGATTGGTTAATTCTGTGTTTCTTATGCTTTTTCATTTTCACTCTTTATCTCATTTCCTCCTTGGGCAAAAGAATTTACTCCTTGATGTGCTTTTCTTTTGTAGTCTTTTGGCAAAACCTTCAAGTGCTTTAGTCAATGTGATCCTTCTTTACTACCCAACTGTAGCTGCCCCTGATGCAGGAAGGGTTAATAATCACTGGAAAAGGCTTGCCAGCAAACTGTGACCCAGAGGTGAGAATGCCAGTTAGCCAATGGTGGGTAAGACCTCCAGGGGGAGGCAACCTAAGCCAGGCACGGTCGTCCTGGGGCACAGATGGAAACACAATATCAGGAGCAGGAGGGGCCATTGCCTAGGAGGCCTTGCATGCTCCAAGATAAAAATATACGAGCACAGCAATAACGCAATAATATCAAAACAGAGGCCAAGGGTGGGCTCCTTGAGAAATCACTAAGAATTCTTGGCATCCGCTAATTACATTGTCCAGAACACCCATGTATGTTTAACAGATGTAAGCTATGTATATATTGAAACGCTGGTTATAATAAACTCAGACTGGCCATCAGCCCTCTCTGCATCTATCCTGGTGTGTACATTGGATCATGACACCGACACCAATTGATGTTATTTTATCAGTTTCTTGTGTCCCACTTCGTATTCCATCTGGCAGACACTGCTGTCAGAATATGATCCTTAGTTGTTATAAAAATACATACTTATAGCAAAAATTGACCACACTTTGGCAGCTCTCCTGTGGAGGGTTCCCAGGACACCGTTTTGCTGTGATGCACTAGTGCACACGCACTAGGCTAAATAAGTTCTAGTAAAGCAATCTAAAAGAAAACTATGTGCTCATCAAAATGATGGAAACAATTTGAACAATAATATGAGTGGAAAATAACACCAAGACAACAAAGTTCCATGTATAGTATTTATAGTAAAGATAAGTTTGAAAGAAAATATGAAAGACTTTCATAGTGCTTTTTGATTATGGTAGGAAGATAGGTCTTGGCTGTAGCAGACACAGTCAATGCCCCCACCTCTGTAGCCCTCCAACCCTTCAGGGTGCTCTCCAAATTTCCAGCTGCCAGTATCCTCATCTTTGTGCCTGAGGACGGTTCCCTTGGAAGAGTGGAAAGCTGCCCTGTTGATGAGCCCATATGCCAAGGAATTTACACTTTTGGGGCAGCTCTCAACAGACACACTTGGGAGTTGGTGTGCAACACCACCAGGAAAAACAAGGCAACATAAAAATTGCTTTGTGACAAAAAATCCATTGGTGTGATGACTGGTAGTCTGGCAATGTTGTCTGTAACATGACTTCCTGATGTCCTTGGACTCTGCTTGTGTCTAAGGATCACTAGACCTGTGTGCTAACCACTTTCTTAGTAGTCTTGTGAGAAAAGCTAGGATGAAAAGGTCCACCTTCCTATTGAAGAAGAGTAAAAATTAAAAAAAAAAAAACAGAAGATATGAAAAAGATTAAATTGTGGATTTTTTCCCCAATAGCCAAAGTATTTTCCTAGAGCACTGCTGTAACATAAATTTTGGACTGATTGAATATCCAGTGCCAAGACATTAGGGCAAGGTGAATTTAAGATCTTCTTAATTTTTATTTTCCATTTATTAAAAATTTTTAGTGTTCTAATTTCTTGTGTCCATAAGTATCATTCAAGATAGGCAAGCCAGCCCCTCTCTCCATAGAAAAGTCATGCTTAAAGCCTAGTTAGTCTTAGGTAATACTTGATATTCTTTCAGGTGAGCTTCATCTAAACAAATTGGACTACAGCCCCCCCCCCACCACGCCCCCCCCCCGCCCCGGTTTCCCATCCAGTGATTCAGGTACCTGCTAAAGGAGTCTGCGACTCTCCGATAAGCTCCCTTGTTGATACGTCAGGATAATTTTGCCATCTGTCACGCCAAAACTACCAAACCTGTATCACCCAAGCACATAGCTAAACAACTTAGAGTCAAAGATTCCTCTTTGAAGACTAACTGCTAAGTAGTTTTCATAATAATCCTGGCAAACTAAGTCACATTAAAACAACAACACATACTCTTCAGCTCATACACATACACACATGGATAAAGTAAAGGAAGTGTGTGTTATCTAAGACAAACACCTTCCAATTCATTCAATTAAAAAATACTCACTCCATTGAACACTGAAAAAAATTTCCTCCACAGTTCAACATTTCAATTAAAAGAAATTCCAATCAAGACATTTCTCTGAAGGTTAAAAAATAATTCTCAGATTTACCTTAAATAAAAAACATACTTGAATAGCTATCTTTTTTTTTTTTCAAAGGGGCAGAGGATTAGATTGGCTTTGTGTAGAAGGGACCCAAGAATTTTAGGATATAGATGGCTTCTTGTCTCCTGTGCCCAAGCAGTATAGCAATTGCTTACAGCTCCTTGAATGAATGAGGCATATTCAGCCCACCTCAGGACCTTTACACAGGATATTATTTCTTCTTTAAAATTATTTTTCTGCCCACATCCCCATGCAAGACTTATTCTGTTTAATCCTTACCCAGGCCCCAAACTGAGGCTGTTCTTGTTGGTTTTCTCTAAATATTTTGGTGAGAAATAGTTTAATACTTCTTTCTCTTACTTCAACGTAAGCTCTGTGAGAAAAGTAATTTTGTCTATTGTTTTATCTTTATTATAATCTCGGTGCCTCGAATTGGAGTATTCAATGAAGAATCTCAGTTTAACAAAAAAGAATGAAATCAATAATTTATGATGAGATAATGAGTTAATTGTTTTTAAAAAAATTACATAGGGCACTCTACCTTACACAACTCCAAAATAAATGTCATAAGTCCCAAATGTTTATGCGTAATTTATGAAATTACAAAATAATTTAACAATATATCCATAATTTAGGTAGTTGGAGAGGACTTTTAAAAACAGAAAACCAAAATAGAAAAGTTTTAATTGCATAAAACTTAAATGAGTTTGAATAACAAAAATAAGTTTAAAAATCAGTGTTGAAAAATATATGTAAACATGCTCTTAACAATAAATAAGAAAAATAAAACATGCCATTGGAAATGGACAAAGAATATATCATAAGGAGATGATTTAAAAAAATAAGTTTGTATGATTTATGCTTTACAAATGTATAAAAACATTGAATATTATTTGAAAATAAAGAAATGTAAATTATTCAACATTGAGATACTGCTTTTTTCCTGTTATATATATAAAGAGACCATAATAGAAATACTTAGTGTTTCCAAAAGCATTCGGAAATAAGCACTTGTCTATACTTTAGTACACAAGTGAAGGAACGTTTACAATAAAATAATTTGAAATGTGTATATGTATTGGTGTGTTCATTGTGACATTATTTATAATAGTAAATTAGAAACAAATTAACTGTCCAACATTTGAGTCTTTTAAAAATGTGTTACAGTGCATCCAACAAAGGAATGAGGCATTAAGGATGATTTCACGAAGCATTTTCATTAACGGGGAAAGATATTTCCATACTTGATACATATGTGAATCATGCCACAAAAAGAATGTTTAAAGTTATTCATTGTTTATTATTCATGCGTATATGTATGTAAACTCATATTTATTTACATTTATATACATTGAAAAAGGCTATATATTCAGCATGAAATTAATAGGAGTTATAGGTTCTTTATAAATTATTTTAATTTTTCTAGTATTTCTTCAATTAAGTTGTCTTACTAAAGTTAAATAAAAATGAGCTTTCATGGGGAGATATTGGGAGTAACTTTAAAAATGTATTCTTGGTGTTCAACTCCATCTTGAGACTCAATACAGTTTATAACATGAGAGAGATGAAACAAAAATTATTTTTCTAAATACTATGTTTTCTCATTTCTCTGATTCAACCTGCTTTGGCTCACATTTATTTTATTGCAAATGAGAAGCAATTTATGTCAAATCCCTTATTTTCTTTTTCATTTTTTATTATAAGGAAAACACAGGCCGATTTGTCCATTCTTATTTAAAGTCTAAGACTTAGGCCTCTTCAGAGGACTTTATGTGTGTGTAGCACATTGATGTCACTTTCTACATAATAATATCATTATTTATGAACCTACTTTTCTTCTACTGGGCTGTAAATTTCATAAAAACTGCATTTCGACTAATTTGTGTAATGTATCTTCCACCATATTGAAACCAAATATGTGTTTGTACATAATAGATTCTTACTATATCAAAGGCAGTGAATGAACTTTTCCTTTTTCTACATTTGTTTTTTTTTTTTAATATGGGGCCTAAAATGGATTCCTCTTTTGAGTATACTTGTTCTCTTCACTCAAGCTCCCTCCTTTCTCTATTAGGCCATGTTCCGATGTTTTACAATGTCTAGGGAACACATCTTCAATGGCTAAGCTATACAGGGGTGCACCTCCAATATGGCTACATGTCTATTTTTTCATGGTGTAAAGCCCATAATTTTGAAAGCTAGCCTATTCTATTATTTAACAGCCAAAGCTGTTAAAATTTTCTTTCTAATAGGTGGACTGTGCTCATTGTCTCTAGGAATTCCAGCTCTGCCCCTTGGAGAAACAAGGAAGAAGTATGACCTCTCATCTATACAGCAACTTCACATTTGAAGAGAGTCACCTTGGTCCCCTAAGACACTCCCCTACTAGGCTAAATAGCTCTGGGTCCTTGTGTAGCAGTTTCCTAGCTCTTGTTCCAGGCAGTTGTGATGGCTCTTCCAGAACACTCTGTTTAGCCATGGTCTTCCTAGGACTGGACATGGTGTTCCCAATTTAACCAACCCCTTACAGAACACAGTGAGGCAGTCACCACCTTTATTTTGGATAATATTTTCCTATCATAATCACCTGCTTGCTTTGTCTTTCTTTTTGTCATCAAGAATGGGCCATTGCCACATTACACAGATCTTGTTCTTAGTTTCAGTTTCTTGACACTGCGTGTTCTCTAGCCTGGCAACCTTGTGCCACTGACTACATAGTTAGCAATTCCAAGGTTTGTTTTTCTTTTTTCCATTCATTTTATATTTTCACCCAAGCTACTGCTGTAAATGAGAACTGGTAATACACCTTGAAAGTTAATTTCTTTTGTATACTGATTTCCTCTACCCTGGCACTCCTGAATTATGGGGGACATCAGGACAGAGCCAGCACAATTTCCATGGCATGGAGAACAGTATTGTAAAAAGTTCATACACAAGTCTCAGGTATGGACACTGCTAGAAATCAGAGAACCAAGAGGGCATATTCAAAAGTTCTGTTTACAAAACATCATTACTTAGTAGTCAGAGAGAAGAGTCAATGCTGTTAGAGGCACCTACTTGAGGTATAGTTGTATATTGCCACAAAACTAACACATATTGAGTTCATATTACAATTGTTCAGTAAATTATCTCATTTAATCTTCTCAACCACTCTGTAAGGAAATTTCTTTTGTTTTCCTCATTTTGCATTTCAGGAAGATAAGTTTTGGAAGTTACATACTTGCCCAAAAGATGCTCTTAAGTTCTGGCGAAGGGACATCTTTTCTCCTCTCTTCACATTTCTGCCTGAGTCCTTAGGGGAAGAACAAACTCTCTCCACCTTGCTATTTACTCTCTTAACTGTCCCACTCAAAGAAAGTTGGAACTCCCTATCCAGATGGGCACAGCCTGAGATACTAGGCAACGTTTTACTGGTCTGCAGACATACCTCGTACAAGGAGCACACAGCAAGGGCTGACCTACACATTCCCTTCTTGCCTTCTGTGTTTTCTTCCTTGTGCTCCTTGGCTCCATGAGAAAAGCAAATCAGTGAAGCCTTTCTGCAGAAAGCCCAGCTAAATGTGTGCTTTCTGCTCCAGCCTCTCAACATGCTGGAACAAGGTGTCTGATTAGCCTATCCATGGGCCATTTGTGTGGGAAATGGTTCCACACATTTAGCTCTTCTGACTTTGTGGTAAAGAAAAGTAGGAAGCCTTACATAGGTTCCTAAACCTAAGTCTTGAGAGCTGTTGGGAAAAGATCTGCCCAGAGTTGTCACAGTGTAGTAATCATGCTCTGACCTAGCTACAAATAGAAAGTGTTTTTTTTTTTTTCAATTTCCATTTGGCTATTGTGCTTGTGTCTATGCATACATCGTGCATGTATGCAAACATAGATTCTTCCTTAGGAAACTGTGGAAAGGAGTGAGTGGTGGACTTTGGGCACCAAAAACCCTGCCTTATGCTCTCAACATAAACCTTATACTGTCAGCTCCTGCCTGTCCTGGACATGGAGGTACGGGGGTAACAGCTGATTCATGTAGGAAGAAACATTAGATAGACTCTTGTAAAGCTTCTCAGCTTGAAATAACCAGGAGGGAAATCTTCATGGATGGTAAAGACTTTCCTCAGCCTCCTTCTTAGGACACAGGTTCACAGCTTAAGTTCTGTCCATAAAGTCCCTTTGCCACATTCCAAACTTGCTCTGCTGCCCTGTCCAATGTACCATGCCTTTCCTCCCCATTCTGTTCCCATGTTTTGACGTAATGTGTGTTCTCCCCTGCAGGACAGCAGAAATAGGCCCTGTGTGTGATGTCTCCCTACTCTCTTCAAGCCGATTCCCTTTGTAAAATGACTCTCTCCTCCTGCATTTTTTTGCATTGAATTTCCTGTTGGGGAAGAAACCAATATTAAGCCTGTTCCTGAGGGCTGGATGTGAGCAGCTTACCTGGGTAAAACACGAGTGAAGACAAGAGGAGTCCTTGATGCTGTGGTGGGACACCTCCTCCATGGGTGCCCAGAGAGTTTGCCGTATGGTATTTTGTTTACTCATCTGCCTCTGTGTCTACCTTTAGGTGGTGAGTTCCTTAACTGTTCCTTCCTTTATTCATTCACCATGGATTTCTTTGAGCTTGCCTCGTGTCCCAGACAGCCATAACTAGGTCTCAAGATAAGAAGAAACAAAACAAACAAAAGAATAAGACACAGTCACAGTCATTGCCCTCAAGTTTCTCACAATATAACGGAAAACCCAGACCAGACAAGGGAACACGCACAGTGTGTAAACTGCTTGAAGGGTCAGCTAACGCCTGTGAATCCCCGGAAAAGATGCGCTTTATCCAGCTGAGAGGTGAGGAGACCCAGGTTAGAGCAGATCACTTTAAGTGGAGTCCTGAAAGACTAACAGTCACTCAAGAGAAGGAGCAGGGCAGTGGGTGAGGGGCCAGGACCCCTCTGGCCCTGTGGGATGAAGCTGTGGCAGTGTTCTCTTCCTGGCGAAGTCGCAGGCCCTCAGGAGGTTGGGAGTGTTCAGTGAGGCTGCAGGGGAGGGTGCAAGGCATGTGGACTGGAGACAGCGGCTTCATCCAGTCACTTCTCTTTGCATGTACTCTACGGCTCCACAGAGTGTGGCCTCGGCCTGCCCCTCCCTCCATCTCTCTCTCTCTCTCTCTGCATCTCTCTCTCTGCGCTCTCATTTTCTAATGAACAAATGAAAACAAAGTAGACATTCCAAGGCTGTCTCCCAGATGCTATGGAAATATGCATGAATAACAGCGGCTGAAATCACCAGGAAACCAAGTACATTACTGTTTAAGTCTCATTATTCCTAAAGTGCCTGTGTGTGTGTTTGCTTAATTACTTGAAATGGAAGCATGTTTTAGAAATGCTATGACTTCTCCTACGGAATAAATGAGCTACGAGAAAGACTCAAACTGTGGACCACAAATTGCCTTTTCATCACATGAAGTTATTATTTGGGGGATTTATTTCCATTTGGAACATTTTGCCACAGGTATTTTAGTCCTTGCTAAAAGTTCCAGGAATGTGCACCTGTCCAGCATGTGTGATGTGGTGCCCTGTTCTTGCATGCAGCTGCCTATGCCCTGGGCTCACAGGCACCCAAAAGATTCTGGAAAACCTGTGAGAAGGAGCAAGTTGAGGCTGGCAACAGGACAGGAGGAAGTGCAACTGAGTGAGAAGAAAAGCTGAGAAGTACTTCTGCGTGTTTGCCACTGACTGGATCAAGTTGTTATTTGAGTTGCATTAAATAATTAAAATTGAACAAAAAAATTTGGGGGGGCACCTACTCTGTTCTCAGTCTTGGGCTAAACAAAGACACATTTAGATATAAGACTATATATATGTATACGTATGTGTATATATATACATGTGTGTATATATATATATATATATATATATATATTTTGTTCCTGGCATTGTAGATCTGTACTACATACTTTACGAAACTGCTATTATTCATCTTTCCATAACATCATAATAACTCTCAGGGAGAAAATTTTAATTTGGTGGAAATAAAATGAACTTTGGGTAGATGGGGGAGGAAATAGGATCCTATGAAGAGTGGGGATTAACTTTAATGGCTGGCTGAGTGGAAAGATTATGGGATTTGTGGTCAGCATTTGTTGTGATTCAGGGTCAGTAACTTAACCCCTTATAAAATAGAGAGACTGATGCATAATTTTTCATGATTGTTATTACGATTAACTAGATAATGCATGTAAAGTGACAGATAAATTGTATTGTTATTTCAAACAATGTAGCTGTACCTATTATTTTATGTGTATATATATTATTTTATCCATACCTCTCAATGAACAGAGGGAAAACTGAGTTCTCATGTAAGGTCACACAGTAGCTAATGAGAGAACTAGAGTCAGTTCCTCGGACCCATACATTAAATTCTTTTTCTAGGAAATGACACGATGTGCTCAGTTCTCTTTGGAAACACTTTGGTCCCTACTATGTGCTCAGATGTCCTCTCAGACTCCCTCTACTTCTTCTTCACTAGGTGGGATACCTTCATGACCGGATACAAGAAGAAACCCCCAACCCCAATGGAGCAATTCAAGGTGTCCAGGAAAGGCAGTGCATCCCTAAATTGTGCTCCTCAGTGATGACTGAAAGCCCACCATTGATGATTCAGCCCCCTAGCTTAGCAGTGCCTTTTCCTCTGTCCTTTCAAAGTTGTTTCCAGCCACGTAACAGGAGCATCAGTCACTTCATCAACACTTTGAGGCAAAGATTCTTGCATTTGTTCAAGTGATCGCACCATTGGGAGTTCTTCCAACTTTTTGGGGAATACTTTGATATTTTCATAGGTTCATATTAAAGTAAGTAAATAAACCAGACACCATTTATTCTAGGTCCTAGTGTAAAAAAAAATGTTCCAATGACAGAGATAAAATGGAAACAACCTCTCCCAACTTTTCATACCTAGATCCAGCTCAGACGATTGGGAGCCTGATTTTATCATTATGCTCCTCCCTTCCAGGACAGGCATGGCAGGAACACCTAAGCCCTCTCTGGAATAAGAGTAAAGAGGGGAGGTGCTGGCACATGGCAGTAATTATTGATTAAGAAAATATCAGTAGCAGGGCCGGCTCAGTGGCATAGTGGTTAAGTTCACACACTCTGCTTGGGCAGCCTGGGGTTTGTGGGTTCGCGTCCCATGCACAGAGCTATACACTGCTCATCAGGCCATACTGTGGTGGCATCCTACATACAAAAAATAGGGGAAGATTGGTACAATGTTAGCTCAGGGCCAAACTTCCTCACCCACCCCCCAAAAAAGAAAAGAAAATATCAGTAGCAAATGTTACTTAAATAACTTTGAGTTCATGAGTCAGATCTTGGGTTAAGGGCATAGACTCAAATAAAACTTTTGTTCAAATGTTAGTACAGAATATGTGTGTGATATTACAAAAGTTACTTATCCCTCAGACTCTCTCAGTTTCTTTATCTGTAAAATGGATATAATAAGATCTGCCTATTGGGTTGCTGTGAGGATTAAATTAGACAAGGAGACTTCTATTTTGTCTTTCATAAAGTAGCATTTTAGAAGATGCTGGCTATTTTTTAAAGTATTTATATAAAACAGTTGTAATCCTACATCTTATGAGAAAAACGTTATTGCCTGAATAGAGTTGCTCATAGATCTGCCCTCACATTGAGGCTGTCTCAACCTTTGTTACTGACCTAAGATCCTCTAAGAAGTCCAATGTTCCAGCTACACCAAGGGATGCAGCCCAATAGGAATATTTTGTTTACATAGCATTTCTTTAAACTAAAAATTACCACCCAAATTTTAAAATAATGAGATTTCATAATAAAAAACAAGATTATGTGCATATCGTGAAAAATTGGAAAGTCTGGCACCCTAGGCATCATCCTGCTGAGGCAATGATGAGCCAGTCAACTGAGCCAAGGCTGCCCCTTCGGAAAGGGCTGTTCCAGCTCCCACCCTGCTCCCTGGTCACTGATTTGGCCTGTCTGGTTGACCCCTCAGCTTACCCTCAGAGCTTAACAGTCCTGAAAAGTTGTCTGTCTGTCTTTACTGGTATTGAAACTAGCTTTTTTTCTCATGAAAATTAAGTAGTTGTTATTTGATGCAGATTTTCACCTAGTCTTAGAGACACCTTACACATTTCATCCTACATCTTGAGAATTCTGTTTTATAGTCAAGAGTGACAACTAGACAGAAGCATCTAGAGTTCAAAAGTCCACTGTTACAAAAAGGAGGGAGGGAGGTGGTGATGTCAGGTTTAAGGTGATCATCACGTCAGAGAGGTTAACTCCCACTGGGGCTCAGATTATGATGAGAGATGAACCAACTTGTCCCCTAAATCGCCCTCCAGAAGGTGGTTTCTCAGGCAGAGACCTGGCTCAAGTTTGGGGCTTCATTGTCCTGACCAGACAGAAAAACATAGACTCTTAGGATGCATAGTGTGTGCCGTACCTGGGACTGAGCTACAGAGGCTGGGAGAAAGCAGGGCCAGGAAGGTGCAGAAATTCTCCAGGACTGTAGGCCAGGCCCAGAGTGACTGGGCTGGTTCAGGGTGGGAGCAAGCCCAGTGATGAGGTCAGGGTGCTGGAAACACACCTGTATTGCAGGTTAGGGTAGAGGACTCTGCCAGGAGCAAGACAGATAAGAAGCAGTTCAGTGATCACCAGCCACAGGAAGTGGTGAGTCAGTAAGTTTGTAAGCAGTAATTCACTTTAAACTGCTTCATCCCAGGCCATGCGGTATAACTGTGAATATTAGTTTGTTTCCACTACATGCCAGGCTCAGTCAGCTGTCTCACTCATGCCAGGGAGATCTGCTAGCTTTTAATCTGAAGCCCACACTCCAGGGGTGGCCACTCCAAGTATTCTGCTTCCTTTCTCACCAAATAATGTCAGAGGCAATGCTAATTAACTAGACAGGTTGATTGATATTGATATTGTTGACTAGGAATAGTGAGTGTTAGAAATGTGCTTCCATTGAAGCATTTTTGATATTCAATAAATGTGGATAATCTAAAATATTCTGGCAACAATCCCTGCTGTTTAAGGTATGGGGCATTAAAATCTAGTGTCTACTTCACTTCATATACTCTTAGAGATAACATGGAAGGTTTGGTTCATAAAAGAACTTGTGTTTTGCTGCTGATTTGGAAGAGTATTGGTCCTAATATTCTAAGAGATGATTTGCTGAAATGCTCAATTAGAATATTGCATCATTTGTTTTCAAAGAATCTTGCATGTAAGGCATTCTCAGAGCCCTGGAGAAGAACAGTGGGGTTTCATTGAGGTTGCATGCTTGCTTGCTAATGTTTGTACATGTGGAAGAATTTGGTCTCGGACTTGATTTTATAATTTCCTGATAGTTGGGTTATGAAGGAGTGCTAATTTTCACTTACCTCCAATTGTTGGGCCATATGTTGAGAGCCAAAGCTGGTATACTGAATTAAGATACGAAGATTATGACCTGCACCCACATGCAGGAGGCAGGTAGCTCCCTCAGCATCTAAGCTCCCACTGTGGGAAAGTGAAACTCACAAGGTCCTTTTGGTGACGATGCAGTTCCAATATACCCACACAAAGTACGTAGAGTCACAAAGGAAGGTGATCCCAGAAGTGAGTGAGTTCAATGAGCCAGAGGGAAGGCAGTCCTCCGTCCCAGGTCATGAGCGAGCAGGATGTAGAGAGCAAAGTAGCAAACACCTATTAGTTATAAATTGGTTGGGGCAGAGGTGACTAACTTTCATGGACTTAACTCTAAGTAGTTATTTTAAAAGGTGGCCTGGGAAAAGTAAAGCAGGAACTTATGGCAGGCATCCTAAACTCAAGTCCTTATCCAAATGTCCAGACTCTGGGTGCGAGCAGGGTTGTAACAATGTGAAATGCCTAGGCAGCAACTCAGGAAAACAAGTTATTTTTCTCAAAATTTGCTTTTCTCATTACAGGCTGCACTGGTGAGATCTTCAAAAAGAACCTGGTAACTATGCATTACCGCTGAGCTCAGGAAACTTGAAGGTAGACAAGAGCAAGGATGACCCACGGATTAAGAAGACAGACCAGGAGCCAGGGGAGCCTCGTATCTCAGTAAAAGCGTTGTGCTCTGGTGGGGCAGCACAGGACCCAGCCCTAGCTACGCCTGCTGTGGGGAGTACGCAGCTTGGTGGTGCAAAAGCACTGAGACAAGATTCAGGAGACTTGAGCTAGCTTCAGCCCTAGTTGGCCATGTGAGCTTGTGTAGACCTGTATCCACTCTGGGTCTCGGCTTCCTGATCTGTAAGATGGAGCGTTAGGGGAGATGTTCTCAGCTGGAGTAGCAGCGTGGTGAATGCAGTAAGACTTCAGAGCCTGTGCTCATGGCTAGAATCCCAGGCTCGACACTGATAAGCTCAGACTCCTCGTGCAAATTCTTTAACTCACCTAGCCTTAATTGTCTCATCCATGAAATGTGGGCAATGGTATCTATCTCAGAGAGACTGTTTTTAGCACTAAGTGAAGTGAGAAATGTGAAGTGCTTGAACACGGCATGCCACACGAATAGTGCTCAGTACTGGTAACCCATTCTCCTCCTTCCTTTCCTGTAGGCTCGAACATTCTACAGTTCTACAGATTAAGAGAAATGAAGGCCAGTTGTGACACAGGCAAAGCGATCTGGGTAATGATGATGTTATTTCCTCAATACTGGGCTTAAGATGGTGATAAATGATGATAATAAAGTCTCTTACTTTTGATGGGAGATGGTTAGTGGGCTAGTGAGGGAATATATGTTTAAACTAATAAACGGCAGACCCATTTTTCAGGTTGGATTCTTCCTCACAGAACAAGTAAAAGACAGCAGGCCAGAAACTAAGAAAGCTCTGTGATTTCTGGTCAGGCCTCTGAATCTAAATGTAGACATCTCCAGGTGAGCAGGAGGAGACTTAAGACCCCGTGAAGTCGTAAAGCTTTCCTTCAGCTCACTGGCCACGAGTACCACCAGCGAGGAGGAAGCTCGCTCTCACTTTCTCTCTCTCTAGCTATAGGTGCATATATACGCTCACACAGACCATATACATACATGTAGTATATGTGCCCATATATGTATTCAGTAGAATTAAAAATTATGGAATTATGATAGAATTATAATTTCAGTCACCATCAACAATTCTTTCGGTCATCTTTAAGTCACTAGTTAATGATTTTTGTTTTATAAAAATTTGGATTGCTTGGGCTGGCCGTGTGGGGTAGTGGTTAAGTTTGCAAGCTCCCCTGCAGTGGCTTGGGTTCACAGGTTCAGATCGCAGGTGCGGACATACACCACTCTTCAGTCATGCTGTGATGGCAACCCACAAGCAAACTAGAAGAAGGTTGGCACAGATGTTAGCTCAAGGCCAATCTTCCTCAAGCAAAAAAAGAAAAAAAAGAAAATGGATTGCTGGGTTCTCTGGCTGACATTTTATTTTAAAAGTGGTTTAAGCAAGTCCAATCCAATGAAGGAGAATTAATCACGGAAATATTTGATAAACATGGATGGACACGGAGGCATGGAGGCACAAGGGTAGACAGTCAGCTAGAGATATGTCTGAAGATTGGAATAGGGAGGGCTGTTGTCCTCTGTCCTGGGAACACTCTCTTTAGGTGTGATGTCCAGGGATGAGTGTGGCTTACAGTGACCTTAAAGTCACAAATTCTCTGTGTTGACATATTGTGATTTCTGCTCCTTCCTCCATTTCTCCTCTTTCCAACAGTTTCTCAGCCAGAAGGTATGCTGAAGACATAAAATGACACATGGGAGTGTTTCTCCCTTCACCTCCACATATTTTATTGTGGGGTCTGCATGTGGACATCCCCCTTTCCTTTATACACCTTGTTCCTCCTTGCACGTTGCGTGGCTATCTGAACAAAAAATATTCTTCCTTTTCAGGAGATCTGAACCCTGTTCAAGGTCTGAGTTAGGCACCATGTTTTAGCCTTTTACCTCATTTTATCTCCAATATCCCTGTATTTGGCAAATAATCTTCAAAGCATGGAATTTGGGAATACATTCATCTTGTGGTGAAGCTTTCTTCTGGATGTTTTTTGGTTGCTTTTGTAGGTCTGAAGAGGTTTTATAGGATGAGAAGTGAAGCAGAAATGGCTTTATTCAACCTTCTTTATCTGGAAGTCCCATAGCTGTGAAGATTTTGGTGCCCAGATTTAATACAATCAAGTAAGTGTCGCTTGAAAGTTTGTGTCCGGGGCTGGCCTGGTGACATAGTGGTTAAGTTTGTGTGCTCCACTTTGGTGGCCTGGGGTCGAGGGTTAGGACCCTGGGAGTGGACCTACATACTGCTCATCAAGCCATGTTGTGGCAAGATCCCTCATACAAAACAGAGGAAGATTGGCACAGATGTTATCTCAGGGACAATGTTCCTCACCAAAAAAGAAAGTTTATATCTTAGCGCACCTTTTATTTTTACTTTTGGATGTGCTGTATTTTATTTCAGTACTACTTACAGAAGAAAACTATACAGATAACAATCAGGAAAAAGATATTTCAAGGGCCAAGGTGAAAATATTTTTAATATTTAATAATTTAACGTATTCAAGAGCTGTAAGTTTTTAAGGGGGAGTTCCGAATGAAAGAAACATGGAACAAACAGAGTTAGAGATGGGAAGGAAAAATGTTCACGTTACCCTGTGCATCATGTCTTATTTCTGTGCTATTTTAGGGGAAGCCAGGTCCCATTTAGGCTCCATGTGGCCTCCCTTACCATGAATCGCCCTCCCCCACCCCCAGGTGCAGGCTGCTGTTTATTCTCTTCAGCTTTTCTCCAGGAGTTCTCCCTCCCTCTGACTTGGACACATGTTTGGCCCTGCGTGGTAGACCCGGAGCACCACAGCTGAGACATTAAAACCTTTTGAATTAAATAGTGTTAGGAATTTATTTTCACAGGTGCTCTTAAAAATAGATGGATCCAATTACAGTAATTCTAATTTTTCAAATGTGAGTACTCTTGACAAGTTGCAGCTCTGTTTGCCGGTTCTTGTAGGAACCTTATGATTTCCCCCAAAAGAGCAGCATGAGACTGGAATTTTCAGTTTATCAAAGAAAATTGCATGCATTTTCCAAAGGCAAATTGCAGACCAAAGGCATTTGTAGATGAATAGAAAACTATGTGAAAGGGAAAGCTCTGCCGTGTTTGCCTTCTTGTGACTTCAACCCAAATTACCTTTTGAAACGCTATTTGAAAATCTAAAGAATTTCAAAAGACACCATTAATGGGTGTGTTGAAAATAGAACCCAACTTCCACAGCTTCAAACCCAGAGCTTCATTATTCAACAACTTAACCTCAGCTAAGTCTTTTTCTTAAATTTCTTGAAGAATGTTTAAGTTCATAAAGTGCACAGGCCCAACATACACAAAGTTTACATTGTACTTTCTCAGCGCTAAAAGATTCAGCTCTTAGACCGAGGACCATTAGGAATTCCTGGATTGACACCATGTCCTGCCTCATGAAGCACGGCCCATTGCAAGCCTTGCCACCTATAGTCAAACACATCCTTTTATTAAGAAAAGAGGTGAGTAAAAATATTATTATGGATTGAGGCACAGAGGATTTAAGGGACTATTCTGAAGCCCACAGCAAACTGAGGGCAGACTTGGAACTTGAATTCAGGTCTCAACTTGTCTTTCAACAGGAAAACACTGCGACAAGTGTAACTTATGTTTTCTTCATGATATTTAATCAGACAGAGGCATCACTCTCTGCGGTGTTGCTTTCTCAGCATTTACTCTGCGTTTCCATTTGCCAACTTACTCTCTCCTGTTGTGTGTCTTCTGTAAGTTGATCACCAAGAGGGCATCCACTGGGATTCCTTGTTCTTTGGCTTCAGTTCTGCGAGGCTGATGGAAAGCATGGAGAAGAGACTAGAGGGTAAGAAATACAAAGATCAGAGCGCTCATTCCTTGCACTTCCACCCTGCTTCAGCTCAGGCCTGGCAATGTCAGCCATGCGAGGAATGTAGCAATGAAGGCAGCCCCTGTTTCACGCCCAGCTTTTACCGCAGCTTCAAGAACACCTTTCCTCCCTTTGCTCCATCAGGTCTAGCAGTGGAAAAGGCTTCCCACTATTGCTAATTCCCAGGTGTCTACCTGTTCCTTGGGAGCTTCCCAACTCTGCCCACATTTTGGTAAAGAGTCACTTCATTCAGAACTTCCTTTGAAAAATCCCAACTGAACATGCCATGTTTAATGCTGGGATACTGACATGTCACAGACACTTGGTGTCTCTAATGAATTAATTTATTCTATTCTGAAAATGGCTGGCCTTCTGCAAACTTAATGCAAAGCTCATATTAAAATATAGTTCTCTCTCTCTCTCTTGTGTGCTCTCTCTCAAGTTCATTTCTACTGCTTGGTCTATTTTATCTTGTTTCATATTTTCAGTTTTTCTGGTCCATTATGTCACAGATTCAATATACTGTTTTACTTTAAGAGATTTTCCCTTGCCACTCAAGCTATATTCCATGGAATGCCTGAGAGAGAAGAAATTTTAAAGAAAAATAATCAGTCCACAGTTTGATTGAGTTGGCGTTTATTGATAGTAAACAATCAATTGAAATTATTTATTGGGAGGGTTTCCATATGTAAATTACTATATTCTCAAAATAATTATAAAAATATGCCTTGGAATGACAGCATGTAAGAAATGTTAATAAAAATCTTAACTGTGGTGTAGTCAGTCTTGGGGTAATTGATAATTGTCTATACTTATATATTTTGCCGTCTATCATTATTCACTTATTCAACAAATATTTTCTATAGCTCCTATAATATACAAATTATTTTTGGAGTAATATTAAAAATAAAATATATTTCCTACCATTAAAAAAAGCTTAAAATTGATTTCAGAAGAAAACACAGTCATTTTTGAGTGAAGTACAAAGCTAGTGGCAAATAAGCATACCAACCTGTCTGCAGCAGCACACCAGAGCCTCTTGCCTGGGAGGCGGAAACTGCTGGCTCTAGTCTCAGCCACCAATCAGTCAGAAATATCATTGACAGGAACCGTAAGACCTGTACAACTGAATGACTATGTATAGTTCTAGTTATTGATCTGATCCTCAAAAAACATGTGATAAACATGAGTTAATTGAATAGCACGTTGTGTGTTTGTGTGTTTATGAGACAGAATATGCTACTACTTTACTCTATGAAGATAGGTTACAAACAGCTCCATCCTTTCCTTCAGTACGAAAGCTGAAACCTGTGACATAGTAGAGAAGTGGGAAAATAGACCTGTTAACCAATTTCCAGGATTCATTCCTTGGATTTGATGGGTTAAGGTGAGGCTCAAAGTCTAAAAGAAACAGTGTGCAGCCAACAGAATAACGTTCTAGTTTATCTATCAGTTGCTAACTATTACTAACAGGTGGTTGGTAATCAGCAGGTGGTACATTCAGGCAGGCCGAAATACAAGGAGGTTGAAGAATTACCTAGAAAAAGTCCTATGTAAAAGACCTAGCATGCAGTAAGGAAACAAAAGGTTGTTCAAGCACTTCTGTACCCATTTAACAACCAACAGTGGAATATAGCAAGGCTTTTTCTTAATCTTTATGTGCTTTCACAGAGCTGATTTGTGGGAAGCTGGGTCAGGACAGAGAGATTCAGGAAATCATCATCTATAAGTCTTTATGCCTCTTTGCCTAGGTCAGAACAAGCGAAAAGGGGCTTCTGAACAGAAATGACCACTGGTAGAACAAGGGTAGATTGTGCACTACCGTTGGATGGTGTTACAGCAAGGAGATCAAACAATCCAGAATCCTGTCCCAAACCACCACCACCGCTTTTCCAGGGGAGACATCTACAGAAGACAGACACAGGGACCACAAGTACTGATCTCAGGTAAACTAACCTAAAGCAATTGGAAGCCCAAAAACTGCTGGGTCTTCTCTCACCCTCTGTCTGATCTTATTAATTATGATGAGGCCGCTGCCAAACTGGCATAGTTGAAATATGTTTTACCATAGAGGAGAGAGGATGTAACATGTGTGTCTGTTTGTGTATGTGTGTGTGTGTGTGAGAGAGAGAGAGAGAAGGAAAAGCAATACAAAAACCCTGGGCTTGCTCTGAGAGTAAAGTTGCCAGATAAAATATAAAACACTCAGTTAAATTTTGCTAGAGTGTGACTTCATATATGACTCAATAAGAGAATTGGCATTTATCCCATTAGTGTGACAGCCCATCGTGTCAAGGATTTGTGAGCGAGGGGATGAGGAGAGACTTGCTCTCCCCCTTTTCTTCCTCCGTGGTGTTCTCTCTGTTTCACTTTTTGGTCTTCAAGGCACATCTGTGGCCAGCCCAAGTGGTGGTTGCCCCTTGGGGTGGCCATCGCTGCAGTATCAGAGAAAACTCACCAGCCCTTCTGTGTGGCCAATTTTCCCTTTTTGACACAGCGAGATGCGTATATCCATCCCATGAGAATTCCTTCTGGATACTGCTCTCAGGAGTCCAGCGCAATAGTCAAACATGAGAAATTTCTATCTTGGAACATTTCTACCTCTATATTGGGAAATTTGATTAGCAGTCCTATTGTAGGGTTTAGAAAAAGCACAACTGTGTTTTTCAGCATCTTAAATGATTTCACCGAAGGAAATGTATTTATATTAGCTACTTTCCACATGCCTCTCCTTTGTCCTTCCTTCCATGCTTGTATGTGCGCACACACACACTCATGCACACACACAGCAGGTGTTGCATGTGAGAACTGACAAACATCACATGAATTTTGGATTTATTAAATACAAAGGGGAACATTTATAGAAAGAATTTTTTTCACATGGAAATTCTGACAAAATCTCATTTTATTTTTTCACTATTCAAAATATTATTTTTCTCTCTGTGCTCACCTAGAGGTCATTTGTCCCCTATGGTCTATTTCAAGGGCCTGTCCTCTTCTTGCACTCTTCAGAAATGATCCACCCTCACTTCCACCCCTCTCCATCTTGCCCTAGCTGACAGGCTAGATAATTACAGATCATACCCTCAGTCAAAAACCTGACCAGGTAAAGAATTAATCCCCCATGCTAGCAAGTAAGGAAAGAAAAAAAAAAAAGAAACTCGACTAATATTTCTATTAGTCTGAAGGAGAAATGCATTATTTGAATGGTAGCATTTAATTGTAATTATGTGGAACAGTTACTTCATTTAAACTTCTACTTTATTTAAAACAAACACCTTAATGCTCACATTTCTGCCTGGGACATTTTTAGCAATAACTGCTGGTTGTCAATGACAACAATCATATTTAATTGTTCATCTCGACACGCTCCGGCACTCTATTAAACATAGATTACTCTAGATTGAATAAATGAATAGCAAAGAGGCTGGCCAAGAGCTCTGAACACATCAGCAGAAATAGTGAGCTATATCATCTCTCATGAAAATGCAGAAAGAGCCAGAAGAGGTCAAGAGCTGGTTAAAATTTCAGGTTATTCATTTTTGCCTGAGTTTTCAAAAATCAAGTGTATTATTGATTCTGTCTTCTGAGGGGGAGGAAGATGAAGGTCAGATTCCTTGATTGGATGTTTTTTAGCTATTTTAACATATCTCTCAAAGTTATAATTCAGGAAGAGAATGAAAAATATCTTTTTTCCTTATATGAATTTTTAAAAGGTACACAATAGTTTTTTTAGTTCAATTTCACTTTCATTTCAATATTATTATTTTTATTATTTTATTTTATCAAAGAAGGTAAGTAAATAATACCTTTTCACCAGTTACCATAACATGGTTATAGCAGAAATGGGATTAGCTTAATGAATGCCTTAGGATAAAACTATAGAATCTTCTTCCCATCCACGAAGAGATTTATAAACATGCCTTTCCTTTATTTCAATCTAATCTTGAATTTTTCTGAAAACTCTGGAAAGAATAAACTTTTCTGACCATCTTTAATTCATCACCACATCATCGTTTAATTGTTTTTCTTTCAAATAATGAAGATGAAAATCATGGGTTGTTTCATCAGTTGTGTCACTGAACACAGATGTGTGGGGGTCACTTTGGTGCCCTAGAGAGGACTTTGTACCAGATCAGGAGTCTGGATATCACGCTCTACATTTGACTAGACAATAAGTCTAAAATCATCATACAGAATTATTATCGTTATTGCTTTATGGCAGTAAGTGTTAACATTGAACATGGGTTATTAATGAAATGTCCACTCCTTTTTGAAAACATGTGCCATAAATATTTTGTCTGCCTATAACAAATAGGTAAGTAAATGATTATATTTGCTAAAAATCATCCATTCAATGACAGTAACCTATCATCATTTATTCAATAATTATTTTGTTAGTTATTTCATTTTCATAAGTGTACTGTTTTACAATTGTTTATATAAACATTCCTGTACATCTCTATGCAAAGGAAAATGGATATTTTAAAACTTTGAGAGATATTTTCAAATTGTCCTTCAGAAAGTTTGTAACAATGTACATGGTCCACTAACAGACAAGGGCATGTTTCTTTTGATCACATTGAATATCTGACAACACTACAGGAAATATGATCAACCGATTATTTACTTTTTATTATAAATGAGATATCTTTTCATATGTTTATTAATGATTTATAGTTCTTTTGTAGTTTTTTTAGCCTTCTTAGCTTTAACTAGACGTGTACCATTCATGTTACAAACATTTTTCAGTTAGTTTCCTTTTCTTTTTGTTATATTCGATATAAAAATTCAATATAATTATTACAGTGATTAAAACATAGTGTCTCTGGCACCAGAATAACAATGCACACAAATAAAGAATAAATGCTCTGGTGCAATTTTAAAGTCCATACTTGGATGGGAGCTGAGGGGGAATCTGTCTTCACAATTCAGTGCACAGGCTCTGTGAAGGCTGCTCCTCTCTTCCCAGCTTAGTTTTATCTAGATTTTGAGGGTGTCAGAAATTTTATCTTGTGATAAGTGGACACCATTCTCTGGTGCTAATTATTATTTTAATTATTTTGGATTGCAAAAAGGGTTTCTTGAAAGTTAAATGATGAGAGTTGGTTTCCTTCCACTTTGCTTTGAATTTCTGCACTACATCTGTGGTCTGTAATCCGGCATAATGACCACTTGATGAGCGTTGGCCAAATATGCTGAAACGTCAGCTCGAGAATTTTAAATTTAGCTCTAGTAGAAAATAAGAGCAAGCTTGTCCTATTAACACTGACTGCCCAGAAGGATAGTTGCACTATAATAAAACTAATGAAAGGTTTTTTTATTGAGTCATCATTTTCTTATATCAGACCTTCATTGAGTATTCTGTATCAAGCCCTGTACATAGCACTGGTGGATTACAGATTATCTATCTGTCCGTCTATCTATTTACTATCTATCTATCATATATCTCTCTATCATCGATCTCTCAATCCTCCATCTATCATCTATCTAGATGTAGACATATGCAAGTGAATGTAGTTTTTATCCTCAGGAAAACTAGCATTAAAAGAGGATCTCAACTGAATGTGAAAGCAATAAGGGGCAAAAAGTGGGAGAATCTAGTTCAAGTGAGTGGTTCAGGGAAGGCTTCTTGGGGAAAGGAGATCATTATAGTGAAACTTGAAGGTCAAGGGCATTATGTGGGTAAGGGGGTGGGCTGTAAAGGTCTAAGGAGGAAGAGGCAAGATTTAACATGATTATTTAAAAACTATACTATGAAAATAAAGGACAAGTAAGAGGAACCTACCTTAAGTCAGTCAGGCCTGTCCATAAAAAGAAATAATTCTTGGGGACTTTAAAAAGCTCAGATGCATAAGAACTATCCCAGGCCTACTAGTAAGAACCATAAAGAGGGCAAGGCAGGTATTTTAAGTAATGGCAATCTTGAAAACTACAATAGACAGTCTAAAAGGGCCCATGCAAATAATTATAATTCCAAGCACAGGGAAACAAGATAATAATCATTCCTTGCCCTACTCCCACCTGATCACGCTCACCAAAAGGGCAATAGATTTTGGGTGTACTTGCCTGGCACTGTGTGATGGCTTGAAGCACATAATCCTTTCAAAAACTGCATGAAGAATATAGACTTAATGCCCTTTTAGAGTTGAGGAAGGTAAAATTAAGACAGACACAATATATTTCTTAGATCTTAGCTAGCAAATGGCATATTCAGCATTGGAACTCAAAAGCCTAGGCTGTTTTAATTGAACTCACAAGCCGCAATGGAAGATCAATTTAGAAGCAAGCTGTTAGAGAACATATGCCTGTGTATGTGTCTATGCATGCCGGTATATATAAGTATGCACTACGTAACCTGTAATACAAGTGAATCAGCCTCCTACCCTCTATACGTGTGTGTGCACATACACACACACTCACAGAAACACACACACAGTGCCAGGGTTATTTACAGAGCACATGATAATATCATATTGTAAGGCACTTCCTTTAACAACATACTCCTGCAGGCAGCTTTGTCGGAAGTCCTCAATAAGAAGTAATTTGAAGGGTATAGTTGAAATGTCTCCCTTCTACCAAAATATTTCCATTGTGTACTTCAATGATGCCTGATATTTCAACATTGGTAGTCTGTTCATTTGTTCTCAGTCATTGGAATCTCCAAAGATCTTTCCTTTAAAATAAAATTTAAAAAATTATAGAAGAAACATTTTATGACACAATTAAGAATGAATTAATAGCTGAGATATTTCTAAAACATTTTTAACCACTTCCCTTTTATGTTTTTGGAGTGATGAGGTGGTGAGGGGTATAGAGTCCTAACATGGTATGTTCCAGTAGGGTAGCAGACGAGGGGGGAAAGGAGTGGGCTGGGAGTGCGGCACGAGGCGTGGCCTGGAAGGGCACAACAGAACCTGAGACCAAAAACAGTGAAAGTGTCGCTGGAGAGAAAGACAGGAGAATAACATTGACTACTTTAAAATTTCACCTGGGCTGGCCCCAAAGTGTGAAGCATTGAGTGTTTTCCTAATCCACACTGTCCACTGTGGTAGGTACTGGGATTTCAAAGGCAGTAAGACACGGCCCACTCCCTAGGAGATCACAACACCCTGAAATAATAGATAGTCAACTAACTCTGACTCAAATAAAGTCGACCCCATGCTCTGCTTGCTGTGGGATTAAATAGAACAGCAGTCTGTCTCAAGAAGTGTTGAAGTGCAATGTAGAACTCTACAATAGGTTTCTTTAAATAGGCACCGCAGGAGAGTCCCACAGTACCTCACCAAGAAACCTTCTCTGAATGTCTTCTTTAAACACCGTTTCCATTCCTCAATGTAACTGATAAACTCACTGTATTCTCCCCCACTCAGGCCCCTCACTGTCACACTTCTCTCCCTCCCTCCTTCTTCCTTTCCCTGCCTGCAGACACTGAGATCCTCCCTGCCATTGGCAGCCCCCACCACACACTCATCCTCCACGTGGTTGGTCTCTTTTCTGGACTTCTTTTTGCTTTTCTCATGTGATTTTCTCTTCATTCTAGCACAGAGTTTCTCAACCTTGGCATTATTGACGCTTTGAGTTCATTAGTTCTTTGTTGTAGGGGCCGAGTTGTGCCTTGTAGGATGCTTAACAGCATCCTGGGCCTTTACCTATTCTATGCCAGTAGCACCAAAAATGTGTCCAGACATTGCCAAATGTCCCCTAGGGAACAAATAGTTTAGAACAACTCTTCTCTGGATACATTCTCTTCCTCGTTACCTTGGTAATTGCAATACAGAGTAGAAAAGATGCCAGGAGGAATATTAAGACAGCACCTAACCCAGACGGGAAAGTTCAGAGAGGGCTCCCTGAAGGAAATATCAGAAATGTCAACACACACAGGAGGAAGAGTTTTCCACATTGAGATAACATAACGCGTGATATTATAAACAAGAGTGAAACTTCAGGGAAAATATTAAGTACTTCAGTGTCAGCAGGAAAGTGGTCAAGATATTTCCAGGAAGGTGGGTGCAAAGGAGAGAATGGAGGGCCTTTGTGACATGATGAGGAATTAAATCTTCTCCTAAGGTCACGAGGGGGTCACTAAAGCATTTTAAGCACACAAATAGTTTTATTTTAGAAAAATTATTTAGGTATCTTTATGTAAACTAAATTAGAGGCAACAAGGATAAAGGAAATTAGGAGGCTCTTATACATATTAACACTTATGTAATGTTTAAGATAACATGGTCACTGAGTGACACTCAATCCTAGTGTCATCCTGCTTCTATATCAAGATTCCAAAAAAGTCAAAAGCTTTGGCAATTTAAAAAGGAAATATCCTTTTCACACATGTGAGACTTTGGAAATGTACCCGTGAGTACTTAATCATAATTTTTATTAGATTTTGTTAGAATTTAATTTTTAACTTGTCATTTTTTCAATCTCCAAAGTCTGAAGTTCATCAAATCTTAGCATTTGAACTCTTCACCTATCTTCATGCCCTTTGGAGGTATTATCCACCATCTAGGTTGTAACTATAACCTATATTCTGATAACTCCAATTTACATCTCCAGTGAGAATCTCCCCACTTAATTCTCAACTCAACAACTACTCAACGTATAAGCTTGGATGTCTACTAGTCATCCCTCGCACAATCTATCAGCAAATTCTGAAAGCACCACCATTGATACATTTCACATAATTTTATAGCACACGCACACATACACACACTCACAAAACTAATGGTCATTTAATATTTCGAACATTATTCCTTTTTCTTTTTCCCCCATGTTGGTTGCAATGTGAGTTTCCATTTTTATAATCAGCCTTTACTCAGCTAACACTAGCTATTGTGCTGTACAGTTGAACATTAATTATGAGGCTTGCCCTTATGCCTTACTATTATGAGAATCATGTTTTATTTGACACTGTGTGCCTCAGAGCTGCTTACTATTAAATTGTGGCAGCACTATCACTTCCCAAATGGGTTGGCTTTAACCTAATCTCCAAATCCTTGTAGGCTCGTATCCATGGGCATGTTATAAACTGAAAGTACTTACTCATACATTCTTACCAATTGGAAAGAAACAGAAAATTTGGAGGAAAAAAGCCATGTAATATTCATGATCCATGGTCTATTACAAATTCTTCTATACCAAATAAGAAAAAGTAAAAGTGTTGGTGTATCTCCCCTTTACTCTTGTGTAATGGCATATTGTGAAATGGCATATTTCTTTTTCCAGTCTAACTAGTTATTTCAAATATATTTCGGTCAAAACTGTGTGTATATGAAACCTTAGGTCCCATACCATATTTCTTGATATTCGTGATAATTTCTATAATTAATGCATGACTATTAAGTTGCAAATAATACAATACACTGGGCTAGCAAAATAAGAAGAAAGAACACACCACGGAATATAGAATCATCTGAGAGAGCCAAAGGCAGAGATTGTAGAGGCATCAGAAATGAACTTGAAGCAAGTACTGGATACCAAGCAGTCTCTTTTGACTTCACTCATATTTGCTTTGCTCTGCAAATCTGCTTCATTCTTCTCTTATGTCTCATTCTACTTTCTTCTGATTCTTTGTTTTGTGAGGTAAAGTTTGGCCTGTAATGATTCTTGAGCTTATGTATTATTATTTCCATCATGAGACAGAATAACTTTCTGTCAGTCCCAATGTCTAATTCCCAGGAAGGGCATTCTATCTGATCCTATCAAATATTGCCAAAGAATTGGTATCTCGCTCCACTGAATACGTCTTTGTCCTCTATTGTAGATTGAGGGTGTGGGCAGTTAGTGGAGATGATCATGAGAAATCCCAAAGTTATCTGATATGGTACATTTAACGATTTAAATTATATTATGTTATTTTCTGTTTTGATTCAACACATATCAAACAAACACATTGAAAGTTCTGTCCGTGACAGATTTAGGAAAAAGGAAAAATAAAAAAGAGAGGAGAGAGGAGCCTCAATCCCTTTATCCCATTACCCTTTGCTAAAAGAACCGCACTAGTCAAGCTTTATTTCGCCAAAATTTGGGAGGCCCTCCTTTATTTGATTCCATTCAATTTATCCAGGTGTTATTCTACACATACCTTCTTTAGAAGATTCTCTGTTTCCATGCTCACTCCCAGCTCTGCGTTAATCAAACCATTCCGTCATCCCTGAGACCCCGTCTCTCTTATTTGCCTAATTTTACCTACTCCTTGAGGCCCTCCTCTATTCTGTTTTCACTAAACTTTGAATTTTTAATACACAGTCCAGGGTGCAAAATTTGCAAGAATAAAAACATTAATTTCCATTTTCAAGGAATATACAGTATTCTAATTGGGGAGGCAAACTTTCAAAATAAACAAATAATACAGTCTTATATATGCAAAAAATAGGCGTATCTGGAGGAGATGGGAGACATTCAAAGATTCCATTGGATGCACCCTTTCCTCTGTGTCCTTTGTCTCTCTGAGACTGTGACTATGTGAGGAAAGGATGGGAGTAACTCGCTTTCTTCACTTCACAGAGCTCCCTGCAGGGTCCCTATCACAGTGCTGCTTTTCAATAATGATTTACTAATTGATCTTTCTCTTTTCTAAGTTTCAACCTTTTCTGGAAATCCGAGAACCTAACAGCCATTCATTTCCAGGAATTGTAATAAAAAAAGCATTTGATGCCTGGGAAGGAAATTAATATCATCAACCAAAGTGCTCTTTCTCTAATGCACCAGAAAATGATGGGAAAGGCAGAGAATGTTCTCAAAAACTTGTATTAGGTGGAAGTGTGTCATCTAAATGATCAGCTTCATATTTGCTTCAAATAAAGCTAAGCTCTTCTTTTTGCTTCTCCGAGTAGGCAGCTGGACTTGGACTATTACAGCCTTTAATGTAAAAAGGTAAAGCATTTACCCCTTTATCCTGACTTTTTCAAATAGCCTTTTCCAGATGCACCTAAGATCCTAGGGGCATGAAGAAGGTTAGGAAAGGAAAATGAAAAGGGGTCCAATGATGAGACTTCAGGCACCCCTGCCCCCGCCCCAGACCCTCAGTGGACCATAGTGGACACCATGGGAACAGTGCAGAGATGCATTCTGGATCCGAATGTTTGTTATGGGCTACTTTAAAGAAACATATTATTTTTAGCAATATTGTAGGTTATAATGGTAGGATTATATTTACTAGATGTTAAAAGCAGTCCTGTACTTGTTAACTTTTTATGAGAATTCTTTAGCAATCCACATGTATTTCTTTAAGAATATAAGAAACAAAAATAAATTGTCCATTATTCTTAAAATTATATGATAAAGATAACATAAATTGGTATTCTGGGAGAAAACGTCTTTTACTACTTTATTAAATTTACTTTTATCCTCAAAGGGGATAAAACAACAGCAATAATATCAACAAGAAAAGTAGCAAGAAAACTAAAATCAAACTTCTGAATTTCTCAGGATTATAAATAATTTGTCTTTAAATCTTTAGCCTCTTTTTTTCCTGTAAGACCCAGCACCAGCATTGATGGGGTGACTGACTAAGGAGATGTACACCCGTCTGCAGTCAGGACCCTTCTGGCTCTCCCTGGTTCACAGAGACATCCCGCTGGGCCCCTTACCTGCTTCACCAGGCTCTTAAGGAGGCCATTGTCCACACTCCGTGTGACTGCCTCCCTCTCCCTCTGCCCTGTACATTCAGCGCCGAGGCATTGTTCTCAGGGACCTGGGCTCTTAGGTAGAGAAAGTTTGCATCACATTCTTTTCTCTGGAGGAGAGAATCTCTCTTACCAACCTGAAACAATTACTCGTCAGTGCTCACAGGATCAGGATGGATTCTGTGAGTCTCTCCAGGGAGCTCCATGGAGCCGGCCCCCTCTACCCCACAGGCTTCCACTCTACCCCTTCCTCCTTCCTACTCTGTGCCCCTGCCACATCAAAGGCCAAGATGTTTTTTGACAGTCTGCATTTTTTAAAGTATTATTGTGGTAAAAAATAGAACACAAAATTTATCATCTTAACCACTTTTAAGTGTAAAGTCCAGCAGTGTTAACTGCAGGCAGATTGTTGAGCAACAGATCTCAAGAACTTTTTCATCTGACTATCACCATTCTACTTTCTGTTTTTAAGAGTTTGACTGCTTTAGATACTCATATAAGTGGAATCATGCTGTCCTTGCTTTTTGTGACTGGCTTATTTCACTCAGTATAACGTCCCCAAGGTTCAGCCATGTTGTAGCATATGACAGGATTACCTTATTTTTAAGGTTAAATAATATTCCATCATATGTATGTATCACACATTATTTATCCATTCACCCACTGACAGATATATAGATTGCTTATATATTGACATTCTTAGTCATTGTGCATAATGCTGTATTGAACATGAGTGTGCAAATATCTGTCTGGGACCTGTTTTCAGTAGTTTTGGATATATATTCAGAAGTGGGATTGTTGAATCATAAGCTAATTCAATTTTTAATACTTTGAGAAACCTCCATATAGTTTTCCATAGCGGCTACATTGTTTTACATTCACACCAAAAGCGCACAAGGGTTCCAATTTCACTATATCCTCACTAATACTTGCTATTTTCTGTTCTATTTTTAGATAGTGGTTTTGGGTGTGAGGCGATATGGCATCATGGTTTTACTTGGCGTTTCCTTGGTGATTAGTGATGTTGAGCATCTTCATACATGCCTGTTGGACATTTGTATATCTCATTTGGAGAAATGTCTATTCAAGTCCTTTGCCTATCTTTTAGTCAGATAGTTTATATTTGTTGTTGGTGAGTTGCAGGAGTTCTTCACATATTCTAAATATTAACTCTTTATCAGATATATGGTTTGCAAATATTTTCTCCCCCTCTATAGGTTGTCTTTCCACTCTGTTAATTGTTTCCTTTACAGAGCATTTTTTTTTTAAGTTTGACTTAGTCCCTTTTGTTTATGTTTCCTTTTGTTCCCTGTGCTTTTGGTGTCATATTCAAGAAGTCATTGTTAAATACAATACCATGAAGCTATTCCTCTATGTTTTCTTCTAGGAGTTTTATTTATAGTTTCAGATCTTATTTTTAAGTTTTTAATTCGTTTTGAATTAGTTTTTGTGTATGGTGTAATGTAAGGGTCACATTTCATTTTCTGCATGTGGCTATCCAGTTTTCCCAGTATCGTTAGTTGAAAAGACTGTCCTTTCCTCTTTGTGTAGCCTTGGCACTCTTGTCAAAGATCACATGACCATATAGGTGAGAGATTATTTAGATGATTTCTATTCTGTTCCATTGGTCTATCTATCTGTCTTTATGCCAGTACCATACTGTTTTGATTACTGTAGCTTTGTACGTGTCCTAAAATCGGAAAGTGTGAGGCCTCCACCTATGTGTTTCTTTCCCAAGATTGTTTTGTCTATTCAGAGTCCTTTAAGATTTCATATGAATTTTAAGATTATATTTTCTATGTTTGCAAAAAATTACATCAAGATTTTGATAGGGATTGCATTGAATCTATACATTGCATTGTGTACAGACATATCTTGGAGATATTGCGGGTTCAGTTCCAGACCACTGAATAAAGTGAATATCACAATAAAGTGAGTCACACAAATGTTTTGGTTTCCCAGTGCACATAAAAGTTATGTTTACACTATACTGCAGTCTGTTAAGTATGAATAGCATAATGTCTTAAAAAACAATGTACATACCTTAATTAAAAAATGCTAACCATCATCTGGGCCTTCTGCAAGTCATAATCTTTTTGCTGATGGAGGGTCTTACCCCATTGTTGATGGCTACTGACTAATTAGGATGATGGTTGCAGAAGATTGGGGTGGTTATGGCAATTTCTTAAAATAAGACAACAATGAAGTTTGCTGCATCATTGACTCTTCCTTTCACAGAAGATTTCTCTGTAGCATGAGATGCTGTTTGATACCATTTTATCTAAGGTATGATTTCTTTCAAAATTGGACTCAATCCTCTCAAACTCTAACACTGCTTTATCAACTAAGTTTATGTAATATTCTAAATCCTTTGTTATCACTTCAACAATTTTTCATAGCATCTTCTCTAGGAGTAGATTCCATATCAAGGAACCATTTTCTTTGCTCATCCATTAGAAGCAACTCCTCATCCACTAAATTTTTATTATGAGATTGCAACAATTAGTCACATCTTTAGGATCCACTTCTGATTCTAGTTCTCTTGCTATATTTCTACTACATCTGCAGTTACTTCCTCCACTGAAATCTTGAATCCCTCAAACTCATCTGTGAGGGTTGGAATCAATTTCTTCCAAACTCCTGTTAATGTTGATATTTTGACCTCTTCTCATGAATAACAAATGTTCTTAATGGCATCTAGAATGGTGAATAGTTTCCAGAATTTTGCCCAGATCCATCAGAGGAGTCACAGTCTATGGAAGCTATAGTCTTATGAAATGTATTTCTTAAATAATAAGACTTGAAATTCAGAATTACTCCTTGATCCATGGGCTGCAGAATGGATGTTGTGTTAGCAGGCAAGAAAGAGACATTAATCTCATTGTACATCTCCATCAGAGCTCCTGAGTGCCTATGTACATTGTCAATGAGCAGAAATATTTTGAAATGAATCTTTTTTCTGAGCAGTAGATCTCAACACTTTTACCAGCATTGCTTACATAAATGATGAGCTTAAACAGTGGGCTTAAAATATTCAGTAAACGACATTGTAGACAGATGTGCTCTCATCCAGGCTTTGGTTTCCCATTTATAGAGCATGGGCAGAGTAGATTAAGCATAATTCTTAGGGCCCAAAGATTTTTGGAATGTAAATGAGCATTGGCTTCAACTTAAAGTTACCACCTGTGTTAGCCCCTAACAAGAGAGTCAGCCTGTCCTTTGAAGCTTTGAAGCCAGGCATTGACTTCTCCTCTCCAGCTATGAAAGTCCTAGATAACGTCTTACATTATAAGGCTATTTTTGTCTACATTGTAAATCTGTTGGTTAGTGTAGCCACTTTCATAAATTATTTTAGCTAAATTTTCTGGATAATTTGCTGCAGCTTCTACACAAGCACTTTCTGCTTCACCTTGCTTGTTTATGTTATGGAGATGGCATCTTTCCTTGAACCTCATGCTCCAACCTCTGCCAACTTCGAGCTATCCTTCTGCACCTCCCTCATCTCTCTCAGCCTTAATAGAATTGAAGAGAGGTAGGATCTTGCTCTGGATTAGGCTTTGGCTTAAGACAATGTTGTGGGTGCTTTGATGTTCTATCCAGACCACTAAAACTTTCTCCATATCAATGATAAGACTGTTTTACTTTCTTATCATTAGTGTGTTCACTGGAGTAGCACTTTTAATTTTCTTTAAGAACTTTTCCTTTGCATGCACAACTTGGCTATCTGTTTGATACCAAAAGCCTAGTTTTTGGCCTATCTCAGCTTTTGACATGCCTTGTTCACTAAGCTTAATCATTTCTAGCTTTTGATTTAAAGTGAGAGACATGTGACACTTCCCTTCACCAGAACACTTAGAGGCCACTTTAGGATTATTAATTGGTCTAACTTCAATATTATTGTGTCTCAGAGAATAGGGAAGCCTAAGGGAAGAGAGAGAGATGGGGGAATGGCTGGTCAGTGGAGCAGTTAGATCACACACGACATTTATTGATTAAGTTTGCCATCTTCTATGGGCCTGCTTTGTGGCACCCTAAAACAATTACAATAGTAACATCAAAGATCACTGATCACAGATCATGATAACAAAACAATAATGAAAAAGTTTAAAATATTGTGAGAATTACAAAAATGTGACACAGAGACATGAAGTGAGCAAATTCTTTTGGAAAAATGGTGCCAATAGACTTACTTGACACAGGGTTGCCACAAAGTTTCAATTTGTAAAAATCATGTTTGTGAAGCACAATAAAGTGAAGTACAATAAAATGAGGTATGCCTGTGCTATGCACATTTTAACAACATTAAATACTGAATACAGGATGTGTTTCCTGTGTACTGTGTCTTTAGTTTCTTTCAGCAATGTTTTATAGTTTTCAATGTATAAGTCTGTCACCTCCTTGGTTAAGCGTATTCCTAGGTATTTTATTTGTTTTAATACTGTTGTAAACTGAATTGTTCTCTTAATTTTCTTTTTAGAATGCTCTTTCTTGATACATAGAAATGCAATTGGTTTTTGCGTTGCTTTTTGTATCCTGCAACTTTGCTGAATTTGTTTATTAGTTCTAACAGCTTTTTTGGTGAAATCTTTAGGTTTTTCTACATATAAAACTATGTCCTCTTCAAATAGAGATAATTTTACTCTTGGCTTCCAATTTGGATGACTTTTATCTATGTATTTTTCTTGCCTAATTGCTCTGGCTGGAACTTCCAGTATTATGTTGAATAAAAATGGTGACATTAGGCATCCTTGCCTTTTTCCTCATATTAAAAATCTTTCAGTTTTTCATTGTTGAGTATGATGTTAGCTGTGTTTTTTTCATACATGGCCTTTATTATGCTGAAGTATCCCCTTCTAGTCTAGTTTGTTGACTTTTTATTATGAATGGGTGTTGAATGTCAAGTGCTTCTATTGAATTCATTGAGATGATCATATGGTTTTTGTCCTTTATTCTGTTAATGTGATGTATTGTATTGATTTAACCATCCTTGCATTCCCTGAATAAATCTCACATGATCATAGAGTATAATCCTTTACATTTTCTGTTGAATTTGGTTTGCTAGTATTTTGTTCAGAATTTTTGCATAAATATTTATCAAGCATATTGGTCTGTAGTTTTCTGTAGTATCTCTATCTGGTTTTAGTATCAGGACAATGCTGGCCTCTTAAATGACTTTGGAAGTGTTCCTTACTTTTCAATTGTTTTGGAAGAGTTTGAGAAGAATTTGTGTTAATTTCTCTTTAAATATGATAGAATTCTCCAGGGAAGCCATCTGGTCCAGGGCTTTTCTTTGTTGGGAAATTTTTGATTTCTGATTAAATTTCCTTACTATTTATAGTTTTGTTCAGATTTTTGTTTCTTCATGATTCAATTTCGGTAGGCTGTAGTTTTTTTAGGAATTTATCCATTTCTTCTCGGTTATCCAATATGTTGGTGTATAATTGTTCATTGTAATCTCTTATGATATAATTTTTGTGGCATCAGTTATAATGTTTCCTCCTTTATTTCTGACTTTTGCACATGTCTACTCTGTTTTTTTCTTAGTTTAGCTAAGGATGTGTTGATTTTGTTGAGCTTTTCAAACTATCAACTCTTAGTTTTGCTTATTTTTTCTATTGTTTTTCTGTACTTTATTTCATTGGTGTCTGCTCTAATCTTTATTATTTTCTTCTTTCTGCTAATTTTGAGTTGTTTGTTCTTCTTTTTCTAGTTCCTTGAGATGTAAACTTATGTTGTTTAATTAAGATCTTTCTTTAAATGTAGGCATTTATCATTATTAATTTCTTTTTTAGCATTGTTTTCCATGCATGCTATACATTTTGGTATATTGTGTCTTTATTTTCATTACTCTCAAAATATTTTCTAATTTCCTTTGTGACTCTTCTTTGACTCATTTTTTGTTTAGGAGTGAGTTGTTTAATTTCTACCTTTGTGAATTTTCCAATTTTCTTCTGTTATTTATATCTAGTTTCATTCTGTTGTGGTCAGAAAAGATACTTGGTATGATTTCAGTCCTCATATATTTGCTAAGACTTTTTTTTGGTCTTGCGTGAGATCTGTCCTAGAGAATGTTTCACGTGTACTTGAGAAAATGTCTATTCTGCTCTTGGTAAGGAGAGTGTTCGGTATATGTCTCCTAGGGCCAACTGTACAAGTACTCTGTTTCTTTATTGCTCTTTTCTCTAGTTTTTCTGTTCATTGTTTAAAGTTAGGTATTGAAACATCCTCCTATCATTGTGTTACTATTTCTCCCTTCAAATCTGCTTGTGTTTTCTTTATATATTTTGGTTCTCTGATGTTGGGCGCATGTATATTACTAATCACTATATTTTCCTGATGAATTAACCCTTTTATAGTATATAATGTCCTTCTTTGTCTTTTATGACAGTTTTTGACTTAAAGTCTATTGAGTCAGATGTAAGTTTGGTCACCTTTGCTCTCCCTTGGTTACAACTTGCATGCAATAGCTTTTCCCATTCTTTCACTTTCAGCCAATGTGTATCCTTACATCTAAAATGTATCTCTTGTAGATAGCATACAGTTGGACCGTATTTTTTAACTATTCAGCCATTCTGTATCTTTTGACTGGGAATTTTAGTCCATTTACATTTAAAATATGCTATTGTCTGAAAATATCCTTCAAAATTTATATGTTGAAATCCTAAACTCCCAAAGATGATAGCATTAGAACATGGGGCCTCTGAGAGATGCTTAAATCATGGGGGTGAAATCTTCATGGATAGGATTATTCCAGAGAGATCCCTAGCCCTTTCTACCATGTGAAGACTCAGTGAAAAGGTGCCATCTAGGAACTAGGAAATTAGCCCTCACCAGCCACCTCACTGAATCTACTTGCCCTATGATCTTGGACTTAGCCTCCAGAACAATGAGAAATAAATTTCTGTTGTTTAAAGTTACCCAGCCCATGATATTTTGTTTTAGTGGCCCAACAGACTAAGACAAAGTAATTACTGATAAGGAAGGACTTAATATTGCTGTTTTGATATTTTTTCCTGTATGTCTTATAGTTATTTTCTTCCTCTTTTCCTCTCTTGCTGCTTTCCTTTGTGTTTCATTGTTGCTTTGAAGAGATACACTTTGATTCCTTTCTCATTTTCTTTTGTGAATATTTTTTCCTGTGGTTACCATGAAGATTACATGAAAAATCTGATTGTTATAACAGTCTATTTTAAAGTGACAACAACTTCAATTACATACAAAAACTCTACTCTTTTACATACCTCTTTACTTTATGTTACCAATATCGCAAAATACATATTTTATTTTTTGTTTCAATTAACATTGCTTTATAGTTATAGTTACTTTTTAATTCTTTATGTTATAAATTCTATATCAGAATTACCTGTGGTTTATGCACCATATTACAGGAATCTGTAATTATTTATATATTTACCTTTGCCAGAGAGTTTGATATTTTCATATGGTTTCATGTTGCTGCCTGTCATTCTTTCATTTCAGCTTTAAGAATTTCCTTTAGCATTTCTTGTAAGGTAGGTCTAAGGGTAATGAAGCCCCTCAGCTTTTATTTGTCTGGGAATGTTTTTATTTTTCCTTCATTTTTGAAGGATGCATTTGCTGGATATAATATTCTTGCATGGTAGTTTTTATTTTTTCAAATAAGCTATCTGGTCCTTTCTCTCTTTTTTTCCCTGTTGACCTCCCATAATGTTTGTATTGGTCTACTTGATGGTGTCTGTCTCATAAGTCCTGTATGGTTTCTTCACTTTTCTTCATTCTTCTTTTTGATCCTTTGACTCTATAATTTGAAATGACATATCTTTGAGTTCAATGAGTCTTTCTTACACTTTATCAAGTTGGCTGCTGATCTTCTCTAGAGAAGTTTTCAATTCAGTTACAGTCATGCATCACTTCATGATGAGGATGTGCTCTGACAAACGTGTCACTAGGCAATTTTGTCATGTGTGAAAATCACGGAGTATACGTACACAAACCTATATGGTACAGCCTACTACACACATAGACTGTATGGTACCAATCTTATGGGACCACTATTGTAAATGTGGTCTTTTGTTGACTGAAATGTCACTATGCAGTGCATGACTGTATTGTATTCTTCAACTCCAGAATTTCTTTTTGGTTCTTTTCCTGGTTTCTGTCTCTTTGTTGGTATTCTCATTTTGTCATGCTTTGTTTTCCTGATTTTGTTTAGTTTTATATCTGTATTCTCTTGTAGCCCATTGAGCTTCTTTAAAGTGATTATTTGAATTTCTTTTCAGGTAGTTCATGGATCTTTATTTCTTTAGGTTTGGTTTCTGTAGATTTATTTTATTACTTTATTGGGCTATGTTTCCCTGTTTCTCTGTATACCTTGTTTATTTTGCTAAAATTTGAGCATTTGAAAAAACAGCTACCTCTCCTAGTCTTTACAGACTGGCTTCATGTGGGGAAAACCTTCACCAATCATCCTGGCTAGAGATTCCAGGGGCCTTTCCAGATTTTTATTGGAATGTGAATTCTCTTGTGCGTGTTATTTCTCAATTAGAGAGGTTTACTGGTTTCATTTTCAAAAGCTCATAATATCTTGCTCCCTCTCATGTCTCTGTCAGTTCTCTGGTCCTGCAATGAGTCACCAATCTCTCCTTTGTTCCCAGTGGGCATTAGGCATCCAGAATATGCCAGTTCCCCATAGTGCACTGAACCAGGTGCAATGGAAACCAGTCCCTCAGGCAGCCCCTGAAAAGCTGGAATATTGGACATGTGCTTCATTCTTCTCTTTCCCTCCCAAGAGAAAAGGCGTGAGATAGGCTCCTGATTGCACCCAACTGTGCTAGCTTGAGGGAATGGCTACTATGGGTAAATTACAATTTTCTTACCCATTTCAATGCAACTGTTTCTTGGCTTTCTGCTTGCGTAGAATACTGCAACTTCTTAGCTGGTTTCTAGAGTTCTCAAAAAGGTATTTTGGATTATATATTGTCATTGAGGCAGTGCCTCTATGGAAGAACAAGGTCTGGTACTTCCTATTCTGACATCTTGCTGATCTGTCATTATCTTCAAATCTTTAGATTTCTATAATAATTTTCATTTTTTATAAAAATAACGCATTCTTATTGGGGAAATTTATAATGTATAAAAAATATAGTGAACAAGCCGTAAGTACTCTGTTTTAGCATCTTTCCATTCATAATTTTTCTATCCATTATATCATGCTGATATCATTCTGCATATATAAATTTTACTTAACACTACATCATAAATATTGTCCACAAAATTACAAACTATTCATAAAAGTTTTTTGGAAGTTTCATAATATTCAACCATATAAATATTTCAAAATTTACTTGACCATTTCCTAATGTTACATCATTAAATTTTTGTTAGTATCAATGACAGAGTAGTAAAGTTTTGATTATATATCTTACTGAACTGAGAAGTGCTCTACTGTAGTGATTAAAAGTAAGTGAATTAATTAAGTTCTGCCACTTCCCAGCTGTGTGTCCATGGACAATTTTCTTAACATCTTGTACCTGGTTCCTGATGTATCAAATAGAGTACTAGAGTATACAACCCATGTGGTTGTTGTGAAGGATAAATGAATTGATATGAAAAAAACCCGATTAGAACAGTGCTCTACATTGCAAGTTCTTGATAAAATTTGGCTATTATTATTGCTGCTGCTACTATTAATACTAATGCTACTACTATATTCTAGAGTATAGAATGTTTAAAAGTGTTGGGCATTTTTCAGGCTGTGCTATTTATTGAGTTTGGTTCTTTTAATTGAGATGTTATTGAATAATACTCTGAAGTGTATGTATTTTTATAAACATTTATGCTATAGAAAACAGTTTTGTAGTTTTTTAAGGTTCTTAGTATACAGTGCATTGAAGATTGGAATTCTTAAGCATTTCTGAATTTTCATTTTACCTGAGTCAGCTGTCTTCACTGTCAAGCTTGAGTGGTGCCAGAACAGTAAGTTCTCATTCTTCTCAATCACAATCACTCAAACAGGAACATTTATTTGTAAGCTCCTTTTTGGGAAGCTTCCAGGACTATGTACTTTGGACATGTGTAAAATAAATTATTTCTCATATATAGCATAGAAGCACCACTGTTGAACTTTCTGCTGAGACTAAGTTTAATTTTTGCTATCTGTTTTGAATATACAAGGTAATTTCTAAAGGTAAGTGTCTATGATGTATGAGAAATATGGACAGGGAGAGTCAGGGTAAGGGGAGTGAGAGAGAATAAAAAGCTCCTTGTTTGTAATTGAAGTGGTTGCACTCAATATTTTCTCAATCAATAATCTATGGTTATTCGGGAAATTAAGTAATTTTCAATTCTATTTTCTTCCATGTCAGTGAAGAATCATAGGATATTGTTAAGAAGTAAGAAATATGTCAAATTGAATCAAAGAGACAGAATCACTGTATTATGAAATAAAATTTTCATTATAATAATAAGACCTTACACAATTGTGAGTGAAGCTAGCGAGGTAAGGATACGGAAGGGAAATTTGACTATCAGTAAAATGTTGCTAACAAGCTCTTTTGAAGATCTGGCATGCATACCAAAGTCAGACCCTAAAGGGAAACTGGGACACCAGGTATATGCAGCTGCCACAGTTGGACCACAAAAATGAACCAATGAAAAGTGTGGGGAAAGTTGTTCCCTCTGCATGGTTATTTCTTCTGCTGGTTGGCTGGCAAGTATCTCGTGATGGGCCTGGGTTTGTTATTGGCTGACTGGGCTGACTGTCTGGAAAAAATTCTGAATGCATTGCTCATGGATGGAGAGGACAAGCTGGAATCCTCTAAGAACTTTGCATCGATCTGTCACTTAATCTAACAAGAAGGATATTCACATCCATCTTCCAAAGGTCTTTCAAGTTTCTCTTTAGACCAATTCTAACTCAGAACCACACAGAATTGGTACCAGTATAACCAAGTTGATGCAACAGAATCCACCACATATCATAATGAAAAGTTGGGGGCTGCATAGGTGTGGTACAACGTGCAGAATACAGATCCTATACAATGGGTTATCTTAAAACTTGGCAGTGTCAAAAGATAGAAAAGGTAAAACAGCATGTTACCTTTCTAGTAAATAAATTTCTTTCAGCCTTTCTACAAATCAAGCTCCTCAACTTATGGTTTCCTTCCCTGCTTCATCTGGTTCAGCCTATTTAGGGCAGCTCATTTAAGCTTTCATTTATCCAGTTCATGGCCTGATCTGCATTCATTCTGTATGAGATAAGTGGTTCAGCAAGTGGTTCTATTCTTTACGGGCATTAGTCTTGAGCCACTTTTCTCAGTCTGCTTCTTGAATCTGAGTTTGTTCCACAGCCAAACTCTCTTGCTTTCTTATATTGTTGTGTGTTATAATCTTTTCATCTGCAATTGTCACTTTGCTTTGCTGTTTTTCATGTTTCTTTTGGCTATGATTTGGGTTTTGACAATAATTTGGGTTCCTTGTGTTGGTAGTTTTTGCCTTTAAGTAACATGTTTTGTTACTAAGTCACTTCAGCATTAACCAAGATCCTGCTCCCCTGGCTATTCACTCATTAGGCTTTCCACTTCCATGCCTAGTGGAACATGGAAAAGGGTGAAATATTCACCATTTTCAAGTTATTTCATTGCAATTTCTGCTGATGCTTTGTTTCTGATGATTTATTACATATTTGGAAGCAAAAAGTCTTCAGCTGAATTACTCTGACTCTTTAGTCTTTACCTAGATAGTCCTCACTAAAAATACCTCTGATAAAAAATAAAAAGAGGGAAGAAATTATAGCAGCAAGCTGATAGGCTCAGAAATTTAAAGTCCTCATCTCCCATGTAAACATTGAAAAAGAAAAACAACCACCACCAAAGACTGGCTAAAATAAATTCATAGGTGCTCTGGAAAGAGAGTCAAAACTCTACAATAACCAAGCAAATAGCCAATCAAAAAAATCCATGTTCGAACAATGGAAAATTTCATGATGTCATTATCTGTCCTTGTCCCATCCTCTTCTCAGAATGGCTTCCTCTTAGTTTGGAGGAGGTGGCAGCCTGGTTCCCTATTCCCTACCTTGAAACAGAGCGAACAGAGGAGGCCTTATTTACAGTGTTTTAATCTTTCTAAGTCCTATCTGAAAAACTGGTCTCTGTTTCATCTTAGAGCTCAGTGAGGGAAAAATGGTGTAACTTGAGTCTCAGTCTGGAAAAACAGTGTAAACAGTGACTAATACTTGTAAAATCTCAGGGAACTACAAACATGCAAGTGCCTGGGGCAAAAGATTAAGAGTAGAGGCATAAAATCAACCATGTAAGTTCCCAAGAAGCAGCTGGGGTGAGGCTACTTGGGAAATGATGACACTCTAATGCAGCAGTGTGTATGGGAACATTAAGGAAGTAACATGCAGGTCCAGGCAAGATGGATGCTTAGAAAAGAGCTGAGAAAGTCTTAAGTTTTCTCCTTGAGCTAACCCCTAGGATCAGAGCAAGCCCAGAAAATCACTGAAAGACTATCCCTGAACAAAGCCGGTCTGTAATGACTCAGAGAGTGGCTATTCTTTTAAATGCCCAGTTTTCAACAACAAAAAATCATATGGAATTCAAAGAAATAAAAAAATATGGCACATAAAGGGCAAAAAAAAAAAATCAGTCAACAGAAACCATTCGTGAAGAAACACAGAGAGTGGAGTTATTAGACAAAGATTTAAAAACAATTGTTTTAAATATACTCAAAAATCAAAAACAAAATATGGACAAAGAACTAAAGGTATTCCGGAAAATGATACATAAACAAATGAGACTATCAGCAAAGATAGAAATAATAAAAAATAATCTTAGAGCTAAAAGTTACAATAACTTAATTGAAAAACTCATTAAAGAGTTCAGCAGCAAACTCAACCAGGAAAAAGAAAGAATCAACAAACTTGAAGACAGGATAATTGAAATCATTGAGTCTAAGGAGTTGAAAGAAAAAAGAATGAAGAAAAGTGAACAGAGCCTGAGGAACTACAGAACACCTCATGCAGGATAATATACAATATTTGGAGAGTTCCAGAAGGACAAGAGAGAGAGAAAGCGAGAGAGAGCTTATTTGAAGTGATGGCCAAAACCTTACAAATTTGAGGAAAAATATGGGTCTATAAATCTAAAAAGCTTCACAATCACCAAGGAGTACAAAGTCAAAGAAATACACACTAAGACACAGGATAATCAAACAGTTGAAAGCCAAAGAAGAGAGTATCTTTAAAATAAAAAGAGAAAAGTAGGAGTCAGCTGGAGGTGCAGCGGTTAAGTTTTATGTTCCACTTTGGTGGCCCAGGATTCACTGGTTTGGATCCTGGATGTGGACCTATGCACCACTTGGCAAGCCGTGCTGTGGCAGGTGTCCCACATATAAAATAGTGGAAGATGAGCATAGATGTTAGCTCAGGGCCAGTCTTCCTCAGCAAATAGAGGAGGATTGGCAGCAGATGTTAGCTCAGGGCTAATCTTCCTCAATAAAAACAAAAAGAGACAAAAGAAATAAGTCATTTACAAGTAATCCTCAATAAGATTATCAGCCAATTACTTAGCAGAACACTTAGAGTCCAGAAAGTGGTGCAGATATATGTTTAAAGGGCTGAAAGAAAAACAACAAGTAAACTGTCAACCAATAATCTTACATTCAGGAGGAGAAATTAGGAAATTCCCAGATAAACAAAAGCTATTACACTGTGTCTACCCTACAAGAAATTCTAAAGGAAATCTCCCAAGTTGAAATGAAAAGACTGTGGAAAGTAACTCATAGTTTTATAAAAATATAAGGATCTCTTGTAAAAACAAATACATTGGCAAATGTAAAAGCCAGTACCATTGTAACTTTGATTTCTAACTCTACTTTTTGTTTTCCACTCAACTTAACCGAAGAATACATTGAAATAATTATAAGTCTATGTCTAAGACAGCTAAACCAAAACGAAGGCAAGAATGGAAGAATTGAGAGACAAAATCGTTATAAGATAAATATAAAAAAATTCAAAATGGTAAAAGTACGCCCTTCGACATTAGCAATTGCTTTAAATATAAATGGATTAAACTCCTTAATTAAAGGGCATGGATTGATAGGATTAAAAAAAACATGCTCCTCCTACATGCTATTTAAAAAGAAACATCATATATCTCAGGACACACATAGGTTATAGGTGAAAGGATGGAAAAAGATGGTACATACAATTAAAGGAGAGCTGGGTTGGCAAACTACTTATCAGACAAACTTTAAGTCAAAAATTCTTTCAGGAGACAAAGAAAGACATTCTATAATGGTAAAACAGTCAGTCCACCAGGAAGGCACAACAATTATAAACATATGTGCACCAAACAGAATTTCAAAATACTTGAAGCAAACATTGACAGAATTGAAGGGAGAAATAATTCTACAATAATACTTGGAGACTTCAATACCCTCCTGTCAGTAATGGATAGAACAACCAGACAGAAAATCAATACGGAAATAGAAGACCTGAAAAAAACTATAAACCAATTGGACTTAATACACATATACCGAACACTCCACCCAACAACAGCAGAATACATATATTTCTCTAGTGCACATGGAACACTCTTTGGGATAGACCATATGTTGAGGCATAAAACTAGTCTTAATAAATTTTTAAAGACTGAAATCCTGCAAAGTATCTTTTTCCAATTACAATGGAATGAAACTAAATTGAACAGCAGAAGGATAATGAAACAAAATAAAAATATGTGGAAATTAAACATCACACTCTTAAACATTGGTAAAAAGAAGAAATCAAAGGAAAATTTAAAAATGCTTTGATACAAATGAAAACAAAAAAATAAAATAATTTTCCAAACATTATACGATGCAATAAAAGCAATTATGAGAAGGAAATTTGTACCTCCAAATGCTAACATCAAAAAATAATAAAATTCTCAAATCAACAAATATTCTCATAAAGGATTAATACCTAGAATATATGGAAACCTTCTAAAACTCAACAACATAAAAACAAACAACTTGATTGAAAAACAGGCGAAGGACTTGAATAGACTTTTCCCCAAAGAAGATATACAAATGGTCAATAATATCATGGAAAGATGCTCAACATCACTAATCATTAAGGAAATGCAAATCACCACCAAAATGAAGTATTACTGTACACTCATTAGGGTGGTTATTATCAAAAAAAACAAAAAAATTAAAAACATAAAATAACGACTGCTAATGAGGACGTGGAAAACACGGAATCCCAGTGCACTGCTAGTGGGAAGGTAAAATAGTGCAGCCGTTTTAAAAAAAACAGTATTCACTTCCTCAAAAATTATAAATCTCATTACCGTATGATCCAGCAATTTCACTTCTGGTTATATACTCAAAAGAATTTCAAGCAGGGACACAAAGAAATATTTGTATACCCATGTTCAGGGCAGCATTATTGACAATAGCCAAAGTGTGAAAGTAATCCAAGTGTCCATCAACGAATAAATGGATAAACAAAATGTGGTATATACATACACTGAATATTGTTCAACCTTAAAAAACGAATAAAATTCTGACACATGCTACAACATGGAAGAACCTAAAGACAGTATGTTGAGTGAAATAAGCCAGTCCAAAAGAGCAAATACTGTATGATTCCATTAATGTGAAGCATTTAGAATAGTCAAATTCATAGAGACAAAAGTAAAATGGCAATTGCCAGGGCTGAGTGGGAGGGAGGAACAGGAAATTATTGTTTAATAGCTAGAGAGTTTCAGGTTTTCATGGTGAAAAAAGTTCTGGGCAAGGATGACGGTGATGGCTGCGCAACAATTAAGTACAAGTGTATGTATTTAATGCTATTGAACCATATACTTAAAAATGTTTAACATGGTAAATTTTGTGTTATGTACATTTTACCACAATTTGAAAAGAAAAAACTTTAAAAGGACTAAGAAAATGGACAAACGTTTGTCGTCTGATCAGTTGAAAGAAAAAGAAGCTAAATGTATTTATTTTTTTAAATATATTTTCTAGCTCACTTTAAAGATTAAGATTTTATAAAAAAAATGAACAATATAATAAGGTATTTTACACGAAAAAATGAATGAGTAGCACATAATATAATTATGAGATTAACCTAAATTAAAAGGTTATAATGAAGGAATTATATGATTATATCAAGACATAGATATAGATATGTATAGACATATACAGAAAATAAACATATTTCTTTTAAAGACCCTAATGTCCTTCAAAAGAACAAAATATTGCTAGTTTCAAACTTCTCTGAAACACAAGGTACTATAAGATAGGAAAACAATTTCCAATGATTTTTGAGTGACAAAAATTCCCATTGAAAATTTTAATATGACTATTTATACTGAAAGAAACTTAATGACCTTTCCAGAAATATAGGCAACTTGATACTAAACCATGCATTCTCTCATCTTTTAAAAAATAAATTAAAAACATACTCTGATTAAGAATTGAATCCAATTAATTGCTCAAAGTCTTCTGGGTTAATTTGAGCAGTAATTATTTCCCTTTGAGACTTAATTTCCTATTAAAATGTTAATGTTAATACTGCACAATCCAAATCAAAAACATAAGCCAAAACTGAGGTGGATCCACTAATGGAAATATAAGTGATAATGTTTATAAATTTCCATTCAAAATCTTGTGTTCAAGTTCTCCTTCTTGAATTGGTATAAAGATGATATCAGCACTATCACATTATTAACGTACCAAAAAATGTTTCCTTTCTTTGGAATCATGTGACTGACCACATTTTGATTGCATTTACTATTACTGAAATGAGGGTCCCCTTCTGTTTAAGGTGGTAAAGTGATCAGATGCACAGTACCCATCCTGTCCACCAATACTGATATGAGGATAAATAGAAAAGGAATTCCCCTTGGAGAAAAGGAGGGAGGGATGGAGGAAAAACTTAAAAGCCAAAATGATGAACAGCAGATGAAACTAAGGGAAACTGAACCTGATGATGGCTTTAACACCTACTCTGAGAAGGGAGATCTGACTGTAGATGCCATATGTTTGGGGAGATAGAACTGAGTTACTTTCGTAAAGTTAGGAGTCATAAAGTACTGTCTCATCAGTGAAACAAGTTCTGGAAACAAGCTACCCAGCAACAGTAGGAAGTCCTAAGAATATTCTAACTCCTGGGGAATGCCTGGAAAATGCATCACATGCAAAATAGCAGGAGTCCAGGCCTGCATCTCCCACACCTATAAGGTCCAAATTTATACTAATAGCATGATATAAGGGTATTAAGAGGATTAATTTCTACATTTATTTGCTCATCATTTATTCTTTAATCTTAACTCTTCCTTCTAAAAGTAGATGAAAACAGCTTTGTAGCTGTGAAACCAGAAGCGTGAAACATTTGGGAAACAAATGCAAATGTACTGTAGAGGTGCATTGCCACAGACAGGCACGTGGGAGAACCTCACTCGACGGGGAGCTCACTGGAAAAAAGTTACAAATCCAAGGGGAACACAAAACACTACAATGGCTTTTTCAAAAGACGAAATAGAATTATTGCTTACAACTGAAGGTAAGTAAAAGTGTCTTAAGGCAACTATAAAATTAATAGGTTTAAAATGCTCAATAACACACTGGAAGGATAAGAAATTATAAAGCAAGTAAAGAACAGTGTGGGAAAAATGTCATCCAGAAAAAAACCCACAAAATTATATAAATTAAAAATATGGTCAATCAAAAAATACCTTAATAGATAGATTAAGTAGCTAAGAGAGAATTAGATTCAAGAGAGATCTGAGGAAATCATGCAGAATCAAGAGAGAAACATAAACATAAAAAATACAGATGACAGGAGACTGGGAAGATCCATTGTGAAGATATATCACGCATAAAATGGGACTTTTAGGGGATAAACTATTGTCAACAACGAGGAAACAATATATGAAAACAAAATGTCTTTATATTTTCTAAAATTGTAGATTCATATGTAAGGCCTACACTGGGTCTTGAGCAGCATAAGTGAAGGTAATTATATACCTACACTATCAAATGATCAGGCAGGACTTCAAAGCAGTGAAAGATCCTCTTAAAAGTTTCACACAGGAAAATATCATAGACAAAAGGACGGAGACCATGACTGATATTTTATCAAGAAAAATAGATAACAGAAGACATTGAAATATTGCCTTCAAAGTTGTAGGACCTTTTAGGAGGATAAAACTATCAGTTAATTTTAAATTTTGCAAATATAGGTATAGATACCTACATAAAAATTAAGGATAAGCATTAAAAACACATAGCGTATTCGATTTCTGAACCAGCTGAGCAAACAGGAATATATTAAATTCAATGGGTCCAATAGAAGATAGAAAAGAAGTCACAAAAAATAAGCAAAGTAAAAGCATAGTAAATGGAGAAGAAAATGTTATATATTATGGGCAAATTAGTAAAAATAAAGCAGTAATGTAAATGGATTAAATTCATATGATTTAAACAATTTTCAATTCAGGTAAGAATTAAATGTGTAAAATTTCCATCAATTTTCTGTAATTATTGGTTACTAAGTGACACAATCTTTTAAGTTTAAGAACTATTTATTGACCAACTACCTCTACCAACGACCATAAGAACTGCGCTATATACGAAAGGAAAAGCGCTTAAATAAAAATCATACCTAACTTTTTTGATGGTTTAACTATGTGTCAGGGGCTTAACATACATTACCGTTATCCTTACAACAATTTTCTTGAGATAGTTATTGTTCTCATTTTATAGATGAAACAAGCTGAAAATAGTTTAAATACTTGCAAAGACTCATAAGAGACAGGGTTCAAAAATTCTAAGTTAATTACAGTCTGTGCTGTTTTTCATTATAATTCATTGCTTTTTCATAATGCTTTGAGCTTATAAATGATTTATGAAATCTAAGCTTTTTATCCTTATGATCATCCTGAGAATTAAATAAATAGAAGATTTCCCAATTTCATATATGTGAAAAACAAAAGGAAGAACAGTAAGGAATTTTACCAAGGTCACAATTGGCTTACTACAGAGTTGGAATAGAAATTCATATTCCAGCAAATTCCCATCTGAAAAGTCTCTTTCCACGACATCAAGATGATACCTTAGGGTTAAGAGTTTGCCTTGCTCATCTTAGTACATTGCACAACACTTAGCATCGTTGTACCTTAGCTATTCGTAGGTGCTCAGTTTAAAAGACTACATGAATGGATCAATGAACTAGTCACCAATGTTTCTTTAAGCTTGCAGTTTTTTACTTGAATTTTATCAATCCATCTCATTAATTAAATACAAACTTATTGAAGTAAAATTCAATAGAGCACTAGAGATACAAACAATGAATAAATGATGAAGAGTGATGTGCTAAAGCACACTAGTGGTGATAGGCATATAAAGTAAGAACTCCTACAGAAGGAAATGAAGACAGAAAGCTAGTTATGGGGAGAGGAGAGGGAGCTAAGATCAACTCTCCTGAAATCATTCAGTAAAAGCATTACTGAATGGATTGTTACTAACCCTACAAGAAATTACCATGAATGGAGGGTTTCAAAAGAAGATCCTAGACAGAGGTAAGAGCATATACAAAGGCTTGGAGGTTTTGTCATGTGGATGAAACACAAATAGTGTGGTGTGTATGAAAAACAGCATGTGGTCTGGCATCGTGGAGCATAAAGTACATAGAGTGGGGTGATAGGAATTGAAGAAGTGGTAAATAAAGTTCAAGTAGAGGATCTTGTATACCATGCCAAAGAGACTGCGTTTCATCTCGCAGGGTATGAGAAAATAGTATTAAAGTAAAATATGTCTCTTTAGAACACACACACACACACACACATCCCCGGGTTGTTGCTTTTGTAGGTAAGTTCCAAGGTGTATTCCTATATTAGTCAACAGCACACTCCCTAGTGGAGTCTTGCACGTATCTCTTTGGATGGTAAGGAGAATATCTGCTGAAATTCCTCTGTAAATATCTGAGAAACCTTCTAGGGTTCCTGAGTGTCAAAAAATCCTGTCATAAATTCAGACTCTCAGTATATTTTTAAATTATTACTTAGTCTTTCCCCAGTCATAAAAGTCTTTCCTCCCCTACTACATTTTTTAGTGAACATTTTATTTCATTTTTTCTTAATATTTTTCATTGTGGCAAAATATATTTACATAACATAAAATTTACCATTTTTACGTGCATAGTTTCAGTGGTGTTAGATACATTCACAGTGTTACGTCTCCATCACCACTATTTATCGCGAGCGTGTTTTCATCATCCCAAACGGGAACGCTGTAGCCCACGATACAATGACTCTTCACATTCCCTCCTCCCAGTCCCTGGTATTGTACTTTCTGTCTCTGTGGATTTGAATAAAGTATCTTCTACTTTCTGTTTCTATGGATTTGACCAGTTATTTCATGTAAGTGGAATCATGCAATATTTGTTCTTCTGTGTCCAGCTTATTTCACTTAGCGTAATGTCTTCAGTGTTTATCTCTGCTGTAACATATGTCAGAATTACCTTCCTTTTATGGCTAAATAATATTTTATTTTATACAGACAGACACACACATATGTGTGATACATATATATATCTCACAATTTTTTCTTCATTCATCCACCACATTTTTGTTGTCTCCAGCTTTGAATAGGGCTGTGAATATTGCTGCTATGAAAATTGGTGTACAAATACTTGTTTGAGTCCTGATTTCAATTATTTGGGGTATCCTCTCAGTAGTGGAATTGCTGGATCATATGATAATTCTATGCATAATTTATTGGAGGAACGGCCATACAATTTTTCACAGCAGCTGCACCATTTTACATTTCCACCAGCAATGCACAAGGGTTCCAATTTTTTCACATCCTTTCCAGGACTTGTTTTTTCCATTTTTTTTAAATTGATAATTGCCTTCCTAACGTGTGTGAAGTGGTACCTCATTGTGGTTTCGATTTGCACTTTCCTCATGATTAGTGATGTCAGGCATCTTTTCATCAGCTTATTGACCTTTGTATATATTCTTTGGAAAAATGTCTATTCAAGTTCTTTGTCCATTTTTTAAATTGGATTGTTTATTTATTTTACTGCTAAGTTGTAGGGATTCTCGGTATGTTCTTCATATAAATCCCTTATCAGATATGCAGTTTACAGATATTTTCTCCCATTCTGTGAGTTGCCTTTTTATTCTATTGATAATGTTCTTTGATGTACAACAGGTTTTTATTTTGATAAAGTCTAATTTGCCTCTTTTTTCTTTTGTTGCCTGTGCCTTTGGCATCATATCCAAGGAATAATTGTCAAATTCAATGTGAAGAAGCCTTGGTCCTGTGTTTTCCTCTAAGAGTTTTATAGTTTTAGATCTTATTTTTTAGTTCTTTGATCTATTTTGAGTTAATTTTTGTATACGGTGTAAGGTAAGGGGTCAACTTCATTCTTTTGTGTGTGGAGATCCAGTTTTCATAGCACCATTTGTTGAAAAGACTATCCTTTCTCCACTCGGTAGCCTTGGCGCCCCTTGTTGAGACCATTTGATCACAGACACAAGGGTTTATTTCTGGGCTCTCTATTCACTTCCATTGGTCTATATGCAGGTCTCTAAAATACTGCCAAATTGGGCCGGCCCCAGTGGCCTAGTGGTTAAGTTCCACACACTTCACTTTGGCAGCCTGGGTTTGGTTCCTCAGCAAAAAGAGGAAGATTGGCAAAAGATGTTAGCTCAGGGTAAATTTTCCTCAGGAAAAAAAAAAAAGTATCAAAGTGTTTTATTACTGTAGCTTTGTAAAATGTTTCAAAATCAGGAAGTATGATACCTCCAGCATTGTTATTCTTTTTCAAGATTGGCTAGTTGGAATCCATTGAGATTTCTTAGGCAGTTTAGAATTTTTTTTTTCTTTTTCTGAAAAAAAAAAGAAAATCCGTCATTGGGATTTTGATAGGGATTGCATGGAATCTGCAATTGCTTTGGATTGTGTTGAATTTTTAACAATACTAAATCTTCCAACCCATGAACATGAGATATGTTCCCATTTATTTCTGTTTTCTTTAATTTCCTCAGCAATGTTTTGTAATTTTAATTGTACAAGTCTTTCACCTCCTTGGCTAAGTTTATTCCTTAGTGTTTTATTCTTTTCAGTGCTATTGCAAATGGGATTGTTTTCTTAATTTACTTTTTGGATTGTTTATTGTTAGTGTGTGGAAACAGAGTTGATTTTTGCTTTTGATTGTATCCTGCTACTTTGCTGTATGCCTCTTTTACATCTGACAGGTTCTTTTGTGTGTGGGATTTTAGGGGATTCTACGTATAAGATCATATAATCTGCAAACACACATCAGACTAATTCTTCCTATACAATTGGATGATTTTATTTCTTTTGTTTTTGGCCTAATTTCTTTGTCTCGGATTTCCAATACCATGTTGAAGAGAAGTGATGAAATCAGGCATCCTTGTGTTTTTCCTGATCTTAGAGGAATATCTTTCAGTCTTTTGCCATTGAGTATGATGTTCACTGTGCGTTTTCCATATGACTTCTATTATGTTGAAGTGGTTCCTTATATTCCTACTTTTTTAGATTGTTTTTATCACGAAACAGCATTGAATTTTGCCAAATGTTTTTCTGCATCAATTGAGATGATCATGTGGGTTTTGTTCTTTATTCTGTTAATGCAGTGTATTATATTGATTGATTTTCACCTGTTGAGCCATTCTTGCCTTCCAGGAATAAATTGCACTTGATCATGATACATGAGCCCATCAACATGATGTTGATTTTGGTTTGGCAATATTTTGTGCAGGATTTTTGTATCAATATTCATCAGAGATATTGGTCCATATTTTTCTACTCGTGTAATGTCTCTGTACAGCTTTAGTGCCAGGGCAATAATGACCTCATACACTGAGTTTGGAAGTATCCTCTCCTCTTCAAGTTTTCACAATATTTGAAAGGGATTGTTGTTATGTCTTTTTAAGATGTTTGATAGAATTCGCTAACAAAGATATTGGGTCCAGGACATTTCTTTCTCAGAAGATTTTTTTTCTATTGACGTCATAATAGTTTATAACATTGTGAAATTTCAGTTGTACATTATTATTTCTCAGTCACTATGTAAATATTCCCCGTTACTCCTTATGCCCACTCTCCAACTCCTTCCTCTCTGGTAACTATTAATCTGTTCTCTTTGTCCATGGGTTAGTTTCTTTCACATACTAGTGAAATCATGGGATGTTTGTCTTTCTCTGTCTGCCTTATTTTGCTTAACATAATATCCTCTAGGTTTATCCATGTTGTTGTGAATGGGAAGATTTTGTCTTTTTTATGGCTGAGTAGTATTCCATTGAATATATATACCACATCTAATTTATCCACTCATCAGTTTATAAGCACTTGAGTTGCTTCCATGTCTTGGCGACTGTGAACAATGCTGCAATGAACATAGGGGTGCATAAGTCTCTTTGAATTGTTGATTTCATTTTCTTTGGCTAAATACTCAGTAGTGGGACAGCTGGATCATATGGTCTTTCTATTTTTAATTTTTTGAGAAATCTCCATACTGTTTTCCATAGTGGTTGCACCAGTTCGCATTCCCACCAGCAGTATACGAGCATTCCCTTTTCTCCACATCCTCTACAACATTTGTTCTTTGTTGTCTTGGTGATTCTAGCCATTCTGATCAGTGTAAGGTGATATCTTAGTGTAGTTTTGATTTGCATTTCCTTGATGATTAGTGATGTTGAACATCTTTCCATGTGTCTGTTGGCCATCTGATTAACTTCTGTGGAGAAATATCTGTTCATATCCTCGGCTCAGTTTTTGATCAGGTTGTTTGCTTTGTTTGTTGTTGAGTTGTGTGAGTTCTTTATATATTTTGGAGATCAATCCTTTGTTGGATATGTGATTTGGAAATATCTTCTCTCCGTCGTTGGGTTGTCTTTTCATTTTGTTCATGGGTTCCTTTGCTGTGCAGAAGCTCTTTAGTGAGATGAAGTCCCACTTTTTTTATTTTTTGGTTTTTGTTGCTTGTCCGAGTAGACATGGTATTTGAAAAGGTCCTTCTAAGACTGATATCAAAGAATGTACTGCCTATATTTTCTTCTATGAGTTTTATGGTTTCAGGTCTTACCTTCAAGTCTTTAATCCATTTTGAGTTAATTTTTGTGTGTGGTGTAAGATAATGGTCTACTTTCATTCTTTTACATGTGGCTGTCCAGTTTTCCCAACACCATTTATTGAAGAGACTGCCCTTTCTGCTTTGTATGTTCTTAGGTCCTTTGTCGAAGATTAGCTTTAGATGTATGGTCTTATTTCTGGGATTTCAGTTCTTTCCATTGATCTGTGTGTCTGTCTTTGTACGAGTATCATGCTGTTTTGAATACTATAGCTTTGTAGTATATTTTGAAGTCAGAGATTGTCATGCTTCCAGCTTTGTTCTTTTTTCTCAGGATTGCTTTAGCTATTCAGGGTCTTTTGTTGCCCCTATGAATTTTAGGATTCTTTGTTCTATTTTCATGAACAATGTCATTGGGACTCTAATTGGGATTTCATTGAATCTGTATATTTCTTGAGGTAATATGGACATTTTAACTATGTTTATTCTTCCAATCCGTGTGCATGGAGCATCTTTCCATTTCTTTATGTCATTATCACTTTCTTTCAATAATGTCTCATAGTTTTCATTGCATAGGTCTTTCACTTCCTTGGTTAAATTTATTCTATTTTTTTGTTGTTGTTGGGATTGCAAATGGGACTGTGTTCTTGAGTTCTCTTTCTGTTAGTTCATTACTAGAGTGTAGAAATGCAACTGATTTTTGTAAATTGAGTTTCTAGCTTGCAGCTTTGCTCTAATTGTTGATTATTTCTCTAGTTTTCTGTTGGATTCTTTAGGATTTTCTATATATAAAAATCATGTCATCTGCAAACAGTGACAGTTTCACTTCTTCATTGCCTATTTGGATTCCTTTTATTTCCTTTTCTTGCCTAATTGCTCTGGCCAAAATCTCCAGTACTATGTTGAATAAGAGTGGTGAGAGTGGGAACCCTGGTCTTGTTCCTGTTCTCAGAGGGATGGCTTTCAGTTTTTCCCCATTGAGCATGAGTGGGTTTTGTCTTATATGGCCTTTATATTGAGGTACTTTCCTTCTATACCCATTTTATTGAAAGTTCTTGTCATAAATGGATGTGGGATCCTATCGAATGCTTTTTCTGTGTCTATTGAAATGATCATGTGGTTTTTATTCCTCATTTTGGTAATGTGGTGTATGACATTGACTGATTTGCCGATGTTGAACCGTCCCTGTGTCCCTGGTATAAATCCAAATTGATCACGGTGTATGATCTTTTTAATGCATTGCTATATTCGATTTGCCAATATTTAGTTAAGGATTTTTGCATCTGTGTTCATCAGTAATATTGGCCTGTAATTTTCCTATTTTGTGTTGTCCTTGTCTGGCTTTGAAATCAGGGTGATGTTGGCCTCATAGAATGCATTAGGAAGTGTTCTATCTTCTTCAATTTTTTGGAATAGTTTGAGAAGTATAGGTAATAAATCTTCTTTGAAGGTTTGGTAGAATTCTCCAGAGAAGCTGTCTTGTCCTAGACTTCTATTTTTGGGGAGTTTTTTGATTACTGTTTCAATCTCTTTACTTGTGATTGTTCTATTCAGATTGTCTATTTATTCTTGATTCAGTTTTGGGAGATTGTAAGTGTCTAAGAATTTATCCATTTCTTCTAGATTGTCCAATTCATTGGCAGATAGTTTTTCATAGTATTGTCTCATAATCTTTTGTATTTCTGTGGTATCCATTGTAATTTCTCCTCTTTCACTTCTAATTTTATTTCTTTGAGCCTTCTCTCTTTTTTCCCTAGTGAGTCTGACTAAAGATTTGTCAATTTTGTTTATCTTCTCAAAGAACTAGCTCTTTGTTTTGTTGATCCTTTCTACTGTCTTTTTTTGTTTAAAGTTCATTTATTTCTGCTCAAATTTTTATCATTTCCCTCCTTATAATGAATTTGGGCTTTGTTTGTTCTCATTTTTCTAATTCTGTTAGCTGTAGCTTGAGATTACTTGTTTGGGATTTTTCTTGTTTGTTAAAGTGAGCCTGTATTTCAATGAATTTCCCTCTTAGTACCACTTTTGCTGCATCTCATATGAGCTGGTGTGATGTGCTTTCGTATTCATTTGTCTCCAGACATTTTTTCATTTCTCCTTTAATTTATTCAATAGTCCATTAGTTCTGTAGTGTGTTTTTAGTCTCCACATTTTTGTCCCTTCCCAGTTTGTTTCTTGTAGTTGATTTCCAGTTTCATGGCATTATGGTCAGGAATGATTCTTGAAATTCTTTCAATCTTTTTAAATTTATTGAGGCTTGCCTTGCTTTTCAACATATGGTCTGTCCTTGAGATTATTCTATGCACACTTGAGAAGAATGTTTATTCTACTGCTTTTGGATGAAGTATTAAATATATACATATATATATATTCATTCACAAAGTCCATCTAGTCTAATTTTGCATTTAATTCCACTATTTTCTTGTTGACTTTCTGTCTGGATGAGCTTTCCATTGATATAAGAGGAATGTTAAGGTCCCTTACTGTTATTGTCTTGTTAATATCTCCTTTTAGGTTTGTTAATAGTTGCTTTATTTATCTTGGTGTTCCTGTGTTGGGTGCATAGATATTTATAAGTGTTACGTCTTCTTGGTGGAGTGTCTTTTTTATCATTATTTACTGACCTTCTTTTATCTTTTTGCCTGTTTTATCTTGAAGTCTACTTTGTCTGATATAACTATGACAACACCTGCTTTCTTTTGTTCACCATCAGCTTGGAGTATCATCTTCCATCCCTTCACTCTGAACCTGTGTTTGTCTTTGGAGCTGAGATGTTTCCTGAAGGCACTATATTGTTGGTTCTTGTTTTTTAGTCCATCCTGCCACTCTGTGTCTTTTGATTGGAGAATTCAATCCATTTACATTTAGAGTGTTTATTGATATATGAGGGCTTAATGATGCCATTTTATCACTTGTTTTCTGGTTCTTCTGCATTTCCTTTGTTTCTCATCCAGTGTATTTCAGACTACCAATTTGGTTAGATAGTTTTCTGTGCTGATTTTCTTAGTTTTCTCCTTATTTGCCTTTTGTGTCTCTGTTCTAATTATTTGTTTAGTGGTTACCATGAGATTTGTGTAAAAAATCTTATAGATGAGATAGTCTACTTTTTGATAGCCTCTTATTGCCTAGACTAAACCAATTCCATCCCTTTCCGCTTCCCCTTCGAAGTTCTTATTGTCACAACTTATTACATCTTGTGTTGTGACTTTGTGGTTAAAATGACAAGATTATGTTTATTTTTGGTGTTTTCCTTTCCTTTATCTTTAATGTTATAATTAAGTGTTTGCTAACCTGTTCTGATAAAGACCTTCAATTTCCTGATTTTGTCTGTTTATCTCCATCCTCAAGGTTTTGTAATCACCTTTTTTTTTTTTCAATTATGAGGTTCTTCGTGAGTATTTCTTGTAGGGGAGGTCTTATAGTGATGAACTCCCTCAACCTCTGTTTTTCTGGGAAAGATTTATTTCTACATCATATCTGAAGGGTGTTTTTGCTGGATAGAGTGTTCATGGCTGACAGTTTTTTCTTTCAGAATTTTGAATATATCATTCCACTCTCTCTTAGCCTATAAAGTTTCTGCTGAGAAATGTACTAAAAACCTGATAAGGGTTCCTTTGTAAGTTATTTTCTTCTGCCTTGCTGCCCTTAATATTTTGTCTTTGTCATTGACTTTTGCCAACTTTACTACTATATGCCTTGGAGAAGGTCATTTTACAGTGATATAGTTTGGAGATCTATTGGCTTATTTCACATGTATTTCTAGCTCCTTCCCCAGGTTTGGAAAGTTCTCAACTACTATTTCTTTGAAAAAGCTCTCTGCTCTATTCTCCCTCTCTTCTCACTCTGGAAGACCTATAATCCTTTATGTTGCATTTCCTAATTGACTCAGATATTTCTTGGAGAATTTCTTAATTTCTTTTTAGTCTTAGTTCTCTCTCCTCCTCCATCTGAAGCATTTCTATATTTCTGTCCTCAAGACTGCTGATTCATCCTTCATAATATCAGCTCTATTGTTCAGGGAGTCCAGATTTTTATTTATCTCTACCATTGTGTTTTTCATCTCCAACGTTTCTGATTGGTTCTTCTTTATAGTTTCAATCTCTTTTGTGAAGAATTCCCTCTGTTTATTAAATTTGTTCCTGATTTAATTGAACTGTCTATCTGTATTTTCCTTTAACTCATTAAGTATTTTTTTATGATAGCTATTTTGAATTCTCTGTCATTTTGATTATAAATTTCTGTGCCTTCAGGATTGTTTTCTGTGTACTTGTCATTTTCTTTCTGGTCTGGACATTTAATATATTTTTTCATAGTACTTCATGGCCTGGATTTGTGCCTCCACATAGAGATAATATTTGGTTGCAGCTTCCACCTGTCATCCCTGAGGGGAGGAGGCAGGAGCTGTGTAATGTGAGCCCACTAGGCTCTCCATAAGCTGTGCCTGTCTGAGCCTGGCCCACTCCTTGAGTTCACAGCAGCCTTCTGGGGTCTCCCACAAAATGGGAAAGCAATCACCTGGGCGATCCAGGCTGCTGCCACCTGCTCCCACAGTCCTACTCAGATGCTCTCCCCCAATTCAGGACTGCAGCAGCACTGTGGGCCTTCACAGCCACTGGGAGCTCATTTGCCCCAACTCACAGCTCTGCTACTGTCTGGTCCTATGTTGTACCAGCTGTTATGTTTGGTGGGTGGACCTTCCCACTGGGTCTGAGGCAGAGCTGCTCCCTGGGACCGTGGTGGGATTGTGGACTCTTCCACCAATCAAGAGAGTGATCACACAGGGGCCCAGTGCTGCTGTTGCCTGCTCCTACAATCCTGTAGATTTAGACTCCCCCCTTTGTGGCCACAGTGGTGCTGTGGTTATTTGCGGCAGCCTGGAGCTCGTTCACCCAGGCTTCAGATACACCACTGTCTGCTCCTACGTCTGCTCCTACATCACACCAGCTCCTGTTCTTGGTGGGCAGGGCCCCACCACTGGGTCCAAGCCAGAGACACTCCCTGGGACAGTAGTGGGACTGTGGGCTTTCCCACTGGACTGGAGAGCAATCATGTTGGGGCTCAGGGCTGCTGCTACCTGCTCCCACAGTGCTGCTGAGTCACACTCCCTACTTTGGGACTGCAGCAGTACTATGGGCACTAAAGGCAGCCAGGGCCTTGTTCACCTGGGCTCACAGATCCTCTGCCATCTGGCCCTAGGTTGCACCAGACTTAGTGCTTGGTGGGCAAGGCCTAGCCAGTGAGTCTGAGCCTGGGCTGCTCCCTGTGGACCACACAGACATGTGGACTCTCCCACTGGATGGAGAAGTGATCGGGTGGGGGCTTAGGGCTGCTGTGACTTATTTCCACAGTTGTCCCAAGGCACACACCCACCCTTGGGGCCACAGGGGTGTTATGAGTACTTCAGCCAGGAGAGCAGTCACACTCTAGTACCGGGCTGCCTGGGGGCAGGAGACTGCTCACCTATGTCTACCACCTCCCTGGGGGTAGTCTGCCCACCTTCAGATGTATAGCAGCACCAGCCTCTCAGGCATCCTGATGTGCTGTGTGTGTATCCTCTGCTGATCAATGAATGTCCATTTACTTGTAGTTCAAAGTGGGAGAGACAAAAGGAACCACTCACTCTGCCATCTTTCTGACATCCTCTCATTAATTTACATTTTTAAACATTTTTTTCACCTTCTAAGGAAAACAATATCTAAAGACTACTCACAATAAAGCAACCCCCCAAAATGTCTCCTATTTCCATTTCCCCACCATCTGCATCATAGAGATTAGCCGTAATTTTTAGTTCCAAGTAGCTATTAATTTTTATTTTTTGTATAATGCTTCAACAGGTTTTTGACTTATTACTATTATTTAGTGATATTGTTGTTCACAATTCTTTATTTTACAACTCTCTCTTTCTTAACTGTGTCATTTAATGTTAATATTTTTTTTTAGAAAGGTCTTCTATAGTGGCAATATTTCTGAATCTGTGTATGCCTGAAAATATTTTATGTCCTTTTGTTGATGCTTATAATTTCTATAAGTTCAAATACTTCTTTGAAATAAAAGCTCAGTATTTAGTGTTGTTAATCAACAATTAGCCACCAACCTTATCCTAGTTTATTTTAAATAGACTTTTCTTTTTCCCATTTCTTCTTTGCTACAATTTGAAAATAATTTTTATTTTCTAAAATTTTATTACATTATGCCTAGATAATTTTTCATTGAGTCGTCCTTGAATTTTGTTAAGACCTTTATTCTGCCCTGGGGATATTTTGTCATTATTACTTTGATCATTTTTGCTCCTTTATTCTCTATTTTCTCTGGGTCTGTAATTACTATTACATGTATTTTGGAACTTTTGGGTCATTGTGCTTCTTCTCTTCATGATCCTTGATCTCCACGAACCATTTTCTAGGAAGAGAGAAGCCATCTGCTCCATCTTTCAGCACGCTAATTCAGTTGTGTTAATTTTGTTATCTAGTATATCTTGGTGCCTTTAAAAAATAAATTTTGCACTTTATATTTCTGAATTCTTTATTTTTTATAGTATAAAAACCAGTTTTTGGTTGTTTTTGTGTTTGGATGTCTTGTTCTCTCTACTCTCTGTGAGAATATTTATTGTAATCACTTTAGAATACTCTTCTCTGAGTCACATTTTTCTCGTTTTTTCACTTATTTTTCATAATATTTGTTCCCCTTGGGTAGCTTTTGGAGAAAATCAAACCTTGTGCTGAGATATATTTGTTTCGCCTCTCTTTAGATTCCAAGTATATGGCCAGATGAATGTGTTCTGTTGATTACACTAAACTCTATATGTAGCACCTTTGCAACAGAAGAAGTTGATGGTGTTTATTTGGCATCTACATGGAAGACAATATTAGGAAACTTCTTTGGAAATAGGTCAGAGAATGTGTAAAAGTCATTTAGATGAATAAATGTAAGAATTAATGCTCCTGGAGACAAACTGGACTCTTAGGTTTACCCTACACATCAATGTATACGAAACAAAAGAAAACTAGATAGAGACAATATTTGTAACTTCTGTAAATTTTCTAACTATTCAGTTATTATTGATATTTCAGGATGTTTGGAGCACACTTTATGACTTTCAAATTAAGCATTCACTACATAAAGTTTACTACACAAAGAATCAGAATTGGAAAGACATTTCATACTTTAATATATAAATGTGTTGGGCACAAAGGGAAAATTAATATAGAAAGGTGCTTTCTCTGAGAAAAATATAAGGCACAGCTGTGTCCCTGCATGTGGGACAGCCTAGAGAAGAGAATTCTCTAGTGAAATAAGACTCTAGAGAACTTCTAAGTTTGAATTTTGACTGCTGCTTTGGGCATATTGCTCGCACGTTTTGCCTGGAGCAACTTCCATATAGCTCAGATTTTCTTAATCAGAGGCAGGAGGACAATGTAAGCATGGGATCATGCTTGAAAGGCCATGGGAGTGATTCCCAAAAGGTGCCACCTGCTGCTTGTCATCTCCTTCTGCAGACCTCGGAGGTGAATAAGTTCAGTTAAGGAGAGCAGCTCTTGGAAAAGTGTAGTCCTTCTCATGAAGGCACTAGAAAGTACCCTAAGGAATATGAATAACAGCATAATAATATAAAATGAACAAAATAAATACCCTTAAAAATAAGGGAAGATATTATCCACATTAATCATGAGCACACAATCTTGAGAAATAATTATTTGTGCATACTGTGTGGATTTGTCAGCTATCACCTAACTATGCTGCTACAAACAGCATCTTAACTCAGTGCTCACCATGACAATTTTTATTTTTATTTCTCGTGTGTCTGTAGCTCAAGTGAAATTGACCCCCAGTCTTGGTTGACTTCAGATCTGCTTTACATCTCTCCACATTCTCTTTGGGACTGCAGCTTCCCTGGGCATGGTGTCAAAAATCATTGAAGTGCAAGGCTGCTTATCAAGCCATGCTGGGCAGGTGTCCCACATATAAAGTAGAGGAAGATAAGCACGGATGTTAGCTCGGGGCCAATCTTCCTCAGCAAAAAGAGGAGGATTGGTGGCAGATGTTAGCTCAGGGCTAATCTTCCTCAAAAAAAAAAGAAGAATTGAAGTGCAAGGGACAACTCAAATGTGCATATACATATAGTACTTTGATTATGTCATGCCTACTAATATTCCACTGTGAAAGCAAGTCAAGGGATGGAGAAGAAAAAAATCTATTCACCATGAAGTCATGTCAAAGGCTTGAATATACTTCTTTTAAAGGAAGAAGTGAAAAATTGAGGGACTGATTTAATTTACCATTGTCTACCCACTTGATCAAAACTGTTTGTGTCATTTCCACACACAGCATGCTGTCACTCCTTCCTCAAGGCACCCCAAAGTCTCATTCATTCATGGTACCAGGCCTGAAGCCCAGGAGTTTGGGATCTACATAACATTCTGATACAGCTCCTCTAGATTTAGAGACCCAGGAACTCAAAATATCAGGATACCTCCTTTAACTAGTCACTTTCCCCCTCACTAAATTCATAAGATGTAAAAGAAACTAGGTAATTGTACTAATAGGTATGGAAACATGGTGGTTGAAGTTATAAACTCAATGAACGGATAGAAGAACCATATGGATAAATCCAAGGAGTGAACAGTGAGCTTGATTACCACTTTACAGAACTCTCCTGAAGGCATCAGGAAAGAATAAAGAGATGCAAAGAAAGACAGAAAAGTTGAGATAAGGAGCACAGAATTAAAAGTGTCAACATCTGTAAAATAGGATGTTCAAGTATTGAGAAAAAATAAATGGAAGGCAGGAAGTATTTAAAAAATATAATCACTGAGAATTTTAGAATTGCTTAAAAATACAGAACCTCATGACAGAGATTATAGAGCATCAAACAGGTAAGAACTAATATTTATACTTGACCCATTATATTTAAATTTTGAAAGATTAAGTACTAATGAACAATTCTAATATGTCCTATGAGTGGAAGCAGTTTATCTACAAGGAATATCATTCAGATTGAGTTAACATTAGAATCCTCAAAAGAATTACTGAATGCAAAAAGACGATAAAGTAATACTTTCAAAGAGATGGGATGAGGACTTCAAATCTGGAATTTCAGATCATGCTAAATTAATACTTTAAAGTAAGGGAAATTAAGGCCATAGACACTCAAGAAAGTTTACCACAAAATGATTTACTTGGAAAGCTCTTATAGGGGAAGCAGTCCAGGAACAAGAAGAGAAAAAAACATCTAGGAGAAAACAAAATTGAGATGGTAAATAATTTATTAAATTTATTGTATACATTTTTTAAATTAAACTTGTTTATATACAAGTATATACATGTTAAACCATCAAATTATATACTTTAAATGTGGGCAGTTTATAGCATGTCATTTACACCTCAATAAACCTATAAAAAAATGTCTGGCCATGACAATCTAAGCAAAAACTGTGGCTGAAGGAGACATGGTAATGAGGTTGGATGGAGAAGTCAAGAAGGAGGTAACATTATAGGGATAGGTAAGATATAAATAATATAGCATTCAATAAAATTATGAAGGGAAAAATAAAATGTGTATTTAAGTAATTAATAAAATCAACAGATAAATGACAATAAAACATAATTTTCAAAGCAGTAGAAGAAAATTTGATATGTACACTAGGATACAGGAAAGGAGAGGAAAAAATTATATACTAAAATAAAATAAAGTGTAAACACAGATTAAAATGACAAGTTTAAATAATACTACTAGACATTTGCAACAAATATAAATGAGAGATAAAACAGAATCCAGCAGAAGGACTTCAGAGCGGGACTGGTCTCCTTCAGAGCTCCAGGAACACCTTCCGCCACTGAGCATTTGTGGCACTGGGTCCTGGTAGATTGCTCAGGTGGCAGATCAGGCAGTCTGCCTATTGTACAGCTGCAGTCAGAAGGCTGGCATCTCTGTCTCTGATCACACCTGGGGAGGTGCTGGTGTGCACACTGAGCTGAGAGTGCAGAATGAGACTGGGTTGCCAGCAGAGCACACTGCAGTAATCCCCTAGAGCCAGCCCCGGGAGCCTGGTGCTGTGTTTTGCTGGGTTTCTGTACCATTTCACGTGCAAGTCAATAGGGCAATGCATACCTGCTGCTGTTTCTATCTTTGAAATCCCAAGAAATGTGATTCAAGGCCTGGCAGTTACACCTTGCTTTCCCCAGTGGCGTCTCTAACAGAAACCTGTAAGGTAAAAGGATTTAAAAAACGGAGATTTACCTTTCAGTAAGGTGATGAACTGGGGATTGGGATGGTCCTCTACCACTGAAAACCCTACATATGCTGGATAAATGAAAACAACTGTGGTTTTAAGTGCATTTTTGGCCTCATAGGAAGATATGATACATCTCTAAAAGTTAGGAGGGAAAATGAAGAGTAAGAGGGAACTTAAGAGGTAGGTGAACATGAGTCAAAAGAAAATGCTGCCCTGGGGACCTAGTGTGGGAGCTGAACCAGATTGTTTGTTGGAAGAATTAAGGTCACAAACACATATAGGAAGTAGTTCAGGAACAAGAGGAAAAAGTCAAGAAGAAAACAAAATTCAGGTGGTAAAAACTTTACTATTTTTATTAATATTCTCCCATCCATAATGGACAGATGTGGTTACACTCTCTTTCACCTTTGTCACCTCCATGAAGAAGACATTCCCCAGCCAGCTTGCTGTCCCAAAGAGGATAAGAGATGCATGGAACAAATATGGATTTGATCTGCTGCTTGGAACCAAGCCCGACAGACTCAGCCTAGATCAGCTTCTCCCTCTGCTCAATCTTGCCTTTCTTGTTTGTATAGAGGTGTATCTCTAAAGCACATGCCCCCAATAAGTTGTCTTCATCTAATTCTCTGAGAGTCTAATCAGCCAACTGGAGAACACGCGACTGTTGCTTTAAACTACTGAGTTTTGGAGGGGCTCATTACGTAGCATTGTTGTGGCACTTGCTAACGAATATATTATTTAAAAGATTGTGTAGTTGTAGTTTCCCTGGTAGAAAATGGGCTCCCAGGATTTGATTTAAGAACAACAACCATCTTTTCTCAAGACCCAGCGTTCAATTTTGCCTGAACTATGAGTTGTAGAGACATAAAGATGCCTCTCAGTTTAGGAGGAAGAAAGAAATGTCAACTGGAATGAGAAAAACAGGAAGTGCAGCAGAAAGGGAGCCTCAAAAAGGATGCTAAGCTTGTCAGTTGTAGTGAAAATATGAGTGTTATGGACTGAATAATGCGTCTGCCCAAAATTCGTATGTTGAAGCCCTAACCCCACGTGTGGCTGTGTTTAGAGATGTGGCCTCTCAGGAAGTAACTAAGGTTAAATGAGGTCATCAGTGTGGGGCACTGATCTGATAGAATTAGAGTCCTTGTAAGAGGAAACACCAGAGAGCTTGCTTTTCCCTATCAAGGGAAGCCCATGTGAAGGCACAGGTAGAAAGAGGCCATCTGTGGCTAGAATGAGAGCTCTCACTAGAAACTGAATGGCTAGAACCTTGATCTTGGACTTAAGGCCTCCAGAACTGTAAGAAAATACATTTCTATTGTTTTAGCCACAAAGTCTGTGGTATTTTGTTATGGCTGCCAGTGAAGACTAATACAATGGGGGTCCACACAGGATCCATCTTCAGCTCCAACACACCTATCCCATAGCTACTGAAAATATTGCTGCTGAAGGCTCACAGACTCTCACTGAATATTGCCTTCGACCACAGAGAGTTACCTCACGCAAGAATGTGCCTTATCCCAGGGTGTGGCTTACAGCAATGACTAGCTGATATGGGGAATCAAAGACTGCCATTACAAGTGTTTTAATAGGTCAACCCTCTGCCCAATCTTGTCGTCTTAACTTTCCTACAGGTTTTTCTCACAAGAACACTTCCCAATAAATTTTCTACACCAAATTCTCTGTCTCAGAGTCTGTTTACAGATAACTTAATCAAAGGCAGTTTGTACCTTCTCAGTAAATATGGGCAGCTGACTACTGGGCTATCCAAAGGCAAGGGCTCGTCTCATGTTTAGCTTACACTGGTATAAAGGAAAACACTTGAGCTTTGCAAGACTGGTGCCTCAGAAGGAATGAAGTAGGTGCTTCAGACAGCAAGTGATAGATGAGAACTGTGAATGAGACAAAGAATCATTTACTAGGTAACCCCAGGGATGACTGGGGAAATTAACATGGTAAAGTACAAGGATTCTTTCAGCAACAGTAGATGAGCACTTAGACACTTAGAGCACCTAATCGTCGTAAAGAAAATTATGGTCTCAAAGGCCAGTGAATTATAACATATATAGGATATCTTTATTTATATACATGCAGTAGCAAAATTGGGATTATTCTGTATATAAAATTTTATGTATTGTTTTATTTCAGCTTTGAAAAATTTTTTAGGTCGTAAAATAATTTTCAAAAGCATGACTTTTGATGATTGCCTACTTTCATATAGTAGATATACACCATAATTTATTTATTCATCTCTCTATTTTTGGACATTTATATTATTTTCTCATTTTTTTTGCTACTATAAATAACATCGAGTGACTATCATTGCACATAAATCTTAATGTGTATTTCTGATTATTTTCTGGGGATAAATCTGTAGAAGTGGGATTGCTGAGTCAAAAGGAAGACTATTTGAAAGCTTTTAATATATATTGCAGAACTGTGATCCATAAGTGTAAAATATGCACTCCTTCCAGGCTTTTAATCAGTGTATGTTTATTGAGTCACAAAATGTAATAGAAACTCTATCTAGATGTTGGAGGAAAAAGACAGGTAGGGTCTCATTCTTGGGTTTCTTATATTCCAATGGGAAGACAACAGTAACTATGGCAAAAATGGGGTAATACTACATAGTGGTAAGCTCTATGAAGAAAATAAATCAGGTGGTGGGACAGAGAATACAGACATTAGTGAGATGGTCAGAAAACTCCTAGAGGAAGTGACTTTGAAAGACCTAAATGACACCTGGGATCTAGCCATGCAAAGGAATAATTGCCTGTCTATTCAAAGCGCTACCAAAAAGTATTCATTAAAGAAAGCTTCCGATATTTTAGGTGAAAGTGGGATTCCATTACCATGTTTAATTTTATCTTTTTATTATTTTGCAGAACTTTTCTTCTCAAATGCTTATTAGTCATTGCATTGCTTTCCTTGTCATTGTCCTATCATGTTTGGTGGTGTATTAGTGGGTTTCTTTACTAATCTTCAAAGGCCCCTCATATATTAAGTATAATCCTTCAAATGTCAATGTTTTCTGCAAATATTATTTCCCAATTTTCCATTTGCCCTTTGCTTTTGTTTTTACTATTTCTATAGAACTTTTCTTTCTCTTCAAATTTTTACATAGTCAAATCTGTTCATCTTTTCCTTTGTGATTTGCCATTTGCAACAAGCTTTAAAAATGACTTTCAAATGATCTCTTTTGTAATTGAGAAGTGAAGTTTTCCTAGATTGATAGAAGTCAAATTTGAACCTAGGTATCTCTGATCCCCAAAGCCTCTTTTCTTTCCATTATACCACACTACTTTAAAAATGAGCTGGCATATATAATGCAGCCTGTGATTTTAGTTTTTTTACATGTCCTTTATAGCTAGCCAGCTAGCTACAGTTTTGTCAATATCTAGAACAAGTGGAATATAAGAAAAGATAAACTCCAGTGTCTTTGGATTTTGAGATTTGGGGCAAGACACTATTTGGCCCCAATTAGTACAACCAAAGAAGTGAGGAAAGCTTCAGTAGAAGGAAGAGTAAAGTCAGTGGTCCTCAGAGTCCCTAAATGTATCAAATTTCAAGTTCTAGAATCAGGAGATAGAGATAAAAATGCTGTCAAGGAATAGAGTCAGAGACATATCAAGTGGAAGGGCTGGGGCTGAAACTACAAAACCTGTGGTTTGGTGCTTGATTTTCACGGAGCGGTAGTCTTATGGGGTTGGTTAGGATCGGGGAGTTGGTGGTGTCTGTCTGTGTCAGCACAGAAACAGCCCCTATAGTGGTCTGCTGAGTCCTTTCGTTAGTGGAATTAAAGAATACGCACGCTATAATACAGCATAACATAATATAAATGTGTATATATAACCCTGCGCAATTTCATGTACAAGTCTTCATTAGATTATCAATTGGAACAGGCATTATTTAAAGTATTTTCATTTTCTCTCTTCTGGTATGCCCCAAATAAAACAAGTTTATAGAGAAAACATATTGTTTTCTTGGAAAGTAAGGGCAGTGTATTGGATGTAAGCTTTCTTTCCTGCTTTGATAAGAAGATGGAACATATGTTGCTATTAACCCCTCTTTCCTGTAATTTTTAGCTACATTTCATTTCGTATTTTGCCGTTGTACTTCCTACACTTCAGCATCAGTTTATATCTGACCGCATCTCAAACTTCAAATCCTTACGCTTCCTCCAGGATCTCCTCCCAAATCCTTTTCCTGTCCTTGTAATTTATATACACCCTCCAGATTTTCACCTCATGGATGGGTAAAGAAAAAAGCACCCCCTTTTGTTTTTACAGCTTAAGTTGCTGAGCTCCCAGCAGCTCTTCTGCCAACATAGCAGTGGACGAGCGCTGGGCAGTCTGTGTAAAACAAGACACAAAAGAATCAACATTCTCCCTCCAATGTTGTACCTGATTCCTCTAATAATTCTTACCCAGGAATAGGTGGCATTGTATCAGTCATTCGCTCCAGGAATGCTCTTGGTACCGTTGATGTTAGCATCCCCACCATCATTGAATGCTCTTGGTTATTCCCCTTGTGAATAATGGCACATAGCATGATCTACTTTCACTATAAATCCTGGAATAACATACTTGGGGCTCATACCTTAGGAGAAAATATAAATGTCCCTCTTTTCTGATATTCTTGTTTTCATGGAGCAATAAAGGAAGAGGAAGGAATGAAGATACATGCAAAAGCATAAAAGTAATTCCACTTCATGAGAAAATCTATCACTCACAGGCAGGTGGAATGTAAAAGGTACAGCTTTTGGAAAATTTCAGCCCGAATGAAACTGCAGCTCTGCCGATGAGTCCCTGTGGCACTTCATCTGACCTCTCTGAGCTTCTGTTTCCTCCTCTGCAAAATGCACAAAAGGCTTTTGTAACACTAGTTCATATTATGCACATACTACTTCTAGAATAATCCCTGGCCTACAGTAGTTGCTCATTAAAAAAATATTTATCAAAACAATTCTAGGTTTTCCATTCAGTAAGTGAACGTATAAGTACTTACTTTTATGATAATTAAATCTTTCTCTTTGAAATAATCTAAAAAATAAGTCCTAGTGTTCCAGTTTATTCTTCTTGATCCTATCCATGATCCTTTTAAGCAGTGAGAGGAAAATATTTTCTAGGAAGAATCTGTGTTTTGACAACTGCACATTTGCTTGATAATATTTTCTGAATTAAGTGACTAGTAAAGGTTTTAACTATATTGTAGGAACTCACTACAATGCTTTTTTGTGTCTATATTTTTCAAACACAGAATAAACAATTAGAAAAGCACTTAATTATAGTATGTGACCCTGTCTTACTAATTACACCAAATCAAACGTCAGCTTCAGCCTCTTTTTCAGAGGTTGTAAATAAACTTTCAAATCCAGTGACATATTTCTCATCAAGACAAAGAGGTGGAGCCAATTAGAGGAAGTAAGTTCATCTGGTGAGGCCTAAAGAGACCTGGGCCCTAGCTTAAATTGTGTCTACTTGCATCAGTAGGAAAAAAAAATTTAACTTTTTTACATCTCACTGTCTTCATTCGTCAAATGCAAATAATGACACCGATCTTCCAAAGCACAGCGTCATTATGAGGGCCACTTGGTACAATGGGTGGAAATCTGCTGTAACAAGAGATGCAAATGAAGTACAGAATCAGACTTTCCTAATAGAACTTGCTGCCGCCCAAAGCTTTTGCTCTGGGTTGTCTCAGGTTGCACAACTCAAGGTAAAGGCCCAGAATTCAAACCATTGAATAGAGGAAATATCTGTGAACTGAAAAATGGAGAACAGTCTGGTCTAGGGTGAAACAGATGAGAAGCAAGGAAATAAGTCCATAGTAAGAAAATGGATTAAATGGAGAAAGATCCTGAGGCTTGGAGTGAAATAAGTATTGCTGAGTAGAACAGGTTTGGTGTTCCCTGGAGCACACAGATTTGAAGGGCCCATTGTGTTTACAGAGCAAAGGTTGGGCAGAAGCTGTTGGACTTACTTCTCTAGAGACACCATCAATGGACCTCCCCTCTCATCATTGGAGCTCTTTACCCAGACACACAGCCTTGGCACTTCAGAATGGTGTAGGAGAGAAGGCATATGTGCCCATGAGTTTCCTCCCTTTGATACATGGAAAGACATTGTTTGGCTTTCAAGAAACAATGTTTAGTAGAGTATTTCAAGGAAGATATAAGCAAGTAAGAAAATAAGTGTTTTATCTCTGAGGTAAGTATGATTTGAGGCATTAGTTGGCATCTTATGAAAGAAATATCAAAGAGAAGAGTCCAGCTTCAACTAGTGGACTCATCATTTCTCACTTTGGGAAAATAATTTAAATTTTCTAAACTTAATTGCTAAATGAAAATAAGGATATCGTATTAGTCAAAGTTCCTGAGAGAGAGAGACACACAGAGACAGAGATTTTAAAGAATTGGCTTACAAGACTGTGAAGGCTGAAAGTCTGAAATCATAAGGAAAGCTGGCAGGCTGGAAATCCAGGTAAGCACTCATATTGTAGTCTTGAGTCTGAAGTTCGCAGGGCGGGCCAGCAAGTTGGAAACACAGACCAGGTTTCTATGTTACAGACTGAAGGCAGAATTACTTCTTTGAGAAACCTCAGTCTTTGCTCTTAAGGCCTGCAACTGATTGGGTGAGACCCACTCACATCATTGAGAATAATTTGCTTCACTTAAAATCAACTGCTTATAAATATTAATCTCAATCACAAACACCACTACATGACATCTAGAGTAGTATTTGACCAAACAACTGGGCACCATCGCTTAGGCAAGTTGACATATACAGTTAACCATGACAGATCCTTACCTTCTAGGGTAAATGTGATAACAAACAGAACATTTAGGAGGGGCTTGGCACAATGTCGTTTGTCAGGATTTGATTTAGGTGACTGGTGAAAGTGAGGAATATTGAAGGAGATACATTTCAAATATATCAAATGGAATCTAAAATCCTCTCCACTTGTCTAGATATGTGCACGTTAATATGACTTTATCTTAAAGAAATTGATGTGATTTGGGTCAGGAAAACTGGAGAAAACAGTGCTACGTGTGGAAAAGAGCATAGGATTTGAGTGTGTCAGACCCAAGCTTGGATCTAAGTTATGCTCTGTGTCACTTACGACAAGCTGCTCTCATCCTCAGTTTCTTTGTCTGAAAAATGGATCTAATAACGTCATTTCTTAGAGTTTGGGCGATATTTGAAACCCCTAGAACATGGAGTTTCTCAGAATATATGATTTAATGTGTAAAGATTGTTTTTCTCTTTTCACTCTTGTCAGCTTGCTGAGTAGGAGCTCATTTTTCCATCCTAGGAAGAAATTATAAAATTCCATAACTTTCTGGCCATTTATGATGATCAAACTCAGTCTAGGGTAGTTTATAAATCTAATCCCATACGGAATTTAGAGCTTTTTGTCTCCTTCGCCATTGGCTGTAACCGAGAAGGAGGAAGCTTGGAGTGGGGTTGGGCAGGGCTTGTTCTTTCACTGCTCCCTGTCACCCCTCTTCTGGATTCGAGTGAACTATAATGACACAGTAATATTCATATGCAACTAGCGGGTGCTGGCGTGATGCAGAACTGCTCCTGGCCATCCCCTGATGTGTGGGGCACCTGTAGACAAGGCGGGATTTGTATGGAGTGTATAGTTTTCCTGGAGAGGCATCCAGATTTTCCCAACCTGTCTCTCACTGAAGACCACTTTTTTTTATTGAGGTATAATTGACACACGATATTATATTAATTTCAGGTGTACAACATAATAATGCAATATTTATATATGCAAAATGATCACCACAATAAGTCTAATTAACATCCATCACCATACTTAGTTACAGAATGTTTCTTCTTGTGATGAGAACTTTTAAGATTTGTTCTCTTAGCAACTTTCAAATATGCAAGCGTATTATTAGCTATAGTTGCCAAGCTGTATATTACATCCCCATGACTTATTTATTTTATAATTGAAAGTTTGTACCTTTTGACTCCCTTCATCCATTTTGCCCACCCCGCACCCCCACCTCTGGCAACCACCAATCAGATCTCTGAATCTATGAGCTTTTTTTTGGGGATTCCACGTGTAAGTGAGATCATGCAGTGTTTGACTTTCTCTGTTTGACATTTCACTTAGCATAATGCCCTGAAGGTCCATCCATATTGTCACAAATGGCAGGATTTAATTCTTTGTTATCAGTGAATAACATTCCATTGTATATATATACCACATTGTCTTTATCCATTCATCCCCTAATAGACACTTAGCTTGTTTCTCTATCTTGGCTATTGCAAATAATGCTGCAATGAACATGAGGGTACATATATCTTTCAAGTTAGTATTTTTTTTTTTTCAGATAAATACCCGGAAGTGGAATTACTGGCTCATGTGGTAGTTCTATTTTTAATTTTTCGAGGAACCTCTATACTGTTTTACATAGTGGCTGCACCAATTAACATTCCCATCAACAGTGCACAAGGGTCCCCTTTTCTCTATATCATCACCAACTCTTGTTATTTCTTGTCTTTTTGAAAATAGCCATTCTAGCAGGTGTGAGGTTATATCTCATTGTCATTTTGATTTGCATTTCCCTAAAGATTAAGTAATTTTCAGCAACTTTTCATGTGTCTGCTGGCCATCTGTATGTCTTCTTTGGAAAAATGTCTATTGAGATCCTCCACCCATTTTTAATTGAATTATGTGTGGTTTTTTGTTGTTTGTTTGTTTTGCTATAGAGTTGTATGAATTCTTTATATATTTTGGATATTAACTCCTTATCAGATATATGACTTGCAAATATTTTCTCCCATTCAATAAGTTGCCTTTTCAGTTTGTTGATGGTTTCCTTTGCTGTGCAGAAGCTTTTTAGTTTGATGTAGTCCCACTTGAAGACCACTTTTAGAGGGGCATATGTGTCTCTTCATTAGCTACCCCCACCAAGAATCTACACCTCCAACATCTTCTCTTCAAAAGAAGTCACTGGGGCTACTGAGGTCCTCTTCCTTCTAGGTATTCTGGGGGATCTGGGATGGGGAGCAACACACTTTTTCCTACTACTTGCAAACCTCCCATGTTCAGATATTATGTTGCCTGGCAAGAACCAGGAAGTCTTCTTTGCTTACATTCCTGAAGGCACATGCATGAAGCTCCTCAAGACCTCTCTCACAATGCAGTGTTTTCAGGAAGCATTAGGACAGCCCTGCAGATTTGTAACGCTGTGAACATCAGCTGGTGAGTGAAATGCCAATCTCTTTCTTGCAGACATACCGGACCTCTGAGGGTAATTTACTTAGAGCTCCACTACCCACCATCTCTTTAGGGAAGTAGTGATGAGGGGGATCAGAGCAAGGAGTGAGTAATTTCTCTTGTACCGTGATGTTTTATTCCCTGGAAGACTGAAGATGTTTTTAAAAAATGGCTCTCTCTTTCTTCTCTGTCCCTCCTCAGTCATCCATTATATATCCTGGGTTGACAAATTATCCAGTGGTGATTGTTCCAGAAATATTTACATTCGCTCTTTGTAAGCCTTGTGGGGCTATATCTGACCTCATTTGTTGGTGGCTGTCTTTTGAATGCAGGCTTAATTGCCAATTATAGAGCAAATGGAAAAATTCACTCTGCATCCTATTACAGTAGCTATTATTATTATCAGCAGGAGCAGTAGCTCCTTTGTTCACATCAAACTCGTAGCCCTCTGTTTTTCTCCTTTATGACCGTTGTATAATCTATAGTTTCTCGGTGGTGGCATATTGGGGTATAAATACTGTAACTTTCTCCTATGTAGATTTGCAATAAGGACTGTTTTATAATAATTTTCTTTGTAAAAATAACTCCATACCTTCTTCAAGATCTTGTTTCCTGTTTCAGAAAGAGTTATTGGTCTTCCTCATGCTGAGAAAAATAGCATTCAAAGAACAGAATATAACATGTTCCCCAGGGCTTACTTTCTATAGGGTTACTGTGGGGGAGGCCAGCCAAGGTTTTTCAACAAAGTTGTGTCATTTTTTTGCAAATCCTGGCCACATCTCCCTTTAGACTCCATCTTGCAATATTTGCTGTCCAATTCCCAGTTTAATTAGTTGTCTTCCAGGAGAACGCAGAGCCAACAAAATTCTGTGTAAACTGGAAGAACTCCATTCGTATGAGGTAGAATATCATGCTGCATTGCCCTGGGGGCCAACGCTATTCTGGTATAGGTAAAAACAACTGTAGGTATCTCTTAATTAGTACCTTGAAAGGAGTGACAGTGAAGTCTTTTGAATAGGCCTGTGGTAAGTGAACTAAGCTGTATCTGCCTGAGACCAAACAGAGTATTAGGATGCCCTTGGTAGGGTCATAATCTCCCCTGCTCTTCAACCCAACATTCTATTGATATTGGAAACAGACAGAAACTAGATTTCCAATTAATCTAAATTGAATACATATTTGAATATGAGCATGGAGCAGGAAGAAGTTATTGCATGGAGCAGGAAGAAGTTTATTACTCATGTGTAAGATGTCCTCTCTTCAACTTTTTCAGGCCCCTCCAAACAAAACTCTACTTGTCTGGGAGCATTAGGGAGAAATGCAGAGCTTACTGATGATTCTGTGGGTGAGGTAGAGAAGAGTTCTCATAGCCCAGCACGGTGTTTTGAGGTAGCAATATCCCCTCCTCTTGGCATCACAGTTGTTAAGCCTCTGTTTTCTCTCTTTCCTTTCTTGTGCTCAGGTTTCCTGACTCTTGACTACTTTTGTGACTTGTCTTTCTCTTCACTCCTTTCCACAGGCATCTCAATTTCTCTGTTACAGCAGTTCACTTTGCCCCAAGCCTTTTTATTTGTGTTCTGCGTCTGTTACCTAAAGTTTTTTTTCAAGAATGGAAACTGCTTTTATTTTTAAGGGTTTTATTTGTGCTCACTAAAGGAAAGATGATCTGGTTGCTAGGATTCTCCCTCCTCTGAAGGCAATAGGTTATAGCAAATGACAAATAACTTCTTTCTGCTCCATGCTAGTATTCAAAGTAAGGGATTTATTATGTCTACTCAATGGGAGATAAGACGATTTATAATTTACCATTTGTTTAATTATGTGAAGAAACCCATGTTAACTGGCACCATATTTCTTATTTATTCCACTGACATTTTAGTACCCTTTGCAGATTGATATCTCCAGTAGATGTGCAGATGGCCAGCCCATTAATATGTCTCTGGGTGACCCTGACCTTGAGCTCTACCAAACCTGAGCTCTATTAAGCCTATTCATACACACACACTACTAAAAGCAAGTAAAACTAAGATTTGAGCACTATAGAATTTTTTCAAATTTTTATTGTAGTAAAATACATGTAACAAAGTTTACAATTTTAAACATTTTTTAGTATAGTTCAGTGGTATTAAATACATTCATAGAGTGAAACCATCACCACTATCCAGCTCCACAAATCCTGTCACCTTGCAAAACTGAAGCTCTATACCCATTAAACAATAACTCCCCATTCCTACCTGTCTCACCCAGACAGCCATCATTCTACTTTCTGTCTCTATGGTTTTCACTACTCTGAGTACCTCATATATGTGGCATCATACAGTATTTGTTCTTTTGTGACTGGCTTATTGCACTTAGCATAACGTTCTCAAGTTTCATCCATAGGTAGCATATTGCAGAATTTCCTTCCTTTTAAAGGCAGAGTAATATTCCATTTCATGTATATGACACATTTTGCTCATCTATTCATCCATCCACGGTTACATGAGTTGCTTACATGTTTTAGCCATTGTGAATAATGCTGCTATGAACATGGGTATACAAATATCTTTTTGAGACCTTGCTTTTAATTCTTTGGGGTATATACCATGATGTGGAATTGCTGAATAATATGATAATTCTATTTTTAATTTTTTGAGGAATTACAATAATGTTTTCCACAACAGCAGTGCTATTTTACATTCCCACCAACCATACACAAAGGTTCTAATTTCTCCAAATTCTCACCAACATTTGTTGTTTTCTTTCTTTCTTTTTTTTTATAGTATCCATCTTAATAGGTGTGAGGTGGTATCTCATTGTAGCTTTGAATGGCATTTCACTTATGATTAGTGATGCTGGGTGTCTTTCTTTGTGCTTATTAGACATTTGTATAAATTCTCTGGAGAAATATCTATTTAAGTTCTTTGCTCATTTTTGAATCAGATTTTCTTCTTGTTGCTGAGATTTAGGAGTTCTCTATATATTCTGGATGTATATCCAGATATATATAGATATGTAGATATCTATATATATGCATCTATGTACCACATATAGTCATGTACCACATAATGTTTATGCCAATAATAGACTGCATATATGAAAGTGGTCCCATAAGATTAGTACCATATAGCCTAGATGTATAGTAGGCTGTACTATCTAGGTTTAAGTACACTCTATGTTGTTCATACAATAACAAAATTGCCTAACAATGCATTTCACAGAACGTATACCCATCGTCAAGTCACGCATGACTATATATATATATACATATATGAGATATATAAATTTTGAATATTTTATCACATTCTGTGGGATATCTTTTTATCTATTGATAGCGTTTTTGATGAACAAGTTTTTTTTGTTTGCATGAAGTCCAATTTGTTTAATTTTTATTTTGTTACCTGTGCCTCTGGTGTCATATCTAAGAAATCATTGCTAAATCCAACATCATGAAGTTTTTGTCCTATGTTTTCTTCTAAGAGTTTTATGGTTTTTTGTCCTACATGTAGGTCTTTCATCCATTTTTAATTAATTTTTGTGTATGGTGTTATTAAGTGACCAATTTAATTTTTTGCATGTGGCTATCTAGTTTTCCCAGTACCCATTTGTTCAAAACACTGCCCTTTTTCTCATTGAGTGGTCTTGGCACCCTTATCAAAACTGATTTATCCATATATGTTTATTTCTGGGCTCTCTATTATATTCCATTGGTCTACATGGCTGTCTTTTGCCAGTATCACATTGTTTTGATTACTCTAGCTCTACAATAAGGTTTGGAATCAGAAAGTGTGACTCCCGCAGGTTTGTTCTTTTCCAAGATTGTCTTGGCTATTCAGGATCCCTTGAGATTCCATAGGAATATAAAAATGGGTTTTTGTGTTTCTGCAAACAACATCATTTGGATTTTGAAAGAGATTTCACTGAATCTGTATATCACTTTGGATTGTATAGACATTTGAACAATACTAGGTCTTTCAATCCATGAACATGGGATATGTTTCCATTTCATTTTTTCTTCTTTCATTTCTTTCAACAATATTTTGAAGTTTTTATTTTACGAATCTTTCACCTCCTTGGTTAAGTTAATTCCTAAATATTTTATTCTTTTTGATGCTATGGTAAATGGAATTATTTTAGCAATTTTCTTTTCATACTGTTCATTATTTGTGTCTAGAAGTGCAACTGATTTTCATGTATTGACTTTGTATCCTGCTACTTTGTTGAATTCATTTTATTAGTTCTAACAGCTTTTTTTGAGGAATCTCTAAGGTTTTCTACAGAAAGGAATGTATCATCCTCAAACAGAGATAATTTCACTTTTTTTTCTAATTTGGATGTCTTTTTTCTCTTTTTCTTCCCTAATTGCTGTTGCTAGAACTTTCAGTACTATGTTGAATAGAAGTGGTGAGAGCAGGCAGCCCTGCCTTTTTAAATCAAAAAAGTTCCAAGAGATAAAGAAGAATTATATATTAATAGAAGGAGCACTAAAGTAAAAAGATATAACAATTATAAACATTTATGCACCTAATGACAAACCATCAAAATCTATGAAGCGAAAACTGACACAACTGAGGGGAAAAATACACGATTCTATAAGAATAGTTGGAGACTTCAATGCCTCACTTTTAACAATCTATAAAACAACTAGATAGAAGATAGCTAAGTAAATAAAGGACTAAACAACACAAGAAACCAACTAGATGTAACAGACATATACGGAATACTTTACCCAGCAACAAGAGCATGCACATTTTGCTCAATTGCAGATGGGGCATTTTCCAGGAAAGACAATATGTTAGTCTCCAAATTATCCTAAGATATTTAAAAAGATAGATATCATATAAAATATCTTTTCCAACCACAACAGTATAAAGTTAGAAATCAATAACAGAAGGAAAACTGGAAAATTCACATACTTATGGAAATTAAGAAACACACTGTTAAAAAACTAGGGAATCAAGAAAATTACAAGGCAAATTAGAAAATACTTAGAGGGGAATGCAAATGAAACACAGCATACCAAAACTCATGAGACCCAATGAAAGCTGTGCTAAAGGACATATTTATAGCTATAAAGGCTTACACTAAAAAACAAAAATGGTCTCAAATAGCAATATAACCATATGACTTAAGAAACTGGAAAAAGAAGAACAAACTAAACCCAATGCTAGCAAAAGGAAGAAAGTAATGAAGTTAGAGCAGGCATAAATAAAATAGAGAAGAGAAAAACAATAGAGGAAATATATAAAACCAAAGTTGTTTCTGCAAAATGATCAACAAAATAGACAAACCTGTAGATAGATAGATTCAGAAGAAAAGATAAAGGACTTAAATTACTAAAATCAGAAGCAACAGTGTATGGGACATTACTACCAATTCTACAAAAATAAAAATCGTTATAAAACAGTACTATGAACAGTTGTACTCCAACAAATTGGATTACACATAAAATAGACAAATTCATAGAAACACAAAACCTATTGAGACTAAATTATGAAGATATCAAAATTCTGAATAGTCTTATAACTAATAAGGAGATTGGATCACTAATCAAAAATCTCCTGACAAAGAAAAACCCTGGTTCCAATGACTTCAGTGATAAATTTAGCTAAATATTTTAAGAAGAACTCATACCAATCCTTCTCAAACTTTTTCAAAGTGTTGAAGAAGAGGAAATCCTTCCTAACTCATTCTTTGAGGCCTGCATTTATACCAAAGCCAGACAAAGACACTACCAGAGAAGAAAACTACAACCCAAAAACCCTTATGAACATGGATGCAAAAATCTTAAAGAAACTCCTAGCAAATCAAAATCAGAAGCATATTAAAAGGATTATACACCACGACCAAGAGAGATTTATTCTCGAAATTCACCAAGCATCTCAGAGTTTCATTCTTCTCAGCAATAAAACTGAGTTAGATTAGAGGGGTTTGTTGTAAAGATTAAATTATAAAAGCAGTTAAATTGCTTTAGCACAGTATAACAACCTTCAGTATATACAGTATACTGACCTTCAGAAACAGTATGAGAAAGATGCAAACTTCAGTGCATACTATTTGCAATTATGATTTTATCAATCTTTTATTATAATTACAATATCTGGATGTCTAGCAAACACCCAACCTTCCTCAGCACTGGTCTATAGGCCTTTACCTATGCATCAGCCCTGCTGGAATGCATGGGAGGGCCCACACTCTTCCCTGGTGATGTGTAGACTGCACAGTTACTTCCTAGCATGTGATCACTTGAGAGCTATTAATTAGAGTCCGCTGCTCAGAAAGCTCTCTTCAAATGCCATGTTACATTAAATTTTGAAGACTTCATAATCTTAAACCACTCCTGCTACACACTGGATAAATGTTTTAGATACATTTTCTCATTTAATATATACAAACTACTTGAAGTAATTTCTTTTTCCATTTTATAGATAATGAAATTAAATTTCAATAGCATTAAATAACCTATCTATAGTTTGTGGCACTAGCATTGAAACCCACTCCTGGTAGCTCCACAGACATAATGCTTCGTGTTATGTGATACGGTATGATGAGTGAGGTCTAAGGCCAGGGGAGTGGGGCAGAGGCTGCAATATGCTGCTCTGAGAGGCCCTGGAAGGATTCAGGGCCAACTAAACAAGTCGGCTGAAGCTCAGCCCCTCATGAAGAAAATGGAGAATTTCTTAAGGAGATGTACATTTCATAAATTTTCAAATAATGACAATATATGTGGATAATGCAAAGCAATTGTTAAGGGTGTAAACTAAGGGAAGGTGAGTCCTAGACTGATCCATCACGTACTAGCTGGTTTGATCTTAGAACATTATTTAGACTCTCAAAGACTCAGTGCCATATCTATAAAATTAGGTTAATAGCAGTACCGATCTCACAAGAATATTTTGAGAATTACGTGAGTCACTGCATGTAAATCATTTACTACAGTATCTGATACACTGTAAACATCAAAGATATTATTATTTAGTTCCTATTAATTCAACAGACAAATACTAAGCATATAATAACGTGTTGCATATTCTGATATTTCACTGTCACTGTCATTTTGAACTTAACACTTCGAGAGTAAATATTTGGTATTTTTATTTTATCAAATATTAATGTTTTTGCTCTAAGAGTCCTTTGGAAATCATCTCATTTCTCTTTCCCATTAGAAAGTATTTGCCTATTTCATGATATATGAATTTATTAATTTGACCCCATTTCCAGAAAGTGCACACCTTTTAGTCATATGATATTTGAAATTATGCTTGTTCTGTGTATATGTATAGAAATATATATGTTTGTATGTATATATACACATGCAATCTCTGAATAAACAGCCTTTGCTTGTTCTTATTTGGGTGTATTAGTTCGATAGGACTCCTGTAAGCTGAGTGGCTTAAACAATAGAAGTTATTGTCTCATAGTTCTGGAATGTAGACATCTAAGAAGAAGACGTTGACGTGGCCATGCTCTCTTTTATGGTTCTAGAGGAGGATCTGCTCCAGGCTTCCCTCCTGGCTTTCTGGTGGTTTGCTGGCAGTCTTTGGTGTTCCTTGGCTTGTAGGCACATCACCCTGATCTCCATCTTCATGTTCACATGGTGTTCTCCCTGTGTGCACGTCTGTGTTCGAATCTCCTCTTTTTATAGAGACACCAGTCATATTGGATTAGGGGCTTATCCTACCTCAGTGTGACCTCATCTTATCTTAACTAATTGCATCAATAATAACCATATGTCTAAATAAGGTCATTTTCTGTGTTACTTGGGGTTAAGACTTCAACATACAAATTTTGGGGGATACAATTAAACCCAAAATGGGTGTTTTTCATTTATTTCATATACACACACATACATGTGCACACACACACGTGTCCATACCCTTGCCATCACATTACAGTCTGCTAGACTAAGTTCCTTAAAAGTGATCATCTTATTCATCAGTGACTGTAACCCCAGTTCACTAGTGCACAGTGGTGTATCTAGCACACGGTACCAATGCAGTGAATGTTGTTGTGAATACACAAAAATCTAGAGAAGTTGGAGGTATGGAGAATAAACATGAATAGGTCTGAGGATAGTGGAGAATATGTAGAAAATAACTGATAACACCTGTCTAGTTTGGGCAATGTTAGCTAAGAACGACAATTTTGCTGCACTTGTCTGAGACTGGTCGGGTGGGCCCTAAGCACATATACATGCAGCATAAGAAAGATATCAGGGAGGATCCCTAATCTCCAAATCCCTCCAAATTCTGCTCCACGCCAAATCCGTGTTACCACAGATCAACTTGGTAGTTCAGACAGGATCCAAAGTAGCCTTCTGACGGTTCCCCAGTTCGGTTCAGTCCCTTTTGGAACCCACTGATGATCACGTCAGCCACTTGATGGTGCACCTGGAGAAGGCTGGCTGTCTGAACCACTCATTCAACCATCTGTGTGTTGTTTTATCCTCACTGACAAAGTAAATGCAAGTGTGGGCTTGGGCTAGTCTTTCACTCTCATTCTGTATTTGGGAATTATCTTATCGTAGGAATTCTTAACTCTCTCTTTATAAAATCAAATATTTATTTACAAATGATTTGAAAGGCATTTCTTTGGCAAGTATGTCATATTTTCAATGCTATAGCACGACCTACTTGGTTCAGTTATATTTAACATTTTGTGTCACATTTTCTCAGCTTTAAAATGTCAGGACTTGAGAATAGAAACTTGGTGTTATTTTGGTCCCACACTTTCATGAGCTTAGGGCAATTACTGCAGCTATGTTACTGTATGCAAATATGCCCTACAACTCAAGCCAAGAACTTACCACATTCCTCCTTAATAAACTTTATACTTATAATACTATTTTAAATTATCAAATATTTGTGGTACCTATTGTTTTAATCAACTCTCCCACAGGGCTATAAAGTGCTATGATAAGGAAGAGAAGGACAATTAATAACAACTAGGTATCCTCATTGTCTTCTGGTCATTTGGTACATCTTTTCACATATATTACCTTACTTGTCCATTAAAACAACCAGGCAAAATAAGTGCTGTTTGCCCTCAGTTTAGAGCAAGAAACCAAGGGTCAGATGGGACAAATTAATGATCCATAGCTATATAACTAAAAAAGTGGCAGAGATGGGATTAAAATCCACAATCAAAAGCCATCTAAGCTTCTTTGTGTAATGCCACACTCAGGAGTCTTTTTGTTCTGATTTTGAATGTACAATATGGTAGATATTGCTAAACTCAGGTAATATGTAAGGGAACTAATGTAATTTCAGAGCACATTTTAACAAGATACCTAAGGACCTATAGCGAGGCAGTAGTAGACACAGACCATGTTCTCCTCCAAATTAAGGTAAGATCAATTCAATGTCTATTGTTAATAGCCCTAAATTTCCATTTAACATAGCTTTTGTAATATCAGAGTAAAATGATGTTTGAAAGAATTGTCTTCAAAGTCCTCAAATAAGAAAAATGATTTGTTTTCCCATAACAGCCAGTGCTGAAATCAGGCCTATTAAGAACAACCACCAAAATGAGCTGAAGGCATGGTTTTAGTAAACAATATACTCTTTAGAAAGTGTTTATGAGAGCAGATGTGTTTGGAGAGGAGAAGCAGCCCTTTTTCACTTCTGATATGATATAAATATGTCACTCTCAAATTGTGCACTTGGATCTAATTTCTGAGAAGCATTTAGTTCTTTTTTTCATTGGTTACATAAAAGCAAAAGACCTTGGTTTATGCCTGTTTTAAATAAAGAGAAAAATGAAGGAGGCCAATTGTCAAGGAGAGAAAGTTGTTGGAGGAGAGGGTACTTGACAGTGAGAGAGCCGACCAGGAGAGGCAGGCACCATACCCACGTGAGGCCACCATCCAGAGTGAACCATAAGCTCCGTTCTAAGTGGTTCATTTTCTATTTGTATGAAAAACATAAATAAATAAAAAAACGTCACGTTGTCGGGGACTCTCTGGGCACTGAACATTGGGAGTAAGTCAGGCTAGGAAGGAACCCACTAAGTGCCAAGTCTCTCTTTACTGGAATGCTTTCAGGATGAACACCTTCCTTCCCTTAGGGCCTTGGTTTTTCAGTTGAGTGCTCTGCCTCCTGTCCCTTGAGTTCTAACCTTTGTGTTTCTGACCTTTATATGTGGTTGTTAAAATAATGAGGTCAGAGCCAGTGTGCCGCTGCAATCTTGACTATCCCACTTCTAAGCAGTACAAGTTCAGTTAAGTCACTCAATGCCTCTGAACTTTAGTTGCCACATCAGTAAAACAGGCACAATAGCGGCCAACTATATTATTAGCTGACTCAGTACATTAAAATACTTAAAATCTTCATTCATTGCAATCATTGAATTAAAGATGTTTCTGATGGCAATATAACACCTGTCACAGCCCAAATAAAGAGGGGAATTCTCAGGTGGGTGCTGTACTGCTGGGGAAATTTCACAGCCATTCTTAGTAGCTTCACTTGAAAACTGTAGTACAAGTCAAAATAGGCACTCAATATTATCAGGGCATCTTCTGTGTTTTTCTAGAAGGATCATTTTACACTCCCAGGAATAAATATTGTATAACATCTACCTCCCTAAGAATTCTATACTATTCTTTCTACCTCCACTCTCAGCTATGATGTTGCTCAAATAACACTGACAATAAAAGAAATCAATAAAGACAACCTACCTTATTTTCTTATCACCAACCAGTAGTCTCACTTCTACTTGGCTCTACTTTCTTAATCTTTATACAAAGAAAGAATTTTTTCTTCCCCATCAAAGGTTGGTTCCCCCACATCTAGAGCCCGTGTCTCATTCCTTCTTGCTCTATTTGATTATCCTGTTTCTCCTGAACCATAAGCATTCATAAGCAACCAAACCATAATCATTTCTGTTAGCAGATAGACATTCTCTGGTACATTCTATATTCAAAATGAAAAAAAGGAAAAAAGAAACCATTCTTTTTTTCCCCTCATTGTTATTTGACTACTCCTGTATTTCTTTGCTTAAAATTCACAGAAATAGTCTCACAAGTTGTTTTTCTTCACACTATCCACCTCCTACTAAACCTACACCAATAGGCTTCTTCCTCCACCATCCCATTCATTTCTTAAAACAGTAAATATACAGGCCAAATCTATCTTAGTCTTTGGAGCTATAATTGTAAGAGAGATATCAATTCTCTCTTCACAGCACTTACAATGTGTAGTATTTAAAAAGATAAAAAAACAAGTTATCACACTAATTATAAAAGATACTAACAGGAAAGAAACTGGTAATTAACATGGATAATAATTGAGGTTCATCTGGGTAAACCTGAAGGGCCTGTGGGAAAAGCTCATGGATCCTCCTGGTAAGGAAAAGCAGGGTTCTTGGGTTAGTTTCTAGGTCTTTGTGGAAGGTTAGGACAGACATTTCAGATACTATGGGTCTTTCAAAAAGCAGAAAATATTAATTTCACAGTTTAATGACAAACAGAACTTAGTCAAGAGTTGAGGAAAGAGTATTCAAGTTAGAGCAAATGATCACGTGTCAAAGTCTGATGCAGGAAAGTGTTTGGACTTTTCCAGAACTAAAAAAAAAAATCTGTAAGCCTGGAGTGTGGTGAACAAGATGGAGAAGGACACAAGCTGGGCATGGAGGAGTAAAGACCAAGACATAAGAAGCCTGGCAGGACATTGTCAGTGGTTTGTATGTTATTCCTTATGTAAGGATAGTGACTGAAGGCTGTGCAGCATTTAAGGGCATTTTTTATTGGAGAGAGTCTTGAAATACTGCATATGTGAAAAGGAAGAGATTAACTGGGAGATTATTTTGACAGGTCTGGAGGGACAATGATGGTCTAGATTCTAGACTATGGTGGTGACATTGGAGATAAAGCAAAGTTCTTGCTATCAAGACATGTTTAGGAGTTATGTTTGAGGTACTTAGTGATATGGATGTGAAGAGTGAAGACAAGAAATTAGGTAAGAATATTTAATAGTTTTTTTCTTAAGAAATAGTGCTTTTGGTTAAGCTTACTGCTACAGTGGTGAAAACCAAGATGGAGGAGTCCATTTGAGGGAGACTTCATTTCTCTACATAATTACAGAAGCTAAGTGAGGAGCTCCTCTCTCTCTAGCTTTTCATATGTGTGAAAATTTTCATAAAATTTTTTAAAAAATGACTTCTGAATAAAATTATTATGTAAATTTTGAGATGCTCCTGCGATATCTGAGAGAATGTCTCGTAGAAGCAGCATATATGATTCTAGAGCTCAACATTATTTCATCATGATACAATGATAAGAATCTTCCATTTGTGGATTATATTTAATGGAATGTTTTTGATCACCTAGGGAGATTATATTGAGAGAAGAAAAAATAAATAAAACAGGACTGAATTCTGAGGAACACAGTCCATCCTGCAAAAAATGAGCCTCTAGAGAAGGAAAGCTGGTGAGATAGGACAAAACACACTTGTGTGGTTGTGAATGGAAGACAAAAGAAGAAAGTGCTTCGAGAAGAGAATACATGCAAGCAGTGTTGATGTCTGGCATGAGATTATGATAACGCTAGAAACAGAAGCACTGGATGTCACCATCAGGTCTTGGGGACTCCGTAAAGAATGGTTTTGGTTGGGGTAGTAACACTGCTGTTCCCTGGCTTGGAAGCTAGGCCATTCTTTCTTTACTGTTCCAAGAGTCCACAAATGAATTTCTCGGAACAAAGCAATCCTTCCACAGAGAGATAAGATGAATATCACTGCTCTATTCAATGTCTACATAAAATTTAGGTACAAAGGCCCCAACCTGTGAGTATAACTTGTACAGAACTTGAACGTGAAGTTCATCTGGATAATCCTGAAGTGTCTATGAGAAAAGTTCATGAGTCCTTAAAGTGAAGAGAAATTTAGTTTCTGGGTTAGATTCCAGGTCTTTCTTGAAGGTAAGGACATTTGGAGTTCAGTAGAGGAAATTCTACTCAGACTGTCTCAAAAAAAAGATCCTAGCACAGAACTTAGCACAGTGCCGGGTTCATAGTAGATGTGCGATAAACAACACCTAGCAATTAATCTTCCCTCGTAACTATGCCACTTCTAGCCAATTGGGCACCCTAGGGAGTCCTCACTCAGAAGGGGCTGTTTTGGTGACTGAGATTCAAGATTGTCTGACAGTAAAAACTAAAACTCAACTCTACTATTTTATTATTATTTGATTTTGTAGAACTCAGGAGTTGTGGTCCTATGAGATTATGAGTTTTATTACTTATTGTATTCCCAAAATATTTAGTTATGGTACTAGGTATTTTTAGTTATAATTTCACAATAAAACTCACTACAACTTCATAGAGTATTTATTCATCTTAATTGTTTGGACATAGAAATGGAGGTCTGGAAAGCCTAATGACTTATCCAATATCGCGTATTCACTAGCAGATGCTACATTCTAAATGAGCTCTTCCTACCTTCCAGGTAATAAAGAAGTGGTGAATTAGCCTTAAAATAATGATGCTACTTGAGTATCACACAATGTAATAGGGTTTTTCTCATTATATTCAAGTTTGCTTCTCTTTTCATCTTCAAATGTCCTCTAATCTTGAGTCAGGTTCAAGAACTCACATATGGAAGCCCAGGGCACCTCCTTGACGTTCCTTCCTGACTACTTCCTACTCTACTGAAAGAAGAAAGAGAGGTAAAGTAATAGAATAAGATAATTTGGTAACCTCTGGACAATTCTGGGAAATTGAAACATAGGGTCTGTGATCAGAATAATGTACAATATCAGGACAATGATTAAAATATCATGGCAATTCTATAGAACATAACCTTTGAAAACTCAAATTATACAAAACTCAACCTTTCTTTCATGATGAAAAATGGATAGATTCCACCTTAAATTTCTCTCTACTCTCCCAAACAACAAGGTAGTCATCCTATTGCCTGAAATTGAAGAAATCATTTTAAGGAAACTTCAAGTGCCTTTAACTGAATAATTCTTTATGCGTTTAGCAATATCTTTCTCAATGGAATGTCTTATAATCTTGTGACTTAGCCTGTGGAAAATAGCTTCTGCTCATCTGACATTTCTGATGGGGAGAGTTTGGAGATATTAATATTATCAAAGCATGTGCTGCAGTTATAAAGTGAGATCAACAAGAAGAGATAGATGACTGATGAATTGATAAATATGGTAGTACTTTTATTAGGCCATGGAAACAAGAGTCACAAGGCCAACTCACTGTATTATTTGTGGTAACAGTGAAACTGTAAAAGTTGGTGAGGCTGGAAAGATTTAACATTAACTGTTTCTAAAATGGAGGAAATGTATCAAAATCAGACTAATTTGGACTGTATTTTAAACTTACCATTTGATTGATGTCTACCACATTCTCTGCATGTGCCAAAGGATTCCTGTAGCCGCCCCTGACTCAGGAAGGGTTAATAATCACTGGAAAAGGCTTGCCAACAAACTGTGACCTGGAGGTGAGAAGGCCGGTTAGCCAATGACTGGTAAGACCTCCAGGGGGAGGCAACCTAAGCCAGGCATCCAGGCATCGGTCGCTCAGGGGCACAGATGCAGACACGATATTGGGAGCAGGAGGGGCCGTTGCCTAGGAGGCCTTACATGCTCCAAGATAAAATATACGAGCACGGCAATAACATGATAATATCAAAACAGAGGCCAAGGGAGGGCTTCTTGAGAAATCACTAATAATTCTTGGCATTCACTAATTACATTGTCCAGAACACCTGTGTATGTTTAACAGATGTAAGCTACGTATATATTGGAACGCTGGTTATAATAAACTGAGAGTGGCCATCAGCCCTCTCCTCATCTATCCTGATGTGTACATTGGATTGCGACACCGACAGATTCCTGGTGTTCATCTCTGATAACCTGGAAGCTTTGCACAGATGTGGTGTTTGTCCTGGAAACCTAGGAAAACCCAAGCTCCTCCACATATCAGCGTGAACACGAAAGCTCAGAGAAGTGGATTGACATGCTCAGAGCATCTGTTGCTTCACTTATTGTATTAGTTCCCAGGGTTGCTGTAAAAAATTGCCACAAATTTGGTGGCTTAAAATAACAAGAACTTATTCTCTCATAGTTTTGGAAGGTAGAAGTCCAAAATCAAGACATGGGCTGGGCCACACTCGTTCCAAAACCTCTAGGGCACAATTCTTCCTCGCCCCTTCCTAGCTTCTGATGGCTCCTGACATTCCATGGCTTGTGGCTGCTTAAGTCCAGTTTCTGCCTCCATCTTTACATTGCCTTCTTCCCCGTGTCTCTGTGTCTGTTCCACTTCTTATAAGGACATTATTCATTGAATGTAGGGGCCACCCACAATATGGGATGATTTCATCTCAAGATACTTAACTAGTTACATCTACAAAGGCCCTATTTCCAAATAAGGTCACATTCTGAGGTTCTGAGTGGACGTGTATTTTGGGGGACACTGTTCAACACATTACACCCATAAATGGAGCTGGAAATTCCTGACTTGTAGGATCATTATCATGACTGAATAACTTTCATGTAAAATGTTTGGTACTTCTTAGGTGATCAATACATTTTTTTTTAGTGATACCACTATGATTATCTTCATTTCTGACCAAGATTAGTCTGAATATTTTCATTTTCTTGAATATATATTCAGTGCCTACTCTGTTTTAGACATTGATTATACAAGGAAGCTGCAATATACAAACAGGCATGATTATTATCCTATCTGGTAGGCTGTGTGTTATAAATGCTTCCCAGAAGCATGGACGTTGTGCTGTGATAGTACAGAAGAAAGAGTGGTAACTTATGGAAGAATGTGACTGGTAACTTTTCAATAAGCCTTTGCAGGAAGGGTCACATGTTACACTAAGTGGGTGGTAAACTGAACTAAGAGGCAGCACTAGGATGCAACTAATTGGCTCCCAGGTGAGGGCTGTTAACCACCATGCTATTCTGCCTCTCAGATTAAAACTAATAATGGGATATAAATTTATTCTTTGAAATGAGCACAGGTTAAGTAAAATGAGAACTTTATGAAAACAATGATTTTAAGAATTAGTGAATTCTAATTTGCTAATGGTAATAGTGAACCCTTATTGGAAATTAGTTTTAAAATATATACTCAAGAGACATTTAAGAGCTTACATTTTTTGACCCAGTAATTCATTATTTGAGAAGCTAACTATGGAAACCATACTTGATTTTTTAAACCACTTTACACAAAGATATTCATTCATTCTGTCAATATTGTAACATTGAAATTGGGAAACAATATAAATCCCAACAGTGGGGGATTAGTAAGTTAAATTATGATAGCGCCCTCAATTGAATACTGCACAGTTATTATAATTTATGTTTCAAAAGAGTATAATGAAATAGAAAAATAATATCTTAATCTTTGATAATGTCTATCTTAGATTGGGTTTCCCCAGAAGCAGACCCTGAGACATGGATTTATCCAAGTTGTTTGTTTGAGAAGTAATCACAGAAAAGACAGTAAAAGAAGCAACCGAGTGAGACAAACAAGGAAGGAAGCCACTAAAAAATGTTTAATAAGCAGATTGCCACTATAGGGAACTTGGGCTCACTCCCTCTGGAGATTTCTTGGCGATTACACAAAGTATACTTCAGAATTGTTTCACCCAGGTACCTGGAAGCTGGTGTACTTATTTGTCCCCCAACTGTGTCCTTGCTTGAGATCTGCTCTCAGGGGTATTAACTCTCTAGCACCTATAGCTCATTTGGGGAATGTCATACACATTCTAAAGACTAGAGAAAGACAAAAGATGTAAGAATTGCAGGTCTTTTCAGTAGGAAGTCCTGGGGTTAGCATGCAAAGTATGGTGACTACTGGCAGCACCGTCTGCATCATGTAGAAAAGGATGTTGCATTCGAATTCTGACAATGATTTTTTTGTAAAGCTTTAAGAGGAACATGCCTTTCCTTGTATCAGAATCCTTAAATATGAGATTTTATGTGAATATATTTTGTAAATAATCACAATAATAATGATCATTATCGTGACAGAGGTTATTCTTAAGCACTTACTATCAGGGAGCTATTATTATCTGTTTGCGTAGGGTAATGTTGCTAGGAGATAGTGGGGCCATCTTTCAATGTCAGGGAACCTGGCTTCGGAGAAGGTATTTTTAACCGCTATGTTATACTATATAATCATATTATAATGGAGGTAAAGAGAATTTCTACAAATTAAAAAAATAAATAAAGAGAAGCAACAAGAATATGTATATAGATAATGAAACAGTAAAGGAAACGTAATACGTTACAAAATAATGTGCTTGTATGGCAGGTGTTATAGAGTTTGCTTCTGTTTCCTTTTTACTGTTTAATTTAGAGATAAGTTGTCTTTTGAGGAAAAAACAGTGATACTGTTAAACTGATGACGAGAGGTGAAAAGAATCCTCAAAGACCTGAAAACCCTGAATCCTAATTCTGCAGTTGAGAAACACTCCTACTGGTGAGACTTTGTCAATTGCCAGGAGACAAAGGCAGACAAGAGAAGTATTAAAGTCTCTGGGTGCTGTGTTCTCTGAGGGCATCTGCCTTTATAGGAAACACTGGTTCTGGCTCCCAGGCAGTCATTATCACACTGTCCAACATCAAAAAGCCCTTCTTCTCTGCTCTGCCCCCAGCAGCGCATTGATTCTGGACATCCCTGGGTGCTTTTGGACTCTTCTTCCCAGCATCCGCTCAGGCTGTGAGCCCTTCCAAACCTCACTTTGCCTCCACAGGCCACATTAACTCCAAATTAAGGAATTCCTTTAGGCAGAACTTTTTCAAAGAGTTGAAGCCAGAATAAAAGTTAATGAATTCCAGCAAAGGCAAAAGACCTCTGGATAGATGTTTTGCCCTTTTTTCTTCACTGAGCTCATGCAGTTTTTATTTTCTAAATTTTCTCTTTGTAAAAATCTCTGTTCCAACAATGTTTCCAAAATTAATTTTGACCTTCTGGCAACATTTTAATTTCTCATGCCCCAGTAGATTCTCTTTGTTCAACTTATTCCATATATTCATTATTCTCTTTAGAAAATAGCATTATCTTGCTCAACATAAGTATTCATTATATGCCTAATTACACCCAGAACTGCACATAGAGGCAGGGGCCTGGTGCAGAGAGCAGCGTTGGTCTGTGGGGGAGCAGACCTGGGTGCAGGAATGACCCTGTTCTTACTAGCTGTGTCACAGCAGCATGAGGCTGACCCAAGCTGCACTTGTACCCCAACCAGAAGCTCAGTGAGTGACCTACCTATCTGAGTCTCATCTTTATGTATCCATGGGATGAGGTGACAGCGACTTTTAGGGTTTTGTGAAGATTTCTGGATGGTATCGCTAGGGTAAACTGATGTGCTGACCTAGAGTATATAATAAGTGGCTGCTATTACTATTAATGATAACATCTCCTCACCATTAGAAATAAGGGACTCCTTGTATTCAGAATCTTTCATGTGCACTGTGTTCAAGAAAGTTCAAGACTGGAAGAGGAGATGGCTTTCCTCCACCTTCAGGAACACAGTCCAAACTCCTTCCTGGGATTAACAAGGCACTGTGCAATCTGGTCCCATGCCAGCTCTCTGACCTTGCTCCCTGCCCTCACAGATTAAACCTCTGCCTCACTGTCCTGCATGCTGTTCTGTACACATGGCAACCCCTGCCACACTCAACTGATTCTGTATTTATTTTTCTCTCTGCTTGGGCAGCACCGCACACCATAATTTCCCTACATTTGTATTCCTGACACCTTCCCAACTCTCCTGTCTCACTTCTACTCTCACTTCCTCAGAAAGCCTTTTTTTTTTGGCTGCATTACTAAGGTATCTCTTCATTCCTAGGCACTCTGTTTCATAGTCTCAGGATCTCTTTATTGTATAGCACTTGTCTCTATCTGAAAGTCTCTTTCCAATTATTTCTTGACCTTCTTCTCTTTCCTCCAACTAGAATGAAATTTCCACGAAAGCAATGATCTTGCTGTTCTTCTTTCTCACTATATCTGCAGCTTCTTAAAAAAGTGTGTGTGGCTAAATGATGCTCAATCATTATTGGATGGACGTGAATTGGGTAAGAACAAATGGAGGAATGAATGAAAGTTACTCTTTTTGTTTTCCTATAAAAGTGGTGGGTATAGACGATGGATTCCAGGAGAAATAATTTTTGAGCTAGGCTTTGATGGATACATGATTGGGGGAAAACAGCAAGTGGAATACAGGGAATTCTAGATAGAAGAGTATTAACATTGGGGACAAGGAGATGCCCTTATATGGATGTCTTGTGAACTTCAATATCGGAATGTGTCCAGTGTGTCTGTTCTGCCTGCAGCCTCTTCTATTTCAGCAGCTGCATGTTCTAATTCTCAAACCAAAGGCTTTGGAGTCACTCTTGTCTGTTTTCTTTTTCTTATATCCTATGTCCAGTCTATCAGGAAGTCCAGTTGGCTCTAACTCAAAGTATCTTCAGAAACTGACTATTCCAAACTACCTCCACTGCTGCCACCCCATCACCATCGACTCTCAGATTACTGCAGTAGCCTTTTAACAAACCTCCTGCGTCTACTCTCTTCTTGCCTCTTCTACAGTCTGTTCTCACGTGGCAGCCAAATTGAGCCCTTAAAATGAAAGTCGTCTCACATACTGTATGTATCACCCCCTCCTGTGCTCTCCATTTACTCAGAGTAGAAGCCAAGTGCACAAGTCCCATCTTGGTCTGGCTGGTGTTACCTCTCTGACTTCCTTTTCCATCTTCTCTCTTTGCTTCGTCTGCTCATCCACATTGGCCTTGCTGTACCTCACACATATCAGGCACACTTCAAACCTCGACTGAGCTCTTTCCTCAACCTGGAACTTTGTTTCCCAAAATCTGCTTGGTGGTCCCTTTACTTCTGAAGCCTTTACTCCAATTACATCTTCTCAATGAGGTGATGCTATTTAATTGTATCATCTGTCCCCTGCCAGTCCTGATACCCGTAGCCCTACTCCTTATTTTTATTTTGGTCTAGCACACATAGAACATCCTAGAGCACCATATATTTTACTTATTTATTTAGTTTATTGTTTATTGTCTATTTTCTTTCACTAGAATGTCAGCTCCATGAGGGCAGAGATGAATGTCGGTTACCCGACACATAGTAGGTCCTCAAATAATGTTTGTTGAATGAATAAATGAATGGGAGGTAACACAATTCCATTTGGCCCACACACAGGAGTAACAGATAGAGAAAGTGAGAGATTTGGCCAGAAAAGTAGCCTGAGGTCAACCAAAAGGAAGCCTTCAAACTCCAGATAAGCGTTTTTGCGTCTTATTCTCTGCACACTGGGGAGTGATAGAAGTGATTTATAAAGAAATTTGCATTGCTGATGGCCCTCTTTAAAATTCAGCAGAAATTTTCTCCTGGATGTTTAACTTTCTTCCTCTTACAGATTTCATTGACATAATTCTTGCCTTCATTCAGAGAAGAGAAATCTTTTTGACCAGGTGTTAGACAGTGGTTGTATTCCTTAGTTCACAGCACACTTGGTCCATGCAAGGCCTCTGCTTGGTTGTTTCCTTGTTCCTCCATTTCCTCACTATAGGGAAATATTCTAATAAACTTGTATATTCTCATGTAAAATGTGCTATGTTGGATGAATATTTAGTTGCATAAGTGGCCTTGCGTTATAGACTTTATTTGGTTAGTTTTGCACATCTCCTTACTCATATGCACCCTTGGGGATGGACACTTAGGTTGGTTGCCTACTGCCCCAGATGATGCTAAGACAAACTTGAAGGAGAGTATTCTTTTCGGAGGCGATTATAGTATCATTACGGAGGGGCCTAGCTTTTGTCACTACTTCTCTTGGAGTCAGCTAAGTTTTCAACTTCAGTCTCTTGAGCATCATCGTTGGTTAAGGGGAGTATCTACTTACCCTCGTTCATTAAAAAATCAAAAACAACAAAATTTGGTAGAAATTCTTGTTGGCTTTTAGGGGCACTAAAAAAATTCTTATCATTTGAACCTGACCTGAGTTTTAAGAAGATTCATTTTCATGTGTAGTCATTACCTAACACTTCCAGACCCTGACAAGAAAATGTAAATCTTGAGAATTCAGAATTCAGTGACAGATATACAGAAAGAAATCAATTAGTTAGCTTTTATTCATCACATGAATGAATTAATTTTAGGTTTTTAATAATTTTCCAGCAATATAATTTATCTGTACATAATCAGATTTAAATATTTATTGGGTGCATTTGGTGGCTCTGTGCTAAGTGCTACAGACATGCAGTGAAGAAGGCTAAGAGTAGCAGTGTTCTCACTTTAGCTATTGTTGCTCCGTCTCTAGAGGTGGGAGGGTGTGTGTATTGCTCTCCTTGTTCCAACCCACGCTGGAAAGCTGTTTTTGGTATAGGAGTAGATGGAGGGCACATTTGGTAATGGTGGTGGGCCGTTCCCCGACTCTTTTCCACTCTTTCCTCTCTGGAAAAATGTGTCCTAGTGTAACTGCTGAAAATGCCTGATATTTTTTCCCAGCCTTCACTGCAGCTAGAGCCTGGCCTGTAACCCAGTCCTATCCAGTGGACTGAGGGGTAGTCTACTTATTGAGATTCTGGGTTTAAACTTTTCTCTGTCAATGTTGAACTTTAATGACCCTATAGTTCCGGAAAATAGTGATGGTTAAAAAACCCCTCACTTTTGTATTCTGGAAAACAGCTGACTGCAAAGACCTGTTACCTCCCCAGGTTCGTTTTTGCCCTCTGCCTGGAAAGCCAAACACTGAGACGACAAGATGGCAGCAGAGAGAGGGTCAAATCACAAGGCAGCCATGCGAGGAAGGGAGAGTATGAGTGTCAAATCCACTTCGCCAAAAATAAGAACTCAGCAATATTTATGGGGTAGAGGGCCAAGGTGGTCTGAAATATGAAGACAGATAACTAGAGGTGAGGAGAGGTGAGGTACTTGATGATTTGCGCAAGTGTAGTCAGACTTCATGCCTCTTCATAGGACACATGCTCACAAAATGGCCACATTAGCATGACCTAAGGGTGGAGTTTTTAGCCTCTTGTCATCAAAAGATTGCTTATCTGACATTTGTACTGGCCCAGTTGATGAGTTGGTGGTGTCAACCAGCCTGAAGTGGACAATGGGTTCTAATTCCTGAAAAACAGCTCGCACACCCATTACCATGGTGACCCAGGCTCCAGGGAGATGTTATCTATAGGAACCTAGTTGGAGTCAGGTAGCATATTGCCTAAACAGCACAGTTAACAATACATGGGTAAACAGCTAAAAGCTATAATCAGGAATTTCAAAAAGGAAAAAAAAAAACCTTTAGTTCCTAGCTACCTAATCATCAATGGCTGTTGCCAGTTTCAGACCCACCCTTCCCAAATGACTAAGATGACTCACGATGCCCCCTTGTCTACCTACAACAAAGCCAGACACAGGCTCTCCAATTTCCCATTCTTTGCCTCATAAATGATTAGCTGAACCATTTGTACCCACTGACCAATTTGGAGAAAGTATTTATCTCCTTGATCCATCAAACTTTACTTAAGAGTCTCTCCTTTCCCAGGTTCTGGAATTTCAGCCCACCCTCAGCCTGAGCTTGAACACAATCCTTCTTTGATGGCTTCTCCTGAGAACAGGCCAGCCCCAGGTAGAATATTCTCTGATCCCCAGTCTCATCACACCTCCCTAACTCCCACCTCCCTACACTCAGTTCTCAGGTCTTTACCCCTTGCTTACACCTTCCTGTGAAAGAAAAGCCGCTTTCTGCCTGCCCTTTTCAATGCTTGCAGATCTCAGGGTGCAAGTGTCTTCCCTATGGTGATACAGCCCCTCTCCTTTCCAATATAGCCTCCTTTTACCTAGGTCAGGATTTGTTTATTTTTTCATTGCCTTAAGAAAAGCAAATGAATTAAAGAAAACCCTCCTCTTTTTTTTTTTAGCAGAATGTTATGTTTCTCTAGGGGAGGCCTGGAAACTGCTTTGGTCATCTTGACCCATGGCTAAATCCTGCAACTCTATTTCCTCTAGACTTTTTGTTATAATGGATAACAACCTCCTCATTGCTTAAGTCAGTTAGAGCTGAGCACTCTGTTACTAGCAGAGAAAACCATCTTGACTGGTACCTGTAACTGAGGGGCAAGTCATGGTTTCAATACTCCAGCTGAGAGGAATTTTGAATGTCCGGTTTGTTTCTGGAGTTGCCATAGAGACACTACAGGTAAGAGGATAGATAATGGATTTTAATGATTTATTGAGTATCTAAAGTCAAAGATGTAGAGAGATGCACAATCATTTTGTGGGCTTATCACTATCTCATAGTATAGTTGATCAGGTACTAATTCCTTCTTTTCTGCAGATTTGTGACCTTCGACAGGTAAGTTCACTACACAACAGGGAAAGTTTGCTAAAAGTCTCCCAGGTCTTCTGGAATGATGCTTGGTTCTGAAGATGCAGAGGCAACAAAGACACAGTCTGTATGTTCAAGCAGCTCATGGTCTACTAGGGAGTTAGAATTCACAAACAAGTACTGGTAAATCAATGTGAAAACAGCATTAATAAATGTGCACAATTTACTGAGGGACAAATTAACTCTGGAGTTTCATAGTAAAGCCTTATAATGATGAGACACATGAAAAAGGACCAGCGGTTTATCAGGCAGATGAGGATGAGATGGTGATTCAAAAAAAGAAAGAAAAGAAATGACACCTACAAATGCATTGATGTGCCACTGTGAGAAGACTCATCTGGCCAGATCATACAGTCACTTGTAGGTCTTGCTCACAGTCTGTAGTTCCAGCCTGCAGATGGGCGGTTGTCAATCTGAGCCCCTGGGAACTCCAGTATTTCTGTGAGCTTCTCAGGTGCCATCCCATGAGGCCTCGAGACTTACAGGACCAGTGGAAGGTGGCGATGAGCTCATAAAATCCAGTTCTCTCATTTTATTAGCTGTGTGACATTGGGTAAGTATCCTAATTTCTCTGTGCCTCAGTTTCTACAACTGCATGATGGGGGAAATAATAGGAACTCTATCATTGGGTTGTTGAAAAGATTAATTCTGTAAATATATGTAAAGTTATTAGGAAAAGTCTGGCATATAGTAAGTGCCATATAGCATCAGCTAATTATACAATAACAATTTAATCACAAGATCACACATTTACCAAAACGTCTTACCTGTTTATATCCTCAGCTTTGATTTAAGATATCTTTTGAAGAAATGTTTGCACAAAGTATTTTTTAAAATTTGAACATAGCTCATATTAGTCTATCCTTTCAAGAAATACATAGTGGCTGTTCTGTTCCAGGCACTGTGCTCAGGATAGACAGCAACAAAATTAGCAAATACCTCTGCCCTCGTGAACTTGTCTTCGCATAAGGAAACTCTAAACTTAGAAAAAAATATATACAGGAGAAAAACATGTTAAATCATGTTATATTCTCTGATAAAAATAATAAAGCAAAACCTTGGAAAAGGAATGCTGTGAGTTCAATTCCAAATAGGGTTGATAGGAAAGGCCTAGAGGAAAGGTGATGTCTGGGAGAAGTGGTGAGGCAGGTGAGAGAATGAATCAGCAGGTTTCTGGGGGAGCAGGTCCTGTGTGTGAGGAGCTGAGAGGGGACCCAGGAACGAACGTCGAGAGGAATAAGCCGGAAGAGAAGGGTCCGGGAACGTCTTGTGGCCCAAAGTGGGTGCTGGGCTGATTGGAGAATTCTGGGCAATTTGAAGGACTCAGGCTTCTATTCTGGAAGGCTGGAACTCATGGGAGGGTTTGAAGTAGAAGAGTGATATGTTCAGACATATTTCATCTGACCGCTAGGCTAAGACTGGTCATTGGAGCCACAAAGGCCAAGACAAGCATGACTCAGCAGTCCATGGGGGAGATTGTGGTGGCTTCTATTGGGGTAGTAACAGCAGACGTATGAGAAATAGTGGAATTCTGGATACACTCGCAAAGGGCTATAGCGAGAGAGGGTGTGACAGAGTGTATCCTTTAGAATCATTTGCAATTGATGTCTTTGGCACTCCTGTTACTAAGAAATTGTTCAGTGGGTTCCTGAGTATCTGGGCAAGAAAGAGTTACAGGAGCAGAGGCAGGATCTGGCTCTCATTCCAGGCACAGGTGCAGCCAACAGTTTTCCTGTCTTCAGACAAGAATGTAATTCCCTTGCTTAAACTGTTCCCTGGTCTCTATCAGAGAACAGAATCTGACCCTGAGTAATGTGACTTAATGAGGGCAGTTTCACTGTGCATACAAAGAACTACTAAATATATATTTATTTTATATTTAGTCTCAGCCATTATGCATAATTATATTTGAAAGGGCACTGGATGGATAAGTCATAAGCCACAACAGGTGTGACTGGAGAAACACAGAAGGCACATAAAATTCAGTAGAGAGTAGATTATGCAAACTGCCCATTAAGGCAGGGAGATAGAAGGTTTGTCTGAACTTTGAAGTCAATCGGTGTGCAACCAAGTAATTACTGGCAGCCTACACCAGGATGGGAGGTGCTGGGAGTGTGAGCCAAGAGGCACCCCCATAACTCACCCATCTTCAAGATGCCCTTGGGCATCTCGCCTTACCCAAAAGAGGAAATTATGGAGCCGCAGTGGGAGGCAGGCCTATGGTATTATACCAACAGCTGAGAGGCCCTGTACAGATGAGCCACATTCATCGTGAATAGAGCACATGAGCTGCAGGATTAGCTCCTCACCATTTAGTTCCTGTTAAACCTGAGACCGTCTGTAGGCATTATCGTATTACTAGCGACACCATTAATGACCCACCATTCATTAAGAGGTGATGGCAGGAGGAAAGAAATGACTGTGGATTTCCTAAAAATTCAGGATGTTGTGCTTCGCAAGCAGTTGAGAAGGAAACTAATGCTTAGCACTTCTTATCGGGGATTTGCATGCATTATTTCATTTATTTCTCCTATCAACCCTGTTCTTTATAGGTAAAGAAACTGAAAGAGCCTTAGTGATTTCCTCAGAAGTGGTAGTATTTTCTAGAATCAAAATGAACTCTGCAAATATCAAGTCCCATGTTATTTCCACTACATCATTTGTCTTTCAAGGGGTGAACTATATTGTCTGGCATCATATAGTGTTTTGGTGGCAGAACTGTCCTGGTACCCATGTCTTCTATGTTTTTCACTGAAGCCTCATGCCAGCTTCTGAGTTAGAGTTCCTCTTAGGATCTAGATAATAACTAGGTTTAAATGTTGCTTCATCCTTTATGTGAGTGGTGGAAGACAGGTTGGGGGCATGTGGCTCACTTCTCTGTATTTTTTATTTGTTGTTTTGTAGTGCAAGCCTCAGACCCTGGATGTGGCTGAATATTTCTCCGTGAGTGTGGAGAAAGCTTGCACCCTGTGCCACGCCCCCCCCCCCCCCCCCCCCACCGCGATCATCTTCCTCTTTTCCATTGAATCACTTGGTCTCTCACGTCAAATGTACTTCAGGGACGGCCTTGGACAAAGCTGTAAAATCCATCCTCTGTTCCCAGAACTTCTCCTTGTTTGCCCTTCTCTTTCCCTCTTTGTGTGGAGCTGCCAACCTCTTCTGGTGCTTCTGAAGTTTCCTTTCTACAAGCTCAAAAAATGATCCAAATTGTCATATGCATGGGGACATGCCTCCATTTTGCAATTCAAAGGGCAGGCCAACTTTGTTTTTACCTCTTATGTACTGAAAATCCCAGTGAAGATTTTTAATAAACGGTCCAAATTGAGGTTTAACCAGATTCTAAAATCAATGGAGAATGGTTTTGGGGAACTTTAAAAATGTGCCACCCCACAGTAGTTAAGTGCACATGTTCTGCTTAAGTGGCCTGGGGTTTGCCAGTTTGGATCCTGAGTGCGGACGTGGCACCGCTTGTGAAGCCATGCTGTGGTAGGCATCCCACATATAAAGTAGAGGAAGATGGGCATGGATGTTAGCTCAGGGCCAGTCTTCCTCAGCAAAAAGAGGAGGATTGGCGGCAGATGTTAGCCCAGGGCTAATCTTCCTCAAAAATAAATAAATAAATAAATTTTTTTTAAAAAGTCCCACACTTTGCCATTGCTTCCATTAATGTTATTCAGTTAAGTCTTAATTCTCAAGTCACTGTATATTTTTTAAACATACTCTAAGAAGAAGCCCTACAAGCTTCTAGTCCTATGGCTAAAACAAGTTTAAAAGACACTTAATTGAGTGTTGCTTTATGGACCCAATAGAAGGAGTGTTAATCAGCTACTAATCTAGTAAGAATTCCCTCAGGAAGACCAATAGGAGCAAAGAAACAAACAAAACCTGAGATTCAAAGTCAAGGTGGCTGTATTAGGCTACATAATGGCCTCTCCACCTGTGAACATATCATCCTACGTGTCAAAAGGAACTTAGCAGATGGGATTAAGTTAAAGAACTTGAGATGGAGAGAGAATCCTGGTTTATCCAGGTGAGACCAATGTAATCACAAGAGTTCTTATAAGAGAGAGGCGGAGTCAGAGTCTGAGGAGAGGTGTGGTGACAGAAGCAGAGATATGAGTCAGAGAGAGATTTGAACATGCCGTGCTCCTGGCTTTGAAGATGAAGGGTCCACAAGCTAAGAAATGTGGGCAACTGCTAGAAGCTGGAAAAGGTAAGGACAAAGATTTTCCCTAGTGCCTCCAGATGGCACAAAACCCTACCAACACCTTGATGTTAGGATTTCTGACCTCCAGAATTGTAAGACAATAAAGGTGTGTTGTTTTAAGCCAGTAAGTTTGTAATCATTTGTTACAGCAGTAATAAGAAACAAATGCAAAAATTGTATGCCACACTAGTAGGTAACCTTTGATGTAATAAGTCTTTGTAGAGTTGAAGCTGTTGCAGTGGAATAGTGGAAGATTGTGCTAGAAAATTCTTTCGGAGAACAAAGTAAAAACACCCATGGCATATATCAGCAGACCCCAAAACCTTTGAAAAGAGAAATGGAAGCAGTAAACAAACTGTGTTTCTTGGAGTAAATATTGATGTTCTGTTAATTGCCCTAAGTTAAGATCATAAATTGTAAATTTTCCTCTTTCTCTTTTTGAAGATTTGTACAATAGAACATAAAACTGCAAAGCTCAACACCAAACATTCAGTTGACCAGCCTTGAGGTAAGCAGTGATTTCTCTCAGGTGGTTGGTTTGTACCCGACTCTAACTTCCTTATTTTCCCTCCTACCCACCGAGGAGTTGAGAGAGTGTGTCTTAGTCCTTTCTCTATGTAGAAGGAGATTTTGTTTTTCTTTTGTGAGGCAGATGGGCCCTGAGCTAACATCTGTTTCCAATCTTCCTCTTTTTTTGCTTGAGGAAGATTGTTGCTGGGCTAACCTTCACACCAATCTTCCTCTATTTTATGTGGGATGCTACCACAGTGTGGATTGATGAGCGGTGCTAGGTCTGTGCCTGGGATCTGAACCTATTAACCCCAGGCCGCTGAATCAGAGCATGCCACCTTGACCGTTACGCTACCAGGCCAGCCCCAACGAAATCTTTTTCATTTTTTTTTTAGTAAAGATTGACACCTGAGCTAACAACTGTTGCCAATCTTTATTTTTTCTGCTTTTTCTCCCCAAATCCCCCCAGTATATAGTTGCATATTTTAGTTGTTTATCCTTCTAGTTTTGGGTTCTGGGACATCACCTCAGCATGGCCTGAGGAGCGGTGCCATGTCCGCGCCCAGGATCCGAACTGGTGAAAGCCTGGGCCGCCGAAGTAGAGTGCATGAACTTAACCACTCAGCCACGGGGCTGGCCCCAGGAAATCTTTTTAATGGATCTTTTTGACCTATTATGGATATAATCCAGATTTAAATCCAGTGAGGGCAAACAGATCTGGAGACAGAAAATTTTATGTTCTGTAGAGCAACATATTACAAAAAAAATGTGGTCTACAAGTCATGAAGGATAATCCTTTTTCAAATAGAGCCATGGTCAAGCAATTTTAGGAAATAAGTGTGTCCCTTCTCTTGGGTACAGTTTAATCGGCTCTGCCACAGGCAACGTGTGCAGGCGACCACTGTGTTTGAGGTCCTGCAGAACAAGATTTGCACCCAGCCCTCTGATTCCCCGTATATGCGTTCTCCGTCAGAGTCCCACCATTACATCCTCCTGGGATGCTATACAGGAAGCAGCAGAAGGTGCCCATGTTCCTAGGATGCACTTTGCTGCATGTCATTCTCCTGTACTATCACTAGCCCACTTACATGTGGCCAGTTGCTGCTTTATTGGAGAGCAGAGATGTAAGTATTTGTAATTAGTTTTCTTTGGTTGTTCACTGGGCTGAGGGAGGTGGGGAAGGGCCTCTTATCTCCAGGGATTGATATGCTTTTAAGAAAGAGGGCCGGTGGAGGAAGAGGAGCAGTTAGCCTTTCATTCTTTCTTTCCTACAGCAATGGCACCAAGATATAAATTTACAGCTTTGTAGAGAGTTCAGCGGGAGTCCCAATACTCCTGACTTTCACTGTGTGCCTGCGGATGTGCGTCCTTTTTGGGCTCCATAAATGCAGATGAGTGAAGGGTCGTCTAGCTCTGCTTGATATCTGAGCTGTGGGGAAGGGTAGGGTGTGATCACCATCGCCTGTTAGGAACTTACCTTCTTCCCCCTGTTTTTGCTGCACGTTACCTATCAGTAGACAATTAGGCCTCACAAGAGTAAAAATCATCAGGTCAGCTGTGGTTATGGCAAGGGCCCTTACTTGGGGACACCATAAGCTTAAAGACACATATAATGATAGAGGAAAAGGGACCTTTGTGCAATCGTGTCCCACCACCTCACTTTACAGTTCGAGAAGAAAGTAAAAGAGAATTGCTTGTTCAAGTCCACACAAGATAACAGCATCTGTACTCCAGAGTGTCCTGGAGTCAAGCAGGATAAACTCGAGCTCTGAAAGCTGTGTCACTGCCTCACTCTCTCTCTCTGAGGGCCATTTTCTCCAACAATTTGAAAGGGCCATAGGGAATACTCATGATGTAATATGAAGCATGCGGTAATTTCTTCTATCATCTTCAAAATAAACTTTTTTTATTCCTTCTGCTAGTGCCACTGAACCGAAGCTGCCTCTCCTCCATCCTACTACCAAGTTAAGGAAAATAAGGAAGGAAATTGGGAAATATTGTGAACAACCACTGCTATTATGACTACCATCATTTCCACTCTTGCTAAGTGAGAAGTCCTTTTTGTAAATTACATCATTTAACTCTCACAACAACTCGATGAGATAGGTATTTTTATCCCCAATGACCCCAACAAGGAAACAAAGAGGAAAGTTAAGTGATTTATTCAAGTTCCCACAGCTGGTAAGTGGTGATGTTGGAGTTTGATCTCCAAGACAACTATTACCACAGCTCATTGTTCTCCCATAGCGTGCAGTGTGTTTGAGTATCTGAAGTACCCTCACTTTGGATCTGTCCCTTCTCCTCCATCCTCTTTCTGATTTTGTAGTGTTAGTCTATCTTTGGGAATATAGAAAAATAGTTCTTGTTAACATTTTAATGACTGAAACTGATACAATTTATTTTCTATTTCAAGTGATGAATTGATAATTCCTTTTAAAAAGAGCAGAGTGAAAAGTACATCAGAATGGTAGTCAAACAACCTGCATTCCCCTTCCAGCTCTGTTCCTAATTCAAATCACACAACAACACAGAGTATTGTTCTCATGGTACAATGTCAGAATTTGGCAGGATCTGTGGTCTCAATGAGTGTGGAAGCATGAGGGCACACAGTAATCAAAATCATCTGGGGATGCTTTTTTCGGTATATTATACTGGCATTCTCCCATCCTGGCATCCTCAAGTTATAGAATACTGAAGCGGGTGGTACAGAAACTGACATGCACATTTTAAAACAAGTCCCTAAGGGATTCGAATTTATACCTGTATCCCCTGGAAAAGATGATTCCCAAGGTTCTTTACGATGTAAGTTAATTGACTTTTGTGGGCATTTCAAGCTCTAAGGCAGAGAGTAAAGGCAAATAGACTGAGTGAGAATTCTACTAAGTTACCAATCACTTTACCAAGTTCCCCTGCTGATATGTAAGTATGATCCGTCACACATTCGTCTGTGAACCCCTTTCTAACTAACTAACGTGTGCCAGGTGCCCAGAGATGCTTCTCTACACTCACATTATATTTGAAGACTCGGAAGTGCAAGGTAAAATTCTGAAATTCTCTCAAGGCACCTGTAAAACCTTTTCATTTTCCTCAAAGCAAAGATTATTGGAAAAGGTCACTTAACCATTTTCTTATAGAGGAGGCAAGCATAAATCCATACCAGTTCCCAAAGAAATAAATGTCTTGCCTGTTATATTAGAAAGATGTGAAATTGAGCCAAAGTCCAAGGCATACCTTGAATTCAGGTTTCATATTTAAAGTTAAAACCTGCATTCAAAATAAAAACATTAGACCAAAATATGTGTGTTTTGGAGGATATGAATGTATAAAAAATAAAGAAGTACAGATTCTCATTCAAAATCCATAACATAGTTTGTAACAGTGAAAAATTGGATACAAATTAAATACTAAATAAAATATAAACAAATTATGATAAAGTCACTAGATGGGATATAATATATCCATAAAATTATAGTTATTCTATATAACAATATCCAAAAAAGTTTACAAGATAATCAACAAAAGCAGGGGATAAAATTTTATTTACCATTTGAATAAAATTAGCTTGAAATAAACATATGAAAAAAGATCACTTAATTACGGCTATTTGCTCATTTAGTAATTATGAACTATAAGCTTGGGATTGCACCTTATATAAGTATCTAATTTAAATCCCAAAACAACACTTACATAAGCATTATTTCCATGTTACAATGAGAAAACTCACTTGCTTAAAATTACTCAACTATTTTGATACTTGTGATGGCTAATATTATATATCAACTTGGCTGGGCCATGGTACCTAGATATCTGGTCCGACAATATTCTAGATGCTTCTGAAGATATTTTTTGGTGAAATTAACATTTAAATAAGTGGACTTTGAGTAAAGCAAATTGTCCATCATAATGTGAGTGGACATCATCCAATCAGTTGAAGGTCTTTAAAAAAGACTCATCTTCTCTGAAGAAGAGGGAATTCTGCCAGTAGACTTCCTTTGAACTCGAATTGAAACCTTTCCCTGGGTCTCCAGCTTGCCAGTCTACCCTGCAGACTTTGGATTTGCCAACCTCCATGTCATGTGAGCCAAATCCTTACAAAAAATATTTCTCTCTCTCTCAATATAGATATACATACTATATCTGTCTATATCTATATGATATCTATAGCTATGTATCTATATAGATATATGTGTCTTATAAACACATATCCTATTCTGTTTCTCTGGGAAACCTTGACTACTACAGATCTTGGTATAGAGAGTGGTTCTAGAAGAATATAATCTGAAGGATGAGTTTTCTAAATTGGTTCTGGAGTTCCTTGAATTGGTTTTCTAATCTGATTAAATTTAAAGGCACTAATCACTCTGTTTCCAGTAGTAAAGAGAGCACTGATAGCCCATGGTGTGATGTGGCAATTGAGACAAACAAGATATCATCGGATATTCATAATCAAATGCTTATAAGAGGCAAGGTTCTGCAAGACCACGTATATGAATATATGATACCTTTGAGCATTTTTGTCAAGATAACAAGTATAAAGAGATTGGCTGGTGCTTTTTATATCACTGGACAAAGTGGGGGGAAAAAGGATGAGTTCAGGGATTCTAATTTCCAGTTGAAGTGCTGTATAAATGACCTGAAAGCGCCTGTCTGCCCTGAAAGAGACCCTTATGGACTGTAGCCACAGAGCTGAGATTGCTGAAAAACCAAGACAGGAAACTCCTCCTGTGAGTGGGTAAATTACAATGCAAATGGAATTTGCAACCTCTTTGCATATCCACTGTTAAAGTGAGGGCATGGGTTGAGGAGAATTGGGATCCTGGAAATTGGAATGGAGATATATGGGAAGACTCTAATGAAACTAGGGACATTGAACTCTTAAAGTCTGATGCATCTGCTTTCCCAGTAGAAGTAGCTCTCCCGTCCCTGTCTGAGGAGATTAACTCTGCTTTGCCTGAGAAAACTCTAATGGCCTCCCCTGAGATAGTGCTTTGCAGGATACTACTGATTCTCCTCAGGACTTATCTCCACCATTTCTCTTTGCTTCTAGATGTATAACTAGACTCAGGTCCCAGCAGGCCCTAAAAGGTGGGGTAGAAAGTGTGACTCGTGGAGGTGTGCTGTACTCCAAAAATACTACTTAATTTTTCCAATTTATAGAGACAGAAATGTGAGAAATATGTGTAGGAATGGATGCTAAGGGTGTGGGATAACGGTGGAAGGAACATAAAGTTGTATCAGGCTGAAGTTATTGATAGGGGCCCACTAAGCAGAGATTCAGGATTTAATGTTGCAACTTGGGAAGTTAGAAAGCGCTCTAACTGTTTGATTGGTTGTTGAATCATGGGGCAGAGGTGTCCACAGTAAATGAACTTGAAATGCTAGACTTGCCTTGGCATACTGTAAAGGAAGGGAATCAAAGGGTTGGAGAGATTGCAATGTTAGAGTGGATTTATCAGGTAAGCCTGGCTTACCCACCTGGGAGAGTCCAGAGGAAATAACTTTCACCAGTATTGTGAAGAATACATTTGTGAGGGGAGCCTCAGCATCCTTGAAGAGCTCTGTGGTCGCTCTTTTCTGTAGGCATGAAATTACAATGGGATACCCTGCCGCTGAATGCAGTGGAAAACTTAATGCAATGAGGATAATTTGATCCTGGGGTGGCAGGGACCAAGTGGCATCATCAACTGCCAAAGGCAAGCTGGTCATAGTTACTGTAATGGACAGCAGAGTCAAAGCAGCAATCAACAGTTTGACTCTCAAAGACCTATTGTGTTGGCTATTTGTTGAATGATGAATTAAGTAAATGGGAAGCCTACTAAATTCTTGATCTGTTTAGTTGGAAGAGTCCCAGGTCAAGTGAACAAAAGGCTAATTTAAATCATAAAAATAGAGAGTCATGGCCCCTCAAATCAATCCCCATACTTAACCCAGTTTACAGACCCAGAACCCCTTGTATAAAGGGAAGGTGGAGTCCCCTTGAGGAAGGACCCTGTACCCTGTCAAAAATTTATACGCTTAAATCTTTCTCTCAGTCTTTTCCAAAGGGAAATGTGTCCTTTTATCATGGTGACTCTGCATGGGGGATAGGGAAATAATCACGTGTTTCGGAGATTACTGAATACTGACTCTGAACTGATACTGATTTCAGGAGATCCAAACCATCACTGTAGCCCACCCGTCAGAGCAGGGGCTGCTGGAAGGCAGGTGATCAATGGAGTTTTGGCTCAGGTGCATTTCACAGTGGATCTGGTGAGTCCTGAACCCATTCTGTGCTTGTTTCTCCAATTCTGGAATGCTTATTTGGAATAAACATACTCAGCCATTGGCAGAATCCCCACATTGGTCCCCACTGCGTATGAAGGCATTAGAGCTGCCCCTACCTCTACAAAAGCAATACCTCATTCATAGAGGGGCTGCAGAGATTAGTGCCACCATCAAGTACTTGAAGAACGTAGTGGTGGTGATTCCCACAATATCCCTGTTCAACACGTCTACTTTGGCCTTGCAGAAACAGAGGGTTTTGGAGAATGAAAGTGTATTATAAGCTAAACCAGGTGGTGACTTGAACTGCAGTTACTGTACCAGGTGCAGTTTCATTGCTTGAGCAAGTTAACACATCCCTTGGTACCTGGTATGCAGCTATTGATCTGGAAAAAGACTTTTTCTGCATACCTGTTAGAAAAGACCATCAGAAGCAGTTTGCTTTCAGCTGACAAGACCAGCAATACACCTTCACTGTCCTCCCTCAGGGGTATATCAACTTTTGAGCCTATGTTTTAATTTAGTTCTCAGGGATCTTGGTTGCCTTTCCCTTCCACAAGATATCATACTGGTCCATTACACTAATGATGTGCTGGTTGGACCCAGTGAGAAAGAAGTAGCAACTACTCTAGACTTATTGGTAATGCATTTGCACATCAGAAGGTGAGAAATAAATCAGATGAAAATGCAGGGGCTTTCTACCTCAGTAAAATTCCTAGGGGGCCAGCGGTACGGGAATGTTGAGATATCCCTTCTAAGATGAAGGACACATTGTTCCATCTGGCTCCACCAAGAACTGAAAAAGTGGCACAATACCCAGTGGACCTCCTTGGACTTTGGAGGCAGCATATTCCTCATTTGGATGTGTTACTCTGGCTTGTTTACCATGTACCTGAAAAGCTGCTAGTTTTGATTAGATTCCAAAACAAGAGCAAGTCCTGCCGTAGGGCCAAGTTTCTGTACACACTGCTCTGCCAAGTAGCCATATGATGCAGCAGATTCAATGGTGCTTGAAGTGTCAGTGGCAGATAGGGATGCTGTTTGGAACATTTAACAGCCCCTAAAAGATGATTCACAGCAAAGGCCCTTAGGATTTCAGAGCAAAGCCCTATCATCTTCTGTGGATAACTACTCTCCTTTTGAGAGAATAAAAACAGCTCTTAGTTTTTTGAAAAGGCTCGTAGACAGCTGCTGAGCCTTAGTAGAGACTGAATGCTTAACTACGGGCTACCAAGTTACTATGGGATCTGAGCTGCCTATCATGAACTGAAGGTAGTTTGACCCATCAAACCATAAAGTTGGTGATGCACAGTAAGACTCTATCATCAAATGGAAGTGGTATATATATATATAAATAGGCCAAAACAGGCCTGAAGGTACAAGTAAGTTACATGAAGAAGTGACCCAAATTCCCATGGTTCCCACGTCAGCTACATTACCTTCTATCTCCCAGCTTGTACATATGGCCTCATGGGGAGTTCCCTAAAATCAGTTGACAGAGTGAGACAATATTTGGGTATTATTTACAGATGGTTCTGCATAATATGCAGGCACCACCCAGAAGTGGACAGCTGCAGCACTGCAGCACTTGTCTGGGACATCCCTGAAGGTCAGTGATAAAGAGAAATCCTCCCAGTGGGCAGAACTTCCGGCAGCTCACTTGGCACACCTGATTATTCATTTATCTTGGAAGGGCAGACACACAATTATATCCCAATCCTTGGGCTGTAGCCAATGGCTTGATGGTCAGGGACTTGGAAGGAACATGACTGGAAAATTGGTCACATGACAGAGATCTGGGTAAGATGTGAATAGACTTCTCCAATGGGGAAAAATGTAAAGATATTTGTGACCCATGTGAATGTGTATGGAAGAGTGACCTCAGCAGAGGGGGATTTTAATAATCAAGTGGATAGAATGACTCATTCTGTGGATACCAGGCAGCCTCTTTTGTCAGCCACATTTGTTGTCACCCAGTGGGCACATGAATAAAGTGGCCATGGTGGCAGGGATAGAGGTTATGCATGGGCTTAGGTACAAGGATTTTTACTCATCCAGGCCAACCTGGCTATAGCCACCACTGAATGTCCAATCTGCCAGCAGCAGAAACCAACACTGAGTCCCTGACAGGGCGCTATTCCCAAGGGTCATCAGTCAGCTACCTGAGAGTAGTTTGATTATATCGGGCCACTGCTGTAATAGAAATGGCGGCATTTTGTTCTTACTGTAACAGACACTTACTCTGGATAAAGATTTGCCTCCCCTGCATGCAATGCTTGTTCACAGTGACCTCGTAGTTACTGATATTAACTTTATTCTCCAAACAAGGAAGTAAGGTGCAGAGAGGTAACTGGACTGCCCTTTGCCACCTGGATGCTGATAGCAATATTTTAGCTTTCTTCTCAACCTTCCAGTATCTTTCATTTACCTGTCTCTTCATGCAAGAATCACAATCTTTTCCTTTTGGAAGTTTTATATTATGTTTGATATAACCTAGGGTTAATCTTCTCTCATTACTCTTATTTTCCATAATTTTGAAGCCATTTTTATGAGGATTTTATAAAGATATTGAAAACAAAGCTTTACTTCAAAAACATGTTGATAATTTTATTGAATTAGCATTAAATGCTAACAGATAATTAAAATGGTTATTTTTTCTTTAAATATGGTAAGGCTTCCTATTTGTTGAAGTCTTTGTATTTGTGTGTTTATGATTGTCATTATCATTATCAATATAGACCTTGCTTCACTATAGATGCTGTAGATAGTTGTGTCTGGTTCCCCACCACTTTTTCCTCACTGTTAATCCTGAGGTAACTGTGGTATTTTCTTCCATTGTTTCTTCTAACCAGTTAGTAAGAAAATATTTATTTTTATATATTAAATTTATAGCAATTGTCCAGAGTTATTTGAACATTTAAATAAGTTTTATCAATTGAATCTGGCAGGTGTTTCACATATAAGTTATACCTCTGCAAATCATTTTTCCATTGTTTGTCTTATTTTTGTATGTATTATCTTTTTCTTGTATAATTGTATTTATTTGCGGCTGCAGAACACAGTGAAATAATACCAGTGCTAATGGAAACCCATGTCTTCTTCCTGCCTCTAATGGGAAGACTTTTAATGCCTCCCCATTAAACCCTGAGAGAGGTTTTTGAGTTCATGGTTTGTGTGTCTAGACACTCATGTGCATGTGCGTATAAGGAGGGGATAGTAATACCTACCTCATGGTGTTACAGGGATTAAAAGAGAGAATGTATATAAAGCACTTAGAATGGTGTCTGGCTGCCAGTAAACTCTTTGTAATGATGAATTTATATGGCCACATTCAGGAGGTATCCAACTGTTCATTCCTTGGTAAAATTGTGGCCATAAATGGTGAAGTCAGTTAGTACACACAAAGCACTTGGAACGGTGCCTGGCATATAGTAAGAGCTCAAGAAATGTATGTCAATAATATATGGTATTATTAACACATTTTGTCAAGAACTGATGCTGGTTTTTATCAAAAGCTTTTGCTAAGTTTTTGAAGGCCATTTTCACTTTTGATCTATAAATCAAATGAATTAGGCTGGCATATTTTCTAATATTAACTCACCTGCTTTCATAGAATCAACCCCTCTTGGACTTAATATGTTGTTTTTAAGTGACTGCCAGAGTTTGAAACTATTTTGTTTAGGGATTTTATTTTGTCTTTTAAAGATTGGCACCTGAGCTAACAACTGTTGCCAATCTTTTTTTTAAATTTTTTTTATTCTTCTCCCCAAAGCTCCCCAGTACATAGTTGTAGATTCTAGTTGTTAGTGGCTCTCACTGTGCTTTGTGGGACACCACCTCAGTGTGGCCTGATGAGCAGTGCCATGTCTGCACCTGCGATCCAAACTGGCCGAAACCCTGGGCTGCCAAAGCGGAGCCTGCAGAACTTAACCACTGGACCATGGGGCTGGCCCCAGGGATTTTTTAAATTAATATTTAAATAAGAAATTGATCTTAGCTTCCCTTTTTATGTCATCTTACTTGAGCTTTGGTAGGAATATTTTGCTAACTTTACTTAAATTATTTTTTCTTTTTCTATGCCATGGAAGAGTATAAGTAAATCAGATGCTTTTGTTTGTTCTTTTTTTTTTTTTAAGATTTTATTTCTTTTCCTTTTATCTCCCCAAAGCCCCCCGGTACGTAGTTGCATATTCTTCGTTGTGGGTCCTTCTAGTTGTGGCATGTGGGACGCTGCCTCAGCGTGGTTTGATGAGCAGTGCCATGACTGCGCCCAGGACCCGAACCAATGAAACACTGGGCTGCCTGCAGTGGAGCTTGAGAACTTAACCACTCAGCCACAGGGCCAGCCCCTTGTTTGTTATTTTTATGGTTCCTTAAAACTTTAGTGAAAATGCCCTGTGAAACGCTCTGTTTTTTGTTTGTCTTATTTAGTTCTTTGGAGGCATCTTTTAACAACTTTCTCTATATCTTATGTGTTTTTAGTTGACTTTGGTTTTCTATTTCTTTAGGTTCCTTGTCTCTTCTATAGTAAGTTTTGGTAGTTTATGTATTCCATAATAAGCATATATTTGATCTTTTTTAATTTATTGCCATAGAGTTGGATATCTTGTGAATCCTATATTTTATTTTGCATTATATTACTTTCATCTCAGTTTTTGTTTTTCTCTGGTTTGCTTTGTTTTTGCTTTTTCCTTTAACTTTGAGTAGGGTAAGCAATGGTTCAGTTTTCAAGGATTTGCCTTATTTTTCTTTTATTTTTGTCTTTTCTATTTCATTAATTTATTATTTATCTTTATTACTTCCTTCACTATAGTTTGTAAAGTTTTATTTTCCTTATTCAGATATTTTTGGATATGTGAACTAGTTCATTATGTGCATTCTTTCCTATTTACTAAATATTTAAGACTAAGATTGTTCCTTTAAATACTCTATCTCCCACTGATTTTGATGCATATTCTATTTCATACTCATTGATTTCCACATTTTTCCATAATTTCAGTTTTGATTTTCCCTTTAACAACAAGTTGTTTACAAAAGAGTTGTTGCTTGTTGATTGGTTAGTTTGTCTAATTTCCAGGTCATAATTTTTATGATTTTAGATTTGTGTTTCACTGGAATGTAGTGACTGGTTTCAGTATTTTTTTCACTTATTTGTGTATTACCAGAGGTTTTCTGTTTGCAAATGTTCCCTAGGTCCATGAAAAGAATATATATTCTCTGGTTTTAGTCATAGACGTTGACATGTATGTAGGTATTTGTACATTACTAATTAATTTATTTAAAAGTATTTTAAGTGCTTAATTCCTTTTGTTTCTTTTTGAGTTTTGTTGTTTTACACTAAACTGCTTATGTTCGGTGAAAGAAGAATTGAAGTTTATTATGAAAAGGTTTCTATTTCTGGTTGAGTTTTTTGTCCTGATACTCATTCCTGCTGATTTTATGTAACTGTGTCACTGACATTAAAAAGTTTTTTTATATTCTCTTTAGATTACCCTCTGTAGCTTTATATATTGCCTTTCTTTGTCTCATTTAATGCTTTCTGACCTGAAATCACTATTTGATGTTGAGATAATGGCCCTTGTTTTCTTCTTTTTCTTTGACTTTGCAAAAAACTTTTCCTGTCATTTTGTTTTCAATCTTTCTTAGTCTCTTTGTCTTACTTTTTTAAAAAGAATATTTGCATTTTTCTTTTGTGATCCAATCTTTTCCTTTTTAAAATTAACATTATTAGCTCTTTTTCTTTACTTGTTGACAGATAGTTTTGATTTTGATACCTTTATATTATTTAATACTATATAGTTTTGATTTTGATAACTTTATATTATTTAATGCTATTGCTTCTGATTTTAGAGCACTTATTTTGTTTCATTTTATCTTCTATGGTGTCTGTGATTGCTTTGCTAAGGTTGTATGTGTTTGTTTCTTCTTACGTTTTTTAATTAGTTGCTACCTTTGTAACAATGATGCTGTATGTATTGCATTTGTCTCTTTTTTAAAACATTTTCTAAAATTTCCTTTTCATAGATAATAGAAAAAACACGTTTACCCTCTGTCTGCTTCTACCACTCACTCTTTTCATCTCCAAATTTTAGATGATTATATTGTGTGTGTGTGTTTAGGTTTATGCCTTAAAATATTCTCAGTTTTTTGGTCTCCTTCAAGCAAGTTTATTGATCCCTGTCTGTATAATATGAGGAAATCTCACACTTACGCTACCCTACTCCTTCTCTCCCTCATTAGTTATATAATTTCTATGACATCACAATTTATAATCTTCAAATTTTGAATTGAAGTCATAATGCCATATTTGTTTAGTCTTTTTTCTATAGTTAAATGGAGTCAATGCTCAGCACCAGTCCTTCACTATGGTTTCTCCGTCCATCTCTGGTTTGGTTCAAGTTCATTCCATTGTAGTTTCCTTAAGAAGGCCTCATTGGAAATTTTTATTCTGATCCTGGAAATTCTAAACAATGTCTATTGCCTTCATTCTTAAACCCTTTTACATCTGGTGTAAAATTTGGGGAAATTTTTGTTCATTTAGGAATTTAGACATTGCTCCACTGTTTTCTATCAGTAGAGGTGATAGCTTAAAAGATTCTTTATTTAGTATACTGCTAAGTAATTTTATTAGAGTGTTTCAGGGTTAATCGTTATGTGTCAATTCTTCCCCAGGACTCAATGTGCTCCTTAATATTTAAAATCAAGTTTTCTTTTATATCTCGGAAAAATATCAAATTATACCTTCATTTGTTTTTTTCTTTTGTCCTCTTCAGAAAAAAACCCTTTTTTTCAGAAATGACTATTATCAGAATCTATCTTCTATAGCTATTATTATTATTTCAGTTCCATATCATACTATAATTTCAGTTCTTCTTAACTCATTTATCCTTTTTCTTACTTTTCTTAATCCGGTGCTCCATATAGCAGCCTTTGTTTTTCTGTAATATTCATTGTCCCTGTATATACTACTTCCAAAATTATCTTTATTTTTGTATTGGTTTTATTTTTTCATTTCATTTTTTTAGTTTTTTGTTTTCCTTAGTTTTGCTACTCATGTCTTTTTTTGTTTCACAATTTTTCTCCATAAATATTGTTTGTCAGCTTTGAGTTCTTCATTTTTCTAGGAGATTACCTCATTAAAGTATTTTTTCTTTTCATTTTGTATTAATGGTAGCAGTTTTCATCCACTCCGTGGCATCATTATTTTTCTAGCAAATGTATATGTGTGCGTCTGTAAATCATAAAATCTTTTTATAGATCCAGTGCTTATTTTTATTATTATTATTCATCTTGACTCTGGTGAGATATTTGAAACCAATCTGCAGAAGGTACGTATAAGATCCAAGGCTGGGGTCCAGGTTCACAGATTTTAGTCATCTGTGTGAGTCAGCCCTTAGTTAACTGAGCAGAGCAGCTCTAGGACTCTTCATAATTGGCTGTGTTTCTCACTCCCCACAGCACCTCTTACCCAAAGGCTACCTCTCGAAGGATAGCTTTGTTATACACTGCCTCCGATGTTCCCTCCTCCTGTGCCTGTTCCTTGTCCCAAACAGGCTCTGTGGAAGTTTTCGCTTCCACTCCCACTTTCTCGGAATAAGCCTGTGAGTGCTGTTCTTCAGTGTGTCTGTTGGCATTGTAGATGTGTGTCGCCAGACTTTGTCCCACCTGCGCAGCCATGATTGCTCTTTTCATTTTGTTCTCAATTACATTACATACCTCATGGTTTCTAGTTTCATGAAAAGGTGACTTTCTGCTCTTCTTTCTTCCTATTGTTGTTATATTATATCTACACAGAGAATTAGAGAGAGCTGATTAGTAGGCCTGTAATTTTTGTGATCACTTTACCTTAATCATGCTTCAAAAATTTGGCATCCCCAAAATGTAAGTTTAGGAAACTATTTCCATAGGTTTTTTGATTTTGTAAATTCATGGAAATTTGAAGACGATGATAAAATACTTACCGTTTTTTTGAGAACTTATGCACATTGTTACTTATAGTGTGCCTATTTTTACAAAAGTGGAAGAAACAGTAGACTAGTAACAAATAAATAAAATAGCAGGAAAATATCAGGTAGTCACAGGTGCTGTGATGCAAATAAACTCTGATCAAGTGACAGGGTTAGTTTGTGTTGGGTGGTTTGAGGTGTCATCAAAGAATGGGTATTTGAAATGGGTATTAAGTGCTGAGAAAGAAGCAGTTATATGAAGATCTGGAGAAAAAGCATTCTGGAAACAGGGCACAGCAAATGCAAAGTCCCTATGTTGTGAAGTGTCACAGAATAGGATGGGGGCAGGATCAGCTGGGGCAGGCGATAGTCCTGAAGGTCATGGTAAAGAGCTTAGTTTTCATTAAAGTGCACCATAAAGGATTTTTTTAATTGAGATATATTTGACATATAACATTATATTAGGTCCAGGTGTACAACATAATGATTTGATATTTGTATACATTGCAGAATGATCACCACAATAAGTCTGGTTAACATCCATCACCACATATAGTTACAAAATTTTTTTTTCTCATGATGAGAAATTTTAAGATTTACTCTCTTAGCAAATTTCAAATATGCCATACAGTGTTATTAACTATAGTCATCATGCTGTACATTATATCCTGTGACTTATTTATGTTATAACTGGAACCGTGTGCCTTTTGACCTCCTTTACCCATTGATAAAAGAAAAATACTTATGATGAAATCAGATGCCCTTGACTCACATCCATCATTTGAAAAGTATACTGCACATGAAAATACAGACTCTCTGAAATCACCAGGTACTGGTAAAAGGTTTCTCCACGTACAGATTTGTGAATTTGAGATACAACTGAAAACATGGATGCCCCTGACCTCATTTGATCTTCCTTCTAGAAAAATTTGAATTGTAAATGAAGAGTCTAAAAACTGCATTGATGATGACCTAAGCAAATTATCACTCATGAAGTCCTTGGCACCTGGTCCATGGGAGATGCTCTGGACTGATGGAGTGCTTCTCTGAGGCAGTTCTCACAAACACTGTCTGATTTAGTTTTCACAACACATTTGAAACAAGTATAAATTGCTTGCATTTTACAGTTGAAGAAACACATTTGAGGTTTAAGGAATTTGCCTGAGGTTACACAGCTTGTAAAAGGCAGAGCCCAACCAAAGAACATGGCCTGGCTCATCACCCAGCCTGGGCTCCCCCTCAAGAATGTCACCTGCAAGGTTGGCAGTAGAGAGAATTGAGGGCAGGAAGTACCTTTCTGACCTTTGCAAATCACCCCCCCATTGGTAGTCCTCTCTGAAAAATATGCAAGAGGCCTCTTGGGTGAAACCATTTATTTATCTCTCTCAGAGAGTAGGCTCTCTTTTCTTACAGCTCTGGAGACTCAGCTGTCAGAATTGATAACAGCTGTTGGACACCGGAGCTGTTTTATTTTTGCCAGGAGATAACAGAGTGAATGACTTGTAGCAGCTTCGGAACCCTGATGAGTTCAAGGCCCAGAATGGAGATTGCAAAGGGTAATTCCCAGATAATTCAAGGGGACGGGGAAGCTAGACAAATCCCTGTTTCACTCTTTGAAATTGTCCTATGAGAAATGAACTGAGAAATCTGAGATGAAAAATCGCCTCATGTAGAGTCGTTCAGAGAACTTCTATCCTCTTTTGCCTTTATTCTTTGGGGACTGAATGCCAACCCAACTCATTTTTGAAAATGGGATTTCTCTTCCATTTGGAGCAAGATTTAATTTAAGATAAAATTTGATGCTTCCTTCAAAGAGACCAAATGTCTTAGATATAGGCCAGGGAAACTATTGCTGGCTACTCATGTGTCACGGATCTCCTTCTTCCTTTTCGCCTTTTGGTAAAATTGGTGGTGGTGCTGTAGGGGTTTCAGATCATTCAGATGTTGTGTTTTCTTTCTTTCAAAATGCTGAACACATTCAGCACTTCTACAAGGGAGAGACAGATAGTACATACCTCAGTTTAGGCAGAAAACTTACTTTAAAGAAATTTAATTCAGCATGAAGTTAGTGTTTACCATGTGCCAAAACATCTGGTAGGTGCTGAAATTCAGAGATGAATAAGATGCTGGTCCTTCCCTCACAAGGCTTACCTTCACCAAGGAGACAGATGTGCATCTGACTGACTCCAGCTTGCAATGGCAAGGCTCCACATATTTTCTTGAAGTTTTAGGAGTTTCCCTATGTTTTTTTATTATTCCTCTATCTCCTTAAGAAGGAGCCATAGATGAATACCGTGGCCGCATATCAGAGGAGTGACTTGGAAGTGGATATATGGAGATTTGTGGGAAGTTATTAAGGGTTTCTCCATGGGCCCATATTTGACACTGACCTGGAGTTAAATTCTACTTCTACTCCCTGGGCCTGTCACATTGTATATAGCTCCTATCTGACTCCTCAGGGAGGTGAGAAGGGACTAAAGAGAAGAACACAGTCTTTGTGGCTGGTTCTGCCACAACAGTTGCTGGTACACTTAGCTATGTGGTTGTCTGGAGCTGGCTTTACTCTCACCAGGCACTTCGGTGGCTTTCTCAGTGATTTCACACCAAAAAATTCCAGATGTGAGTCCTGAGATATGGATGATGACATTTCCTAGTGGACCACACAATGATTCTGCTCCCCAACCACTGCCTAGCCCATTCTGAGGTGGCCCCATTGACCTTTCTCCCAATACCCAGGCGGCCTTCGAGGAAAAGTCCCTGGTGAATTGCATCCAGGCTGCATCTTCCCCACATGCCTCACATCAAGTTCATCCTTTTCACTGCTGTTTGTGGAAGTGAATTTTGGTCCCAATCCAGCCCCTTTTCTTTCTGCTATGCCATCTTCAGTCAATATCTACAGTCTTCAGATTTCTCAAGTTTTAACTCATTGGTAAGAAAAATAGATCTCAGATGAAGTGTAAAAGGACTCAAGGCATATTAAACATGAGCAACTTCACAAAATCAAATGAACAGCAATGACAACACATGGAGTGTATGAAAAACAAAACAGAAGTAAAGAGGGGAAAAAAAATCCCACAGTATGGAAAATACAAATGAAGAAGAAAGACAGTAATAAGAAATGATTTTTTCAAAGTGGTTTTGGCACCACGGGACATTTATCAATGTCTGGGGACATTTTTGGTTGCCGTAGTTAGAGGAAGGTTGCTCCTGATGTCGAGCAGCTATAGGCCAGATGCTGCTAGACATCTCATAGAGAACAAGACAGCCTCTCTCCCACAACAAAGAATTACTCTGACCAAAATGTCAATAGTGCCAATGGTGGGAAAAACTAATCTGAAAGAATTTGATAAGGACATGGGTGAATAAAGTAGAACTCAAAAATGAAATGATGGAGAATAAAGAAGAGACAATAGAGAGCTAAGGAAGCATATTGAGGATCCAAAAAGTACCATTAATTCAACAGAATAGACCTGGTTGAAACATAGATGTCACCTTTTAATGTAAGCAAAATCAGGGAGATTAAAACATTTAGGGACACCATAGGTGATATGGAAGACAATGGCTATAATTAGTGTCTATCATTAGTGTCTCTGAATTAAAGGTCTCAATAAATGGAACAAAACTGTATTCAAAGACACAAAATGAGAACTACTTTTTTTTTCCTGGCATGAGAGAAGAATTGAATCTGATAGTCAAGAGCAGCTCTGTGTTCCAACCATACTAGCACAGGAATTTTCCATTTCTGTAAATGATGGGCCATGTTATTAAAAGCAATCCTCCTGCTGAAAACTACCATAAACAATTGGTTAAAAGACATTTTCAAAACTTGAAAATATAGTGGGGTACTGCTAGAACAAACTGTGTGGGAGCATTTAACCAAGGGCATGACCAGTGGTATCTTAAAGGGATATGGTGTAAAAGGAAAGGTTTTTATTTTGTTTGTTTTTTTAAAGTGGGACAGGATTAGACATGATCACACAATAATGTGCCCATTTGTATCACTACCACTAGCCTGGAAACACTGGTCTGATCATTTTTCTGAGGATCCCGTTCTACAAATTTCTGCATGATGCCTTGGGGGACTAGTCTAGTCCCTCAGAACACCAGATCTGGGGCCTTCAAACCTTGCCTAGATTTCTGACAAGTCAAAAGAAGAAAATCAGATGATATTAAAGGTTACATTGTTTCTCATTCCCAATAGATAACTTTATTTTTCTCATCAAGCACATTCCTTGTGGCTACTGGGATTTCGCAGCAAGAGGAAATACTCATATCTTGTAGACAAATCAAGTGAAGGAGTAGTAACAATTATTTCCTCTGAAATAAACCAGAATGGTGATGTATCAGCATAAGGGTGAAAAGGTATATATTCTTCACTTGTCAACCAGCTTACCACTCTGACTAGGAAAACCTTTCTCTTTTCACTAGGGCATACTGCCTTCTTATTTGGAGAGACAACTTATGCAAAAGACCTGGCAAAGTTCCTGGAACATAGCACGTGCCTGATGAATGATCATTACTTTCTCACCTTAAACAAGTACACTATATTTTATTATTTAGGGAGAGGGAAAGACCCATTTTATATGCAAATCTGGACAGGCTTAAAATACTTTTCCCAAGTGTCCACTCAACTCCTATCTCTTTAATAAGATTAGGTCTCTTTAAAGAAGATAAAAAGAAAAAGCACGAGTATAGTTAATCATTAGGGAAGAATGAGATTGGAAGTAAAGGGAAAAGATGTCTTGAAGCAAACTCTTCCTGGATTCCTTCTCTTCCTCCCACAAGAATGCTAAGATGTGGCTTTTCCCATCATCACACAATTTATATTGTATCATTAATAGTGTGGCAATTCTTTAATTGAATTTATTCAGTCTTTGTTCATGCACTTTGGTAGGTGGAAGAAATGCAATAGGGACCAAACTATAGTCATTTATTCAAGGTACTTAAGGATAATCAAATAAACAGACAATCGTAGTATTCTTTGATAAAGGTAAACTAAGCTTGAGCAGAGAGGAGCACACCAGAAGAGTTCCAACAAGTTATTGGGCCACAGAGATTATAAAATTTTCTAGAGAAAAATACATAGTAAGGGAGACGTGAAGGATGAGTAGGAATGATCTGGAGACAAAGAGGAAAAACTCTTCTAGACAGAGGATTAGCATGGGCAAAGCCTAGCAGTAAGAGCATAGTATAGCCTTCCAGTATTTCTTATGCAAATATAAACAGGTATGTATGAACTCTTCTTGCTTACTCACAAGGTAGCAAAATGTGCACATTCCTCTTACTCTTCATTTGTTCGGCTAATAATATATTCTGGAGATCTACCTGTACAGGTTCATTAATTTCCAACTTCCAAATTCCACTGTGTGGAGACAGCCAAATCTAACCAGCCCTGATTGATCACTTGGATGATTTCTGAGTTTTGCTATTGTAAAAATGTTGCTCTGAATAAAATAAAAATGTTTGCCCAGCTTGTCATCTGTCTTTAAGTGTGTTTTGGGACTGTACATAAAGTTGTTTGTTTATATCTAGTCAAAAATATCTTTTTTGGCTTTAGATATCTCATATATTGTATATAAAACTTCCATAAATATTTGGGTCTATTTCTGGACTTTCTATCCCATTTCTCTGTTTTGATTTTCTATTCATTCGCCAGTACTACATTTACAAATTATTGACTCTTCATAGTATTTTTAACATCTCTTAAGGCTATATCTCCTTCTTGACTTTTTACTTTCAGTGTTATGGCCATATTTATTTGTTCATGTTTTATATAAGATTTAGAATCAGCTTATCTAATTCTGGAAATAAGGCTTGGTATCTTCACTGACTTAAAGTCAATAACTTAGAGAGGATTGACATCTTTATGAGACTAAGTCATTCTTTTAAACACATAGTATATACTTCTATTCATGAGGTCTGCTTTTCTGTCCTTAAGGAGCTTTTATTTTTGACTTTCTGCATATAGTTGTCTTTCGCACATTCCTTGTTATATTTATTCCTAGGTTTGTTTTTTTCTGTTACTAAAAGTTAAGGCTTCTCAGGACTGGCCTGGTGGCATAGTGGTTGAGTTCACACACTCTGCTTTGGTGGCCTAGGCTTTGCGGGTTTGGATCCTAAGCGGGGACCTACACAACGTTCATCAAGCCACGCTGTAGCAGGCATCCCACATATAAAATAGAGGAAGATTGGCACAGATGTTAGCTCAGCAACAATCTTCCTCATCAAAAGAAAAAAAAAACAAGGCTTCTCTTCCATTGTATCTTCTTAATTGTCTGTATATATGAGGGCTATTGACCTTTGAATATTAACTCTATATTCTACTATCTTGTTGCATTAATTTACTGTTTTTAGTAGTTTTTTTTTTTTCTTGTAGACTCTCTAGGGTTTTCCTGTTATACAATCACATCATCCACAAATAGCGTGTGAGTGTGTTTTAACCTCTTTTTTATCACTTTTAACTCTCTAATGTCTTTTGCTTCTCAGATGCATTGGCTAATGCCTCCAGTTAAAAGTTAATAATTGTAGAAATTAGGAGACAACATACATCTGATCCTTGTTCCTGATTTTAAAAAGTAATAATGTCGCCAGAGTGTGTATTTCCATTAAGCTAGATTTGGGATGTATGTGCATCCCACACACATGCACAAACACAATCATGTTTAAGTCCATAATCATCAATTTCTATCATATTACAGTTGTTGATGTTTTATCAAGAATATAACTGAAAGTTTTCAAGTTTCTTTCAGTTTCTATAATTTCTATAATTAAATGAAATTAATTATCAATTTTATTAACATATATCTTAATAGTGAACCATCTTTAAATTCCTAGAACAGGATTTCATTAAAAAAATTATTCTGGAGATTTCCTTTTCTTGTAATCATTTTCATATTTTAAAACGATATTATATTTTCTTTATTAAAATAATTTAGAAATGGCCCTTTTGTGCACTATGGTCTGGAATAGTTTAAATATTATTAGAATTACGTGGGGGATTTTTTTTGTAGAATTCTTCTCTGAAACCATGTGTTTTTAGTATTCTTTTAGAAGTATACTGTTGTCAAAGTTTCCCACTTCTTTTACGTAAATCAATCTACTTAGTTTCTGCTCTTATGGAGTCAGTTTGGATAAATAATATTTTGTTAAAATGTCATCCATTTCATCCAGTGTCTATTTATTTGCTTTGAGCTTGTGAAAAATGTCCCCTATGTTTTTTATTTTGTTCTTTCAGTGACAAGGAGAAACACTTGTCATAACCATGTTTGTTTATTTTGTGGTTTTTAAAAAAATTTTTCTCAGACAAGTTATTGTTCTATTAATTTTATATTTCTACAAAGAAATAACTTATTTATTTGGTAATTTTTTGTTAGTTTTGTTCTTAAATGATTAATTTGTGTTTTATATTCAATTATTTCTGTTCTTCAGTTAATTGGGCTCTTATTTTTCAACTTTTTGTTCTAATTGTCAGTAAGATACTTAATTTGTTCACTTTCATTATTTCCTGTTTATACAAATATTTAAAACTATATTTCCTCTGAGCGTTTCTTTTGCTGCATCTTGTTTCTGAAAAGTAGTGTTTCATTATCATTGTTTTCTAGAAATTTTGCAATTTGGGTTTGTATTTGCCTTTTGACCTGAAACTTTCTTATGAAAGACTTAAGTTCTTCATAAATCTCAAACATTATAAGTATCGTGTAAATATTATGATTTTAAACACATGAGAAAGCTCACTCTGCACAGTGGAGAATGAATTGGAGGGAAACAGGCCATAGAGACCTCTCTATATTTAAAGTTTGCTAGTTTCAAAGATAAATTTTAGGATGCCTGAAATTGAGCAATAGTGTAGCCTAAACAAAGAAGATGTCAGAGAGAATGAAACAAGCAGATAAGTCTGAGATATACAAAGGGAGTGTGATAAAATTTTCAGTGATTCATTAAGCCTGAGGCTGAGGAAAGAGTCAAGGCTGTTGACTCTGGGAGAGGCTTAGGCAACTGCATGGGTGGAGGAGCTAGCCGCTGAGGCAGGAACTGACAGATGAAGAACAGATTTGGAGAGAAGGACAAGAACAGGTGTGAGATATTCCATTTTAGGTGCCTGAGAAATATACAAGCCACAACGTTCTCAAGACAATTGGATACATAAAATAGTACAGGGCTAGAGAGAAATTCTAAAGTCATTAGCATTAAGGTACTAATTTGATATATGGAATTGGCTGAGGGAATAACTTTAAAATAGTAGTAAGGAAGACTGAGGAGGGGATCCTGAGAGCTCCAGGTATTTATGGGATGAGCAGAGGAAGTATAGACTGTGATGGAGGCTGAGAAGAAGCCAGTCTCTCTTCCTACTGAATTGTGAGTGCCTTGAAGAAGGCACAGAATCTGAAACATGGAAGGTGATGAAAAAGTGTTAATTAAATGAGTAAACGAGTGTGTGGGCAAAGCAATTTTCCAAAGCCAAGGCAAATTATAAACACTAACATGCTCATTTAATCAATGAGGAAATTGTACTGTGGAATAAGTGGTACCTAAGCTGGTACCCCCAGGGAAGGACTAGCCTTTGTGTAGAACTCATAGTTCCATCATTGGAGTCCTTATCCAGCAGTAAAACACAGCCTCTCTCTGTCACTCTCGCTGTGCTTTAACACCTAGCCATCATGATCGTTTTGACAGCTAGTTATTTAACTAAGTTATCAGCAAGCAGGTAATAGCACCTCAGTTCAGTCAAAACAATCAAATTAGTGGTACATGTAGACACAGCCTTCCTTTGCCAAGATTTGTGACATGGAAAGGGATGAATTAGAAAATAGAACAATAGCTCCCTGTATATGAAAGATGTGACATCTGTTTAAAGTGAAAAAATACATAGTGTTTATTGAGTGGGAATTGTCACTGAAGCTTGGAATAGCTTTAAAAGAAAACCAATATATGCTAACTTCATTCCAGTGATTGAAACATACAACCTTGGAAGCTTTTATGGAAAAAGGATGAGAAAAGCAGTGAATAGGGAAGTTGAAGTCCTTAATTGGTGATTTGAGTCAGCTCATAACCAAATACAATTGTATTTCCTTTACACTTTGCTACTGTTTTGTTTGATCTAGGAAAATATCTTCACTGGCACATCAAAGAAAAATCAAATAATTTTTTTTCAAACAATGTGGCAAGAAGCCATCTGGTCAAAATTTTAAATAATTGCATTCTTACTGCAAACCAGAATACATGCTTTAAAAGTGTATTGTATCTATGACCCTGTGTTTTTACTTAGGAATGCAGTGTCCTTCCCTTCTCTCAGTCAAATAAACAAACAAAAAACACCTTCCCCATTTGACAAAGTTGCCTGACTAATTCCTGCCTGAGGGACTGCTGCCTTTTTGAATAGTTTTAAGCATCATAGTATCTATCATTTATGTGACACTTTATCATATTTTGCCTAATGCAATTTATAGTATTGTCGCACGAATTTTTTTCAGGCTTTAACTACCATGTGTGCTGTTGCTTTGCAGTAACACTGGATTTCCTCCTAAGTCTGCTGAGTGAACGCAGGCTATTCTGCATGTTGAAAGGGCCCTGTCATTTGTTGGATGAATTGTTGTTGGTTTCTTCCTCTCTTCCTCCCTGGTCTCCTTTCTCTAAACCTTGAGCTAAACAAATGGTTCACTGCATGTCTGCCCAGCCCTGTGCATTGGTGGCTTCCTAGGGGATTGGCTGTTCGAGATCTTGGTGACCCCACCAGAAGTTTTCCAATAAGCCTGCTACCTTCTCTCTCCTTCTGTGCCCCCCAGAACTGCAGTCAGTTAAGCAAAATTCAGAACCAGTGCGTGTTGGGCTGTTTAGTTTTCTGACATGGAAAATTCAATTTCAAAGTACAATTCCAGCTTTAATTGCTAATATTAAGTGATTTTTAAATTTCTAATGAATATTTACTTAGAGCAAATGTTTTTCCCACTAACAAGTAATTATAACATTCCAAACACGTTTACTCTAATTAAACAAAACAGTGTGACTAATTACAATGACAAGGCAGGACACAGTGGATTTCTATCTTGAAGGTGCTCCCTCAGATATTCTCTTTAGGGAAAGAAATTTTCTTTCAGGCTGCCTCAAGGCAACTCCTGATGGTACCAGTGTCACAAAGGGAAGTTGTCCTACTGCAGACTCAATGCATCCTCCATGTGATAGAGGCATCTCCATGGGGTTCTTCCCAACTCTTTTTTCTCCTTATTGAAGGGGAACAAATTACTCCACAGAACATGGGGTAGTTGCCTGAAACAGCTGCTGGAATATAAAGACTTTGTTTCAGGTTAAATCTTTAAAATTATGTATATTTTACATTACGCACTGTGACAAATCTCCTTTGATTTTAATAAAAGAAATAATAGTTTCCTCCGACAGATAACCCAGTCTCTCCTGGGGTTTCCTGGACCCTGGCACCATGCAGTGGACTCCTGTGGTTGTGATTTTGGGGGCAGGAACTATGATATCAGAACTCAAATCTGTTCTCTTGAAGGCTCTGACTACAGTATGTGCTCAGTGGTATGGGTCTTATTTGAATCAACACTGAGGACAACTGTGGCTCTTATATATTGAGCTGCTACTGAAATTTGAAATTGGATCCTAAAATGTTACTGTTCGCCTATCTATGTAGTATCCAGGAGCATTACTGAGGAAACAGATAGATACTTCGTATTTATCTCTTTGAACTGTTAAAAGATAAAATTCAACCAAGTAAATTTGATTTAATTGGCTTTATTAAGCGATTCATGAATCAGGCAGCATCTCATCTAGCAAGCAAAGAGATATTCCAAGGAGTTATACAAAATGGAAGATTTTTATAGAAAGGTGGGGCAAGGAAGTTATTAGCAAAAGAAAGGATTATTTTGGAGAGAAGGGAAGGGCAAGGGTTTTGTCATACAGATTGCTTCTTCTTCCTCTGGGAGGTGGAGAGAGCCCGTTGACATGTTACCAGATTACCTCATTAATACTGCCTAGGAAATTACAGACTGATTGATTAAGATTACATTTCTGGGGAAGGTTGAAACTGTAATTAGGTCAGGTATTAAATCTAGGTTTGTATTACAGGCTTTATCATAAGTCACACAATTTTGGGCCTGTGGTTCTCTTTAACAGAACCAAGCTATCCCAGTAACTGTACTAGAGAGCCATTGAAAGGAAATTCACACAACCCTACAAGAAGGCCAATCACAGGTACATGGATCATGTGAGTCACAAAAAATGATAAGTCTGTGCATGTTCATGTCACATAGAAATTCATACTAGAGAGATGTGACTGAGGGAAGATGAACATGAAATGTGGTTGTGAGAGAGCGCTGAGGAAAATGAACTTCACCCAAGCTCTGAGGGTAGGCTCATAATTTAGCAAGAAAGAGAGTATTCACACATAAGAAGAGACTTGGAAGAAGGCAAAGAAGGAACTGACTATGGCACAGGAGAACAACAAGCAGGGAGAATGAAACAGTGCAGAGGATTAAAGTGGAAGATGAACATGGAAGAAAAGCAGGACACACAATAAAGAATCCAGGCTTCAGCTTTGGAGGTTGTACAATGCCATGCCGTGTCTGAGGGTTTTATTGTGCTATTTGACATGTCCCCATCCATGCATTCAATGAGAATTGAACCGCTTTTTCCCAGGTGTCAGTCATGTAGGGGCCATGACATGTCCATAAACTCGTGTGATGGAAAGTAAGAAGGGATGTCCATGAAGGAGAAGCAGCCTGGCCTTGCTTCTCTGCTTCTTCTGCCCAGTTCTGTTTTGTTCTCTGCTCAGGGCATTTTCATGCATATTGCCCTCACTGATCACTCTCCCCATTTTTCCTATAAGCCACACCACCATCTCAGACTGCTGGAAGCTTATTCAATGAAATCAAAAAATTCTCAGCACTCTTCTAAGGGCCTTTCAGGTCTTAACTAGTCCAACTTGCTCAAGAGTGAACAACTAGCAAGTGTCAGAGCCAGTGTCTGACCTACAGAGCCTGATTATAGAAACTGTATTCTTAAAAAATACACAATAGGGCCTGGCCCCATGGCCGAGTGGTTAAAGTTCCCCATGCTCCACTTCGGTGGCTCAGATCCTGGGCCCAGAACTACTCCATTCACCAGCCACACTGTGGAGGTGTCCCACATACAAAAAAAATAGAGGAGGATTGGCACAGATGTTAGCTCAGGGAGAACCTTCCACAGAAAAAAAATATATATACACACAATAACGCCTCTGTGATGTCTCTTGTTGTCGTGAAGTACTCCTGATTTATCCATCTGAAGTTTCTCTTTTTCCTCTGACCTCACAGAGTATTCCTTATGGCTTTCATCAAACACTTGACTCACTATCATTTTATATTGGAGGTTCTTGAGAGGATTATCATGGATGTTTTATATGTTAGCAGAGTAATTTTAGAGTAATATCAATAAATATTTGTAAAGGAATGAGTGATCCCATATCCAATAAAGAAAGCTCCTAAAGAGTCCCAGATTCTGACTTTTTAAAAAGTTTTTGCATAATTTGGGCATTTTCTTGGTTCTGGAAATGATAGGACTTTGGAATTTCTTTCTGTTGTTATTTCTGCCTTTGAAGGCAAAACTGTAGAATGCATACTTGAATATTTTGCGGTTAACTTATAGCATAACTTCCTCACATAGACAGGGATTAGGCAAATGCTTGAAGTTTTTCTTTGGCCCCTTCCCAACTTCTCTTTTGTGCTCCTTTCCTATGTCCTGGCATTTGCTGTCTTTCCGGTGGGAGCCTCCACTCTGGTATCTGATGCTGATCTGCCTTTCCTAAAAGGCCTTGTGCTTAGTTCCCTTTAAAGAGCCAACTTTTGAGGTTTTATTAGTATTTTAACAGAGCAGCTGAATTTAAACTAACGTGTTAATAATTGCCCACTTATCCCACCTATTACTATTGTTATTAAATTATTATCTTGAAGAGACATCTATTAACAATGTTTGGACTTTTGCAAATAGTGGTATTCTTTAGCCTGAGTCACTATTTCTGCTTGATGCTTGAAAGCCTTGTAAAATTCAGATGGAATCAGGCACCTGAGGCCTTACTTTAATCAACACAAACATTAGTCACTTAAAACATTCATGAATCCTTTTCATAGCTCCTAACTCCTAGGAACCTGTTTAATGCTCATTAAAACTTTAGCTTCTGTTTAGATGGCCTATTAGCTGTGTTGGCATATAATGATGTTGTCCTCTAAGCTCTAAAGTTAGATCATTAATCTAATGTAATCAAGATTTGAAAGACAGGCTTATAAAAAGTAAACACAAGGGCACTATTCGCCTATGGATTTCTTTTGCCTCCTGATAACGATACCATTTGCTTATCAGAATTCAGGTCTCTGAATGATGGAATAAATTAGAATATAACCAGATAAGTGATAAAATAAATAAAAGACTGGAACTGCAAGGTGTAGATTTCAAGCAGCACAGAACCCGGGTAAGTTCTAACCACTACCTACATTACAATCAGGGACAGAAAAATGAAATTTAACACTATTTTATTTGAGGGAAAAATTTCATCTCAATGGAGCTCCGATGTCCTGAAATTTGTTAAACTAATTACTAGAATGATCTTAGGCATGACACTCTCCTCTCTTTGTACCTCAGTTTTCCACACTGTAAAATGACAACATTGGTCTGTGAATCTCTAAGATACTTTCCAATTCTGCTCGTTGGTAATTTCAAGTGCTGTTTCCTTCAGCTAGCAGGCTATTGAATACAACATTTTTATTTGCTTTCTGATTTCCCTTTTTTCATTTAATAAAAAAAGAGTTCATGAATCATCTTTTCCTATCTATTTGATATTGGGAAATTATGGGCACTTGGAACTAGCTTTAAATTTAAATCATATTTACTTTTCTCTTTGACTCTGCCAGGGACACATGCACATAAAAATGTTTGCCGTCTTCCATTTATGCCCTGTTGACTCATTAGGAAAAATCAGAAGTGAGATATTCCTTCTCCCTTGTTAATAATGACAGGGGAATCTAACATATATAGAGAGGAAATTCTATCTTCAAAAGATTTTCACATGTACTATTTGGTATTTATTTTCATAATTATAATGTAGAAAGCTTCATCACCCATTTTACAGATAAGAACGTCTCTTACAGAATAGGAATTTGAGCTACTCTACAAAACCCATAGGTGCTATGGGTACAAGCAGCCACGGCTGTATGCCTCCCCTGCAATTGCTCACCCTCACCGTGCCTGCACACACACATGCAGAATGAAACGCCAAGGAACAAGGTCTCTATATTTGCATAAGTCACCACCTCTAGAGTAATTGTAAAAATTAAAACATTATATAGAGCAGGAACACAGTAAAAGCTCCACAAATGCAATTGCTGTTATTAATTTTGCCTGCTTGCTCTTCTGTACATTATGACAGATCCTACTCGATGTAGTATAAGAATTATAAACCTAAGAGTGGCTGACATGTGCTGCCCAGTTTGTTCTCAGGAAATGAGGATCCATTCTTCCTTAGAAAGGCTCCCAGACTGTAAGGAGCTCTGGATAATTCCTGAATCAAATGAAGAAGTCCCTGATAATAATCATTTAGCTTAGACTTAATTGTGCCGTGGTGAAAAACAACCCCCAAATCTCAATGGCTTACACAGCAAAGGTTCACTGCTTGTCCTCTGTACATGTTATCTGTGAACTTAGCTGAGGTACCGTTCTGCCTTCCCTATACCCTAGAGTCAGACTGAAGATAAAGCCTGCATCTGGGACATGCTGGTCTCAGGCAGGGCACAGGGAAAAAAAGACATGATGGACCCATGCACCTGTTAGTGACCTTCCTGCTCAACAGAGGGTAATACCACTTCTGCTCCATTTTATTGAACAAAGCAAGTCAGAGGGTTTAGCCTGATGCCAAGGGTCTGGGGAAGTATAAACTATGAGGCAGAGACAGTCAATATTCGGAAATAGCAATCTATCACAAATGATCGCGTTTCTGAAAAAATTTTAATTACTCTCATGTAAGTGGATGATTGCAAACTTGGGTTCATCATTTGTTCTTTTGTTTATTTATAAATCACTCATGAGGTGCTCACTGAAGAATTTCTATGTTCTAGATATTGTGTTGACATCTTATAGATGGTAAAGAGAGAAAGAAAATGTGATCTACGTTACAGTGAGCAAATTTTTGATAGAAAAAGAGAACAGTTACTGTAGTAGAAGGATGTCTGTCACTGTATGTGTGTGTGTGTGTGTGTGCGTATGTGTGGAAAGTGGGCATAGTGTCAAATACACACAGACCACTTTTAAAAGTAGTGAGCCTTCATGTTTAGCCTTTTGAAAACCATAAGAGGAAGAAAGAAAACAGCATGAACAAAGGCAGATAGAACTAAAATGTATGCCCTGTTCAGGGAATGTAAACTGTATAAAAGCAAGGTCACATCTGGTTCTGCTCACTTCTCTGTGTGTACTCAATAACTGTTCCTTAGAAAGAAGAAAAGCAAGTGATCCAACACATGGATGTAGAGAGACGACAGAAGTGGTGAGTGTACAATAACTCACACTGAAGACCACTGTAGCAAAACTGCTTGCAAATAGTGACCATGATGCCGGCTCCAAGTCTCAGGGCGTCAGAGGCCACATGTCCAGCAGGAGGGTAAGGAGTCATTGGAGAGAGGGAGGGGCCGATCTGAGGGCCCCGCCCTTCTCCCTTCTTAAGGACCAACTGGAAGGCCAGAGAGGGCTTCATGTTGAGGTGGGACTGTCTGGCACCCAGGTCCTGGTGACCAGAAGGCTAGGAAGCTCTGATCCAGGAACAAAAGAGACAGAATGTGCTAATCAGGCTTATGTGGGAGAAACCCCATTTGTGAGGCATGACAATGGTTATTGAAAATGTAAGGTTTACTGGGAATTGTCAGCATCCACATCCAGTCTACACATTTATATTTAGTGTTGAAGGTCCCTATTAATGTGTTGTCCCCATTAACTTAATTCCCTGACATGACTTTGTACTAGAGTGTGTGTAAGAAATGAGGTGCCAGGAAAACAACTGCTCAGGAGATGAAACCCAGTGTCCCTGTCTGGACTGCACTCTGTGACATAACCGCAACATCCTGCTGGGTTTGAAGATCCTTGATGGAAGTATGTCTTTGTACTGCCAGAAATAAGCTAAGTGTCCTGCACATATTAGGTATTTGGCAAATGCTTTGTGAATGGATGTATGAGTGAATGCCACTGGCTCTTATGGACAGAGGTTTTCCTTGCATTTTGTTACTCTATCATTCAAATCTGCAAGATGTCCATTCACTGTCATAAACCCATAATCTCTGGTACACTGCCATTGGGATGAATAAATACAAATTAAGGAATTTTCTAGAGCATATTAAAACAAGTTTCCTGCTTTGTAAGCTCAATTCAATTCTATTTCATCAAATCCATCAAGTCTTTATGAATTCACCTCTAAGCACTAGAAGCTGTGCAAGGTTTTGTGGTTTTAGTGATGATAAACATCTGATCCACACTTTCAAAGAACTCACTGTCAATTGAAGAAATACATCATCTTATCTAAAAAGATAGTGTGGGGCTGGCCCAGTGGCGTAGTTGGTTAAGTTTTCATGTTCCGCTTCAGTTGTCTGGAGTTCGCCAGTTCGGATCCCAGGTGCGGTCCTAAGCACTGTTTGGCAAGCCATGCTGTGCAGGCCTCCCACATATAAAGTAGAAGGGGATGGGCACAGATGTTAGCTCAGGGCCTGTCTTCCTCAGCAAAAAGAGGAGGATTGGTAGTGGATGTTAGCTCCGGGGTAATCTTCCTCAAAAATATTTAAAAAAATATTAACAAGATAGTGTAATTGGTACTTTAATATTTGTACAATTACAGACCCAAGAAAGAAGTGAGTTCTCTCTGGAAGGCTTGGATGAAAGGTTCTCAGGCATGTGCTGTTGATCCAAGCCCCAGTTGTAAAATTAAATTAGCCAGGTGGCCAAAGATAAGGATGAAATCTACTTTCAAGGTGTTAACCGGAATTAAGTCTCTCTCATCAGAGAAACAATGATCAAGGAACAGATACATGGGCAGAGTTGGAGAAAACACTAGGAATTGTATTGAATCTAAGTTTTCCCAGGGAGATTGTCTTTTCTTTAATTAATCTATAATAAAGCATTTGATTTTACAATTTTATTCTGTGCTTTCAAAAGAAAGAAAGGAATTAATTCTCTAACATTGCATTTTTTGATACCAAGCTGTAAATTTACATAGCTGTGACATAAATGGTTTCAAATGATAACTTCAAAATATCAAGAGCAAAACACTATCAATTCTTTTGTTATTGACTCGTTCTAGAGCTATAATGTAGACTCCATATATTTGTTGTTCAGTTTTTTATTATATTATTTCTCGGGCAATTACATTTTTACTGCCAATTTGGAGGATTTACTTGATATAATCATTGAGTACAAGCATAGTGCTAAGTATTTAAATGAGAATGTTATCAAATGAGTCTAATTTTTCTTGTCCTACTATAACCAGATTATTTTTAATATGTAAGATTTATTAAAATATATTTTCAATTACGCTGGGAAATTTAAATCAAGCAAGCATTCCACACATAATATTGCCTCCCAATAAGGTTGACATTTACAAGATGGTGAGTAACATTTTGTATGCTTATTTCTTAAGTACTTTTGATTTTGTCAATGCAAGATAAATTAGCTAAGATCAGGCAACCTATGTTTAGGTATTTGGATTAATCAGGTGCTCCGTCTTGTCTGCAATATTGATAGGAATGTTTAGCAACTGTACTGAGCCGACTGAGTGGCAAAAATGAATACAGATTTTGCTGTAAATTGCAAATAAGTACAAAATTAATCTGGTTGACTTAATCAGCAATACAGAATAACATTAGCATTTCAAGTAATTTTATTTTGATTTGCAGAATTCATTGGCAATGTAAAACAGCAATTTTATAAATCCTCACTTAGGAAAAAATGGCAAAGAGAATTTCTTTTGCAAATTAATAATGTTTATGTTGCATAGGCTTATTTCAGACATTGCCTGTTATTGTTATTGTTTAGGAAAATCTGAACGTTCTAATTAAAAATAATGGTTTGTCTTCACAGGAGGGTATTAAGTCATACTTCTTCATTGAATGATTGATATAGATTCAAATATTGAACTGTGAATTAAAGTTATTAGTGTGGCCTCTTCTACATGTGCATTTTGGCCAAGTTCTTTCCAGTTGTATACAAACCCTCTCCTGGAATTTTGAGCTGAGATTCCCCACAATCAGTGTCAGTGGCTGCAGAAAAGAACCTTGTGAAGAAGCATATCCAGAGCTGGCATTCAATATTCGCATTCTTTTTTCCTTTTTAACCTACTTTGTAAATAAACATGTCCCGCATAAATATTCAGTTTTCATTTATTTTGATCTTCTCAATGATCCTTCTAATTAGCTAGGACTATTATTGAGCTGATTTAGAATTAGTCAGTTTTTCTGAACACATTTGTAAGGAGGGACAAATTTAATTGTTTTCCCAATTTAACACTTCACAATTATCCAAAAAGCTCAGTCACCTTTGGGATAGAACCATATCTAGTTTCAGCACCACATACTTGAGGGAGTACACGTGTAGGTAAATTGATTTTGAGAAAACTAACTCATATATAGTAGAATATGTGGAGAGGGCAAGCCTTCCTGTGTTCCCAGCCCAGACCTAAAGAATCCACACTGCCAAATAAGGTGCTTAATATATGGGAGGCACTTGACACAATTGTTTAATAATATGTATTGTTTGATTACTGTGTGACAGGCTTCGTTCTAAGCACTGGGAATAGAGCAATGAACAAAAGATGATACATGGGGCAGATGACACATGTACTGTGTGGGGGCTTGCTCTTTTATGTAGGGTGAGGAAGAAAGGCCTTATCTTTAAGGTGACATTCGAGTGGCTACCAGAGGGAAGTGATACTATCTGAGGAAAGAATACCCAATACAGAAAAAAATAGGAAGTGCCAAAGATTGTACTTGGCTGCTTTTAGGAAGAATCAGATCATTGTAGAGAGAGAGAAAGCTAGTGGGAGCCTGAGCAGAGAGTCACATAGACCATGACAGGGGATTTGGGTCCTCCTCTCAGAGAGACGAGGAGCCAAATGAGGAGTATGAGAAGGAGAATGGCACGGAGGCATGGAAATCTTCAAAGGCTGATATTTTGAGAGTGGATGGTGGAGCGGGAGAGAAGTATCTTGGAACCCACTTAAGAGCCTTTTACAGTAATCCAGACAAGAGATGATGATAAAGGAAGTTTTCAGTTTCTAGAATACTTTTCAGGGTAAATTGTTTGGCTGTGGTGACAATGGGCTGGCAAAGAAAGAGAAAGCAATGATGCTTCAAAGGATTTATTGTCTCTGAAAACTGAGGATGATAAAGTTATTCACTGAGAGAGAGAACAGCTTGTGGTGGAGGTAGGATCAGGAGTTGGGTTTAGGACTTGCTGAATTTGAGACGACTACTGACATACGGATGGAGACAGGGACATTTCTTTAACTCCATACACGAACACTGAGTAAAGGAAAAGAGGGTGACAGAGAGGAAGGAAGCAGAGAATGTACCAGAAGTGATAGCAAGAAGTTTGAAATTTAAAAATAACTGAAAGAGTCAAGGCATCTTTTCTCAGTGAATAATTTTAGTTTTGTGTGGGCTAAGGCTAATTAGTAATTTAAGAATTAAATGAACGGAAGTGAAAAGTATTTCCCCAGCAGTAACATCTGGCTTCTTAAAGCTATTTTGGCAGCTCCATGGCACTCTCCAAATCTGGCATATGGCTGAAATTCTGTTTTGGCTACCGTGACTTGTGCTTTTTATTTAGTGCACCCTGTGTGTGTTAGAATAGAAATGGTATTAATCAAATCTATTTTTAAGGGAAAGAAACCCCAAAATGATTATATATTTGTGAATATAAAACAATATTTAATAACTGTATATCATGTATAACTACTAAAAACACTTCCACATGGATTATGAATCAGTTGGCAATCATTCACTGGGTATGTACTGTATACACGACATTGTAAAGAGGTGATAATCAAAATGTTGAACAACAATTGGATATGCACACTTATTAGATAGGAAGGGTCCCAAGGGAGAGCTGGATGACCAGAGGAGCTGGGTAAGCACTAGGAGGGCTTGGGGCAGTGACTATTTACCAGCCACTATGGTCATATTATCATGTTTGAAAAGCCATTGATTTTTAGTGTATTCCAGTTAATATCTACCCTGACTTAAGCAAAGTATCTCATTTCATTCTCAAAACAATCTTGAGGTTTGTGTTTCTTTGGCAGTTGAAACTGATGCCCAGAAAAATGATTTTCCTAAGACATCCAGCTTGCTGTAAGCAGTCCTGAACTCACATCCAGGTGGACTGGATTAGAAGAGGGGTTCTGTGTCTTTTAGGATTCCTGAAAGTTTTTAATCTTCAAATCTTTCTCAGTCTGGTCCTATATTCTCTGATATAACCTTCTTAATCTAGTCTAGTAATACTTCCCACGCTCAAAGCCTAAACATCAAACTTTATCACTGGTGCTTTTACTTTATAATGGCATAAAATAAAACAACCTTACTCAAACCGTATTGCACAAGCAATTTACAACTTGTTAACCTTTTTTTCAATTGTCAAAGGGAATATACAGTTTTAATTTAGTCATAGGTTTTAATTTAGTCATAGGTTTCATGAATTTTAGCTATCGGGACATGGGCTGTGATGACATTTTAGGGTAAGAACTGTGCTGACATTACAATCTGAAGAAGTGAGAAATTAACTCTGTGGGAAATCAACATGATGTAGGATCGATGTGACCACTAAATAGATGAGAGTTGCTAGGGCAACTTTTCATATGCTCCAACCAATGTGGTGGTTTGCTTTCCTCCTGGTGGACATGATGTATGCTTTTGGCTAAACTCCAATTCAATTAAAGAAATATTTATTACACACTCACTACATATCCAGCATCTTGTACTATTTTCCCTGACACCTTTCATATATCTATTCAAAACCTAAGACTTATGTGAAATAACCTGGCTCAGACTATATCTACATAGGACCAGAAAGTTGACTCTTTTAATAAAATGACCAGTTCCATCTGCCAAGATCTATACCAAATTCTGAACCAAGTATTTGTTGGAAAATATTTTGACACTAGCCTTTACTTTATCTGTAATACAGAGTAAAAGCTTTAAAATTTCCCACTGTTCTTTTGCACCTCCACTGTAGCATGGACAGGTTGCTGTCACAGCCCCTGAAACCACTGGTACACCAAGGGTAGGGTGGTGGAATTGAGTGCAGGCATTAAGTGGATGCCTTGCCTGTAGATGGTTTAAAACAATAATAAAATAAACTAAAAGTCAATCCACTTTTTGATATTACCATGCACAGCCAATTCAATACAGTGTATTAAGTCACCAGTGCCTTAACTCATGAACAACTTTGTATAATTTATTTTTAACTTTTGAATTATACAGGCAAACACAATGGTAATTTTCAAATCTACGTCAGAAATATCACCAAAATGGAAGAGCAGGGTGAGTAATCAGCTTCCCCAGACTTTCAGGGTACTACATAGAGGTCCCACTTTGGTTTCCTCTCAGCAAGACTGGCAAAGCTGAGATGTATAGAGTGCTGGGAAAAAGGAAGAAAAGTAGTGGCAATTCTAGTTCACAGTGGCCTGCTCTGCAAACAAACCCAGCAGATTTGGACACTGAAGAAACTAATGCCAGTGCAGCCACAGTGGATTTCACCAGCATTTGCTGCACAGGTATTCAAGTTCACTGAAGCCAGCTGCCTGAGTCCTCACCACTCCCGCCCACCACACTACTCTCAACTTTCTTAGCCAGAAAACCGCATCAGTAGCCAGCCAAAGCCTCTCAGCTATGCAAGTGCAAGATGTCAGCATAGACTCCTACTGCTGACCTTAACTACTATGTAAACACTCTGAGCTAGCCCCTCAAGCTATGCACTGACATGCTGCCAGCCTGACACCTGTCACCAGCCTGCATTGCCATGCACATGCCTAGGGTAGACTGTGCAGCCTAAAGAGCATGCTAATACCCAGGACCCCTTCAGCTGCTTGTAGGCTTGGACCAGGCCTGTCTTCTGTCACTGGCCTACACCACCATGTTTACCTGCAGCTAGCCTCTCCAGCTGTGTACCTGCATGCCACTGGCATGCCCTGTCACCAGCCTCCACTGAAGTATGCATGCCTTGGGGGGAGACTGTGCAGCCACAGGAGAGTACACCAACAGTCAGGGTCCATAAGGCTGTCAGTAGGCCAATAGCTGGCCCAAGCCCTTGATGTCTGCCCTGATCCCACCACTATGTGTGTTTCTGCAACCACTCCCTGGAACTACATAGGCACCCACAGCTGAATGTGTGCACACCACTGACTCCAGCTACCACCAATGCCTTCCCTGGTCCCAGGTCACTGGGACTGGAGGCACCACTGAGGACCCCAATAGCTCCTGAAGCTACATTGGAACCTCCATAGTGCTCACCAAGGACATATAGTTGTCAATGCTGTGGACCCCAGCTGTCTGAGCCAAAGAGAGGTTACACTCCAATGTACCCAGTGCTGTCACATACCCCCACACTTGGCATCCTGCACCACTAGACCCAGGGTTACAGCACTCTCCAGTCTTCCCCCATCACTGATGAAAGTCTTCCCTTGCCAAAATCAGTCCATAAAGTCTGAAAGAGATGACTACTTCTTCAAATACTCTGATCAGACACCTATGCAAGGCTATAGGGATTACAGAAAATCAGGGATACCTGACTCTACTAAAAGAATAGTAAACCTCCAGAAACGGGCCACAAAGAAATGGAGATCCAGGAGTTTCCCAAAAAGAATTCAAAATGATTGTTGTAAAGATGCCCAGAGAGTTGAAAAAGAACATAAGTAAACAATATAATGATAGCAGGAAAACAATACAAGAACAAAATGAGAGTCCAACAAAGAGATAGAAACTATAAAAGAGAATCAAACAGAAATTTTGGAGCCTGAGAATACAATGATCGAACTGAAGAATTTAATAGAGAGCTTCAACAACAGACTTGACCAAGAAGAAATAATCATTGAGCTTGAAGACAGGTCATTAGAAAATTATCCAGTCAAAGGGGGAAAAGGAATGTAAAAGAATGAAGAAAGTCTTACAGGACTTAGGGGATGCCATAAAGAGAAACAATATATGCATCATTGGCATCCAAGCAGAAGAGAGGGAGAGAAAAGAGTAGAAAGCTTAATTAAAGAAATAATGGCTGAGAAACTCCTAAAAATGGGGAGAGATTTGGACATCCAAATACATGAAGCTAATAGAGCACCACAAAATTTTAATCCAAAGTAATATTATCAAAAAATACATTATAATAAAATCTAAAATCAAAGGCAAAAAGGGAATTTTTAAAACACCCATAGAAAAAAATAATATCTCTCATACAATGGAACCCACACAAGGCTTTCAGCAGATTTCTCAGCAGGGACTTATAGGCCAGGAGAGAATAGGATGATATATTCAAAGTGGTGAAAGGAAGAAACTGCCAACCAAGAACACTTACCCAGCACAGTTGTCTTTCAGAAATGAAGGTGAGATAAAAACTTTTTCTAACAAACAAAAGCTGAGAGAATTCATAACCAGTATACATGGCTTACAAGAAATGCTGAAAGGAGTTCTTCAGACTGAAACAAAAGGATGCTAATCAGTAACATGAAAATATACATTGTACTCGTAAATGTAAGCATATATTGAGATTCAAAATACTCTAATACTATAGTATGGTGGTGTGCAAATTAACTCTAGGATAAAGGTTAAAGGACAAAAGTATAAAGATAACTATACCTACAATAATTTGTTAATACATACACAATACAAAAAGATGTAAATTCTAACATCAGAAAAATAAAAGGGAGAGTAAAAGAGTAGAGATTTGCATGTGATTGAAGTTAAAATGTTGGTGTAAAATAGGTAGTTATATGTATAAGATGTTTTATGTAAACCTCATGGTAACCACAAAGCAAAAACCTGCATATAGTAGATTTACAACAGATAAAAAGAAAGGAATCAATAATATCACTACAAAAGTCATCAGTTCACGAAGGAAGGCAGCAGAGAGGAAGAAAGGAACAAGGTAAATACAAAAATCCAGAAAACAGTTAATAAGATGGCATTAGCAAGTTCTTAGTTATCAATAAGTCTAAAGGTAAATTATTTGAATTCTCCAATCAAAAGACATCGACTGGCTGAATGGATAAAAAAGGACCCTACTATATGCTGATTCCAAGAGATTCACTTAAGCTTAAAGGATAACATAAGCTCAAAATGTAGAGATGGAAATAATATATTCCATGTAAATGGAAACCAAAAGAGAGTAGGAGTGGCAATACTTATATAAGACAAAATAGACTTCCAGTCAAAAAGGTAATAGACAAGGAAGGTCATCATATAATTATAAAGTGGTCAATCCATCAGGAAGATATAATAATCATAAATATGTATGTACCTAACATCAGAGTAACTAAATATGTTAAGCAAATACTAATAGATCTGAAGACAGAAATAGATAATAATACATTAATAGCAGGAAAGTTCAATACCCAACTTGCAACAATAGACAGATCATCCAAAAAGAAAATCAACAAGGAAACATCTAAATACTTTAGACCAAATGGACCTAACAGACACATACAGAACATTCCATTAAACAGCAGCAGAATGCACATTATTTTCAAGAGCACACAGACCAGTTACTAGGATAGATCATATAATAGGTCACAACACAAGTCTTAGAAATTTAAGAATTTTGGAAGCGTGCCAAGAATCTTTCCAATCACAATGCTATGAAACCAGATTCAATAACAGGAGGAAAAAAGAAATTACATATATGGAAATTAAACAACCTACTCTTTAAAAACCAATGGGTCAAAGAAGAAATTAAAAGAGACACCAAAAAATATATCTTGAAACCACAAAAATGGAAACACAACATATCGAAACCTATGGGTTCCTACAAAAAGAGTTCTAAGGTGGAAGTTAATAGTGATAAATCGAAACCTATGGGTTCCTACAAAAAGAGTTCTAAGGTGGAAGTTAATAGTGATAAATACATACGTTAACAAAAAAGAACGATTGGATATAAATTTCACACCTCAAGAAACTAGAAAAAGAAGAGCAAAATTAGTAGAAGAGAAACAACAAAGATCAGAACAGAAATAAGTGAAATAGAAACTTGATAAACACTAGAAAAGATTAACAAAATTACGAGCCCATTTTTTAAAAAAAGATTAACAAACTTGACAAAACTTTACCTAGATTAACTAAGAAAAAAGAGAGAAGACTCAAATAAATACAATCAGAAATGAAAGAGGAGATTTTTACAAGTGACACCACAGAAATACAAGGGTTTATAAGAGACTACATGAACAATTGTACGCCAACAAATTGGATAACCTAGAAGAAATGGATAAATTCCTAGAAATATGCAAACTATGAAGACTGAATCATGAAGAAATAGAAAGTCTGAACAGACCAATTGCTAGTAAGAAGATTGAATCAGTAAACAAAAACCTCCCAACACAGAAAAGCCCAGGACAAGATGGTTTCACTGGTAAATTCTACCAAACATTTAAAGAATAATTAAGACCAATTCTCCTCAAACTCTTCCAAATAATTGAAGAGGTGGGAAAACTCCCAAACTCATTTTATGAGGCCAACATTACCATGATACCAAATCCAGATAAGGACACCACAAGTGAGGAAAATTACAGACCAAAATCCCTGATGAACATAGATGCAAAAATCTTCAACAAAATCTTAGCAAATCCAATTCAACAACAGACTAAAAAGGATCATACACCATAATCAAGTGGAATTTATTTCAGGAATGTGAGGATAGTTGAACATATGCAAATCAATAAATGTGATACACTATCTTAGCAAAATGAAGGATGAAAATCATATGATCATCTTAATAAATGCAACAAAAGCATTTGACAATATACAACATCCTTTCATGATAAAAACTCTCAACCAGTTGAGTGTAGAAAGAATATAGAACTAAACATAGTAAAGGCCATATATAACAAGCCCATGTCTACCATCATACTCAATGGTGAAAGGTTGAAAGCGTTTCTTCTATGATTAAGAACAAGACAAGGGTGCTCGCTCTCACCACTTCTATTCAACATAGTACTGGAAGGCCTTGACACAGTGATTGGGCAAGAAAAAGAAATAAAAGGCATCCAAACGAGAAAGGGAGACGTAAAATTGTCTTGGTTTGCTGATGATATCATGTTATATATAGAAAATCCTAAAGACTTCAGCAAAAAAACTATTAGAACTAACAATGAATTAAAGTTTCAGGACACAAAGTCAACATACAGAATCAGCAGTGTGTCTATACACTAAAATGAAACATCTGAAAAAGAAATAAAACAATTCCATTCACAATAGCATCAAAAACAATAAAATACTTAGGAATAAACCTAACCAAGGAGGTGAATGATTCATAAATTGAGAACTAGAAGATTTTGTTGAAAGAAATGGAAGAAGATGCAGACAAATGGAAAGATATCCTGTGATCATGAGTCAGAAGAGTTAACAGTGTTAACATGTCTATACTACACAAAACCATCTATAGATTCAATGAAATCTTTATCAAAATTACACTGGAATTTTTCACAGAAATAGAAAAAGCAATCCTAAAATTTTTATGGAACCCAAAAAGCCCCTGAATAGCCAAACAATCTTGAAAGGAAGGACAAAGCTTGAAGTATCACACTTGCAGATTTCAATCCATACTACACAGCTACAGTAAACAGAACAGTATGGTGCTGGCATAAGAGTGGACACACAGACCAATGGAACATAATTGAGAGCCCCTAAATAAACTCATGCACATATTATCAACTAATATTTGACAAGGGGACTGAGAATACCAATGGGGAAAGGATAGTTTCTCCATAAATATTGCTGAGGAAACTGGATAATGACATGCAGATGAATAAAATTGACCCCTATCTTGCGCCACTTACAAAACTTAACTGAAATGGATTAAAGACTTAAACATAAGACCTGAAACCATAAAATACCTAGAAGAAAACCCTTGGTGTTCATCTTGGCAACAATTTTTCAAATACAATACCAAAGGATAAACAACAAAAGCAAATGTAAATAACTGGGATTATATCAAACCACAAAATTTCTGCACAGCAAAGGAAACAGTCAGAAAAATGTAAAAGCGTTCTCTGGAAGGGGAGAAAACATTTGCAAATCATATGTCTGATAAGGGCTTCATATCCAAAATATATGAAGAACTCATACAATTCAATAGGAAAAAAATAAACAATTGGATTAAAAATTGGGCAGAGGCCCTGAGTAGACATTTTTCTAAAGAAGACATACAAATGGTATATGAAAATAGGTACAGGAAAAGGTGCTCAACATGACTATTCATCAGGGAAATGCAAATAAAAACCATAATGAGATATCACTTTATGCCCATTGGAATGGATATTATGAAAAAGACAAGGGGCCGGGCCCAATGGTGTAGAGGTTAAGTTCACATGTGACCCAGGGTTCGCAGGTTCGGATCCCAGGCATGGACCTAGCACTGCTGGTCAAGCCATACTATGGTGGCATCCCACATAAAATAGAGGAAGATTGGCACAGATGTTAGCTCAGGGACAATCTTCCTCCAGCAACAAGAGGAAGATTGGCAACAGATATTAGCTCAGGCCCAATCTTCCTCACCAAAAAAAAAAGACAAGAAATAAGTGTTCGTAAGATGTGGAGAAAAGTCAACTCTTGAACACTGTTGGGAATGTAAATTGGCACAGCCATTATGGAAAACAATATGAATGTTCCTCAAAACATTAAAAATAGAAATATCCTATTATCTGGCAATCTTACTGCTGAGTGTATTCAAAGGAAATGAAAACAGGATCTTGAAGAGATACCTGTCCTCTTAGGTTCATTGCAGCATTGTGCACAACAGCCAAGCTATGGAAACAACCTAAGTGTCCAACAACAGATAAATGGATAAAGAATATATGGTATATATCTTATACAAGTAAGATTCCATTATAGAATATATACATATATTCTATAATGGAATATTATTCAGCCATGAGAAATAAGGAAATCTTGCCATTATCAAGAACATGGATATAACTTGAGTCCATCATGTTAAGTGAATGACACAGAGAAAAAGATATACTGTATAATATCACTTATAATTGTAATCTAAAAAATAAAATGAAGTCATAGAAAAAGAGAGTAGAGCAATTGTTACCAGGGAATGGGGGATGAGGAAAATGGGGAAATGTTCGTCAAAAGGTACAAACTTTCAGTTATAAGATGAATAAGTTCTGGGGATCTAACGTACAGCATAGTGATTATAGTTAAGGATACTGTATTGTATATTTGAAAGCTGCTAAGAGAGTAAATCTTAAATGTTCTCAAAACACAAAAGAAATGATAATTATTGGACATGAGGGAGGTGTTAGCCAATGCTATGATGTAATCATTTTGCAACACTTAAGTGTGTTTAATCAACACATACGCCTTAAGCTTACACAATGTTATATGCTAATTACATCTCAATAAAACTTGAAAAACTAAAAAAAACAAAAGAATGAAGAATAAAAAATAACAAAACATAAGTCAGGTCATTCCATTCCTAGGCCCCAAACCCCACAGTGATCCCCCTCTTCAAGCAGGACAAATGGTGGTCCTCTCATTGCTTCATGGCATCTGCCCCCTGGCCTTTCCTCCTCTCCTATTCCTCTCACCTTTACTCCTTGTGCCATAGCCACATAGATGTCCTTACTATTCAGACAACCACATCCTCTCATCCAACTGAGCCTTTGCACTGGCAGTTTCCTCTCCCTGGATCATTCTTCCACGTAATAGCCTCATAGCACACTCTCACCTCCTTCAAGTCTTTATGCAAGTAATGCTTTCTCATTGAGATTTTCCTGACCACCAGATTGAATACTGCAGCCTGACATTACCCAGTGTGTCCAATTCCCTTTACGTTGCTTTACAATTTTCTATCACTTAACATTTTCAAACACACTCTATGCTTTACTTACTTGTTATGTTTACTTTGTTTCTCCTCCCAGTAAAATACAAGCCCAATAAGGATAAAGATCACAGTCCTTCTTATTTTTTTCCTTTGATAGATCCCAAGTGTCTAGAACAGTAACTGGCACATAGTAGATGATAATTTTGTTGTTGAGTGAATAAATGAATGAATGAATGGAACTTAATCCTGGACCTTATATTCTTTCATATTATTATTTCAAATATCTTGACGAAGCTCTTACAAACACGAGCTAAAATATGACAGGAGAAATCTATGCCAGCCTCTATACCAAGTAAGTCTCTGATAAGCTGTCACATGTTTGGGCTCACTAGTCAGTCAAGGCAGAAGAGGGTGAGCTGTGGCGTTCTGAGGACAGAAGTTGCTATCTGAGGCGACTAAAGACCATCTTATACAAAATATCCTTCCTTGGCAGGAGAGAATCCAAAGCAAGGGGGAGTACTTTCCAAACAAGTTCAAAGACCAACAACAACAAAATCAATGGCTGAAGAGGGGTTTTCACAAGGGGCAGATGCCAGATAGCCACTGTTGAATCCAAACCAGAGCTGAACCTGACCAAGTGGATTAGAATATATGCGATGAGTCAGGAGACTCTGACTTATAGGGAGATTTGCACTAAGAATTCTCACCAGGGGAATGCACCAAGCATCCGATTGGAGGGAGGAGGGGAAGTTTAGGGACAGGAGATAACCAAAGAGGTCAGGAGGAGCCTAAATCAGGAGCAAGCAGAGAAGCTGCACACCAACCTGCGTGAGGTGATTCATGAGACACTCATGGCCCAGGCCCCGAACAGAGCAAGGGTGGGAACTGCTTTTCGTCAAGTTCTGGGCAGCCAACTTAAAAAGACAGAGCTGAGTACTTACCCAGGCATATGATTGTTAATTCACCAATCAATCAGCTGAAATATTTTTATTCGAATTAATAACAATGCTAAAATCTCAGGCCACAATGAGTCAGGGAGTCTTCACCAGAAATCTCTTCTTTAGTTTACAACAGCCATGAAAGCTGGTTCACATATAAAACCACCAAAGACAAAGGCATTCTTTCTGTTTTTCACTTTATATTATGAGAAATTTCAAATGTATTAAAGAAGTAGAGAGACTAGTACAGTAACCCACATATCTGTTTCCTAGGTGCAATGATCTCCCATGCCTGGTCACCTTTCTTTCGTCCATAGCTGACCCCTTCCTGGACCATCCTCCACTACCTATTGGAATTATTTTGAAGGACTCAAAAATTGGTTGTATACACAGATGGAGGAGGAACTTTGTCAAAGGCCAAAATGAAATAAAGCATGAATAAATACCACTAGTAATTTGTTAAATATGATGACTAGGAGCCAGGTGTTTAGTGTGGAAAATAATAGACAACATAATTAGGAAGAAAATCTAATATTAACTTACAATTTTCTGTTTACAAGACACTATGGATAACAGCTTTACAAGCATTTCTTATTTTAATTTTTGCAACTCAGCACCTCATTATTAGCTTCATTTACAAACAGAAAAATGGAGTTTCAGTGAGAGTAAGTAATCTGTTGTGGGCTGCACAATGAGTAGATAGTGGAACCAGAATTGGAGCTCATGTCTGTGTGAGTCCAAGGCCAGAATTCTATTCACCCTACAGCACCAGTGGAAGACAGGTGCAAAACTAAAATGCCGCAGACAATTGATGCATGGTTTTTGTGCAGTTAGCACCTGTTTAATTCCATTTTCAAGATTAGACTCTGCCAATTTGCCAGTGAGGGAGGTATTCTATTAGTAAGTTAATTTTACAAAACATCAGCCATCTTTTCATCACTGAGGAACAGCATATTTGAAGAGCAATAGCACTTCACGGCCCAAAATAATGACTGTCACTGGATTAAAGTTTGAGCCCGTTTCATACTCAGTCATTCCCCTCTGGCCACTGTAAACGGGCTTCTCTTGCCCAGTGAGACTTACGATAAGACTTTTGTGCAAAAAGCCTCATCTTCAGAATCCCTCCATATCACCTCCCAATGTGCTCTTTGTTACCATTCATTTACCAGTTCCTCACCTTCCCACTTGCCCATCAACTTCGTATTGGCTTATATTTCAGTTTCAACTCATTTACAATTTTATTTCAGCTACTTTGTATCCCTCAGGATGTGATTTCACGTGTCTCTCTTCCACCCTCCAGGACAGACAGTCAGCACCATCACTACTTCCACCCTCTATCAGCAAACAATTTGTTGAGCAGCTATCATGCACGAGGTGTGGCAGTCAATGGCTTTGCACATGTGATGTCATCTCATCCTTTCTTGACACAGATTCTTCATTTTGCAGATGAGAATTAATGAGAATTAATAGATGAGAGATTAAACAGTTTCCGTAAAATTATTCTCTCATCGATGAAACAAATATTTATTAGGCACCTTCTTATGTTCTCTGTGGGTTGGGGATAGTGTCAGAAATTAAGGAGATGAAGTTTCTGTTTTTATGGCATTCACTTTCAATTGAGGGAGGCAGACCACAAAAAGGAACGAGTCAATGATCAAGATAAGCTGAGGCCATGGAGGAGAGAATGAGTAGGAGATCCAGGATGCGATGCCTCCCTTGCATCTGTATCCAGCTATAGCTTTCCAAAGAGCAGCCTTTCCTTGAAGCCCAGCGTAGCTCCTTTAGCCCACGTGCAGACAGCACTTTGATGAACAGTAATCACATAAATACTGCATCAGTGTAAAAAGTAAACACTGTGAGCCAAAAAAGGCTGAGGGCATTGTGAGAAAAGACGTAGAAAAGTTTTCCCAATTAGACTATCTTTTGAAGTAGATTTAGTAAAATTTTTCTTAATGGAACACATACATGACTGAGCTTCAAGCTATTTGGATTCTCAGCTGTACTCTATTTAAATGACCTAACCAATCACTTCAATTTCTAGACATTAGATGCTGTAGTTGTAACAATGAGTTTGGAGTTGTAAACAGATTATTTCCAAATTACTTACAATTCAAAAAATTCAATGACATTGTCCTTGTTTGGGGGAGGGGAGGGCACAATGATTAACTACAAAAGCTTACAAACAAAAACCTAAAACAGTAATAATGTATCACTTTACATTTATAAAGGTCAGATATTTTTTCTTAAAAAGATTATTTTCTGTTGCTAATGGAAACTACTTTTGGATGCTTTCCAGGTTTTTTTTTTTTTTTTAGCATTTTTTAGGTAAAATGCTGTATGTTTGAGATGTTCTTGTATTTTTCTCAAGTTTATAGATGGTCTCTATTCAAAAAGGGCCTCCTCTTCTTATTTCCATCTACCTTATAGGTAATTATATCTACTTTTACTGGACTCTATGGAATAATTGTCGTCGTTATGTTCTTGCCTAAAAATACATGCAACCACCCCATTTCTGACACTCAGAAGGAGATTAATTATATGTAACCCAAAGTACAGTTGCTTAACTAGAAATACTAAACGTGTTAGCTACAGGCAAGGCTCAGATGCCTGGTTGGCCATTGGAAATCTCCAGTCTCTTCTCACTGATGCACAGATATCTGAGTCCTTGCAGGTGAACCCCAGTGTGCTTGCACCCCGGGAAGGGTACAATGGGTTAGTGCTCTGCTAGTGAGGTGGCATATGACTCTATGTCCCTATTTGACAACTTCATCAGTTTCTTTCTACACTTCAAGTCTGTCGCCCTGCAGAACTAAGGGCTGCTATTCAGCATAGCACCATCACTTACTCCCTCCCCTTTTAACCTCCAGTGCTTGTCCAATTGGCTGGATTGGAAAAGTTCTGCACTTGTTTGAACAATTGCTAATAAGGCAACAGGAAGTCTCATGATCGGCCAGCTTTCAGGCAGTGGTCAAGTCGGGAGTTAGTTGTTGCTGCTATTGTTGCAACTTTGGTTAGCATCTTGAATGAGCATTGAAAAATAAAAGCAATCAAGGACTTTAGATGACATATATATATATATATATATATACAGGACAAAACTGTCAAGGACCCATAGATTCCTGTGCAGAGATACCCCACTCCATCAATCTTTCAGTACAGGGTGCTTGTGTGTATTGTAAGTAGTTAGAAGAGAAAAGATTTTATGTATATGTGTTTGTGTGTGTGTGTATTACAGACTCAACATAGACTCTGTGTGTGTTACAGAATTTTTTGATTATTACAAAAATCATTTGGTATTACAAAATTTATAAATAATCTAAAAGTTAAATATGAGGGGAATATTAATAATGATTCTTTAATATCTGAAGCGATTTAGTTGACATTATAAAGATTATAACAATGTTAAAATAATTTTATTTTAATGTTAAATGGAAAATGCAAAATATCTGTACTCTATCTCTAAAATCATATGTGTATGGACAAAGTCTGGAAAGGCACACAATATATTGTTGATATGCTATGATGGTAGGATTTTTACCCTATTTTAAAGCTTAATTCATTGAAGGGGCATATCTATAAGGTGACTAACAAATAATAATGTACAACTGAAATTTCACAATGTTGTAAACTATCATAACCTCAATAAAAATATTATTTACAAAAAAATGTTATCTACAAGGCATATATCAAAACATTTATTCATAAAGTTTTAGTAAATGAGAAAATGAAATAAGATGCACTGGCTGTTTATCATATGCCAAGTCTTTTGTCTATTTGAAGTTCACAGCTATGCTGTGAAGCAGACATTATGCCCATTTTACAAATTAACAGACCAAGACCAATTAACCAAGGCTAAATTAATTGCCCAAGGTTACCATAGCAACAAGTGCAAAGTGAAGTTCAGTGCTCTTTTAATTATCAAACTCCTACAGTACAAACTATTGAAATGAGGTGCATAAAAATTGCTTTTTAGGGGTCAGTGGCATAGTGGTTAAGTTTGTACGCTCCACTTTGACGGCCTGGGGTTTGCAGGCCCAGATCCTGGGCGCAGACCTAGCACCGCTCATCAAGCCATGTTGTTGTGGCATCCCACATAAAGTAGAGGAAGATTGGCACAGATGTTAGCTCAGCAACAATTTTCCTCAAGCAAAAAGAGGAAGATTGATGACAGATGTTAGCGCAGGGCAAATCTTCCTCACAACAAAAACAAGCTTGTTAGCTAGCTTAGAGTGAGTGCCTGTATCTGGAGGAAAGAGAACAGAAATCTTAGGATTGAAAAGCAATAATTCCTTTTAAGAAATAGGTTACTCTTAGACAACTGATATGCCTAATTTATTTTGTGTCTTTAATAGATGAAGTTACACTAATTTTAGTATTGCCAACAAACAAAATCCTGAAATGACAACTCATCTACCAGCAATGAAGAAAAAATTCATTTTGTCTCTACAGAAATAAATTCTGTTGGCTCACATGGACAGCATGTGGCAAAGGTGACGACACCCAGGCATCAAAGAGGGGCTAAGCATCTGGGCCAGAGGAACAAAAGGAGATGGACAGAAACTTAGAGGGTTGATACAGAGTGAGCAGGAGGTTTGGAGTATTTCTACAGAGAACAGTAACTGGCCATGGCTAAGCCAAAATAAAAAGGGTCATGAATGTTTTAGGCAGAATGATAAATAATGGGACCAGGCACACTATAACCAAAAGAATATTACCAAGATGGTGACACAAGTTGTTCCTGACTTTGATCTCACTCACAAGTAGAACAACTAACAACTATTCAAGAACAAGACATCACTGAGAGAATCCTGGAACATGAGGGTGAGGTTGCAGCACCCACTTGCACCACAGAGACCAAGACAGACTCCATTAGAAAGGGGATAGAAGTGGCTACCACTGACCACATTGCCCCTCTTCCAAGATAGCAGAGCACCACAGTGGAGTAAGGTCTCCCTTGAGCCTCCAGTTCTTCCAATGGGAAAAGACAACCCAGGGGAGATGATCAGCCCCCCCAGCATTGTGAGTGGCTTTGTGGGAGCCTCTACTCTGATCTTGGGTACTGCAGGGGAATCAGTGGGGTTCAACAACTAGGAATCTTACTGTGACAGAGAAAGGAGAAGGGGCTTGCAACTAACCACCAGCACATGAATCTTGGAAGACCAAATCCATACCTGCAGTGCCCAAGCAGTTATCCCAACCAGCAGCTTTGCTCATCTGCAGAATCAAGTTGGTGCTGCATCCTCATCAGGGAACTTGGTTGGGGTACAGCTCTGCCTGATCAGATCCTCAAATGAATATTGCCAGCCTTAGAACCTAGTTTGACCACACTCAGGTAAAGAGATGAGTTACAACTTCACTCTCTGCAGAGAGTGTCTCTTGGCCACATTTGACCAGAGGGGCTGGTGGGAACTCACGGAAGTTGTGTAGCCCAGCAGCATCTGAGCTGAGAGGAAGGCAGGCAGAGGTGATTACCCCAGAGAGCAAAGGCAGTACTGGGCATGGAGAGTTCCCCTGATATGCACAGGCAGGAAAATTAATTCATAGGCAAGGCTGAAGGTAGCTTCCAGTCCCTCCCAACTGGAGAGCCTGTTAGGATAATTGAGAATTGCCTGGAATAAACCCCTTCCTCCCCTGGCAAGGGAGCTGAGACACAGCCCCACCCATTGTGGCTCCCAGCCAAATCTAACCGGAAGGGCTTGTGAGAACACCTGGGAAGTTGTTTGGCTCAGCAGCACTTGAGCTCAGAGATGGGCAGGCAGAGTTGATAGTTTTCAGGGCAAAATCAGTGGACCTGTTTAGCCATGGAACTTGGGGCATGGGTCAGCTTGAGTTAAGACAACAAACAAAGAGATTTACTAACTTAGGAGCTGCTTCTCCAGTTGTGCTGAGGCGGGAAAACTAATTTGTAGCCCCGCTCACTGCTGATTACAGCCTCCAGCATGCCCAACCAGGGAACCTAACCAGAGCACATGGGAAGCTGTGTAGCCCACCCAACAACCCAGATTATAGTGCCAATTGAACAAAGAACAAAGCCTGTGGCTCTCCTCATCTGCAGAGCAAAATTGATGGCCTCACCTGACCAGGGAATTTAGTGCATATTTTTTGCCTGATTCGAGTCCTCAAACAGGGCAGGGAAGTTAATTCTTAGCTCCGTCTACTACTGAATATAATATCCAGTACCAACCATCTAGTGAGCTTGAGCAGAAAATCCGGGCAACCGTGGATCCCGTTCTACAGCCTCACTTGGGTAAGGAACCAAGCCAGCAGTCCTACCCAGCTGTTCAGTCAGTGGCACACTCCCTATCCCCAACCTCACAGCTCAAACAGTTGCTTCACCCCAAAATAGACCACAATAGCAAGCCTCACCTGCCCAAGGACATCAGCAGCAGGAACGTTCAGAAACCCAAACTCATTGAACTGGTGAAAATTTGTCTCTGCCAAAGCAAACTTGTAAAGTCTGGGAAAGAAACTTGATTACTCAAATGTGCAGATACCAAAGTAAGGAATAAAGGATCACAAAAAAACAGTTAAATATGACACTACCAAAGCAAACTAATAACTCTAATAAAATCTGTGAACTGTCAGACAAAGTACTCAGGATAATCATCTTAAAGAGGTTTGGTGAACTATAACAATACACAGAGAGACAACAAAGTTAGGAAAACAATGCATGAACAAAATGAGAAATTTGACAAAGCAATAGAAATCATCAAAAAAAGACAGAAAAACCCAGAAATCCTAGAATTGAAACGTGCAATAACTGAACTGAAGAATTTAATAGCAAGCTGGAGGATAGGGCATTAGAAATTATCCAGTCAGAGAAACAAAATGAAAAAGAGTGAAGAAATCCTATGAGAATTATGGGACACGATGAGAAGAAATGATATTTGCACTATGGAAATCGCAGAAGGAGAAGAGAAAGAGAAGGGGCAGGGGGTATATTTAAAGTAAAAAGGATGAAAACTTCCCAAACCTGAGGAGAGATGCAGACATCCAGATCTAGGAGGCCCAAAAGATCCCAAATAGGTTGAACCCAAATGAGGCTACATTGAGAAACATAATTAAGTTGTCAAAATTTAAAGACAGGAGCTGTGGTTTGCTTCTCCAGTCCAGGATTTCACCAGTTCGTATCCTGGGCACAAACCTAGCACTGCTCATCAAGCCATGCTGAGGTGGTGTCCCACGTAGCAGAACTAGAAGGACCTACAACTAGAATATACAACTATGTACTCAAGGGCTTTGGAGAGAAGAAGAAGAAGAAGAAAAAGAATATTGGCAACAGATGTTAGCTCAGGGCCAATCTTTAAAAAAAATTCAAAGACACAAAAGAATTTTAAAGGTCACAAGAGAAAAGAGAGAAGTTATATAGAAGGGAACCCCCAGTAGACTATCAGTGACATTTCAGGGCAGGAAAAAATGGGATGACCTAGTCAAAATATTGAAAGAAAAACAACTATCAACCAAGAATACTAATAGTGCACAAGGGTTCCCTTCTGTCCATATCCACACTGGCATTTGTTATCTCTTGTCTTTTCAATGATGACCATTCTAATGGGCTTGAGGTGACAGTTCATTGTAGTTTTAATTTGCATTTCATTAGTGACTAAGATGTTGAGTATCTTTTCATATTCTTGTTGGTCTTCCATATATCTTCTTGCGGGAAATGTCTAATCAGACCCTTTGCCTGATTTTTAATTGGGTTGTTTTCTTGCTATTGAGTTGTATGAGTTCTTTATATATATTATATAATATATACACTCTATATATTAACCTGTTATTGGATATATGGTTTGAAAATAGTTTTTCCCATACTTTAGGTTTCTATTAATTTTTTGATGATTTCTTTTGTTGTGCAGAAATTTTCTAGTATGTTGCAATTATTCTTGCTTAATTTTTTATTTTCTTGCTTGCATTTTAGGTGTCATATACAAAAAATATTACTGAGACCAATGTCAAGAAAATTTATTCCTGTTTTCTTCTGGGAGTTTCATGGTTTTAGGTCTTACATTTAAGTCTTTAATCCAATCTGAGTTAATTTTTGTGAGTGATGTAAAATAGGGGTCCAGTTTCATTCTTTCACATGTGAATATCCAATTATCCCAGTACCATTTATTGAAGAGACTGTCTTTTCTCCATTGATATTCTTGGCTCCCTTGTCAAATATTAGTTGACTGTGAATCCTTGAGTTTATTTCTGGGATCTTGATTCTATTCCATTGGTCTATTTGTCTGTTTTTATGCCAGTACCATACTGTTTTGATGAATATAGCTTTAGAGTATAGCTTGAAATCAGAAAGTGTGATGCTTCCTTCTTTGTTCCTCTTTCCAAGGATTCCTTTGGATACTTGGGGTCTTTTTTAGTTCCATATAAATTTTAGGAGTATTTTTTCTACTTCTGTGAAAAATGCCATTGATGACTATAGCTTACACTGCTGTGTGATGTATAGGAAAGTTGTTAAGAGAGTAAATCCTAAGTGTTCTCATCAGAAAAATTTCTTTTTCCTTTTTTCTTTTTATTGTATCTATATGGAAGATGGATGTTTGCTGAACTTATTTGGTAATCATTTCATAATATATGTAAATCAAACCGTCATGCTGTATGCTTTAAACTTCTACAGTGATACATGTCAATTACTTCTCAATAAAACTAGAAAAAATAAAGGAATACTATACCTGGCAAATCTGACATTCAGAAATGCAGGAATGATAAAGGCTTTCTCAAACAAACAAAAGGTGAGGGAGTTCTTTACCACTAGACCTGCCTTACAGCAAACGCTAAAGGGAGTTCTTTGAATGGAAGTAAAAGGATGCTAATGAACATCATAAAAACATAAAAAAGTAGTGAAAAACTCACTGGTAATGGTAAATATATAGTCAAAGTTAGATTTGGTAATTGCTAATGGTGGTGCATAATTCATTTACAACACTAGTTTAAAAGTTAAAAAAGAAAGCATAGTAAAATAATCATAGCTACAATAATCTATTAGTTAAACTATATAACAATATGTAAATTGTAACAGCTATAAGCCAAACTATAGGGAGAGGAGAAGTAAAAGTGTAAAGTTTAGAAATTCTATTAAAGTTAAGTTATTATTAGCATAAAATAAGGTGTTATAATTTTAAGATATTTTATGTAAGTCTATGGTAACCACAAGGGAAAAAGGTATAGCAATTACACAAAAGAACATGACAAAGAAATTAAAGAATATTGATAACAAAAGACATCAAAACATACACACAGTAGAATAAAATACAAGGATCTACAAACCAACCAGAAAACAATTAACAAAATGATAATAGTAAGATGTTATCTATTAAAATAATTACTTTAAATATGAACAAATTAAATTCTCCAATTAAGAAACAGAATGACTGAATAGATTAAAAACTAAGATTCAACAATAGATTGCCCAAAAGTGATTCTCTTTAGCCTTAAAGACACACATGCACTGAGAATGAAGAGATGAAAAAGACATTTCAAGCAAATGGTAACCAAACCAAACCAGACCAAACAGAAAAACAGGGGCAGCTATACTTATATCAGACCAAAGATACTCAAACTAAAAATGGTAAAAGAGACAAAGATGATAATTATATAATGACAAACTGTAAAGGGGTCAATCCATGAAGAAGAATATTAATAATTGTAAATATTTATGTACCCAACTTTGGAGAACTAATAAATATAAAGCAAAAACTAAGGGAGCTTAAATGAGAAATAACAGTAGTGCAATAATGGTTGGGGACTTTAATTCCCCGTTTTCAACAATAAATGGATCATGTAGACTGAGAACCAATAAGGAAACAGTGAATCTGAACAATACTATAGACCAAATAAACCTAACAGACGTATACAGAAGATTCTATACAGCAACAGTAGAACACACATTCTTCTCAAGAACACATGAAAACTGCTCTAGGATAAACAATATGTTAGGCCACAAAACAAGTCTTAATAAATTCAAGAAGAGTTGAACTCATACCAAGTATCTTCTCTGACCACAATGATATGAAACTATAAATCAATAACAAGAGGAAAAGTGGTAAATAGTGAACACATGAAAATTAAACAACACTCTCCTGAATGACCAATAGATCAAAGAAGAAATTAAAGGGGAAATAAAAAGTTTCTTAAGACAAACAAAAATGAAAATAAAACATACCAGAACTTATGGGATGCAGCAAAAGCAATTCTAAGAGGGAAGGTCATAGCAATAAATGCCTAAATTAAGAAGCAAGAAAGATCCCAAATAAACAGTCTAACCCTATGCCTTAAGGAACCAGTAAAAGAAGAACAAACTTACTCCAAAGTTAGCTGAAGAAAGGAAATAATAAAGATTAGAGCAGAAATAAATGAAATAAAGAATAGAAAATACTAACCAATTAAGAATTGGTTCTTTGAAAAGAAAAATAAAATTGACAAACCCTTAGCTAGACAAATCAATGAAAAAAGAAAGACAACACAAATCAACAAAATTTTAAATAGAAAGGAGATGCTACAACCGATACTACAGAAATACAAAGGATCATAAGAGACTACTATGAACAACTATATGCCAACAAACTGGACAACCTAGAAAAAATGAAAAAAAATTCTTAGAAACATACAACTTACCAAGACTGAATCAGGAAGAAATAGAAAATCTGAATAGATGAATTACTAGTAAGGAGATTGAATCAAGACCAAAAATCTCCCAATGAAGAAAAGCTCAAGACAAGATGACTTCACTGGCATTTTATTGACTTTTTAAAGAAGAAGTAACAGCAATCCTTCTCAAACTCTTCCAAAAAATCCAAGGAGAGGGAATACTCTCAAACTCCTCGTATGAGGCCAGCATTATCTTGATACTAAACCCAGATAAAGACAGTACTAGAAAAGAAAACTACAAGCTAATATCCCTAGTGAATATAGATGCAAAAATTCTCAATAAAATATTAAAAAGTTGAATTCTGTAGCACATGAGAATGATCATTCACCATAATCAAGTGGGATTTATTCCTAGGATGCAAGCATGGTTCAACATATGTAAATCAATCAATATGATACATCACATATGATCATTTCAATAGATACAGAAAAGCACTTGACAAAATTCAACATCCTTTCATGATAAGAACTCTTAACAAATTAGACATAGAAGAAACATAACTTAACAAGGTACATATATGACAAGCCCACAGCTAACATCATACTAAATGGTGAAAAGTTGAAAGCTTTTCCTCTAAGATCAAGAACAAGACAAGGTGCTCACTACCATCACTCCTATTCAACATAGTACTGGAAGTCCTAGCTAGAGAAATCAGGCAAGAAAAAGAAATAAAACATATCAGAATTGTAAAGGAAGAAGTAAAATTGTCTGTATTTGCAGACAACATGATGTTGTATATAAAAAATCCTAAAGACTCACACAAAAAGCTATTAGATCTAATCAATGAACGCAGTATGTTTCAGGATACAAGTTAACAAACAAAAATCAGAAGGATTTATATACACTAGGCACAGATTTTCTGAAAAAGAAATAAAGAAATTGATCCCATTTACAATAGCAACAAAAACCATCAAATACTGAGGAATAAATTTAACCAAGGTGGTGAAATATCTGTACTCTGAAAACTATAAGATATTGATAAAAGAAATTGAAGAAGACAAAAATAAGTGGAAAGATATCCCATTTTCATGGATTGGAAGAATTAATATTGTTAAAATGTCAATACTACCAAAAACCATCCCTTAAGGAAATTCCTATCAAGATTTCAATGGCAGTTTTTACAGAAGTAGATAAAACACTCCTAACATTTATATGGAATCACAAAAGCCTCCAAACAGTCAAGGAAATCCTAAGAAAGAAGGACAAAGCAGGAAGCATCACATCTTCTGATTTTGAGCTATAATATAAAGTTATAGTCATAAAAACAGTATAGTACTGGCACAAAAACAGACAGACCGACCAATGGAATAAAATCAAGAGCCAAGAAATAAACTCAAGGATTTATGGTCAACTAATATTTGACAAGGGAGCCAAGAATACTCAATAAAGAAACTACAATCTTTTCAATAAATGGTACTGGGATAATTGGATATTAACATGTGAAAGAATGAAACTGGACCCCTATCTTACACCACTTGAAAAAATTAACTCAGAATGGATTAGAGACTTAAATGTAAGACTTGAAACCATGAAACTCATAGAAGACAACAGAAGAATAAAGCTTCTTGACATGGGTCTTGGTAATAATTATTTGGATATGGCAGTTAAAGTACAAGCAACAAAATAAAAAATAAGTAGAATTACACTAAACTAAAAAGTCTGTACAGCAAAGGAAACCACTGACAAATTAAAAAGAAAACGTACAGAATGGGAAAAAAATATTTGCAAACCATATTTCTGATAAGGGGTCAATATCCAAAATATATAAAGAACTCATACAACTTAATAGCAAGAAAACAAATAACACAATTCAAAATTATCTGAATAGACATTTCTCCAAAGAAGATATATGAAAAGCCAAGGGGTACATGAAAAGATGCTAAACATCACTAGTCATTAGGGAAATGCAAATTAAAACCACAGTGAGATATCGCCTTATTCCTGTTAGAATGGCCATCGTTAAAAAGACAAGAAATAACAAATGTTGGCATGGATCTTGATAAAATGGAACCCTTGTGCACTGTTGTTGAGATTGTAAATTGGTACAGCTACTATGGAAAAAAATATAGAGGATCCTTAAAAAATTAAAAGTAGAACTAACAGATGATCCAGCAATTCCATTTCTGGGCATGTATTCAAAGGAAACAAAAACACAAACCCAAAAAGCTATCTGCAATGCCATGTTCATAGCAGCATTATTTTCAATAGCCAAGATGTGGAAACATCCTAAGTTTCCATCAATTGATGAATGGATAAGGAAGTTGTGCTATATATATACACAATGAAATATTATTCAGCCATAAAAAGTGAGTATATCCTACCATTTGTGACAACATGGATGAAACGTGAAGGCATTATTCTAAGTGAAATAAGTAAGACAGCAAAAGACAAATGCTATATAATCTCACTTATATGTGGAATCTTAAAAATAGAAAATAACTCACAGAAAAAAGATCAGCCTTGTGGTTACCGGAGGTGGAGGGTAAGAGGAGGGAGAATTGGAAGAAGATAGTCAGAAAGTACGAACTTCCAGTCACAAGGTAAACAACTACTAGGGATGTAATATACAACATGAGAGTTAACACTGTTGTATGATATATAGGAAAGTTGTTAAGATAGTTCTCATGGCAAGGAGAAAAAAATTTTTTCTTTTTATTTTATCTACATGAGATGACAAATGTTAGCAGAACTATTGAGGTAATCATTTCACAATATATGTAAATAAAACCATTTTGTTGTACACCTTAAACTTATACTCTGACGTATGTCAATTATTTCTCCATAAAACTGGGGGAAAAAAGAATGCCAGATGAGTCTCATCTCAACCAGAACTAGTAAGGACCCCAAAGATACAGGAAGAATTCAAGGACTCTGTCACTCCATACCACAAGGTCAAAGGAGCTCTCCTTCCTGTAGTCAAATGTCACCTTGAGTACAAGCAGAGGAGAAGGGGCAGATTATGTGAAACTGAGACAGAATCTACAAAAAGACATTACCTAATGTCTTTAAGTGGATTATTTAAAATATTAATTTGGATAAAATTTTAAATCAGATTAAATAAATGTTCCTTTATATTAATCAGATAGAGAACCATGAAGATACACCACAAATTTGGGCAAAATGCTTTCTGAACATTGAATGGCAGTGCAGATAAATTATAATCTATATTGACACACACAAAACCCCTTGTACACAATGCATGTGTGTGTGTGCTTTTATGCTCATATTTAGATATGCGTACATATATTCACATATCTTATTGACAGTACAACTATCACTCCAACGGTTCTCATCACACTAGAGAACAGATAAATCATTTGAACAGGAATCTATTTGCTCAATGCCTAGATCTGCATTACACATGGATTTTGTTACTGTTTCATATCACTCATAATTCACATTGAACTGATAGTGTCTTTGGAATATCACTGAAATAGCAATTGCAGCAAATTCTTAACTTTTTTGCAGATCCTCCAAATTTAATCTTTACCTAGAATGTTTATTAACACTTTTACTATTGCACTAGCTATCTCTTCCCTTGTTTATTTTTCTTAACTCTGCAAAACTGAGAAATGATTGGAGTCGTAATTCTCTTATTTGTTTTTTCTTGGTTCTTTTTTTTGGGGGGGGGCGGAAGATTAGACCTGAGCTAACTACTGCCAATCCTCCTCTTTTTGCTGAGGAAGATTGGCCCTGGGCTAAGATTCATGCCCATCTTCCTCTACTTTATATGTGGGACAGCTGCCACAGCTTGGTTTGCCAAGCGGTGCCATGTCTGCACCCAGGATCTGAACCAGTGTACCCCGGGCCACTGAAAGGGAACATGCAAACTTAACCGCTGTGCCACCGGGCCGGCCCCTGGAGTTGTAATTTTCTTATGATCTTATGAATATAATAGTTTCTACCTTAATTTATTCAGAAAATGCTTTCTTCTCTGTGTGTTGTATAGAAAGTGTTTTATATTCCTCTCGTTGAAGAAAATGGGCTGCTTATCGTCTAACTACTATCTGAAATATTTTCTCCATTGTGCAAAAACCTATAACGCTTATTTTTTTTTTAATTGAATAGTCACGTGTATAAAAGTTTGGTTAAAATGAACCATTGATCACCTTTGGGGTATATATGTATATGTGAGATGTGTGTATGTGTACAAACATGTTTATATATACATACATAGATATGCAATACAAAATATGATATATAACAATATATTATATGTTATATAATACGTAATGCATGTGTATATATGTGTTATATATCATAGCTAGATATATAATTTTATACAATATCTTGTTTACTTAAATACCTAAATTTTTGATCAAATGTTTTATGTTTAACCGTGTGCGATTTTGTGAGTGACATTAACAAGGCCTATTTATCTAAAAAGATTTCTCTTGCAAAAAATCCCACTGTAAACTTCTTGAATGCCCCTCTATCCATTTTTTAAAAATTTCTAACGAATATCAAACATAATCTTAAAGGAGAAAAGAAGGCACCCCAAAGTTAGGATGGCAGTACAACTGTTTTTATCAATCTGGGACATTTTGAGATTGACAAAGGAAGTACTTTTTAAAATTTTGCCACGACAAGAGGCATACATGGGACTGTTACGGACAAAGCAACAAGAATGATCAGCCTATTAAAATGAAGCCTCTGTGAACCCAGCATGGAAGAAGGAGCTGAGCTAATTCTCCTCTTTCCTTTGGTGCTGGTGCTCGTCAGGGTTTGGACAGGTGCTCGTGAGGCTTATGCTCTGTCAGCTCCAGCAGACAAAGCCCATCCTTCTCTCCAAATGACTTCTTCGGGCATTGAGTCACTTCTCAGTCAACAGCTGCATAATACCTCAACCCTGTTGTCAACATTTTTCCCTCTATCATTCCCCTCAACTCTTTAATGCAGACCTGGTCCCCAGCTGCAATGAATGAAAAGAGAAAAGAAATGATTTCACTAGAGTTTAGCAGGTGACCTAAACCAGTTTTTCATGACTGACCAACATTATATTCACAGATTTAACCAAATACTTTCTAAGGAAAAAAGATTAATCCAGATGTTTTCTTATCTCTATGGTAGATATAGGTCTGTTATCTTTTGATATGTTTTCCTTTGTATATTTTCATTCTGAAACTCTGCCATCTTTATTTGTATCACTCATCCTGAAGTTTCTCTCTGGAGAAAGATGTCTTTTCTGATCATACTTTCATTTCTCAGAAAAAAAATCTTAAGTTTTAATACCTCGATCTCAGTACTATTCTTATATATTCTTATTTTGCTTGGCGAAGATATGAGGGAAAGTTGGTGCTTCATTTTCTATGGGAAACAAATGAAAAGTTAATTTTAATATTAGAACTTATCTTATATTACTATATTCAGGAGAATGAACATTGTAAAATTTCTAGTCTCCCCAAAATTCGTTTCAAAGTGAAATGCTCCTGGATTGTTTAAACCTAACTCCGTAGTTAGGGTTTCTTTTATTTCTTGTCACAAGTTTTAGGTTGTATATTTCATACCTTATATCAATAGGACACTTTGTTCCAGCTGCTCAAAAAGCTGTTGTCAAGAAAGTGCTTAGTGACCTCCAAAATCCCGCCTTTTAATTACATCATCTGATGGACCAAAAAAAAAGTGACATTTAATGAACCACAAATAAGATCAATAAACCATCAAAAATTGGATCCCAAGGCAGCTCCTCATCAATTTTATTTTCTCCATCTCCCTCAAAGGAACTGTGTGTTGAAGTTGCCCATCTGCTAATGAACTCCTAGGCTTTATCTACGAATGGTATGTCTGATTAGCAATGCAGATAATCAACATTTCCAGAACGGCACTCAGTTTCACAGATGCAAGAGTTGGGATATGAAATCAATCTTTCATTCCCAAGAGAGGAAGCCATATTATTGAAGCTGACTAATTAGGGCCATCTGTCCAAAGTGCATGGTGGCTAAGGATTGACCCAGCCAATGTAGGAAGCTGGAGGCTCTAGGGATGCCCAGAGTTTTTGGAGGTAGTTACCTGGGTGATTCTACCTCATCCCCTGTCTACCCCGTTTCTCACTTCCTCTATCATTCTCTGTGATTGGTGACGTGGCTGCACATACGCTCTTCCTCTCTGCTTTATATTCTACCCCACCTTGTCTCAGTCTCCCGTCTTGATTATCCTCCCGTCTCTTGCTCAAGGCATTTTTAAACAACCTTCAGAGTAACATGTTTTTTTGTTTCTAGTGAGCTTTTGAAAGTTTTTTGTATATTCCAAAGATAAAGAACATATGGGCATCAGCATGATCCAACCCATCATCAAGTATTGTTCAGCCACACAATGTTTGAAGCTGATTTCAGTTTGAGTTATTTGGAATCTGCCACATGCACAGTTGAGTTTTAATAGGCCTCACTATTCCCCTCTCTACTGCATGTTTCTTTGAGATCTGGATAGCCCCTTACATAGTTTTTGTTATTAAAATTATAGATATTTAAACATAAACTAAAGTGGAATAAAATGGTATAATGAAACTCCTTGTATTTATTATCTAGATTCAAAAATTCTTAATATATGACCATTCTTGTTTATATTCCCACTCTGTCTCCAATAGACTATTTTGAGCCAAATTCTGGATAGCATATAATTGTATCTGTAAATAGCTCATATTTATAAAAAGGTAAGAGACTTTTACTTTAAAAACAACACCTGAAAAACCATTATTATTCCACATCCAAAAAAATTAAAATAAATTAGTTAATACAATCAAATATCAAATAAGTAATCAAATTTCCTCAATTCTGTTTCTCACTCCTTCTCTTTATCTCCTCCACTCCCCATAACACTATTATTCCTAATTTGACTAGTTCAAAGCAGAACCCAAATAAAGTTGACTAATAGTATTTGGTTGATGTCATCAAAGTCTCTTATAATGTATCAGGTTCCCCTTTTTTATCTTGTAATTTATTCTTGAAAACTGTGATTTCACCACCCTTGCCCTTTCCTCTATATGCAGCACCGAGCATCTTCTTGTCTTGACATCAATGGCAACACTTAAGATTCATCTTATACATAGACATGGTATCCCACTGCCTCGGTGAGGAGGCCAGAATTTTACTGAGAAGACCACTTTGCCCAAGAATATATTTCCTAATATCTACAAGAATTTCCCATATCTTAAAAGTAGAGCTTCATTCCTTCTGATCCAAAAGCGTCTCAGATCAAGCAAATTTGAGGGGACACTAAAATGTTCTCAAGCATACAGGAGACTGGGCTTTAGTTAGTCACACCATTGGGAACCTGTGAAAATGTACAAAGCCCTCCCCTTCTTGTTTTCAGATGACCTAACTTCCTTAATGCATTACAACATTATAATTTTATAATAAGATTTTGACCTTAGTTAAAGCTTGAAAATGTCTTCTGAGGGAACACACTTTAAGATGCCATCTTTCATGCATGCCTTATGATGAAGAAAAGCTCCAACTACTCAAAATCTGGATTTCTATTTATGTCTCTAACTATATCTTAATAACAACATCACTGAGATGGTAGAGGCCAAATCTTCTGAGGCTTTAGTCTGGTCATTAGGAATTTGGATTTATTGTTAAGAGGAATGGTGAACTGTTGGAGAATTCTCAGTTGTGGTGTGACGTGATCTGATTTACATTTTAAAGGGATGGCTCCAGCTGCTCTGAAGAGCGTGGATGTAGGGAGACAAGACTGAAAGCAGGAAGACCTATAAGAGACTATTTCATTAGTGGAGGTGATTATCTGGGAGTTTGATGGGGACCTTAGATAACATAGCTCTAATTGTATCACTCTTGGAAAGAAAGCAAAGCCTTTTGCAGTAATGTGGCTTGGACAAGTCTGTACATATTTTTTTTTTTTTTTTTCTGGGAAGGATTCAGCCTGAGTAACATCTGTTGCCAATCTTCCTCTCTCTTTATTTTGTTTTTTCCTCCCCCAAACCCCAGTACTACTTGTATGTTCTAGTTGAAAGTCCTTCTAGTTCTTCTATATGAGTCACCACCACAGCATGGCTACTGACAGCCAAGTGGTGTGGGAACTGAATCCTGGCTGCTGAAGTGGAGCACGCCAAACTTTGACCACTAGGCCATCAGGGCTGGCTCTGTACCTAAATTTTTAAGAGCCTATAATCATAAACTAAGTTTCAAAAATCTCAGTCCTCAAACATATGAAATAATGAATATTTTAAAATTCAAAAGAAAGCTCTCACATTAATTTTCTGACTGAAATGACTGGTAAAGTTTTCTTACTTCTCAGATTTCAAATCTCCTGATCTATGCAGGAGGTAAAAATTCCTCACTGAGAAATCGATGATTAATGATAATGCCAATAATGTTTACTATTTAAAATGATATTAATGTGTAGAATGGAGAAGTCAATGGGACACTTCTCTTTGTGTTCCTCTTAACCTAATCAAATTCTTTCCAAAGTATTTCCTAGTAAGAAATCATTTATACAAGCCCAGAGGATTTATGTTCTATTTAAACTCCTACAAAACTTATTGCATATGGCACCATTGTGGATCTAGCATTAAAATTTATTTCTCTCAGTTTTGCCTAGTCCAGTGAAATGTAAAATTCATGGTGAAAATAATAAGACACTATTGTTTTCTCTTACAGATAATAAAATTGGAGCTCAGGAGGCAAAGACTTTGCTAATAAATAATGGAACAAAGTTTACAGGCATCTTTTGTATAAATATTAAGATGAACCAAATGAAATTGCCAATATCCAGAAGGTTTTGAGCCCCCTACACTATTGTTCTTAACTTGATTTGTTCAAATCAGAACCCAAATGAAGTTGATACATTTCATTTTTGATGTGTCACAAAATTTCTTATAATCTATCATCTTCTTTTTTATCTTGTAATTTATTCTTAAATGTTTTAATTTCATCACACTTACCCTTTTTCCCTATATGCAGTTTCATATTATTCTACTATTATAAACTTCACACTCTTTCCACTCTACTTTGGTAACTTTCTGGAAGACAAGTGATACCTTATATGTCCTTTTCTTTAAATAAATTATCTAAACTTAAAAGAAAAACAGTTCACCAGTTTCTCCCACTCCCACCTCTGTCTCTGGCAACTACCAATCTGTTCTCTGTATCTATGAGGTTGGTTCTTTTTAAAATTATTTATTTACTTTTTAGATTCCACATGTAAGAGAGATCATATGGTATCTATATTTTTCTATCTGACGTTTCACTTTGCATAATGCCCTCAAGGTCCATCCATGTTGTCGTAAATGACAAAATTTCATTCTTTTTTATGACTGAATAATATTGTGTGTGTGTGTATATGTGTGAGTGTGTGTATACATATATAGACCATTATTTCTTTTTCCATTTATCCTTCTATGGACACAGATTATTTCCATATTTTGGCTATTATAAATACTGCTGTAATAAACATGGGGTGCGTATATCTTTTCACGTTAATGTTTTTGTTTACTTTGGATAAACACCCAAAAATTGAATTGCTAGGTCATATGGTAGTTCTATTTTTAATTTTTTGAAGAATCTTCATATGTTTCCAAAATGACTGCATCAATTTACATTCCTACCAATAGTGCAAGGGTTCCCTTTTCTCCACATCCTTATCAACACTTTTATATCTTGTCTTTTTGAGAATAGCCATTGCAACAGATGTGAGGTGATATCTCATTGTGGTTTTGATTTGCATTTCCCTCATGATTAATGATGTAGAGTGTCTTTTCATGTACCTGTTTGCCATATATATCTTCCTTTGGAAAAATATCTATTCAGATCTTCTGCCCATTTTTTTTTTTTTAATGTTATGATAGATTACAACCTTGTGAGATTTCAGTTGTACCTTTTTGTTAGTCATGTTGTGGGTACACCACTTCCCCCTTTGTGCCCTCCCCCCACCCCCCCCTTTTCCGTGGTAACCACCGATCAGATCTCCTTATCAATATACTAACTTCCACCTATGAGTGGAGTCATATAGAGTTCGTCTTTCTCTGACTGGCTTATTTCGCTTAACATAATACCCTCAAGGTCCATCCACGTTGCTGTGAATGGGCCAATTTTGTCTTTTTTTATGGCTGAGTAGTATTGTGTATATATACCATATATACCACATCTTCTTTATCCAATCATCGGTTTCTGGGCATGTAGGTTGGTTCCATGTCTTGGCTATTGTAAATAATGCTGCGATGAACATAGGGGTGCAACGGACTCTTGAGACTTCTGATTTCAGGTTCTGAGGATAGATACCCAGTAATGGGATGGCTGGGTCATAGGGTATTTCTATTTTTAACTTTTTGAGAAATCTCCATACTGTTTTCCATAGTGGCTGTACCAGTTTGCATTCCCACCAACAGTGTATGAGGGTTCCTTTTTCTCCACAACCTCTCCAAGATTTGTCGCTCTTGGTTTTGGATGTTTTTGCCAATCTAACAGGTGTAAGGTGATATCTTAGTGTAGTTTTGATTTGCATTTCCCTGATGATTAGCGATGATGAACATCTTTTCATGTGTCTATTGTCCATATTCATATCTTCTTTTGAGAAATGTCTGTTCATGTCCTCTGCCCATTTTTTGATCGGGTTGTTTTTTTTTTTGTTGTTAAGCAGTGTGAGTTCTTTGTATATTATGGAGATTAACCCTTTGTCGGATAAGTGGCTTGTAAATATTTTTTCCCAATTAGTGAGTTGTTTTTTTGTTTCAATCCTGTTTTCCCTTGCCTTGATGAAGTCCCATTTGTTTATTCTTTCTATTGTTTCCCTCAACTGAGGAGTTATAGTGTCCGAAAAGATTCTTTTGAAACTGATGTCAAAGAGTGTACTGCCTATATTCTCTTCCAAAAGACTTATTGTTTCAGGCCTAATCTTTAGGTCTTTGATCCATTTTGAATTTATTTTGGTGTGTGGTGAAAAAGAATGGTCAATTTTCAATCTTTTGCACGTGGCTGTCCAGTTTTCCCAGCACCATTTGTTGAAGAGACTTTCTTTTCTCCATTGTAGGCCCTCTGCTCCTTTGTCGAAGATTAGCTGTCCATAGATGTGTGGTTTTATCTCTGGGCTTTCAATTCTGTTCCATTGATCTGTGGACCTGTTTTTGTACCAGTACCATGCTGTTTTGATCACTGTAGCTTTGTAGTATGTTTTGAAATCGGGGATTGTGATTCCGCCGGCTTTGTTTTCCTTGCTCAGGATTGCTTTAGCAATTCGCAGTCTTTTGTTGCCCCATATGAATTTTAGGATTGTTTGTTCAATTTCTGTGAAGAATGTTCTTGGGATTCTGATTGGGATAGCATTGAATCTGTAGATTGCTTTAGGTAGTATGGACATTTTAACTATGTTTATTCTTCCAATCCATGTGCATGGAATGTCTTTCCATCTCTTTATGTCATCGTCAATTTCTTTCAAGAAAGTCTTGTAGTTTTCATTGTATAGATCCTTCACTTCCTTGGTTAAGTTTATCCCAAGGTATTTTATTCTTTTCGTTGCGATTGTGAATGGGATTGAGTTCTTGAGTTCTTTTTCTGTTAGTTCATTGTTAGTGTATAGAAATGCTACTGATTTATGCACGTTAATTTTATACCCTGCTACTTTGCTGTAGTTGTTGATTATTTCTAATAGTTTTTCTATGGATTCTTTGGGGTTTTCTATATATAAGATCATGTCGTCTGCAAACAGCGAGAGTTTTACTTCTTCGTTACCTATTTGGATTCCTTTCATTTCTTTTTCCTGCCGAATTGCTCTGGCCAGCACCTCCAGTACTATGTTGAATAGGAGTGGTGAAAGTGGGCACCCTTGTCTTGTTCCTGTCCTCAGAGGGATGGCTTTCAGTTTTTGTCCATTGAGTATGATGTTGGCTGTGGGTCTGTCATATATGGCCTTTATTATGTTGAGGTGCTTTCCTTCTATACCCATTTTATTGAGGGTTTTTATCATAAATGGGTGTTGGATCTTGTTGAATGCTTTCTCTGCATCTATTGAGATGATCATGTGGTTTTTGTTTTTCATTTTGTTGATGTAGTGTATCTCGTTGATTGACTTGCGCATGTTGAACCATCCCTGTGTCCCTGGTATAAATCCCACTTGATCATGGTGTATAATCTTTTTGATGTATTGCTGTATTCGGTTTGCCAAAACTTTGTTGAGGATTTTTGCATCTATGTTCATCAGTGATATCGGCCTGTAGTTCTCCTTCTTTGTGTTGTCCTTGTCAGGTTTGGGGATCAGAGTGATGTTGGCTTCATAGAATGTGTTAGGGAGTACTCCATCTTTCTCAATTTTCTGGAACAGTTTGAGAAGAATAGGTATTAACTCTTCTTTGAATGTTTGGTAGAATTCTCCAGAGAAGCCGTCTGGTCCTGGACTCTTATTTTTGGGGAGGTTTTTGATTACCGTTTCTATTTCCTTACTTGTGATTGGCCTAATCAGATTCTCCATTTCTTCCTGATTCAGTTTGGGGAGATTGTAGGAGTCTAGGAATTTGTCCATTTCTTCCAGGTTGTTCAATTTGTTGACATATAGTTTTTCATAGTATTCTCTAATGATCTCTTGTATTTCATTGGTATCTGTTGTGATTTCTCCTCTCTCTTTCCTAATTTTATTTATTTGCGATTTCTCTCTTCTTTTCTTGGTGAGTCTGGCTAAAGGTCTGTCAATTTTGTTAATTCTTTCAAAGAACCAACTCTTTGTTTCATTGATCCTTTCTATTGTCTTTTTTGTTTCAATATCGTTTATTTCTGCTCTTATTTTTATTATTTCCCTCCATCTACCGACTCTGGGCTTTGTGTGTCCTTCTTTTTCTAGTTCTGTTAGGTGTCGTTTGAGGTTGCTTACGTGAGCTTTTTCTTGTTTAGTGAGGTGAGCCTGTATTGTGATGAATTTCCCTCTTAGGACTGCTTTTGCTGCATCCCAAATGATTTGGTATGTCGTGTTCTCATTTTTATTTGTCTCCAGACAATATTTGATTTCTTCTTTAATTTCTTCAATGATCCATTGTTTGTTCAGAAGCGTGTTGTTTAGTCTCCACATTTTTGCACCTTTCTCTGCTTTTTTCTTGTAGTTGATTTCTAGTTTCATAGCATTATGATCAGAAAAGATGCTTGATATTATTTCAACTCTCTTGTATTTATTGATGTTTGCTTTGTTTCCCAAAATATGGTCAATCCTTGAGAATGTTCCATGTGCACTTGAGAAGAATGTGCAACCTGCTGTTTTTGGATGAAGTGTTCTATATATATCTATTAAGTCCATCTGGTCTAATTTTTCATTTAATTCTATTATTTCCTTGTTGATTTTCTGTCTGGATGTTCTGTCCATTGGAGTTAATGGTATGTTGAGGTCCCCTACGATTATTGTATTGTTGTTGATGTCTTCTTTTAGTTCTATTAAGAGTTGCTTTACAAATTTTGGTGCTCCTGTGTTGGGTGCGTATATATTTATAAGTGTTATGTCTTCTTGGTGGAGAGTCCCTTTTATCATTATATACTGTCCCTCTTTGTCTGTCTTTATCTGTTTTGCTTTGAAATCTACCTTGTCTGATATTAGTATAGTGACACCTGCTTTCTTTTGTTCATTATTAGCTTGGAGTATTGCTCTCCATCCCTTCACTCTGAGTCTGTGTTTGTCTTTGGGGCTGAGGTGTGTTTCCTGGAGGCAGCGTATTGTTGGGTCTTGTTCTTTGATCCATCCTGCCACTCTGTGTCTTTTGATTGGGGAGTTCAATCCATTTACATTTAGAGTGATTATTGAGATGTGGAGGCCTACCACTACCATTTTGTGTCTTGTTTTCCAGTTTTCTTCAATTTCCTTTGTTTCTCATCCCATGGTTTAATCTGTTCTGATGAAGAGCTGCTACTCTCTGTTGTTGTCCTTCTACTTATCTCCTCTGCTCTTGGTTTTGTAGCCCCTTTCCTTTTTTGGATTTTTCAGGAATGAGGGTTTTCCTGAGGATTTCCTGAAGAGGAGGTTTTGTGTCAATGAACTCCCTTAATTTTTGTTTATCTGGGAAAGTTTTTATTTCTCCATCGTATTTGAAGGATATTTTCGCTGGGTAGAGAATTCTTGGCTGTAGATTTTTGTCCTTCAGATTTTTGAATATATCATTCCACTCTCTTCTAGCCTGTAAAGTTTCTGCTGAGAAATCTGCTGATAGCCTGATGGGGGTTCCTTTGTAGGTTAGTTTCTTTTGCCTGGCTGTCCTTAGTATTTTTTTCCTTGTTGTTGACTTTTGCTAGCTTCACTACTATATGCCGTGGGGTTGGTCTTCTTGCATTGATAAAGTTTGGAGATCTATTGGCTTCTGACACCTGAAGATCCATCTCTCTCACCAGATTTGGGAAGTTCTCTGCCATTATTTCTTTGAATAGGCTTTCTGCCCCTTTCTCCTTCTCTTCTCCCTCTGGTATACCTATAATCCTTACGTTGCATCTCCTAATTGTGTCTGATAATTCTTGGAGAGTTTCTTCGTTTCTTTTTAGTCTTACTTCTCTCTCCTCCTCTGCCTGCAGCATTTCTATATTCCCATCTTCCAAATTGCTAATTCCTTCCTCCATATTATCGGCCCTACTGTTCAGTGCATCCAGATTTTTCTTAATCTCCTCTATTGTGTTCTTCATTTCCAATATTTCTGTTTGGTTCTTCTTTATCATATCAAACTCTTTTGTGACATAGCTCCTGAACTCGTTGAGTTGTCAGTCCGAATTCTCTCTTAACTCATTGAATATTTTAATGATGGCTGTTTTGAAGTCATCATCATTTAGGTTATATATCTCATTTTCTTTGGGATTGTTTTCTGTGTATTTGTTATTTTCCTTCTGTTCTGGAGATTTAATGTATTTTTTCATATTGCTTGATGTTGTTGATTTGTGCCTCTGCATATAGATAGAGTTTAGTTGCTCCTTTCACTTGTTTCTGCTGCTGCGGTGGGGGAGCAGCTGTTTATACTGCACCAACCAGGAACCCTATCCGCAGTTGCTAACTGGGCCTGGGCCCCTCCTCGTAGTCACAGTGGTCCTTTGGATTCCCTCCTCTGCCGTGGGGGCCATCACAGGGGGGCTTCAGGCTGCTGGTGCCTACTGTTGCAGCCCACCTAGACGTGCTCCCTCCTTGGGGTCTGCAATGGTGTTATGGGCTTTTCCAGTGGCCAGGGGTAGGATCACTTATATTTGTCACTACGTCAGTGTCGGCACCCACAAAATCTCACTTGTCCACTATGGGTCGCAGGAGAGCTATTGGCATCTTCTACAGTCTGTGTTTAGTTCACCTAGCTATGCTACTTTTGTCCCGGGGTCTTCCAGCCTTGTGGCTGCCGGATGGGTGCTTTCTACTAGTGCTGTGCAGAGGCTTTCCCTGAGGCTGCTGTGAGCCTGTAGGGTTTCCCCCTAGGCTACGGAGCTGGGTTGCTGGAACTCCACCCAGCCCCAGTCCTGTTCCCCAGGAACTTGGGGAGCCCTTTGCCCTGTCTTGGGGGATAGCCAGAGATCCTGATTTCAGTGGCAGCTGGTCAGCTGCTGCCCTGCCTGATATTCTCCTCTCTGGGACCCACCCAGTGTTGTGGATGCTGGGCGTGGCTCCTCCACTAATAGCAGACAGAGAGTTTTGTCTGCTGCCCGGGCAGAACTCTGGAGCTTCCCCTCCGGGCCGCGGAGCCGGCCTCTGGAGCTTCACCCAGCCCCAGTCCTCTCCAAGATCTCTGAGATCTCCAGAAATCCCTAGCCCCACAGGGCGGGCAATGGCAGCTGGGGGTCACCTCGCCCTCTGGATTTTCTCCTGGACTTTCCCGGAGTTGTGAATGCTGGGCGTGGCCCCTCCACTAATGGCAGACAGAGAGTTTTGTCTGCTGCCCAGGAAGAACTCTGGAGCTTCCCCTCTGGGGCGTGGAGCGGGCCTCTGGAGCTTCACCCAACCCCAGTCCTCTCCAAGATCTCCAGCAATCTCTAGCCCCACGGGGCCAGCAACGGCAGCTGGAAGTCACCTTGCCCTCTGGGATTCTCTCCGGGACTTTCCCGGAGTTGTGGATGCTGGGCATTGCCCCTCCGCTAATGGCAGACAGAGAGTTTTGTCTGCTGCCCAGGTAGAACTCTGGAGCTTCACCCAGCCCCAGTCCGCTCCGAGATCTCCGGCAATCCCTAGCCCTACTGTGCAGGCAGTGGCAGCCGGGGGACCTCCGTACCCTCAGCGATTCTCTCTGGGACCCTCCGGGCACCGTGAACACTTGGCGGGATCTCCCCACCAATGGCGGGGAGAGACTCTCCCCGTGGGCTCAGGTGTGTAACTCTAGAGTTTCCCTCTGCATTTAGGAGTAATGGCAGGGGGTTTAGGTAGGGTTCTGGCCACCTGTTTCCACCGTCGCTCCTCTGTTGTGTGCTCGCTCCTGCCCTAGATGTGTGTTGATCTTCTGGGGGCGTCCGTTGGAAGAAAGCTGCTTGCGGGTACTAGGCTGTTCGGTCGGGGTCGGAGAGTTTTCACCTATTTCCACATCCTCCTGGAGGCAAGTCCGTCCGCCTTCTGATGTATAGTCACGTGGGTCTCTCAGACGTCCTGAGATGCTGTCTGGATATCCTTTGTTAAGCGATAAGTGTCCAAATAGTTGTAGACTCGAAGGGGGAGAGACAAAGAGGACTACTCATGGCGCCATCTTGGATCCTCCTCCCATTTTTTAAATCAGATTATTTGTTTTTCTGCTATTGAATTGTATGAGTTCTTTATGTATTTTGGATCTTAGCCCATATCAGGTATATGATATGAAAATATTTTCTTCTGTTTAGTGGGAAGACTTTTCATTTTGTTTATGGCTTATTCTGCTGTGCAAAAGCTTTTTAGTTTGATGTAGTCCCACTCATTTATTTTTTCTTTCATTGCTTTTTGTATCAGATTCAAAAATTTATCACCAAGATCTATGTCAAGGGGCTTACCATTTATGTTTCCTTTCAGTAGTTTTATGATTTCAGATCTTAGTTAAAATCTTTAATCCATTTTGAATTAATTTTTGTGAGTGGTATAAGATAGGAGTCTAATTTTATTTTTTCACATGTGGCTGCCCAGTTTTCCCAATACTATTAGTTGAAGAGACTGTTCTTTTCCCACTGTATATTCTTGGCTCCTTTGTTGTAAACTAATTGACCATATATGCATGGATTTATTTCTGGGCTCTCTATTTTGTTCTATTGATCTGTGTGTCTGTTTATGCCAATATTATACAATTTTAACCACTATAGCTTTGTAATATAGTTTGAAATCAGGAAGCCTGATGCCTCCACCTTTGTTCTTATTTCTTAAGATTACTTTGGTTATTTGGGGTCTTGTGTGGTTCCATGCAAATTTTAGGATTGCTTGTTCTATTTCTGTGAAAAATACCCCTGGAATTTTGATAAGCATTGCATTGAATCTATAGGTTGCTTTGGGTAGTATGGACATTTTAACAATATTCATTCTTCCAATCCATGCACATGGAATATCTTTCCATTTATTTGTGTCTTCTTTAATTTCTTTCATTGATATTTTGTATTTTTCAATATATAGGTCTTTCATCTCCTTGTTTAAATTTATTCCCATATATTTTATTCTTTTTGATGTAATTATAAATGAAATTTTTTAAATTTCTCTGATATTTTATTATTAGGTATAGAAGCACAAAAGATTTTTGTGTATTGATTTTGTATCTTGCAACTTTACTGAATTTATTTATTAGTTCTAACAGTTTTTTGATGGAATCTTTAGAGTTTTCTATATATGATATTATGTCATCTGCAAATAGTGACAGTTTTACTTCTTCCTTTCCAATTTAGATGCCTTTTATTTCTTTTTCTTGCCTAATTGCTATGGCCAAGACTCCAATACTATGCTGAATAGAAGTGGTAAGAGTTTCATCCTTGTTTTCTTCCTGATCTTATTCCTGATCCCATTGAGTATAATATTAGCTGTGGGTTTGTCATATGTGGTCTTTATCATTTTAAGGTACATTGTCTCTATATAGAATTTGTTAAATATTTTTATTATAAATGCATGTTGAATTTTGTCAAATGCCTTTTTCTGCAGTAATTAAGATGATCATATGATTTTTATCCTTCATTTTGTTAATGTGGTGTATCACATTTATTGATTTGTGGATGTTTAACCACCTTTGCCCTTTGCATCTCTGGAATAAATCCCACTTGATCATGGTGTATGATCCTTTTAATGTATTGTTGAATTTGGTTTGCTCATATTTTGTGGATAACTTTTACATCTGTGTTCATTAGAGATATTGGCCTGTAATTTTCTTTTCTTGTGGCATTCTTGTCTGTTTTTGGTATCAGGGTAATGCTGGCCTCATAAAAGGAGTTTGGAAGAGTTCCACCTCTTCAATTATTTGGAATAAATTGAAAAGGATTGCTATTAATTATTCTTTGAATGTTTGGTCTAATTTACCAGCAAAGTTGTCTGGTAGTGATATTTTGTTTCTTGAAGGTTTTTGATTACTGATTCAATCTCCTTACTAGTAATCAATCTGTTCAGATTTTCTATTTCATTATGATAAAGTTTTGGTAGGTTGTATGTTTCTAGGAATTTATTCCTTTCTTCTAGGTTGTGTTGGTGTATGATTGTTCATAGTAGTCTCTTATAATCCTTTATATTTCTATGTTATCAGTTGTAACATCTCCTTTTTCATTTCTGATTTTATTTGTGGAGTCCTCTTTCATTTGTCTTGGTGAGTCTAGATAAGGGTATGCCAATTTTGTTCATCTTTTTGAAGAACAAGCTCTTAGTTTTATTGATCTTTTCTATTGTCTTTTTAGTCTCTATTTTATCTATTTCTTTCTAATTTGTCTTATTTCCTTCCTTCTATTAACTCTGAGCTTTGTTTTTTTCTTTTTGTAGTTCCTTCAGGTTGTAAAGCTATGCTGTTTATTTGAGACTTTTCTTGTTTCTTGAGGTAAGCATTTATTGCTGTGAACTTCCCTCTTAGAAGTACTTTTGATGCATCTCATGAATTTGCTGCACCCTTTAAATGTCTTTCTGTTCTGTCATAAAATCCGTTACATTGTGGTCATGGAGTTAGTCATCACTCTCACTATGTAGTTTTTTCTAATCTATCAAAGTCTTTAATATGATGCAAATGTCTGTTGACAAACATTTTTAAAACCCAGTAGACTATAGATACCTTAAAGACAGAGAGAGTCTCTTATTTTATTTAAATCTTAAGCAACCAGCAGAGTGACTAGCCAAAATGGATGTTCTATATATGTTTGTTTAGAATATGAATGCAGGAATGAATGCCTCCTATTTTCTTAATAATCACATGAAAAGCAGTAATGAGAAAAATTTTGACAATAGCCTCTGAAAGTAGACTCCTCAGGTTTAAATCTAGATCCAACATTTACTTTCTATGGAAGCTGGGACAACTTGCTTAAAGTTGCAGTGCCTCAGCTTCTTCATATGTGAAAAAGACAATATTTACCTCATAAGAATGAAGTGAGAATTCAATAAATTATTGCTTAGGATGGCAATTGGTATATAATATTGCTATATAGATATTATATTGTTAGATGTTATTTTTAATAATTATTTGCTGAATTGAGATTCAGTGTGTGTGTGTGTGTCTAGTGGAGGTGGTTGTGATGATGATAGCAGAGGATTCTCACTAGTATGACTTTCAGAATTCTTCAGCATTAATGTGCCAGCCTATTTCCTGGAAAGTATAACTTCTTATTGAATAAACAGGTCACCATTTTTATTTTTGTTTTTGCTACCTGCCTAATTTTTTAAACATCCACACTGAGTTTCACCAAATAAAGCATTTGGACATGAGTGATAGTTGCAAACTAATTGAAATAACAATGCTGGAGAAAAGAAAAAGGATAATCATTATCCTTGACATCCCATACAGGAGCACCAATGTCCTGTGCTCAATCTTTTCTGAGGTATGAAAACAAAGTAGGGAGACATCTACAGGCTATGATTCTGTTTCATGGCGACTCCAGGGACTGAGTCCTGCAGCAAAAGCAAGAACAACCTGCTAGTAGACCCCAGTCCTGAGCACTTGCACGAATAAGAGCCCAAGTCCTCAACTCTGCCACAAAACTCTTTGATTCTGTCGTGAAGCCTGCGCATTTTGCTGCTGCTGAGAGAGGCTTTGAGGCATGGAAGACCTGAGCCAGGAGTTGAGTTGAGTTGAGGTGGTCTATGTCAGTTTGCAGTCGGTGCAGAGATGATAATATCCAAAGTGGGAGCCAAGTCAGTCCTTGAAGAGAGATCAGACCAAAGATTCAGGTACTAGGGCAACGGTGGGTATAAGGTAAGAGGACATAACAAGAAAAAAGCTGGAACAGGCAGGAAATGTAGATCAAGGGAACAGAGTACAGTAGAGACTGTGAACACAGCAAGGGGATTAAGACCATAACTATCTTGTATACAACTGTAGCCTCAGTACCTGGCACAGACATAGTAAACACTTACTAAATATCAAATGAATACATGGATGAATTATTGAAGGGAGAGGAGACTGTCCAACCAATTAAAGTATAAACATTGCCAGATAGGTACAGTATTACAGATACATTATCAAATAAAATGGAGAAACTAGAGGATGCAGGGAGTTGTCAGATGATTCTATTCTTGAAATAATATCCAACAAGATAAAAAATATCAATTATCTTATTTTGTTGTCATATTTTCTGAAGCTTTAGGGATAGAATATCTGGCCCCTCAGTCCTAATATTCATGGAATTTATGATTTGATGAATGGAACAAACATCATACAAAGAGGATATGATGTAGCTAAGGGGTATCTTGACAGAAAAGTACAATTGTTAAAGTCAAGATGGTGGAAGTTAAGCTCAGATTATGAAGAAAAAACACACATAGGTACATTAGACTTAATTTGTATCTACCAGCAAGAACGTTTTTTCCACCTGAATCCCAGGGTAAAAGATAAGACATGTAACTCTCAAATGTATAAAATCAAGTCAGAACATGTTATTTTAAATAAATACTTAGAGTCTTAGTCAGTTTAGGCTGTTAGAGGAAAGTATCATAGACTTGGTGGGTTATAATCAACAGAAATTTATTTTTCATAATTCTAGAAGCTGGAAGTGTAAGATCGGGTGCCAGCAGGGTCAAGTTCTGGTGAGAGCCCTCTTCTGGCTTGCAGACTGTCCTCTTCTTGTATATTCACATGGTGGAAATAGCAAAGGAGCTCTCTGGGGTCTTTTAAAAGGCAATAATCCAAAAGCCCCACCCCTTAACATCATCACATTGAAGAGTAGGATTTCAATGCATGACTCTTGGGGAAACAGAAACATTCAGTCCATTGCACTTACCTTTGAAAATAGTTAAGTAAAGTAGGAACACAGTTGTGGGGTCATAGATTCACTACTTGATCCCTTCCTTAGGGAAACCAATATTGTTTATCTTTAAGATGAAACTGAATAAACTCTCTGTTTGATCCAAGTTAATATTCCTTGTGAACCTCAGCTTTCTCATTATGAAAACAAAGTGCTGCCACCAATTTTAAATAACAAAAGGAAGCATGGCTTTGATTCACCACTTCTTCCAGGCTTGAAAAGTCTCTGAAAAGAGCTGTAAATGCTGACCCTGGTGGCAATACATTTGGCAAGGTGCAATGTCACCTGTGCCTTGAAGGAAGCTGCAAAGTTTAATTGACTATCACCACTTTGCTTTAGATTTTTCCTGAGTACTTCCCTCTGGAAGTTTGCAGAGAAGATCTCTTTTTGGTAATTAATATGTTTCTGCTTTCAGAAATGACAGGCTAAAGTTCTGCATACCCAGATGGAAGCAAACAGTTTTTTGGCTTCTCTTCTTGAGTAGCAGCCAATCTAACCCCGGGTTTCTGGTTGAAATTCCAATGTAGAGATTCCCAAGCCACCTCCTGGAAGGCAAAACACTCAGCATCTCCCTTTCAAGAAGGATTGAGAAATATAAAAATGTATATCTACACATTCAAATATTTCCAGATCAATTCAGAGAGGTTATTTGACAGTGGCTGCAATTATAAAAACAAACAATGTGTGTGTTTGTGTGTGTGTGTGTATGTGTGTGTGTATCAGATTGATGAGAGTATCACTGGAAAATCAGGTCAAGTGAGTCCGAGCGGTGAGAAAAGAAAATCTCTACTCACTTATCAAATTAATTCAATAATTAGTCATAGTTGAGAATAACTTAAAGATTTTATTTTGCATAAAACTTTATATTTGTCTTACATTGTACAGAGGACAGAAGTTTGACTTAAGAGAAATATGAGAATATATTCTTTCAAAACTGGAAAATATGATTCTGGTAAAATAAATGCCTCTGAGAGAAACTTGAGGATGTAGAAATCATCTCAGCATTGTGTTCTCTAATGGTGAGCGTGATTATTCTTAGCTGAGTGCAATCTTTTGCAGAAGGTAAAAAGAATAGCAAGAGGGAAAGAATGGGGCTATTTCTTGGTAGTGGAAATCACTTTGTGTCTCATTACAACAAACAAGTTGTCCTGAAATACAAATTTTATAGGTAGTCTGAATAGCAAAAAGTGGAAGCCAGAAAGGGTATGTCTGAGAAGAACTAGGAGGTAGCTTAGAGAAGATTCTAGTATTAGGACTAACGCTGAAGGAATGATGGAATAATGAACTTTTTCAGGAAAGGCAGAAGAAGGGCAGTGATTTTTTACTGTCTACTTTACAGTGTGCTAATTGACATACTCTCACTGTACCCCGCACTACAGCCTTTGGCAGTATTATCATCCGCATATTACATATGTGGAAATGGAACTAGGTTCGATAAATCGTCCATGGCCACACAGCTAGTAAAGATTGAGACCAGAATTCACAGGCATCCAAAGCCAGTGATTTCTCAAGTTTGGAGAAGGGGCTCTGTCTTTCACCTAAATATATAGAATAATACTCTGAAAGGAAAGTTAAATAATGTGAACAGAGAAAATTTCATGATTTCTGAAGAAACCCTTTCAATCCACTTAGATTATTCTTCTTATTTTTTTTAAAGATTTTATTTTTCCTTTTTCTCCCAAATCCCCCCGGTACATAGCTGTGTATTTTTAGTTGTGGGTCCTTCTAGTTGTGGCATGTGGGGTGCTGCTTCAGTGTGGCCTGATGAGCGGTGCCATGTCCCCACCCAGGATTCAAACTAGAGAAGCTCTGGGCTGCTGCAGCGGAACACCCGAACTTAACCACTCGGCCACGGGGACGGCCCCACTTAGATTATTTTTGGTAAGAAAAATCGTCTATTTTTTTCTCTACATATTAAAAAATAAAATTAAATGTTTCCCAAAGTTTATAGTATTCTAAATCAGTAGTTCTTGAAGAAATTAATTACTACATGCTAGAATGTCTTAGGACTTTAGATTATAAAATTTGTTTTTAAGATATATATTTAAATGACATTGGTTTTGTGTATCTATGCACACATGATATAGAGAATATTTCAAGCAAATGCGTGGTAAAAATGGCAGTTCATTGACTTTTTCTTTGATACTTATCAATACTTCTCTGTTTGTATTGATTCTCTTAAAATTTTAGGAAATTGCTCTTTTGGAGACAGCTTCAGATACTTTCTCTAACCGTCATTTTCAGAAAGTCCTGATGTTCAAAAACAAAACAAAACAACAAAAACCCAGGATGTCTTGAATAAATGGTGCCTTTTCAGGCCTTCATGAATGCAGACTATGACTAACTTTGTCATTATCATTGTCATGTAGACATTTCTGAGATAGGGCTATGTCTCCTGGGAACTTTCATGAAAGTCCAACTCAAAACAAGGAAACCCTGTGCAGAAGTTTAAGTGAAAAGACATGACCAGAGTAAAGACCAAGATTAAGAAGAGGAGAAGTTAGAGTTAGAAGTTAGGATCTATAACGTAAATCACAAGGCACAAAAACTAGAGGCCCTAAAGGAACTGGAGCCAAACAAGTGGAGGTCAAGAACAGGGAGCTTGTAGAATACTGCCCTGTGCAAGTAGGGTTCGATGGGTCAAGAGGAAAGCCCTGTCAGACTAACTGTAGGGTCTTAAGAAGACTGAGGCTGAAGGAATCACAGTAGAAATTGACCCTGAGTGATGTTTTATCATTCTCATTCCCACATATAAATCTTTTTTAAGACTCTCTACTAAAGACATGTTTCTATTTCAAAACTTAGCAACATATTGTCTGGCTCTGACTCTCCTCCTAATTCCTGTCCTTCTAAATCATTTTTGAAAGCTAATTAGGTTGAGTGCCATTTTCAACTGCTACTTTGGAAGATAAGGTACATGCCTGCTTATTGTTCACTTACTGCTGTGCACATCTGTGCTCCATATCAGTCTGCAGGGATTTTCAAGATTAGCATCCCTTTAGAGGCAAAACAGGGTTATAATCAAAGCCATGTATTGTTAATTAGTCTTTGGTCTTGCAGATAGAGCCTGGACTGTAATTGAAAAAGTACTGGAACAGAATTAGGGCATATTTTCTTTTATTTTTGGAAATAATCTCCTTTTGCACAAATACATATAGATACAAAAACATAATTGGAAAAATCTATATCTTAAAAAGAAAACGTGCATTTAAAAAAGATTTTAGTAAACTGAATTTTTGAAACATACACGATGTCAATATAAAATGGAAATCCATTTATATTGTCCATCAAAATGGGTAAGTAGAAGTTTCCAATAATTTTGAGATGCTTAGAATGGGGAGAAAAACAAACAAACAAACAAATGCTAAATTTTGATTGGAATTTTTATCTTTGGAAGTTTTAAGGTAGAAAAAACAAGCCAACTTTTTTCTCCCTGTCAATCAGATGCACAGTATTTTTCCCCTACCACTTTCTATTTTATATTCTAGGTCTTAAGCCCCTAGAATCTGAGAACATCTGTGCCCAGGGGAAAGAGAATGCCTTGAAGAAACAAGTGTTTGTGACTGAGTCTTATCAGAGTATAAATGACACAACTGTTTCCCTAGGAAGAAAAGATCAGATAACATGAAGTCAACGGTAGCCTGGAGGGGTGAAGGAATTGACAAGTTTTATTATTTGTTGAAATGGATCTTTGATGGTTTTAAGATAGAAAGAAAAGGAGCAAGATTGGTAGCTAGAAATACCGGGAGAATCAAGCTAAAGTGAGTTCCACAGTTTATTTTGAATTCTCTGGTGCTGTAGTAGGCACAATGGAAAAGAGAAAGAGAATGATGTAAGAACAGACACTTACTCATCTTGAGTGCTCTCTGTTCACCCTCTGCTTTATCTACATAATTTAATTTAATTTATTACAATGTAAAAAATTTGTTATAGACAGAAGTCAAGGCAAAAGGATATATGGGTGAGTGCAAAGGAAAGTGATATAAAAGAACATAAAAGTCAAAGAGGAAGCAAGTTGAGGTCCTACTAGAATTGGGACCTTGGGATAGAGTTTGGCAAATGCTTTCCATAAAGGGCCAGATATTAAATATCATAGCCTTAGTAACTACTCAATTTTGCCATTGTAGCAGGAAAGCTATGATAGATAACATGTCAACAAATGAGCCTGGTTGTGTTCCAATAACATGTTATTTTATGGAGACTCAAATTTGAATTTTATATAGTTTTCATATGTCACCAAATATTCTCCTTTTTTTCTCCAACTATTAAATATATGAAAACTATTTTGGACTTGTGGAACATACAAAAGCAGGAACTGGGCTGGATTTGGCCCATGGGCCATAGTTTTGCTGATCCCTTCCCTGGAGACTTGTGCTTATGGCATCACCTCACATATTTACAAGGATAAAGAAGAGGCAGACGGTAGCACTCTCAAATTCACTCTGACCATTCTAATTTTTAAAACACATTCCCTTTGCATGATTATTTCTTTTCTTGAAGATACAACCTCCAAATTGAAAAACACAGATATTAGAAGATCTGGCAAATGAAAGAGAATTGTGAATTACTTGTCCATTGAATGTTTAAAAATAAATAAAAACAACTTTGATTGGCATCAGTGAACATACCAAGGCTTATTTCTGGCAGATTAAAAAGGCAAGTGCTGTTTCCTACAAAACAAAGAGACTGACACATATGTCAAACTCACTTGGCATTTCAGATATGGAAAAAACAACAACAAAGACTTCAATAAGGCCAATTAATTTATTTCTCTTTAACTTTGTGACAAGTCACCTAACTCATCTGTCTGTGTGCAGGCAAATATGTTTTCCATTGTTCTGTGCTAGGATGCTATTAAACATTGCTGCTTTTTCAGTTGCTCTTTATGACACTGACAGGAAGACAAAGCAACATGAAAGCTAAATAAAAATCATTTCCCCAAGGTCAATTTACAATGGTAGATCATTTACAGTTTAGTGGGCTTGAAAATAAAAGAAGATTTTGTATTTTTGATCTAGTTTGTAATAGATACTTTTGTTCAGTATTACTTATAAATGTACTAGATACATTTATACAAGGATGATTGTAGGTCACATAATGTTTATTCAAGCCAGGATGAACAATGAGAAACATCCTTGTCACCTATTATATCCTGCAAATAAAAAGATGAGTAATGAGTAGTTCCACCTTGAGAGTGCATTGCTTTAGACCATTGAATAGTTAGATCTATGAGAGAATTGGGCTAGAAACCACAGGACCAACATCTCCACCCGTGGATATCAGGGAAGCCGCTGCCAGGGAGGACAAAATTTTCCTCTAGCTTTCTAGGTTCTTCCGGCTGGTCTAAGGGTTAAATTAACATGTCATGCATTAACAGGAGAAAATCCAATTTAATTTTGTATGTACTGGAGTTCCACAAGAATATGGGGGACTCAAGGACAAATCAAGCAGTTGAGGCTTATATGGCATCTTGAGCTAAGGAGAAGGAGGTAGTGGTTTGGGACTTCAAAGAGGAGGAAGGCAATTCACATGGAGATGGAAAAGCAAATGTTGGGTAAAAAATGTTTGATGGACCATGCAGAGACAATGGGACACAGCAGGCTCTGTGTCCATATTCTTTATAGATATCTCTGGCGATAGCTCTATTCCAGGAACAGGCCTTTAATCTAAATTCTTTTAGGCAGCCTAAATTAATCCTCACGACAAAGAGACACATTTTGTGTTGGCAAATTTTACTCTCGTCAGCTATCTTCCCTCCTCACCCCTCTAGAGACCTACCTTATTCAACTGCTACTTTACTTTTCAGACTATCTATTGGAAGTCCAGGCTCTGTGGCGTTTCCTGAAGGTCTCACACAAGCATAGAGAAGAGCAGGCAGAATTCCACAGGGTGTCTCACGCCTGCTTCCAAAAAGGCAGCTTTGTTTTGAACTGTTTTATATGTATTAAACTTCTGCATAAAATTTTATTTAAAATAATATTTCTGTGGTTAAGAAGTGTGAAAGTCAGAGAGACAGACTTTGAAGAAGTTTGAGTAGATTATTCTCAAATTACTTGCAAATTAATAATTGTGTTGATTTCTCATTATATTCTGTCTTGAACATTAATATGTGGGAATACCTTAGGATTTAGAATATCCATATTCAAATTCTGGTTTGTAATAAAAGCACTGAGGAAGTCAGTGGGAATGGTGGAGTAAAGACCTCTAAAAATCCATTCTTCCTTAAAAGCAATGAGAACACTAGCAAAAATTGTCAAAATCAATTCATTTTGACCTCTGTAAATTAGCTGAAGGCTTGAAAAAATCCAAGGAACATTCATTCAAGAAAAATAGCTGAATCTCAGTAATAACAGAATGCACTGTGGCATTTTACTTGCCCTTTTCTCATCATCCTTCCCTCACCTTCATGGTAGCCTTGAAAACCAACATTCCCACAGTCACACTGAAAGCCAGCAACCGCATGCAGTAGAGGAGACAGAATGGGTTTGGAACTCCCTAAAAGCAACATTCCCAAAGAACTGTGATTATCTGACTATTCGTAACTGTAGATGCCTACATTAAGAAAAGATCTCAAATTAATAACAGAACGTCTTTACCCTAACAAACTAGAAGAAGAAAGCAAAGTAAATCCAAAGAAAGCAGAAGGAAGGAAACAGTAAAAATTAGAGTGGACATAAAAGAAATAGAGAATAGGAAAACAATAGAAATATCAACAAAACCACAGTTGGTTCTTTGAAAAGATCAACAAACATTTGACTAGAATGCCTGAGAAAAAAAGAAAGAAGATTCAATATACTAAAATCAGATGTTAAAGAGGAGGCATTACTACTAACATTGCAGAAATTTAAAAAAGGATTATTTGGGAATGCTATAAATAATTGTATGCCAACAAACTAGATCATATAGTTTAGACAAATTCCTACAAAGGCACAAACTACTGGAACTGACTAAAGAAACAATAAAAGTCTAAATAGACTTATAACAAGTAAAGAGGTGGAATTAGTAATCAAGGAACATCCAACAAAAATAGTACAGGCTCAGAGGCTTCAGTGGTCAATTCTACCAAACATTTAAAGAAGAATTAATACCCATATTTCACAAATCATTTCAAAAAATAGAGGAGAAAGGACCATTTTCCAACTGATTCTATGAAGCCAATAGTACTCTGACACCAAAAACCAAAACAAGAGGTTACAAGAAAGGAAAATTATAGCCCAATATCTCTTATGAATATAAATACAAAAAATGCTCACAAAATACTAGAAAAGTGAATCTGGTGACATATAAAAAGGATTATATTGCAAACCACCTATCCAATAAAGGATTAATATCCAAAATATACAAGCAACTCATACAATTCAATAGCAAAAACCAAATAATCTAATTTAAAAATGGTATTGTAAATATTCTATTCTGACACATTTGTTGGTGAAAAATTAAGCTCCACATTCTCCTCATTTTCTGCCTATTTCTCTGTCTGTTCATTGTCTCTTTCATTTCTTCTCCCTCATCTCTTTAACATGTCAAGTTAGGATGGGCAAGAGCTCATACCTTAGACGTATTTGCTCCCCCACATTCTCTGCTTTGACTTTCACTTGACTTAAATATATTTCTCTATACCATACTACTCCTCTTATTTTGTGCTTGTATATCCAAGAGCATCCTCAACATCTTTACTAGTATCACTAGTAAACCCAACTCCTTCCAGTTTTTGCTTTTTCAATTAATGATGAGTTTTGTTCCAGCCAAAAACGTTGGAGCCCTCCTTGTCTCCAATCTTTCTCTCAAATTCTACACCAAATGGTTAACAAATCATGTTGGTGTTTGCATCAAAATATGTCCAGAATATGACTGCTTCTCACCACTTGTACAGCTACCACTCATGTCCAAGCCATCATCCTATCTCAACTGACTTATTCTTAAAACTTCCTGGATCATCTTCCTGCTTTCATCCTTGCCCTCATTCATTCAATCCACAATTTACCACAGTAGCCAAAGTTTTCCTATTAAAACATAAATTAAATTACATAAGTTATTTCTCTGATCAAAACTCTACAATGCCTCCAATCTTACCCAAAATAACATCCGAAGTTTTCATAATGACCTACAAGGCCATATAAAATCTGGCCCCATTATCTCTCTGACCTCACCTCCTAACACTCTCCTTTTTGTTCACTTTCCACTGGTCCCCCACTTTGTATTAGTTTCCTCCTCTTCCCTGTCTCGAGTTCCCACTACTAGTGTTTCCTGGAATCACCTTCCAAATAAACCAATTGCACTAGAATCCTTATCCTAGGAACTCCTTTAGTGAGAGCTCAAACCAAGGCTTTTGGTAATAGAAGTATTTCCAGGAAGCAAACCTTAGGAATCACTTCTGACTTTGGATCACCTGCTACCAGAATGGCAGAGATAACACAATCGCTGGTGGTAAGCTGAAGGTCGACAACTCCTGACATGTTATACCATCAAAATTTCTGAGACCTTTGCCTGTGGTGATTTGGGGTAGAGCTAGAAGGGGATACACTGGACCATGCAATAGCTCTAGCACTTGAGAGGCAGGAAGTCAATGGTAGTTATGAGAAGGTGGTTTATTTGACCACTGTTAATATCATCAAACCTCTGGAAGAATAAAATCACAGGCTCAGGTCAGCCAACTCTCAACTCAACTTCAGTATGAAAGTCAGAGTTTAAAGGAACTCATTTTTTGCCACTGGATGGTAGATTGTGCTGAAAATCACGTCCAGGATATGATAGTTGCAGAGTTACAAAGGTAGCTAAATGCACAATCCCAGAAGTCTCTTATGCTGGAGTCAGGGCCCAGATAGGAAAGGTACTGAATCTTGAGGTCTGAGATGGGGACATATGGTGGATGTGCCTGAGGACCAAAAGCATTCAGGTTCCCCTGAATCCTCTGAGAAGGCAGAAATAACGTCCTCCTCCTTGCTAGAGATTAACAGCCTTCTCTTGCCGGGAGATCATTCAAAGTCCTTACCTGTGATGGATTCCTGACAACGTTATGCTTGCTCTCATCAAGACTTTTCTCCTTTTACTGTTTATTGAGCAGTAACTGAGGTCAAGTTTCAATATGTCTTAGTCTGAAAGTCCTATCCCTGTTACAGGAGGAAAGATATTATTTACTAAAGTACTAAAGAAATTGGCTAATATGGATGGGCAGAACTAGGAGAATTGATTAGGAAATATTCTGCAGTTTGCTATACCCTGGTGTTGGAGAGATTATAAGGATCCATAAAGGAGATTTTTGAGGCATTCTTCTATAACTTGGGGTTTAATGTTCTGGCAAGGTTAGCTAGAGCAAGTTCTGGTACACTGCTGCAATTGGTCATTAAAGCTTAGATAAAATGATGGTATGTTGAAAATGAAGTGGAGATGATGGAAGTGCCTTGGAAGAATATTGATAAATGGATAAAAAGGCTTAAAGAACTGAGCAGGTTAAAATAGATCTATTATATAACAACAGAGAATCCACAGCTGACCATGTTGCCTAGGGAGGTCCATAGATTCTCCCTTCACTAGCATGGAAGGAATGTGCTAGTGAGGAGAGTACTGGCATTGTTGAGAAGCTCAGTGTAGGCCTCTGTAGGCAGAGGTGGACAGTGACAAATTCTGCTATGGACATGGACTCTTTCATGTCATTGGGAAAGACAGAATTTTAGAATAGTAGAGACCAGTTGGTGGCACTAAACCATTAGAGATCAGGTGAAACTAAGCAGCGTAATGTGCCAAAAAGATGGAATATTAATCAAGATGCCCTGACTCACAGGGAGCTAGCCATTACTAGGGATTCAAAGTGTACACCATTAGTAGAATTGCTAGACTTATATAACCAACAGATTAAAAGCAGAGGGAGAGACTACTGATATCACCTGTTACAAAGGAAAAATATGGCTGTTTCTGAGTTTCCATATCTGAGCTAGTTCTCAGACCCAGAGTGCATGAATCGAAAGCCACAACAAGCACCTCAAATAGAAATCTCCCCAAATTTTACTCAAGGAACCTGTGGCCATGTGCCAGAATAAGTGTACACTGGGGAAAGGGAATACTCAAACCCACAGCTAAGATGGTAAATCAAAGCAGGGGTGGGGTGGCAGATTATGCCATCTTCAAAGGTTAAATAGTGCAAAAGTTGTTGTCCCTGTCATATCCACATTTAAGCTTCCAGCTTAGTGCCTGCGAAATGCAGAAGGGCCATGATAGATGATCATGTGTGACTATACACTTCACTAAGCATAGCCCCTACTAAAGCAGCTGTTCTGGATGTGGTGTCTTTCCTAGAAAAAGTCAACCCATTCTCTGCAACTTGACATGCAGCTATTTACCTGGTGTTATTTGGTAAAGTATTCTTTAAAATATCCATCAAGAAGGATAAGAAGCAGTTTACCTTCACCTGGGGTAGACAGGGGTACAAAATCGCATTCTTACCCCAAGGTTATGTTTATTTGTCACAATATAGTTTGAAGGGACCCTGGTCATCTGGAAATTCCTCAGACTATCACACTGGTCCACAATTTTGATAATTGGGCATGGTGAGATAGAAGTGTCAAGCAACCTAGTAAGAACTATGTGCACTAAAGACTAGGAGACAAATCCTACAAAGTGTCAAGGACAATCACATGAGTAGACATTTCAGGTGTCTGTGGACTGTGTGCCAAGACAACCTTCCCAAATTAAAGGACAAGATTTTGCACATTGTACTCCTGAGAGGCACCCCACTTGCTAGACCCCTTCTTTATCTGAATATAGCACATACTGAACATGAGAATAGGACTTCAGTCTATTTATTGGAAGCTTAAGAAGTTTGAGTGGAAATAGCAGTAAATTCATCATAAGTTGGAGACTGAACATTGAAGAATGAACTTAAGCAATCCAGAGGGTGCTTCATTTGGACCTGTGGATTTTAATTTATGGAAGTGACTGAGCAATGACATAGAAGGCCAATGACGTTGAAAGAAGATTTATTACTTACATTTATCAGAAGAAGGGGCATGCCACATCATGCAGGAGCACAGAGGGAAAGCACCAGGTTTTGGTTAGGAGGCAGGTAGGAGCAGGGGGAAAGCCTAGGTCAGAGACTTTATTTGAGTTTCCGTGGAAAAGGCAAGTAGGGCAGAGTTTAGGATTGGCTTGTTTGAATAATTCCAGCAGGCTTGAGACAAGAGGAGTGGTCTCTAGTTTTCTGGTACCTGGACTTGAGTGATTTAGGGCAGGGAAATATTGGCTTGGTTTGTGAGAGTTAGGCAAGGACGTGGTTGGGAAATATGGCCTTGGGATTGGTTGATTTGTATATGAAAAATGTGCTTCTAGGCAAGTTGTTATGTTTGGAAATTAGCTAGCCCTAGGAGGGGTAGTCTAAAATGTCAAAACATCATAAGATACAGAAAGTGAAAAAAACATAATTAATACAGAGGGCACAAGTAACTTGCACAAGAAGGTGGCTTGGACCCTCTGTAATCTACCTCAGGTTTACTGACACCACTCCCTCAGCTCACACAGGCGGACTTAATGGGAGCTGCCTAAACTAGCTAACAGAATAAGAAAAAACTGATGCCTCGTTCATGGATGAGCTGGTTAGATGTGTTGATGTCAGCCAAAAATACACTGTTGAAGATTACAGATTTACCCAGTGTTGACCCTGAAAGACAGCAGTGAGGGAAAGTTTGCCCCACATGAATAATTCTAGCAATACACTAGATCCAAGATCAGCAAAATTTTTCTTAAAGAGCCAGATAGAAAATATTCTAGCCTTGTGGGCCATTTGATCTCTTTTGTAACTACTCAAAGATATACTTGCAGGGGCCAGCCCTGTGGCACAGTTGTTAAGTTCAGTGTGCTCTGCGTTGGTAGCCTGGGATCATGGGTTTGGATCCTGGGTGTGGACCTATGCCATTTGTCAGTCATGCTGTGGTGGAAACCCACATACAAAATAGAAGAATATTGGCACAGATGTTATTCCAGGGCTAATCTTCCTCAAGCAAAGAAAAAGGAAGATTGGCAACAAATGTTAGCTCAGGGAAAATCTTCCTCAGCAAAAAAATAAAATCCTTGTAACATGGAAGCAGCTATAGACAATAAGTTTACATATGGGCCCAATTATGTTCCAATGGAAATTTACAAAAACAAGTGGCTGGACCATTGACCATAGTTTTCTGGCATCTGCACTAGGTTGGTAGGGACAGAAAAGTGGCCTTAAATAAGAATATACATAGATTTTAGGGCAATGACAGATGTCTTGGCTTCTTGAGCAAGAGTATGGAAGCAGTAAGGTTGGAATTTCAAAGATGGGAAGTTCTATAGGCCTATGGGCATAAAGTCTATGAATCTCTGAAACCTGTATCTATGCTCACCAAAAAGCACCTATCAAGAGGAGGCTCAAAACAACAAAGTGAATAAGATGGATTGTCCCTTGGAGGTGAATCATTTGTCTTTACTCACCCTGAGAACAGAAGCAAAGTCAATGATTCACAATAGACCCGTGAACAAAGTAGCTATGGTACCCAGAGAATATGCACGGGTCCAATCACATGAATTCCCTTTCACCAAAGGAAATATAGCTACTACTAAAGCTGAATCTTCAAACTATTAGCAGCAGAGACTGATGGTGAGCCCTCAATAAGCTTCTGGCTTCTTGGTAAATGAGTTAGTTACATCTGTCTCCTAATACCTAAAGATATGGCTGCTGCCTCGTCAGTATGGGCTTTCTACGCTGTATGATTCGTGGGCCAAGAAAGGAGTCACTATGCCGGAAAAGATATGGTCCTTATTACCATAAAGAGATAGATTTGATGGAGATAGAGGTTGGATAGAACACTCTGGAGCAAAATCTGTGTTATTCTACTGCACAAGAAACCTTGGCCAGTCAAAATAGTAGTAGGGTGATGGGCATATATAATGAGTGGTAGAGGGTGAAAAGGATGAAAATCAATTGTAGGTTTAGGAACAAATGCACCATCATTTGATCCCACTGAAACTCCTGTCATAGAACTTTTTTTGTTGAGTGTTTGTGAGTGACTACCCCTTGAAGAACAAGTGACCTGACAGAATGAACTTGCAAGTGGTGAAATATAGCAGATGCGTCAGTGCCTTGCCCTGCCCCCTGAGCACATATCTCTATGTGCCGAAGCCTGCTTAAGTGGAAATATCTGAATCTCTTCTTTGGGGTATTTTCTTCTGGCTGTGGGGGCATGTTCAGTCTTTGCACAGGGCAAACAGATATGCCAAAGCATTAATTATACCAGTCACAGCCCTCAACCAGTGAGGAGAAGGGATTTGATACACAAACACCGGAGCTTCAAGTCATCCTGAACAGGACTGAGCTCTAATACCCACAGCAGTCACTGGCTCGATTACACACCCTGGTCTTCTTGGCTTGCTTCTATTCTGTGTCTCAAGACCCCACATTTTTACTGATATTTCCTGAGGTTATTTCCCAAATACGCTACTGCAACTTAAATCCTTTGTCAAGGTCTGTTTCTGGAGAAGCTTACGCTAAGACAGTGATCTGCTGAGACTGGAGAAGCTAGTTTGGGGCTTGCATTTTGAGGGAACCATTGCACTTACACACACAGAATTCCAGATTGGATATGTGGATGAGATTCCAGAACTAATTAATTCTGCAATTCTGAAAAATGTGTACCATATAATCAGTCTCTCTCTTCACATTTTATAGGTAAATCAAACCACAGCCCATGTGAGTTAGTAGTTAAACCTATTCTCCTAACTTCTAGTTAGTTGCATTAACCTGCTTTTCTCATTCTCATTTGTAGTCAGTGAGGCCTCTATGAGCAAGTACAAAATAACTAAAGAAGCCACAATTATTCCCAATAAGGTAGGAAAGGAATAACTAAAGTTCCTACAATTTTGATGAATTGTATACTATAAGGAATTATTCAGAGATTGTTGGAACATGAAATTTGGTTCATTAGTGTGTGTGTATAAATACATTCATTATAACAATCTATGACATATTTACCAGTAAAGATAATAACAGAAACAAAAATCTTACCTCTCTACTAAATTATGTCTCCTAATCTCAGAGGTTTTACAGTCATCTCCTTTCAAATAACTACCTATTTCACTTGTTTGCTTTTAAGACCTTCATTTCTGTCCCCAAAGTAATATATATTCTTTACAAAGAATATTTAAATACAGATGTATAAAGCATAAACTGGACCCTCTTTTTTCCCTTTTCCCAGTCTTTTGCTCCATTTTCTTGAAGTAGCCACTGTTTCCAATTCCTTGAATATCTTTCTTAATATTTTTCTGCAGGTAAACACATAAATACCTTGACACATCTGCACAAACACTCCTTCAGAGCAGACATACCTGCGTGCACAAAATCACATACTTACATAAATGAGATCATACTACTCATAGCACTTAGCAACTCACATTATTGATGTCATGGATCTTAGAGATGATTTATGTCAATGTGTCAAGAGCCACTTATTTTTTCATTTATCATTTTCATTGTATTGTATGCTTATACTCGAACTTATAACTGGATTTTAAGTTTCTTTCTAATCTATTTCCTATTACAAGCAATAACACTGTCATCAACATTCTTATGTGCTTATCTTACAATATTTCAAAGAACAGATTATTAGAAGTGGGATTTTGGAGTTTAATGGTATTGCCATTTTAAACTTAGATTGATAATGAGAAATTTCTTTCCTAAAATTTATTGTCATATTCTTTAAACACCAGTAATATTATTTTTGAGAGTTCCTGTTTTCCTGTACTTACTTAACACTATTATAAATATTTCACTTGTCCTATTACGACAAAAATAATATTACTAATAATGTTGATATCTTTTTAATATACTTGTTGGTTGTTTGTATTTCTTCTACCATGAACTGTGTGTTCAGATATGTTGCTCTTTTTCTATTGTGTTATTTATATTTAAATTTGTAAGTTTTAAGAGGATGCATGCTATAGATATTAATTTTGGTTTAAATATTGCACATATTTCCCTAGCTTTTTCTTTAAACCTTTTGTTAATATTTTCTTCTCTGATAGAGTGTTTCATTTTCATTTATTCATTTTCATTTATTCAAATCATTCACAATCAAAATCAAATCACAAATATTTGAAGTAATCGTTAACTAAATTTGAGATTTGTTTGTCAAGTTCTTTTGAAAAATGCTTTAGATGACTATACGAATTTTGGAAGGCAAACAGCATTTTGACATATTTGCTTTCTTAAGTTATTTAAAAACTGTCATTCAGTCGGTTCACACATACTTACTATATTGCAGGTGCAAATTTAGGCACTGGCAATATAGCCATGAACAAGTAATTGACAGTTTTTTCTCTGGGTAATATTTTAACACTTAAAGGTCAGCAGGTACAAAAAAGTAAAGTAAGCTCATCATCCAAAATTAGTCATTTCTCTTGTATCTTTGATCCCCATGAATAGCACTTCTAATGTTCTCAGTTACTTAGATCAAAATTCATAAAGCCATCTTTTCTAATTTCATTTTCCCTTCCCCTCTCATGGCATCAATATTTTGTCAATACTTGCCTGGTGTGCAACTATGAGTGTTCCCTTTCTCTTTCCTCCCCTCCTCTTTCATACCGTCTTGCCAGTTTATGAGTCACGCTGCCCCTATTCCCCCTCACTGCCCCATTCTGTGTGTTCACTGCTGTCAAACAGAAAATCCTAAGCCACAGCTCTTATCATACCACCTCTCAGATCAACTCCTTCAAGTCTTCCATTCAAACTTTCGAGAATTAAAGGTTGGCCTGGCACTCAAGGAAGGCACTGAAAGATCAGTGACAAAATGTGATTTGCTCTGAAAATTAATATGATCCTCATAAAAAAATTAGGAAGCGTATGTTAGAAAGGAGCATGTCATCAGCAGATAATGGATAAAAGGAGAGTAAGCATGGGGCCGGCCTAGTGGCACAGCAGTTAAGTGTACACGTTCCGCTTTGCCAGCCCAGGTTTCACCCGTTCGGATCCCAGGTGCGGACATGGCAACGCTTGGCAAGCAATGCTGTGGTAGGCGTCCCACATATAAAGTAGAGGAAGATGGGCATGGATGGTAGCTCAGGGCCAGTCTTCCTCAGCAAAAAGAAGGACGTTGGTGGCAGTTAGCTCAGGGCTAATCTTCCTCAAAAAAACAACAAAGGAGAGTAAGTAGAACAGAGGAAAGTTTACTAGAAAAATAAGCTCCATGAAAACAAGTTTTTTTTTATGGGGGGGAGTCTATTTTATCACCTTCATATCCGCAGTGCCTAGAATTGTACCTCATTCATAGCATGCCCTCAGTAAATACATTTTTTAATGAACGTCAAAGGTAGAGACACAGACATTGACATGGATTGTTTGTTTGGGGGTTGTCAACAAAGAGTATGAGACTCAGGCCTCCCTATCTGGGCAGTGGTGCTATTGACTACAATGGCTCAGGGATAAACCCTTTATATAACAACTGGTAATAGTTGCTCAATGCTTATCAGATACCAGGCATTGCTAAGTGCTGTACATTCATTATATTATTTAATCCTGAAACAGCCATATGATAAAATTGTATCATTTCTTCTCATTTTAAATTTAAAGTAAGTTACTTAATATTTCTGATGCCAAAGCTAAATGTATGATAGAACCAGAATTTGAACCTACAGAAACTTACATAGACTTTATTAGGAGCAACTGACTGCTAAGACCTAAGATATGTTTGGGTTACAAAATGTATAAAGAAAATTATCCTAAGATGTAGAAAACCCAAATACATAAATAACCCTGTACTATACATTTTTTAAAAAGTCAAAGAATTAAAATAAAAATATGAATTCCTGATTGTTCTATGATGAATTCGTTCAGATTTTTAGTGTTGACACATTCTAATGCTACAAAAGTTTTTCAAGAGAAGAGGAAATTGTGGAAAGTTTTATAATTCATTTTGCAAAATTAATTATTTTCCAAACGAGAAAAACTATAGAATGAGCACACACAAGTATAGATGTAATAATCTTACATAAATTGGCATACATATGATCCAGTAGTATATTAAACTTATAATTTACTCTGTCAAAACAGTTTTCAAGTAAATTTAATATTAGGAAATCTGTTTTTGTAATTAGATCATTATGTGGAAGGAAAAAAGTATGCTCATATTTTAAACAATATGCAGGCACAAGAAAAAATGCAACAACTATTTCTGGTAAAAGCTGAAAGCTAGTATCATAAAGATATGTTCTTAATAAATTAAAGATTGTCTATCTTAAGGCAATAATTCATTTCATAATTGAAAGCAGGAAAGCAGAGGAGTTCCCATCACATTTAGGGACATGGCAAGAAGTGTGATTGTTCCAATACTATTAAATATTATTCTGGAAGCTCTAGTTAAGGGATAGAGAAAAATGTGTATAATATAAGAAAATACTAAGAAAACTAGTTTTATTTTTATTTTGTATATGTGTTATGCTAATGTTTGGAGTGGGAGAAAGTTACTTGAAGGGACAATCCATAGGGAAAAATGATTTTACATCTTATTTTTCAATTTATTTTGAAGAAACCAGAGGTCACACAAATGATCTCATGAAAAAAAATTATGAAAAAAAGTATCAAACAACTTCTGGTTCGGTTATAGCAGTACCATGCTGTGGATGTTCTGATCAATGGAACCCTTCTCTAAGACCTGGGAAGTCCCACCATAAGGTATAGACTCAGCATCATTTATATGTCTTTGAGTGTGGTCAGTGTCTTTTGTGGAGATCTTTTCTAGATTCCGCCTCCTCTAATGGCCCCTGCATAAAAGTGAGGCCCAGGTTCTGACATAGCAACGTTGTCAAGATATTGACCAATTGAAGTAATGCACATGGCAGGAATTTGAAACATGTTTTACATATATCATTTCAGACTATGCAAAATCTGTACTTGTTTCTACTTCTCTCATTATTATAAAAACAGAATAGAAGATATGGAGGAAGTATGTGGTAATCTTGGAGATTAACTCCCATTTTGATATTCCATGATTTTTAGGACTTCAGATAAATAATTTGAGATTCAAGTATCTCTTCAAGTCTCAGACTTTTCTACAAAAGCATGGGATTCTAAATATTTGGATTCTTCCACTTTTCCACCTCCATACATCAAAAATCCTAAAATAGTGAGCATTAAATACAGAAGTGCAAATCATAGGAGAAGTGATTCTGAAAGTAACAAATATAGACATGCAAGCATATATGCTGAAGTATTAAGCTAAGGATATTGGTAAATTTAGAACATTTTAGACCCTTTGAGTTCAGGTATCCAAAAACTATACCTTGATTTTGAATGAACATTTTGTTTCCTATGAAAGCAACACATTAAGAAAGAGTTCTGCATTGATACCATCCACATCTATCTAAAAACTGAGCCCCCAAATCACAAATCAACTAAGATAGTATTAGAAACATGTTTGGCAATGTGGACAATTGAAGACAAAAACAAAAAATGATTTCTAGTGAATCATTTTCATGAAATTATTATTCAGCTAGGTACATAAATACACATGCAGACTACATGTTCAGGCTAAGACATATTAGTTTGTAGAATAAAAATTACCTGCTGAGAACAGCTATGAAAGTTGAATAAAATACCCCCCCAAACTTATTTAAAGGCATAGAGGAACTACCAAGATAGCCAGAACTTGAGGAGGCAAGCTTCTATAAAGAAAGAATGGAAGACGTTTCTATTGTGAAATAAGCACAATATTTTACACTGCTCCAGAAGTAGTATAAGACAAGATCTAGAGAACCCAAGCAGAAAGCAAAGGCTAAGAAACTGAGGAAGTTAGTAGGGCTTTTGGCAGTTTCATGGTGCCAGGGAGATGAAAACTAAAGACTTGGGCCAACCATGAGAGAGGAGACCTGATATAAAACCCACGAATAAGGAGGAATAAGAAATAACTCAGTCCATACAAAGACTGGCAAGCTATGTCTACATAACTCAAGCCTCAATTAGAGTAATATGATGTGCCTCTACTGAAACAACCTGCTAGAAGCTAAAGAGGTATTGGAACCCCTACATGTTTTTAGGTCAAATGTATAGCGCTCACTAAACAAACAAACTAAATAAACAGCCACATCAATTACAGACCTAAATAGAAATATAGACAATAGAAACAGATTCATAGGTGATCTAGATATTGGAGTTATCATGAATGACTTTAAAATAACCATAATTAATATGATAAGAAAACAGATGAAAAGATTGACATTTTAAATAGAGAACTGCAATCTATACAAAGGCAAGAAATGTAAATCCTAAGATTGAATAAAGCAGTACTTAAGACTGTACTAGATGGGTATAGTAGCAGACTGGTTACTATGAAGTAGAGGATTAGTGAGTAAAAGATGGATTTTCAGGGAAATATCAAGACTGAAACACTAAGAGAAAAATGGAAAACAGATATGGAAATGGGTGAACAAATCTTAAAGTCATGTAATTGAGCTCTCAAAAGGAGAAGAATGAGAAAGAAAGAATAAAGTAGAAACAATATTTGAGGAGATAATGGCCAAGAATCTTCAAAAGTTGAGGAAAGATATCAGGAAGATCTACTAAATCAAATAGAATAAACACGCACAGAAAGAATAAATAAATATGTGAATTATAGTAAAACTGAAGAAAGCCAACAAGAAAATGAAAATCTTAAAAGCATCCAGGGAAAAAGATATCATCTTTTAAAAGCAACAATGAAATGACAACTGACTTCTCAGAAGAAGAAAGTATGGAAGGTCGAAGATGCTGGAATGGCATTTAAAGTGTTTCGGCTCTCTCAGAGGGCCCAAGACGGCAGCATAAGAAAACCCTGAATTTACCTCCTCCCGCAGACACACCAAATCTACACCTACATATAGAGCAATTCCTTCTGAAGAACTGAAGGCTGAATGAAAAGCTTCTGTGCAAGAAACAATAGAGGGACCATACAGAGACGAATAGGAGAGATGAAGACATCATATTTATGGGAAGTCCACACCCATTACATGACATGCAGTAAGGAAGTGTATTGCTAAAAGACCTGCATGCAGTCTTGCCTGCCCTGGGGCACAGCAAAAAAAAGGCAGTTTAAAGAGCAGCTAGACTATACGTCAAAGAGTTCCATTTACTAACCTTAGAGCATTTGACAAATGGGTGAGGACCTGCTGGAATGCTCTCTGGGATTGGAGGCACAGGCAACTGCTATGTCTTGCATTCCCCCTTCACCTTGATAGTATCAGCAAGAGTACAGTCCAGGCTCTCTAGTCATCCTGCCAAGGACTCCCCAACGCACCCTAAGACACCAGTCAACATCTGCTCCAGGTGTCCCACCAAGTGATGCCATCACAGTGCACCCTGGGCTCCCGGCCCATGTCTGCCCCCAGCTCCAGCTGTCTGACCAAGGCAGCACCAATATGGAGCTCCCTGGGAACCCCCAAGACCACACCCACCCCTGCTCCAGCCATCTTGCTGGGGTGGCCTCAGTGTAGTGCAGCCCAGGATCATCCCAGCGTGCACCCACTCCAGCTCCAGCCAGTCTGCCAAAGTCACACACATAGGATGCTCCTACCCAAGGCCACTCCTTCAAGACTGCGAGAGGTAGCTGTTTTGCCTAATTCATAGAAACAAACACAGAAAGTCAAAAAAAATAAAGAGAAGAATATGTTCTCAACAAAAGAACAAGGTAAAATTCCAGCAAAAAACCCTAATGAAAGAGAGATAAGTAATTTACATGATAAAGAGTTCAAAGTAATGGTTATAAAGATGCTCACCAAACTTGGAAGAAGAATGGAAGAAAACTGTGAGCATTTCAGCAATGAGTTAGAAAGCATAAGAAAGAACCAATCAGAGCTGAAGAATACAATAACTAAAATTAAAAAAAATTCATTAGAAGGAATCAACAGCAGATTAGATGATACAGAAGAACACATCAACAATTTGGAAGACAGAATAGTGAAAATCACCCAATTAGAACAGCGAAAAGAAAAAAGAATTTTAAAAAATGAGAGTAGTTTAAGGGAACTCTGGAACAAGATCAAACATACTAACTTTGCATTACAGATCTCCCAGAAGGAGAAAAGAGAGATAAAGACCAGAAAACTTATTTGAGGAAATATTGGATAAAAATATCCCTAACCTGGGGAAAGAAACAGACAGTTATACGTCAATCGGAAAACTTAGAAGAAATGGATCAATTCCTACAAACACACAATCTTCCAAGAATGAATTGTGAAGAAACAGAAAATCTTGAATAGACCAATTACAAGTCATGAAATTGAAACAGTAATTAAAAAACTCCCAAGAAACAAAAGTCCAGGACCAGATGTCTTCACAGGCGAGTTCTACCAAACATTTAAGGAAGAGTTAATACCTATCCTTCTCAAATTATTCCAGAAAATTGAAGAGGAAGGGATACTTCCAGGCTTATTTTTCAGGGCCAGCATTATCCTGTTACCAAAACAAGACAAAGACAAAGACACCACAGAAAAAGAAAATTACAGAGAAATAACCCCCATGAACACAAATGCAAAAATGCCCAACAAAATATTAGCAAACCATATTCAACAATACATCAAAAGAATCATACACCATGCTCAAGCAGGGTTTATTTCAGGGATGCCAGGATGATTCAATATCTTCAAATTAATCAACATTGTCAGTAATGGGACAAATCAAAATGTGTGTCATCTGTTAGGAGGCAGTGAAAAGAATACAGACCTCATCAATGATATTCTTGCCAACAATACCTAACCTGAATTTAATCATTAAGAAACATAAGCCAAAATCAAATTGACGAGCATTGACTGGCCTTCAAACGTGTCATGAAAGTCAATAAACAACTAAAGAATTGTTCCAGGTTGAAGTAAGCTAAAGAAATATAACACGTAAATGCAGCATGTTATTCTAGACTGGAAGTTTTATAAAGGATATTAGCGGGACAACTGGCAAAACTTGAATGTGGTCTGAGGACCAGATGACAGTGACAAATCAATATTAGTTTCCTGATTTTGGTGGTTGTACTGTGATGATGTAGAAGAACGCCCTTGTTTGTAAGAAATCCACGTGAAAATATTTGGTGATGATGAGGCATCATGCTGGCAACATACTCTCAAATGGTTCTTGTGGCAGCAACATGTTCCTTGTGCTGTGCTTCAAAAATTTTGTTTGAAATTCCCCCCTCATAAAAACAAAATAAGTAAAATATTTTGGTTTTTTTCCACATTTTGAAGGTTTTCTTAAGGATATACCCCCAAAACTAGTTATATAATAATTAGATAGTGCTTATACATAGAGAAAAGAGTGCCTTACATTGACAGAGTTCATCAGACTATCCTTAAAAGCTAACAGATTTCTGAGAAAATAAGCCACAGACCAGACATCGCCTAAAGCTAGGCAGTGATTAGAAGGAAAAATATCTGAAGTACAAGACTGGACCCAGAGAAAACATTTAATGTATAACAGTCCCACATAGACGTTTTATATGTTCATTTCTTTGTTCTTAGCCTTTATTATTTATAGCTAAAAGGTTTTAGTTTTTCTCACATGCAGTCTCAGAACAATGAGCCTTAATTGATTTTTCACTGTGTACTTGTTGTTTTCAATATACTTTGCATAATGTTAACTTCCTGTTCTTTTGATTAATGGGAATAACTATATGGGGCTGTGGGTCTATGCCTCTCCTCTCTTGCACCACAGTTGTCTATGTCTATGTTCTCTTACTGAGCTGCATCTCTTAGTGGATCAATAAACTGTGAGATGTGGTGAGCAGGAGGCACTTTAAGCCTCTTTCACCTGGGCGAGTCCCTTGTGTATTGAATCCTGAACCAAAAATAGATCCCTCCACCCCTCTTGCTGGCTGCCTCCTGGCTAAAACATCAAACACTGCCCTAGCAGCACTACTTAAGGTCACCATGCTCTAACCACTGTATGCTTTATGCCAGCCTTCAGCAGTGGGAAAGGAGCAGTAAAGAACAGAAGCAATAAAATGGAGAGAAGTCATAATAAAAAGTGAAGAGAAGGGAATGAAAATTCTATTTCATGGAGGATAATCCATTGCACATTTTATTGACCATCTATTGTGTACAGGGTACTTTCCTAATATTCACAAGAAGTGTGTAAAGTAGGTTTTTACATCTGATTTCTCATTGTCTTATCCAGCTAGCAAGTGGATTTGCTGGAACCCAAATACAGGATTATTTGAACTTAAAACATTTTGCTCTGATGAGAAAATGACTATAGTGCAAAGTTTCTAATTTTTTATTTCTCTCCAGTTTACTGCATAGATGTCTGCATCCTACTTGTGATAGGCACATGTATATATCACCAAGATACTTAGAAACTCTCTCTCTGAAATAACTTATAAAAGATGAAGCCTAATATTGTTGGTCTTATGTTGAATTATAGTAGATGCTTACCTTTAGTTTTATTTAAGTCATCCATGATCATACCATAGGTAGATTGTGATTTTATTTCTTTCTTCCTAATTCCAGAAAATTCTTTCCAAGATGTCTATAGTAGGATTGTACTTCTCTCACTAGCCATGTATCTCACTATATTTTATATAGATTGTCAAGACCCTACCTGTTTTTTGACCTTGTAAACAACACTTCTTAACCCAACATAGTACTTAAAATTTCTCAAATAGCTGAATGGAGCTCTGTGAGGGTAAGTGCTGTCCTTCCAAGGCCAGCAAATTTTCTGGTGCACAGTGCACAGACGGAATCCAGAAAATAGTATTGACTACTGTTATTATGCTTGCTTTATTTACTAATCACTATGTACTTGAAGTTCTAAGTACTGGCCAAAATCCTTGGCAAATTTAATTTTTATTCTCTTAAAATAAGAAATGAAGAGGAAATTTATGACAGAGGAATTTCAACCAGAGCTTAGGTACATGTCTATTGCCCTTTGTCTTTTATCAAATTATATCAAACAATAATCAGATAATACTTACGCTCAATTCGTCCATGTACTGACATGTATTAGCCTTTAGCTTTGTGAGAGTTGTTTTCTGTTTCCCAAAGTCTGAGCAGTTCTTGACTCCTAGTTTTGGAAAGAAACAAAGACAAGAGGTTTTTCTTTCATGCTAGAGAAAATGCTTCAAAGGAAATAGGTCATCTCAACCCATTTTATAACCTGTCATCGGGCAGAAATAGTTAGCTTTGTTGAATTCTACTCAAAACTACATTAAGCCTTCTGAGGTAAACTGAAAGGCCAGGTTCCTGTCCATCCTCATAGCTGCAATAAATGGGGAGCAAACATACATTGAAGCAAGAGTTTTCTTTTTCTTTTCTTTCTTTTTTTTTTTTTTACAGGAACTCTGCAAGTATTGCTTGTTTCAGGATTGCAATGTAAGAAATTCATCTTCCAAAGAAAGACAGACACCTTAGTACTACTTTCATGATAGACATAGTTTGTATTTTTCATCTTTTTAATTTTGAGTAAAAAAAGTATCATTAATTATAGACTGGGTATCAGGAGACCTGTACAGGGAAAAATAACCAGGGGTCTTCCAATTTTGAACATAGTAAGTTTGTCCTAATTACTGCAGATAAAATAGTCAACTAAACAGTTGTCACTACCAACTTGGAATTTGTAATTAAGTGGAGACTGCTGAATATTAACATGTTTATTTTACAAATAACTACAAGGGTACAGTGGATTCACAAAGACTGTTAGTGGAACTTGTCTGGAGGTTCAGAGAAATATAGATATGAAAATACCTTTATGGAAGTTAATGCATGATTCATATCCCTATCTAGACTCTTGCCACCTGATGAACTACCATTAATTCTTCATAAAACAGCTCTTGTGAAGTCTTCCTAGCATACTGATTGCCATACCCTCCTGTACAAACACTGTTTACTGTATTTGCTTATTGTAGAAATTTATGGCACTGTGTTGTCATGAGAAATTGCTTTCCATGAGCATCTGTACTAGATTTTAAGCTCCTGAGGTCAGGTATGTGCCTGTAGTGCCCAGCACAGAGCCTGTCACGGAAAACACCCTCAAAACATATTTATTGAATTGAATAGTAGCAATGTGTTCAGAATGGAGAAATGAAGTTTGTTAGTTTCCTATTTTTCTAATCTCCAAGGCTGTTGAACATAAGTACGTGCACGGAAACAATATTTAATGAGCATCAGAGGATAAATCAAGATATCGGGAAGCAGAGAGGAAATATGAAACATTAGAAGGTGTGGACCCCTAACAGAAATACTAATAACTTGCTTGGATGGGAAACATTTTTATACAGAATAATTCTCATGTGCTTGTTTTCATTAGCAATGGTCTCAGGTGTTTTCTTAAAATTCATCATTTTTTTCTCTTGAATCTCTTTTCCCTGAGTTTGTGGAATATTGGCCAGCTCTTCTGATGGGAATTGGCATGACCAGCTTTAACAAGCATGACATCTCCACCTAGTCTCTAATATTCCTCACAGATGGTGTTTCTCAACATGAACCACTTTGTCAAACATGACATTTACTGACAAGGTTTCTGAGGGGTGGATTAGAGGTTTCTACATAATTTTTAGTGCTACAGGTCATTTTTTCGTAAATCCCATTGATAACATTTGCTATACCACCGAGCTTCTCTGGAAGTCCACTGTGAAGCAGGTTAAAATTTATGCTTTGTAGATTAGTTTAAATAAACCACTTTTGCTTTGATTTCACTTTTCATTAACATCTAGAAAGATCTCTTTCTAACAGTTCCTAAAAATCAAGCAACAGAACCAAGTCTTTCTTAGAGTGTGTGTGTGTATACACGTGTGTGCTTGCATGCATATCTAATCATATACTTCAAGCATTTACCTATCAACATGTGTGATTGGTATATTCATCATAGAAGTGTTTGTTTATGGGAAATGAAAAATTAGAAAAATACATAACACAAAAGCTGTGCATGTGCTTGTGTGTCTATGTGTTTGCCTTAACAAAACTGAGAAAAATAGAAATATTAAAAAAATCATTTGTCTGCATTTTGTTAACTCTGAAGTCAGTTGGAAATATCCATTTAAAAGATTACTTTAATTTTTAAACAGATGTTTCACGTCACGTGGAGACAGCTTCTGGCAATGGTAAAGATTTTCCTGTTAGGCTCTGCGGGTGTAGCACTAATCCCCAATCCTTTCTTTTCTGCACTAAATTCTGACATCAGTACCATGTAGGAGAGCTTCTTCTGGGTTCTGGTTTTAGTTTTGTCTATTTTCTTTTCATTTCTCACTGGAGAGCAGTAGGTCCTGGCCCCTGGCCTGTTAATTCCTCCTCTTCACAGCCTTGGCTTTACAAACTTCGTCTCACTGTCATCTAAAAGGGCACTAACCCTGCTTTCTACACTTTCTATAAGCCACTAAAAAGTGAGCTGAGCCATTGTTCTTGAGGCATTAAGACTCCATTGGGTTATACATGGCTAAGTTAGCATTTTAGGAAATATTGTTTTGGGAGAAAAAGTAATTGCAAGGATAGAAAATAAATAAAAGGCTTCCCGGACAACCAATGATCCTTTACACATTGGACATTAACATTCAGTACATACTTTGATTGTCCTTGCAAATCTACAGAGAAAGAGAAAAAGGGCCCAGCAAAACATGAGAAGGGATATTAAGAGTTCAAAATATTATGAAATAAACTCATAAAACATCTAAAACTCTAAGTTCATTAGCCCTTACAAAAACCAGACCACATTTGTTCATAAAAAGGAAAGTTTGAAAAAACAATTGCAAGTGTATTAATAACTTACACTCAGGTCACACAAAAAGAAAATGTAAAAGCAATTTTAGAAATTAAATTAGTCACTTAAAAATGCTCCAATCAAATGCCATAGGGTGGTCAACTGGATAAAAAAACAAGACCCATGTATATGCTGCATACAAGAGACACACTTCAGACCTATAGACACTCACAAACTGAAAGTGACAGGATGGAAAAAGATATTCCATGCAAATGGCAAAGAAAAGAAAGCGGGGGTAGCAATACTTATATCAGACAAAATAGACTTTAAATCAAAAACTGTAATAAGAGACAAAGGGGCACTACATAATGATAAAGGGAACAATCCAACAAGAAAATATAACACTTATAAATATCTACACACCCAACATAGGAGCACCTAAATATATAAAGCAATTATTAACAGATACAAGAGGAGAAATAGACAGTAACACAATAATAGTAGGGGACTTTAACACTCTACTTACACCAATGGATAGATCATCCAAATAGAAGATCAATAAAGAAACGCTCACCTTAAAGGACACATTAGATCAGATGGACTTAGTAGATATATACAGAACATTCCATCCAAACACCACAGAATACACATTCTTTTCAAATGCCCATGGAACATTCTCCAGGATTGATCACATATTAGGCCACAAAACAAGTATCAATAAATTTAAGAAGATCAAAATAATACCATGTATCTTTTCTGACCACAAAGGTATGAAACTGGAAATTAACTACAGAAAGAAAACCAGAAAAGCCATAAAAATGTGCAGATTGAACAAAATGCTACTGAACAATGAATGGGTCAATGAAGGAATCAAAGAAGAAATACAAAAATTCCTGGAGACAAATGAAAATGAAAACAAGACATGCCAAAATCTGTGGGATACAGCAAAAGCGGTTCTATGAGGGAAGTTTATAGCAATTCAGGCCTACCTCAACAAAGAAGAAAAATCCCAAATAGACAATCTAAAAGTGTACCTAAAGGTACTGGAAAAAGAACAACAAACAAAGTCCAAAATCAGCAGAAGGAAGGAAATAATAAAAATCAGAGCAGAAATAAATGAAATAGAGACTAAAAAACAATAGAAAAAATTAATGAAACCAAGAGCTGGTTCTTCGAAAAGATAAACAAAATTGACTCTTAGCTAGACTCACCAAGAAAAAAAGAGAGAAGGCTCAAATAAATAAAATCATAAATGAAAGAGGAGAGATTACAACGGACACCTCAGAAATACAAAAGATAATAGGAGAATACTATGAAAAGCTATACACCAACAAATTGGGTAATATAGAGGAAATGGATAAATTCTTAGAAACATACAACCTTCCAAAACTGGACCAAGAAGATGTAGAAAATTTGAATAGACCGATCACCAGTAAGGAGATCGAAACAGCAATCAAAAACTTCCCAAAAAATAAAAGTCCAGGACCAGATGGTTTCCCTGGTGAATTTTACCAAACATTCAAAGAAGACATAATACCTATCCTTCTCAAACTCTTCCAAAAAGCTGAAGAGGAGGGGAGGCTTCCTAACTCCTTCTACGAAGCCAACATTATCCTGATACCAAAACCAGACAAGGACAACACAAAAAAAGAAAATTACAGGCCAATATCACTGATGAACATCGATGCAAAAATCCTCAACAAAATACTAGCAAATCGAATACAACAATACATTAAAAAGATCATACATCATGATCAAGTGGGTTTCATTCCAGGGATGCAGGGATGGTTCAACATCCTCTAATCTATCAGCGTGATACACCACATTAACAAAATTAAGAATAAAAATCACATGATCATCTCAATAGATGCAGAAAAAGCATTTGACCAGATACAGCATCCATTTATGATAAAAACTCTAAATAAAATGGATATAGAAGGAAAATACCTCAACGTAATAAAGGCCATATATGACAAACCCACAGCAAATATCATTCTCAATGGAGAAAAACTGAAAGCTATCCTTCCAAGAACAGGAACCAGACAAGAGTGTCCACTGTCACCACTTTTATTTAACATAGTATTGGAAGTCCTAGCCAGAGCAATCAGGCAAGAAAAAGAAATAAAAGGGATCTACACTGGAAAAGAAGAAGTGAAACTATCACTCTTTGCAGGTGACATGATTTTATATCTAGAAAACCCTAAAGAGTCCACTAAAAAATTTTTAGAAATAGTAAAGGATTACAGTCAAGTTGCGGGATACAAAATCAATGTACAAAAATCGGTTGCGTTTCTATACACTAACAACGAAGTAGCAGAAAGAGAAATTAAGAATACAATCCCATTTACAATTGCAACAAAAAGAATAAAATACCTAGGAATATACTTAACAAACGGGGTGAAGGCCTGTACACTGAAAACTATAAGACATCGTTGAAAGAAATCGAAGAAGAAACAAAGAAATGGAAAGATATTCCGTGCTCTTGGATTGGAAGAATTAACATTGTTAAAATGTCCATACTTCCTAAAGCAATCCATAGATTCAACGCAATCCCTATCAAAGTTCCAACAACATTTTTTACAGAAATAGAACAAAGAATCGTAAAATTTATATGGAACAAAAAAAGACCCTGAATAGCCAAAGGATTCCTGAGAAAAAAGAACAAAGCTGGAGATATCACACTCCCCCATTTCAAATTATACTTCAATGCCATAGTAACCAAAACAGCATCGTACTGGCACAAAAACAGACACACAGATCAATGGAACAGAATTGAGAGCCCAGAAGTAAACCCACACATTTATGGACAGCTAGTATTCAACAAGGGAGCCAAGAACATACGATGGAGAAAGGAGAGTCTCTTCAATAAATGGTGTTGGGAAAACTGGACAGCCACATGCAAAAGAATGAAAGTAGACAATTCCCTTACACCATGCACACAAATCAAGTCAAAATGGATTAAAGACTTGAATGTAAGACCCGAAACCATGAGACTTCTAGAAGAAAACATAGGCAGTATGCTCAATGACATTGGTCTGAGCAGCATACTTTCAAGTCCTGTGTCTGACCAGGCAAGGGAAACAAAAGAAAAAATGAACAAATGGGACTACATCGAACTAAAAAGCTTCTGCACAGCAAAGGAAACCATCAACAAAATGAAAAGACAACCTAACAATTGGGAGAAGATATTTGCAAGCCCTGTATCAGATAAGGGGTTAATATCTAAAATATAAAAGAACTAATACAGCTCAACACCAAAAATCCAACAATCCAATTAGAAAATGGGCAAAATATCTGAACAGAGATTTCTCCAAAGATATACAGATGGCCAACAGGCATATGAAAAGATGCTCAACATCATTAGCTATCAGGGAAATGCAAATCAAAACTACAATGAGGTATCACCTCACTCTGGTCAGAATGGCTAAAATTAACAAGACAGGAAACCACAAATGTTGGAGGAGGATGTGGAGAGATGGGAACCCTTGTTCACTGCTGGTGGTGGTGCAAACTGTTGCAGCCACTATGGAAAGCAGTTTGGAGTGTCCTCAGAAAATTAAGGATAGATCTACCATATGATCCAGCTATTCCACTGCTGGCTATTTATCCAAAGAACTTGAAAACACAAAGGCATAAAGATGCTTGCACCCCTATGTTCATTGCGGCATTATACACAATAGCCAAGACTTGGAAGCAACCTAGGTGCCCATCAAGGGACAAATGGATAAAGAAGATGTGGTATTTGTACACGATGGACTACTACTCAGCCATAAGAAATGATGAAATCCGGCCATTTGTGACAACATGGATGGACCTTGTGGGTATTATGCTGAGTGAAATAAGTCAGAGGGATAAAGTCAAACACCATATGATCTCACTCATAAGTAGAAGATAAAAACGACAAAAAAAATCACACAGCATTGGAGATTGAACTGGTGGTTACCACTGGGGAAGGGGGGAGGGGGGAGGGCAAAAGGGGTGATTAGGGTCACATGTGAGGGGATGCACTATAATTAGTGTTCGGGTGGTGAACATGATGTAATGTATACAAAATTTGAAACATGATGTACATCCGAAAAAAATAAAAATTAAAAAAATAAATTAGTCACTTAATTGCAATTTTAAAGACTTATGCTAACTATGGTGTGAAAAGTTAGGCATGAACTAGAATTCATTGCAAATAGATTTTACATGATTAATCAGAATGCGCCAATTCTGTGGCTGGACGTTAACTCTTTTAATCATTTAAATCTATTATTTTTTGGCCATGTCATTAATTTTTATCTTCATTCTTCTCATGATCAAAAATCTAGAGTGTGTGTGTTTATCAAAAAATATCTTAAAGATTATTTCCTTCACTCTCTCTGGTTCTTGTATATTTGCTCTGGCAGTATGCTGAGGTAGAAATAACTTAGCATTTCAAGTTGAGGTTATTTATCTGAATTCTACAGTTACAACATACAGAATAGAAAATCACTCGTTCTCTCTCTAGGCCTCAGTTTCATTATTTTTCTAGTGAGGGCAAAGATGAGAAAAATCATATTCACTGATGTCTCATTATCTCAGTCACCTATTTAGAGTCATCCTTTGCTCTTCAGGTCTTCTTTGTCCTCCACAGTCAGGCAACTTTAACTCCTTCAGGAAATGAAATGAGGAAGATGTGGTTAATACATGATTGTCTGAATTAATTATTTATTCAGCTAGGAAATACTTTGTGTTTATCTCAATATTTTTTATACTCATTTTTTGTTTCCATGATGATTGAAAGTATCCTATTTTAAATAATCATTCTTTTACTTTTGGAATATTCTATTAACTGTCAATTTCCCTGAATATAGTCATTCTTATACAAAAACCCAAAATACAACCTTTCATCAGATTAATCTTCTATATACTTCATTATGATTATATGTTAGAAAAATTAGAATAGTTCTTTATTGCCTAACAAATTTGGGGCCTTTCGAGACATTTGGTCCTGTCCAAAATGTCCTTGAGCATCTTTGATTCATGCCAAATGGTTTTGGAGACATCCAAATATCAAGAACCTTTTGACATGGACCCAAAGTCTTCATTGACATTTAGGACAGGACCAAATATGACCAGATATCAAGGACCTTTTTGCATGGACCAAATGCCTGATGGACTTTTGGACAGGACTAAATATCAAGGACGTTTTGGCATGGACCAATGTCTTATGAATGTTTTGGACAGGACCAAATATCTGCTAATCACTTGGAGTCATTACCTTGGCATTAAGTGTTCTCCAAGACCAGGAACCTACTTATCTTCTTGATTTTGTTTCCAAATACTCCCCCTTGGAAAGATATTTCTCCAAAATAGGTCAGTAGACTTCTTAGCTACAAAATGACATTTGAGGTTGCATGGGCAGTTAAATGTGATCTATATAGAGCAAATAAATAGAAAAAGTACACACTGTCCTCGAGAGGAATATCCAACATCTAAAGACCAAATTCTCAGAAAAAATTTCGTTCCTATCTATGTTGAATGTATAGAGGTTGAAGGAAAGTGTACCAAAGACGGATGTTAGAAATTTAGCTTCTAAATTCCTGCTGTGAATGGATACAAGAAGAGTGTTTGAGCTGTGTCATACCTAGAGGAAGCTATAGGCCAAGAATAATTCAGACCTTTGAGGATTGAGATCTAATAGGTGAAAACCTTTAAGTTAGACACACTATTTATTCAGTTTGTATCACCTAGTTGTTTCTGATATATAGCACTCATTAAATATAGATGAAATGGAAAAATGAATGACTTAATATACATAATGTGCACACCCTTGACAATTGCCTGAGGTATAAGGCTGGATTTTTCCTAGGCACCCAAGGTATCTAGGAGCCACAAATGGATGCTTGAGTATTTGGGAAAAGATGGGTCTGGTGGCAGTCTGGAAACTCTGGGAAGGAAAACCAGGAGAAGATACTGCCTAAGGTCTGTGAGGTGATGTCTGAAAGTTAGATAATTCTATTATTAGAATTTAGATATTATCTCAATATAAGTCACCAGAAAGGGGAAAGGTTATCAATAAAATATACATGTAAGAGAGGAGCTTAAGAAGCAATCATTGATCATGTGTGTCTAGCACCAGGCAGGAAAGAAAAAAAATGAAATCCAGATGGTTTAGCAAGTCAATAATCACAACCTCATTCACACATGTTTCAAGATCATCTACCTCCTTCTGATCCAAATTTATGCCAGCAAGCAAATTTCTCATGACTAACATGCTGGTGAGAAAATTGCTACCAGGAAGAGGGTGCTCTGCAGAAAGGACACACACACGAAATATCTTGGTTTGAAAAACAACATCTCTACCATTGTAAATAGCATATGTTTAGTCTGTTAGAGGCAGTTTTATTCATCTTGGTGTACTAATAAGATTTCATTTTTTTTCTGGATCTACAAGTTTCATTGAAAGACACAGGACACATCATGGCAGTCACACGGTCATGCGATTCACTGAAGCCTCTCAGCAGCCTCCTCCCTAGCTTCCTCTGAGTCTCCTTCCACCTCACCACTTATACTGCAGCTCTCAAAGATAAATATCTCTATTTTCCACCATCTCTTTTTTGTTTCATACAATGTTAAAGACAACGACTGCTTCTTAAGTTAAATTTGAAAGGGCTTCTTTCTAAAGTGAGTAATGAGCTGTGAAGAGAAAATAAACCTTCAATATACTTCACCTTAGGAGGGCCTGAGAGGAGAAATATAGCCATTTCAGAACAGAATATTAAGTGAGGCCCAGGGTCACAACTGCAGCAGTACCTGATTGGCCAATTTAATTGTCTGTTGTGGAAAGCTCTGTTAGCAAAGTGACCTAAGGGGCCTGGGTTATAAATAATGGAGACATTAGTCTTCTGTTATAATTGTCTTGGTTTGCATCTTATGGTTTGTTTTATTAAAGATAGTTTCTTAAATTATTCCCCTCTAAGGGGCTTGTTACATTTTAATGCTGGGCCAAGACATATTCCTACTGCCTTTAGATGTTTTATCTAATCAGAGATGGGGATCAAGTTATTGTGGACCCAGAGAGAAGAGCTGAGGTTCCTTCAAAGCATTAGCAAATCTAATGATTAAAGCTACAGCCATCTGGAGTGATGCCCTAATATCGCAGACAGCAGAGTCCATCCCTAAATTCATTAAACCGAGCCTTAATCAGAGCTACCTGCTGAATTTTGAATTTTGTAACTTGAGGAAATTACTATTGAATATGTGTTTGGGTCAGTTAGGGTTTATGTCAGATTTAGGCTGGCATATTATAGCATATTTTGGTTGGATCATACATGAACCAACCAGTTCCAGGAATGGATAGCTCCATAAAAAATTTCATGGGTCAGTACAGCTGGTAAAATCCATAGATTCAATGCAATCCTAATCAAAATCCTAGAAGTTGTTTTTGCAGCTTTAAAGAATATGATTTCAAACGTTTTGTGGGAAGGAAAAACTTATATTGAAAAATAAAGTTGGAGGACTCACACTACCTCATTTTAAATCATATTATAAAGCCATAGTAATCAAGACAATATGGAATTATGAAAGAATAGACACAAAGACCAATGGAACAGAATAGAAAGTCCAGAAATATGTCCATGTTGATATAGTCTATTGATTTTTAGCAAAGTTACACAAACAATTCATGAAAACATAAAAGTCTTCTTATCAAATGGTGCTGGAAAATTAGACATGTAATTACAAAAAAAGCAACTTATTTTTCATGTCTTATATAGGATTAACTCAAAATGGATTATACACATACAGATAAACTGTAAAACTATGAAACGTCTAGAAAAAGAAAAGGATAAAATATTTGTGACTTGAGTTAGAGAAAGTGTTCTGTATAACTCCAAAGCATGATTCATAAAACTTTTTAAAAATAATAAACTGGACTTTACCAAAATTTAAATGCTTTGCTATGCAAACATCAGTGTTCACAGAACAAAAAGACAAGCTATAGACGGGGAGAAAATATTTCCAAATCATAATTGACAAAGGACTTGTATGCAGAATATATACAGAACTTTTTAAAACTCAACACTAAGGAAAATTCAATTCAAAAATGGGCAAAAACTTCACTTGCTGTTTTATCCAAGAAGATATATGTGTGGCAAATGAGCACATGACAAGATGCTCAATATTACTAGGCAAATGCAAATTAAAACCATAATAAGACTGCACTAGACATCTATTAGAAAGGCTAAAATTACACTCATACACACATACATATATCTGACGTTACAAAATGTTGATGAGCATGCAGAGCAACTGGGAGTTTCATATATTATTAGTAAGATTGCAAAATTTTGTAAACATTATGGCAGTTTTGTATGAAGTTAAACATACATTGACCATATGACCCAGCAACCCCTCTCTAGGTATTTACACAAGATAAATGAAAACTTATGTTCATACAACATTTATATGATATTCTAGAAAAGACAAAGTGATGGGAATAGAGAATATATCAGTGGTTGCCAGGATTTCAGGTTGGAGAGTATCTGAACACAAGAGACAACACAAGGAAATTATTTAGGATGACGGAACTCTTCTATATCTTGCTTGTGGTGGTGGATGCATGACTCCATGTGTTTACCAAAACTCATTGAGCTGTCTACCACAAAGAGTTAATTTTAATCTATGTAAATTTAAAAATAAGAAATAAAACAATTATAAAATATATAATGAGTTGGTTTGACAAAAGGCAATGCCTATTTTAGTTTGGCTCACCTGTGAATGCCTATCATGATGTCTGGATCAACTGATGGCCCTGCAGACAAAAGTCTTCTTGAGGGTTTAGAAGGTCCATGGGATTGATGGGAGTGAAGGAAAGCGCGAGAAAATGACATTGATATGTATCGAGTCGTCACATGACCTGGGCTGTGCTCTAGGGTCTTAACGTACATGATTTACCTTCATATTGATAAGCATTACTACTCTCATTTGATGGACAATGAAATTGAGGCTTATCCAGGGTAAAAAAAAGAAACTTTTCTGAAGACGCACTGTTTCTACATGCAGAATACATAACGTTAACCAGGCCTTCAGGTCATGGGGCTTGAAAATAAAGGAATACATAAGAAGGCATTGAACAAAATTCTGCTTAAGGTTTAACATTGCCTTTGTTTTCCAATGATGACTCTAAACAGTCTTGGAGATGTGATGGAGAAACATTAGCTGGCCGATAATGCAAATACTTGGAGCTATAGATATCAAAACAGCCACACCCCAAAACTGTTCACTTTCTGATGGGAAGAGTGTTTGGGTGATATGCCACACTGCTCTATCTTGTTCTATAATCTAATACACAACTTGAGTAAAAGCATGTCATCATGTTTATCAAATTTACCTGCAGTACAGGGCAGATAAATGTTTTATATATTGGATGGTGTATTCAATATATCACGCCAGGCTAGAAATAAGAGAACAAATAAACACTTGAAATTTTTGCAAGGATCAATATAAAGACGAGGATTTTAGTTCAAAAATATTGTAAAGATAGAGAGTGTGCTGCTAACATTTTGGAAGAAGGATGAGAGAAGAACATGGGTACTTTTTACGTGCTCATCTGTGTCTTTTAAATTTCAAAAATTTTTAAAAAGTAGAAGATGAAGGATCTTAGTTTCATAGCAAGTTCTGGGAACACAAATGAGTATTTTTATTTGTCAGATTGTAATGTGATCAATTATATGGCTATACATGTTCCACCTCAAGCTGTATTCATGGATGTGGAGAATACAATTGACATCAATGGAGATGTTGGGTCTGTTTCTCTGCTCTGATCTGACTTTATTGTTGAAGCTGGCCTTTAATTTTACTGTGTGCGTGAATGTGTGTGTGCGTGTTGGCAACTGTTGAGATCTCGTGGCCAAATAGCAAAAGTCCTGATGGAAATTAGCAGTGAGATATGAACTTCAGTTTTCTTATCTATTAAATTAAATAGTTCACTCAACTAAAATTTATTCAGGGTGTGCTATGTATGTCAGACACCATTCCCGGGGCTAGCATTATAGCAGCCATTAAAAAAAAAAAAATAAAGATGATAATACCTGCTACTTTGCACTATTGTGAGGATTCAAGACACTTGGTTATGATAGGCATTCAATCACTGCTAGGTGTGATAGTTACTGACAGAGTGAACAAGTTAGGATAAATATACCTTTCACATCCTGATGACTTTTAAAAACTTCATATAAAGGTATTGATTTGCCAAGACAGAATTAAACAATTTGGCTCATCTAGGCTGTTACTTCAAAGATCACTTTGGGCATTTTAGTGAAAATCCCATTAAAATGTCTCCTTCTGATCAGTGATTCATTCTAACTGCATTGCATGCCTGGCAAATTTGATATTTTAAAGCTGTTTGAAGCTGACAGAAAAACAGCATCCAAAAAAAAGGGCCTGTTTGAACTGTCAGGCTTCTGCAGATGGCTGCATTCTATGGCATGGGGAGGAGCTTTCCCATGGGCAAGCAACCCCTGAGCACCAAAGCAGGGGCCCTCCTAGAAAGCTGATAACCTGGGCAGCTGAGAGCACAGTTGGACAAACACAGGCAGCACAGAAGCCTCACAGCGGGGTAATTAGAATCTCTTCTGCCAGACTGAGAGGTCATGAAAAACAAGGGCCCCGATGGGCCACAAGGTAAGAAAGAAAGATGACTTCAGCCTGTCTGGAAAGAATAAGGGCTTCTATTAACCTAGCTCCAATTACAAAGGGAGTGAAAGAACCCCTTTTTAAGGAGGAAAAGGCAAATTGAAATTCTTGTTGCATAATTTTCATGAGCTATGGAAACAATGTGATGGCCCTGTTAGTTTCTATGCCTTGTCAGGTTGTTCCTCTGGGTTGGTCTGCCAACTAGAGGTCAACCAAGGGACATTTCTGAATGTTTGCCTTACATTAAGGTTTATTTTCAATGTGCTTAGGAATACGTTAGTGCATTTAGCTGAGAGACAGAGGATCAGACCATGAATTCTAGCTAGGATAAATTAATAACAAGATGATTGAGACAGATATTCTATAGTAAATAACTCATTTGGTACCTAGGTACTATTTTCACAAATGAAAGTCACAGCTTAAGCACACTTGAAGCATATCTAAGAGAAACTTCTGGGTCACCATTACTAGCTTTGAATATTCAGATGTGTTTTTCCATTTATCAGTCATTTTATGAGAATCTACCGTTTGCCAGGCACCGCAAATCCCTACTTGTTGGGATTATATCATTGCTTCCCTCAAACTGTTCTCTCATTAATGGAAGAGAAAGAGAAATCCACAAATAATTACAATATATTGTAAATATATTGTATACAGTATATTGTAAATTTTATGGTCAATTTTATCTCTAACTGGATAATTTTAGTGGGGAGACATCAAAAGCCTTCCTAGAGATTAAGTTTAGAATGGAATCTCCAAGAACAAGTGTATTTTACCCAGGTGAATATGAATGGAGGCAGAAGGGGAACAGGAAATCCTAAGTGGAAGAAGCCATGTGAGGATTGTCAGACGCTTCAGAGAACTTTACCTAGAAGATTTAGGAAATAGGTCTATGGTCAGGCAGCAGCAAAAAATGACACCAAAAAGGTAGTAGGAGTCATAGCATGGATGATTTTGCTAAGGAACTTTATCCTGAAGGCAAGAGTAGATTCCAGGGGCCCAGCGCATTCCCCTTTTTCCAGGGTCTGGTGGAGTAAAGATATTGAGGGCATTTTGGTTGGATTGCAGAGAGATCTCTAGCACAGAGATGGGTGCTGAACAGTTGAGAACACTCTTCAGGGCATTTGTTGGTGGGAGGGAGACCAAAAAGAATGACATCCAACATCAGAGAAGAACTTCCTCTGAAGAATCTCTGTTTGGGAACCGTTCAAAACAATAACCTAGTATTGACTATGGCAATGGGGTCTTCCCTTAATTGAGACTTTTATACCAGGCTTCAAGAGTTATAAATTCTTTAGAACTGGTCATTAAGTAAACATAAAATAGTTATGACATAAGTGATCAAATCATACTGATTTCTGTGACATTAGTAATTCTGTAGAGTAGATTTAGCTCTTAAATCAGAGGTCTTATAAGCAAAGAGCAAGTAAGCCTGGTGGTGCATGTTTCCTGTACAGATCTCATCCAAGTTTTGTTGGCCAGTAAGGAAGTCTCTGGGATGTGGGCTTGAAGGGGTTGAAAAGAGTTCCCTCGGAGCAAGGGGCTCTCTTTCCTGGAATGCTTCTCACATTTGTAAATAGAAGTTGGCAGCACCTGAAGTACTTAAAGCCCTGACAGGAGAGTTTTGGGTTTTTTGAACCATGTCTAGCCCTTTGACAGGATCAAATTGTCCTGTCTTTCTCACTCGTAGTCCTATGGTCTCCACAACTACCTGCTCCACACCGTTTCCTTTTTAGCGGTCTTTTGTGTGTGCTCTTCTGAGTTTCCATGAGGGAGGCCATCGCTCATTCTACTTGAACCTACATGTGTGGAATTGCTCCAGCACACTAGGTGATGTCTGATTGTTATAGATGTAGGATGTAGGCTCCAGAGCAGGTAAGGCAAAGGACACACAATTTGAAGCTTTGTTAGTCTCAGGTTTGACTTAGTTCTTTCTCCTGAAGACTTCTGTGCCCATAAGTGACTTCTTGAGAAGTCTTAGATGGTCTTCATGAGAAAATAAAACATTATATTAGTCTAATTTTGTTCTAATATGATGGCCTTATCTGACATGAGAGAAGGGGAACAGTTGAAATGTAGCCTGTATATGTCAACTGAAATTTCCTAGGGCTTGCTTCCACAGAGGATCTAAAATGGATACAGCTCAGTGATGTGCTGATTCACGACTCAGATGACCTGGTGACCATGGCTCGTGTCAGTCCCATAATTTCCACTTGCAGCAGAAGGGACCTGAGCTTAAATCTAATTTAAAATTTTCTTTTGTTATAACGCTCCAGATAGCTGCCCTACCTCTTTCTTGGAAGCAGATTGTTTCTGAGCAAAGCTGATCTCTTGAAATAGGATGTTACAGATTTCCAAAGGCATCTTTGCTCTAAAATGCATCCCTCATTAATCCTACCAAGATTTCTGAATTAGAAAGCTAAGTTAAGACAGGGCTTCTCGCATTTTGGTCCTTCCTCTACCATCCTTACAATTTTTGGCACTTGAACTAATTTTTACTTAACGTGAATTTTTCTTGTATTCTTTTTAAATTAATTTAATGCATTTATTAAAAAGGAAAGTTCTCATCACTACTAAATGAAAAATAAACAGTATAATAAGACAAATAAACAGTATAATAGGACATGAGTGAAAGATATTTTTTCCAAATAAATATAAAGAAAACAAAACAATTAAAATAAATCACACCCGTCTATGTAAAACTCAATCATTTCATAAACACTGAGGTGAAACATAGTTAATAGCATGTAATCTCATATGTTGTGCTAGGGTCAGGAATATGACGATAAATATACATAATTCTTATTGTAAAGGAACTCAGAATATAGTAAGGGAGAGAGACACACAAACAGATCATTGTAACTTGATGTCAGCATTTCTGTGATGAAGATAAGTCCAGAGTAGTATTTTATAGGCACAGAAAGAGAGTACTCAATACTGCCAGCTTGTGTTGGAGAAGATCTTGCTGGAATAGGCAATGTCTGATCCAAGTGTTAGGTCAGGGGCTCACAGAGGCAATGGCTAGATGACAAAGGAAAGGTCTCCCAAGCAGAGGGACAGCATGAACAGTCTGGATTCCAGAAAAGAGCTGGGATGGGTGGAAAGCTAGATAGCATTCATGTCACCAAGGTGAACAGTGTGATGAAGGCGTAAAGCAAAGAAGTTGAGGATGAATAGTAGACAGGCAGCTTGCACTTCATTTTGTAAGCAATAGAATGAGAGGGATGGATTTTACGTTTTTAAGCAGGAAGTTTTTAAAAAAATTGTTAGAATTGCAGTCTGGTAAGTAAATACCACTCGCTGAATAAGGAGCACAAAGGGAAGAGGGAAATGGAAAAGAAGTTCTGCAAATGGCACCATGTGGAGGCCTTTGGAGAATAAGGCAGAGAGCAGAGTATCACGTGTCCTAAGAATGATAGATATTAGTCAGGCCTTTCCTCTAGGTCCAGGCAAGCTTGTTCCATGGGTAGCGTGTATGCTGGGGTCTATGTTGGGATGCTGAGAACTGGCAGGCCCCCAGTTGTTCAACAATTGTTGACAGTGTACCTTGATGATTGGCTTTTTAGATTGAGTCTATTCTTCCTTTTCAAAGACTCTTGTAATATTTCTTAAAGCCTCCAAGTGAGAACTTCTTCCAGGGCCAGAATCATATCTTTGCACTCATGTCTGTGATTGTAGGTAAGTCTCTCCCTTTCAAAGGCTTAATTTTTTCATCTCGAAAATGGGACCAATAAAAGTCACCCTGAAAAGTTGTCAGGGGGATCAGTTAAGATAAAGTGCATGGAAATGCCTTACCCAGTTATTCGTGCACACTATAGGTACTCCGTATTTGTTAGTTTCCTATGTCATTTGCTATGCAATAGTAAAAAATGCAACATACAATCACTATTTAATAATGATGATGACTTCAGAAAAGATTAAACACATGCTTTTGGGTATTGAAAACATGATTATCAAAACTACATGGAATTCAGACTTTTACTTGGATGACATTGTCAAAGAATTTTGTGTTTGGACCTTCATTGTATTTGAAGTCATTCTAGACTGTTCTCTGCTTTAGTATGGCAAGGTAACAAAAGAGAACTCAGTGTAAGAGCATCAATTCTCCATTAATCCTGATATTGGCCATAATATGCCTACTAATAGATACCATTAGTCTATTAGAAAATGTTCCTATGTTGAGGCCTGGGCCAAGATATACCAACCAAAATCCACAATTACTTTTGACCCAGTGCAAAGTTTCCAGCAGCCACTGTCAGACCACTAAGCCTGCATTTCAGTAGACCCTGGAAGACACGTCTTCAGACCAATTTGGAGGAAAAATAAACAGTTTGTGAAGAGTTTATGCTCAAGATGGTTCATTTTTCTTTTGAGTAGCTATTTTATACTAATGTGTTAAAAGATCAGGTGATGGCAAGGACTCACAAACAGAATGAAATGCAAAGTAAAATCTATTCCTCAGAAATATTTTATGTTGTTCAGGGGACTGATGTTGATCTTTCATTTATTAAAATTTTATATGTGACAGTAATTGTGCTAAGTGCCTTACATACAATATTTCAGTTAAGGTTCCCAACAAGTTTACGATATATAAAGTTATTGTCTTGTTTTAGAGACTAAACAAATTGAGCCTGAGAGAAGTTAAATAAATTGCCTAAGATTACACTGCCAGTTACGAAGCAAACTAGATGTCCAGTGCCTGGTCTACCTGCAGCTGACGCTCAGGGAAATTTCTCTATCCTCCTTTGTCAGATGATGGAAAAGATATTTCCACTAAGAAGAAACTCATGGGAGACAAGGAAATCAAGTAAGTGAATATATGTGAAGGAGATTTAAAAAAAAACATCTAAATTGCTTAGCATGAGAACCATAGCTAATGTATCTCTACCACGGCCAAGACAGAATTTCATACAAAGATGTCAAACAAGCATGAATGTCAAACATCAAAGGATATGTCTGTGAGTATGAATTAGACAGGAAGTTCACTTAGAAACAAACAAGTGTGGTAAAGTAGTTTGGGAAGGCGTCTGGGCTTCTGATTAATGTGATATTCAGGTTGATGACGTTGCCATGACCTATATGTGGATCACCCATTTCATCAAACTTAGGTAGAAAATGCTTAAATCGACTTTTGCAGAAAATCTTTCCAGATGCCTCCAGTCAGATATCACTTTTCCCCTCTTTGGGAAATAAAGCAGTATGTTAATAGCTTTTAGAAGACATCATATCTGACCTCTTTGTTTTAAAAATATTTTTGGGATTTTATATGTATCCCCTATAATCACCGTGGTTAGCTAATAGCAAGCACGGTCATTATTTTCACTGAATTTAATTAAATTGCTATAAATTCCAATTATATTTCTCTTAGAGACCCATAAATACTTACTGAGTGAAAACTAGCAGTTGATACATTCTAATTTTCCACTGGAACAAAGTCACACTGCAGTCTGTGCCTTTAATAACCAGTTCACTTGCACTCACCGTTGTTGTACTTCTGGAATAAAATTTCCAGCCAGAAATGTCTTACTAGGCATTAGACTATGTATGTGTGTTTTGAAAAGAAAAATTGGCCCTTAAATGGGTTAATCCTGCAGACCTGCTAAATTTGGTTGAGATTAATTTGGCAGAGAATTTCCTTGCCACTGGGAATGACTAAGTTACCAGGCCAAAATTGCACACATCCTTGCTAGGGGAAGATGCCCCTGACAAAGGCAGGTATATGTTTTGTGGGCTCTAAAGTATATAAAAGTTTATGTACCCTCTTTAAGAAAAAGAATAGAGTGACAAAAGTAAAATTTAGGTCCATGAAGCCCTCAAGACGACAAGACTGTGATGGACTCCATTGGGAATAGAGACGATTGCCTCTCCCAACTTGGGAGACATTTTGAAAGAGAAACATGAAATAGGAGCTATTTATGCTTTAGACATTATTTTTAAAATGTTCATTAAATTTTATTTCCATTCCCTGCTGTTATCATCATAGGCCTAGGTCTAGAAGTGAACTCAACAGGGATAGAGCTAAGATACCAATCTGAGAATCAGAAAATATGCTGCAATTAGATTTGTCTGTCCTGTGATTAGACTTTCTTCCTACATCAAGCTAATTGTGCCTGATTTCTTGCTCCTATTAGGGGGTATGATAATCCTGAATGATGTTCACCAAATATGTCCTGCACATTGTACTAACTAAACTTCCTGGCTTCTTGTAGTTGAGTGTGCCCATATGACTAGTACTGGCCAAGGATTTGTGAGCAGAATTGATGTGTGCCACTTCTGAGCATGGGCATTTAATTGATAGCCCAAGAGTGAAAGATCTTCTCCAGAGCTCTCTTTCTCTCTGCCATGCTGACTGATGCTATCAGAATGTGGCTGCTCCATTATATTGTCTGGAGTGAGGAGACATAGTGCCCCTAGTGGGACCCACAAAGCACAAGAAGCTTAAAAATATACCTTTCTTGTTATAGCTCACTAGCTTCTGGGATTGTTTATTATCACAGAATAACCTTGTCTATTTTATGATACATGGGAGCTGCCAAGTCCTTCATGAAACAAATTTTGGTAACTCTATCATGTCAATTTACTTATTGAACAAGTAATTTATCGAAGAGTACTTTAAGACAGACAATATCTAGTCACCAGGAACACTGCATTTAGCAAACAAAGACATCATCTTCTGCTGTTTACACCTAATTGGAGGGGTGTTTCCAGGTATGACTGAGTCTCATCAGTGGGTGCATATTAGGCTGAAGCAGGGTCTCCACCAGGTAGACAAGAGAAGAGTAGTAAGAGGTAGAAAATATATTCATTCAACAAAGTTGTATTGTATTCCTATTCTGTGCCAAGTGTCTTATACGATCTTGTTCTGAAGACCAGAATAATTCATAAACTTAGATGTGAAGTTGCCATTACTTGGGGGAAATTTTGATGGTAAAGAGGATTGGGTCCCTTTTTTGCTTCTTTTCCTCTAGATATTGCTAGGCTGAGGATGTCTTATGCTTCTGGACAGCTTTGGGTTGAGAGGAATGAGAGGACCCACAAAATGGCCAGGGAAAAGTGGGTGAGGAGGAACGTTTACACTGGCTCAAGCCTTTTAAAGAGAGAAGTCAAGGAGACTGAATTTGGTTTATGGTAGCCATGCTTAATACACTAAGACGTTGCATAGAAATTTGGGATTATAGAATGCTCATTTGACTAAGCATCTCCAGCTTTGTATCTTTTAGAAACCCAGCCTAAACAGGTTCTCTGGTCGAGGGAAAGAAACTGATGTGGTCAAAAACAGGGGATATTTGGAGTAGCAGTATTTCTTGGGAGAGGCTCTCTGTTGCTGTGATATGACTAGACGTTATGCTTTATACAAACTCAAGGTGGCTTTTCAACTATAATAAAGATTCTTCTTTTTCTGGCAATTCACAAAGCCCCTAAATAGAATGATATAACTTTACTTTTGTGACAAAGTAAAATTTTCTCTGAACTTACACTGACCCTTTGCTTGCTGGTACCAAGAAACTCTTTCCCTTTAAATTCCTTCTTAGAGTCAACTATTCCTAGATCAAGATGTAAGTTTCCATAGGATTGCAATACCTGCCCCCCTCAAAGCCCACCAAATTCGGGGGTGGCACTTGGTCCCTTTTGTTTCTTTCCCCTATAAAGCCCTTTTCACTCATCATATCTGGGAGACACTCTCTGGAACATTGTTCCAGTTGCAACAGCCTGAATAAAGTATCCATTCCCTAGCAATGTTGGTCCAGGAGAATTTTTTAAAATTTGACAGTTTCTAAAAGATGTAAATTACTAGCAGACTTAAAAAAGAAAAAAAGTTTAAAAATAGAGACATAGTCAGACCAAGAGGGTTTATGACTGGTAAGGGGGAGAGGGGCTATCTTTCAGAATAGCTGAGTGACTCATTACCCAAAAACATTTCCGTTCAGTTACAAGGAAGTCTCACCTTTGATAGAACAGAAAGCTTTTTTTTCAGAGTTCAATCAATTAAAAGAGACATGAAAGTAGATTTTCTGAATATCTATAGAATGTTAACAATAATAATTTTAGCTCCTATCTATGGCATACCTACTATATCAATACATAAATATTATCTAGAATTATGCATGGACATGAGGAAGAAATTATATTAGTTTTCTATTGCTGCATAATAAATTACGGCAAATTTAGCAGCTTAAAACAACACCTATGATCTGTTTCTGTAGGTCAGAAGTCCTGGTGAGCTCAGGTGGTCTCTGCTGTTACCACAAAACTGGAATTATGGTGTTAACCGAGCTGAGGGCTTCTCTGGAGAACTGGAGGTGGAAACCATCTCCAAGCTCAAGCAGGTTGTTGACAGAATGCATTTCTTTGTGGTTGTGCAACTGAGATCCCTGTTTCCTGGCTGGCTGCTGGGCATCACTCTCTGCTCCTACAGGGCAGCTGCATTTCTCTCTCCATCTTTAAATCAGCAGCAGCACTTTGAGACCTTCTTGTACTTCAGATCTCTCTGACCTCCCCTTCTGCTGCCTTCTTCTACGTTTTAAAAGGCTTATGTAATTAGATCATGCTCCCTTGGATAGTCTCCAAAGTTTAAGGTCCACTGATTTGAATCTTAAATTACAACTGCAAAGTCCCTTCAAAGCAATACCAAAATCAGTGTTTGAATGACCAGGGGATGGGTATCTTGAAGGGAGACAGGACAATCCTTGGAATTCTGCCTAACATGTTAGTTGCATTCTCAAAGGCCTAGAATTTCTTAAAGTAAGCATGTTGAAGTCATGCTAACTGTTTGAATTCCTACTGTAATTTTTCCATCTTTGTGTTGACTTCACTCTCATCCATGCATCTAAGAAGCCACTTCGGAAAGAGAATTCTTTTTTTGACGAATAACACTCCCAGCACCCCTTCACCCCCAACAATACACATACACATACACACAACACACATACACACTTTTAGTACTAAGGTAACTCAGAATATTGATTTTTACTTTCCTATTGAGGAAAAATTTGCCACAGACACGTTAACCCAAAAGATCAACAATGACAAAATAAAACAATAGGGAAATTATATGGCACTAATTTTGGATTATAACTAATTTGCAAGGTGAAGCAAAGACATTGATGCTTGCGATCATGCTCTAGACACATTACCACGCCCCCAGTCTGAACTCTCAGAATCAGCTCTGAATCATGTCAGCTTCACGATGCTCCTTTGTCGTGAATCCTATATCAAAGTGCCAAAGCCATTCAACGGACTATTCTTTGTAAGTGCTGAATGCTTGTGTTTTTACCAATTTGTGGTATCCCATTGAAGCTCAGATGTCACAGTTTGTGAACAAATGATTTCCTTCCCTCTTTCCCCTGTCAGATTGCCAAGAAGCTGGCAATTAACCGAAGCTGGTTCTACCAGATAACGCTTCATGCTGGCAAGTGTGAAGTGCCCCTAGAGAGACCCCTGTCCTGTAATTCCAGAGCTCAGCCGGGAGGAATTGGCTTACTGGCATCTGTTAGGAAATAGAGACCCTCCTTGAGTGTTAATATTTCTCACTGTATCTCCACTCTGCTCTAATCTGACAGCACTTGGCTTGTTTCCTGTTCATGCTCCATTAATTTCTATCTCAGGATCTTTGTTTATGCTTGTCCCATACCTGAAAACTTCCTTCTTCCTTTCTACTTATTTAGAAGGTTATAAATTCTTGATTTGATTTCTTTATAGACGTAGGCCTGTTCGGGTTATCTATTTCTCCTTGTGTGAGTTTTGGTAGTTTGTATCTTCCGAGGAATTGGTCCATTTCATCTATTATCAACTGTGTGGGCATTTGTTGCTCATAGTTCATAGCATGCTTTTACTACCTTTTATTATTATTTTAATGCACATGAGATCAGTTTTGATGACCCCTCTTTCATTTCTGACATCAGTGATTGGTGTCTTCTCTCTGTTTTCTTGGCGCCAAATAAGAACAAATCCAGACTTAGTTAAGGAGAGACTGTATTGAAAAGACTATGGCAATAGGGAGAACACTCCAGACACAGGATTTACAAGCCTGTCAAAATCAAACAGATAAAAAAGCTTTCCTTTTATAGGAAGGGGTAAGTAGAACTAGCAGGAACTTCTCAGGGGAAATGGAATGGGAATGAACAGACAGCATAATTAACCTGGTCCCGTAGGAAGTGTTCCTGTCTCTCACTGTGGTCAGCTGATTCTCAGGATGAGATGTTAAGCAGGAATATTGTGTGTTTTACTGCTTGCTCACACCTGGGGACAAGCCAAAGTTCAGGGGCCTGTGGGGAGGAGACAAGCCTGCCGAAAGATTGGCCAAGTCAATGTAGAGGGTAAGTTATGGACAATTGTAAACACTTGGTCATTGCTCAGCCCGGCTAGACATTTATCAATTTTATTGATCCTTTACAAAGAGCCAGCTTTTGGTTCTTTGATTCTCTCTGTTGTTTTCCTGTTTTCACTATCATTCATTTCTGCTCTAATTTTTATTCTTTTTTTATTCTACTTGCTTTAGGTTTAAATCGCTCTTCTTTCTATTTTCTTAGGTGAAAGTGTGTATTATTGTAATATAAGATCTTTTCTCTTTTCTAATATACACATTTAGTTCTATAAAATTTCCATCTGAGTATTACTTTTGCCATAGTTTGCACATTTTGATAAATTGCATTTAAATTTTCAATTAGTTCAAAATATTTTCTAAAATTTTTTTCTTGAGACTTCAATGTACATGTTATTTAGAAGTGTATATTTAATCACTGAATATTGGGGATTTTCCAACTATCTTTCTGTTATTTGTTTCTAGTTTCATTCCATTATGGTTTGATAATACACTTTATTTTTATTTTTACGAATTTGGTAAGATGTGTTTTATTCTTAGAATGCCATCTATCTTGGTGAATGTTCCTTGTGAGCTTGAGAAGAATGTGTCTTCTGCTATTGTTGAAGGAAACATTCTATAAATATCAGTCATATCAAGCGGATTGAGAGAACTGTTCAGGTCAACTATATCCTTCTTGATTTTCTGCCTGCTTGAACTATCAAATACTGGTAGAGTGTGTTAAGGTCTCCAACTATACTTGTGGATTTGTCTATTTCTCCTCGCAGTTCTGTCAGCTCTTGCCTCACGTATTTTTATGCTCTGTTAGCTCTTACGTGTTTAAGTTTGTTATGTCTTCTTGGAAAACTTACAGCTCGTTGTCTCTGATAATCTTCCTAGTTCTAAAGTCTGCTTTCTCTGAAGTTGATATCACTATTCCAGTTTTCTTTTGATTAGTGTTAGCATAGTGTGCAAAGTTTCCCTTTACTTTTTATATATTTGAGCCTTTTTTTTTGAAGTGGGTTTCTTGAAGACAATATACAATTGGGTTTTGTTCTTTTCATTCACTCTCACAATCTCTGTCTTACATTGGTATATTCCTTCTACATATTTAGACCTTATTCATTGTGGTAGGTAGAATACTGTGCCCCAAACATATTTGTGTCCTAATATCTGGAACCTATGAATATGTTGCATTTCAAGACAAAGGGGACTTTGCAAATGTGATTAAAGTTGGGATGGGGAGATTATTCTGTATTTTCTGGATGCGCTTAATCTAAATCACAGTGAAAAAGGAAGGCGCATGGGGAGGTCAGAGTGATGTAATGTGAGAAGGACTCCAGCTGCCATTGCTTGTTTTAAAGGTAGAAGAAGGTGTTCATGAGCTAGGGAATGCGGGCTGCCTCCAGAAAGGAGAAAAAGACAAGGAAACAGATCCTACCAAGAGCCTAAGAAAGAAACGCAGCCCTCTGACACTTTGATTTCAGCCCAGTAAGACTGTCCCAGATTTCTGACCTATGGTCATGAAAGATAATAAATTTATGCTCTTTAACTCTCTAACTCTGTGGTACTCTGTTATGGCCCCAATAGAAAACTAACAAACCCAAATTTCAGGATCAAATCCAGCCTAAATCTCTCTGGTATTTGTGCCACTTATATATCAACCTGGCCTTGAGTTCAATTCCTGTTGCGCTAAAACACTCTCCTTACATTCTTAACTGTTCTTTGCGTGTTAGTTACTATCTATGAGGCAAAGTTAGTGTGTGTCTGTGTTGTTGCTGTCGTTCTTCAGCAATGCCACACCCAGTTAAATTAACATTTATTCCTAATTTTTTTTCAGTTTTTACATGTTACCTAGACTTGTGCTGGAAATATAAAAGAATAAGGCCAATTTCATTGAAGATAAGGGCTATGTGCTAATGTTAGGTAATCACAGATTCTAATTCCATGTTACTTAACATGACACCCAAACCTCAGTTTTCTCATATGTAAAATAGGAATAAAAATACCTACCCCAGGAATGTATATAAGGATTACAGACAGAAGCATGCAAATTGTTTGCCACTGAGTAGGTGTTTAGATATTATTCTCAGCACTTGATTCTCTTAATAGAAATAGAATATACACAATAATTATGAGCATAAAATTTTCACTCTGTTATTCTATTTAAAAAAATTGTCATAGGAGACAAAAAGAAAGTTTGTAGCTTGCATTTTCTTGAATTATTACACACAAATACTGTAATTCTTGAGAGTTAATAGTCTGTCCCTTAGATGATCCCATGTTCACTCCAATGGTATATAAGTAAATATGACACTTGTGCATGCATCACTCATTTCCATGGTCTGAAAATAACAATTAAACTGTTTTCTTTCATTTAGCTCATACTCGTTAGCTAATTGGACATGCATTACATTATTTCAAAATTTAATCTTGTCAACAAAAATAGGCACTTCGCATGATTATTTCTATGTTAATGTATTTTTAGACAGCTAGGCATGTGACATCCTATTACAATGGATTTTGTTTTCACAACACACAAAAAAAACTTTTATTAATTTGAGTTTTGGGGGCGTTTTGAAAGTAATTTAATTAAATATAATTGATATAACTTTTATTTGACAATACTTAAAACAGATGCACAGAGAAGATTCAGAAGGGAGTTTAAAAATCACCCGTATATTTTCAAATCTAATCATTCCTTTTATATATATATCATATATATGATATATATGTATAATATATATGATATTTATATTATACATGCATAACCATATAACATCTAATATATATATATCATATACACACATATATTTATATGTGTTTTAAATGAATAACTTCTTTTAAGTTTCTCCAATGCTGCGTAGTTGAAGAAAAGTGGTTACTCTGTCTGACACTTACTTTGTCTTCTGGTCGGCCACGTCAGCAGACAATTCTACGTGGGTCTATCATGTTCTTGCATATCCGGTGAACAGAGGCACAGAGGTCATTTTTAAAGACTATCTTTTCAAGGATATTTATCATTTAAATAACCTTGGAAGATAGAGATTGTATCTTCCTCCAGAACAGAGGGAAGGCTTCTGTACATTCCAGTCTAATATATTTAATGTTTCCCTCCATGGCACATTTTGTGCAGGTGTGCTTGCAGTCCATTATAAAATATATGGGTTCCCCAAACCTAGGGTTTCTCTCTTGTAACACACTTGGCTTGTGCAAGCATCCTGTGGCCATCCTTGTGTCAGCCTATGGGAATTGGGGATTGGGAAAACTGAGGAAAAATGATGCTATTCTGGCTACTGTTATTTCTGTGAATAGTAAACTTTCCTTTGACTCTGACCCAGGACCTTTGCTTTCTGCCAGCATCCATAAATCTTTGGCAGGCTAACTTGTTAGTTTGCTGCTAGAGTAAAATCTCAGACCCATTACAGTTCTTGACAGAATGAAATATTAGTACATATTACAAAAGAATTGCTTCATGTCAACAAAATAAATCAGTTATGTGTATGCTCATTTTCAAGAAATCTAGAAACATGACTTTCACACATTTTCGGAAGTGGCTTAGTGTAATGAGACTAGTACTGGGCTTATGGTGAAGACGCTGGACCCTATTCCAGCTTCTCCTTTACCTCAGTTTGTGAACTGAACTAACTTACTTTTGTTCAATATGTTTCTCATATAGTAACTCATTTATTTTTCACAAATTCAAAATGTAGTAGGTTTTAAACTGCATTCTTCTTTATAAAAGAACATTTATTTTTCTGTTTCCCCTAGTTGATACTTGTAATTTATGCAATTTTATTGTTGTCTGATATATTTATTCTGGAGGTGGGAGGTATGGAGGATATAGGATGTTGGAGAGGACCACATACAATGTTTGGTTCATGATTTTAAGTTTACTTCCGATCTTACTGGAAACGTTTCAGTGTTCATGGGTATTTCCCATGTTCCGTAAGATGCTAAGAATTCACTAGAGAAAGATATAACTCCTTTAAGGTCAAAAGGGGAGTAAAGGTTACATTGGCCTGCATGCATCTCTTGACAAGATATCTACTACATGTCATGGGATATGGAATTTAATAAAATTGGTTTTGAAGATTGGACCACAAAGCAAAGTGACTGCAAAGTGTCACAACTGAAGAAAAAAATCTTGTTATTTATTATTTTGATCTAGGCTGAAGGCTTATATTTTACAGTATTTACTCATGATAGTGGTGGGCATAATACTGTTATCAAAGCTTTTTAAATGTTCTGTTTTGAGTGTGATGGTGATTACACTGCTGCGTATATTTGTCCAAAGCCATTAGGCTCTACATTTAAATCGCATAAACTTTATTGTATGTAAACTCTTCCTCATAAAATAAATTAAAGAACATTTTATAAGTTAGTACCTGAAGGAAGGTCTTTATCTTGTCCAAGACAACCTAGGTCCCCGAGATACCTCAGCTTTCAGTGGGGATATCCAGGTTTTCTAGGACACCATGCAATCTTTCATCAGAAGGGACAGCAATGTAAGATTTAATTTATATATGTTTCCCAGATTTACTTTTTACAAAAATAAGTTTCGTTTAGGAGAAAAAGAAAGGGATTGTGAAGGGACTAAGACTATGAATAAAAGTAAGAATGAAAGCAAGGCAGATCCTCAAGAAAAAGTGAAGCCGTAGGTAACCTTGAATTTTGCTCCCAACACAACCTTGATTTAATCTCTCACTTTGCATTTTTCCTGTTTCCTAAAACACACACACAGGACACCAAACCTTCCTCCTCTGTTCGGTGTCTCATTAATGTAAAAACACTTCCTGTCTTTTTAAACCAGGTAAAGAAAGAAATGCAGTTCATTGACTTTATGTTGTTAACTATTTAAAACAAATTTAGACAGCCATGATAGACTATCTTGTATTTATTTAATTATCAGATGATTCAAGCTTGAGTTGCCATTACAAATAATGTCTAGTACAAAACATCATCCTAGACTTACTGGTTTTATAATGAGAAATGTGAAGAGTTAACTGATCATTATTAGGCATAGAATTATCTATAATTTATCCTCATTATCATCTATACTTTTTCTAGCATAGTGCTTGACTTAATATAACAGCTTAAAAAATGTTTTCCTTTCTATTAATCTTCCACAGCCACAGTGAAAATTATGGACTATAATAATCTTTTAGAATTCCACTTATTAAGCTGAGCATCTGCACTGTTCTGGTCAGTTCAGGGTGACATAGCACACATAAAATTAATATCTAGTTCCCATTTACAGCTAGTCATGCAGACATCTCAAGACCATGGACTTTAGAGTTGTACTGTGATAGGATTCCAAAGAAAAGGCAGAATCTAGTGAGGTATTTGCTCAGAATGACTGGGAAAAAAAGAAGGGAAATCAAGGGCAGCACCCAAAATATTTTAGGGTAAAGTTTTGGGGGGTAAGGGTCAGCTGTAAGCAGATGAGACGTAGGTTCTGTAGTGAAGTGTTCATCAACGGTTCTGGAAGTTCAGTACAGGGTGAGTTGAGTTGAAATGGCCAAAGAGTGTCCATGGGACCATGAGCCACTGCAAAACTTCCCTCGTGATTAGGCATTGTGGAATTTGTCACAGGGGTGCACATGAAGATACAGAACTAAGTTTCATAGAGGAAACAAATTTTGTTTAAGAATTTTGTTCAACATATCCACACAGCAAGCAATTAGAGCAGTAGTTCTCAACTTTTAGAGTAGATATTTTTCTCCCAGGATGCTTCTTATAAGAACCAATTCCAAGACTCCATCTGAGAATATTTCTCATTCAATAGTTCCAGGATAGGGACAGAATTTTCATTTAAACAAACACCCTAGGTAGACGAGGTGTGGATCCAATGTTTAAAATATTAAAGTTAAGCTCCAAGTATCATGGTTATTATTCTAAAATGTATTTATTTTCTATGTACCTTCAAAATATTTTTAGACATTAACATTTGAGTCTGATGCAGTTTGTCTATAAGCATTGGTGATCATTAGGCAAACGGTACAGCAAAAAGAACCCATTTTCGAAATAAAAATTGTACAAGGTAACAGTCACCATTTGATACTTATTAGCCATGAAACTCTCTCAACCTCATCTTTGAAACCAGGGAATAGTGGTGCTTATAATGTAGGGTCATGTGGAGAATTAAATGAGGAAATGCATGCTAGATGACCAGCAAATGCCCAGAATAAAGTGGGCATATTACAAATGTGATTCTCCAAACTGGGCAGCATGAAACAGCTATATATATATCCAAAGCAATTTGTTTTGATCAGTTAATGATTTTTTTTATTATTATTAGTTTTTCAAACTAATTTTAAACTTACAGAATAGTTGGAGAGTTAATACAAATGTTTCTGTTATATTTTTTATAAGATGCTGCCTGCTTCCACTAATGTTAACATCTCACAAAACAATAGTACAATTAGCAAGAGTAAGAAATTGACATGCACACAATAATATGAACTAAACAAAAAATTTTTCTGTTATTTTTATCAATTATTCAAATAATATCTTTTTTCTCTTCTGGATCGTATCCAAGATCCTACATTGCATTTACTTATTTCCCCTTTGTCTTTTCTGGTCTGTAACAGTTTTTCAGTTTTTCCTTGTCTCTCATGACTTTGACACTTGGATAGTACTGATTTGAATGAGTTCATGCATTTTTGGCAAGAATACTATATCCTTCTCAGTGCTTCACATCGAAGGGATTGATGATGTCAGCATATCTTATTACTGGTGAAGTTTACAATGATCATGTGTTTAAACTGGTATATGCCAGATTTCTCCATTGTAAAGTTATTTATCTCTCCCTTTGTAGTTAATAAGTATGTTAAGGGAGCTACTTCAAGACTTTGCAAATCCTGTGTTTTCACAAATTTCTCCTCCCTAATTTTAGCAGCCATCAATGGGTTGTTTTCTACAATTTTTACTTCGGTGTTTACTGAAGTGATCTCCTTTTTCCACTTTTCTTCTACATTTATTAATTGGGTTCTACTGCAAGGAAAAGTTATCTCTTCTCTCCCATGTATTTATTTATTTTATTAATTTTACATCAGTATGGACACATAGATATTTATTTTTCTTCAATTAAAATACAATACTTAAGTTAAAAGTCTTTTATTAGCTACTTTGATTAGGCTTTTTGCCCTAAACTGAACTTGTGTCTTAAGGTAAAATGATTGTTCTACCCTAACCAATCTTTTCCAAAATGGTATCTAAATATTGTAGAAACAAACAAAAACATCATAGTAGTCACACAGCTACTTAAAGCAATAATATTGAAAGGGTAGAAACATCAGATTTACATAGTGCTGGGTACGATTCTTAATTTTACAACTCTCTAACAGTCACAGTGAAAAATTGTGCAATGTATCAGATACTCATTTCTTCATTTTTCGAAGTGCACAAGTGAAGTATACAAGTATACAAGTATAAATACATCCTCTTTGCACAATTATTATTAGAAAAATGCATATAAGTTATTGTTATTTTATCTGGTATGTAGTCAGTGCAAAATAAATTGAATTTATTATACTGTGTGAGATGATGAATCTTTATTTTCAGAATTTCTTGGCAGGGAACAAAGCATTTAACTTTTTCTCATGTTATTTTTCCTAGCACTAAAATTGAAACAGTAGTATTTGCCATATCTAACTTCCACAGGAGAATTCTCAGAGGTTCAGTGGTCTACAGTTCTTTGTAAAATGTTCTCCAAAGGAAGAAAAAGATGAATCCTACCTTTAAAATGCCTGATGGTTCTCTTTTTATTTTGGAGGCACGTTATATGACAATTATGTGTTTTGCACTAAATCTTTCAAAGGACATCTCAGAAAGCTGCCATTACTGAACGTGGTCCAGAGCAAGAGAAGCTTTTCCAAGGTGATCAAGGACACAGAATACTTAGCCCCTAGACTCTGGCAGATCTCATGGAGATGATCTGCGATGACCGTCACAAGCCTGATAGAAGATTCGAAGAAGACTCCCTATAGTTTTGAAGCAAGACAAGTTCCTCCTAAATAAAAATGTTCTGTGAGAAACACGGAGATTGATATTGACAGCTTGATATTGACTTATAGTGGAGCTGGGGGAGTTGCCATTTTGGACGCAAGATGACTTTGTCGTATGAAGCGCCTATCGTGAATCAGATTTTATCTGATTAGGATAACCATATATCTCAGTTTGACCAGTACAGACATGGTTTAAACTCAATGCCTCAGCATAGTTACTAGTCATTCCCTCTTTACTCTCAAAACTGTTTTGACTAGATCATAAGTATATGGTCACTCTATATGTTATACATCAAACTGTAAAGTCGAGTTTGACTCATATGACCGCACCATCAAATTGAAGAAGTGTGTAAAGAATTTGCCCTGACACGTCCTGCAGGTCCAAGCAGTATTTTGAGCAACTTTTCCCTGTACAGTTTGAATTTAGCAGTACCTATTATTTGTATGTTATCTCAGAAAACATTGTTTTGAAAAAAGGATTCCATATCACATTTAAGGAAGACAATGGTCTAATGCCCTTGGAAGTCTTGGATATTATTAGAAAGTAGAGAGGTAGAAAAAAGTAGTGGTTAAGAGTCTGCTTTCTGGAGATAGATAAAGTTCAAATCCATAGTTTTATGAGTGCTTAACTCTTAACTCAGACTTTTAAGCTAACCTAATTCTTATAAAGTGTGTACCCTGGACAATATGTTTCACCTCTCTGTGCTTTCTTTTCCTCATCTACAAAAGATTATGACTATGATCTTAGAACTGTGCTTGGCATATAATTAGCACTTGATTTTTTTTTATCATTGTCATCATAGGTTAGTCTTCTGAAAAATTGAAATTGTTTATTGAATATCTAGCTATAGTGCTAAATAAAAAACAAACTAAGAGTTCCCACTGTTTTGGAAGATTCTGTTTTCTGAACTGCACACTAGCTCTGGTTTAGCAACCTATATATAGCACAGAGAGATAGGTTCATGAAGAAAGTAATGGAATTGAGGGCCAGGGGAAAGATATCTCTCTACTACATCTATTGACGTATTCTCAAAATGATTTTTCCCAGTCCCTGTGCATCTGTGCTCTGTTTAGGTAGATGTTTTATTAACTCAAGGGAGGAATGCTTCTACAACTAGACGCGATAAATTATACAACTCAACCCAGAAGTTGAACCTGTCACAGTTACTTCAGTCTTCTTATGACAGTCAAAGAAGCAAGTAAAAAGGGAGTCCATGGGGAACCAAGGTTTATAACAGACACCAGGGAAGTGTACTTCCTTTGTAATCCTTTGTTCAGTGTTAAAAACATTAAGCACTACTGTAGTGTTTATAGGCAGAGCATTGACCTCTTACAAATAAAGCTTAGTTGCACCTGAATAGCAAAATGTGGGCAAGCTGAGGCAATGTCTAAGGACAAAAAGACATAGCAGCTTTGCAGACATAGCAACACATTTATAAAAGGTTTATGGATTTGTCAAAACTGATTCAACTCTATGCTTAAGATATGTGCATTTCACAATATAAAAATTATACCTATGTGTAATATATGTAAACATAGCTTTATTTATCATATATACACTTCATATACACATATATATTTGTTCTATATGTTTATAATAATATCTATACATAGCAAAAGTTGAAAGAATGAAAAGAAGAAATAGAAAATTTCACAATCATCCTAGATGAACACTTTAATACATCTCTCAATATAAGTCCCAAGTCTAAGGCAATATTAGCAAATGAAATCCATTCATGTATAAAATGGATAGAACATCATGATCAAGGGGGTTATTTCAGGTGTGGAAAAATCAATTAAAATTAACATTTAATTATCAATCCAGTAAATATTAGTGAATATTCCTAGCCAGGGCCTGGCTAGCACATAGAAAATTCAAATAATATAAAGCCAAAATTGAATCACTTAGTGGTTTTTTTTTTTTTTGAGGTGAACTTGATATAACAAAGTTAATCATTTTAAAGGGTAAAATTCGGGGCCAGCCCAGTGGCTCAGCAGTTAAGTCTGCACATTCCGCTTCTCACTGGTTTGGCTCCTGGGTGCGGATATGGCACTGCTTGGCCAAAGCCATGCTGTGGTAGGCATCCCACGTATAAAGCAGAGGAAGAGGGCATGGATATTAGCTCAGGGCCAGACTTCCTCAGCAAAAAGAGGAGGATTGGCAATAGGTACCTCAGGGCTAATCTTCCTCAAAATAAATAAATAAACAAACAAACAAACAAATAAATAAATGAAGTGTAAAATTCAGTGGCATTTAGTGCATTAACAACTTTGTCAATTCCAAAAACATTTTCGTCACGCCAAAGTGAAATCTTATACCCGTTAAGCAATGACTGCCCACTTCCCCTTCTACTAGCCCCTAGCAACAATTAATCTGCTTTCTCTATCTACAGACTTACTATTCTGGATATTTCAGACACCTGGGATCATAAATATGTGATCTTTTGTGTCTGGCTTCTTTCACTTAGCAGAATGTTTTTGAGGTTTGTACAGACTATAGCATGTATCAGTACATCACTCCTTTCTATGGCCAAATAATATACTACATTTTCTTTCCCCACTTATCTGTTGCCAACTTTTGAGTATTGTGAATGGTGCTGCTATGAACATTTATATACAATTATTTATTTGAATTCCTATTTTCAGTTCTTTTGGATATATATACCTAGGAGGGAAACTGCTGGATTGTATGGTAAATTTATGTTTTACATTTGAGAAAACTGCCAAGCTGTTTTCTAAAGTGGCAATACCACATTATATTACCCCCAGCAAAGTTAGATGGATCCAGTTTCTTCACATCCTCACCAATACTTGTTATTATCTACTTTTTTTTTTGTTATGAGTGTTCTAGTAGTAGATATAAAGTGATATCTCATTGTGGTTTTTATTTGCATTTCCCTAATAGCTAGTGATGTTCAGCATTATTTTATGTGCCTATTAACCATATGTACATCTTCTTTGGAGAAACATCTATTCAACAACTTTGCTCATTTTTTAATTAGATTGTTTGTCTCTTGGTTGTTGAGTTGATTTCATAAAATGAGTTAGGGACTATTCCTCTTCTACTTTGTGGAAGAGTTTGGGAGGATTGTTGTTAATTTGTTAATTCTTGGTAGAATTCACTAGTGAATTCACCTTGTCCTAGGCTTTGTTGGGAGATTTTTTATTATTAATTCAATTTCTTTACTTGTTATAGATATGTTAATATTTTCTATTCCTTTCTGAGTCACTTTTCATAGTTCACATATTTCTAGAAGTCTCTCCATTTCATCTAGGTTACCTAAATTTTTGGCATAAAATTACTCATAATATTCCCTTTTAATCCTTTTTTTAATTCTGTAAGGTCTGTAGTACTGTCTCAACCCTCATTTCTGATTTTAGTAATTTGAGTCTTCTCTTTCTCTTCTTAATTATCTAAGGTAAAGATTTGTCAATTTTATTGATCTTTTCAACAAAACCAACATTTGAGTTTCCTGATTTTCTCTGTTGTTTTTCTCATCTCTATTTTGTTTGTCTCTGCTCTATTATTAAGTATTTCTTTCCTTCTGCTAGCTTTGGATTTAGTTTAGTCTTCTTTTATAGATCTTTTGGGTGTAAAGTTATTATTGACTTCAGATCTTTCCTTATTGGAGGCATTTCCAGCTATAAATTTCCCTCTGAGCATTGCTCTCAATGCATCCCATAAACATTGGCATATTGCATTTTATTTTTAATCATCTCAAAATATTTTCTAATTCACCTTGTGGTTTATTTTTGCCCTATTGGTTATTTCAACCTATTAGAAGTTTTCAGTTTTCCTTTGGTTATTATTTCTAGTTTCATTCCATTGTAGTCACAAAAGATATTTTGTATAATTTCAATCTTTTGAAAATCACTGAGCCTTTCTTTGTGGCCTAACATATGTTGTATCCTCAAAAATGTATTACATGCACTAGAGAAGAATGTGTATTCTGCTTTTTATAGGTAGGATATATAAATAAATATATATATATATATAAAGTTATACAAACAATTTATTATGTCTACTTGATTTATAGTATTGCTCAAGGCCTTTATTATCTTATTAATTTTCAATCTGTTCTCTCTAGCCATTGCTGAAAATTAGGTCTTGAAGTCTACAAGTGTTACTGTAGAACTATCTATTTCTCCCTTCAATTATGCCCATTTTTGCTTCTTATATTTTGGGTTTTTTTGGTTATGTATGCATATGTTTTATAATTATTGTATGTTTTGATGAATTTATTCTTTTCTCAATATATAAATGTCCTTCTTTATCTCTTTAACAACTTCTGACTTAAAGTTTGTTTTGTCTGATGTGAGTATATTCACCACATCTTGAATATGTTGACTCATGTTTTTCATCAAATATGGGGAGTTACAGTCATTAATTTTTCAAATCTGTTTTCTGTCCCTTTATCTCTCATGGCTCCTTCTGGGACTCCCATTAAGCTTATATGGATATACTTGATGGTCTCTTACAGGGCTCTTCATTTTTCTTGCCTTTTTTCTTTCTGTTCTTCCGACAGGATAATTTTAATTGACCTGTCTTCAAGTTCACCAAATATTTCTTCTGCCTCTTCAAATCTGGTATTGAAACTCTAGTAAATTTTTTTTTTATTGAGTTATTGATAGGTTACAATCTTGTGAAATTTCAATTGTACATTACTGTTTGTCAGTCATGTTGTAGGTGCACCACTTCACATTTTGTGCCCACCCCCCACCCCACCTTTCCCCTGGTATCCACTAAACTGTTCTTGGTCCATAATTTTAAATTCCTCATATGAGTGGAGTCATACACAGATTATCTTTCTCTCGCTGGCTTATTTCGCTTAACATAATTCTCTCAAGGTCCATCCATGTTATTGCAAATGGAATGATTTTGTTCTGGAACTCTAGTAAATTTTTAATACCAGTTAATGTACTTTTCATTACCAGAATTTCTGTTTGGCTCTTTCTTTATAATTTCTATCTCTTTAATGAAATTCTCTATTTGTTGAGACATTATTCTCCTGTTTCCTTTCAGTTTTTTGCCTATACTATCCTTTAGTTCTTTGAAACTGCTTAAGAGCTTTCATGTAAGTTCTTTGTCTAGTAAATCAAATGTATAATCTTCCTCAAGTACAGTGTCTGTTAATTTCTTTCTTTACCTGTGAATGGATCATGCATTATTGTTCTTTGTAGTCTTCATATTATTTTGAAAACTAGACATTTTGAATATTATAATATGGTAACACTTGTAATCAGATTCTTCCATTTTTCAGGGTTTGGTATTCCTTGCTGTGGTGATCTCTTAAGTCTCTATTCCTTTAACCTGGGGTCAAAGAGTGGTTTGACACAGACTTCCTTAAATGCTTGGAGCCAAAAAGAAAAAAAGAAAAGAAAAGACAATGTTCTCTTAGTCTTTGATGATTGGCTCTGTGTTAGGGCACTCTGCCAACACTTATAAAGAACGTTTAAAATCTGCCTGAGAATTTTCTTCCTATGTGCATGGAAAGTAAAGATCAGCCACAGGTAAAAGTTTATGGTCTTCTCAAGTCTTTCTGATTACTTATCATACCATGGGCCTGTGTGTGGCTTTCCAGATTCCCCATTATTTGTGGGAGTTTTTCAAAGCCTCTCTTATTCTTTGAAGTAACTCATTTACCAGCTTTCTCTCCCAGGATTTTGGCATGCTTGTTGTTTTTCCCAGCTGTAGTCCTTTGCCTCTGTTGGAAGTGGCTTTTTCACTTGCCTGTCAGTTTTCTAGGAATGTCCTCTTCTTAGAATTTTTTCTGTCCTGATAGGGTTCTAATGTTATGTAAAACAAATGCAATTACCTTATGTTGATCCTTCAGAAACTCTTAAGCAGATCAAAACAGACAGACACAATTGCTGGTAGACAAAATCTCCTTGCTCCCTCTGGAACCAGGCACCCACATTGTGAACATAGACTGTTCTTTTCATGACCACCATCATGTAGGGAGGAGGTAGACTGAAGTTAAAAGGCCTCAAAGTTCTCTTATTGTATTTCAGTCACCCTTTTCCTGATTCACCATTCACTTAGTTGCTCTAGACCTTTATTGTTTTCCATAGTTCTGATAAACTTTATTCTGACACTTTTTGCTCATATTGTGAGGTTTGTACGGAAGAACAGGTCTTCAGGATTCTCCATTCCACTATTTTCAATGACATCACTAAATTGAGTAGTTTTTGCTGCATATCAAACCATTCAAAATATTAGTGGCTTATACATAAGCATTTATTTAGCATATCATTCTGTAGATTAGCAGTTTGGGCTGGACTCATTTGGGCAGCTCTTTCCATCTGGGCCAGGCTCAGCTCATCTTCTCGAAGCTGAGGCTCAGAACTCACACAAATATGCTGCATTCTGTTGAGAAAGGCAAACCACAACCCATCCTTGACCAGTTGTGTGGAGAAATAGACACCAACCCTTCATGAGAGGAGCATCATTCTTGGAGTGACAAAGGTGGCTGAGTTGGGAATTGGACTTCCACATAAATCTGATAGGAATTAAGGGTATCATCCCTTCTTCCTGCTGGAAGCTCTGTCAGAGGAAGCCCATTAAAGTAGAAAGTTTAAATAAGATGCAGAGCTTCATAATATAATATCAAAATGTCCAGGTTTTAACTGAAAGTCACTAATCATATCAAGAAGCTGGAAGATATGGAACTGAATGAAAAAAGACAAGCAATGGATGACAACACTAAGATGACAAAGATATTAGAAGTATCAAATAAATACTTTTCAGGAGACATCACAAAAATGCTTCAATAAACTATTACAAAAATACTTCAATAATCTATTACAAAACCACTAGAAACAAATGAAGAAAATAAACTTTAAAAAAGAAAAAGAAAGTCTCAGCAAAGAAATAGAAGATATAAAAATTAACCAAATGGGGCCAACCCAGTGGCACAGCAATTAAGTGCACATGTTCTGATCTGGCGGCATGGGGTTCACCGGTTCAGATCCCGGGTGTGGACATTGCACTGCTTGGCACACCATGCTGTGGTAGACATCCCACATACAAAGTAGAGGAAGATGGGCATGGATGTTAGCTCAGGGCCATGCTTCCTCAGCAAAAAAGAGGAGGACTAGCAGTAGTTAGCTCAGGGCTAATCTTCCTTAAAAAAAAACACTATTGATAAACAAAAATGGAATTCTAAAAAACCTTTAAGTAATCCACAGTAAGACAAAACAAACTAAGCAGAGAACTGTATAACAGAGAGAAGAAAAAGAAAATAAAAAATGAAATAGCATACTTAAGATTCCTTACATATCAATAATTACATTAAATGCGAATGGTTAAATTCACCAATTAAAAAACAGATTGTCAGTTTAAAAATGCATTATCCAAAATATATACAAGATATAACATCAAATATAATGATATACACAGGTTGAAAGTAAAAGCATGCAAAAAGTTACATCATGCAAATGTTAATCAAAAGAAAGTAGGAGTTACTATATTATCAGGTAAAATAGATTTCAGAGCAAAGGCATTTACCTGAGACAGACATGAACATTATATAATGATTAAATGGTCAGTTCACCAAGAAGACAAAGTAATACTAAATATGTATGTACCAAACAATGAAGCTGCAAAATATGTGAAGCAAAAACTGAGGGAACTGAATGGAGAAAAAGACAAATACACATTTATGTTTGGAGAATTCAACACATCTCCCTCTCTACTACTGATAATATAGCTAGAGAGAAAATCAGCAAGGATGCAGAAGAACTCGACAACACCATCGAGCAGCACAATTTAATTGGCATTTAGGGGCCCCTTTATCCAACAACAGACGAATATACTCTTTTCAAATATTTATGGAACATATAACAAAATGAATCATGTACTGAGTCAGAAAACAAAATGTAACAAATTTTAAAGAGTTGAAATCATACAGAGTGTATTCTTTGACTGCAATGGAACCAAACTAGAAATCAATAGCTTAAAGATAACAGAAAAATCTCAGAACACCTGGAAACTAAAAAACACACTTTTAAATATGACATGAATCTAAGAGAAAGTCTCAAGGAAAAAAATTTTAAATACATTAAACTGAATGAAGATGAAAACACAACATATTCAAACTTTGTAGGAGACATGTAAAGTAGTACCATGAAAGAAATTTATAGCACACTTTAGGGAAGAGAGAAAGACTTAAATCAGTCAAACTTCACTTCAAGATTGTCGAAAGAACAGAGCAAAATAAACCAAAAGCAAGCCGAAAGAAGGAAATGATAAAGATAAGAACAGAAATCAATGAAATTGGAAACAAAGTAGAGAAAGCCAATGAAACAAAGAGCTGTTTCTTTAAAAAGATCAATAAAATAGACAAACCTCTGGCAAAGCTGTGAGAGAGAGAGAGAGTGAGAGAACAGCAATTACTGATATTGGTGATGAAACAGAAAATATTACTAAAGGCCTTGCATACATGAAACAGATAATAAGATAATACCAACGGTGATTTCACAATATAAATTAGATAACTTAGGTGAAATTGACCAATTCGTCCTAAAGCATAAATTACCACAACTCACCCAATATGAAACAGACAATTTGAGTAACAGTATATTTGTTAAGGAAATTGAAATCATAATTAAGAAACTCTCAAACAAGAAATTTCCAGGCCAGATAATTCCATATTTAAAACTCAATCAATGTAATCAATGTACTGTACTATATTAATAGGCTACGAAAGAAAAATCTTATGATCATATGAATCAATATAAAAAGAGAATCTGAAAAAATTCAACACCAATTCATGGTAAAAATTTTCAGAAAAAACCAAAGGTGTGGTGGAGATCTTCCTCAACTTGATAAAGAGTTTCTAAAATAAACCTTGTGATAACATTATACCATAAGGTAAGAGACTGAATGCTTTACCTCTAAGATAGGAAACAAGAGAAGGATGTCCACTCTTACCGTTCTAATACAACACAGTGCTTCAAGTTCTTCACAGTGCAATAAGATAAGAAAAGGAAATAAAAGGCATACATATCAGAAAAGAAGAAATAACACTGTCTATTTCCAGATGACATCACTGTCTACGTAGAAAATCCCACAGAATTTACAAAAAAATCCTCCTGCAACTAATTCATGAGTTCTCTAGGTCATAGGATACAAGATAAATATACAAAAATAAATTGTTTCTATATACTGGCAATGAACATGTGCAAACTGAGCAGCCACTTAAAAAAGGTACTTTGATGGAAATCTAACAAAACTGAGCAGGACTCGTATGCTGAAAACTACAAAACACTGATGAAAGAAAAAATAATAAATGAAGAAATGAAGATAAAGACTGACTATGGATCAGACAACTCAACAGTAAAAATTCTCCCTAAAGCAATACACAGATTTAACTCACTTCCCATCAAAATGCCAGCAAGAATGTTGTAGATATAGAAAGATTATTTTAAAGTTCATATTTAAAGTCAAAGTAGCTAAAACAATCTTTGAAAAGAAGAAGAAAATGGGAAGAGTTCATCTACATATTCAAAACTTATTACGTTGTAATAATTGCAGTAATCAAGACACAGTCATGCATCACTTAACGACGAGGAGGCATTTTAATAAACGTGTCATTAGGGGATTTCGTCACTGTGTGACCATCATAGAATGTGCTTACACAAACGTAGATGGTATAGCCTACTAAACACCTAGGTTATATGGTACTAATCTATGGGACCACCTTCGTGTATGAGGTCCATCATTGACTGAAATGTTGTTATGTTACTCAGGACTGTATTGTGGTACTGGTAGGGGAACAGACACATAGATTAATAGAAGAGTCTAGAGAACCTAGAAATAGACCCACAAAAATATGTCAATTGATTTTCAAGATGTAGCAAAAGCAATTCAACTGACAAGGCTATCCTTTTCAACACAGTGGCTGGTATAATTAGACATTCAAAAAGAAACAAAAAAGCCTTGACCTAGTCTCACATCTTGTCCAAAATTAACTCAAATTGCATCCTGGACTTAAATGTAAAATTTAAATCTATAAACATTTTAGTAAAAAGGATAGGAGGAAATCAATAAAAAGCATGATCCATTAAAGGAAATATTTACAATATAGATGTCATTGAAATTAAGAAACAGAAAACAACATAAAAACATGTGCTCTGTTAAAGACTCTGTTAGGAGGATGAAAAGACAACTACAGACTGGGAGAATATATTGGTGAACCATGTATCCAACAACGGATTTATATTTAGAATATATAATGAACTCTCAAAACTCAACAGTATAAAAACAAAGAATTCCATATAGAAAATAGGAAAAATATACAGGAGACATTTTACCACAGATCACATACAGATAGCAAATAGGCACATGAGAAGTTGTTCAACATCATTAGCCATGAGGGAAATGCAAATGAAAACTACCACAAGATGATAGTACCCACTGGTCCAAATGGCTAAAATAAAAAACAGTGATAATACCAAAGGCTAGTGAGGATTCAGCTAAACTGGGTCACTCAGATGTAGCTCAGGGGAGTGTAAAATGCTATGGCCACTCTGGAAAACCATTTGGTAGTCTCTAAAAAAGAACCTAAATATACAACCACCATACAACCCAGCAATTGCACACCTAGGCATTTATCCCAGACAAACAAAAATCTATGTTATTATGAAAAAAGTCATCTATAACAGCTAAATATGGAACCATTCAAGTGTCCTTTCATGGTTTAATAAACTGTGGTATGCACATATCATGGAATAATATTCAGTGATAAAAGGGAACAAACTATTGATACATGTAAAAACTTTAGTAAATCTCCAAATAATTATCTGACTGAATAAAACCCACCCCAAAAGTATATATATAGTATGATTTCATTAATATAACATTTGTGAAATGACAAAATCATAGAAATGGAAAGCAGATTAATGGTTGTTAGAGACTAAGGAGGAGAAAGGTTGATGCATGGAAGTGGGTGTGGCTGTAAAAGGCAACATGAGGCATAATTGTGGGGATGGAAATGCATCCTATCTGCAATGCATCAGTGTCAATATCCTGCACGTGATATTGTACTATAGTTTTGCAAGATGTCGCCATTGGGGGAAGCTGGGTAGAGAGTACAGGGGATCTCAGCATTATTTTTTACACTAGAAGGTGAATCTAAAGTTATCTCAAAATAAAAATATATACATTCTCCATATATATATATATATATATATATATATATATATATATATATATGTATAAAGACCTCCTATATATATTTTTAAAAAATGACAGACAACCCATGGAAGAATGAACAAAACGTTAAACCAAAACTTTACAAAAGAGCTTATCCCATTGACCAATAAACATGTAAAAATTTGTTCGACTTCATTTTTTATCAGGAAAATTTGAAATGAATTGCAATGCTATCCTTGTTCACACTCCTCAGAAAAACCAAGATTTAAAAGGCACAAAATACTAAGCATTTTTTAGAATATGGAGCAACCAGAGCTCTCATAACTTGCTTTTAGGAATAAAAAATGAGTGCAACACTGTTTGTCATCTTTAGTAAAGCAGAACATATCCAAACAGTACAACCCAAAAACTCCATTCCTAGGTGTATATCCAAAAGTAATAACACTTATGTTCACCAAATACATGTACAAGAATATTTATAATAACATTATGTAATATCCTCCTACTAGAAACTATGTAAATTATTTTTAACAGTACAGTAAATGAATTGTGGTATATTCCCACCACAGAATGCATACAACTTTGAGGATATAGCATCTACAGATACTTGGAAAAATTTGGACGCATCACACAGACATAATGGTTAGCAGGAAAGCAAGGCAGAACAAAAATGGGGTATTGTTATGAGCTGAATTGTATCCCCTCCCAAAATTCGTATGTTTAAGTCCTAATCTCCAGTGCCTCAGAAAGTGACTGTATTTGGAGATAGGGTCTTTAAAGAAGTAATTAAGTTAAAATGAAGTCATTAGTTTGGGCCCTAATCCAATCAGACTGGTGGTTTTTATTAAGTGTACATGGAATTCTGTTCAGTGTTAACAGTAGCAGAAATAGAATAAGAGAAGTATATGCAGACACACAATCATGAGGGACCTACGCGGCTTGTATTAATGAAGTTGGACAGTGTCAATATGGAGCCATCGCTTATTTTTAAGGTTAGAAGTACCATAATTCTATATGGCTTTTATGTCCTGCACTTTGGCAATAATAGTGGTGTCACAATCTTCTAGGACATAGAGGACAAAGGTCTAAATTAGTCATGAAAAGAGAGAGAAGAAATTGGATTTAGAAAATTCTAAGACAATAAAATTTATACAAAATGTTGACCCATTGTTTGCTTGGTGAGGGAAGAAGTCATTAATGACTACCAGTTTTTAGCTGGATATATATGGATAATATTACCTGAATATTGAAAAGTAGAAGATAAGACACTACTCAAATGACAAGTATTAAGTGACACAGAGGTGTCTGTGAAATATGCTTGAGGAAATGGCCAGTAGGTAGGACTGGATACATAATTTATGAGGCCCAGTAGAAAATAAAAAAGCATGGCCCTTGTTTAAGAATTACTAAAAGTTTCAAGACAGTGACAACAGGGCATTAAACCAAGCCCAGGATTCTTCTGTACAGGGGGCCCTGAGTAACTGCACAGATTTCATGCCCATGCAGCTAGCTCTGCCAGCAGTCAGTAGAAAATCTGGCAGTAAATCTTAGGAGAGAGTAAAAGCAGTGGTGTTATACGTGGTAACTGACATAATGTGGTACTGACTAACAGAAGAGGAAACCCAGGATGGGTCCTAGAAAGGTTACATTTTCAGGGAATTTAAAACACAAAAAAAGATTAAAAAACAATGGTCAGAACATGAGAGGAGAATATAGAAAAAAAAAACTATTAGAATATGGAAATCAAGAAAGAGAAAGCAGCCTGATTGTAAAATACAGAGTAAAACGGGCTAAAGTGGAAATTCAGAAGTAAACTTGAGTAGGTAATTAGAAGCTATAGGTGATTTTAGATCAAAATCATTGGACAGTGGAAGAAATGCCAAAAAGGGATGAAAAGATCAGTACCATTTGAAAAAGGCAAGCAAAGCTTTTAAGACTTTGATTCTGCATAAGTGCCAGTGTAATGATTTTTAATCACTGTGCCTGAAAGCTTTTCAAAACACCATTTTCTTTGATTCAGACAATTTGCTTATTTGGAAATCCCTAAATACTGAGCATTTGTTGGGAGCGTCTCTCAAGGCATAAAATTTTACCTCCCTGAATGGAAGCAAGTGGCTACCCAGTGACGGGATTATCAAGGCTCTCAATTCTCCAGCAGAATTCTATCACTCCAGTTGCCAACATCAGCCAATAAGAAAAGCATTGCTCCTCTGAACTTCTCTTGACCTTGGGAGAAATGTTCTTATGTAGCCTTATGGCCACTTTATTTCCATTAAAAAACATGAGGGTCAAGAAAAGGTATTTTTCTTTTTCTTTTATGCCCCTAGAATTCCATTTGTCTTCTTGTCATAATTTTTTACTTTTTCTTTTTGGTACATATATTTTTCTCTTCAATATTGAAGGATTTGTAAAAAGGATTAAGACTGATGGTGATGGATCTTTTTTCTTATACCAAATGTTTGATATTGAGGGGAATTTAAGGTTTACACTTGCCATTATATCTCAAATGAAAAGAAAAATATCAAATTCTGGATGCCAATAAGTGTCGGGATGCTTCTCTTTAAGACATGACAGATACATTCCTTTTAATGGAGAATGATAATTTCTACATGAAAAGGTAATGATAAGATGCTGTCACTTTAAATTCTTTATCCAAAATCCACTTTTCACTGGGTGGAAGAAATGTAAAGACTTAAATTCCTGCGCTGAACCTAAAAACTAGCATTTAAAGCTGTTTTTTGTTATTTGCAGTTGTAATGTACATTTTACGTAAAAAAACACACTTTGTCACATAAAATTTTGAGAGCTTTACTGTCACCATGAATACTGGGCATGACCTATTTTAATTTTATAGAAGAAGGGGTTGAGGTACAGAAACTAAATGCCAAAGGGCATGTGAGTAAAGGTCAGAATTGAAGTCTCTACCTCTTGGTTAAATGTTCCATAGTCTATAGAATGCTCCCTCAGGCACTTAATTTAACATTCTCCCTAATCATCTTTTTTAGCAGAATAATTTTCTTTCTTCTCAGAATTTACTGCTTGGAGAAAATAGTATAGTACTAGGGAAAAAATGAAAATAAATGGGACTTGATAATTTTCCAACTTAATAACTGATGTCTTCATTTTAAAGAATAAACTAAATTAAGCATTGTAAGAGTCTAGTAACCCTCATTCCATTCTATTTTCACTACCTGGACTATGTGAATGCAAAGCATGAATCCCGTTTCTGATTGATTATTTGCTATATAACAGGAACTTGATGTTTTTCAGGGAGGTGAGTAAGACCTTAATAATTTGCCAAGTTTCAAGAAAGTTATTAGTTGAGATGCAGACACTTGGTAGTCTCAATGAAACTTCCTCATTAGCAAAGTGACTCCCCTTTGCACCTCAGCCTAAGAAGATGCGTGATGAGAATGCATGCCAGATGCCTAACTGATGTAAAACAAGGAACAGCTCCAATTAGCTGCCCTTAATGTTTAGAGAAGATCGACTCAAACTTCCTTCTATTATACATAGTCTATAATTCTTTTCTCTCCAATATTTTTCGTCTGTTTCCATAATGTTGGCTTTCTAATAGTTGCTAATGTCTTAAATGTATTATTTTTACTTAATTAGTAAAATTTTAAACAATTCTACCATTTTGCAAGGGCTGTTCTTCTTTTACTCTCTGTTGGTTGAGCTATATGTTCTTAATATCCGACAAAATAAAGTCATAGACAACTTTTGTACATGGTAGACTTCAGAGAAATCTTTGAAGAATGGAGGGATTTATATGACATAAGACAAATACTACCACATGGATTATTAGATACTGGTATTTTTAGAGTTCTTGCCAATTTTGTCAGTTTTATTTTTTCCAGCATTGTTGAAGTATAATTAATAAATAAAATTGAAATATTTAAAGTGTACAAGGTGATGATTTGATGTACATATACATTTAAAAAGGGTTCTTACTATCAAGTTAATTAACACATCTAACAACTTACATAGTTAACTTTTCCTTTTTGTGGTATTATTGCAGTATTAAACATGGGCGTGCAGACATCTTTGTGATAGTGATTTCATTTCCTTTGGATATATACCCAGAAGTGGGATTGCTGGATCATATGGTAGTTCGATTTTTAACTCCTTGAGAGATCTCCATGTTGTTTCTATAGTGACTGAATGAGTTTACATTCCTACCAACAATGTACAAGGTTCCCTTTTCTCCACATCCTCTTCATCATTTATTATCTCTACTTCTTTTGATAATAACGTTCCTAACATGTATGAGGTGATATCTAATTGTGCTTTTGATTTGCATTCCACTGTGGATTAGAGATACTGAGCATCTTTTCATATAACTATTGACCATTTATATGTTTTGAAATAATGTCTGTTAAAGTCCTTTGTTAATTTTTTAGTCAGATTATACTTTTTTTGCTATTGTGAAAACCTTTAACTAGACTAACTCAGAAAAAGAGAAAACTAAAATAAATAAAATCAGAAAGGAAAGAGGAGACATTATGATTGGTAACACAGAAATACTAAGGATCGCAGGAAACTGCTATGAAAAATTAAATGCCAAAAAATTGGGCAACCTAGATGAATCAGACAAATCCCTAGAAACATACAACCTACCAAGACTAATTCATGAACAAACAGAAAATCTGAACAGACCAATTACAGGTAAGGGGATTGAATCAGTATTCAAAAGCTCCCAACGAAGAAAAGCCCAGGACCAGATGGTTTCACTGGTAAATTCTACCAAACATTTAAAGAAGAGTTAATACCAATCCTTGTCAAACTCTCACAAAACATAGATGAGGGAACACTTCCAAACTCATTCTACAAGGCCAGCATTACCCTAACACCAACACCAAAAAAAGACATAACAACAAAATAAAATTAGAGGCCAATATCCCTGATAAACATAAATGCAATAATCCTCAAGAAAATATTAGTAAATCTCATTCAACAACACATTTAAAAGTCCATATATCATGATCAAGTGTGATTTATTCCTGAGATGCAGGGATAGTTCAACATACATAATCAATAAATATGATGTGCCACATTAACTAAATTCAAGATCCTTTCATGGTAAAAAAAAAAAAAAAAAAAAAAAAGAAACCTCCCAACAAGGTGAGTATAGAGGGAATGTACCTCAACATAATAAAGGCCATATATGACAAGCTTACAGCTAACATCTTACTCAAATGTGAAAAACTAAAAGCCTTTCCTTTAGATCAGGAACAATACCAGGATGCCCAATCTTACCACTTTTATTGTAGTACTGGAAGTCCTAGCCACAGCAATTAGGCAAGGAAAAGAAACAAAAGCATCCAAATCAGAAAGGAAGAAGTTAAACTGTCTCATTTTTTCAGATGACATGAAATCATATATACAAAACCCTAAAGACTCCACCAAAAAACTATTAGAACTAATACATGAATTCAGTAAGGTTGCACAATACAAAATCAATATACAAATATCTATTGCATTTCTATACACTAATAATGAACTATCAGAAAGAGAAATTAAGAAAATAATTCAATTTATAATTCTTCAAAAAGAATAAAATAGCTATGAATCAACTTAACCAAGGACAGGAAAGACCTGTACACTGAAACTATAATATTGATGAAAAAAGTTAAATATTACACAAATAAATGGAAATATATTCCATGCTTATAAATGGGAATAACCAATATTGTTAAAATGTCCATACTAGCCAAACCAATCTACAGATTCAATGCAATCTTTAGCAAAATTTCAATGGCATTTTTCACAGAAATAGAACAAAGAATCCTAAAATTTGTATGGAACCACAAAAGTTCCCAAATAGCTGAAGCGATCCTGAGAAAGAACAAAGCTGGAGACATCACAATTCCTCATTTCAAAGCTATACTACAAACTATAGTAATTAAAACAGTGTAATACTGGCAAAAAATAGACCTATAGGCCAATGGAACAGAATAGGGAACCCAGAAATAGACCCATGTCTATATGATCAATTAATTTACAACAAAGGAGCCAAGTAGATACAATAGGGAAAGGATACTCTGTTCAATAAATGGTATTGGGAAAACTGGACAACCACATGCAAAAGAATGAAACTGGACATCTATATTAGACCCTATACAAACATGAACTCAAAATGGATTAAGACTTTAGTGTAAGACTTGAAACCATAAAACTCCTAGAAGAAAACATAGGGGGTAAACTCCTTGACATTAGTTTTGGCAAAGAGTTTTTGGATTTTGACACCAGAAGTAAAGGCAACAAAAGCAAAAATAAACCAGTTGGACTACATCAAACTAAAACCTTCTGTACATCAAAGGAAATGTCAACAAAATGAAAAAGCTACTTACAAAATGAGAAAAAAAAAATTTGCAAATCACATATTTATTACAGGATTAATATCTAAAATAAATAAAGACCTCAAACAACTCAATCAAAAAAATCTGATTTAAAATTGGGCAGAGTATCTGAATATGCATTTTTCTGAAGAAGATACACAAATGGCCAACAGATACATGAAGAGATACTTTACAACATAAACTGTTAGGGAAATGCAAATCAAATGCACAATGAGATGTTGCCTAACATGTCTTACATGTTATTTTCAAAAAGACAAGAAATAACAAGTGTTGGTGAGGATGTAGAGAAAAGGGAACACTTGTACACTGTTGGTGGGAATGTAAACTAGTACAGCCACTATGGAAAACTGCATGTCCTCAAAAAATGAAAAATAGGACTACCATGTGATCCAGCAATTCCACTTCTGAGTATTTATCCAAAGACAATGAAAACATTAACTTGAATAGGTATATGTACCTTCATGTTCATTGCAGTATTCTTTACAATAGACGGGATATAGAAGCAACCTAAGTGTGTATCAATGGGTGAGTGGATAAAGAAAATTTGATATATACATATAATAATGAATATTATTAAGCCATAAAAAAAGAAGGAAATCTTGCTACTGTGACAACATGGATGGAGCTTGAGGGCATCATGCTAAGTGAAATTGAGACAGGAAAAGATAAATACTGTATGATATCATTTATATGTGCAATAAAAAAAAATCAAAGTCGTAGATGCACAAAACAGATTGATGGTTGCCAGGGATGGGGTCTAGGGGTCACCAAAGTGAGTGAAAGTGGTTAGAAGGTACAAACTTCCAGTTATGAGATGAATAAGTCCCAGGGAGATAATTTACAGCATGGTGACTACTATTACTATTCTGTATGCTTAAAACTTGGTAAGAGAGTAGATCTTAGATGTTTTCATCACAACAAGAAAAATTTGTAACCTGTAGAAATTTATAGACAATGTTTCATTATTTTTAATATGAAATATCTTGTTTTGAAATTTCACTTAAATGTGCGTCTTTTGATTTTTATTCAACATGTTTTGTACTGAATAGACACTTTCAAGATGAAGACTGTTTTATTTTTTAAATGATGGGCAATATTATTCTACTGGTTCTTAACCTTTTTCTTTGTTTTGACTCTGTGATCTAGCTTGTCAGATTCATTCCCTAGTCTTCCTTCCAGTGAGATATGCTTGGGTGTAAGTTCTTCCCAGTGGAATGTGAGTGGCAAAGATGTGTATCCATTCTATAATGAAGATCAGCTATATCCAGCACCCACATGCTCTCTTTGGTGATGACCTGTTCTCTCCCAGGGCTGCTGGTGATGCCTAAGGAGATCTTGCATATGGCAGAACCACTGCTATCCTGGAGCTCAGAAGGAATACGCAGAGAACCCTCCACCTACTGCTGACCAGAATCCCACATGCCTTGGAATATTCGAGCAAGAAATAAGCTTCTGCTTCATTAAACCACTGAAATACTGAGATCTGTTGGTTCTCATATCCTAATCTCCTCTAAAAAATATACTGTTCTTATGCTGTATGTGTTGAATAAACTATAATTTTCCTTGTATTCTCCTTTCTATCTCTTTGCATATTGTACTTCTATAATTTTTGTACCTCTCCTGGGAAGAGTCCTTGAGTCAATCTCTTTGCTTACTACTTTTCAGTTGTGTGCATTCTTCTCTTTTTTGTCAATGGTAATAAATTTTATTTCAAAGAGTTTTAATTCATTTTTTTGAAAACAATATGTTCTTGTTTCTGGGATATAATATCTTACCTTATAACTCTGAATGTTGATTTATATTGTAATGTCTTCTGTTTCTTAATAGCAACCACTTATTCATTTCTGTGTTCTTTTTTGGTGACTTGGTTCATCTTTTTCTTGGCTTTTCTTAATTGCTCTTTTGCTAATATTTCCCGATTTTTCTTTGTATGTTATCTTTCTATTAGAGACTCTGTTAGCCTGTCTGTGCAGATATTTTCTGTACATCAAAGGTAACCTCTGTGGACCACATGGAAGAAAATGTGTGTGCTGCCAACAGGCATGCACCATTACTGAATCTTCTAGATTTGCGTATTTTTTATGGTGCTGATTGTTTTCCCTCATTTCCTGGAGCACTGACCTACCACTCTCTCTCCAATACCTGTACTCACTATTCCAGCCTGAGGGTAAACACTTCTAATGTTCACTGCCAGAGCAAATAGAGGCCAAGGTATTGGGTAGAAACTATCCTACCATATGAAAAATAATGTCCATCAACATCAAATTTCAGGAAAATTGCACTGGAGCTCCTTCTGTCACGGTATCTTTTATCTCTGAGCTTGAGGCACCTGTTCAAATCACACCTTTCATAGTAGTCTTCCTCTGTCTATCTCATAGTTTTAGTGATTTCTCATATTCCTAAATTTTTTTCTGTGCAGATGGAATACACCCTTGTTTTCCACAGACTTTATGACATTCTGTTTTCACATATTTTCTGCAGTTTCTAGAAATCTTGATGAGGGTTTGAGATGGATACGGTTTCTGTTCAGTTTTCCTTCTTTATCCAGTTCACTTTAGGGAACTTTTCAATATCAAAATCAGACAGTAATAATTGAAAATTATCCTTACTTTTTCTTGTCTAATCAGTAACAGAATTGATTACTTCTTAGAAATTGGAAGAGCAAACACAAATTCAACAATGGCTGTGTAAAATGGACTAATCTTAAATGGTTAGTTTGTCTTCTGTAAACTAGGACATTAAAAAACATTCAAAAGAAGTTGCCAGATTTAGAAGATAAAGTCTACCTATCATTCAACCAGCTTCAGCCACAGCGCTAATTCTTCTGTATATCATTTTTTAAATTTTCTTTTATTGATTTACTTAATTTTTATTTATTTTGGTGAGGAAGATTGGCCCTGAGCTAACATTTGTTTCCAATCTTCCTCTTTTTGCTTGAGGAAGATTTCCCCTGAGCTAACATCTGTGGCAATCAGTCTCTATTTCGTATGTGAGACACGGCATGGCTTGATGAATGGTGTGTAGGTCCACGCCTGGGATCTGAACCTGTGAACCCTGGGCCCTGGAAGTGGAGCACGTGAACTTAACTACTATGCCACCAGGCCACCCCCCGACATACCATATATCTTTATTCTGATAGATGGATTTTATAGACTTTTAACTATAGAAGATAAATAATAATTGCACATTTCAAAAGTCTCCAATTAATACACTGAGCACTATGAGCATATAGTATTCTTACTATAATGATATCATTTATTACAGTAATAATAACTAATATTTTCTAGCCCTTATGTATCTAATTCTGTTAAGTATTTGGTGTATATTGCTTCATTAAACTATCACTACGTCTCTATTAGTTAGGAACTTATATCTCTTTCACAGAAGAGGATAGTGAGGCACAAAATGTATAAGTAACTCAACCAAGGTCACAAAAGTCAGTGACAGCATTTAAACCCAAGTCCACCTGAATTCAAAGTGCATGCTTTTGATCACTAGGCTATATACACTTCTATGCTATAAAACACTATGCAATATTGGCATATTGTTCTCCCACAGTCCATCCTCTATTCTGATAAATCTATTAGATGTTCTTTCATTTCAATAATAATGAGTTATATTATTGATTCTACTTCAACCAGAAATGGCAGAATCAACTGGCATATTCTAAGAGAAAGAATGAGATGATATATTTGAAACACTTAGTGTAGGAGCTGACAGATAAAACACATTTAGTAGTTGTTGGATAATTGAAACCCTCTCATAGGCTTCATTCCAAAAGACCCAGTTCTCAACTATTAAAAACCACAAATTCATGCTCAGCATGTAGTTGAGTTGCATGCATAGTGAAAGACCAATCTCTGAACTGCCAAAAGTATAATCTTTAATAGTGAAATTTCTTGCTATTTTTTTACTTTGTCATCTCTCAACATATAGCAAGGGAAAATTAGATTTCAAATTTCTGGAATAAACATTTGTCTGTTTTCTTATAATCTTGGCCAGTTCATAATACCAAGATGTGCACGCAGTATGACACACATGTTTACTGTGACTTTTAGTGGATAAAGTCTGTGTGTGTACATTGTATGCCTGCTGATTTGTTTTCTAAAAAAGCTAAATGTAGTGCACATTGCTTTAATTGTTTTAAATATCTTCAGGTACATTTTATTGTATTCATCGAGAACTGGGGAAAGTTAGACAGGGGTAATAATCAAATGAATGTTTCATATTTTTTAATTTTGTAGTCTTTGAATATCTGCACTTTGCTGTTTTGATAACACAGCCGTTCTTCCACTGCTCCCCTTCCCTTTGCCCAAATTCCATGCTGCCTGGAGAATGAGAAAACACAGAGACAGATTGTAGGTTTAGATCATAAACTGATAATCACCTGCAGCATCCCATAATTTCCCTAAATGCAGGGAAAAGATATTTCTTAAGTCATGTAATTATGGTTTTATGTGGTATCCTTCACATTTCTATTTGTGTGGATTGCAATTTCCAACTGCCTGCCATTTGCTCCTAAAATTGAAATGTAAATCTAATTGGAGGCTAATGTGGGATTGTCACTGTTGCCATGTTAGCTATTTATATGTATGTATTGCGTGTATAAATAGCTATTTTGAATTTAACGATTTCTGGCAGGACTTAAATATCAACACAGAGGTAGTCTTAGGGTACAATGGGAAGTATGTCAAATAAAGATTTTACCACAGGGTCTCAAAGTTTTGCTTGTGGCATAAGAAGGATGTATTATATGCCATACTATATTTGAATTCAGAGAGTTAAAAAAAAGACAGTGAAGTATAAATTGTAAAACATTTCCCCAATGTATTGCTGTCAGACTCTTACACCTGTTGTCCTCAGGAACGCTGACTTTCCTTGAGGAGTCTCCAAGGCTGAAGTTGCGGAGCGATGTCATTATTGTTCTTAATAATAAACTCATTGATTTATATATTCCAAATTTTCCCTTAATAATTCATCATAGTTCTATAGCTAATAGATTTAGTTTTTCTGAAGATTCTTCTTTCATATTTGCCTCTCTATGAGGTTATGATTTTTTGAAACCCAAATCAAAAGGAAAAAATAAATATATACATGATTTGATCAGACACGAATGGGTCTTTTCCTTTGTTGAACTCAGATAACCAACTGGTTTGCTTGTTTTTTGTTTATTTGGAGTTCTCTTCCATTTCCTAACTGATTTTGAGTCCTGGACCTGCTTTGAGTTTTATGTTTGCAGAAAGAAGAAAAGTATGACCTTCACAAAACAAAACATAAAACAAAGAGTAGAAGAGAAAGAATACCACAATTCCTATTCATTAGCCTTCTGGGGTAGGTCCCCTGGCAAAGGAAGAGTGCTACCGAGTCCCAGATGTCCATACTGGTGCATTTGTGTCCTGGCAAAATTGCTGATTGCAAGGATCGGTTTTTCCACAGGATGGCTATTTCTTTTATTTTTTCTTAATTTTTAAAGTATTTATTATATTTCTCATCTCTATTTATTCCATACCATCTGTGTGAAATGGCTATAGAACAGAAAATTTTCTCCGTTAGATACAGAAAGAAACTGAAGACCAATGAGGCAGTTAGTCAGAGTGAACAACTCTATCTGATCATACAAGCTCTGTGACTTGGGTCCACCTTGTTCATTATTGTGTGCTCCACGGGTAACGTAGTGCCTGAGACATAGATGCTGTTTCTTAAATAAATGTAAATGTCTGGGTGAAGAGGACCCAAGCTTGAGACCCCATCTCCACACCTCCCCCTGTCAATCCACGGCTTTTCATCTGAGCCACATAGCATAGCCAGGAAGATGTATTCCCTTAACTTTTCTAAGTCCTTCATTTTTAACTTTTATTATACTGTAATCTTATTATAGCCCTCACCACAGATTCTGACAATGGACCATTTAAAAGACCTTAGTAGATGATAATGGTTTATAATCATGATCTTTTCCTTGTAGATTTAAAAGCTGACTCAAATTACTACCAGCGTCACTGTAATTAATATTTCTTAACATTTATGCTGTGCTTAATATTTTCAAACCACTTCAGAATTACTTAGTGAATAGCCCAACCTTCCCGTGAATGATGGCATTATTACTATCTGCAGATTCTGAAGATGAAGGTCCTGCTTAAGTGAAGAAATTTGCCTAAGGCAGTTGGCACATTTGTAAAGAAAAGAAGTTTGTTTAAACTTGTGGCTAAAGCACCTTGCTGCAATGGACAGAACACATTCTGATGGAAGTTGAGGGCTGTGTTTAGAAAGCCTCCTTTCTTTTGCACTGTGAGTGGGTCACAACGTTCATTCCCTGTGTCTTCTCTCCTCTTTAATCACAACTTCACTTTCATTTCCCCACTTAACTCAGTGAAATCTCTATCTCTGATGAGGTTATATGGAGATTAGGGTCAAGCAGTACTGAGAGAGAAAGATGAGTTAGCTCAGGGCTGCCTCATGCCGGGTATTCTACTAAAGACTACTCCTACATCCTTCCATTTACTTCTGCTCAGTGAGTTAGGAAGGCATTTGTCTCATTTGATAGTTAGGGTCTCAAGGCTGAGAAGGATGAGGAGGGATATGGTTGACTCCAGAGCTCCTGCTCTTCCCACTGCCCTGAGCCAATCTAAAATCACATAACCTGGATTCTAAAGTCAGCTCTCCTACTGATGGACATTCTACGTGACCTTGGATATTTCACTTCAATGTCAGAGAGTATTACTTGGAGAAAAGATTTCACTTTCCCTGTAATTAATAAATTAACTCTATAGTTGTTTATTAAAATTCTACTGTGTGCTGAGTATGGGTTCTGTAGTACTGGGAATGGCATAATGAGCAAGGAAGACCCACCGCTGCCCTTGACCCTAATAATTGAACTTATTTTAAGAGTTTAGAAAATTGAAGAAATATAATTTATAAAAATGAAAATAATGAATTCCTAAAGCATGTGAGAATACCTTTTCTTACTTATGTGAAAGTCAAAAAACATCTCTTTAGAATTTCAAAGGCATGAAGGCATTTTCTTGTCAAAAATTCCTGTTAATTAGGTCTGAAAGATCCAATGTGACTTTTTATTGAACAGATGATAAAACAGCTTAAAGATCAATTTGAAAAAATTAACAAGGCCCTTTTTTTCACAATTCTAAGAGAGCAGTTTTTCTGTTTGCACACATATAGTTTTATTTCCCATTCATATATGTTGTTACATAGATAGAGTGTATATAGCATTTAGGACAATTTTGTTTTTCACTGACTATTGTGTTTTAGATGTTTTCTACACTTCTGTAATTAATACACACATTTACTTTTTTATTTTCACCCCATTCTCATTTAAACATCACTTTGGCAGCATCTAAAATGTACTTACAAAGCAATGAGATTTTATGTACTATAGATGGTAAGGTTGAGGGCAATGGATATAAATGATCTGTGTTCAATTCCCAGGTCCACTGTCTAATAAATGTGTGGCATTAGGAGAGTTATTTAATGTCAAATGCCTCATTTTCTCTTCTGTAAAATGGAGATAATGTGCTCACCTCATAGAGTTGTGAGCATTCAATACAGTAGTGTATTAGAATCGTGGATCACTACCTGATACAGAGCAAGCATTCAACAAATGGCGTTATTGATAAAGAAATAATTCACAACAATGGAAATGCATAATAGCAGAAAATTAAGATGAATCAGAAGAGTCTTTGGTACAAAATATTGCACTTCAGAATGTTTTACGCAGTTTCTAAAAGAGTAGCACAGTGTGGCAGTCCTCAATGTGTCTAAATGTTTTATGTATTGACATATCACACCATTTACTAAATCAGGTGCTTTTTTTGATGTTGTTTTCTATCTTCAGTTATCTATATATTCTTGTAATAAATCCTTCCAATGAGTTTTCTTTATACATGCATTTCTTTGGGATAAGAGAGTCAAAAGATGTCAATATTATTTTGTAAAACAGATACTGGAAATGTATTTTCAGAATAAGGTAAAATTGATTTTGTTATTTAATCTCATTTTGTCAAACACTGTATTTAACGTGCTTGAGCATTTAAATTCATCACATGGAACAGAAAACATAAAAACATAAGGAAGAAATAACATGGCTGTGACAATACTAAAAACACAGGGTGCTTACTATATGATGCAGCAATTGCACTCCTTGGTATTTACCTAAAAGAATTGAAAATGTATGACCATACAAAAACCTGCACACAGATGCTTATTGAAGCTTTATTCATGACTGCCAAAACTTGGGAAGCAACCAAGACATCCTTCAGTAGGTGAATGGATAAACTGGTACATCCAAACAATGCAATTTTACTCAGTGCTCAAAGAAATGAGTCATCAAGCCACGAAGAGGCATGGAGGATTTTCATGCATATGACTAATTTAAAGAATCCAATGGGAAAAAGATACATACTGCATGATTCCAACTATGATTCTGGAAAAGACAAAACTATGGAGACAGTCAAATGGTCAGTGGTTACCAGGGTTGGTGGTGAGGGAGGGATGAATCGGCAAAGTCCAGAGGATTTTTAGGGAAGTGAAATTATTCTGTATGATACTGTAACGGTGAATACATGCCATTATACATTTTTCAAAACTCATAGAAGGTGCAACACTGAGAATGAGCCATAAGGTAGACTATAGACTTTGGGTGATAATGATGTGTCAAGGTAGGATCATCAATTACAACAAATCTACCACTTTGCTGCAGGATGTTGATAGTGGGGGAGGCTGTGTTTATATGAGGGCAGGAGGTATATGGGTAATATCTATAACTTCCTATTAATTTTGCTGTGAACCTACAACTGCTCTAAAGTAATAAAGTCTTTTCTTTTTTTAAATGCATGATAAAGGAATGCCAAAGCTTTAAGTTTTTCAACTATGTGACCTATCTCAATGGTGATAATTAATCCTTCAGACCACATGATTTCAAATAATTTTACTTATCTTCTTTCAAATTCACTATGTTAAAGAAAAGAAATTATGCACATCAAATCTCAGACTTCAAAATCATAATGCATTTGTTTCAAAGCTATACACACTCACGTTTATATATGTGTATATATATATGTATCCCTTTAAGAAATTCATATATATGTAAAAATTTTTAAAGGCTTATTGACCTGAAGAATGACTAGATAGTAGCAATGTAATCAGAGTGTAATAATCCTATGATATGTATAAAACACATTATGCTAGACATTGGAGATAAAAAGAGATATAAGAAAAGTTGCTTTCAGGAAGCTCAAAATCTGGCTGGAGAAATGTGGAAGATTCATGGTCAGCAGTGGAAATGGATTACAGCCGTAATAGGAAAAGGTGAGTACCCCCACGTTCTCCAGAGCCACCATTTCAGAATACTTGGTGAAGATGGCATTTACATGATTAAAAGTGATGCATTTTAGTAATTTTTTCCTCTGTCTAGGAATTCACCTCTCCTACAGGTTGATGCAATCTCATTTAGATCTTGTTTTCCAGACAACTTGCCATCCCATTATTAGATTACTTAGAGTGTATCAGTCACTTTATTCCCACTGTGTGAGCCTCATTTGTAAATGACATTGTCAAGGCTATTATTGCAGCTGTTTGCAGAATGTCGAAAAGCTGTCAAACCCAGCAGAGTCAAACTATTTGCAGCAAACAGCAAATGAAACGGACTCATAAATGATTAAAGGCACTTCATAAGTGATCCTTACCAAGGAAATGGAAATGTTGTCAGAACAAGTCATCTGTTTTCTGCGTCTGGGATCAAGCCAAAGACAGTTGCTGTTAATAACCAACTAGAGGAATACCTGTCTCTCAAAAGATAAGGGAAGTCCTAGAGGAAGAGCCTTTCAATTTAAATGCAGTGTTGTCACATCAAGAGGGGGTTACTCCCTTGTTTGTAGACTCATTACATAAACTCTTCATTCCTTTTGGTGACATCCATAAAAAATATTAATAATCTGAAAAACCACTTAAAATTTTAAAAAATCAAAAGTAATAACCAAACATGCACACAACCAGCATTTCTTTTAAGGGAACTCACCCCCTTGGATAGATCTTCTCTTTATTGACAAAGTAGTCACCTTTATTAAGGAGAATATTAGATATATTTAGTGAGATTTGTCCTCGATAGCTCATTGACAGTAGAAGGTCAGAGTCCCAAACGGTAATGGAATTCCACTTTTTCAGTTTTACCATTTGGAGAAATCAAGGCCTCTGAAGTTCGTTGTCCATGATCACATCGAGTTTAATGAAATTGATAGGGTATTTGGAGGTAAACTCATCACCTTTCAAGACAAGATTTTGTAATAAACTTAGCTATATGCAGACAAAATGACAAAAGCATTCTTAGAAGATGTATTTACACATGGCTCAAGGAAACAGGTCCAAATCACATGTACTTTTAAAAAAAATAATCAGCTTTGTTCAGGTCAATTTACATACAACAAAATTCACCAATCACAGTAGAGTTTTACCAAATGTCCATCACCACAAATATGATATAGAGTATTTCTATAAGTCCCCAAATACTCCACTCCTATTTGTATAAAATTCCTCTCCCTACACTTCGGCCCCTGACAACTGCTTATCTGTTTCTCTCACTGTTGATGTGCCATTTCTAAAATCTCATATGAATGGACTGGCTTTGTGTCTGGCTTCTTTCACTCAGCATAACGCTTTTGTGAGTCATTCTGTGAACATGTTGCTGCACGTGTCAGTAGTTCTCAATATATTCTAAACATTAATGTTCATTCTCCTTTATCATATCAGAGTTTGTCAAATACTGTTGAAATCTGACAACGTTGAGGAGCTCACAATGGAATCATTAATAGTTTTTGAAGGCGACGTGCTAGACAATGTGCTGGCTGTGTTCTACACATTGTCCCCTTAGATTCTCTTAATAACTCTTTAAGGTAGAGTTTTATTAATGAAATGAAAACTGAAGCTCATCAGATGTTAAGGAAAACATTAAGATCTCAACAGCTAATCAGGACACAGGAAGTAGAGGGAAAATTTTGTGCTTCTGTGGAAATCTGTGCAATGTCTAGAGCACAATTTCCAGGGTATCTGTCTGTAGGGAATTTTTTACAATGCTGTAAGTGGTAGGTAATGGATAGCAATGCAAATAATTCTTGTCTATAGACGTGCAAATTATATCCAATGGAAGTTCAATTTACTTCCCTCCCCTCTGTGGAAGGTGCCAGTTTTGCCTCCCATTTGCACATTCATTTTAATATTCCCTATCTATAAACATGTCTGTTCTTTGGATTCTCCTTTGAACTGTTGTAATGTTTTACCAATTTTCTCATTAGTAAGTAAAATAAAAATTTTAACAGATGTTCATTTTTATACGTGTATGAGAATCATGTTTTACCTTTTTATTTTTTGAAAATTATCTTTTAACAGAAGGGAATTAGACTCAGGTTTTTTGACCATAAATTCTGTGCTTCTTTCCACTGTACCATGGTTAGCTCACATATTTCCACGATACTTTATCTCTGTCATTATCAATTCCCTTAAAGCATCAAAAAATATGTTTACACTTTGAACTCTCTTCTGTCAAAGATATAACCATCTCCCAGGATAGATTTATCATTTTTACAACAAGTCAGTCTTATGAATGGCATATGTGGGTTTTAAGGGAACTATATAGCTTTGTTTTATAAAGATCAGGCTTCATCAAGTTGTAGCATTAGCAGGAAGCCTGTAACCTTGAAGAAGATGAGGTCATGCCAGACTATCTCCCGTAAGACATGAAGCTGAGCCTTCTCTAAGCTCTGACTTTTCTAGCAGCCAACATTTTAGGAAGCATATTAGTGATCATATTTACTAGTGAAGAAATCCAGGAAAAAATGGAAATGCCATTTTTCTGGTCTATTATCCATATAGGTAAAATCTGTGCTTTGTTCTCATAGGAAACACTTAATTAGAATAAACCAAATATCTAAGCTTTATTTATGTCTTGGAATTATAAATAAAATCCAAATGTTATAAAGGACTTTGATGTCATCTGGGCCAATCTCCATCTGATGTTTCAATCCCATCCATAAAATCTTGTTGATATGATTGCTCTGTTTATATTTAAATACTTCCAATGAAAAAATGTTCGCCATTATCCAAAAAACCCAATCTTTGCTCAGGAGCTCTGACCGTCAGAAGTTCCCCTGAGATTACGGTCTGTCCTTACCTATGAGTTTATAATGTGTACCACTTACTAAGGATTTGTTTTGAGTGAGGCACTGTATTGGATGTATAAGTATCCACTTATCCTTACAACAACTCTAAGGTGCTATTATCTCATTTTATGGAGATAGAAGGTGAAATCCAAGAGATAAGTAACTTGCCCCAAATCTAAAAGTTTGACTCTCTTAAATGTTAAAATTGGAATTCAAAACCCTGGGTTGCATGACTCTAAATTGCCCTCCCCCTCTCCTTTTTAAAAAATAATTTAGCTCTTGAAACCATCCAGCAGCTCAAATTCTTCTTCCTGGGAATAAGATGCAGAATTTACAGTATTTAGTAAGGGATCAGTATTCTGATTTTTTTTGATTTGTCACGTTAGGATGCTTAAATTTTCAGTGCTGTAGATAAAATGATTGCTATTATGAAATCCTTGATTGTTCTCTAGTTTTTACAAAGGGAATTGATATGGGTCAATTATAGTTTTCTTGTGGAACGTATGTTAGATATTGTAGGTGCAAGAAACAGAATCTGCTCTAAGAAGTTTAAGCAAAAAAAAAAAATTATTAAGGAATATTAAATAAATTTTAGAATCTTCACCAGGGCCAGAGGGTGAAGCTCTGAATCTCTGCAATCAGGAACAACACCCAGTTACCACCTTTGCACTTCTGTGTCAAAGGTACTGCCTATGCTGCCTCTTGGCACAATAACTCACCTTGACGACACCAACACTCCAACACCTGCCCCAGACGCCCTTCAGCTGCTATCCCCCCAAAACCATTCACCTTCACCCCTGCCAAAAGACGAATTCCATATGATACATACTTCCTCATATAGATTCCTCAAATAAATTCTAATACAGGTGTAGACCAATGCTGCAGCCGAGTTCAAGTGCCTGAGAACTAAGGAAAAAAGAATTTGGTGAAAGGAAAAGTATGACTTCTACTACTAGGGGATGAAAAAGACATAATCATAGACATAGGAAGAGTATTCCCATTAAGAAGATACATGATGAATGTCCACTAGAGGAAGTGTAGTGGGTGGAGAAGCAGATCTGTGATTATGGAAAAGAACACTGTTCAGACATTTGCAAAACCATCTGACATATTGATGTTTCTAACTGTGTTATGTAAATGTACCCCAATCTCAAAGCAGTTTGTTCTAGGCAGCAACTTAAGTTTCTTATCATTTGGAGGCTTGGAGATGACAACTAGATTTACCAATCTTTTCCCTAATTTTCCATATGGAAGTGATGTGGCTTTATTATCCTAAATCTAGGACCTTTCAATTTTTCTGTGGACTACTTCCATTGTCATTTTTTCCATTTTTCTCTCCTTCCTACGAAATTCCATAGCTCGTGTCCTATTTAACGTATACTATATCCTCTGGGAAGATATTTTAAATTACTTATAAGACTTTAGTCTATGCAGTTCAATTTTATATTTAAGTTTGGTTAATTCACATCTTATGATGAAATATTTTCTCCTTTATTTCTTCTGTGGGAGACATCATTATTTTCTTCTCACTTAAAAATCTTGGACCATGGAAGACCCAGCTAATTTCCACTTTTTCAAATAGTAAGTTCTGACCAATTTAACTTGAAGTGACGTCTCATTTCTCTGAATTTATGGAGCAAGAGTCATCTATGGTATTTATTTAGCCATTAGCAAGATGTTCTTTTGTGACGTAAAAAAAAAGTCCATAGCTGGCAAAAGGAGCTGTGTCAGGAATAGCATCACAAGGAATAGTGTCAGGAATCTACAAGAACAATCAAGTTGTGGTTTTATAAGTTTTCATATGATGTAGTGCTAGTCTCATAATTTTCTTTAACATTTTCTTTGTTTTTTTAATCTATTTATATATCCTCTTGACTGTGGAAATATTTCGCCACACTTCAGAGAAATGCCGTTGTGATTTAGATTGGAATTGTATCATATAAGTCAATTATTGTGAGAAGTCTTCATAACTTTTTTTGAGGGAAATCCTATATTTCTCTATTGGCTCCTTTCTATCAGATATTAACATGGTCAATTCATTCTTATTTTAAAATATCCTTCTTCAACCCCTACTTCAACACCATATGTCTCAATACTTCTTCAACATCAAGTTTCTTAAAGAAGTTGACTGTACTTGCTATCCTCATTTCCTCATGTTTTATGCTAGGGTGACATTCATCCTGCTTTGCTGGGAATCATCATACCCTTTCAGGTCTGTTGTCTAGTTGTCTATCCATCTGGTTTAACACTCATTCCTAAAATTTTATTTTTAAGCTAACGACCATCAGTTTTTGCATTAACATAAGCCAGGATAGATTTGGTGAAACTCCACATTTCTAATTTCTGTCATGGTCATGCCTGACAGTGGTGAAGACTTGTACAATGTACAGACCACACTTTAACACAAGGTTTAATCTGGAAGGGCAAAGTGAGTCCAGGTTTTCAGAAGAAAGCCCTCAGGCCAAATGCATTGACCACTATTTAGCTAGGGGAGAGTAAGGGAAGCACTAAAGAATTCCACTCCAACCCAACTGGCCACACCTCCTTCTCTCCAGGTTGCTGCACATTTTACCTCTTCCTGATCCTTGCTGGCACCAGTCCATAGGCCTGCAACCTGAAGAGAAGACTGCATGAGGCCTGGACCATCTGGAGAAACTACCTCATGGTTATCAGGGCCTTTCAGCTTGTCCCATCCGTTGCTCCTGGAAACGACAGAGAACATGCATTTACCCAACTGCTCTGGTAGACTATTTCTTCCACCTTTCATCTCCCTCTCCCGACTTTCTAATTTTGCCCCAAATTTCTAATCACTCATCCTCCAGTCCCAGCCCACCTCCATATAAGAGCATGGTTTTCAGGCTTGTAAGATGTAGGCAAGTGTGATTGCAGCCTGGGAAGATGGGGGAGCTCATTCATCTTAACTCTTCTAAAGGCCTTTAAGCCTGAACTACCTAAGAATGAGTGGGATCTGAGGCTCTTAACAACCATTTCCCTTCCCAAAGACTGTAAATTGTAGTTTCCATAGAACCTGCATCCACGTCTTTATTCTCAGGTCTGAAATAGCCACATGATGAGTTTTACTGATCCATGAGTACAGTAAAATCAATGTGTGACACATTAAATAAATATATTTAAAATATTTGTTAACAATTTTAGCACGCCCTCATTCTCAAAAGTATACTTGATTGGATGATAAATTGTATGGTCAAATCCTCACCTTTGTCACCATTTGAATTCATCTTTGTTCCACCAAAAGTGTTCTTGCTAAGGGATCAGTGACCTCCGTGCTGCTACATCCCACATGTACTTTCCTTTCCTTTTCTTCCTTGACCTTTCCAAAGCCTTCATACTGCTGGGAATTACATCGTATTTGACATATGCTCTCTGCTTTTGATATCCATTATATAATACTTCTTTCGTTTCATTTTTACCCCTTTGGGTGGCCCTTACAAAATTCTTTGATTAACCATGTTATAGTTTTTTTTTAAATTGTGGTAAAAAACACATAATATAAAATTTGCCATCTTAATCATTTTTAAGCATCCATAATATATGCTCACTGTTGTGCAACTGATCTCTAGAACTTACTCATCTTAAAAATTAAAACTCTATACCCACTGAACAACTACTCCCCTTGTTCCTCTCCCTTCAGCCCCTGGCAACCAGTATTCTATATTCTGTTTCTGAGTTTGACCACTTTACACACCTCACACAGGTGGAGTCTTATACTACTTGTCTTTACGTGACTGGCTTATTTTACTTAGAGTAATGTCCTCAAGGTTTATCCATGTCATAGCATATGATAGTATTTCCATCTTTTTTAAGGCAGAATAATGTTATCTTACATATATATATATACCACATTTTGTTCACCCATTGACACAACCATGGACATATAAGTTGCTTCTACCTCTTGGCTATTGTAAATAATGCTGCAGTTAACATGGGTATGCAAATATCTCTTTGAGATCCTGTTTCAATTCTTTTCGCTATCTTCCCAGAAGTGGGATTGCTGGATCATATGGTAATTCTATTTTTAATTTTTTTGAGGAACCTCTATGTTGTTTTCCATAACATCTACATCATTTTACATCCTCACCAACAGTGCACAAGGGTTCCCTTTTCTCCAAATCTTCATCAATATTTATTTTCTGATAGAAGTCATCCTAAAGGATGTGAGGTGATATCTCATTGATGTTTTGATTTGCGTTCTCCTGATAGTGATTCTGAACATCTTTTCATGTTTGTTGGCCATTTGTATATCTTCTTTGAAGAAATGTCTATTCAAGTCCTTTGCTCATTTTTTCTTTTTTCATTTTTTTATTGAGTTATTAATAGGTTACAATCTTGTGAAATTTCAATTGTACATTAATGTTTGTCAGTTATGTTGTAGGTGCACCACTTCACCATTTGTGCCCACCCCCTGCCCCACCTTTCCCCTGGTATCCACTAAACTGTTCTTGGTCCATAATTTTAAATTCCTCATATGAGTGGAGTCATACACAGATTATCTTTCTCTCGCTGGCTTATTTCACTTAACATAATTCTCTCAAGGTCCATCCATGTTATTGCAAATGGAATGATTTTGTTGTTTTGCAGCTGAGTAGTATTCCATTGTATATATGTACCACATCTTCTTTATCCATGCGTCTGTTGCTGGACACTTAGGTTGCTTCCACGTCTTGGCTATTGTAAACAGTGCTGCAATAAACATTGGGGTGCACAGGACTTTTGGGATTGCTGACTTCAAGCTCTTTGGATAAATACCCAGTAGTGGGATGGCTGGATCGTATGGTAGTTCTATTTTTAGTTTTTTGAGGAATCTCCATACTGTTTTCCATAGTGGCTGCACCAGTTTGCATTCCCACCAGCAGTGTATGAGGGTTCCTTTTTCTCCGCAACCTCTCCAACATTTGTTGCTAGTAGTTTTAGATATTTTTGTCCTTCTAACGGGTGTAAGGTGATATCTTAGTGTAGTTTTGATTTGCATTTCCCTGATGATCAGTGATGATGAGCATCTTTTCATGTGCCTATTGGCCATCAGTGTATCTTCTTTGGAGAAATGTCTGTTCATGTCTCCAGCCCATTTTTTGATTGGGTTGTTTGATGTTTTGGGTTGAGTTGTGAGAGTTCTTTATATATTATGGATATTAAGCCTTTGTCAGATATATGACTTGCAAATATTTTTTTCCCAGTTAGTGGGTTGTTTTTTTGTTTCAATCCTGTTTTCATTTGCCTTGAAAAAGCTCTTTAATCTGATGAAGTCCCATTTGTTTATTCTTTCTATTGTTTCCCTTCTCTGAGAAGGCATGGTGTCCGAAAAGATCCTTTTAATACTGATATCAAAGAGTGTACTGCCTAGGTTTTCTTCCAGAAGCTTTATGGTTTCAGGTCTCACCTTTAGGTCTTTAATCCATTTTGAGTTTATTTGGGTGAATGGTGAAAAAGAATGGTCAATTTTCATTTTTTTACATGTGGCTTTCCAGTTTTCCCAGCACCATTTGTTGAAAAGACTTTCTTTTCTCCATTGTATGCCCTCAGCTCCTTTGTCAAAGATAAGCTGTCCATAGATGTGTGGTTTTATTTCTGGGCTTTCAATTCTGTTCCATTGATCTGTGCACCTGTTTTTGTACCAGTACCATGCTGTTTTGATTACTGTAGCTTTGTAGTATGTTTTGAAGTCAGGGATTGTGATGCCTCCCGTTTTGTTCTTTTTTCTCAGGATTGCTTTAGAAATTCGGGGTCTTTTGTTGCCCCATATGAATTTTAGGATTCTTTGTTCTAATTCTGTAAAGAATGTCATTGGGAATCTGATTGGGATGGCGTTGAATCTGTAGATTGCTTTAGGTAGAATGGACATTTTAACTATGTTTATTCTTCCAATCCATGCACATGGAATGTCTTTCCATCTCCTTATGTCATCATCCAATTCTCTCAGAAAGGCCTTGTAATTTTCATTATATAGGTCCTTCACTTCCTTAGTTAAATTTACCCCAAGGTATTTTATTCTTTTTGTTGCGATTGTGAATGGTATTGTATTCTTGAGTTCTTTTTCTGTTGGTTCATTACTGGAGTATAGAAATGCTACTGATTTATGCAAATTGATTTTCTACCCTGCAACTTTGCTGTAGTTCTTGATTACTTCTAACAGTTTTCCAGTGGATTCTTTGGGGTTTTCTATATATAAGATCATATCATCTGCAAACAACGAGAGTTTCACTTCTTCCCTCCCTATTTGGATTCCTTTTATTCCTTTTTCTTGCCTGATTGCTCTGGCCAGGACCTCCAGTACTATGTTAAATAAGAGTGGTGATAGAGGGCATCCTTGTCTTGTTCCTGTTTTCAGGAGGATGGGGTTCAGTTTTTGCCCATTGAGTGTGATGTTGGCTATGGGTTTGTCATATATGGCCTTTATTATGTTGAGGTAGTTTCCTTCTATGCCCATTTTGTTCAGAGATTTTATCATAAATGGCTGTTGGATCTTGTCAAATGCCTTCTCTGCATCTATTGCGATGATCATGTGGTTTTTATTCCTCAGTTTGTTGATGTGGTGTATCATGTTGATTGATTTGTGGATGTTGAACCATCCCTGTGTCCCTGGTATGAATCCCACCTGATCCTGATGTATGATTCTTTTGATGAATTGCTGAATGAATTCTGGTTGCCAAAATTTTGTTGAGGATTTTTGCATCTATGTTCATCAGTGATATTGGCCTGTAGTTCTCTTTTTTCGTGGTGTCCTTGTCAGGTTTTGGTATCAGTGTGATGTTGGCCTCATAGAATGTGTTAGGAAGTGTTCCATCTTCCCTAATTTTTTGGAATAGCTTGAAAAGGATAGGTATTAAATCCTCTCTGAAAGTTTGGTAGAATTCCCCAGGAAAGCCATCTGGTCCTGGGGTTTTATTCTTTGGGATGTTTTTGATTGCTGTTTCAATCTCTTTCCTTGTGATTGGTCTGTTCAAATTGTCTGCCTCTTCTTGAGTGAGCTTTGGGAGATTGTAGGAGTCCAAGAATTTATCCATTTCCTCTAGGTTATCCATTCTGTTGTCATATAGTTTTTTGTAGTATTCTCTTATAATCTGTTGTATTTCTGCAGAGTCTGTTGCTATTTCTCCTTGCTCATTTCTGATTTTGTTTATTTGAGCTTTCTCCCTTTTTTTCTTTGTAAGTCTGGCTAGTGGTTTGTCAAATTTATTTATCTTCTCAAAAAACCAGCTCTTTGTCTCATTGATCCTTTCTGCTGCCATTTTCGTTTCAATAGTATTTATTTCTGCTCTGATTTTTATTATTTCTCTCCTTCTGCTGACTTTGGGCTTCATTTGTTCTTTTTTCTCTAGTTCAGTTAGGTGAGCTTTAAGGTTGCTTATTTGGGATTTCTCTTGTTTGTTAAGATGTGCCTGTATTGCGATGAATTTTCTTCTTAATACAGCTTTTGCTGTATCCCATATGAGTGTATGGCATGCTATCATTTTCATTTGTTCCCAGGTATTTTTTTATTTCTTCTTTAATTTCTTCAATGATCCATTGCTTGTTCAGTAGTGTGTTGTTTAGTCTCCACATCTTTGTGCCTTTCTCAGCTTTTTTCTTGTAATTAATTTCTAGCCTTATAGAACTATGATCTGAGAAGATGCTTGTTATTATTTCAATTTTTTTAAATTTGTAGAGGCTTGCCTTGAGAATGTTCCATGTGCACTTGAGAAGAATGTGTATTCAGCTCTTTCAGGGTGGAGTGATCTATATATGTCTATTAAGTCCAATTGTTTTAGTTTTTCATTCAGCTCCACTATTTCCTTGTTGATTTTCTGTCTGGATGATCTGTCCATTGATGTGAGTGGGGTGTTGAGGTCCCCTACTATTATTGTGTTGTTTTTAACATCTTCCATTAGGTCTGTTAATAGTTGCTTTATGAATCTTGGTGCTCCTGTGTTGGGTGCATAGATATTTATAAGTGTTATTTCTTCTTGATGAAGTGTCCCTTTGATCGTTATATATTGTCCCTCTGTGTCTCTCTTTACCTGTCTTATTTTGAAATCCACTTGGTCTGATATGAGAATTGCAACACCTGGCTTTTTTTCCTTGCTATTTGCTTGAAGTATCGTCCTCCACCCCTTCACCCTGAGTCTGTGTTTGTCCTTGGGGCTGAGGTGTGTTTCCTGGAGGCAACAAATTGTTGGATCTTGTTCTTTAATCCATTTTGCCACTCTGTGTCTTTTTATTGGAGAGTTCAATCCGTTCACATTGAGAGTGATTATTGATGCATGTGGACTTAATGCTATCAATCTGTGGCTCATTATCTTGTTTTCCTATATTTCTTTTCCTGTGTGCTTTAGACTACCCATTTAATACTGCAATTTCTTATGCTGGGCTTCTTAGATTTTTCCTTATCTATGATTTGTGACTCTGTTCTGTACTTTATTTTAGTGTCTACCTTGAAGTTTGTATTTAGAATCTCGTGTATAATGTAGTCTATTCTCTGGTGGTCTCTTACCTACTTGACCAATACTGATTTAGACCCTTTGCTCTTCCCCTCCTAAATAATTATTTTCATTTTTTATTCCAACTCGTCTTATTAATTTGTAGTTAGAGTGCTAAGATCATCCTTGTTTTGGTAGTTTCCTTACTTTTACCCTAATGCTATAATTGAATATTTGCTATCCTGTTCTGGTTCTATCCATCAGTCTCCCTAGTCTGTGGATTGTGTCCCCTTTCTCCCTTTTTTCTCTTTTCAAGTATGAGAGCCTTCTTGAGGATTTCTTGTAATGGAGGGCTTTTAGTTACAAATTCCCTTAACTTTTGTTTGTCTGGAAAAGATTTAATTTCTCCCTCATATCTGAAGGAAATTCTTGCTGGATAGAGTATTCTTGGCTGAAGGTTTTTATCCTTTAAAGCTTTGAATATATCACTCCATTCTTTCCTAGCTTGTAGGGTTTCTGTAGAGAAATCCGCTGACAGTCTGATAGGGGTTCCTTTATAGGTTATTCTCTTTTTTTTCCTTACTTCCCTGAGTATTCTCTCCTTATCATTCCTATTTGCCAACTTTACTACTATGTGCCTTGCGGTAGGTCTTTTTACTTTGACAAATCTAGGAGATCTAAAACCCTCCTCTACACACATTTCTCCATTGATCCCTAGATTTGGGAAGTTCTCTTCAATAATTTCATTAAGCACACTTTCTGCTCCATTTTCCTTTTCCATATTCTTGGGAAATCCTATGATCGTTATGTTCTTACTCCTCATTGAATCCATTATCTCTCGGAGATTTTCCTCATTTTTTTTAATTCTTAATTCTCTTTCTTCCTCTGTCTGGCGCCATTCAGCCTGTCTGTCCTCGATTATGCTAATTTTCTCTTCTATGGTGTCTACACGGGCATTCAGGGAATCCATATTCTGTTTTATCTGGTCCATTGTGTTTTTCATCTCAAGTAATTCTGTTTGATTCTTCTTTATGATTTCAATCTCTTTTGTGAAGTAACTCCAGAACTCGGCTTGTTTCTCTATCTTTCTCTCTACCTCATTGAGTTTCTTGATTATAGCTGCTCTGAATTCATTATCACTTAGTTTACCTAATTCCAAGTCCTCAGGACTTAATTCTGTGTTTTTATTGTTTTCCTTCTGGTCTGGGGCTTTTATAAATTGCTGGATGGTAGAGGAGCGGTTATTTCTCATGGTGGTAGAATTCAGTTGCAGTTACAGCCTGTCGCCACTAGATGGGGGTCGAGAGCAGCGTGTTAGCTCTCTGCCTTGGGGCAAGATGGCTGAGCCCACTGGCTTTGCTTTGGGGGAGGGGCTGTTACTCACATCCACCGGTCTGGGTTCAGATCAGTTCTGTTCTCTGGTCTCCCAAGGCCCCTGATTTATAGGGTCCCCGCAGACGGAAGCTTTCCCCCCCCTCAGCGGGTCTCCACTGAATCAGTGGCAGGAGTCCTGGATAATCCCCCGGTCGCGCAGCCCCTCCCCCGCTCCTTCCCGACCCGCGCCACAGCGATCGCAGACTCTAGGGGAGGGAGCGATGTTCTCTCCTACCGTTCTGGCGCCTCCGAAGGTGTAAAGCTAGGTTTATGATCTCTGCCTTCTTGGTATTGTAGGTCTCTAACGAGCTGGCATTATGTTTATTCTCTGAAATTCAGTTCTTCCAATCTTTTGTTGTATTTTGGAGGGGAGAGAATCCCAGGTCAGCTCACCCCGCCATTTTGCTCCACCCCTCCCTTTGCTCATTTTTTAAGCCAACTTATTTGTGTATTTTTGTTATAGAGTTGTAGGAGTTCTTTATGTATTCTGGATATTGACCCTTTACCAGATATAGGGTTTGCAAATATTTCTCCCATTCCAGAGGTTGCTTTTCTATTCTGTTATTTCCTTTGCCCCACACAAGTTTTTAAGTTTTGTATAGTTTGATTTATCTATTTTTGCTTTTGTTGTCTCTGCTTTTGGCATCATACCCAAGAAATCATTGCTAAATTCAGTGTTGTGAAGCTTTTCCTCTGTTTTCTTCCAGGAGATTTATAGTTTCATGTCTTATATTTAAGTCTTTATCTTATTTTGAGTTAATTTTTGTATATGATGTAAGGTAAGCATCCAATTTCATTCTTTTGCTTGTGGATATCCAGTTTTCCAAACATCATTATTTAAAGAAATTGTCATTTGTTTATTGTGTATTCTTGGCATCAGTGTCAAAGATCATTTAACTATAAACACAATAGTTGATTTAAGGGTTTTCTCTTCTGTCCCATTGGTCAATATATCTGTCTTCATGCCACTACCATACTGTTTTGATTACTGTATTTTTGTAAGAAATTTTAAAATCAGAAAGAGTGAGGCCTCCAGCTTTGTTTTTCTTTTTCAAGGTTTGTTTGTTTGTTTGTTTTTTTTTTTGCTATTTGGGCTCCTTTGTGGTTCCATATAAATTTTAGCATTGTTTTTTCTATTTCTGAAAAAAAAAATATTCAGATTTGATAAGAATTGCATTGAATCTGAATGTCACTTTAGGTGGTATCTGCATTTCCACAATATTAAGTCTCCCAGTCCATGAACTCAGAATATCTTTCCATTTACTTGTTTCTTCTTCAATTTCTTTCAGCAATTTTTGTAATTTCCAGAGTACAAGTCTCTTGCTAACTTGATCTGTTTATTCTCAAATAATTTTTCTTCTTCTTCTTCTTCTTCTTCTTTTTTTTTGGTGAGGAAGATTGGCCCTGAGCAAACATTCCTGTTTTTACTTGAGGAAGATTGATGCTGAGCTAACATATTGGCCTGTAGTTTTATTTTGCTTTTTTAGTATCTTTGTCTGATTTCAGTGTCAAGGCTATACCAGCTTCATTAAATGACTTTGACAGTGTTCCATCCTCTTCAATTTTTTGGACAAGTTTGAGAAGGATTGGTATTAATTCTTTTTTTTTAAACGTTCAGTAGAAGTGACTAGTGAAGCCATCAGGCCCTGAGATTTTCTTTGGAAGTTTTTGATTACTCATTCAATCTACTTACTAATTATAGGCCAGTTTAGGTTTTTTTCTTCATGACTTAGTCTTGGTAGATTGTGTGTTTATAAGAATTTATGCATTTCTTCTATCTTATCAAATTTTTTGGCATGTAATGTTCCATAGTAGTCTGCTATGATCCTTTTAATTTCTGTGGCATCAGTTGTAAAGTCTCCTCTTTCATTTCTGGTTGTTGTTATTTGAGTCTTCTCTTTTTTTGTTAGTCTAGATAAGGATTTACCAATTTTGTTGATCTTTTGGAACAAAAGGTCCGTTTCATTCATATTTTTCTATTCTCTATTTCATTTATTTCTGCTCTATTATTTATTATTTTTGCTTCTGCTAACTTTTAGTTTAGTTTTATCTTCTAGTTCCTTGGTGTTTAATGTTAGGTTGTTGATTTGAAATTTTTCTTTTTCTTTAATGTAGGCATTTTCACTATATACTTCCCTCTTAGTACAGCATTTCTTGAATTCCAGACATTTTGATATGCTTTGTTTTCATTTGTCTCAAGATTCTTTTTGACTTCTCTTTTGATCCATTGGTTGTTCAGAAGTGTGTTATTTAATTTCCCCATATTTGTGAATTTCCAGTTTTCCTTTCACTATTGATTTCTAGTTTCATTCCATTATGGTTAAAAAAGATGTTTGGTATAATTTCTATCATCTCAAAGTTGTTAAGACTGGTTTTGTTTCCTAATATATGATCTATGTTAAAGAATGTCCATGTGCTCTTGAGAAGAAGGTGTATTCTGCTGCTTTGGAGCAAAGTGTTTTTACATGTCTGTTAGGTCCAATTGGTCTATAATCTTGCTCAAGTCTTTTGTTTCCTTATTGGTCACCTGTGTAGCTGTTGTATCAATTATTGCATGTAGAGTATTGAAATCTCATGCTATTATTTTGTTACTGTCTGCTTCCCTCCAATTTTATCAATATTTACTTCATATTTTTGGGTTCTCTGATGTTGGGTGCATATATATTTATAATTGTGATATCTTCGTGGTGAATTGACCCTTTTATCATTATATAATGCTCTTCTTTGTCTCTTGTGACAGTTTTTCATTTAAAGTTTATTTATTTTTATTATAAGCAGACCACCCCTGCTCTTTTTTTGTTAGTATTTGCATGGATTATCTTTTTCTATCCTTTCACTTTTAGCTTATGTGTTTCCTTACATCTAAAGTGAATCTTTTGCAGATAATGTATCATTGGATCTTGCTTTTTAATCCATTCAACCACTCTATGTCTTTTGATTCAGGACTTTAATCAAGTTACATTTAAAGTAATTACTGTTACAAAAGGAATTACCATTGCCATTTTGTTCATTGTTTTCTGTATGTTTTGTATTTTTCATCCCTCTTTTCCTCTTGCAGGCTTCCTTTGTGTTTCATTGATTTTATTGTAGTGACAAGCTTTGATTCCTTTCTAATTTTCTTTTATGTATCTTCAATAGGTAATTTCTTTGTGGTTACCATGAAGATTCATAAAGTATCTTATAGTTGTAACAGTCTATTTTAAATTGATGACAACTTTTCTTCAATTGCATATAAAAACTCAACTCCTTAATATTTCTTCTCCTTCCATTTTATGTTATTGTCATCACAAATTACATACATCTTTTACACATTGTATCCATTAACATAGTTTTATAGTTCTAGCTATTTTAATGCTTTTATCTTTTAAATTCTCAGCCAGAATTAAAAGTGATTTACACACCACCATTACAGTATTACAGAATTCTCTATTTGGCTATATACTTACCTTTCCCAGAAAGATTTATATTTTCATATGCTTTTGTGTTGCTATCTAGTGTCCCTTCAGTTTATCTAGAAGGATTCTCTTTAGCATTTCTTGTAAGTCAGATCTAGTAGTGATGAACTCTGTCTGCTTTTGTTTATCTGGGAAGGTCTTTATTCCTTCATGATTTTGGAAGGAGTTTTTGCTGCATATAATATCCTTGGTTAACAGAGTTTTTTCTTTCAATAATTTGAATATGTCATCCTACTCTCTTCTGGCCTATAATATTTCTGGTGATAAACCCACTGATAATATTATGGATGTTCTGTTATACATGACAAACTGCTTTCCTCTTGCTGCTTTCAAGAGTCTCTCTTCATCTTTGGCATTTATCAGTTTGATTATAATGTGTCTCAGTATGGACCTCTTTGGGGTTATCCTAGTTAGCATTCTTTGCGCTTCTTAAAGTTGGATTTCCATTTTCTTCCTCACATTTTGGAAGTTTCTGGCCATTATTTCTTTAGATAAACTCTCCACTCTTCTCTGTCTCTTTTCTCCTTCTGGGATGCACATACTATGTATAATGGTCCCTTGATGGTATCCCATAAGTCCCTTGGACTTTCCTCACTTTTCGTTATTCTTTCTTCTTTTTAGCTCCTTTGACTCAATAATTTAAAATGACCTATTTTTTGTTTGACCAATCCTTGCTTCTCCTTGATCAAGTCTGCAGTTGAACCCCTTTAATGAAGTTTTTAATTCAGTTATATTATTCAGCTTCAGAAATCCTGTTTAGTTATTTTCTACAGTTTCCATCTCTTTGTTATATTCTCATTTTGTTCATACATCATTTCCCTTATTTTGTTTAGTTGTCTATCTGTATTCGTTTGTAGCTCATTGAGCTACTTTAAAACAATTATTTTGAATGCTTTGTCAGGTAATTCATAGATCTATGCATTTTGAGCATTGGTTTCTGGAAAGGTATTTTTTCCCCTGGATTGGGCTGTGTTTCCATGTTTCTTCGTGTGTGTAATTATTCTTTTCTGCCATTTGGGTTCTTGAAAAAAATAGCCACCACTTCTGGTCTTTATGACCTATCTTGATAGAAGGGAACACCTTCATCAATAACCCCAGCTAGAGATTCTGGGGCCCTTTCAAATATTTTCTGTGGATTTGTATTCTTTGGGCTTGTGCATGTAATTCTCCAATTATAGAGGGTGGCTAGTTTCTTTCTTAAGAGTTCTTAATATTTTTCTTCCTCTGGTGTCTGTCTGTGATGCTGCTGGTTCTCTGATTTTACAACATGTCACTGAGCTCTCCTTTGTTCTTAGTGGTCCATGGCCATCAAAATTATGCCAGTTCCCCATCAGCATTCTAAGTCAGGAGACAAAAAATCCAGTTCCACAGGCAGCCCCCCAAAAAGCAGAAACGGGAAATATATTCCTCTCTTCTCTCTTTTCCTCCCAATGGAGAAGCTGCAGTTGGGCATTTTCTCTTGATTGTGCCAAGCTACGCTGGCCTGGGGTAAGGGTTTTTAGGGGTGAATTGCATTGACTTTTCTTGCCCATTTCAATGCAGCTGGTCTTGGCTTTGTGCTTATCTAAGGTACTGTGAATTCTTATCTGATTTCTGAAGTTTTCATAGAGTCCTTTTGAACTATATATTGTGTAAGTCAGTGTCTCTTTGGGGAATGAGATATGGGACTCCATATTCGACCAGTTTGCTCATGTATTGTTATAATGTAATGCAATAGCCAATAAACACTATATTTGTCTGACTTTCACATTAATCATAATTATTTTTAGGAATAACAACTGTATGTGAGTTTAATTTGTGTCTATCTATCTTATATCTTTCCTTATATTTATATGTGTGTGTGTGTGTGTAAATGTATGTGTGTATGTGTATGAAAATGCATGTGTATTTATATTAAAAATCCCTATTTATTCCTTAATTTTGGCACCAGTAGACATTCAAGAAATATCCTTATATTGTTGAGTTATAAACATATCTAATAGAAAAATAATCTTTTAGAGTTTCTTTTCAGGCAAGATTAAAAACACCTGTGCTCATTTTTGGGAAATAATGTTTATTCAAAACTGGTTGAATAACTAGTATGTTTAATGGATTGTCTATAAATCTAGATAGCACTTTTCAGGGACACTGCCCAAGGACAGCTACCTGGCTTTATCAGGTATATCATGTTTACTGCTCACTTCCTAGAGGCCCTTGGACTTACACTGCACTGTGACCAATGCCACTCCTTAATGCTCATTCTTATGATACAGGGACACAGTAGAGAAGCTTGAGAGAGATGAAGGTTTGTAAAGTGGGCTCTTATTAAGTACCTAGAAAAATTATCTCAAAAGAAAAAAATAGAAAGTGATTTCTGCCTCTGATAGATTTTTTGAATAATTTAAAACACTATATCAATAATAATCACTTCATCACCATCTTTTACCCCAAGTACCTGTGATTTCTGACAAGTCAAATAATCTTAAGCTTATTATTGTTGCAGTACCATGAGCATAGTTCCTTTCATCACTGCTATTAACCCCCTGAATTATACTATGTTACCTATCACTATCATCCTCCTCCTCTTCCTCTTCATCATTGCTGTCATTATCTTCATCAGTTATCATTACCAAGTTTGAATATTCTAAAGTCCTAGACATTTTGATGGGAGCATCAAACATATTTTACCAAAGTATGAATATGTGTGATAATCATTACGTCCATTTTACAGACAAGATAATTCAATTGAGACACAATAAATAATTTGATTAAGGACAAACAGATAATAAATTGAAGACTGATATTTGTCTATAACTTGAGAAAGAGAAGAAATTACCCTTGTAATACATTCTGTTTTATCAAGTGAGACCCAGCAAGCACTCTTCACTTTTTTGAGACACACCTGGTCTCTTTAATGGACTAGCATCAGAGTACTCCATTTCCAGTTTATGGGTGTATAGACAAGGTATGTCTTTGAGGAGTGAATCTAGAAGTATCAAAGGAACCTACCTTTCTAGACAGTGTCCAAGTCCTTAAGCCTTTAACATCCTCCCCCGGTAGAGACCTCTCTCTCTCAGGAATCTCTTCTGGCGAGTCTTTGGTTGCCCTCTGGACCTTCCTTCCTCACTTTCCTCAATTTTATTGCAGAGCATTTTTTTGTTCTGGAACTGGACCAGTTTTATCCTCTCTAAGTACATCTTTATGCAGATAGGACAGCTTTCAAATGTTCTAGGCAGCAAGATGTTTATACTTGGGTTATATCTTTAGGTGAGAAGTGAAAGTCCCTTCAAGTCCCTGTACTCCCTACTTCCATTCAATATTCAGTTAGTAGATAGATAAAGGTCTTTTATTGTTGTGGTGGTGGTGGTAGTAGTTGTGGGTTTATTTTATATTTTTCCTCTCAGGAATTAATTGATACAATGACAAGAGCTTACTTTTACCTTGATTTATATATAAATTAGATCTACCACTCAGCTGCTGTAAAAACTGAGTTGCCTTTTCCTCCTTGAGACTTACTTTCTTCACCTGGAAAATGGGAATAATAAAACCTGCTTTACTTTTGTCTTGCCACAATCAAATGAGGGAAAGGAAAAGCTAGATCTATTACAAAAAAAAATAACTGAAGATTATTTTGTCCAATCATGATGAATCACTGAGAATTCATGTGATGATGTGAGCACTTCCTCAAAACTCTCATGCAGTGCCTCAGTTGCATCTGTAGCTACCTACACAGAGTCCTGACATGTGTCTCTCTCTTTTCTTTGGTCTTTTCTTCCCCAGCCTGCCAACCTACCTGGAGTTTCTGCTTGAGCTTGAAAATATTGTTTCACACATCAACCTCGTGAAGCTACATAGTTCTTTCTAGTGGAACATCCATAGGAAAAGGAGTCTCACTCTTGCAATATTGATGACATTTCCTGGAAAAACTTTGATGTATTAGTTTGCTAAAAGTAAAACCAAACAAAATCTAATACACACACACACAAAACTTTTCAGCTAACATGAGAATGGGGAGAAGCACAAGCGGTGAGGTCACAGAGGACACCATCACACCACATATGAATAGTGCCTCATATGATACTTAGAACAAGTCAGGCATGTCAAATAATGAGAGCCCTCCCAACATTAACCTTGAAATCATTTCTCAGAAAGCATGACTGCCCTTCCAAGATCAGAATGAGTAAACAACACATGTAAACACACACACAAATACGTAGACACAGGCACACAATTCAATGGATGACCCCGCAAAAAACAAAAACAAACTATCCTTATACTAGAATCATGCCAGTGGAGGCAAATGCAATGGGAAGCAAGAGGCACCTCCTCTTTTGGCAATGACTTCTTAAACAAAATGGGAGTTTATCACCTGTGGAAAGTTACCTCACACCAGGATGAAGAGGAACTTCATGTCTTGTGCTTTTAGTGTAGATTTGATTTTTCAGGCTGGTTAAATGGGTTTGGGAGGAAAAAACAGGTGTGAGAGACTGGGATTTCTCAACAGCAAAGTGATTTCATCAGGATGCAATCTTGGCTACTGAGGGAAGATGGAAGCTGTTGTTGTAGTCAAATATTGTTATTGATTAAGTATTTTGTTGAAGTATTATTGCTTTCATGACCTGACTTCCTAAATAGAAATATTGCAAAAACTTTACACATTTTGTATATCACCAAATTAGTTTCAATCCAATTGCATCATTATCAGCATTATTTTATTTTAACTCTCTGGTGATTCCAGCTGTTCAAATTTTAACACTTAAGGCTCAATCTTGAATTTTTGATGCACACGATACAATTTGTTCCCTGTGATACTAGAGGAGTTTTCCTTCTGTACTCTCAGTTTTTTCCCCCACGTGCTGATTTCTTTTAACAACTGAAAGGAGCCAGAAATTAATTTCAACCTTCTAAACTAGGGGTAAATTGGGAAAGAGGCTCGAAAACCTTACATCCATCCAAGAGCAGAAGTTTCAGTATTGAGACACAGCTGGTAATGAAATCTCGTGGAACCCTAGGGAAGAATCCTGCCAGGCTGAAAGCCCAGAAATTCTGAGCATTTGAAAGGTACTTAACATGCTCTACTGAGGTGTGGAACAAATGCTGAAAGACCACGAAATGCACTGGGGATGTTGTATAGAACTGACCATGTTGTGATATCTACTCTTAAGCAGGGGCCAAAAAGTAGCTGTTTGGGCCCTGATTTTGTTTATGAAGAATATGCATTAGGTATTCAAAGCTGCCCAAATATTAGTGATGAGATATTTGAGGAATACGTGTAGTAAATTGTAAATTGTAACAGTAGGATCTAAATGGGAAACTTATTAACGTTTATTTTAAGTTTACTATTTGAAATACACTTTAGATACATTATCTTTGTTTCCACAGTGACCGATTGTCAAACTTCTCTTCTCCTAGAAATTCCTTTCACTCTCTTAAAGGGCTAATTCATTTGATGTGCCCTAAGATTACTACCAGTGAATGTATATTACTCTATATTGCAATATGCTACAGATATTTCATTAATTTTCCTTTATTTACAAAACATTTTAGCATCTCACTTTCTGTTTTCTTATCTATAACTAACATCAATATCATTTTTTGTGACTACAACATCCATGCAGTTCCATTTAATTCTTCAACCTCCTCAAGTCTACTTTTCCACCTCTGAAGCTCTGCTTTCCATTATCTTTCTCTCTAAATATAATACCCTATACTTAAATCTCACATAATTTTATCTCAGCTCCAAAAAATTTTAAGCCACATTAGGACATTCACTGGATGATCTAACTGCTTTTTCACTACTACCATTTCTTTTGTGTTATCATTTCCCTTCTAATTCAACTTAGATTTAATAATCTGACCCTAAAATTGCTTGTTTAAACAGATTTTCAACTCCCTTGAACCTTTCTTCATTTGTCACACATATCTGACCAAAATCAAGCCCATTAAAGGCAGCACATTGACTAATGAGCTTTTACACAAATTTAGTTGAATGATTAAATGACATTATATGTATACATATATAATATTGTTGTATTTTCTGACTTGACTAACTTTAAATTTATGATAAGAGATTTCAGGTGTGCCTCCAGCACTCCTAATAATGTCTCAATATTTTCCTGGTTCTTTCTATTTGCAATGGCTTGTGATAACAATTTCCGTTTCTTCTCAGAACTTAAATACACCTTCCCCTTGCACAGTCTCAGCTGAGGCTTCACTATTAGTTCACTGCAAAAATAGAAGCCATCAGATAAGTATGTGTCATCTTCTCACTACCAATTATATCCACCTGTCTATACACATGCATACACCCATATTCTTCCCTGTACAATTGATATACTATCTCTGTGTGTATCTAAGGCCAAAACCTCCATTCACGCACTGGATTCCATTGGCTCTTGACTTCTCAAAAATGTCCTTCTGTAAATACATATTTTCCCACTTTCCTACATTACCAGTGTTTCCCTCTGTCTTTCCAAGCGGTATGGGGGAAAAGACGTATAGAAACTTTCATTTCTGGGGCTGTAGAATTTACCTAAAAAATATCTCTTGTAAACAAAATATATATATCCCTGATACAAATTGGGAGTATGATATAGCAGGGATAATTTTATAAGTATGATTGAGTTTCATAAAATTTTAAGGTAAATCCCCAGGCAGTAAAAATGAAGAGAGACTAGAAAATCATACTGACATGTTGACACCATAGCTATGACTGTGCTCAAGGTATTTGCTAATCTCAGTAATTTAGATATATTGAGTTTGAAGGGACTCATGTGGAGAAGTAAAACAAAAAAGCCTCAAGCTTTACAATTTTATTATCTATTTTAAATATAGTTTTTCTTAAAGTAATATGCACATCATTGTAAAATTAAAAATATATTACAAGTTGAAAAAGAGAGGGATAAAGAACATACAAAGAAAGAGAAGAAAGCCAGGGCCCACAAAATTCTCTACCCTCAATGAAAGGTAGGACTAGAAGAAAAAGTTGTGTTGTCAGCTATGCTCTGGGAGAGACAACATGCCTGCTGAGGATTCATTCACCTAAGTCTCATCTCCTATGGGCCTGAAGTTTGAATTTAATCTAATCTCAACTCAAAGAGTTAATTCAAAATGCTCAGAGATTGGGACCATCTTAGAACTCCTAGTTGGAATAAATGGAAACAATCTCTGCAGTCTGTTTTCTTATAGTATTCCCATAAATCTCTGCTGTTGGAAAATGAGTATATAATCCCAAATTATGAGACATAAAAGAAAAATATGACCATGAATCAGTCAGTAGTAAAAAAAAAGCTCAAAGTAACACATATATTGGATAGTGCATATGTTCAAAATGCTTAGAAAAGCAAAAGAGAAAGTTGTAAATATGAATCAGGAATAAGATACTAGCCTAAAAAGAGGCAAATATTAGAAATTAAAAATTGTACTATTGTAATTTTTACAATTACAATTGGGTGTGTAAAACAGAGTTTAGACAAAGTAAGATTTTGTGAGAAAGAAGGTACATATAAAGAAATTATCTGGAATGTAAACAGAGAGAGAGTGAAGAAAAAGAAAAAAAAGAGGAGACTAAAAGCTATTGTAGGTAAAAATAGAAAGTTTAGTATAAGACTAATCCAGAGAAAAGAAATACCAGAAAAAGAAGGTGAGTAAAATTGAAAGAAAGTAATACCTGGAAGAAAAAAATAATTCTTAGATCTATATATTAATAAAATATTCATACAGAAAAAATAAAATGAAACTCACACCTAAGTAATTGTGGTGAAAAAAATGAGATGATAAAATTTTAAATTATTCAAATAGAAAACACAGATTATCTACTAAAATATAGAATTTAGATTGATCACACCCTTCCAATCAGCAAAAATTGAAGCCAAAAGACCAAAAATAATAAATTCCTTCAATGTACTGAGAAAAATAATTCTCAAACCAAAATTGATTAACCAACTAAACAAAGCATCTAAGGATTAAGTAAATTAAACACATTTTCCTAGACACGCACACACACACACACAACAAATTTAAAAGAAACAAAAAACAATTTACTAACAACAAAAGATCTCTTCTCAAGGAATTTCCTCTATGACATGCTTCAGAAACAGGAAATCTCAGAAAAAAAAAGGTTTTTATTTATCTAGTAACGTCTTGCTTTGACCTTAATTACTGACATAGTTTTGCTCTGTGCATACTTCTAGTTTAGGCTACCTTTTTGTTTCATGGTTATATATGGACTGTAAAGTGGTTATTTCAGATTGAAGCATGGAGGAATCACAGGGATGTTTAATTAACCCTGCTTGTGGACACTTCACTTCACTCATGTGTCATTACCAGAACTGAGTCACATGGCTGTGCTTTATGGAATGGGAAAGCTACATAATGCAGTGGCTGGATTACCACTTTCCAGATACACCTCAGCTATAGTCCTGCATCGCTTAATGATGGGAATACGTTTTGAGAAATGGGTCCTTAGGTGATTGTGTTGTTGGGCAAACATCATAGAGTCTACTTACACAAACCTAGATGGTATAGCCTACTACACATGTAGGCTATATAGTACTAATCTTGTGGGACCCCCTTTGTATATGTGCTCTGTCGACCGACATGTCATTATGTGGTACACGGCTGTATAACGGTAGTGGAGGACAGATTTTGGTGGACAGCTTAGCTTGCTCCATCACTTCAGCTCAGTATGATTGTTTCCCATGTTCTCTTTACCTGGAAGACTGTTTTGCTCAAAGATGACTCATATTTTATTGTTAACCAAAGGACAGTTAATAATTTTATAATACAGATCTTCCTTGATTAACAATGGGGTTACATCCTCAAAAACTCATAATCTAAATCTATCAAGCATCATAGCTTAGCCTAGCCTAACTTAGGTGTGCTAGGAACAATTCCACTAGCCCACAGCCAGGCAAAATCATCTAACACAAAACCTATTTTGTAATAAGGTGTTGACTACCTCATGTAATTTATTGAATACTGTACTGAAAGTGAAAAACAGAATGACTGTGTGGGTACAGAATGGTTGTAGGTGTATCGGTTGTTTGCCCTCGTGATTGCGGGGCTGACTGGGAGCTGTGGCTCCTGCCACTGCCCAGCATCAGAAGAGAGTATGAAACCATATATTGCTAGCCTGGGAAATGATCAAAATTCAAAATTTGAAGTACAGTTTCTATTGAATGCATATTACTTTTGCATCACCGAAAATCAAAAAATCGTCAGTCAAACCATTGTAAGTCAGGGCCAGTCTACATTACAATCACAGTCAAATTATTTTATGTCTGGAAAGGACTTCAATGATTACATATCTTTCTTTCTTTGATCTGTCCATCTTTTTATCTATCTTTTTCTAAGCCCCAACTAAGGATCGGGCATTAAGTACAGAGTGGTGACCAGACAGGCCACATAAGAAGCTCAAGGCTGGAGGGCAAGATTGGAGTTAGACAAATAAGCATGTATAATAAACACGCCTATGAAATCATTACCTCTAAATCCTATTCAGACATGTGTTTTTATTTTTAACAGTATTTTTGTTTTTAGCAGAGTTATTCAAATCCATAGTTTAAAAAGCATTACTAACAAAATATTTATGATAAAGTTCATTGTCCTTTGCTTGACCTCAGCCTACCCTCCAATTCCATTCCTTTCTCTTCCATATCAATTTTACTACTTCCCAACTTACATTTTCCAAATCATTTTTTATCATGGTTTTTGAATAAATTAAATAGTCACTGTTTATATTATTCATTGATGTAAATATTTTTCATTGATAAGTAATATGTTATTGTTATATTTCATTGTTCAATTTTTATTTTTCTTGGAGTTAATGATTTTATTTTTTCTTTTTATTCTTGTGGAATCTGAGTCTGGATAAAAGTAAGTTATCCAAGTTTTCACAGATGCAAGGAAATTAACAAGAAATTCAGAAAGATTTTTTTATTGTGAAGATCGTGCTCATCCTTCTCTGCAACATGCTGAAGGTTCTGGAATCGTCATTGCTGTAAGTATGCAAAACAAATGAAAATTTTAGCCCAATTCTGCCGTAACCTAAAGCCATGTGATGGTAATATGTGGGAAAAGGGTGACGGTCAAGTTCTTATAGTGGTCTTTCCCCCAAAAGCTCCAAGGATAAAGTTTTGTTTGTTTATTTAGAGTATAATAATCATGAGTATCTTCAATTTACTCATAACTTTTTAAAATTGATGAGTATATAAGAAAATTATAACTAGCAAATCAAGTGACACTGCTTTTGTTTTCATGCTATTGATGTAAAATTACGTAGAAACAGATAGGTTAAAAATTGGCTTAAAATTCTTAAGTAAATTAAAATTCAACTGATAAGAGGAAAAAAGTGATGTGGTGGTATTCAGACACGACCATAGGCTGGGCATAACTGCATGTTAAAAAGTGGTAATAGTAAGTATCCTTCTGTTTCCTATCTATTACGGATAAGTCATGGTGATAGATACACATACACATGTCTAGCCTTTTAACTATTTCATCCAAGTAGATATATTTAGCTCCATTTACAGATGAGGAAAATTATAAAAAAAACAAAGTTAAGTGAATTTCCCCAAATATGAAGGGCAGAGAAAACCTGCCAAATACCAGCCCTGCTCGAGTCTAATGCCACCTTCTTCATCGTCTGCCTCACCTAATTGTACAAGGAGGAGGAAAGTTCCCATAAGTTTACACAAGACTAGAGGCAAAACATTTTTGCTTGTTTGCTGTGTAGAATTTACTCACCATACAGGGCTGTGCAAGGCAGAAGGAAATGCAAAGTTCTAACCCTTTACAAGAGGTCATGAAAAAAAATCACAAAGCAAGTTTTGTAATAATGTAAAACTATGATGTGAAGAGAGGTACCAGCAGTCTGTGATTTATTGTCAGTAGTTAATTGTTGGTTACATTTTTAACTACTTTTTCTAAATGATAGTGCAAATGAAATCATATAAAGATGCCATGCCCCTATTAGTTTCTAAAGAGTCTGTTCTAATTCTGGATACAAAGCTACTTGACACCAAATACTGTCTACATTAATTTGAAAACACTATATAGCAGACAATAACATTGCCCTTTGTCTTATTTTGTGTTTTTGTTTTCAAAATCACAATGCATCAGCATCATTGAACTTCTTGAGGTTATCTAAATATTTTCTCCTGTTTTAGACAATTGTGCATATAACTCTCCTACTCTAAAATCTTTGATTGGCTTCCATGGTTGTAATATTTAGCAGAAAAACTCCAGAACCTCACTCCACATATTTTTTCAGTTCTTTTACCATTCAGCATATTCCCTTGGTTTTGTTCTTATCTGAATTCCTCCCTCTGCAATGTCGTCTCATTTATTCTATGTTTTCCATGCACTCAGGTCGCAAACTTCCCAAAAATAACCATGCTTATTTTCAGAAACACTTCTTGCCTATTCTTGTTGCCTACACTATCCTGTCTTTTCTGGCCCCTGTTTGTTGCCTTCTTGAGACACATCAAAATCCACACAGACAGTGTCTGCTTCTAGTGTGGAGAAAGTGTTTACAGGTGTGATGGGAAACACGCCTAATATTTCTAAGACTGTTATTTATTTTTGTTCCTGGAGGTCTGTTTCTACGATCAGTAGGTTTGCTCTGAGACTTACACAGAAGAAATGATGGCCCTGAGGCCATGGGGTTGCTGTCTGTCTGAGGGAAAGTGCTCCGTGTCCCTCCCTTCCCTCATACAAACAGCTGGGGGTGTGCTGCCTGCCAAGGAGAGCTGTGCACCTGTGTGCAGCGTGGGATCACTGCCTGAGCTCTGGGTGTCCCATGACGCCCCAGAGCCATCTGGATAAGCAAGCGAGTGCCAGGGAATTAGCAAATTTGGACACAAACCAAATCAAGCAACTTACTCAAAAGAAAGACCAAACTTTTTCAATGTTCTTTTCTTAAAAGGTGATGGAAAAATTACAGATGTGGAGGCAAAGTTAGGTTAAACTTACTACTGTACTTCTTAAAATCTTTGTTACCTTAAACTTAGTTAACTTTTCTAATCTTATTCTCCTTACCTAAAAAAAAGTCAGAGAATAATATGTATATAAAGCTCCCAACTTGATACACATTATGTTTAATGTTTCATTTCTTCTGACTTCACTTGAGTCACGTCACACAGCAGTATCTCCAGTTCTATCCCGGCCTGAGAAAACTCAGTGCTTATCTTTGTGCGATAGCTTATGCAAATTCCTCTCTCAAGGAATAGACAATAACTCCTCTTCCCTCATGTGAGGGTTGTGCTTAGTGACCTCCTTCTAAAGAAAACAGGATGGAAAGGGAGGAGGAGGAAGAGAACTTTACAGTGGAGAAAACTGACAAACAAACACTCTCTCAAGCCAGTGAAGAGTCATCTTCATAGCATGTGCTTTTGATATGATGTACAGAAAAGTGACACTTCACCTCTGCAGTCTTGGTCCCCCAATCCCATAACCCCAGTTTGTCCATGAGAGAAATAGCAAGCCAACCCAAATTGCAGAACACATTAGAGGAGCCTAAGCCTGGTATCCTGAATGAGATCCTAGAGCAGAAAAGGACATTTTTGAAAATTAAGGAAATCTAAATAAGGTATGAACTTTAGTCAATCATGATGTATCAATATCAGCCCTTAGTTGTGACACACATGCCACAGTAATAGGTTAATAATAAGGAAAACTGACTGTGATGTAAAAGGAACACTCTATACTACCTTTTGTAACTATTCTATAAGTCTAAAGCTATTATAAAATTAAAAAACTTATTTAAAAAGTCAAATGTATAGAATATGCAGTAAGAGAAATTGGTACATGGCCTGTCCCCATTTTCCTCTCTTACTCTGACTGTCCCGTCTTCAACATTAGACCGTAAAAGTACGTTTTTAGAAATTCGTTGTATATAGACAATCAATTTTGTCTAAAGGTGGTTTAGCAGAAATTCTTTTCTTAATTGAAACACTTCTTTAAAATGTTATTTACCAAAACTTCTTTTAAGTTAAATCTGATTTTGCATTTGCCTGGTCTATAATTCCTTTTGGGAAAACAAAAACAAAATGTTGGAATACTTTGTCCACAATCTTAGTTGAGTTTGGATTCTGCTTCAGGCAGAATTCAGTGAGCTTCTTTCATAAAGAGATACTGGGAGTCATACAATCACACTGACAGATAATTTATATTTGATGAATTTATCCTAATGAAATATTGTAACAAAAATAATTAAACCTGGGCAAATTTGCAAAAGCAAATGGGTATCACATATGAAAAATGTGGATTAAAAAAAGATCTCTGAGCCAAATGAATTCTGGCAAAAAGAATTTTTGGCAAGATATGAGGAATATGATTTGTCTAATTTACCCAATGTTCTAATATCTACTCTATGGATTTGTTAAGAGAAAACTGACTATAATATGAAATAAAATTTACTTTCCTCTTCACTAAGCCTACCTTTGGACCACAGAGGAGAAATACCTAATTACCTCTGAGTCAGAAATTCTGTGTATCACAGTTCTAGTTTACGTTCATTCAAATGACTGAGCAGGTGAGATGCTGAGAGTGAGAAATATCTGAATTCAAAGTCAAACTGTAATATTCTAATGACATTGGCAACTTCTCCAACTTTGCAAAATCTCATTTTCTTCTCTTAACATAAAGGTAATAATAACTACTTAGTGCACTAAGCACCTGGTAATTGAGAAATAAATATTAGCTTCTTTCCTTTGTGTTTCCACTTTCCATAACTCTCGTCCCCATCTCTTGAAAACAACAGAAACAAATGAAAATCCACTCATTGCTTGCCACATAAAGTTCAGTTGACACACAAAATGTTGAACGGTTTTTAATTATTCTTCCCAGAGTTCCCAATCACAAGAAAAATATTTACCACAACCCAAGAATTTTTTTTTAATTATGATGATTATGGGAGTTTGTGCCTCTCTGAATTTCTCTTACCTAAAATAGTCTGTATTCAAGTTTACAGGGCAAGTCGTCCCATGGAGCAGAACTAGAAGCAATCACAGTTATTGTACCTATTAATGTGGTGACACAAGGGAGATCGTTCAACAAATATTTGACATTGTTAATGAATCTGGCATACTTAGCCCAAGACTTATTCTCTTTAATTCAATTCCAATTTTTTAACTGAAAAGAAATGAAAATTAATCCTCCAAAAGTGTCCAATATGACCCAGAATAGTTTTCCTTTATCATCTGTTAATCCCCATAATAATTGATTTATTTAGAGAAAAAAGAAATGACTCCCTTTATTTCAACGTGATTTCCAAAGCATCTTGTAAGTCTCTTCATAACTCTTACTTCTCTGAATTTACTCTCACAAAAATATTCCTTCTCAGGTTTTTTTCTGTAAGATTCTTTACTAGCTCTCAGTAGTCTACACAAGATAAGTTCAAGCACTTCAGCATGACCTACAATGTCTTCCATCACCTGCTTTCCTCCCAAATGTCACCTCCTGCCACTCACCTATTTGCAGTTTATGCTCTGACAATGGTGAACTATCTAAATGTTCTATGTTGTTTCATGATTCTATTCATTGACTTATCTTATTTCTTTTATCTTTAATGAACCCTGTTTCCTGTTTTTAAATGAACTCTTACAACTTTTGTTCAGTTCAGGTGTCATCTTCTTCAGAAAACCTTAAGCCTCAAAATTTGGATTGATATATTTCTTTTTTCTATACTCACAAACATTTTTCTTTATGCTAACATAGCTCTTCAATTATTAGCTAGAAATAATGTTTAACTGCCTGTCTCAACCAATTATTAATTGAGGACAGAAATTGTGTCCTTTACATTCTTTCATTTGCAATGACTATCAATATGCTTTCGCATTTAGTACATGGTCAATTTTTTTCCCCATTGGACAATTTGCCACCTATCTCAATGCTGGATTTAATCATCCGTAAGAACTATTACTTCATTTGATTAATTATCACAGTAATTCTGAAGCCATTATCATTACCATTTACAGGAAAGAGAAACTGAGGCTCAGTGATTGCTAATTATATTGCATAAGAAAATATTTTTATAAGAATTATTCAACTTCAAAACTCATGCTCTTTCAACTATGTCACTTAACATCTATCCTGCTTGCTCATCTCTCAAGTAATAACACAATTTTTCTAATCCTAAGAATTTTCTTTGCTTATTGTGGTGATGTAAATTATAGCTACTTGAATACAAAGAGAAAAGAATTAATCATGACCCCAGGATGGACAAAGAGGATTTCATGAAGAAAAACAGAACTTGAGTAGACTCTGATATAGGACAGGATTTATGGAGGTAAGGAAGCTGCAGGGAAGAAACTCTTGGTGGGTTCATGCCATTGGTATGGACATATGAGGTTCATGTTTGTTGTTTTGACAATTACTTTTTTTATCAGGAGAGGAGAAAAGAAAAGCTATTAAGATGAAACAATAATGTTTATTCTCAAAGAAAAGACATGTGGACTGACAAGAAGGGGGTCAAGAAAGGAACTTTTATTTTTTTACTTTAAGTAGGTTTTATTTTGTTTTTATTTGATTTTGTTTTAGTTTTTTGGTGAGAAAGATTGACACTGAGCTAACATCTGTGCCAGTCTTCCTCTATTTTGTATGTGGGATGCCTCTACAGCATGTCTTGATGAATTGTGTGTAGGTTTGCATGGGGGATCTGAGCCCATGAACCCCAGGCTGCCAAAGTGGAGTGCGTAAACTTAACTACTACACCGCCAGGCTGGCCCAGTAGATTTTATTTTTTAAAACACTTTTAGAATTACAGAATAATTGAAAAGATAGTACAGAGATTTCCCACACACACCATACTCAATGTCCCCTATTGTTTATATCTCGCATTGATGTGATACATTTGCTACAATTAATGAGACTATATTGATACATTAACTAAATTTCACAGTTTCTGTAGATTATTCAAATTTTCTTAGTTTTTATCTAATATCCTTTTATTGTTCCAGGATCCTATCTGGGATACCACTTGATATTTAGTTGACATTTCTCTTTAGGTTACTCTCGACTGTGGCAGTTTCTCAGACTTTCTTTATTTTTGAAGACCTTGACAATTTTGCAGAATATTAGTGAGGAATTTTGTAAGATGCTCTGCTATTAGATTTTGTCTGATGTGTCAAAATTTCTACTGTCCTAAAAAACTTTCTAGTAATTTACTAAAGCTTACTTAGAAGAAATGTGGTATATAAACATAAATTATGAACATAATTGGTATTATAATCTTGGAACCGGGCAAAGCAAGAAGCACTGAGAGGGTAATGGGCAATGGAGTGTTCAAAAGCTGACTCCCCAAACATTATCAACACAACCTATTGATAAGACCATACTGAGTGTATTGCTTACCTCAGTAATAGAGAACAGCACTCTGCAAAACTTTAGCTGTGTATGTGGGGAAGGGGGAAGAGTCTTGATTAAGATGGGGTAAAGATCAGGATACAATAACCCAGAACTGGTGGAAACCTCAAAAGAAGGATTTTGAGATGAGGAATATGAAGACTATTGGGGCACAGACTATCTGTCGATATTTTCCTTTGAAGAGTTCCTGGGTCTTTTGAAAAGTTTCTGTAGTGAACCATTTACTTGGGCAGGAGACTTAAAATCATGCTAATGAGAAGAGGGAGATAGCACAAAGTCATATTACTGTAGACAATAAGACATGGTTAACATTCTCAGTGTCCAGGCTGAGTGTAGGGGAAAATGGTTTCAGTTCTCAGGGTATTTAAAGTTCTGCATGGCAAGTAAGAAAATGAAAACACATGCTCTGCACACCATAGCATGCATCACTAGTTACACAAGTCATAGTGTTTAGTAAAGCTCTTCATTATACATTTAACCTGTTTCAATCTTGGATTCGTTGTTTAAGATGACAGAATAAAGGCACTAATGCTCCCTTTTCTTCTAAGTAATCACCCAACACAAAAAGGAGAAGGGAAAACAGAAACATAAGTTTATGTTTAATGCATCCGAGTGATATTTGTGAAAAATAACACTCACTATAAAATGACTGTTAATAAATCTATAAAACATGATGTTAAGTAAATTTCCAAGGAAGCACAATGAAATAGTTAGCTTTTTCAAAGAAGATCCCAAAACAGGTGTACAAGAGCTCAAGGAAGTCAAGTAGTAAGTAAAGAAGTAAAATTAAGTGCACAAATTAAAAACATGACACCATAAAAAAAAAACCGTGAAGTTAAATGAATTATGAAATACTATTTCATTTTATTCTAATAAAATAAATTTGAAATTACTGGATTAAATGGAATAATGCAATTTTATGGAAAAAATTTGCAAAACTAATAAAAAAGATACGTTAAATGGACAATTATTATGGATGAAATAGAGAAAGTTTTTAAAGTTCAATGCCCCAAATAACATGATGCTCATAAGATTCACAGAGGTAGTCTTTCAAACATTTGGAAATAGATGACTCTAAAGCCTGTCAAACTTTTTAATAGTATGAAAAAGAAGGAATTCTCTTCAATATACTTTATGAAGGTAGAACGATATAAATTCCAAAACATGTACAAAGAGAAAACTCTCCATATTTTTACCTAATGAAATACCCTAAAGAAAATAGCATACATAATTTAGTGACATATTTAGAGAAAAATAAGCCTTTCAAGAGAGGATTGTTACCATTTTTGACACTCGATTATCATATTTTACCATAGAAATTGGATAAAATAAAAAAAAATCATAAGGGGGTATCTCCATAAGTATTAAAGTCATTGATATGTTTGTTGTAACTTAATTCCTTGATATAAAAACTCAATAATATATGGATATTATAAAATATAAATAAATCTTAAATGTGATTTAATATAGATCTACCAAGCATAATTTACAATCCACAATACAGAAGAATCATCTTTAGATATAATCCAGCTATATTATGAGGAGCCTGACAATCTTTGATTGCAGTTAGATCCTTGAAGCAAGGAGAGAATAGTGAATTAAGCTTTCCTGAAAGTTTCTCCAACAAAATACCACCAATGAAGTGATTATGGTGACTGAATGACGTCCTCATCGACTACACTCTAAGCCAACTTAAGCTGCTAATATTGTAAACTGACAGTCCGCACTATAAATCTGCAACCCAAGTGTGTTACTACTCCGATAGACAAACCCCTTCTCTTTGTTCTGACTCCCACTTTGAAAAATTATAAAAGAATCTTTTGAAGGTATTTCATTTGAAATACAGAAATCTACCAATAATTATCTCCTTCAAAGTAGTATGAGAAATCTTTGTAAACGGGGAATTCAGAAGTTTCAGAGTAACTCACCTTCATGGCCTCACAGGAAATTCTTTAAATTAGAAGACAATGGGGAAATGCTTTGTATTTGAAACCACATCTACACCTACCCTCTCCCCAGTTATGCTTCTTGTATTAGGCAATTTCACTATTTTGCCAAGTAATTTATGAGATGAAGAAGTCAATCTGAATGAGTGAGAAGTTTGAGTTCTGGAGTAATTTTTAAAAAAATACTGTTTCATAAATTTCAAATACTAGGGTAATTCCAATTCTGAATATTTTTTAATTATGCAGTCCACTTGACTCAGTTTCAGGAAGAAAACTTCATAAGTCAGCATGAATAGTGGAAAAGCCGAGTGGAGGGAAAACCACTCTGAGAGGGATTTATTGTTACCTTGGGCAAGGCCATAACCTTCAAATGTTTTGGTTTCAATCCATCAGATTCCTCCTCCATGTCTCTGCATGGAATGTGGAAGTGGTGGAAACTATAGAGAGGTAGGGTTCACAGAGGAGATACCAACTGCCGATGCTAATGGGGATAGAAACTGGGAGGAGTTGGTTGCAGACCCAGGAATTTGGGATCAGGATGCTGGGACACACATTGAAAGGTAAAGAGATTTGGACCCCTCTCGAGATCATATATTCTGAAATCAGATAGTCTGAATGGCTCTTAGCTCTGTCAATTACCAGCTTTCTGGGACTGAACAAATTATTCAACCTTTCTAGGCATGATTCCTCTTCTGAAATGTGGGGATAATAATAGTCACATCCTAAGAGAATGTTGAGAACATAAAATGAAATAAACATGTAAAACAGTGGGCACAATGTGTTAGGTATCGTTATACTGATGTTATTCAGGGCTCTGTTTAAGGGCTGAGTGTCAAAGAATGTGAGTGGGTTAGCTGGTGCAAGGCATCAGGAATGGGACTGAGAAACTCAAGATAAAAATGCATCTGATGATATTTATTATGCTTCTCACATACTCCTTTTTAAAGATTCAAAGATCATGGCATATGTAAAATATAAAAAGTATAAATAAAAGATTTGATTATATAATTAGCCATATTCTTCTGAAAATAATGCTTAAAGCATTTGAATATAGTTTTTCTTTTCGTTGCATTAGTTGAGTGCCTTACAATAGCATCTAAAGTTTGTTAAACCATATCATCTTTTCAAAAGAAGGAATAAAGGAATTTTACCTCAACCTAAGTTGAATTGCCAAAACATTGAACTAGTGAGATCCAGATAAACAAATTTCAACTTTATTTGCTACTCCTTTGGATTTAATTTGATGCTCAGAAAGCTTAAGCTTTGGAATTTCTCATGTATAATGGCCCTTCATAAGACTCACTCGTGCAACAGAGGCCGGGATTGCTGTCCCAGCCTGGCCTCATCCCCTAGCCTTTAATTATCACAAGCCTATGGACTATGCTTAGTATCCAAAACCTTTCTTTGTCCCCAAGAGGAAGACTCTGAACTAAATGTTGACATAGGGCACTATGACCACCCAGTAATGGGGACTGGATGTTACTGAGGAAGATGGAACTTAGCTCACCCTGCTGACTTACTGCTGTGGCAGTTGCCCTCTGATGCCAACCAAGTAAAATCAAAGCCCTGGAGTTCACTGAGGACCTGGCACATAGCAAGAAGTTTTTCTCAGCAAGAAACTGTGGAGCTAGATCAAATATGGCATTACCACAAATGAGTAGTGAAGGTGCAGAAAACTTTAATAAACTATCAGTACTGATAATTTTTTAAAAATCAAATTAACTATGCTAGATGAAAGATTAAATTAACTTTACATTGTTTCTATATAAAATATTGCAAGTTATTTTCATATGAAGAGATGTTTAAAGAATAAGTTACTAGGAATTTCTTCTCCCAGGAAGATGGGTAGATATAATTTCCCTATCCTTCCTGCTAAGAACAATTAAAATCCAAGGACATCATATCAAAACAAACATACAACAAAAGAAAACATAAGAAGACTCTGAAAGATGGGGAGAGGTGGCAGACTGCCTAGGAACCTGAGAAATGACACAGTTGTGAGATCCTTGAGTTTTCTTCTTTTCCACATATATCCCAGACATGGAGTGAAATAATCTGACAACACAATAATGTCAATGGGTAAAGGCAATAAAAGCCTCAACAAAATCCTGCTGTCTCTTGACAAAAGACAAGAAGAATTATAGCCTAGCAAGACATAAAGGGTTTAGACAACAACCACTCTACCTCAACCAAACATGATAGAAAAAACTAAGTTCTATCCTACCCATGTCATCAATGCTGAGTGGAGAGCCTAGATTTTCACCGTTGCCAGGCTAATGAGGGGTCCAAACTCCCCAGATGAAGTGGCTGACTAGGAAGTCAGAATTTTAACTTCCACCAGGCAGTAACAAGTAACCTCCTCCAACTCTTTGCATCGATGGATGACATGGGGAGAGCAGTAAGGAGGCAATTCTATCCCACCCATCCAGAGAGGTATCAGTGATGGCCTAGTGAGAATCTGGAACTTTCATCCATGCCCAGCAATAATAAGGAGGTTCCTACCTCAAGTGCTAATGGAGGTTGAACAGGAATCTGGGCCCTGCCCACACCTGCCAGGAATGAGGTCAACCCAGAATCATATATTCTGTGAAAATATCCTTCAGGGAAAAAATAAAACAAAACAAACAAGCGAAAAACCCCACAAGAGATATCAGGTGAGGAAAAACTAAGAGAATTTATTTCTAGCAGAGCTACTCTAAAAGAATGGCTAAAGAAACTTCTCTAGCCAGAAAGGGGATGATAAATAGGGAACATCAGGAAGGGAAAATAAAATCAGTAAGAAAAATATATGGGTAAATATAATTGATTTCCTACTCCTTTTGAATTTTCTAGGTTATGTTAAACCATAGAAGCAAAAATTATAACACTATCTGATGTGATTCAGAATTAATGTGGAGGAAATATTTAAGAAAATTACACCATAAATGAAGAAGAGGAGTGAATAATGAGATATAAAAGAGGAAGAATTCTATAGTTCATTCAAACTTTTAAATCATGATGGAAGTTGACTGTGGTAAGTTATGTATATATAACCTACACAAAATAACACCAACAAAAATTCTGTACAAAGAAACTGACTCAAAATCTTTGTTGACAAATCAAAATAGAATTTTAAAACATTTTGCAGTAATCCACAGGAAAACAGGGGGAAAAAAACCCAGAAAAGCAATAATAACAACAAAAAGAAAAGCAGAGACAGCAAGCATAAAAGAATAAATAAAATGGCAGACTTATGCCCTGACATATTGATAATTACATTAAATATAAATTATCTAAATACACCAATTAAAATATGGAGATTGGAGGAATTGATTACAAAACATGAACCAAAATATAGATAGTCTAAAAGAAGCTCGTTTCAAATATAACAATATAGATAGGCTGAAGGTAAGCAAAAGGATAGAAAAATTTACATCATGAAAATGTTAATCAAAAGAAAGCAGGAGTGGAGGGAGTGATGTCACCACCATGGTGGAGAGAAATCTTCCCTTAATCTTTCCCTCCTCAGATACAATAAAAGGACATTCATAATATCAGAGAACATTGACATAATAGATGTCTGAGAGTAGCATGCAGCCATACATCTGAAGGTGGGGGTGCAGGACCCCCAGGAGGCACTGGAAGGAGGTAAGGAGATCTCCTCTCCCTCCCTGAAGAGCAGGAATCTAGGGCATGGGACCATGCACAGTGGCTGGTACAAGACTCTGAAAGGAGAGATAGGAAAGGGAGGCCACCCCTGGGAGTTCCTTCACTCTCAGAGTTGTCTCCCAGCCTGTGGGAATGCTCCACATCCAGAATGCTAGGCAATCACAAGGGCATCTTCATCAAGCCAAGTAGCCCAGGAGGACAGACAGCAAATGCAGAGTGGGAGTGCCCAGGATCATGCAGATGAAAGAAACTGCCACTCTCCCCTGCCTGTCACAGCAGCTTGGCTGATTGACCAGAGCAAGACACCCCTGACACAATGCCTCTGCCTATGTATGTAAAGCTGTGGCAACCAGTGGGCAGACACAGATGGACCCTGTGAGCATAACTTTCAAAGGATAGGCTCAATTGCCAGGGATCACAGCAGGCTCAGAATATACAGCTCCTGCACCCCCACAGTGGTAACAGGTAGAATCTGTGACCAGATACTACCATGATGCAACAGCACAAGTCCACCCCATCAAATAGCATGAAGAGGCATATTAACATTCCAGAATGGAAGGAAAATGACAAGTAGTCAGAAATCAATCCTGAAGTCAGAGAAATTTACAATCTAAATGACAGAGAATACAAAATAGCTATCATAAAAAACCTCAATGAGTTACAAGAAAACTAAGAAAGAAGGTTTAATTAAATCAGGAATAAAATTAATGAACAGAGGAAAGTCTTCACAAAAGAGATGGAAACCATGAAAAAAAATCAGAAATGTTGGAGATGAAAACCAAAATGAATGAGATAAAAAAAAATCTGGAGACCTGAAATAAGAGAACTACTTTTATGGAGGACAGAATTAGTAATTTAGAGAGCAGAAAATTAGAAATGCTTCAGATGGAGGAAAGAGAACTACGATGAAAAAGAAATGAAGAAATTCTCTGAGAAATATGTAACTCAATTAGGGAATGCAAAATAAGGATTATAGGTATTCCAGAGAGAGAAAGGAGGGATAAAGGAGCAGAGAGCTTGTTCAAAGAAATAATAGCTGAGAACTTCCCAAACCTGGTGGTGTAACTGGAATTACAAGTAAATGAAGCTAATACAACTCCTAATTACATCAATGTAAAAAACACCTTCTCCAAGGCATATATTAGTAAAACTGGGAAAAGTAAATGACAAAGAAAAAATATTAATGGCAGCAAGGCAGAAGAAAACAACATACTATGGAACTCCTATCAGGCTTTCAGAGGATATCCCAGCAGAAGCCTTACAGGATAGGAGAGAGTGGAATGAGAGATATAAAACACTGAAAGACAAAAACTTTCAGCTATGAATACTCTATCCAGCAAAAATATCCCTCACATATCATGGAGAACTACCAACTTTCCCAGATCAACAAAAGCTGAGGGAGATAATACCCACAAGACCTCCACCTAGAAGAAACAATCAAGGGGCTGGCCCCATGGCCGAGTGGTTATGTTCACACACTCCACTGTGGTGGCCCAGGGTTTCACTGGTTTGGATCCTGGGTGTGGACATGGCACCATTCATCAGGCCATGCTGAGGTGGCATCCCACTTGCCACAACTAGAAGGACCCACAACTGAAAAAAATATACAACTATGTACTGGGGGCATTTGAGGAGAAATACCAGAAAGAAAAAAAAAGAAGATTGGCAACAGTTGTTAGCTCAGGTGACAATCTTTTTTTAAAAAAAAGAAGAAATGATCAAGAAGGCCCACATACATGAAAAATAAAAAATGAGTTTACAAAACTTGAGCAAGGAGATAAATAGACACAATCATAAAATTGCAGCTGTCTATCAGAACAGGTTAGCAAACACTTAATTATAACATTAAAGCTAAAGGAAGGAGAATATCAAAAATAACTATAATCACTTCATTTTAATCACAAACTCACGACACAAAAGAGAATAAGTTGTGACAACAATGACTTAGACAGGGGAGAGGAAAGGGATGGAACCTGCTTAGCCAAAGGAAATGGACTACCAGAAAATGGACTATCTCATGTACAAGATGTTTTATACAAACTTCATGGTAACCACTAAACAAAAATTCACAACAGATACACAAATGATAAACAAAGAAAAAACAGAGAAAACCATCATAGAGATCTACCAAGCTGAATTGGCAGTCAAGAAACAAGGGAAATACAAATGAGAAAACACAGGGTAAAATGCCAGTATTAGGTGCTCATATATCAATAATCACTGTAAATGTAAATGGAGTGAATTATCCAATCAAAAAACACAGGGTGGCTGGATGGATTAAAAAAAAAAGACCCAGCAATAAGCTGCCTTCAGGAAACACATTTCAGCTCTAAAGACAAACACAGGATCAGAGTGAAGGGATAGAAGATGATATCCAAGCTAATGGCAAACAAAAGAAAGCAGATGTTACCAGACTTATATCAGATAAAGTAAACTTGAAGATAAAAAAGGCAATGAGAAACAAAGAGGGTCAATATATAATGATAAAATGGACACTCTGCCAAGAGGACGTGACACTTATAAATATACACGCACCTAACACAGGAGCACCAAAGTATATAAAGCAACTATTAACAGACTTAAAAGTAGAAATTAACAGCAACACAATAATAGTAGGGGATCTCAACGCCTCATGTACATCAATGAATAAATTATCCAGACAAAAAGGTAATAAGGAAATTGTGGAATTAAATGAAATACTAGACCAGATGGATTTAGTAGATACATATACAACACTCCATCCAAAAACAGCAGAATGCATTCTTCTCAAGAGCACATGGAATATTCTCAAAGATAGACCATATGTTAGGAGACAAAGCAAGCTCCAATACATTTAAGAAGATTGAAATAATATCAGCATGTTTTCCAAACATAATGCTATGAAACCAGAAATTGACTACAAGAAAAATCTGGGAAAGTGACAAATATGTGGAGACTAAACAACATGCTACTAAACAACCAATGGATCTTTGAAAAAATCAAAGGAGAAATAAAAAAAAATCTGGAGACAAATTAAAATGAAAATACACCATACCAACTCATATGGGAGGCAGCAAAAGCATTCCTAAAAGGGAAATTCATAGCACTACAGGCACACCTTCACAAACAAGAAAAATCTCAAATAAGTAATCTTAAACTACACCTAACAGAACTAGAAAAAGAAGAACAAACAAACCCCAAAGTCAGCAGAAGGAGGGAAATAATAAAAATGAGAGCAGAAGTAAATGAAATTGAAGCAAAGCAACAAACAAAAAAACAATAGAAAGGTTCAATAAAACTAAGACCTGGTTCTTTGAGAAGATAAACAAAATTGACAAACTCGTAGCCAGACTCCCTAAAAAAAAAGAGAGAGGGGTCAAATAAATAAATTTAGGTATGAAAGAGGAGAAATTACAATGGATACCACACAAATATGAAAGATTACAAGAGAATACTATGAAAATCTATATGTCAACAAATTGGATAACCTGGAAGAAATGGATAAATTCTTAGACACATACAACCTTCCAAAACTGAATCAAGAAGAAATAGAGAACCTGAATAGACCAATCACAAGAAAACAGATTGAAATAGTAATCAAAAACCTCCCCAAAAATAAAAGTCCAGGACCAGATGGCTTCCCTGGAGAACCATACCAAAAATTCAAAGAAGATTTAATGTCTATCCTTCTCAAACTATTCCAAAAAATTGAAGAAGATGGAACACTTTCTAACACATTCTACGATGCCAACATTCCAACATCCCCCTGATCATGAAGCCAGACAAGGACAACACAAAGAAGGAAAGTTACAGGGCAATATCACTGATGAACATAGATACAAGAATCCTCAACAAAATATTGGCAAACCAAGTACAACAATAAGTTAAAATCCCATTATCATATGAGATTTATATCAGAGACATAGGGATGGTTCAACATCTGCAAATCAATCAATGTGATAAAACACGTTAACAAAATAAGGAATAAAAACCACATGATTATCTCAACAGAAAAAGAGGAAGCACTTGACAAGATCCAATATCCATTTATGATTAAAAACTCTCAGTAAAATGGGTATATAAGCAAAGTACATCAACATAATAAAGGCCATAAGTGACAAACCCACAGCCAACATCAAACTCAATGGGGAAAACCTGAAAGCCATCCCACTGAGAACAGGAAGACGACAATGGTGCCTACTCTCACCTCTCTTATTTAACATAGTACTGGAGGGTTGGCCAGAGCAATTAGGCAAGAAAAAGAAATAAAAGGTATCCAAACTGGCAAGGAAAAAGTGAAGCTCTCTTTGTTTGCAGACAACATGATTTTATATGTAGAAAACCTTACAGAATCCATTGTGAAACTATTAGAAACAATCAAAGACTACAAGAAACTTGCAGGGTACAAAATCAACTTACAAAAATCAGTTGTGTTTCTATACTCTAATAATACACTAACAGAAAGAAAACTCAAAAATACAATCCCATTTACAATCACAACAAAAAGAATAAAATATCTAGGAATAAAGTTAACCAAGGAGGTGAAAGACCTATACCATGAAAATTATAAGACATTATTGAAAGAAATCAGTGATGAAATAAAGAAATGGAAAGATATCCCATGCACATGAGTTGGAAGAATAAACATAGTTAAAATGTCCATCTACAGATTCAGTGCAATACTAGTCAGAATCCCAATGACAATTCTTCACAGAAATAGAACAAAGAATCCCAAAATTCACATGGGGCAACAAAAGACCCCGAATAGCTAAAGCAATCCTGAGAAAAAAGACCAAAGCTGGAGGCATCACAATCCCTGACTTCAAAATATACTACAAAACTGTGGTAATCAGAACAGCATGATACTATACAAAAACAGACACAGATCAATGGAACGGAATTGAAAGTCCAGAAATAAAACCATACACCTATCGACAGCTAATCTTTGACAAAGGAGCTAAGAACATAGAATGGAGAAAGGAAAGTTTCTTCAATAAACAGTGTTGGGAAAACTGAACAGCCAAATACAAAAGAATGAAAGTAAACCATTATCTTTCATCTTACACAAAAATTAACTCAAAATGGATTAAAGACTTGAAAGTAAGATGTGAACCCATGAAACTCCTAGAAGAAAATATAAGCAGTATACTCTTTCACGTCAGTCTTATAAAGATCTTTTCAAATACCATGGCTATATGGGCAAGGGAAACAAAAGAAAAAAATAAGCAAATGGGACTGCATCGGACTAAAGAGCTTCTGCAAGGCAAAGGAAACCAGGAACAAAACAAAAAGACAATGAACCAACTAGGAGAAAATATTTGCAAATCATATATTCAGCAAGGGATTAATCTTCAAAATATATAAAGAACACATACAATACAACAACAAGAAAACAAACGACCCAATCAAAGAATGGGCAGAGGAACTGAACAGATATTTTTCCAAAAATATACAGATGGCCAATAGGCACATGAGAATATGTTCAACATCACTAATCATCAGGGAGATGCAAATCGAAACTGTAATGAGATATCATCTTACATGTTAGAATGGTTATAATTACCAAGACAAAATACAACAAATGTTGGAGAGGTTGTGGAGAAAAGGAACACTCAAAGACCGCTGGTGGGAATGCAAACTTGTGCAGCCACTATGGAAAACAGTATGGAGATTTCTCAAAAAATTAAAACTAGAAATACCATACAACCCAACTATTACACTACTGGGTATTTATCCAAAGAACTTGAAATCAACAATTCAAAGAGACTTCTGCACCCTTTTGTTCATTTCAGCATTATTCACAATAGCCAAGATGTGGAAGCAACCCAAGTGCCCAACAATTTATGAATGGATAAAGAAGATGTGTTATATATATACAATGGAATGCTACTCAGCCTTAAAAAAAGACAAATTGTCCCATTTTCAACAACATGGATGGACCTTGATGGTATTATGTTAAGCAAAATAAGCCAGAATATGAAATAGCACGGTATAGTTTCACTCATATGTGAAAGATAAACAAACATGGACAAGAGAGCCGATTAGTTGTTACCATATGGGAAGGGTGTTAGAGATGAGTTTATAAGAACATTTTTAGTGTCTGTGGAGTTTTGATGAAGGTTAGTTTGATTGGATGTCAGGGTGTTCATCTTCTAGCATGCATTCTGTCATTTCCAAACCAGATGACCTCAGGTGAATTCTTTAATCTCCCTGATGTTTCCCTAAATGTGACAGGCAGGACATTAGGATTTAAATCCTATCTCTCATGACCTTGGTAAAGTTATATAACCTCCCTGGGCTTCAGTTTCCTTATCTGTAAAAGAGGAGCTAATCATAGTATCTCCATCATAGGGTAGCTGTCATCATGAAAGTATTCATTACATGTAAAGTGCTCAGAATTGCACCTTATATGGTAGATGCGATATAACTTTTTTCTTTTACTATTATAACTATTAAGTTGAGTTCCATTATCGGAAAATTGTTTCTTGCACTTTGGAGAATATAAGGATGAATATGAGCTTGTCGCTACTTGAAATTTCTGTTAAAGGTTTAACTGTATGTTCTACAAATATTCCCGAGTCACAGCAGGGCTGGCTCCAGATCAGGGCACTTTGCGAGTTTTATTGTTTCATTCTACAAATAATTCCAGAGTATCTTCTATTCTCCATGAACTTGTACAGGCCTTGGAACTAAACAAATAAATATATAACATGGAAGGTGATTAGTGATACTGTTGTGCGCGAAATTGTCTGGATGTGTTGGTGGTCTCCAACCACAATACCAGGCAAGCTATCCCAATGGACACCACACATGAAGTCTTATAGATCAAATTAAAATGCTCATGTCACAGCAACTCATTTAAATTACACAGCTTAACAATTCAAAACATATAGTGAGAAGCAAAGGGGAAGAAATGGCAAAAGTTAAGACACTCAGAATAGGGTGCAAGTGAGATGGGAGGTCCCTACTCCCCGAAGCCTGGGTCATGCAAGTGTTCAAATGTCCTGCCTCTCCTTCTGCCACATCGGCCCTCTTGCTGATGGTGTAGAAACAAGGTCAGAGTTTAGGTTCAAACAGTGGGGCCCACAGATAGAAAGTGCCCTGAGCCAATAACACACTTGCTCTGTTGGAGACACACAGGGACATATTGCTGGGCACATCTGTAGCTTGACGATTAGCTTGATGAACAGGATTTATTTGTGTTTTCGAGGCAGAGGATATATGGGGCCAGAATGGTGTCACTGATGTGTAGCTGGATTAAAACTTCATGAAAATTAAGTACCCATGTCTGTTGAGTGTATCCTGAACATTTAGTGGCTTTTGTATACTTATATATGGTGGATATTTACTTCATAAGTATCTCTCAGTCCTCCCATCCCTTTCTATATCTGACCCATATGGTCTACTTCCTCACTACATATCTTACACTTAACAAATCATGTGACTTCTGTCTGTATCTAACAAAAGTTTTGCTTAATAGATACTTATCTACTTACGTTTTAAAGGTTTTTTTGTGTGTTTGACAAGCAAAAAATTTATCCATCCAAGCAAAGTACATTATAGATGTGAGGAAACATAAAGCAGGCTGAGTGACAGTATAGCCCAAGTCAACTCAGACAACATTTCTATCCTCCGGGTACAGAGCAGAGCTCAGCCTTCACCCTTGCTAGTATCTTTCTGGAGGTCCTAAGGGGAAGAATTTCCCCACATCACTGCACCAACACTGGTGTTTCCACCCTCCTGCCAGTCTGGCTGTTGTTTTCTCAGTAACCCGGGCCACAGTCTCCTCTTTCTCTAATTTGTGTTTAGAGTCTGACTGCTGGTCTTCCACTGGCACTCTCTCTGTTCCTTCTGCCCTAATAACCTAACACAGCTTCTCTTTCTGAAACTGCTTGTGGGAGTTCTTTGCCTACCTTCTCACCTGACCATCTCAAGGGTGTACCACAATCTCCTTCTGGGTGGCAGAAAAATATTTTTCTCTTCATATGTCCTATCTTTATTTTAGCAATCTGATAGCAGACTTCTGTGAATTCCTATCTCTCTCTGTCTCTATATCTATCTCTTATCTATCTGTCTACCTATCTATCTAGTTTTGACACAACATCTCCCTCAGAGTGCAGGTCACAGGAGGTTAGATACTGCCACACATTGTTTTCTTCCACTACTTATACCTTGACTTGTCTATCAATGACCTCGATGTCCATTTCCACATTCTGGATTTTCAATGAGCAACTCCAAGTGCATCAAACAGGTTTGTAGATATCTGAATTCCAAGTGTAAAAAAACTTATAAATCATTCCAATAGAGTTTGATGACCCCATATAAATCAAAAATTATACTGAGTTGTCATTGGGAATTGGATGTCATTAAACACCATAGCTTTGTAACCAGAAAGGCATATATATCAGGCAAACTTTAATGGGCATTGTAAGCCAGGCATTGGCAAACCTTTTTTGTAAAGGGCCAGATGGTAAATATTTTAGGCTTTCCAGGCCATACACTTTCTGTCACAACTACCCAAATCTTCCACTGTAGCACAAAAGCAGCAGTAAACAATACAGAAATTAAAAGGTGTGGCTGTGTTCCAATTATATACAAAAACATGTTGGAGACAGAAGTTGCCAACCCCTAGTGTAAATCATACTTCCCTCTTAGGAATAGAGTTAACATTTCTTCAAGTGCTGCATATGAGGGTCTTACAATCAATCTGTTTGTTAAGTGAGTGAGCCACCTTCAGCAATCCTTTTGCTATGAATCACATTCTTCTGGGCACTGGGACAGTGTGGTAAAAAGCCAGAGAAAGACCCCTACCTGTGTGGAGTTTACCCTTCAGTGGTAGGAGGCAGAAAATAAGTAAAATATGTACTGTATTTCACAGTGATAAATCAAATGATAAAAGCAAAGCAGATAAGGGAGATGGGCTCTCTTGGGCTGTGGGATTTAAAGGTGAAACAAGCAAAGCCTTGAATGACGTGAGATAGCAGACTGTGTGAACAATTGGGGTAAGAGCATGTGAGGCGCAGCAAGTGCAAGAGCACTAAAGTAGCAGCATGGCATTTAATGAAATTCAAAAGGATGTGGTAGAAATGGTGACAAAAGGAGGAGAGAACCTTAAGAAGTAAAGTGAGGAATTAAACAGGCCATCTTGCAGGCCCTTCTAGACCAGTGGAATGCCTCAAACTGTTACTCTCAGTGAGATGGGAAGTCATTGGAGGATTTTGATAGAGATTAGATATTTCAATCTTATCACTCTTCTCCTTTCATCTTTCTTTCTCTCTTTTGCCTTCTCAATAATACCTACTTCCCTTCCTCCTTTCTTTTCTTTCCTTCTTCCTTTCTTTGGAAATAAAATGGATTCTACTGAGTGCTAGACATTGTACTAGGCACCTAAGATACAGAGATGGTATCTTATCTAAATTCAGACTAGAGTCTCATAAGAAGAGAGGAAAATGTAAAGGATTACTACACAAAGCGGAATATGCTAAGATAGAAGTCAGTAGAGAGTACAGGGAACAATGAAACCATTGAAAAAGTCACATCTCAACATGGCGGTGAGAATGGAAGGTTAGACACTGGTTTGCATGTATTTGGTTAAATTAACTGACCATTGAATAAATAGTGGAAATCAATTAATCAGAGAGGAGTATTTTCTAACCCAGGGGATATTTCATGGCAGGAGGGGTCCTGAGAGAGCATAATAAATTGGTTAAGCACAAGTAGTTACACAAAGTGCACATGTGGTGGTCATGTGTAGAAAGTGTTAGAGAGGAGTAAAGGGCATGTTATGAAGGGGCATATACACTGCAGGGAATGGATTCTCTTTCAAATGGAATGTCAATTAATTAAAAATTCCTTAATATGCTTTTGACTACAACATCAATCTAGTTTTGCAACAGGCTTGTTGCATTCCATTTATGAAGTATCTTTTAACCTTATTTATTTGACTAATACTATCATATTTTAGGGAAAATGTTCTGTCTCCACATTTAAAAACAGTTTTGACCTCCTTAAGCAATATAAATGTTGTAAACATACATGTCTGTAAAACCCAAAGTTGTTATTAAGTGTATAAAGCCACAATTTGGCTGGATAATAATCTTATTAGAAGTGCAAACTGCTATGGAAATGTATCATGGTAGCTATTTTCCATTATATCTTCTGCATTCTATTAACATTTCATGTCAAGTCTAGTTTATCGAGTACCATATGGATTCAGTAATGATTCTTTCACAAAAGTCATAAATAAATGTCAGACATAAAAATACTGAAGATGCTTCACAGGGCCAAGGATGTACCATACAATGGGGTTGTTTTTAATATAAGTTCATCTATGATCATATCCTGTCAGTTTATATACTAATTACAATTCATAATTTTTCCAAGTTATCTGAAAAGTATTTATTCACATCTTCCATCAAGTTGAGAGATGTTTCAAGCCTTCATCTTTATAATTAGTAGCCTAAGTCAGTTAATGCTAAATCCTTCTATTGCACACAATCTAAATGATCAATCTGATGAGACAGTATACTTGGAAATGTTTGAAAGTTTTAAATAGTTTTACATATGTTTCATTTAAGATCTACTAGCTTGGTGATCTCTAATACTTTGAGCCTTTCAGAACAAAGCTAAGTTGAAATAAGATTTCCCTTGACAATCAGGGATGTATTCAGATTAAAATTAATAAGGTGTATCTTAGTTGAATAATTTTGAGAAATACTGAGTATGACTAAGTCAAACAGATTTTTCAATAAATTTAATAGACAATACTTTGAATTAAAATGGCCATGAGGTAGGGCGGTCAGAAAAATCACAAAACTATTTTATCCATAGATCATTTGCCAAAGATCAATAAAATCATGAAATAAAATACAGTAAAGGGGCCGGCTCCATGGCTCAGTGGTAAAGTTTGTGCGCTCTGCTTCAGTGGCCTAGAGTTTCATCAGTTCAGATTCTGGGTGCAGACATAGCACCGCTCATCAAGCCATGCTGATGCAGCATCCCAGATAGTTCAACCGTAAGGACATACAACTAGAATATACCACTATGTACTAGCGGCATTTGGGGAGAAGAAGAAAAACAAAGAAGAAGATTGGCAACAGATGTTAGCTCAGGTGCCAATCTTTAAAAAAAAATACAGTAAATGGTAATGTGGGGATTGTATATAAAAGAAAATAATTAGATTCAAAACTTCACTAAGGAGAGCACTCAGTGAGAAGTAATATTAATTTCTTAGGAATAAATGAGAAGATAGAAAAAAAGTGCTGAATCAAATGTCTATAACCACTTCATGAACCTGGAAATACATACTAACACTACAGCATAATAAGATCTTTTAAAAATAAGTTTGAAAACTAAACTCTACTATTGAAAACATTTAGGGTGCAGTATATTATTGCTCTTCATAATAGTGACCTTGATTCATCAAGAGAAGTAAAAATACAAGTTTCAGATTGAAGAAAATCATTTACTATACACAGCCAGAAAAATATAAGCATCAAGAATCTATAAATGACCCATGTATTTCAATAAGAAAAGTGCAAACAACATAAGGAGAAAAATGTGTGAAAGATATAGATAGGCATTACTCAGAAGAGGAAACACATAAAGCCATTAAACATTTGAAGATATATTTAACATCATTAGTGATCAGAGGAAATAGATCAAGATCACAGAGAGATACCATTTTACACCTGTTTAACTGGTTCAAATTAAAGTTTGGCAATACCTAGTGTTCAAGGTGAGAACAACCACCACACGAAAAACCATGCTGACACCCACAGAGCTTACTGTCTTCATCAAAATACTGTTTCAGAAAAAATGTTGCAAATAACTATTTTCTTCTGAAACTCTCCCTACCAACAAACAAACAAAAAACACACCTCTTTGAATAAATATTAAGCTGTTCAACTCTTCTATAGATACTGTGCAACCATAGTTTTCTCCCCGAGACATTGCTCCACTTGCCTCAATATCCTCACTTGCTGGGTCCATCGTGTTCATCACACAATCCTATTCAATCCCCACAATGAAAGACCTGCATTCAATCAGATTTTAAAACCTTATAAATATCTCATCTTTGTCTTCCCATTCTAAATTGCAACTAGACTCTGTCAAGCTACTACTTGCTCTGCCTTACCGTGGTAAACTTACCTTTGTCTTACCAAGATATTTCGGGGAAGCCAGCATTCTACAGACAGGATGTGCATCAATGAGTGTGTGGCTTATAGAAGTATAAATTGGTGCAACATAAAGGAACACCAATAAAATTAGCATCTGACTTCTCAGACGAAGCAATGGAGGCCAGAAGCCAGTGGGATAAACCTATTTAAAATGCTCAAAGAAAAAAAGAACTGTCAACCAAGAATCCAATATGTATAGCAAAGCTGTATTTTGAAAATAAAAGGGAAATAAAGACATTCCTAGATAAGAAAAAAGTGAGAGAATTTGTTGCTAGCAGACCTGCCTGTCAATAAATATGAAAGAAAGGTCTTTAGCCTGAAAGCCAGTGATCCCAGACGGTAATTCAAATTCACAATAAACAAAGAGCAACATTAAACGTAGTTATGTAATTATAAATGACAGCATAAATGCATATTTTTCTTTCTTGTTTTAACTAATTTAAAAAGCAATTGTATAAAATAGCATGTATATAATATATTATCAGGTATATAACATATAGACACATAACATATTTGCTAATAAGAACACGTAGGAAGTGGATGGGAGCAAAGCTATACTGAGCCAACAGAATGAGTCCAGATGGTAACACAAACCCCACAGGGACAAATGAAGAGAACAAGAAATGGTAAGTAAGAAGGTTAATATTACAGAAGTTATACATAAATAAATATACTTTCCTTTCTTATGTCATCTTCTTTAAATATGTAAACTTATCTAAAGTAATAATTATAACAATGATTCAAGACATTTATAGATTTAATATATGTAACTACAACACGACAAACAGAAAGAAATAGAGCTATATAGAATTTACATTTCTATATCTCTCTAGAATTAAGTTAGTATGAATATGATGATGATTCTGATAATTTAGGATGTAAATGGTAAGCACTACAACACCAGTAAGGAAATACCAAAACATATATTTAAAAACAATTAAATAAATTAGAATGCTACATTAGAGTATATTCTCTTAACACAAATGAAAGAAGAAAAGTAGGAACAGAAGAACAAAAAAGACAGAAGATACATAGAAAACAAAAAGTAAAATGGCAAATGTAACTCCAATTATATCAATAATAACATTAAAAGTAGAAAGATTAAACAATCCAATAAAAAAGCAGAGATTGAAAGACTGGATTAAAAAACATGACTCAACTATATATTATCTATGTGAGGTACAGCTTAGATTCAAATAGATTGAAAATAAAAGGATAGAAAAAGATATATGACTCAAACAGCAACCACAAGAAACTAGGAGGGGTTATACTAACATCATATATAATAGACTCTAAAACAAAAATGTTACTAGAGATAAGGAAAGTCATTTTATAAAGATTAAAATGTCGCTATATTAGGAAGATATAACAATTATAAGCATATATGCACCTGAAAACAGAGCACCAAAGTACACTAAGGAAAAAAATGACAGAAGTGAAGGAAGAAATAGACAATTTGATAACAGTAGTTGGACACTTCAAATTCCACTTTCAACAATGAATAGAACAATAAGGCAGAAGATCAATAAGAACATATAAGAAATAAAAAGCACTATAAACCAAGTATTCATAACAGACAATTCTGGAACACTCCATCTAACAACAGAGGAAATATATTCTTGTCAAGTATATATGGAACATCTTCCAACATAGATCACATACTAGTCCATAGAGCAAACCTCAATACATTTAAAAAGATAGAAATAATACAGTGTGTTCTCTGACCACAATGGAATTAAATGGGAAATCAACAACAGAAAGAAATTTAGAACATTCACAAATATTTGGAAATAAAATAATATACTCCCAAGTGCTGGCCCAGTGGCATAGTGGTTTAGTTTGCATGCTCTGCTTCAGTAGCCCAGCGTTCGCAGGTTCAGATCCAGGTGCGGACCTACGACTGCTTGTCAAGCCACACTGTGGTGGTGTCCCACATAAAATAGAAGATTGGCACAGATGTTAGCTCAGGGCCAATCTTCCCTACAAAAACAAAAACAAAAATACACACACTCCCAAATAATCAATGGGCATAAGAAGAAATCAAAAGGGAATTTAGAAAATACTTTGAGATAAGTAAAAATGGAGACACAGGATACTAAATCAGAGTGCAGCAAAAGCAGTGCTTAGAGTAAAAATTATAGCTGTAAATGCTATATTAAGAAAGACAGAAAATCTAACATAAAGAAATCGTACACTTTGAGGAACTAGAAAAAGAAGAGCAAACTAAACTCAAAGCTAGCAGGAGGAAGGAAACAATAAAGATTAGAGCAGAAAATAATGAAACAGAGAATGTAAATATAATAACGAAAATCCACGAAACTAAAAGCTTGTTCTTTGGAAAAATCAATAAATTTAACAAACTTTTATCTAAATTGACTAAGAAAAAAGAAAGGAGACTCAAATTACCAGAATCAGAAATGAAAGAGGAGGCATTACTATGGAACTTACAGAAATAAAATGGATAACAAGGAATAGTATGAACAGGACATCCCAGTGAGTGATTAAAATCCAAAAGATGCTCATACTCCTTAGTAATCAGGGAGCTGTATTTTAAAACCACAATAAATTACAACCATATAGTCACCAGAGTGGGACACAAATAAAACAATAAGAAACCAACAATACCAAATGATAAGAAAATTATAGAATGTTCATTATTCTAGATAGGAGTGTAAAGCATAACAACTAATTAAGGAAACTTTTTTACATTATCTAGTCATATTCAAAATATGCATATGATATGAGAGAGCAATTTTACTCTTAAGTTATTGAGGAAAATATGCACATGTATTTCAAAATACCCGTACTAACACATACATTGTTGCATTTTAACAATATCCTAAGAAAAGAGCAATCTGAATGTCTGACCAGAGTAAAATAGTTAGTGATATATTTATACAATGAAATAGTATATAATCATTAACATGAACACATTACAGTTATACATAGTACCATAGACGGATCTCAGAAACATGCTGAGCAGAAGGAACCAGAAACAAATAAATATATAATGTGCCTTTCCTTTTAGACGATGACAAATACTAAGACAATGACAGGAAGAACCAAAGTGTAGGCTTGTGGATGCATGTTTAGTTAGGAAAACCGTGAAAAAACATGAGAAGTTATTTCTATAAAAGTTAGAGTATGGTAAATGTTTAAGATGAGTGAAGGATAATGATAAGGAGGAGTGTGAAGGTGGTGTCTGGACTGATTCCTCCATGAAACCAAATGTGGGTGGTGACAATATGGCTATCCATTTAATAACAAAACGTTATGCACGTTTATTCCGTGCTATTTTCTTATGTGTTTTATGTTTCACAATAAAAAATAAAAATGAACACATCATACATACATACATACCTATATGCCTGCATAAATAAAAGCACCTAGTATGGTTTATGGTACATGTTATTTCCTTGTTTGAATAGAAAATATATGGAGAAATGAAACAAAAAGTAATCACCTATATAGTCATAAGGAGGAATAGAGGAATGGAAGGTGGAGGACTTTGGGCAGCGGTAGGTGAAGATTATTCTTCAAGGGAGTCAGTAGAGAAGAGGGCAAGTAGGAAGGATAAGTCTTGAGTTAAAATAGAGGACAACCCAAAGAGAGAACAGCAGCAGATCAGATTGGAGAGAGATGTGGCCAGGCTGCTGCATGAAGATGTATTGATCGGTCTGGTTGAGTGAGAATAGGGCCACCTGTGTAATCAACATCTTCCTCCGTTCAATTTACTTAAGCTTTTTCCAAAATAGACAAAACTACCTTTAGAGATTAAAAACCTGTCTAAACTCTTTGCAAATAGTTGTGCCACATCTACATAAGTATTCTGTGGATTAACTTGGAAAAAAATTATGGTTTCAACAAAAAGAAATATACAATTGCTATCTAATCTATTGTTTGGAGTTTTGATTTTTATCTTCACTTATTAAAGTAATATAAATTTAAATATATAAAAGTATATATGTATATACATATGCATACTTATACTTTTAAATATGTTTCTTATATACTATAGGCCATACTACGTGGATAATCTTGGTACTAGTTTTTATTTTTTAAATAAAGGCTTTTTTAACGTTGACATGAATAATTCAATCATTATTAATGAAGATTGCATAATATTCTATCTTATGACTAAATCATAATTTTCCTCTCCTTTCCAATAGCTTTTTCTATATTTTCCCTACTATAATTAGCACTAGAATGAATATTACTTCAAATTACAACATTTTCTGTATTCAGGATTATTTATTTAATACTCAGAGAAGAACTACTGTGTCATTTGAACTACATATGAACATTTTCATGACTTTTGAAATTTATTGCTAACAAGCTTTCTGAAAAGTTCCAAAATACTCACAGAAGTCTGTGAAAGAGTATGTCTCTCACCATCTTGCCAGTCCCGAATGTTTCATTAGCTTAAAGTACTTGAAATATGGGAAAACATATCTCATGGTTGTTTTCATTTTCATTTATTTGAATTACTAGAGAGGTTAGATATCATTCCATATGTTATTAATAATTCATAGTTCCTTATTTAAAATTAACATTTTAGGACTTTTGTCCATTTATCTAATTAGATTCCTAATGTTTTTCTCATGGATTCATATGACTTTTTATATAGTAAATATTTTATTTGTAATAAAATAATCATTTTATTTATTTGTGAATAATCTCCATTTTCTCCTTAGTATATTTATTTCTTATTTATTATCTCATGAATCATGGAACCATTATATTCCCTCTTGATTTAACCACTTTCTTTGAAGATCATTTTTATTTTAAGATTTGATATCTATCCATTTATATGTTCATCTATATTTTGTTCTCTAAGCTCTTAGAGCTTCAATTGTTTCACCTTTTCCCCCATGAATAAAAACATACACACACAAATACTTTGTAACAATATGATACTTGAGTACTTGGCTTATATTTTTAAGGATTGATGTAGTTATCATGTGAACACTATTGGACTTTCTCATACTTGTTTTATAATTTACTCTTGCTTTGTTTTAAATATCCATAAAGAGTATTTTAAACTTTTCAGAATTTCAGTCTTCTTAATCAAAAGTTGTGCTGATGTTACTAGAATATATTTGTTTTCTCCCTTTCTCCTCCTTTATCTTCTTCAAATCTACAAACACTTTTTATCTCCTATGAAAAAGAGAAGTCCATTAATTTGTTCTGCCTTGCCTTTATTCACAAAGACTCCCTGGTGAATAAACACTTATAATATCTTCTGAGGAATGGTCTCTGCCTGTATATTGACAGAATATTCCACCCAGTCAACTATCAACCTAAAGAGCTCTTAAAATACCCTTTATCCTACTACCTATCAGGTAATATTTTATAAATAATAGACCATTAATCGCCACTTGCTCTGAGATGTCAATTTTCTTCTCCTTAGTTCATAGGTGAAAATGTGTGGTTCACAGAAATTAAGCGATTAGTTCAAATTGATGGGTGAAAGTGTGAGGACTCAAATCCAGTTCTCTGTCACTCCAAGAGGCATTCTAAATCTAGAGCCATGGGCTCACCTATTTCAAATCAAATATAAACCAAAATCCGATTAACCCAGGAATAGATGCCTGATGTTCAAGAATACGTGGCCATTATTGTGATACAGCAGAATGTAATCTGATAAACACCATGAATTCTTAGCATCTTTAATTCCCCTTTCTGTGTTCTAGGCACAGATCTAGAGACACAGGGTACCTCTGTTAGACAAAGTACTCTCCCTCCCAGAACCTATGTTCTAGGAGAAAATCAACTTACTAAAGGGAAGATAAAAACATGTCCTCAGGCTGGGGATGAAAGGCTCTTCCCATGGACACTCACACTGCAAGAAGGCAAGCCCTGAGACCTCCTCCATACAAGATCAGTCATGGTGGGGACTCTGTGTCTTTTGGTATTTGCGTGCGTTTCACTGCTTCTTCCTGTACACAGTGCCATAGATTTCACTTGTATTTCCTGCCTTCCTTCCTTTTAACAAAGTTTGATATTGCAGCTGCAACCACACCTTGGCCACACCAGAAAACCCTCTCTTCTTTCTTTATCCTCTTCTAATTCAGCTGCTGTCTTGCTGCTATTAATAATAGTGGCCACCACACACTGGTCTCTTTTTGCGCTAAGTGCTTTTTTATTATTTATTCAATTCAATTCTCTCAATTACTCTATTAAATACACAGTGTAATTTCCATTTAACAGGAAGGGAAACAGAAAAAGAGGGAAGAACATGTAAAGAGTAAAGAGCAGACTTGGAACTCTTATTGGAGTCAGTCAGACCCAAAGCCCACTCTTTTTATACTAGACCCTATGATGAAATATTATCATTCCTAGACAAACTGTCTTAACCTGGTTAAAGTGTACATGGTTCTTTCAGAAATATCTTTTTATTGAAGCATACACTGCATACAGAAGAATAAATGCAGATCCTGATGAGCTACTACAAAATGAATAGCACCACCACCACTGTAACCAATATCCAGAAATCAAGAAAAAGAATGTTACCAGTACCATGGAAGCCCTCATCAAGCTTCCCTCTACTCCCCTACTCCATTGGGTAAGTACTACCCTGAGAAGGAGGAATGTTACACTGAAATTAATTTCACAGATGAAGGCAAACTGGTGTTGAGAGGGGCTTTGATCAGAAAGAATTTCCATAGTTTGCATAACGCAGACAGAATCTGGCACTAATCATTCCAGAGAGCAGTCCTTGGCTAAGCAGGTGGCTTGGGATCCACTACACATGCCACAGGGTATAGAGAAACTGATAATTTCCGGAATAATATTTGGAGATTTTACAAACTGCAAAAAATCCAAGTCAAATACAGCTTGGCTGTGGAGCCACAACTTGAATTGCATGTTGTGTTGTGTTTTCTGCCCTCCAATAGCACTGTCATAAATCCCAAGCTGCCACCCAAGCCTAGCCCTCGTGGATATGTAGGCAATTTTCTATCACAGAATAGCATGTTCAGTATCTACCCTGAGAAGTATCCAATTTGTGCAGAATCAGAATCAATGTTGGAGATAGATAAATGCTTCTGAATAAAGAGCAAAATTATGCCTAGTAACCAGTCTGGAAACAATGAAGAGAAATTTTTAGGAAACCACAAATTATTCTCACAGAGGAATTATCTTAGGTTGAAAGTATCAGTTGGGTGCATATCTCTTTTTCCTTTCCTTTTTATTTGTCCAACTGCACTCCATTTGTAACTGCTTGTGCTTTGATTCAATTAGACTTGACAAGATTTATGTCTTAGGGATGCAGAGAGAGCTGGTTGTGAATATATACTGCTATTGGGGCATAAAGTATAAAGATTGCTAATAAAAAAATATAGGATGTAGAGAAAAATGTCATTCCATGTCAGTGCTTCCAGGTTAGGTTAGAAAACAGCAATGATCTTGTTTATGTGACTCTGTGTCTGTGTTCAAAGTGATAGCATGAGAAAGTGATGTGCGACAGAGAGAGAGAGAAACACACATTACACACAAAGGCAGAGAGAGTGTGCATTGCATCTAGGCCATGTGATTTACCCTAGGATAAAAGGGTCCTTTCAAACTATTGGAAAAAACAGGAGGACATACATTTTTACCCAATATATTAACTATTATGAAAGGTGATGATACAGGGTGCAAGGAGGAAAGGTACATAAAATACTGAGTCAGGCAGGGGTTTCCCCGGAAGAGACAACACCTGAATTAAGACAGTCAGGTGAAGAAGAGTTAGAAAGCCATTCTAGACAGATGGATCAGTTCAAGAAAGGGCTCAGAGACAAAAAATAAAGATGCATTCAAGAAACTTTTCATAAAGTAGTGAATGTGCCAGAAGGCTAGGCAGTTCAGCTACATAAGGATCTTGAGGACTCTATGCCAGGCTGAGGCACATGGGTTTTATTCCAGAGCCAATGCGGAGCTGTGAAGGACTTGTGCTGTAATAGAATATCTCTGGTGGATGTGTAGAGGTAGGAATTGAGGGAATCAAGATTTGAGGCAGAGAGCAAAATGTTACCACATCTTATACACTGATAAGTCAGTGGCTCGAACTTTCATGGTAAAGAGACCATTTCAAAAATTTTAAAATATGAATTTAAAGCCTCATCAGGTTAACTTGTCTCACCCAGTGTTTTCCAAACATATTTGACCAAAGAAATGTTTGTCTTTCTCTCTCTGTGTGTGAGTGTGCATGTGTGTGTGTGTTTTCCAAGGAGACTATGTTAGCATAATTCTTCAGAAAAGACTTTGGGTGCAAAATTAAGTGAAAATGGGTTAATGACTTAAATCTAAGATATAAACCCATAAAAGTTCTAGAAGAAAACATAAAGAGGGAAGACGGTGACATAGGAGGATCCTGAGCTCTCCTCCTCCCACAGACACAACAAACCTACAAGTACCTATGGAACAATTTTCTCCGAGAGAGATCTGGAAATTTGATGAAAAGAACCTCCCCAACAAGGGACAACACAGAGAAGAGTGCAAGAGGCAGATACAATCCCGAAGAGGGAAAAAAGATACCCCACTGACAGCACTTCACAGTCAGAAGTGATCTCAAAGGTACGAAGCTTTCCCAGGAGAAGCTGGGGGCTCGAGTTTCACATTAGGCACCCCAGCCCTTAGATCCAGAATAAGAGAGATGAGACCTCAAAACACCTGGCACTGAAAACCAACAGGGAATACACCCAGGAAAACTATAGAACTTCAGGGAAAGGAAAACCTGCTCTTAAAGTTCCCACACACCAACTCATTCAACCTGGAAACCATCACAAAAACGCCACGTAGAAAAGTGCATAGTCCACTGATAAAAAAGACTCACTTACTAAGCTCAGAGTGCATTCCAGAATGGCTGGAGGTGGTTGTTAAGACACTGGTGGCTGCCATTTTTGTGACCTGGTTTAGCTGTGCTGACACAGATGGTGGTAGGGGGCATTTTGGAATCCTTCTTCTAGCTTGTTAGTACAAAGACCTGCCCCACACACTACAGAACCCAGGGCAACTGAGTGCCATCCCAGGGATAAATTATCACACCCCAGGGACCTGCCCCATCCACCAGCACTCCTGGAGGAGACATGCCCCTGGATCTAGCAACCAGCCACAGAGGTGACCTTCCCTGCCCATGAACATGCCTGAAAGTGTTGTGTGCTGCCTCACTAAGAGCCTGCCCCACCCACTCACATGCCTGAGACAGTTGTGCACCACTAGGATACACAGCCAGTCAGCCTGTGCTGAAAGCCTGCCCCACCCATGAGTGTACCTGAAGCAACTGATCACTGCCAGGCTCTGCAGCTAATGACATCAAGGTACTGAAGCAGTTGTGCACTCCTGGACCTAGTAATTAGTTCCAACGGAGTCTTGCCCCACCCAACAGTGGGATAGCAGCAGTTGTGTGCTTCTGGACCCCACAACCAGCCACACCAAGGTCCTTACTGCCTCACCAGCAAACCTGCAGTAGTTAGTTTGCAGCCCTTGAAGCCAGCCATGCTAGGGGCTTGCTTCATCCAATAATACATCCACAGCAGCTGAATATGACTGAGCCCTGGAACCAGCCAGCAAGGGGGACAGCCAAGCCTACCCACATGCCTGCAGAAATAGCAGCCCCGCCAGAAAAGATGGACACATGCAGCCCACACAGGGGATGCCTCTGAAGCTTTTGGCATGGAGAGGGGAGCACACTGGTGGGCTCCATAAATTATCTCTTATATAAGGCCACATTTCCAAGGTGGGGAGATGTAGATGGTTCACTTAGTAGACAGAAATAAGCACAGAGAAGTAGACAAAATGAGGAAACAAAGGAATATATTCCAAATAAAGCCTTTGAATTTGACCTTTTCTGAGGTCAAATCCTCAGAAAAATAAACTAAATGAAACAGAAAAGAACAATCTATCTTATAATAAAGAGTACAAGCTAATACTCATAAGGATGTTCACTGAACTGGAGAGAGAATAGATGAACACAGTAAGGACTTCAAGAAATAATTAGAAAATATAAAAAAAGAACCAATCAGAGCTGAACAATATGATAATTGAAATGAAAAATTTACTAGAGGGAATCAACAGCAGAGTAGATGACACAGAACAATGAATCAGCAATCTGGATGACAGAGTAGAGGAAATCACCCAAGCTGAACAGAAAAAAACAAGTTAAAAATAATGATGACAGCTTAAGAGACCTTTGGGATGACATCAGGTGTACTAGCATTTGCATTAGAAATGTCATAGAGGGAGAAAAGAGAGACAAAGGGGCAGAGAGTTTATTTGAAGAAACAATAGCTGAAAATTTCCATAACCTAAGGAAGGAAACAGACATCAAGATACAGGAAGCACAGAGAGCATCAAACAAGATGAACCCAAAGAAGCTTACACCAAGACAATTTAACATTAAAATTTCAACAATCAAAGACTCTTAAAAGCTGCAAGAGAGAAGCCAGAAGTTATGTACAAGGGAAAGCTCATAAGGTTATCAGCTGACTTTTTAGCAAAAATCTTACAGGGTAGAAGGGAGTTGTAAAACATATTACAAGTTCTGAAAGGAAAAAATCTACAAGCAATAATACTCTACCCAGCAAGGTTATCATTCAGAATGGTAAGAAAGATAAAGAGTTTTCTAGACAAGCAAAAACTAAAGGAGTTCACTGCCACAAACTGGCTTTATAAGAAATGTTAAAGGGACTTCTTTAAGTGGAAAAGAAAAGGCCACAAAAAGAAATAAGAAAACTCTCGAAGAAAAACATGTCACTGGTAAAGGCAAATATATGGTAAAGGTAGTGGATCAACTACCTATAAAGCTAGTATGAAGGTCAAAAGACAAAAGCCCTACAATCGTCTATACCTAAAATAAAAAGTTAAGCAATAGACAAAATTTAAGAAGGCAAAATATAAAACATGAAAGAGGGTTAAAATATAGGGATTTTAGCAAGAGGTGAAACTTAAGAGACAATCTACCTAATATGCATTGCTATATACATAGGTTATTATATATGAACCTTATTGTAACCACAAATCAAAAGCCTATAATAAATACACAAAAAGTAAAAAGAAAGAATTCAAATATAACAATATAGAAAGTCATCAAATCAGAAGGGAAGAGAGCAAGAAGAAAGGAACAGAGAAAAATACAAGAACATCCAGAAAAAATGTAACAAAATGATGATAAGTACATACCTATCAATAATTGCTCTAAATGTCAATGGACTAAATGCTCCAATCAAAATACATAGGGTGGCAGAATAGATAGAAAAAAAGACCCATATATATGCTGCATAAAAGAGACATACTTCAGATCTAAAGACACTCACATAATGAAAGTGAAGAGATGAAAAAAGCTATTCCAGGCAAATAAGAATGAAAAGAAGCAGGAGTAACAATACTTATATCAGAGAGTATAGGGTCTAAAACAAAAACTGTGACAAAAGATGAAGAAAAGCATTACATAATAATAAAGGGAAGAATCCAACAAGAGGAAAAAACACTTGTAAATATCTATGCACCCAACATAGTAGCACCTAAGTTGAATAAAGCAAATACATAAAGAAAATATTAACAGACATAAAAGGAGAAAATGACAGTAACACAATGATAGTAGAGGACTTTAACATTTCACTTACATCAATGGATAGGCCATCCAGACAGAAGATCAATAAGGAAATATCAGCCTTAAATGGCGCATTAGACCAGATGGACTTAGTAGATATATGCAGAATGTTACATTCAAAAACTCTAGAATACACATTCTTTTTGAATGTACATGGCATATTCTCCAGAACAGATCACATATTAGGCCACAAAACAAGTCTCAATAAATTTAAGAAGATTAAAAAAATATCAATAATCCTTTCCAACCACAATGGTATGAAACTAGAAATCAACTGCAAGAAGAGAACTGGAAAAGTCACAAATATGTGGAAATTAAACAAAATGCTACTGAACAACTATTGGGTCAATGAAGATATCAATGAAGAAATAAAAAAAATAATTGGAGAAAAATGAAAATGAAAACATAATATGCCAAACTCTGTGGGATACAGCAAAAGCAGTACTAAGAGGGAAGTTTATAGCAACACAGGCCTATCTCAAAAAACAAGTAAAATCTCAAATTAACAATCTAACATCATACCTAGAGGAACTAGAAAAAAGAAGAACAAACAACAATCAAAACTAATGGAAGGATGGAAAAAATAAAAATCAAAGTAGAAATAAATGAAATAGAGACTAAAAAAATAGAAAAGATCAATGAAACTAAGAGCTAGTTCTTCAAAAAGATATACTAAATTGACAAACATTTAGCTAGATTCACTCAGAAAAAAAAAGATAATCAAATAAATAGAATCAGAAACGAAAGAGGAGAGCCTAAAACAGATACCACAGAAATACAAAGGATTATAAGAGAATACTGTGAAAAGCTATACACCAACAAATAGGGTAATACAGAATAAATGGATAAATTATTAGAATTATACATGCTTCCAAACTGAATCAAGCAGAAACAGAGAATCTGATAGACCAATTACTACAACAGATATCAAAACAGCAATCAAAAACATCCCCAAAAACCAAAAGTCCAGGACCAGACGGCTTCCCCAGTGAATTCTACTAAAGAGTCAAGGATTTAATACCTATCCTTCTTAAACTCTTCCAAAAATTGAAGAGGAAGGGATGCTTCCTAACTCATTTTATGGGCCAAAATTACCCTGATATCAAAATCAGGCAAGGAGAACAAAAAAGCAAATTACAGACCAATATCCCTGATGAACTTAGATGCAAAAATCCTCAACAACGTATTAGCAAATTGAATATAACAAAACATTAAAAGGATCAAAAACCATAATTAAGTGGGATTTATTCTGAAGATGCAAGGAATATTCAATATCTAGAAATTGATCAATGTGATACCTCACATTAAAAAAACAAAGAAGAAAAATTACATTATCATCTTAATAGATGCAGAGACAGCATTTGGCAAGATAGAGCATCCATTCATGATAAAACTCTGAATAAAATTGATGTAGAAGAAAAGCACCTCAACATAATAAAAGCCATATATGACAAAACCACAGCTAACAGCATACTTGATGAAAAAATGCAAGCTATCTTTCTAAGAACAGGACAAAAAGACAGTCATGACCACTTGCAATACTCTTATTCAATATAGTATTGGAAACCCTATCGAGAGCAATTAGGCAAGAAAAAGAAATAACAGGGATCCAAATCAGAAAGGAAGAAGTAAAACTGTCATAGTTTGCATATCACATGATTACATGTACAGGAAACCCTAAAGAACCTAACAAAAACCTATTAGAAATAGTAAACAAGCTCAGTAAAGTTGCAGGGCACAAAATCAACAACCAAAAACAGTTGCATTTTTATACACTAACAAAGAAATAGCAGAAAGAGAAATCAACAATACAATCCCATTTATAATCACAAGAAAAGGAGTAATACCTAGGAATACATTTAACAAAGAGGTGAAAGACCTGTACACTTAAAACTATAAAATATTTTGAAAGAAATCAAAGACACAAAGATGTGGAAAAACTTTCTATACTGTTGAACTGGAAGAATTAACATAGTTAAAATGGTCATACTATCTAAAGCAATCTACAGATTCACTGCAATCTCTATCAAAGTCCCAATGCCTTTTTTCATGGAAATATAACAAAGAATCTTAAAATTATATGGAACAAAGAAAGACTCTAAATAGCGAAAGGAATCCTGAGAAAAAAGAACAAAGCTGAAGGCATCACATTTCCTGATTTCAGAATATACTACAAAGCCATAGTAATCAAAACAACATGGTACCGACAGAAAAACAAACATGCAGATCAATGGAACAGAATTGAGAGCCCAGAAATAAACCCACACGTTATGGACAGTTAATTTTTGACAAAGGAACCAAGAACATACAATGAAGAAAGGAAAGTGTCTTTAATAAATGGTGTTGGGAAAACTGGACAGCCACATGCAAAAGAATGAAAGTAGACGACTGCTTATGCCATACACAAATATCAACTTGAAGTGAAGTAAACACTTGAATAAAAGATCTAAAACCGTAAAACTTCTATAAGAAAACATAGGCACTATGCTGTTTGATATTGATATTAGCAATATCTCTTTGAATATATGTCCTCAGGAAAGGGAAACAAACAAAACAAACAAATGGTTTTACATCAAACTAAAAAGCTTCTGCATGGCAAAAGAAACCATCAACAAAATGAAAAGACAACCTATCAATTTGGAGAAGATATTTCCAAATCCTATATCTGATAAGGGGTTAATATCCAAAATATATAAAGAACTCATACAACTCAACAACAACAACAAAATAAACAACCTGATCAAAAAATGGGCAGAAGATCTGAACAGACAGTTTTCTAAGAAGACATACAGATAGGAAACAGGCACATGAAAAGATGTTTAACATCATCAATTACTAGGAAAATGCAAATCAAAACCACAATGTGATATCACCTCACACCAGTTGGGATGGCTATTATTAAAAATACAAGAAATAACAAGAGTTGGAAAGTATGTAGAGAAAAGCGAATCCTCATATACTGCTGGTAGGAATGTAGACAGGTGCAGCTAATGTGAAAAGCAGTATGGAGATTTCTCAAAAATTTAAAAATAGAACTTCCATATGATCCAGCTATTCCAATTCCAGGTATTTATCCAAAGACCATGAGAACACCAGTTGGAAAAGATACATGCACCCCTATGTTCTTTGCAGCATTATTTGCAATAGCCAAATCTTGGAAAGAAGCTAAATGTCCATCGATGGATGAATGGATAAAGAAGTGGTATTTATACAATGGAATACTATTCAGTATATATATATATATATATACATATATATATATATATATATACTCAGAAATACTACTACTACTAAAAAAGATGAAATCTTGCCATTTGTAAAACATGGATGGATTTGAGGGTATTATGCTAAGCAAAATCGGTCAGATGAAGAAAGCCAAATACTGTATGATTACACTCATAGTTGGAAGATAAAACCACAACGACAAACAAACACATAGATACTGAGAATAGATTGTGGTTACCAGAGGCCAAGGGGCAAGGGGAGAGCAAAAGGGGTAACAGGGCACATTTGTTTGGTGATGGATGGCAATTAGACTTTTGGTGGTGAACGCAATGTAGTCTAAACAGAAGTATAATGATGTACATCTGCAATTTATATAATGTTATAAACCAATGTTACCTCAATGAAGAAGAAGAAAATATAGGGAAAAACCTTCTTGACACTAATCTTGGAAATACTTTTTTGGATATGACACCAAAAACACAAGCAGCAAAAGCAAAAGTAAACAAGTTGGGCTACATCAAACTAAAAACTTCTGCACAGCTAAGAAGACTGTCAACAAAATGGAAAGGCAACCTACAGTATGGGAGAAAATATTTGCAAACTCTAAGTCTAATAAGTGATTATTATCCAAAATATACAAAGAACTCACAAAACTCAATAGCAAAAAAACCAAATAATCTGATTAAAAATGCTCTAAGGATCTGAATGGACAATTTCCAAAGACATACTAATGGTCAACAAGTATTAAAAAAAAGGTGCTCAACATCGCTAATCATCAGGGAAATACAAATAAAATCCATAATCAGATCGCATGTTATACTTGTTAGGATGGCTATTATCAAAAAGAAAAGAGATAAGAAATGTTGGTGATGGTCTGGAGAAAAAGGAATCCTTGTATGTTGTTGGTAGTAATGTAAATTGCTATAGCCATTATGGAAAATAGTACGGAGGTTCCTTAAAAAATTAAAAATACAACTACCATATGATCTAGCAATCTCACTTCTGGGCACATATCCAAAGGAAATGAAATCATTTTCTTGAAGAGATATCTGTGCCCCCATGTTTGTTGTAGCATTTTTCATAATAGCCAAGACATGGAAACAACGTGTTCATTGACAAACAAATTGATTTAAAAAATGTGGTACACATACATAAAAGAATATCATGCAGCCATAAAAAAGAAGGAAATTCCCTCATTTGGGACAGAATGGATGGACCTTGAGCATATTATTCTAAGTAAAATAAGTCAGACAAAGAAAGATAAATACTATACGATGTCACTTATATGTGGAATCTAAGAAAGTCAAGCTCACAAAAGCAGAGTAGAATAGTGGTTGCCAGGGACTAGGGGTGGGAGAAAGGGAAAGATGATGGTCAAAAGGTACAAACTTTCAGGTGTAAGATAAAGAAGTTCTGGGCATCTAATGTATAGTACCATGACTATAGTTAATAATATTGTATTGTATATTTGAAATTTGCTGAAGACTAGATCTTGTGTTCTCATTACATACATGCAAAAAGATAACTAGTTGAGATGACAGATGTGTCAATTAGCTTGACCATTGTGACCATTTCACAATGTACAAGTGTATCAAATCATCACGTTGTGCACCTTAAATATGTAAAATTTTAATTTGTCAATTATACCTCAATAAAGCTGGAAAATAAAGAAAAGACTATAGGAATGCTGATATATTAGAGATCTGGTTGTCAAGTTCATAGAATACCATGCAGTTGAATTTCTGTGCAGAAGGAAATTCATGTTACTATCAGAAGCATGGCCACAAAGTGCATGGCCTCGTGGAAAGAACGTTGAGTCAGAGCCACACAAACAGATTTAGCAGTTACAGCTTGCTAACCACCAGCTCTGTGACCTTGGATGAATTTCTCAAACTCCCTGCACCTTAGTTCCTTCATATGAAAATGATATAGAAAATGGTATAGAAAATAATATCCGTATCACTAGGCTGTATTAATACAAAATTGTATTTGTCTGTGTAAACCTCAAGAAGAGGACTTAAACCTCATCCATTATTATGAAGAAAACAAAGGGATTAAAACCCATAGGATTTGATCTTTTCATTCAAAGACTGACTTAAGCAGACACTAGCAATAAGTATGTGTCTTGCACTAAATATTTAGAAGGGATGTCTGAAAATTGTGAATGACAATGACAACATATTTTAAATAATTACAAGACCCCGTAATCCAGGGCCTATTATTACTGCCTCTATAGGCAAACAATGCAGTTGTTTACATGATTTCATTTGAAGGACCAAAAGAGCAGTCTGACAATACAGGGATCTCTACCAATGCCAAACATTTCTTTAACAGGAACCAAAACTTTCCTTAAACAAATAGAGATAAGAATAACAGCTAAAATGTATAGAGTATTTACTACGTACCTGACTGGCATCTTCTGAACACCATTTCAACCTCTCAACAACCTTATGAGTTTAATGTCATTATCTATATTTATAAATAAATCTAAGAGAGGTTAAATAAATGTTTGAAGGCCAATCAGGTAGTAAATAGTGGAGTCAAAATTAGAATGAGGTTTGATTTGAACCCAAATATAATTCAGTCCCATAGAATTTACAAAGGAAAAAAAAGACCCAGTAATTGCAATAAGATTACTTAAAAAATAAAAAAAAATCATATTACAGGCCTGATTTCATAGATCGGGCACAGAACCTAGGAATATGAATTTATAATAAGCATATTTTGTCATCAGCTAACAAGTTTGGGACACATTTTGAAGCCAGGTGCCTGAGGACTACTGTAAATATTCAATAAGAACATGATTGCTTGTGGCCTTGTTCCCAAGAAAGACATAGACAAACCCTGTCGATTTGCTGTACTCTTGCTTAACTTGAGGGGTGACTTGAGTCTTGAGGATTTGTGAGTTTGTTTTGCAGAAGAAAGAGAATGCTTTTGGGGAGATTGTGATTACCACATGACCAGCCCCCAGCAGCCAGTTGCAGATTGCCCAGGGGCTTATCAGGAATGACCATTTTGTTTCTCCAAAGCCACTCTTGCCAAGCTTCTTAGTTCTGTAAAACCCCCCTGCTTTCTGTTCTGGTTAAGTTGGATTTGAGTGAACCCACGCTCCCACCTTCTTATCTTGGGCAACTCGAATGGCGCCTTTCTCCATCTACAAGCACCGATGTTTGAGTTTGGCTTGCTGAGCATAGGGCACATGAACTTGAGATTAAGAGGTTCAGTATCAACTTGTAAGATTATTTTTTTATTTTATTCTCCTTAGCCTGAATTGAGTGACCAGTGAAGAAACAACTACAGGAAACTGAATATTGTACTTATTTTAGTGACATTGAGACTGCTGAAGAACTTTCCTTAGCTTATAATAGTCAGATTTCAAGTAATCAAATTTTCAAATACCTTTCTTACTAAATATTGTGACAAATATTTTGCCATTTGTTTTAGCTGTTGGAAAGATCAAGATCAAGTTTTTGACTCAGTATAGACATGCAGTGTTCGAAATCTCTCTTGATCTCATTATAATGTTCTGCTTTTGTGCTCTTTTTTGTTTTTGTACTTTTCTTCATTTATTTTAACCCAATTTTATTGTGTTGTAGAGGAGCAGAATTTGCCACCACAAAATATGTCATTTTGGCAGAGAGTTATTTTAAGCTGGTTATTTTTTAAGAAAGCAGACATGGGAGATGCTCTGAAAACCAGATAAAAGTTATCCTTTGTGAGAGACATTTAGATTTATAAGGGAAATCTCCATTTGTAAGGGTGTCTGTCTAGCTGTACCAGGAAGAGGGGGGATGACTCAATCTCTAGAAACTCTTTTCAGTGGAGAAGGCAACAACTTAAATCTGAATAATGACCTTATCCTTATTGTGCTTTTCCTGGCAACCTCCCATTTCTGACTTCCCATTCCCAACATCTTCTTTTGTCTTTAGCTGTAGATGGTATTTAAGGTGATGGCTATGGCCATTTTGGAGAGTTACTCAATTTTCCGGAGTCTCTTCTGTATATACACGTTATTAAACTTTCGTTTGTTTTTCTAATGTTAATGTATCTTATGCCAATTTAATTATTAGGCCAGGCAAAGAGTCCAGAAAGGTACAATAAAAATTTTTCCTCCCTAACACTATGTATGTATGTGTGTGTGTATAATATATATTTACACATAATATATAATTTATTTATTGTATATGTATTTAAAAGCTACTTCATTTATATTTTGATCATAAATATGAATAATAAATTCATGAAAACATACACCTTAAAACACCTGAAGACCTCATTTAAGTAAAAGCATAATAGTGTCAGATCTATTCACTTGAAAGCAGCTCTTTTTCACTGAGTAGGGCAAGGAAGCAACCAGAGAAGAAAGACATCAGGAAGGTGGGATGGGAAAACTAGGGAGACTGAATGTAAACTTCTCTCTGCCATAGTTTCTTAGAATCAACCTAGATGCTAAGATAGATGTTCTCTGTTTAAATGGCATAATTTGTCAGAAGCATTCATTATAATACATAACTAGAAGCAAATACTGTCCAGAATATATTGCATTCTGAAATTCTCGGTTGATCTCCAGCATATCAACTATAGATAACTCATTTCTGTGTCGCTCTGATTGTTTTTCAACAAGAAAGTGAAATAATGGGCAATGCAATCAACATTTCCTTTCCACGAACTCTTCTTTATTATCAAGAAATTCCTACTGCTTAAAGAAATTTTGACCAACATATAACATTTGTCTGATTGTCTTCTTCTCTGTTGTTATAATGAGTTAATACTTATTTCAAATTCTTTTTTTTACAAGCAACTGTTTCTGTAGTGTGCTTGGGGACATGGGGGTTTTGCTCTCAAATTCAGATTAACAAAATCTGATTGAATATCAATGTTTTTTTCCCAGGTTATGATTGGAAATGCTTGAGTATATTTTAAAAATTTCTGCAAAGGTAAAACATAAAAGAAAATAAGTTTATAAGAATAAACTCATTGTAATCAAAACCATAGAGCCTACTATTAGTTTTAAGTGTCTTTTGCATGAGTAAGAAAATGGTTAAATGACACATTATCTATCTGTAAACTGCAGATATTTTGAACCAGCAAGGAGAAGGCAGATGTAACTCAGACGTTCATTGTTCTTTCAGTGAGTTCTTGGGTCTCTGTTGAAAAGTCTGGTCTTTTTAGCTGGTAGTTGAGGATTTCAGTAGATTTTCTTTAGGTTATTAGATCACTTATTATGGGAAGAGATGACGAGAGTTGAAGAAATTTGGTTTATGACAGAAAACAAACATGATAAAGAGCTTATTTGTAAAGGACCAATTCAAAGTCTGTCAATTAGACTTTTTCATTATGAAGAGTAATGTTTGTAAAGGACATAGAAAATTCCTTTGTTGTTATGGATTAATTGTGTACCAAATTCACTGTAAAGAGATAGGCTAAGAACATATCCAGGATATTTACCAATGCCGTAGACCTGGGTTAGTTATATAGAGCAGAGAAATTAACTTTACTGAGAGAATACAATAGGTCATGCATTCTACTAGATGATTTCAAATTTCTTATTTTATTTACAATACTCTTGTGTTACTAATGCTATTAATCTCAGTTTTTCAGAAGATTAAGCAAATTACCAAAGAGGTTTCTAAGTAATTTAATGCCACAAAGTGAGTAAGTTGTACATCTGGGATTTAGCCATCCCCCGATCTGCTCTCAAAGCCTCACTCCCACACTGTGTCAGGCTGGCTCCCACTGACTGAGGACTGCTTCCTTGCAATTATTAAGAAAACTTATCTACAAGTTTTGAGATAACTGTAATTTTATAGTATTCAATAACAACTATTCTCCACTGGTCCAAAATTCTTGCCAGAATTTTTACAGTGGCTGTCTACAAAGTTTATTAAAACTTATAACTGCTTTGATACTTGTTACTAATTTACTTAGTACTATTTCAATAGTAAAATTCTTTTTTCTAAGTTTTTATAGCTTTCAGATGTACATCATAATATATTTTGAATACTGTGTAGATTTCATCATGTTCACCACCCAAAAACAAATTATAGTCCATCCTCTCACATGTGAGCATAATCACCCCTTTTGCCCTTCCCCTTTCCCCCATGGTAACCACCAATCCATTCTGTCGCTATGTGTTTGTTTGTCATTGTCTTTATCTTCTACTTATGAGTGAGATCACACAGTATTTGACTTTCTCCCTCTGACTTATTTCACTTAGCATAATACCCTCAAGGTCCATCCACGTTGTCACAAACGGCCGGATTTCATCATTTCTTATAGGTGAGTAATATTCCATCGTGTATAAATACCACATCTTTACCCATTCATCCCTGGATGGGCACTTAGGTTGCTTCCAAGTCTTGACTATTTTGTATAGTGCTTCAATGAACATAGGGGTGAAAGTATCTTTATGCTTTTGCATTTTCAAGTTCTTTGTATAAATACCCAGCAGTGGGATAGCTGGATTATACGGTAGATCTATCCTTAATTTTCTGAGGATACTCCAAACTGCTTTCCATAGTGGCTGCACTAGTTTGCACTCCCACCAGCAGTGTACAAGGGTTCCCTTCTCTCCACATCATCTCTAACATTTGTTGATTCCTGTCTTGTTAATTATAGCCATTCTGACAGGACTGAGGTGATACCTCATTGTAGTTTTGATTTGCATTTCCCTGCTGGCTAATGATGTTGAGCATCTTTTCATATGCCTGTTGCCCATCCGTATATCTTCTCTGGAGAAATCTCTGTTCAGATCTTTTGCCCATTTTTTAATTGGGTTGTTGGTTTTTTTGTTGTTGAGCTGTATGAGTTCTTTGTATATTTTGTATATTAACCCCTTATCTGATATATGATTTGCAAATATCTTCTCCAATTGTTAGATTGTCTGTTCATTTTGGTGTTGGTTTCCTTTGCTGTACAGAAGGTTTTAGTTTGATGTAGTCCCACTTGTTCATTTTTTCTTTGGTTTCCCTTACCCGGTCAGACATTGTACTTGAAAATAAGCTACTAAGACTGATGTCAAAGAGTGTACTGCCTATGTTTTCTTCTAGAATTTTCATGGTTTCTGGTCTTACGTTCAAGTCTTTAATCCATTTTGAGTTGACTTTTCTGCATGGTGTAAGGTAGTGGTCTACTTTCCTTCTTTTGCATGTGGCTGTCCAGTTTTCCCAACACCATTTATCGAAGAGACTCTCCTTTCTCCATAGTATGCTTTTGGCTCCCTTGTTGAATATTAGCTTGAAATCAGGGAGTATGACACCTCCAGCTTTGTTCTTTTTTCTCAGTAATCCTTTGGCTATTAGGGGTCTTTTATTGTTGCATATACATTTTAAGATTCTTTGTTCTATTTCTGTGAAAAACTTGGAACTTTGATAGGGATTGCATCGAATCTATAGATTGCTTTAGGAAGTATGGACATTTTAACGATGTTAATTCTTCCAATCCAAGAGCACAGAATATTTTTCCATTTCTTAGTGTCTTCTTGGATTTTTTCCCACAATGTTTCATAGTTTTTGGTGTACAAATCTTTCACCTCTTTGGTTAAGTTTATTCCTAGGTATTTTATTCTTTTCATTGCAATTGTAAACGGGATTGCTTTCCTAATTATTCTTTTTGCTACTTCATTGTTAGTGTATAGAAATGCAACTGATTTTTGTACATTGATTTTGTATCCTGTGACTTGACTGTATGCCTTTATCATTTCTAAAAGTTTTTTAGTGGATTCTTTAGGGTTTTCTAGATATAAAATCATGTCATCTGCAAAGAATGACAGTTACACTTCTTTTCCAATATGGATCCCTTTTATGTTTTTTTCCTTGCCTGATTGCTCTGGCTAGGACTTACAATACTATGTTAAATAAGAGTGGTGACAGTGGGCATCCTTGTCTGGTTCCTGTTCTTAGAAGGATATCTTTCAGTTTTTCTCCATTGAGAATGATATTTGCTGTGGGTTTGTCATATATGACCTTTATTATGTTGAGGTATTTTCCTTCTATACCCATTTTATTTGGAGTTTTCATCATAAATGGATGCTGTATCTTGTCAAATGCTTTCTCTGCATCTATTGAGATGATCACGTGATTTTTTTTCTTCATATTGTTAATGTGGTGTATCACATTGGTACATTTGCAGATGTTGAACCATCCCTGCATCCCTGGAATGGAACCCACTTGATCATGATGTATGCTCTTTTTAATGTATTGTTGTATTCGATTTGCTAGTATTTTGTTGAGGATTTTTGAATTGATGTTCATCAGTGATATTGGTCCATAATTTTCTTTTTTGTTGTTGTTGTCCTTGTCTGGTTTTGGGATCAGGATAATGTTGGCTTCGTAGGATGAGTTAGGAAGCCTCTCTTCCTCTTCAAATTTTTGGAACAGTTTGAGAAGGGTAGCTATTAAATCTTCTTTGAATGTTTGGTAGAATTCACCAGGGAAGCCATCTGATCCTGGACTTTTATTTTTGGAGAATTTTGATTACTATTTTGATCTCCTTACTGGTGATCAGTCTATTCAAATTTTCTACTTCTTCTTGGTCCAGTTTTGGAAGGTTGTATGTTTCTAAGAATTTACCCATTTCTTCTAGATTATCCCATTTGTTGGGATATAACTTTTCATAGTATTCTCTTATTATCTTTTGTATTTCTGTGGTGTCCATTGTAATCTCTCCTCTTTCATTTATGATTTTATTTATTTGAGCCTTCTCTCTTTTTTCCTTGGTGAATCTAGCTAAGGGTTTGTCAATTTTCTTTATCTTTTCGAAGAACCAGCTCTTGGTTTCATTAATTTTTTCTACTGTTTTTTTAGTCTCTATTTCGTTTATTTCTGCTGGGATTTTTATTATTTCCTTCCTTCTGCTGATTTTGGGCTTTGCTTGTTGTTTTTTTTCCAGTATCTTTAGATGCACTTTTAGATTGTCTATTTGGGATTTTTATTCTTTGTTGCAGTAGGCCTGGATTACTATAAACTTCCTTCTTAGAAATGCTTTGCTGTATCCCACAGATTTTGGCATGTCATGTTTCATTTTCATTTGTCTCCAGGAATTTTTTCATTTGTCCCTTGATTTCTTCATTAACCCAATCGTTTGTCAGCAGCATTTTGTTCACTCTCCACATTTTTGTGGCTTTTCTGGTTTTCTTCCTGTAGTTAATTTCTAGTTTCATACCTTTGTGGTCAGATAAGATGCATGGTATTATTTCAATCTTGTTAAATTTATTGAGACTTGTTTTGTGGCCTAATATGTGTTCAATCCTGGAGAATGTTCCATGGGCATTTGAAAAGAATGTGTATTCTGTTTTTTGGATGGAATGTTCTGTATATTTCTACTAAGACCATCTGGTCTAATGTGTCCTTTAAGGCCAATGTTTCCTTATTGATCTTCTGTTCAGATGATCTATCTATTGGTGTAAGTGGAGTGTTAATGTCGCCTACTATTATTTTGTTACTGTCTATTTCTCCTTTTATGTCTGTCAATAGTTGTTTTATATATTTAGGTGCTCCTATGTTGGGTGCATAGATATTTACCAGTGTCCCCTCTTGGCGTTGAAATAGGTGATTTTACTACATTTGTGTTTTAACCTTCATATCTTCACAGGTAGTTGATCTGCTACCTTTACTATATTTTTACCTTTACAAGTGATTTTATTTCCTGGTTCTCTGTTGTTGCTGTTTTGCTTTTTTGATAATTTTATTTTATCTCTATTTGTGGTCATTGCTTTCCCATGTAAATAAGTCCCTTCAGCATTTCTTGTAGAACTGGTTTCTTGGCGATAAACTCCTTTAATTTTTGCTTGTCTGGGAGCTCTTTATCTCTCTTTCCATTCTGAATGACAACCTTGTTTGATAAAGTATTCTTAGCTGTAGGTTTTTTCCTTTTGTCACATTAAATATATCGTGCCATTCTCTTCTCACCTGTAGTGTCTTGGCTAAGAAGTCCACTGATAGCCTGATGGGCTTCCCTTTATATGTCACTTGTGGCCTTTCTCTTTCTGCTTTTAGGATTCTCTCTTTATATTTAATTTTGGACATTTTAATGATAGTATGTCTTGGTGTGGGCCTCTTTGGGCTTATTTTGCTTGGAGCTCTCTGTGCTTCCTGTACTTGAATGTCTGTTTCCTTACTCAGGTTAGGAAAATTTTCATCTATTATTTCTTCAAATAAATTTTCTTCCCCTTTCTTTCTTTCTTTTCCTTCAGGGACACCTATAATCTGAATGTTAGCATGCTTGATATTGTCCCAGGGTTCCCTTAGACTGTTCCCATGCTGTCTAATTCTTTTTTCATTTTTCTGTTCTGCTAGGGTGATTTCCCCTGGTCTTTCATGTAGCTCACTGATCCATTCTTCTGCCTCCTCTACTCTGTTATTGAGTCCCTCTAGTGAATTTTTCACTTCCAGTATTGTATTCATTTCTGATTTTTTTTTATATCTTCCAGTTCTGAGCTAATGAGCTCACTGTGTTCATCCAGTCTTCTCCCAATATCTGTGAGCATCCTCATGATATTTTGTTTGAACTCTTTGTCAAGTAGGTTGCTTGTTTCTGTTTCAGTTAATCATTTTTCTGGGGTGTTTTCCTGTTCCCTTGCTTGGAAAGTATTCTCTCGTCTCCTCATTATGCCTCTTTCTCTGTGTTTATTTCTATGTATTAGGTGACTCAGGTATGTCTCCTGATCTTGGAGAGGTGGCCTTATGTATGAGACGCCTTATGAGGCCCAGCAGTGTGCTTCCCTCTTGTCACCAGTCCAGAAGATCCAGGAGTGACCTCTTTATGGGCTACTTGTGTGCTTCTGCTGTGGCAAGGTTGCTCCCACTGCAGGTACACAGGGAGTCTAGTCTTTCCTTCCCTGACCAGCTGTTTTTAAATCTGGTTTGGGGAGCCTCAGTGCTGTTGGCTATAAAGTCTATCAGCACACTGCTACTGCAGTTTTCCTCTTAAATGGGTTGGTACACAGTGTAGCTGGTTGCTAGGCTCAGGAGTTTACAGTTGTGATAGGCCTCAGGCCTACAAGGCTGTTGTCAGTTCTCTTAGGAGTGCAGCTGAGTTGGGCTGGCCCTAGGCAAAGGAGCAGTCAGTTTTCTCAGGCTTTGGAAGGTGGGGCTGATCCTTTTTATGGCTATTTGTGAAGCACAACTCTTCTGCAAAAAACTGGTAAGCCTCACCCGCCCACAGGACCTCACACAGTGTCAACACCGTCCTGGTCCATGCAAACTTCTCAACCCCCAGGAGCATATCCCGATGCTGCACTGCAGAGGCTCCCACCTCTCCACCAATGCTCCCCACAGTTCACCCGGTCCTCACACAGGCCCTGCCCCACAGAGGCAGACACCCTTGTCTGCCTGTAGAGGATCAAGGCATCCAGTCAATGCAGGCTGAAAAGTAGTCTGAGGGCTTGCTGTTAGGCAGGGTTGCCTGTCCTGGCTGAACAGTGGGCGTGGCAGACCCCTGGGCTAACAAGTCAAGGGATGAACCTCAATGACGCCCACTGGGGTCTGTGCCAGCATGCCTGGGCCAGTTCAGACCGACGGCCCCCACCAATGTCTCACTCTCCAGAGAGGTCCCTCCTCTCACCAAGGTGACCCCAGGGCCCACCAGTTGAGTTTCGTTTCACCAAAGGACGGTCAGCCTTCTCTCTGGTGATTTTAGGTTACTACAATGAGTGAGTTTGTGCTTGAGCCCTTTAAAACCTCGGTTTTTTTGGCTTTTGGCTGATAGCTTTTCTGAGGGTATCCTCACTGCAGTTAATAGCCAGCAAAGCCAGACAGTGAGACCCCCGTCTCAGTTTGGCTGAGTGTGAAGGATGCTTATAGCAGTATCTGACCCTGCTCCAGACCTTGGGCTGTGTACCTTAAGGTGGCTCCCACCTGGCCAGCTGAGAAGCTCCGCTGCTCCCAAAGGTGGATTTTTCCTGTCCAGCAGGAATTTTTGCCTCTTATGCATTAGTCAGGACTGTCCCTTGTTGTAGGGTTCTTTTTATCTAATTTTCAGTTTTCAATCCGGGGTTATTTTTCCAGTAATTGCTATAACCTGGTTGTGTTCATGGGAGGAGACGAGTTCAGAGTCTGCTTACACCACCATCTTGACGAGAAGCTCTCAATAGTAAAATTCTTATAATAAATTTGCTAACTTTCCTTATTAACTGTCCAGAAAAGTACAACATAAAATAGCTTCCCCCAGGCCCTCTAGTTTTCCTGCACAATTCTCCCAAAGACCAAGTGTGAGTCACTGTTCCCTCTGGTGCCCAACACAATAATTGTCTTGGTCTCCAAACGATTTCAGAAGTACAAACGAAAGGCAGCCAACCCCTCGCCATACAGGCCAAGGTGCAAATGCTGCTTAGCTCCCCTCTCCAAACAGACTTCTCGATAAATGCTCAAGAACTGACCACTTTAACCAAAGGGGGCAGTTAATTTTACAGATAAATGGTAATTCTGCACAATTTTACTCTCATTTGGGGAAGCTACACTATAAAATGTAACAAATATGTTTTTTGACATTAACAGATAAGACTATAAATACTGGATCTATAAGTATTTTGGAGGAGTTGAGCAAATTAACTCATCCCTCTGAGACTTGGTTTCATCTAAAGTAAAGTGAAAATGATCATTTAAGGTAGTGATTCTGAAGATTATAAATGACAACTTATACAAAACTCCTGATAGATTTTAGTATTCAGTTATTATTTACTATTCCCTTTTCTAAATACTTTCTACTATCTCCATCTTTTCCTTGCCCCAAGCTCCAGTAGAGTTAAGGAACAGTCTAATTCTCTTTGTATATTTGCTGAATGTAATTTAAACCATTTTAAAAAACGAAGCACCACCAGAAAAAGAGTTTATTTCACATAATCCAACCTTATAGCCACCTTTGATTAGTTTGATTGTATGGATGCTAGTATGTCTACCTTCTGTTGTTGAACCGAAAAGTAAACATATAGTGAATTTTCCAGAACTGTTAATGCAGGAATGTATAGAACTTTGAGAAATAACAGGAGTATGCCTTACTAAATCAATGCTCAAAACTGAAAACAGTTTATCTACAACCTTCCTCAAGTGACAGAATATGAGCTGACAGTAAATGGAAATCTGGCATTGGTGTTTCAGCATTCACATTTGTGTCCATTATAAAGGGGCTGCAGACACAAATTGAATCCATTCACCACTTGGGTAAAGATCATCAGGAAAAATCAGCTCAGAGCTGTGGAGGTTGACAAGGCTTTTGTAGGTCCTGCTACCAATCCCAAAAATAACTATTGAGGATCACACAAGAATCAGGGAAGATTAATTTTGAAACTGGTCCTATTCATGTGCAGAAGAGCCAAATGATGAGGTAGACAGTAACCACCTGTGAACTTGTGTGAAACAGCAAATCCTGGCGGAAAGTATAATGCACTTACCCCCATCCTTAGCCGATTGATGGACTCAGTGTTTACTAAGTATCTCTTATTCTGAACTTAATGTATCTTTAATGTTCCTTATTTTGTGTTTGGTTGTTATTGTTAGCTTTTTCCAAATAATATTTGTAATTTTTGAAGATACAGCAGCCATTTCAAGGCTGGAGTGATGGCAAAATTAGAGGCTGCACAAAGTCCTAGCCACCTTCTTGGTTCCATTTGGTTTTGCTCCTGACTCGATCTACCTTGAGCAAGGCACCTATTTCTCTGACCTCCTGCACTGACGTGGGATACTACAATAACTACAGCAACCAAGGAGTCTGGTTCTAAGATACACTGAATGCTTTAGCACTTCAGATTGACTGGGTTAGCCTATCTCTCCAAAATACACTTTAATTCTAAGTTTTTATGAAAATATCTATTTTCAAAAAGACATTTGTAAGCGAACCAAATTAGGATGAGATTTTTTCCTCCATTAAACAGATGTGAAAGACATATATCTGAAATGATCCACTTTATACAGTAAACTGTAAAAAATTGTTTTAACACTGGAAGGTAGTTTTACAACACAGCTATATTATTTTACTGCCAGTAGGAAGATTCAGTATTTATTACAAGGCAGCAATCAATGGAAAATCAAATATATAAATATTTTTAAAATCAAAAGTTGTACTACACACTTGGAATTTACATTGAAATTAGAATGAAATTACTTGGCTGGATCCTTTGTAATAAAGTGGAACATAGAACACTCTAGTTGTAAATTTCCTTATAAACAAATGTCTATAAAATAATTTTGCAAGTAATATTAGAATGAGGAATAAATGTGTAGAAACATACAGAAAGTATTTCCTCATTTTTTTATGTCAATTCTCTTAATTGCTGCCATTGCAATCCTTTTTCTTGCCTAAGTCATCAACATAGCCTTCAATGGCAAATGAATAAATAATATTTAAACTCCAGTTGTAATTGTGCAACCCTCTACTCTTGCTGATAAGCCAGACGATGACTTGAAATTCAAAGCAAGAGTGCATGATCCAAAGAGTGTGTGCCTTGGAGAAAACTGACCTTAGTACCAATCCCAGTTTCACCACTTATTAATTGTGTACCCTTGGACAAAATCCTTTACCCTTCTGACCTCAAGGTCCTTATTTCTAAAATGATTATAATAATGACTTCATAAGATTATTGTAAGACTATAAAGGGAGAAAACTTATGTAAAATAACCAACGCAGAGCCAAACTCAAAACTGAGACTCAGACTGCCCTTTCCTATAGGAAATGAACACGTGACCATGAAGCATTGGCAGCAAGGGAGCATAAACATTGTAGGTCACTGAGCACTGCAAACTCAGACATCTTGTTGTAGTAACATCAAAGGGGAATTTTCTTTTGTAATTCATAAAAGTTTCTTAGTCTTAAATTTCTATCTCCTGTGTGAAAAGACATGGTCTCTAAACATTAACCTCCTTGTCAATGAAGGACAGCTACCAGTATATATAAATTTGCTATATGTTTGAAATAATACAAAATATTAAACATAAAGTAGATATTGCAGCAAGTTCTAGCTCTAGCTAATACTTGTCATTTTAAGCATTATGTAATCATATCCATCATTTACCTTTACTCCTGGAACGTCTTTATAACACCTACTGACATTTTTATGTCAAAGATTATGTTTCCCTAAATAGTAAAAGTAAAATGACAGATATCAAGTGGGAGGAGAAACCAATTACTAATGGACTAAATAAAAACTTGCATTAATTGGGCTTCTGTTGGCATTCTACTTAGTGCTAAGGTGTTCACAAGAAGGCTATTCGGAGTAGCTCAGAGTAATACCAGTATTTAAGTCAGAGTCGGGAATTCACAAGTATGTATTGTCACCCCTCTTTTAAGTCTTCAGAGATGCAAATTGTAACCAAGGAATAAGGATTACTCCTTCTTGATTGTATAGTCCTCACTGATTACATGTAAAGTCTGTGTCAAAATGAGGAAGTGGTCTGGGTGTTTTGATGAACTCTTTCCTTTAAATCATATGGTGAGCAAGGAGTTAGGACAATGAAAATAAAATATTTGTGAAGGTCAGAAGCTTCTTCTCCATGTCCCCTCCTGTTGTTGCTCATGTGATTGTTTACATATTGTCTAAGTGATGCTGGGTCGGCGAGCCAAAGAGCCAAAAGAAAGATTTCTTGGACTCTCAAGGTCTGGCAGTAGTGCCCTTTTATTTAGAGAATAGTATGGAATAGCATGGGGACAGGACCCATGGGCAGTAAAGAGCTGCTGCTGCATGGGGACAGGACCCAGGGGCAGTCAGAGCTGCTGTTGGCATGGGGACAGGACCCATGGGCAGTAAAGAGCTGCTGCTGCATGGGGACAGGACCCAGGGGCAGTCAGAGCTGCTGTTGGCATGGGGACAGGACCCAGGGGCAGTCAGAGCTGCTGTTGGCATGGGGACAGGACCCATGGGCAGTAAAGAGCTGCTGCTGCATGGGGACAGGACCCACGGGTAGGAGGAGCCGCTGCTGCAAACATGGGTTGAGAGTAGGGCTAAATTTAAGGCATAGGGATGTGAATTATCTCTTTACGAGACAAAGGAAAGAATATGTAAAAAAAGTTGTTAAAATGGTATCAGTTCCAGTAGGGTCTTGTTATCGGGTGGTCCTATAAATTTTAGACAAGAATCAAACTGGATTAAGTAAATGGCAGAAGCCACCACCTTAAATATTATCTTCAGCTAAAGACAAAGGAGGATGTTGGTGGGGGGGCTCAGTTACATGAGGTTACCAGACAGTAAACAACTTAAGTCCTTGCTTTCCCATTAAGAGTTTCCAGAGATAAGGCTATCCCCTTCTTCCTCCTGGTGCAGAGAGGGAGATGCCGCCCACAGATGGAGACTTCCTTCATAAATGCAAATATCTCTGATCAAAGGGCAAGCAAATTCCACTCCTCAGAATCTCCTTCTCATATGCAGTTTTTAACAGTAACCAGCCTAAAATAATCCTCATTGAAACACATTGAAAACTGGTAGGTTCTGAGTGTTTCCTGACTCAAAGGCGTGGAGATAGCTCCGAACAACTTATACACTGTTCAGTTTCTGCATGTAGTCTGGCACCAAAGCTCTAAGTTCTAGAATGTACACAAGTTGTATCAGCTCTCTCTTTGTCCATCCTAATTTATGTAGCTATCTTCTCAGTTCAGGCAACGTCCCCATGATGCAACTTCTCCTGTATACTCAATTTTCCTCTAGTGATGATTTCCAAGCCTCTATCTGGTTATTTTGTGCTTGTCCCCACCTCTGTCTAAAAATTCTAATTGCTTGCTCACTCAGAAGTTTCCTGGGTTTCCACTTTGTCAAGGGTCAGAAAGGACAGAGTAGTTAATGCAAACATGTAAACTTGTCTGAAGAAGGCTGTCTCCTCAGGGATTGTGATAAAGAATTAAAAATGGTCATAAGCAGATTGAGCTGTAGAAACTCCATGTTTTATTTTATTTTTTCCTCACCGAAGACTCCAGAGATAGACTTCAGTTTTAGCAGATTTATTGTTATGGTAGTTTTTCAGACTTCCAAAATGTCCTGATATTTTCCCAGATCAAACTTGTTCTTTGAGGAAAATTCTAAACATTTTGGTAAAATTATTATTAGAATAGCCCTAGAAGGCTGAGCCCTGGAAACCCAGAATAAAGGAGGTAGTCTCCATCAGAAATGCTGCCTTCACTTTCTGCTTAACTGACAGTGAACCGCACAAGGAACTGACCAGTTTCACATTTGATTAGCAGTGAAATTTTCCTGAAAGGTCTGGTTTTTTGGCTTTTGAACACCTCAAGTTCTACAAAACTCGACTCCCTAACCTAGGAAAGAATTACAAATGGGAATAGAAAGGAATAGAAAGGGATTCATTTTTGCTATTTTAGGTGTTATATTCACCTTCAAAGCACTTTCTAATACATTTACTTTCAGAAATGTTCACATTTTCCTGAGGGGCAGGTAAGTGTTTTTATCCCAGTTTTACAGATGAAAAACTTGAAACCCGAGGTTAAGTGACTTGCTTGCAGCAGCACTGGGAGCCAATGTCAAGATCAGACTTTCAACATCAGTGTTTGATTGCTCAGACCACTTGACCACGACTCTTTCTAAGTATAACATAAATGTTTGGAAAATGGTTTTAACTGCTCTTAGGAACACAAACATTCTGAACTGTGTTCTGGGTCAGAATAGACTTTCCAAATGCCTGATACACATGGAAATAGTGAAGGCAGAATGGTGGCTGCTGTATTTAACTGAGATGGCTACTATTGTAAACAATGTTGTAGGCTAATTGATTCATCATTTAGATTTTCATGCATTAATTCAACAAACACTTATTTAGCAACCAATGGCACAATTATGAGGTAAATTAGATGCATATGTATGTGATGCACATGTATAACACACATTTTTGTAGCTATTATTTATGATAATTATTCAGTGTCAGATTGGTGAATGATTCACATATATTCAAGCATGTATTACTTCATTTAAGTATTAAACAACTTTGCATGATAGTTTTATTGTCCCAGTTTTATAGGTGAGGAAGTTCACAAGTTGCACAGCAAGTCACTTAGTAAATCAATAATCACACCTGGCTTGGTGTTGGAAAGCATGTGGGGTTTTGTATCAGACAGACTTAAATTCCAATTATAGTTCCATCACTTACTAAGCAGGTTACCATGGTGTTATTTAAACTCTATGAGTTTAAGATTACTTGATTTGAAAATGGATATGTTAATAACTGATATCATTGTCTAGAATAAGAGATTTTTGTGCAGATTAAGTAAAAAACTGTATTTTTAGTTTCTAATATCTGTTTTCCAGAAAGTTAAAGGACATTCTTCCTAAAAATAAAAAAGCTCTGGACAAAGCTATTTTAAAAAATCTTAAAAGTACAGGAAATTTGGTAATTAGATAAGGAACTTTCAGAACTAGCACCAAGTGAAAGGCAAAAATCCAGAATAGCAAGCTGAAGTCAGTGGTTGGATTTCATTTCAAGGCATACTGTTACCGGGTAGTCTGGAGCTTTGATCTTCACAGACTTATAAGGAAACAAGGAATAGATGACAAAGTTTAGGTCCTACACAAGGTAGAGTGGGAAATCCTAATGGGATTAATGGGAAATCCTCCCACATAAAATGGGGATGCTTAATGATGAGGATTATTTTAGGCTGGTTACTTTTAAAAACTTGCAGATGAGAAGGAGGCTCTGAGGAGTGGAATTTGCTTGCCCTTTTTTGAGAGACATTTGCATTTGTGAAGGAAGTCTCCATCTGTGGGGGTGTCTTCCCTTTTGCACCAGGAGGAAGGGGGGATGACCTTATCTCTGGAAGCTCTTAATGGGGAAGGCAAGGACCTAAGTTGTTTACTGTCTGGTAACCTCATGTAGCTGTATACCCCCACCACCAACATCCTCCTTTGTCTTTAGCTGAAGATAATATTTAAGGTGGTGGCTTCTGCCATTTACTTAAGCCAGTTTGATTCTTGTCTAAAAGTTATAAGACCACCCAATAACCAGACCCCACCTGCACTGATACCATTTTAACAACTCTTTTTACACATTCTTTCCTTTGTCTTATAAAGAGATAACTCACATACCTATGCCTTAAATTTAGCCCTACCCTCAACCCATGTTTGCAGCAGCTCTGACTGCCCATGGGTCCTGCCCCCATGCAGCAGCAGCTCTTTACTGTCCATGGGTCCTGTCCCCATGCTATTCCACACTATTCTCTAAATAAAAGAGGACTACTGCCAGACCTTGGGAGTCGAAGAAACCTTTCTTTCGACTCTTCAGCTCGCTGAACCCTCATCACTTAAGAGTTACACCTCACTGAAATAATGAGTTAAACATATTCCAAGATGAAAGCAAACACATGAAAAACATAATATTTTGACAAAGAATAGGGGCTAGAATATGACTGAGACTTTGAAATGTCAACTAAAATGTTTGTTTATAGGTTTAATGGCTCAAAAACTTTCAAGCTGAGAATTTAATTTAGAGTAACCTAAGTCAGTAGTGCCTCGTAGATCCTGAGAAGGAGGAAATATAGAAATTCTCTGGATCAAACTAACTTCAACCCATGTCACAAAAGAAGTATAATAGAAAATAGGTAGCACACTGTTAAAAGTAACTGCTCCCACAGTGAAGTAAGATGCCATGAGAAAGAAACAAATAAAGGAAAACCAAAATAGAATCATAAAGACTTCAGACATAGACATGTTAAATATGCATAATAACATTTTGAGCTTGAATGTATGTGTAACAAGAAACTATAAAGAACTGAGAAGTTGATTGGAGAAATAACCAATATGACTACTAGAAATAAACTAAAAGTATAATTAAAATTGAAACTCAATTGAGTGGTAAATGTTGAATGAGTTAGATTAGCTTCTAATACATAACAATTATAAAATCTGACCAAAAATTTTTAAAGCTCTATTTGATGGAACTGGAGATTAACCATAAATGGACAGAAAACGGAGGTGAATATACTCTTGAAAGAAAGAAATATACCAGGAAAGATAACTTTGTGGCTTTTGCGTGAGGACACAGTCTATGGGAAGCCACTGCCATATTGGCTTGAAGTATCAGTGGACAGAGTTTAAGCTTTTAGAAGTGAGAAGGTCACAATGAAACCCAAGAAGCTAATGAGTTACAGAGGGATTGAGCCCCAAATTCCACTTATAAAATCCACCTTAATCCTTTACTGATTGCTAAATTATGCATGCATTGTAATGATCCCACAGAATCCAGCAAAAAGAAGCATCTGGAGAGTAAAGAATTAAGGAAAATTTCAGCTGATGGCCACTGAAGGTAAGACAGTTTGTAATTTGAAACAAGTCAAATTAATTACCTTGTAGAACTACAACAACCACAAAATTACTTATTAGAGAAAGATAGCGGAATACGGAATCTCTAAAACACATACAATCTGCCGCTAAAAATTACAGAATGGGCAAAGAAAGAGAAATATGACCCATTCTCACAAATAAGTTTTTAAAAAAGGAAATAGAAACCAGCTCCATGAAGACCCAAATTAACAATTAGCAGATAACAACTAGAAAGCAGCTATTGTAAATACATTCCAGAACATAAAGAAAGATATATGCTTAATTAATGAACAGGCAGGGAATCTCAGCAGCAAGTTAGAAACTTACATTTTTGAAAAAATAAACTGGAAATATCTGAGATGAAAAGCTAAAAAAAGAAATACAAATATTTTGAGTGGTTTTAATAGAATGTTGGGGATGGTGAAAAGAGAACCACTATTATTAAGATAAATCAAAAGAAATTATCCAATATGAAACGTAGGGAGAAATAACATCACTGACTTAAAAGAAAGCCTCAGAGTACTTCAGGACAATATCAAATTAGATTGTATAAGTTATTTGAGTTTTAGAAGAATATGAGTCATAGAATGAAGTAGAAAAGAGATATATTTGAATAAATAATACTTGAAAACTGCCCCATGTTGCTGAAAGACATCAATTTGAAGATCCAAGAAGATTTGTGAACTTCAAACAGGAAAATATGATGAAAACAAAACAAAATACAACTACATCTAAGCATATTCACGTCAAAGTACTCAAATCCAGAGAGTAAGAGAGTATCTTGAAGCCGGGGAAACCCAACCATTACATACAGGGGAAAAATGATACAAATGATTATCAACAACTCTTCAGAAATCATGAGAGTCATCAGATATTGAAATGACATCTTTATGGGGCCCGGCCCCGTGGCACAGCAGTTAAGTTCACACGTTCCGCTTCTTGGCAGCCTGAGGTTCACAGGTTCAGATCCTGGGTGCGGACATGGCACCACTCGGCACGCCATGCTTTGGTAGGCATCCCGCATATATAATGAATGTATCATTAGCATACAAGAATCACCAGAAATGCTAAAAATTTTTCTTCAAGATAAATAATTTTTCAGAGCAAACAGTTATCAGACAGTATGCTCAGATTTATTAGAAGGAATGAAAAATATTGGAAGGAATAAAAACATAGTATAAATGATAAATATGTAATAAATATAAAAGTATCTTCTTCTCCTTGTCTCTCTTTCTCCCTCTGTTCCCCTTTACTTCATATGTGCACACACATATTTTCTTTTCATCTCTCAATTTCTTTAAAGATATGACTGTATTGTTGTTTAAAGCAAAAATGTTAGTACTGTATTTTGGGGATCTTAATGTATGTACATTATGCACAATATTAATAGTAGAAGGAAGAGGCTGGGGTAAATCAAAATATACTATACATTAACTGAATTATAATAATATTAATTTTATGTACGTTTTGTTAAGATAGATAGGCCTATTGATTTTTCCAGAACAATCACTAAAAAGGAATGCAGTATTCAAACGAGACCAGCATTACTCTGATACTAAAACCAAACAAAGGCACTACAGGAAAACAAAACAGCAGATCAATATACCTTATGAATATAGATTCAAAAATCATCAACAAAATGCTAGCAAACTGAATTCAGCAGCATAATAAAAGGATTGTATACCATGACCAACTGACATTCATTCTTGGAATGCAAGGATGTTTCAACAGATGAAAATCAATCAATGTAACACACTAAGTTAATAGAATGAAGAAAAAACAAATATCTCAATTGATGCAGATAAAGCAAAAATTAACTCACTTTATTGATTAAAAAACTCAACAAACTAAGAAGGAAAGGACATTTCTTCAGTATAATAAAGGCCATATATGAAAAACTCATAGATAATAGTTTTTTACTCAATGTTGAAAAACTGAAAGCTTTTCTCCAAAGATCAGGAATAAGATAAGAATGCTTGCTTTCACCATTTCTAATCAACATGGTATTCGAAGTTCTATCAAGAGTGATCAGTCAGGAAAAAAATAATATCTAAATATAAGAGCTAAAACTGTAAATCTTTTATAGAAAACAAAGGATAAAAAAATCCACATGAAATTGGATTTGGTGGTGATTTTAGGATGTGTAGCCAAAAGCACAGGCAACAAAAGAAAAAAATAGATAAGTAGACTTCATAAAAGTTAAAAACTTCTGTGCATTTTTAAAAGGTTACTATCAACATAGTGAAATGGAAATTCAAGAAATGAGAGAAAATATTTTCAATTCATATATCCGATGAGGGAGTAATATAAAGAATATATAAAGAAATCCTATGACTCAACAACAATAAAAATAACCCAATTGAAAAATATGCAATGAACCTGAACAGACATTTCTCCAAAGACTATATATGGATCATCAATAAGCTCACGAAATGATACTCAACCTCTCATAGCCAACAAACTCAATAGGCAAATGCAAACTGAAACAATAAAATATCACTTTATACCTATGAAGATGGCTATCATTGAAAAAAACCTTAAAATGATAAATGTTGATAAGGCTGTGGCGGAATTAGAAACTTTGTGCATTACTGATGAGAATGTAAAACAGTGCATCTTCTGTGGAAAAAGATATAGGAGTTCCTCAAAAATTAAACAGAAATACCATAACATCCATTAATTCTGCTGCAAGTTATATACCCACGTGATTTGAAGGCAGGGATTCAAACAGATATCTGTACACTTATGTTCATAGCAGCATTATTCACAATAACTAAAGGTGGAAAAAACCCAAATGTCCATAGCTATATGAATGGATAACCAAACTCTGGTTATAATACCAAGGAATATTATTCAGCCTTTAAAACTAAGGCAATTCTGAGACATATTACAACATGGGTGATCCTTGACCACATTAAGTGAAATAAAACAGTCACAAAAAGATAAATATTGTATGGTTCTACTTATATGAGATACCTAGAGTAGTCAAATTCATAGAGACAGAAAGTAGAATGATGGGCTCCAGGGCTTGGTGAACGAAGTAGGAATTGTATTGTTTATTGGGTTCAGAGTTTCAGTTTGGGAACATAGAAAAGTTCTGGAGATGGATGGTGGTGTTTGTTTCACAACAACGTGAATGTACTCAATGCCACTGAACTAAATATTTAAAAAATGACAAATTTATGTTACACGTTTTACCACAATAAAAAATAATGTGCCCAAATTGCTAAATGAAACTACAAACAAATAACTAAAGAAACCAGGAGAACAATTTATGAACAGCTAGAGAATATCAATAAAAAAATAGAAATTACATAAAGAAACCAAATAGAAATTCTGGAAATGAAAAGTACAATAGCAGAAATGAAAACATCACTATATGATATCAACAAGAGATTTGATCAGACAGAAGAAGGAATTAGAGAATTTGAAGAAGCAGCAATAAAATATAGTGAAGAAGAAAGTAAATAAATCCATACCAAGCCATATTATGATCAAATTGTAGAAAGACAAAGACGAAGGAAGAATGTTTCAGCAAGAGAGAAGTGACAAATCATCTACTAGAGAACTGCAGTATAATTAAAACCAGTTTCCCATCAGAAACCATGAAGGCCAGAATGACATATTCAGAGTACTGAAAAGAAGAACAAATTTAATCAAGAATTCTATATTCAGTAAGTCTGTGCATCAGGAATGAAGAATAAATTAAACATTCTCAGATTTAAAAAAAAAATTTGGAATAAGTCCATTGCTAGACTACCTGTCCTACATGAAATGCTAAAGAAAGTCCTTCAAAATCAAATGACAAAACACTAGACTAACTCAACAACATGTGAAGAAATAAAGAACTCCAGTAGCAGTAATTACATAAATTAATATAAACATCAGTGCTATAGTACTTTTGGTTTGTAATTATTACTTTTATTTGCTATGAGTTTAAAAGATAAGTGCATAAAACCATAATTATAAATCTATGTTAGCAAGCACACAATGTATAAAGATGTAATATGTGACAATAACAGCATAAGGAGGATTAGAACTTTATATAACCAGAATTTTTGCATACTATTGAAGCTAGATTGGTATTAATTATAGATTTTTACAAATATGAGATGCTAATTGCAATCATTGGAGTAAGTATTAAGAAAACAATTGAAATATATATATTTTATGTACATACATTATATTCATACTTTTATATAGACTGTATATATGCACAGTATTTTTATATTTGTGTGTATATATATAAAAGGAAATGAAAATGGAATAAAAAATTATGCTGAAAAAATCTTTGAAATGCAAAACAATGCAGTATTGGAGGATTCAGGGGGAAAAGATGCAGAATTTGTTGAAAACAGAGTAAAATGGCAGAAGTAAGTGCTTCTTTATTAGTAACCACATTAAGTGTAAATGGGTTAAACTCACTGTTTATAGACAAGAATGACAAAATGGAGAAAGCAATATGATCTAATTACATGCTGTCTAACAGAGACTGACTTGAATCCAAAGACACAAATAGATCAAAAATGAAGAATTGGAAAAGATATTCTGTACTAATAGTAAACAAAATGGAGCTGAGATCACTATACTAATATCAGACAAAATAGATGTTAAGTAAAAAAGTGTTACAAGACACAAAAAAAAGACTTTATACATTGATAAAAGAGTCAGCTGAAGATGATATAACAATTACAAACATATACACATGAAACATCAGAGCCACAGAATATATGAATCAAACATTGACAAAATGAAGGGAGAAATAGATCTAAAATAACAGATTGAGACTTCAACGCCTTACTTTCAATAAAAGATATTACAACATGATAGAAGATGATTAAGGAAATAGAGGACTGAAACAACAGTATTAATAAACTAGACCACACAGACTTATATACAACACTCACCCAACAACAGAACACACATTCTTTTTAAGACTGCACTGAGCATTCTCCAGGACAGATGATATGTTTGGCGATAAAACAAGTACCAATAAATTTTAAAAGATTTAAATCATAAAACTTTCTTCTCCACCCACAATGGAATGAAGATAGAAATGAATAACAGTAAAAACTGGAAAATTTACAAATATGTGGAAATTAACACAGTCTTAAGCAACAAATGGAACAAAGAAAAAAATCACGAGGAAATTAGAAAACACTTTCACATAAAGGTAAATGAAAACAAAATTTATGAGAGAAAAGCAGTGCTCTGAGAGAAATTTATACATACATTAAAAAAGAAAAAATCTCAGATCAATAACCTAATTGTACTTTAAGGAAATAGAAAAAGAACAGCAGACGAAATGAAAGCAAGAAGAAGGAAGGTAATAATAAAGATTATAGGGGAGATAAATGAAAAGAAATTAGAGGGAATCAACAAAACAAAAAGCTGTTTCTCAGAAGAGATCAATAAAGTTGACAAATGTTTAGGTAGACTGACTAAGAAGGAAGAGAGATGTCTTAAATCACCAAAATCAGACATGGAAGTGAGGACATTATTATAAACATTACAGAAATAAAAAGGATTATAAGAGAATGGTATAAACAGTTGTATGCAAACCAATGAGAAAACCTCTATGAAATAAGCAAATTCCTAGAGCACACAAATTACAAAAAACTGACTCAAGAGGAAATAGAAAATCTGAATAGATCTTCAAGTACAGAAATTGAATCAGGCATAAGAAGCCTCCCAACAAATGAAAAGCCAGAATCAAATGGCTTCACTAGTGAATTCAAACAAATATTTAAAGAATAAATAGCTAATCCTTCTCAAAATCTTCCAAAAAGTACAAGATAAGGGAACACTTTCTAACTAATTCTGTGGGTCTAGCATTACCCTGATACCAAAGACAGACAAAAACACCACAAGAAAATAAAACTACAGACTCATATCCCTTGATATAGACGTAAAAATCCTAAACAAAATATTAGCATAACAAATCCAACAGCCTAATAAAAGGATTATACAAATTATATATAGTGAATTATACGTACTAAAAAGATTATGATCGAGTGAAATTTATCCCAGGAATGCAAAATTGTTTCAACATAAGAAAATATATCAGAAGTAACATACCATGTTACCAGAATAACGTGGGGAAAAAAACCCACATGATCAGGTCATATGATTTTGAGAAAGCGTTTGTCAAAATTCAACACTTTTTTATAATAGAAACACTCATAAAACTAGGAATAGAAAGGAACTTCCAAAACATGATAAAGTGCATTTATGAAAAACCCACAGCTAACAACATACTCCATACTCAGTGGTGAATGACTAAAAGCCTTTCTCCAAGATCAACAACAAGGCAAGTACACCTGTCTTAAACACTGTTATTCAACATTTTATTGGAAAGTCTAGCTTGAGTAATTAGGCAAGAAAAACAAGTTAAAGCCATCCAAGTTGTAAAAGAAGAAGTAAAACTATCACTATTTGCAGGTGACATAATCTTATATGAGGAAAAGTCTTAAGGACTACACACACACACACACACACACACACACACACAAACACACAGAATTAATAGAGCCAATAAACTAATTCAGCAATGTTGCAGGGTACCAGATCAGCATATGCAAAACAGTTGGGTTTTTATACACTAGCAATAAGCAATCCAAAATAGAAAATAAAATAATTTAACTAACAATAACATTTATATGAATAAAATACCTAGGAGTAATATTAACCAAAAATACTAAAGACACATACATTGGAAACTACAAAATATTGCTGAAAGTAGTGAAAGATGAATTAAATAAATAGACATTCCAAGTTCATGGGTTGGAAGATAGAACATTGCTAAGATGGCAATTCTTCCCAAAGAATCTACAGATTCAATTCAACCCCTATCAAAATTCCAATTATCTTTTTTTGCAGAAATAGAAAAATTGTTCCTCAAATTCTTATGGATTTGCAAGATAATATGGATAGTCAAAATTATATTGAAAAATAAATCAACCTATATATTTATGGTGAATTGATTTTTGACAAGAATGCCACGTCTTTTCAATGGGGAAAGAATAGTCCCTTCAACTAATGGTATTGGGACAACTGGATACGAACATGGAAAAGAATGAAGTTGGATCCATACTTCACATGATATAAAAAGCTCAACAAAAATTTTGCAAAGTACTTGAATTAACATTTCTCCATCCCCCAAGAAAAAGATATTCAAATGTTCAAAAAGCACAAGAAAAGAAGTTCAATACCTTTAAGCATTAGGGAAATGAGATAACATTTCGCATACTCTATGATGGCTATAAACAACCAGAAAATAGCAAATCTTGTTGTGTATGTGGAGAAATTGGAGCCCCTGTACACTGATGGAAATGTAAAATGATTCAAGCACTGTGGAAAAAAGTTTGTGGTTTCTCAAAAAGTTAATCATAGGGTGGAAGGAGAGATGAATAGGCCAAATCCAGAGCATTTTAGGGCAATGAAACTATTCCGTATATTATGATTGTGGATACATGTCACATACATTTATCAAAACCCACATATATACAGCACCAAGACTGAAAGCTAACGTAAATTATGGACTTGGGGTGATAATCATGTGTCAACATAGGTTTTCAATTATACAAATGTATCACCCTCATGCAGCATTTTCATAGTGGAAGGCTGTGCTGCTGCAGGAGTGCTGTGTATACGGAAACTCTCTGCTTCGTGCTCAATATTGCTGTGAACCTACAAGTGCTATAAAAAAATAAAGTCTAATTTTAAAATGTTGGATAAATACCCAGTAGCAGGAGAGCTGAATTGTATGGTATTTCTAATTTTAATTTTTTAAGAAATCTCCATACTGTTTTCCATAGTATTTGCACCAGTTTGCGTTCTCACCAGCAGCTCATGAGAGTTCCCTTTACTCCAAATCATCTCCAACATTTGTTGTTTTTTGTCCTGGAAATTATAGCCATTCTGACTGCTATCAGGTTATATCTCATTGTAGTTTTGATTTGCATTTCCCTAACAATTAGTGATGTTGAGCATTGGTTCATGTGTTTGTTGGCCATCTTTGGAAAATGTCTGTTCATACCCTCTGCCCATTTTTTATTGTTTTTCTTTGGGGGGGGGGTTGTATGAGTTCTTTACATGTTTTGGAGATAAAACTCTTGTCTGAAAAATGATTTGCAAATACTTTCTCCCAGTTGGTGGGTTGTCTTTTCATTTTGTTCATGGTTTCCTTTGCTTTGCAGAAGAGTTTCTGTGTGATGTAATCCCATTTGTTAACTTTTTATTTTGCTTCCCTTGCCCAAGGAGACATGGTATTTGAAAAGATGTTGCTAAGACCTTGAAATCAATGATTCCAAGAGATTTATGTACACCTATATTCATTGCAGCATTATTCACAATATCCAAGATATGGAAGCAACCCAAGTGCCCATCAACTGATGAATGGATAAAGAAGATGTGGTATATATTTACAATGGAATGCTACTCAGCCCTAAAAAAGACAAAATCACCCCATTTGCAACATGGTTGGACATTGAGGGTATGTTGTTAAGTGAAATAAGCCAGACAGAGAAAGACAAATACTGCATGATTTCATACGTAAGTGGAAGATAGCAAATACATGGATAAAGAGAACAGATTAGTGGGTATCAGAGGGGGAGGGGTTTGGGGGGTGGGTGAAAGGGATAAAGGGGCACATATGTGTGGTGATGGATAAAAGTTAGATTACTGGGCATAAGCAAGATGAAGTGTGATCAGAAATTGATAAATAATAATGTAAGCCCGAAACTATACAATGTTATAAACCATTATGATCTCAATAAAATTACTTGAAAAAAATGAAAGTGGAGCCCTTGAGTTATAGCTCTCCCCTGTTGTAATAACAACGATATTCGCAAAGAACACAGAATCCTGGGCTGGATGTTACATATAGATTAAGTTATTAAAAAAATGTTAAACGTAGAATTACCATATGACCCAGCAATTCCACTTTCAGATATGCATCCAAAGAAAAAAAAGAAAACAGGTACTCAAACAAACACCGGTACAAAAATATTCCTAGGGGCATTATTTTCAAGAGCCAAAGGTGGAAACTACCTGAATCCAGGATAAATGGATAAACAACATGTGGTATGTATATACAACGGAATATTATTCAGTCACAAAAACAAATGAAGTACTGAGCCACACAACAACATGGATGGATTTTAAAGTGATTATGCTAGTTGAAAAAAAGTCAGACACAAAATGTCACATAATGTATAATTCCACTTACATGGATTATACAGAATAGGAAAATCCATGGAGACAGAAAGCATATTGGTGGTTGCCAGGGGCTGGGAAGAGGGTAGAATGGGAAATAATTGCCTTATGCTTATGGAGTTTTATTTTTAGGTGACGAAAATGTTTTGGAACTAGAAGTAGATGCTGGTTGTACAACATTATGAATGTACGTGATGCCACTGAACTATAAACTACAAAATGGTTAATTTTATCATATATGGATTTTACTTCAATTAAAAAAGTAACTCATCATAGATCAGCCAAGCAAAAAGTCTGATGTAAAGTGAGATTTGTTTGTTATTGATTTAACCATAGTTTGTCAAAGCAGGGAACTTTAGAGTGGTCGTGTGAATATGTGATGCATTTCAATGGCATCTTCTTATATTTTTTATTATTTAACATAGATTATTTTAAGTAAATGTTATAAGCATAGCCTTGCAATGAGTAGTTTCTTGAATATATAAAGTCATTGGAAATTATCAAAATGGGGTTTATTTGTAAGTGATTTACAAATGATTTCTCTGAACTTATTTTAATTTATTTGAGGATAGCCTGATTTCTGAATCAGGTTAAGAATTTCTCCTGTAATTTTATGTAAAATATACATTTTATAAGTAAGCCTTTTAAGTACAGCTAATATTAAAATCAATTTTAGTTCAGTTCCATACAAATTCTTTATCATCCAAGTCGTTTTAATATCATTAAACAGAGGAACAACAGGCATAGTGATGACAATAATCATATGAAATCCAGGAAAACAATTTAATTCTCTTTGATTCTCAAAGTCCAACTATATAACTGAGGGAATTATGGGACTTATACAGGATTTCATTTGGTACCAAATTCTTTCTCTTTTCCATCTATAATAAACCTTCATGCAATGATGCAAAGTACCTATAAAGATCTTATATCAGTTTCTGTATCTATAAGCATATTTAGATAACTAAATGAGATAACTTTTTTCCTATGCTACAGTTCTGATAGGAAATTAATGCAACATTTTCTTTCTTTTTTGTTTCATGTTGAAATTTCTAAAGGAATACCAAAAAATATTTTAATTTTCAAGGTAGGACATTTGAGTCTAGGTTTAATTAAACTGGGAATGATTTGCCATTCATTTGACATTACTCAACTATTTCTTGCTCATTTATGCCATGGCTCCTATCGCTTTATGTTTCCTATGTTATAAGTATCTTTAACAGTATGCATTATTTATTTTTACATCAAACCAGGGAACTTGTTGTTATTATCCCCTTTTTACTGATAACAAAACTGAAGTCTGGAGAAATTAATTATGTGCCCATGATCACAGAGGAGGTTTTGCAGGACTGAAAATTCATGCTTTTAAGCACTGCATCATATAGATTAATCTATCATTGACATATACTTTTGATGATGAAAAAAGAGAGATTCTTCTGTTACCAAGAAAAGTTCAGTGTAGTTAGGGAGAAAATATACATATCCATGCATTAGGTGATAGGTGACTCTCATCATCCACCCGCCTTACTTTATTAGGAAAAAGGATTTAAATATCTTTCTCCTTGCAGGACATTTAGTCCTTCTGGATGGCAGCATATATCTGCTAATCATCTTTCTTCTTTCACGTGCAGATTTATAAAAGTGGTTGCAAGTTTATGATACACTGCAAAATTAAAGACACTGATTATCAGTTCAATAAGAGCCAGAAGTCATTCCATGTAAGTGAAATAGGTAATAAAACTATTCATTAAACATCTCCCAGTGCCGGGCCATATGCTAACATTAGTATTAATCTTCAAAACAATCTTAGAAGGCGTTATTATAATTTTAACTTTACAGAAACAGCAATTATTAAGCGATGTTAAGTAACTTGGTCCAAGTGGAAAAATGAATGGAGGTGGTGATATTAAAAGTCATGCCCATCTGGCCAAAATTCCCAAGCTCTTTCCACAGGCTTTTCTGAAGTCAGACCAAATGTGCTTGAATCTATGTGGCCATTACGGTGCTCTGGTGCTCAGTGATTTACTGAACTTCTCAAAGCCTCAGTCCCCACATCTCTTGGACTTGTCTGAAGCTACAGCCATTTTACTGTAAATTACCTTGTCAGATACAACGTTTTAATTGCTTTTCTTCTACTGGTAACAAAGAATGGATTGGAGCAGCAAGATGTTGACGATAGAAAGGTAATTACATGACTGTTGAAGGTTTGCAAATGTGGGGTGATCGGGATTGGTACCAAGAAATGACATGAAAAATATGAAAGAAAAAATGAATAACCAATGCACTTGGGAAGAAGATACAGCAAGATTCAATGTAAGAATTTATGTAAGGGATAAAAGAAAGTTTTAAAGTTAATCCCAACCCACTCTACTTAAGGAATTAGCTTAATGGTGGCAGGTCTGAAAGAAAACAGTAAGATGAGTGGAAATGCTATTTGAAACATGAAATACACCATTTCTAATTTTACAGAACTCATAAGTTTGTAATAAAGACATATAAACTGCAATTAAATAGAATATGATGACGCTATTGTTTCAGAAATGTTGGTTAAAACACTACTGTGCACCCTGAATGCTGCCCCTTCTCAGCTGAAAAACGGTCCATTACCATGGTCCCCAATCAGTGGCCCACAGGAACTGTGATACCCACATAGGACGCGTGACCCGTCACACCTCTGTTATAGATGACTGTACATCCAACAAGCCTTTGCTAATCAGATGATTTTTTCCTGAGAGTTTGGTATACAAGAATGAAGAAAGCATAGACTGGACAATTAAATTCTGTGGTTATGTGACCCTGTCGCTGGGGCAGCCATATTGGACCAGATATGGAGATATCTGATCTTCCATCAGGAAAAAGGAGGTAAGGTGATAGATGCACATGGAAAACCAGAGCCAAGTGCTCGTTTGGCCTGGATCAGGAGGGGAAGACTGAGAGAGAATGGGAGAGAGAACCTTTAGTTCCTTCAAGTTTTTCTTTTTTGTCCTCTGGTCTCATAGACTCCCTTAATCACTCTGCTCTTGATTTCCTTGTAATAACTCTACAGCTGTCCCATCAGTTTCTCTGTTTAGCTTAAACTATATTGAATGGGTTTCTCTTCTCTGCAAATGAAGATCTTAGACCAAGATAATTATGGAAGGAAAAGTCTTATGAGGGACCCTGCAAGACAAAGCTGACAATAATAGGGAATCGGGAAAGACTGTCTGTGTATAAAGTAAACTGAAGTGAGTTTTACATGATGAGTAACTATTTGACAAAGTCTCCTCCTATCCAACTGTGGAACCCAGGATATTGCTCTCTGGAATATTGAAAAACTGGAGAGCATTTAGGAACATCTAGAATAAGGCACTTTGCCTTTCCACAGATTGCAGCTCTCTTATGTATGTGACCCTAATAATGCTGAGTTTAACAGTAACAAGAAGAGTTCTGTGTAAAGTAGAAGCATTAATTTTTAGTATGAATTATCTTGGAAAAGTGATATGACCAGGTAACATAAAAAGTGTACACATATAAAAAAATGCAGTTTCCTGATCCCAGCGTGGACAAAATAACCAACATCTACATGCCCCCATTTAGGCCTCCAGAGGTCACTGGGAGATCTAATGGGATGTGCGACAAATAGTCTGCTCCTTGGTGGCTACTTTGCCTCCTACAAAGACTTTTGTCCTTAAATAATAGAATGTTTAGTGAAGTACAGATATGTGTCCTTCTTATTAATACATAGCCCAAGCATAAAACCTTCAGACAGTTCCTAGCTCTCACCCTTGCTACATGAAACATGTATGTTAAAATTTTCCAGGCTTAGCAGAATTGTTCAATCAATGCCACAAGAATAAAATTTGAAGGAAAGTTGATACTTAGGCAATGTGAAGAGAAATATGAACTGAATTAATCAATGTAGGGAAAGTTAGAAAATATGCACGGATATTGAATACTTCTTTTGCCCTTTCTATTGACATATTTTTGGAGAGGGGTAGGGCGAGTCCCTAAAAAGGACCTCCACTGAGCAGGATCATTCTTGACGATGATTTGTTTTTATAACTGGAAATGTATTAGTCTATTTTGTTCAAGTCTACATCCAAATTCCACTTGGCAACCTGAATTTCTTCAAATTATTATCCAATTCATATAGTGTAAAATGCCTTTCCTACTTAGAAAAAATTGGAGAGTTCAAAGGTTTATAGAATATATTTTGCTTTAAAATTCTAATTTCACACTAAACAATATTGGCATTGTGTATTTCTCCCATTATTTTCCTAAGCCACATAACATTTTATTAGTTTCCATAAAAACAAAGAAATGCTTTTTACAATTCATAATCCTGGGAATATTCGAAGCTATAAGATCATGTTGAATAATAAATAAATGTGCTGCTTCTCCACACCCCACTACACAAGATGACATATGTTGAGCTGCGGAGTAAATAATACAGAATCTGTAATAATGTGTTGATACGTATTTGCTCAGCTGTTTTTGAATTGAATGAATTCTTATTCATTCTGATAAGATAATTTGGAGTACAATTTTAAGTTTATTACTCATCTTCTAACTTGAACTAATTTTAAAATATTCTGATCCTTTTGTGTGTGTGTGTGTGTGTGAGGAAGACTGTCACTGAGCTAACATCTGTGGCAATCTTCCTCTGCTTTGTATGTGGGACACCACCACAGCATGGCTTGATGGGCTGGCTGTGGGTCCACGCCTGGGATCTGAACCTGCAAACCCTGGGCTACTGAAGCAGGGCACACAGACTTACTCAATACCTCACTGGGTTAGCCCCTTGAAATACTCTGATATTTAAAGTATATAAGCTGAAAAAAAATACTTTATTGAACTCTCATTTCTGTCCCTATAAATATCAAATGCTGAATGTAGAAAGAGGAGAGATTTTAGATCTTAGGCCCAGAAAGCCAATATGTCAGTATTTCCAGGCAACTTAGCAGACTTTGGTAGTCTGGAAATGAACCACTCCTGGTCATGATGGAGGAACAAGAGTATTTTCCTTCCCTTATGAGGGAAAAATAGGGCTTCTAGATTTCAACCCCCACTGAAGACTATGAATCACTTGAGTATATTGAGTTCATTGTATTATTGCTTAAACTGCTCTTGCTATGTCTTTACAAATCAAAGCCTAAAAAAAAAAGATACCATTTCTCTCCACCATCTTCTCAACCATCCCTTATCCTCAATTCCAGATAAGGCATGTCTCTCTCATACTAATTCCATCTCCACTTACTTCTGTAAGCCCTGTGAGGTTGTCGATGATGATTCATCTCTAAATTATAAGAGTAGGTAGCTGACATTTATTTAACAAAAGTATCATGACAAATAAATGCATGAATGAAAAGACTTATTTAGAAGAACACTCAGAGGATTTAAGGAAGAAGTAAAAGCCTTGCAAAGAAGACAATATTGATCTCAATGGACAATTATGAAGGAGATAAATATTCTATTATCTGAGTCAGCTATTAGAAAATGGAAAATAAAATTGTGTTATTGAAGCTGAACAATCTTTCCTCCTGCCCGGGATGGTGGAGAAACAAAAACAGGATTAATACTGGCTTCCCCCCAGCCTCAAGAGAAGTGTGAAGATTTAAAAGGGTTTAATCCCCCTAAAAACCAATAAATCAAGGAATCTATTGAACTATATGGTAGACTAAAATGAACACTGTAAATATTGAGCCCTGTACCTCATTTTCACGATTGTTTATTAAGTAATTTATAGTGGTAATTAATGAGGTAATTAATAGTATAGAGGTATAGAGGTAATTAATGAGATGTTAATTAGCCAGAGAATGGGTGTAGTATGACCAGCATGTGAATGATACAGGGACCCCATATAAACACTGCAGGAAGCCTATAATTCTCCAGTGTGAGGTGATTTGCACACAAACACTCAGCTTCATCTCTCATGACATATGACTGCCAGATGTAGAATGCTCACTATGCTATGCTGTTCTATGCATCAGTGGGGCTGGATGAAGTCTGTCATGTTCCATAAGTTTATTGGCTTTCTGAGCCCAAGACCTTTGCAGCTGGTTTTGCAGAACAGATGTTGCAGATTCTTCTCATATAGGTTTACTGAAGAGCAATTACCGAGGACAGATTTACCCTCCATTATTAAAAACTCAAATAGTCTTATTACACTTAATCATACTCTATGGATTGCCATCCATTCATCTAAATCAATTTGGCATTTTTTAGAAATTCAATTTCAAGGTTTTGGGGGTCATAATTAGTTCTGTGAGTTAACTGAGTGTGGTGTCTAAATTAGGCTAGATTTTTGTTATGCTGTCAGTCTCAACCTCAAGGGAAATCACCTCTAAAATCCTCAGTTCCTCCATCATAGAATATAAATGATAAAAATAACCACCCTTAAAATTGTTAGGTAGATTAAACGAGATAACATTAGTCAATGCCTAGCAAATTGCCTCGAATATAATAAGCTTTTGATTGATCTATTTTGCTGCCCATCCCGTTTCCCATAACAACCTAGTTAAGTCATAAACTCTTTTCCTTCTACTCACGAAGCAATCTTTCCATCTTTTGGTAATTTTCCTTCTGAAACTCTAGTATTTCTTCTTGATGGTGCATAAATGAAGAAGTACAATACTTTTGTGTGATTGAAAAAAATTGAGGGCAGCTGGCGAATAATCTGAATTGGAGGCCCAGCTATGACACTCACTGAGTTTATAATCAAGTTTAAGTCAAGATATAGCTCAATAGGGGGATCAATAATACCACCTTCACATACATTATTTCATATGTGAAATAGTATTGTGACTTCCAAACTATGCAAGCTTTAACAAATGGAAAAGGGGAAGTATATGCCTTTTCTGTGATTCTCAAAAGACTCTATCTCCATTTCCTTCAGGAAAACATGTTCAGTCACGTGACATTATAGTAGGAATGTGCTTAAAAATCACCTTATTTATTTTCCTTCGTTTTACAAGTACGGAAAACCATAGGAGTTAAACTATTTGCTTGAAGTAATATGAGAAATTTCCTTCAGAGGCTCTGACCACTCCAGAGCTTGCCTCTCAATTTCCAGTGCAGTGTTCTTTCCACTGTACCATGTCAACCCTTCTTTCAGAGTGAAGGACAAAGATCCAAATATTTACAACCCAGAAATGAAGTCTATATTGTAGGACGATTTAAGGCACAAGTATGTTTATTTTATATTTCGTTCTTTAAAATCATTGTTAAATATTTCATACGTACAAAGAAGTGTACATAGTCTGAATATACAATTAATATATAATAAAACAAATCCATGTAAACGCTACCCAGGTTAAGGAATGGCATGGCATCAGTGTATTTAAGTTTCCAGCCTACACATGCCTTTATTCTAACATCTACTGCATATGTAACCACTGTCCTGAATTTTATGCCTTTTCTTGCTTTTAAGAAATGGATTTTTTGGTTATATATCCCTAAATAATATATTATTTAGTTCTATTTATATTTTTGAAAATTTTGCTATTAATAGAATTACGCTATATGTCTTGTTTCTAATTACATTTTCTACTCACTGTTATATTTTAGAAATGTATTCATGCTAATACTAGTTCTTCAAGTCATTCTTTTTCACTGCAATATTGTATTCAATTGTATGAAAGCATCATAGTTTATTTAGCTACTATTCTGTGGATGTACCTCTGAGTAGTTTCTAAATTGTGCTGTAATGAACATTGTTGCTGTAAACATTCCTTTGTATATCCCATGGTTCATAAATGCAAGAGCTTTTCTAGCTTATATATTTGGGAATAAAGTTGCTGTGACCTAGGTTAAGCACTTATTCAAAATGGTAGTACCAATTTACACTGCCACCTTTCCCATTGCTCTATGTCCTTGGAAACCTGTCCTATAATTCTATGTTTTAAATTTTTGTCCATCTGTTAAGTGTGAGTACCATCACATTGCAGCTTTGATTGAATTACTGAAAATGACGAATGTATTCTTACTTGCTTATAGACAATTTGAATCCCTTCTTTTGTTAGATACCATCTTTTCCTTTGCCCATTTTTTCTGTTGTGCTATTTGTCTTTTTCTTATTGATTTATATAATATGTATGATTTATGTATGATAGAGAGAGTTCTTATTCCAGAGTGAAGGGCAATGTTCCAAATAGTTATAGCCCAGAGGTCAAGTCCATATTGCTGGAAGGTTTAAGGCACAATCTATAGCCCTGTAAATGGAGATCAATGGTACTTTTTCACATATATTATTTCATATCTAAATTTTGAAATAATACTGTAACCTCCACACTATACATATATACATATATCATACACACAATATACATATATCAAAATTTTCCAGATTGTTTGAAATTAAGTATGTCCACGTGACTTGCCTTGAGCAATGAACCATATGTAGAAAAAACTTATGTTACTTCATAGAGAAAGTTTAAAGAGGCAGTGAATGTTTTGCCATCCTCCCTTTCCCCTACTGATGGGATAATGGTTAAACATGTCAAGGTGAACCTCTTTCAGTCTAGATCTTTGAGTAACTGCAGTGAACAAATTCCTCAGCCAACCCAAACTAATTATGTAATGTGTGTAAGAAATAAACTTTTCCTGTTACACCAATAAGATTTTAGAATTGATTGACTTATGTTGAAACCTTACCTTATTTGACTTGATAAATTATACTTCATCAGAATTAGAAATTTTGCTTTTTAAAAGACACCACTGAAAAAACAAAAATGCAAGTCACACATTGGGAGAAAACATTGACAATACATACAGAACTTGTATCCAGGAGATATAAATAACTCTTGGAAATAATAAAAGAGATGAACAACCTAATATTTTTTTAAAACACAAAATATTTGAGTAGATGATTGACAACAAATATACAAATGGCTAATAAGCAGATGAAAAGAGTTACAGTAACATTACTAATTAGAAAACACAAATTAAAATTATGAGATATCACTATACACACATAACAATGGATAAAATTAAAGAATGAAATGACTATACCTCCTGTTGGCAAGGATGTGAAGCAACTAGTATTTTCATAGCTGCTGGTAGGAATGTAAAATTTTATAATCACTTGAGAAAACAATTTGACAGTGTATTAAAAAGTTAATTATGTACCCACCATAAAACCATATGACCATCAATTCCACACCTAGATGTATGCTCAAAACAAATAAAAACATGTGCACACAAATACTTGCATGAGAATGTTCATGGCAGCTTTATTTGTAAACAGCACTAAAATGGAAACGTATCTCCATCAACATATGAATGGATAAACGAGTTGTGTTATATCCATACAATAAAATATGACTGAGCAATATAAATGGAAAAACTAATGATACATGCAAAGGCATGGCTGGATCTCAAAATAATTATATGTTAGTGAAAGGAGCCAAATGAAGAATATACATTGATTAATGCAATTTATAAAAATCACTAAAATCATTATAGTAATTTATTGTGACATGGTGTACATCAAGGGTTTCCTGTGTATGTAAGAGAGTGATGATTACAAAGAGTCATGAAGAACTTTTAGAGGCAATTGAAATATATGTTATTTTATTTCTGGTGATTGATTCATGATTATACACAATATTTATCAATTCGTACACTTTAAATATGTGCAATTTATTGTATTTCAATTGTATGTAAAGTTACAAAAAAGAAAAATATATTTAAAATGACTTGTCAACTTTACTTAACTCTTTTGAGATATTGTTTAGAATTTATTTGAATCTTTAAATAAATTTGAAGTGTCTTAACATCGTTAATGATATTTATTCTCCCCATCCCTACCGATTGTATCTCTCTATTTTTTATTTCTTCAGTGTCCTTTAGAATTTTTATGATTTTCTAAGGAAATTCTTGCATACATGTTAAATTTTCCTACATTTTTTATTATAAATTATATACTTATTTTAATTTATTTTATTGGAGTTATATTGGCTTACAAAATTGTGTGAATTTCAAGTGTAGATCACTATATTTCAGTTTCTGTATAGTGTGCATTGTGTTCACCACCAACATTCCAGTTTTTATCTGTCACCGTACATATACACCCCTTTACCCCTTTCACCCTCCCACCACCCCCTTCTCCTCTAGTAATCACTAATCTATTGTCCTTATCTATGTGCTTGTTTGTTTGTTTTCCACAGTTGAGTGAATCATACAGTGTTTGTCTTTGTCTGACTTGTTTCACTCAGCATAATACCCTCAGAATCCATCCATGTCGATGCAAATAACATAAACTTTTTTCTTTTTTATAGCTGAGTAGTATTCCATTGTGAATGTATATACCACTTCTTTATCCATTCATCTGTTGATGGGCAGAGGATATAAACTGACATTTTTCCAAAGAAAATATACATATGGCCAACAGGCACATGAAAAGATGTTCTACATCACTACTTATGAGAGAAATGCAAGTCAAAACTACCATGAGATATCACCTCATACCTGTTTTGATATTCTTTTGACTTTTCTGCATAAACTATCTTATCATCAGAAAATAGTGACATCTTTAAGTCATTTACCTTCCCATTCTTATAGATTATTTTTCCTCTCTTATTGTACAGGCTAGGATCTCTAGTATAATGTGGATGGACATGTTACTAGCAGGTATCATTGCTTGTTATTTACTTTGATAGGAATAGTTTTAATATTTTAATACTAAGAATAATGGTTGGTATAGGTTTTTATGAGTAAGTTTTATCAAGTTGGGAAAAGTATTTTATGAATGCATTTGTTGTGTTTTATTTTTGTAATGAATGACTGTAAAATTTTATCTAATATAACTTTCTGCACCAATTCATATGATTACATAGGTTTTCCACTTTTTTCGGTTATATGATAAGTGATAATTTATTTTAATATCCACAGAAGTATGACTTCCTATAATAAAGTGTATTGATCACAATTTCTTATATTTTAATACACTGCTGAATTCAACTTGCATGTGTATATATATATATATATGTATCACATACATACATATAGTGCTTATACTTTTTTCTTATACAGTTTTTTTCTTATATAGTTCTTGTCTAATTTTTGAAACTAAGTAATATTCTCCTCATACTATCCTCATTTCATGAGTTGGAAAGCATTTCTCCTTTTCTTCATTCTTTAAAAATAGTTAGAATATATCAAAGGACACAATTAACAGAATGAAAAGGCAACCTATGGCTTGAGAGAAAATATCTGCAAATGATATATATGATGTATTGCAAATGAAAGCTACAGTGGGATATTACCTCACATCAGTTAGGATGAACATCATCAAACAAACAAACCAGAAAATAACAAGTGTTTGTAAGAATGTGAAGTTGGACCTTTATGCATTGCTGGTAGGAATCTGCAATGGTGCAGCCACTATGGAAAACAGAATGATGATTCCACAAATAAATTAATAGAATTACTATATCATCCAGTAATTCCACTTATGGGTATGTACCAAAAAAATTTTAAAAGGGTCTCAAAGAGATATATTTACACTCATGTTTAAGGCAGCATTATTTATAATAGACAAAAGATGGAAGCAACTCAGTTGTCAATGGTTGTATAAATGGATAAACAAAATGCGGTACTGTATATATATATATATATATATATATACACAGTAGAATATTATTCAGTCTTAAAAAGGAAGGAACTTCTGACACATGCTACAGCATGGCTGAAACTTGAGGACAGTATGCTAAGTGAAATAAGTCAGATGCAAAAAGATGAATACTGTGTGATTCCAATTTCATGAAGTACCTAGAATAGTCAAATTCAGAGACAGAAAGTAGAATGATGGTTTCCAGGGCCCTTGGAAAGGGGAGAATGAGGAGTTGTTTAATTGATAGAGTTACATTTTTACAAGAGGAAAAGAGTTCTGGAGATTCATTGCACAACAATGTGAATGTAATCAACATTACTAAACTGTATACTTAAATGTGGGTAAGATGGTAAATGTTATCTTATGCATAATTTACTACAATTAAAAATATTTAAAAAGTTTGGTTAAAATTGATATCTCTCTTGGGGCCGGCCTGGAGGTGCAGTGGTTAAGTGTGCACCTTCCACTTTGGCAGCCCAGGGTTCGCCAGTTTAGATCCCAGGTGCGGACATGGCACCACTTGGCAAACCATGCTGTGGTAGGTGTCCCACATATAAAGTAGAGGAAGATGGGCATGGATGTTAGCTCAGGGCCAGTCTTTCTCAGGAAACAGAGGAGGATTGGCAGTAGATTAGCTCAGGGCTAATCTTCCTCAAGGAAAAAAAATGGATCTCTCTCCCTTGAATATTCTGTAGAACTTTCCTGTAAAAATATCTGTTTCTGCTGTTAGGAAAATAATTTTATTTATCATTAGAATAATTTAAAATTTTGATATCTTCTTGAGTGATTTTGGTTCTTGATATTTTCCTATAAATGTGTTCATTTCTCTTTAGCTTTTAATTTTTTGCATAAAATTATTGTAATATCTCTACTCGCTCATTCTTAACTTTGTTGTTTTTAAATTTCTAATATTATTTATCTGTTTCTCTTTTTTTCTTTAACAATTTAGCCATAGTTTTGTTAGTCTTCTTCAAGAACCAGATTTGATTTTCCTGAATGTATTTAATGCTTGTTATCTATTTCTTTATTTTCTGTTTTTTTTTTTTTTACTTTCTTGTTCCTATGTGTCTTTTTTACCACTTAAAAAAAATTCAGTTTTCATTACATTAATTTTCAGTCTTTATTTTATCCCAATATAAATTCTGACATGACAAAATCCTTTAAGGTTAAAAAGTATATTTTCAATATTACTCAGTTTGAAGAATTTTCAGATATTTATAATAGGTTATATTCAAGTGTGTCTTGAACTTTCCAAACATGTGGAGAAAATTTAACTTACGTTTAGTTATCCTTTTTATCGATTGTTTATTTGAATGCATCGATATCTGAGATTACACTCTCTTTGACAAAAATGCTTTAAATTTGTACAGAATTTCCACATGAATTGGAAAGATGTCAATTTTCAATTTTACAAATTTTCTTGAAAATGACGTATGTTCTTCATTTGTGGTGACAGTGCAAGATATAATATTTATTTGTTAGATCAAATATGCTAATTGTCTTGTTTAAATATTTTATTATTTACTAACAAGTTTGTTAGACTTTAATTCTGATTATAGATGCATTTGCTTCTGTCTACTTTTGTTTTATATTTGAGGCTATATTACTAAGTGCACAAGAATTTAATAACTTCCTTTTATCATTATAAAGTGATAATCCTCTTTATCTTTTAGTGATGTTTGATTTTCTTAATTTTTTGTTCTTTCTTGATAAACTTCAATAGCTATACTATGTTTAAGTGGCTAATACCTTTATAGTATATAAATTCTCATATTTTATTCTTAATTTTCGTGGTTCTTTTATATATGTCAGTGTAATCAGCATTTGGCTTGATTTGCCTTTTTAATTGAGTCACACAAACCTCTATTTTACTTAGAACACTTAATATTCTTACTGATATGTTGGAATAGGAATCTTCTGTCTACATTTACTATATACTTTTCCATTCTTTAGTCCTTTTATTGCATATTTTCAGGATTCCATTTTTTATCCTGCTAACTTGTAAACTATGAACTCTATTTCATTTTAGCAATTATATATTATTCATCAAATTTTAAAGTTAATCACTACTTTTATTTTTTTCCCAAACAACAGAAGATTCTTAAAATATGTTAAATCCAGTTATTCTTTTCCTATATTATATATTATTATGTATATTGAATCTATCATTTCTTTTCTACTGAAGTTAGTTAGTATTTTTATTTATGCTTTTTTCATTATGTTTAAAATTACGTTTGGAACTCTCTTCAGCTTTCATTCCTTCTGGCACTAAAGATATTCCAATAAAGACATATTTTTTTGACATGAGATCAATCCTTTAGACTATGCTTATTGTATCTAAGGTAGTGTCTAACTCAGATTTTGATTTGTCTGAAAATGTGTTTTTTTCACATTCAATATTGAAATATATTTTCACTGCCTATAGAATTCTAAGTTACCATGTTTCTCTATATTGAATTAAGAGATTATTCCACTCTCTTCTGCATTCCATCTTTTACCAAGCCAATAATAAGCCCCATGTTCTTGTTTTTCTTGTTGCTTTCAATGTATTTTTTGTTTTTAATGTGTTCTGCAGAAATTTGGATTAATTGGACTTTTAACCTTGAAAATCAGTGTATTTTATCAGTTTTAGATGTTTCTTATGTATTTTTCTTTTTTTGTTTCTAGAAGTTTTCTTGTTTTCTTTTTTTAAGTCAGAATATAAGTTTTGCTTTCTTATTCTTTTGTCGTAATCAAACCACCATCTATTATATACTTAATCATTTTATTTAATGTTATGTACCATATAATTTCAACCTGTAATCTTTGTGGATGTGAATTTCTAGTTGATTATTTTTGTTAAACCACACTTATAATGATTTTTATGCTCCACTGTTAAGTGATTTTTTGTTTGCTTTTGTTTCTTGGAATCAAGTCTGTGTTTAAAAAGAATTCCTTCAGACAAGATTTAAGTTTATTTCTCTCACATGCCAGGGCTTAACAAAACCAGGTCCAAAAGATGCTTTGGGTCACATACATAGTGTAATTGCTCCTATTCATCTACACATCTGTAAATGTCAGCTCCAAATAAAAATAATCTCAGGGAAGAGTTGTATGGTTTAACTCTCCATAAAAAACCAAGGTCCAGACAGTCATAATGTTTCTTCTTGTAGTTTCTGGTTTCCTACTGCTTCCATTGCTTTACCCCATCTCAAGTGTACCTTAAAAATGTTTTGGTTACATATTATCCTATAAGTTTAAGTATTTTGTAACAAGAGTTGTATCTCTGCTTATCTGTACCATCAGAAACAGAAGCCATATATATAATTGTATTAGTCTGCTAGGGCTGCCATAACAAAATACCATAGATTGGTGGCTTAAATAACAAAAAATTAATTTCTGACTGTTCTAAAAGCTAGAAGTCCAAGATCAAGATGTTAGCAGGTCTGGTTTCTTTGGAGGCCTCTCTCTTTGGCTTCAAGATGGCTGCCTTCACTGTGTCCTCACAAGGCCTTTCCCTGGTGAGTACGCATCCCTGGTGTTTCTTCCTCTTCTTATGAAAAGTCACATTGGATTAGGGTCCCACTCTTATGACCTCGTTTAACCTTAATTATCTCTTTGAAGGCTCTATCTCCTAAAACAGTCAAATTGGGTATTAGTATTTCAACATAAAAATTTTGGCCAGGGAGAAACAATTGAGTCCATAACATTGATTAAAACCTTTTTGTTGCAATTCCTCCCTAAGGTCCAGCTTACTTTTATTATTGTTATCTATGTCTACTTCCAAGTTATGTGTAAGTGCCTTGAAAGCTGTCTCCATTTTGTTAGAGATACTTCGCTTTTATATTAAAAGCTATTAGTGGATAAGGGAATAGGAATATGTCAGCAAATATTACTGTATATTATAGACAAAAGGATAACTTTGTTAAAACTCTAAGGTCTGAGATATTTAATCTTGATCAGAAATGAAACAACAAAAAATAAACTAAAACTTGTGAGCCAGGTGTTACCTTGCTGATTTGGCAAATAAGAACACTGAGCTCAAAAAACAAAAACGACTTGCCAAAGTTCTCAGAAGTTATATTAGTTATATAATGTGTAACAAATAACTTAGAAAAGTAGTGACTTTAAACAACAGTAATTAATTTATCTCTTACAGTTTCTTTGTTTCAAAAATTCAGGAGCGGCTTGGCTAGACAGTTCTGGAATGGGCTGTCTCATGAAACTGCAGACAGATGACCCCTGGGGTGTCAGTCATCTTAGACCTGACTGGGGCTGGAGGAGCTGCTTATACCATAGCTAACTCATGTGCCTGGCAAGTGATGCTGTCTGGGTGGCAGGCGGTCTCAATTTCTTACCACATGGGTTGCTTGAGTGTGTTCATGACCCCAGCTTCCCCCAGAATGAGCGATCCAAGAGTGCACTGTGGAAGCTGCAATGCCTGTTATGATCTAGCCTTGAAAATCACACACCATCACATCCATTGATTCATACAAGGAGCCAAGGACCGTTAGAGAATATTACAGAGGCTGGTTACCATGGAACACTAAGTTCAAGAAACAATTAAAAAAAAAGAAAAAAACCCTGATTCAAATGCCCATGCCCATTCCTTCATACCTTTCTATATCAAAAAGTTTAGACATTAGGCAGTTTTCCACGCTTTACAACATTCTGGATCCCAAGAAAGTTGGCAGGGATGTAACTAAATTTCAGGGCTAGTTAGTTATTTTAGTTCAACATGCATCATTCCTGACATTAACATGTGATAAAACAATAGTAAAACAAACTTGAGTTTCTTTATCACCTCCAAGATCTTACCCGGAAATGTAATTAAAAAAAAGTTTGCTTATTGAGTCAGGTAGTTAAAGTCCTGTAGGCATTTTACACATATTAGACCTATAGGGAAATTTAGCATTAGGAAAGTAACCCCCTTTATGAAGCTTGATATAGTTTGCTTCTCCACTCCAACACCATCACATCTCACATTTCTGTTCTGCTTTCTTTAATTTTCTTATGGTGACAGGACAATATGATAGAATTGAAACCAGGGAAATTTGAGGCAAATAAATTAGATCTCTTTAGACTTTTACTGGTTATTATAAAGATGTCTTTATGCTTATTGGAAATTGCATTATGATGAGGATGGTTGTAATAAAAATAATGATGATAATGAATAGTCATTGATACTACTACCATAATCACCATTTAACAAGAGTTTAAAATGTCCAAACTTTATAAGTGATTTATATGTTTCACTCATTTATTCTCATATAAAATATATCTTAGAATTTAAGTATTATACTCCCATTATACAGATGAAGCTTTGAAATATTAAGAAACTTAGCCAATGTTAGATAGTTGAAGGTCAAAGCCCAGGATTTCAAAAGCCAGAAACATTCTATTATAAATCCAAATACTTTTCTCATCCGTTGTTCATGCTGTATGGTCAGAGTAACTTTCTAAAGTAATAAACTCATCTTTCTTCATCTGGTAAGCAAAATAGTACCTTGTTCATATGGCCTTACCAAAGACTGAGATGTTCCACATGAAAGAATTTTCCAGATGGCTGAAACTTGATGTGCAGAAAATTTATTTTAACCTCTTCAGATAGAAGTGCTATCAGACGTACTTCACACCTTCCTGCTTCTTGAATGAGTATATGAAACCCCACGTAACCTTTTCTTGATATGACAGAGATCACTGCCATTTCTACGCTTGCTCTGGAGTGTCATGCTGGGGTAACTTTAGGAGTAAGTAAGCTATTTAAGATTGCTTATCCCAATGTTTAAGGGCTCCAGATACAAGTTTATTATATATTCTAAAACTGGATAGAAATATAGAACAAAATGTTTGCCTTTCCTTTTGAGTGGTAGCTATCACCTTTACCTGTCTCAGCTATATCCTATCCTGCACAGGCCTCAAGTACTGACCACACAGTGGACTATAAATACATAATACAAAGGCAGTGATGTTGCTAGTATTGTGCCTTAATTAAGAGTAAGAATTAGAACCTCTTCTACTGGCAAAGTGGGTTAGGGCTAGCATATGAATTGATTAGACCTTATTTAATTTCTCAGAGGACATTCACATTGCCTCCATTATTCGCTTCAGTATTTGCAGATGTGTTTGAGGCTTAAGTAACCATTGAATAATTTGGCTTATGTTGTAGTTAATAATATCAATGTTAGGCACCTACAATACTGAACATAAGACAAATATTAAACAAGTTCCAGACCTTTAAAGGATTGATAAACTTGTCCTCTGAGAAAAGAAAAGGGGAATCATCATGCCTGCACGTCACATTGTTCAAGGCTCAAAACAAGGCTCTCAATTAGTTAACTAGTATTCACAGTTTACATATGGATTTAAGGAAAGCCTCCAAGGATACAGAACCTAGATTCAACCAAAGCCATCTCTGATTTCAAAATCTGTGCCCTTATTAATTCACTATCATTCCTGCCATCAATATGATGGAGTAGGACATATCAAACAGAAAGAAAAGATATACTGAATAGTCTTGATTCTAAAGTGTTATCAGCTATAAAGCTAATCAATAATTTAGCAACATTTTAGTGGAAGATAAATGATTCAATAAATGTATTCATTGACAGTAAGAGGTACCACAGATTTAAAAATACATAAATGTGAAAAATAGATCCTAGAATGGAAAATTTCACATTATGGAAACATCAATGACATATGACCATTGGTAAAAAATATGCCATACTTAGAGTGAAGCATATGTTTTCTATGACTCTAGAGAAGAGGAATAAAGGAGTAATGACTGCCTAGAGATGAGCTTAATAGAGTTACCAAACTGGAGTTAAGTTTCTTTAGGTCCAGAACTTGATAAAGGTGTGATAATAAATTATTATAAAGATGAAATAGTTAATGCTGTTATTATTAATCAGAAAAGCAAACAAGCAAACTTCCATATGCATCATTTGTCTCCTAATCCTTGTGTCAAAGGAAGGGCAAAGTCAAAGATGCTCTAGAAAACATTTTTAGATTGCCATGCACCTGTTTTCAAACTACCATGAATTCAAAAGTAATCTACAGAACGTCTCCCTGATCCTCACAAGTTGGTCAACTGAAGGTGAGGGGGCTGCTATTGGGAATCGTTTCCAGGAGTCAGTGGAGCTTGAGTGCACACATACGCGCCCCCACCCCCACCCTGACACACGCGCCATCTCAGGACACTGCCAGGAAAATTTCTAATTTGCTCTACAGATAATTGAAGTCCTAGAACCAGGGAAGGTCAAAATGCTACATGTTACACCGGTCGGGTTATTTTGACAAGGCACACTAAAGCCTGCAAATATCTACAGATACCCTCCAAATATGCCCTGATTGTGAGTATAAGAGGAAGCTTTACAAAAATGATAAAATGTGTCAAGCAAGCGGAAATATATAAGAACAGAATCAGCTGAGCAAATGGTAACTTCTAATTATCTGCTAGCTTTCAAGGGTTCAAAACCAGCAATTTACCATTCTCGTTGATGACTCTCTGGAAACCATTCCTGTTGGGGGGCATTTTTCTCTCTTTTTAGTAGAGATTTAGCAGCCAAGTTTTGGACATGGATATTTGAACATGTGTGAATGCCATACTTTAGGATCTAAAAACAGATTTTCCTATCCTGGAGAGAGGAGATTTAACTATTCACCCAGCAACAGAACAGATGTTGTTTGTTGCAACTGGCAGATCCAGAACAACTGATTAAAAAAAGAGGAAGAAAGAAAGAAAAAAAGAAAAATGGTGAGTTCCTTTGTAGTTGAGTCATGCTACGAAACAGTTGTGAAAAAAAAGTAAGCATGAGCCATTATGGCAAAGAGTAAACACTTTATTCTGAAGTAGGAAAAGTCTGGCAAAGTTAGGGCATCCACTTAGAAAGGCCAAAACAATCTGATTCATTTTATGGAAGTTTTAAGTCTTTTATTGTGTGTAGGGGAAAAAGTTAATATTTTAATTTAGAATCACTTTTACAGCTACTGCTAGCATAGATAAAAATTTATAGTTTCACAGCTGTAGAGTTTTTAGATTTAATTAGAGGAACTGTTCCCTTTATGCAACAACTTTCTCATGGAGGTAGGCTGTGCTGATTTGAATTAATGTGCTTTAAATAATTTTTACTGAGTTTCTTGCTGTGAATAGCTAAATAGGAGTTTTGTGGTGTGTGATTTTAAAAGGGGATTTTTTTCCCATGTAACTAAGTTTTTTCCCCCATAACTGATTTTTTTCTGCCCTTAGCGACAACACTTTTATAAGGAGAAGAAAGGTCAATATGACTCTCTTTATTAGTCAGTTACTGGTTTATTGAGAAACACGTCCTTAGTAATTTGAAGACTAAAAGAGAAATGTCTTATAAAGACTTACCTTGGCCTTTATAGATTTCACAAATTAACAAACAAAAGTAGGGGACAAAAGTAGATGACATATTTATAAGCTGAATTTTGTGAAAGAATCTGGAATTGTGGAAATTAGAAGCAGACTAGATTAACATCAGGTAGAAGAGTCAAATAGTCAGAAACCCATTTGGAAACACCACCAAGCCTATGAGAAAACCCCCAACCATGGCAGCCGTGGAGGATGCCCCCGGTTTGTCTGTGCTTTGGAACTGGGTAGGCTCCTTAGACTTAACGGAATTATCAATTTCAAATTCACATCTTTAAATATGAAACGCAATTATACAACCATTTGTATACAGTTTCTTTTGGTTAAATATTTTACTTGTAAAAGTGAATTTCAACCAAACAGTATGAGCAGGAGGGGATAGAGCCATTTTTGGTAATTTGAGCAGTAAAGAGAAAGTTAAATGTAAATTATTTCGCTTTATACCAGTTAACTGACAAACCCAGTCATACTGTGAAAAGAGGATTTTAAAAACAAAAAGTAAACATACAAATGTTTTATTAGTGCTACACAAGGCACCCCCCCCCCCACCAATTTCCTAAATAATTATTTCAAACTCTCTCCTCTCTAATTCACCAACACCTTCCTCCTCAATCCTCCCTCTCAACTGAAGAATCAGCTGCTATTTCTCGGAGAAAGCGGAATCCTGACAGGAGAAATTGCACAAGCTTCCACCACCACATCCATCCACCTGCATGTCTTAGGCCAATATTCTCTGTCTTCCCTCTAGTTACTGTCATATTTATCTCTGTGTCTCTAAATAACACTGCTGCTGCTGTTGTTGATTTGGAAGTTTTATTGATTAGTTTTCTTCCCAATCTGGAAAGCTATATTTTTCCTTCTGCCTCATTATACATAGTTCATATTCATCCCCATACTCCCTAAAGGTTATATTGCTATTTTGGGTAGAAAAGTAAATACTCCAATTTTAATATTTCATGTCTATTATATTCTATCTACCACTGAGCTCTATGTTAAACTGTGATTACCTTTGCTTTACTTCACTTGTATGATAGCACGATTTTTTTTAAGTTATTTTTTCATTTAGTTTTCTACGTTCATAAATTCAGCAGGATTTTCTTGCCAAATATCAGAATCTCCTCCAAAGCCTTCAGATGCTGCGGGTATTCTATTCACGTTACCTTCCTGAAGAAGCGAGTCCCACAACTTCCGACCTTCAACTCTACGGTGTCTTTTGCTCCTTGTCCACAGCAGTCTTGCTGAAATGTGCCTTCACTGTCATCCTCCAAATTTCTTATCCCCGTTGCCCGTGTTGTACCTCTAGCTTCCAGCATCTTGTGTCTCCCATTTTATTGGTTTACTCCTTTTTCAAAATTTTTGAATAGTAATTTTCCAGTAACTTTATAGAAAAAGATTCATTGCAGTAGTTCTTTTTTTGTTTGTTTATTTGTAGGTCTTGCATGTTAAACTTACATTTATTGGAACCCCAGACTTGATTACCTCTGTACCCATTAAATACTAACTCCTCATTCCTCAGACCCCCTTAACCACCATTCTACTCTGTCTCCATGAACTTCACTACTCTAGGTGCCTCTTATAAGTGGAATCAAGCAATATATATCTTTTTCTGACTGGCTTATTTCACTTAGGAGAATGTCTTCAAGGTTCATCCATGTTGTAGCATGTGTCAGATTTTTGTTCATCCATTCAAATATCGATGGACACTTAGGTTGCTTCTGCATTTTGGCTACTGTGAATAATGCTGTTATGAACATGAATGTGCACATATCTGTCAAGTCCCTTCTTTCAGATCTGTTGGATCTATACCCAGAAGTAGAGTTAATGGGTCCTATAGTAATTCTATGTTTACTTTTTTTGAGAAATTACCATGCCATTTTCCACAGTGGCTTCCATTTGACATTCCATTTCTACCATTTGACATTCCCACCAGCAAAGCACAAGGGTTCCAATTTCTCTTTATCCTCCCTAAAACGTATTTCTGTTTTTGTTTGTTTGTTTTTTGTTTTATAATAGTCATGCCAATGGGTGTAAAGTGGCATCTCATTTGTGCTTTTGATACACATTCTCCTAATGGTTAGTGACTTTGAACATCTTCTCGTGTACTTATTGTCTATTTGTACATCTTTGGAGAAATGTCCATTGAAGTCCTTTGCCTACTTTTTAATTGAATTGTTCCTTTTCTTCTTGATGAGTTGTAGGAATTACTTATATATTCTAGATATCAATCCGTTATCAGACATATGATTTGCAAATGTTCTCCTCCATTTCTTGGGTTGCCACTTCGCTGTGTTGATAGTATTCTTCTATGTACAAAAGTTTTTAATTTTGATGAAGTCAAACTGGTTTATTCTTCTTTTGTTACCTGTGCTTTGGGTGTCATTTCCAATAAATTATTCCCAAATCCAATGTTATGAAGATTTTCTGTTATGTTTTCTTTGAAAAGTTTTATTTCTTTAGATCATGATTCATTTTCAGCTAGTTTTTATAAACTGTTTAAAATAAGAGTACGGTTTCATGTTTTTTTTTTTTTTTTTGGCATGTGAATATTGAGTATTACCAGCAGCATTTGTTGAAAAGACTATCCTTTCTCCATTGAATGGGCTTGGCAACCTTGTAGAAAATCATAATACGTGTGAAGGTTTATTTCTGATCTCTCTATTTTATTCTACCGGTCTGTATATCTGTATTTATGCCAGTATCACATTGTTTTGATTGCTTTAGCTTCTTAATGATGTTTGAACTCAGAAAGTGTAAGACATCCAAGTTTGTTCTTTTTGTAGGTTGTTTTGGCTATCCAAGGTCGCTTGAAATCCTAAATGAAATTTAGGATAGCTTTTTCTATTTCCATAAAAAAGAAAATCATTGGGTTTTATAGGGATTGCATTGACTCTGTCTTCAAGTTTGCTTATTCTTCCTTCTGCTTGTTAATGTCTGCTGTCGAGCCTGTCTAGTGTATTTTTCAATTCAGTTATTGTACCTTTCAGTTCCTGAATTTCCACTTTTTAAAAAATAATTCCTATCCCTTTGTTGATATTGTCATTTTTTGTGTGTATGGTTTTCCTGATTTCCTTTAGTTATTTGTTCATGTTTTCTTTTAGCTCTTTGAGACCGTTATTTTAAGTTCTTTTTCTAACAAGCTCAATGCCTATGTTTCTTCAGAGACAGTTTCTAGAGAGATATTTTGTCCTTTGAATGAGCCACGTATCCTTATTTCTTGGTATGTTTTGTGTTCTTTTGTTGAAAATTTGGCTTTGGAAAAACAGCTACCTCCTCCAGTGTTCGCAGACTGGTGGGGAAGACCTTCAGTAATTAGTGAGCCCTGGAGCCTTGAGATCACCCCAGGGGGAAATTTTAAGCTCTTCTCATGTCTTCTCTAGACAGGTCTCTGTCTGGGCCTATGTGTGTCTCTGTGTGTGTGTTTATTTCCCTCAACTGTTTTTAAATGTTTTAATTTCCCAAAGAGTCTCACCTATCCTCGGGTCCTTAGATCTGTGGTTTTGTAGGCCCTGTGTAGTTTTCACACATTGCAGCACCCACCACTACCTTGTGAGGCTTCCAGACTGAGATCAAATCTTACCTCCATTCCTCAGCTGAGCTCCAAAATAGGCAATACAGAAACACGTCCCTTGGGCAGCCCAGAGAAGGGCCGAAGGTTTCAAACAAGTGGCAGTGAGCTCCATCAGTCTTGAGGGAGGGAACTGAGAATTACATCACTCTCTTCTGACTATGCCATGCCACAATATGGAAGCTGTGGGGCAAGGGCAAGTGAAAATGTCAAAAATGTGCTACTGTTTGAATGAGGCTTTTCCTTGATTGGGCATTTACTTGGTTGTTGTATATCTTTGACTGGTTTCCAGAGCTCCTATAAAGTTATTCTAATCAATTTTTAGTTGTTTATTTAATGTTCCCACGGGGAAATGAAAGCCTGGAGCTTCCTAGTCCACCATCTTGCTGACTTGATTTTCTACATTCCAGTGTTTTGACATGATTGAGAACAATTTAATTCCTGTTAAGATTCCTGATATAATTGTTTTTTAGCATTTGGTCTTGTTTTTCCCTCAAAATGTTAACAAACTTTTTCTTTGTTATCTAGTATTATGAACTTTCAGAGTGATATCCATTGGTGTGGATCTGCTAATCAATCATGCTGAATACTTTGTACATTTTTTAGTCCACAAACATATCTTTTAATTCTGAATAATCTTGAATATTTTGTTGATAATTAACTCTGCTCTTTATTTCTGAACTTTCTTTCTAGAACTCCTATTATATGGGATTTTGATTTCCTGGGTAGTTAGTTTGGTAGCTTCTTTAAATGTGTGTTTATTTACTTGCTTGTTTGCATATATATATTTTTATTTCATCTCATCTCTCTTATTTTCCATTTTTTAAAAACAAATTTTTCTCTCATTTTCAGGGAACTCTAACTTTATCTTCATATTCTCCCAAAAATGTTTTTAATTTATTCTACCATATTTTTAATTTCTAAAAACTATTTTTCTCTTTGTTAGACATGTAAATTTCTTATTAAGCAGTTCATTTTTTATAGTTATCATATCTTTTATTGTGTATTTGAAAATATTAATGGTGGTTTTTTTTTTAAGATCTTCTTCCCTGAGATAGTGAAAGTTGCAATTATTTTTCGTTTTTCACATTAGGGGCATTCATTGCGTACAGACAGTCCCCAACTTAAAATGGTTTAACTTAAGATTTTTTTACTTTACAATGGTGCAAAAGAAATGTACATTTAGTAGAAATCATACTTTGAACTTTTAATTTTTATCTTTTCCTTGGCAAATGATATGTGGTACGATGCTCTCTCACGATGCTGGGCAGCAGCACTGAATCACAGCTCCCAGTCAGCCACAGAAGCACAAGGGCAAACAACTAACACACTTACAACCATTCTACACTCCTATGACCATTCTGCTTTTCACTTTCAGTGCAGTGTTCAATAAATTGCATGAGATATGCAATACTTTATGATACAATAGGTTTTATGTTAGAAGATTTTGCCCAATTGTAAGCTAATGTAAGTGTTCTGAGCAGGTTTAAGGTAGGGTAGGCTAAACCATCATGTTCAGTACCTTAGGTGTATTTAAATACATTTTTGACTTACAATATTCTCAATTTATAATCGATTTATCAGGATGTAAACCCATTGTAAGTCAAGGAAGATCTGTATCTACCAAGTTATTTATGTGCAAAAATGAGATAAATAAAATTGGTAGAAGTTTAGTGTTAGCATGTAGATCTGGGCTTGTCAGAATCATAAGAGGAAATTTTTGAATTTTTCTGTTGGAAAGCGAAGTCATGATCATCACAAATTTGAAGCTAGGTAAAGGAGAGCATTGGAGGTTTTAGCATGTATTCCCTATATGCGTATTTAATCCTCCTATGTTCAGATGACTGTGCTGCCTTTGACCACATATGAAGTTATGCGCCTGGATAGCCTCCTAAAGAATGGACCTTCTGTCTGGATGAATCTGGCTGTATTAAAGAAACTTTCAATTAATTCCCCTTTTTTTGCCCACCTCTTTACCCTGCTTCTGACAATAAGTGACACACACCACTGCTACCTTTTCAAAAGAGTAGGACACAGAACTCACGTTATTTCTCAGCTATCACTTAGGGTTTAGGATTCTGTTTCTTATGCATCTGTTAAATCTTTTACCTCATGTTCATTTGCTTTTCAGATAAACTGTTGTTTCAGAACTGTTGCTTCCCCTTCAATTCTTCTTTTCTTCATATGGTTATGTCTTTTAAAAAATTCCTTTACTGATATTACTGACATTTTGGGTACTGTGATTGTAGATACATATTTTCTATTTACAATCTCTAAACAAGAAACATTCTTCTATTTTTTCACTCATTTACTCCAAGAAGGCTTTCATGGCCACAACTCCATCAAAATTGTTCCCCTCAAGGTTGCCAGCGACCTTCACCTTGCCAAAACCAAGAGTTAATACAATGTCCTTCAGAAACAGTAAAGTGCTAGACTCATTTCTAAATTCCAAGTTTGCTAGATATTTAATGCAACTTTGGGCCTTAAGAACACATCGTGTCCATCGGAGTTAATTATGTATATACAAAATTGCTAACATCAGATCTGTGATTTTTGGTGTCGTCAATAAAAAGAAAATGACAAATTCATTCATCTTTATAAACATTACATAAGAGACCAATATTCCAGATAAGTTACTATTTATTAATGATACACAGATGAACATTTCTGGAATTCATAGCCTTGAGAAGAAATACCTATAAAAATAGAAAATCAGGTACTCTAATAGAGACTTGGAAAATATGTCAAAAGACTATAATTCAGGAATAATTTAGCACTGTCTGAGAGTTAGAGAAAGCTTCTTTCAGATGATTTTGCAGGTGAGTCTTGCAGGAAGAGAAGGCATTTGTTGGGTAGCCAGGAAAGAAAGCAAGCTCACATCCATTGGCATGAACTATACTTAAAGGGAGCCCTTGCTTCATGGTAGCGTGGGACCTGACAAGTTACCGGGCAAGCTGACACCATGCAAAGTGATCTTAACTTGATGGGAAAATTTATAATTGTTCTGTAACCTTTAAAAATGCTTTGTCAAAACCTTATAAACCCGTAGTCTCTTTTATTCTTGCTTATAAATGTATAGGGGGATTTTAATAGTAAAACCAATATTTATTTAATATGTTAATTTAAAATATTAGAAACATTCAGAATTAAAGTGTTGAATTTCTTTATATAATTTTTATAAATAGTTCTTCCCTTCTTCTAGTAGTATAATGTAGGATGTGGAGAAAACATGTTTTCTATGCTGTGTAAATTGTTATATTCTTTCTACATTTGGATCAGAGTTTAGCATTTATCTTTTGTCCTTTAATTTTGGGAAATTCTTCTGAGAGTTCCTTCAGTGTGAAGTTTTTTGACACTGTCACTTTCTTTGTGACATCTTCCTTCTTTCATCACAACCACTTTCCTCATTAATGTTGATAAATACACCTCCACTAAACTCCTCTAGCTGAATCTCTAGAGTCTCTCAAATGGCTGCAGTGTCAACATTTCATGGTCAGCTATTTCTTTTGTGATGGAATATATGTTTGATTTGAATTTCACTTCTAGTATTATAATATTTTGTTTTTTTTCCTTAGCTGCACTTGGGTCTTTATTGATCAATTTCCTCTTTCAATTATCTATATTTATAAAATGTCATATGAAGTTATCACTGACAGACAAGGAGGGAATGCAATGACATTCTTCATTGTCTGTGCATGAACTGAATGTTGGATGTGCAGTAACCGATCACCACAGACTCTGAAACATGTGACATGATCGGTCATTGATTGTGATGTGCATCAGGTATTTACACAGTGATTTGTTGACTGAAGCAGTAGAAGCAAAGTTTATACTTCATGCAGGTGCTCGCTGTTAATATGCCGTGGTAACTGACATTTGAACCGCATGGTTGGGACTGATGCTATTTTACTAAACTGTGGTAACTGAAATTCATGTACATCGGTGCTATGCAAAGTACAAACGACCTGTATGAACAGTCAAAAGAACTAGGTAGGAGTATAGTACAGAACACAGGAAGTGAAGGGGAATGCGCTTAAGGAAGTGCCAGCCCTCTGCTTAGATTGTGGGTCACTGTTATACTTGGTAGCTCTTCTTCTTACATGTAGATACACATACTCTGATAGACCTAGGGATACCCATTTTAGACTATGTTTTCAGTAATATCATCTACATTATTTCATGACTTTTTGTCTGCTATTAAATGCGGACCTGTCCAACTAGCTCTTCTATTAATGACAGTTGCTAATGACTTTAATCAATAAAAATTTGTAACATATTGCAATAGTTATAATACTAAAATACTGTTGACTACACAAATTACATTATATTTTATATTAGATTACATTGCATTAATTATCTGATATATTTATCTGTTAGAGATAAAGCACAGATGAAACTATCTAGTTCATAACTGAACTCTGACATCCCTCCCCTTATGGCTGTTTCTTAGATTCTTTTTTTTTTTTTTTTTTTTGAGGAACTGAGCTAACTACTGCCAGTCCTCCTCTTTTTGCTGAGGAAGCCTGGTACTGAGCTAACGTCGTGCCCATCTTCCTCTACTTTATATGTGGGACAGCCACCACAGCATGGCGTGCCAAGTGGTGCCATGTCCGCACCTGGGATCCGAACCGGCAAACCCCGGGCTGCTGAGAAGTGGAACATGTGAACTTAAGGGCTGCACCACCGGGCCGGCCCCTGTTTCTTAGATTCTACTGGCAGTTAGGGTTCCCTTCTCAGTTCTTATTTTTAAGGGGTTCCTACCTATGTAAGGAGTCAGTGGACCATCTGGGGTAACATGCCTTTTATCTGGCCTTCTTATTTCAGTAGAAAGTGAGACACTTTTGTTGTTGTTATTGTTGTTGCTTATTTAGGCCCTTTGAGTTGATGTTTTGAAGTACTCCAGGGACACATATATTCTCCTCCAAGAAGCTCTATAGGCTTCTTAACTTCCAACAAAGGCAAAACATTGAGAGATATATGAGATCAGGAGCTCCCTTATCCATTTCAGAAGATCCAGCCCAAAGCTAACACAAAAGCAAGAGAGAATGGAGGGTGCTACAGCTGTGTTGTGTGTCTGCCCATCAACCAGCAGAAGCTGTGATCCAACCCAGCAAGTGAGACCTGCTCAGAGAAAAGCCGAGAGCTGATATTAATGATTTTGAATTTAGAGTTCAGAACGCAAACAATTCCATTTACCTATATAATACCAGTTGGGGAAGATGATGAACTCAGTTTGAATTCAGAGTGATTACAAGGAAAGGCACAGATTAGAGCAACGTATTATGCATTTTGATATTTGTTCACTTACTTACACTAAATAGGAATAGCATCTAGAAAGAAAGAAACAAAACTGAAAGGAAATAACGCCAAAAGGTAATAGTAAATTGAATGGGTTTTGATGCATTCTTCACAGCAGGTGTACATTTATGATCTGTCATTAGTCACACTGTCTATTGTTCATATCATTTTAGCTGCATCCTGATATTTAATAGTTGTGTGTTCTTGATCTAAATCTTCAGACAGGTATAAAGAAGGAAAGGAGTAAAATGATAACGTTTGCCTAACCAATGGACTGGAAACCTGCGCCTTGGCCAGACTGTTAAAATTATGAAACAAATGGTGTGTTTTATATTTCTATTCATATGTGCAGTGTCCTGTCGTATTTTCTCATCATAGGTTCTTTAAATAGCTGTTACTGGCCTTTCTATATAACTTCTTACCTAATGAGAATTCATCTTTTTGCATCACTTGAAAGAAGGTGACAAATCAACAGTTTTCTCTAAAGAAATTGTAACCGAGAATGTAAAGGAGTATCTTTGTTTTTCTTTTTCATTTCTTCATTGTGATAGCACCTAACAGATATCGTCCTGTGGAAACGATTCAAGAGTCATTTTTTAAGAGGCATTATTCTATTTTTAATTAAAATTTTCTATGACCATTAAAGACATTGTTATATACATTAGTCCATTACTAAAATAGACTGGCATTTCTACCTCTCTTTTCTAATCTTTTATACAAGCATATCTTTTATTTTAAAAATTTAACTCTTCTTTGAGAGGCTATGTAGCAAGAGAATTGCTAAGGAGTCATTAAAGGTTTCAGAATTTCCGGCCCCGAGTTCTATGCTTTTTTCGATTTATTGTAGTAATTAAATAAGGGGTATTTTGTATCCTTTATATCTAACTAGAAAGTTTATCTTGTGACATGGATATGCCCTCTGAGATGATTCCAAATGGATAAAGGACATTAGTGGTGAAACAAAAATATATTCCAAGGGGTTGGCCCAGTGGTGTGGTGGTTGGGTTTGTGCACTTCGCTTTGGAGGCCAGGATTCTACAGTTCAGGTCCCAGGTGCAGACCTGCACACCATTCATCAAGCCATGCTGTGGCAGGTGTCCCACATATAAAATAGAGGAATATGGGCACAGACGTTAGCTCCAGGCCAATCTTCCCAAGCAAAAAGAAGGGGATTGGCAGTGGATGGTATCTCAGGGTTAATCTTCCTCAAAAATAATTCCAAGTACAATGACTGCTCAAGCCCTCTTCCCTATTTGCTAAGTGATGAAAGACAGCTGAAGTGGGGATTATTCCCTAGAAATGCTGCCATCAAACTCAATGAGACCAGGGTTTCAGTTTGGACACATAAAATCTAATTTATCAACAGCCCTGCTCTAGGGCTTGAGAAAGTTCCCAGAGATTCGAAGGTAAGTAAGACAGGAAAATTCCCTGTAAAACAGGAAAAGCTCATCAACAATCATAGGTGAGTGTGAGAAGTATTATAAGTGGAAGATCTGGAGAGACACCACAGAAAAGCACCTCTTTCTCTTCCACAGAGAAACTACTTTTCTTATTTTTTTTGATTACAGATTAGTTTTACGATAGAAATATACAGGCTGGACTCTCATGTCTAGCTTATTTTGCAAAGCATTATGGTTTTGAGATATATTCATGTTGTCATGTGTATTAACACTCAATTTCTCTTTCTTGCTGAGGAGTTTATGTCTCCATTCTTCTGTTGTGGGTATTTAGTTTGTTTCTACTTTGGGGCTGAGAATTGCAGAACTCTTGGCACATGATGACTCTGTCCCAGCCTCTGCACTAAGAGAAGACAAACTCCAATGAGGTTTCCACAGCATAAGGTGGTGTCACTAGCATGAACTCACTCTCCCACTAAAATACCTGCCTGAGAAAGTTCAAAGCTGCCAGAGGAATTTATTGTTGTTCAAGCCGACACATGATGATAGCCCCCTAACCTCCCTTTCTTAGAGCATTTACTAAAATTACACTTATAAATCCTTCTTCTGTGCCTTTGAGATGTACATGTATCTCCTACAGCTCAAGTGTCTTTCTCAAGGAGTTGAATGCCATTCCCTTAAAATGTAACCATCACATACCTGGGTGAAAAACAGTTTACCATACAGGTGTGAGGTCATTTCCAGATCTTCCATTGTGTTCCAATGATCTATTTATTTATCTGTCTTTAAAGAAATACCATATTGTACTGAATACTGTAGTTTTATAGTAAGCACAGAAGTCAGTTTGTATAATTCTTCCAAATTTGTTCTTTCTTTTCCTCCCAAGATTATTTTGGTAAAACAAGGTCCTTTGCATTTCCATGGAAATTTAAAAATTAATTTGTAATTTTCTACAAATATTTCTGCTGGGATTTTGATTGATATTTTATCGATGATAGTGAAGATCTTATTAATATTGAAGTTTCTAATCCATGAATGTGATATCTCTCTTCATTTATTCAGTTCTTCTTTAATTTCTTTTAGTAATGATTTGTAAATTTTCATGTAGAAATCTCACACATTTTGTTAACTAAGTCTCTAAATTTTCCTTTATGAAGTTGATGTCCTTGTAAGTGCTATTGATTTAAATTTTATTTTTCAATTGTTTATTGCTGGTATATAGAGTTGCAATAATTTTTATAATAACATTGCATACTGCAACATTACTAAATTCACTAAATATTTTAATACCTTTTTGTAGATTCTATAACATTTTCTACTTACTTGATCATGTCATGTGAATAAACGCAGTTTACCTTTTGCTTTCCCGTCTATGTGTCTTTCAGGTCTTTCTTCTCTTACTGCATTTGGGTGAACCTTTTGTACAATGGTGAGAACAAACTTATTTCCTTTGTTCTCAATCTTAAGGGAAAAGCATTCAGTCTTTTAACTTAAAGTATGTTATCTATAGAGTTTCCTTAGATGTTCTTTTCAGATCAAGAATGTTTACATCTATTTCTAGTTTGAGAATATTTTTAATGGTGAATTGGTTTTGCGTTTCAACAAATGCTTTTCCTGCATCTCTTGAGATGATCACATGATTAACTGACTTTTGAATGTTCAACTAATCTTAAGTTCTTAAAATAAATCCCACTTAATCATGATGCATTATCCTTTTTGTATATTTTTGGAGTCAATATGCTAATAGTCTAAAAAATGAATTATAATCTTTCAACTCTGGCTTGTCGGAACACAAATTTTTCCCAGTCCAATGTTCCCTGGTGACTGTCTCACCTAATGCATTACAGTTGTTCTTTCTCCAACTTGGGCAGTTTCTTCTCACAGGTACACAGGCCATCACTCAGCCGTAGACAAGAGCAGATCCCTCTGCCAACATCTGCGGCTTTCTTTATGAAGCCCTCTCTTCTTTGCTGTTTTGTCCTGCAAATTCTAGCTGGAATGGTCCCAGAAGTCCAAACCCACATCATTGATGTTGGTTTCAGCCCCTGTGCTATTGCTTGGAAACTCTTTCCAGTCAGTAGACTGGAGTAATTCTAGGGCTTGCCTCATTTGACTCTTTTTTCTTAATGTACATTGTCCTGCACTGCCTGTAAACCAATGTCTGAAAATCATTGTTTCATATAATACTATCCAGTTTTCTAGTTCTGATAATGACAGAGTGATTTCACTCAACTCCATCAGAGAAGTCACAATGATGTGATTTTTAAATTAATATAGTACTGTTAACTACCAGGTATATTAAGAGAATGCCATTAATTCATCTTTATGTATTTGCCTTTCCAAGTTTGCAAACTCAAATTCCTTTAAAGACCAGGTAGATAAGGAAAAGCTATAAATTTTCTGGATAGAAAGATAACAGGATGTGGTTAAACTGCAGCGAAACTAGGCAGTGCATTCCTCAACAAAATAATCTTTAATAAAAAATACTTGTCATGCCATAAAAAAAAATATGCATCTGTTGCTTCCAGTTTAGGATCAAATTGCAATTAACCATTTCAGAAATGAGTGTTATCAAAATTATTCTATGAAAATGAAATTTAAATTTAGTCTGGCTCCTGCTTACTCTTCTTTAGTTTGCCACCATAAGCCTTCTCATATCTTCTTCTTGAAAAACACTGCAGTATCTGGAGGTCCCGGGCATGGCTTTCATGCCCGTCAGCCTTTGTGTGTTCTCTTTCCTGTGCCTGGACCACTATCCTTTCTTTGCTTTCTGATAAATATCTATTTCTTCATAAAGCTTTGACGAGCTAAATACTACGTTTCCCGTGATCTTTTCCTAGACCTCCCACACAGATTTAAGGGCTTCTTTAATCTATTTTACCGCTGCAACTTGTAGCTTCCTCCGTACTACAAGGTCCTATTTTATCATAATTACTGCACACAAAATAGTCTTCCGACTTGTATTCTACAAAGTTGGAGACCATGTCCTTTCATCTTTGAACACCAAATGGCTAATACTTTGCCTAAAAATTAAGTAATTGTTAAATGTATGCTGCATGAATGTGAATGAATGAATGAATAACCAAATATATGAACCCATTTTCAGCATTGCTCCTATTGTTAGTAGTTTCTCTGCATCCTCTGGGAAAAATCAAACTGACATCTAATGCAATTACAAGTTAATAAAATATATCTCAAAAGAGCTAGAAAAATTGGTGCTATATTGAAAATAGAATCAAATTGACGTAGTTGTGTTTAATTGCATACTTTGACTTGAAGAATGCATTCTTTAGTCCTCTTGAAGTCCTCTTGACTGTGAAAGGGAAGTGCACAATACAAAAACCAAAGGTTAAGGTCATACATCTGTAACTTCCCCATTACTTTACATGTCCAACTTATATTTCTCCCAACATAAAAGGGTAGGTAGTAGATTGAATCATGGCTCCCCAAAAGATGTGTGCAAGTCTAAATGTAAACCTGTTTTGGAAAAGAATCTTTACAGATGCAATTAAGTTATGAATCTTGAAGTGAAATCATCCTGGACTATCTGCACAGGCCCTAAATCCAATGACAAGAGTCATATAAAAGGCAGAAATGGAGAAGACAAGACACAAAGGGGAATGCCGTGTGAAGACAGAGAGAGAGACTGAAGTTATGTTGTCACAGGCCAAGGAGCCACCAGAAGCTGGAAGAGGCAAGGAAGGATTCTTCCCTAGGGCTCCGAGGGCTACTAATAGGTTGATTTCAGAATTCTGGCCTTCACACCTACGAGAGAATACATTTCTGTTATTTTAAGCCACCAATTTTGTGGCAATTATTTTATGACAGTCCTAGGATATTAGTACAGGGTATAATCCCCAAAATGAGTCAGCCTGGAAAGGCCAAGACTAAAAAGCAGAAGACTCCTCTACTCTTGCTGTGCAATCAAGAGAAAAATTTATCCCCCTTTCTTGGTCTCAGTTTCCTCATTTGTAAAATGAGGGGCATAGCTAGATAATATCTGATCTGTTCTAGCATATTCTATAATTTACCAACAAAATGGTGATGACATGATTTTAGTTCCTCCTCATATGTAACCTGAATAATACTACAATTTCAATTACAGTCTTATTTTTTCTAATTTATCAAATGAGTGGATCCCATCCTTTGTCTTATATCCAATCAAATGGCCAGATGTTAGGTTCTTTCTAGCTCATCTATCTTCATTTGTGCTTGTGTTACTTCATTTCAAAGAAGCAGCAGCAAACACATCTTAAATTGTAAATATTTTAGATATTTGCTTATCCAGGATCAAGGCAATTTTTACAATTCATAGTTCTACTGAGGAAATAGAAGTCCATGAATATCAGAAAAAACTGTAGAATTTAATTCACCTTTGGTGAACATTCTTAATGCCACGTGCCCAGATTGTTTTCTCTCCTTCTGCTGTAAAACTACCAGCAGTAATACTCGTAACCAAGAAGAGAGATAGTAAAGGTCAGAAATTACATACAAACAAACACATTCAGTCATACTCATTTAGAAACAGACATTTGCGTTCCCATATAAACAGTTTTCATAATGATACATTTTTTTGCCTGTTTTTTAAATGACTATCCTTTAGAGTAGAACTGTAAACTGGCCATCAATATAAAATATTTGCAAATCTAATGCTTACTATTTGGGTATGTTTGTGCATAAGTACTGATGTATTTTGAATCTAACCATTCAGAGTTAATACTGAGAAACAGATAATAGAGCAATATTCAAGGGACTTTGAAATTATGTTCATCTAAATTCAAAGTCTTTGTTTTTATATTTACCACAGGCTCCTTAGTTGGTTCAAGAAAAACTATGAGTAGGGATAAAAGTTTAAATCCAGTCCTACAGATTGAGCCAACACAGAATAAAAGAGGAGATTGTTTTTCAAACTTTATTGTGCATCAGAATCACCTTGAGCCCTGTTAAAACATGGATGGCCAAGCTGAAACTAGAGTTTCAGAAGTCTGGTGACAGAGCCAAGAAATTGTATTTCTAACAAGTTACCAGTTAAAGTTGATACTGCAGGTCTAGGTACTACCCTCTGAGAACAATTGACAATGATGTTAGAGAAAACGATGTATACTCTTGATCATGTTTGAGATTCTAAAATGTCAAGGTGCTAGTGCCTTTGATTTTGATATGGTATCCAAAATGTAACGTAAGCGCTAATCTTAGCCATCCGGAAGGTGGAGTTCAGATTGCTGATAAAACCCTGTCTCAGTCAAGTACCAAGTATGGAGCTACGACTGGACTGAATCTGTGAGTAGTGGGGTGAGAGGCATTGACATAAAGTCCAGCTGGAGATCTTGGGGAGGGAAGAAGAGTTTGAAGCAAGCCCAGGGACTTGAAATATTATGCTCCTTCAGAATGGGGGCGAGCGTGACACATAATCCTTTAAAAATATAAATGACAGAATCATTGCCAACACATAAACATGAAAACTCACTACAGCAAGCAAAAATGACTACAGCAAATAACTCTGCAACATGAAAGCATAACTTTTCTGTGAATGATGTTTACAGGAAGGTTGAACTTTCCAGGGTGTATCCTGATTTCTGTTGTGAAGAAGCTAGACCTTGGGGACAGAAGGCAGCTTCCAAAGTCCACATTTCCACTCTTTATCGATTGGGTGGTTTTAAGCAAGTTGCTTGATCTCTCAAGTCTTTCAATGAAAAATGAAAACTCTTTATAGAATATAACTTATGGATTATAGGACTGATCAAACATAGTAAAAGGCATGAAGATAGTTTCTAAAGTTCAGTAGGAATTACTAAAATTTTATCTTATTATTTAGCTGATTGGTATTATGTAGGTATTTTGAAATGTCAGGAGTTAGGGTAAGTAACCATAGCTAAAACCATAGCGTGAATATATTAGCTCTTCCTTGCTTCTTAACGCTAAAAAAAGAGAAGATTAAGGAAAGACATTTTGTAGTTTATTTCTCCTCATTCCCAATTTTCACAAGGAATCAATATAATCCTTTAGTGGAGCAATAAAAAGAAAATCAACATGACATTCACAATTTACTAGACAAGCCAAAATACCTTCCTGGGGGGTTCTGATAATGAAATACTGTCATTCACTTCATCTATTACAAAATCAAATTGAAAGCCTAAGGGAAAATCTCCCAGAAGAATTAACATTTTTTCATGTTACATATATGTATAATACAATAACTCTTAAAGTGGAAACAATTTTTTCCTGAGTGTCATAAAAAGGGGAAGAGGGTAAAATTACCATTTTATCAATTGGAATGAGCCTGAAGAGTCGCGTGTTCAACATCCTCTCATTTATATGTTCCAAGGTCTATTTACCATGGTTTGTAACCGCTCATCGCAAGATAATCGGCTTTTTTTTGCTCTTATGGTGTTTACTGCTTCTTCTAGTGATTCTCATCTTGTTATTCATGGTTAAAAATAGGTTCAAAACCAGATGTTTTTATTGTTTGTTTTTCTCCATTTGATTGAGTTCCATGGAGTTCTACACATAGTAGGTACATGATACATATAGGCCAAAACCACAATGCTAACAACAGTAGACAGCAAATAAATACTCTATATTATTTCATTCTTTTCTGTGTGTGTGTGAAGGATTCTGATCAAATAAGTTTCCCATTAAGTAGTCTCCCTTTATATTATAGTGTTTAGAGAAGGAGCAATCTGTTCTTTAAAAATACAAAATCATTGCAGCTGATGTTGGAGTGCCTCATGTTAACACAGAGAGGAGGGGAGACTCCTATTATCTTCTTTTCTGGATTGGTCCACAACTGATCTTTGAAGAAATTTCCCATTTCTGAAATATAATTCCTCATAGAGTCTAATGAAAGGAAAAAGGCACAGGGCCTGCCCTTGAGATGCTCAGAGATGCTACAAAATCCTCTTGGTTATCCCATAGTTATACTATTGTGTGATACTGTGCCCTAGGTCAAAAGACATGAATGCATATATGTACATAGAATACACACACATGCAACCCTGCCAACTTACTGAGTACTACTTTCTATTGTATGGAAAGAGAACAAAACATGTATAAAATACAAAGTATGATTTTCAGTTTTTTCAGTTAATTTTTTATGGTAATGTTTAAATTGTATTACAATTACTATTCCTTCATATGCATTCACTATAACCTTTCCTAAAAAAGAACATCACAGTCAAAAATCACTGCTTCCCCTCTGATCCATGTCTCCTTACTCCTGCAGTCCCAGCTCAAACTTCTTTTCATCTCTGCAGGGTTCTAGTCTCCATTTAAAATACTTATTATTACTAATATTTTAGTGGTAAAAATTAAGCACTATAAAGGACTATAATGAAAAGCAGTCTTCTTTTTCATCTATCTGCTCTCCTCAGAGGCATCCAGTTTTATTTTTGAACACTCAATAAATATTTATTAACTTTAACATGCTTGAGGCATTTCTTCTTTCATTCATTCACTACAAATACTACTTGAGGGGCCGGCCCAGTGGCCGAGTGGTTAAGTTTGCACAGTCTGCCCAGGGTTTCTCTGGTTCATATCCTGGGCACAGACATGGCACTATTCATCAGGCCGCTTTGAGGCAGCGTCCCACGTACTACAACTAGAAGGACCCACAACTAAAATATACAACTGTATATTGGGGGGATTTGGGGAGAAAAGGCAGAAAGAAAAAAAAATACTAGTTGAGTCACAATTATACGGCAACCACTGTGGTAGGCAGTAGTGGCTTGAACTTAAAATTAACCAAAGACAGATGGTGGTTAAACGCTGCAGAGCAGTGATTTTCAAGCTGCCTATGGTGAAGGGCAAGACCTTTTCCCCTCAATCTAGTATAGACTGATATTTTCATATAATATAGCACCAGAAAAAGAAAATTAAGGAGATAAAAATAACAACAAACATTTACTTATTACATTCAATAATCATAAAATTACTGTCAAAATGCTATCCAAGATTCTAAACCCTTATTCTCCATTTTCTCATCAAAGACAGGTAACTAGAATTTTCTGTACTGGCAAAGTAAGAGGATTTTATTTGAGAAACATTTGTGTTAGTTATAGGACACAAACACAGTAGGGGCTGATTTTCCGCTATTTCCTCTTATCTATTAGGGCCAAGGATATTTCTTCTACCACCTCTCAGGGTGCTGTGCTCCCACGTCCTTTTAGGGAGTGAGCTTGCTTGTGATTGCCCTTGGTCATTATAGGGAGGATGTCTTAAAATGGGAGGGGTTCAACTGGGGCGCAGCAAGGTCTCCTTGCAGAGCCTGGCATCCTTCCAGGGGGTGGGCAATGGAGCAGACACTTTTATTAACTGCAAACAACTTCCTTTATCCTTTTATTTTTTTCACGAATTTTAGCAATTACGTATATATTTTCTTATAAAAGTTGAAAATATAATGTCAAAAATGTCTTCCTTTCTTTTTCCTTAGTTTCCAAATTTATTGCTATATTTCCACCTTTTCGTCTTCTTTTGGCTACTTTCAATAACACACACACACACACGCATATTGCATACATATATGCTTATGCTGATATTTCCTGTTTATCACTTTTATAAAATCTAACTTCTTCCTTTATAAATAGACATATTAACATCCTGACCTATCTAAAGCCCTCTCATTCTCTGCTTCTACCTGTTGACTTTTGTCTTCTGGCACTATTTATACTACACTCTGTAATCATAATTAAATTTGCTACTTTTTAAATATTTTGCTTGTAACATGAAAATTTCCAAGTGATGATTTGTTGTTGGTTTTACATAAATAATGTTCGCAATAAAGCCAGGTAGCTTCCTAGGAATGCATTTCCTTTCTAATAATTCCAGTGCACAACCTTGTGATACAGTGGAGACACTGCAAGTGTTTTGGACTGTCCTTTCACTGTATCAAGGACTCAAAATATGATAGTTTGGTTTACTTTATTTGGGCAACACCTTTCACCTGATTTTCTTTAATTTGCTAATTTCCCAATGAGATTTTTCTTTAACTTTCTCTTTTATTATTTTTTCTTTTATTCACCTTATCATAGATATCTTAAAACATTGCTTAAGTTATCTACTTTATTGAATTATTTTTGAATTATTTCCACTTTTATCCTGAAAAACACTTTTTTTGTTGTTGAGGAAGATTTTCCTGAGCTAGCATCTGTGCCAGTCGTCCTCTATTGTGTATGTGGGATGCTGCCACAGCATGGCTGATGAGTATAGTAGGTCTGTGTTCAGGATCAGAACCCACAAACACGGACCACCAAAGTAGAGCACGCCAACTTTACCACCACACCACGGGGCTGGCCCCCTGAAAAACAATTTTAATGGAGGCCTCTGAATTTGTGTTCTAATTCAGATAAGAAAATACTTCCAGGATTATTGACAGTGACAATGGTGATATTTCTCCACTAAACTTTGTTATTATAACCACGTGTTTTATTTTTGTGATAGCTACTCGGTTAGCTGAAGCACGTCTTCAAGTACCATCCTCAGAAAGTGTGTATGACACAGAGATGGACAGATTCTTCACAATGGTGACATTGTGAACACATATTTTAGTAATGCTGAAGATGAAGTACACATTCAAAATTATTTTTCCTCAGAAATGTGTAGGCCATTTTCTGCTGGTGGTTCATAGGCAACGGAGACAAAAAAAACTTTTAACTGACTCTAAATACTATCTTTATATCTTTATTTTTTACTCATGAACTTTAGCTATTATTTATGGATTTTCTTATAAACTTCAGCTTCCAATGTTACTGATAAGACATAACAAAATAATTTATATTCTTCTCTCATCCTAGAAGCTTTTAGGACATTATCTTACTGTGTTAAATTTCATAAAAACATGTCTAACTCTGGATTGTTAAAAAAAAAAAAAAATTTCCGGGGCTGGCTCTGTGGCATAGTTGTTAAGTTCAGCGCACTCTGCTTTGGCAGCCCAGGTTCATGGGTTTGGATCCTCTGAGCGCAGACCTATATCACTTATCAGCCATGCTGTGGTGGCAACTGAGATACAAAATAGAGGCAGATTGGCACAATTGTTAGCTCAGGGCAAATCTTCCTCACCAAAAAGAAAAAACAAATTACCTTTCTTGGTATTTGGCCCTTTCATTCTGAAGGATCATATCTCTTTCCAGTTGAGAAAGACTTACTTACAGCCATGTACAAATTATTATTTTTACATACAAGTTGTTTTAACCACATAAGAGTTATTATTACCACATATTAATTATTCCCACTGTGTCTTTTCTGTTATCTAGTCCTTTTTAAATTCCCATTCTGTATTCATTCCTGGTCCTTGAGTCTCTTTCCTTTTCTCTCACATTCTGTACCATTCTCTTTCATTTATTTTTTTTCTATTTTTGCAAAGACTATTCCTTATTGTGTGTGTTCACTAAAGTTTCTGTTCCTTTAGCATGTGTTCCGCTAATGTTTTGACATAGACATTCACTCTTTGTGCTATATAGGTCAATGGATACTGACAAATGCATAATGTCAGAGGTCCACAACTACGGTATCATACAGAATAGTTTCACCTCCCTGCACATCCCCTGCTTAGTCATATATTTTAAACTTTTATGTTCCCTCAATTTTGTCTCTAAACTCTGGTACAAGTTTTGTGCTCTTTTCTCATAGTATTTTCTTTTTAATGATTCCCTTCAAATATATGTTGAACCTTGTATGTTCACTTATATTTCAGAAAGAAATCATAGGAGTCTTGTGGCCAGGAGTTGTGGATATGACAGAATTTGTAGAATTTATAGACTGATTAGTGTTGCATTAGTGGATAAGTGTGCAGAGAGCCTGGAAGTGCCAGAAGATGGATGTATTTAATTTGGAATTCCAAAACCCACAGCACCTATTTCAATCTTGGTAGGATGGATCAGCTACCTCTTCAGATATAGTCCAACACATAATGAAGCTGATGCTTTTGCTTCAAAGCTTTGTTGAAATCTCTCATCTAATGAAGGACTACTTTCTCATTAAATTTCACAACCATGGATTTAGGAATTTTTAATTATTTTTCTGTTATTTCAGTAGGATCTTGGTAGCCATGAAACTCAGTCTCGCCCATCAGGTCTACCACAAGTTAAGTGAAGTAATATTGTTTACATCAATACATATAGTATTTAGCACTTAATGTATGCATTATAAATATTTTTGGTACTATCTTTTATTTTCTACATGAATTCAAGAATAAAACCTCTTATAAATCAAGAACTATAGCTTATATATTGAGATTATATTCTTCACATGTATATATGTATATATATTTTGTTGTCGCTGTGGTTGAGGAAGGTTGACCCTGAGCTAACATCTGTTGCCCATATTCCTTTTTCACTTTTCTCCCCAAAGCCCCAGTTCATAGCTGTATATCCTAGATGTAAGTCCCTCTAGTTCTTCCATGTGTATGTGGGATGCTGCCACAGCATGGCTTGATGAGTGATGTGTAGGTCGGAGCCCAGGATCTGAATCAGCAAACCCCGGGACATCAAAGCAGACCACCTGAACTTAACCACTCAGCCACAGGGCCAGCCCCTCTTCAAATATATTTTTGACTTCCTTTTCTCTCCTTTCTGTGTGCCCATGGTTGTGCATTTAGTGATTTTACACATTGCTCTGAGGTTCTGTTCATTTTTCTTCATTTTATTTTCTGTTCTTCAGATTGCATAAACTCTATCTATCTTCAAATTCATTGATTCTCTCTTTTTCCAGCTCAAATCTACTATTCAGCCCCCTAGTGAATTTTCCATTTTGGTTATTGTACTTTCCAACTCCAGACTTTCTATTTGGTTCCTTTGGTAATTTCTTTTTTGGGAGTCATTATTCTTTTTATGATACATTGTTATCACCTTCATTTAATTCCTTAAATATGACTTCCTTTAATTCTTTGAATACAGTTATAAAAGCTTCCTTGACATTTTTGCTAAGATGTCATCTTTCCTACATTTGAACACCCTCCAGGGAAGTTTCTATTGCTTGCATTTTTTTTCCTGTGTATGGGTCACACTTCCCTGTTCTTTGCACTCTTTACTTTTTGTTGAAAATTGGACATTTCAGATAGCAGATAGTAGCTACTCTAGATACCGCATTCCAATCCCTACCCCAACTCCCACCTCCAGGGTCCTGTTGTTGTTGTTTATTTGCTTAACAACTTGATTGGACTACTTCAGTGAAGTTTATTTTCCGCACAGTGTGTACCTTCTGATGCTACTTGCCAGAGGGCACTACTCTGGCATATGTACAGTCTCTCTGACCATCAGGAATGATTGTGGTCTTAGGAAACCTCTCTGATTGTCTCTTCCTGAAATTCTTGTTAAATTTAAGCTTTTAGCTGATCTGCCTTGTTTGGTATCACACCCTGCTCTTCCCCTTCACTAATTGCTAGCTAATTGTTCTACTGTGTTTAACACCCTGGCGACATAAATTTTCTCCACAATCTGATCCAATTAAATTGGGCTACTTTGCCTGAGCAGGGTATTGCCCATCCCTGAAGGTTGCTCTAGTTTCAAGATGAGACTTCTTTGTTGTCTCTTCCCTAATTCTCTCTGCTAAACCTCAAGCCAGTCTACTGTTTTGTTTGTTGCTACTACTATTATGGGACTACTATCCTCCTCTTATTTGTTTACCACCAAAATGTTCCTTAGGCATAAACTTCATATGCTGTGTTTCAAATAAAGTCAGTGCCCTTAGGGAGAGCTGTAGAAATCTCTGTTCTTACAGTTGGCCTTACCTCCTGGGAAGAACATTTATGCCATTGCATTGTACCTGGAGATAGGGACAGTGGCCTACTTTTCCTCGATGGACCCGTCTACTCCATGGGTGGATGTTGCATGGAGATGGTAACCCTTGGTCTTCTTGGTTTCAAGCAAGCTGGGGCAAAGGCAACAAATGCCCAGTGTTCTCAACCTATTGTGTCTGGAGTACAGCTTCTGCCTTAGGAATTGGAGTTTGGTGGGGGAGGAAACTTGAATCCTCTTGGCCACCCTTGCCTGGAATAGAACTTCTACAACATATTGCTGAGGAGGAGGAGGAGAGATTCTGGCTGCCTATGCTTCCTGGAGTAAAACCATAGTTTTAGACTGGGTGCTGGGAGAAGAAGGTTCCCATTTTCTTGGCCAAAGATATCCAGAGTAGAGTTTCCTTCATATTAAATTGGGTATGGGAGTGGATATAGGAGCAGATAATGGCTCTAATGGCACACACATACACACACACACACACGCGATTCTTGTTATTCTTAGCAATATTTAGTAGATTTTCCTGAATTAAGATTTCTTCATTTTCTATGTGCTCTTAGGAAAAATTTCAGAAACTTTGAATTTTTTAATATAAGTTTTACTCATTACATGGTTGTTTCACTGGGGAGAGGGTCTACTGAACTCATCACATGGCCATTCTGGCATTAAGAAAGCAAGTTTTTGACTACATAAAATTTGTTCTAAGGGCAGTGAGATTTTGGAAAAAAAAATAAAGATTTTTGCAGGCTTTAACAGCAACAAAATGCTTTATAAAGGGCTCAGGACTGGAGTAGGGTTTTGAACTATGAGTGAGATTATGATAGAAGACTCCTGTGACATCAATACGTCTTAATAGTCATTAAAGCACTTAATATCTGAACTCCTAAATATTTGCCTTACTGGAAACCATTTATTATTTAGTTTATATGAAATACCTGTAATATATCTAGAAGTGATACTTATAATATCCCTAGAAATTTCAGGAAGAAATTAGCTATAATTATTTTTCTAGGGTACAAGCAAAAAGGACATGTCATATTTACACAATAAGGCATGCATAGAGTATGTATTTCATTCACATTGGTGATTAAGAATGGATGATTTGTTTCAATCCTGTTTTCCCTTGCCTTGAAGAAGCTCTTTAGTCTGATGAAGTCCCATTTGTTTATTCTTTCTATTGTTTCCCTCAACTGAGGAGTTATAGTGTCCGAAAAGATTCTTTTGAAACTGATGTCAAAGAGTATACTGCCTATATTCTCTTCCAAAAGACTTATTGTCTCAGGCCTAATCTTTAGGTCTTTGATCCATTTTGAGTTTATTTTGGCGTGTGGTGAAAAAGAATGGTCAATTTTCAATCTTTTGCATGTGGCTGTCCAGTTTTCCCAGGACTATTTGTTGAAGAGACTTTCTTTTCTCCATTGTAGGCCCTCTGCTCCTTTGTCGAAGATTAGCTGTCCATAGATGTGTGGTTTTATCTCTGGGCTTTCAATTCTGTTCCATTGATCTGTGGACCTGTTTTTGTACCAGTACCATGCTGTTTTGATCACTGTAGCTTTGTAGTATGTTTTGAAATCGGGGATTGTGATTCCGCCGGCTTTGTTTTTCTTGCTCAGGATTGCTTTAGCAATTCGCGGTCTTTTGTTGCCCCATATGAATTTTAGGATTGTTTGTTCAACTTCTGTGAAGAATGTTCTTGGGATTCTGATTGGGATAGCATTGAATCTGAGTTAGTATATTGATAAGGAGATCTGATCGGTGGTTACCAGGGAAAAGGGGGGGTGGGGGGAGGGCACAAAGGGGGAAGTGGTGTACCCACAACATGACTAACAAAAATGTACGACTGAAATCTCACAAGGTTGTAATCTATCATAACATTAATAATAAAAAAAAAAAGAATGGATGATTTAAACAAAAATATATGTCCATGTCTGACCACAGCCTTGAGAACTTGTGCACTATGTAGAAGGCACAAAAGCCCTCTACAAAGATGTTACAGTTTGCCTCACCCCCTGGGCAGAACATCTATGCCATTATGCTGGACCTGGGTTTAGCACATTGTTACATCTTAGGGTGTAATCATCTATCATTTCAGAGACACATGTATTTTCACTATATTTTGTAGTTTGAGTTTGTTGTTTGGCATCATAATCTTTTTTGTCCGTTTGATATACTCTCTTCCAAAGAATGCTGTAATTATTACCACTGCTTTAATACAAGAAAAAAAAAATTCTTTCCCACTGTCCTGATTTCTCCTTCATTTGTCTGGTAGCCCAGCCATTGACACTGCCACCTTTGTGACAGCTGAAACTAGAAAATTTTTCAGGTAACGATTATCCAGTTCATTGGATTTGGCTTACTTCTGGCTAAATCATGGCATTTTCAGAGTTCCTGCTGTACTTCCTCAAGCTCTACTCCCTTAAGCAGTCACAGTTATTGACTCTGAAATACCTACTTCTATGGATTGAAATCAATACTTGATTCTTCATCACAAACTCTGCCTCTTGACTAACTCCTATTGACTACTTTACTGCCTCCACTTGCCACTATTCTAACAACAAAAGTCTTCTCTCTTGTAGCTACCTTTGAACACAGTGAAAATTGGATAAATAAATGCATTCTTTTTGTAGTTTCTTTGCCTGCTCTCAGTAGAATTCTTCATCATTCAGTAGAATTCTTTATCGTGTTCTAGCTATAACTTGTCTGAATTTATTAAAACTGTAAGGTGAGAGTTGAGCAACTATAACCTCTCAAAGAACATTTCTATCTCGATTCATGACAATCAGAGAAAACACTTCTTTCCACAGTATAAGACACAGGTGAAAGATAAGGCTTTAGGTCCCCATAAGTCCTTATTTGATGAGCAGAAAGCTTTAGGATTAGGTTAACCTGAAGTACACATTCTGATATGCCATATTAAAATTCATTTAGGTATCTGGATGAATTTTTCTCATACCTCAGACAATGAGGTCAAGTCTAGATTGGTTATCTTTGCTATATAAACTATATTACTCTACATTAAACTGGTTTTCTGATAACCATCTTTAATAACTACTTTGCTTTCTATTTCCTGCCCTTTTTCTTGCCTGGATTCCAACATGGTGCCATGTTTTCTTCATGCCAGAATGCAATGTAACTGCCTTGCTCAAACCTTCCCTGGAAAAATTCTGGTTCAGTCTTTCCAATTTTATATCATCTGCATTTCCTGTAGAAGGCCTCATTTATTTCTTGATCACTTGGCAGATTCAGTGTAAAACATATTTCATAGCAACTCTATAGTCTTCTAAAACAAAAAGATGGTGTGAACACAGGACTGAACCAAGATAGTTTCCTACCAACAAGTGAATTTATTTTCCAGTTACAGAAATGGGTGTACTGAAAAAGAAGTTTAAATTTGTAGGTACCCTAGTCAGAAGCCGACCTCTCAAACTTAATCCTGATGTTAACAGGGCTTCTGGTAACATTGAGACTTTGTCAGCAAACCGCTAGCCTACCCCCCAACTGAGCTCACAAGATCAGCAGACTAGGACATCTATTTTAGATTTGTTAATATCCTGGAGAGACTTTACAATCTGCTGCTGGATCTATTCACAACATGATATAGAAGGTCAAATCTGCCAGAGGCAAAATTTTTCTCCATATTTGCAAGAAGAGACAAGTTTCACATCCAATCTCTCTGCCTGGGCTGTCATTTAGCCATTCTAAAGTGCTGTGCCTGGAATCGCATCTAACCTCTCTTCTTGGAGACTGCATTGGTCAGCTCAGGCTGTTAGAATCCCACAGAATTCCACTCTGTGGATTAAACAACACAAATTTACTTCTCACAGGTCTGGAGGCTGGAAGTTCAACATCTAGGTGCCATCGGGGTTGTTTTCTGATGATATATTTTGAATCCACTTAATGATATTGTGAGATAGATACTAATTTATACTCATTTTACAGATTTAATAAAAAGAGTAGAGTTTAGAAAACTTCTTCAATCACTTCTGTATCATGCAATAATAATCATATTGTTAAATCCATAAGATGTTTATAAATAGGATACATGACAGTGAGAAGGATATTGGAACTAAAATTATTAGGGAAAACTAGATTTAAATGATTTCAAAAGCCCATTTACGCCAGAAAACTTCGTGATTCATGGATTCTCTGAACTCCTCAGCTCCAAGTAAAGTAGTGGGGAAAAATTAATCACTCAGATATTGCATTCTCTGTTTCCTTCTAGAATGTTAGATTCCAGGTGTCAGGCATTCTGTTTGTATGAATAGCTTCCTGTCCTTTATTTTCAATATACAGACGTTAAGTTTGTAAGTACTGTATTTAACCAGAAGAAAGACTTGAGAATTTCCCGTGAGGAAAAGGAATAACTGGCATGCCATAGGGGAGTCTAACTCTAGTTTTGGGGCAAACACAGCATACATATCTACTAAGGGCCCTCACACTTCAGGTCCAAGGAATTGATAATAAAAACAATCACTTGCACAGACAAATAAACACACACGTAGAAAAATAGAGATGCTATGTGTTACTAGAGGACAATAATCCAAAGTTTCAGTCCTCCATCGTCTTAGGAGAGTTAATTTTCCACCAAACTATCATCTAGTCTCATAACGATTTAAAAGAGGGACACTTTTACCACAAACAAAACAAAACAAAGAAAAAAGAAAAAATTTTTGACTTTTATTTCTGACTGAGTTTCATTTAACCAAGAGAGCAAACACCACATATGGATACCAATGTATAGAGTTGGCAGGCGTTTTACCAGGTGATGACTTGGTGAAGAAGTGTGTTTAGCGATATTTTTATCCCTTCCATTGGCTGACTGTGGTTTGGGATATGCTGTTTGCCCTTGCTGACTTGATTTCTATCTTTCACACAAATATATAAAGAATTTTTCTCTCAACCTTTGGGGGATTTTATGTGAACAAATAAAAATTTTGTCTTAAAACAAAACAAAATAAAACTTAATAAGGAGTAGCAATAATAAGTAGAAACCCTAATTTCTTTCTGGGCTTATTAAGTCAACTTTCTATTTTGATTAAGACCAGTTTGGAAATAGTTTAAATTTATACAGGGAGATGAACATGAGGTGTGTAGTCAACCACCACAGCACATGAGATATGCACAGGAAATATTTTACAATTCAAGTCTACAAACATGTTAAGATCTTTATATTTGTCTATTTTGAAAAATGGTTAGGAATACCCATTTTGTACACTATTCTTTGTAAAATCAGAAAGCCCCATCCTCTGAGAATTTACTGTCAAAGCGTATGAGTCTCAGAATCCCTCTAAGTATATTTCTTTCCTGCTCTATCTACTTAAGCTGTATCTCCTATACACCAACTTAAAGGGAATTATTTCTCTAAGAAAAAGATGTGACTTGAGAAGTCACCACTTGTCTAGACTTGACAAGAATCAAAACTAGATCCATCATTCAGACTGGAGGTGCTAGGTTAATGCTATCATCACCATTAGTACACATAAAGTATTTTCATGCAAGTGGCAAGACAGTACAAGATCAATGATTGGAGTATATGTTAAATATAACTATCCATTTCTTTAATGTGACATCTTATTTTTATATATAAAAATATTTTAGCAACTGATTTAGTTTTTAAGAATTTAGTTCCTATTCCTTCCAAAATACAGGAATGTAGTTTTCTGAAATCAGATAGCGTTATAGTCCTTTGCTGGCACACATCAATTTCTTTTAGCAATTGATTCTATAGATAACATAAATTATTATACAGGAGATGTTCATAATATGTGGAGGAGAAATTTTAGAAGCCCTTAATGTTTCTCTGAAGAGTTAAAAGTTAATAACATGGCTATGAACAAAGATAATCCTGAGTTTAAATTTTTGTTCTGATAAATCCAGCACTGTGACGTTAGGTAACTTACTTCATTTTACTTATCTCAGGTTCCATGTTGAATTCCAAACTGAAATGAGAATTTTTGTGAAATTTTGATAGAATTACAGAGATGTATAAAACCATTAGCTTAAAACCTGTACATGGTAAATACTTCAAAGCCTGTGGCCTCTGTGTGTGTGTGTGTGCACACATACATGTTTGCTAACAATAGTATATTTGGCATAGTGAAGTGAGAAACTTCTCTCTCCTAGAAGATACTTAGAAGATACAAAGTGAGGACAAACTATAGAGAAGACCATGATATAGGGCCTGAACAAGGAATCAATAAATGCATGTAGAATGAATGAAAAAGCATAAATCTACAAATAAAGTATACTAAATTTTAAAAATGAATAAATAAATGAATTTGGTCCCATAAAGAGAAGTAGCAGGAACTTGATCTATTGTAATCTACATGTCCTCTTTTTTAAAAAAAAATTATTTAATCTCACTAATCAAAACTCCAATCAACATAGTATCCTTCATGCAAGAAAGGTCTCACTAAAAATTGCAATCAAGAAGAGGCATGAAATATATGAGGAGTAGATAGAGGAATGTAGGTTGGCATAACCTACTGTTATGCCGTAAACACTACGTCCATAAAAATTTTCAAACTTTGAGTTGGCTATGGTTTTTTAGTTGGCAGTTTCAACTACATTATTACTACATTATACCATTAATCAGAATATTTAAGTATGGCTATGCAATCTGTATTTTTAATAATCCTTCCAAATAATTCAATACAATTCACCAAAGTACTACATTTTGAAAAACAATGCTGTATATCTCATCCAGAAAAGAGATCTACAATATAAGGCCCATGTGCTCCTGAGAAAAATTATTTTCACAAAGCAAATGCTCTTATCTGGTCAGTAGACCCTTCAGACCATCAGACAGAATTTATCAGCTTCAACTTGTAATAAAATAAATTTAGTGATGTGTAAGCTGATTTGTTATAATAGAGAATAATTTAGAAATCCTTAATCTGGGTAAAGAAGAATTATTTTAGGCACTCACATTAAAGAGTGCACAAGGACAGAAATTTTAAAAATTATGAAAGTACAGTTGAATGGGGCTATTCAGTGCAGGGAGAAACCATTTTGTATAAATTTCAAGCCCTCAAGTGTCTTATTGGATACAGATTTGTAAAAACATACTTAATCTCTATAGCAACAAATGCTTTTCAATCTAGTATATTTGCTAAAACTTTGTTGGAAAGACAAAAATCATTACAATCTCAGCTTTCAAGATGCTTCTGAATTAACAGGTAGAGAAAGTCATCAAAAGTTAATTTGAAAATCAAGCTACTGATTAAAAGTGAAAAAGAACAAGAGAAGAGATGTCATAGGTAGTAAGTGATTAATTGCCACTTGAATTACATTGACAGTAATTGATAGAGGATTTTGAGGAAGGAAGAGGTTATCTGATGACTCTGAGTCATCCAAAGTTGAACCTCTGTCAGGTGCCTCTTAGTTAAAAAGGGAGACAGGCAGACAAAGTACAGCAAAGGCCCTTTGGAAGCTTTTATAATATTAAAGTAGACAAAGTTGATATCTTCTATGTGATTGGAACTGTACTGCGTGTTCTATATACACTGATTTCTTTAATCTTCATACCCTGGGATTTAGGTGTTAGAATCTATCTTAAAAATGAGAGGAACCGAGATTCCGGGAGTAAATAATTGATCCAAAGTCATATAACGAGAATACAGGATTTAAATCATGGTTGATGACTCCAACTCTTGTTCGTGTTGTATTGCATCATGCTAACATCTGGTATATTTGCTTATGTGGAGGGAATAATAATGTCAAACTGGTGATCATGTCAGACCAATGAATTTTAACCATAATTATTTCCAGTCATAATGCATTTTCATGCTATCAATTTCAATAATTAAAAGTTTGGATTTTTCTCTTTCTGTATACTGTCCTTAAATGATTGACTAAATTTTCTCTTCAGCCACCAATTTAACTATTATTGCAATTGCCTACAAGTACTACTTTGCTTTTAACCCTGTTGAGATATTTAAGAACTATTTCTGGCTGTGTTCATTTCCCTATTGTGGCATGTTCATTATATTGTAAGATTATTTGATACATGATAAAATACAAAGATTTACTTAAATAAAAAAAAGCTTGAGGCCAGCCAGTGGTGTAACAGTTAAGTGCAATTGTTCGGCTTTGGCAGGCTGGGGTTTGCCAGACTGGATCTCCTGGCATGGACCTAGCACCACTTATCAAGCCATAATATGTCAGGTGTCCCACATATAAAGTAGCGGAAGATGGGCACAGATCTTCGCTCAGGGCCGATCTTCCCCAGAAAAAAGAGGAGGATTAGTGGCAAATATTAGCTAGTTCCTAATAAATAAATAAATAAATAAAAATTGACAAACAAAGGCTTGATTGAAGACACAAGATTGTGTTTTCTTTTGGCATTTTATTTAACTTCTAATGCTGTAAGCACTATTTAGTCTCAGCAAGTCAATTTTTAAAATGTAAGATAGATATTTTAGTATTGACAGAATTAGGGATTGGGATCAAAAGTTAAAAATAATGTCCGCAAAACTCATCCATGTTGAGGACATTATGCTGAATGTAATAAGCCAGTCACAGTCACAGAAGGACAAATATTGTATGAATCAATATTATGAGATATCTAAAGTAGTGAAACTCATAAAAACAGAAAGTAGAAATGTGATTTTCCAGGGTTGATGGGTTTCCCAGGATTTCTAGGGGTGAAGCAAAGTAGAGATTTGCTGTTCAATGGGTATAGAGTTTCAGTCATGCAAGATAAAATGTTCTGGAGATCTGCTTTACAACATTATACTTATACTTAACAATACTCTACTCTACACTTAAAAAATTGCTATGAGAATAGATCCAGTGGTATGTATTTTTACAATAAGAAACCAGAAATTCATATCAGAAAAGGTTTACCTTATTTGACTTAAACAACTTATATGACAATGAGGATAGTCAGAGTTATCTTTAAACCATTTCTTACTATCTTTGCAAGTTGTGGACCTGATGAGTATTTAAAAGCAGTTTCAAGGAGATGAGCAGGATTTGTGATGCTCAGTTCCTTTAACTTAGAAAAACACCAGTCGTGCTTGTCCTCTAATGTTGCTGACTGCAAAAGGTAGCAACTTAGCTGAAACACAAATCCAAAAATGAATAAACAGCATAAATGTTTTAGAAATTAAAACTTTACCTGTTTTATTTTCCAAAATGTAAATTAAAATACTTCAATATAGAGTTCTACTTCTGCTTACAATGTAGAAAACCATAGGAGAATACTGCTCCTACCCTATCCATGAGAAAAATCATAATTTTTCATAAGCCCATTAGAGTGTTGAGTTGGCATGGTAACGAGTTGAACTGAATCTCTACAAGCAGAGATGAGATGGCAAATTGTTTCCCTGGTGGCACAGAACAAGAAGAGTTGGCCACTGTAAAAGTAGGTAGGAATAAAACCGCTACAATTTTAATGATTTCTTATAGGTTGAGTATGGGCTAGCAGGACAGTTTAGAATAACTGAGAACTCCAAACCCAAGTAGTACCTGTACTCACACATGAGCTATTTGCCATAGACCACCACTGGGTATTCAAGAGAAAGTTTGGAGGCAGGGCAGAGGACTATTGACTCCTCTTTGGTGAGTCACAGAACCAAGATCCCACCCATTCTCTATGCCCTTCTCTTATATTAAGCAAAAGACTTAAGCTGGTGGGGAAGCGACAGGAAAACTCCCTGCCCCCAAGACCCAGGTAAAGATATACTAATGAAGGAGGAAAGAAGGAGAACAATCTCTCTGCCACTGGAAAGAGGGATGAGAAACCCTATAGAGCACATAATTCTGCGTGACACAAAGAAAAAGTCAATTACCAACTACTGCTGGGCGAGGACAGGAAATTCTTTCCCTTCCAAACTCACTTTCCAAACACACGGCCAACTTTGATGGAACAAAGAGAAGGAAACACTGGGAAAGTCTCACTCCTTATGTGTAGGCTCATAAGGCCTAACACTGAGACTGGACCTGTTGGACCAAGCAAGAATACTCCCCATGTGCAACTTGATAGAAAGTAATAAGCAAAATCAGACTAGTGCTGGCACAGAGGCAATAGTGTGAAGGCAGTGCCCATGATGCAGGCATGCAAGTGCTGATGAAAACTGAGAATGGCACTAGAATTCTCAAAAACCAATATTATAGGGGCTGGCCCAGTAGCACAGCAGTTAAGTGTGCGTGTTCTGCTTCAGCAGCCCAGGGTTCACTGGTTCGAATCCTGGGTGCAGGCCTACGCAGCACTTGTCAAGCCATGCTGTGGCAGGCATCCCACATATAAAGTAGAGGAATATGGGCATGGATGTTAGTTCAGGGCCAGTCTTCCTCAGCAAAAATGGAGGATTGGCAGCAGATGTTAGCTCAGGGCTAATATTCCCCCCAAAACATTAATAAATAAAAAACCCAATATTATAGAAGGCCTGGTCCCCTCTAAGCATTATATACCAGCAGCCCACCTCTGGAGACGTTTGAAGTTTGTGGTGCCCTGAATATAACTGTAGCAACAACAAATCTCAAAACTAACTAAAATACTGATTAGAGAGATTCAATTCCCCAGAGAGATCAAGATGCATGCCTATTTCCGGGTGTAAAACTATTTACTTCAATCTTTACTATTCTTCTAAACACAAAGTCCAGAATTCATTAAAAATGGCAAGAAAAAATGAAGAATAAACAAACCAGACCCAGATGTCATCTAAATTTTGGAAGTATCAGATAGGAGCTTTAAAATATCTATGATAAGTACATTAAAGAACTAATGGAAAAGATTGCAAAATACATAAAAAGATGGGTAATTTTGTCAGTGAACAGAGAGGACAGGTGTGGAAAGAATCAGCAAACATGGAGATAGGTCATACCTATTATTCCACTTTAAGCACACACATCAAAAGAAGTGAAAAGAAAGCATCCAAGTCCTGTGGGATAATATCAAATGGTCTACCATACCTTTGATTGAATTCCTGGAAGTAGAAGAGAAAAAAATTAAGGAAAAATAAAAATTTGAAGTAATAATGGCTAAGAATATTCCAAGATTAATGAAAGACAAAATATATAAACAAAAAAAGCAAATATAGTCAGTAACCGCAAAGTGGGGATAAACCAAACACATATATATAATTTACCAAAAAAAAAAAAAAAAGGCAGGACAATAGCAAAAAAGAAACAAAGAACAGATGGGTCAATAGGAAACATTCAGCAAGATCATAGATTTAAATACAAACAGACCAATAATTTACTTAACTATAATTTATATATCCTAATTAAAATAAATAGTTTCAGACTGAACTAAAAAACGATGAAAACCCAGTAATACATTCTCTACAAGAATCCCACTTTACATAAAAAGCTATAGACAGATAAAATACAGAGATGCAAATGAATATACCATGCTAACCATCCAAAGAAGGGTGGAATGACTATGGTAATATGAGAAAAAGAAGAATTTAGAACAAGAAATATTACAAGAAATAAACAGAAATGTTATATACTGATAAACCAACCCAATCTCCCAGAAGGCATGTAAATATGTATACTCCTTAAGCAGAGATTGAAAATAATTGAAGCAGAAACTGATAACATTGAAACAAGAAACAGACAAATTCACAAATGTAGCTGAAGACTTTAACAATCTCTATTAAACAATTGATAAAACAAGTAGATTGATAATCACTAAGCTTATAAGAACACCTGAAAAATTTTACTAAGCAGATGACCTAATTGACTTTTATAAAACATTTCACAAAACAACAGTGGAATGCATATTCTTTTCAAGTGCACCTGGTATATTCACCATCATAGACCACACCAACTCATAAAATAATCTTGAATAAACTTAAGAGGTTTGATATCATACAGATTATGTTTTGGACCAAAACAGTAGGAACTAGAAATCAAAAATGAAAGGATATCTATAAAATATTAAAATACTTACAAAATAAGCAATATGTTTAGTTTTTACATTTTTTAAATTGAGATATAATTGACATATAACATTATGTAAGTTTAAGGTATACAGTATCATGATTTGCTAGCCATTTATATTGCAAAATGGTTACCATCATAAGTTTAGTTAATGCATCATTCACCTCATATAATTACCATTTCCTTCTTCTTCTTGTGATGGTGAGAACACTTAAAATCTACTATCTTAATACTTTCAATTATACAATACAGTATTATTTATTAGAGTCAACATGCTGTACATTAGATCACCAGAACTTATTCTTCTTAAGACTGTAAGAGTGTAACTTTTAACCAACATTTCCTCATTTCTCCCACACTCTGGCCCCTGTCAACTGCCAATCTGCTCGCAATTCTATGAGTTTGGCTGAGCTTTTTTAGAGTCCTCGTCTAAGATTGTACAGTATTTGTCTTTCTCTATCTGACATTTCGCTTAGCATAATGTCCCTAAGGTTCATGTGAGTTCTCACAAATGACAGGATTTCCTTCTTTTTTATGGCTGAATAATATTCCATGGTATATACATACCACAACTTCTTTATCCATCTATGGACCTTTAAGTTGTTTGCATGCTTTGGTAATTGTAAATAATGCTGCTGTGAACATGCGGGTGCAGCTATGTCTTTGACACAGTGCTTTCACTTCCTTCGGACATATTCCCAGAAGAAGTAAGAATACTGGATCATATGATAGTTCTGTTTTTGATTTCTTGAGGAACTCCATGCATAGTGGCTATATCAATTTACAATCTCACCAAAAGTGCACAAGGGTTCCCTTTTCTTTACACTCTCACTAGCATTTGTTATCTCTTGTCTTTTTCATGATTGACATTCAAACAGGAGTGAAGTGATATTTCATTGTGGTTTTGATTTGCATTTCCTTGCTGATTAGTGATGTTGAGCACCTTTTCATGTACCTGTTGACTCATTTGTATATCTTCTTTAGAAAAATGTTTACTTCCACTGCCCATTTTTTAATTGGATTATTTGTTTTTTGTTTTATTTTGTTTTGTTTTGTTTTGCTATCAAGTTGTATGAGCTCCTTATATATTTTGGATATTACCCTTATTAGATCTATGATTTGCAAATGTTTTCTCCCATTCTGGAGATTGTCTTTTCACTCTGTTGATTATTTCTTTTACTATGCAGAAGATTTCAGTTTGATGTAGTACCACTTGTTTATTTTTTGCTTTTGTTGATGGAGCTTTTGGTATCGTATCCAAAATAATCATTGCCAGAAACAATGCCAAGGAGCATTTTCCCTGTGTTTTCTTCTAGGAGTTTTATAGTTACAGGTCTTACCTTTAAGTCCTTACTCTATTTTGAGTTAATTTTTGTGAATAGTGTAAGATAGGGGTCCAATTTCATTCTTTTGCAAGCAAATATACAGTTTTCCCAACACAAGTAATTAAAAAGACTATCCTATCTCCATTGAGTATTTTTGCATCTCTTGTCAAATATTAGTTGATCCTATATGCATGGGTTTATTTCTGGGCTCTCAATTCTATTCCGCTGGTTTATCTGTCTGTTTCTATGCCAGTACCATGCTGTTTTGATTACCATAGCTTTGCAATATAGCTGAAATCAGAACATGTGATGCCTCCAACTTTCTTCTTTTGCAAGATTGCTTTGACTGCTCAAGATATTGTGTGGTCCATAAGAATATATGGATTGTTTTTCTATTTCTGTGAAAATTCTCACTGGAATTTTGATAAAGATTCATTGAATCTGTATGTTATTTTAAGTAGATTAGCAGACATTTCGTCTTGTTCAAAACGTCCAGAAGATATTTGGTTCATAAGATGTGTGATTCCTAAGACATTCGTCCCACATCAAATGGTTCTTAATATTTGGCTATATTTGGTCCTGTCCAAAATGGCCATGGAGACTTTGGATCCTTGTAAAAAGGTCCTTGATATGTGGTACTTTCTGAAACCATTTGGCATGGACCAAATATGCAATGAACATTTCAGACAGGACCAAATGTCAAGGACCTTCTGGCATGCACCAAATGTCTTATGGATGTTTTGGACAGGACCAAATATCCTGCAAGTTTGGGTAGTACTGACATTTTAACTATATTAACTATTCTGATCTATGAACATGGGACACCTTTTAATTCGTGTATTTTTCAATTTCTTTCATCAATGTATTATAGTTTTCAGTGTATAGATCTTTAACTTCTTTGGTTAAATTTACCCCTAAGTATGTTATTGTTTTTTGATGCCATTGTAAATTTTATTTTTTCTTTTTCTTCTTAAGATAGTTCGTTGTTAGTGTATAGAAACAACTGATATTTTTATGTTGATTTTGTATCCTGAAACTGTACTGAATTGTTTATTTCTTCTAACAGGTTTTTGCTGGAGTTTTTAGGGTTTTCTACATATAAGATCATGTCATTTACAAACCGACAATTTTATTTCCTCCTTTCTGATTTAGATGCTTTTTATTTTTTCTTCTTGCCTAATTGCTCTGACTAGGACGGACTTTCACTGTTATGTAAAATAGGAGTGGTGAGAGGGGGCATTCTTATCTTATTCCTGATTTTAGAGGAAAAAGTTTCAGTGTTTCTCTGTTGAATATGATGATAGTCTTGGGTTTGTCCTAGCCTTTATTATGTTGAAGCATGTTTTTTCTATACCAAATTTGTGGAGAGTTTTTAGCATGAAGGGGTGTTGAGTTTTGCCAAACAATTTTTCTGCATCTCTTGACAAGATCATATGATTACTATCGTTCATTCTATCAATGTGGTGCATCATGTTTATTGATTTTGTATATGTTAAATCATCTTTGCATCTCAGGTATAAATCCCACTCAGTGATGGTCTATGATCCTTTTATTGTACTGTTGAAAACAGATTGCTAGATTTTGTTGAAAATTTTCACATTATATATTCAATAGAGTTATTATCCTTGGTTTTCTTTTCTTGTAGTGTACTTATCTGGTTTTTGTATCAGGGTAATGCTGACCTTGTAAAAGGAAGTTGGGAATGTTCCTCCCCCTTCAATTCTTTGGAAGAGTTGGAGGAGAATTGGCATTAATTTTATTCTTTAAATGTTTGGTAGAATTTGTCCATGAAGCCATCTTGTGCTTTTCTTTGTTGGGGTGTTTTTAACTGCTGAGTCAGTCTTCTTACTTGTTATTGGTCTGTTAAGATTTTCTGTTTCTTTATGATTCAGTCTTGGTAGATTGTGTGTTTTAGTAATGTTTCCATTTCTTCCAGATTGTCCGAATTGGTGTCATCTAATGGTTCATAGTAGTCTCTTATGATTCTTTGTATACTTGTGGTATTCTCTTTCATTTCTAATTTTTTGAGTCTCTCTCTTTTTTTCTTGGTAAGTCTAGCTAAGATTTGTCTATTTTATTTGTCTTTTAAAAATACCAACTCTTAGTTTTACAGATCATTTATGTTGATTTCCTATTCTCTATTTCATATATTTTTGCTCTGATCTCTGTTACCCTTTTCCTTCTGCTAACTTTGGGCTTAGTTCATTCTGCTTTTTCTAGTTCCTTGAGGTTTAATTTTATGTTGTTTATTTAACATCTTTCTGTTTTGTTAACATAGGCATCTATCACTATATACTTTACACTTAGAACTCCTTTTGCTGCAACCCATTTGTTTGGGTATGATGTGTTTTCATTTTTATTTGTTTAAAGTTTATTTTTATTTCTCTTTTGCTTTCTTCTTGACTCATTGGTTGTTCAGGTGTGTGTTTAATTTCCACATATTTGTGAATTTTCCAGTTTTCCTCCTGTCATTGATTTCTAGTTTCATATAGTTTTGGTCCAAAAAGATAATCAGTATGGTTTCAGTCTTTGTAAATGTTCTAACACTTGTTTTGTGACCTAACATATGATCTATCATGGAGAATATTCCATATGTGCTTGAAAAGGATGTGTATTCTGCTGCTGTTGGATGTTCTGTATATATCTGTTACATGTATTTGGTCTAAAGTATAGTTGAAATCCAATGTTTCCCCTTATTTATTTTTTTCTGGATAGTTTATCTATTATGGAAAGCGTAGTCCTGAAATCTCCTACTATTATTATATTTTTGTATATTTCTCCCTTGAAATGTTAGTATTTGCTTAATTTACATGCTCTGATATTGGGTACATATATATTTACAATTGTTGTATCCTCTTTATCATTATATAATGACCTTCTTTGACTCTTCCAGGTAAAGTTTTGGAGTTAAATTTTTCTTTTCTTATTTAAGCATAACTACCTCTGCTCTTTTGTTTTCTATTTGCGTGGGATATCCTTTTGCTTCCTTTCACTTTGAAACTATGTTTGTTCTTAAAGCTGTAGGCAGTCTCTTGTAGGCAGCCATAGTTGAGTCTTATTTTTCTACTCCATTCAACTACTCTATGCCTTTTTATTGGATAACTTAATTCATTTCATTTAAAGTAATTATCTATAGGTAAAGACATTAATTTCATCTTATAAGTTGTTGTCTACCTGTCTTGTAGCTCCTTTGTTGTCTTTCTCTTTTGCTGTCTTTCTTTGTGAATTGCTGATTTTTCATATTGGTATGCTTTGATTCAGTTCTGTTGATCTGATGTGTATCTACTGTAGGTTTTTGCTTTATGGTTATCCTTACATAAAACACCTTATAAATATAATAGTCTACTGTAAGTTAATAACAACTTAACTTCAATTGCATATATAACCTCTACCATTTTCCCCCCACATTTTATGATTTTGATACTACAATTTACATATTTTTATATTGTGCATTCACTAACAAATTATTGTAGCTATAACTATTTTTAATATTTCTGCCACTTAACTGTTATGCTAAAGTTAAGTGATTAACACCACACCATATTACAGTGTTGGAGTATTCTGAATTTGACTGTATACTTACCTTTACCAGTACATTTTATATGTTCATGTAATTAGCATCCTCTCACTTCATCTTGAAAAATTCCTTGCAGCATTTCTTGTAAGGCAGGTTTAGTGGTGTTGAACTCTCTCAGCTTTTGTTTGTGTGGGAAAGTCTTTGTGTACCCTTTATTTCTGAAGAACAATTTTGCCAGATAAAGTATTCCTAGTTGGTGATTTTATCTTTCAGCACATTGAATATATTGTCTCACTCTCTCCTCGAGTATAAGGCTTCTGTTGAGAAATCCACTGGTAACTCTTGTAAGAGACAAGCTTCTTTCCTCTTACTGTTTTCAACATCCTCTCTTTGTCTTTGATCTTTAACATTTTTATTATATTGTTTTTTTGGAGAAGATCTTTGAGTTGAATTTTTTGGGAACCTATGAGACTTATGAACCTGGATAACCAAATATCTATCCATATTTGGGAAGTTCTCAGCCATTATTTTTCAGATAAGTGTTCTGGTTCCTTCTCCCTCTCCTCCTAAGACTCAAATAATGTGTAGATTCTTTCTCTGAATAAATAGTGGATAAATCACATAGGTTTTTTTTAATTACATTTCTTTTTTTTTTCTTCTCTATCTGGATAATTTCAAATGGTCAGTCTTCAAGTTCACTGATTTTTTTTTTCTTCTGCTTGATTCAATCTGCAGTTGAATATTTCTATAGAATTCTTCAGTTCACTTGCTGTATTCCTAAGCTCCAAAATTTCTACTTGGTTCTTTTTTGTTTTCTATTGCTTTGTTGACTTCTCATTTTGTTCTAGTGTTGTTTTCCTGAATTCATTATATTTTTTATCTGTGTTTTCCTATAGCTCTGATTATCTTCAAAACAATTGTTCTGAATTCTTTGTCAGATTATTTATATGTATCCAATTCATTGGGGTCAGTTACTGGAAGTTTCCTTTGGTGATGTCATCTTTCCCTGGTTCTTTGTGATCTCTGCAGCCTAGCTTCTGCTCATTTGAAGCTGTAGTCACCTCTTTCACTTTATGAACTGAAGTCAGTAAGAAAAGACCTTTACCTGTGGGTGCGGCAAGCTGGAGCATGCTGTGATCACAGTTCTAGTGGTGTTCGGCACGATGTTCAGGGGCATGTAGTGGCTGCAGGTCTATGGGGGCTTGATGTCTCATTAGCTCAGGCTGCTAGAGTCCATGACATCAACAGCTATGTGATCCTTGGTCAGGGCTGTGGGGCACCTATAGTGGCAGCAAACATCGCTGGGGACCTCAGCAGCACCTCCAGATCCAGAGACTACAGACCAGGGAAGGCAGTAGTGGTAGCCAGAGATGGTGGTATGCACATGGTCAGCTGTAGCAACTGGCTTTAGATGCTTATGTAATGACAGGACCTTGCTGTAGACATACACGTAGTGCTAGGACTGGGACAGCAGCAGGAACAATGACCAACTGTATGTACACTAGCAGCTGTGGAGTTCCTGGATCTTGGTGTGCACTCAGTGGCTTCAGGGGCTTGACACTGGTACATACATGTCAGTGGATGCTGGTGATGGGATTTTTGTTAGCAGTATGAAGTTGCATAGCTACAGGGACCGCTTGTATGTGAGCCCAGCAGTGCAGGTCAGTGACCAGAGACAGGTCCAGATCCAGAGTAGCTATGGGGACCTTACCTTATCATCATATATTCTTGTGGCTGCAGGAGATTGCCCCAGGTGCCCACACAGCAGCAGAGGCCAGTGATGGGAGTTAGGCCAGTGGTTTACAGGTGTAGAGGTGCAGGAGCTAGCCACAGATGTGCACACAGTGACGTTCAGCCACAGAGATTTAGGCTGGCATCCTGTACACTTGCAGCTGCAGAGGCAGGCTGGGGCTGGCTGTTGGTGTGGATTCAAGGTTCTGGCCAGCATTGGGAGGAGGGAGTGGGTAAGGGCTGAAGCAACTTGTGGAAGGGAATGATGCAGGCAAAATGAAACTGTACTTCCTATTCTTTTTGTGTGGTTATTCTTAGGTTTCTTTGTTCAACTGTGTTGCTGAATTTTTTTAAATGAACCCCTGATCTCCCCAAAAGCTATTTTCATTCATAGGTAGCTGTCTAATTATTTATCTTTGTGGACAGATGGATACTGAAATTATTGTAGAAATTTACCATATCCACAAATTTAAAAATTCAACTCAATCCCAGTCAAAATCCAATCAGGTATCTTCAGAGAAATTTACAAACTGATTCTAATATTTATATGAAAAAGTGAAAGACCTAGGATAGGCAAAATGTTTGAAAATAAACAAACTTGGAGGATACACATTACCATATTTTAAGGCATAAAACAAAAGTATATTAATCAAGACGTGTAGTATTGGCATCAGGATGGACGTGTTGATTAAACAACCAACAAGAGAGTGCAAAAATAAGAGCCACACATATATGATCAGTTGATTTTTGATAGAGGTGTTAAGCAAATTCAATAAAGAATAATAGTTTTCCCAACAAATTTTACTGCATTAATTTCATAGCTATATCAAGAAAGAAAGAAAGAAGGGAGGAAGGAAGCAGAGAAGGAAGGAAGGAGGAAAGAAAAGAGGGAAAAAATCTCATACCTTTATACTATAGGTAGCAGTGAATTCAAAATGAAATAGGCACCATTGTAAAAATTTAAACTATAAAAAGTCTAAAATAAAATATAGAAACAAAACTTGTGATCTTTGGCTAGGCAAAGAATTCCTAGATAGACATTAAGTACCACAATACCATAGAATAACCACAGATAAATTAGATATCATCCAAATTATGAATATCTTCTCTTTGAAAGATACTGGAAATAAAATTAGAAGACTAATCATAGACTAGAAAAGAAATATTTGCAAAACACATACTGGATCAAGGACTATTATCCAAAATACATAAAGAACCCATACACTTCAGTAAATGGAAGACCAACTCAAAAACAAAAACAACAAAGCAAAGATTTTAAGAGACATTTTACCACAGAAAAGAGATATATTGCAAGTAAGTACGAGAGAGGATACTCAACATCATTTTTGATAAAGGAAATGCAAATTAAAATCACAATGAGATACTGCAATATACCAACTATGGCTAAAATTAAAAAGAGACAGAGACAGCACCAACTGCTGGAAAAGATTTGGAGCAATTAGAACTCTCACACATTGCTGGTTGGAATGCAAACCATTCAGGTCCTTTGGAGAACAATTTATCTGTCTCTTAGGAAGTTCACATTTGCTTACTTTCTGACTTAATGATACCAACTTTAGGTCTTTTCCCTAAGAGAAAATAAGCAGATATCCCTATAATGACCTATACACAAACATGTATGGCACCTTTATTTTAATAGCTTAAAGTGAGAAACATCCTGTATGTCATTGACTTGGTAAATAGATTAAAAATTGTGGTGTACATGTACAACTGAATACCACTTAGCAATTTAAAAACATGAAATGTTGATAGCCCTAACAAAAAGGATAAATTTCAAACATAGTATACAAACTGCAAGATGCAAAATTCTGCATAATGTATGATTTCACTTATATGACTTTCTGGAAAAGGCAAAATTATAAGGATAGAAGACTGGTCAGTGAGTCTACTGTTGAGGGAGAGAATTTGACTATAAAAGAGAACAAAGGGAATGTGCTGAAATAATGAGAATGTTCCACATTTAAATTGTGAGGGTGTTTACACGACTTACACATTTGTCAAATCTTGTTGAACCATCCAACTAAAACCTGGTGACTTTTTCTGAATGTAAAGTCTGTTTCAATAAACTTAGAAAAAATAATACAGCACTCTTTTTTAACATGCTCAGAGCCTCTACTGAGGCCCTGCTGCTCCTTCTTTCAAGTTCCTGAGATGGTTTAGTTCCCAACTACCATTCATTAGAAATGAATGTCTTCCTCAGGGACTTGAAATCAATACGGAAAGAGATATGTTAATAGAAACTGCTAAAATTTTGCAATTATCAAAAGATCTACCTAATAACTGTACATGCTACACTTTGACCTAGGGGAAAAAAAAAGGTCAACACCATCCTTTTGCTACAAAGATACTTAATATCTGTGCATATTGTTTCTATTCATTTCTATCTCAGGCCCCTTGTCCTTCCAGCTACTCTTTTCAACCCATCTAGTTCATGAAATGCTCATCTTGCATTTTCGTGTCCTGTAGTTTAGTCACTTTACTAAATACTGCTTCACATTTGTGTTGGCCTGATCTATATGCATGGCTTTTTTTTTTTTTTTTTTTTTACTATACCTGAAGCTACTATCAGGCCAGGATGTAATCAGGATATCTTATTTTTAAATATATTAAAAAATATATCAGTATTGTTTTCTGAGCAGAATAAAAGCAACTGCATATATTTAACTAAATGAAGACAGGAAAAGAATTAAATCTCATCTCTATTGCATTTATTCCATATGCCTCTCTCTCCCCATCTCCAGCCACCCCTGCCACCCATATCGCAACCTGATTCCCACAACTTACAGATGTGCTACTGTGATTTCTAAGTCCCACGTTACTATGTAATCTATTCAGCCTGGTCTGATATCTATATTTCTCTTTGGATATATACTTTCCCTAAATGTTTTTTCTTTTCTTTATCTATTTTCTGCAATTTTGGAAATAGAGCTTTCAGCTCTCACGTCTCGTTAAAAGAAACTGTGCCCTTTCAGAATGACAGTTTACATTTGACTTAAAAACTTCTGTAAACTAAAAATGCAGAACCCAGAATCATAGACAATACCCCAAACCCATCTCATGTAATCTCTCTCTCTCTCTCACACACACACAATACACACCAAAAAACTGAAATTATTTTCTATGCCACCTTACTTTATCAATAACAATCGTTTTTCTAGACTCTTAAAACACTGTTTGGAAAGCGAATTTGCTTCTACCTGCACTTACAACAAGAGGTAAGTCATAGGAGAAATAGAATAATGCTAAATCTACTCATCTTGACCATATTTGAGTTATTTTAAAAGTGTATCACAGAGTTAAAAGGTCAAATAGTTAATCCTATAAAAGCAAAACATAATTTTCCAAGTCTTTCTACTTTATGCTATTTGATATGAAATCTTAAGACTTTTTTGACTCTTCTAAGATTTTAAATATGAAACAAAAAAAATAAGGTAACAATAAAACCACAGGATTTATATTGAGCATGAGAGGTTGTAAAAACTAATACAAATAAATATTTACCACTCAGTGTTCATACATTTTCATATTTTTTTAACATTTAAATTTGTTTTCTGTAAATTTTCTATGTTTTTAAAATTAATTTTGTAATTGGACTGATTAAAACAATTTGATTAAACAATTTTCAAGAATTGTGTCATCAAAAATATTACCTTTTTGGGGCCGGCCCCGTGGCTGAGTGGTTAGGTTGGCATGCTCCGCTTCGGCGGCCCAGTGTTTCGTTGGTTCGAATCCTGGGTGCAGACATGGCACTGCTCATCAAGCCACGCTGAGGCAGCATCCCACACGCCACAACTGGAACGACCCACAACTAAGAATATACAACTATGTACTGGGGGACTTTGGGGAGAAAAAGGAAAAAAATAAAATCTTAAAAAATTTACGTTTCCTCTTTTGCTAGAAATTTTGCTATGAAGAGTTTTATTTTTTATAAATATTTACATGCCATTTCTTTCCCAGTCTATTTTAATTAAGATCTTCTCTTACACCTACTTTAGATTCCTTTTAATTTTTTTGTTTAATTAGTTATATGTTCTTATTTCTAATTTATAATTGAAATAATTTGTTTTAACTAACATAAAACAAAATCATTTTAACTAATATGAGCAAAACTTATCTCTTTGATGTATTTTTCTTATATTTTTATCTTATGGCAAGTTTTTCTTAGTAAGATCTCCTGAGTTTTAGCAATTACCTCTCCAGTATGCATCAGTATGGACAGATGTTTTCTTTTATTTAATTTTATTTTGTTGATGACGAATTCAAAATCCATATGCTAGTATTTTTTCTATATTCATAACATAGATTTTACATTCAAGAAAAACAATCAAATAAAACTGGCGAAGAAAATTAAGTCCCCAGTTGGTTTCTTCCAGTTGACATTCACTCCCCAGTTCACTCATAAATAATTCTTTTTTCTTTAACAAATCATACATACATGTATCCTTAAAGAATTTACAATTTACTTAAGAATTTACAATTTACTTATTTATTGATTTTATGCAAATGGAATCGTACTGTATGTATGCTCAAGTAACTTAAATCTTTAGCTCAACATGATAATTTGGGGAATTCATCTGTGTTACTTTAGTTGAACATCTTCCCTTATATTTAGGGACTGTTGAGTCTTTCCTCTTCTGTGATTTTTTTCCATTTTGTTTTATGTGCTTATTTTTCTAAGGCATTGTGTATAGCAATTCTAAACACTTCATAGGGCTTCTGTTAGGGATCCTCAGTGTCATTCCTTTGTTGGTTATTATGTTGCAAATATTTTCCATCACTGTGCTGCTTACCTCTTTTCTGCATGGACTTTTTCTTCTATACTTGTTCAAATTTGACTTTAACGTGTATGTCTGTAACCCTGTTAGATTGATTCAAAAACTTGTGTGTAAGGATTTGTATGTGAGGCAGCAGTCGAATTTCATTTTATTTTTAAATATAGATATCAGTTTTCCAGCATGATTCATTGAAATGTCCATCTTTTCACCCAGATCTGCAATGTTAAGATCCTGCTCTTTGTTTCTGGACTCCCTGTTATGTTTCACAGGTTTATGTGTCTATTCTTATGTCAGTGTCTTAAGTACCATGGCTTAATAATTATCCTTTCCATCCATGCTAAGGTGTGTCTTCACAGTTTGTCTTGTCCATTCTTAGGCCTTTGAACATCCACCAAAGAATCATTTGGTGAAGTTAAACCATAGACCCATGCACATACATGTGTGCACACAGACACGCACACAAACATCATGCTCTGTTGCTTATTTTCTTTTTATCAGAATTTCACTAAATTTTCTTTTTCTGAGGAAGGTTAGCCCTGATGCTATCCACCCTCAATCCTCCTCTTTTTACTAAGGAAGATTGGCCGTGAGCTGACATCTGTGCGCATCTTCTCCCATTTTACATGTGGGCCACCTGCCACAGCATAGCTTGAGAAGCAATGTGTAGGTCCTGACCTGGGATCTGAACTGGTGAACCCCAGGCTACTGAAGTGGAGTGCGCAAACTTAACCTTATGCCACCAGGCTGGCCCTAGAGTTTCACTAAACTTATAAGTTGATTTAGGGAAATTTGACATTTTTCTTATATTAAGTCATCCAATCTACATACTATATAGATGTAATGCCTTATATCCATTTTCTTTAAAAAAATCGCAATTTTCTACGTGTAACTATTTCATACCTTTTGATAGACTTGTTGTTAGACACTTTTTGCAAGAGAAGCTAATGTCAATGGCATTATTTTATTTTATTTTATCAATCTTTTTGCTATTGAATAGAGATATATTTAATTTAAAGATATTGATTTATTTCTGAATATACTTTATGTTTTAGAACAGTTTCAAGTTTACAGATAATTTGAACAAGTTGTATAGAGAGGTCCTATATATTTGCTGAGCCCACACAGTTTCTCCTAGTATGACTCCTTGGATAAATATGGTAGCCATTTAAAGGACCAATATTAATACATTGTTATTAACTGAAATTGATTTTACTCAGATTTCCTTAGTTTTGACCTAATGCACTTACTCTGTTCTAGGATCCTATTACACTTAGTTGTTACAGTTAGTTACACTTAGTTGTTGTCGTGTATCCTTAGGATCGTCTTGGCTGTGACATTTTTTCAGACTCCTTGTTTTTGATGACTTTGACATTGGTGAAGAATAATTTGTCAGGTATGCTTTAGGATGCTCCTCTTTTGCAGTATGTCTGTGTTTTTCTCATTATTAGATAGGAGTTATTGGTTATCGGAAGGAAGATTCCAGAGATTAGGTGGCATTTTCATCACATCGTATCAAAGGTATATACGATATATATGATTTATGACTGTTGACATGAACCTCAATAACCTAATCAAAGGACTGTTTATTACATTTATTCACTGTAAAGTTACTCTGCCCCCTTCTTCCTTTCATACTGTAACTTTTGGAAGGAAATCATCAAGCATAGCCTACACTTAAGAAGTGGGGAGTTATGCTCCACCTACTCAAGACCAAAGTATCTACATTAGTTGTTTGGAACTCTTTGGCATGAAAGATTTGCCTCTTCTCTCCTATTTATTTATTTATACAACTATCAATTCATGGGCATTTATTTTATACTTTGGATTGTCATCCAATACTACTCTGTTTATTTTATTTGGCAAGTTTTTCAAGGTTTGGCCTTTGGGAGCTCTTTTACTTGGTTCCTGTGTCCTGTTGACATACCCTCATTATGTAGACATGTGAGCTTTTTTTTTACTCTGTTACTTGTTTTTTTCAGGGAAAGACTTGCCCTAAGCTAACATCTGTTGCCAATCTTCCTGGTTTTTTCCCTCCCCAAAGCCCTAGTGCATGGTTGTATATCCTAGTTGTAAGTCATTCTAGTTCTTCTATGTGAGCCACTGCCACAGCATGGTGACTGACAGATGGTGTGGTTCCACGACAGGAAACCCGGGCTGCTGAAATGGTACGAGTGCCAAACTTTAACCACTAGGCTCTGCAGACATTTTTTTAAATAATATTTCCGTCTGTTATGGCACTAGAAGACGCTACAGCCTCATCTTGTATGTTTCCTTCCTCAGTTGTGGAATCAGCCATTTCTCTAAGGTGTCCTGGTTACTTTTTAGAATGTTATTAGGAACCAAGAACTAGGAAATAGGTGTACTTGTTGTTACTGGGATGTCATTAAGTTGAGGGTCTGTCACCCGAGAGGTCAAGGAAATGTATGTCTGTGTAGTACCTGTGTACATATACCTATTTATAAATATTTTCACATAGATGTAGCTGTATGTAAATTAAGCTAAACATGACTTTATATGAATTTTTCCACCTTTAGCCCATTACCACATGGATAATTCCACCCTCACTTCCATGCTAATCTCTAACCTCCCTCTTCAAGAGTAAGATATCTGGCTCTCACCATCCACCATACATTTATCATTCAATTCCACTAAACATGTGTAGCAGTACCAAATTGTTAATCCACAGCCTAAGTGAAAACAACTTGATCAACTAGACTACAGTGTTTAGCATTTCCCTTTGGCTTTAGTCTTACAGACTCCATTCATTTTCAAAGTTCTTGGGTCAGCTGCCTTTTCTACCATTCCCTTCAATAAGGTTGTTTTAGACATTTGTGATATCATTAGCTCTTTCTGTCATATTCTCCTTTCAATCCTGGGATCCCCTAACATCCTAGATGATTTTTTAAAATTTGCATACATTAAGGTTCATTCTTTGTGTTGCACAGTTCTGTGGGATTTGAGAAATAAATGTCTTGTATTTACCATTATAGTAATAAATAGAATATTTTCTCCACTCTACATATCCCAGGTACTCCTCCTATTCTAGCAAAATATTCTCCTCAAACCTAGGAAACCACTGATTGTTTTTAAATTAAAGTATAATTTACATACAATATCCTATTAGTATGAGGTGTAAATTATAGGGATTCAATATTTATATACATTTCATATGATCACTGTGATAAACCTAGTTATCGTCTGTCACCATACAAAGTTATCACAATATTATTGACTATATTTCCAGTGCTGTACATTACATCTTCATTAATTATTTATTTTATAACTGAAAGTTTGCAACTCTTAATCTTCTTCACCTATTTTGTCTACTGCCCCAACCCCTCCCTGATCTGGTAACCATTGATTTTTTTTCCTGTAGCTACGTGTCTGTCTCTCTTTTGTTTTGTTTGTTCATTTTCTTTGTTTTTATATTTCACATGTAAGTGAAATCCTTTGGTATTAGTCTTTCTCTGTTGGACTTACTTCATTTAGCACAACATCCTTGAGGTCCATCCATGTTGTTCCAAATGGCAAGATTTCATTTATTTTAATTGAGTTCATAATAGTTTATAACATTGTGAAATTTCAGTTGTACATTATTATTTATCGGTCACCACATATGGGTGAGCCCCTTTACCCTTTTTGCCCACCCTCCAATCCTCTCCCCCTGATAACCACAGAATTGTTCTCTTTGTCCATGTATTTATCTTCCACAAATGAGTGAAATCATATGGCATTTGTCTTTCTCTGTCTGGCTTATTCACTTAACATATTACCCTCAATGTTCACTCATGTTGTTACAAATAGAAAAATTTTGTCTATTTTTACAGTTGAATAGTATTCCATGGTATACATATGTACCACATCTTCTTTATCCATTCATTAGTTGATGGGCACTTGAGCTGCTTCTATCTTCTGGCTATTGTGACTAATGCTGCAATGAACATAGGGGTACATAAGTTTCTTTAAATTGTTGATTTCAAGTTCTTTGGATAAACACCCAGTAGTAGGATAACTGGGTCATATGATATTTTTATTTTTAATTTTTTGAGAAATCTCCATTGTTTTCCATAGTGACTGCACCAGTTTGCATTTCCACCAGCAGTGTATGAGGGTTCCCTTTCCTCCATAACCTCTCCAACATTTGTTATTTTTTGTTTTGGTGATTATAGCCATTCTAACAGGTGTCAGGTGATATCCTAGTGTAGTTTTGATTTGCATTTTCCTGATTATTAGTGAGGTTGAATATCTTTTCATGTGCCTATTGGCCATTTGTATATCTTCTTTAGAGAAATGTACATTTGTATCCTATCCCCATTTTTTGATGAGTTGTTGGTTTTTCTGTTGTTCAGTTGTGTCAGTTCTTTATATACTATGGAGATTAACCCTTGTCAGATATGTGATTTGCAAATACTTTCTCCCAGTTGGTGAGTGTCTCTTTTTTTGATCCCAGTTTCCTTTCCTTGCAGAAGCTCTTTAGTCTGATGATGTCCCACCCTATTATTTTTCTCTTTTGTTTCCATTGTCTGAGTAGACATAGTATTTGGAAAGATCCTTTAAGAGTGATGTCAAATAATAGACTACCTATATTTTCTCCAAGACGTTTTATGATTTCAGGCCTTACCTTCAAATATTATATATATTTTGAGTTTATTTTTGTGTATGGCGAAAAACAATGTTCTACTTTCATTCTTTTCCATGTGGCTGTCCAGATTTCCCAACACTATTTATTGAAGAGATTATCTTTTCACCATACTATGTTCTTAGCTCCTTTGTTGAAGATTATCCATCCATAGATATGTGGTTTTATTTCTTGGGTTTCAATTCTGTTCCATTGATCTGTGTGTCTGTTTTTGTATCAGGGCATGCTGTTTGGATTACTATAGCTCTGCAGGATATTTTGAAGTCAGGGATTGGGACGCCTCCAGCTTTGTTGTTTTTTCTCAGGATTGCTTTAGCTATTCAGGGTCTTTTGTTGCCCCATATGAATTTTGGTATTCTTTGTTCTATTTCTGTTAAGAATGTCATTGGGATTGCACTGAATCTGTAGATTGCTTTGGGTAGTATGGACATTTTAATTATGTTTATTCTTCCAATCCATATGTGTGGAATAGTTTTCCACTTCTTTATGACATCATAGATTTCTTTCAGTAATGTCTTATAGTTTTCGCTGTATAGGTCTTTCACCTCCTTAGTTAAATTTATTCCCAGATATTTCATTCTTTTGTTGCGATTATAAATGGGACTGTATTCTTCAGTTCTCTTTCTGTTAGTTCGTTTTCAGAGTATAGAAATGCAACTGATTTTTGTAAGGTGGTTTTGTACCCCGTAACTCTGCTGTAGTTGTTGATTATTTCTAATAGTTTTATAATGGATTCATTAGGGTTGTCTATATATAAAATCATGTCATCTACAAACAGTGAGAATTTCACTGCTTCATTTCCTATTTGGATTCCTTATATTTCTTTTTCTTGCCTAATTTCTCTGTCCAAAAGCTTCAGTCCTATGTTGATTAAAACTGGTGAGCGTGGGCTCCCTTATCTTGTTCCTATTCTCAGAGGGATGGCTTTCAGTTATTCACCATTGAATGTGATATTGGCTGAGGGTTTGTCATATATGGACTTTATTATGTTGAAGTACTTTCCTTCTATCATGATTTATTAAGAGTTTTTATCATAAATGGATGTTTGATCTTGTCAAATTCTTCCTTTGCATCTATTGAGATGATCAAGTGGCTTTTATTCCTCATGTTTTTAATGTGGTATATTGCATTGATTTGTTTGCAGATATTGAACCATCCCTGTGTCCCTGGTTTAAATCCCAATTGATATGATCTTTCTGATGTATTGCTGTATTTGAGTTGCCAATATTTTGTGGATGATTTTTGTATCTATATTCATCAGCAATTATTGTCCTGTAATCTTCCTTTTATTTGTGTTGCCCTTGTTTGCCTTTGGTACCAGGGTGATGTTGGCCTCAAAGAATGTTTTAGGATGTGTTCTGCTGTCTTCTCCAATTCTTTGGAATAGTTTGAGAGGATAGGTATTAGATCTTCTTCGAATGTTTGCCAGAATTCTCCAGTGAAGCCATCTACTCTGGAACATTTACTTTTTGATTGCTGTTTCAATCTTTTTACTTCTGGTTGGTCAATTCTGATTATTTCTTCTTCCTCCATCTTTGGAAAGTTGTAAAAGTCTGAGAATTTATCCATTTGCTCTAGACTGGCCAATTTACTGGCATATAGTTTTTCATAGTATTCTCTTATAATCTTTTGTATTTCTGTGGTATTCATTGCAATTTCTCCTCTTTCACTTCTAATTTTGTTTATTTGAGCCTTCTCTATTTTTTTCTTAATGAGTTGCCTAAGGGTTTGTCAATCCTGTTTATCTTCTCAAAGAACCAGCTCTTTGTTTCACTGATCCTTTCCACTGTCTTTTTTGTTTTAATTTCATTTACTTCTTCTCTGATGTTTATTATTACTCTCCTTCTGCTGACTTTAGGCTTTCTTTGTTCTTCTTTTTGTAATTCACTTAGGTGTGGTTTGAGATTGCTTATTTGAGAATTTTCTTTTTGTTAACGTGAGCCTGTATTGCAATGAATTTCCCTCTTAGGACCACTTTTGCTGCATCTCATATGAGTTGGTATGATACGTTTTCACTTTCACTTGTCTTAAGATATTTTTTTATTTCTCTTATAATTTCTTCAATGCTCCATTGGTTGTTCAGTACCAAGTTGCTTAGTCTCCACATCTTTGTCCCTTTCTCAGTTATTTTCTTGTAGTTAATTCCTAGTTTCATAGTATTATGCTTGGAAAAGATGCTTGATAGTATTTCACTCATCTTAAATTTAATGAAGCCTGCCTTGTTTCTCAACATATGGTCTGTCCTTGATAATGCTCCATGGGCACATGAGAAGAATGTCTATTCTTCTGTTTATGGATGGAGTGTTATATATATATATTAAGTCCATCTGGTCTAATTTTCATTTAATTTCACTGTTTCCTTGTTAACTTTCTGTCTGGATGATCTATCCATTGATTTAAGAGGAATGTTGAGGTACTGTACTATTATTGTCTTGTTGTTAATATGTCCTTTTAGGTTTGTCAAGAGTTGCTTTATGTACCTTGGTTCCTTTGTGTTGGCTGCATAGATATTTAAATGTATTATGTCTTCTTGGTGGAGGATCCTTTTTGTCATTATACACTGCCCTTCTTTGTTTCTCTTTACCTATTTTATCTTAAAGTCTGCTTTGTCTGATATGAATATGGCAACATTTGCTCTCTCTTATTTGCCATTAACTTGAAGTATTGTTTCCATCCCTTCATTCTGAGCCTGTGTTTGTCATTGGAGCTGAGATGTGTTTCCCAGAGGCAGCATATTGTTGGGTATGATTTTTTCATCCATGCAGCCACTCTGTGTCTTTTGATTGAAAATTCAATCCAATTTCATTTAGAGTGATTATTTATATATGAAGGCTTAATGTTGCCATTTTACACTTGCTTTCAGTTCCTCTGCATTTCCTTTGTTTTTTGTCCTGTATATTTTAGACTACCAATTTGGTTAGGTAATTTTCCATACTGATTTTCTTAGTTTTCTCCTTATTTATTATTTATGTCTCTGCTGGATTTATTTGTTTCGTCATTACTGTGAAGTTTGTATGAAAAATCTGGTAGATGAGATAGTCTGTATTCTGATAATACTTATTGCCTTAGACTAAGCTGATTCAGTCCCTTTCTTCCTCCCCTCCTAAGTTGTTTTTGTCATACCATTTTGTCCGGTGCGTTTGTGGTTAAAATGAAAGATTATACTTTATTTTAGTGTTTTCCTTCCTTTTATCTTTAATATTATAATTATATATTTATAGCCAGGTATATATATTTGGCTATCTGATGGATAGCCAAAATTTTGATTTTCTCTACCTATTTATCTCCTTACTCAGAGCTTTGTAACCCCTTTCTTTCTTTCTTTTTTTTTTTTTTTTCAGGTATGAGGACCTTCTTGAAGATTTCTTGTAGGAGGGGTCTTGTGGCAATGAACTCACTTTGCTTTGTCTATCTTGGAAAGTTTTTATTTCTCCATCATATCAAGAGGATATTTCTGCTGGATAGAGTGTTCTTGGGTGAAAGTTGTTGTCTTTCATAGTGGTGTATATATCATTCCACTCTCTCCTAGCCTTTAAAGTTTCTGCTGAGAAATCCACTGAAAGCCTGATAGGGGTTCCCTTGTAATTTATTTTCTTCTGCTTTGTTGCCCTTAGTATTTTTCTTTGTAATTTACCTTTGCCAGCTTCACTCCTATATGTCTTGCAGTAGGTCTTTTTACATTGATCTAGTTATGAGAGCTATTGGCTTCTTTCACTTGGATTTCTAGCCTATTCCCCAGGTTTGGGATGTTTTCAGCTATTATTTCTTTGAACAAGCTTTCTGTCTCTTTTCCCTCTAGAATATCTATAATCCTTACGTTGTATTTCCTAATTGAGTCAGATATTTCTCAAAGACTTTCTTCATTACTTTTTAGTCTTAGTTGTCTTTCCTCCTCCATCTGAAGCATTTCTATATTTCTGTCCTCAATGTTGCTGATTCATGACTCCATGATATCAGCTCTATTTTTCAGGGAATCCATATTCTGCTTTATCTCCTTCATTGTGTTTTTCATCTCCAATATTTCTTATTGGTTCTTCTTTATAGTTTCAATTTCTTTTGTGAAGAAGTTCCTGAATTCATTGAACTGTCTATCTTCATTTTGTTGTAACATGTTGAGTTTTTTATGATAGCTATTTTGAATTCTCTGTCATTTAGGTAAGAGACTTTTGGGCCTTCAGGATTGATCTCTTAGTACCTGTCATTTTCCTCCTGGTCTTGAGATTTAATATATTTTTTCATACTCCTAGATGGTGCAGATTTGTGCTTTTGCATAGTTGTAGTATTTGATCACTGCTTCTATCTGTTGTCACTGGGTGGAGGTCAGGGTCTGTGTCTGTGTATTGTGAGCCTGCCATGATCTGTGGCTCAGCTCTCAGCCCCTTCTTTCAACTGGGGTGCTGGTGGTGGGGCAGGAGGAGCACTTTCTTTCTCCTGTGGATCTTGGGGGCTTCTTGCTGTGCCTTCACTATCCACTCTTCTGGTGTGTTATCTTGATGAAGACATCCTAGTGATAACTAGTCACCTATGTGTGGGGTTTTCCACCAGGCAGTGCCTTGCCTCAGAGATCAATAGTGTTCCCATGGAGTGCTGCCATTACCTCCGCCTTTACCTCTCAGAACTGTGAGCAGTCCCTGGGTCACTGCCTTTCAGGAGGAAGAGAAGCTTACCTTGTTCCAGTTCCTCAGGGGGGCTCCAGCACCACCACCTTCAGATATCAGGCTCCATGGGTCTCTCAGATGTCTTTTGTGTTCTCTGTATGTCCTCTGTTGGAATGTGAATGTCCTTTTCATTGTATCTTAGAGTGGAAACGTAAAGGGGAGAGCCCACTCTGCCATGTTGCTGACAACACCCTTCTTTATTTTTTATGGTAAGTAAAATTCTATTGTATGCATATACCACATTTCTTTATCCATTCACCCATTGATGGACACTTAAGTTGTTTCCATATCTTGGCTATTCTAAGTTATTTCTCCAGTGAACTTAAAGGTGCTCTTATCTCTTCCAATTAGTTTTTTTCTTTTTCTTCAGATAAATACCCAGAAGTGGAATTGCTGATTGTATAGTCATTCTATTTTTAATTTTTTGAGGAACCTCCATACTCTTTTCCATCTTGGCTGCAACAATTTACATTCCCGTCAATCGTATATGAGGGATTCCTGTTAACTACATCCTTGTCAACACTTGTTATTTTTAGTCTTTTTGATAATAGGCATTTTGACACGTGTGAGGTGGTATCTCATTGTTGTTTTGATTTGCATAGTCATTTTGAGCATCTTTTCATGTGCCTGTTGGCCATCTGTATCACTTCATTGTAAAAATATCTATTCAAGTTCTCTGTCCATTTTTAAATCAGATAGTTTGGTTTTTTGACATTAACTTGTGTACGTTCATTATATATTTTTGATAGTAACCCTTTATCCCAATGCATAATTTGCAAATATCTTCAGAAGGTTGCCTTTTCATTTTGTTGATGGTTTCCTTTGCTATGTAAAATCATTTTAGTTTGATGTAATCCCATTTGTTTATTTTTCTTTTTCTTGCTTGTGCCTGAGGAAACTGGTGCAAAAAGTTATTTCTAAGAATGATGTTGAAGAGCTATCTTCTAGGAGTTTTCCTCTGGGAGTTTTCTGGTTTGAGGTCTTACGTAGAAGTCTTTAATCTATTTTAAATTTATTTTTGTGTATAGTGTAAGATAGTGGTCTATTTTCATTCTTTTGCATGTAGCTGTTCAGTTTTTTCAACATTGTTCATTGAAGAGACTATCTTTTCCTCATTGTGTATTGTTGCCTCCATTGTCATAGATTAATTGACCATATAAACGTAGTTTTATTTATAGTCTCTCTGTCTATTCCATGGATCTATGTGTCTATTTTCATGCCAACCAAAATGTTTTGGTTTTTATAGCTTTGTTTTACATTTTGACATAAGAGAGCGTGATACCTCCAGCTTTGTTTTTCTTTCTCAAGATTCCTTTGGCTATTCAGGGCCTTTTGTGATTCCATATAAATTTCAGGATTCTTTGCCCTAGTTTTGTGAAGATTACTGCTGGTATTTTGATGAGGATTGCATTGAAACTGTAGATTGCTTCATAGCATGGCAATTTTAAGAATATTAATTCTTCCTATTCATGATCATAGTATATCTTTCCATTTATTTGTGTCATTTTCAAATTTTTTCCTCAATTTCTTACAGTTATCAGAGTACAGGCCTTTCACTTGCTTAGTTAAATTTATTTCTAAGCATTTTATTCTTTTTAATACAATTATAAATGCGATTGTTTTCTTAATTTCTCTTTCTGGTAGCTCATCATTAGTGTATAGAAATGTAAATGATTTCTGTATGTAAATTTTGTATCCTGCAACATTGCTGGATTCATTTATTAGTTCTAATAATTTTTTGGTGCAGTCTTTAGGGTTTTCTATACTAAGTATAATGTCATCTGCAAACAGTGACAGTTTTACTACTTCTTATCTAATTTGGATGCCTTTTATTTCTTTTTCTAGCCTAATTGCTGTGGGTAGGACATCCAATATTATGTTGAATAAAAGAGAGAAGAGTGAGTATCCCTGTAGTTTTTCTTGACCTTAGAGGAAAAACTTTCAGCTTTTCATCATTGAGTATGATGTTAACTGTGTGTTAGTCATGTATGGTCTTTTTTATTTTGACATACATTCCTTATAAACCCATTTTATTGAGAGTCTTTATCATAAATAAATGTTGAATTTTATTATATGCTTTCTCTGAATTATTGAGATGATGAGTTGATTTTATACTTTGTTTTGCTACTGTGGTTTATCATATTGATTGATTGATTTGCAGATATTGAACCATCCTTGCATTCCTGAAATAAATCTCACTTGATCATGGTATATAATCCTTTAGATATATTGTTGAATGCTATTTTCTAATATATTGTTGAGCATTTTTTCCTGCTGTTCATTCCCTCTAGTGTATTTTTCATTTCAGTTATTGTATTCTTTGGCTCTGATTTTTTTTTAAATATTTTCTAACTCTTCATTGAAGTTTTCATTGTGTTCCTCCATTCTTGCTCTGAGTTTGATAAGCACCTTTATGACTATTGCTTTGAAGTTTTTATCAAGGAAATTACTTATTTCCATTTCATTAGAGTTTATTTTCTGGAGTTTTAGCTTATTCTTTTGTTTCAAATATATTCCTATATTTTCTCATTTTGTTTGACTCTCTGTGTTTGCTTCTGTGAATTAGGCAAAACAGCTACCTCTCCCAGTCTTGAACGACTGGCTTTGCATAGAGTGTCCCCTGTGTACACTGCATGTGCTGGGCAGCTTTGGCTGGCTGGGAGGGACTCCTGGGACATGCCCTTTCAGGTGCACTTTGGGAAGTCAACCAGAGCTGAAGTGAGCATGAACTCTGGGGTTCCAAGGGTGCTCTGCATCAGGGATGGCTGTATCTGAGTCAGGAACAGGCAAGGGGGCCTAGAGCACAACATGCTGGTGCCACTTTAGGGGAATGGCTGGAGCTGGTGTGAGCCAAGGGTAACAGGTGTACTGGGGAAGCCTTAGCAGGCTGGACTGTGCTCCCACTTGCACCATCACAGTGGAGGAGGAACACGCAAAATGGCTCTCATCATCACCTCCGACCCCAGATTGAGTTCCAGCAGTTCCCCACCTGTTTGGCAGATGTTCTAAGATTAGCAAATGGATTTCCTTACTATATAGTCTAGGTGCCCTTTATACTACAGTTTTTTGGCTGTGCCCCAGAGCAAACAAGGTTGCCCATTTTCCCCGCAGTGAGATCCCTCCCTGCTTCAGGTTGCCAAATCAGGGAGAGGTGCTTGTCTCTACTGTGCCTTCATTTCTCCTACTCATCTCTATGTGGTCTGTCTATTGTTTGTTGTGTGAAAGCTGTTAAATCTGCCTTCAGTTCTTCTTCAGGAGGAATTGATCTATATGTAGGTGTAGGTTCAGTGTGTCCATGGAAGGAGCTGAGTTTAGGATATCCTATTCATGCATCTTAGACCTTACTTAAAAATGTTTAGCAACCAGTGATTTTTAAATATCTCTATAGTTTTGCCTTTGGGGCTTATCCAATTTGTAATCTTTTGCAACTGAATTCTTTCATGAAAAACTATGCATTTAAGTTTCTTCCATGTCTTTTATTGTTGAATAATATTCCATTGTATGGATGTAACATAGTTTATTAGATTCCCCCATTGAAGGCTATCTTGTTTGTTTCCATGTTTTAGTGATCATGAATAAACCTGCTGTAAATATTTTTGTGTAGGCTGTTATGGAGACATATATTTTTAACACAATTGGGTAGACACCTGGGAAAATGATTGCTATATTGTGTGGTACCACTACACATAGCTTTGTAAGAAAGTGACAAACTATCTTTCAAAGAGGCTGTACCATTTTGTATTACTACCCACAATGAATTACAGTTTCTATTGCTCCTCATTCTCACCAACATATTGTATCATTAGTTTTGAGGATTTTAGCCATTCTAAAAGTTATGCAAGTGGTATCTCATTATTGCTTGAATTTGCAATTCCCTAACATGAAATAACTTTGAATTTCTTTTCATACACTTACTTGTCACTTGTGTGTCTTCTTTGCTTACGTATCTATTCAGATATTTTCTCATTTTTTGTTTGTTGGTTGCTTCCTTATCATTAAGTTAAAGATTCCTTTGAAAACTTTGGATACCAATGTTTTATCAGACATGCATTTTGCAAAGATATTCTCCCATTCTGGGAATTTTCTTCAGTTCTCTTCGCCTTGTGTTTTCAAAGAAGAAGTTTTTATTGTAATAAAGTCCAACATCGATTTCTTCATTCATGGATCTTGCTTTGGTATTGCATCTAAAAACTCATTGTCAAACTGAAGGTCAATTAAATTTTCTTTATTTTATTTTCTAGAAGTTTTAAGTTTTGCATTTAGGTCTACAATCCATTTTTAGTTAATTTTTGTGAAAAGTGTAAGTTCTATGTGTAAATTTATTCTTTTGTATATGGATGCCCATTTTTTCCAGCACCATTTGTAAAAAAGTCTATCATTTCTCCATTGAATTACCTTTGCTCCCTTGTCAAAGATCAGTTAATAATATATGTCTGAGTCTATTTCTGAACTTTCTATATAGTATTTTTTACCAATACAATGCTTTTTGATGACTGTAGCTTTATAATAAGTCTTGAATCAAGTGTTCTTAGTCCTCCCACTTTGTCTTTCTTGGCCAATATTGTGTTGGCTGTTCTGAGTTTGCATACAGAACCTGTGTATTTGTAGCTTGATTTTTAGCTAAGTGTTTCTTTCTTTTCTGGTATGATATTGTATTTTTAATTTTAAATTCCAAATTGTCAATGGTGGTTACCTGTAAAGTAGTTGACTTCTGTATATTAATCTTGTATCTGCAAATTTATTATAATAGCTTATTAGTTACAAGATTTTTGATGGTGTTTCTTTGGTCTGGGGACAAATTCTCTTCTGATTTGCTATGAAAGTCTTTATTTCTCTTTGAATTTTGAAAGATAATTTTCCTGGATATAGAATTCTGAGGGTTTTTTTTCTCTCAACACTGTAATATTTTACTCACCATCCTTGCTTGCATGGTTACTGATAAGAAGTCTTATTTAGCTCTTATCTTATTCCTCTGTGTGTATAATGTTTTCCCCATCCCCCCTCCCTCTGGATTTTTTTACAATTTTTTGTTTGTCTTTCGTTTTCTGCAATTTGAAGAAGATATACCTAGTGGTAACTTTTTAGAATTTATTCTGCTTAGTTTTCACTGAACTTCCTGCATCTGTGGTTGTGTCTGTCATTAATTTTAGAAATTCTTGGCCATTGTTACTTCAAATATGTCCTTTCTCTCTTCTCCGTCTGGTATTCCCAATATATACGTACGACTCTTTTATAATTATCCCACAGTTCTTGGGTGTTTTGTTCTGCTTTGGTTTTCATTCCTTTTTCTCTTTGAATTTCAGTTTGCATATTTTCTATTTACATATCTTTAAGCTTACTGATTTTTTCCTTGCATGTGTGCAGTTTACTGATGAGTCTATGAATGGTCTTTATTTTGATTAGTTTGATTTCTAGCATATACATTTCTGTACTTACGCTATGCATCTGTTCTTGCCCCTTGTTTACTTTTTCCATTACAGTACTTAACATTAATTGTAGTTTTTTAAATTTCCTGTCTGATAATTCCAATGTCTGTGTTGTATCTGAGTATGGTTTTGATCTCCACTTTGGCTCTTCAGACTATGTTTTCTTGCCTTTATGGCATGTCTTGTAACTTTTGTTGAGAGAGAGGGACATGATGAACTGGGTAACTGGATCTGACATTAACAGACCTTTAGCAGGAGGTTTTACATTAATCTGGCTAGGAACTGGACTGTGTTTAATGTTTTCTGCAGTTATAAGTAGAAGAGACATCAATTTCTTGTAGCATCCTTTCTTTTCTCTCTCTTCTATTATTTTTGTGTTTTCCTAACTTTCTTAAATGGTGTCTGTGTTTTGTTATTCTTCTAGTTATAATTCACTGTTATACTGGTGCCCCACTGACGTGGTAGCAAGTTGTTAGTGAGCCTGAGTCCTTCAAATATGTCCTTCAGATGTGGTCCTTAGCCTTCATTTCTCCTTTATGTGAGAGAAAATGGCTGGTGCGAGGGGGTAGAGTTGGCTAATTGCCCTTTCCCAGATATAAAAGGCTCTGGTAAAGTAGTTTCCTTTGCAGAACAGACTATTATTATGGAAAGCACTTTGGGCATAATTTACATGGGTTATTTTTTCCTTTTGCCTGCATGAAATAAAAGGAGATTTTTCTCAGTATTTAACTATAATTATTTTTTTAGTTATTTTACTATAATTAATTACTGTATTAATATTCTGTGCTAATGAATTTTCTCAGAATTTTACCTGGTGTGGCTCCTGGAAGAGTGAGGACCCTGCTAAGACTAGACCCCTGGAATGTTTTACTCTCAAGGTAGCCTACACTCAGGCTCCAGCAATTCATCAAAATTAATGCTTAAGTCTTCCTACCAGTTTATGGCTCCAGTGGTCTCTGCTTTCAGGTTCGTTAATCTCAGCTAAGATTCTCTGTATTTGTCTTTCTTTTCAGATCTTGGGATGATGACATTCCCTGTAACCCAGTTCTCTGGTAGAGCTAATAAAAGTTGTTAATCCTCAGTTTGCTCTTTTTTTTTGTTGAGGTTGTAAGAGATATCTTGCAGGCTCTTGACATGTCAGGGATTAGTAATTGCTGATATTGATTTGAATCTTGCAAAATGTTTAGTTGTCATACTAAAATAATTTATCTTTAAACTCATTTGAAGTTTCTTTATGTATGGTCTTATAACTTGCAAATGATGGTGAATAAAATTGATGATTACATTAGTTTTCTATTGCTACTGTAACAAATTATCACAAATTTAGTTGCTTAAAACAGCACAAATTTATTATCTTACACTTCTGTAGGTCAAAGGTCTAGTACAGACTTTGTTTCTTTCTGAGATTTCTAGGGAAGAACCAATATCTTTGTTCATTTGGGCTATTGAGAAAATTCAGTTTCTTGTGGTTGTAGAACGAAGTTCCCACTTCATTTTAGGCTGTAAAATGAGAGTTATTCCCAGCTTCTAGAGACTTTTGCATTCCTTGACTAAGGACTCATTTCCTCCATCTTTATAGCCAGCAAGGATGCATCTAGTCCTCATGTTGCATCTCCTGGCTCTTTCTTTTGCCTTCCTCTTCTAGTTTTAAGGACTCGTGATGAGTTTGGGTTTATGCATATAATCCAGAATAATCTCCCCATCTCAAAGTCCTTACATTAAATCAACCTTGCAAAGTTCATTTTCCCCTTATGGTAAAATATTCAAAGGGTCAGAAAATTAAGAAACTGAGGTTTTTGGAGGGTCATTCTACATACTACAGTAATAATGGACATTAGGCTCTTATTCCTTGTATCAAAGAAAATGCTTTCGCTTTCTTCTAATATTTTTAAACTGCTCTTTTTAATGTTGAAGAAGTGTCTTTCCATTCCTGTTTGCTAAATGTTTTTTTTTTTTAATCGAGAATGAATGTTTACTTATATCACATAGTAGTTTTGGTTTTTGTTGAGATAATTAAGATGGTTTTCTATTAATCTACCATTAAGGTGAATGTTTTTGTAAAGATCATAGTTGTTTTTTTTTTTCCTTTTTCTCCCCAAAGCCCCCTGGTACATAGTTGTATATTCTTCCTTGTGTGTCCTTCTAGTTGTGACATGTGGGACGCTGCCTCGGCATGGTTTGATGAGCAGTGCCATGTCCGCACCCAGGATTCGAACCGACAAAACACTGGGCCGCCTGCAACAGAGCACGCAACTTAACCACTCAGCCACGGGGCCAACCCCAAGGTAAATGTTTTTGAATTAGTTTTCTAATTTAAGTAAAGTTTGTGTTCTGCATTGCTGAAATAAATTCAATACGAGTATATTGTATTCTTTTTTTAATACATTGCTAATTCTTTTTTTTTTTTTTTTTTGCTCTATGGGATTTTTTAATCTATATTCATGAGAGATTATAACAAGGTGCATTTTATTATTATATTTTCCTTGCTATTCCTTTCATGTTATCCATTAGATATAACTTGTAGAGTAAAATGCTCACATGTTAATTATACTGGTCAATACATTTTGATAAATGCATACAGTCAAACGATACCCATCTCAAGACACAGAAAATTTCTATTACTCCAGAAAGTTTCCTTGTTCAGGTTCCCATTTAACCTCACTCTACCTGGAAGAGACTACTCATTTGGTCTCTATTATCATAGGTTAGATTTTCCTATTCTAGTATTTCATCTAAATGTAACCATAACATATACATTTTGTCTGGCTTTTTTCACTCAGAAAATTATTTTAAAATTCACAATATTGTGTGAATGTACTAAAATGTATTTCTTCATTCTTTTATTGATAGACATGTGGGCTATTTCCAGAGAGATGATTGTTGTTGTTGTAGTGGTTAGTAATGAAGCTATGTACATAGGATATTTTGTGGGCATAGATTTTATTTGTCTGGAATAAATACCTAACAGTGAAATCATTAGATCCAGAGTATATATATAAGTTCACCATTTTAAAAATAAACAAGAAATTTTCCAAAATAATTTCACCACTTTGTGATACCACCTGCAATTCCTGTGAAGTCCCGTTGGTCCACATCCTTTCAAACATTTTCACTCTCTTTGATTTTAGACATTTTAGTAGGTGTGGTGTTAATCTATAGCAACTAATGGAATGTACACTAATGTTTCTTGTTATTTTAGGAAATTTGCTGGGCTAAAATATCTATTCAAACTATTCTCGATTTTTATTGAGTCGTCTTTTCATTTTTCAGTCATAGGAGTTGCCAACAAAAGTTTTCCCAGGATGAGACCTGCTATTTATTTTCTTACCAGTATATTCTAATGAGCTAAAGTTATTAATTTTGGTAAACTCAACTCACTATTTTTTTTTCTTGTATAACACGGCTTGTGCTTTCGCATTCCCTTTAAGAAATCTTTGCCTACCTCAAGGTCACAATGCATACCAACATTTCGTATTGTCATTCTTTTTGATATAGCCATTACCATGGAAAGGTAGTCATATTTCATTTTGATGTTAATTTGCATTTTTCTATTGATTAATGATATTAAGCATCTTTTTATATGTTTATTAAACATTTGTGTCTTCTTTGGTGACCTGTATATTCAAATATTTGTCCATTTTTTGTTGGGTTATTATGCCACTTAATATTGAGTTGTAGGAGTTCTGTATATTTTCCGTGAAAAAGCTCTCTTTCTGCTATATGTGTTACAAATATTTCCTTGAAATCTGTGGCTTCTTTTTACATTTTATTTCTATTTTTTGAATAGAAAACTATTCTAATTTTGATGAAGTCTAGTTTATCAAATTTTCTCCTTTTGTTATATGTCATGCTTTAGAGTCATAGCTAAGAATATTTACTGAAGTCAAGGCCAAAATTAATTTCTCATATGTCTTCCTTGAAGTTGTTTTAGAATTTCAGTTCTTACTAGTGGCTCTACTGTATATTTTTAGTTATTATTTATATATGGTATTAGGTCAAGATATAACTTTAGTTATTTATTCTTTTAAATATCAATATCTCATTGTTCTAGCGCAGTGTGTTAAAAATGCTATCAATTCTCATATTTCGTTACCTTCGAAACTTTCTTGAAAATCACCCGAACATGAATGGGAAGAATTAACTTTGGGCCTTCTATTCTATTCTCTTCTATTGACTTAGTTTATTCTTACACAAACACCAAACTCTCATGTTTACTGTAACATTATTCTTAGTTTTTATATCAAGCATTCTATGTCCTGAAACTACTGTCTTCATTTTCAAAACTGTTTTGGAGAATCTAGTTCCTTTGCATTTCTGTTTAAAATTTAGAATCTGTTTATCAATTTATATGGAAAAGCCTGCCATAATTTTTACAAGATTTACACTGTTTATAAATAAATTTTGGAAGAATATTCACAATACAGAGTCTTCCAATTCATTAACATTATCTATGTCTCTATTTAGTTAGCTCTTTGATTTCTTTCAACAAAGTTTTGTAGTTTGTGGTGTACAGGTTAGCACATCTTTTGTTAATTTTTTCTAACTATTCTATTATTTTTGATGGCATTTTAATGGAATTATTTTCCTTATTTTATTTCTGAATGGTTCATTGCTAGTTTATAGAAATACAGTTGATATTTACATATTAATTTTGTATCCTGTGTCTTTGGTAAACTCACTAGTTCTAGTAGTGTTTTATTATGATTTTTACTCTTTAAAAAATACATTCCTTGGAACCTTCATTCAAGAACACGTTGCCTCTGAATAGACAACTTTACTTCCTTCTTTCCAATCTGGATGTCCTCTGCTTCTTTTCCCCGCCAATTGCACTGGTTTCAGCCTCCAGTATAATGTTGAATAGCAGTGGTGAAAGCACACATCCTTGCCCTAATGCTGATCTTAGAGGAAAGCAGTTAGCTATTTTTTTCATTTTTTTGTATTGTGCACTTCAACTAGAAATTCCATTTGGGTCTTTTTACAGGTTCTTTCTTGAGAGGTCCCATATTTGTGCTTAATTACCATTTTATTTTTATTTAAGTTTTTAAATGTAGTTTAATTTAGTTATTTTAGCATATTTATTGGTTCTCTACCTTTGGTCAGTTTTCAGAGTTCTTAAATAGTTGATTTTGGCAATTGTGCCAAATTTTATATTGTTTTTATGGAAAGGGTTTGGTGAACTTTTTTTGTCTCCATAGCTAGCAGTTCAATTGCTATATCAGAATATATAACATATAAAATATATATATGATCCTGTTGAATCAGGATATGTTACTGTCTTAGCCTGGGTTCCCAAGGTTCTTGAGGGTGTGAGACAAAAATTTATCTGCTGGTATTTTATTATGGAGGGCCATTCTAGAGGAGGAAACAAAAACCTGAAGGAAGAGTGGATTGTGATAGGAGAAGAGTGACAGCCAATGTGGTCATCACTTACTATCAACAAGATTGGTTCTCAAAGACACAGAATCCTGTTTCCAAAAACCATATAAACACCCATAACTTAAAGTCTGTCTGTGGGAAGACCCAATTCCTTTCTTTTATTGTTTGAAGTTTCATACTATGGAGAATATCCTTTTTCACACTCTAGACCCTCACTGAGCGAGTTGTGTGGTGTCTCACACTTTAACAGGGAAGGCTTGGGGCAGAAAATTAAGAGGTCCATCGTACAGGTGTGAGGTGAGGAATTGTCATTTGAGCCTTTGTAAGACGTATATTTTGTGAGACTAGCAGAGGTAGACATTATGGGCAGTGGTTAGAGAAGAACACATGGCGGTGGCACCCAAGAAAAGTGAGGCTGCGGTGATGTGAAGTGGAACCTCAGAGTTGTTCATTGTGGCCACTCTCTCCTTTGGCTAGAACTTTACTGACATAGTTTTCTGTCTCCTACTTCCAACCTTTCAGTATCATTAGAATTTAGATCTGTCTCTTATAAACAGCATATGGGCAGCTATTTTATCTTCTCTTAGACGTTTTTCTTTTAGTTGGATCATTTAGGTCACAAATTTATCATAAATACTAGATTTGAATTATTTGGATTTGTTTATATGTCAGTTGTGTGCTTGTGTGCTATTTATCACAATTTTTCATTTTTTTCTCTTTTCTTGCTCTTTCTGCATGTTTATGGTTCTCATTATTTTTTGTTCCTTTACTGTTTTAGAAGTTACCCTCTATGCAATATTTGCCATATATATCAAGAAAGATAAGCTGATATTCACACTTTGAACGCTGAGATTTTCTGGTATACTCACTGACGCACGCATTTATCTCTTCCACAGCAACTGTAACTTAGATCCTAGAGTTTGGTTTTCATCAACAAAGGTGAAACTGTTGGTAGCAACAGCTGAATAGCTTCTGCTAGATAAATCTGGTCTTGTGGTTGAGTGTTTCTACTGACTGCTTGTTCCTATGTGGCATCTAACTTGAACTCCCTGGCTCTCAGAGATTATTAAAATCACCAAATAACCTTTAACAAATCCTCATTTGCTCATTCTGTGTGAAGTGGATGCTCTCTGAATCCAAGAACTCTGATCAAAGAAATTTGCATGCTTTGTTGTCCGTATAAACTTTTCTGACTATATCAGTGTTTATGTTATAGCATATTATATCCTTCTTGTTCAGTTCTTTTAATCTTAAATTTTATTTTGTCTGTTGTTTATTGTGTCATTCCTGTTTTTCTCTTGTATACATATATATGTCTAGTATCTCTTTAAATGTCCCTTTATTTTTAATCTTTATTTAACATTTTTTCTTACACATATTTTTTGATAAACAACATATAGATCAATCTTGTTCATTGACAAAATTTGAAAATATTTGTGTTCTATTTGGAGAATATAGGCCCTTCGTATTTAGTGAAACTGCCTGATAACGTGTGATTTTATTCTTTATTTTTTCTTTACCACTCTAATTATTTCATTGTTTCTTTTTTGTAGGTATTCTTGTTGTCATTGGTTTGATTTTGTAAGCTTTGTTGCCTTTTTGCTCTTGTTAAATTGGGAGTTTTTCTATATGTTTCTGAAATTAACTACCTTCTCTTCCTCATGCATCTAACCAAATTTATATACTGAATAATGGAATTAAGAGATCAACTATTTTCCCTACTATACTCTGCTCTTTCCTCCCTAAGACTTCTTTCCAAATACATGAGACCATGAGAAGGTTTCAAGCTCCCCATTCCTTCTACAGATGCACCAAACATGAGAGAAGTAGAGGACTTTGGTTTTGCTCTTCAATCTCCATCATAACTTCTGTATACCTCTATCACTCATATGTAATTTGTATTTGAGTCTTTCCTTGAGTATTTTCCTCAGTAGAGTTATTTAGGTGTTAATGTCTCTGAAATATTGGTAGTTAAAAATATTTTCTTTTATGTTGACAAATAAATAATGTCTTGACTAGAAAGAGGATTATAGTATTGTCCCCTAATTCCCTTTGTAGTCCATAGAAATTATCCCAACAATGTCTACCTTCCAGTGTTAACATGAGAATTCTTGTCAGTTCAATGCTTTTTTCATTTATAAAAAATTAGTCCTTTCTGCCTGGAAAATAGTAAAATTTTCTTTTTCCTCAGAGTTCAGGATTAATATATGGGAATTTCTAAGTATATGTCTTTTGTCATCAAGCCTACCTTGAAATTCATGATTTTCTTATAACCACAGACCCATGTCTCTCTTTAGTTGAAAGAAATTGCTGCCTTTTCAATTATATATATTTTTTCTTCTCTATCAATTCCATTTTTTCTTCAGTTCTTGTTAATTTCACACTACTTTTCCAAGATCTAGACACACACACACGCAGTTAAATATTTGGTGTACTCCAGTGAAACTCTCAGGAGACATTTTTCTCTATTTTCAGTTCATCTAAAGTAAGTTTTTGTTAAACAGATTACACACTTTATCTATAGTTTTTGTGGCTCTATTTAAATGTGGTTTTTTGTTCGGTATCTTATATATTTTATTGTTCTTTACCTTAATGTTTTAAAATAGCACAGTTTTATTACCTTACAGTTCCAGAGGTCAGAAGTCCAAAATAAGTCTCATCAGCTACAGTGAAACTGTCAGCAGGGCTTGGTCCTTCTGGAGGTGCTAGAAGAGTATCTATTCCTTGCTTTTTCCAGCTTCTGGAAGCTGCCAGAACTTTATGACTGGTGGTTGATACACCACCACTTCCTAGTTCCTTCTCCTCTTAAACACACTTATATTAACTTAAACACCATAGACTTTAGCTCACCACACTTTCTTGTCCTACCAGCTGAGAAAGACAATCCACTCTTGTATGCTATGTAAGGCAGGTAATCCTAGAACTGCCTTCCTGGTTTGTGTTTCTAACACAACCAAAGGCTACATTATTGAACATAGGGAAAGTGCTAGATTGAACTATCCTGAATATCCACTGGTAGAGACCTTCGATGCGGCCTTTGAGAAGACTAGGGAGTGGGAAATGGAGGCTGGAGATGCTGCATACATTATGTTCCATGCTGCCTACTTATGTTGCAACAGCAGCTATCATGAATCGGGAAGTAAAATGAGGTGGGCACAGCACAGCATTGTGTTTTTGAAGGAAGTATCTTGCTTTTCTCATGTGGTAAATTGTGAAATCCTTGACTAAATATCCTGATGGAGTACAATTTATTTTCTACCTGGGAGTTAAAATGCACAGTCTGTTTCTTCCTGTCTTCAGTTGCTTTCTTGTTTCTTTAAACTCAGATACAATTTAATGAATATAAAAATACCTAATTTCAGAAATTTAAGGAGATATTATCAGGGTGTTTGGTTTAAGATAGTCATATCTACATGCTTAGTACTATAAGAGAAAGGCTGATACTAGTTTTACTTTTCAAAGTATGCCCATCTTCTCTTTCAAAGCTAACATTAACCTCAAGAAACCATAAGGGCACCATGGCTCACTGCTCAAGATCAATAGAGTTTTGAATTGAGATAGTGCAGAATGGGTCTACAAACCCATTCTGTTTATTTCCCAATTCTTAAGCATATAGTTGGAATAAATGTAGTCAGCATCCAGCAGACTCCTTACGTTGGCATTTTAACTCATGGGGTGAGCGTACTTAAATTCATAAGTGCCAAGTTCAAGCCTACAGAGCTCTGGCAGCCTAGAAATATATTAAAAGCAAAATCACATGACTGGGGAAGTTAAGAAAAAACAAGATTTGTGACAGGTTGGTGGAAATTCCCAAGGGCCAACTAAGTACTCTCATATTACTAGAAACTTCAGGAATCTCTGTATAACATAATTTCATAGTGCCATAAGATACGATGGAGAAGGATTTTCTAGCCAAATCCTCTGACCTTAAATTTCAAGGAAATTGATGAAAATTTTTAGCAGAGCCTGGACTCAAATCCACAGTTAGTGACTTTAATTCCCTGAGACATGAATTGGGACAGGAGACATTTTTAAGTTGTAGGCTCTCACTGGCTCAGTTTTACAGGTAAGTATATTAAACTCAGATCACAGATCTAGCAAAGCAGAAAAGTGAGATTCAAACCCAGCTCCCTTTGATTTTAAAATCTTTGCGTATTCCATTATAACATACAGATACCTCTTCGGAGTATGAAACAAAATAGAAAGCTTACCTTTTTTGTTTTCTTAGTCTTCCACTCTTAGCAGAGGGTAGATGAGAATGGCATTCTACTTCTCTTCAGGAATGGTAGGATGCGTTAATATTCTTGTGAATGGGTCAATATGGAATATTTCAAGTTGAATTTCTCTGGGTGTAAGTGTGAGGATGGTTTTATATTGTTGTTATAGTTTTGCCAGTGTGTTTTGGTGGTGGCAGTGGTGTGGTCCACAGATCTCAAAGGGGTATGAGAGGGAAAACAGTAAAAAATATTAGTAATAACAATGATAACAGCGAATATTCCTTGAAAATTTCCCATGTGCAAGAAGACAGAAAATCACTTCCTTTTCATATTCTCCTCACTAGTGATTGGGTTCATTACTTAGAGCTTCTCAGAAGATAAGATCCATAAGTAAATTTGTGACTCTAATGGTATTTTGACAGTACTCAGAAGAAAATGATTGTTGCATTAATTCAGTGTAAGTATAAAAGGAAGCTTTCCATAAGAACAGAGTAGATGATTCATATTTGTACTTATTTTTACCTAATAAAGTACCACTTGTCTTGGATGAATGTCTCTATTAAATAATGGCAGAGAATAAAATGACAATAATATATCTCTTTTCTCTTATCTGTGCTGGAGAAAGGGGAACAGTACAAGGCAATGCCTGAAAGCACCCAGCCCCTATTTGATGGAGCAATTTTCCCCTTGCAATCAGTTGCTACTTGAAGTTAGTGACGATCATCATTTTTTCTCCTTATTCATATTGTTAAATGCTGAAAAAGCACCTCTGCCCCCGTTTCCGAAGAACTAAAGAAAATGTTTCTTCCTTGCATCTCCTCTTTGAAGCCAGTGAGAGTTCTGCAAAAAAGAAAAAAAGATACAAACTTTGAGCTCAAAGAAATACTGTAGCCTCAGTAGTTTACTAATAAAGTTGATAGTTTTAGGGAAAAAATTCCCATTGGGCAGATCCATATGTGGCAAAGTAGTCCCAGAATGAATGTAAATCTTTTCTGGAGTTGTTCCACGTATTGATTTAAAAGGGACTTCATTTTGTTTTTATTTTAATATAAAATATACTTTTGTGTACTTGTGGATAATTAAAATAGAGCATGAAATAAATCAACACTGAGAAAACACCTGAAGATAAAATATTTTTCTTCTTGACAAAAAAATGAAGATGAGGAAAATGTGCAAACTCATTACAGTTGTAAACCTTGTTATTTGGAGCGGATGGAGGACCCATCAGACAATCATGAGCCCACTCTTTTAATGAGGTTACTTTTAAGATGCTTTCTGATTTTCCACTGACCTACTTCCAAAATATTTTTTTCAAGTTCCAATAATGTAAAATAAGCATCTCAGACAGCCTGGAACACAAACAGGAATTAGAGGATTTTCTTCTCTACGATGGATGCAGGTTTATAGTTCAAATGGTAATAGTTGCTTATAAAGATTTTCTTTAAATAAAGGTATGATATTCTTGATACAAAGATGAATTGTGTTAGATTATGTGTTGTGATGCTTAATTTTATATGTCAACTTGATTGGGCCACAGAGTGCCCAGACATTTGGTCAAAAATCATTCTGAATGTGTTTGTGAGGGTGTTTCTGTATGAGATTTATATTTGAATCAGTAGACTGAGGAAAGCAGGTTTGCCCTTCTAAAGTGAGTGAATCCAATCAACTTAAGGCCTGAGTAGGACAAAAAAGTTGCAAGTAAGAACAAACCCCTGCCTGACTGCCTTGAACTGGGAAATCAGTCCTCTCCTGCCTTTGGACTAGAATTGAAACATTGGTCCTTTTCTTGTTGGATCTCCAGCCTGCAGACTTTCAGACTAGAACTTACACTATCAGCTTCCTGATTCTCCAACTTGGTGACTGCAAATCTTGAGACTTCTCAGCCTCCGTAATTGCGTGAATCAATTCCTTATAATAAATCACTTTATATATGTAATTGGTTGTGTTTCTCTTGAGAGCCCTGACTAATACATGTGTGGACTCACTTGAAATATATGTGTTTAAATGCATTCTGATATTTATTTACACACATTTGTATATGCAATGTATTATGTGTACTGTAATAAATATTTGAAATCACATTATATATTATATAGAGAGGACAGAGCAATGAACACAGGAAGAGGTAAGGTGATGACTAGAAAGTCATCAGAAGTTACCAAAAAAAGTAGAAAAGGAGTATGTACTTTGTAAAGTCAAAGCTCTAGTTTCCTCTCTTAGTTTAAAATTTACTAGTAATCCAATCTCAGGTATGTTTAGAGAGGGTGGGAAGGGTGTGCAGCCATCCCTTTCAGTTCTATATCAAAGTTTAGGACATTTAGAGGAATTCAAGTGGTTGAGTAGTGCCAGCATTGAGAAAATGAGTAGTGAGAAAATCTTGGGGAGTCCACATTAGTCACCATTTTCCCTAGGTAGTAAGACCCAGATGGGAGCCTACAAAAGGAAGAAGGAAGGCACAAAAGAAACAAGAGTCCAGGGTCTCACCATCACCCACTGAGGTCAGAATAAAGCTTTGATTTCTGAGGAAACCAAGAAAACTAGAAAGGTTTTCATAACTTTATTTTGCATCCTAGGAAGAAGACCATTCCTGACACTTGGTGTAAATGCTCGACTAATTGGGAATATATTCAAAAATTGCTTGGGTCACTGGATTCCTGAGGTGGTGAATTCTAGGTCATAATTTGGTTCATAAGTATCATCTTTTTCATGAAGAATTCTTTTCTTCTGGCTAGAATTGACTACTTCTGTCCTTTTACATTTATTTAAGAACATTAAAAAACATTTCAATTAATTTAATTTTTAGTTAAGATATATATATTTATCTTGAAATCCATATACACGGATATTATAAAGTGTAATTGTGTATGTTATAACATTGTTATGTACCCTATCACATGTCTCATGGTTCTGGATCTCGGAATATTTTATTTTTATTTTGCATTTGTTTTCTTACACTTTACTAGGAGCCACAAAAAACCAAAGCTACTTTACACACACAAACATGCACATGCACACATAGAAGGATATATACATAGCTTTCTGTTGACACAATTTTATTGTACAAAAAAGTCACATGATTGGCTTGTGAAAGCATACGCTGCTGTGTCACACCTCCAGAGTTTCTAATCCAGTGTGTCTGGGATGGGGCTGTGGAATTTACTTTTCTGAAAATTTCCTGGATCATCTCAGCAACCACATTGAGAAATACTGCCCTAGCACAATGCTTGGCAATTAGTAAGGCAGAGATTAAATTCTTAATGAATGCACAGAGAAATGGCATTCTTGATAACGCTTTCTTTGGAGCTAGGCTCAAAAACCAAGCTCAACTTGAGTTATTAAGTAGAGAGCTTACGAACATTTAGCTGATGGAGCTTGAATAGAATGGGGAGAGGGAGAGGAAATTGGCTAAAGATTGAAGCAGTCATTGATAAAAATATTTTAAAAGTTAATAATATGATTATTAATTCTACAAATACCTTAAGTTTGGGCTTCACTTTTTCTTTCTTTCTTTTTTTTTTTTTGGTGTGGAAGATTGGCTCTGAGCTAACATCTGTGACAGTCTTCCTCTATTTTGTATGTGGGATGCTGCCACAGCATGGCTTAATGAGTAGTGTCTTTGTCCAAACCCAGGATCCAAACCTGTGAAGCCCTGGCCACTGAGCAGAAATCCTACAATTAACTATCATGCCACCATACCAGCCCCTGTGCTGCATTTTTACCAATGGATCAGTAAATATATTTATTGATCACCTGCTCTAAGTCACTAGTAGTGCACTCATTAAAGGTTATGGGCTAATTTTGTATTAGACAGCTTTTGTATTGTTTTTCTTGCATGTTAACTGCTGGCATCTTAAACATTGAGTTTTCTGGTTATATACCACTGCAAACAAAAATAATCATATTTTAAAATTTGGCTGACACATGGGAGTTGTAGTGTAGAAGAAACTAAGGGTATTTTTAAATGGCCTCGGATTTATACATTAGCTGAGCATTAAACAGAAATATAACAATACATGTGCTTGGGGATCACTGTAGAAATAGCAGGAAGAAATATTAAAACAGAAATAGGAAAAAATAATTCTTTTTGGAGAGTGAGGACAAAGTGAGGAGAAATGGGGGTAGAGCATATGAGTATTCATCAGAAGACATTCTAAATGTTTGTTTTGTAAAGATGTGCATTTATTATTTTGATGATAAAAATACAAAAATAGATATAGCCAAACACATAGAACACATGTAAATAATTATGCTAATTTTCATCTAATTTTGGGGTTCCATAGTCACTTTCTTTGTGGAAAAATTGATATGTTCTTTATCACCTATTTATCATTTAATCACAATTATCTTTTCATTTATTCCCCCTAACGTACATTTTTAAGATTTTTGTCTCCCGAAGTGTTTTGGAAATTTTTATTAATACAGCAAATCTAAAGAATACAATGAGTATCCATTTATCTTTAACCTAGATTTACCAACTGTAAACTTTTACCACATTTAATTTTCTCCCTACTCTATATGTATATAATTTACATGCACACAAGCATATGTGCATGTGTGTCTGTAGTGTTATTTTGTAAGTTATAGACATTACATTCCACTTTTCACACTTCAGCATGTGCCTTCTGAGAATAACTTCCTGCACAACCACAGTAATGTCATCACACCTCTAACATTTCAATTAAATTCTGTTGTCACTAAATATGAAATCCACATTCAAATTTCCTCAATTACTCTGAAAGTGGCTTTTATTGTCTTTTTTTTTTAAATTCAGGATCCAATAAAAGTTTACATATCAGGGGCCAGCCGGGTAGCTCAGCAGTTAAGAGGACACATTCTGCTTTGGCAGCCAGGGATCCGCCAGTTCAGATCCCCAGTGCAGACATGGCACTGCTTGGCAAGCCATGCTGTGGTAGGCGTCCCACATATAAAGTAGAGGAAGATGGGCACGGATGTTAGCTCAGGGCCAGTCTTCGTCAGCAAAAAGAGGAGGATTGGCAGCAGATGTTAGCACAGGGCTAATCTTCCTCAAAAAATATGAATAAATAAGCTTACATATTGTATTTGATTAGTGTCTCTTTAATCTCTTTAAATCTAGAAAGTTCTTCAAGCTTCTTTCCATAATATTGACCTTTTCGAGGTATCAAAGACCACTCTTTTGTATAATCAACCATATTCTGAATTTGCCAGTTTATTTACTCATGATCAGTTTCACACTAAACATTTTTTGGCGAGAATACTATATAGATGATATAGAGCACTATTTTTGCATTGTCAGGAGGCATATAATTTCAGATTGTCAAAACATTGGAGATGCTAACATTTGATAAATTGGTTAAGGTGGTAAGCACCAGATAGCTCCATTTTAAAGATATATTGTCCCTTTATAAGTACAATTTGTAAGCTACACGTGAGGTGATATTTTGAGACAATATAATTGTTTTATTCCCTATTTTCACCAAATGATTTTGATTACATGAAGATTCTTGCCTACGTATTACTTTGGTGGTCACAAAATGATGGTTTCCTAGTTACAGCATATTTTCCTTTGAGACGTGGCCTCAATAGTCTTTGAGTGCCCCCTTGCCTTCTGGCAGAAACAAGGTACTTCAACTTGATATTATATTTTTCCTGCCCCAGACTCAAAATCAGCAAAGTTTATAATGTGACTCTAACTTTTAAAAGATAATGGCATTTAGAAAAAATATCTGTATTAGATGATTGTTCTAGGAAGTTTCATTGGATAAAATTAGAAAAAAATTTATGTTTATATATATACTTATAAATATTTGAGTTCATGTTGACATTTCCAACTCATATTTAAGAATGAAAAGTTTTTCCTTTCTTACTTTTTAAATGTATTTGTACTAATTTTCTCTTAGAGAGGAAATCTTGGTTCTTATTAACATTATTATGTTTGCTTATTTATTTCACATTACAATGTTCATGAAATAATTTCATAATTACAATACCAGTAGTACTGCTAAGTATAAACTGACTAATTAAAGTTTAAGATTTCCTGTTAGTTATGTTTGCCATTAGAGTATATCCCACTAAGGATATGAAATCCTTTTACTATTTAAAAAATTCACTTGAGAGGAGGTTTTCACTTGAAATGTAGAGAGAATAAGGAAAAGCATTGCTTCACTCTTACAATAAGAAAAAAGCTGGACAAAATGCAAATCTTTCTGAAATCCATCAGAAAACTAAGATGAAGGGTAAATAAGTAACAGGAAATCTGGGGAGAGACAAGAACCTTCAGAGAGATAAAGGGCTGAAGATTTGCTTGCTTGGGCAGATGCTGCCAGAACCACGTAAGCTAGTAAGAAGATTAATCTAGAATTTTTTAATGAATTGCTAGAGGTCAATTGTTGGCTAGCATGGAAATCTTGGACACAGAGGGATTTGACCTTCTTGTAGGCTTTCCCTCATAGGTTAGTTTGGTGAAAATTTTGAGAAAGTTTCTCCCACAATGATGGCTAGGAGTGGATATCAGTCCAGATCCATCTTCTCTCTTCTATCTCTTTTATCTGTGAACCAAAAGCCTGACTCTGCAGAAGAAAGGGAAAGTAAAAATAACCATAACTGTGGGATCTGGTGGAAATACAATGCAGCTAAGTGGAGGTGAATTGGAAGAGAAAAATTAAAAGCTCTACCTATATGGAGAGGCAGGAATATATGCTATGATCAGTTGTCCAAACTGAAGGAGGGACAGAAGACACTTGAAGACCACAACCCCAAAGTTTCACAGTGTCTGAGTCATTACAAGACTTGATCAAAATATCAAAGAACATTTCCCTGTGCTACATCACTATGCTGACAAAGAACAAGGGGAATTACAAGAAAAATTTACAGTGAATGCAGCTTAAAAAGTAACAAGAGGTAGAGTCTAATTGAGAAGCAATACAAAACAAAAATCCAAAGCAAAGCAGAGATGCTCAAAGGCAAGAAGGAAGAAAACTTTGACAAAAATTTTATGACAAATTAGTGCACACACTAAATGCAAGGTATTATAGGTAACACAAAGTAAACAAGTAGAATATAAAGCTTGCGGTGTACTCAGGATAAGGTTATCAAAACCAAACTTCATACTCAGCTCAACTACTGATTACGTTAACAAAAATTCCCATTAAAGCCCTAGGAGAAAGAAAGGCTTGGTCGTCTTCAGTCATAACAGTATCTAATGTCTTATACAACCTGTCCAGTTTCCAATGAGGAAAAAATACAGAAACATAGGAAAAAACCAACAAGATAAAAGAGAGTATGAAAGAATGAATAGCACAATCATCGGAATCCAACTAAAGCATAAATTTATAAGAGGGATAGAAAGTCAAATAAAGAATATTCAAAAGAACTTAAAAACCTGTAATGTGATGGTCTTTTGGCAAGATCATCAGTGGACTCAATACAGGCAAGAAAAGAATCATTGAACTTAAAAGATAGGTCTGTAGAAATTACCCAATCCAAAAATAAAGATAGATTAGGCAGAAAACAACATAGAAGAGCTATGGGACAATGTAAACCATTCTAAAATACATGTAGTCAGAAATCCAAAAGGAAGAAATAAAGAAAGGAGAAAATAAAATGGAGCAGAAGAAATATTTAAATAAATTATGGCCAAACTTTTTCCAAAATTAATGACAGATTCCAAACCACAAATTCGAAAAACTAATAGAACACCAAGTAGCACAAACATAAAAATAATTTGCAATGGCATATTATCACATTCAAACTACTAGAAAACAATGAAAAAATCTTGAAAGGAATGAGAGTGGAACCACTATCTACAGCAGAAAGGAGTAAGAACTACAAGTGACTTATAGTCATAATCCACACAAGCAGGAAGAAAATTTTTTTAAAAAATTAAACGCTAAAAGAAAAAAATTAGTGTCAATCCATAATTATATATCCAAAGAAAATAGCCTTCAGATTGAAGGGAAAATAATGATTTTCTAAGACGAAAAAGGAAAAAGAAAAAAAAGGAAAAAAGCCTGAAAAAATTGTCCAACAGACTACTCTACAAAGAACGCGAAAGGAAGTTCTACTGTGAGAAGGAAAATGATCTAGATCAGAAATTTGGATCCATACAATGGAATGAAATGGACATATTGATAAAGGTTTCAATTTTCCATTTATATGACGATACTAAATTGATCTATACACCTACCAACAGAGCTTTGTATATGAGGTATATAATCGATCTGAAAGGTGATATAGACATACATACAGTTTTAGTTGGAGATTTCTATACTCTTCTCTCTGTAATTGATAGAACAAGTAGAGAGAAATACGATAGGTTATAGAGACCTAAAGAAAATCATTAACAATGTGGACAAAGGTGGCATTTATAGAATACTCCACAAAGAGCAGAAATATACATAATCTTCTTAAGTGTACAGGAACGTTGACCTAAATACTCTATATGGTGATCCATAAAACAAATCTTATAAAATTTTAAACAAACTAAATCGTATGAATTAATTTTCAGTCCATAACAAAATTAAAATAGAAATCATAAGAGAAACATATCTGGAGATCCCCAAAGAGTTGGAAATTAAGTTACACACCTCGAAATAACTCATAGGTCAAAGAGAATGTCTCAAGGGGAAAAAGTAGTTTTAACTAAATGAAAACGAAAATACAACATATGAAACTTCTTGCCCTTTAGATAAATAGTGCTTGGAGGAAAAATAATGGCACTAAGTTATTATATTAGAAATAAAGATAATTTAAAATAAATAATCTAAGCTTTTACCTTAAGAAACAAGAGAAAGAGGAGCAAATTAAACTCAGGGCAAGCGAATAAAAATAAAGACAAGAGCGGAAATAAGTAAAATTCAAAACAAAACAATAGACAAAATTAATGAAAAAAGAGTTTGTTTTCTGAAAGCACCAATACAGTATATGAACTTCTACCAAGGATGACCAAAAAATAAATAAATAAATAAAGACACAAATATCAAATATCAGGAAGAAAAGAAGAGATATTCAGACTTCAAAGGATAAGTGAATACTACAAACAACTTTATGCCCATGAATTCAATGAAATGGACAAATCTTTAAAATACCCAATAAAACTTACTCAGGAAGAAATAGGTAACCTGAACTGTTCTGTAGTTATTAAAAAAAAAATCCAAATTTGTAGTTTAAAACATGCCCAAGCCTATATGTTTCCATTTATCAATTCTACTGAATTTGTAAGAAAACAATAACAATTCATGCCATAATTGAAAAAATCTCAAAGAAAAGTTTTACAAATGGAGAAACGTATCATTTTTATGAATGGAAGATACAATATTATTAAGATATCAATTATCCCTAATTTGATCTGGAGGATTAATAAACTTCTAATCAAATTTCTACAAAATTTTAGTTAATTTCAACAACTAATTCTAAAATATACATGGCAAGGCAGAGAAACTAGAATAGACAAATATTTCTTTAGAGAAAAACAAATATTCAAATCCCATGATATCCTTCCACAAGACTTAATATAAACTACCATAATCAAGATTATGGTTTTGGTGAAAGGATATATCTATACATCAAATAGAACAGAACAAAAAGGCCAGAAATTGACCTACACAATATAGAGAAGTGATTTATGATGAAAATGTAAAGACAATTTAACAGAGAAGAGATACTATTTTCAACAACTGGTACTAGAATAATTGGACTTCTTTGTTCAATAAGTGAGTAAATATAAATAAAACAAACACCGTTAGCTTCTATCTCACACTTTTTGCAAAACTTAACTCCTAATTGATTATAGACATAAATGCAAAAGATATAGCTATAAAAGTTCTCCAACCAACTATGATAGTCTGATAATCTTGAATTTGATAATGTTATTACACCAAAAGCATTATCCATAAGAGAAAAAAATGATAAGCTGAATTTATCAAACTTAGGAGGTTTTACTCTTTAAAAGAAATTGTTACAATTGAAAAGACAAGCCACAGACTGTAAGAAAATATTTGCAAATTGCATATCTTATCAAAGACTTATGCAGGATATTAAATCTAAAAAGTCCCTTAATTCCCAACAATAAGAAAATACACAACCCAATAAGAAAGGGCAGAATACCTGAACAAACACTTCACCAACAATGGTATTTGTGTGGAAAATAAGTATGTTAGATGATTCTCAGCAACACTTTTGTCACTAGGGAAGCAAAAATTTAAACCACAATAAGATGACCATAGTCACCCGCTAAAATGGCAAACCGAAGGAAAAGAAAACCAACATAAAAACCACTGACAATATCAAAAGCTGATAAGGATGCAGAGCAACATAATTTTTCATTCATTACTGGTTCCAGGGGAAAATGTCACCGTCTTTTTAGAAAACCATTTGACAGTTACCTATAATGTTATATATATTCTTACCATAGGACCCAGTAATACCACCTCTAGATTTTTATGCAAGTAAACTTAAAACTATATGCACACCAAAACATATACGGAAATATTTATAGCACTTTATTCATAGTGACCAAAAACTGGAAACAACCTAGATGTCTTTTACAGCTGAACGTATCAACAATCTGTGGCACACCCATGCAATGGCACACTACTCAGCAATAAAAAGGAATACATTATCAATTTTTATTATCAGCATGGATGGATTGTAAACACATTTTGATAAGTGAAAGAGCAAGACCCAAAGGCTATTTATTGTGTCGTTTCTTTTATCTGGTTTTCTTGAAAGGTACAGCCATAAGCAATAGAAACAAAGACTAGTTTTTACCAAGAGTAGGGGGAATGGGAAAAGATTAACAACAAAGAGGCCACATAAGGAGATTTTTATTGTGATTGAACCATGTTTATGATACCGTGGTGGTGGATACATGTGTCTGCGCACTTTTCAAACTGATACAAATGTATATCACAAAGGGCGAACTTTACCGTATGCAAATTTTAAAAGATCAACCAGGATGTTGTGGATTACCAAGACGAAATGTGAACTTGTGACAAACGGATAAACTCTTTTGCAAATGTATTTGATATCTGCACCAAAAGAGGTAAGTAAAAGGAGATGCCCTAATAACTTTGGAAAAGCGTGATTTGACTGTATTCTATAAGGCTAACAATAAAAATAACTGTACTTGAACTTTCTGCTTAGTTTATAACTTTGTTTCTCACGGAGATACAAGTTAGAAATTTTGAAAATCTTTTGCATGTAGACTAGATTTGAACAAATAATCAAATAAATCATGGAAAATAGAAACCAGGTTTCTTGCTACACAGAAGGAAATTATAAATAAGCATGGGGGGAAGAGGCTAGAATAATGACTGTGATATTCAATTTGTTGGACATCATTATGCACTCCAGTTGATTTTATCATACATACAGATAAGAAAATAAATACAGATGAATGTCTACCTGGGTTATTATACATACATATATTTCTTAGATTTCTCTGCTCAGATGATCTAGAAACAGGGTACCACAGTAACAATGAGCAAAACCTAGGACACAGATTTGGTTTCTAAACACCATTCACCAATGAAAAAAACAGGCTTATTGAAGAAATGGCTGATCCTAGCAATAGAGAAAGGAAAATATGAATCTGATGCATCTTGTATTTCCACAAAGTAAGGAAAACAAAAATAAGAGCATGTGGAAAGGACACAGGAACCAAGCTGAAGAACTCTTAATAGCCAAAATGGGAACAATCTGAGTAACAATATAAACAATGATAAAACTATAATGAATTACAACCAAAATAATAAAATAAGTACCAGTGAGTTCCTACTGATATAAATAAATGGTAGCATAAATAGATAGATGAATGAATGGGGAGAAGAGCCACCTGCTGCTTACAGAAAATATCCAATTATAAACATTGAAGGAATGAGAGATTCCTTTCTAGTCCCAGAAAGTCACCATTAAAACATCAGTGTAATAACAGCCGCAGGCAAACACGTTGATGAATGCTATAACCAGTGTGTTGGAAATCTTGTGAACAAAATTCCGTTTTAATAGAATCAAAATTCCCCCTCAAATTATGTATTAATTAATGTGTTGGTTTTAACATATGTCCACACATCGTTTGATAACTTTCCCTTGGGGGAGTGGAGTTTAATTCCTTCTTCTTGAGTGTGGAATGGACTTAGGATCTCACTTCTAAGAAGTCACTTCTTGCAAGAGGAATATAGTAATTTTTCAGGAGAGATACTAGCACACACCCCCTTAACCAAGTGATTCATGTTAACATCACCAGCAGCAACTCGCACTGCTATCATATATCCCTTTTGATACAATGAGAAGGGAACTTCCCATTTGTGGGGTTCTTCCTCCAAATCCATATCCTCCGTTAAATCATGACAAAACCTCAGACAAACCCAAATTGAGCGATATTGTGAAAAATAGCTTGACTGGTACCTTTCAAAACTGACAAGGTTATGAAAGACAGGGGGAAAAACCAAGAAACTGTCACACATTAATGTTGGCTATGGAGTCATAAAGACTAAATGCAGTGGGTGTTATGAATTAGATCCTGACAGAAAAAGAATATTTGCAGAAAAACCCATGAAATTTGAATAAACCTGTTAATAATACTGTGCCAATGTTAATTTCACAGTTTTCATAAATATGCCATCATTATGTGAAATAACATTTGGGAAAATGGGAGACAATTAGTACTATCTTTCCATCTCTTCTGTAAATATAAAATGATTTTAAAATCACATTTTTATAAAACTAGGAAAAAATTTTGTTGAATTTTTTTTTCCATTTTGTAGTCATATCATCAGTTCTACATACACAAGAGGTCATTTGTCTCATTTTCCAATTGAAGGTTCAGTTTTTTCATCTTTATAATTTAATTTAATTTTTTTTCTGGTATTTAGAAAATTTACTTTTATATACATCTTTAATTTTATGCTAAAACCTTTTTTCAAACTAAAGTTTCCCCTGGCGTTGTCTTGATTGGAAAGGCTATCTTCTGTTAGATTTCTCAGAGTGGGTTAAGTATAATATTCCATAACTTTTTGCATGTTTAAAATTGTTTTTCTGCAATCTGTATTATTTCAATCAGTTTGTCTGAATATGATGTGTATTTTTAATTAACTTCATTTCTTATTCATTTTTTCTTCCTCGTTTCTAATACATTGTCCCGCCAACAGGCATATCACAATGTGGCACAATGCAGAGCAATCTCCTTGAAAATCATTGAATTAATTGCCTGTATTTCATTTTTGTTACATTGAATCACGTACTACAGGATGGATGTCTTATGTTGTTATATAAGAGGATCACATTATGCCAAGATGAGGTTAAGCATGGTACCATGTGACCTCTATTCTGCCTCTTATCTTTGTTTTTCATTTTTCCTTCTTTGTCCTCATTTTGCCACATTCCTTTTGTATCATTCTCACTTTTTCCTCCCAAACACCAGGATTAGAAATTTATCTCACCATCGGCTTTTGTGAAATGTAATGCTGAACATATGACGGTGTTTGACTAAACAATATTAGTTGTCCTATAAGTATTTACTATAGGAATCAAGCAAATGTACAATGACTCAGTTAATCATTCTGAATTACTTAATAAAAAACCAAGGTGATGGTGAAATCATTCACCTTGGTTTTTCTTTTAACATGTGGGTATTCTACACAGAGACCCAATAGAGACCATCTTACGCTTTGCTGGTATCTATCAAAAATGTCTGTTTAATCCCTTAATTAGTTGATGCATATTTATTCATCCAGTCAATGAAAATTTTGTTTTGATCTCTTAATATGTTCTAGATCCAGGGGTTATGGCAGTGAAAAAAAAAAAGAAAAGAAAAACCTTCTTGGGGTGGCCTGTGGCATAATGGTTGGGTTCCTGGGCTCTGCTTCAGTGACCCAAGCGTTCGCAGGTTTGGATCCTGGGCACAGATTTACATGCTGCTCATCGAGCCATGCTGTGGTGGCATCCCACATACGAAAAACAGAGCAAGATTGACACAGCTGTTAGCTCAGGGACAATCTTCCTCAAGCAAAAAGAGGAGGATTGGCAACAGATGTTAGCTCAGGCCCATTCTTCCTCACACCCACACCCACACACACAAACCTTCCCATCATGTAGACAAGCAACACAGCTCAACAATGGAACAAGGTGAAGTTAGCATTGAAAGCAGAGCATTTTAGAGGTAGGACTATAAGTTAAGTTCCCATGCATACTCCTCTACAAAAAAAAAAATGCAGCAAATAAGAGAACTCAGAAGGAAAGAACTGGGGCACTGCAGTAAGAGCATGTGTATGGAAAGTAGATACCATGTGTTACCATACCTCAAGCAGGCATGTGGACACCAAGAAAAATCTTCTCATGCACTGATTGGACTGCCTCTCTTTACATACTGTATTGCATCTTAATTGGTAAGTTATACTTTATACAGGCCCATTAAATCTAACATATATATTATGTATATACATTCATATAATTTTTTATTATGAAATAACAGATTAATAGAAAGTTGCAAAGACAGTGCAGAGAGGTCTCATGTATGCTTCACCCAATTTCCTCCAAGGGTTACATCCTACATAATTATAGTGCAATACCAAATCCAGGAATTTGACTTCAGTACATTGTATATGGTTAATTCCATCTTTTTATTATGTGTGTATATTTATGTAGCCACTACCACACTATGTTAACATACAGAGCTATTCTATCACCACAAATGTCTTCCCCATGATATCTCTTTACTGTCATACTCATACCCCTCCCAAAACCATCCCATAGCTCCTGGCAACCAGTGATCTATTTTCAATCTCTATACTTTTGTTGTTTTGAGAATGTTACGTAAATGGAATTATACAGTGTGTGACAATTTCGAGACTGGCTTTTTTCACTCAGCACAATGCCTGTGAGATGTTTCCAAGTTGGTGGGTACGTCAATAGTTCAGTCCATTTTATTTCTAAATAGAATTCCATGGTATGGCTGTACCACATGGTTTAACCATTCACTTATTTGTTGTTTCCCGCTTCAGCTATTCCAAATAAACATTCTATGAACAACCACACAGAAGTTTATCTATGGACATGAGATTTCATTTCTGTGGGATAATTGCCCAGTAGTATAATTGTTAGTGCATATGTTATGCGTATGCTTAATTTTTGGAAGAAACTGAAACTATTTTCCAGAATGGTTATACTATTTCACATTCCTACTAGCAAAATATGAGAAGTCCAGTTTCTTTGTATATTTGCCAGCATTTCGTATAGTCACTGTTTTCAATTTTAGGTGTGTAATATTATCTCATTGGAGTATAACTTTGCAACTCTCAATGGCTAGTGACATAGAACATGTTTTCCTATGCTTATTTACCATCTACAAATACTCTTAAAGTTGCTTCATGTTTTTTCCATTTTCCATTACAAATTAAGTTTGTAATTTTCATAAAGTCAGCTGTCTATTTTAATTGACTGTGTTTTTGATGTCATGTCTAGGACCTCTTCACCAAACCCTAGGTTCAGAAAATTTTCTCCTCTGTTATCTTCTAAAGATATCTACTTTAAATTTAAATCTATAATCCATTTTTAGTTAATTTTTTGTATCAGTTTCGGCGTTTAGGTCAAGGTTTAATTTTTGCTTATGGAGAGCCATTGCTCCAGCACTATTTGTTGAAAAGGCTTTTCACCTTTGTCAAAATCAGTCAGCCATATTTGCATGGAGCTATCTCTGAATTTTCTTCTGCTCAATTGATCTGTCTCTTTATCTCACTGCAAATACTACTCTGTCATAACTATTGCAGCTATGTAATGTCTCTAAGTTGTCTAGACTTATCCCTTGTTAAGCTTCTCTTTTAGAATGCTGGCCATTCTAGTTCCTTTGACTTTCCATAGATATTTTAGAATAAACTAAAGTATATATCTACACACACAAACACACAAAACCTTGCTCAGATTTTGATAGGAATGTATTAATCTTGTATATCAATTTGCAGAGAATTGACATTTTTACTATATTGAGTTCTTTAATCCATGGTATGTCTCACTATTTATTTAGATCCATTTTGAGACAGCTGTCTCATCATTTAAATTCTCTTTTCTTTCCTTCATCAACATTTTATAATTTTTAGCATACAGGCACTGTACATGTTTTGTTAGATTTAAACTTCTCTTTCTTTTTTTTCCCGAATGGCTGTAAATGGTATTGCATTTTAAATTTTGGATTCCATAAGTTTACTGTTAGTATATAGAAACACAATTAATTTTTGTATGTTGACCTTATATCCTGGGGCGTTCCTGGACTTTATTAATACTTGAAGTCTTTTTAAAAAAATAGATTCCTTAGAGATTCTTATGTAGACCAGGTTCCCATTTAGGCAGCCACTTATACCAACCTGGCTAGGAAGGGCAGAGATGGCTCATCATCTCTTCTCCTCAAGTGGTCTCCACTGAGACATTGGAGAAATTAGCCTTGTGCCCACTAAGCACTAATGAGAGTTGTGACTCTGCACTATATCTCCTGTTACTCTCTCCAAACACACAGGAAAAGAGACTTCTTGTTACCTACGGGTGGGAGTAAAGTGCAGGGTTTCTTTGCGGTAATCACCTAATCTGAACAGAGGGGTGGTCTCACTACTACTCTTCGGGATGAAAGTGCTGGCTCCCAACTATGCCTTCTCTGACATCACCCTGACTATGAGTTTGGGGTACCTTGTTGCACTCTGGTAAGAGTGCAGTTCTGGTTTTCCTCTAAGTCTTTGTTGATGGGGTGAGAGTAGGGCCTCAGGATTTTGTTTTTCTTTTTTTTTTTTTTGGTGTTTACCTGGAGTAGAGTGGTTATTTCCAAAATATTCTGTCCTGAAACACTGCTGCTTGGTCCATGGTTGAGAAAGCAGGCTTTTCTCTTTTATTTATTTTTATTTTTATTTTGGATGTACATCATATTTTGAATTCTGTATACATTACACCATGTTCACCACTCGAACACTAATTATAGTGCATGCCCTCACATGTGAGCCTAATCACCCCCTTCTCTTTTGGTTTTTTTTAAATCTGTGCACATTGGTATCTCCGGGTTGCTGGCTTCTTCATATTTAGTCTGAGATATATGAGACAAAAAGAAAACCCGGGAACTTAACTACTGTGCTAGTGTTCAGTTACCAATGTCCCTAGCCAGGCTGTCTACTTTTCTTCACCATTTAGAGTTTTTATATGTTTGTGTTATATATAATATCCAGGATTTTCAGTTGCACTTTGCACTTCCAAGGAGGAATAAGAAAAAGTATGTCTAATGTATCTCACCAGGAACAGAATTCTCTGTAATATGCTTTTAATCAAACTATTTATTTAGTTAGAGATCCCAGAAAAATATTTGCCTGCAGCCACGAACAAAGTGAGGGATGGTCCTGTTCAGAACTGTAACATCGCCATACCTAGGAGCCAGATGGGCTGGAAGAAAATGTATTTTTAGCAAAGCATATCACCCCCACTAGAACTGGAGATCTCTTAGTAAGTACAAAGAGAAAATGGGTATTCAATAGGCAACCTGCTGTGTCTGCTACACATCCTTATTGTTTAACAACTTATTTTTAAATAGCAAGTGATATAGGAAGACCCAACGAGCTCTCAGTTGAAGTTTAAAAAACGTGCATATTTGTGAGAAAATATACATATATAAAACAGGTTAATGCCATGTTGTAATGTAGAAGAAACCAAACTAAAACACTGGAAAAGTGCAAAAGACCAGATACATATTTATTACAGCAGCAGGAGTGAGAGGGATGTGCCAGTTTCAGAGTCCAGATGACCCAGATGGAGACACGCATGTGCTCTGTGCAAGGTTAACTGTGGCAAAGGCCTTGGTCTCATGAGCCTCAGACATCCTCACTTCACTCAGGTGGAGAACAATCATAAAGGAAGCATAGAATGCCATTCTGAACTTGGCAAACTGTGGGGAAAATTCAAAGAATGTTAAAAATGTTGGAAAGGTGGAGGACATTTGATAAATATATTTGGCTTGTTATGTAGGTCAATGAATATTTCTGAAATACTTAAGGAAGTTCTGGAAATCCACCAAGAATTTTGAAAGGGTGGTGGTAATAAACAGAAAGATTGATTGACTGATCTTTAAACAAGCTCCTTAACTAAATGATACTAACAATTGATTATGTCACTTTAAAAAAACAATTTAGTCTTTATTGATTAACTACTCTATATCATATTGTACATCAAAATTCTATCTAAATAACATTTTCCCATAGTGTACTTTCAATCTCTAAGTATGTTATCTAAAATTCTAAATAAAATAATAAATTCTAAATATTTACTAAATACATATAAATGATGGAAAATATTTGAAAAGATTTGAACTGAAAAGTAAATCTTCCTTTCATTCCTGTATCCTGGTAACCCAGTATCTTTCCTCAAAGTTAATCATTATTTATATATTTTTACATAACATTCCAGAAATAATCATATATGTGTGCATAAGTATGTATGTACTCAAATGGCAGCATAATCAGCCTGTGATCATTTGTATCTCTATAACTTCATAAACAATATATCTTGGAGATTGTTCCTTACTACAACAATGGTGAGGTCTTGGGTTTTTTTACATATTTAGAAAAAACTTTATGTAGATAGTTTAAGACAACATATATAGGGAAATTGCCTTTCTTTTCTATCTCCACTGTTAGTTGCATGTATTATCATATTAATGTTTTTACAGTTGTTGCATTATAATTCAACAAACTGGTTATAATCTGTTTACACACCATTTTCCCACTAGACTATTTTCTTGCTCAGTTCCTTGAGATTTGGTACTGTACTTTTTCTGTGGTTCATTTCCCTCACATCTGACATAATACCCAGAATATAATAATGACAGCAATTGCCATTTATTGAGCGTCACGCACTAGAAACATGGCTATATGCTTTGTGAATATCTTATATAACCTGCTGAATATATCAGGCAGAGAGGCAAAGTTATTATCTTATTTTTAGAGATAATGAAAACAAAGTTTACAGAGGTCAGATAACTCTTTGTATAAGTGATGAGCATTTATATATGTTGCATCTCTTTCCTTCAAAAGTTTAATCCTAAATTCTTATTTCTCTGTAATTACACTGTATGTATTTCCTGCATCATTTAAAAAACAAATTAATAAACTGGTGAAGGGCCAGAATCAGCTGCTATCAAATCATGAAAACTCCATTTGAAACATGTGTTTTCATTTCTCATATGTATTTTGTAGTAAAGATTATTTTTTAAAAACCTAAATATGTGCTAAATATTTTAGTAGTGAAATTTACTCAGAAAGTTTAAATAGAATTTTTTAAATACACTTACATAATATCCAGTTTGTCTGGTTCCTAATACTATCAATTCACAAAAGATGCCCATTTTCTCACATGAAAGATTTCAATTTCAATCTGATGTTTTACGTTAAATTTACGTAAAGCTTGTGTATGTAGTTCACTGCATAAATCCAAAGTCTTGTATGGAATCGCTTATGCCATGCACCCAATTTCAGTTTTTCATTTTCTCACAGTTCTCCTTATCACCACAGGGAAAGTACAGAATTACGTTTCTGTAAGTCAAGTATGCCCTCTTTAGCCTATCTCTTCTGCTGAAACTCCGGACAAGATGCAAAAAATCAAATACCTGAGGACCCTTAAAATTAAATTGTAGATGAGTCAAAACTGAGAGAACTAATCTGTATGTGGGTGAGGTTCTCATTTTTTGTTTCTCTTGCAGCTTTACCTTGAGAAAAAACTCAGGTCGTGAGTCTATGTAGCTGCAGATAGGCTGTCAGCTAAAACTCATATTGAAATCCCATTTTCCTAGCTACAGGATCAGGAAAGGGGATGCCTGTTCAAAGAAGGCGATGGGTATCTTTCCTCTTGTGGCGTTTCCAGTGGTAAGACTCAACCAAGGAGCTCCATGATTTTGGTGGTAAAAATTTGGGTAAATATAAAAAGCTATTGGCTTCTTAGGTTCTTTAAATATATATATATATATATACAAAAATGACCACATTGTTAGTATGGTTTTTATTGTATATAGATGTAAAATATATGACAGCTGTGAAATAAAAGAGAGTGGTGCTGGTAAAGAGTCTTAAATGTTTTTAAGACATCTAAATTCAATGTGAAGTACTAAAATATTAAACCAGACAGGCTGTAAATGTTAGGTATATACATGTTGTAATCCCTAGCACAACCACTAAAACAATAATATAAAGAAATATAGCCCAAAAGCCAGTATATAAATTAAAATGGAACACTAATTTATATAGTCTAAAAGAAAGAGGGACCAGAGGAACAAAAAGAAGACAGCACAAATAGAAAATGAATGAATGATAAACGGTAGGTCTAAATACAATTACAAATAATTGTATTAAATGTAAATGATCTAAACAGCAATCTAAAGACAGATTTTATCTGAGTGGCAAAGAATAAAAATGATTCAACCATATACTATATAAAAGAAACTCAGTTATAATATAAAGACATAGATAGGCTAAAAGTAAAAACACTGTAAAAGTATATATGATGCAAACAATAATCAAAAGAAAGCTGGAATGGTTAAATTAATATGAGACACAGTAAACTTTAGAACAATGACTATTACCAGGGATAACAAAAGACACTACACAATGATGAAAGAATCAATTGTCCACTAAGTCTTATCATTGCTAAATATATAAATACCTAATACAGAGCTTCAAAATAAATGAAGGAAAAAGTGATAGAACTAAAATGAGAAATAAAGAATTCCACAATCATAACTGGAAACTTTGACTCCTCTTTCCATAATCAAGAGAACAAGGAGACAGAAAACACGTGAAGGTACAGAAGATCTAATCAACACTATCAACCACCTGAACTAAACTGACATTGACATTGGTGTAACATGACAATGACAACAACATAAAAATTCTTTTCAAATGCGCATGGGACATCCACCAAGGCAAATCATATTCTGGGCCATAAAACAACAGTAATGAATTTCAAAGACTAGAAACTACACAAATTCTTTTATAAGACCATATTATATTAATATAAAAATCATAAAAGTAAATAATATAAAATAAATAATATATAATATTATATTAATATATATTACATATAAAAATAAATGATATAAAAATGATATCTACGAAATCCCAAAACATTTGGAAATTAAACTACTCACTTCTAAACCAGTGAGGGTTAAAAAGGAAGTCACAAGGGAAATTATAAAATGTTTTAAATTGAATGAAAATGAAAACTCTGTATTTCAAAAATATGGAATACAGCAAAAGCAGTCGTTAAAAGGAAACTTATGGTGTTAAATGCTTAACTTAGAAAAGAAGAGTGTTAAATCAATGATATAAGCTCCCACTTTAAGAAACTAGGAAAAGAGAAAAAAACCAAAATACAAAGAACATAGGAAAGAAAAGTATTAAAGTAAGAATAGATAGTAATGAAATTGAAAGAGACAATAGAGAAAATCAGTGAAATCAAAATCTGATTCTTTGAAAAGCAGAGTAAACCAACACATTTTTAAATTTTACTATATGAAACATATTTTAAATCAATTGTTCTCCAAACTTTTGCTATTTGAAAAATATAAAATATTCTAAAAAATTAGACATCAGTTGTTAACATTTGCTCATATTCTCTCTTTCTGTTTGTCTATCTGTCTCTCTCTCTCACACACACACAAGTATACACATACACTATCATCATTCATTCATTCCCTTTTGCTGAACACTTAGAAGTAACTTGCAGACATCAGAATGCTTACAAATGAAACACGCCTTTATATATCTACTAAAGATAGGAATATTCTCCTACATAATATCTCCAATAGTACCATCATGATACTAAAATTAATTTACCTATATTTAAATAAAATATGATTTATGCATAACATCTATATTAAAAATACCTAATTTCCCAGTACTGTCCTTTACAGCTAATTTATTGTAGATCCAAAATCCAATCGAGCTTCCCACATTGTTTTCTGTCATCATATCTTTTGAGTCGCCTTTAATCCGGAAGGGTTTCTCTGCTTTTATGGTGGGGAGGAATGTATTTCATTGACATTGAGTTTTGAGGAGTGAAGGCCAATTGTTTTGCAGAATGCATCACAGTTTGGACTTGTTTGGTGGTTTTGTGTTAGATTTAGGTTAAATCTTTTTGGCAGCACTATTTCCTACACAGTTCTGTCCTCCTCTTAATGCTTCATATGGAGTTAGTGTCCCTCATTAGTGATGCTGTTAAACTTGACCACGTGGTTGAGGTGCTGTAGCCAGGTTCCTCCCTTGGAAAGAAACTTTTCCTCTATGTTTAATGACATGTTTAATAAGTAGAGCTGTGAGTCACTATGTTTAGATTGTGTGAATATTCTCTAATAACTATTTAGGTTCCTGGGATTTTAGATTTTTTGTTCACAATTATAATTATTAGATAGTTGTCAAAAGATGATTTTCTAATTTTAGGATCTCTACTACATGTAGATAGCGTTGTTCATTAAAGAAAACTTTGATGTTTTTTCCATTTTCTGTTTCTCTCTCTCTCTTTTCCTTCCTTTCTTCCAATATCATTGAGAGTTTATAGATTATCTTTTTTATTCAATCTACCAATCACAATAATAACAATAATCAATTATTATCAATATTATTGTTGATGTTCAAATTGTCCTCAGCTAGCTTGTGTCCTTTTGACATGTTCTCATCATTTGGGGAGTATTTCTTTCTTTCTTGCACTCGTACTTCAACTCATATGTTCACTGCACCAAAACTTAATCAAAAATTTCATTTTTAGAAAAGAAAAGTTTCTATACCAAATGTATATAACTTAAAAAAAGCAAGGAGTTTATACGTACACCTCTTCTCTCAATGCAACATTACTGGATTCACCTTCCCAAATTAGATATTTGTATCTCTCATCTTCCACAATAAAAATAATATTCTCAACAATAGCAATGTGTTTACCTATTTGATCTATCCTACAACAAATATAAAAATTATAAGAACATTTACTCTAATACCACAATCTACAAGAAAATTATTAAATACAGTTCATGATTTCTTTAAGTGGCTTGAAGTGGGAACTCTATATTCACTTCGAAGAGTCAGAGAACGATTTTCAAATTACTTGGGTTAATTATTTTTTGTAAGTGGTTATTGTATTAGTTTGATACAGTTAGAATCATTAATCGTATTTGTGTCCAATCTATATTAATCAATCTTTCTTGATTTAATATAATCTTTTGAATATGTAAAACATTACTATGGCTTAAAAAAGTAAAAATTATCCAAAAAGGATTCCCAGAGATACGTCTTATATCTTCTATCATATTCTCCATTGTAGGTAACCAGTTTTATATTTCGTTCATTTCTGGTTTATCCTTCTTGTGTTCTTTTTCTTTTGGGGATATATATATATATATACACACACACATATACAATATATACATATACACCTTTAATATCTTTTAATAAAGATATATGTGTAAAAATTTTATATATAATAATAAATATACAGTCATGCACGGCACAAAGACATTTCTCTTAACAACAGACTGCATAAACAACAGGAGTCCCATAACATTAGTATCATATAGCCTAGGTGTGCAGTGGGCTATACCATCAAGATTTGTGTGAGTACACTCCATGATGTTCACATGACAATGAAATCACCTAATGATGTGTTTTTCAGAATGTATCCCTGTCATTAAGTGAAATACGACTGTACATAAATATTTTACTAAAAATATATATGTTTGTATATTCTACTTTCTTTTAGTTCCTTCTTTTAGTATTAGTAGGAAAAGATAAAAAACTATTTCCATTCTTTATTAGACAAAAGTATGCCAACTATGGATAATATTTTCTTTACGCTTATTTTTTTCATGTAAAATACCCTGAAAATTACTCCATTTCTATGTTAAAGATCTTCCCATTTTTTTATTTTACATCAGCATAGTACTCATTATATAACTGCACCATAGTTTATTCAATCAGTCTCCTCCATGAAGCTATTTAGGTTGTTTCCAGTATTTTGGAATTTTTTTCTGTATTTTTATGGGTATATACCCATGGGAAATTCAAAGAAGTGGACATGCTGGGCCAAAATGTCCTTTGTAGGTGAAGCATTGTTAGATGTTGCCAAATTCCTCTCAAGTATATTGTATCACTTTGTGCTCCCACCAGCAATGTGTAAGGCTCTTTGTCTCTGCACAGACTTGCCAAGAGTTTGTGGTCAGGATTTTGAGAGGCAAGAAACGGTATCTAATTGTAGTTTACAGTTCTCTTATTATCAATAAAGTTAAGCAATTTTTCATATGTTTAAAGTTCAATTCTTTTAAAGTGCAATTTTTTTTAAGGAACATCTCTTCATGTATTTTGTCCAGTTTTCTACTGAGTGCTTGGGCTTTTTCTCTGGTGGTTAAAAATTTATTATATATTAAAATTTTAGTCTTTTATTTGTAATATAACTGTAGCAAATACTCATTTCCGACTTTTCTTTGGGTTTTGATTTTGCTTATGTGTTTTCTTTATGTAATGCATTAACAATCTACTTGAGAGATAGGCCCCATGGCCAAGTGGTCGGATTTGTGTGCTCCACTTTGGCAGCCCATGGTTGACAGTTGAGATCCTGGGAGTGGACATGGCACCATTCATCAAGCCATATTGAGGTGGCATCCCACATAGCACAATCAGGAGGATCTACAACTAAAGTATACAGCTATGAACTGGGGAGTTTTTGGGAGAACAAGAAAAACAAGAAGATTGGCAACAGATTTTAGCTCAGGTGCCAACCAAAAAAAAAAAATATCTACTTAGGGGTTGGCCCCATGGCCGAGTGGTTAAGTTTGTATCCTCCATTTTGGAGGCCCGTGGTTTGCCTGTTTGGCTTCTGGGCGTGGACCTAGCACCTGTCATCAAGCCATGGTATGGAGGCATCTCACATACAAGAATTAGAATGAGTACATCTAGGATATACAACTACATACTGGAGTTGTGGTGAGGAAAAAAGAATAGGAATATTAACTCAGGGCTAATCTTTGTCAAGAAAAAAAAAAAAAGAAGGGGGCTCAAAAAAAAACATACTTAAATTTATCAATGTTTACTTTTTCTTGCATTTGAATTTTGAGTCAGAAATAGAGATACTTTTCTATAGTGAAATAATAACGGAATTTGCTTATCTTTTCTTCTATTATTTTTGTTGTATCATTTCCTTTTTTCACATTTATATCTCATATATTTGGACTTTATTATGATGTATGATATGAGTTATGGATCCCATTTTACCTTTTTCTAAGTGGATATCCAAATGTACTAACATCATTTATTAAAAATCTATCTTTACTCCAGTGCTTTAAAATGTAAAATTTGTCACATCAGAAATTTTTCACGTGTTTTTCTTCCAATTCTAGATTTTCTGTTCTGTTTCAACAGTTTTTCTCTCTGTGGGCCAGTACCACACTGTTTTAATGGGAGAAACTCTTTAATATGTTTATTTACTGGTAACGCAGGTTTGTTCTACTTTCAAGGGGTTTCCAGCTATTTTTAAAAGCTTATTCTTCCAAATGACAGTAGAGTCAACTTTTCTCCAGAAACAAACAAAAAAGCCCTCATTAAAACCATATTTTCATTTAGGGATAAATAACATCTCTATCATTTTTGTACCTTATATCCAAGAATAAAATGATGTCTTTTGATTTGTTCAGGTCTCATTTTGTGTCTTTCAGTAGGGAATATTTTAAAGTTTTCCTTATAAGTTTAGAAAACTTCTCAGTAACTGATTCCGGAGTACTATATTTTTTTATATAGCCATTTTAAATTGGATTTAATGTTTTATTATGTCCTTTAACTGACTGTATATATGAATGCTATTGATTTTGTTAGTTAATTTTATGTTCTGCTATTGAACTGAATTTGTTTCATCATTGATATCATTTGCAAATGGAAATCATTTTATTTTTCCCTTCCACATTTTAATGTCACTAGTTGTTTTCTCTGGTTTAATTGCATTGTCTAATACTTCCAGGAAAATATTAAATAGTAATGAAGATGGGTGCATCCTTATCAGTTTCTTGACTTTAGTGGGAATGACTTTTGGAAATCTACATTAGCTAAGATAAATGCCACAATCTTTTTAATGACTACTTAGCATTCCATGATATGCAGATATTATATAATTTACTTAGTCATATACTGATGGAAAATTAAGGAGTTTTTAGCTATAACAGAAAATGCTGAAAGGATATATTTGTTCACAAACCATTGCAAAGTTTGTGAATCTGTATGTAGAAGCTAAAGCAAAATGCCAGATCAAGTAGAGTATTTTAAATTTTGATAGATGTTGCCAAATTTTTCTCAATATATGTTGACATTATTCAAGCAACGTGGTCATCCCTATTTCTCTTCACTCTAGCCATGTTGTATTATCCAATGTTTTTATCTTTGCCTAAGTAATAGGTGAAAAATGGTATTTTGCTGTAACTGTAATTTTAATCCAACATAAAATGCGCAAAAAAATATGAATAGTTTACAATAAAGGAAATTGACATGGAGCTCATACCATAAAAGCATAGTGAACATTCTTCATAAAAATAGAAATGTTTGTTTGAGGAAGCATTATATTTATTACATAAATTTTGCCCTTTGCAAAATATTGCCAGTATTAAATATATCTCTTTTACTTTTTTGTGTGGTGACTTTGTCATACAAAAAAATTTTCTATTGTATAGTAAGTTCTGTCATCTTTATGCAAGATTTTATGGTATAATGGAAAGACCTTCTACGTGCCAAGTTTACTTAGAAAAAATAATTCAAGTGTTTCTATCCAGGATTTTTATGATTTATTTTTTACCTATAAACATTTTACCTATTTGGAATGTATTTTAGTGAAAGGTGTGATATCTTATTTACATTTTTCCAGATTTTCACAAAAAGTTTTGGAAGATTTCCCACTCTTTCAATATTGTCCAATAATTTAAACAGTGTTATAATGATCTGTTCAGAAAAAAAAAAGCAATAGCCAACCCTTATATATCACTTGCTATGTGCCATACACTCTTCCAAGACCTGTCGTCTAATTGCCCAGAATCATAAGCTCTGTTACTTTCCCTGTTTTACAAATGAGGAAACTAAGGCACAGAGTGGTTATGTAATGTGTCCAAGTTCATACAACCAATAGGGATGATGTTGGGATGAAAATGAAGGCAGTCTAAGCTTGGAGTCCACGTGCTTTATACCACAGGCTACTCACTGGAAGAATCTCCCTGTGAATTTGCTAATGCTTTTTTCTCACACAGATATGCCGCTTACTTTGGAACCTGTGTTGTAGACTTTACCTGTGATCTGTAGCTGCAGGGTCCTCCTGCAGAGCTTTCCTGTGCCCTGTCGGGACACTACATGTAGAAGCTCTTCCACACATCTTTTCAGTACTGGTTTTATGGGCATGGTGCCTATACAAGAGGACAGGGGCCCAAGCCTAAGGGACCTGGTGCTCGGTTTAATGCTATGACACAGCTGCCTTGAAACATAATAATTTTCAGTAAGAACTCTCACATTTTCATTTTGCACTGGGCCCCACAAATTACGAACTGGCCCTGCATATTGTGTCTCACGGGTACTCTTATCTCTGTTCATCAGTGCTAGGAATATGTTTTTCCCTTTTCTTGTTTCCTTTGGATGATTATAGAGGTAAAAGGAACAGCAGTATTCTACTATGCCTTTTTAAGTCAAATCCAAAAAGTTAAAATAGTTTCCCAATGATCACAAAATCATAAGTGAAATTCAAGCCACACTGCTTTATTCTATAGGCCTTGCACTTTCCACTTTACCATAATGCTGTCCTAAGAATAAAACCTTGTAGAATTAAGAAAGCGACTCTTTGGAAACATAGGCAAATCAAAATAACACATAACAAGGAACCATGACTTTGGTCATATGATAGAGTACACACAGATGGTATCCCAACCCTACCACACTGAAACGCTGAATAAATTAAAATGACAAAAATTATTACATTGTTGAGCCTGAAAGATAGGCAGGAAAAGTCTTCCTCTGCTAGACAATAAGAAAGAACTAAGAGCTATAGAAGTAAGTGCCGTCTGATGCTGCCCAGGCTCAAGATGTTGTCAGACTACATATCGAGACCAGGGAAGGAGACCAGGGTCCAAATGCTGGGATGGGAGACTGGACTGCCTGAATGAGGAAGCTGTACATTAGGTGGCTTCTCAGAATTCAGAGCCTCAAAAGGTATTTAGTTCTCATAGAATAGAAAATTGTCAACTAAACAGAGGGAAATAGCCACAAACCTTGACACTTATCTAGGACTTTGCATAGAAAACTAACATGTCACCAATGAGAATCTTAAACCCCAAGAATTTCTTCATTAAGCTTTGTAATCCTAATTTGGAATAATTTTATCATACATGAATCTCCAAGCCTCCAAGTTAAATGAAAATTGATCCTGGATCCAAGTTAAATGAAAATTGATCCTGGATCATTACAATCTCTGGAGGCTTGGGTTGGAATAAACTTGAAACTGCTTTAAAATAAATTGCTCATTCTCTAGGCTTTGCAAGACTTCAATGAATGATCAAACTCTAGTGAAGTAAGTTCACAATAAAAAGAAAATCATAAAGGGAAATGAAATTCAATTTGGAAGAGTCAGTGGGCATAATAAACATCAGAATTAATGCACCAAGAATGAGAAGTAATGAAATTATCTGCAGGAGGTTACAAATTCATGGCTTAAATAATTAAATAGGTAAAAAAACAAAGCATCCATAAAGAAGGTATAGGATATTATGATGAAGAAAAGTGGAATTGAAAATAAATCAACTACAACAATGGCAAAATGAAAATCTAACAATTGAATATATAAAATTTACTTTAAATGAAGTAACAGTTTATTACATTCAGCTGAAGAAAGAATTCAAGAATTGACTAATTGATTCAAAAGAATTTTTGCAGATAGTTAAACAAATGTCAATTATGAGAAAAAGGGTTAAGAGACATGATGGATGGAAGTAACAGGGCCAATTCAATCAGAGTTACAGAGGAGGGGATAAGGAGAATAAAATAAAACAAGTGCAATATGTAAAGAGTTAAAAGATAAGGATAATCCAGAATTTAAGAAAGAGATGAATATTTAGATTAAAGATGTACACCATATCTGAGGCAGAATAAATAAAATCAAATACAAACTTAAATACGTCTCACTGAAACTTCAGAGCATCATAGACAAAGATAAAATATTAAAATAATATTGTCAGATTCTGTTTTCCAGTGAGACTTGCAAAGAGCTTAGAAGGCATCACTCCCATACTCAAAACAAGAAACAAGCTGAAAAAAATTAAGATCAACAACTTTTAGATTTATCAGAGAATTGGAGTCGCAAGGCAAATCACTACTCCAAAATCTGGAGAGAGAGACAGGTAAAATAGAGAATCCCAGCTTACTGGGAGCAGAATCTGGTGCTGGAGCACAGTGGGGACACTTAAAGGGTAGCTGACTAACTGCTAGAGATTGAGCATGGACTAGTTTGAGAGAGAGAAACTCCTGAGACCCAGCCTTAAGAGAACCCCCACACTATAGTGAGTTTTACCTCCAGCAGCACTACTAGGTTCTCAGGGCAAAAATCAGAGAAAGATCATTTCCTGCTTCCAGCAGCAGGAGGAAAAAAAATTGAAATACACTCAGAACACTGTTTTTCTTAACCAAGTTTTGCCTTCAAATGAAATTATTTTACTAGAGCCTGACTGACCTGAGAGAACAGATGTACCCTACTCTAGCCCCTTCTAGCTTTCCTGTCTCACGTGAAGAGGGGATGAGCAGAATTCTAAGAAGCACTTTTGAAAGCCACAGCCCATGGACCCGGTTCACAAAGATTTATACCTAATCATAGGACTAGAAAATACTTCTCCTTCCCTCTCATCTTACCACTACATTGATAGGGCTCCTGTACAATAATGCGAGATGGCAGCTAAAAGAATTGCCAGCCTTAGACCTTATTTAAGAGAGTCTCTAGGGATGCCTAAAGACAATAAAAGAGACAAAAAAGGACATTAGAGGAAATTTTAGCCTCTGACGCAACAGCTACAGCAAACAGTAAACATTGCCAGGTTCCTAGTCAGATAAACATAAATCTCACGCTGAAAATTGACTTACTTCAGTTTCTTTTACTTGATATATTATCTCCAATTAAAAAAATTCCTAGGCATACACAATGTGAAAAATATCTTGCTTTTTGCAAGAAAATAAAAAAATGTTTGAAGAAACAGAGCAAGCATCAGACTCAGATATGCCAGGGATTTTGGAATTGTCAGATGAAGAATTTAAAATAATTTTGATTAATATGCTATAAGCTTTAATAGAAAAAGTAGAAAAATGTGCAAAAACAGATGAGTAATGTAAGCACATGGGTAATGAAAACTCTGAAAAAGAATTCTGGAAATAAAAAAACATTTTAACAGAAGTAAAGAATGTCTTTGATGGGCTTATCAGTATGTTGGATGAGGACAAATAGGACATTCATAACAAAAAAGTAGTGCCTCTGCACAACACGCCTGGACACTCAAGAGATCCCTCCACTTGTGCACGGAGGAGGCTGCTGAGCGAGGGCAGTGGTGGTGGAGGAGTGTCAGTAGAGATGGCGGTGGTGGCAGAGGTGGTGCTGGTAGAGGTGGCTATAGACCAGCACAAATTTTCCCGCAGAGGAGGTGGAAGGTGACGGCAGTGACTGGTGATCTGTCTAGCCACGTGTGCTACAACTGTTGGGACCCACTGCTCTCTCTGTGGAAAGACTACAGTGACTGGAGGGTGGAAAAGGGAAGGGAAGAATGCCGACAAAGATAACTGAAGGAAAGTGTTTCCTGCTGTCTGCTTCTGGATTCTGGAAAAAGGACTACCCACAGACCTCTGGGAACTCCCCCTACTTGAAGATCCCCCTACTGGGCTGTGGGCATAACCAAAGACCCACGTGCTAAGTACAAACATCCCTGGACTCTGCCACGACCCTTTTTATTTTTCCTCCACTATCATCTTTTTTATGTGAGTACTCCCAACTTTAATGGCAAGTCAAACCCCCTCAAATGCAACAGCAGAGGGTCTTTTCATTCAACATTATGAAAAATCACAATAATATGATATCACAAAAAGAAAATGATAATTTTCTAGCAACCAAACCCAAAGACACAAAGTAGTGTGATCTGATAAAGAATTAAAAATAGCTCTTATGAAGAAATTCAATGAGCTACAAGAAAACTTAGAAAAACAATACAATCTCAGGAATAAAATTAACAATAAGAGTATTTTACCAAAGAGATTAAAATTCTAAAAAAGAACCAAACTTAGGGCTAGCCTAGTAGTGCGGCAGTTAAGTCTGCACATTCCGCTTTGGCAGCATGGGGTTTGCCAATCTGGATCCTGGGTGCATATCTACACACCGCTTGTCAAGCAATGCTGTGGCAGACATCCTACACATAAAGTAGAGGAAGATCGGCTCAGGTGTTAGCTCAGGGCCTGTCTTCCACAGCCAAAAGAGGAGGATTGGCCACAGATGTTAGCTCAGGGCTAATCTTCCTCAACAAATAATTTAATTAATTAAAAAATATAACAAATAAATAGAACCAAACATAAATTTTGGAGCTGAAGAATGCAATAAATGAGAGAATGTATTAGAAAGCAGTGGAAATAGAGCAGATCATATAGAAGAGACAATAAGCGAGCTTAAGAATAGGAACACAGAAATGATTCATGTGGAAAAGAAGAGAAAACTAACATTTTCAAAAAGTGAAGAAACTCTAGAGCTCTACTGGACTCCGTTATGACAGGCAACATAAGACTAATGGGTATACCAGAAGGAAAAGAGAGAAGGGAGCAGAGAGTATGTTTTAAGAAATAATACCTGAGAACTTCTCAAACATGGGGAAGAAACTTAATACACAAGTCTACAAAGCTAAGAGACTGCGTTATTATCTTGACACGAAAGACCTTCTCCAAGACATATTATATTAAAAATGTCAAAAATCAATAATAAGGAAAGGATTTTAAAGGCAGTCAGGGAAAAAAAGACAATAACTTAAAAGGGACCTCTCCATAGTTTATCAGCTGTTTTCTCAGCAGAAACTCCACAGGCCAGGAGGGAGTGGAAAGATATATTCAAAATGTTGAAAGATAAGACCTACCAGCCAAGAATACTCTATCTGGCAAAGTTATCCTTCAGATTTAAAGGAGAAATAAGGTCTTTCTCAGTAAAACAAAATCTGAGGGAGTTGATGTCCAATAGATCTGCCTTACAAGAAGAGTTGAAAGGAAGTCTTCAAGATAAAACAAAAAGATAAAAGTACACAAACCTCTGATTAAGGTGATAAATAGAATCAGAAAACTGTAACTTTTTTTTACAATAAAATAAAATATTTAGAAATAAATCTAACCAAGAAAGTGAAAGATCTGCACAATGAAAACTATAAGACTTTGCTGAAAAAAACCAAAGACGACACAAACAAATGAAAAGACATCTCATGTTCATGGGTCAGAAGAATTAATATTGTTAAAATGAACTTTCTAGCTATCTACATCTATATAATTAATGCAATCCCCATAAAAATATCAAAGGGATTCTTTATAGAAATAAAAGAAACAAACCTAAAATTTCTGTGGAACCACAAAAGACCCTGAATATCCAAAACAATCCTGAAAAGAAAGAATGAAGTCAGAGATATCACTCTTCCAGATTTCAAACTATATTACAAAGCTATAGCAATAAAAACAGTGCAGTACTGGCACAAAAATAGAAACATTGACCAACAGAACAGAATAGAGAGCTCAGAATTAAATCTCAGCATGTCCAATCAACTAATATTTGACAACAGAGTCAAGAATGTTCAATGGGGAAAAGATAGTCTCTTCAACAGACAGTGTGGGACAACTGGAGAAACACATGCAGAATAATGAAATTGGACCCCTGTTTCATACCACTCACAAATATTAACTTGAAATGGATCAAAAACTTAAACATAAAAGCTGATACAAAAAAATTCCTTCAAAAAAACATGGGGAAGAAGCTCATCGTTACTGGTCTTGGCGATGATGTTTTTGAATATGACATCACAAGCACAAATAACAAAAGCAAAAATCAAAACTCAAATGGGACTCAAAACAAAAATGGAGCATCAAGCTCAAAAACTTCTGCACAGCAAAACAAACAATTAACAAAATGAAAAGACGACCTACAAAATGGGAGAAAATTTTGCAAACTGTATATCAGACAAGAGGTTAATATTCAAAAAATGTAGAGAGCTCAGTTAACTTAATAACAAAAAACAAGTAGTCTGATTAAAAAATGAGAAAAATAACTAAATAGACATTTTTCCAAAGAGGAAATCTAAACAGCCAATAGGCACATGAAAAGGTGCTTAAAATCACTAATCATCAAGAAAATGCAATTCAAAATCACAAGGAGATATCACCCCACACCTATTAGAATGGCTATCGTCAAGAAGACAAGAGATGACAGATGCTGATGAGGATGTGGTGAAAAGGGAACACTTATACATTGTTTGTAGGAGTGGAAATTGGTCCAACTGCTGTAGAAACCAATGTGCAGTTTCCTCAAAAATTAAAAATAGATCTATCATATGATCCAGCAATTCCACTTCTGGGTATATATCCAAAGGAAGTAAAAACAGGAGTTTGATGAGATATATGCATTCCTGTGTTTATTGAAGCATTACTCACAATAGCCAAGATATGGAAACAACCTGAATGCTCATTAATAGATGGAAGGATAAAAAAGATGTGCTACATAAACACAATGAAATATTATGCAGCCATGAGAGAAGAGTTTATCCTGTCACTTGTGACAACATCGATGGACCTTGATCATGTTATGCTAGGTGAGATAAGTCAGACAGAAAAAGACAAGTATTATATGTTACCCTGTACATTTGGAATCTAAAAAAGTTAAACTTGTAAAAAACAGAGTAAAATGATGGATACCAGTGGATTGGCTGGGATAGATAAAATTGATTGTGTTTAAGGGTACGAACTTGTAACAAGTAGTGAATAAGCCACAGAGATTGAATGAACATATAATAAATATGGACAATACTTTGTACTATAGTATGTAATGTGATAAATATTGCTTCAGCAATCATATTACAATATATAAATGTATCAAAGTAACATGTTGTACATCTTAAAGTTACACAATGTTATGCATAAAATTTATTCAATAAAAAAAGTGCAAGCTGAAATAGAGTGGAGGGAAATATTTAAAATGTTGAAACACAACAAAACAAAAAACCAGTCTAGAATTTTGTATCTGGCAAGTTGTCCTCAACTGTGAAAGAAAAATAAAGCTATCCTCAAAAGCAACAAAAATTGAAAGAATTTGTTGCCAGTAGACCTTTCTTGAAAGAAATATTAAAAGAAATTCTTTTCAGAAAAGGAATATGATATGTTAAAACATTGTATTTATGTAAAGAAAGGGAGAACATTAGAGAAGGAACACACAGAGGTAAAACAAAACCTTTCATTTTTCTTATTTCTTTTTTATAATCTAAAGATGAAGCTTGCTCAAATAGTAATAGCAACAATATATTTGGTGATTATAGCTTGTGGGTAAATGTAGTGATTGATACCAATGTTACAAAGGATGAGAGGGAGGAGTTGGAAATACCACGTTATAAGGTATATACTACTTCCTACGAAGTAGTATATTGTTATTTGAAACTGACTTTACATTATTTGTAAATGTATCTTGTAAAAATTAGGCCAATCCCTAAATAAATCTTTTAAAAGAACAGTAATTTATATGGCAGGAAAGGGTAAAATATTGAATTATATAAACTAACAAGTTAAAACTATACATGGCAGAAAAAGAGAGTAAAGAAATGAAAAGAAATAAACAACAAGGAAAACAAACAAAAAATAGTTACAAACCTGATAGACATTAATTCAACTATATCAATAATCACTTTAATATGGCTCGTCTAAACATATAAATTAAATGACAGAAGTGGTGAGAGTAGATACAAAAAAGAGAATCAACTATATGTTTTCTACAAGAAATCCACTTTAAAGTTAAACACACAGAAAAATTAAAAATAAAGGGATAGAGAAAGATATAAAATCCTAACACTAACTAAAAGAAAGTTGGAATCGCTATATTTATTTTAGGCAAAGCAGACTTCTGAGCAAAAACAAAATTATCAGAGATAAAGAGCAGCATTACTTAATGATGAGATTAATTCTCCATGAAGACATGCATCCTTAATGTGTGTGTGCCAAATAATAATGTCAAAATATATGAAGCAAAAACTGAGAGAATTTCAAGATGAAATGGACAAATCTGCTATTATGGTTAGAGACTTCAACACTCTTCTATCGCTAATAGGCAGGAGGGAGAAAATCAGTAAGGATATAGTTGAACTGAGCCGCATCCTTAGTCAATTGGATCTAATTGATATTCATGGAATATTTCATCCAACAACAGGGAGTACACATTCTTCTCATGCTCGCCAAGGTTGATTACATTCTGCCCTAGTGGAATAAGACAAAGAAAGAGAATACAAGTTAGCCAAATTTAGAAGGAAGAAATAAAATGGCCTTTGTTCACAGATGTCATGATTTTCTATGTAGAAAATCTCAAAGAATTGTCAACAGCAAAAACTCCTAGAACTAATACCAATTACAGTAAGGTTAAAGGATAAAAGATTAATACACAAAAGTCAATTGCTCTCCTATATACTAGTAATGTACAACTAGAATTTGAAATTAAAAACAGAACAGCATTTTCATTAGCACCAAATATGAAATACTTAGTATAAATCTAACAAAGTATGCACAAGATCTGTATAAGGAAAACTATAAAACTCTGATGAAAGAAATCAAAGAGGAACTAAATAAGTGGAGAGAGAGTCCCTGTTCAAGGATGAGGAGACCCAAAATTGTTTAGTTGTCAGTTCTTCCCAAATTGAACTATAGATTCAACACAATCCCAATCAAAATTCCAGAAAGTTATTTTGTGAATATTGACAAACTGATTCTAAACTTAACATAGAAATGCAAAAACTCTGAATAGCCAGCACAATACTGGAGAAAAACAACACTGGAGGACGTAATTTAAAGCCTTTCCATAAAGCGACAGTAATCAAGACACTATGTCACTAGTAAAACAATCAGCAAATAGATCAATAGAACAGAATGAAGATCTCAAAAGTAGACTCACACAAAAACACTCAATGGATGTTTGACAAAGGAACAAAAACATTTCAATGGAGAAGTGACAGTCTTGTAACAAACAATGCTAGAACAACTGGACATCAAGAAACAAAAAATTAATCTAAGCACTAACCTTATAACTTTCACAAAAGTTAATTGGAAATGGCTCATAGACCTAAATGGAAAATGCAAAACTATGAAAATTCTTGAAGTTAATATATGGGAAGATCTGGGTGAACTTGGGTTCGGCATTGATTTTTAGATATAACAACAAAAACATTACATATGACAGGAAAAAGCAATAAATTGGATTTCACTATAACTAAAATTTTCTACTCTGCAAATGTCACTGCGAATGAAATGAAATGACAAACCGCAGACATAGTAAAAATATATGCAAAGTACACATCTGATAAAGGATTTATATCCCAAATAGGTAAACACTATTAAAGTTCAACAATAAGAAAGAAACAACCCAATTGAAAAGTGGACAAAATATTGAAACAGACATCTCACCAAAGAAGACAGATAGACTGTAAGTAAACATATAAAAAGTGGCCAGATTTCATATGCCAATAGAGAAGTGCAAATTGTAACAAAATGTGATACCACTACACCACCATTAGTATGGCTAAATCCAAAACACTGACAACATCAAACTTCTGAGAAGATATGGAGCCACAGGAACACTCATCATTGCTGGTGGAACTGCAAAAAGGTATAGTCACTTTGGAAGAGGGTTTGGTAGTTTTATGTAAAGCTACACATAGTCTCAGTATATGTTATGTGTTAAATTGTGCTCTATCCGCAAAGATATGTTGAAATCCCAACACTTGGTACCTGAAAATGTGGCCTTGTTATGAAATGGATCTTTACAGAGGTAATAAAGTTAAAATGACATCATCAAATTGGGACCTAATCCAATATAAGTAGTGTCTTTATAAAAAGAGGAATTTGGACACAGAGGCAGCACATATATATGGAAGATGGTCATGGAGAATTGGAGTGACAAATTTGCAGGCCACAAGGAACACCAAAGATTGCCAGTAAACTACCAGAAATTCTCAAGAGGCAACAAAGGATCCGCCCCCTACAGGTTTCAGAGAGAGCATGTCCCTGCTAACACCATGACTTCAGACTTGAAGCCCCCAGAATTGTGTGACAATAAATGTCTATTGTTCTAAATCAGCCAGTTTGTTGTACTTTGTTATAGCAGCCCTAGCAAAGTAACACACCATAAGTTCAAACAATCACACTCTTCAGCAGTTCTCAAAATGAGTTGAAAATATATGTTCACACAAAACCTCCACATGAATATTTACAGCTGGTTTATTTGTGATTGTCAAAAGTTGGAAGGTATCAATACTTTTCAATAGGTGAATGGATAAATAAACTATTCCATACAATGGAATACTATTCAGTGATAAAAAGAAATGAGCTATCAAGCCATGAAAAGACATGAAGGAAATTTTTTTTCAATTATTTTGTTGAGGTCATAATTGTTGACAATATTGTATAATTTCAGGTGAACATCATTATTTATCAGTTTCTGTATAGATTACATTGTACTCACCACCATTAGTCTATTTTTTATCTGTCAACATACGTATATACCCCTTTACCACTTTTGCCCACCCCATAAACCTCTTCCCCTCTGGTAACCACTAATCTATTCTCTTTATCGCTGTGTTTATCTTCCACATATGAGTGAAAACATACAGTATTTATCTTTCTCTGTATGACTTATTTCACAAAACATCATAGCCTCAAGGTCCATCCATGTTGTTGCAAACGGGACAGTTTTGTCTTTTACATGGCTGAGTAGTATTCCATGGTGACCATATGTATATATATATATACACACACACACATATACATATATGCATACATATAAACATATATGTATATGTGTGTGCATATATATATTTATATGTATATACCACATCTTCTTTATCCATTCATCTGCTACAGTGCACTGGGGTTGCTTCCACTCTTTGGCTATTATAAATAATGCTACAATGAACATAGGGATGCATAAACCTCTTTGAATTGTTGATCTCAAGTTCTTTAGATAAATACTCAAGAGTGAGATAGATGATTTGTATGATATTTCTGCTTTTAATATTTTTAGAAATCTCCATACTGTTTTCCATAGTGGTTGCACAAGTTTACATTCCCACCAGCACTATATGAGGGTTCCCTTTTCTCCACATCCTTTCCAATCTTGTTATTTTCTGTCATGGAAATTATAGCCATTGTGACAGGTATAAGGTGATATCTCGTTTTAGTTTTGATTTGCATTTCCCTAATACTTAATGATATTAAAAATCTTTTCATATGTCTGTTGGCTGTCTGCATATATTCTTTAGAGAAGTATCTGTTCATATCCTTGGCCTGTTTTTTGAGCATGTTTTTTGTTGTTGTTTTTGAGATGTATGAGTTCTTCATATATTCGGGAAATTAACCCCTTGTCAGATATATAATTTGCAAATATCTTCTCCTAATTAGTGGATTGTATTTTTATTTTGTGAATGGTTTCCTTTGCCTTGCAAAAGCTTTTTAGTCTGATGTAGTCCCATTTGTTTATTTTTTATTTTGATTTCCTTCCCTGAGTAGCCATGGTATTCCAACAGATCCTGCTAAGACTAATGTTAAAGAGTGTACTGCCTATGTTTTCTACCGGGAGTGTTATACTTTTGGGTCTCACCTTCAAGCCTTTAATCCATTTTGAGTTAATTTTTGTGTATGGTTCAATATAATGGTCTACTTTCATTCTTTTGCATGTGGCCATCCAGTTTTCCCAATATATTTTGTTGAAGAGAATTTCCTTTCTTGATTGTATCTTCTTGACTCCCTTGTTGAAGACTAACTGGTTATAGATGTGTGGTTTTATTTCTGGGCTTTCAATTCTATTCCATTGATCTGTGTGTGTGTTGTTGTGCTAGTACCATGCTTTTTGATTAGTATGGCTTTGTAGTATATTTTGAAGTAGGGATTGTGATGCCTTCAGCTTTGTTCTTTTTTTCTGAGGATTTCTTTGGCCATTCAAGGTCTTCTCTTGTTCCATATACATTTTAGGGTTCTTTGTTTTATTTCTGTGAAGCACACCATTGGGATTCTCATAGGGATTGCATTGAATCTGTAGATTGCTTTATGTAATATGGCCACGAGCTCTATTTATTCTTCCAATCCATAAGCATGGAATGTCTTTCCATTTCTTTATATCCTCTTTGATTGCCTTCAATAATGCCTTACAGTTTTCAGTGCATAGGTCTTTCACCTCTTTGGTTAAATTTATTCCCAGATATTTTATTCTTTTTGTTGTGGTTGTAAATTGGATTGTATTCTTGGCTTCCCTATTGCTAGTTCATTATTACTGTATAGATATGCAACTGACCAGACTGGCCCAGTGGTATAGTGCTTAATTCCGTGTTCTGCTTTTGTGGCCTGGGGTTCACAGGTTCATTTCCTGGGTGTGTACCTATGCACCACTCATCATGCCATGCTGTGGTGGGCATCCCACATACAAACTAGAGGAAGACTGCCATAGATGTTAGCTCAGCAACAATTTTCCTTAAGCAAAAAGGGGAAGATTGGCAACAGATGTTATCTCAGGGCTAATATTCCTCACCAACAAAAGAGAGAAAGAAATACAACTGATTTTTGCAAGTTGATTTTGTACCCTGCAACTTTGCTATAGTTGTTGATTATTTCTAATAATTTTCTGATGGATTGTTTAGGGTATTCTATATGTAGAATCATTTCACCAGAAAACACTGAGAGTTTCATTTCTTCTTTTCCGATTTGGATTCCATTTATTTTTTATTTTTTTACCGAATTGCTTTGGCCAAAGTCTCCAGTACTATGTTGAATAGGAGTGGTGTCTTGTTCCTTTTCTCAGAGAGATAACTTTTAGTTTTTCCCTGTTAAGTATGATGTTGGTTGTGGCTTGGTCATATACGGCCTTTATTATGTTGCTGTACTTTCCTTCTATAGCCATTGTATTGAGAGTTTTTATCATAAATGGATGTTGGATCTTATCAAATGCTTTCTCTGCAGCTATTGAGAAAATCAGGTGGTTTTTATTTGTCATTTTCTTAATGTGGAGTATCACATTGATTGATTTGCAGATGTTGAACTATCCCTGCATCCCTGGTATAAATATCACTTGATCATGGTGTATGATCCTTTTAACATATTTCTGTATTTGGTTTTCCAATATTTTGTTGAGAATTTTTGCATCTATGTTCATCAGCAATATTGCTCTGTAATTTTCCTTGTTTTTGCTGTCCTTGCCTGGTTGTGGTATCAGGATAATTTTGGCTTTATAGAATGAGTTAGGAAGTGTTTAATCTTCTTCAATTTTTTCTAATAGTTTGAGAAGGATAGGAATTAAACTTTGTTTGGTTGTTTCATAGAAATTCTCCAGAGAAGCCATCTGGTGGTGGACTTTTGTTTTTGAGGAGGTTTTTGATTACTGTTTCAATCTCTTTATTTGTGATTGGTCTATTCAGATGATCTATTTCTTCTTGATTAGTTTTGGGGGGCTGTAAGAGCCTGAAAATTTATCTATTTCTTCTATGTTATCCAATTTGTTGGGATATAGTTTTTCATAGTATTCTTTTACAAGCCTTTATATTTCTGTCGTATCTGTTGTAATTTCTCCTCTTTAATTTCTAATTTTATTTTTTGAGCCGTCTCTCTCTTTTTCTTGGTGAGTGTGGCTAATGGCTTGTCAATTTTGTTTATCCTCTCAAAGAACCGTCTCTTAGATTCCCTGATGATTTCTCCTTTTTTTTTTGTTTTTTTTAACCAAAGAGCAGTATTCTATTATCTTGGAGAGATGATGAAGTGACATAAGACCTAGTGGTCATGAATAAGATTGATTGATTTACTATAAAAATTAAGACTTCTCAACTGCTTAAGAAATCATATAAAAAGCTATAAGACAAGTAACTACAGTAACAATAATAGGCATTTTTGAATCACAGATAATGGTTAGGTGTTTATATTTTTATGTGCAACATTTAATAGTTACAATCATCCCATTATGAGAATAATTGTTAATTTATATAACTCATAGTCATGAAAACTTATGTTTGGGGGCATAGTTAGATAATTTCACTAGAGTTATCCAATTAGAAAGTGATGAAGCCTAGATTTATAAACAAACTTTAATTCCAAAATTTAATTGCTTAACAAGTATACTACATTACCTCATAAATACCCCCAAAATTTGGAAAATATTTGCATCACAAAATATCCAATCCAACAATATTTGTGCCTACGGAACTGTTATAATTGTTTATTTTTATTTTTAATTTAATTTTCTTTAGGAAAGGAAGATGTGGTTTGTATTTTATTTATTTATTTATTTTCTGTGTAGATTATGTCATAATCACTAACCAAAACTAATTACAATCCATTACCACTTTCATGTGTGTAATCACCCTTTTTACTCTCCTCCCTCCCTGCTTCCCCTCTGGTAACCACCAACCCAATCTCTGTCTCTATGTGATTGTTTGTTGTTGTTTTTATCTTCTACTTATGAGATCATACAGTATTTGATTTTTTCCTTCTGACTTATTTCACTTAGCATAATACCCTGAAGTCCATCCATACTATCACAGATGGCCAGATTTCATCACTTCTTATGTCTGAGCAGTATTCTTAGCATTAATCTGATACCCAAACCACACTAGGATAACCCAAAAAAAGAAAATTAGAGGCAACATCACTGATGAACATGGATGCAAAATTCATCAACAAAATACTAGCAAATGGAATACAACAATATATTTAAAAGATCACACAACATGATCAAGTGTGATTTATTACAGGCATGCAAGGATGGTTCAACATCCATAAATCAATCAACATGATAGACATTAAAAAATTGAGGAATAAAAATCATATGATCATCTCAATAGATTCACAGAAAGCATTTGACAAGATATAGCATCCATTTATGATAAAAATTATGAATAACATGGATATAGAGGAAATTACCTCAACATAATAAAAGGCATATATGACAAACCCACAGCTAATATTATTTTCAATGGAGGAAAATTGGAAGCTATCCTTCTAAGAACAGGAACCAGACAAGGATGCCCATTTTCACCATTCTTGTTTAACATACTATTGAAGTCCTTGCAGAGCAATCAGGCAAGAAAAAGAAATACAAAGGATCCAAGTTGGAAAGGAGGGAGTGCAACTGTCACTATTTGCAGATGACATGATCTTTTCTATAGAAAACCCTAAAGAATCCACTAAAAAAACCCTTTTAGAAATAATAAATGAATATAGTCTAGTTTCAGGATACAAAATCATTATACAAAAATTGTTTGTGTTTCTATACACTAATAATGAAGTAGCAGAAAGAGAAAGTAAGAATAGAATCCTATCTAGAATTGCAATAAAAACAATAAAATAGCCAGGAATAAACTTGACCAAAGAGGTGAAAGACCTGTGCATTGAAAACTATAAAATATTGTTGAAAAAAATTGAAGTCACAAAGAAATGGAAAGATAGGGCCAGCCAGGTGGCACAGTGGTTCAGTGTGTACATTCTGCTTTGGCTGCCTGGGGTTTGCTGGCTGGGATCCCAGGTGCGGACATGGCACTGCTTGGAAAGCCATGTTGTGGTAGGCATCCCACATATAAAGTAGAGGAAGATGGACACACGTGTTAGCTCAGGGCCAGTCTTCCTCAGCAAAAAGTGAAGGATTGGCAGCAGATGTCAGCTCAGGGCTAATCTTTCTCAAAAAAAAAAAAGATAAAGAAATGGAAAGATATCCCATGATCTTGGATTGAATAAAACAACATAGCTAAGATGTCCATACTTCCTAAAGCAATCTATAGATTCAATCAATCCCTTTCAATGTTCCAACAACACTTTTCACAGAATACAATAAAGAATCCTAAAATTTATATGGTACAGTATAAAACCCCAAATAGCCAAAGGAATCCTAAGGAAAAAGAACAAAGCTGGAGACATCACACTACCTGATTTCAAAATGTACTACAAAGTTATAGTAATCAAAGCAGCATGGTACTGGCACAAAAACAGGCATACAGATCAATGTAGCAGAACTGAGAGCCCAGAAATAAACCCACTCATCTATGGACAGATAAATTTTGATAAGGGAGCCAAGAACATATAATGGAGAAAGGAAAGTCTCTTCAATAAATGCTCTTGGGAAAACTGGAGACACATGCAAAAGAATGAAAGTAGACCATTATCTTACACCATACACAACACTTAACTTAAAATGGATAAATACTTGAATATCAAGACCTGAAACCGTGAAAAATCTAGAAGAAAACATAGGCAGTATACTCTTTGACATTAGTCTTAGCAGCATATTATCAAGTACCATGTCTGACCAGGCAAAGGAAATAACAGAAAAAATAAACAAATGGGACTACACCAAGCCAAAACCCTTCTGCACACCAAAGGCAACCATCAACAAAATGAAAAGGCAATCTGACAACTTGGAGAAGATATTTGCAGACCATCTATCTGATAAGGGGTTAATACCCAAATTACATAAAGACCTCATATATCTCAACAACAAAAGAGGTAAGAATCCAGTTAAACAGTGGGCAAAAGGTCTGAACAGACGTTTCTCCAAGGAAGATATGCAGATGGCCAACAGGCTCATGAAAGATGTTCAACATCATTAACTATCAGGGAAATGCAAATCAAAACTACAATGAGATATCACCACACTCTGGTCAGAATGGCTATAATTAACAAGACAGGAAACAAGTGTTTGATAGGATTGGAGGGAAGGGAACTCTCATACACTGCTGGTGGGAGTGCTAACTGTTGCAGCCACTGTGGAAAACACTATGGAGATTCCTCAAAAAATTAAAAATAGAACTACCATATGATCCAACTATTCCACTGCTGGGTATTTATCCAAATAACATGAAAACTTGAATGTGTAAGGATGCATTCACCCCTATGTTCACTGCAGTTTTATTCAAGACAGCCAGGACTTGGAAGCAATCTAGGTCCCCACCAAGGATTGAATGGATAAAGGAGATGTGGTGTATATGCAGAATGATCCTTTCTATTGTGTTTTTTAGTCTCTGTTTCATTTATTTTTGCTCTAATTTTTATTATTTCCCTCCTTTTACTGACTCTGGGCTTCATTTGTGCTTCTCTTTCTAGTTCTTTTAGGTGTAGTTCAAGATTACTTACTTGAGACTTTTCTTTTTTGGTGAGATGGGCCTTTATTGCTATGAATTTCTCCCTTATAGTTGCTTGTGCTGCATCCCACATGAGTTGATATGTTGCATTTTCATTTTCATTTGTCTCCAGATATTTTTTGATCTCTCCTTTGCTTTCTTCATTGATCCCAAGGTTGTTCAGTAGCATGTTGTTTAGTCTCCATATATTTGCAACTTCCCCAGCTTTTTTCTTGTAGTTTTTTTTCTAGTTTCACCACACTGTGGTTGGAAAAGATGCTTGACATAATTTCAATCTTCTTAAATTTATTAAGGCTTGCCTTGTTTCCCAACATATGGTCTATCTTTGAGAGTGCTCCATGTGCAATGGAGGAAATTTAAATGCATATTTCTATGGGAAAGAAACCAGTCAAAATGGCAATGTACTGTATCTTTCCAACTATTTGGCATTCTGGAAAAGGAAAAACTCTAGAGACAGTGAAAAGATCAGTGGTTGCCTGGTGTTCAAGTGGGAAGGAGTAAGGGATGAATAAGTGGCACACAGGGAATTTTTAGAGAAATGAAACTATTTTGTGTGATACTGTAATGGTGGATACATAAAATTATGCATTTGTCAAAACCCATAGAACTGTACCACACAATGAGTAAAGTCTTAAATAAACTATGGACTTCAGTTAATAATAATGTATCAATATTAATTGACTAATTATAACAAATGCACAACACTAATGCAAGATATTAATAGTGGAAATTGTGGGGATGGGGAATAGAATATAGGTCCAAGTGTACTTTCTTCCCAATCTTTCTGTAAACATACACCTGCTCTAAAAAATAAAATCTATTAATTTTAAAAATAAAACAAAATCAATCCTCAGAAAGAAAATATAACTTAGATAAAAATTAGGCTGACATCAGACTGCTCTTCAGCCTCAGTAGGAACCATAATAGACTGAAATGACAACTTGATGTTGTTCAGGGGGACCAGCTGGGTGGTGCAACAGTTAAGTTCACATTCTGCTTCAGCGACCTGGGGTCACCGGTTCGGATCCTGGGTGCAGACCTATGCACTGCTTGTCAAGCCATGCAGGGTCAAGCCATTCTGCAAAAGACTGTGGGTTTACCAAACATATACCCTTTCTGAAAGAATTACTAAAGGATATATTTTAATCAGAAGTAAATTGAATCCAGAAGGCAGGAGTGAGATGCAAGGAGCAATGCACCTAAATATTAGAAACTCTCCAAATTGAAATCTTCAATGTCTCAAACTTGTTTTCTCGACATAATAGCAGGAGTCTTTTTTTATTTTTTTTTTGTGGAGGAAGATTAGCCCTGAACTAAAATCTGCTGTCAATTCTCCTCTTTTTGCTGAGGAAGACTGGCCCTGAGCTAACGTCTGTGCCCATCTTACTCTACTTTATATGTGGGACACCTGCTACAGCAGGGTTTGTCAAGCAGTGCCATGTCCCCACCCAGGATCCAAACCGGCAAACCCTGGGTTGCCAAAGGTGAACGTGCAAACTTAACCGCTGTGCCACCAGGCCAGTCACAGGAGTCATTATTTTTTGTCTTTTCAGAGTAATAAAACCAGTATTTCATCATTAAAATAAATAGCAACCCCAAATTTCATATTTCTGGAATTTGTTAGTCTTTGGATATGTGAATATAAAAACTTGACTAATACGTTTCAATTGCCTACATCATTAGATACTACCAAGTTTATTTTAAACTTCTGTGCAAAGTAGAAACCACTCAGAGCATTTTATTTGAGAAGTTTTATAACTGCTACTACTAGTGTCTCTTCTTGTGATGAATCCATTACATTTGATTTAATCCAGAACAGGATGATATGTTACAGGGAAAAATATCACTCAAATATGCAGGTTCTTTCATGGATAGTGTCATATCATGACTGCAATTTCTATCATTACTGGCTAAATGTGACAAACTAGCAATAGGCCTTGATTATCTGGGCCTACTGATATAGCAGATAACATACTCAACTTGGGTCAAAAGGGCAGCGTGGTGACTCATTCTCTTTGGCACAACAAAAGACATGTCTAGAATAAACAGAAGGTAGCCATAAGGAGGCTTCTTCACAGATGTTCATGCATATGGGTAGAGCAGCACACATTTAAAGTTTTTTAATTACTATACAGCACAGCAAATGAATTGCTCTGCAGCCATGAGGGCATCTAGGAGGCAGAAAACGCATGGCAGGTTATAAAATAGTTTTCCAATCCCCTCTAGCACTTCCCTAAGGATGATGCTGTCACAGGTACTCTTATAAATGTCCATTTCCCAGGGGTTACTGCAAAATCAACTCTGGCCTGAAAATTGTCATATGCTCATGGGCTAGAGATTTGCTTTTAATCTAATGTATTTTAAGCCAATTTGGGCATTGTAAGTACACATTACCAAGATTTATCTTCAGACTTAATGCAAAACTATAAATTATCTTTTAAAGATCTGGGAAAAAATATCAGAAATAAAAACGTGGGAAAAAGTAAGACGAGAAAAAGTGCAGGGGGTGTTCAAATGTAGCTCTTTGGGGGCAAGATTAGTTCTGGCTCCAGTATTAACTATGTAAGCGTCCCCTCACAATTTATTTAAAATCATTCTTCTTATGTGTCATGAATGAATAATAATAGCTTCCTTAGCCATTCCATATCATGAATTGAGAGGCCCATTAGTAATTAAAATGAAGCACTTTGAAAGTACAAAGTATCGTATAAATGTCATCATCATCATCATCATTATTCTGTTAGTTAATATGTCTTGGAAGTATTCAAGTTTTCCAGTGGTTAAGTGGCTGTGCCAACCATCATTTGTTGTTATCTGATTTTTATTGAAAGTTTCCGAATCTCTTGCACAAGTGCTCACACACAAACACACACAGGAAAGTACACATACATTCACACCCTTACCTCCCTGCTTGACTCTTCTCCTGATTTGCTTTGTAGAGAGTTAGTGTTTAGAAACATGAAAAGGTACAAATTTCTTTGACAAATCAAATGGGAAAAGGAAGAATTGGAAAATAAGTCAGTAAAAAGCAGAAAAAAGTCACAGGGAAAGAGACACATAAAAGCTAAAGTATCGAGTAAGGAACTGCATGGCTCCCTCACTCCAAAATGAGCAAAGTCTTGTAAATCAGAAGTCATGACTCAAAAGCCAGAAAAATCATCCTATCCTGAATTATTCTTGGCCTTGAAAGCTTTAGAAAACAATGCACCTGTAGCAGATCGTAGTATAAACACTTAAAAAGCTGACCCCAGCAGTGAGCAGTGGTGGATGCAGAATTTCTGGGGGTATAGGTTTGGGTTGGGGGAAATGTAGTTGTGGAGTAGGGCTTTGGGAATAAGAGGTTAAAATGCTTTTCCTTCAAATTTTGCATAGGATTTAGAAAATATCAACTATCTACATCTCAAAAAAAAAAAAAGATACATCTCAAAGATAGAGATTGTATGTGTGGGGTAAGGGAGGTCAAAGAGCTGGACAGGACATTGTCACTGATATAGTCAGGGCCCTAGAATCCCACAAAACCATATCTGTGCTCCCTGTGGTTCAAGCAAGTTTTTGTTTCTGTTAAAATGATTAAAGAAGACAGTTTAGGTGATACCAACAGACTTTAACACTTCATGAAGTGGACATCTTCCACTAGGAGAACTTCAAGGCAGGGGAGAAAGTGGCAAGCTTTTATGGAGGGGAAAAAAAGAAATAAGGAAGAAGAAAATAGAAAATGAATAAGGAATAAGGAAATAAGTATGGAGCCCAGAGTTGGCTTGGTGTTTGAGGATCGGCTGACAGCATGTACTGCATTTCTGGTCAAGTAGAGCATTTACAGGGACATGAAATTATCTAAATTTCACTTTGCTGATGTGGCACCCACTGCAGGAGCAGTTCCATCTTGAGCCTAAAAATGTATTTCAACACTTCCAAAGGCCCACATTTGAAATTCTTCTTTAGAGGAAGACTTCAGGCTCAGGAAACCTCATTGAATGTGTGCAGAGATCACAAAGTGACTAAGAGTGTATTTCCCCTGAGAGCAGTCCTTAGCAAATTGTTGACAGCTCAGTAGCAAGAAAGAAAGCCCAGCAACCATGCCTCATGTCAGGTCACACAGGACACAGCTGAAGCTGCCTCTGTGGCATTCACCCTGGCTTGACTTCTTTCCCTCCCCTGTCCTGCTTTCCCACTCCCTTAAAAGTGTTTCCCCTTCAAAAATTTCTTCCATAAATCACTTGCACAGGATCATCTTCTCAGGTTCTGCTTCTGGATGTGTCTACCTAAGAGAGAGGGTAATTTTGCTCAGTCTCTCTCCTTGTAACTTCTACTGTTCTATGCAGGGAATTTTCTAATGACCTCCAGGATCTGGGGTGCTCTCTGCGCTAGAGGCACTAGAATCATCTGTGGAACTGAAAACATTTAGGGCCTGTGATGGTTAATTTTAGGTGTCTACTTGGTTGGTGCCCAAATATGTGGTTAAACATTATTCTGGATGTTTCTGTGAGGATGCTTTAGATTGGGATTAAGATTTTAATTAGAGGACTCTGAGTAAAACAGATTGCCTTCCACAATGTGGGCGGGGGGGCCCATTCGATCAGTTAAAGGGATGAATAGGACAAAAGAATGACCTTCCTAGAGCAAGAAGGAATTCTGTCAGCAGACAGTCTTTGAACTTGGACTACAACATTGACTCTTCCCTGGGTCTACAGCCTCTTAGCTTGTCAGCCTACTCTGCAGGTATTGGACATCTAGATTTTGAATTTCTGTTTCTCTGGAGAACCCTGACTAATATAAGGCATATAAGACAATTGTTCAGTAATTTTGAAATTGTTGAGGCCTCAAGACTTCCTTTCAGCAGGAAATACGTCATTAATGGACAACACATACTTAATATTTTCTGCTAGACTTTGTAATCTAACCTTTTGTCAAGAATGCTTGCTTTTTATTTTAAATATTTTGAAGAGTGCTAGAAAAAAAGAAGTTCACAGCCATGAGTCTAGTTGTGTAGGGAAATTCATAAATATTTAAATAAGAATTTGTACCTATATTTATATCCTCTACTTAATTATGAGATTGGCTTTCCAAATATTTTTTGAGACTTACTCTTTCATGGCTCTCTTAAATATCTCAACCCTTCAGATATATCAGAATATCAGATTCCTCTTCTTAGGCCTCCCCCTAAATTGTTGGTAAATTGGGGAAATCTTCCTTAGCCTTATTGATTCTTCTCAACACCTTCCAAAACCCACTACTTTCTGGAGTCACAGGGCAGGAAAATTCAAGGATCCCACCAGAGGGATGTCCACTACAGGCTGAAACGAGGTTAAGGGAAATTCTGAGCTCCTCTTCCTATGAGAATTTCCTTGCCTCTTACTCAATTACACAGGACCAATCACTTTAGATCATCAGAATTTATCTTCAAATAAATGCAAATAAACATGTTAACATGTGTTAAAAGTCTAATGTGGGTTCACTTCCCTTCCACATCAGCCTTCCTACACGCTACTCTCACTCAGAATTTTCTTGAGTAGGGTTTATAAAATGCTTAAATTGTGATGCTTGAAAGGACACTAAACATCATTAAATTTGACTCCCTCATTAAAAAGTGATGTTCAGAGATGTTTCCTGAATTTTAAAAGTTTCCAAGCTATCAAGCTGAAGAGGACACTGAACTAAAACAATTGTCTTTCCCTAAATCATCTCTTACATGTTTTTTTAAATTTCTGACTTTATTGAGGTATAATTGGCAAATAACAGAAAAGCTCACTGTCATAACTTATCAGAAAGACAACGAGCAATTGTACGTTTTTCTTTTAAATGTATTCTATTCTTCCATAAAAAGATAATTCTCTTAGATCAAACAGTGAGGACATTCTGGTCCTCTTATTCATATTTAACCTCCCCCCACAATTACAATCATCATGAACCCTCATGCCTCTGCTTGATGTTTTATCATGCTGAGTAGAAATAAAATGCCTCAGATCAAAAATTCCAGCAAAGAATTCACTTTCCCTGACTTAAAAAGAAATCCAGATAAAATCTCAGAATTAAAATAATTTAAAAGCTCAATTAAAGAAATGATAAGCATTGTTACAAATTAACTGTGCATAGATGTTTCAGCAAATTGCCATTTCAGCTTCCTTCAATCTGTAACACATAGTTACCCACCCCATGCCCACACAGAAACAGTCTTGACCATTGCCTATTTCAATATTTTAGAAGGTCTTCCTCTTTAAGAATTGTTATATTTCCAAAGAGAATTGAAGAACTTATCTCACAGTTTTGTTTTCTAGACATACCCTTCTGTCTGATTTCTTAGGTCCTTAGATGACAGCCACCCAAGAAATAGATAGATAGATGAATGATTCATTAGCTATTGGGACTGCTACTCTGAGTGAATTAGGCAGCTAAAGAAACTGAACTAGACAGGAATCATGATGAATTCCAGGCATTAAAAATATTCATATCTTTTTCCTGGGTTGATAAATCTAAAAACTGTCCTCAGAAAAAAGTGCAAAGATTAAAGAAATATAATAAAAAGTCTTAAGAATGTCAATTTATAAGAAGACAAATATTATCATAAAATTATATGTATTAATTCCATATCATTCCTTTGTATCCACTTACATTTCTTTAGAATGACTTGAGAAAATGTTATCCCAGATGAGAATGGGCAGGGGTCTTGTTACACAACGCTGACACAGAAGTGGTGTGTTTGGTGATTGTCACTTTTCTTTCACAGGATGGAAGGAAGGATTTAGACAGAAAGAAGTTTTATTTTGATCATCAACAGCTCCATTGTGATATAATGCGACTCAACCAGATCTACTTCAAGCTGTGCTAGATCTGACAGGTGGATCTTTAGTACTTTGAAAATCATTATATTGGGAGATTTTAAAATTATAATTCACTACACTGAAAACATGTATCCACACCAATTTGTAGCAAGCAAAGACTAATAATCATCTGTTCTTAGTTAAAATTTAATCTGATTTTATCATCCAAGATCTATTTGAAAAAAAGTAATGCTGAAATGAATAAGTCAATTTGGTGCGATGATTACAAAACTACATTGTTTATTCTAACAGGACGTATATTCCAGTTATTATTTATGCTTTTATTATAGGTCTTGACAATGAAGACATTAAGACAACCCAGAGTTACTAAGGACCAATTCTAACCCCTCTCCATTTTCGCTCCAAAAGACCCATATTACAGCAGGCTTCATCTAAAAGGTGAGTTTCAGAAAATATTGTATTAACAGGAGAAAGTGATCAAAAAGCTCATCTGAATAAATTTTTAACTTTTTATGAGTGCTTCTTTATTTATTCAAATCAATGCCTCATTAATTTATCATATTAATGAAATCTTTAAGATTGAATATGATAAACAAAAATAGAAGCAAATGCAATACTTTTCCTATACATTGTCATTATTAAAGCAATATTTTTGCTGAAGAAAATTAATTTAAATAAACAGAGCCTGGATTATCTTAATAATTTAATTTTATTGGAGAATCATAAAGCATTGTAATTAATAAATATACAGTTTAGAAATCCAGCTTCATTAATATGTTTTTCCTTAAATCTTTCTTAGTAGACAATCAGTGCATATTTTAAAATGTTAATATATATGACAATATTTACTGTCAAGACTTCTGCTATGTGGTCAAGAGACACATTTCACAAGCTGTATAAAATATTGCCAAATGAGGAAGGAAAAAAGAATTGACTTGGAAGAGCAGAAACAAGTGTATATTCCTGGCCAGAGGGTAAAATATAGGCCTCAAGGATGAGACATAATCTGAGATGGGCTAGAACCCTCCAACCCTGAGGTTATATTTGAAATGGCTATTAAGAAACGAAGGGAAATCAGAGAACATTCCATTAACTAAGATACAAAAATATATTTCAAATTTACTGATTTACAAATATGAATGTTTGGAAATAACTATTTAATTAAAAATGATTCCTGGAAATTCACACTGTTTTGTACAGATAAATTTTATTTGTGAAATGCAAAAAAGCAACACGGTTCCATAGCTTTCCTCTGAATACACTCTCCTTTTTCTACAAATAATACCCTGAATGAATGTAAATACATGACGCTCTTCTCTGTATGCTAATTTGAGCACTCATGAAAAAAATTAAATTTCATAGACCTGGTGCCACTGAATTTCTCCCGCATTTCCCAATTCAGTGTCTGGCTGGCTCTCTTCTCAGGCGGCCTCTCCATCCGATCATACGAATCCTCTAAATACCTGCATTTTTCACTCTTAAGTTAACTGACAGATCTAATTTTGAAAATTATTATTACTCAACAGAGAACAATTTATTTCTCTATTTCAGAAGCTAATAATTTTTCAAAAGGTAAGGTATATGGATACAGTATTCTCAACTGCCTTTAAATTTGATGCTTACCCTATATTTACCTAATAAATAACAGGTATTTATTCAGTAGATGATCTGATGGTCCCTGGATCACAGATAAAGTGGATGATAAAAACATGTGCAGACACCATCGCTGATAGAGCCTTGTTATAGCACCAGCTTGGACAGAATAGTCAATAAAGCTTTCTTAATTTAGAAGATCCTAACTATTGCTCTTAAAACACACAAATATATTCACTTCAATGCACTGTTGTTAATATCTACCATGGGGATGAACCATGCAAGTTTTGGGACAGGGGAAGCTTACAACACAGGCCCTGCGAATGTTACGTTTATAGAGAAATTGTGAACTCAGAGGGAAATGTGTGTCTTCTGTTGCTCTGTCCTTCACTACACATACATAACATCTGTCAAGTATATAAATGGTATTTTACACAAGCATGCAAAATAATATATAAAAATATATATGCATATACACATACACACACACACAAAGAGAGAAAAAGAGAGAAAAGGAGAGAGAGTAGCATCAGCCCTGAGTAGCATCATCTGCCCTTGTCAAATTCTGACTGCCAATTTCACGTCCACACCTACTGTTATTCCCCTGGCCCCTGTTGACCTCTAAACCTAGGCTTCAGATGAGCTGAATATCACGTAGTTTTTGAATGTGTAAAGTGTTCTATGTATTCTGGCTTTGGCATGAAGTGGCTTTTAGTAGGAGCAGCCGTAGAAGCTGAAGCAGTAATATTGTTTCTTCATATACCTCTCCACTCTCTGCTTCTATTGGATAACTGTTGCTCTAATCTTTACATTAAGCTAAGACATAGATTTTATTTTTGGCAATGTGATTCTCAACTGGAAGCAGTTCAGCCTCTCTAATGAGGCATTTCAAACTTCAAGGGTACATTATTGGTTGACCCAATGAGTGGGAAATGCTACTACCATTTGGTAAGAATGAGGCAGAGTTACTAAATGACTGTCCTATACATCCAAGAAATGTCCCATCCAGAGTGTTTCTGGTATGCCTTTGAAAACCCCTGAGAAACTGGGGGAAGCCATTCCACATAGAATGATCAGCCATCTATCAGACCTTTCGGGGCTAAGACATCAAAATGGATTCATCCTGATATGCCCTAGTTCCTAGCATATAGTAGAGTTTCACTAAATGCTTGTAGAATGAACAAGTGAATGAAGGAACTTCCTGGAACTTTACCCAACCCCTTCATAGTGTGCTAGGTGTCTCTACACTTAACTCTGCAAGTACAAGGTGCTTATCCTTGAATTCAACTCTTTTTTTGAGTAAGTACATTCAGCTATGTATAGCTATTTTTTGGGGGGTTGTACAAAGAGTCAAGGCAAAAGTACTACATATATATACACACACACACACACACATATATATATATATATATATATATATATATATATATATATATATATGTATATAGCGCTTCCAGATGAAAGGAAGATCTATTTAAGAATGTATGCACTTAGTACCTTACACTCAGAAAAGCCTATTGAGAACTAATTCTGAGATAGGCACTTCTCATAAGTGCCTGAGAGTATCAACGGTAAAGCAGACACCATGTGAGATGGATTTTTATGCCTGCTGTTTGATTCCTGGGCACCTTGAAGAGCCAAATATTACTTCAATATACTGCTGGAGCTTCACTGTACAATGAAATCTTCTCTAATTATTCAGGTTTTAGGTAAATGCCTCACCATTTTGTGCCTACAGCAGCTCTTGCATCAGCCTGTCATGGAATTTCACTGCTTTTAGCAGAACTTCATCACTAAATTTTTTCATCTAATAAAATCCATCTTTCAATCTCGCTGTGCTAAACCAACCCTCAGACATTTCCAGCAGTTTGAGACTCACAAGTTTTTTTACCATATGTCAGGGACAAGGGGAGAGATAGATTTGGTTCCATCTTGTGTGATTGACTACTACTGTGTTGAAGAAACTTTCACACTCATGAGGTCAATAGATACTTGAATGGGATACTATTAGTTTAGTTTCCATAGAGTAACCTGTATCTTAACCAATAGACTTTCAAAACCTTCTCTAGTTTTGAAAGGAATAATTGCATGTCATTGTGATTTCAGGGAAATTTCCTGATTAGTGAACATTTAAGCTTCCCAATCCCTTTTTCTGATATAGTCCTTAGAATGTAGAATTTAAAGTAAGACAGACTTGGATGTGAATTATGATTCTGATCTTGACTTTGTGATCTTAGGCACAGGATGCAACCAAACAGCTTCTGCTTTTTATGTATAAAAATGAAAATAATGCTTCATCAATTGAATTAGGCTAAGGGTGTCCTCAGCTTTGGATTTCAGTCAGGCCAAGACTTCACAGAAAATATAAACTTGTGTACTAATCTCTGACATGCTACTTTACTCTTAATTCTGTGATAGACTCATAGAAATAACTGTGAGATCCCTTGAAACTCTAAAATATGTAATTAGAAGACTATATTAGTCTTATATTTAAGCCATACTGTGGAATATGTCATGGAATAACTATCCAGGAACCAAATCTCTTTCTATAATTTTGTTTTCATGAAATACCACAATATCAGTTCCTTACACACCTTTGAAATACACAATGGCCATAACTGATGACTTTTATTACTATTAGAAAGCATTTTTAGTAGAACATGATTGTTAAAGTATCTGGTACTGAGTTAATTTCTCCTTCATGAAAAACAACAGTGATTATAAGTTCTAAAAAATTTTGAATAGGTTCTGGATACAGTCTGGCCAAGTTTGAATTACTGCTGTTTACTATTAGTTGTGTGATGCAAAGCAAGTCATTCAGTCTCTGTTCCTTTACTTTCCCTCTCTGTAAACTTAGGTAATGACAGCAAACAGCTAAATCATAGGATGTTGTAAGAGGTAAATATAGAATGATGAGAATAGTGTCTGACACATAAGCAAATGCTCATTAGTTTCTAATGACACCTCATTGTGTTCTTACCGTAAATGTTTCAGAATGATCCTCAGATGCATTTTAAACATCTACAATTCTTACAGCCTTTGCTTGGCCCTGCTCTGATTTTGTTTGGGCAAGGTGCAAGCAACCTTCACCAAAAGTAAAGAATATATGCTTTATCTGTGTGTTCTCAAGATATAATGAAAGCATGTTATTTGCTGCAGATAACAGGGCTTTACAGATAAGGAATATACCAATAAAAGGAAGGAAAGAATAGAAAACCTATTCCCTCAAGTCACTATTCCTTTCCATATTTTTCCATAAGCCTGGCATGGCTTCACTACTGAATGTTGGTCTGATTTTTTCTTTCTTTCTTTCCTTTTTTTCACTAAGGTAGGTTTACCCTGAGCTAACATCTGTTGCCAATCTTTCTCTCTATTTTTCTTTTTTTTTTAAATGTGAGCCACCATTAGAGCATGGGTGTTAACAGATGATTGGTGTAGGTCCACACCCAGGAACTGAATCTGGGCCTCCGAAGCAGAGCATGCTGAACTCAACCACCTGGCCACGGGGGCTGGTCCTGGCCTGTTTTTCTATTACTTGTTTTTTACCATGTTCAATAGCAGATATTGATATCTATCCTGTGTATTTAAGAAATGAGGCAGAGTTCAGGAAATGACTATGCTAAACAGCATGGCTGGATTTTTCTGAATACCTGCCAGCACCCAACTGCTTTTAAGAGATACAGTTTTCCTTCACAAACTTGCTAATTCTCAGTCTTCCTCAGCAACAAAAAAAGCAGGGGCTGGGGATACTCCAGGAAATAAATAGCAGGAACAGATGGGCAGGGATTTCTCTGACAATAGATCCTGTTTTCATTCTATTTTTACTTTGGTTGAATTTCAGAGTTCAAGAACCAGAAGTTCTTGAGCCAAATTTTTTATTTAGTCCATTAAAAAAAGTTGTACTGGATAACTTCACCTTCCCACTATGCCAGGCTACAAGACTGATGTGGAATGGAGTGGGCCAAGAGCAAATCTCTCTGACAAGCATATGCAAGTGTATAATCAAGCTCAGAGTAGAAAAGCTGCATGATTGACTTCCACTAGAAATTGATATGGTAGAGCAGTGGGTTGATTTGCTGTGATGGAGTCAAATAAAACATTTGTGATTTAGGTAGGCAGACCTGTCAAGAGAGAAAACTAGTTTGGAGAGATTTAATTGCTGTCAGGCTTAAGGGAAAGAACAGAAATGAGCAAGTGTCTCACTGGCTTAGTGTTTTAAGTCATATTGTCTTTACTGCCTATTTTCTGGAAAAAGTATAGTGGATCTCATGGGTTAATTGGCTAATTTATCAGCTGCTAATCCTACCTCTTTCATCATCACCTTTATTTGCATAAATCCTATGTTAGGGATGATTGAAGACGGCAAAGCAGGCACTTGATGAAAACTAGAAAGGGGAATTTCAAGTGCATTAGTCAGGACTGTTCTAGTTTGCAAATAGTAGAAACCCAACTTGAGCTAGCATAGGCAAAAAGGAAATTTACCGGCTCTTTGGCTTTGTGCTGGTCATCTTACATTTGCCCCTCTTGATCCATTCCTGTCATTTTCTACCTGCTCTGTCTTCTGGAGGCCGACCCATATGAATTATATCAATAGTATCCCTTGTTTCTTTGGCTCCTGTTTTGGCACTGGTAGGAGATTACAAAGGTGAGGAGAGTGAGGTCAGGGTACTTCTTCTTGGATCACCTGGTTTTGTCTACAGTTCTCTATCAGAGGTTGTAGTTACTGTCATAAAACTTTCTTTATAGAGTTTTCTCTCAACCTCTCGTCATCTTTCCCTCCCCTTGCTCCTTCAGGCTCAGGAGTGGCAACGGCTCTCCATTCTTACTGCCCTATGCCTTCTGTTTCCCCTGCTCTCATCTCTGTAAATAGTCTCTTGAATAAAATTTCCTCAAACACCCAGCTTGAAGGAAGTATGTCTTACCTGTTTAGATCTTCATTGATATTATCTTCAAGTAAGAACCAACAACCCAATCTATGGAAGATCAAGAATATAGTTGTGCTTTGTGATAACTAGAGACAGAGACTAAAACCTACCAAGAGTTATTTCTTTATGGTGTATATATTTTTCTATGTAGTTCAGGGTTAATTCTTTCTCACTGAAAAGAGCTTAAAGTCTAGCTTCCTCCAGAAGGTGAGAAAAAATCCAATGTTAACCCTGGGGTCCCAAAGTCCCACATCTTCCTTAACTAATGTGAATGGCTCTATTGCTGAGCTCCATTCTGAAAAATACTGAGTAGCCTAGCTTGAGGTGACCCCTATACCTTCCTTGATTAACCAACTTTGACAGGGGTTCAAGATATACAAATTTGGCAGCTTTTCCCAGACTTAATGATTGAAAAAGTGGGAAAAGCAATTCTCAAAAGAAGGTAGATATTTTACACAAGAAAACAGGGACAGCATATGAAACAAAAGATGACCATGATATCAAGGATACATACTTTTCTACTACTTGGAGAAATCAAGTAGTCACAATAATTAAGCTTTACTAAGAGGCAAAAAAAATTACTGGGAAAGATGTGAGTGCTTCAAGCTACAGGGCCTGTTTCAAATGCTTAGTATTCATGTGCCCAGAGATACATACCATGCACATGGGCACACACAGGATTGAGATCTGTCATTATGAAACTGTAATCTGCAACTTGCACTCTAATAAGGATCCAGTAAATATAAATGTTTCAAATTATGGTTTGTCATTAGGGCTTTATAAATAAATAAGCAAACAAATAAATAAAAGAGAGGTAATTCTTTTCTACCTACTACTATATCTGTTTATAATGCCAAAGATTCGATGAAAACAATGGATTTCAAAGTTTTCCACGTGCCTGAAGTCCAGCCAAGAGGTGACATTACTCTCTTTTTTCCTTCAACTATTAGAAAAGCTAATATCTAAATTAGCTGATTAATAGGTGGTCAGAGGTCATTTTGAGTTGTAGTATATCAGAAGTGCAGGAAATGTAAACAAGCAAGAGAGCCTTGATGAATTCTGTTTTCACACCTGGAGAGAACAAATTCCGAGTTTCCATCTTGGCTATGCTTGCATGGCCAGAAACTTCACTTCTGACTACAGTAGTAGCAAGAATAACGATTAAGGATGGCCGTGTTGGCAGACTCTGAACCAACTTCTTCCCATGGACACAATAAATTTACAATTATTCTTGGAACAATTGCCCATGAGAGAGAACTGAAAACTGGATAAAAAATCTCCCACAACAAGGGACAGTGCTAACTGAGGTGGAAGAAGCAAAAGTTCCTTTCTGCATAGAAAAAAGCTACCTTCAAGCCATAGAGCTTCACAGCTGGCTGGCAGCAATCTTTAGATATGAAGCCTTCCCTGGAAGAGTGGGGGATCTGAGTCTGGGAGCATTATCACAATAAGCAGCTTTTGGACTCAGCACAACCAAGACAATCATCATAAGATCTGGCTTTCCTGGACATTAACAACAATGAAGAATAACCCTAGAAATGCTATCAGATTAAGAAAAAACAAGCTTGATCTTAAAGGGCCCATGCACAAATTCAAATTCATCATTTTGGAAAGCAGCCTAAAATCACCAGAAAGAAAGGTGCACAGTCCTTTGGTGAAAAGAGACTAACTTAATAGGCTCTGGGTGCATCTCAGTGAGAGGTGAGATCTCCCCAGGCTGTAACCCCATCCCCAGGGACTGAGACATTGAGAGCAGCCATTGCTGTGACCTAGTAAAGGTGTGCTGACACAGATACTGGCAGAGGCCATTGGAGTTCTTCTTCTCACCTGTTAGCTAAGGGGTCTGCCCCACCCACCAGAGCACTAATTTAATTCAGCTCAGCCAGGGCTGGAAGCCCACCCTAAGGACTGGCCCCACCCAACAGCAATCCTTCAGGCAACTTGTGGGTCCATGTAGGCAGGGTGGCTGGAACCTCTGTAGCCAGGCCAGTGGGTTCACCTTTTCAGGGAAGGGGCATGTGTGAGGCGTGAGCCTGCATTGGTGGAATGCGTGGGACCTCTGCCCTAGGAGGATTGGGTCTGCTTCGGTGGATCAAGGTGCATACATGAGGCTACACCATGTTGACGAGGAGTGTGACACTTTGGGTAGTAGGGCTTGTCAACTGCAGCAGACCTGTGCTTCCCAAACAGCCAAGTAGGATATTGGCTGCACATTTCAAAGTCTGAAACAGTTGAGTGCTTCCATGACCGAGGCTGGCCCCACTCAGCTGAAATCCTGAGAGAGCTGACAATAGCCCTGCAGGCCATAGGCCTACATCAATTGTAAGCCCCTGAGTCAGGAAACCAGATACATTGGGAGCCTATTCACTTAACAGAAAAACTGCAACAGGAATGTGGTATTAGACCTTGCAGCCAACTGTGCTGGGGCTCCCCACACCTGATAAAGTATGTGAAGGGTCTGTAGCAGCAATACACAGCTGACGATTACAACCAATTGGCTAGGGGGACAGCCAAGCCTCCCTCTGCACCTGCAGCAAGAACAACCCTGCCACAACAGAAGGACACATGTATCCTACAGAGGGGATACTTCTGGAATATTTAGAACGAGTGATGAGAGGGGAGCACACTGTTGGGCCTTATAAGACATCTCTTATATAAGGCCACCTCTCCAAGATTGGAAGATGTAGCTGACCTACCTAATACATAGATATAAGCACGGAGGAAGAGGAAAAATGAGGAGACAAAGGAATATGTTCCAAGTAAGGGAACAGGACAAAACCACAGAAAAAGAACTAAACAAAAAAAAGATAAACAATCTACCCTGACACAGAATACAGACTAAGCTTCATAAGGATGCTCACTGGTCATGGGAGAAGGATAGATGAATTCAGTGAGAATTTCAACAATGAATTGGAAAATACAAAAAAAAAAAATCAGAAATGAAGAAGACAATGTTGGAAATGACAAATCCACTAGAGAGACTCAATAGTAGAGTAGATGATACAGATGAATGAGTCAGCAAGCTGGATGAAAGATTAGAGAAAATCACCCAAGCTGAAGAGATAAAAGAAAAAAGAATTAAAAAGAACAAGTACAGTGTAAGGGACCTCTGAGGCAGCATCAAGCACACCAACATACATATTATAGACATCCCAGAAGGAGAAGAGACAGGCAAAGGGGCAGAGAATCTACTTGAAGAAATAATAGCTGAAAACTTTCCTAACCTAAGGAAACAGACATCCAAATACAAGAAGTGCAGAGAGAATCAAACAAGAACATGAAAAGATATTCAACTTAACTAATTATCAGGGAAATGCAAATCAAAACTACAATGAGATATCACCTCATGAATGTCAGAATGGCTGTAACTAACAAGACAGGAAATAACAAGTGTTGGAGAGGATGTGGAAAAAGGGAACTCTCATACACCAGTGGGAGAGCAAACTGGTGCAGCAACTATGGAAAAGAGTATGGAGATTCCTCAAAAAATTAAGAATAGTTCTACCATATGAACCAGCTATTCCACTAGTGTGATTTTTCCAAAGAATATAAAAACATGAATGCTTAAAGATACATGCACCCCTATGTTCATTTCAGCATTATTCACAATAGCCAAGACTTAGAAGCAATCTAGGTTCCCATTGAGGGGCAAATGGATAAAGAAGATGTGGTCTATATACACAATGGAATGCTACTCAGCCATGAAAAAGGTTGAAATCTGGCCATTTGTGACAACATGGATGGACCGGGAGGGTATTAGGCTAAACGAATAAGTGAGAGGGAGAAAGTCATATACTGTATGATCTCACTCATAAATAGAGGATAAAAACAATAACAAACAAACACATAGAGACAGAGATTGAATCGGTGGTTACCAGTGGGGAAAAGGGGAAGGAGGTGGGCAAAAGAGGTAATTAGACATATGTAATTAGGCATAGGTAATTAGTCTTTGGAGGGCGAACATGATGTAATCTACACAGAAATCGAAATTTAATGATGTAGACCTGAAATTTACATAATGTTATAAACCAATGTTACCATAATAAAAATAAATTAATTTAAAACATTAATAAATGAAAAAAGAATGACCATTGACTTGATGAGACCCCAAGAATTTGCCAAAGCCACAACCCAGGATCCATTTCCACTGGCCAGATACTTTGCCTGTTGTGAGGGGTAACATATATCCTCTTCTTAATGGGGTAGTGATTGAGATAGTGATATTTGCTTTTGGCAACACCATAAAGAAGAGGAATGATCCTAGCAGGTCTGCAGGAAAAGAAATATTAGGAGAGAAAAGATGACATCAGTCTTGTAGAATAAAGATGGACCCCTTTGCTAACACACATGAGCATTCTGAAATCTGTACTAAAGCTGTGCATTATCATCATGGTAAGTTCCATCTGCCAAGCTGGGCCCTGTGCTGCACTTAGAAATAAAAAAAGGAAAGATACCTGATGTTTAATGAAGACCAACCAAGTGTCACTCCCCTTTTTGAGAACTTACAGGAGGCATTTCACTTATTCCTTGTAATAGCCCTAGGATGTGAACATTATTGTGTTCATTTTCCATATGGAGAGACTAAATCTCCAAAAAATTAAGTAAATGGTTAAGCTCAAATCGACGGTCGTGGATCTGGATTTTGACTCATTCTTTTTGATTACAGAACCTCTGAGCACTACATTATTTAATAGTTGTTCCATCTGAATATTTTATACGTTTCACACAGTGCATGGCAAAATAGTGTTGGGTGAGCGTGATGTCTGTCTGTCTTCCATGAAGCATTCCAAGTGAGGCATTATCTTGGTAAATTTACTCCAGTCCAGTGTCTTCCCTTATTTATGTAGCCTAACAAATCTGTTTTTGCTTATTTACCAACAGCAGATCCATCTCTGTCTGTTATGCTAATAGTATCTTATGTTCTGTGATTAATGTATAAAATCATGTTGCCAATACTCTAATTTACAATGATAAAAGTATTATTTTACATGAGCTTGAAGATACACAATCAAATAGTAATCAGATGATTCATGTTGACCATAGAATTAGAATAAAATAAATTATAGTGAGACAGAATGTTTAATGATTTCCAGATAAAACAGTCTAAGGAATCTATTTACCTAATAAGGCTAACTTTTCCAATGGGACCATAATTCTAGGAGCTCGTTGGATAGGTTTTATCAGTGTTCACATATGTGACTCTTTTTTCACAGTTTTTATGGTTAACCAATCCTCTACTGTTGAGCTATTTTTACACATTTAATCAATCAAATTAGAATGGAAACTATTCAGTCTCTTTAAGAAATCACATCCTCTGTCTACTTTTCTATCAGTGTATATTTTAACATTTAAAGTTCCAAGGACAAATTTATTGTTAAAACCTATGTTTTGGGAAGATGAGTGAGAAGAAGATAGTCTCCACTTACACTTGTAAGTGTTAACTAAGTGTTTTAGACTCTAAATGTCTTAGAGGTATTAAGATGAGATGAGTGAGGGCCATAAAGGAAGGTTTGATGCAAGTAGAGGCTCTTATATTTGAGACTTGAAGTTGCACTAAGTCTCTGAAAACAGAGACTTACTCTTACACAAATTTGTGTTCAGCATCCCTGCTCAGACATTCGACCTTTACTAATAAACACGTACTATATTCTAGACACTGCGCCAGGCACTAGGAATATAGCATGGATCCAATGTGATCTCTGTGGAATCTTACTTCACAGCACAGAGACAGAGACAAAAGAGTCAAGAGTCAATTATAAGTCAATGTGATAAATGAAGTCATAAGGTTATGCAAAGTGTGTTAAAGAGACACAGAAAACCATTGAATTTAGGCTAAGACGTGGAGAGAGGTATGTGTGGTAAATTAGGCTGCAGAGAATGGCAATGGGCAGGTGCAATATAAGAAAATCAATCAACGAAACATACCACCTCAACAGAATGAAGGGTGAAAAAACCAACATGTCATTGGCTCAATTGACACAGGAAAGTATTTAACAAAATCCAATGCTCAGAAATCTAAGAAAAGATGTCCTAACCCCAGATACCTATGAATGTGACCTTATTTGGAAATAGAGTCTTAGGAGATGTAATTAGTTAAGTGAAGATGAGGTCATACTGTATTAGGGTCGTCCCTAAATCCAATGACCTGTGTCCTTATAAGAAGGCCATATAAAGACACAGACAGGATGTACAATGCAGGCCGTATGATGGCAGAGACAGAGATTGTAGTGATGCAGCTAAAGTCAAAGAACGCCAAGGATTGCCAGCAACCATCGAAAACTAGAAAAAGGCAAGGAAGGATTCTTCCCTAGAGTCTTCAGAGGAAGTGTGGCCCTGCTGACACCTTGATTTTGAACTTCTAGCCTCCAGAAATGTGAAAGAATAAATTTCCGCTGTTTTAAGCCACACAGTTTGTGGTATTTTTTTTTTATGGCAGTCCTGAGATAGTAATAGACAAACAATGATCTACTATTGAACCATAAAAAGGAATGAATTACTGATATGTTATAATGTGGATGAGCCTCAAAAACATGATGCTAAGTGAAAGAAACCAGATAACAAAGGCCCTATGTTACATGATTCCATTTATATAAAATATCCAGAATAGGTAAATGTATAGAGACAAAAGCCTGTTTGGTGGGTGCCAACAGCTGAGAGGAGGGAGAAATGAGGAGTAACTGCTTAATGGGGACAAAGTTTTATTTTGGGTGATGAAAAGAGTTTGAACTAGACAGAGGTGGTATTTGCACAATGATATGAATGTAGTAAGTATCAGTGAATTGTTTATTTTGAAACAATTATTTTTGCGTTTTATGAATTTCACTTCAATAAAAGTGAAGCGGTTGGTTTCACATAGAATTATAAAGAGTTAAAGGAGAATAAGCAAATCACAAACAAAAGCTGGTGGGTAGATGACTTATTCATGCATGTATGAGTTTTCTCTTGACCAACTCTGTTTCTTCGTCTTCCTGTGTTTTCATACTGTTTTTTCTATTTTTCAAATGAGCCATATCTAAAAGCATTCTTCTGTTTTTTTAAAAAAAATATTTATATGAATGCTAGAAGATATTAAATATTTAGCTTTAATCAATATCTAGAGAAAGATATCACTTGTAAATATAGAGCTATCAAATTCCAAGTCTACTTTTTGATTGAATAGGTCAGACTCTGATATACCATAGATTCACTGCCTGCCATTGGCTGTCTTTGTAGCATGTGATAAATGATCATTCTAGGTGTTTTAGTGAAAGCTTTTTAAAAATGAATCATATTATTTGACAGAGCTTAAAATCACATAACAAATTGAGGGAAATATCTATGTTTGCTTCAGTTCAAGAAATTATACATATGAATTCATGCTGATTATCGATGAATATTAGACAACTTAAAGATTTAGTCTAGGGGAATAAACTTGGACATATCTATTTTGATTCACTTGGTTCCTTTCAAGGGCTTTTTATCTCTTTTTATTCTGACAGCCAACATTTGCAGTGGGCCAGGACTCACTGCTAGCTTCATTTGCAGCTAAGAAAAGAGATCTTCAGAGATGGGGATGGCCTCTCCTAATTCCAATGGTAGATGTGGTCAAGAGCACAGGATTCTAGACTTCTAACCCAGCACACTACTCTTGGATAATATTATTCTTCTGGATATTTGGTATTCCATGCACCCAACCTCAACAAGTGGATATAAATCAGAAGCAGGTAAACTTAGGACAATTTGATGCAATTATCATATTTGTTTTTGAGTAATTAAACAAAAATTTCTGGGTGAATGGGAAAATAATTCCAAATTTTGAAATACGAAGTTTTTCATATTTTCTTAAAAGAGGAAGAAAATTTACCTCAATTAACAAATGATCTTTTTTGTGTTGAAATAGTAGAAAGAATAGCTGTAGCAATCATATTAATCCCTCTCTAGTTAGAAACTCATTACGCCAGTAAGCACTTCAATGTTTAGAGATCAAAAGTTCTCATCTACGTATAATGCACCAGAGATCAGAACTACCAAGGGAACATCTTCTGGGATGAGAGAATGGATTTCCATATCGAATCAAAGCTAGCGAATCAGAATGAAAAGCAAAGGAAATGAGAGGGCTGCGTTACCATTGCAGCGAGCGCCATCAGGTCAGGAACCATCTAAAGGGAACTGATTTTTTTGGCTATATTTTGAAGCGTGTCCAGTCAGGAAGGATGTCTATTTTTTCATACCTTGCTTTCTTGCTTTACCTCTGTGTCTTTGGAAAAGATGTACTCTCTGTATCCCTCACTTATCCCCACAGGTAAGTTTATCAGTAGATCTTGAGATCTTCTAAACTGTTGCACCTTGTTTGGGAGTAGGGGTTGTTGAAATAATTAAATACATTAAAATGTATGAAACATTAAGAATAGTAAGAGCATAAAATATGTACTCAACAAATGTTAGCAATTTAATATTAACTTTGAATTATTATCCCGTGCTCCATGCTCAGTAAGAAAACGGCCCACTTGCTGAATCTGTCATTCAAAACATTCTAATATCTAACTCCATCCCGTTTTTCTAAATTATTTTTAACAGTTTAATTACAAGAATTCATCTCATCAGCCATATTTGTTTATAAGAAACCAGAAATGCATAGTACCCTTCCTCACAGCCTGACTTTTGCTATGTTATTGTCCTTGCCTCTGTTGCCCTGTTTCCTTCAATGCTGCTTATTAATTCTTAGTTACTGTTCCCAGGCTGGGGAAAGGTCCAAACTTTTACAGATCTCTCTAGATGACAGTGCTGAGGTTTTATAATACTTGTGATCTGCACTAGTAAATTTCTAAATATTATGCTTTGAATTTTCTATCTTTTTATTTTCATCCCCAAAGCTGGATTTTTAGGCATTTAAGTAGAAAATGAATCATTTTTGTATTTCTCATATTGCACTTCTACTAATATTTATTGATACACCTTAGTGATCATATGATATTTCCTGACATGACTTAGAAAATTTATGCATATGACAGAAAAAAAATAAAATTCTGTATAGAAGTCTAGTCTATGCACTGCCCCAGATTCCTTCATTTCCCTAGGCCTCAGCTGCAGGTTCCACAAAAAGCTTCATCCGCTGTTGATATTCCGTGTTCTCCTGATTCTGCTCTTCTACCACACATCAGTCAGGTCACTCTTCCTTTTTGCTGGATGATGATTTCACACTGTCCCCTTCTTCTTCAGACATCCAGCCCAAACTCCTCCATTCTCATCCTCAGCTGATGTCCTCATTCTTATTTTCCAATGGAAGCAATCTGAAGATATTCGACAAACTCTCACAAGCATACCTTCCCAATTTTCCCCAAGGAAATTCCCCAAAGCTACACTCCAGTATGGCCTCCATCACCCCCATTGAGGCAGGAGCCTCAGGAATTGCAGAAATAGGAAGGATCTGACTTCTTTCTACTTCTGAAATCAGATAAGGCAGGAGGCTCATTTTTGACTGGGATCTGACATTCTGGAAGCTATCTGGAGGGACTGGGTAACCCAACCTGAAAGGGTGGGGAATCAATCACTTAGGAATGAATATTGTGAGATGAAACACAGGAGATGTGAAGGAGCCAGCAGATATATCTCTATTCCTTTCTTTAAAGGACTCTGTCTAGTCACAGTGGCTTCATGGGGGCTGTCTGGAGGATATGTCATGGAATCAAGCAATGATCTGTGTTTTCTCGAGACTGTGTACCCACATTGTAAACCACATTGTATTTGCTTTTTTTCCTTCCCTGCTTCATTTCCCCTCCTCTTGCCACCCTGAGATTGCAGTGTCCTGAAAGCCTCAGCATGAAGGACATGCCTCGAGCTCTATTTTCTAGGGTCCTGCTCTTTGACTTTCTAGTCTATTACCAGCATTACTGGGACATCAAATGGAGAAACTAACAGAAATAACTTTAATAGATAATTGACAGCATCACAAGTTGTTTCACTCATTTACAGAATTTAACATTTGCAGTAGTTCTCTAAGATGTTACTGCCTTTCATAGATAGGAAAATAAGTCTCAGAGAGTTAAAGGGATTTCCTCAAAGTACCATTATTTGAATCCAAAACTCACTCTTCCTTGACATATTTCATTGCAAACAGAACTTCCATGATTGAAAAGATAAAAATTCCTCTTCTTACTGGCACATTGTCATGGACAGCATTTTGGGGGCATATAGTTCTTACATTCTCTCAGTGAGGCAGGCCTCTTGAATGAGTTTCTTTCCTAGAGGACAATGGGGCAGCACAGGCCCCTTTATACAGCTTTATATGCTTAAGCATTGTCCTGCTGGTGGGGCATATCCTAATATTACCCCTCGTGTCTTCACAGGCCTCTAGATTTTTGGCTGCTCTCATAAGCTGGTCTATTTGTGTGTTTTATTGAAGATTTAGATGCTTGGAACAACTTGGATATAATTGGGTATACAACTTAAGAGTTATCTCCTCTCTCCTCTCCAGACACATTTCTAAATTGTCACAGACACACTTAGCCTTTAATAAAAGCTCTCTGGGGAAGATGACTTCAAAGCTTTCTCAGTAGCGAATTCAGAGGCTAATGACCTTTCTAGTCAGTTTTTACTACAGTTGAAACTGAATTTCTATGACAATCAAAACTCATTTCTCTTTAGCATCTCTGCTGGGACACAACATAAACTTGCAAAGTATTATAATAGATGATCTGGCAGATGAATTTCAAAAACACCAATAGGAATAGACTTATAATTTAATAATAAGACCAAGAAAAAAAAAAAAATACTTGAAGCAATAGCCTGGGAAACGCTGCTAATTGGAGCTAGTGCCCCAGAAGGCACTCACCAAAACGGGAAATGTGCAACATTCATATTGGGGTGGAGGTGGAGGAAGGGGGAGGAGAAGAGAAATATTGCTACACATTACAGGAGTTCATAGCTGATATGCAGCATTGGCTGACAAAGAAAATCATAGAAAGTAAATAAATTGTCCAAGATCCCTCTGCTACATAGATACAGAAAGAGTATCGAAAACACTCTTCCCAGCAAGCCCAAGGTAAGCTACTTCATAATGATTGCTCTCAGCAATTTGTGATGAAGAAAGAATAAGAATAGAAATTGTATCAATGGGAAATTTGAGGTCAACTTATCACTTTGTGACATATCCCACTACAGACTTGAAAGGACCACGGCAGACACAGTTGGCTCCCTGAGCAATAGGTATTTCCCCTTCTTTCTTTGAAATACAATCTTACTTATTTTCACGTCTTAGGGGGAGAAGGCCTATGCTTCAGGTGAGGCTTACTCATCTACAGCTCAGAAATAAATTTAGATTAGTCTAAGACAACAATGGTCATTCTACCTTCCACGACAGTGGAAGGATTTGGGATGGGCTTGAAGTGAAGTCCTGGTCAATAAGACAAAAAGTACAATCTCTTGGAAACATTTCTATCCCTCTCAAAAGCCAGTTGAGGGAGATAGTTTCTTTTCCTTATCTCTCCCCTGGACTTGGTTTTATGAAGCTGTGACGCCTAGAAGAGTAGTAGCCATCGTACAACAATAAGAACACAAACCTGAAAACCATGCCAGCAAGTCAAGTAGGCAGTGTGGAAATATGAGACCATACTTGCAGGTTTATGAATTAACTACGCTGGGAACCACTGGACCTCCAAACTGAGAAAAGAACTGCACTAAATGCTGAGTCTGACACATGGCTGTGGTAAATAGAGCTAACGGGAAAATGAGCTAAATTTTTTCTTTCCGTCTTTTTCTCCTTCTTTCTTGCCTCTTTCTTTCTGTTCATCCTTTTAGTGGTAGGTAAGTGGTATAGCAAGAAATGTGAATATTCTCCTTGAGCTCATCCAGTCCAAAGTATGTTTTTTAATCAAGAGGGTATGGAAGAAAGATGATGCTAACCTATGAGGGAGGAAAAAAAATGTTAGCCATTGGCTGAGCAGCAACGGAGTCAAAGTAGAGTCTGGATGAAAAGAACTCCTTTTATATGGGATTTGTGTTTACTGACATGGGAGACAAGGGAATTTTTGAAGAACACACAAAAGCACATCCAATGAGACGAAAGCATGATTCACTTATGAATCAATTTGTTAGAAGAAAGAAAGATGGGGTGAGAAAAAGAACCAAACTAGGAGGAAGAAGTGATTGACCTTTGTCTTGTTTCTCTTAGGCAAATATAAAATGTGAAGACAGAGCTTCCTCTCTGCACATTGGGATAATAATGAAATTTCTAGTCATCCTTGAAGTGTCATTGATATTAAAATAAAATAATTAATAGGAAAATGCTTTGAAAATCATAAATTAAATCATCATCATAATGACATCGTTATGGCAAAAATATATTCCATTTATGGAATACTTACTTAGTTCATCACATTTGAAACTTATATTCCTGCATAGAAAATATATGGATATCATTTTTAAGACAGAAAACTGAAGCTTAGAGAAATTCTTATTTATCTAAACGTACATAGCTAATCAATGGGAGAACTGTTTCTAACCCACAATTTCATATATATACAAACTTAGTGAGGAAATCATCTTTCTTTTATCCTCCATCTACATTGGGCTTGTCTTAAATTGTTGTCCATTTTTTCCACTTACATTCGGGTAGAGATTGACCTCTAGAGTTTATTTCAACCTATCTCTTGCTAAATTCAAGAGCGGTTGACCCAATGGAGGTTAATCACAGACAACAAGTGTTTACTTCTTTATCCCTCAAAAGCAGGGATGGATTAGAACTTAAAACACATTGGACACATTTCCTATTCAGCAAGATCAGAGTGGTCTTCTGCATGAACTCCTCCATATGTTTGTAGGAATGCAAGTCTGTTCATTATTAATCTTATTATATGGAAAGTAGTTCATTTGTATGGAAATAGCTGAATTGGGATGGTGTGTTCCTTGTTCAAAATGAAACACAGATTTCTGATTAAAAGCCAAATCATTCTTTGAAAAGGTCAAAAATGAGGGCTTCAAATAAAATTATTTTGGCTCTATTTTATGGGGGTCACTGATGAAATGCACTGTCAAAATATGATCTGATTTTCTGGGTTTCCATGTGATTGCAAATTAAGAAAATCCCCTTCCTCTTAAAAGTTTTTATAGTAGATATTTGTTGAATGCCTAGAAACATTTTGAATGTATATATTTTGTGTTTTATAAATATATGTATATAAAATTGAAATGCAAGTAATAAAAGAAAAAAATTACATATTAAATTGTGAGTTCTAAGGGATTGTGTGAATCAAGGTCCTAGTGGACATTACATACATTACCTAGTAAGGCTGAACATAAGTTATTTTATGATCCATCATTTCTTCCTAAAATATGTGAATGTATCTCTACAAAAATAAGTGCGTATACTCTAAAAACGTGAAAAAATGTGTATGGAAATAATATTTATAACGTATCCTAAGATTTTGAAACAAAACAAATGACCAATAACAGAACAGAAAAATAAAGATGGATCTTACAGACATGATACTGTGCAAACAAGTCAAACACAAAAGAGGGCATATACATGATTTATTTATATAAAGTTAAAGAACAGACAAACTTTACCTATAGCATTAGAAGTTAGAAAGTGTTTTTCGGAAGCTTTGAAAATATTAACTGGTAAGGGATAAGACCCAATGTCTGGACTCCCAGAAATACTCCCTTTATTGATCTCCATACTGTGTATATTTGTAAAAATTCAAATGCTGTACACTTAGGATTTGTGCATGTTACTTCATTAATTGGATACTTATGAAAAACAATGCAATCAGATCTTCTGATTTCACAATTTTATATTTGAGAGAAAAATTGCACAGATTTTGTCCTAATTAGATGTTTTTAAAAGCTTGTGAATGGACAATCCTGAGTGGCCTGGTTTGTTTCCCATGACGAGCTCTGTAGTGACTAGTAGAACAGTTTACAGCTTCTCTGTGAATTACAATAGATAGCCAATAGTAAATCTGAAACCAATTTTTATGCAGATTCATAACAATGAGCTCTTTTTACATTTCACTCCAATAGTTGCCCTACTGAACAAAAATATACATTCACCATTGTCTTTACTAGAAAATTACTATCGAGTTATTTTAGTTAATATAGGTCTCCTCTACCTGGAAAGGGTTCCTAATCTACAATTACACCCAAACAATAATACTGATAAAATAGGACTATCTAGGTATAATTAGTGTTGCATGTGGGCTGGTTTTCTTAATTTTACAGAAATAAAAACATGAAATCCTTTATGACCACTTGTGAAAACATTGACTTTCATGCACATTATTTTGTATTCTTGGTTTGTCAGACATGATGTGCACAAAAGTCTTTGAAGCAAGCACTGTTTTACAGTTTCCTTTAAATAGCTATGCATTTAGGGAAAATGGTTATATTTAGGAAGCTAATTTTAAATTATTCCTTTTATTTTCTCACCAATATCTTTAACTGTATTTTAATGATTTTGATGTGCAGATAATGATATTCATTCTCACAGACCAGAGAGCTCCAATTTCAACCAAATATGTTATTCATTCACCCTTTCTCATTACATTATCTTTTGATTTAGGAAAGTATTTTTTTTTTTCTTTTAAGTCAATGGGCATTGAGTTTTGACTATCTAAGGACTGTCCAGTTAGCTTAGCTGACTGTAGTGTGTAGTAATGAAGTCAAGTTTTGAGGTTGTTGAGGAGGGAGAAATTCCCCCTTGTGTCCTTCTTGTATTTTTATGGCTGGACTAATAATAAAATTGACATAAGACCATATTAACAGGAGAAAGATCCAATTTAATGCATATGTATTGGAGATCATAAAAATCATTCTCTTTGAGGTCCGAAAGCAGGCTGCTTTTTATCTTTTTACACAAAGAAACAATACATTTTTGAGGAACCGTAAGACAAATAAGCTTAGGTTTGGGGTAAGTAATAAGAGAGGAATTTAAACAGAGTTTAAGCTTGAGGTAGTAAATCAGTAAAAACAATAGGACTTGTTTACCCAGCTTCTTGGCCCTGAATTCCCCAGCCCTGGTGATAAGGACGCAGAGAGACATCTTTCACATGGGAGATTTGTTTCCTGCTTTCAAGGGGAGGGGCAGAATGTCCTTTTTGCTTCTCAAGTAACTTTAATTCAAAATAATCAATTTGTTATTGTGAAATATTTTGGGGTAGCCTGCTTTGAATCCCAACATGGTTCCACACCTGATAGGGAAGTAGACTTTACCCATAAGTCAGATGAGCTGTCCTGGAAATACCTCTCTGGAGCCCGGGAACCTAGATGTCTAGATTTCTTCATCTACAAATGAATGAAGAGATGGGTGGATGGATGGATGAATAGATAGGTAGATAGATAGATAGGTAGAGATAGATAGATTACATAGATCGATAGATAGACAGATAGATAGATAGATGGATAGATAGATAAAATTAAACCACTTACTTGCTGAGAGGCCCAGTTGCAAATAACTGATTTTTCAGAATTTCAGTGGCATTTATAACATATATCATATATTGTAAGATGTATTACATACTCTACAATTTATTCTTCCAAAAAGAAAGCTCAAATTGAGAACCCAAAATATGGCAGGCACTGTGATGGTGCTTAACATGTAGCAACAAACATGACTCAGTGGGATACCCCAGGTAATTCATAGCTAATTGAAGGAGGGGGCTGTGTGTGAAGTTGCATTAATTAAGAATTAGCATTTAGAGTGCACTAGAAAAAATTATATGCATGAAGAGATGACAGAGAGGAGGAAGTGAATAACTTTATAGGAATACTTATGGGTAGGTGTGGAAATCAGAGAACCTTTTTGAGAAAATCAAAGTTTTTATGAGAGAACACTCTACTCAGCCTTTCCATCCTTCTTTTCTTTCTGTCCTAGTAGAAAAGGATTTTTTTGTGTTCTCCCCATATTCTTTAGTGTCTCTGCCTTTCTTCAATTGTACAGTTCCTTTTATATCTGCCTCTTTCTTTACAGATGCTCTTTTTTCCCTTAATTCAGAAAACTCTCAGTTCTTTCATATCTTTAAAACAACAGCAATAGCAAAGCACTTTCTTATTTCCACTGTTGACTCCATCCTTTGCTCTATTTGATTCTGTCTTATTCAAGAAGTTGAAAATTAGTCTGCATACTTAGTTTCTACATCTGCACCATTCCTTTATTTCTTAGCCCACTGTAGAGATGTAGCTTTTCCTAAGGTCAGCAATAAATTTCATTTTCCAACCATTTTGAGATTTGTCTTCATTTCCTGAACCTCTCTGGTGCTTTGCTAGTGCTGGATCATCCCTCCTACCTAAAAGACTCCCTTCTTTTACTTTCTCCTCAATTTTCTATGTCTCTGAGAAATTCCTCTCGTTTTCTCCTAATGATTTTTCTTTCTGTCTCATCCTGAATGTTAGAACACTTTGGTCTTAACCCTTCTCAGTCCTCACATTCTCAACTTAAACTACTATCCCTGTGCTTCCCAAAGTGTATCTTGGACATAAGCCTCTCCACTGATCTCCAGATTTACTTTGGAAAAGGTTTTGAAAAACATGCACATATACACAGACACTTTTGATGGAGCCAAGATTTGAAAGGTAAAAGAGAAGTTGGCTAATGGAATGGTAATAGAGAAATACATTTAACAAACAAACAGTGTATGAAAATAGAGTCAAGCCTGGAAGCATGAAATGACATTCTTCTTGGGGAGAACAACATGGTAGGAAAAAATGTCATAAAGGTAAGGAGAATCAAAATTAAAATTAAAGCAAAATGTGTACAGCATCCTTAAGAGTTTGGATTTTCTTTTTATCCTGTATGAGATACAGTGTGTGAATGCAGAGTTTTAGGAAGATGATGACGAATACAATCTGCTCTGGTAGCTATGTAGACAATGAGGTGAGGTGTGTGACAGATAGAAATAAGACAAATATGAGGGAGCCCAGAAACAGTTGGAAGGTTCTTTGCCTCCAGTGCTACCATTTTCTGTCCATCAACCTCCCCTGTGAGGATCATGGTGTTGTCTTCTGAGTCTTTTACAACTCATCATCCAAGGCCCAGTCTATATTGGTTTTCAGTCTCCATGGTCTTGCCCTGTTTTGAGAATAGACACTAATCCCCCAGAGAAATTGTCTACAAACTCTTGGAAGCACACCCTGTCAGTCAAGCAAACCAACAGACACAGCTTTAGACTAACCCAATGGAAGTATAATTACTTATATATTATATGCATGGACTGTTGCACTAATATGCAATAAATCTTACAAAATATGTACAAGATAAGTTTTAAAGCGATATAATAAAGCTAAAATAAGATGTTTTAAAACAATTAATGCCTTTTAGTTAAAAAATTCTTTTAGCTTGAATGTGTGTTTGTATATATATTGATTTCATATATTTGATTACTTCATATGTGTGACACATACATATATACATATGTATGATTGTTTTTGCTTAATTATTTTTGAAAATATTGGTTTAACATTTTCCATATACCATTTCAAAGAACTGATTGGAAGTTCAGTTTATTTTTATGTTGTTTTTAATGATTGGCATATATGAAAAATATTCCTCACCAAAGAATAGTTTACACAGTATCCACTTAGACAAGGTTCTTGCTATAGATTTGTATCCACATTTCAAGTTGATTTTAGAATTTTAAGTACTTTTGTTGACTTTTTGTTATATGAGATTTGATCCTCATATTTTTTTCCCATGGAAGATTCTCCCAAGCTAACATCTGTGCCAATCTTGCTCTATTTTGTATGTTGGTTTCCACCACAGCATGGCCACTGACGAATGGTGTAGGGCCTCACCTGGGAACTGAACTCAGTCTGCCAAAGCAGAACACAAATAACTTAACCACTAGGCCACGGGGCCAGCCACAGATCCTCATTTTTTTTAACCTCTGTGTTTCAACTGAAGAATTCACATTAGAATTAGAAGTGTCATTTCTGCCAATTTTTATTGTTGATTTAGCTTATGTTATTAAAATGATCTTTAATTTACAATTTCCCTGCAGGTATCTTTTGAAGTTACATATCTATTTTGTAAGAGCTATTTTAGTTGAAATTATACTCTATAATTTGTAAATTAATTTAACCAGGCACATAAAAGCTGCAATACTTTGCAATATACTGAAAGTAGATAAATGAATGAGGACACTATTCTGAACACTTTGCCCTTTGTCCTTCTGACTAATAGATCCCAAAGTGAGAGATTTTGAAGCATAATTTCAAAAGTAAAAAAAACAAAAGACTCTTCTACAAAAAGTAAACGCTTGTCAAAGATGTTATTCAACTCATTAATTAATGGTATAAATAGTAAAAAGGGAAAGATGGTTCAAATAACAATTAAGGAGCTGAGTATTTGTAGGCAATTTCATAAAGAGTGAGAGGATGATTTAAGATAACTTGGTTACATGTCCTAGAGGGCAATAAACCGTATTTCTTAGGATTCTCTTCTGTTCCTGGCACTTGCATTTCCACTAGAATAAAGATAACAAATTAACATCACCTACACTTAGTCTGGGACCTCTAACAAAAAATAAAAAGTGATTTGAACAAAGTACATTCCAGTAAATGATAATTCTTAGGTGCACCTGTGCCCATGTTGATCACCTTTAGTCCAATTTCCAAGTTATAAATGATTTTTCCTAAGACTGTGAAATGCATTATTTTCAGCTCAGTTCATAATGAAGATAAAATGTAGGAACAAAATTGACCTAATCTAAGATGCCGATGCACAGTATGGCACAACGAGAACCACTAATGATCAGTGCTTTGTCTGTTTCCCTCAGGGGCTGTTATCTGAATCATCAAAGTCACAAAAGATATTCAGTAGCACATATTCTTGGGACAAACAGAGAAAGAAATGCGACGTGCAATTGTTTTCTTATATCAGTCATCAGATTTGATGGTGTGCTCATTGAGAGCCAAGAGCTCTATCGTATGTACAGAAATGTAAGCACAATAGACAAAAAAAGAAGGAAATAAAATCTAACATAAAGCCCCAGAAGATAATGCAGGGAGAACAAGGAAGAAAAGTTGAAGTAATGTATAGAATTCTGTATTTCAGATTTCTGTTGTTTTATCAACAATTTATTGTATATCTACTTTGTGTTTGGGAAATAGATACCAATCTGAGTTCTTAATATGTGTCCTTATTAATTTTATTTATATTAGAGAGAGAGAGAAACCTAATGAGATATAGAGGTAACATAACAGAATTCAGTAAGGTTTCAGTGTGACACACAGTAGAAGGTGAATAAATCTTCCTGGGCACGTGTTAGGAAAGTGTTCACACGGGAGGGGGCACTTGAGTTCTATATCTTGAAAGATTAGAAAACGTTTCCCAAGTGGATGAGGTGGAGAAAAGCATGCCAGTTGGACCCGGCAGTGTAGACAGGTGTGGGATTATAAACAGTATTATCTGTTTGGGGAAATGGATGTGGTTCTGAGTGTGAGATGGAGAATGAAGAAAAGGAAGGCCAAGAGAAATTCTCAGAGGGCATAATAATGAAGATCTTCTAAATCACACAAAATATCTTGTACTCTATCAATGACAAACCTATTTGCCATTGGCCAGGAAGAACGGAGAGGTAACAGTACTTATTTCCATTCCCTAATTGACCTCTGACATTCAGGTTATTGCCAATGTTATTAGCTTGGCTCCTTCTACCTTCCCACAAATTTTTATCAGTAATAATCTTCATTATTGCCATAAGCTGATGAGCAGTTTAAAAATTGAGCTCAAAAATGTATTCATTTTATGCCCTTAAGAGTTGAAAATTAGTATTACATGCTGCCAAGGGGTTGCTGTGTGACAATGTGGGGGTAGTTGTTAAAAAAACATTGTTCTAGGAAAACTGGATTCTACTACACACTTAATCACTTTAGATGAATCATTTCATCTCTTCTGGATGTCAGTTTCTTTATCAATGAAGTGGAACTTAAGAACAGTAAATGGAGAACATCCTTCAAAATCCCACATATTTGCCCTTGAAAGTTAAGCTTTAATGGCTACACACGTGCAAAAGAGAACGTGCTCCAGCAGAGCAAGAAGAGGCTTTAACTTATGGATCACAGTTGGCTGTTTAGCTAAAAGAAAACCATTTCAAAAAGTCACAGGCAAGCAAAGGGTAAGTAGATCTTTAGTAGCCAAGTTGGCTAGCGCATCGCTGAGAAGAGTCAGGGAAATGAGGTCCCAGTGCGAGTGGAGGCATTAGGGCTTCACACCCTGAAGCAGGCAAGTATTTTAAACATTTGTATATAGCTATTAAGTATATAGTCATTAGCTTTTGTTCTGAAGTCTCTGTTACCCAGCACCTTTGAATGGTAATGTGACTTCACAGCTCTCTTTCTCCACATGGAGACAGAAAGTATGAGCCAAAGGATAGACTTTTAAATTCCCCAACAACTGCATTTTTAATGAAGAGATACAAACCTGGCAGTCTGAACTTAAGTCACGGCCCCTTATAAGCCTAGTTATGTGTGCTGTTCTTTGAGTCTATCGTTGAAAAACTGATCTCATCTTGCTATACTAACATGACCAAATCTTTGTGCCTGTTCGTGAAGACTAGATGATTCTTGGTAAATGAAGCACATAAATTTTGTGGTGAATTATCTTGGTGGCAGGTTTGCCTCAGAGACTGTATACTTGGTTTCTTTCATATTTCAGGAGCAATTACTTCTGTGTTCATTATTTTATCTGATTGATATGAGAGACAACTAAATTGCAAAGTAATGTATAAATGAATTATTATTCTCGCTGGTTCTAAAATTTTACCTAAGACATTATAATTAGTGAATTCCAATAAGTGCATTTGTAGCCTCCAACTTCTACATCACTATTATTCATAATTTAAAAGAATGAATGATTATTCTAATATATTAATGAATATTTGCTTATTAAAGAAGTTTCCTACAAACTTATATACTAAAATTAAAAAAAGAATACGTGGAATTTTAATCATTATACTAGTGAATTCATATGAGAAAAATAAATCACATGGTCAGACATTATGTTGATTTATTTAACAGTTGAGCACAGGTTCCATCCTAGTTCTGCAGTCTTTCAATTTTACAGAAGAATATACCTTTTGGAGAATTTTGTAAGTAACAAAAATGCATCCCATTATTATGACTTCTGAAAGTTCCTAAGAAAAATTATCCCAAATTTGAAAATAAGGTGGTGGTAGATAGAGACATATTCCCTTTAATATCAGATCATAGTATTGTTTTGCAGCCCAATAAAAGATTTGTTCCTCTAGGAGAGTGTACTTGGGTTTCATTTTATAATTTACTATTTGATTAGAGCCCAAAATTGTGAAGTTGCATGTTAACTTACAAATTTATTTTCAGCTTATATTTGTGTTTAACTCAAGATTATATTTTCATTGCCTTATATAGGATTAACTAATTTTATTGTCCTAACATTCTTTTTTTCTTTAATGCTGCAATTCCCCAGTTCTTCCTCAAATGCTCTTGGAACTAGCTCTATCATTCTTACTCTTATCATTCTTACTTATTATTCTTACTGGCTCCTTCCCTGATAATTTGAATAAATCGTTGATCTGTGCATTTTTTTGCTATTGTTGAAACTCATGTTTCTAAGTTTTTGTTTTCTTTTTTTTTTTTTTTATGAGGAAGATTAGCCCTGAGCTAACATCTGTGCCAATCTTCCTCCACTTTATATGTGGATCACCAGCACTGCATGGCTAATGAGTAGTATAGGACTGCGCTCAGGATACTAACCCACAAACCCTGGCCCCCAAAGCAGAGTGAGTTTAACTTAACCACAGTGCCATGGGGCCAGCCCCTCTAAGTATTTTAAAATTATGAGTTAATATATGCAGAACACTATGACAATGCTTGACACACAAAAATGTTAGCTATTAGTATTATACTCTTGGTAATATAATTTAGGGATTAAGGGTCTGGATTTTAGAGTGAGATATGTTGAATTAAAATCCATCGTTTGAGTCTTAATTATGGGATTTTGGACAGATCTCATGGCTATATACTACATATAGTGATAGCAACTACCTCCTTTGTTGTGAGGACTAAATAACATAAAGCATTTTAAAGTTCTTGGCAAAAGTCTGACACCCACAAAGTGCTCAATGGGCCTTGGCTACTGTTACAGTTCTTGGAATGTTGACATAATAAACAATGACCATGATGGATTGCACAGAGTCTTAATTGCAAGGGGTTGGGAAAGGAGAAAGCACCTACTTATTCATCTATTACTATAATAACAAGAGTAAGATTGTATTTAACTGGAGGATTCCGCCATCAAATACAGTGAAATTGATCAAGAAACATTTCCTGTTTCCCTAATGTGTGAATTGCTAAAGTGGATTTTCTTAAGTGAAAGATTTCTACGCCTAAATCCTTTTAAGTGTGTCCTAGTTCCCAGAAGACAGGTTGGAAATTGCTCCCAGCCACAAGACACACATTTCAAAGTGCAATATTCAGTGAACCCTTCAGAATCTGCTTAATAATGAACTCTTGTGTGTTGACATGAGGCTAATATAGGTGATATATTGATTATAGTCCTGCTGAAATACGAACTTTTTCTGCATAACCAAGTGTCCTCAAGTAAGAAATGCGGACTCTCTGCCTGGACCAATTAGCAGTTGAATGAATTTGACTTGTCTTATTACCTCCCAGAGTTAATATTAATAAAATAATTGGAAATGCTAATTGAATCCCGCCCCTCTTTTTTCCATTTTGCCTTTTTGCAAAGCAAGTAAAGAATGAGTGACCCAGGGCCAGTAGCCATGCCTGTGATTAACTGATGATGAACACTCTTAAGATCAGTGCTAATCAAAGTGGAGCAGAGTTCAAATAAATAGTTTTTGACCCAGGCTACAAAAGATTATGGCCAGGAAGAGAGGCAGAATGAAAAAGAAAAGACCAAACATCATTCATACAGACTGTCACTGCCATGCTTGGAGAATTTTTAAACCTAAAATGGTTTTCATTTACCACCCAGCATGCTCCTAAGCTTCCTCCTTTTACTGCCAGCTGGTGTGTGTGCAAGAAATGCCTACTCTAATATTGATACAAGAGCTATTAGGAAGGTAAGCTGTGGTCAAGCTTGTATATATGTGTAGGAGTGAGAGCACACATTATTGAAAATACTCCAATCAAGAAAGTGCTGTAAGAGATCATTTTTTAAAAAGTGAATGAGATTTTGAAGGAGACAGACTATATTTTATACTATCGGGCTGTCCTATATGCTCTATTCTACCTTGGAGAACTCTTTAAACTATCCAGGCTCAGTTTTCTCATCTGTAAAATGTGAATAATACTACAGAATCTTTCAGGGATGCTGTTGGGACTAAACCAGAGCTGCAGTGTTGACATGATTCAATGAGATAATGGATGCAAAATCGTGGTTCCTGACACGTAGTGTATGGCTAGTTGATGTTAGTTTCCTTTTGTTAATCTATGTTAGTGTTCCCTAGTAATTAATCTTAATTAATCCACATTATTGTTCCCTGATAATTAGCATAGAGCTTACTGTAGTCTTTTGTTGAAGATTTGCTCCTTGAAAGAGGTCTCCCAAGATGTTTGACTATCTAAAACATCTAATTCTGCCTTGAGACACATTCAACGAGGAAATATTTCATTAGGGAGTAATGAGTCTCTCTGTGTTGATGGCATACTTGACTTATCTAGAACAGAAATGTTTCCAGAAGCACCACCATTAAGTCTTCTCTATAACAGCTGTAGTTTCTAAAATCCATGACCTCAGATGGATAAGTTTTGGTTTTAAGGAAAATTTGTAAGCTGAGTGTTACAAGAGGGGTTGGGAATCTAAATGGAATACGGCCCATTGGAGTATGCCCCATCATGCAAATTCCATGGTTTTGTATATGCAAAAAGGCAGGGTAGACTTGGTTTTGGATGTTTTACAGCAGATCTACTCACCGTATGACAACCACATTGATCTATAAATCATTTTCTTTGTTCCAATATGTTTTCAGGTCATTCTTATCCTATGCATACCCTTGGCTCTTTGACTTAAGCTTAACTTTCTCTGTGAATTTCTGTCTTGTCACACATATGGTATCTTTACAGTACTACCATCCTGATTCTTCACTTAATCTGGTTCAGTTTATCCCTACAGTCTTTCATGTGCCACGTAGTCTCTCTTAAATTTTTCCCAAATAAAAATCCAATTCCTTTTCCTTTCCTCAGTGCCTGATCAGCACTGACTTCTCAGGGGGAGATGAAAAAATAAGGAAATCCAGCTCATAAGAACATAACATTATTACAAAATGCTTACTTTTCCAAAAAGTTGACTGGTCAAAATAAATGCAACCCCTTCCTTATTTTTTCCACATATATTCTCCAATCAGTTGCTTTTTATAGCAGTTTTCATGTCCATTCCAACTTCATTTCCTGGAAATAAATATGTTATTTATAGGAAAAAGAATAGCACAAGTGTGTAGGATTTCCCCAGAACTATGAAAATGGTCCCACTTTTAACTTTAACCTCCTAGAGACTAATTATTCCACAAAGGAATAAATTTTATATCGTTTACAGTTTTTCAAGTTCCTGATCAATCCATGCTTTGGGCAACTGACTGGGTAACTCTGTTAAATTCCCCTTGCTCCTTGCTACTACTACTTCCGTAGCACTTTAGCACTGTTTACAAAAAGGCAAAGACATTTCCAAACCACAGATGAATCAGCTGTAAAAATCTCTCCACTGTATAATTTTATCATTCAAAAGTTTCTGTTCTTGCTGATGAAAATGGAACAGTTCATTATACAGAGTCTTCTACTAGACTCACAGAATGGTGAGTCAAGATCATCGGTTCTGCAAGAATTTAAGATATAGCATGAATTAGAAAAAGGACACCTTTCCCCACAGTGGACAGAATCAGATCTACACCAAGGCATGTGACTTAGTGAGCAGACCCCAGGCAGATTTTACCACCTTTGTGTGCGCGATCTGGCACCATGGTGCAGAGCACAGAGTGTCTAATCGTTTGAGGAAGCACTATGAAAGAATCTCGTTTTGTTTTACTGTTTCACTAAGAAATCACCTATTTGATTATATTCCCCCTTCCTTTGATGTTTTTGCATTAATCTAGCTAGAGTATAATACAATGAAACAATTGTCAGATTTGTGGAAAATCAATTTCCAATTAATGTCATTTCTGATGTTTTTTCATAAGTGTAATGCAATGAACATATGCAAATATTCAAATTACATGGATGAGCTTCTTTGTGGAGCTAACAACGTTTTGTTATGTTTCTTCTGTTTATTATGCTTCTTCATGATATTTAGAGCAGAACTTTTCTTTTTGAAATTTAACTTTCATTCAGAAATTTGTACACATCATAATTATAAATATCAATGAATTTTCTCTAAGTGAACAAACCAATGTAACCAGCCCCACCACCTCAGTCAGATCACTGATTTCTTGAGTAAGGAACATATTTTTTAACCAAGCTTAGGGCATTCTTATTTTGTGCACTTTTGTGTACTTTTACTACAGAAAATCTGACTAATACACTAGTTAGAGAATTTAAAATATCTGTGAGCTTGGTTTGTAGATATTCTGCCCAAAGATCAGCAGCTAGAAGTGCACATCCTCTGCCCTTCTACAGCTCCACTCATCGATGGCCCTCAAAGATAGTAATGAAAGAACATCCACCAAGTGAACAGAACTTCAGGAAATACATTTGTTTTTTTACTTTCCATGGAAAGAAATATGGTCTCGCTTAATGGACCTACTCTGATCCATACTTGTCTAGTGACTCAGAAAAGACAAAATTGTAAAATAGCTGACAAGGAGATCTCAGGGACTAATATGTGGACAGACTACTTAGAATGGACATAGCTCATTGCTCATGAAAATTTGCATGTTCTGTAAATGTCCATCAGAGGGCATCCCCTATAGCTGAGGGTCTCAATAATCAGTTGGAGAAGATGATCCATCTTGTGAATGTCATTGCTCGTTCATTCTTTCTTTATTTATATTTTATTTTTTCAAGCTTTATTGAGATGTAATTGACATATAATATTGTGTAAGTTTAAGCTGCACAGCATGTTGATTTGATACACTTGTATATTGCGAAATGATTCACATTATGGCATTAGCTGACAACTCCAACACATTTAGGATCTACTCTTTTAGCAACTTTCAAGCATATAATACAGTTTTATTCACAGTAATCAAACACCCTGGTGCTTGCTGACAAGGTCCATGGGAAAATTGACCAAGGCATCTAAAATGTAGTCTTGCATGAGCTCAACAGCTTGTAATTCCCTAAGCTGAAGCTGATTTGGTAGACACCACTGCTGAGTGTTCAACTCTTAATAACAAAGGCCAACCCTGAGCCACTGATTGGTATGGTTCTACAAGGAGACATACAAGCCCCTTGGTAGAAAGTTGATTATTTTGGTTCCTTTATTTATAGAGCATTCATTGATTTCTGTTTAGGGAAATGTGAACTTATTTTGAAGCTGATTATGTCTTCAATACACAGGTCTTCTGCCAGCTTCAACATTCTGTCTCATGAAATGCCATGGAATTTCACACTTAGTTACTCTTACTAAGATATTCATTTTATGGATAAGGAGGCTTAACCATGGGCTCAACCTTATGGAATTCTTTGATATTTCCTTGCCATGAACAGATCAGTGAAAAGGAAGCCAATTGCAAGATTACACCCTGAGATGGTAAGAGGCTTCCTTCCAAGATACAACATAAATCTTAAAGCAGCAATCAGTATCTGGTAGTGTTTCCCCATAGCTAGAATACCAGGGAGTGTAGGTGGGAGCTCTACCTCTCACTATTATATCTGATACACGTTAGAAACTTTTTTGCTTCCTGTCCCCTCCACCATGGCCTTGATGAGTTCAAAGGTCCTGATGACTAAGGGGGATTCCTGCCACCATTGAAATCAGTCTTAGTTTCAGTAAATTGAACTTTGAGAATGAGATCTGACCAACTGGGGTTCTTCATGCCACTGAATTAAGAGGCAGATAAGGGAGAATCTAACATGACAATTGATCATCCCAATTGGATGGGTGCTACATATGGGTACAAAAAGGAATACGTGAATGTCCTTAGGGATTTATTGGAGCACGTTTGAGCGCTCTCATATTCAGTAATAATGTTAAACAAACGATAAAGGTCAATTGTGGCTGCCTCCTTAGCCTTCCCTCAAAAAATCTCCTAAAGGACTTGATCCTTGGACTGGCCAGAGAGAGACAAGGGAGCTGTGATCATCAACTGGGCTTCATGGTCAGTTACACAAGCAGGAGTTTAGTGATTATGTTTGTGTTACTTAAATATTTCCTTCTCCCTTACTTTTCTGCTACCTTATGTGAAAAGCACTGGTGATAGTATTGCCATGCAGACTTCAATAAGAAGGAAGGAATATGATGGAATTAACATCCTGATATGGCACATTAATTGATGGGTTTGATAGGATCTGCTTTATGTGCTTTGAAGTTGTATTTTTACATCTAAAGAACAAGATCAATGCTGCAGGACAAAAAAGGTAGACTGTAGTGTTTATGTTCCATTTGTGCTTACAGATCCACACTCCTTCTTTGCTCAGTTTTGTACCCTGGGAAACCAACTACTATCTATTCTGGGCTTCTTGTCTTCTGGCTTCCACACCCATAGGAAATCAGAGGATGGCATTATTCACCCAGCTCTTTCTCTGCGAATCTGTGGCCACATTTCTCAATTCCTGTAATTCCTGTTGGGCGGCCTTTCCATCATAGCTACTTGTCTTACGGGTTTCCAATAAGATTCAGAACTCTTAATAGCTTCGTACTATTATGTGGCTTTAGGTGCTAAACATACTTTCTTGGTATTTGCATCTGCAGTAATAAGTGAAACTGTTCTGTTGTTTGTTTTGTGTGAAATTTCATCGAATTTTGCTATTACTATGTTGTTACATCACATCATGAATCTCATTGATTTTTTTATAACTTTCTATTTTAAATTTAAAACTCACAAGAAGCTTTAAAAAAATAGTATAGAGACACGGTGTACTTTTCACCCAGATTTCTCAGTCTCATTGACTTTTAAAAGTTCAATTATTGGTTTTTCCCACCTTCTATTGCTTTCCTTTGCAAATCCACCTAATTTTCCATGACATTCTGTGTTTCATTATGTTTTATATTCCTTTATTTCTCTATTTCCTTTTGTCAAGCTATGTTTATTGTATAGTGCTTTGTGTTTTAAATGTGTTATTTTTAATTTTGATAGTGTCTACCCTCAAGTTTGGTGTGTTTTATGACTCTCATTACTGATTGATTAATGAACCAGCTGGTCATCCAGTCTGTAATTTCTGTACATGGTTATAAAGTCATATTTACCAGTGGTTTCTTCTTCAGCGCTCCTCCTCTTTGGATGTAAAAGTGTTTCTACAGCATGGATGTGCTATGTCTCTGCTGGGTGTCCTGAAGAATTAGGTCTGGGTCCAGTTTTAGAATAATATCTCAGGTTGGGGGTTCCAAAGCATGTGAGTAATGCAAAGTTTGATTTCATTCACTTGGAGTTTACATTTGTCTACAGAGATTTCTTTCACTACCCATTACCTGAGGCAGGGAAAAGTTTCCTCATGGTGTCTTTTAGGTTTTCTCTACCTCAGAGGACAACTCTTTCTACCTTCAGCTTTTTACTGGGATTACAGTTTAAAATCCCTACTTTGCATGTATCTCAGGACAAATTTTCTCTCCTTGTATGAGCATTAATTCATTAGGCAAATAAACAGTTTCAGTTCACTCCCAGCCTTTCTTTACATTAGTGTGGAATCTGATTGTTCTGTATTCAATTTTCTTTTTGTCTGATACCTGGAGATCTCTTCATTCTTTTAAACTCAGCAATAAAGTAAATTTTTAAAATATATTATCCAGCATTCCCATGTTTTCTCCTAGAGTTATATATATTTTGTTAGCTTTCTTAGTCTAATCGTGAGAATGTATAAGGCACTAGAGCTTATTCAATTTAATTCCAGCCAAGTATTATTAGATATTTACTATATACTAAGTACTTACATCATTAAGACTGACTTAACTCTGTGAGTGTGCATGCATGTGCACATACCTGAAATTTTTCTTTGAAAATCAAGAATGAAATCTTCATTTTTCTTTCTGTCATGTTTAAAGGCCTAGGGAAAATGCTATCTCTAGTCAATCACATTTAAAGCAAAGGCAAATTCCCTCTCCTATTTTCTCAAGATAGAGTCTAGGGTTCTTCTCTATTATTGAGCATATATTGGGCATCTCTCTGTTCATATCACTGTACTGAGCAATACTATGAAGATAAGAACAATGGGGCAGCATTATCCCCTCAGTTTTTCAGGAAGAAGAAGTGTTTCAGATGATCAACTATAATAGGAGATACACTTTGGTGAAGGTTCTGATAGAAACAAAGAGTGCTTTACATTGGCAAAAAGAATATATTGTTGATAAATGGATATATCACCAAAGACTTCATGGTGGTATATAAGAAATTTCATGAGAGAGGAAATTATGGAAAAAGGAGTCTAGGAGGAAGAAGGGCAAATGCAAGCTTCGAGGAGGGAAAGAGCAACAAATAGCTTGGGGACAGTAAGGACCCTCTAGTCTGGAGCCTGAGTGAATGTATAGTGAGTGACTCTCGGTCTTGGTGAACTTTGTTTATTCAAGAGAATGATTTGGGATGTTATCTTAGAGTTATAGCAGCAAAGAGAAGAAAGAAGCAATAGTAGAAATGTGAAGTCATGTAAGTAAGGTCTCAGGGTTTGGAAACTCATTTTGGTTGGTTTTCTTCAAACAACATGTGTACTGTAATAAAGAGCTAGCTCCCCACTCTTCTGATCGACTGTTGGCGTCCGACCAGGGAAAACACAATTATCTATTCTATTACTAATGTGAATTCATAAAGAGGAGAGGTATTTACCAATACTTGCATTCTGAAATTCTAGTGTTCAAAAGCAATTGCAATTATTATTGTTATTTTGCATTTAAATAGCTGTATTTTATTTATAAGAGCTTTAGAATTGTGTTTGTATGTATGTTTTTATTTGCTTTCTCTTTCTGCAGCCCTGTGAAGTGTGTCAGGGTTATTGGCCTTATTGTATAGACTAAACTTCTGAGGCAATTAAGATTTGAAGGGAGTTTTAATTTATTGTTGATTTTGGCAGAACAGTTCACAGGTAACAAGAGGTCCACTTAGAAAGTGAAAAGGATGGGTTTACAGAAGATAGCAATAAAAGAAAAACAAATACATTGTGCTTCTAGTAAATTAAGATAAGCCTCATTTCACATTAAAAGCATTTTTAAACTCTGAAGCTTCTTTTTCCATTAATCAGGAGAATATAACATGCCTGTTTAGACCAAAAGCTTTTGACACTAGGAGACTTGTGCTCAAATTCTAACTGCCACTTACTGGCTGTGCAATTCTGGTAAAGTCTTTAATCTCATTGAGTTTCAAAGTATAAAACATACAAAATAATATGTTCTTAACTGCTTTTCGTTAATAGTAGCATCCTGTTTACACAATATCTAACAGATGTATGGAACATTATAAAGAAAGACTGAATAGGGGCTGGCTCGGTGGCCCAGTGGTGAAGTAGTGCTTGCTGTTTTGGCAGCCTGGGTTCAGTTCTGGGGCACAGATCTACACCACTCATTTATGCCAGGCTGTAGTGGTGACCCACATACAAAATAGAGGAATATTGGCATGAATGTTAGCTCAGGGCAAATCTTCCTCAGCAAAAAAAAAAAAAAAAAAAAAAAAGAATGAATAGCACTCATTATTATTAAAATTGGCATCATGAGCAAATGCTTATTAAATCTTCATCTTTAGTTTCCTCATCAGAATACTATGGGCAGTTATGCACTAAAATACCCTACAGCATTTTTTTTAAAGATTACATGATATCTTTTTATTTAAAGATTTGTCATACTATCTAAAAATGTCTTAATAATGTGCATATAATTAATAGTATATATCACTGCCTCACTTTTAATACCTGATTCATCAAAACTTTAGATCAAATTTAATAATATGCACTATTATGCAGATATGTGCAACAAATACAAGAGAAATTTACTAAGCAATTATTTCTGACTAATCAATAAAAAAACACAGATCTACCTTTTCAGAAAAATGGTGCTATTAAACAGCTAATTCCCTGAAGAAAGGAAAATATCAACAACTTGAATGGTGGTGTGGAAAACAAGACCACAGACTGTCACATATAGTACATGAACTGTACCGTAAGAGGAAGGAGATAGTAGATGGCCACTCAGAACATACGTCGCATGCCGAGATGAAATGGTTTCTTTGATACCTCAGCAAATTCTCCACTGCTTACCCAAACTGACATGGTCAACACAACAGGAACAGTGCAGACCATTTTGAGGTAACGAGGCCTCATGACAGAGAGACCTCAGTCCAAGGCACCTACCTAAATTCAAATCTTTAAACACATTCTGTACAAACCAAACATATCAGAAAAGACAGAAAATAAAACTGTGTATAACCCATGCCTAGAGTAAATGGGAGACAAAGAATGTTGCAAACTTTAATTCACTTGCAAATGGGAAAATACAAATATGAAATTACTAGAGCCAATTCTGGAACATTTCCACAGGAAAGTCGAGACAAGTTTACACTGAAAAAGGAACATGCCATGGGGTCTGGGAGGTGGCCCTGATTCTGATAACCTCATACACAGAAAGGGTCCACTCAGAGTGGAAGAATAATTGAAAACATCTCTGAGACCTAATGGATCAGAACACCACGTACTGATGCTTAAAGAGTGTGGGAGGTGGAGGAGGTCCTCTTGGAAGGCAGAGCTTCTGGGGAAAAGAGATGGAAACTAAAGGAGACAGCTATGTCTACAGTCTTGGCAGGAAAGGGAAAGAAGAACACGAGAGGTAAAAATTAAAGGATCTGCCAAAAAAACAAATATAAGCCCCTTATCTATGAAAAAGAAAAAATCACAAAGCCTCTCATCCCTCCAAAAAAAAAAAAAAAAGGTAATTCAATAAATAAACTGAATTTCACAGTTCTAACACAAAAGACTGGATTTTGGCTAAGAAAATGATAAACCAAGTCATATTTTTACCAAGTCTCATGAATACACCAAATGTTCCAACTCCAGAAAATCCCAAACACCTAAGAAAACAAGTAGAAAAGACAGGCAAAATCCATAAATAGCCCATGCTAAGGAGAAAAAAAGAAAATAAGTACCAAAGTTTTCACCACTGAAAATACTACCCCTAAATATCAACTACAAAACAGACAAAAACATAATAAAATGGAAATTAAATGTCATTAAATAGCAAAATGAGGACATTTAAGAATATTTAAATTTAGAAACTCAAAACCTCAAAATAGAAATGAACATATAGAAGGAAAATATAAATAAAAGTTGAAGGAACTAAGAAAAATTGAAGGAAAAGGCTAAATCTGAGACATGAAGGTTGAATTACAAGGTGCTAATGAAAGAAGAGATTTGACTTAGAGTATAAATTGAGATTGAGAGGATAAGTGAGAACGATAAAGATTTAAAAACAAAAATAAAGAAGGAATAATAAGGATCCAAGGGAATGTAAAAGACAGCAAAAATAGGTCCACAAACATAGAAAAAGTACCTAGAGAAGAATAGCAATATGTGGCAACAAATAACATATAAGTAAACTACTATCTAAAATTATGATATAAAAATAAACTCTCTGAAAAGAGGAGGACGAAGTTCTCCATATGAAAGGGGTCCACAATTTACCTAAGAAAACTATGCAACTATGGACTGGACAACTATGCAATACATCTTAGTAGCACTAATAGACTTCAAAGATATCTTTTAAAAATCTCTCTGACCCCACACAAAAAGAAGTTACATATGAGTGCAAGAAAACAAGCTAGAAGCAGATTTTGTAAGAGCATCATAAAGTGAGAAAACACTCTGAAAAGAGGAGGACGAAGCTCTCCATATGAAAGGGGTCCACAATTTACCTAAGAAAACTATGCAACTATGGACTGGACAACTATGCAATACATCTTAGTAGCACTAATAGACTTCAAAGATATCTTTTAAAAATCTCTCTGACCCCACACAAAAAGAAGTTACATATGAGTGCTAGAAAACAAGCTAGAAGCAGATTTTGTAAGAGCATCATAAAGTGAGAAAACACTAGAAAAACATTTTCAAGAAACTCAAAGAAATGTGTGAGCAAAGAGCTCATGGGTCTGGAAGCAGAGCACCAGTGTGAGGAGTTCCTCCCCCCATCATTACCCCCGCTAAAGTGAACTACGGACTATTTTGGTTTCTATCCTCAAAGATTAATTTTGCCTGTTTTGAGTTTTATATAATTGGAGTCGTACAGTATACATTCTTTTATTTCTAGGTTCTTTTGCTCAACACCATGTTTGTAAGATTCATTGACGGTTTTGTAGCATTAATTTATTTCATTTCCTTTGCTGTATAGTAACAGTTATATGGTTACACAATAATTTTTTATGTGGTTTATTATTTATGGATATTTAGGTCATTTCAAGTTTTAGGGTGTTATGAATAGTGCTGCTATTATTCTTGTACATTTCTTTTGATGAACGTGTGTACCCATTTCTACTGGGATACACTTAGAGTGGAATTTCTGGGTCACAGAAGATCCTCCCAAACACTCTTCCACAAGACTTTGACCAACGTGCCCTTCCACCGGGGGCTCATGAGAGGTCTGCTTGCTCCAACTTGATATTTTTCTGTCTTTTCATACTGACCATTTTGGCAGTTGCATCAGTAATGCCTCATTCAAGTTTTCCTTTGCATCTCCCTGATGATTAAAGTCTTTGAGCACATTTTCATACATTTTCTTATTTTGTTTTTCTCTTTTTGAAGTAGCTGTTTGCAACTTTTAATCTTTTTTTGTTTGGTTGTCTGATTTCTTTTATTATACGAGTTTTTATGTCTTCTATATACAAAATAGTGAAACATATTTATCATAGATATATTTATTTTCCATACACATGAAAATATATGTAGTTCAACAATCTGTAGCTTGCCAGTCTATGGCTTTGTTTTTTTACAATCTTAATGACATTTTTGTAATAATCATATGTTCTTAATTTTAATAAACTTAACATATACATTCTTTTTTTCCTCTTGGTTAGTGTCCTTTTAAGAAAAATTTATTTACCTATCTATGGCCGTGAGGATATTCTCCTGTTTACATCTGAGAGTTTTATTTTCCTACCTTTCAGTCACATTTAGATCTTCAATACATCTAGAAAGAATTTTTGTGTATGGTGTAAAATAGGGATTTTTTTTCTCTGCATGGTAAATATCTCTTAGTTCCAGTACTATTTTCTAAAGAATCAAATATTTGTGTACTTAACTGGAGTGGAATCTTGTCACAAATCAAGTAACCTTATTTGTCTGGATGTATTTCCTTTGGTTTTATACATGTTTGTAAGTACAGTGTTGAATAACTTGAGATTTCTTTACCCAGAAGTTTTTACCCATAGTTTTAATTCCTTTAATAAAGTTAACACCATTTCAGATTTTCTACTTCCTCTTTGTTCTTTTAGTTGGCTTTTTCCTTGTCACTGTTGTACATGTCTTTTGATGAATATTTACATGAACTTTTAAATTCTTGGCATAAATTTGTACATTATGTATTCCAATTTTCTGTTTATTGTATGTAGGAAGTGTAAAAGGGTATACTGTTACATTTGTAGTATTGGTTCTTTGTGCCTTTTCTTCTCCTTTCTTTTATTTCCTTCTCTATTGATCAGTCTTGATGGGGTATATTCATTTTATTATTTTATAAAATAAATAACTTGGCTTTCTTTAACATCTTGATTATATCTTTGTTCTCTAGTCTTAATTTTCATCCTCTATTTTAATATTGCCATCTTGTTTATTTTGATTTAATTGGCTATTCTTTTCCTAACTCCTTGAGATAAGATTATTGATCTTTGTTATTTCCATCAGTTTTCTCTGTTCATACACAAATTTGAGGCTATAACTTTTCCTTTCATCAAAGCCTCAGTTGCATCTTATCAATTTTATGCCATATGTATTATTATCACTCAGAACAAAATATTTTTTAGTTTGTGATTTATTCTTTGACCAATTAGTTATAAATTTTAATTTTAAAATATTTGAGAATTTCCGGTTATTTTTCTTGATGACTTGATTATTTCTTTAGTGGTAAAGAATATGCCATTAATTATTTCATATTTGTAATTGTTGAGACTTGCTTTATGAGCCAGCATATGGAAAATTTTGGTAAATATTTCATGGTAACTTAAAAGAAATATGCGTTCTGCTATTGTTGATTATATAGTTCCATAAATAATCCAATTAAGTTAATTTTGTTATTCATGTCCTTGAAATAGCCTTATAACTTTGTTTTCTGATGTATGTGAATTAACTTCATATATATGAAGTAAATTAACTTGAGCCAGAATGATCTCATGGAAATTGCTCACTTGCCTCTCTGCTCATTTTACTTGTCACTGAGTCTTAAATTATATGCTAGAACATTTTGTCAGCTCCTCACCAGGTCTGCAGCATTTACAAATGAAGAAAATAGTTTCAAAGAGGGAACTGTCCAAGACTATCAGCATATCACTGACAAATAAATGTGTTTATCATCTTTTTGGCATAGTATATAAAAAATAGTATCTGGTTCTCAGTCTGCCCTCCTTCCTTAAATTAACTGAAGACATTTTTACTAACTGAACACGAGTCTGCTGAATGGAGCCTTTCTTTTAATTATATGGATAAAATAGAGAGAATTTTCAGGAAGAGAATCTAGAGAGATTTTTGGCTGTCACCACTGGTTCATATGGTTATCTGATTCTGTCTAGTGCTTGTTATTATTGGCTGACTAATTATTAGTTGTTGAGCTCTCACTAAAAAGTTGGTTGGAAAATACTATGTGACTCTAGGTGATGGTGTTTAGATTGATGTTGTGATTAATCTTATTCTGTCTGCATTTAGAGACTTGATTAAGAAATATCAACAATAGTTACCAACAAAGGTTGATATTGCGAAGTTCATCTAGACACTCAGATGACCGAGTGATAATAATCAAGACCTGTAGAAAAACTAATTGAGCCATTTTTGATGGATTCTTGCGAAGAGATCAAAGTAGTGAATTTTTAAGAACCCTTTTGAGTTTACAAATGTATTTAAATTTAAGATTTAAAAAAAGCTTCTTTTAACTTGCTGTTTCACATACAATTACCATATGACACAGTAAATCCACTCCTAAGTATATACTCAAAAGAACTTAAAACGGGAACTCAAATAGATATTTGTACACCAATGTTCATTGCAGCCTGATTCACAATAGCCAAAGGTGGAAATAATTTATATTTCTTCAGCTGCAAAAGAGCATGAAATTCTTATACATGCTGCAACATGCTTGACCTTGAAAATATTATGTTAACTGAAATAACCCAGACATAAAACAACAAATATTGTATGATCCTACTTGTATGAAATATCTAGAATAGTAATCTCATAGAGACAAAAAGTAAATTAGAGGTGCCAGGAGTTGGACAGAATAGAGAGTAATTGCTTAGTGGGTACAATGTGTCTGTTTAAGATTCCACATATAAGTGATTTGTCTTTCTTTTTCTGGCTTATTTCATTTAACATAATGCCTTCAAGGTCCATCCAAGTTGTTGCAAACAGCAGAATGTCTTTCCTTCTTATGGCTGAATGATATTCCATTTGTGATAAAAACTCTCAACAAAATAGGTATAAAGAGAATGTACCTCTACATAATAACGGCCATATATGAAAAGCTCACAACTAACATCATACTCAATGGTGAAAAGCTGAAAGTTTGCCCTCTAAGATCAGAAACAAGACAAGAATGCCCACACTCACCACTTTTAACATAATATTGGAGCAATTAGGCAAGAAAAAGAAATAAAAGTCATCCAAATTGGAAAGGAAGAAGTAAAACTATCACCATTTGCAGATAACATGATAAACTCTAAAGACTTTATCAAAAAAATAGTTAGAACTAATAAATGAACTCAGTAAAGATGCAGGATGCAAAATCAACACACAAAATTTGTCGTTTTTCTATACATTAATAACAAACTATCAGAAGAGGAATTAAGAAAACAATCCCACTTACAATTGAATCAAAAAAAATAAAGTACATAGGAATAAATTTAACCAAGGAGGTGAAAGATTTGTACACTGAAAACTATAAGACATTGATGAAAGAAATTGAAGATACAAGTAAATGAAAAGATATTCCATGCTCATGAATGGGAAGGATTAATATTGTTAAAACGTCCATACTACCCAAAGCAATCTACAGATGCAATACAATTCCTATCAAAATTCCAATGGCTTTTTCACAGAAATAGAACAAACAATCCTAAAATTTGTATGGTATACAAAAGACCCCAAATAGCCAAAGAAATCTTGAGAAAGAAGAACAAACCTGGAGACATTACATTTCCTAATTCCAAACTGCACTTTTCAAAGTAACTCTAATGTTTAACATACTTGTAATTTATAGGCTTCCAAATCCTCTAGTTAAAATGGTTATTTTTTACTCTATTAGCTGGGAATATGAGATAATATATAGAAAGCACATAATATCATATTTATGTAGAAGATGTTAAATAAATGTTAGTTTTTTCATTTTTTTCTTCACATATTACTGTGTAAGATAAGCACTCACGACTGAATGATACTTTTCAAATCACTTTATAAATTATGTGTCTTTGCGACATCGCTTCATCTTTACCAAAATGTTATTTTCAATAATGAATTCAAGAGGGTGGTGATTAAGTGGGGTTTCTAAAATAATTTTTTGAAGGAGTATAAAATATTATCACAGATCTTCGATATCTGCTACTCCCAGTTAGGATTTTGTTGGTGTAACAGATTTCTGTTTGTTGAACACATTCTACAGAAAGTCTACCCCAAAGTAAATAAAAATTACCAACAGTTTACAACTTCTCAAAGAAATTCAATTTGGGCATATATTATTTAATGCAATTAAAAATTAATATAAAATGATAATTGCATTTTATAATTCTCCTTTGAATCACTAAGAGAATTAACTGAATCACGCTACTTTTAAAAATAGAGGATGAGATCCATTTATATATTTTGATGAAAGAAAAGAATCAACAGATATCACACCACAACTATTAATGTTACACAGAAAAAGTGAATATTAAAAATGTGAAAAAAGTGAAGTATGTACTATTTGGGAGAGAACAACTTGTTATGTCTATTAATTTTAATGACAAATTTTAATATTATTAAAATTACTATTTCAGGAGCAAATAGTACTATATGCCATGTGTTGTACATGAGATTATTTCAATATTAAAAGAAACATTTAAAGGTGTGTAATCTTATATTCATTTTATACCTGAGGAAACTAAAACTTGAGAAAGCTAATTACATAGTCAAGTTCACACAGATTGGAAGATGTAGAGCAAAAAGATAATCTTAGCCTTCCAATATTCCAATAGTATCAAGAAATTACTAATCAAAGAAAAGTAGATTGACTATATTAGTATCAAATAAAGTAGACTTCAGAGCAAAGAAAATTATGAGGGACAGAGAGGGACACTATATAATGATATGAGGGTCAATCCTCCAAGAAAACATAACAATCCTAATAGTGTATGCACCACCCAACAGAACTCCAAAATATGTGAAACAAAAACTGTGAAATGTAAAAGAACAAATAGGGAATAGGAAGGAAAATGGAAAAATCCATAATTATAATTGGAGCCTTCAATATCCCTCTCTCAACAAAAGATAGACAACTAGACAAAAATTCACCAAAGATTATAAGAACTCAACAGCACCATCCACCAATAAGATCTCATCAGTATTTATAAAGCATTCCACACAAGAACTGTAAAACACATATTCTTTTCAAGTACCCACAGAACATCCACCAAAATAGACCAAATGCTAGGTCATAAAACAACCTCAAGAAATAAAAAAATAAATCAAATCGTATAATGTGTCATTAGTGAACACAATGGAATCGAAGTGGAAATCAATGATAGAACGAAAAAAAATTTCAGACTCTCGCAATCTAAACAACACATTTCTTAATAATCCATGGATCAAAGATGAAGTCTCAAGAGAAATAAAACAAATACATTGAACTGAATGAAAAAGAAAATATAATGTATCTACATTTGTGGAAAACATATAAAGCAGCGTTAAAAGGGAAATTTACAGCACTAACCAGACAAGATGAAAAGTCTAAAATCAATAGTCTCATAAAGCACCACAAGGACATAGAAAGTGAAGAGCAGACTATACCTAAAACCAAAAAATGAAGTAAGTAAAAAATAAGAGCAGAAATCAATAAAAACTAAAACAGAAAATAATAGGTAAAATCAACAAAACAAATAGTTCTTGGAAAAGATCAATAAAACAGATGAACCTCTGGCATAGCTGACAAAGAAAAAAGAGAAGACACACATTAAGAATATCAGAAATGAATCAGATGATATTACTACAGACCCTGCAGACATAAGAAAGTAAGAGACTAACGTTAACTCTACACACCTAATTTGATACCTAAGATGAAATGGACTTAAAATACACAAAATACCACAGGTAATCCAATATAAAATAGATCACTTGAGTATCCATATTATTACTGAGGAAGTTGAATGAGTAAATTAAACTCCTCCAAAAAACAATATACTGATCCAGATGGTTTCACCATAGAATTCTAGGAAGTATGTAAAGAATTAACACCAATTCTGCACATTTTCCAGAAAATAGAAGAGGAGAGTACACTCCCAATTCATTTTATAATGCTGCTGTTATCTTGATACCAAAACCATAAAAAAAAGTACAAAAAACAAAACAGACCAAAATAGCTGATGAATTTAGATGATCTCTGCACCAACAGAGCCTGAGGGGGTGACATAATTGGTAGAAACAAGAATTCTGAGAAACACATTATGAAAACAGAGAAGAATCATCATATCCCCATATTCTCAAATGCAAATGAACGCAAACATATTGAAATTTATCCCAAGTTGAGTGCAGTTAATCAATACATCTTCACCAAATGAAATCTTCATTTACTATGGCAAGAACATAGAGAAAGCAATTTTTTCACATTTTTCTCACTAGACCTAAATGAATTAAAAAATTGAGCTCTTGTATGACAGCTGCCATGAGATTGCATCTTCAAGAACCCTCAGCAGGGAGAAGAGAGAAACGGTGTAAGCCTGAACTTTAACTCTGAAACTCTAATGTATTTCACATGTCAAATTGGAACCACAACAAAACCCTTCATAATGAAAAGTGAAATTACCTTAAATATTAAATAATTATTGAAGTAAAAGATAAAATTATTGATGTAGATGACTTTTAAGTGTAGAGATCATTAAAGCATTAAAACAATGTGATGTGTTATAAACTTCAAAATTTTTCAGTATATATTTCTTATATCTTCTTATTTATTCATTTATTAGCTATGTGTCTTTGGGTGATCATTTTAAATAATTGAAGAAATCAATTATCATATTTGCACCTGAACCTATTTTATTTGACATTACTGTAACAATTGAAAGCAACTTGTATCGACAGGCCCTTCTTAAACATAATTATGCAAAAAAAGTACCATCCAGAATCAATTAATGTTGGCTATCATATTCAGTTTTATGGAAATACAGAGCTCAGAGAAACAGCTATCCTGGTTATGCAGAGGATAAAGTTGGTGGAAGTAACAGCTAGTGTTTTCTTTCATGCTCCTATTTACGGTGAAAGGGCAGAAAGTTTGTGAAGATTTGAAGATTGCTCATGGAGTATTAGCACTATAGAATTATTAATTATATGTATGTGTGTGTGTCTGTGTCTGTGTGTGAGTGCGATTGGTTAACAATTGCATCCAGGTATTTTATCCAAGACTTACATTGGTGCATAGCTGTGTGTTCACTCACATATATTGCTGGTTGCCATATTAGCACCAAACTGAGGAATACGTGGTTATGACTACTGGGTTATGAAGAATTCTTCTTTTAACATATGAATGATTACACATAGCATCTATATTTTGAGAAATCTGCTCAGTATGCCTGCTATGAGTACCAAACTGAAATGCTGACAAAACAAGGAAGAATTTTTCACTGGGAACACACACACATGAACACCCCATAAAAATAAAGACATAATTCTAACAACATCAGATAACAAAAACATGGCATGCAACCCCAAGGAGAAAGCCATAACAGTCCCAGAGACCAAATCCAAATGCATATACTGTGTGTATGCACGTGTGTGTTAGTTAATGCAGGTGTGTAAGGAACTAAACTCTATTCTAGGGTTTGAAGTTCCTCATTAGTGAATTCAGGCAACTTTTACAATATTCTAATTCTTGGCTACTTATTATAACTTTTTTATAACATAACTTTTTATTCATATTTTGAACAGTTGAATCTATACTATTAACTTTAATCCTATGAATCTATTCTTCTGCATCCTAAATTTCATCTGTTTCTACACAATTGAAAAGTGATGCATTCCTACTATAAAATATAAATTTTTATCTGATCAGCAAATGAGGGTTTTTTACTTTATACTCTTAAACTCTCTAAAAGGAAATTTGGGAGGATAAGATTTGTTTTTGTTTAATTATTTGGATTTTTGTTGCAAGATTTTTTTAAAGTATAACCTTATTCTGTGTACATTATTATTTGACTGGGTATATTCAGGAGAATAAGGCATGATATACATACAATACATAGGTCTCTACTCCCTCTTTCTAGACTTTGAAAGGCACAGAGAACATTTTAATTCTATTTCTGCTGCATTTTAGTTTAGCACATGTCCCTGCCTCTAGTCATTTAGAATTTCTGACCATATTATATAAAGTTAACAAAAGTCATCTTCTTTAAACCCTGTCTTCAAACTGACAGTCTCATGCCAAAGGCCTCTCATGTTTCCACTGCCTGAAAAAAATATCCTCAAATGTTAATTTAGAGATCAGTTCCATTTTGCCTGGCATTTAATTAGCTAACGTAGAGGAAATTTTTATTAGTTCAGGGGTTCATATCACACTTTTAAAGATTCTCATTGCTGAAATTGAAAGTATATATTTTTTCCTAATACTTCTGCTGATCTAAGTCTTGTATGAACTTGAATTCAAGGTCTAGCTCAAATCAGAAACCTTCCAAAAGACTTTTTCTCAGTTTTAAATTATCTTTGCCTACCCATTCTGTCATTTCTATTTGCATCTTGATTATAATAGTTGTTAAAATCTACACTGGGGGAGCTGGCCCCTTGGCCGAGTGGTTAAGTTCGCGCGCTCCGCTGCAGGCGGCCCAGTGTTTCGTTGGTTCGAATCCTGGGTGCAGACATTGCACTGCTCATCAAACCATGCTGAGGCAGCGTCCCATATGCCACAACTAGAAGGACCCACAACGAAGAATATGCAACTATGTACTGGGGGACTTTGGGGAGAAAAAGGAAAAAATAAAATCTTTTTAAAAAAAATCTACATTGGGGTATAACTACTAGTATATATCATTGTTCTCCTTCCCTGTTTATGTTATCAGGCTCTGGCAGGCAGGGGTCATGTATGAGCCGTTGAGATAACTTTTTTGAATATCAAATAGTCAAGGGCTAATATATTTGATTCTATATCACCTGGTTCAACTCCAAAGCCCAAAGTGTACCAGAGAGATCTCAGATAATTCTTGCTTGTCCCTTTTCATGGAAAGTGAAGAAATTTGTATTTGGAAGAAAGGTTATTACACCAGCTGTAATGAAAGAAAACAAAAACAACTCTTCCAGAGAGAGAAACGTAGGTTGGAAAGAGACCAGGGTAAGAAGAATTGGCTGTTTTAACTTATAAGTGGTAGGACATCATTGGCTTCAGTGGCACATGTGAAGATATGTATAAACAGTCTTGGTAAAATTCACTCTTTTTTCTTGGGCTTGGTCAGACCACTTCAAACAGACTAGGCTGGCTGTGGACCCCATGCAACTTGGAGCCAAGGAGAACCAGCTATTCATAATTGGGAGATATTAAATGACAATATATCACCTATGAGTAGTTTTCTGTGTAATCTTTTATTGATAATTTGAAATAGTAGTTTGAATATTACTGTATTAAACAATGTGATGGTTATGATCATGTGTGGCCAGAAGAGCTGTCTTACAACATCTCACAAAGTAATGAGTCACAGTGTTGCTAGACAATAGGTTCTCAAAAATATTAGATATAATTAATGTTTGGATTTCCAATATAGCAGCCTGTCGATTTTTATCCCAACTTTCCCTTTAGAGAAACTTCAAAGTATATGCAATTCTACAGAAATTGTGCAATAGTGAGAATTTTTCATCTATTAGTTATATACCCCAAATTAGTATATCACTTTTTGCTTTTCAGAGTGTTTTTATCTCTACAATTTCTTATGCACATAGAAATTTTGAGATAATTATTTTGAGAATGCAAATTATTATCTTTTTACAAATGAAAATATTGTCAATAGCCAATAACAAGAATTGGTAGAACTGTTTTCTCATTCTGAATTACATCATCTTTCTTATTCAGCTATTTTAAAGTAAAGTTTTAGAAAAAGCATTAATAATATTCCTAACACTTACACTATCCTTTGAAACATTGTATATATTTGAATTTGCTTCTATATTTTGAAAACTGGAATCAAGTGTTATATAATAATAATAAATCACTTTTTATTATACCAAAATCTAATAATCAAGGTTTCATAAACTCTTCAAATCAATAATTAATTTAGAATTCAAATTAAGAACAAGATAGAAGAAAATGTGCTTGTTCTCATGCATATTATCTTCAACAAAGCAAAACATAATTACAAGCATCTTGGGAAATAGTGAAGTTATCAAGTAAAGGATAGTAAATGCAAAGTAATTTGCACTATTCCTTATTACTAATCCAAGATATGTAAATGTCTATGAAATTCTCTATATGATGTTATCTTGATTTATTTATTTAATGAACATTATAGAAAAATGAAACATTCATAGGTTTGCTACTGACCAGTAATCACTCCACTCATTTACTTACTTTATAAAATTTTAAGTTTCTCATCTGTTAAAGGAACATAATAAATACACTTTAAATAAGAATAGCATATTTTCAAAATGGTAGATATGAATAGATATGACCTGGAGGAAACAAGAAAATGTTTGAAAACTGCCATCACAGTTTGTCAATATATTTGAATTTTCTCTGTTAATAATTTTGAAATTCACCAACATCCCCACCCAAAAAAAAGATACGTACTTTGGAAAAATGTCAGTTAGTAGTGACTTGCCTTTTAAAGTTCAGTGGCAGGTGCATTTGTTTAGATATTGCTATTTTCCTATTTTTATTCAGTTTTAGAAATAAAAATTACAAATTGAGAAAAATAATTCCAAGAAAGTTGTCATAATGTTGACTATTTTCTTACAAAAACTATTCTGATAATGAAAATAAACACAAATTTTATATTTATAATGTCTGTACATTTAACAACCCTTATGATACTACTTGTTTAGCATTTCTTAATTTATCCTGACAGCTCAGCATATATTACATTTTCTCTAAGTAAAGGATCTGATTGTTATGGCTGAGGGCTGAGTATGGGAACAGCTGACATGAGACAGTTGAAATTGGCTCTGAGAGGTAAATGACTCATGAAAACAATGAAATAACAAGAGCAATAAACTGCCTAAGTTACTTTGACCACCTATCAAATAGAAAATTAGTCTTAGTATATTCATCTTAATTATGTAAAAAGCCTGTTTTTCTCAATTCATGCTGGCCTGGAGGTAAAACTAGTGTCACAAGAACATTTTTTTAAAAGTATTTTCATAACAAAAAGAAGAGTTATGTAACATAAAAAAACCTCATCAGAAGTAATAGCAGAAAAAGACCTCTAAAAACCGGGCAGAGGATATAAGCAATTCATTCATAAAAGAGTAATGCAAATGTCCACTAAATTTATTTGCATTATTTTCAATCTCACTGATAATTATATAAATAAAAATAAAGTGAGATACTCTCATAATGCAAGGATGACATCAGAATTTCATTGAGAGTCCTGGAAATTAAATTTCATACATGACTGGTAGCATTTAGAAAACATGAGTCAGAAATCTAAACTTTGCATGCCCCTTGACTTAGTGTTTATATGTTTGATAATTATTCTAAAGAAATAATCATAGATATGCACAGAAATATTTAAAATTATAAATATACTTTTTTACTTAAGATAATGACAACTTGAAAAAACATCCCCACATTTCCAGCAGCAGAAGATTGGTTATGTAAATTGTGGTATATACACATTACTAGATTGTTAAACTTGCGTGCAAAGGGATATTTATTGGCAAGTTGAAATGTTTTCAATATATTGCTAATTAAAAAAAATGGCAGTCACAAATGTCATATACAGTATGGCCCGTTAAGGTGCTAGACTTAATGGAGCTTGGGGAAGTCGGGATAGAAAAGATCAATTCTATCTTTGACAAAGAAAAACATAATATTTTAATAAGGATTTCATGTTGCTTTTTTTTTTAAGATTTTATTTTTTCCTTTTTCTCCCCAAATCCCCCCAGTACACAGTTGTATATTTCAGTTGTGGGTCCTTCTAGTTGTGGCATGTGGGATGCTGCCTCAGCCTGGTTTGATAAGCAGTGCCATGTCCGCCCGCAGGATTCGAACCAACGAAACAGTGGAGCGCGTCAACTTAACCACTCGGCCACGGGGCAAGCCCCTCATGGGTTTTTTAAAATACACTTTTATTTTAAAATAGTTTTAGATTTATAGGAAAAGTGTAAAGATAGCAGAGAGTTCAAATGTACCCCACACCCAGTTTCTCCTATTATTGATGACTTACAATAGGTAAGATACGTTAGTTCTGATTAATAAACCAGTATTTATACATTATTATTTACTCAGGTCTAAAGTTTATTAAGATTTTGTTAGTTTTTACCTAACACCTTTTTTTTCTGTTCCAGGATTCCATCCTGGGCACCACCTTATGTTTGATTTTCATGTCTCCGTAGGCACCTCTAGGCTGTAACCGTTCCTGATGTCTTGTTTTTGATGACCTTGACAGTTTTGAGGACCAATTGTCAGGTATTTTGTAGGACGCGACTGAATTGGGATTTGTCTGATGTTTTTTTTTCTCATGATTCAATGGTGTTGTGAGTTTTGGGGAAGATCACGAAGGTAAAGTGCCATTTTCATCACATCATATCAAGGTACACACTAGCTACATGATTTATGACTGTTGATGCTGACTAACATCACCTGACTGAGGCAGTGTTTGTTATGTACTGTTAAGAATATAAGTTTTCTTCTGTTCCATGCTGTACTTTTTGGAAGGAAGTCACTATGTGATATCCTTTACTTAAAGAATGATGGTCATATCTCTTCTATCCCATTTATTTATTCAATCATTTATTTATGTTAGTATGAACTCATGGGTATTTATTTTATATTTTGGATTCTAATATAATAAAATGTCATTTATTATATTACTCCAATTGTTACAGCTTTGGCGTTGGTTGTTTTTTATGTCTTTTGACATATTCCCGTCAACATAGGTTTCTTTTCTTTTCTTTCACACTTCTTTACTTACTGACACTTCAAGATGCTCCATGGTCATGATATATATTTCCTGCTTAGTCCTAGAATCAGCCATTTCCCAAAGGAGGCTTGTTTCTTTTCATTGAAGAATGATAGGAGAAACCAAGATCTGGATGTTGCTACTGAGGTATCATTGCTTCTTGGTTCTCCTGGCTGGCAGAACAAATATGTGTGTGCATCCTAATCCGTCTATATAACCATATCTATAAATATTTTTGCACATATGCATCTTTATTTAATGAAAAATGAGTTCATGCTGATATTTCTAACACTAATCCATTACCATATGTGTCATTCTAGCCTCTTCCCTGTGCTTATCTGTAAGCTCCACCTCCAAAAGTGAGAAAACTGTCTCCCTCCATCCAGCACCCATTTACCCAATTGGTCAATTCTAGTATACGTAAACAGTGGTATCACAATATTAACCAGCACCTTCATGACAAACATTTTTATCGATTAGGTTAAGGTAGCTATGTAGGCTTTAGGCTCACAGACTCCATTCATTTACAAAGTTACTTAGGTCAGCATTTTTTCCACCACCCCCTCAGTGAGATGGTTTTGCACATCTGTAATATTGTTAGATTGTTTTGTCTCATTCTGCATTCCATCCTGGAATCCTCTGACCTCCTAGATACATGTATTTTTAATTTGCTTACATTAAGATTCACTCTCTGTACTGTAAAGTTCTATGGATTTTGAAATATGCTTGGTGTCATGGATCCATCATTACAATATTGCATAGAATACTTTCACCACACTATAGAATCCCCTGTATTTCATCTATTCAATCCTCCCTCGTCCACCCAAAACCCTAGAAACCACTGATATTTTTACCATCTCTAAAGTTTTGCCTTTTCCAGAATGTCATAACCTGATGGGATTTCTGGAAGTAAAATCCTTGAAAGTCTTGGTGCCACTCAAGACTGCAGTCTTCAGGAACTTCTTGCTCTCAAGGTAGTCTGAATGCAACCTCCAACAATTTGCCAAGTTTGCCATCAAAGTATTCCTGTTAGTTTGTGGCAGCAGCAGCTTCAACTCCAGGTAGGTAGTTCTCCATATGACTCTCTGGATTTGCCTAGCATTCCACATTTTGGGGTCGCAGTTTACTCTGAAACTTTAGTTTTCTCATGGTTCCAAACAAAGTTGTTGATTTTTAGTTTGTTCAACTTTATCTTCTTGTAAGGATGGGAATGAAGACTTCCAACCCTCTTTACATGTTGGAACTTAAACTGGAAATGTTCAGGGGCTTTTCAAACTTTTAAATGAGAATGTAGAGACTTAGTAAGATACATAGATTTGGAACTTTATGAAGAAATCTTGATTAATGATATGTATGCATGTCCCTTGTATTAGGGTGGTAATTAAACTTAATGACATGGATGAGATTGCCTTGGGGGAAACTATAGGATTAAGAACCAGGATAAATGTCAACACTTAATAGTCAAGTAGAAGATTAACCAGTAGAAGTCCTACAGTATCAAGAGCTTTAAGAGGAAATATAGAACTTGGTGATAACACCAAGAAGAGTGTTTCCAGATGAGGCAAATCAGATGAGGACTAAAGTACACATCCCTTTGATTAGTAGCATAGTAGCTGTTGGTAATATTGGAATTATTTCAGTAATGTAGGTGTTGGCTAGTTTTAAATGGTTAATGGATTAGTGGGAAAGCAAATGATGAAAGTGTTGAAATAGACAACATTTTAAAGATTGGAGATAATTTAGGTATTTACATTTGTTGAAAAGGATGTAGTTGAGACATAAAGATCTGATAATATGGAAGAGAAAGACTATCATTGATAATTTAAGTGAGTGGTGGTAAAATTATTTGTGAAATTAGACCTGTGAAATCACAGATGAGAAGGAATACCCAAAAATATTAGCAGAGATTATTTCTGGTTTGTGGGATTATCTGATTCTTTTTTTTTGAGCTCTTTTCCCCAGCTCATCTTTGATTATATGCTAATTTGCAGTTTGAGGGGAAAAAATGATAAAAATAACAATAGCAAGAAAAAAATACATAACAAAAACCAAGAGCCATCTTTGTCTTTTTTCTGACTTGAAAGTCCGAGAATGATAGTCCTAGTTCCTACTTTCATGTGGTCATGTACTAGGAGAGGAAATAGTGAAGTATATAAAAAAAATCTTAATATAAGGTGATAAATACTAATTGAGGTTTGCATTTGAGGCTATAAACAGCCTGATTATTCAAATAAAAGAGCTTTTGGTAATAAAATAAATAATTTACTTTTTTTTTTTTACAAAATAATAAATAATTTGATCTTATCCATGCCAAAAATAGTAGAACCATTACTTTGGTGGTTGTTATTTTGGTGAAACTGTTTATTTTATGGATGTCCAAGAAATGAGCCTGTCCCTGTCCCTACCTTGTCTACTGATTGGTTCCTCAATCAGCTCAAGTTTAATATTGACTGACAAGACTGCCAAGAAGAATCCAAACACTATGACAGAACTATGTTCATTCTGTCATAGTCATAAAGCTATGTTTATTCATTATGACTTAAATTGATGGCTGCAGAAATGCAGGTCTTGTTCATAGTCCTGTATTTACATGGTCGTTTACTCATAAGCTCTGCTTGCCTGCTCTTTTTTCTCTTTTGATTCAAGTTCTAATCAAATGACAAATGTATGAGATCATGAGTTGAGTTTCCCTTTTACTGATAGAGGAAGGTATGAATAAGTGCATTTTTGTCATATACAATGGTTTTAATAAATGTGATTTTAACAAAAAAAAGGTTGGGTTGCCTTTCTTTGATATTTAGTTTGTTTAATTTCTATATTCACTAGGGTGGCAAATTTTACATAATAGCCAAACAAAGTGTCCAGAAGTCTTATGCTTTCCTTATTTTTGGACTTAGTTATCCCTGTAAAGATTGTATTTTTTCACTTTTAAATTATTTTCTAACATATTTATGTATTTGTCTCAGTCATACTTTATTTGGTGGTAGTGAGTACTGGAATGTGCTCAAATATGTTCCAAACATGAGTATCTTCCATTGTCAGCTAAGAATGTGGCACATTCAAGGTGGCTTTGTTGGCAGATTTCTATGCGAATGTTTGAAAAACTGATGATTTGATTAAAATCCTTTCAATTTGACCTCTCCTTTCCAAAACAAGCCAACTTTCTTGCCCGAAATTAGAGATTCGCTGTAATTTGAAAAGAAATTTCCACACCAGCATTGTTTATTACCATTTCCTTTCATGTGATACCAATACTGAATTGAATTCAATCTCAGGCCCTATGGGAATTATCACACATATTGTGATAATAAGTTACAATTGGTGCAATTTTAGTGCATAATCAAAGAAGGCTTGAATCTCAAGGGTTGAGCCATGGCAGTCTCATCTCAAAAATAGCAAGCATGTAAACAGAAAGAGATTGCAGCAGGAAGCTCAAAGAACTTTATTAATCAGTACCATCTCTGTTTAATTCACTGTTAAGTGTCTCTGTTAAATAACATTGCCTCTCTGGTGCTCATCATGATCTTGGATGATTAAAAAGCACTTGGATAATATCTGTGATAAAATTAAGCTCACTGAGCTATGTATATCACTGAGTTCTGGGGACCAAATGAGACAAAAGTTTCCAACTGTCAAATTAAGCAGAGTAAGTTAAAGGAAATTAAAAATGTCCTTCTCCAGAGATATGATAGACACATTCTATTGTCATTTCTTTTCCTTATTTCATCTTTAAAGACAGATGCTGACAGCTGTTTATGAATAGGCCTTGAAAGGTGTATTTGGAGTAGAGAAGTAAAAAACAAATCCACAAAGCATGTGTACTGTTTTTTGTCTTACATATTTCATTAAAAATCAATTCCCAAGCTGCCTGAACTAGGTGACTTAACATTTTTCTTTGTTTGTTTCTCTTAGCTTCAAAAAAGAGATTTTTACCATGTGGACATTCAAATTATTGAAATCACAGTATTCAATAAGTATGTTTAAATATATTATATCCTTTTTTTTTTTTCAAAAGAGTAGGCATTGACTTCACAGGACTGTGCCCAGAAGGCAGTATGTGCCTCTAGCTTCAAAATTCATGATCTAGGGACTTTATTGATGAGACCAGAGTTTAACTCAAGTCAATCATTTTGTTCCTCTTCGGAAATGCATGAATAAGATGCCATCTAAATTGTAAAATGATGATGATGATGCAACACTTAAAGAGATCCCAGCAAATTCTTCTTTGCTTTATAATGCCACATTGCGCCAAAAGATGAAAGTGGAAAAGAACCTGTTCTGAAACAAAGTGTCTCAAGGTTCCTGAGGAGATTCATTTTAGAGACGGTTATTTGCTTGGTGACTTGTGATGTGGGGTTATCATGCAGCAAACATATCTGATGACATGGCAAGGGTACAAACTTGAAGTCAGACATGTGCCAGGGTCTAATAGTACATATTAGTTAATTTTGAAGCTACCTAAAGATGGATTCAAATCCCAGCATAACTACAGACTCTTTCACATATGACATTGGACAAGATGCCTAAACTCTCTGAGGCTCATTTTTTTTTTATTTGTGAAAAGTAAATGGGGAAATAATCCTACAGCATGGAGTTATTGTGAAGAGTAAATGAGCTAATAAGCTAGGATACTCACTGAATAGGCTCTAACAGATATTATTTTCCTTTGCTGTCCCTTTCTTTTTTCTTTCATTTCTTTTAAATTTTTCCCATTATGATTCAAATGGATTTGAAATTATTGTCTTCATGAAACTGCTATGAGAGTCAAAAAAGTCCAAGCTTGTATAGATACTGCTTCATAGTATAAGGGTTGTATTATAGAGAAGTGTGAAGCTACCCTATTATTAAACAGTCAGTGCAGGTAGAAAAAAGATTTAAATCAACTCAAATATTACATTTCCAGCTTTAGGGCATAATTGTTTAGGATATATCATGATTGTATGTTTGGTAAATATCTGCATATTTCATTTTTACTTATCTCCACTCAATCTCCTGTCATACAAACCCACAGTCCATCTGCCCCCAACTGTTAAAGGGCCTAAAACAATAGCTATTGCAACTACTTCTGGCCTCATTTTCACCTTCTGCAACTGGACTTGTGAGATAGGTTTCATTTTGGCATTGGCAAAATAGACATTTTCTCACCAGGAATTGCCCATAATATCTGCCCCAATGGTATTCCTAAATATGAATGTTTTTATTTATGTCATTTTTAAAAATGCCAATATTTCTGGAGGAAATAGGAATTAAACTGATAGCAATTATTTTTTTCTTCACATGAATTCATTTATTCAAAATAAGGAAGTTTATTTGAAACAGATGGTTTTGGTGTAGAGAAGAGAGAGATTTGTACCTTGGGCCCTGGCTTTTATGTATGTGCAACTCATATTTATATATAGTATATATATTTTATATATATGCATATATAATTATATATCCATGTAGGTCGATATATAATATAAATTATATATTCTAAGCATAATATCTATTTGCCTCTCATCTATCCATCTACGTATCATCATAATGAGTATACAGGGAGATAACTTGTCCCATGTTACATAACAAGTGATCAGAATAAAGAGGGTAGATTCCATCTCAGTTCTATTTGGTTACAAAACCCGGGCTTGGCATTTGAAAATCCCTTTTTTTTTAAGGAAATTTCTCCATAGTTTTGATACTTGATATGTACGACCACTGTTCTTATAAAAGAGAGAAAGAAAAAGAACAGGCATTTAAAAAAACACAGGCGTGGGAGTATCCTCCCAAGCTTTAAAAGATAAGAAAGAAGGGAGCAGGCCACAGAAGTTTATTATTTCCAGATGCTGTTTGTAATCTCACAACTCAAAAAGATTTTTGCCTTGAAATGCTTTGACACTGCATGATAAGCTACATTATACCTATGAAATAATTTTATTGAATGTTTCCTTTAAATGAAATTTTAGGTTTATGCATCCAAGCTGTCTCTATTTGCAGCTCTTCCACTGTTTATGAGCCATAGAAAATTACTGTTTTTACTTTTTCATTAAAAAAAGAGAAAGAAGGGGGCCGGCCCGGTGGCGCAGCAGTTAAGTTCGCACGTTCCGCCTCTCGGCGGCCCGGGGTTCGTTGGTTTGGATCCCGGGTGCGGACATGGCACTGCTTGGCAGCCATGCTGTGGTAGGCGTCCCACGTATAAACTAGAGGAAGATGGGCACGGATGATAGCTCAGAGCCAGGCTTCCTCAGCAAAAAGAGGAGGACTGGCAGTAGTTAGCTGAGGGCTAATCTTCCTCCAAAAAAACAAAAACAAAAACAAAAACAAAAAAAAGAAAGAAAATTTAAGCAGTACTCAAAGAATACGCAGCTGGACAGATGCAACCAGAGTTTCCAATTATTCCCCAGAAGACAATGATTCCAGGTAACACAGTTTGTCAATATAAGGGTTTATGGCAGTCACTAATTCTCATTGTTTCACAACAGATCTTACTAAAATTTCAGCTTCTCAGCATTTTTTACCTAATCACAAAAAAGTGTTAAGATAGTGGAAAAGGAAAAGAAAACTACCATTTTACTAATCTTCTCAAAAATGCTAACTGGGCCACTTGTCTGGTGTATTTCAGTTCTAGATTTAGCCTTTGATGTGTACTGCAAATTAGGTTGAGATATAATGAAGCAGAAGCTCTAAGAACCCAGACCTGGGTTTTTTACAGGCCTTAGTTTAAACCCAGGCCCTTTACCTAGTGAGTGTTCTTTAAGCTTCAGTTTTCCCTTCAGCTTCATCATGTGGTGTTGAGGTTAAAATGAAGTGAGATAACCCTTCAGGGATCTTTGCAGTGTCTGACACTCAAGTCAGTGCTCAACCAAATTTCGTGGTGTTGATGATGATGATAAATTTTAGGTGATGATTAATGATGGCGACTACTTTGGAAGTGGCTATAATCTAGGGCCAGTTTACAGATTATAATCCCTATATTTAAAGAGATTCCACCTTTATATTTCTTAAATGAAGAAAATTCAGGATTTAAGTCTACCTAAAGTGTATTTCATAAAATCTGGGACTGCACTTGGCCATGGATGAAGATTGGAAATGACCCATCAGCTTTGACCAGGAAAACTGAACTGATTCTGATTCCCAGTGCCCAAGTCATATATGTGTTCAGATCAGGTTGAGGCCAGTGGAGAGAAATGAAGCACTGAAAGACAGTAAAAAGTCAAACTCTAGGGAAGGAGGAGTCTGAATGACTGAGCATAGCGTGAGAGTGGAGGAGAAGACAAAGGCAGAGGGAGAATGTCAGAGTTGGAAACGGCGTCTGCTCCTTTGGTCTTATTTGGCTGACCTCAGCAGTGCGCTGCTGTCACGTGAGATGTGAGTTCAGGCGTGGAATCACTCTGCACGCCCGGTGCCTTGAATGGAGATTACTGCCTTCGTATTCTCTCATGTGACATCTTTGAAAGTTAACATGACTAAAAAAACTCTATGACTTGATTTTTGCTGGATAATTTGTAACTGTTACAGCTTATGTTTACATCCTGACAGCAATTTATAAGCAAGCAAGTATAAAATTGTTACTATTCTTATCCAAGTATTCATCATGATAATTTATATTTTACTTAATCCTAAATCTATTTTCCATCCATTCCACCTTCAAAGAACTTTATTTTTCTATACCATCTTGATTAACTTAAAACAGCACAGGGTCTTTAAATGATTAAGGTGCTCTTCCTAATGGATTTTGAAAGATTGAGCTAACTGTCTACAATATGTCAGGTATTATGTTAAGGATTTTACATTCATTTTGGCTCAGAGCTGCAGAAATCTCAGCACTTAACAACTCCACCTAAACCTCTGCAATAAGGGAGGACCAAACTCTAGCTTGCCTTCTAGAAATGGGACTATATTCTTGGGATGACCTCAGAACCCCCTGCTTAAATGTCTGCCTTGGAAAGCTCAACATTGCCAGGAGAATTTAAGGTTTGTTCTCGTCAATACAGGATGATAGACCCCTGGCCTCCCTTCTTTAAAGTATTTACTAAAAACGGTTTACATTTGTGAATATGTATGTCCTACAATTCAGGAGTATCTTTCTCAAGGACCTGAATGCCTTTCTTTTGAAAAGTAATCATCAGGAGAGATAGGTCTTCTGTCTCCTAGTCTCTGTGGGAATATAGAATCCTAGCTTCCATATTTGCCAGCCAGTAAGCACAGCTGATTTAACTGCATTTACACTGACTGACCCTTTGTAACTCTTTGCTTCCCTGACTCCAATGAGTCCCACTCACCCCACTCCCTACTCCTTCCTTGTCTCCTTAAAACGCTGTCACCTCTGTACAAATCAGAATGGAATTAAGTCCTTTCCCCTATTGTCAGTAGTTACTAAATGAAGTCTATTTTTTAATGCCTTAACTAATTCCTGGCTTTATTTATCTTTGACAACTCTTAATACTCAAAAAGATCTCTGATGGAAGTTATCCCCATTTTACAGATGAAGAAGCAGAGGCTCAAAGGAATTATTTATCCCAAGACCACTATATCTAAACTTTGGTAGAGCCAGGGTTTTAAACTAGATTTGTTTTGGTCCCAAATTTTGTCATTTTAAATTACTATTCTGTGGCAAATAGTCACTAATATGCATCTTAAAGTGACAGTAGAAAAGATTCATGTTCATTCCACCTATGCATTTAGTAACTGCCTAGAATACTGCACATATGTAAGACCTCATCCCAGACACAGTAAGTGGAAAACTAAAATAAACAGTCGTTGACTTCAAAGAGATTGTATTCTGTCTAGTAGTCAACAAGCCAAAAACTAGAAGGAGATGTTTCCAATTATTCCAACTGAGGAAATTTATTGATTAGAATTGACAAAATCTTGGGCTTTGACAACAAGAAAAATCCAAGAAAAGCCTCAAAATTTTGGAGTTGCTTGGGGCCAGCCCGGTGGCCAAGTGGTTAGGTTCACATGCTCCGCGTCGGAAGCCCAGAGTCTCACCAGTTCCGATCCTGAGTGCAGACATGACACCACTCAACAGGCCATCCTGAGGTGGCATCCAGCATAGCACAACCAGAGGCACTCACAACTAGAATATATGGAATATACAACTATGTACTTGGGGCCTTTGGGAGAAGAAGGAAAAAAGAAAAGAAGATTGGCAACAGATATTAGCTCAGATGCCAATCTTTAAAAAAAAAAAGAAAAATTTGGATTTGCTTTTACTAAATAACAAAATGTATTAGGAGTTTAGGGCATTCACCATATCTAGTCAAACTGTGGGTTTATTGGTTCTAGTCAAACCAAGTTTGAGCTTGTTGACTGAACCAGTTTCACTTCTCCAGTCTTCCAACTCTGTTAAATACTCTTAGCACATTTTCCATCCATCAAAAATAATCTTAGGAAAAATGTCACTCATTTTTTCCTTAAGGTGAATATTGCTGAGCTTCTTTTTCTTGTGAAATTATTACTCCAAATGTCTTCCACCATGTAAAGAAAAGCAGGTAACCCCCACCCCCAAAAGAATTTCAGGTATCAGTATACGTAAGAGAGAATGGGGACAGGGGCAGGGTGAGGGAATGGAAGAAGAGAAAAAGTACAATTACAAACTTTGGAAACATTAGGAATGTTGCCATCTTATTTCTCTTGGAATGAAACCCAAGCCTAGCCTTCCTCTTCAATATATTTTGTCTTATTCCATTCCCCTCTCACTGGTACAGTAATGTAAGTCAAAATTATTGAAATAAAATTTTATTAGCTATTTCAAAGCAATCTCAAATCAAAAAATCTGGAACACTTCTCCTTAAAGACCTTACTATTCCCACCCTATGGTATCAATAGAGCAATTACCCCAATATTAAATATTACATTAAGGACAGTCGACTCCGATGGCTTTGGCATTCATCACAAAGCTGGCACAATGCACTGACTCAGTCTTAGGAGCAAACGGCTCAGGCCCATATGGCTCTATTTTCTTCCACGGCAGAAAAAATACAATTAACCTCATTCTTATGGTTTTACCTGTAATGATAAAAGCACTCTACATATTATGATTCCAAAACATGTGTTTAATTACCTAATTAGAGAATGGAGAACGGCAGTAGTTAGTTGGCATCAAGACAGAGAGAAAAACAGAAGATGAGGATGTTTAGTGAAATATCCCCCCCTTTTTATGAGATCTTTTAGTGTGATCATTTAATGCCAAGCAAGCAGTTTAGTTACATGAGAGAGAAACAAAAATCTGATTTTAGTTTAAATAGTGGATTAAAAAACAGTCCTGGAATTCTAAAGCATGAGTTAATGACATATGGGTCATCTGAATTAGCAGGTGAGGTGGCTGGCACTCTAACTTTTCAGGAACTAAGTATGGAAAGTAAATATAAAGTAAGATTTGAGAAGGAAGTAATAATCCAACACAGGAATACAAAACTGATCAAAATTTAGTGAAGAAGCAATTTACAGTAATTGTTTTGTGTCATTTGTAAAACCTGTAAATAAATATCACTCTCTCCGAAAGTACGGATACACTTGCCACACTGAGCATGCCAGGGCAACATAGAAGCATTGCTACCTGGAGGCTGAAGGAGATTCAGGTTCTAAGCTCCACTTAGAAATAATCAATTCTAGATTTTCATAAGACGATTTGCACTCATATTAACATTTGATGGACTACTACTCTCAGCTCCATTTCTTCTTCATCTTTTTTTTTTTTTTGCACTATAATATAATACATATTGCAAAATGGTTAAATGATTATCCCTCCTGCACTATGATGTGACGTATATGTCACATAGCATGACATTTATTTTTCTTCCCAATGGAGATTGAGCCTCATCATCAAAATAAAATAAGTTCATGTTTTTTTTTACCATGAAACAGCAGCAAATGCCATTGCATAAAACCACTACGAGGAATGTTCATAAGCTAGATATTTCAGAGAAAATGAAAAGTTCTACACCAGAGGAAGAATACAAAAGTTCATTCAAAGTAACTCACCTAGTTTCTTTGTCAGAATATTTCTTGCACTTGTCATGATGTTTTTAGATTTAATGTTTTTCCAGCTCATACAGGTCTTTCAGCAAATCTTACAGCACATGTTTGAGCAACAAGCTCTCATGCTTTCTTTTTCCAAGGGATCATTCTCGTCCTCTACTGATAGTTTAGCTGGGTAAATTTTCCGAGCTGTTTAAAGATATTTTCCCATTGTCATTGAGTACATTGGAGCTGTTGAAAGAGCAGCCTATTTATTGTACTTTTGAGGAAAATATACCTTTCCTCTTTCGTTAGTTTCTTTTTTTACATTCTTTGACATTGTTTTTTTTTTTTTTTATTAAGATTATGATAGTTTACAACCTTGTGAGATTTCAGTTGTACATTATTGTTAGTCATGTTGTGGGCACACCACTTAACCCTTTGTGCCCTACCCCCCTCCCCTTTTCCCTGGTAACCATCGATCAGTTCTCCTTGTCTATATGTTAGCTTCCACCTATAAGTGGAGTCATATAGAGTTCGTCTTTCTCTGTCTGGCTTATTTTGCTTACCATAATACCCTCAAGGTCCATCCATGTTGATGCGAATGGGACAATTTTGTCCCTTTTTACGGCTGAGTAGTATTCCATTGTGTATATATACCATATCTTCTTTATCCAGTCATCAGTGGCTGGGCACTTAGGTTGGTTCCACATCTTGGCTATTGTAAATAATGCTGCGATTAACATAGGGGTGCATGGGACTCTTGGAATTGCTGATTTCAGGTTCTTAGGCTAGATACCCAGTAGTAGGATGGCTGGGTCATAAGGTATTTCTATTTTTAACTTTTTGAGAAATCTCCATACTGTTTTCCATAGTGGCTGCACCAGTTTGCATTCCCACCAACAGTGTATGAGGGTTCCTTTTTCTCCACAACTTCTCCAACATTTGTCACTCTTGGTTTTGGATATTTTTGCCAGTCTAACAGGTGTAAGGTGATATCTTAGCGTAGTTTTGATTTGGATTTCCCTGATGATTAGTGATGATGAGCATCTTTTCATGTGTCTATTGGCCATCCTTATATCTTCTTTGGAGAAATGTCTGTTCATGTCCTCTGCCCATTTTTTGATCGGGTTGTTTGTTTTCTTTGTTGTTGAGCTGTGTGAGTTCTTTATATATTATGGAGATTAGCCCTTTGTCAGATAAGTAGCTTGTAAATATTTTTTCCCACTTAGTGAGCTGTTTTTTTGTTTCAATCCTGTTTTCCCTTGCCTTGAAGAAGCTCTTTAGTCTGATGGAGTCCCATTTGTTTATTCTTTCTATTGTTTCCCTCATCTGAGGAGTTAATGGTGTCCAAAAAGATTCTTTTGAAACTGATGTCAAAGAGTATACTGCCTACATTCTCTTCTAAAAGACTTATTGTTTCAGGCTTAATCTTTAGGTCTTTGATCCATTTTGAGTTTATTTTTGTGAATGGTGAAAAAGAATGGTCAATTTTCATTCTTTTACATGTAGCTGTCCAGTTTTCCCAGCACCATTTGTTGAAGAGACATTCTGTTCTCCATTGTAGGCCCTCAGCTCCTTTGTCGAAGATTATCTGTCCATAGATGTGTGGTTTTATTTCTGGGCTTTCCATTCTGTTCCATTGATCTGTACACCTGTTTTTGTACCAGTACCATGCTGTTTTGATCACTGTAGCTTTGTAGTATGTTTTGAAATCGGGGATTGTGATTCCACCGACTTTGTTTTTCTTACTCAGGATTGCTTTAGCAATTCACGGTCTTTTGATGCCCCATATGAATTTTAGGATTCTTTGTTCAATTTCTGTAAAGAATGTCCTTGGGATTCTGATTGGGATAGCATTGAATCTGTAGATTGCTTTAGGTAGTATGGACATTTTAACTATGTTTATTCTTCCAATCCATGTGCATGGAATGTCTTTCCATCTCTTTATGTCGTCATCAATTTCTTTCAAGTCTTGTAGTTTTAATTGTATAAATCTTTCACTTCCTTGGTTAAGTTTATCCCAAGATATTTTATTCTTTTCGTTGCGATTGTGAATGGGATTGGGTTCTTGAGTTCTTTTTCTGTTAGTTCATTGTTAGCATATAGAAATGCTACTGATTTATGTATGCTGATTTTATACCCTGCAACTTTGCTGTAGCTGTTGATTGTTTCTAATAGTTTTCCTATGGATTCTTTGGAGTTTTCTATATATAAGATCATGTCGTCTGCAAATAGCGAGAGTTTTACTTCTTCATTGCCTGTTTGAATTCCTTTTATTTCCTTTTCCTGCCGAATTGCTCTGGCCAACACCTCCAGTACTATGTTGAATAAGAGTGGTGAAAGTGGGCACCCTTGTCTTGTTCCTGTTCTCAGAGGGATGGCTTTAAGTTTTTGTCCATTGAGTATGATGTTGGCTGTGGGTTTGTCATATATGGCATTTATTATGTTGAGGTACTTTTCTTCTATACCCATTTTATTGAGGGTTTTTATCATAAATGGATGTTGGATCTTGTTGAATGCTTTCTCTGCATCTATTGAGATGATGATGTGGTTTTTCCTTCTCATTTTGTTAATGTAGTGTATCACGTTGATTGACTTGCGGATGTTGAACCATCCCTGTGTCCCTGGTATAAATCCCACTTGATCATGGTGTATAATCTTTCTGATGTTTTGCTGTATTCAGTTTGCCAGAATTTTGTTGAGGATTTTTACATCTATGTTCCTCAGTGATATCGGCCTGTAGTTTTTCTTCTTTGTGTTGTCCTTGTCAGGTTTTGGGATCAGGGTGATGTTGGCTTCATAGAATGTGTTAGGGAGTGCTCCATCTTCCTCAATTTCCTGGAATAGTTTGAGAAGGATAGGTGTTAAATCTTCTTTGAATTTTTGGTAGAATTCTCCAGAGAAACCATCTGGTCCTGGACTCTTATTTTGGGGAGGTGTTTGATTACTGTTTTTATTTCTTTACTTGTGATTGGTCTATTCAGATTCTCTATTTCTTCCTGATTCAGTTTGGGGAGGTTGTAAGAGTCTAGGAATTTGTCCATTTCTTCTAGGTTGTCCAATTTGTTGGCATATAGTTTTTCATAGTGTTCTCTTATGATCCCTTGTATTTCTTTGGTATCCATTGTGATTTCTCCTCTCTCATTCCTAATCTTATTTATTTGAGATTTCTCTCTTCTCTTCTTAGTGACTCTGGCTAAGGGTTTGTCGATTTTGTTAATTTTTTCTAAGAATCAACTCTTTGTTTCATTGATCCTTTCTACTGTCTTTTTTGTTTCAATATCATTTATTTCTGCTCTAATTTTTATTATTTCCCTCCTCCTGCTGACTTTGGGCTCTGTTCATTCTTCTTTTTCTAATTCTGTTAGGTGTCATTTGAGTTTGCTTATGTGAGCTTTTTCTTGTTTAGTGAGGTGAGCCTGTATTGAAATGAATTTCCCTCTTAGGACTACTTTTGCTGCATCCCAAATGAGTTGGTATGGCGTGTTTTCATTTCCATTTGTCTCCAGTAGTATTTGATTTCTTCTTTAATTTCTTCAATAATCCATTATTTGTTTAGTAGTGTGTTGTTTAGTCTTCACATTTTTGCGCCTTTCCCTGCTTTATTCTTGTAGTTGATTTCTAGTTCCATACCATTATGATCAGAAAAGATGCTTGATATTATTTCAACTCTCTTGAATTTGTTGAGGATTGCTTTGTTTCCCAAGATATGGTCTATCCTTGAGAATGTTCCGTGCACACTTGAGAAGAATTTGTAACCTTCTGTTTTTGGATGAAGTGTTCTATATATATCTATTAAGTCCATCTGGTCTAATTTTTCATTTAATTCTCTAATTTCCTTGTTGATTTTCTGTCTGGATGATCTATCCATTGGTCTTAATGGTGTGTTGAGGTCCACTACTATTATTGTATAGTTGTTGATGTCACCTTTTAGTTCTGTTGAGAGTTGCTTTACAAATTTTGGTACTCCTGTGTTGGGTGCATAAATATTTATAAGTGTTATGTCATCTTGGTGGAGTGTCCCTTCTATCATTATATACTGTCCCTCTTTGTCTTTCTTTATCTGTTTTGCTTTGAAGTCTACTTTGTCTGATATTAGGATAGCAACACCTCCTTTCTTTTGTTCATTATTAGCTTGGAGAATTGTCTTCCATCCTCTTACTCTGAGTCTGTGTTTGTCTTTTGGGCTGAGGTGTGTTTCCTGGAGGCAGCATATTGTTGGGTCTTGTTCTTTGACCCATCCCACCACTCTGTGTCTTTTGATTAGAGAGTTCAATTCATTTACATTTAGAGTGATTAGTGAAATGTGGGGGTCTACCACTGCCATTTTATCTCTTGTTTTCCAGTTCTCTTGCATTTCCTTTGCTTCTCGTCCCATGGTTTTTGGATTACTAATTCAGGTATCTAAATTTCTGTATTGGGTGTCTTCTTATTTGTAATTTGTGTCTTTATTCTTGTTATTTGTTTAGTGGTTACCATATGGTTAGTATAAAACATCTCATAGATGAGACAGTCCATTTTCTGATAGCCTCTTATTTCCTTAAATTAAAACCTTCTATCCCTTTTCTCTTCCCCTTCTATGTTGTTATTGTCAGATTCCCCCCCCCTTCTTTCTTGTGTTGTGAGTTTGTGGTTAAAATGGCAGGGTTATATTTATACTTGGTGTTTCCCTTCCTTTTATCTTTAATGTTTTATTTAACTTTTGCTAACCTGTTCTGATGGAGAGCTGCTACTTTCTGTTATTGTCCTTTTACTTATCTCCTTTGCTTTTGGTTTTGTAGCCCCGTTCCTTGTTTTGATTTTTCAGGTATGAGGGTTTTCTTGAGCGTTTCTTGAAGAGGAGGTTTTGTGGCAATGAACTCCCTTAATTTTTGTTTATCTGGGAAAGTTTTTATTTCTCCATCGTATTTGAAGGATATTTTCGCTGGGTAGAGTATTCTTGGCTGCAGGTTTTTGTCCTTCAGAGTTTTGAATATATCATTCCACTCTCTTCTAGCCTGTAAACTTTCTGCTGAGAAATCTGCTGATAGCCTTATGGGGGTTCCTTTGTAGGTTATTTTCTTCTGCCTGGCTGCCCTTAGTATTTTCTCCTTGTCATCGACTTTTGCTTCATTACTATATGCCTTGGGGTCAGTCTTTTAACATTGATAAAGTTTGGAGATCTATTGGCTTCTGTCACATAAAGTTCCATCTCTCTCCCCAGGTTTTGGAAGTTCTCAGCCATTATTTCTTTGAACAGGCTTTCTGCCCCCTTCTTCTTCTCTTCTCCCTCTGGTATACCTATAGTACTTATGTTGCATCTCCTAATTGAGTCAGATAATTCTTGGAGAGTTTCTTCATTTCTTTTTAGTCTTAGTTCTCTCTCCTCCTCTGCCTGCAGCATTTCTATATTCCTATCTTCCAAATTGCTAATTCTGTCCTCCATATTATCGGCCCTACAGTTCAGTGCATCTAGATTTTTCTTAATCTCCTCTATTGTGTTCTTCATTTCCAGTATTTCTGTTTGGTTCTTCTTTATAGTATCAAACTCTTGTTACGTAGCTCCCGAACTCATTGAGTTGTCTATCTGAATTCTCTTTTAACTCATTGAGTTTTTTAATGATGGCTGTTTTGAATTCATCGTCATTTAGGTTATATATTTCATTGTCTTTGGGATTGTTTTCTGGGTATTTGTCATTTTCCTTCTGTTCTGGAGATTTAATATATTTTTTCATATTGCTTGATGGTGTAGATTTGTGTCTCCACATAGAGATAGAGTTTAGTTACTGCTTCCACTTGTTTCTACTGGTGTGGTGGGGGAACAGCTGTTTATACTGCACCTACCAGGAACCCTATCAGCTGTTGCTAACTGGGCCTGGGGCCCTCCTCATAGTCACAATGGTCCTGTGGGCTCCCTCTTCAGCTGTGGGGGCAGTCACAAGGGGGTTCAGGCTGCTGGTGGCTACTGTTGCAGACCACCTAGACGTGCTCCCTCCTTAGGGTCTGCAGTGGTGTTATGGGCTTTCCCAGCGGCCAGGGGCAGGATCACCTATATTTGCAGCTCTGTCACTGTTGGCAGCCACAAAATCTCACTTGTCCACTGTAGGTCACACCAGAGCTATGGGCATCTTCTGCAGTCTGTGGTTAGCTCACCTAGCTATGCTACTTTTGTCCCAGGGTCTTCCAGCCTTGTGGTTGCTGGGCAGGGTCTCTCTACTAGTGCTGTGCAGAGGCTTTCACTGAGGCTGCTGTGAGACTGTAGATTTTCCCCCTGGGCCACAGAGCCAGGCTGCTGGAACTCCACCCAGCCCCAGTCCTGTCCCCCAGGATGTCGGGGAGCCCCTGCCCTGTCTCGTGGACAGCCAGAGACCGTGAGTTCAGTGGTGGCTGGCCAGCTGCTGCCCTGCCTGGGATTCTCCTCTTCGGGACCCTCCCGGCTTTCTGAATGCTGTGCGGCGCCTCTCCACTAATGGCGACTAAAGGCTTCCCTGCTGCCAGAATAGGACCCTGGAGTTTCCCCAGGGGCTGCAGAGCTGGCTGCTGGAACTCCACCCAGCACCAGTCCTCTCCCAGGAGATCTCCGGTAGCCCCATGCCCTGACCGGGTGACAGCCACAGTCCGTGAGATTGGCAGTGGCAGCTGGAGGGCTGCTGCCCTGTTGGGGATTCTCTTCGGAAGCCTCCCGGTGTTGTGGATGCTGGGCAGAGCCTCTCTGCTAATGGCGGGTAGAGGTTTTCCCTGCCACCTCCGGTGTGGGATTCTGGAGTTTCCCCCCGGGCTTTGGTGTAATTGTGGGGGGGCTTAGGTAGGCCTGTGGTCACCTGTTTCCACCATCACTCCACTGGTGTGTGCACCCTCCTGCCCTTGGTGTGTGGCGATATTCTGGGGGCATCTGCTAAAAGAAAGCCGCTTGCAGGTACTAGGCTGTTCGGGGGTCAGGGTCGGAGAGTTTTCACCTATCTCCACCTCCTCACGGGGGGAAGTCCATCCACCTTCTGATGTATAGCAGCACGGGTCTCTCAGGCATCCTGAGATGCTATATGGATATCCTTTGTTAAGCAATGAATGTCCAATTAGTTGTAGATTCAAAGGGGGAGAGACAAAGAGGACTACTCACGCTGCCATCTTGGTGATGTCATTTTGACATTGTTTTTAACAATGTATTCAAATTTAGGTCTTTAATGAATCCTGAAAAATTTTAGTCATCTTATCAAATATTGCTTTTAATATTTAGTAATAGGATATATTATCTTTTGTATTCTTTCTTCTAGAATTTACTTTAGACTGAAGTTGAAAACCTCATGCTGTCATCCATATCTTTGAACTTCTCTCTCTATAAATATATTCTATATATATAGTCAGTGTAAAATATATTAAATTATTTTATTTTATTAAATTATTTTTCAAATATGCCTAGTTTTTATAGTATTTTTCTTGTGTATACTTATTGTAAACATGTTAGTTTGATTATTTCAGGTTACTGTATTGTCTTCTGTTTTTAACATAATAATCATCCTCTGTGATATGGCTCTTGACTGCTTCAGGATGAATCATTTCATCATATGTTTTATCACTTTTGAATGTGAGCTTATATTCAGTGAGGATTAAATCCCTTATACTTCTGATGCTAAAATCATATCCTTGAGTTATGGACACATCTTTCACAGCATTTTTAAAATTTAGTTTCTTTCAAATGAGCCATTGCTATACCTGGCCTGGAACAATTTTTATGTTAATATTTAAATTTTATGATTTCTGTCGTATATAAGTAAGGTCAATTTCAACTTGAAGTTTCTTGTATAGTTTCCTTGACCATGAAAAACAAGAAGCATTGTTCCACATTTAAACACAAAATAAATGGTACATTTTTTTTAGTCTTCATATCAGCCAATGTCCTGGCAAAGAATATATGGTACATTCATATTGGAGCATTTGAAAAGAATTAATAAAGAATGTTAGAAGACAGAGACAAGCTGTAGGAAAATCAGATGTATATAACACCTCCAGGAGGGTAACAAGAAGTCTCAGTGACTGACATCAAGTTGAAGGAATGAGAATACAGAGCCATTCATTAGAACCTTGAGGCTGATAAACCATGCTCGATGGCCTCCTGACCCTAGGTCGGGGAAGTACGTGCATGTGGTAAAACTCAAAATAAGAGACTAGGGAAATAAATACCCACATCTCACTTCCATCCCTTCATTTTCTTGCTTGTACTCCTCATGGGTGTACCTCAACCATAATCCAGAAAGCAAGTGAGCCAGTTGATATGGTTCCCACAGGTCAGGGTTCTGGAGCACAGAGGGGTAAAGAAGGATGAGGGGGTGGATCTTTTGGGGTAAGAGAAGGTATCCAAGACAGTTTCCTTGGTGCTTTTTTGGTGAGTTAGTTTCACTAGGTGTATATAACCCCTTAAAGTACCATGATTTTTTTTTTTAAAGATTTTATTTTTTTCCTTATTGTCCCCAAAGCCCCCCGGTACATAGTTGTGTATTCTTCGTTGTGGGTTCTTCTAGTTGTGGCATGTGGGATGCTGCCTCAGCGTGGTCTGATGAGCAGTGCCATGTCCGCGCCCAGGATTCGAACTAACGAAACACTGGGCCGCCTGCAGCAGAGCGTGCGAACTTAACCACTCGACCACGGGGCCAGCCCATAATGTACCATGATTTTAATTGTCTTTTCTAAGCATGCTGTTAAACATTTCTTCTCTAATCACTGTATAAACATTAACATCTAAGCCTGAGTATATTGCTGCATAATTAAACATTTTAATATGTTTCCCCTCAATGTATACATTCAAAAAAATGTAAGCAATTATATAGAATACTTATATATACTTTGTTTCTGGCATTTAGAGATATCTCTTTCTTTATTAGCTACTTGGCCATACATAAGAATTACATTTTTGTCTAAAACTTTTAGGAAAGATTCCATTTTAATTCAGATTGCCTGTTCCTGGAATTTGAAGACCAGAAAAAACTTGGTTCATAGGCTTGTTTCCCAACTGTTCTGCATCCTGAAGGCTACAAGTAATTAACAGCAGTGCTGTTTACTATTGTGTGTATTGGTGAATGTTTAATTGGGATTACTTAGGGAAGGGCAATGAGTTAGGGAAGGACAATAGATGCTGCTTTTCAGCTTTGACTTTATTCATGAAATGAGTAAGATATTATTTCCATTAAGAGATATTTGAAATTGCTTCTCCGTGTTATTCTTCTCCTCCCAAAGCCTGAAAAGGAGCGGAGCCATCGCTGTAGGCAAAGACACAGATCTAAAAAGATCCATAAGATAAAGCAACATGCAAATATTATTTCAGAAAATTAAATCAAGTAGTTAGAACATTGTAGATATCATTGGAGGAAACAAATCTCTTTTAATGTTATGATAAAGACTTAGTACTTACATGTAGCTTTAATCATTTGAATATGCGATTTTAAAAAAAATCAGCAGATAATAATGATTAACTAAAAGAAGCAAACAGTCTCAACAGAATAGCACAGTAAATTCAAGGATACAATATGCAAAATATGGAAAAGAATAAAAGAAGAGGAACCTGGACTAGTCCAGAAAATAGAGCATGTTTAAGGGTTAAAAAATTAAGTGAAAGTATGAATATATATATTATAGATGGAGGTGTTACAGATTTATATATTATAATTTATTGGCAGTGCTCCTGAGTGACCCAACTATAGAAATTCCTCAGTTTATCTAGTCTTTGGCTCTTCCCTTGCAATTCTACCTCCTAGTCTGCATGCCTTCTATTGCCCGACTAGACCTTATCCAGGTCCCTACTGATCAGCCTGCTGTGGCATCACTCATGTTTCTAGATGAAACAGGGTCCCCTGGATTCAATAATATTATCAGACAGTTATGGGGCACCCTTTCTAGTATAGACCCTGTGCTAGACGTTGAAGATAAAACAGAGAAAAAACAGATGAGATCCATACTTTTTGGATTACAGTCGAATGGGAGATAGAAATTAGTTAACTAAACAAATTTATGCTTTCAAAATATCATAGTTGCTATGAAGAGAATGGATGCGACTCTATAACAGAATGACAGGAGATTACTTGGAGGTAGACATTGTGTGTAATTAGCACTACGTTGGAGCAACGTAATTAAAATGTTTTCTGATGTGAACTACAAAATGAGAAATATGAAGAAAAGAGAGCTAGATAGTGAGGAATTAAAGAAAAGAAATGTTATTGCACGTATATTGAAAAGTATGCCCTTTTGATAATATTTAGTTGACCCATCTGACCCTGAACCTGTGTGTCCTTTGCCTTGCCTCTTTTGATAACCTAGGGATGACACACTAATCTAACCAGATTTGTGTAGTTGCTCTGTGTGTATACCAAGGACTTCTTTTCCAGCTGTCACTCTTTGAGAGGATTCCAGATAAGTGTCTGATTCCAGACAGGTGTGTCAGTTGAGACACCACACTGAAGACCACAAGTTATCGCAGACTAAAAAGTTCAGGTGGGCCACAAAGAATTAAAAATGGAGTAGAATAGGAGCAATTAGACCAAAGGAAGTTTTTTCCTTAACTCTGGGTACAGTGTATAAAGTTTTTAACTAAGATCCCTGCATGAAGTGTCTGTGCTTAGATTAATGTAAATTGGCAAGTTATTTACCACAAGAACAGATGAAACCAAGTATGATTTTCACTTAGATGCTCTAGTAAACTGTTAGGTAAACATCACTTATCTTCATTGATGATGGGGTATCAAATAATTTGCAAATTTAAGGAAAAGAAGGTGCAAGTAGAATCAGTAAAAAGTTACTATTTTTCTAAGCAGCAACCTTAACTTTGTGTTCTGTTATTAACTAATGATAGAAAAAGTCCCCGATATTTTGTTACTAAGGAACTACAAGGAACTTGCTCCTTAATTATTCAGCAGCCCTAGCGACAACCTCCAATGTTAAGATGAAAATAAACTCCTGTCAGCTACAAGACTGAATCCGGCAGAATGGGAGAACAAATCGTACCTTCATTTCATTTGTGTGTTGCAAAATGTGCCTGGGAAATGATCTAAAGAGAGACTACTATAATCAGAACTTTGCTGCAGGGTGACTTTCCATGGAGTGACAAATTATACTTTAATGTATCGCATGCCATTGTACTAAGGTTTAAAAGGGAGAGTGTCACTGAGGACATGGTTCTTTCATTTGGTCTGTCTTAAGGGGATTTCTTAGTACAGGTTCTAAATAGAAATCAGTGTGATCTTCATATGTGCAGATCCTACCTCCAGAATCCCAAAGAGAAGAGTATTTCCAATTGGTGCCTGCTGCTGTCCTTCATCAGAACTCAATTTGTGAAATAATTCAAAGCAGAAGATGGTGATTGTACTATAGAAACTCTGCAGTAAAGATAGACTTTGTGATCACTTGATTGCCTAAAATCTGGTTTCTCCTTAAGCTGCAATGTACATATCTAGTCAACATGGATCTATAGTCAGAGAAATTGAGTTCTAGTTCTCTGTTACTGGAGAGCTATGTGGCTTTGGGCCAGTGTTGTCAAACAGAAAAAAACTGTGAGCCACAAATACAAGCCACATACATAATTTTAAATTTTCTAATCAACAGATTTAAAAAGCAAGTAGTAGTAATAGGTAAAATTAATTTCAATAATGTATTTATTTAACTCAAGGTATCTACGATATCATTTTAATATGTGATCAATATAAAAATTATTAGATATTTTATAATTTTTAACAAATTCTTTGAAATTCAGAGTGTATTTTACACTTAGCAGTACATCTTGATTCAGGCATTTCAAATGCTCAATAGCCACCTGTGGCTACTAGATACTGTATTTGATAGCTCAGCTTTGGACAAAATTCCACTTCTCCAGGTATCGTGTCTAAGTCATACATGCTATGAAAAGAGTTAGTGTAAAAATTTCCCAGTGAATGGTTGAATAATCAGAACAAGAGTAAAATATAACACTGAGAAAGAGTTATTAATATTTGAATGAACAGGTTTATTCACAGACTATACTTGAGATTGTAATGGGATATGATAGATGTAGATTGGCAATTGACATCGAAATGTATTAAGAAGAAAACGAAAAATTGGAACTCATTCAGTAGGAAGTGCAAGAATATTTTGTGGAACATAATGGAAAGCACCAGAGACATCTCACCTGAAGAGAAATTAATTAGAAAAATAATTAGAGGAAACACCACCTACTTTCAAATAATAATTAGAAAGACCGTTGCAGAGAAAAGTTAATCTTTTTCTAGATTAACTGAAGAGACGTATTTAAGAGCAAAATATGGCCATTTCTTTGTACATTAATTCAACAAGCATATATTGAGCACCTACTGTATGAACTCAATATGCTGACTGCTGGGATGCAAAGATATGAATAATAAAAAAGGAGACAGGTTTGATAAAAATTAGGAGCCAAAGTAGTTAACTCTTCCTTATACAAGTTGCTCCACAATGGACCGGAAGGTAACTTGGTAAGTAGGATTACAGAGTTTTAAGTATCATATAAAAATATTATACAAGAGTGCCACTGCTAGCAACAATGGATTGCACTGTTTCAAAGGCAATCATATTACCAAGAAGTAGATGAAATGTAGGACAATTTTTTTAAACAACATTTATGATTGAAGCCCTCAGAGAAATTCCAAGACAGCAAGGATTTGTGGATCTGAATTCAGATGAAATGAGTGTAGTTTAGAGTGGTAAACAAGACATTTTTTGCTGCTTTTCCCTTGGAGGCAACTGTCAAATCAGTGACTGAGAGGCTGAGAAGCAAAACAGCACTTCAGTCATTCAGATAATTAATTAGGAGCATGTAAATATTCTCAACGTGCATAGATAGAATAACAAAGAAAAGTAATAGATGCAAAGAGAAACTTTCTTTATTGTCTCTGGTGATAATCTTTGTCTGATTTTATTTTATTTCTTAATGTCATTATCTGATTTTTTCCAGCTTTGTTGAGATGTAATTGACACATAACATTGTATTAAAGTGTACAACATACTGATTTGATATATGTATATATTGTAAAATGATTACCACAGTTTAGTTAACATCCATCTCACACTTACATTCTTTTTCTTTTAATGAGAACTTTTAAGATCTACTCTCTTAGCAACTTTCAAATATACAATACAGTATTGTTAAATATAGTCACCATGCTGTATATTACATCTCCAGAAATTATTGACTTTATAACTTGAACTTTGTACATTTCAGTGACCACTGATTTCCCCCACCTCTGCCCCTCACCTCTGGCAACTACTAATTTGTTCTCCATCTCTATGAGTTCGGTTTTCTCAGGTTCCACATGTAAGTGAGATCATACAGTATTTGTCTTTCTCTGTCTGACTTATTTCGCTTTACATAATGCCCTCAGGGTCCATCCATGTTGCCGTAAATTGCAGGATTTTCTTAATGGCTGAATTATATCCCATTGTATATATATATATACACATTTTATTTACTCATTCGTTCTTTGAAAAACAGTGTGTTTCCATGTCTTAGCTGTAGTAAATAATGCTGCAATGAACAGAAGGGAGCATATATCTCTTTGAGATAGTGAAATGATTTCATTTTCTTCCGTATATACTCAGCAATGAAATTGCTGGATCACATGTTAGTTGTATTTTTAATTTTTTAAGGAAACTCCATACTGTTTTCCATAGTGACTGCTCCAATTTACATTCCATCCAATGGTACAAAAGGGTTCCATTTTCTCCACATCTTCACAGAAACTTCTCTTACCTTTTATTGATAGCCAGTCTAACAGATGTGATATGATATGTCATTGTGATTTTGATTTGCATTTCCTTGATAATTTGGGATTTCCAAGGAATTTGTAATTTCCTTAACTGTGCATAAGCTTTTGAGTTTGATGTAGTCCAGTTTTTTTTATTTTTGCTTTTTTCCCTTTGTTTTTGGTATCAAATCCAATAAATCATTGCCAAGAACAATGTCAAGGAGTTTACCCCTATGTTTTCTTCTAGGAGTTTTATGGTTTCAGGTCTAACATTCAAGTCTTTCATCCATTTTCAGTTGACTTTCAGTATGGTGTAAGATAGGGGTCCAGTGTCATTATTTTGCACGTTGCTGTCCAGTATCCCCAACACCGTTTATGGAAGAGGCTGTCTTTTCCCCATTGTATATTCTTGGTTCCTTTGTCATAAATTAATTGACCATGTATGTGTGATCTTTTTTTCTGGGCTTTCTCTTCTATTCCATTGATCTATGTATCTGTTTTTATGCCACAGCCATATTGTTTTGATTACTATAGCTTTCTGATATAATTTAAAGAAGTCAGGAAGTGTGATGCCTCCAGCTTTGTTCTTTCTCAAGATTGCTGTGGCTGTTCAGGGTCTTTTGTGATTCTGTACAAATTTTAGAACAGTTTGGTCTATTTCTGTGAAAAATGACACTGGAATTTTGATAAAGATTGCTTTGAATCTGTAGATTTTTTGGGTAGTGTGGACTTTTTAACAGTATTAATTCTTCCAATCCGTTAGCACACAGTGTCTTTCCATTAATTTGTGTTCTTCTATTTCTTTCCTCAATATCCTATAGTTTTCATTATACAGATCTTTCACATCCTTGGGTAAATTTATCCCTAGGTATTTTATGCTTTTTGATGCAACTGTAAATAAAATTATTTTCTTAACTTCTCTTTCTAACAGTTTTTTGGTGTAGTCTTTAGGATTTTCTATGTATGATATCATGTCATCTGCAAATGGAGAAAAGTTTACTTCTTCCTTTCAGATTTGGATGCCTTTTTTGTTTATGTTGCTGAATTGCTCTGGCTAGATTTCCAGTACTATGTTGTATAAGAGGCGTGAGAGTGGGCTTCTTCTTGATCTTAGAGGAAAACCTTTCAGCTTTTCACCATTAAGTATGATGTTAACTGTGAACTTGTCATATGTGGGCTTTATTATGTTGAGATCCATTCACAAATTCAACATCCATTCATGATAAAAACTCTAAACATAATAGTTTTTGGTCTTTTTTCGAATTGGTCTTTTCATAAATTTTGGTATGTTGTATTTCGATTTTCATTTGTCTCAAGATGTTTTTTGATTTCTCTTTTGATTTTTTGTTTTATCCATGGTTTTTCTGTAGAGTGTCATTTAATCTCCATATATCTGTGAATTTTCCAGTTTTTTCTTATTTTCTATTTTGTAACATTATGGTCAGAAAATATGATTCATATAATTTCAATCTTCTCAAATTTATTGAGACATGTTTTCAAGCCTAATACATAATCTATCCTGGAGAATGTTCCATGTGTGCTTGTGAAGAATACGTTTTCTGCTGTTGGATGAAATGTTCTGTAAATATCTGTCAGGATTATCTGGTCTAAAACATAGTTTATATCCAATATTTCCTTATTGATGTGCTGTCTGGATGATCTATCCATTGTTGAAATTGAGGTATGAAAATCTCCTGTTATTGTATTACTGTTTATTTCTCCCTAAGTCTGTTAATAGTCCCTTTATATATTTAGATACTCTTATGTTGTGTGCATAAATATTTGCAAATGTTTTATCCTCCTGTTGGATTTACCCCTTAACATTATATAGTGACCTTCTTTGTCTCTTATTAGAGTTTTTGTCTTAAATCCTACTTTGTCTGATATAAGTATGGCTACTTTTGCTTTCTTTTGGCTTCCATTTGCATGGAACATCTTTTTCCATCTCTTCACTTTTAGTAGGGGTGTGTCCTTAAGGCTGAAGTGAGTTTCCTCTAGGCAGATTATAGATGGGTCTTGTTGTGTTTTTTTAAATCCATCCAGCTACTCTATGACTTTTAGTAGAATAATTTAGTCCATTTTCATTTAAAGTAATTATTGATAGGTATGGAAATACCATTGCCATTTTGTTGGTTGTTTTCTGACTATTCATTTTTTTTCTTCTATATGTCTTTTCCTTTGTGATGTGATGATTTTCTGTAGTGGTATTCAATATTCCTTTCTCTTTCTCTTTTCTGTATCTATTATAGATTTCTGAATGGTGATTACCATATAGCTTATATAAAACAACTTATATTTGTAACAGTGTATTTTACACTAGTAACAGCTTACATTCAAATGCATAAATTCTATACTTCTACTCTCCCTCCCTTTAATATTTTTGATGTTACAAAGTATATATATCTTTAGCTTGTATATCCATTAACAAATTACAGTTATTTTTACTACTATTGTCTTTTAACATTCATACTAGATTTATAAGTGATTAATACACATCACAACATTGGATTTTTCTAAATTTAACTATATATTTAACTGAACCAGTGAGATTTACACTCATATATTTTTCTCTTACTAATTAGTACCTTTTTGTTTCAGCTTAAAGATGTCTCTTTAACATTTTTTGTAAGGTTAGTCTAGGGGTGTTGAACTTCTTCAGCTTTTGCTTGTCTGGAAAACTCTATCTCTCCTTCAACTCTGAAGGACAACTTTGTGGGTAGAGTATTTTTGTTTGGCAGTTGTTAATCTTTTGGCACTTTGAATATATCATGCCACTCCCTTCTGTCCTGTAAAGCTTCAGCTGAAAAATTTGGTGATAGTCTTACGGGAGTTCCCTTAATGTAACTAGTTGTTTTTCTCTTGCTGGTTTTAAGATTCTCTTCTTGTCTTTAAATTTTGACAATTTAATTATGTGTATATCTATGTGGGTCTCTTTGGGTTCATCTTATTTGGAATTTTACAAGCTTCCTCAATCTGAATATCTCTTTCTTACCCCAGGTAAGGGTTGTTGTCAGCCATTATTGTCGTTATATTATGTAATAAGCTTTCTGACATTTTCTCCCTCTCTTCTCCTTCTGGGACTCCTATAACGCATATATTGGTCCTCTAGATGGTGTACCATAGGTCTGTAAACTATCTTCACTCTTTCTCATTCTTTCTTCCATACAGCCTGGCCATAGCTCTTGGTTGCCTCTCAAAATTTTGTGATTGGCCAAACTACCTTCTTTGATCTTAGTGGCTTCCAGTAGTTGAGGGTGTGCCAAAACCTGTCAGTGTCTAATGGGGAAGCATTTCAGTCAGCCCCTAAATGCAGGATGATTGGAAGCTGGACCCTCAGGTGGCAGCTTTTAAAGTATGCATATTTGTCTCTTTCAGGGAAAGACTAGAAGATGAGTGTTTCTATTTTCTCAGTTTGTGCTGAACCCTGGGGGCATAGCCAGTTAAGAACTATTTATTTGCTACATTCCATTGTACCCACAAACACAAGCCTCCTGGCCACCAGAGCCAGGCTATCAAATGGTGCGTTCTCTGGGTGACAGATGCAAAGGCCATGGGAAGCAAATGTGTGCTCAAACTCAATGCAGGGAGATATCAGTGACCTAGTGTAGGGCAGAGGGGGGTCACGGAGATGGCTCCTGCTGACCTCTCTAGTCTACAGGGAGGATCACAGTTTATCCTAGAAGTGTGCTAAATTGGGAGTCCAACTCTCAGCAGCTTTCAAAGTAAATAGAAAGCCCTCTTTCAGAGAAAAAATGAGAGGGTGCAGTTCTGTCTTGCATCTATGCTGAACCTTGAGGGAATAGCCATCATGACTACTCATGAGACCGTTGAGAACTGTTTCTTTGTTTGCTGTTAGTCTTCTGAATCTCACGGATGCAAGCCCCATTGGCTTTCAGAGCTATGTGTTTTGAGAGTTTGTTCCTTAGGTGGAAACCTTCAAAGTTGTGGTCCTAGATATTGGGTTGAAACTGAGAAGCTGGGGCTTGTGATTTTCTTCCTGATTGTATGTGGCTGTGCCAGAAGTGGGGTTTGTGGCAAGAGTGTGTCTCATTGCTTCCTGTTTTAATTATGTTTTTCTCTTGTTTGCCTAATGTGTAGGATGCTCAGCTGGTGTCTGGGTTTTTTTCAGAGGAAATTGTTCCATGTGTAGCTACAGATTCAGTGTGTCCAAGGGAGGAGGTGAGTTCAGGAACCTCTTCTGTTGCCATCTTGGACTGGAACAAGTCTGATTTTAATATAGTTATATCAACTTTTTTTGTGGTTACTGTTTGCATAGTCTATCTTTTTAATGCATTTACTTTTGATCTATCTGTGTCTTTATATTTAAAATGAATAGGTTATAAATGCATTATTATTAGGGCTTATTTCCTCAGAGTGGTAATCTCAGTTTATTAATTGAATTCTTCAATTCATTTATTTAATATAACTATAGTTATGATGGATTATAAGTTAACTAATCTGTGATTAGTTTTTCAATTACCCGTCTGTTCTTTGCTCCCATTTTCCTCCTTTCCAGCAATCTTTTGTATTAATTGAGTATAATTTAGTTGTCAAAAGTTACAAACTTCCAGTTATAAGATAAATAAGTACTAGGGATATAATGTACAAAATAACGACCATGGTTAATACAACAGTGTGATACATTTTAAAGTTATTAAGAGAGTGAACCCTAAGAGTTCACATGAAAAGACAATTTTTTGGTTTCTTTTGCTTTTTGTTTTTATTGTATCTATATGAGATGATGAATGTTAACTTATTGCAATAATCATTACACAATATATGTAAGTCAAATAATTATGTTGTAACCTTAGACTTATACAGTGACATGTGTCAATTATATCACAATAAAACTGCATAAAATGCATACATAATTACATTTACAGTTACCATCCCACATGTCTTTGTTCTTTTATTTGAGTCTAGACTTCTATCTTGTATCATTTTCAGTGAAGCTAGGAATTTTGTAAATAAGATTTTCTAGTTTAGGGCTGCTAGCAACACATTCTCTCAGTTTTATTTATCTGACGGTGACTTTATTTTATCTTTAATTTTGAAAGATATTAATTGGCTACATAATATTGGATTAAAATTATTCTTCAGCATTTAAAGATGTTATTCCATTGTCTTCTGTTTTGTGTAACGTTTTTTGAGAAACCGCTGGACTTTTTTAGTGTTGTTATTCTATATAGATATGTTTTGTTTTCTGGTTAACTTTAGGGTTTAGTATTTACCTTTGATTTTAGAAATGTGATTATCAGGTACCTAATTGTGTTTCCTTGAGGAAGGTTGACATTCTTGTATCTGTGGTTTGATATTTTTATTATATTTAGGGGAAAAATGAGCTATTATTTCTTCATGAATGTTCTGTCCCAACATCTGTCTCTCCTCTCCTTTTGTAAGTCCACTAACTCATATTTTCCAACTGCTTCATATTGACCCAGAAGACACTCATGCTCTGTTCATTTTTTCAACATTTTTTTCTGTGTTTAAAAGTGGATCATTTGTATTGGTTTTCTCATTTCTTCTGCAATATCATCAGTTATTTATCTCATGTAGTGCATTTTTAATATAGGCATTTTGTTTTCAAATTCATGTTTTTACTTGCTTCTTATAATCTTCATTTGTCTGCTAGAACCTATCCATCTATTCACTCATGGAGTACATCTTTTTTTTTATATCCTTAAACATTTATAATAACTGTTTTAAAGTTCTTGCCTGCTAATCCCAGCTATTGTGTCATTTCTTGGTTTGTCTCCTCTGACTTTTCTTTTTACCCTGGTTATTGTAATTTTTTTAATGTCTTCTCATATCTAGTTTTTTTTTTTTTTTTAATGTTATGCTGGGCATCCTTACACCATATAGCTAAAACTTTGAATTGTTTTCTTCCTTTAATGAGTGTTAAGATTGATTCTGATTGGCAATAAATTATTGGAAAATAAACTTTAATGTGTCAAGTCTGGCTTTTAGGCATTATTAGCATTGGCTACTCTTTTTCTTTTTTCTCTTTTCTTTGAGGAAGACTTGCCCTGAGCTAACTACTGCCAATCCTCCTCTTTTTGCTGAGGAAGTCTGGCCCTGAGCTAACATCCATGCCCATCTTGCTCTACTTTATACTTGGGATGCCTACCACAGCATGGCTTTTGCCAAGCAGTATCATGTCTGCAGCTAGGATCCAAACCAGTGAACCCCAGGTCACTGAGAAGCAGAATGTGCCAACTTAACCGCTGTGCCACTGGGCCGGCCCCAGCACTGGCTACTGTTAAAGTGAGATTTTTCTGGGATCTTCCATTAAATGTCTTAGATATTTGGTGAGATCTGTCTTCTCTGACTGAATATAACTCCAGTGACTTTCAGCACTGTTTGTTCCCCAGAATATCTACACATCTAAGAGTCTTTCACTATCTCTTTTATACCAGGTCTCAATGAAACTTAACCTAGGAATGCACATTTTTGCATTTGGGCAAAGATTCGGTTGACTCCGTATAGACTTCTAGACTTTTGTCCCTATCCAATAAATTATAGCTGAGTTAGTGGACCTAAACTCTAACCTCTATTTCTTCTACCCTGCAAGCTTATTGGTCTTTATGTTTTATTTCTCCAGCATATGTTATGGAAAGTGCCCCTAGACACATGCACTGGAAGAATGTGCCACTTAACTTGTGTTATCCTCTTGTCTCAGGAACACTGTCCTTCATTGTCTTTTTACCAATGTCTGTAAACAGTTGTTCCACAAGTTTTGTACAAAATTAGAGTTGTTTACAACAGGAGGTTAAATCCAATATCTCTTAATGTGCCATGGTCATGCAGCCAGAAGTCCTCCTTATATAATGTTTTCAATGCTGTTATGCTCTCTAGCCATAATCTACTTCATTCTAGAAACTGTTTTTTTTCCTCCCCATCCATAGATTCTATCACTTTTTACAAAATGCAGAAGAGGATACATAAAACAGTCCCGCTAAGTTTATGGAAAGAAGGGAGCTGGAAACTAGACCAAAGGGAAGAAATTTCCTTCACAGATCTTGATTCAAAAATATCAGTTGCATTTGTTATGAAATGATATAGATTTCTCATATTTATCATAAACAAAGATTAAGAAAAATTATGAGACTTGTGGTAGAACTCAACTGACTAGACGTTAATTACATTTCCTGCCCTAATATATCACTACTCTCTCACATAAACTTATTTGGTTTGGCATTTCTCAAATCTGAATGTCTACATATGCATATTCATATCTATATAATATCACTATTCCTTTTAATATTCATTTTTTAGCCATAGTTAATTTTAGTTTATTTCATAGTAACAAATTATGTAATGATCTCCAACAGTCTCACTCCATCATTTTCTTTTTCTCTTCCCCTCTTATCTTATATTTTACTATCGATTTTTGTTTTGACAGCTTTAGAGATCCTAAGAGAAACTGACTAAATTTTACCAGTTTCCTAGTTTTGGGGAAATAATTTGTGACTCTGCATGAGTTATAAGAGGAGCATGGAGAGTGACACAGTTGCTCTCTTCTCTCTTTGCCTAGATTCCTCCTATCAAGAAGAAAAGAGAATAAGAAAAGTAAAGTAAATGAAAATAATAATATCATCTCTCTAAGGATTTTATGATTCCAGTTCATCAAGAGAAATTGTTATGTTGGATAGAATCAAAATCTTTCTGAAGGTAAATAAATTTATTTTACTATTCCTCCATTTGCTAAATTGTTAGCCTTCTATCATAGAAGAAAATAAAAATGCTTATAAAATACATTTCACAAATCTATGATGACTGTTCTATAGTATGTTATACTTTACTTCAAGGCTGTATACTGATGTATATTTTCAATAGATATTTCCCAAATTACAAGTATGAGAGAGATTGGATTGTAAATTTTATTGTCACCTTACTTCTCTAGGACAAGATTCTCACCTTCAAAAAGTTGTGATGAGCTGTTTTATGAATAGATTCTCAAGAGGAGCTTCATACACTTAGGGAGTGGAGGAGATGTGGGAGGTGAAGATGTAGAATGGATTCCTTTGGGTTTATGAACTGATATCAGCTGGAAAGTTTCAGAGGTTATTTCATCAATTCCTCCAATTTCAGCAATATACAACAATATGAAGAACACTACACTGGAAGACAAGAAGCTGCACTGGACGTAACTTTCTCAATAATTCCTGGATTAGTATCATTTTTTTATCATTGTAAAATAAGATTAAGTTTACAACCCATGATATCCATTTATGTTCTTGGTGTTTTGGAAGATTTATTTATACCAGACCAAATTACTACTGCAGTTCTTGTAAAGCAGATTTAGTCTTTAATCTACACTGGATAAGCTAACTTTCTGAAGACCAGAATATGCTTGTTTACAATTCTAATTAAATCCTTTGCAGGTTCAATGTTCCTTGACAAATGATTAAAAAAAGATTTTAAATATCAACCTGAAAAACCATCCCGATTGTATTATGACCTCCAACATTATTAGCCCACCTACGCAAGTCTAGATAAGTTTACTAATAGTATTCACTGTTATCTTACAAACATAGATATGTGTTTAAGGAAACATTTTTTTAAATAATTTTTACATTCACATACAATTTTAAGAAACAGTATAGATTCCAGGAATCCATTACTAAGTTTCCTCTACTGGTAATATCTTTTAAAACTATAGTACAATTTCACAACTAGAACATTGATAATGATAATTTCAATATGCAGAATAATTCCATAATACCAAATACCAATAGCTCCAGAATATCAACGGGATTCTTTGCGTTGCCCATTTATAACCATAACCCACATTATCCTCATGATCCCTCCAGTTATTCCCAAGCCCAATCTTAACATCCATTCCTAAACCAAGGCAAACACTCATACATTCTTCATTTTTTTAAAAAAAATTGTCAATTTAAGAATATTAAGTAAATGGAATGATAAAGTAGCTAACCTTTGAAATTGGCTTTTTAAAATTCAACATGACTCTCTGGGTAGTCATTCGAGTTGTGGTATGCATTAATACTTCATTATGTTTTTAAAATTATTCAGTAGGATGTACCACAATTTGTTTAAACATTCCCTCAGTGGAAAACATCTGAATTGTAAGCAGGTTTTGGCTATTACATATATAAATATTAAAGTATAAATTTTGTGTGAACATGCATTTTCATGTCTCTGGGATAAATGACCAAGGGTAAAATTACTTGGACATGTTATAGTTGCATGTTTAGTTTTCTAAGAAACTAGAAAATCATTTTCTCATGTGACTACACCATTTAAAATTTCCACCTGCACTGTATACATGATTCAGTTTCTCAACATCCTTCACCAGTTTTGGGTGGTATCACTACTTTTTGGTTTAGCAATTCTGAAGAATAGGTGATGATACCTCAATTTGATTTTAATTTGCATTTCCCTAATGGTTAATATGTTGAACACCTTTTCATGAGATTATTTGCCATGTGTACATCCTATTCAGTGAAATGTATCTTCATGCCTTTTGCCCATTTTTAAATTAGATTGTTTGAATTTTTACTGAATTTTGGGACTATGTTATATGTTTTACAGAAGATTCCATTGCTGGGTATGTGATTTGTAAATATTTTCTTCCAGTGTATAGCTTATATTTCCAACTCTTTACAGTATGACTTTTTTTTTAACTTTTAATTAAGATTATGATAGTTTACAACCTTGTGAAATTTCGGTTGTACATTATTGTTAGTCATGTTGTAGGTGCACCACTTCACCCTTTGTGCCCTCCCCCCACCCCCCCTTTCCCCTGGTAACCACCAATCAATTCTCTTTGTCTCTATGTTTAAATTCCACCTATCAGTGGAGTCATACAGAGTTTGTCTTTCTCTGTCTGGTTTATTTCACTTAACATAATTCCTTCAAGATCCATCCATGTTGTTATGAATGGGAGGATTTTGTCTTTTTCATGGCTTAGTAGTATTCTATTGTATATATATACCATATCTTCTTTATCCAATCATCAGTTGCTGGGCACTTAGGTTGGTTCCATGACTTGACTATTGTGTATAATGCTGCAATGAACATAGGGGTGCCTGAGACTTTTGGAATTGCTGATTTCAAGTTCTTTGGATATATACCCAGTAGTGGGATGGCTGGGTCATAAGGTATTTCTATTTTGAATTTTTTGAGAAATCTCCATACGGTTTTCCATAGTGGCTGCACCAGTTTGCATTCCCACCAACAGTGTATGAGGGTTCCTTTTTCTCCACAAGTTCTCCAACATTTGTCACTTTTTGTTTTGGTTATTTTGCCATTCTAACAGGTGTAAAGTGATATCTTAGTGGAGTTTGATTTGCATTTCTCTGATGATTAATGATGGAGAGCATCTTTTCATGTGTCTAATGGCCATCCATACATCTTCTTTGGAGAAATGTCTGTTCATGTCCTCTGCCCATTTTTTGATCGGGTTGTTTGATTTTTTGTTGTTGAGCTGTGTGAGTTCTTTATATATTATGGAGATTAACCCTTTGTCAGATAAATAAGTTGTAAATATTATTTCCCAATTAGTGGGTTGTTTTTTTGTTTCAATCCTGTTATCCCTTGCCTTGAAGAAGCTCTTTACTCTGATGAAGTCCCCTTTGTTTATTCTTTCTATTGTTTCCCTCATCTGAGGAGTTACGGTGTCCGAAAAGATTCGTTTGAAACTGATGTCAAAGAGTGTACTGCCTATATTCTCTTCTAAAAGACTTATTGTTTCAGGCCTGATCTTTAGGTCTTTGATCCATTTTGAGTTTATTTTTGTGAATGGTGAAAAAGAATGGTCAATTTTCATTCTTTTACATGTAGCTGTCCAGTTTTCCCAGCACCATTTGTTGAAGAGACTTTCTTTTCTCCATTGTAGGCCCTCAGCTCCTTTGTCGAAGATTATCTGTCCATAGATGTGTGGTTTTATTTCTGGGCTTTCCATTCTGTTCCATTGATCTGTGCATCTGTTTTTGCACCAGTACCATGCTGTTTTGATTACTCGAGCTTTTTAGCATGCTTTGAAATCATGGATTGTGATGCCTCCGGCTTTGTTCTTCTTTCTCAGGATTGCTTTAGCAACTCACGGTCTTTTGATGCCCCATATGAATTTTAGGATTCTTTGTTCAATTTCTGTAAAGAATGTCCTTGGGATTCTGATTGGGATAGCATTGAATCTGTAGATTGCTTTAGGTAGTATGAACATTTTAACTATGATTATTCTTTCAATCCATGTGCATGGAATGTCTTTCCATCTCTTTATGTCGTCATCAATTTCTTTCAGGAAAGTCTTGTAGTTTTTGTTGTATAGATCTTTCACTTCCTTGGTTAAGTTTATCCCAAGATATTTTATTCCATTTTTTGTGATTGTGAATGGGATTGGGTTCTTGAGTTCTTTTTCTGTTAGTTCATTGTTAGCATATAGAAATGCTACTGATTTATGTATGCTGATTTTATACCCTGCAACTTTGCTGTAGCTGTTGATTGTTTCTAATAGTTTTCCTATGGATTCTTTGGAGTTTTCTATATATAAGATCATGTCGTCTGCAAATAGCGAGAGTTTTACTTCTTCATTGCCTATTTGGATTCCCTTTTTTTCTTTTTCCTGCCGAATTGCTCTGGCCAATACATCCAGTACTATGTTGAATAAGAGTGGTGAAAGTGGGCACCCTTGTCTTGTTCCTGTTCTCAGAGGGATGGCTTTAAGTTTTTGTCTGTTGAGAGTGATGTTGGCTGTGGGTTTGTCATATATGGCATTTATTATGTTGAGGTACTTTCCTTCTATACCCATTTTATTGAGAGTTTTTATCATAAATGGATTTTTGATCCTGTCGAATGCTTTGTCTGCATCTATTGAGATAATCATGTGGTTTTGTTTCTCATTTTGTTAATATAGTGCATCACGTTGATTGTCTTGAGGATGTTGAACCATCCCTGTGTCCCTGGTATAAATCCCACTTGATCATGGTGTATAATCTTTCTGATGTATTGCTGGATTAGGTTTGACAAAATTTTGTTGAGGATTTTTGCATCTATCTTCATCAGTAATATTGGCCTGTAGTTTTCCTTCTTTGTGTTGTCCTTGTCAGGTTTTGGGATCAGGGTGATGTTGGCTTCATAGAATGTGTTAGGGAGTGCTCCATCTTCCTCAATTTTCTGGACTAGTTTGAGAAGGATAGGTATTAAATCTTCTTTGAATGTTTGGTAGAATTCTCCAGAGAAGCCATCTGATCCTGGACTTTTATTTTTGGGGAGGTTTTGGATTACCTTTTCGATTTGTTTACTTGTGATTGGTTTATTCAGATTCTCTATTTCTTCCTGCTTCAGTTTGGGGAGGTTGTAAGAGTCTAAGAATGTGTCCATTTCTTCTAGGTTGTCAAATTTGTTGGCATGTGGTTTTTCATAGTAGTCTCTTATCATCCTTGTTATTTCTGTGGTATCTGTTGGGATTTCTCCTGTCTCATTTCTAATTTTATTTATTTGAGTCTTCTCTCTGTTTTTCTTGGTGAGTCTGGCTAAGGGTTTGTCGATTTTGTTTATTTTTTCAAAGAACCAATGCTTTGTTTCATTGATCATTTCTACTGTCTTTTTTGTTTCCATATTGTTTATTTCTGCTTGAATTTTTATTATTTCTATCCTTCTACTGACTTTGGGCTTGGTTTGTTCTTCTTTTTCTAATTCTGTTAGGTGTCATTTGAGATTGCTTATCCGACATTTTTCTTGTTTTTTGAGGTGAGCCTGTATTGCAATCAATTTCCCTCTTAGGAATGCTTTTGCTGCATCCCAAATGAGTTTGTATGGCATGTTTTCATTTTCATTTCTCTCAAGATAATATTTGATTTCTTCTGTAATTTCTTCAATGATCCATTGTTTGTTCAGTAGCATGTGTTTAGTCTCCAAATTTTTTCCCCTTTCCCAGCTTTATTATGGTAGTTGATTTCTAGTTTCATAGAATTATGATCAGAAAAGATGCTTGATATTATTTCAACCCTCTTGAATTTGTTGAGGCTTGCTTTGTTTCCCAAGATATGGTCTATCCTTGAGAATGTTCCATGAGCACTTGAGGAGAATGTGCCACCTGTTGTTTTTGGATGGAGTGTTCTATATCTATCTACTAGGTCTATCTGGTCTAGGTTTTCATTTAATTTTATAATTTCCTTGTTGACTTTCTGTCTGGATGATCTATCCATTGGTGTTAATGGGGTGTTGAGGTCCCCTACTATTATTGTATTGTTGTTGATGTCTCCCTTTAGTTTTGTTAATAGTTGCTTTACAAATTTTGATGCTCTTATGTTGGGTGCATATATATTTATGAGTGTTATGTCATCTTGGTTGTGTCTCTTTTATCATTATAAACTGCCCCTCTTTGTCTTTCCTTATCTGTTTTGCTTTGAAGTCTACTTTGTCTGATATAAGTACGGTGACACCTGCTTTCTTATGTTCTTTATTAGGTTGGAGTATCGTCTTCCATCCCTTCACTCTGAGTCTGTGTTTGTCTTTGGTGCTGAGGTGTGTTTCCTGGAGGCAGCATATTGTTGGGTCTTGTTCTTCAGTCCGTCCTGCCACTCTGCGTCTTTTGATTAGAGAGTTCAATCCATTTACATTTAGAGTGATTATTGAAATGTGGGGGCCTAACCTTGCCATTTTATCATTTGTTTTCTGGTTCTTTTGCATTTCCTTTGTTTCCCGTCCCATGATTTTTGGACTACTAATTCAGGTAGGTAGATTTCTTTATTGGTTTTCTTCTTATGTGTAATTTATATTTTTATTCTTGTTATTTGTTTAGTGGTTACCAAGTGGTTTGTATAAAACATCTCATAGATGAGATAGTCCATTTTCAGATGGCCTCTTATTTCCTTAGATTAAGACGTTCCATCCTTTTCCTCTTCCCCTTCTAGGTTGTTAGTGTCAGATTTTTTTTCCTTCCTTCTTGTATTGTGAGTTTGTGGTTAAAATGACAAGATTACATTTATTGTTGGTGTTTCTGTTCCTTTTGTCTTTAATGTTATACTTAACTTTTGCTAACCTGTTCTGATGGAGAGCTGCAACTTTCTGATTTTGTCTTTCTAATGATCTCCTATGCTATGGGTTTTGTAGCCCATTTCCTTTTTTTGATTTTTCAGGTGTGAAGGTCTTCCTGAGCATTTCTTGTAGAGGAGGTCTTGTGGCAAGGAACTCGCTTATTTTTTGTTTATCTGGGAAGGTTTTTATTTCTCCATCATATTTCAAGGATTTTTTCACTGGACAGAGTATTCTTGGCTGCAAGTTTTTGTCCTTCAGAGTTTTGAATATATCATTCCACTCTCTTCTAGCCTGTAAGGTATCTGCTGATAAATCTGCTGACAGCCTTATGGGGGTTCCTTTGTAGGTTATTTTCTTCTGCCTTTCTGCCCTTAGTATTTTCTCTTTGTCATTGACTTTTGGAAGCTTCACTACTATATGCCTTGGGGTCAGTCTTTTAACATTGATAAAGTTTGGATATCTATTCCCTGCTGTCACATGGAGTTTCATCTCTCTCCCCAGGTTTGGAAAGTTCTCAGCCATTATTTCTTTGAATAGGCATTCTGCCCCCTTCTCCTTCTCTTCTCCTTCTGAGATATCTATAATCCTTATGTTGCATCTCCTAATTGAGTTGGATAATTCTCAGAGACTTTCTTCATTTATTTTTAATCTTAGTTCTCTCTCCTCCTCTATCTACTTCATTTCTATATTCCTATCCTCCAAATTGCTAATTCTGTCCTCCATGTTATCAACCCTACTGTTCAGAGAGTCCAGATTTTTCTTAATCTCCTCCATTGTGTTCTTCATCTCCAGTATCTCTGATTGGTACTTCTTTTTGGTATCAAGCTCTTTTGTGACATAGCTCCTGAACTCGTTGGTTGTCTATATTTATTCTCTTTTAACTCCTTGAGTTTTTAAGCAATGCCTGTTTTGAGTTCATTGTCATTTAAGTTATAGATTTCATTGTCTTTGGGACTGTTTTCTGGGTACTTGTTATTTTCCTTCTGTTCTGGAGATTTAATATATTTTTTCATACTGCTTGATGGTGTGGATTTGTGCCTCCACATAGAGAAAAAGTTTAGTTACTGCTTCCACTTGCTTTTACTGTAGTTGGGGGGGGGGGATCTGTTTATTAATCTGCACTGACCAGGATCCCTGTCAGCTGTTGCTGCCCGGACCTGGGCCCACCTCATAGTCACAGTGGTCTTGTGGGGTCCCTCGTCAGCTGTGGGGACAATCGCAAGGGGGTCTCAGTTTACTGGTGCTTACTGTTGCAGACCACATAGACATGCTCCCTCCTTAGGATCTGCAGCAGTGTTATAGGCTTTCCCAGTGGCCAGTAGCAGGATCACCTGGATTTGCAGCTCTGTCACCATCAGGGCCCACAAGGTCTCGCTTGTCCACTATGGGCCACAGTAGAGCTATGGGTATCTACTGCGGTCTGTGGTTAGCTCACCCAGCTAAGCTACTTCTGCCTCAGTGTATTCCAGCCTTGTGATTACTGGGCAAGGCCTCTCCACTAATGCTGCCCAGAGGCTTTCACTGTGGCTGCTGTGGAACTGTGGATTTTCCCCCTGGACCACAAAGGAGGGCGGCTGGGACTCCAAAGTGCCCCCACCCTCACACACAGTCACATTGGGTGTCCCTTGCCCCCTCTGGGACACAGCCAGAGTCCATGAGTCAGAGGCAGCTGGCGGACTGCTGCCCTGCCCAGGATCCTCCTCTCCTGGAGCCTCCCTCCATTCTGAATGCTGAGCAGGGCCTCTCCGCTAATGGCGAGTAGAGGCTTTCCCTGCCGCTGGGTGTGGGACCATGGATTTTCCCCATGGGCTTAGGGGCAATTGCAGGGGTTTTATGTAGGGCAGTAGACACCTGTTTCCACCATTGCTCCGCCGACACCCTCACACACCTGCCCTTTGTGCATGGTGATGCTGTGAGCCAGTCTGCTGGAAGAAAGTCACTTGCAGGTACTAGGCTGTCCGGGGGTCGGGAGTCAGAGAGTTTTCACCTATCTCCACCTCCTCCTGGGTGGAAATCCGTCCGCCTTCCTATGTATAGCAGCAGCACAAGTTTCTATGGCATCCTGAGATGCTATGTGGATAGCCTTAGTTGACTGAGGAATGTCCAATTAGTTGTACATTTGAAGGGACAGAGACAAAGAAAACTGCTCACTCTGCCATTTTGCTGATGTCACCTCTTGACATTATCTTTTGCAGAGAAAAATATTTTAGTTCTTATGAGGTGAAATTTATCAAATTTTCCTTGTATAGATTATGTTTTTTGTTTCAAGTCTAACATTTCTTTGCCTAGCTCTAGACATCAAAGATTATGTTCTATTTTTTCTAAAGGTTTTATAGTTTTATGTAGTACATTTAACTGTGATCAATTTGAATTAATTTTTATTATAAGCTATAAGGTTTAGGTTGAGGTTTATTTATTTATTTATTTATTGCTTATGGATGTCTAATTACCCTAGCACTATTTGTTGAAAAAGCTATCTTTCCTCCATTGAGTTGCTTTCAGAACTTTGCAAAAGGTCATTTGAGCATATTTCTGTGGGTCTGTGTCAGGATACCCTGGTTTGTTTATCATTATTTAGTATTTCTATCTCTACAAATAACATACTATCTTGGTTACTGTAGCTGTATAGTAAATGTTAATATTGGGGTATAGTGATTCCTAACACTTTATTTTTTTTAAAGGTGGTTTTAACTCTTCAAAGGCTTGTGCCTTTCTATATCAATTTCAGAATAAACCCAATTGTGACTACAAAAAAATCTGACATTTTGATAGGAATTGAATTAAACCTATGCATCAGTCTAAGGAGAACTGAAATCTTTCAGTCCATGTCTCTCCATTTCTTTTAAGTCTTATTTGAATTTTTCATCAAAGAAGAAAATTAATTTTCATTTTTCTAGTTTTCATTTTTAAAACTACAAAATCCTGTACATGTTTTCTTAAATGTATATCAAAGTATTTCATTTTCTTTGGTGTTATTGTCCCTTTAATTTTGGTTTCTAAAAGGTCATCATTAGTATATAGAAATGTAATTAAATTTTACATGTTGATCTTGTATCCCGTGACCTTATTGGACTCACTTATTAGCTCTAGAATTTTTTTATGTATTCGTTGGAATTTTCTATCTGGACAATTAAATTTTCTGTAAATAAAAATACTTTTATTTTTTCTGTTCCTGTCTGTATGACTTTTACTTATTTTTCTTACCTTATTGCAATGGGTAAAAATTACAGTACTATGTTGAATAGGAGTGGTGGGAATGAACATCTCTCCTGTTTTAAATCTTAGGAGGCTAGCATTCAGTCTTTCATCTTAAGTATAGTATTATCTGTAGCTTTCTTTGCATATTTGCATTTTACTAAATTGTAATTTCCCTCCAATCCTATTTTTATGAGTTATTTTATCATGATTCAACATTGAATTTTGACAAATGCATTTATGCATCAATTGGTATTGTCATATCATTTTTCTTCTTTAACTTGTTGATGTTGTGCATTATATTGACTTACTTTCAAATATTGAACCAACGTTCAACACCTAGAGTAAATCCCACTCAGGTATACCTTACAATTTTTATTCATCTTTGGATTCATTATTTAAAATATTATGTTATTTTTGCATCTAAATTCACAAGAATTTTGTCTGTATTATTCTTTTTCTTTGCACTGTCTGTTTCTGAGTTTGTTATCAGGATACTCATGATCTCGTAAAATATGTTAAGTTCTCTCTTCTACTTTCTGAAAGAGAAGGTGTAATTTTGATATTAATTCTATTTTAAATGTTTGGTAAAATTCTCTGGTAAAATTACCTCAGCCTGGAGATTCGTTTTTTGGAAGTTTTAAATTATGAATTCAACTTTATTGTCTCATCTTGGGTGAATTTTGGTGATTTATGGTTTTTGAAGAACTTGTATATTTTTTCTTGGTGATCAAATTCATGAGAATAAATTTATTTGTAATATTCCTTTATTATCTTTTTTAAATGGCTGCATAATCTCTAGTGATATTTCCTATTTTATTCTTAATATTGGTAATTTGCATCTTCTTTTTGTTCTTGTCAGTCTTACTAGAGATTTATTAAGTTATTAAAATTTTCAAGTACCTGAGTTTGCTTCATTGACATTTTCTATTTTTTATTTCATTCTTTCTTATGTTTTCTTTGAGTTCATTTTGCTTTATTTTATTTTTTCATTTTTCTAGGTAGGCACTTAGATTATTGACTTAAGACCTTTCTTTTATTTTTAATGTAAGCATATATGACCATAAATTTCCCATAAATTATTAATCTTTTGACTGTCTCACATATATTGATATATTGCATTTTTATTTCATTCATCTCTACTTAATTTTTTTATTTACTTCTAGATTTAGTCTTTGATTTATGGATTATTTATGAGCATATTATTTAATTTTGATGTATTTAGAGATTTTCTTTTTCTGTTATTCATTTACAGTTTTATTTCATGATGGGCAAAGTACTTACTCTTTACTATTTTCATTATTTTAATTATGTTGAGTTTTATTTTATGTCCCTGTATATGTTCTACCTTTGTAAATGTTCCATATGTACTAGAAGTTATATATTATACTATAGTTCGATGGAGTGCTCTGTATATGTCAATTAGATACTATTAGTTGATTTTATTATTCAGATATTTTATATTCTTTCTATCTGTTAATAATTTCTTTTAGAGGAGTTTGATGTCACCAATTATAATTATGGACTTTTCTATTTCTCTTTTCACGTTTATCATTTTATCACTTCTATAGTTAGAGGCTATTTTGTTTGGAGAATACATATTTAGGATCATTATGTTTGAGATGGAGTAATATTTTATTATTCTATACTATCAGTCTTTGTGTCTAGAAATTTCTTATTGCAAATGGTACTTTATAAGATATTAATATAAACACTCCTGCAGTTTTAAAAATTAATTTTAGCATAATTTGTCTTTCTTCATCCCTTTACTTCTAATTATTTTGCTGAATTTGAAGTAATTTTCTTGTAAACAGCAGGTATTGAGGTTATTTTTTATTCACGTTTCCAATCTCTTCCTTTTAAATGGTATATTTAGACCCCTTAAATACAAGGTAATTATTGATATTCTAATATTATATCTGATAACTTTAAATTTATTTTATTTCCTGTTTCTTTCTCCTTTTTTTTGTGAGTTACTTGAATTTATTTTAGGATTTCCTCTTGCCCTATTTATGTTTATGAGTGTGTCACATAGTTTCTTAAAGTTTGCTCTCAGTGATACCATATGCCCATCTGACATCACAGTCCACTTTGACTGCAGTGTGGAAACATTTCTTCTCTCTAGGTCTGTTTACACTTCACGGTTTTAAGTATCATTGCCTTGTATATCAGATTGTGTTATAAATTTTGTTTTAATGGTCACATGTGATTTAGAAAACTCACTAGGAGAAAGGTCATCTAAAATAGTTATTCAATTTCTGCTTTCTGTTGTTCTTTCTTTGCTGTTACTTCAATATTTCTTTTTTTAAATATTTTCCTTCATTCCAAAGAACATCTTTTGGTAATTTTCTAATGGCTTGTCTGTTAGTGACAGATTATTTTGGTTATATTTCATCTGGTGCTGTCTTTATTTCCTCTTCTTTCCAAAAGGAAAGTTTTGCTACATGTAATATATGCTGTTTATATTTCTTTATTCTCAGCACTTAAAAATATTACGCCACTTTATTCTGACCTCCATGGTTTCAGATGAGAAATACATCATCCATTGAATTGATGTTTCTCAGCAGGTAATGCATCATTTATCTCTATTTTTAAGATTTCTTTTTTGTACACAGTTTTCATAATTTTAATTTTGACATGTCTTGGCATGGATTTTTGGGAGGGTTATTCTATTAAGCATTGCTCAGCTTCTTGAATCTGTACTTTTGTATTTTTCACAAAATTTAGTGAGTTTTAATCCATATTTCTTCAAACACTTTTTCAATACTACTGTATTTCTCTTCTTCTTATGAGACTCAAATGATAAAAATTTTCGATATTTTCTAATTGTACCACAGCTCCCGAACAGTGTTTATTTTTATTTTCAGTCTATTTTACCTCTGGTTTTCAAATTGGGTAAATTCTATTGATCCATTTTTAGGTTCACTGATTCTATCCTCTGTTATCTCCACTCTAATACTGACCATATCCAGTAAGCTTTCATTATTTTAATTTTCTATATTTAATTTTTGAGTTCTACAATTTCCACTTGGTTCTTTCTTTTATAACTTGCATGTTTTGCTGAGATATTTTAAATATTTTTTGTTTTTCTTGATAGAATTTGTATTTGTCTGTTGAATTACTTTTCAGGATGGTTACTTCAAATTCTTGTTAGAAGACACAAACATTTAATTCATCTTGGTTTTCATGTTAGATGATTGTATTTTCTCATTAATGTTGTGATTTTCATTTGTGTGTGTGTGTGTGTGTGTGTGATAGGTGATTGCTTATGCTATACAGGGTATTTTGGCTCTTATTTTACGAAACCTCAGGTCTTATTTAAATTGTTTATTTTACTGTGCAATCACTCTGCTGAGGTTTTGAACACAAGTTATGGCCAATTTTTGTAGGCTGTGTTTCCTATGGCATTTTAATTTTCAGAACATTTTCCATGCAATTTGGTATGCTTAGTTTATTTCATGCTACTGGTGCTCCTACTGATCCCTACTGATGCTGCTTGAAGGGATGCTGTCTGGTGGCCTCTAAGTGTGGAACGGAGTCTCTGGCCCAAATTGCCAAGGAGAGCTTCGTAAGCAGTTTTTGTTGTTGTTGTTGTAGTGGAATCTCCATTCTTGGAGCCACCTGGCTTCCTGGTGTTTCTTTGTGGGGTAGAAGAGGTTAAGCCTGCAGTGACAGAGACCGCCTGGCCTGGGTGCTTGTTCCAGTGACATCCTCATTGCTTATTCTTTCCAACAATGTGGTTTCCCTGGGTGAAGGAAGGGAATCTCAGGCCTGGCAGTGAGGGAGAGACTTCTCACTTATTCCAGATATTGTCAGTGTGGTTTCCAATACAACATCCTTGGGAATGACTAAACCTCAGGCCTGGTTACCTTTTCCTGTTGGATGTGGAGCTTATAACACAAAGTAAGACTATGCTCTTCATTCAGTCTGAAGGTCCCTCACCAGCATGCCTCCTTCTTCTCACCTATTGGACTTCCCCTTTGGTATCTCTTGTATTATATTCAGAATTTATAGTTGGGAAGGAGCAGGAAGAGATGAGTCTATGCCATCTTGACTGGACTGGAAGTCCTTGTGACATTTGTATATTTAAGATTTTTTTCCATGTATTTAGTAAAAAAAATTAAGAAAAATTTTTTTTTACCCCCAAACACTTGACACGTATTTTAACCTTGCTCTCAGAAGATAGCATAATTTTATAATCATAGTTGTCTTTCCCTGTGTGAGGAATGACTGGATATTTGATTTTCCTGGAAAAATGTTATCACTAGTTTTAAATTCACAGTTTACTCATTTTTTTCTTGAACTCACACACATTTCAATTACCTGAACTCATTTTGATCTATTTTCTAAACTGAAGGAGCTACTTCTCTTACACTTTCATGACATTTTAGAGGTGATAAAAAAAAGTAACGTATTTCTGTTGTCAAAAGACATTGTTTTGGTTTTCTTGTTTTGTTTCTTTTTTCCATTTAAAAGGAGTAATTCAGATATTTGGGCTGAATTTCAAGAACAATTTGATAGCTACATGTTTACATTTTAATAGTAGTATAATAAGAAACATAACACACATATTATTTAATCTAACATAGGATAATAAAATAAAAATTCAGCCAGAAAATCTTTTCATTCAGAAATAAACAGAGGAAAAGGAGATATAAAGATGATTATTATATTGAATTAGGAGTATTGAATACTACAGTTATTCTATATTCCGTCTTTAGAACATTAATCAGACAGGAATAGAAGACTAATAGAAATGAGAAACTTTAAATGGTCAAATTTTTATCTAAACTTCTGGTTTAGAGAGAGTATAAAGAGAATCAATAGATTGGATAGAGCAGGGGCTGGCCCGGTGTTGGAGTGGTTAAGTGCTCACGTTCTGCTTCAGTCGGGTTCACCAGTTCAGATCCCAGGTGTGGACATGGCACCTCTTGGTAAGCCATGCTGTGGTAGGCGTCCCACATATAAAGTAGATGAAGATGGGCATGGATGTTAGCTCAGGGTCAGTCTTCCTCAGCAAAAAAGAGGAGGATTGGCAGCAGTTAGCTCAGGGCTAATCTTCCTCAAAAAAAAAATTAGATTGGATAGGGCAAATCTCTCAATTTATATCTTCTTTGATTTTTTAATCTGTATTTTGTTGATTTTCTACATGTAGATCTTTGGCATTATTTATTAGATTTGTACTTAAATATGTCAGATTTCTTGGTGTGACTGTGAATGGTATCTATTTTTTAAATTTTAAACCCCAATTGCTAGCATGTAGAGAAACAATCGCGCCTTATATATTGACCTTGTATCTTTCAACATTGCTATACTTATTAGTGTAAGTATACTGCTTATTAGGGTGAAAAGTTGCTTACACTATTAGTAAGGAATTTATTAGTGTAAGGAGTTCTTTGTAGCTATTTGGGGATTTTCTACACAGACAATCATGTCATATATAAATAGAAATTTATTTATTCCTTTTCAATTTCTCTGTCTTTTTTATTTTCTTGTCTTATTGCATTAGGTAGGACTATCCAGTACGTTGTTCAATAGGAATGGTGAAAGAAGACATCCTTGCCTTGATCCTGATATTAGGGGGAAAGCATCCAATTTCTCATCAGGAAGTATGATGTTTGTTTTAGAAGTATAAAAATTAAAGTAAACTACACATAGCATGACATTCACCATTTTAAAGTGGCATTAACTCTGTTCATAATATAGCACAACTATCACCTTTATCTGGTTCCAAAACTTTTTCATCACCTTAAATGGAAAACCTATAGCCAGTAAGAATTCAATCCTTATTCCTTTCCTTTCCTTGGTCCCATTCCTTACAACCACAAATTTGCTTTTTCTCTCTATGGATTTGCCTATTATGGACATTTCATATAAATAGAATCATACAGTGTGTGGCCTTTGTGTCTGGCTTGTTTCACTTAGCATAATATTTTCGAGGTCTTTTTATGTTGTACCCTGTAACACTATTAAATTCCTTTTTATGGCTGAATAATGTTACATTGTGGGGATAGTCCACTTCTTGATTATCTATTTGTCCATCCATGGACATTTGAGTTCTTTGCACCTTTTGCCTACTGCGACTAGTGCTACTTTGAATATTTATGTGTAAGTTTTTTTTTTAATTTTTAACACCTAATTTCAATTATTTGGGTATATAATTGTAGTGGAAATTTGGAGTCAAGTAGTACTTCTATGTTTAACTTATTGAGAAGCATAGCTGTAGATTTTTTGTGTAGATGCTTTATCAAAATGAAAAAGTTACTCTTTATTCCTCCTTTTGGAGAGTTTTTAAAATCATGAGTGGATGTTGTATTTTGATAGATCTATCTTTTAAAAACAGCTTTATTGAAATATATTTCCCATTCCATATGTTTCACTCATTTTAAATGTAAAATTTAATGTTTTTAGTATATTCATGGATATGTGTAACTATCATGACAGTCAATTTTAGAAGATTTTCATCAACTCAAAAAGAAACCTCATATCCCTTAGAAACCATTACCACCCTATAATCTCCCACTGAGCCATAAGCAACAAATAATATATTTTTTGTCTCTGTGGACTTTCTTAATTGTGGACATTAATATGAATAGAATCATATAATATTGGGCCTTTTGTGTCTAGCTTTTTTCAGTTAGCATAAAGTTTTCAAGTTTCATTCATGTTGTAGCATAATTCAGTACTTCATCCCTTTTGATGTTTGAATAATATTTAGTTGCATGGTTATAACAATTTCTTATTTATACATTTATCAGCTGATGGACATTGGGTTGTTTCTCCTTTAGCTATTATGATAATGTTGCTATAAATATTCATTTACAAGTATTTATGTGGACCAATGTTTTCAATTCTCTTGGGTATGTGTGAAGCAGTGGAATTTCTGGATTATATGGTTACTATAGATTTAATCATTTAAGGAAATGTCAAAATGTTTTCCAAAGCAATTTCACCATTTTACATTTCCAGTAGCTGTGTATGAGAGATCAAATTCCTTCATATCCTTACCAACACTTGTTATTTTCTTACTTTGTGATACTAGGCATCCTGGTGGGTGTGAAGTGGTATCTCATTTTCATTTTGATTTGCACTTCCCTGATTACTAATGATTTGAATTAACTTTTAATGTGTTTATTGGCCTTTCGCACCCTTCCTTGGAAATATCTATTCAGAAACTTTGCCAATTTTTAATTGAGTTATTTGTCTTTTTCTTAATTGAGTCATGAGTTAGTTTTCTATTTTGAATATAAGTCTCTTATCAGCTATATGATTTGCAAGTGTTTTTGCCAAATGTTATTTGTTGTTTCATTTTCTGTTTAGTGTTCTTTGAATGAATTTGAAAAATTTGATTCAATTTATTTATTTATTGCCACTTGTGCTTTGATGTCATCTCTGTGCTAAGTTCAATGTCATGAAAGTTTATTCCTACGTTTTCTTCCAGTAGTTGTATAGTTTTGGAGATGTAACATCAGCAAAATATCAGATGACGAAGTTCCAGGCCCTCATTCCCCAGAGAAATACCAAGTAAACAACAACAGACTGATTGAAGAAATTAAGTAGACACAAATAAATAGAAAGACATTCTGTGTTTGTAATTTGTGTTACCGAATCAGGTTTGTTTTTGCCTATCACCCAGAAAGCCAAACACTGAGATGATGAGATTGCAGCAGAGAGAGGGTTTTAATCACAAGGCAGCCATATGAGGAAGCAAGAGAATGAGTCTCAAAAGCACTTCAAAAAACATGGGGACTCAGGGATATTTATAGGGTAGGGGCTCAAGGTGGCCTGAAGTGTGGAGATAGGTGATTGGAGGTGAGAAGAAGTGAGGTAATGGATGATCTGCATAAGCGTGGTCAAATTTCATGCCTCTTCATAGAATGCATGTTCACAAAATGGTAGTATTAACATGATCTGATGGTGGAATTTTTAGCCTCTTGACATCAAAAGGTCACTGACCAGCCACCAGAATGGGCCCAGTTGATGGGCTGGTGGTCTCAACCAGCCTGAACTGGAGATGGTGGTCCTAATTCCTGAAAAAGAGCTCAAACACCCATCACCATGGTGACTCAGCCACAAGGGAGATGTTATCTGTAGGAACCAATTGAGAGTCAGACAACCTCTTGCCTAAGCAGCACAGTTAACAGTGGGCAGGGGAACAACTAGAAGTTATTATCAGTAGTTGAAAAAACGAAAAAATCTTTAGTTACTAGCTACCAAATCATCAAAGGCTAAATGTTTACCAGTTTCATTTGGAAGATTTAATATTGTTAAGATGCCAATACTACTCAAAACAATCTACAGAGTCAGTGCAATCCTTATCAAATTCCCAATAACAATTTTTGCAAAAATGAAAAAAATCACTCTAAACTTCATATGAAATCTCAAGGGATCCTGAGTAGCCAAAATAATTTTCGAAAAGAAAACCAAAGTTGGAAGTCTCACACTTTGTGACTTCAAAACTTATTACAAAGCTACAGGAATTAGTACAACATAATTCTGACATAAGGAAATATACATAACCCATGGGACAGAATAGAGAGCCTAGAAATAAACCCTTACATATATGGTCAAATAATTGTCAACAAGGGTGCCAAGACTATTCAATGGGGGAAAGAACCTTCTTTTCAGCAAATGGTACTGGTAAAACTGGATATTCGCATGCAAACACTGAAGTTGTACTCTTAAATTACATCGCATGCAAAATTAACCAAAATGGATCAAAGACTAAAACATAAGAGCAAAAACTATGAAACTCCTAGAAAAAAATATGGGAGAAAAGGTTCATGACATCTACTTTGACAATGATTTCTTGGATAAGACACTAAGAGCAAAGCCAATTTACAAAATGTAGATAAATTAAACTACATCAAAAGTAAAACCTCTGTGCATCAAAGGACATAATTAACAGAATGAAACCAACCTCTGGAATGAGAGAAGATATTTGAGAACTATTTATCTAGTAAGGGATTAATATCTACAATTCATCAATGATAGCAACAACAAAAACAAGCAACCCAATTATACAATGAACAAAGGACTTGAATAGATATTTCTCCAAAGAAGATATACAAACAGTCAATAAGTATGTGAAAAGAAGCTTAACATCATTAGTATTTAGGAAAATGCAAATCAAAAACACAATGGGGTATCATCTCACACCTATTAGTATGGTTAAAAAACACATAAATAAGTCCCACAAAATAGCATGTGTAGGTGAAGATGTGGATAAAATGAAACCCTTTCCACTGTGGTGTGAATGTAAAATGGCTCAACTGCCATGGAAAACAACATGACAGTTCTCCAAAAAATTAAAAAGAGAATTTCCATTTTATTCAGTTAGTCTACTTCTGTCTAATACCCAGAGGAATTGAAACCAGACTCTTGAAGGGTTGTTTGTGTGTTCATAGCAGCATTATTCACAATAGCCAAAAGTTGGAAGCAACTGTAGTGTTCAACAAATGAGTGGATGAACAAAATGTGGCATGCACATGCATAAATATTACTCACGCTTAAAAAGGAATGAAATTCTGGCACATACTACAAAATGGATGAAACTTGAAGATATTATGCTAAATTAAAAATCTAGTCACAAATGACCAAATACTGGATGGGTCCACTTATTTGAGGTACTTAAAGTAGTCCAATTCATACAGACAGAAAGTAGAATGATGCTTGCCATGGAATGAGGGATATAAGAATTGGGCATCATTGTTTAATGGGTACAGAGATTTAGTTTTGCAAGATGAAAATAGTTCTGCAGATGGATGGTTGTAATAATTACACAACAAAATGGATGTACTTAACACTACTGAACAATATACCTTAAAATGGTAAGATGGCAAATTTTATGTTTTATGTATTTTACCACAATAAAAATATAAAGAGATTTATAGTTTTGCCTCTTATATTTAGGCCTTTGGTCCATTTTGAGCTAATTTTTGTATATGTTATGAGATATGATCCAACATGTGGATATTAATTGTCCTAGCACTATTTGTAGAAAAGACTCTTCTCCATTAAATGGGTTTGCCACCCTTGTCAAAATCAGTTGACTACAGATCTATGTCTCTGTTTCTGGGTTCTTAACTGTATCCCATTGATCTATATGTGTATCCTTCTGCCAGTACCACATTGTGTTGATTAGTATTGCTTTGTAGTAAGTGTTGAAAATGGGAAATGTAAGTCCTACTTTGAGTTTCTTTTTCAAAGATTGCTTTGCCTATTCTTGGTGCCTTGAAATTCTATATGGATTTTAGATTCATCTTCTACGTCTCTACAAGGAAGTCAGCTACAAGGAAGGAAGGAATTCTGATTGGAATTGCATTGAATATATAGATCAATTTAGGGGATATTGCCATTTTAACAATGTTAAGTCTTATGATATATGAACACAGGAGATTTATTCCATTTATTTAGATCTTCTTTAACGTATTCAGCAATATTTTGTAGTTTTCAGTATGCAAGTTTGAACTTCTTTAATTAAATTTTTTCCTATATATCTTACTCTTTTTCATGCTATTGTAAATGGAATTGTTTTCTTAATTTCATGTTTGTTTATTGCCGATGTACAGAATTAAAATTTATTTTTGCATATTGATCTTGTAATCTTCCATTTTACTGTACTCATTTACACTTTAAACAGTTTTATAGCAGATTAATTCTGATTTTCTATGTATAAGATTATATCATATGTAAACAAAAACTTTTATTTATTTATTTCCGATTTGGATGTCTTTATATTTCTTGCCTCATATCCCTGGCTATAATCTCCAACAAAATATTTAATACAAGAGGCTAGAGCAAATATTTTGTCTTGTTCCTGATTTTAAGGGGAAACATTCAGTTTCACCATTAAATATTAAGTTAACTATGGTGTTTTTATAAGATTCCCTTTATCAGGTTGTGAAACTTCTCTTCCATTTCTGGTTTATTGATTCTTTCATGAAAGGGTATTTTATTATGCCAAATAGTTTTTCTCTATCAATTGAGATGATCATGTGATTTTTGTTTTTTATTTTCTTGATATGTTACATTAATTGATTTTCAGAAATCAAACCAACCTTGCATTAATAGGATAAATTCTACTTGGTCATTGTATGTGATTCTTTTTATATGTCTACGTGTTATGTTTGCTAGTACTTTGTTGGGGATTTTTGCATTTATAACATAAACATTATTGGTCTGTAGTTTTCTTATTGTATCTTTGTTTAGTTTTGGTATCAGGATAATACCGGGCTCTTAAAATCAGTTGGGAAGTGTTTTCTCTTCTATCTAGAATTTGAAAATAAATGCTATCAAATCTTCTCTAAATGTTTGGTAACTTTGAGCATTAAAGTTATATGAGCTGGATTTTTTGTGTGGGGGGTAGTTTCTGTATAACTGATTTAATCTCTGTTTTTAGGTAAATTCAGACTGTCTATTACTTTTAAATTCAGTTTTAGTAGTTCTTGTTTTCCAAGGAAATTGTTCATTTAATCTAGGTTAACTAATTTATTGTCATACAAGTATTCATAATATTCCTATATAAACCTTTTATTTCTGTAAAGTCAGTAGTAATGTCTTCTCTTTCACTTCTACCATAAGAATTTGAGACTTCTCTCTTTTTTGTTGGTTAATCTAGCTAAATATTTGTCAAATTTGTTGATCTTTTTGGAATCATCTTTCAATTTCACTGATTTTCTATATTTTTTATTCATATTTTATTATTTGTCTTTATGTATTTATTATTTCTTCTATTCTTCTTGCTTTAGGGTTCATTTGCTCTTCTTTGTCCAGTTTCCTAAGGCAGAAGTTTAGGTTATTGATTTGAGATCATCATACTGTTTAATATTGGCACTTGCAGCTATAAATTTCCCTGTAAGCACTGCTTTGGCTCCTTCTCTTAAGTTTCAATATATCGTGTCATTATTTTTATTCATTTCACAGTATCTTATGATTTTCTTTTTCATTTTTTCCTTGGTCCACTTATTATTAAGAATGAGTTATTTAATTTCCACATATTTATGACTTTCTCACATTTTTTCTGCTTTTTATTCTAGTTCTATTTCATCATATTCAGAGAACACACTTGTATTATTTTTGTTCTTTAACTTTATTGGGGTTTATCTATGGCCTAGCATATAGTCTTTCCTGGATAATGCCTCATGTGCACTTGAGAAGAATATATATATGCTGTTGTTGTTGGGTGAAGTCCTCTATACATGCCTGTTAGATTTAGTTGATTTATAGTCTTGTTCAAGTCTTGTTCAAGCATATAGTTGCACAATTTATTTTAATCTCACTGATAAACTGCATAGTTTAATTCATTAACATTTAATGTTATTATTGATATAGTTAGATTAATATCTGTTGTTGGTAGTTTTCTTTTATCATCCTTTTAATATTTATGGACCGAGGAGTGATGATTCCTTTTTTTTGTAGTTTTGGTAATTTGTATCTCTTTTCCTTTTTTCCTGATTAAACATGGTAAAGGTTTTTCAGTTTTATTGACTTTTTCAAAGAACCAGATTTTGTTTTCATTACTTTTCTATATTTTCCTGTTTTCAATTTCATTGAGTTCTGCTCTGATTTTTATTATTTATTTCCCTCTACTTGCTTTACACTTAACTTATTTTTCTTTCTCTAGGTACCTAGAGAGAATCTTATGTTTTCAATTTTCTATATTGCTTCTTTCATAGCATATGTATTTGTTGCTATGCTCTTTCCTCAGGTTACTGCTTTTGCTGCATGTCATAAATTTTGATGTTTTATTTTTACTTTCATTACGTTCAAAATACTTTTAAAATTTATTTTTAAACTTCTTGTTTGACTCCTGGATTATTTAGAAGTATATGTGTCCTTTCCAGATATTTGGGAATTTTCTTTCTGTTAGTAATATAGAGATTAATCTTATTTTGGTCTGAAAAAATACTTTGTATGATTTCTATTCTTTTGACTGGTTAAAGTGTGTCTTATGGCTCACAATGTGTATTTTACATTCTTCCTTTATTTAATATTCTTTTTTTACGTGCATACAAATTTAGAATTGCTGTGCCTTTTCAGAGAATTGAACTTTTATCATTATGCAATGCCCATTTTTATCACTAATAATTTTTCTTGCTCTGAATTCTACTTTGTCTGAAACTGATATAGCTACTTCAGCTTTGTTTTGATTATTGATAGCATGGTTTATCATTCTCCATCTCTTTACTTTTAATTTCATTCTTTATACTTAAATTTGATTTCATGTATTCCTTTTATAACACTTTTATTTTATATATGTAGATCCAAGTTTCTGATTTATGTTATTTCCCTTCTGCCAGAAGAAATTCTTTTCACATTTTTTTCAGAACTTGTCTGATAGTGATAAATTCCCTCAGCTTTGATTGTCTGATAAAATATTTCTTCTTCACTTTGCAAGTATATGTCTTTTTATATATAATGGGTGTGTGTGTGTGTGTGTATATATATATATATATATATATATATATATGTCAAACTCCGGGTTGGTGAATTTTTTTTTCTTTCAACTTTAAATAGTTCACTTCACTCTTTTTTTGCATGCATGGTTTCTGTTGAGAAGCATCCTATAATTCTTACCCTTGTTCATCTATTTGTAAGGTTTTAATTTTTTTTTTTTACCTTTCAGGACTTTCTTCTCTCTAGTTTGAATAAAATAAGCCTAGATGTATGTAGGGTTTTCTATTTTTTTTTCTATACTTTGTTGATTGGTGCTCTATGCTTTCTGGAACTGTAGTTGGTGTCTGTCATTAATTTTGGAAAATTCTCATCCATGATAACTGCAAAATATTTCTTCTAATAGATCTGTCAGCTTTCCTTCTGGTATTACAAATACCCATATGTTATACATTTTGAAATTTGATTGTTTGATTTTTATTCTTTTTCTGTTTTTATTTGAGTTTAGGAAATCTCTACTGATTATCTTTAAGCTCACTGATTGTTTCCTCAGCTGCATCATTTACTATTGAGTCTATTAAAAGTATTTCTTTAAATTTCTCTTACAATGTTTTTTATATCTAAAATTGTTTGTTCTTTCTTAGACTTTCTATTTCTCTACTTACTTTGTCCATCTGTTTTGGATAATGTTTTCCATTAAAGCCCTTAACATATTAATTATAATTAATTTAAATTCCCTAGCTTATAATTCCATCTGCTGAGTCATATCTTACTCTGGTTCTGATGCTTTATTTTTTCTCTACAGACTATAATTATTGTCTTTTTGCATGCCTTATGTTTTTTTGTTGTTGTTGAAGATGGAGACACTTTTAGCATTCTAGGAATTGACATAGATATGATTTACGTTAACTGGCTAGAATTGTCTGTGTTTAGTTTGTTAGGTAGCCATAAGTGTTAGATGCTTTGAATTTCTGCAGTGTCCTTGTTTACATCTCACCTCTTGACTTTGGACTTTCCTAAGTACTTCTCAGAGAAAGCATGAGTTTTAAAGCTTTTTTTTTTCCAGTTGAATATCACTCTTATTTATTTTACTGGATCCCTGTAGGTGTGATGCTGTCTGGGAGGAACATTCTATAATATTTTGATTATCAGTCCCTGACCCTTGTTATTTCATTCCCCCCTCCTTAGGTGAAACTAAAGGCTAAAGGGGGATGGAGTAGGAGGAATGTTCTCCCCCTGGCTGAGATAAAGCTTGCAAAATCCTTGCCCTAGAGTCTCTGCTTTAGTTATGAAGAAGACTCTGAGTGTGTTTCATAATGATTAGTCTTTCTTTCCCTCTAACCTTTGTTAGCCACGAGAGAATCTTTTTCAATCTTCATAATGAGAACCAGGTGAGGTTCCTGGAAGTAAAGCCATGAAAGTTTAGTGAACTCCCTAAGACAGCAGCCCCCAAAGACTGTCTCATTCTCACGCTAACACCCAGCTTCCAGTAAATCATCAAAATTATAAATTAAATATTCTGAGTAGATTATGCCTCCAGTGGCTTCAGTTTCAGGTAAGCAGAACTCAGCTGTTGTGTCCATCTGGTTGTGCCTGTATCTTCAGATTCTTGAATAATCGTCTTCTGTTTAAGTTGATGGTTTCCTTACAACCTCAGTTCTCTTATGGACTCAAGAAAAAATACTGATTTTCAGTTTGTCCAGCTCTTTCTTGTTATAAGCACAGGACCGACGACTGCCAAGCTCTTGATATGTTGAAGCTAAATCTGTAAGTCCTCATAATTCTATTTTTTAATATTAGTCTTTTATATTTTACCCTGCCTCACCCTCCTCCATCCATCATATACCACAGACATTTGTTGACTTAACAAGTATTGAATAATAGATTCGAGTTTATCCAAGGGATCAACTAGTCTTATTTACTTTACTTTCCATTTCTGTCACTTGAAATATGACTGTCCCTTGGAGAATCTCGCAGCCTCTGGAATTTTGAAGTCACTCTCAAACACTGGCACTCTTTTTTCAAAAAAGTATTCAGACCACATTATGTTTATCCTATACTGGCTTTTCTTATCCTTCCCTATTTCACCAATTTTATTCCTTATGCATCCTACTTTACAACTGTTTTGAATAATTTTGGGGGCATCTTTCTTTCCCAAAATATATACATTTCAGAGTGACTGGTCCATATTTTTTTAACAGATTTTAATATCTTTTATGACCTTAAGTAAAATGTAATACTTTTCAATACAGTATCATTGAATCAGATTAAAGAGTTATCCTTCAGATCTAACTAGGTAAAGGGATTCATATGTTCCTTAATTTTATATAAGAATTACTTGCCAGAGATCCCCAAATATTTAGCGAAGTTTGATAGCTTCTTTAGAGCTTCTAACAAATGTGAATAGCCGTGTCGTGTATGTCCTTGAATAAAGAGTCATTCTCTTCTCTTTAGAGGCTGCCTTCTTTAATGATGTTCACAAATTTCAGAAAGTTATGCCCAAAGTCAGAGAAAAACACAAAGAAAATAAAGAAAGAGAAAGAACCTCCACTTAGCTGTCAAGTTAGTTTAATTAGTACTGGTTCTTAATGGATGAGAGATGATCTTTCCTACATTCTACAGTGAGTTATTGGCAGGCCTCTATAAGACTTATATTTTTGTCATCTCTGAGCTCTTTTCACTTGAAACAGATCTTCTTTGGAATATCTACCATGATACTGATAACAGTATATTGATCTCCTCTATATGAAATGCTTTCCTTCATCTCTGAAACGGACCATGAAAGATTTTTGACAATAGTTGATTAGCTTCTCACTGGGCCAATAAGATTCTACTTCCTAGAAACTTGATTGGAAATTTACTTATCTCAATTTTTTATGAATGACTAGTATAATGGTAATACAAATGTCTTCAAGTTTGGAGATACAAGTGAGGAGACACAAAAACAAGAATAGAAATTGAATAGGCAGAAATTGAAGGATGTATCAGACACTCAGGCAGAAGTAGAGGTGAGAGATGAGAGAGAGAAGATAGATATTTGGACAGAGATAGAGAAAGAAAAGAGGATGAGATGAGGAAATGGTGACTGTGATTGCTACCAGCAACCGGTTCCTGGTGTGAGTTCCCACTGAGGCCTTGCTACACTCTGCTTTCCATGAGGTAACCTTTTCTCTATAATATAACTCCCTTTTGGCTTATGCTAGCTGCATGTTCTTCTGCTGTAAGTGACCAAGGGAATCTTGATTAAGATGCCTCTGCTGCTTTACTTATCCTCTGTGTTAGCTAGCAAATATGTACCCACTTGATGTACCATTAGTGTTCTCAAGTAAGGTCAGTGGAGGATCAAGAAACCACCATACAATGGACATCCCAACCATACTGATGTGTAAACAATTTCTCACTTATAGTGACATTAGGGATTTCAGGTTTTACTGTGTCTACTTTGCTCCTGAAATAGTTAGGCCATAGATATTTAATATAATTTCTAGGTAGTGGACTTTTAAGAATCCCTCCTCCCAAATTTTAGAACAGCTAGACTTAAAACCAAGGGAACTAATTATTCAGCAGATGTTAGATGTATAATCTATACTCTCTCTGAGGATATATTTTTTTAAAGGAGGAAGAATATAAAATGCATCTTTGACTGAATATTATTGAAATAGAAGAATGAGGTTGGTGATGTATGACCATATCAGAAGATTTTTACAAACTGTAAGATTTTTTAATTTTACCATGGATCATGTGTCTGACCCTTCTTTTATTCCTGGAAGAAAGAGATAAAATTCCTATATGAAAGCTCTCCTTCCTATACCAGAAGGAAAGTAACATTCTTATCATCAAGGATGAGAAATTGACACCAAGAGAATTCCACACAAACAGACCATTTTAAAATAATTCTAATCTTCCTTTAGCCTCCTATGTAGTTCCATTACTTTTCCACAGTTAGCTCTCTTTGTTCAACCTCTGTAACAGCATGTAGGTTTCATCATTTCTTTGGGTGTTCATTCCTTATGAGGGCTCATGTGTCAGCTAAAAAATTTATATAAATTTCTGTGCTTTTCTCTGTTACTTTCTCTTATGCCAGTTTAATTTTCAGGCCCAGTTAAAAAAGTCTAAGAAGATGAAGGTAAAATTTCTCATCCCCTTCAATATGAATGCATTTAAGTTGGATAAAAGGAATCACCGGCTTTTGTTTTTAAAAAAATACTTTTCAAAATAAACATAATAAATATGAATATATGACTTTTAAACAAAGTTTAACATATAAAATAAATTGAAGAAAAATTGTTTTCAAATTCACCCATATCACCAAATTCACCGCGTCACCCCAAATCACATTAGAACAGTTCCCTCTGTTCTGTTTCTACATTTAATATCCTACAGCATATTTTGGTTGTGTTCTAATTTTTCATATGCCATTATGTTTCAAGAAATGCCAATTATTATATAGTCATGTGAATAACATTTCTAATATATGCATACTGTTCTATTAAATGAAATTTTCAAACTTTTCTTATAATGCTCTTGCTAAAATTTTAGTTTGTTTCCAATAATCCTGTCTTAAACAACATAGAAAAATAGACTTTTATATGAATATTCTACTTTTCATGACAATTTCAGTTTGACATATTCCTTCAAATGGAACACTGTGTAAAAATGGAAAAGCATATGTATAGTGTTTGCTACATTTTGTCTAATTGCCTTCTGAAAATCGCCAAAAATTTTTTCCTCTATCCCCTACTGATATACATAACAGTTTAATTATGCCTAAGAAACTTTGGGGAATTATGAATTTTTGAGAATCTTTTTAAAAAATTTGGATGGACAAGATTCAGTTCTGGTTTGATTTACATTTTTTTCTATGATTATATTCTGTGTATTTGTTAATTATCTATTCCTACCCTTTGTCTCTGCTCCTTCCAAACATCATCAACTGGAATTTAGAGATTTTTTTAGCATTCCTGACATTAATGCTAAAGAATCTGTCATGACAAATGGTGAGACCATTACCAAGGAAAATACTTACCAGAACTAAGGGAGAACTAAGGGATTAGCATACACTGGAGAAAATAAAATAATAAATAAATAAAAGAGTAATGGCATGTATGCTGGTCCCCTCGCCAAGTGCCCAGAGTTCTAGAAAGATTTCAGGGCAGACTGCAGGGGAGAAACCACAACCATTTGGCTATGAAGTTTCTAATCTGTACAATTGTGGAAACACCTGCTCTTTCCATTCTTTGATCAGGGGCTGGGGTGCAATGACAGCATAATGTGGTAGTAACATGGATACAGCCTTATCTTTTAAGTTAAGCTGTGTTATTGATTTAAGTACTAGGTCATAACTGGTTTACATGCACTTTTATATGAGGCCAACTCCTTCGTGAGGGATATGGCATGCAGGATATAATGAAAAATTAACACAACCCTTTTCTCTCTTATGGCAGCCTGGCAAATTACTACAGACCACTTGGGTGCGGCTGGTGTCAAAGTTGCACTTGATATTTCTTGTCTGCATTTCTACTACAGAATCTAGATGTGCATCTTTGGCTAGCAACAATGCTGGGACAGGTACCCTACTTGATAGAGTTATTAGCATACACTGACTAATATAGTTTCTTCTGCCACTAAACCTTGATAACTTAGAGCAGTAACAAAAATTGCAAAAGTTTACACTTTGATCCTAGAGATATAATTCAAACAGGAACTGAGCTTGAGATTGAAATGTTATATTGTGGCTTTCCAGTTTTGCGTTATCTGTGATAACGTTTTTAAAAGCAAAACTGGAAAGCCACAATATAACATTTCAATATCAACAATTAATCTAGGGGGAACATATATGTTATATTTAAAGGAAACAACAAAACTAAGAAATGTAATATATTGGCTCCCATTATAACTAGTTTTTCACTTATTAAGTGATGTGTTGATTGAATTCAATGAGAGAGAGAAACAACATGAGCTGCATAGAATACTTTCTAATTTCAATAAAAGATGACTAATGGATAAAATATAGTTACATGATTGTCTTCTCTATACAGTGTCAACCTGCGAAAATTAACATTCTATTTTTGAGTTGTGTGATTGTGAATAACTCAATTTAGCATTATTTAACCTGTTTTGTATTGTTGAATCATTTTACAAAAATAGAAGCATTAATGGTCTGTATCTCTAAAAGAAGTACTTTGATTCATATAGAAGTAATTGTCTTGTCTGTGAAGTTAAAATTGCTACAGGATATTTAAGTGTCTCTTGTAAAACGCCAATTAAAATGAGGTAAAAGAATAAAGGAAGAGAGCAGAACCTAGAGTAGTTTTGACACAGATCCATTACAAAAAGTATAATGTCCATACACACAGCAAATACTTTCCACGTATATAGGAGTGAGGAACACTTAGGGTAGAGTCATCAGTCAATATTCAAAATAAGTAAATCACAGACTACAATGGGGCAAAAATTTTTCTATTATAAATAGTAGTTAAATGTTGGTTAGTGCAGATAGAATTAAAATTAATTAATGCTGTTATTGATGCATTGGTTTATTTAGTACTTATTTTATGTACCCAAATACATTCTAAGGACTGTGAACTTGGGGTACTACAATGAATATAGACAAAGTCACTATATCCAGTGGAATTATAATATAGTATTGGATTCCAATGAGTAAATTTTAAAAGTATAGTGTGTATTATTGGACCTTAACCAGTGCATCAAGGACTTAAGCTAGCCTGTAGGAAGATGAAGTAATATTTGGAATACAGAGAGTAAAGGACCACTTCTCACCGTCAGCTGACAAGTATATTTCAGAGGTTTTCAAATTAAATACCAAGTCTAACTGGAATATTTAACAGTTTACAAAAGTGAATTTAATTAAATGTGCTTCACTCTAAATAAAACTTTTTATGTGCACGTTAGAGAGATTCTGAGACATAAAACTGCTTGTCAGATACTCGTGTCTTAGGAAATTCAAACAACTCTCTACACAATATAAAGTAGTCTTTGTAGTCTGGAAAGATATACTGTCTGCTCCATTACCTCTAATATGGAGGTGACAATGCTGTCCTTGCAGGCTTGAGTGGAATATTAAATGTGATATGTGGACAATTCCTTTGTTCCTTAAATGTTAGTATTTCTTATAGTTAGTCCTTAAACTCATCCTCACTGTTTACTCACTCCCTTATGTTATACTACCCACTATTAGTTTTAACTTAAATATATTTGAGGGTGGTCAAAAATATCTATCAAAGGTCTTTCTTCTGAGTTCCAGACACTTCTATAGATATATGTTCTCGAGTATCTCACATGCTTTCAAAATCATAAGTCAAACAAACGAGCTTGTAATTCCCTACCCTACTTTCCCAAATTTGATCTTTCTTCTAAGCTCCCTTAATAACTCTAATTCCAAGAAAGAAAATGTCGCCTCTTGAGACTAGGCTATAATATGACACATACAGAAGATATACAATGACTCCAACTGAAAAAAATCATTTCCCTGATACCCCTGGATAAAATACAACTTTACTCTCTCTGGTCTTCACGAACCAAATTTCCATTCAACTATTATCTGCATCCAGCTAGTAGCGGAGAAGAGAAAGTGTGGAGGAATCATAGATTCCTGGAAGAGTCCCACATTACTTATCCTTATATGTTATTGCCCAGAATTAAATGTACCTTCTGTTCTTTCATAGCTATAGGTTGAACTATTGGAGTTTTTGTAATTGTCTTCTGCACTCTCATTCTCCTCACCTGAAAGCAAGATTAAATACTGTATTACATTTTATTGCACACCTATGCCTAGCACAGCATCTAGAATATGAAGTTTAAATACCTTGGTGCATAAATATACAGATATTTTTCCACTCATTTGTTGGGTCTGAGACTACGGTTTGGAGAATCTGCTCTACACAAACAACACCTTAGGAGCTAGGGATATATTAGTGAGTAAGGCAAATTGTGCCTTGTGAAACCTATACATTAAAGAATGGAGGTAAGAAATACACACACAAGTAAATATATGCTACATGGTAATGTTATAGATGAGGGTAAGGGCGATAAAGAATGGCAAGACAGGAATGTTGTATAAGGTTTTCAGGGAAGGTCTCATTGAAAAGGTGGCATTTGAATAAAGACTGCCTAAAGGATGGGAGCCAAAGAGCCATGCAGATATCCTAGGAAACAACATTCTCTATAGAGAGACCAGCAAGTGCAAAGGTCCCTAGGTGGAAACATACTCTCAGAATTCATGCTATAGTAAGCAGCTAATGCACTGGAGCAGAATGAGGAAGTGGGAAGTAATTAAAAATGAGATCAGAAAAGTAGCAAGGATCTTTATGTTATAGATTTTGTTGGCCGGAGTAAAAGGATTTCACTCTGAAGTATGTGAAAAGATATTAGAGAGTTTGAGCAGAGGAATAAGGTGAACAAATTTCAAAGTATCAATACACTGAGTGTGAAGAACAAATTATAAAGTAAAGGCAGGAGGAGAAAGAGCAATGATGAGAGTTTTGCAGGAAGAGAGGTGAAACATGATGATGGCTTACACCAGGGTAGTGACAGTGGAGGAGATGATATGGACAGATTCTGGATGTATTTTGAAAGTAGAGCCAAGAAACTTTGCCAGAAGACTTTCAACAAATTGTGGTTATGATTTGAAAGAGAGAGAAAGAAGTCAATGATGACTCTACACACTGTTCATTAAGCCATGCTGTGGAGGCATCCCACATAGAAGAACTGGAAGGACTTACAACTAGCATATACAACTATGTACTGAAGCTTTGGGGGAAAAAAAGAGGAAAATTGGCAACAAATGTGAGCTCAGGGCCAATCTTCCTCACCAAAAAAAAGCATAGCTTAAAAAAAAAGAATATCTTTCCTCTGCTTGATACAGGAGAGGAATTTACTCTATGTTTCTTGACAAAAAAAAAAAAAAATCTAGTTGAAGTAGTTTCCAGGGAGAGCAGAAGAGTGATTGGAGATAGGAAGTTTTAGCACTTTGGAGGAAGAATTTTGCTCTAAATGTTACCATACAAATGGAAGCAGTATCTGAAATCAAATATAACTGAAAAGAGTATTTTTATCATGAAGGATATTATGCATTTGAAGCAGTTGGAAATGATCTAGCAGAAAGACAAATATTGATAATGCAGGAGAGAGGGAACAATTGTGCTATCAATGTCATCCAGTAGACAAAAATGGTTACTATTTAATATACAAATAGAGAATTTGGCTTATTTTAATGCATGCACACTTCATCCCTAGTAAACGGAGGTAATTCAGAGTAGGTGAGTACAGAGTAGCCACAGATTCTCAGAAACATATAGGGACAGATGCAAGTAGGTGGGTATATGCAAAGGTGAGTGTACGCGGATGTCTACTTCTGATTGCTTCTCTTTCTCACTTAAGATAGGAAGCAATATAATAAACTTAAAGCAAGGATGCTGGAGATTTGGGTGAGAAGATTGAAAGAGCAATCTAAAAATGTGGGAGTATGAAAGGATAAAGGAAATGAAATCAGAAAGCCAGGCAGAACTTTAAAGTCAGTGATCAGGAGTTAAAGTCAGACTGGTCATCATAGTTGCATGTTTTTTTGTAATCCAAATTCTGCTATACACATGCAGAGTGGACAGAGAGATAAACGTAGCCAGGGTTGGTGTACTATTATATATTATGAAGAGCGGAGGGATCGAGGGAAGGTGTATGCTAGAGAGTGATGGAATCTAACCTGAGTAAGTAGACAGGAGACACCTAAAGATGTCAAAGACAGTGAAAATTAGTGATATCAGTGGATTGTTAGTTCAGTACGGGTGAGTGAACGATTTAATGCTTGTTAGTAAAGGCAGTGAAGAAAAAATTTAGTAGGTGATAGTCTGGCAGTTGGAGGAGAGACAGTAGTCATTGTTTTTTCACAATTTTTCTTTTATTATTATTACTATTGATAATGTAAAAGGAGAGAATTTTGGTGAAATATCACTACAGACTTTCTCAGCAATCACAAACCCTTTCTAAAGAGGAAAATATTACAAGTGTTAAATATATCATGATTACTCAATACTTGCAGTTAAACATGCTTATGGACTATTTGCCTTCACAATTCTTCAATTCAATTCACGTTTTGTGAAAGTGATTGCTGTTGGTAACAGAAAAGAAAGCCCTTGGGGAAGAAAATAATCTTTTTCATGCCCATTTAATTCTAAGCTCTCTCTGTTTTAAAAACGAATCAACCAATACACACAAATCAGCTATTTAAATTAATGAGCCCTGCCAACTAAGTCTAAATACTTGTAACTAAATATATTTTATTTTATTCATAGAAACTTGGAAATAATTATACCCAGAAATCCTTAAAAATAAATTACTAATTTCCAGCGTGGATGTAATTTCCTCTTGAATTGTATCATTTAAATTGTGAAATGATTCTATAGTTAGAAAAATATATATGCATGCTTTTTTTTACAGAAAAATATTCCAAAAGAAGACAAATTGTGACATGGCAAATATTTTTGTATTTAATGACAACATGGAACACAAACTGATATATAAAGCTGTGTGAAATAGAATGAATTTATTAAATGTGTTGACACTTAAGCTCTGTTTTCCTTTCTCTCATGAAAAGTAGTTGAAGTGAACTTGTAAATGGAACCATATTAATACAGTGGAAAGAGTGAAATAGACCTGGGATAAAACTGTGTCTTTAACTATTTTACAATGGACAATTTCCTAAGCCTTAATTTTATCATTTAAAAGATAAGAAAATATCTCTCTCTCTTCCTCTTTCTGAAAGAGTTTACATTTTATAGAGAATTAATAAGTATCTTCAGGTATAATTTTATTTAAACAAGGTTTTCAATGAAGACTTTAAAAATATCCAGTATTTAATGTATTCCATACCATTTACCTGAAGCCAGCCCTTATTCCGCTGTCTGAAAAATTTTGCTAAAAGTTTCAATATTCAAATAATCTGAATAAAGAGGAAAGTTTTATTAGATATATCATATATACAGAAAAGTACACTAAAAGTGTACAACTAGATGAAATTTCTCATAATGAAAATACCCATGTAATCAGCAATTAGAGCATGCAGAAGATGTTCCCAACAAGACACGCCTGACCCTGCATACTAGAATGACCATGACAGTGATGTATATTAATTCATCTGTTCTTGAAATTTGCGTAAATGAAATCATATTACTCTATGCAAACTTCTGTATCTGGCTTTTTTACCTCAATATTTTGTTTGTGAGTTCTGTCTATATTCTTGCATATAATGTAATTCATTTATTCTTTTGATTCATATTATTTCATTGCATGCATATGCCAAACATTATTTATCCTTTCTGATGTTAGTGGAGATCTATGTTATTTCAAATGACTAGGTACTATACATTATCATCCACATTTAGACCTACTACTGTTTTCATCACCCTCTAACCATGCCGTTGCTCAGAGAGGGATTATTCCTGAGGGTTATGGAGATGGCAAGACACATGCCACTTAACAATGGACTGATGAGGATGACAGAAGTTTATTAGTCACATACACTCATAGCATGAGAGAGGAGGACTTACCACAGAGTGCCACGTGGGGATTTTATTCAGGAACAGAGTGAACAACCAGGGACTGTAGGAGACAGGCTTTGTATCAAAAGGTGGGGCGACCTCTCACTGCTATGGTAAGATGTCATTAGCTTTTGTGAAAAATTCTGTGGGCTGGCAGGCAACTGAATCCCTCTATTCAGGAATAAGGCGCAACTGTGCCTGGTCCCCTTGATAAGGAAGGATTTTTTGGCTGGGGGATCTTTCCTGATGGAGGAAATTATGGAAGGAAACTTGTGATTAGGCTGTTTGAAGCCCTCTTGTTTTCACCGATGTCAAAGCAGCACATAATATTGGGTTCTAATTTGGGGCCTTACATACCACAGTGATCCATTCAGAATGTGTTTGGTTTTTTTCCCATATGGAAACTGATTGATTTAAATCTTTATTGAAAAAATAATCTGTTGCATAGCTTTGTCATTTTTTTCATCTATCAATTAGTCTTACATGCATATGTCCATTTCTGGAATCCATTCTTTTTCATCATTGTATTTGGTAATTCTTATGCTAATCTGTATAGCTTTAACTATTGTTTCAAAACAGGTCTTGATGTCTTACTAAATCCTCCAGTTTTTATTTCCTTATTCAGGATTAGCTTGATTATACTTGCACATTTGTATTTGCATATAAATTTGATATTTGCCTTTCAATTTTGCAACACAATAACGTACTGGGATTTTGATTGTGACCATATCCAATTTATAGATCAATTGTGGGAAAATGGACATTTTTACAATACCAACCTCCCAACTCATGAATTTGGTATATGTTCTCTCAATTCTCTTAATTTTATTTCGATAACGTTATGTGTCTGTGTTTGTATGTGTGTGTTTCCTGGAAATTCATCTTACATAAGATTTGTTTGATTTATTCCTTGATATTTGCCTTTTTGATGATATTGTTGTGAGTATATTCTTGTTTATTCAGGTGAAATTCATATAACACACAGTCAACCATTTTAAAGTTTGCCATTCAGTGGCACCTAGTGCATTCACAATGATGCACAACCACTAACTCTCCTTAGTTTAAAATCTTTTTCGTCACCCTACAAGAGAACTTCATATTTATCCTCCTAAATGCTCCATCCCTCCATTCTCTGACAACCACTACCCTACTATCTGTGTCTTTGAATTTGCCTATTTTGGATATTTCATACAAAAGGAATCCTATCATATGTAACATTTTGTGTCTAGTAGTTTTCAATTAGTATAATATTTTCAAGATTTACCCGAGTTGCAGTATGTATCAGTATCTCATTCTCTCTAGGGTTGAATGATATTTGATTGTATGTATATACCACACTTTACCTATCTACCCATTAATGGACACTTGGATTGTTTCCAACTTTTGTCTCAAGAATAATGCTACTATAAATGATCATACACAAGTTTATGTGTGTACACATTTTTTCATTTCTCTTGAATATATACCTAGGAGTGCAATTGCTGGGTCACCTGATAATTCTGTGTTTAACTTTTTGTGAAATTGCCACACTGTGCTGTTGATTCAGTTCGTATTTGGTTGAGGAGTTTTGTGTCTATATTAATATAGATATTGGTCTGTAGTTTTCTTTTCTTGTGGTACTCTTGTCAGTTTTCCCTATTAGGGTAATCGAGATCGCATAAAATAAGTTAAGAAGTGCTCTCTTCTATTTACTGGAAAAGTTTGAATAGAATGTTATTAATTCTTTAAATGATTTTGGCAGAATTCATCAGTGAAGACATCTGCTCTGAACTTTTCTTAGTTACTAGTTTGTGATTATTAATTCAAACTATTTACTTTTTATAGAATTATTGAGATTTTTCTGTTTCCTTTTGATTTAATTTCAGCAATTTGTGTTTTTCTTGAAATTTGGCTGTTTCATCTAGATTGTCTAATTATTTTAGCATATGATTATTCATAGTATTCTCATAATTCTTTTAATTATAGGAAGGTTGGTAATAATGCCTCATTTTTACTTTTGATTAGTTATTTACATCTTCTGTCATTTTTGGTAGTTTAGCGAAAGGTTTGCCAATTTTGTTAACCTTCTAAAGAAACAAATTTTGTTTATGTTGCTTCTATCTATTGTTTTTATAGTCTTCATTTTATTTATCTCTGTTTTAAACTTTATTATTTTCCTCCTTATGCCGGCTTTGTGTTTAGTTTTCCCTTTTCTAGTTCCTTAAGGTCTAATTTTAGGTTTCTGATTTTAGGTCTTATTTTTTAATGTCAGTATTTACAGATTTAAATTTTCCTCTGAACACTGCTTTCATTGCATCCTATAACTTTTGACTATTTTCATAGAATATTTTTTCCATCCTTTTATTTTTAATCAATTTGTGTTATTGAGACTAAAGTGTGTCAATTATAAGCAGCATGTCTTTGGATCATGTATTTTTAGTGCACTATGCCAATTTCTTTTAATTGAAGAGTTTAATTCACTTACATTAAAAGTAATTACTGTTAATGAGTAGCTTATTTCTGCCATTTTAATTTGGTTTCTATATTTCTTGCATGTGTTTTTTCCTCAATTCCTCCAAATTGCCTTCTTTATTGTTTGCTAATTTTTTTTTTCTAGCGTGCAATTTTTATTCCCTCTTTAATTTAACTGTGTATATATTTTAGTTACCTTCTTTAGTCATTACCATGAGGATACTGTTACCATTCTAAATTTATACAATCTAGTTTGAATTGATACCAACCTAGCCTCAGTAGCACAAATTAACTCTGCTTTTGTTCAACTCAGCAAGTTTTCATTATCATACATAACATCTTTACACATTTTATGCCCATTAACAGAGATGAAAATTATTATTTTATGCAGTTGTATTTTAAATCATATGGATAACAAAAAGAGGAGCTACAAACAAGGGTACAGTAATACTACTATTTATATTTTTCTATGTGGTTGCCTCTTTTAAGAGATATTTATTTCTTTGTATGGCTTCAAGTTAGTGTATAGTATATGTTTCATCCTGAAGGACTTAGTTTAGCATTTCTTGTATTGCAGATCTAATAGCAATGAACTTCCTTAGCTTTTGCTTATCTGAGAATATCTTAATTTTCCTTTCATTTTTTGAAGGATAGATTTGCTGCATATTCAACTTGGTTTATTTATTTTTTTTCTTTCAGCACATTAAATATGTTATCCCATTTCTTTCTAGCCTCTATGGTTGTAGAGGAGAAATCACCTGTTAATCATTTTCAGGATACTTTGTACAGGACAAGTCATTTCTCTCTTGCTACTTTTAAGAATTTAACTTTGTCTTGGGACAATTTGCTTATAATGTGTCTTGGTGTGGATAGCTTTGGTTTTCCAAAGTTGGAGTTTATTGAGCTTCTTAGATGTGTAGATTCAAGCATTTCATCAAATTTTGGGAGTTTTTGACAATTATTTTTTCAAATGATATTTCTACTCCTCTATCTCTCTGTCTCTCTTTTTTTTCTAGACTCCCAGAATGCAAATGTTAGTATGCTTTATGGAGTTTATTAGGTCTCACTAGTTCTGCTCATATTTCTTAATTCTCTTTTATTCCTGTTCCTCAGATTGGATAATTTCAATTTGCCTTATCTTCAAGTAATTAATTCTTTCTTCTGCCTGCACAAAGCTTTATTGAACACCTGTAATCAAGTTTTCATACTCACAATTACACTTTTAGGCTTTAGAATTTCTATTTGATTCTTTTTTATAGTTCTATCTCTTAATAATATCCCTTACTTGTTTGAACACTACCCTCTTGATTGTCTTTAATTTGCTCTCCATTATGTTTTTTGGCTTTTTGAGCATATTAAAGATAAAGTCTTTTTCTAGTAAATCCAACGTCTGGCTTTCCTCAGGAATAGTTTTTGTCAATTTCTCTTTTTCCTTTCTTTCATTTTTGGAGGAATAAACCATAATTTTCTTGTTTTTTTTGGTATGGTTTATAATTATTTGTGAAACTGGACCCTTTTAATATTTTAATGTGGTAACTCTGGAAATTGGATTCTCCCATTTCCCCATGAATTACTGTTGATTTTTGAAGAATGCAGTCACCCATTTGTTTAGTGACTTTCCCAAACTACTTTTGCCATGACAATAATCTTTGTCTTGTGATCATTGAAGTCTCTATTCTGTTATCTTCATACTCAGTCAGTGACCTGAGAGAGATTTCTTGAAATGCCTAGTTCCAATAAGAAAAGAAAAGAAAAATAAAGAAAGACATTTTGCCTGTAAATTCTTTCAACAGACCCCATGCCAAGGAAGACAGCTCAGTCTGATGAGCTTAAAATAATGGCCAGCCTCCGGGGAGATCCCTCAGTGAAACACCAGGAAGATAAAAGCGTACAGCCTCCATTTTTGGAGGACGAGGTTTTGTTACTCTCCTGTCGTCAGGAAGCTGCACCAAAAATGTGGGCTGTCACATCGTTTCCATGTGAAATGCCAAAATGCATCAAAATTTACCTGCCTGTTTCTTCATCAGACTCAACCCTGAATGCTGCAATTGTTCAGCAAGACTCCAAAGTTTTAAATAGTTGACTCTCACAGTTCTTGCTAGCTCAATAGGCATTTCAGAAGAGAGATTGATTCCTGAAGTTTTGTACTCTGCCATCCTACATGACATTACTCTTGTGTATCATTTTTTAAATTTTCATTTATATTATTTTGTTTCTGGCACATAGAAAACATGTTTTATTGTTATTATATCAAGTAAACATTCTATATTTACTTATTTATTATAAAATTTTGTCTAAAAATCTTCTTTTCACTTTCATATTATTAGTCTTTCCTTAAAATCCTAAATTATATGTTTTTCAACTGAGGTATAATTTACATACAGTAAAATGTAGAGATTTTAAAACAACTTTAACAATTTTTATAGATAGAATATATTTGCATAATCACAACCCCAGTCAAGTCACAGAACATTTTTTCATTCCAGCTGGTTTCATCCTTTCCCTTACTTCAGGAAAAACATTATTCTTATTTTTATCACCATAGTTTCGTTCTACCTGAATTTGACCTTTATAAAAATAGAAATGTAGAGTTCATGCTCTTCTTTGTCTGACTTCTATTACTCATTATAAAGGTTTTTTGAGATTTATCCATGTTGCTGCATATATCCGAAGTTTATCCTCTTTTAGTGATTACTAACATTGTATTGTAGAAATTTACCAGACGTTATTTATCCATTCATTTCTTGATGGGTATTTATAATTTTGAAGGGCGATTTGTAAAGCTGCTCTAAACATTTTAGTTCAAGTGTGTGTTCTTATATATAGATTTCCTTTTTAGTTGCTTTATAGCTCCTTTCGGTAACAAATGCTTTGAATTGTTATAAAGACCAACATAATTTATTTTTAATTGGCTTGTGCTTTTTTTGTCCTGTTTAAGAAGTGCTCCAAAATTTTAAAAAATGTATTTTCGGGGGGTTGGCCCCGTGGCCGAGTGGTTAAGTTCGCGCGCTCCGCTGCAGGCGGCCCAGTGTTTCGTTGGTTCGAATCCTGGGTGCGGACATGGCACTGCTCATCAAACCACGCTGAGGCAGCATCCCACATGCCACAACTAGAAGGACCCACAACGAAGAATATACAACTATGTACCGGGGGGCTTTGGGGAGAAAAAGGAAAAAAATAAAATCTTTATTAAAAAAAATGTATTTTCTGATACTCTAGAGAAGACTTTTTTTGTTTATGTCTGATACTCATATGAAATTATATTTTGTATATAATATGAAGTAGAAATCATGGTTGGCTTTTCCACATAGTGATATCCAGTTTGCCCAGTCCCATTTTTAAAATTATTGTCCTTTTTCCCTTTAATAATTCTACCACTTCACTCAAAAATCATTTGACAATATATGCATCAGTCTATTTCTAGACTTCTTATTCTGTCCTATAGTTCTACTTGCCTATCTTTTTGTCGTTACTATGCTTTCTTGATTACTACAGTTTATTCTCAGTATTAGTAGGATAGGCCTGCCAACTTTGTTTGTATTTTTTCAAGATGGACTCTACCAGGTCATTTGAATTTTGAAATACATTTTGAATTTGCTTGTCATATTTTACAAGAAAAACATCCTGCTGGAATATGTTCAGTGTGACATTGAGTATGTATGGCAATTTAGGACAATGATGTCTTAGCAATAGCTAGTCTTCCGATGTATGAACAGAATATCCCCCTCCATTTATTTAAAACTTCCTTAAGTATTCTCCACAGTGTTTTGTAGAGGTATGTCATATATTTCATTTATTTTATTGCTAAATGTTATTGTTTCTTTTATAAATAAATTTTTCTCTTTAAATATATTTGTTTCTGTTTTATAGAGATGTAATTAATTTTTATATTGACCTTATGCACTGCAAACTTACTAAATTCACTTATTCTCTATTTTTGTAAAATTCTTAGAAATTTCTAAATATATCATCCCATGTGAGAATAAAATTAACTTCGTTTTCCTTTTCTGATCTGTATGTCTTTTTCTTGCCACATTGCACTGTCTAGATCCTCTAGTTATGAAAACAGACATTATTGCCTTACTGTAGATCTTAGACGAGAGTCATTCAAGCTTTTACCAATGAGTATGATATTAGTTGAAGATCCCATTTATTATATTGAGAGAGTTCCATTCTCATTTGCAGTTACTGAGAATGTTATTTTGTTTGTTTCATAATGCTTTGGTGTTGAATTTTGTCATTTGTTTTCCTGTGTGTAATAAAGGTAGCATATGACTTTTTATATTTTATTAATGCTGTAAATTTAATTGCTTGATATTTTTTGAATATTGGTTCTATAATTTAATATTGAGGTAAACCAATGCCTTGATGTATTATTTTTGTATATTTTTAAAATCTATTTCCTAATGTGCAACTTCCATAGACCTCCTTTGCTAAATATAGGAACATAAAAGGGAAAGAAATGAAATTTATATCCGAGGTTTGAATCATCTGAATTTGTACTTCTGAGATTCTTATACTTCCTGGAAGTTGTGGAACCTTCTGAACTTGCTAATATAGGAAAGCAGTCTCCCTTCACCTACTGATTATGTCAGAGTATAACTTGAGCCATTGTTCCCCAAAGATGATGCCTATATTCATCAATATCCACCTTATCTTTCTCTTTGACTCAGTCCAGGAACCTGTTAGGAGAAGTGTATACATCCAAGGAATTTTGAATCATGGTGAAAGTACAATGGCAGGAACTAAGCAAATGTGTGTAAGTGGGCCTTGAGGTTGGTAAACCAGAGAGGACAAAATATTAGGTTAGATAGGGAAGGTTTTAATGATTGGGAACACTCCTTCATGGCTGAGTTTAACATAATTCAAGGATATCGAAACTGGTTATAACATGCTCTAGGATGACCTCTTGATATTTGACCTCAGTAAACTAAGTGGAAATGCCAGAACTGACTTTAGAGAATATTCAGAAAGGAATTAGAAGACATAAGGAGTGAGAGCTTCTGGAATGGATTTATAAACCAAAGAATCTACTACCTGATTTATTCCTGGAGGTGACCAGAGAATATTTACTACATTAAGGCAATAAGAAATTGATTATGAGGCAATTCTGGCACCTTCAAGAAGCTCAATGGTGACTGTCCTCTGTAGGTCAGGGTTGACAATAGATATGCTTCAGTACAACTTGGGTTCTTGATATGAAAGGGGATTAGGGAGTTTCAGAATAACCCAAGTTAAGTAGTGCCTTTGAATCAAAAAATAAGATAGAAATAAGTATCATTACAGGCAGCAGTGCTAAAGGAGCAATCACAGTATCCTGACCTGAAGAGTTCTGCGATTCTTGGTAATAGATTGCAATGTTTTAGGAATGAGATGAATTGAGTAGTTTGAGTATTATGTTACTTGAAATTACTGAGTTGTAACTGGGACAAGTAAAATCTGGAGAGCCAAAAGCTGACTTCAGCTGCCACAATGGAAATATCATAATTCCTCACTTAATTTCTAGATCTAAGTTAGTTCTCAGAACGAAATGATTGAAGGGGAGCTCAAGTAGTGTTCAGAAAGGAGATTTCAATGTCAAATAATACATATATTATAAATACTCCCCTAATCCTTCTCCAAAGAGACTTGCCGTTTTCAAAAATACCTGGATATGAGGAAATGGGATATCCAGATTGTTTTAAGGTTGTTGAATACAGAGACTGAGCTGACACTGAATCAAGGGCATGCAAATACCTCACCATTAGAGTGAGATCTAATGGATACTAGGTGGTAGTGGAGCCCTGGCCATCTGTAATGGAGTCCATCTCATAATTAGTCCAATGTTGTTACCTGGTCCTTAAATGAATAATAGAAATCAATATACTTAGCAGCTGACAGAGTCCTCACATTGTGAATGGGCACAAAATATGCATATTTCTGTGTCTCATGTTAGCTTCTACTACAGAGAGGCATTCAGCAACAAATTGGCTAGAATGACTCGTTATGTGATGTCAGTCAATCTGTTCCCTCAGTGACCTGAGGGGCTTGCACAAGGGATCCATAGCAGAGTGGCCATGGCTTATGGTTTAAACTTTATTTTACCAGAATATCACTAGAATATGGTCAAAATTCAGGGATTGTATTCAGACATTAAAATCACCTTATTAAAATCAATATTAAAATACCAACGTATAAGTCAACACTGAAGTCTTGATGCCAATCATTCCTGAAATCCTATTTTAATTGAGGTGGAGAAAATTAAATTTATAAAAGATTAAACATTAATTAATTAATTCATACATTGTTGTTTTTGAATGTTAAACTAATTTGTAATCCTGGGACAAACCCAGATCACGATGCGTTATTCTTTTACATGATGCATTATTCTTTTAGTGACATGAGTCCAATTGGATGAGCAGGTTTCCACTAGGCAGTGTCAGATAAGTCCTGAGCTGAAAGAAAAATGCAGTATTACTGAAGTGATGCATTTTCTGGTTATACTAATGCATAGTTGATTATGACAGTAACACTGTGGAGAAGAGTTTATGAGATAGAATACAATAGGCATCCTATTCTACACTGTGTATGTTACACCATTCAGATCCCTTCTGTCTTACATAAAGCCCAACCCATTATAGATTCGTCAAGGTGGCAGTCAACCACAAAATCTACAAAATACTTAACATAAGAGAGAGAGTAGAACAAATTACAGTTTCCTCTCATAAAAGAGGTGCAGGTCAGTCATTGATTTTCATCATTTCCCTTCACCACCACCCAGTCTAGATTTCCCTCACATTGAGTCAGGACTTCAAAAGATCTAGTTTTCTTGCCTGACGGAGTGCCCCAGATCTTATCCCCAAGAGATTGGAAGTCATTAGTCCCTTTACCCTTTTCAATCTGTGGTTCCTGCACTTGTCTGTTTACAGTAATCACTACGCAAGGAACATCAAAAGATTAATCCCTGGATTTCTATATGTACTGTTTACTGCTCCTATTTTGTAGCAACCTTTGCTTTTTAGGTTACTTATAATCAGTTACACCATCCATATCTTAACCTATTTCTTTGCTTTTTAGTCTATTGGCAAATCATACAGCTCAAATGGCTATATGACAGTCATAGCTTCAGATTCAGTGGAGCTCTTATTGTGTTCCCCTAGGAAAGAGATTCTCCTCTTGAAACAAGTTCTTGTAATTTTGTATAGCCTAAATTATCAGTACAGGATGCATAAATTCTGCAAGAATTGTGGGCAGGATGATGTAAAGTTTGCACCCTTTGTTTGTTAGACTGATACGTTTTTACTATTTTGGACACAGCTCCACATATAATTTGTTGGTGCAGTGCAAATATTACATCTAAGAGGACAGCACTCCAAACTTCAGAGAGTGCACCAAGTAAGTGCTTTAGGCTAATTTTAATAGGATATTCCATCATTCTATTAGTTTAGCTGTTTTCAGTGATATAGTTGCTGAGAGGACAAGTGGTCCCTGTGGCCTTGTACCTATAGTTGCACTTTGCCATAAAATTGTCTCTTGGGCTAGGACTATTTCTTTCAAGATCCCATGTTGTTATATTGGACAGCCTGTAAGCCTTCAGATATTTTTACCAGCAGACACAGTACAAACAGGACAGACAAATCTACATCAAGGGTAGATATTAATTCTGATAAAAAAATAAGTAATAACCTCTCAAAATTTCTGGCTGGATTCCTAAGGGGATGGTGAATTAATGAGGGCTCAGTTTTTGCTCTCTGCTATTGCCACATTGGGCTAGCACCAAAGAGAATAGCTATCATAGCCTTTCTATAACGAAGATTATCTTTGAGAATAGTGCTTCAGGGTGAGAAACATGGCATTAGAGGTTTGTTTGCCTTATGAATTGATAATTATCTGGTAAGTGAGCCAGTCTGTTTATAAATAATCACACCATATTTAAGAGTTCATGAGGACTAAGAAGTTCATGTACATTAAATTTTATTTTCACTTGTATGAAATATTGCCATTTCAAATTGAAGAATCTAAGTTTTCTTTAAAATAGCGGAGTAGATCTATTATGAAGAGTATGCTGTTAGACTATATAAAAAAGTTTCTCGGTTACATGAACTAAGGAAAAAGTGTTCAGTGAGAGTTCTAAATGAAAATGTAGAAATAAATACATACCTTTTCTTCTTAGTATTTTCATAGAATCAGGACATAGAGTACAATGATACGAAAGGTTATTCTTATTCCAGACATTTAGAGACAATTAACCTTTACGATATACAAAAGGCTGAGAGGTCAGTCAAAGCAAACTCAAATAAGTTATTGAGTAAGTGACAGATGGTATAAGGAGGAGGTGGTTTCAAACAAGAAGAAAAATGAAAAATATTTGCACTAAATCATGCCCTTCATGTCAAATAAAATACCTTCATGTGTTGACAAACTTTGATTTTTAACTGATGAATTTTGCTGCGGTTTACATGTCATTACCTAAGTCTGCCAATCAGCTAATTCTCATCAAGTATCAGCAAAATTGGAGTTTCTGTACTCTATTGACCCTTCTTTTCCAGATGTAGTGGTTTATTTGTATCATTGATAACTCCTGTTTCTGTGAAAGGCAATTTGCTAAGCCTGAGAAAATGATAGATTGTCTTCATGTCTCCACATTTATCTCAAAGTTAATCCTTAATTTCTGTATGCTTATTTTGTATCCCTTTAAAAAAGTATAACCTCAGTGTATATTTCCAGGTGTATAGGCTATAAACTAATTCACTCAGGAATTCTCAATGGAGTTTCTACTAAATACTGGCTAGTGTGCTAGATACCAGAGAACAAAACAGAGACACGGTACTTTGGATTTTATAATATGTGACAAGTGTCACATGTACAAGAAAAAAATAAAAATACATAGCAGGGTAAAGGATATCTGGAGTTTTGAGAGAATAAAGTGAATTTGAATTTTATATACTCAAATCAGGGTGAGTCTTGTTTAGTAGGTGATATTTGAGTCAATGCTTGAAGAGTTATGAGGATTATCCTCTTACAAGCAGAGAGAATAGCTTATGTGAAGATTCTGAGGCAGGCTCATGTCTGACATATGTCAAAAACAAGGAAGGCAGGAGATAAAAGGAGCAAGTAGTAGGAGGAGAGTGAAGGCAAAAGTATTGAAACAGTAATACAAAGAGAAAAGCAAAGTTAAATATATTTAGAAAGAACTGTTATCATATTCTCTTCTCAGAGATGCATAATGTCCTCAGTAAAATTAGAGATTTTAAAACTACTCTGGTGAGAAATGTATTTAATGTTTAAAAATCAAATCATTCTCAAATGTATCTGACCCTATTCCAGGCATGTTTCTTTTCTTGTACACGTGATAAAAGGTATTCATTATCTTAGGAGCTTTCCCCATCTTTCCCTGGTACTGCGTGGTCCTCTCCAGCTGCACTTCCCACTGTTCTCTAAAGATAGTACAGTTTTAGTCTGGTTCCAGAATCATTTTGGATGATAAATAAGCAAATTGTGTAGAAAAAAGTTATATCGCAGCAGCAGAGAAGAAACCAGAAGAAATTGTCTTGAGATACCTTCAGTACTTTACTCTTTCCTAGATTCCTAGTCTATACAAATAGAAGATGTGAGACTGTGGGTTGTTTTATATGAGGATCTCTGTTCCCTGCCAATGAAGGAGATGCTCCCACAGATCTCTGCGAACCTGTAGGTATAACCCCATTTCAAAAGTGTCCTAGAGGAGATGATGCTTATGTGAGTTTTGAAGGTAACAAAGACTAGGAAAGATTAAATATGGAAAATGCATTCTAGGAATGAAGTGAAGCATATATGCTGCAGTATGACACTGCAGACTTTTGCTATTATTAACGATGTTGTACTGGAGAAATAAGAAATCACTGTAGCAATATAAACATAAATGTAAATTGTTAGTAAACCGTTAAATGATATGATCTCAAGCCATTACCATTTGGGGATGAAAAGGTGAACAGGAAAATTAACCACAAATAAATAATATGTGGCATCACAAGACTTATCGAAACCCCATACCTAAGGGAATAGTGGGACTTCTGCAGAACTAAAGGGGTGGTGTACCAGGGAGATTAGCATATGCCTTTTGACAGGCTTAACCAGAGGTATCTCTAAGACAAAAGCCAGTCAGAGAAGGGGCACACATTCCTAGCAGCAAAACATTTTTCAAGTCTCAAAATATCAATATTAGGTCAGGAATTGCAAGCTCTTTGGTATAGATAAAGTGAAGGATCCCAGGGAAAAAGAGAGTGTAAGATGAGTTCATATAGCAATTTAAAATTGTGGCTGCACAATTGCAAACACATAGGGTGCTTTAAAATATTTCTTATGCTCAGGAATGGGTGTATGCATTTGTTTAGACTTGGGTGAGCCATTGCTTTGTTTTAAAAAGCTCTCAAAGTAATTCTGCTATTCATCAAGTGATGAGAATTATCGGTCTGTAGTGGAACACTGTGACCATGTCTGAAAAGACTTGTGAGCTAAATTCAGAGATTTCGAACCTACACGTAAAAGTTCTGGGGAAGCCTTGAAGAGCTTCCTTGAAGAGTTGGGTAGATTCTTCTTATTTTGCTGTGAAGGTTGGATTGTAATAGCTTTAGCTTTTATCTAAGAAAACAGCAGGAGAAATAATGAAGGTTCTAAGTTAGGCCTCTTCTACAGTGGAAATGCAGAAGAGGAAGAAATGACAGAGGCAATTAGTAATCAAGGTGGATCAAGAACCCCTGGAGTTTGGCAATGTGTTTAGTGAGTAGCCTTAATTTAGAGTATGTAAGAATAGTTATTGTACAAGTAATTAAAACATCCTGAAATATTACAGCTCATGATAAAAGAAAATTGATAGACTTCTCAAATTTTACAGTACTGTGAGAATTTTTATCTTTCTTTTTTTTATAGAAGAGTTTTAGGTTCACAGCAAAACTGAGGGGAAGGTACAGAGATTTTGCATACACCTCCTGCCCCCACACATGCATAGCTTCTCCATTATCAACATCCCCCATCAGAACGGCACACTTGTTACAATTGATGAACCTCTATTGACACATTACCATCATTCAAAGTCCATAGCTTACATTAGGAATCACTCTTGGTATTGGAAAAATGTATAATGACATGCATCAACCATTATAGTATCATACAGAGTAGTTTTACTAACCTAAAAATTCTCTGTTGTCTGTCTATTTATCCCTCTCTCCCCCCTTAACCTGGCAACCAGTGACGTTATTAGTCTCCATAGTTTTGCCTTTTTCCAGAATGTCATATATTTGGAATCATACAGTAAGTAGCGTTTTCAATTTGACTTCTTTCTCTTAGTAATATACATGTAAGTTTCCTCCATGTCTTTTCATGACTTGATAGCTCATTTATTTTTGGCACTGAATAATATTCCGTTGTCTAGATGTATCAAAGTTCACTCACTGAAAGGTACCTTGGTTGTTTCCAAGTTTTGGCAATAATGAATAAAGCTGCTAGAAACACCTATAGGCAGATTTTGTGTGGACACAAGTTTTCAACTCATTTTAGTAAAATCAAAGAGTGTGATTGCTGGGTCTTATTGTAAGAGGATGTTTAATTTTGTAAGAAATTGCCAAACTGACCTCTAAATTGGCAGTACCATTTTGCACTCCTACAGCAATGGATGAGAAATCCTATTGCCTCACATCCTCATCAGCATTTGGTTTCAGTGTTCTGGATTTTGGCCATTCTAATAGATGTGTAGTGGTATCTCATTGTTGTTTTAATCTGCATTTCCCTGGTGATGTGGAGCATCTTTCATAAGCTTATTTGCCGTCCATATATCTTCTTTGAAGAGGTGTTGGTTTAGGCCTTTGTCCCAGTTTTTAATTAGGCTGTTTGTTTTCCTATTGTTGAGTTTCAAGAGTTCTCTGTATATTTTGGATAACAGTCCTTTATCAGATAAGCCTTTGCAAATATTTTCCTCTAGTCTGTCTCTTGTCTTCTCATGCTCTTGACTATCTCTCACCAAGCATTTTTAAAAAAATTTTAGTGAAGTTCAGTTTATCAATTCTTTCTTTCATTCATGGGTCATGTCTTTGGTGTTGCATCTAAAAAGTCATCACCAAATCCAAAGTCATCTAGATTTGCTCCTATGTTATCTTCTAAGAATTTTATACTTTGTGTTCCACATTTAAGTCTGTAATCCATTTTGTGTTATTTTTTGTGAAAGGAGAAAGGTCTGTGTCTAACTTCACTTTTTTTTTTTTGCATGTGGATGTCCAGTCACTCAAATACGATTTGTTGAAAAGACTTATTATTTGTCTATTATATTGCTTTTCCTCCTTTGTCGAAGATTAGTTGACTAAATTTGTGTATATCTATTTCTAGGCTCTCTATTCTGTTCCATTGATTTATTTGTCTATTCTTTCTCTGGTACTACATAATCTTGATTACTGTGGCTTTATAGTAATGCTCAAAGTCCTCAAAGTTTGTTCTTCTCCTTCAACATTGTGTTGACTATTTTAGGTCTTTTGCCTCTCCATATAAAGTTTGAAATCCCAGCATGTTATTTTGTGGATTTTGATCACAAAATAACTTGCTGGGATTTTGTTTAGGATTGCACTGAATCTATAGATCAACTTGGGAAGAACTGACATCTTGACTATATTAAGTTATCCTATCCATGAACACAGAGCATCTCTCCATTTATTTAGTTCTTTGGTTTTATTCCTCAAAGTTTTGCAAATTTCCTCATATAGATGTTTTAATTTAACCTGAGAATTGTTTGTGAAATTTCCAATAATAAGTTGTCACACTGAAAGGAATATTTATTAAAAAATCAATCATTCTAGAGAAAGGATAGAAAAAAAGAGGATAAAATCTTCTATTCCAGCTAGAGAAAATTATACTACCAAATCTTTGTCATGTAGAGGGCAATCAAAGAATGAAAACCTGAAATTGTAGGAAAAACATGCCATAGAGATATTTAAGGGGGTTAATTTAAAAATAACTATCTTGTCTTTCTGTACACTGCAAAAGCAACACAATTTTTATTTACCACCTTTTAAATATTGTATTTGTTTGTAATTTCTATTTTATTTCTGAATAAGTATCCACTTATATAACTAATTAGATCTTTTTTTTTGAAAGAGAGCTCCTAAAAATGCTGTGGGTTCAGGCCCAGGAAGACTTGGCTCTACCCTTATGGAATGGGTAAACCCATGAAGCTGACTGATTGTATACAGAAAAGTCACTCAAATTTCATCAGTGAGATAAAATGATGACTCAACTCATAATACACATGTCTACTTGGACATTCTACATCTCAATTTTAAACCAATTATTAGATAGTATAGTATACCTTTCAGGCTTTCTGTACCATACAAATCCTATAAAGACAGTGAGATTAGACAGGGATTGAACCATTGGAAAACAGGCTATTAAAAGTTTAAACACATGATTTGCATAGTCTGGTCACACCGCTATCCGTAGGCCATGCCTTATTCTGACTTTTCAGACTTTTCCAAAAACCTTAATCTCTCCAAAAGTAATCAAAAACTCTTCTTTTAAATCTGTATTTTGCAAAATGAAGCCTAAAGGGTAATTATAATTAGAGTCTAAAAGTAGCTGAGTTATATATTTAAAAAAAATTTTCAGGAGCCAGCCCGGTGCCGCGGTGGTTAAGTGTGCACATTCTGCTTCTCAGCTGCCCAGGGTTCACCGGTTCAGATCCCAGGTGCGGACATGGCACCGCTTGGCATGCCACACTGTGGTAGTCATCCCAAGTATAAAGTAGAGGAAGATGGGCATGGATGTTAGGTCAGGGCCAGTATCCCTCAGCAAAAAGAGGAGGATTGGCAGTAGTTAGCTCAGGGCTAATCTTCCTCAAAAGAAAAAAAAATTAAAGACTAAAATGAGAGACATTCTATACCTACATGTTTTTTTCTCATTTTTCCCCAAAATTCAAAGAAATTAACTCTGCTGCACTGATACATTAATAGATTCAAATGCTCAGTTTACTCAATTCACCTTTAACTTTCTCTCATTTTTTGCAATTTTTTCATTGTGTGAGAAACTTAATCATTGAAGTTCATTAGGCATTAAACTTGGTTGACTTAAACTTTGTATGTTGTGAATAAGGCATAGTAGGCAGTTAATAGCTATCGCTACAAACAGATATTTGAAAATCAACTAATTAAAGATTTCATTAGCACTTCTCTAGAATAGACCGTTTACATTTTAAGTACTTATATATCCCTGAGTTTAAGATTAATGTGAAGAAACTAAATGGTTAACCCACATTTGAACAATAAAATTATCTACATATGAGATATAAATGATAATATAAAAATATAATCAGACATAGTTATGAATTGAAAATGATCATACTGTTTGAATACTGAATCAGATATTATCTATTTCCCTATAATATTGCAAATCATCTAATGGTAAATAGTAGTAGTAAATAGTAATAGTAAATTATTAGTTAAGTTGTTATCAAGAATACTGTTATCATTAAAAGTTTAATCTCCAAACTCTCTAAATATTTTAGACTGAAAGTCATAAACCACTTATACCTCTAAGTTTCTTCCGTATTTCAAATAAGTAGACATTTATTGATCTCTAACATTGGGCCACAATGATCAAGAGGTGAACAGTGATGTTTGAAAATTATATCTGAAGAAGGTACTAAAACTTTGGAGTACCGTATGTGTTAAGCTAGATGGCAGGTAGAAGGGAACATTTTTTACCCATTTAATGCATTTTCTTAAAGACTATTTCATCTATATTAACTTTGGCAACTCTTGTTTCTATGCTCTTAAGAGTGCTACCTATTAGTAACATATATTTGCAATTTATTATTTAATCCAATTAGAAAAATATTTTTCTTTTAATGTCCTACCACGTCCTATTTAGTTCAATGAATATTGAAAATATTTGGATTTATATAAAACATTGTCTATTTTTACTTTTATTCAACTTTTCCAATAGTCCTTTTTCCTTCTGTGCTGCTTTGATTGTATTGATGGTGTTTTCTTTAGTCCTTCCCCTTTCTTCACATGACGGACTTAATATGATAATATTAACAGTAGTGTCAATAATAAGCAACAGTGGATCATACTACACACCAAGGGCCATTCTATTTACATGGATTAAATAATTTAGTTATCAGAATAGCTCTATAAAGTAGGTACTACTGCTATCTTACCCTCAGTTTGCAGATGAGTAAAGAAGCAGGGTTTACAGGGTTAAATCATTCCTACAGAAAAGACTACTCTCTACCTGCTGTAACAAAGTTTAAAAATACCTGAAAAACATCAAGCTGCTCTGTAAGTAATGTAACTGCCCACCAGAAGAAAGTCTGTCTCTCAAAAAATAAAAAATAAAATAAAATGTCAAGCAGCACATTATTAATAATATCCATCATCCAGTCACACATGACTAGACATACAAGGAAGCTAAACAATTTGACATATGACGAGAAAAGAGATCGATCAATAGGAACAGACTTAGAGATGACAGAATTAGCAGACAAAAGCTTTAAAAATGCTGTCTTACATATGCTCAAGTATACAAAGGGTATTATTTTTGGAGGTTTTAGGACAAAGCACATTTGCCATCCTTTTTGATGGACTGGATTCCAGCCGCCCTCATGCTCCTCCTGCAATCCTGAGTTGCCAAATGTCTTCTCGGCCTCTCTTATGGAAATCTACATGTTCTTTTAGGTTAAAAGGGGACCTAAATATAAGTCCCCTGAGTAACTGATTCTCCTGAATCAAGTTCCCATAATTTTTTTTTGCTTTGGTCGCTCAAGCTCCCTTTAAATAAATCCTGTAGATGTTGTCAGTTTTCTAGGGTCCTCATTGGTAGAGTTGACTTGAATTACCATGTCTATCATTCCTGAAAGTGTAGATGTATCTTTAAATTTTAACAGACATATATGATTTTAGAAGGCTTGAAGTTACTATTTTAGTCAAGCTCAACCACAAAAAGAAGGGATTTAGGATGCTTTAAATGTAATAATCCTTTCCATGTTGTTTACTCTTTTATTGCTACATTGTTATTTTCACTCCCCAAATCTTTACCAATCAATGATTCCTTACATTTATGATACAATTATAAATAAAAGCAAATGATTTGGTTATCATTCTTTCTACCATCTCACTCATTCTGGATTCGATTTTTGTTTCTTACTTAGTTACATAATTCTTCTTTGTTAAAATGAGGAAAAGCAAACTATAACGTATAATATCCTTAAAGGTGCAGTTCAATGATGTTATCATATGTTTACATCCATGTGGCAAGCACCCAGATAACATATAGAACATTTATAGATCTCATAATGTGTTGTGTGTCTTTTCCCTATTTATAACCCTGAGGTATCCACTATTATGACTTCTGTCGTCATTGATTAGTCAATAATCTATGTTGATTAATATTCTCAATCAATTCATATAAACCCACTGAATTTTTACTTATTTATTCCGTCACCTACAAAGAGATATACAGAAAAATCTTCACTCATGAGTGTGGATTTGTCTATTTCTCTTTTCAGTTCACCATCTTATGTCTTATGTACTTTAAGCTGTATTTTTAGGTGAACACTTACTAAGCATTATTAAGTCTTTCTATTGAATTGACCACTTGTTATTATGGTATTTTTTACTGGATGTTTTAAAGATTTTTTTTTCTTGTTTTGGTTCCAGCAATTTTACTATAGTGTTTTTTTTTTCATTGTATATTTGAGGTTTCTCTTCCTTTTATTTGGTGGTGTTGTTTTATTTTGTTTGATAATTATCCTGCTTTTCTTTCCCTGGGCTTCTTGAATGTGTGGGTAGATATGTTCCATCAATTTTTAAAAATTCTTGACCATTATCTTTGCAAATATTGACTCTGCATCCTTTTTTTCTCCTCTGTTTTTGAGACTGCAATCAATGTGTCCATTCAACATACCATATTTATATGTTTTAATTTTTTTCTCTCTCTGTATGATTTGTATTGGATATTTCCTTGAGTTTACTAACCACATCTTCTGCGGTGTTCAGTCTGCTGTTAAATGCATCCAATGAGTTGAAAATTTCAATAATTGAAATTTAAGAAAAGTACTATTGGGAATCAATCATAAATTTCAGCCAGAAGAAGAAAGAATAAATAAAATTAAAGATATATTGGTAGAGATTATAAAAGCTGAAGAACAGAGAAACAAGAGTGAAGACGAAGGAAGAAAGTCTCAGACAAACGTAGGATGCCATTATGTGCACCAATATCTGCATAATTAGAGGAAAAGGAGGAGAGGGAAAGCAGAAGAGAAATCTTCAATCAATAATACTGAGCACTTCCCAAATTTACTGAAAAACAATAACCTACATAGCCAGAAAGCTCAATGAATTGCAAGTAGGATAAGAACACAGAGATTCACAACAGGCCCACTATAGTAAAAATGTTGAAGGTTAAAGACCAGGAAAAAATCTTGAATGAAACAAGAGAAAAACAACGCCTTTCTCGCAAGGGAGCTCCACTAAGATAAACACTCATCTCAGCAGAAACAATGGATCCCAAAAAGCCCTGGCATAACATATTCAGACAGCTCAAAGAAAGAGCTGTCAATGAAGAATCTTATATCCAGGAAAGCCATGTTTCAAAAATAAAAGTAAAATAAAGACTTTCTCAGATGAGAAACAACTGAGAAAATTTGTGGCTAACTCACCTGCCTTACAAGAAATACTACTAAAGAAAGTTCTACAGGTTGAAAGCAAGAGACCCCAGACAATAATTCAAATCTACATTTTAAAAAAGACCATCAGTAAATGTTATCATATAATTTAAAAAGTTTAAATGCATTTTTATCCTTTCTTCACTTATTTATTAAAAATTGTATAAAATAATATCTACATAATTTATTGATGGGCCTGTAACATATAGAAATGTAATATATATAATAATAATACATAAAATAAAAAGGATAGAAAGAATGGAATTATACTGGAGTAATGTTTCCATGTATCACTGGATTTAGCTATTGTGAATCTGACACTTATTCTGATAAGATACAACATATGTGGTAAACCTTACAACACCACTAAAACAAAAATAATAGTGAAAAAAGTCAGTAATAAAATGAAAATCTACATTAGAAAACATTTATTTAATGCGAAATAAAGTAATAAGGAGGAAGAGAAGAATTAAGTCATATAAAAAAACAGAGTCAAATGGTAGATGTAAATTCAACTATATCAACAATAATATCAAATATGAATGGATTAATCAATCTCATTAAAAGGCAGAAATCATCAGACTGAATTAAGGAAAGACAAACTTGATCCAACTACATACTATCTGTGAGAGACACTCTTTAGATTCAAAGTAACAAATACTTGGATAGAAAAAGATATACCATGCAAACAGCAAATACAAGAGAGCTGGTGTGTCTATACTAATATCAGACAAAATAGACTTGTTATGAGCAGAATTATATCCCCCCCAAAATTCATATGTTGAGGATCTAACCCCAGTACCTCCGAATCTGACTGTATTTGGAGATGAGGCCTCTAAAGAGATAATTAAGTTAAAATGAGGCCTTTAGGGTGGGCCCTAATCCAACATGACTGGTCTTATAAGAAGAGAAAATTGGACACACAGAGAGACATGAGGGATGCGCATGAACAGAGAAGAGACTATGTGAGGATGCAGCTAGAAGGAAGCCATCTGCAAGCCAATGAAAAAGGTCCCAGAAGAAACCAAATCTGCTGACACCTTGAACTTGCCTCTTGAGCAATGAGAAAATAAATTTCCCCGTTTAAGTCACCCAGTCTGTGGTATATTTTTAGAACAGTCCTAGCAAACCAATACAAATATTTAAAACAAATGTTATTAGAGATAAAGAGGAGCATTTTATAATGATAAAATAGCTAATGTGTGAGGTAGCTGTAACCATTATAAACACATATGCATCTAATAGCAGAGCTCCAAAATACATTAAGCAAGAAATGACAGAAATAAGGGGAAAATAGACAATTTAATAGTAATACTTGGAGACTTCAATACCCCACTTTCAGTAGAGGATAGAAAAATTAGAAAGATCGATAAGGAAAGAGACTTGAACAATACAATAAATCACCTAGATCTAACAGACATCTATAAAACTCTCTACCCAACAACAACAGAATATGCACTCTTTTCAAGTGAACATGCAATATTCTCCAGGATAGACCATGTGCTACATAATAAAACAAACTTCAATAAATTTAAGAAATAATTAAAAGTATGTTCTCTGACCACAATGGAATTAAATTAGAAATCAATGGCAGGAAAAAAATTGGGAAACTCACAAATATGTGGAAATTAAACCACACACTTCTATGTAACCAATGGGCTAAAGAAGAGCTCAAAGGGAAAACCAGAAAATATTTTGGGATGAGTGAAAATGAAGACACGCATGCCAAAACTTATGGGACACATCTAAAGGAGTGCTTAGCAGAAAGTTTATAGCTATCAATATCTATAATGAGAAAGAAGAAAGATCTCAATTATAACACTGGAAAAAAGAAGAGCAAAATAAACCTAAAGCAAGCAGAAGGAAAGATATAATAAACATTAGAGTGGCAAAGAATGATATAGAGAATAAAGAAACAATAGAGAACATCAATGAAACTCAAAACTTGTTCTTTGAAAAGATCAACAAATTGACAAAAGTTTGATAAATTGATCAAGATAAGAAAATCGACTCAACTTACTGGAATCAATTACAAAAGGAAATATTACTAACTTTATAGAAATAAAAAGGAGTATAGAGTAAGCGTATGACTCAGCAATTTCATTCTTCGGTATATTCCCAAAACAAATTAAAATGTATGTCAATACAAAAACTTGTACTCAAATGATTATACCAACATTATTCATTATAGTCAAAAGGTGGAAATAACTCAAATGCCTCCTAACAAATACATGAGTAAAGTTAATGTGGCATTTTCACACAATAGAATGTTTTCCAGCCATAAAAAAGTAATGAAATACTGATACGTGCTGCAAGATGTATAAACATTGAGACATTGTGCTCAGTAAAAGAAGTCAGTCATTATGGCCTCATATTATTGAATTCCATTCATATAAAGTGTCCAGAATAGGGGAATCTATACAGACAGAAAGAAGTGTGTGGTTGCTAGCATTGCAGGGATATGGGGTAAGAGAGGAGATAGCTAAAATGTGCAGAGTTTTTTCCTGAGGTGATGAAAATGTTCTAAATTTGACTGTGGGGATGGGTGTACACATCTATGAATATATTAAAAACCGTTAAATTACACACATTCAATGGGTTCATTATATGGTACATAAACTATATTTCGATAATGGTATTAAAAATTTCCATTTGGTTCTTTAACAATTTGTTTTTAATTTTTAATTATGTTAATTTTTCTTATTCCTCTAAATTCTGTTCTTAATACTTGAAATCTACTCGTTTTGTGCTCAGTATTTCATATTGTTTAATTTGTGGCTGAATTCTTCCTTCCTTCCTTTCTTTCTGATGATCTTCACTCATAGTAAATTATTTGTTCACATGTTTTTTGAATTTCTGTTTCATTCATAGTAACAGCACCTTTATTGATGTGTATCCTGGGTTAAAAGTGTAATCCTCAACATTAGATTGTATTTGCTTTCACCAGGTGCCCCAGACGTGTGCCAGAGATATGAACATCCAGGAATCAATAAAATATAGAAAAATATGCTCAAATTAAATAGTAATTATGGAAATGCTATTTAAAAAACAAAACCCTAAGTTACAATTTCAAACCTGTAAGACTGACAGTCATATTTTTCTCAAATTCTAATGACACAAACTGTTGGCGGAGATGTACGAAAATGATATAAACCAAGCCTCTCTAGTAGGAAAATAAATATCTATAGCCACGTGTTGATATATATAACCAGAAATTCACTTAGGGTGTTTACTCTTGAGAGTAACTAGTGTATATGACTAATTTTTATAACACAGAAAAATAGAAATAACTTAATTTGCTGAAAATAGGACATTGGGAACATGTACTGACTTTTACACATGGGACAAAAATATTACAAAGCACTTCAGATGAATGAAAGATATAAATATATCAAAATGAATAAATCCTAAAACAATGATATTGAAGGAATATAAACTTTTGCAAAAAAAAGTACCATGTGATACAGTTTTTATTATTTTAAGAGATATGTTTCTGTATACATATGAATAGACAACATTATTAAGTTTAAATTATTAATGGCCGTCATGGGCACTAAAGGCACTAAAAAGGGAGAGACTGTGTTGGTAGCTGTATCTAAGCTATGGAAAGAGAGACAGAAAATAAAATATAAATATGTAAATTAAATGTTATCAGATATTTATCTGGCAAAATATTAAATTCAAGCAACAGACAGCCAATAATTCTATTTTTTATTTTCTCTAAATGTTTTCCAAAAAAATGGGGAAGAAAGAATTGCCAGTTAGGAAGACATCTGAATATTAAATTTATTTGGAATTTAATAATTTCCTTGCAGAGGTAAATATGGCTTTAAAGAATTCTAGAAGGTCATAACAGAATAAAAATTGTTTTCAAAGGGAGTTTCTAAACATCTTAGGAATTACAGAAGACAGAATGCTTTCAACAACTGAAACACAGAATACTCAGTAACTCAGACTGGTAAGTGAAAAGAAAAAGTGAAATTCTTTCAAATTTGAAATACCTATTCAGCAATTAGCCCAGGACTTTATTACAACGTGAGATTTCAGTAGCCTATAAAAAAAGTTAATGAAGCAACAAGTTTCCCTCTGTTCACTTAATTAATTTTAAGGGTTTTAAATTTCCAGTTGTCATAATGTGAGGATCTGACAAAACATACAGCCTATTTTCTACTACTACTATAAGAGGGTAAATGATAATAAATAATGTTGACAACTGCTATTTGCCCCAGTGTATGGATATCTTTTTGTCGTGTTATTAAGATGTTATTAATAATTAGAATTGTAGAATATGATTAGATGTAGGCCTCTATTCAAAAAGAAAACATATTAGTTCTTTTTAATATATGTAAAACTTTGATGGATGTATTCATAACTCTAAGAATGTTAAATGCATATAGTAAATGGCAAGGTGTTACACTATATATGTGTGAGAAGGGATGAGAAGGTTCTTTTTAACAAAGAGAAAAAGTAAAAAAGTTTCATTTTATGCACATGAAAAGGAAAATACAGATACATTTGACTGTATTAAAGACAAACAAGCTTAAATTTAAGGCATAGAATAGGAGTAAATATTTGCAACACTCAAAAACGCGTATCTAGATTATATATAAAGAATATACTTATATGTGATAAAAAGCTGTAAGAAGAAAAAGAAAGTAGGAGGAGAATCCAATAGAAAAGTACATGTAAAATCATGAATACTCAGTTAAAAAATACCCCTGAATTTCCAATAAATATTCAAAAAGTTTATATCAGTACAAATCAGGGAAATGCCATTTCTCAGCCATAAATTCAACAGATTAAATATCTCTGATAATGCCAAACATTATTAAAGATACAACACAAGAATACTCATATATCATGAGATTGTAAACTATTACAATCATTTTAAAGACTAATTGTGTGTTACTATTTTAATCAAATAGAAGTGTAGAATTGGAACCCAGCACTTACATTTGCATTCATATAGCGGTGTGTGTAATAATGCTCCAGTCTTGCTTATACACCTGTTAGAATGACTATCATAAATAAGACAGGAGACAATAGATGCTGGTGAGGATGTGGTGCAAAGGGAACACTTAGCCATTGTTGGTGGGATTATAAATTGATCCAACCACTATCGAGAACAATATGGAGGTTCCTCAAAAGATTAAAAATAGACCTACCATACAATCCAGCAATTCAACTTCTTGGTATATGCAAAGGAAATGAAAACAGGATTTCGATGGGATATACACACTCCCGTGTTTATCATAGAGTTATTCACAATAGCCAGGATATGGAAACGACACAAATGCCCACCAGAAGATGAATGAATAAAAAAGATTTGGTATGTATACACAACAGAATATTATTCAGACATGAGAAAGGAGGATATGCTTCCATTAGTGACAACAATGATGGATCTTGAGCACATTATGCTAAGCAAAGTAAGTCAGACAAAGAACGACAAACAGTGTATGATATTGCTTACACGTGAAATTTTAAAAAGTTAAACCTGTAAAAAACAGAGTGAAATGGTGGTTACTAGAGGATGGGGGAGAAATGACAGTAATAAGGTTTAAAGGTACAAGCTTGTAACAAGTAGTAAATAAGCCATAAAGATCTAATGCACAGTATAATGAGTATAAACAATAAGATTGTACTATAATTATGTCATGATAAATATCACTATATCAGCAATCAGATGACAACATATAAATGTATCAAATAACACACTGCATACCTTAAACTTATAAAATGTTACATGTCAGACTTATTCAATAATAAAAAATAATAATAACAAAAACATGGATTAGCAGGAATGTCCATTAAAAGAGAATTAAATGCATTTTAAATTAATAAATTCCAAAACAATAAAATAATATTCAGCAGTTGAATTGAACAAACCACATCCACGTGAATCTTGACAAGATAATATTAAGCAATTTATTTAAAAATTGGTACAATATGATTCTAGTAACTATAATGTTAAAATGATGATATAGTTTAATCTTAAATTATACTATAAATCGTTTCTATTTTTAATGAATATATTTAAATATAAGTGGGAGTAATACAACTAATTAACTTTGCTATTTAATTCTGGGAAGAGAAGTTTAGAAAGGGATTGGGAGAGATGCTTTCCTTATCTGTTTCTTCCATGTTTAAAATTTAAAGGGTTTAAATTAAATGTAGTAAAATATTAATGTTTTTTAAACCTAGATCTTGAATATACATTTGCTGTAATGTTGAGTAAATGTGAATTCACAATTAAAAATATAAGGAAATCTTGGGGGCCAGCCCAGTGGAAGAGTGGTTAAAGTTCTAGTGCCTCGCTTTGGCAGCCTGGGTTCACGGACTTAGCTCCCGGGTGCAGACCTACTCCACTCTTCAGCCATGCTGTGGAGGCGTTACGCATAAAAAATAGAGGAAGATTGGCATAGATGTTATCTCAGGGAGAATCTTCCTCACCAAAAAAATAAAAATAAGGAAATCATAACCCCCAAACTAACTTTTAATTGCTCTGCAAAAAAACTCTTCTTATACTTTTGTATTCTTTGAAAATGTATGAAAAAAAATATTCATGGGCAGCTTTAAACAGTCCTAATTTCAAATATATTTGAAATTATTTTCATTATAAACAAATTTCACAGTGGACCAGAATCTCATTGCTCATATACCATCTTCTGTTTCAAGGGAAGTAAATGAAGAAAATGACAGATAATGTTTTGTCAATTAATCTGGTATTTTAAAATAAAAACTGCACTTAATCTTTTTAAATAGTGGAAACAAAATACACTACTTACATTTTTGCAAAAAACTTGTGATTTTAAGAGTGCGTGTGTCTGGACTATATTTATTTTCAAATGCTTATTCAACATAACAAATCATCTTGTAACATAATTGAACTGTCTATACCTTATCATTATTTCATCTATGTGTTTGATCTAAATTTATGAGTTATTCATTATTAGAAATTAAATGAGAATATGATAGTCATAAGGTGTTTAAAAGCTTTATTTTCTATGAATAATTTATGGGTGTCAACGTACCTCATAAAGAAACTTTTGCGTGAACATACTAACAATTTAATATCAGTCTCAGGATAGGACAAAACTGAGAATGAGAGAGACAAAGTCTCAGCTTTTCCACTCGTCAATGGCTGAGATATGCAGATTGACAAGGGTTAATTTTTCAATATCACTGCACATCATATCTGTCATTTAGTCTCTTAAAGTCTTATATTAGCTGTGAAATGGGAGTAATAAAAGTGTTTTTTCTGTAAGTTATTGATGATGATTATAAAGATAAAGGATAAGGTGATTAATCTATGCCTAAAATGACTTATTATTAATATTATTATTACATATTTATTCTATAAAATCCCTGATAGAAACTCTTTCTCATCTTTGAAATCCAAAAAGTATTTACTTCTACCAGTGACCTTTTAAGAATTTACTGCCCTGTTTCAAATCCTAATCATTATCTAGATTCATTACATTTCCTTCCTGAAATCTTTTCTTTCACTCCCATACCCTAGACTACAAGTGGCTATACTAATCCCATAACCATTTGATTGGACTGCCACTTAGATCGCTTTCTTTGACCAAAACATTGGGTTTTATTGAGAATCCTCAACACAGTGAATCCCAAACATAAAATATTTTATTTATTTTTTGAATAATGCTGCCAATTTGTTTGGTTATCTACTCTCCCTGTGGTAACGAGTATCTTCATGATCTCCCATCCTGATTCTATATCTAACAACTCTTTGTCAGTTTAAAAATTATACTAGTGAAGAAAATCTTCTTAATCTTAGGACTTCCTTCTCTAACAGCCTAGACTTTGCTGGCTTCCAGAAGATATTCACAGTGAAGTGGAAGATGGAGCCAAGTTGGTACCTCCTCCATAGCCTCCTGAGGTTGGGAAGAGTGGTCCCTGTCTTATTCCTAACATTTTCTCACACACATCAGTAGTAAGTGTATAGTTGGAAAGAAACCTTCCTATTTCTCTTTTTTCAAGGAAATTTCCACATTATATGTGTGAATCACTTATCATACCCCAATATGTGATAGGGTAAAATATTTTCCGCCACTTAGGAAGGTGATTGATACGATAGTTCTCTCTTTAAAAGTCTTTTGATCAAATGTCTCGAACTATGATGTTTTATATTTCCTTGACTTAATTCAGGATTTTAAAACCTTCATTTTCTAGACCTGTCTAGAGAATGGATTTGCAAACTTTTTCTTAAAGAGCAGATAGTAAATATTTCAGTATTACCAGCTATGTTGTCTTATCGCAATTACTTAAGTTTGCCCTGGTAGCTGGAAATCACTCATAGCTATTACATATCAAGAATTGATGTGGCTATGTTACAACAAAACTTTATCTAAAAAAAATAATAATGAGGGGCTGGCCCCGTGGCCGAGTGGTTAAGTTTGCGCGCTCTGCTGCAGGCGGCCCAGTGTTTCTTGGTTTGAATGCTGGGTGCAGACATGGCACTACTCATCAAACCACGCTGAGGCAGCATCCCACATGCCACAACTAGAAGGACCCACAATGAAGAATATACAACCATGTACCGGGGGGTTTTGGGGAGAAAAAGGAAAAAATAAAATCTTAAAAAATAATAATAATAATGACAATGGTGGGTGATCTGCAATACGTAGTTAGCTGACCCATAGTCTGGAACATTTTCTTCTTCCACTTAAGCATCAGCTTGTAGGTAGAATTTAGGATAAAAATTAAATGTTGATTCCAGGGAAGTAGAAAGAACATCTCTTAGTAATATTGCATATTGCTACAGTTGTGTCTACAAATATACTTCTGACAGTCTTGATAGATAAGCACTTCAAAGCATTTTTATACTTGGCCGGGTAGTCAATGGGATAAATACTTCCATTATAAAAACTACAATAATAGGAAGAACAAAATAAAACAAAACAAAATACCACCAACAATAAAAACTATCAACAAAAGTAACAAGATAAACAATAAAATCACATTTTTGTATACAAGAATACTTTGGATTGACTTTCATCTATTTCTACTGTGAACTTCATTGGTCTCCCTCATTCTGTCATCATGCCGTGGGTCTCTCTGTCTGGTTCCTTATGGACAGGTCTCTTAGTATTAGGCTGTATACAAGCATTCTGACCTAGAGTACCTTTATGGTATTCATGCTGATATTTTATGTCTACTAAGGCAATTTATTCAATGCAGTTATTAATTAATGAGATTGAAAAAATGGTCCTTGACAAAAACTCCATATATCTGGAGAACAGATGATGCTATTTGCCTCTTGCATTAGTCAGAGTTCTCTAGAGAAACAGAACCAATAGAAGACTATATATGTATTTATAATTTATAATAATGATCATTATATATATTTATAATTAAATAAGGGATTTATTATGAGATGTTGGCTTACACAATTATGGAGGCTGCAAAGTCCCATCATCTGCCATTTGCAAACTATAGACCCAGGAAAGCCAGTGGTTTAGTTCAACCTAAGTCCACAGAACTGAGAACCAGAGGAGCCTATAAAGTAAGTCTCAGCCTGAGGGCAAGAGACCAATGTCCCAGCTCAGGCAATCATGCAGGAGGGGTGATTTCTCTCTTTATTTGCCTTTTGATCTAATCAGGGCTTCAAAGGATTGAATAATGCCTACCCACATTGGGGAAGGCAATATGCTTTGCTGAGTCCACCAATTCAAATGCTAATCTCATGTGGAAACACCCTCTTGGACACACTCGGAAATGACGTTTAGCTAAATATCTGGGTACCCTGTGATTCAGTCAAGTTGACATGTGAAATTAACCATCACCAGTCTATTCCTTGTCAACTTGGCACACATGTATCTTTAAACCATATTTAATCTCCAGATAAAGTCAATAAGAGGGTAATATTTCCACCTAACATGATACAACTATCCTGTGTATAACTGAAACCACCTGGCTCCTTCCCCAGAAGATGAGGTAAAGTGCATGAGTGATATGTACTCTTCTCCTGGATATACCATACCTTAAATATTATAATGTAAATTTAACAATACTTAGTTACTAAGATATAAAGCCAATACATTTTATTTTACATGATAAGGGAATAAGAAAGGAAAAAATACATATGTCTTTATACATGTGTAGAAAGGTATTTATAACAAAATAAGGAAGGAATACTCAGGACAATTATAGACTTCATTTTTGTAACTGGTCACATGGTTATAGTCGGTATTTATGATTACTTTCTTCTACTACCCATTCTGTATTACCTTTGCCTTCAACAAGCACCTCAGCTGGTCATGGTTCTTTACCTGGTGGGGGGATGACACATTTCTGAAGGGTCTGAGCCATGAGAAGTGGTCCCTGGATTGGATTCTTATAGTTTTCCATTGAGCTTCATCATAGGGCATACTAATACTAGATATGCCTCAACAGATCTCTTCTATTTTAGATATATTCTTCCATAACTGCATTGTGAAGTAGGAGTCCAATCTCCACTTAGTAGATCAATCACTCCAGTCAACAGAGCAATTCCCCCCTTTTCCTGTTGATTCAAAGGAATGAGGAATCCAAAGTGACAAGATGGTAGTCTTATTCTAGTTCAATAGAATCATTGCCGTGTTTCCTGTTGGAAGCATTTCATTTTTTGGAACTAAGACTTCAAGCCTAGCAGACCAGAAAGTAGTGGGCACAGGAAGCAAAAATTTTGCTAGTATATTACTGGGCAAAATAGTAAGTGGTGTTATTCTCATTTCCTCCCCTTAATTCCTAGACCTATGAATCTTGGCTATGAAAGAAACAGTATCATTTATTGCACCCTGATTCAGAGCATGCACAGCCTTCTGAAGAATTTTGCCCTAGCCCTGCAAAATATTGCCACATAGCTGGCACCGTAACCGAGTCTTCAAAAGACAACTCCATTGTTCTATCAAATTGGCTGCTTCAAGATGGTGAGGAACATAAGACCAGTGAATTCCATGAGCATGGGCCCATTGCTGCACTTCTTTTGCTGTGAAGTGAGTTGCTTCATCAGAAGAAATGCTGTGTGCAATACCGTGACAGTGGTATGACTGAGACACCTATCTAATGTTCCTACCACTGCCCTTCCTTAGGACAAATCACTTAATTATAGATGAGATAGCAAGACCCAAGACAAGATCATACATGTCCACAAGTTTGACAAGGATGAAAGTCACATGCTAAGAGTGGCACTCAGGGAGGAAGATAAAAATAGCCCAGATCCTGGATAACATCCTCAAGTAACTACTCATGAGTGGTATAAGACTGACTACTTTTAGGTTATTTGCTACATAATAAAAAAAATAACCCTTCATTTGATTAAGCCACTGTAGTTGGGTTTGTATACTTACAGCGAAACACAATGTTAACTAATATAATTTGCTTCAATCATGCATCTTAACTTAATACGCAATGTTAGAAAAATCTTTATAAAAACTGAAGGAATTGGGCTATCCTACCTAAAATCATCCCTCCAATTCTGAGATTCTATTAATCAAACAAACATTCTGACTCTAAAAACTTTTGTCAAGAGTGCCTTTTATGGCATTATTAAACATTATACTAATGATAAATACTTCTAATTACTTGTCTGTGCCTTCTAGAAACTCACACAGTTCTTGATATTCTTAAAATATAATTTTTTTCATCTGCTGAGATCTACTCGTAATATCAGAGACATTTGAAACCTAAACATGCATTTAACTTAATTATTCTGTATTTATCATACCCATTCCATCATAACTTAATTAACTTCTCTTGAGTGTCATGATCTTTTAGAAATCATACAATTAATTCTGCATATACTGCACCTGCTGAAACTGACTTGAGGGCAGTTATACATGAAGACAGACTCTCAGGCAGAAATATAGGCAGGGGGTTTACAATGAATCATTAGCCCAGTTAAACAAAACTAAGGACAGAATACAGATTTCAAATATTCATTAATCTGTGTGTAAACTTATTTTCATCCTAGTAGTTCCTTTTATTTTTTTTTCCCTCAGCACTCACTCTCACCCCCGTGGCCGAAGGGGATTTAGATGATTCCAAATTTGTAATAAATGTTTTGGAGAACTTTTGTGAAAAAGATTAAGATATATCAAGATTGAAAACAGATGCTTTCTCCCAAACCAAGGGATCAGGCAGAGGAGAAGAAATGTAGAGGCCATGAAGAAAGGAGAGATGTGGTGCAATTTGGAAAAAAGGATGCCAGAAAAAAACAGATTTAGATGTGTAGTGTTCTGGGTAACTTAAAAGTGATGGAGCACTTACTCGTATGTAATAAAAATAGAATAACTACATGAATCTCTAAAATAAATAAGGAACTTGAATAAAATTTTAATTTGTCTATGATTACTATTTTAAAATAGCCATTCTTGCTAATAGTAAAATAAATAATTTCAAACTATTATTGATGTATTTATTTATTGGTGACCTTGCTTTTTTCATGAACTAAACACCTCCTTACTTGCTGGTGGTTGTAGGAGTAATTCACGGCACTCCACACACAGAACTCGCTGGAAGTAGGCAGGCTCCAAGAGGCAAAAGCTGGGCCCTGAACTGAGGAAGACATAGCCAGGACATGGCAGCACAAGAACTTAAACTCAGATTTGCCTGACTCTAAATTCCACATTTTCCATTTTTTCTGCTAAAGTAATTGCAAGATCGGAGGTTCCTGGTGAGGGCAATTTAGACATGTGAAATAAATTCAAGTTTCTTTTCAGAGAGGAAAATGTGGGAAAAACAGGTGTTAGTATCAAGGCTGAAACCAAAAGGGAGAAAAGTTAGGGTGAAAGAATATACAATGTCTTGGCAGGTGGAGGAAAGAGGAGGAAGAACCAAAACAAGAGCCCCCAACTCCAAGTCTTTATCCAAAAATGTTCTACAGTGTATTATATCCCAGGAAGGACTAAAGCAAAATTTCTTCATCCTCAAACCAAAATCCCTCTAGTTCAGCATTTCCCCAAATATCTTTCGATGTAAACTATCCTTACAAAACATATCATCCCATGGCCAAAATGACTGAAAACATTGCGTAGTATACAAGTACACTCTATATTTCCAGTGGATTCCAAATGCCATAATCTGAACCAACACCTGGTAAAGAAATTTGTATTTTTTGTTTAGCTTACAATATTTCAAAATTACTTAATTATGGGATATTTTATTCTTTAGAATGGCTATTAATATAGTACAGAATTATAGTACCATGAAACACAATTTTGGAAAAGTATGGCATTAGCTTACTTCTCAATGCTATTTCTAGGTCACCATGGAAGGAGTTAATGGCTACATAATAATTAAAAACTATCAAGCTGAGTAATACGTCTTATATAGTATGAGGATACTTCAGAAAAACATGATTATAGTGCAAACGACAGAAATATATTCAAGAAAAAGTAGTAATCCTCAATCTAAAGGAGAAAGAAAAGCTAAGAATTGAAAGTAATGAACTATACTGGCTAGAAAATGGTCTAATATAATCGGCACAAAAAAAAAAAGCAACTGTTAGCATTTCACGCTTAGCACATACTCGAAAAGAAATTTGCCTTGAGTGAGATAATTAGAATGTTTTGCATGGTAATACTATTTTCTGGTGGTTCAAATTGTTCAGGGTAATTTATATTTCCCTTTCTCTTCTTTTTTATGTAGTTGAGTTGCTCGCTGGTGGTAGATTGCCCTTTTGCTGCATTTGAAAATGTAAATCTGTAATCACAGTTGGTCTGCGCAGCCATTAGATTGTACTTAGTCAACTCTCTGTTACCAATATGACTAATGTATCAATAATTTTTGGTTAATGAAACAGTTTATTTAATCTAGTACTATGCCTTTCAAGATTGCTAGTTATCTTAGACTCTGAACTGCTAAGAATCAAAGCAATCTATTTAACAACTTTGGGTATTTCTTTTGGGATCCAGAAATTTTGGCACCTTTCAGTGGTTTAGAATTATTCGTACAAATAAGCCATAAGGTTACATTGCACAGGTGTAGTGTTCAAGAATAAAAATTCTGTTTGGCAGACTACAAGTTAGTCTTCCAAAAGTTTCATTTTCCCCACCATATCTCTTAAATAAAATACCTGCTCTCATTTTAAGTAACTCTCCTTAACTATAAGTTCCTCTCATCTGGCTGATTTCTGATCCATGAGATTTTATAATTACACAAACTTGACTGTATAATCATTAGATGCATAAATAACCACCCTTTTGAAAATTTCCTAATGAAAAGAGAAAAATATAGTTCACCAATTACACAAACAAAAAAAATAATAACGCTAGGAATACTAGATCTTCATGAACATACAACAATTGAATTGAAAAGACTTTAATACAAGCTACTCAGTGTTAAAGCTATATTCAATGAAATATGCATTGCTGTCTAATTTTTAAATAATTATTTATCAAGGGCTTGTCATATGCATTATTTAAGTATTTAGCCAATGAAATTGGATACTTGTACATTACGTTACAGATATTCATGAAGTTCCTTGCATATGCAAATCATTGTGGTAAGTAAGGGATCAAGAAATCAGTATGAAGAAATAAAAAAGCCATAGTTCTACACTGAAAAACAGTAAACACTAGTGAAAGAAACCGAAATATACACAAATATTACCAAAAAGAACAAAAAAGTAATTTGAGATAGGGAGAATAAAATAAGAATGATAGTAAAAACAACCTGTGTCTATTCTACATTTGTGTATTAATTTTTGTACTAGGAACCTTATACATATTAACTTTTATTCTTTCCAAAACACTGTGATTTAGGCAAAATTATTGCCTCCATTTTACACAGTAAAAAACTGAGCTGAAAAGAAGTTAAGTAACTTGCTTATGGTAAGTAAAGTGTCCAGGTACAAACCCAGAGCGGATCTCCAGAGCCTACGCAATTGATGATCTTGTTACATTACATCGGGAAATTTGAATGAAGAAGGATGCTCTGCAAAGTAATAACTGGCTGGCTTTAGAGTCTTCTTAAAGGGCACTTACATTGGTGAATTTACAAAATTACAGGGACTTCTTTGTAAACTCAAAAACCTTTTTTGTCAGCCTGTCAGAAAAATATATTTTTCAGGGACTTTTCATATTCATTTAGTTCATAAACAATGACAAATAAACCCCAAATGGCAATCATTTATATGAGATAATGTATCAAAGAACTAAAACATAAACTATAGATACTCTTTCTATAAGTGTCTCTACTTTGGAACACAGATTATAATCAGAGGACTGGTGAATATATTTTCTAATATATTATTTATTGAAATCAATTTGTATGAACTCTTCAAACAATAAAAATTAGCTTTTGCTCAGTTTTGTTTTTCCACATATGGTTTAGATTTCAATTAGTTTTGTGATGCAAATTGATTTGCTCCCCAAACAACTCTTAATCTAACCAAGAAGATTCAAGTAGATAAGATTTCAGAAGGCTAGATTGAAGTTTATTTCACAAAGGACTAAACTCTGTGATACAGATCTTAAGAGAAATAAGATAATGAGGAAGAGAGAGATGAACAGAGCTTCAAAACTTCATGCAGTGATGGGAATTCCATTTTTATATTAGACATATAGTTATAGACTGGGAACTATGTGTTATGTTAGGTACTGGCTGGGTACTGGGATGGATTAAGAAAGTCAATGACTCTACTCTCAAAAATTTTTGGTTTATTTGAAAAGAAAAAAATTTAAACAAGTAAAACTAAGCATAACTGTGTTGAATATAACAAGTGTTGTTCTGGTTACTTGGGCTTTAAGTATGGGAGGAATATGACACAGTTAAAAGGAGAAACTGGGTAATTGCTATTTGGTAAATAACAAGCCAAGGCAAGATGCAGATATGATTCCAAGCAACTAAGAGTCTTTCAGGCAAGAGTAGAGATCAAAAGGCTCATGACATTAGAGTGAGAAAGAAAGGCATAATGTTGAAGGGCATTGAATATCAGGATGAGGATGTTAGACTTTGTTCTATAATGATAGGGAACATCAGATTTTTTTTTTAACAATATAGGATTTAGAAACAGGGACAATTTCTTACCCATTTAATCTATAGGAAATTTTTACTGAAAACAATATTTTAAACAATGGTTTATTTGTTTTAAATATCCAAATGCTGTTTAATTCTGCTCTTGATTGTATGTCTTTGTAGACACAGAACAAACCTCTTTCCAACAAATGAATAGATGAAAAATAAATAAACTAGGATAGGCTGATATATTGCAGATACTGTGGGTTTACATAATAGAATTACATGCTTTCAAATTTTATTCAACCAGCAATTCTGTTTGTGATTGCTAGAAAATTATTAAACCTTTTCTCTTCTCACCCTTTAATTTATAAAATGTAGATAATAATAGCCAAATCTTGCAACTGTTTTGAAAATTAAGTGGAAAATATGATGATGAGCATATAGAAGTATTAGCAGAATTTTATGTTTCCTTTCCCTAGAGAAAGTTACTTTCAAAAATAGCCACTGAGGGGCTGGCCCCGTGGCCGAGTGGTTAAGTTCGCGCGCTCCGCTGCAGGCGGCCCAGTGTTTCGTTAGTTCGAATCCTGGGCGCGGACATGGCACTGCTCATCAGACCACGCTGAGGCAGCATCCCACATGCCACAACTAGAAGAACCCACAACGAAGAATACACAACTATGTACCGGGGGGCTTTGGGGAGAAAAAGGAAAAAATAAAATCTTAAAAAAAAAAAAATAACCGCTGAAACATAAAGTATGAATTAATTTTTCAATTTGCATTTTCATGGTCATTGTCTTACTGTACAGTTGATTTAATTAATTGAATTTGCCACTTAAAAGATTATATATCACAAAATTTAATTATAAACATATTATTAATATTCTAAATGCAATTTTTACTTTAGAAATAATACCATGGAATTTTATAAAATAAAACTGCTAACTTCATAAAGATCAGTTAATTTTTTTATCAAAAGAATGTAGTGTTAACAATTTGATATGTATATTTTCATATCAGTATTTATGCAGACAAATATTTACAGATTATATACACACATATTTAATTATTTTCATTATTATAGAAATAATACGTGAATAAAAATAAAAGTCAATAATATAAAAATGATATAAAATAAAACATTAAAAATACTTCATCTGTCAAAACTTTTCCCAAATTTCAGCACTATAATTTCAAAATTTTTTGCTTCTTATTTTATTAACTCTAAAACTAACCAATTAGGGGCTGGCCCCATGGCCAAATGGTTGAATTTCCTTGCACTCCACTTTGGCATCCTGGGTTTGGGTGTTCAGACCCAGATGAGTCAATCGACTCTGCTCATCAACCATGCCATGGAGGCATCCCACATACAAAGTAGAGGAAGAATGGTACAGATGGTAGCTCACGGCTAATCTTCCTCAAGCAAAAAAAAAAAGAGGATTGATAATGAACGTTAGCTCAGGGCCAATCTTCCTCACAAAATAAATAAATAAGTAATGAATTAATGAATATATTGTTATAAATATGCTTCAAATACTACTAATATCTTCCCCAATAATATCATGAAAAATTCACTAAGTTTATGTGTTCTATTCCCAAATTTATCTGTTGAGGTTTATGTGTTGTTGCACCTATTAGTAGTTACTTATTTTTGGTGAGGAAGATTTGCCCTGAGCTACCATCCATGCCAATCTTCCTCTATTTTGTATGTGGGACACCTCCACAGCATGGATAATGAGTGGAGTAGGTCCACACCAGGATGTGAACCCTCAAATCCTGGCCTCCAAAGCAGAGTGCACAGAACTTCAACCACTCGGCTAGAGGCCAAGCCCCAATAGTGATGTCTTTTAACTGGTATGTAAACTCAACTGTAGAAATACAACACAGTTTAGATATCCGCTTTACTACTGAAAGATGTTTAGGTTATTTCCAATTTGAACTTTCTCAAATTATTTTTTCTTCATTTTTTGAGATTACCATATATTTCATCCTGTTTATTTGATTAATATCATGAACAGACTTATTTTTGAATGTTAAACTATCTTTGCATTTCTCATAATTAATGCCACTTTTTCATAACGTTTTATATTTTTCATCTATTGCTAGATTTAATTTTATAACATTTTATTACATATTTTTGTGTGTATATTGTTGAGGGATATTTATTTGTATTTCTCTTGGCTTTGAATATCTTTGTCTGGTTTTGGAATCAGTATTGATAAATGATTTGGTCAATATTCTAAGAACTTTGGAAATTAAACATAGGCTTGCAGCAAGCTGAGGAGCATTTATTCAGGAACAGCTGCTGAAACACGGTGAAATCTGCAGTGTGATTTTGTAACTTGACCTACTCCTATCTGCCTCCTGCTGTTTCCATGGGAGCCTTGAATGCAATGGTCTTGCAACTAGGGCAGCTGTGGAAACCCGCAACCTTGAATCCATCTGGTGGTTAGACAGGTTTCAGGTAGACAGGTTTTGTAGCAACTCAAAAACTTTCATCCCTGATACATTGCCACTATTCAATCTGTTTTACAGCCCCCTGGAGAAGCTGCACTCATGGGTATTGTGGTCAGTTGATCTGACTGCGGATTTGCTATGTAAGAAACATCCTATTCCTGGGGTATTTATTGAAAATAATTAATGGCAATTGGTAAACGTCACAGTTACTCAAAGGTGCAATTACCAGTTTATGCAAATGACACTCTGGCCAAAAACTTAAAATGAAGATATGAAGAATGAAATATTTATAAGTGATTTGGAAAGGCTGTGACACATTCCTGGGGTTTTAGAAGACTGTAAACATGAGAAAAACTGTATGCATGTCCAAAGAAACACCAAAGAGGGTCCAATCTCATTACTCTTGCTGACATTGAGGCCATGCACAATTAAGAACTGAATGGTAAGGCAGAATTATAAACTGCTTTAGTGTTAAAGATGTGCTCAATGCACATGCAGAGCTCCTTGGGAAAGTGTGGAAGAATAATTGTTCAAAAATTTGAGGAAATATGCATCCAATCATTAGCTCATCACTAAGCTAATCAAGCTGAGACTTCAATGCCAGCATATTATATAAAATGCATACATTACAAAATTAGCCTAGGAAGTTAAATAAACAACAACAAGAACAAGACAGCAAAGCCAATGGCAACCAAACCTTTTGTTATGATGCTTTCCTTTGCTGTGCAAAAGCTCTATGGATAAAGATGTGGTGTATATATATACACCACACATATGTATATATACATACATATATGCACAATGGAATACTACTCAGCCTGATACTCTGATGTCAATGTAGGCAAAGACATAACAAGAAAACTACAGATTAATTTCTCTTAAGAATATATACATAAGATTTCTCAGAGGTACCAGCAAATTGATCTATACAATACATAAAGTGGATTATGTACCCTGACTACATGGGATTTATCCTATGAATGCAAGTTTGGTTTAACATCTGAGAATCAACCAAGGTAATACACCAATCACTAGAATAAAATGCAAAAGTCACATGTTATCTCAATAGATGCAGAAAAATAATGTGACAAAATCCATAGCCTTTTTATGACAAAAACACAATATGCTACAAATAGAGAGGGAACTTCTTCAACTTGATAAAAGGCATCCATCAAAATCCCAAAGCTAACAAATCTTCTGCACAAAAAAGGAAACCATCATCAAAACAAAAAGCAACATACTGACTGGGAGAAGATATTTGCAAATCATATATCCAACAAGGTGTTAATATCCAAGATATATAAAGAACTCATACAAATCAACAATAAGAAAACAAACAACCCAATTGAAAAGTGGGCAGTGTATCTGAATAGATATTTGTCTAAGAAAGACATACAGACAGCCAGCAGGCATATGAAAAGATGTTCAATATCATTAATTATTAGAAAAATTGAATTCAAAACCACAATTTTTTGTATCCACAATGCCTCACACCTGTTAGAATGGCTATTATCAAAAAGACAAGAAACAACAAGTGTTGGAGAGGATGTGGAGAAAGGGAACTCTCATATACTGTTGGGAATGTAAGTTGGTGCAGCCACTATGGAAAACAGTATGGAAATTCCTCAAAAAATTAAGAATAGAACTACCATACTATACAGCTATTCTGCTCCTGGGTATTTATATGAATAATACAAAAACACTAATTCGGAAAGATATATGCACCCTTATGTTCATCACAGCATTATATACGATAGCCAAGATTTGGAAACAACCAAGACTTCACTTTTTGAATCATGCTGTTTTCCACGTGGACCTACTTTCTTTGGAAGATATATATTCTTTTAATCTTTGAATCCTCAGACTTTCCTTTTAATAAGGCAATTGCTTTTTGTATTTTCTACATAGATATCATCCTAAGATTTCTGTTCCTGATTTTCCTGACTTTCCAAGTCCATCTATATTCAGATTTTCTCGCACTTGCCATACTCCTTCCCCATTTGCAGGGAGTCGCACATGATGCTATTTTTGCCTGGAACACTCTCAGCCAACTCTTTACCCAGCTAACTCTTAACTGACCTCTCTGTCTAGACTCAATTGTTAATTGTGCCGATAATTATTTTCTGAATCCCTAAGGCTGGATTAGATATTCTCTATAGGAGTTCCTATAGCATGTTGCACTTTCCTTTTTACTTAACTTGTTAACTGCATTGTGATTATGAATTTAGTATTTTGTTTAACCTGCTTAATTCTCAAATTCATGAGGCTGAAAACTCCCAATCTTGTTCAAGTTTCAACTCAAGCACTGAGTCTGGTATCTGGTTTCAATAAATACTTATAGAATAAATACTTTGTTCAATTAATATCACCAAATAATTTATTTCAAATAAAGATCATCTGAGCTCCAAATTTCTGAATAAAGGGAATAGTAATGGTTTCTACTCTAAAAGCATGATCTTAATAGAAGAATTACAGGCAATTTAAATTGTATGATTCTGTAAATTTGTAGTTTGAATTTATTTTATAATACAATAATAAATATAATATTTCAAATGAGTGTTACATATTTATGTCTCTCTATATATGATAAACATGCCAGGATATTATACTGTATGTATATGATATCTGCTTTAACTGTACAATGCAAATAATTAAGATTCAAAAGGTAGAGTATATTAATCTATTTTAGCATAAAAAATGCAGATGTCTAAATATGTTCTTATTCATTTTACATTGTGTAAGTATGGAAACGTTTTTGGCCTGAATGGACACAAAAAATCAATTATAAAATAAGGAAGTAAATTGTATAAATTTTACAGAAAAAAATTAAAGTAATTTTCTTTTTTGTTTAATCAAGGGTGTGTCTTATGTTAGTGATTGAAAACTTAAAGAAGTTGGCTTGCTTGAGACCACTTGTTGTAACCTAAGAAGAGACAGTTCTAAAATGTCCTGTTTCTCAAAAGAAAATTATTTCTGTGCTAGGTCAACATATTCAGGAGGCAAGTGAATTTGTTTCAAATTTCCAATGAGCAGAGGGAATTTTCCTAATTAACAGGATGACACAAGGAGTAAAAAAAAAAAAAAAAGAAAAAATCAGCTAATGTAGTCTGCCATTAATCAACTAATTTCAATAGAAGTAGCAGAGTCATTGATTCTTCTTCTTCATTGGGCCGGTCTCCAACATTGATGAACTGTAGTGAACTAACCTTCTAATTTATTGCATCCACTCTAGAATTCATGACTTTTAGCTCTACTGGAGCAAGTCTCCTTTCCCAGTCGTAGGACCTATTTTTAGTTTGTAAAATATATTGGTGTTGTTGCCATCACTCTACAATACACACAGGGTACAAATTAGTCCAATATACAAGTACATTCAGAAGAAAATATTGTACTCTTACATTTTCTGTGTTAAAAAAACATTTATTCTAAAACAATCTTCTAATAAATAAAATATAACTGATCAAGCAGAATAAACATTGTGGCAATGAATTAAAACATTCCTGATCACTAGAACCGTTTAATAATTTTGAGTGTCTGCACTACTTTCTTTTTTTTATTTATTTAAAAAAAATTTCTTTTTGAGGAAGATCAGCCCTGAGCTAACATCCACTGCCAATCCTGCTCTTTTTGCTGAGGAAGATAAGGCCTGGAGCTCACAACTATGCCCTTCTTCTTCTATTTTGTATGTGGGATGCCTGCCATGGCATGGCTTGATCAAGCAGTGCATAGGTCCACGCTCGTGATTACAGCCAGTGAACACCGAGCAGGAGGAGAGCACGTTAACTTAACTGCTGCACTACCAGGTCAGGCCCACTACTTTCTTTTTAAACCTCTCAAATCCTTAGCTTCATAATCTGTAGAATAGGAAAAATAATGATAATTTATTAGATTATGGTGAGAATTGAATGAGACAATGAAGTTAAGTACTTAGCACAATTCTTTGCACATGGTAAACTCCCAAAACATGCTATTTGTAATAATTATGACTAAATACTAAGATTGTTGTTATTAATATTAGCATTGTTCTTCTTTTGACAGGTTGACTGCTGAGCTTTTTCATCCCTGGTTTTGTGTTAAGTAGGTAATTGAAGTTATCAATCACTAAATGAGTGGACAAAACGCAATGCCTGGGACTCCAACTAAGATTATTGCCCAAGGGTAAGGAAAATTCTAATGTCTGCTCCTTTTTTTAACCTTTGCTTGTACCCATATCTCCCCAGCTTAGCAGTTGTTAATTTCATTGCAATGGTGACAACTCAATTTTCATCTTTCTATGTATTTGCTAATTAACTTCATCTTCTTCTGCATAAGAACCCCCTGAGCCCTGAGTCACATTTGGTGCTTCCTTTATGAAAAATAGCATAACCATAGTTGTCTAGAGGGCAATAAGGTCCTTTTCTCAAAATCATATAACACAGATATAGAAAAAAGGGAAAAGGAAGAGTAGTGAGCAGTAAATGGAATAAATAGAAGATCGACATACACAGCTATGAATTTTAGATCTTTTTGAAAGACTGGTTTCCAAACCACTAGTACATGAAAATTCCCTAGTATATTTCTTAAAATAGTAATACCTGATAATCCCTGAGCCATTCCTTCCCCGTTCCAATGAATCATAATTTTCCAGAGAGCATCTCTGGAATTTTTAAATACATGACTTTTTGCATGCTATACTCTCTGCTTGGACAACTCTCTTCTGGCTGTGATAGCATTTCTTTTGCTAAAAGCTGCTATCAGAAACAGTTAAAGCTGCTTTTACTCACAGATCCCCTGGCCCCTGTTCAAAAATGTTATATGGTAATGGTAAATTTTATTGTCATTATTTACTTATTGCCTTTGCACCAAATGATGTACTCCTTAAAGGTCTGTGTCTTATCACTGTGTCTCCAGATCCTGCTGTGCTGTGTGACATCTGGTAGTTGGCCACTAAATGTTGATTAAATGAACCATCTGTTATGGGGACATGGATACACACCCCACCACCACTACACACTATAAATATAAAGTTGGGCTTATTGAGAAAGAAGTTACAAACACAGACAGAAGATGACACACTACTCCTTGAGCTCTCAACCTGCAGAAATGTGCTTGGGTCAGGAATAAAGGGGATGGTCTAACATAAAATGAGCTTATTAGAAGAATATGCCTCCTTAGTCCTATATACTTATGTGAAAAAAGGAAAAGTGAACTCCCAGGCAACTTTGTAATACCGGGAGCTTACTGGTTGTGAAAGTCAGCTAGTTAAAAAGTAAAAGCCTTCTGAGTTTAGTTGTTGGAATGAGCTAATTCTTGTGTTGACCTCAGATTAGCAACACTGTGCTGTGTTATGAAATGAGGGGAGGAACTGAATTTCCATGACCAATCTGTTTCCTCCTATCATGAGCATTCCTCATTTTAAGAATGTGCCACTCCTTGTCTGTGTACCATTCTCTGATTTCTTCCCGGTGTCCTTTCTTGAATTAATTTAAATTAAACTCCAGATGAACTGGATTTAAAGGAATCCTTTAAATATTCAGTAAGAAATAAGAGTGATAGAAATTTAAGGACTAAGTCTGCCAATGACAACTGTTCTGGAATACTTCAGAGCATCATATGCAGTTAGCTTCCTACGCCTAGTCTCATGGCAATTTTGTTTTATTTTCTGCAAAACTGGTGTGAGTGTGTGTGTGTATTCATTCCCTGTTCATTCTTTGTAATGGGAGGTTCAAACAATAAAATTGCATAATTCCTATAAGAAACAGTTTAAGTCCAAGATACGTATCAGAAGAGAAGTAGTCAGCAAAGCTCTTTGAGATTTATGAAGGTTTCCCCAGCTCCTGACTTTGCTGGGTGTGAGAATTAACTATCGCCGTTTGTATAGACTATTGAATATTCAGTCTGATGATAAATGAAGTCAAAAGAATTTGATCTCTCTCCCAGAATTTTCAAAGACATGGAAAGGAGAAATTTATCTTTGAAAAGTATAAAACTTATAAAGAGGAATAGATGAACAGAAAATAAATTATATATTGGATAAAGCCTCTGAATAAATGTATTTCACACCTATTACCAAGGATTGGAGGGTGAGAAGTCCTGGGACCTAATCCTAGTCTTGTTCTTAGTATTCTAGATGTCCATGTATAAGTTTTTTCATCTCTCCCTGACTGAACATTTAGGAACATCTTTAAAATGAGAGTCCTATAATAGATGATACTTCAAATCTTCCCTAGCTTTTACATTTTTAGATTGTCTGATGCGATACTAATTCTCTTTTGTTGTGTCGTCAGTTTGTAGACAGAGCATGTGTAACTGATATATATATATATATATATATATATATATATATGATCAATTAGAACTTTTCAGAGTTCTGAACAAGGTCAACACATCAAAATTGATATATATGGCAGGTAGTTAGAAGGAAATTAAGTGAAAGTCAAACAAGTAAATCTGATTTTTTTGTACATATTACATTTAGTCCTTAAGTTTATTAGCTATTGTTTTCAATTATGTAAAGAATGATTGGTATAATGTTAAGGTAAAACTGATATAAACTTCTATAATACAATCTCAAAAAATGTGACAACTAGATAAATAACAAAAATAAATTCATCTTAATGTTGACCATGTTTACTTCTGGTTATGTCATTATGAATAATTTATTTTCTTTTGTATATATCTCTGTGTTTTAAAAATCTTAAAAATTGTTTCCATTATTTAGGATTTAGAAAACATCTATTTCTAGAAATGCAGCAGATTTCATGTATTATTCTGCGCCTTGCTATTTTTCAGTGAAGGCACGCTTAGGATGGATAAGTGAGAAATATGCAAGAAGAGATGTCATGTTCCTCCCCAATTCAATGATGAACCACTACGTTTGAATGAGCTTATTTGCTTTTGCTGCTCTGGTGGCCCATTAGTCTGTTGCTATAAAATGTGAAGGTGTTGGAAAGATGCTGTGAGGAGTTTCCTACAAATTCCTTTGACTAAATATAGGACAAACAAAGGTTGAAAGAAAATAAGTCAGAATGCAAAATTGAAGTCTGGTGAATGAGGTACTAATTACTGGTGCTTAAGCCTTTTCCTTCAGGTAGCAGTTAATTAAAACCATTATCCAACCACGTAATGCTTTGCAAAGACGTGAAAAGAAGTGGCAAATTGCCAAGCCAGGAACTGGAAAGGAAGTATTAGAAACTACTCCAATCTTGGTTGTAATGGAAGCAATAACATACATTGATACTGTGTAACAATTTTCACTGTCACATAGGTAGTGTTGCTGTCAGTTAGTACTGTTCAAAGATAGAAGCTAATTTTCTCCTCTATCTAAATAGCGAATTGCCTCTCGCTAGGTATATCCAAGCACAGCTATGGTATTGTTCGACAAGAGGTCTTGGTAAGAATAAAAGTAATGGAGGAGAACTCAAGTCCCTTGAGTTGTTGTTAGGTTCTAGGTACTTTCCATAAATTGTTGCATTTCCATATATTCTTTTACTTATTAAAACATTCCACTGAGATAAGAGAATAATTTTTCTCATTTAACATGTGAGAAAACTGGACTTCAGCTAATTATCAGAAGAATGCGGATGCAAACACAAACTGAAAAGTTCATGACCTTTGGGTTAGTGGTTTCTAAAAATTCCTTAGCCCAGAACACTTTTGTTAATGATATCTTATGTCATGTACCAATATAAAACAGATAGAAAGAAAAGTGTTCCAAGTGACCAGAGAGTAGAGGACCTGGGATTCTTTCTGCTTGCCAGCCAACCCTGGACAGAGAACCACCATAGATCGCTGGAGAGAGCTGCCAATTTCATTAGGGAAAATAGGATACTAGATGATTTCTAACATCACTCCTAAACATCTTCTTTTTTTGCTGAGGAAGATCAGCCCAGAACTAACATCTGGGCTGATCTTCCTCCACATTATATGTGGGATGTTGCCACAGCATGGCTGATGAGTGGTGTAGGTCCACAACCAGGATCTGAACACGTGAACCCAGGCCAATAAAGTGGAGCATGATAAACTTAATCGCTACACCACGGGGCCAGCTCCCAAAACGTCTTTTAATTTTTAATTTTGTAATTTCTCTTCAGATGAAAGCCAAGAAATATTTTTCTCCACCACTATATATTAGCATTGAAGCTCTTTATTTAATCTCCCTGAGCTTCTTTTTCCTAAAATTTCAGAAGGGAATAATACTACCAGCCTCTTAGCAATTTTGTGGTTGTTACATGAGATAAAATTTTAAAGCATTTAATACACTTCCTGAAGCATATTAATAACAAGAATTAAATTAAATAAAATGCTTGATTTAATTAAATATTATTACTAATAAAAAGCAGATTAAAGTTTAGAAAGATAAAAGAGCCATATGAGACTGAACTAAACTAAGAAAACACATTTCGAAAGATGTTAATTAATACTTAAAAGTGTAAGCAAAGACTCGTATAGAATTTCACAAGAGAATGGAAGCCATTTAGACTTGGTCCACCCACCCTGTGGATCAACTTGGTCTGGAAGTTGGCTATGGAGATGTTCGAACCGTGATAGGTGGAGCTGGTGGGAAAAGAGGGAGGCAGCTATGCACTGATGCGAGAAGGAAGGCTAGTTGAATCCCATATTCAATAATGTCAATATTATTGTATATTAACGTTAAAAGTAAGTAATTCATTAAATTGAGAAGTCTGAAAATTGTAAGATCTATTTGGAAACGTTGACAGTACCTTATAATCTCAGAAATTGTTTCATCTACCCTCAAGACACTGATGCAAGGAATAGTGCATCGCATATTAAGCTGGTAGCTATACATTCTGTGTCTAAGCTGTACTTCTTTCTAGGAAATCAAAGAATCCTGTTGAGTCTCAGCTTACACATCTGTAAAGTGAAGATAATAGTGCCTGTCCTAAAGGATTATTATTCAGATAAAATAAAATATCACATGGAAAAGAGATGGTGCATATCAGATAGTCAACAAAACAGATAACATCTCCCAGCCTAAAGGAACTCCTTGCTACATTCTCATGGTAGAGCTTACATGCAAGTGACAACCAGAGGGAAGTCCGTTTTTCTTCACTGACGTATTTTGACAGAAAGCCATCCTGGTGAGCAAAACTAAAACATGGGTGATGGCTGAAAAGTATCACCACTGCTTCCTGAATGTAATGTTGGAAAACAGACTTCTCTGCAGTACTGGTCTCTCATCTTGGGGCAAATTCTGAGATAAATTTTGTGGAAAAATACATATGTTGATGAGTTGCTTATGTCACAGATATTTGCCAGGATATACTACTATGAAAAAATTCCATGTCTCTATAATAGTTGTTCCTCCTTCTATCAGTAGCCCTTTGTTCTGCTGGTCACCTTGCCACAAATTCTGAAACAAGGTTGCTGTTTTTCATTTTCTCACTAAATTATCAGAGGTCTATTGATATTCATAAATAAACATGTGGTTTACTGATATAAGGCTCTTCGTTTGAGACTGACAGTCACCGCCACTGGTACAATGTATTTTTCTTATACTGGTCAAAATCAGTGCCATGGACTTGAGGTATTCAGATGAGAACCATGCATCTGAAATTTTAATTGAAAAATGAAAATTAAAAATATTTTGTCTAAATTAGAATACACTTCACAATTGAGAATTCAGAAAAGTAGAATTTTTTTCATTGAGAAACACTGTATAAAGAAGGAAAAAAAGAGTCTCTTTGGGTAGAAGAAGAGAAAGTAAAGGTTTTTCAGTTTTTTTACTCCCACATGAATTTATGACCATGCTACTATTTTAAATTTAGAAAATAATTTTATGTATATTTGTTCCCTATTTTAATCACTAAATAATATATCTTACACATTTTCCATGGCATTAAAAATTTTCTACAATATTACTTTGAATGACTACCTGATATTTGTTGTGTAGAATACTTTAAACCAAATAGCCTTTTAGATTGATCCAAAATTTTCACTGTAGTATAGATAGGTCATAATTTATTTCTAGAAATATTTCTTGAAATTCTAGAAAATACCAATTTAAAGAACACATGAATACACCTCGACTGGCAGAGGATACCTCTCTTCATTTTCCTGGATTTGTGGTCAGAATTGACAGAATCAATATTAGCCAATTCCACATGTGGCCAGATTTTAGGATCCGCCACCACTTTAAATTTTTTTAATAACCCACAGAACATTCCTGAAAGTCACTCTACTAGTATTTCATCATTTGTTCTTGTTAAAATACAAATGCCCTGTGAGAAAATAGTGCAAAGCTGTTAGTTAGTTACACATGTGATAATAATATTTGTGGGACAATATGGTTAGGAGAAAGAGGGCTTGATATAGCCTGAGTGTGATGACTCTGAGGGATAAAGAAGCCAGTGATACATTCCCCCAATAGGAAATTTGGGGCACTCAATGGAGGGCAGTCTTGTTAAAATCAGCCCAAATAGAATTATTGACCCTGAGCCTATGGACTGCTTTTCATCTCCCTGCACACACAGCCCAAATGCCACTTGGCCCTGAAATTTGGATTTGTGGTCTCTCATATTTTGAAACCTGTCCTTTGCTTCTGAACAGACTTAGCAAGAGTTTGCAGATATTTTTTAAAATAAGTTATATTATGTTTTAATGATTTCCAAGTGATGTTAGAAAAGAGTATGCTCCCCCTCTTCAAAAGAAAAAATAACACAGGCATTTTACAAGATTTATCTTTGCATGACATAATGAAATCTGTTTTTTGGATGAGGAAATATAACTCAGTCAAACCCTGGCACAAGACATGTCCCCTATTGAAGCCCTTCTGTTTCAGGCTGACAAAGTAAAAGAATTGGAAAAGGGTTGACATATTAAATGCATGTAAAACTGTAAAGATAATGTATTTTTAATCAGCTCCTGTCTTCCCTGTCACTTTTACTATGATGGCCTATATTGCATCCCTTTCAAAACAGGAATGAAGTAGAACTGTTTGTGTTCAATTTATTATATATGTTTCTTATTTTGCCAGTGATTCTTCTGTAGATATCTAATCCAACAAGCATGAAAACACCCCAGAGGGTTAAAAAAAAAGAAGAAAAATATAATTAGGTCATTGAACCGGGTTCTAAAATCATGTTAATCTTCAAAACATTGGTAAATGAACAGTACTGACGTTTCACTTAAGAAACTTTCTCTTCCAAAGATCTAGTTTGCTAAACTCTCTAAATTATGTTTTGATAGGAAAGGCAAAGTCCTTGTGAAAAGCTTAGATTCTTATGGTAAGTTTAAGTTGTCATATCAAATAATTATTAAAATTTCATATAACTGACCTTCTTACCACTTATATAGGAATTTTTCATCTTCTTTATCTGAGGGTTTCGGTAAGCTAATATGAAACAGAAAAATATCAATTAAAAGAAAAGATCAAGGAAATGGCAATAAAATAGAATATCAAATTTTTTTTGAAACTGAGACTAGAACGCTAACACAATGATATCCAGGCTATAAAGAAATTTATGATTTTTCAAACTGAATCATAAATTTAACTTTGATGTCTAGGAGGTTAAAGCAAAAATGAAAGCAGTGAGTTACATGATTCACAAATTCCAAAAGAAAATCCATTACAAACTTCTTAGGGGACCAGTTTTTTTTTTGTTATTTAAATATGATAGTGAAGGAGAGGAAAAATTATCTTCCTTCTACCCTTCTGAGTTCTTGCCTGAGACCTCGCTGTAATAAAAGCCACATTGACAAGAGAAAAACAAACAGAAGTTTATTAACATGTATACCTCATGTACACATGGGAGATATCCAGGAGAAAAAATAGAGTAACTCTCCAAAATGGTCCAGACGACCACATGACCACATTAAATATCATCTTTGGCTAGAGACAAACAAAAGATGTTGGGGGGGATGGGAGAGGCAGTTATGGGAAGTTACCAGGAGAAGCATAGTAAATGAGAGTGAGGATGTTATGCAGATTTAAGTTAATGACTTCTCCACTGATAACGTTTCTTGTGGTTTAGAGTCATCCTTTTCTTCCTGGTATGGAGAGGGAGATAGCCTAAGAAATGGAGATTTCCCTTATAAGTGTGAATTTCCCCTACAAAAGAGAACTTTCTACTGTTTTCAGAGCATCTCCTGTGTCTGCAAGTTCTCAAAAATAATCAGTTTAAAATAATCCTTATGCCGAAGAGGCATAGTTTGGAGTAGCACATTCTGCTACCTTCCCATAGTTATTTTCCATCTTTTTGGTCTTTCTATAGATGATACTGAATGAAGAAATAAATATTTTTGTGACTTTCTAAAGAATTGGAATGAAATATTTCACTTGAATAGTTCAGCATGCAACATAAGATAAAGGAAAATTCCCTAGTAAAACTCAGTGAGAGTCAGTTATTGAGAGGACTAATGGGCCTGCTGTAGAGAATTTTGGCTCTACAGCTTGATTGACTAATAACACCCTGATAATGCAAAGGAGCATCAGTAGCCTTCTAGCTATGTGAGTAAGCCTTACTCTGGAGAGAAAAAGTGGTAAAATTTGATACAAGCCATACCATATTGTTACCAAAACCCAGATCTAGTATCAACCTCTCAAGTCTCGTTGTTACTATTGTAGGGGAGGAGGACATTTCCTCTCCCCAAATGGGGTTTCGTCTGGCCAGAGAACGAATTAAATTCACATGAGACAGAATAGCAAGAGAAAATTAAACAAAGCTTTATGAGGAACCATGGCCCAGGGCCTTTCTTTTCAAAGGAAGAAAGGGCACCGAAGAAGTGGGGTGCACATAGTGGTTATATACCCCCAAACGGGGTGTTTCACATGTGGCTGAAATGTCCCTCCCACAATAGTCACAAGATTGCCCTGTCAGCACAGTGCTTGATGGACACAGCAGGTAGTGGTCTGCTGTCTCAGAGGGCGTAGCTGGAGGCAAGTCGATTGTCTGGAGCTGGGCGGTCACAGGTGAGCTCAGCAATCAGTTCCTAGCCTAAAGAAAGATGCTTAATCCTTAAGAAATGCCGAAGTTGGGAGGGGGAGGGAAGTCAGTTATAGGAGGTTACCAGAGAAGCACAATAAAATGCAGATTTTAAGTCGTTGCCTTTGGTATTGATTAAGAGTTTTTAGAGAGAAGGCCATCTCCTTTCTTCTTCCTGGTACAGAGAGGGAGGCAGCTTTTACAGATAGAGATTTACCTTACAAATGTAAATGTGTCCTAAGGAAAGGCAAGTTCCATTCCTCAGAGCCTCCTTCCCTGTCCCAGTTTATCAAAAGCAATCAGCCTCAAATAATCCTCATGCCAAAGAGACATATCTTGGGGTGGCCAACCTCAGGTCCCCACACTATGAACTACAAATAATTCTGTTTCTAGTCTAGATTTGTTATATAGTAATCGGATGATCTAGGGTAAACCATGAGCTTAAAAAGATGACGCACATAAAGTTAATTTTGAAAAGTTTGGAAGTGTTAAAGAAATAGTATTTACTGGTCCCTGGCATATTGCTAGTGAGGGTTCCTGATATGGAACAAGTAGTGACTATAAACAGCAGTTGAAATCAATGAGAGGGAGCCATGTTTGTTTAGATACAGACAAATACTATTTACTGAAGATATAATCAAAATTGAACCATAGAGTTTGCATTGATAAAATTATTAAAGTTAGAGTTATTTATGGCACATTATTATATCCTTTCATATACTCTTTTCACACACTGGTGCTATCTGCCCAATTATTTGGTGAGCTCTCTGAAGTCCAGGCTTTTGTTTTGCTCTGTAAATCCCCCAAATTTAGCACATATTAGGTACTTAATACTATTAAAAAGAGCTTGAGAAAGTTGACCCCTTGATCTGACCCAACATGCATTTTCTCATTTTTCTTGAAGTTTTCCTTGTATTTGCCTGTGCCATAAGAAATTGCCTTAGTCCTAGTCACGTGAGGATTATGTGAAATTTAGCCATATGGAACACTAAAAAGAAAATTAGTCCTCCTGCCCTTACAGAATGAGTTCACATTTAACTTCTGTACTGTAGATAGAAATTCAGTTTTATGAACCAGTTAAAGGAGAAAGTGCATGATGTGCTTTTTGCAGCACTTAGATATTGATATATGATTTTTTTTCTTTTCCCAAAGCTGAGCAGAAGAAGTCACAGCAATATGACTTTTTAAATGTGAGTGAAACTCTCATTTGGAAACTTTCCACTACATAACTCCACTCAATTGACTTGATGACTCGAATAGACACAGGCTGTAGTTTAAAATAGGAACAGAAGACTGAAAACTCTTATAATAACACTAAAGTTGAGGGAAAATATCACACAAGCAGCCTTCTATTTCAGAGTTCTCCTTATGCAACCTTCACACTGCAATGCCTCCATTACGATCAGACCCAAGAGTGCTGGGCATGAGAGGAACCAAGAATCTTCCCAGGCCACGCTCTTGTGTAAAGTTCACATAGTCAAGACAGCCAAAGCTTGCTGGGGATGTGCACTGGCCGACACCTATAGCCCTTTCAGGGAGTAAATGCAACTTATCAGATCTCTGGCTCAGTGATTTTAATAAATGTGTTTGATTCTTCACTACTTAAAATGAAAATCCACTTTATCCAAGAAAAGTTACATAAACATGCTAATCAATATGCATTTTTTCTTTTCTTGCTTTGTATATCAAAAACAAAATCATTTTGTACCTACTGTATTCCATGCACTACACTATATACTAAGGAATAATTTATTTGGGCATTATACTCTATCAGGCACTGAGGGAGGTATTTTGATATGACTGTAAATAATACAGATGTGTTCCCTGCCTTCAGTGGGCAAGCAGCTCACAGTCTAGAGAAGAGCAGAAAAGTAAAGAGATAATGCAATGAAGTGTGACAAATGACTAATGGACATATAAGCAATAACCAGTTCAACAAGCTTTGAAGAGTAGGGTAGAAGAGCATTATGTGTTTGGGGAGCAGGAAGTATTCCATTCGGAGAGTCTGAAATCCTCCAATTTTTATTGTCCTTTCCTTCATAAGCCATAATTTACTATATAAATATTTATTTTTATTATTCTTTATAGTTCTTAGATTTTGGGGACGTGCCCTCCTTCTAAACCCTTCTTTCTTGTATATCTTCCACAAAAATTGAAACTATTTAGAGGAGATTTTCTTCTGAAAAAAATTTAACACGTTATGGTACCTCACTTCCTCTGGGAATTACACTCCCTATTCTTCTAGTAGGGACCATTTTGGACTCCGCTCTGACGATTTAATGCCCATTTTCTTATAAGACATCCTGAAACTATTGACTCAAACCTTGACAAATAGTCCAATATGTGCCCACCAAAGTCCTTCTCTAAGTCTTGTTAGCAACAACAGAGACAATCAATAGCTCTCAAATGATGGAGACCATGGGGATAAAGATCTGAACTTCTGGGAGCAACGAGACTTGGCTTGTTGAGGAGGTGGGTTTATAATGTGAGAAAATAGACCCAACATGGAGAAAGAAGCAGTGATGAAGGCTGAACAAATAGGTTTGGGAAAATTCAGGGCCTGAGACAACTTATTCCTACAGCCAAAGTGCATTTCCTCCTTTTTAAAATTTTAATTGTTCAAAACTTCCTTGAAATTTATGAAACAATAAACGCTGCTTGAACAACGAAAATTCTAAATGATACCAAAGAATTCTAAACGATATATATCTCTATGTTTTATTTTCTTATTTCTTCCTTTACAACATAATCTTCAGGGTAAAACCCTTAATAGACCCTCTATATTTGAAATTATTGTTTATGCAAGTGATATTGATAGTATAATGATATAACAAGAAGAATTTCATGATCCCCATATTTTATTAAAATTGTTCCTGGAAAAAATCTACATGACTATTTATACTTTATCACTTAGTCTCCCTACATTTTACAAATAAAAATCATTCTATGTCTTTATTGAAGTGTTCTTCTTTATCACAAGGGTGAGGGATTGGTGTGTACCTAAATATGTCTAGGTTATCTCTCTGTCTACTTATTTCCTCCTCCTTACAAGAAGAGAAGTAAATACTTACTTGGTAGAATCATATATTTTTTGGAACATATAACAATCTGGAGAAGTAAGTTCACTGCTTTAAAAAGATACTGCATGCCCATTCTGTTTCACCTGATTCTGTTTGACGTGCTGCTGTTCTGAAAGAAGCCCACATTTTAGTAATATCCAAGTGGAAAGTAAAGAGCTATTAAGAGTTCTACTTAAGGTTTGGAGACTTACTTAACTACTGAAGGCTTGTTTCTTCTGGATTCCTACCTAGTTCCTGTATTTCTTTAAAAATGCTTTGTGAAGAAAGTGGGGAGATAATCAGTTTCCAAACCCCCTTTTTAATATTTAAAACATATGAATGGCCAAAAATGTTAAGAAAAAAATTAATTGACCTCCTAAATGACTTCTCTGAACCAAATTAGAGGCCATGTAATTATAGAACATTAAGCCCCTTCCTTCTCCAATTAAATGTTCCAATTCCTAGATCCTGGCCTATTCATACTTTAAGATGGATTGAGGGTATGGACACAGGAGTTTTGAGATTAACCTAACAATTAGTAGGTTTTGCTGTCAATGGAAGTCTAACAGACATAACGCACTTTGCATAAAGGTGAGCATGTTGGTTTCCTATTGCTGCTGTAACAAATTATGATGAACTTAGTGGTTTAAAATAGCACAAATTTATTACCTTACAGTTCTGGAGGTCAAAAGTCCAAAATTAGCCTTACAAGATTAAAATCAATGTGTTGACAGCTGCTTTCCTTTTGAAGACTCCAGGGCAAGAATCTGTGTCTTACCTTTTCCAGTTTCTAGTGACCATCTGCATTCCCTGACTAATGACCCCTTCCTCTATCTTCAAAGAACATTACTCTAATTTCTATTTCCATCATCATATCTTCATTCTCTGACTCTCTCTCATTAAGACCCTCCCGCTTCCCTATTTTAAAGATCCTTGTGATTACATTAGGCTCATCAGGGTAATCCATGAGAGTCTCTCCTCTGAAGACTTTAACTTGCTCACATCTACAAAGGCACTTTTGCTATGTAAGGTAACATTTTTACGTGTTCCAGGAGATTAAGATGTAGATGTCTTTTAGTAACCATTATTTCCTTCTATTACAATATGGTATGAATATCATGGAGGGTGTTAGCTATGAAGAAATGCACTAGAGATCTCATTATGTACCAATCAGAGAAGCTGAAAGTTCTTGGTTTTCTTCAAGGTAATCTGACCTCTTAGAACATAGAAAAAAACAGACAAACTGATATTTTGCATTAACTCCAGATAATGAGTAAGAAATTATTGAAATAATAATTTAAGAGATTGGGAGTGTTCAATAAAATATCATACTAGTTAATCATTCTTTGTTTACTCTTGATGTCCATGTTTGCTACCAAATCCTTTAATATTTTCATTTAGTTATTTTAAGTTCAGTTTAATTACTTACATTAAAAATAATAATTCTACAATATATGACAAAAGGAGTACAAATGATAGAACACTGGAGATTGGAAGTAAAATAATGTAAAGTGCTTATATTGTTTGCTAAACTGTAAAACATTTTTTACAGTTTATTGGTATTTTTTGGAAGGTATTGTGATAAATGAAGATGGATATTGTAATCTTGAGAGTAACTACTAAAACATAGCGCACACAAACAAATACAACACACACAAGCACACAGACGCACAACCATAAAAGCAATACAAGAGATACAATGGAATAGCAAAAGAAAATATTTAATTTACCTAACATCAGGCAGAAAGAAAAAATAAATATAAAGCCAATGAATCATAAGAAAATAAACATTGAACTTAAACCAAAACATAAACATAATTATAATAAGCATAAATGAAGTAAATACTCCCCCCAAAAGTATGTAATGTAAGAATGGATTGAAAAGTAAGAATCGATTATGTGCCATTTAAAATAAAGATGTGTTAAAATGAAAAGATAGAGACAGGTTGAAAGTAAAATGATGTGAAAAGATATAATGTGAGAAAACTAGGCACATGAAAGGTGGTTGTGGCTATATGAATATCATATAAAAATAGTTTTCACAAAAAAATTTTTGCTGAAAAAAAATAAATTGCTTAATGACTGAGTCAATCAATTATGAAGACATAACAATTTCAAATGTGTATGTACCTATTAATAAATCTCCAAATAATATTGAAAGTTGATAAAACTAAAGAAGCAAACAAATATATCCACAATCAAAGTTCAATCTTTTAGTATCTCTTTTAGATGTAATAGAATATGTAAAGAAAACACTGTTAAGACTACAGAAGTTTTGAATAACACTGTTAATCAATGTGACTCAATTCACAATCATAGAACTTTAGAACCGAATAAAGCAGAATGCACATTACTCTCAAAAAGTACAAAGAATGTTCAAGTTAGACATTATAATGGACCAGAAAAAAAGTCCCAATACATTTTTAAAGATCAAGATCATACAGAATATACACTCATATCACAATAAAATTGAATGAGAAATAAATACTAATATCTAAAAAATTCTAAAATAATTAGAAATAACATGTGTGCACATACATTGGTCAAAGAAAAATCACAAATATACTAGACAGATTGAATTAAATGTTGTTAAATATACAAAATTTGAAATCTTTAGGATGTACTCAACATACTAATCATTAGTAAAATCCTCATAAAAATTATGAGATACAACTTATGCCCATTAGGATAACTATTATTAAAAGAAAAAGAAAATAACAGGTATTGGGGAGGATATACGGAAATTGATACACATTTTTGCAATGCTGGTGGGAATGATGCAGCCAGCATGGAAACAGTATGGCGATTCTTACAAATAAACAAACAAACAAGCAGAATTACTATATGGCTCACCAATTCCACTTGTAGATATTTACCTGAAATAACTGAAAACAGGGACTCAAGGAGATATTTGCATACTTGTCTTCATAGTAGACTATGGGCATAGATAAATGAAACACTAGAGGACAATTTATTGTTTAAAATGCCTATATTAGTGAAGAAGAAGGATGTTAAAGTCAATGACTTCTATTAACACATTAAACATCTTGAAAAATAAGAGAAATATAAACTCAACATGAGTAAAATAAAGGAAGTAAATTAAGAACAGTATAAAAAATGAAATTTAGCAAGTCAAAGGTTTGACTTTTCAAAAGAATAACAAAACTAAAATAAATTCTAGCAAGTCTAAGAGTAACACAAAAGAAGCACAAATCTTTAATATCTGAAAGACAGGTCTTTCTACAAATTATGGAGACATAAAAATAATGAATATTATAAACATTTTTATGCAAAGGTGAAATGGAGAAATGTCTTGAAAAGCATAACTTAAAATTGACACACAAGAAATGAAAAATAGTCATAACTTTATGCTCATTAACAAAATAAATATTAGTTTATTAAACACACATACACACCAATACACATACTCACCACATAGATCAGATGTCTTTAGTGGTGAGTTCTATCAAGTATTTAAGGATAAAATAATATAAATATTACACTAACTCTTTCAGAAAAATCAACAAAAACAGCTTTTTACAAATCACTTTATGGGATTAAGATAATATTTCTTTAAAACCCAGAAAATGGAAGTGATACTGTGGAAGATGGCAAGGAAGGAAGATCCAGGAACTGGCTCCTCCACCAAAACAACTGTTAAGCTGGCAAGAGCTGTCTGAAGAAACTAAGCTGGAACTCTGGAGTCTGTTTGAACATGTGTAGCATCCAGTTGACTGCTCAGATGAAGAAAGAGGAGGGAAAATTTCAGGGAATTTCACTGTTTTGCATAGTGGCCACCATCATTTCCTCCCCAGTCCCACCACAGACAGCCATGGGAATGGCAGCCCTCAATCCTGGTGTGCCTTACTGGTGCCAGTGAAAAATAGAAACTTTGTTGTACAAAATTTGAGGCGATGTGTTTTGATCACTGATTTTGATTGCTTAGAGCCTGACATAGGGACTAGCCATTGTCTCAATACTCTACCCCCCAAATATATACACACACAGGTTGAAGTGTTTTACCTAGTAGTATCAATCAGAGGACATATAAAGACCGATTTTTGCTTTTCTGATTGTGTTCCGCAATTAAGGAAATCTCTGTCAAGACACTGCTGACTGTGGAATAACAGAACAGAGACATCATTGAACATATACAACAAGGAATATAGTCTTTGCGAAAATATTTTAGAAAAGTCATTAAACAAAAAGATGTAACTGGGCCACTATCTTACCCCATCTACAGAAATTAACCCAAAAATGGATTGAATCCTTGAACATAAGACCTGAAACCATAAAACTCATAGAAGAAAATGTAGGGCGGTAAGCTCCCAAACGTTAGTTTTGCAATAATTTTTCGGGCTTGACACTAAAAACATACCCCACAAAAGCAAAAATCAACAAGTGGTACTGCATAGAACTGAAAGGCTTCTGTACGGCAAAGGAAACCATTAACAAAATGAAAAGGCAAGCTATGGAATGGGAGAAAATATTTGTAAGTCACATATCTGATAAAAGATTATTATCCCAAATATATAAAGTACTTGTAAAACTCAACACCAAAAAATCAATCAGATTAAAAAATGGACAGAGGATATGAATAGACATTTTTCTAAAAAGAGACACATAAATGTCCAACAGACACATGAAAAGGTGTTCAATATCATTAATCACGAGGGAAATGCAAATCAAAACCACAATGAGATATCACCTCACCCCTGATAGAATAGCTATTGTAAAAAAGACAAGAATTAACAAGTTTTGGTGAGGATGTGGAGAAAAGTGAACCCTTGTGCAGTTTTGGAGTGAATGCAGATTGGTGCAGCCACTATAGAAAACACTATGAAGCTTCCTCCAAAAATTAAAAATAGAACTACCATGTGATCTAACAATTCCGATTCTGAGTATTCATCCAAAGAAAACACAACTGCTATCTTGAAAAGAAGCTTGCACCCACATGTTCATTGCAGCATTATTTACAATAGCCAAGACATGCAAACAACCTAAGTGCCCATTAATAGATGAAAGGATCAAGAAAATGTGATACACACACACACAAAAGATACACATGATGCAATATTATTCAGCCATAAAAAGAAAGACATCCTGCCATTTTCAAGAATGTGGATGAACCTTGAGAACATTATGCTAAGTGAAGTAAGTCAGACAGAGAAAGAAAAACACTGTATGATGTCACTTATTCACTTATGTATGAAATCTAAAAATATTAAACTCATAGAAGTTGTGGCCAAGGGCTGGAGTTGGTCAAAGGGTACAAACTTTCAGTTATAAGATGAATAAGTTCTGGGGATCTAATGTACAGCATGGTGATTATAGTTAACAATGCTTTCATATACTTGAAAGTTGCTATGAGAGAAAATCTTAAATGTGCTCATCATAACAATAACAACAACAAAATGAAGTGAAGGATGTGTTAACTAACCTTAATCTGCTAAATATTTTGGAATATATAGGTATATTAAATCATCCCATTGTACATCTTAATTTTACACAATGTCATATATCAATTACATCTCAATAAACCTGAAAAGAATAAATATACAGCTTAAAAAATCCCAGGAGGTTTTCTTTTGAGTGTACTGTTGAGTTGATTTTAAAGTTCAGATGGATATGCAAACGATATAGAATACCCAAACTATTCTGAAAAACAACAATTTTGGGGAACTTATTCTATTTGAATTTTGAGACATACTGTGAAACTACCATAATTGAGACAACATAGTATAGATGCTAAGATAAGCAAATAAATCATTGGAATAGAAGAGAATTCAGAAGTAGACTCACATATAAATTTTGGTACTCAACAAGAGTACCAAAACTAATTTGCTTTTAATTTAAAAGGAAAGGAAAGGAAAGTCTTGTCAACAAATAGTGCTACAACTACTGTGTATCTATTTGGGAAGAAAAAAAAGGAACCTTGATTCCGCACCTCACCTGTTATACATATATTAATTGAGGATACATCATACAAATAAACTATGGACTTTAAACAATAATATTCCTAGAAGTACATCAATATTTCCACTGATAAAAAGCATTAATTATTAAAAATTGATAAACTGAACTTCATCATAATTTATAAATTTCTGCTCATCAAAAAACACAGTTAAGAAAATATATAGACAAGCTACTGCTTGGAAGAAAATGTTCAGAATACATCACAATATTATATCTAATGAAGAATTTGTATCAAGAATATATAAAGCTTTCCGACAACTCAATAATAGATAAAATCAGCAAAATATTTGAACAAAAACATTTATAAAATAAAAAGATATATGCACCGCCTCAAGTCAATATCATTAGTCATCAGGGAAATACAAATTAAAGTCAAAATGAGATAAAACACACCCATTAGAAAAATTAAAAGTCCATGTCTGAGAACAGAAAATGTTGGTGAGAATATAGAACAGCTAGAACTCTCTCACATTACTGGTAGGAGTGTAAAAAGGTGCCATCATTTTGGAAAATTACTTGATTGATTTTTTAAAAGTGTAAACAAATGTCTACCCTGTGATGCAACAATTTTATTCCTAGGAATTTAATCATGGGAAATAACAAACATATGTCCATAAAACTCCTTGTACAAGAATGTTGATGGCAGCTATATTCATAATAGCCAAACTTGTCCATCAATAGACAGAATGATAAATATACCGTAGTTGAGTCAAATGATGGAATACTACTTAATGAAAAAAGGAGGAGATAATACGTGCAATTTACACATACAACAATATGGAAAACATTATCCTAAGTAAAATAACCCAGACCCCAAAATATCTACATACTGTTTAATTACATGAAGTTCTAGAATAGACAAAACTCATCTATAGTGATTTTAATTAAATAGTAGCTGTTTGAAGGGTGGCTGATGGACTGTGAAGGGAAACAAGGAATCTCCTGGGATTATGGGAATGTTTTATATCTTGAAATGCTTGTGAGTTATAGTAGGGTACATATTTATCAAAATGATAAAAGTCTAGGCATACTTGTGCATTTTACCGTATATAAAGCAAAGAGTTAAAAAAAAAAAACTCTCCCTTTGACAATTTCACTTACTCTTAAAAGCTTAAGACATTTAAAATATTAAACAGGATAAAACTATGGAAGAGGAGATTTTGATTAAAAGAATACAAGCGGTATCAAAGAACATAAAGCCAGTGGTCACGTTACTACCTTTAAACTGCTACCTTAAGTCATAAACAACTGCTAAAGGTGGGCTGTGAATTTGAAATTAGATATATTTTCCTTATATGCACATTAATGGACTGTAAATAAAAATTTTTGGTGATTCAGAGTCAAAAGGGCAATCCAAGCTCCAGAGGCCGGCTCCGCACCCTGGAGGGGAAGCTCCGGAGTTCCGCCCAAGCAGCAGACAAAACTCTCTGTCTGCCATTAGCAGAGGGCCAACAGTCAGCATTCAAAACTCTGGGAAAGTCCCTGAGAGAATCCCAGAGGGCGAGGTGACCCCCAGCTGCCGTAGCGCGCCCCGTGGGGCAAGGGATTGCCGGAGATCGCGGAGAGGACTGGGGCTGGGGGGAGCTCCAGAGGCTGGCTCTGTGGCCCGGAGGGGAAACTCCAGAGTTCCGCCTGGGCAGCAGACAAAACTCTCTGTCTGCCATTAGCGGAGGGGTGACACCCAGCATCCACAACACCGGGTGGGTCCCGGAGAGGAGAATATCAGGCAGGGAGCAGCTGACCAGCTACCACTGAAATCAGGATCTCTGGCTACCCCCCAGAGAGGGCAAAGGGCTCCCCGAGTTCCTGGGGAACAGGACTGGGGCTGGGTGGAGTTCCAGTGACCCAGCTCTGTAGCCTAGAGGGAAACCCTACAGGCACACAGCAACCTCAGCAAAAGCCTTTGCACAGCACTAGTAGAGAGCACCCATCCAGCAGCCACAAGGCTGGAAGACCCTGGGACAAAAGTAGCATAGCTAGGTGAGCTAAACACAGACTGTAGAAGATGCCAATAGCTCTGCTGCGACCCATAGTGGACAAGTGAGATTTTGTGGGTGCCGACAGTGACAGAGCAGCAAATATAAGTGATCCTACACCTGGCCGCTGAAAAAGCCCATAACACTGTTGCAGACCCCAAGGAGGGAGCATGTCTAGGTGGGCTGAAACAGTAGGCACCAGCATCCTGAAGCCCCCCTGTGATGACCCCCATGGCAGAAGAGGGAATCAAAAGGACCACTGTGACTACGAGAAGTGGCCCAGGCCCAGTTAGCAACTGTGGATAGGGTTCCTGGTTGGTGCAGCATAAACAGCTGCTCCCCCACCACATCAGCAGAAACACGTGGAAGGAGCAACTAAACTGTATCTCTATGCGGAGGCACAAATCTACAACATCAAGCAATATGAAAAAATACATTAAATCTCCAGAACAGAAGGAAAATAACAAATACATAGAAAACAATCCCAAAGAAAATGAAATATATAACCTAAATGACAATGACTTCAAAACAGCCATCATTAAAATACTCAGTGAGTTAAGAGAGAATTCAGATAGACAACTCAACGAGTTCAGGAGCTATGTGAAAAAAGAGTTTGATACGATAAAGAAGAACCAAACAGAAATACTGGAAATGAAGATCACAATAGAGGAGATTAAGAAAAATCTAGATGCACTGAACACTAGGGCCAATAATATGGAGGAAAGAATTAGCAATTTGGAAGATGGGAATATAGAAATGCTGCAGGCAGAGGAGGAGAGAGAAGTAAGACTAAAAAGAAATGAAGAAACTCTCCCAGAATTATCAGACACAATTAGGAGATGCAACGTAAGGATTATAGGTATACCAGAGGTAGAAGAGAAGAAGAAAGGGGCAGAAAGCCCATTCAAAGAAATAATGGCTGAGAACTTCCCAAATCTGGTGAGAGAGATGGATCTTCAGGTGACAGAAGCCAATAGATCTCCAAACTTTATCAATGCAAGAAGACCAACCCCATGGCACATAGTAGTGAAGCTAGCAAAAGTCAACGACAAGGAGAAAATACTAAGGACAGCCAGACAAAAGAAACTAACCTACAAAGGAACCCCCATCAGGCTATCAGCAGATTTCTCAGCAGAAACTTTACAGGCTACAAGAGGGTGGAATGATATATTCAAAAATCTGAAGGACAAAAACCTACAGCCGAGAATTCTCTACCCAGCGAAAATATCTTTCAAATACGATGGAGAAATAAAAACTTTCGCAGATAAACAAAAATTAAGGGAGTTCATTGCCACAAAACCTCCTTTTCAGGAAATCCTCAGGAAAACCCTCATTCCTGAAAAATCCAAAAAAGGAAAGGGGCTACAAAACCAAGAGCAGAGGAGATAAGTAGAAGGACAACAACAGAGAGTAGCAGCTCTACATCAGAACAGATTAAACCATGGACGAGAAACAAAGGAAATTGAAGAAAACCGGAAAACAAGACACAAAATGGTAGTGGTAGGTCCCCACATCTCAATAATCACTCTAAATGTAAATGGATTGAACTCCCCAATCAAAAGACAGAGAGTGGCAGGATGGATAAAACAACAAGATCCAACAATATGCTGCCTCCAGGAAACACACCTCAGCCCCAAAGACAAGCACAGACTCAGAGTGAAGGGATGGAGAACAATACTCCAAGCTAATAATGAACAAAAGAAAGCAAGTGTCACTATACCAATATCAGACAAGGTAGACTTCAAAGCAAAACAGATAAAGAAAGACAAAGAGGGACAGTATATAATGAGAAAAGGGACTCTCCACCAAGAAGACATAACAGTTATAAATATATACGCACCCAACACCGGAGCACCAAAATTTGTAAAGCAACTCTTAATAGAACTAAAAGAAGACATCAACAACAATACAATAATAGTAGGGGACCTCAAAACACCATTAACACCAATGGACAGAACATCCAGACAGAAAATCAACAAGGAAATAATAGAATTAAATGAAAAATTAGACGAGATGCACTTAATAGATATATATAGAACACTTCATCCAAAAACAGCAGGTTACACATTCTTCTCAAGTGCACATGGAACATTCTCAAGGATTGACCATATTTTGGGAAAAAAAGCAAACATCAATAAATGCAAGAGAGTTGAAATAATATCAAGCATCTTTTCTGATCATAATGCTATGAAACTAGAAATCAACTACAAGAAAAAAGCAGAGAAAGGTGCAAAAATGTGGAGACTAAACAACACGCTTCTGAACAAACAATGGATCATTGAAGAAATTAAAGAAGAAATCAAATATTATCTGGAGACAAATGAAAATGAGAACATGACATACCAAATCATTTGGGATGCAGCAAAAGCAGTCCTAAGAGGGAAATTCATCGCAATACAGGCTCACCTCACTAAACAAGAAAAAGCTCACATAAGCAACCTCAAATGACACCTAACAGAACTAGAAAAAGAAGAACAAACAAAGCCCAGAGTCAGTAGAAGGAGGGAAATAATAAAAATAAGAGCAGAAATAAACGATATTGAAACAAAAAAGACAATAGAAAGGATCAATGAAACAAAGAGTTGGTTCTTGGAAAAAATTAACAAAATCGACAAACCTTTAGCCAGACTCACCAAGAAAAGAAGAGAGAAATTGCAAATAAATAAAATTAGAAATGAGAGAGGAGAAATCACAACAGATACCAATGAAATACAAGGGATCATAAGAGAATACTATGAAAAACTATATGCCAACAAATTGAACAACCTGGAAGAAATGGACAAATTCCTAGACTCCTACAACCTCCCCAAACTGCATCAGGAAGAAATGGAGAATCTGAATAGGCCAATCACAAGTAAGGAAATAGAAACGGTAATCAAAAACCTCCCCAAAAATAAGAGTCCAGGACCTGACGGCTTCTCTGGAGAATTCTACCAAACATTCAAAGAAGACTTAATACCTATTCTTCTCAAACTATTCCAGAAAATTGAGGAAGATGGAGTACTCCCTAACACATTCTATGAAGCCAACATCACTCTGATCCCCAAACCTGACAAGGACAACACAAAGAAGGAGAACTACAGGCCCATATCACTGATGAACATAGATGCAAAAATCCTCAACAAAATTCTGGCAAACTGAATACAGCAATACATCAAAAAGATTATATACCATGATCAAGTGGGATTTATACCAGGGATACAGGGATGGTTCAACATCTGCAAGTCAATCAACATGATACACTACATCAACAAAATGAAAAACAAAAACCATATGATCATCTCAATAGATGCAGAGAAAGCATTTGACAAGATCCAACACCCATTTATGATAAAAACCCTCAATAAAATGGGTATAGAAGGAAAGTACCTCAACATAATAAAGGCCATATATGACAGACCCACAGCCAACATCATACTCAATGGACAAAAACTTAAAGCCATCCCTCTGAGGACAGGAACAAGACAAGGGTGCCCACTTTAATGACTCCTATTCAACATAGTACTGGAGGTGTTGGCCAGAGCAATTCGGCAGGAAAAAGAAATAAAAGGGATCCAAATAGATAATGAAGATGTAAAACTCTCGCTGTTTGCAGACGACATGATCTTATATATAGAAAACCCCAAAGAATCCATAGAAAAACTATTAGAAACAATCAACAACTACAGCAAAGTAGCAGGGTATAAAATCAACATACATAAATCAGTAGCATTTCTATACACTAACAATGAACTAACAGAAAAAGAACTCAAGAACTCAATCCCATTCACAATTGCAACGAAAAGAATAAAATACCTTGGGATAAACTTAACCAAGGAAGTGAAGGATCTATACAATGAAAACTACAAGACTTTCTTGAAAGAAATTGACGATGACATAAAGAGATGGAAAGACGTTCCATGCACATGGATTGGAAGAATAAACATAGTTAAAATGTCCGTACTACCTAAAGCAATCTACAGATTCAATGCTATCCCAATCAGAATCCCAAGAACATTCTTCACAGAAATTGAACAAAGAATCCTAAAATTCATATGGGGCAAAAAAAGACCGCAAATTGCTAAAGCAATCCTGAGCAAGAAAAACAAAGCCGGTGGAATAACAATCCCCGATTACAAAACATGCTACAAAGCTACAGTGATCAAAACAGCATGGTACTGGTACAAAAACAGGTCCACAGATCAATGGAACAGAATTGAAAGCCCAGAGATAAAACCACACATCTATGGACAGCTAATCTTCGACAAAGGAGCAGAGGGCCTACAATGGAGAAAAGAAAGTCTCTTCAACAAATGGTGCTGGGAAAACTGGACAGCCACATGCAAAAGATTGAAAATTGACCATTCTTTTTCACCACACACCAAAATAAATTCAAAATGGATCAAAGACCTAAAGATTAAGCCTGAAACAATAAGTCTTTTAGAAGAGAATATAGGCAGTACACTCTTTGACATCAGTTTCAAAAGAATCTTTTCGGACACTATAACTCCTCAGTTGAGGGAAACAATAGAAAGAATAAACAAATGGGACTTCATCAGACTAAAGAGCTTCTTTAAGGCAAGGGAAAACCGGATTGAAACAAAAAAATAGCTCACTAATTGGGGAAAAATATTTACAAGCCACTTATCCGACAAAGGGTTAATCTCCATAATATACAAAGAACTCACACGGCTTAACAACAAAAAAACAAACAACCCGATCAAAAGATGAGCAGAGGACATGAACAGACATTTCTCAAAAGAAGATATGAATATGGCCAACAGACACATGAAAAGATGTTCATCATCGCTAATCATCAGGGAAATGCAAATCAAAACTACACTAAGATATCATCTTACACCCATTAGATTGGCAAGAACATCCAAAACCAAGAGCGACAAATGTTGGAGAGGTTGTGGAGGAAAAGGAACCCTCATACACTGTTGGTGGGAATGCAAACTGGTACAGCCACTATGGAAAACAGTATGGAGATTTCTCAAAAAGTTAAAAATAGAAATACCCTATGACCCAGCCATCCCATTACTGAGTATCTATCCTAAGAACCTGAAATCAGAAATCCCAAGAGTCCCTTACACCCCTATGTTCATCGCAGCATTATTTACAATAGCCAAGATGTGGAACCAACTTACATGCCCAGAAACTGATGATTGGATAAAGAAGATATGGTATATATACACAAAGGAATACTACTCAGCCATAAAAAAGACAAAATTGGCCCATTCGCAGCAACGTGGATGGACCTCGAGGGTATTATGTTAAGTGAAATAAGCCAGTCAGAGAAAGATGAACTGTATATGACTTCACTCATAGGTGGAAGTTAATATATTGACAAGGAGATCTGATAGGTGGTTACCAGGGAAAAGGGGGGGTGGGGGGAGGGCACAAAGGGGGAAGTGGTGTACCCACATCATGACTAACAATAATGTACAACTGAAATCTCACAAGGTTGTAATCTATCATAACATTAATAATAATAATAAAAAAGGGCAATCCATATGTCAGCTTTCCATATGCTTTACCTCATTTTGGGTCCCTAATTTCCACTCAGTCACGTAAATTAGAAACCTAGGAGTCTTCTTAACTCTTAACGTTTCTCTCTTTCTTGTTTCTCACATGGTCTATAAAGTGTTTCTCTTTTTCTCCCTCCAAAACACATCCTCCTTGTCCCTGTGACTACGTCTCTTGCTAAACCTCTCATTTTCTCATGCTTTGACTAATGCCATATGTTCTGACTGGCCCTTATAGCTTTAAGACTTAATCCTATCAAATCCATCTTTTGCCATGACCACTGAGTAACTGATAAAACTAAAGATAATCTGACCACGTCAAGCAATATTGCATACAGTAAAAGTAGGGGTTTGGGGTTTGACCTTCTCTGTTTGAATTTTGACTCCATCATTTGCTAACTTTGTAGACTAAGTCAAATTAAATAACCTCCCTGTTGTATTTTCTCATCTCAGAATGAGATATTTAATGAGTTACTACAATTAAAACACTTAGAAGATTATGTGGCACACATAGAGGAATAATAAACATCAGCTATCATTACTGTCTGTTGTTGTCAGAAATATCAAACAAAAATCCTTTGATATCTGCTTATCATATTATACAAGACCTTCCTTGATCTGCTGCCTTCCTTACGTCTGTAGTTTTCTCTCTGCCGTCCTCCGCCTACCAGTTTACTCCAGTATATAAATATCTCATAATTTTCTTTGTATAGCATGGTAAGACATCGCTTTCCTCATACTCTATGCATTCCACCACAGTTTCTTATAAGTAATTTTTCTTATAGCTATTTTCTTAGTAGATAAAGTTGAGGGCAGGGTACATGTATAATTCTTTATCTATCATGGTTTTTTTAGCATATGTTACATGCTCAAGAATTGCATAATTGAATAAATGATTTAAAAATCCAGGATTACGAAAAAAGGACAAATTAAATGAAGAGATCAAAACCACCATTTAGAAGGATTAAATACTAAGTATAAAATAATTTCTAAATTATATCCCAAAGGCAAGTCATAAACCCAATACCAGAAAAACTATTATTCTGTAACCCATTTGAAAAAATGATATAAGACATTTTTGCTCATGAGTTTGTGAACAAGAAAATAGCAAATGCGTCATGCAAAGTTTTTGGAAAACAATGATTATTTTTCACAGGTATGTAAAAAGTGGTTTCTTGGATAAAGAATCTGTTCATATGATAATCTTAGAATCAGATAACAAAGAGTCTCTTGCTACTAGCCTAATGACTCTGCATTTAAACAGCAGGGGTGTGGAACCTTAACATGCTGTTCCCTAGCTGCACAAAACTGAACAAGTTACCTGAAGACTCTTCATCATACTCTCTCCATCTGGAAAATGGAGATAAAAATAATATCTACCTCTTGTAGAAGATATAGCAATTAGGCGAATTAAAATTTATAAAGCATTTAGATTATGTGACATACACGAAAAACTATATATAAAAGTTGTTAAATAAAAATACAAGGTATTTTGGAATTTGATTAATCATTGGAATCTTATATTAATATAAATGTTTACTTGCAAAATAAAGCATGGTTCTGTTGCATTTTTATGATAGTAAAATACGCAAATATAAATTTTATTATTTTAACCATTTTAAATGTACAGTTCAGTGGCATTAATTATCTTCAAATATTATGTAACCATTACCATTATTTTTCATCATCTCCAAAAGAAATTCTGTATCCATTAAACAATCATTTCCCATTCCTCTATCCCAAACCCCAGACTCTATCATACTCACAGTCTCTATGTATTTGCCTAGTCTAGGTAACTCATATAAGTGGAACCATACAATATTTGTCTTTTTGTCTGGCTTATTTGAATCAGCAGGTTTTCAGAGTCTATCTGGTTGTAGAATGGATCAGAGTTTTCTTACTTTTTAAGGCTAAATACTATTTCATTATATATATACATACATATACATATGCCACATTTTATTTATTCATTCTGTTGACTGACTTTTGGGTTGTTTCCAACATTTTGGCTATGGTGAATAATGTTCATAGGTACATTGATGTACAATTATGTGTTTGAGTCTTGCTTTCGCTTCTTTTGAGGATATATCTAGAAATGGAAATGATGGTTCATATAGTAATTTTATGTTTAACTTTTTGAGGAACCATCATCCTGTTTTCCACAAAGGCTACACCATTTTACTTTCCTGACAACAATGCACCAGGGTTCTAATTGTTCCACATTCTCATCAATACTTGTTATTTTCTGTTTTTTTGTTTGCTTGTTTTGTTAAATAAGAAAAATCCTAATAGATGTGAAGTAATATCTCTTTGTGGTTTTGATTTGTATTTTCTTAATGACATGGGATGTTGAACTTTTTTTTATGTATTTATCAGACATTTGTATTTCTTCTTGGGAGAAATGTCTATTCAAGTTCTTTGTCTATTTTTTTTTCTAGTGAGGAAGTTTGGCCCTGAGCTAACATCTGTTTCCAATCTTCCTCTTTCTGTTTGAGGAAGATTGTCACTGAACTAACATCTATAAAAATCTTCCTCTATTTTGTATGTGGGATGCTGCCACAGCATGGCTTGATAAGCAGTGTGTAGTTTCCCACCCAGGATCTGAACTGGCAAACCCCAGGCCACCAAAGTGGAGTTCACTGAACTTAACCACTAGACCATAAGGCTGGCCCCTTTTGTCCATCTTTTCAAATTGAGTTGTTTCTTTTCTTGTTGTTGAGTTATAAGAGCTCTTTAAATATTTTGGATATTTATCTCTTATCAGATATATGATTTACAAATATTTGCTCCCATTCTGCAAGTTGTCTTTTCATTTACTAAGTGTCCTTTTATGTGCAAAGTTTTTAATTTTGATGAAATCAAATTTATCCATTTTTTCTTTAGTTGCTTGTCCTTCTAGCGTCATATTCAATAAATCTCAGCCAAACACAATGTCGTGAGTGTATTCTTCTATGAGTTCTTCTGAGAGTTGATCATCTTAGCTCTTACATTTAAATCTTTGACACTTTTGAATGAATTATTGTAGCTTTGCAGTAAGTTTTGAAATAAAGAAATGTCAGTCTTTCATATTTGTTCTCTTTTTTCCAAGATTATTTTGGCTATTTGGTGTCCCTTGAGATTCCATTTTGAATTTTAGGATGGATTTATTTTATATTTAAAAAAAATGTCATTGGATTTTGATGGAGAGGGTGTTAAACCTATAAATCTCTTTGGATAATATTGTCACGTTAACAATATTAAGTCTTCTAATATGTAAACGTGGGATGGCTTTCCATTTATTTGGCTTCTTTAATTACTTTCAGCAGTGTTTCATAGTTTTCAATGTAGAAGTCTTTCACCTCCTTGGTTAAATTTATTCCTAGGTATTTTCTTCTTTTAGATGCTATTGCAATTAAATTGTTTTCTTTAATTTTTTTTTCAGATTGCTCATTGTTAAAGTATAGAAATGCTGCTAATATTTGCGTATTGATTTTATATCTTGAAACTTTGTTGAATTAGTTTATTAGATCTAATTATTCTTTTGTGTGTGGAATATTTAGGTCTTAGTACATATATGTCACATGTGAACAGAGATGATTTTGTTTTTTTGTTTCCAATTTGCATACTTTTCATTTTTTTCTTGTCTAATTGTTCTGTCTAGAACTTTCAATACCATTTTGAATAGAAGTGGTAAAAACTGGCATCCTTGTTTTCCTATGGGAAATATTTTGATTTTTCACATTGAGTATCATGTTAGTCCTGGGTTTTCCATATATGGCCTTTATTATGGTGGGGAAGTTTTCTTATATTCCTAGTTTATTGAATGTTTCTATCAAGAAAGATAGCTGACTTTTGTCAAAGATTTTTTATACCTTTATTGTGATTACCATGACTTCTTTTTCTTTCATTCTATTAATGTGGTGTTTTACATTGCTTGATTTTCACATGTTGACCTATTCTTACGTAAGAGGAATAAATCCTACTTGGTCAGGTTGTATAATCCTTTTAACATGCCAATGAATTTGGTTTGCTAGTATTCAGTTGAGGATTTTTGCATCAATATTTACAAGGAATATTCTTCTGTAGTTTTCCTTTTTTGCAATATCTTTGGCTTGGTATCAATCTAATACTTGTATCATAGAATGACTTAGGAAATTTTCTTTCTGCTTCAATTTTTTGGCAGAGTTTGAGGAGAATTGACATTAATTCTTTAAATTTTTGGTAGAATTCACCAGTGAAGCCATCTATTTCTGGGGGTTGCTTATTTGGAAAGTTTTTAAATACTGATTTAATTTTATTACTAAGTTATAAGACAATTTAGATTCTCTATTTCTTCAAGATTCAGCTTTTGTAGATTGTACTTTTTCTAGGAATTTGTCCATTTCATCTAGGTAATCCAAATTATTGATGTAAAAATATTCTCTTATCATTCTTGTGTAATATCTTTTACTAGAATCCTTTCTATTAGGTCTAATTGGCTTATGATGTTGTTCAAGTCCTCTATTTCCTTATTGATTTTCTGTATGATTGTGCTATCCATTATTAAAAGTGTTGTGTTGAAGTCTCCAATTTTTATTGTAAAGCTGTCTATGTCTCTCTTCAAGTCTGTCAATGTTTGTTTCATATGTTTTTAGTCTCCGATGGTGTATATTGATGAATCAACTCTTTAAAATATAAAATGTCCTACTTTGCATCTTGCATTAGTTTTTGAAATCAAAGTCTATTTTGTTTGATATTGGTGTAGTCTCCTCAGCCCTCTTTGGTTACTATTTTCATGGAATACCTTTCCCGATCCTTTTATTTTCAACCTGTGTGTGTTCTCAGATATAAAGTGAATAAGTTTCTTGTAGACAGCAGGTAGCATATAATTGGGTCCTGTTCTTTTTTTTTTAGCATTCTTCCATGTATGCTTTTTGATTAGAGAGTTTAATTCATTTGCATATAAAGTCATTACTCATAAGGAAGGACTTACTTCTACCATTTCGTTGTTTTCTGTGTGCCATAAAACATTCTTGTCCTTCATCTTCTACATCACTGCCTTCCTTTGTGTTTAGTTGATATTCTGTAGTGAGATGTTTTGATTCCATTTTTGTTTCTTTTTGTATATATTTTGTCAATATTTACTTTGCGATTACCATTGGGATTATCTATAACATCCTAAAGTTGTAACCATCTACCCTATTTTGATGCCACTTTAACATTAATTACACTAACTGTACTCCTTTATAGATTTTCCCCTCCCCTTTATGTTACTGATGTCACAAATTACATCTCTATATATTTTTTCACACATGAACAATCATATATAATTATTTTTTATACATTTGTTTTTTTGTTTTGTTCATATATGGTTTAGTTGATTTTCCTTAGTTCTTTGTCCACTTTTCCCCTTAGTTCCTTCTGTATATTTACAACATTTCTTTAGAGTCTTTGTCAAGTAAAGGCAGATTTTGTCAATTTAAACTGTCCCTTTGGATCAGTCATGTATTCTTGTTTATTTGTACGCCTTGTGATTTTTTTTTGAAAACTAGATATTTGATTATTATAATGTGGTATCTCTGGAAATAAGATTCTCCTTCATTTCCAGTGTTTGCTGTTTTTTCTTTTTATTGATTGTTACAGCTACGGTAGTCTATTCGAGAATTTTCCAAACTATCTTTACAAAACCTATTCCTTATTACCCATGTTTTCACTGAAGTCTCTGTTTCTTAGTTCATGTCCAACTAATGATTTGACAGAGTTCTTTGAATTCCAGAAATTGAAACAGACAAACAAACAAATATAGAAATAATACACTTCCCAGGCTTTGCAACCTGGCTATACACTGGGGAAGTCCTTCACTGATTAGCTAAGCTGCTCTGAGGTGAAAGTTTAAGGTCTTCTCAGGACTTTCTTCAACACGTGTCTTGTTTGGGCATGCACATGGCTTTATAAATTCCCCTATTATACATGGCTGCTTTTGAATGTCCTAATTTCCCAATGAGTCTTACCCCAGCTTCTTATTCAGTCCTCATATGGTATGCTGTATGTCTCTACCCATGCTTTCTTTCCCAGCTGTAGGTTTGTAGTTTCCTTGTAGCTTTCACAAGAAGTGTCCAGTGCTTTTCCTGCCTGTGTTGCAAGTTACGCGAAAGAGAGACAAGTGACTCAGTCTTGTAGGTAGCCCCCAAGCAGGTTGGGACAAATATCCACAATATTTTGCAAATAAGATCTGTTAATTTTTTTTTGTTTGAGGGAGGGAACTACGAACCAGGTTGCCAATGCTGAAGGCCAAGACTGCTTCTCTGCCAGGAATTGGTGGGGCAAAGTTGAATAAAAATGGCAAAAATTTTCTGTTATTTTAAAGATGGCTATTTCTTCATTGAGCTTTTGCTTGGTTGTTGTAATCCTTTGTTGTTTCAAGCATCTACAAAGTTGGTTCAGGCAGCTTCTAGTTGCTTTTCAATGTTTCTGTGAGGGTACAAGAGCTTGGAGCTTCCTAGTCTGCCATTTTGCTCAAATTAGTCTAAAGCATCAAACAAAAACAATCCAAAATATGGATAAAGAGGAAGAAGAAGAGAAGAATGGGAGGAAAGGAGGAGGACTAAGAGGAGGAGTAAGAAGACTGACAGACAAATAAAAACTAGACTATTCAAAATAAAAGAGTGGCTTTTTAGCTTATTTCCCATGATTTAATTCAAATTGGTGAATCTCAAATTTTTAAGACATATGTTAGTAAGCACCAATTATTAACAAAGTTAATACAATCTAAACATTTCTAGTCCCTCAGCCCTCATCCCTCCTTATGTGAAAGTCACTGGGATCCTTTTGCCAGTTTTATTGGAATTAAGTCAGAGGAGTAAAGTAAGCAGCTTCGATCTCTTTCCAAATTTTATTGCTTAACCAGTGGGGCCCATTTAGGAAACATTAGCACAACGTCATAAACTACCTCAACTCACATTAACAAATTAATCAAGTACTAAACATGCCTTATGAAAGAAGCATGTGGTATTAAATGATGTTGAGAATCAATTTTCCCGCAAAAAGGTACCAGTCTTTTCACATTTCAAGCTACTGGGAATTTAAGAGCAAAAACTAATAATAAAAATTAACATTTCTGCTCCACATGTACAAGTAAGAGGTCTGGCAGTTGTGAAATCTTGTGATTTGATGATATTGAGCCCTGTCCATCACTTAACATCAATTCATATTCTTACCTGTATGTTCTTTTCTGCTGCTTTAAACCTTTTTGGCCAGAATTTCACAACTCCTTCCCAAGTGTCTTCTACTTCCTGCATTGCATTTGAGTTATGCATTAGATTTTATATTTATGATAGGCATTGAGTTGAAAGGGGTCAATCAGAATCTCTTGTTGTAGAAGCGTTACGGGCTAGAGTCAACGTTAAGTTATCCACCTCTGACATTTTGGGAGATTGCTCTCATATCAAACCTGAGAAACGGGGCTGCAAACTGCATTTCACCAAGCTCCACATATTACCTCCTATGAATCATCAGATTAAGATTCGATAAAGAAAGCTTGTAAAGATGGCATTAAGTTTGCCTATGATAAATGGGTTTGTGTGTGGCTTTAGTTGTCTCCTGCTGCAAAAGTCAATGAAATTCCGGTACTCATTAACTCTCGGTTTTTGCGTCTCTCAGAGGTGCTTCACATAATGTATTTTGATTGAATTCAACATTAAAAAGACCAAGTCTTGCATAGATTCTCAGGAATTATCAGCCAAGTTGACTTAGAGTGCTATGATCAGATGATGAGCTTATATAGAACCTCTTCCTCATTCTCTTTCCCTGGTAACAAGGATTTCTATATGAACCCTTACACTCTATGGAGATGTAACATTTATAACACAGCCTTTAACAAGTATCAAGTGTGTTTTTATTGTCCATTATGAATAGGATATCTATCTATCTCTATATATATGTATACACACACACAATATACACATTTATGTATTATATGTATATTGTGTGTGTGTATATATGGCTTATTGATAATGTATGATAAAAGCATGCTTGATACTTGTTAAAGGTCATGGTGTAAATACACACATATATGTATATGTACACACACACACACACATATATATATATAAGTATATGTTACACACACAAACACACTCATATATATACATATACAATTTTTTGTTTGGTGTTTAACATATCTTACATTACAGTTTAATTAAAATTTACGTGGTATTGCGTTTTTAACTATACTCTAATATAACTGTGAGTCAGGTGAAGCAATTGCGTTATAGTATGATCAAAGAAATACAACGCTTCATGAATGTTATATGATTGAATCAGTAAGTATTCAAAAAAGGGAGTGATGCCCATAAACTGAGGGAAGTTTCCATAGATAAAATGAAATATGAAATATAATAAAAAGAGAAGGTGAAGCTTAGTCAAATCTTATAGTGGAAGAATGGCTTGTACATCAGACAACGGCATGGTATAAAGACATAATGACCACCGTCTGTTCAGAGATCAAAGAAATGGATAGATCCTCTGTAGTGGATGGTTGATAGATGGAAGAGATACATACAATGGTGAAGGTAGGTAGCAACCAATCTCTGTTAAGTAAAACTTTTCCTAGTAAAAGAATTCAAGGTTCATTTAGAGACATAAATAGATTAACAGAATGTAGGAGTTAGTACAGATTGGAGTGATCACTTGCAAGAAAAAGTTCTTCAAAATATTTTATCTCTGACGTATGTAAATAAATCCATAAATAGGTAGGTGTGTTTATGTGTGTGTATGTCTTTGAAAGTTTACTGGTCACCTCTATAACTTCAAAATATTATTGGGATAAGGCTACTCAGAATGCCTAAGTTTGCAAAACTGAAAAATAATACAGTGATTTTTTTCTATATAAAATATTGGGTCTTTTTAAAGATTAAATTTCAAATCTCCTGGATTTTACACAAATTTAAAAGTAAACTTAAAAAACAAGAAATAGTCTCAGGTCCTGCTTCAAGAAAAGAACACAATACAGTAATAAGCAAACATATTATTTGCTTTGCAAACGGATATCCTATATTATTCACTTCATAGTTTGGTGCAATAAGCAGAAGAGACTTAAGGCCACATTCTGGGTGTTAGAGACAACAAATCAGCAGAGCCATGTTTCACTTTCCCAGAGTAAATGATTTTCCCCCAAGACCAGCCTCCTACAGCCTCCAGGGGATACTTCAAAACTCCATGGACTTTAAGATATTTTGTCCCAGATAATGGAATATATCTGATGCTCTAAAGCAGAATATAAGAGCCAAACAGTATGTTTAATCCTTCTGCTTACTTTTTTAAAAAGGTAGTGCCTCAGAGAGAAGGCATCCTTCCACTGAAAGGAAGTGCACACCATGTCCAGAGGGTGTCTCTGGACCCTACTCAGCTCTCCATGGATGAATATGAAAGTGGAGAACAGCCAGGGCAGTCAGGAAAGAAAAAGAAATAAAAGGCATCCAAAGTGGAAACAAAGAAACAAACTCTATTTGCAGATAGTATGATCTTGTATATAGAAAATTCTACAGATCCACTAAAAATCTATTAGAACCACTAAATGAATTAAACAAAATGCAAGTTACAAGGTCAACATACAAAAACCAATTGTTTTCCAATATACTTGCAATGAGCAATTCAGAAGTGAAATTAATATAACAATTCCATTTATCATATCATGAAAAAGAATAAAATACTCAGGAATGCACTCAATTAAAGAAACGCAAATGTATACTCTGAAAGCTACAAAACTTTGTTGAAAATAAAAAATATCTAAATAAATTAAAAAACAGTCCATGCTCATGAATCAGAAGACTTAATACAATTAAGATAGCAATGTCCCTCAAATTGATCCACAGATTCAGTGCAATCTCTACCAGAATCCCAGTTGACTTTGTAGAAGTGGTTAAGCTGATTCCAAAGTTCATACAGAATTGCAAAAGACTCAGAATAGACACAATAACCTTAAGAATAACAAAGTAGGTGGATTCACACTTCCCAATTTCAAAACATACTACAAAGCAATGATAATCAAGACAGTGTGGTACTGGCATAGGGATAGACATATAGATAAATGCAATAGAACTGATAATCCAAATACAGACACATATGTCCATGGTCAACTGATTTTCTTTTTTTGAGGAACATTAGCCCTGAGCTAACTGCTTCCAATCCTCCTCTTTTTGCTGAGAAAGTCTTGCCCTGAGCTAACATCAGTGCCCATCTTAGTCTACTTTATATGTGGGATGCCTACCACAGCATGGCATGCCAAGCGGTGCCATGTCCACACCCGGGATCTGAACTGGTGAACCCTGGGCCACCGAAGCTGAACGTGCACACTTAACCACTGCGCCACCGGGCCGGCCATGGTCAACTGATTTTTAACGAAGGTGTTAACACTATTCAATGGGGAAAGTAACATCTTTTCTTGGAAAGGTGCTGAAACAACTAGATAACCACATATGAAATAATGAAGTTTGCCCTTTTCTCATATCATATAAAAATACCCACTAGATGAGGCCAGTCAAGTAGCAAAGTGGTTTGATTCGTGCACTCCGCTTTGGTGTTCCAGGGCTCGTGGGTTCAGATCCTGGGTGCAGACCTACACACTGCTCATCAAGCCATGCTGTGGTGGTGTCCCATAAATAAAACAGAGGAATATTGGCACACATGTTAGCTCAGGGACAATCTTCCTCAAGTAAAAGGAGGAAGGTTGGCAACAGATGTTAGCTCATGGCCAATCTTCCTCACCAAACAAAAAAGAAAAGAAAACAAGAAAAATAACCCCTAAGACAGCTAAACTTAAAAAAATAAATAAAAAATACAACAACAAGTTGGCAAGGATATAGGGAAATTGCACCCTCATACATTGCTGATAGGAATGTCAAATGGTGCAGCCACTTTGAAAAACAGTCTGGTTGCTCATTGAATGATTAAATGTAGAATCACCATATGACTCAAGCAATATTACCCCTAGGTATATACACAATAGAAATGAAAATCTATGTCAACATAAACTTCTACATGAATATTTGTAGTAACATTATTCATCATATTCAAAAGGCAGAAACATTCCAAATGTTTAACAATTGATGAAGGGATAAACAGATATGGTATATCCATTCAATAAAATATTATTCACCACTAAATTGAATGAAATACTGATACATTTCACAAGATAGATGAACTTTGAAGCATCACACTTAGTGAAAGAAGCCAGTCACCAAAGACCAAATATTACATAATTAGTTTTATATTAAATATCCATAATGGGGGAATCGATAGAACTAGAAAGTAGATTAGAGATTGCTTAGAGTTGTGGTAAATGGGGAATGGAGGGGGAGTGGTAGCTAAAAGGTATGAAATATTTTTGAAGTGATGAAAATTGACTGTAGTGATGGTTGCACGTATATGTGAACATGCCAAAAATCATTGGTTTGTACACTTTAAACAGTGAATTTTATGGTCTGAATGCATGATATGTAAAATATATTTCAATAAAACTTGAGGATTATCTGATTTTCTGTTTAGCTAACCTGGTTTTCTGAGTTTCCTTTCTTCTCAATAAATTAGCCGTTGGCTAACTGCTGCCAATCCTCCCCTTTTTTGCTGAGGAAGCCTGGCCCTGAGTTAATATCCGTGCCTATCTTCCTCTACTTTATATGTGGGATGCCTACCACAGCACGGCTTGCCAAGCAGTGCCGTGTGCACACCCGGGATTCAAACTAGCGAACCCTGTGACGGCAAAGCGGAACACGTGAACTTAACTGCTGTGCCACTGGGCCAGCCCCCAATGAACCTCAATTCTTAATACACACCTTGTGAAGATTTGGAATTCGTTCTGACCCCTTGAACATGAGATGATATCCCAGGTTCATCAAGATAGTGACACAGGTCATTCCTGACTTCAGTCCCCATTATAAGAATACCAACTAACAACTATTAATAAACAAGATAACATTTAGAAAAATCTCAGAATCTGAGAGTGAGGCTTAAGTGATCCAGTGAATGACAGAGACCAGGAAGGACTGCGTTAGAAGGATAACAGGAATCATTTCACTTTGAACCCTTGTCCTTCCCCTAGTCTGACATAGCACCACACTGAGAAGTCTCCCCTGGTCCATAGTTTATCCAATGGGAAAAAGAGTGCCCAGTGTGGACATCCAAATCCCCCAGGACTGAAGGATACTTCTTGAGAGGCCCACTCTGGTCATGCCTCATGTGAGTCACTGAGGGAACGTGGGAGGCCTAACTGCTGGGAATCAGCTAGAAATGGAGAAGTGGAATGAAGCTTACTGCAACCAATGATTAGATCTTGGTGAACTGCATTCTTCCTCGCAGCAGCAACCAAGCAGAGATTTCAGCTAGCTGCCCTGCCATCTTCAGAGCTGAACCAGTAGCTTCCTCTGGCCAGAGAGCTTGGTGGGCATTTCTTCCTGATTTGCATTCCCAGTCAGGGAACTATATTGGCCATAGAGCCCATTCTACAGCTCTGCCAAGACAAGGCAGCAAATTTGAAAACCCATTCATCTGCTGAGTATAGCCTCTAGTACTGCCCGAACAGGAAGCCTGGCCAAAGAACCTGGATAGCTCCATAATCCATCTTACAAGTGCAATTTCAGTGGTCTCTATGCAAAGATCTCAGCTAGTAACTCTGCTCATCTGTAGTCAAATAAGTGGCCCTGTATGGCCAGAGTGCTTGGTGGAAAGTGCTGACTGATTCAGGTCTCAGTCAATAAGCCATAGTAGCCATGGAGCTTGTTCTATGGCTCTGTCTGGGCAGGGAAGCAAATCTGAAGTTCTATTCAACTGCAGACTAGATCCTTTAATCCCACCTGACCGAGAAGCTAGGCAGGGAAATTGGACATCTGTGGACCCCATCCTACAGCTATACTAGCACTGGCACCAAAGCAGAGATCCCAGCCAGTGGCTCTGCCCATCTAAAAAGCAGAACCGGTGGCCTCATTTGGCCAGGTAGCTCAATTAGCAGTTCTGCCTGATTCGAGTCCCAAGCCAATAAGCTTTATCAGCTGTGAAGCCTGTTCTTCAATGCTGCCTAGGTAAAAAAGAAAATTTGCAGCATCTTGAAAATGCTGAGTATATCTTCCAATCCTACAAATCCAAGAAGCCAGGCCAAAACACCTGAGCAACAACAGAGACCATCCAACAGCTGCACTTGGGCTGAGAGCCAGTCCAGCATTTCTGTCCAACCCTTAAGCATAACCTCTGGCGCCATATAATTAGGAGATTGGATAGTAACCCTGAACAGCCTCAGAATCCAGCCTATGATATCACCCAGCTGAAATGCCCAGTCAACAGTCCCACCCCACAGCAGAGCCAAGTTTATGAGCTTTGCTCAATTGCTGACCACAGCCTGTGGCCTTGCCCAGGCAGGGAGCCTGACCAGTGATGCCACCCAATCTTGGAGCATAGTCTGTGCCCCAGATGAAGAAGCCTGGAAAGTGACCCTGACTGACCACAGAGCACTATAGAGCACCACAGAGTCTATAGCCCCACACTACTGCAGATTACAGCTGGAGGCCCCTTCTAACCAAAAACCCCAGCCAGTGACCTTTCCCAACAGTACAGCATAGCCAGTGGCCTGTCTGATCATAAAGTCAATTCTGCAGCCCCAGCCAAGTTCAGGGAACAGCCTACATTGCTACCTGATTGTAGAATACAGCCTCCGACTTGTCCAACTGCAAAGCCCTCCTTGTGGCCTCACCTGAACACAAAGTCCAGCCACTGGCATCATCTGGTTTGGGGAGCACAGCTTGGATCCTGCCTCAACAGGCACAATTGTAGAGCCCAGGCTATATTCCTGCTCAACCATGGAGTCCAAATAGTGGTACCACACTGCCATGGAACATAGCTTGCAATCTTGCCTCATTAGAGGTGATTGCAGAAACCAGCTAGTGTCCCTACCTGACGCTGGAGCACAGCCAGGAGCCCCATCTGATCAGGTAGTCCACTGAGCAGCCCCACTAGAATTTGGGGCCCAGTTATCAGGCCGGTCCAACTGTGGAGCTCTGCCAGATGCACCCCCTGTAACCTCAGAGCACAGGTAGTGATTTCATCCAAATACAGACCACAGTAGCAAGACCCATTTGCTCATGGTCACTACCAGGTGACCCATTTATAACCTTAAACTGAGTTGACTGGCAGAGGTCTATTCCTAATGAAGTAAGCCTGTAAATCATGTAAGAGGAGACTGCTTACTCAAATGCACAGATTACCAATCCAAGGAATCAAGGCTCATGATACATCAGGTAAACATGACAATACCAAGTGAAACTAATAGAGCTATAATAACTGACCCTAAAGAAATGGAGACCTATGAACTACCAGATAGAGAATTCAGAATAATCCTTTTAAACAAGTTTAGTGAATGACAAGAACACACAAACAGAAAACTAACTGAAATTAGGAAAAATGCATAAACAAAACGAGAAGTTCATCAAAGAAATAGAAACCATACAAAAAAAAAAACTCAAACAGAAATTTTAGAGATGAAGAAAATAATTAATGAACTAAAGAATTCAGTCAAGAGCTTCAACAACAGACTCAATCAAGCAGAAGAATGAATCAGTGAACTGAAAGATAGGCCATTTAAAATTTTCCATTTAGAGAAGAAAAAAGAAAAAAGAATGAAAAAGAGTGAAGAAAGCCTATAGGACATACAAGACACCAGCAAGAAAAGCAGCAAATGTATTATTGGAATCTCAGAAGGACAGGAGAAAGAGAAAGGGACAGAAAGTCAACTTCAAGCAATAATGGCTGTAAATTTACCAAACTTGGGGAGAGAAGTGGATATCCAGATTTATTAGGACCAAAGGAACCCAAATAGATTGAAAAGAGTTACACTAAGATGCATTACAATTAAGCTGTCAAAAGTTAAAGACAAAGAGGGAATTTTGAAAACAGCAACAGAAAAACAAATTGTAACATGCAAGGGAATTCCCATATGACCGTATGCAGATTTCTCAATAGAAAATTTGCAGGCCAGAAGAGAGTATGATGATATATTTAAAATCATGAAAGAAAAAAAAATATTCAACCAAGAATACTATACCTGGAAAAGCTGTACTACAGAAATGAAAGAGAGAGAAAGACTTTCACAAATAAACAAAAACTAATGGACATCATCCCCACTAGATCTAGCTTAAAAGAAATGATAAGGAGTATTCTTCAAGTGGAAATAAAAAGATGCCAAAAACATGAATGCGAAAAACTCACTGGTAATGGTAAATATATAGTCAAATTCATATTCTGTAATATTGTAATGATAGTGCATGAATCATTTACAACTATATCTTAAAGATTAGAAAACAAAACTATTAAAAATAAATATAGCTACAATGATTTGTAACTGAATCTACAATATAAAAAATATGCAAATTGTAACATCAGTAACCTAAAATGTGAGGGGAGAAGAAGTAAACCTATAGTTTTTGTATGTTACTGAAGTTACCAGTTTAAAATTAGATATTACAAATATAAATTTTATGTAAGCCTTCTGTTAAGAAGAAAAATCTTTAGTAGATATACAAAAGATCATGATAAAGAGGTCAAAGCATATCATCCAATTACAAAAGAAGATAGCAGTAGAGGAAGTAGGAAACAAAGGATCTACAAAATAGTCAGAAAACAACAAAGATGGGAATAGCAAGCCTTTATCTATCAATAATTAATTTAAATTAAATGGATTAAATCCTCCAATGAAAAGACATAGAATGGCTAAATAGATAAAGAAACAGGACCTAACAACATGTTGCCTGTAAGAGACTCACTTTACCTTTAAGGACACACATAGAATGAGAATAGGAAAATATAATTCAAGCAAATGATAACCGAAAGAAAGCAGGGTTAGCTATACTTGTATTAGACAAAATAGACTTTAAGCTAAAAATGGTTAAAAGAGACAAAGAAGGTCATTACATAGTGGTAAAGGAGTCAATTGATCACGAAGATGCAATAATTGTCAACACTTATGCAGCCAACATTGGAGAACCTGAATATATGAAGCAAATACTAATGCAACTAAAAGGAGAATTAACCAGTAAAACAGTAACAGTTGTAGACTTTTATATTCCATTCTCAATAGTGGATAGATCATCCAGACAGAAAACCATCAAGTAAACAGTGGATTTTAACGATACTATAGAAAAAATAGAATTAGAAGACATTTGCAAAACATTGCATCCCTAGTAACAGAGTACACATTATTCTCAAATGCAAGAAACATTCTGTAGGAGAGATCATATGTTAGACCAGGAAACAAGTCTCAACCAATTCAGGAAGAATATCAAGTATCTTTTATGACCATGACTATATGAATCTGGAAATCAATAACAAATTAAAGGCAGAAAATTCACAAAAACATGAAAAGTAAACACACACTCCTAACAACCAATGAGTCATATCCTCATATGTGGAACGTACAGTATTATTCCTTCTGTGACTGGCTTTGTTTTACTTAGAATAATGTGTTACAGATTCATGTTATTGCAAATGGCAGTATTTCCTTCTTTTTTAAGGTTCAATAATATTCCAATGTATGGATTTACTATATTTATTAATTAATCTGTGTTGGACACTGAGAATACAATAGGGGTTGCCAGTGTCTAGGGGGATGAGAGAAATTGAGAATTGTTTTTCAATGGGTATAAAGTTTCAGTTGTGCAAGATGAATAATTTCTAGAGATCTCTTGTCTAACACAGTGCTTATAATTAAGAATATGGCATTGTGCACTTCAAAATTTGCTGAGGACAGATCTTATATGTCTTACCACAAAACAAATCAAAATAAAAAACAAAGGCAAAAAAACAAACAAAAGGACAGAAGGAAACTTTTAGAGGTGCTAAATATGTTTATGACCCTGACTGTGGTGATGGCGTAACAGCTGTTTTTATATATTCAAACTCATCAAGTTGTGCATATAATATGTACAGTTCTTTCTATATAAATTACATCTCAATAAAGCTATTTAAACAAACAAAGAAACATAAAAACACAAATGGAAACAGGAATTTCCCCTTGCAGGAGAATCAATAAATGTATGAAAGAAAAAATGAAAATGTAAGAGGCTTGACTAATGACACAGAACAGAGGAAGAGTCAGTACTCACGCTCCTGTTGGGTATGTATACAATAGCAGTGTTGTCTGTCTGCCCTGTAGAACCCCCAGGAGCCCATGGGTTCTGGGAGGGCTATAAAGATGCATGAAATGTGGAAGTAAGAAAAAGAAAATAGATACTAATTTAATGCTTTTATATGAAACAGTAGACCTCATCGTGTCCTTTACATATGTCCAACCACAAAGCTCAACACCCAGATGTTAGCCCCAGGCCACTACAACAAACGTTTATTCTTTATAACTTTATAAAAGCTAAACTAGTGGTTGTCAGCATCACAGAACTATGTCCTCCCAACCTGCATGAAAGATGAGTAAGCTTACTTTCTGGCTCCCTCTAGGCTCATCCTAAAAAGAATCTTATCAATTGACAAGAACAAAGAACTCCCAGTCAGCATTTCAATCATCTCAGTCTTGAATATGAGTGGAAAATTAAGAATCATAAGACATTTGGTAAAGCGTAGGAGAAAGAAATAGAGATGAACCAATATAAAAAGCACTGTGGGAAGAAACCGATTTCTGAGGAAGAGAAATAACAAAATACATTATTAACAAAACGTATTATTAGTATAAACACACGTGTTTAGCATAAACCCATAATATTATACATTAGTAAAGAAGTCTTTAAGATTCTAACATTTTTATTTTAGCTATACCATGTGCGAAGCAACCTCTTTGCCTCTTTATATACATAATACATACGTACATATAGAAGGGGATCTGCACTATCCATATACATACACTTCCTTTATTATTCCCTGCAATTCTCTTAGCTGGAGGCCATTACGGGGCTTACAAAGACACACCTAGTTCGAATTTGTGACTTTGTATCCTTTCTCTTCTCATTAATAAAAAAACATACTAATTACCTTACCAAGGGTCTTAGATTGTCTAGGATCTTTAGAGCACTTATATTTTCTTCCAGAAACTTGTTTAACATTTGAAAATTTAAATTTCACTGCATATTTCACATGCTAAACAGCTAATTTTTCTGAGAACTGTTTAAGTACTTTTCAGTTATGAGCCTATTTCATTCTTCCAATAAACCAATGACATATGGTACACTTACCCCTCTTTAGAGATACGGCAACCAAGGCAAAGTCAGTCTAAATAAAATGACCTTAGGCAGAGCCAGGTTTCCATCCCTGGTGTACTGATGCCAAAAGCTTAGTCTCTAACGGCTTTGATACTCTGCCTCTAACATAGAGCCCCACACATCTGAAGGGCTGACTGAATCTTCAGACAATCTGCACTGAGTTCCTCTACAGAATCCCTACATAACTAAGTCCTAGACGCATATAACATTTTCATATTCTTAATGCTTATTATTTCTTCTCGGTACACTTGCTCCAACGTTATGTGTTAGTTTTGGTTTTTCTCTGAACATGTTTCTTCAGGGATCGTTTTATGAGCTATGCAGTTTTGCTCTGTAGGGCAGTAGAGCAGACTGTTGTGATAACAGTCTCCAGAGTCGTATTAGTTCAGTTCAACCCTGTGTTCACCTCTTAAATATTGTTTCATCGTGGGGAAAATCACTTAACTTTCTTTATAAATCAGTCAGGTCAAGTGAAAAACATGATTCAAATTTAAGTCAGCTCATGGACTTCGTGGGTAATTAAGTTATATAGCTCCTATAAACCAATGGGAATAATGTCTGGCACATCATAAGCATTCAGTAAATATTATCTATTACTATTAATATAATTATTATTGTTATTGTTGATCAGAGAACTATTCTGTCTCTAGAACTTTGGCAAAGGCTTTATAAACAGACGCTTTGGTTTTCAAAAATTGAGCACTGGGGATAGGCTAGTTTGAATATAACCTATAGGCAGTCTGATTATATCAGTGAAAAATTTGCCTTACTAATGTAACACACATTAACTTCATCTCTACATTGTTCTCTTTCAAGTGACCAGGAGAAGTTGGCTGTCTCATCTCCTTGGGTGTTGAGTATCACTACCAGGTTCTCCGGTCTACATGGCTCACCATGAATGCTGTTTTGTTGTTTCAGCCTACACCAGCCAGGAAACTTATGCTTAACGTCAATCTGAGATTGAGAAAAAGCACTGTGTTAGGACGGCGTTCCTCTGTTTTTTGTTTTTTTAATTGAACCTTTTATTTTGAGATCATTATAGATTCTCATGCAGTTCTAAAAATAATTCAGAGAGAATCTTTGTACCTTTTACCTAGTTTCCCTGAATTGTAACATCTTGCAAAAATATAGTATAATATTATAAAGAGGTGGTTATTGACATTTTCTGTGAAGATACTGAACAATCTCATCACCACAAGGATCCCTGGTATTAGCCTGTTACAGTCACACCATTACCCTCCTTGTCTTTGATCCCTGGCAAATAATAATCTGTTCACCCTGTCTATATTGTTGTTAACTAAGGAATTATGTATAAAAGGAATCATACTATAGATGATCTTTCAGGATTTATTTAAATTTTTACTCAGCATAATTCATCCAAGTTATTATTGTGTACGGTTCATTACTTTTATTGCTGAGTATTATTCCGTAGCATGGATGTATCACAGCTTGTTTAACAATACACCCACTGAAGTGCATTTTAGCTGTTTCCAAGTTTTGGCTCTTAAAGATCAAATTTCTATAAATGTTCATATAGAAGTTTTTATGTACATAAATTTTAATTTCTCTGGGATGTATATGAAAAAGTTCAATTGATGGTAGGTCATTTGGTAGTTGCATATTTAGTTGTTTAAGTAACTGCAAAATTGTTTTATGGAGTGGCTATGTGATTTTTTTATCTCCACCCTCAATGAAAGAGATTTCTTGTTGCTACACATCCTCACCAGGTTGTGATATTGTCAGTTTTCTTGGAGTGTATCTGTTCTAATAAGGTGTGTAGTAGTATCTCATGGTTGTTTTGAATTGCAATTCCCTAAGGACGTATGATACTGAGAGTCTTTTCATATGCTTATTTGTATATCTGTATATCTTCAGTGGTGAGTTGTCTATCCAGACTTTTGCCCATTTTTTTTAAAAAAATGAGACATTTTAGTTATTTTGGAGTTTTAAGATTTCCTTGTCTATGTTGGATGCAAGTTTTTATCAGATAACTGTTTTTTTATAAGTCTGTGGCTTCTCTTTTCATTTGCTCAGCAGTGTCTTTCACAGTGCAAACATTTTAACTGCAATAAAGTCAAAATTGTTAGTTTACCTTTTATGGATACATTTGGCATTGTCTAAAAAGTCATGGCCAAACTCAAGGTAACCTAGATTATCACCTACATTATCCTCTAAATGTTTATTTTTTTTCCATTTTCCATTTAGATCTATGATCCATTTTGAGTTAATTTTGTGAAAGGAGTAAGTTTATGTATAGATTCTTCCTTTTTTTTTGCCTGTGGATGGTCACTTGGTCTAGCACCATTTGTCAAAAAGTCTCTTTTCCACATTGAATCGCCTTTGCTTCAATGTCGAAGATCAGTTGATTATAGTTTTACAACTCCAGTTGACTATTTCCGGACTCTCAATCCTGTTCCATTGATCTATTTGTCTGTTAGTTTGGCAATACAACACTCTCTTGACTGTTGTAACTTAATAGTAAGTCTTGAAGACTTGAAGTATCATTTCTCTAATGTTTTTCTTCTTCACTATCGCTTTGGCTATTCTCTGTTTTTCACCTTTCCACATACATTTTAGGATCAGTTTGTTGACGTACACAAAATATGTTGATGAGATTTTGATTGGGACTGTATTAAATCTACAGAAAAAATTGGAAAGAACTGACATCTTAACGATATTCATTCTTTTTCTCATTGAACATAGACTATCTCTTCATTTATTTGCATGTTCTTTGATTTCTTTCATCAGAGTTTGTCATTTCCCTCATATAGATCTTGTCTGTATTTTGTCAGATTTCTACCTAATTATTTCCTTTTTGGGAGTGCTAATGGACATGCTGCTGTATTTTTAGTGTCAAAATCCAATTGTTGATTGCTAATGCAGGTATATCTCAAAGATAGCGCAGGTTTTGATTCAGACCACCACAATAAAGTGAATATCCCAATAAAGTGAGTAACACAAAATTTTTGGGGTCCCCGTGCATATAAAAGTTATATTTACACTATACAGTAGTCTGTGTGTTCAATAGCATTACATCTAAAAACACAATGTACATGCTTTAATTAAGAATACTTTATTGATAAAGATGATAATCATCATTTGAGCCTTCAATGAGTCATAATCTTTTTGCTAGTGGAGAGTCTTATAAAAAATGCATTATCTGTGAAGCAGAATAAAGTGCAGTACAATAAAACAAAGTATGCCTATATACAGGAAGGGAACTGACTTCTTTTTTATTGAGTTCATGATAGTTTATAATATTGTGAAATTTTAGTTGTACATTATTACTAGTCTGTCACCATGTGAGTGCTGCCCTTCACCCCCTGTGTCCATGCCCCACCCCCTTCCCCCAGTAACCACTGGACTGTTCTTTTTGTCCATTTGTTTGTTTATCTTCCACATATGCCTGAAATCATAAAGTGTTTGTCTTTATCTGTCTGGCTTATTTTACTTAACATAATACCCTCAAGGTCCATCCATGGTGTTGCGACTGAGACAATTTTGTCTTTTTTATGCCTGCATAGTATTCCATCTTATATATACGCCACATCTGCTTTATCCAATCATCTATCAGTGAGCACTTGGGTTGCTTCTATGTCTTGGCTATTGTGAATAATGCTGCAATGAACATAGGGGTGCATAAGTCACTTTGAATTGTTGATTTTGAATTCTTTGGATAGATAATCAGTAGTGGGATAGCTGGGTCACATGATAGTTCTAATTTTAGTTTTTTGAGAAATCTTTGTAGTGTTTTCCATACTGGCTGCATCAGCTTGCATTACCAGCAGCAGTGTATGAGACTTGCATTTTCTCCATAACCTCTCCAACTCTTGTTACTTTTTGCCCTAGTGATTATAGTCATTTTACTGGTTGTAAGGTGATATCTTAGTGTAGTTGTGATTTGATTTCCCTGATGATTAGTAATGTTGAACATCTTTTCATGTACCTATTGGCCATCTATATGTCTTCTTTCGGGAAACCTCTCTTCATATCCTCTGCTCATTTTTCGATCAATTTTTTTTTGTTGTTCAATTCTGTGAGTACGTTATATATCATGGAGATTAACCCCTTGTAAGATGTTATTTGAAAATATTTTCTCCCAATTGCTGGGTTGTCGTTTTGTTTTGATATTGGTTTCCTTTGCCTGTGAAAGCTCTTAATCTGATGAAGTCCCACTTATTTATTATTTCTTTTGTTTCCCTGGTGTAACAAGACATGGTATTTGAAAAGATGCTTTTAGGATTAATGTCAAAGAATGTAATGCCTATATTTTCTTCTGTGAGTTTTATGGTTTCAGGTCTTACATTGAAGTCTAATCCATTTTGAGTTTAGTTTTGTGTATGGCATAAGATAATGGTCTACTGTCATTCTTTTATGTGTGGTTGTCCAGTTTTCCCAACATCATTTATTGAAGAGGGTATCTTTTCTCCATTGTATATTCTTAGCAACTTTGTTGCAGATTAGCTGTCTCAAGATGTGTAGTTTTATTTCTGGGCTTTCAATTCTGTTCCATTGATCTGTGTGCCTGTTTTTGCACCAGTACCATACTGTTTTGATTACAATACCTTTGTAGTACATTTTGAAGTTGGGGATTGTGATGCTTCCTGCTTTGTTCCTTTTTCTCAGGATTTCTTTAGCTCTTTGGGGTCTTTTGTTGTCCCATATGAATTTTAGGATTCTTTGTTCTAAATCTGTGAAGAATGTCATTGGGATTCTGATTGGGACTGCATTGAATCTGTAGATTGCTTTTGGGAGTATGGACATTTTAACTATGTGTATTCTTCTTATCCACGTGCATGGAATATCTTTCCATTTCTTTATGTCATCATCCATTTCTTTCAGTAATGTCTTATAGTTTTCCTTGTATAAGTCTTTCATCTCCTTGGTTAAATTTAGTCCTAGATATTTTATTATTTTTGTTGTCATTGTAAATGGTATTCTATTCTTGAGTTCTCTTTCTGTTAGTTCATTATTAGAGTATAGAAATGCAACAGGATTTTGTAAGTTGATTTTGTAACCTATAACTTTACTGTAGTTGTTAATTATTTCTAATAGTTTTCCAATGGATTCTTTAGGGTTTTCTATGTATAAAATCATGTCATCAGCAAACAGTGAGAGTTTCACTTCTTCCTTGCCAATTTGGATTGCTTTTATTTCTTTTTCTTGCCTAATTTCTCTGGCCAAAACCTCTAGTAAAATGTTGAATGAGTAGTGAGAGTGGTCACCCTTGTCTATTTCCTGTTCTTTAAGGGATGGCATTCAGTTTTTCCCCACTGAGTATTATGTTGGCAGTGAGATTGTCATATATGTCCTTTATCATGTTAAAGTAATTTCCTTCTATCCCTATTTTGTTAAGTGTTTTTATCAAAAATGGCTGTTGGATCTTGTCAAGTGCTTTCTCTGCATCTATTGGGATGATCATGTGATCTTTACTACTCATTTTGTCAATGTAATGTATCACATTGATTGATTTGCAGATATTGAATCATCCCTGTGTCCCTGGTATAAATCTCACTTGATCATGGTGTATGATCTCTTTAATGTATTGCTGTATTTGGGTTGCCGACATTTTGTTGAAGATTTTGCATCTATGTTCATCAGCAATAATGGCTGGTAGCTTTCCTTTTTTTTGATGTCCTTGTCAGGCTTTGGTATCAGGGTGACGTTGGCCTCATAGAATGAGTTAGGAAGGATTCCGTCTTCCCTAATTTTTTGGAATAGTTTGAGAAGGATGGGTACCAAATCTTCTTTGAATATTCAGACTTTTATTTTTAGGGATGTTTTTGATTACTGTTTCAATCTCTTTACTTGTGATTGGTCTATTCAGATTATCTATTTCTTCTTGATTTGGCTTTGCGAGGGTGTAAGAGTCTAAGAATTTATCCATTTGTTCTACATTGTCCACTTTGTTGGTATATAGCTTTTCATAGCATTCTCTTATAGTCTTTTGTTTTTCTGTGGTATCTGTTGTTATTGCTCCTCTTTAATTCCTAATTTTATTTATTTGAGCCTTCTGTCTTTTTGACATTGTAAGTCTGGCTGGGGTTTTGTCAACTTTGTTTATCCTCTCAAAGAACAAGTGCTTTGCTTCATTGATCTTTTCTACTGTCCTTTTACTTTCAATTGCATTTATTTCCACTCTGAGTTTTATTATTTCCCTCCGTCTGCCGACTTTGGACTTTGTTTGTTCTTCATTTTCCTAATTCAGTTAGGTGTAGTTTTAGATTGTTTTTTGAGATTTTTTTGTTTGTTAAGGTGAATCTGTTTTGCCATGAATTTCCCTCTTAATATTGCTTTTGTTGCATACCATATGAGTTGGTATGGTATGTTTTCATTTTCATTTGTCTCCAGATAGTTTTTTTAATTTCTCCTTTAACTTCTTCAATGATCCATTGGTTGTTCGGTAGCATGTTGTTTAGTCTCCACATCTTTTCCATTTCTTAGTTTTTTTCTTGTAGTTGATTTATAGTTTCATGGCACTTTTGTCAGAAAACATGCTTGTATTGTTTAAACCTTCTTAAACTTATTGAGGTTTGCCTTGATTCCCAACATATAGTCTATCCTTGAAAATGTCCTATTCACACTTGAGAATAATGTGTATTTTGTTGTTTTGGGATGCAGTGTTCTATATATGTCTATTAAGTCCATCTGGTCTAACTTTTCATTTAATTCAACTGTATCCTTGTTGATTTTTCTGTCTGGATGATCTATCCATTGATGTAAGTGGAGTGTTGAGGTCCCCTACTATTATTGTGTTGTTGTTAACATCTCATTTTAAGTTGATTAATAGTTCCTTTATGTACTTTGGTGTTCTTGCGTCAGGTGCATAGATATAAGTGTTACGTCTTCTTGGTGGAGTGTCGCTTTGATCAATATATAGTGCCCCTCTTTGTCTCTCTTTACCTGTCTTATCTTGGAATCTCCTTTATCTGATATAAGTACTGCAACACTTACGTTATTTTGTTTTCCATTAGCTTGGAGTATTGTCTTCTATCCCTTCCCTCTGAGACTGTGATTTTCATTGGACCTGAGATGTGTTTCCTGGAGGCAGCATATCACTGGGTCTTGTCCTTTAATCCATCTTGCCACTCTATATCTTTTTATTGGAGAATTCAATCCATTTACATTTAGAGTGATTATTGATATATGAGGGCTTAATGCTGCCATTTTATTGCTCATTTTCTGGTTCTCCTGCATTTCTTTTTTTGTCATTCCATGTATGCCAGTGATTATTAACCCTTCCTGTGTCAGGGGCGGCTACACCATTGTATGTTCTTTTCTCCTTTGTTGAAAATTAGCTGTCCCTAGATGTGTGCATTTATTTCTGGGCCCTCAATTCTGTTCCATTGATCTGTGTGTCTCTTTTCTGCTTGCTGTTGTAATTGCTATGGCTTTGTAGTATACTTTGAAGTAAGAGATTATGAGGTGTCCATCTTTGTTATTTTTCTCAGAGTTGCTTTGGTTATTAGTGGTTTTTTGTTATTCTATATAAATTTTAGGATTCTTTGTTCTATTTCCATGAAAAATGTAATTGGGACTTTTATAGGGATTACATTGAATCTGTAGATTGCTTTAAGTTAAATGGGCATTTTTCCTGTGTTAATTCTCCCAATCTGTGAGCATGGAATAGCTTTCCATTTCTTTATGTCTTCTTCCATTTTTTTTACAACAATGTCTTATATGTCTCAGCATACACATCTTTTATCTCTTTGGTTAAATTTATTCCTTGGTATTTCATTCCTCTTTTTGTGATTGTGTTCTTGATTTCTCTTTCTGCTATTTTGTTGGTAGTGTATAGAATCACAACTTCTTTTTCCATGTTAATTTTGTACCTTGCAACTTTATTGTATTTTTTAATTATTTCCAATAGTTTTTTTGGTGGATCTTTAGGGTTTTCTACATATAAAATTATGTCATCCACAAATAGTGACACTTTTACTTCTTCCTTCACAATTTGGATTCCTTTTATTTTGTTTTCTTTATTTTATTTTTCATAAAATGTGGGGTGGGAGTAAAAATGTAGGGCAAACTTAAGAGATTATCAACTTAATATAGATTGCTATATACATAGGTTGTTATATATGAATCTCATGGTAACCACAAACAAAAATCTTTAATAAAACCACAAAAAATAGAGAGGGACCAGCCCAGTGGTGCAGTGGTTAAGTTTGGCATGCTCTGCTTCCATGGCCTGGGGTTCACAGGTTCACATCCCTGGCATGGACCTACACTACTTGATAAGCTATGCTGTAGTGGTGACTTATATATAAAATAGTGGTAGATTACCACAGATGTTAGCACAGGGCTAATCTTCCTCACTAAAACATAAATAAAGAAAGAAAGAAAAAATAAAGTAAAGAAATCCAAACACAACACAAAAGAAAGTCACCATGGGAAGAGAGCAAGAGAAGAAATAAAAAACAAAGAAGAACTGCAAATACACCAGAAAACAAGTAAAGTGGGAATACACACATACTTATCAATAGTTAATTTAAATTAACTAAATGTTTCAATAAAAAGACATGGTATGACTGAGTGGATAAAATAAAGACATTTATACTACCTACAATAGACACACTTTAGATTAATGACACTCAGACTGAATGTGAAGGAATAGGAAAAGATATTCCATGCAAATGGAAACAAAAATAAAGTTGGGATAGCAATACTTATGTCAGATGAACGGACTTTGAAACAAAAGCTGTAAAAGGAGACAAAAAAGGGCATTACATAATAATAAAAGGAAAAACCCAACAAGAAGGTATAACACTTGCAAATATCTATGCACCCAAGATAGGAGCACTTAAATTCATAAAGCAAATATTAATAGACATAAAGGGAGAAATTGACAGTAACATAAAAATAGTAGGACTTTAACACACCACTTACATCTATGGATAAATCATTCATTCTGAAAATCAATATGGAAACACTGGCCTTAAATGACACACATACAGAAAATTCCATCCAAAAATTGCAGACTACACATTTATTTCAAGTGCATATAGAACATCCTGCAGGATAGATCACATGTTGGGAAACAAAACAAGTCTCAGTAAATTTGAAAATATTGAAATCATCCTTTTTGACCACAACAGTACAAAACTAGAAACCAACTACAAGAAGAAAACTGAAAAAGTCACAAATATGTGGACATTAAACAAACTGCTACTGAAAAGCTCTTGTGTCAATGAAGAAGTCAACAGAGAAATAAAACAGTGCCTGGAGACAAGTGAAAATGAAAATATGACATACCAAAATATATGGGATACAGAAAAAGTGGTACTAACAGGGAAGTTTGTAGCAGTATAGCCTACCTCAAGAAACAATAAAAATATCAAAGAAACAATTTATCATAACACCTAAAGTAACTAGAGAAAGAACACAGTCCAAAATCAGTAAAAAGAAATAATAAAATTAGAGCAGAAATAAATAAAATAGAGATTAAAAAGATAATAGAAAAGCTCAGTGAAACTAAGAGCTGGTTCTTTGAAAAGATAAAAAAAAATTGACAAATCTTTAGTTAGACTTAATAAGACAAAAAGAGATAAACAGAAATAAAATCAGAAATGAAAGAGGAGACATTACAATGATACTACAGAAATCAAAGGTTATAAGAGAATATTGTGAAAATCTATATGCCAACAATTGGAAACCCTGAAAGGAATGGATAAATTCTTGGAATCATACAACCTTCCAAAACTGACTCAAGAAGAATTAGAGGATTTAAATAGACTGGTCACCTTTAAAGAGATTGAAACAATAAGAAAAAAATCTCCCAAAAAACAAAAGCCCAAGACCAGATGGCTTCCCTGCTGAATTCTATTCAACATTTAAGCAAGATTTAATGCCTATGCTACTCAAACTCCTCCAAAAAACTGAAGAGGTAGCACACTTCCTAATTCATTTTATGACACATTACCCTGATATCAAAATCAGACAGGGAAAAACAAAAAAGAAATTCAAAGGCCAACTTCACTGACAAACATAGATGCAAAAATTCTCAACAAAATATTAGCCAATTGAGTATAACAATACGTTAGAAGAATCATACATCACAATCAAATGACATTTATCCAATGGATGCCAGGATGGTTCAACGCCTGCAAATCAATCAAGGAGATACACTACATTAACAAAATGAAGAATAAAAATCACATGATCATCTCTGTGGATACAGAGAAAGCTTTTGACAATATACAATATCCACTTATGATAAAATTCTGAATAAAATGGGTATAGAAAGAAAGTACCTTAATATAAGAAGTCCATATTTGACAAATTTAGAGGTAACATCATCCTAGCTGTTAAAAACTGAAAGCTATCCCTTTAAGAACAGAAACAAAACAAGGATGCCCACTTTCACTACTCATATTTAACATAGTAGTGGAAGCTTTAGCCAGAGCAAATTTTACCTCTTTTAATTTTGTGTATTCCTTAAGTTCTTATTGCAGCTACAGATGGTTTTAGTACTTTTGTCTTTTGACCTTCATTCTAGATTTATAAGTGATTGATCTACTAACTTTACTTTAGAGTTGTGTTTACCAGTGTTATTTTTTCTTTGGTAATTTTCTGACTTCTATTTGCGGTCTTTTCTTTTCCACTTAAACAAGTTCTTTTAACATTTCTTGTAAACATGGGTTAGTGGTGATGAATTCCCTTAGTTTTTGCTTGTCTGGAAAACTCTTTATCTCTCCTTTCATTCTGAATGATTACCTTGCTGGATAGAGTATTCTTGGTTGTAGGGGTTTTTTTGTTCAACATTTAGAATACATCATGCCTCTCCCGTCAAGCCTGTAAGATTTCTGCTGAAAAGTCAGATGATAGTCTTATGGGAGTTCCCTCATAGGTAACTTACTTTTTCTCTTACAGCTTTTAAGAGTCTGTCTTTGTCTTTAAATCTTGTCATTTTAATTATAATGTGTCTTCGTGTGGGCTTCTTTGGGTTCATCTTCTTTGGTACTCACCATGCATCTCATATGTGGATATCTGTTTCCTTCCTCAGGTTAGGGAAGTTTTCAGCTATTATGCCTTCAAATAAGTTATCTGCCCCTTTGTCTCTCTCTTCTCCTTCTGAGACACATATAATGCAAATGTTAATATGCTTGTTGTTATCCCAGAAGTCCCTTAAATTGTCCTCCTTTATTTAAATTCATTTTTCTTTTCAGCTTGTGTGATTTCCTCTACTCTTTTGTCTAAATCACTGATCCATTCTTTTGTATCATCTACTCTGCTCTTGATTCCCTCTGGTGAACTTTTTATTCCAATGATTATATTCTTCATCTCTGATGGGTTATCTTTATATTTTCTAAATCTTTGTTGAAGTTCTCACTGTGTTCATCTATTCTTCTTTCAAATTTTTGGAGAATCCTTATTACAAGTAGTTTGTACTCAGTATTGGTAGATTGTTCTTCTGTGTTTTGTTTAGTTCTTTTTCTGAGCATTTGTCTTATTCTTTATTTAGGACAAATTCCTCTGCCTTCTCATTTTACCTACTTCTCTGTGCTTATTTCTCTATGTTAGGTAGATCAGCTGCATCTCTCAATCTTGGAAAAGTGGCCTTATGTAGGAGTTGTCTTATGGGGCCTAGCAGCATGGTCCCCTCTCATCACTGGTGCCAAATGCTCCATGTGTGCCCCTGTGTGGGCTGCATGTTCCCTTCTGTTATGGCATTGCCACAATTTCTGTGGGCACATAGACAAATGGAGCCCACCCTCGGCCCAGCTGGTGTGAGGCCTGACTATGTGTGGCTGCTGCAGGCACATTCTTGCTGGGTCAGGCCCCAGTATAGCTGGCTACAAGGCCTGTTAGCACACAACTGCTGTGACTTTGCTGATGAGTTGGTCAGCCCCTGTCATGACTGGTTGCATGGCCCAGCAGTGCGCAACTGTTGCTAGCTTGCTGGTGGGCAGGCCTGGTTTCTGGTGTGCTGATACTATAGCCGGAACTGCTGCTGGTTTACTGCTGGGCAGGACAAGCCCCTGGTGTGGCTGAATGTGCAGCCTGGTGGTGCCCAGCTGCTGCTAGCTTGCTGGTAGGTTGGGCAGGCCCCTGGTGCTGCTGGCTGAGTGGCTTGCAACTGCTGCTGGCTCACTGGTGGGTGGCACAGGCCTCTGGGATGGCTGGATGTGTGGTCCAGTGGTACACAACTTTCAGACATCCACATGGACAGGGAAGGTCCCTGGCGTGGGCTGTCTGTGTGACCAGGTGGTGCGCAACTGCCTCAAGCATACTAGTGGGTGAGGCAGGCCTCACACATGCTGGTGCATAACTGTTTCAAGCATCTTGGTGGGCAAAGCAGATCCCTTATGTGGCTGTTTGTGAGGCCTGGTGGCCCAAGACTGCCATGGGTTCACTGATGGGTGGGGCAGGCACTTGGCACAGGCCGCCTGTACCACCTGGTTGTGCACAATGCCTCGAGTGTGCTGGTGGGCAGGACAGGCTCCCCACGCTCATAGGCTAGAGGTAGAATTCCAAAATGGCACTGCCTAGCATCAACAGCAGCACAGCTAAACTAGGTCACAAAAATGACTGCTGCCAGTGTCTCAGTCCTTGGCGGTGGACCCAGCTGCCTCCTGCCTCTCTAGGATGTGCTCCAAGCTTAGTAAGGAAATCTCTTTTACCAATGGACTATGCACTTTTGTATCTTGTGTTTTCTTGCTGGTTTCCCAGTTAAGCGAGCCTGTGCATTGGCCCTTTAAGAGCAGGTTTTCCTTTCCCTGAAGTTCTATAGTTTTCCTGGGCATATTCCTCATTGGTTTTCAAAGCCAGGTGTTTTGGGGTCTCACCTCTCATGAGCTGGATCTGAGGGCTAGGGTGCCTAATGTGGAGCTTGAATCCCTGGCTCCTACAGGAAAAGCTCTGTACCCAACTCTGAAGAGTCATGGCTAGGATTTGTTTTTTCCCTCAGCAGGATTGTATCTCTGTCTCTTCCACCCTACTCAGTGTTATCCCTTGTTCTCTTCATCCAGTTTCTAGATCTCTCAGAGGAAATTACTCCACTTGTAGCTGTAGATTGGTTCTGTTTGTGGGAGGAGCTGAGCTCAGGATCCTTCAATACCACCATCTTCCAAACTTTGCCTGCCCATTTTCTAATTAGATCTCTATTTTGTCTGTTTCCTGCCAAGTTATGAGAGTTTTACATATTCTAGATACTAATCCTTTTTAGGATATATTGTTTGTCAGTATATTTTCTCAGTCTATAGCTTGTCTTTTTATCTTTTTCACATGGGCTTTTGCAGAGCATAAGTTTTTAATTTTGATATGTTGTAATTTTTCAATTATTTGTTTTATGGGTTATGCTTTTGATGTCAAGCCTTGCTTAGCTGTATATCTTAGATTTTCTAATTTCTTAATTTTAAAAGTTATAATTAATTACAATTATATGAACTATATATAATTAACTATGTATAAATTATATATATAATTATATATAATTATATATAAAAACTATAATATAATTATGGTTTTATGTTTATGTTTAAATTGATAACCCATTTTGCATTAATCTTTTATAAGGTGTGAAGTTGACATTTTTGCTTATGGATTTCGAATTGCTCCAGTACAGTTTCTTAAAGACGTTATCTGTCTACCATTGAATTAATTTTATTTCTTTCTCAAAAATCAATTTAACATATTTGTGTAGAACTACTTGTGTGTCCTCTATTCCACTTTGTTGATCTATATTATTATCCTTACACATTTACCACGTTTTGATTTCTATTGGTATAAGTCTTAATATTGAAAGCAATAATTCTCACTTTCTCTTTATTCACTTTTCAATATAAATTATAGAATATGTTCATCTATGTCTACAAAAATTCTTACTAGAGTTTTGATAGGAATTGTCTTAATCCTATAAATCAACTTGGGGAACATGCCATCTTTATTATGTTGAGTGTTCCACCCTATGCACAAGTTTTGTGTTTCTGTTTATTTATGTCTTCATTGATTTCATTCATCCACATTTGTAATTTTCAACACACGGATTCTGTACATGGTTTTATCGGCATATATCTAAATATTTTGTTTACTTTGGTGTGATCATAAAGGGTGTGTATTTTTTTTGGGGGGGGGGGGGAGATTAGCCCTGAACTAACATCCATGCCCATCTTCTTCTACTTTATATATGGAACACCTGCCACAGCATGGCTTGACAAGTGGTGCATAGGTCCGCACCAGGGATCCGAACTGGCTAACCATAGGCCACGAAAGCAGAATGTGCAAACTTAACTGCTGTGCCACCACGCTGGCCACAAATAGTTTGTATTTTTAGTTTTGGTGTCTGCTTGTTCACTGTTAGTATACAAAAATGCAATTGATTCTTACATGTTGAACATGTATCTAGTGAATTTTCAGATGTCATTTGTCAGTTTTAGGAGGGGTTTTCTTTCTGTTAGAGTACTTGGAATTTTCTGTGTAGACAATCATGTTATCTTCAACAGGAAAAATTTTATTCTTTCCTTTCCAATCTGTATGGCTTTTATTTCTTTTTCTTGCCTTACTGAACTGGGTAAAACTACTAGTACTTTGTTTTCAATAACACTACTAAGAGTGGACATTCTCATCTTGTTCCCAATCTTATAGGAAAAGCATTCAGTTTTTCAACTTAAATATGATACTGGCTATATATTTTTTGTTTGTTTTTGTTGTTTTTTGGGGAGCAGATATTCTTTATCAAGTTGAAGGAGTTCCCTTCTATTACTAGATTGCTGATAGTTTTTATTAACATCAGTAACGCATATTGGATTTTAACAAAATTGATTTGAATATGCCATCTTCATTGACGTGATCATATGATATTTCCTTCGTAGGCTGTTGATATGGTGGATTACTTGATTGTTTTTATAAATATCAAACCAGTCTTGCATACATGGCATAAATCTCACTTGGTCATGTTGTATAATTATTTTGATACATAGCTGGTTTGAATTTTCTGATATTTTGTTGATGATTTCTGTGTCTAAATTTACGAGATACATTTGTCTGTAGTTTTTCATTTTTTTCTTTGCTATCATTGTCTGTTTTAGGTATCAGAATAATACCAGAATCATACACTCAGTTGGGAAATATTTCCTCCTCTTCTATATTGTGGAAGCTATTTTGTAAATGGGACTTGTAGGTAGAGTCTGCTGGGTCTCACTGGATTAGTATTGTGATGTTACAAGTTTTGTTCTCTTCTGGAGGCTCTAGGAGAGAATCAGTTTCTTGGTCTTTTCCAGGTTCTAGAGCCATTCACATTTTTTGGTTCATGTCTCCTTCCTCTATTTTTAAAGCCAGCAACATCAGATCTACCACTTTTAAAAATGTCATGATTACGTTGAGCCTACCTACATAATGCAGGATAATCTTCCAGTTGGCAATGTTTCTGCTATTACACAGTTCTCCAGAAATGTGTGGGCTGTCTATATATTTCTCTGGGATTCACTCCATTAGACAAAAAAGTTCCTTCACAGATAATTCCTTCTAGATTTTTTGGCGGCTGCTTAACGGTGGAGAGGATCTATGAGTCACTGCTTAATTTCTTCAGAAGATTTTGTGTAACTAAATGAATTTTTTGATCTTTTTGAAGCATGAGCAAAAGGTTGTCTAGCCATATCTTCTACTTTTTCTCTACAGCAGGTTTCTTGACAGTAAAACTCCTAATTTTAATCTCTTTTGCTATCTGAATAGGCTGAGAATTTCCAAAATCACCAGTTTCTGGTTTCATTTTATTTAACCATTCTTATCTAAATCTGTCTCATTTCTCTCATATTTTACCGTAAGTAGCAGGAAGAAACCAGGCTGCAAGACTTTGCTTGGAAATCTTCTCAACTGAATGTCTAATCTCACCTTTTATAAGTTCTGTTTTACATAATTCTGCTAAGCTTTCTCCTACTATATAGCAAGAATCAACTTTTTTCCAATTTCTAACAAAATGTTCTTCATTTTCTTCTGAGTCTTCACCAGCAATGCCTTTAATGTACATATTTATATCAATAATCTGTTCATCACAATTTGGGTATTCTCTAAGGGAATATGTGCTTTATCTAGCAACTTCTCAATTTTTTTTGAGCCCTTACCAGGAGAGCCTTTAAAATTCATATTTCTACTAATAGTCTACTCAGATCAACTTAAGCTTCTTCTATCACGTTCCTCAAAATTTTTCCAGCCTCTCCCCACTGCCAAATTTCAAAGCCACACCCACATTTTTAGGTGTTTGTTACAGAAGCAGTCTACTTCAGTTAGGAAAATTGTATTAGAGTCCTATTGCTGCTGTAGCAAATTACTAAATTCAGCGACTTAAATTAAAACAATTTACTTATCTTACAGTTCTTTAAGTCATAAGTCTGAGGCTGGTCTCACTAGGCTAACATCAAACCGTGCATTCCGTGTCCCTTTACAGAGGTCCTAGGAGAATATCTGTTTCCTTGTTCTTTTCAACTTCTAGAGGCCACCCACATTCCTTGGCTGGTGGCCCCCTTCCTCCAACTTCATCAATAACTTCATGGTGTTCTCAAGCTGCCATCTGTCTGATTATCTCACTTCTGCCTCCTACTTCCGTTTTCAAAGATCATTCTGATTACATTGGAGCCACCTGGATAATTCAGGATAATCTCTTTAATTTAATATCAATTTAGTAACTAAAGATTAGCACCCTTACTTACATCTTCATCTTTGAGTCCTCTTTGCCATGAAGGGTAACATATTCACAGATTTTCAGGAATAAGATATTGACATTTTGGGAGCCGATAATATACTTACAAATACTAAAGACAAAAATGAGCATATGTGCAGAGCTGCTGAGATAGTTCTCAGCTTTGCACAAAATGCTCAGAGTTTAGGGAGGTTAAGGATGGACTGGACTGAAGAGGCGAAGATTAAAGCTGGCAGTGGTTTTCTTTGCCGCTTTCTCTATGAGCATGCACATCTGCTGAGCAGGGACTCTGGTTTACTAGTCTGGAAAATTTGCCTTTTGTTTATCAAGCTACAAACATTGATAACATTTATTAACCCCACAGCTCAACAAGTCACATCCAAAGGTAACTTCTTGTGTTTCTCTCCTTTGGCACTAAGCCAGCATTAGCTAAATTAATTTCCGTTTAAAAACTCACTCTCCTTTTTTATCGCTTTAAATTAAAAGGAGCTTGATTTGAGCTATTTTCTCCTAAGGTCTTAGAAAAGTGATTCGGATATCTGTCCAGAGTTTTTTGTAAACCTTAAGTTTATATAGATTAATTAATTCAGTTAAATAAAATTCTGCAAACCAAACAGAACACTTTTTCTGTTTGTATTTATCCTGTAGGCCATACTACATCTGCCTTCAAAACACTCAAAAGTTTTTTAGACTTTTCAGAGGACCACAAGGGAAGCAGCATTCTCTAAGCTGGTGTGATTTTTGTGATGAGAGTTTCACTCATATGTTCTGTGACTCTTAAATTCCAAAGGCTGTAAAGATGATAAATAAATACACAGTATTACCTGATGATTTTCTAAAATTCCAATTTTATTTTCAAGTAAAGGATGTTGGAAATAATAGGTCTTTTAAAAGTGTTTTCTACAGAGTTCCCATTTCCCATCCATGCCGTCTTTTCTCAGAACATCTCAGAGTAGATCAGAGATGAAGGGGAATGCAGAAATTGGGTAAATTACTAAACGCACATTCTTTCTTCCCCAGGTCTCATTATCTGAAAATGATTACATTTTATTATAGAAACTACGGCAAGTAACTTTTAACTCACTTACAAAAATTTTTATACATAAATAACTTGCCAGTCTAATCAGAGAACAGAAACCACATGTTATGGTAAAGAATCAACAACCTTGAACTAGTCAATAAACATATGATCTTTTCTGAAACACACAAATAATGATAGACAACAGAATGACCTCGTATTGAATTATGTCTTATACTGTAGATTATTAGAGCAAGGCTCAATAAAAAGATAGAATCTCATTACAGTTATCAGAATTTTATGCTTTGATTTCCTTTGAATTTGATACTTTCCCAGTAAAATTGAGAAATGTTATTACAAAAATATACTCACAGAAATAACTTTAGATAAATAATTATGTGTTTATTGTGGCTTTCTGTACATTATCTTAATATTTTTGCCAGTCTAAACTAATTTGTCATTACTGGGCTAAGGTTATCATTTCAGCTAGTCCAATTCAGGTCATCTCTTGGGTAGTCTCTTAATTAAATTTCTCGTAAAATATGTTAATTTTACTCTTTGTTCCAGAAATTGTCCTCACATAACCCTGAAATGCCTCCCCCATGGGAGGCCCCACATAGCTATTATGTGGGGAAGGTGCAGCTCGTGAGTTTTGATTAAGCAGAGTGCTAATTCCAATTCTGCTACTTGCCAGGCTGTGAGTACAGCAGTGCTCTTATGTAAAATGGAGATGACAGTGGTGCCTCCCACGGTTATTGAGAGATTAAATAGATTAAAGAAGAGGCATTTTTAAAGTGTCTGGCCTGGTACCTGGCTTAGAACAGTAACTCAAAAAATTCTAGTTTCTCTTTTTCCTTCTCTCTACCTCTAATACCTAACTCCAGGTTTACCCATTCCTAGATGTAATACCTGGCTAGTGCTCCTCTTTTATCATTGCCTTCATCGATATTGTCTCAACTCCTATATATTTATTGGTCACTGAATTATACACATGTTCTAGTTATTTTTTTAGTGTTCCTTGATATACACTCTGGAACAGGTTTTGTATTTCATATGTCCTTGTATCACTGCCTTGAGACTAGAAGTGATACATTTGATGAGTGAATTGTGAAGAGTGTTAGCAACACAAAGGAGCTAACTCAATTTGACCTCATTTATATTCCTAAGAACAATTGTAAACGCTAATGTGAATGGATCCATATTTAAATAGGGCTAGAGCAGCTATTTCAGAGGAATTGCCTTGCACACTAGCTTTTTTAATCTCCCAAACTGTACCAAACTACCAACATTCAAAGAAGTCAGTAAGCACAAGAATATCCTGTTTGTAAGGACTGATGAAATTGAACTTTACTGATGACTGAATCACTAACCAATCAATGAAGTACAAATCTAGAATTTTGCCTGATAATTGAATCTCAAGCCAATCTATGAAGTACAAACCCAGCCATACCTCATCTAGCACCAGTGAACTCTTCTTTAATACAACTCACCTCATCCTCCCTTTTTTCTATAAAAACCTTGATCCCCTCTCCTGTAATTGGGACACTATTTGGGTTTCTATCTTAATCTGTGCTTTCAAAATGGCAAGTCTTTGATTCACAAATAAATCTTTGCCTCTTGAATTGGTTTCTGATTTTTTATAGCTTTGCATATGGTTTGAGAAGATGAAACCCAAAGTGACCTCACCTTCATGGACCAGTGTCCTCTGGAACTGGGTATCATACTTACACAAGTCTGATGTGCTCACCATTTCCACAAATTACCATCTCCTCTGACCATAAGTCCTCTTAGGCTCCAACCTTCCTCCTTTTGCTTGAAGTCATTGCCTTTCTTTGGGACTTTGTGAACAATAGCCCAATTTGGGGTTGATCTACCAAGAGACAGTTGTCTCAAATTTGCCTCATGGCTTTTGCCATCTGGAAGGATTTCCCTGTTTGAGCTGGCTCATAGCAACTCATGGCTGTTGCCGTTTGGAAGGCTTTATTCATTTGGTGAGTACTCAAATTCTGTCCTTGTGTCCTTTGTCCAAACAGCTGTAGCCAATGGTTCAGAAGCACGAGTAACAGCCTAAAGCTCACAACTGGTGTCTGTGTCTCTTTGTCCAGCTGTGCTTGAACCTGTAAATTTTATCTTCCAAAAGTTCTCAAGAAGTTCTTCCCACAAGAACTCCAGCTAGGTTTATGCTTAAGAACTACAGTTCTTCCTCTTGAAAATTTTTGTCCCAGTAGACTGATAGTACAAAAAGTTTAAAATTACTGCAGTCATTTTGGGGCTTTTTTGAACTCCTGAAAGTTGCCCTTTTATGAATTAGACTTGAGAACTATGGACCAGAAAAATTGAATGTAACCTTTAATTTCTAAAGAGTCAAGCATATCACCTTCCAGTATACTTGCTTAAAAACTGTGGTCCTGGAAGCTGTAAATATTTACAAGGAACATAATTTTTTTCCTAAATTTGTTTTGTTTCCTAAGGGCTTGGCTTGGTAACCATCAGGTCGGGGGGCCCCAAAATATGGTCAGACAAAAATGTGGAGTACATCCCATTTATGGCCAGATATAGTTGGACAGAAATGTTGGTTACACTCCATTTGCAGCCAGCTATGGACACATAGAAAAGTGGGCTGAACTCTATGTTCAGCTAGGATTTTATCAAACTTATACCAGCCTTCAGGGGAATTATATTAACCCTTAGAAGGAACATTCTAATTTTTTAAGATTAGATCATTTAAGACGGGCACTTAAAGGAAAAGTCTTCAAAATTTCAAAATATCCTATTGAAAGTTTCACTGCAAAAATTTCATGAAAAATTGATGTAAGAGGTGCCTAAAAGAAAATACTCTCAGATCATAAACAAAACCCATTAAGTTACTGACTGTAGGGTCACCTTCATATCGACCTTCAAAGGAGGGCCTTGATATGGGCATCTTCTAGAGTTAATGAGGCTCTGAGAGATTTTCTGGTAAACTGCTACATTATTCCCTCAAGCAGTCAAGGGAAAATTAAAATTAAAACCCAATGGAGTTATTTAATACTGTTAGAAATATTTGCTATTTATCCTGGCTGAAACCTAACAAGATATTTGAAAGGATTTAGTGACTTATGATCAGAAATTTGGACAACTTGGAAGCTGATATTCAGAGCCTGATAGGAATTGTGTTATTTTTTTTTTTTTTGAGGAAGATTAGTCCTGAGCTAACTACTGCCAATCCTCCTCTTTTTGCTGAGGAAGACTAGCCCTGAGCTAACATCCATGCCCATCTTCCTCCACTTTATATATGGGACACCTACCACAGCATGGCGTGCCAAGCAGTGCCATGTACACAGCCGGGATCTGAACTGGCAAACTCTGGGCCGCCGAAGTAGAACATGCGAACTTAACCACAGTGCCACAGGGAAGGCCCCTACTTTGGCTTCTTACTAAAGAAAAACTAAAAGTCATTTGTGTCTGTTAGTAAACATGTCTTATGCCAAATAAAAAAACTTATGCTGTGAGAAAATTTATGTTTTCAATAAAAGAAGGTATAAGGAATGGAGATGCTTTTGTTAAGACAATTAATTTGTCCTACAGTGAAACTTGTTATGAGAAAGAGGAAAGAACAAATTCTGAAAGTAAAAAATAAAGTTGTAAAAGGTTTATGGAAAAGGAACCCTGAGAAAAGAACTTTACGGATCGTCAAACTGGCTAAGATTGAAATGGATTTAATTAAGTAAATGAGTATTAATATCAAAAGTAAGCTGATACAAAATTAGAATATGGTTTCGTCTCTGTTAAAAGGATAAGATTTCTGGAGATTTTATTGTGCTTTTAATCTTTAAAGAGATTATAATAGGTTTTTCTTTACCTTTGAGTAGTCTGCCTAAATGTCAGGGATTTTAGATTTTATCAAAATAATTTTCTGTATTGTTTTTATCAGGTCTTTAATTATAAGAGCTAAGGTTTTTCTTAGAACTGTTTAACTTTCTCTATTTTTCTGGAAGTCTATAATTGTCACCATGGTTAAATGGATAGCGGAGTATTATGTCACAGTGATCTATGATCCTATTTAACCAAGTGTTTTAAAATCTTTTTTTTTGACAAACTTTCCCAAATCAGATTCTAAAGGAAGTTTTCTTGACCTAGGAGATTCCAGAAAAATTGTTAAACTAATTAGGCTTACTTGATGTTTGGAATTACATGGAAAGCATTGTAAAATAAGAAATAACATTAAGTCGTCTTTATACTGTATTTTCATAGGTGTATAAGTATTCCAGGGATTATGTAAAAATCCTAGAAATTTGATATGTCTTTGTAACTATTTGTACATTTCCCCACTGGGTGAAGGCATTCCCCTGCCAACATACCACTGCTACAGCTGTTGCTAAAATATGTTAGAAAAGATTCCACCTACTTGGGGCATTCCCTCTGCATTACACAGTCACTTAAGAATGCATTTTACCTGCCATCTTATGAAACAAGTATGCAAAGTGTGGCCTATATTGGAACACTTACACGGTACTTAGCCCCAATCCTTCAGATTGGCAGAAACAACAAATGACGTTATTAGAACACAATTGGCAAAAGTTATGGAAAGCTTAAAGTTAATCTGACCAAAAGCACTTCCTTTGGTCTTCCTAAATTTAAGATCTGTCTGCTTTGATGAACATAAGCTTTCACCATTTGGAATAATTACAGGTTGACCTATGCATTTAGCTATGCTTGTCTTTAATATCCAATTAATTAAAGGAGACATGCTCTCTTCTTGTAAAGAAATAATTAAAGTCACTTATAAGAGTCACAGCTGGGTAGAACAATCTTTTCACAGCATACTTTCAGAAGATAAAAAACTAAACCCCACAATCTAACAACCAGATGACTCTGCGTATTGCAAAAGACACCTTGGAAAGGAATTTTTACAACCAAGGTAGGAAGAACCATATTACGTACTCTTAGCCATTCCATGTATTGCCAAACTTAAAGGTGTTGACACTTAGCTTCATGTTTTCCATTTAAATAAAGCTTCTGAACTTAACTGGACTGCCAAATCAACAGAAGATTTCAAGTGTAAAACTTACTAGGAAGTGAAGCAGATGACATCTGACCTGGGCAGCTTTCCCAAGACCCCAGACCAGACCCTATAAACTCATGAATATTGTCTTGATTCTGCTCTTAATGCTTTTCACATAAGACCTACTTTAAGTCACTCTAACGATTATCACAATTGTTCTCCTAAATTCTGTAAAACGATTATCAATGCACCAGCATCTCAAAACTTATTATTCACCCAATATCCTCCAACCAGCTGATCAGGAGATTATTCTAGTAGGCCTACCTCTTTGTGCAAAGTTTTATACGAAAATGAGACTTGAAGATGAAGAAAATAGCTCCCATTTTGTAAACATGGCACTAATAATGCAGATCCTTGGCTTCAACAAGTTTTTACCCAGCTCCAAGTTAATGCCTCTATGAACAACAAGATGTTTGATGGCATCATCTGTGCTCCATCTGTCTATGTCTTTGTGCTTATGGCAATCATCCATGGACCTATGAATGCTTAGGCAGCTGAGGAATGGAAGGTCAATGTTTGTAAGGACATTTAACCGTTCCTTCTAGTATTCATAACGAATCTGAAACTTCCCAATCATTCTCATGTGGGTCTTTCCTACTGACCCAACAACACAGACAAAAATGTGAAATCAGTTGGACATATACCCAATGCTGTTCAATGCCTGGCAGTGTCAACTCAAACATGGCTGCTAGATTTGGAAAAATAGCATTTCCTTGGGTAGGTACTGCATGGAATAAATACATGATCAGAAATTAATCTAAAACCTTAGGAGAAATTGCTGAATCCAGTGTCAAGGAAATACCACCCAAGAGAAATCTTTGAATTCCCTCAAGTGAGTTGTATTAGACAATAAAATTGCTCTTGGTTATAACCTAGCTGAACAAGGTGAGATTTGTTCTCTTATAAACAGCTCTTGTACTTGGCTAAACACCTCTGGTGAAGTAGAGACAGAGCTAGATAAAATCCAGGCACAAGCCAATTGGTTATATGCGTGCCCATTAACATCCCATGATTCTTTGCTCTCTCTAGCTAGCTACCCTCAAGCATTGCTTCTTGGTTCAGGTATATTCTCCCATTTGGACTTAGCATTTTGTTTGTTATTATAGGAATTCTCACTGTTGTAAAATTTTGTTCCTTCTGCATAGTTTGATGTTATAAAAACACTACTCAGGTAATGGTTGCTCAGTGCTTTGAAATGATTGCTAAGGCTTATGAAACTTCACATGAGAAACTTCATGGAACTATAGATGTTTACCCTTAAAATAGCTTTACAGTAGAGCCTTCCTCTTCTCTGGCACTCTTGTTTCTCAAATGTGGACTAATGCTCCTAAGGAAACTACAATCCCTCCTTCATAGACCATGACATATCAGGAATAAGACCTCCTGGAAATGAGGGACCAGTGATGCTTTGATAGTTGACCAACAATGTTTTCCAGGGTTTGATCAGTGATGCTTTTGGAGAAAGATCTTTATCAAAAGAAGGAAGTGTAAATGATGACGTGAGTGGGACCATATTAAAATAGAGCTGCAGCAGCCATTTCAGAGGAATTACCTTGTGCCTCTTGTTTTCTTTAGCTTCCAAATTGGACCTAACCACCAACATTCAAAAAAGTCAGTAAGGGCATGAATATCCTATTTGTAAGGACTGATGAAAGTGAACTTTATTGATGACTGAATCACTAACCAATAAATGAAGTACAAATCTTGTCTTTTGCCTGATGGTTGAATCTCAAGCCAATCTACAAATCTAGCCTTAACTCATCCAGCACCAATGAACTCTTCTTTAATACAATTTACCTCATCTTTCTTCCTTTTTCCCATAGGAACTCTGAGCCCCTCTCCTGTAATTGGCACACTATCTGGGTTTCTACCCAAATAGGTGATCGCTGAATTGCAATTCTTTGATCTCCAATAAATACTTTACCTTTTGAATTGGTTCTCAATTTTTATTGGTTGACACTATGTTCACTATCACTAAGTGAAAAAATAAAATACTCATAACTCTTCTCATTTGGTGGAATAAAAATCAGTAGTATAGCATACTACTGACTTTCTGCAGGCCTTTGACACTCATATATAACAAGGGACACTAATGAGCTTAGAGCAAACAATTTCCTTAGGCTCAGAGGTCAAAAAACTCTTTATTTGATTGCAATTCCTTATCTTTTCAGAGACTTATGTACATAAATTTTGCTTCTGCCTACTTTTGTAGACTTTCCAAATAACAATAACAATAGTAATGACTTACATTTAAGAGTAAACACAGGCTGTTCAGGAAATGTCCTTTTCATTACATTTTTTCTTTGAGATAATGTTTTCTAAATTTTAAAGATGAGAGAACTGAGACTCAGAATAGTGAAATAAAACTGGAAAAATTAAACGTTAGAAAATGAAAGAGGTAGGTTTTCCATCCAAATCTATTTAGATTCAAAACCCATACACTTCTCACTATCAAACTCAAATTCTTCCCCTTGGATCCACTTTTCTTTTAGGTTTTAGGGCCCTTGTTTCTGTCTCCTTGTTTAAAATAACCCTCTGCCTAGATTTTATTATCTTGCAGATATCTCACCCTTACATAAATTTTTAGATTATTCTTCTCTAGATTTGCCTTATGCTATTTCTGCCTATGTTTCAGCTCATGAAGCAAGATCTCATGGGAGCAACCACAAAAGCAGATTCTAAGAGAGCAATGGCAATGGGTGGTTGTAACAGCTCAGATATACAGCCCCATTGCTAGGGAACTGCTATTTGACTGCCAGTCACACATTGCAACAGATTTTAGTTAAATCAAGCTTTGACATGATTGGAACAAAAACCAAATGAAACATCTGCCAAAAGAGAAAATGTGTCAAACTCCTAAACAAAGAAGAATGTCTCTAATGGTTATAACATCTGAACAATAGTAAAATTAGTTTTTTTTAAAGTTTTACAAAATTCTCAGTGGATTTTCTTGTGTCATTGGACAATATTTTTTTTAATTGTCATGTACGTATTGTTTTCCAAGTGTACAGGAAAGAAGTCAGTTGAGTATCAGAATATGGGATAAGATTAAATTCAGTTTAACTTAATGAGCATGTAGTATCATTCAAGAAGAAATGGAACCCACCTGCTAGGCATCTAGGATCCATTCTGCATCAGTTAAGTTGTGTCTAGATGGCATTATACTTCTATATGAAAACGGAAGCTCCCACGTGTCCAAATGCCAGATGATTGACTGAATTTTCTCATTTTACTTTAATGTTTGTGATTATATGGATAGATTTCATGGCAGCAAAAGTCAAATGAGCCTCACTTGGCATTACTGAACATCTCTATAAATAAAGTGCATTTCAACTGGTTTGTACAATGGGAAAGCAATATCACATGACAAGAAGTTCATGAGAAAGTTTGACTATGATGCTCATCACCCTTAGGCTAACTTTACTCATAGTTGTAGAATGCCTTTCAAATTTTTAGGCGTAATATGCAGACACAACAATGTCTAGAAGGGAAAGAGGGCCCATCTCCTTCTTATGTCTCTATTTTCAAGAATAGGGACAACTTTCTCAGTGGTTTTCCTTTATATCATCTTGGACCACTTGGCCATCTGAAATCAGGCACTAACAAGGGGAATTGAATTACCCAGGTTGTGTTAGACTAACCATTCAAGGTTAGTCAATGATGTGGGAAATCAACCACCATGAACATAACAGGCAAATGAAACTGCATATCATCTGTGTCCTTGGAATGACCACTGTGAGATAAAGAAGCAGCAGTAGAAGCCAAAAAGCTGAAAGCAGCAGTTACAGTTGATGAAAACAACAATTATAATAAATGCTCTGAGCAAAGGCATTGGCTTTTTCAAATTACTTTACATAGGTTTCCTAAGCAATTAATTAAGAAGGAGGTTAGAAATCCCTATAGGTTTTTCTTTTATAGAATGTATCTGGTTTGTGTTGTCTCATCTGTGACTTTGAGGAAGATAATTAATCTTCCATGCCTCTGTTTCCCTGTCTGAAAAATGAGAGCCTTACTAATAATTGTTCTAACTATGTCATAGCCATTTACAAGATTTTATGATAGTCAGATGAGCCATTATTCTGAATTCAGTGAGCTTTTATCAACCTCTTTCTATTTGCACTGAATATAAAAATGCATAAATGCAGAATGTTTTATACTTTTGCACAATATTATTATTTTTATTATATTAACTCTATTTTTTTATTGAGTGTCATAATCAGTTCAATTTTAAATGCCCAACTATAAAAATGAATATATGGGCACATAGATTACTTTTGCTGCTCTTCTTCAATTTGTGTCTGGGTTCTTCTGAAAATTAAAAATAAAAATAATAATATTTTGGATTCTTCCCAAATGTAATAGCTCATACACCCAAACATATAAAGAAACAAAAAAGCAAAAGCAAAATAAAACAAAAAGACCTTAAAGCAATCAAGCATTAAACTTTGTTTCTTCCTCTTTTGACTTCACTTTACACCTGTAATTTCCCTTTGTAAACAATTCTGCTTCTTCAACTGAAAATTTTCAGAATCAGAAACCAAAGTTTACAACTACTTTTTATGTACTCAAGAGGTTACATGAGCATCTTAAGTCCTGAACTTTTTGGACAAATCACCACTGCTGCTATTGTGAAGGCTTTTTTATGAGGAGAGTTTAACAACTCGTAACATTCTCTTGAAGTCGTATTCATTTGGATTACAGACATGTGCACTTTGTTCAGCAAGACTAATGCTTGGAGATTTTACTCCTTAAACTGAATGACTATTTACCCATAGAATTAGTGAACAAATTTTACTTTTCTAAGGCAACCTTATCTGAATGGCTTTAGGGTGTAAACATAATATGCTAAGAGGAAGTTCCCTATTGCTCTGTATGCTGCCAAGACATATTAATGTTCCAACTGCAAAGGAAGAGAGAGAAACTGGCTATAAAGAATTAGGTCTTTGCATTTTTGGAGTATGTACTGCTGACAAATCTTTTAGGGTGTGGCTGAACACTGCCATGAGAAATCAGCATTTATCTCCTTAGTTTTCACATGGATATTACTAATTCTCACCCCACTCAACACCATCTGATTAAACTCTCCAACTCTACCTAGCCTGCCATTACTGCTAAGAGTACTGCTACTGCACACATCCTCATGTGAAAATCTTGGGGTGAACTAAGTGCATAACTCCATCGCCTATAAAATTTCTATCACTAAAAGATGTGGTTAATCTATTTCATGATATATCTCAAATTTCTTTTGTCTTCCTCTTCTCATTATCATTGAAATACCGTCTCCTAGCATTCTCTCTACACCCAATATACCTCCCCCCTATTTATTCTGGATAAGGGCAGATTAATCTTCAATGATTTGTCATCATCATCTTTTTCATAATTATTATTTACATTGAACATCCACTTTATGCTAATCATGATGTAGGTGCTTCACATATGAGATTTCACTACACCAGCCATGAATGACAGGTATTATTACTCCACTTACCAGATTATGAAATAAAGGCTCAAAGAAGGGTAGTAATTTCCCCAAACTTGGTCCATATACTCTACTTATAAATAATACATTGGTATATCTGCTGTATAATCTTTCATTATGCTAGTTTACCTGACACATTGTATGAGCACAAGGAATGTGAGATGATTAACATAAAAATGGTTATTGGTGAATTCCTTAATGAGGATTACTGCTAAAGCTACTTTATTATGGTTTATAAGTATGAATTAAACTCTGATTCCCCTTTTATAATCCATATCGGTCAATATCAATACATGATCACATGATAAAATTACTGAGAATTCGACGTTGCTGAAAGCTTAGTTTTGTGCACAATTCAGAAAATTTTGTGTTGCTAGTTCAGTTCCAAATTGCAAATACACAAATGTAGGAAAATCAGTATATGTTGGAATGATGAGATTGTCAGCTATTATTTTCCATTACTGAAGTTATTTAGGACACAAGCAAAAAAAGATGTTCCATGAAGAAAGGATATTGTGTTCAAATACATTTTAGAAATTCCACATAAATATCCCTATGATGGAGTAACGCAATGAGCAGTAGTATATTATAGACTCTGCAAAATATAATTAAGAAAATTATTTATTTTTTAAGCCATAGTTTCTGAATTAGAATACAGAATATTCTGTAGTTGCTATGGATATTATTTCTTTTTTGTCTCGTATCCTGTAACATTCCATATACGCGAGTTAGGAAGTATTATTCTATGCATTTCTTTAAACATGAATGCCCTCTCCAAATGTGTGCAATCTGTGAATATACATACTGAGACAATAGAACAAGATGGAAGTGTACCAGGCTGTAGTGGACTCAGAAAATGCCTTTACAGTATTCCCCTGGCAGCTGAATCACATGATCAATTTGCGTTCACATGGAAGGGATAACAATGGACTTTTCAAGTGCTTCCTCCAGGCTACCTGCACAGGCCACCACATGTCAAGGAATGCTAACCAGAAACCTGTCTCTGTTTTCCTTCCCTACATCAGTGAAATTGGCCCATTATATTGACAATATCATGTTAACATGAGAAGACTTGCCTCTGCTACCGGACACTCTGCATACTTTGCTGGAACATCTGTGAGAGAGCATGAATGACAAACCCATAGAAAAGTTCCAGGCACCACTATAAAGATTTGAGAGTCATTTGGTCAGCTAAGATGCAGATGGTACAAGAAGCTGTGATTGATAAAATGCAAGCCTATCCAACCCCTAAGAATGTGAAAGAAATGCAAGAATTTGTAGGGGTTTTTGGGTCTTGGAGGACTTTTATTCCTCACCTGGCACAGTGCCTCTGTCCCTTATAATTTCTGGTAAATAAAGGGCCTGTGTGGGACAGGCGATCAAAACTGCAAACTGCCATTGAGAAGGCAACAATACTAGTGAAGCAAATTAAAGCTCTGGGCATCTCCCAAGCAGGGCTATCATTTGAGTTAGATATGTCTGTCGTTCTAGAAAGTATTGGATTGGGCACTGTGGCAGAGACAGCAGAAAAAGAGAGTACTCTTAGGATTTTGGTCCCAGCTCTGGAAGGGGGCAGCAACCTGATATACTCTCATAGAGCAATAGCTCCTAGCAGTGTAATCAGTGCTCCTCCGGGTTGAGCTTCTCATGAAGGAACAGCAATATCATGGTAAGAACTTCCCTTTCTACCAAGGGATGGGTTGAAAATATGTTCCATTCACCCACCTCTGCCATGGCTCAAACTCCCACTTTGACTAAGTGGTATGCCCATTTGCAGCAAAGGAGCACCCTGTACCCCAGCCACTGTCTCTAGAAATGCAAGTGATACTAGGCCCTGTGGAATATGTAGACGCCCTAAATGCCCCAACCCTTATTCCTGTGGGGGTCCGTGCTGCCTATAGAGAGGGAATGGGGAAAATTTCCTGCTGATACCTGTTATACAGATAGGTCTTGTTGGGGCAACCCATCCACATGGACTGCAGTTGCTATTCAGCCCAACACTGACAACATCTGAATGGAATCAGGAACAAGTTTCAACAGCCAAAAGGCTGAACTCAGAAGGATTTGGCTGGTGATAATTCATGAACCCTGGCCATTAACTTTTTTACTGACTGTTGGGCTATTCTAAATGGATTAACCCTATTGCTTGGACAATGGGAAGGAGAGAAGTGGATGATCATGAATAAGCCCCTGTGAGGTCAGGATATATTGAAAAACATTTGGGTTCACCTGCCTGAGGCAGTCCTCACTGTCTTCTACATCCTGGCTCATAAGGCACTGACTCCCCTTGGCAATCAGGAAGCTGCTTCCCTAGCTCAGGTATGAGCCCTAGTAACCAACCCTTCAGTAGATACAACAAATTGGTTGCATAGAAAGAGTAGCCACCATAACCCCAGATGGGATGGCATATTGCCAAGCATGCCAGATTGCCCTTGAAATACACTGACTTGGTTAATGCAGTAATAGCATGTCTTACATGTTCAAAACAATGCCCCAGGCAATTGCCAGAAGAGTCTGGGGACATCCACTGGAGTTCCCAACCAATGAAGGATGGGCAAATTGATTATATTCACCCTCTTCTGACTGAAGTTTCTAAACATGCCTTCATTTGTGCAGACTCTGTGTCTGGCCTAACCCAAGTTTTCTCCTGTCCTTGCGCAAACTGGGCTACCACTGTTAGGGGATTAGAGAAGCTGAGCATCACATATAGACACCTTCATTGAACAGACAGTGATTGGGGTCACATTTCAAAGGTCGTGATGTGCAACACTGTGCAAAAGAATATGACATTAAGTGGAGGTTCTCTTTATAACCCGTAAGCAGTAGGGTCGGTAGCAAGAAAGAATGGGGTACTGAAACAGCAGATTAAATTACTAACAGGTAATACCACCTTGGACTAACTAAAGTACTGTCTCAGGCGTTGCTACATTCGAATGGCCAACTAGTAGGGCCTATTGCCCCATATGCCAGACTGGGGACCCCTGCTGAGACGCCCAACACTGTGAAAGTATGGAAATCTTGGGAGACAGTCGTTGCCCTGACTGTGAGGATCAATATGCTATGCTGCTGAGAACGCCAAGCTCCATCATGCCTAGGAGAGACATTATCTACTAAAATTTGCAATAGGGCATCCCACTGGCATGAGTAAGTTACTTCACACCTCTAGGTGAAGGGAAATTAGTGAATCTCCACTAGGATCTATTATCCAGCTACAAGCCAGACATGTTGAAACAAGTCCTGTTGAAACTATATCTGGAGGAAAATGCACCACTGAAGGAGGGGAAAATATGAGGGTCCTGGTCTGGCACATCCCACCCCCAGTTCATCTCCTCATGCCTGATAGTGCTGCCTTTCACAGCCAAAACATATGGTATGCACAACCAGGTCAAGTTCTTGAAACTGCCAACCTCCGTTTCCTCAAGGCCAGATGAGTATGTTCTGTTTCCCATTGGTACAATCATTTGGCTCCTCTCTCTGTTCCCTCCATTAGCCTGGAGGACATTATAGCACACATAAAAGCTCTTACTACATTCTCTCAACACGCCTGAAATGATAGCTGGCATAGCCTGTCTTTACTGAACACGGAAATGTCTCTAATGAGAAAAGATGTCCTCCAAAATAAGATGGCCTTGGACATTATTACTGCCTTGCAAGGAGGTACCTGTGTCATTTTCCAAACAGAATGTTATGTGTTCAAACCTGTTGTGTCCACTAATGTATGGTCTTTAATAAATCACACGAGGACATAAGCGAATGCCCTAAATGATCCAACCTCCAGCCTAGAGGAATTCATAAATCAGTGGTTTGGATTGTGGGGCTCTTGGTAGAAAAAAGCATTACTTGTTTTGAGAATCATTATCTTAATTTGTATTTTCTCTCCTATGTGCTTCTATTATTGCTATGGCATCTGCCTCCACTTGGCTGCATTAGCCAGATAGCTGCAAATGAGACCCCTCCATGCTAGGGGAAACCCCTTGCTAAACCCTCAGGGCACATTGGGAAAGAGAGGACTTGTAAGATTATAAAAGCTAGTCACAAGGTATGGAATGTTGGAGAAGGTAATCCAGAGACTGTGACTGCCTGTTGAACTGTGAGCTGGACCCAGCAATTGGAGGCTCCTTTCCCCCTCCCCTGTCCTTAGAATGTATGTTCCATCCACTGTTCCCATGCCTGGGGACATTTCAAGGATGCACACTTGAGAGAGTAATGTGTTGTTGAGACCATCTGGACTGTATACTTAAATGAACCCACGTAAGGCCTCTATACAAACTTTAAGATTTTAGTGGGTGCGGAGATCTACTCATCTTGTGGCCCCCAAGCCATCTTCATATGTTAGTTCTCTTGTTTATTAAAACTACCACCTACCAGCTGAGTGGTCTGCCTCTTTCTTTGGTCTCTCCTTGCTCTCTATGCATGGGGGCCAGTTTTCACTCTTACTCAGGGAACTCTCGAGTTTGTGAACCAACACACCCTCACAGACATATCCAGAATAATGTTTGACCAAATGTCTGAATACCCCATAACCCAATCAAGTTGACACATAAAATTAACCATCACATATCCTTTAAAAAGTACAGAGTAAAATAACTTCTCTTAATCTTATTATAGACAGATAACTGGTTTCACCACTGATGACCAAGGAAGATAGGTCATTCTACTGGCCAGAGTAGGTAATACTAGGTAAACAATGTCCTTGGAGAATATCACAAGTGTCATTCTATTTTCCCAGGAATACTGAAAAGTGAGTATGACAGAAGACAGAGAAAAGGTGGAGATTCCATCTTCCTTCACTCAGTATGCCTGCCTCTTAGAACACAACCTGAATACAGTGCTTTCTTAGCATACACTTACAAAAAGAATAAATCTGTCAATTATTAAGTAAATAAGTAAGTGATTGCAAAATGAAATGACTGAATTATGAAGTAAAGAGTTATGGCAATCAGATTGGGCACACATCTTTGCCTTCTGTATTAAAATATTCTACCTTTCTGTGTTTTGTGTTGAGCTTATGAATTGGACTCAGTGGCTTAACTGATCCTAATGGTAGGATGACTATTCATTTTTTTCTCAATATTTACCTTGTCAATTCAATGAGATTAAACATACACCTGTACGTGATGCCTTATTACCAGTTTTCATATTGAGGAATTTATTAGAGTCAAATTAATGCAAGTAAATTATTCGCTAGCTGATGCAGATTTCAAGTTAAATTTTACTTACATTCATATTCAAATTATGAATAATGTCGACAGGTAGCCTTATTTCTTTAAAGGGTTATTCTTATTTTCCTTCTTTTGAGTTGGTTTGATAAAGTGATAATGAGTCATTTGACAGGCAAAATGAATGTTTGCTAAAATGTACTATTCAAATCAATTATCAAAAATTTGTCACTGGTCCATTTTCTCCTCAAAGATTCATGAAGATTTTCCTAACTTCCTAGTTTATACCAATCTTTGCCTTCCCTGAAATTTTATTTCCTTTGAAATATCTGTATCACAAATTATGTAGTTCATATTCCTAGCTCCATATTGCTAGTTATATTAGTTTTCTATTTTCACCTTATTAAAGAGGAAAATAATGTTTTTAAAACTTTTTTTAACTCTACATGCATTTGCTAAGAAATGGTTTATATAACATCAATCATGTTGTATAATAGCACCTGCAAGACATCAAGCTCTCTTCTAGACTCCATGGATATAGCAGTGAAGATAGGAATTTAACACTGAAATCATTAGTTTACAGTCTACTGAACTATAGTTTCTTAACTAATTTGATTGTAGATAATGGTAAATTGAGATTTTTAGTTGTTGGAAAACTTTCTTACTACTAGACCTAAATATTTTTATAAGTCCCTTAGGAGATAAATGCTTTCATGGAGAAATACTGAATCGCATTCACTAATAGAATCTTTCCTCAAAATAGGCTCTTATCCCATTAAATCCAAAGTGCTAATCTGTGTCATACGTAAGGAAGAAAATGTTAATATTTGTGAGTGTATATGTATAGGGACAGGTGGCAGGGAGGCTACACATAGTCCCACTCTCCCAGCAGTGTCTGGGCCAGGGTCCCAAAACCCTGGTGAGGAAGGATGACTTGCAACCTTGATATCACTGGGGAAAGGAGTGAAATTGTGGCTAGTAAATTCAGCATTTAGGTGTGGCATTAAAATCTCTCTGAGTTTATAATATGTAAGTGGAGAAGGTCTAGGTTTCTGTGGGTGGTCATCTTCCACTCAAGTCAGGCTCCATGGAGTGGGAATTTGGCAGTACTGGGAATTTGGGAGACAGTTGGGCAACTAATGAGAAGTAACACAAGGTTAAACCCTAAAGTTGATATTAAAACGGTTGGGCAGTCATGACTATGAGGTACGGAACAGCAAATGTAATGGCACAACCCAGGGAGTAAACAAGAGACATAAGCTATTTCCAAGCATCAACAAAGAGTATCCTTGCATGTGGCCGAGATGAACACTTTCAAATTTACTTGGGGTGCTCCAGCTCTCTTTTCTTATCTTTGCATGCAATAGCACCCACTTATCTTAAAAATTCCAGAGGGACTTTGGAAAACACTAGATAGAGAATCCCGTATCATAAGAGATTCCATAAATCCCACAGATATATTAAAGGAAAAAAGAAAATAAATTATAGTCTCATATAGAAAGGTTACTGGAGAAATACACTTTCAAACATCAACTAGTCAAATGAGGTGTGGGTAAACAAGATTGTATATTACAGACGTATACTTATAGGTAATAGCAAGATTTACTTATGAGTCTGCTTTTGTAAATAAAAATATTTCAACATAACAATCAAGAAATCTATTCAGCAACTTGGTGAATGGGCATGTGTATATAAACCATAATTGGAAAACAAAGGACTAAGCTTTATGGGTGGGGTGATAAGCTTCATGGGGTATGTAAGGCATACTCTGCGCAACAAAGCAGTGGTCATCTTACCCTAATGCAGTTTCACAATATTACCTTTTGACCTTATTAGATCTTATTTTTGGCAGCCACATTCAAGAATTTATTGAGATCTACTAATGAATCATCATTTTGTTTTATAAATTCTGATAAAAGTAAACAAGCTGAAATTTATGTTGGGTAATTTGAAAGCAGCTAAGAATCAACTTCTGTTTAAACAGTTCTTTGTTCGAGTGCCTGAAATTATCTTTTTCTTTTGCATTTATTCTCCTATGCCTCTAACATTTTTCATTTGCTAAGAGAAGTAACCACATCAACTATCACCCATCACTAATTTCGAGGTTAATATTGAACAAAACAGAAACCCAAGAACAGAGGACACAAAGGAGAGAGGATAAACTAGCTAAAAGAGGAACTGCAAAGGAAAACTTCACAAATGTTTGAATTGGTCTCGGTACTGGCTCTTGAGTGAATCTCCTTAGGTGTAAAATAAAGTGGCAGAATATGGGACAGGGGAGTATATTCCTCTTGTCCTTTTGAATAACCCTGGCTGATTTCAAATTGACAGTCCTGAGAGTCTAGCTTATGGATTTGACACGCAATTATATTATATTTAACTCCTTTGAGGTTCTGGTTTTTGAATTCTCTCCCCACAGTCATCTGTCTGTCATTCAAGTTAAAAAAGTCTTCATTTGCAAAGCAAGAAATGAACCAGTCCAGCTAAGGGACTTCTACTTTGCCTATTTAATGAATTCCTATCTGAATTTGAATTTTAAATATTTTCTTTCTTCATCAGACTGATTTTCAAATATATTGTTCTTCATTATCTTTGAAGATGACTAAAAATGTAATAACTCAATATTATGTGAAACCACTACATTTAGGGGCTAGTAATGACTTTCAGAATGAGTTCAATTTAGAAACTCAAAGGGGAGCTAGTTTTTAAATGATTTATATCTCCCATTTGCCCTTCCTAGATTATTTAAAGGAAAACAGATTATTTTCTTTCTGTTCCTGCTCCCACTGGTCAGAACAAAAGTTTATTATATTGTTAAGGAACCATAGTTGGTTTCTAAATAAATCAAACACTGCCCTGTCAAATTAGAACAGCAAACTTCCATTTTCTAAGCATGTCCATCAAAACTTAGCATAAGGTAGTAGACATAATAGTGATTTTGGAATTAAAGGCATTTTAAATTTTAGATCTACTATTTCTGTGTCCTTAGGTATCTTACTTAACTCAAGGAATCATTGCATTTAGCAGAGTTTCAGTTTCCTCACACATGAATTGGGGAATATAATATCTACCTCTCAAGGTTGTTGTGTGGATTAAACAATATTACATATGAAAGTTGGTAGGGAGAAACATAAATTGCCAATAGACATATTCATAGGCATGCAAATTATTAGTGATCAGAGAAATGCAAACTAAAAGCAAATTTTAAAAAGAATGCCATAGGTAGTGAAAAAGAATGAACTATAGCTATACACATAAAGAATAACAATCTAGGTTGAAGGAAAGAGAATCAGAAAGTAATCTGAACAGAGAAAATTTAATATAAAGATTTATTAACTATAATAGGGGATTGAAGTAACAAAGTCTTATCTAATTGGAAGTAGAGAGGACGCTCATAAAGAGCAGCCACTACCTCCAGGCCTTCACATTCACTCACCACTCACTCACTGAATCACCCAGAGCAATTTCCAGTCCTGCAAACTTCATGCATGGTAAGTGCCCTATACAGGTGTACAATTTTTATCTTCTATGCCATATTTTTACTTTACCTTTTCTATATTTAGATATGTTTAGGTACATGAATACTTACTATTGTGTTACAATTGCCTACAGTATTTAGTACAGTAACATGGTGTACAGGTTTGCAGCCTGTGAGAAATAGGCTATTCCATATAGCCTAGTACATATTAGGATATACCATGTAGGTTTATGTAAGTACAATGTTCACATAATGATGACATCATCTAATGATGTATTTCTCAGAATGTATCCCCACCATTAAGTGATGCATGACTGTATAAGAAGCTACTATGAAAAACTATGTGCCAACAAACTGGCCAATCTAGAAGAAATGGAAAAATTCTTAGAAACATACAACCTACCAAGAAGGAATCAGGAGGAAAGAGAAAATGTGAACAGACCAATTACTAGTAAGCAGATTGAATTAGTAATCAAAGCCCTCCCAAAGAAGAAAAGCCCAAGACCAGATGACTTCATTGGAGAATTTTGCCAAACGTTTAAAGAATTAATGCCAATCCTTCTCAAAGTTGTCCAAAAATTCGAGGAGGAAGGGACACTCCATATTACCTCTAGGGCTTAGTAGAGCAGTCATGTGGGAAATAACTTCCAGGGCTATAGCTGCCACAGAAGCCAGGCCCTGGAAAATGTATGTGTACTGCTGGAGCCTGCCTAGAGAAGTAGACTGGAACCAGGAATCAAAATCATTTCTTCCTGCAATGTCTTTCTAGGACCCTCTACTGAAACTGTGCCAGCTGAGTAAGAACAAAAAGTATAAAGAGTCCAGATTCATTTGAACAGAGCAGGCAAAAAGAGTGATTGTGGAACTGAGAGACAATAAAACAGTAATTGCCAGGCTCACAAACATAACTCTGAGCAGAAAATATGTTGTAGATGAATAACCACAATCATTTTTATTTGCGTAAATTTAATATCATAAAAAAGATACATACATACATGATAAAAATGTGAAGAAAAGCAGACATAAAATTCAGGTTTCTAAGCGTAAAGGGATATATTTGAAAACAGGTTCTCACGGGCTTCCAAATTATTGATAATGATGAGAAGTGATGAGATGTGATGAGAAGTGAACTTATTCACCTTGTAAAATACCAAGGATTCAGAAAATACATTGGTACCAATAAGGAAGAGGTTAAAATTGAAGCATGAACTCACAGAACACATTCTTAAGTGAAAGTAGCTTGAAAGTTTATCTATGAGAACTTTTAACCCTCTTTTACTGTCTTCATGAAATGAACACCCAAAGCCAAGCATGTGACTCCAAGTCAGAACGTCAAATAGATGTTTTCTAGAAACAGTGACCTGGATGTACTGTGACTTCAAGGATACCAGGCACAGTGAAGGGCCGGAGTGAGGTGTGAGATAAACCAGGGGAGTGAATTAGGGTTTGCATATAGATTAGAATGAGCGAAAAACGCAGCATCTTTGTTCACTGAAACATTCAGCCATGGACTCCTGAGCCCTAGTGTAAGAAATAAGAAACATGACTATTCTGAAGCTGCTATACTGTGAGGAAGTCAAGTCATGTGGAAGATGCTGCTTGGAAGCGATCCATTTGGCAGTCCTAGTCCTTGAGTCTTCCCAACACAGGTTTTGTTGCAATTAGCAGCTTCTTCCCCTGCTCCTGTGATTCAGGTTTCTGTAATTGGTAAGCACTCTGATCCCTGGCAACCAAACTCCAGATTTTTAATTCGCCTAGTTTCTTTCTTATTTATTTATCCATAAATTGTTATATTACCTCCTTGGTACCCATACTATTTGTCACGGCTGTAATAAAACTAGATGGGTATAATACCTTTTTTTAGAATAAGAAAATTCATTGGTTTCAAGAATATATCTGGTTGTTAAAATTTTTATCATTAATTTGTGAGGAAATTATTAAAATTTTTCTCCTGCATCTACTTAATCGTATGATTTTGTCTTTTTTGTTTTGTTAATGCAATGAATTATGTTGATTGACTTTAAATAGATAAACCCTGTGGCCTGCCCGGTGGTGCAGTGGTTGACTTTGCATGTTCTGCTTTGGTGACCTGGGGTTGCCACTTTGGATTCCAAGTGCAGACATATGCACTACTTGTGAAGCCATACTGCAGCAGGCATCCCACATATAAAGTAGAGGAAGATGGGCATGGATGTTAGCCCAGGGCCAGTCTTCTTCAACAAAAAAGAGGAGGATTGGCAGCAGATGTTAGCTCAGGGCTAATCTTCCTCAAAAAATAAAGAAATAAAAAAATAAACATTAAAAAAAAAAGGAAAGTTACACCTTTCTTATATTACTGGAGTAAACTTCACTTTGTCATGATATATTATCATTTTTATTCACTGTTGTTTTGTTTTGAAAAGATTTTAAGATTTTTACATCTGTATTTAGAAAACTAATTAACATTTTTCTTAGATTTATTATTCAACCAGATTTGATAGCTATGCCAAAGTGACCTCATAAAATATGATGGTAATCTCTTTTTTTGCAATTTCTGGAAAAATCATGTAGTACAGATATTAATTTGATCCCTGATGCTTGAAAAATTTACCATTGAAAACATCCATGTTTCAATTTATCTAGCTATGGATTTTAAATAAAAATTTAATTTCTTTAAGAGATTTGAAAGTATTCAAATTTTCTATTTCTTCTAGAGTCAGTTTAACATTTATTCCTATTTTACTGACAGGAATTATTCCTAAACACTTTTTATTATTAATAAAACTTATAGGGTTTTGAGTGAGATCTCTATTTTTTAGTCTAAATATCAGTAATTCGTGTATTCTTTCTCTTCTCAACAAACCTCATGGAGATTTATCAATTTATAAGCTTTATCAAATCAGTTTCTGATATTGTTAATCTTTTTTCTACATTTTCTTTACTTAATAGATGCCTTCTTTTTCTCCATATTCTTTCCTTCCTTCCACTTTCTCGAGTCTAGTATGCTCTTATTTTCCTAACTTCTTTAAAGTAGTATTCGTATCATTCTTAAAATTTTGTTTATATAAAATTTATTTAGGGTTCTAAGATTTTCTTTAATAATAGCTTTAGCTTCATGCTGCAGTTTAATATATTTTATTTTTATCATCCTTGGATTCTAAATATGTTCTTATTTACAGTGTGATTATTGTCCCCAATTCACATCAAAGTGTACTTCTTTAATGACAAATGGGTAAATAAATAAACTTTACTAAATAGGGAAATAGCCATATTCAGAATGATAACAATAATAGAGAGTATTGTGATAAATGATAATAATAGGTAATATTGCATACTATTTGCTAGTACTGTTCTCTATATATTACATATATTAGTTAATTTAACCTCATAACATCTCTGTAACTTGATCAAGGTTAAACAGTTAATAAGTGTCAGGTGTTTCTACAATTCTGAGAGGTCTGGATCTTAAAAATGTATTCTTATCCAGTATAATATACTACACTTGAATAGAAGTTTTCTTTTATAAATGAAGTTTAAATCTTCATTTTTTATAGCAGATATTTAATAAATGATTTCTAAGTTCAATATTTCAGAGAAGCATAAGCACACTGTATAGAATTATGACAGTAACTACCAAAAGAAAGCTAAAATTAAACACTGCTAACCATGTCAAGATGGCAGTGTATGTGGACTCTGAACTCACCTCCTCCCACAGACACAAGAAATTTACAACTACTCTTGGAACAATTATTCCTGAGAGAGAACTGAAAACTGGATAAAAAGAACTCCCACAATAAGGGACAATGCTGACTCAGGTGGAAGAGGGAAAAATTCCTTTCTGGAGAGAAAAAAGCCAGTCTTGAACTCTGGTATTTCATGACCAGCCAGGAGCAATCCTAAGGTATGCAGCCTTCCCTGGGGGAGCAGGGGATCTGAGTGAGGGAGCATTACTGCTAAAAGAAGCTTTTGTACACAGCACAACCAAGACAAGTGACGTAATATCTGGTTTTTCTGGCTACTAAAAGTGTGAAGAATACACCCAGAAAACCTATAGGACATAAGGGGTAAAAGCCTTCTCTTAAAGGGCCTGTGGACAAATTAACTATTTTGGAAAACAACCTTAAATCACCAGAAAGAAAGGTATGCAGTCCTTTGGTGAAATGAGACTTACTTGATAGGTTCTGGGTGCATCTCAGTGAGAGGTGACATCCCCCCATGGACTAATTGGGGCAGCCATTAATGTGACCTAGTACAGGTATATTGACACAGAAACTGGCAAATGCCAAGGAAGTACATCCCCTGGTCTGTTGGCCCAGGTGTCTGCCCCATCCACTACAGCACCCATTTAATCCAGCTCAGCCAGGGCAAGCAGGCCTCCCTAAGGACTGGCCCCATGCAACAGCAAGCCCTTGGACAATCTGTGAGCCCACAAAGGCTGGGTTCCTGGATCTTCTGCAGCCTGGCACATGGGTCCACCTCTGCAGGGTCAGGCATGTGCAAGGAACAGGTGGAATATGGGGGGCATTCGTGGAGTGTGTAAGGCCTGTGCAATGGGGCAACTGGGTCTGCTTCAGTGGGTTGGGGCACATGCGGGGGCAGGACTGTGTTGATGGGAAGGGTGGCCTTGTGCCTTGTGCCCAGCTGCAGCAGACTTGTGCTTCACAAACAGCCACATGGGGATTAGCTGAACCTTCCAAAGCCTGAAATAATTGGGTGCTCTCATGCCTGGGGCCAGCCCAACTTGGCTGCAATCCTGAGAGAGCTGACAACCTTACAGGCCAGAGGTGTGTGACAATTATATGCCCCTGAGTCTAGCAACTGGACACACTAGAGGCCTACCCACTTAACAGAAAAACTGCAATAGGAATGTGCTGTTAGACCTTGCAGCCAACTGTGCTGGGGCTTCCCATGCCTGAAAAAGAGTGATTGAAAGGACCAAAGCAGCCACACACAGCTGAGCATTACCACAAGCTGTCCAGGGGTCAGCCTAGCACCCCCAGTCACATGCAACAAGAGAAACTCTGCCATAACAGGACACATGTAGCCCATACAGGGATCACTCATGGAACATTGGGAACTGGTGATGAGAGGGAAGCACATTGCTGGGCCTCATAAGGCATTTTTTATATAAGGCTACCTCTCAAGATTGAGAGATGTAGCTGACCTACCTAATACATGGATATAAGCATAGAGAAAGAGGCAAAATGAGTTGACAAAGGAATGCATTTGAGGTGAGGTAACAGGGCAATAACCCAGAAAAAGAACTGAACGAAAGAGAGATAATCTACATGACAAAGAGTAAAAACCAAGAGTCATAGGGATGCTCATTGATCTTGGGAGAAGAATGGATGAACTCCATGAGAACTTCAACAAAGAATTAGAAACTATAAAGAGGAACCAATCAGAAATGAAGAATACAATACTTGAAATGAAAAATTCATGAGAGGGACTCAACAGGAGAGAGATGATACAGAAGAACAGATTAGCAATCTGGACAAAATACTAAAGGAAATGACCCAAGCTGAAAGGATAAAACAGAAAATAATTAAAAAGAACGAGGACAGTCTAAGGGATCTCTGAGACAACATCAAACACACCAACATCCATATTATAGGTGTCCCAGAAGGAGAAGAGAGAGACAAAGGGGCATAGAATCTATTTTAAGAAATAATAGCTGAAAACTTTCCTAACTTAAGGAAGAAAACATACATCCAGGTTCAGGAAGCACAGAGAGCACCAAATGAGACAAAGCCAAAACGGCCTAGCCCAAGACACATTATGTCAATAATTAAAGAGAAAAATTCTAAAAGCTGCAAGAGAAAGGCAACAAGTTACATACAAAGGAAACCCCATAAGGCTGTCAACTGACTTCTCAGCAGAAATCTTACAGGCAAGAAAGGAGTGACATGATAAATTTAAAGGACTGAAGGGAAAATACCTAGGGCCAAGATTACTCTACCTGGAAGGGTTATCAGTCAGAAAGGAAGGAAAGATAAAGAGTTTCCCAGACAAGCAAATCTAAAGGAGATTATAACCAAGAAATAAGCCTTAAAAGAAGTGCCAAAGGGACTTATTTAAGTGGGAAAGAGAGGACCACAAATAAGAACAAAATTATCAAAAAAAACCCCAATAAAATCACTGGTAAAGGCAAATATACAGTAAAGGTAACAGATCAACTACCTATGAAGCCAATATGAAGGTCAAAAGACAAAAGTACTAAAATTATCGATTTCCATGATAAGAGGATAATGGATACACACACAAAAAAAGAGGTGAGACATGACATCAAAAACATAAAATTTGGAAGGAGGGGAGTAAAACAGAAGGGCTTTTAGAAAGAGGTCAAAATAAAGAGACCATCAACTTAATATAGATTGCTATATATCTAGGTTATTATATATGAATATATATATGCTATATACGTAGGTTGTGATATATGAATCACAATCCAGAAGCCCATGGTAAATACTCCCCAAAAATAAGAGAAAGGAACCCAAACATAATACTAAAGAAAGCCATCAAATTACAAGGGAAGAGAAAGAGAAAAAGAAAGGAACGGAGAAGAACTACTAAAACACCCAGAAAAAAGTAACAAACTGGCAATATGTACATACTTACCAATAGCTACGTTAAATGTCAATGGCCTAAATGCTCCAATCAAAAGGCACAGGGAGGCCAAGAGGATGAAAAAAAAAGTCCCATTTAGATGCTGCATAAAAGAGACACAATTCAGATCTAAAGACACTCACAAACTGAAAATGAAGAGATGGAAAATCATACTTCATGCAAATGGCAATGAAAAGAAAGCTGGGGCAGCAATACTTATATCACACAAAATAGACATTAAAATAAAAACTATAACAAGAGACGAAGATGAGCACTACGTAATGATAAAGGGAACAATCCTACAGGAAGATATAACACTTGTAAATAACTATGCACCCAACATAGGAGCACAAAAATATATAAAACAACTATTAACAGACAGCAATACAATAATAGTAGGGGATTGTAACACTCCACTTACACCAATGGACAGATCATTCAAACAGAAGATCAATAATGAAACATTGGCCTTAAATGACACCTTAGACAAGATGGACTTAGTAGATATACACAGAACATTACATCCAAAAGATGCAAACTATATATTCTTTTCAAATTCATATGGAACATTCTCCAGGATAGATCATATATCAAGGCATGAAACAAGTCACAATAAATTTAAGAGACTGAAATAATACCAAGTACCTTTTCTGACCATAGCAGTATAAAACTAGAAATAAACTACAGGAAGAAAATCGAAAAAGCCACAAATCTGCAGAGATTAAACAAAATGCTACTGAACAATGATTGTGTTAATGCATAAATCAAAGGTGAAATCAGAAAATTCTTGGAGACAAATGAAAATAAAACTACAACATACCAACTCTTGTGGGATCCAGAAAAAACTGTTCTAAGATGGAAGTTTATAGCAACACAGGCCTACTTCAACCTATAAGAAAAATCTCAAATAAACAAACAGTACACCTCAAGGAAGTGGAAAAAGAAGAACAAATAAAGCCCAAAATCAGTACAAAGAAGGAAATAATAAAAATCAAAGGAGAAATAAATGAAATAGAGACTGGAAAAACAATAGAATAAATCAATGAAACAAATAACTGGTTCTTTGTAAAGATAAACAAAATTGGCAAACCTTTAGCTAAACTCATCAAGAAAAAAAGAGAAGCCTCAAATAAATAAAATCAGAAATGAAAGAGAAGAAATTACAATGGACACCTCAGAAATACAAAAGAATATAAGAGAATAGTACGAAAAGCTATATGCAAACAAGTTGGGTAATCTTGAGGAAATGGATAAATTCTTAGAATCATACAACCTTCCAAACTGAATCAAGAAGAAATGCAAAAAATAAAAGCCCAGGACCAGATGACTTCCCTGGTGAATTCTACCAAACATTCAAAGAAGACTTAACACCAATTCTTCTCAAGCTCTTCCAAAAAATTGAAGAGGAGGCGAAGCTTCCTAACTCATTCTATGAGGCCAACATTACCGTGAGACCAAAACCAGACAAAGGAGAACAAAAAAAAAAAAGAAAATTACAGGCCAATATCACTGATGAATATCAATGCAAAAATCCTCAATAAAATACTAGCAAATTGAATACAACAATGAATTAAAAATTCGTACACCATGATCAGGTGGGACTTATTGCAGGGCTGCAGGGATGGTTCAACATTTGCAAATCAATCAGCATGATAAACCACATTAACAGAAAGAAGAATAAAAATGACATGATCATCTCAATAGATGCAGAGAAAGCATTTGACGACATAGAGCATCCACTTATGATAAAAACTCTGAATAAAATGGATGTAGAAGGATAGCACCTCAACATAATAAAGGTCATACATGACAAACCCACAGCTAATATCATTCTCAATGGAGAAAAACTGAAATCTCTCCCTCTAAGAAAAGGAATGAGATAAGGATGCCCACTTTCACCTCTCTTATTTAACATAGTATTGGAAGTCCCAGCCAGAGAAATCAGGCAAGAAAAATAAATAAAAAGGATCTGATTGTAAAGGAACAAGTGAAACTCTCACTATTTGCAGCTGACATGATTTTATATATGGAAAACCCTGGAGAATCCACCAAAAAAACTTTTATAAATAATAAATGAATATGGTAAAGTTGCAGGATACAAAATCAACAAAAATCAGTTGCATTTCTATGCACTAACAACGAAGAAGCAGAAAGAGAATTAAGAGTACAATCCCACTTACAATTGCAACAAAAAGAATAAAATACCTAGGAATAAACTTAATCAAAGAAGGGAATCCTGTAAACTGAAAACTTCAAAATGTTGTTGAAAAAAATAGAAGAAGACACAAAGAAGTGGAAAGATATTCCATGTTCCTGGATTGGAAGAATTAACATATTTAAAATGTCCATACCTCCTAAAGCAATCAACAGACTCAATGCAATCCCTATTGAAGTTCCAACAACATTTTTCACAGAAACAGAACAAAGAATCCTAAAATTTATATAGAAGAACAAAAGACCTAGAATAGCCAAAGGAATCCTGAGAAAAAAGAACAAAGCTGGAGGTACACACTTCCTGATTCCAAAATATACTACAAAGCTATGGCAATCAAAATAATATTGTACCGGCACAAAAACAGACACACAGATCAATGGAATAGAATCAGGAGCCCAGAAATAAATCCACACATCTATGCACAGCTATTTTTCAACAAGGGAGCCAAGGATATATAATGGAGAAAGGAAAGTTTCTTCAATAAATGGTGCTGGGAAAACTGGACAGCCACATGCAAAAGAATGAATGTAGACCATTATCTTATATCATACACAAAAATTAACTCAAAATGGACTAAGGACTTGAATATAAGACCTGAAACCATGAAACTTTTAGAAGAAAATATAGACAGTATGCTCTTCAACTTCGCTCTTAGCAACATATTTTCAAATACCATGCCTGACCAGGCAAGAGAAATGGTAGAAAAAATAAACAAAGGGGACCACATTACACGAAAAAGCCTCTGCACAGCAGAGGAAACCATGAACAAAAGAAAAAGACAACCTAATAATTGGGAGAAGATATTTGCACACCATATATATGAAAAATGGTTAATATCCAAAATATATCAATAACTCGTACATCTCAACAACAACAAAAAAATCTAACAACCCAATTAAAAAATGGGCAAAATATCTGAATAGACTCTTCTCCAAAGAAGATATACAGATAGCCAACAGGCACATGAAAAGATGTTCAGCATCACTAATTATCAGGGAAATGCAAATCAAAACTACAATAAGATATCACCTTACACCTGTCAGAATGGCTACAATTAACAAGACAGGAAATAGCAAGAGTTGGAGAGGATGTGCATAAAAGAGAACCCTGATACATTGCTGGTTGACAGTGCTAACTAGTGTAGCCAAAATGGAAAACAGTATGGAGATTCCTCAAAAAAGTAAGAAGAGGACTACCATATGATCCAGCTATTCCACTGCTGGGTATTTATCCAAAAAAAACCATGAAAACATGAATGCATAGAGGTATATGCACCCCTATGTTCATTGCAGCATTATTCACAATAGCCAAGCCTTGGAAGCAACCTAAGTGCCCATCAAAGGATGAATGGATGAATAAAATGTGATATATATACACAATGGACTACTACTCAGCCATAAGAATTGATGAAATCTGGCCATTTGTAACAACCTGGATGGACCTTGATTGTATTATGCTAAGTGAAATAAGTCAGAAGGGAAAAGCTGAGTATTATTTGATCTCACTCGTAAATAGAAGATAAAATTAACAACAAGCAAGCACAGAGAGAGAGACTGGATTGTGACTAGAAGGGAAGAGGGTTGGAAGAGGGTGAAAGGGGTGCTTAGGCACACATGTGTGGTGATGGATTGTAATTAGTATTTGGGTTGTGAAGATGATGTAATCTACACAGAAATTGAAATATAATGATTTACTCCTGAAACTTATATAATGTTACAAACCAATGTTATTGCAATAAAAAATAAATTAAAAAAAATAAACTGCCATCTCAGGAGTAGAATGAGCCAGTTGGTAAATATGGAATGAAGAGTACTCGTATCAAAGGAAAGTTTCTTGACAAGATTTTATTTTTAAATCATGTATATTTTTCTTAACTTTGAAAAAATTAGTTATAAATGTATTGACCCTATTACTGCATTTAATTTTGCTCCTAAACCATTGAATTGCATTGCTCGTCATTGCATCCTTTTTTTCCTTTCTAGTGATTTCAGCTTGTTGAGTATTTGCATTTGGTTTTTGTGTTTTAATAATTCTAAGATATTTTACTTCTGTCATCTCTATTCAGTCTTCTCTCTTCAAATTTTTATGTTTATTATTATTGCTGTGGATTATTATTTGTATATCAACATCTATTCTATATTCTCATTTTAAATTAACATTTTATTAATATCCTCCCAAAATTCACCAATGATCTCAGCCGTTTTATAATTCCCATAACATATATACTTTTTGAAAATATAAATTTTTAAAACCTTAAGAAAATAAGCCCTTTATGTTTTTGTTACGTTATTCACATTAAAGAATAATCACTATTAGGTAAATGCAAATCAAAACTACCATATAGAAAAATTACTATATATAAAATATAATAAAGTCACCAGCCACTTCAGTGACTTTTAATATATTCACAAGATTATATAATCATCAATGCTATCTAACTTTAGAATTTTTTCCTTATACCAGTTTAAAATTTTACATGCTAAACCATGAATTTGGACCACTATCCTTCACAGCATATTAAAAAATTGAACTCAAAATGTATCAGAGACCTAAATTTAAGTCTAATATTATAAAATATTTAAAAAGAAATAGGAATACATCTTTACATCCTTGGATTATGCAATGGTTCTCTAAATATGATACCAAAAGCACAAGAAATTGAAAAACAAATAGACTTCATCAACATTTTTTTAATGTGCATAGGATTCTATCAAGACAGTAAGAAGACATTCCACAAAATGGGAGCATATATTAGCAGATCAAGTCTATGACAAATATTTAATGTCCAGAATATATAAACAATTATACTCAGCAATGAAAATGCACACAGGCCAATAAAAAACTGGGCAAAACTTTTTAAGAGACACTTCTCCAAAGGAGACATACAAATTATGGTAAAGGACAGAAAAAGATGCTCAACATCATTAGTCATGAGGGAAATGAAAATAAAAAGTCTGTGTTAAGTACTTGGAGAAATTGGAAACCACATATACTGCTCTTGAGAGTGTAGAATGGTGCAGCCATTGTGGAAAAGAGTTTGGTAATTCCTCAAAAAGTTAAACATTGAGTTAGCATTTGTCCCAGTAATTACACTCTAAATATATGCTCAAGAATATAAAAAACATATGTTTACACACAAATTTGTATTGGAATGTTTATAGGAGTGTTATTAATAATAAACAAAAAGTAAAATGCCCATCAAGTGAAGAATGGACAAACTAAAGGTAGTATATCTATACAATGAGATATTATTCAGCCATATAAAAGAATTAAGTGCTGATACATGCTATAACATAGATGAATCTTAAAAACATGGTAAGTGACAAAATCCAGGCACAAAAAGCCACTTAATGTAGAATTCCATTTTCAGTAAATATCCAAAATGAGCAAATCCGTAGAGACAGAACCAGATTAGTGATCACCAGAGGATGTGCAGAGGGGGGATTTGGAGTGACTTCTAACAGGTACAGCGGAACAGAAATGTTTGAAATTAGATTGTGGTGATGGTTGCACAACATTGTGAATATAGTACAAACCACTGTATTGTATAATTCAAGTTTAAATGAAAGATGGGTTTTATTTTAATTTTTATTTCACATTATAAAGTGCAAAAAGAAATGAAAATCCATACCTATTAGCAATCTCTCTTTTGCTGCTTTAATTTCTCTTTGTCGTGGTCCTTAAGCAATTTTATTGTGATTTGTCTTTGTATGGATCTCTTAAACTTTATCCTAGTTGGAGTTTGCTGAGTTTCTTAGATATGTAAAATAATATTTTAAATTAAATATTGGGAGTGTCTTGTCACTAATTTTTCAAATATTCCTTCTCTCCTTTCCTGATGAGACTCCCTTTATGCATATCTTGGTACATTTGATGATATTCCACAGGTCTCTGATGATGTTTTTCATTTTTCTTCATTCTTATTTTATTCTCTTCCTCATACTTGGTAATTTTGGTTGACCTATCTTCAAGTTCACTGATTCCTTCTTCTGCATGCTCAGATTTGCTATTGAGCCCCAATTATATGTTCTCCATTTCAGATAGTATACTTCTCAACTCCAGAGTCTCAATTATATTGATGATAGATAGAAAAATGATAGAAGATAGATGGATAAATAGATAGATGATAGAAATAGAGATAGATACCTTTGTTGAGGTTTACTAGTTAGTAAGACATACTTTCCTTTAGGTTTTTGAGCCTATTTAAAACATAGTCATGTCCTGCATAACAAGGTTTCGGTCAATGGTGGACTACATATATGACAGTAATCCCTTAAGAACAGGACCAGATAGCCTAGGAATAGAGTAGGCTATACCATCTAGGTTTGTATAAGTACATTCTATTATGTTCATACAATGACGAAACTGCCTAATGGCACCTTTCTCAAAATGTATCCACATCATTAACAGATACATAACTGTAGCTGACTTAAAGACTTTCTCTAGAAAGTCCAACATCTGGGCTTCCTCAAAAACAGTTTCTATTTGTTAATTTTTTATTATTTATGGTTCCATTCTTAGAAGTTTTCTCATTGTTTTTACGATTCATAAAGTTTTAAAAGGTTTTTACTTTACCACTTTTGCTGACACCATCCAAATTTTTCTTATGTTTGTAATCTTAGGAACAATTCTATTCAGTAAATTAAATTCAAAATGTGTCATGTTTAAACTCGTGTTGTAAAAATTCGAAGCTTCATTTAAAAAGATAAATTAAATCATATTCAGAAAACCAGATAATTCTTATTTACTGCCATTTTCTAAGTTTCACTTCTAAGAGACCACAGATTTAAATTTATATGTGTGGTTTCTATATGACCACTGATGAGTGCATGTTTATTTGCTGCAGTAATGGTTTGAAAACTATCACCAGCTAACTGTTACAAAACATACCTGAGGGCACATACATATTTATAATACGTGTATCATCTTATTAACAAAAAAAGTAGGATTTTCTGTTTGCTTCTTTCTGGACCCGTGAGTATTACTCTATTCTGCCTTCAGTGGAATTCATTTATTTATTTATATTTTCTTTGAGGTAGATTAGCCCTGAGTTAACATCTGCCACCAATCCTCATTTTGCTGAGGAAGACTAGCCCTGAGATAACATCAGTGCCCATCTTCCTCTACTTTATATGTGGGATGCCTACCACAGCATGACTTGACAAGCAGGGCGTAGGTGCACACCTGGGATCTGAACCGGCAGACCCCGGGTCATCAAAGTGGATCGTGAGCACTTAACCACTGAGCCACTGGGCCGGCCCCTGCCTTTAGTGGAATTTTACTCTTGAAACTTGATTGTCCTCCCATCACCAATGTTTACAGGGCTTCTCAGAATCTCAAAGTATCTCAAGCACTTCTGAGAGGTAATGGTCACTAAAGCAGCTAAAAGTGTTCCTTCCAGGAGTAAAACGAAAGCAAACAAACCATTTGTATTTACAATATGAGTTAAGGTTATAGGGCATGAAGAAGGAGAAAGAAAGAGGAAGACTAGAAATTGACATGTGGATCATTGTAAACTGGCATATACTTCATTCACACCCCAACCTATATGTCTCATCCAGACACCTCCACAATTTGTTTCCCCTATGATGTGGCCAATCATGTCAAATTCTGAGACACCCTCTGGACTTGGAACTATACTGACCCACCTACTTTGATATTTGTCAAACATTTTAATACTAGAAAGGGACCTCATGACCAAAAAAGAACATAAGATTGCCTTGAAAGAAGTTGGAGCAACATCTTCAAAAAATTCATTCATTACAGTCAATGTAACTCAACTTTCCAACATCCATTTAAATTTCTGGTATTTGGTGTTCCATATTGTCTATCAATTATAAATAGATACCAAGAAAGAAAGGAAAGGAAGAAGGAAGGAAGAAAAAAGGAAGGAAGGAAGGAGGGAAGGAAGGAAGTAAAGAAGAAAGGAAGGAAGAAAGGAAGGAAGGAAGGAAGGAAGGAATGAAAGAGAAATCATTTTTTTAAGCATGGTTTTCACATACTCACTTCATTCAGTGAACATTTAAGCATCATGAAAATAAAACCATGTTAACCATAGAGATGTCTGTATAAACCTAAAACATGTCTTTATAAATTAATACAGAATTTTCAAAAAAACAAATTCAAAAAGAATCAATAGGTGAAAGAATTTTATATTTAAACCTAAAATTGGAGGGATTGAATTGGATTTGTGCTGCATAACAGTTGGTATAGTGTTGGGAAAAAAAAACTATGCATAACAGAAATATTTTTCTTTAATTAAGTAAACTTTCTCAGAAAGAGGCTTGGTGAAATTTTTAGTGTTAACTAACCATTGTTCTCCTAGTCATGATTCTTGAGTTTCTGCTTATCCTATTTAAATATGTTTTTTTCTGAGTGCTTAGCATTGCACACATTGAGCTGTTTGGTGTTTATTTGACAGAAACATATTCACCTGCCTGAATAATTAATACCCCTCTCCTTGGTCTGCTTGAGAAACCACGAACTACATTTGCAGAGTCTGCTCTTCCTTTGCTTCTCCATCCACTCACCCCAAATAGATTTGCACGTTCTGAATCTCAGTGGGGTGTAACCATTTTTGCTTGGGGGTTTATAAAACAGTTTGTTCACTGTGACCATAGATCTGAAACTTCCTAATTCTACCCTATCCATCATCTTCAACCTTTAGCTCTATCTTTTTGAGGGCTTTTTACTTAATAAATAACAGATATTTAAATTAAAGAATCATGTTATTAAAAATTTTCAAGTTTCCAGATAATCTTTGATGCAGAATTTTGCTGAAAGTTGGGTTGAGGCTTAAAGTTTAAATTCTTTGCCTTAATGTGTCCTCATCCTTCTCTCTATAATCTTTCCTCATTTGATTTAAATTTTGAGGTTTGTCACCCTCTGCCTTGCCAAGGTTTATGTGGGAAGATGAGGTGAGAATGGCTGGTACATGAGCAGATATGCAGGGCAGGCCCTGAATGGAAGTACCCACCCAGATACATGAATGAAAGGAGAGCCTGGGGATAGGTACATAGCAACCCAGCTGTTAGTGAAGATGCCTAAGGTTCTATGAATGATTTTCTGTCTTCTCCTACATGGGGGTAGGAGGAAAAGTGTGGTGGGAGATTGATATGGAGTATAGAATAGGTTTGGAGTAAAGAACATGTTTTAACACTCTCCCAACTTTAAGTAGGCTTTTTTGAGATAATTTTGTAACTAGTAGAGATTTCTATTTTAGTCCCAAAGCATGTTTTCCATTCAGTTGTTTAAATGCTCATTTCTCCAACTGGACATTGAGTTTCATGTTGACAGAGATATGTCCGTAGCAATTAGCGTCGTGCCTTAACACTTTTACTGATTACAACATTTACATATGTTCACTGAATAACATGACAGAAATGTATTATGTAGAAGGTAAAATATACCATTATTATTTCCCCATTTAATCATATGTAATTATTAAAAATTTCTTTGAAATTTTAATACCTGTTCCAACACACATACTTGTTTATGCCCAATAAAATTTTAAATAGTGAGTGTATCTGTCAATCTTATTTTATTTCAACTTCTTTCCTACTTACTTTTTTTATGATAGAAATTATTTCTTTCTTACATCATAAAGTTTTAAGATCACTCCATGAAAACAAATATATCTAGTGTATACATACAATGTGTATCCAAATAACGCATCTTTTACAAATCATGTTTATTATAAAAGGTGAGTCATCTTTGCCTTTCTTTCTTGTGTTTTTATGGTTTTTCAAAGTTTTAATTAACAATTATAAGAACTTTCACTTTTCAAGTCCATTTTGTCTGTACTTTTTAAGACTATCATTAGTTCATAAACAGATATTTACCAAATATCAGCTCTGTTCAAGACTGTTGTAGATGCTCTAAAAACAAGACAGTCATGGGAAATGTGGACCCTGCCCTCATAAAGCTTAAAGGGAGAAAGACAATAAGCAAGAAATCAAAAATAGCAAGAATAAATAACTGCAGAAATTGGTAAGTGCTTAGAAGAATAAGGGAAGAGTGAGTGATAGAAGAGTGGCTAGAAGAGTCAGTGGTAGAAGAGTCAGTAAACACCTCTCTAAGAAGGTAGACATTTGAATGGAGAACTGATTTGTGTGAATGTTCAGACTGTGAAGAGATCTGAATTGATTTTATACAAAGTCATATCTTCAAATACAGAGACTATCTGATTAACTAAGAGGTATAAATATGCCATTTAGGGTGTTTTGTGCTATGGGCAAAACATCCAACCAGAAGTCCCTTGGATAGTTAATACATTTGTTAACTCTCATCAAATAGTTCAGAGTACAGTTTCTCAAGAATTGGCTTATTTACCCAGAGATGGCATCATGAACTGAAGGTCTTTTTTTTTTTTTTAGTTTTGCGTGGTTGTGTTTTCCTCAGGGTACCACATGGCAGCAGAATCTCCAAGTGACACATAGAGGCACAACACATTTAGCAAAGAAAAGAGACAATTTTCCCATGCCTTCCATTTTGTTAGTAGGGGAAAACCTTCTCAGACTTCCAACCACAGACGTTTCAGATCCCACTGGCCAGGACTAGACCCCATAACTATTCCCTAGATGGGGAGGAGGTGGCTGTGATAATAAGTGCATGATATTTTCAGCCTTTTTAATAGAAAATGGACTCTATAAGCAGCCAAGAAGAAGTTTGTGTGTGTGTGTGTGTGTGTGTGTGTAACTATTGGACAGCAACAACGTCTGTCACAATGAAATATATGTATTCAATGCTGGAGCTATATAAAACCTTAGAAACCATCTATAATTCACTTTAGAAATCTATCTGTCCTCATTTTACAGCTGAGAGTATAAGACATACATTTGAATAAATGCCTTGCTCAAGATCACCAAGGAAATAGAATAACAAGAACTCCTAGAATCTAGCAAGAATGTGCTTCCATTAAACCCTGCTGCTTCCCAGAGTTGAATAAAGCAAGTCTATGCTTAGAAGCAAATTTCCCCGAAGGGCAAGAAAACATTAATTTGCATAATTTTGTACAATTCCCAGGACTTTTTGCCTTGTCAGCAATAATTTCTAAAGCTGATTGTACTTAATAAATAAAAGCTTAATGGTAAAAATATATGCAAGTATTATTTTTCCATTCCCAAAAGCATTTTGAAAATTATAATTTTTTATTACACAATGGTTGAATGAATAATGCGAATATTAATGGCTCTTCTAGGTTCAGAGTGAAACTTTGGTACCTTAGAATCAAGAGGGAGTAATAAAAAAACGTCACACACCAACTTTGAGGATTTGTATTTTGTTTATATGCTACCTGATTTTAAGATGAGTATTTATACTTTTAGACCAATATTCATATGTTTCAAATATCTAGATGTCTGGAATCATATTGATCTATTATTTCTCAAATAATAAAAGCATTAATGGAATAGCATATAAATAAGGAACCATTAGCAATCATTTTAGTATAGAATTAGAGGTATGATTATAGTTTTTGCATGAACATCTGATAGTCTCTCTGTTCTCCTTGGAAGCTGCTTGCTGGTGGAGTATTTCTGGTATGAGAAAGAATATATTACTTTCTGGTAATCAGCTGTAAGCAGTAAGTTCTTAATAAATCATTTCATACACAGTAAAGATGAAGCGTGAGCATTTCAGGATAGAGTTTTAGGTAAATGTTTAATCTATTTTTAATGTGGATCACAAATGCATTGTTGGCTTTTTAAAATCATTCTTTCTCCTACAAAAGCCTTTCCTGTATAATTACTATCAGCTAAGCTTAAAGATAAAAAAAAACTTGTTCAGACTGATCTTGTTTAGGTCCCTGGTGTAACAGAACAAGCAGAAAAGCACAGGCAAAATTATCCTCACTTCTTTATTCTGTCATTTCAACATTTATTATTTCTTCCTTCATTCTTTCGTCATCCATCCAAGTGTACTACAAAATTTTGTTCTAGGATTTAGAGATTAAAGGAGGAGACAAACAAAATGAGACAATAAACAGTAGATGCCTTCAACTGTCTCATAAACACATAAATAGATCATTATGCTTCAATGTAAGTGTGATGAGAGAAAGCAGCACAGCATTCAGTGAGTAGCAGAAGACAGGAATCCATCTCAGGGAGGTGGAAACTAAGGGAAACCTCCTGGATAAAGTTATATCTCATCTGAATCTTAGAACATCAGTAAAGTTTAGTTAACTGAAGATAGAGAGGAAGCAGGAAAGAGTCCTGATGAAACAAAAAGAGTAGATGTAAAATCATACCTTGTGCGTGGGAAAATATAAGCAAGACCACTGGTCAATCCACTGTGACTCCCACATGTGTCAACAAACGCAGCCCCTTTCAGCGAACATTTTGCAAAGTTTGAGAATGTTGTCCTAAATAATCCATTAATCCGTTAGAAATACTGGTACATGACGAAGGATCCAAAAACACCATCTGAGAGGAAGACTAGAATGAGAAACAAAAAGGGAGAGTGTGTCAGAAACTCCATCTGACCAAGGACAGGACATGTGGTGTCCTCAGAAAGATGCTTACCAGAGCCTGAGCGGGACTTAAACAAAAGGTGAACACGAACGTTGGATCAGCAATTAAGAAATGAACAGACAAGGTGCAGAAAAGCTGCACCGAGTATTTAAGAGTAGATCTGTGAGAGAAAGTAGGAGGTGTCAATGCTGGTAGGCTGGATTCCATTTTCTCTTTGTGTAATGCTGCTTCTCTATAAAATTGAAGTTAGTTTTAAAGGACCCTATTGTTGGTTGAAGTAATAGACAACTAGCTATTTTGCACAGATTCCTGGATGTTAACGTGCCTGGTGTGGTACCCCACTCTAGAACAAACACTGCAAAAATAGGTTGCTTTCTATGTAGTGTCATAAAATAATTCTTATAATCCTCCTCCTTCCAGTATCCTTTAATATCATTTTTGGCCAAGATATTAGTGAGCTCTGTTACACTTCAGATCTCAACTAGGAAGATCAACATATGAAGGTGTTTTTCCTGTTAAAGACCTTAGAGTGATTCTTTTTATCCTCCTCCTCTTACTTCTACTTCTACTCTTTCTCCTTCTTTTTTCAAATGCTTTTGGCAATAGAGTAGTAAGTTTTCAAATCTAATAGTGTGAAATTAGGAAAAGTCTCATTCAGAATATTCTGGCACCCAGGTACCGTTCACTGCTGATGAGCTGTAAGTTCCAGAAGGAGCAGAACGTTTGAGTGGCATAAGAGAGGAGTCCAGAGAATGGTGCAAAATAAAGACATGAAAACAGCTGATTGTACAAAACCTGAAAACAAACAAAATTATGTACAGTTCTTTCTGATTATGAAATATTTTTTCAGAAAATTTGTAAAATTAGAAAAAGAAATGCCTATAGATACACACACTCAGACACATAATCATGCTAACAATTCAACATGTATCTTATGGGTCCAAACCCTTCAGGTTTCCTTCTGTGTATCTATTTTCGTTGAATTCACTGTTTGCATAAGTTCTGTCTTGCTTTATGAATGAATGAATATAAGCAAAGGACCTAGCACAACTCATGGAGCAGACAAGTCTCCCATAAGTGTTTGCTCTAATTAGCACTTACCTTGGGCCAGGCCAGGGCTTTCCATAATTGCTAATTTGACCCTCAATAACCATACAAGGTAAATTCAGTGATTGCCTCATTTTTAGAAATGATGAAACTGAGGTGTGTAGAAATTAAATAACTTACCTGATGCCATGCAGTAGGCTTGTGATGGGGTCAGGAGGCTGACCCAGGTGGTCAGTTTCCGCATTTGGAGCTCTTAACTTCTGTGTTATTCTGAGAGATTGCAGCAAACAATACAGATGTTGACTCTGTGCTGCACCTCATTGCTTTTTCCCTTCTAGCATTCTTAACTCTTCTTTGGGTTGCACCAGGCCAGTTTTCTCCAAACAGCTACTGCTTTGCTTTGGATGCAGACTTGGGAAGACTGTGATTCCAGATGCTATCCAGGGTTTCCTCAATCACCAGTCCAGGAGGAGGCTAGGTGGAATTAGATTGAGTATCAATGCATTACTAAGTTGTCATTGGTTCTATATTCCCATCAAGGGATGTGTGGAATTCAATCAGTTGACATGGCACAGGAAAAGCCTTCTGTCATCACATGTTCTTCATTAGAGTGGCAGGGTACTGAGTGTTTTATTCAACTGTTGTACAGTGAACCACTCAAGAGCTTCCAGGTTGTTTATGGCTTGTCGGGCATTGACTATGCTTTACATTTTTGATCTCATGTGAAACTCGGAGGACCTGAATATAAGCACCACATAATCAGGTACATGTTATGATGCTAATTTCACAGCAGAAGAAACCGGCGCCCCTAAAGGGTAACATGCTTAAATTTAGGTAGAGAGCAAACAAAAGAGCCAGGATTTAAAGCACTTGTACCTGTGGTCTTTCTGTTCCGCTACCCTGACTTCCACTCCCGGTGTGAGAGCAGCCTTGCACTGGCCACCAGCATAGACATACGGCCACAAACTATTTGATTTCTGCTCTCACTAAGTTCAAATTACAATGATGAGAAAAACTAGACCCATGAAAATAGAAACAACTGTACAGGAATTTTCTAGAAATATAAGTGCTAAATACATCATACAAAGAGAAGATAGAAAGTGGAAAGAGTTATAGAGCTAATGAAGGTTTACCCTCTAGCTGCAAAATCCACTTGTTGAACAGCATCTAAACACTCTTATCAGCAAAACAATTTTAGCAAATTATAAATTGTACTCACCATCCTAACTCATCAAGTACATTGGTTCTAATCGGGTGAGCCCAAGACCAGCAGTAAGGGCATCACCTAGGAGCATGTGAGGAATGGAAACACTCAGATACAACCCCAAAGTTGCTGAATCAGAACCTCTGGGGTGAGACACAGCAATCTGCTTAGAACAAGTCATCCTGGTGATTCTGATGCACACTCAAATTTGAGAAAGACTGGTCTAGTGCAGGGGTCTGCAAACTTTTTCCTGTAAAAGGTGAGATACTATATAGTTTAGTGTTTGAAAGCCTATTGTCTCTGTTGCTTCTACTTAGCTCTGCTCTTGTAGTGTGAAAATAAGCATGGATGGTACATAGATGAATGATCATGACTGTATTCAAACAAAAATTACTTCAGGAACACTGGGATTTGATCTTCAAATAATTTTCATGTGTCACAAAACATTTTTCAACTATTAAAAAATGTAAAAAGACTATACAAAATCAGGTGGCAGGTTGAGTTTGGCTCATGGTTTTCCAACTCCTGCTGTGTGTCTAGAAACCTCATGGCCCTTTATTCCAGAAGGATTCAATGTCTTGATTCTGCCATGTATTAACTCTGGGCCTTGGAAACTCGGCCCACACTCAACTGTGGTTTCATAATCTGTAAAATGGAGTTAATAATATTTTCTCTATGGTTTTGGTGAGAAAACAGTGTAAAATAACTGGCACATATTATGTCCTCTCTACTCTTTTCACAATCATATTTTAGCCAAGTAAAATTCAAAACCTTACCTTCTACCAAAGTAAATATGTTCTTATTGCTCTGTGTTCCTTCGGGACAGTAGTTGCTCTTGGTATTTTCTCCATAATGAGGGATCTTCGAAACAATGCCCTTACAGACAGGGCACTCTGCCTTCCTTCAGAACATTGCCATCTGTTCCAGAGACTACAGGACCAGATATCCATGTCAGATACAGACCCCAGATCATAGCTTCTTTAGGGGAGACAGTAACAGATGGTTTCAATTAAGAAACAGCAGGAATGAAGCCTTCCCCCCACCTCTTTTAAACCACAACAACAACTAAACAAACTGTGTCACAAACAAACAAGGTTTGCTTTTAGATGGGAATGACTGTGGGCAATTTTTTGCACCTGAGAATGGAGTTGGGGTAAGTTGATCGTGTGTGTTGAAGGTAAAGGGCTGGCCCCCAGCAGAGCACCTGTGCATACAATTTTCTCCAATATCCTTTGACTTTTTGACTTGCTGCTTATTTGGCAAAGAGAACATCTTAGTTGAATTGTTTGTTATAATAGATCTGGCTCTTGACGAAACTGTGAAGATAGTGAATTGTGTCTTCCGTATTCTGATCCATGCTGTGTGTATGCACCTCTTTGAAGCTATTTCTATTGGATCCAGAGTCAATAAAAATGAGTCCTTTGGAAAAGACATGATATTTATTCATTTTACTGCTTGATATACATTTAAATTACTAGACCCCCTGTTTTCATGCTTTTTATTTTTTTTGTTGAGGTAACATTGGTTAATAATATTATATAAATTTCACGTGTATATCAGTATATTTCGGTTTCTTTGAAGACTACATTATGTGCACCACTCAAAGACAAATTACCACCCGTCACCATACACATGTGCCCTTTTACTCCTTTAGCTCTTCTCTCTGCCCTCTTACCCTCTAGTAGCCACCAATCTAATTTCTATATGTACATTTGTTGTTGTTTTCGTTTTATTTCCATGTTTGAGTGAAATGATACAGTATTTGGCTTTTTCCATCTGACTTACTTTGCTTAGCATAACACCCTCAAGATCCATCCATGTTGTTGCAAATAGCAAAATTTCATCTTTTTTATGGCTGAGTAGTATTCCATTGTATATATACACTACATCTTTTTTATCAATTCATCCATTGTTGGACACTTGTGTTGTTTCCAGTTCTTGGCTATTGTGAATAATGCTGAAATGAACATAGATGTGTGAACATCTTTTCAAATTCGTGTTTTTGTGTTCTTTGGATAAATACTGAGAAGTGGAATAGCTGGATCACATGGTAGTCATATTCTTAAATTTTTGAAGAATCTCAATACTGTTTTCCATAGTGTCTGCACCAGTTTACATTCCCACCCAGACAAGGGAAAAAAAAGAAAAATGAACAAATGGAACTATATCGAACTAGAATCTTCTGCACAGCAAAAGAAACCATCAACAAAATAAAAAGACACATTTACAATTGGGAGAAGATATATGCAAATAATATGTCTGATAAGGAGTTAATATGCAAAATATACAAAGAACTTTTACAATTCCACAACAAAAAAACAAACAACCCAATTAAAAAGGGGGCAGAGGATCTGAACAGACATTTTTCCAAAGAAGATATATAAATGGCCAACAGGCACATGAAAAGATGTTCAGCATCACTAATTTTTAGGGAAACGTAAGTCAAAACTGCAATGAGAAATTGCTGCATGTATGTCAGAATGGCTATAATTAACAGGACAAGAAATAACAAGTGTTGGAGAAGATATGGAGAAAAGGGAACCCTCATATACACTACATTCGTTTTCTAAGTGAGCTTTTGCAAATTTTCTACGCGAGGTTTTGCAAATGATGTACTAACAGCAAAGGTTAATACCACATGACACTTACTTGCTGTGTGCCTTTAAAGCAAGTAATTTAAAGATTTGTCACTTTCTTCACTTTTAAAATTAATAAGAGTAAGTTTCAGTGGGCCGAAGTGAAATATTACTAGAAAGTCTCACACAGAAGGCACTAAGAAGGGGTAGAGTCAGCCACTGGTGTGCTGAAGCTGGCCCCCAGAGCTTCCCGAGTTTATTGAGCACCTTCCTTCCCAATTCCACATTGGGGGCTTACAGTCAGCCACAAGCAAATGCTTAAAATCAGGGCTTGTTTTTATTTTATTTAATTTTGGATAACTAGTTCTTAAACATCTACTAACACATCACTGCACTCAGTCCGAATCCTTGCCCCAGTTCACCCCCTATACATTACTCCTTAACTGTAGAAAGAAAGGTTTTGTCCTAGATATTTCAGGCTTTAGCCAGAAGTTATAGGGGAGATATTTTTAGGAAAAGGCGACTTTATGGATATTATGAAATTGTTGTTCACTTTTGGACTCCACTTAGTAAGAAAGCTTAACAACTTCAGGAAAGAGATATCAATGACAAAACTAAGTTTGAAGCAATATTAACAGAGGCTGCTTATTCATGTACTTGCAGAATATAATTCTTAAACCTTCTTTAAGTAGAGACTCAATGGTTTTAGGAAGGACAAAGATTTTTAGAATAAAAAGAGGAAAAAAACTGAGATAGTCTCTGATTGGAAAGTGTTCTATTAAGCAGAGTTTTGTAAGTGAGGGAGACATTCTAATTGTTTTTCAGGTACATTTGGTTGTCCTTGGTTGGCTGGAAGGGCAAGTGATGAGTTTGGGGACATTTCAAAAGACAAAAGATTATACAGCATTAGAAGAGGAGGGTTTCCTGTGGTGGTCAATGGGAGGCTCTTATGTGGTCAAATCCTCATAATGGTCCTTATGTGGAGGTGGCTACCATGGCAGGATTTCTCAGGGAAAACAGCATTATGTAATAAATGTCAGACTCTATATAAAGCCAGATGGACTACATTATTGGGTAAAAATATCTAGCAAACTCTTTTTAGAATCATAGCAAAATCTTGTGAATTTAAGGCAATTGAACAGGACAAAAGCATACTTTAATAAAAATGAAATGGTAGAATTATAGAAAATTGATTTTATGATTTGAATTAAATATTGATGTGTATTAACATAAACCCCAAAATATATTCATTTTATAAATAAATTATTAACTATTAAGTAATATCACTTTGTCAAATTTTCAGAACAATATAGAGCACTTGAACCTATTTCGTGAATTAATGGTGCCTGTTTCTGCTTGAACACCCTCCTGTGATGAGAAGCTTATTACTTTGAAAAGTAAAGTAGTTTTGATGTTGGAGAATCCTTCCAGTGGCTGAGTCAAGATATTCTTCTCTTTCACTTCAATCCATTCCCTACAAGTTGGCCTTCAGAACAACAAAGCTTCTTCCACATACTGAGCCTTCAGTATAGGTAGACAAGCAGCTATTGATCTCCTCCAGGTCTGCTGTGTGATAAGTATTCTCATCTTTCCCGTTTCCTAAATTAAGGCATGGATTATGAGGCTTTTCAGAATCATGTCATCTGGAACAGAACACTTTTGTGTTAATATTTCTCTGAAGTAACAGGACACAGTATTACGGAGTGGACTGAGAAGCCACAAAAACAGTAAGGAGCATAAATTATATGATTACTTAAAATTGTTAATTAATTGTTAAGACAATAGAAATGCTGCTCTTAATTGATAATCTATTGTTTGACTTTCACTGTAAAATAACAATGACTCCCAATGTCAGAGAGCTGCCTGCCACAAAGTTGTTTCCTTCACTTCATTCTCTAATCGCATTATTAAAAATCAGATAGCCAGAATATTATTATTTTAGTCTCCTATCTTCTTGAGTGATTAATACAAGAGTATCTGACAATTAATTTATTTCTACATTTTTCCTGGATTTTTCAAAATCTGATTTCCTAAAGACATGAGTCTGACTCTTACTAGGACCAACTTTCTGTCATTGATATTCCATTCTCAAGATACTGTGATTTCTAAATGAAGCTCTTTTCATTTCCTCAATCAAAAATTTATCACAGTATAGTGATTCCTCAACAAAATTAAAAATGAAAATTACTATATGATTCATCAATTCCACTTCTGAATATATACCCAAGCAGTAAGAAACAGAGAGTTGAAGAGATATTTGCTCATCCATATTCTTAGCAGCATTGTTCACAGTAGTCAAAAGGTAGAAGCAACCTAAGTGTCCATTGACAGATGGACAGATAAAATGCTGTATATACATACAATGGATTATCAGTATTAAAAAGAAAGGAAATACTAGCACATGCTACAAGTTGGATGAAACTTGAGGACATCATTTAATGGGTATAGAATTTCAGAGTGGGAAGATGAAATAGTTCTGGAGATAGATGGTGATGATTGCACAATGTGAACAATGATGGTTGAACAACGTGAATGTACTTAAAGTCACTAAACTGTATACTTAAAAATGGTAAATTTAATGTTATGATATGTTACCACAATTTAAAAAATGTATCAAAAACACTACTTTTAACAGAAGGAGGCTTCTTGTAAATTATCAGAACACTTAGGTTCCCTACTGCTGCTCCACTCTGACACTTTCCTCTCTCTTAGCAGCCCATAGTCTCAGCCTCTCTAGTGGCATCTTTTTCTCCTCCTTTGTTTACCCTTAACCCTAATGAATTTCATGATAGCTTCATGACAACATTAATTTCTTTAGGGGTAAATGATTAAAATGCTTGCATATCGGTTTAAAAATCAAACCAGAAGTGTTACTTTCTTTACTTAGTAGCCACATGCTACACATGCTATTTTTTGAAGAAAAATAGTACTATCTTTTTTTTATTATTGAGGTCATGCTGGCTTACAACATTGTATAAATTCAGGATTACTTCAGTTTTTGTATGGACTGCAGTGTGTTCACCACCAATAGTCTAGTTTTTATCCATCACGTACATACGTGCCCCTTTATCCTTTCGCTCTCTCTCCTCCTCCTCTTCTTCTGGTAACCACTAATCTGTTCTCCTTATCTATGTGTTTGTTTATCTTCCACATATGAGTGAAATCATACAGCATTTGTCTCTGTCTGGCTTATTTTGCTTAGCATAATACCCTCAAGTTCCATCCATATTGTCAAAAACGGTATGGTTTTGTCTTTTTTATGGCTGAGTAGTATTCCATTGTGTGTGTGTGTGTGTGTGTGTGTGTGTGTGTGTGAGAGAGAGAGAGAGAGAGAGAGAGTATGTGTGTGTGTGTGTCTGTATATGTACATACATACTACATCTTCTTTATCCATTCATCCATTGATGGGCACTTGAGTAGCTTCCATGTCTTGGCTATTGTGAATAATGCTGCAATGAACACAGGGATGCATAGATATTTTTGGAATGTGGATTGTGTGTCCTTTGGATAAATACCAAGTAATGGGATAGCTGGGTCATATGGAATTTATATTTTTAAGTTTTTGAGAAATCTCCATACTGTTTTCCATAGTGGTGCAAAAGATTGCATTCCTACTAGAAGTGTATGAGGGTTCTCTTTTCTCCACATACTCTCCAACACTTATTTCTTGTCTTGTTAATTATAGCCATTCTGACAGGTGTGAGGTGATATCTCATTGTAGTTTTAATTTGCACTTGCCTGATAATTAGTGATGTTGAACATCTTTTTGTGTGCCTGTTGGCCATCTGTGTATCTTCTTTAGACAAATTTCTGTTCATATCCTCTGTCCATTTTTTGATTGGGCTGTTTGTTTTTTTGTTGTTGAGTTGTATGAGTTCTTTATACATTTTGGAAATTAATCCCTTGTTGGATATTTCATTTGCAAATATTTTCTCCCAGTTGGTGGATTGTCTTTTCTTCTTGTTTGTGATTTCCTTTGCTGTGCAGAAGCTTTTTAACCTGATGTAATTACATTTGTTTATTTTTACTAATGTCTCCCTTGCCTGAGTAAACATGGCATTAAAAAGATGCTGCTAAGACCGATGTCAAAGAGTGTACTGCCTATATTTTCTCCTAAGACTTGTATGATTTTAGGTCTTTTGTTCGCCTTTAATTCATTTTGAGTTAATTTTTTGTGTATGGTGTATGATAATTATCTAATTTCATTCTTTTGCATGTGGCTGCCCAGTTTTCCCAAGAAAACTTATTAAAGAGACTTTACTTTATCCATTGTATGTTCTTGGCTCCTTTGTCAAAGGTTAGCTGTCCATAGATGAGTGATTTTATTTCTGGGTTCTGCATTCTGTTCCATTGAAGTGTATGTCTGTTTTTCTGCCAGTACCATGCTGTTTAGATTAGTATAGCTTTGTACTATAATTTGAATTCAGGGAGTGTTATGCTTCCAAATTTGTTATTTTTTCTCAGGATTGTTTTGGCTTTTGTTGTTGCATATAAATTTTAGGATTCTTTCTTTCTATTTCTGTGAGGAATGTCATTGGGATTTTCCTTGGGATTGTATTTAATCTCTAGATTCCTTTAGATAATATGGACATTTTAACGATGTTTATTCTTCCAATTCATGAACATGGAATATCTTTCCATTTCTTTATGTTTTCTTCAAATTCTTTCAATAATGTCTTATAGTTTTCAGTGTATAGGACTTTCACTTTCTCGGTTAAATTTATTCCTAGGTATTTTTTTCTTTCTGTTGCATACAAATGGGATTGTATTTTTGACTTCACTTTCTGCTAGTTTGTTGTTAGTGTATAAAAATGCAAATGATTTTTGTATGTTGATTTTGCATCCTGCAACTTTATTGTATTTGTTGATAATAACTAGTAGTTTTTTGGTGGATTCTTTAGGATTTTCTATATGTACAATCATGTCATCCACAAATAGTGAGAGTTTCACTTCTTCCTTTCCAGTTTGGATCCATTTATTTCTTTTTCTTACCCAATTTCTCTGGCTAAAACTTCCAACACCATGTTGAATAAGACTGGCAAAAGTGTACATCCTTGTTCCTGTTCTCAGAGGTGTGCTTTTCGATTTTCTCCATTAAATATGATGATGGCTCTGGGTTTGATGAATATGGCCTTTATTATATTGAGGTACTTTCCTTACATACCCATTTTATTCAGAGTTTTTTTTTTTCCATAAATGGATGGTGGATCTTGTCAAATGCTTTTTCTGCACTTATTGAGATGATCATGTGATTTTTTATTTCTCATTTTGTTAATGTAGTGTATCACATTGATTGAGTTGGAGATATTGAACCATATCTTCATCCTTGAAGATAATAAATCTCACTTGATTGTGGTGTATGATCTTTTTAATGTATTGTTGTATTTGATTTGCTAATTTTTTTTGAGGATTTTTGTATCTAGGATCATCAGTAATATTGACCTGTAATTTTCTTTCTTTTGTGTTCTTGTCTGGTTTCGATATCATGCTAATGTTGGCCATGTAGAATGAATTAGGAAGCTTCTTTCCCTCTTCCATTTTTTGTAAAAGTTTGAGGATAGGTATTAAATCTTCTTTGAACGCTAGAATTCCCTGGAGAAGCCATCTGGTCTTAGACTTTTGATTTTTGGGTGGTTTTTAATTACTTTTTCAATCTCTTTGTTTGTGATTGGCCTATTCAGATTCTCTATTTCATCTTGATTCAGTTTTGGGAGGTTGTATGAGTCTAAGAATTTATCCATTTCTTCTAGGTTATCCAGTTTGTTGGCATATAGCTTTTCAAAGTATTCTCTTATAAACCTTTGTATCTCTGTTGTAATTTCTCTTCTTTCATTTCTGATTTTATTTATTAGAGTCTTCTCTCTTTTTTTGTTAGTGAGCCCGGCTGAGGGTTTTTCAATTTTATCTTCTCAAAGAAGCAGCTCTTAGTTTCATTGATCTTTTCTGGTTTTTTTTAGTCCCTCTTTTGTTTATTTCTGCTCTGATTTTTATTTTTTCCTTCCTCCTACTGACTTCAGGCTTTGTTTGTTCTTTTTCTAGTTCTTTTATTTATAGGATAAGCTTGTTTATTTGAGATTTTTCTTTTTTGTTAATGTAGGCCTGTATTGCTATATATTTCCCTCTTAGTACCACTTTTCCTGCATCCTATAAGTTTTGGTATGTTGTGTTTTCATTTTCATTTGTCTCTAGGTATTTTCTTTTTAAAGATTGGCACCTGAGCTAACAACAGTTGCCAATCATGGTTTTTTCTCCCTGCTTTTTCTCCCCAATCCCCCCAGTACATAACTGCATATTTTCAGTTGTGGGTCCTTCTTGTTGTGGCATGTGGGATGCCACCTCAACAGGGCCTGATGAGCGGTGCCATGTCCGCACCGAGGATCCAAACCAGTGAAACCCTGGGCCGCAAAAGTCAGAGTGTGTGAACTTAACCACTCAGCCACAGGGCCAGCCCCTCTAGGTATCTTTTTATTTCTCTTTTGATTGCTTCATTGACCAAATAGTTATTCAGTAGCATGTTATTTACTTCCCACATTTTTTGTGACTTTTCCAGGTTTTTTCTTGTAGTTTATTTCACTTTCATAGCATTGTGGTGGGAAAAGATGCTTGAAATGATTGCAATCTGCTCAAATTGAGGCTTGCTTTTTTGTCCAACATATGGTCTATCTTTGAGAATGTTCCATGTGCACATGAGAAGAATGTGTAGTCTGCTGTTTTTGGTTAGAATGTTCTATGTATATGTATTGAGGTCATCTGGTCTAGGTTTTCATGAAAGGCCAGTATTTCCTGTTGATTTTCTGTCTGGATGATCTGTTCAGTGACATAAATGGGGTGTTAAGGTCACCTACTATTATTTTGTTGCTGTCAATTTCTCCCTTTATGTCTGCTAATAGTTGCTTTACATACTTTGGAGCTCCTGTGCTAGGTGCATATATATTAATACATGTTATGTCTTCTTGGTGGAATATTCCTTTTATGATTATGTAATACACACCTTTGGCTCTTATTATCTTTTCTTATCTTGATGTCTGCTCTTCTGATGTAGTCGTGTCTATACCCACTTTCTTTTGCTTGCCATTCACATGGAGTATCCTCTTCCATTCCTTCACTCTGAGCCTATATTTGTGCTTGGAATTGAGACGTGTTTCCTGGGGGCAGCATATTGTTACATCTTGTTTTTCAATCCACACAGCCACTCTGTGCCTTTTGATTGGTGAATTCAATCGTTTACATTTATAGTGATTATTAATATATGAGGACTTAGTAATGCCATTCTAGCTTCCATTTTATAGTTGATCTATGTTTCCATTGTTTCTTTTCCCTTTTATTTCTGACTGTCATTTCACTTTGGTGGGATTCTGTAATGGTTTTTCTCAGTTTTCTCTTTTTTTATGTTTTCTGACTCGGCTCTGATTTTTTGTTTTGTGGTTACCATGAGGTCTGTATAAAATATCTAATAGATGAGATAGTCTATTGTTTGATAGCCCACCATCTCCATTAGCCTAAGTAGGTTCAATCCCTTTTCTCTTCCCCTTCTATGTGTTTGTTGTCACTAGTGATCCTTTTTTGTGTTGTGGGTTTGTGACCAAATTGAAGTGTTCATAATTATTTTTGATACTTTCTTTCCCTTTATCTTTTGTGTTATAATTTTTTGTTAACTTATTCTGATAGAGAGCTGCAATTTTCTGATTTTTCCTTTATCTCCTTCCTCAAAATTTTGTAAACATTTGCCTTTTTGTTTCAGGTAGAAGGGCTCCCTTCATTTCTTGTAAGGCAGGTCTAGTGGCAATGAAGTCTCTCAGCTTTTATTTTTCTGGGAAAGTTTTTTTGATGTTGTTTTTCCTGAGAAAGATCAGTCCTGAACTAACATCAATTGCCAATCTTCCTCTTTTTTCCCCATCCTCAAAGTCCCAATACATAGTTGTATATTCTCACTGTAAGTTCTTCTATATAAGCCACCAAAGCATGATTACTGACAGATGAATGGTGTGGTTCCATGTCTTGGAACTGAACCTGGGTCACCAAGCAGAGCATGCCACACTTTAATTGCTAGGCCATCAGTGCTTGCTTTAGGAAAGCTTTATTTATCCATCAAATCTGAAGGATAATTTTGCTTGATAGACTATGCTTGGCTGATGGTTTTAGTCTTCAATATTTTGAATATATCATTCCATTTTCTCCTAGATTGTAAGGTTTCTACTGAGAAATCTGCTGAAAGCCCGATAGTGGTTCCTTTGTAGGTTATTTTATTCTGCCTCACTGCCCTTAATTCTTTTCTTTGTCATTTTTTGACACTTTTAATATTATATGCCTTGGAGAAGGTTTTTTTTCATTGATGTAATAGGAGTTATATTGACTTCATGGACTCATATATCCAGTTCTTTCCCAAGTTCAGGAAGTTCTCAGCTATTATTTCTTTGAACAATCTCTCTACTCCTTTCTCCCTCTCTTCTCCCTTTAGGATACATACAATTCTTATGCTAACTTTTTCAATTGAGTTGGAAATTTCTTGAAGAATTTCTTCAGATTTTTTAAATTTTAGTTCTCTTTCTTCATCCACCTGTAGCATTTCTAGGTTTCTATCTTCAAGATGACTAATTCTCTCCTCCACAATGTCTACTCTAGTTTTTATGCTTTCTACATTATTTTTTATCACATTAACTGTATTCTCCATATCCAGAATTTCTGTTTGTCTTTTTGTTTAGAGCTTCAATCTCTTTGGTGATGTATTCTTTCTTTTCATTAATTTTATTCCTGAACTCATTGAACTGTCTTTCTGAATTTTCTTGTAACCCACTGAGGTTCTTTATAACTATTTTGAATTCTCTGTCAATTAGACTGTAGACTTCTGTGACTTCAGGTTTGGTTTCTGAAGATTTGTCATTTTCCTTCTGTTCTGCAGTGTTACTGTAGTTCTTCATGGTGTTTGATGAATTGATACTCTGCCGGCACATTGGTGGTAGTAATAAAATTTTCTTGTTTGGATATGGCTTAGGTTACTTTGCTTCTGGTCAGCCAGGTCTTTTGTTCCTCCACTTGTTCTCTGCAGGGCCATATACTGCTGTCTTGTGCACCACATGCACTGCCATTCCTGGAATGTCTTATGGTACTTGTTGCACTCTGCCAGGGGTGCTGGGTTCGTGGGTGCCATTGTCACTAGCAGGGGCCTGGGGACCTGGGGAATTGTATGCAGCACCCACTTCTGATGGAGCTGCTGTTGGGATTGCTAGAACTGGGAGCTAAGTCACCGGTTCTGCTGTGTTTCCTGATGCTTCTGGTCACAGATCTACCTGCCATCACTGGGGAGGCAGAGGGTGTTTATTTCTGTTCCTGCTGCATCTGCTCATAGTTGTGCCAGTTGGGCCACTGCACATTCATTTGGGTGAGGCCCTTGCCACTTGGCAGCACATGTTCACACAGGTAGTGCTGCTGCTGCTTGGCAGGTTGCATTCTCAAGGGCAGGGCCAACACCACTCACTAGGCAATTGCACGGGTTGGTCTGCTTTGCAGGCATTCATGTGCAGGTAGGCCTGCCCATGCCTCCACTCACAGGCATTCTGACTGCTGCATGAGGAACTACATCCTGGATCAGTGCCACCAGGGAGAGGGAGAGAGCCACACCACTAGTTCCACTGTTTCACAGGGATCCATTCCACCTATCTTCAAATATATAGCTGCTTTGATCTCTCAGGTGCCCTGATGTTCTGTGTAGGGAATCCTCTGTCAATGGATGTCCATTTGGATGTAACTTAGAGAAGAGAGACAAAGGGAACAACTCACGTGGCCATGATGCTGATGTCACCTCCTAGTATTATCATCTTTGAGTCACCCTTTTATTCAATTTGCTATATTTTTTCCCTCAAAAATTCAATCTGGTAATTTATTTAAAGAATATAGTCCAGAGATTAAAGAAGAAAAATTCCAGAATTAAAGTTTTAAGCAAATTCAACTCTATCATTTTAGAGAGAGAAAAATTAATTTAATATTTATATCATTGTGTGTTTTCTTAAAACACACTTCTTGCTTAAAAGAAAAAGAGTGTCTTTAGTTTGCAGGTACATTATGTATATATTTAAATGTTACATATTTATCATAAGGGGAATGATGTGTTTGTTGTTAGTGCCATCAAAAGATTCTGCCTCCTAGTGACCCTATATACAGTAGAGTGGAACTCTGCACTCTTTTTGCAGTGCTCCACTGTTGTTCATAGGCTGCTGTGTAAAGAATAATAAATACAAATCAAGTTGTATTTTTTCCACAAGATTTATAATTGTGAGTATTTATTTTTGTTTGTAGTGTATATTTAATATAATAGCACCCAATAAAATATGAAATGTAAAATGCTTCCCAATTTGCAAATTCTACATAAAGGTTTAACTCAGCAAATGAAAATAACTTCTTCCTCTCCTAATAGCAAATGATGCAATTAAATAAAATTAACAAGCCAGCATGTAAATTGTAAAATTAAATATGTATCTTGATAAGATTTTAAATAATGTTTAGTATAATACATTTACTTTCTAATGTACTTATTGTTTATTGTTTTCTGTTTGTTTCTTATAAATATTTCATTGCTTTGTTAGTTAATTACAGTTTGCTTAGTGATTTCTAAACACATGCATTAATTAATTCTCTCTGAGAAGAAACATCGTGCCTATTATTAATATTACCTATCAGAATATTACCAAGGCATTCTCTACTGTATGGTAATGTCTACTTCTTGAAAGAAAATCTGTGTGAAAAATAAAGCTAGTTAACTCCATATTTACTGAGCCATACGTGACCTAGTTTGAATATGGCCTTCCTCATCAAGTTCTGTGGTCTACTAGTTGGTATCCTGAAAAGTCAGCATGGTGTGGTTCAAAGGATTTGTAAACTTGTACTGTATGGGGGGGATAATAAAAATTTTTATCTTTGTTGGCCAGATCATCTTTTCCACAACTAACCAATTTTGCCATCTTTGCAAGAAAGCAGCCATAGACAATATGTAAACCAATGGATGCAGTTGTGCTCCAATGAAACTTCATTTATGGATACTGAAATTTGAATTTCATCTAATTTTCATATATCATGAACTATTATTCTTCTATTAATTTTTTCCACCATTTAAAAATACCTCTTCAGTCAAAAATACACTACATTTAATGATGATTGTTAGAATGATGGTAACAGTGAGAAGATTTTTTGGTATGAGTGGATTGTGGCCTCATTCATCAACTAGGGTTCCTTTTATGTTTATAAGCAATGTTCTTGCAAGAGTTCAGAATACAAAAGGCATGACCATTTTCATGCTATTTATTGGTCTTTATGATTACATTAATATGCATGTCCATGAGACATCTTGTCATCAAGAGAAAACGATAAGATGTCTTTACTTTTTTTGGTGTTCCTGTTTCCCTTATCAGAGAGATACAACACCTGTCTCAGAAATTTTTTACATATATGTATTCACAATGTTAATGCATGCATTAATATAATGTCAATTTTAATTGTTACATTTTTGAGGTAGGTATTTTTATATATGTTTGTGAGATATAGATATCTTTCTATCTCTATCCATCTGTAGAGAGAGAGAAAGAGAGTGAGCACCTGACACATGAATACCTAATGATATACACTGAATGAATGCTGGTGGTAGTGTGACTAATGGTTATTAATATTTTATTCATAGTCATCTTCTCTTCTTAATCTCCTACTGTGACTACTAATAAAACAATATGGTCTTTTCATTTTATGTACAGTATGTAGGGAGCCCTAAGGAGACAGTCCCAACTTGGAAACCATCCTGCATAATTATTATACTAAAAACTGCAAAGACTGTCTAGCCATTTTTACCTTTGGAGAAATTCAGAGCCACCTATAAGACTTTCTTCCTAACTAAAGGAAGAATTTAAAAATACACATTTCTTACAAGAGCATGATTCAGGCATAGAGTGTGGTAAAGCAAGTGGGGAAGGAAGAGAAGTGGACCACTGTGAATACAGTATAGATCTATGACTCAAATTGTCTTCTGGCTTATCTCCTATACATGTTTTTGAACCCCAAATTCACAAGACAGAATAGTAATCTCTCTTACATCTCTATAAGATTAAAAAGAGAACAGAAGTGGGGCTGGCCCCGTGGCCGAGTGGTTAAGTTCGCGCGCTCTGCTGCAGGCGGCCCAGTGTTTTGTTGGTTCGAATCCTGGGCGCGGACATGGCGCTGCTCATCAAACCACGCTGAGGCAGCGTCCCACATGCCACAACTAGAAGGACCCACAACGAAGACTATACAACTATGTACCGGGGGGCTTTGGGGAGAAAAAGGAAAAAAAAAAATAAAATCTTTAAAAAAAAAAAAGAGAACAGAAGTTAGAACTCTTTCACAGTTTATTTATCTAAATATAGTAGAAATAACAGTGAATGATATTTTTATCATTTTAAATAACGGAACCATGGAAAAGGGAAGGTGATCTGAAAAGCAAGCCAAATAGGAGCTACATTTGTAGATATCATGTTCCAGGGGGCATCAGGAGCATCTTAACAACTTTGAACGTTTTGGTCCCCAGTACAAATGCTATCACCAGCAGGAACTCTTAAAATATTGTGTCAAAATGGATCAAAGACCTAAAGATTAGGACTGAAACAATAAGTCTTCTGGAAGAGAATATAGGCAGTACACTCTTTGACATCAGTATCAAAAGAATCTTTTCGGACACTATAACTCCTCAGTTGAGGGAAACAATAGAAAGAATAAACAAATGGGACTTCATCAGACTAAAGAGCTTCTTAAAGGCAAGGGAAAACAGGATAGAAACAAAAAAACAGCTCACTAATTGGGAAAAAATATTTACAAGCCACTTATCTGACAAAGGGTTAATCTCCATAATATACAAAGAACTCACACGGCTTAACAACAAAAAAACAAACAACCCAATCAAAAAATGGGCAGAGGACATGAGCAGACATTTCTCAAAAGAAGATATGAATATGGCCAATAGACACATGAAAAGATGTTCATCATCGCTAATCATCAGGGAAATGCAAATCAAAACTACACTAAGATATCACCTTACACCCGTTAGATTGGCAAAAACATCCAAAATCAAGAGTGACAAATGTTGGAGAGGTTGTGGAGAAAAAGGAACCCTCATACACTGTTGGTGGGAATGCAAACTGGTACAGCCACTATGGAAAACAGTATGGAGATTTCTCAAAAAGTTAAAAATAGAAATACCCTATGACCCAGCCATCCCATTACTGGGTATCTATCCTAAGAACCTGAAATCAGAAATCCCAAGAGTCCCTTGCACCCCTATGTTCATCGCAGCATTATTTACAATAGCCAAGATGTGGAACCAACCTACATGCCCAGAAACCGATGATTGGATAAAGAAGATATGGTATATATACACAATGGAATACTACTCAGCCATAAAAAAAGACAAAATTGGCCCATTTGCAGCAACGTGGATGGACCTCGAGGGTATTATGTTAAGTGAAATAAGCCAGTCAGAGAAAGACGAACTCTATATGACTCCACTCATAGGTGGAAGTTAATATATTGACAAGGAGATCTGATCGGTGGTTACCAGGGAAAAGGGGGGGTGGGGGGAGGGCACAAAGGGGGAAGTGTTGTACCCACAACATGACTAACAACAATGTACAACTGAAATCTCACAAGGCTGTAATCTATCATAACATTAATAATAAAAAAAAAAAACTCAGTAACACAATCTTTGGGATAATAAAGTTAAATGAGGAAAAATGAAAAAAAAAATATTGTGTCAGTTGAGTCTAAGAAGAATATGACAGCCACCACTGAGTGGTCTATAAAGCCACCTCACAGAAATGTAGTCTACTCTTGAGAACTCCCAAAACCGAACAATTTCAGATATTTATGATTCTCTCAGCTGTGAGTAAGGTAGCTTTTATTGCAAACTAATTTTTCACATCAATAAGTAGTCAAACATAAATTCTACACATATGGAATTTTGGATATTTAGGCCAATATATTACAGAACATAAAACTAAAGTCTAGGGGATAGCCCAGGGCTTAGTGGTTAAGTTTACACACTCTGCTTTGGTGGCCTGGGGTTTGCAGGTTTCGATCCCCGACATGGACCTACACACTGCTCATCAAGCCATGCTGTGGTGATGTCCCACACACAAAATAGAGGAAGACTGCCACAGGTGTTAGCTCAAGGACTATCTTCCTTAAGCAAAAAGAGGACGATTGGTAACAGATGTTAGCTCAGGGCCAATCTTCCTCACACACACACACAAAAACTAAACTAAAATCTAGAGAAATAATGTGATTTTCCCAGTGTTACAAAAATAGCTAGATTCCAAGCTGGGGTAAAAAAAGCAAGTGAGTTTTGTACAGCCTTCTTTCCACGACTGATATATTGGTCATTAAGACATCTTTCTTTCATTTGTTGTAATTTAATTTTAGTACTGATATATCTTTCTTCTCAGTTCTATTTTACTGATGATGACTCCATATATATGTGCATGCTTATATATATATATAATTATGTACATCTACATACACACTCACAGATATGTGAAAAGAATATAAAATTGAGTAATATCAGTCTACATAAAAAAGTAAAGAAAATGAGCTATTTTTTCTTTTTCAATATTAAAGAAAAAGAAAACAAAAACAGGCTATTTAAAGACATCATTAATTTGGAATCTAAGAAGTTTTTCTTTCTTTACCACTTAGGATAAAACTGAAGACTATAACCTTAAATTATGTGAGAAAAGATACTCCTCATGACAAATGACAATATGCTATAAAAAAGCAAAAGGAAAAAATTGCTATTTTTAAATTTTGTTCTGTACCATCTATATTGTTTCTGGAGAAAGGAAGAAATGCTTGGAGTGGAAAATTTGTTCATGCTTATTATCAAGTCTTCACACAACCCAACAGCAAACATGACCATACAGCTTTGAGAGAAAAGAATTAATGATCTTGGTAAATTGCAAAATGCCTCATTCAAATCTAAGTTTCAATTTTGATCTAGACACCTTAGAGAAGATGGAAAACCTTAGCTTATCTCCCTTGTGATTTCTATGGACAGATTTGGGAAACCCAGTCTATATTATTGTATCAGATCTTCCAAATTATGTTATAACACCTCAAACAATCTATTTAGCCTCCAATGGAGACTCCCAAGCAATCCCCAAACCATGATTTCCTCAGACGCAGTTCAGAGGAATGATGCTTTAAAATATTTTAGCTAATTCATGGATAGACAGTAAGTATTTAAGGATGAATATTACCAGTATACAATGGATATCCTTATAAAAAGAATTTTTGAAAGAGTATCAAACACTGCAAAAGCACTTTGGAAACATTTCCATGCAATGAAACATATTAAAGCATCATTATTTTGAACTTTTATATTGTGATAATAAAAATTTCAAATAAAACCTAAAGAAATTCTAAGTGTTGCTGAACCAAAAGAGGCTCTTATATCTATTCTCTTTGTACCTCAGTGGGCACAATTAAATTCAAATTGTAGGATTACATCTTTCTTCTTAGAAAAATAAGAGGAAAATGAAATCTCCTTAAAAAGATAGAAACTATTTTATTCAAAAATGGGTTAGGACTTAATAGCCAAAATGTCCAGGATACAATTGAAAATCACCCACAATACCAAGAACCAAGAAAATCACAACTTTAATGAGAAAAAATCCAGGAAGGCCAAGATTCAAATGAATCAGATGTTGGAATTACCTGACAAGGAACTGAAAGCAGCCATTGAAAAGGTTTTATTTTCAACAATTAATTACAAATTATGTATAAAGTGAGAGAATATAAAAAATTAATAAAGCAATGCAATTTATAAAAAGGAAATAAATTGAAATTATAGAACTGAAAAATATTGTAAATAAAAACTCACTGGATGTGCTCAATAGTAGATTGAATATAACAGGATAGACAACAGTGAGCTTCAGAAGGGACAACAGAATTCACACAGTCTGAAAAACCAAACGGAAATAAACTGAAAAAAAAAATAGAGCCAATATTTATATTATCAGGGGACCAGAAGTCGAATAGAATGAGCATGAGGTTCAAAGATTATTTGAGGAAATCATAACTAAAAATTTCCCAAATTTGGCAATACTTATAGACGCAAGATGTTGAATGCACCCTAAACAGAAAAAATCACAATAAAAGCCCTGCCAGGACACATCATAATTAAACTCTTGAATACCAAAGGTAAAGAAAAAAATTTCAAAGCAGTCAGAGAGAAATGGCACATTTTAATAACAGAACACCCATTCAAATGACAAAGTATTTCCCATCTAAATCCAGGAGGCCAGACGATCTGACACAATATTTTCAAGTGCTATTATCCATGAATTCAACATCCATTGAAAATATACTTCAGAAATGAAAGGGAAATTAAAATATTCTAAGACAAAGGAAATCTTTTTAAAACTTCTTTAGCAGAGCTTTCCTTAAAGATTAGGTAAAATAAATTCAAACCAAAAATAAATGATAAAGGAAACATAAAAAATGAAGGGAGAACAACAGAAAGTGCAAAAACAGGAGTAAACATAATACACTGTTCCTTAGGAGTTTTATATATAATGTTTGAGGACTGAAACAAAAATTATAATACCACCTGATACTTAAGACAATGATACTGAAAGTGGGAGAGTAAGAGTTATGAATAGAAATGAAGTTTCCATACTTCCCACAAAGTGGGCAAACATCTATACCAATACTGTAATGTCATATATCTACATTCTAAAACCACTACAAAGACTAAACATAGAGATACATGGAAAACACCAAAAAAAATCAATGAGATCTAAAAAAACAAAGGAACAAACAAATACATTAAGTAACCCATAGGAAGGCAAGAAAAGAAAAACATAGTAACAGTAACAACAAAAAACTGATAGAAATAAAATGTTAAAATGGCAGATTTAAGTGCTAACAAATGTATAATTACTTTAAATATAAACATCTTAAATATAACAACCATAAGGCAGAGGCTGTCAGGTAGGCAAAGCAGATAAAACAACATCACTCAAGTGTGTGCAGCTTATAAGAACCGATTTAAATTTCAATGATGTAGATGGGTTGAATATAAAAAGATGAGAAAAGATATACCATGTAAATATTATTAAAAACTATTTAAAAATAGGAGGAGCTATATTAGCAGCTCAGCAAGTAGATTTTATAGCAAAGAAAATTACTAAAGAAGATCATTGCATCACAATAAAAGATTAACCCACCAACAATACATGACAAACTTAAGTATGCACACAACAAAATGCATGATATAAAAACTGGTAAAGCTGACAGGAGAAACAGACAAATCACCAAATATAATAGAGGGCTTCAACACCACCCTTGTCAGCAGTTAATGGAGCTACTAGACAGAAAATGAGCAAAGCTATAGAAGATTTGAACACAATCAATGAACAGGATGTAATTAACATGTATGGAATACTCCAGCCAACAACAAAAGAGTGTACAATAATTTCAGGTGTGCGTGAGACATTCACCAAGATGGACCATATCCTAGGTCATAAAGGAAACTTCAACAAATTTTAAAAAATTGAAATTATTCAGAATATGTTTTTTAACCATAATGGAATCAAACTAGAAATCAGTAACAGAAGACAATAGGAATATTGCTAGACATGTGGAAATTAAACACACTCAAAGTAATTCATACCTTAAAGAGGAAGCATCAAACAAAAATTAAAAAATAACACTTAGAACTAAATGAAAAGGTAAATACAACATAAGAAAATATGTGAGATGTAGATAAAAGAATGTTGATAGGGAAATTTATGGCGCTAAATGCTTCAATTAGAAGTGAGGAAAGGTCTCAAATCAATAATATGATTTTCTACCTCAAGAAACTAGAGAAAGAGAACAAATTAAACCAAAAGCAAACATAAAAAAGAAATAATACAGATAAGAGCAGAAACCAGTGAAATTTAATACTGGGAAAAATAGAGAAAATCAATGAAACAAAAAAAAAACAGCTTTGAAAAAGGTCAATAAAAGTTATGAGTGTCTAGCAAGAATGGCAGAAATGAAAAGAGAGAAAACAAAAATCATAAATATCAAGAATAAAATAGAGGATATCATGAAGTCCTATACTCATTAAAATATAATAAGGGAAAGTTACATATAATCTCATGCTTATAAATTTGGCAACTTAGAAAAGATGGACAAATTCTTCAAAAACCAACGACTCCAAAGTAAGCCAGGATGAAATAGATAACCAGTGTAACACTGTAACCATTAAAGAAATTAAATTTACGTCTGAAAATTTCCTCCAAAAGAAATTTCCAAGATCAAATGGCTTCTTTAGAGAATTCTCCCAAATATTTTAAAAAGAATGGATATCAATTTACAGAATCTCTTCCAGAAAGCATAAATTGATGTACACATCTCATCTCTTTGTATGATACCTGTGTTATCCAATTACCAAAACCAGACAAAGATAGCACAAAAAAAGAAAACTACAGACCAATAACTATTATGAATTCAGACAAGAAAAGAAATCTTCAATAAGATATTAGCAAATCAAATTCAACAACGCATAAAAACAAATTATTTACCATGACCAAGTGGCATGTATTGCAAATATGTAAGACTGGTTCAGCATAATTTACAAATCAATAAGCATAATCCACTACATTAACAGGTTAAAAAAGAAAACACATATGAATATACTAATTGATGCCGAAAAAACTGTTTGATAAAAGTCCAACCCTTATTCATGATAAATATTAGAAAAGATCTCAGCCAACTAGTAATAGAGGGTGACTTCCTCAACTTGATAAACAACTACAAAAAATCTACACTTAATATCATATATTTAGGGCAAAAGAATAAATACTTCCCTATGATGTTCACAAACACAGAGATGGCGAGCACTTTTATTCAACATAGCACTAGAAGTTCTAATCACTGCATTAAAACAAGAAAAATAAATTTAAAGAGTGTATACTTTCAAACAAAGAAATGCAACTGTCCCTATTTGCAGATGACATAACATGATTATTTAGATAGAAAATCCCAAGAAAACTACAAAAATTGTATAGACCTGCTACATAAGTTCAGCAAGATATTGGGGTACAGGATATAGGATCAACATGCAAAATCATAAAATAGTCAATCCAATTTCTATATACAAATATTTAATGTGTAGAAACCAAAATTAAAAACATAACATAATTTACAGTTGTTAAAAACTGCAATGTTGCCTTCTCTCCACACCCTCTCCAGCATTTGTTGTTTCGTATCTTGTTAATTATAGCCATTCTGACCGAAGTGAGGTGATACTTCATTGTAGTTTTGATTTGCATTTCCCTGATAGCTAATGATGTTGAGCATCTTTTCATATGCCTGTTGGCCATCTGTATATCTTCTTTGGAGAAATCTCTGTTCAGATCTTTTGCCCATTTTTTAATTGGGTTGTTGGTTTTTTTGTTGTTGATGGGACAACATGGACGGACCTTGAGGGTATTATGCTGAGTGAAATAAGTCAGAGGGAGAAAGTCAAATACCATGTGATCTCACTCATAAGTAGAAGATAAAAACGACAAAAAAAAAAAACACATAGCATCAGAGATTGGACTGGTGGTTACCATTGGGGACGGGGGGAGGGGGGAGGGCAAAAGGGGTGATTAAGGTCACATATGAGGGGATGCACTATAATTAGTGTTCAGGTGGTGAACATGATGTAATGTATACAGAATTCGAAATATGATGTACATCTTAAAAAAATAAAAATTAAAAAAAAGTGCAATGTTCGGGTATTCTTTTAAGCAAGAAAAACAGAATTTGTATGGCAACTATAACAAAATGCTAATCAAAGGAAACCTAGATAAATGAAGAGGCATACCAGGTACATAGACTAGAAGATTCAGTATAGTAAAGATGTCAATTCACTACAAATTGATGCATACATTAAAAATCATTTTTATCAAAATCCCAGCAGGGGATTTTGTGGACACAGGCAAGCTTATTCTAAAATTTATATAGAAATGCACAGATCCTAGAATAGTTAAAATAATCTTGACAAAGAAGAATAAAATTTGAAGAATCACTCTAGTTAATATTGTTTTACTATACAGTTATAAAAATCAGGATATTGTGGTATTGGAGGAAGAAGAGAGACATAGATCAATTATACACAATAGAGGACCCAGAAATAGACTTATATACATGTGCTCGACTGATATTTGACAAAGGAGAAAAAGCAATTTAACAGAGGGAAAATAGCCTTTTGGCAAATGGAACAATTGGAAATCTATCGGCAAAAAAAGGAAATGAACCCTCAACCAAAACCCCAAATGACTCATGAACTTAAATGCAAAATATAAAACTATAATACTTTTACAGAAAAACATAGCAGGGAATTTTCAGAACACAGGGCCAGGCAAATAGTTCTTGGACTTGATACCAAAAGCATTACCCATAAAAGGAAATATTGGTAAACTGGACCTCATCAAAATTAAACAACAAATAAAAAACATTGGTCATGTAAAAGCTCATGTGAAGAGGCTGAAAAGACAAATATGGACTGGAATTAAATATTTGTAAATCACATTTCTGGCAAAGAATTAGCATCTAGAATACATTAAGAGCTCTCAAAACTCAACAGTAATAAAGCAAGCAATTCAATTAGAAAGTGGACAAAAGATATAAACAGACATTTCACTGAAGAGGAGATACGAACGGCAAATAAGCACACGAGAAGATGTTTAGACATCAGGTAACGGCAAACTAAAACCAGAATGAGTTATCACTGCATACCTACTATCAAAAGGACTAAAATAAGAAAAAACATGCTGACACCACCAAATGCTGGCAAGGATGCCTCAGAACTATGCCATTCATACAATGCTGGCAGGAATGTAAAGTGGTGTAGTCACTCTGCAAAACTGTACAGAACTTCCTCCACAAACTACACGTGTAGTCATCAAAAGATCTGGAAATTACCCACTAGGGCATTCATCTCACAGAAATGAAAACTCATGTTCATACATAAGCTTGAATGCTCATGGCAGTTTTATCCATAATAGTCAAATACTAGAAACACCTAGCTGTCGTTCAATGGATGAATAGTGTCATACATCCATACAATGGACTATTACTTAGCAAAAAGGAGGAAAAGAATTATTGATATGTACATCAATTGAGATGAATCTCCAGGGAATTAAGCTTTTTTATAAGTCAATTAAAAAAGTTACATGTTATATGGTTCTATTCTTATAAAATTGGAAAAGAGAGAAAAAAAGAGAGAACAGATGAGTGGTACCCCAGTATTAACTTGTGGTGATAAAACTGTTTTATATGTTGACTGTGCCAGTGGATGAACCTACAGATGTGATAAAAATCTGCAAAACTAAGCATAGACACATACGTGTGTGTGCAATGGGTGCAAGCAAAACTTGGAATTCTGAATAAAGTGAATGGATTTATCAATATCAGTATTCTGGTTGTAATATTATGTATTGTGATTACTGTGTTTTGTATGATGTTACCATTCAGGTGATGCTTAAAGGGTATGTAAGATCTCTCTGTGTTGTTTACTATAACTGCATGAAAATCTATAATTACCTCACTAAAATTTTCAGTTTAAAACAGTATATGTTCCAGAAAAAAAAAATACTGCTGCTCTCACATGTCTGAGAAATTTAAAACTAATATCAACTCAACATATTGTGGAATAAAGGGAAAAAAAGTCTGTAACAAAAAAGTGTGTGTGGCCACTATTAAAAAACAGATGATTAAAAAAAACCCTACTAGTATATTTATATCTGACACCCCAAATGAATAATATTAATGATTGCTTATGATGGGTGAGGCATTGTTTTACTATTTTTCTTTGCAACAATAAATTGGCTCTATTATCATCTTCATTTTATGAATAAGGAAAAGAAAACACAAATAGATTAAGTAGCTTTCCAAAGATCAAAACTTTATAAAGCTTGTTTACTAAAAGTGGAATGAATCAAAAAATAATTATTCCCTACAAATGAACACGTCTAATAGCTATCATTTCAAATAGTGCCTTTTCAGTATGAAATTGTGATTCAAGAACTAATCTTGATGAAATATCATGCCTAATGCCACAGCTCAATCATCCTTAGGGGGTGATTTAAACACTAGTTTTAATTTTTCCACAGAAATCATTAGTTATATCTTTAACACCAATGTCAATATATAATGATCTTTCTTACCTGGAATAATTATAAGTGAGACAAGGTTAAAATATCCAATCCAAAGAATGTAAATATAGGCAAGTGAACAACTTGAAATGTTCTGTTGAGTCCTCTTTATGCAGAAACCTAGCAGCTAGAAATCATATATGATTTTCTCTCTCTCTCTCTCTGTTTCCTCTGTCACATCCAGTTGCCATCTCTCAAGCTACAAGGGAAATCTAATTGGATGATACGGGCATGGCTACCTCCCACTCCTTTATCATCCTCCTTACATCCTATTTTACTTTTCCTCTGATTTCTGCACACCACAGGTGACAGCCAGTATGAGACTAATACCAAGAAAGTACTCTCCTGAATGATGGTTAATGGAGGGCAGCAAGTGGTGAGAGGACAGAACAGGCTTAGGCAGATCTGGGAAGAGCTGACACCTGAGAAAGGAGAGAGATGACATCTGGTTCTCCTTCCACTCAAGGCTGCCCTTAGTCTCCTTTCACCTACTATCCATATGATAGAGAAGCTATTAGGATGACTTGCTCTTGGTTTCTTTTTCAAATCATGGCTCATACAGGAGCTTCATTAGCCAATTAAAGCTACATCAAATAAAAAGTTATAAAAATCAATAGCTGATTTAAAAACTATTCGAATGATTTAATGAACAAATGGCACTACAACTTATAAAAGCTTGGTAAACAGTTATAATTTATATTACTTGACTTGTTAATAGGAAAGTGTGGGAGAATTCTTAAATAGATTTTAAAATTATGTTGATTTATATGCTAATTATTTTACCCTACAGATTGATTAATGTTTTGAATGTCACTCTTGGCCTTTCTTTGATTTTAAAACATTGACATAATTGTTAAGATTCAAATGTTAAAGAAGAAGAATAATTGCTTATCATTATCAAACATTATTGTCAAAGTATGAATTAAGCTCTTTGCATTATCCAGGCATTTAAAAAGGGCCTAAGGAAATCAAACCAAGAATAAATAAGCTTTGAGTATATTAGAGAAAAGAAGGGGGGACTTGCTGGGAGGAGGAAAATCCTGCAGTAAGGGCTTGTGTGAGCAGGTTGTGAGGGAGGGCATCATTGTAGACTTGGAGAGCAGGAAGATACAGGACGTCAGGAAAGTGATGCCAGGAAAAACATAATTGAATGTTAAAAGCTCACTAGATTAACTCCACATGTTTTTTCCATTGAATATTCTTTCTGCTCATTTGTATGCTCTAAGTCTCAGGTCCCTGTTCAAAAATATCCTGTCTAGGGAAGGAAGGGTGGAGCTAATAGTGGGTAACTTCAGATTAGTTGGGTTTTGTGCCAGGCTTCTGTTGAACAACAAAGCTAATCCTCCTCATGGAAACTGCAGGGTAGTGAAGAGACTGACATTAGACAAAATCTTACAAATAAATGTGTGTGCTTATGTGCATGCGTGTGTGTAACCAGAAAGATAGATTGATTTATAGATAGATACATAATTTACATATAGATGTAGAATTTGAATATATAATATGGTATTGTTTACTATAATCACAATATTGTGCATTAGATCACTAGAACTTATTCCTCTTCTAACTACACATTTATCAACTACACATTGATCAACATCTCCCCAATGCCCCCAGCCCCAATTGCTGATAACCACTATTTTACTCTCTGTGTGTACAAGCTTCTCTTTTTTTAGATTCTGCATCTAAGTGATATCATACAGTATTCGTGTTTGTCTGATTTTTCTCACTTAGAATGATTCTCTTAAGGTCTGTTCATGTTTGCAAATGGCAGAATTTCCTCATTTTTATGGCTGAATAATATTCTATACACACACACACACACGTATTTGGGACTTACATATATATCTCAAATCTTCATTCATTCATTCATTGAGGCAGGCTGTTTCCATTTCTTGGCTATTGTGAATAATGCTGCAATAAACATATCAGTACAAATATCCTTAGGATATATATCCAGAATCAGGATTCCTGGATCATAGGGTAGTTCTAGTTTTAATTTTTTGAGGAACCTCCATACTGTTTTCCAAAGTAACTATACTAATTTACATTCCCACCAACAGTGCACGAGGATTCCCTTTTCTCCAAATCATACTCAAGAGTTAACTTTTGTCTTCTTGATGGTAGACATTGTAACAGGTGTGAGGTGATTTTTTATTTGCATTTCTCTGAAGATTAATGATGCTGAGCTTCTTTTCATGAACCTGTTAACTGGATTTTTTTTTTTGGAAAAATGTCTATTCAGTTCTCCTGCCTGCTTTTTTTTTTTTCTTCACAGGTTTTTTTTTTTTTAATTGAGTTCATAATAGTTTACACCATTGTGAAATTTCATTTGTACTTTATTTCTTATCTGTCACCACATAAGTGCTCCTGTTCACCCCCTGTGCCCACCCCTCCTTCTCCTGGTAACCACTGAACTGTTTTCTTTGTCCATGTGTTTGTTTATATTCCACATATGAGTGAAGTCATACAGTATATGTCTTTCTCAGTCTGGCTTATTGCACTTAGCATAATTCCCTTCAGATCCATCCATACTGTTGCAAATGGGATGGTTTTGTCTTTTTTGACAGCTGAGTAGTATTTAATTGTATATATGTGCCACACCTTCTTTATCCAATCGTTGGTTGTTGGGCACTTGGATTGTTTCCATGTCCTGGCTATTGTTAATAGTGTTGCAATGAACATAGGGGTCATATGTTACTTTGGATTGTTGATTTCAAGTTGTTTGGGTAGATACCCAGTAGTGGAATAGCTGGGTCATAAGGTCTTTCTATTTTTAGTTTTTGGAGAAATCTCCATACTATTTTCCATAGTGGCTGCACGAGTTTGCATTCCTACCAGCAGTGTATGAGGGTTCCCTTTTCTCCACATCCTCTCCAACATACGTTATTTTTAATCTTAGTGACTATAGCCATTCTAACAGGCGTCAGGTGGTTTCTTAGTGTAGTATTGATTTGCTTTTCCCTGATGGTTAGTGATGTTGAACATCTTTTCATGTGTTTATTGGCCATCTGTATATCTTCTTTGGAAAAATGTCTATTCATATCCTCTGCCCATTTTTTGATCAAGCTGTTTGATTTTTTGTTGTTCAGTTGTGTGAGTTCCTTATATATTATGAAGATTAACTCCTTTTGGATATATGATTTTAAAATACTTTCTCCCAATTGGTGGGTTGTTTTGGGATTTTGATCCTCATTTCTTTTGCGTTGCAGAAGCTCTTTAGTCTGATGAAGTCCTACTTGTTATTTTGTCTTTTGTTTCTCTTGTCTGAGAAGACGTATTATTCAAAAAGATCCTTTTAAGTTTGATGTCAAAGAGTGTACTACCTATATTATCTTCCAGGATTTTTATGTTTCAGGACTTATCTTCAAGCCTTGATCCATTTTGAGTTTTTTTTGTGTGTGTGTATGGTCTACTTTAATTCTTTTGTATGTGGCTGTGCAGTTTTCCCAACACCATGTATTGAAGAGATTATCTTTTATCCATTGTATGTTCTTGCCGCCTGTGTTAAAGATTAGCTGTCCATAGATGTGTGGTTTTATTCTTGGGCTTTCAGTTCTGTTCCATTGATCTGTGTGCCTCCTTTTCTACTAGTACCATGCTGTTTTGATCACTATGGCTTTGTAATACATTTTGGAGAAGGGATTATGATGCCTTCAGCTTTGTTCTTTTTCTCAGTATTGCTTTAGCAATTAGGGGTCTTTGGTTGTTTCATGTGAATTTTAGGATTCTTTGTTCTATTTCAGTGAAGAATGTCATTGAAATTCTGACTGGGGTTGATCCAATCTGTAGATTGCTTTGGGTAGTATGGACATTTTAACTATTTTTATTCTTCCAATCCATGTTCATGGAATCTCTTTCCATCTCTTTAAGTCATCATCCATTTCTTTCACTAATATCGTATAGTTTTCATTGTATAAGTCCTTCACTTCCTTGGTTAAATTTATTCGTAGATGCTTTATTCTTTTCGTTGCGATTGTAAATGGAATTGTATTCTCAAGTTCTCTTTCTGTAAGTTCATTACTGGAGTATAGAAAAGCAACTGATTTTTGTAGGTTGATTTTGTACCCCGCACCTTTACTGTAGCTGTTAATTATTTCTAATAGTTTTCTGATGGATTCTTCAGGGTTTTCTATATGTAAGATCATGTCATCTGCAAACAGCGAGAGTTTCACTTCTTCATTCCCTATTTGGATTCCTGTTATTCCTTTCTCTCACCTAATTGTTCTAGCCAAAACATCCAGTACTATGTTGAATGAGAGTGGTGATAGTAGGCATCCTTGTTTTGTTCCTGTTCTCAGAGGGATGGATTTAAGTTTTTTCCTATTGAGTGTGATGTTGGCTATGGGTTTGTCATATATGGCCTTTATTATGTTGAGGTAATTTCCTTCTATACGCATTTTGTTAAGAGTTTTTATCATAAATGGCTGTTGGATCTTGTCAAATGTTTTCCTTGGACCTGAAGAAATGATCATGTGTTTTTATTCCTCATTTTGTTAATGTGGTATATCATTTTCATTGATTTTTGGATGTTGAACCATCCCTGTGTCCCTGGTATGAATCCCATGTGATCATGATGTATGATCTTTTTGATGTATTGCTGATTCAGGTTGCCAATATTTTGTTGAGGATTTTTGCATCTATGTTCATCAGCAATATTGGCCTGTAGTTTTCCCTTTTTTGTGTTGTCCTCATCAGGTTTTGGCATCAGAGCGATGTTAGCCTCGTAGAATGTGTTAAGAAGCATTCCATCTTCCCTAATTCTTTGGAATAGCTTGAGAAGGGTAGGTATATCCTTTCTGAAAGTTTGGTAGAATTCTCCAGGGAAACCTTCTGGGCCTGGGCTTTTGTTTTTTGGGATGCTTTTGATTGCTGTTTCAATCTCTTTACTTTTGATTGGTCTATTCTATCTCTTCTTAATTCAGCTTTGGGAGATTGTAAGAGTCTAAGAATTTATCCATTTCCTCTCGATTGTCCATTTTGTTGACATATAGCTTTTCATACTATTCTCTTATAATCTGTTGTATTTCTGTGGTTTCTGTTGTTATTTCTCCTCTTTAATTTCTAATTTTATTTATCAGAGCTTTTTGTCTTTGTCTTTGTATTTATCTTTTTGTCTTTGTGAGCCTCGCTAGAGGCTTGTCAATTTTGTTTATTTTCACAAAGAACTAGCTCTTTGATTTATTGAACTTTCTCTGGATTTTTTTTGATTCAATAGCATTTATTTCTGCTCTGATATTTATTATTTCTCTCCTTCTGCTGACTTTGGGCTTTGTTTGTTCTTCTTTTTATAATTCAGTTAGGTATAGTTTGAGATTGCTTATTTTGGATTTTTCTTGTTTGTTACGGTGAACCTGTATTGTGATGAATTTCCCTCTTAATATGGTTTTTGCTGCATCCCATATGAGTTGGTATGGTATGTTTTCATTTTCATTTGTCTCCAGATTTTTTTTTATTTCTCCTTTAATTTCCTCAGTGATCCATTGATTGTTCAATAGCCTCTTGTTTAGTCTCCACATCTTTGTCTGTTTCCTAGCTTTTTTCTTGTAATTAATTTCTAGTTTCATAGCATTATGTTCACAAAAGATGTTTGTTATTATTTTAATTTTTGTAAACTTATTGAAGCTTGCCTTGTTTCCCAACATATGGTCTATCCTTGAAAATGTTTCATGCACACTTGAGAAGAATGCGTATTCTGCTGTTTTTGGAGTGTTCTGTATATGTCTATTAAATCCAACTGGTCTACCTTTTCATTTAATTATACTATTTCCTTGTTGATTTTCTGTCTGGGTGATCTCTCTATTGATGTGAGTGGAGTGTTGAGGTCCCTTACTATTATTGTGTTATTATTAATATCTTCTTTTAGGTTTGTTAATAGTTGCTTCATGTACTTTGGTGCTCCTGTGTTGTGTGCATAGATATTTATAAGTGTTATGCCTTCTTGGTAGAGCATTCCTTAAATCATTATATAGTTTCCCTTTTTGTCTCTCTTTACCTGTCTTATCTTGATTTCTACTTTGTCTGATATAAATATTGCAACACCTGCTTTATTTTGTTTGCTGTTAGCTTGGAGTATCGTCTTCCATCCCTTCACTCTGAGCCTGTCTTTGTCATTGGAGCTGAGGTGTGTTTCCTCGGGGCAGCATATTGTTGAGTCTTGTTCTTGAATCCATCTCACCACTCTGTGTCCTTTTATTGGAGAATTCAATCCATTTACGTTTAGGGTGATTATTGATGTATGAGGGCTTAATGCTGCCATTTTACCACTCATTTTCTAGTTCACCTGCATTTCCTTTGTTTCCCATCTTATGTATTTTGGTCTACCAATTGAGTTATGTAGATTGTTATGTTATGTTTCTTAGTTTCTTCCTTATTTATCATTTGTGTCTCTGTTCTGCTTTTTTGTTTAGTGGTTACCATGAGGTTTGTATTCAAAATCTCATAGATAAGATAGTTCATTTTCTGCTGGCCTCTTGTTTCTTTAGACTAAACCAATTTAATCCCTTTCTTCTTCCCCTCCTTAGTTGTTTTGCTCACTTCTTATTCCATCTTGTATTGTGAGTTTGTGGTTAAAATGACAAGATTATCTTTATTTCTGGTGTTTTCCTTCCCTTTATTTTTAATACTATTCTTGAGTATTTGCTAACCTGGTCTAATATATAGCTACAAATTTCTGGTTTTGTCTACCTATTTGTCCCCTTACTCTATGATTTGTAACCCCTTTCTCCCTTTTTTTCCCCCAGGTATGAGAGCCTTCTTGAGGATTTCTTGTACAGGGAGTCTTGTGGCTACAAACTCCCTTAGATTTTGTTTACCTGAGAAAGATTTTATTTCTCCATCATATGTGAAGGATATTTTTGCTGGATAGAGTATTCTTGGCTGAAAGTTTTGTCCTCCGAAGATTTGAATATGTAATTCCAGTCTCTCCTAGCCTGTAATATGTTTGCAGAGAAATACACTGAAAGCCTGATAGGGGTTCCTTTGTAGGTAATTTTCTTCTCCCTTACTGCCCTTAGTATTTTTTCTTTGTCATCCAGTTTCGCCAGTTTCACTACTATATGCTTTACAGTAGGTTTTTTTACATTGAAACATTTAGATCTGATAACCTCTTCCACATAGATTTCCATTCCCTTCCCTAGGTTTGGGAGGTTCCCTGCCATTATTTCTTTGAACAAGCTTTCTGCTCCATTCTCCCTTTCTCCTCCCACTTAAATGTCTGTAACTCTTATTTTGCATTTCCTAACTGAGTTGTATATGTCAGAGAGACTTTTTTCATTTCTTTTTAGTCTTAGATCTCTCTCCTCCTCTATCTGGAGCATTTCAACATGTCTATCCTCGATATGGTGATTTGCTCCTCTATGATGTCCGCTCAAGTGTTCAGGGAATCCATATTTTGTTTTATCTTTTCCATTGTCTTTCAGCTCCAATATTTCTGATTGAATCTTCTTTATAGTTTCAATCTGGTTTGTGAAGTAGCTCCTGAACTCATTGAACTTTTTCTCTATATTTTCTTTTAAGTTGTTGAGTTTTTTTATGATAGCTGTTTTCAATTCTCTATCTTTAGATTACATATATCTCTGTCTTCAGGACTGATTTTTGGGTACTTGTAATTTTCTCTCTGGGTTGGAGATTTAATGTAATTTTTTATACTGCTGGAAGGCATGGCCCTGTTTCTGCACATAGTACTATTATTTTCTCGTGGTTACTCCCTATTGGCACTGGGTGGGTGTCAAGAGCCACATATTCTGAGCCCTCTGCATTCTTCCAGGATCCCAGGCATTGGAGCCTGCACTGGGTGGGTAGGGGGGTAGGCGGGAGGGGTCCTTTCTTCTGTGTGCTCTCAGGGTTTTCTCACTCTACCCTCACTATCTGCTTTCCTGGGGTGTTGACTTGACGAGGTCTTCCCTGCATTAGCTTTCACCTTCGTAGGGGCCTTCCCCTAGGCTGTGAGGGCCTTTGGAGATCTTTGATATTCCTGTGAATGAATGTCCTCTCCCCTGTTCCTTCCTTCTCAGAGGCTGCCTGCTGTCCTGGATCCCAGTCTTTTGGGGAGGAAGCAAAGTTTTCTCTTACCCCATTCCACCTCCTCTGAGTGGAGTCAAGCCTCTCCACCCTCTGTCATATGGCTGAGTGGGTCTCTCAGACATCTTTTGTGTTGTGTTTGGATGTCCTCTGTTGGAGTATGAATGCATTTTTCATGGCGTGGTTGAGGGGAGAGATTACTGGGAAAGTTCACTCCACCATGATGCTGATGTCACTCCCTGCTTGTCTTTTAATTGGATTTTTTTAATTGAGTTGTGTGAATTCTTTATATATTTTGGATAGTAACTACTTACCTGATATATGATTAGCAAATATTTTCTTCCATTATATATTTTGCCTTTTCATTTTGTTGATTCTTTCATAGGCTGTGCAGAAGCCTTTTAGTTTGATATAGCACCACTTGATGATTTTTACTTTTGTTGCTTGTGTTTTTGGTTTCATGCAAAAACTAACTGCCAAGAGCAATGTCAAGGAGACTTTCCCTATATTTTCTTCTAGGAGTTTCATGGTTTCAGGTCTTATATTTCTCTTTAATCCATTTTGAATGAATCTTTTGTGAGTGGTAAAAGATAAGAGTCTGATTTCATTTTTCTGTATATTGTTATCTAGTTTACTCAGCATCAATTATTGAAGAGACTATCCTTTTCTCATTGAGTGTTCTTGACATCTTTTTCAAATAATATATGACCATATATATAGTGGATTATTTCTTGGCTCTCTATTCTTTTCCATTGGTCTGTGTGTTAATTTTATGCCAGTACCAAACTGTCTTAATTTCTATAGATTTGTAGTATATTTTGATATCAGAAAGTGTAATAACTTTGACTTTGTTCTTTTTTGTCAAGATTGCTTTGGCTACTCAGGTTCTTTTGTGACTACATACACATTTTAGTATTGGTCTTTTCTATTTTTGTGAACAATACCATAAGAATTTTGGTAGGGATTACATACATTGAATCTGTAGATTGCTTTGTGTAGTATGGACATTTTAACAATATTAATTCTTCTAGTACATGAAAATGGAATGTCTTTCCATTTGTGTGTATCTTCTTCAATTTCTTTCATCAAAGTCTTATAGTTTTCATTGCACAGATCTTTCATTTCCTTGGTTAAATATATTCTGAAGTATTTTATTGTTTATTGTTTTTGATGCTATTTTGAATTGGATTGCTTTTTTATTTCTTTTTATTTCATTGTTAATGCATAGAAATAAAACCAATTTCTATATGTGGATTTTGTGTCCAACAACTGTACTGAATTCGTTGATTAGGTCCAACAGTTTTTTTGTTGGAATCTTTAGGATTTTCTATATATAAATTCATCATCTACAAATAATGACACTTTTACCTTTTTCTTTTCTATTTGGATCAATTCAATTTCTTTATCTTGCTCATTGTTCTGGCTATGGCTTCCAGTACTCTGCTGCATAAGAGTGGTGAGTGTGGACACTCTTCTGTTCTTTCTAATATATGATGAAAGGCTAACAAACTTTCTCCATTAAGAATATTAGCTGTGGGCTTGTCATATGTGGCCTTTATTATGTTGAGTTATATTCCTTCTATATTCAACTGGTTGAGAGTTATTATCATGAATAGACACTGAATTTTGTCAAGTGCTTTTTCTGCATCTATTGAGATGATCATGTGATTTTTATTCTTCAATCCATTAATGTGATATTTCATATTGAGGATTTGCAGATGTTGAACCATCATTGCATTCCTGGAATAAATCCCACTTGATCATAGTGTATTATCCTTTTACTATATTATTGAATTTGATTTGCTTATATTTTGTTATTTGCTTATATTTTCTTTTGTAGTGCTTTTGTCTGGTTCTGGTATCAAGTGATGCTGGCCTCATAACATGAGTTTGGAAGCATTCCCTGCTCTTCTATTTTTTGGAAGAGTTTGAGAGGGATTGGTATTAATTTTTTTAAGTGTTTGTTAGAATTCACCAGTGAAGCCATCTGGTCATAGACTTTTGATTGTTGAGAAGTTATTGATTACTGATTCAACCTCCTTACTATTAATTGTTCTGTTCAGATTTTCTCTTTCTTTGGGATTCATTATTAGTAAGTTATAATTCCTAGGAATTTATTAATTTCTTCTAGGTTATCTTTTTATTTCAGCTTGAAAATATTCTTTCTGAATTTCTTATGAGGCAAGTCTGGTGGTGATGAACTCTCTCAATTTTATTTATCTGGGAAAGCATTTATTTCCAATTCTTTTCTGAAGGATAACTTTGCCAAGTAGTGTATTCTTTGCAGGCATTTTTTTTTTTTTATTTCTGTGCTTCAACTATATCGTCCACTCTTTCCTGGGCTGTAAAGTTTATACTGAGAAATTTGCTGATAGCCTAATGGGGACTCCTTTGAAAGTTGCAAAGATTTTTTTGGCTGCTTTTAGAATACTCTATCTGTCTTTGATTTTTGACTGTTTCTTTATAATGCACTTGAAGAAGATTGTTTTAATTGAAATAATGGGATGATCTATTAGCACTGTGAACTTGGTCGCTCAATTCTTTCCCCCGGTTTGGGAAATTCTAAGCTATTGCTTCTTTAAATAAACTTTCTGACCCCATTTCCCTCTTTTCTCTTTCTGGAACTCCAGTGATTCTGATATATATTGTTTTAATTTTGTCTTATAGATCATGTAGGCTTTCTCTACTCTTCATTTTTTTCCATTTATTCTCTTCTGACTGTACTGTTTCAAAGTTTCTATCCTCTTACTCGTTGATTCTATCTTCAGTCTGTTTTGAAATTGATGCTCTCTTTTGTATTTTTCATTGCATTCATTGAATTCTTCAGCTCCAGAATTTGTTTAGTTCCTTTATATAGTTCCTATCTCTATCAAATTTCTTATTTTGTTAATGTATTATTTTCTTAATTTCATTGAATTGTCGTTCTCTGTTTTCTTGTGGCTCATTGAGCTTCCTCAAACAGTTACTTTGAATTCTTTATCAGTTAAATCACAAAATTGTGTCTTTGAGTCTGATTACTAGAGGATTATTGCTTTATTTTGGTAATGACATGTTTCCTTGATTCTTCATGTTCTGTGGAAATTAATGAACAGAAAACTCATTAAAATGGAATTAGGAGGGCAAAAGAGGGAGGTCTCATACTGTATGTTAATAGCAGGTCCCAACTGGAAGAAGAAAAGCTTCCTCTTTTTGACCAGCAGGAAGCTCAGCCAATAAGAGACTGTCATAACTCAGCCAATAAAAAGCCACTATACTTCAAACTTTCAATTCCTCCAATGAACTTTTTGTTTACAGTTGTGATCCAAGTTCCTCTTTCTCTTTAAAAGAGAGTTTCTTTTCCCCTTATTGTTCAGGACTTGCATGTGGCTTGCCATGGTTGTAGACTCAATTGCAATTCTTTGCTGATGCTAAATAAATCCATTTTTTTTTTCTGGAAAAATAACTAGCTGTCTGTTTGTTTAACGTCAACATTTTGAAGGCATATGGGGATCCAAAGAAGACCCCCTACAACTCCTAGACTGGTGAACAATAGGTGTTTTTCTTGCCACCCCTGGAGTTTGAGGGTCAGTCTTTTCTCCTGGATCTGAGTTTCTTCCCTCTTTGCATTTGGGACTCTACAGGCTTTATTTGAGATGTATTTATTTATTTATTTATTCATTTTTTTTTATTTTTGGATGTACACCATAATATATTTTGAATTCTGTGTAGACTACATCATGTGCACCACTTGAAAACTAATTATAGTCCATCCCCTCACATGTGAGCCTAATCACCCCTTTTGCCCTCCTCACTTCCCCCTTCCCCTATGGTAACCACCAATCCAATCTCCAATGCTATGTTTTTGTTTGTCGTGGTTTTTGTCTTCTACTTTTGTGTGAGATCATGTGGTACGATGAGGTATCACCTCACTCTGGTCAGAATGGCTATAATTAACAAGACAGGAAACAACAGATGTTGGAGAGGATGTGGAGAGAAGGGAACCCTTGTTCACTGCTGGTGGGAGTGAAAACTGGTGCAACCACTATGAAAAGCAGTATGGAGTATCCTCAGAAAATTAAGGATAGATCTACCATATGATCCAGCTATCCCACTGCTGGGTATTTATCCAAAGAACTTGAAAACACAAAGACATAAAGATACCTGAGATGTATTTTAAGGCTTTATGTTTTTCTGGTTATGCCATTATCCGTGAATACTCGGTTGGCACTTTGGCCTGGTTCTTTGAAATCAGGCTGTTTCTACTGGACTGTGCTAAACTTTCAGTCCAATTCCTTTGAAACTGGACAGTTACTACTTGAAACTGGGCTGGCACTTTGGCCTGACTCTCTTGGAAGCCTTCTATGCCATTGGAACTGCACTGATCAGTCTTCAGCAGATTCCCTTTGGAATTGGACTGTTCCAATAGAACTACATTGATTAAATCTTTGGTCCATTTTATTGAAATCAGACTGTTCCTATTGGAACTGGCTGATATTTGGCCTTCAGGCTGTTTGAGAATTATACTTTTCTTCTAGAGAAAGATCTCTAAGAAATGGAATCACAGTTAACTAACTATTTTGAGGGCGTCTTACCTAAAGGAACCTCAATCTATTTTATGTTTAAAAGTCATAGTGCTTCCTCATGCACATTTCTAATTAAATGGACCACTTTAACCAAAAGTAATTTGGAACACCAACGGCCATTGAGGGAGACTTTTGAACTTCCTAAGCTTACATTTTTTAAATCCACTAGCCAACTATAGCTCTTAAAATCCCAAAATTGAATGGAATGCCTACTTTGATTGACATTTTAATGCTCCAAATGTTACCAGGAGTCTAAAATTGCCACTTTGCAAAATAAGGTTTAAGGTTAACTGAGGTGAACAAACAATTAAAGACAAAATGGCTTCCAAAGCCTCATGTTCCTCTCCTTTGGCACCATCTTGTTACTCTTCCTTGGCTCCCCATGCTCAGGTCCATCTTTGGTACCATCTTCCTTTTTCTTTTATATACTGCCTACATCCCTCTACCCTCAGTTTCCCCATACTGTCACCAAACTTACCCTTCTCCACCAAAGTGAACCTTCTTCCGCTCCCTCTTGCTCTAGACCTGTCAGAACATATTCATTTAAAACTAAGCCTTCTGAGGTTCCAAAGGCTAAACTTTTAATTTTTTATATTCCCTGGACTAAACCTGAACTGTGAGTCATAGTCAAAGATTTTTCCTAAGTAATCAAATATCTTCATGGATTTGCTGAGGAATTTAATATAGTCAAATTTATCAATCTGGCTTCTCTGACTTCTATCAGCTAGTTCATGTGCTTGTCAGTGAGGGCCAAGCCCAGCACTGGATAAAAACTGCTAATTGGGAAAATCTTGAAAAGTGTCTAGAATTAGATCATACCTGCAGACCTATTGTATGAACAGGCTCAAGCAATTACTAGGCCACTTCATCAGGCAATTTCTAGGGCTTTTTCAAAGGCTATTTATTGGAGTAAAATTTAGGCTTACATACAAAAATCTGATGAATCTTTTTGTGATTATTATAATCAACTTCAGGTTGTTTTTAAAGAAAATTCTGGTCTTCCTCCAAATTTTTATTCCGCCAGGGTAGCTTTTAACTCCATATTTATTAATGGACTGAAATGGGAGCTGTTCCTTCAAGTAAAAAGAACCAGGATGGATTGAAAAATTATGTCCAGTCTAGATTTAATTAATCTGGCATACTAACTCTGTATGAGTCACCTAAAAGAAAGACCACTAAAAGTCTTAATCTTCAGCTGCAGCAAACAGAGACCTCTAAACAAAACCAAAAACCTAGTTTCTGCTATTGTTTCAAAGGGCCAGGGTATTGGAAAAGAGATTGCTAAAACTTTAAGCACAAGTGCCTTCAGCCCTCTAACTAGACTTTCCACCATCCTCCTAATTCTCAATGATGTGGCTCCCAGGAACTACAGGGGCTCTTTCTAATCCTCCCTCTTAATTGGCCTTGAGAAACATTTCTCCAAATTGGAGATGAATCTCTTTCTGTCCTAACTGACATGGGAGCCACAATCTCAGTGCTCAATCCCACTACTATAAGCAGTCCCTTCCTTGAAGTACTAGAACTGTTCAAATCTTGGGGATTTCTGGTAAACCTCAAAAGGCTCATGTCTCTGAATCTATTCCCTTTTGTTTAGGCCCTTTGAGAAATACACACCCTTTTCTCCTTAGTTCCTCTGCCCCATCCATCAAGTAGGCCAAATCTTCTTGGAAAAGAATCATGCCAGAATTTTTTTTTTTCCAGAAAGGGGGAAATAATTCTATAATTTGATAGAAGCCATCACAACAACCAACTAGGTGAATTAAATGATGCTTTGACACCTTTTATTTGCTCCATATCTGACCGTACTAGAGCTGATTCTGGAAACAGTGATTATTTGTCCCTATTGAATCAGTTACCACCTTCCTTATGGGAAAAATATTGTACCAATATTGGTAAAATTCACAGTAACTTCTCATCAAGATTCAAGTAGATCCCTCAAAACCTCTCCCCAGAATTAGTCAATACTCTATAAGTAAAGAATCCTTCATGGTATAAAGCTCATAATAGAGGGCTTCTATTAATCCCTGTAATACTCCTATTTTACCTGTGGGAAAACCCAAGGGCCAAGGGTGGAAGTTTATCCAGGACTTCTGAGCAATAAACAACAATGTTATCCTTCAAAATCCTATTGTTTGTAATCCTTATACACTACTGACATCCATTCCCACTGGAAGCACATTCTTTACTGTAACTGATTTATGCAGTGTATTCTTTAACATTCCAGTTGATGAAGCTAGTCAATACATTTTTGCTTGCACTTGGGCAGGAAGACAATTGACCTAAACAGTAATGCCTCAGGGTTTAACTGAGAGTCCTTATTTTTAAAAAATCCTAAAGCTTGATCCAGATGATATAAAGTCCCCTAGGCATTCTACTTTGTTCCGGTATGTGGATGACTTGTTTCTTTGTTTTCCTTCTCAAGCTTCCTCACAGGAAGATAGCATCTCACTTGCTAAAGCTTTTAGCTTTAAAGGGACATAAAATTTCCAAAGAAAAATTGCAATTTGCCCAAACCCAGGTTTAATACTCAAGGAATCTGATATCAGAACAAAGGCTAAACCTAGATCCAGATAGTTTTCATGGTGTCCTAAGTTTCCCAAAACCCAAACTAATCATCAACTGTGAAATTTTCCTGAGCTAGTTGGTTATTGCTGAAATTGGACTTCAAGTTTCTCTCTTATGGCCAAACCTCTATATATTTTATTAAAGAAGAACAACCCCAACTCAATTTTATAAGAAGAACGGGATGACATAGCCTTTAAGGCCTTAAAGGAGAATTTGATGAACACACTTGCTCTTGGACTTGGACATTCCAGTTATCATATTCCCTTTTTCCTTTTTGTATACGAAAAGGAAGGGAATGCACTTGGGACACTCACCTAAAAACATGTGGAACACCATTGACCCACATGGTATTATAGCCAGCAACTGGATCCGGTGGCATGAGTCTAGCCGCTTTGCCTTAGAGCCATTATTGCCACTGCCATTCTGGTTAAAGCCACATAGGAAATTGTTGTAAGATACACTTTAACCATCTTTGCACCTCATGCAGTAGAAGCCCTCCTGAATTCCCATCACACTCAACATATTTCAGTCAGCCATGTCACCTCCTGTGAAATCCTTTTGTTAACTACTCCTCACATAACTTTTATGTTGTAATGACCTTAACCCTGCCACTCTTCTCTCCTCTATTACCAATGAAGTCTCTCATGACTGTTTAACACTGATAGATCACCTCCTAACCTCTTGTGATGATTTGCAGGAAACTCTTTTGGGTGATGTCCACTTCTCATGGTTTCCTGATGGTTCTTATTTAAAGAGTTACAATGGCAAATGCTATGCTGGGTATGCTTTTGCAACTCTTTTTGACATCATTGAAGCAGCACTTTTACCTATGGCCACTTCAACCCAACAGGCTGAATTATACGCTCCTACACAGGCTAGTACTTTAGCCAAGGGCAAAACTGCCAATATCTGTACTGATAATAGGTATGCTTTTGGAGTAGCTCATGATTTTGGAATGTTGTGGAAGCAGAGTGGCTTTCTCATTTCCAGTAGAAATAAAATTAAAAATAGCCTCTATATTCAGGGATTATTGGAAGCTATATTTTTACTTGCTACTTTAGATGTTATTAATATCCTAGGGGATCCTAAATTTGACTCTTTGGAAGCTGATATTTCTTCAAGGAATATAGCCCCTATAGATCTAACAGCAATCAAGCCTCTATCATGGTCCAAAGGGATACTTCTCCAAATGATAACAGAAAAACTGGCTAGTGAACCCCAACAATTAGCCTCAGAAAAAGAAAAACAAGAGTGAAAATTCAACAATTGTTGGTTTGATAAAAAGAGAAAGCTCTGCTTCAGATCAAATAACCTCCCAGTCCCATAAGAGATTCTAAAATTGCCACTCCTAACTACTCTACATGCATTAAACCATTGGTTTCCTGACAAAATGATGGCAATCATGAATCAATATTTTTGGGGAAATATTAACAAGGCCACAAAAAAGCGCTGACTTCACTTGTCACATTTGTGCAAAATGCAATCCATGGAAGCTTGTCTGCACTGCTCCTGGACATTTTAAACTGCCTAAAAAAACATTTGAGTCTTGGCAAATGTATTTTGTGCAAATTCCCCTGTCTCATGGATATAAATATGTTTTAGTCATGGTTTGTATGTTTTTTCACTGGACTGAAGCCTTCCCTTGCAGACAGGCTGCTACCTCTTTTGTGGCTAAAGTTCTTTTGCAAAGGATTATTTCTACCTGGGAAACTACTCTCAAGCTTCATAGTGATCAAGGAACTCATTTTACTGGTCAGGTACTTTGACAAGTCTGCACTATTTGGCTGTTTTTATAACACTTTCACTGTACTTACCACTCGCAATCCTCTGGTTTAGTTGAATGCACTAATGACATTATTAAGATTCATTTGGCAAAATTTGTAGAGGTCCAAATACCTTGGCCAAAGGCATTGTCACTGGTCCCTGTAAATCTCAGATCCACATTCTTTGGAACTCAGAAACTCTCACCCTTTCCCATAGTCACAGGATTCCCAATGCATTTGGCTCCTGCCTCTTTCAACTCTCAGTTGATGAAAGGAGATATACTCCAGTATTGCAAAGGACTAATTGCTTCTATCAAAAATAGTCATGTTTTGGTAGAGCAATATTCACAGCACAGTCTTGGGAGGGAGAGGTCTTTAAGCATCACACTTTGCAATCTGAATATTTTGTCTATTGGAAAAGACACCTCCAAAAGGACTATCTTCAACCTCACTGGAAAGGGTCCTATCAGGTACTGCTAACTGACCCTTATGACACCAAACTTCAGGGAATAAACTCTTGGATTCCCAAGACACACCTAAAAGAAAAAATAAAATCCTGAGTGAACCTGTGTATCATCTAGTGACATTATCTGGGACTTTTTCTGAGCTTGTATGGATGCACCTGCTCCATGCTTCTTGTTCCCTCTTATGAAATAATTCTTAAACTTTTATGTCTTCTCTCAATTTTACAATTCATTAAGCCAACTACTGGAAACCTCTCTTTTGTTTTCCTGATGGTGTAGATACAGCTCAATTTTATGATTTCTCTTCTATCTATAGACTCTGGCCTGCTTTCTGAGCATACTCCTCATCTACAAGAGAGCTTGCTCTTGCTGCTGCCCTGGTCACCATGCACAAGGAGCCAGCCAACGAGTGGGAGCTGCTGTGGGTTTGGCACTGAAGGTGTTGGGTATGCCTGTGGGCCAGCGGGGAAATCTCCAGGTTAAGTTTTCCCAATAGCTCAAGGGTGGGCTTCTCGCTAAAGTCCTGAACACAGTTAGGCAGGAACCATGTCCCTTTAATGCCTTTTGATATTCTTATCAGCCTCTTTCCCAATCTCTTCTCTTCCATCAGTCATGCAGGTCTCACCTCACACTCTGGGTGATGTGGGAGAAAAACATTTTCTTTAGTGTCGTCCTGCATAGCTGGCACCCTCTCATGGCTCTCCCTTTCCCCCACTGGAGGAGTTTCCACCCTCTAGTTCAGCCCCACACTATGCTGCTTTGAGGGAGGGGTGGTTCTGGCAAAGTTCTTGTTACCCTCTCCAAGCCATCCAAAATTGTATCTTATTTTTTGGTCCAATGGAGTTCTGGAATCTCTCTTCAGTAAACTTGGATTTCAACAAAGGCTTTCTTGACCGTGGTTCACTGTGCAAGTAGGTGCTCTCTAGGTGTTCCTCAGCTGTAACCATGAGGGGCTGAGGCTGGTTCACAGGCTCCTGCTAGTTATACAGCTTGTACTGAGGTCTGTCTGCCTTTACCAAATGCACAGGTTGGTGAGACTACTTTCTGGTCTCTTGGTATATGGTGCTGGATTCCACAACGCCCACAGAGGCACTTTTGTTCACAGAGGGATGCCAAATTTTAGTTGTTAAAAGGGGAAGTAAAAAGGAGGGGCATCTTATGAAGCTAACATTACTCTAGGGACCAATTTTAAAAGCAATGAAACAAAAATTCAAAAACGTTCAAAATATTCAATAAGTACATTCTGAGGAAGTAAATATACAAATAGACAATGGATAGACCATGTACAAAGATAGAACTTCGACCCACAGCTTGCAGCAAACAGCCCAGGAAACCAACCCATTACCTGCAGTAACCAGCCCTAAACAACAGCCTACTACCCACAAGTCAGAATTGTGGGAAGTCAGAGTAATCTGTCCAGTAACAATCCAGGAAGCCAAACAATAACTCTTGTAACAATTGGCTCAATATGGCCAGAACTTAATTAATAGTTGACAGCGTCTCTAATTTTTGCCTTCAGTTCCAACTTAGGACCAAGAAGAAATTGTCCAATACGCACTCTAACCAATCACATAAAATGCCTTGTTTTTAGTTAGCTCTCAACCACTTCCTCATGACAACAGCCTCCAATCAGAGAATACTTGAAGCTTTCTGTTTTTCTGCTATAAAACTTTCCCTCCCTTCTGCTTTCCTTTGGGTCTCTGGCAACACACAAGTGATGGTGGCTGACTCCCTTACTGTAGAAAGCTCTGAATAAATAACCTTTGGTTGGTATCATCTGGTTGGTCTTTATTTATTTTCATAATTTTTTTAGATAAAATGGAAAAATGCATAAACATGAAGGAAAGATATGATTTTTAACATCTATACTCATCTGTATATAAAAGACAAAAGAAAAGCAAAAAGATCTTAGGTGTTTTCTACAACTGTCTACAGATTAGCTCAAAGACATCTGGCCATTTGTAGGACTCAAAGGATGGCATTGCTAAACAAGGACAGCATCTTATGTTTCCAGGGATGTGAAGGCCATTGTCGTTATCACAGGACTGGGACTATGTGTGCACATCAGTGGATTTGCAGTACTAATGCCCTCATTCCATGCTCTCCATGTCATTCATTCATTTCCATTTATTCCTGCACACATTTATTAAAAAGTCATGCATTGAGAATCTTCTTTGTATGTAATGAGAGCATGCCAACAATTGGTGTAGTGGGATAATGGAAACAAAATTTAATTACTTAGATACATGGCACCGACTCAGGAAAGAATGTTGAATTGAGAGTCAACAGTCTAGAATTTCAGTCCTACCACTAAATTAGCCTTTTGAACTCAAATAATTTTCCTTGCTCTTTGGTGTGAATTTCTCCCAAACCACCCCATTGCAAGCCTTGGGAAGCTATCTGTATATAACCCAAGTTCAGTTTTGACACAGAGTTCAGAGGAATCTTAGATCATGCTACATTTGGTTGAGGTAATAATTCCTGAAAAGTCAGGAACACTGAAATGCAAGATAACTTAAAGACTGAAAGATGACAGGCCTTTCTCTATGACCAAATGAGAAGAGAGAGTCACAGATAAATGGTTTAGGTGACTCAGATGAGGTGTCATCAAGGCAAACAAGCCCTTAGAGATCAGAGTGGAAAGCAGCCCTTTGACAGGAAAGAGTGTATAGAAGCCTCAAAAAAGGAAATTTGGGGGTCTGAAGTACTTACTTTTTGGAATGAATTTAAAAAGTTGTGAAAAATATGCATCCAATTCTTAGATTTTTGCTTGGTTGCAGTGAGTAGCTGAAACACAGCCTCCTAATTGTAGCTCTGGTGTTAACTCACTGGCCTGAAAGAATTAAATGACCGTTATGGGCCTTGAATGAGTTATTGTTTGATATACTGGAAAGATCAGAGACTGAGAAGTTAGACACTATTTGTTCAGTCCAAGACTGGACATTATATGTCACCTTATTTAAATTCTCTGCAATGCAATTCTGTCATTTGCAAAGGAAAGGCAACGTCTTCCAAAGTAGACAAGTTGTGGGGATAGTGCACGTAAACTACAGGCATGACATGCAGCTCACATAGGCAGCAGGTAGGAGTACACGTGGTGAGTGTCATTTAAGTGATGACACAGGACTGAGATTGTCAGGTCACTTACAGCTCCCGAGTCTGCTATCCGATATACTTCATGGGAGATCTTTTTGGCTTATAATGTGGGAAAAGAGAAGACATATTTTATATAGGATATGATGAATACTTACAAAAAAATCAATGCACCTAAATTAATTTAAGGAATACTAAAGCTGAAGTTTTCCTGAAATAAATGGAAAGAAGAAAAAGAAATTCATTTAAAAAGGAATTTCTATGTTTATAACTACATCTATATCTATGTTATAGACTATGAAGAATTACCAGGATCTCAGAGAAAGCTAGAGTGAGAAGAATTCACAGGGGCATATCACTTATTTAGGCCTCCCCTGGGTCTCCATTCTTCAGACAGGTCTAGAACTTCCACAAAAGATTCAGGTTTCCATTTTCTTAAGATAGCCAAAAACAAATAGATTAACTGCCAGTCTTAAGACATGCTCCACTCTTTCACCAATTTTTAATTAACAATTATTTAAACTTTCAATCTTTATGACTCTTTTAACATTTTCTACAGCAAGATTCTTCACTGATAATGGCTCAGTTAGGCAGAGGGAATAAAGAGAAGATAGTTTCAGAAAGTTTTTTAAAAATGCATTGATTTATACACTATAAATTGTATTATCTCCTAGTACAAACACCGTTATTACAAAGAAAAATTAACATATAATTATCTCTACTCCCACGTTTAGGCCACATTTGGCAGAAGAAAGTGAGATGGGGCAATTAATCTTGGCCCTATCTCTTACTTGTTGAACGGCAAGCTACTTAACTTTTCTGTGCCTCTGGAATTTTATCTATACTGTGGAGAAAGCAACATCTCCAAGAGATTTGTGGGTGTATGTATGTGTGTGTGGATTTTAAACAAACATTTTCCTTATTTAATGGAATTGCAAATTGAGTGGTAAAGTGACTTTCCAAAGTTAGAGCTTTTTGGCTTGTTTAATCAATAAATGAGCACTAATTCTGTATCAGGCTTTTTATGGAGAGTTGGAATTTGAAGATAAGACAAATGTAGTCCTGCCTTCAGAGAACACCTGATATATTTGTTTTGTGAAGTTGAATCAGTAACATGCAGGATATGTAAAGATTCCTTTTCTGTCACTATACTGCATCCATGCCCTTGATATTCTGTTTTGATCAAACACCAAAGCTCTTTAGAGATGGTTTACTTTATAGCTGGCTTTGTGTCCTTCTCTTTTTTAGTTTCTTGCCTGTCCACCTAAGCTCAGGACATTCTTTGATGACTTAACTCTCTTTTAAATGACCTATGGTGGTGGTGGTGGTGGTGGTGGCATTTTTGTTGTTGTCATTAGTGATGACAGTGGCGGTGGTAATAATACCACCTGTGATGGACACAGTAGGCAATTTTGTAAGCTCTTTACCTGTATTGACCCATTGACTCCTCATAACAACCTATGAGGTAGTAGCTAGCATTAATTCCATTTTACTGATGAAAAACCTGAGGCCCATTGTCACACAGCTAGTTAGTGCTAGAGTTGGGATTCAAACCTCACTAGACTGGCCTCAGAACCTGTACTAAACCAGGGTTACCTAAAGTGGAATTCTGGAATCAGCAGCTTAGAATCATCTATGGCCATGACAGAAATATAAACTCATAAGCCCCAATCCAACCTACTGAAGAAGCAACATCACTAGGCTTGGTGCCCAGAAAAGAGAAATTAAAAAGCTCACCATGTGACTCCCAGGCACATCAAAGCCTAAGAGTCCCTGCCCTAAACCACCACATAGCCCTGCCCATTAGGGCTGAGCCAGCTTGGAATCCAGGTCCCTGTGACTCTGCCCTTGCTGCCCCCAGTGTAGTCTGAAAACAGCATGATCATCATCGTTAAGCAGGACGTCAGAGCAAGGTCTGAACTTCACAACTGGAAAGTGAAGTGTTCAAATTTAACAGTGTTTCTCACACTCAAAAAGTTTTCCAATGATTAATTGAGATAATATATTTAACCTGCTTAGCTTTATATCTTATAGATAGTAAAAAAACATTAATAGATTTGCATGCTTACAATAATTTATAGATTCTCAATATATAGTGATTATTATTTGCAATTTAGCTTAAGGGGAGGGAGAGCATAGCTTGAAAACACCCGCTCCACTATCTGAAACTCTGTTCTAGGGGCTTCTCTCCATATTTTGCCCCATTTTGACAATTAACTGTCCTAAAAGACTCATTGATACTTGCCCTCATGTGACGTTAAATATATACTGCCTTGGATTTGTTTTTGTGTATGCTACTTCTTGTACTAGATTATAATTCTCTTGAGATCTCTTTAAGAATTAGAATAGTACTTTGCAATTGCTTGCAGGAGTGGATATGAATAATAAATAAGAAAGTAAAGTGATTAAAATATGCCTTTAGTAGGCATTACAATGATGCCTTTTTTTTTTTTATTACTCCTTTATCTGTTTCTGTGATGATAGAATGAGTGAATGAAGCAGAAGGAAACTGACCATAGGCCATTGAGTGATAGTAAAGTAGAAAGGTCTATAGGCAACTGAACTCTTTCTCATAAATGAACAGAGTCTATTAAACTTGACAAAGTCATTTTCAAATCCATTTATAAAACTCCTCAGAGAGTGAAGTTGCAGCACATCTATTTTCATTTCTAATATGAGGCATGTTTTCTCAACAATGGTCTAATAACTCAACATGTGATGTTTGCAATTTTTATCCTCAGTGTGGTAGAAAACATTACTGCCAAGCCCCAAAGAGTCATGAAGTTCTTAGCTGAGTAGAAGAATCTCAGAGAATGCCTCTGACAATAGTTTATACCTCTTGTTATTATTTAACTGAGAATTATTAAAATGTTTAGCGTTGATTCCTTCACATTATTTTAGGACTTAATATTTTATCATTAGCTAAGGTATACAATAATTCTGATAGTATGAAGAAGTGTATTATATCATATGAATATTTGACATAAAAGTTACTAAATATTTGATTATTTGCAACTAGAATTACTAGATGTTAAATGTGGAAGAACTCATAGGAATGAGCTAGTCTAATTCTATTATATTTCAGATGAGGGAATCAGGTTAAAAAATTGATGGACTAGCCCAACGTCACATAGTTAGCTAAAACTAATCATTTACTCATTGTTTTACCAGGCACCTACTGTGTGCCACAAAGGTAAGATATAAAGAGGAATTAGATGCGTTATCTCAAAAGGAGATCAGAACAGAGCTGTAATTTGGAGATATGAATTTCTGAATCATAAGCATATCAATGATAATTGAAATGATAATACTGATAGGTGGTTGTTGTTGAAAAATTCTACTTGTGAACTTGAACCACATGTAAAGTTAATGTCATAAATAAAATTTTCACAAAAATGAAGACTCCTTCATTTAAAGAAACCTATTGTGTTCTTAAATATACAGAGGATATCTTGAAGAAATTAGAACCAGTCTTTTGAATCTATAGCAACAGGGTTACAGAGGTTGCCTAGGAACATGTTAGGGCATAGCTCAATTCACATGTCATGGATGAGTGGATGAGACATGTGATGGGTGGAGGTGATTGATGGTGTGGTTCACTGGCTCGCTGCTTCACTGACAAAGCTGGATAAACTATCGTATTCCAACCTTGGCTAAGAGTTTCTTAGTCTGGCACTCCTGCTGTTTCATCAGGGCCAGCAATAGATGTGCTGGCATCATTGTATTTGACTTCATTCATAGGAGATGGCGAGTGTAAAATGACAAAAGGGTAAAAGTACAATGCCTGAAAGCATATCAACATTTAAGGGGTGGAAGCGAAGAAGCCTCAAATAAATACAAGTTTCCTGATTATTGGTCCTCCTCTGTTACTACTATACTATTTTAGCTGAAGTATTTAAGGAATTATAATCTGTATTTATGTAGTAGTCTTCTTTTTTTATGTGTGTATACTGGTTTTATTTTTGTAAGTTAACCAGGACCATATATCTAATGTACCCTTCACTTGTAGCACAATTCTTCAAATTCTCAATAAATTCTTGTAAATTGATCAATATTTACTTTTTCTCTGTAACATGAATGGTTAAAAAAATGTTTTCTTAAAAAGGTCAACTTATCTGCAAAGATAGAATTTTATTTACTTGGAGGAATTGTAGCCTGCTGGAATGTCATAATGATTTTCAGAAAAGTTACGTTACCTAAGCCTCCTCTAATTGACATGTTTTTAACAAAACACACATGATTTTTACAATTTACTAAATTACAAATACCTGAAGAAGGTCAGAGGCATTACTCAATTATTCCAATTAACTAGTGAAGTTTGTGGCTGATATTTTTAATTGTTTGAGGGAAATTAATCTGCTATTGTTCAACACATTCATCTGGAGATCTAACTACAATTTCAAACTTCATTCAAGGATGGATCCAGACTTTCATGGCTGAAGAGTGCTGTGAAAAGTGACCTAATGTACAAAGCTCACTAGCTCCTAACATAAACTATGAAAATCAGCTTGTAGCTCTGACCTCTGGTGACTCAACATGGGCCAAAGGGATCACTAGGCAGGAAATAGGAAAGTGGGCTCTTTTTGACTCAATTTTTATTCATTCTGTTACTTGGACAGTTTATTTCCAGAGGGAGAGAAAAGATAAAAAAAAAAATTCAGATTAAGGATTTTGATTTAGATTAATCTGGCTCTAATATGGGTTATGACCCAGGAGCATTAAAACTCTATGGCTATTATTTAAACTCTCCATATATTGATCTACTTACTTGTACAGTGGGAATGAGTAATAGTGTCTAATGTTAGGGGCTTCTGCAAAGATTAGAGATTGTGAATACTGAGAATTTATTAGACAGCTTGAAACATGGTAAGAATATGGCAAATGACCATATTTATGTGGTAGTTGTTTCATCTTCTCTATTTTTATTATGTTTATTAGGCTAATTTATCAATTAGACATGGCTGTGGACAACAATGTTAGGGGGAGTAAAGGATCAGTGGAGCTTTTTGGACCTACTATTATTGGAACTACAAAAACAAACGATTCCATCTAAGCAGTGATGGATTTGAGCTTGCCAGCATGCTTTTCCTTTTTTTAGACTTTGCAAAAATCAGTGGTCAGATAATTTATCCCACAGTGGTTAAGGGTTCAGTTTTTGGGCCAGACAGACATGGGTTTGGCCCAGTTTTACCATCTACTTGTGTGATAAAGTGTATTTTCCAAAAAATCACCATAAAGTAAAACTGAGGAAATCCAAATAGATAGGTGTATTGCATCAATATAAATATTCTGGTTTTGATATTGTACTATTATTCTGAAGATGATACCCTTGGAGGAAACTGGGTAAAAATCACATGAGACCTAGTATTATTTTTTACAAGTACATGGGAATCTACAATTTTCGCAATAACAAACTCAATTAAAAATGTCTAAAACTCTATTTCTGGTCCAACATGTTCTTCCAGGAAATTACCACTCCCCACCAAGAGGCAGAGTTCATTTTTTCTCCCCCTGACCGGAGAGGGGCTTTGTAACCACTTTGCTGGACAGAATGTGACAGAAGAAACATTGTGTGATGTCCAAAGCTAGGTCACAAAGGGCAATACAGGTTCTATCTCAATCTCACTTAGCATTCTTCCCTTGAAACCAGTCACAACAATGTGAAAAAGCTCAAACAGCTCATGTGAAGATGAACTGAGCCCTCCAACCAACAGCCATCACCCACTGCCAGACATAGTAGTGAGTGAGCCTTCAGATGCTTTCAGCTGATGCTCTGGACACTGTGGGTCACAGAAAGGCCACCCCCACTATGTCGTGTGCAAACTCCTGACCCACAGAATGTTCGAATCTGTGAGCATAATAAAGTTTTGTTTGATCTTATTAAGTTGTGGGGTAATATTTTACATAGCTATAGTAACTCTAATAACTAGACTAGCTAGATTTACTTGGTAAATTTATTTAATGGCTTCACGCCTCAGCATCATGTGAAAAATCATAGAAAAATATTAAATTCATATAATTATAAGGATGAATAAAATAATATACATAAGTTTAGTGGTTGACACTTAGAAATCCTGAAGAAAGGTGGTACTCTATATGATAATAATAGGTATAAAATGTCTAACGCTTACTGAAAACACGTGCCAGGCACTGTTTTAAGTGCTTTGTAGATATTGACTTCTTTAATTTACACAACACCACCATGAGATAGGTAATCATATTAGTAGGTGCATTAATTTAGGTAGCTGAAGTCTAGAGAGTTTGGATCCCATAGCTAGAAATGTCTGTTCCTCTCTTTAAAGTGGATATTTTATCACATCCTGAGCATATCTGGGTGGGTTATATCCTTCTTCCCTCAAGAGTATCAAATGGGACAGTCATGAATGAGTTCCATTTTGAAAGACTAATCAACCCAGGTTTTCTGGAGTGTTTTAGTTTTGAATTTATCTTTGTGAGATTTTATATATAGAATTGCAGCTTTACGGAGATCACTTGCTTTCTATAGATGAGTTTCTTAAACAGCCTTGCATAAACATCCAGGGGATGTGTGAACTATCCATCTTCAATTAAACAGAAATCTTTGAGGGCCAAATATGTGCCAGGTACTGTGCCAGCCAGGCTCTGGGGAAGAAGCAGAGCAATGTGGACAAGAAATGCCTCTTGAGCCCAACTATCTGGGTAAGAAGCATGGTTCCACTGCTTTCCAGATATGTGATCATTTATTCCTTCATCTGAGATAAAGATTCGTTTCTTCATCTGAGGTAAGATATGTAAAGTTTTAGTGCAGTGCCTGGATGTGCACTTGGCACTAACAAAGTCAGCTATAATTACTGTTAGTGTAAATCTAATTAAGACCTGGTGACATCCCTCAAATATTTCACTGTCAAGCAGGGAAAAGCAGAGCCTTATCCAGTGTCATAAACATGGAGGTGCACTGTCCCATCCCAATTCAAGGAGAGACCTTTCTCCAGCTGTATCCAGTGGGAGCAGCAGGCAGCTTCTAGTTGTTTTCTCCTTCAGGTCTACCTAAGCTGCAGAGAGCTGCCTCCAGTAACAGTCACATCCTTCCTGGGGCAGCCAGCACCCAGTGACTCATCAAGGTGGGATATCGAGACCTTGTCATTTAGAACTGACAAGAGACTGTCACATACTGAGGTATACAGGGTAGCCATTTTGGTTTAAAACTGATTTGGCTTGAACTAAAGAAGCCTGACTTATGGCCTATCAAGCATACATTGTCCATCTGCTTTATCCATTAGAGGATGCATTAAACATTACCTCAAAGTAAAAGAATGGACTCCGTTAAGATCAGAATGCATTCTTTCCCTCCTAGGAAGCCAGTGTGGTAATGCCCTATGGGTAATGCCCTATTTGTGATGCCCTATTGGTAATGCCATTAGTACTCCTGAAGATAATTTCCCTTTCTGGGACATCAGGGTCATGTAAACCTGCTGATTTGCAATTTAATGCCTCTTTGAAACATTGATGAATATGTATCCTGGGTATGTTTAATGTATGTTCTTTGTTCTAAAAAGGTATAAAACTGTACTGAAAACCATGTTTCTCTGGAACGCTTACTGCCTTTGTGAAAACTGCCTTCTTGGGTTATAATTCTCAGGTTGGCTCCAGTAAGACTCACCTTATCTCTCTATAGAATGGTTACTAGTTATTTTGCATCAACAGAACCAAAGCAGGATACCTCCGAAAAAGAAATACTTTCTCCAGAACTCCCCACTCTTCACTGGGTTGGCACCATAATGTGACTTCTGCTGCTCAATTCTGATTCCACTCAGTTCTTTTCACAGGGATTGATTGTTAATAACCATTTTGCAGCCTGACTTCTTTTCAACATGTTCTTCTGGAGAATCCATCTTCTAACCTGCAATCTACTGAGAAAATATGCTCCAAGGAAAAGTGGAGGGAAATTGACGTTTACTGAGTCTCCAAAATGTCGCTGGCCCAGTGTTTTCTAAAACATTGCCATCAATTCCCACATCTCCCTCATGAGATAGTTTTTACTCCACGTTTATGTGATGCTTAGAGCTTATAAAATTTTTGTAGCCTGGCTAAGTCACAGCCTGGTTATTGTGGCAGCAACAGAACTTTCTGTTACCCAAAACTGCTTTGTGGTTATAAGGTTTTGTTTTAAAATTGTACCAAATACATTCAGCTGGAGTTTGCTTACTCATAGTTTACGCAATATGGTTGGTGCATAGGCTCCCGCTTGTCAGTCTCACCTAATTTCATCTCTAATTTCAACTCTCACTATCAATATCAGATCCTTTCCTCTCTCAGACATTTTCTGATTTTATATTTCCAAATGTCTTCAAGGAATCTGCACATAGTCAAAGATTTTATATAAAAATTCGTATTTCTGGTTTCTCTTTTAAAGTATTGAAAAATGTAGAAATACCAGTCCCATAGTCCCCATAGCCCAATTAAGTTGGAGCTGAGGAGAGGCCTCTCAATTCAAAGGAACTGTACCTCTCTAGTTCACATGTCTGGTCAGCCACACAGGACATGCACACACATGGACACATGTCCAGCTTGACTCCTTCCCTTACTGCTTTTACCCTGAACAATAGGATCTCACAACAACTTGCTCAAATGTATTATCTGATTAAGTGCTTCTGTCACAGTCTTTCCAAAACCTACTCTTCATTAGAATATTTTATTTAGTTAGTTATTTAGTTATTAGTTTTGCTGAGGAAGATTCTCCCTGAGCTAATATCTGTGCCAGTCTTCCTCTATTCTTTATCTGTTGGACACCATCACAGCATGGCTGGTGAGTTGAGTAGGTCTGTACCCGGGATCTGAACCTGCAAACCTGGGCCACCAGAGCAGAGCTCACAGATCTTTAACCTCTTGGCCATGGGTCCGAGCGAGCCCTACTAGAATATTTTGAATGTAAATTATAACATACACACATGCTAAAGAACAAACACAGACACACACACATGACATACATGCATACTGTAAAGAAGAAAACAATGACAAATAAAAACTCATGTGCTTATCACCTTCAAGAATAAGAACTGTACCTAAACTTCTGAGGTCTCTTCTGTACTCCTAACTTTCAAATCTCCCTGCTTGCTCCCTAACACCATCTTAGACTTTGCGTTAGTTATCTCCCATGCTTCTATTTAGATTGACCTATTTTGAATGGGATCACATTGTACATATTATTCTGTAATTTACCTTCTTTGTTCACTCAACATTATGCTCCTGTGATTTATCTATATTTGCCTGCATAGCTTAGTGAGTTCTTTTTCATTGCTACATAGTATTATATGCAAACCATAAATTGTTTGTTTATTCCGGTGTTGATGGCACTTTGGAAAACTTCTAACTTTTTACAAAATTATGAACAATGCTGCTGTGAACATGTCTAAATATATATCCCTAGGTATGAATGCAAGATTTTCTTTAAGGATACAAGGTAGTGAAATGCTGGTCATAGAGTATGTGCATATTCATTTAACTGGGTAATATCAAACTATTTGTAAGATCAGGTCTGATTTTAAAACATGGAATTCCTTTGTGCCTGGATTTGTGAAAATTTTCTTCAAAAAAGGCTAAATTCTGTTGGTAACTAGATCCATCTTCTGTCTGCTTCAGCCTCACATGCCTAAGTTTGAGAGTCTCAGACTTTTTCCTTTACTGATTATTCTTCCAAGGATAAATATCTTTCTTATAGTTGAAATACAATGATGATTTTTCATGGTATTAGTCATGGTTAGATTCCATGTGAGAATAATGATGGCAATTGTGTGTCTCAAGAATCTAGCCCCAGGGTAAAATAATTCCCTGTTGCTTTCTTACCCAGGTCATCTCCTAACAATACACTGTCAGGTTCTGTAACTTTAGCTCCTGCCATGCTCATCCGGGTCCTGGCTATCCCTGCCCTGGCCATCAGACACCGAAGATTCTGTACCAGCTACCAAGAAACCCAACTGTCCTATACCTGCAGAACCAGCTTTCATTTGTTTGTTTGCTTGTTTGTGTTTTGGATGGTCCCTGGAGAAGTATCCTAACGTATGTGAGTCCATCTATTTCTTTCGTTGTTGTTGTTGGGTTTTTTTTTGTTTTTGATTTTATTTTTGAGGAAGATGAGCCCTGAGCTAAAATCTGCTGCCAATCCTCCTCTTTTTGCTGAGGAAGACAGGACCTGAGCTAACATCCATGCCCATCTTCCTCGACTTTATATGTGCGATGCCTGTCACAGCATGGTTTGATGAGCAGTGCTATGTCCACACCCGGGATCCAAACTGGCGGACCTAGGACTGTCAAAGAACATGCACACTTACCACTGCACCACCGGGCCGGCCCCCATCTATTTCTTAACAGTGTATTATATCTGGGTTTGGTGCTATGAAGCAGGAAATTTTCTTCAGTCTCTATTCACTCATAACTGGATGCTGACTGTTTAGAACTTTTACATTTAAGTCCATGAGTAAACTTGTATTATAATTTTTTTCTTTCTCACACTGTCCTCTTCTGATTTGAGTATCAAGATTATACTAGCTTAGAAAATGAGTTAGGGAGTATTTTTTTTTAAATATGCAAGATTGGAATTATCTCTTCCTTGAATATTTAGCAAAGATTTTCTACTACTGACTATATACTACTGATTGTATGTCTTTAATGTTTATATGATCTTTTAAATTTTCTATTTCTTTTTAGATAAGATTTACATTTTTTTCTAGGAGTTTGTCCTTTTCACTTAAGATTTCAAATGTGTTAGGATAAACATCCATACTTTGAATAAATATTTAGTGAGCATCCTCTTTGTGTCATACACTATTGTAGGTGCTTGGGCTGTTATCAGTGAACACAACCATCTAAGATTCCTTCATTCACAACATGTACATTCCGGTGGTCACTAGTATTATTAACCTTTCTTTCAATTTACTTCCAGTAAACTGGAAGAGACATGTCAGTATGCAATTCCTGGTCCAAATGTTGCCTTTGATTGTGCAATTTCCTATCTTTTTATTAACAGCAAAGTCTTGCAACCCTTTGGTTCTTATGGATCTTATGGCTGTTAAATTTTGCTCAACCATTTGACAGTCATTTATCTTTCTTGTTCAGCTTCTGCATATACTGAGTATCGACATTTCCTGGAGCTTTGATAGCTTTTCTGTAAGAGGATATCTTCTAACCACAGGTATTATCTTTAGTCTTTTGTTACCTACTTTGACAATATCTCCCCAAATACCAGTATTTTTGCAGTATACCCATTATTTTAATTAATTAATTTATATTTATTATTATTACAGATCTTAATAATTGGGGATTACTTAAAGTGTGAACTGAATGACTGCAAAGCGTCTTTTTGTATTTACTTACTGCTTCAAGTTCATTTAATATTATAATCAGCATTTCATCAGGAAAAAAGTATTTAGATCCTTATTCACAACTAGGTTTAAGTCTCAGCCTTTACATTCACAAGAATAACCAAGTTTCATGTTTTTCATCTGTAAAATACAAAGCACATTTATTTCATGAGATTGTGATAAGCAGCATCCTGACCTTCCAAAATGCTCTGTCATTTATGTAATAGATGCAAACAGAGGGCCTTAATAAATACATGCTATTATTTTAACCAATCCTCAGAGTCTTGCTTTTCCTGCTACCCGCCTCTCTGATTTCACATCCTCACTGGTTCTTTAATATCCTTACATCCTACAGGGGTCACTAGAGCAAAAAGAAGTCAGTCAGTGACATATTAAGAGCAGAGTTCCAAGGGATAGCAGAGAAGAAAAGAGGGCTCAGAGACTGAATAAACTTGTTCAGTTTGGAAGATCCAATTATAACATCTGTGCTTTTAGTGTATGAAAACTTTGTGCTCCTGACTTTTAAGGCAAACTTACAATCACATGTGGTTATCCAACAGCTCTTAAAAATGTTTATAAAAAAGGAAAATAAATTATTGAGGTTTAATATCTCAATATTGGTTTGTGTTATAAAAGTGAAAATATACTTAAAAATATTTTTTTAATTTATTTTTAACACCAAGTGCTTGAGAGAAAAGCAAACCCATTTGTTTCTACAAAAATGAAGTAACCTTGAACTTATGTAAGTAAATCCACACTCTTCAGATTGGTTCTCAACTAAATAAGCATAGGCAGATGACCCAGGAAATATTCAGACATTATCTCTGGTAAACCTAGTATTATAAACACATTATGTGCAGATTGATAAATAACGGGTACTCTCCTTCCTATAATAGTTGTCTGCACTTCCTCCATATGTCTTCAGAAGTATTTAGACTTAGACAAGCGCAAATTTCTTTCAGCTGCGGCTCACTGGAGGAGTTTCTGCTCCTTCTCTAGTACTTAGATAGTAAAGTAAACTAATCCAGGTACATGATTCATAATTGTCCAAATACTTAAAAAAAATTGTTTCAGACAAGTTCTTATCCAAAAGTCAATAGAAAATATATAATATTAGACTGACTCTTTCATTTACAAATAAGAACCAGTTGACTCAATGTTGTTTGAGGAAGTGCGTTAAGTGTATCCTTCTGTCCATGCCAAGTGTAAATCCCACTCATGCAGCTCATCCTTATGACATGCTTGGCTCAATTTCAGCATGACTCTGACCATGAGGTCCAAGAAAAATAATTGGTAGTCATAACATTAAACAGTAGTGGTAAAACTCTCACATATATTAAGGACCAACTATGTCCCTACAAGAGTAATTGGCATTTCATAAATGCTTTTATTTTGTTCATAATCCATACAAGGTATTGATACGATTTAATAATTGAAGACAACTTAAATTTACAGAAGTCAATTCTGCAATAAATTTATGTAACATCAAACAGCCAGTAAAGGGTAGTTCCAAGAGTTACCCTCAACATTATATGATTCCAAAGACCATATTGTTTGTGCCTATTCTACATTCCCACTTTGGTCTCCTTACCATTTTGTTCTAATGCTTAATTATCATATTTTAGGAATTCTAAGAAAAATATTTTATGGTTGGTTTGTTTGTTTTTTATGTTGGAGACAATCAAGAAAATGATAACTAAGCTGCAAAAAAGGCACTGAAGAAAAGAACTTGGGTGGGATTCAGAAAGTGTAAGTTCTATTTCCACAGGTACCTGACTCTCTTTGCTGAGGGACCTTGCAATAATGGCTTTCCCCTGCCCTGCCTCAGCTTCCTTTATCATAGAGAACAAAAAGCTGATAATCTCTGCCTTAGGGTTTGCCAGAGGGTTTATGATCAAATAAATAAGACTAGAGTCCATGACTCAAACACAACAAATGTGAAATCACCATCAAGATTAAATAGCTAACCCAGCTGTTTGTTGTTGTAACCCAGCTACCCCTGGTTATGTTTGGTCCTATGGTCACTGACGTTGAGTCAATCATTCAGTTCTTTCAATCAATAAATCTGTTTTGAGTGCCAGACAAAACATGAAAGATCCTGCCCTCATGGAGTTTACAATCTAGTAATCTCCACAACTTTATTTAGATAATCACATGTCTAAATGGAAAATAATGGAAATAAGTTAGAAGAGGGTGTGATACCATGAGATCATATAATAGATATGTTCTAGTCTGGGGGACTGGACATGAGCAAAGCCTTTTAGAGGAAGTGAAGATTGAGCTAACACATTCAGAATTAGTTTACTAGATGAAGGGAGGTGGGAGGAGTTCTCTGTGAAAGAAGTCATCTTAAGTAAATGTCCTATAGCAAGAGGGAAGCAGGGTAAATCTGAGAATTTTTTTAAAAGGACAGAAGAACTCAAGTGTGTATGAAAGAATGATGTGTGTGTGTGTGTGTGACAGAGAGAGAGAGTGAGAGGTGTGTAAGGACAAGAAGAAGATTGAGTGATAGATAAAAGTCAGATCATGTAGGGCCTTGTATGTCATTATAAGTATTTGGCAGTTTTCATAAAGGTATTTCTGAGCACTGAGACCATAAATTTTCAATTTAAAAGCATCTCTCTGGCTCTAGTATAGAGAACAAAATGAAATTCAAGAAGAACAAAATTGGATGGAGATTGACCATCAGGTATTTTGGTCATCTTTGTAACTGAAAGCTCTATTTCATAGAAAATATGCTGTTATTACAGTAGTGCTGCAATTATAATAGAAAGATTTTCTGTATTCTTAGCTATCTTTTCTTTTTGGATTCAATATATAAAAAATAAGCTTGTTTGGCTTCATTCTGCTCATGGTACTTTTAAACGTCTCTTCAGACAAATGAAGTAATCTTTTTCCATCACTATTTTGATCTGGAGTAGCCCTAAAAGGATTTCAGAGTTTCTCTTTCAGGTGATTTATCTCTAATATTTTCACTTCTGCTCTGCAAACAATGAAAGTATTTATAGCGTTCAATTGTTCCCACGCGTTTAATCCTGAGCTCTCTGGGAAGGACACTGCAGGGTGGACAATGGGGTTCACCTAGATTCACAATTCTGTCTTTTAGCTCTTCTTCCTTATATATCAATTTGTCAGTGTTGCCTGATAAAAAATGAGTTAAAAAGTTTCTTTGCCTTTTGGTAAAGGTATTTTTGTCCTTAGAGTGGATTTCCCATAAAATGTTCATTTTAAATGTCAAATCATGTTTAAAGCATTCCAGGTGTTTCCCTTAGTGAACAGACAGCAGAAGTGTAGGTGGTCTAAAAGGGCCCAGAGGGACCAGGATACCCTTTGGATTCCTAGCCCTGCGTCAGGAGGCTTTTATTTATGTCTGCCTCTCCTGCATTTCTGAGCTTTGTTTCCCATATTACTCACAGCTCTGATGAAATCTTCCACCCAGGCTGCTCCTTACATTTTTCTCCTAATGAGCTGTGATTCTTCATCCACACCCCTGAGTCTGTGTTTTATTTGGTTTAGCTCAAATGGTATCTCCTTTAAAAAATCTGTCATGACACCCCCGCCTTTGATATAACACTTCTTTTCTCTGGGTTTCATTCTATTATGGCCATATTGCCATCATTTTATCAGTATCACTTTACTATTTTAGATTATCCATCTCCATCTAAAAGATTTAAGGCCCCTGCAGCCAAGATCTCTCACTTATATAATTTTTACCCGCTTCCTACTAATTTGCTCTCTGACACCTTGTTCATCATTTAGTATCAATTGCCTCTTCCTCAGCACCATACTTAATATCATTAAAGGCCTACTTCGTAGTCTACTTCCCAATTCATACTTTCCTGACCACAGCAGCCTAAAATTGATATCTGTTCTTCTGCAATTTCTGATTTATATTGATGTGTCACTAACTGCCTCATAACCTATTGGTTTAAAATTGCTATTTTATTTTTGCTCACAATTTTATGGTCCAGGAATTTAGGAAGAGCTCTGCTGAGTGGTTCATCTCCGAGTCATGTGGTATCAGCTGCGGCAGTTAGGTCTGTGGGATCCACTTCCTAACGAGATTCTTCATTTATACGGTGAGTGCTCAGTGCTCCTTATTCTCCTTCTGTCTCTTCCCATCATGTCTCATCCTCCAGAGCCTCTCCCTCATAGCATGATGGTATCATGGGAGTAGGATTTCTTACATGAAATTTAGTTTTCTCTGAAATGAATATTCTGAAGACCCAGGAGGAAACTGCAAAGCATTTTCTGACCTAACTCTAAAGTCACGCCTTATAACTTCTGCCTCATTCCACTGGTCAAAACAAGAGTCTTAAATATAGCCCATATTCAGAGATAAGTGCATGAGAGCATGAATACTGACTGCCATGTTTGTTGAAGGTGGGGGGAGGCATCTTTGGAGACTAGGTACCAGATCTGCATTCTTTATCTGGCAGGAAGCATACATTTATAGCCTGCCATTTCTAGCCGCCCTGTCATCTATGCATGTCCTGTACTGTCCCATGGATACCAAGCTGAAGTACCATCAATGAAATTCAACTATCTGTATATAGTCAACTAACTCTAGACTATCTATAATCACTATTTTCTACCAAGGTTATAACCTTTAATTAAGTACACAGGAAACGGACATTCATCAACCAGGGTAGCTTAATCAAATCTGGTGATCAGTGGAGAATCTATATTTTGCAGCACAATTGCTTATATAATCCTGTATGGATTATAAACATTTTTAAGACTGAGGTCTCACATTTGTAGTTTTGATTTAGTTTCTTATAGTGCCTAGTATAGTATTATGGATATATTGTAGTCATGACACATCCTAGTTGACTAAACAGGTAAACATATTCTACATCTTTTCTGAAGATATGATTTATAGAAATGAACTAAAACATAAAAAAAGTTATTTAAGTTTGCCACATGAAAAATAATGGAAAACTCAGACTCCGAACATGTTCAGTAGTCACATGAATGATAGGTTGTCTATCATAGTTCAAGAAACACAAAATGACCTTTCGCTTCCTTTCAAATGTCAGTCCTGTATTTCCCTTTCTTTGTGTCACTCATCAATGCTAAGTACACAAGGCATGTTAAAAACTGGAAAAATAAATCAAACAGTCATCTGTCTGCCAAGTGCCAAGACTATTGCTTGGTTGTTGATTTTTCTCACAAAATTGACTAGTGCATGAGTTGGTAACTTTTTCTTAAAGGGCCAAATGATAATGTTTTAGACTTTGAAGGCCATATTGTCTCTATCACAACTACTCAGTTCTCCCATTGTAGTGCATAAACAGCCATGGACAATATGTAAAAGAATGAGTATGAGTGTGTTCCAATAAAATTTCCTTTGCAAAAGTAGACCATAGTTTGCTGGTCTCACAGACCATGGTTTGCTGATCTCTGGACTAGTTCAATTATAACAAAATAGATCCATATATAATGTTTAATTTGTGCTTGTTTTTTCATCTAAAAAAAAAGCAAGACATACTTTATAGGCCTAAGAGCAGATTAAACGAATCTATCTAAGCTGGCTGAAGTGCCAGCCCAAGAAAACCCATGCTAGAGTTTTAATTCTGGTAGAGCAATATTAAGAGATCTTACCTGATGTGGACAAGAGTTGGACAGGTCAGAATTTTTGCAACTACTTTGGGTCAAAATAAGGAAAATGCGTTTAAATCACGAAGTCCAATATTTAAGGTTTGAGTCCCAAGTGGCCAAAATGTCTCAAGATAAGGATGTGGACAAATAGATACCAAAAAGGAGCAGGTCAGGATGAAATGAGATCTATTTGGGGTTATGCCATGCTCAGCCCTCAGTTGTCCATGTTGTCTCTTCATCCGTGGTCACAAATGTGGTACAGATTTGGGGAAGACAAATGCAAAATAATGAGCAAGTTTGTTTTAGATGAAGGCCTTATATTTAATTCTGTGTCTATAGATCTTTTATAGTTCATCTAGCAAAACATAGCAAAGTATCCCAGGACTTAATCTCTATCATTGAGATACTTAAAATCTAGTTGGTAAGATATCTCATATAAATGTGAAGTAGACTAACACGCAAAATGCTAAATCAGACAATAGAGAATGATGTTCTATATCAGTGTTTCTCAAATTTTAATGCACATGAAAACCACCGGGGATGTTGAAACAATGCATATTGTTATTTGATAGGTTTGGAGTGGGGCCTGGGTTACTGCACCTTTTTCAAGCTTCCATGTGATGATGATTCTATTCATACATAGACCGCACATGAATTAAACAATACTCTATGGAATTTTAGAAAAGATTATCAGGGGCTGTATGGCCAAGGATGCCTGGATGAAGTGGGAATGAAGATATGACTTACAAGCAGGGATTCAAGTCCAAACCCCTTACAACAGGCATATGGTGTGTATAGGTACATCAGGATAGGCATAAGATAGCAGGGAATGGTCTAAGACTGAGACAAACCTGGCATCCACTGCTGAGCCGTCAGATGCAGAGATAATCAATTGGAACCAGGAGCCAAATTAAAAGTGCCAATTGAACCTTTACTCACTTACCCAACAGTACAAGCAAGAGGCAAAAAAAGTACGGGCTCCTCAGTGTTTAATTTCCCCCCTGGAATGGCATTGGGTGAGGGTCAGATGGATCAGTGTAGATGAGAGAATCATCTAACTGCTAATGGGTGCTAAGCAAGAAGCTCCTGCCTCTTTTATAGATACCTGGAGAGGTTAGGCTGGAGGAGAAGGGCTAGGAGGAGAAAGGTACAATGTGAAAGCAGAGAAGAGTGCTTCAGCTGAGGCCCTCATAAGGAGGCTTCCACATGGAGATGCCTGGTCTAGGAATGCAGATATGCATATAAGAATGGCCAGCCTGGGAGTAGGGGAGCCTGACTCCTTGCCTGTGACTTTCTCTATGGAACTGCAATGCACTGTTTGCCTACCTAATCTGGTGTTGAAAGGGCAGCTTCCCCTCATGAAGCTTGCCTGGCAAAACCTTATAATTACTTGCAATCAGGTTTGAAAAATCACAGACAGGATTCTGGCCTGGAGCTGGACTCCACATCTATGCCTTATCTCCAAGTGGCAGCCACTATTCAAGTTCAGCCACTATTTCCAGGAAGGAATCCAAATTTTGCCAGACCTTCAGTTTTTTCAGTGGAAGCCACAAATTTATATTTATATATGCAATTCTCTGACATTCAAATGTTGGTAAAAATTGTCCATCTTTGATCTGAGCTTGATGCAACATGAGATCAGGCCAATTGCTTTTTACTTTAAATTTATTTTCTCTCTCAAGGGACATTTAGGTCTTTCACATATCTTGGCTATTGTGAATAACACTGCAATAGACATCAGAATGCTATTATCTCTTCAAGATCCTGATTTCAATTCTCTTTCTACCTCAGAAATGGGATTGCTGGATCATATAGTAGTTCTAATTTTTATTTTTTGAGGAAACTCCATACTGTTTTCCATAGTGGCTGCACCATTTTGCATTCCTACCAATAGTGTACAAGAATTCCAATTTCTCCACAAATTTACAATACTTGCTGTCTTTTATTTTTTTGATAATAGTCATACTGACAGGTGTGAGGTGATATCTCATTGTGGTTTTGATTTGCTAGTATGTATATATATATATATATATATATATATATATATATATATATACACACACAATGAAATACTATTCAGCCTTAAAACAAGAAATTCTGCAATATGCACAACATGAATGACCTTCAACATTATACTAAGTGAAGTAAGCCAGTTACAGAAGCACAAATACTGCATGATCCCACTCATATGGGATATCTAAAATAGTCAAATTCATAGATTCAAAGAGTGCAATGCTGGTTTCCTGGCGCCGGGGGTGAGTGATAAATGGGGATTTACTAAAAATTGGGTATAAAATTTCAGTTAAACAAGATGAACAAGATCTAGAGATCTGCCACACATTGTGCCTATAGTCAACAATAATGTATTGCAAACAAAATTTAAGAGGACAGATCTCATGTTAAGTGTTCTTACCACAATAAAATGTATAAAAAGTTTGTAAAATTTATTTTATCTCCTAATTGACTCCATATTTCGAGGCCCCTGGACCTCCCCAAAGCTACCGTATTTTTAAGACCCACGCTCTACATGTAGGAGATTTGTTCTAAGGCAAAGAATTGCTGGGCTGTTTCTTGTTAAAATGTCACAGTTTTTGGAGTCACAGTTCATCACACTCAAGCACCCTAGGAAACAATTGTCCACAACATGAACTCACTGACCCAAAGTAAAAATGTTTTCTCTGACATAATAAACATCTCCTTGTGAAGTTGAACATTAAAGGGAGACATTTATTTTACTGGGCTATTGGCTTTATTGAGGGGTACCTGAAATTCCCAGGGTGGCTCACAATGGAAATGACAGTGATATGTTTGTATGCCTTTAAATATGTACCATTGTGAGTGCCAAGCTATAAAGATAAATCTTTCTGAGGAATAATAGGAGACTTTCTGCTTTGGAAATGAATGGACCTCTGGATAATTATTTCCCAGGCTCTAAATTTAATGGCAGTTTTTCTCTGTCCATTCCCTCCCTACACATAGAGATTTGCTAAGGCTTCTGCTGTAAGACTATTTGTATGTGTCTCTTCCTTACAGGTCCCATTTTACCACCCAAGTTCAGTCATTCTACACCACATTTGGCAATTATGGCATCAGCCTTCAAATTGGTCTCTGTCTCCAGTATCTCACAATTTGAATTATTTCTGCCTGTTACCTAAAATCATCTTTTCAAAAATTTCAGCTGCAATTTCACCTTCAATGTATTCACTGGACCCAATTACCAAAAATAAAACAAAAACAAATTTTTTACAAAAAGAAAAACAAATAGAATCTTATTCAAAGCTGCCCACCCATACCAATTTATCCACATTTATTCCCAAGTTTTTCACTACCTACATATTTCAGGCTTACATCCTCAAGAGATAGGCCTTTTAACTTTATATACCTGAGCCCCTGCCTAGAACGCCTTCTTCCTTCCTATTCTCTGATCCTTGTTCAGCCTTCACATCAAATCCCTACCTTAAATCCATGGAAGCTTTTTCTTGTCTCCCTCAGACCAGTAAAGATTTCTTTTTAATTGTTCAGATTATTTAATGTCTGAGGGTTTTTTTTGTGTGTGAAGAAACAGTCACATTACATGCATTTGGTTTAATTATCTTAGAAATCCATTTAACACCTAGTGTTCACTTATATATCAAACTATTAACAATATAACACTTATTCATATATTAAATAATCAAAATCCAAATATTTTCCCTATTGTACAAGTCATCAATCAAAATGAAGCATATTGAATGTACTTGAACTTAAAGATTATTGTAGACATATCAATTAAGTTTTTCTAAGCAGATTGATTAAAGTAAAATGTTTTACTACCTTTAAATAGACAAAAGACACAAAAATATTGGGTTAATTGAAACCTCAATTCACTTACAGTTAAACCAATTATAAAATTTTCTAACACCTAAGATTTAATTTTTTTTAATTTGTAATTTCTTTATTATTCCTACTCTTTTTATTTCCAAGGTTGCAGCGATCGTGACAGTTGCCCATTTCTAGACCTTTTCAACATTTCAGTAATCGTTTTAGTAACAAAAGAAAAAGAGTGTAATGTCAGATTAGCCCAGGTTGTGGATTTGGGGAATGTAAATGGATGATTCTTGTCTCAACAGAGGTCTTGGTGCCCAGTCAAAAGTGGTTCAGAATTGAGCCATTGATCATTTATAATTAGGTCTTACTTGTTATATCAAGTAAATTTTAGTTAGTTACATATTCCATCTTGATTATAGTTTTTTGAAGCTGGAGTCGTTACCATATTATAATTATAACTTGCCATGATGATGTATTATATTGTGAAATATTAACTTATTTGTTTATGTAGTTGGAAATTCTAGAAAGTCTAATCAGTTTGAAGAGTAAGATGTCATAGATGTGTCACCTCTGAGGAGATGAGGGTCCAAATCTTCTTGGGCAACTCTCATTTAAGAAACGGTTGGTTAATTCATTTTGGAACTCACTGTGAGACCTTCTTGGAACATCACCATCAATGATGATCATTTGCCATACACTTTTCAACCTGCTTATTTCCTGTTATCATTGGTGCTGGTAGATCTGACTCTTTACTGAAAAGTATTGACTCACTTATAACATTTTATGTACACTCCTTTCTAATGGAACATATACACAAACACACACCATTAAAAGGAAAAAAGATACCACCCCTATAGTATTCATTATTATTAAATATTTGTTTTTATATACATAATGTATATAATGTTACTTTTGCATGTACACCATATTAAATTTCTAATTTTTAATATTATTGTAAACTCATGATATTTCACAAATAACCCCACAATTATTACTATCAGTTATGATTATTAATGATGCACAGATTGTTATAGCCTGGAAATTAAAATCTCTTTTGTCTTTTCAGTGTTCTCCTGACATTCTTTAAAGTGTCGTTGAATTTTGGCAATAATAAGATATTCTATGCCCATCCAAAGACTTTAAGCTACTCTCCATAGATCCCTGCTTCCAGGTACACTATAACCTATAGGGGGCCTTTGAGAATATTATAAAAAGGTGGTGTTTCCTCCTGGTGGACACATCTTCCTGCCAAATCTTAGGGCTTGTTGAGTGGAGCAGCAGTGTACCTTTGTGTAGTGTACAAAGTGCACACCTGTGCATCACAGCCCAGCATGCACCCTTTTAATGAAGAACAGTATTAAAGACTAATATTTTATTGTAGGTCATTCACTTACATGTATAAATTGGACAATAGTGTTACTGCAGTTTTTGCATAGTGATTAAAAGTGTGGGTTCATTTGAACCCTGTCTTATGTGACTTTGGCAGCTCAGCAATCATGACCATACTTTTACTTCCTTATGTGTAAAATGGGCCTGCTGATAGTATCTACTTACTTCAAAGAGTTACTGTAAAAATTAGATGTCAACATACATAAAGCTCATACGGCAATGCGAGGCACATAATAAGTATTATAAAAATGTTTTCTGCTTCTAATGTTACTGCTTTTAGTGACAGAACTGGAAAAGAGAGTTCCCTTTCATTCTTTAAGTTTACATTGCTATTTTCAGTGTATCCTATAATGCAACTGTGCTCTACTCCTAGGAAATAAATGTTGTATTCACTACTATAACTTTCTCCTGTGATGACCATTAGAACATGATGGACAAAAGAGCATGCTCCTATTAACAAAGGGAAATAAGATTGAATGCTGAGAGCCAAACTAGGAAATTAAGACACCATGCATGCATGTAATCACAGATGGAGAAAGTCACCTCAGAGAGGCATATAAGGGGTCTTAAGCATGTATCATTTTGCTTAACTTATGCTAAATAACTAAAAATGGCAGATTTTATTTTTGGACAGATAATTCATTATTTCCAAAGCATGTGTAAATAATAACCAACCAATAAAAACAAGATTAGATTTTTTTAAAAGAAATGAAATATCTCAAACCACGCCAGCTCTGTGTCAGGATGCCTTCTCTCCTGGACACTCAGCATTGTTTGCCCTCATCTTTTGTGGAAGGATCTTCACACTCCTATACCTCTTATAATCTCTCCCAGCTTCTGTTTGGAATATTTGCTAGCTGTCAGTAACTTTACTTAGAGTATTATACTTAATTCAGACAAAAAGCATATGAGCTCCATATTGATTTCATTTTTAAAGATGAGACAGTTGAGGGTGACTTCAGTTAATCAAATTGGATGACTACGAAGATCCGGTAAATGGTAAGGCTGGGATTGAAACTTGGTTCTGTCTGGTTAAGAGACCAGGGTGCTGGTGCTGCCTCCCCTAATTCAGCTCACATTTGAGGTCAATATCATTGACAGACTAATATTTCATTGCTTTGACTAAAATGTTAGAATTGAATAGGTTCAAACAAAATTATTAATTTTCCAACTTTTGAAATATAAGACTTACCATGGAGAATTGAGGTACATCATTTTCTTGATCTTTCTATGCCTCCATTTTTCTTATAGTAAAATGGATATAATAATAGTATTACCTCAGATTGTTATGGGAATTAAAAAATAAAGATATGCAAAGTTCCTTTCAAGTAGAAAGGACTCAATTAGGGTTAGCTACTGTTATTATTACCATTATCGCTATTATATGCTTTCCCTCATATAGATGAAGCTGGGCAGCTCTGGAATGAGCAATTTTCCCGCAGCTTTTCACATACGATGAGCCCAAAGCCCCTGGTGTCAAGCCTGGACCGAGACTACACACCTGCTAGTGCTGTGCACCCAGTCTTGTGCGCGTCCTGTCGCCATGCCTTCTAAGGAGGTAGAGTCCATCCCTGAGATTTTGAAACTATATTTTAGATAAGAATCATCTTGTGCTGCTTTCCCTACAGTTTCAGATAACATTTTTCCAGAAACCCTTGGTCTTCTCTCCAGAATATGTCTTTAACACACTCTACTTCTTTATTTGTTGTTGATGATAATTGAATCAGTCATGCTGTGAATTTAGAGGTGACGGGAAGTCTCTTGAAAATTATCTTCATCATCTATTGACTGAAACTCTAAAAGTCTTGGTTTACATGCCTTTTTACATCAGTTGCATATGATGTTTAAAATGCAAGTATATCTGAAGGAAAATAAATACACATACATATTCTTGCCCAGCCTTATTTTCTTCCTTCCACAAAAATACATTGAACCAAGTGTAGAGGCTTTAGGAGTGTAGAGACAATGTCTGTAACCTTTGTGAGCACAGAGCATAGACTTTCATCCTTACAGAGCAGAAAAATTATTGACATATGTTGTAATACTTTCTGCAAGATAGCTATGCAGAGTGGGGCAAGAAGGAAAACGTTGGCTCTGCTAATAGGAGACAGAACACCATGCAAAGGGGCATCACAGAGCACCTTCTGCTTGCACTGGGGATTTATGGGTAAGTAGAATTTCACCAAAAAGCCAAGATAAGGAGGCTATTCTAAGCAGATCAAGTGACAAGTGTATAATACAGAGGCGTGAAAGACCACAGCATGCTCTCCAACCGCAAATCAATAGGGATGGCTAAAGTATAATGTGTGAATGTCTGCTTTGTGTGTGTTGGGGAAAGTGAGGGTGCCAGAAAACCAGTCCATGGGAATCTTTGCAGGCTGTGGCAAGGAGTCTGAATATGATCCTGAAAGGTATGGAAGGCTATTGATAGATTGTAAATGGGGTACTGATACGATAAGATTTGTATTTTCAAATGTCCTGGAGGCAGATTAAACTATTTATTCTCTTTTCTTTATTTTTCTTAGAACAAAGGGTGGCATGTTTGAGATAGCCCCCAAGGGATTGTAAAGTCTAGGAAGAAATGTCAAGAGAGCATCAAACACACTGACCAAAACCTGGTCATGGCTTTGGGATTCCAAAGAAAGTATTACAGTGGAATTGATGAGATAGACAAGAAATAAATACACAATGCTGTGTTAGAGGCATTAGGATAAAATTATCTTCCAGTGAAAAATAGAGGTTTCTAGGAGGCCATCCCAATTCTACCTTGTTTGGGCATGGAGATCTGGAAAGGACTTCTAACAAGATAAATTTGGTTTAATTCAAAAGTTAAGCAGCTTTGTTTACATCACGTGTACCTCATTTCTGCTGACAATGGTCACTCACCTTTAGAGAGATGAGTAAAAGGCTAACTGCTCTGCTGGTTGCATTGGTTGGTTGAGTTTATTCACTGTCAAAACCAAAAATTCTAGAATTCTCACTTTAAAAAATGTCAAGAGAAATACCCTGGGATTTTTAAAATATAAGAACACATTTTATTATTGCATTCTTCATTTAGCCATCTGCATTAAACAATACTATCAAATAAAAGACAATTTAATCAGCAAACAGATTTTTGAAATTACTTTTTTAATCATAAAAAGTTAAAATCTCTAGTTATTTTGAACCAGGCTTCCTAAGTGAATAAATTGCTCTCATACTCTCAAATTAAACACTGAAGACCATAGCAGGAAGATTTGAATTATTCACAAAATTCTTGGAACTGTTTACAAATGCATTTTCTGTTCTATGATTCAGATATGCAGTACCAAACTTATTAATGCTCCATTAATACAACCTGTACCTGACACCAGGAAATAAAATACCTTCATTTTTTCCCCCAATGTAGTGTCCTGCAGCAGTGCTGTTTGGCCAACACTCAAATGCATGCTCATCACGTTGGATTCATGACCTAGCATCACACTCACAGAAATCTCAGTTCATTTATGTGCTTTGGCAATAACCAGCATAAGGGAGGAGAATCTTATAATCCCCCATTTGGTGTTGATAACAAAATAAAGCCAGTGTTCCAGCCTCTTTTACTATATATGTTCCAATTCTTGCTGCTTCCTAAGGAAGAATTGGCAACTCCTTCCTGAGTTCTAAATGGAGACATAGAATTTAGACACAATATTTCCAATGGAAAATAGTATTTTCTTAATTACATAGATCATTTCTATCTGGGAAAGAAGAAATACATCACATTATATGTAAAATATCTTACTGATATTGTGTGCAAGTGTTTAATAAGTTGCTTTAAAGTTTGCTGTGTGGAATCCTAGGATGTGGGGAGTAGAGGCGTCTTGTGTCTTACTGGCTGGAGCCAAGGAAGTTGAAAAGGAAAGCTCATTTCTTTGGAGACACCTGTCCAGAGCCTGGTCTAGGAAGTTTCACCAACCTTTGAACTTGCTCTTTGAGAGAAAGAAAGCAATTTATTTGTTTTGCTGTGTATTGTTCCAGATTTTTTTAAAGGGGTGATGAAGCAGACTGTGGTGGAAAGCGTGCCAGGTGTGGGCTTGGTTGCTCAAATAGCACATTCTCATGTGTTACGTTATTCACTCACCTCTAGGTGTGCCTTCTCACTTCTTTTTTCCTTTAAAAGGGCCAATAGTGCTGTAAACTTCCTGTCCCCTTTAGAAAGACATGAAACAGCCACAGGTGCTGGATAACAATAAAAAGTTTATGTTCCTAAAATAATAATAATAAAGTTAGCATACTATTTAGTATTTGATGCAGATAATCATATTTTGATTTAAAATGTGAATGCAATGTCAAACTTGGGTTCCCACTTCTCCTAAGTTGAAAGCCAAAATCATTACCACATCATACAGTGCCACGCTTTCCTCTCTACACTTATCATCACTCTAATAATTTCATGCTCTGCCATCATAATTTTTTATGCTCCAGCCCTACTCTTCTTCCTTCAGTTCCTTCAATGTGATAAGCCATCACCCCTCAGGACCTTTACATATGCTGTTAGCTCTGCATGGAAAATAATCCCCAAATGCATCACACTCTCATTTGCCCCTATGCATCCTCCATGTCTGAAATCAAACCTCACTCTCTCAGGGAAGACTTCCATGTACTACTCCACAGTCTGGAAAGGAAAGCAGGGTCCTCCTCTGTTAAGCTGAAGGATTTAGATTTTACTCTTGGCCATTTGCATCCCTGGGAGAAGGTTCATTAGGTGGTCGTATGACTGAATGACTGAAAGACTCCTGTAGTGGTCAACAGCCAAAAAGTTGAAGTGAGATAAACCCAAGTTCACATCCTGCCTTTGCTAGCTATTGGTAGTGTCCCATGGGAAATTCATGAAATCTCTCTTTAAAGCCTGATCAGCATTTCTATTGAATAAATTACTATTATTAGTATTATTATTATATTTTAAGAATAAATAAGGTTTAGATGAGGAATATGGGTTAGGGGTAAGACTAGAGTAAGACAAATCAATTAAGATCTTAGTGACTGACTGAGAGGAATTTGTGCGTTCATTTTAGGTATATGAGCCTTGTGGTGTGTTTTTGTTGTTACTGCTAGAGGAAGGATACTTCAAGTTGTTACTGCTTATTTCTTTTCTTTGCCTAGCTGTTTATCTGAGTTAGCAATGTTGAAAGGGTAAGGGACAGAATTTGGATTCTCTACTACTTGATTTGACAAAGCAGTGGTTCTAAAACTCAATGTGTATCAGAATCACGAGAGTTGCTGGTTCAGTAAATTTAGGGTTTCCAAGAATTCCCATGCTACCAAGAACCCCAGATTTTACACAGACTGCACTTTGAGAAGCAGTCAGTCCTCTGCTGGAGGAAAACATGCTCATAAATGAAGAATAATTCACACTCATTCCTCTTTGTAGAATGAAAGCAATAGATGGTTTGTCAGACACCAGTGGTCTGCTTCATGGCTAAGAAAAATAAATCCAGGAACAGAACAGTTTAAGAATTCGCTTAAGATTACATATCATGTTAGCATCAGAACCAGACCCAGAGCCTGAGTTTCCTGTCTTCTATCTGGTTCTTATTCTATTTTACCAATTTTCCTAATAGTTTCCAAACTTCATTTGCTCATACAGCCAGTTACTACTCCCTAGCCTGTAAGAATGACACAGATCTCCTCTGGCATCTTTGAAGACATATTTAGAAGTGCCCTTTAGAGACATCTAAAGTTAGAAATATAGATAAGAAAGAGTCTGCATGCTGTGGATAAAAAAAAAAAAACATTAAAAATCAAGTACCCTGCCTTCCTGTCTCAGGAGGAGAAAAGACAGTGTCCCAAGACTTGCCTTATTTTGCAGGGAAGGAAGAACACTTGGGTGCCTTTTCATTGTCTAAATTGTGAGGGTCGTAGCACTGAAAAATCTTGGAAACTTTTGTTTAAGTCACTTTTAGTGTCTCATGTAGCCACCCTGGGGCATTTGACAGCCACATTGAGCCATGAAGAGAAGATTGTTTAAAAAGAAATCCCTATGGTATTGTTGCAAGGCTTGTATTGTAGCATTTATGGTAGCGTTTGCAGGAACATCTGATTACTTACTGCAAAAGCCATAGTATTTCCCTCTCTCCCTTATGTGTTTTCAAAATATTCTCCAGCCTCATACTACAAGTCATTTACCCTCACTCACAACCAAATTGGTCATGCACTTGACCTTCATTGTGTTCCAAGGCTGCCTAGCTACTCTCAACATTCTCTTATACACACTACATTATGATGAAATGATGAGACCAATTTCTCTATCAAATAATCACATAATTTAATACTTCCACTAAGAGAAGATGTTGGTTATCTGCTTACCATTCATAAAGCTCTGAGCAAAGAGTTCTACATGCATTATTTCATCAATTCTCACAAAACCCTCTGAAGTAGGTATTTCCTCGATGTTAAGAGAACATCACCGAGGCAGAGATAAACTGAAAAGTTACGTAATTGTACAAAGTCCACAGCTAATAGCTGCAGTTATATACTTTCCTTTCTTTGCCTGTTATTAATATGAATGGAACCATCCAGGAGAGAGGTGCATCTTAGAGCTGACCCTTGTCAAAGTTGAGAAGTAGGCAGGAAACTTGGTAGATGAAACTGTTTAAGTGCTACAGTGCAATATTTATTCCTTAGAATCAATTGTCTAGCCTTGACTCAATTTATTAGGTAAGAGTTGATGGTTAAGTCATGACTATCCACAGATATAAAACAAGAACTTCTGGTCTGACTGAAATATCATCAAAAAAGAAAACAGAAAACATGACAGACATGAATTTTGAAACAAAATATTGAAAGTCACTTCCCTTCAACTTTGCTGCTCTTGTATTGTGTTTTTATGCTGAACCAATAAACAAAAGTCTTACCTATGACTCTGTGAACTTCAGTGCTAAAAACATTACTATTTTTTTCTCTTTGCTGTATTTTTTTCTTTCTGCATAATGGGAAACTACTTTTTCTTTTCCCCTCATTCCTCCCTGACATTTTCATTATTATATTTTCCTTTAGAAATAATATTATTATTGCACAGCACTATATAGAAGATATTTATGGAAAATTATAATATCAGTAGTCAGGAACCTTATTACTGAAATAATAACATTGATAATTACTCAATGCATTGTTCAAGAACTAGGATAAAATAGACAACTATTTCACAAATGATTATCTCCTGTTGTTTGAGTTCTGTGCTAGCTATCGGGTTTATGTGAAGAAATTACATTCATGCTCTGGGATAGTGTTTTACCTGGATTATTTGTAGTCATGTTGATTCAGCTGTTGCATCATGTTTCAGTTTTAATATTAAAACTTAATTACACATTCCCAAACCACTGACAATATAAAAGTTTTCTTGCTTGTCAAAGCACCAGATATGACTATTTTAGAAGGTTTATTTCTATTATGTCTATAATCCTGTTTATATTTTGAAATTTCAAATTATAGGTGTAGGAGAAGGCATTTTTATTATTCTGTGCTTTGAGAATTGTGAATATTGTAATACACTCTATTAGAATCGATGTACTGTATCATTACATATTATAGATAAACTCATATACTGCTAATGTGAGAAGGGTTATAAAATTGAAATAGAACAACAATTTTTTTTTCTGGTTTCTCTGGTGCTTTATGCACTTCATTTACTAAAAAACATAAAATGGTCAGTAAAATATTTACTAGGACTTTGAAAGTCTCTAAAGGCATAAATTGAATTGTGCAGTATCCCTAGTTTTCTATAAAGCACCTTGCTTCAGAATACAAGAGTCCAGCAATTTTTATTTTTAATTTGAGGATATGTGTCTTTGGAGGCCAATCTATTTCAATCCAGAAGTAGACAACATTTACATTTTTAATTGGAGTTCTTATAATTTTCTGTATAGTGTAGTGATAAAATATTACAAAATATGTGGTAACTTTGCAATTATTTTATATAAAAGTTTAAAATACTTCTACATATTTGGCTAGAACAGGGCAGCTGAACTCACGTGTTTCTTAAAAAGCTAGCCTTTATAAAATTGAGAAGTTTCCAATGATTTCTGATTTGTAGCTTCTCCTTTGTGCCATTATTTTCTCTTTGTACTCCCCAATTGCTATGGTCTAAACATTTGTGCCCCCCAAATTTATATGTTGAGTTCCAACCCCCAAAAATGATGGTATTAGGGCCTTTGGAATGTGATTAGGTCATGAAGGTGGATTCCTAACGAATGGGATGAGTGCCTTATAAAAGATGCTTCAGAAAAATTCCGGCCCCTTCCACCAAGTAAAGACAGAGCAAGAAGGTGCCAGCTAAGAAGAAAGAAGAGGGCCCTCGCCTGAAAATGTGTCTTGCTCTTGGCCTTCCCAGCTTCTAGAACTGTGAACAATAAATTTCTGTTGTTTATGAGTTACCCAGTCTGTGGTGGGTTGTGATAGCAGGCCAAAAGGACTAAGACACCAGTCCTCTGCCTTTTGTACAGCAGGATACATGACACGTTATTTAATAGCACGAAGATTTAAGTCTTAAAATATGTCATGGCTCCTAGAAAACATAATTTAAAGGAAAAACTAGAAGAACAGCAATGTGTAATCCACTGGAAAATAATGCATTTTCTATAGTCTGGTTTTCTGATGCCATTTTGAAAATGATTGATCAGCACTTGGAAGACTTCACTCATTTATGCTCATCCCACAGGTTTGGTCATGTGTCCCCCTAAGGTGAAAGGCTGGTCCTGGCATGAGTGCTTTTGCCGCTGTGTTGCTCATTATATTTCTGATATGTATTAACTTGATTTTATTTGTTAAGTAAAAGTGATGCACACATTTAAAAATCCAAAAATATATACATTTTCAGGATAATGTGTTTCTTCTTTCTCCTTCTAGTCCCATCCTCTAATGTAATCACTATAACCAGACACATGGCCATGTGAAAAGTTAAATTATATTTCCTTTTTTAACTTTTTCAACATACTCTTCTTTAACTCAATTCTTGCCAAAAAAATAAATTAGTAATACTAGGAATCAATATTTATGCATTTGTTTTGTCTTTTTCCAATTGCATTTGATTTCTCTTTTTATGTGACCTGTGATTTCCAGAAAAAATAACTTATTTTGAGATAGCTTTTTCCAAGAAATCTAATCATTTAACCCCCAAAATGGAACAGCTCCACCAATCACTTTCTTTAATCTCTTCCATGAATTCATGTGAAAGAAGTTCTAGTAACTGGCAGTTGCTGGGAGATGCAGTGCTTAATGAGTTATGTAACCCATAACTCAATGAAATTTTTATTGACATCAGTGTTTAGCGGTATATTTTCACACTAAGATAAGAGGAAGGCAGTTATCTCCTTAAATAATGATTATTTGGAACCATATTCCCCAGGAACAAAATTTTTCCAAAAGGCTGGTCCATGTAATTAAAACATTTCCCAGCACTGGTCTAATTTCCTGAGAAAGCTCCAAAAGCAGAAGAAGAGAGTTTGTGTGAGGAAACTCTATGTAAAACATGTAAAAAGCCAAGAATAAAAGGCTCCCTCATTCTTACTTCACTGATCCCCTTCTCTTTATACTTTATGGGCTACTTGTATTTTCAGAATGTTCCATGTTTTCTCTAATCTTTGAAGCTGTGTTTATGTAACTTTACTTAGAATGCTCTTCCACATGGTTTATCCTCCAGTACCTGTCCAAATCTTATTAATCTTATTAATCCTTCGAAACTGAAAATGAATTTTACGTAATTTGGCAAGATATCTTTAAGCCCTATTTTCTGGTTTCCAGTCAGAGTAAGGTCCCTCTCTTCTTTGTCCTCATAGCATCCTGTGATTACATTTACAATAACATTTAAAATATTATATGTATAATCTATTTTGGCTGTTTATTTTTGTTTCCTCTGCTAGACTATGTGCTCCTTAATGGCAATAAATCTATGTCATTCATATGTGTGTCTCCAATTTCTTGAGGATATTTGCTGACAACGTTATATGAATGGATATATAAATTAATGCTAATTCATAACTTATTTTTGTTGACTGATCCAACTTAAAATGACACTTTTCAAAAATTTAAGTAGGACTTGAGTGAAAATGAGAAAAATTCTTCAGGATCTTGATAAACTTAAAACAGACAATATATACATATCAAGATCATAAGTTATTATCTGATTTCTTATTCTCTGATAAGGCTCTCTGTACTCATTCGTGTGCAAAATAGTCAGAAATTTTAGCCAGGAAAAATAGGATATATTTACAAAAAAAAAATGTGGAAGCAATTGTTATGTTAAAATAGTTAAATGCTTGAACAGATTTTCCTTTGGTACTTTTTAAAGCTAGGGTCTGTTGAAACATAAGGATAAAATAATGACAGAATTCTCTCCTTGCCTTCAAATCTTGTTATGTATTATGAGAAAGAGACACAAATAAAAAATTACAATTAAATATCTGTTTTAACAGTGACATATTAGTTTCCTGTGGTTACTATAAAAAATTACCACAAATTTAGGGCTTAAAGAAGCAGAAATTTACTCTCTCACAGTTCTGGAAGCCGGAAGTTCAAAATCAAGGTGTTGGCAAAGCTGCTATCTGGACGCAGAGACTGGGGGGAAAATCCAAACTCTATTCCTTGCCCCTTCAGCTTCTAGTAGCTGCTGTCATGCCTTGGCATTCCTTGGTTTGTGCTGCATCACTTGAATCCCTGCCTCTGTCTTCACATTACCTCCTCTTCTGTGTGTAGTCTCCCTCTGCTTCTCTTTTATAACGACATTTATGATGGTGTTTAAGACCCACTCAGATATTCCAAAATAGTCTCCTTATCTCAACATCCTTAATTACATCTGCAAAGACCCTTTTCCAAATAAGGTAATGTTCACAGGTCCTGGGAATTAGATCATGGGTATATCTTTGGCATCCATTATCATCCTACCGCAATGATATGTGTTAAGTGGAGGAAGAGCAAGAGCACGGCAGAAGGAGCACCACATGCGCTTGAAGAAATTAAGAAAGCTGTAACAGAATTCCTGAGGTTAAAAAAGCAAGACGAATATAGATGTGTGTGTATAAGAGGACATGCAAAAAGCATTATTTGAGTCAGAGCCAGGAAAATTAGAGTAGTCAACATACACTCTATCCAAGGCTATTTTAACACCAAAATTATTTCCACACAAACCATCGCAGTATATACTTTCAATCTAATTCTTAAAGTCTTGTATCTGTTACCTATTACTGCAGTAACACTGTAAGCAAACCACCACAGATCTTCCAGGCTTAGAAAAGAAGAAACATTTATTTTGTTCATGCGTAGGTTGGCTGGATTCAGGAGGGCTCATTCATTTTTTCCAGAGTCAACTGCAGATAGTGAGACATCTATGCAAATTTTCCCTGAGTTCTTTCTAATGTCTAGAGGTTAATTGGCTGTAAGGTAGTCTAGTTTACCTGCGTTGGTAAAAGCGGGAAAACTTGGATCTACCCATGTGTCTCATTCTATGGTAGGCTAGCCCCTACATCTTCTCATGGCTAAGGCAGAGGATCAGAAAAGAAGTAGAAACATTTCCAGGCTTTTGCAATTCTCTCCTTAGTCACAACTGCTAAAATCTCATTTCCCATGGCAAGGCACATTGCTGCACTCAGAAACAAGGGGCAGCTACAAAGGGATAAGCTACAAGGTTATACTGTAAACATATGAATACAGGGAAGGGTGAAGAATCCGACCTCTTACTGTAATTGATAATGCCACAGTCTGTCTTCTGATCCTGATTATTCACGTCTCTCTCATATGCTCATTCTTATCCCAGAACCCCACAAGTCTCATCCACTCACATCATCAGGCTCTAAGTCCAGCATCTCCGGATCTACACAAGGTCCAGATGGTGTTCCTCTTGATTTGGAGACCTAGAAACAAAGAGACAAATTATCTGTACCCATGCACCCTAACACACACACATACCTACTCAAATATGTTCTAAAATAATGGCCAAACAAAAATAGGCTAATTTCAATAAACATCCCTTTCCCCAAAAGGGGAAGAATAGGAGGCAAAGGGAAGTTATTCATCACAATTCTGAAATGCTGCTGAGCAAATGTAGCCCAGTCTTTTCATTGTGGGATACACTTCCCTTGACCAGGCCTAGTTCTATTCACCATGTGTGGCTCACAGCTCATTGTTTGCCATGTCTGTTGGCTCTACCAGTAGAACATTCTTCTTTGTCCATTACCTTTTATGACTACCTCTGAGGAGGAAATTGGAAAACATATCTTTAGAACAGCATTCTCATCCCACTTCATCCCAGAAGAATATTGAGAATCCAGAGACCGTTTTAAATTTTGAATATTCTCAGTCTGTTTTAGTCCAGGCTCTTGGCACTCGTACTGGTAAAACTCTCCCTGAAACTTATTTGTTTCTTATGAATGAGTCTATTTCATTCTAATGGGTCAGAATGCCACATCAATACTTCTTTTCTGTATAGGCCTCTCTCACTTGGTTTATTCACTACTATTTTAGGCAATGACAAGCTTCTGTAGGATAATGCCCTCAGATTCCTAGAAATCCTATTTCCAACTGAGAAAGGCCTAGCCACCATTTTACTTCCGTCAGAAATCTTAACAAGGGTCTAACAGTCACAACCTTGAATTTGCCTGTGCTCCCTGGAGGCATCATACTTTGAGACTCTCTTGCCACTGAAGAAACAGGAAATGAGGAACTTCTATTTTCTATCAAACAAGTTCTGATCCCTGTATATTTCATCTAATTCTGAGTTGAAAAATGTCAGTTATTTTCTGATCTCATCTCTTTCTTGTAGAACCTCATCTCATAACATAGCTACAAAAAGATATTTGTGCTTTCAGCATATAGCTCGGGAATATCCTTGATCAAATCCAAAGGATGTATAGTTATTTTTTTTTATCTTTTAATGTGTTATCGGCAAAAGTGCAGCCAAATATTTCTCCCCCACATAGCATGGGTCAATATTTTTCCAGCCCCCTATTGCAGTTTCCTCACCAGTCTTCAACTACCATAAGAGTTTCCTCACCACATAGACCCAAAACTAATGCCACTTATTTTAGCTTTCCATTATGGCAACATCTTACTTCTACTATCAATGTATGTATTAGTTATCAATTGTCACAACGTTCCTGTGCACAAAAGATCTCAAAACTCAGTGCATAAAACATAAGTAAATGTTTAGGTTATAAGATTACTCCTTTCTTTTAGCTAATAAGTTTGAATGTTTGTACATTTGGTGGTTGGTTTTGATCTTGGCTGGGCTCTCTTATGCATGTAAGTTCAGCTGAAGTTCATTTAGGCAGCTCTGCTGTTCTTGGCTGGGCTTCCTTACATATTTGGAGGTCAGCTGACTGTTGGACGACCTAAGATGGGTTCTGTTAAGACAAATGAGATGAATTGGCTCTTCTCCGTATGTCTTACCCTTCAGCAGGCTAGCCTAGCTATTGTCCATGCTGGAGACAGAGGAACAAGAGTAGAGCCTTGTATATTTTCAAGACTCTATGACAACTATCACAACTATCAATATTCCATTGGCCAAAGAAAGTTACATAGCTGAATTCAGAACCAAGCACCAGACAAATAGATCCAACTTCCAGATAAGAGGAGCTTCAAAGTCATATTGCAAAGAGAGTAGATATAAGGAAAGGTAAAAATTTGCATCATTAATGCATTCATATACCACAGCTGCATTTCCCTCTAGGCTCCTAGAATTAGCTAGTTAACCAGACTATTACAGGGGTGTTATCTATTTCTTAAAGTAAGCATTTTAATTTCATCTGTTAAAAAAACCAAACTCTAAATGGCTTGAACAGGAGAAAAGTGGATGTATCATCTAGTATTGATGGAAAGTTCAGAGGTAAAATAAGCTTTAGAATTAACTTTGGTAGTTCATCAATGTCCTTAAGGGTCTGCTTTTGTTCATTTTTCTTCTGTCTACCTGTTAGCTTCAACCTAACACCAGCTGTCATGTTGGTCATGGTATCAAACACCTGACAATTGAAATGACAGGTTTCTCCATTCATATCCAGTAGAAGAGTGGTTCTAAACAACATTCAAAGCTGAAGAATTACAATTTGCCTAGAGTGCTCTGGTTTTGGTTCCATGTCCGCTCTAAATGTAGCCAGGAATATGTCCCAATTATGTCCTTCTTTGGGATCTTAAGCTTGAGTCAGCTTTCCCCAAAGCACATGGACTCTATGAAGAGAAGAGTGAAAAACCAAACAAATTCTGAACTGAACTAGGAGGGTAAAAGAAGGAATAAATGTAGAGCGGCCAACTAACATATGTCCACTGAAGTTCATACAGCAAGTGTCAGCAACTGAATTTCCTCATACTTCATGGAAAGCAGTTTTAAGAATGCATTCTCTATCATTACTGGGTTTTATTATGTGTCAATTTATACCTCATAGGCTTGATGGCTTGAAGGTTTGTTAATTATCAAGAAAGATACAAGTCTGGGAATATTCAGAATCTATATTTGTATAAATACTGAAAAGTCTTAACCAATCTTAGCCAGAGTGAATTTGTTGATTTTTCTTTGCATTGCTCCATATTCTATTAATATGTGTGTGTATGCATATATTTTTAGGACTGAATATCAGTATAGGAAGCATGGAAATTTCCTGAGGGGACTTTACTAAAATGCAGCTTCCTGAACCTGATGAGTCTTAATCTGTTGGAAACTCTGAAGATAGGGTCAAAGGAATATTTTTAACAAGCACCCCAAGAGATACTTCTATACCAGAAAACTTTATAATCCACTAATTTTGTGAGTTAATCAAGACAAAGCTGGATGCATTTGCTCAGAAAATTAAGGGATAGGTCTTAGCTGATTGAGAAGAACCCATTCTCTGCTTAAATAGATAATACATTTATTTTAGCTTATTAAAAGTTTTTCCCTTCCAAGCTCCTCTAAAAAATGTTGCCAAGAAAACATTTTTTTTTTCTACTCCATAATGCGTTTTACTGCCATGGAGAACAATTATAGTAAAATCCTCCTTCCACTGCAAATCATTTATGAAACCAGCTTAAGTACTGTCACATGTGGATTTATGGATTGCTAAGTCATTCTGTGGTTTCTGTAAAACTCAGGATAGATTTGACCATATCCGATTGTTACAGTATTTCAAACAGCAAATTGCTTTATATATTTTGCAACAGGATATCTTCATGATTTGTCAAACAGCTTAAGAGTTTTGTTATTTTTATAACATCTGCATTTAGTTATTATGTCACTCATTATTGTTCTGAATAAATCTGTCTATAATAAGACTGGAAGATATTTTGTATTTACCATGTATTTTGGAACGTATGCTTTCCTCTCTGTAAATATATCAATTACACACAAACACGCACACACTCAGAAACTTACACATTCTCCTTGGAATATTCTCACATGATCACACTTTGAGTAAATTATGTATGAGCTCCTAATGTCAAGTGTCCTAGTAGGGCATATGCTTTTCCCCCTTTTATTTGAGCATCATTAACACTTACCTTCACTGTATAATTTAAAAAGCATTTAAAAAAATATTGTCCACTTGTTCTTCATTGCAATCTCATAAGTTTTATAAAATTAAGTCCATTTTTCAGGTTACACCTGAGATACTGAGAAGATAAGCAACTTCCTTAGAATCACAAAGCCAATAATCGACGGTTGCATTTTTAAAATAATTGTTTTATTTTTCAAGAGTTTTAGATTAAGAGAAAAATTGCAAGAATACTTCAGAGTTCCCACATACATCACATCCAGTTTCCCCTTTGTTAACATTACTTTAATGTATTTATAACTAATGAATCAATAATGATATATTATTAACTAAAACTCATACTTTTTTTGGACTTCCTTAATTTTTTACCTCATGTTCTTTTTCTGTTCTGGAATCCGGTTCATAAGCTCCTACAATTAGATTCCTTAGGTTCATCTAACTTGTGTCGGTATCTAGATTTTCCTTGCTTTTGATAACCTTTACTGGTTTGAGGAGTATTGATCAAATATTATCTACAATAACCTGCAAATGGGATCCCTCTGATGTTTTTCTCATGAGCACAGGGATTATGCATTAATGGGAGGAAGACCACAGAAGTGCCATTTTCATGTCATATCACAGAACATAGATATATATTAAGTTAAACATGAGTTCATACTGATGTCTCCAACTTTCATCTAATACATATGGTTCATTCTAGTTTTCTCTGCTTGCCTCTCACTAACCTTCCATCCCAGCAGGGAGAAGCCTGACTCCCACCATCTACCATCCATTTACTTGTTTGTTCAGTCTTCATTTTTTTCCAAAGTTACTTAGGTTAGCCCCTTTTCCCCATCCTCTTTAGTAAAGTATGTCACCCATTTGTAATAGAGTTAAATTTTTTTGTCACAGTCTGCCTCCATTCAGGATCCTCCAGTCATCTATTGAACTTTTTTAAAATTTTTATACATTATGGTCCACTCTTTTTTCTATGAGGTTCTCTTTATTTTGACAAATGCATAGTGCCATTTACCTACTACTACAGTATCGGAAAGTCTGTCACAACCCTAAAAATTTCCCTGTGTTTCCCCTATTTAACTACCTCTAAATCCCTGGCAACCACTGGTCTGTTTTTTTCTCTCTGTAATCTTGCCTTTCCCATTACATCACATGCTGGATTCATACAGTACACAGCCTTTCTCACTTGGCTTCTTTAATTTAGCAGTTTGCATTTATGCTCTATCCATGTTTTTGCATGATTGATAGCTCATTGCTTTTCATCTATGAACAGCATCCAACTGTGTGGAAGTACTGCTGTTTGTTTATCCATTACTTTATCGAAGGACTTCTTGGTTGTCCTCAGTTTTTGGCAATTATGAATAAAGCTGCCATAAACATTCATGTATGTGGGCATGTTTTGAAATGATTTGGATAAATATTTGCAAATATGATTGCTGAATTGTTTGGTAAGACAATGTTTAGCTTTATGAAAACACTGCATATGTGTTTTCAAAAGTGGCTGTACTATTTTGCATTCCCACCACTATAAATGAAAGTTATTGTTTTTCTGCATCCTCACCAGTACAACGTCTTGTTTTTTATTTGTTATTATTTTTTGGTTTTGTTTGTTTTTTGGTCATCCTGGTGGACATGAAATGGCATCTCATTGCTGATTTAATTTGAATTTCCCTAGAGATAAATGATGTTGAGCTCTTTTCATATGCTTACCACCATCAGCATATTTCTTGGGTATCTCTTTAGATCTTTTGTTCATTTTTAATTGAGTTGTTTTCTTACAGTTGAGTTTTAAGAATACTGTGTATAGTCTAGATGCAAATCCTTTATCAGATATGCATTTTGCAAATCTTCTCTCCCAGTGAATGTGTTGTCTTTTCCTTCTCTTAACACCATCTTCTTTTTGTTGTTGAGGAAGGGTACCCCTGAGCTAACACCACTGCCAATCCTCCTCTTTTTGTTGAGGAAGGCTGGCCCTGAGCTAATATCTGTGCCCATCTTCCTCTACTTTATATGTGGGATGCCTGCCACAGCATGGTTTGACAAGAGATCCGTAAATCTACACCTGGGATCCGAACCAGCAAACCCTAGGCCACCGAGGCAGAACGTGCAAACTTAACAGCTTTGCCACAGGGCCAGGCCGGCCCCAACAGCATCTTTTTTCTAACAAAAGTTTTTCATTCTAGTAAATGCTAACAAATTTTTCTTTCATAGATTTGCTATCAGTCTTGTAACTAAAAGTTTATTGGCAAATGCAAAGTCAAACAGATTGTCTTCTGTTTTCCTGTAGAATTTTTATAGTTTCAAGTTTTGAGTTTAGATCTATGATCCATTTTTAGTTATTTTTTTATGGAGATCATGAAGTCTGTGTTTAGTTTAACTTTTTTGCATATGTGCATCTACTTGGTCTAGCACCATTTTTAGAAAAGACTATGGTTCTTCCTTTGAATTGCCTTTGTGGTTTTATCAAAAAATCAGTAGATTTTATTTGAATGAGTCTATTTCTGTGTGCTCTATTCTGTTCCATTTATCAATTGTCTGTTATTTGTGTCAATATCCATGCAGTCTTGGTTATGGTGACTTTATAATAAGTCCTAAAATCAGGTACTATGAGTACTGTAACTTCGACTTTCCATTTCAGAATTGTGTTAGCTGTTCTACATCCTGTGACTTTCCATATCAATTTTGGAATCATTTTGTCAATATCTCCCAAAAAGCTTTGTAGGTTTCTGATAAAGATTGTGTTGAATCTTTAGCTAAAGTTAGGGAGAATTAGCATTTTAACAAAATTGTCTTTCAATCCATGCACATGAAATGTCTATTTATTTAGATCTTCTTTGATTTCTTTTATTGTTTTTTTTTCCACTTTTTCTGCGTGTATGTCCTCTATGTATTTTGTTAGATTTGTACCTAAGTCTGTATTTTTTTATGTGCTATTTTAACTGGTTTTTTTTTTTCAGTTTTAAAATTCCACTTGTTCATTGATAGTATTTAAGGAAGTAATTGACATTTGCATATTGATCTTGTGTCAAAACTTTGCTGCATTCATTTATTAGTTCTATGATTTGTGTTTTTTTTAAGAAAATAAGATATTTTGGGATCTTCTAGATGTATATTCCATGCCATTTGCAAATCAAGAGAGTTTTACTTCTTCCTTTCCAATCTCTATGCCTTTAGTGTGCTTATCTTTTCTTATTGCTCTAGCTAGGACTTTCAGTAAAATGTTCAATGTGAGTGGTGAGAGAAGACATCCTTGCCTTGTTCCCTATCTTAGAAAGGGTTCAGTCTCTCTCCATTCACTATGATGGTAGCTGATGTTTTCTCAAAAATACTCTGTTATATTAAGGAAGTTTCCCTTTATTGCTAGTTTTCTTAGGTTTTTCATGAATGGGTGGGAATTTTGCTGGATGCTTTTATATATCTATTGATATGATCATATGGTTTTAACTTTTCTAATTAAAAAACAGCTTTAAAAAATTAAAAAAATAAATTTTAATACAAAAATTTGTGTACCATAAAGTTTACTCATTTCAATGTAAAGTTCAATGATTTTTTTTGTATATTCACAGAGGTGTGAAGTCCAGAACATTCTAATGTTCTAGGTCCAGAACATATTTTTTGCCCCCAAAAGATGCTCTTTACCCTTTGGAAGTTTTCCTCCTTCCCCTAGTTTTTGGTAACCAGTAATATACATTATGTTTCTATGGAGGTTCATGTCCAAGGCATTTCTTTTAAAGAGAATTGTATAATATGTGGTCTTTGTGTCATGCTTCTTTCACATACTTTAATGTTTTCAAGTTTCTTTCAAGATCTTTTCCTCAAGTTACATATGTTTTTAGAGGAGTACTTAATATTCCTCAGTTTAACAAATCTATATTCATCTTGGTTACCAGAATCATAATAATTAAAAAATGCCACATATTGTTATTGGTTCCGCGAGCCCATCAGACGTTGCTGACATCACAGGATCTTCCAGAGAAACTAAATGATATAATTGATAAGTCCGAAGAGTGGGGCAAGCACACAAAATTGGATGCATATTTTTCAAAGCAGAATCATAATGAAAGAACAATGGTTTGAATCAGAGAGCAGGTAAGTCCAAATACCTTGATGTTTTTTCCTGATTTTCTGATGTTTTATTAATGGTGTCCTATTTAGGAAACCACAGTCAAGTTTATAAGGATGGAATCAAAAATGAAAAGCCTTTTGGGAAAGAAAACTTCTGCATCTTTTCTAGGGCACAGGTGGTGGTGATCACCTTGGGAACCCCATCAGTATCTCCTACGGAAACATAGATGTGTTGCAACAAGTTGGTTTAGGAAAGGAGTCTTTATCTTAGAAAGAGAAAAAATCCATGTGATTCTGGAAATGAGTTATATAATCTTTGGTCTGCTGTCATCATAAACTGTTTATTAAGAATTTACTATGTGAAAACTCTCTACCAAGTTGGCTGCATATTTGTTGCATAGATATAAATATCTAAACAAATAAATGAATAGCCATAATTTTATAAAATTTAAATATTTTAAATATCAGATATAAAGCAAGATTTAAATCTCCAAATTCTTATGTTCAAACTAAAAAAAAATACAGTTTGAAGGAATTTTCACCTTGAGATTATAGTTTTAATCATATTTATTAATAAATTATGCCAATATGCCAGTTGTGTTTCTTGACAATGACTAAGTATTATGTTCTATATTACAAATTTGAAATAATTTCCATGAATTAATTTAATTAATTTCGTTAGCTTCTCCTATAGTTGTATGTTCTGGGTATAACTCGATTGCTTAAAAGAAAAAGTTTGCATTTTTGTTCACATTGTCTGTCCACTAGCATTAAAGTTGATGATCTCACCAGAGTGACTGGTGATGTCAACTAATTTCAATAAGTCTAAGTTCAAGGTTGCTTCTTGCTGGCCTCACTGACAGCTCACGATGAATGGGAGGGCTTAACCTGACGTTATTTGTGATTCCAAGATTCTTAGAGTATAAAATGTAACAGATTCTACTTATTTCTATATCTACCACTCTACTTAAACTGATCTCGGAAAGTAAAAAATAACTCTAAAATTGCTAAATCCAGAAGCTTCTTTCTTCTTGATCTGTGCTTTTCAAAAAGTGTCAAAAATATGCAACACAGTCAACTACACTCTACTTCTTAAAACATGTTCTGTTTTTGTTTTTAATTCTGGGAAACAAAACCTCCTCCTAATCTTTCTACTCCACTGGACAATCCTTGTTTGTTTCACTTAACTCCTTTCTTTCTCAAAATTAATTTTTAAGGAGACGTAAAACATTTAATTTAACATGAGGTATATATAAAAAATAACTCTTAGTTTCTATCTATTTAAATTTGGCAGAAAACTACCCTCTCAAAGATCACCTTTTGCTCACGTCTTTTGCTTTTTGTTTTAATTTTCTCAAATGGACATTCCCTTATAAGCCACACCCAGTTGAAGAAATTAAAAATTCCCCACATTTGAATCTTCCTTTTCAGACAACTTAGTATCTTACAAACGTAATCGGTATTCTTACTTCTATCACCATAAATATATTTTTCCTGTTTTTGCTTTTTATATAGGTGGAATAAAAATGTGTAACCTTCCCACATCTCACAACTAGAAGGACCAGCAACTAAGATATACAACTATGTATGGGGGGTTTGGGAAGATAAAGCAGAAAAAAAAAATGTGTAACCTTTTAGGAGTAGGGGCATGTTTAACTTCTTTCATTAAACATTACGGGTGGCATAGTGTTTAAGTTCATGTGCTTCACTTTGTTGGCGCAGGGTTTGCAGGTTCAGATCCCGGGCGTGGACCTATGCAGCTCACACCAAGACATGCTGTGGCGTCGCCTCACGTACAAAATAGAGGAAGACACGCACAGATGTTAACTCAGTGACAATCTTCCTCAAGCAAAAAGAGGAAGATTGGCAACAGACGTTATCTTAGGGCCAATCTTCTTTAACAAAATAACCAGAGAAACCCCCAAAACACATTACGCTTGTGAGATTTGTTTACATTGTTGAATATAGCAATAGTTTACTAATTATTGTTGTAGTATAGTATTGTAATGTATAAATATAATGCAATATATTAGAGAACATTCAAATTTAGTCTTTCACAAAGAATGGTGATATTACACATACTCTTGTCCATTTTGGGGGCAGGGGGCCACATAAGAATGTATTTCTGTTATCTATACACTTAAAAGAGAAGCTGAAAAAGTGCTTTGTATATATTCACTTTAGTAAGTACCATCAAATAATTTTCCAGAGTGATTGTACAAATTTGCACTCTCAACATTGCATAAGAATTCCAATTTCTCCACATCTTTCTCAAAACTTGCTATTGTTAGCATCCTTAATTTTAGTTAATCTGGTACACACAAAATGGCTTCTCATTATGATTTCATTTTCATATCTATGATGACAAATGAGAATAAATATCTTCTCATCTTTTTGGTCCATTTAGGCCTTGTTGGAGACCCATGTACAGGAGTTTTTTCCTTTTTCTATTGTGCTGTTTGTCTCTTTTGTATAGATTTTTAACGTGCAGAGAAAAGCATTTTGAAGGACATGTTTCTTTTTCTCTATTCCCTGGAAACAATTGTCTCATGCTAACTTCATTTTCAGCATAAAATTTTGTGTCAGTGTAGCAGTGATACCAGCTGGGCCTAGAATTCCTTTTTGGAGCTTATTAATTATTAATTTAATTTCTTTAATAGCTACAACTATTAAAGTTTTCTGTATATCCTTGTATCATTAGTAGTAAATTTTGGTTTTACACACATTCATTATTTCATTTAAATTTTGATTGTCATAATATTGTTCATAATACCCCTTTATCTTTTCAACAGCTATAGGGCTGCACTTATTTCTATTTTCCATTCCCTACATTGGATATTTGTGCCTAATTACTTTTTTTTCTTTTTCAATTATGTTACGTTAAAGTTTTATTAATTTTGTCTTTTTTCCAAAGAACCAACTTTTTATTAAACTGTATATGTTCAGTTTTCTATTTTACTAACTTCTTCTCTTCTCTTTATTATTAGCATCATTTCATTATCTTGAGAATTAACTTGCTATTAATATTTTATGTTGCTGTTATAGATACTTGTCGTTGATCTTATAAATTCCCTGTTTCCAATATATGCATTTAACACTGCACGTTTTTCTAAATGACTTAAGGTGCCTCAGCTACGTTTGATTTACTGTGTATTTATTATCAATGTTATAGTTTTTTAAAATTTTGGTTTTTTTCTTTATCTCATGGAATATTTAGGAAAAAATTAATAAATTTCATTGTCTCTGTCTTTCATTGTTTCTGTTGAGAAGTAAACTGCTAGTATTATTGGTGCTATTTTGAAAATAATGCTTTGGTTTGCTTTTTTCTGATCATCTTTTCAGGTTTTTCAGTGTTTTTCTCTTTTTAAATAAGATTAGCCCTGAGCTAACTCCTGTCACTCCTCCTCATTTTGCTGAGGAAGACTGGCCCTGAGCTAACATCCGTGTCCATCTTCCTCTATTTTATATGTGGGACGCCTACCACAGCATGGTGTGCCAAGCAGTGCCATGTCCGCACCTGGGATCTGAACTGGTGAACCCTGGGCTGCCGAGAAGCAGAACGTGTGAACTTCACTTCTGTGTGCCTGGAGGGCCCCTTTACCATGTCTTGAACTTATGCTTGTCGTTCTGTATTTTTATCCTTTTAGCTTCTATCCTATTTCAATCTGAATATTGTCATTCTGACTTACCTGCCAGCTAACTACTCCTCTCTTTCGCATGGTCCAGTCTACTCTCCAAACCGTCAATTGAGATAATTGAGATGCTATTTCAGACTATTTTGTTTTTGTAGTTCTTAAATATGCATTTGAATTTTTATATGACATTCAATTTTCTGATGAGATCATCCATGTTGTCATCTAATTTAGCAAACAAATTAATCAACAGATTTTAAACCCCATTTCTTATAAATCTAATACTTGACTCCTTCATAGTCCATCCTTATCAATTTTCTTTTGACTTTTGTATTAGGTTTTATCTTTTTACATTCTCGGTATTGAAATAAATTGCTAAATCCAAGATGGAGCTGCTCCTGCCTGCGGTGCCACCTCAGCAAGCTGAACTTTCGTGTTCTTGTAAATGCTTCACTTGACTGGAAACACAGTTTATATAGGTCAGCCAGTTCCCAAACACCAAGCTAACTCTGGGATATTTATTTCTTTGTTCCTTGATCTTTCTAATTAAATTCAGATATGCACCTTCAGTCACTCATGCTTTGTTTCTAGATCACCACTTCTAATATTCTATAAAACTCGTTCTCACCCAAAATCCCTCGGGAAGAGCGTGCCACTGCTTGTGAAGAACTATACTCCTCCAATCCCTAAATTGCTTTTCCTTGAATAAAAGACATCAAACGGGTTACTAAATCGTTTTAGTTTTGTCATTTGACATTGGTTTTTGTTAATCAAATATCATTGTGAATGAAATGTTGTATGGATAATTTAAGAAACTGAATGATGTTATAATGGTTTAGAAATGACTTACTTTTGTTTGTAGCAGCCAAGTAAGATGAGGACAGATAATCATACTACAACCTGAGATTGAGAATAGAATGCTATCTTTAGGAATGCTGGTCTAGATCTTCAGAATGAGAACTCAAAACTTGACAACAGGAGCAGCTATACAAGAAGAAACACTTCAGAAGTTAGAAGTCAAAGACACTTGCCAACTAAAAACAGATTTAATTGGAAGATTATAAAACACCTCCTTTCCCTCTGCTACTTAACTCCACATCAACAGGGCTTCCTTATAACAGTGAATTTTCGCTCAAAGAAGTGCAAGGCACGGAGTGTTCCTAAGTAGCACAAAGAGGAATGCAAAATCCAAAGGGAGGCGAGAACAAGAACATAAAATCTCACACTAAAGCCTAATCTCAGGTCTTGTTACTAAATTCATCATGTCCGGCTGTCAGCAAAATATTACAGGCTTGAAAAAAGTCAAGGCAAAACACAGAATGCAGAGACAAAGCAAGCATCTGCACTAGACTCTGATATGACACAGAGGTTAGAATTATCAGATAGGAAATTTTTAATAAATATGACTAATAAATTAAGGTCTCTAATGTAAAACATAAACAACATACAAGAACAGATGGGTGATGCAGGCAGAGAGAGAGAAATTTTAAGAATGAATCAAAGAAAAATGTTAAAAATCAAAAGGATTACATAAATGAAAATTATCTTGATATGCTTATCAGTAGACTGGACATGGCAGAGGAAAAGAACTAATGAACTTAAACACAGATCAATGGAAACTTACTAAACTGAAACACAAGGAAAGAAAAAGAATAAAAAATAATCAAAACATCCAAGAGTCGTGGATAATTTTCAAAAGATGTAATATACATGTAACTGGAATACCAGAAGAAGAATAGAGAGAGAACAAAACAAAGAAAATATTTGAAGTAATAATGGCCAAGAACATTGCAAAATTAATCACGTACAGGAAACCACAAATCCAGGAAGTTCGGAGAACACCGGTAAGAATCAATATTAAAAAATTACACCTAGGTATATCATAAGCAAACTTCAGAAAATTGAAGACAGAGAACATTTTAAAGAAGTCACAGGGGAAAAAAAATACAATTTGACTATTTTCAAGATTTTCTCTTTATATATATTTTCCAGCAATTTCACTGTAATATGCCTGATGTGTTTCTTTTCATATTAATTCTACTTGGTATTCACTAAGCTTGTTGGATCTCTAAGTCCTCAAAGTTTCATCAAACTTGGGAAATAGTTAGCTATTATTTCTTCAGATTTTTTCTTTTTTTTTTGGAGGGAGATTAGCACTGAGCTAACATTTGCTGCCAATCCTCCTCTTTTTGCTGAGGGAGACTGGCTCTGAGCTAACATCCATGCCCATCTTCCTCTACTTTATATGTGGGACACCTGCCACAGCATGGCTTGCCAAATGGTGCCATGTCTGCACCCAGGATCTTAACTGGCGAACCCCCCGGCCGCGGAAGTGGAGCGTGTGCACTTAACCACTGCAGCACAGGCCTGGCCCCTCTTCAGATACTTTTGTACCCCACTCTAACTCTTATATCTCCATAAGACTCCTATTACATTTTTACAAACCATTGGAAGTTTTTCCACAGATTCTGGATCCTCTATTCATTTTCCTTCAATCTATTTTCTCTTCGTTTTTCATATTGGATAATTCACTTTAACCTGTGTTAGAGTTCAATGACTCTTAATCCTGCTGTTAAACCCATCCTTTGAACTTTTCATTTCATTATTTTTGGTTTGCAGTGCTAGAATTTCCAGTTTGTTCTATTCTTTTTTATTCCTTTCTTGGCTGAGATTTTCTCTCTGTTCATTCATATTGCCTTAAATTCTTTGAATACACTTTCTTTTAATTTTTTGAACATCTTTTAAAAAACTACATAAAAGCCTTTGTCTACTGAGATCATCATTTGGACCATCTCATACTCAGTTTCTATTGACTGCTTTTATTTTTATCTTGGCTACATATAATTCATTCCTATTTCTCTGTATGTCTAGTGATTTGATTGCCTACTGGACATTGTATTAATATGCTCTAAAGTCTGTCATGTTTCTTGAGAGGGGTTTGGTTCTTGGTTTAGCAAGTAATTACTGTTTTATCACCTCAATCTTTAGCAGACTTGGTTTCAAGCCTTTTAGTCTGTCTCTATGAAAATTTCGAAGTGTCTGACAAGCTCCTCTAACTTGACACTACCAAAACTCAAAATTTTGTTTCTCTGGTTACAGTTTGGTTTGTAGATCTCACTCTAAGGCATGATTCTTACACTTAAGGTTCAGGTCTTTGCTTTGTTTTAGTTGGATAACAAGGATATTGAGGAGGGGTTAAAATAAGCTATGTATTCCTGCTGAGTGAGAACAAAATGTCCCCTAGCACTGTCTTTCCTCCAAGCACACTTGATCTCTGTTTTCTCATTAGCATTCTCAACTCCGTAGTAGCTGCTATTTGGAAAGCCTCAGTTAGCCTTTCTCTGTCCATGTTGAGCACTGCCCTCAGCTATAAACTTACAATAGCCCAGACATGAATATCTGGGGGCCCCTCTTTACTCAGCTCTGTCATCTGATGGCTACTTCAGCCTTTTCAAGTTGCAATGTCTGCATCCTCAGTCACTCAACGCACTCATAAATTGCAGGGATTCTAACTTTCCACTGCAGTCGGAAATTGCCCCAAAGCAGAGAGCTGTGTGATTATGGAATTGTTAAAATTTATAAAGGAAATCTTAAGTAAAATTGGAGTTGGGAAGGCTTATAGAGAGAGCTTTCATGCCCTACCACTCATTGTCAATTACCCCAAACAGGAAGACGTCTGTTACTGACCCCAACAGGAAGAAGCATCACTTACTGACCCCAGTAGGATAAAAGGTATCTTGCACTCCCAAATAGAAAATAAAACCAATTTATTGCTCCAGCAGGAGGAAGGAAGACTTTCTTCTTGCCCAGCAACAAGCCCAGCCAATGGAAAATGCTGCAGCTCACCCAATGTGGAGCCATTGTCACCTGAACTTTTCCTTTCCTCCAATGAACTTTCATTTTTTCCTTGCTGATGACTTCCTTTCTTTGTCCCAACCTCATTACTATGAAAGCCTTCCATGCTGTGTAACCCCTTGGAGTGTCTCTCTGCTTGCCAGAGGAATAGCTCCTTGATTCATGAATCATTTAATACAGTCAATTAGATCTTCAAATTTATTCCTCTTTTAACAGATTGGTGGCAGCAACTAGGTTTGAAGTGATCTTCCAACAACATTTAGGGACAACAAGAAACACAGTCATTGCACCTGTAAACCCTTTTGAGCTCATTGTCTTTCTTGCTGTTACTAAGGGCCATTGGTAAGTTCCTCTTCGCTTGAGCTCTGCTCCGTCTTTGCATTTGAGCAGCTGATCTGATTGACTTTCCTTTGCCGGCCTTCGTTTCAGACTGCAATTCCCAAGATGCAGTAACATCTCTTGTTTACTGATGATCTTTTAAGCGGAAAACTCCAGCCCTTAATTCTATTCCCAGATTCTTATTAAAAATCAGCCCCCAGATTCCATGCTGGAAACTGTTGGTGGCAGCTAAAGTTCTCCATTTTATTTGGAATTTGTCAGCAGTCCCCATTCCTTGGGATTTGCTGGTAAAATCCATTTTGCCAGTTCAAGCTTCCATTGGAATTGGTGGTGCACAAAAGGCTTTCTTTTGGCCAGGATGTAGTAATGTCTCTTGCTTACTGCTGATGTATTAAGATACACAGGTTTATTATTCTTGTTTTGTGTAGATAAAGGCTAGCTAAAGAAATGAGATCCTTTATATCCAAAGAATTGAATATGCCACCTTTTGTCACACCTGTTTATTTTATGTTTAAAAACTATAGTCCTGGAAGGTGTAGATATCCAGAAATATGACAAAATTGTAGTAAAATTCACCTAGAATTACAATAGCCATTATGGGAAATGTTCCAATTAGATAAAATTGCTCATTTAAGTAATGCACTTGAGAGCAAAATATTCCAAGTAGAGCAGACAGAATGGGATATTTAACTGGTATGCAGAAGTATACAAAAGGGTTCAAGATTCTAAAATAGTTTCATTAAAAGGCTCCTTACAAAAAGCTAATGAAAAATTAAACAGATGAAAATGTACCTAAAACAAAAGATATAGGATGGATGTGACTATGGGCATGACTCCTGCTACCCTCTCTTGTCTTTTTTCACCCAAGTACTCACGTTTTACTAATTCTCTGTCTGAACTCTCCTTCTACTCTGAAGAGACTATTAAACAATCACATTTTAAAATAAAACTACCCAAAGCTGCTGATGAGCCCCCTCAGACGTCCTTCAATCCTTAGTCAAAGACTGAACTAAGATCTATAGTTAAAGAATTTTCTAAACCTAAGGAAACCACAGGCCTGGCTGAACTCAAGACTATAGCTGTGCATTTGGAAAGGACCCTGGAGCAAGATCACAAACAGAAATACATCAAGCTAATAGCTATTCAACTTCAACAGCTCCAAGGCAAGAGACTTAAAATAACACCAAGGCCTCCTGCATTACACTCCCCTAGGGGTCCATCTTCAAAATGCTGGTCCAAAGATCAATATCTCACTTATTATCAACTGGGACACTGGAAAAGAGATTGCCCTAGATGGTCCTGTGCAAGTTATTCTCAAATGCTGTCACATCTAACTCCAGGTGAGGGCCCCCAAATGGGCTCCTCCCGAAGTTGATGGGACTCTGAGGCATTCCCTGGAAAAGTGTTATGTTTTTTACCAAACCTCTTAATCTCAAGTTCATGTACCCAATGTTCAGTAAGCCAAACTCTGGGACTTTGGTGCTTAAAGATGGAGAAAGTTTTATTAGAATTGGCCAAGATGAGAAGGTGAGAACATGGGTTCTCTCAAATCTGCCTTAACAAGAGAAGAAGGCAAGGAGTTTTATAGAACTAAAGAATGTGGCAGGAGGAGTTTCAGAGAAACAAAAGGGTAATCAGTGTTTGTTTCACTCCGGATAAGCCCCTGGGAAATCCTGCTTCTGGGCCTCAAGGGCAGCTGGGGCCTGGTTATCTGGTGATCCTCGAAGGGAGTCTCTTTATTCTGTAAAACAAGCTCATAAATCCTTGTGACACTTGAGTTACCCCTCAGGTTAAACAAGAAAACAGCAAATTGACAAGATTAACTTCTTTTCATAACAAGGTCAAAAGGTAATCTTATTGAATATTTACAGTAGTGCTTGCTCAGGTACTGGGCTTCATGTTACTCTCTTAAGCAGACAAGGGGAAACTAAAATTAAAATTAATGGGGTTATTTGACCTGTCAGAAATATTTACTCTTTCTCTTCGGTGAAAGCTGATATTTAAAAGGATTTAATAACTTTATGATTAGAAACTTAGCCAAATTGGAAACAGATATTCAGAGTCTGATAGGGCTTTTTTTTTTTTTTTTTTTTTTGCTTTCTCTCATACAGTAAATTAAAACTATGTACTTCGAGGGAAAGAAGAAAATTGGAGGTAAGGTAATTGGAAGGGCAGATCAGCCTTTTTATCATTCAGGCTGCAATCCACTTCTTTGGGGAACTGGAAACAATTGTCTTTGCCTTGAAAATCTCTGGAAGGTCAAAGGTATGGCTCTAAAAATTCAAAACCTACCCACCCTTTTGCCAAACCCTCAAATCTCACCTATTCTCCTCAAAATTCTTAGAAAAATCAGGACTTTGGAAACAGAATTGTCCTGCATTTAATCTGTACTTTTGTGGTGTAAATTTCCTATCCCTATCTTCTCTAGGACCTAACAGCCATTCTTTAAAATGGAAATGTTTCTCATCAGAAAGGGGAGAGATGTTTGGAAATTGGGCTAATAAAAAATCTTGAATGTCCTCTCCACAAATACTAGCAAAAACAAAAGCTATGAGATCTCTGTTTGCATCTGTTTGTTTGTGTGTATGTTCATATACATATAGTGAATGTGAGATTTTTCTACCTCTGGATCATATTGCTAAAATTGATTTCTAAAAGAGCTCTTTTTAGTTGCTTTGAAGACAAGGAGGGCAAGCACTTGAAGGGATTTGGCATTCTAAATTTCTCAGAAATATCAAAAGAAACCTAACCCAATTGTTCTTTCAAGTTCATGCGATCTAAGATAATTTTTAGTAAATAAAAGCTATTTTAAGTTTGTTGGTTTAATTAAAATAGACACATCTTTATAGTTCAGCATTAAATATAATACTTTTATTCTATCTAGGCTTACAAATTTGTCAACAAGAAAAATAACTCAGTATGATGAAATTTTCATAAGTAATCTAAACCTAATTGTTAATGATTAGGATTTTAGGCTGGTTAATTTTAAAACTGCAGATGAGAAGCAGGCTGCGAGGAGTGGAATTTGCTTGCCCTTTGTTGGGAGGCATTTGCATTTGTGGGTGGAACCTCCATCTGTGGAGATGCCTCTGTGCCAGGGGGAAGGGGGATGGCCTTGTCTCTGGAAACTCTTAATGGGGAAGGCAAGAACTTAAGTTGGTTACTGTCTGGCAACCTCATGTAACTGATTTAGAGTGGTGGCTTCTGGCCTTTGATTAATCTGATTTTATTCTTATCTAAAAGTTGTGGGACAACCCAATGGCCAGACCCCACCTGCACTGATACCATTTTAACTTTTTACATGTTCTTTCCTTTGTCTTGTAAAGAGATGACTCACATACCTATGCTTTAAATTTAGCCTTACTCTCCACTCATGTTGTCAGCAGAAGCGGCAACAGTAGCAGGGGCAGCAGCAGCTCCCCATGCCAGCAGCTTCTCTGACTGCCCATGGGTCCTGTCCCCATGCAGCAGCCCTGACTGACCATGGGTCCTGTCCCCATGCTATTCCACACTATTCTCTAAATAAAAGAGCACTACTGCCAGATATTGAGAGTCCAAGAAATCTTTCTTTCAACTCCTCTGCTCACTGACCCCGCATCATTAAGAGCAAGTAAATTAAAGTGGAATAAAATGTTTTTTAGATAAACTTTTCAAATGTTTCCAAAATCTTTTCAGCAACGTGAAACTTTAGAGTTTTGCTAAGTTAAATTAAATGATAGAGACTTGAATATCTAGGTCATTCCCTAGTAAGACAAAATATTGAAAATCACTTACTGAACATAGGTATATCGACTTTTGGCTTCTTATTTCAAAGAAACTAAAGATAAAATTGGACCTACTAGTAAATGTATCTCATGTCATGCTGAGAATTTTTCTATAAAAGGCATGTATTTCTAGAAATTATAAAAATTATAGAAAGAATTTATGTCTGCCAATCTACAGAACACTAATGTAAAAGGGAGTTTATAATTGCCTACTTATTAGTTGGAGTTAAAAATTCTAACCTGTGTAGTTTAATAGAATTAAAATGGGGAAGAAATTTTAGTATGGTCAAGACTGGATAAGATTGGAATCCTTATGTATGCTCTGTCTGTATAGGTATATAAGTGTTCTAGGAATTGTGTGAAATTCATAAAATCCTGATATATCTTGGTATAATGTTATCTGTCTTAATTCTAGTTATGTTAAAACGTTGTATGTCTCAGAGATAACCAAATTAATTTGTCACTTGCATTATAATGAACGATTTTTTATCTTTTGTCATTTATAGTTACTCTGATGCATTTGCAAAGATGCTTCATCTTCAAGAATATTCATAGAAAGGAAACTCATAAAACTGAACTAGGTCTTTGTCATCAAAATTTAGACTCACAGTAAAATGACTGAATCTAAGTATCAGGGAAATGTACTAGTTGACTTTTAGCAGCAATAGAATCTATAAAGATGGTAGCACATGTGGATGAAGTCCATTCTGTTTCTGCAAAAAATGACCCCTTGCTGCCAGACTTTTGCATTCCTGATGTCCTTGTAACACAGCAACAGTCTGCTCTTCAACCAGAGAAATTAAGATGGGTAGACAATGGCTGTAAATTAAATGAACAGCTGGGGCTATCAGAAACCCAAAACAGAAACTTGGTTCTTCCCAGCTCCCTGGCAAACCCCCTTTTTCAGTTTTTGCCTTCCTTCATCCACCATAGTGGATTTAAGATGACTCAAATTATGAATCAGCCTCGGAGGGGAGATTTCTACAAAATTGTAAAGCAGTCTACTAGCAACGTTGGATCCTGTTGCACATAGGTAAATGCCTCTGATGAGGTAGAAACCCAATTCATAAAATTAGGGAATAAGTTCATTGCCTATAACAAATTTCACCTGACAATCCATGGTCTTTTGATTTATTGAGCTGGTTACCTTCAGATCTGGTCTCGTTTAAAACCATTTTACACACTGGTTTTGTTAGGTTATTTTAATTCTTCCCTCTATACTTATTGTTTGTTGAACCTTCGTAAAATGCTGTACTTAAAAAGACGATGCTGACTTAGTGCTTCGAGATGATATCCAACACTTACAGCCTTGACCTAATATAGGCTTTGAATAAGAAATGCCTGAGAGTCCTCCCTACTACTCTTCCTTGTTACTTAAATGTGACCTCAAGTAGTTTCCAGTCCATGCAATTTCCCTCTGACATGGGCCACAACACCCAGAAGAGGTCCTTCCTGGAACCAAAGGACAAAGGCTACTGAATTTGGAAAATCGGACAGTTGATCAGCCATGCTTTTGGAGAAGATGTTGATCAAAAGGGGAAAACTGTTAAAATTAATAAAGGAAATCTCCACTAAAATTGGAGTTTGGAAGGCCTATAGAGGGAACTCTCATGCCTTACCACTCATTGTCAATTGTCCCATACAGGTCGACATCTACTGACCCCAACAGGAGGAGACATACTTTGCCCTCCTCAACAAGAAGTGCAACTACTTTACTGCTTCAGCAGGAGGCATGAAGCCTTTCTTCTTGCCCAACAACAAACCCAGCCAATGGAAAGCACCACAGCTCAGCCACTGAGAAGCTATGGTCACCTGGACTTTTACTTTCCTCCAATAAACTTTCACTTTTTCCTTGCTGATGACTTCCTTTCCATAAAAGCCTTCCAGGTTGTGTAACCCCTCAGAATCTCTCTGCTTGCCAGATGAGATGCTGCCTCATTCATGAATCATTTAAAAAAGCCAATTAGATCTTCAAATTTACTCAATTGAATTTGTGTTTTAATAGAATGAACCTCTTTTCTTCTTTCTCTCCCTTATACCTTCCCTTCCTTCCTTTCTTTCTTCTTTCCATCTGTCCTGTTTTCATAAGTTTAATGTAAAATCCTCAAAAGAAAACAGTATAGTACCTGAAACTTTTTATCATTAAATAAATTAACATGGATTTACTGAATGAGTGACTTGTTAATTGCATTGCACCATCCATTAATAATTAGAAGAATTTATCAAAGAATATTGATAGTTAAATTTCTTGAGAAAAAAATTACAAATGAAGCAAATGAGATTAGGTAAGTGATACTCTCAAGAAAAAAATACAGAGAAAATTAATTGGATTATGTTTTATTGAGGGGGAGTTGTGTCAAGGTCATTTGGATGTTGGGAAGTGACTAACTGGTCCCAAGGTAGGTGTCATGGACTTTGTTTGCAAGCCCTTAAAGAATCCTTACAGAATGTTAAGGGGTGGAGTAAAATGATACAGAAAACCACTTGGGATCATTCAATAGTGATTGAGTATGTAAAACCACATTGTTTTTGGTTATAAAATAATCTATATTTGCTGCCAGAAATTGTAAAATTAGTAAGAGAAAAATTGTCCCATTGTTGTCACTCATACAGGAATAGCCATGGTTAAAGTACTAGCATATATATCTTACAAAATTTTCTAATTTTTTTATAACAGAATTGTCATAATTTTGAGAAATTCCATCCAGCATTCTAGTATAACTTCTGGAGGATCATATTAATAGCTCTACAGCAAATGTTTTCATCGTGTTAACATTGAATTCAGTTTAGAACAATTACATAGAGTACACATAATTAAATAGATGCACCCTAGGGACTAGCACAGTGTTTAGTTGAAGATATTTAATTTAGTTCATTTTGAAATTTCTACAAACTAAAGGGCTGTATTTAGCTACAGTGATAAAATTTATCCATCTTTGATTTTTAATTTTCTCATGACTTGAAGCATTTGCTAAATTGTTCTTAAATATGCATGTAATATACTTTTTGTAGAAATGTATTTGAAAAATCAAACCCAAAAATGTTATAAGAAAAACAGCATTGCAACTCTAGCTATGTTACTCACTGCTGTGAACAATGTAATAATCTAGAAAAGAACATGAAACTCTTTTGCTAGGGCCTGATGTGTCATATAATAAGGAATATGGTAGAAACAGATAACAGCCCAGTTATTTCAAACATTCTTGTAAGGAAATAACCAAATGCAGAATATATTTCAAATTTAAATTCCACAATTATTTAAGCATCTAGGTCTACAAAAACTAAAGGTCTTTTCACAGAATGAAATGTCATTTTTAAAATATTTGCTCCTTCTAGGAGGAGATCCAAGATGGCGCCGTGAGTAGTCCTCTTTGTCTCTCCCCCTTCAAGTCTACAATTATTTGGACACTTATCACTTAACAAAGGATATCCAGACAGCATCTCAGGACGTCTGAGAGACCCACATGACTATACATCGGAAGGCGGACGGACTTTCCTCCTGGAGGATGTGGAAATAGGTGAAAACTCTCTGACCCTGACCGAACAGCCTAGTACCTGCGAGCGGCTTTCTTCCAACAGACGCCCCCAGAAGATCAACACACATCTAGGGCAGGAGCGAGCACACAAAAGAGGAGCGACGGTGGAAACAGGTGACCAGAACCCTACCTAAACCCCCCACAATTACTCCTAAACGCAGAGGGAAACTTTGGAGTTGCACACCTGGGCCCGCAGGGAGAGTCTCTCCCCGCCATTGGCAGGGAGATCCCGCCTGGTGTTCACAGTGCCCGGAGGGTCCCAGAGAGAGTCGCTGAGGGTACGGAGGTCCCCCAGCTGCCACTGCCTGCATGGTGGGGCTAGGGATTGCCGGAGATCTCCGAGCGGACTGGGGCTGGGTGAAGCTCAGGAGGCCGACTCCGCGCCCCGGAGGGGAAGCTCCAGAGTTCTGCCTGGGCAGCAGACAAAGCTCTCAGTCTGCCATTACCAGAGGGGCTACGCCCAGCATTCAACTGCGGGAAAGTCCCGGAGAGAATCCCAGAGGGCGGGGCAACCCCCAGCTGCCATTGCCTGCCCCGTGGGGCTAGGGATTGCCGGAGATCTCAGAGAGGACTGGGGCTGGGGGAAGCTCCAGAGGCCGGCTCTGTGCCCTGGAGGGGAAGATCCAGAGTTCTGCCTGGGCAGCAGACAAAGCTCTCTGTCTGCCATTAGCGGAGGGGCCATTCCCAGCATTCAACTCCGGGAAAGTCCCGGAGAGAATCCCAGAGGGCGAAGTGACCTCCAGCTGCTGTTGCCCGCCCTGTGGGGCTAGGGATTGCTGGAGATCTCAGAGAGGACTGGGGCTGGGTGAAGCTCCAGAGGCCCGCTCCACGCCCCAGAGAGGAAGCTCCAGAGTTCTGCCCGGGCAGCAGACAAAACTCTCTGTCTGCCATTAGTGGAGGGGCCACGCCCAGCATTCACAACTCCAGGAAGGTCCCGGAGGGAATCCCAGAGGGTGAGGTGACCCCAGGCTGCCATTGCCTGCCCTGCGGGGCTGGGGATTGCTGGAGATCTTGGAGATCTCGGAGAGGACTGGGGCTGGGTGAAGCTCCAGAGGCCAGCTCCACAGCCCGGAGGGGAAGCTCCAGGGTTCTGCCCGGGCAGCAGACTAAACTCTCGGTCTGCTATTAGCGGAGGGGCTACGCCCAGCATCCACAATACCGGGAGGGTCCCGCAGAGGAGAATATCAGGCAGGGCAGCAGCTGACCAGCTACCACTGAAATCAGGATCTCCGGCTATCACCCCAAGACAGGGCAAAGGGGTCCCCGAGTTCCTGGGGACAGGACTGGGGCTGGGGGAGTTCCAGCGACCCAGCTCCATAGCCTAGGGGGAACCCTACAGGCTCACAGCAGCCTCAGGGAAAGCCTCTGCACAGCACTAGTAGAAAGCACTCATCTGGCAGCCACAAGGCTGGAAGACCCCGGGACAAAAGTAGCATAGCTAGGTGAACTAACCACAGACTGTAGAAGATGCCAATAGCTCTCCTGCGACCCATAGTGCACAAGTGAGATTTTGTGGGTGCCGACAGCGACGGAGCGACAAATATAAGTGATCCCACCCCTGGCCGCTGGAAAAGCTCATAACACCATTGCAGACCCCAAGGAGGGAGCATGTCTAGGTGGGCTGCAACAGTAGGCACCAGCAGCCTGAAGCCCCCCTGTGACGGCCCCCACGGCAGAGGAGGGAATCCAAAGGACCACTGTGTCTATGAGGAGGGGCCCAGGCCCAGTTAGCAACTGCGGACAGGGTTCCTGGTTGGTGCAGTATAAACAGCTGCTCCCCCACCGCAGCAGCTGAAACAAGTGAAAGGAGCAACTAAACTCTATCTCTATGCAGAGGCACAAATCAACAACATCAAGCAATATGAAAAAATACATTAAATCTCCAGAACAGAAAGAAAGTAACAAATACACAGAAAACAATCCCAAAGAAAATGAGATATATAACCTAAATGATGATGACTTCAAAACAGCCATCATTAAAATACTCAATGAGTTAAGAGAGAATTCTGACCGACAACTCAATGAGTTCAGGAGCTATGTCACAAAAGAGTTTGATACGATAAAGAAGAACCAAACAGAAATATTGGAAATGAAGAACACAATAGAGGAAATTAAGAAAAATCTAGATGCTCTGAACAGTAGGGCCGATAATATGGAGGAAAGAATTAGCAATTTGGAAGATGGCAATATAGAATTGCTGCAGGCAGAGGAGGAGAGAGAAGCAAGACTAAAAAGAAATGAAGAAACTCTCTGAGAATTATCAGACACAATTAGGAGATGCAACGTAAGGATTATAGGTATACCAGAGAGAGAAGAGAAGGAGAAAGGGACAGAAAGCCTATTCAAAGAAATAATGGCTGAGAACTTCCCAAATCTGGTGAGAGAGATGGATCTTCAGGTGACAGAAGCCAATAGATCTCCAAACTTTATCAATGCAAGAAGACCAACTCCACGGCATATAGTAGTGAAGCTAGCAAAAGTCAACGACAAGGAGATCATACTAAGGACAGCCAGACAAAAGAAACTAACCTACAAAGGAACCCCCATCAGGCTATCAGCAGATTTCTCAGCAGAAATTTTACAGGCTAGAAGAGAGTGGAATGATATATTCAAAAATCTACAGCCGAGAATTCTCTACCCAGCGAAAATATCCTTGAAATACGATGGAGAAATAAAAACTTTTGCAGATAAACAAAAATTAAGGGAGTTCATTGCCACAAAACCTCCTCTTCAGGAAATCCTCAGGAAAACCCTCATTCCTGAAAAATCCAAAAAAGGAAAGGGGCTACAAAACCAAGAGCAGAGGAGATAAGTAGAAGGACAACAACAGAGAGTAGCAGCTCTTCATCAGAACAGATTAAACCAAGGGACGAGAAACAAAGGAAATTGAAGAAAACCAGAAAACAAGACATCAAATGGTAGTGGTAGGCCCCCACATCTCAATAATCTCTCTAAATGTAAATGGATTGAACTCCCCAATCAAAAGACACAGAGTGGCAGGATGGATCAAAGAACAAGATCCAACAATATGCTGCCTCCAGGAAACACACCTCAGCCCCAAAGACAAGCACAGACTCAGAGTGAAGGGATGGAGAACAATACTCCAAGCTAATAATGAACAAAAGAAAGCAGGTGTCGCTATACTAATATCAGACAAGGTAGGCTTCAAAGCTAAACAGATAAAGAAAGACAAAGAGGGACAGTATATAATGATAAAAGGGGCTCTCCACCAAGAAGACATAACACTTATAAATATATATGCACCCAACACAGGAGCACCAAAATTTGTAAAGCAACTCTTAATAGAACTAAAAGAAGACATCAACAACAATACAATAATAGTAGGGGACCTCAACACACCATTAACACCAATGGACAGAACATCCAGACAGAAAATCAACAAGGAAATAATAGAATTAAATGAAAAATTAGACCAGATGGACTTAATAGATATGTATAGAACACTTCATCCAAAAGCAGCAGGTTACACATTCTTCTCAAGTGCACATGGAACATTCTCAAGGATTGACCATATTTTGGGAAACAAAGCAAACATCAATAAATACAAGAGAGTTGAAATAATATCAAGCATCTTTTCTGATCATAATGCTATGAAACTAGAAATGAACTACAAGAAAAAAGCAGAGAAAGGTGCAAAAATGTGGAGACTAAACAACACGCTTCTGAACAAACAATGGATCATTGAAGAAATTAAAGAAGAAATCAAATATTATCTGGAGACAAATGAAAATGAGAACACGACATACCAAATCATTTGGGATGCAGCAAAAGCAGTCCTAAGAGGGAAATTCATCGCAATACAGGCTCACCTCACTAAACAAGAAAAAGCTCACATAAGCAAACTCAAACGACACCTAACAGAACTAGAAAAAGAAGAACAAATAAAGCCCAAAGTCAGTAGAAGGAGGGAAGTAATAAAAATAAGAGCAGAAATAAACGATATTGAAACAAAAAAGACAATAGAAAGGATCAATGAAACAAAGAGTTAGTTCTTCGAAAGAATTAACAAAATTGACAAACCCTTAACCAGACTCACCAAGAAAAGAAGAGAGAAATCACAAATAAATAAAATTAGGAATGAGAGAGGAGAAATCACAACAGATACCAATGAAATACAAGAGATCATAAGAGAATACTATGAAAAACTATGCCAGCAAATTGAACAACCTGGAAGAAATGGACAAATTCCTAGACTCCTACAATCTCCCCAAACTGAATCAGGAAGAAATGGAGAATCTGAATAGGCCAATCACAAGTAAGGAAATAGAAACGGTAATCAAAAACCTCCCCAAAAATAAGAGTCCAGGACCAGACGTTTTCTCTGGAGAATTCTACCAAACATTCAAACAAGACTTAATACCTATTCTTCTCAAACTGTTCCAGAAAATTGAGAAAGATGGAGTACTCCCTAACACATTCTATGAAGCCAACATCACTCTGATCCCCAAACCCGACAAGGACAACACAAAGAAGGAGAACTACAGGCCAATATCACTGATGAACATAGATGCAAAAATCCTCAACAAAATTTTGGCAAACCGAATACAGCAATACATCAAAAAGATTATACATCATGATCAAGTGGGATTCATACCAGGGACACAGGGATGGTTCAACATCCGCAAGTCAATCAACGTGATACACTACATCAACAAAATGAAAAACAAAAACTACATGATCATCTCAATAGATACAGAGAAAGCATTTGACAAGATCCAACACACATTTATGATAAAAACCCTCAATAAAATGGGTATAGAAGGAAAGTACCTCAACATAATAAAGGCCATATATGACAGACACACAGCCAACATCATACTCAACGGACAAAAACTTAAAGCCATCCCGCTGAGGACAGGAACAAGACAAGGGTGCCCACTTTCACCACTCCTATTCAACATAGTACTGGAGGTGTTGGCCAGAGCAATTCGGCATGAAAAAGAAATAAAAGGAATCCAAATAGGTAACGAAGAAGTAAAACTCTCGCTGTTTGCAGACGACGTGATCTTATATATAGAAAACCCCAAAGAATCCATAGAAAAACTATTAGAAATAATCAACAACTACAGCAAAGTAGCAGGGCATAAAATTAACGTGCATAAATCAGTAGCATTTCTATACACTAACAATGAACTAACAGAAAAAGAACTCAAGAACTCAATCCCATTCACAATCGCAACGAAAAGAATAAAATACCTTGGGATAAACTTAACCAAGGAAGTGAAGGATCTATAAGATGAAAACTACAAGACTTTCTTGAAAGAAATTGACGATGACATAAAGAGATGGAAAGACATTCCATGCACATGGATTGGAAGAATAAACATAGTTAAAATGTCCATACTACCTAAAGCAATCTACAGATTCAATGCTATCCCAATCACAATCCCAAGAACATTCTTCACAGAAATTGAACAAAGAATCCTAAAATTCATATGGGGCAACAAAAGACTGCGAATTGCTAAAGCAATCCTGAGCAAGAAAAACAAAGCCGGTGGAATCACAATCCCCGATTTCAAAACATACTACAAAGCTACAGTGATCAAAACAGCACGGTACTGGTACAAAAACAGGTCCACAGATCAATGGAACAGAATTGAAAGCCCAGAGATAAAACCACACATCTATGGATAGCTAATCTTCGACAAAGGAGCAGAGGGCCTACAATGGAGAAAAGAAAGTCTCTTCAACAAATGGTGCTGGGAAAACTGGACAGCTACATGTAAAAGAATGAAAATTGACCATTCTTTTTCACCACACACCAAAATAAACTCAAAATGGATCAAAGACCTAAAGATGAGGCCTGAAACAATAAGTCTGTTAGAAGAGAATATAGGCAGTACACTCTTTGACATCAGTTTCAAAAGAATCTTTTTGGACACTATAACTCCTCAGTTGAGGGAAACAATAGAAATAATAAACAAATGGGACTTCATCAAACTAAAGAGCTTCTTCAAGGCAAGGGAAAACAGGATTGAAACAAAAGAACAGCTCATTAATTGGGAAAAAATATTTACAAGCCACTTATCCAACAAAGGGTTAATCTCCATAATATACAAAGAACTCACACGGCTTAACAACAGAAAAATAAACAACCCAATCAAAAAATGAGCAGAGGACATGAACAGACATTTCTCAAAAGAAGATATGAATATGGCCAATAGACACATGAAAAGATGTTCATCATCACTAATCATCAGGGAAATGCAAATCAAAACTACTCTAAGATATCATCTTACACCCATTAGATTGGCAAGAACATCCAAAACCAAGAGCGACAAATGTTGGAGAGGTTGTGGAGAAAAAGGAACCCTCATACACTGTTGGTGGGAATGCAAACTGGTACAGCCACTATGGAAAACAGTATGGAGATTTCTCAAAAAGTTAAAAATAGAAATACCCTATGACCCAGCCATCCCATTACTGGGTATCTATCCTAAGAACCTGAAATCAGAAATCTCAAGAGTCCGTTGCACCCCTATGTTCATCGCAGCATTATTTACAATAGCCAAGACATGGAACCAACCTACATGCCCAGAAACTGATGATTGGATAAAGAAGATGTGGTATATATACATAATGGAATACTACTCAGCCATAAAAAAAGACAAAATTGGCCCATTCACAACAACGTGGATGGACCTCGAGGGTATTATGTTAAGCGAAATAAGCCAGTCAGAGAAAGACGATCACTATATGACTCCACTCATAGGTGGAAGTTAGTATATTGATAAGGAGATCTGATCGGTGGTTACCAGGGAAAAGGGGGGGTGGGGGGAGGGCACAAAGGGGGAAGTGGTGTACCCACAACATTACTAACAAAAATGTACAACTGAAATCTCACAAGGTTGTAATGTATCATAACATTAATAAAAAAAAAAAAGAGAGAAAAAAAAATATTTGCTCCTTCTAAACAGTCTCAACCTTTTCTTCAGTATTTTCCATAGTGTGATAACTAAAGGCAATGAAAATAAGATCTTGCTTACATTAGTTCGAATTTTCCCTGGATTAAATAATCATTTAAAATGTGTAGGAAAACTTCTTCTAAAACTGCTGATAGAATATTCTTTCTGCCTGAGAAAAATACATTACTGCCTTGTGATAAGAAAAGGGATATGTGTTAAAAAGTTAATTTTTCCCCAATTAAAAAGCCAAACAACTAAGTTACTAAATAGCTAAGCTGCTAGATTAGAAAATAGAACTTTTTATATTCTCAGAGAAATAGTCCTGCACATTCACCAATTGAAGAAGTAGTAGAGATCTAGATAATGCCTTCTTCCGTTTGAAAAATATAAATGCAAACCAACTAAAGAACAATTAATCCCAATTCATGGAAAATGTTTTTCAGGGAGCATTGAAGGGAGGGTTAGGCATGAATGTAATAGTCATTTGTTCAAATGAATGTCTTCATGAGCCACTCAAAAATTTCACAGACAAGTCTTCCCTACGACCAATCAGCTACAAGCTATAGAAACACCTAAAACCAAAACTGAAAACGAAACAAAACAAAATAGAAAAGAACAAGCAAGCATAAAACAACACCATAGAAAAGCTTTCTCATGACTAAATGTCAAACGATGTTTCTATTTTAAAACAATTATCTTGACCTCCATTCTCATGGCTATGAAGGGTTTAATTTCCACCCCCTACTATTATCACTAATCTTGGTAAAAGTAGTTTTATGTAACAAATCCATGATGTTTTGTTGCTTGCATGCTCCTCTATTTGGGTGTCTGATATTGACCCTTCACATTTGAATATGGAAGGTCCCAGAAGACAGGCTCATTATTGATCAGGCCCATATAATACAGCTGAGTTCAATATTTTGCCTTGTGGATGGTTTTGTATAACCCATCTACAATGTAAAAGATAATTTTCCTGGAAAAAATTCATTGGACCATTTATATTTTTAAAAAATATCTCTTCCTGTGGACCAATGTGGGTGTATTTTAAAAGACGTCTGAACTAACTGAGCAGAAATAACTTACAAATAAGTCCTTTTGCATGATTGAAGCAATAAGTGATTGGAAAACTCTAGGTATAGATAACAATTTGAAGTAGAACTCTAATCACTAAACTTTAGTCTATATCTCCATTTATGACAGGTGTTTTCAAGCTGTAGCTCACAGGCCAAATCTGGGCATCACTGTTTCTGTAAATATAATTTAATTGGAACAGGTATACTCCCATTTGTTTGGATATTGTCTGTGTCTTCTTTTGCACTATAACAGTAGAATTGAGTGGTTGTAATAGAGATCATATGACCCACAAAGATTAAATTATTTATTATATTCCTTTTGAGAGAAAAAAATTGCCAATCTTTGACATGATATTACCAGCTTAACAGTGACAACAAATGGGAGTCATAAAAGCCTCATGAAGTCCACAGACATATTTTGTTTGGCTGGATGATTTTGTTGTTATATTTTTTTGTTTTTATTTTCTATCATCACTTTTAAAAATTTTATTTATTTGAAGTATAATTGACATACACTATTCTATTAGTTTCAGGTGTACATCAAAGTGATTTGATATTTTATGCTTTATACATACTTTACAAAATGATCACCATAAGTCTAGTAACCCTCTGTCATCATATAAAGTTAATATAATATTTGGACTATATTACCTATGTTGTACCTTACATCCCCATGACTTATTTATTTTATAACTGAAAGTTTGAACCTCTTAATCCCCTTCACCTATTTCTCTTGCCTGCCAATCACTCCCCTCTCTAGGAATCACCAGTTTGTTTCCTGATCTGTGAATCTGTTTCTGTTTTGTTTTGTTGATTCATTTGTTTTGTTTTTTAAATTCCACATAAAGATGATATCATACAGTATTTTTCTTTCTCTGACTTATTCCACTTAGCATAATATCCTCTAGGTCCAACCATGTTGTCACAAACGGCAGGATTTCAGTTTTTTGTGACCCATATTCCATTGTGTATATATACCATATCTTCTTTATCTGTTCATTTATTTATGGATGCTTAAGTTCCATAGCTTGGCTATTGTAAATAAAGCTGCAATGAACATAAGGGTGCATATATTTCTTTGAATTAATGTTTTGATTTTTTTTTGGATAAATACTCAGAAGTAGAATTGCTGGATCATATTGTAGTTTTGCTTTTAATTTTTTTGACAAACTATCATACTGTTTTACACAGTGGCTGCAGCAACTTACATTTCCTGCAACAGTATACAAAGTTCTCTTTTCTCCACGTCCTTACCGACACTTGTTGTTTTTTTTTTGTCTTTTTGATAACCATTCAGACAGGTGTGAGGTACTATCTCATTGTGCTTTTGATTTGCATTTCCCTGATGATTAGTGATGTTGATCGTCTTTTCATGTGCCTGTTGGCCATCTGTAAGTCTTCTTTGGAAAAATGTCTATTCAAGTCCTTTGCCCATTTTTTAATTGGGTTGTTGGGTTTTACGATATTATGTTTGTAAGTTCTTTATATATTTTGGATATTGGCCCCTTTTCAGATGTGTGATTGAAAATATCTTCTCCCACTTATCAGGTTGCATTTCTATTTTGCTGATGGTTTCCTTTGCTCTACAAAAGCTTTTTAGTTTAATGTAATCCCATTTGTTAATTTTGGCCTTTGTTATCCTTGCCTAGTGAGACAGATCCAAAATAATGTTGTTAAGACCAACTTTAAAGAGCTTATTGTCTATGTTTTCTTCTGAGAGTTTTATGGCTTTAAGTCTTACATTCAAGTTTTTAATCCATTTTGAATTTATTTCTGCATGTAGTATAAGATAGTGGCCCAGTTTCACTCTTTTGCCTGAAGCTGTCCAATTTTCTCAACACCATTTATTGAAGAGATTGTCTTTTCCCTGTTGTGTATTCTTTCCTCCTTGCTCATAGATTAATTGACATGATATGCATTGGTTTATCTGGGCTTTCTCTTTTATTCCATTGATCTGTGTTTGTTTTTGTGCCAGTACCATAGTATTTTGTATACTACAGATTTGCAGTATTTTTTGAAATCAGGAAGCATAATAACCCCAATTCTGTTCTTTATTCTCAAGGTTGCTTTGGCTATTTAGGGTCTCTTTTGAGTTCCATACAAATTTTAGGATTCTTTGTTCTAGTTCTGTGAAAAATGCCATTGGGTTTTTCTGTTTGTTTGTATTTTGGTGAGGAAGATTGGCTCTGAGCTAACATCTGTGCCAATCTTCCTCTATTTTATATGCAGGATGCTGCCACAGCATGGCTCAATGAGCAGTGTGTAGGTCTGAGCCTAGGATCCAAACCCGTGAGCCCTGGGCTGCCAAAGCAGAGCACATGAACTTAACCACTATGCTACCGGGCTGGCCACTGTCATTGGTATTTTGATGAGGATTTCCTTTAATCTGTAGATTGCTTTGAGTAGTGTAGACATTTCAACAATGTTAATTCTTCCAATCCATGAACATGGTATAACTTTCCATTTATTAGTGTTGTCTTCAATTTCTTCCAACAATGCCTTGTAGTTTTCAGAGAATAGACGTTTTACCTCCTTGTTTAAATTTATTCCTACATATTTTATTCTTTGTGATGCAATTATATATGAGATTGTTTTCTTAATTTCTCATTCTGAATAAAAGTGGTGAGAGAGGGCATCCATGTCTTCTTCCTGGTCCTTCTATAACCATGTTGTTGAGTTTTTATCAAAAATGGATGATAGGGGGCTGGGCCTGTGGCTGAGTGTTTAATTTCACATGCTCTGCTGTGGTGGCCCAGGGTTTTGCCAGTTCGGATCATGGGCACAGACATGACACCACTCATCAGGCCACGGTGAGGCAGCATCCCACATGCCACAACTAGAAAGACCCACAACTAAAAATACACAACTATGGGCTGGGGGGATTTGGGAAGAAAAAGCAGAAAAAGAAAAGATTGATAACAGTTGTTAGTTTAGGTGTCAATCTTTAAAACAAAAGAAAATGTATGATACATTTTGTGAAATGCTTTTTCTTTATCTATTGACATTATCATATGGTTTTTATCATTTGTTTTGTAAAGTGGCAATAGATTGTGAAAATAGCCTTAGGGATAGGTGGGCAGTGTCAAAAGTCTAGCATTTCTGTCACTCAAGTTGAAAAAAGGAGAAAGGAAGAGATAGGTACACAAAAAAGCATTAGAATAAACAATGGCTTAAAAGTTCTCAAATTTGGTAAAAGGAATAAATGTACAGATGCAAGAGGCTCAGAAAAAAACAAATAGAACAAAACCAATGATAGCCACACTCAGACACATGATAACCAAACTAACTAAAGCCAAATAAAGAAAAAAACCATGAAGCATCCAGAGAAACACAACATATGACATATAAGTGAATGCTTAATATATATTTGCTTTTTTTCTTTCCAAACATTGTGTCACATCTTGGTTACTCAAAAATGAAAAAATAACTGCTTAATTACAAGTCTGAGATGTTCACTCTTTTAGAGATTTGTCATTTCAGGGCCTACAAGCAGGAGATGCCGAGATTAAATTAATAAGAGATATATTGAGGGAACATTGTGAAGGATAAAGTGAGAGGGATGAGGAGAAGGTGAATGGGACCTTCAGATCAGTTGCAGGGCTGACATCCATGAAAAGAAAGGGATATAACAAGGAATGAGTAGGAGATCTTCAGACTGCAGTACAGCTCTGAAAGTCTTGGCCTGGCGTGGGGGCTCCCTGTGCAAAGATTGCCTGATACATTGACTACCCTCATGCAGAAATTATCTGGCTCTAGTACTCATGCCATACTCAGTCACTGACTAGAAGTGGCCCAAAGGATCTGTGGCCTCAATGTGAAACTCACCGAAGATCTGAGGGTCAGGCATTCGGAGGCTGTCAGTCAAATCTCTTTCTCACAGCAGCTTCTCTTGGAGGGAGATCTGAGAAGCATAGCTTCGTGGCAACCATATGGACTTATTTCAAATATATGTACTCTTGTTGAGCAATATTGACATCCGATATCACATATCAATCATTAAACATTTCTTCTTTGATGTCTAAGCTTTTAGGCTTCTCCATCATAACAGTCTTATCTATGGAGAAAAGCCAAAGGAGTAGAAGATGGCTATTAATGGGAAGAAAATGGAACATTTTTACTTATTCATTTACTTTTCACTTACTTATTCATTTTTATTTCTTTGTCTGCATTCTACTATAAAATATAAGTACCATGGGGGCAAAGATCTTGCTGTTTTGGTCACCATTGCATCCCAGTATATACAATGGAGCCTAGACCATATGGAGCATTCATTTAGTATGTGTTAAGTGACTAAGTGACTGAATATGTATTATGTATTACCCCAAATTGAGTTCTTGGGAGATATCTTTAGGTCTGTGAAGTCTCAGAATGAAAATCACTTTTGTATCAGTGCTCCTGCAGCCTTATGTCCAGAGGGGTTGTAATGTATGACAGCAACCAGTACTGACTTTAAGAGCTCAGGCTTGGTGGAGAATTATTTTCGTAATTATTAAGATAGAGGGTTCAGAAGAAGTGGGTATTAATGTGTTAAATTTATTGAGCACATACACAATGGACTAAAGAGTTGATACAAACTACCATGTTTTAATTCTGATGAAATCTCTGTAAATTTGAAAAACTGAATAGACTTTAACATTCAAAATAATGCCAGATGGAAGAGTGGGGTGGGGAGATATTTTGGGGCAACCTGTCAGTTTGATGTTCTTACATCACTTTATCCATCTATTCTTTAAAGCTTGCTCCCATTACACATGATATAGTGACTGCAGAAACAAAAGCAGTCGTATTATTCCTCAGAATCTTGAAAATCTAATGCCAAAATAAGTGAAAAATGAGTTTAGAGATTCTAAAACGTGTCATAAGTTGAAAGTGTGAATTCTTAGTTGTTTACTATTCACTTCATGGAAGTTTTTGTATCATTGGACATGTATAATTGTTTTCCTTGTTGTTACTTTTTCTTATTGCTACTTTTCATTATGGGTACATAAGTACAAAGCTATGCTGTTCTCAAGATCCAGTCTGTCTTTTTTTCTGTTTGTATAGTAAAATGGTATGACATACTCCTTATGTGATCTTTAGTCTGGATAACTTCTTATCCTGAGTAAAGTCTCTGAACCAGTCACCGGGGCTCACTACTTGCTGTGGAATTACTGGAGATACCTCATAGAGCAGCTTTAGTGGACACTCTTATGCAGGCACTAGCAGTTCTTAAGTGCAATAAAAAAAAAAAACACAACGTCTAATGCATCACTTGACATCCCTCACAGGCTACCATATCATATTATTTTCAATTATTTGGAGGTAATGTATACAATATTATATACCTTTAATGCTGTTAACCCTGCAATAGCTAAAGAGCTCAACAGAATACCGTTCTAGCCCAGAAAATATTCTGCATAATTGAAGTTTAATTATCTAAATAAATTTTTGTTCACCTCATTCACTTGAAATATTGCTAACATACCAGATTACATTATCTCTTCTAATTGGTAAAGATGCTTGGTAAAGTACCATTTCTTCTTTGACAACTGAAAATACTGAAGGATCTTCACGTCATTGGTCTGAACATCAGTTCTCTTTTTATATCACAAGAGATAATGACATAAAAGACACAGAATTGACTCAAGACTTACCAGAGGTCTACAGACTCCTTGAATAAGTTTTTCTTTTCTTTCCTGATAGCAGGCATCAGAAAAATATTAAATGTTCAAAATAGCTGAATTGTTGTAAAGAAATCAAAGATTTTAAAACAGTATGTTTAATTACCATATAGCACAGATTCAAAATAGGATTATTCTAAATGTTTCCTTTAAAAATTAAAATAAGATTTGTTTTATACAATTTATAATTATTAACAATTTTTTAGATTCACATCTATTTTATATAATTTACTAAAACTGTATATGTTCTCAGGCTGTCCATTGAGAGAGGAAGTGTCAATTCAGGGCACCATCTAAATGTAGAGGCTTTATGAGGGCTCAGGAAATTAAAACCATCCAAGGAATTTGAAACTTCAAAAGACAATATACAGAGTCTGAAAATGTCCATATCTTGGTATGGTTGCATAACATTGCATCCTCTAGTGACTGATCATTGGAATTCACTACATTGAACTGAAATCACCACAGTTACTAGGCAATGCTAACATGTGTTAGATAATGTATGTATACAGTAGATTTCCCTTAAAATGATCCAATTCAGAGAAATTCAAGTTACCAAGAGTACCAGTAAGTATATAAAGGTGATCATTCGTTCATTCATTTAGCACTTATTGAGTATTCGTTGTATGTCAGATCTTCCAAAGATGAATGCTTAGACCTTAGAATAAAAGATACATAACTGTCCTTTTTCTCAGTGTTAGAATAAGTCCCATGATAAACAATCAAACAAATACTACAAAAAAAACATTAGACAGAGGATGACTGAAGTGTGAAGAATGTAGAAGGTGAGAGGACAACATGGAGGGATGTATCTCACGCTCAAATTATTTCCTATCAGGAGTTTGATTTTGAAAGATGATAATTGTCACCATGGAACAAATGGGGAAGAGCATTTCAAGAAGAAAGTTCAAATAGTTTGTTACAATAGGAGGAGTTAGGGTACAGTTGGAGAGGGGAGAGCTGTGAAAGTTGATGTGGTTAAAAGGATAAGATGATCTTAGGTCACGATAATACATTTAGACTCTACCTCTTGTGTAACGTTCAGAGTCTTTTTTTATCATTCTATATTACAGGATAGAGTCTCTCTCTCTCCTATCTTTATGTTTATGTCTATTTTACCTCTTTAATAACAGCTTTATTGAGATATATTTTACATACCCCCACACAATTTATCTACTTAAAGTGTGTAATTCAATGTTTTAAATGCAGTCAGAGAGTTGTGAAACCATCACCACAATCAAATTTGGAACATTTTCTTGAATCCAAAAAGAAAATCTGAGCATACTGGCAATCACTCCTTCTATTTCTCCCCAACTGCTCCTACCCTGGGCAACCATGAATCTATTTTATGTATTTATAGATTATCATATCCTGGACATTTCATATAAAAGTACAAATATTCCTGGACTTATGTTGTAGCTATGTCCTGATAAACCCATCCTAAGTTGAAAATATCGTAAGTCAAAAATACATTTAATACACCTAACCTACTGAACATCATTACTTAGCCTAGCCTACTTTAAATGAGCCTGGGACACTTACATTAGCCTACCATTGGGCAAAATTATCTAATACAAAGCCTATTTTACAATAAAGTGTTGAGTATCTCATGTAATTTATTGAATACTCTACTGAAAGAGAAAAAGAAAATGGCTGTCCTGGTGCAGAGAGGTTGTAAGTATCTTAGTTGTTTACCCTCATGGTCACGTGGCTGACTGGGAGCTGCCACTGGCTGCCACTGCCCAGAGTCACAAGACAGCATCCTACCGCATATCACTAAGCCAACAAAAGACGAAAATTCAAAATTCGAAGTACATTTTCTACTAAACGCATACTGCTTTTGCATCATTGTAAAGTCAAAAAATCTCAAATCAAACCGTCATAAGTTGAGGACCCTCTGTAATCATAAAATGCATGTTCTTTTGTGACTGGCTTCTTTCATTCTTATGTTTTCAGGGTTCATTCATGTTGGATCATATTCTATTATAATATTCTATTATATAATATAGTACATTTATGTATCTATTTACCAGGTGATAGTTGAGCTGTTTCTATTCTGGAGCTGTCATGAATAACACTGCTTTGAAAATCTGTGTACAAAGTTTTTAGCTATATGTTTTCATTCTCTTGGATGTATAACTAGCAGATGCATTACTTGGCAATATCCTAACTCTTTGTTTAGCCTTTTGAAGATCTACTTATTACCAAATTAGCTGTACCATTTTACATTCCCACCATCAATGCATGAAAGCTTCGAATTATCCACATCCTCACCAACATATATAAAAATGCTTTTTAATTGCATCCATCTTAGCGGGCATTAAGTAGTATCTCTTTACAGTTTGATTGCAAATATTTGATTACTAATGATGTTGAACAAATTTCATGTGCTTATTGAGCATATGTACACATTCTTTGGAGAAATTTCTCTTCAGTTATTTTGACCTTTTTTGAATTGGGTTAGTTGCCATATTATTATTTAATTATGGGTACTATTTATATTTTAATTCAAGTGATTTGCAACTAATTTTTCCTATTCTATGTTTTTACTGTATTAACGATGTCTTCTGAAGCACAAAAGTTTTCAAATTTCATAGTTTATCCATATTTTCTTTTCATGCTTACGCTTTTGATATTATATCTAAGAAGTGATTGCCTAATCCAAATTTATGAAGATTTATCCCTATGTTTTCTTCTAAATCTTATGTAGTTTTAGCTTACATTTAGTTCTTTGGTCTACTTTGAGTTTTTTGTTGTTGTTTGTTTTTTCATATGTGATATGAGAAAGGGGTTCAACTTCATTATTTTGTGTGTGGATATCCAGTTATCCCAGCACCATTTATTGAGAAGATTATTAATTCCTTCTCATTTAATTATTTTGGATGTCTTGTTAAAAATCAAATGTGAGGGTTTATTTGTGGACTCAATTCTATTTCATTATATGTTTACCACTATTCAAATACCATACTGACTTGCTTATTTCAGCTATGTAGTAAGTTTTGAAAATAGGAAGTGTGAATACACCAATTCTTTTGTTATTTATCAAGATTATTTTGCGATTCTAGGTTGAAAGGATTTCCATATGAATTTTAAAATCAGTCTGTCAGTTCCTGCCAAAAGTCAATCTGGGATTTTTATATGGTCATATTGAATCTGTAGATTTATTTTGGGAATATTGTTATCTTAACAATATTAAGTCTTCCTACCCATGAACATGGGATGCCATTTCTTTTATTTAGGTTTTCTTTAGTTTCTTTCAATGATGTTTTTAGTTTTTAGTATACAAGTTTTCATTTTTTCATTTAAATCTATTCTTAATTATTTTTTTGTTTCTGAGATATTGTAAATAAATTTGTTTTCCTGATTTCACTTAAAATTAATCATTGCAAGTGTATAGAATACAACTAATTTTTTGTAACATCGAGCTTGTATCTTCCAACATTACGGAACTCATTTATTAGTTCTTATAGTTGTTTTAGTGAATTCTTTAGGACTTTTTACATTCAAAGTCATATAGCTGAAAATAGAGATAGTTTTACTTATTTTTTACAAAATGGATGAAATTATTTTCATTTCCTTGCCTATTCTGGCTAGAACTTCCTGTATAATGTTGACAATATGTGGTGAGTGAATATGCTTCTTTTTCTTGATCATAGGGAGCAAGTATTCAGTCTTTCACCATCGACTGTGATGTTAGCTTTGGATAGTTTTACTAAATTCTCTTTATCGGGTTTCAGAAGATCTATTGCTAATGGTTTTGAGTATTTATCATTAAGGGATGTTGGATTTTGTCAAATATTTTTCTCTATCTACTGAGATAATCATGTTATTCTGTCTTTTTTCTATTGGTATGGTATATTACATTAATTTATTTTAAGATATGGAACCAATCTTGCATTACTGGGATGAATCTCACTTGTCTTAGTGGATAATCCTTTTAGATGTCACTGAATTTAGTTTGCTGGTATTTTGTGGTGGATGTTGTATCAATATTCATAAGTGATTTGGTTTATAGTTTGTCTTTTCCTGTGTTATATTTTTCTAATTTTTCTGGTAGAATAATGCTGGCCTTTATATAGTAAGTTGGAAAATATTTCTTCCTCTTCTATTTTTCGGTAGAGTTTCCTAAGAATTGATATTAATTCTTCTTTAAATGTTGGGAAAAATCTACTATCTTGAGTCTGGGTGTTACATTTTTATTGCTAATTTAATCTCTTACTTTTCATGTATTTATTCCAAATTTCTATTATTTCTTGAGTCAGCTTTGATAGTTTTTGTCTTTCTAGGGATTTGTCCATTTTATCTAATATGTCTAATTTTTAAATTATCATTTGTACATAATATTCTATTAAAATTCTATTTTTTTCCTAAGGTTGGTAGTAATGTCCACTTTTCCATTTCCTATTTTTGTAATTTTAGTCTTCTCTTCTTTTTCTGTTTAGATTAGCTAAAGTTTTGTTAATTTTGTTGATTTTTTTAACAATCTGACTTTTGATCCAACTGGTTTTTTTCTAGTCTCTATTTTTGCTAATTTCCACTCTAGTATTTATTAATTCCTACCTTCCACTTCTTTCAGCTTTAGTTTTATCCTTTCTTTTTAGTTGCTTGCGGGGGAAGTTTAAGTTATCAAGATTTGTCTTCTTTTTTAATACTGGATATAAATTTGTCAGTAAGCACTGCTTTTACTTCATTTCATAAGTTTTATCTGTCATGCCTTCATTGCTATTAATCTCACAAAATTTTTTAGTTTTCCTCATGATTTCTACTTTTCCTCAATGGTTATTTATAAGTGCATCTTTTAGCATACTTTTCAATTTCTCAAATTTATTTCTGTTATTTTCCAGTTTAGTTCTATTGTGTTTGGATAACATACTTTGTATAACTTCAATCATTTTCAATTTACTGAGGGTTAGTGTATGTCCTCACATAAGGCCAATTATGGAGAATATTCCGTATGCATTTGTAAAAACTGTGTATTGCTCTGTTTTGGTGGGGAGTGTTCTATAGATGTCTGTTAGGTCTACTTGGTTTACAGAGTTTTATGTCTTTTGTTTTCTTGCTGATATTATTCCTACTTGTTCTATCCATTACTGAAACTTGAAGTCTCCAACGATTATCATTGAATAGTTTTTTTTTCCCCTCCATTAAGTTCTTTAACTTTTTCTCCATGTATTTTTGGGTTCTGTTAGTAGCCCCAAAAATATTTATAATTGTTATATATTGCTAACGGTTTGACTCTTTCATCGCTATAAAATGTTCTTCTTTATCTCTAGTATTATTTTTATTTTAAAGTCTCTTTTGTCTGATATTAAAGTCACTCCAGCTTTGTCATGGTTGCTGTTTTTCTTAATGTGTATATGTTACAAACCAAAGAAAAGTTGTTGCAATTAGTAGTCTGTATAATTTTCTGTCTTTTAAAGCAAAGAGAATAAAGGAGAGCAAGTTTATATTTAAAGGTTTGTTATATTAACTTTCCTATTTAACATTTCTAGTTATTTTTATTTGTTCCTGTTCAGTTACCAGATTCAGTTACCATCTGGTGTCATTTACTTGCTCTATACAGCTTTGCCCCGACCCACCTCCTTTCTGATTTTATTGACTTATATATTACAGGCCTGCTAATACAACTATTTACTTGTTTTCTAGTATAGTTGTTTTATAATCAGTTAAAATAATAAAGCAGAAAAGTGTACATTTATACAATCTTTCACAATTATGTAATTACCCTAACTGGTGCTTGTTGTTTTTTGATGTGGATTCAAATTGCCGTCTGAAATTATTTGCTTTCAATCTGAAGATCTTCCTTAAAAATATTTACTATAAGTCTGCTCTGTTAATTTCAATTTCCTTTAGTTTTTGTTTATTTGGGAATGTCTTTTCTTCACTTTCATTTTTGAAAGGCAGATTTGCTAGATATAAGGATTCTGGGTTGACAGTTCTATTTTTTCTTTCAGTGCTTTGAATATGTCATCTGACTGTTTTCTGCTACACTATTTCTAATGCAAAATAAGCTGTTAGTCTTATTGAGACTATCTTGTATACGAGTTATTTTCCCCTTGATACTTTTCAAGATTTTCTCATTATCTATAGCATTCAGCATTTTTATTATTATAGGTCTTTTTGTGGATTTATTTATGTTTATCCTATTTTGAGTTTCTTAAGTTTGCCCACTCTGTAGATTAATGTTTTTCGTAAAATTTAACAAGATTTCAGTCTTTATTTCTTCAATTTTTTTCTTTTTCTTCTCTCATTCTGGTACTAGATTTTGCATGCATGTTGGTGTGCTTAATGGTATTTCACACGTCTTTCTTCTTTGTTCTTCATTCTTACTCCTATCTATTTCTTGGATTGTATTGTCTCTAACAATCTATCTTCGAGTTCATTGATTGTTTCTTTTGCCAGTTCATATCTACTTGATCTGAACCCTTCTAATGGATTTCTTTATTTTATTTGTTGCATTTTTTTAACTCTAGAATTTCCATTTGGGTCTTATAAAAAATAATTTCTAGGGAGCTGGCCCCATGGCTAAGCAGTTAAGTTCATGCACTCTACTTCAGCAGTTTTGGGTTCACTGGTTCATATTCTGGGCAGGGGCCTATACACCGCTTGTCAAACCATGCTTTGGCAACATCCCGTATAGAAGAATTAGAACAACTTACAAGCAGGATACAAAACTATGTACTGGGGCTTTAGGGTGAAAATAAAAGGAAGATTGACAACAGATATTAGGTCAGGGCCAATCTTCTTCACCTTAAAAAAAAGAAATCTCTCTCTTTATTGGTGTATTCTATTTGGTAAGACATCATCATCATGCTTTCTTTTGCTTCTTAAATGTGAATTTCTTTAGATTTTTGAACATATTTATGATGGCTGCTTGCAGTCTTTGTCTGTTAAATCACTGACCCTCTCAGAAGCTGTTTCTTTTTCCTGTTTTTGCTCTTGCATATAGATCATACTTTCCTGTTGGTTTGAACGTCTTCTAATTTTTGTTGAAAACTGGACATTTAGATATTATATTGTAGCAGCTGTGGATACTGATTCCAGGCCCAATTCAGTGCTTGTTATTGTTGATTTCTGTTTACTTATTTGTTTGATGACTGGATGGATATTTTAGTGATGTTTACCTACCTCATGATGGGAAGCTTTTAATGTTATTCCTCAGAGGGCAGAGCCTTAGACATGCACACAGTGGCCTGGGGCGACAATGTTTTTGGCAAGGCTCTCTCTATTTTTCTGATTTCCCTGAAAACTTGTGTGTCTGTTGATATTACACCCAGGTGTTGACCTTGACTTAATATAGGTTCATTGCTTTGTTGTTTTTAACCATACCTTGGGCCACAATTGCTCTACAGTCTGGTCCAATTAAACCTGGGCCTATTTACATGGGTAAGTTGCTAGATTAATTCTTTGCCCATTTAAAAGATCTTCTAATTGTTTTATGTTTTATTTCTTACATATAATTCTTTGATCAATTTTGAGTTATTTTAGTAAATGGTGTGAGGTAATATTTCATTTCATTCTTTTGCACGTGGATATCCAGTTGTCCCAACATCATTTGTTAAAATGATTATTTTTCCACATTGAATGAACTTGTCCCTTATCAAAAATCAGTTGGCAATATACACATGAGTTTATCCTTGAGTATTCAGTTCTATTCCATTGAATTCCAGTATCACAGTGTCTTGATTACCATTGAATTTTAGTAAGTTTTGAAATAATGTAAATCTTCTAATTTTGTTCTTATTTTCAAGACTATTTTGGCTATTTTAGGTCCCTTGAATTAATAAGGATTTTAAGATTTACTTGTCAATATCTGCCAAGAAGTCAACTGAAATTTTTATGGATTGTGTTGAATCAGTAGTTCAATTTGGAAAATGTTGTCATCTACCCAATATTCTACTCTTCTGATCCATAAATGTGGGATGTTTTTCTATTTATTTATATATTATTTAATTTATTTCAAGAATATTTTGTAGTCTTTAAGGTATAACTTTTTCCTTTAAAAAGAAAACTCCTAAGTATTCTACTTTGTTGATGCTATTTTAAAATGAATTATTTTGTCAATTTTTTAGTTTACTTATCGGCAATGTATAGAAATATAGTTGATCTTTTGTATTGGTCTTGTATCCTGCATCCACGCTGAATTCATTTATTAGTTCTAATAGTTTTTCAGTGGATTAGGAAATATCTGTTTTACAGCCTGCTTTTCACCCTAGGCAAAATCTCTGACCCAGGGCTTTAGACCTGGGATGGGGACAATGATATACTTCTCTCTCAGTTACTGCCCTGACTTAGGAGATAAGTGCTCAGTGAAGAGGGGAACAGCTTGCCTCTCCTGGCATGGAACTATTGCCTTAAAAGCTAGGCAAGAGTGATAGGGGCCTCACTATTCCCAGTGTTGTCATGCCTAAAACACAAGCTCCCAATCCACAACCTTCAGGGAAGAAGGAACCCCCCACCTCTTATGCCCAATAATTAGCCTCAGCAAAAGGTACCTAAGAGTAGGGTTAGAAATGCTGAAATCCTGTTACTCCTAATAAGGACACCCTCCAATTGGCCCTGGGGGTAGAGGGAGCCCTGTGTTCTTGGCTGCTCCAGTCTGGAATGGACTTTCTGCCTTGCTGAGCTGGAGGTAGGGTAGCAGGAAAAGGATCAGTCTTGGTTAAAATACACTGACTTTCACTTTTCTTAGTGAATTGTTATATATTTTCTTTCTTTCATTTTTTGGTGAGGAGGATTGTCACTGAGCTAACTAACATCTGTGCTAATCTTCCTTTATTTTGTATGTGGGATGCCACCACAACATGGCTTGAAGAGTGGTGTGTAGGTCCATGCCTGGGATCCGAACTGATGAACCCTGAGCTTCCGAAGTAGAATGCATGAACTTAACTACTATGCCACTGGGCTGGCCCCTATAGATTTTCTTGAATAAATGTTTATTCATTTTCTGAATGCCCTTAGAATGATTTCCAGAGGCTTCATAGTTTTTTTTAAATATTATTTTTATTAGTTTCACCGGGGGAATTTTCCTTGGTTCCTCAGAGGTGTTATGGTAGGGGTCAATATTCTACTCTTGATTTTTGATAGATATAATATTTTCAGCTAAAGAAGTTCTTTTCTACTCCTTTATTACTAAGAATTCTACAGCAAATGGGAATGAACAGTTATCAAATGTTTTTCTGCACCTAATAAGATGGTTGAACATTGTCCTTTTAAAATATTTTTACACTGAAGGAAGAAGACACTCTCATTATTGATATTTGCTATGATATTTTCCTTTGAAATTAAAAAAAAAAAACCTCACCCAGTTTTGCTAGGTATAGATGAATATATAAAAATAATCACATTGTTATTCAAAATAAGGTATAGCAGAAAATAAAGTTTTAAATAGATACCATTTACAAAGTGACAATTTAAAATGCCTGTAAAAATCTTAGAATATATGTCCATGAAGTTTAATGAAAAATTATAAAATATTACTAAAAGCATTAAAGACAATCTAAATAACTGAAGAGATACAGCATTTCCATGATTAAGAATAATTAACTTTACAAAAATCTTAATTATCCCAAAGTTAACTTATCTGTTGGGAGCAATTTTAACGAATTTCCTAAAACAACTGTGAAAATTGACTAGCTAATCCTAAAGCGATAGGGGACAATATTAGTTAATATAAATTCAAGTAAAAAGAAAGTGGTATCAAACTTAACAGAGAAGTGTATTAACACCATTGTCAAATGCATAGTTCCATGAATTAATGGAACAGGAACATATTAAGTAGGAACTTGATATTTGGAAGATGTTGCAATGTAGAAGATTAGGAAAGCATGCATCATTCAATAAAATTTACTGATGTAGTTTTCTGTGTGAAAAAATTCTCATATTCCTGAATCCTACCAGACAAAGTCAATTTTAGATGAGTTAAAATATAAATGTGAAAGGCTAATTTTTTTAACGTTTTGGAAATCAAATATTGGAAAAAAATGTTCATGACTTCTGGAAAGGAAAATTTTTTTAAATAAAATATCCACACGTATAAATTATATTCATAGTAAACTTGAATACATTAAAGAATTTATGTTTTCAAAATATATGAGCAACAAGACAGTACATTTTGGGGGAGGATGATTGAAAGAAATACATCTGACCAAGGACTAGTTCCAAGAATAAATATAGATCCCCAACATTTATATTTATCAAAAATAACTAAAGGCCTTCTAAAAATCATTTGTAGAAAGATAAACAGTCCATTGGAGACATGGCTAAAAGAAAGAAGCAAATACACAAAGGAAAATGTGAATAATTAGATGATGTAAATTAAAACTACAACTCGGTACTATTATTCACTCATTAGGTGGCCATAAATAAATAAATTAAACAAAATAAATATCCCAATAAAGTCGAGTGTTTTTTAGGAGGGAAGAAACAGGGATTGTAATACATTTTTGATGTGAAGTAAGTAGGTAAATGCATTTTGAGAAAAACAATGGCATTAACAAATCTGAAGTAGCACACTTCCTAAATGTAATTCCACTCTTTGATCTATGTCTTAATGAAATTCATGCACAATTATAGGGAGATGTTCAAAAATATTTTCGGTAGCATTGCTTGTAAGGGCCAAAAATAAAAAGTCCAACAAAGTCAAACAACTACCAATGATAATTAAGTTATGATATTGTACAACTTGCATGATAAATCTAAAACAGTTTTAATAAGTTGATTTATAGTCTTAAATTCATACTGGAAATAATGTTGGAAATCTACGCTTTAGGCATCTGTCCTAATGAGGTAAAAAACAACAAAAAACAAAGCTAAAAATATATAGTATTATAAATGTTTTACAAAATGCAGAAATTATTGACGTAAAAAGACGTAAACTAGAAAAATGCATCAACAAAGATAAAAGTTGGTTCTTTGAAACATATGTAAAAATTTGATAAATACTGACACAAAATAAAAAACAACAATTATCAATATTAGAAATGCATAAAGGGATACTGCTATAGATTCTACAGATAAAAACATATAATGAGAAGATATTTGGAACAAGCTCCATATTCATAACTTTACTTACAAAAATTGATAGAAGAAAAATAAGATAAAAATCTTTCTATATATCAACAAATTATTAAATAAAATTACAAAAAATATATAGACATATGGATAACTTGAGAGATTAATTGATATACTTCAAAAACTATCTCCCCAAAACATCAATATAAACATATATACATATAATAGGCCCAGATAACTAATGAATAATCTTTCAAGTAGTTAAGGAAGAAATAACACTCATCTTCAACAAACCCTTCAGTAAATATAGAGAAAATGCTTCCTAAACCTTTTCATGAGGCCAGCATAACTTCAGTACCAAAATCTGATAATCTTACAAGAAACGTGATCTGACAGAACAATTTCTCTTATGAATATAGATACTCCTAATTAAAATATTAGCAAGTCAAACACAGTGACATATGAAAGATACTATGTCATGTTCAATTAGAATATATTCTAATAATGCAAGCTTGGTTTAGAATTTGAAAATCAATTAAGGGAAATCACTTCATTAAAAGGAGAATGTAGAAAAAGTGTAATCATATCTTGATAGATGCAGAAAGAACATTTGACAAAGTTTTTTAAAACATTTATAATAAAATTTTTAATATACTGGCAATACAACAGAATTCTCTCAATCTGACCAAAAATATCCAAAAAAGATATATAGTCTATATCATACTGAATAGTGATATATTGAAAATTTCTGATGAAATTGAAAGCCAGTCACATGTCACAGCTCCCTCCCTTGTATTTGGTCCCAATATCACAAGGAGGCAATAAAGAAGAAGAAAAAAAAAAGAGAGAGAGAGACAGTTATAAGGACTGGAAATACTTTAATAAAACTTCCATTTATTTGTAAATAACAAGATTGTATATATAGAAAATTCAAAATAAACTAGAAAACTAGAACTAATAGAATCATCAACTGAATTAGTAAAATCCCCAAGCACAAAGTAGATACACCAGCAATAAACAAATAAAAAGTAAAACGTAAATATTAGTACCTTTCCAATGGCATAAAAACTGCAAATACTGAAAAATAAATCCAAAAGTATGCAAGACTTCTAAACCAACACTTCAAAGAGTTATTGAAAGAAATTGAGAAAAACATACAAAAATGGAGGAATGTACCATGTAAATAGATTGGAAGATGCATTACTCTAAAGAGATTACTTCTTCCTGAATGAATTCATAAATTCATTAAAATTCCAGTGGAAAAAAACAACTAATTTGGCAAATTTATTCCAAAATTAATGTGAAATGCAAAATATCGTGATTAACCAATTCACTTTCCTAAAACAAAACAATGTGAGAGGACGTTCTTTATCATATAGAGATAACTATGATAAAGTCATAATAGTGTAATTACACAGTGTGGTATCAGCACCAGAGAAGAGGAATAGAAGAATAGAATAAAATCAAGGTCTCAGAAATGACTCAAGCATCTGATTTAGAGTAAAGTTTTCACAAAAAGGCCTTTTCAAAAAATAGTGCTAGGTTCATTTGATAGCCATATGAAAATAAATTGGTAGTTGGGAGTAATGGAAAACATGCTAATTGTATATTTTACTATTGCTTTATGCTATAAAATCCTGATAATCTTTTAAGATACTTTGCTATAGATTAGGTGAGAGATAAAAATGAATCCACACTAAGGCACTGAAATGAAGAAAATCATGCCAGTGAGTCTCAGATTAGTGAGTCAATAATGAAAAATGGACTTCTTAGATAAAGTTAGGTTCAGAGTTAGGGAATTCAAGGAGGCCTCAGCAACAATGCTAGAGAGAAGAAGGGACTCTGATGCTGTGTTAAAGGTAAGCCCTCCATTTGCTTTTTATAATGCAAGTAGTCAGATTCTTAACATACATAATAAATGTTAGAACAAGAACAAAATCATAGGGTCATATAAAGAAGAAAGAACCACATGAGGGAAACAGGCAGGATTTCCTAGAATAGGTAATATTTGAGCCAAATTTTGAAAGGTAACAAACAATTAGGAAGTCTAGAATATGATGATCAAATGGAGCATCATACTGCAACCATGGAATTGCGACAATGTGTTCAGAATTAATTGCTGGATTTTTGATAGGAGTTGAAACTAAAGAGGAAAGAAGATAACAAAGGGCTTGTTTGTCATACTGAGCAATTTGAATATTATCAAAAATAAAGGGGGTCATGCATTATCCTTGCTACAATTTTTAGAGTCTTTTATTCTGAGCAAGTTTTCTCTTGGTCCTGACCCTCATGTAGTTTGTTTCTGCTCTTCATATCCTCAGTTGCAACAGTCGACTTCCCCTAATGGACTTGCTCTGGACTCTCTCCTTGGCTTGTTCAGACCAGACAGCTTTGGGTAGACAGCTGGCTCATTTTGGTCCCAGTGAATTCACATTGTTACTCTTATTGGGTGTAATTGGTTGAAGTTTAGGTAAGGTATATGACTTGATGGTGGCAAGTGAATCCTGCCGCTAAGTGGTATAAGGAAATAGGTTTAAGGATAACCTAAGACCAGGAGATCAGTATTCTTTTCTCACAAAAAGGGCTTTTTTGATCACTAGGATCAGAATTAAAGCTGAGCATATTTGTATCTCTCTCAAAAAAAATTGTTGACTTACTTTCCTCATCAGGAAATTCTATAGTTACCACACCTGGGCATCGTTGTGCCCAGGAGAAAGTAATTTCGGAATTTGTTCAGATTCAAGTGGCAGTGGGAAAGGTTATAAATAAGAAATGGTTTGTTTTGATGTTTGCTGTACCTAGGCCTGGACATCAGTTTCAGGCAAGATATCGTGTATTACACATAGATCATGCAATAAGGTAGATAAATAGTATATAGCTTTAGTCTGACTCTGATTCACTGAAATCTTTTTTTTAAAACTACAAAATAAAAAATAAGCAAAAATATCCCAGTATCCTCTCTTCTTTATGTGCCTAATTAGAGTTACTCAAGTTGTTTGACAACAGTGATTTCTCTGATCCAAGAAAAGACATAATTATCAAGATAGTCTCAACTTTCTTAATCTTTTCTAATTGAGAATATTAATTTTATTTTAAGAGTCTCAAATCCATTTCGTATTTAATGGGGTGATACATGCCTACAGAGTGTTAATATTCTCCTTCTCCTTTGAGGATATTACAAGAAGAAATTATGTTATCATACATAGAAAAAAAACTTGTAGAAATTATTAACAGGCATTGGGATAGAGTAGGATATTAATGAAAGTGATTTTTTGAGAATTATTTTAAAAAATGTTTACTTTCCTTATAAGAGTTAGATGAAGACTTCTGAATACCAGTTATGTATCTAGCATAGACCTGTATCTTTAAATTATATATGTGATTTTCATGATCTCAAAAGAACTTGATATTTGATAACACTCTTTTTTTTATTGAGATATAATTGACATATAACCTTCTGTAAGGTTAAGGTGTACAATACATTGATTTGATATACTTATATACTGCAATATTATTACTACTTAAGTGTTAATTTGCATATCCATGCATTCAGGTGATTATCATTTATTTTTTATGGTAAGAATATTTAAGATCTAGCCTCTTAGCAACTTTCAGGTATAAGACATTACTGTTAACAACAATCACAATGCTGTACATTATATGCCCATAACTTATTTATCTTCTAAGTGCAGGTTTATACCCTTTGACCAACATCATCAGTAAATCTGCAGCAGAATTATGCTGTTGGTTATCACAAACAGCCACATAAGCGATACTCCATGCAAATGAAAAAGAAAAGAATGCTGAAGTAGAAATATGTATATCAAACAAAATGGACTTTAGAACAAAAACCGTAACATGACACAAAAAAGGGCATTTCATAATGATAAAGGGAACAATTCAACAAGAAGATACAATACTTGTAAATAATAATGCTCCCAACATAGGAGAATCTAAGTTGCATAACAAAAATACATAAAGCAAATATTAACAGACATAAAAGGATAAATTGATAGTAACACAATAATATTAGGGGACTTTAACACCCACTTATCTCAATGGATAGGTCATTCAGAGAGGAGATAACTAAGGAAATATTGGCCTTAAGTGACACATTAGACCAGGTGGACTTAATAGATATATACAGAACATTCCATCTAAAAACTGTAGAATGAACAATCTTTTCAAGCTCATGGAACATTATCCAGGATAGGGTACATATTATGTCACAAGTCTCAAAAAATTTAAGAAGATTGAAGTAATATCAAGCATCTTTACCAATCACAGCAATATAAAACTAGAAGTCAATGACAAGAAGAAAATGGAAAAAGTCACAAATATGTGAAGATTAAAGAAAATGCTACTGAAAAACTAATGGGTCAAACAGAAATCAAAGGAGAAATTAAAAACTACCTGGAGACAAATGAAAATGAAAATATGATGTACAAAAATTTATGGGATATGGCAAAAGTGACACTAAGAGGGAAATTTATAGCAATACAGGCCTATCTTAAGAAACAAGAAAAATCTCAAATAAGCAATGTAACATTACACCTAAAGGAACTAGAAAAAAGAAGAACAAACACATCCTCAAATCAAGGAAATGATAGAAGGAAATAATCAAATTAGAGCAGAAATAAATGAAATGGAAACTAAATAAGCAATAGAAAAAAATCAATGAGACTAAGAGCAGCTTCTTTGAAAAGATAAAGTAAAATGAGAAACATTTAGCTAGACTCACTAAGAAAAAAAGAGAGAAGGCTCAAATAAGTAAATCAAAAATGAAAAAGTGGAAATTACACTGGATACGACAGAAATACTAAGGATTATAAGAGAATACTATGGAAAGCTATATGCTAACAAATTGGAAAACCTGGAAGAAATGGATAAATTCTTAGAGTTATACAATCTTCCAAAATTGAATCAAGAAGAGTTAGAAAATCTGAATAGACTGATAACTAATAAGGCAATTGAAACAGTAATCAAAACCTCCCAAAAAACAAAAGTCCAGGACCAGTCAGCTTCCCTAGTGAATTCTACCAAGTATTCAAAGAAGATTTAATATCTATACTTCTCACTTTTCCAAAAAATTGAAGAGGAAGGGACACTTGCTAACACATTTTGTGAGGCCAGCATTACCCTGATACCAAAACCCGACAAGGACAATGCAAAGACAGAAAATTAGAGGCTGGTATTGCTGAAAAAATAGATGCAAAAATCCTCAAAAAAATTTTAGCAAACGAATATAACAATACATTAAAAGTATCATACATGATGATCAAATGGAATTTATTTCAGAAGTGCAAGGATGGCTCAACATCTGCAAATTAATCAATGTGATACATCACGTTAACAAAATGAGAAATAAAAATCACATGATCATCTCAATAGATGCAGGGGAAGCATTTGATAAGATTCAGCATCTATTTATGATAAAAACTCTGAATAAAATGGGTACAGAAGGAAAATTCCTCAACATATTAAAGTCATATATGACAAACGCACAGTTAACATCATATTCAATGGTGAAAAAATTGAAAGCTATCCCTCTAAGAACAGGAAGAAGACAAGGAGGACCACTTTCACCACTCTTATTCAACATAGTATTGGAAGTTCTACCGAGAGCAATTAGGCAAGAAAAATAAATAAAAGTTGTCCATATTGGAAAAGAAGAAGTAAAACTTCACTCTTTTCAGATGACATGATTTTATATATAGAAACCCTAAAGAATCCACCTGTTAGAAATAATAAGTGAATACAGTAAATTTGAAGGGTACAACATCACCCTACAAAAATCTGTTGTTTATGTACACTAACAACAAAATAGCAGAAATAGAAATCAGGAATAAAATCTCATTTGCAACCACAACAAAAAGAATAAAACACTTAGGAGTAATTTAACCAAGGAGATAAAAGACCTGTACACTGAAAACTATAAAATGTTGTTGAAAGAAATCTAAGAAGATGCAAAGAAATGGAAAGACATCCCATGCTTCTGGATTAGAAGAATTAGCATGGTTAAAATGTCCATGTTACCTAAAGCAAATCTACAGATTCAATGCAATCCTTATCAAACTCCCAAAAACGTTTTTCACAGAAATCAACAAAGAATCCTATAATTTATATGGAACAACAAAAGACCTCAAATAGCCAAAAGAAGCTAAGGAAAAAGAACAAAGATGGAAGCATCACACTCCTTGATTTCAAAGTATACTATAAAGACATAGTAATCAAAACAGCATGGAACTGGCAGAAAAACAGACACACAGATCAATGGAACAGAATTGAGAGCCCATATATAAACTGATATATTTGTAGACAGCTGATTTTTGACAAAGGAGCCAAGAGCATACAATAGAGAAAGGAAAGTCTCTTCAATAAATGGTGCTGGGAAAACTGGACAGCTGCATGCAGAAAAATAAAAATAGACCACTATCTTACACCATACACAAAAAAATAACTGAAAGTAGATTAAAGACTTAAATGTAAGACCTGAAACCGTAAAACTCCTAGAAGAAAACGTAGGTTGTATGCTCTTTGACATCAGTCGTAGCAGTATCTTTTTGAATATGTCTCCTCGGGCAAGGGAAACAGAAGAAAAAATAAACAAAAGGGATTACCTCAAACTGAAAAGTTTCTGCACAGCAAAATAAACCATCAGCAAAACAAAAAGAAAGCCTACCAATTGGGAGAAGATACTTGCAAATCATATATCTAATAAGGGGTTAATATCCAAAATATATAAAGAACTGATACAACTTACCAACAAAAATACAACCTGATTAAAAAATGGCAAAGGATCTGAACAACATTTTTTCCAAAGAAGATATACAGATGGCCAACATGAAAAAATGTTCAACACCACTAATTACTAGGGAAATTCAAATCAAAACTGCAATGAGATATCACCTCTTGCCTGTCAGAATGGCTGTTACTAAAAAGAGAAGAAATAACGAGTATTAGAGAGGAGACGGAGAAAAGGGAACCCTTGTACTCTGCTGGTGAGAATGTAAACTGATGCAGCCACTGTAAAAATACTTTGGAGATTCATCAAAAGATTAAAAATAGAAGTACTATATGATCTCTCTATTCCACTTCTAAGTAATTATTCAAAGAACATGAAAACTCTAATTTGAAAAGATATGTGCACCCTTTTGTCCATTTCAGCATTATTTACAATAGCCAAGACTTGGAAACAACCTAAGCATCCATTAATGGATGAATGGATAAAGAAGATGTGGTATATATAAAAGCAAGGGAATACTATTCAGCCATAAAAAAGATGAAATCTTACTATTTGCAACAACATACATGGACCTTGAGGGTATCATGCTAAGTAAAGTAAGTCAGACGGAGAAAGCCAAATACCATATGATTTCACTCATATGTGGAAGATAAAACAACAACAAACAAACACATAGATACAGAGAATAGACTGATGGTTACCAGAGGGGAGGGGAGTGGAGGGAGGAAGAAAACTGTGAAAGAGTACATTTGTATTGTGATGTATTGCAACTACACCTTTGGTGGTGAACATGATGTAGTCTATAGAAAAGTCAAAATATGATGATAAACTCCTGAAATTTGTATAACGTTATAAACCAATGTTACCTCAATAAAAAAATAGGTAAGCCCTCAGTCTAAACCTTATATCATATACAAAAATTAAATCAAAATAGACTTAAATGTCAAACAAAACTATAAAAATTTTAGAAAAAAACATAGAAACAAAAAAAAGAAGGAAATCTTCTGTATTTAGGGCCGTGTGTAGTATTCTTAGACTTGACAGCAAAGTGCAATACATAAAGGAAAAACTGATAAATTGGACTTCATCAAAATTAAAACCTTGCTGTGTGAAAACCCATGTGAAAAAGATGAAAAGACAAGCCACAGAGTGTGAGAAAATACTTGCAAACCAGATATCCTACAAAGCACTAGTATATACATTATATAAAGAACTTTCAAAAGTCAACTGTAAAAACATTTAAATAACTGACAATACCAAGCTCTGCTGAGAATGCAGAGCAACTGGAACTCATACACATTGCTGATGTGATTGCAAAATGGCCCTGCTATTTTTGAAATCAGATACACAATTACTTACCAAAGTTAAATGAATATTTACCATATGTGCCAGCAATGTGACTCCTAGTTATTTATCGTACTGAATAAAACCTGTACATGAATGAGGCTTTATTCATAATCACCTAAACCTGGAAACAATACAAAAGCCTTTCAATTGGTAAGTGGTAAACAAACTATGATACATCCATACAGTGGATTATCACTCAATAATAAAAAGGAGCAAAATAGTGACACACACAAAAGCATTGAAGGATCACAAATGCATCATTCAAAGTGAAGGAAGTCAGACTCAAAGGCTATAAATGGTTTCAGTCTGCTTACATAGCATTCTGGTATAGGTAAAACTATCAGTGGTTGCTTGGGGATAGGAAATGGAGAAATGATAGATCACAAAGGAGCACACAAGAAATTTTTGGTAAGTATGTTCTACATCTTGATTATGCTTATTGTTAAATGACTGTATGTTTTATCAAAATTCTCAGAATTGCACAGTAAAAAGGTGAATTAGTGTTTAACCTTTATTTAATAAAAAGTATAAATAGTACCAAAAAATGAAACGCTTAGGAATAAACCTACCAAAAGATTTCTCTTTATTAAGAGAAATAAATAGTTATATATAACTTGTACAAGGATTAGAAGTCTCAAAATTGTTGTGTTCACTCTCTAAATTGATCTATAGACTTGACTGAATCCTTATCAAAATCCTAACAGGCTTGTATTTTAAAATATATTTTAAAACTTATTTGGAAAGCCTAAGATCTGAATTAGCAGAAATAGTCTTGACTACAAAAAGCTAAGTTGGCAGATTTATACTACTTGATTTCAAGGTTTACTGTAAAGCCATAATAATCAAATCAGTTTGACATTAGTATAGAAAAACCAGAAATAGATTCATATGTATATGGGCAACTCATTTTCAGCCTTTATACTGGGATAATTCACTTGGGAAAAACAAAAACATTTGTATAAATATGCTAGAAAAATTGTTTTGTGTTTTCATTTGAATATTGGTACTGTCTTCCCTCCAAGAATTATTTTGAAATGGATCATAGACCTAAACGTAAAATCCAGCATCATAAAGCTTCTGGATATTTAAAAAGGAGAATTGTAATTTTATAAATAATGATTTCATGGACAGGTCGTAAAAAAGAGAAACCATAAAAGATTAAAAAACTAGGTTGGTCAAAATTAAAAATTCTGCTTACAAAAAGACAGCAGTAAGAATATAAATAGGCAAGCTATTATCTGGGAAAAGTATTTGCAGTAATATATGAAAAAAATACTTTTATCCAGAATATATATAGAATCTTTATGAATCAATGATGAATAATTGACAACACCATATTAATAGGCAAAATAATTGGATTTTTTACAGGAACAAATATACAAATGGCCTATAAGCACATGAAAAGACACACAACCTCACTAGCAATCAGGGAAATGCAAATTATAACCACAATGGCATTTCATTTTCCACCCACTAAAATGGATAAAATTTTGAAAAACAAAACAAAAAAATACCAATGACAAATATTGCTAGGGGCATGGAATAACTGAAACTTTGATATACTGCTGTTGGGGACAAAAAAGACTTCAATCATTTTGAAGAACTATGTGGAAAAGTTGCACATAAATCTACCTGGTGACACAGTGTTTCACTTCCAAGTACTGACTCAACAAAGTGCAAACATATGTCCACAAAACAATTGGTCTGAGACTGTTCATAGCAAGTTTAATCATGGTAGATTCAAGTGGAAAAACAATGTTCTTCTGCTTTTGAAAGGGTAAATGAATTCCGTTACATCCAGACAATTGAATACTTCATAGGAATTTTTAAAAATCTAACAAATCAACTCACCACAGAGATGAATATGAAAATGTTATATTAAGTGAAAGAAGCCCTTCAGGCACAATAGAATACATATGATATGATATCATTCATACTAAATAAAACTAAAAGAAAAATTAATTGATGGTAATAAATATCAGATAGTCACAGGAGGACAGTTAGTACTGACTGGAAAGGAGTATGACAAAACTTTTAAGGGGGATGGAAAGATTCTCTCTGTCTTTTTTCTTTAATTGGCACCTGAAGTAACGTCTGTTGCCAATCTTCTTCTCCCCAAAGCCCCCCAGTACATAGCTGTGTATTCTAGCTGTAGGTCCTTCTGGTTCCGCTTTGTGGGATGCTGCCTCAGCATGGCTTGATGGGTGCTAATAGGTCCACATACGGATACGAAGCCTGGGCCCCCAAAGTGGAGATTGTGAACCTAATCGCTCAGCCAAGGCGCCAGCCACCCTAGGAAACATTCTATGTACCATTTTTGATAGTGGCTACAGAGTTTTATGCAATGGTCTAAACTCCTTGAATATAAAATATTTAAGATCTGTGCAATTTAGTTTATGTTAGTTGTATGTCAATAAAAAATACAGTGTGGTAAGTACTATGAAGCTTTGGGCAGGGAGCTGAAGCAGACATAAAAGGGTAGCTCAGCCCAGGCCTGGAAGTATTGGTATTGGTTGTCACACTGTGGGGGAACTAAGCTGAAAGTGGGAAAGTCGAATGTTGAGCTATGTGTGCATCTCCTTTTTTATTTTGCTTTGAGCTTTTAAATTGTTCCAGTTTATTTTCAATTATGCCAAAAGGAAATAGAGAAGGTTCTTTATCCTTGCATAGATTGGAATAGAATGTGCTCCTGAGGCCCAAATAAGAGCTGGAAGATGTAACATATGAGGAAGATCCTCAGGGGCTGTGTGACCAAAGTGTGGTCCCAGGATCACATCACCTAGGAGCTTGCTCGAAATACAAATTCCCAAGTTTCAACCCAGACCTGCTGAGTCAGAAACTCTGCGTGCCTAGTCACTGGTATTTTAAACATAGCCTTCAAGTGACTCTGCTGTACACAGAGGTTTCAGAATTGGTGCTCAAAGGGAAAGAGTATTCTCAGGGGAAAGATGGTCAAGGCTACAGGATTCAGTGCCTCTCTGTAGTGATTGGCTTCCTTCACGTTCTATCCTAGGAGATTAGGATTCACTTATGTGCTGTAGGTCTGAAGTGGCCCTTAAGGATTTATATTCTAATAAATCCCCATGGAATGTTGATGCAGCTGGGCAGACACCACACTTCGAGAAGAACATATTATGATTAGAGACAAAAAGTGTGCTTATATAAGATCAGGGAAGCTTCCCAGAGGAGCTGATACCTGTGGGAGCCTTTGGAGAGGTAAAGTTTGGACCACAAATTTAAGGAGATTTTTTTTTAAGTAATAGCAGATAATAAGAAGAATGCAAGCTGGTTAAAAACTACACAATGAGTTTAGGGTTGTAAATTATTAGGATGATGAGAAAAATCAATGAGAATAGAAAAGAGATCTAATCTGATATCAAGATGCTATTGCACAGTAGTACACAATGAAGGCTGCAGAGGAAAATGGAGAGGCAAGCTGATCTGATGCCAACCCTGATATCAGTTTCCCTACTTTAAACCCAGCATATATGGGGTTAAAACCCAAATACTCATCCCCTGCTTTCTACTTGGCTTCCTGGCTCCAGAATCTACTATCTTCCATGGAGACAGACACAGCCAAGGACAAGCACCTGGATTCATTCTCGCCTCCCCACAAAGAGACACAGGCTGGTGGGAAAGCTGCTGACCAGCAAGGTCACAGGCTCCCTCCTCTCTGCAAGTAGTCTCAAGGTCAAAGACAGACTGGTGGGAAAGCTCCAACCAGCAAGGCCATATGCTCCCCCTCCCCTACCTAAAACCCCCAAATAATAACCCTTCCTTTTAGTTTTTTGGGGAGGTTGGGATTTCAGCGTTCGTTAGCTGCTCTCTCTCCTTACTCAGCGCTGTGCAATAATAAAATTCTGACATTCTTCCACTACCCCTGGTGTCAGACATTGGCCTGCTGCGCAATGGGTGAGCGAACTCATTTCAGGTTCAATATCAGATCTGCCAGAGCACATGCTGATAGTCTGTCTTCTAACTACTTGGTTCACAAAATGACTCTAAACTCCTTTGGAATTGACTTCCTGGCTTGCTGCCCTGTAAATTGATCTTAATCCACATTTTGCTAATCTCTAAAGTCACTGTAGTCTCTTCATCTCTTATGTATATATCTTGGTCTATCTTTGTCACCTAATTTCCTTTTACCACTGAAGGAATTTATTTAGTGTAATACACATTTCAAAGCCATTTTACCTACCTTAGCAAATTTTATCCTGACGACTTCCACTGATGTATTGCTCCACTCTCCAAACGGGGAAACTGACGCTCAGAGGGCTCAAGTGTCCCAGCCAAGGTCATAGGGGTTAATAGAGACAGAACTGACTCCCAGGAAATGCTCATTATGTTCTTGAAATGTTAATCCTTTTGATATATCCTGGCTTCAGCCCTGCTTTCTGGGAAGTCAGTGGAAGAAAGAGGAGATCATTCTTAGACTCTTCCCAAAATATAACTCTTACTGTTTGTCACTGCCTTTTAATTTTCCCCTGCTGCCTCCTATTACTCTCCTTAGTAACTGCATTATTTAACTCTATTATATATTTAGGAGTGCAGTATGAGAGATGTCATAGAAAATAAAGTTTTATTATCCACAGGATGAAAGTACACATGTATATTATGTGCAGAGACAGATGCACAATCCAGAGTAAGATGATGCCCCCAGGGGGTCTTTTATCTTCTGCCTGAGCTCATATTCTTCACCTTCTTTCTTTTCTGGCTTGGGTCTTGCCATAGCTATTTATGTCATTCTGATCTCCACGTGGAATGACTTCACTTCTGCATTCTGCTAGGGGATAAAGTGAGGGCCATTTAGAGAGCAGCATTACTGTGTCCGATGTCACAGAATCAATTTCTCAGAAGGAGTTAAGATCAGGAATCACTTAAACATTTCCAGTTCTACGGCTACAGACTGCATCCCTTTCTAGAGTGGTCAACATCTAGACCAAATCCAAGGTGATAAAGTTGGTAAGTGGCAGAGTTTAAACCGGAACCCTGGGGCTGGCCCCATGGCCGAGTGTTTAAGTTCACGTGCTCCACTTCAGCAGCTTGGGGTTTCGCTGGTTAAAATCCTGGGTGTGAACCTAGCACCACTCATCAAGCCATGCTGAGGTGGTGTCTCACATAGCACAACTAGAAGGATCTACAAATACAATAGAATATACAACTATGTACTGGGGGGCTGTGGGGAGAAAGGAAAAAAAAATACAAAGAAGATTGGCAACAGATGTTAGCTCAGGTGCCAATCTTTAAAAAAAAAAAAAGGAAAAAGGGGAACCCTACAATTGCTAATCTCTAGTTGAAGTTTCTTTGCATTTACCTCTGACTACAGGAGTTAATTTGGTCCTTGATTATTGAAAGTATAATAAGGCATTCCATATGATCATTTTTGGCCAGTGGTGACAAGGTGACTCTAGGCGAGAACAGACTATGCTAACATTCTACATATAACTTTGTAGCAACATCTTGGTGTCATACTTTTTCTCTTTTGATGATCTTTTGACCTGCTTACTTTTATGTATACAAGCATTGATCCCTGGCAAATAGTTGTTACACAATAAATATTTGCTTACCCATCCTTTCTTTTTTTTTTGACAAATATTTATTGAGCACCTTTTTGTGCTAGATACTGTTTTAGCCACTGAGGATAAAACACTGAAAGAAATAAGGTTTTTACTCTCTATATCCTAGTGGAGAAGTCATTTTAATTAAATAAATGTATAGGTGAATGAATGTTACTAAGTGTAATGAGAACATATAATGGGAAGTTTGGCAACATGTCATTTACTGAATGTCTAAATAAGTGAATATGTGTCTGAATGAAATAAGAAGATTACCTTTTAGCTCCTAATAGGTAATAAAATAATGATAAATGTAGGCTGTAAAGTCAATATGGAGTTAAATAAAAGAATATGGTGGTAATATCACTGTAGTAGGCAGAATAGTGCCCCCAAAGCTGTCCAGGTCCCAATCCCTGTAACTTGTGAATATATTATCTTACACTGCAAAAGAGACTTTGCAAATGTGATTTAAAGTTAAGAACCTTGAGATGGGGAGATTATCCTAGCTTACTTGGGTATGCACAATCTAATTGCGTGAATCCTTAAAAGTGGAGAAACTTTCTTGACTATGGTAAGAATAAGAGATGTAACAACAGAAGCAGGGTCATGTAGACGGTGGCATAAGAAGAACTCAAACTGTTGTTGCTGGTTTTGAAGAGGGAAGGTTCCACAAGCCGAGGAAGGCAGGTAGGCTGTAGAAGCTAGAATAGGTCAGGAAACAAATTCTCCTCTAGAATCTTGCGAAAGAGCATGGTCTGTTACTGCAGACGTTTCAATTTTAGCCTAGTGTGACCGGTATTGGACTTCTGACGTGCAGAACTGTAAGATAGTATATTTTTGTTGTTTCAAGCCAATAAATTAGTGCTTAATTTGTTTCAGCAGCAACAGGAAATTAGTATAATCACCACTGACGTGATTATGAGATCAGTAGAACCAGAGCATCGTTATTTTCACTTACTCCCATTTGTCCTGATTTTTCTTTCTTGATAACACTATATTCTTTCTCTTCCAGAAGGATTTAACTTTGCAGGCCCACAATCGTTTCAGAAATCTTTGGGGTAGACACATCATATAGATATGTTGAAACTTTGTGTTCCTCTTCTCACCAGAAACGAATGCTCTTTGTGAATACAAGATTGCTGGCATTAAAGCTTGATGAGCCCCTGGCCACACTTTTATTTGAGAACTAAAGTGTTTGAAAGTATTTCTTTTTATCCCAGTTTGACTCTCAAAAGTAATTGTTTTTGTTAAAAAATAAAGAAAAAATTTTCTTTTCTCTTAGTAGTAGTGCATTACATTAAAAAACAACAAATAAAACACCTATTTTTCTTTTACTTAATATACTTGGAAAGTTAAATTTCCAAAATACTTTTTTCTATCTGCTGTGCATAGCACAAGATGTGTAATTCACTTACTTATTTGTTTGTGTGTTTAATGTTCATCCTTTCTCATGTTTTTGGAGAATATTCACTAAATACTAAAACTTAAAGAGATTAACACATGACTTGGACTTGAAAAATTATGTGTTAGTGTAACAGAATCATACACCACCAAAAAGTATTAAGTAGTAAAGTAATGTGCTTTGTTTCACTTAAATCGTTTCTTTCTCTATATTTTACACAACAAATATGAACTTATTCTTACTGAATACAATAAATGAAAACTTTGTGAGACATTTTATAGGTGTTTCCATGTTCTATTTATTGCTGGAACTAAACTACTCTTTATTGATTCTCTGATGAAAACTGTTTGGCCAGAATGCACACACTCAGTTCATAGTCATCATGTAACATATATATTGCCTAGAGTTGTCTTATTTTCTCAAGATGAATTAGGGTATGTTCTGATATAAGGATACCATATGAACCTAAGACTGGCCCAGACACTCCTGAATATAACCCTGTGGCCTCCATACCCTGTTATATACCTTGATGGACAAGTCACAGTTTGTACCTGTGAGGAGACTGATAGAACTGTCTGATTCCTTTCTTCTCATCTCTTTACATATCTATCCATCTATTGTACAGCATCCAACCTATTGTGCACCCTTTTCTATTTTGTTGAGAATTGCTGAGATAATCATCTTCCCAGGGCCCAGATCCTTATAAGTAATAGATTCTTTTTAAGAAGATTGTCATTCTTTGGGCAAGAATTGTCCCTAAAGCAGTGAGAAACTAAAGGCTTTAGACTTGTTGCTGTCTAATGCAAATTATTTGTATCAATGAAAAGGAAGCAGTGCTGGTGCAGGCACGACTATCTCACTCTCCTTATGCGCCTGAGCAGACCTTCCCTGAACACCTGGTATCCTCAGTGGGATTAGGCTGTCTGGTCCTGCCTGCCTGGTCACTCCCAGTAAGAGGCTCCGAGTCTGATTTTCTGGTCAAACCTTAGGCAAATGAACATACGATAAGTCAGTACTCTAATGTACTCCTGGGACCCACTGATGGAAGTGCCTGCCCACCTTTGGCCAGAAGGAGAAAGGTCTCAGCCTTCTGAAGAACCCTTTTTTCCACCTTCAACACTATTAAAAGCTGCCTGGAATGAGTGAGAATCTGAAACTTTACTGCTGTTCCCTGGCTACTTAACTTCTTCATTTTCTGGTAAGAAATAGAAGGCAGCTTTAGCATGTATTTGGATTTTTTTTTCAGCCTCTGAGTGCCCATAGAAATATGGGCATTGGCCATTGTCTTTCATTACACAAATAATCGATGCTCATTGAAAAATATTTATAAAATGAAAAAAATTATATAAAGTAAAACACAAATCACATTTACCTAAATCTCTAAAAGAGATTATCACTATTGCCATTTTGTTCTATTTCCCTCTAGATTTAGATCTATGAACAATGTTTATATACACCCACACACACATTCACTGGAATTTTCTTTGGTCCATGAGTTCCACGCATAAACCAAAACTTAATTGTAACATTGTGGCATCTTAGTGCTAAAGTTGTTTTTGCGGGGAGAGGGCAGTGATCTCACATCAATCATTTAAAAATTATTAAAAGATGCTAAACTCCTGTAATGGCTGGAAGCCTAGGTGAATCAAGTGATTGAAGAACACACTGGGATTGTTGCTGAGGATTTGGGATCATTGGGCCAAGAGTTAATTGACAAAATGCTGAAATAGTGATGAAATATAGTGAATTGTTCAATTCCTCACTTCACTATGGTTTACCTCCAGCAACGGAATGGAGAGATAGACCCCATTAAAGATATCAGTAAGGTAAGAGACCTTGAGAAAGTTGTCCTTCATTATGCTCCAGATTGATGCATAGGATAAAAATAGGTCCATGCCGGAACCAATGAAAAGCATCATTAGACTTCAGATTAAAAAGCAGAAGACCTCATGGGTTAAATTAAAGTGAACGGCTTGAGAATGTTAATGGCTGGTAAACTTTAAGAGGCCTAATATGAACCATAAGAAAACCTGATACTCAACTCTTGATAAACTATTGAAAGCTAGATAGTTTTTTCATATTCTTTCTCCTGCCTTTTCTGTTTCCTATCAAGTTAAGCAAGTGACCCTGTCAAAGGATTAATTAAAGTTTATTTCTTCTTCATTTGGTCTTTTACATTGGCCCCTGTGTGTCCTGATGATTGTTCCAACTTCCAGGAGCTCACGTGTTCTCTTTGGTATTTTATTTCTTAGGTCAATTCTCTTCTAGAGTTTTATACTTTCTGAGCTCCTGCTGTTTGAATTCTTGGTGTTGTTTTTGGTTTTTCCTCAAATCCAATGTACGTGTCTGTATTTGCAAGTTATTTTTGTAAATCATCATGAGCATCATCATAATGTTTGCATATCTGAACTCCTCTGGAATCTTTTTAAAAAAATTGACTTTTTTGGAGCAGTTTTAGGTTTATAGAAAACTTGAGTGGAAGGTACAGAGAATTCCCTCATATTCCTTCTCTGCATTTCCCCTATTATTAACGTCTTGCATTAATGTAATACATTTGTTACAATTGATGATCTAATATTGATACATTATTATTAATTAAAAGCCATAGTTTGCATTAGAGGTCACTCTTTGCATTGTACATTTTATGACATTCGACAAATGTAAGGTGACATGTTTCTGCCATTACAGTATGATGCAAAATATTTCCACTACCTTAAAAATCTATGCTCCATCTGTTTTCTCCTCTCTCCCTCCTCCAGAATCTCTAGGAAGCACTTATCTTTTTACTGTCTCCATAGGTTTGCCTTTTCCAGGTGCCAGATAGTAGGCATCATACAGTATATATCCCTTTCAGATTGGCTTCTTTCGCTTGGAAGTATGCATTTAAATTTCCTACATGTCTTTTGTCAGTTTGGTAGCTCATTCTAGCATCTCTTTTCATCTCCTCAGTTCCTGAAATACAATGAATTGCGATTCAGTTACCTCAATAGCAAGTTTTCTTAATCTTCTGATAATTATATCAACCACGTTCTGAGGTTCACTCTCATAATATCTCTTGAAATAAGTTTACCTTCCCCAATATTCGTTCTCTATTTTTTCTATATTTTTCTCTTTAGAAAGCAAGAAGACTGCCTAGGGTTTTTAAGTTATTTGTTTCTATTTGATGCCGTAGAAATTGGATTAAGCTACCACCTCCTTAGAAAAGCTGTTTAAAGGTTATCAGATGTTGGAGAATATCTTTGAACTTTCCTAATAAGCTTTAACTCATTTCCTCCACAAGGGAGGTAACACTTGGCTGAGAATAAACAAGGCCAAAAGTTCAACTCTGTTGGCAAAACAATTGCTCTTCTCCCTAGTGCCTGCAGACTACAGCAGCCTGCCATCAAAGTCTGCTGTTCGTTTAATCAACATGGTAACCAAAAAACCCTGCCTTCATGGCAAGCAGAAATGAGAGGAAGTGTACAGAGCTTGTTTAATTAATTAGAGAACAGGATGTCATTTATCCCATCAGCATCAGTTACTCTAAAAAACAGACATCACCTTCTTATGGCATCAGATTGTAGAAAGACATGTTGTGTGAAAGATTTTCTCAAGAGGCAACTTTTAAAGACAACCTTAAACCGAGCTGTTAATTAGCATTAAAAGAAAACCAAATAAGTAACTACATAAATAAAACCATAAAACAAATAAGCAAAGCAATCAACAAATAACAAAGCTTATTTGTTCATGTCTAAATTGGATCTAGTAACAATGATTGAACACAAAGTTTGTAAGGTATCTATGTGTGTGATATACGCTATCTCATTTAATCCTTAAATAACACAGGCAACATTATCCTTTTTTTGAGGGGAGGTGGGAAGATTGGCTCTGAGCTAACATCTGTGTCCACCGTCCTCATGTGGGGCATCTGCCACAGCATGGCTTGATAAGCGTGAGTATGTCCATGCCCAGGATCCGAACCGGTGAACCCCTGGCCGCTGAAGTTAAGCTGAATCTCAGAGATTATAAGTTTTTTTCCTGGTCACAGGCTAGTAAATGGGTGTGTATTTATCCTTTTCACTCTATCTTCTACAGTCTACTTTCACCTTCATAAAAATCTGTACCTTGATCAGATATGCTTCCTTACTGGCCACTAAATACACATTGTGCATTTCAACTGTTATTTTTTCCTACACTTATTGAAGAGAATTTTTCAGCCTCTACTAAAAGTTGGGAGAAGTCTGCCATGAGTTATCTCACATTTTTTATTATCTTTATTTACTAGACACCCAATGCTATACAATTTATTTCATATAATCTCATTATTAATACTAAAAGGTAAATATGATTAATCTAAATTTTAAGGATCACATGTTTGAGATTCCAAAATTAACCTGACCAATATCACAGAACAAGTTGTCTAAAGCAATTCATTTTTGTCTTAGTCTTTTCACTATCCAGGCTACATCAGTGAAGTCATATTGCTGAATATCTCACGTATAACCGTTAAAATAATCCCATTTATGTTAAGCTGCATAGTTTTAGTTAGAAGGATATTTTGAAATTGAATTCTATGTTGGATGTTTGGACAATACTCATGGAGCACCCTGTATTCACCACACTTTGTGCTAGGCACGGAGGACAGGGAGCATATGTCTGGTAATCTTTGTGGCCCCCAAGAAGCTCACCATTCAGCTGGAAACAGAGGCCTGGGAATAAATTGCTAGAGTGAAGTGGGATAAGTATTAGGGAGGATATTTATTTTAAATTCTACCATTTTAGTAGGAAAGAAAGTGATCAAATCTGTAGGTTAAGATGGGACAGTGTGCTGTCCAGTGCTTCTAGGGACAATAAGTTTCTAGTCCCCATTTGTATTCTCATCACTGGCCATGCTAGATGGCTTCGAATTCCTTGAATAATTTACCCCATTGATTCATGCCTTTAAAAAGATGCTACTTCAAGCTGAAATATCTTTCTACCCTGAAACTAGTTCCCTGCAGGAACCACTTTAAACCTATCTCCTTTTTCTAGGACAAATTCTTTGCAGACAACCTCAATCCCAATTCAGTGTTGGTTCTCTGTGCTTCCACTGCATTTGGTAAATAACTTCATCATGACACAGTGACACTTCTTCAATGTTTATTTCACATAATATGGACCCCCACTAGACAGCATAATGCTTGGGTATGAGATTTAGATGTTTGGATACTCCCTGACCTATAACAGTTCTCAGTGAATTGTTTGAAGAATCAATCAGTCAATACAGGAAAATCTTTTCACTAGTCTCTTTAACTGTTTTGGGTTTTTTTCGGCTTTTTCCATTTATTTTTCTCTTTAGTATGCTCTTATTTTTTAAGAATTTTTTCTTAAATTTCAGAAAGTAAGTAAAATAATGTGACAAAAGCCTTGACATAAAATGTTGTTTTCATATATTCTTTATAGGTTTCTACTATCTCTAAATAAAAATGTTATTTCCATATTTTCTCAATGTTATTTTTGCATAAAATAAATGCTACACTGCAGATTAAGTTAAAATTACTATAGACTTCAACCATAAAACCTCATCCCCAGAGCCAATGACTAGAATTCATTTGGTTTTATTTGAAAATACATTTTCTATATCTATGAAACAATATTGAGTCCATTGTATGCGTTTGTTTGGTCAACAATTTATTTGCTCATCTCTTCTTTTAACATTTGTACATTACATGCATCTACAACCTTCTTTATGTTTTATCTTAATATATGAATATACTACATTTAATTTATATCTCTTTCTCTTGTTGGGCATTTAGTTGCATATTAGTGAAGATAATCTCAGTTCTACTGCAAACGTATGAACCTTGAAATAGCATTTCTTAACATAAAAGAGGTTTATTTCTGGTTTACCTAAACTCCAGTGTGAGCCAAGGAGCCCTCAACCATCTTTTAACAGCTCAATCTGGAAGATGTCTCTTCCAAATCCACTGTGGTAGGGTAAGAAAAGGATAGAGAAAGCACACTGCTTATTTTCACCACTTTTGCTTATAGTTGATGGTCAGTAATCACACGAATTTAATATACATGTAGGGGATTCTGGAAAATATACATGTGCATATGGAATATTTGGACTCAGCTCTAAAGTGTATCTAAATTGTCGTTTTATAGTGCTGTGAACACTTGCTCTTATATGTTTGGGCTCACATGTGAAAGTTTCTTTGGGATGGAAGTAAGATTTGCTGGTAGGGTTTTGCATATTTTCTATTTTGTTGGAGCAGACATATTGTTTTCTTATATAGTTATGATAAATTATGTTGTTTAATTAAGTCCAAAGCAACTAAACTGGCATTTTGACATCCATCTTTCTATGTTCATTGTCATACTTCCCAGCTGTATTCAGATCAGCAACAGAAGATGAATTTATTTTGTTTTCCATGGAAACTCCTAAAATTCCTGTGGTCCCCATAAATTTATGATTTTTTTGAGGGGAAGGAACTCTTTATTCTTTTCTTGGCTCATTTCAATGCGAATATTGTATTTGTTGAGATTAGTATATCTTTATAATTCTTGGTTCCTTTCTTTTACTACTTTTCCAGAATTTTTTGCTGTTCTTCAATATTCAAAATTTTGTTGGAATATTTAATCAGTGGTGTCACATTGATTTTATGGGTTAAAGATAATTTCCATCTATTAAGTGATAAATTTTGGATATAGTAAGATCTATTTCCTTCAAATGAGGGTTAAAATTTTCTCTATAAGATGTTGAAGTGATTTCTTAAATCATTTAATATCAGTCTTTCTTATTTCACAAAATGTACACTTAAAGCTATAAATTTACTTCAAAAGGCATTTTAGATATGTGAGACTATCTTTATGTGTTGATTTCATAGTCATTCAGTTCTGAATCTACTAATTTTTGTTGTAAGTTCCTCATTAATCTATGAGGTATTTAGAGTGGCGTTATTTGCTTTCCAAATATTTTGGCATTTTTGTCCCTCTTTTACTATTTATTTATAAATTCATTGCATTTTAGCCAACAAATATGCTTTCTTTGATTCATACTCTTTTGAATTATTTGAGTTTTCCATTAGATAGTCATGTTTTATAAAAGTAACTGGTATTTTTTGAGCCATTTTCTTACCGCAATTTTTTAGAAATTTGATTATGTCGCGTACCTTGGTGTGGAATTTTTTAAATGATTTTTTGTTGTTGTTCCTTGTGGTTTGTTGAACTTTCTCTGATCTATGGTGTTGTATGTTTCATCAAATTTTGGAAATTTTCATTCATTATTCTTTCTGATAGAAAGATAGGTAGATAGATATAGATATAGATACATAGATCTATATAGAGAGATCTATTTATATATATCTCATATGGCCCTCTATTTGGGGGACTCCAATTATACATACATTAGTGTCTTAGTCAGTTTGAGATGCTATAAGAAAAATACCATAGACTGGGTGCCTTCAACTGGAAACATTTATTTCTCACAGTTCTGGAGGCTGGGAAGGTGAAGATCAAGGAACAGACAGATCCAGCGTCTGGTGGGGGTGTACTTCTTAGTTTGAAAACTGTCCTCGTTTTTAATATCCTCTGTGGTGGAGAGAACGAGCTCTGGTCTCTTCATCCCCTTATAAGGGGACTAATCCGTTCATGGGAGGTCCACTCTCATGACCTAATTATCTTCCAAAGGCCCCACCTTCAAATCGCAAATCAAATTGGGGATTTAGACTTCAACATATGAACTTTTGGAAGACAAAAACATTCAGTCAATAGCAGTTAGATATGTTAGGTCACCTGTTAATGCCCCACAGGTCAATAATGCTGGTTCTTTTTTGTTTGTTTGTTTTCTGGTCTTTGTTTCTCTCTGTTCTTCATTTGGATACTTTGTTTTGTTACCCTATGAAGATGCAAAACAAAAGGAGGAAACTCAAAGTTCACTGTTCTTTTCCTTTGCAGATTCTAATTTGCTATTAATCACTTCCAGTGGATTTTTTTTGTTTCAGCTGTTGTGTTTTCAGCTATAAAGTCTCATTCAGTTCTTTTTTGATAACATTTGTTTCTCTTCTCTTCATGTTCCTTTTTCTTTATATCATTGAACATACGGATCATTTTCATAATTCTGTGTTAATGTCCTTTTCTGCTAATTCTATTGTCTCTGTAACTACTAAGCCATTTTCTATTGATCAGTTTTTCTCCTGGTTTTAAGTGATGTTTTTCGATTCTTTATTCTAATACTTTTGGATTGGATGTTGGACATTGGGAATTTTGTATTTTTTGAATCTTGTATTCTTCTAAAGGGTGAAAGAATATTGGATTTTTTTCTGGCAGACAGTCAATCCCACACTTTTGGATTGGGTTAATCCTTTTGAGGTTTCTTTTTAAGCCTAGTCTGGGTAGAACTAGAGTAAATTGTACTCTAGAGCTAATGTAGATTTCCTTCAAGGCATGAACTGAAGGCTCAGCATATTCAGTGAAGTCTATACACTTTGGCTGAAAGAAACTCAATTCCTGGCCCTGTGTGACTTTTGAGAAGTGTTCGTTTTATCACTCGATATACAGACAGTCCTTGGCTTATAATGGTTTGACTTACAATTTTTCAGTTTTAGGATGGTCTGAAAGCAGTACACATTCAGTAGAAATTGTACTGCGGATTTTGAGTTTTGATCTTTTCCTGGGCCAGCAACATGCATCGTGATCCTCTCTTGTGATTCTGGGTAGCGGTGGTGAGCCATACCTCCCAGTCAGCTACATGATTACGAGAGTAAACAACCAATACACTTAAAACCATTCTGTGCCATACAATCGATTCTGTTTTTCACTTTCTGAACAGTATTCAATAAATTGCATTAGCTACTCGACTATTATAAAATAGGCTTTGTGTTAGATGATTTTGCCCAATTGTAGGCTAATGTAATGGTTATGAGCATGTTTAAGGTAGGCTGGGCTAAGCTATGATGTTCAATAGAGTAGGTGTATTAAGTGCATTTTCAACTTATGATATCTTTTACTTACAATGCGTTTATTAGGATATAACTCCATTGTAAATTGAGGGAAATCTTTAATTATTCTTTCTTTGGAAGTTGTTCTGTTCAGTCTTATGACATTCCATACCATGCATGTGCATACTATACTCAAGGAAAGACTCATGTGCCCTTATGTAGATTCCCATAGCTTTAGTTCCTAGTTCTCTGCCTCTCTGAACAATTTCTAGTTGCCTTGGCCTCTGCAAATTCCAAGCCCTGTTTCCTCAACTCAGTGAGATTTCCAAACGTGATTTGAGTTCCCCCTGACTTGTGCTATAGAATGGAAATTACCTCCAGTTAGAAAGTCTACACCTGTAGTTTGGCTCCTTCAGTTTGTTTCCCTTTCCCTGTGAATTACAGACCTATGCTGCCTATGCTATAATGTCTGAAAATAGGTATTTCCTATATTTTCTCCTGTTGTCTGGTTATTATAGCACAAGGGTAATTTTAGAACATCTTATTTCTTCATGGCTAAAGAGCAGAAATTCTCTCAAGTGTTTTCCTTTCCTTTTTAATGATGGCTATGTATTCTGTTAAGCATATTTTAAAGATTTTTATTTTTTCCTTTTTCTCCCCAAAGCCCCCCGTACATAGTTGTATATTCTTCGTTGTGGGTCCTTCTAGTTGTGGCATGTGGGACGCTGCCTCAGCGTGGTCCGATGAGCAGTGCCATGTCCGCGCCCAGGATTCGAACCAACGAAACACTGGGCTGCCTGCAGCAGAGCGCGCGAACTTAACCACTCGGCCACGGGGCCAGCCCCTGTTAAGCATATTTTAAAATATTTGACCTTTTATTATGTGTTTAGCACAGAGTCGTGGAGGACCATGTGATGCTTACTCTTGTGTCTTCATCAGAATTCCCAGACTACTCACTCAAATCTTCTTCTTTCAAAAATATGTTAAAGTACTTACTTGAGTCACCAAATTAAAATTTATATGTTATGATGAAATAGCACTTTTCCAGCTATAAGTTACAAATAATGGGAACCCAACACAAATTATATTGAGCAGAAAAAACTAAATTAATGTTTATGCAAATATTCAAATTTTTGGTTTTAAGTACTGCTGGGTCCTAGGACCCTAAAAGAATATTTCTCTCTCTCTCTCTGTCTTTCCCTCCCACTTTGTTCTTATCTATTGACTCTATTCATTGGATTTGATTATTTTCTGTAGCCACCCCAACATAATCAGTCTGTTAAAAAGAATGGTTATTTTTTGTTTGTTTGCTTGTTTTGTTTGTTTGCTTTTTGAGGAGGATTAGCCCTGAGCTAACAACTGCCAATCCTCCTCTATTTGCTGAGGAAGACTGGCCCTGAGCTAACATCCGTGCCCATCTTCCTCTACTTTATATGTGGGATGCCTACCACAGCATGGCTTTTTGCCAAGCGGTGCCACGTCCGCACCCGCGACCCGAACCAGCGAAACCTGGGCTGCCAAAGCAGAACGTGCACACTTAACCACTGTGCCACCCGGCCAGCCCCAAGAATGGTTATTATGATTAGCCTGGCCCGAGCCATAGGACCACTATCTGCAATGGATTTAGAGGTGATTATACAAAGGAACAAATCGTGGCCACACAGGAACAAATTATCATGGGCTGCTTTGTATTTGTGTCATTTGTTTTAGTAATATTTGATTTTTGAAATAAATCATACACTCTTTGAAGACTTTAACAATTACTTTTAAGTCAGAGAAAAATCCAAGAAAAGCCTAAAATAAAAATAGGAACATTGTAGTCATAGCTTTTGTTTCCAACCTTATTTTTCACTAGTTTCTCAAGTTAAACAGCTGTTGCCATCAAATTGCTCTATTCATTGTCTACTGAAACACGCTCTCTGCTTTCCTAGACCTCATTTCTCTAACCCACCAGAAATGTTGTCAGATCCCACATCCTCTGCCCCAGTGAAAAGTCCTACACATTCGTCAACACTCAATCTGTAAAGCTTTACCTAATCATTCAGGCTTAAAATCATCTCTGTTCCTATTTCCTCTGAAATTTCTCAAGTGTCTAAGTCATTCCTTTGGCACCTAGCAATGTTAGTTATTTTTTTCATTTATGTAGCTTATCTTACCTACTAACTTGTAAACTTTTTTAGGACAGATATCTTGTTTTATCCTGATGTGTGAGTAGTTGAAATAGGAGGACAGAGTTTGGAGTCAAATAACTCTGGGTTTGAATTCAAGAACAGCCCTCATTCTATGTAAGACATCCTTTGTCATGTTACTTAACCTCTGGGACTACATATCTATGCTTGTCCTATGGGGATGATGACATCTCTTTATTATGTTAGATACCTTAGGTCATGTTATTAGGGTCATTTTCTTACAATAAGACTTTTTTTGTGCCCTCTTGCAACCACCACTAGACCTCACACCTAGCCAGAGTTGAACAAATACTTGGTGATTGATTGAATAGTACAGATTAAGTAAGACTCATACTTTTTAGATTTGACTTAAACATTCACGTAATTTAACACCATTAGATAGGAAATGAAAACACAGGGAAAAAAGAGATTATACTCTACTTGACTTTCCCTACCTCTCGGCTTACTTTGGTAATGGACAGAAAATTGGAGTTATGGCTCTTTAGCAGGCCTATGATGATATTATTAGTATATTTTTCTTTTTTTTTCAGAGAATATCTGGCCATAATGGTTTTATAATGTTTATTAATAGACAGTTGCTGGGCATTTCAACAAAATCACTTTCTAAACAGAACAATCTAAGGTTATGATTTTTGATCATCTTTTCTTTATTTGAAACTGAGAGCTAAAACAAATACCATTATATTTTACCAGCATGACCATGGCAGGAAGGAATACTGTTAATAATAGCCACCGTTTATTCAGGTATTTTACTTACACAAATCATCTCCATGACACAGGAAGGAGTTTAGTAATTCCATTATTCAGGTGATGAAGTTAAGGCTCAGAGAATTTGGGTCATTCAAGTGAGAGTGCTACAAGATTAGAACTTATATGTTTCTGATTCTGATAAATTAATTATTCAGATGGGTATCATGCTACCTCTTGAGCAGCTGCAAGAAAATATCTTGGCCAGAAAGTCTGTAAACAAATCCACTATGAAATGACTTTGACAGACTATCTATAAAATAGACTCACATTTTTTAATAGAGAACTTTTCATGCTAAAAGGTTTTTTGCTTATATTATTCATCCTCAAGCTCTGCTGCTTTTTTTCTTATCTGAAATCTCTATCTTGTATTTGCAGCATCAAAATCCTTTCCTCAGCGACTGCAGTGCTGTCGCGAATGGAAGATTACAAGTTGAGGATTGAAAGAAGCAGCTGGGGAAAATAAACCCCAAAGAAACAAAGATCTTATTTTCATAGTAATTTACCATAGGATGTATAACAAAACAGGAGGAAAGCAAATATGATCCAGCCGTGAGATATCTCCCCTGGAAAATGTTGTCTCATATGGATATGGATTAACTGTATGTGATGTCAACCTCTTTTTAACACCATTTAGTCTATCACTAAAACATCTCTAAGTAAATTTTCCTCTGTTTGGAAATCAGACCATGGGTAGGTATTAATCTGAGGGCTGAAACAAACAGTGAAGGAAAAATTTATTTAATTTTTTATTTATATATGACCAAATTTTTGGTGAATCCTGATAATTTAACTTATTCTTTACATTTGCCACATAATACAGAATTTATCTATTAACTTGCCTTTCTTTCTCCACAGATTCACAAACTCTTTTAACACAGAAATATTGTTTTATGTAAACTGAAACTCCATTCCCAAATATTGGCCTATAATAGGTTGCATACTGTTTTTGTTGAAATAAGCTTAATTATATGCATTTAGTCTTTTATCTCTTCTTATTAAATACACTTTTATTGAAATGTTCTAAACAATTTACTCACTTAAGATTATTTTGTTATGTAAGAATGCCAAGTAGTGATAGATTTCTTTATAATTATTTATTACATACCTATAAATAGCATAAATGGAATATTAAATGGATAAAGTACTATGGTTCCATTCTTATGAAAAACTATAAATGTCTAAGTTGCTTTCATTTTTTTAATCCAGACACATTCTTATTTTTCTTTTAGCATGAAAGTGCATAAAAATAGATATTTCTAATTGACTTTCTGATATATTCACCTCACAATCAAAATTTTCTTAAATGAGTAAATATTTATATAACGGAATTTTCTTATTGAATTTCTGGCCATCAAAGTGCTAACGATTCAATCAAATAAACATAAAGAAAAGTCAAAACCAGATGCTTGGGCTTCTAGGACACCAAGTACTGATTTAGACTAATCAACTACATAATTCAATCAATGAAAGAAGTAAAATCAGCTAACCTATAATATATTGACTGTTGATTGATTGTGTTTTTTTAAATGGAAAATTCAAATAGAAGTCAACTGATGCATCCCTAAAGCTCAGGAGGCAGTTGGGAACCTTAGCCTGCTGGCAGTTCCCTAAGCTAGCCTCTCTCAGCCTGAGGTCTCAGAAATTCAAAATGGGGACAAAGCGTAGTGTAGAAGAAGGGGTTTTGAATTGCTTGCTTCTGTGTATTATTTTTGGGTAACTTGGGCTGAGGTTAAATCCACTCATCTCAATAGAGATGGACTTTATTTCTTAATCACATAACAATTCATCTCATGTACACGCCTGGTCTGGTAGTGTTTCAGGGACCCATTTTTCTTCCACTTTGTGGCTCATATGCCCTATGGTCTAGTGGTCTTAGAGTCCTCTGCTTTCTGTGTGGTTTTGAAAATAAGTAGAGCAATTACACACTTCTTACCACTTCTGCCCAGAAGTGACACACATCATTTCTCCCACACTCCATTGTCTAGAATTCAGTCATATGTTCATATTGACTGTAAAGAAAGCTGGAAAATGTAGTCTGGCTTTATGACCAAAAAAATATGTATATATAATAATAAATAAATAAACAAGTAATTTGGGCAAAAATATAGCCATTCTTTACCAAAATTATTAATTGTATTTTCATTCTAGGGGACATTTGTAAAAGAAGAAAATTTTTAAAAGAAAAGAAAGCAAGAAAAACAATAAAAAGAAAAGTTTTGAGAAGAAAAAGTCAGTAAAGAAAAATCAGTTAAAAATAGAGGAGAATGTGGGATAGCCATAATATATTATCATTTTACATTTTTCAATTACTGTCTTTAATTTCTCTTTTTCTCACTTTTTTCAACATTCTCTCTCCTCCCTGTGATTTTCTCACTTAATTCTCCTTTTATTTTCTCTCCTGGAGCCTCATGTTTTTTGGGTTTTATTTTCCTATTTTGACTGTCCTGTCCTTGTTTTACTCTTATTGCCACATATCCTTCATAACTGATTCTTGCACATAACCTCAGAGGTCTCCTGGAAAAAGAACAAAACAAAATGCCTTTGTTCTTTAATTCATCTAAACAACTCTTATAGCTAAATTCCAACTCAGGCAGAAGGACAGGTTGCTCTTGAGGACAGCCCCTATAAAAAGTGCCCAATGTGCATTGTCAGCCTTTCAGGGCATCATAGGCTATGCCTAAAACACAAACTCTAATATAGACTCAGAAGCATACTGGCCATTCTTCCTTTCAAATAGGACAATGTTACTTCATCTATAAAAATGAGTCTCAGGTACCTATAAAGTGAGAAATGGAAGCTGAATAACACTAGACAAAAAGTCCTTTGATTTTGTGTGTACGCAAAGAAAGTTTAAAACGTTGCAAGTATGAGCACACTGTGATACATAAGCATCATTATCCAGAATAACCTATCTGTCGAGGAGGCAGTAGAGATTTGTTTGGAGTGAAAGAATGCCTTTTTTTCTCGCTATGAATTACACTGTTTGCAAATACAATGGATGGAAAAGGAGAATTACATTTGATTTTCTCAGTTCAAGTTGATATATTACTTAGTAATTCATTTGTAGCTGTACCTCCTTTCTATTCTCAGTCATTTTGTAGTCATCTTAAATCTGTGAACCCAAATAAATTTAGTCTATTTTGCTCAGAAAGAGATGTGTATATGTACATGTGTATGTGCTCTTGACAGCTCTAAATAATTCTTTATGAAATTTATTTGTTCGATTTCTAATAAATATCTGCAAAAGCAGGGGAAAATGTTAAGTGGACTTTAGTTTGAGATTATGCTTGATATTGAACTCTAAGAATTTCTGTTGAACTCAAAGGTTTAAATAATCAGAGATAATCCAGAACATTTATTTTATTTTCTAGATAATAAAATTGAGAAACAGAAGTTACTTGCTCAAGGCCATGTATTATGTAGCAAAACCTTTGGTATAACTTAGTACTTCTCTCACTTACATATTCTCTAATTTTACTCAGTGTATCGAGGTAAATATACACTCCACAATAAATCTTTGTTTGGTATCTACGATAAGATTGTTACGAAAATCCCTACTCTTATTATAGATGGTCTTTTCCCTCAAATAGATTTTCCTGTACAGTACATCAAAAAAGTAAGGTACAAAGATCAGAGCTCTTTTTATTTAACCACATTATACTTGAATTTAGTACATACATAAAGGGTTTTTAATCACATTTAATTATTCTATTCTAAAGTGTTACAGATTGCTTTCTATTTTCAGTTACAAACTTTATTTCTGTTGTTTAATTTCAAAACATATTTATTTGTTCCTGATATAAATGAAAGTTTATAGAAAGTTTAAAGAGAATATATAGAAAATTTTAAAAATACGGAAAGAAGAAACAAAGTGTTCATAATCTCACCATCCAATATGTTATTGTTTTATACGAGGTCTTACTGCTGCTGACATATAATAGCCCACATTTAGAAAACAAATCAAACAAAAAGATTTGGAGAGTATGGATTAGAGTTCACAAAACAAAACACGCCCTAACCCTGAAATGGAGGCTCAGATTATAGGAGCACAAATTTATGTCGGTGTCCGATACATGTAATAAGACAAAAACTTTCATTCCCTCACTGTAAATCTATTGTTACAATAATAGCTGTAATACCTTCATATTTTAATAAAAATTTTCATCTGAAAGTTGTTAATGTATTAGTTGTTAATTATCAAATGTATTAAATACTACATAACAATTTAATTGCTTAACTCGAAAATCACTGTAAATTCCCTTTCGCTCAATATTTAAGAATCTAAAATGAGTACCTTATTGAAATAGAATATATTCACTGTACAGATTTTTATACTATATTGGAAAATCTTTTTTTCTGGAAATTTAGTTTTCTAATCACTTTCTAGGTCTTCCACATCCTCTGTTTATATATTATGGTAGCGTCACTAGTATTGCAAGGCCCTCACATTTGTATAGCGTTTCAGTTTTAGTGAAAGTAACACATACTCAGCGGCCACTAGGTGCAAAGAACAATTTTTGGAACTCCACATTAACTTATTTAAGCCTCACAATAATTAGGAAACTCATGTACTGAGATAGTAAATGAATTGACAAATGTCACAAAGGTGGAAAATGGAAGATCTTGTGCCCAGCAGTTCAGCTCCAGATCTCAGCTATAAATCTGAAAACAGTCTACAATGTGCAGCCTTTCTCATGCTGATGTGAAGATCGTAGACGTTGATCTCTGTATATGTGGCATAGATATATATTATGTATGTATGGCATATATGTGTGTAGACACATGCATACAGATGGGTAAATAGATAGGTAGATACTTCGAATAACTTGGTACACATTCTTACCATTTAAAACTCACAATCCTTCCCAAAATAGTGAGGTAAATATATGAGCGTGTATTGTAACCAGGTTGCCCCACAACCTCCATTTCCTTAGTGGTTACTTCAAATTTCCATTGCTCAGGCCAAAATGTTTGCAATCATCTTTGACTTCTTTCTTCCTCTCACAATCCTCACCAAATAATCCTTCAGTAAATCCTGTCTCACCACTTTGTCCAACTAATGGGAACACTTTGTCAGCTACCTTTCTAATCTATCATCTGTCTCCCGGTTTATTGCAAAAGCCTCTTAACTGGTCTTCCTGTATCTATCTTTGCCCACCTTCAAACGGTCCTCAATACAACATCCAGAATAATTCCATGAAAATATAAGTCAAACCCAGCATTTTGTTTTTCTTGCTCAAATACCTCTGATGCTACCCATTATAAAAAGACACCAGTATGCCCTGAAAGGTTCTATGTATTCTGGTGTATTCTGGCTTTCAGCTACCTCCCCAACTTCACCTACTCTACTCTCCCTTGCTTGTTTCAGAATGTATCAGAAAGGTCTTTGCCCAGGTTGTTCCTTATGACTGGAATGCTCTTCCTGAGTTATCCATTCTACTCACTCTCTTACTTCCTTCAAACACCATCTATTTAGTGACCGCTTCCTTGGCCACCTAATCAAAAATTTCTTCTGTCTCCTCTATAAACTCTCAATGCTAGACTTATTAAATTTTGAAACTTCAAGTTTTGTCTCAGAACTTATTGCTACCCAATATCCCACAGATCTCATTTAATTTTTTTCTTTATTCTGTTTCCCTTCCATTTGGAATGTGCTTTCCATGACTACAAAAGTTTGTGTCTCTTTCCTTCACTTCTACATCTCCATCAACAAGAATAAAGCTGGAACCTAGCAGACACTCAATAAACATCTGTTGAATTAATTTAAATAAGGCATCTGAAAGCCGTGTATCCTTAGATGAGCATACGCAATGAAGTGCAGTTTCATTTACAAGAAATTAGGCCCCAAACGTCAAGTCTACACTTTTGCTTTTACTTATAACATGTATTTGAGTCAAGTCTCTGTTTTTCACACCTATATTAATCTACCAAAATTTATAAACGTATTGTCATATGTTCAGATTATTATTTTTTAGTTTTAAAATAACTCTGGGATGAAATTCACATGACATAAAATTAAACATTTTAGACTGAACATTTCCACAGCATTTAGGACATTCTCAATGTTGCGCAGCAAGCACCTCTATCTAATTCCAAAATATTTTCATCACTCAAAAGTAAAACTCTTTACCCGTTAAGCAGCTTCTGCCTGTTACTCCTGCCCCCAAGCCCCAGCAACCACCAATCTGCTTTCTGTCCCTGTGGATTTTTCTATTCTGGATACTTCATATAAATAGAATTTTACAAAATGTGGCTGTTGTGTCTGGCTCTTTCATTTACTATAATGTTTTGGAAATACATCCAAATTGTAGCGCATATCAGTTCTTTATTTTTATTGTTGAGTAATATTTTATTTTATGTATGTACTACAGTTTGTTGTTTGGTCAGCTGTTGATGGACATTTGGGCATTTTCCACCTTTTGGCTATTGTGAATAGTGCTGCCATGAACAAGTGTATATATACTTGGTTAAGTACTTCTTTTCAATTTGGGAAGGTATGTACCTAGGGTTGAATTGTGGGGTCATAGGGTAATTTTATGTTTAATTTTTTTGAAGACCTGTCAAACTGTTTTCCATAGCAGCTGAATATTTTTTGTTCATACCAGCAATGTAGGAGAACTCTAATTTCTCTACATACTCTTGAACACTTGTTGTTTTTCATTTATTTTAATTGTAGCCATCTTAGTGGGTGTGAGATGTGATTTTTGATTTGCATTTCCCTAATGATTAATGATGTTGAGCATCTTTCCATGTGTTTCTTGGCCATTTGTATTTGCTCTTTGGAGAAATGTCTTTGAATAGAATGTTTTTGCCATTTTTTGAATTTGAATTTTGTTTGCCATTTTTCAATTGGATTTTTTTGTCTTTTGCCATTGAGTTGTCAAATATATAATTCACAAATATTTTCAACCATTCTATAGCATGTCTTTTTAGTTCCTTGATAATTTCCTTTGATGCACAAAGTTTCTAAATTTGAGGAAGTCCAATTTATCTATTTTTTTCTTTAGTTGTTCACACTGCTATGTCCATGAATATTTCCCTCACATTGTCTTCTAAGAGACTTTTAATTTTAGCTCTTATATATGGTTGTTTATCCATTTTAAGTTTTTATTTTTTTATGTTGTGTGAGGTAAGGATCCAACTTCATTCTTTTGCATGCCAGTATCCAGTTATCCAAGCACCATTTGTTAAGGACACTATTCTTTGCTGATCTTGGAATCCTCATTGACAATTAGTTGGCCATAGATGTATGGTTTTATTTCTGGATTCTCAATTTTATGTCATTGGTGTATATGTCTCTCTGTATACCAGTACCACACTGTTTTGATTGCTGTAGCTTGATAGTAAGCTTTGAAATTGTGATGTGTGAGTCTTCTGACTGTTCTTTTTTAAGATTGTTTTGGCTATCTGGGATATCTTACAATTTATATAAATTTGAGAATTGGATTTTTGATTTCTGAAAAAAGTGCTGTTGGAATTTTGCTAGAAATTGTGTTAAATCTATAGATTGATTTGGAAAATATTTACATCTTAGCAATATTGAGTCTTTCAGTCCTTCACAAAAGATGTTTTTTATTTATTCGGGTATTATTTACTTTACTTTCAGCAATGTTTTATAGTTTTCAGTGAGCAAATCTTTCATTTATTTGTTGTGATTAAATTTATTCCATTATATTTTATTCTATAATATGGTATTATAAATGGAGTTGCTTTCTAAATTTTCTTTTTAGATCATCCATTGCCAGTGTATAGAAATTCAACTGATTTTTACACGTTAGTCTTGTACCCTGCAAATTTTCTGACTTTGTTATTGGCATTTGTAGCCTGTTTTTGTGAAGTATTTTAGATGTTTTTATATGTAGTATCATGTTATCTGTGAATAGAAATAATTTCACTTCTTCATTTTAATTTCAAATTCCTTTTATTTCTTTTTCGTGTCTAATTGCTATGGTAAAAACTTCCAGTACAATGATGACTATCAGTTGTGAAAGCAGGCATTCTTGTCTTTTTCTGAATCTTAGAGGACAATAGTTCAGTTTTTCAGTATTGAGAATGATGTTAGCTGTGGATTTTCCATAAATGCACTTGATCATGTTTGTAAAATTTTCTTCTATTACTAATTCAAATGTTTTTCTAATAAAAAGTTGTTGATTTTTGTCAAATGTTTTATATGGATCTATTGAGATGGTCATTTGTTCCTTTGATTAGTATAGTATATTATATTAATTGATTTTCTTACATTAACCCAACCTTGTATACCTGGTATAAATACTTGCTGTTGTATTTGCTTTGCTCCTCTTTTATTGAAGTTGTTTGCATCTGTAATCATCTTTTCTTGTGATATCTTTGCCTGCATTTGGTATCAGGGTAATGGTGAGTTCATAAAATGACTTAGGACGTATTCTTTCCTCTTCTATTTTTTAGAAGATTTTTGAGAAGGATTGGTGTTTCTTTAAATTATTATAAATTAGTATAATTCACCAGTGAAGACATCTGGACCTGAACTTTACTTTTGGAGACTTTAATTCTTTTTTTTTTTTCTGATTCAATCTCTTCATGTTATAGATACAAGATTTTCAATTATTTCTTGATTTAGTATTTGTAATTTATGTGTTTGTATCTTCTCTCTTCATTCCTTTGGTAGTCTGACTAAAGGCTTGTCAATTTTGTTGATATTTTTCAGAGTCGACTTTTTGTGTTATTGATTCTCTCTGTTTTTTAAATCTCTGTTTCTTTCATTTCTGCTCTAATCTTTATTATTCTCTTCCTTTTGTTAGCTTGGGGTTTAGTTTGCTCTTCTTTTTCTAGTATCTAAGGTTTAAAGTTAGGTTACTGGTTTGAGGTTTTTTTTTTAACTCTGGGTGGTTACTGCTATAAATCTCCTCTGAGTACTGACTTCACTGCATCTCATAAGTTTTAGTATGTTATGTTTTCATTTTCATTCATCTGTAAGCATTTTCTAATTTTTCTTGTATCTTGTTTGACCTACTGGTCAAATCAGCATATTGTTTAAATTCCACAACTTTGTGAATTTTCCAGTTTTCTTGCTGTTTTTTACGTCTTGATTTATTACATTGTGGTCAGAAAAGATACTTTGTATGGTTTAATTTTTCTTAAATTTATTGAAACTTGTTTTAGTGCCTAACAGCTGGTCTGTCCTGGAGGATATTCCCTCTGCACTAGATTAAAATGTACATTCTGTTGTTGATGGGTGGTGTTCTATTTGTGTCTGTTAAATCTATTTGGTAGAAAGTGTCATTTAAGTCACTCTTTTTAAACTGAATCTCAGTCTGGATGTTCTATGCATTATTGAAACTGGGAAGGGGCAGGGCAAATAAAAATGCCACAAAGTTTTTCTAATGTTTTCAAACTTCCTTTTCTTGATGCAGCCTTTGCTTATTTGCTGTGAACTTTTGACTGTTTTCCAGAGTTCTGACAGAGTTGATTCTGTCAATTTTGTTTGTTTGTTGCTGTTTCTGTGAAAGGATGGAATTTGGAGCTACTCACATCATTTTTCTGATGTCACTCTCTCTCAATTATTTTTAAAGCATTTTTTAAAAATCTTCCTCTGGAGAAAGTGGTTTGGGGTCTAAATGTAGGTAGAAAAGCTTTCCATGTCTCTGCCTCACTATTTTATCAATGTAGACATATAGCTGTATTGATATATAGATATGAATTTTTAAAGATACTTTATATCAAAAGCAGAAGCCACCAAATTCTAATCAACCAAATTCACCATGATGATTTTTAACGCTCACTGCATCTGTTTATTTTCATAGCAGAAGCAGTTTGCTCTCTGTGAGAACAGATGTATGTGTTATTATTTGCACTGAAATACCCAAACATTGAAGAAAAGCAGCAATTTACAATTGCTTCCCGAGACTTCTTTTAAGTACACAATTAGTGAACAACAAAGAACTCATTACGTCTTTTATCTTTACAGTCAAGGAAACAAACAATTAAAATTGGTGGTGTGAAAACACATGCAGATAAACTTACATACACATAAACACCCATCACACTATTATGACTTTCCTGAAACTGGAAAACATCTGCTACCTTATTAGAGACTCTCTCGTATATGAAAAATTTACCCAGAAGTTGGTTTTGTCTTGATACCCTTTAACTTTTTGATATTTGTTTAAACTATCTGTTTTGATAAAAGAAGAGAGGAAAAACAACAGAAGGAACATAGGTCATGAGGAGAAAACCCCACCTTCATTCAGGATCTGGTAAATCTTTGTCAGGTTAATATGTATTTAATTATCATCTCCTTGCTGATAATACAACAATTACTCATTAACAATTCCTCCAAATGAGATGTTGATCTTTCAATACCTTTGTTTATTTTTGAGCAAACGGAAGATGCACATGTTTACAACACTCTTCTCCCAATCTTTTGTTTTACCATAAATATATGGACTCCAGCAGCAAGAGGACCTTGTAGGTGTAGGGGAGGAAGACATTTCCTCTACTCAAAGTGGGTTCGTCTGGCCGGAGAACGAATTAAATTCACATGAGACAGAATAGCAGGAGAAAATTAAACAAAGCTTTATAACATGTATACATGGGAGAGGTCGGGCAAACTGAGCAACTCACCAAAATGGCCGAAACCACCACTTAAATATCTAAAGATAAAGGAGGATGTTGGGGGTGGAGGGGGAGTTGATCATGGGAGATTACCACACAAGTACAGTAAACAAAATGCAGATTTAAGTCCTTGCCTTTGGCATCAATTAAGAGTTTCTAGAGAGAAGGTCATCCCCTTTCTTCTTCCTGGTACAGAGAGGGAGGCACATTTACAGATAGAGATTTCCTTTACAATGTGAATGTCTGCTAACAAAGGGCAAGCAAGTTCCACCCCTAAGAGTCTCCTTCCCTGTCCCAGTTTATCAAAAGCAATCAGCCCAATAATCTTCATGCCAAAGAGACCTATCTTGGCGTGGCCAAGACCAGTCCCCCACATAGGACTCTATAGCAATCCTATTACACTCATCGTGTTCATCAATCTCATGTTGTCCTAGGAAACTTTTGATACCTTCTTCTCTCTCGAACCTTCATATCCCTCCTCCCCCATATTCACTTTTAGGTGATGACCTGTCTTCCTCCATAGAGACACTATGAGCCATCCTAAGAGGTCAAGCACTTTGCTCCTGCGCTTGCCAACTGATATATATTCTATCTTTGTTCCCAGTGCTATTCATGAGCCTTCCCTGAGCCTAACCCAGTTTTATACACAGCCCAGACCTTCCCTAAAACTCTAGGCTCATACACGCAATGGGCTACTCATCGTCTCTATTTGAAAGCAAACTGGGTACCTCACAAATAATTTTAAAGCTATTATTGGATTAAAACATAAATAGCTAAGAGTATATAAAATGTGATTGTACAGTTCAATGAATTTCTAAAAAGACAATACACTGTTTATCAGCATCACAGTAGTCCCCCTTTTTTCCTTTGCCAATAAGAATCAACCTCAAAGTTACCAATATCCTAATTTCTAATATCATAGGCAAGTTTTGTCTGTTTTTACACTTTGTATAAATGAAATAATACAGTGTGTACTCTTTTGTGTCTATTTTGTCTTAACATCATTTGTGGGATACATTCATGATGTTGCAAATAGTTACATCACTGTATAATATTCTTACCATGTAAATATGTCATAAGTTATTGTTGATCATTATTTAGTTTGCTTCTAGTTTTGGGATATTATAATAATGTTGCTATGAAATTTTTTGTACATGTCTTTTGGTAAAATTTGTACATACCACTATTTGGCTTATATCTCAGAGTGGAATTCCTGGATTTGTGTATATTCTGCTTTAGTAGACACAGCTAGACTGTTTTCCAATGTGGCACAACTTTATACTCTCATCAGCAATTTATGAGTGCAGTCTCAAATGTAATATATCCAAAACTAAACTTCTTCTTGCCTCCCACAAACCAGTTTCTTCTGAAGTCATCTGCCATTTGAGTCAGTGGTAAATTAATTTTTCTGTTTGATTATTCATGCCAACAAACAATCTTGATAATATCCTCAACTCTTATTTTTCTCTCTGTTGTATTTCCAATCCATCAGCAAATCTTGAAGCCTCCCATTAAAAAACATAAAAGAAAATATATGTACATCTAAATGGTATGTAAATATATTAGTGCAATCACTTGGTCTACGCTGTCATTACTTCTTGCCTGTTTTTTGGTTTTCTAAAAAAGAATAGCACCTGAGCTAACATCTGTTGCCAATCTTCTTTTTTTTTCCTTCTTCTTCTCCCCAAAGTCCCCCAGTATGTAGTTGTATATTCCAGTTGTAGGTCCCCCTGGTTGTGCTATGTGGGACGCTGCCTCAGCATGGCTTGATGAGTGGTACCATGTCTGCGGCCAGGATCCAAATCAGTGAAACCCTGGGCCACTGAAGCAGAGTGTGTGAACATAACCACTCTACCCTGGGGCTGCCCCTTGCCTGGTTTTTAATTGCCTGCATATTTCCATTCCATCTCTCATAGTCAATTCTCCACTGAGGAGCCAGTGTAGTTAAAAAACATAAGCCACATCTTGTCCTCATTGGTGCCTCATCTCACTCAAGTAAAAGATCTCACAATGGTCCATAGGCCTGTCCTGTCCATATTACCTTGCCCCTGATTTCCTATCCTATCTCACCTCCTGCCACTTTCCCCCTTTGCCAACTGCACCCCAGCCACTCTGGCCTCCTTGCTATTGTTTAAATATCCCAAGCATGCTCTCATCTCTGGATGAGCATCTTTGCACATGCTATTATTTCCACTCATGTGTGCTTCCCCAGTTAGCTGGTCTTTTCTCAAATGTCATCTTATTAAAAACAAATAGCCCTTGTACCCTCCTTGGTGGTCTTTTCCCTTACTTTCATTTGTCTGTGTAGCACTTATTGAATAATATCTATTTATTGATAAACCTGCCAACACCAGAAAATGTGTATGGCATGGGTATGGCTTTGTTTTATCCAGTCTGTTTCCCAATTACCTAGAAGATTGCCTGGTATAGAGCAGGTGCTGATACAGAGATTATTTATGAATAAATAAATGCATTTGTCAATAGGCTCCTCCATTAATAAATAACTTTCAAAATAGAGTGATAACCCAAATATGTCTGTAAGAATTGAGAAATATTTAAAAGATTATGTAGCCCAAATTCTTCTGTTCAAAATTAAAATCATAAGGGAGATACTCAAAGATGTTAAGCAATATAGATGCATTAATCAATGTAGAATGGCTAGAAAATTTTCTACAGGACTAAAGAATTTGTATTTCTCAAAAGTTTATAACTTGTATAAACCAATTATAAATGAAATATTATAAATTTCTGATTACTTTATATAAACTATGTTTAGCACAATACAATATTTCCAAATATTCTTTGGCTACCCAAGGTAGCCATTAGCTATAGCAATGATTGCTTTAAAATGCATAACATCATGGATTCTAAGACTTTTTATATTTGCATGAATCAATGCCAAGATATAGGTTATCAGAGATTTCTAAAATAACATGAATGTGGCAGTTATGTAACCTTAAAAATTTCTCAAAAGTGACCCACATTAAGTCAAGTTTTAAAAGATTCAGTTCAATTGTGGTATCAATTAGAAAAATTGTTAAAGATTAAAATGTCATTTCCACAGGGTTGTTATGAATAAATATCCATGCTAACTGCTCATTCAATACAAATTGGAATAAACTGGTTTAAGAGAAGCAAGAAGACCTCTTCCCTCACATTCCTCCTTCACTGATTTTCTAAACCAGGATATTGAATATTTAATAATGAATTTCTTCCCCTCTTATCAAATACACATGTGAAATAATAAGAAATACATATACTGGTCTCTGCCCCATTCTTGATGCAGGGCTCCTAAAATCCTTGTGAATTCCTAAGTGATAGGAGCACTGGGAGCATCCTTTGTTCAATTGAGTCAATTCCTGCTGGGTTCCTGGATAGGGGCTGGTCACTGGAAAGACCAAGCCATGATTAGAAGCTTGGAATTTTCAGCCCACCTCTCATTCTCCAGAGAAGGCAGAGGGACTGGAAATGGAGTTAATAATTGGTTATGCCTACATGCGGAAGCCTCCATAATATCCTGGTAGTATGGGGTTCAGTGAGCTTCCAGGTTGGTGAACACATCCACGTACCAGGAGGGTGATGACCGACTCCAGCTCTTCAGGGACAGAAGCTCCTGCACTCAGGCCCACCAGACCTTGACCCATGTATCTCTTCATCTGACCATTCATCTCTATCCTTTATCATGCCCTTCAATAAACTGGTAAATGTAAGTAAGTGTTTCCCTGAGTTCTGTGAGCTGTTCTAGCAAAAATCAAATCCAAGGGTGCAGAGGTCATGGGAACCTCTCATGTGTAGCCAAATCAGATAGAAGTTGTGGGTAACCTGGAGACCTACTACCTGCAATTGGTATCTGAAGTTGGGGGGGGCAGTGTTATGGGACTGAGCCCTTAACTTGTGGGATTTAATGCTATTTCTGAGTAGAGTGTGTCAGAACTTAGTTAAACCATAGGGACACCCAGCTGGTGTTGCAGAATTGCTCGATACGGAAAAAACGCCCACACATTTGGTGACCGGAAGTGTCAGAAGTGAAGTGTTCTGTGTGAAAGTAAAGGAGACACACAGGAAGAGAGCTACAGGTTTTTCCATTACAACACAGTAAAATGTGTTAATGTTAAATCCTATTCTGGGCTCAAGTGTCAGTTAGACTTCACTCAAGTCAGAGAAGTAGAACAGAATCCTGGTCTCTGCTTATAAGAAAAGCATATTGAAAGGAAGGGTAGCATGTCATGGAGACCAGAATATTTAAAGGAGAGGACAGAAGACACTAAAGTCCAGCTTTTATACCTCCCCTGCAGGTAGTGTGGTGACAATAAGGACTACAATATAGTTCAGAGTGGTCATTAGATATGCAGAACTGACTTCTATCAACCTTGCCTTCATCAGTTCTGAACACTTTGACTTTGAGCAAGTTATATCATCCCTGTAGCCTAAAATTCTTCATCTGTATACTAAGAATAATAATTCTTATTTTGTGCTAGGATTAAATAGGTAATGCCTTAAAGCTCTGGTTACATGGTTTACATTAAATAAATATTAGTTTTCTTCTACAGATGTTCTTAGAAACAAGTCCTATGACATGTTTCTGAGTATTTCAGGAGGAGGATGGAGGTTTGTTGTTCCAAAATCAGGGTATTCTATGTTAAGCAGACATAGCCTTAGTATGCTATTCCTCCGCTGTCCTGGCATTTCATGAAATAGTGAAGGACATGTGAGTGATACTTAATGAATTTACACATTAAAGTTACTTTGCACTCTGAAGATGAATGATCTGGCTTAAATTCCAGGTACAGTTCACCAGTTGGATGGAAATGGATAGATCCTGAATGTATCAAGTAACTCCAGCTAAATTTCAAAACATCCAAGATCCATTGAATCATCAAGTAAATTTGCAAATGTATTTTCACTTAACTTTTTTTTGAATCAAAGGTAATTTAAAGAAAAAAAATTTAGCTAAGTAGTTTGAGCTCATTTATACTTATATCATCAAAATGCCATTTGCAAGCACTTTAAGCCATTTTGAGTTCTTCCAATATGTTTAAAAGCCTTGAAAAACAAGTATGTCTTATATTTACAGAAAAGGGGCTCCCAAATATTAACAAAAAAGACCTGAGGCATTCAATTCTTAGAATACATTTGCAGTGGCTCCTTCTCAGTAGCATCATAAGTAAAATTTGACCCTTCTAAAAGTGAAACACATGCCTCTTCCTTCAGGATACAAAACAAAATATTTTCTCCTTCTTTATTTTTATCTAAGCACAAAAAGTGGCTTTGCATAGGAAAGTGAGGACTTTCTTGTGGGGGAGAAATTTAGAAGAAGAGCAAAATATTTAATTAAAAAAGTAAAAAATGTAACGGTGGGAATAAACTCCTCAAAAATATAGAGGGTGCTCTGTGTCGTTAGTAAGATGCTTTCTGTACCCTGTGTGTTTCCATAAGTCCCTCACAGATGATGAAGTTCTGAGCAGGGGCCCGAGGGCCAGAAGTCTACCCCAGCCCAGAATCAAAAGGCACAGTCTTTACACTCACCTTCTTTTCTCCCTTCCTCCTTTGTAATTCCTTGCTTTGGACTCTGAGATTTTGTTGTTGTTGTTCCTGTAAATAGGTACAGATGTGTTAAAGGCAGAAATCACTCGGAGAATGCTCCCATATTGCACTCACGGTTCATGGAGCCTCTTAGCCTAGTCGTGATTATGTGGGTTCCTCTTAAATCAGGGGCCCAGTGATGAGACAGTCATTGGCCCCCATCCTCCCCCTAAACCACTCCAAAGCCATCCTTGAAACTCAACAATGGAAGTAAAAAGAGCCTTTAATAAAACAGTTTCAAGAGAGAGATTGTTGCCCCTGTATCACTCCAAAATAAAACCTCTGGAGCCAGCATTGAAGGCCTCAGTGTGACATGTCACTGGTATATATTTCAGTATTTCCATTTTTATGCATTTCTATGTTTGTGTGTGAATATGTATACATATATGTATTCACACATCACATAAAGAGAAATATAGATATATGCATATATAAATACATATATGAATTTTTATATATAAATAGTTTATTTGTTTTTAACACATTTTGGCATATTAGAGACTTAAGCTTGATGTGGTCAGACTAATGGCTTTTTGAAAATGTCCATGTCCTTCTCCTCAGAACCAGTGAATAGATTATGTTACATAGGAAGAGGGGAATTAAAGTTGCAGATAAAATTAAGATTGCTGATCTGTTGACTTTAACATACTGAGATTATCCTCCACTATTCAGGTGGGGCCAATGTAATTACAAAAGTCCTTTAAATATGGAAAAGGGAGGGAGAACAATCGGTGTCAGAGTGATGCTATGTGAAAATAGACTTGACCAGCTGTCGCTGGCTTAGGATGGAGGAAGGGGCCAAGAGGTAATGAATAAGGGCAGCTTCTAGAAGCAAGAAAGGCAAGAAAATGGATTCTCCCCTAGAACCTCCAGAAATAACACAGCGCTGTGACAGAGCTGATTTCCGCCCAGTGCGATCTCCAGCCTGACTCTTTGACTTTATAGCCAGACCCACAGCCAGACCTGTTTCTCAGTGTCCTTGCTCTTGTCTTCTTGCCTAGACTCCTGTCTCTGCATTCCTTAGTGTTTTCCTCTTGCTCCCATCATCATCTATGGTAGAACTTTCCCTTTGAATTATTTCTTCTTTGGCCCCTTCAGGAACCACCATCTCTTATTCATGCCTACTTCTCGTCAATTTGTTCAAAGCTGATGCATTAGGAAAGCTTTATAACAGGATTGCCCTTGCTCCCCTTAAGAGGAATTGGATTGCAAATCACAAAAACTTGTCCTGCCAATAATTCCTGAAATAAGTTCCATCATTGTCACTCCTTTACTACTATGTTTTTCTTGCAAATCTCTCATTAGGAGGTTAATATCCTACCTGGCTTGAGTAGTAAATCTAGTCAAATTAGTATATATGGTCATCAGAAAATAAGTAGAGGTATTGATTGGATGAGCCTCATGGTGGGCTATTTTGATAAGAAAAGTGGACAGGGGAGCCTGAAATACGTGTTTTGCCTGACATGTGAGGCATCTCAGGAAGAAGGGCAGTTGAGGTAATGAATGCACTGGGTGCCCGAGGTTAGAAGATATATTAATAGACAGGAAGGGGAGATGCCAACTGCAGAGGGAGAAGGAGATCAAACAAAACTTCTTGAAAACTTTGCCTCAAGTGAACCAGTGAAATATGTATAGGTAATTAGGTGGAGCCAATGAATATTAAAAGCATTTTAGTAATTCCTATCCAAAGCAGAACAAATTTGCTTCTTCTATATTGCTAGTTTAACCAATTGTATAAACCAATTGTATAAAAATAAATAATGATGGTTTGGAAGTTTACATTAGATTCTGATTCTGTCATCCTCAGCTTTACATATGATTGCTTTATTATATATTTTAATATGATTTTAGCAAATTCACCTTTTTGATATTTTCTTTCTTTCGGTTTAAAGCATTTTAGTAAGCTTTTTTTTGGAGGCTGATCTTTCTGACACATTGCGCATACTCAGGTCTAAGTGAGAGAGGTTTAAAAAGATAAAATTTAGCCAAAACCTGAAGATTGGTAGTTGATATCGGCCTGTGCAGATGTACTAGAAAAACTAAATAAGTTGTTCTTTAAACAGCAATTGTTTATTAATATTTGTACATTTAAAGCAGATCAAAATACATCTGTATCTTGTGGCTAACATCCAGTAAAAACAAGGGCTGAGCAACCCCCAGTATACCTGGCAATTGTCTTGAACTCTTTCACATTCTTTTGGACATTTTCCCTAATGTCCTATATCCTACTTTCTCATGAACTTCAGGTGCAGTTTTTGGTTGTTTTGTTCTCAACATTGTACTAGATTCTTGCAACTGATGATTGATTTCTCTGTCTTATACAGCCTTTCCCACTGAGGAGGATGGGACTATAGATATTAATTTAAAACAACCAAAACACACTACAATTCCTACATGTAAAAGCAGCAAATATCTCAATGTTCCTCTGATTTGGGAATTTAAAAATAAAAGTGGCTAAATATTTAATCTTTCTTTTTTCTCTCTTATGTGGCATCTCTTATCTGTACCAGGGACTGCTTCCCCTTGAAACTCAGCCAAAGCCATGGGGCACCAACACCCTAAAGAAGAGTTGCAAGAAGTCACATGAAAGCAATTCAGTTATTGAAAATATGATTCCTCAGGTGTGTCCAGATAACATTCAGGTACACTAGAACTTGTATTAGTCAATGCCAATGAAAATTTTGAGGTTTCAGTTGGTTCTTTGAAAACACACAGGACATCAAAACACAGCAGTCATCAGCAATTAGGTTGTCAAATACTTTGCAAGATGCTTTTATACTACAGGATTTGCTACAATAAGCAAAGCTATTGGCTAGCTGCATAAGGGCCTCTTTGGATTAAAGGTTTTGGAGAGACGTGGAAAGGTCATTTCCCCTACTGGGATCTTTTTTTTTTTTTAATTTCATGGAGTTTTATTAAGAGTTAGAGCATCTTTGGGTCACAGGAAGAGACAATTGTGGAATATGAATCAGGAAATAAATGGTATATTGCTTTCATTTCTTTTCTACCTTTTCTTTTGACAAAATTTCAGATATACAGAAAAGTTGCTAGACTAATACAAAGAATCACCATATATGCTTCACCCAAATTCCCCAAATGGTAATGTTAACCTATTTATATATTTGCTTTATCATGCTCGTCTCCCCCTATCTCTTTCTCTAGACAGTTAGATAGAAAGGTCGATCTGCACACATAGATGTAGATATCTGCATGTATAAATAAATACCTGTAGATAGATCTATATACTCTGTTTCACTATTATTACCTATCTATTTTTTTTTGAGAGTGAGTAGCACACATGATGTTGCTTTATTCTTAAATACTTGTCCTGAAACTAGGACATTCATTCTTTAACATAAAAGCAATGATTATCAAAATCCAGAAATTAACATTAATAGAATAGCAGTATTTAATCTGCAGACCTTATTCTGATTTTATCAATTGTCCCAATATTGTACAACATAACCAAAAGGGATCTCAATTAATGTGCTCCACTGAGTTCTCATGTCTCTTTAGCCTCTTTTGACCTAGACAGTACCTCAGTCTATCTTTGGCTATCTTGACATTGATATTCTTGACAAACACAGGTCATTTTAATTTGTTAAATGAATTTTCTCCAGTTGATGTTTTCTGATGATTCCTTGATATTAGATTTGGAGTACAAATTTTGGTGGGAATATCACAGGCTTGCTTTTGGTTCTTGTCATTGCATCACGTGAAGAGGCACAGAATTCTGACTTGAACTAATACTGGAGATATTAGCTTTGGTCACTGGGTTAAGGTGGTTTCTGACAAGTTTAACTTCTGTAAAGTTTCTAATTTCTAATTTCTTTGTAATTAATAAGTAATCTGTAGGATGACACTTTGAGAGTATGAAAATATCCTTTTACTCCTCAAATTTTCACACCTTAGTTTTAGCATCCTTTGATGATACTTGTTTGAATTAATTATTATGGTGATAGCTACTGATGGTAATTTGCTAACTCTGTTATTCCTTCACCATTTTTTAGATTGTATCTTACTATAAAGAAGAGCTTTCACTTATGTCTTTATTTATCTAATGAAATGGGTCATAAGCCTTATGCCATCATCATTTATTTTCATGCTCAACTTATTCCATACTTGGCCAATGGAAGCATCTTATAGCTAGCTCTTGTGTCCTTTTGACAAACTGCTATAATTCTTTGAGGCCTTCCTTCCTTTCTGGTGCAAGCCTTTCTAGGCTCATTTTGTATTTTCTCTGTTTCAGGTCACAAATCAGCCACTTCCTCAAGAATAGGGTAGTTTTTGTTGTATTATCTTCCTTTAATGTAATATCATCTAGGGATTTTCTCCAACTTCTTCATGCAGTCTCACATTTGGCCTTCATGGGCACATAGAATAGTAGAGAAGCAGAGAATCTTGGAGTTAACCTCATCCAATCCCAAAACTATTTAGATGGGGAAATTGTTTCACAGGAAGATAATTGATTTAAGTTTCTCAACAATAGTATGAAGATGCTCTTAATGCTTCTCACCTTTGTACTGGCTTGCATAGCTTTCTTTATTTAAAGAGATTTGACCTTCACACAGGGAAGAATCTCGAGTCATTTTGAAATATAATTCCTAGCTTTTATTCCAACAAGAATTTATATTTCCAGAGAGAGAATAAGGGGATTAAAAAAATTATTTTTTTCTTTGAGACCTGGATAATACAGTGATTATAAAAGATGTGATAAGGATCGCTGGGGAGATGGTGGTATAGGAGGATTCTGAACTCTCTTCCTCCTACAGGCACAGCAGATTTACAACTACTCTTGGAACAATTAACCCTGGGAAAGAACTGAAAACTGGATAAAAAGAACCCCCACAACAAGGAACAGTGCTGATTGAGTTGGAAGAGGGAGAAATTCCTTTATGGAGAGGAAAAAGCCACATTTTAGCCATGGTGCTTCATGGCTGTCCAGGAGCAATTTTAAGGTACAAAGCTTTGGCTGGAGAAGTTGGGGATCTGACTGGGAAAGCTTTGCCACAATAAGCAGCTTTTGTACTCACTACAACTGAGATGAGTGCCATAATATCCTGTTTTGCTAGATATTAACAACAATGGGGAATACCTCCAGAAAACCTATTGGGCATAATGTAAAAATGGCCTGTTCTTAAAGGGCCCATGCACAAATTCACCCATTTTGGAAAGCAAACTAAAATCACCAGAAAGAAAGGTACATAGTTCTTTGGTGAAACGAGACTCACTTGAAAGGCTCTGGATGCATCTTGGTGAGAGGTGAGACCTCTCTGGGCTGGGACTACCTCCCCAAGTATTGAGACATTGGCAGCAGTCGTTACTGTGACCTGGTACAGGTATACTGACCACACACTGGCAGACACCATTGGAGTTCTTCCCCTAGCCTGTTAGCACAGGGGTCTGCCCCAACCATGAGAACACCAATTTAATCCAGCTCAGCCAGAGCAGGTAGCCCACCCTAGGGACTGGCACCACCCAAAAGTAAGCCTTTGGGCAAGTTGTGGGCCCACATAGGCAGGGTGTGTGAGACCTCTGCAGAGGGGGGAGTGGGTCCACTTCAGTGGGCGGGACACACAGGGCAAGACTGTGTTGATAGGGTGTGGGCCTGTGGGTGGTGGAGCTTGTCAGATGCAGAAGACTTGAGCTTCTTAAATAGCCAGATAAGTGGCTGGCCCCACCTTCCAATGCCTAAAACAATTGGGTGTTCCCATGCCTAGGGCTGGCTCCACACAGCTGGAGTCCTGAAAGAGCTGACAACAGTTTTGCAGGCCAGAGGCCTATAGCAATTGCAAGCCCCTGAGCTTAGCAAGCAGCCACACTGGAGGCCTACTCACCTACCAAAAACCTGTAGCAGGTATGCGCTATTAGACCCTGCAGCCAATTCTGCTTGGGCTCCATACACCTGATAAAGTTACTGAAGGGACTACAGCAGCCAAATACAGCTGAGCATTATAATCAGCTAGCCAGGGGGACAGACTAGCCTCCCTGTGCTCCTGCAGCAAGAGCAAACTTGCTACAACAGAAGGACACATGTAGCCCACACAGGGAACATTCCTGAAATATTTGGAACTCGTGATGAGAGGGGACCACACTGCTGGGCCTCATAAGGCATCTCTTACACAAGGCTCCCTCTCCAAGATTAGGAGACAAAGCTGATCTACCTAATACATACCTATAAGCACAGAGAAAGAGGGAAAAAGAGGAGACACAGTAATATGTTCCAAATAAGGGAACAGGATAAAGCCTCAGAAAAAGAAGTATATAAAACAGAGATAAACAATCTACCTCATAAAGAGAACAAATAGTCATAAGGATGCTCACTGATCTTGGGAGAACAGTGGATGAATTCAGTGAGAACTTTAACAAAGAAATGCAAAATATAAAAAAAGAATCAATCAGAAATGAAGAATATAACAATGGAAATAAAAAATTCACTACGGGGACTCAAAAGCAGAGTAGATGATACAGAAGAATGGATCAGTGAACTGGACAATAGACTAGAGGAAATCACCCAAGCTGAACAGATAAAGGAGAAAAGAATTGAAAAGAACAAGGGCAGGTGAAGGGATCTCTGAGACAGCATCAAGTGCGCTAATATCCATATTATACATGTCCCAGAAGGAGAAGAGAGAGATAAAGGGGCAGAGAATCTATTTGAAGAAATAATAGTGGAAAACTTTCCTAACCTAAGCAAGGAAACAGATATCCAGGTACAGAAAATGCAGAGAGCCTCAAACAAGTTAAATCCAAAGAGGTCCACACACCAAGACACATTATAGTTAAAATGTCAAGAATTGAAGATAAAGAGAGAATTGTAAAAGCTTCAAGAGAAAGGCAACAAGTTACATACAAAGGAAACCCCATAAGGCTATCAGCTGACTTTCTCAGCAGAAACTTTACAGCATAGAAGGGAGTGATATAACATGTTTAAAATGCTGAAAGGAAAAAACTACAGCAAGAATACTCTGCCTAGCAAGGTTATCATTCAGAATGGAAGGAGAGATAAAAAGTTTCCCCGACAAGTAAAAACTAAAGGAGTTTATCACCAACATGACAGCCTTACAAGAAATGTTAAGGGAAGATATTTAAGTGGGAAAGGAAAGACCACAAATAAGAATAAAAAAATCATCCAAAAAATACAGTAAAATGACTGGTAAAGGCAAATATATAGTAAAGGTAGCAGAGCAACCAACTATGAAGCTAATATGAAGTTCAAAAGGCAAAAGTACTAAAATTATCTATTTCCAAAATAAGAAGTTAACAGATACACATGCGCAAAAAGGAGGTTAGATATGATATCAAAAACATAAAATGCGGGAGGAGGGGAGTAAAAGAGTAGAGTTTTTAGCAAGAGGACAAACTTAAGAGACCATCAATTTAATATCAATTTTTACATATGTAGGTTACTATATATGAACCTCATGGTACTCATAGACCAAAACTTATAATAAATACACAAAAAATTAAGAGAAAGGAACCCCAACATAATACTAAAGAAAGCCTTCAAACCACAAGGGAAGAGAGCAAGAGAAGAAAGGAACAGAGAAGAACTACTAAAATACCCATAAATAAAGAAACAAATTTGCAATAAGTACATTCTTATCAATAGCTATTTTAAATGCCAATGAACTAAATGCTCCAATCAAAAAGCATAGGGTGACTGATTGGATCAAAACACAAGATCCATATATATGCTGCATACAAGAGACACACTTCAGACCCAAAATGACATACTTTCAGACTCACAAACTGAAAGTGCAGGGATGGAAAAAGATACTCCATGCAAATGGCCATGGAAAGAAAGCTGGGGTAATAGTACTTATCAGATAAAACAGACTTTAAAGCAAAAACTGCAACAAGAGACAAAGAAGGGGACTACATAATGATAAAAGGAACAATCCAACAAGAGGATATAACACTTGTAAATATCTATGCACCCAATATAGGAGCATCCAAATAAATAAAGCAACTATTAACAGACATAAAAGGTGAAATAGCAACACAATAATAGTAGCGGAATTTAACACTCCACTTACACCAATGGATAGATCATCCACACAGAAGATCAACAAGGAAACATTGGCCTTGCATTACACATTTGACCAGTTGGACTTAGTATATAGACACAGAACATTTTATCCAAAAACTGCAGAATGTACCTTCTTTTCAAATGCACATAGAACAGTCTCCAGAATAGATCACATATTAGGCCACAAAACAAGTCTCAATAAATTTAGCAAGACTGAAATAATAAAAAGCATCTTTTCTGACTACAACAGTATAAAACTAAAAATCAACTTCAGGAAGAAAATCAGAAAAGCCACAAATATGTGCAGATTAAACAAAATGCTACTGAATGACAATTGTGTCAATGAAGGAATCAAAGGAGAAATCAAAAAGTACCTGGAGAAAAATGACAATGAAAATACGACATGCCCAAATTTATGGAATACAGCAAAAGTGGTTCTAAATGGGAAGTTTATAGCAATACAGGCCTACCTCAACAAACAAGAAAAATCTCAAATAAACAATCTAACAGTCTACCTAAAGAAGCTAGAAAAAGTAGAGCAAACAAAGCCCAAAATCAGTAGAAGAAAAGAACTAATGAAATCAGAGCAGAAATAAATGAAATAGAGACTAAAAAAAAAAACAAAAAATAAAAAAACAGAAAAAATCAATGAAGCCAAGAGTTGGTTCTTTAAAAAGATAAGAAAAATTAACAAACCTTTAGCTAGACTCACCAAGAAAAAAAGAGAGAAGGCTCAAATAAAATTATTAAAACAAATAAAATCAGAAATGAAAGAGGAGAAATTAGAATGGACACCTTGAAATACAAAAGATTATAAGAGAATACTACCAAAAGTTATATGTCAACAAGGTGGATAATCTAGAAAGAAATGGATAAATTCTTAGAATCACACAACTTTCCAAAACTGAATCAAGAAGAAATAGAGAATTTCAATAAACTAATCACCAGTAAGGAGATCAAAATAGTAATCAAAAACCACCCCCAAAATAAAAGTACAGGACCAGACAGCTTCCATGGTGAATTCTACCAAACATTTAAAGACTTAATACCTATTCTTAAACTCTTCCAAAAAAGTGAACAAAAGGGGAAATTTCCAAACTCATTCTATGAGGCCAACATTACCCTGATACCAAAAATCAAACAAGGCTAACACAAAAAAAGGAAATCACAGGCCAATATCTCTGATGGACATCGATGCAAAAAAAAAAAAAAAAAAAATACTAGCAAATTGAATACAACAATACATTAAAAAGATCAGACACCATGATCACGTGGGATTTATTCTAGGGATGCAGGAATGGTTCAATGTCCACAAATCAATCAACATGATATACCACAGTAACAAAATGAAGAATAAAATTCACGTGATCATCTCAGTGGATGCAGAGAAATCATTTGACAAGCTACAGCATCCATTTATGATAAAAACTGAATAAAATGGGTATAGAATGAAAGTATCTCAACATAATAAAGGCCATATGTGACAAATCCACAGCTAATATCATACTCAATGGAGAAAAACTGAAAGCTACCTCTCTAAGAACAGGAACAAGACAAGGATGCCCACTTTTACCTCTCTTATTTAATATAATATTGGAAGTCCTAGCCAAGGCAATCAGGCAAGAAAAAGAAATAAAAGGGATCTAAATTGGAGAGAAAGAGGTGAAACTGTCACTATTTTTCAGATGATATGATTTTATACATAGAAAACTCTAATGAATCCACCAAAAAACTTTTAGAAATAATAAATGAATATAGTAAAGTTGCAGGATACAAATCAACACGCAAAAATCAGTTGTGTTTCTATACACTAACAATGAAGCAGCAGAAAGAGAAATTAAGAACACAATCCCATTTACAATTGCAACTAAAAGAATGAAATACCTTGGAATAAACTTAACCAAAGAGGTGAAAAATCTGTACACCAAAAACTATAAAACATTCTTGAAAGAAATTGAAGAAGACACAAAGAAATGGAAAGATATTTCATGCTCTTGGATTGGAAGAATTAGCATAGTTAAAATGTCTATACTTCCTAAAGCAATCTACAGATTCAATGCAATCCCTATCAAAGTTCTAATGACATTTTTCACAGAAATAGAACAAAGAACCTTAAAATTTATATGGAACAGCAAAATACCCCAAATAGCCAAAGGAATCCTGAGAAAAAAGAACAAAGCTGGAGATATCACATTCCCTGATTTCAAAATATACTACAAAGCTATAGTAATCAAAATAGCCTAATACTGGCAGAAAAACAGACACAAAAATCAATAGAACAGAAGTGAGAGCCCAGAAATAAACCCATACATATATAAACAGAGAATTTTCGATGGGGGAGCCTAGAACATACAATGGAGATAAGAAAGTCTCTTCAATAAATGGAGTTGGGAACACTGGACAGCCACATACAAAAGAATGAAAGTAGACCCTTATCTTACACCATACATAAAAATTAAATTCAAATGGATTAAAGACTTGAACATAATACCTGAAACCATGAAAGTTCTAGAAGAAAACATAGGCAGCATGCTCTTTGACTTCAGTCTTAGTAGCATATTTTCAAGCACTGTGTCTGACCAGGCAAGGGAAACAATAGACAAAATAAAGAAATGAGACGACATCAAGCTAAAAGTCTTCTGCACAGCAAAGGAATGCATCAACAAAGCAAAAAGACAACCTAACAATTGGGAGAAGATATTTCCAAACCATATGTCTGATAAGGGGTTAATATCCAAAATATATAAAGAACTCATACAGCTCAACAACAAAAAAACTAACAACTCAATTAAAAAAATGGGCAAAAGATCTGAACAGACCATGTTTGGGAGGGTGTGGAGAAAAGGGAAATCTCATATACTGCTTGTGGGAGTGCAAACTGATGCAGCCACTATGGAAAATAGTATGGAAATTCCTCAAAAAATTAAGAATAGAACTACAATATGATCCAGCTATTCTACTGCTGGGTATTTATCCACAAAGCATGAAAACACAAATGTGTAAAGATATATGCACACTTATGTTCACTGTGACATTATTCAGAAAAGCCAAGACTTGGAAGCAATCTAGGTGCCCATCAAGGGATCAATGGATAAGCAAGATGTGGTATATATAAACAATGGAATACTACTCAGCCATAAAAAAGATGAAATCTGACATTTGTGACAATATGGATGGACCTTAAGTGTATTATGCTAAGTAAAGTAAGTCCAAGGGAGAAAGTCAAATACCATATGATCTCACTCATAAATAGAAGATAAAAACAACAAACAAACACATAGAGAGAGAGAATGGTTTGGTGGTGACTAGAATGGAAGCAGGGAGAGAAGAAGGCAAAAGGGGTGATTCACACATGAATGGTGATGGATGTAATTAGTCTTTGGGTGATGAACATGATGTAATCTACACAGAAATCAAAATATGATGTACATCTGAAATTTATATAAGGTCGTAAACCAATGCTACCCCGATAAAAGAAAAGACCACCAAATTTAGTGGCTTTCTTTCTTGCTACTAAACAATGTGTTCTAATATATTAAAGCATAATTATATAGCCCTCAAAAAAGATATAAGGGCAAATTCGTAAAGATCTTATTTTGATAAAATAAGCTGCTGGAGCACAGATTTCGATGTTCTATGATGCTGAGGAGGAAAACAGACAGTAAATGATCACAATGATAAAACTCAGCAGCTAATCTTTCTATTTCCTGATGTTATCAGTAAAGATAACGAGCCCAAATCCATACAGGAGTGTTTCCATTACTGACTGAATTACTGGGTAAGTGTGGGAGCAATATATTAGCAGAAATATGATATCAAACAAGTTGTGTGGCCTCATAGGAAGGATATGGCTTGGTGCTGAATTGGAATTTCAGCTCTGTCTCCTAATACCTATATGATTTAAGCATATAATGAATCCAAGTCATATTTCCCGTACTTATAAAATGAGGGTGACCTACACCTCACAACAACATGTAAATGAAACCCTGGCAGGGTAATCTTTCATTGTTTGTGAAAGGAATAGATCCAGTGAAAGAGAATGAAAATGAACACATAAAAACTTAGGTTGAAAACTTGAAGATGGAGTTTTACAGAAGCAAGTGATAGAAGAATACAGATGCTCTAGTTTGATAAAGAACCGCTCCAGCATGTGTAGATGTGTTGAACTTTATTTGGGGAAAAAAAGGAAACACTATTTAAAAATTATTTAAACGTGGGGGCTGGCCCCGTGGCCGAGTGGTTGAGTTCGCTCCGCTGCAGGTGGCCCAGTGTTTCGTTGGTTCGAATCCTGGGTGCGGACATCGCACTGCTCATCAAACCACGCTGAGGCAGCGTCCCACATGCCACAACTAGAAGGACCCACAACGAAGAATATACAACTATGTACCAGGGGGCTTTGGGGAGAAAAAGGAAAAAATAAAATCTTTAAAAAAAAAATTATTTAAATGTGACTAAGTGGTCAAATATATATTTTTTAACAGTTCTGAACTTACTTTTGTTTAAGCTTTCATAGTGATGATTTGGAAATATTATCTCACCTTCTGGTAGAGATATTACATCTACCTTTTTATAACCTTGGCCTTAATGGGGATTAGTTCAAGAAAGCCGTATGAAAATTTGAAAGTTTGGTAACATTCCAAATTTGGGTAGAGTATAGAGACATGGAATCTATCAACATAATTAGTAGAAATGGGTATGAAATATTTCATTCATTCATTCAATTGTACATCCACTCTGTTCCAACAATTATGCTGGGAACTAGGGATACAAAAGTGAATAAGTAAAATCTTTAAGTAAACTTTTTAGAGAACAGCTAGGAAATATCTGCTAAAATCAGAAATAAAAGTATCCTTCAATACAGCAATTCCACTGATAGAATTTAACCAAATCATCTCTAGATATTTGTAGAAAGATATCCAGCACAGAATTATTTATAATAGGAAAAATAAAATTAGTTTAATATTTACTTACAGTAGTGGATGCTTTAAGTATCTTATGCTACAACTGTAATGACGGAATATTCTATAGGGAGTGACAAGAATTAGTAAGATTTTATTATAGAAGAAAAAGATTGAAGTGTATATTAATACCCTATAATGCAAATATGTGCGTGTTAGCCATGTATGCATTCTTTTATACAAAAATTTACATAAGAAACTGTTAACAATAATTAAGAAAATTAGATGCATGGTCTAAGTGGGGAGAGAGACTGTTACTTATCATAACTTTTACTACCATTTTAATTTTTTAACAAATGCATGCATTAGTATTATTTAAAAAAATAAATGAACATGAAAAAGATAAAGATTAATATTCCATGATTTAAGACTCTGTGCATTATTTTATCACATGTTCTCCTTTATGTGCTAGTGATCAATCTGTTCTAGACTCTGCATGAGATAAAACATAAAAACTAAACTACACATGCGACTGCCTTCCTCTTCAAACTTCCTGGTGAAACAATCCAATTCACGTGACAGCAAAACCTTTCTGCCACTACGGGAAACAAACAGCGGCTCCTCAAGGATGTTTCTCAAGGACTGATGGAGATGAGGGTAGAGCAAGCGGAAGTGGAGGCTTACTTACCTAACAGCCACCATTCATTGAACTCATGTGAGAACTGTCCGGAGGTTTCTTCCCAGCCCTGTCTCCACTCACACAGTGTCCCTTTTCTCCTTTCCAATTAACATTTTCTGAGTTAGAGTTGTGTATCAGAAGGAAGAAATTCCAAAATTTTTGACCCCATGAGATCTTTTTGTTCTTGACCTACATGCAGAATTTAAATACAAAATTAAATCCATCAGTAGAATAAACACAGGGTTCATATCTTTCAAATAAATAAGGTAGTGAGGAGAAACATCATTAATAAACCTGGAAAGGGAAAATGGTAAGAAAATATAATAAACAAAGAACATGGAAAAAGACAGAAAAAATAACAGTAACATGAGTTTTTCATTTCGTAAGATATATATATGCATATATATATGCTTTTGTATAAAATCTAGCTCAATATCTTTCATGAGTGTAGATATAAAATTCTGAAATAAAATATTACCAAATGTAATCCAGTAGGGTCATGATAAATTACAGTACCATATGGGAATGAAATTTCCTTCTGAAAAATATGAAATTTATTAATGTAACCTATAATGTTAATATATTAAAGAAGAAAAAAGTAAGTTGGGTCAGTGTTTTCAACAGGGGCACTGATTGCAGTTGAGTGGGATAGTTCTATGCACTGCAGAAGCTTTGGCATTTCTGCTCTCTCCCCAGAAAATGCCAGTAGCATCCACCAGTTATTGGAGCAACCAGATACTGGCTTTTCCCTTTCACACCATGTTCAAATGCTTCCCGTGGGAGACTGCTACTGTTTCTGCTCGAACATTGAGTCTAGATAGAAGCTAAGAAACTTTCATAAGATTTAAGACCCATTCCTTTTTTCCCCCTAAAATCCTAGTGAAACAGGAATAGTTAAGATTGTCTTTAGAAAACAACAGCAAATGTCTTTCTTAAAGGTGAAATGATGGAATCCATTGCATTAAAGTCAGAAATAAGAAAAAGAAGCTGTTCTTACCATTATTGTTCATCATTGTTGGAAGTTCTTGTCTACGTCAGCATAAATAATGGGAAAAAAGAGAAATAAGTCTTACTGGTGGTGGATGTAATTGTCTCCCTGACCAATCAGAGACATATAAGTATTGAAAATAAACAAATAATTGTATGACTGTGCAAATGTGTGTATGTGATTTAAGGAAGCAAGGTAGCCAAATATAACTACATAAATATATAATGGTCCTGTATATATCAGCAGTAAATAATTTAAAATACAATGGAAAGGAAAGTCCCGACTGCAATAGCAAGATAAATGTAATATGAGAAAGCAAACAATAATTTTGGAGACCTGTATGAAAAACATATTAAACTTTACTTATGGACATAAAGAAAATTGTAATAAATGGAGAAACATTTTATGTTGTTGGATTCTTTCCCAAATTGATCAAAAGTTTTAAGCAGAACTCCTGTAGATAGGGATTTAGTATATGATGAAACTCATATTTCAATTCAGTGATGGTAGGATATATAATTAAATCAAAGGTTTTTAGATCAAATTCTCAGTGGAATTTTGATGTTGCTTGATATTTTGACAAAATAATTCTAAAATTCAGCCAGAAGAACAAATTCTGTAGAGTTGATAAAATAGTTTTAAAAGAAGCATAATTAGGCAGTATTTACCCTATAAAATTCTAGGTTATGTTGTAAAGATACATTAATTATCACACTGGGGTATTAATACAGAGAAAAGGACAGATTATAAAATTCAGAAACAAATTCAATGAAGAAAAGGAATTTAGAATATAATAAATAAGCCATTTTACATTAATAGGAAAAGGATATGTTTAAAAATATTTCATCAATTCTTTTAAAAAGCAGAAGTTTTATAGCTACTTTATAATTTTCAGCAAAATAAACTGTAGATGGACTATATATGTAAAAGTATTAAATAACGTTCCCAGTCTTGTAGGGTAAAATTTAGAGTGGAAATACACACATACAAGTTCATAGTATTAGAGAAATTTCTTTTAAGATTGATGGTCAAATAAAAAGCACACACACAAAAAGACTGACTTTTAGATATAGCTACCTGTAAAGGTAACATTTCTTAATGGTGAACATTGACAAGAAATTAACGATCAAAAAGTGAGCAAAAGTAATAGATAATTGATTCACCTATAACAGCAAATGATTAGTATATTTAATATTTAGAGAATTTCTATAAATCAATAAAAAAAGAAAACAGTAGTAAAAAATGGGCTGAGAGTATTAATGGACTAATCACAAAAGTCAAATATATAAAAAAGACATATGTGAAAAGAAGTTCATCCTCACAAGCAAGGAAATGCAGTAAATACCATGATGTCATTTTCTACCTATCAGAGTCACAGATGATAGATAGATAGAGAGATAAGATAGATACTTGTAACAATTGGTGTTTATGAGAGTAATGTAAACAAACTTTCATGTGGTTTTAGATGAAGGGTTAAATTGCATGCCTTTGTCCAGAAATTTTATCTCCGGTAGAGTATTCTAGGGAAATGCTAAGAGAAACAGAGAAATTGTATACATAAGGTTGCCTATTGAAACTTTAAAAAAGAAAAGAAGGAGCACATTCTCTGTCTCTGTCTCTCTTGTTTCTCTCCATGTACACACAGACACACACACAATTGTTTAATCAATTAATGTCTATACAAAAATGCTATGCTATCATTAGAATAGTAATTGGGTACCTTTATTTACTGATACTATAAAATGTCTATGACATATTGTTTTGAGCAAAAGTACTTACAAATACTATAAATATAATTATATCCAATTTTTATAAAAATATATTATAGGAACAATTTTGGAAATACAACATATTGTTTTGAGCAAAGTACTTACAAAACACTATAAATATAATTACATTCAATTTTTACAAAAATATATGTACAGAAACAATTTTGAAAATACAACACATTTATTCCATATTAATGCTTAGTATCTCTGGGTTTTGATATTATGGGTGCTTTTTATTTTCTTTTTAATAATATTCCATATTTTAAGTCTTTGAGGTAAAAATATGTTGCTTTTATAATTATGAAATAGTAAATTATCAACAATTATAATTTTTTTCTAATTAGAAAAAACAGTAAAGTTATTTCCCTAAGCCTTTACAAATGTGTAATGTACTCATCTTGAAGATTTTTTTCATTCATATTATGAGTCATACTTTTCCTTTTTGTTCAGTCTGACAGAAGCTCAGAGGCAATCGTCATCTTCAATTAAAAAAGATTATTTTAGTTCTCATGTTTTTCTTCTTTCTCTTTTTTTAATTTGATATCTTTAAACAATTTTATTATATCTTTTTTGATATTTAACATTAATCCAATCACATTATTTTACAGCTCTTCAAATCCAAAGTCACTTCAAATTCTATTGGAAAGGAGTCAGAATGTTAGGACACAGACAAGCAGTATTACAGGAAATGGTATCCACTTTACATTACTCCAGAAATATCATTTCATGATTTAGTTTCACCTTCTTTGTATCCCTCCCCACCCCAAAACAAGGAAATAGAGTCATGTTAGCCAGATAGCTAAGGGAGAAAAATTCACCGATCAGGGACAAGTTTGAGTGTATTAGTGGTGCATTAGTGCTTTAGAGATGAAGTTCCGAAAAGCGAAATGGTATGAGAAAAGTAGAGTAAAATATACTATGAGTGAAGGTAGATTTGTAGAATTCCAAAAAGGTAGTATTCTCTATATCCAAGAGTTCCTCTTAACCCTTTCTGATAATGGATATTGCCTTCATCATAATCATTCTGTGTGTCTGATGACATATTATAGTGTTTAAAGTGTTTTCACTTAGGTTTTTTTTTTTAATTAATATACCCCAAATCCGTATAAAGTAGACATTGTTATATTTATTTTTCATATTAAGGAAGAGAGACTCAGGCAGGTAAAGTCACTTGCTGAAGATTAAACAGCTAGCAAAATTGGCAGAGCTTAGTTTGGATCTTAGTTTTCTTAAAATCTTTAACTGCAGCCTAGTTGCCATCCATCGTGACCCATTGGCGTCATCATCAATGAGCAGACTTCAAGAATTCTGAAGAGTTCCTAACACTGCATGGTTCTCACCATATTTCCAGTTCCTACAGTAATTATGATGCACACACTGTTAACTCATGTTTGGAGTCTAAGCTGACTTACAATTTTAAACGACTTGTTGTAGGGCTACTCTCGAAGAAAAGAAGTGTGTCTTTCAGTCCGCCTCCTGATTTTTTGCCCTTCTGTCAGAACTTTATTTTCTCTTATTCTTTGGGATTTCCTAAGATCAACTAATTCCCCCCAAAACTTCTTGATGATGTTTGCAATATATTGAAGGTCATTTAAGGACCTACTTATTTTAAATACACTGGGTGAAGTTCTCTCCAAAAATTTATTTAGATGGACTATTGGACCTGAGGTCATAGATATCTGGGTTAATATTCTATTGCTAACAGTCACTAGCTTTGTTACTGTGGACACATTCTATGTTCTCTTCAAACCTTAGTTTCCTCATCTATGAAATGGAGACAATTCCCATTTACAGGGCTGTTGCATGGACCTAATGAAATAATGTGTATACAGCACTTACTCTAGCATCTGGAAAACAGTTGGTACAAATTAAATGGTAGTCTAAAAAATCCAAGTGGATTTGATAAGCATGATGGAGATATTTCTTCCTGCATCAGGTCATACCTACCCTACTTATTTATGATAGAGGTTGACCCTGCTATGGAATAATATGATGAGAGAGATGATGAGCCTCTGGGTCAGGGTCCTGGGTGGAAAGAGATCACCCACTTAGAGGGAGCGTTCAAAGAGGGTTTAACGGACTATTTGCAAAGACGCACACAGAAGTAAGAAAACCCATAAGAGAAGGTGAAGTGTCTCTTGACTGCATAAAGTCACTGGCACCCTTGTCTGAAGGAACGAGAGAGAACATGCTTGCCAATAAGAACTGCAGCTGGAACAGAAGTCTACCCAACAGGAGCTGTGACCTTGAGAGGCCATTGCAAAATTGCGTCCAGAAGGGAGGGAGATAAGAATGATCACTCCCTTTTTGTCCTCTGATCTGGATGAAAACAACTGGAAGTGAGATGGCAAGACAGCTGGGTTGTGTACGTTCACAGAAGACAACTTCCTGCACACTGAACAAGGGTGAAATATGAATCTCAGGAGTCAAATGAAGAATATATAACACAAAGACCTATTAAATCCTTAAGTAAAAATTATAAAGCACAGATTAGAGGTTGAAAGGAGTAAGAAAACTTCCTCACATGTCCTTCTCTGTGCAGTATTGCCTATGGAAGCTTTTGGGTAGAAAATGTAAAGGATTGTAAGAGGAATCAGAAAATGAAACCGTATACTATGAAAAAATTTTAAAGGTGAGGTGTAATAATAAGGAGAATGAAGAAAAATAAGGAGAAACTGAATGGAGAATTAGAAATAGTCAGAGAAGAGGCAACAGCAGGGAGAGACAAAATAGAAAGATGATGACCTTGGCTCCTAGCGGAATTGAACAAAGGATAGATTTAGGGTAGATTTTTATAGCTGAAAAAAGAAAGTTAGACTCACTCCCAACAGAATTTTTGGTCCATCTTCCTCTAGTGTATTTCCTATCAACACCTTTGTATCTCATTCACCTTTTTCAGTTTTTGACCAATGTTTTTCTTCCCAATGCACCCTATTCTGACCATTCTGTTTCGAATTGCACTCCTGATCCTTATACCCTGTTCAATTTTTCCCACTATCTGCTAACATACAATTTACTTCTTCATATATGTATTGTTCACAGTCTGTTAAGCCATGTAAAAGTAAGGTCTAAAGGGCCAAAGATTTTGTTTGTTTTATTCCTGGATGTACCTGAAAGGCCTAGTACAGTGCCTGACACATAGTAGGTGCTTAATGAATGTTTTTAAATGAATAAATAAGTAAATAAATGGCTCACAGAGACTACCTATACATAGGAGCACAATGTAAGCAAGTTCTGTTTCAACATATCCTCCCATTCTGCAAACTGAGTGGCTGCTTTTCTCTCTGACAGAGTCTCTGTAAGAAAGAATGACTCCACTTCCCTGTACAGGGTTTTCTTATTGTGAACCATATGGCCAGATACAACTGGATTCTTATGCTGCTTAGACACTTATGACTTTAGGTAAGTCATGTAGCATCTCTAAATATCTGAACAATTAAAGTAATAATTATTTATTTCTAAAGTTGAGAAAGACACCAGGCACAGAGTAGGTACCAAATATCACATTATTATTTCTTATTTGCCTTTCACTTACCTCCATGTTTTTGCTTCAAAATGGATCACAGCTTGAAAAAACTATGAAATTCTTTTTGCCATAGGTGAAGCAAACATCAGCAACATCCCTGGAGGCATCCTGTAACTGGGACATTTTCCTCTCGGCTTTGCAATTCTGATCCGTGAAAACTTTGGCAACAGATCAGACATGCAGCCATGGGTTTAGATACTTATCCAAAATTACCTCCTGAATATTCTGAAATTTTCTAATTGCTAATTGCCAATCAAGGGCTGTTTTGTAAGGCTTGATTCCTGCCTGGCTCCCACAAGTGTTAGTAGACTTTTCGTTTAAACTCAGAAATGCCAAATAGTCTCATTTTTGGTCTGAGATTAGTCTAACAGTTGCCATTTTATTACTTTTTTAAAAAAAATATATCTTAGAGGAAATAAAATTCAGCCAAGGGTGAATATTCCTTCCCTAGCAGATGCCAACCTTTGCAGTTCATGTTGTTTTTATAATCTTCTTCATGTAAAACAAACAAATGAAAATAAGTAAAGTTTTTAAAATTTTGAAGTCTTAGGTCAAAAGAAATTCACGTTTCTTTTGGTCCAAGGAAAAAGATTAGAATTATGCTGTATTATACACTACATAATGAAAAAAAGTAGCCCTGACTTTAAATCATCCCAGAGGTAGTGAACTTGATCAAATGGCAAGAAATAGTTTCTGGTTTCCATTCTGGACACACAGTTCAAAAAGGTCTCTAGTATGTGAATTATTTTATCCTAATTTTGCAAAAGAGAAACAAAGACTTAAAAACCTAGGGAAAGGGGCCAGCCCAGTGGCTGAGAGGTTAAGTTCTCGCGCTCCAGTTTGGTGGCCCAGGGTTTCTCTGGTTCAGATCCTCGGCGCGGACATGGCACCACTCATTAGGCCGCGCTAAGGCAGCGTCCCACATGCCACAACTAGAAGGATCCACAACTAAAATATACAACCAAGTACTGGGGTGGACTTGGGGAGAAAAAGCAGAAAAAAGAAAAAAAAAGATTGGCAACTGTTGTTAGCTCAGGCGCCAATCTTTAAAAAAAAAAAGCCTAGGTAAGGACTAAGTTAGTTGCAAGAGTATCCAGTAAGTGCCAGAGGCAATATCTGAAGTCAGGATGTCTGATTCAAGACATCTACTCTGTTTTTGTTTTTGTTTTTGTTTTTGAGGAAGATCAGCCCTGAGCTAACATCCACCACCAATCCTCCTCTTTTTTTGCTGAGGAAAAAGCAAAAAATTGGCCCTGAGCTAAGATGTGTGTCCATCTTCCTCTGTTTTTTGTATGTGAGATGCCTGCCACAGCATGGCTTAGTAACTGGTGCATAGATTGGCACCAGGGATTCAGATCGGGGACCCCTGGCCTGCCAAAGTGGAGCACACAAACTTAACTGCTAAGCCACTGGGTGGATCCCCTCAAAACATCTGCTCTTAATCATCTCTTTGTCTAATTATGCTGCTGAACTATCCAGAGGAAATCTAAAACCTTGTGAATATGATGAGATATCACTCTCTTTGTTAGTTGTTATGTTACAAACGTGAAGGGGTGTCACAAATGCAATTAGGATCCCCAATCAGTTAATTTTGAAGTAATTGAGGGAAGAATATCCTGGTTAGAATATTCTGACCCAGGGGCTGGCCCAGTGGTACAGTGGTTAAGTGCCCACGTTCCGCTTCAGCGGCCTGGGTGCGGACGTGGCACTGCTTGGCAAAAAGCCATGCTGTGGTAGGTGTCCCACATATAAAGTAGAGGAAGATGGGCACGGATGTTAGCTCAGAGCCGGTCTTCCTCAGCAAAAAGAGGAGGATTGGAGGCAAATGTTAGCTCAGGGCTAATCTTCCTCAAAAAACAAGAATATCCTGAACTAATCAGATGAGCCCTAAACAAAGGTGTTTAGAAGCATAAGAGGATCTCTGACTTCCTGGAAGAAGCCAGTCGCCAGGACTTCTACAAGGAAATGAATCTGCCAATAACCAGTGATCTTGGAAGAGGACCCTAAACTTCACTTGAGACCACAGCCCAGGTGTCACCTTGATTGCACCTCATGAGACCCTTGAGTGGAGGCCTCAAGTAAGTTTTGTCCAGACTCCTGACCCATAGAAACTGGGAGATAATAAAGGTACGTGGTTTTAAGCCAGAAATTTTAGGGTAATTTACTACCCACAATAGCAAACTAATATGCATTAAATGAAGATAATATGGCAATGTTTGGATGAGTTACACAGATGCAAAGCTCTATATTTATTTTAACTACAGCATTTTGAACACATTCTCTGTAACTTCTGAGCTTAACTCTTCTCACCTACAAAAATGAGAGACTTTGACTTAATTTTTACTTTTTCTTCCTGGCTATTTGCTTACAACTTGATAAATCTGATAACAGAAGCTTGAAATCTTGAACATGGGAGAAGGATGAAACTGCAAAGAAAAAAAATTTTCTTCCAATATCCTAAAACCCACAATTATACACCCTCTCTCCACTTGAGAAGCGGCCCCATTGCTACTTTGCTTTGCTTCCTCTGTTTCCACACCCCACTTTAAAGCAAGTCTCCACAAATGATGAACACCGCTCTGGGAGGCTATACCATGAGGCTGCACAACTAGGGCAGAAATGCAGTCCTTCCTTTTGTGTATGGTAACAGGTTCCCTTAATAACTTTTAAAAAGGTATTATGGAGGTCAAAATAAATTAAAATGAATAAAATACTCAAAACACCTGGGGAGAATGACCCTAATTCCAAGAACTGTAAACTTGAGAATAAAACATCATGTGAGCTCATTTTCAATTAAATTATCTTGGTGAGCCTACAAATGCCCCAAAAGTTTTTATACTTACTAATTAAATTACCCTTTTTCTTAGGGTTGGGACTAGATGTTCACCCTTCTCCCTCAATTGTCTTCTTTTCCTAGATTCTGGAACATACTGAAGCTCCAAACAGTCAAAGAGGGCATTTGGCAATAAGTCTTATGTCACAAGGAGAGAAGTTACTCTTTTAGCACAATTATGCTGTGAGGATACTGATGTTGACAGTGCAAAACCAGTGATTTACTGACACCTACACCCAAAATAACATATCCCTGTTTATATTTTAGTGACGTTATTCTGATTGCAGCATAAGGATTAAAACTGAGGTGGATAGGCCTGGAGGGAGACCAGTTAAGAGAATTTTTCAAAGTCCTTAATAAAGATGATGGTAAATTAAACAGAATTAAATCAGCGTCTGAGGTGGGAAAAAGCCTGTAATTCAGAAGGGCCTAGCCAGGGCAGAGTCACGGGGCTTGACACTGATTAGCTCAGAAGAGTGATAGAGAGGGAGAGTCAAGGTGGCGCTCAGGTTTCTGTCTTGAGAAAAAGAGAAAAACAAAGACACAACACCTCAGGAAGGGATCCCAGCTGGTGATGTGGAAAGGAGATGACCTTTCTTTTTACATTTCTTAAAAATGTGATTGCCTGTGGAGCTTCCCAGATTTGTCTAGCAGAGAATTGGAGATATGCATCTAAAAATCAGGAGGTATGTCTGAGTTGAAGAATATTTGAAAATCATCAGTTTTGGGACGAATATTGAAATTAAAGGAGTTGATTGGATTGCCCAGAGAGAATGGGTTATATAAGAAAATAATATAAGATAATAATGCTGAAGCAATAATCCAACTTTTGATGAATGGGCAGAGGAAGAGGAGCCTGCCAATGACCTGAGAAAGAGGAAAATTAGTACTGTGCTACATCACAGAAGTCAAGAGAAGGGAGTGTTTCAAGGGAAAAGAAAGGTTGGTTGACAGTTTCAAATACTGCTGAAGGATTTAGGGCAGGAATACTGCTGTATTTGGCATTGGGCTTATTTGCAGGTTTTGCTGTTATAACTAATGCTGTAATAAATAAACATTATCTCCTAGGAGTACCTCTGACTTATATGGCAGCGCTGTCTAGCTGCTGACCAAACTAGTTTTCTCTACCTTGGGCAGATAGCTAGACAACACATTCAAGTCTCCCTTCTAGTTCAGCGAGGCTATATGACACTTCTGACAAAAATAAAGCCAAGCTGCAGACAAAATTAGCAAAAGCCATTTATTCATGAGTCTGTGGTGTAAGAGAACATACCTACCATCCCTTTAGTTTCAATAGAGTTTCAAAGATGTTTGAAAGGAGAGTGAGGTTTATAGAGTGTCTTAATCTGCTCAGGCTGCCATAATAAAATGCCATAGACTAGGTGGCTTAAACAAGAGACATTTATTTCTCACAGTTCCAGAGGCTGGGAAGTCCAAGATGAAGGTGCTGGCAGTTTCAGTTGAGCCCGCTTCCTGGCTTGTAGACAGTGCTTCTTGCTGTGTGCTCACATGGCCTCTCCTTGGTGTGTTCTTAGCCTGTCCTTGGTGTGTGGAGAAAAGAAGAGGAAGCAAGCTCTCTGGTGTCTCTTCTTATAAAGGTGTTAATCCCATCATGGAGGCTCCCCCCTCATGACCTCATCTTCTCCTAATTACCTCCCAAAGGCCCCATTTCCTAATACCATCATAGTGGAGGTTAAGACTTCAAGCTTTGAATTTTAGGGGGGGACGCAAACGTTTAGTTCATAACATAGAGTGAAAAGATAAAACACTGAGACAGTTTCTAATTGGCAAGCACCCTATTAGTGTGGAATTTGGAAGCCAGGAAGACTTTCCAATTTCCCTTGCAGTACATTTGGAAATCCCTCTTTGATTGCAAGTATTAGCAAACAGTTTGCAGGATTTCAAAAGAAAAGCAGGTTGTTTAATCTAAGAGGCAGATAATTCTCTGTGGCTGATCATTTCCTGGATCAAGTGAAGATCTCTGTGCTGCTTTTCTGCAGGCAAACTATCATGATGGTCCTTAAAGGGGCTGGTGATGAGCTGGTAGGATAGGCAGGTTCTCAGTTCTCACCAATGATGGAACATGAACTAGAGTGAAGCATTGCTTACAAGCTTGGATCATCAAAGCTCCCAGGCACGTTCCTCCATGTTTGTTTGTTTGTTTGTCTTTTGTCTTTACTCCATTACCTTGAAACTACTCTGGAAGACAGTTCTTTTGGGTCCCAGAAGCAACACCTGAAGGAAAACCCAATCAGGAATATAATTTTGGGATGTCCATAAGAGAGACATAAACTTCTATTTTGTTAGTCCTTCTGGATTGGAGGTTTATCTATTTTTATCAGATAAATTTTTGTGGAATATTTTTATAGAGTTTTCTTTCCCTGTCTTTAGTTTTTCCTTACTTTTTAAAATTTCTACAGTAAGCATTTATTCTATAACCAGGAAAAAAATAGATTATAAAATCTGAAAACAAGTTCACATGCAGAAGTTATTTAATGTAGAACCCACAACTAAAATATGCAACTATGTACTGGGGGGATTTGGGGAGAAAAGGCAGAAAGAAAAGAAAAACAAAAGAAAAAGAAAAAAGAAGATTGGCAACAGTTGTTAGCTCAGGTGCCAATCTTTAAAAAAAAAAAAGTTATTTAATGTTATTAAGTTTTAGTTCCTTCATCCTTCATCTATTAACATAAGGAGGGACCGGCCAGGTGGCGCGGCGGTTAAGTTTGCATGTTCCACTTCTCGGTGGCCCGGGTTGGCTGGTTCAGATCCCGAGTGCCTACATGGCACCGCTTGGCAAACGCCATGCTGTGGTAGGCATCCCACATATAAAAGTAGAGGAAGATGGGCACGGATGTTAGCTCAGGGCCAGGCTTCCTCAGCAAAAGGAGGAGGACTGGCAGTAGTTAGCTCAGGGCTAATCTTCCTCAAAAAAAAAAAACAAAAATAAGGAAATTTTATATGATTACTCACCTTCCTCTATCTAGGATAGTGTATGATTTTTAAGAACAGTTACCAGAATCAAGGTGCAGGGGGAACAGAACATTTGCAGGGAGGCCGGCAAATCTATCTATGCATGAGTCAAAGATATTTTACTTTTCACGATGATTGTAGCAATTAAATGAAAAGATGTGCAAGAAAGAGATTGTGTTAAATGGAAAACACTATAAAAGTGGTTGTTATCGTGTTGATTGGGGGTGTTACATTTCCCTTGCCCAGTGACTCATCAGTCCCACTGCCTTGGGTAGAGGTAGCCTAAAAGGAATGAGTATGAGAGGTTAATTGCTCTCTTTGCTCTGCATCTCAAACTTCCATTTTTGCTTTTCTTAAGTTCTGGGAACAGAAGTCATTTTATTGTTGTTGCAATAAATTGCAGATTACTTGGTAACAGTATTTCTCCTATTTTGTTTGCATCTCCTGCAACGTTTGACACGTTTCCTTAAATACATTAGTCTCTTAATATATTTTTCTCCAAATAACTTGAATTGAAACATATCTATAACTCAAGGACAGTTTTAAATTGCTAATAAATCTATATAAATCACTTCATAACTGAACTATCAATCTTCTTCCAATTGAAAGATTAAATTCCAGGAATCCCATTTATCTTTCCAAACATTTCAACGAATTTTCTACTGATCACTAGAATTTATCACAACAATGAATTGTACAGGTCCATACAAGGTTAGTGGTCATAAAGGGAGCCTCTACTTCTTATTAATTAAATAATGTTTATAGAACAGCTACTACATCAAAAACATTGTTACGGAAACTAGGGAAATAGCAATTAACAAAAATGATCCAGGTGTTGCCCCCCTCCCACTTAACTTAAATTTGCCTGGGAGCACTATTTGCTGCTTAAAAGATATAATCGCCAGTAAACCTCTCCATTCTGTGGAAAGGCATCAGCCTCTGGTTAAGACATATGAATATACTGAGGCATAGAGAATTGATAAAACTCGCTCAATGTCTCTAAGTAACGAGTTGTGATTCCATCCCAGGCACACCCTAGTTTCAGAGACAGTACAACTCTTTGTACTATGTCCATTGTATATATACAAAGTCGATTGAAAGTTATAAAAGAGTCTTTAGTAACAGCATAATGCATTATGCTCCAGAATAGTTGACAATATCTACCGCTAATGAACACTCTCATCACCTTGAAACTATCAAGGTGTTTCCTTGTTTCATAGGTTTCCTTGTTTCATAGGTTTATAGGCTTGCATCCCTGGCTGTACTTACTGTCTCCATTACAGTTCCCAGGGTTCTTTCCAACATATTCTTTCTTTTTCTTCCGAATGGAGTTCATCTACCTGTATAACTGTTAATTGCTATGTGTAGTATGATGGAATTCAAATCTAAACTCGGAACCACACTCTTGAATTTCAGACCAACGTATTGAAATGCCTATTGGACATCACTATGTAGATCTTCCTGAGACATATCAAACATATTTTATGAAAATAGACATGTCACAACTCCTGCTTACCCTCATCACCACACACACACACAAGAACTACTTCTCTTTCCATAGTCTCTAAGGGAATGAAGTCACTATCCCTTCAGTTATTGAAGGTAAAAAAAAATTATAACATGGGCATAACCCTGATTTCCTATAGCAATTCTATTTTCAAGTCACACCAATAGTATTACTTAAATATTTCTCAAACTCTTTCCATCCCCATTCTCATCTCAGACTTATTGCTCTAGGCACTATAGAGCTGTGGGCAAAGGCTTGACTCAATGATGTCAGTGGGTCTGATTTTTATTCAGAGGGTGCTGATTTCACTGTGGTTCTTCTGGATGTCTGTGGTGGTCTCTGGCAATATTTCAGGGCTGACCTTGGACTCTAATTGCATCAGATTTGATGAAGCTATTATATTTAGCAAAGTGGGCTGAAAGACTGAGGCCAATTGGAACTGATTAATGGCCTAAAGATTCTGGTGCCGGGAGGCTCTTAACGAAGTATGATGGGGTGGGGAGATGTTCAGTCACCAAAAACATCTTAGTGAATGATCTCAACGTGGAAGAAAACAATGCATCTAGCAATTTGCTGATGATAAATTGAGGAATATTGGACATGCTATTATGAGTCTGTTTAAAAAGAATTTACATGATTAGACAAAATTTTAAAAAGTGATTCAACTCTCATAGGTTCAGTGGAACACAGTTCTAAGAGGCAAGCTAGAAAATAACATTATGTAATGCAGTTCTCCAAGGTGAGACATTTAAAAGAACAAGTATAAATTATTTGTTTTCTACTTGTATAAAAGTATACTTCTGTTTACTTTTCATACAGAAAAAACGCTGTTTTTTGGAACAAAGATGAAAATAATGGTGGCTTAGAAAGTTGAATTAAAGTCATAGCTACTCAGTGGCAGAGTGGTATTATAATATTGATTGCTTAATTAATTCTCTAACATTATTACAAATAATAACAAATCTGGAGGAAACAACTTGGAAAAACCAAAGTCCCGATATTTACGATCATTTTCACCTCGTATTGTTATTGTCTTTTATACAGAACACTTTAGGGAATACTGGACATTTTGTATTTCAGATAAAGCCCCTTTTCCTGGACTGCTCAGGTACAACGAGTTTCCTGGTGATCACAAGAGAATTGTATGAATGCAGTAGGCAGAATAATGCCCCCCTAATGCCCACATCCCAATCCCCAGAATCTTTGAATATGTTAAGTTACATAGCAAAAGGGACTTTTCAGATGTGATTAAGGTTTTAGGCCTTGAGATTGAAAGATTATCCTGGATTATTCAGATGGGTCCAATAAGATCACATGAGCCCTTAAAAGCTGAGAACTTTCTCAACTTGCAGTCAGACAGATGCAGATGGAGGGGGGTGGAGAAAGTATTCCACCCACCGTTGTTGGGGCCACAGGCCAAGGAATGTGGTAGTGTCTAGAAGCTGATTATGATCTTCAGGTGACAGCCAGCTCTTGCATTTTTGTATATTACTTCTAACCTCAGCTGATGAGCTATTTCCGTACAGTATAGATTAGATATAAGGAGCAATGGTATCACAGTCTAATATTTCATTGGCATCCCATTGACCCCTGAAATGACAAGAAAAGATGTCTATTAACAGTGATCAGAAGTACCTTGTAAGTAGATGAGAAAAGAAGAGGGTGGATTGTGTCAATTGTTAGGATATGTGGTCCAAGACATGGCAAGTCTAGGTCATGGAGGGCCCTGCAGGCCATTGTAAAGAGTTTGGCCTCTTTGCTTTGAGTGAGATGGATTCACTGGATGTTTTTAGTTGAAGTGTAAAATGACTTACATTTTAAAAACCTCACTCCGGCTTCTCTGTAGGGGGAGATGTGAAAGATAGGAGATGAATTAAGACACTACCAAAATCATCCAAGAGAGATGATGATACCATGGACCAGGGTGGTAGTTGTGTAGTGTTGCTAATTGATTAGCTTCTTGAAATATGCCAGTGGAAAAGCCAGTGGGATTTGCTAATGGATTGGCTGTGCTCTGTGAGACATAAAGAAGAATCAAAGACATGATGTGATGAAAATAGTACATTACCTCTGTGTCTTCCTTCCCAAAACCCATAACCCCAGTCTAATTATGAGAAAACCATCAAATTCCAATAGAAGGACATCCTACAAAATACTTGACCATGACTCATCCAAACTGTCAAAATCATCAAAAACAAGGCAAGTCTGAGAAACAGGCAGAGCTAAGAGTTATCTAAGGAAGAATGGCAAGTGAATGTAATGTGGTTTCCTGGATGCGATCCCAGAACAGAAAAAGGACATTAGGTAAAAGCTAAGGAAATCCGAGTAAGTATGGACTTCAGTTAATGAAATGTGTCAATATTGACTCATTAATTGCTAGAAATTTGCCATACTAATGTAAGATATTAATAATAGAGGAAACTGGATTCCGAATATATGGAAACTTTCAGTACTACCTTCACAGTTTTTTTGTAAATGTGAAACACTCTGAAAAGTAAAATTTATTTTCTTTCTTCAATAAAAGCAGAGTCAGGGACGACTTCAGATCCTGAGCACCTGGAAAAATGCAGTTGCCATTTATGGAGGAGGACAGATGGGGTTCTGTGAAGCAATCAATATGAGCTCCTTCTCCCTTCCTCCCTGATATTCCTCACTTCATCCTTAAGACACAAAGACACAGGATTTATCGCCATATGAGTGATCCAAGCAACACGGGCTGAGTTCAAGTGGGTTTGAATTTCTTGAGAAGGCTTCCTGAAAGAAGCAGGACTTGAGAAAGGCTTTGAAGATGGGACAAGACTTGCAAATGTAGAGAGGATAAAACCTTCATTGCAAGTGACTTAATCCCTTCTTTTGTAATCCTCACACTTTTTTAGTCCACATATTTCCTTGCCCTTTTTAGTTGAGCTGAGTTGCCATTTAGTAGAGTTATTTTGGTTAAGTTTTGCCCTGTTCACACTCATTTGCTTACATTTTTCTCAACTCATGCTTATTGTTAAGTAGCAATAGCCCTTTGAGGACACATTAATTTTCTTGGGAGTCCTTTCCCATGTTACGCTGGTGTCCTTTGTCTCCTCGTTTCATTTGGCTGCAGTTGGCACTTTTTCCTGTCTCATGAAACGTCTCATGAATTGCATTGCTCTCATTGCTATTATTACGAATAGGAGATGTGACTGCCCATCATCTTCAATAGCAGTGCTTCCAGGGACACATTAGCTGCATTTAAAATGATAACTCCTTCATAATATTCTAAATAATTCCTTTGACTCGTAGGAGTAGAAATGAACTCCAAAGTCATTCATTCTCATCCATGTTTTCTTCAGGCAGCACTGAACTAAATATACTACAAACATGGAGGCATGTACACATGTAACATATATTCTTATGAATTCTTACCCACTTTTAGGGATTAGCCAATTTCTCTCTTAGCATCCATTATGGAATAACTAGAAAAGTAAACAATTAGCAATTAATCATTTTATAAGGCTTAATTTTCTCTTCTTTACAATTTCATATTCTTCTATCATTTATCAATGAGAAGGGAAGAAAACAAATCCATTCTCTCTTAACCAATTTGATATGTCATTAATAAATTTCTTCTTTCCCTTCTGCCAACTGATTTCACCCAATAGATAGGGCTAGGCAGTTTGCTAACTTATGTGGTCAAGTATGAAGGAAAATGAATCAGTGAGTAAAAATAATCATTATGAAGTCTAGTTGCTGTTTACCCTTAACTAGCTTTTTTCCTCCTTTTTTGACTGCCCACCTAGATATCAGCTCAGGGTTGTGATGGCCAGAGGCTGTCCTTAGGTCAAAGATCAGCTCTGGATTTTACCTTTTGGTTATGTCTCACAATAGAAAACTGGAACCTTTTTATCAGCAATGTTTTTTTTAAAAAAATTTCAGCTTTATTGAGGTATAGTTGACATAAAAAATTGTAAGATATTTAAAATGTACATTAGGGTGATATACATTGTGAAATGATTCCCTTCATTTATGTTCTCCTCTCTTAGCAAATTTAATGATACAATATAATGTTTTCGTCACTAGGTTTGCATTAGATCCTCAGATCTTATTCACCTTATAGCTAAAAATTTGTACCCTTTTACCAACCTTTCCCTATTTCCCTCACAACCCAGCCCCCGACAACCAATTTTCTACTCTCTGTTGCAATGAGTTTGAGTTTTTTTTTTCAGATCCCACATATGAGTGATACCATGCAGTATTTGTCTTTGCCTGGTTTATTTCACTTAGCATAATGCTCCAGGTTTTTTACAGTTGTGTCCTGCCATACCTTGGCTCAAGTAGAAAGGAAAAACATGCTGTCCAGCTGAAGGGTTTTCCCACAACCTCATCCAAATGGTTGCTGCTGTTGAATGCTAATGGAGGGGAATGAAATGGAAATACTGCAGCAGCCTGTGGGTATAGGGCACTGTCCGCTCTTGTTAACTCCTAGTCAGAGACCACATGTCTGGCTGCAGGTTGTAAGTGCAGTCAAAGTGACAAGGCTGCAGAGCTTGGCTCAGTTGCATGAATTTGCATGAAAAAGAAACTGGAAGGACACTCACTTACAGAGATCTGAATGGGTGTGCTTGTGGTCTTCATCAGTAAAGTCCAGGCTGCTCCCGGTGCTATTATAATATCCAATTCAATGAAGATATTCACCTCCAATCTCAAAGCTACATCATAATAATAACACAATTATCTTACCCATATTAAAGGAGCCACATTGCGTAGTGAATTACTCTGGGAAAGATAGGCCCAAGTGGGTCAAAGATAGGCAGCAATTTTTCTCCAACTATGCCCTTTATTAACCATTCAATAAAAATAAATGTAACAGATGACCCTAGAGGCAGCATCAAAAGCCCGGACCAGCTCTTAAGTAAAACACATTTGAAGAGCTTGCAGGGATATGAGTCTGCGCTTTTTAAGAAATATAAAGGAAAAAATTCTTCCTAAGTAGAAGAGGAGGAGGCATACCTGTGTGACACAAATTAAAATACTACCTTAGGGAGGGGAGTGGTAAAGCAATTTTAAGTACAACCTGCTATAGGTCATTCAGCCTGTTTTAAAAATCAATTTCCGTGGCTAATATCCAAGTACCTGTAAGATAGGGTTGCATAACAAAATAAAAATTACCAAATGAGCTGTCTCTAACATGCCTACATGAGAAACCGAGAGCATTTTCTATCTCATAACCCAAAAGAGATGGAGAGAACTTTCCCTTCTTCAAGAGAGTAACACAGTGCATCTGAGTACAAGAAGGCTGCAAGGGAGAGTCCACACCAGGAGCACAAAATAACCACAGAAAATTGGTAATGAACCGTATGCCTGAATATCGGTTGTAGTGAGAAACTGTAGGGCAGACCCAAGAGCTATACCTAGAAGCAGCAAAGAAGAAAATTTTATGGTGCTCAGAAATACTTGAGATCCACCTGAGATCCAACGGTGGCATTCAAGGAATTGTAAGTTAAGACTGGCTGAGTGTTCTACCATTGCATAATTGAGAACCAACCCAGAGTGCTTCTAGCTTGTTCTCTCTATTGCAGTTTTGTTTTACACCACAGGTTGATGTGACTGGAAGAAACATGGATTATTTAAATTATTGAAATAATTGAATAATAATGATTACTAAGTAGCCATCCCTGATCTGGTCATTGTTGAGGGATACAAATGAAGCCAAAGGCTTAGTCCTTTGATTTTTCCTTGTATATTTACTGTAGGTAGTTGAAACATGGAGTGTCTGTTTGTAGCTAACAGAACTAACTGAACCTGGGTTTGAATTCTACTTCATTCAGTTATTAGCTCTGTGCCCTTGGCAAGCTCACACAGCCTTTAAATTTGTTTTCCAATCTGTAAAGTGGGGACAACATTTTATGCAATATATATAGACATAGATGTTTATATATACATAGATACAAATATCTGTATTTGTGGATATAAGTACTCATATCTACATATACATATACAGTATACAGATATCTATCTGTAGATGTGTTTATCTATATCTACATGTATCAGAAAAATTTTAAACATAAATGTCAATGATTTGTTTATCCAGTTCTTTAAGGAACGTGATATTTAAGGTTACTGTTTTCCTTAATGAGGAAGAAGGTAGCAATAACCCTCAGCCTTGCCTTCAGATAGTGAGCCTTTTATGTGTCTTCACAGCCTGCCCATGATTTCTCCTATCATTGTCCATGTCCTCTAGTCTAGAGCCCACTTTCATAGATGCCTCCCCACTAGATTGTAAACTCCTGAAGAAAATGAATGGTGTCTCAGTTACTTTGTATATTTATTATCTGGCACAGATCCTGGGACTTAGTAAGGACTAAGAAAATATGACACAAATAATCAAAGGAGGACATATGCTACGACAATTTCAGTTATGAGGATTTTTAGTGGTGTCATACAAAAGTTAATGTGTCGTTTATGTGCAAAATCTGAAATAATGCGAATCTCCTTAAATAAAAAATTCATCAAGAATAGCATCTTTTTAAAGTAAATTTTTAAAAGTATATTCATTACTGCCAGTTTGGCTGCTGTTTAGAAACGCTTGCCCTGTAGGATTGTCAACTGAAAGCTGTGTGGTTTGCCAAGGCCAACCTTCCTTGGCAGAGTTTGAATTACAATATTTGTCTCCTCCCCATGACCCCAGCACCTTCAGACTGCCAGAATCACTGGTCAGCTTCTTAGTCTCTTAGCTACCACTTCCTGCCTGGCTTTTCAATCACTATGCCAGTTACTACAAATCTTCTTCCTGAGAAGAAACATTGCACCAAAAATTGGGCTCACTTCTTTATGCTTCCATACGCTTCCTTACCCCTCAAGTCTTGGCTATCTCAATTGCTCTGAATTCTAAGTTTTGCCCCTCCAGCCCTGTAACATTACTACCAGCTTTTTTCAGCTTCTCAGCTTCTTAAAAGTGACTGTCTTTTGGCTTCTGAGGCTCTGGAGCCTAGGAATCTGCAAATGTCTTGAAGAATAAAAATGGAGCAGGATGGAATACATATTATTGGGTATTTTCCTTTTTGCCAAGATCCTTATTTCTAAATCACCTGTAATTTTGATATCTTTCTAATGCTTAAAAAAAGATTTTAAAAAATGTATTTGTTTCTCATTTTTATAATTGTCCAAGACTTTAAATCTGGGTTCTTTTTTTTAGCAATATATTTTCTTCCACTCTCTAATAACCTTCTAACCTATCGGTCCAAATCCTTATGTTGTCCTGATAATGTCGCAAAGTTCCTTTCAATCACAGCTCTCAGATCTCCTTTTCTCTTTTTTTCCTCCCCATCTGCTCCCTGAGTCCTCACTCTCCCAACTTCCTGTTGCTACAGTGGGGCATGAATGGGAAAATCACGCTCTTACCCTGATTGATGACCTGAGGTCTTTTATCCAAATATTTGCCACATTTCTAAGCATCTAAGACCAGTTATTCACTGTTCTTCACCTGGCCATGATGCCAGTGCAACATATTTCAGGGTTAATTTTTTGACAACAATCCACTTCCAGGGCCAATTTCTGTACAAGTCACGGTAAGTGACAGGAGCTACCACAATAGACAGACCCTGAATTTTTTATAGATTAATATTATAAGGGCTAAATTCTTGCTCACATCACACTCAGATGGGTCTGGGAAACTGCCTAGGTTGCTCTCCTCTGTGCAGTGACTCAGGGATTGAGGCCACTTCCCTCCTTTATCATGCCATCTGGAATATCTAGGACCTCCCAAGCCTTGGCAGGAAAAGTGAGAGCTAGAGAATCTCATAGGTTTTTATAAAAGCTAGCCCTGAAGGTGATTTATGCAACTTTCTTCCATAAACAATCAGCTAAAATTAGTCTCAAGACTTTAGCTGGATGCTTGAGGCCTGGAAAATGAGGGGGAACACATTCTCCACCACAGGTCATGCGCTAAACAAGTCCATGAACACCAAGGCTGGAAAAAGCATTCACTTTATACAGAGAAGGGTAAAACAGAAAGAGGGCTCAAAAATATTTTCTAACTTTACAATGTTGCATTTTTACTCACTTTTGTCTTCTAGTTAGCAAGCAATTTTACTAAAAGCCATGGAGTCCAAGGAAAACAATTGATGTTATTAGGAAAAATCTAAATTTCCAACGATTGATAGATTATTCTAAATTTCCAATGATTGATAGATTATTCAACTCTTTTTATTTTTGAGGTATATTAATGCAAAACATTTAATTTATTCTGATGTGTTCCCTATAATTAACATTTAATTTCCTCAGATTTTTTAATATTATATTCAGAGCATGAATAATCATCAAAACTTAAAGTATAAAATCTGAAAACGTCTATATATTTGATGAATGTTTAAGGATTCATAAATTAGAACAGAATTTCTTTATTCTATAACATAATTAGCAATAGTTGATAAAAACAGGTATGATTAATATACATTTTTGACCAAATGGTTAATTATTTAAAACAAATTATCAGAGACCGATTTGCTATCAATGTAGTTGTAGTGAGGAAATTGCCTTCAGGGCACATGGCTTTCAGTTAACGAATTTAGATACTGACCTTCATGCCTATCATGGCGTGCCGACTCAAATACGGAAGCCCAATTTGCGCGTGTATTTTAATATTACGTACATCTCTCATTAGAGAGCATAATTGGGAGATTAGCTTGATATTTCATCTGGTGCACATTTGTTCTCTCTTGTTTTCCCCTCATGTAGTGCTCCTTCTGTTTCTATTCGACCTGAAAGTATCAATTTAATTCCTCACTGCTTTGTCTTTAGAGCGTGTCTATGTTGTGCTTTCCCAATCAGTGAATTTCTATTTAGATTCCCTCATGGGCACATTCAAGTTGAGTCTTGTTCATAGTTCTTTAGCCTCAAGAGCATAAGCATTTGACTCAAGCCATGTATGTGTGTATATGTATATATTTACATAAATACACCCATAAACACATTCAAGAAATCTATTACAGACTGAAGAGGAAGAGGCTGATAACTAATTTCATTTTCATGTGTTTCTCCTTTCATATTACTTTGGGAATGTCAGTATATCATGCTCACTGATAATGATGGACAGTGGTAGGATTGTGGAGGAGGAAAAAACATATTTTAGACATAGATGAGTGATGTACCATGGAATCTGCAGGAACTGATGTCTCTGACTACCCTTATTAAGTAAGATTATATTGAGAGAGGAGGGTGTGGGGATCAGGGTTTAATTTAAACATAGACGAGCAGGAAGGAATCCACAGAAAAGCTAAATCCTCCAACAGTAAATGTGGAAACGTATAAAACTTAAGAGATTCATGCTTCTCATTCAGATACTATTGCTTGTATGTTTTGTGGAGAGAAAGTAGGAAACAAAAAGTAGAGAAAGAGGCATTTCATTTAGCTATTTTTCTACCTAATATTCTTCCATTATCAAGTTAACTCTTAATTGTTTGGTAGCCTGCACTGTTTATATTTTCTTCTCACTAAAGGCTACAAGAGTAAATTACAGTTGTGATATAATTGCTGAAGTGCCTACAACTTTTTCTCACTTATTGCATGTCCTGAATTACATAATGTCAAATGTGTTTTGATGTATGTTTCTCTTCGTGGCTGCAGTACATTTACTATTACATCTTTGTGATATATTTGAACAAATACATTAGAAAGGACATTTGATACAGGCTAAATTTCAGAAAGTTAGTTTGAGTGAGGTTAGGAAAGAATGTTAGTCAGTTGGTTCTGACTGCATCTAAATACATGATTCGGTATTTGAAAGGCAGCCTTGTCTAAGGTCCTGCTTTTATTGTTCCTGATAGCCTTTTTGTATAATCCATCAATGTTCATCAAATCAAGGAGGACTAAGGTCATGAAAGATGAAGGACTGTTCTATCCATTTGTCTAGGTTGTTGGAAGAGTCAGGAGAAACAAACCAGAATAAAATTGTTCAGGCAGGTGGTTCAGATACTAAGACTAAGCTTTATATGGGCAAACCCAGGACTCACAACTCTTCTTTCTCTATCTACAGAAGAGACAAAACCTGCTCCATAAACAACCCCTGGGTGCTAATATATGCAATTCCTCAGATCTCTTTTTAGGTATCAAATAGAGCAATGCCCTCAAGTGGCTTTCTATGATGCCCAGCTTAAGTGCTCCCTATCAGGCTGAATGAGACTGTAAATACTTCGAATCGAGTGATTTTTATTAGTTGCAGTAAATGATCCACTGTAAAAAAAAAAAAAAAAAAAAAGGAGGAAACAAGACCCCAAAACAGAGTGGTTTAAATAGAGATTTATTTCTCTAACATCACAGTGTAGTTCCTCAAAGACTGCTGGGCAGTTTTGCTCCACAAGGTTATTCAGGGTTCCAAGTTCCTTCCACCTTGTTCCTGCAGAAAATTCTAGATAGCTGTACTCATGTGCATGATGGAAAGTGAGCAATTGTGTCATCTATGTTTCAGACCATGGGAAAGGAAAAAATGTCAAAGTCCAAGGGAGAGGTCTTTTTTAAAGTTTGATATGGCTGAGAAGTTGCTCATGTCCTTTCCACTCACATTTCCTTATTCCAAACCTAGTTGCATCATCCTATCTAGCTGCAAGATAAACAGGGAAAAGATATCTATGTGTCTCAAAAGAATGGGCAACATTTTTGCAGGAATACTAGCCTTCTGTCAGAGCAGTGTATCTGTATCACTTCTCTAACCTCTTTAATCCCATGTAAATGTCTGTCATCACCTGAGACACACACTCAGCACTAATGGTCTCATTTGAATGGGTTAACTGACAAGTTAACTGTGGGGTGAAAGAGTTCTTGTCTGCCTCTGTGTGTCCCACTACCTATAATCAGATAAAGTTTGGCTTCTCTTCTCTTATCAAAGCCAATGCATCTACAAGATAGCTGCACAAAACTGTAGTCACAGAGTGGATTCGTTCTTCATAAAGTAAGAGTTTGCCTTGCTATCCAACAATGGGATGTGTAATTCTGTCAGGACCATGGAGTGTGGTGGGCCTGAGGCTGACAACAGATCTCCAGACTTTAGACACTGAGCTGTATTTCAAAATTCACAGTGTAATTAATTTAAAAACAGAATTCTTGAGTAAAATACTAAACCAAGTGTTTAAAAAGATTAATGATGAATAAAAACTCTAAAACTACTCAAGCAGCTAGCCAGATAGCTCAATCTGCATCAAATTCTTGTCAGAGACTGTGATATGATCATTTTTACCAAAAATGTCCCTGTAAATTGCCATGTGATTAAACTAGAATCATTTATTTACAAATTCTAATTTGGAAGACATCTAACATATGTTTTCCAGTCTATTTAATTTCCCTAAGTACTCTTTTGGACATTTTAGTATTAACAAGATTTTTTTCATTATATCTTATATCCTTGAATAATGTGTCCATAATAGAAATGATTAATGAGTCCAAATGGAGATTGTGTGCGTATGTCCCATATGAATGCCACCCATACAGGAGCCATTTTTCACCTGAGATAAAGGCGTCCCTGAAGAACAGAGATTTCCTGCAGAGGTTACTTGAAAAGTCAAAGCACATTAGTCAGCCTCCACCAGGCTTTGTGTGAGGATATACAGTATATTAAATATCCTGTGAAGAATACCTCGACCAGTCTCTGCATTCTCACATATGTCTTCTTAGCTGTCAGAAAAATCTCTTGATTTCTTGCCAGTATTTTTCTTATGGTTCCTGGGTACCCAGAACAAATAATGATAAAATGCCTGTGTCAGATAGCTAAGCCAGCTCTATCTTACAAATCTGCAGCTAAGTCAAGCCTGTAAATCCTCCCTCCATAAACATCCTCCTCCATGGACTTCCTGTCTCATTCAGCTGATGAGTCAGTCTACTATTCCAGGGAAATGATAGCCTTAGAAAGGGAGGGTGGGTGGGGGAAGCATTGCAGTTTATCTGCTGTGGAGTCTCACTTTGCGATTGCCATATGCTTTGTGGTTGCTTGGTTGGTCTAGAGAAAACTTGAGGCTGAAGCAAGGAAATATCATGTGGGAGGGAAGAAGTAGACAATGTAGGAAAAGAAGCCAGTCACTATAGGCATGGCCCATTGGTCTTAGATTTGATTTTTTTGTGAAAGAAGCTCTTGGTTTTAAGTTAGGTTAATCATACAACTGCAGAAATTAAGTTGGGAGAAAAAATAGATAATCTGAGAGTAAAAAGCTTCTCTGTACTGAGTCATATCCTATTATTTATTTTGGCCAATGGTAAGACGTGCACATGACAAGATTAGCGTTAGTGCTGTCATACCAAATATCTCCATGTTTTCCCATTTTAGGCACATAATAAGATTGCCCTTCTTTATTCCCTCTAAAGTTAGCAAGCCTAACATGGCTTGCTTTGGCCAATGGTATAGGAGAGGCTGAGGCATAGAACGCTCTGAGCCCCAGTACTTAACAGAATCCCTGTTCATGTTCACCAAGAAAATTTTATTTCTTCCCCATTGCATTTCCATAGACAAATGGGCCAGGACCTTAGCTCCCCTTCTCTCATAAATCTCTGGTACAGACTTGCATCAGCCTGAAAGATGTCCTCATTTATTCCAGTTGCCAACTCACCTTACTGCCCCATTTCTTGGGTAATAGAGAATCAGTGACTTAGAAAGCAGTTCAGTTGGTTTTACACTAAGCTCTGCTGAAAAGGTAAAAGGCATTTACCTCAGTTAAAGTTTTAAATGATACACATCCCAGAATGCTGCTGTCCTGTGACTTAGTGTGTGATTACCTACAAACAAACCGCAGTGATTCCAATTTGAGTCTTTACAGCCATTTTGAAGGCAAAGGAGGAATAAAGCAGCCCAATGGGATACAGAGAAAAAGGTAGGCCCCTGGTCCATGATAGAATAAAGTGGAGTGTAAAACATAAGTTCACAAAATAATTATAGATAGTAGGCAGCAAAGAGCACAGATAGGATATGTCATCAGAGGTCAGGAAATGAGGGGGATTTAAGTTGCCCATGGAGGTAGCATATGAAAAAACAGAGTGTGAATATTTGAATGTGACAGTCATTGCAGAGTATTACAAAGTGGCTTGTAGCATGTCCATAACATGGGAGGCACATTATTTTTATTTTTTATAAGAAACGGCTAACAAGATGTTTACTGAGCTTTTAATTCTAAGATCAAATATAGCTAATTGGGCCAGAGAGTTCAGGAATGTCTTCACAGGGAGAGAGGAATGTATTTGCTCCTTGAAGGATAGAAAGGCTGATATAGGCAAAGAATCAAGATGTAGAATGAGCAAAATTGTAGTAGCTGAAAAGCACAAAATGTGTTTGTGGTAAAATAATAATAGCATTGATTGAGTGCTTAAGTATAAACCAATGCAGTAAACATTTTACGTGGATTAAACTCAATGAAGTAGGTTCTTTACCCACATTTTCTAGGTGAGAAAACTAAGACAAAAATGAGGTTAACTAACTCGTGCAAAGACGAAGTTGTAACTGGCTTCTCAACCTGCCTGCTAGCTTATATTTTATTTAACAAACTTAACTGAAAGGAAGGTTCTTGTAAGTCACAACCTAGAAGTAAGGATGCAAGCTAGAGTGAGTCAGCTGATAGGAAAACCTCACATGCTAGGCTAAAGAGTTTGGGTAAATTCAAAAGATATTGCCTGCTTTCAAGATACTTCTATTCTTACTGAGAGAGGTAAGCATTAGCAACAATTAAAAAGACAGTGCATAGCAAAGATATTTTGTATATAAGCATAGGTATACAGACCTAGCACAGACAATACATGTGGAGGTTTCTCAGCCTGAAGTTAACGACATCCTACCCAAGCTTTAGAAGGCCTTACATTTTGAAATGAATTATTCTCTACTCCAAATTGGTTACAAAAAACTCGGGGAAGCTTATTTCTGATTGCAAAGAGATCACACCAAGTTCGCTCTAGCAGTATTTAGATGTTACTTTCTCGTATTCACTGGCTGGTTTGGATAGAATGTATTAAAGTTAAGTTTCCACCCATAACTAGAGTATCCTCTTTCCATCTTAAATTTTATCCTGTTTGTTGGAAGAACCTAGGTTTATATCTAGCTATGGAAAAGACATTGTATGCTATAGCAAAACTACAATCCTGTTTCCTGGTTGCTCAAAATTTGTGATCTTAAATGCAAAAAAACTTTGTAGATCACCTAGTAGAACAAGGTTCTCAGTATTTGGAGCTTTCCATGCAACCATACTAAGGACAACCATTTACTGCATTTCTCATAAAGAGACTAGAGAGGATGGTGAGTGACCTCGTTCTATTTTGTCTCTACATTCTAGAAGTATGCATTGCTTCCCTATGAGACAGAAGAAATGGAGACTCTCCAGCCTTGGTTTCCTCTTGGTCATTTTCTCTTAGGGCAATCTCCTCTCACATCTGCGCTTGCTGGAAGTTTGTGATGGTAGTTATCAAACTGAGCTGAGAAGAGCAGATGATTCCTCCCTGCAAAGCTACTCTCAGATAGCCCTCTTGTCATGGGGAGTATGACAGTTTTTCCCATCTGTGGACTTTTTGCTGTTGTTGTTGGCTTTTTTCCCCCTGTGGCGTCTTGGAAAAAAAAAAAAAAAAAAAAAAGCTTCTAACTTATTGAATTTTAGAAACTCAAAATAGTATAGTGAGAAGATTTGTAATTATACCTATCTCTCAAGGCATAATGACTTAATTAATATACCCTTCATGAGACTTTGCGCTGTGGGAAGCGCACAGCTGCACCGGCTGATGGAAATTAAGGTGTCGTGAAGTGCAGAAACCTGAGTGTTTTGATTGTGTGTGTGTTTTAAATGTTTAATATAGATTCTTTTTTCTTCCTTTGGTTTAATTTGTGTGCAGAAATTGGCTCCTCCCTTTCATCAGCCTGTAGATGATAAATGTGGAGGAGGTCAAAAGTATGGAAAGTTGAAGCTACTAAAGTTGCTAATGACAAAAATCAATCATAGCTGGATATTCCTGGCTCAAGCTTATTTTAAAACACACATTTTATTCTGTTTGTTCTGTTTTGCTCACTTATTAACCTAAGAGTATTTCAAAACGGTTTAGGGTAGGTGTTTTATTTTTGGTCTCACCACCTGCTTGAATTCTCAAGGGCCATATATTTCATTTTTTTTGTTTCTTAAAACTCATATGAATTTATCCATCTCCCTTCTTTAAAAAAAGTTACTATATCACATTGCACTTCTAAATATCTTTTGCTTATTAGAAATGAGAGCTGCTTCTGCTTGAGCCATTGAGCTCCCTACCAGGAAAACTCAAATGTCAGTAAAGCTCAACCAGACCCTTGAGCGTTTCTGATGGAAGGAAACTGAGCTGAAGCAGCCGTCTCCCTCTGGAGGCTAAGGCAGCATCTGAGCATAGACCAGATGTTCCAGGTCTCTCCCTTTCTCTCTCCTCATTCTCCCTACTTCCCTCATGCTTGTACTGTCTTCCTCTCTTTTTTTCATGGAATCTTTTGGGAACTGGGAATCATATTTGTGTGTGAATAATTTTGCCTATTAAGCTAAATTTGTTTGCCGGGAACCTGGGTAACAAGAAACCAAAATAAATCCAATCTGGTAATTTGGTAAAACTGAAAGAAGAGTGGTTAAATAAAAGATTAGTTAAATTAAATGTGAAGTCAAGAGAAACTTTAAAAGGTAGTGAGGATTAAGTTCAGCATAGAATTTTATTGTCTTGTGGTTGATGGTGGTACCGGATTTTTATTTTGTTTTCTTTTAAGATAAAGTGGTCAAACAATTCAGTTACTTCACATTTATTTTTTTCAAGAGCATGATTGAGGAAGTGTAGGACATAATATGTAAGAGCAACGCCCAACCCAGATTCATGAGAGTTAGTGGGACTACAATTTTAGTGATTTAAATAACTTCATGTCAAAAATCCATAGGAATTATATTGAAAAGTCCAAAACAACAATGTAGATACAGCTGAGATTTTTCTGAAACATTTTGGACAATCAGAGAGGCTCCAAGCATCTGGATATGTATAAATTGGGTAATAAACGTTACAAAGGAATAAATGTAAAGTGTATGAATTTTCAAGTGATAAAGTTTGACATGGAGATGCAGCATGCACTCAGGAGCCAGGGTGCTGGTGTTAGAATCCAGATTCTCCCAGATACCAGCCGTGTGAATGTGGTGCCGTGAACTATGAACTCCCGCATGACACAAAGGACTTGCCTGAACACTGTGCTAAGAGACTTGACCAAACTTGACTCTGGCTTCCCCCTGCCCTAGGCTGTGTCCCTATAGGATGCACCAGGCACCATGCTGAGTCTTTGCTCAAGAAAATGTAATGCTGCCAAACCCAAAATGTACTTTGTCCCAATCCACATTGACGAAACATTTTCAGTAATTTTTCACTCATTCTCCTTCTGTAATTTTCCATTTTCCTGTAGCCTCCTTCTTAGTTCCTCCTTTTTCACTTACCCATGTCCCTTTTTTTTTCCTTCTCTGTTATCCCTTTAAAAACCGCAGTCACCTTTGTCTTAGGTGGTTTTGAGTTCAGTTTATACTGGAGTCTCTTCCTTTACTGTAGTAGTCTGAATAAAATCTGTCTTGCTACTCTTAACAAATGTCTGGTGCTGTTTCTCTTTGACAACATTCTTTTATGCCTCATTTTCCTGCCTCTTAAAATGGTGATACTTACAATACCTTCCTCTCCATGTTGCTGTAAAGATTTGTGAGTAAATATTTGTGAATTGCCATATAAATATTTATTAAAAGACATTTAGATTTTTTTCTAGCTAATCCTTAGTGTTGCTATCAATATAGAAAGTCAAACTTTAATATGACTTGTCCATCATGACTCCACAGTGGCTTGTATTGATCTTCTGGCCCCAGTCTACTATTCCAATTTCGCTATTCAATGTCAAGTATCGCAAGGCTTCCTCTCAATTACTCACTCTGACTTTTACTTGTAATGCTAATTTCTACATTGCAGTCTTTGTAGTCTGGCTCAGTGTACCTTGCTCTACAAAATCTGATATCCCTTTTCTCTGTGGTACCAAGCATTGTCATCATACATCTGTCATAACAATTAGCACAGTGTTCATGTACATTTCTCTCTGGGGTCCTAGTATTTCAAGGATGTTTAAAATTTTGCTTTTCAGTTTACAAAGTGATTTTATACACATTGTCTCATTTAATTCTTATAACAATCCTATGACATTTTTTATTTTGTTATCAATATAATACATGAAGAAACAAAGTCTTGATTAGTAAATAATTGAATAAATTCACTTAGCATGCAAATGGTGAGGCCAGGATTTACCCCTGTATTCTTCTCTGGGTAGAAATCTGGCTTCGCTACTTATTAGGTGAGTGTTCTTGGGCTGATTAATTATTGGAACCTTCACAGAAGGGATCATAATATTCACTTCAGAAGGCTCTTGCAATACCCCAAAACCAGGACATACATAAAATATCTTGAAAGTGTCTGTCTCATAGAAAACATTTAGCAAATTGCTATAGATAGAATATTTATGTCCTCCCCAAATTCCAATGCTGAAACTTAATCTCTGATTTGATGGTATCTGGAGGTGAGGCCTTTGGAAGTTGACTAGTTTATGATGGCAGAGCCCTCATGAATGGGATTAGTGCCCTTATAAAATAAGCTGGAGAACCACTGCCTTGCCCCTTCCACCATGTGAGGACACAGCAAAAAGACAGCTGTCTAGGAACCAGGAACTGAACTCTCACTAGACACTGAATCTGCCAGCATCTTGATCTTAGACCTCCCAGCCTTCAGAACCATGAGAAGTAAATGTTTGCTGTCTATAAGCCACATCCATGGCATTCTGTCAGAGGAGCCTAAACAAACTAGGACAGAAATGCTTTTCTCCCTTCTTTCTTTGTGAACAAAAGAGAATGGTGTGTTTAAATCTCTAATAAAATAGACATTCGGAAACTACAAAAAGGTCAAGCTAGAGGAAACAAAGAAAGTTTGTTAACTTTAGTTTGAAATTGTCAGTGTGGAATATTTCATGGCACATAGACTAAGCACGCCTTTGTTTACCAGCTAGGAGGTTTTGTGATGCATTGCTGAGCTACTAGACAGCCCCAAGATCCTCTTGAAGTTTCTGCTTTGTCTTTTTTTTTTTTTTTTGAGGAAGATTAGCCCTGAGCTAACTACTGCCAGTCCTCCTCTTTTTGCTGAAGAAGCCTGGCCCTGAGCTAACATCCATGCCCATCTTCCTCTACTTTATATGTGGGACGCCTACCACAGCATGGCGTGCCAAGCAGTGCCATGTCCGCACCCGGGATCTGAACCGGTGACCCCGGGCCACCGAGAAGCAGAACGTGCGAACTTAACCGCTGTGCCACCGGGCCAGCCCCTGCTTTGTCTTTTTAAGAAAGGAAACGTCCAGGCTTGAATGACACTGGTTAACTATCGTATTAACCAATCAGGAAATTTTGGTAACTATTGAAACAATTACCAAAATTATGAAAATTAATTTTAAGAAATAAGAAATGGGGATGTAACATATAGTATGGTAACTATATTTAATAATACTGTATTGCTTATTTGAAAGATGCTAAGAGAATAGATCTTAAAAGTCCTCACCACGAGAAAAAAATTTTTATGTGGATGGATGTTAACTAGACTTGAAAGAAAAGAAATGTAAGGAGGAAAGATTTTAATTCAGTCCAATTTATGATACTTAATGATAATGGTAATTTCACCTAATATTTATTTCAATAGTGAAATTTGTTGGAACTTGTGCTAAAGATTTTATATTAACCAATGCATTTATCCTCACTAAACATACATAGGCAATTACTAATATTATATCATTTTCCCTGCAGGATACTTAAGTTTTGGAAAGATTGTGTAACTTTCCCAATGCCTTGTAGCTTGCAAGTGGGAGAATAAGGATGTGGATCCACGTTTGTGCGTCTAAGGAGCACATTCTCAAAGCTTCCTGTAGAAAAAGACATTTTAGTACCTATGTTGAAATTCAGGGAAAGAAATGAGGTTAGAGAACGAAAACTAAAAATCACCAAGGAATCAGAGAATGTGTGTGTATGCAAAGTCCCCAGTTTAATGTGCGAACTGCCCATAAATTTGGAAAAATAAAGAGTAAAAATTCAAATTTGTAATTCTGTAACTTCAGACTACATCCAAACCAGCCCCAGAGCAGCTAGTGCACCAAAATGCAAAACCACAATTAAGCAGTTGACTCTAAAGTCAGTTTCTGAAATTTTGGAATCCCAATGCTCACAGAAGAGAACTTATTACTACACAACACTTGATGATTCAAGTAATTTGCAAAAAGACTTTTTTCTTCCCCTTTTTAATACCAATTCTCTGTATTTTTCAACATCATACATCTCTCTGCAAATTCTCTTAAAAGCTATCTCAAATAATATGAAAACCTAAATAAACAGACTTTTTTTTTTTAAAGATTTTATTTTTCCCTTTTTCTCCCCAAAGCCCCCCAGTACATAGTTGTATATTCTTCGTTGTGGGTCCTTCTAGTTGTAGCATGTGGGATGCTGCCTCAGCGTGGTTTGATGAGCAGTGCCATGTCCGTGCCCAGGATTCGAACCAACGAAACACTGGGCCGCCTGCAGCGGAGCGCACAGACTTAACCACTCGGCCACGGGGCCAGCCCCATAAACAGACTTTTTTACATTCTAGTACAAGAATAAGGAGTGTTCATGCATAAATAAAAGTAAATATTTATTCATAGTATTGACCTTAGATACACTGAAGAACCTAGCATATTTGAAGCCAATAAATACATATTAAATGAAATACATATTAAATAAAATTTAGAATAAATTGTAGAGGGAACCATATTTTGGTTTACTAAATTAAAGTGTCAGAGTAGTGCAGTGGTAACGAGCATAGGCTTTACACTTAAGCAGACCTTCTCCATGTACTCTCAGAATGGACTTGAGCATATCACTTTGTTGTTACCTTGCATCTTCGTCTTAATACTTGAGGTGCTGATGGACAAATCATAACATCTTTCTGAAAATCAAATTTGCTAACACAGTTATCTTTAATACTCGCTACATGGTATATTATATTATTGTATACTGGTCATATGGCCATATGCATAAAGTATAAATGAAATATTCAAATCGTAAGCATTAACTGATAACTAGTAACAGTCTAGCTTATAGCATAAGGGACAGTCTTTCCTAAAGAAGCTTATAACATATTGGGAAAGATGAGACATACGTACTTAAAATAACATTTCTTATTTTAAGATTGATACAACCAGTGAAGGTCAATTCATCATACTTCCATGGCTATTGGTCTCCTTGGGTAGAGCACAGGTATGTTGGGGAAGAAGTGATATATAATAGGTTTCCAAACATCAGTAATAAACTTATCTACCACCAAAATGCCTTAGTGTGTTTGGAGTCCAAAAATTCTGGATAGAGAATTGAGCTAGCTCTGCAAGATTAAATGAGAAACCAGGATTTTGTTTCCCACCAGAGGATATACCCTTGGAACTGGGTTATGGTAGACTGATTGAGTATCCATATGTCCGGAAGAGAGAGAATTTTGCAAGTTGAAATAGTTTATCTTGCTATGTAGTCTTGCAGAGATATGCTAGCTAGAAGAGGCTAATTGGTTGGGTACCAAGGTATCATGGTTCCCATGGTAAAATCTGCCATCTGCTGGCCCATAGCACTATAGTTTCTGGAACTCAGACTTGTCAGCACTCCTGTTTGATGGGATTTGAAGATGCCAGTCCATGCTAAAAAAACTCATGTGATCGGTGTTTAAGACTAGAGTGCCAAATAAATTATTCACAATAAACAGAAACAAAACTGCAAAATATGCTGGACTCTTGCATAGGAGAGCTTAAAACATTCTCTCCCAAGTGTCCAATTGTATTGATGGGAAGATGAATGGTATTTGGTATTTCAATATTCATTTCTCCTACTTCTTTATATAGTCAGAATCCCAGGTTCCAGGTAGACATGTGACCAGCCAATTAAAGACTTCCATGCGGCTTGGTTTGGTCATGCATCCGAGTTCTTACCAATGCTCCAATGAATGGACTTGATGAGTAACTTCTGAAGGAGTTATACCATGCAATGCTGGCTGGCCTGAATGTGTTGTGGCAGAAACCAGAACAGTCACTTTACTCCAAAAGATGTAAGTTACATACTGAGACTGGCAGAGCAACAAATCTGAAGAATTCTGGAATCCTAACACGTGAAGCCTCCATGTTAGCCCTACACTCTGTGTCTGGACTGATTTGATGGAGAGAGAAATAAGCATCTATCTTTAAAGCTATTGATATTTGGCCTTTGTGAGGAAACAACCAAATCAGTTTCCTAACTAATAACCACATTGACATCATTCCATGTTTTTGATATGATAACCTCTTGCCCAATCCATGCAGCATCTGCACCAATTTATATGCAATGGAAGTTGAGAAAAGTTTACAGTCAATGAATTTTGGAGGGATCAGAGAATTATATATGGCAGGATGTGGCAAGAAAAGGCCATGCTGAGCAGAAGCCAAAGAGGAAATGAGTGTGGCATATAGAGAGAGCAGTGTGGAGCCTATTATGCCTGAAGCAATGAGGTTAATTTAGAATATAAAGTCAAATAAATAGGGAGGAGCATAGTAATTATTAGCTAGATGATTTGATTAACTAAGTATTCTGTTTTCCATAATTCTGAGATATTTCCAGGAAGCACATGCAATGAAGAAATTGAGAAATCCATTACAGATTCTCCACCTTCTTATGACCTGTTCCACTTAGTTCTTGTTCTGTTTAACTATTTTGATAATTCTGAGTAATAAGCTTGGGGAGAGCATCTAGAATCACAAAGGACAATGACAGGAGTATAGATTATAACAATTTAGTTCCTTTACGCTCTTAAGAGGAAAATTTTTATATAAATCTCACCAAAAAAAAAAAAAAACAAAAGCCCCAAGCACAAAAACAACTACAAAAAATTGCATGTGTGAGCTTCATGCTCAAAGTTTGGGAATGTTTCATAATTTCAGATAGCTTCAGCTCGCCAATTGTCTAAAATAAAATTCTGTTTCCCCACTGATGATTAATCATATTCAAAAATAGGAGAGCTTAAAGCAACGGATAAAAATAGGAAGAGGAAACGAAGAATAAAAGGATTATAGACGAAAATGGACTTTTTGTGTAAGAGTTAGTTACTTCGCCTGTTGGGATTTTTTAAGCTGTTCTCTAAAGCAAAGCCATCTGGGTTAGAAGGATTTAGTACTTCTCTGTCTTTGCCTTTTTCAAGCCGGAACCTTGTGATGTGGTTAGTTTATGCCCATTCAAGTCTCTACTTAATCTGCTTGTGACAGAGAATGACAAACCCGAGGAGGGAGTTTGTTCTGCCTCTTCTCTCTTTGACTTGTTGCTTTTGAACTGCTTTAGGATCATCTCCTAGTGGAAATACTGCCTCTGTTTTATAAATCTAGGGTCTTATGCATTTCATAGTTATTAAAAAGTGCTTAATAGAGAGAAAATATTGATTGGTCTACATGCTAGACTTGTACACTTTACTTTAAATTGTACAAATGACCTCACCTAGTCTCATTTAATTCTTGTGAGATGTTATTCCCATCTTGAGTAATTTTCTCAGGACCTCTCACCTGGAATGTGATACTGCTAGACAACATGCCCAGTGAGTCTGACCTCAAAGCCTATGTTCCCAACTCTAATAAGTATATAGACTAGTAGCCACATGCTTCCGCCTTGACATGTGTCACTGGACACAAGAATCTGCAGTCATCTGATTTAGGAGATTGACATGTGACTCTTCTCCATTCCTTACGTATGAAAACATACACATTGTTTTTTTAAGGGTTAGAGGCTAGCAGCTGTCGGTGAGATGGGCAGCCATTGAAGAGTTTTGAGATTGAATGATATTTTTCTAACCTTTGTTTAAGCAGGATCACTCTGGCTGCCGGTTGAGAATAGATTTGAGGGAGACAAAGAAATAGGAAGGTGTGTAAAAAGCTACTTCAATGTCTCCTGTATAGCAATTGAGGCAATGAGAAGTAGTAAGAATATGCATATATTTTGAAAATAGAGTTAACAGAATTTCCTAAAGAATTTGAAAATTTGATATGAGAGAAAGACAGGAGTAAAGAAAGAATTCAGCTTTTGGCCTGGGCAAGTGGCAGGCTGCTAATAACTGAGATGGAGAAGGATCAAGGTGGAGTGTGTTGGTGGGTGCATGGGGGCCAGTGTGAATCAGGAAGTCAGTTTTAAAAATTTTAGATTTGAGATATGATTTGTACATGCAAATGAAGACTTTGAGTAGGGGATGATAAATAAATGAAAAGCAACAGTATATATTGGAGTATATGAGGAAGGCATTTGGTTTAAAACTAATTCAGCCTGACTTTGTTTTTCCAAAAGGTCCTGACATGGCCTGTTGAGCATGCATTGTACATCTGTTTTAAATATTTACTATGTCCCAAAGACAAGAATTATGCCCTTAAAAACAGGGATGTAGAGGGGCTGGCCCCGTGGCCGAGTGGTTAAGTTCGCGCACTCCGCTGCAGGCGGCCCAGTGTTTCATTGGTTCGAATCCTGGGCGCGGACATGGCACTGCTCATCAGACCACGCTGAGGCAGCGTCCCACATGCCACAACTAGAAGGACCCACAACGAAGAATACACAACTATGTACAGGAGGGCTTTGGGGAGAAAAAGGAAAAAATAAAATCTTTAAAAAAAAAACAAAAAAAAACAGGGATGTAGATTCCCTGTATCGGCCTTTCTTTTAGGATACTCATCTCTCTCTAAACTAAAGATTAATTACTGACCTGTTGTGCTCACCTTGTGACCACCCACCTGCTGTGTTCACTGATCTGCTGTGCCAGCTAAGCAATCTCTTGACTATTGTAAAAGGGACGTTTCTATCATATGTGATGTATGCTCTTGTTCCAAGATGGTATATAACCACTCTATACATCCCACTTCTTTGGTGCCCCTCCTTCCATAAAGAAGGAATGCCCCAGGCTAGTGCTCAGATCTGGCTCATAACAAACTCATCCTAATTTTGATTATGGATTATTTGCATTGATATGAGGTAGACGTATAGTGTGCAGTTCAGGAAAGTAGTCTATGATAGATATGTAAATTTGGAATCCACATATGAAGATAATGTTTAAAACCATGGGACCAAATGAGATCATTTAGGCTGTAAGTATAGTTAAAAGTGAGAGGAGAAACAATGACTAAAACTTTGGATCCACCAATCTTAGGACATCGTGAAGAACAGGAGCAAGCAGCAAATAAGACTGCTGTAGGATATACTGTATAGGAAATTAAATCAAATAAATTTTCACATAAGGGGTTTTGTATTGACAGCATTCACTTTTAACAAACGTGCTCTGAATAAACTTTATTTTGTCAATGAGACGAAACTTCTACGTTCAATTTTTACTTCAAGTGGAAAACAGAAATATAACACTTACTCAGTGCCAGGTATTGTCCTATTTGTTTGTAAAATAAAGAAAGATTTAAAAAAATGCTACCCTCAAATAATTCAATCCATAAAAGAAAAAATGCATAACATAGGAAACTATGCAATTAAAATTATCAAAGCATTACATCTTACATGTTACATCATGGCGCTGTGCTCCAAGACTCCCAACTGAGGTGCCCCTGCAAATTTCGTCAAGTTCAAGGAGAGAATTCCTGTTTGCAAATGTAAAAAGGGGCCTTGTAACTACAGCTTGGAGTTCCCTTTTTCTCCTTCCTCACTTAAAAGACCTCTTAGGGAGCTCTGATGGCCCCACAATGGTGTATTTCACATGCAGGCATTTGACTGACAAAGGACATCTGGTTAATATGGCAGAGTCCAGGAGGACACCTTAATTACTTTCTTTTCTAAAACCAAATGACTTTCAACCTCAACCTTCCCCTTTCGTTTTTATAGCTGGGAGTGAAATTATCTGAAATGATACTAAAAAAAAAAAAAACTTCATAAAATGAAATATGTGGAATACTTTCCAAATTCTACACAGATTTGGTGAAATGGCAAGTAGATGTTATTAATATCCTGTCACATTTAAATATATTGAGCCATGTGCTGAAATCTTCAAAATTGGGGGCTTATTCTGAAAGGCTCAATAAAGTTCTTTTCTTTGGACATTCAAGTCTGGAGAGTGTTGGAGATGCAGCGTGCTCCTAACCACATTGCACACCTCAGAGAGTCACAGTGGACAAGTCTAAAGGAGGCATTAGACTGAACTGTCCTCTGTTCAGAAGAAGACTGTGTCTGAGGCTGCCTAGAGGACAGATAGTGGGTGGAAAAGAGATAAGCAGCTACTGATTTCACTAACTTAAGTAGACATAAACAAAAAATTAGCACACACGTTGGGGCTGGCCCGGTGGCACAGTGGTTAAGTGTGCACGTTCCGCTTTGGAGGCCTGGGGTTTGCTGGTTCAGATCCCAGATGCAGACATGGCACCACTTGGCAAGCCATGCTGTGGTAGGCATTCCACATATAAAGTAGAAGAAGATGAGCACGGATGTTAGCTCAGGGCCAGTCTTCCTCAGCAAAAAGAGAAAGATTGGCAGCAGATGTTAGCTCAGGGCTAATCTTCCTCAAAAAAAAAAAAAAAAAATTAGTGCACGCAAACACACTGTGCCATATAGATTTACACAATCAGCCATCAAGACATTTTTATTACCTCAAAGAGACGAATAACATAGGGACCCACAACCCCTACCATATCCTAAATAGAAGAATTCACCAGAAAATTATCTGAAGTGTAGAATTCAAACCGTCCACCTCACCAGCCCATATCTCAAGTCCTTCCCTAAAAGATTCTTTAGGAAATAGCTGTTCTACAAAACACGTGTTTCATTCAAAGATGAATAAGAATCATAACAGAACCCGAGTGAAGTTTATGGTTACAAATTGTAGAAGAAAAGAGAGAAAGGGTGACAAGTCAAGGCATAAAATGGATATAGATCAAAAGAATTATGTCATAAAGTAGATGTCAAAGAAACATTCCTATATTATATCAAATAAATCACATAAATTATGCCCTTTAAAAAACAGCTCAATAATACAGCAGAAGAATGGAAATAGCAATTGGTACAAACCAGGAAAGAATTAAATAGAAAAATCAATCCATTGATATGAACATCTACCTTACAAACAAAAAATGTAAGAAGTTACAGCTGAAAAGAGCATTAATGATATAACAAAATAAGTCTTGTTAACATCTATTAGAATAAATTAGAAGAAAATAGAGTGTTAACAATAGGAGAAAAAATGACAGATGTGAAAGCAAAAGATGTTAATCCAACATGTTATCCCTGAAATGGAAGAATGCAACAAATAAAATATAGAACTATTAAAAATACATCAGAAGAAAACTTCTTGAGAAAAAGAACACTTGAATTTGTAGATTGAAAGTGTGTACCACGTCTAGGAAAAATTGATAAAGAAGAATTAACCTAAGATACATCCATTTGACGCTACAAAAATTATGACAAAAAGAGGACATTCTCTTTCAATCCAGACCAAAAATATATACATCAAATAATTTAGAAGAGTGAACAATTCAGGTTAGCTACAGACTTTCCAGCAACAATAGGAGACAATGTAGAAAACAATGGAAGAAAGTCCCCAAAATCTTCGTGGGAAGAAAGTGTGAGTGAAGAATTTGATACTTACAACTTTGTTGTTCAAATGGAAATGGAGAAAGAGCATTGTCCATATGTTCAAGAATTGTTCAAAAATGTAAGAATGTAAGAAACACAGCACCCACGATTCTTTTCTTAAAATTGGCTCTTTTTGAAATCTAGACTATTAGGTTTTATCTAGAGAAGTGTGTTGAAAATTAAATGAATTTAAATGTATAATTAAAGTACAATAACAAGCCATGGAAATTATGTTATACAACACAATATTTTTTGTCATAGTAGTCAAACCAAGAAGTAAAAAAGACAGAAGAGGGACCTGGTATGAGTTTGTTTCTTTCCTTATTATTCATTCCAAAGTCAACAAATACTACTTAAAATAAATCAAGAAAGATATGCTTAAGCATATACTTTAAAGTTATGAAAGAATCAACTGAAAAATGAAAGGAATAGACTGTGAGTCTTACAAAGTAAAAACACATGATAAAATTTAAAAGCAAATATTAAACTGTAAACAAAAATATTTAAAATACAATAAAAAAGGCAAGATAATTATGCAAATAACACACGAGTATGCTTTTTGATTCAAGTAGTGTTGGGCAATTGTTACAGATACCATATGGTCCAAAGTGCCTACAATATATTCTATCTATCTGGCCTTTCACAGAAAATGTCAGTGGCCACTGCTTTATTCTAGTAAAACATGTTATAACTATTAAAGATCTAAATGCCATGAGTCTTTATTCCCCATAGGTCATTGCATCAGAATTTTTAAATAAAAAATACCAATAAATTAAAAGAAAAATAGTTAAAAGTACAACTCTACCATGAGTAATTAGCCTGCCTATGTAACTCCATTATGAATCTAGTAGCAAAGCATGAGCAAGCAAATAGCAGATCTAAATAACATAGATAACAAGGTAGATCTAACAGTCCAAACTATAACAGGATGTGAATACAGGCACATCATATATTGTTATTGAATATGGGTATAAGGCAATCTGGCATTGCTCATCAAGATTTTTCAATTCCATTTTTAAGAATTTATTCTCAATATGCACTTTTGTGTGATACAAAAATTTGTTTAAAAGAATGTCTTTTGAAGAACTGCCCATCACACTAAATACAAAAAAACAAAAGTACAAAAAATAAAACAAACCAAAATAGAAATAACCTAAATGTTAATAAAGAAAAGAATAGTTAGTATATAAACTTGATGATAGGAATATTGCAGTATTTAAAAAGAATGAGAATTTATATGCTTCCAAGAAACACTAATTAAAAAGTATAAGCAAGAAGGAAAATAAAATTATCAAACACTTATATATGTAAGTACATGTGTGGAAAATTTCTGAGAGATTACATTAAAAATAGTAAGTGAGCTTAGCTTTCAGAATTAATTCTGGGGATAAAGGTTGGGAGAAGGATTAATTCTTCTGTTTTTTTATGTTGACAAAATTTTTATAATAATGAAACATTTATTAAATTTTTAAAATGTAGGCGTCCCAATTAAGAGGTAGTGATATTCTGCTGGATTTCTGTCTTTAGACTAACAGTATTAGAACCAAGAGAATGGCTGAGGCTTTTTCTAGAATTTCACACACTTAACTGTGGATATGGTGTCCCATCCCAGCTTTCCTGGATCCTGGTGAGACTGTCTGTTTGCCATCATGAACATTAGTGTAAAGGAAATTAATCATCTGCTGCTCTTGGAGAAGTTATGAGGATATAGCTTAAAGCTTCAATTTCCTGCTTTGCTCCTGGGACCTCACAACCAAGAACCAGAACAATCTGCTTGTATAATTTTGTAATATCTGAGCAATTCACGTCCGGAGACAGTGGGTTGCAGGGCCTCGCTATCCCTCCCTTCCCTTTAATGAGATATCCAATTTGAGTAACTCATTTCACACTTGTTTTGTCTCTCTGCAGGTGATATGGTCCTCATCACATGCTCATATCCCTAAAATATAAACATATCGGCAGCTACTGACTATTCTTACACAATATTTTCTGGGTACTGAATCAGTAGGTTTTTTATGTCATGGAATTTCTTTTACTCTATTAGTTATTCTCAACTCTGTGATTCAGTGTTCTCTTTTCTTACCTTAAGGGAACCTATAATTAGGGAAGCAAAGCCTTTACTTAAAAACTTAATGAAGAAACTACTTAGTTCTCATTAAAAAGCAAAATACAGTTTGTGTTATATCTTTTGGTGTATATGGAAACTCAACATTTCGAAATTATAATTTTGATGGTTTTTTTGTATCTCTGCACATTAGACTTCCAGTACTAAAAGACATGTAGGTGACTGGCTGAACGACTTCTATCAAGTGTAAGCAACAAGAACAACATACCAGATCAGAGCTGGAGAGAGCTTCCAGTACGAATTCCCCTCCCATCTGGCAGATGATGAGCTGGTAACAGCATGATTGCCTTTCACACGTTCAGGGTTTTCTTTCCCACTTAGACTCAAACTCCTCTAACAACAGAGTCAATCCTCTAGAAGGATGGCCTTTTATATCGCTGCAGTTCCCAAGACCAAAATGGACTCGTGAGCTAGTTTTATCTAATGAGATTTTATATTTAAGACATTCGGAATCGGGACACCGAGGTTTAGGTCGGTTGGTTATTGGTTTGGGAGCAGCAAGATACTGTACTTCTGTGAAGTCCATTTTCCAACATATGCATGAAAGAGCTAATAAGCTGGTCTGCAGAGAGAAAAGAATGAAGTGGGTATGCAGGACGAAAGGAAACGGAGAGATTGTGCATCCTGCGAGGGGCAGGGAAGCGCCCCTGAAGATGTTCTGGGACAATCCTGCTTGCCTTTGAATTCTTTATTTATAAGTAAGAGAAAAACAACCTGAATTTCCTAAGCCAAAATGAGAAGTATTTATCGGATTAAAAATATCAGTTAAGATTTGACCTAGAACCCGAATATTTTTCCAACACCAAATTTTTTTTGTTTTTCCATTTCTTGACTCCACTTCATTAAAATCTACTCCTCCATTCCGAGGCAATCTCATCTCATATGGTGTTAAAATGGTTCTCAGTATTTCCTGTTGATAAATTCAGATTAAAATATACAACGAAAGGGAGAAAATCTCTTTTTTCCAGAAGTCCATTGTAATTCTTATTGTGACTCACAGCTGAAATTGAGTCCTCAAACTCAAATTCTGCGTTCAGCATTGTTAGGGACTGAATTTTGTCCAAATTCATATGCTGAAGCCTTAACTCCAAATGTGTCTGTATTTGGAGATAGGGCCTTTAGCGAGGTAATTAAACTTAAATGAGTTTATAAGGTTGGAGCTCTAATCAGATAGAACTAGTGTCCTTATAAGAAGACAAAGTGACAGCAGATTCTCTCTCTCTCCCTCTCTGGGCACACAGAGGAGAGGCCATATGAGGACACAGAGAAAAGGCAGCCATCTACAAGCTGTGAGGAGAGGTGTGAAAACAACCCTGATGGCACTTTGATCTGGCACTTTTAGTCTCCAGAACTGTGAGGAAATGGGTTCTGTCATTTAAGCCACCCAGTCTGTGGCATTTTGTTATGGCAGCCTTTTCGGACCAATGCAAGGATATTGTGATGCTCTGATAGAACTAAGTCTGGTTTGTATGTTTCATAAAGCATCTAAGTGTCTTTGAAAGTTTCGGCTTTTCCTAAACTCCTGAATATCGAATGTAAAGTGTTTACTTAATAAAGTAGGCTCACCCTGTTCACAAGAAAGTGTATAGCTTTCATCAAATACTCAAAATACCTGTGACCTGCAAATAAATTTTGTATCAGCAGTCCTCACACTGTCGTGTGTATCAGAATCACCTGGAGGTCTTATTAAAACACAGGTTGCTGGGCTCCCCTCAGAATCTCTGGTGCAATTGGTCTGAGCTGGGGCCCATAATTTGCATTTTTAACAAGTTCCCAGGTGCTGCTCCTGCTGCTACTGGTCCAGGCACCACAGTTTCAGAGACACTGTGGGTTTATATATAATTTTCACTCTCCCTGAATGATTAGATCTTTTCTCGTGATCTCTGATTTACCAAAGACTCCTGACTCCCAAATATAGCTCTTCCATCACCTCTTTTTCCTTAGAATCAAATCCAGCTTCTGAACAACTCTGCCTTGATATCTGAAAGGAACCACAAACACAATATATACACAAGTGAAATTATCATTTCCTCTAAAATCCTCTTTTCTCACACACACTCTTCTATGTCCTCTCTTCTACTTGTCTCCCAAACCTGGAATCTGGTATACATCCTTGAGATCCCTTTGTGGTCATATCATCCTACCACGTTAATATGTTTTGATTCAATTTGTGGTTTTTTTCTCTGACATTATTTAAGCACAGTCAGACCTATTTCACCTGTAAGACTTTATGACTATGGAAACTGCTCTCAAAGATGGTCAGCAGGAGGACGCCAGAGACTTTTGACTAGGTCCTTTCCCTACTGAATATTCCTCAATGATTTTACATTGCTTACCAAATGCAGATTCCTAAACACACAAACAAGTCCCTTTATATGATAGAGTCCCTAATGGCCTTTTGATTTCTGCTTCTACTCGCTTCATATCCTATACTTTACCAAACTGAGTATTCCCTTCAATTCAGGCCCATTCTTCAGAGCTGGTCTTAAGTGTGACATCCTTCTGCAGGCTTCTTTGGCAATATTCCCCAAATGTCTGAATTAGTTAGGCCCCTGCTCTCTGTGCAGACCCCAGTAACATCACACATCTTTCTGCATCATGGTTGTCTTTTGTCTTATTGGCCTCCTCCACAGATTATACAGTACTAGAGGCCATGAATAGTTTGGTGGTTCTTGCTTTTCCTAGTATTTTAACTTTGTGAAGCCCCAGTACACAGATGGCAAATGGTGGAGGCTCAGTGAGTAGAGCCTCTACCCCCACAGCCTCAGTCCATGATAGGAAAGTAGTAGCCATGTCTGGGGGAAGATTTGCTGACTATTGGCTGATGTCCCAGGGCATCCTACTGAGGAGGATGCATGTCCTAGTATGCGTGTATGCATGGCCTATTGGCCAGTCTCTCTATACCTTATCTTCACAATTCTCAAGGTAAACTATCAGATATTAAATGTCTTGGTCACATTCAGACACATATTTTGAAGAAACTCCAGCTGACTGCTCTTCTTAAGATCTTGATACTGTAATTATATAGTATTCTTTGTAACATACACAAATTGATGACTTCAGAACTGTAAAAGAATAACTGTAAAAAAAATAACCTGAATTTATGCATTCAATTATAGTAGCTTATTCTTGAGGCTAGTTTAGGAGGAAAGATAGTCTGTAGAAAAATGCAATTTTTGCAGTGAATAAACCTCTCTTAAGATTAGAGAATTAAGAATGACATTAATTATACATAAGTCATTATTGTATTTAACTCCTTGGTTAGGGAGAAAAGACATATATAATGATGATGAAAATTACCGATATTTATTTAGGTTACAGTTAGAAATCTTCTTTCTCTCATCCTTGAGGAATACCATCTGGCTTGAAATATTGGAGCTTGCTAAATGCTCTCTAATGACAAGAGTATATTGAATTGATTTGAAGAGTGTTTTTTTTTTTCTTTCTTGAGAGAAAGAATGAAAGTAATCTTTATAATTCTAATTATTATGTTACGTTTTTGTAAAGGCCAGTTTTCTTTTAATTCTCTCTCTCTCTCTCTCTGGATTCTCTGAGAATATATTTCTGGCCAAAGTGAACATCTGGAATTGACTGCCTGAATCACCTTTTTGCCTGCCAATTTTTGTTTAGTGTCTCTGACACTGACATATTTGATGTTGACTCATTGACATAACACAATCATTACAAAACATCCGTATGATTATATAAGTAAATGTTCAATTTCTCTTTCTCTGGAATTGGTCATGGTGCTGTAGCAGAGTGGGTGGGGCCTGAATTAGGAAAGAGAAAGGCTTGGCTTCACATCTGTGATGGCTTCATCAAGCCCCTAAATCTCCTTGTAGCTGAACTTCCTCATTAGACAAAGAGAAGTAAAAATGTATGCCATTGTTTCCCATAAAAAATTACAAACTTTGGAAAATATAATACATTACATGAAATAGCTTTTGTTTTCCCTTCTGATAACAGCTTCAAATTTTTTGGTGATTATTTTATAAAGATCTGCCCCACTTTTCAGCAATGATCTCCATGACAGTAGACACATATCTGCTTTGTGTTGCAGCTCCAGCATCTAGCAGAGTGTCTGACAAATGGTGGTAGCTCAGCAATATTTACTGAGGGGTTAAGGGAAAATTAAAGTTTTAATCAACAGCTGTAAACCCACATTTGGCTTCATGAGTGGATGGAGAAAGAACCCTTACATTTTTCTGAGTACCGAAAGTGGAAGAAAGCATGGTCAAGGATGTGTTCAGCACTTCTAGATGGTGTGATACACAAACATGTTAAGAATACTTAAAAATGAAAAATAGTCATTATTTACACTTGGAACTTATTGTGTTAATATTTACATTCTGGGAACTCCTTGGGATGAAACCCTCAGGAAATGTTGGAACCAGAACTTGCTTACATTTAGATTATCCTGTAATAATGTCCCTGTAATACTGGAATTTCAGATTTTTCTTAATAAAGGGAACTTGAGAAGTTATCTAGTTGAACTCCTGCCTTTCAGAGATTGGAGACCTGAGGTCCTGATACATGGAGAGACTTGCTATCACAAAGAAGAAATTGAAAGGGGCCAAGGTGGTCATAGGTAGCTGGCAATCTCCAAAACAATACCCTGAGAGCAACTTGAAATGATGGTTTTAAGCAGAGGAAATATGCTAGCCTAAGGTGCTCTGGAAAAGTAACTTGGAGCCAAACTAGTTGAATAAGTTGCATGGATGATATTGCGCGGTGAATGGGAAGGTATTAGCTTCTTTCACAATATGGACTTAGATGTGCTGCCTTAAGCTTAAATACCTAGCACTTTCGCCCACCTCCCTCAAAATAAAAATGATGATATTCCTCCCAGCTCCACAGTTATTTATGCAAACTTCTGACCCAGAGGCCAACATACAATTTTGAAGAAACTTATTTAGAACAGAGTAAAAAGTGCTGAAAATTTTAAATTTTATTTTTAAGTTAACAATAAAAACAGTCAAATTTGCCTCTTTGTGGTGTCCAATTCTACAGATTTTAAGAAGTGTATAGATTCTTGTAGCAGCATCATAATTAGGATACAGAGTAATTCCATCACCACAAAACCACCTCACAGCATCCCTTTGTTCTCACAACTGCACCCCATCTACTCCTAACGCTGGCAACACTGATATGTCTCTTTCACTATAGCTTGATCTTTGTGAGAAGTGTAAATAGCATTATACAGTATGTGACCTTTTGAGACTCGCTTCTCTTAGTCAGTGTAATGCCATTGAAAATGTCTTTGAAAGTCATCCGAGTTGTTAGGTATATCAAGAGTTTACTCCTTTTTATTGCTGAGTAGTATTCCTTGGTATCAATGTACCACAGTTTGCTTATCCATTCACCTGTTGCAGGATATTTAGGTTGTTTCTAGTATTGGCAATTATGAATAAAGTTGCCATATATTTTTGTACACAGATATTTCTGTAGCATAAATTTTAATTTCTCTAGAGTAAGGATCAGAAAACTATGGCCCACAGGCCAAATTCAGCCAACTGCTTGATTTTATAAATAAACTTCTGTTGGAATGCAGCCTTGTGCATTTGTTTACATATTTTTTATGGCTGCCTTCAGGCTATAGTTCAATAGCTACAATAGAGAAATTATGATCCTCGAAACCTAAAGCCTAAATTATTCACTACATGTTTTAAATTTTTGTGACCTCTGCTCTAGGATAAATCCGTAGGGGTGGGCTTACTAGATCCTACAGTGTGATGAACACACTATAAGGTGGGTCTCAGTATTCGTCGTCTTTGGACCTTCACTGCTTTGTGCAATCCCTTGAGCGTCAGGACCTTTGACTTGCTTCTAACCAACAGAATATGATGAAGATAATGGGAGCTCTGTCCTGTGATTATGTCATGCTATGAGACTTTCCTTGTTGACTTAATGAAATAAGCAGCCATGTATGGAAATCCTCCATGGCAAGAAACTATCCCAGCAGCCTCTAGGAACTGTGTGATGCCTTCAGCTGATGGTGATCCAGAAGCTGGGACCTTCAGTCCCACAGCTACAAGGAAATAAATTCTGCCAACACCCAGGGAGCTTGGAAGTAGATTCTCCACCAATTAAACCTAAGGATGAGAACACAGCCCAGCTGATACCTTGATTACAGCCTTATGAAACCTAAACAGAAGACCCAGCTAAGTTGTGTCCAGACTGTTGAGACACAGAAACTATGAGATAATGTGTTCTTTTACGTCAATAAGTTTGGAGTAACTTGTTATGCATCAACGAATGCATGCAGTAAATGTATGTTAGACTTTATAAGAGATGGTCAAACTATTTTCCAGTGTGGTTCTACTATTTTGCATACCCATCAATAAAGTATGAGATTTCCTTGTCATTACTTGGTATTTTATGTATGTGTGTTTGTGTGTGTGTGCTTAAAGACACTCTAGCAGGTGAGCAGGGATATCTAATAGTGGCTATAATTTGAATTACCCCTGTGATTAATAAGGTTGACCATCTTTTCCATTTGTGTATTTACCATCTATATATCCTCTTGGTGAAACAGCTGTTCGAGTATTTTGCTCATTTTTTAACTGTGTTTTTTTGTTTTTTCTTGCATTTCTTGCATTCATATCATTTTTTCCCTAACCCGGATAACAGCGAGTTTCTCCTGCTTTCTTTTATGCTTTATATTTAGATCTATGGTTAATTTTGAATTGGTATTTATATGAGGTGTGATATCTATCAAGGTAACTTTTTTGTATTTGGCTATCTAATTATTCCAACACCATTTGTTAAAAGGCTCCATAGCTCCATAGACCTGTCTTTGCACCTTTGTCAAAGTCAATTGACCATATTTTTGCAGGACTTTATTTCAATGTTTTTAATTTAAGTCCATCAATCTATATGTCTATTTCTTTGCAAATACTACGTCTTGTTTGCTGTACTTTTACAGTAAGCCTTAAAATAATGCAATATAATTGCTCCAGTTGTTTTCATCTTTTTCAAAATTGTTTTAGCTATTCTGTTTTGCCTTTTGTATAGATATTAGAACCATCTTGTCTATATCTACAATAAATCCTTCAGGGATTTTCATTGGAATTCCATTAAATCTATAGATAAATTTAGGCAAAATTGACATATTTAAAATGTTGAGTCTTCCAATACATGAACATGATATGTATTCCAATTATTTGGATCTTCTTTGACTTCTTTCATTAGCTTTTTGTAGTTTTCAGCATAAAGAATCTGAATATGTTTTCTTCCGTTGATAGCTAAGTATAAATTTTAGCTATGATTTGAAAAGTAATACTTCTGAATCTATTAAAAATATTATATCTTATTTATTTGTAATTTCTTATTACTAGTATATATAAATAATATAGATTTTTTTTCTATTAACTTTGAATCTTATAATTTTTTTAAAAGTTTCATGGGATATCCTACATACACAATCTTCTTGTCTGGCAATAGGGACAGTAATTTAATTGTTCCAATTTGTATGTCACTTATTTCCTTTTCTTGCCTTATTGCACCAACCAGGACTTCCATTATGATTTTGAATAACAGTAGTAAAAGTGAACATCTTTGCCTTGTTATCTTTCACGGCTAGACCAAAAACCCTAAGCATTTGCACTCTCCTTTTTCATGTGTGTCAGACTCAAAATCTTTATGCTATTTTCTACTGTGGCAAACTTGACTGGACAGCTTAGAATCTTTAGTGACTTTCTCTCCCTCCCCACTTCGCTGGAACCTGGAATCCCATACCCAGACAACTCTGTTAATCCAATCTCTTTCCCTTTGGAGTTGTTACCCTGGCTCCTCTGGCTTCTCGGAATCGTTCTTGGTTGAAGGAATAAAGCAGCCTGGTTCTGCATTAATGAAGTAACAAGAAAAGGAAGAAAGATCCATTTTGAGAACCTGCTTTTATCCTTGCCACTTCTAAGATCTCCTTCTTTAGGTGGTGACGTGAAGCAACACAGATGGGGAAGGCAACGATCCAGTCACTTTGAGATGAGAGTGAGGAGAGCAGAGTATGTGCCAATGAAATGCAGCCAATAACCAGTAGCCCTTGTTCATATCTTAATATTGCTAATTTGAACTGCTTTACCACCTTCTTTTCTTCAGTTTATTTTAGCCTGCTTGGCCGTTACTAAGAGAATGGATTCCTCTTTCTACCCCAGCCCAGCTCAACATAGTTTCCCATGAATCACTCTCCTAATGAATAAATCAATAGGTAATTACTGAATAACCACTCAACGCTGGCTGCACACTGGAATCACCCAGGGAATGCTGGATCCCACCGTACAGATTCTGATTTAATTTTTATGCATGGGGCCCACACATTCATACATGCTAGGAGCTTTCCAGATGAGTTTAATCTGTAGACTGGGTTGAACAACATTGATCTACTTCATGGTTGACAGGGTGTAGACATGAAGGAGTAAAGGATGGCAAACTGCCCACATGTTCTAAAAGCCTAAGAAGAAGAAGTGGCATTAACATTTAAATCCACTTAAGGGACCCAAATCTGTGGCTGCATAGGCATCACAGGAAATGCTTACTGGACATACAGTTTTCAGGTCTCAAATAAAAACCTCTTCAGTTTGTGGAGAAGGTTGTTGAGACATGAATGAACCCTGCTGGTTGCAGAGCCAAATTTATTTGATTGTGTTCTGTTCTTTTCTAACAAAATTTTCATCTGCGTTTATAATAAGAGCCAGGTGATTCCTCTGATGTGACCAATATTTGGGAACCACTGATAACTAGCATGGCAATATGTTATAAAACATACACTAAAGAGGGCCAAGATGAGAGAAATGGCTGAAGCCATAGATGCTGAAGGAAGGTTTGTTGGAAGAGATGAGACTGAACCAAGACTGGAAGTTCAGGTAGGCTTTTGCTGGGCAGAAAGGACTGGAGTTTGGAACACACAAACCATATTCCAGGAACAATGAGAGAAAACTGCTGCTCACCCTCTGGCTCTAGCAAGCCACACCCTGACATAGAAGATAGAAAAGCCTTCTCTTCATTTAACACCATACTTAGTGGTTACAAATAACAAAAAGATCTTCTTTCATTTTTGACATTCTTTCTGAAAAGTGGACACTGAAATCTGCTACCCATCTTTTTGTTCCTAAAGAATATTTTAGAATATTTTTTATGTCAAGGTACTAGGGTTGGTGCTTTAAAGTATCAGGTGATTTTATTTTTATTTCAGATCTATGAAGTTGATGTTCCTATTTCTGTTTTACAGGTAAAAAAACTAGAACCCAGAGAAAATATGTAATTTGCCCAATACTGTGCTGCAAACAATAAGCTAAGTGAAGATTTGAACCCTGATGTGACTGATTCTAAAGTCAAAGGAAAGCCATATATTTTCTTTAAGTGGAGAATAACCAAATCACTTCCTTAGAATGCAAATGAAATTTTGACAGCATATGATCTTCTTAGCATTGGAAGAATATCTTAGATTAATTCAGCAAAATGCAATCATGTCAAAAGATAGAAATATACTTAAAAGTATAAATGGAGAGATGTGATAAACCATGAGACAGGGAAAGGGAAAAACAGATTTTGGTCTAGTAGCATTTTACTGTCTTTACTGTTACCTGACCAAATGTCAGTATGAAAAAATAAAGTAAAATAAACACAAACCACTACAAACAATAACAAAAAGAAGAAAAAAAAATCTATGGGATTCCATGTTTGCACATGTGAGACAGCAGATAATGATGGATTTCATGAAAAGAGAGATTGTGGTATAATGGGGCTGCCAGACAACGTTAGCAAAGTTAAAGTAAATGAGTGCATGCCGTAGATGCTCTTTTTAATATTAGTGCAAGAAAATGAGTAGAACACTTTCCATTTTTTGTTCAAATTTTCTTTTTGCTCCAACTCCATACCCTTAAGCTGTCTGACATGCTCACTGATGGGTTTTGTCCCGCAGCTTTGGGCCTGTGCCATTCTTGTGGACATAAACACCTAACTGTGGTTTGCCTGGCTTGGCTAGCCTTGACATCTGTGTGAGGAATTTGGCTCTCAGCCTCTATCTTTTCTCATTCTTGGCCTCATCAGGAAGGATGCCTCATCCCAAATATTGCATCCAGGACTCAGGCCCCAAAACAGAACCAGTTGAGGAAGAGTTACATAATAATAACAATAAATTTTTAGATTTATATTTCATCCTCAACCTCTGAAGGTCGGAAGAGCAGATGGGTTAGCTCCATCTTCTGTATGAGAAAACTTTGGTATACAGAAGGACCAATGTTTATGGCTATTAAATGACTCCTAACACCCAGGTCACTGCTATTTCCAAGATTAGAGGCTGCCAAATAAGATTAGAATTGCCACTGCTAACTCATCCTCCTGGTGGATTTTGAGGCTTCCGTGGAGGAAAAAAATTCCACTGTCATCTTCAACTCATATTCATTAGGAGTTCCAGGATTGGTGACACTGTTGGAGGCTTTATAGAATGACAATTAATTGTAAATTCAGAGTGAGTTCTTTTCCTCTCCCACAGAACATGTAATTCAATTATAATAACACTTTTAACAATAATGCGCTACTTTAGCGTGAGATTACTTTGCCATCATTAATTAATGCATTCTCTCAAGGACATGCATCGTTATGCTTCAAATTCCTTTGGTCTGTCTTTCGCAGTTTAAAGAGACTTACTCAGCAGAGCCGTCCTTCTTGGTACAAACACCCTGACTCAGAGTATGGAGTCAGGTTAACTTGTTTCTGTCAGTATTTGCCACAAATTTCACAATCATTGTCAAATAAACAGCCTAGGTTGGCAATTTTTTTCTGAATCTGTTTTCCAAAGCTTACTTTTAATTGGAGATTAAAAGTCAATGGGTAGATTAAGTTTAATTCCACTCAGATGTGAACAGTTACTAGTTCAATCAGCTCTGCTGAATTTCTGTGTCCCAAGCTAGGTTCATATTGACAAAATCCACTTTATTTTTGGCTCCTGTCTTATGTTGTAAGATACTATAACGCAGAGTCCTAGAAAAGAAATCTGACTGAAAATATAAAATGTTTCATCACCCTCCAACAAAGTGCCTGGTACACAAATCTCTTGGGAGCTTTAAGTTCCCCCTGAGACAGATCTACAGAGGTAATGCAGTGATTTGGGGAAGTAAAAATATTACGCAAGACTTTAAAGAATGTTAAAGTAAAAAGATAAAGATAACAAAAGTGTTCTTGTGACTTGAGTGATGGACAATATTTTTACATAAAAATGGAATGCTGCCATTTATTTATTGATATTAAGACTATCTCTATCAGGACGCATTTCCTTGTGTTGAATATCCATCAAGGATCCACTCCGCCCAGGACTGTGCTGGATACTACAAAGCCAAGTACCTCAAACCCCCTGAGCATTAAAGTCACACATGCCTTTAGGTTTTTGTTTATTTGTTTGAAAAGCATATGTCCCAGCTCCCTCCAACCCTAATAAATTAGAATCTGAGTTGGAGGGTGGTGGCAAAGAGGGAATTTATCAATATCATAGTCTTCTCAGCTGATTCTGATGCAACCCATTTGGTCCTTGTAAACTCCTACTGTAAAGGACAAAAGAAGCAGGGCTTCATGACCATCCTCTGTATGCTGGTAATATAAAGGCATCTTATTGATCATTTGATGCTTTGGGTATCAAGGTCTATCCAAAGGGTGGGCATAGTTAAATTTGTGGGCGAAACGTGAGCCTGTTCTCTGCTTCTTTATAACCTGAGAATTAAAAAGGATTTTTAAAATTTTTACATGGTTGAACAAAATCAAAAGAAGAGCAATATTTCAGGATACATAAAATGTACATGAAATTCAAATGTCAGTATCTGTAAATAAAGTTTTACTGGAGAACTGACACTCCCATTTGTTTACATATCATCAATGGCTGTTTTGACACCACAATTGAATGAATTATTTGCAACAGAGATGTATGTGAACCACAAAGATTAAAATAATTAATATCCAAATTTTTGTAGAAAAGGTTTATCACTCCTTATCCCTTATTCTGAACAAACAGTTCAAACTTTGTGCATTACCAAAGCATTTTATTGAGAAACAGAAGTGCAAATGCACCCAAAATCCAGTATGGCATGTGTTATCGGTTGGGAAAGGAAACTTGAGCATTTTAGCTGCTGTTTCCAGAAGGGCACAGCCAGAAAGACGTCCTCTAGGACAGTGGCTCCCTAAGTGTATAACTGGAGCAACAGCTGCAGCATTGCTTCGGAGCATGCTAAAAATGCTAATTTTCAGGCTCCACTCCAGACCTACCAAATTAGACATTCTGGAATTGAAGACTAGCAATCTATATCCTAACAAACTTTCCAGAGGTTCTCATGCACATTTAGTATATGAAGACCATGGTTTGGGAATCACCGTGCTAAGAAACATTTAGAAGCAAATCAGAAAATAGTCATCACCAGGAGGACAAAATCCTGTGCAACCAAATGGGAAACTCCACTGTTTTAGTCACTGCTTTATGTGGACAGAATAAAGACATTTCTAGACAAACGTGAAAACGAAAAAGAGAAAAATAAAAGAAAATTCTATTCTGCAAGGTAGGAAACAAAGTTATGAAGTCTCTTAGCTGCAATTTCAGGATAATAATGGCCCTAAATTTTATGTTGACATGAGTCTCCTGATAGAGATCAAACACTGAGTAAAATTAAACATATTTCTGACATCTGACATAAAAAGCCAATATGTGAGAGGTGAACTATGCTCATTCTATATGCAAAAGACAGGATATCATTAACCTCACTGCTGCTCTGCAACTTTCTCTTATCTCACACTCTCAAGAAATCTAAATAATTCACTGTGAAGATTCTCACTTCTTCAAAGCACATTCTTAGCAACTCATTCTACCACCCTTTCAGAAACGTAATCCTGAAAAAGACTCAAACAGAAAAAAAAAACTTGAAGGATAAGATCCAAACATTGGAGAGTCTGTCGAGATGCCCTAGGGACATTCCCAAGTAGTGCCACACCAATTTTTTCCTCTGTATTCTTAACTATATTATGTCTTACTTTCTCATTATAAACAAAAATAAAAGCAAACCCCCCCTACAAATTTGTTTCTTGGTGCCAATAATGATCCTAGTAACAATGATGGGAATTTATTTTCTACTTATTGAGCACTCCCTATGTGCCATGCACTCTTCCAGAAATTCTCCACAGAGTATCACATTTTATCTTAACAGAAACACAATGAGATAGGTATTAACATCTATCTCTTAGAGGTGAGATATCTGAATTGGTTTTGAGCCCCTTGGTGAAAGAAGAGATTGGAGGAGATATTCACACAAAGTATGAAAGGCTTTAGGTATACAGAAATTCTTCTGGAAACAAGAGACAAAATGTGCCCAAACTGTCCCGCCCCTCAGCTTCTTCACTGGAGAACACAGAACAACTTTGTCCTGAGCACTATCTCCATTTCCATCTCTCACCAAGACTCAGAGGCTTTGTTGGGATCTAGCAACTGGTTACTGGCACAGACATTGATGGGCCGTCTCTCTCAACGGCACTTCCAGCAGCCCATGGGGACAAGCAGAAGCCAGAGCAGAAGCTGCAGAGCAGGGCAGACTCAGCATGGTGCAAGGTTGCTCATAGGAACTAGTGAGTGATCACTGTGAGGCTCCCTGAATCCCTGGGAGCCTGGGGATGGTGGTCCTCCTCCCACTCAGCTGAGGCCTCTGGGACCAGTAGATGTGTGAAGTTGGTATGTGCTGGTATGTCTTTCAGAATTATATTATTATTAACGAAAACTGAAGATCCCGCCAGATCAATGTGCACTAAAATTTAGTAGCTTAAAGTATACAAGAGTTGAAATTTATAGTGGAATTTATTCTGCAGTCACAAGGACCAAAAGCCTAAAAACCCTTTCTGGGAGAAGAAAGAAGACTTCCACCCCCGGTCCCAGGGTTGGCTGAACAGGCTGAAGAGTCGATGCTAGAGAAGTAGTGCTTTCTACCACTGATTTGCACCATCTCCATCAGAAGTTTGGACCTGGGAGGAGCTGATGATGGGTCAGGAGGAGAAACCCAGCTCACATTTCTATCCTACTTAACCAGAGTTTTGAGACGATAGCTGAGCATTTTGCTTTCACACTCTCTCTCTTTGTATTCTCTTTTTGATTCTCTCTCACACACACACTCACACTCAGAGGTAAACACATACACACTTCAGATCTACAAAGAGAATGTACTCCTGAAGCCAATTCAAATATTTCACCACCAGTGAAATGCTTTGGACTGTACATGCGCTATCAATGAATAACCTACTCTGTGCCCTGTGCTTAAATCATCACATCTAATCTGCAACCTGACCCAGGAAATATTATTATCACTGCTTTTCAGAGGAAGAAACCAAGTTCACAAAGTCAACAATGTGCTCCCAGATTTGACTAGGAGCAATGTCACACCTTGATTTGACTTTGGGTCTTTTGAGTGATGCCTTATACATCTCTTATTTTCTCATGAATATAAAAGTTGAAAAGTCTCCTGGCTCTAGATGTGCCTCTTGAAATTGCTACTGAAATAAATGTTGCCCTGACATGCTACTTCCACTTCACTGAAGGCATTTGAGTGGTCTTAATTGATGAGGATTTTTAGGCTAGTTACTTTTAAAACTACAGATAAGAAGCAGGCTCCGAGGAGTGGAATTTACTTGCCCTTTGATCAGAGACAGTTGCATTTGTGAAGGAAATCTCCATGCCTCCCTGTCTGCACCAGGAGGAAGGGGGGATGGCCTTATCTCTGGAAACTCTTAATGGGGAGGGCAAGAACTTAAGTTGTTTACTGTCTGGCAACCTCATGTAACTGACCCCCCACCCCCAAATCCTCCTTTGTCTTTAACTGGAGATAATATTTGAGCGGTGACTTCTGCCATTTACTCAATCCGGTTTGATTCTTATCTAAAAGTTGTGGGACTGCCCAATGGCTGGACCCTACCGGCACTGGTACCATTTTAACTTTTTTTTCTTTGTCTCCTAAAGAGATGACTCACATACCCATGCCTTAAATTTAGCCCTAACCCTCAGCTCGGGGCAGCAGCAGCAGCTCTGCCTGCCCATGGGCTCTGTCCCCATGCCAGCGGGGGCAGCAGAAGCAGCGGCAGCAGAAGCTCTGACTGCCCATGGGTCCTGTCCCCATGCTATTCTATACTATTCTCTAAATAAAAGAGCACTACTGCCAGATCTTGAGAGTCTAAGAAATCTTTCTTTCGACTCCTCGGCTCACCGACCCCGCATCATTAATGTTTCCAAAATATTCTTAACCTGGTCCTGTCATTTGAAATTCTAAGATAAATTCTTCCTTTGAGCAAACGACAGATTGAATTAGCATGAGCAATCAAACAGTTTTGCTTTCAAGACTTTATTGTCATTGGGCCTTTTACCATATTTTTCATCCTGATATTTCAAAGAAAGAAAGCACACTTTGGAGTACACACCAAAATTTGAACTCTCAATGTCTAGAAATTTTCTCCCTCTCGGGGTCCTGTGTAATTATGGAAGACGAGCTCATCTTGTCTTGAGCCTCATCATTTCTGCCCCAGAGCACCTTTTAGAAAAGCAGCCATTTCATCAAATAAACAATTTCCAGACTTATTATTTAAATAAATACGATAAAATTTTGTTGACCTATGGCCTGAGGAAAATAACATGGTAGAGCAGCCTTGAACAGGGTTGTGCCTTTGTTGGCAGGTTGCCAAGCCAAGAACAAAGTCTTTCCCATAATTTTAACTTCAAAGTGAAGCTACTTTTTTGTTATTGTGCACTAATCTCTTGTTAATTTTAATGTCCTCAAGATGTAATCTTTTCCAACTTGCAGATGAACTAATATAAAATATTCATTGGTTCTGAATAGAACTGGACAATTTTGGCTCTGTCCTACAAACTTTGACAAATGAAATGTAATCTCCATGAAGAATTTAGATGCTAGTCTGAGTTATGATGCTTGAAACAAAATGACCTCATGCATATTTAGATCCTATATATTCAAGACTGTTTTTTGTAGGAGTATTTATTATTGGTTACGATAGTTTTCAGCTAACAAATCAGCCCTGAACTGTGACTAAGCAGACTCCTGGCTGTCAGTTAAAATGTTAATCTTGCTGAAGTTTTTCAGTTAGCAAGACATTTTAAATAGACAAGTGCTTTATCTGAATTGTATTGTATACATTAACTCACAGCCTTCTTTTCCAAGGAATGGATCAGAAATAACACTGTTTTTTCCTAAGAAGAAAAGATATGTAATTTTTATATATCTAAATACAAGATACGTCATTTAGCTTATTTTCAAAACTTAAGGCCAGAAACATCTCCAGTAGTGAAACCCTTGAATCATCTGAAACATCACTTAAACGGTATTTTACATATATTGTCAAAATAATTCCCCCAAACATCTTTATGGATTAAGTATTATTGTGCCTATTTTACAAAGAAGAATCAAAGGCTCCAGCTCTTATCTGCCTAATATATGATTGCACAGTTACAGTTTCTCTAAATATCTCAAAACCCCCAGAGTTGATCTTTTTTATCTACATTTTATAAAAAAGAACCTGCCTCTCAGGTTTGATGTCCTAGTAATACAACTCTCGAATAGAATGGGATGACCACAGCCATTCCTTTTTCCTATAATAAGCCTATTCAGTTGCTGGAGACACCTCATTCTTAAGCAAGCATCTCCAAGAGACACATGGAACAAGCTGTTTTTCCAAACATTTTTTGTCACAGAGTCTTCTTTCTAGCACAACTCTAATTAAACTCTTTAGGACACAGCCTTGTTTTCCATGGAGCTCTGAGAAATTTCTAGTGAGATTAAAAAAAATATGATTTCCCAAATTTTGGATTCCCTTCTAAAACTTTTATTTTCCTTGACAAAAAGGCATGCTCTTGTAAATATTGAGTGAGAACACTGTCTTAATATTTACCAAGGAAAGAGTTGTCTAAATTAATTTTAGGGTTCTATGAGGATTAAAACTACTATCAATATTTTCCAATAATCATGAGTATATATCCAAATGAATGTATCTAGTTGTTTAAAAAAATGAGCCAACATTTATATTTTCTCTTTCTATATGACATCAAATAATTTATTGGACTAGAATTGATCATTTATAACTTGTTTGTCTGCCCTTTGCTCATTACATAGCAATGTTTCAACAGACGTTAAACTGTCTGTGTTTCTTTCAATCTCATCAAAATCTGTTTTACAGGAAGTTACAGAACTTTAGCTATTATCCTTAGGCAATACAGCCTGTTTCAATAGGCAGCATGTTTAAAAATGAAGAAAGAAAGTAGAAAAAGGAGATTATGATAAAAATAATGAGAAAAGGAAAGACTTCACAGAAATAGGATCTAACTATCTTCTGGAATAAATTTCCTGATCTTAGCATGAGTATTTGCTCTGTTACTTCCCCTGACAGTGCCCCTGTAAATCATGCTCTCTCCTTGGCATCGACACTCTTCAAATGCCATATGTTGCTCTCCTCATTGTAACGTGCCTGGGGCTGTTGCGACAAGTACCAGATACACACAGAAATGGAATGGAATAAGAATGCTCAAGGATAGTTTCCCCCTAGCTATTGTTAGGCCAGAATAAGCATGTTAATTCTTTCAATTTTACTTCATAAACTTGATCCTTCCAGCTTGCATTCAATGGTTTTTTGGTGTGAGTCATTATCAATGCCATTATCATCCAAGAGCATTTACTGGATATATGCATGTGAATGCGATTTATTATTCAAAGCAAATTATACAGCCTGGATCCATTCACCTTGCATTCTAATGTTAGGAAGGAGGCTAAGGGCAGGAATGTGCATCTTCCAGTCACTCTTACCTGTGAAAGAAAGAAGGGCTGTGAAGTGGTGGTACAGGTTAAGGTAATGGATGTACATCTCATTTTCTGGCCTTCAGATTCATAGTTGAGGTGGTGTAAGGTTGTACAGGTAAACCTTTATAACTTTACACAGGGTTAGAGTAGTTAAGTAAATTATTCAGATATTTATTAAGCATTCATTTTTTAACTTAGAACTGCAGGTACTCTATACATGGCCAAGAGAAACTTTCCCTTCCCTCGAAAATTATACACAAGTGAAAAGTAAAATAAACTCATGAACACACAGATAAACACTGTCTCACTTACTCCTCCTACCCCACAGTTAATCCATACACTTTTATCATCTTGGAGGTGAAAAATTTAGGTTGGAAAAGCTAATTAGAAGCGGAATCACAATGTAGTAAACATCTCATGTTTCAAATTACTCCCTCTTCATTGTCTCTATGCAGATGACAGTTCAAGACTGTAAATGAATAAGGCCTTAAAGAAGTAGAGCAGACTTTATAAATGATGTTGGGAGTCAAAGGAGAAAGAAATCACAGAAGAACAGAAGAGATAAAGACAAATGTGGAGAGAGAAGCCAAAGGATTCCAGGTCGAGGAAAGAGCTCACACAAACACCCATGTAGGAAGGAACAAGTCCCTTATGAAAAAGGGTGTGTGTGTTCTTGCTCTATCCTGTCTGAATAAAAATGGTACTGACAAGGAAATACAATTTTTTTGCAAAGTTAGAACAAACACTTAAACATTGCTCCTCTTTATAGCTTGAAACTGTGTTGTTGCTGCCTGCAAAGCTTACTGGGCAGAAAGAGGAGGTTGGGATTTCAATGTCTTAAATCACTTCAGAACTGACTTTAGTAGCTTCCACTATGCTTTCAAGTATCTTCAAAATTAGAAAGTTTAATTTGCAGCAATTCTCTTCTTATCCACAGACGTAATCTCACTTTGTGTGGAACTCAAGTATCTCTCAATTTACCTAATAGCTACAAAATTTTTTTGTGTGTTTCTGAGTCTGACTGGAAGCTGAGCTGGAAGCCCATAAAGTTTACTTTAGGGATCAGGAAAAGAACGTGAGAATGATGCGCTGAGCATGTCAGATAATGAAGATCAACTCCACGCATCAACCACCGTAGACTAAATCCTGGCTTCCTCCATCAGGCCGCTCATCCTCTGCCTTTTGCATTACACAGCACTTTAAATAATCACCTGTTTTTTAAAAATATTATAGATACAGCTCAATTAAAATTTGGATAGACTTAACACTACTTTGGAAAAAAATTAAATATTGAGGCCCTGTTGGTGAAATCATTTAACTGGCCCTGGCCTCTGTTTGGCTAGTAAATTACCTATGTATCCAGGAATTTATAATTCATGGCAGTGTAATAATAATAGAGATTCTCTCTTCTGAAGTCACGCTCACTACAGTATCACCTGGTGACCTGGCATCACCTGGTGTTGCTCATATAGATTCCAATCTCATGGACTTCAAATTTTATCTAACAAATCCTCCTTACTCATCTCCTCTCCCTATCTTGGTTTACTTCACTGACTTTCAGATGACGTAGTGTAATCTAGCTGCACTAGGGAAAGAGTAAGCACCCTATAGCCTGCCACTGACTAGCTGTGAATCACTCGTTTTCTTTACCTCACAAGTCCACTGTGGGTCTCAGTGTCCTCCCCTGCAAAATTCTGTAAGACCCATTCAGTTTTGAGATCTTATGAGATAAAGCTTTAGATCCCAATCTCATGGATAAAAACTAAATGTCTAGAGATAAGACATTTAGTGTCATAGAGATAAGACATTTAGTATCTTTGATACTAAACAATTATGTTAAACTCATCTCCCCCAACCAATCATTTTTCTCTACCAAAACATCAATTAACAGAAATCTGAGTAATATCTTTCCTCTTTTGAGGCCTAAAAAAGTTTTAAAAAATTGCTAAGATATCAAACATCCTAACTGATAAAAAAGAGAGAGAGAGAAAGGAACAAGGAGCTACCATTTGTAAGCACCTCCTAGGGTCCACATATTTTATCATATGATCAACAAATCCTGTGAACTAGCTAGGATTATTCCTAATTTTCTAATAAACTACTAGAAAGCAGAGACAACATCTTAATTGAATTTGGAATTCTAGTGCTGAAACGTTGTGACATATTAGTGCTAAAAATGTTTTTTGAATAAAAGAAAGAAGGAAAGGAGGGAGAAAGGGAGAGGAACAAGTCATTAAATAACTTTGTCAGGGTCCTAGGCTGGCAAGGAGCAAAGTAGGGGTGTATAATCCAAAACACTCACCCATTAACCATAGCTTTCTAGCCTCAGGTTGTGTCATCAGATCTTTAGTCAGAGCTGGCCAGGTAGACCTAAAGCAAAACCAAACAAAATTATACTGTTCTAAACCTTGAACATACTCCATAACCAGACATTTCATTCACTAAAACATAGCTCAGGCCATGCTCGTTCTGCTGATAATAGACCAAATGAAAACACGGACATGTGAAGTGTTTTACACCCAATTCCTATTGTCTCAGCTCTACATAGTCATATTGATGTGTTTTTCAGTGAACTCTGCTGAAATTAAAACTCAATTATTTAAAATGCACTGCATTTAAACAATGACAGTTGTTCTATAGGGTATTTGGGGAGACAAATGACCTGCTTGGTGGTGCTGATGGTTTTAGGTAGAAAAATCCCATTAACGAGAACTGCTCATTTATCCTAAAGAAATGTCTTCTGTGAGACAGTTATTGCTAACGTAAGCTACTTTTAAAGATATAAGCGCTTAGATGATTCAGAGACTTGCTGGTATATATATTGGACGCTCACACAGGCAACATATTGATGAGCCCAGTGTAATGTTTGGCAATTAACATTGTCCAAATGACTCAAGAGTCCTGGGGGGGGGGGGGGGGTGGTGGCAACCTTTGCAGACACTAGCAAAGGCATTTCTTCTCTCTACATTTCCTCACAATAGAATAGAGAAGCACAAAATTTTTCTTGTTATAGTAAACCCATTCACTTACTCACAAATGATGACAGATTAGGGATAGGGACACTGAACTCACCTGGGCTCCTGTGTATGTAAAAGTGTGCCATGTATGTGTGTGAGTGGGTAGGGGAGTAGTAAAGAGAATGGGTGAATGGCAAGGGGCTCTGTCAGGGCAGCTTTACTGGAGACACTGATATCCGGATGACCCTTAATATATGTGCTGAAGTTATGTAGCAAAAGAAAAATGAGAGCTAAGATTGGCAGTCCACATAAAGCAAATCAAAGGAAGTGATAAAAAAGTATGCTTTTTTATTGGAAATATAAGGAGTAACTCATATAAGGAATTATAAGAAGTTTCTTATTGCTAAAATATAAACTTCAAAGCAAGAATTGGTCGAAAATAATTCTGGCTCAGCAAGATGGAATCAGATCACAGATAATCTTTCCTACCGTTTTAGGAGTTTTGATATTTATCATGTAGTAATTGGCAGCCACTGAAGGATTCGAAGCAAAGGAGTGGCATGGCCACATTAGGTTTGCGTGAAACAGATCTATAATACCTTTCCCAACTGTGTTTACAAAATCACATAGTAATAATTTTTAAAAATCCAATAAGAGTTCGCTGCAAACTCATTTTATGTTAACACCTGACCTGAAATGATGCAAGCTATTTATAGTCCTTATTTATCCTACATAGAATGCATGTTAATTTGTTTTGCTGGAGAAATATTAACAAGTTCTAATATGAGATTCTGCTCCAGACCCTAATGGCTTGTCACAAAATAAATTGTATAATGCTCTTTTGTAAGCGACTAAAAATTCTGAATTCTGAAATTAGCCAGCCCATAAGTATTCAATAAAGGAAATATAATTGGACCACCCTAGAAACTGTAGTTGGAGGGAGGCAAAATAATCAGCAGTTAATAATATTATCTAGGAGGAACTTTCTTTCTCTCAAAAAGATTCAGAAAATTATCGACCAAACCTTACAGATTATTAAATGAATCTCAAAACAGAAGAGTTTCTCTAAGAATACTGCGGAGTATTTTTGGAATGGGGCATCTTTTATTAAAAAGATATAGCCCTCATTATTGGTCAGGGCATTTAGGGAAGGATGGGCCATAGAAATCATTTTGTAATTCTTCTTGTCATAAGTGAGACAACCATATCAGAGAATTACCCCTACTCATAAAGACCCTAAATTTTCTTTGGTTTATTATTTTAAACTGCCTACTAATTAAATTTTGCTCAAGCTGCCCAGGCAAAGGGTTGAACATTCTTTATTCTTATTGCACCCTTGTGAAACTGGAGCCTGAGAATATGGCAGATATGAACCCAAGTCTTTTGCACACAAAAAAGCTGAAAGACAAAGGAAGACAACAGTGATCTGCACTGTTGTATCAATTTTCACTGTCAGCATCCTAGTTTAGGATGCGTCCAGTTTACTTAAACTGTCTCCTAACTGGGCTTTTTGCCTCCAGTATGGCCTCTCTCAAAACAATTCTCTCAGTAACAGGCAGGTTGGGTGAAGCAATATTGTGCATATTACACTTTGACTTGATAGTATAATTTATCTTGTTTATATCTTGTGGTCTTTTTGTTTAATCACCTTTTTTGCACTATCTTTACATGGGTTCCATGCTCATACATGTCTGTTTATTATATATTTTGGGTGTCTTTTATGCCTCACTCATTTGATGACACAGTGAATAAGAGTCTAAGGGAATTAATCGGGCCCAGAGACTTTTGGATTCTGTTCCGTTGTCTCTGAACCCTTGTTATCAGGAGTCAGCCCCATGGGCTTGGGTCTTCTCTGGGCCAGAAAGAAATCACTTGGGTAGAAATGATGCCTTACCTTTCACAAGTCCTTTATGAGACCATTTAGTACTGATTTGTCTTTAGCAAAATAAGATACACAACTGGAGAAGTAATTGCTATCCTCCTTCCTGCAAAATTTGTCTTGTAAAAATGTAGTGCCTGCCTATTTCTTTATTCAGCTACAACTTTCATGCTCCTCTGCAGTTTCAAAAGAGAAGTTTGGAAAGCTCTGGAAACTTTTTCCACTCACCCAGAACCAGTTGATCTTAACAATGGATTCCTAATATGCATATAACCTTTGGAGATCTGTGTTAAAGTCTCTGTGGCATGAATTTCTTCTCAGTTGCCTTACTTGACCAATTTTCACTACAGTTGAGAGAATTTCTTAAATTATGGATTGCAATTGGGTGGGTTTTTATAGTTCTCATAGATGGCATTTTCCCTTTCTTGTTTGTTTTTTTTTAATTTTATTTCAGAGAGAAGTACTTACTTAGCCATTCTTTACTCAAAGCCCAGAGTGACCTTACTAAAACAAAATCCTGACTCCTTTGTTCAAAATCCTTTAGTGGCTCCGTTCTGTTCAGGGTATATCTAAACTCCTTAAGTTGGTCTTCATGCCCTTCATGATCTGACCCCTGCCAACTTTGCAGCATCATTGCTCAAACTTCTCTTTTCATAGTCGAGGCTCAAGACATCCTGAGTCATAATCATTCACAATTCCTTGCACATATCCAAACCCTATTCACTTGTAGGCCTCTGCCATCTGTCTGGAATTTCCTTTAAACTGAGATGAGACAATTTTAAGTTGCTTGTGGGTAGAATGCTGAGATAATTATTCTAAATAGTAATTTCTATTTATAATGGGATGCATGGTAAAAAGAAACTTATATTTTTATCCTCCAGAGACTTAGTTTTTAAAATTGGATTCATTTCCATTTCAAAAGAAAAAATATTGTGAAAAGAAATAAGGTCCATCTACTTGTTCATTCTCCCAGTAATGTGTTAATAACAGAATGAACAATGATACTTAGAAATAGCTGGTATAGAAATTATTCCATCTTCATTTGATTTTGTATTAATTAGAGTACCAGCAGTTACTCAATAATTAAACCCCCTATTTTCATAAGTTTATTTCTCCCTTATGTAATAGCTCATTGCAGGTGTTTCTGGTGGAGGTGGCTTACCACCATATGGTGATTCAGAGACCCAGGCCACTCCATTTTATGGCTTTAAAATATTTTAGTGCTTTAGAGTTTTTCACATCCAGATGGCAGATTAAGAGAATAGAGACAGCACAAAGTTCTTAAAAACCCCACAGCTACAATAGCATATATAACTTGTGCTGCATTCCACAGGTGAGATCTAGTTACAGGGCCAAACCTACATGCAAAGAGAGTTGGGAAATTGATCTCTTAACTGAGAATCTCCTTCTCAGGGGCAACTCAGTGCTACAGAAGAGGAAGCATGAATGTTACCCATTTCTGGCACAGTTGCATATTAGGTCATATATTTCCTTTGAGTTCATCTTTCAATAGATTTCTCTTTGAAAATTTATGCCACAAAATTAGCACTTTGTTTCATTGATAAACATCAAAAACTTAGTCTAAAAGGAAAAAAAAATGTATGATTATGTGGAGCATTTGTTACTTTTTCAACCTAGCCAAACAGTGTGCCACCGTTCTTTCTCTCAAACCAGAGTTGGGGTAGGCAGATCCTTCTCCAGTTTGCAGGGGGAGGTCCTGATTGGCATAAGCCAATCTCATCTTCCAGGCAACTGCAATTGGCCAAGAATGGTCATATGCCCCGTTTCATAGTAATGAGTGCCAAGCATGGACATATTTGATTTTTGGTTTTATCTTTTTTAAAGATTGGTAACTGAGGTAACAACTGCTACCAATCTTCTCTTTTTTTTTTAAATTTTTTATTCTTTACCCAAAGCCTCCCAGTACATAGTTGTATATCTAGTTGTGAGTGCCTCTGCTTGTGCTGTGTGGGACACAGCCTCAGCATGGCCCGATGAGCGGTGCTATGTCTGCGCCCAGGATTGGAACGCGCGAAACCCTGGTGCACTGAAGCGGAGCCTATGAACTTAACCCCTGGGCCATGGGGCTGGCCCCTATATTTGACTTCTCTAGATGGTGTATGCTTGCATTTTTTTTTGTGGACCTTGAAGATAAGAAACTGTATGCTATGGAACTGATGTCCATTGTCTTGTCAGAAAGCAATAAGTTATCTAAAAGTAAAGTCAGCACAGAGAAGGTGGAGCTGAAATTGAAATAGAACTCTGAGTGATACACATACCAAATAAGTATTGTAAAGTTTAAAAGATCCAGCTCAAATTCTGAAATCTAATTAGGACAAAGAAGTTACCTGCAAAAGACAAAAGGAATGCCAAAAAACTGTTAACGCTCCAGGTAAGATTGCTAATGGACTTTCATTCATTGATAAAGATGCTTCCATCTAAGAACTAACTGATTAAGTTGTCCAACATCTGATTAAAAAAAATGAGTGGAAAGAAAATAATGAATCATAAGCTATTCGAATTTGAAAGAAGTGAAAGGAGTTTCTGATCATTGGTTCCTGGTGGCAGAAAAATAGAGCTGGATGATACCTAGAAATTTCTAACTTAATCCAAGTTTGGTCTAGAAACAGACTTGAAAAGACACAATTGGAACAAGATCAAACAAGGAATTGTACTAACATTAGGCAAGATATCAAAACATGAACTGTGTGAGTGAGTGTGCATGAATGCTTTTATATATTTTTATATATTATATATTAGATATACGTATATAAATATCATATATTAATATAAGGAAAAAGGGAGCAGGTGAAAGTCTTCTACATCAATCAATGATATACATGCCAACGTGCCACAATCTTTGTTGACTCACATCTGGTATGAATAAAAGAAATTGATAGATAATACAAAAACATTTTATATACTACAAAGTGTTAAATGCCTGAAAACTATTATTACCATGGCTGTGATTACGCAAGGACAAAATTAATGCCCATCAAAATTCAAGTGTGGGAATAAGAATATTTTAAATAGACTAGAAAAAAAAGGAGTCATTTATAAAAAAGCATTGAAAACTAACATCGAAATTCTTTAAAAACAAAACCGTTTGCATTACATGCAAATAGAAAGCTTTCAAAATGTACTTAAGTCTATAAAAGAAATTTGACAAAAAACATTATATTGTAGACACTGAGAATTGTAAATGTGAATACATAATTAATCATTAACATCATATCTTTACTTTTTTAAAAATCACCAAGCTTTTATGCAAAACACTTACAAAAATGACATTAAAATCATGCAGAAAATATGGTGCTGCCTAATCTCTGCAGAAATTAGAAAGAATCAAAAATTGAAAAAGGAACACTGATAAAGAAGTGTACAAATATATTTAAACACTGTAAAGCAGAAGAAAACAGTGTTAAAAAATCTCAGATTGCCTCCATGTGATTTATGTTATGTGTGAGACTTTTCAGTCATCTTTGTTTGGCGTAGGCTTCTGAGTTCCTTATATTTCAAACCTTTATGCTGTGTGTAAGGCAATTTGGCAAGCAATTTTCGAGGTGGTTCCAACGTATCCCGCTTAATTGTCTTGTTTTTCCCCACAAAACACTTAAATAGCACAAATACTTTGTCAGATCAATAATAAAATTCTCTCTAAATGAAAGACTGAAGACTATTAATTAAACCTAAATCAAAGTGAACAGCTTAACTTTACTCCGTTTGGAGATTAAATCTAAGCACTTAAATACACACACTATAAAAATATATAGTTTACAATATTTTCCATCCATTCACTTTCTAGAAGATAGCAATATTGCCAAATTTGAAGCTTTATTTTATTCAAGAGCTGTCTTACAAATTACTTTGCAAAATATCTTGTATACTTTAATAGTAGAGAACCAATGTTGAAAATAATTCTAGAAGCAGTAAGAGCTAAAATGTAGAGACCTGAGGGTAGTAAGTGACAATCAAACCGATGTGCACATTTGTGGTCTCAAGAATTTCCCAGCTTCTGGGGCCCACCCCCTTCGTGGGAACTGTATAACTCGCCCCTGTCTCCTGCCAACCTCACGTAGGATCAGGTCCTCTTCAAATGGGAAACCCAGAAGGAAACTCTAGCTTGGAAATCCAGAATGCGTTTCTGTTGACATGGGTCCTGCATTCTCTCTCTTGTCCAATTTGGGACATTTTGACACCTGACCTGCCCTTTTCCCCCTCAGTCTTTACAGGCCTTTTTGTTTGTCATCCTTTTCTAGCCGCATACTGCTTTTTTAGCTGATGAAGAAATGCTTACTCCTCATTGCCTAAACTTTTCCTCTAGCTCTGTCTTTGTTAGTCGTATTCTCCTCCCTTTAAACCCCTCTAGGTGGGGCTGATTTCCAGCCTGATTTCCCAGAGGTTGTTACAATCCTGACCCCACACCCCTTTTATTTAAAATCTACAGCCTAGAAAGAGATCCCCAGAGTAAACCATCCCCAAGAGCATGCAGAAATCCACATTTTCTGCTAAAAATTAAAGCATATCTCATTTCCTATCTCTTTAAATTAAAAAAAGACCAAACAACAAAGAGACCTCTTACTTAAATATAAAATAAAATTATAATACCTATCATTATATTATTCAAATAAGTACCTATTATTTACCAAAATATTGTGTTATGGGTGTTACAAATAATATTGCTAATCATATAAAAGTTGATCAGCCTGAAACTAAGACCTTAAGTTTTAATTGAAATATATATTGGTAGATTATGGTGGAGGGGAAAAATAGTGCATAGGAGCTATAAGCAGTTTCTACCTAGTAAGCAATAAAACTAAATTTATTATTAAGTCAGATGTGATTTGATGAGGTACATAGTTTTACATATGTTTTAATTGTTACAGCTAAGTCTTGGTCTACTTGGTAGGGATTTTTTTTTTTTTTTTTGTCTGACACATAGTGTTCACTCTGACCCGTATTGCAAGATCTTGACGTGTTTGTATGTTCTTGTTTGGGCAGTTAATCCTGGGAAATGAGAAGCTGAGATGGAAATGGTTAGAGAAGGTCACGAATGATACTTCTTTTTTTCTGTCAGGGAAGCGATTGGGAAAAGGAGCTATAAAGAGTTTACTATGATTCAACCTGGGTTGGAATTTGAATGTTTTACACATGACATCATTTAGGAAAGTAATGATGCTGGACTATGTACAGTCATGCATGGACTGCATACAACATTTCAGTCAATCATGGATCTCATATATGACAGTGGTTCCATAAGATTAGTACCATATAGCCTGGGTGTGTAGTAGCCTGTATCGTCTAGGTTTGTGTGAACTACTGTGAAGGTTTTACTTTCCATTATCACTGAGTCTTTTTCAAAAGATCCTCCAGGATCTCAGCTGATATTGTTGGAATGAGACAAACTATCCATCCAAGCTTTGAAATAGTATAGGAAAAACAATAATATCCTACAGAAAGTTCAGTCCAGGAACTCCCAGACATGACCACAGCAAAGCAAAATGAGAACTGCCAAGATGAAAAAGATCAGTCCCCAGAACCAGATGGATGGTCAAGGTGTAAACAATAACTAGATTTCATTTAGGCCTGTCTCCAAGGTGTACCCAGAAATGTATGGTTTTGTGAAACCTAGTAGAAAATGGGTTTTCAACAGTCAAGAAGGATGGGATCCCAAAGCCACTGTGTTTTGTAACATTACCAAAAACATTACGTAACAATCTGGTGAAGGACAGAAGAGTCCACTTAATCTCACAATGATGCTACTCTAAGATAGGGGTTAATATATCTTAATTTCATAAATGGGAAACTTTAAGCCCAGAAATGTCCTATAACTTCCTCAGTTATGTTGAACTCCCTTCTATCTGATTTGAACATAAAACCCTCCAAGGAGCAAGAAATTGTGGTTTTATTTTTTAATTTTTTTAAAAAGCATAACATTTAGTTCCAGAATATAATTTTACTGTCAAGGTAGCTAAGAATTAAAAACAAAATAATCACAATAATCAAAACTTTCCTGATGAATCAGTTTATACACTCTTCCACTGCAAATGAAAATGCTTTAACAAAACAGTCAAGAAAAGAAAAAAAATGTAGAAAATATGTAAAAGACATAAAAAGGACATAGAAAATAAGGTAACATATAATTCATGAGTTATACTTTTCAAATATATAATATTTTAATGAACATCTTGTGAATATAGTCAAGTAATTTTTATAAAGCATTTTTCTTTTAGATTGCAATAAAATGTTGGTGATAACATCACCAAATATCTATTTCTGTTGCAGAACACAATACGTCTGGGTATAACTTAATGGTTTACATATTAATTTTCTCATCTCACTTCTGATGAGCAGGAAAATGCTTTAATATAAATGCAGTTAACTTTGTCATTTTATATCTACTCAACAAAGTTCCCCAAATTTATTATTGGTATCATCAAATTATTCTTAGCAATCTCAAAGCATCCAGGGAAGAAAAATGTATCATGTTGAAGAGGAAGTAAAACTTTCCTCAACATAATTAACATCCAGTTTTATTTTTATTGTCTGATCAATTATTTTAAAAGGTTACAAGATAATGCAATAAAATTTTGATTGATACACACAGTCAATATCATAGCACTTCAGGAGGTAAAACAAATTTCAATAAAAACAATTATAATAAATTCTACCGGAAAGGAAAAAAGAACTAGTTCAACTGAGATTTCTCACTGGGCTTAAGAAGGTATGAAATTAAGGGTACGGGAAAAAGCCTTACAATCTATGGCTATAGGATGCCCAAAAATGTAGTTGATTTACTCCATTTCAGGATAAATTATCAAGCTGATTACTTTGCTTTATGTTACCCAAAGCAATTGTTTTATGTGAAGGCTTCTGGTGATTGTCTAAATGGTTGTGCAGGAATGTGCCTTTTCTGGCTAAGGACTCATCCTAGGCTCATGTATAGAAACCCTAGCCAAACAGTTGCTTAATCCTAATTCAAGGGCTTGTTTACAGTTCTGCTCCTGTAAACAAGTCTGCTCTCTTAATCTGAGATCCTGGGTTTTCCTAGATATAATGACTTAAAAAATCTTGAGTTATATTGTAAACAGTTATATGTGTGGAATCCATGTAAAATTATGTATACGTTTAAATAAATATCCCTTACAGGCAACCAACTGATTCAAATAATAAAAGGCTTCCTATTTTCAAAATTAAAAACAAAAGCTATGTGTCATTAGTTACAAAACATAATAAATATTTCCTGAAGATTTCACTCTAGACCCTTTTCTAGGTTTTAGAAAAATAAACAGCATCTCTGAGGGCAAGTTGCAATAACCAGAAGGGTCAGACAAAATTTCCTACAGGAGCCTGTCTTGCAAATTAAAGGCACGTTAGGAGTTAACTATTTGGGACAAAGGGTAGGGCCAGAGGGCAGTGGGTATGATTCCCATCAAAACCACAGAAAAGAGAAATTACACAGCATACACAGGGAAGTAATAAAGTGGTGTGGAGTTTCTGACCAATAAAATGTAAGGCAGAAGAAAGATGAGACAGCAGAGGTGGGAAGGATCCAGAGAATCAGAGCTACGGAGGGATCTTGAATCATAGCCTGTGGGCAGTGCAGAGCTATTGAAAGGTTTTAAGCAAGGGTGTTACATCACTGGGCATAAAGAATTAATTTTGTTAGGTGAAGCAAAACAACAACTAATGACCATAGCTTCCTAAAATAATCATTAGGAAATATTAGGGATATGTTTTATGCTGTAATTTCTTAATTCTTAGGATTTTTCTTTTTCATGAATCAGTTGCTCTGATTATGTGAATAGAATTGATACCTGTCAACCAAATTGGAACCAAATGGAACCAAATGAAATCAGGAAAATCTCTATGGACTAGGTAAAAATCTCACCTGTAGCTTAAAATCTTCATAGGATAAACAGGCTCAAACGAAGACTACAATGCAGTTTAACAGAGTATATATTCATTTAACTATTCATCCATCCAAACTTCCATCCATCCATCCATGCATCCACCATTTATCTATTCCTGAATTCATTTAAAATACCAAGCTCCTCCTCATTCCCATGCCCTGCACGTGCTTTCCCCTCCCACTGTGCCATAGCATCCTCGTTTTCAGATGTAACAAGTCATTCCAGGCTCATCTAGTACGTTTCTTTCTCTAGATCTGGAATTGGCCATTTATCTAAGAGGTGGATCTTTGTTCCTTTAGGTAGAATAGTATATTATATTATATATTATCTAAGTGCAAGGGATGCTCATTGTTACTGACTTGGTCATTAATTTTAGGCATTGTCAGTGGACAGAGCTAATCAATATATATTATTTTTTGGAGAGAAAATACATCATGAGTCCACAGTGATATTTTAACATGTTAATGTTGATTAAAATATGGAAATATACACATAGCATGACTCCATTTATATAAAACTCAAGAACATGCAAAACTGAATAGTTTCACTTGTGGATGCACCATATGTTGGTAAGCCTGTATTACAAAGCAAATAAATGATTTCCATTCCAGGTGGGATAAGGCTACCTCCAGGGGAGGAGAAATTGTGATCCAGAAGGGGTATTCAGAGGCCTCTGGCAGCGCTGACAATGCTCTTTCCCTTGATGGAGGCAGTTATATAAAGTGTCTATTAACTTTAGAGCAGTTTGCTAGGTCAGATATATGTTCATAGAATTTTCTGTATGTGTTAAAGTTCACAGCATAAAATTAATTTTAAAAAGTTGCTGTGGCCTGCTCTTCCCAACTTTTCTTAATCATCACTGATTTACCCTTCCCAACTTTCTTTGTCCAACTATTTCAGTGCTATTTTTGACTATTCCATGCTTTAAAAATTTCCTGTACAGCATCTTCAGCTTGTTGGAGGAATGACATCAAAGACTTCTAATGAATAAATATGCTTTAGCTTGTTAGATTAGCTTTACAAGGACTTTTTTTCCCTGTATGGCAGTATTAGTCCACACATAGTTAATAAACAACTCTATTTTCTCTCATGAATGGAATTATGAAAGTCCACCATCCTGGCCCCTATATCTTTAATTTGTGTTCAATTTATTTTAAACCAAAAATATTTGCTGAGCACTGTAGGTGTAGAATCCCCATGCCCATCCTTGTTTATGTTGATAAAATATATTGTTGGAAAATTGGATTATTGGGAATCTTTTATTAACTCAAAGTCTATAGCCAGCTAAAAGGCAAATGTTATCTTTATTTACTCAGAACTTGAAATTATAAGAAATGAATCTGGCTCCTGACATATGCCTTATTTATAATAGATGCATGGCCCTGTAAAGTAAAGGTGAATATTATTTTTTCATCCTCATTAAATAGACTCTGAGGAGCAGATCATTTTTATATTTTTGGTTTTGGTTTTTGTTGTTTGGAACTAACTGGTAAGTGGTGGAGCTGGGATTTGAATGTTGTACATAGTTCTTTTTCTTTAAATCCTTTATTCATTCCAAGATTTCATTGCAAATTCTTCTATCAGCCATGCCTGATGCATCAACCCTACTAATTACCACAGACAAGACCCAATCCCATTTTCAAGTCAGGCTTTTGCTTGTATCTATTCAGTGTCTCAGAATCTTCTGAAGTCAAGCTCACTGATGGGTAGCCCGAAGAATGGGCACATTAGGCTCCCACATAAATGGATACAACTCACCATACTGACGGAATTTGAAAATATCACTTATTTAGAAAAATTGGCAGTTTTGTTAGGGGATTCTCTTGCCGTTAAAAATGGGATAAAAGCTAAATTCAATAATTTTTGAGAAAATACAGAATAATAGAAAGAATCTTGGTTTGAAAGTTGGGAAAGATGGATTTGTAAACACTTTTTGGTGCTTATGTGAGGTATTAAGTAGGCAGACTAACTTTGACAGTGTCCCAATGTTTCACAGGTCCAAATTGCTCTGCATTCTTGTTGTAGCCTAGCTTTCCAGAATCCTGTCTAATTAACCACTTCAGGGTTCTCTTCCTCCTCTCCAGAACACTCATTTCTACCATCTGCCACACACACACAATCGTAGTCATTCTGGATTTTGTACTGAGCATTCTATGGACCTTTCAGCCTCAGTGTCAACATAATTTGACTTCTTCCTGAGTCAGCAAGATAGCGTCCAGCTATTTTTGTCAAGGTTACACACACATGAAATTATCTTAGACTTAATTCAGATAGAAACAGGAGAATATTATGCAAGGGCTCTCAAAGGAACAAAACACAACTAGGCCTCTCGAGAACATAAGCTGATGATGTCAGCTACTGAGGTAGTATCTGACTACTGAGGTAATGCTTGCGTAGCAAAACCTAAACTGCAATTTGCTGGAGGCTTGGTGTGGAAAATCTGTGAGTTAAAAACTCCAGTGGGGATGCACACTTTGTGAGTTTTACCTCCTAAAGTTCTACTGCGTTCTCACAGTGAAGATCAGAGAAAAACCCCTTCATGATTATGGAAGGGGGAAGGAAAAGTGACCATTTGGAAATAAGCTAGAGCACTCTGCTCTTCTTAACAAGATCTGCCCTCAAGGGAAATTGTTTTCCAGTTCCTAACCTATTGAGTGTATTTCAGAGCCTAACAGACCTGTGGGAAGGGAAATATCCAACTCTAGCCTGCTCTAGCCTTTCACATAGAGAAAAAGAAATACAGCTCCCTCCAGTCATCCTGTCCCACCAAAGTGGGGGTGGGGGTTCCTGAGAGGCACTTATGCTGAGAGCTCTAATGTAAAAAGTAGAAAACATGCAAGAACATACATATAATGTAAGAGACTGGGGAATTCTAAGAAAGAACCAGAAAGAGATGCTAGAGATCAAAAACACTATAACAGAAATGAAGAATTTATCCTGTTTCGTGTTCACTGAGCTTCCTGGATCTGTGGTTTGGTTTCTGACTTTGAGTTGGGGAAATTCTGAGTAATTATTACTCAAATATTTCTTCTGTTTTTTTCTTTTTCTTTTTCTCCTGGTATTTCCATTATGTGCTCCTGGCATGTGAACTCCCAGATGTGAAGCCCAGATGGGGCCAGTCACACCTTGGTCTTCTCCAGGAATGAACGGAGAACAGAGCTGCAGTTGGAGTACTATAATGACGCAGTTCCAGCAAAGAGGTCCCACCACTGACAGTACTGGTGGTGGTATTGGCACCCCAAGTTGTGGAGAAGCTGTAAGCACACCTGGCAGCGAATCTGGTTCCTAAGAAACTACGGAAATAATTGAAGAAACACATCATCTTGCTTGTTACAGTAGCCATTCTTGCAGAGAATGAAATCATGATGACAGTAAACAGCTTGTGAAAATGTGATCACATCGGGGGCTTTGCCAAAGATTGAGTGACACAGTGGAAAAGATAAATTCCTGATAGTGCCCCAGGAATGCTTTTCAGAAGGAAGAGGAAATGGAAGGGGGCTACCAAGAAAATTAGAAAGACTACAGTAGTTGATCCCTGGTGACAGACAGAAAAAAAACCCAGAAATCTCTCAGAGGTGGAGAGACTTCACAAAGTTCCTCAGTCATGAGAGGAGAGACGTGAAAAAGAGATGCAATAGAGTTTCACCAGTTTGTTCTTACTCTTATTCTCCAGACCAGGTATTTTCTGATTACAGCCATATTTGGACACCTCCATCATCTACCAGTCCTCATAAAATGTTCATGGACTATTACAGATTCCCTGGGGGAAGACCAGGAGCCCATTGTTCCATGTCAGAAGCCTGGCCACACCACCACCTTTCAGGACAGACTGGTACTCAGTCAAAAGCCACACTTGAGTGAACCCAAGAGGAAAGTGGGTGAGAGCTAAAGCAAGGAGCCCAAGTCTTCCCACAAGGAAAAACTCCCGTTGATGCCAAGGGTAGTGAGAAGTTCTCTGCTTTGATCAGCAAGCAATCACACAAGGCCATCTCCAAAGAAGAGAACCAAAAGTCTCTCTCAGGGGACAGTACGAAGGAGAAGCCAACCTCTGGGGGTGTCAATAAAGAGAAGGAAAGAGAGGTCAGCAACATTAAGAAATTTTTATCTTCTTGGACATTGCTTCAGACAACCACCTCAAAAAGCCAAAGCACAAAGTCTCAGAGAGAACCAAACCCAAAAAACAAAGTCTAGAGAGCATAGACACAGAAAAGGTGGGGGCCGGCCCAGTGGCTTAGCGGTTAAGTGCACACATTCCACTTTTGCTGGCAGCCCAGGGTTCGCCCGTACGGATTCCCGGTGCATACATGGCACTACTTGGCAAGCCATGCTGTGGTAGGTGTCCCACATATAAAGTAGAGGAAGATGGGCACGAATGCTAGCTCAGGGCCAGTCTTCCTCATCAAAAAGAGGAGGATTGGCAGCAGATGTTAGCTCAGGGATAATCTTCCTCAAAAAAAAAGTGGGGGGGGGGGGCGGGGGTCAGAGGATGTGTCCAAGGTAAAAGAGAAGGTTTCTAACCACCTAAAAACTCAACAATGAAAACTATAAACTTCTAATTTGGATAGAAGGTCAGTGGGCTCCCTCCCTGAAGTTGAGGAGGCAGATAAGGATGATGAACTCAAGCAGCTCAGTGTCTTTTGAGGCATACCTGAGCCATGCCCAGTGCCAGAAGAAAACTAAAGATTGTTAAAACATTAGTCACTGGACTTGGAGAAAAAGGACTTACAAAAAAATTCTAAAGGCAGTAGTAAAGACATGGACTCCTCTCAGAAAGTACCTAAAGTGAAGGAAAACAAGTCAGAGAAGCTATAGCCAACGGGAACCGATTGTGCCAAGTTAGAGAAGTTCCCCAAGATGCATCAATAATTTTGCCAGACACTCCATTACCCAGGTTACAGTCCAATTAATCCATTTCCTGCCTCTTTCCAACCAAAGGGTAAAGCACTGTCTTCACCCCAGGAAGAAGAACAAGTGGACTTACTGGATGCAGAATGAATTCTATGATGCAGACGTATTTTTGTTCCACGTGTTCCTCTCTCTCAAAATAAATAAAAGCTGAAAATATAAATAAAGTCAAATTAAATAGATGAATAGAGAAAGCTATGCTCCTTGTGTATCTGAGTTAGTGGAATGATATTCATACAAGTTACAAATTGTTGCCAGTGACTTTCTTGTGTCCTCCTTCGACAGCCACACAATCAACATTTATGGAATCCCTGTTTTTAACGAACATGGTATTAGCAACTACAAAATGAAATACCATGTTTCCTTTAGACCTGGAAATCTATTCAGGAAGACAGTTTACACACTAATGAAAAACTTAGAAGTGTGATTCTTTAGTGATTAATTTTCAAGGATATTTTGGAGAAAGTGCTTCTTGGGTCCTAATTTACTTTTCTTTTTAAAGATTGGCACCTGAGCTAACAACCGTTGCCAATCTTTTTTTTCCCCTTCTTCTTTCCCCCAGCCCACCCCCCAGTACCTAGTTGTATATTCTTGTTGTGAGTGACTCTGGCTGTGCTATGTGGGACGCCACCTCAGTGTGGTCTGACGAGTGGTGCCCTGTCTGCACTCAGGATCCGAACCAGCCAAATCCTGGGCCACTTAAGTGGAGCACACGAACTTAACCACACCACCATGGTGCCAGCCCCCAATTTACTTTGAATTAACGATTTTCTTTAACACCATTGCTTTAAATGGCATTTCCCACATGTCACTTGTAGGTTCATCAGCACATAATATACAAAATAATCAGTAAATTGTTCTTAATTCTTTTAAGGTAATGTCCGTTGTGTTGTTTTCATTTTGAGAATCATAGATACATTTTAGCTTAGTTGCAAAGAACAGAGATTTTAAAATTTCTGAAGTTTCAAAACATTTATTTAACAAAAAGTCAAAGTACCTTGATCAAATCAGGCTAAAATAAAAATGTTAAGAATGTCCACGTTTACAGCTGATAACCTGCCTGTGTTTGGAAACAGTCTGAAAATACAATATTTTATATATTGTATATATTTTAATAAGCCTCAAAAATAGTAGGCATGAAAAATGGCTATTGAATAAAAACATATATATTAATAAAAATGAGCTAATATTAGGAAACTTGTTTGAGAATTGAAGTGTTGTGGAGGTTTAATGATTGGACTTTCCTCAGAATCAGAGTTGGGCAAATAATTATTCACTTGCAAGCAGTAACACATATATTGTTTTTTTCCAGGCTGCTACTTAAATATATAATCACAGTAAAAACTGGAGAGAACTTATAATAGAAGAAATTACACGAAAAATTAACATATGGAGAATGTTTATAATAGTGTGGCATAAAAATATTATAGGTTCTAAATATTATTATTACTGATATTAATACTATTAATACTACATTCTCAAATAAAATAAAAGTGTGAAAATATAAGAAATTTAAAGTTTTGGAGCCGGCCCCGTGGCCGAGTGGTTAACTTCTCACACTCTGCTTCAGCGGCCCAGGGTTTTGCCGGTTCGGATCCTGGAAGCAGCCATGGCACTATTCATTAGGCCATGTTGAGGTGGTGTCCCATATAGCACAACTAGCAGGACCCACAACTAAAAATATATATATATACACAACTATGTACTGGGGGAATTTGGGGAGACAAAGCAGAAGGAAAAAAATGAAGATTGGTAACAGCTGTTAGCTCAGGTGCCAATCTTTAAAAATAAAAATTTAAAGTATCAAAATCTACTTGTAGTCTTTATTTGGATATAACATGACTATCCGAAAACAATCTACAAAAATATTATAAGAGAGTATTGCAAGGTCACAGTACACAAGGTTGGTTTATAAAATCCAATTGCTTTCCTATATACCAGAAATTAATATTTTAAATTAGTATTTAAAAAATACTATTCATAAAAGTACCAAAACTTGAAGTACATGGAGATAAATCTTTTGAAATAGATATAAAATCCGTATGCTGAAAACTACAAAACACTGATAGAAGATCAAAGGTTTAAAGAAATTAAAAGATTTTGTTCTCAAAGATGAGAAGACTCCATATTATTAAGACGTCAGTTCTTCTAAACTTGATCTATAGATTCAATACTATCTTAATCATAACAATTTCTGTCAAAGATGAGGGGCGACAGTAACCATTGCTCATTGCTGGTGAATATGGAAAATGGTACAGCCACATTGGAAAAAACTTTGGCGGTTTCTTACAAAGCCAAACATAGTTTTACCATATGAACTAGCAATCATGCTACTAGGTATATACCCAAATAATTTGAAAATAAACATCCACATAAAAACTTGCATGCAAATTTTTATAACAGCATTATTCATTACAGCCCAAAACTGGAAGCAATTAAGATGGCATTCAATAGTTGAATAGATAACCAAACTGGGATATCTATACAAGGGAGTGTGATTCAGTGATAAAAAGGAATACACCATTAAGTCATGCAGATATATGGATGAATTTTAAATGCATATTGATAAGCATCAATGTGAAAGTCTACATAATGTATGATTCTATTTATATTGCATTCTATAAATGCCAAAATTCCTAACAGATTACACAGGTCAGCGTTGGACACACACTTAGCAATGGAGGTTTAAATAGGAGAAGCACAGAGAAATTTTTAAGATGCTGAAATTATTCTTTATGATATTGTCATGGTATATATTTGACACTAGGCATTTTTCCAAACTTATAGGATTTTACAAGGCAAAGAGTGAAACTTAATGTACACAAGTTATGCACTATAATTTAGAAGTCTGAGAAATTCAAGGGTGGAATAAAGACTGTGACAAATGGATGTAACAGTATTATATTACAAATGTATGAAGCAATCTCACTAGAAGGGTGAGGGGTAAAAATGGCATGTAAGATCTTAGGAAATGAGTGTAATATTAAATAATATTAAAGATAAATGTAACCTTACATAAGCACTGCTCTAGTTGATAAAGTTATTTCCTACAGAGGTATGGGTTAAGAATTCTAAAACCACTATACGTTTATACTGGAAATGAGAAATTATGTAATGGATGGCAGATGGTGTGAAACTGTTTTCATGCTGTTGGGGTGGAAAATTACTTTTAAGCAAAGGGAAATGGCTAGAATTATCCGTATGATAATGGATTAGAGTTGGTGACATTAATATAAACATGTTTTGTTTAATATTAAAACAAATTGATATATACAAAGAAATATTTATGTATAGATACATGTGTATACACAGGTTATTTATTATATATACTTTTATGTTGTCACCCTGTCAGTTGAGAGCCTAGAAGAAATGATACCTTAATAGCAGTGAGCATACCTAGTGCCCAGATCTTCGTTTCTAATACCATTCCTAAAAAGAAAGAATCAATTCACTGTGGAGAAATTGTTAACTATAGGGCTGGAACAGGTAATAGACAAGATGAACCTGGAGCATCTTGTAATACCAGAGAGTAAGAAATTGTTCAAATAAACACAGTTATGGAAGTACGCTAAAGGGATACAGGAGCCAATTGAAAGAGCTCTCAATGTCCAAAGCTATATAAATTCAAGCAATGAAAAAATAAGGTAGTCTTGGATTATCATTCACAGTGTAAAATAAATATTCTTGAGTTCATACTGATATAGATAAATAATTGAATAAATAAATGAATGAAGGGAAATAACAAATCTCCCATACAGAAGAATTCCGCATAATTTATGTAGATACTCTATCCTCCAGAAGGTGAAGCATAACTCCCAACCTCATAAATGTGGGCAGCACATAGTGACTTCCTTCTAAAGAGTACAGTATCGAAATGATGGATAGGAATAACTTTAGATAAATCTGGCAAACACTACCTTAGCAAGGTGATCAACGTTAATATTGACTGTTTTGAGTCGTGGTGATGCCCTGTTGATGTGATGTGATGAAAATGGCAATTTTTGTCTTCAGTTTTCATGCCCCGAATCTAAAATTCTAATGCGATCTTAAAAAAAAAAACCTGACATTTTAATAGAGGACTGTCTTGCAAAATACCTGACCATTACTCCTTAAAACTATCAATGTCATCAAGAACAAAGGGTGTCTAAGAAACTGCTACAGCCAAGAGGAGTCTAAGAAGACATGATGAGTAAGTGATATAATGTAATATACTGATGAGATCCTGGAACAGGAAAAAGGACATTGATTAAAAACTAAGTAAATCTAAATGAAGTACAGACTTTAGTTAGTAATAATGAACTAAAGTTAGCTTACTAATTGTGGCAAATGTAACAGTGTAAGATAATAATTGGGGAAACTGGGTGTGAGTTGTATGGGAACTCTCTTCACATCTTTGAAAAAATATCTAAAACTACTATAAAACAACAACAAAGTTCATTTCAAAAAAGGTACTGGAAGTTTGAGTCATTTTATAAAAACAAATTAACCAATTGATGCAAAAACATAAAAGTGGGAAAGTAAGGAAAGAGAAGAAGGTAAATGGTTATATATGGAACATCCAGTATACCATGGTACTCTGCTAGACACCTTGCATATGCTATGTGATTGAATTACTTTATGTCTTTCAGCATATAAGGAGAAAACGTTATTTCAATTTTTAAATGAATAAATAAGAGAAGCTAAGTAACCAAATATTTTTTATTGCAATAACATTGGATTATATATATATATATATATAGCTTTCAGATGTACATCAATATATTTCGAATTCTGTGTAGATTACATCACGTTCACAACCCAAAAACTAATTATAGTCCATTGCCACACATGTGAGCCTAATCACCCCTTTTGCCCTCCCCTCTCCACCCGTCCCCTATGATAACCACCAATCCAATCTCTGCTGCTATGTGTTTGTTTGTTGTTGTTTTTGTCTTCTGCTTCTGAGTGAGATCATATAGTATTTGACTTTCTCCTTCTGACTTATTTCACTTAGCGTAATACCCTCAAGGTCCATCCGTGTTGTCACAAATGGCCGGATTTCATAATTTCTTATGGTTGAGTTGTATTCCATTGTGTATATGTACCACATCTTCTTTATTCATTGGTCCCTTGATGGGCACCTATGCTGCAATGAACATAGGTGTGCATATATCTTTATGCATTTGTGTTTCCAAGTTCTTTGGATAATTGCTCAGCAGTGGAATAACTGGATCATGTGGTAGATCTATCCTTGATTTTCTGAGCATACTCCATACTGTTTTCCACAGTGGCTGCACAAGTTTGCACTCCCACTAGCAGTGTGAGAGGGTTCCCTTCTTTCTACATCCTCTCCAACACTTGATGTTTCCTGTCTTGTTAATTATAGCCATTCTGACAGGAGTGAGCTGATATCTCCTTACAGTTTTGATTTGCATTTCTCTTACAGCTAATGATGTTGAGCACCTTGTCATATGCCTGTTGTCCATCCATATATCTTCTCTGGAGAAATCTGTGTTCAACTCTTTTGCCCATTTTTTAATTGGGTTGTTGTTTTATTTTTTGTTGAGATGTATGAGTTCTTTGTATATTTTGGATATTAACCCTTATCTGATATATGGTTTGCAAATATCTTCTCCCAATTGTATGTTGTCTGTTCAATTTTTTGATGGTTTCCTTTGCTGTGCAGAAGATTTTAGTTTAATGTAGTCCCATTTGTTCATTTTTTTCTTGTTTCTCTTGCATGGTCAGACACAGTACTTGAAAATATCCTGCTAAGATCCATGTCAAGGAGCATACTGCCTATGTTTTCTTCTAGGGGTTTCATGATTTTGGATCTTACATTCAAGTATTTAATCCCTTTTGAGTTGATTTTTGTGCAGGGTGTAAGATAATTGTCTACTTTCATTCTTTTGCATGTGGCTGTCCAGTTTTTCCCAACATCATTTATTGAAGAGACTCTCCTTTGTCCATTGTATGCTCTTGGCTCCCTTGTCAAATATTAGCTGTCTATAAATGTGTAGGTTTACTTGTGGGCCCTCAATTCTGTTGCATTGGTCTGTGTGTCTCTTTTTGTAGAAGTACCATCCTTTTTTGGTTACTATGGCTTTGTAGCATATTTTGAAATCAGGGAGTGTGTTACCTCCAGCTTTGTTCTTTTTTTCTCAGGAATCCTTTGGCTACTCGGGTTCTTTTGTTGTTCCATATAAATTTTAGGATTCCTTGTTCTGTTTCTGTGAAAAACATTGTTAGAACTTTGATAGGGATTGCATTGAATCTATATGGATTGTTTTAGGAAGTAGGGATATTTTACCTATGTTACTTCTTCCAATATAAGAGCATGGAATATCTTTCCTTTTCTTTGTGTCTTCTTCAATTTCTTTCCACAATGTTTTATAGTTTTCGTTGTACAGATCTTTCACCTCTTTGGTTAAATTTATTCCTAGGTATTTTATACTTTTTGTTGCAGTTATAAATAGGATTGTATTTTTAATTTCTCTTTGTGATAGTTGGTTGTTAGTGTATAGAAATGCAACCGATTTTTGTATGTTGATTTTGCATACTGCAACTTGACTGCATTCATTTATTACTTCTAAAAGGTTTTTAGTGAATTCTTTAGGGTTTTCTATATATAAAATCATGTCATCTGCAAAGAGGGACAGTTTTACTTCTTCTTTTCCAATTTGGATCCCTTTTATTTCCTTTTCTTGCCTGATTGCTCTGGCTAGGACTTCCAATACTATGTTAAATAAGAGTGGTGACAGTGGGCATCCTAGTCTGGTTGCTTTTCTTAGAGGGTAGTTTTCAGTTTTTCTCATTGGGAATGATATTTTCTGTGGGTTTGTCATATATGGCCTTTATTATGTTGAGGTATTTTCCTTTTATAATTTTCTATTTAGAGTTTTTATCATAAATGGATGCTGTGTCTTGTCAACTGCTCTGTCTGCATCTACCAAGATGATCATGTGATTTTTATATTTTTATTCTTCATTTTGTTAATGTGGTGTATCACATTGATAGATTTGTCTATGTTGAACCATCCCTGCATCACTGGAGTAAAACCCACTTGATCATGATGTATGATCTTTGTAATGTATTGTTGTATTCAATTTGCTAGTATTTTGTTGAGAATTTTTGCATTGATGTTCATCAGTGATATTGGCCTGTAATTTTCTTTTTTTATATTGTCCTTGTCCGGTTTTGGTATCAGGATAATGTTGGCTTCATAGAATGAGTTAGGAAGCCTCCCCTCCTCTTCAATTTTTTGGAAGAGTTTGAGAAGGATAGGTATTAAGTCTTCCTTGAATGTTTGGTAGAAATCACCAGGGAAGCCATCTGGTCCTGGACTTTTATTTTTTGGGAAGTTTTTGATTGCTGTTTCGATCTTCTTATTGGTAATTGGTCTATTCCAATTCTTGGTCCAGTTTTGGAAGGTTGCATGTTTCTAAGAATTTATCCATTTCTTCTAGATTATCCAATTTGTTGGCATATAGCTTTTCATAGTATTCTCTTATCATCTTTTGTATTTCTGAGGTGTCTGTTGTAGTCTCTCCTCTTTCATTTATGATTTTATTTATTTGAGCCTTCTCTCTTTTTCTCTTGGTGAGTCTAGCTAAGGGTTTGTCAATTTTGTTTATCTTTTCAAAGAACTAGCTCTTGGTTTCATTAATTTTTTCTGTTGTTTTATTAGTCTCTATTTCAGTTATTTATGCTCTGATTTTTATTATTTCCTTCCTTCTGCTGATTTGGGGCTTTGTTTGTTGTTCTTTTTCTAGTTCCTTTAGATGTGCTGTTAGATTGTTTATTTGGGATTTTTGTTCTTTGTTGAGGTAGGCCTGGATTGCTATAAACTTCCCTCTTAGAACTGCTTTTGCTGTATCCCACAGATTTTTGCATGTATATTTTCATTTTCATTTGTCTCCATGAATATTTTATTTCTCCTTTGATTTCTTCATTAACCCAATTGTTGTTCAGTAGCATTTTGTTTAATGTCTACATTTTTGTTGCTTTTCTGATTTTCTTCCTGTAGTTGATTTCTAGTTTCATACCTTTGTGGTCAGAAAAGAGGCATGGTATTATTTTGATCTTCTTAAATTTATTGAGACTAATATTAAAATTGCAACAAAGACTAGCAAGAGTTTAAACAGAGGTCTGTTTGTTTACATTTTTTACTTAGTGTATATAACATATTAGTTTCCATTGTAATCAGTTTTTGGTGAACAATTCAGGGACATGAATTACAATCATGATGCTGTATAACCATTACCACTAATCCCAAACTTTTTCATCATTCCAAACACAAACTCTATCCATTGCCCTCTCCCACCAGCCCCAGGTAACCTCTAATCTACTATCTGTATGAATTTTGTCTATGCTATATGTTTTATATCAGTAAAGTCATACAATATTTATTCATCTGTGTATGCCTTATTTCATTTAGCATATTTTTAAGGTTTATCTACGTTGTAACATACATCAGAATTTCATTAATTTATATAGCTGAACAATATTCCATTGAATGTATATTTTGTTTGATTTTATCATTTTATGTACACTTGATTTGTAATTTCATATCAATTTAAGAATGAGCTTTTCCATTTCTGAAAAAATGGCTGCCAAAAATTTGATAAGGATTGTGCTGAATCTGTAGATTGCTACTTTAGGTAGTTTTGGTATCTTAACAATATTAAGCCTTCCTACCCATGAAGTATAGGGTACCTTTAAATTAATTTTAGGTCTTCCCTAATTTCTTTCAGCAGTGTTTTGCAGTTATCAGTGTACATGTATTTCCCCCTGCAGTTAAATTTATTCCTAGATATTTTATTCTATTGTATGATATTTTAAATGGAATTGCTCTTTAATTTCCTCTTCAGAGTATTCATTGTAAGAGCAAAAGAACACAACTGATTTTTTGTGTGTTTTGATTTTGTATCATTCCACTCCTCTAAATTTAATAGCTCTAGTAGCTTTTTTTGTGGATTCTTTAGGGTTTGTTGTAGTATATAGGATCATTCCATCTGTGAATAGATATAGTTTTACTTCTTTCTTTCCAACTTGGTTGCTTTTATTTTGTCTGTTTTCTAAGTGCCCTGGCTAGAACTTCCAGTACAATTTTGAATAGAAATGGTGAAAGCAGGCATCCTGGTCTTGGTCCTGATCTTAGAGAATATTGCAGTCTTTTACCAATGAGTACAATATTAGTCGTGGGGTTTTCATTAGTGCCTCTTATCATATTGTGGAAGTTCACTTCCATTCCTAGTTTTCTGAGTGTTTTTATCATAAAAAGGTATTTTATTTCATCAAATGCCTTTGCTGCATCAACTAATTTAATCATGTAGAGTTTTGTTTTTCCATTAATTCTATTAATGTGGTGTATTACTTTGATTGATTCTCTTTTCTTGAATTTGCTTCCTGGAATAAATTTCATCTGGTCATGATATACAATCTCCTCAATATGTTGTTGGATTCAGTTTGCTAGTTGTTTTTTTAGGATTTGCACATTTATATTTGTTAGGAATATTGGTCTGTTATATTCTTCTTTGCAATGTCTTTTTCTGGCTTCTGAATAATGCTGGGATTATAAAGTGAGTTAGGAAGTGTTGCTTCCTCTTCTATTTTGGTGAGAGTTTGATAAGGTTGGTGTGAACTCTTCTTTAAATGTGTTTTAAAGTATAGTGTATTAGTAGAAAATTTGATGTATAGTAAGGCCAAGATCCAGAGGAGGAGATGTTCACCATTGAAAAGGTAACTTGTTACTAATAGTTTTCAAGAGAAGGCATGCCACGCCACAGATAGGGCACATGGTGAAGCATAAGCGTCTGTCTGGAGGCAAAGGGAGAGGCAGGAACCACAGGCAAGAGAATTTATTGTGGTTTCCTCAGGAAATAAAGGGAGAGATAGGACAAGCAGATTTAGGATTGGCTAGTTGGAGTCATTTCTGTGGGCTCTGGGGCACAGGGACTGTCCTTAGGTATTTTGTACCTGGCCCTGGGGTGATTAGGGCAGGTGGATAGTGGCCCAGGGAGTGAAAGCCTGATAAAGATGATGGTGAGGAGGTGGGTTCTGGATCTGTTGATTTGTCTTTGAAAATTACCCTTGCTAGAGAGTTGTTTGTTATCTTTAGAAATCTGCTAGCCAGTTGCTTGTTTTCTTATTGTTGAGTTTTGAGTTCTTTGTATATTTTTTATAACAACATATTATGAAATACACCTTTTGCAAATATTGCCTCACAACCTGTGCCTTGTCTTTTCATTCCAGCAGTATCTTTCATAGAGCAGAGTTTTTAAAATTATAATGAAGTCTAGCTTATCAATTACTTCTTTCACGGATTATCCCTTTGGTATTGTATCTTAAAAGTCATTGTCATACCCAAGGTCATCTAGATTTTCTTTTATACTATCTTCCAGGAATTTTCTGGCTTTGTGTTTCATATCTAGGTCTATGATCCATTTTGAGTCGATTTTTGTGACGAATGTAAGGTCTGTGTCTATACGACTTTTTTCTTTGATGTTAATGTCCAGTTGTTCTAGCACCATGTATTGAAAAGACTATCTTTGCTCCATTGTATTGCCTTTGCTCCTTTTCCAAAGATCAGTTGACTATATTTATTTGGGCGTATTTTTGGACTCTTCATTCTGTTTAATTTGTCTATTTGTCTGGCCTTTCTCCAATACCCTACTGTCTTGATTACTATGCATTTCTAGTAAGTCTTGATGTCAGATAGTGTCAATACTTTGACTTTGATCTCCTTCAGCACTGTGTTGGCTACTATATGTCTTGTGCCTTTCCACATGCACTGTAGAATCAGTCTATTAATATCTACAAAATAACTTGCTGAGATTTTAATTGGGATTATATTGAATCTATACATCTAGTTGGGAAGAACTGACATCTTGACAATATTTAATCTTCCTATTCATGAACATGAAATCTCTCTCCATTTATTTAGTTCTTTTAGATTTATTTCATCATAGTTTTGTAGTTTTCCTCTTATAGATCTTGAACATATATGGTTAGCTTTAGACCTAAATATTTCACTTTTGGAGGTGCTGATGTAAATGACATTGTGTTTCTAATTTAAAATTCCACTTGTTCATTGCTGGTATATAGAAAAGCAATTGGCTTTTACATATTAATCTTGTATTTTGAAACAGTGTTGTAATTGCTTATTAATTCTAAGAGCATTTTTTGTCAATTATTTTGAATTTTCTACATAGGTGGTCACGTCCTCTATGAACACAGACAGGTTTACTTTTTGCTTTCCCATCTGTATACATTTCTTCCCTTCCCTTTCTTATCCTTGTCTTGTTTTGTCTTATCTTCTTGGATTATCTATGACTTCCAGTACAATATCACAAAGGAGTGGTGAGAGGGAACATGCTTGCCTTGTTCCTGATTTTAATGGGATAGCTTCTAGTTTCTCATCACCAGGTGTGATATTACCTGTAGGTGTGTTTGGAGATGTTCTTTATAAAATTGAGGAAGTTCCCCTCTACTCCTAGCTTATTGAGATTTTTTTATCGTGAGTAGCTGTTGGACTTGTCAAATGCTTTTTCTGCATCTATTGATATGATTTTTCTTCTTTAATCTGTTGATGTGTTGGGTTATATTAATGATTTTCAAATATTTAACTGCCCTTGCATACCTGGGGTAAATCCCACTTGGCTCTGTTGTATAATTCTTTTCATACATAGTTGGATTCAAGTTGTTGACATTTTGTGTAGGATTTTTCATCCATGTTTAAGAAAGGTATTGGTTTGTAGTTTTACTTTCTTGTAATGTCTTTGTCTAGTTTTGGTGTTAGGTTGATGCTGGTTTAAAAGAATGAGTTAAGAAGTATTGGTATTCCCTCTGCTTCTATCTTCCTTGAGAGGTTGTGGAGAATTAGTGTAATTTCTATCATGATTATGTGATAGAGTTCATCAGTAAACCCATGTGGATCTGACATTTTCTGTTTGGAAGGTTACTAATTATGGATTCAATTACTTTAGTAGATATAGGCCTATTTATATGATCTATTTTCTCTTGTGTGAATTCTGGGAAATTGCGTCTTTCAACGAATTGGTTCATTTCATCAGAGTTAACAAATTTGTGGACATAGAGTTGTTCATGATATATATTTTTTGTATGTGAGGAAGCTTGGCTCAGAGCTAAAATCTGTTGCCAATCTTCCTATTTTTACTTGAGGAAGATAGTTCCTGAGCTAACATCTGTACCAGTCTGCCACTATTTTATGTGAGATGCTGTCACAGTGTGGCTTGATGAGTGGTGCTAGATCACACTTAGAATTGGAAACTGTGAACCCTGGACTGCTGAAGCAGAGTGCACAAACTTTACTGCTACACAACCTGGCTGGCCAACATAATATTCTTTTTATCATCATTATAATGTCCATGGACTCTGTAGTGATGCCTCCTCTTTCATTTCTGATATTGGTGATGTGTCTTCTTTCTTTTTTTCTTAGCCTGGTTAGAGGCTTATCAATTTTATTGATCTTTTCAAATAACATTTTTTTATTGATCTTCCATATTGATTTTCTGTTTTCAATTTCATTGATTTCTGCTCTAATTTAATTATTTCTTTTCTTTGTTTACTCTGGATTTGATTTGCTTTTTTTCTAGTTCCCTAAGTTAGAATTTTAGATTATTTATTTTAGATCTTTCTTTTTTCTAATATATGCATCAATGCTATAGATTTCCCTCTAAGCCCTGATTTTACTGCAATAACACTGGAGTAACACTGATGTTACTGCAATAACAAATTTTGATAAGTTATTTTCATTTTCATTTAGTTCAAAATCATTGATAAATTTTTCTTCAGAGTTGTTTTCTTTCACTCATGTTTTATTTAGAAGTATGATGGTTAATCTGAGTATTTTGAGATTTTTTCCAGCTATCCTTCTGTTACTGATTTCAAAATAGCTACTTTTCCCCTCCCCCTGCCTGAAGCATAGAAGATTTTTCTCAGATCTTCACTGTAAGAACCTGATAGAGTTCCTGGAGGTTAAACTCACAGAAGTGTGAAGCCTCCCTATTATTGGGTCACCCTGGAGCTTTTACCCTCAGACTTGTTCACATTAAGCCTCCAACAATTTCCCAGTTACAGTTCAAGGTTTCATTTCTCCTATTGGTTCCCATAGGGTTTCTGCTCCAGTATGTTCTGATTCTCTGTGTTATCTTATCTCTCTCTATTTTTTGTGACAGTCGTTTGTCCTTTGAACTCACTTTTCTGACAGGTCTAAGAAATATTGTTGAGTTTTTAGTTGGTTCAGCTTTTTACTTGTTAGATTGGAGTGGCAATTTCCATGCTTCTTACATGTCAGACTAGAAACTAGCCATCTCTGACTTTTGCATAGAGAAGTAATCCATTTACATTTAAAGTAATTACTGACAAAGAAGGACTTACTCCTCTGGTTAGATTTTTTAAAACATATTTTTTCTATATATTTTATAGTAGTTTTGTGTCTCTTATTTTCTCCATTACTGCCTTCTTTTGTGTTTATTTGATTTCCTTTTTGGAGGGAAGACTTTTGTTTTCCTTCTCATTTAGTTAATGGATATCTTATATATATATATTTGAGGAAGATTAGCCCTGAGCTAACATCTGTTGCCAATCCTCCTCCTTTTGCTGAGGAAGATTGGCCCTGCGCTAACACCTGTCCTCATCTTCCTCTATTTTATATGTGGGATGCCTACTACAGCATGGCTTGATAAATGGTGTGTAGGCTGTACCCAGGATCTGAACTGGTGAACCCAAGCCACCAAAGTGGAGTACATGAATTTAACCACTGTGCCACTGGGCTGACTAGATATTTTCTTATGGTTACCATGGAGTTACATTTAATATTTTAAATTTATAACAAAGTAGTTCAAACTTAATTTCAGCTGCATACAAAATCTCTGCTCCTATGCATCTCTGTCCTCCTCCACAAATATTGTTGTCACAAATTAAATATTGTGTACCCAATAACATATTTATGATTATTTTTATTCATTTGTCTTTTAAATCCTGTAGGACCTAAAAAGTGCATTTTTTTACAACTCATAAATATAATACTGATCTTTATACTTGCCCATGTATTTACTTTTATTAGAGATATTTATTTCTTCATGTAGCTTTGAGTTACTGTTTAGCGTCATTTCATTTCAACCTGAAGGGCTCCTTTTTGAATTTTATGTAGGGCAGGTGTAGTGGTAACTCATTCCCTTATCTTTTGTTCCTCTGTGAATGTCTTAATTTCTCACTCATTTTTGAAGGATGGTTTTTGCATCTCATAGAGTTCCTGCCTGCTTTTTTTCTTTTTCTGCCAGTGCTTTATATATTTCATCCACAAACTTCTATCCTTCAAGGTTTTTCATGAGAAATCAGCTGTTAGTCTTATTGAGGATCCCTTGTACTTCATTAATTGCTTCTCTTTGGCTGCCTTCAGGTTCGTTTCTTTCTCTTTGCCATTCAACATTTGTATAATGTGTCTTAGGTTGGATCTAGCAGACGTAATCCTACTGGGGGTTTGTTTAGTTTCTTAAATGTATATGTTCATGTGTTTGATCAAATTTTGAAAGTTTTTGGCAACTATTTCTTCACATATTCATTCTGCTAGTTTCTCTCTTCTCCCTCTGGAACTCCCATAATGTATGAGTTGATCTGCTTGAAGATGTCTCACAAGTCCCTCAGGCTCTGCTTACTATTCATTCTTTTTCTGTGTTGCTCCTCAAACTCAATAATTTCACCTGTCTTCTAGTTTGCAGGTCCTTTTTTTTTCTGCCTGCTCAAATCTGTTTTTCAACCACTCTAATAAGTTTTTCATTTCAATTATTGTACTTTTCAGGTTAGAATTTCTTCTTAGCTCCCTTATGAAATTTGTATCTTTTTATTTATATACTTATTTTGTTCATACATCATTTTTCTTATTCTCTTTGCTTCATTGCCCATGCATTTAAATTAGGAGTTTGTGACTAGTCACTTACATACCTTATCATTTTCCTTTTATCCCACTTCTCCGGTTAAATAAGGTTGCTTTGGCTCATATATAATCTCTAAAAACTAGTTCATAGTATGGAGAAAGTGAAAAGTGGATGTTTGGGATTTTTGGAATATCCAAGAATTAAGTAAACTTTTTTAGTGAAGTAGAGTTAAAAAAAAAAAAACTGAAGAAAAATGGCAAAGTTTGCTGGCTGCTAACCTATTTGTAGGGGTTAAATCTGAAAATCTCTCTTCTTCCACTTCCATACATGTACACTAATCTAGAGTCCAATGGTTAAGGTTCCAAGATGGGCACAGGTTGGTGGGAACCCAGATAGAATCAGACAGTCTACCTGGGTAAAGGAGATATATCTGAGAGTCTGGGAAAACTAACACAGCTAAAATTTACAAGACAGGTTACCAGAAGGAAAGAAACTGCACACAGAGAGAATTCTGGAGATCTTCAAGATTTCTCCTCTTCAGCAGAGTCTTGATAAGAGCATTCATGCAAAACAAAACAAAGCATCCCAAGGCTTGGAAAAGAGCCACCTAAGATAAACAGAGGAAACAGTACATGGTACTCACACCATCCTATGAATTGTTTTTGTCTGTTTTCAGGAGGAAAAATGTCAAACTTCATTCATCATGGGACATTGGGTATAATACTGAATACCACTCAGTACATTCTTTTTTTTTTAAAAACTTATGAATTTTTTATTTCTGGAATTTTCCATTTAATATTATTGGTTTGTGATTGACCATAGGTAAATAAAAACACAGAAAGCAAAACCACAGGTAAAGGGGGACAACTGTATGAAATAGCATTATAACACTCTCTGTGGGGGAGACAAATCATCATGGATAGTATGACCCCGTTACTGAATATAGTATGTGTATAGATCTTTGCAGAGGAAAATAACTTTAAAATACACACACATCTATGGTTCTCTGGGAAGTAGAATTATAAAGAACTTTCACCATTATAATTAGAAAATTAATACAAAGAAAATGTGTCCCTTAGTTTGAAAACCAAACAGTATAGTATAAAATTAAACATAGAAGGAACTCCTCATTCCATCCCTCTAATCTCACTTCAGAAGACAACGGCACACACACAAACGCACATGCCAAACAAACACAGATATAAAGGACATATTTACAAAAATGGGATTATTCTGTATGCATTGCTCTGCAACTTGCTTTTTTCACTTTACAAAATATCGTGTACAGTAGTGTCACTGGGATAGCATAGCTTAGCAGTGAATAGCTTCCACTCTGCCATCAGATGCCTGAATTCAAAGCCCAGTTCTACCACTTACTAACTATGGAAACTGGTAAGTTAGTTAACTTTGCTAAATTCTATTTTTTTACCCATAAAATAGGAATAATAACAGTGCCCATCTCAGGATTTAGAGAAAACAAAATTATAAAAGAATATGCAAAGCACTTAACAGTGTGTGGCATGGATTGAGTGCTAATAAATGTTAGCTAACATTAGCCATCTTATTTCTTTAGAGACTGAATGATGCTGAATCATGAGAATGCACTATAAAGTGTTTGAATAATTCACCTATTTGTGGATAACTGGGTTGTTTCCTCTGTGGGTTGTTATGATTGTTGGTTGTTTTGTTTCGTATTATAAGCAATGCTATAATAAAACTGTGTATACAAATCTTTGTTCTACACACATATGACTATTTTTGAAAGATAGATTTCTATAAGTGGAATTATTGGATAAAGAGATGTAGATTTTCAATTCTGATAGCAACTGCTCAAGAGCCAGTATTCTTTACCCCCTTACTACCAGTAAATGTAAAGTCTTTTTCCTTTGAATACTATCAAAAAATTTCATTGACAATCTGAGTGGAAATTGTATTTCAATATAATTTATGTTTTCTGATTACCAGTTAGGTTGAACACCTTCTCATAAGTTTCTTTTGGTAACTATGTGGCAAATATTTTCTTTGAGTCAATAGTTTATATTTTAACTTTGCTTATGGTCTCTTTGGGTGTTATTTTTACATTTTTGATTCTTTGTTTGAGGGAGATTAAACCTGAACTAATATCTGCTGCCAATCTTCCTTTTTTTGCTGAGGAAGATTTGTCGTGAGCTAATATCTGTGCCCATCTTGCTCTAGCTTATATGTGAGATGCCTGCCACAGCATGGCTTGCTAAGCGGTGCTAGACCCATGCCCTGGATCTGAACCAGTGAACCCTGGGCGGCCAAAATGGAGTACATGAACTTAATGACCATGACACTGGGCCAGCCTCTACTTTGACGTTTATTTTTAATTTTTTTGGGTGTACATCATATTTTGAATTCTGCATGTTCACCACTCGAACACTAATTATAGTGCATCCCCTCACATGTGACCCTGATCACCCCTTTTGCCCTCTCCCCTCCTCCCTTCCCCAATGGTAACCACCAGTCCAATCTCCAATGCTATGCATTTTTTTTCATTTTCATCTTCTACTTATGAGTGAGATCATATAGTATTTGACTTTCTCCCTCTGACTTATTTCACTCAGCATAATACCCTCAAGGTCCATCTATGTTGTCACAAATGGCCGGATTTCGTCATTTCTTATGGCTGAGTAGTAGCCCATCGTGTATAAATACCACATCTTCTTTATCCATTCGTCCCTTGATGGGCACCTAGGTTGCTTCCAAGTCTTGGCTATTGTGTATAAGGCCACAATGAACATAGGGGTGAAAGTATTTTTATGCCTTTGTGTTTTCAAGTTCCTTGGATAAATACCCAGCAGTGGAATAGCTGGATCATACGGTATAGCTATCCTTAATTTTCTGAGGATACTCCAAACTGCTTTCCAAAGTGGCTGCACCAGTTTGCACTGCCACCAGCAGTGAACAAGGTTTCCCTTCTCTCCACACCCTCTCCAACATTTGTTGTTTCCTGTCTTGTTAATTATAGCCATTGTGACCAGAGTGAGGTGATACCTCATTGTAGTTTTAATTTGCATTTCCCTGATAGCTAAGGATGTTGAGCATCTTTTCATAGGCCTGTTGGCCATCTGTATATCTTCTTTGGAGAAATCTCTGTTCAGATCTTTTGCCCACTTTCTAATTGGATTGTTGTTTTTTTTGTTGTTGAGCTGTATGAGTTCTTTGTATATTTTGGATATTAACCCCTTATCTGATATGCGGTTTGCAAATATCTTCTCCCAATTGTTAGCTTGTCTTTTCGGTTTGATGATGGTTTCCTTTGCTGTGCGGAAACTTTTTAGTTTGATGTAGTCCCATTTGTTCATTTTTTTCTTTTGTTTCCCTTGCCTGGTCAGACATGGGACTTGAAAATATGCTGCTCAGACCAATGTCATAGAGCATACTGCCTATGTTTTCTTCTAGAAGTCTCATGGTTCTGGTCTTACATTCAAGTCTTTAATCCATTTTGAGTTGATTTTTGTGCATGGTGTAAGGGAATGGTCTACTTTCATTCTTTTGCATGTGGCTGTCCAGTTTCCCCGACACCATTTATTGAAGATACTCTCCTTTCTCCATCGAATGCTCTTGGCTTCCTTGTCACATGTTAGCCTTCCATAAATGTGTGGGTTTACTTCTGGGCTCTCAGTTTTGTTCCATTGATCTATGTGTCTGTTTTTGTGCCAGTACCATGGTGTTTTGTTTACTATGGCTTTGTAGTATAATTTGAAATGGGGGAGTGTGATACCTCCAGCTTTGTTCTTTTTTCTCAGGAATACTTTTGCTATTCAGGGTCTTTTGTTGTCCCATGTACATTATTAACTAACACATATTAAAATCGAAATCTGAAAGGATCAAACTATTTCCTAGTAACTTAACTGCATCCCAGATCAAACCTCTATAACGTTTATAGGAAAACAAAACATCCAACAAATAACTGGCTAAAATTAACAGTGTCTGGCTCACAATCAAAATAATCAGGCATGCAAGAAGCTAGAAGATATGACCTCTACTGATGTGACAAAACAAAAATCAAAAATGACTCAGATTGGTGCTAGCCCAGCGGTGTAGCAGTTATGTTCGCATGCTCCATTTCAGCAGCTGGGTTTTGCCGGCTCAGATCATGGGCATTGATCTATGCACTGCTCATCAAGCCATGCTGTGGCAGGTGTACCACATATAAACTAGAGGAAGATGGGTACGGATGTTAGCTCAGGGCCAATCTCCATCAGCAAAGAGAGGAGGATTGATGGCAGATGTTAGCTCAGAACTAAACTTTCACCCCAAAATAAAGTGACTTAGACTGACAGGTAGGATTAGCATGCAAAGACATGAAATATTTATAACTATATTCCATACATTCAGATGATTAAGGAGAGATATAAAAGACCTAACACATATCTCTCAAGATGAAAACTTTAATGTCCAAAATGGAAATATACTTAATGAGGTTAAATAAATATCAAACATTGCAGAAGAAATGAGTAGTGAATATGAAGACATACTAATAGAAATTATACAAAATGAAACACAGTGAGAAAAACATAATTTTAAGAAATGAATAAAGCTTCACTGAGCTGTAAGTGAACTTCAAGCAGCCTAATATACATGCAAATAGAGTCCTCAAGGGGTTGGGAAAAAATTATTTGAATACATAAACGGTGAAATTTTCAAAATTTTGATAAAAACTATTAACCCACATATCTGGGAGTTTCATGAACCCTAGCACAATATTTATGAAGAAAAATACACCAAAACCTATTGTAATAAAATTGCTTAAAACTAATAAAAAAGAGAAAATCTTAAAAGCAAGCAGAGAAAAAAATATGTTATATTCATAGGGAAAGGGGTAATAATGAGAGCAAATTTCTCATCATAAGCAAAGCATGATAGTAATGGAGATAATAATGGAGAAAGATATTTAAAACACTAAAAGGAAAAAAATACATGTCAACCTACAATTCTATATCCAGCCAGATCTTGAGCAGTGGTATAGAATCCTTAAGCAACACTATAAAGAACCTTGACCTAATTTACATTTATAGAACACTCCATCCCAGAATAGCGGGATATACACTTATCTCAACTGCTCATGAAATATTTTTAAGATAGAATATATTCTAGAACAAAAATGTCAGCTCTCAATAAATTTAAAAGGATTCAAGTCATATAAATTATGTTCTCTGACAACATTAGGGTTAAATTAGAAATAACCAAAAGATTTCTGGAAAATCCCCAAAGATTGGAAATTAAATAACACATTTCTAAATTACCCACAGGACAAATAATAAATCAAAAGGGAAATTAGAATATATTTTGAGTTGAGTCAAAATAAAAAGGTACAGTATTAAAACTTGTGGGTTGCTGCTGAAGCAATTCATAGGAGAATTTTACATCATTAAACAACAATATTAGAGAATAAAAAACGTTTCAAATCGATGTCCTCATTTTCTATCTTAAACATCTAGAGCAAGAAGCCTACTTAAACCAAAAGAAAGCAGAAGAAAAATAAAGATCACAAGAAATGATCAAAGTATACCAAACAAGTAAGAATTAATACCAATTGTATGCAAACTCTTCCAAAAAAGGGAAGAGGATTAAATATTTCGTATTTCATTCTTAAGATCAGATTTACCTTAACATCAAAACCAAAATAAAAGGAAAATAGAGACTAATATTCCTCCTGAATATGAATGTAAAAATCCTAAATAAAGTTTTAGCAAATCAAATCCAATGATATATTAAAGGGAAAAGATTTAATGACCATGTATAGTTTATTCCAGGAATGCAAGATTGATTTGTCATTTGAAAATCAAGCAACGTATCACACTATTAACAAATATAAAAAATATAAACCATATGATCACCCCAATAGTTCAGAAAAAACATTTGTCACAACTCAACACACTGCCCTGATAAAGAAGTTCAGCATAGTAGTAACAGAAGGGAACTTCCTCAGTTGTTCATAATCTCGTCAAATGGGAACTCAAAGACTAAGAAAGACTTTGGCTCCTGCTTTGGTGTTATAAGAGGTCACTGTGTAATTAGATATGGAGTGAGGGTTCAAACCTTGTCTGTTTGATTATAAAACCAGGGCTCCTCTTTATTAGACCACTTGTATCAGGATTCACAGCTGATGCAGAGCTTGTTCCTGTAATTCATACTTTCAACACTTGGCAGAGGAATGTAAAATATGCAAGAATGATATTTCAGTGGCCAAACATAATCTCACATTACCTCAAGATTTTGTGTTTCTCAAACATCCTGAAGGGGGAAAGTATGCTCTTTATTTCTCTTCTCTCTCTCTCTTTCTCCTCTCTCTTCCTCTCTTTCTTGTCTTTCCCTCCCTTCATCAATTTCCTCAACTCTCTCATCCAGTTCCCTCACATATTACAACTTCTCCAGTATCTCTTCATCACTTTTTAAAAATGTTTTAATATTTCATTGTGGTCTAAATAGTTTGTAACACTGTGAAAATTCAGTTGTACATTTTAGTTGTCAGTAAACATATATATGTGTCCCTTTACCCCTTATGCCCATCCCCCAACCCCCTTCCCCTCTGGTAACCACTAATCTGTTCTCTTTGTCCACGTGTTTGTTTATCTTCCACATATGAATCAAATCATGCAGTGTTTGTCTTTTTCTGTCTGACTTACTTTGCTTAACATAATACCCTCAAGATTCATCCATGTTGTTGCAAATGGGACGATTTTGTCTTTTTATGGCTGAGTAGTATTCCGTTGTATATACATATACCACATCTTCTTTATAAATTTATCAGTCGATGGGCACTTGGGTTGCTTCCATGTCTTGGCTACTGTGAATAATGCTGCAATGAACATAAGGATGTGTAAGTCTCTTTGAATTGTTTATTTCAAGTTCTTTGGATAGATACCCAATACTAGGTTAGCTGAGTTGTACGGTATTTCTATTTTTAACTTTTTAAATAATCTCCATATTGTTTCCATAGTGGCTACACCAGTTTTCATTCCCACCAGGAGTGTATGAGGGTTCCCTTTTCTCCACATCCTCTTCAACATCTCTTATTTTTTGTCTTGGTAATTATAGTCATTCTAACAGGGGCAAGGTGATATAGTTTTAATTTGCATTTCTCTGATGATTAGTTATGTTAAACATATTTTCATGTGCCTGTTGGCCATCTGTATATCTTCTTTGGAAAAATGTCTGCTCATATCCTCTGCCCAGTTTTTGATCAGGTTGTCTGTTTTTTCCTGTTGAGTTGTATGAGTTCTTTGTATATTTTGGAGATTAACCCCTTGTCTGATATATGATTTGCAAATATTTTCTCTTAATAGATGGAATCCCTTTTTGGTTTTTTCCCTGATTTCCTTTGCCTTGCTGAAGTTGTTTAGTCTGATTTAGCTCCATTTTTTTATTTTTTCTTTTGTTTCCCTTACCCTAATAGGCATGGTATTTGAAAAGATGATTCTAACACTGATGTCAAAAAATGTACGCCTACATTTTCTTCTAGGAGTTCTATGGTTTTGTGTCTTACCTTCTATGTTCTTAGCTCCTCTGATGAAGATTAGCTGTCTGTAGATGTGTGGTTTTATTTCCAGGCTTTCAATTATGTTCCATTGATCTGTGTTTCTGTCTTTGTGCCAGTACTATGCTCTTTTGCTTGCTATAGCTTTGCAGTATATTTTGAAATCAGGGATTGTGATGCATCTAGATTTGTCCTTTTTTCTCAGAATTGCTTTAGCTATTCAGGGCCTTTTGTTGCCCTTATGAATTTTAGGGTTCTTTCTTATATTTCTGTGAAGAACGTCATTGGGATTGGGATTGCATTGAATCTGTAGATTGCTTTTGCTAATATGGACATTTTAACTCTGTTTATTCTGATCCATGTGCATGGAATATCATTCTATTTCTTTCTGTCATCATTGATTTCTTTCAATAATGTCTTATAATTTTTGTTATATAGGTCTTTTACCTCCTTGATTAAATTTATTCCTAGATATTTTATTCTTTTTGTTGAGATTGTAAATGGGATTGTATTCTTCAGTTCTCTTTCTGTTAGCTCGTTATTAGAGTATAGAAATGCCACTGAATTTTGTAAGTTGATTTTGTACCCTTCAACTTTGCTCTAGTTGTTGATTAATTTTCCCATGGATTCTTTTCTGTTGTCTATATATAGAATCATGTCCTCTGCAAACAGCGAGAGTTTCCCTTCTTCTTTGCCAATTTGGATACCTTTTATTTCTTTGTCTTTCCTAATTTCTGTGGCCAAAACCTCCAGTAGTATGTTGAAAAGGAGTGGTAAGAGTAAGCGCACTTGTCTTGGTCCTGTTCTCAGAGGGGTGGCTTTCAGTTCTTCCCTATTGAACATAACGTTGTCTGTGGGTTTTTCATATATGGGCTTTGTTATGTTGAGGTACTTTCCTTCTATACCCATTTTATTGAGAGTATTTTTTATTATAAATGGATGTTGGATCTTATCAAATGTTTTCTCTGCATGCATTGAGAGGATCATTTGATTTTTATTCCTCATTTTTTAATGTGGCATATCACATTGATTGATTGGCAGATGGTGAACCATCCCTCTGTTCCTGGTGTAAACCCCGCTTGCTCTTGGTGTATGATTCTTTTAATGTATTGCTGTATTTGGTTTGCCAATATTTTGTTGAGGATTTTTCCATCTATATCCATCATTGGTTTTGGCTTGTAATTTCCCTTCTTTGTTGTTGTCTTTGTCTGGCTTTGGGATCAGGATGATGTTGGCCTCGTAGAATGGGTTAGGAAGTATTCCATCTTCTTCAATTTTTGAAATAGCTTGAGAAAGAGAGGTATTAAATCTTTGAATCTTTGGTAGAATTCTCCAGGGAAGCTATCTGGTCCTGGACTTTTGTTTTTGGGGAGGTTTTTGATTTCTGTTTCAATCACTTTAATTGTGATTGGTCTATTCAAATTCTCTATTTCTTCTTGATTCAGTTTTGGGGGCATTGTAAGAGTTTATGACTTTATCCATTTCTTCTAGGTTATCCAACTTGTTGGCACATAGTTTTTCATAGTACTCTCTTAATCCTTTTTATTTCTGTGGTATCCATCGTAATTTCTCCTCTTTCATTTCTAATTTTATTTATTTGAGCCTTTTCTCTTTCTTAGTGAGTCGGGCTGAGGATTTTTGTCAATTTTGTTTCTCTTCTCAAAGAACCAGCTCTAAGTTTCACTGAACCTTTCTACTGTTTTTTGGGAGAGAGCAGTAGGGGATTCAATTTCATTTATTTCTGTTCTAATTTTTATTATTCCCCTCATTCTGCTGACTGTGGACTTTATTTTCTTTTTCTAGTTCTGTTAGGTGTACTTTAAGATTACTTATTTGAAATTTTTCTTATTTGTTAAGGAGGGCCTGCATTGCTATGAATTTCCCTTTTAGGATCATTTTTGCTGCATCCCATATGAGTTGATATGGTGTATTTTCATTTTTATTTGTCTCTAGATATTTTTTGATTCCTCCTTTAATTTCTTCAATAATCCACTGGTTGTTCAGTAGGTTGTTGTTTAGTCTTCACATATTGGTCACTTTCCCAGTGTTTTCCTTATAGTTGATTTCTGGTTTCATATCAATACAGTCAGAAAAGATGTTTGGTATGATTTCAATCTTTTAAAATTTATTGAGGCTTGCCTTGCTTCTCAACATGTGGTCTATATTTGAGAATATTCCATGTGCACTTGAGAAGAATGTGTATTCTGTTGTTTTTGGATGGAGTGTTCTACATATATCTATTAAGTCCATCTGGTCTAGTCTTTCATTTAAAGCCATCATTTCCTTGTTGACTTTCTGTCTAGATGATCTACCCATTGATGTAAATGGGGTGTTAAGGTTCCCTACTACTATTATGCTGTTGTTAATATGTCCTTTTAGGTTTGTTAATAGCTGCTTTATATACTTTGGTGTTCCTGTGTTGGGTGAATGTATATTTATAAGTGTTATGTCTTCTTGGTTGAGTGTCCCCTTTATCATTATATACTGTCCCTCTTTGTCTCTCATTGCCTTTTTGATCGTGAAGTCTACTTTCTCTAATATAGGTATGATAACACCTGCTTTCTTTTGTTTGCCATTAACTTAGAGTATTGTCATCTGTCCCTTCATTCTGAGCTGGTGTTTGTCTTTAGAGCTGAGACATGTTTCCTGGAGGCAGCATATTGTTGGGTCTTGTTTTTTAATCCATTCATCCACTCTTTTTTTAAAATATTTTTTGCTGAAGAACTTTGGCCCTGAGCTAACATCTGTTGTCAATCTCCCTCTTTTTTGTATGTATGATGCCCCACAACATGGCTTGATGAGCAGTGTGTAGGTCCATGCCTGGGATCAAAACCAGTGAACCCTGGGCCACTGAAGCAGAGTGCATGAACATAACCAGTATGCCACTCGGCTGGCACCCACTCTGTGTCTTTTGATTGGAGAGTTCAATCTGTTTAAATTTGGAATGATTTTTGATCTATGAGAGCTTAATGCTACCATTTTATCTCCTATCTTTTGATTGTTCTGTATTTCTCTTGTTTCTCATCTCATGTATTTCTGACAGCCAGTTCACTTTACTGTTTCTCTCTGATGATTTTCTCAGTTTTGTCTTTATTTATCATTGTGTCTCTGTTCTGATTTTTTGTTTAGGTGTTTACCATGGGGTTTATATTGAGGATCTTGTAGGATACTAAAATAACTGCTTTGCAAGTGAAATAAAGAAAATATCTCTGGCTAATCACATTTTAAATTGCTGGGCAACAGACCTATTGGAATAAAGTAAATCTCTCTTAAAAAAAGAAAAGATCTTGTAGATGAGATAGTCTATTTTCTAGTAGCCTCTTATTTCCTTAGTCTAAGCAGGTTCCATCTTTTTCCTTTTCTCTGTCTAATTTATTGTTGTCACAACTTATTCCATTTTGTGTTGTGAATTTGTGATTAAAATGAAGTGATTATAGTTATTTTTGATGCTTTCCTTCCCTTTATCTTTGATGTTATAATTAAGTGTTTGCTAACCTGTTCTGATAGAGAGTTGCAATTTTCTGATTTTGTCTATTTAACTCCTTGCTCAAGGCTTTATAAACCCTTTCTGTTTTTTGAGATATGGGGCCTTCTTGATCATTTCTTGTGACAATGAACTCTCTCAGCTTTTGTTTATCTGGGAAAGTTTTTACTTCTCCATTATATCTGAAGGATAATTTCAGTGGATAGAGTATTCTTGGCTGAAACTTTGTGTCTTTCAGAATTTTGAATATATCATTTCACTCTCTCCTAGCCTATAATGCTTCTACTGAGAAGTCCCCTGAAAGCCTGAAAAGGGCTCCTTTGTAGGTTTTCTTCTACTTTACTGTCCTTAAGAGTTTTTCTTTGTCATTGACTTTTACCAGTTTTACTAATATATGCATTGGAGAAGGTCTTTTTACACTGGTGTAATTAGGAGTTATATTAGCTTCTTTTACTTGTAATTCTGGCCTCTTCCCCAGGTTGGGGAAGTTCTCAGCTATTATTTCTTTGGACAAGCTCTCAGCTCCGTTCTCCCTTCCTTCTCCCTCTGGAATATCTCTAATCCTTATGGCATTTCCTAATTGAGTCAGATATTTCTCAGAGAATTTCTTCATTTCTTTTTAGTCTTAGTTCTATCTCCTCCTCTATCTGCAGCATTTCTACTTTTTTGTCCTCTAAATTGCTGATTCTGTCCTCCATAATATCAGCTTTGTTTTTTAAGGACTCCAGATTTTCCCTTATCTCATTCATTGTGTTTTTCATCTCCAACATTTCTGATTTTTTTATACTTTCAATCTCTTTTATGAAGAATTCCTCTGTTCATTAATTTTATTCCTGAGCTCATTAAACTGTCTTTCTGAGTCTTGTTGTAACTTGTTGAGTTTATCTATGATAACTCTTTTGAATCCCTTGTCATTTAGATGTAAATTTCTGTGACTTCAGGATTGATTTCTGGGTACTTTTCATTTTCCTTCTGGTCTGGAGTGTTAATATACCTCTTCATGCTGTTTGGTGGGGTAGACTTTTTCTGTTGCATAGTGGACATATCTGGTTGCAGATTCCACCTGCCACCACTTGGGAGGGCAGGAGCTGTATTTTCTGAGACTACCATGTCCCCTGGCAGCTAGGCCTGTCCATTGGAGCTCTGCCAATAGGGTCTGTCTGTCTTCATGCTGGCTGCTGCTGCTTTACACACATGTGCATAGGCACTCTGGCAGCTATTCCCTGCTCTGGCTGATGGGCCCAGCTTGTGCACCACACTGGAGAGGAGGAGGGGTGCTTTTCTAGTGTTGTGCACTTCTGTGTCCCCTCTCTGCACTCACTATCTGCCCACCTGGGCTGCTTGGCTTGGTGTGGACATCCCCACAATTTCTTAGCTACCTCATTGTGGAGAATTTCCACAAGCTGTGAGGAAACTCTTAGAGTGGAAGCATTTCTGTAGAGGGCTGCCTTCTACACTTCTCCTCTCAGGCTCAGGTACCGGCTGCCATGTGAAGTCCCACACCCTAGATCGCTGCCTCCTGTGAGGAAGAGGTGCTCCCCTTGCCTCCTTCCACTGCTTCTTGGGGAGCTCCAGTACCCCAACCATCAGATGTATGGCTGTGTGGATCTCTCAGATGTCTACTATGGTGTATGCGTGTCCTCTGTTGTTTCATGAAGGTCCTTTTCCTTGTATCTTAAGGGAGAAAGAGTAAGGGAAGAGTTCACTTCAATTATGCTGAGGTCACTCACTCCTTCATCTCTTTTTAAAATCTCTCAAACCATCCTCCTTACTCCCTAGTCTTGCTTCCCTCCCTCTTGGTGTCCAGTGTGATTTCAACTCCCTATGTCTGGCACCTGGTGTTTTGGACTAATGGAGACCAGGTGGCTCTATTTCTTATCCATTTACCCTGCCACAGGCAGATTCTCCTAGGGAATGTATGTATTCAGGTCTTGTTTCTTTACTTGAGAGGATCAGGCTTTTCCATTTCTGTTTTTGCTACCTCCTTCCCTCTTTTCTCCAGCTCTGTAAGAGTGAGATACAATGAATGTGAATGTTTAATATTTGTGTGTGTGTGTGTGTTTGTGTACTGATAAGGAGTGAGCAGCATCTAACCAGATTGAATGGCTTATAATGAATAGCTGATCAATCAGAACAGCTGGTACTCTGATCCCAGTGCATATCAGCTAAGTATTAGCTCCGTATGTACCAACTATGTATAGACAGTGTCTAACCATATGCTCAATCATTTAACTTTCTAATTGTATCATGTGTATATGACTTAATTATCAATACACACTTTTAAAAAGTTATTATGATAAAAAGTGTATAACAAAATTTACTATCATAACAATTTCTAAGTGTACAGTTCAAAGTGTTAAATATATTCACATTGTTGTGCAACTAATCTTCTGAACTTTTTATCTAATGAAACTGAAACTCTATACTCACTAACAACTCCCAAATTCCCCTTCCACTCAACCCCTGCAACCACCATCACCTTTCTGTTTCCGAGTTTGACTACCCTAGATACCTCAAACGAATGTGATCATACAGTTATTTGTTCTTTTGTGATTAGCTTATTTCACTTAGCATAATGTCCTCAAGTTTCATCCATGATGTAGCATGTATCAGAATTTCCTTCCTTTTTAAAACTGAATGATATTCCATTATATGTATATACCACATTTTGTTTATCTGTTCAGTTCTCGATAGACAAATGGATTGCTTCCGTCTCTTGGCTGTTGTAAATAATGCTGCTATGAACATGATGGTACAAATATCTCTTTGAGATTCTGCCTCAGTTCTTTTGGATATATACCCAGAGGTGGAATTGCTGTATCATGTTGTGGTTTTATTTTTAATTTTTGAGTAACCTTCATACTGTTTCCACAGCAGCTCCGCCATTCGACATTTTCACCAACAGTGCAGAAGGGATCCAATTTCTCCACATTCTTACCAACACTAATTTTCCTTTTATTTTTTTTTTTTTATAGTAGTCATCCTAATGTCTTTTGAGGTCATATATGACCTTTTCACTTCTTAAAGATTGAGAGGTGTTTCTTTGTTTTTGCTTAGCACAGTCCCGAGTGCATAGGAAGAATTCAGTTTATAACAACAACAATAGGTCTTTGATAGAAAATAATACTGGTAGAAAAAATATGCCTTTGCTGATGAATAATTTCTACAAAAATATTGAAACATATAACGTAAAATTTTAAAGGAGATTCTCTTGTTATTATAAACATATTGGGAGTTTTATGCAGGGCCACTAGTTTGCATTATCTACACATGACCAAGGAAGTACAGAGGGACTTTCTGATTCATTATTCATCCCTTATGGATGTACTCCTGCTTTTCTACGCTGATCCATAAATGCATGAGTGCTTAATTTAATCTGATGTCACTCCCCAAACTGGTGCAGAGCTCCACCACCCCTGCTGTCATAGTTAAGGGGGGGGTCAAGTGGCATCAACAGGGGGGCCTGAACATGAGGATATATTTATGATTCAGACATAATTACCACTATGTAGTCAAATTAATATTAAATTTATAAAAGCAGTTCTCTAAATAATCTATTTATTATTTAAAGGCATCCCTGGCTTCTCTGAAGCCAGGACTGCTGCTCTGGTAGGGCTGAGGCATGCCAGGAACAGAAAGCAGACAAACTGTTCAGTGAGGTTTAATTTTTTATGCATGTTTTATACATAAGTAAATTGGAACATGGAGATTAGATCACACTCCAGTTGTTTCCCTTTAAACTATATTGTCCCTTTTATGCTCCTCCAAGATCATAATAAGCACTCTCTTCTCCCTGGGGTTACACATGAACACAGCACTAAAGTGATGTTAACCTGAGTCATGTGCGGATCATTCCATGTCCCTTCTTCTGGCAATGGTCATCATAGATCCTGCCCTTTGTTAGTGCCATCAAATTGTTCTTTATGTTTTTTTGGAGTTCATTTGTAAATGTGACAGCCAGAGATTTTAAACCAATCAACAAAGGTCACCTATAAGTTAGCGTGTGAGGTATTACTGTGTTCCTTAGCAAAGCAATTTATTCTCTTCTGCTTTTAATTAGGCTGTATTGAATGTAGTCTAGAATGCTTTTCTCCTGGATAAATTTTTCTTTCAATTTACTAACACATAGCTTGTCCTTTCCATGTACTTTCTTGAGATGAAATACATACTGAAAGAGATGGACATAGAAACATATCAATCTCAGTACAATAACTTTCCTAAATTGTATATGGAGAATAGTTTCTATAGGCTAAGTAAACTAAGTCATGTAACAGGTGTTCATTGATTGTTTACTATATCTACAGCACTGTTTAGGCGATCTCAGAGTTTAAAAAAATATTAAGCAAATGTATGGTCTCTGTGCAGAAGGAACATAGTTACTAGTTAAGGGGCAAAAATGTAATCATAACACAGCCCGAATCCTTCACAAAACGCAAACATCCTGCATGAAATGTGTATCCTTGAAGATGCTGTCTATTTAAGGACCACCCTAAACAGTGTGTCTGGCTTGTTCTAGCACCTGACAATTTCCTCTACCTAAGTGCCACTTCTGAACACCCTTCCTTCTCAAAGTATCCCTTTCTCATAAGGGAGACCAGCCCAGGGAAGGCAGATTAATACTGACTATGAAAGGGCTTAGATATGATGCAAAAACTTTGGACTTTCTCAACTTTAGGGTGCCAGTGAGCTGTGTAGAAACTGAAAGAGTGGTGAATTGAGCTCCTTGGATAGGTGAGGTTCAAGATGTTTTGACATGTTATCAAAATCCAATGAAGTGACTACGTTATATCAATAATGAAGAACATTTGCATAATTCACAAGCACTCATTAGGAGGCTAATGATCATACCCCTTAAGTGAGTGAGGCAGCTCCTTAAACATGTTTCTTCAATTTCTTTGTCAGTTATAACAGTAAGCTGGCATCTATATGACATCTTTCCTCTTAAAATGCTAATAGATTTCTGTGTCTCCTACTTACAACTAGTAAGGCACGTAGAGCACCTTAAGGTTCTCTATAAATAGAAATGTTCATACATTTCTCTATTTTTAATTGACAGCTTTCCCCCTACAATTGTAACTGTTTTCATTCTGTAATCTTCCTAATGTGCTGTGTGCCTCCCTCTTTGAATATCAGATAATATTTTAAACATCTGTCCTTAAGGAATTGCCATTATATCACTGAACATATACTAAATTGGATATTTATCAAATAGGTTTGTTCAAAGGTATAAGGAATCCCCTCTAAAAAATACAATTTTTTACCTTTAAATTGGACCTGATAATGAGTAAAATGCCTTGGGATGATTCCTACCCTCATGTAGAAATCATTAAACAAAGTTATTTAATTCATCTGTGAACATTAAAGTGGGAGAATTCAAGAGAACTAAAACATTTGCCAGTATCCTTGTGTCTTTAGCTGGAGAATCAAAAGATTTGAGCCAAATAGAAAAAGAAAACTCTACAAATAACATAAATACTAAGCAACACAAACAATACCTGCTATAGGAAGTTTAGATCAGAGAAAAATTATTTATCACATGGATAAGAAAAAATAAATTATATTCATAAATAATAAAAGCATGTAAAAAGATTATTTTATACAGAAGATCTGACTTTTATGCCAAATTTAAATAATGAGATAGTTAATTTTACTAAAATTAGTTACCAGGCATCTTTCCACGTTCCCTGACAATAAAATGATACCCAAGTGTCAGCTCTGGCATCAAAGGGTTCAATAGAGGTAATTGACATACAAACAAATATTGCCTAACTTGGAAAAAAGTTAAAATAACAAAGGCATGACTCAAACATGAGGCAGTCAAAAGGAGGGATTAATTAAGATGTGTTTGTGGTGACTACGGGATAAAAATGAATGCTAATGGCTGCATTTGTAGGACTGTCTTGGATAGAATATAACAGGGTTTGCATAAACTGCCTAGAATGAGGGTATATAAGTTTCCTATTGGTACTGTAACAAATTACTATAAATTTAGTGACTTAAAACAACAGTAATGCATTGTCTTACCTTTCTGGAAAAGGGTGGCATGGGTTTCACTGGGCTAAAGTCAGGGTCCAAGCAGGGCTAAATTCCTTCCTGAAGACTCTAGTTTTCTCCTTCTCAAAGGATATTCTGACTATAGCCAGGAAAAGTTCTCTACATTTATGGATTGGAGTGATTAAATTGATCCCACTTGGATAATGCACAATAATCTCATCTCAAGGTCCTACACTTGCTGATGAATAAAATGAGAGTTCTCTCTCTTTTTGCTATATATGTTTCTTGAAGTCATGAAACTTCAGAAAGTGGTCACCATGGGTGCCCAAGCCTGTAATGAAGCACTGAGATGGTCCTATTTTATCAACAAAATTATATATAAAGCAAACAACTTATTACATTATATTCACCATTTCTCCTCTTAAGCATAGATAGATAGAAAATACAGACATTTGTCTGTTGACCCTAATTTCACATACAGTTGAACCCCAACGGGGACATTCTTCCCACTGTACCTACCCTGCAATGCCAAGGGCTGTATAATGACGCCATCTCACTGTATTCCAATTGCTGTGTGTGCATGGAGGTAATTCATGTGAGTCATGTGTATAACAGCATTGACAACTGGATGGGTTTTGCAATGGAGTCTCACAGGAAAGGGAGACTGCTCTATTTGAGTTTTAAGGCTGTGCCAGAGCAATACAAGAAGCAACAGACCTTGCAGCTACTGTCATTACCTCAAATAAATACTCTTTGAATAAGTGACTTCTGTATGCAATCTTTCTCTTTAAAAGTAGTACAAAAGGGAGTTAACTATCGATGATAAAGTGAGTATTTCCCCATTGTAAACCTATTCTCTGAGACTACATCTATGTCTATAGGCCATTAAATAGTCAAAATAAGTCCGAAAAAAAGTGACCAAGATTAACTGAGTTCAACAAATCTTCGTAAGCAAACACTTCAGACCAGGCACATTGCCAGGCGCTGTCAGACACACTGTTAAATGAGGAGTTAGTTTTGGGCTCTGTTCTCAAAGAGCTAATAATTCAGTTGACATAATGACATAAAAGTACATGGAACATGATATATGTATGAGATGTAAAGAGAGCAAAGAGCAGAAATTACATGCAGGGCTTTGTAGCACAAGGTTTCATAAAGGAGGAGATTTATAGATGACTTTTATCATATCCTTTATTTCTTAGTCATTTAGAACAGTGCTTCTCTAATTATTTTTTTGTCTCAAGGTAGCTTTACACTCTTTAAATTTTATTGAGCACCCTGAAGAGTGTTTATGTGACTTATAGCTATCAATATTATCATTAGAAAGTAAAATTTTAAAAATTTAATTATTTAATTTATTTAAAGTAATGGTAAACATATTATTAATAATATTTTCATGAAAAATAACTATATTTTAAAAAAGAACAATTCATTGAAGAGAGTGCCATTGGCTTACATTTTCATATCTCTTTAATGTCTGGTCTAAAAGAAGACATTCATATTCTCATATCTGCGTTCAACCAATTGCAGTATTTTTTTTTGGTCTAAGTATATGAAGAAAATTCAAATGAAATAGACATGTGGTTGGAAAAGATAATTTATTTGAATAGGCATTTCAGATACTTGTGAATAACCTTCTTTGATACTACGTTAGAACTTAACAAAAGGTAGTTTCTTAAGATTAGTTACGAGACAGCATCTAACAACATTTTAAAAAATTTTGAAATCTGTTACACTAAAATTAATTGGTGTATCCTGCATTTAGAATAACTCTTTCATCCATGCCTGATTTTGTAACATTTTGATTTGGTCATTTAGAACATATCAATTCAATAATTTATGCAGATCTCCCAAACTTTGACACATTTTATCATACAATATCAAAAACATCGCAATCATTAATAGCATCACCAATCTAATCAGCAAAATTCTGAATATTGTGACACTGTCATATTCATGTTGGCGAATACAAGTTTTACAAAATCAAATTTTTGTTTGAAATCTTGGAATTTATTATTGACAAAAATACTTCAATTTATGTCCTTAAGGTGAAAAGTTCACTATGTTCATTTTCATCAAAATGTCTGTCAAATATCCAAGTCTGAATAACCATCATTTGTCTCTTAGTCATTCTTTCAGGTAAAAATTGGTTTCCATGAAATAAAGAAGCAAGTTTAGGTTGCAAGTCAATCACACAAGTTCTTTTCTGGAGGCAACCAATGAATTTCAACATAAAGCATAAATATTTCATGTGTCCTGATGCTATTTTTCCACACAAAACATTAAAAGGATGTGTACTATTGAGGCATAATTAATTAATTGAAAATAATTATTTTTTACTTCATCAAGAATATTCTTAAGTGAAACTGGCATTTTAATTTTGCTGAAAGTACATGGTGGTGAAGAACACAACAACAACTAGCACTAAATTTGGTTGCTCTGCTTGATTTCTGCTAAGGCCCATCAACTTTGCCCATCATCATTTTTGCACCATCAGTGCAAATGTCAACACGGTGAAAGACACAAATAGCATCTTGATTTTATTATGAAAATAATTTTTAGCTTGAAGACCCCTAAAAGTGTCTTGGGGACTTCAAAGACTCATTAAGAACTACTAATTTACAAAATATAGAACAGAATTTAGCAGAACAAAAACTAAAGACAAATAATAACCCCAAATCATCCAGTGTTGCCAATTGAGTGTGTAGTTTCCCAGACATTCTTTTCTGGAAAGACCATATACCTTGCATAGTGATAGGTATACAGTACGCAATAAGGAAGTATTTGTTGGCTGACTGTATAAGGAACACACACACACAACAGCATAGGATCTACATCATCCAAAACGGTAGTCACTAGCCACATGTGACTATTTATACTGAAATTAAAATTTTCATTTTTACTTTATAATATACCATAGTGTTAACATAATTTTGATCAATCAAATTTCTCAGACATAGAAAGAGGTCAAGATAATTCCATTCCATTTTTTTTTTTTAGATTTCTAATATTTTAAACTAAAAATAGTTTTGAACTGATTCATACATTTTAAAATATTTGCATTTAACTATTAGAGGATTTTCATGAGAATACTTTTATTTCAATTTTTTCTCTGAGGATACATATTTGGAGAAAAGACCAAGACCTTGATTTCCATTCTAAATGTGAGACTAAAGTCACATAGAGCTTCTCTATTCTGTCTCTAGTAGTATTAACCTCACTAACTTAGTATATACATATATTATTTAATCAATATAAAGTTTCCAATATCTTTGTGTATTTCTTATTATTATTGTCTCATTGTAAATTCATAAATTTGAAATTTCTGAGTCAAAGTGCTATGCATTGTTTAGGATTTTTAATGCATGCTTTTAAACTATATCCTAAAGACCTATAGCTTTTTAAACCTCCCTTAGTATTGTATGAATAATGCCCACATTTCATACCAACTGGATTTTATTCCTTTTTTTAAAGTTTGCCTCATAAATCTGATTAAAATTATGGTATCTTATAACGTGAATTTGTATCATTGGTTTGATCTCCTTGAGAAGAACGTTAAAAAATGATTGGATAATCTCCATGTTGTAGGATTCAGAGGATAAAGAGGAAGAAAGTTGGGCTTTTCAGGCAGAAGAAAGACATGGGCTACAATGATTTAACTGAAGAGTTTCTTTCTAGTACATGCTAATTGACCAAATAAATTTCAGGTGCATATGCATATGTTATGGTCATCCTGGAAAAGCAAGAGGAAGCCCCAGTGAAAGTTCATCAAGATTGGTGACACCATACACATACCAAGATGCTATGAAAAGGTTTATTACTTACATAATTGAGGTCTCTGAGGAGAGCAGGGAATACCTCTCAAGCAATTCCAAAATTACTTGAGAGAGCAAGAAAAGGAGAGTGGCCTGGGTGATAACTATGGTTAGGGGTGGGACTGGTGTGAGAGTTCTCATGTGCAGGTAGGACTCCTGTGGTTAGAATCTTCCACTGGTACAAAAGAAGAGAGCACCAAGGCTTTCTTATCGACTTTCCCAGAGATTGGGCACAAGGAAAAGAGAAAAGGATAATAATTAAAAAACTGTCAGCAGTTAAACAATGCACTACTAAACAATCAATGAGTCATTGAAGAAATCAAAGAGGAAATCAAAAAACACATAGAAAAAATGAAAACAGAAATATTACATACCAAAACCTTTGCGATGCGGCAAAAGTGATTCTAAGAAGCAAATTCATAGCAATATAGGTCTACCTCAAGAAACAAGAAAAACCTCAAGCAAAAAGTATAACATTACACCTAGAGGAATTAGAAAAAGAAGAACAAACAAAGCCCAAAGTAAGTAGAAGGAAGGAAATAATAAAAATCGGAGTGAAAAATCATTGAAATAGAGAGTGAAAAGACAATACAAAAGATCAGTGAAACTAAGAGCCAATTCTTTAAAAAGATAAACAAAATTGGGAAAACTTCAGCTAACCAAGAAGAAAAGAGAGATGGTTCTAATAAAAAAATTGGAAATGAAAGAGAAGAGGTTACAACTGACACCACAGACATACAAAGGATCATAAGAAACTACTGCAAACAATTATAGGCTAACAAATTAGGCAACCTGGAAGAACTGGATAAATTCCTAGAAACGTACAATCCTCTAAGACTGAATAATGAAGAAATAGAAAACCTGAATACATTGATTACTACTAAGAGGATTGAATCAGTAATCAAAACATCCCAACAAACAAAAGTCCAGAACCAGGCATCTTAACTGTTGAATTCTACCAAGTATTCAAAGAAGATTTAATACCTACCCTTCTGAAATTCTTTCAAAAAATTGAAAAGGAGGGAATGCTTCCAAATGCATTTTATGAGGCAAGTATTACGCTGATACTAAAATTGACAAGGACACCACAAAAAAAGAAAATTACAGGCCAATATCATTTATGAACTGAACATAAATGCAAACATCCTCAACAAAATATTAGCAAACTGAATTCAATAATATATTAAAAGGATCATCCACTTTGATCAAATGGTATTTTTTTCCAAGGATATAAGGATAGTTCAACATCTGCAAATCGATCAATGTGGTATACCACATTAACAAAATGAAGGATAGAAATTATATGATCATCTCAATAGATGCACAAAAAAGCATTTGACAAAATTCAGCATCCATTTATGGTAAAAGCTCTCAACAAAGTGGGTATAGAGGGAATGTACCTCAATGTAATAAAGTTCATATGTGACAAACTCACAGCTAACGTCATACTCAGTGGTAAAGAGCTGAAAGCTTTTCCTCTAAGATCTGGAAAAAGACAAGGATGTCCACTCTCACCACTTTTATTCAACTTAGTATTGGAAGTTCTAGCCACAGCAATTGGCAAAATAATAATAATAATAATAACAGAAATAAAAGGCATTCAAATTTGAAAGGAAGAAGTAAAACTGTCACTATTTGCAGATGACATGATACTATATATAGAAAACCCTAAGGGCATCACCAAGACATTGTTAGAACTAATAAATGAAATAAGTATAGTAACAGGACATAAAATCAATACATGGAAACATAGGATGTTTCTACACTCTAATAACAAACTACCAGAAAGAGAAATTAAGAAAACAATCTCACAATTGCATCAAAAAGAATAAAATACCTAGGAATAAATTTAACCAAGGAGATAAAAGACCTATACATCGAAAACTATAAGATATTGATGAAAACAATTGAAGAAAACAATATTCTGTTCTCATGAATTGGAAGAATTAATATTGTTATAATGTCTACACTGCCCAAAGCAATGAAATCTCTATCAAAATTCCAATGGCATTTTTTACAGAACTAGAACAAATGATTCTAAAATTTGTGTGGAACCACAAAAGATCCCAAAGAGCCAAAACAATCTTGAGAAAGAAGAACAAAGCCAGAGGTATCAGTTCCCTGATTTCAAACTATACTAGAAAGCTATTGTAATCAAAACTGTATGGTATTGGCATAAAAACAGGTACACAGATCAATGTAACATAATTGAGAGACCAGAATTAAATCCACTCATGTATGGACAATTAATTTATGACAAAGAAGCCAAGAATATACAAAGGAGAAAGGACAGTCTCTTTAATAAATGGTCTTGGGAAAACTGGACAACCACGTGCAAAAGAATGAAACTAGACCACTGTCTTACACTGTGCACAAAAACTAATTCAAAATGGTTTAAAGAATTGAGTGTAAGGCCTGAGACCATAAAGTTCCTACAAGAAAACATAGGCAGTAAGGTCCTTGACAGTGGTCTTAGTCTTAGTGATAGTTTTGTGGATCTGACTCCAAAGGCAAGGGAAGCAAAAGTGAAAATAAACAAATGAGACTACATCAAACTAAACAACTTCTGCCCAAAGAAGGAAATTAAAAGGCGACCTCCTGAATGGGAGAAGATATTTGCAAATCAAATACCTAATAAGGGGTGAACATCCAAAATACACGAAGAACTCATGAACTCAACAACCAAAAAAACAAACAATCCAATTAAAAAAGGGACAGAGGATCTGAATAGACATTTTCCAAAGAAGACATACAGATAAGCAACAGGAACGTGAAAACATGTGCAACATCACCAATTACTAGGGACATGCAAATCAAAACCACAATGAGATATCACCTCAAACCTATCAGAAAGTCTATTATTAAAAAGAAAAAAATAATAAGTGTTGAAAGGGATGTGAAGAAAAGGAACACTTGTACACTGTTTGTGGGAATGCAAATTGATTCAACCACTGTGGAAAACAGCATTGTGATGTCTCAAAAATTTAAGAATAGGATTATCGTATGATTCAGATATTCTGCTTCTGGGTATTTATCCAAATAATACAAAAGCACTAATTCAAAAATATATATGCACCCCTATATTCATTGCAGTATTATTTACAATAGCCAAGACGTGTAAACAGTCTAAGTGTCCATAAATGGATAAAGAGGAGGTGGTATACATATATATGAATTATGTGTGTGTGTGTGTATATATATATATATATATATATATATATATATATACAATGAAATACATACAGCCATAAAAAAGAAAGAAATCTTGCCATTTGTGACAATATAGATGGACCTTGGAGGTATAATTCTAAGTGATATGTCAGATGGAGAAAGACAAATACTATACGATTTCCCTCACATGTGAAATCTAAAAAAACAAAACAAATGAGCAAACAAAACAAAACAAAAACAAACTCATAGATACAAAGAACAGAGAGGGAAAGGGGGGTTGGTGGGGATGGGCAAAATAGATGAAAGGGGTCAATTGCATGGTGATAGATGGTAACTAGACTTTTGTTGATGATCACTTTGTAGTATATACAGATGAATTATAATGTTGTGCAACTGAAATTTATATAATATTATATCACAATTTTACCTAAAACCAAAAGCACTCAATGTAGTTAAAAAGAAAAAGCTGTCAGCAGTCAGATACCAAAAAATGGGCTCACTACAGTTTATTTGTGAGTGTTTTGACTATCCTCAACCACTCCTGTAAATGTTCATGTAATGCTCTAATGCTCTCCTGGCTACTACAAGCACCCCTCACCTTTGTGAAATTGCATTGTTCATTTTTGGCTTTTATTCCTTTAGCCTTAGTAACATGTCCCTGGTTTTTTTTCTTCTCCTTTCCTTTGTTCAAAAGAAACCCTGATGCCCTTGAGAACTGCTTTTTTTGTTTTTTCATGTAATCTGGATATTCCCCAAAATTTTGTTATGCCTAAAGTATTTGTAAAGCTCAACTCTCAAAAACCCAGTAAAATGAAAACTGCTTCACCTTTAGAAAAATAAATCAACCATTTTTGTATCACTAGCACAGAGACAGTTCCCAACTTCAATTTCTTTTCCTGGTCCTATAACTGCCCACCTCATAAAGATGAAAATGACATCAATTGAAGGCAATGTCAGGTGCCCCATCTATGGTACAGACTGAATTCTAAGATAGTGTCCACAATTCCTGCCCTGTGGGATACACACCCTCTATAATCCCCAGGGTTTGTCAGTATGATTAGACAGTCATTCCCATGAGAAGCTTATCTCATATGACACAACTGACATCAAAAAAGGGAGATTAGGGACCACCCGGTGGTGCAGCGGTTAAGCTCCCACGTTTTGCTTCTCGGCAGCCCGGGGTTCACTGGTTTGGATCCTGGGTGTGGACATGGCACCACTTGGCAAAAGCCATGCTGTGGTAGGCATCCCACATATAAATTAGAGGAAGATGGGCGCGGATGTGAGCTCAGGGCCAGTCTTCCTCAGCAAAAAGAGGAGGATTGGCAGTAATTAGCTCAGGGCTAATCTGCCCCCCCCCCCAAAAAAAAAAGGAGATTATCTTGTGTTGACATGACCTAATTAGGTGAGCTTTCACGAAGAACTATGCTCTGCCTGAAGAAGACAGTTCTCCAAAGCTGGTGTTGGAGACGGAAAGGCCACGTTCACTGAGGATATAAGTGTCTAAGGAAACCTGCGGAAGCAGCTCACTGGATCCTCATGAATTCCTCTCGCAGCTCATCCTCCTCTGAATTTTGACTGTGTTGACACAGAATAGTTAGCGTTTGTTGAGAGACCTGACTATGTGCCATGTGCTGGTCTTCAAATAGCCACAGTAGAAGACTCAATACTTAGTGAAATATTTCTGTTATGGTTGAAAATGTTCTGAAACTGTTTAAATAATTTCAATCAGGTGAACCTAGGCACAAACTATCCTCTTTACTTTAGTCAAAACCTCATTTTTGCCCATAAATGATATGACTTAGCTGATGTTTTACTGTTTCTCTCAACCTGGTCCCCTTGAGGCAGGGGCTGGAATGAATAAATGTCTCAGATCAAGGAATCTGTCTGATCCTATGAAAGATAAGGTATCTAGAATAACTTCAAGCATCTGGATATTTTAAAAGTTGGCTCCACTCCTTAATTCAGTGGCTTTCAAATATATGCTTCCTTAGATTAGTGGAAAATATTGATTTCATGTCTTGAGATAGATTAAAAACGTATGTGGTTTATTTAGCATAATTCCCCTCTAAATTGCTGAAAAAAGCCAGGGGCCAACTACCAGAAAACATACACTTAAATGCTAGCTAACATTACATTGTTTTAACACATTTTTACCTGTAGTTCTAATTCTGAAATCAAAGTCCGTATAACTTTACTCCTTTCTGCTTTATGATTGTCCTAACAATTTCTATTTGGGTTAAGCTAATGTTTGTGTCCTCCTCTTCCACCCAAACCCTTTTCTTGGCATGAAGGTCTGCGTTTATTCGGCCATCATGGAAAGAGAATTAAACCAAAATAGACTATACATCTATTGTTAACCAGGCACTGTGCCTTTGGCATTCAAGGCCATGTGTCAATACTCACCAACATTTTAAAGTAGACATGTACATTATCATTTTATAGGGGAAGAAAGAGATTAAAGACATAAGTCATTTGCTCTAAATTGATTGTCCTCTTCTCCCCAATTATCCACTAATAAATAGCAATTATATGTTGCTATGGAAAGATAATTGATGTTGCTCTGACTTCAGTAAGTAAAAATATCCCTGATATACTACAGGAGAAAGAACATACCTTGATAATCCAAGATTTTTCTCAAAATGGATTGTGCATCTGAGTTGGGGTCATCATAGCAAAAGTCCACAAAGAGAAAGACACCATCACCATCATAACAAGCCATGCCCTTTCCAAACGAATTAAAATCTAAGAAGCATTGAAATAGCATAGGAAGAAAACCATGAGTTAATGCCAAGCACTCTTGAGAATAAAAAGAGGAGGGAGAAGATGAGATTGGCATCATTGGTCTCTCTAACTGAGGCAACATGATTAAGGCACAAAGAAGAATTACTGACAAAACACAATGTAAAACTTCAAGTTAAGTCAGTGAGGCTATTCATGAAGGCAGGTGAGGTCAGTATTCTTAATGAGCTAGAAACAAAGCTAAACTTGAGCAATATTTACATAATTTAAGCAATTTTCATTTGTCAAATATCAGTAAATGGTCCAACATAACACCTTAAAATAACAGAGAGGAATAAAATGTTGTTTTTCTCCTCCAAACTTTTTGGAAGTCACTGAGTCTCAATTTAGAACACATTATGTCTATCTTACATTAATTACCAATAAGGGATTTTTTAAATTTGCAATTATTATAAAAATGGAATTTTGCATTTGTAAAAAGGAGTCTTCTGACCTTTGGAAACGTTTGTTCTTTAGTTAACTAATTGTATGCAAATGAAAAGTCAGTGAGCATATTTAAATGGAAATTTTACATCTTTTTTTCTCATTTTTAAGTAGTTCTAGTTCTTCCATTGGTTTTGTGCCAAGAGCTTAAGAATGTGATTTATTTATGTTTTCATTTCTGCTATGTACCTAAGATGTGAAAACAGTTTGTGCTATCATTAAAAAGTCATTTTAACAAATGACCATGGAAAGCCTCACTACTTCCACCCATCCTCCTCTCTCTCTCTAAGGGAGCCAGAAGCGCTTGGGTTCACACTTCTGTGGAAGCCAAGGCTCCCTGCATCCAAATCTGAGATGCTAATAGCACAATCTTTATCATGCCGTCACCACCAAACAAGATTTATGAAGCCTCCACCTACTGATTCCACTGAGCTGGTCTAGTTTCTATGTCAGTTGAGCAGTTCTCCCGTGCTAAAGTCAGCTGTTGGGCTGATACCAATGTGATCGGCACAGGTAGAAGAGAGCAAAGGCAAATTCTTATTGAACGTCTGGTCTGTGCCCCACACTGTGCAAGGCATTTTACATATTCCAGGTCATTAAATACTCATAACCCTGCAAAGTAGGCATAATTGCATTCATTTCCAAGTGACGGATATTAGTATCAAGTTGGAAAAAAAAATAGCCCAAAGCCAAATAGCTAGAAAGCAAGAGAATTAGAATTTAAATATAGGTTTTCTGAATTCAAATTCCCTGAGGTTATATGATTTATCTTGTTTTGTTTGTTTCAACTCCCTCCACCACCTTCCTCTCCGCTAAACGTATACACACAAATAGACCCAGAGGTTGTGCTTGGCCTTGCCTGATCCGTAAATACAACAAATACTCCTCATAAGCTATGACACAAGGGCTTTGCCAAGGGCTCTTATCCAATAGTAATTCCCGCTTGTGTTTTTGTCAGTTTCTGAAATTCCCATCATCTGAGATTCTCAGAGTATTAGAGATTTCACTACTCTATCTGCCCACATGTTAATTTATTCCTCATAGCATTTGTCTTGTTTCAATTGCATCTGCATCTTGATCTAATGATAATCCTAAAATTGATAAATAAAAGATATATATGAACCACCTAAACCAAATGTACACACTTGATTTCCAATACCAAGCCCAGGCTGGTAGGTAGGATCACATGGCACAGAGCAGACAGGAGCTTGTCTCACCTGTGCTCTCAATAGGCGCTACAAAGCAGCTGTGAGCAGCACAGTGTCCTTCATTCATGTCTTCCTCTGTGGTCTTGTCTAACCTTCAGAGACATGATCCTGCTCTGCAATCAGACTGACCGGGCCCAGGCATTACACTTCTGATAGGAGAACAGAGACACAAAGTCATGGGAGAAGAGTTGACCTTTTCTCTCCTTCAGTCCAAGACTCCACAAATCTGTAAAAGGTAATAAATAATACTCACCATGGAATGTTGTGAAAATTACTTAGAAAATACTTCTCTTAGTGGTCAGGACATATTCATTGAGTTTAGTCATTGTATATTTCTTAAAGTGCAAACTCCATTTTAGAATTAAAAATTGGCTGCCATCATCCCACAGGATTAATAGTTAATATTTTTCTAATCCCTTAGATAATGAAAGAAATTAGTAAACTAACAAACACATTTATATGCATTTGTTAAGTGTTTTAACAGTGCTTTGCACATAGCAACCATTTTATATATACATATTTTTAAATAAACTATCTATCTAAATATCTAATTATTTACCTATAGTCTATCCATCAGTCTCTATTATATTTCTTCATTTATACATTTATCTGTGTAGAGAGATAAAAAGAGCAAATTTATTTTATGTAAGGTAAGTATGAGCGATCCATCAAGGAGATACAAATACAAATAAAATAAGATCTTTAGGAATTTATATTTATGAACTACGTACACAAAAGATTCAACAAATACTCAAGAAAAAAATATATATATACGAGCCAAATTTATGATGCAGTTGGAGCATGTTCCGTGTGCTCCCAAAAAGGAGAATTTGTAGGCTGGGGAAATCAGAGAAGCATGTGGGATACGCAGCTTAAAAGATGAATAAGAGATTACTGCTGCTTGCCAGGCATTAAAGATGGGTATAGGTATTTTGCGTGACGTATCTCATTTAATTTTCATAATACTGTAAGGTGGATATTATCTGTCATCATCGAAAAGATGAAGAATCTAAGATGAATTTCACAGCCAGTATGAAGCAGAGCAGTTTTTTTTTTTTTGATTCATAATCCTTTAATCTTCATGAAAGGCTGCCCCTTCAAAGAAGAAAAGAGTTGTAGGCTATTTTAGGTGGAGGGAATGGCAAACCCAAAGATGTGGCATGCAAGGAAAGTGGGGGAGAACAAGACATTCTACTGAAGTAAATGGAAGTTAAAGGATGTTTAGATTTTTTATGTTTATTTCAAATACATGAAGAAAAGAAACAAAATCATCAGAGACTGTAGCACAATTCAGCACTTTTTGAAGTGTCTTCTACATAAATTATTTGTCAAAATACAAATCTGATCATCCTGGTTAGACCATCCTGGTATCTAAACTGCTTCTTTGGCTCACCATTGTGTAAAAGATATGGTCCCAACTCTTAGGTGGCGTTACAAATTGGGTACTTTCCACCACCTCATTTCATTTCACAAAACACACACACACACACACAAACACACACACCTTCCTCCCCGTTCTCTGGCCCTCTACTACCTCATCAATTTCAATTCTTTGTGTGTACTTGATTCTCCAGCAACTCTGTAAAGCTTGGAATTGTTTTCAACTTGGATTTCTCTGTACACACCTTGGTATTTTCACACCATGACTTTGCCCATTTTCTTCCCTTTCTCTCAATATGTATATGTAAAATGAATTGTCTCTTTCTCTAAGACTCCAGTCCACTGCCCTTTCACCTGCAAAGTATTCCCTGTCTTTTGTAACCCCCATCAACTCACCCCCAAGTTAGTTTGAATATTGTCCTCTTTGATCTTTGGTGTCTATTTCTCTCATAGTACCTTTTGTGTGATATTATAATGATCTGTTACTATATCTCTTTCCCACCTAAGCCATGGACTTCTTGAAGAAAAGAATCATGTGTTCTACTCACCTTTGTTTTTCCAATACATGTCAACAGCCTGGTCAAGAAAAGCCTTTGAATGAATTAATAAAAAACTAATATCTCTCAGACTATTAGATTTGCAAAGGTTAGAACATTCTCCAGTTCTTCTATTTGAAAAAAACGTTACCTGTGGTTGGTAGTTTCTGACATGGGTCCTAATGATCCTTGCCTCCTGATCTTCACACCCTTGTGTGATCATCTCCCCTTGAGTGTGAGCCACACCATGTGACTTGCTTCCATAAACAGTAGAATAAGAAAAAAGTGATAGGATGTCCCTTTTAAGATTGTTTTATAAAAGAATGTGAATTATATCTGTTGCTTTCTCTCTGGCCCTCTAGGCTGCCGGCTGTAATGAAGCTAGCTGCTATATGGAGAGGCCCATGTGGGAAGAATCTGAAGGCAGCCTTTGGTCAACAGCCAAAGAAATAAGGCCCTCAGTCCAACAGCTCACAAGAAACTACATCCTGCCAATAACAGCATGAGTAAGCTTGAAAGCAGATCCTTTCCCAATAAAGCCTTGAGATGGGGCCACAGTCTCTACTGACCTCTTGATCGCAGTCTATGAAAGACCCTGAGGCAGAGGATCACAGCTCAGCCACACCTGGATTTTGATGTACAGAAACTGTGAAATAATAAATGTGGTTGGTTCAAACTACTACATTTTGGGCAATCATATGCACAGCAATAGATCATTAATGCATCATGTTATGAGAGTTTAAGCTTTTTGAGTTAGTTTTGCACATTTACATACATGCAAACACATATACACACCTTAGCAATCTCATTACTTTTCATGATTTAGACAGACTTAGCACAATCTAGATATATATTGCTGAAATAAGGCATGTCCTCATTTGTTAAAATGAATTGGATACTCTTAGAAATTAAAATAGAGCCTGGATATAAAATAACCTTCATGTCACACAAGCATTAGAACGCAGATGCTTATGAAATTCTAATACTAACTAAAGAGAGAATTTCTGAAAATCAAATAATTTTTTTAAAGAAATCAGTTTATATTTAACCAGGTGCTTGTAAACTCACATGATATCCAGTCTCAAATCTTGATTGGGATCCTTTTCAGGGTTTGGCTGGTCTCAGGCATTGAAAAAGAGTTATATTCTGAAGATCGTACAATGCACAATCATAACATCTTTTAATAACAGCATTGCAGGGCTGATTCAATTTATTCCAGAACGATCTAATGGCATTTATTCTTATTGTCATCACCTATGGGTAGTGGCAATATTTTGTTCTACCTCTCAAAATGCCCAGGGATAATATTTAGTATGTTCAATTAAGGGGATTCAAGAGCCATTAACTTGGCATCTCTGAAAAGTCATAAAAATAACCAGAGAAATAACAGAAATATTCAAACAGTACAAAGAGAAGGTAAAGTGTCAGTGAAACTTTCCCGACACAGTATGCTTTAAGGACGTGTTTATTTTAACGATCCTATATGATTTTATCTCTAACTCAAAATCTTAAGTTGAAGTAGAGGTGAGAAATGGAGCTTGAAACCATATAGAATATGATTATCAAGCCAAATACTTCAAGAGGGTCAAACTCACTGATTTCTTCTCAGAGCATGAAGCAGAGACCACGACGAGGTATGAAGTGAGATGTTAACAACAGCACAGTAACAGCAGCACAACAATGGGATTTTCTTACCAAAGGGCAAAGGAATGAAATTGGTAAAGCCAGGACAATAAATACATCAAAGAAATGAATCAAAAACATAGTGCATCTTATTTGAACTTATTACATAGCTTATCACCACAGACCAAAGTTCATATTTCATGTACCTCTCATAAAACATGAGAAAATGTAATAGTCTTACATGTGCAATAGGATAATCCCATAACAGTAAATGTAGTGGAAATATAAAATAATGACACTGTTGATGTGTGTATATTTGAGTGTATATCTTTTAATTTAAAAGAACTTACAACTTCAAATGAGTGCTGTTGCTTTTCCTTTTGAAGAAACCATGGATATTCTAGTGGTGGCAAGAGTGCTTCAGTGATTCTGAGAATTCTTTCTTAAACACCCTTCAGAGACAGTTGGCAAGGAATTCACAAAAGTCAAGTGCTCACAGAGAGGCAGGTAACCCAACCAATTTTTGCAGATTGGCTGAAGTAAGGCCAGTGTGATGCAACCAGATGCACTGGAGAGAACATGCATCACATATAAAGGACAACCTCCTCTCAGCTCTGACCAACCGCTTCCACAAGGACCCTCTGTTATCAGGCCTTCCTTTTCAAGAGAAACTGGAGATCTTTATTTGATGTAAATTTCCCAGATTTTTATGTTGGTAATTAATTAAAATGCAAAATGTTTTGCAGACTAAAATGTTCAAGCAAAACAAAACATGTCTGTGAATCAGATTCAGCCTAGGATAACTGACTTAAGATCATTTATTCCAAAGGAAACCGGACGCTTGGTTAGAAACAGTGGCTGCCTGTCAGAAAAGAATGGATTAGGGGAAAGATGCAATGCTGATAACATTTTAGTGAAAAGCGTGTGGAAAATAAATGTAGGAACAGAGCAGAATAAAAAATAATGAGGGACATTTTTAAGGCCAACAACCTAAGATTAGAGAAATACCAAACAGAATATCTGCATTTAAGAGGAAGAGTTACACAACAGAAAAAAAAAAACGAGGGTAAGGCTAAGGTAGCAATATTTGAAATAACCCTTAAATAGGGTGTAGTCCCCTTATACAGCTTCCTAAAAAAGACTATTAGACTAAGTAACTTACACATTTATTCTGCTGTTTGGACAGAACTCTCTTGTGAAATTGCATTAGAGTTGCTTGTTTGTGAATGACAGCTTTCGATAAGGAATACAAATTTCATGAAATGAATAAAAACAATTATTAAAATGATCTTATTATTTCAGCTTTGCATCAATATTGTCTGTTAGCAGAATAGTTAATGAGGTGGACCACAGAGGAAGATTTTAATTCCCTCAAAAACATCTGCTACAAATGCCATTGGGATTTTGATAGGGTTTCCATTGAATCGGTAGATAACTTTGATCAGCATCGTCATGTTAAGACTATCAAGTTTTCCAATCCAAGAACATGGGATGTTTGTCCATTTATTTATGTCTGCTTTAATTTCTTTCAGCAAGATTTTGCAGTTTTCAGCATAGAACTCTTTCACCTGCTTGGTTACATTTATTTTTAAGTATTTTACTCTTTATTAGTGTACTGTAATTGGATTGTTTTCTTAATTTTTTTTTTTTTTGGCTTGCTAATTGTTAGTGTCTAGAAACCCAAGTAATTTTGTGTGTTGATTTTGTATCTTGCAAATTTCCTGAATTCATTTGTTTGTTCTAATAGGTTTTCTTGGTTGTTTGTTTTGTGTGGAATCTTTAGGATTTTCTACACATATGACCATGTCATCTGTGAACAGGAATATTTTTACTTCTGCCTTTCCCTTTAGGTGAATTTTTACTTCTTTTTCTTTCCTAATTGTTCTGGTTAGCCCTTCCAGGTGAATTTTACTTCTTTTTCTTTTCTAATTGTACGGGTTAGCCCCTCCAAGGCTATGTAGAATACAAGCGGGAAAAACCAACATCCTTTTCCTGTTCCAGATCACAGGATGAAAGTTTTCATCCTTCACCATTAAGTATGACATTTGCTGTGGGTTTTTCATATATGGACTTTATCATGTCGAGGAACTTTTCTTTTATTCCCAGTTTATTTAGTATTTTTATCATGAAAGAGTGTTGAATTCTCTCAAATACTTTTTATTCCTCTATTGAGATGATCCTTTTTTCCTTCCATTCTATTAATGTCTTATATCACACCAATTAATTTCTGCCTGTTGAAACTTTCTTGCAATCAGGAATAAATTCCACGTACTCATGGTTTATAAGCCACTTGGTATGCTGTTGAATTTGATTCACTACTATTTTGTTGAGGATTTTTGCATCAATATTCATAAGAGGTATTGGTCTAATCGTTTTCTTTTAGATCTTTATCTAGCTTTGGTCTCAGGGTAATGTTGGCCTTAATGAGTGAGTTTAGGAGTATTTTCTCATCTTCACTTTTTTAGAAGAGTTTGAGAAACAGTGGTGTTAGTTCTTAAATGTTTGGTAACTTTACTACTGAACCATCTGCACCAGGGCTTGCTTTCTTGGGAGGTGTTGAATGTTGATTTAGTCTATTTGTTAGATATAAGTCTATTCAGGTTTTCGATTAATCGTGATTTAGTCTTGGTAGGTTGTGTGTTTCTAGAAATTTGTCTTTTTCATCTAGGTTATCCAATTTGCTGGTGTACAACTATCCATAGTATTCTTTTATAATTATTTTATTTCTGTAAAGTCTGTAGTAACATCTCCATTTTCATTTCTGATTTAGTAATTAGAGTCTTCCCTCTTTTTTCCCAGACAATCTAACTAACGGTTTGTTGATTTTCTTGAGTTTTTCCTGGAATAAACTTCTGGTTTTGATTTTCTATTATCTATTTCACCTCTGCTATAATCCTTATTTCTTTCCTTCTGCTTCGTTTAGGTTTAGTTTGTTTTTCTTTTTCTACCTCCTTAAGATGTAAGTTTAGATTACTGATTTGACACCTTTCTTCTTGTTCATATACACATTTCTAGCTATAACTTTCCTATTTATCACTGCTTTCACTGTATCCCATAAGTTTTGGTATGTTCTGTTTTTGTTTTCATTTGTCTCAAGGTATTTCCTAACTTACTTTGTGATTTCTTCTTTGACTGATTGGTTGTTTCCATGTGTTGTTTAATTTCTACTTGTGTATTTTCAGTGTTTATTCTGTTATTTTCAGATTCATTCCAATATTCTTAGAATAGATACTTCGTATAATTTAAATATTTTCAAATTTTTAAAGACTTGTTTTGTGGACTACGGTATGGTCTAAACTGAAGATTGTTCAGCATGCACTTGAGAAAAATGTCAGATATTATGAGATAAAGTTTTCTATACATATATCTGTCAGGTCCAATTAGTTTATAGTGTTATTTAAAGCCTCTACTTCCTTATTGATCTCCTGTCTAGATGTTCTATCCATTATTGGAATTGGAGTATTCAAGTCTCCAAATATTATTATAGAAATATATATTTCTCCCTTCAATTCTGGCAATATGTGCTTCATATATTTGGAGCCTCTGAAGTTTTGTTCATGTATGTTTATAATTTCCATGTCTTCTTAGTTTATTGATCTTTTTATCAACATATAATATGCTTACTTGTATCCTGTAAGAATTTTTAACTTAGTCCTTTTTTTCAATAAGTGTAGTCAACTTCACGTTCTTTGGTTACAGTTTGCATGAAATATGTTTTCCCATTTGTTCACTTTCAACATATTTGAGTCTTTAGAACTAAAATGAGTTACTTGTAGGCAGTATATAGTTGGATTTTTTAAAAGATTTGTCTGACTAATCCTTGCCGATGATTGGAGATTTTAATTCATATCCATTTAATGCAATTACTGATAATAAGAATTTTCTTATAACATCTTGCTATTTGTTTTCTGTACGTTATGTAGATCTTTTTGTCCCTCATTTCTTCTATTACTTCCTTCATTGATATTCAGTTTAGTTTAGTTTTGTTAGTGACATGTTTAGTTTTGCTCTCATTTTCTTGATTGTATATTCTATAGATACTTTTTGATGAGAAACGGAAATTCTACAAAACATGTTAAAGTTACATGAATCTAATTTGAATTGATACCAACTTAACTTCAAAGACAAACAAAAGATGTTCTCCTGTGCCCCCATTTATGTTACTGATGTCGAAAATTACATCTCTACACATTTATGCCCAATAACATAGTGTTATTATTATTTTTAATGAATTTGACATTTAAATCCTGTAGAAAATTTAAATTGGAGCTAAAACCCAAAGTTATAACAAATACTAGCCTCTATATTTGCCTTCATTTTTACCTTTACCACAGAACTTGATGTCTTCACATGAATTTGAGTTACCATCTAGTGCCCTTTTGTTTCAACTTGTAGGATTTCCTTTAGCTTTTCCTATAGGGCATGTCTAGTGGTGATGAACTACCTTAGCCTTTGTTTATCTAGAGATAGTTTAATTTTTCTCTCATTTTAAAGGGACATTTTTGCCAGATGTAGAATTTTTAGTTGACCTATTTTTTTCTTTCAGCACTTTAAATATATAATCCTACTGCCTTCCAGCCCCCAAAGTGGAAGATAAAAAAATCTGATATTATTGGCAATCCCTTTATTGGGGTGGCTCATTTCTCTCCTGCTGCTTTCAAGATTCTTTGTCTTTGGTTTTTGGCAGTTTGCTTATACAGTCATGCACCACATAACAACATTCCAGTCAACAACAGACCACACATATGACAGTGGTCCCAGAAGATTTTAATGGAGATGAAAATTCCTATCATCGAGTGACCTTTTAGCTGTAGTAACATCGGAGCAGAATGCACTACTCACGTGTTTGTGGTGATGCCGGTGTAATTAAAACTTCAGCTCCTTCAGGAAGTATTCCAAACAAAAGCATTTTTCTCATAGGAGAGGACAGCTCTATGCATGTTATTGCCCCTGAAGACCTTCAAGTGGGACAAGATGTGAAGGTGGAAGACAGTGATATTGGCGATCCTGACTCTGTGTAGGCCTTGGCTAATGTGTGCGTTTATGTCTTAGTTTTTAACACAAAAGTTTAAAAAGTAAAAGAATACAAAAATTTAAACATAGGAAAAGCTTATAGAATAAAGATACAAAGAAAGAAATTACTTTTGTACAGCTGTACAATGTGTTTGCGTTTTAAGCTGTGTTTTTACAAACGACTCAAAAGTTAAAAAAATAAAAAGTTTATAAAGTGAAAAAGCTTCAGTAAGCTAAGGTTAATTTATTACTGAAGAAAGAAAAATTTTTTTTTATAAATTTAGTGTAGCCTAAGTATACAGTGTTCATAAAGTCTACGGTAGTGTTCAGTAATGTTCTAGGCCTTCACAGTCACGCCCTGACTGGCCCAGAGCAACTTCCAGTCCTGCAACCTCAATTTATGGTAATCACCCTATACATGTATAGCATTCTCAACATTTTATACTGTATTTTTACTGTAAGTCTTTATGTTTAGATGTATTTAGATACAAAAATACTTACTATTGTGTAACAATTGTCTACAATATTCGGTACAGTAATGTGCTGTATAGTTTTATAGCATAGGAGCAACAGGCTATACCATATAGCCTAGATGTGCAGTAGGCTATACCACCTAGGTCTGTGTATCTATACTCTACGATCTTCTTATGACAAAATCACCAAATGATGAATTTCTCAGAACATATTATCATTCTTAAGGGACGCATGACTGTAATAGATCTCAACGTGGATCTCTGAATTTATCCTACTTGAAGTCCACTGAGCTTCTTGAATTTGTAGATTTATGTCTTTCCTCAAATTTATAAAGTTTTTAGCTATTATTTTTTCAAATAATCTTTCTGCTCCTTTCTCTCTCTCTTCTTCTTCTGGGACTTCAAACATGGCGTGGTCAGCTTGAAGGCGTCACATACATCACTTGGGCTTTGTTCATGATTCTCCAGTGTTTTGTCTTTCTGTTCCTCAGACTCATTCACATCAATTTTCCTATCTTCAAGTTTTCTAATTCTTTCTTCTGACTGCTTAAATTTTCTGTTAAAATCTCTAGTTAATATTTTATTTCATTTATTGTACTTTTAAGCTCCAGAAATTCTGTTAGGCTACTTTTTTTTTGCTTAAAGATTGGCACCTGAGCTAACAACTGCTGCCAATCTTCTTCTTCTTCTTCTTTTTTTAATTCTTCTCCCCAAAGGCCCCCAGTATGTAGTTGTAGTTGTGAGTGCCTCTGATGGTGCTATGTGGGATGCCCCCTCAGCATGGCCTGATGAGTGGGTCCCATGTCTGCCCCCAGGAACTGAACTGGCCAAACCCTGGGCCACCAAAGCAGAGCGCTTGAACTTAACCACTTTGCCACAGGGCCAGCCCCTAGGTTACTTTTGATAATTTCTATCTCTATTGTATTCTTACTTTGTTCATATGTCTCCCTCGTTTTCTTTACTTCTTTGTCCACATTTTTCCTTAGCTGTTTTATAATATATAGGACAAATGGTTAAAGATCTCTGTCAATTCAATCAGATGTCTGGGCTTCTTCAAGGATGGTTTCTGTCAACTTATTTTGTTCCTTTGTATTAGCTGTGTTTTCTTGTTTCTTTGTATGCCTTATTAATTTTCTTGAAAATTGGGCATTTGATTCTTGCAATGTGCTAACTATGGAAACCAGATTTCCCCCTTCATCAGGGTTTGAATTTTTTGTTTTGTTTTCACTATTAAAGTCTATGTTAGTCCTTCTATTTTGAGACTTTGCCAATTTTCTGTTTGTTTGTTTTTGATGAATAAGACTGTCACTGAGCTAACATCTGTGTCAGTCTATTTTGTATGTGGGATGCTGACAAAGCATGGTTTGATGAGCATTGTATAGGTCCACGCCCAGGATCCAAATCTGTGAACTCTGGGCAGCCAAGCAGAGCGTGTGAACTTAACCACTGCGCCACCAGGCTGGCCCCCATTTTTTTTTTTGAGGAAGATTAGCCCTGAGCTAACTGTTGCCAATCCTCCTCTCCTTCTTGCTGAGGAGGAATGACCCTGAGCCAACATCCATGCCCATCTTCCTCTACTTTACATGTGGGACGCCTGCCACAGCATGGCCTGACAAGTGGTGCGTAGGTCCGCACCCAAGGATCCAAACTGGCAAACCCTGGGCCGCTGAAGCGGAATGTGCGAACTTAAGTGCTGTGACACTGGGCTGGCCTCCCGTATATTTTTTTTTGTGAAGATTATTACTGATCAAGCATGATCACTGAAATCTCTATTCCTTTAGTTCATGTTCAGCCAGTGTAAGGACAGAGGTTTCTTTAGTATCAGGAGTTGAAATAAAGTAAAACAAACAAACAAGCAAAAAACTACCACAAAGAAAAAAGAACAGCAAGCTTTCCCATTCTTTGCAGACCAGCCCTGTGTTGGGGTCTTCCTTCACCCTTTAGCTAAGCTTGATCTGATTCTAGGAATCAGTCCAAGGTAAAAACTGGTCTTCTCAGTATTTCTCTGAGCATATGTACCTGGGCCTTGTGTCTTTCCATATTCCTTCCTCTACAGAGCTGTTTTTGAATGTCCTAATTTCTCAAAGAGAAACAGAAATTCTCTCTTCCAGCTTCTCCTCTGGGCATTTGATGGCCTTTTGTATATCTTCACCTCAAGTCTCTTCTCCCTGGCACCTGTGGCCACCTTATCATTTTTATGAGCAGTGCCTGCCACTTTTCCTTTCTGTTTTCTGAGTTATACAGACCAGAGTTGATCCCCTTGCTTCAGTTCTTTAGGTATCCTGCTGTCCAGTTAGAACACACTTCTACAATAATTTTCAAATAAAATCTCTTCCGTTCTCTCCAGTTCAAGGGGGGATAACAGGAGCCAGCTGCTGCCACCAAGGACCAATATTAGCACTGCACTAAGGAGGGGGTAGAGCAAATTGAATAAAAATTCCACAAAACTTTCTACTTCGAAAACTACTTTTTCTTGATTGGGTATTTGCTTGGATGCTGTAAACCTCTGATTGTTTTCCAAACCTCTAATAAATTTGGTTTAAATAGCTTCTGGTTGTTCCTTTGATGTGTCTGTTAGGGAAACAAGAGCTTGGAGTTTTCTAGTCCACTATTTTGCTGACATTACTCCCTTATTGCATCCATTTTTGAATCTATTATTTAGAAATTTGCTTTGATTGGTGGATAATAACATGCCAAAATTATTATTTTTTGACTGCTAGTGACACTCCACACATTCCATGACTTTATCAAGGAGGTATGTTTTCTATTTTGTAAGTATTTTGTTTATTGAATTTGCCACTATATGTATTAAAATTTCTCTATTAAATTTGGATATGTTTTACAGGATTAAAATATTAATCATTCTTATTATATTTTCTTTTATTGTTTTAAGCTTTTATGAATGAGGATAGTTTTATTGTCTGAAATTTATGATAGAAACAAATGATTAATAACGAATTATATCTTAGCAGAAATTTGTTATTCTGAGAGTCTATATTTTTAGGCAATAATTTCAGGCTATAATATATAGGTTTTCAAGTTTTCTTTTTTCATCCTAGAGCCTATTAAACATTGCATTTGTCTCTCTGTTCCTATTTCTTCCATTCTTTTACTGAAAAGGTATAGAAATCTATTTGTAAAGAGTGGGAGTACATTTGCATGTTTATTGTTTTCTCCTCTCCATTGATTACAAATGGATGGATTGCTTTTGTGCAAACAGCACAGGCTCTTGCCAAGGCTGATAACTTACATTACTCAGTAAGACTGTTCTGGGCAAGGTTTGTTTCCTCGCATGTGAGCTTCCTGATTTGATTACTCTTTTTGACATCTGGAGATGTCAGGAGAGTTAGGAGATTTTGAAACTGCAACCCCAAACATTTTATTCATTAAGATAATGCTCATGTGAATATATATTAACTTTTCATAGAGCCAATTTCTACTGTTATTTGGGTAAACAAAGAGGACACTTTGGAGATCCTAAGGAATTTGAATTGTTTATAATCTTGAAGTCTTCTTGAATCAGAAGATTTTGGAAGAGAAGAGGAACAAACAATCGGAATGCTTTTATCATGTTAGTTTTGGTCAAACCTACTGCACATACACACACCGAGGGTTTTAGAGAGTGGAGAACAAGATAGAGTGAGGTAGGTGGATAATACTGAGTTTGCGCCTGATCAGAAATAAATATTCTCAAAGTATTATTCTTGCAATCATCTTAATGATGTAAAGCTTTCTAGGCTTATACTTTATTTATTTTGTGTTTTGATGAGAAGTTCTTCTCTCTTCTTCATCAGCCTGCACTTCTCCAACTCCACCATCAAACCCCCAAGACTAAGATATGAAACACCTTCAACAAAAGTGAACTCATATCACCTACTGAAGAGTATAACATACTAGACATCTAATATGCGCTTCATAAATATTAGTTTTTGAATTGAAGTGCAGATGGGTGTGAACAAGTGAGCAATTAAGGCTTATGGTAGACTTCTTCAATAATGTTATATTAATACTTATATCTACATTTTTAAAAAATGCATTTTAAATAATGCAGTTTACAACTCATTTTGATATACATCATATCATTTTCATTCTCACAATAGCTCTGTGGAATAGATGATAATTGTTTTGTTATTACTCTTACTTATGTGAATTTTGGTATTTGATGAACATTTAGCAGGTAATAAATCATAGAGGCAGGCCTCAAACCATACCTTCTAACTCTAAATCCAGAATTTTTTCAAAACAGCGTAGGTGCCTGATAGAAGATGTTATACAGACAATCTGAGTCAGAAAGTTTGCCCACAAATATTGGAAGTAAACTGTGGCTACAATAATCAAACATTTCTATAAAAATTTCTATTCTATATCCCTGCCATATTTGATAGGTTTTGAGCAGCAAAGGTTTTTGCCATTAGCCAAAATAGCAGAGGGCAGTGGGCTGGATAAGATAAAGAAAAACTGAGCTCTAATATTTTGATCAAAATTTAGACCTTTTGTAACCAAGATGTGTGTCATTTCTGACAAAATGAAAATGAGCTTTGTAATAAGACAAATGGCATGTTGGAAACATTTGTGATGCCCAAGTGGAAGTGGCAGCAGATTTTGTAACCCAGTTTGGAAAGTCACAAATTTCTTCTAACGATGTTTTCTGTGAAAGTGACAAAACTACATAAACTTAAAGAAAAACACAGAAATTTAGAAATTTTCCTTAAGGAGAGAAAAGAAAAAAGCAGAATCAAAGTTTTACAAAAGCATGTACACAGTTTTCCCCGAGTAATATGCATATATGATATAACTCTGATCTCTCAAGATGCAATTATTTCTGTATTTGTTTAATGTTTAAACATATTTGTTATTCTGACTTCCAATTTTTAAAACTTGCAGACCCCTGACAGTCATATCTAACACCTTTCAGTTTAGATGCTTACACATGTTAAGAATATTTATTCATTCCAGATTCAATGAAAACCTAATAAAAATCTGATAAATCATGTCAAACCTCCCATTATCCATCGCCACAAAATCGCATAACCTCATTAGACATGTTTAAAGGTTAATCATTGATATTCTGTCTACTTTAAAATAAGAATTAACAGTTACAATACAAATGATTTTCATAAAAATAAGAATATTTCATATGTAAACTTTATCCTTTTTCAAATACTTTTGTATCTATCTAACTCAGCTCCACAAACCAGAAAATAGATCTCAATTTTCATTTGACACACACAAAAACCAAGGTTGGGAAAGGGAGCCAAGTTCATGGCAAAGCTAACACACATACATCCTGATATCAAGTTCAGTGTACAGTGATTAACTTATGCATAAGCTATTAGAATGGCAAAAAAAAGAAAGAAAGAAAGAAACAGGAGGAGGAAAATATTGATAGTACCAAATGCTGGAATGGATGAAATGATGGTGAAAATTAATTGGAACTCTCATAAATTACTGATGAGAAAGAAAAATGTTACAGCCATTCAGGAAAACAGATGGCACTTTCTTATGATATTTGACATTCAGTTACCATATGACCCACCAAGCCCTCTCCTTGGTATGTACCCAAGAGAAATTACAACTTACATTTACCCAAAAACTCGTACATGAATTCTCATAGCAGGTCTATTTAAAATCATCTTAATTTGGAAATAACCTAAGTGACTTTCATTGTTTAAAGGATAAACTGTGGTGCATGTATACAATGGAGTACCACCAAGGAACGACATAAGAACAGACTACTGTTGTATACAATTTAATTGAATCTCAGAGACATTATGTTGAGTGAAAGAAGTCAGTTTCAAAAAGTTACCTGCTGTATGTTAACGTTTATGTGGCGGTCTCAAAAAGATTCACTCATGTGACAGAAAACAGATCCATAGTTTTCAGGGGATATGAGTGGGAGGTGTAGTGCGACTATTAAGGGATATCATGAGGGAGTTTTTGAGGTGATGAATACGTTTTGGTTCCTGATTGTGGTGGAGTTTCTAAGAATCTATGGGTGTGTTAAAATATATAAAAATATTCTGTTTACCATAGGATAATTTTAAAACTAAAATTAAAAAATAAACATTTTTTTAAAAACCTGTATATAGGTGATGTAGGGCAAGGCAAATTTAATGACTATCTAATATCCTTTGCCAGAGTAAATGACATCCAGGGTATAAATAACAGAAAAATAAAGATTTTTTTCATATTTGGAATATTTGCTTTAAAAAAACATGTAAAGGAAGATTACCTCAGTGACATACTCAGAGAAGCATTGTTTTCAATCACAGCCAATATTTTCCTGATGTATGATTCCACGTGCATCTTTTTCACTTAGATGGCAATCAAAGTAGGTGTCATATATTCAAAATAACCCACATCTGGAGGGCTATGTTCTTTACTTTTTGAAAATCCATAGTTGGTCAGTTTTAAGAGAATTTTGTATTGTCATTGATGCTGGGGGATAAGCTAGAAATAATATTCTCAAGGAAGCTGGTTCAAAATAATGGTAGAAATGCTTTGAAAGATTGTGGACTGATTAAAGAGGAATTATTCTCTCTTCTCCCTTCTAGGATTCCGAAATTCACAGCAGGTGCCCATAAATATTGAAGACAGACTCATGAATTCCTCAGGGGCTTCCATTCACAGTACTCTATTATTTCTGATTAACATGCTAATGATGAGTGATCTAATTCAATAGTAATATGTTAACATTCAGAAAGCAAGCTGATAATATTCTGTGGATAAATTCAGATTTCATTTAAACTGTTTCCTTTTTATCACCTTATTTTGGGTCAACAAATTCAGATGAAATTTGTATCATTTGTGGCTTTTGAAATGTAGTTTTTAAACACAAATAATTTGGGTGAAGAAAATCTGCATAATAATATTAGAGATCAATATGATAAATATTTAATGAATAGATTTACTAATATATGATAGAAAGGAATCTCCTCCCCCAAAAGGAAACCTGTGTAGATTTAACAGCTTTATAAAGATATTCAAATACCAGCTGGGTAACCTATGGTGGACAGATTTCAGGGGAGCTTCCAGACTAAGATGGACTAGGAAGAAAAACCCGGCCACCCACTTCAGAAAAAATTGGCATGACAACCCTATGAATAACAGCAGAGTACTGTCTGATATAGGATCAGAAAATGAGAGGATGGCACAAAAAGACCGACCATAGTTCTGCTGTGCTGTACACAGGGTGGCTAGGGCTCAGAATTGACTTGAGGGTACTAACATAATTTATATGCCATGTAATTTACCTGTTTTAAATGTACAATGGATTTTAGCTTATTTTCAGACTTGTGTCAACATATCTACAATCTAATTTTAGAACATTTACAGTACTCCAAAATGTAATATCATGCCCATTTGCAGTTACTCGTCATTTCCTACTCCAAATCCCACCCTGAGGAAATAAATAATTTATTTTCTACCTCTATAGATTTGCCTATTCTGGACATTTCATAGAAATGGAATCATACAATATCTGGTCTTTTAGGACCGGCTTCTTTGACTTATCATAATGTTTTTGAAGTTCATTCATGTTGTAGAATGTATCAGAACTTCATCCTTACTTATGGCCTCGTAATATTCCAAGAATATATGTACCACATTGTATTTATCCACTTAGCAGTTGATGAACATCTGAGTTTTCCCGTAGCCATCTATTTTTAAACATGCTGCTATAAACACACATGCACATGTGTTTTGTGTGAAATATATTTTCACCTTCTTGGGTAAGAACTTAGGAAGGGAATTGCTGGGTCTTTACTGTAATTGTATGTTTAACATTTTGGGAAAATATCAATCTGTTTACGAATGCACCATTGATAATAGTACCATTTTACATATCTATCAGCAAATTCTAAGGATTACAATTTCTCTGCATCTCTTCAACACTTATTATTTTCTACTTTTTAAAAAAATTTATAGCCATCCTAGTGGATGTGAAGTGGTATCACATTGTGAATTTGATTTACAATTATCTAATAACTAGTCATGTTTTATACTATTTCATGTGCTTATTGGCCATTCATACATTGAATGCCTTTGCCCATTTTTAAATTGTGTTATATGTTTGTATATTATTAAGTTATAAGCATTCTGTACATATTCTGGATATAAGTCCCTTGTTAGATAAATGATTTCCAAATATTTTCTCCCAGTTTCTTGCTTGACTTTTTACTTTCTCATGGTACACTTTGGAGCACAAGAGTTTTTAATTTTGATGATCAAGAAAAGTGAGATGCACACAGAAAATGTACATTATTAGGGTCACGCAAACCCTAGTTTTTATTGTAAGTTTATATTAGGTTGAATTGCATACACAAATATCTCTTCTTTAACATAAATTGTGTGCTGAGCTAAAATGTAGTGCATAAGCAGTCTGAGTTGCTGTTGATATAGACGTGGAAATGATGAGGTTTTTAGTTAAGCTTTCTGGCAGTTGTAGTTGGTGTCTATATAACTGTGAATCCATCTTATTATTACTCCTACAATCAGGAGATGGGGGAGAAAAGGGATGTGGAAATATTTACAGCTCTTCCAGTATTCCAGTTCTTTCTCTTCTAGGCACGTGGTAATATTACACTCCCTCATCCTTCCAAAGCTTTGCTCATGTCTTGTCAGCAGAAGCAACAACAGCATTTCAACTGTTTGTAGACATAGACAGTGATTGTCATTTATAGTTCCTTTTGCCATGGAGACATGCAATGTTCCAGAGAAAGGCTGCCCTAACAGACTGGGTTCTGGAACAAAGATGACAGAGAGAGAGCACTCAGCTCACTTTCAGAGGATATGATATATGAGTAAGAAATAACCCTTTGTTGTTTGAAGAAACAAATTTCATAGTTCATTCTTGCAGCAAAACCTAGCTTCCCTGACTTGGCAATTGCAAATCTATTAAGCACACATCTCCCAAGGCCATGAATCATATATTTTCTTACTATTAAATCAGCATTTTATCTCCATTTAACAAATAAGAAAACTGACTTCTTACAGGTTACAGTACCTGGGGAATTTAGTAAATTCTCTTAAGCCTCAGCGTTGGAATCCAAATCCAATTCTGTCTGAATTCAAAGCTCACGCTCATTCCACAAAACTCTGCTTTCTGGACCCATGAGTACTTATTAAAAAAACAGAATTATCAGAATTGGAAATTCAAGTGATATTACTAGGTTTGGTTTTATCCATCTTCATCTCCTAAAATAAAACCTCTGTTACAAATTCTATAACTAATTTGGATCCAGATATTTAAAAACTGAGTTTAACAAACAATATACTAGAGTAATGAACCTTATCCAGACAAAAAAAGAAATAAAAGTTGTGTTTTGCTGTGTTTCTTAACAAAAAAGTATTCGATTTAAATTCAAAACACATGAAAGTAAAAAGAATATTTGACTGAATATTATATTTGAAAACAGTTATACTGTCTCAAACAAATTTTTAAAAAGCATAAAAATTTAGAAGTCAGAGACCTCCATGAGGAATTAGGGACACTTGGAGTTCATATGGATATAGAAAGCAAACCAGAGAGAACAGGAAATCAAGTACACTTTAGACACTGAGGCAAAATCTTTTGCCACAAGAGATAACTGCAGGATCCATGACATCCATCTAATTATGCATTGTGATGTGATGGAATAAAATTTATCATCAAATTCTGTTATCTGCATCATGAGACTTTACTGTATCAAGAAATAGGTTACAGGATTTGTGGTGTTTTTGTTTGTTTTTACTTATTTGTTTTACATAAATTGGAGGAAGAAGCTATGTGGCTATCTGTTCAGGTATAAATTCAATGATCAAGCTATGTGGGAAAAGAGTGAAACGTTCTGTGTGCGCACGTCTGTGTGTGTGCATGTGTGTTTTCTTTGATATACACTCACACAGACAGAGGGGAAGAGTACAAATCTAAAACTGCTACTTAAGGCATGCATTTAGGGGTGGAACAGATGTGAGAAGTTAGGTGAGAAGTTAGGTGGGAGCAGTCAACTGAATCCCATTATTTCACAGTTAAGGAGAAGCATAGGACAGGGGAAGAACATGGATTTGGGAGCCAGGCTTACTCATTTTGAATCCCTTTTTTCTTTAAATTCATCTGGCAAAGTATTTAACCTCCTCTGAGAGTCTGTTGTGCAAATTAAAAGAGTTTGTCTTCTAATGTGTCTAGTGTAATGCCTAGCACACACACATTCACACACACACTTTAGCAACAAGGATTATTATTATAAATGAGAGGACAGTCACACTGAGAGTTTCCTTTCCTCTCTCATAAAATATGATAGAAATATTCTGTTGGTTGTAATGAATACCTTGAGAAGTATGTGTAAAATGGCAGATAGTTACTTTCACTTTAGGAACACATGTACACAGAATGCTTTAACTTTTTTCCACATGGCTTGATCATTGAATTTATACTTATCTCACAGATGGCCACATAGCTGCTTCTTCCAATTTATGCAACACGAATGTTGTTCCTTTTATAAAACAACAAAGGAAAATCATTTCCAAGGGTCATATTAAACTCTATATTAGAGGAAAATCAAGTTACAATTTTTCTTGGTTTATTGTTAAATTCAAATTTTCTGATGAAACTAAACAATACAAACACTAGTGTGCCTTCTTAGATTAATCTTGCCATTGAGAGTTTTATACAAATTTGGCCCTGGTGTTCTATTCTTCTTTCATTTCATGCTAACATCTGGTCTGAACTTTTAATCCTACCAGCTATGTTTATTTACCTTTCTTGTGTATGAATCACACATTGGCCTCTGGATGCAAGGATTTGTTGTCCTCTACCCTCTGTGCTTGTAAAACTCTCATGTGTTTCTGTCCTTTACCTGTTCACTAACTATGTCTTATTCCCTAACTAGGGAGGGTGCAAGCAACAGCACAGACACAGGCACCATTGTATCCTCCAAAGATTGTAGCACAAACCTGCATAACTTGCATGATAAAGATATGCTTTGATATAATTTAATTTCATTTTTGGACAGGGATTCATATATGCTGGAGAGAATAAGGAGTTTTTAATCAGAAAGAACTGGGTTTGAATCCTAGCTCTGCCACATATTAGATGTGTGATTGTGAAGAGAGTTGTGTAAGCCTCTCTTTACTGATCTGTAAAATGGGGATACTAGAATTTAGCTCAACTGGTTGTTATGAGGATTAAAACAAGATATTTTAGAGCACCTCATATTTAAATTGCCACTCTGATTTTACATTTTGCAGATGAAGGAAGAAGGCTCATGTAAAGTGATTTGGTCAAGGTCACACAGCTTGCCAATTACAAAGTCAGAAGATGTAATATCTAATCGCCTTTATAGGATTACATCACATCTTACTATTCAATTCATATAATCCTGCAGCTTTTCCTCATGTGAAAGCCAATCTATTTTGTGCTTCACGTTAAAGTTTATTCATAGTCTGGTTCTAAAGTTTCTAATTTGGTTCTACAGATTTTAAAGAACCCTTATTTTAAGATTGTTAGTTATTTAACACATTCTGTTCACAAGATTTAATTAATATCTTAGGTGCCAGAATATGTGATTTGGATTACACTTCATTGTCGTAAGGTGACCAAATATCCTATGGTCAAAAACATGACACTTTTGATAGTGAAAGATGGTAGGACAAGTACTAAGCCAGATAGAATGCCAGGACAACAAGTGCAAAATGGAACTGGCTAGAGCAAACTAGGATATATAGTTACCCTATTTACAGAATAAAAAGAAAATCTAGGAGCTCGCCCAGTGGTGTAGTGGTTAAGTTTATGTGCTCTACCCCAGCCACCTGGGGTTCACAGATTCGTATCCCGGGCATGGACCGACCACCATTCGTCAAGCCACACTGCAGTGGCATTCCACATAAAATACAAGAAGACTGGCACAGATGTTAGCTCAGCAAAACTCTTCCTCACACATACACACACACACACACAATCTATACAGCAACCTTTTAACACAAGTTACAGTGACTTTAAATAAATCTAGTGATACCTAATTTGAATGAAAGTTGGAAGAAAAAGAGACAATATGAATCAATCATTAACTAGTAGCTAAGGTTATTATTCTCAGCTTTGTGAAATTTCCTACCTAAAATATTTGAAAATGTGGACGATTATCACAGAACAATGTTTGTACAAATTACTCAGTAACAAATGGACAAGCTCCTTCTTCAAAATGTACAAATTAATCCTGCAATGTCATAAACTTGTACAGTCTCTGACGTCAACGTCTGGGGAGCAGGCATATGCGTGTTGGGGAAATCCACCAGTGTTTAATAGATTAGCATAAAATTCATCTTAGTTTTAATTCCCTTCAGTTTTCCAGGCCTTGCAATGTGCTTATTAAAATGATAAAATCTCTCATTATTTTTCCTTAGTTAAAAAAGAATCACATCCACACTCTCAGTGTTTGGCTTTTACAGGTCATATGTGCTCATGTGCTCAACATCATGGGCACCTATTTGCCATGTGAGTTAGTTTTCTGGCCCTCTTCTAGTAACCTATGTGGCTTTTACTGACTTTGCAAAGGCAAGAAAAAAACATTTTAAAATCAAACAGTTGGTTGAGATTTAAATCTTTGAGATTTAAAATCTCAAGGTCTGTATATAATAAAATTCAGGATTAATAAAGATGATCTAAAATAGTTGTTGTCTCAAAATTATACTAGCAAGTTTAATTAACTAAAACACTCACATCCACCATAGTAAGTGGTATATCTTTTGATAGAAATTAAATAGATATAGTTTTCTGCCTGTGTTTCCTCCATGATGAGAAGTGGCCCAAAGTTGGCCTTATTCACTGTCGTCCAAGGTCTGAGTCTCGAGAGGTACTCACATATTTGTTGAACGTGTGAAGAACGAATAAATGGAAATTTAAACTGAAAATGGTGTTAGTTGCAAACTCATTCCCTTTCCTGCATACAGAACTTGGATGAAGAGCTGCTTTGGGAGTCAGGCCTGACAGTTTCTTCATTGTTATGATAACCCATTAAATTCAGGTTTTTATTCTCTTCCTGAATGAGTTATTCCCTGCCAGTAACAACCTATTCCCTAGGTTGTTGGACATAGTCTACTACAGTTGACAGTTATCAATTAAGCAAAAATACATATATATAATCTGTAGTCTAGACATATTTAATTGATGATTGTTTGAGGGAAGTAGAAACAAAAACCTAAAAATAAATAAAGAAAATAAAAAAGGGCGAATTATTATGTGACAGGAGTTTTTAATATATCATTTCACAAAATCTTTGAAAAATATTAAATACTGTTTTATAATCCCCACTTATATATATTACATATTAATACTATAAAATATTATAATAAATATAATGTTAAAATATTGTAACCCCAGTAATCTTCATTTTACACATGAGAAAACTGGGACTCAGAAGTATTAAGTGGTTTTCATAAGGTTGTGTCGAGGTTATAAAATCAAGGTTATAACAAGGCAGAAACCATATCTCATTCAAAGTTCATGCTCTTTGCAAGAACGTTTTGCAAGAAAAAGCAAATTGTGAATTAGAAGTACTGGAAGCTTTGAAAAACAGATGTAGAACAAAAACAACTAAAAGGACAAATGAAAGCTTACTAATCTTTCCCACCTGATCCCTCACCTTATCAGTGACAGTACAGAATTGGGAAGGTATAAGCAAGATCATTCAAAAAACACGTACATCCATATATGATTTTGGAAAGTAATCTTTATTACTTTCTTTTATATACATGCATTGGCAGTGTGTTTATAGCCTCAACGCCTCATTTTAAGTTTTATCAAGGTTTTCCTCTTGGAATAGTCCATTTATTTTCACCATTATTGCACTGAAATTAAATTCAAGATCACCTTTTAATCATAATTGTTTGTTACAATCTCTGTACTACACAATAGAATAATTTTTAAGAGAGTTGTGCACCAGAAAGAACGAAAGAAAAAAAGAAAGAAAGAAAGAGAAAAAAGACAAACAATATTTCCACTGTGTTGTTCCCTGGTTCCCTTCAAAGCTTGAAAGTATTTCCTTAAAACATCATGCTCTTATGTTTTCGGCAAAGATCTATATTCTTTATTTGTTAAGTGCCTAAGAACATTTGCTTGTATAAAGAAAAGCTTGAAGTATTAGATATTTAATGTTTGCCTCATTTAGAGAAACATGGATCTTTTGGAACAAGTAGATATGCCACTAGCAAAAAAACATATTGAATAATAAAATGTTCACAGTGCCCAGTCCTTTTTGTAACTCTGAATTTATTCATAGATTTTGACTTTCTAATAGTAGTCAGTGTTTCTATGCTTTATGACATACAAAGACACCCAGAGGGAGAATTCATTCTAATCACGTTTATCATCTTAGAAATAACCACACAAACAAATCATCCAATCCCTCACGTTGAAAAAATTGGGCAGACATATGATCACATGGCTAAGCTATTTTGCCTTGAAACTAATTCTCACTGGTTGAAATGTTGATTCCTTTCCTACAAACTATATTTATTTCAATGTAGAATTTATTTAGGAATTTAATAACTTCGAGACAATTCAAATTTACTTTTTACATTATTAATTGACCTATAAAATTTGTACACAAAAACGCTGGAGCTTTTACAATAAAATTTCAGGTAAGGCCAAAAAATATTAATGCAAATAAAAATAAAATAGAATAGGGGCCATCCTAGTGGAGCAGCAGTTAAGTTTGCATGTTCCATTTCAGTGGCCCAGGGTTAGCCAGTTTGAATCCCCGGTGCTGACCTATGCACTGCTTGTCAAGATGCACTGTGGCAGGCATCCCACATATAAAGTAGACGAAAGATGGGCACAGATGTTAGCTCAGGGCCCAGTCCTCCTCAGCAAAAAATAAGAGGAGGATAGGTGGCAGATGTTAGCTCAGGGCTCAAAAAATAAGGAAATAAATAAAAATAAATCAGTAAAAATAAGAGAGTAAGGAGAAGGAACTTATATATTCACATACACATCTTTTTTTAATTTGTCATGTCAAAAAGGAAAGACAGTGGGTTACACTACTCTGTAGTAAGAAGTAGAATAAGTTGATCAGGAACCTGTACATGAAATCTCTCAAAACCTCTCTACTTCAACTTCGTTTTTATTAGTTTATACCAAATACCTATGTTATAATCACATTTATAATTCTCAAAACTCATCACCCTTTTTTTGCCTTTGTGCTCATATAGACACTCATCTGTCTGCTTGTCCTGAAACTTTATACCACCTATTTATAACTAACCAATGCTCCTCTGTGACTTTCTGTTTTACCCATGCTAATAACCACAGGCCTATGTAAACAACTTATGACAAAAGTGGTGTTGAAGAGCACAAACGCACACGAAATGGACAAATTTGCAGTAAGTGGTGTTACAATCATTGAACATAATATGAAAACAAATAAACTTGATCCCTACCTCACACCATTTCCTGAAATCAGTTTGGCATGGAATAGACCTAAATATAGTTGGCAAAATGATAAAATTTTTTTAAGTGAGAATACAAAATGCATGAATCATAGAGAAAAAGACAGATGGTGTATTAATTGATTTACATATATATTTTCACTATCAGTTATATGGCTGAGGCCATGAGCTTTTTTATTTGCTGCTGATGTTGTTATTCCTCCAATAAAGTTTCCTGAAAGGGCAAAAAGAGTGGAAACTGTTACTGAATCAACCTCAAAGAAGGTAATTATACGAGAGGGCTGGCTACAGAAACTGAGGCCAGAGTTGGAATGATGCAGCCAGATCATGACAACCTGGAAAAGAGGAAACTGGGAAAATCAAGATCCTAATTTCGCTCACCACTTGCACTCTAATCTGTTATGCCTCCCAGTCTTTAAACCTAACTAGAAGCTGGATGACATGGAAGCTTCTGCTACAATCTGTAGAAATCAGCTCTCTAAGGTACACAGTGGCATGATAAAGGGTATAATGTGCATCCAGTACAATACGGAAATGCAAAGTTACTAAGAATAGCCAAGACACTCATCAGAAGATCTAAGTGGAGGGATTTGTCTTAAAAAGCATAATAATTTCTCATAAAGCTACAGTAATTAAGACAGAAAGATACTGGCATAAGTTAGGCAATTAGACCAACAGAACAGAATGGAGAGATTAGAAACAGATCCAGGTATAGGTAGATAAATTAAAATGAAGGTAGCTTTTCAGAGAAGTAAAAATAAAATAATGTCAATAAACAATGTTGGGAACTCCTGGATAATATGGAGAATAATGAAATTTTATCCCTATCTCACACCATTCCCCCAAATTAACTTGAGATGGATTGTAAATCTCCTTATAAAAGGCAAAACAAGCAAAATTTCTAAAACAGGATGCAAAAAGCATGAATCATACAGGAGAAGACAAGTAATTTTTTTATATCAAATTTAATAACTTCTGTTTATCCAAAGACATAATTTGTGAAATTCGATGCATAATACAGAAAGACTGGAAAGGCTAAAACAAATATTCATATTCAGAATGTGTAAATAATGTCTACACATCAATGAGAAATAGACAATCTAATTGTAAAATGGACATTACATTTAAAAAGATACTTTATAAAAGTAAATGTTCAATTTGCTAAGCAATGTATGAAAAAGTACTTAATTAGGTGCAAGGATGATTCACCATAGGAACAGGAAGGAATATAGATTTTAAGGATCCAGATATATGTTGGGGTTACATGTGTGGAAAGAGTCTCATAGGTATCTTCTCATTACTTTCATTTTTTCATTGAAATAAGAAACAAGGTTAATGTCTAAGAGTAAGGATAGTAGGAGGAAGTACTGGAGGACTGAGAAGAAAAGAAAATAAATGAAATAGTCATAGACAAGAATGGAAAGTATAGTGAACCTGGATAATAGAGGTAGAATTAGGAGAACACTTGACATGAGTGGCCACGTGCTTCAGGTAAAATCAATTAGAATCATTGTGAGTTTTTCTTTAGCTAGAGTCAGATGATTCTGTTAGGCACCAGAGTTTGAACTGTATTTAACAAGGATTGAAATTTTTCAGGTTAATGAACATGGGACAAGGATAAGTTGAGGTTGTAGTCAAGGGAGAGATTATGATGATTGACCATATGACTTAAACTATTAAGAAGGGAAGTCACGGAATGATGAGAGGTGAGGTGAATGACAGTGAAACTGTAGTAAGACCAATAAATTGTGATTCCTTCTGGTGTCCAAGGTTTGATAGACTGAGGTACTTAGACGGAGTGAACTGGACAGTTAGAAAATGTTGGCCAAAAAAGAAATTCGTATAGGGATTGTGAGGGGTTGCATGTGTTATATATATATATATGTGCGTGTGTGTGTGTTGCATGTCTAGGTATAACTAATAGAACATATACCCAAGAGTAAAGGTTTAAGGAACTGGATGACCAGAATTTAGGAGGGATTGAATATATATATTTGGAAATCACCAAGAATCAACACAGGATTAGTTGCAGAAAATAACATTTACTCAGGAGTTAGAATTTCAATGAAAGAGGAGAATGAGCCAAGAAATGCAAATAAATGTGGAGTACTGGGTGGCATAGTCTCCTGACTAGCAATTCAAAATGGGTTGGTTTTAGAGGAAAGGGAGGGTGATTTAAAACCAGCATATTTTTAAATGGCAGCTGCTTTACCACCAGGCCATGGATAGAAGTATAGAAAACACTTACATATCCTGTGGTCTCACCCAGGCAGGGAGCCCAGCCAGTGACTCTGCTATATTGCAGAGTATAGCATGCAGCCCCACCTAATCAAGAATCCTAGACAGTGACTCAGCTTGATCATGGAGCACTGTCTGTAACAACATCCAAATCTAGGGTACAGCTAGAGTCCCTGCCGAAGTAGAGAGTCCAGCCTGCCACCTTGCCCAATAGTGGAGCACAGTCAATGACCTACCTGATTACAAAGCCCAGGGTGCAGCTTCACCCAATGTTAAGGCACAGACTGTGGCCCCACTTGATTAAAAACCACAGTCTGAGCCCCGTCTGAGTGTGAAGCACAGCCTGCAGCCATATCTGAATACAGAGTCCACCCAGCAGCACTATATAGCACAGCACAGCCTGAGGGCCTACTCAAACAGGAGCAATTGTGGAGCATGGCCAACGGCATTGTCTAATTGCAGAATCTAATCAGCGGCACTTCCATGCCAGGGAACACAGAGGGCAACACTGCTTTACCAAAGGTGATTATGAAACCAAGACAGTGGCCCCATCTGACCATGGAACACAGACAGCAGCTCCTCCAGACCAGAAAGCTTACCCAACAGCCTCACTTGAATGTGGAGCCCAGCCAGCAGGCCCACTCAACTGCAGAGCCCAGCCAGTGGCACGTCTGCCCCCTGACCTCAGAATGTGGGCAGTGGCCTTTCCCAACTAGAGACCCCAATAGAAAGCACTGCTTGCCCTGAAGATGCCCTCAGCTGACCCATCCAGTATCCCAAGCTGAGTTGACTGGTGAAAATCTTTCACTGCCATAATTATCTTATAAAGGTTGAAAGATGAGACCACTTACTCAAATGGGCAGATACCAACAAAAGGATACAAGGATCATAAAAAATCAGGAACCGTAAAAGAAAGTTATAAACCTCCAATTACTAACACTAAAAAAATGGAGCTCTATAAACTGTCTGACAAAGAATTCAGAATACTCTTTCTAGTATGTTCACCAACCCTACAAGAAAACACAGACAGACAACTAAATGAAATTAGGAAAACAACGAGTGAACAAAAAGTGAAGTTCAACAAAGAAATAGAAACCACAAAAAAACCAGAAATCCCAAAGCTGAAGATTACAATAAGAGAATTGAGGACTTAAATAGAAAGCTTTAACAACAGAATCAACCAAGCAAAAGAAAGAAATAATGAAGTTGAAGATATATCATCCGATATTATCCAATCAGAGGAGCCAAAAAAAGAAAAAAAATGAAAAAAGCCTATGAGACTTATTGGATGCCATCAAGAGAAAATATAGCCATTATAGGACTCCTAGAAGAAGAGAAGAAAGAGAGAAATAATTTTATTTAAAAAATAATAGATGAAAAATTTTCAAAATTGGCATAGAAATGGACATCTAGATTCATGAGGCTCAAAGGACCTCAAATAGAATGAACCCATAAAGGGCTACATTGAGATACCTTTTAATTAAATGGTCAAAGACAAAGGGAAAAATTTGAAAGCATCAAGAGAAAAGCAACTCATCACATACAAGGGAGCCTCCATAAAATGATGAGTGGATTTCTCACCAGAAGCTTTACAGATTAGGAGAGAGATATATTCAAAGAGTTGAAAGAAAAAAAAAAAAAACTTGTCTACAAAGAATACTAACCCAGAAAAGCTGTTCTTTGAAAAGTAAGGAAACGTAAAGACTTTCTCAAACAAACAAAAACTGAGGGAGTTCATCACCACTAGACTTGCCTTGCAAGAAATGCTAAATGGTATTCTACAAGCTGAAATGAAAGGATGTTAACTAACATTGTAAAAACATGAGAAATGTAAAAATCGGCAGTAAAGGTAAATATATAGTCAAAGTCAGATTCTCTGATATTGTAATGGTGGTACACACATCATTTCTAATTCTAGATAAAAAATTTTGAAAACAAACAACTATAACTAAAATTTTGGTTACTGAATACATAATATAAAATGACATAAATTGTAGTATCAATAACCCAAAATATGAAGGGGTAGTAAAAGTATAAAGTTTCTGTATGCTACCAAAGTCAAGTTGTTATCAACTTGAAATGGAATGTTATAACTATAAGATGTTTTATGTAAGCCTTATGGCAACTGTAGAAGAAAAACCTGTAGTAGATACACAAAACATTATAATTAAGAGTCAAATAATACTACCACAAAAATAATCAAATCATGATGACAGCAAGAGAGAAAGAAAGGAACAATGCTCTACAAAACAAGCATAAAACAATTAACAAAATGATAGCAGTAAGTCTTTACCTATCAATAATTACTTTAAAATAAATGTGCTAAATTCAACATTTGCAAAACTTCTAATGGCTGAATAGATAAATAAAGATCTAATGATATGCTGCTTCTAAGAGACTCACTTTAGCTTTAAGGACACACATAGGATGAAAGTGAAAGGATGGTAAAGGATCTATCAAGAAAATGGTAAGCAAGAGAAGCAGGGGTAGATATGCTTATTACAGACAAAATATACTTTAAGCAAAACTTAGTTATAAGACTCAAGAAGGTCATTATATAATAATAAATAAATAAATTCCTTAAGAAGATATAACAATTGTAAAGAATCATGCATGCAATGTCAAAGCATCTAAATACATAAAGCAGATATGAACAGAAGTAAAATTTTTAGAGTAATAAACAGCAATAGAATAACAGTTGGAGAATTTAATACCCTACTCTTGACAATGGATAGGACATTCAGACAGAGAATGAATAAGGCAACAGTGGATTTAGCAACACTGTAGAGCAAATGGACCTAGCAGACACATACAGAACACTCCATGCAACAGCAGAGGAATTCACATTTTTCTCAAGTGCAAACAAAACACTTTCTAGGATCAATCATTTGTTAGGCCACAAAAATGTCTCAACAAATTGAAGAACATAGAAATTACATTAGTATGTTTTCCAGTCTTAATGGTATGAAATTAGAAATCAATAAAAGAAGGAAAGTTGAAGAACTGAAAAACATGTGAAAATTAAACAATGTACACCTGAACAAATCATAAAGGAAATAAACGATGTCTTGAGATATAATGAAAAGAAATCAAAACTTATAGAGTGAAGCTAAAGCTGTTCAAGAAGGAAAATTTATAGCTATAAACGCATAAATCAAGAAAAAAAGAAAGATCTCAAAAAACAACCTTACATTACATAGCAAGAAACTAGAAAAAGATGAATACATTAAGTCCAAAATTAGCAAAAGTTAAGAAATAATAGATATTAGAGCATAAATAAATGACATAGAGAATAGGAAAACAATAGAAAAGATGAGTAAAAGAGCTAGTTCTTCGAAAAGATAAATAAAATTGACAAATCTTTAGCTAGATTTAACTGGTAAAAAAGGGGGAGTATGCAGACAAAATCAGAAATGGAAGAGGATATGTTACAACAGAAACACAAACATAGGAAACATCATAAAAAGAGTACTATAAGCAACTATAGGCCAACAAATTGCACAACCTAAAGAAATACATAATTTCCTAGAAAAACACAACCTACTAAGACTGAATCAAGAAGAAACAGGGAATCTGAATAGGCAAATAATAAATAATGAGATTGACTCAGAAATATCCTGGGAGAAAGAAAAACCTCCCAACAAAGAAAAGCCCAGAATCAGAAGTTTTCACAGATGAACTCTACTGAATATTTGAAGAGGAATTAACACAATTGTTCTAAAACTCTTTATAAAAGGTAAAGAAGAAGAGACACTGCCAAACTGATTTTATGAGGGCAGCATTATCCTGATACTGAAAGCAGACAAGGAAGCAAGAAAAGCAAACCACAGGCCAATATCCCTGAAGCAAACAGATGCAAAAATTCTCAACAAAATACTGGCAAACTTAATCCAACAGCACATTTAAAGGATTAAACACCATCGTCAACTGAGATTCATCCCTGGGATTCAAAGATGGACCAACATAGCCAAATCAATCACTGTGACATATCACATTAATAGAATGAAAGATCAAAATCATACGATCATCTTGATAGATGCAGAAAGAATATTTGACAAAATTAAACATCTTTTCATGATAAAAAGTGTATACAAATTTGGCATAGAAGAACTGTACCTCAACATAATAAAGGCCATATATGACAAGCCCCCAGCTAACATCATACTTAATAGTGAACGTTTGAAAGCTTTGCCTCTGATCGGGATCAAAACAAGAGTGCCCATTCTCACAACTATTCAACATAGTACTGAAAAGTCCTTGCCAGAGAAAAAGAAATAAAAGAAATCTGAATCAGAGAGGAAGAGGGAAAATTCTCTGTTTTCAGATGACGTGATCTAACATATAGAAAACTGTAAAGACTCCACCACAAAACTGTTAGAACTAATAAATAAATTCAGCAAAGTTGCAGGGTACAGAATCAATATGTATAAATCAGTTGCGTTTCTATACACTAACAATGGACTATCTGAAAAATAAATAATAAAACAATCTCATTCACTATAGCAGCAAAAACAACACAGTACTTAGGAACAAATTTATCCAAGGAGGTGAAAGATCTGTACACTGAAATTTATAAGACATTATTGAAAGAAATTGAAGAAGAATATAAATAAATGAAAAAAATACATAAAAATAAATGGAAAAATATCCATGTTCATAGATTGGAGGAATTAATATTGTCAAAATGTCCATAGTACACAAAGCCATCTGTCTATTCAATGCAACCCATATCATGATTCAATGACATTTTTTACAGAAATAGAAAAAATAAACCTAAAATTTCTCTGGAACCACAAAGACCCCAAATAGCCAAAGCAATCCTGATAAAGAATAACAAAGCTGGAGGCATAATGTTACCTGAATTCAAACTATACTGCAAAGCTATAGCAATCAAAATACTATGGTACTGGCATGAAAATAGACATATAGACCAATGGAACATAATAGAGAGCCCAGAAATAAACCCACGCATATACAGTCAACTAATGTTCAACAAAGTTGTCAAGAATATACAATGGGAAAAGGATAGTATCTTCAATAAACAGTGTTGGGGAAACTAGATACCCACATATAAATGAGTGAAACTGGACCCCTATCTGGGTCCAGTTACCGAAGACCACTTATGAAAATTAACTCTAAATGGATTAAATACTTAAATGTAAGACTTGTAACCATAAAACTCCTGGAAGAAAACTTAATGAAAGAGCTCCTTGACAGTGGTCTTGGCAATAATGTTTGGCTATAACACTCAACACACAAGTAATAGAAGCAAAAATAAATAAGTAGGACATCAAACTAAAAAGCTTCTGCACAGCAAAAGAAATGATCAACAAAATGAAAAGGAAACTTGCAGAACGGGAAAAAATATTTTCAAATCTTATATCTAATAAGGAGTTAATATCTAAAACATACAAGGAACTGAGGCTGGCCCAGTGGCGTAGTGGTTTACTTTTGTGGTCTCCGCTTCAGTGGCCCAGGGTTTGCAGGCTCATATCCTGGGCACAAACCTCACACCACTCATCAAGCCATACTGTAGTGGCATCCCACATAAAATAGAGGAAGATTGGCACAGTTGTTAGCTCAGCAAAAATTTTCCTCAAATAAAAAAGCAATAAAGACCAGGAACTCACACAACTCAATAGCAAAAATCAGATAATTCAATTAAAAAATGGGCAACATACCTGGATAGATACTTTTCTAAGGGAGATATACAAATGGCCAACAGGTACATGAAAAGGTGCTTGACATCACTAATCGTTAGGGAAATGCAAATCAATGCCATAATGAAATATCAGCTCACCCCTGTTAGAATTGCTGTTATCAAAATATAAAAGATAACAAGTGCTGGTGTGGATGCTGATAAATGGGAAAACTTGTGCACTGTTAATGGGAATCCAAATTGGTACAGCCGCTATGGAAAACAGTATGGAAATTCCTCAAAAAATTAGAAATAGACTACTGTATGATCCAGCAATCCTACTTTGGATTTATGCCTGAAGGAATTGAAATCACTATCTTTTTTTTTTTTTTTTTTTTTAAAGATTTTATTTTTTCCTTTTTCTCCCCAAAGCCCCCCGGTACATAGTTGTGTATTCTTCGTTGTGGGTTCTTCTAGTTGTGGCATGTGGGACGCTGCCTCAGCGTGGTCTGACGAGCAGTGCCATGTCCGCGCCCAGGATTCGAACTAACGAAACACTGGGCCGCCTGCTACGGAGTGCGCGAACTTAACCACTCGGCCACAGGGCCAGCCCCTGAAATCACTATCTTGAAGAGATACCTGCTCTTCCACATTCACTGAAGCATTGTTTACAATAGTCAACACCTGGAGACCAACAACATGTCCTCTGACAGAGGAATGGATAAAGAAAATGTCTATATAAATAGGATATTAACCATGAAAGAGAAGAAAATCCTGTCACTTGTGGTAACATAGATAAACTATTCAGGCATTACACTAAGTGAAATAAGTCCAGAAAGACAAGTACTGTATGATCTCAGTTATATGTAGAATGTAGAAAGAAAGTAAAGTCGTTGAAACAGAAAGTAGATTGGTGTTTGCCAGGAGTGAGGTTGAGGGGGAAATGGCTGGAGGTTGTCAAAGGGTTTAAACTTCCAGTAATGTGATGAATAAGTTCTGGGGATCTAATGTACATCATGATGACTATAGTTAGCAATACTACATTGTATATTTGAAAGTTGCTAAGCGAGTGGATCTTAAAAGTTCTCACCAAATACATACACTCAAAAAGGGGAAATGTGTTGGGTGATGGATGTGTTAACTAATCTTATTGTGGTAATCATTTCACAATATATACATACATAAAATCATCATGTTGTACAGTTGTTACACCTTAAATTTACACAATGTTGTCTATCAACTATCTCCATAAAGCTGGAAAAATAAAAAGAAAACACTCAACTTTTGAGAAGGCTAAGTGAAATGAGGTCTTTTCAAGGGAAAGCAATGTTAAGGTTACAGAAATGTTCAGAGAAATGAATTAAGAAATACAGTGCGTTGATAACTCACTAGGTAAAATGTAATCACATAAGGGCACGTGAGTATGATTTAGGGAAGGTAGCAGTGAAATGATAAGTAGCAGCAGAGCCAAAAGGATTTTGTAGTGCATTGGAAGTATCCTATGAGTTCAAAGGGAGGAATCCTAGATAATTCCATATATTTGAGCCCAAGTGTCTGAATTAATACTGTTATTGACTGAGGTAGGAAAGGCTGAGAGAAGGACAGGTTAGAGAGGGAAATAGCAGATTTGGAGTTTTAGGTGCCTATTGCATACGGAGTTGTTTAGAAGCAACATGTGTGCACAAGGTCAAGAGAGCAGATGGTGGAATCAGCATATACCCAGAGTATATTTTTTACATTGTGTTGATTGTGAAATATACTTACAGAAAAGTGTATAAGATAGATATGCAAACTCAAACAGGTATCCATAAACATGCATGCTACCATCCAGATAAAGAAATAGAACATTGCCAGAACCATAGACTCCCCCTACTCTTGATAACTGTATCTAATCATAAACCCCTCCCTCTCACCCACCAGAAGAAACCACAATCCTGAGATATAATATAAAGCTTATTTGTTTGCTTTACAATGGTTACATCTATAAATGCATCCCTAAACAACATAGGTTAATTTTGCTTGTTTTTGAAATTTACAGGAATGGAATCATATCGTCTGTATGCAATTTCAACTTGTTTCTTTTGTTCAATATTAGTTTGAAAGACATATCCATGCTGTTGTGCATAGCTGTAGTTCATTCATTTCCCTCTACTTAAGATTTCACAATTCATCTGTTCCATCTAAATAGACATTTGATAGATGATAGACACTACTTTTAGAGGTGACTTTCATAGTCAGTGATTCCAAAAACATCCTTGTACGAGTCTTTTGATGCCCATGTGCATAGTTATCTTAAGGATATACTAAAAAATTGGAATCGCTGAGTCACAAGATAAATTTATCTTCAAGGTTACTAAGTAATGGAATTCTGCTTCCCCAAATTTTTATGCTACTTTGCACCATCACCAGCAGTGCCAGCAGTGCATGGGAATTCCCTTAGCTATAAAGATTTAATTTTTGCAAATCTGCTATGTATCATTATGGTTTTACTTGCTTTCCTTAGGGGCAGATATACCTTGAAGCTAATGATGTTTGAGTTTCTGTGCTCAATGATAATTGCTTCATGTTGATGGCAGTCATTGTCATGTATGGATTAAGTGATTGCTAGTCACCTAGGTGTAGGAATGACTTCTAGGATTATGCTACTTCATCAATCTATAGCACATAATGAAGGTGTTGGGTCAAAAGTTTTCCCAAGGTGTAAACATGTGCTAATCAGCCGACACTAGAAGTTACATGAAGCCAATAATGTACTGAGTTATTTTAGATAAAATATTAATTGGTTATAAGAAACAGCAATAATAGAAAATTAAATACAAATAAAACAAAAAATAATAAAGACAGGTGATTAAATAAATATGTATATTATTCTGATTTCAAAAAGAGTATTGTAACGCAAATTTTTTTCAGATCGCGCCAAAAGTGCTGATTAACACTGATTAATAGAAAAATTTGAGACAATCGTCAATTTAATTTAATAAGTACATTCCAATAAATGAAAGAGATGGATTTTCAATGAAAGTAATAAGTAGGTCTTTGGGTTATTTGATTATGCAATTAATAAAAAATGATTGAATCATATAAAACATTGGAAAAGGATAAGTATCTTGCATTTTGAGTTACAATACTTACATCAGTAAAGATTTTACAATATAGTGTTGTAAATGCATCAGTGAGAAACAGTTGGAGAATCTACATTAGTTTCTCAACAAGTGCATTTGCTGAATTTTTGTATATGGGAATAAAACAGGTTTTGCATAGAGACGTTTTATCTAGAAAACCTGAGAATCTCTTATCAATTATTACACTTAATCTATAGAATCTTTGGATTTTCTATATACACAGTAAAATAGAGAATAAGTTACATTTTTACTTCTTTTGTTTACAATATTTATATATTTTATTGTCTTTTTTTTTGTTCCACCCTGTTGATCAGAAACTATTGAATAGCAGTGGTTATGACATACTGCATAGGTTCCTGACTCAAGGATAAATCATTTAATGTCCCATCCATATGATTGTAGCTGAGGGGGTGTGTTTATGTGTATGTATGAGTGTGTGCATAAAGAAAGATTTCTTTTCTTATTAATCGTAAAAAATCCCTTTACAATGAAGAGGTACTGAATTTTATCAACAGCTTTTTGGAATATATTTATATCATCATTATTTTTCTCGTTCAATCTAACATGGTAGCAAATTGCATTAAGTATATTTGTCATTTTAAACACTCTTTCATTCCTAAGATGACCCCAAAATATTTGATATTGAACCAATTTTGATAATATTTAAAAATTATTCACTGAAAAAACAATAATTTAATGACATCAGCAAAATGGTGCTGTAGGAACACCAAAAACCTATCCCACCACAAAGGCAATGAATAAACTGGCAAAAGCTGTCAGAATTAACTTTACAAGAACTCTGGAAACTAATAAACAATTTATGGTGACCAGGCAATTGTTACTCAAGAAAAGACAACTGAAACTTGGTAAGAGATCTTTGTGGCCTTTTAATTTACCCTGGTCACGTGGCCCTCTCCCTATTTTGTCAGTGCCCTTGAAGACAACAGCCTATGTTCTCAGTATAGGTTCTCAGTACTGGAGGAAATAGAATGGACTTTATTCTCAAAGAATTGTGCTTGTTTCCTTTGAGCTGTGTGGTGGTTCACGGAAGGACTCACTCAAGGAGCTCGCCTTTATTTTGCCTAAATCCGAACTCACTCAGAGCTGAGGCAACAACTCATGGAGTTTCTGTGAAAAACATTTAAAAGCAAATGTTTCATCTGCTGCTATATGGGCAGGAGTTAACAGTTGGGACAAACAATAAACAAATGGAAAGTGTGGGAGGAAAAGCTAAATAATGAGATGATTTGGGGAATAAGGGCTTTGAAAAGCTGGTCCATATACGTGACAATCTAGAAGGATACGGGAATGCCCAGGGCTGGATGCAGGATCTGAAAATATTTGAGGACGTTCCAGGCCTGCACCTCTGGTTCACTTTCAGGCTCTGCACACGCAGGAAGTGAAGGCTAAGAAAAAATTGTAAAGTGCCAGGCTGAGTGTTGCAGGTGTGCCTCAATACACACAAAGACAATAGGCAAAGACTGGGAGATTATTATTTTTTCTTGTTTTTTTAATTTTCTGGTTCAAACCTTTAAGGAAATCTCTGTCAATTTCACTAGTTCACTTCTCAGCATATAGAATAGAGGCCTCACTGGTCACATATGACAAAGAATACAGACCTTACCAAATTAGTTCTCAAAAGTCACTAAACAAAGTGCAGCTATAAGTATCAACAATGAATCCTAAGGAGATGTGAGAATTTTATTTCCAGAGTTGCCATATTAGAATATTAAAAATGTAGTTTTCAACAGAATATTGGGAAACATGCAAACATGTATAGTCCATAAAGTGTAAAAAAAAAAAGAATAGAAACTATCCCATAGGGAGTCCTAACACTGGATTTGCTAGATAAATATTTTAGGGTAACTATTTAAAATATGCTCAGAGCTAAAGAAAACCAAGTACAAATAAAGGAAACCATGAGAGCAATGTCTCAGAAAATATAGGAAAAAAAGAAAGAAATAGAAATTATAATAAAAGTAACCAAATAGAAAATCTGCAGTTGAAAAGTATAATAACTGAAATAAAAATAAATCACTGTAGCAGTTCAATAGCAGATTTGAGCAAGCAGAAGAAAGAATCAGTGAATTTGAAGATAGGTCAATTGTGTAGCAGAAAGAAAAATGAATGAAGAGAGAATAATAGAGCCAAAAAGACCTGTAGGACACCATGAGGCATACCAACATACTCAAAAATGGAAGTCCCAGAAGAAGAAGAGAAAGAAAAAGGCAGAAGGAATAGTTGAAGAAATAATAGCAGAAAATTTACCAAATTTGATGAAAAACATGGATCTACACATCCAAGAAACTCAGTGAAGCCTATGTAAGGTAAACTCAAAGAGATACACACCAAAATACCTTGTGATCAAACTATTGAAAGGCAAAAACAAAGATAAAATCTTAAAATCATGGTCTGGAGAAATTAAATAATAATAGTTGGAGACTTTAATATCTCACTTTCAATAATGGTTAGACAAAAAAATAAGAAAAAGAAGACTTGAAAAATACTATAATCAGATTAATAGACATTTATGGAACACTTCAACCAATAACAGCAGAATACACATATTTCTCAAGGGGACTTGAAACACTCTCTAGGGAAGACCATATATTAGGCCACAAAACAAGCCTCAATACGTTTATAAAGATTGGAATAATACTAATTATCTCTCCCAATAACAAAGGAATGAAACTAGAAATCAGTAAGAGTTGGGAAATCCACAAATATGTGGAAATTAAATAACACACTCTTAAACACCAACTGGGTTAAAGAAGAAATCACAAGGGAAATTAGAAAATATCTTGAGACCAGTGAAAATGAAAACATCACATACCAAAACTTATGGGATGCAACAAAGGCAATGCTAAGAAAGAAATTCATAGCTGTAAATGCTTATATTAAAAAGAATAAAGATCTCAAATAATCAATCTAACTTTACACTAGAAAAATCAGAAAAAGAACAAACTAAACCAAAAGCTGAGAGAAGAAGGAAATAATGAAAATTAGAGCAGAGATAAAAAAAAAAAATTGAGAATAAAAAATGGAGAAAGTTAATTAAACCAAGCATTGGTTCTTTGATAAGATTAATAAAATTTACAAACCTTTAGCCAGATTGGCAAAGAAAAAAGACTCAACTAAAATCAGGGATGAAAGTGGGGAAATTACTACTGAATTTACACAAATAAAAAGAATTATAAAAGAATACTCTGAACAATTATATGCCAACAAATTAGATAACCTAGACGAGATGGAACAATTCCTAGCAGCAACAAACTACCAAAACTAACTCAGGAAGAAATAGAAAATGTGAGCAGGTCTTTAAAGAGTATAGCGATTATGTCAGTAAACAAAAAACTCCCGACAAATGAAAGCCCAGGACTGGAGATGGCCTGGTGGTGTGGTGATTAAGTTTGCACACCACTTTGGTGGCCTTGGGTTTGCGGGTTCAGATCCTGTGCATGGACCTACACACTGCTCTTCAAGACATGCTTTGGTGTCATTCCACATACAAAGTAGAGGAAGATTGGCAATAGATGTTAAGTCAGGGCCAATCTTCCTCACACACACACACACAAATGCCTAAGACTAAACGGTTCCATGGAGAAATCTATCAAACTTTTAAATAATAATTAACACCAGTTCTTCCCAGGCTCTTCCAGAAAGAATAGAATTGGGTGAAACACTTCCTAATATATTCTCTGAGACCAAATTACTCTGACCTCAAAGCCAAAGACATAAAAAGAAAACTATAAACCAAAATCTCTTGTGAATAGGTATACAAAAACCTTCATCAAAATACTAGTAAACCAAATCCAGTACACTTAAAAGGATTATACCTCACAACAAATGGGCATTATCCCAGGAACACAGGTTCAGCATAAGAAAACTAATCAATGTAATATACCATATTAATAGAATAAAGGAGAGGAGACCACATGATGATCTCAAGTAATAAAGAAAAAGGATTTAATAAAATTCAAGAGTGTTTTTCTGTGATAAAAACTGAATGAACTAGGAATAGAAGGGGATTTCACCAATTTGTAAAAATCATCTGTGAAAAACATAACATCATACTTAATGTTAAAAGACTGAAAACTTTCCTCAACATCAGGAAAAGGCAAGGATATCTGTTCTCACCACTTCAACGTTATATTTGAAGATCTAGCCAAGACAATTAGGTGCTAGAAAGCATCCAAATGGGAAAGGATGAAATAAAACTATTCCTATTTTCAAATGACATGGTCTTATATAGAGAAAATTGTTAAGAATTCAAGCAAACAATGTTTAGAGATATTAAATGATTCAACAAAGTTTCAAGATATAAGATTAACATACAAACTCATTTGTATTTCTATACACTAGTAATGAGCAATCCCAAAAGGAAATTAAGAAAACAACATAATGTACAAAACATCAAAAAGATGAAATTATTAGGAATAAATTTAAGCAAGGAGGTGAAAGACTTGTACATGGAAAATGTCGAAATGTTGAAGTAAATTAAAGATGACAAATAAATAGAAAGACATTTCATGCTCATGGATTGGAAGACTAAATAAATATTGCTATGATGTTAATACCGACCAAATTGATCTACAGATGCAATACAAGCTTTATAAAGTCCTACTGGCCTTTTTGTAGAAATGGATAAGGTCTTCCTAAAAGTCACATACAATTGTTATGGACACTGAATATTCAAAAAAATCTTTAAAAAGAGAAGCAGATTTGGAAGAGTTACACTTCCCAATATCAAAACTTACTAGAAAGCAAGAGTAATCAAGAAAGTATGATACTGGCCTAAGGATAGATATATAAATAAATGGAGTACATTGGACTGTCCATAAATAAACATGTACATCTACGGTCAATTGATTTACAAGTGTGCCGAGACCATCCAATGGAGAATGAATAGTATTTTCAATAAATGGTACTGGGACAACTGGATGATCTTCATGAAAAAAATGAAGTTGGACCATTATCTTACCCTATATATGACAATTAACTCAAAATGTACCAATGATCTAAATATGAAGGCTAAAACTATAAAAGCCTGGAAGAAAACATATGGTAAATCTTCATGACCTTGGATTTTGCAATGGATTATTAGATTTAATACTTGAAACACAAGCAACAAATGAACCAAAGTCAGATAAGTGAGATTTTATAAAAATTAAAAACCTTGTGCATCAAAAACCACTATCATGAAAAAGAAAAGGCAATGCAAAAGTGAGAGAAAATATTTGCAAATCATATATCTGATAAGGGTCCGGTATCCACAATATATAAATAACTCTTACAACTCAACACCAAAAACACAAATGACCCAATTAAAAAATGAGTAAAGAATCTGATTAGATATTTCTCCAAAGAACATATACAAATGGTGCATAAGCACATGAAAAAATGATCAATATCATCAAATAAGTGCTGATCAAAACCACAGTGATATGCTGCTTTACATCCACTAGGTTGGCTATAATTTTTTTAAAAAAAAGTAACATAAAAGTGCTGGCAAAGATTTTTGGAGAAATTGGAACAGTCATGAATAGCTCATAGGAATGTAATATGGTTTAGTCACTGTGCAAAAATTTTGATAGTTTCTCAGAAAGTTAAAAATAGAATTACCATATCACCCAACAATTCTGTTCCAAGGAGTATACTTAAGAGAAATTAAAACCAATATTGAGACAAATACGTGTACATGAAAGTTCTTTGCAACACTGTTTGCAATAGCTAAAGGATGGAAACAATTCAAATGTCTGAAAAATTTTTCATTGGATAAACTAAATACAGTATATCTATACAATGGAATATTATTCAGCCATAAAAAGCAACAACGTATGAATACATGAAACAAAGCAGATGAACCTCAAAATCATTATGATAATTAAAATAAATCAGATACAAAAGATCACATATTGTATGAATTCGTCTACATGGAATGTCAGAATAGGTAAATCCAGAAAGAAAGAAGGCAAATTATTGTTAGCCAGAAGTTGGAGGAATAATGGGTAATGGGAGTGACTTCTTAATGGGTATAATTTTCTTTTTTGGATGATGAAAGTGTTCTGGAATGAGATATTGGTGATAGTGGCAGGATACTGTAAATGTACTAAAAGCTACTGATTTGTACCATTTTAAATGGTTAAATTATTAAGTTTTATAGTCTGTAAATTGTACCCCAATAAACAATCATACTTTTCAATATGTTCTCTTTCTTTATTTGTTAGATCTGTTTCCTATTTTAACATTTTGTTAATACATTCTTAAGTGAGATTTGCTTGAATTTTCTCCTCTCCTTATGTAGTTTTGGTATTAAGATTATGCTCACCTCATTGTATGAGTCAAGAAACTGTCTCACATTTTTTTTCCACTCCCAGAATAAATGTATGTCTGATCGGAATTATTTTTTCCTTGAATGTTATATAGAATTGGCCATGGAAGTCATTTGATGAAGGAGATTGTTTGGGAAAGTTAATTTATCATAATTTTTGTGTCCAATTTGGTAACTTACATCTTTATGAGTGTGTCTTTTTATGTACATTTTCAAATCAACTTGAAAATATTTAAATATACTCTTTTGTAATATGCACAGCATCTTTGTCAATATCTATTTTTTTATTCCTGACATTGCTTATTTCTGTCTTCTTCGTTATTGAGCAATCTTGCAATTTATTATCCCTTTTAAATATTTCTACGTTTGGCTTGCTGATCCACTCCATTGTATATTTGTTTTCTGTATCATTAATTTATATTTTTAACTCTATTAATCTCGTGTATAGTTTGTGTTTATACTGCAGTTCTTTTCATAATTGCTAGAAATGGATATTTAGCTCATTAGTTTTCAACACTAACTTCTTTTCTAATAAATATATTTAAGGCTAATTATTTTCTCTAATTTCTTTTAGCTGTATCACACAAGTTTTCATTTCTAATATTTTTTCTTATCATTCACTTGAAAACATTTCAAAAATTTACTTTTGATACACCATTTATTTAGAACTGTGTTTTAAAATTTCCAAATATCTGAATCTTTCTAGTTATCTTTTAGGTTTTTATTTCTATGTCAGTTACATTGTGATCAGAGAATATGTCCTGTCTGTATGATTTAAATTAGTTGAAATTTACTAAGATTTGTTTTATGACTCAGTATAATACTCAATTTTCATAAATGCTTAGTATGAGCTTGAAAATAATGTGTTTTCTACGCATTTTTGAATAAACAAGGCAAATGAGCAGACAGCACCCACGATACCTCTTCTGGGCAATAAGTATTTAGATACAGAAACAGGAGATAGCAAATATGCAGATTCCCTATTACTTGCCATATTCTGGGGGCAGTTTACAGGAATCTCACAAGGCCATATGTCAGACTCCAGGAAAAGAATTTTCTAATTTGTTTGTGGGATTTTTAAGCTTCATGATTGATCAAGAATCAAGGGATGGGGTCTAAGCCTTCTAGAAGTCGAGTACAAGAGAGATAACATTGGCTCCCAATTCTGTGCTACCACTTAAGTGTTTATGGTTACATGATCCCTGACTTGATCAGGAGGCTGGCGTTCAAGCCCTGCTTTTATAAATCTTTGATGTGTTGAACCAATGACTTGAGAATCCAGCCTCAGAACTCTACCAGGATAGATTGCTTTAGCATTTCAGCTAGAATTTATTTGCATGGATCTCTGCAGAAGATAAATTATGTCTCTGGAAGCCCAGCCTAAAGGGCTCAGTTTTGAACAATTTAACCCACATGTATCCACACACAGTAGGTCAAATCTAAATTTGTCTTCTATACTGACTTTTATATACTGGCTGATATTTTGTCTGCTTTTTATGTGTATTACTGAAAGGAGTTTAATGAACTCCTCTACTATGATAATAGATTTGTCTATTTCTCTTTGCAATTTTGTTAAGTATTGGATTAAAATTTTCCATGGTATTAAATACATGCAAATTAAAATATTTATTTTTTATATTGAATGAATGTTTACAAAGAATCGACAATTTTTATATCTCCATTACTTTTTCACCTTAAAGTCTATTTTATTTGAGTTAATAAATCTGTACATGCTTGTCCTAGTTACTATTTGCACAATTTATCTTTTTTCAACTTTTTTCTTTCAAACTTTTATTCTCATATTTTTTGGATGTATCTCATTTAAATAGCACATGTTTGGTGTTTCAAAAATCTAATCTTTGTTATTTAACATATAATTTGTATTTAACATCATTACTGATAAATTTTAGAAATAAGCATAGCATTTTATATTTATTTGCTTGTTCTATTTGTTTCAACTTTTCCGTGTTTCTTGTTGTAAACTTCATTGACTTCTTTTGCGTTAAATCTTTTATTATTCTGTTTTTCCTCTCTAATAATTTGGAAGTTATGCACTGTATACTTTCAGTAGTTGACTTAGAACATTTGACACACATCCTTAAATTGGCTATGTCTAGATTAACCAACACTTTAAACATCCTCCAGACAGATTAAGGACTTTAAGGAACCATTCTATTTTTCCCATTGCCAAATTATATCATTCCAATGGTATTTTAATTATTTTATTTAGTTATTTTAAGACACTCCACATGACATTATTCCTTGTGTTTTATCCACTCAATGTTCATTCATATTTAATCATAAATTTAGCTTTCTTCCAAATTATTTTTACATCATGTGTTTTGCATTTGGAATCACATTCTTTCTGCCTAAAGCGTCTTCTTGAAAATTTCTTTTAATGAGACTCTGCTGTTCTCAAACTCTCTAATTTTGTTGGTTGGAAATTGTCTTTAATTTGTTGCTTCTACTAAAGACTAATTTTCCTTGGGTATAAAATCTTATGTCGGCAGTTCTTTGTAAGATAGTAAAGATATTTTCTATTATTTGCTACCTCTTATCAATGTTGCTATTCTATCATTGTATTAAAATGGATGTGCCTTTCTATCTCTGGCTCCTTTTAAGATTTTCTCTGTCTTTAACATTCTGTTTTGTTTTTGTCTAGAGATGCTTCATTGTAGTTTTTTTATCTTTCTCCTCGTTGGAGTCTGCGGTGCTAGTTGAAAGTCTAGATTAATTTTTTTACTACTTCTAGAAATTGTTCACCCGTTATATCTTCAAATACTGCCTCTATTCAGTTCCTTCTCTACTCCAATCATTTTGCATTTCCTCCTCCATGTTTCTTAATCTTTATCCTATCTTTTCATTATCTGTGGTGCGTTCTGGAAGATTCTTCTGATTTATCTTCAGAAATTCTCTTATGAGCATTATTTATTCTGCTGTCAGACTCATCCGTTTATGAGTTGGCTACTGTATTTTTCAGAAGATCAACTGGGCTTTTTGCTTTTCAAACCTACCTGATCACACTTTATAGTTTCTCAGTTCCTAGGGAAATTTTCAAGCTAAACATTTTTTTCCCTAAACACAGCAAGCATAGCTATTTTATAGCCAGTGTCTCTGCAACACTCATTCTGCTCTATGTACGTTTATGTGTGTTTGTGTGCACATATGTGTGTATTAACTTGTTCTCATTCTCTCTCTTAGGGCTTTTCCTTTGTCTGCTTAGATATTTTTCTTACATGTACCCTCATCATCGAAAGATCATTTGTGTTGGTTGATGCCCAGGATAAAACTTCCTTTCCTTTCTCTAAAAAATTATCTATAATCTTTAAAGCTTCAGAGGCCCTCTAAAACTAAATTCACAATTTGAGTTATTCTTCTAACAAGCACCTGGTAGAACTACACTTGAAATATTTTAAACTAAATTCATGGCTTCAGTTTTTTTTGTTTTTGTTTCAGATTTTTGTTGCTGTTTGTGGACCACATAGGGTCTGTTTACATTTATAATATCTCAGGATGGCTGTTTCCATCCTATTCAGTTCTGGGCCACAGTATTTATGCTTCCTAATTCTTGATGTGATGGAGAGAAGTTTATATATGGTTCATCTTTACCTTACATTACAGTTCCTTTGTGTCTTCAGCCTGATCTGGGAGGATCTCCAATTGGCTAACTTCCTTGGAGTGGCCTGAGGTGTTTGACATCTGATTATTGTGAGCTTTGTGGCAAACAAAGTTCATGTTTGTCAGATCAGCAAATGCCCTCAGAACAAAAACTTCTTAGGACTCCTCACTCTGGATTCTAACTTTTCCTTTGACTCTGGACAGATTACCTAGACTATCTTTTAGTCTTTCCATACTTCCAAGTAAAAATTTAAAATATTCAGAAAATTTTAGTTGCTTTTTGGCTGAAAGTTTAGTAGAAATAGTTCAAACTACATTACTTTAAGAAATTATTTTAGGAAAAATATTATCACTCAACTCATTATATTTGCATATTAATACCACAAAGGTAATTCCATATTAGAACTTGTAAGTCTTACTTATTCTTTCTTATAATGACATAGTAGTATATCATTTGGATCATCAGTGTGTATTTAATTGGTAAAATGTCAATGAGTAAAAACACTCAACTATTTGAAAAATGTAAACCAAAAAAAATCCTAATTTATTTTAAGTAAACAGTAGATCAAAACCATAACTGCAAAATATATACAACCTAAATTAGAATATTATATATTAAAAATTATGGAAATGTTCATAATAATAGTGTTTCCCCTCCCCTGACAAACACTTAATTTAACTTAAAAAAATCAGGGGACTTCCACTTTTAAGAAGATACAATGCATGTACTTTTCTCTATTCCTTCCATTAAGTACAACATAAACCCTTGTCATTATGTATAAAACAAACAGGTGGAGTGAAGAAGGTGGAGTGAAGTGTCTAGCGAGCTAGGGACTCAAGTCACAACATAGTAGTATTTCCCTTGTTTTCCTTTTGGCCACATATATCCCAGACTGGATACTGGAGAAGCTGGCAACCCAGAAACAGCAATGGCACAGATGAGGAAAAAAAGATCCTCAACAAAAAAGTCTGGTGTCTTTAGCCAAAGAAGCAGGAAAACAAAAGGCACACAGGACAGAAAACTTTTAGACAATGATCATTCTACCCCAGTCAAATACCACACACACATACCATACCCATACTCACACAAGCAAAGTCAAGCAAGGAGCCCAGATTCCTAGCCTTGCCGAGCTGTAATGAGGCATGTCTCCTATCAATGTCTGTTGAAGTCAGATGGGGAGACACTCCATTCCTAAATAGTGATAATGAGGTGCCCCTCCATGTCCTTGTAGGGATGGTCCTAGACGAAGCCTACTAGAGGCCTAGAACTTTCATCACCACCCAGAAATGAGACTATCCCATCTGTATTGTCATCAAGACCATGTTGGGATTCTGGATGTCCATCTCCATCTAATAGTAGTGAGATGAACTTCATCCTCCCCACTGAGGTGGTGTGAGAGGAATCCTGGAGAGGGAAGATTTACATCTTTCACTTGTAACAAGGCCATCCGCTCAAGAGTATCAATGAAAGATGTGGTAAGCAGTAACAAACAGCCCCTAGTACTCTGAGCCAGGTTAAAGGCACAATGAGAAACCTGAACTCCTGTTCCAATTGAGCATTAGTAAGGAACTCGTCTCCTGATGTCAGTGGAAGCTGATTGTAAACTCTGGCTTTTTACCCCTCACCTGGAAATAATGAGAGAGTATCTCTCCTAAACCCACCTTAGTGCTGCCAGAGGACACTTGCTAAAACATAAAATTGTAAACGATTCAGAGCCTTAAATTATAACTCACAAAATGTCCCAGGTTTCAATAAAATATCACGTCATACCAAGAACTGGAAGATCTTAAACTGAAGAAGAAAAGAGAATCTACAGATGACATCATTGAAATGACATAGACATTAGAATTATCTGACAATATTTTAAAGCAGCCATTATAAAAATGTTTTAATGAGACATGACTAACATGCTTGAAACAAATGAAAAAGTAGAAAATGTCAGCAAATAAATAGAATGTTTGAAGAAAGAAATAGAAGATATAAAGAAAACCAAGTGGAAATTTTAGAATTAAAAATTCACCAAAAAAAAAAAAAAAAAGAACCAAAAAAAGAAAAAGGCAAACATAAACAGATAGGCTCAAACTGGATAACAAACTGGAGAGAACAGAGAAGAAATTCAGCAAATTTGAAGGTTGAATTGCAGAAATTACACAATCTGAAATACAGAGAAAATTGACTGGAAAAAAAATAAACTTAGTCTCAGGGACCTGTGAGACTATGAGGGAAAAGCTCACATTTTAGTCATCCGAGTCCCAGAAGTAAAGGAGAAAGATGGCAAGGCTAAACAAGAACTTGAATAAATAATGGCTGAAAAATTCTCAAATTTGGCAAAAAATATAAACCTACAAAAACAAGAAGTTAAGAAAACTTTAAACATGATAAGATAAAAGAAAGTTACACCAAGACAATTCATAGTCAAATTTATGAAAATGCAAAGTGAAAAAAAATTTGATAGGAGTCAGATAAAAAATATATTATCTACAGGAACAGCAATTTGAATGACAGCAGATTTTTTTTAAATCAGAAATCATGGAGGATTCCTTAAGACTTTTTAATTGATGAAAAAAAAAGAACCGTCAACCCCAAATTCTATGTTCAGTGAAAATACCTTCGTGGAATGAAGGAGAAATCAACACCTACAAAATGAGGGAAAACTAAGAGACTTTCTCACCAAAGTCACGCTGAAATGAGGAAATTCTCTAAACAGAAAGAAAATGATAAAAGGAGAAATTTTGAAAAATCAGAAAGGAAAAAAGAGCATGTGAAATTCTCAGCAAGTACAACAGGCTTTCCTTCTCTTCTCGAGTATTCTAAATTTTATTTGATGATTTAGGCAAGAATTATCACACTGTCTGATGCAGTTCTCAAAAGTGTAAATGAAATAATTAAGATTGTTATATTAAAAAAGGAGGAGGGAAGCGGTAAGCCTGGAGGTGCAGCAGTTAAGTTCGCACATTCTGCTTCAGCAGCCCGGTGTTTGTCACTTCCTATTCTCGGTGTGGATCTATTTACCGTTTATCAAGCCACGCTGTGGCAGGTGTCTCACATATAAAATAGAGGAAGATGGATAAAGATGTTAGCTCAGGGCCAATCTTCCTCAGCAAAAAGAGGAGGATTGGTGGCAGATGTTAGTTTAGGGCTAATCTTCCTCAAAAAAAAATAAAAATAAAAGAATACAAAATTTTTAAAAATTGTGGGGGAGGTCAGAAGGTCAAGTGTGAAGACTCATAAAGCTGTTGCAGGCTAAAAGATGCCCCCTTCTCCACAAAGATATCCACATTCTTATCCTTGTAATGTATAAATCTTACCTTAATTGGAATAAAGTGTCTTTCCAGATGTAATTAAGTATCTTGAGAGGAGGAGAGTATCCTGGATTAATAATATTAATATTACTAGTATTAATAGTGACATCTTGGATTAATTAATATCCAGCAGTTAGTAAATGCAACCACAAGTGTCGTTGTAGGAGAAAGGTAGATAAAGAAAGAATGTAATTCTGGGATGATGTAACTACAGAAACAGAGATTAGAGTGATGTAGCTACAAGTCAAGGAATGCTGGTAGCCACCAGAAGGTAGAAGAAGCGAGGATATGATTATCTTCCAGAGCCTCTGGAGAGAATATAATTATGCTTAACCTTGATTTCAGCTCCAAGATATGTATTTATGGACTTCTGTTCTCCAGAGCTGTGAGAGAATAAATTTACATTACTTTAAGCAATAGAGTTTATGGTAATTTGTGATAGTGGCTACAGAAAACTAACACAAAAGCTATAGTGATCAGGACTGTGTGACATTGGCAGTGGACAGACACATAGATCAATGCAACAGAAAAAATAACTTAAAAATAGACTCGCATAAGTATGGCCAACTAGTTTCTGACAAAAGTGTAAAAGCAATATCATGAAAGAAAGATAACTTTTGCAACAAGGAATGCTGGACAATTGGACATATGTAGCACAAAAAACAACACACATGCAAAACAAAACAGAACTTTGACCTAAGTTTTACACATTACTCAAAAAATTGACTGAAAATAGATTACAAACTTGGATGTAAAATATAAAACTATAAAAGGTTTTTAAAAATAGGAGAAAATCTTCATGATCTAGGCCTAGGCAAAATATTCTTAGACTTGACATCAAAATCATGATCCATAAAAGGAAAATATGATAAGCAATACCTCACAAAAATTTAAAAATTTTCCCCAAGAAAAGACAAGCCATAGGTAGAGAAAATTTTTGAAAACTAAATATCTGACAAAGAACTAGTATCTAGAATATATAAATAACTCTCAAAACCTCGTAGTTAAAAACAAATGGTCCAAACAGAAGAATACAAAAGACAGAATGTGTGACTGAAGAGAATATGCTGATGGCAAGTAAGCACATGAAAATATGTTCAATAGTGTTAGCCAATAAGGATGTGCAAATTAAACTATAATCAGATAACACTGTACAGATATTAGAATGGCTAAAACAAAATAGTGACACCACCAAACACTGGCAAGGACATGGAAAAACTAGATCACTCATACTTTGCTTGTTGGAATGTAGAATGTTATAGCCATTCTGGAAAACGATTTTACAGTTTCTTATACAACTGCGTAATTGGCATTCATCCCAGGGAACAGAAAACTAACATTCATACAACAACCTTTGCACGAATGGAGCTTTATTCACAATAATCTAAAACAGGAAATTACCCAGTTATTCATTTGATGAATGCTTAGACAAACTTTGACAAATCTGTATCACGTAAACACCGCTCAGAAATGAAAAAGAACGAATGATTGATATACACAATAACCTGCATGAATGTACAGATAGTGATGGTGGGTGAAAAAAGTCAATCCTAAAATGTCATATAATACATTATTTCATTTATATAAAATTCTTGAAATAACAAAATTATAGAAAGGGAGAACATAATAGCAGTTACCAGGGCTTAAGTAGGGGTGGTTACAGAAGACAAGTGAGTGTGGTTAAAGAAGGGAAGCTTGTGGTGATGGACATGTTCCATATCTTGACTGTATTAATGAGAATATCCTGATTATAATATAGCACTATAATTTTGCAAGGTGTTGACATTGGGCAAAACTAGGTAAATGGTGCATAGGATCTCTCTGTATTATTTCTTACTGCAGGTGAACCCACAATTATCTTTAAACAAAATATTTAATAAAAAGTATAAATGTAAGACATCAGCAACATGTCCCAGTGAGCTGTTCCCATTACCTCTCCCCCTTTGAAGTGAAACAAAATTGACATTCATTGACTAATAGAGGATACCCACACAGCACAACAGGACACCTGAGAGAGCCATGCTGCTATACATCTGAAGGTACATCTACTGGCTCCCTGGGAAATTGTGGGGATAGGTGAGAATTCCCCTTCATTTCTCAAGCAGTCCTGTGCACAGACAAAAATGCTTTCCCAGCCGGAGCAAGCATCTATAGTACTGCTGCAGCCCCAAAAGTGGGCATGGGCCTCTGCACAACTGTGGGAAGTGTAGTGGCAGACCTAGGCCTGTTCGTGAATGCTTTCCTAGCCTGTGGGAGAGCCCACCTTGCTGCTGTGGTCCTAATGAGTGGCCCAGGCTTGACCACTGTGAAGAAGCCCCTAGCACTGAGCACAGTGGCCAGTGTGACCATAAGAAGATGCAGCAGCAGGTTTACATGCACATGAGAAACCTTTCTCAGCTGATGTGAGCACCTAGAATACTGATGCACACACACAAGTGGGAATGAGCCTCGGTGCAGTGGCAGCCCTGAGCCTGTGTGAAATCAATTTCCTGGCAGGAATAAGAACCCACTGTACTCACACAACTTCCAGCAGATAGGGTGGAATCAGAAACACAACTCTTGCTTCTTTCCAGTGGTAGCAGGTAGAATCTGTGACATGACACTATCACAAATGTACCAGCAAAAGATTGGTTCATCAAATACCATGAGAAACTATAGCAACAATTCAGAGAAGAGGGAAAGTTACAAATCTCCAGACACCAACCCTGAAGTCACAGAAATTTACAACCTAAATGAGAGAGAATTCAAAATAGCTGTCATAAAGAAACTCAATGAGTTACAAGAAAACTCAGAAAGACAGTTCAATGAGCTCAGGAATAAAATTAATGAGAAGAAGGGATACTTCACCACAGAGATCAAAACTCCTGAAGAAAAACCAAGCAGAAATTCTGGATATGAAGAACACAACTAATGAGACAAAAATAATCTAGAATCCTTAAAAAATAGATTTGACATTATGGAGGAAATATTTAGTGATTTAGAGGATAGAAATATAGAAAAGCTTCAGGTAGAGGAGGAGAGAGAACTAAGAGGATAGAAATATAGAAAAGCTTCAGGTAGAGGAGGAGAGAGAACTAAGATTAAAAAAACATGAAAGAATGCTTTGAGAAATAACTGACACAATTAGGAAAAGCAACATAAGGATGATAGGTATTCTAGAAGGAGAAGAGAGAGAAAGTAGCAGAGAGCTTGTTCAAACAAATAATAACTGAGAACTTCCCACACCTGGGAGAGGAACAAGACTTACAAATACATGAAGACAATGGAACTCCTAATTACATCAAAGCTAAAAGACATTCTCCAAGGTATATAATACTAAAACTGGCAAAAGTCAACTACAAAGAAAGAATATTAAGGGCAGCAATGCAGAAGAAAATAACCTACAAAGGAACTCTTATCAGGCTTTCAGAAAATTTCTTGGCAGAAACCTAATAGGCCACGAGAGAATGGAATGATATATTCAAAATAATGAAAGACAAAGACTTTCAGCAAAGAATACTCTATCCAGTGGAACTGCCCTTCAGATATGATGGAGAAATAAAAGCTTTTCCAGATAAACAAAAGCTAAGGAAGTTCAACACCAGTAGACCTTCCCTACAAGGAATGATTAAGGCTGCCCTCATACCTGAAACAAAAGACAAAGGTTTAAAAAGCTTTGAGTAAGGAGATAAGTAGATAAAATCAAAAAACTGCAGCTCTCTATCAGCACAGGGTAGCAAATGGTTAATTAAAACTTAAAAGATAAAAGGAAGGAAAGCATCAAAAGTAATTTTACACACTTCAACTTTGTCACAAACTCACAACACAAAACGGAATAATTAGTAAGAAGAATAACTCAGAAGGGGAAGAGGAGAGGGATGGATGCTGCTTAAGCTAAAGGAGATAAGAGGCTATCAGAAAATGGAGTATCTCATCTACAAGATCTTTTATACAAACCACATGGTAACAATTAAGAAAAAAATCAGAGCTGAGCCACAATACATTAAAAAAGAGAAAACTGAGAAAACATCCAGAATAGCTACCAAAATGAAATGACAGTCAGAAATACAAAGGAAGATAAACAATGGAAATATAGAGCAACCAGAAAACAAGAGATAAAATGGCAGTATTAAGCTTTAACATATCAATAATCACTTTAAAAGTAAGTGGACTAAATTTTCCAATCAAAGGACACAGAGTAGCTTGATAGAGTAAAAAACAAGACCCAACAATAGGCGGCCTCCAGGAAACACATCTCAGCTTTAAAGAAAAATATAGGCTCAGAGTGAAGATACGGAAGATGATATGCCAAGCAAATGGCAAACAAAAGAAAGCAGGTGTTGCCATACTTATATTAGATGAAGCAGACTTCAAGATGAAAAAGACAAAGATAGACCAAGAGGGTCAGTATATAATGATAAAAGAGACTTTACACCAATAGTATATAACACTTATAAAAATATATGCACCTAACAGAGAAGCACAAAAGTATGTAAAGCAACTATTAACTGACCTAAAGGGAGAGATTAACAGCAACACAATAATAGTAGGGGACCTCAATACTCTACTTACATCAATGGATAGATCATTCAGACATAAAGTAAACAAGGAAATAGTGGACTTAAATGAAAACTTCATCATATGGATTTGATAGATAGATAGAGAGCATTCCATCTAAAGACAGCAGAATACACATTCTTCTAAATGAACATGGAATATTCTCAAAGATAGACCATATATTGGGAAACAAGGCAAGCCTCAATAAATTTAAGAAGATTGAAATCATATCAAGCATCTTTTCTGACCACAATGTTATGAAAATAGAAATAAACTACAAGCAAAAAGCTGGGAAAGCACAAATATGTGATGACTAAACAACATGCTACTGAACACCCATTGGATCAATGAAGAAATCAAATAGGAAATTTAAAAATCCCTTAGACAAATGAAAACACAATATACTAACTCTTGTGGGATGCAGGAAAAACAGTTTTAAGAGGGAAATTCATAGCAATACAGGCCCACCACAACAAACAAATCACAAGTAATCTTAAACCACACTTAACAGAACTAGAAAAAGAATAACAATCAAAACCCAAAGTCAGCAGAAGGAGGGAAATAATAAAAATTAGAGCAAAAATAAATGAAATAGAGTTGAAAAAAATAGTAGAAAGGATCAATGAAACTAAGAGCTGATTCTTGGAGAAGATGTACAAAATTGACAAACCCTTAGCCAGACTCACTAAGAAAAAAAGCGAGAAGGCTCAAATAAAATTAGAAATAAAAGAGGAGAAATTACAATGGATACCACAGAAATACAAAGGATTATAAGAGAATACTATGGAAAACCATATGCCCACAAATTGGATAACCTAGAAGAAATGGATACATTCTTAGACTCATCAAACCTCCCAAAACTGAATCAAGAAGAAATAGAGAATATGAATAGACCAATCACAAGTAAAGAGATCAAAAAAGTAATCAAAAACCCCCAAAAACTAAATTCCAGGACAAGATGGCTTCTCCAGAGAATATTACCAAACATTCAAAGAAGATTTAATACCTATCCTTCTTAAACCATTCCAAAAAATTGGAGGAGACAGAATGCTTCTTAACACATTCTCTCAGGCCAATATTATCCTGATACCAAAACCAGGCAAGGACAACACAAAGAAGAAAAATTACAGGCCAATATTGTTGATGAATATAGATTTAAAAACCCTCAACAAAACATTGGCAAACTGAATATAGCAATATATTAAAAGGATCATACAAGATGATCAAGAGGGATTTATATCAGGGACACAGGGATGGTTCAACATCTGCAAATCAGTCAATGTGGTACACCACTTAACAAAATGAGGAATAAAAACCACATGATCATCTCAATAGATGCAGAGAAAGGATTTGACAAGATCCATTTATGATAAAAACATTATGGACATCTATTTACGATAAAAACTCTCAATAAAATTGGTATAGAAGGAAAATACCTCAATATAATAAAGACCATATATGACAAACCCATAGCCAACACCAAACTTAACAGTGAAAAACTAAAAGCCATCCCTCTGAGTACAGGAACAAGACAAGTGTGCCCACTCTTTCCACTCTGGTTCAACATAGCACTGGCGATTTCAGCCAGAGAAACAAAGCAAGAAAAATAAATAAAAGGAATCCATACTGGAAAGGAAGAAATGAAACTCTCCCTGTTTGCAGATGACATGTTTCTATATATAGAAAATCCTAAAGAATCCATCAGGAAACCATTGGAAATAATCAACAACTACAGCAAAGTTGTAGGGTACAAAATCAACTTACGAAAATCAGTTGCACTTCTAGGGGCTAGCCAAGTGGTTAAGTACACGTACTCTGCTTCGGTGGCCCAGGGTTCATAAGTTCAAGTCCCAGGCCCAGACCCGGTACCACTCGTCAAGCCACACTGTGGTGCTATCCCACATAAAATAGAGGAGGATTGACACAGATGTCAGTTCAGGGCCAATGTTCCTCATGCACACACACACAAAAAAATAGTTGCATTTCAATATGCTTATAATGAACTAGCAGAAACAGAAGTCAAGAATGCAACCCTGTTTACAACTGCAACAAAGAGAATAAAACATTTAGGAATAAATTTAACCAAAGACGCGAAAGACCTACACACTGAAAACTATAAGACATTATTGAAAGAAACTGAAGAAGATATTAAGAAATGGAAATATATTCCATGCTCATGGATTGGAAGAATAAATATAGTTAAACTATCCATATTGACTAAAGCAACCTACAGATTCAATGCAATTCCAATCAGAATCCCAATGACATTCCTTTTTTTTTTTTTTTTTGAGGAATATTAGCCCTGAGCTAACATCTGCCACCAATCCTCCTCTTTTTGCTGAGGAAGACTGGCTCTGAGCTAACAAGCATGCCCATGTTCCTCTACTTTATATGTGGGACACCTGCCACAGCATGGCTTGACAAGCAATGCCATGGCTGCACACAGGATCCAAACCAGCAAACCCCCGGCCACTGAAGCAGAACATGCACACCCAACCACTGCACCAATTGGCAAGCCCCAATGACATTCTTCACAGAAATAGAACTAAGAATCCTAAAATATATATGGAAAACAAAAGACCTCGAATAGCCAAAGCAATCCTGAGAAAAAAGAACAAAGCTCAAAGCTTCACAATCCCTGACTTCAAAATATACTACAATGCAATAGTAATCAAAAGAGCATGGTACTGGCACAAAAACAGACATACAGATTAATGGAACAGAATTGAAAGCGCAGAAATAAAACGACACATCTATGGACAGTTCATCTTCAACAAAGGAGCAAAGAACATACAATGGAGAAAGGAAAATCTCTTCAATAAATGATGTTGGAAAAACTGGGCAGCCACATGAAAAAGAATGAAAGTAGACCATTATCTTGCACCATACACAAAAATTAACACAAAATGGATTAAAGACCTGAATGTAAGACCTGAAACCATAAAATTCCTGGAAGGAAATATAGGCAGAACACTCTTTGACATTGGTCTTAGCAGCATCTTTTTGAGTACATGCCTACTCAGGCAAGGGAAACAAAAGAATAAGTTAACAAATGGGAATACATCAGAGTAAAAATTTCCTGCAAGCCGAAGGAAGCTATGAACAAAATGAAAAGTCAACCCACCAATGGGGAGAAAATATTTGCAAATCATATATCCAAAAAGAGGTTAATTTCCAAAATATATAAAGAACTTATACAACTTAACAACAAAGAAACAAACAACCTGATCAAAAAATGGGCAAAGGATATCAACAGACATTTTTCCAAATAAGATATATAGACAGCAATAGATATGTGAAAAGATGTTCAACATCATTAATTATTAGGGAAATGCAAACCAAAACTACAATGAGATATCACCTTATACCTGTCAGAATGGCTATAATTACCAAGAGAAAAAATAACAAATCTTGGAGAGAATGTAGAGAAAAGGGAACCCTCATACCCTGCTGGTGGGAATGCAAACTGGTGTGGCCATTATGGAAAACAGTATGAAGATTTTTTAAAAAATTAAAAATAGAAATACCATGTGATCTAGCTATCCCACCACTGGGTATTTAAGCAAAGAACTTGAAATCAACAATCCAAAGAGATTTATGCACCCCTGTGTTCATTGCAGCATTATTCATAATATGCAAGATGTGCAAGCAACCCAAGCGCCCTTCTACAGATGACTGGATAAAGAAGATGTGGTATATATGTACAATGGAATACTACTCAGCCATAAAAAAGACAAAATCATCTCATTGTCAAACAACATAGATGGACCTTGAGGGAATGTTCTTAAGTGAAATAAGCCAGAAAGAGAAAGACAAATACTGCATGATTTCACTCATGTGGAAGAAAAACACATGTATAAAGAGAACAGATTAGTGGTTACGAGAGGGGAAAGTGGCTGGAGGTTGGGTGAAAGATGTAAAGGGGCTCATATGTGTGGTGACAGATACAATTAGACTACTGGTGGTGGGCATAATGCAGTCTATACACATGAACTTACACAATGTACAGGTGAATTTACACAATGTTATAAACCATTATGATCTCAATAAAATACTTTTAGAAATATATAGGTGTAAAAGAACAGAAGGAATGGAATGAAAAAGATAAATTTAAAAAAAAGGCAAGATGCAATAGAAATGATTAATATACTCAAGAGCTATTTCTCTGGAAAAGACAACATACAAGAGAAAAAAATAGAGACAAAACAAAATTGACTAATAAGAATGTTACAGATGCATAGGAGAAAATACAGCTTGATAAGTAGCCATGATATTTTACTCAATACGATATGGTAACCCAAACAATATCCATGGAAAAACTGACGGAGTCCTCAAGGTTAACAAATTCAGAAATGAATTCTCTTAGTAAAGGGAGAAGAGGATGACACATGGTAATTTCAATTGACACAGAAAATGCACCTGACTTATCAAAAAACCTATTGTGGTAAAAACACTTGGAAAACTAGGAATAAAAGGGAATGACCTCAAACTGATAAAGGGCATTATGCAAAACCCACAGTTAGCACCATACTCAACGGTGAAATACTTAAAGCTCTATTCTTAAGAATAGATTTTAGACAAGGATGCCTGCTTTCACCACTACTATTCAAGATCATACTGGAAGTCCTAGCCAGAGGAACTAGGCAAGAAAAAAATTTAATCTAAACTGATAAGGAAGAGGTAAAACTATTCTAAGATGGCATGATCCTATATATGGTAAATCCCAAATACTACATAAAATAACTATTAGAGTTAATAAACAAATTTAGCGAAATTGCAGAGTACACGATCAACATGTAAACAACAGCAGTTGTGTTTCTATATAGCATCAATAAACAATCTAGAAAGGAAAATAAGAAAATAATTTTGTTTACAATAGCATCCAAAATAATAAAGTATTTAGGACTAAATATAACCAAGGAAGTGAAAGACTTTGTACAGTGAAATCATAAAACATCACTGATGTAAATTTTAAAAACACAAACATATCAAAAGGCATCATGAATTGGGAAGACTTAATATTGTTGAAGTGGCAATAGCACCCAAAACAATCTATAGATTCAACAACATCTCTTTCCAAATTCCAATGACTCTTTTAGCAGAAGTGGAAAAGTTGATGCTCAAATTTGCCTGGAATTATAAGGGGCTCTAGATAATCAAAACAATCTTGAAAAAAAATCAAAGTTTAATGACTCACACTTCCTAATTTCAAAACTTACTACAAAGCTTTCAGAAACAAAATAGAGTGGCACTGACATAAAGACAGATATAGAGAACCAATGGAACATAATTGAGTGTCCAGATATAACCCCACACATCTATGACCAACTGATTTTTTTACAAGGGTGCCAAGACCATTCAGTGAGGAAAGAATCGTCTGTTAAACAAGTGGTGCTGTGAAAACCAGATATCCACATGCAAAAGAATGAAGAATGAAGTTCAATCCTAATCTCACACCATATACAAAACAAATAACTCAAAATAGATCAACAACCTGAATATAAGAGCTAAAACTAAAAAGCTATTAGAAGAAAGCACAGGAGTAAATCTTCATGGCTTCCGCTCTGTCAATGGAATCTTAGATTTGACACCAAAAGCATGAACAATAAAAAAAAGAAAACAGGAAATTAGACTTCACAAAAATTAAAAACATATGTATCAAAGGACATCATCAAGAAAATAAAAAGATAACCTAAAAAATGGGAGAAGAGTGGCCAGCCAGGTGTTGTCATGGTTGAGTTTGCATGCTCCACTTCAGCAGTCCCACATTTGCGGGTTTGGATTCTGGGCACACACCTACACACTGCTCATCAAGCCATGCTGTGGTGGCATCCCACATACAAAATAGAGAAAGATTGTCACAGATGTTAGCTCAGGGACAATTTTCCTCACCAAAATAAGGGGAGAAGACATTTGAAAATCATATATTTGATAAGGGTCTTGCTAAGGATTGAATGTTGTATTTCTACAAAATTTGTATTTTGAAGCCCTAATTCCGAATATGATAGAATTTGCAAGTGGGACCTTTAGGAGCTAATTAGGTTCAGATGAGGTCATGAGGGATTAGATTAACTCCTGATGTCCATGATGGGATTAGTGCCCTCATCAGAAAAGAAAGAGACCAGAGCCTTATCTCTCCTTTACCTGAGGACACAAAAAGCAGGCAGCCATCTGCAAACCAGAAAAAGGGCACTCACCCAACACTGACTCTGCTAGCAACTTGATTTTGCCTCTATAATTGTGAGAAATAAGTGTTTGTTGTTTAAGTCACCCAGTCTATAACATTTTGTTACAGCAGCCTGAACTAAGACAGGTATAGTATCTAGAATATTAAAAAGTTCATACAACCCAAAAAGAAAAAGACTAAATAAGTTTAAAAATGAGCATAGAAATTGAATAGTCATTTCTCCAAAGAAAATATTAAAATAGCCAAGCACATGAAAATATTTTCAGCATTATTAGTCAGTACAAAAGTACAAATCCAAACTAAAATATAGTACCACTTCACACCTACTAGAATGGGGATAATAATATTTTTCAAAATATAAAATCAGAAAAGAACAAATTTTGGTTAGAACCTGGAGAAATTGGAACCCTGTGCATTGATGATGGGAATTTAAATTGATTCATTTCCTATGGAAAACAGTTTGGAAGTTCCTCAGAAAGTTAAAAATAGAATTACCATATGGCCCAGCAATTCCTTTCCTAGTTATGTGCCCAAAAGAATTGAAGACATGTATTCCCACAAATATATGTACACATGTGTTCATAGCAGCACTACTCACAATAGCCAAGAAGTGGAAACAGCCCAAATGTCCATAAACCCTATGAATGGGTAATTAAATTGCAGTTTATACATATAAAGGGATATTATTCAGCCATGAAAAGAAATTAAGTACTGATACATGCAACAACTTGGATGAATCTTGAAATCATGCTATGTGAATGAAGCCAGACACAAAAGGTCACATATTTTATCATTGCATTTCTATGAAATGTCTCAAATAGGTAAATCCATAGAAACCTAACACACATTTGGGGTTGCCAGATGCTGGGGAGAGGGTAGAGTGGCCATCACCTGCTTAATGTGTGTCCAGTTTCCTTTCAGTGTGATAAAAAAGTTTTTGGAACTAAATAGAGGTGATGGTTGCACAACATTGTAAATATACCAAATACCACTGAATTAACTTTAAAATCGTTAATTTTATGTTATGTGCTTTTCAACTAAGTAATTTTTTTTTAAGATTTATATTGAACCTACAAGACAAAAAGCTGCTTATTATGTAACTTATTTTTGTTTTTCCTCTCCAAAGCCCCAGTAACATAGTTGTATATCCTAGTTGTAGGTCATTCTAGTTCTTCTATGTGGGATGCCACCACAGCATGGATCCAAACTGGTGAACCCTGGGTTGCTGAAGCAGAGCTTGCAAACTTAACAACTTGGCCATGGAGCTGACCCCTCATGTAATTTAATTTTTTGAGGAGAGAGAGAGATAGTCACTCTGAATAGACTGTAAAAAAACAAAAGCACAGTAAGAAAACTGAAACCCAATCTAACTTATGAATATTAATACAAGAAAACTAATCCAGAGTTAGCCTACAGAGTCCAGCTATGCATAAAAACATATTATCCCATGAAGAAATGAGTTTACTTTAAGAAATTCAGATCTCGAAAAATATAGGGAAACCATACAACTAATTAATCAATTTAACACACACCAAAATACATTTAATCAGGGGAAGTGAAAAATAATTGTATTAACAATTCAGAATAAGAACATACTATCTTCATCCATGTAATAAAATAAGAAAATGAAATGAAAGCTTATAGATACTAAAAGAGATGCAATATTTTAATTATTTTCTGGTAACGTGACAATATATTAGAAAAGTCTAAGTAAAGCAATTGAAAAATTATTACAAGAAATAAGATATACCATAAGAAGGCCAGATTCATAAGGATGGCCATACATTATGTATTTTTTTCTTCAAAATAAATATTGAAAATAAAAAAAAACTTTAATGTCTTACAAAACATAGTGGACAAGATAATTAATATTTTACCCATATTATAATATACAAAATTGAAATTTAAAAATATTATACAATTTTTATAAATCTATGCTATGTCAAAACCAGTATTTATATCTTCATCTTTCTGAAAGCAAAACATGGGATATAATCAGTAATCTATACTGTAGGAGAAATGATTAAAGAAGACTGATTAATGGCTATTTACTCCTGTGTACCTGTGTAACTTTGGGAGCAAATGAACTTTTGAAACCTTACAGACAAAAATTCTTATATTAGTGATTGTGTTTGTTTAGTTACAGGATTACTTCCTTCCTTCTCTCCTTCCTTCCTTCCTTCCTTTTTCCTATGTCTTTTCCTCCCTCTCTCTCTCTGTCACTCTCAGTCTTCTTGTCTCTCTCTGTTTGTCAGTCTCTGTCTCTTTCTTCCTCTGTTTTTGGTGAGGGAGGAGTTCTCTACAAGAATTGCTCTAGTCTAGGCTTATGAAAGTGTAGTCGCCAGGACTACAAAGTCACACAGAGCCCAAGCTCATGCAAAAAATCAAGGGGTGACCAAGAAAGACTGACAGCTTTGGGACAAATGTAGAGAAAGACGAGACTGACTTGTTGATGAAAGCCAGAAGACAAAACTGAAAGTTCAAAACACAAGCAGTTTCTGAGACTTTGATAAAATGACAAGAATGTGATCCTAGGGTGTGCTAAATTGGCTAGATTGGCTAAAGGAGACAAGTTCAATAGTGCAGGCAAATTATGCACTTTCACACTTTTGTTTAACACTTTACCAGTATCTAAGTTATCAGATTGTACTTCAGTGAGATCAGGTGCAAAAACTTGTACAATTAGTGCACTTCGTCAAGAAATGGAGATGAGCCACTAAAAAAAGTGTAATTACCTAATACTGGTCAGAATCATCTTTGCTCTAGCAGTATTGTTCAAGGAGTTGCAAACTGTCTTGAGAAACGTCCATAAAAATCTGTGAAAAAGGGAAAGCTCTGCTATAATGCATTTTATTATAATCAACTAAACTCATGTGAATAAAATAAACACATAAATAAAAATAAGAATTTTTCTCAAACCAACAATCCAATTAGAAAATGGGCAAAAGATCTGAACAGCGATTTCTCCAAAGAAGATATACAGATGGCCAACAGGCATATGAAAAGATGCTCAACATCATTAGCTATCAGGAAAATGCTAATCAAAACTACAATGGGGTATCACCTCACTCTGGTCACAATGGCTATAATTAACAAGACAGGAAACAACAAATGTGGGAGAGGGTGTGGAGAGAAGGGAACCCTTGTTCACTGCTAGTGGCAGTGCAAACTGGTGCAGCCACTATGGAAAGCAGTTTGAAGCATCCTCAGAAAATTAAGGATAGATCTACCATATGATCCAGCTATTCCACTGCTGGGTATTTATCCAAAGAACTTGAAAACACAAAGGCATAAAGATGCTTGCACCTCTATGTTCACTGCGACATTATACACAATAGCCAAGACTTGCAAGCAACCTAGGTGCCCATCAAGGGATGAATGGATAAAGAAGATGTGGTATTTATACACGATGGACTACTACTCAGCCATGAGAAATGACGAAATCCAGCCATTTGTGACAACATGGGTGGCCTTGAGGGTATTATGTTGAGTGAAATAGGTCAGAGGGAGAAAGTCAAATACCATATGATCTCACTCATAAGTAGAAGATAAAAACAAAACAAAACAAAAACACATAGCATTGGAGATTGGACTGGTGGTTACCATTGGGGATGGGGGGAGGGCAAAAGGAGTGATTAGGGTCACATGTGAGGGGATGCACTACAATTAGTGAACATGATGTAATGCATACAGAATTCGAAATATGATGTACATCCGAAAAAAATAAAAATTACAAAAAAGAATAAAAAAATAATTTTTCTTATGCCATTTATTGAAGCTGAACTCTAAAAGAAGATATTTCAATGTCTCCAAAGTCTGCCAGCTATGTAACTGAAATATTCATTCTTTTTTCAAAATTAAAATAGATACGCTTTTTTGATGAAGAGGTTTTAAATTTGTCTTTCTACATTTATCAGTTTCGGAAGTGGAATAGTAGTGGTTTACTCCCCCTCATGAAAGTTGGAGAAATTAGCATACAGTATTTACAGTTCCTTCCACCCCCTCCACCCCCATACCTGCTGGTTTTATGGGCATCAACTGGGATTTTTTTCCAAAGCAATACTTTTAAAACTATTTTTATGCCATATGGTTATTTTTTAAGAATTATGATGTTTACACTGTGTATGGTAACATATTATAGTTATATAAACTTGATTCCATTTTTAAATGGAGAAATGTTCTCTGAAAGCTATTTTTCATGCAAATTATCCTAAGCTTTCTCTAAATAGGTTTTTTTGATAGCTTTAACTTCATAGTTCGAGTGCCTCTTTGCTTGGTTTTGGGTTTGGGGTCTTTTTTTCCCCTCCATGAAAAATCAGCGGTAATAAACTTATTGAGTCTTTTTCATATCTGGGAATGTCTTTGCTTTGGATTCACAGGTACAAAAACCTAACTAGATATGGAAACCTCAGTTCCACACAGAGAGATTTTCAAAGCTGTAGATTCTATTCAATTTTATTCTAGAATATGATTATGATATTATTGAGCAGAAGTCTGAGAACAGCTTACTTTTCTTCCTTTGATAATTTGGTCCAGTCTCTTGATGTTTGTAGTTTTTTTCCCAATATGCTTAAAATTAAATAAGTACCCAAAAATATAACCCATGATGTTACCCCTGTTTATTCTTGGGGAATACTATACAATGTAGTGTACTATTGTATATATTATAGGTACTATTGTATACATGTATTCTATATATTGTACGTGTATTGAATGTACTAGACAAATTCCTTTATCACAAGAATTTTTTTCTCCTAATTAATCTTGCAAAATTTTGTTTTCATTATGAAGTTCTCTGTTTGAGAAACTAAAATTTTATAAATTTAACCTGCTCTTGTCTGTTTTCCTTGAGATAATTCACCAATTTTGATGCCATATTAAATTCTGTGATCATATTATCTGTATATGTGAATTCCTCTATTTGTTCATATAGATACATTTTCAGTCTACCTTTTAATATTGTAACTTTTATCTATTATTTCATAGTGTTAACACATATTATTTTCCTTTAGAAAGTAAAATAGATTTTGCCTAAAATTATATTCTTCCCTAGAGCTGAATTTTCCCAAACTATGTATGTTCTTCTCTGAAAATACAAGATTTTTTTCCTTTTCTTTTCTTAATTATTTTTACTGGTCCTATGGTTTATTTGTTTACATTGTCTGTTCATCTCTGAATAGGAATGTTTCTAAGTCAGTCTTCCTTTTTCCCTGAAAACATTCTTCTCAGCTCCTTCTTTGTTTACCATCGCATCACTTCAGTCATTTCTTTGGGAAGAAAGGTGGAGAACAAGTGCCATCAAGTTCTAAATCAGAGAGGGTGACACTATCAGCTGTAGCACATAAAGCCCCACATTTCAGTAGCTCAACATAACAGAAACTTCCTGCTGACATAACAATCCTATGTGGATGTTCCTGGTCTGAGGTAATTAAGGCATCCAGGCCCCTTCCATCTTGTAGCCATACTATCCACTGGAGCCTTGTATTTTTTTCATCCAGTTAGTAGAAGGACAAAAAGAGGATATGGAGAAAATTCATCCGCTATTTAAAATGCCCTAGTCCAGGGTAACACTCGTTGTATTTGTTAGCATTTTATTGGCAAAATTAGTCCCATGGTCACACCTATAAATGGGACAAAGAGACTGGTAAATGTGATGTCTACCTGGTCAGCTTTTTAAAAGTATACCCCTATATATGTATATAATGAAAGGGAGAGTACATATGTTCATAGACGAATGCTATCTCTGCCATGTTCCGTCACTCTGACCACTAATTATCAGTGAACACTCTTCTCACACATAGTACATATTCACCGCTCTCCAAGGAAGACAACCCAAAGTCTCATCTGGTCACAACAGCCAGCTCAGAGTTTAGTGTCTCTGGGTGAAGTGTCGTCCTCTCCTTCAGTTCTGGAAATGACTGTAGTCTTAACAAGTCAGTTTATCCCAGGTTATAATGGTAGGAAAAAGACAAGATACCTGCAACAAAAACCTTCCCATTCAGAAAAGGGAAGAAAACGAAACATAAGTATCATGTGTCCAGGGTGAGGATAAATACCTGTTGGACAATGTTATGAAGAGCCCCTGCCCTGGCAATGGGGGAATTTCCTTGTTTGGATGCTGGTCTGCTCTCTGAGAATAACTACCTTGTCCAGGTTTCTCCAAATGTCCTTGGCCCTGCCTTCCGGGTTATGATTCCTTCTCTCTCTTCTAGTCATCTCTGAGATGTTCACGGGGGAGTATGCATTCCTTGAAGGATATATACGGCTCCCTCCTTCTACCAGTTATTGCACAATTGTTTCTTAGCTCAAAACCCACCCTTCTATCTTCTTCTTTGTGATACTGATACTGGCACTATGCAAATCACATTTCTTCTTTGCCAGCCAGCTCCCTGTTAGTCTCTGCCAGTAAGGGCACTAAAGGGAAGCTGATAGGGAGAAGTAGAGAGGAAAGTTGCTCTTTCCTGTCTGTACCCCAGTAATGCTTCCTCACCACAGCTGCAGTATTTCCTTCCCATACAGCAGCTGACTCCAGTTTGATGTTTGTCCAGCACTTGCAGATCTAGCAAGGTTGCACAACCCTCAGAGAAACAAACACTGGCCCAACAGTTTCTCAGTCTCACAGGTGTAGGGCTCCTCCTTGAAAGTTCTAAGGTTTGATAATTTTAACCTCTTCAATTTATTCCTCCAGCTCTAGGGATAACAGCTGCTTCCTAAAGTGACCACTTGTAAAATGTCTTAGCCTTGCTCTCTTTTTAGCCTTTTTAGTTATCTAGTTAACAACTTCATATCTGATTAGTACTTCTTTATATTATATTATCTCTGTTAAAATAATTCTCATGATTTTCATCTCCTGACTGGATCCTAGATAATACAGACATTGGTACAAGAAGAGATACCAGGAAGCAGAAACTCTAAGATGAAGTTTGGAGATATTAGTCAGATTGTATCCTTGGGCTTGAACACAGCATTGGCTCCTTGCCGATAGATAATGAGATTTTCCCTACTCCATGGAATATCTTGGCACCATGATTAACCAAAATTTTACCCATGGTTGATTGTGTTAAAGTTCAACTAAAGAAAGTGGCTTGGGTGATCAATGGGCTGTTGATGTTGACTCATGGAAGTCACGATAATTACAAGACTGTGGTATGGGATAAATGTTTATTTATTCTGGAGCATCTACAGAGAGAAAATTACAAAATCAGGTCATTAAACTCTCAACTCAAGTCACGGAGAACCAGAGTTCTTCTAAGGAAACCTTAAGTACTCACTTTTTTCTTGTAGCCACAGAGATAGTATTTCTGAAAATACAAATCAAAATTTAATTGTTCAGGTTATAGAATGATACTGTAACATGAATTCACAGGCTCACCAATCTTCCTGTAGAAGTTAGAGCATTCCTGAAAGTTGGAACAGGGACTTCTGGTTGGAGGCAAATAAAGCCAAGAATCTTGGAACTCCAAATCATTCCGGGCTTCCATTGCATATAGTAATTTTCCTACCAAGTCTGAGAAGACTAGCCTTCCTTTCTTTAAAATCCTATAGTAAATTTATCTAGGACAGCTGCTTTATAAAGGGATATCTATTATGTCCAAGATCCCACTCAACCATCCTTTGTTGCTGCTGGACCCACAACTATGGTCAGATATTAGCATGTTCCAGGGGTCAAAAACAAAGTCTGATCCAGTAGGAAGTAATTTATGCATCCAAAATATTGCAAGATTTTGCTAGTTTAATCAAGCAGAAACCTGGGGGATTTGTGTATTCTCATTCAAAGGATGTTAGACAAGGAAGGACAGAATACAACACTGGATCAGGTGTTTTGTTTTCTTTTTGTTTATTTTTTCTTTGATATGGGTGCACTAACTAAAGAGTCTGCAAATGCCCCATCCATTTTATTTGGTTAGTTGACTGAACTTGGGCTTAACAATGACTTATATTGAGTGAGACTGAGGTGTCATAATGTTTTTTGCAAATATAGAGGAAGATACCTAACAGCTTACAGAGATAGAAACGTTGGGGAGGATTCATCATACTCATTTCCCCACTGTGTTCTTCAAGACAGCCCAGAGACCATTGTCTTCAGTAAGGCACTAAAAACATCTATAAGTGAGGGGAAAGCTCTGTGGTGCTTAGAAAGCTCTATGGTGCTGTCCTGTCTCGGCCAGGAATGATGATTGCAAAGGCCACCATTAAACTTTCTGATTTCAATGGGAATGATAAGATCCTAGAGTAGCAGAGCCCAAATGACAGTGCTTAATTTTTAAAGACGAGGCAGCTGCATTCATCTTATTGGTCAGTTGGTACTAAATTGTTATCAGCAGGTTTTGAACTGCAAGGTCTTAATCAGTAGCTCATTTAAGAGAGTGTTCCTAGGAATGAAATAGATGGGTACTTCCTTCTGTAACAGGAAAAACTCCTGTCTGGTGGTCAGAAACATGAACTGATCACCACAGTGGAGAGTCATACCATCTCACCCTTTTTTCAAATCTAAGCCAGCCTGCAGATCAGGGCCTCTTGATTGAAGGAGAGGCTGATTTTCCTTGAGTAAAACCTCCAGAGTTCTGTCACCATAAATCGTCCTCCAAGCTTTCTTTTAAGGCTAAGTAATTGTCACCAATTACTTGAGTCTATTACTATGCCTTGGGGGAAAGGAATATGTAGATATTTCAGTGATTACTAGACACTAGTCCTACGTCACTAATCCTTGGGTGCCAAGTCCAGGCCACTGTGAGCCACAGTTTAAAACGGGGCTTATGGTGAGGATTTGACCCAAGTTCAAATAAGAGTGTTCCTGTTAGGTCTGCATATCCCTCTTGTAGTTATTTCCCCACTTACTGAATGTGTCCTTGGAATGGCCAATCTTGGAAGATGGCAGAATGCTCCCTTTAACTCACAGGATTTTTACACCAGTCTCTTGTTATCTTTGATAGTCTATTTCCCTCAGGAACAATGTAGGCTTCTGATCGATTTGTATCCAATCCATTCAAAGTCCCAGGAACCATATTAAAAGTTACTACTTAGAGGGGCCAGCCTTGTGGCATAGCAGCTAAGTTTGCATGCTCTGCCTTGGTGGCCCAGGGTTCCCCTGTTCTATCCCAGGCAAGGACCTATGCATTGCTTATCAAGTCATGCTGTGTCAGGCATCCCACATATAAAGTAGAGGAAGATGGACATGGATGTTAGCTCAACGCCAATCTTCCTCAGCAAAAAGAGGAAGATTGGTAGCGGATGTTAGCTCAGGGCTAATCTTTCTCATGTTACCACTTAGACCTAAACAAAGATCTCAGACCCTTTTTTTTTTTGCTTCTTCTGTTTATGAGGTTTAATAAATTTACCAGGTGCTATCACCGGGTCATCTAAAAGAATAGGACATAATGAGAAGTCAATAACCTTAGTCTAATCTGCCTTCCAAGTTATAGTAGTCAAACATTTGACAAATATTTTGTCTCTTTAATACAACAAGCCTCTATCCTTTAACATCTATGATTCTTTTCTCCCTCGCTGAGGAGAGGCTTTGAGGAGCAGAGGCTTTGGGGCATACACTTCTATTACCTAGGACTCCTGGCCATGCGGTCATTGCCTGGGTCAAGAGCTAAAGAAAAGTGTGTAGTATCTAAGAGCCAGAGAAAGCCGTGGCCTCCAAGAACCTAGAACTCAAGCGGGTGGTGCAGTGGAGAAAAAGCGTGCTCTGCAGTAGCCTAGTGTGTGAGCTACTCTAGAACCATGAAGAGAAAATCCTTCCCTCTTCCAGTGTTCCTCTCACACTTTCTATTACAAGGCTTGACACTGTGCCACTGGCAAGGGGAAATATTTGCAGGACCCAGCTGTATTATGCAAAGCAGGCAAAGTATGAATTTATAGTTGAGAGGCAATAAATTGATAATTAGCAGAGCTGGTAGTACCACAGCACCTCTGTACACATAACACTTGCAAAAACTAGTCACATGGTGACACTTAGACAGGAAGGGGACACAAAAATCTAGTTCCTAGATGGGCAGCCATTTCTCAGTAAATGCTGTGCCATGGAACTGAGAGATGGAATTTTGGTGGAAGCAATCATTTTGGCTACATGCACGTTATCCGTACATTCATCAGCTTGTTTGGAAATTAAGAGAAATCTGAGAATTACAAGTCTTTATTTATGTTCATTCTATTGCAATATATGTTAAATCAACTGTGGGTCAGCTTTGTTGAAGGAGAATCGAAATCCACTGGGATTGATTCTCTGCTTTTTAGTGAGGTAATCACGTTAGTGAGAAGTTGAGTGAGGAAAAAATCAGAATCTCTGGCCTTTCTGATTTAAGGATGGCATATATTGTGTGGCGTCTAGTAATATCTGTTGCCCTTGGTCTACAGTTTTGAAAGCACTTCCTACTAAATTATTTTCTGAATCTGCAAGATTCTCCATTGACAATAGATTTTTCCGTGTTCCATACTTGACTCCAATTCTTCTGCTTCCAAACTGGGGATATTAGTTATTTTTCTTAAATCCCTATACATACTTCCTGCATAATATACTCCCTCTTAAGAAGAGGAATTGTATTCATAATAAAATTTTGCTTCTATTCTTCCCTATGTTTGGTCATGTATTCAGATTCTTGGGAGTGTGCTGTTTTTAAAATCAGTTTTCTCATTAACTTCATTACTAAAAATTATTTACTTATTTTCAATTAATTTCGCTCAGTGAAAAGCTGATTATGGAAGAGACATGTATTAATTGTTGTTAAAGAAGACGTATTAATTTTTGTAAAGAAGAAAAGTAATCCTCGATGATATAATAATTCAGAAGGATCTAAAATTAATTTTGGGGAGCATGACTTTATAGTTCCTTATTCTGTGCAGGTTTAATATATTTTAATTTATGCTAAAAATAAAATTTATTCTTTCTAAAGTAGGATGTAATATTAAACCTTTGTGAACATGGTTTGTAATGTTTGCATAGCACTTACCAATATTAGTATTTGCACTTTGAAGTAATCACTCTACTACTTTTGGAATTTGTGGTGAATCTGTTTTTTTCCCTGTCATATCTAACATTCTGACAGAAATGTTCACAAATAAACCAAAAAAATATGGTCCCTCTAAGATAAAAACAGATTTATAAATGTCACATTCCAAAATTAAAAATCACGGAATATGTAGGCCTTGGTATATATTGACAACTGTTTTCTAAAATAATTTTTCATCTCTACAAGAATTATGATGGTGGCCTTTTAGTGAAATCATGACCAGCACCAAAGCATGTTTTTAACATCTGCCTGCTTGAACTGATATTGTCAACTTGTCATTATCCTTTGAGCTCAGTATCATTCTAAACACTGATGTTAGAACTTTCTATCATGTGACATTGCAATTGGCTGTGTCTCTCAAAGTCCCCATCTGCCTCCTTATTTGGGAAGTTATCTCATACCTGTTCTTTAATATTCTCACTGATATTTTTATTTTCTTCCTGAGAAGTAATCAGGAAAATAAAACTAGTACTTCTTAAATTAAATTTTATTTGTTTTGTTACCTCACATGTAAGCAATTTGCTGACATTTCTGATATTTATATATGCCAACACTTCCTATATGAAATCCTATGTGAGAATAAAATGACTAATTGTGTCCTAAAAAAAAGTAGAACGTGCAGCAATAACATTGAGTTTGGTAAGTACCCATTTACCACATACTTGGCAGAAGTTATCACCTTTAAGTTTCAAAATTGAAGTAGCATTAGTTCAGGTGCTATATATGTTGCCTTGACACCAATACTAATATTTAATGTCCACAATATAGTGTAGTAGCCATCAACTTCTTTCTCCATCTCCACAGTTGGCTCACATGCCTGTCATTCTGTCACTAGCAACATCTCTTGTAACCCTCAGCGTTCCTCAGCCAGGGAATGATTCCACCTTTTACAGGTAGTAACCTCTACTGCATAACATCCCTTCCCCCGATAAAAAACAAAACAAAACAAAAAAACAAACTCATAATTCTGTCAGCTGGCTGGGTGGAGCCTCTGTAGGTTTCTCCCGGCTTACTCAAGCAGCTGCTGGAGGGTCAGTCTGGAAACACGACTTTACTCATACATCCGAAAGTTGGTACTGACTGTTGGTCAGGGAATCTTGGTTTCTTCTCCATGTGTCCTCTCATACTCAATAGGCTGATTGGCTTCTGTTCATGGGGGTCTTAGAACAGCATTCCAAAACATTGAGAACAGAAGATGCAAGACCCCTTACTATCTAGTGTCAGAATTTGTGTAATATCATTTTTGCTAAATTATACTGGTCAATCACAGTAAGTCCCAAAGCCAGCCCACATTCAAAGAGTGGGGAAACAGACTCCACAATTGGAGTGGAGGAGTGGCAAAAGTCACATTGAAATGGCCATGCATACCTCATTGGGAAGTATTTGTGACCACATTTTGCAATCTACCTTAGACTCTCTCCAACCACAATTATTTACATTCCTCCTTCATTAAAAATTTACTCACCAATTTACAAGACCCCAAAAGTTTTGTCTAATTATAGCATCAGGCTCAAAATCCAGTATCACATGAAATGAATCTGGCCCTTATACAGATGAGGCTTCTGAGGTATAGCTCATCTTTACCCAGAACCCCTAGAAATTTGAAAAACAAGTTATCTACACCACTCCCCTTCCCTATACACAATGATGGGATGGGGACAGGATAATCAATAGACCCTCACATTCAAAAGGGGGAAGAGCAGGAGAACATAGCAAAAACTGATTTGTAGCAATTCTGAAATTCAGCTAGGCACATATTTACAATTACCTTATTCTGGGAGCAGGGTATGGTCCTTGATAAAGACTTATGTTTTTTCTCCTTGTGAGTGCTTTTCTAGTCAGTTTTTCCAGATAACTCTTGACTCTACCTTCTGAGATAGGCTGTTTTATTCTTTTAAATTAAAATTAGCCTAGGTTTATTGCTGCATTGTTCTCTCAGCCTACCTTCAACTATATAAATTTGGTAAAAATGACTTTTTTGTTTCGAATATCTCAGGTTCTTTTAATCTAAACTGACACTGTTTTCACTAATACAACTCTGTTTTGAAGTATGTGAGTTTCCTAGGAATCTGATTATAGTTTCTTCATTCCTCAATAGGCCATCCATAATTGTTTTAGAAACAGTTATCTCTCTACTTTGGATCATGTGTGATGTTGCTGTGGGGTGACACACTGTGTTTCTATTATATTCTTTTAAGCCTTATTATTATCATTTTTTTGCTGTAAATATTTACTAGGCATTTTTTAAATCTCTCTTAGGTCTTAACAAAGGGCTTTCTGATTTTTTTTTTTTTTTTGCCTCAGTGCTAATTCTTACTTAGTGAATCTCTTCTGAGCCAACTGGAGATGAGAAACAGCTTTATCTGTAACTCAGATGTATGCTGGATCTTCTTGATTTTTTTTACCCATATTCTGCTTGATAACTAAACATTTTCTTCATAAATTAATTTATGCTTCACATGCCTTATAATAATCATCCAGAGAAAGTCAACTGTCACCTTCAGTAGTCTGCCTGGAAATCTCTTAGCCAGTTTCACATATTTGTTAAATACATGTTCAATCTTCCAAGCTACCACAGGAGACAGTTTGCCAATTGTTCTGCCACTGTTTAATACCAGTTGCCCTCTTTCCAATCTCAGATAACAGTCTTCTTACTAATTTTCTAGCCTTTCTCCACTTTCTGCTCCCAAAGCCAATGCCACATCTTAGGTTCTTGTTAAGGTGGGACCCCATTTCCTGACACCAACTACTGTAACAGTATATATAAAAAACACCTCAAACCTCAGTGGTTTAAAACCACAACTACCATCTATGTATTTGCCATTTTCCATTCAGTCTCAGCTCTGTTCCGTTTGGCTCACTCATGGATTTCTAGTGATTACTGGAGAATCCAAGATGGTATCACTCACATATCTACTATCTCAGCTGGGATGACCGGCATGGTTAGGATCTGGCTGTTTCTCTTGTGTCCTTTTACTCTCCAGGGCTTCTTTCTCTTTGTGTCCTCTCATCATCAAGGAGACTCCTTTAAATGGAATCTCAAAGCAGTAATAGAGCAAAAGCGGAAGTGGAAACTCCTCTTAAGGCCTAGGCTCAAAATTTTGACAATGATATTATTACATTCTACAGTCAAAATAAGCCATAGGGTCAGATCAGCTTCAGTGTGAAAGGAGACTACAGAAGGGTGTGAATTTAGCAAAATGTGATTCAGTCATGACAGTTTCATAACAATCTATCAATTATCCTAGAACAAGGGACACTTTATACCTCTTTAGGAGACATATCTATCTCCTAAATGTATGTATATATATATATATATAGTTTTAGATATCCTTCTAGACATTATGTAAATTGGGACAATTTCATTATAACCAATTCCCACAACTCTGGTCAAGAATATTAAGCAGTAATCAAATACTCGTGGAGAAGAATAGCATAGTAGTTAAAGTCACAAGCTTTACAGACAGAATATCTGGATTCAGATCCTGGCTTGGCTACCTATTTGCTATAGGATTATGGGTATTGCTCTTTGAGTATCAATCTATCTGCACAGTAGGACAGGGAAGCTAATAATAGCAAGCTACCTCATAGATTAAATGAAAAAGTTCATAGAATAGTTTCTGGCATATAGTAACCTTCATTAGCTGTATATGCATAATAATGTGAGTAATATTGGATCTAGGTGAAAAAGAGCAAAAATAAAATCATAGCTGAGTGTTTGTTTTAATAAATGTATTTTCAAGGTCCTAGGGACGCTCAGAAGTGGGAGATACAAACAAGGTTGAGAAGATGACTCTGCAAATATGAGTATGAACAGATGGAAGGAGAAGTGGTACCGTAGAATCTTGGAAGAAAGTCAAGTTGGTGGAAGAGCATAACTGGGAAACTGAGGGGATAGTTCATGGTCCAGAAGCAGTAAAGAATTGGCGCTAATGGTAAGGGCCAAAAGGGTCCTGTGCTCTGGGCGGGTGTGGGGCCTCACTACTGGGATTTATTGGGAGCTATGGTTATATTTTAAGCAGGGTAATCCCAGGCATATATTTGTATTTTAGAAGAACACTTTGTCATCAAAGTGACAAAAGTTTTAAAAGATCCCCTTAGAGAGAGAATCTCTACAAGTTGTGCCTGGTTGGATGGTGCTGGTTGCAAGTGAGAAGAAAGAGTTGACATTTTAATATATAAGAAAGATTTTTATATACATACTATTTCTTAGTAACACAGCTGGTGCATAAAATGAGGTGTAAGGGTACACTCATGAATATGGAAGAGTTTTCCAAAAGGTAATATGGGCCTACAAGCATTTTAACAGTATTTTGAAATCCATAAAACTCAGAAAACAGAAACTTTTTTTTTTTTTAGCAACAGAAGCAGTTCAACCTACTTAGACGCTTTTGTTGCGAAATTGACAGGAACCGATAGGAAGTATTTATTATCTTAAGTTTTCCACTTAGGTAATATTTATACTTTTGTGATTTATTTCTTAATACAGGGTGGGTGTATTATAAACGATATCATGTATATACAGTAGTGCCATTCTAAAACATTTATATATATGTACATAGACACATACATATATATGTATATGCATACATATATACCCTGAAATACTTCAGAAATAATTCTGAAATACTTCATCACGGGTATTCAGACCAAGTATGAGTACTTCGTCCCAGGAACTTCAGGTAAAAGCTTGTCTCTGTACTATATAATTATAAGAATTCAATAGCATTATTATACAAGTCAGGCCTAGGAAAGCAGTCAAAATTTCTAATTAAATGCATTTCAAACAGAGAAAAGGAATTATTTCTAGATAACTCATATCATCTAGAGCCAGATATTGTTAACTTCCTCTCTGGTTGACAGCACCAAATTCTGCCTAACCTTGTTACATTCAACCATGACTCTGATAAAGCAGTTTGAATAAACAAGTCTGTTATGACTGTCATATCTTGTTTAAAAAAAAAGATAAAAACAGAGCTGGGGAAGACCACTGCATCTGGTCAGAAGAGTGTAAAAGCGAATGCTAACTAGAAACGAGAAGAACAGCTCACAGCATTATGCTCTAACCATCTGCTTACAAAACGGCACTCCAGTTCTTGCAAGCTCATTATTTTATTAATTTAGAAAGACCTCTATTTATTATCATATCGTTGAAAATAATTAAAACGTCATAAATGTAGGAAAGCATTTCCAATGATTGTATCCAGCCTCTGACTCCTCCAAAATTTAAAAGGTCTCAGGAGAATGGATCTGAATTGCCTTCAACCTATTTTATATTTTCCACGGGACCCAGCACAGTGTCACTTACAATACGGCGTCCGCAAACCTCCTTTGGATGCATTAATCCTGAGCCTCTTCTAGGCCTTCTAGGGATCATTAAAGTCACAGATAGGCTGTTAACTATTAATAATATGTGATGTCCACTGTATTCATCTCTTCGTTAGCCATGACCATGTGAGCACACTGTTGGCCAGTATTTTTAAGTCCACATGAAACATACGGGGTTCACGGATCCCTCTCTTGATGTACCGAAACTTTACCTGTTTCCCGATCACTGTGGCATGTATTGAGTCCCAGAAAGTACTGTGATTTTATTCAATCATATGAAGTCTTTTTTGATGGTCTAGAATGAGCTGTACATATCTTTTACAGATAGGCAAAAATATGGGAACGGTATGTGTATGTTGTATTATCAGAGGCTATTCAAATCTGCGAATCTCCTTATGTAATTTTCTCATATGAATGATGGCTTGGCTAGGTAGAGCATATTTGTGACATATCATTTTCCTCTTAAAATTTAAAAGTGAATTTTTTGCTTTCTTGGAAATGACGCTGTAGAGAAGTCTAATGTCACTGTGATTTTTCCTCTCTGAGCTTTTTTTCTTTGCCTGGTGCTTAAAGAACTCATTACTTAACTTTGAAATTCATGGGTTTCACCAGGATATGTCTGTTTTAGCATTTGCTGACATATGCAGTGAAACAGTATACCCAAGAAATATATTTGGAAAAAGTCCTCATGGTCCAATGATTTGGTAAACAGAATATACTGTGTCATCCTTCCTAAAGAACCATGGTGCCCATAGACTGTCAAAGCTCTGAGGAGCCCTGCCGTCAGGAAACCTGGGGAATCTGGCTCCGTCCAGTGCTCTCCAGACTCTTCTGAATATTCAAACACTTGTGTCCTGTCGCTTTTAGCCACATCTATGAATAAGCCATTCTGTTAGGAATTACTTTATAAATATTGGTACCTTATAAGCAATTTTTTCTCGTATCTCGTGAACTTTTTCAATATATAAATTTTCATATTATGTTTTAGTCTAGAAAAGCTTTGTTATATTACATTATCAATTATTGGCTTTTTCTTAATGCTTCAGAAACATTTGATATCCGTTTTCTCCCCTTGATTTCCATCATTCTTTCCTTGTACTTATCCATAACCTTCTGAGGAAGTTTGTCTCCAAAATCACATGGATCTATCAATTTCTTGGTTTTATACAGCAGAAATGAGCTTTCACAGAATTCAGCAGGAAAATCGTTTGTAGAAAGCATATTTAAACACTCAAATTGCTCCCTGAAGCGGTGAGTGGGCTGCAGAACTAGGCTTACAGAGTCGGCAGGACACATGGTAGCAAGGCCCGGATGAGAGTGTCACCAGGAACCGTCTACTTCAGACACTGAACAGGTACCACTGGACACTTACCTGTGTCACTGTTGCCACTGGTCCTGGACATTCTACTGTGTCCTCTGGGACTCTGGTCTCCAGGGACCTCACTGACACATTGCTGAATGCTGGATTGACCAGAAATCTCTCCAAAATTCCATGACTTTGCTGTGTAACAGTATCTCATTCAGATTCTTGAGCTGTGCTATCTACTTGGCTGACCTTCAGACACATGGCCCTACTAAGTGTCAGGGAGTCAAAGGGGAAAATATGGACCCCTCTTCAAGGGGAGCAGGACTTTGCTTCCCTCTCATTTTGAGATATCCCCAAATTTAAAGGCTACTTTTTGGCTAGGCAACTAAATGCACACACACACACAAATGTCCATTTTACCACTAAGTTTCTTTTCAAATTATCCTTTTTCCTCATGTTTAATCTGTATTGTCTATAATTATGTTGATGCATATTTGATTTTATGGCATCCTTTCTTTATATTATCTAGCTTCTTTGTTTTAAATTTCTGCTTGCCTTTCAATTAACTTTTCACCTCACACTGTTATCCTATCTTATCTCTCATTTTATAGAATCCATGGTCCATAAATTTTGCTAAGATAATGGCAGATGCTGCTTAAAGTTTACTCCTCTTCCCTACAGTGAATCTGCTGAAAAATGTGTACTTTTGCCTTTTTTTGTTATGTTTTGCTTCTTTGACATAATAGGAGATTTCCTTGGGTTTAATATTATTTTTTCTCCATCTTTATTCATCCTTTTAAAATGAGATAACTATAAGATTTAGTGTCTCTTCCTAAAACAAAGTAAGGATAATTGTCTTTTATGCCTCACATTTACATTTACATATCTCCTCTTGAATCTGTAGCAAGAGAGCTGATTCAGCAGGCCAGGACATGTACAAAGGGCCAGAGTCACAGGGAATTGAGGAATTCGGCAGGGGGAATTCAAGACCCCTGCCAGGCACCAAATCTCATGAGGCTTATATGTCTTCTTGCTGCTGTCATCATCAGTGTCAGGGAATAACATACATTCCTTATGAAGAAACTCCTGTCATTTCTCCACCTCCTTCATCAAGTTTGCTTAGTCACTTCGTCCCTTTCCTAACATATGTCTCAACAAGGAAAAACACTGTTATGCCTCCAAAGATGCCAGAGGGGGGCACTCCATGGTATGACTTACAGAATTCTTGGTCTACTGGATTGTTTTGCACATGTTTTCCTAGACCCATTCCTGATACTGTCCCCTAACATATAAAGCACAAGGATATCTCACTTTTTCCCTATCAAGAGCCATAGCTGGTGCCTTCCTTTTAGGTGTGGCCAACTATTCCTAGGACCTCCAAGAAAATAACCATCCCAAATACGACTGGCATTGGCCCAAGTGTTGCTGCCAGCTCACCAGGATAGTACATTTCTATTGTGGGGAAAATCCTCCCCTGGTTCCATAGCCCATCGCTGCTATGTCTCTTTCATTCACTGGATCCAAGTGGCACATTCTCCAAATATCTCAGTCTTCTTTATTCATTCCAAACTCAGAGAACTCATGGAATCCAGGAATTTTTTTCAGTTACTTCCCACAGGGCTAAGCTACCACCATAGAATGGAAGTTTCTGTCGTTCCTCAAAGCTAGTGGCATCTGAATATCACTCTTCCCTAGTTTCCGAATGAGAGCAGGAGTCTCTATGTTCACATTGTCTTTTTTGTTGCTGCAGAGATGGCAGGAAGAATAGTCATCTACTTGTACTCAAGCTTTCCCCAAGTCTGGATCTTCATGAACATTTCAGTATTCTCATTCAATCTCATAACAATCTATTTCCTTACTTATAAGTAAATTGCAATTTTCAGGCCTTTGTTCCATGACTTTACCAGTTTTATATATTAAAAAAATTTTTTTTTATTTCTCCTCTATGTTTTACATTAACATGATTGTAATTCAAAGTGATACATTGGGTTGACTTAGCTCAGTCATACAGCCCACTGTGATATTTTTTCACTCTTTACTTTGATTGTTATGATAATATTTTAAACAACCTTAACCCCTGTGTTTTGCTTTTCAGGCTTTCTGTACCTCTTCTAGCTTCCTGATGAAAGTGTTAAATATTAAAGTGACAAGAAGTAGGCCACGTGGTAAGAGCCGTTTTTCCATACATTACCTATCCAATTAACACTATCACCGCCTGTCCTCACCTTCTTTCTAGGAGTGACTTGTGAAGTGGTAGATTTTGGTTATTAACAACTTTGGTTAGAGTGTGATAGAATTTTCCAAAAATCTCCTTATTCTAAATTAGGTATCTCATTACAAAGAAAACATTTTAATGATTCTCTGACTTTCCCTAGTGAGCATAACGTTCTTTTTAATAAAATGTGCATAAAATCTAATATCAATAATTTGTTCTAGAACTATTGTTCCTAGATTCTAATTTTTGCCATGTGTTCCTATACGTCACCTTTATCATGCTTTTTTTATTTTATTGAGGTATAATTGACACACAATATCGTAATAGTTTCAAGTATACATCATAGTGACTTGGTATTTATATACATTATGAAATGATCACCACAGTAAACCTAGTTACTATCTATCACTATACATTTATTACAATATTATCGACTAGAATCCCTATGCCATACATTATATAGTCATGCCTTATTTATTTTATAACTGAAAGTTTGCACCTCTTAATGTCCTTCACCTATTTTGCCTGCCCCCAACCTCTCCCTACTCTGGTAACCACAAGTTTATTTCCTGTATCTATGAGTTTGTTTCTATTTTGTTTCATTTGTTTGTTTTGTTTTTTAGACACATAGAAGTGAAATCATAAAGTATTTGTCTTTCTCTGTTTGAATTATTCTACCTAGTGTAATATCCTCTAGGTCTATGCATGTCATCCAAATGGCATGATTTCATTCTTTGCTATGGTTGAGTAATATTCGAGTGTGTATATATACTACATCTTCTTTATCGATTCATTTTTTGATGGATACTTAGGTTGCTTCCATATCTTGGCTATTGTAAACAATGCTACAATGAACATGTGGGTGCATATATCTCTCCTAGTTAGTGTTTTCATTTTCTTTGAATAATTACACAGAGTGGAATTACTGGATTTTATGTAGTTCTATTTTAATTTTTTGACTGGCTGCTATACTATTTTGTATAGTGTCTGTACCAATTTACATTCACATCAACAGTGTAGAAGTGTTCCCTTTTCTCCACATCCTCACCAACACTTGTTATTTTTTGAGTTTTTGTGATAATAGCCATTCTGACAGGTGTGAGGTGTTATTTCATTGTAGTTTTGATTTGCATTTCTCTGATGATTAGTGATGTTGATCATCTCAATAAATGCAGAAAATTCAGTTGACAAAATTCAGAATCCATTTATGATAAACACTCTCAGCAAAGTAGGTATAGAAGGAACATCCCTCAACATAATAAAGGCCATATATGAAAAACCCACAGCTAACATCATACTCAATGGTGAAAAGCTTTTCCTCTAAGATCAAGAACAAGACAAGAATGCTCACTCTTTCTGCTTTCATTCAACACAGTATTGGAAGTTCTAGCCAGAACAATTAAGCAAGAAAAAGAAATAAAAGGCATCCAAATTGGAAGAAGTAAAACTATCATTATTTGCAGATGATATGATACTGTATATAGAAAACCTTGTCTCCACCAAAAAAATATTAGAGCTAATAAATGAATTCAGTAAAGTTACAGGACAAAAAATTAATATACATAAATTGGTTGCATTTATGTACATGAATAAGAAGCTATCAGAAAGAGAAATGAAGGAAACAATCCCATTCACAACTGTATCAAAAAGAATAAAATACCTAGGAATAAATTTAACCAACAAAGTGAGAGATCTGCACACTGAAAACTGTAAGACATTGATGAAAGAGATTGAAGATGACACAAATAAATTAAAACATATTGTGTGCTCATGGATTAGAAAAATTAATATTGTTAAATTGTCCATACTACCCAAAGCAATTTACAGATTTAATGCAATGCTCATCAAAATACCAAAGGCATTTTTCACAGAGCTAGTGCAAAGAATCCTAAAATTTGTACAGAACCAGAAAAGATCCCGACTAGCCAAAGCAATCTTGAGAATGAAGAACAAAGTTGGAAGTATCACACTCCATGATTTCAAACTTACAACAAAGTTATGGTAATAAAAACACTATGATACTGGAGTGAAAACAGACACAGACCAATAGAATACAAGAGAGGGTCAAGAAGTAAACCCACGCATATATAGTCAATTAATCTATGGTAAAAGAGGCAAGAATATACAATGTGGAAAAGAAAATCTCTTCAATAAATGATTTTGGGAAAACTGGACAGCTACATGCAAAAGAATGAAACTGGGTCATTATCTTACACCATATACAAAAATAAAATCAAAATTGGTTAAAGACTTGAACGTAAAACTTGGAACCACAAAACTCCTAGAAGAAAACATCGGCAGTCAGCTCTTTGACATCAATCTTAGCAATATTATTTTGGACCAGTCTCCTCAGGCAAGGGCAAGAAAGATAAACAAATGAGATTACATCAAACTAAAAATCTTTTGCACAGTGCAGGAAACCATCAACAAAACAAAAAGGCAACCTACTGAATAAGAGAAGATATTTTTAAATCATACATTTAATAAGGTGTTAATATCCAAAATATAAACTACTTACACAACTTAACATCAAAAAAACCCAATTAAAAAATGAGCACAGGACTTGAATAGAGATTTTTTCCAAAGAAGACATACAGATGACCCACGGACTTATGAAAAGATGCTCAACATCACTTATTGTGATTTCTTAAAAGACCAAGCCTATAGTACATTCATTGCCTTGTGCTTTAAACTTATTTAAATGAAAGTTGGTCCAAAAAACAGGTTCATATGTTGAAACTGTTGCAATATGATGTCTATATTATTTAAATCCTAGGAGCTGCTTGGATTTTGATTGAGCAAAACATTTTCTGAACAAAAATTGTTTCACCTAGAAATAAACATTATTTCCTTATAGAACATGATAATGATGATGGAGAAGCAAATTCATAATTGAGTTTCACAAGAAAATTGGGTAAATTCCAATGACTCCATATTTTGGCCTGACCATTCTGAACATAAGTGTACAATGACAGATCAGTTCAGAATATTTTGACATTTTAGAAAAGGTACAAGATGTTCTTTTTCTAACAACCTCTTGTCCCTGAGACCCAAAGCATCATTTCTATTTTGGTAGAAAGCTTCTCCCATGAACAGAGGCATTCTGAAGAATTAATCCTTTGAAAAAATCTACTTTTAAGTCAAGGTCACATTGGGAAGGAGGTAGATAAACATGATGACTGGAGAAGGTATTTTAAGAAAGGTGTCACTTTTAGGATTTTAAGGAAAAATAAGTTTATACATTACTCATTTCGTAGATTGTTACTCTTAACCTTAAACTAGCCAGGTAAATTAATATGAGGTTTACTATAAACCACAAGAAACTTTACTAAACTCTGTGCCTCCTGGAAAATTATTTTCATTGTATTTTCAGTGAAAGAGAGCCTGGAAATAGGCGCAACCATAAGCGGCCACAAGGGCAAGCTGCCTAGCATTATACATCTCTGGGGCAATTGAAAGGCAGTCCATGCTTGTCCTGCTTTCTGCAATGTTTCCAAACTAAGATTGTGGTTTATACTAAAGTACACAAAGGAGTGAGGCCTGTCTCACTTTCTCAGTCTTGCAGAAAATTGAACATTTTATTGTATTTGGGAAAATGTATGTGCTCTCCTAGGCAGCTATATCCTGCTTTCAGATAGAGGATAAATAGGAGTATATGTTCCTGACTTTACAAAGTAAAGAGATTTAACATGTAAGTAACAAAAACTTAAGGATCTGGATAAAATACTTAAAATATCAAATGTTGAAAAATTATTAAATATACAAAAACCATCAAAATCATTGCTAAAATAATAAAATTTAAAAAATCAAAGTTAAAAATGTCTTTGGAGTCAACCATAGTGATTAAGTTGGACATATCAGTGGAAACATAGCTATGGACTAGACGTGCAGAGGGGGCAGAAAATCAGGAATCTGTGAGAGTGGACTTCTCACGTAGAGAAGGAGAAGGTGTGGAGAGAATGCCACAAGTAGCAAGGAAATAGTTCCAAAGGAGACAGGAGTCCCAACTTCTGCATTTTCACTGGTTCCAACACTAAGAGTCTGCAACCTAATATAACACATCCTCATAAAAGGGTGGCTTAATTTTATGGTTCTCCATATACACAAATATATATTTGTATCAACAAATATTTAATTTTTTTAAAAAACTCACAAGTATTGTTGGTAATAGTACAAAATTAGCAATAAACTAAATGTCTACCAATAAAAATACATTACAGTATATACACTCAATGAATTACTAGGCTGTTGATTCAAGTTATTGTTCACATCTGATAATAAGTATATGTGAAAATAACTATGATGTATAATTACAACGTTAAAGTGGTTGTGTTTGGATATCAAACAATAACCTCTGTTTTAAGGTACTTATCCAATTATTTTAACAAATATTTAATAAAGTATTTGCTAGCAATAAAAACAACATAACACATTGAATTCATATTACTAAGTGAAAGAAGCCAACCTGAAAAGGCTACATATTGTGTAATTCCAACCATGTGACATTCTGGAAAAGGCGAAACTAGGGAGACAGTACAATGATTAGTGGTTGCCAGGGGTTGGCGAGGGAGTGGGAAGGGAAGGATAAATAGGTGAAGCATAGAGGAGTTTCATGGCAAGGAAAACATTCTGTAAGATACCATAATGTTGGATACACATCGTTATACATTTTCCAGACCCAGAGAATGTACAATACCAAGAGTGAACCATAATCTAAATTATAGACTTTGGGTGATTATGATGTGTTATTGTAGGCTCATCAGTTGTTACAAATGTACTACTCTTACAACTGTACTACTCTGGTGGGGGATGTTGATAATGGGAGACAGAATGCATGTGTGGAGACAGGGGTTATATAGGAAATTTCTGTATCTTCCTTTCATTTTTTTCTGTGAACCTAAAACTGCCCTAAAAAGGCAAAATCTTGATTTAAACAAAACAAACATAACAAATGTTAATATGGGTTTCATTAAAACACATTAGTCACAGCAATAACTCTCGGTACTTTTCCAAATAAGCCCCCAAACCCTAGAGTTTTAATATAATAGAACTTTGTGGCAATTTTAGACTATTTTTAGAAATAAGTATCATTTATAAGACTGGGAGTAATCAATGCCATCACGCATTTAGTCTAACATCTTATAAGTAATTTACATATTCTATCTCCAATTTCAGAAATTCATGCCGATATACGTTATTATTTGTTCTTTGCAAATGTGGAAACTAAGGATTGGAAAACTTAAGCAACTTACCCAAGATCACACTGCAGTTAAGTAGCAAAGCCTCAATTCAAATCTACATCTGTGTGACTCCAAGTTCACTTCCTTCTCCACCTGCAACCATTGATTCACTCTTTATCTATTCATAAGCCGGTATCTTCATGGTAACAATGAGGAAACTCAAGGGGACATTGCTCAAGGCTTTATTCGTGACGCTTTTAGAAAGAAGACAATCTAGCCTCACTTTGGCTAGTGTTAAGAATTTTTTTCACAAAACTTTAACTCCTCACTGTGGGAAGGCCTCCATCTGATTAGCTATCACTATCCCTTGATTTACAATAGCCATTAGTTGGAGCTAGTCACTTTTACAGGCATCCATGTTCCAGTGAAGTGATTTGTCCATGGCCGTATATAATTACAGTCCAATTGGTTCAGGCAGGGACCGTCCAACTGCTCAGACATTTATTTTATTATCAGCCTTGATTTGAGCTTTAATTAAATAATAATTTATTCAGTACCTCCTTCAAAGAAGCCTGCTGCGATTAATACTCATACATCACTTCAAGTGTCTATACTTACTGTGGAAACTCAATAAATGGTGCTGACTAACTTTGTGCCTGGTGGAAAGAGAAATATTATTGAGGCAGATGAGATGGAAACAGACTCAGAAGTGGGATATGCAAAATTGCGTCAATTGATCTTTCATTGGTTAATACAGGGACATAGCCAGTCATCAGATGAGAGACAGTAGTCCAAAGCCATGTAATATCAGAAACAGCTGCATAACTTCAAGTGCTGTGCCCACTGGCTTATTTCCCTTGTCATCAGAAAGATGAGCTATGGCATTTTCACAAACATGCTGACATTTGACATAGCAAACTTCCCTGGGGGTTAGTTGCATGATGACTCTGGGCTTAAGTCCCAAACTACTGCAAGATAGCACTCCTCCTAAACACTGGGATCCATGCAGAAAATGACAAGTGCATGCTGTTGTCATTAATAACATTGCATTGTTTATTTCTAGGGGAAGGAGTTAAGATGCATCTGCAATGGAGGGAGTTTACAAGCTCCACCACGCAACATCTGCATTCTTCAGATAAGAATATAAATACTCAATTATAAATAAAACAAATGAAGGTGGTCAGATGACATGCACACCATGCATACAAAGGCACAAAACATTAACTATTATAACTGAGAAGTTTAAATGGCAACGAATATTTAAAAAGGGACTCGCCTATATCAATGGCTCAAGTAGATAAACAGCCTGTGATTCATCACCAGAATTGTTCTTAGGTAAATAGCCCTGGAACCGTTTTGATTCCTTTTCTTCTCTCCTACCACATATCAAAACCATCAGCAAATCCTGCCAGCTTTATCTTCAAAATGTGGCCATCATCCGCCTACTGCTTTCTATCTTTTTTGCTACCAACCTAATTCCAATCTCTCTCATCCCTTGTCTGCACTGTTGGAAATAACATTCAAACTTATCTCTGTTTCCAACATAGGCACTCTACATTCTATTCTCAACATATGATCTAGCATCATTCTTTTAAAATATAAATTATAAGGGCCAGGCTGGTGGCACAGCAGTTAAATTCACACGTTCTGCTTTGGTGACCCAGGTTCGCTGGTTTGGATCCCTGTTGCGGACTTATGCACTCCTTGTCAAACCATGCTGTGGCAGGCATCCCACATATAAAGTAGAGGAAGATGGGGATGGATATTAGCTCAGGTTAGTCTTCCTCAGCAAAAGGAGGATTGGTGGCAGATGTTAGCTCAGGGCTAAGCTTCCTCAAAAATAATAAATAAATAAATAAAATAAAACAAATAATATTTTGTGATCCATTTGCTCATAACCTTTAAAGAACTTTCACCTCATTTAGAGTAAACACAAAGACCCCATCATGGTCTAACAGACCCTGAAAGGTCTGGCCCCTCTCTACCTTTCTCACCTTGCTTATGTGCCCTTACTCCTCATTGTCATCCTACTCAGACTGATTTCCCATGCCAGGTACTCTCCCACATCAGGGCTTGTTTGAATTTTACTTTTTTCTATCTGGAATTCTTCTGCAAGGGATATCTACACATTCACAATGTTGTGCATCCATCACTACTATCTATTGCGAGAACATTTTCACCATACCAAGAAGAAACTATGTACCAATTAAACAATACTGTCTCACTCTCTTCCTCTTTCTGGAATCTCCCAGCCTTTATTTTACCTTCTGTCTCTATAAATTTACCTCTTCTGGGTATCTCGTATAAGTAAAATCATACAATATTCATCCTTTTGTGTCTAGTTTATTTCACTTAGCAAATATTTTCAAGGTTCATATATGTTATTGCATGTATCAGAATTTTATACATTTTGAAGGCTGAATAAATTTTATTGTATGTATATATCACATCTTGTTTATTCATTCCTTTGTTGATGAGCATTTGGGTTGTTTTCAACTTTTGGCTATGCGAATAATGCTACTATGAACATTTGCACACAAGTATCTGATCAAGTCCCTGCTTTCACTTTCTTTGGGTATAACCCTAGAAGTGAAATTTCTGAATTATATGGTAATTTTATGTTTAACCTTTTGACAAACATCTAAACTATGGGTGCACAAATGTTTCAATTTTTCTATATCCTCACTAATTCTTGTTATTTTCCATTTTGTTGATAATAGTCATCCTAATGGATTGACATGGTATCATGTTGTGGTCTTTATTGTCGTTTACCTAATGACCAGTGATGCTGAGCATCTCTTCATGAGCTTCCTTGCCCCTTGTATATCTTCTTTAGAGAAATGTCTATTTAAGTCCTTTGCTCATTTTTAATTTGAGTTCTTTGTTTTTTGTTGTTCGGTTTTAGGAGTTTTTATGTAGTTAGCATAATAACCTTTATCATATATATGATTTGAAAATATTTTCTCCCATTCTACAGGTTGTCTTTCCCCAATATTGATAGTGCCTTTTGAGGCACAAAAGTTTTAAATTTTGATGGGATTCAGTTTTTCTATTTTTCTTTTGTGCCTGTGCTTTTGGTGTTATATCCAAGAGATCATTGCCAAGTCTAACATCATAATTTTTTTTTCTTGTTTGGGTGTAAGAGTTTTATACTCTTAGTTCTTAGACTTTGGTCTTTGGGTGTATTTTCAGTTAAATTTTGCCTGTGCCATCATGTAAAGATTCAAATTCATTTTTTGCACATGTGGAAATCCAGTCTTTGAAGCACCATTTGCTGAACATGTTCTTTCCCCCATCAAATGGTCTTGGCATCTTTGTCAAAAATAATTTGACCATATATGTGCAGTATTATTTCCGGGCTCCCTATTCTATTTCTTTAGTATACATATTTCCTTAATCCAGTATCACCCTAGATTGACTACTGTAGCTTTCGAGTAAGTTTTTCAGTCAGAAAGTGTGAGTCCTCCAAATTTGATCTTCTTTTTCCAGATTGTTTCGGCTAAAACAGGTCCCTTGAGAGTCATAAGAGTTTCTCAATTTCTACAAAAATTGCCACTGAGATTTTGATAAAGATTGTATTGAATGTGTAGACACTCTGGGAAGTAATTTCACTGTAACAGTATTCAGTCTTCCAATCCATGAACACAGGATATCTTTCCATATATTTATGTCTTTAATTCTTTCAACAATGGTTTGTAATTTTAGTATGCAAGTCAAATTTCCTCCTAAGTATTTTATTCTATTTGGTGCTATTGTACATAGAATTGCTTTTGTAGTTTCCTTTTCAGGTTATTTCTCTTTAGTCTATAGAAACAAACTGACTTTTCTGTTTTTTTATATCCTGCAATTTTGCTGAATTTATTTGTTAGCATCAACAGTTTTTTATGGAATATTTAAGGTTTTTAACATATGAGCTCTGGTCATCTGCAAACATATAATTTTATCTACTTACTTCTAATTTGGAAATTTCTTTCTTTCTCTCTTTTTCTCTTTCTTTCTTTCTTTCCTTCATTCTTTTTTCTTTTGGCTAATATCTATGGCTAAAAATTCCAATACTATGTTGAACAGAAGGAGTCAAAGTGGACCTTTTTGTCTTCACAAACTTGAGGAAAGCTTTCACTCACCACTGTTCATGATATTAGCTGTTGGTTTTTCACATAAGATCTTCATCATATTTGGATAGTTTCCATCTATTTATAGTTTGTTGAGTGTTTTTATTCATAAAAGATGTTGAATTTTGCCAAATGTTTTTATGCATCAATTAAGAATGCCCTGCAGGATTTTTTTCCTTCATTCCATTAGCAAAATGTATTGCATCTATTGATTTTCATATGTTGAACTATCCGTGCATTACAGCAATGAATACAACTTCGTCATGGTGTATAATCCTTTTAATTTACTGCTGAATTCAGCATACTAACATTTTGTTAAGAATTTTTTCATCAATATTCTTAAGGGATATTGGTCTGTAGGTTTTTTCTTTGTTTATCTGCTTTTCATGAAATGTCTTGCCAGCTTTGGAACCAGGGCTATGCGGTCCTCATATAATGAGTTAAGAAGTGTCCCATTCTATTCAATACTTTGGAAGAATTTGAGAAGGATTGCTCTTAGTTCTTCTTTAAATGATTGATAGAACTCACCAGTGAAGCCATTTGGTCCAAGTGTTTTCTTTGTTGGGAAGGTTTTGGTTACTGATTCAATTTCTCCTTAGTAGTTATAAATCATTTAAAATTTTCTCTTTCTTCATGGTTTAGTTTTGATAGATTGTGTTTTCTATGAATTTGTTCATTTCATCGTGGTTACCCAATTTGTTGGGGTAAATTTGTTGTATACTCTTATAATGCTTTTTGTTTCTGTAAGTGCAGCAGTAATGTACTCTTTCATTTCTGATTTTAAAAATTTGAGTCTTCTCTCTTTTTTCAGTCAATATAGCTAATGTGTTTTCAGTATTGTTGATCTTTTCAAAGAAACAACTTTAGTTTAATCGATTTTTCTCTATTTTACTTATTCTTGGTCTAAGCTTATTATTTCTGTCTCCTGCTAGCTTGAGTTTAGCTTGCTCTTCTTTTTCTGTCCATTAATACATAAATTTAGGCTTATTGTAGGCACTTACAAATAAAATTTTCTTCTTATCGCTACTCTCACTGCATTCCATAAATTTTGGTATGTTGTGGTTTCACTTTCATTTGTCTACAGGTATATTCTAATTTTCTTTATCATTTCTTCTTTCACCAATTGGCTGTTTAAGGTGTGTTAATTCCCGCATATTTGTGACTTGCCCAGTTATTGAACTTTAGCTTCCTTCCCTTGTAGTCAAAAAAGGTATACTGTAAGATGTCAGTCTTTTAAAAAATTTTGAGATATTTTGTGGGCTAACATGGTCTATCTGGACAATGTTCACAGTGCATTTGAAAAAAAAGTATATTCTCTTCTTGGTTGAAGTGTTCTACATACATCTGCTATATCTACTTTGTTCATAGTCTTGTTTACTCCCCTATTTCCTTATTGATCTTCCATCAAGATGTTCTATCCGTTATTGAAAGTGGTGTATTGAAGTTTCTATTACTGTAGAACTGTCTATTTCTCTCTTCGAATTTGTTTGCCTCCACTGTTTGCTACATGTATTTGGGGCTCTGATGTCTGATGTATACAGGTTTATAATTGTTATATCTTCTTGAAGAATTGACCCTTTTATCAATATATAATGTATTTTTTGTCTCTTTCAAACATACTTGATGTAAAAATCTAGTTTGTCTGATAGTCATCACAGCTGTCTTTTGGTTACTCTTTGCACTGAATATGTTTTTGCGTCTTTTCACTTTCAGCTTATTTGATCTGTTTAGATCTAAAGCAGTCTCTTGTAGTCAGCAGATAGTTGGATCATGAAAATTTGTCTATTCTACCAATCTTTTCATTTTAGTTGCAAAAAAGTACATTTACATTTCAAGCAATTACTAATACAGAAAGAATTGCTTCCGTAGTTTTGCTATTTATGTAATGTTTTATAGCTTTTGTCCTTCATTTAACTTCATTACTGCCTTTTTTCCTCTCTAGTTTTTTGTTTTTCTGTGGTTATTTTTTTTCTAACAGTGACATATGTTGATTTCCTTCTCATTTTATTCTGTGGATATTTTACATATACATTCTTTCTGGCTACTATGGGGATTACATACAACATCCTCAAGTTATACAATCTATTTTGAATTGATGCCAGGTTAACTCAATTGCACACAGAAAATCTACTCCTATTTAGCTATGTCTCCCATCCCTTTGTGTTATCAGTGCCACAAATTACATTTTTACACATTGTGTCCAATAATATTCATTCATGATTATTTTACATATTTGTAACTTAAATTCCATAGTACATAAATAGTAGAGTTACAAACAAAATTGCAATTATATTCACTTTTTTATTTGCCCACATATTTACTTTTACCACAGATCTTTGTATTTTTATATGAGTTTGAGTTGTTATCTACCATTCTTTCATTTCAAGCTGAAAGACTCCTTTTGGCATTCCTATGGGCAGATCTAGTGGTAATAAACTCACTTAGCTTTTGTTTCTCTGGGATTGTGTTAATATCTCCTTCAATTTTGAAGGAAAATTTTTCTAGATATGTAATTCTCAGTGACAGATTTTTTTTTGTTTTTAGCATTTTAAATATACCATTCCACTGTCTTCTTGCCTCCAAATTTTCTGGTGTGAAATTGACTGAAAAAGTTATTGACAGTCCCTTATATGTAAGTCGCTTTTCTCTTGCTGTTTTCAAGATTCTCTCTTTGTCATTAGTATTTGACAGTTGGGTTATAATGTGTCTTGGATGGGTATCTTTGAGTTTACTCTACTTGAAGTTTGTTAAGCTTGTTGAATTTGTAGAACTGTATCTTTCATAAAGTTCGGGAAATTTTAAGCTACTGTTTCTTCAAATATTCTTCTGAACTTTTATCTCTCTTTTCTTTCTGGAATTCCCACAATATGTAAGTTGGTCTGCTCTAAGGGATTCCGTACATCTCTCAGGCTCTCTTTACTTTTCTTCATTATTTTTCCTTTCTGTTCCTCACACTTAGTCATTTCAATGTCCATTCTAGCTTCATATTTACTCCTTCCCACACTTGCTCTAATCTACATCTGAACCCCTCTTGTATAATTTCCATTTCAGTTGTTGTAGTTTTCATCTCCAGAATTACTTTTTGGCTCCTTTGTATAATTTCTATTTAATGATGTTATTATTTTGTTCATACGTTTTTCTGTCGTGATTCTTGTCCTCCTTTAGCTCTTTGAGCATCTTTAAGATAGCTGTTTTGAAGTCTTTGTCTAGTAAATCCAATATTTCAGTTTCATCAGGTACATTTTCTGCTGATTTATTCTATTCCTTTGAATGGACGAAACTTTCTTGTTTCTTTGCATGGATTATGATTTTATGTTGATAACTGGACATTCCGGTGTTATAATATGCTAACTCTAGAGATCAGATTCTCCCACTTCCCAAGGGTTTGCTGTTTTGTTGATTGTTGTACAGATCAGCCTGAGGTGAAAGCGTAAGTTCTTCTCAGGTTTTTTTTCTGAGGCTGTCTTTTCCTAGCACAGGCAGTGCCTTTCTTAAACCCCTATGTACATGGTTGTCATTTTTGAATGCCCACTAAAATAAGTATGACTCCTTGAAATCCCCTGGAAGGCACTTCAGTTGTTGTGGGTTGACTCAGCAGCAACCAGTCTCTGTATTTGCACCTCCATGATCAAAAGCAAGAATCTGCAATTAGAACACAGAACTCCAATATTTGGAGGACAAGGTCCTTATTGCCATTGCTGGCTCCAGCAAGGTACACCAGAAACATGATTCCCATTCCCACAGCTGTCTGCCACAGGGCTGTGTAAAAGAGGATGTGTAGCTGCTACCTTCTTGAAAGCTGAAATAGGCTAACATCAACCACAATTCCCCATCCAAGCTTCCTCTCAGAAGCTGCAAATGTTCAGGTAAACTCCAGAATGCCAAAACAGTCACCTTGGACAAACTCTGCCTGTATAATTGATTTTTTATTCAATGTTTCTGTTCGGGAAGGAGAACATGGAGATTTCTACTCTGCCATTTTGTTCTTTGCTCCCTTTTGAATTTATTTGGATCTCTGCTCAATTGTTACCTTATTAGATAGATCTTCCCTGAAAATTTTCTATAAAATAATACCATGTACTCTCCTTTGATAGGCACACTCTTATGGTGCTTTTTTTTTTTTTTTCCCCCACATTTGTCCTCTCTTGTATATTTATTTGTTTATGTGTTTATTGTTGCCATCGTCTCTAAAATGAAAGTTTCCTGTAAAGAGACAGCTCATCCTCTCTTTCTTGCAACACCATAGTTCAAAATCTAGTACCTGTCACCATTCACAAGTAACACATACCCTTGCTTTTTTTTTAAACTGCATGTACTCAAAGTAAAATAAATTCTTTTCTCTTTTGTTTCTCCACTTGGAGAAACTCTTTCCTTGGAAACATTTTTCACTCTTTCTATTCCAACTGCTTCACCTATGCATTGATGAGTAAGTTTAATTCAGGGGTATTGAAGCAGAGTTTAAGATGCATTTTTAAATTTAATTTTAGGGGGGTTATTGGTTGCTTGCTCATCAGTGAGTAAAGTTGATATTTTCATCCTCATTTGGCTTGGCAAAACTTATCATCCTGAAACTCACATTAAGTTTATACTGAACCAAGACATTGGAAACTCAAGATAAAGCCAAGAAAGGACCTGTTTATTAAGACAAATTTTCAATATTACTTGGCAGCACTAGCCAATATAATTAGAGAAAAAGGAAATGAGGTGTAAATATTGGTAAGTGAAGGCTATCATTATTAATAGCCATCTATAAATATTTAAGACAATAAATTGTAAGCTATTGGGACTAATGAGTATTTAGTAAATTACCAGAATATAAAAGAAATCATATGAAAATCCAAAGCTCTTTTATTGAAATAACCATTAGAATTTTTAACTTCAACAAGATGCAATTTATAGTAAATTTAAAAATTAGCAGTGTTAACAAATGTTACAAGTTGCCTAAAAATACAATTGAAAAGAAAATCTAAGGAACTTCTAAACATCATCAAGGCAAAAACTAACTTACTAAATGGAAAAATAATCACGTTTCTATAGGAAAACTCAATCTTAAAATATGGTAAACATTCCAAAAAAATCTACAAATTTATGCAATTCACATTAAAATCTTTGTAGTATTCATTTATTAAATTTGTATGATTGTTTTTGAAAGGATATCTAAATTTTCTCAAAATAAGAATAATCAAGAGAATTGTTCTTCCAAATATTAACACACACTATAAAGCTATGCTAGTTAAAATTGTGGGATATGGCTCAAAAATTGACAAATGTATCAATAGAACAGATTAGAGAATCTAAAATATGTAGAATTAGGTTATAATGGTGACATTTGTAATTGAAAGTGAATAGATGGACTTTTCAATAAATGCCATTGGATGTTTGGCTGAATATTTAGAAAACTGTTTTTTTATGCCTACCTTACTGTACAGAGTTCATTGACCCCCACCCCCCACCTTCTAAGGACACTGGGCCTGGGCCCCACATAAAGGAATGTGTCTGGGCTCGGGGCCAAAGATGGCCACTTCTGCCTTGACTCTAAGTCACAAGCTACAAAAAAATATGTCCTGCATCATGTTCCTTGTCTGGGCTAGCCACCGCGATGGGCACCTGACAGGACTTCAGAAACATCCCATCTGTGGGAACAAAAAAGATAAAAACATCCCATCCATGGGAACAAGAAGAAATAACTCGAAACATCCAAATGTCTAAAACCCTGAGTCAGAACCCAGAGAAACCTTGGGATAAAAGGGAGTCACTGGCATAGAATAATTGGAAGTCTTGCTGAGGAAAGGATGCTTTGCCTTAGACCCATACAATTGGCACTCCCACCTGCCGTACAAATTGAGACTTCCCCGGCTCATTGTGGTGTGGATGTTGTAAGTACTGATTTGTTGTTCCCCTTTATCCCTGCTGTTTGTTCTGTTTCCCTTTGTTAATAAACTTTGGTTGCTTAAACAGCCAAGTAGCCTTGGCGGTACCTGTCATTCCTTGCCCTTTGCAGCTGTGGGCAACACTTACCTGTACTCAAAATAAAGGGTGGATGGATTAAAAATCTAATTTGAAAAACAGGATCATAAAAGCATGAAGAAAAATGTAGTAAATTGCATTGAGCTTGAGGATGAGTAAGTCTTTTGTAAGCAAGACAAAAGCTCAGAAGCTATAAAAAAAGATTAAGAGATTAGACTATATAAAAAACTAAGAGGGGCTGGCCCAGGGGTGTAGAGGTTAAGTTCATGAGCTCCGCTTTGGCAGCCTAAGAATCACTGGTTAGGATCCCAGGCACAGACCTACTCACCTCTTACCAAGCCATGCTCTGCCAGGCATCCCACATCTAAAGTAGAGGAAGACCATCACAGATGTTAGCTCAGGGCCAGTCTTCCTCAGCCAAAAAAAAAAAAAAAAGAGGAGAATTGGCAGTGGATGTTAGCTCGGAGTTAATCTTCCTCAAAAAAAAAAAAAAAATTAAGAAGGTGAACAGCAAAAGCTTCCATAAATAAAATAAAAAGACAAGACATATACTGGAAGAAAATATTTTTTTCTTGTACACCTAACAGATGTTAGAATTAAAATCTAAAATTTATAAAAAAGTTCTGTAAATATAAAAGAAGAAATAAAAATAACCCAAAAGATAAATCAAGAACAGATAAAAACTAACAGTTTACAAAATAAGATATACATGTGGCCAATGAATACATGAAAAGATTCCCAATTTTACAAGCAATTAAAGAAAAGCAAATTAAAATAACAAAGTCTATCCAGATTGGTAAAATTTTTCAGAATTTGATAATACTGAGGGCTGCCATGGAGATGTGGCAATAGATTGCTAACTTTCATAAATTGTATTTACAGAGTAAAAATTAGTTTAGCCACTTTGGACTTTAGCTATGCATAGCCTTTGACTTTGAAACTGTATTTTTCAGAGTTCATTCTAGGGAAATACAAATGCAGGTGAATATGAATATATGTGTATGTTACAACACTGTTAGCAACAGTGAAATTGCAAATAATCTAAGTGAGAAAAAACTGAGCAAGTAAAATAAATTATTATATAGCTACTATTAGGAATAATATGGAGTCATTAAAAAGAATGTATTAGAGCCAGCCCTGATGGCCTTCCAGTTGAAGTTTCATGCTCACCACTTCAGCAGCGGGGATTCATTTCCCGGTCACGGAACCACACCACTCGTCTGTCAGTAGCCATGCTGTGGCTGCGGCTCACATGGGAGTACTAGAAGGAGTTACAACTAGAATATGTAACTATGTACTGTAGCTTTGGGGAGGAAAAATAGAATAGAGGAAGACTGGCAACAAATGATAGTGCGGGGTGAATCTTTCCCAGAAAAAAAAAAAAAGAAGGTATTATGTCTGTATGCATTGACAGAGAAAGTTAGGTAAGATTTATGTTAAAGGAAAAAAACAAGTGGTAGTGCAATACAAATACCAAGATCCCATATGCGCCTGGCACAAAAATGTTTAAGATATAGTTGTATTAACTGGACTTACCTCTAAAATTAGTGTTTGAAGGGAGGGAATAAGCACGAGAGAACAGAAAAAGGGCTGAAGGGAAATTATTAATTTTCCTCCATGTTTTTCTGTATCATTCTTACCATAAGCAGGTGTTGGTTCTGCAATTAAAATAAAAAAGCTCAATAATTATAAAACAATATTATCCAATGATAGGCATGTACTGAGTATTAGGAAAGGACAGAGGAGATCTCAAACTCGCAGAAAAGAAGTTCCTGGGAAAAGCAGTTTAAAGGTCAAGAGCAGAGGTGAATGTTTCCCGGAAGGCCTGTGCTCTACAGTCTTTCAGTCCGCTTTGATTACTGTGGTTCATAAATACCTGTAGTTGAGTATGTCCTAAGTCCTTACTTGTCAGTATCCTTGAATTTAATCAGAAATTTCTATATGACAATCCAGAATTTGTCTCTGAGTGTGTGTATGTGTCTGTGTCTGTGTGTTCATGAATATAAGAAGTAGAGACATAAAAAGATATATTGCTTATGTATCACTCACTGTTTTAAGGTATCAATTAGGCAGAACCTCAAAGTATTGCCACTTTAACCTGTGTCTCTCCACCTTCCTATTGCTTGAGTCTTGATGATATTTATTTGCAACATAAATTGTGGGTATAAAACAACAAAGGAATGATGTACCCCCTAGATAAGTAGCAATTGCAAAAGCAGCTTTTGTCCATTTTGGAAAAACTGAAATTCTTCTGTATTCATTAAAAATGTGCATATTTTTTTCCTCTAAGGCCTTTTACTATATAGCTGTAAGATTGACTACCAACAGCTCTCCCTAGGTGTATTTATTGAATTTAGTAGTTTCACTTTGTTGCCAAAAATGTCGTAATTGTGAAGAATGGCAAGAGATAATAAAATATAGATAGAACCAGCCTGATCCTGTCATCCCTGGAAATGTTTTTCATGGGCCTTAAATTTGAATCCTGGCTCCATTTCAGTCTGTTCAGTGTTGATGGAACAATGAAATGCAGACCTTACTAGTCAAGGAAAATAGTACTCGAATCATCAGGTAGGTGTGTGGCAGGCTGCCACACAGAAATTTGAACTCAATAAATCTAAAAATCCATGCAAACGGGGAGGCTGGGAGCCCCAGAACACTACTGCCTTAGACAGCATCTGTTCATTTTGCCCATCACCGAAGGCAAGTTCAAAGCTCTATGGCTCTTGAGATAGCTGAATACACAGATTTTTCATTTATTTCTAATAGATCTGGCTTAGAACTGCTGTTTCATAAACTCAATTTCTAACCAAAATTGCTTCTCTATGGCTAGAAAAGTAGTTGGCTATACTGACTTCTTTTTAGTTAAATATTTTTCAAAATGCTAGTATATCAAATCTATGTACTATCCAGAAAAATTAATAAATTCTTTTCCCAATTTTAGAGCTTGGGACACTGACGTATGTGAGAGGTTAAGTGGCTTGCCTAGAATCATAGCAAATTGGTGGAATAACTGGGACTAGTACTCAGAAGGTTTTGTTTCACATCTCACAGTCCAGGGCTTTCTTTGGAATCACAGTAGTTTGTTATAATGAAATGTAAAGTCCAGAAACCACTAACAAACAGGGGAAAAAAGAAGGCTTTTATATAAAACAAAGGAATTAACTGAGAAGAAGAGAACAAAGAAAAAGGGAAGAGGCTATAAAGGGGGAAGGGGGGAAATGAGACAGAAAATAAGAGAAAAATTTGAAACCAAAATGAAATAAATCCATTATTAGGTGCTGTCACAGGAATGGATAGGATATAAATCTTTAATCTATAATTCACTCCAGAAAACTGTATTGAAGACCTACTATGATGGATAGAAGAGATACCAAGAGAATACAAAAGAGTAAGACTAAGATATACTCTACTCGGCAAGGAAGACAAGAATTATCTGTCAAATGAACATCATCAATCTCTTCCAAGTAATTCAATGTAGTTTTATAACACAAAAATATAGGAAGAAGAAATAGAGAAATAAAGAGAAAAGAGAGTGAGAAAATGCAGAAGAAATGAAAGATCTCTGTTCCTTATTGCACTCATTTGAAATTTGCTCATGTAATATTTACTTAAATTATAAAAGCACAAAAATTTTAGAAGCAAGCATATCCAGTGGGAGGAGAATGTTTCAGCCAGATCAGACAAGAACTTACTAGCAGAGAGTATTTGAGATTCCGTTAGTATCGGTCTGCAAGTTTTATGGAGTGTAGATTAATACAGCGCATTACTAAGGGGAAGTCAGTTCAGAGAGCTTCTACTGTAAATGACAGATGACAACAAGTTGCCCTTTAAACATCAGCTTTTTGAATTTGTTCTGGAAATGAACTCAGTTGGGAAGCATTCCTTTAAGTGATTTAAAAGAATGGATTTAGAAGCCTCAAATTTAGAAGCCAACTGTCAGTAAACTCTGTGCTAAATCCAGGTAATTTTGCCTTTAGAGAAGTTTCCCCAGTGGCAGAAACCCCATCTTCTACCAGGTAGTCAGGGTAATTCAGCAGCACCATCACCAGCATTGTAGACTCTATGTGTGAGTTTTTTTCATATGCTGTTTGGAAGATGTGAGCTAAGCTTTTCATAATGTTTTCCTCCAATTTTAAGGCACGGCATGTTAGTTGGATGCAAGATAAGTTGTCCAAACTTATTTTTTTGAATCATTGGGCATTCTTGGTGATAGATAACATAAATTTGAAAGAAATTAGCTCAAAGTTTCTGAAGAAGCAGATAAAAAAAACAATATTTTCTCATAATCTGATTACTATGGCCAAATACGGGTGCATTTGTGTCCACACATGTATGTGTTCATGTGTGCACGTGTGTTCATTTCTTTATAAAACCCCACCATGTAACAATCCAAAGACGCTAAGTAGTAATTGGGGAAAATACACATTTTACAATAATAGTCATTAAATATTTGTTAAAATAGAAACCTCCGTATGTGTACTTGCCATTTGATTGAAACATGGTTTTCTAGGGCCACGTCAGTTTAAATAATTTGGGATTGATCCCACCGTTAATCTTGCCTCGCTGTCCACAGGAAATACGATTGAAGGACAACAGAGCTTAAGAGCACGTGTCTCCATGCCAGTTATTTGCCCTGGACCTTTGTTACTTTACTTCTGTTTTTTTTTCCTTTTCTGACACAGTCCCACCTGGGATTTGAACGGGATTATTATTCAATTATCAATCACTGAGAGCCTAATTCTCTACTGAGTAGTTAAAAACTACATATGCCTTTTAATTTTTTTAAATTAAAGTTATAAAAGTTAACATCCTTGTGAAATTACAGTTGTACATTATTATTAGTCATGTTGTAGGGACACTTCACCCCTAGTGCCCTCCCCCCACCCCCCTTTCCCTTGGCAACCACCAAGCAGTTCTCTTTGTCCATATGTTAACTACCACCTATGAGTGGAGTCATACAGAGTTCGTCATTCTCTGTCTGGCTTATTTCACACAACATAATACCCTCAAGGTCTATCCAAGTTGTTGTGAATGGCACAACTTTGTCCTTTTTTATGGCTGAGTAGTATTCCATTGTATATATATACCACAACTTCTTTATCCAGTCATCAGTTGCTGGGCACTTAGGTTGGTTCCATGACTTGGCTATTGTGAATAATGCTGCAATGAAGATAGGGGTGCACGGAACTTCTGGAATTGCTGATTTCATGTTCTTAGGATAGATACCCGGTAGTGGGATGGCTGGGTCATAAGGTATTTCTATTCTTAACTTTTTGAGGAATCTCCATACTGTTTTCCATAGTGGCTGCACCAGGTTGCATTCCCACCAACAGTGTATGAGGGTTCCCTTTTCTCCACAGCCTCTCCAACATTTGTCACTCTTGGTTTTGGATATTTTTGCCATTCTAACAGGTGTAAGGTGATATGTTAGTGTAGTTTTGATTTGCATTTCCCTGATGATTAGTGAAGATGAGCATCTTTTCATGTGTCTATTGGCCATCCGTATATCTTCTTTGGAGAAATGTCTGTTCATGTCCCCTGCCCATTTTGTAATTGGGTTATTTGATTTTTTATTGTTGAGTTGTGTGAGTTCTTTATATATTATGGAGATTAACCCTTTGTCAGATAAATAACTTGTGAATATTTTTTCCCAATTAGTGGGCTGTTTTTTTGTTTCAATCCTGTTTTCCCTTGCCTTGAAGAAGCTCTTTAGTCTGATGAAGTCCCATTTGTTTATTCTTTCTATTGTTTCCCCCATGTGAGGGGTTATGGTGTCCGAAAAGATTCTTTTGAAGCTGATGTCAAAGAGTGTACTGCCGATATTCTCTTCTAGAAGACTTATTGTTTCAGGCCTAATCTTTAGATCTTTGATCCATTTTTAGTTTATTTTAGTAAATGGTGAAAAAGAATGGTTGATTTTCGTTCTTTTACATGTTGCTGTCCAGTGTTCCCAGCACCATTTGTTGAAGAGACTTTCTTTCCTCCATTGTAGGCCCTCAGCTCCTTTGTCAAAGATTAGCTGTCCATAGATGTGTGGTTTTATTGCTGGGCTTTCAATTCTGTTCCATTGATCTGTGGACCTGTTTTTGTACCAGTACCATGCTGTTTTGATTACTATGGCTTTGTAGTATGTTTTGAAGTCAGGGATTGTGATGCCTCCAGCTTTGTTCTTCTTTCTCAGGATTGCTTTAGCAATTGGAGGTCTTTTGTTGCCCCATATAAATTTTTGGATTCTTTGTTCAATTTCTGTAAAGAATGACATTGGAATTCTGATTGGGATAGCGTTGAATCTGTAGATTGCTTTAGGTAGTATGAACATTTTAACTATGTTTATTCTTCCAATCCATGTGTATGGAATGTCTTTACATATCTTTATGTCGTCGTCGACTTCTTTCAAGAAGGTCTTGTAGTTTTCGTTGTATAGATCTTTCACTTCCTTGGTTAAATTTATCCCAAGGTATTTTATTCTTTTTGTTGCGATCGTGAATGGGATTGAGGTCTTGAGATCTTTTTCTGTTAGTTCATTGTTAGCATATAGAAATGCTACTGATTTATGTATGTTGATTTTATACCCTGCAACTTTGCTGTAGTTGTTGATTGTATCTAATAGTTTTTCTATGGATTCTTTGGGGTTTTCTATATATAAAATCATGTCATCTGCAAACAGTGAGAGTTTTACTTCTTCATTGCCTATTTGGATTCCTTTTATTTCTTTTTATTGCCAAATAGCTCCGGCCAACACCTCCAGTACTATGTTGAATAAGAGTGGTGAAAGTGGGCACCCTTGTCTTGTTCCTGTTCTGAGAGGTATGGGTTTCAGTTTTTGTCCGTTGAGCATGATGTTGGCTGTGGGTTTGCCATATATGGCCTTTATTATGTTGAGGTACTTTGCTTCTATACCTATTTTATTGAGGGTTTTTTATCATAAATGGATGTTGGATCTTGTCGAATGCTTTCTCTGCATCTATTGAGATGATCATGTGGTTTTTGTTTCTCATATTGTTAATGTAGTGAATCACGTTGATTGACTTGCAGATGTTGGACCATCCCTGTGTCCCTGGTATAAATCCCACTTGATCATGGTGTATAATCTTTTTGATATATTGTTGTATTCAGTTTGCCAAAATTTTGTTGAGGACTTTTGCATCTATGTTCATCAGTGATATTGGCCTGTAGTTTTCCTTCTTTGTGTTGTCCTTGTCAGGTTTGGGGATCAGGGTGATGTCGGCTCCATAGAATGTATTAGGGAGTGCTCCATCTTCCTCTATTTTCTGGAACAGTTTGAGAAGGATAGGTATTAAATCTTCTTTGAATGTTTGGTAGAATTCTCCAGAGAAGCCGTCTGTTTCTGGACTCTTATTTTGGGGGAGGCTTTTTGATTACTGTTTCTATTTCTTTACTTGTGCTTGGTCTATTCAGATTCTCTAATTCTTCCTGATTCAGTTTGGGTAGGTTGTATGAGTCTAGGAATTTATCCATTTCTTCTAGGTTGTTCAACTTGTTGGCATATAGTTTTTCATAGTATTCTCTTATGATCCTTTGTATGTCTTTGCTATCTGTTGTGATTTCTCCTCTCTCGTTTCTAATTTTATTTATTTGAGACTTCTGTCTTTTTTTTTAGTGAGTCTGGCTAAGGGTTTGTCGATTTTGTTAATTTTTTCGAAGAACCAACTCTTTGTTTCATTGATCCTTTCTACTGTCTTTTTTGTTTCAATATCATTTATTTCTGCTCTAATTCTTATTATTTCTCTCCTTCTACTGACTTTGGGCTTTGTTTGTTCTTCTTTTTCTAATTCTGTTAGGTGTCGTTTGAGGTTGTTTATGTAAGATTTTTCTTGCTTATTGAGGTGAGCCTGTATTGCAATGAATTTCCCGCTTAGGACTGCCTTTGCTGAGTCCCAAATAATTTGGTATGGTGTGTTTTCATTTTCATTTGTCTCCAGATAATATTTGATTTCTTCTTTAATTTCTTCAATAATCCATTGTTTGTTCAGTAGCATGTTGTTTAGTCTCCACATTTTTGCCCCTTTCCCAGCTTTATTCTTGTAGTTGATTTCTAGTTTCATAGCATTGTGATTAGAAAAGATGCTTGATATTATTTCAACCCTCTTGAACTTATTGATGCTTGCTTTGTTTCCCAAGATATGGTCTATCCTTGAGAATGTTCCATGCGTGCTTGAGAAGAATGTGTAACCTGCTGTTTTTGGATGAAGTGTCCTGTATATATCTATTAGGTCCATCTGATCTAATTTTTCATTTAGTTCTATAATTTCCTTGTTGATTTTCTGTCTGGATGATCTGTCCATTGGTGTTAATAGGGTGTTGAAGTCCTCTAATATTATTGTATTGCTGTTGATGTCTCCTTTTAGTTTTGTTAATAGTTTCTTTATGAATTTTGGTGCTCCTGTGTTAGGTGCATACATATTTATAACTGTTATGTCATCTTGGTGGAGTGTCCCTTTTATCATTATATACTGCCCCTCTTTGTCTTTCTTTATCTGTTTTGCTTTGAAGTCTACTTTGTCTGATATAAATATGGCAACACCTGCTTTCTTTTGTTCATTATTGGCTTGGAGTATTGTCTTCCATCCCTTCACTCTGAGTCTGTGTTTGTCTTTGGGGCTGAGGTGTGTTCCCTGGAGGCAGCATATTGTTGGATCTTGTTCTTTGATCCATCCTGCCACTCTGTGCCTTTTGATTGGAGAGTTCAACCCATTCACATTTAGTGTGATTATTGAAATGTGGGGGCCTACTGTTGCAATTTTATCACTTGTTTTCCGGTTCTTCTGCATTCTGTCCTGATGAAGAGCTGTTACCTTATGTTATTGTCCTTCTGCTTATCTCCTTTGTTCTGGATTTTGTAACCCCTTTCCTTTTTTTGATTTTTCAGGAATTAGTTTCTTCCTGAGCAATTCTTGAAGAGGAGGTTTTGTGGTGATGAGCTCCCTTAACTTTTGTTTATCTGGGAAAGTTTTTATTTCTCCATTGTATTTAAAGGATACTTTTGCTGGGCAGAGTATTCTTGGCTGCAGGTTTTTGTCCTTCAGAGTTTTGAATGTTTCATTCCAATCTCTTCTAGCCTGTAAGTTCTCTCCTGAGACATCTGCTGATAGCCTTATGGGGTTTCCTTTGTAAGTTATTTTCTTCTGCCTGGCTGCCCTTAGTATTTTCTCTTTGTCGTTGACTTTTGCTAGTTTCACTACTATATGTCTTGTGGTTGGTCTTCTTGCGTTAATAAAGTTTGGAGATCTATTGGCTTCTGTCACATGAAGTTCCATCTCTCTTCCCAAGTTTGGAAAGTTCTCAGCTATTATTTCTTTGAACAGGTCTTCTGCCCCCTTCTACTTCTCTTCTCCCTCTGGTATACCTATAATCCTTATGTTGCATCTCCTAATTGAGTCAGATAATTCTCAGAGAGTTTCTTCATTTCTTTTTAGTCTTAATTCTCTCTCCTCCTCTGCCTGCAGCATTTCTATATTCCTGTCCTCCAAATTGCTAATTATGTCCTCCATATTATCGACCCTACTGTTCAGAGAGTCCAGATTTTCCTTAATCTCCTTCATCTCCAATATTTCTAATTCGTTCCTCTTTATAGTGTGAAGCTCTTTTGTGACATAGCTCCTGAACTCATTGAGTTGTCTATCTGAATTCTCTTTTAGGTCGTTGAGTTTTTTCATAATAGCAGTTTTGAAATCATCGTCATTATAGATTTCATTGTCTTTGGGATTGTTTTCTGGATGCTTATCATTTTCCTTCTGTTCTGGAGATTTAATATATTTTTTCATGCTGCTTGATGGCGAGGATTTGTGCCTCAGCATAGAGATAGAGTTTAGTCACTGCTTCCACTTGTTGCGACTGGTGTGTGTCATGGGGGCAGCTGTTTAGACTGCCCCAACCAGGAACACTGTCAGCTGTTACTGACTGGGCCTGTACCCCTCCTCATAGTCACAGTGGTCCTGTGGGGTCCCTCATCGGTTGTGGGCGCAATCACAAGGGGGCCTCAGGCTGCTGGTGCCTACTGCTGCAGCCCAGCTAGACGGGCACCCTCCTTGTGGTTTGCAGAGGTGTTGTGGGCTTTCCCATCTGCCAGGAGCAGGATCACCTATAATTTCTGATTTGTCCCAATAGAGCCCACCAGATCACACTTGTCCACTATAGGTCCCAGCAGAGCTATGGGTATCTTCTGCAGTCTGTCGTTAGCTCACCTAGCTGTGCTGCTTTTGCCCCAGGGCCTTCCCGCCTTACGATTGCCAGTCAGGACCTCTCCACTAGTGCTGTGCAGAGGCTTTCGCTGAGGCTGCTGTAAGAACCTGGAGTTCCCCCCTGGGCTACGTAGCCATTTCACCAGAGCTCTACTCTGCTCCACTTCACTCTCAGCAGATCTCTGGGAGCCCCTTGCCTTGTCTGGGACATGGCCAGAGTCTGTGGGCCTGGCGGTGGCTTGTAAGCTGCTGCCTTGTGGGGAATTCTGCTTTAGGGAGCTTCCCGGTGTTCTGAATGCTGGGCAGGGCCTCCCTGCCAATGGCGAGCAGAGGCCCTCCCTGCTGGGGGGGGGTGTGGGACCCTGGAGCAACCCCCCAGGCCACAGAGCCAGGTATTGGAGCTTCACCTAGTCCCCAAGTGCATCCACGGGAAGTCTGGGAGCCCACTACATTGAGCCGTGTGCCAGAGACTGTGAGCCCAGTGGCAGCTTGCAGTCTGGAGCCGCCCCAGGGGATCTGCCCACAGGGAGCTTCCCTTAGTCCTGGATTCTGGGCGTGGCCTCCCTGCTAATGGCGAGCAGAGGCTTTCCCTGCCAGGGAGATGCAGGACCCTGGAGCCTTCCCCTGTGCCACAGAGCCAGGTGCTGGAGCTCCAGCCATGTCCCCAAGCATGTCTACCAGAAGTCCGCGCACCCCCTGCACCGAGCCATGCACTGGAGACCGTGATCCCAGTGGCAGCTTGCATTCTGGAGCCGCCCCGGGGGATCTGCCCACCAGGAGCTTCCCTTAGTCCTGGATTCTGGGCATGGCCTCTCTGCTAATGGAGAGCAGAGGCTTTCCCTGCCCGGGAGGTGTGGGACCGGGGAACCTTCCTCTGCGCCACAGAGCCAAGTGCTGGAGCTCCAGCCGTGTCCCCAAGCACATCTGCGGGAAGTCCAGGTGCCCCCTGCATCGAGCCGTGCACCTGAGATGGTGAGCCCAGCGGCAGCTTGCGGTCTGGAGCTGCCCTGGGGGATCCGCCCACCGGGAGCTTCCCTTTGTCCTGGATTCTGGGCATGGCCTCTCTGCTAATGGAGAGCAGAGGCTTTCCTTGCCAGGGAGATGCTGGACCCCGAAGCCTTCCCCCACGCTGCAGAGCCAGGAGCTGGAGCTCCAATCGCATCCCTAAGCACGTCTATGGGAAGTCCTGGCAACCCCTGCACCGAGCCCTGCGCCAGAGACTGAGCTCATCAGCAGCTTGAGGTCTGGTGCTGTGCTGGGCCCACCAGGAGCTTCTCTTTGTTCTGGCTTCTGGGCGGGGCCTCCCTGCTAATGGCGAGCAGAGGCCTTCCCTGCCAGTGGGTGCGGGACCCTGGGGAACTGCCCCTGGGCTTAGGTGTGATCGCGGGGGGCTTGGGTAGGAGTGTTGTCACCTGTTTCCACCGTCGCTCCACTGGTGAGTGCACACTCCTGCCCTTGGTGTGTGGTGATGCTATGGGGGAGTCCACTGGAAGAGAGCCTCCTGCAGGAACTAAGCTGTCCAGGGGTCAGGTATCGGAGGTCGGAGAGTTTTCACCTATTTCCACCTCCTCCTGGGGGGAAGTCCATCCGCCTTCCGATGTGTAGTAGCACGAGACTTTTAGGCATCTTGAGATGCTATCTGGATATCCTTTGTTAATCGGTGAATGTCCAATTAGTTGTAGATTCGACGGGTGAGAGACAAAGAAGACCTCTCACTCTGCCATCTTGGTCCCGTCCCCCCATGCCTTTTAATTTTTAAAGCACTTTTGAGATGTACCTCATTGTTGAGGGAAAAAAAGGCAACTTGTCTGACATCACACGCAACCATGACTGGAACCAATATCCTCTTAACTCCAAAATGCTTGGCTTCCCAGATTGAACCTTAGCTTCCCAGGGATTTAGCATTTCAGTCACTATTTACTTTCCTTAATTTAGATGCATATAAGTAACTTATGTTAATGCCAGCCTGCTGGAAGAGAAAAGCCTTGCTCTATTTCTTTCTTGTCTAAAATACCACACCCATGCAGAACTAGGGTAGTAAAATACAGACTACATATGCAATAAAACAATAACTACATGCATTCTTAAATTTTTGTTGCTGTTTGCTGTATAATAGACACAGATAAATTCCCTGCTATAGGTGACCCAGCTGTGTATAGGGATGTGGTAGGAAAAGGCCACATCATGATGTTTTCATACAAATGATTTCAAAATATTATACTTGAGTTATTGTTTCTAACCCAGTTTTATCCCATGGAGCTCCAAAATGGGAGTTCTATCTACAACTTGCACTCACTCCTACATTTACCTTTCAACAAATATGTATAACTGTCTTCTAATTTAGGGATGGTACCATGTCCAGGCGCTTCGTGTGGCTACCTTGATTGTATTGAGGTTACCCCTAACCCTGGGTGCTGTGCTGGTCAAAAGTTGATTTAAAAGATAAGTTTCATGAAAATAGAAGTATCTCTTCCCATTAGTTCTGGTAGGAGAGCAGTCCTGCATTTTTTATAGTCTCCATATTAGTGTTTCATAATACATTTTGTGGGCAATTGGCTATTATCCTACAAAGAAGTGGATAATTTCAGAAGTTGGGCTTTTCTTCTGTTGATAAATGGATGGATTTTACATCTTCAAGAAGGCTTTGGTATGTCTGTTTGTTCACTGTCCATATATTATTACTGTATTTTACAAAGAATTCTATTTATTGTTTTTTTTTTAAACATAAGAATGAAAACCTTCTTTGTTTCAAAATGTACTGTAAACAAAATGAGAGAAATTAGGAAAAATGTTTGGTAACATGTAATAGACAAAGCTAATATTCTTAATACAATTTTACAAATCAGTAAGAAACACATTCTAAAATAAACTAAGCAAAAGATATCAGTCTGTAACATGCGCACACAAAGTAAAACAAGCCAAAAAAAATGAAGAAAAACCATAAAACCTTACCAGTAATAGAAGGCGTGCAAATTAAAATAACAATGTGCTTCTCTTTCTCTTTATCAAATGGGCTTTTGTTTCAAAGTGCAATTCTCAATGTTGATGACGTTACAAGAAAAGGATGTGTCATACATGGTTTAGCAATCAATTTTAGAATGTTTTAAAACTGATTGATTTTTGTGCCTCTTTAAAATATCATAGACTTGAAAAGTCTCTTACTCTTCTTTTACTTATCAACAGTGTTTTCTAATTTTTCTACAATGAATATGTATTGTGTTCTTTTTTATAATTAATGATATACATATATTCAGTTTTTAAAATCCTATATAAATTGAAGAGAAAACAAGGATGAGATTTTCATTGTTTTTCTTTTCTTTTTTATTGTGGTAAAATACATAAATCTTACCATCTTAACCTTCTTAAGTGTATAGTTCAGTGGTATTGAATAGATTCACATTGTTATGCAACCAACACCAATATCCATCCCCATAAATCTTTTCATCTTGTAAAACTAAAACTCTATACCTACTAAACAATAACTCTTCAGTTTTCCCTCCTCCTTGTATATTATTTCTTAACATATTTGCTAAATATCTGCTATATATCAGGCATGTGCTAGCTACTGGAAATTCAGTTGTAATTTAAAAACATAACCTTTGTTCTTATGATGTTTAAAGTCTAATAGAGGGCTCGGTTCTGACAAATAAAATGCATAGAGGTCATCACTCATATACTTACAAGAAAAATCTGGACAAACTGAAAATCTCTGACTTTCTTTGGATGCATGAGAAGACTATAGTTACAGGGCAAACTCCCACATCCCATGAGTCACAGCTGAGAAGTGCTTACTTGGAACAGAAGCTGCTGAGGAGCCATAAACTGATAAGAACACTTCAATGGTAATTTTGATAAGTTGCTGGAGACTAAGTGTGGACCAGCATGAGAGTGAGAAACTCCCGGGAGCTGCTGTCTTAGGAGGAACCCACACTTTCATGCGCTACACCTCCAGATATCCCACCAAGTTCTCATAGTGAAAATCTAAGAAATATGTCATCCAAACTGTGGGTGGCAGAGGGACAATCAATGCAACACACACACATAGCCATAGCTAAGGCATACTCTCCAGTTGAAAAAACATTGTTAGACCCTTATCCTACATAGCTGAAGGCTGTGAATCCCCCGCCAGCCTCCTCTAGTCTTCCTGTCTTACCTAAAATGGTGGGAAAACATAATCAGCAGAGGGTACAGATTTAAGAAGATAGATTGGAGATGGTGCAACTAGGTAAAGGAGTAGAGTGCATGGGGAGAAATGCTTTAACAATGGAGAAAAACTTGAGACATTTGGAGCTTTGAGACACAAGCCTACTAAAAGACTAAGATTTAATCATAACTGATACAATTCTTTTCCTCTCTCAAACCTTTCCACCACCACAAGGGAGCTCCAGGGAAATAACAAGGGATTACAGAAGAAAGAGATGCAAGATGCAGAATCTCTCTGAGAAAGGGTACTTAAGGGACCCTAGTAAAGAGAGGAGATAAAATCAAGGACACTAGAGGAATTTGAAGCCACTGGCAGTTACAACTACAGAAAATATTAAACACAGCCCATCTCCTAGCCAGAATAGCATATATTTTTACATTAAAAACCTCAGTTTACCTCAGTTGAGATTACATGGTACATCATGACTGACTTTTAATGAAAAATTACAATGCATGTCAAGAGACAAGGAAAACATAGTGCGAAGAGAAAAGGCAACCATCAGAATGACAGATATGACACATATGTTGGGTATCAAGCACAAAATTTTAAATAACTATGAGTAATAAGCTCAGGGGCACAATAAAAGAAGTACACAACAACAAGGATACATGGGTAAGAGAAGCAGAGAGATGGAAAATCAAAGAAAGAAATAAAAAACATTGCAACAGAAATAAAAAAATGCCTTTGATGGGTTTACCATGGCTAAGGAAATAAACAGTAAACTTGAAACTAGGCCAATAGAAAATTCCCAAATGGGGGCCCATCCAGTGGCACAGTGGTTAAATGAGCACATTCCACTTTGGTGGCCCATGGTCTGCTGGTTAGGATCCTTGATGCAGACATGGCACTGCTTGGCAAGCCATGCTGTGCTAGGCGTACCACATATAAAGTAGAGGAAGATGGGCATGGATGTTAGCTCAGGGCCAGTCTTCCTCAGCAAAAAGAGGATGATTACCAGCAGATATTAGCTCAGGGCTAACTTCCTCCAAAAAAAAAATTCCCAAATGAAAATGCAACCAAATAAACCAAAGAATGGAATAAAACAAAAGATAACATCTAAGAACTCTGTCATAATGTCAAAAAGTGTAATAAATGCATAACTAGATGCCAGAAAGATAAGAAAGAGAAAACAAAACAGAAGAAATATTTAAAGTAATATTAATTGAAAACTTTCCAAAATTAATGAGAGATACCAAACCACTGGCTCCAGAAATTTCAGAGAAAAATACAAAAAGAAAATCCTGAAAGAAGCCAGAGGGAAAACCACCTTAATTATACAGGATAAATGAGAAGGATTACAGCAAATTGTTTATTAGAATCCATGACAGCTAGAAGGAAGGAGAGAGAAATGTTGAAGTATTGAAGGAAAACAACAACAATAATAACCTAGTATTCTATATCCAGCAAAAGTGTCCTGTAAAAGTGAAGGAGAAATAAAGACAGTCTCTCTCTCTCTCTCTCTCTCGCTCTCTCTCTCTCACACACACACACACACACATACAACCTGAGGAAATCCATCAGCACTAGACCTTCCTTCCTTTCAGGAAATGTTAATAGATTTTCTTCAGTCAGAAGAAAAATGGTATGTTAGAAACTCATATCTACATAAAGAAAAGAAGAGCATCAAAGAAGGAATAAATGAAGAAAAAGAAAAGTTTCATTTTTCATATTGTTAATTGATTTAAAAGACAATTTAAAAAATAGTAATAATATATCAAATGGTTATAGCTATCATCCAATATTGTATTCGTTTTCTAGGGCTGCCATAACAAAATCCCTCAGACTGGCTGGCTTCACCAAGAGACATTTATATTCTCACAGTTCTGGAGGCTGGAAGTCCAAGATCCTGGTGTCCAAGGTCCAGTTTCTCTCGAAATCCCTCTCTTTGGCTTGCACATGGCCACCTTTTCCGTGTGTCCTCACATGGTCATGCGACTGTGCACGTGCATACCTAGTGTCTCTTTGTGGCCTAATTTTCTATTTCCTATTCTGTAAGGACACCAGATTGGATTATGGCCCACCCTAACAATCTCATTTTAACTTAATTACCTCTTTAAAGGCCCTATCCCCAAATACAGTCACATTCTGGGGTACTGAGGATAAGGTCTTCAACATGTGAATTTTGGAAAAATATAATTCAATCCATAATGGATATGTAGGATAAGCAAAGTTAATAATAGTGATAAAAGATGGGAGACAAATTGAGAATATCCCATTACTAGATACTTGCACTATATGTGAAGTATTTTAGTGTTGTTTGAAGATAGATTTTCATTAGGAAACAATGTATATTACAAACTCTAGTGAAAACATTAATTTTTTCAAAAATTAAACTTTTGAAAGATGTATAATTGGTATTGAGAGAAGAGATAAAAATGGAACCATATAAACGCTCAATTAAAACAAGAGGAAACAAAAATGGAGGGAAAGAAGAAGCAAATGCTACAAATAGAAAACTTTTAAAATGTTAGGTATTAATCCAACCATATCGATATTGTTTTAAACAAGAAGGCTCTAAACATACCATGTAAAAGACAGAGATATTCAGAATGGATTAAAAAATAAGACTCAAATATATATTTTTTAAGGAAGCTACTTAAATACAGATATATATATATGTTAAAAGTAAAGGGATAAGGAAAGATACATGTTACATTAATTGAAATAACATTAGTTATCTATATTAATTTCAGACAAAGCAGAGTCAAGAACAAAACACATTGTCAAGGATAAAGAGAGTATTACATAAAGGAGTTAACTGTAAGAAGAAATGACAATCCTAAATATGCTTTTACGTAATAACAGAGAGTCAAAATACATGAGGCAGAAACTGACAAAACTACAAGGAGAAATAGAAAAATCCACTATTACTGTTGGAGGCTTCAACACCCCTTTTTCAGTAATTGATAGACCAAGGAGGCATAGTATCAATAAAGACGTTGCTGACGTGAACAGCGTTATAGATCAACCTGATGTAATTAGGAATATAGAACAGCCATTCAAAGAAAGCAGTACATAGATTCTTCTCAACTCATGTGAAACATATACAAACAGACCACATTCTGGATCATAAAACACACTTGAAAATTTAAAAGAATAAAAATCATACACAGTACATTCCCAGTCCACAGTGGAATTGAACTAAAAATCAGTAACAGTAAGATAGCTGAAAAATCTCCCTAAACATCTGGAGATTAAACAACACACTTTACAAGAACGTGTGCATCAAAGAGAGAGTCTCAAGTGATAGTAAAAAATATGTTGAGCTAAATGAACATAAAAACATAACATCAAAGTTTGTGGAATTCAGTGAAAGTAGTGCTTAGAAGGATATTTACAGCATTAAGTGTATATGTTAAGAAAGGAGAAAATCTAAAATCAAGAATCTAAGTTTCTGCTTTGGAAAGCTAGAAATAGAAGAGGATTTTAAACTGAACGTAAACAAAGGGAAAGAAATGATAAAAATTCGAGCAGAAATCAATTAAACTGAAAACAATATTGGAAATCAATAAAACCAAATTTCGTTCTTTGAAAAGGTCATTAAAATTGATAAACCTCTACCCAGGCTAAGAAAGGATGGAAAAAAGAGAGAGAAGACACAAATTACCCAATATCAGAAATGAAAGAGAAATAATCACTTCTCATCCCATGGATTGTAAAAGGATAAAAAAGTAATATTACAAATAAATTTATGCCCCTAAATTTGATAACTTAGGTGAAATGGACAAATTCTTTGAAAGTCAAAATATACTAAAATTCAAATGAGAAGAAATGGATAGTCTCAATAGGCATACATCTATTAAACAAACCAAAATCAATAACTAATAATATTGAAAAAGTAAAGCAGGGGCTGGCCTGGTCACATAGTGGTTAAGTTTGTGTGCTCCACTTCAGCAGCCCAGGGTTCGCAGTCCAGAGTTTGCAAGTTTAGGACCTGGGAATGGACTTAGCACCACTCGTCAAGCCATGCTGTGGTGGCATCCCACATAAAACACAGGAAAATTGGCACAGATGTTAGCTCAGCAATGATCTTCCAGCAAAAAGAGGAAGATTGACAACAGATGTTGGCTCAGGGCCAATCTTCCTCACCAAAAAAACAAGAAGCACCACACTCAGATGCTTCACTGGTGAATTCTGGTAAAGATTTAAGAAAGAAATGACATCAATTTTCTGTAATTTCTTCCATAAAATAAAAATAAAAGTAGGGAAAACTCTTCCTAACTTGTTCTATAAGGACAGAAATGCCCTAATACCAAAAGCATACCAAGATGTTACAAAAACTTCAAACAAATGTCTCTCATGCACATAAATGCAAATATATTAAATAAAATAATGGAAAATAAAATCCAATGATATATAAAAAGGGTTATATAATACAATAAATTAAGACTTGTTCCAGATATTCAAGGCTTGAAAATCAACTAATTTATCCCAGCACATCAACAGACGAAAGAAGAAAAACCATATGATCATAACAACAGGAGCAGAATAAGCATTTGACAAAACCCAACACCAATTCATGATAAAAAAAAAAAAAAAAACACTCAGAAAGCTAAGAATGGAGGAGAAGTTTCTCAAATTGATAAAGAACATTTATTAAAACAAACACCCTACAGTTAAAGTCATAATTAATATTGAGAAACTAGATTCCCTTTATGATTGAAACTAAGGCAAAGGTGTCGCCTCTCATCACTCTTAGTCAACATTATATTGGAAGTCGTAGCAAATACAGTAAGATAAGGACAGGACATACATCACATAGAATTTAAGAATAATGTCTTTATTCACAGATGACATGATTTTCTATGTGGAAAATCCCAAAGAATCAACAAAAATTTGCCTGAAACTAATAAGAGAGTATAGTAAGGCCACACAATCTACAAAGTTAATATCCAAAAGCCAGTTGCTTTCCTATATGACAACAATGAACAATTAGTATTTAAAGTTAAAAAGACTACAGTAGCAAAAAATAAATTAAATATTTGACATATATCTAAGAAAATAACTATAGAATCAATATGCAGAAAACTGTAAACATTTTTGATGAAAGAAATTAAAGAGGACCTAATTAAATGGGAAGATATTCTGTGGTCATATATTGGATGATTTCCTATTGTTGACATTTCAATTATTCCAAAATTAATATATGGATTCAACAAAATTCCAGTCAAAATCTCAGAAATCTATTGTGTATATATTGGCAAACTGATTCTAAAGTTGATATGGAAAGACAAGAATACTAGAATAGCCAATGTAATACTAAAGAAGAACACAGTTGGGGAACATATTCTACCTGATTGCAAGATTTACTATAAATCTACAGTAACCAAGACAGCATGGTACTATCAAAAGTATAGAAAATTGATAAGTGGAACAGAATATAGGAACCAGAAATAGACTCATGTGGATAAAATCAACTGATTTTTAACGTAAGTGCAAAGCAGTTCTGTGGAGAAAGAGTAGTCTGTTCAACAAACAATGAAGAGGTCCATATGTAAAATGAAACAAAAAAAGGAATACAGACACATAATATTTCACAAAATTTAACTCAGAATGTATACTAGAAGTTAGAAATAGAGAAAATCTATTTACCTTGTGTTTCCTTGGGGTTTTGATGAGTTTTTAGGTAGAACACCAGAAACATAAAAGGAAAGATTGATAAATTGAACTTTTAAAAATCTGAACCTTCTGCTCTAAGAAAGAAAACTGTTAAAAGAATGAAAAGACAAGCCACAGAATCAGAGAAATTATTTTCAAATACATGTTTGCTAAAGGATTTGTTTCCAAAATATACAAATAACTTATTTTTTCTTAAAGATTGGCACCTGAGCTGACAACTGCTGTCAATCTTTTTTTTTCTGCTTTTTCTCCTCTAATTCCCCCAATATATAGCTGTATATTTTCGTTGTGGGTCCTTTTGTGGGTCCTTCTACTTGTGGCATGAGGAATGATGCCTCAACACGGCTTGATGAGCAGTGCCATGTCTGCACTCAGGATCCAAACCACAATAACCCTGGGCTGGCAAAGCAGAGCATGTGAAATTAATCACTCGGCCACTGGGCTGGCCACAAATAACTCTTATAACTCAACAATAAAAAATCAAACCACTCCATTACATAATAGGCAAAAACTGAATAGATGCTTCACCAAAGGTGTGATACAGAGGGGAAAAAAGTATAAGAAGAGATGTTCAATATCATTAGGCATTAGGTAATTGAAAATTAAAATGATGAGAACACTACGTATGTGTTAGAATGGCTAAAGCAACCAAACAAACAAAAAACTGGCAATACTGATCGTTGGCAAGGATGAGGAGCAACAGTATCTCATTCATCACTGGTAAGAATGAAATGAAGAATGGTACAACCACTTTGGAAAACATTTTGGCACTTTCTTAAGAAAGGTAATATATAAACATACCACACGATCAAGCAATTGTCTTTCTATTGATTTGTCCTTGTCTGATTTGAAATCTTATGTCCATACAAAAAAAAATGCATGCAAATTTGTATAGTAACTTTATTAATTATTTCTCCAAACTGGAAGCTACCTAGATGTTATTCAATAATTAAATGGATAATCTCACTGTGGTATATTCATACAAAGGAACAGTGTTCAAAGATAGAAAGAAATGAGCTATCAAACCATAAAAAGACGTAGATGAATCTTAAATGTGTATCACTGAGCAAAAAATGCCAGTGTGAAAATGTTACATACTGTATGATTCCAATTATGACATTCTGGAGAAGAAAAACTGCAGAGACAGTAAAAAGATCATCAGTTGCTAGGGGTTCAGGAGTAGTGGAATGGTTTGAATAGATGAAGCACGAGGGATTTTTTAGGGCAGTGAAACTATTCTGATGATACTGCAATGGTGAAATATGACAATATACATCTGTCAAAACCCATAGAATTTTACATCACAAATAATTAACTTTAATGTATGCAAGTAGAAAAAATTAAGAGATCAGGGGACCCCAGGGTTGAATGTAGAATGTTACAAAGCAGCTTGTATTACACATGAGTGAAATAACATGTGTGTGAAATAAATATTATGTAACATATTACAAATGTATGAAACAATCTCATTGTGGATGATGGATAAAAATGCGGCTGACATGCAAAATTTTGGAAATGAATAGAGTCTGGAAGAAGAAATGTAAAAGAGCTGGTACGTAAGCATTGTATTCTACTTGATAAAGTCATTGCCCAAAGGAACACAGGATAACAATTCCAATACTGCTATATATGTTAATGGGATTCAGTAATTAAGTAAATAGATGACAGACAGTAGAGCAAGGTTTCTCACTATTGGAGGAGGAGGTTACAGATAAAGAAGGCACGAAGACCAGAAGAAGGCATCATGAGGCAATGGATTGGAATTGGGGATATCAGTATTAATTCATGTTTAACTTAATATATACACATATTGTTACATATAGAAATATTTATAGGTATGTGGATATACATGGGTTAGTAAACACATGCCTATTTCCTTGCTCTCTCATCTGAGAGGGCCTAGAAGCAATGGCATTCTAGTACAGCACTGAGTAGACTTGCTGCTCAGAACTTGGAACTGTTCTCCAACCAAAGGAAACATTGGCTCTGTGGAGAAATGGCTAATTCTTGGACTGGGACAGGAAATGTAGAGAATGAGCCTAGACCATCTTGTGCTACTGAAAAGTAAAGAAATGCTCAAAAATCAAACAAACAGAAACAGAAACCACAATGACGAGAGTACACCCAATGGACAAAGGGGCCAACTGAGAAAACTCCCAGTGACCAAAGCTGAAATAACTTGAGCAAAAAAATTAGTAATATAGTATAGAATTTTACCCCAAAGTATGAAATAAATATGCATGAACCCATGCTAATATAAACAAATGATTGAATAAAGTAACAAATGAGAGAGAAGAGACACATCGCCTATGAAGAAGAATCCCAAATAATTTATGTAGGTACTCCACTCTCAAGGAGATGGAGCATATCTCTGTGCTCTTTAAGTGTGGACTGTGCTTTCTGACTTCCTTCCAAGGAGTACAGTATGGAAAGCGGAAAAATTAGAAACTTTACAATAGAGAAACCTAACAATACAGCCCCATCCAGGTGATAAAATTTAATATAAACAGTGTTAAATTACGTTGTTAGTATTTACACTTGCTATGCAGTGAAAACGGCACTTTACCTCTGTAGTCTTCTTCCCAAAACTGCAAAACTCAAGTCTAATAACAAGAAAAACAGAAAAATCCCAGTTGAGAGACCTTCTACAACATACCTGACCCCTGAAAATTTCAAGGTTGTGGAAAACAAGAAAAGTCTGAGAAAGTCTCACAGCCAGAAGAAGCTTAAGGACATAGAAAGATTCAGCGTAATGTGTTATCCTGGTTGGGATCCTAGAACAGAAAACGTACATTAGGTAAAAATAAAACAGCACAAAAACAAAAAAACGAGTAAATCTGAATGAAGTATGACTCGACTTAACAATGATGTATCAATATTAGTTCATTGATGGCAACAAATGCATACTAATGTAAGATGTTACTAATACGAAAAACTCAGTGTGGGGTATATATAAACTCTATAGTATCTTCTCAATTTTTCTATAAATGTAAAACTATTCTAAAATTAAAAAATGCATTAAAAAATGAAAAACTGGAAGGGGAAATGAAAATGTTCTCAGACAAAAACTGAGCAAATTCGCCATTGAAAGATTTGCCCTACAAGAAAGTTTAATGTAAGCTCTTTAGGGAGAAGGAAAATAAACAGGTCAGTTTTGTAACAAGTTAGTGTTATCATCATTAAAGGATACTGAATTTTGTCAACTGCTTTTTCTAATCTATATTGATCTATTCTTTTTCTTATCTGTTAAAATGTGGTGATCTATTAATATATTGTCTGTCAGTTTTCGTATGTTGACACATCTTGCATTATAGAAATAAATGCCACTTGATCATGGTATATAATCCTTTTAGTATACTGCTAAATATGGTTTAGTAGCATTTTGCTGAGAATTTTTGTGTCAGTATTCATAAGACACAGTGATCTGTAGTTTTGTTTTCCTGTAATGTCTTTGTTTGGCTTTAATAGTATTGGCCTCACAGAATGAGATAGGAAGTGTTTCTCCTCTTCAATTTTTTGGAAGACTTTAAGAGAGACCAGTCTTAATTCTTATTTAATGTTTGGTAGATTTCACCAGTGAAGCCATCTGGTCTAGGACTTTTCTTTGTTGACAGGTTTTTTATTACTGATTCAACCGCCTTAATACATATATGTACATTCAGATTTTCTGTTTTGTGTTATTCAGTCTTGGTAGATTTTATGATTCTAGACATTTATTCATTTCATATAGGTTATCCAATTTTTTGGCATATAATTCTTCCTAGTACTCTCCTATAATTTTTTCTAATTTCTGTAAAATTGATAGTAATATCCCTACTTTCACTTTTGATTTTAGTAATTTGAGTTTTCTCTCTTTTTCTCTTAATAGATCTAGCTTAACTTTGTCAATTTTTTTTATTCTTTTCAAAGAGCAAACTTTTGGTTTTCTTAATTTTCTATATTGTTTTTCTATTCTCTTTTTTATTTACATCTGCTCTAATCTTTCTTATTTTCTCCTTTCTGCTTCTTTAGGTTTGGTTTTCTCATGTTTCTACTTCCTGAATATGTTGTTAGATTTCTAAATTGAGATATTTGTTCTTTTTAAACATAAGTGATTAGAGCTATACGTTTCCTCCCTAGAACTACTTCCACTGAATCCAATAAGTTGGCATTGATCCATTGTTTGTTTGTGTTGTGTAATTTCCACGTTTGTAAATTTTCCAGTATTCCTACTGTTATTGTTCTCTAGTTTTATGACATTGTAATGTGGAAAGATACTTTGTAAAGTATCAGTCTTTTTAAACTTATTAAGGCTGGTTTTGTGGCATAACATATGTTCTATTTGAAAAATTGAGCTATGTACACATGAAAAACCTGCTTTCTGCTGTCATTTGGTGGAGTATTCTGTATGTGTCTGTTAGATTCAACTACTCTATTTCAAGTGACCTTCTATCTGGTAGTTCTATCCATTTTGAAAGTGGAGTGTCAAAGTCTTTAACTACTATTATAGGAATATCTGTTTCCCCCTTCAGTCTCTCTATCGTTGCTTCATATTTTTTCACAGTGCAGTATTTTGGTGCATAGATTTTTATAATTTTTATATCTTCTTGGTTAATGGGCCTTTGATCAATATTGAATGTTCTTTGTCTCTTGCAATAGTTTTTGACTTAAATCTATTTTGTCTGATAGTAGTGGAGACACCCAGCTCTCTCTTACTATTTGCATGGAATGTCTTTTTCCATTGTTTTGGTTTCAACCTATTTGGTTCTTTAGATATAAAATGACTCTCCTGTAAACATCATATCCATTCAATCAATCTAAGTCTTTTTACTGGGAAATTTAATCCATTTATATTTAAAGCAATCACTAATAAGGAAGAAGTGACTTTTACCATTTTATTATTTTTCTGTTTGTCTTATAGTTTTTCTTGTCCCTCATTGGCTCCATTACTGCCTTCTTTTGGGTATACTTAATTTTTTATAGTGACACAGCTTTTGTTTATCTAGAAATGTCTTGAGTTCTTCATCATTTTTGAAAGACAGTTTTCCTAGCTGCAGAATTCTCAGTGATGGTGTTTTTTTTTTTCTTTCAATACTTTAAATATATCATCACACTGCCTTTGGGCCTCCAAGGTTTTCTGAGAAGTCTGATGATGATCTTGTTGAGAATTCCTTTTTAAGTGACAAGTTACTATTCTCTTGTGGCTTTCAAGATTCTCTCTTTGTCTCTTGAAAGTTTGATTATAATATGTCTTGGTATGGGTAACTTGCTATGGGTATGCCATTTGGATTTCACTGAGTTTCTTAGATTTGTAGATACATATCTCTTCTTAACTTGGGAATGTTTTCAGCCATTATTTCTTCAGATAATCTCTCCGGTCATCCCTCTTTTTTCTCCTTCTGAGACTTCTAAAATGCATATATTGATCTTCTTGATAGTATACCAAAAGTCCCTTAGGCTCTGTTCACTTTTCTTTATTCTATTTCCTTTCTGTATTTAGCCTCAATAATTTAAATTTTCCCATCCTCGGGTTCATTAATTCTTTCTTCTGACTACTCAGATACGCTATTGAACCTCTCTAGTGAATTTTTCAATTCAGCTGTTATACCATCTTAGCTGCATATTTTCTGTTTTGTTCCTTTTTGTCATATCTATCTCTTTATTGATCATGACATTTTGTTCATGAATCTTTTTCCTGATTTCCAGTAGTTTTTTTTCAATATTTTCCTTTAGTGCTTTAAATACATTTAAGACAATTGTTTTAAAGTATTTGTGGAGTAAGTTTAATGTCTGTACTTCCTCAAAGATGATTTCTGGCAATTCATTTTGTTCCTCTGAATGGATGATGTTTTCCTGTTTCTCTGTATCCTGTGTGTGTGTGTGTGTGTGTGTGTGTTAATAAAAATTGATGATTTAAGAAACCAACACAACACCTATCCCAGTTTTTGCAGACTGGCTCTGTGCCACAGCAGTCTATGACTGATTGGCTGGGCATGCTCTGAGCCTAGGCATCAAGCCAAACTGAGTGTTTGAAGTATTTTCAAACATGTTCTGAGCATCTTTCTTGACTGGGCCCACATGTAGCTTTCTAAATTCCCCCAGATACACAAGTGCTTTAAATGTCATAATTTTTGAAAGTCTCACCCTAGCATCTCAGTGTCAATGGTCAATTGTATACCTCCACCTAATATCTCTTGTTTCAGGTGGCTGTGGATCTGTAGTGCCCCTACAGCTTTCATGACCAGTGGCCACTGCTTTTCCCTGCCTGAGATCCGAGTTAAGCATGACAGAGACTGATCTTTCAATAAGCTCCCAGACAGGTTAGATTGTTGAAAATAGCATCTGATCTGCTCACTATAGTTCAAGAAAGAGAACTGGAAACTGGGCTATCACTTTATCCTGACCAAGGACATGCTTCATTACACTGAGGAAGGGTAGGGCAAAGGTGAGTAAAGATGACACAAATTTTCCCATTATTTTTAATATGGTCTTTTCTTCACTGGGCATTCAGTTAGTCACTATAGTCCTTTGTTTGCCAAGCCTCCTATGAGTTTAGTTCAGCCAGTTACTGGCTGTTTTTTGATGTTTTCATGGGGCAACAAGGGCTTGGAGTTTCTTTGTCTGCCATTTTGTTGACATCACTTCCACGATTTGCCTAAACATGTGCCTTTTTACTGAAATAATCACAAGGAAGGCATTTTCCAAAAACACGTTGCTACTATTGCAGCTGGTGTGTGTGTGTGTGTGTGTGTGTGAGTGTATGTGTGTGCATGTGCAGATGCAGGTGTCTGTATTTCCATTAAAAGCATATATGGAGTTTTACTAATTTATACCTATGAATGGAAAGTCATGTGATCTTTTTGTACTTCTTTTTGTTGCAATGTTGAAAGATGGATTGGTTCAAGTCAACAACCTTTTGTTTTGTCCTCCCAAAAGCCTCAGTACATAGTTGTATATTCTAATCATAATTCCTTCTAGTTCTCCTTTGTGAGCCACCACCACAACATGGCTACTGACAGATGAGTGGTTTGGGTCTGCATGGGAACCAAACCTTGGCCACTGAAGCAGTGAGAGCACCATACTTTAACCACTAGACCATCAGAGCTGGCTCAACAACCATGTTTTGAGTACCAGAGCAGTGGCCAGACATTATGTTGAGGGCTAAGTATATAAAAGGAGGTAGAATAAAGTTAGCATCTAAAGGGTTTCACAGTTTAAAATTAATGTCTGAAGGTTTTTCAGGCAGGTGAACACATTTTATTAGTTTGAAAGTTTCCATACAAGAAAAATATACAGAAAGTGGGAGTCATGAGGTAAAGAGGAAGTCATGATATTTGTTTTGGTGATGTCAGGAAAGATTCCCAGAAAATCAATACCTAAGCCTGGTTTAAAATATAAATCATTGTTTTCTCAACAGAGAATAGACACAGGGTCTTTAGACAAGAAAATAGCATTGCAAAGATTATTTGTGTGACTGCTTTGTTGAATTTGAGGGGATACGTTCATTCATTCATTCATTCAACAAGTGTTTATTGAGTGGCTACTAGATTGTACGCACTGCACAAGGTGTTGGAAAGGCAGCAGTAGGAAAAGAAAATTAGCCAAACTTATAAAATTTAAACTCTATTTTAATAGGAGACCGAAGATAATGATGAGATTCTCTTTTGGTGATCAGGAAACGCTTTGCTGAGGAAGTAATATTGAAAAAAGTCTTTTGAAAAGTGAGAAAGTAAGCTGTGTGAATATCTGGGGGAAGATTAACACTTACTGAGGGCACAGTAACTGTAACAATTTTGTAGGTGAACTAGGCTCATTCCAGGAACAGCAAAAACGCTCGTGTGCCTAAAATAGCGAGAAAAGTGGAGGAAAATGAGATCACGGAGGTAAGCAAATCATGTAGCACCTTGTTGGCCATGGTAAGGTTTTTTCGTTATAAGTCTGAAAGCAGAGAATAATAGCACCACAGTAATGAAGAATCAAATGCACAATTGGTGTGAGAGCAAAGGAGTGGGGAGTTAGATAGAGCCCACATAGCAAAGACTGAGTAGCTGCTAGTCATTCTGAATTTTACATGGAAAAATCCACATGATATGCTTTATTCTTAGAAATATCAGGTGGAAAGAGGAGAGCTCGGAGAAAGCAGACCAGCCAGCAAGATGTGTATATATGATACAAAACATAATATAAATATATATGTATATCTATATTGATATCTATATGGATATAATATATATTTATATCTATATTGATATTCATGATATTCATATTTATATTTATGCATACCCACAGATCTATACATATACATACACTCACATATATATATATGTATATGCATACACACCCACACAAAGTGACAACACTGAAAGTTGGCTTAAGAGTAGAGCTTTAGCCTCCCAAAATCTCTAAGAGCATTCCAAAACTCTCCTATCAAGATGAAACCTTAAGTAACAATAGTTTTCCTGCTTTATAAATTTACCTTCAAAGAAAATGTTTAACTGCGCAATGCAACTAGATTGCCACCCACTAAATTTCTCTTTATTGAAATCCATTTGTTTTATTGTGAATCTACATGAGAAATTCCAAGGACTTGAGATATAGAGCAGTATGGATTTTCTTTCTTTTTTTCTTTTTTTGAAGATTGGCCCTGAGCTAACATCTGATGCTAATCTTCCTCTTTTTTTCCTCCCCAAGGCTCCAGTGCATAGTTGTATATCCTAGTTGCAGGTCATTCTAGCTCTTCTATGTGTGATGTGGCCACAACATGGCTTGATGTCCATGCAAAGGATCCCAACCAGCGAAATCTTGTCTGACAAAGCAGAGCATGCAAACTTAACCACCCGGCCATGGGGCTGGCCCCTCAAAGCAGTATGAATTTTCAACTGGCAGACCAAGCACACAGTTAGGATACCTTCTGAGAAAGGGTACCAAAAGAAGTAAGAATTTTATTATGAGATCATCCAGGGAAAATTATCAGTTAAATTTGAATTAGTGTTATTTCTATTTATTTGGGTATTTTTTGAGTTGGTGGAGGATGTGAGGGAAAGGAATAGGGCATCAATCTTTTTAGCACTTGTGGCATGTTTAGCTCTTCCATTGGCCCAATATGGCAACAATAATTGAGGCCTGGGGCAATAGATTTGAGTGATAAGACAGAATGGACAAGACTTGTGTTTGTAATAAAAGTCTTGAATAATATAAAGAGAAGGTAATACATTCCTTAGAACACTAGTTAGAAGGAATAGGGAATGTCTGCCAGAGGAGAAAGAGAGATTAACCTAAAACTGCTGGCTCAAGCTGACATCCCTAGGAATGTTCTTCAAAAGGATATTAAAAACGTATATAAAAATAACTAAAAACATGTTCAAGCCACTTTGAGACGTTATGGATGAAATAGAGTTAGGCAGGTTTCTAGATTTCATTTCTAGTTGAAGATGCTTTTCAGAGCTTTTGATAATTTTGCTAATAATCCACGTGAATAGGCAAGATGGGGTATAGCACACGCATTTTCCCTGTTAAAATGACCATCATTCTATTTTCCTTGGAGTATTTATTAGCACTCTTGAAAGTAGTATCTGCAACTCTAAGTTTGAGAAATTTCGGACTGGTGTTTTTCTAGAAATGGAGGGCTAGTTTTACCCTCTCCATCCTCAACAAGGATGAGGATTCCCTTGGAAGAGACTCTTCAGAACTATTTACTCTTAACTTCTTTTCTTTCCAGCTTCATCAAGATATAATTAACACATAACTGTGTAAGTTTAAGCTGTACAGTGTCTTGATTTCATACATTTATATATTGCAAAATGATTTCCACAGTAGAATTACTAACACCTCCATCACCTCACATAATTACCTTATTTTATTATGGTGAGAACATTTAAGTTGCTGCTCTTTTAGCAACTTTCAAATATATAATACAATATTCCTAAATATAATCACCATGCTGTGCACTAGTTTCCCTGAACTTATTCCTCTTATAACTGGAAGTTTTATACCCCATGACCACCATTAATGTCTTAAATTAGTTTTTCTAAAATTTGGTATTTATTAAGTGAAACATATATTTCTAGCATTTAATGAGGACTTGAATTATGTACTTTAATAAGAATACTGATTTTCATAAGTTGCATGCCTTCTCTTCTGCATACACAGTTATATACAAATAAAATGACTATAATGTATGAAAATATACATTGTTAGTGTGGTTTAAGGTGGTCGAAGTTATTAATTGTTGGAGCTATATGTGAATGAATTTTAAAATATTTTTGCAGGATTAGATTTCTTATTGCTGTCCCACTGTAATTCCTATCCTGTAAATATTCAGATTTCTTTTTAATTCTCTGGCATCAATGAATTCTTACCTCACTAACATATGTGAAGAGGGGAATAAATGGACATAGAATTTTTACCTGGCCTTATGAGGGCTGCTAAAAAGACAAAAAAGAAAAAAAACTAGTCAAGAACCACTTATTCACACTTGCCACATGTACGGCTGTGTGTTAGCAGCTCTGAGGGTTATTCGTGAAATTCACGAAGCTGTTTCCTAGCTGTCTTATTTAAAATAGCTGCACCTATCTCTTCTGTCACCATCTATGATTTACCCTTCTTTATTTTTCTTCAAATTATGTGTCAGTGCCTAAAGTTTAGTTATTTCATTTTTAAATTATTTACTAATTTATTACCTGTCATCTTCCTCAAGATGGTAAATTGTAGAAAGATAAGAATGTCTTATCTTGTCCTGTTTACCACTAAATTTCCAGCGTCTACAACAGTGACTGGCACATGATAGAAAATAATTAAACATATATATATATATATGGATATGGATAGATCATGCCCTCCCTGGTGTGGCATGGTAAGGAAGGAACAGTTTAGTCCCTGGTTCCCTCCCTTAGACAGAAAGGAGAAGAGCAAAATTTATTTGTAAAAGTCTGAACTTTCTGTGGGGTGCCCCCAGGGGCTGGTGTCTGTTTTGCCTGACTGGGAGCTTAGATGGGAATGGTCACAGAAGGAAGAAGTTGCTCCTGCCATTTGTGAAAGCTTCAGGGAGACTGAAAACCTGCAGAAACCTGGGGCAAGAGATTATGGCTAGAGACATACAATCAAACACCTAACGCCCCAGAAGTAGACTGAAGTAAGTCTCTTTGGCAAATTAAGATCTTTAAAGGCCACGACGTATATGAAGGAATTCTTTAAAAAGCACACATGCAGCCTCAAGAAGGGCTTATGCCCCCAAAGAACTCTCAGAAAACCTTAAGCCTTCACCCTAGGTTGAACTCAAGACTCAGAACATGCTTTTTTAACTAGTGAAGGTCTTCCCCATCAGTCTTCAAAGACTGGGAGAGGTGGTTGTTTAATCAACTTTGAAACAAAACATCTTTATCATAAAATGAAGCAGGAAAATATAGGTCATTAAAAAGGAACAAAATAAATCTCCAGAAATCCTTGCTGAATAAGTACAGGCATCATAATTAACAGACAAAGACTCTAAAACAACTGTCTTAATATACTTAAAGAGCTAAAGAAAACCATGGACAATGAACTAAATAAAATAGTGAAAATGATATATAAAGAAAATGAAAATATCAAAAAAGGAAATAAATATTATTTTAAAAAGAACCAAACAGAAATTTTGGAGCTGAAAAATACAATAGCTGAATTGAAAAATTTACTAGGTAATACGCAAATAGTCAGAAAAAACAATCAGTAAACCTGACGATAGGACAATTGAAATTACTGAATCTGAGAACAGAAAAGATAAAAGACTAAGGAACAATAATTAAGGTCTAAGGGATTGTGTGATACTATCAAATCAACCAGTATATGCATTATAGGAGAAATAGAAGGAGAAAACAGAGGGCCAGGATTATTTGAAGAAGTAATAGTTGCAAACATCCAAAATTTGAAGGAATACGTGAATCTGAAAATCTGAGAAGCTCAATAAAATCCAAGTAGGATAAACTCAAAGAGGCCTACACAGAGACATATTAAAATCCAGTCATTGGAAAAACAAAGAAAGAATATTGAAATAAGCAAGAGAATAGTAACTTGTCACTTAAAAAAGGATCTCCAAGAAGGTTATCAGTAGACTTCTCAGCAGAAAACTTGAAGAACAAAAGGCAGTGGGATGATATATGCAAAGTGGCTAAAGCAAAAACCTATAACCAAAAAATTCTATCTCTGGCAAACTGTCCTTTAAATATGAGGGAGAAATTATGCATTCCAAAATAAACACAAAAGTTGAGAGTATTCATTACCACTACCCTGCTAGAAATGGTAAGTGCAGTCCTTCAAGTCAACTTGAATGAAAGGACACCAGACTGTTACTCAAACTGCTATGAAAGTAAATAGTTCTCTGTTAAAGGTACATATGTGGAAAAGTATAAAATACAATATAGTTGTAATTTTGATTTGCAGCTCCACTGCTTGTTTTCTGCATAATTTTAAAGACAAATGCATATAAAATAACTTAATGTCTATGTTAACGGGTACATAGTGTATAAAGAAGTAATATGCAACATTGATAACAGAAAGTGTGGTAGAGGTTGAACTGTAAGTATGTAATTTTTGTAGGCAATTGAAGTTAAATTGGTTTCATTTAAGATAGATATTGAAAACTTTAGGATATTATATGAAATCTCTATGGTAACCATAAAGAATATATCTATAGAATATATGCAAATGAAATAAAAAGGAAATCAAAATATGTCACTACAAAATTTTTTTAAACAAATAGGAAAGCAGTAGTAGAAGAAATTAAGGAAATGCAAAAAGCTAAAAGACATGTACAGAACAAATAACAAAATAGCAAAAGTAAGTCCTTTCCTATCAGTAATTATTTTAAATATAAATGAATTAGATTCTCCATCAAAAGACTTAACTTAACAAAACAGAATCCAACTACAAGCTGTCTGCAAGAGATTCACTTTAGGTATAAGGACACACATAGGTTGAAATTGAAAAAATATATTCCATGAAAATATTAATGAAAAGAGTGCAGAGATAGCTATATCAATGTCAAACAAAATAGACTTTATGTCAAAAATTGTAGCAGGACACAGAGAAGGACATGATACAGGCACACTTTGGAGATATTGTAGGTTTGGTTCTAGACCATTGCAGTAAAGTGAATATTGCAATAAAATGAGTTGCACAAACTTTTTGGTTTTCCAGTGTACTTGAAAGCTATGTTTACACTCTACTGTAGTGTAATAACTGTGTAATAGTATTATGCCTAAAAAATGGACATATCTAAATTAAAAAACACTTTATTGCTAAAAATTGCTAACCATCATCTGAACCTTCAGCAGGTTATAATCTTTTTAATGGTGGAGATATTGTGAAAAATATATCTGCAAAGCACAATAAAATGAAGCACAAAAAATGCATTATTCTTGTATAATGATAAAATGGTAAGTTCACAAAGAAGATATAACAATTAAAAACCTACATGTACCAAACATTATAGTTCCAAAATATATGAAGTAAACACTGATAGAATTGAAGGGATAAATAGATAGCTCTACAATAATAGAAAGGGACTCAATACCCTACTTTCAATAATGGATAGACCAACCAGACAGAACATCAATAAATATAGAGAGGACTAGAACAACACTATATCCAATTGGATCCAACAGCATTTGACAAAATTCAGCACTCTCTCCTGATATAAATAGTCAATATAACTGGAAACAAAGGAAAGTTCCTCAACGCAATAAAGGCAATTTTGGAAAAACCGACAGCTATTATCATACTCAGGGTTGAAAGATGATTTCCCTAATTTAAGAACAAGGCAAGAGTACCTGCTTTTCAATTCTATTCAACATGGTCCTAGAAGGGCGAGTCAGATCAATTAGGCAAGGAAAAGAAATAAAAAGGGAAAGGGGTTACAAAACCCTGAGCAAAGGAGATAAGTAGAAAGACAAAACCAGAAAATTGCAGCTGTTCATCAGAACAGGCTAAGTTTAACAAAGATGACAAGGATAAGTATAACAAAAGATAAAAGGAATGGAAACACAAATAATTGCCTTGGGCCCTACCTTACACCAAATACAAAAATTAACTCAAAATGCATGAAAAACTTAAATGTAAGTGTTAAAACTATAAACTCTTAGAGTAACACACAGGAGAAAAGCTTTATGACATTGAATTTGGTAATTATTTCGTGGATATGACAAGAATGGCAGAGATAACAACAAAAATAGACAAATTGGATTTTATCAATATTTAAAACTTTTGCACATCAAAAGAAGCTATCAGCAGATTAAAAAGGCAAACCACAGAATTTGAGAAAATATTTGCAAGTCACATATCTGTTAGAGATCAATAGTCTCAATATATAAAGAATGCCTAAAACTCAATAACAACAAAAGACAACTCAATTTAGAAGTGGGCAAAAAACTTGAATAGCCATTTCTCCAAAGAATATATATGAATGACTGATAAACACATGAAAACATGCTCAAATGATGTTGGGAAAACTGGACAGCCACATGTAAAAGAATGAAAATAGACCATTCTTTTACACCGTTCACAAAAATAAGCTCAAAGTGGATCAAAGACTTAAAGGTAAGACATGATGCCATAAGACTTATAGAAGAAAATATAGGCAGTGCACTCTTTGAAATGTCTTAAAAGGATCTTTTTGGACACCATGTTTTCTCAGACAAGGGAAACAATAGAAAGAATAAACAAGTGGGGCTTCATCAGACTAAAGAGTTTCTACAAAGCAAGGGAAAACAGGATTGAAACCAAAAAATAGCCGACCAATTCGAAAAAATATTTGTAAATCATTTTATCCGACAAAGGGTTACTCTCCATAATATATAAAGAGCTCACACAACTCAACAACAAAAAATCAAACGATCTGATAAAAAAAATGGGCAGGGGACATGAATAGACATTTCTCCTTAGAAGATATACAGATGGTCAATAGGCAGGTGAAAAGATGGTTATCATCACTGATCATCAGGGAGATGCAAATCAAAACTACACTAAGATATAACCTTACATCCATTAGAAAGGCTAAAATAGCCAAAACAAAAAATAACAAATGTTGGGGAGGTTGTGGAGAAAAAGGAACCTTCATACACTGCTGGTGGGAATACAAACTGGTGCAGCCACTGTGGAAAATAGTATGGAGATTCCTCAAAAAATTAAAAATAGAAATACTATATGACCTAGCCATCCTACTACTGGGTATCTATCTAAAGAACTTGAAATTAGCAATCCAAAAAGACCCATGCACCCCAATGTTCATTGCAGCATTATTTACAATAGCTAAGACATGGAAGCAAACTAAGTGCCGATCAACTGATGATTGGATAAAGACAATGGAATATTACTCAGCCAGAAAAAGGATAAAATCATCCCATTCACAGCAACATGGATGGACCTTGAGGGTATTATATTAAGTGAAATAAGCCAGATAGAGAAGGACAATTTCTGTATGAATCCACTCATATGTGGAAATTAAACACGTGGACAAAGAGAACAGATTAGTGGTTACCAGGGGAAAGGGAGGGGTTGGGGGGGGCACAAAGGGTGAAGTGATGCACCTGCAATATGACTGACAAATAATAATGTTCAACTGAAATTTCACAAGTTTGTAAACTACCATAATCTCAATGAAATGTAAAAAAAGAAAAAGTACAATCCAAAAATGTGACTACCATAAAGGAGTTTATAATCTATTGGGAGTTGCAAACTCACACGCCTTCTTCTGGGACTGGATGATGGAAGACAATGGAATAGCAAGGATGATGTTACAAATAAGGGATGAGTTTCCCACCTCATAGCATTCAAACTGAAGTAAACACTGTATCAACAAACGAAATAAGTCAATGGATTATATTTAAATCACATGCCTTAAATTTAAGCCCTTTAGTAATGTAATATTCACGTTAGCAAAGAGAAAAAGAGATATGAAAAGTATGTATGTGATTAGTTGCAGAAGAAAAATTGCAAGGGTGCAATGCTGAATGCATTCAGAGGAGGAAAGAGAGCTCCCCGAGGCTGGGGAGCAAGATTTTCTTGATGGGCTGGGCTCCACTGTTGTGTCCTGCTGGATTGTCCAATCCTGCTCCCTTCTGTATCTGATGCAGTGCGCAGCAGTATTTTGCTAGCTGTCAGGTAATATGTATTGGATTGTAGATATCGAATTCCATCTGTGCAATCACTTCTTGGCAACCATGGCTGATTCAATTCCTTAACAGCTCATCCTGCTTCTCAACAGCTAAAGACCTAAGCTCTAAATTGACAATTTCCAGAATCGTTCTGAAATCCTTTAATGTGAAAAAGGCTCAACATAAATCCTGCTCTCTCTTGCTCCATTCTGGGCTCACACGGGCAGCTCTGTGGGGTTAATAAGGTGACATAAAGAGACATTTTTTTCCAGTGTTTATAGTTTAAAGGGTTACTGTGTAAAAGCAGTAAAATGAAATTCACGGGGGTAACATTCAGACGTGAACAGAGTTATACCATTATTCATTCAGTTTTCTCATCCTTCAAACTGAGATTTTTGGATGTACTGTGCCTATTTCTTTGTTAATAAAGAAAATTATAGAATTCCCTCTACAGTTGACACTTAACTATAATGACACTTGAAATGTACTGATTAGGCCATTGTGGAAAGGACCTTAGCAATCCTGCCTCCTGTATGTTTCAGAAAAAAAGTCAAGGCTGCCAATATGGCTGTTTGAAGTGATGCTCAATAAGTGCAAATAATTGCTCTCTGCCCCTTGCTCTTATTTATTTTCATTTTAGAAAAACCTTTAGAGAAACAGCATGCTCACCCATCCTTCCCATCCGATCGTGCTCATCAAAGTTAATATAAAATGTATTTTTGATTGGATCTACAACTCACTGCAGTCTTTTGGATGACTCATTCATAGAGAAAGTCCTTCTTCCCTCAATGCTGTACATTGTCATCCCCATCACGTGCCAAATTTCTGGTGCACATAAGAGGTATTTGAGCTTGTAGACAAGGTTTTGCTCTGCACTGAATTCTTGGACAGGTTTTAAGTATCATCTGCCATCCTTCCTATACTATTGAGGTCTAATTTGCTAATTCATGGAAATACAGTTCTTACCAATATACAGCTCTTGAAGATACATTCGTATTTTAAGAAGAGAAAACATATAGGAATCTAATCACTGAGTTTTTGGGATTAGAGACGGCATAGATTTGGAGAAATTTAGGGGCAGAAAATCCTTCACAAAGTGGTATTTTAAAGCCGCCTCTTTCCTCTAAAAGTCAATGTTGCCTAATTATTAGTTTTGGAGTCAGAGAGTTTGAGATTACTCCCTGAGTTAACATTTCTAGTCATGTGACCTTGGAGATTTTGCTCGACTTTTCTGTGCCTTATCTTCTTCATCTATAAATTGGGCTCATAAAAATAATAGATGAAATGATTTGTCACATGGGGCCAATGAGTAATTCACATAAAATATTTAGAAGAGTATTTGACAGAAGAGAAGTGCTCAGTAAATTTTTAGCTGCAGAAATTATACCCATTTTGGAATCCAGGCAGACTTGGTTCAAACCCCAAATCGACTTCCTACTGATTTAACTGCAGTGTGCCTTAGTTTCTTCATCTGTAAAATGGAGCCAAAAATGTTATAAATAGTCAATGAAATTATGGACATAAAAATCTTGTTACCATGGTGGATATCCAATATTTAATAGGTTTGATAAACATGATGATAATGTACTTAAAATAAGAGATTGTTATGAAGTCAGTACTGAATAAATACTAGTTTTCTGTCTCTAATAGTTTAACCTGCCACTCTCTGAATGTAAAAGATGCGGCAGATAGAAGGAAAAACCAATCATTTGACCCAGATTAGCTAGATATTTTGTACTGCAATATCAGCCCATGTTTGAAATTAATGACCATAACAGTCACCATTCACTGATCATCCTCTTAGTGCTTTGCACATCATCTTGGTGCTTTGTAGAGTCTTAGAAATTCGCTATTATGTAATTATTACTCCTGAATTTCTTATGGACAAACCAAGACTCAGACAATGAACCAACCCATGTACAGGCATCACAGCTAATGCACGGCAGAAAGTGGCTTTGAGGGGCCAGTCCAATGGCTTAGTGGTTAAGTTTGCATGCCCCACTTCAGTGACGCAGGGCTCACTGGTTTGAAGCCCTAGAGCAGATCCTCACACCACTCATCCAGCCACACTGTGGTGGCATCCCACATAAAATAGAGGAAGATTGGCAACAGATGTTAGCTGAGGGCCAATCTTCCTCACCAAAAAAGAAAAGAAAAGAAAGTGACTTTGAAAGCAGCAGTGTCCATACTCTTTTTGAGACACATCTCAAAACTAAAGTAAATACCCTCTTTAAATATTATATATTTAGGCTTTTATAAATTCAGTATTCATTTTAAGTCCCCACAGCTTCTTTCTACAAATTGTTCCCAAAGAGTGAAACTGTAAATATAAAACTGGAGATGAATTCCATTCTGAAATATAAGCAGAATATCTAGGAAGCAGTTCAGCATATGTAATGAAATGGTGACTGAGAAAGGATCATAGAGGCATCCTGAGCTGGTGATTATATCTATATCCATCAGTTTTCTTTAAGTAAATAGACTGGCTGGAGGTTATAAAATGATGGTCAGCTCAAAGAAAATCACACCTGTTGTACAGTTAAAAGAGATCTCTGGACTGGATCTCTCTAGTGTTTGAAATGTCTGAGGGCTTGGAGAAAATACCAGCATGTTATATGGTGCCTTTTTCTTTCTAATACTGAGACCTATTGACGGAGTGAATAGTATATAGATTACTGACATCCCCCTTTCATACACTAAGAAGGACTAGGTTGTAAAATTTTTAAATTATGGTTACAAATGATACCTGGAAACAATTGTAATCTTTTATTAACATTAATTTAAATTAAATTAAAAAACAACAACAAACATCAGCTTTGAGGAAGAGTTTGGCCTGTCTTTGAATAAGCTTTAAAATGGTCTTTTGAATAAAAGTGCCAAAGAAGAAAATCAAGTTTTAGGTGTTTATATTAGCTAAATCAGAAGGAATTTAATTCTACCTCTGATCACTGCCCTTTAAATTTGCTCATTTGGTCAAGTTTACCCAACCCCAACATAATTCATTTTAAGTACCATTCACTCTTGGCCTTTCTGCCAGGCACCTGCTGCTCTGCTCAACAGTGAGGATTCAGAATGACTAAGATATTGCACTTGTCCTCCAGAAGCCGACAGCCTGGCCTGGCAGAACCTCTAGTCTGGTCGAAATAAGTGGGAAGATTTTCCTCCCACCTGATATATTTGCTTTATAAAGTGAAGGAGGATGGAAATATTCATAGCCCAGTCCTGGAATAAGGATAGCCTGCTGAGATGAACTAGAATTCCATATTGTACTATTAATATTTACTTTGTTTAGTGCTTAGGTCTTGGCAGAGAAGAGGGCAACTGAAGAACTTAATTCATCAGATCAGCATTTAAAATTCATTATAGAATTTATGGAACATACTGACAAGGTTAAAGTGAAAGAGAGTAACTCTGGTGTCAATGTACCCATCATCATAGTCTACAGAGCATTGTTCACACTCCCATTCCATCCTTTGTAGAAATGTTCCTAATTTCTGTATATTCTCAAAAACCTTATTGTTCAACATCTGTCCTGCTTCTGAGTTCTGCTGAGTCTATAAGTTCTTTGTCAGTTCAGAGTTATAGTCCCAATGGCTCCCTTCGAATCAGACCCACTTTTAGGCTCTTTCTCTTGACTGCTACCAAACTCTACTGAAAATTTGGGGACATGGAGAGATTATATTGCAGCAATGCAAACAACTTAATTCAATATTAGACATTTCTATACTTAAAAGTTCACTCTCATTTCCCAAATTCAGACTTCAGTTTCTTACATGTCTTCTTCTCTCCTTCCATGTTTTAATCTCTCTTAACCCCTTTGCTCCTGTATCTGTTCCTTTCCTTTTTGTTTTTTCCATAAAGATTGGCACCTGAGCTAACAACTGTTGCCAATCATTTTTTTTTCTGCTTTATCTTCCCAAACTCCCATATCTGTTCATTTCTAATGTGGATGATTTATTCAGATATTAATGTTTCTTTGTTCCCTTGTCTACACTAGAGACAATTTAGACACCTAGAGTTGCACTTCCTCCCCCAAGCATCACTTAATGATCTTTCTAAAAGAAAGAGAAATTCGGGCACTAATTTCAACATGATATACGGTTTTACTCTTCTACAATATGTGAATAAACAGATGATTTAACACTAAAAGTCACATATATACCTTGCTTTCCAGATGGACTCTACGTTCTTTTTGAATGAGATTCATATTTTAAACTCCCTTGAATCCTCTTTTTTATTTAACATAGTACTCTAAATGCACTACTCATGAAAAGCAGAGGATGTTCCGCATGCTAAGAGAGCATATGTTGTCCTTTTGGTTGCAACAGCAGAATGTAGGAGGTAGAATGCTATGGAAAAACAGGCTTTATAGCTAAACTCTATTAGCTGCTTACTATATGAATTTGGGGTAAATCAATTAACTATTCTGAGCTTCATTGTCTTCATTTGCCAAATTGACTTCATATGCCACAGTAATGTTGTGAGAATTAAATAAGGTAAGAAAGAAAAGTACAATATATTTCTTTCTTGTCTTCATAGTATATAGTTTTGTGAATCAAAAAAAATTATACAATGTAGAGTTTTAAATCTTTTCCATGCCCTTCATGCAACCATAAAGGGAAACTTTCAGTTGATTGAAATTATGGGTGTTGCCTGTCAACCAACTTGGTTTCATTTCTAGTGAGCAAAAGCATATGAATCATGTTTCTAGTTTCTGTCAACTTGATGCTTTAACATCTGCCCTACAAGCACATGCTGACACTCTTGTTCTGGGACAACCTGATAACATGCCTGAGTCACCTGGCCTTTGCCTCCTGCCTCCCTCCCTTATTGCTCACTTCCTCTTCAGGGGGAGCGCACTTCCCAAAGGCATGATTTTCAAATACAAAACAATCAATCCAGAGTCCACATCCACAACTACCTCCTTAATCAGACTCTCAACTTTAGCCACTATAGACCTGTGCTAATCACCCCAGAAGCAGGGACCTGACAAGACCCTGCGCCCCAGAACCTGTTGAAATTACTGAAATTAGTAGGTTCTGAGCCTGCTTACCCTGCCTCACCCATTCTTTCCTATGGAAATCACCATAAAAGCTCTTTCCCACAGTTCTTCCTTCTCCTTCTGCCTCATGACTGATCCTGGCCAGACCCCATTTTCCCCTCCCCTACCATGGCATGCTATGTACTCTGTCTCATGAGATCTCTGAGTATAGCAAGCTATCTTTTTAATAACACTCATCTCCTGATATGTTGCCTTTATTATAGCTCAAATTTTCTAGTGATACGCTTTATTTTAAAACAGCATAATTCAATGAGATGTCAGTGGGAGCATCTGATTCTTGTTGTGCATTAAAACAATTGATCCAAGTTTACTTTTTCTCAGCTAAATTTCTGAAAATGAATTAGATTGGTCTATACTTACATTATTTATTTAACTTATGAAGAATTGTCAGTATTTGGTTTCTTGTTGGATCTTAATATTGTTATTTTTATTAATTTTGAATATATAATGAACACACACTCTCATGGAACTCAAAAATCAGTAGGGGAGACAGATAAAATAATTAGACAAATATATGTAAACTGACATTTGTGAAAATTGTTACAAAGAAGAGTCATGAGATGTATGAGGGTGTTTGACCTGGTTTGTCAGGTCAAGTAAAGATGTTATGGAAATGACACCTGAGCTGAAATCTGAAGATGAGTCAAGTGGCAAGGAAAGAGAAGTCTCTCTTCTCTGGGTATATGACAGACTGGAGAGGGGCAAAATAAGAGCTTTTCTGCTTCTCCCTCATGACCTGTAGGGTCTTCTGCAAAACAGAAAACAGAACAGCAACAACAAAAACATAGAAAGCAATAGAACATGTATGTATATTTTAAAATCCATGGAACTTAGCTCAGCTGGTACAGTTTGAAATGAAATTTGACAGTAAAGACACATTTATACTGATTTGTGACCAATGGCTCATGTTAAGTATATTCTGAAATAAAAAAATAACTAAATGAGGGGCTGGCCCCGTGGCCGAGTGGTTAAGTTCGCGCGCTCCGCTGCAGGCGGCCCAGTGTTTCGTTGGTTCGAATCCTGGGCGCGGACATGGCACTGCTCATCAGACCACGCTGAGGCAGCGTCCCACATGCCACAGCTAGAGGAACCCACAACGAAGAATACACAACTATGTACCGGGGGGCTTTGGGGAGAAAAAGGGAAAAAATAAAATCTTTTAAAAAAAAAATAAATAACTAAATGAGCACTAATACAATGTTATAATATTAACGTTGAAAATGGGACTAACTGGAAATAAAATATTTCTTCTTATACCGTACTGGAAAGACATTACAATGCTTGTAATATGTATTCAATATGCAGGTAACACCATATTCATTCATTTGTTCATCTACGAAATATTTATTGAGCAGCTAATAAGTTATAGATATACAGGATGTGATGAGGAGTCAGATTTCCTGTACTAAAGCATTTACAACAGAGCTGAGGGTGCAGACAGAGACACATGATTACAACACAAAAACAGCTGTATGTAAAAGGTCCTTGAGGAGACACCAAGGAGGGAAGTTATATCCGACAGAGAATCCTGATGGGCTTTCTAAAGAAAAAGATACTTGAAAGGAGTCTTAAAGAATTAAATGGCATTATTCACCCTGAGATTCTTGCTACACCTAATATCTAAGCAGAGGAGACAAGAGCGTAAGGAAATGAGGAGACTAGGAATATCTTTTAGAGAAATTTTCATTTCATATTCAGAAGCTCAGCAACTCATTCTTCATATTATAAATAAGGATTTGCTGAGACCTGGAAGGGTCAAGTGACTTGCTAAGGGCTACACAACTAATTAACTCCCTAGCCAGAACTAGACTTTCTGCCTCCTGATTCCACAGCATGTGGCAGGAACTGAAGCCATACAAGAAAAATGAAAGGACTGTAACATAATGATGAGGTATTTTAGGGACATGTTCTCATCTAGGAGTCTTTTTCAAGGCTTTGTGCTACCAAATGTGTTTGGGAATAGTTTTATTTCCCTGCCTCCACATATCCTTAGACGTTTTCGCTGCAATTGACCCCACTAGGAAAACCCACAGCTGCCAGGAAAGCATCACTGAAAGGAAATCAGCTCACCTACAAGGTTGCTAAATAGAGAAAACAAAACTTTAATCAAGGTTGGAAAATTTTTTTAAATGGTCAGAAACGTGGACAACAAATACTCTATTGATTGTGAAGTTTCCTCTGTCATTCTTTCCATGACGTATGTTAGCACAATAGAGGAACAGAACTTTTTTGGTTTTTTCCGTTTTTGCCTAAGGAGCCCATGTAGGAACTGGAAGTGCAGCCTTAATTTTGTTAGCTGTGTCTTCAAAAGAGTTAAGACAAATGTCTTGAATAGTTCATGGCTATCCCTTACCTAAATAACACTTTTACTAATCAGTTAATGCATTCACTCCGAAAGAGGAAATTGAGTACTTGCTGTTGTCTTACATTGTGTTACCATATGAGATAGATGACGGTTCTAAGTGGTTCAAGACCATTGAGAGCTTAAGCTTGGAGAGGAAAAGAACCCAAAAAACCAAAACCAACCTATCTCTCTGCCTATGAAACCATCCCACTCTGGTCAATCCTGGTTAGACTTACTCTACTGATTCCTTTAGATTTTAGCTCAAGTATCACCTTCTCTTTCTTTCCTTGGCCTGACCAGTCCCAGATGGGTCATGTAATCTTCGTCTTTGCTCTGACATCACTCTGTACTTACTTCAATCATAGTACTGACCACATCATACTATGATCATGGTGCCTTTCTTCCTCATTAGTTTGTGAACTCTTGAAGATCATGGACTACATTTAATTATCACTACATTCTATATGTAAGAATATAGAATGCTATAGATGCCCAAGCAATGTTGGACTGAATAAAGTTAAACATATGCCTAGCAGCCGTACGTTTCATATGGGTGGGGATCATGTTATATTCCTGTTTGCATCTGAGAAAATTCTGAGATTGACACAGAGTAGGAACTCAGTAAGCGAACTAGGCTTTGGAAGACCCTAAATTTTGGATAGAGATAGAGGAAGGGGGCAGGAACTTCAAGTGGGACATAATTCATATAAAGACATATTAGTGAGAATGAATTTAGCATGTTTGAAGACAGGTCAATTAGAATATTGCCAAATGGGGGGGAAGTCCAGTCAGTCAAACCTACATAAGATTCACAAGCCATAATCTATAGGTCCTTGAAGGTATATTAGAAGAAACATTAAGTAAATATGATTAATACCCCAACTTTAGTCAATAAAGCACAGTTGTTGCCTAGTGAGGCAAGAACAGATTTCTACAACAATCTTCAGATGATGTTAATGCTTTGCTCTCCTAATTAATGCTAAATTGAGCTACAGATTTGTTAATGCAGAGTTTTCACGCTCCACAAGAGGTGGCAATGCAAAACTAGCAGTTAATAAAATTTCTTTGGTAATATTATCTAAAAATACATAAGATTTCATGAATATGACTTAATTAGACACTGACATTTTAGCCCAAACATGTAACTTCTGTTAAAGTCAATTAAAGACACTTAACAAAGTAGTAGCTTTAGACCTTGTCTATCCGTGACTATACTATCCGTCCAGGATATTTCTAAGGATATTAGAAATAACTTCCTCTGGAAAAGCCAGCATATGCATTGGAACCAGAGGGGTCTTCCTTCAAATACTTGCTTTACTACTTACTATCACAAAAGACATTTAACATTTTTGAGCCTGATTTTCATCTGTAAGCGCCTACCTTACAAGACTTACTTCAAAGTATTGCTGTTAAGATTGAAAGAAATAATTTGTACAGTGTTGAGTACAGTATCTGGAATATACTGGACACCAAGAAATGCAATTATTTTTCATAACTCATTTATTTTATTTATTATAATTCAGTGTTTATTGCTCTACATCTATTTATTTATCTATTCACGTATTTATTGAGTGATAACTATGTATGTTTGGTTCTATTGTACTTGCTAGTGATACATCAGTAAATTAAACAGACAAAAACAAATCCCTACTCTTGTTTGCTTATACTCTGTTGAGGAGAGAGAGGGGAAATAACAATTAGCTAAATAAAGAACTAAACTACATACTATCTAGTCTAAGTGATCATCACTGAGGAAGGGAGATGAAGCAGAGAAAGGGATAGGGAGTGTCAGAGGTAGAGGAATTACAGGTTTAAATAAAGCAGTCAGGGAGCAGCTTGTTAAAAGGCTACACTAAGCCCAGAGTTTTAAGAGGATGAAGGAGTGAGCCATTCAGCTGTCTGAGAGGGAGCATTCCAGTCAGAAAAAAGAGCAAGTGCTGCACCCTTGAGGTGGGCTTGCCTGTCCATAGTCTAAGGACAACAAGGAAAATGGCTTGGTTGGAGCAGAGGGAGATAGGAAAAGCTGAAGAGGAATTCAGAGGATGGCAAGGTTTTTGGCCTAAACCACTAGGAGAATGGAGTTACCACAAGAGGTGTATAGAAGACTGTGGAAGGAGCAATCATGTCCTTCTACAGCCCCTATGCTTCTTGAAGAAAACAAAGCCCACAATATCTATACTCCACTTATATCTCTAAACAGGTCCTGAAAAAATATTTTGGTGTCATGTAGCCAATGGTCAATAAACACTTGAACACAAAAGGAGCTAAATTTGTTATGGCCTCTCTATGTCACGTTACTAGGTTAAGCACTTCAGATATATTATTTCATCTAACGTTTGAAGGGTTTTACGACATTGTTTTATTATTAAGTAAAATGTGAGACTCTGAGTGTTCTGTCTACGCTTTTCACTTCAATTGTCTGTGACCTCTGGCATCTGAAGCATATCATGTTATTATTAAAGTGTACCATGGATCTATAGAATCAGAATTTCTCATTTCGAGTGCTAGGAATCTGAATTTTTAACAAGGACATTTAATGATTCTAATACACACTAAAATGTTAGAATCACTATTCCAAAGGATAACTGGCTGACCGATAATTGAAAATGAATAAGGTGATAGATTAGACACTATAATTGTACCCCATTATTGCTATGGTTCTAGTTATTATTCTATTTGCATTTCAAGTATGTAAATATGGAAGTCTATAGAAAACATCTGCATATTGCTCCGTACTTCACTACTAAAAAGTTGTATCGATATAGGTAAGGCACAATCTCTCCCCAAATAAGGAAGAATAATATATCTTAGATGTATTATAAGGAATATATGAAAGTGTCTATATACAGGTAAAAAAAAAATAATTGGTTTGCCCGATAATATATTCTTCTTTTGGAGGAAAAACATTTAAACCCACAAATTATATCTTTTCTTGATATCATTCTATAACAATCAGTATTTAATATGGTGGCATGAGTATTTTTTTTTAATAACCAAAACTCCTGAGTAATTTCAACCCAAGAGCAGACATATATTTTCTTTTTAAAAACATCAGAATTAAGGACTAACTTTTGGGGTAAAAAAGAATTCATGGTAAAGAAACAGAATGCAGTCATTGCTTAAATAAAATAAAAATAGAGGAACTGTGTTTAGTTTTGTTATTCAGACTGTTTTGTTAATCACTCTGTCTACCACCCACCATGGTCATTCATTGTTTGAATTACAAAACTATAGGCCTCTCCTGGTTGCAAGTTTAGCTCTGCAAACAATCCAGATAGATTTGATAAAGTTAGGAGTTTAATGAAAATTCTCTTATTATGCACACCGATGGCAGTCTAATATTAAAAGATTGAGCACAGTTTGTGCTTGTGACCCCTGCTTCTGGAGCCAGATCAAGCATCAACAATGATCTAAATCCTACTTGGCACATTAGACTTTCCACTGAGCCAGATCTTCATTTATTTACAACAGCAGACTTTTCCAATTTGTGTTCTAAGGGACACTAGTTCCAGATAATGCCCTAAGGTCAAGAAAACATAGGAAATATGTTTTCTCCTAGAGTATATTATACACTTTAGCAAAATAAACGGTCTGAGACATCCTGCAGTAAATGAATGTGTTCGATTTTGTTTAACCCAATGTTGCCAATCTTATTGTTTCATGGAACCATTTTTCACCCAACACTGCAGCGAATCTGAGTATCATGAAACAACTTGGGAAGCACTACTGTTCTTGGATTAATGTAAAGACCATAAGCGTCAGCAGTATCCTTGAGGATATACAACTGCCATATCACTTCACAGTTCCAGGAGTTCCCCAAATATTTATTCTCAAGACTATTAGCTTTATAAGCTTATCCCACTGCCTGTATTCACTTATCCCACTATGTTCCAGCCACTTTGGTAGGCAGTGGGGATGCAGTAGAGAATATGATCTCTCAGCAATTTACAACAATAGGGGAGGGGGTAAGCAGCAACGAAAGTTGTGATAAGGTTTACTTTAAATAATGCATGTGAAGGCCACAGGTCAGTGGCTGGCAATTGGCATATGCTCCACTGTCATTTTCTCCTTTTTCCTCTGCCTTTAATACTGAGAAGTAGCAGTGTATGAAGAGGTGAGCAGTAAACATCAAGAACACGCCTTGGTAAGAGCTTAGTACCAACCCTCAGAAGTTTGCCTACAAAAAGTAAACAGAGAAGAACTCAAGTTCAGAGGTGGACATAAGGTGGATGATTAGTAGACTCAGGAGCAAAGACATAAGCGTAAAGATGTAGTCCCAAAGAGGACTGGGGTAGCAGTTTGGGGCAGGAAGGAGGCCTGTCCTCCCCATCCCTTATTCCCCGGTATTAGAAAAATGAGACCAACAGTAAAGGAATTGGTAAGTGAAAAGTGAGAAATAATTTTGTAAAAATATGTCAATATTCACGGGTTTATGAGCCAGCAAAGGCAATCTTCCATTTACTCAAGTGAGATAAGATGATCAGTGTATGATCCGCACAGGCTGACCTGATATGGAGACCGTGGTTACTGACTTAGAATTTCCTAAAGTACTTCTGCCCCGCAGTCAGATCAGCTTCATTCCTGGGACAGAAATCCAAGGAGGAGATCAAGGACCCAGAAGACTCTAGGTCAATTCTTACAAAGTCTATTCTTCCAAGGCCTATTTGCTGATATTGATTTGCCAAACGTATCAATTGGCTTCAAGATCTATGCCTGTCAACCTGTCAAGGGAAAAGGGAAGTCAAACTGAGTCCAGAACAATGGGCTCTAACCTTTTAGACTGTGAGCCTGAAATCGAGTTAGTGATGGTTATGAGGAAGAGTCAGCAATGGAAGCAGGATGTCGTAGTTCCCTGGGGCAGCTACCTGGGGCTGGTCTCTGTTCTTTCTCCTTAGAGGTCCTGGACACACAGACACAGAAACACACATACACACCATTCAATCAAACACACATTTTGTGAAACCAAACCAGGAGACTGTTTGGCTGCTCCTTTGGCTAGACTCCCATGGTAGCCTTTGAACAAGCTACTCAAATCTGCCCTAGATATGATGTCCAGTAAAGGGGTTATATGGTGACTTACTCAAGTGAAGGATAGTGAAGAATTCTTTTTCAACCAATAGATTTTTGGCAAATAGTTCTGCTTCCACCAAAGCAGAGGACCAGACAGGTCTTCCCGTGTACCTCTCATTTTTTTTTTCAGAGTGTGTTACTATATCAACCAAAAGTGGCCAGCAAACTCTGTTTACTAGATTGCAAAATGTGCACGATTTGACATTGACACATTTCTGTTATTCTCTCTTTCTGTTGCCATATCCCCAGTTCAGGTTGAGGGGAGTGCTTGTCTAGCCACCATCAGCTCCTTACATCCCCCTGCTTTGGCAGTCTACTTAGTGATCTATCTTTACTGATGTGTCTGTTTAAAAAATTATCTTCCCCTTTTCCTCTGTCTCAAATGCTCATTTCTTTGGTGAGGTGTTATGAAGAAATATGGTCGATTAAACTAGTTTGTGTTAAGGCGCGAATGACACATAACTTGTTTGATGCACTAATAGATATTGAATCTTAACGAACACCTTTCTAGTAATTATAGTGGAAGTACAGAATTTCATATGACAAGGAAGAAGAAAGCACCTGTCTAGAATTTTCGAAAATGTATTAATGAACTCTATTATTTTAAAAAGAGTGTTCATCTTTAGTCCAGGTATTCACAGCTGATATGAGATTTGAAGTAACTTTAAGGGAAGAGAGAGAGAAGGAGAGAGAGAAAGAACAGAATTTGGATCCAGAATGATCTATATAACTGCTTCAATTCTGTTTTGTTTAGGCTTCCCATAACTGACTTTCCCAAGAAAAACTTCTGCAAGAAGCAAAAATTAACAATTCCAATAGAGCAGTGAAACTCTAAGAAGTATAGCTAATGGAGAAGCTATACAAAAATAATGAGCTATGAGTTTCAATTGTTGTCAAGCTAATGCCGCATCCTATGACGGAAACACTTATCTAGCTTAGAATATCCGGTTCATTTCCAATTTTTTTCTTAAGTAACCAAATTAGTCACCCATACAATATTAAATCTCTTGTTCATTATCCATAAAATGTTTTGCTTTATTTGGGGATAGAAGTTGCTGAAATTAAACAGAGTGACACATAAAGTTATAACTAGTTTTCCCGTAAATGGATCTCGTAGTGTGGCATATATTTTCCCTTTCTTAAATGCAATTGGCCTCACATACATTATAATTCCTGCAGCAAATTCAATTTTGATGCTCAAAAAAGAAACATTCCTGCAAATTTTATTGTCCCATATTATCTACTGTAATTCTCTATCTTCCCAAAGGTTCAGCTGCTTTGCTAAAAAAGGGACCAACTGAATTAGTTATCTTCTTGCTAATTTAAGTGTGAGTGTGCATGTGTGTCTTAGATGTTTGATAGAGGATCAGAGTTAGAGTTCGGTTGGAGTCAGGACTTCAGGCTCCACATCAGTGAAGCTGAATCAGGATCTAATTCTTTGGGCTTATCACTGAGTGCACTGGAGATTAAGGGAAAGGAGGTGAAGTGGACAGCAGAGTAGGAAACTATGTTTTTGTAATGCAGGCTTGGGATGGATGAAGGAAGCTTACAAGTAAAATTGACCTGCTAATAGAGGGCGGGAGGCTGACTGGGATAGTGCGAAGGATATAGTCAAGAGAGAGTGTCCTTTGTGTACTGGAGAGGTCATCCTGGAGGGAGGAAAGGCCAAGTAACCCAGCCTGTCAGATGGGTGACAAGATTGCTGTTCTGCGTCTATGCTTACTGTGATTTTGCAAGTAATACAAGCAAAAGAAAGATATAAATTTACATTGCATATCTATGATGAGTTTCCAAATTATTCTACCTCTGAGGCTATCCCTCCTGAGAGAGGAAGGAGTGATCATAAGGAGAATTTCGTACAAGATGATGTCCCAGGTAACATATCAACTCCCCAGAGAACACCTGTTTGTCGACCTGAATGCTCATAAGGGGCATATTTAGCATTTCTCTTGCACAGTATAGGACACTGTGCTGCTGTTGGGTTGTTTATTTGTTCTTAATGTTTCATGCCCCCACCTGATACATTCCTTTTAGTTATGTTAACATCACCATTTAAGCTATAGCCAAGTAACTGTTTCTGTCCATCTAGGAAATGCTCTGACTCTTCCCAGGTATTAGGAACTTATTTTAGAGAAACAGCAACATTTCCTTTATCTCCAGGAGCTTGGAAAGCACCTACTTTCATCTCTAGATGTTGCTTTCAATGACCAAAATCCTCTATCTTTTAAAGATTATAGACACTCAAATTCCCAGTGCAGTGAGGGCTGCCAAAGCCACTGGCAGGCTAGAGGCTTGTTCCATTTTACATGAAGAAGTTTAATAGGCAACATCATATACTACCCACTGACCTCATAAAAGCATCCAATATCATTAGGCTTTGATTTGGCGACTTATAAGCAAGGTTGATTGCCATGAGAAGTTCACTGAGAACCTCAGGCTATTGGCTTAGTTTGGAAATGTCATCCACAACTGGTAACACCGTAAAATTGCATTAACCACAGCTGGTCTCCACTGAGCCTCAGCATCCCTTTTACTCATTTCCAGTCGCTTTGTCACATAGCTCTGGTAAAGATGTTTCGTTCTCCCAGTGCTGAGGTCCTCTCACTCTCAGCAGATGACAATTTACTAGCACTTCCCTGACACTACCTAGCCTTTCTGCATGATGTTCCTATTTCAAAATGATTCCCTTTATCTATTTTATCCTTCCTTCAATCCTTCTTTTCTCTACTCTTCTCTGTTTTTCCTTTATGCTTCCTTCCATTTTTAATTTAGATTTAATAAGCACCTACTTATTGATACAGGGATTTATAATCTAATACAAATTCTCTTCTTCTCAGAGGAAGTGCCATCCTTTCCTCCTAAAGTGAGACTGAAAGATTGAAGTCAGATGTAATTTCTTCTGGGAAGTGTTCTCTGAACTCCCCAGGCTAACTAGGCTTCTCCATTTTGGTGCAATCAGAGACCAGGTGCTGTAATTGCCATTTGCTCTTCTGCTGGCTCTACACATCTGTGATCACTTTGAAAAAAAGAATGGCTGCCTTTGGTCATTCCTATGCTTCCCACAGCAGTGGGCACAAAATAACTTTCCAATAACTATTTATTGGGTCACTAAAAATCACACATACAAGCAAACAAAAAATATATTTCTAATCCATCTCTATTCTTTTTCACGACCTTGCTGAATGAATTATTCCCTGCCTTTGCCTTGACCACCCATCTTCCTACCATCTTCTGTCTTTTAGCTTATATATGTGTTTAATCTTCCACTTTAAAAAAGACATTTCCTACCCTCCTAATAGCTCAAAATGTCCTTCATTTCTTGGGAAAATAATTTACATTTGTTGCCTCTAAAGTATAACCTCTAACTCACCATTCTATTCCAACAGTTTCTAAAATATGGCTCCCAGATGGGCATCATTGGCATCCCCTATGAACCTGTTGCAAATGCAAGTTCTTGGTCCCTATCCAAGAACTAATGGATGAGAAACTCAAGAGTGGGGCTCAACCATCTATGTTTCCATAAGCCCTCCCGGTGATACCATTGCATGCTAATATATTTTCTTTTATAACAGTAGAATTGGATTATAACATTATACAGCTTTCAGACGTACATTGTAATATATTTTGAATTCTGTGTAGAGTACATCATGTTCACCACCCAAAAACTAATTATAGCCCATCACTTCACATGTGAGCCTAATCACCCCTTTTGCCCTCTCATCTCTGCCCTTCCCCTATGGTAACTAGCGTTCCAATCTCTCTTGCTATGTGTTTGTTTGTCCCTATTTTTATCTTCTACTTATGAGTGAGATCCTACGGTATTTGACTTTCTCTCTCTGACTTATTTCACTTCGCGTAATACCCTCAAGGTCCATCCATGTGGTCACAAAAGGCCGCATTTCATCAGTTCTTATGGTTGAATCGTATTCCATTGTGTATATAAACCACATCTTCTTTATCTATTTGTCCCTTGATGGGCACCTAGGTTGCTTCCAAGTCTTGGCTATTGTGAATAATGCTGCAATGAACATAGGGATGCATGAAACTTTATGCGTTTCTGTTTTCAAGTTCTTTGGATAAATACCCAGCAGGGGGATAGCTGGATCATATGGTCGATCTATACTTAATTTTCTGAGGAAGGCAAAGGACCTGTATTCTCTAGTTTCTTCTTTGTGTTTTCAAAATTTATGATAAACGTGTTATGTCTAACAAAATTCAGGATAATACAATTTATAAAGGTGACTCCTACTCCTTATTACAACAACAGCAACAAACACAATGGTATTAAAAAGTAGAAAAAAGGAAAAAGTGAGGGGAAAAAATGCTCATCATCTAGTATAAATCTTTTTAACATCCCCAAAATCTTTTTACGGGTATGTACTGAAAGAGACTTATGAGCATACATAAATATCTTAATAGATATTTAGAAATAATTTCATAAAACAGAAGAAAATTATATCACTTAGTATAAACCATCACATTTATTTTAGCTTGAAAATAACAAAAAAAAACCAAAGGTGAAATTCAAAAAATTGATAAACATAAACTTTTAAATCAAAACCAGAAATATTGATTCCTAAAATATCCCTTGGATTAAAATAATTATTATGAAATCATTAACATTTTACATTCGCAATGATTTTACATCTACTATGTGTTTCAGTTTTACAAACAGCATTTTTCTCCCTACTTCAAATGAGACAAACCACCATAAGCCTACTCAACTCTTCCATCTTTTGACCTCCATATTTATTTAGTTAACTAATAAAACGTTATCTTCTTTGGAGAAATCTCTGTTCAGATCTTTTGCCCATTTTTCAATTGGGTTGTTGTGTTTTTTTGGTGTTGCAATGCATGAGTTCTTTGTATATTTTGGATATTAACCCCTTATCTGATATATGGTTTGCAAATATGTTCTCCAATTGTTAGGTTGTCTTTTCGTTTTGTCGATGGTTTCCTTTGCTGTGCAGAAGCTTTTTAGTTACATGTAGTCCCATTTGTTCATTTTTCCTTTTGTTTCCCTTGCCCGGTCAGACATAGTACTTGAAAACACGCTGCTAAGGTCGATGTCAATGAGCATACTGCCTATGTCTTCTTCTAGAAGTTTCATGGTTTCAGGTCTTACATTCAAGTCTTTAATCCATTTTGAGTTGATTTTTGTGCATGGTATAAGGTAATGGTCTCCTTTCAGTCTTTTGCATGTGGCTGTGCAGTTTTCTCAACACCGTTTATTGAAGAGACTCTCGTTTCTCCATTGTATGCTCTTGGCTCCCATGTCGAATATTAGCTGTCCATAAACGGGTGAGTGTATTTCTGGGCCCTCTATTCTGTTCCATTGATCTGTGCATCTGTTTTTATGTCAGTACCATGCTGTTTTGGTTACCATGACTTTGTAGTATATTTTGAAATCAGGGATTGTGATACCTCCGTCTTTGTTGTTTTTTCTCAGGAATCCTTTGTCTATTCGGGGTCTTTTGTTGTTCCATATAGATTTTAGGATTCTTTGTTCTATTTCTGTGAAAAATGTTGTTGGAACTTTGATAGGGATTGCATTGAATCTATAGATTGCTTTAGGAAGTATGGACATTTTAAGATGTTAATTCTTCCAATGCAAGAGGATAGAATGCATGGGATATCTTTCCATTTCTTTGTGTCTTCTTCAATTTCTTTCAACAATGTTTTATAGTTTTCGGTGTACAGATCTTTCACCTCTTTGGTTAAGTTTATTCCTAGGTATTTTATTCTCTTTGTTGCAATTGTAAATGGGATCGTATTCTTAATTTCTCTTTCTCCCACGTCGTTGTTAGTGTATAGAAACACACTGATTTTTGTATGTTGATTTTGTATCCGGCGACTTGACTGTATTCATTTATTATTTCTAAAAGTTTTAGTGGATTCTTTAGAGTTTTCTAAATATAAAATCATGTTGTCTGCAAAAGTGACAGTTTCACTTCTTCTTTCCCAATATGGATCCCTTTTATTTCTTTTTCTTGCCTGATTGCTCTGGCTATGACTTCGAGTACTGTGTTAAATAAGAGTGGTGAAAGTGTGCATGCTTGTCTTGTTCCTGTTCTTAGAGGGATGGCTTTCAGTTCCTCTATTGAGAATGATATTTGCTGTGGGTTTGTCATAAATGGCCTTTATTATGTTGAGATACGGATGGCCAACAGGCATATGAAAAGATGCTCAACATCATTAGCTATCAGGGAAATGCAAATCAAAAGTACAATGAGCTATCGCCTCACTCCTGTCAGCATAGCTATAATTAACAGGACAGGAAACATCAAGTGTTGGAGAGGATGTGGAGAGAAGGGAACCCTCCTGCACTACTGGTGGGAGTGCAAACTGGTACAGCCACTACAGAAACAGTATGAAGTATCCTCGGCAAATTAAGAATAGATCTACCATATGATCCAGCTATCCTATTGCTGGGTATTTATCCAAAGAACTTGAAAACGCAAACGCATCAAGATACATGGACCCCTATGTTCACTGCAGCATTATTCACAATAGCCAAGACTTGGAAGCAATCTAGGTGCCCATCAATGGACGAATAGATAAAGAAGATATGGTTTATATACACAATGGAATACTACTCAGCCATAAGAAATGACGAAATGTGGCCATTTGTGACAACATGGATGGACCTTGAGGGTATTATGCAAAGTGAAATAAGTCAGAGGGAGAAAGTCAAATACCATATGATCTCACTCATAAGTATAAGACAGAAACAATGGCAAACAAACACATTGCAATGGAAATTGGAGTGTTGGTTACCATAGGGGAAGGGGTGGTGGTCAGTGCAAAAGGGGTAATTAGGCTCACATGTGAGGTGATGCACTATAATTAGTTTTTGGATGGTGAACATGATGTAATCTACACATAATTCAAAATACATTATGATGTACATCCGAAAGCTATATTATAATTCAATGTTACTGCAATAAAATAAAGAAAAAAACTGTTAACCCTTTTAGAGTTGAGTATGCTTGCATTCTTTTCTATAAGTGTAATTGACAGATGGCTTTAATCTTATTTCAGTTTCTCAGAGGATTCAATATTCACCAGCACTTTGTTGCCATAGCTTTTTCATTCCTTAGTCCTTTATTTTATATGTTTCCTAACACAGTTCATCATAATATAGCTATTATAAAAATGAATCATGTCTAGGGTATTCTTATTTCTTGCATTATTGGCATTTTCTATATGTTGTTTTTATATTTAAAGGAAAACTTTGTTAAAGTTCTGTAGTTAAGATAGTACTTTTATCACAGCTATTTAGGTTGTTTGAATTTTGTCAATTTTTTTTATAGAAATTGGCATGCATACAGCTTTTATTTACAAGTTCTTAGACATTCAATTATATCTTTCATGTTCTTTATCAATAAATAGAAAATTGGGAGTACATCTATAATTTGCCCACAATTATTTTCTTTTCTTCCATGTCACTCCACTCTCTTCTGGAAGACTGCACTTGTGTTTTCCCTTATAAGTGAGTTGAGTTTTGTGAGTGAATGACTTAAACATTTTTGCAACATTTTGGAAGTTCAAAACAGCTGTAAAGGTTGCCTGTACTTGCTGTCTCCACTTCTCTTCTCCTTCCATGACTGATGTGCAGTCTGTCATCCTTTGCACCCTCCTCCAAAGGAAGAGTTCTGACCACTGGACACCCCTCCTCACGTCCCAGAGATGATGCTCAGTGCTCAGTGTATTTTAAGTGCCAGCAGCCGGGGACACAGTTGATCATTTGTTTTTCCTTGTCCTCCACATCTATTAGCTTATGTCTGTTTCCATTAATCTCTATGTCTTTTTCCTCTGCATTTACTTTAACCATTTCAAGCTTCTTTTCTACTTCAGCATGCCCATTTTTAGCACACCTATTCCTTCTTTTACTGTTTTAAATTGTATTCTTTTTACAATAATAATGCTTTGTTTTTCACTTTCTATCACCTCCACCAAAAAGAAATTCTATGTTTTCTTTTTACTTAGTACACAATTTTTTGATGTTTAGCTCTTGTTACTGAATTCACGTTACTGATTTCTTCTAAAGCACATGCACAAAAGCAATGGATAAAAAAATACAGCAGACCCATAATAACCAAGATAATAGTATAACTATATTAACAATAGTATGGAAAAAATAGATTTGCAGATGTAAAGGGAGAGTAAGTGATAAAAAAAGTAACAATAACATATAAAAATTCTGGACTTGTAAATACATGACAATATAGCATCAAAATATACAAAGCAAAAAGTGACAGCATTATAACTAGAAATTAACAAACCCACAATTGATATAATACTGTCAGAAATATTAATTTCCATATGACAACAACCTAGTAAGGCTATAGAAGATTTGAGCAACCCTATAATCAAGCTTAATATAGAATAGATAGAGACCTATAACCAGCAATTATAGAGTACACATTCTTTTCAAACACATAGGTACAATGATCATGTACTAGGTCACAAAGAAAATGTGAAAAAAGTAACTAAAAGCCAATATCATATAGATCCTGTTTTCTGATCACAATGAAATAAAATTAGAGACAAAAAAACTGCAAATATTTAGAAACTTAAAGTCACTGTAAATATTTATGGGGAAAAATAAGAATCAGTTTTTATTTTAATAATCTCAATCAATGGTATACATTTTCTTCTAAGTACTATTTTAGTTGTATGTAATAAGTGTTATTTGTAGTGTGTGCCTTATTATTGAGCTCTATGAATGTTTTCTAAATATCTATTAGGCGGAAAACTAAAAAGTGTTACTTTAGTTTGACAACCAAATTAAGGTTTTTAATCTCATGAGAAAAACAATTAAAGAGCTATGGTTCTCAACTATTAGAGTGCATAGGGGATCATGTCAAGATGGCAGCATAAGAAGACTCTGAACTCATCTCCAGGAACACAACCAGGTTACAACTAGTTTTGGAAAAATTACACTGGATAGAAAACTGAAAACTGGATAAGAAGAACCCCCACAACAAGGGACAGTCCTGACTAAGGTGGAACAGGCAGAAATTCCTTCTGGAGAGGAAAAAAGCCACCTTCAGGAGCAGCAGAGTTTCTCAGACAGCCAGGCAGGAGTCACCCTAAGGTAAGCAGCCACCCCTGTAAGAATGAGGTCTGGAGTGGGGGCCCATACTGCTAGAAACATCCTTCAGACTCAGCACAACTGAGATGAGGGTCTTACTGTCTGGCTTCACTGGCTATTCACTGCAGTGGTGATACCCCCAGAAAAGCTATCAGATGAAAGACAAAAAGACCCGGATTTTAAAGGAACCATGCATAAACTCCACCAACTCAGGAACCTAAAATCACCAGAGAAGGCTGACAGTCCTTTGGTGGAAAGAGACTCATCTGGTGGACTCTGGGTGCATCTTGGTGAGAGGAGAGACCTCTCCAGAGACTGAGACATTGTTGTTTGCCATTGTTGTGACATAGTCCAGGTGCGCTGAGACAGACCCCAGCAGACACCATTGAAATTCTTCTTATGGCCTGTTAGTCCAGGGGTCTGCTACATCCACTAGATCGCAGATTTAATCCAGTTCAGCCAGGGAGGCAGCCCTCCCAAGGGGCCAGTGCCACCCAACAGCAAGCCCTCAGACTATTTGTTGGCCTGCATTGACTAGGTGCCTTGATCCTCTACATGCAGGCAAATGTGTCTGCATCTGTGGGTCAGGGCCTGTGTAAGTACCAGATAAACTGTAGGGGGGCATTGGTGGAGAGATAGAGGCCTCTGCAGTGGGGTATCAGGGTATTCTCTGGGGGTTGGGAAGTGTGCATGCACCAGGACTGTGTTGATGGAATTTGTGGTCCTGTGGGGGTGAGGCTTATCAGCAGCAGAAGACCTTACTTCACAGATAGCCATAAAAAGGATCAGCCCCACCTTCTAAAACCTGAAACAATTGAGTGCTCCCATGACTCAGGCCAGCCCCACTCAGCTGCACTCCTATGAGAACTGACAACAACCATGTAGGCCTGAGGCCTATAGCAACTGTAAGCCCCTGAGTCTAGTAACCAGCTACACTGGGTACCTACCCAATTAACAGGAAAACTGCAACAGGAGTGTGCTGTTAGCCCTTGTAGCCAACAGTATTGAGGCTCCCCAAACTGGATTTACAAACAGCGGGTCATGGAAGGAAAGACTAGAATCCCTGGGTACCTGCATTAAGAGCAACCCTGCAGAAAGACACAAGTAGCACACATAGGGGTCACTCTTGGATAATTTGGACTGATGATGAGAGGGAAGCACACTGCTAGGCCTCAAAAGCCATCTCTTACATAAGGCCACTTCTCCAAGATCAGGAGACATAGCTGACTCACCTAATGCATAGATATAAGCACAGACAAAGAGGCATAATGAGGAGACAAAGGAATATATTCCAAGCAAGGGAACAAGACAAAACACCAGAAAAAGGACTAAATGAAACAGAAATAAGTGACCTACCCAACAAAGAGTTCAAACAAAAACTCATAAATATGCTCATAGATATTGGCAGAAGATGGGATGAACACAGTGAGCTCATCAACAAAGAACTGGAAAATATAAACAAGAACCAATCACAAATGAATAATATAATACTGGAAATGAAAAAATAACTAGAGGGACTCAATAGCAGAGTAGAGGATACAGAAGAACAGATCAGCAAGTGAGATGAAAGATTAGAGGAAATCACCCAAGCTGAACATAAAAAAGAAAAAAGAATTAGACAGAATGAGAACAATCTATGGGAAGTCTGGGACAATATCAAGCTTGCTAACATTCATATTATAGGTGTCCCAGAAGGATAAGAGAGAGACAAAGGGGCGGAAAATTTATGTGAAGAAATAATATATGAAAATTTTCCTAACCTAAGGAAGGAAACAGACATCTAAGTACAGGAAACACAGAGAACGCCAAACAAGATAAGCCCAAAGAGGCCCTCACCAAGACATATTATAATTAAAATGTCCAAAATTAAAGATAAAGAGAGAATCCTAAAAGCAGCAAGAGAAAGGCAACAAGGAAAGGAAAACGCATAAGGCTATCAGCAGACTTCTCAGCCAAAACCTTACAGGTGAGAACCAAATGGCATGATATTTTTAAGTGCTAAAAGGAAAAGACCTACATACAGCCAAGAACACTCTATCCATCAAGGTTGTCATTCAGATTGGAAGGAGATAAAGATCTTCCCAGACAAGCAAAAATTAAAGGAGTTTATCACCAAGAAAACAGTTCTACAAGAAATGCTGAAGGGACTTACATAAGTGGAAAAGTGATGACCATAAATAGGGATAAAAAATAAAGAAAAAATGAATGCTCCAAAAAACAGGCAATTAAATCACTGGTAAAAGTAAAAGTATAGTAAAGGTAGCCAATCAACCACCTGTGAAGATAATAAAGGTTAAAAGACAAAAGTACTAAAATTATCTATTTCAATAGTAAGAGAGTGATGGATAAACACACAGAAAACAAGAGATTAGATTTGACATCAAAAACATAAAATGTGGGAAGAGGGGAGTGGAAAAGTAGAGCTTTTAGAAAGAGGTCAAGCTAAAGAGTCTATCAACTCAATATAGAAGGTTATATACAAAGAATATTATATAGGATCCTCATGGTGATCACAAATCAGAAACCCATAATAAGTAAGAAAATAAGTAAGACAGAAATCAAACATATTACTAAAGAAAGTCATCAAACCACAAGGGAAGAAAGAAAGAGAAAAAGAAAGGAACAGAGAACAACTACTAAAAAAAAACCCAGAAAAAAGTTACAAAACGGCAATAACTACATCTTTATCAATAGCTACTTTAAATGTTACTGGACTAAATTCTCCAATCAAAAGGCAGAGGGTGGTCAATTGCATCAAAACACAAGATCCATATATATGCTGCATACAAGAGACATACTTCAGGCCTAAAGACACTCACAAACTGAAAGTGAAAGGTTACAAAAGGATATTCCATGCAAATGGCAAAGAAAAGAAAGTGAGTGTAACAATATTTATATCAGACAAAATAGACTTTACAACAAAAACTGTAACAAGAGACAAAGTAGGGCACTACAGAATGATAATGGGAACAAACCAACAAGAAGATATAACACTTGTAAATATCTATGCAGCCAACATAGGAGCACATAATATTAACACACAAGCAATTACTAACAGACACAAAAGGAGAAATAGACAGTAACACAATACTACTAGGGGAATTTAACACTCCATTTACAGCAATGGATAGAGCATCCAAACAAAAGATCAATAAGGAAACACTGGCCTTAAACGACATATTAGACCAGATGGACTTACTATACATATGTAAAATTTTCCATCCAAAAACCACAGAATACATATTCTTTTCAAATGCCCATGGAACATTCTCCAGGGTTGATCACATATTAGGCCACAAAACAATTCTCAATAAATATAAGAAGATCAAAATAATACCATGCATCTTCTCTGACCACAAGGGTATGAAACTAGAAATCAACTACACAAAGAAAACTGGAAAAGCCACAAAAATGTGGCAATTAAACAGAATGCTACTGAACAACGATTGGGTCACTGAAGAAATCAAAGGAGAAATCAAAAATTCATGGAGACAGATGAAAATATGACATGTCAAAATCTATGGGATACAGCAAAACTGGTTGTAAGAGGGAAGTATATAGCCATTCAAGCCCAGCTCAACAAAGAAGAAAAATCCCAAATAAACAATCTAACAGTGCATCTAAAGGTATTGGAAAAAGAAGAACAAACAAAGCCCAAAATCAGCAGGAGGAAGGAAATAATAAAAATTAGAGCAGAAATAAAGGAAATAGAGACTAAAATAATACAGAAAAAGTTAATGAAACCAAGAGCTAGTTCTTTGAAAAGATAAACAAAATTGACAAACCCTTAGGTACAATCAAAAAGAAAAAAAGAGAGAGGGTTCAAATCAATAAAATCAGAAATGAAAGACGAGAGATTGCAACGGACACCTCAGAAATACAAAAGATAATAACAGAATACTATGAAAAGCTATATGCCAACAAATTGGATAATCTAGAAGAAATGGATAAATTCTTAGAAACATACAACCTTCCAAAACTGGAGCAAGAAGAAGTAGAGAATTTGAATAGACCTATCACCAGTAAGGGGATCGAAACAGCAATCAAAAACATCCCAAAAAATAAAAGTCCAGGACCAAATGGCTTCCCTGATGGATTCTACCAAAGATTCAGACTTAATACCTATCCTTAAATTCTTCCAAAAAATTGAAGAGGAGGGGAGGCTTCCTAACTCATTCTATGAAGCCAACATTATTCTGATACCAAAACCAGATGAGGGCAACACAAACAAATAAAATTACAGGCCAATATCACTGGTGAACATCGATGCAAAAATCCTCAACAAAATTCTAGCAAGTCAAATACAACAATACATTAAAAAGATGATACAACATTATCAAGTGTGCTTCATTCCAGAGATGCAGGGATGGTTCAACATCCACAAATCTATCAGCATGATACACCACATTAACAAAATGAAGAACAAAAATCACATGATCTTCTCAATAAATGCAGAGAAAGCATTTGACAAGATACAGCATCCATTTATGATAAAAACGCTAAATAAAGTGGGGATAGAAGGAAAATACCTCAACATAATACAGGTCATTTATGACAAACCCACAGCAAATATCATTCTCAATAGAGGAACTGAAAGCCATCCCTCTAAGAACAGGAACAAGACAAGCATGCACACTTTCACCACTCTTATTTAACACAGTACTCGAAGTCATAGCCAGAGCAATCAGGCAAGAAAAAGAAATAAAAGGGATCCATATTGGGAAAGAAGAAGTGAAACTGTCACTTTTGCAGACAACATGATTTTATATTTAGAAAACTCTAAAGAATCCACTAAAACTTTTAGAAATAATAAATGAATACAGTCAAGTCGCCGGATACAAAATCAACATACAAAAATCAGTGTGTTTCTATACACTAACAACGACGTGGGAGAAAGAGAAATTAAGAATACGATCCCATTTACAATTGCAACAAAGAGAATAAAATACCTAGGAATAAACTTAACCAAAGAGGTGAAAGATCTGTACACCGAAAACTATAAAACATTGTTGAAAGAAATTGAAGAAGACACAAAGAAATGGAAAGATATCCCATGCATTCTATCCTCTTGCATTGGAAGAATTAACATCTTAAAATGTCCATACTTCCTAAAGCAATCTATAGATTCAATGCAATCCCTATCAAAGTTCCAACAACATTTTTCACAGAAATAGAACAAAGAATCCTAAAATCTATATGGAACAACAAAAGACCCCGAATAGACAAAGGATTCCTGAGAAAAAACAACAAAGACGGAGGTATCACAATCCCTGATTTCAAAATATACTACAAAGTCATGGTAACCAAAACAGCATGGTACTGACATAAAAACAGATGCACAGATCAATGGAACAGAATAGAGGGCCCAGAAATACACTCACCCGTTTATGGACAGCTAATATTCGACATGGGAGCCAAGAGCATACAATGGAGAAACGAGAGTCTCTTCAATAAACGGTGTTGAGAAAACTGCACAGCCACATGCAAAAGACTGAAAGGAGACCATTACCTTATACCATGCACAAAAATCAACTCAAAATGGATTAAAGACTTGAATGTAAGACCTGAAACCATGAAACTTCTAGAAGAAGACATAGGCAGTATGCTCATTGACATCGACCTTAGCAGCGTGTTTTCAAGTACTATGTCTGACCGGGCAAGGGAAACAAAAGGAAAAATGAACAAATGGGACTACATGTAACTAAAAAGCTTCTGCACAGCAAAGGAAACCATCGACAAAACGAAAAGACAACCTAACAATTGGAGAACATATTTGCAAACCATATATCAGATAAGGGGTTAATATCCAAAATATACAAAGAACTCATGCATTGCAACACCAAAAAAACACAACAACCCAATTGAAAAATGGGCAAAAGATCTGAACAGAGATTTCTCCAAAGAAGATAACGTTTTATTAGTTAACTAAATAAATATGGAGGTCAAAAGATGGAAGAGTTGAGTAGGCTTATGGTGGTTTGTCTCATTTGAAGTAGGGAGAAAAATGCTGTTTGTAAAACTGAAACACATAGTAGATGTAAAATCATTGCGAATGTAAAATGTTAATGATTTCATAATAATTATTTTAATCCAAGGGATATTTTAGGAATCAATATTTCTGGTTTTGATTTAAAAGTTTATGTTTATCAATTTTTTGAATTTCACCTTTGGTTTTTTTTTGTTATTTTCAAGCTAAAATAAATGTGATGGTTTATACTAAGTGATATAATTTTCTTCTGTTTTATGAAATTATTTCTAAATATCTATTAAGATATTTATGTATGCTCATAAGTCTCTTTCAGTACATACCCGTAAAAAGATTTTGGGGATGTTAAAAAGATTTATACTAGATGATGAGCATTTTTTCCCCTCACTTTTTCCTTTTTTCTACTTTTTAATACCATTGTGTTTGTTGCTGTTGTTGTAATAAGGAGTAGGAGTCACCTTTATAAATTGTATTATCCTGAATTTTGTTAGACATAACACGTTTATCATAAATTTTGAAAGCACAAAGAAGAAAATAGAGAATACAGGCCTTTTGCATTCATTCCACCTGGCACCCGATTTACTTTGCGAGCAATTCCTTAGCTTTCCTCCACCACCGTCAGTATGGAGCTGGGGTGACCCTCCAAGTCAAAGGCAAGGCTGTCACACCCACTGCATCTCCCCTGGTGCTGAAGAGGGTCAATCTGCACTGAGTTGGTAAAATTAGGATGTATTTATTTAAGTGTACGTATAGCTACAAACTCTCTTCCACTCATTTCTTTAAAGCAAAATGTAGATGCCATTGATACAAGTCAGTTACTCAGGAGATGCGCTCACGTTGGCAGAGAAGAACGAAGGATAATGTAAGCTTCTGACCCAGTGCACTTGAGATAGAGACGTAAATGGGTGTCATGTGGGCAATAGAAAGTGCAGGATTGGATGGGAGCTCAGGGCTGGCACTGTCAATCAGAGCCTGTGAGAGCAGCGGACTCTCCACAGGTGTCCAAGGGGTATGTGGGGATGATGGGGTGGGGAGTCTCCAAAGGCCACCAGCATGGGCAGGTATCATAGGATGTCATTACCTCCTATTAGTAGCTTCTCTTCAGCCGTCACTAGAGGGCTGCACCATATGTGCATGCTAGAGATGATCTGATCAAGACTGTGATTTTCCATCTTTCAGACAAGGTGGAATAGATGTATATAATTACCACATACAAACATCAGTGAAAAGCAATTGTATTTTTACCAGAAAATGTAAATATTACATTATTCTTCTTCTTGTGATTGTGTGTATAATAGTTTTAACATTTCTTTCAAGCATTGTAGATCTGTGTCAGGATAATGAAAGGAAAAGGCATTAATATATATTTAATTCCACTTTATAAAATTATTTCTAAATACTTATTAAGATATTTATGTTTCAGGCATTCTTGAGTGTTGACTGAAAGTTCATATTTACTAGGAAATCGGGATGATAGAATCAGAATTGGTTAATCGAAAAATTTCCCTGATGATGCTCTTATAAACAGTAATGTTATTAAAAATAAGTATTAAAATAATTTACTGTTTTGCTTTTTTGCATTTCTTCTGTTATCACTGCAGCTTAACATTTTGCTATAATGCATGGTGTTTAGTATTTAGTCCACCCAACATAATGGCAGCAAATGACAGCACCATTTGGCGGAGCACATGGACTTTGGGGGAAAAGCAAACTGAACTGTATTCAAATACCAGTTCCACCACATAATGGCCAAGTGACCTTAGGCAAGAAACTCACCTTTTGTGTTACATTTTCCTATGTAGCAAAATGGGTCTACGTCTATCACAGAGAGGCATTGTGAGGTGATGACATGTGACGATGGATGCAGAGTTTGGGTGTGGATAGAGCTTAATAAGTGGCAGCTGCTGCTGCAAGAAACTACAGAAAATTTTACTTTGAAAGTTTTGCCTCTTTAAGGGATGCGTAATTTGACATTCCAAAATTCTTACAAATTTTAACATTTTTTTATTAGCACCCTCGTTTCATTAGCAGATGTACTGTTATTGGCACCTGCTGCTATTTCTTAGGCAGGAACATTTGCTTTCAGCTTATTTGGCTGACATTCTCAGTTGTATCCTAACTAACTATGATCTCACGTTCTGTCCCTGTAGCACCAAGCACTCAAAAGCACACTCATTTTATTTTTTGCATGAAACAGACATGAATATGATTTCACAGTTGATGACATAAAACAGTCATCAATATGGTTTATTCATCTACTCCAAATAAGCTATGTATCCTGGATCAGATTCAACTAGACAAATCTCCATTGCAAGGCCAAAGCCTTGAAAAAATTTGGACAAAGAGTAAGGCCTAGGTCAGACCATGTGTTCTCCCTGCTTGTAATTCCTCACTCACTTTAACTCAGCTTACACCTTGAACACTGATACTTCCATTCAATAATATCTAAAAAATTTTTAAAATACCCTTGTGTGAGTCAATGCGTTAAATGATTTATGCATGTTAACGTACCAAATCCTTACAACAAACTTGAAAGGTTAGTATGTCTATTTTAAAATGAGAAAATTAAGACTCAAATGGTTTATATAATTTTTCAGATATTGCACAGCTAGCAACTGGAATAGCTAGACTTTACTTTCAGGTCTTCCTGACTTCTAGACCCAGAGGTTTCATAGTACATAGCAGTGCAAGATTATGCTTATTAAAACATTGTTGCTGGTTTTCTCCCCCATGTAATTTCCCAATCAAATACCCTTCACTGACTCCCCACTGCCTAGTAGGTAAATGTCACATGTTTAGATCATTCATAATCTTAACTCAAACTTTGGTTCAGCTTGATTTTCTGCTCTGTCATGGAGGGCAACCTGCATTCCAGCAAGCCTGTGTCAGTCACTCCACTGAGCACCTGGTATTCTCAACCCACTCAAGCGAGAAATGTGTAAATCAAATCCATCCCAAGCCAAGATGACTCCGATCGTCTCACAAAGGGAAGTGAAAAGAATATTAGGAAGAAATTATTAAGAAGAGCATCTTTATAACACCCTGTAACTATGTTCTTTCCTTTTGTTCTTCTTAAGGTGAGGACTTTCAGTGTTCTTTTCATCTACAACAGATAGAGGGTGTTCTTGCTATGGAACATGATATGATGTAGAAAACACAATCTTTGGGCCTTATTAGTTTTGATTAATTTCAAATTCTCATTAAGTACACGGTATAGGTGTATGCTAGGTTAGGTAAATTGCATAGTTAAGTAGTTCCTTTAACTTAAAGAATAGAATACATAGGAAATGTAACTATTTAGACATATAAGGTATTTTCAACTGTGTAGTAAGTTAACGTGCTTTGTGCTGGATGTTCCATTAAGCTACAATGAAAGGAATGAGAAAGAGAGAGACGGCATCTAGAAAGGCAAACTGACCCCTTCTAGTCAACATCTGGCTGGGTCACCACCTTCCAATTATGAGTTACCATTTTATAATTTCATAAATCAACTTCATCAGAGCAGGTAATGATTGTATTCAAGCGTAAATTGAAACCAAATCTACTTGACTCTGCTGTGCAAACTGTATACCAGGGCATCTTTTATAATTGAGGCTTTTCCTTCCTGTGGCTGAAATACTTGTCTCCATATTCAGGGCCCTCCCATTTTGAAGTCAGGAAATTTTAAAGTTGAATTCACAATCAAAGGAGAATGGATAGTGTCTAGATTACTTATTGAATCTAAGGTAAGCTTTGGTGAAAAAGTTTGCCCCATAATAGTATATACCACCATAGGGACCATAATATCCAGGCCAGAATAATTCCCTTTTTAAAAAATAATTATCTCTGTAATGATAACAGTATTTTAGAACTGTTTTACTATTAAAAAAAATTCTTTAAAATTTGACTAAGAGACACAGATGTGGCTGGTTTGGGCCTGCCTTTTCAGATTCCTTCTCAGGTGAATGCACATCACTCTCTGTGAGAGGAGTTTGTAGGAGTGCACAAAGCTGTCCTGACGCAATTGGTGCTGGTGCGAGGGTTTATCGTAGGGCTTCCTCGGTTCTTTCCTCCTCGGCCACAAAAGATTATGCAGGCATGTCCTGCAGCAGTCTCTGCCCTTTCTCCCTCCTCCATGGAGCCTCCTAAATTATTAAATTGACTCTAGAACTTTTGAATTGGAGAATACAGTGAAAATGCAGAAGGAAACAGGTCAGTGAGGGTGTGAGAGCCAAGGCTGGAAGGAAGACATACAGGCACCTTGGGGAAGGCAGCCTGGGTGAAATTGTACATTCCCCGTGATAACCCTTGACTTGGCATTGGACATGTACCAGCTTTATATTACAGGAAAAGTAATCTGATTTTCAAAAGTTTACAAAGGAGAGTTTTATTGATTATGAAATTATGCATGTTTTCAATGAAGAAATATAAGTAAAACACAATTTTGAAATTTCATTTGATTGTATAGACAATAACAAAATTAAAAATGAATCCTTTATTACCTTTTAGCCCAATATTACTATCATTGCATCTACCCAACTACAGGCCACTTTTTCAATGTGTTTAATATGTATTTTTGTTGTCACATGTTGTTGTTAAATGTGTATATTGTTTGCATATTTTTAATTTATGAAACCACAATATTGTTATATGGCACAATTTTTCGTAGATGTTTTTATAAATCACTCATATTTTAAGATTCACCCATGTTCCTTTGTGTACACCTAATGTAATGCTGTCAATTGCTGCATAAAACTCTACGTATTTACCTGCCCCTCTCCTGGTGCTGGCCACACAGGTCACCCCCAGTTCTCAGTCACTATGTACAACACTGTGATTAACATTTTTGTATATATTTCTCCATGGACCTGTGTGATCATTTATTTGAGGGACATATACAGGGACATATTTTAGATATGTACCCAGGAGCAGAATTGCTAAGTTAAAATATACTCACATATTTAACGTAACAGTCAGCCCCCATCCAGGACTGCTGCTACAGCTGACACTCCCTGCAGCACTAAATCCTCCATTAGTGCAAACACTGGGCTTCATCCAGCTTTCTAATCTTTCTCAGATTAATAGGTAGGTGTAACCTGGTGTTTTAACATGTATTTTCATTCCAGACAGTTTTATTTTAACTATCTTGATACTTTTTAACTGAATTATTTGGGTTGCAGCTTTATAAGTACTACAGACATATACTTTCCATTTAGAGTAAAGCAAATAAGGATCACATCAGTGAAGCGGAAGGTAGAAGTTTGCATTTGACTTGCTTTTGTTTGGAAGATAAAAAGAAGGTAGACGTCAAAGTGCTCATGTAGGCAATTGAGAGCTTAGCTGAGTGGCTCTCAACACTATAACAACCAATACACCATTTTATAATAGATGTTTCACAATGCTCTTTACCATTTTGACATGGAATTTATAGACAATGTAACCTACCAACACAATATTTAAAAAAATATATTGTTCTAAGACTAATATAAAGGAGAAACAAAAGGAAACTAATTTATAATGAAATAATATGTTTTTCAATATGCAAATACCCAGTAAGGTCTATTAAAGAAGACATAAAGAAATAAATGCTTGCGGCTTTACATAGAATCATAAAGAAAGCAACAGCTATAGAAGCTGCCTGAAACAGGTGTGTTTTATTAGCAATTCAAATATTACAGCATTGTAGCTCATGACGTACTTTCCCAAAAGAGTGAACAGTTCTTGGCAGCGTTCTTAACAAAAAAAGTAAAATCTTGCCTCAATTTACAGCTTAGTTACATTCCTAGAAAATTCAGTAATATTGAAACCATAAAAAAAAGAAAAACAAGTTTTTTTTAAATGTAAAATCAAGTTCGATTTCAGGCCCAAAAATTTTAAACAAGTTTTTCCCCCACATTAATGCCCATTAAAATATTTGAAAATAATGCATAATCCCAGGCGATTCATTTTGGGGGGCCCTCCCATGCTCTACTATGTTTGTCTCTTCCCAAAAATCACCAGCGGTATCCCCTTGAACAACCAAAACATTCCTCAGATGTGGAAAAGTACTGGTTTTGTAAATGATCCTTGAAATCAAATCGGAACATGTTACTACTGTTTTAAGTATGGTTAAATCTTCTTAACCTAACAAGTCACTAACCAGTTACTGTTCCACCTGAGCAAATACCAATGTTTAATTGCTCAGTTTAATTAAATCACACACGTAAAACCATGACGTATGTATAAGAACAAACAACTAAATCTGATGAAGCCAAGGCTGCCATTTCTTTCATCATCTGTGGTAGAAGCAATAATTGCCAAGAATACAGAAGATAGGTTTTAGATATAGTCAGGTTTGGATTCTAATCCTGATTCCCTCTCTAGGATATAAACTCAATCAAGTTATACATCCTCCCTAAGCTTCTAACCCAACTTGAAACACTGAGTTGTTGATATTTGCTACACAGCATTGTTATTTATTACCAATAAAATAATATATGTATCGTCATGCCTCAGAGCAGACAAAGAATGTCAGTGGACTTTCAATGATGAATGACTGTTTCTGCAAATGAACCTCATGTCTCTGACTATAGGAACTGTGTTTTGCGTGACTTCGTCGCAATAAATACAAAGTTCTGTGGAGAGATTAACTTCTAACTAATTACACACAGAATCTAAAGTAAAATCTGCTTTAGAAAATTTAGTTTATGTTAATGCAAAAGAGAAAAAGGAAGATTAGTTAGGGAAAATATTTAACGATAAAGAGGGCTGATGAAACTTTTTGGGCATTGGGGTTAGGTCTTTGCTCCTACGTTCATTCTATAGCATTTCATCAATCTTCAGAAGGTACAGCAACTTGAGTTTCACTCTGGATGTCTACCACCCTTTGAAACACTGCGCAAGAAGAATGACATTCTTAAAATTGTTCTTCATTCTCTAAATGGTCCTGTGAGTGTGTGTTGGGGGCCGGCGGCACATTTAAAGTGCAGCCCTCTATTTAGCTTTATAATGAGCTTTAGATTCTTGTGTATTTAGGTCTACTGACTCCCAGGTATGGATTCTTTATGGTGTGCTATTTTAGAATTGATGTTTTAAGTAATCACTCAGTCTGTCGCATATCACTTATCATATGTAGTTGGTCCTAAAGTTAATTTTCCAAAATTCATTCTGGTAGAACACTCTTACACAGAAACTACATTCTAATATTTACCTACAATGTCCTTTAAACAATTAATACATTGTAGAGAAACAGGAGCAGCTCCAGAAAGCACATGGACTCATTAGTCTACAATCCATTGGACTTGATGAGACGCAATATCATAGAAAGAGTGGGTTACATTCAAGTTCCCCTTTGGGAACTAAGGACAGTAGTAAGTCTTGTAAAGCATTTATGTAGTGGTTGGAGATCCCTAGATGAAAGACATAGTAGAAGAGCAAGGCATTATAAGTGGAGTATGTTGGCTTTTATCTCTTAAAAGTCCAGTCTGCTTTTTGCCTTTTGCATCCCTTCAGCAGGGCACAATGGAATGGCAAAGGAGTGTGGGAGGGCACAGGCACACAAGTGTGGGGAAGAGAAGTGGTCACAGAGAGATGAAAAGAAAAGTGGAGACTCGAAAGCTTCTTTTTAGAGTAAGAAACAAGAGGCTTGTTGCCCGTAGACAAATTTCCAGATAGATTTGCTTCTCTTTTTATCTTACTGTTGCATTTCAAAAGCGGAAAGTGTTTGGGGGTAGACACAGCTGTTTGCATTGAGACGGTGTGTTTGTTTTAACAGAATGCTGTATTCAAAGCCTCTCCAACAGCAAGAGTTCAGATGATCTTCTGCCTTCACCTGGAGCACAAAATAGTCCAGTCTCACACCTCCACTGCTGCCAAAGTGTGTGACTAATCATGGGAGAGAGTTTCTGAGGAGAGGCCATATGTAGCTGAAAATGTAGATAAATAGGATATTGAGAGCCTAAAATCTGGATAAAGATGCCATATTACCAAAGAAATGGACTGCAATAGGACCAGATTGGTCACGAAGGTGAAGAATAAAAATGGAATGGACTTTGAATTGTTAAATGGGGATGTCAAATTTAGAGAAATCAGGTTAGGCTGACTTTAGGACGAGGAAGTTTCTATGAATCTATTCAAATAATAAAGACCATGAAGATCAATCAAAATAGAAAGGAAGAGAGGAAAATCACATTTTGACTCCCTACAGATGACTAGACTCTGTGCTACGCCCTTTGATTTTACCCTTTCAGCAGTTGTGAAAACATGATCACTGGAGCAGCCATATCAGCATCACCTGCGTACTTAGCATAAGTGAGATTCTTGAACTCCACGCCACACCTAGGCTCAGAAACTCTGGAGCTAAGGCCTGGACATCTGTGTTTCAATGCGTCCTCAGGAGATTCTGATGTGACTCTAAATTTGAGAACCTAGGTGTTAATTTAGGTAGTCTTCACACCAGCTCTGCAAGCTGAGTATTGTTTAGAGTGTCTTTTAAGGTAATGAGGCAAACCCCATGAGATTAGGGAACATGTGACATGTAAGCATTAGGGCTGATATCCACACCCAGATGTGTCTAACTTCAGAACCTGTTTCTTGTCTGAGCTTTTCAGCACTGTTTGCCAATAGGCACTATAGACATCTGGTATGACTATAAGGAGAAGACAGGTATTGCATACATAATCAGGCAAGGTGTGTATGCTCTGTGAATACGTAACAGAGGTTAGGCAAGAAGTTAAAAAAGACAAGGCTGCAAGGGTTTTAGATTCTGACAATAGGTTCAATTAGAATTGCTTATCTAATAGCAAATAGCTAGATACTGAGCCAAAATATTAGAATAGTTTACCCACAGCAAACAGCTAGATACTGAGCCAAAAGCCCTTCTGAGCCATGATCTCTATGGCTGGAGAAGTGATTTTCAAAGTGTGCCCTGGACCAGCAGCATCACTTAAAAACTTGTTATGAATGCAAATTCTGATTCTAAGAATCAGGAACTCTAGTGGGGCCAACCAATCTTTACTTTAGCAAACTCTCCAGGTGATTGAGATGCACACTAAATTTAAACCACAGGACTGGAGACAAAATTGGCCTCAGAGGAAGTACAGGAGTGAGGTTGTAAATGGAGTAATTAGTGATTAACTGGCTTGAATAAGCGGGGAAGGTGCAGAAAACAAGGCAGTCTAAAACTCAGAGCTGCAGGAAAGAAAAATGAGGAGCAGACAGAAAAGCAAGAGAGGCCTAGGGAAAAGAGTTGGAGGCAGATCAGGCTTCTTTTCTTCTAGCATCTTCTTCTTGCTTGATCAATATAAACTGTGTGTCAAGCATCATTTATTCACTGTTAGTGAAGCAGTTAATGATGTTGTAATTTTATTCTGAATAAGATATTGTACACTTATTATTTTATGTATTTAACAGAGCTTGAAATTAACACCGCCACCAGACCGAGACTCGCTGATGTTACCTCCAGCCCTGGCAGGAAATGTCCTCTCACCGAGGGCGTGTCCTCATGCTCTTCTCTCAGTAGTGATGCTCCCAAAGTAGCTGTGTGATAGACTCAGAAACAATTAGGTTCCTATGATCATTTTGTTATTTGCTAGTTGTCAAGGTCTATAATGACCATTTTTCAGTTTATGAGTTTCTTTTGCCAGTTAGTGAGGTCAGTTTTGGGAAAGGGACCATGTCTGAATGGCCTACCCCATTATGGAGCAAGATAAACTTAGAGCTCTGCCTTGGAAGCCTTTCTCTATATTTCTATGGGGCTTCTTCCTCCACAATGCGGGCCCTGGCCACACTGGTCCATTGGAGAGGTGATGGGAAGTGAAAAGGCAAGGGATTTGGCAACAGGCAAGCAGGCCTTCAAGCCATTTATGAACTAGATGGCCCAGGAAGTTTCTTGACCCTTTAAGCCTCTCTTTCCTCCCTTTGGAAATAATGAATCTTAAAATAACTATTACTTGTGGGAATTAAACATGATACAAATACAAAAAGCCTGGAACAAAATGACATTTAGTTTTTATTGATCATGTACTCTACACTAATATATACATACTCAAATTATTTTTTGTTTTTTACCCTAGAGCTTCTCAAATGTTACCACTGCAATAATTTTAATAACAGAGAAAAATAAATGATATTCCTACAGTCTAGAGACAGAGTCCAATGTGGCCTGCAAAAGCTTTAAGTTTGTATGAATCCATGATTCTCTGTTAATTTTTATGTGAATTATAAATGTAACTCTGGAATATAATTATATTTGATTTTACATAAGATCTACTTTTTAACTACTTATTTCAAGTAAATAGGTAATAAGTAGTCAGAGATGTGTTGTGTTTGCCCCATGGCTTCAATAATAATAAAATGAATGATAACGAAAGCTAACTGGAGAACAGAATGTGTCTTTCTCACCAGGACTAGGGGGAGTGTTCCATTTGCACTATTTTGGGCAATATTCCCAATGATGTCATAGGTGCTGCTATTATTCCCACTATATAGTTAAAGAGTCTGTGCTTTGAGAGGTTAAGTAACTGTCTCAAGATCACAGGGCTTGAAAGGGGTCAGAATTTGAGCCCAGGCTGTCTGCCCTTAGCCCCAGGCTCTATTTCACATCTCAATGGAGGTTTTATTCTCCCTTGATTTCTTTCTTCACCTACATATGTTTATTTCTAACTTCTGAACTGAATAGTTTTAAATTGTTTTTCTAGCCTTTATTACATTTATTTTCATTTTCTCTTTGCTGTTTCCTTCCTTGTGCTAACTTTGGGCTTAGGTTGTTCTTCTTTTTCTAGTTCCTTGAGGTGTAAAGTTAGGTTGTTTATTTGAGATCTTTTTTTCTTTCTTTCTTTTCTTTTTTTTTCTGAGGAAGATTAGCCCTGAGCTAACATGTGTGCCAACCTTCCTCTACTTTGTATGTAGGCTACCTCCACACCATAGCTGATGAGTGGAGCTGGTCCACACCCAGAATCCAAACCTGTGAACCCCAGGCTGCCAGTGCAAAGCATGTGGAACTTTAACCACTTGGCCATGGGGCCAGCTCCGTTTCTTTTTTCTTAATATTGGTGTTTACAGCTATAAACTTCCCTCCTAGAACTACTTTTGCTGCATCCTACAAATTTTGATATATTGTATTTCCATTTTCATTTGTCTCGAAATAATTTTTTTATTTCAAAAAGAGTGTATTGTTTAATTTCCAAATATTTATGAATATTCCAATTTTTTAAAATTTTTTTATTGTGGTCTAAATAGTTTTATAACATTGTGAAATTTCAGCTGTACATTAATATTTGTCAAACACCATGTAAATGTACCCCTGCACCCCATGTGCCCACCCTCCGCCCTGTCCCACCCTGTAACCACTAAATTGTTCTCTTTTTCTATAAGTTTGTTTACATTCCACATATGAGTGAAGTCATATAGTGTCTGTCTTTCTCTGTCTGGTTTGTTTCGCTTAACGTGATGCCCTCAAGGACCATCCATGCAGTTGCGAATGGGATAATTATCTCTTTTTTATGGCTGAGTAGTATTCCGTTGTACATATATATACCACATCTCCTTTATCAGATCATCAGTCATTGGGCACTTGAGTTGCTTCCACATCTTGGCTATTCTGAATAATGCAGCAGTGAACATAGGGATGCATAAATCTCTTTGTATTGTTGATTTCAAGTTCTTTGTATAAATATCCAGTAGTGGGATAGCTGGGTCATATGGTAGTTCTAAGTTTTTTGAGAAATCTCCATAATGTTTTCCAAAGTGACTGCACTATATTGCATTCCCACCAGCAGTGGATGAGGATTCCCTTTTCTCCACAACCTCGCCAACATTTATTACATTTGTTATTTTTTGTCTTGGTGATTATAGCCATTCTAATTAGCATAAGATGATATCTAAGTGTAGTTTTGATTTGCATCTCCCTGATGATGAGTGATGTTGAGCGTCTTTTCATGTACCTATTGGCCATCTGCATATCTTCTTTGCAAGAATGTATTTTCATATCCTCTGCCCACTTTTTTATTGGGTTGTTTATTTTTTTGTACTTCAGTTGTGTGAACCCTTTATATATCATGGAGCTTAACCCCTTATCAGATGTATGATTTGCAAATATTTTCTCTCAGTTGGTGGGTTGTTTTTTCATTTTGATCTTAGTTTCCTTTGCCTTCCAGAAGCTCTTTAGTCTGATGAAATCCCACTTGTTTATTTTTCCTTTTGTTTCCCTTGTTTGAGGGGACATCATATTTGTAAAGATCCTTTTAAGGCTGATGTCAAAGAGTGTACTGCCTATATTTTCTCCCAGAAGTTTTATGGTTTTTCATCTTACCTTCAAATCTTTGATCCATTTTGAGTCTATTTTTGTGTATGGTGAAAGGTAACAATCTACTGTCATTCCTTTGCATGTGACTATCCGGGTTTCCCAGCATCATTTATTGAAGAGGCTTTCCTTTCTCCTTGTACGTTCTTGGCTTCTTTGTCAAAGATTAGTTGTCCGTATACGTGTGATTTTATTTCTAGGCTTTCAATTCTGTTCCATTGATGTGTGTGCCTGTTTTTGTACCAATACTATGCTGTTTTGATTACTATAGCTTTGTAATGTGTTTTGAAGTTAGGGATTATGATGCCACCAGTTTTGTTCTTGTTTTTTAGGAGTGCTTTGTCTATTCAGGGTCTTTTCTTGCCCCATATGAATTTTAAGATTCTTTGTTCTATTTCTGTGAAGAATGTCATTGGGATTCTGGTTGGGATTGCCTTGAATTTGTAGATTGCTTTAGGTAGTACGGCCATTTTTTTTTTTAGATTGGCACCTGAGCTAACAACTGTTGCCAATCTTTTTTTTTTTCTGCTTTTTCTCCCCAAATCCCTGCAGAGTATAGTTGTATATCTTTTTAGTTGTGGGTCCATCTAGTTGTGGCATGTGGGACGCTGCCTCAACATGCCTGATGTGTGGTGCCATGTCCACTCCCAGGATCCAAAGTGGTGAAACCTTAGGCCACCAAAGCGGAGCACAGGAACATAACTGCTCGGCCATCAGGCTGGCCCCTGGGCATTTTAACTATGTTTATTTTTCAAATTCATGTACAAGGAATATATTTCCATTTATTTATGTCATTACAAATTTCTATCAGTAATGTCCTATAGTTTTCCTTGTATAGGTCTTTCACCTCCTTTGTTAAATTTATTCCTAGACATTTTATTCATTTTGCTGTGATTGTAAATGGGGTTGTATTTTTGAGTTCTTGTTCTGTTAGTTCATTATTAGACTATAGATATGCCACTGATTTTTGTACATTGACTTTGTATCCTGCAACTTTGCTGTAGATGTCAATTATTTCTAATAGTTTTCTGGTGGAATCTTTATGGTTTTCTATATATAAAATCATCTCATCTGCAAAGTGAGAGAGCTTCACTTCTTCAGTGCCTATTTGGATTACTTTTATTTCTTTTTCCTGCCTAATTGCTCTGGCCAAAACCTCTAGTACTATGTTGAATAAGAGAGGTGATAGTGGGCACCCTTGTCTTTTTCCTCTTCTCAGCAGGATGACTGCTCAATTTTTCCCCATTGAGTATGATGTTGGCAGTGGGTTTATCATATATGGCCTTTATTGTGTTGAGGTATTTTCCTTCTATATCCATTGCATTGAGAGTTTTTATCATAAGTCCGTGTTGGAACTTGTCAAATGTTTTCTCTGCATCTATGGAGTTGATCATGTGGTTTTTGTTCCTCCTTTTGTTAATATGCTGTATCACATTGATTTGCAGATGTTGAACCATCCCTGTGTCCCTGGTATGAATCCCACTTGATCATGGTGTATGATCTTTTTAATATATTGCTGTATTCGGTTTGCCAATAGTTTGTTGAGGGTTTTAGCATCTATGTTTCCCTGCGATATTGGCCTGTAATCTTCCTTCTTTGTGTTGTCCTTGTCTGGTTTTGGGATCAGGGTCATGTTGGCCTCATAGAATGTGTTAGGAATACTTCTGACTTCTTCAATTTTTTGAAATAGTTTAAGAAGAATAGGAAATAAATTGTCTTTGAATGTTTGGTAGAATTCTCCTGAGAAGCTGTCTGGTCCTGGACTTTTATTTTTGAGGAGATTTTTGATTGCTGTTTAAATCTCTTTGCTTGTGGTTGATCTATTCAGATTCTCTATTTCTTCTCGATTCAGTTTGGGGAGGTTGCAAGAGTCTAAGAATTTATCCATTTCTTCTAGTTTGTCCAGTTTGTTGGCATATAGTTTTCATAATGTTCTCTTATAATCTTTTGTATTTCTGTGGTATCTGTTGTAATTTCACCTCTTTCATTTCTAATATTATTTATTTGAGCCTTCTCTCTTTTTTTCTTAGTGAGTCTGGCTAAGGGTTTGTCAGTTTTGTTTATCCTCTAAAAGAACAAGCTCCTTGTTTCACTGATCCTTTTTACAGTCTTTTTTGTTTCAATTTCATTTAATTCTGTTCTAATGTTTATTATTTCCCTCCTTCTGCTGAGTTTGGGCTGTGTTTGTTCTTCTTTTTCTAATTCTATTAGGTGTAGTTTAAGATTGTTTATTTGAACTTTTTCCTGTTTGTTAACATGGGCCTGTGTTGCTATAAATTTCCCTATTAGGATCGCTTTTGCTGCATCCTATAAGAGTTGGTGTGGTGTGTTTTCATTCTCGGTTGTCTCCAAATATTTTTTGATTTCTCTCTTTATTTCTTCGCCAACCCATTGGTTGTTCAGTAATATGTTGTTTAGTCTTCGCGTTTTTGCTCCTTTTCCAGCTTTTTTATTGTAGTTGATTTCTAGTTTCATGGCATTATGGTCAGAAAAGATAGTAGGTATGATTTCAATCTTCTTAAATTTACTGAGGCTTGCCTTATTTCCTAATATATGGTCTATCCTTGAGAATGTTCATGTGCGCTTGAGAAGAATGTATATTCTGCTGTTTTGGGATGGAGTTCTCTATATATGTCTATTAAGTTCATCTGCTCTACTTTTTCGTTTTACTCCACTATCTCCTTGTTGACTTTTTGCCTGAATGATCTATCCATTGATGTAAGTGGTATGTTGAGGTTCCCTACTATTACTGTGTTCTCATTGATATCTCCATTTAAGTTTGTTAATAGTTGCTTTATGTACTTTGGTGCTCCTGTGTTTGGTGCATAGATGTTTATAAGTGTTATATCTTCTTGGTGGAGAGTCCTTTTTTCATCATATACTACCCCATCTCTCTCTTTACAAGTTTTATCTTGAAGTCTACTTTGCCTGATGTAAGTGTGACAACACCTGCTTTTTTTGGTTTGCCATTAGCTTGGAGTATTGTGTTCCATTCCTTCACTCTGAGTCTATGTTTGTCTCTAGAGTGGAAATGTGTTTCCTGGAGGCAGCATATTGTTGGGTCTTGTTCTTTAATCCATCCTGCAACTCTGTGTCTTTTGATTGGAGAATTCAATATATTTACATTAGAGTGATTATTGATATATCAGGGCTTAATACTGCTATCTCATTGCATATTTCCCAGTTCTTCTTCATTTCCTTTGTTTCTCTTCTCCTGTATTTCGGACTATCAATTTGAGTAGGTAGTTTTCTCCATTGGTTTTCTTCTTTTTCTCCTTGTTTATCATAAATGTTTCTGTTCCAGTTATTTGTTTACTGATTATCCTTAGGTTCATATAAAAAGTCTCTTAGTTGAGATAGTCCATTTTCTGATAGCCTCTTATTTCCTTAGAAAATACTGATTGCATCCCTTTCCTCTTCCCCTTCCAAGTTATTTTTGTCACATCTTTTTCCAAATTGTGTTGTGAATTTGTGGTTAAAAATATGAGATCATTTTTATTTTGTGTTTTCCTTTTCTTTATCCTTGATGTTAGAGTTAAGTGTTTACTAACCTGATCTGATAGAGAGCTGCCATTTTCTGATTATTGCCTACCTATTCATCTCCTTGCTCAGGGCTTTGTAGCCCTTTCCTATTTTTTTTCAGGTTTGGGGGCCTTCTTGAGGATTTCTTGTAGGGCCTGTCTTGTGGCAATAAACTCTGTTAGCTTTTGTTTATCTGGGAAAGTTTTTATTTCTCCATCATACCTGAAGGAAATTTTCACTGGACAGTGTATTCTTGGCTGAAAGTTTTTGTCTCTCAGGGTTTTGAATATGTCATTCCACTCTCTCCTAGCCTGTAAGATTTCTGCTGAGAAATCCACTGAAAGACTGATAGGGGTTCCTTTGTAAGTTATTTTCTCCTTCCTTCCTGCCATTAGTATACTTCCTTTGTCCCTGACTTTTGCCAGCTTCACTACTACATGCCTTGCAGGGGGTCTTTTTATATTGAAAAAGTTAGGATATCTGGAGGCCTCTTTCACATAAATTTCCAGCTCTCTCCCCAGATTTGGTAAATTCTCAGAAATTATTTCTTCGAACAACCTTTCTGCTCCATTCTCCTTCTTTTCCCCTCTGGAATACCTATGCTGCATTTCCTGATTGAGTAGATATTTCTCTAAGAGCATCCTCATTTCTTTTTAGTCTTAGTTCTCTTTTCTACTCCCTCTGAAGCATTTCTGTAGTGCTATCCTCTAACTGGTTGATTCTCTCCTCCATATTATCAGCTCTGTTGTTTAGGGAATCCAGATTTTTCTTTATTTCATCCATTCTGGTTTTCATCTCTAACAATTCTGATTGGTTCTTTATGGTTTCAATCTCCTTTGTGAAGAAGCTCCTGGATTCATTAATTCGTTTTTCTGTGTTTTCTTGTAACTCATTGAGTTTTTTTACGATAGCTGTTTTGAATTCTTTGTCATTTAGGTTATGGATTTCTATTCCCTCAGGGTTGTTTTCTGGGTACTTGTCACTTTCCTTCTGGTTTGGAGTTTTAATATGCCTACTCGTACTCCTTGATGGGGTAGATTTTTGCTTCTTCTTGGTGTTCTTATCAGGGTGCAGCTGCCATGTACCACCACAGGATAGGGATCAGACACTATGTAGTCTGGGCCAGAAAGGAGCAGGGGCTACAGCCACTGTCTGCTTTTCTCTCTGAGTGATTGATTGATGGCAGATCTGGAGCACCAGGCAGGGGGAGGGGTACTCTCCTTCCCCAGCACTTCCCCCAGCCCCTGCTTGTCCCTCTGAATGGAGCTCTGGGTGATTGCAGAACTGTGCACTTTCCCTTTCTCTGCCACTGCTGCCACATTCTCTGCACCATGCTCCAGACAATTCTGGGGTTGGAGTTCCAGACAGGCACGAGGTGCCTCTCTTATCTGCACTCATTCCCTTCCATGGCTGCCTCTCTCTCCACACTGAGCTTTGTATGACTCTGGGGCTGGATTACCTACCAGGGGCTGGGTGCCTCTCTTGGGTGCACCCTTTCCCCTCTGTGGCTACCACACTCTCTGCACCAAGTTCCGGAAAACTCTGGGGCTGGAGTACCGGGCAGGGGCAGGGTGCCTCTCTTGGCTGTGCCCTTTCCCCACCACAGCTTCCAGTCTCTCTGCACTGAGCTCCAGATGACTGTGGGGCTGCACACTTTTCCTGCCACCACCACCAAGCTCTCTGCTCCTTGCTCTGGGAGAACTGGGGCTGGAGTTCCTGCGCCCTTTCCCCATTGCCACTACCCTGGCTCACCACACTGTGCTCTGGGTGATTTTGCGGCTGGAGTACAGGCAGGGATGGGGCACCATTCTCACCTGCACCCTTCCTGCCACCATGGCCCATCTCTCTCCATGGAGCTCTTTTGGATCAGCTTCCACTTTCTCTGTAGGATCCAGCCCCACCACCACCTTCAGGCATATGGCTGCATGGGTCTCCCAAATGTCTTTTGTGATATATATGTATCTGCTCTGTTTGTGTATGAATCTCCTTTCAGTTGTATCTTAGAGGAGAGAATCCAAGGGAAGAGCTCACTCTGCCATGATGCTTATGTCACTCCTCCAATTTTTTGAACAGGTAAAGAAATTAGCAAACTTTTAGCTAGACAAATTAAGAAAAAAAGAGAGAAGACTGAAATAAAATTATAACTGTAAAAAGAAACATCACAACTGATACCACAGAAATACAAAGGATGATAAGAGACTATTGTGAATAATTATATGCCAACAAATTTGGAAAGCTAGAAGAAATGGATACATTCCTTGAAACATACAACCTACCAAGACTGAGGCAGCCCTCATGGTCTAGTGGTTAAGATCTGACACTCTCACTGTCACAGTCCAGGTTTCTTTTCCTGATAAGCATACCACCTGTCTGTTGGTTACACCCTATAGTGAGGGTATTGCTGTGATGCTGAAAGCTATGCCACTGGTATTTCAAATACTAGCAGGATCACCCATGGCAGACAGGTTTCAGCAGAGCTCCAAGAGTAAGATAGACTAGAAAGAAGGACTTGGCCATCCTATTCCAAAAAATTGGCCATGAAAACCCTATTAACAGCAGTGGAGCAGTGTCTGCTACAGCACTGGAAGATGACAGGATGGTGGAAAAAGACAGGGTTCTGCTATGCTATACACAGGATCACCAGGACTTGGAATTGACTCAATGACACTAACAACAAATGAAGACTGAATCATGAAAATCTGAACAGACTGATTACTAGTAAGGAAATTAAATCTGTAATCAAAACCCTCTCATAAAACAAAAGTCCAGGACTAGATGGCTTCATTAGTGAATTCTACCAAACATTTAAAAAAAGAATTAACACCAATCCTTCTCAATTTCTTCTAAAAAATGCAGATCAGGGAATACTCTCAAATTATTTTATGAAGCCAGAATTATCTTCATACCAAAGCCAGACAAGGACACAACGAGAAAAGAAAACTGCATTTCATATCCCTGATGAATATAGATGCAAAAATCCTCAACAAAATACTAGCAAACTGAATTCAACCACACATGAAAAGGATCATCCACTGTGATCAAGTGAGATTTATCCCTGAAATGCAAAAATGGTTTACACACACAAATCAATAAATATGATACACTACATTAACAGAATGAAAGATAAAAAGCGCATGGCCATCTCAGTAGATGCAGGAAAAATTCTGGCAAAATTCAACACCCTTTCATGATAAAAACCCTCAATAAATTAGGTATAGAAGAAATATACCTCAACATAATAAAGACCAAATATGACAAGCCCACAGCTAACATCATAGTCAAAGGTGAAAAGCTCAAAGCTTTTCCTCTAAGATCAGGAACAAGACAAGGATGCTCATGCCCCAGCCAGAGCTATTAGTCAAGAAAAAGAAATAAAGGCGTTCAAACTGGAAAGGAGTGAAATTGTCCCTGTTGTGGATGGTATGACATATATATATATGATCAAATCATATATAAGAAAATCCTAAAGACTCTTTCAAAAAACTGTTAGCACTAATAAACAATTTCAGTAGAGTCGTAGGATATAGAATCAACCTGCAAAAATCAGTTTCAAGAAAGTATCTAACAAGAAAGTATATGAAAAAGAAATTTAGAAAATAATACCATTTACAATAGCATCAAAAACACTAAAATACTTAGGAAAAAATTTAAGCAATGTGTTGAAATATTTGTACACTGAAAACTATTAGAATAAAACATAAGGCAAAAGCTTCTTGACATTGGTCTGGACAATGATTTTATGGATATGACTCCAAAAGTGCAGGCAACAAAAGTAAAGTAGATGAATGGGATTCCATCAAACTAAAAATTTTCTGCACAACAAAGGAAACCAGGAACAGAAGGAACAGAAGGCCTATAGAATGGGAGAAAATATTTGCAAACCATACATCTGATAAGAGGTTAATATCCAAAATATATAAGGAACTCATACTACTCAATAGCAATAAAAAAAAAAAAAAACAATTTAAACAGAGGCTGCCCTGGTGGTATGGTGGTTAAATTCATGAGCTCCGCTTCAGCAGCCAGGGTTTCACAGATTTGGATCCCAGGCATGGACCTATACACCACTCAGCAAGCCATGCTGTGGAGGCATCCCACATACAAAATAGAGGAAGACTGGCAGAGATGTTATCTCAGGGACAATCTTCCTCAAGCAAAAAGAGGACAATTGGCAACAGATTTAGCTTAGGGACAATCTTCCTCATAAAAATGAATAAGTAAATAACCCAATTTAAAAATAGGCAAGGGACCTGAGTATGCATTTCCCAAAAGAAGACATACAAATGGACAACAGACATATGAAAAAATCCTCAGCATCACTAATCATCAGGGATGTGCAAATCAAAACCACAATAAGATATCACCTCACACGTTTTAAATTGGCTATTAACAAAAAGATAATAGATAAAAGATAACTATTGACAAGGATATGGAGAAAAGGGAATCCTTGTCCACTGTTGGTGGGAATGTAAATTGGTACAGCCATTATGAATGACAGTATAGAGGTTCCTCGCAAAATTAAAAATAGGACTCTTATGATCCAGCAATCCCACTTGTGGATATATATCCAAAGGAAATTAAATCAGTATCTTGAAGAAATATCCGCAGGTGTTCATTGCAACGTTATTCACAATAGCCAAGACATGAACCTTGAAGACATTATGCTAAATGAAACAGCCAAGCACAGAAAAAATTACCTTCATGATCTCACTCACATGCAGAATTTAAAAAACTCGATTTCCACGAAAAGAGTAGGGGCTGGCCCTGTGGCAGAGTGGTTAAGTTTGCATGCTCTGCTTTGGTGGCCTGGGGTTTGCCAGTTCAGATCTTGGGCATGGACCTACACACGGCTCATCAGGCAGTGCTGTAGTAGCATCCCACGTAGAAGAATTAGAATGAGTTACAAGTAGGATATAAAATTTTGTACTGAGGCTTTGGAAGGGAAAAAGAAAAGAGGAAGATTGGCAACAGATGTTAGTTCAGGGCCAATCTTCCTCACACACACACACACACACAAATAATAATAATAAAAAATAAGAAGAGAGTAGAATGGTTGTCGCCAGGGATTGTGGGTAGAGGAAATAGGAGATGTTGGTCAAAGATACAAAGTTTCAGTTATGCAAGATGAATAAATTCTGGAGATCTAATGTACAGCATGATGATCATAGTTTAATAACATTATATTGTATGCTTGATGTTTGATAACAGAGTAGAGCTTAAATGTTCTCACAACACACACAAAAATGATAACTATGTGAAGTCAAAGATATTTTAATCAGGTTGATTATGGTAATAAATTCACAACGTATATGCATATCAAAGCATCATTTTTTACATAGTAAATACGTACAATTTTGGTCAGTTATATCTCACTAAGCCCGGAAAAAGTAGTTTTTCAAAATCTTTCCATATTCTCCATTCTCGTCACTCCTGCTTTTGTTTAGGATACGCTCACTCTGCAATGAATTACAAGTAAGCAGTTATTATAATATGATTATTTCTATAATTGAAGAAGGTAGAATTTGCTTCAGAATTAATAACAAATAACTTGATGAGTAAAAATAATACAGCCCAGCACTAAGATAAGCACTTTACACATATAAAAGCCTTCAATCAATATTTGTTGAATTTAATAAAACTTGTAGGGAAAGAAAGTTAATAACTAATTTAGTCATCTTAGAAGAACCTATGATATAGAATTATTATGGTAACTGATTATATGCCAAATATATTTTTTAAATAACTTCTCAAAGTGCCTTAAATTCCTTCATTTTAATTCAAGCTGTTCATTCACTTTGCCATTTGCTGTTCATTTATTCAACAAAATTTACCTAATGCTTACAATGCTATGGAAACCACACTGAATCCAGAAAATATAAACAACAATTAAACATAGTATTTGCCTTTGAGGAACTGGAACTTGGTAAGACTGCTGATATAATTTGTTTAATTTTTATAATATCTGAAACTAATAAAACACTTCATCTTTACCATCATTCCACAGAAGGTTTTCACCAATTAGGACTGACAAATAATCAAGTTCGTTAAAGTAGTAGGATTTAAGGTAGGATTGTCAGGTTTATCAAATAAAAATAAGAAGCACACAATATGATTTTCACATAAATAATGAATTATTTTAGTATAAGTATGCTCCATGCACTCCTTGGGATATACTTACATAAAATATATTTTTGTTCATTTGGAACTCAAATGTAGCTGTGTGTTCTGTATTTTATCTGGTGCCTCTGGTTTGGGGGCTCCTGTAATCTCATTCCCCCTCTTCCAGTTTTAGTAAAGCTGTAAAAGTGCAGAGAAAAGGACACAGCCTACTCAGTCCTCTTGCCCATGGACTACGCACCACACAGTCTCAGCACCTTAAGCAAAACTAATGAGGTTTTGAGACCCTTGTATGAAAAGCATTTTTCTCAAGGAAAATTATGTACCCCATCAGACATATTTTTCACTCAGAGAGCAATAGTTTTCTCATTTAAGTCTGCCTGTCAGGGAATATTTTGAGTGCAGTGATATTTTTAATATCATATTTCACTCAAGGATTTCAAAGTACTTTAGAAATAATTACATTATTAATGCCTCTGTGACCCCCGTGAAGTAGCTAGGGGGCATGTATTATTTATAATCACATTATGGATGGAGAAACTGAGATAAAGAAAGGCTTAGTCGTTTGATCAAGGTCGTGGAATAAATCACTGGAGAAGCTGAACGCAGAACTTGCAGTTGGAGACCAGTACAGCTCTGTGCACTTGGTGCCTGGGGAATTTCACCAGGGACAAAATTTGCTACAGCCTTCTACAAATAAGGAAACCATAATTACAATAAACCAGAACTATTCTTTACGTGCGTCTTTCCCTGCTCCTGCTCATCTCTCCTGCCCCATCCTGGGGCAGTCTCAGTAGCTGGGATGGTCACCAGCCAGCTGACGCAGAAGAAGGAGCCCTTTACTGGAGGACCTGGCTCTGTGTTCCGGTCTCATTCTACTCGGATGAGTGGGTAACCTCAGGAGAGGCAGAAGTGATGCAGAAATTAGAGCCAAACAAAGTCAGTTCAAATACTAGTCCCATCACTACACTAGATATGTAACCCTGAGAAAGCCACACATGTCTCCCAGCTTCAGGGTCTTTGTCTCTATTATAAAGATATTAGCGTCAATCTGGGCATGTAGTGCCATTATAAATGCTATTCAGAAAAGACTTAGCAAATTGTTAGTCAGTATTTTTACCAAATAGATTAGTATCAAATATTCTACAATATTTCTATAAGTATTCTACATAAAAAGTGACAGGCTTAGGAACAGATGACCTCAGAGGTCTTCTCTGGCTTTAAGATGATATGATCTTATATATAGGGAGCCTTGAAAATATCGCTGAAGTTCACTTTAAAACAGTGCTCGAGTTAATAAGCCGCTTCTTAAACAGGCTTCAAGTCCATACAGTTTTCATACAATGATGCTAGTACTGATAATCCATGTGCAGGGGGCAGGTGGTGATCTTTTATACACAGAAGGATACTCTGATAGCTGAAGATTTATTTCTAGCATTAAATAGAACCTTTTTCTCTGTCTCAAAAAATCCCTCATGTTAGGGTATTTGCATTCAAGCTATGGCTGTGAAAAGCAGGGTATCTCTGCCTAAAACCAATTTTTGCGCTTGTTGGATAACACAGAGATAGCCTGGACTTCAGAGTTAGACATTCACTTGAACTTGTGCGGCATATTTAAATTCTCTGGCCTCCCTCAGTTACTCAATATATGAAATAGATGTAAGATCTACCTTGAAAGTTTGTTATAAAAGTTAAATGACATAGTAAAATATGTTCTCTTAAATAACTCTCCACTTTAGTTTTCCAACAAGTTGAAGTTGGAAAACCTTGTCTATTGCACTCCCTTCTTATTTGCAGGTCTTTACAGGGCACTCCACAGTGAAACAAATACAGAAGCATATTTTTAAAAGATTCATTCATTGGGGCCGGCCCCATGGCTGAGTGGTTCAGTTTGCACACTTGGCCTCAGCGGCCCGGGGTTTTGCTGGTTTGGATCCCGGACATGGACATGGCACCACTCATCAGGCCATGCTAAGGTGGTGTCCCACATAACACAACCAGAGTCACTCACAACTAGAATATACAGCTATGTACTGGGGGGCTTTGGGGAGAAGCAGAAGGAAAAATAAAAGGAGATTGGCAACAGATGTTAGTGCAGGTGCTTATCTTTAAAAACAAAAGATTCGTTCCTTCATTTATTCATAAGAATGCTCTCTTTTTCATTTAAAAATATAGCAAATTGTTACAAAGGAGAGCATTTTGCTTAGATTAACTAAAATGAGTTATCTTTTCTTAACAATTCAGTATATGGAAACACATGCTTACAAGATAGAGTATCCTTTAATTTTCCTTTTATCCTCTGTCTACCTATCTTCCTTCCAAAATTTGAAATATCGTCTCAATTTATAGTGATATACAAGATGAGAAAAAGAAAAAAAGTAGAAAACTGTACAAAACTGGTAGCAAGTTTGCACACACACACATACATGCACAATTAAAAAAGAACTTTGCAGTGAAACAATATATTCTTTTAAGTAAACAACTTACCAAATCTCGGAATAATGACTCACATTTCCAATCCCATTTCTAGAACCTCATAGCACCTTTGGTCATGCTTTTCTACCACCTACCATGTCAGAGAGAACTCTTACACCCCTCAGGGAATATAATCCTGACTGTTTACCAGGGCAGCAAAATACAAAATTATAGGAGACGATTGTCTTCCTCAGAATACCATGATCCCGGGACCATGCTTGTGCCATCCCCGTCGCACACTCTCTCTCCACTTGTCAGCTTCCTTGCTGTGACACTCAAGTCTATCCATCAGCCTGGTGCCATCTATCACCACTCCCACTTATATCATTCTCTGACCCACTGCCGTTTTTTCTCACTCCAGGCCAATAGATGACCAGGACTTTCTGAAAGTGTTATGCTGGCTCATGCCTCTGTGCTTTTGCTTGGCCTGTTGTCCCTATTCAGAACACTCTTCCCAGCACACTTCATTTCCTCTGTGGCTTTTCTACTTAGATTCTGTTGCTTCTGGCCCCTCCAGGCTGGTCTAGACACAGTTTCTCCTCTGACCAGTGATCTATGATGCTTCAATCAGGGCCTTATCATCAGATTGACTGCCCATGAGCTTAGGAGGACCATGGCTGTCAGGGACCATAGTTTTTACTTCTGAATTCACAGTGTCTGCCATGCAAGAGCTAGATATATGGTAAGTGAGTGAACAAATGGGTAAGTAAAAGAACATATTAATTGATGTCTTCAATAGGGACCTCTCTAGCTAATCTTTAGATGAGCAAAAGTTTATGAAGAGGCTCTGCATGAAGCGCTTGGCCCAATACAGGCAGACCTAGAGGATCATATTTAAATGAAATAAAAGATGTCTGTTAGGAGTCTGGGTGTCAGATGCACAGATTAAGCACTTGGTTTTGGAGACAGAAGCCAGAAAGACACCTAGAAAAGGCAGTATGTGTACCATGAATTATGAGAAATCATCGACAGTGTGTACCTGCCTCATAGGATTGTTGTGACAGTTAAAGAAGTGCATATAAAACATTAGGACAATGCCTGGTTCCAAGGAAGCAGTCAGATATATTAAGAATAATAATCTTACTATTTTTTTCTTTAGAATAACAAAGCTACATTGAGGTCCACGAATATGCCCTAACTCTGTGCATGAACTTCCACGATACTCTGACACCTCTACAGTAGGCCTTATTAAGATTTACTGGTCTAGTCATCAAAAAGTCTATTTGCCACATACACATTGGGCGCCCATGTTACCCCAAACACTCTTCTGGGCATTTGTTTCCCGCCTATATGGTAGCTTTTGGTAACTGCATTTTTTTAAATCTTTCTAGTCTTAGGAGAGAAGAGTGAATGAGTAGAGGACATTCATTATGACTAGCAAACTTTTTTTCCCCATCATGTGTACAAGCACTTTAATTTAAACAAGGCTCAGGTCCCTTATGAAGGTTACCTATGTAAGTCTCCCAAGACGCTCCCTAGTTTTTCCAAAGGTGCCAACAGGTCACTAAGGCTTTCTGACATCTCAGGACTTTTATCAAAAAAGGATCTCAGTCTTTGCCTCTGAGTAAAACCAGGATCAAACAGGGTCAAAGATGTATGTGTCATTTCTTGAATATTAATTCATAAACTTGTATTAGTAAGGGTCTATTACATGTTGTACAATTTCTTAGGTACAAAGGATAAAAAGATAAATAACAAAGAATCCCAGGCTTTCAAGAGCTCAGTTACAAAAATCAATCATGACAAAACAATCTAAAAATGTCCATCATACAAAGAAGCATAACCCATGAGAGCACAGAAAAGGGGCATCTGACCGTAAGGGAGGGAGGAGGTCAGGAACATCTTCCTAGAAGAGGCCATGGTTAAAATGAATTTTGAACAAAGAAGTCAGTGTTAATGAGACACTAAAGGAGAAGTTTTCAGAAAGAAAGAATAGTGCTTTGAAGGCAAAAGGTAAAAAACAGCAAAGTGCACCCAAGGGATGTTACATACATATTTCAGACATGTTTAACTGTAACATACAACATTATGATATACATCTACCCATATATTTTATACAATTCTATTTGTAAAAGAATATATTTGGATGCTTAAAGCCCAGATTTATCATAAGTCCAAATTTCTTGATGAAGCAATTTGACCTTTTATAACTTGACTCTGCTTACTTCTCTACCTTTATATGTCCCTCTTTCCTAACACCAGTCTTTAATTTAGATGTTGGTATATTTTTTCCATAAAAAGCCAGATAGTAAATATTTTAAGCTTTGCAGGCCAAGCAGCCTCTGTTGTGACTACTCTGTTCTTGTCTGAATGCAGCCATGGGAGTTACATGAACACAGGGGCGTGGCCGTGTTCCAACAAAACATTTTTCAGGAACACCGACATTTAAATTTCATGCAATTTCCATATGTTATGAAATTATATTTTTCTTTTGACGTTTTTTCAATTATTTAAAAATGTAGACACCTTTGTTAGCTTGCAGGCTATATGAAAATAAGCAACAGGCTGGATTTGGGTCTCAGAACATAGTTTACTGATGCCTGTTTTAGAAAGTCATTACAACTTAGTGGTTGAAAGATAGAGCAGGAGTCTGATGGTATGGGATTTACTCCTGACTCAACCACTTTATTTGCTACGTAATCCTGAACTAGTCAGAGAGAGTTTAAGTAGCCTGCTCACGATCATTCCCCTGCAGGTGATGGGGAGTCATTTAAAGATTTTAAACAGGACAGCAAAGTAATATGATTTGCAATTTAGAAAAGTGCTTCTAACTAAAAGTTAGAACTTGGACCAGAGCAGGCCAGTTGGATAAAGAGAGGGCAGTTAGGAGGGATTAGACAACAAATTTCATTCATTTACTTAGCTTTTTCTCATTGTTAGATCTGAAATCAGAATACATAATATTTAATTAAATTATGTCTCTACTCTAAACTTGTGTTTTTTTCTAATGTCATTTACAAATATACCATATTTCCCACTGCACAGTAATTAAAGGCCAACTGTATATAACGATCTTGTGAGTATCACGTTTGATAGGAATGGATTCAAAATGTGTGAACTGCAGATAGGGATGCACTTATAAAGCATTTTTACGAGGAACATGGGCCATCTGTTTCCTTTGCTGATACAGTATCTCAATCCACAATGTAGTTCCCAATGAATAATACAGATTGGTTTCTACCAGTCAGCTTTGTCTGTTACAGAAATGATTAATAGCCCCATGGTCTACCTTGCTTACAAAAAGAGAGAAAACATGTGAAAACAATTTTGTGTCTGAGTGAGATGAATCCAGATTTTGCAAATAAGATTAAAGTCAACAGAAGCAGATGCCATTTTGTTTAAAGCTTTCCCTTTTGGTGCTGTGTAAGAGAAAGAGTGTGGTAATTGGAGCCTGTATGTCTTGGGTTAGAAACCAGGTTCTAAAATATGCTTTTGATGTGGCCTCTGTCAAATCGCTTGACATCTTTGAGCCTTCATTTCGTCTTTGTGAAATGAGTATAATAACATATGCCTTGTAGTATTGAGATGAACATTAATCATTTCGTCTGTATGGAGTCTAGAACATGGTAAGCTACCTAGTACAGTAGAATTATTTTTTGAATGACGTCTGTGTGTGTGTTGTGCACACACACATGCCTAACCCCACTCTAATCCAAAAAGTTATCAACATTCCAAATTCGTTCTTCATTAGAGCCTGATGACTTCCATGTCCCTGAAACAGACATTTTTTGGTTTTCATTTTTTACCTTACTTAACTTCTCAGCACTATTCTATCATTTTAAAAATTTTCCTCCCTTGGCTTCTTGAACACAACATTATTTTGTTTTTATTCCTACCTCTCTAATCTCTCTGTCTTCTTTTTTCCTTTGGTAAAAGGCCATTAAATGCTGGATCCCTTTAAGGTTCATCCTAGGGCATTATTTTCTTTTACTCTGTATTTTAACCCTAGGAGATACTATTTGTGCTTATGACTTAAAATATGATCTATACCCAGGTGACTCAAAATATATGTCTCTAATATGGAATTTTCCTTTGTGCTCTAGAACCAGCTAAAACTACTGACTACACAGCAACTCTATTTAGATGACTAATCTGACAGTTTATCTTCCAAATCTAGTACGCTTCCTGTGTTCTGTATAGCGTTGTCATGGTTTTCTCTTTTATAAAATATCCCTGACACCTTCTACTTTCTCATCCCACATACTCCATCCACTATTGAGTTTTATCAATTTTCCTCCTAAAATATTTATTTGCACCAGGATTTTTCAACCCTGACTCCATTGACACTTCAGGTGGATAATTCTTTGTTGTGGGGGGCTGTCCTATGCATTGTCAGAATCCCTGGTCTCTATTCATTAGTTCTCCCAAGTTCTGACAACCAAAAATTACTCCAGACTTTGCCAAATGTTCTGGGGTGGGAGGAGAGAGAAAAATTTCTCCCCATTGAGAACCATATTCGACCTATCTGTTTCTGTCCATCTCACCTTGAGCACACAGACCAAGCTTGCATCTCTCCTCTCCTAGATGGCTAAAATAGTCTTTTAACTGGCACCCACATCCATTCTGCTACTCCCTCCCTCTTCTTACACTGTAGGGGCAGTTTAGCTTGGGGATTAATAGTGTGAATGAGGAAGTCAGACACCTGGGGTCTGCGCTGCCACATATTCACCATGTGCACTTGTACAAGATAATTACTCTGTTCCTCAATCTCCTCACTCTTAAGTGGGGATAACAATACAAACCTTATAGGGCTCTTATGAGCATCCGACCTGTAAAACATGCATAGTGCTCAGAACAATGCCTGGCACAGGGTAAACTCTCCATGAGTATTAGCTGTGGTAGACAGAATGGTCTTTTGAAAACAGAAATCTGATGATGCTGTCTGTTTCCAAGTATGTTTCAATTTCAAAGGTCTTAAGACAAAGAAAAAAATTAGCATGGCCCACATGGATTGCCTGGCTTTGTCCCAATTCATCTTCCTAGTCTTATGTTGCACAAAACTCCCTCTTGACACCTTGCTCCAGATACTTTGTTTGTTTTGTTTCCTGTTTGTTCGTGATATCTGTATGTGTATCCTGAGTCCTTCAGCCTCCAAGTCTTTGCACTTGTCATTCTTTCTGGTATTCACTTTCTTCTCCTAACCCTACACTCATTGCCTAGGTAACCTTCCCTCTTCCTCAGGTTTCCGTACAATCACCACTTCTTCAGAGAAACCTTCCCTGGTCTCTACAACTAGATTATCCTTATTTATCAGTCTATGCCTCTTTTATTTGCTTTAACATCTAATTCATTTATTTTGTCTGATTCTTTGTTAAATGTGCATTTTCTTTACTAGACTGTAAACTCTTTGGGTGCAAAGTTTTGTTGTTGCTGTCTTTTTAGTTTTGCTCACTATTAGATCCATGCCTAGCATAATTCTAGACTTATTATAGTCATTCAATAAATATTTCATATTGAATGAAGGTATATAGACAGTTTTTTATAGCTGATTAAATGACTTTGAAAATATAAAATTGATGTATGTTGCTTTGCAGCAAAGACAAATATTTTAGTTAAGTTTCCTGAAGAAGCAGAGACTCAGTAAAAGGTTCAGGAAGTTTATCCAAGAACATATTATCCAGCTGATTACCACTGTGGGCAACTACGGCTGGATCCTACTAGGAACCATGTAGGAGGCAACTGTAGGGAATGCAGCCGAGAATTGTCTACCCAGAGAAGAGAAAAGGGTGTTATTTATTTACTAGTCCCTAATGCCCACGCACAAGAGTCGACAGCATGTGTTCTAACCTCCTTAAACTTCCATTTTTCATGTGCACCAAAAAGCTGAGCAGATGCCTGTAGGCTTTCCATGTGGCAAAATCAGAGAATCTACAGGATGGGAAACTAAAGAACTGAAGAGCAAATACTGATGTCTAATCATTTTAACTTCTATTTCCAAGACTTCTAGTGAAGTAAATCATGTTTTCATATATGTATTGGCTATTTTCTTATTTATCTAATGTCTCTGCTTTTCCAGCTGAGTTGCGTGTCTTGTCCCTTCACAATCTTAGGATGTCTTTTGTAGAGCAATGATATGATCCACTTCCTCTCATCTTATTTTAATATAGTGAAGTCTGATATTTGTGTTTTATACATTTTGACTTCGTCTCTTGCTTCCTGATCTCAAGGGAACAAAATAATTAGAATTTTTCTTCTAATAACTTTACACAAGATATATTATCTTTTTCATGTAAATCTTTGATCCACTTAGAATTTATTTTGGTGCATCTAAGCAATATATGAGTGATCTAGTTGCCCCTCGGTCTTGTCAACATGTAGCGTTATCACTATTTTTAAAGTCATTTTAATAGATGTGCAGTGACATCTCATTGCAGTTTGAATTTGCATTTCCCTAATGACCAAAAATGTTGAACACCTCTTCATGTGATTTATTTACCAGTTGCATATCCTCTTCAATGAAATATTTGTTCATATCTTTTGCTCATTTCCTAATTGGATTGTTTGTGTTTTCGTTTTCTTTTTCTTTCTTTCTTTTTTTTTAACTGTTGAGTGTTGATAATTCTTCATAAGTTCTAAGGACTAGTTTCTTTGCTGGATATGTGGTTTGCAAATATTTTTGTCCAGTCTATAAACTTGCATTTTTTCCATTTAATGAGATCTTTCACAGAGCAAAAGTTTTTAATTTTTACACGGTCTAATTTATTGTATTTTCCATTTATGGATCTTGCTCTCCCCCTTTCTTGAAATACTCTCTACCTTTCACTTTTAGATTCTCATCTAACCTCTCAAAATACAAAGATATAACTCATAAATACCATTACTTACTATATAGACCAAATGAGCTCTTGTTTGCTTTCTCTTATCTGTCAACAATAAACAAAAGCTCATCTATAAACAACATAAATATTATTGAGATATTCTCTCCCTAAAAAGAGATACACACCATTGTAGAGCCATGGGCTCAAACAGCCACTGGCTATTTCTACTCAGCCAGAGGCACATGGCTAGGCACGAGGAAGAAAAAAAAAAACTATATTGGAGCTTATATATCGTAACCAGAGTATAAGTAACTGTTAAAAGCGTCATGTAAATATTAATTGAGTGATCTAGCTAATATAAGCTATAGAAGTTTAGAGTAAAAAGATTATTGCTAAGATAAATTATCCAAAAAAGAAATCTATTTCATTAGACTCAAGGCTTGGAATTTATGTTCTCCCAATATTCCATCAGAGAATCAAATATGATCTGCTATGTGAGTGGAATAACAATAGTATTGATTTCCTATTCTTAAAATACGAGGAATTTAGATGAATACAAGGAACAGAAGAAATAAAAGATACATTTATAGGAGATATAATCTAGCTCAGAAAACAAAATATGAGAGAGCTACGAGAACTCTTGGGCAGTTCCAGAGGTGCAATATAAGCCGGAGATGGTAAGCACTAGATTTCACAGAGGAAACAATGGAGTGAACTTCGTGAGTAATTAAGGAGATGAATCTGAAGGAGAGCCAAGGTGAACTCATCTTTAGATAGCAACGAAGGAGGAGGAACTGTGCCTGGAGTTGGATGGGGTTGAAGAGAGAGTCCTGGGAAAAACTCCTTAAGCAAATGTGTCAGGGGGAAAAATGTGAGAGCAATGGCCTTAGGCCTTAAAATTAAAATCAAGCCATTTAGTAAGTGGATTTCATTCAATTTAATTGCATTTAATAAATATTTCTCAATTCCAACTATGTGCATGGCAGTACTAGACATTGGAGCTATGAAGAGGATATGCTGTGTCAACAGATGTTGAACAATATTTTAGTATGTCAGATGAGACAATCACCTAAGAGTAGTTAAAATCCAATAATAACAACAATGTGCAATAACAGAAATTTGTAGGAGAAAATAGACACTATTAATTAGCTAGAAGCATTACCTCTAATACATATGATAGTGTGATAAGATATCTGTATTTTCCATTTTCTAAGTAAGAAAAAGGTAAGGTTTATTTGTCTTTTTATTGGTATTACTCTTGATCCTACATACTTACTTTTCCTGCCACTCTCATAATTTTTTTTGACTCATAATAAAACTGCTCTAAAAATATTCGGTACTTCCGGTTTTCAGATGCTTTCCTCCTGTTCTCCTCTGCACTTTCTACAATCAGGCTTTGGCCCAATCTCTCTATAAAGGCTGCTTTTATGTCTGTTTCTCTCTTTCATATGGACCTTCAATTTCTCCAGCACTATTTCTTGAAAAAGCTACCTTCCTCCATTGAATTCTATTGTACCTTTGTCAAAAATCGGTTGATCATATTTATGTGGGTCTATTTCTGGGTTCTCTGTTCTGCTTCGTTGACCTATTGTCTCTTTCCCTCTACCAATACAACACTGTCTGGATTAGTCAAGATAAATATTTTTTTTTAGGTCTTACCTGAGGGTAGAGTGATTTTTTCCACTTTATTTGTCTTTTCCAAGATTGTTTTATTTACTCTGGTGTCTTTCTATATAAATTTTAGAATGAACTTGCTTTTGTCTGAAATGGAAAAATATCTTACTTGGGTTTTAGTAGGAATTATATTAAACTTACAGATAATGTTGGGGAGAATTGACATCTTTGCTATGTCGAGTCTTTCAATCCAAGAACAGGACATCTCTCCATTTATTTATGTCTCTTATTCCTTTCATCAGCATTTTGTGATTTTCCACATACATATCCCAGACATGTTTTGTTAAGTTTATATCTAGCTATTCCATTTCCTTCCTCATGACTGTAAGTGGTACTGTGTATTTAATTTTGATTTCCACATGTTAATTTTTAATATATAAAAATACGACTGATTTTTGTGTGCTGATCTTGGATTCTATGATCTAGCCAACCTCACTTATTAATTGTAGGGTTTTGTTTTGTTTTATAGATTCTTTTGATTTTCCATGTAGAAATTCATGTCATCTATAAATAGGGATAGTTTTATCGCTTGCTTTCCAGTGCATATGCTTTTATTTATTTTGTTATTATTATCTTAATGCAGTGGCTAGAAATTCTAGTGCTATGCTGAATAAGAATGGTGAGACAGACCTCTTTGCCCTGACCTTAGAGTGATAGCATTCAATCTTTTCCATTAAGTAGGAAGCTACTGTTAGAATTTTTGTAGATACTCTTGAACAGGTTGAGGTAATTTCTGTCTATTCCTAATTTGTGGAGATTTTAAAATTACAGATAGCTTTTGAATTTTGTCAAATGCTTTTTCCATATTAATTGATATGATCATATGATTTTTCTTCTTTAGCTTGAAAACTAGTTTACTTGGCTTTTATCTGTCATAAAATCACTTTATATCACTTTAATTTTTGAGAGATATGTTCATTCGCTGTAAAATTACTTATTGATTATTTTTCCCTAAGTAAAAGTTCCATTCTCTTATCTTTTGGCTTCCACTGTTTCTCATAAGATGTGAGATATCTTTATTTTTGTTCTTCTGAATGTAATGTTTCCAAACTCTTGGCTGAGTTTTAGATTTTCTATTTATCTTAGATTTCAGAAGTTAATCTCTGATGTGCCTAAATATGATTTTAATTGTATTTATCTTGCTTGGGTTTTGCTGTGTTGCTAGATTTTCTTCATCATTAAAAAAATAATTCTATCTATATTCCTCTCTCATCTGCTACTAGGACTCCAATTACATGTGTTAGACAATTTAATATTCTCCTACAGTCTCCAATGGCCTGTTCAGTTGTGTGTGTGTGTGTGTGTATGTGTGCGTGTTTTCTTTTAGGAAGATCATCCCTGAGCTAACATTTGCTGCCAATCCTCCTCTTTTTGCTGAGGAAGATCAGCCCTGAGCTAACATTCATGCCCATCTTCCTCTACTTTACATGTGGGACGCCTGCCACAGCGTGGCTTGAGGAGTAGCACGTAGGTCCATGTGCGGGATCCAAACGAGTGAAATCCTGGCCACTGAGGCAGAGCACGTGAACTTAACTGCTGTGCCACCGGGCCAGCCCCACCTGGTCAGTTTATTTTTAAATTTATTTTTGTCTTTGAATTTTAGTTCCCTGGTCCTTTTTGTTTGTTTGTTTGTTTGTTTTGCTGTGTCTACTGTTGTGAAGTCTATTAAATAAATTCTTTACGTCTGATTATTTTAATTCTAGAATTTCCATTTCTTCCTTTTTGTAGATTCCATTGTGGGGCTGAAAATCCTCACCTAATCATATGTGTCACCTTCCTCTTCCTTTTCCACTTGGTTCTTTTATGTATTTATCATATTTATTTAAAAATCCTTTATAAGTCTGCTATCTTGCATTAAGTGATGGGTTTAGATGCTTTGGGAAGACTTCTACCCATTTTATTTGCTTACCCCTGAGCATCTACTGTGCAGCTGCCTATAGCAAATGGTCCATGAAAAAGAAAATCTTGATGGTTGTGGACTCATTCTGTGATCAGGATGCCTAGGAACTCTAATTCCTCATACCAGGCTTCACATCTTCACAGGATCACTGTCTGATTCCAAGTTAGGCTCTTTCTTCTGTAGACTCATTTACGATTGTTCCTTCTAGCGCTGGATCCGGTGATAAAAGCATCTACGGGTCTCTAGACTCCTGGGAATGGCCTATTCTTTTCAGGAATTTAGCTTATTTTTGTTTCTTTGCATCTTATAGTTTCTGATTCGGTACCTTTTTATCATTATAAGATCAATGTGCCAATCTTTTGCAACTTCTTACAATCTAATTAGAAGAAAAGTGCAGTATGATCTTTTAAAATAAAAGCCTCATTTCATTTTTCTTCTCAGTGTTTTACTAGCTTATTCTCTCTAAGCCAAAGCCAAAATCTTTAGAAAAGCCTTGAAGACCAACAAAAGCCGGCCTTCTCTTACCTATCTGATCTCGTCTGTTTCTGTGTACTTATTCATCCTGCCCCCTGAGCTCCTTGCTGTTCCTCTGACCCATAAGGCACATTCCACCCTTGCACTTGTTTCTTCTTTCAGGGCTATTCCTCCCCAGAACCAACAGGGATCACTTCTTTACCTCTTTCAAATCTTAAAAACACAAAAACAAACACACAAACAAAAACAACAGCAACAACAAAAAAACAACGAAAGGAATTTAAAAATGAAAGCAAGAACGTTCTCCCAGTGCCTTTTCCTGGCCACGCTACTTAAAATTGTGCCTCCCTCTCTTCGAGACATATTTGCTTTTCCTCTCCCCGTGTTCATTTTCTCCATAGGATTTATCACCTTCATACATAAGCGGTGTGGTGTATGTGGGGTGTGCTTGTGTGTGTGTAATTTACTAGTTTATTATCTTCTTAACCCCAGTTGAACGTAAGCTTCAACCATGCATGGATTTTCATCTGTTTTGTCCACTGTTGTATCTGCAACATTTCAAACAGTGCTTGTACATATTAAGTGTTTAGTAAATACTGCAAAATTAGTAACCAAGTAGCACAAAGTTTGAAAACATGATAGTCTTCTCCATGTCCATACCTTATTCATTATAATCTGCTTAGTGACTTATGACCACTGGGGAAGTCCTGAGTTTTAGATTAGGCATCATGAACGAAGAAGTATCCTTGTCAACTTGACAAATTAAACCTTTTACTAACATCATTCTTATTGAGTCCAATCTTCCTGATTTATATGTATAGTCAGATGCTTCCTTAGAAATTCTAGGAGTACTACAGAGATTAATGAGGTAAGGTATGAAGTATTTTATTTCCTCTTAAGAAAATATGCTACACGTATGTCTGTGCAACTTCACTTACATAACAAGTAATGTATCCAAGTAAGCAAGCCTCATACAGTGAAGCCAAGACATACAATTGATTTATGGGGAGAACTGAAACAGACTTTTCAAAAATCTAGCAAGTAGAAAAATATAAAGGTAGGAAAATAATCCTTAGTAATTTTTCCCAAATTTTGGAACATTAAATCCACAGAATGTGGATTCATTAGGATATGAAATACTCAGATTCATTAGGATAAATTCCTGCCCTCATGTATTGCTCCCTTTAATTTAACTGGCTCTGCCTCAGTTGCCTAGTTGCCCAGGCTCTCCATGGGAGAGATGATTGTTTGATCTTATTTCAGAGCTCGCATGGCTGCAGGGTGAAGCTCAAGGAGATGGGATTTGACCTCAGTAAGTCCTGGTTTATGACTCAAGTTCCAGGTGTTACTAGCTGTGCAACTTCCTCAAGCCTCAGTTTTCTTATCTGAAAATGAAATTATTGACCACTTGTGACTAATATGAAGATTAGAAATAGCAGGTGTAAAGAACCACGCACATAATAGGAACTCAGGTGATGGTAAAGAAGGCTGTGCTAACTAAGCAGACATGCGCTGGGACTTAGTCTCAGAGCAGTCCATGGAGGCTGAGTATACAAACACTCTGGCTGCAAGACTTCACAAATTTTGAAGGACTTCAGAGCTTTGGGAGCATGCTAAAGAGTTTTACAGGACTGAAGACACAAGACAATGTATATTTGTTACAACAATGAAAATATAAACTAAAAATTTAGAGACGTTTTTAAATATAATGATTTCAAATGTTATTTTATTTATGATTGCAGGAGTATTTATGTATGATATATACATAACATATAAGAAAAAGAAATCATGTACATTAGCTGTCATTTGCTGGGTTTTCCTAGGCTCTTCCATGTATCCAAATGAATAGGGAAGATCGAAACATATCAAAACAGCTCAATTCTGTCTAATGAAAGAGGAGGAGAGCACACCTGAGGAGGCAGTGGAAAGCAGCAAAGAGGGAAAGGAGGCTGTGCCAAGTTGATGTGCACACTAGACGTATGTCCATGCAAGAAGAGGAAACATGAAGTGAAATGTGGAAAAATACACAGCTATGGCTTTCAAATACATTTATCATTGCAAGTTGTCTTTGTAACAAGCTCATGGTATGGATTCTATCATTATCCTTATTTTATACATGAGGACACAAAGGAATAGAAGGATTAAATTATTCATCCCAGTTCACACATCTAGTATGTGGTGGTGTCAGTTGCACATCCATGCAGCATGACTCCACACCCTTAAGGACCAAAATACACACTTAAGATTATCTACATGCTTATATTTTTATCCTTTAGAATATGAGTGACTAAAGTGGTGTATCTACTCTTAGGTGTCTGACCATCACATTCCTTTCTTTGAGAATGCCAGTGTTTATTAACATATTAAGGCTCTGAGAAACCTGTAGTAAAAATAAACAATTTAGGGGCTGGTCCTGTGGCCAAGCGGTTAGGTTCCAGTGCTCTGCTTCCACAGCCCAGGGTTTCGCCAGTTTGGATCCTGGCCATGGACCTGGCACCACTCATCAAGCCATGCTGAGGCAGCGTCCCACATGGCACAACCAGAAAGACTTGCTGCTGGAATATACAACTATGTACTGGGGGGCTTTGGGGAGAAGAAGAAAAAAAAAATTTAAGAAACAATAAACCATTTAACTTTAACCATTAAAGAAACAAACTTGGGGACGGACCCCATGGCATAGTGGTTAAGTTCAGCATACTCCTCTTCAGCAGCCAAGGTTTGCAAGTTTGCATCCCCGGCGTGGACCTACACCACTTGTCAGCCATGCTGTGGTGGTAAGCCACCAATAAAGTGGAGGAGGATTGGCACAGATGTTAGCTCAACGCTAAACTTCCTCAGGCAAAAAAAAAAAAAAGAAAAGAAAAGAAAGAAACTTATTCATGTACGGAGATAATATATTTTCCTTTGCAGATTTATAGAGAGCCCTTGATATGGTTTTCCTTTAATACTACCTTGTGAAGTGTGACTTTGGGTCATTCTCAAATTAGGACCCAGGGGTGATGCCAGCAAATTTCCTTCTATAGGAAGATTCAGCACACTAATTAGCTTTGTGGAGCCTGGTCATGTCTTCATTAACTTCAGCTATTCCTTGGCACAATTTCTGACATAATCCTGATGCAGATGTCATTTTTGGGTTTTTTTCCCTACATTATTCAAAGTAGGGAACGTTAGCTTGCAGGCTTACGGTATTACGATAAAATAGTTCCCATTAAGTAAACCATGCCTCAAGCATTTTTCATCATAAGAAGTCTTAAGAAAAGGTTTCAAATTAAAGATTTACTATTTGGCACGTTGTAAGTTTCCCAGTTGAAATTTTAAAAAAGAAAAGTTGAGCTCAAAGATAAATCAGCTTGTTTTCTAATTGGGAACAAACACGGTGTTTGGGGGCACCTTCCGAGCTCAGTCTTCTTCTTTACCCTTCCAGCTTCCTCTGCAGAGGGCCAGGCAGGTCAGATCTGAAGTGGGAGTCCCTGAAACCTACTACTCCATCTACTCGAATGACCAGGAAACATCAAAACACAAAAAGGCCCAAATCTGTCTGACAGAAGGGGAGGAGGGCACACCTGAGGAGAGAGTGGAAAGAAGTGAGGAGGAAAAGGAGGCTGTGCCAAGTCGATATGCACCCTAGACATATATCTACTTGAGAAGAGGAAAATGAATCGGAATGTGAAAAATCAGGCAGCTGTGGCTTTAGAATACTGATTTTGTCCTTGGACAAGGCACTTTACATCTCAGTGCCTCAGGTTCTCTATCTGTAAAGTGAGTTCTGACTTTTCCTACTTTTAGTTTTACAGTTTGTGCTGGAGAACTCCTTATCCACATGTATAACCCGATTCTTCCGAAGACTTTTAGGCAAGTTACCAAAAATGTGGGTAATTCAGATGAAATGAAATTTAGAAATCAAAGAATAATTGAAATGAAGTACTAAGATGAGACCACAGCTGAAGTGAGCACAATGAAGTCATGCATGGGGCAAGGACTGGCACAATTCTTAAAGATAAGCCACTAGTTTGGTTAAGACTTTCTTAGAAGCTAATGCTAAAAGAGAAAAACTAGAGGTTACAAGTTTCATATTGTGAAAAAGCACCACTTTCTGGTGCTTAGAAGCAGAAAGGCATTTTTGGTGACGCTGTGTAGACTAACCCAATGTGAGCTCCCTGTGAGGGGCTGTGCATGTTGTTCTGGTAACAGTAGGAATGTGGAGCACAATCCTGTATTTCACACGTGTAAACAGCTCTCCAACCTGTGTTCTTTTACAACCATCATAAATACTTGTAGCAGCTTTGATGATGTCTCCACAATTAATATACTAGAAACAAGAATTTCCAAATGGCTATTTGTAATAACGTCGATTAAAGTCAAGTCTATTTTTAGTCGCTGTGATTTTTCAGAATATCATCTCAGTGACTCTGGACCCCTAACTCCAAGAATATTAATTTGTGTTTATTGCTCAAGTAATGCAGACAGCATAGCTTCTACCAGCCAGAAGCTTCTGATTTGGGGAGAAAAATAAATTATTTGATTTGAAATACCATTATCTACACTTAAGAGAATGCCCTTAAGTGACTGTCATAGCTTAGCATACTCCTAATTACTCACGTGCAGGAGGAAGTGTGCTTTCCCCACTCCCTCTTTTTACTAAGGGCACTATAGTAGACAGAACATTCCGTCTGCTGGGCTTGTGACTCTGATCTTTACTGCTCCAATCTCATATGCTCATCTGTATGAAAAAGTTAATGGTATCTGACTTGTATATGCAGTGATGATTAATACAGAACTTATTTTATCCATTTAAGAAATATTTACCAGCTGGCTACTATTCCAGGCACCAATTTAGGCTTCTAAACAGAAATGGAAAGAACATGGTTATTATCTAATGCTAATGTATATGAAACCTGTAAAATAGCCTTTAAATGTTATTTATTGTCGCTTTTGCTCAGAGACAATGCTTGTGTTTCAACTTAAAAAAAAAGGAATATGGGGGATATTAAGTCTGAGTATGAGTAATAGTTACCGTGATTACTAGTAAAATGTCTCCTCTGTCTTCCAAACTCTTCTCATCTTTTTGCTGGTGTTTAGAAGACCAGATGGCAAAGTTGCTGCAGCTGCAATTTGCTTGCAATATAGGAATCTGTCTGAGGGAAGCCCCAGAGATTTCATTTCTCGGTAAGATATACCTGAGTAGTGCATATTTGTTCACAAAAAATTCATGTGGCATCATGCTAAGTGATGTGATATATACGAATTAATTACAGAACATAACCCATATCCTAATTTGCTAGAACACATAGAACCTCTTCAAAAGGTTAATTACGTGGAACTGTAAAATTATTCACTTACCAGAACATTGTGTGGAGTACAAAAGGATGCACTCTCTGGACAGACTATAGTTGTAACATGACTTCCTCCCTGGATGGAAACTTTTTTAGAAAGTCCTCCTTCCTCTAGGCAGAAGCAGCCTTCTACCAGGGCACACAGCTTGGGTAGCCAGCGAGTGCTGGATGTCAGTCCCCACTCACCTTCTAGGGTGGGCAGCTTTTTTCAGGTCCCAAAGCACAGGAGAGTATGTGAAATCCTGAGTTAGTGCCATTAGAATGAATGTCAGAGTAGGAAAAGATTAGTTAGAAAACTGGTAAAGCAATATTGTCTTTAAGATATACAAAGAAGAAAAGGTCCCTTTAGGCTGTCTTTTTTTTCAAGAAGGATTTACGAAAAATGCAGAAAGAGTAATTGCATTTTGAATAATAGGAAGAATTTGGCATAGGTGGGAAAATAATAGAGATTCCTTCAGCTGGGTAGCTGAACACAGGTTGAACAAAATATGAAGATGGGAGAGGGAAATTTGTGGGAACAGCTGGTAAAAGCATTTGGTTGGAACTGATGTTTTCAGAGTAAGAATTAGGATATAAGAGTGGAAATGCAACTTGGTGCCAGCTGACAGAGGCCTTTGAATATTAGAATACAGAATTTAAACTCTATCCTTTAGGCAACAGCAAATCATTACAACATTTTGAGAAAACGATTGGTATAATTAAAAGGAACAATTTTGGAAAATACCAGCACGATGCAAAAGATTTTCTCCATTTAAAATGGATATCAGTAACACATAGTTGTTATAGAGAATTGCAAAATTGAAGATAAGGTAAATAAAATTACCTCTAATTCAAGTACATAGAGGTAATGATTATTAATGCTTCAGTGTACTTAAAATTAGATTCAATCTATGCATGTGTGTATATATAAAATGGTGTCACACTGTGCATAGTATTTTTAAAATGTTTTGTTATTTAACAAGATAATATGGATTTATAGTTAATAAGGAGCAGTAAGTTTAAACTTTGACACCTACCTCTTGTTGCAACTGCATAGAAATAACACACACACACGTATTCAATATAAATATAAACAATATAAACACAAACTGTCATTTGAGCACAAGATAGAATAAAGGGGCAAAACAAGGAAGAAGACTAAAGTCATGGAAACAGGCAAACCTCTATCAGAACTGGCTAAAGAAGGGTAAATAAACTCTCAAACAGTATTGAGTGTGAAAATTTGAAAATAATTAGAGACGTAGTTAGATTTAAAAGTCAAGAGAAGAAAATATGAAAAATTTCAAATCAATACATAAGAAAAAAGTGAAAACGACAGTTTCTATCAATATATATGACAATCAATAACTACACAAAAATGATAAAATCTGAATGTGTCCAAAATCATCAGAGAAATTGTCAGCAAGTAAAAATCACCACAAAATATTGTTAGTTCAAGAAAGTTTTATAAGCAAGTATTAGTAAACCTTCGAGGAAGTAGCAATTTCTACATTACACAAATTGTTTCAGAGAAGCAAAGTATTAATATTTGTTTAATGAATGAAAAGAAAGAGCTCATGAACTGTATAAAGATAGAATAATGTTGAAACCAAACAGAAGAAGAGATCAAAAATATATACTTGATATCAACTCTCTTCCTGAAAAATATGTATTAATAATAATGAATTATAATAATAGCAAACACATAGCATTTCACATATATTAATTTATTTGATCCTCAAAAATCCATTATTAGTTAGATGCCATTATTTTACATTTTATAAAGGAGAGATCTGAGACACAAGGAGATTAAGTACTTTTGTTCATAGTCCCAACTACTTGTGACAGAACCAGATAGTCTTGTCAAAAATAGCTGTGTTGGACCAGTCTGGTAGCATAGTGGCTAAGTTCAGTGTGTTCCCCTTCAACAGCCTGCGTTTGTGGGCCCAGATCCCAGGCGTGGACCTACATCACTTGTCAAGCCATGCTGTGGCCACATCCCATATACAAAATAGAGAAAGACTGGCACAGATGTTAGCTCAGGGCTAATCTTCCTCAAGCAAAATGAGGAAGATTGGCAACAGGTATTAGCTCAGGGCCAATCTTCCTCACCAAAACAAACAAACAAACAAACAAACAAACAAAAAACAATGTTCTTTCTTACTCATTCCATTATATTTCACCTCCATATGAAATGAAATATGGTGAATCAAATGCAATAGTCATTTAGAAAAAAGTATTCTGTGATCAAATAGGGTTTATCTGAAGTACACAATGTATTTCAAGAAAAGGTAATCCATCACTGTCATACATATTATTACATATCATATCATATTATACATATCATACATATTATTAATATATTAATATATTATTAATATACATATTAATATATAAATGTACTTGTATCAATGCATAGAGATAAACCATTTGATAAAACCCTCAACTAATATCATACTTAATGGGGAAAGACTAAAAGTTCTCCCCCTAAAGTGAAGAACATACTAGGCTGGCCACTCTCATCAGTTCTATTTATATTTTATTAAAGGTTCTAGCCAAGGTAATTATGCAAAAAAAAAGGAATTGAGATTGAAAAGAAAGAAAGAAAATTGTATCTATTTTCATATGATATGATCTTACCTGTAGAAAATCCTTAGAAATGTATAAGAAAATTTAGAGCTAATAAATAAGTTCTTCAGTGTTGTAGGATACAAATCCAATATACAAAAATCAATTTTACTTCTATACACTAGCAATGAACAATATGGAAATAAAATTTAAAAAACAATTCCATTTACAATAGCACAAAAATAAATTAAATAGAAATAAAAGAAGTGCAAGATGTACAGTGAAACTTATGAAGAAATTAAAATACTAAATAAATGAAAAGATATAACATATTCATGGTTGGAAGATTTAATATTGTTAAAATGTCAATCCTGTTCAAACTGATCTACAGATACAATTCTATCAAAACTAATTGGATTTTATTTTATCTTTTTACAAATTGACAAGCTAGTCCTAAAATTTATATGGAAATGCAAGAGACCTAGAATAGACAAAGCAATGATGAAAAAGAAGGACAAAATTGGAAGACTTGGACCTCTTGAATTCAAAATTTAACAAAGCTATAGTAATCAATGATGTGTGTTATTGGAATAAGAATAGACAGATTAATGGAATAGAAATGAGTGTTCAGAAATAAAACCATACATTCTGAGGCAACTGATCTTTGACAAGGGTGCCAAGACAATTCAATGGGAGAAAGAATAGTCTTTTCAACAAATTATGCTGGGACAACTGGATATCCTCATGTGAAAGAATGAATTTTGACTCCTACCTCATACCTTATACAAAACTTAACTCAAAAATATCAAAAACCTATAAAACTGAAACTATAAAACCTTTAGAATAAAACATATGTGTAAATATTGTGACCTTGAGTTAAGTAATGGTTTCTTAGATATGATTCCTAAAACCCAAGCATACAAAAAATATACATAAATTGGATTTCATCAAAATTAAAACTGTTTCTGCATCAAACGACACTATTGAGAAAATGAAAAACCACCCACAGAAAGTATGAAAATATTTATAATTCATATATCTAGTAAGAGTATAATATCTAAAGTATATTAAGAATTCTTACAACTCAACAGCAAAGAGACAAATAACCCAATAAAAAATGGGCAAAGGACTTGAATAGACATTTTTCCAGAGAAGTTATACAAATGGCCAACGGGCACAGGCAAGTATGTTCAGCTTCACAAGTCATTAAGTAAATACTAATCAAAACCACAAGATACCACTTCATATCCATCAAGATGACTATAATCAATGTCAGATAATAACAAGTGTTGACAAGTCTCTAGAGAAATTCGAACCCTCATCTATTGCTTATTGGAATGTAAGATGCTGCAGCTCCTTTGTAAAACATTTTGGCAGTTCCTCAAAAAGTTAAATATAGGGTAATCATATGACCCAACAATTCTACTCCTAGATATATACCTATGAGAACTGTATGCTCATAGAAGCATTATTCATAATAGCCAAAAATGGAAATAACTTAAATGTCCTTCAACTAAGGAATGCATAAACAATTTGTGATTTATCCATGCAATGGAAGACTATTCAGACATAAAAAGAAATGAAATATTGGGCCAGCCCCATGGACGAGTGGTTAACATTCCATGCACTCCATTTCAGCAGCGTGGGGTTCATGGGTTTGGATCCCAGGCATGGACCTACTCCACTCATCAGCCATGCTATAGAGGCATCCCACATACAAATAGAGGAAGACTGGCATGAATGTTAGCTCAGGGCTAGTTTTCCTCGAGCAAAAGAAGAGGAAGATCTGCAACAGATGTTAGCTCAGGGCGAATCTTCCTCACCAAAAAAATAAAATAAAATAAAAGATATGAAATATTGAAATGTGCTACACTATGGATCAATTTTAAACATTATGCTAAGTGAAAGAAGCCACACACAAAAGACTACATAGAATATCATTTCTTTTATACTAGTTGTCCAGAAAAAGTAGATCTAAGAGGCTGAAATCAGACTAGCAGCTGTCAGGGCTGGAAGAGCGATGAGTGAGGAACAATTGCTCGTGGCTGGGGGGTTTCTCTTTTGGGGAATATTATGGAAATATTCTGAGTGTTACATAGTGGTAATGGCTATACAATTTTATGAATATACCAGAAACCTAAAAAGTATAAAAATCATACAGTTTACATGGCTGAATGTTATGGTTTATAAACTACACATCAATTAAAAACTTGTCAAATCATTAGGCTTACGTGTGAGGGGATGCACTTTAATTAGTTTCGGGTGGTGAACATGATGTAATCTACACAGAATTTAAAATATATTATGATGTACATCTGAAAATCAATCAATAAATTAATTAATTAAAAAAAAGCCAAATCTAAACATGAAGTACCATCCTGGAGCAGAAATATAAGTTGCTGTAAAGGATATTATTGAGACAATGGGCAAAAATTGAATGAAGTCTATACTTTACACAATAGTACTGAATCGATAGTAATTTTCCATTTTGTGGTAATTTGAGGAGTTTCATTGAAGAACTGAATGGGAAAGTGGTCTAATGATTGCTGCTTGCTCTCACGATTCAGAAGGACAGAAGAATAAGCCAAATGTGGCAAAATGTCAGGAACCGCTGAATCTGACTGAAGGGCATAAAGAAATTCTTGCTATTTTTCTTGTCATTTTTATGTAAGTTTAAAATTGTTTGAAAATAAAAATGCTTGCCGGAAAGTCAAACAACAGGTGGGAAAAAAAACGAAAAAGAAATCCTAATCTATGTAGCAGTATATGGATGTGGTCTTTTCTAAAAAGAGAAATTCAATTTAATGATTCTCTGGGGTTGCGTGAAGCTCCCTCAACCTGCTTTAACAGGTTATAACGCCTCAGATTAGCTGTGGAAAAAAAAATTCCCACTACCCTGTAGAAAATAAAGCAACACATTGGTATTTATCTCATGGACTTACAAAATTAATTTTACTATCTGTATTTGAATTTATGTATTTACATTAATGGAATTTATTAAAATGGATGATGATTTTGTGATTTTTATGAGCTTCAATCAAAATATAAGATAGATGATAAAAATTATGAAATGATAAAATATTATGATTAAATATTAATACAGAGATTATGTTTATATTTCCTGACTTAACTTCCTTTTACCTATTATCAGCGATGTTTCTGAATCAGCAAACACTAATATTTTGTTTTCAAGTCTCAGGTTTTGTTTTTCTTCTACCTCTATGTTTTATTGGATGATTGTTGACATAGCTTTAAACTTGAATTTTTCACTGGTTAATTTTAGTAGCTATTTGAAATGTGAGTTTGTATTAAGGTCAAGGAAAAAGTGTGGATGATTAAAATAATGCATTTCTATCCATCCTCAGATGAAAATAAAAACTAATCATCATTTTCTCCCCATTAGTTAGACCAATATCTCTTTTCTATTGTGAAACGTCTAAAGTCAGGATGTATTAGTGTATTAACACTAAAACATATGAGGGCGATATTGTCCAGTCCTGCCTAGCACCTCAAAGTCTCCACATCTACTCTTGTGCTGTGTATCTGGTACCACAGTAGGGCAGCCTCTGTTACCTCCCTCCCTCACAGCTTTAACCTGCACTGCTCACCCTGGCCTGCCTGGAGCTCCATTTCTCCCATTTCTTCTCCCATCTTTCTTGCTTCTGAACTTGTTTCTCACTGAAGGCCTTAGGAGACCCATAATATTTACATTTACCATATTCTTATAATATGCCAGCTATTGAGTTATGCATTACATCATTCAATCCTCACAAACATGATCCCATTTTATTCTCACAATAATGAGATGAACCGGATGAGCTTCTAGTTCCACGAAAGTAGAGCAGTCCCATTCTTCACAAGTCTTCCCTCATATGACTACAAAACCCTGAACAGAAAACAACGAACAAGTGTAGGAAGTTTCAGAAAGGTGTAAAGAGGAAGGCATACTGCCTAGAGATCTACGGACTTGAAGAATGACATGGCAGTGGGTTCGCTGGGTTTCTTTCTTGCCCCTACAGGGCCTGGCAGAAGCCTCTAGTCCTGAACCACCAAAAAGTGAAAACCAAAAAAGCTCCAAAGAAGTTGGTTACCCCTCGCTGAACGGCAATGGACAGAATAGCCTAACACTAGAAAACATTTTTTGGCAATATACTTTCTACTCCAGCTAAATACCAAAAGAAAAAAAAGCATGTTGCTCTCCCTCCCCACTGTGGTTTCATTGGGACTGAGCAGGAAGCTGATGGTCTTTCCCCTTGTCCTCTCCCCACTCTCCTTTCCTCCCACTTTTCCCAACAGGCAGAGGGTGCATCAGATTACCTCTACTGCGTGGTGAACAGGGAATTTATCTTCCATTCCCTGCCTGGATCATGTCATCAGGGAGCTGAGGCTGCACCCCACCAAGCAGCAAGGAGACTTAACCAGACAGGCTAAGACAAACCTAGCACAACTGGGCTTTACCAACTCCCCTTAAGGAGCCAGAACAAGGTGGTGCAATACTACCCTAGTAAGCTCTTTACTTTCTCCTCTTCCCTATGACCAGAGAGATCTATGGAGAGCTTTATTTCCAATTCACCCAAGATGAAGTAGAGAGAATGAGATGTGAAAGGAGGGGCTAGATGGTATTGCACCCCCACCTCCCTGATGTGAGCAGGAACAGGGAGAGAGCTGAACTCATCTAAATCCAGGAAGGCCAGAAGGAATAATTCTATATACAGCAAAAATATTTTTTCATGAATGAAGGAAAAATAAAGATTTTTCTCAAAGGAGAACTATGAGATTTTATTCCTAGTAATCCTAGCCTTAAAGAATTAATGGAGAATATTTTCTAGACAAACAACAACAAAATAATAACAGAAGAAGACTTGGAACCTCAGAAAGGAAAGAAGAATATGGAAATCAGTAAAAATAGCAATAAATAAAATAGACTATCTTACTTCTCGTGAGTTTCTTAAATCATAGTGAATAGTTGAAGGAAAAATTATAAATCCATTTGATGTGAAGTTCGATGTATGTAGTGTGGAGAGTAAAGATACTTAAATGAAAATAAGTGTTCTATACTTGAAGTTCCAAAAACATGAATACCAGTAGTCTTTGATATGTTACACACACACATAAGCACACACACATTATACAAGGAAATATACTAATAAAACTATAAATAAATCAAGATAGAATCCATAAGAAAAATGTTCATATAACCCACAGAAACCTGAGAAAAGAGAAACAGGAGTGAAAATAGAGGAAATAATCCAAAAACAAATAATAAAAGCCTGAATTAAGCCCGAATATATCAATAATTACCTTTAAACACATACACACACACAAACCAATCAAAAGACACAGATTGGCAGTGTATTAAAAAATGATTCAATGATATACTGTCTATAAGGAATTCACTTCAAATAAAGATTGTAGGTAGGTTGAAAATAAAAGAATGGGAGATGATATACCTTGAAAACTTTAATTTTTAAAAAAACCAGTAGTGCTATATATTGACTTCAGTTAAATAAGACTTCAGAGCAAAGAAAATTACTATGAAGAGAAGAGTACATAATGATAAAAGCATGAATCCACACAGAAGACAAAGATATGCTAAATGCGTACACATTGAAACTATGTAAGAGTCTCAAATGCATTAAACAGAAATTAAAAGAACTGAAAGAAGTAAACAAATCCACAATTATGGTTGGAGACTTCAACATCCTAATCTGAGCAATTGATAAACAGCTAGAAAGAAAATTAGCAAGAGTACAGAAGGACTGCCTTAAGTCACCGGAAAAAAGAAGAGCAAATTAACCCTAAAGCAAGTAGAAGGAAAAATAATGAAAATTAGAGCAAAAATTAATAAAACAGCAAATAGAAAAATAATAGACAAAAATCAATGAAATAAAAGCTGGTTCTTTGAAAAGATCAAAAAAATTTGACAAACTTTTAGCTATACTGACCTAGAAAAAAGTAGAGAAGATAAATATCTAGAATCAGAAATGAAAGAGGGGCATTACTAATGATCTTATAGAAACAAAAAGAATTATAAAGGAATGCTTTGTACAGTTGTATGGCTGTAATTCAGATAACTTAAATGAAATGGACAAATTCCTAGAATTACTGAAACTGACTCAAGAACAAGTAGTCAATCTGAAAAGACTTATTTTAGAAAGAGATTGATCAGTATTAAAAAAAAAAACTACCTCCCCCCACATATAAAAAAGCCATCCAAATGGCTTCACTGCTGAATTCTTCTAAACATTTAAAGAAGAATTAATAACAATTCCTCAAAGTCTCTTCCAAGAAAATAAAAGAGGAGCGAATACTTTACAATTCATTCTGTGAGCCTGATATTGCCTTGATACCAAAGCCAGATAAAGACAAGAAAAGAAAATGACAGACCATTATCACTTATGAGTTTGGATGTAAAATTCTCGACAAAATATTAGCAAGCCAAATCTAGTACCATGTAAAAAGAATCATATGTAAGAAACTATGTAAGAGTCTCAAATGCATTAAACAGAAATTAAAAGAACTGAAAGAAGTAAACAAATCCACAATTATGGTTGGAGACTTCAACATCCTAATCTGAGCAACTGATAAACAGCTAGAAAGAAAATTAGCAAGAGTACAGAAGGACCATGACTAACTAAGATTTATTCTAGGAATGCAAGATTGCTTTAATATCTGAAAATCAATAAATATACCATATCAAAGACTACAAAACAAAAGCCACATGAACATCTCAATAGATACAGAAAAGCCATTTGACAAAATCTAGTACCCTTTTGTGATAAAAACTCTCAGCAAACTAGAAGGAAACTTCCTTACCTTGAAAAAGGGCTGAAAAGTAAAAAAAAACCATAGTAAAAATCATACTTAATTCTGTAAGACTGGATGTTCTTTCTCATAAGTTTACAAACAAGATAAGGGTGTCTGCTCTCACCATTTCTATTCAACAATCTATTGGAGGTTTTAGCCAAGGAAATTAGGCAATAAAAAGGACTAAAAGACATCCAGATTGGAAAAGTAGTAAAAGAATCTCTATCTGTAGATGACAGAATCTTGTGTGCAGAAAATCTTAAGGCATCACCAAGATACTATTAAAATTGATAAATGAGTTCAACAAGGTTGCAGGAGACAAGAGAAATATGCAAAAATCAATTTTATTTGTAATGAACAATTTGAAAGGGAAATGAAAACAATTCTATTTACAATGTTATTAAAGAGAATAACAAAATTAGGAGTCAATTTTATTTAAAAGTGCAAGACTTATACTCTGAAAATGATAACTGTTTAAAAATGTTTTTAAAATATCTAAATAAGTGAAAAATTATCCCACATTCATGAATCAGAAGATTTAACATTGTTAAGATGGCAATACGCCCCAACTGCCTTTTCTGTAGAAATTGACAAGCTGATTCTAAAATTCATATAGAATTGCAAAGGGTCTAGAATAGCCAAAATAATATTGAAAAATAAAATTAAAAAAAGAATAAATTTGGATGACTCACAGTTCCCCAATTTAAAACTTACTGCAAAGCTACAATAATCAAAAAAGCATGATACTGGCGTAAAGATAGACATATAGGACAGTGGAATAGAACGGAGAGCCCAATTCTTACCCTTATCAATTTAATTTTGACAAGGTTGCCAAGACCTTTCAATGGGAAAAGAATAGTCTTTTTAACAAATGGTGCTGAGACAACTGGATAGCCACATGTAAAACAATGAAATTGGACCCTTACTTCACACCACATAAAAAATGAACTCACATGGATGAAAGGCCAAAATGTAAGAGCTGAACTTACAAAACTTTTAGAAGAAATCATAACAGTTAATCATCATGACTTGGATTAGGTAACAGGTTCTTAGATATGACACAAATGGCAGGAGCAACAAAGGGAAAGATAAATAAATTGAATTCCATCCAAATTAAAATTTTTTGTGTTTCAAAGGATACTATCAAGAAAGTAACAAAAATCAACACAGAGAATGGAAGAGAATACTTACAAATCATGTATCTCATAAAGGACTTGTTTCTAGAATATGTAAAGAATTCATGCAACTCAATAATAAAAAGATAATCCAATTTTTAAAAATATGTATAAGATCTGAATTGATATTTCTACAAAGAAGATATACACCAACAAGATGGCCAAGAAGCACATAAAAAGATGTTCAACATATTAATCATCAGGGAAACGCAAATCAGAGCCACAATAAGATCCCACTCCATACTCACTAGAATGACTAGAATCAAAAATCACTTATTAAAAAGTATTCGCAAAAATGTGGGAAAATTCAAAACCCTCACTCACTGCTGGTGAAAATGTAAAATGATGTAGCCACTTTGGCAAGTAGCTGAAAGTTCCTCAAAACATTAAGCATAGGGTTACCATACGACCCAGCAATTTCACTCCCAGAAAACTCTACCCCCAGGGAAAATGAAATGTGTCCCCAAAAATCTTTTACATAAATGATTATAGCAGTATCATAAATAACATCCAAAAGTTGGAAACAATCCAAATGTCCATTAACTAATGAATGGGTTTTTTAATGCAGTATATCCACATGAAAGAATATTATTTGGTCATAAAAAGGAATGAAGTACTGATGCCTGCTACATATGGATGAACCTTGAAAACAGGTGAAAGAAGCCAGTCACAAAAGACCACATAATATATGATTCCATTTATATGAAATGTCCAGAGTAGGCAAATCTATGAATAAATAAAGTACATTGGTGGTTATTTAGGGCTAGAGTAGGGTGAGGTAAGGAAGGGTAACAGCTAAAGGGTACAGGGTTTCTTTTTGAGGTGATGAAAATGTTCTAAAACTGTAGTGATTCTGGAACATCTCTGTGAATGTACTGAAAAACGTTGAATTGAACACTATAAATGGGTAAATTATATGGCATGTGAATTACGTCTTGATAAAGCTGTTAAAAATTAGCTGTGATAGGAAGCTAGGCGGAGGCCCAAGAAAGTGGAGTGATCCCAAATCATTGCACATCCAGTTAGCTGACGTGGCTGGTGTAGTCTTTCAACTCAGATGACTTTTGCAGTTCAAAGAATCAAAGTGGGAGATGGGGCAGGGTTTCTAGGAGGTGTCATTTTGATCCACCTAACAAGGTGTCTGATCTTCTTGGTGGTTGATAAGGGCAGAGGTTGTGGACAGAAGTATCTGCTTTTTAACCTGTGGAACTTAACAACAGCTGATAGTGTGGTCTTCTTGGGTTCTGTTGTGTGAAATGAGGAACCTGTGGTCCATTTATGTGGGCTTCAGAGACATGCAGGATCAGGAGCTCTTCGCAGAGGACTGAGCAGAAGGTTCTATAAACTGCCCCAGGGCATGCTGGCTCCTGTTCTTCATCTTTACCTTGGTCAGAAAGCCACCACTACCTTTCTCTGTAGTGACCTCCCTGTCAAGTTTTAATAGACTGAAATATTTGTGAGGTCCTGTGAATTGAGTCTTATTTCTCCCTGAGAGTCAGATAAACAAAATTGTCTGCTTTTTCTATTTGTGTTTCTCTTCTCTATTTGTGTCTCCACTCTGCTGGACATTTCCATTAACTTTGACTTATAACTGTGACATCAACTGCTTTGCTCCAGGCTTAAATTTTCCTCCAACTTAGTAATATTTGGCCAGTGGCTTCCTTCTGGAAAACTAACCGGTGCATAAAATGCACTCTGAGATGATTTAACTGGGTCTCTGAGATACAAAGCAGTCTATGAGTGGGAGCCAATGGGCCTGAAGGACAGAGAGTCTGCCTTAGCGATTGCCTCTGCAGAGCTCAAGAGAATTCCTGGCTCATGGCAGGCTCTTGATGAATATGTGATGAACAGAACTGAGATGCTATTGCATGCTTGACAAGAAGAGTGGGACAATTATTTGGGGGCAAGTGGGACAAGTGAGGACAGGATGCTCAAGCATCACATCACAGCTGCATCGTTACATCAATAGGTGAAGCTGACTGTGGCACTCTGAATGTAATTACAAAGCAATTCCTAGGCTAAACACTTACTGTGCTTACTTTTTCTGAAAACTTGGACTTACTGTAATGGCTGGATCTCTATATGAGACATTTTACTTCGTATTATTTCTGAACGTTAATTTCTTTTCATAATGTGGAGTCTTGGATTTCACAGCAATAGGCATTCTAAAAATCAATCCATCAATGAATAAAAATGCTGACATTTTTTAACCAAAATTGCTTTCATAATTAAAGGATGTGTGTTTTGTCTCAAATATTTCCAAACTAAGGGAATAGTTTGTGGGTTAGACTGGGACATGGGTTGCTTTTTTTCCATCAAATAAATTAGTATAAATGAGAAATTGATAACATAATTCATTGAGTCAACTCTAAAGTTCCAAATCTTCCTTGTCTCTATGAATTCAAATGCTCACAGTCTGTTTTCCCTGCTCTAATATAGTAAGGATGATTAAAATTACCTCCTCTAAGCTCTGGCCTTCCAGGCCCCTGTGACTCTGTGGCTGGACAGGCTGCGCTATTTAATGGTAAAGAGTGCCCACTCTGGAGTTAGGTAGACTTTGAATGGCTCTGCTGCTAACCTTCTGAGTGAACTTCAGAAATTATCTAACTATGCTGGATCTCAGTTACTTAATCTGTAATATGGAAGGATGAACAGGACGCTCTGCATAAAGCGTTTGTGTGAATTAAAGAGATAACAAATGTAAAGCATTTAGCATCATCCCTGGCACACATAAAGCACTCATTAAACATCAGCTGTCATTATTATCATTCCTTGGGAAAATCCCAAAAAGAGTTTCCTACTTAGTGCATAAAACGTCATTCACACAACTATCATAAATTGTGAGAAATGCTAGGCCATGAGAGAGCACTTTGCCTGATCATTATTATTCAGCTTTTAAATACTAATTTTGATTATGAAACATAGCCATTGTCTTCTTTCACTTAATAAAATGCATTTAAGTTTCCTTCATGTCTTTTCATGGCTTGATAGCTCATTTCTTCTTAGTGCTGAATAATATTCCATTGTCTGGATGAAGCAGTTTGTTTATGCATTCACCTACTGAAGAACATCTTGGCTGCTTCCAGGTTTCGGCAATTATGAATAAAGCTGCTATGAACATCCATTTTCAAGATTTTGTGTGGACATGAATATAGTAAGAGCATGCTTAGTTTTGTAACAAACCCTTGGGAGACACTGTCTTCCAAATGGCTGAACCACTTTGTATTCCTACCAGCAATGAAGGAGAGTTCCTGTTGCTCCATATCATCGCCTGTTGTCAGTGCTCTGGATTTTAGCCATTCTAAATAGATGCGTAGTGGTATTTCACTGTCATTTTAATGTACATTTCCCTGATGATATGTGATGTGTATGTTTTATAGTTTTGATCACACTTACTACAGAATTTTTTACCCTGTGTTTTTCAATTAATTTCTCAGAGTTTTTGAAACTCTTCACAAAAATTGCTTTTAACTACTGCTTGTGATTAAAAAGGGTGGGAGAGCATGATGATTAAGGATACTGATGTTAGACACTCTCAACTGTAGAGTCAGGTATTTGACCTGGGGTCAAATCCTGACTCTGCAACTTTCTGTGAATGAGGATGTGTTACTTTTAGCCCCAAGCTTAAAATGTGCACAATATATACTTTTAAATTAGTGTGATTCATGGAAGATTTAAATGAAATAGTACATTTCCAGTATTTAGCATGATGCCAGATACATGGGACAATTTCAATAAACAGCAATCATTATAATTATTATCATGATTTAAATAACCATGCCTTATCTCACACATTCATTGCCTCCTCCTCTCCTCTCTGGACTTTTGCATTATTTAATTAGAAATATGATTAGCAAAATATCTTTGCATGTGAGGTCTTTTTATAATTTAGACTATTTTTAAGGACACAAATTTTTCAAAACTCTAACTCACATTGTGCATGTGTCAGGGTGTCATTTTACAGTTGAGGAAGCAAAGACCAGACAGATAGGTGAGCTTATTCTCAGAGTCACATAGCCAGTGTGACACAGAGGAGCGATAAGTTCTGGTCTAGACCCCAGGCCTCTCAGCTTCCATTTCTTGGTTTATTCCCATACACTCATTCTGTATACCCCTTGCAGAAAGGCAGATGATTTTTCATACCTTCCTCTATGACTCAAAGGAACCAAAGAAATTCAGTTTGGGGAAAATTTATTCACATATGCACACAAATATCTCACACCCACATCAATGAGTGAATAATATAAACACTTGTCAACTCCATTCAGAGTAGAAATACCTTAAGTGTTGAGATTTTAGGGGAAAAGCATTACTATAATAGTGAGCTGCCGTTTCTAGTCAATCAGTAGGAAACGACTTTTTTTTGTTTTATTTTGTTATATGGTCCAATAATAACAGAGAATAAAACTCTCAATTAAGTCAAAGAGGAAAAGACGGGATTGATGGTGAAAGAAGGCACAGGAAACAAACAGAACTAAGTCTAGGAATCTAACCCATTCATTTAGTTTTCACATTTCCTGTTAAACAACTCTTCAATTTAGTGAAAGGACAAGTCAGTTAATCTGGATTTACAACTAAAATGGTTAATTTTTGTTTGCTTAGAAGCCAGACTGGCAGTATATGATTAAGAAATTCCTCAGAAGACCTGGTAAATCCCCTAGGACCACAGATGTGGAGTGAAGACAAGGAATCCATCTGAAAGAAATCAGGTCCTGGAAAACAAACTCAACCTCAAGGTGGACTGGTCAGTGCTAGATGATTATCTAGCAAATTTAATGATGAAGATTCCTGCAAAGGCCAGATGTTGATTAGTTGGTTTTCTGCTGGGAAAGATGCCACTTTGGAAGACCAAATTAAAATTCAATGTCGGCTGAAGGAAGGTATCCTAGTGGGTCACCCCACAATATCCAATAATGCCCATTCATCTCCAGGTTAATTTTTTTCCAACAAGTCATAATTTTCTACTTATTACTGTTCAGTTGAATTAACTCATTAATTCAGTTCAAACTGCAATTCTAATTCGAGTGGCCATAAAATTCATGTTAATCTTCCAGCGTTAGCATTCTCTCTGGACATAGGCTGGGATAGAGATGGCATGGACTGTGACATCAACACGTTGTGTGATCGCATGCTGAATGAACATAAGTTTTGTCAACAATAAAAGAAAATAAATTATCTGCCCCCCCCCAGATGGCTGCATTAAATAAAATGTAGTATATAAACAGTCCTGAGGTACTATGCATATTAAAAAATATTAAAAGTGCCAAGTAAATTTCTTTTGGGAAATAAAAAACATGTTTTTCAAAACCTGAATAAAAAATCATGTTTATACCTTGAAGCCATATTTATTTTATTTGAAACTATATTAATAATAATAATAACAATAAAATTTTTGAATACATCCTAGATGCTAGGCATTGCTTTATGTGTTTTACATGTATTAACACAACTAATGTTGACAACCACCCAATGACCCCAAGAGGCAGAGATAATCCTTATCGTCATTTTTCAGATGAGAAAGTCTTAGCACATATAGGTTAAGTAATTTGTTCAACATCACATAGTACTTGGCGGCAGAACCAGAATTATAACTCAGCCAGTCAGACTGTAGATTATATCCTTTCCCCCTCCTTGCCATCTGTGTCACTCAGGATAGATTAAGTTATGCTTCAATAAAAATAATCTCCAAATCTCAGTGGATTAAAGCCAAAAGTACTTCTCACTCATACAAGTCCATTGCAGGACACATAGGGGATCTTCTCCATAAGTGTCTTACTCAGGGCCTCCACTGTCTTGAATTTGTTGCCATGAAAATAAGGAGGGTATGTGGTAAATATTTTAATCCCACCTAGAAGTGACAAATATGTCAGCTCACATTTCACTGGTCAAATCAAGTCATCATATAGACATGCTGAACTTCAAGGCAGTGGCAAATACAAATTCACCATATCTGTGGAATAAAAATAACTGGAATGTTGGTGAAGAACCCTACTGACTTCAAAACTAAGCATCAAATACAAACACATACACAAACATGCTTTCATACACACAAACCCCAATGTAAAGGTATTATATAGTGTGCCAATACATAGAAGCGGGCTGAAAATTTTAATCAACCCTATTTCTTTCTTTCTTGTTTTCTTTCTTCCTCCCCTCCTTCCTTTTTTCCTTTCTTCCTTCCTTCCTTTCTTTCTTTCCTTCTCTCTCTCTTTGTCTCTCCCATTCTGTTAACGAATTGATCTTTATTGAGGATCATTTGTCCTAGTCACTCTGAGGACGATAATGGTAAACTACTGAGTCAGGATGTCTTTAAAAAAACTAACGTAACCTGATACGCAACAGGTCAAATCTTTATGGACTGATGTAGAATAACTTTAATATCAAGCTCTGATACTCAAATTAGTCTGTCACCTGTTAGTTACATCCTATTAAGGAGCATTATAAATTGATTTGTCAATAGTTGGCCTACAGATATTCAAAGATATTGAAATAATTGGATACATTTATCTAAATTTCATCCACATAGGAACATTGGCCTCATTTTCTTCTTGGTCATTTACCAAGCACATATATTTATACATAAACTTCATTATCTGTCATCCTCATGTAAACTAGGTGTCAGTCACATGACAGCTTCAAGTTTCCAGACTATTTCTTAACATTTTTAAGGAGTGTCTCATCTCAGGCTCTATGACGAGGTAAATGCAGCGTACCACCACATATTTCTCAGGATTTGGGGGAGGAATAAAAACTTATAATCTACCAGTGACGTTCATACTCCAATTTTCTACCTTAGACTTTTTTCGTTCTTTCTTCTGTTTCACTCTTTGCAGATAATGCGTTCAAGCACAAACATGGTAACAAGCCCCTTTTCTATAATCTCCCGCAAATACCATGTACTAGTTGGTTTGGGTTGGCATAACAAAATACCACAGACTGGGTGGGTTAAACAAAAGATATTTATTTTCTCACAGTTATGAAGCCTGGAAGTCCAAAATCAAGGTATTGGCATATTTGGTTTCTCCTGGCTTACAGACAGCTGCCTTCTCGCTGGGTTCTCACAGGGCCTTTTCTCTGCACAAACACATCCCTGTATCTCTTCCTCTTCTTGTAAGGACAACAGGCCTATTGGATTAGGACTCCACTCTTAGGACCTCATTTAACCTTCCTTACCTCCTTTAAGGTCCTATCTCCAAATACAGTCTCCCTGGGGCTTAGGATTTCAACATATGACTTTTAGAGAGGACACAATTCAGTTGATAACATATCACTACATAAGACTCAGAAGTATTCTATACTTCTACTGAAAATAATTGGTAAAAATAAAGAGTCGGTTCACCATGGCACATCATAAAACGATACTGTTTTATTTTCATTGGATTATTTCTTGTTTTTATTTTTCTTTTTGGTACTGTGAACAGAGCTCGTAAGCAAATAATACTTAAAATTAAAATCTTAGACATCAGTCTTCTTGAAAATCTTTTGGTCATTCTTACTACTGGGAATTCCTTACTAGTATCTCTGGGTTCACGGCCCTGATTTTCACCATGTCACTGGGCTCCTTCTCCCCTTCTCTCCTCCCAGTCTAGCTATTAGTCTTTAAACTACCTCTGTCCTGTCTCAAGCCCTATGGAAAATTGAGCTTTATCTTGGTTTCAGAGGCTCTGACCAGACCATGTGCTAATGAATCTCTACCTTCCATTCATTACAGAGCTTCTTAGAGAATTTTCCTAAACAAAGAACCAAGTTCTTGGAAAAGGAACTAGCTCTTTGCCTAGCAGAGAGAAGGAGATATAGTAAACTTTGATTCTGTATAGATGTGTGTGTGTGTGTTTGTGCGTGTGCACGCGTGCGCGTGTGAGGAAGATTGGTTCTGAACTAACGTCTGTTGCCAATCTTCCTCTACTTTGTATGTGGGACATCACCACAGCATGGCTTGATGAGCAGTGTGTAAGTCTGCACCCAAGATCCGAACCTGAGAACCCCAGGCCGCCGAAGCAGAACATGTAAACTTAACCTCTATGCCACCAGGCCAGCCCCTGATTTTGTATAGATTTTAAACAGTTAAATGGTTATTGGAGATACTGCAACTGAGGCTTAGGGCACTGTTTAAAAAGAATTTGAGAAACTCAGAAACGCAAAGGAATATATCATATAGTGTAGAAATAAAATAAAATTTAATTCTAAAACATGTGATGAACTCCGATATTTTCTGTTCTATTTCATATGTCGTTGTGAATATTAAGCTGAATTGTAAACTCTAATGGGTTGTGACCTGTGTTACAGGTTATCCTGGGAGCTGTTAGAAAAAACTGGCTTAAGGAGGTTAAATTAATTAACCAAAATTCAAGAGCTACTCAGTGTTAGAGACAGAAACACAATCCTAGTTTGCCTCAATTGAAAGCCTATACAAGCATTATTAAAATCATGAAAAGTTTGTGTCTTATCCAGGGGATGAACACTATATTCATGAGTCTGCAGGAGTTCTCAGTGGAAGCAGTTCACAGAGAAATAAAGAGCAAGCTTCCACCTTTTACCCAGAACTGCTCATGCCTGCCTGTGAGGATGCCCAAATTCTCCTTCAAAGGGGACCGCAGACTCCATTAGGTAGTTAACTTTGAAGATGTTTTGCACAACTGCTGTTTTAGAGCATTTTTATAAAACTCAACACTATCATTAGAACTGTGATCCTTGCACAGTGGTAACATGGTAGCTCATTATATCTGTGCAAGTTTTAACATAAAGAGGAAGAACCGCATAATTTACCTAGTGCGGCAAATTTAATGCCATGATAAATAAACACAGGAGGTTTTTTTTTTCTTTTACTCCACAAGAACTGCACCAATCTTGGATTAAGTACACACACACGCACACACACACACACACACACACGCACTAACCTCACAGGCACTGAAATATAAAGATATTTTATGCCCAATCTCCAGAAGTCAAATGGGAAAGATGTAACAAAAACTTAACATTAATAAGAAGGAGTAGGGTGGAAGTAGAAGGGGGCAACGTATTTAGCTGGAAAATAGCAAACAGAAATAACTCCTGTCCTTTGTCCCCACCTCTAAGCTAAGAGCTGTTTCTCAGGCCTGTCTCCCACACTGCCAGAGGAAGTACTTATGGAGAGAAACAAGGACAAGGACTACAGCTTCACACATTTGTCTCCCACTACCTGGTCACTAAAGTATGAAGGACCGCCTCTGGTGGTTTCCTCTCCTGGGTTAGACATTAATCTTGAGATGAGATGGTGCTAAGTCACAGTGGACTCAAGGCAGCTTGAACACCATTTGGCAAGAATGGGGTAAGAGATGGGATGGGGGAAGGACATGAAGAAAGACATATATATTCCATAACATTGCCAACATTAAGAATAGACTTTTCTATTTCCTTTTTTTCTTCACAATAAAACAAGAGAGACTCAATAGGTCATCTCACTTGACTCATCAAATGACATTTGAATTTATTCTACCACATTATCCCAAACCAACTATTAAACTTTGTGTGTTTTTCAAAATATTTCCAATCTCTTGCAGATTGATATTTTTGTAAAATATAAAACAATCTGGATCACGCGTTAATTTTATTTTTTATAAAAATTTCTAAACATTTCTCTTATTTTCTCAAGTTATCTTATTTTGGACTCACAATAAAAAGTTACACTACTAGTCAAACCTATATTTGACACCCCCCAGCATTACTACAATGATCATTATATCTTGAGACAATTTGATTACATTTTCTGAATACAGAGAGAGTGAAAACAGTGAATCAGGCCTTCAGCTCGGTGATGGGGATAAAAATGATGATTAAGTCAGGATCTGTGTGTGGAAGGGTTCTCAGCCCAGTCCAGAAAGTTAGGGGTGAGGTGAAGGATTCCAGAAGAAAAGATCCAGAGCAGTCTTGAGGAAAGAATAGGAATTAATCAGATGTGATAGGAAAAGAACAGAGCAAACAACATGATTAACCATATGAAAATGTGAATGGATGCTCAGAAAACTATAAGCAGTTTGGTGTACAGAAGCCTAAAGTGTGCCCTCTTTCTTTCTTTCTTCTTTCTATCTGATACAGAGCCCTATTGGTCTTTCTGTAGCTTCTAGTCATTGGTCCTAGGAACAATCCTATGGAGACCAATATTAGTCAGGGACTTTATCACCACTAATGGCAGAGAGACAGAGAGAGAGAGGCAGAGAGAGAGAGAGAGAGAGACATAAAGAAGAAGATGAAGATGAAGAAGAAGAAAGAGGAGGAGGAAGGAAGAGGAGGAGGAGGAGGAAAAGAAGAGGAAGGGAGGAAGGAAGGAAGAAAGGAATCTCAAATCAAATTACCTCTAAAAAAAAGTAGAGAATTGTTTTGAACATCACGCAATGGGCAATATTTTCCATTCCTAGAATTCCCAGCCTGTTTCTAATTGGCTACATTCCCCTAATCTAATCATTATGACAGAGCATTGTGGAATATGCACGGTATTAGAGCTCCTCACATTCTACTTCTGGAGCTGTGTCTCCAGTGAATCCTACCTAAATCACATGGTTGCCAACTAGGAAAGAGTGAATTCTCTGAACAAGAATCAGGATACATTCTGGAAAAAAAGAATGGATACGAGGAGTGGGTTAAGGGAGATCTGGGCCCACTGAAATCCTCAATATGCCTCACGGAATGTTCTAACCCTTCTCACACATGGAAAGGTTGAAAATATGTGAATCACTCTTTGTGTATTTCTTAGGGTTAAAGAAACACAATTTCTTTAAGTGTGTCCCACATTTCAGATTCATTCAATAACTCAGTAACCACATTGGGGAAGATAAGTATGTCAAAATATTTCATTTAAAAACGTGAGAAAGGAAAACTCTTCAGTGACTTCGCAGTGGCTCTTAGAATCAAGTTCAATAGCTCTAATGTGACCCAAAAGATCACACATGATCAATCATTGCCCCCAAATCCAGACTCTGCTCTGCCACACTGCCTGAAAGCTCAGAATATCCCCATCATGCTGACCTCTCCCTCTCTCACTGGTTGTCCAAGTTGGACTCCTTCCCTGCCCTGGATCTTTGCATATATGTCTTTCTCAGCTTAAAATACTCATTGCTCCACACTTTGCCTTTTCCCCTGACTTTACCCTCACCTCGGACATCTTTGAGGTTTCAGATTCCTGCCTTTAAGGAGTGCCTCTCTCTCTTCAGCCTAGGTTAAGTCCTCCTAGTGTGTGTTCACGCTGAACTCTCTTCTTTTGCTTCCTTCTTTCAAAAAGAAGTTGAGGAGAATTGTAATTATATAGTAATTGTGATGTCTCATTTCCCCACTAGAAGGAAAGCTCTATGAAAACAGAGAACTTGTCTGTTTTGTCTTTCCAGGCATAGTATAGTGATTCTGTATATCAAGTATTTAAGACATACCTGCAAATGGGTATGTGAATTTTTCAACGAACATTAATAATAAGTAAAACATCCTTAGTACTTACTATATTAACAGTTTAGAGACAACTATTAAGAAAAAAGGAAGGCAAGAAGAGGTTAAGTGACTTGTTCAAGGTGACACAGTTTAGAAAAGAGCACAGCTAGGATTTGAATATTGACAGCTTGACCACAGAATAAAGGTACTTACCAAGCTTTTCTAATTCTTAGTAATTAACATTAATAAAACCCAATACCATGAGAGAACTAGAGTTCTGGCTCTTTTCCCCAGTCTGGACTTAAGTCTCTTTGACTCTCACACTGCTGCATTTTACTTAACTCTTTCAGAGCCTTTACTGAGAGGGGAGGAAAGGGATTTGGATCCGAAAATTGGAATCCCAGGTCCTGGAAAGTCTTGACAAAGCATTTACTTGTGGAAACAGTAATCTACAGCTACCTGGGGGCCCAGAGCCTTCAACCTGGGGACAACATCCATGAGAAAGCGAGGTCTGTAACACTCCATTTGGGGAGGGGAGAGCAAGGGAGGCTGTGTTCTGCAATCTCTGGTTTTATTGGTGGAGATACTAAAGGCTTCATGAGACTTCAGTCCCTCAGCATTGCCCACCACCAGTATTGTCAGCTTCTACACTAAGGATTTTATGTCAACCCTTGGCTTGCAGGGTAGAGAGAAGAGAGATTCCACGACATGACCACTTGATCTCACTGGGAGAAATGGCCCTTATACAGCTTTGCTAATCCCCTAATGTCACAGATTAGACACTAATGCCAGACTTATTGCTGCTTCTTTTTTATTTTTAATGTTTTTGATCGATGAATTATCATGGAAGTTAGTGACTTTTGGTTCTGCTAAAGACGTTATAGTTTTAATATGTGGGCAGGAAATTCTGGAAAGTTCTCTTACTTGCAGGAAATATAATTTCTTTTTAAAAAGGAAATGGTTTTGTTTGGGAAAGTATCCTGATAAGCTGTTTGGGGAGAAAAATAAAATCCTGAAGGATTGAATGTTGGCAGGAAGCAAGTAAAACTAGGAAAAGCTCAAGGGCTCTGCTCTTGCTCTACAACATTGGCAGACTTGGTTTGTGCTCGGTGAGGGAGGAAGAAATGACAGAGCGGGGAAGGCTAGGAAGCATCTGTGCAGTGGTGAGAAAGATGGGAACTTGAAGCTGGGGTGCTCCACAGGGACAAGCAACCAGGAACGGGCCAAGCGGGAGGCTGGCCAAAGGACATTTTAAACCAGAGAATGTTTAACATTCAATTAGGAGGGTTTTATGCAGCCGTGATGTGATTTCTGCCTGCTCAACCACTCCGCCTCAGCTCCAGCAAAGTCTACTATGAACACGTACACCATATTGAGGATTCATTTTTGCTTTTGTTTAATCTTTTATGAAACACAGAAAGGGGCAGTTGCCTGCCTGGAGTGAGGTGGGACAAGAAAGAAAGGGCGCATACAAGAGAGCAAGACATGAAGATATTTAATTAGGAGGAAGTAGAGAAGGTCCAGGGGGCCACGTTATGATGCCAACTGGAATTCTCACAAATTCTGGAGAAGAATCTAGACTTCTTCCAGCTTGAAATTGATCCACCTGATTTTATTTAGTTCTCAAAGCACTAGGACACCTAGAATGATCTCTGATTTACAAATGTATTAAAATTAATGATCGTTTTATGCATGTTTACATTTATTTGTCCTCTTTGCCTGATCATACTGAGACCCGTAACACACCAAAATAGTGATTTGGGGGCTTGAGAGAGACACACTGTATTTATGCACTTTGCTGTTCATGTGAAATGCTGATGGCAGTGAAACCCTGTTAAAAAAAAAAAAAGCGCCAATTTTAGCATTCTCTATCAATATGATAATAATCAGTGAATATTGTGAGTCACACACATTGAATTTTTATCTCTATGTGTTTGCTCTTCTCATAGACTATTAGCTAAAATAAGCCTTAAAATAGAGTATCTTTGTATAAATGAACTCAAATTATCTTACTTTCTACTAATAACTAGTAGTATTTATAGTGCACTTACTATCTTCCTGGCATGGTGCTAATCCCTTTCCACACCTTATCTCATAGAAATCTCAGTCATGGATGCTCGTTCCAGTTTATAGCTGAGTACTCTGGGGTTCAGTGCGGGGAAGTAGTTGGCAGAGTGACACCGTTATTGGAGAATAAACATAAACTTTGAACCTGTGGGTGTCTGTCCCAAACTCCATTCACTGTTTACTAACTACATCTCAAGACAATCTAAAAATAAACTTTAAAAAATGAAAACCTTAAGAGGTCAACCTAGTGGCATAGTGGTTAAGTTCGCACACTCTGCTTCAGCGGCCTGGGGTTCGTGGGTTCGCATCCTGGGCGCAGACCTGCACACTGATAGTCAAACCATGCTGTGGTGGCATCCCACACATAAAATAGAAGACTGACACAGATGTTAGCTCAGCAACAATCTTCCTCAAGCAAAAAGAGGAAGATTGGCAATAGACATTAGCTCTGTTCCAATGCTCTTCACAAAAAAAAAAAAACAGAAAAGAACAAAAAAAAAAGAGAAAACTTTAAAAGCACAGCTTGAATGACCCACTTTGGAAAGAGAGATGAGGTTTAGTCCCATCGCCAGCCTTAGAGGATCAGTCCCACTAGGTTGTCCAGACATCCAAGGTGGCCAAGGCTCTCTTACCAACACGAAGCTGAACGTAATGAGAAAGGAAAGCAACTTGACATTTTTTTTTGTCTTTTTAGGAACAAGGAAGTTGGGAAATATATCCACTTTAACTTCTTTGTACTCACCTTTCCCTTCAATCCTTGTGGCCAACTTGACAAAAGTTTATCTTTGGCTGTTTGCACCCCTGAAAATAATCGTACTACTGTAGTAGCATGGGGTCTCAAGTACCACATTTTGGTAGTGAAAGAAAGAAAGACAAAAGGAAGGAAGGAAGGAAGAAAGAAGGGGAGAAAGAAGGAAAGAAGGAAGGGAGGAGGGAGAGAGGGGCAGAAAGATAATACAAGGACAAAAAGTCCTTTCAATGTGAGAAGTGGAATTAGCAAAGACTGTCTTATGCTGCCACCATCTACTCATTATAAAGCATACAGATTCCGTAAAGATTCAGATTATTGGGAAGTTTTCTTATTTGACAAAGTTTGAAGGTTTTTATTCATTTTGCCATTGTAAATGCTGAGTACATCTATTTACATATGTGTGTGTACATATACATACATAGTACATATGTATAAAGTAAACTAACAACATATAACATCATACATTTTATCAAGATCATACAGGGAACTGAAATGGATCTTTTAGAAAAGTGATGTCTAACCTTCATTTCCAAATCGTTACTTTTTGAAGCTGGCAAAGACCTTAGGAAGCCTTGGAAAATCCCCCTCTGGAGGCAGCAGTGATTGTTTCTATGGCATCTGACTAGCGGCCACCTTCCCTCAAGAATCTAGGGGCAGGAAGTGAGTTATGTTTGGAGGTAAAACAAAACATTATAAAACAGCTCCAATTATTGGAAAGAATATGCTTGCTCCATACTGTATGTCTCCCTAAAATTTCCACCCCTGGATTTTGGCCCCAGAAAAACAAGGAAGATGCACCCTCTTTTTTTCAACAAGACAATACTTCTTAAGCTTTTTCTTCTTTGGTTAAAAAAAAAAATCACTGTCTCTGTTCCTTCTCTATTTCCTGAGATAAATTTTGGGAACCTTAACCTATTTTAGTGTTCTCAATAGAGAGGCATTATGGTTATAATAAGATTTTTACAAGTCACTAAGAGGAGAGGCATCACAGCAAGAGATTGTACTGAAACAAATATTCAGGGCAAGGGATCAGGAGCTCCACACACATCTCCGGACTCCCTCTGTAGCCAGCTAATAAGAAAGTAGTGACCTTTCACTCAACTTACCATCTTTTACACTCTGCCTTATTTTAAAACATTCTGTTCTCTTTATCTATGAGCGAGACATATTTCTTATAGAAGAATTTAAAAATGTTGATAAGAAACAGTGAAAAAAAGGACTGTATTAATAAAGAAGGAATATATAGATATTTTAGGGTATAGCTTGAGTTCTATATTGGTATATTTTATGTTTTGTCTTATAAAACTGGGTCACATGAAACATGTTTCTAAAACTTTTTTGAAAGGATGCATATTTTTCACCTATGACACCAATTCTGCACTATCACACAGCTTCCCTTTATCAGGATTACTTACTTGACTTGCAAGATGCAAGCAGATAATGGATAGGCTGGGCTAGAGAAAGACAATATTGAAGGGTGTGGTAAATAGATTTTGATCACCTTATCCTCCTGATTCACAATGTGTTTTTATAATGTTTCAACATATTCTCTCTCCTCTGTCTCTCTGTGTCTGTCTCTGTCTCTGTCTCTTTCTCTCTCTTGTGCATCTACAGATTAAATGCAGTCATGGGTCATTTAACAACGGGGCTACATTCTGTTCTGAAGAATGCATTGTTAACTGATTTTGTCATTGTGTGAGCGTCATATGTGTACTTACACAAACCTAGATGGTATCGTCTACTACACACATAGGCTATATGATACTAATTTTTCTGGGACTACCATCGTATATGCGGTCCGTTGTTGATCAAAGCATTGTTATGCAGTACATGACTATAGTTTAATCATTGAAGTCATCTTCCTTCATGGATTGTTGTATTCGTTTGGTTAGAAAGTTGTTCATTTAAGAGAGCATTAATAAAAGTTCAAGTGAAAAAGTTGTTTAAAAACTTTGGGTTGTTTCTGTGTTAAATCTGACTTAAATCCATTCTTCTCAAAACAGGTTGCAATTCTTCTATAACTATTTCTTAGTTGTAAAAAAGAAATAAACTATGCAGGAAAATTCTCGTAATTTTGAGGATGGCTTACTCTGACCTTAGCAGGCCTTTCCCAAAGATCAACCTTTCCAAGATGAGGGGGGCAATAGCTGACTGAGGAGAGAAATAATAAACAAAATAAATCAGTACATTATACAGCATATTAAAAGTTATAAGTGCTGAAGAGAGAAAAAGCAATTAGAAAATAGGGATTTGAGGGTGAGGTAGTTTGCAAATTTGTATAGAGTGGTTGTGAAAGTGTCTTTAAGAAGGTGATTGAGCAAAAACTTGCATGTTGAGAAGGTGTTAGTTTTGTGAATACTGGAGGAAGAGCATTCTAGGCAGAGGAAAGTACAAGCGCAAAGGCCTTGATGCATTAGCAAGGTTGACACACTTGCCCCAGGAACAGCAGGTTCTAGTGGCAGAAGCGGGATAAGCCAAAGGCCGAGTAGCAGGGGAGGTATCCAGAAACGTTCCCGGACACCAGATATTGCAGAACATAGTAGACCATTGGAAGGAATTTGGTTTTATTCCGAGTAACATGGGAACCTATTTCAGCATTTTGAGCTGAAGAGTAACACTACCTAACTGCTGTTTTCAAAGGCTCTGACCACTGTGTTAAAGGACAACAAGGATTGAAGACCTCATTCCAATTAAGAAGCTTTTCTAATAATCCAGATGAGAGCTGATAGTGGCTTAGAACAAGAGCATAGCAATGGACATGGCACAAAGTGGCTGGAATCTGGATATACTTTAAAGATAGAACCAACAAGATACCTGATGGACTGGATGCAGAGTTGAAGTAAAAGGAGGTGTGTGGACTGAGCAGAGAGGACAAGCAAGAGAGCTGAGCCTCTTCTGGCTCAACTACTCTCTTCTGATTCGTACATAAATCTTGATCATTTGTTAACTGAGGAGGCAAGCTTTAAAATCTAACACAAAGCACAAAAATCACAGAATATCAAAAAAAGAGTGGAACATAGAAATTACATGTGCCCCTTTATTTTACAGATATAGAATCTAAAACTCAGACGGGCGAATGCAATTCCCCTGAATCCTTTGTGCTCCTTTCACTGCATAGAAAAACGTAAACTTTTGCTAACTAGAGCATGCACACAGTCAGATACACAGATCATAAGTGTATAGTTAGGTGACATCACAACACGCTCATGGTCATGTAATCAGCACCCAGAGGTGAATACCAATAGTACTTCAGAAGTCCCCACATCCTGCCACCTGGTGACTATATTCCCTCCAAAGTAATAGCCGCTGTCTCCAGTCTTCTAAAACTGTAAATCTTGACTGTTTTTTAATCCAAAAAAATGAAATCATATGGTACATCTCTTCATTCAGAATTATTTTCATGAGATTCATGTGTGTTGTAGAAGGTGCTTGCAGGCATTTATTTTTGTTATAACAGCCTGCTTCCATAAATATAAAATTTATTAATCCAGTTTACTGTTAACAGAAATTTTGAGTTGTTCTCTGCCTTTTTTTCTTGGTTATTATGCTTAGTGCTGCTGTAAATATTTTTGTACATGTTTGGTAAACTATTTTATCCTCTACTTGGAGTTATATGGCATTACCAATTATAGCTTCACCTCTCGTCCAATAGCTCAGTTGCTTCGCAAATCGTTATTTTTTGATGATTTGGCTTTAACATGTGATTCCCCAGGAAATTAGCTATCAGCTACATTTTATGAAAACAAAAATTTGCGTATCTCTCAAAGACGTGATTTCTGCCAACTTTCTTGTTCTTACAGATTCTTTAAAACGTGGCAGACTGCTGTTCTTCCCTAAGGATAATTGGCAGCTGAAGAGCATTAAGAAAGACACAAGTCCCATAATGAGTGATTTAGCTATTCTGGCTTGGCTATAAATTTAAAAACACGGGGAGAGTGAATACTATTATTCCAAAGGGAGAGTTTGGTTAGAAATAACAGGAATAATATGGTAATAAAATCATATAATAATAACAATAATAATTCAAGCTATAATTTATGGAGGTAGGTAGCATAGCATGGTGGTTAATAGAATGGGAGCTGGACCCAAACTGCTTGGTTAGAATCTCAGCTCTGCCACTTCCTAGCCATATGAACCTGTTCTGCCTCAGTTTTATCATCTGCGAGATAGGAAGAATAATAGTACCTGTTTCAGAAAGAGTTGATTGAATGAGGTAACATGTGAAGCACAGAGAACTATATTTGAAATATACTAAGTATTACACATCTATTAAGAATTACTCTTATTATTTTTGAGCATGTACATAGATTATTTCTAATTCTTTTTACCATCTCTCAAGATAGCTATAACTATCCCTAAACTTACATAAAGTATCTTTTTTTCTTATCTCATATTTAATTTTCTACTCTTCTGTGCTTATTGTGGCTTCTTTTTTTAAAAAAATATATATATATATTTTGCCTTTTGAGTGCCTTTCTTTACTGGGCAGTTCCATTTGTCTTGTCTAAGTGCATCAAGGGCAAATCTATGTGAAATTTTCTTATAGCCCATTTTACAGATTCAGTTATGGAAGCGCACATATGTTAAATAACTTACCCAAGGCTTTACAGCTAATTAAGTCATCAAATTGGTGTCTTTTTGCTTAAAAAGACCCAGTGGTCTTTTGCTTTTTCTTGCTACCCACTGTGGCTTAATGAAAAACTTAAGTCTTTAGTGGGTCTGACTGTTATGAGCTACTTTTAATATGCTGAGTTAATTGAATATTGATCTTCTGGATCCTCATTTCTAGACTACAACACTTATAAGCCTTGCGCAAATTGTCCCCAGACCAAATTTTGATTCCTCATTTTGATGATCTTGAAACATCATAACTAGTAGAGAAAAACGCAAAAATAAAATCAAAGAAATGGCATGAACATTTCTGTGTTTTCTGTGCAGAAATTTTAAGCTATATTGAAGCTCATTTCAGTTAAAATTTAAAAGCAGTTGGTAGTAAATTAAGAGGTCCAGTTTTAGTAAAGATAAAGTGAGATGCCAATGTTTCTCCCACTAAATGTAGACAAGAATCTGGACAAAATGCGTCGAGAAACTCTCTGAGGACTCTGAAAAGTAAATGATAGCAGAAAGACTGGGGTCAAAAATGAGAGTTTTCAACTATTACTGAACTGGCAGTTAAGTTTCCTTTTTTCCTTTGAATTTTTCTAGCCTGGATTCAAAGATAACAAGATATTTAGAGTGTGCACCAAAAATGGACAGAAAGAATTTTAAAAGAATGTCTTTGTTTCTGGTACAAGTAGTGGGACAAGGAACCTTCATGGGGCAGACATAACAGGAGAAAGCCCACAATTTTCTTTTGTTGTTTCTTTCTGCTAACCTGGCCCCTAAGTAGTCTCACAGTAGCACTGAAGCAGTAGCAACTGGGAAGATAAGTAAAATTCCACCGGAGGAGAAACTGTGGTCTCAAAAGTGTTGGGGACTCCCAATTGTTTTCTTTTTCTCTTAACTTCTGTTTTCTTGGCACTAAGGACAGACTTAGTCACAGAAAGTTCATGACAGAATAGGGAGATTAAGGTCTGATTTTGTTGTCAGATGATCAGAACAAGGACCCCCCAGTACAAGAAAGTTTCAGGGAGATCACAGAAGGGAGACACCTCAAGAAAATGATCCCCAAAATTGTGTCTGAACTTATCCCAAATCTATGTATTCATGAATCTATGCAGCATACCAAGTACTTTGAGAACTGAAATAAAGCAACAACCACCTCTCAGTTCTTAGACTGACCATTGAATGGAGTGCATGGAAAAGATCTGAACAGAACTGCAAAGGCTCTTAAGACTGACTTGACGTTGGAATCATAGCCCTCAGGTCTGTAAGAACATGGTTGCTGAACATAACATGGTCAATTGCCTGCTGAAACATAAAGATCAACTTTGTCAATATGACTCTGAGGCTCATAACATAATATCAAAAATGCGCAGACACAAGCCATAACTCTCAACATATGATGGGGCAAGAAATCTCGACATCTGGCAAAGAGAAAAAAATGAATTGGTGTCACTCTGAGATGACATAGGTGTTGGAATTATCAAATAAATATTTTGAAGAAGTTGTCATTAACATGATACAAGGAGTAAGTCTGAATATTTTTGAAGCATCTGAAAAGATAGAAGATCTCAGAAGAAAAGATAGAAAATATTTTAAAAAAAGGAAAATTTACAAACAAAAAACACAATAACAAATTTTGAAAAAAAATGATCAGATGGGCTCAATAGCAGATGGAGATAACAGAGAAAAGAATTTACAAATTTGAAAATCCATCAATATAAATTATCTAATACAAAAAACAAAGGGGAAAAGAGAATGAAAAAAATTTACAGAGCCTGAGGGACCTGTGAGATAGAACCGAAGACCCAACATTCATGCTCTCAGAATCCCAGAAGGAGGGACTGTAAACATGGCAAAGGAAAAAAAATGATTAAAAGAATAACACCTGAAAAGCTTTAACAAAATAAATTAATTAATAAATGCAAAATTTCAGTGAACACAAACAGAATAAATCAAAAATATTCATGCTCAGACACATCATCATAAAATGACCAAAAATTTAATAAAAAGAAAGATTAAAAAAATATTGAAAGTAAGTAGAAAAAACAAAGCATCACTTATAGGGGAACAGAAATTCAAGTGATTGTGTATTTCTCAAAAAAAAAAAAAAAGCCAAGGAGTGTAGAAAACAGTGAGACAACATTTCTACAGTGGTGAAAGTAAAGAATTGTGAACTCAGAATCTATATCCATCAAAAATATCTTTAAAGAATAAAAGTAGAATAAAGAAATTCTTAGATGAGAGAAAACTGATAAAATTTGTCAGGAGCAGACCTGCTCCAAAAGAAATTCTTTCAGATAGAAGGGAATTTATACCAGATGGAAACTTGTAAGCTTCAAACTGAAGGAAGAGAAACAGAAATGTTAAATAAATGGTTAATACAAAAAAACTAGGTTTCTCCTTTTAAGTTTTTAAAAAATATATATGGCAATTGAAAACAAAAATTATAACATTACCTGACAAAGTTTTCAATAAATATAGACACAATATAAACAACAATTACAACCTAAAGAGAGGAGGATACAAGACCTCAGTGGTGGTAAGGTTTCTACATTTCACTTCAAGTAATAAAATACTAATCCTGAGTAGTCTGTGAAACATTATGTATGTATATTATAATCTCAAGTGCAACGACTAAAAAAGCATACAAAAAGATGAAGTAAAAAACATAATAATTAAATTAAAAAGGAATGTTAAATAATATTAAAATAATACAAAATAAGACATAAATGGAAATCAGGGGAACAAAAACAAAGAAAACAAATAATGACACTATACACTTAATCTAAATATATCAAGTATTGTGTTAAATATAGGTGGTCTAAACATCAAATAAAATGTCAGAATGGATGAAAAACAAACGATGAAACTATATACTGTCTCCAAAAATGCACTCTAAATACAATAAAAGTGAAAGGATAGAAAATGACATGAAAATGCTAATCAAAAAAATGGAAGTGATGGGAGACAACTCTCCCTGTATCCTGCATCTCTGCACATCTTGCAAGCTAGGCACTGACTGACATTTGTTCCAAGCAATCTTTTCGGGAACTTTTCTTTAGTGAATGGCCCTGGAAGACAGACACAGTATCTTACTCTGGATCAAAAGGCAGACATATTACAGCCCAGTTTCAAAGATGTGGGGGCCCTAAGCTCAGACTTCCTCACCTACTTACCACTAGGCATGAGTCATAGGCCCCTCTTCATGTTTTCCTCTGGGAAATGGAGCTTAGGAACTTGATGTGAAAATGCTAAGAGGTTGAATAGTGCTATTTATGTGAGATATAAATTGTCCTTTGTCTCTGACTCAAGATTTTTGTGTCCTCCATTAACATCCATGGACCTGTAGAGTAGACCTGTGAGTAGAGTAAAATCTCAGCCTCTCACAGATCTTGAAATGGAGTGGTCATATTAGGATCAAACAGAGTATACTTTACAGCAAAGAAAATTACCACCAATTTTACAGAAGGACAAAGTCTTAATTCACCAAGAGAACATACAGGTCTTAAATGACTAGACAGAAAATAACAGAGCCTCAAAATACATGAGCAAAAACTGATAAAACTAAAAGGGAAAATGGACAAATCTATAGGTGTAGTTGGAGACATCCATATTCTTTTCTCTTTAGTAGATAGAACAAGTGGATAAACTATCAGAAGGATACATATGAACTGAAAAACATTCTCAACTAAACGGCGTCTAACTGACATTCATAGAACATGCCATATAATAGTGGCAAGATACAAATTATTTTCAAGTATACAGAAAACTTTCACAAAGATAAATTATATCCTGGGTTATAAAACTACCCTTAATAAATTTAAAGATTTAAAATCATGTTTCAAGTATATTGCTTGATTATAATAAAATTAGGCTAATGATCAATAACAGGAAGAAATACAAAACATTTCCAAATATTCGGAAATTAAACAACACACTTCTCAGTAATCTATCAGTCAAAGACGAATAGCTGGGAGGAGGATGTGACCACAAAACGCAGCATGAGAGAGTTTTTTGGAAGATGGAACTCTTCTGTATCCCAACTGAGGGAGTAGTTACACTAATCAATACCTATGGTAAAACTCATGGAACTACACAACAAAAAAGAGAATCAATTTCGTTGTACATAAATTTACAAATTTATAATGAAAATGTCAAAAAAACACAAAACTAAATTTTTCTAGACAAAGAAGCAAAAATATATCCATTACTGAAAAATTTATTTTTAGCTAGCAGCCAAACCATCTTGTGGGGAATTTTGAGTCTCTTTAGAGCGCGGTATAAAGGTGTCAACCTACTGGAGGTTGCCCAAGGAACAGTTCTTCCAGTGTATAATGCAGCTTCACGGGGTGATAAGAAGGCCTGAAGGCCTAACACAAACTTTTCGGAAAAAGGCAACGCTAATCGTAAAGAGCTTGGTGCATGGGATACCCCGTGAAAGTACCCACAATTCTCTCTGCCAAGACCTTGTTTATGTGTAAAATAATAAGAATGAAGGTTCTGGAGAAAAGAGACTACACTACTTACCAGCTTATGATCCTGCATATAAAATCCCTGAGCCTTAGCCGCTTCATTTTAAAAAGGGGCCAATAGTAGTAACTATCTCACTGAGCTGTAGTAAAGAGAAAATTAAGTCTATGTAAAGTGCTGAGAACAGAACCTAAAACATAGTAAGAACTCAATTCATGTTAGCTATAATGGAAAGCTGAATAATGCCCTATCCAATACACCCACATCCTAATCTCCAGTACCTGAGAATGTGCTACCGTACGTGGCAAAAGGGACTTTGCAGATGCAATTAAGTTAAGGGTCTTGAGAGTATCCTGAATTATCCAGGTGGACCCAATGTAATGAAAAGGGTCTTTCCATGTAAGTCAAAGAGGGAGGCACGAGGGTCAGCGTCAGATTCAGCGAGTTTGGAAGATGCTATGCTGTCGACTTGACAAGGAAGGAAGAGGCCAGAGCAAAGGAATGCAGGTGGCCTCTAGAAGCCGGAAATGACAAGGAAATGGGATTCCCCCTGGAGCCTCCGCAAGGAGCACAGCCCCTTTGACACCTTGGTTTTAGCCGATTGAGATCCATTTGAGACTTCTGAATGTCAGAACTGTGAAATAATAAATTAGTGTTGTTTTAAGCCACTGTTTGTGGTAATTTGTTGCAGCATCAATAGGAAACTCATAAAATTACTTGAAGCAAATAAGTTTTTCCAGTTTTATTCCAACTTATAAAACTTCTTTTCTAACACTTTATAAAAACTCTTTCAAATTCTCTATTTTTCTTACACAGAATGGATGTTTAGAGACCATCCATAAATGCACCCTGTGTGGTGGATAGAAACTCAGACTTGAAATTGGCCACACCTGAATTAAAATCCCAACCCAAACATTTACTAGCCCTGTACCTTGGATGTGTTACCTGACTTTCTGTGCCTGTTTCCTCATAACCACTACAAGGATTAAATTATTGCCTGCCTATAATGTTGTTGTGAAAGTAAGTGAGATATTGTCACAAATCACTTAGCACTGAATCTGGCTCTTAATTAGTGGTCATTGATGAGAATTACTAATATCAGTAGTTATCCAACATCCTCAGTTTCCAGATGAGAAAACTGAAGCTCAGAGAAGGCAAAAGACTTGACCGAGTCACACAGCCAGTTCCTAGCATATGCAAGACTAGAATGCACATCTTTTTGCTTTAAGACAACGGCAAGCTCCTCCTGGAGTTGACTCCTTCTGAATATCTTTAACTTATTTTATTTTTCTTCTAGGAAACTTTGAGGAGGTAAGCAGAGGTTTAGACTAGAGGACTATGGATCCTAAACGTCTTCTTGTAGAAATCCTTATTCTGGGCTCTCAGCGAAAATTCAAATTACCTTTTTCCAATCTCCTTTACCATATGATAAAGCATTCTTTTCTAGGTGTCCTTTTTAAATCTCAATTAAAAATCATCTACAGCTAAACTTGTCTCTTTTACACTTCTGAAATAAAGGTCTCCTATTTCCTTCCTCTTCAAATGTCTCCTTCTGAAGTAAAATGAGTCAAATGTCAAATAACGACATAATAACCCCCAGGTATCCAACTGTACTTTCTTAGACCTTGTCACTTACGAGGCGATGGAATGAACAGGGAGCCCCAGGATTCACTGCCGCTTGCCACCTGGTGGACATGCGCTCTCACTGCAAAATAATTTTAAATCTGTTTTTAAAAGCATCTCTGATCAATAACCTTAGCTCCTTTGTTGTTTTCTCCGAGGGAGCAGAGATCTACTGATAGGAGGGCAGTTTTAAGTGTACTGCATTATCCTCACTTTGAAAGAAAAAACGATCTATATTCAGTTAGCAATTAGTTGCCTAGCAGTTACAATGTGTTAGGTGTTCTCGAAGAGAGACCCTAACTACCACCTAATAGATCACTGTCACTGAAACCTGCATTTCTCATGACCTTAAGTGGCAATGTTGCCTGTTGTTTATTATTTTCAAAAACTGTCTCATATCCTCCAGTGGAGTCATACCCTTCAGGGTCTATATATTTCAATTTCCTTAAACAGACACAAACAGGTCCTTCTGGACCTACCTCCTCTTTTTGCCTCCATCCTCATCTTTGATTATTTTCTCATAGTCCATTACATGCATCCTTCCCTCTAGCCATCCTATGTAATTTGTAACTACCTGCTATGAATTGAATGTTTGTGTTCCCCCAAAATTCATGTGTTGAAATCTAATCCCCAGTGTGATGGTATTTGAAAATGGGGCCTTTGGGACATAATTAGGTCATGAGAGTGAAGCCATGGTGATAGAATTAGTACCATTACAAGAAGGGACAGACATGAGAGTGCTTGCTCTCTCTCCCTTGCGTTCTCTCTGCCATGTGAGGACACAGCAACGTGGCTGTCTGTGAGACAGGAAGAGGGCTCTCACCAGGAACTGAACCAGCCAGCACCTTCATCTTGGACTTCCAAGCTTCCAGAACTGTGAAAAATACATGTCTCTTTTTTAAGCCACCAGACTGTGGCATGTTGTTACAGTTGCCCCAGCTCACTGAGACAACCTCTGGATGTGCCATGCTCTCTTGTGCTTCCTTTCCTTTGCACATGCCATGTCCTCTTCATGGAACTCCCTTCCCCCTACTTTTTTAAATGTCATATTTTATTTAGCCCAATATATCCTCCAACATGTAATCAATAGACCAAAAAAATTAATGAGACACTTTATATTTGCTTTTTAAAACTGTTTTCAAAACTTGCATATATTTTACACTTACAGAACATTCCAATTTAATTAAAAATTTGCTTTCTCAGTCTTATCAGCCACATTTCAAATGTCCAAAAGCCACATGTGGGTAGAGGCTACCAAATTGGACACCACATCTCTATAGGATCCTGGACAGATTCACCTTGTCACAGTCATCTCTTAAACAAAGATGGTAGCATTGTCATAAAGAAATTGGCAATATTGGTTTCAGTGTCAAAAGAACAATCTTATTCAATTTAAGCATTTATGGGTAACCTGGTGGACTGAGGGACCCCCAGAGATGAGACAGTACTTTTTCCTCCTTAAACCCCTCACATTTATGTATAGCTATTTTCTATGAATTTTTCCACTTAGCTCCAAATTTTATTTTAGTAGGGGAAACAGAAAGCAGCCCTTGATCTCACAATCTGGTCTGGAAAGCCTGCCGAGGCCTCCGCACTATCATATGTTATTGCTGGATTCAGTGGCTCTGTGCTCTAATGGCCTGTTTGCATGTCAGTCTGTCCCAATTGATGCTGTGCTCCTTGAGGCACAGACTAGACTTTCCTTTTCTGCATTCCCAGTGCCATGGTCATTCCTGGTACAGAGTTGTGCTAATCACCATTTGTTGAATGAATACACATCTCTTTTAATAGGCCTAAGTTAGGTACCAGTCACTAAAAAGTACCCGACTGGATATGATTTGAGTTCAAATCGCTGGGGAGAAAATACTTCTGCCTTGCCCCCATCTGAAACTCTATCTTACTCCATCTATCATATTCATTGAGGATATACTTTTGAGATTTCACTTGATAATATAGCTTCCAGGCATTTTTGCCACATCTCATTAAAATTCCAACCTCTTTGGGATGGAGAGTTTTTCAAGACATTAGTTATTGGTAAATGTGCTTATCAACAGTGATAGCCTGCTGAAAGTAAGGTCCTTTGGGAACAAAACACCATGGGAAGGAGGGACTAGAATGTCTTGGAGAAAACAGGATATACAAATACAAGCAAATGTAGGAAAGTAATAAAAACAAGTATTTCTAATATCGCAACTTTGCCCATCAATAGATCTACCTCCTGCTCAAAGACTTAAAATGAATATTTTGTTAAAATACAGACATTGATTCAGTTAGATCTGAATTCAAATCCAACTTCTTCCATTCTCAACTCTGTGACTAATGGACAGTTACTTATACTCTCTGAGCTTCATCTTTCATAACAGAAAAAGGGGTCACAATGTAAATCTTGTTTGGGTCCTTAGGGGTGTGATACAGACATGTTGCATGCCTTACCTGATGCTGGGGTCACATAGTAGGAGCTCAATAAATGGTACAATATAAATCCCTTCTGCCCTGTGTTCAAGGACGTCCATGATGTGTCTGCAATCTATCCAATATTTTGTCCGACTTCTTGCCGACAACAGATGCCAACATCTATTCCTTGTGTCTGCTCTACACATTTGACCACTGTAACTTTCCATGTGCCATTTCCATGTAAAAGTGTTGATCAAATCACTTTCAAGCTTCCCAAGTAACACAAGATCACGAGTGGATTTTTGAGAAAGCATTTGAGTTGGGTGTTCACTGTGTTTTGGGGTAAAGAAACAAGAACATTTCCTTATTGTTTAGACTTGAAAACTATTTACTTGGCCAACTAAAATGTCTGCCTAAATCAATGCACAGGAAGTCTAGTGTATTTCACACTTATTGGGTGTCCTCTATGTACAAGGTTAACAGCTGCTTTGTCTATCATTTACCACTACAGTGAGGGAAGTTAACAGTTCAGAGTTATACTGTTTTTCTACAATATCTTTCAATCTCACCTGATTTAAACTCTGAATACACTTAAACAGTATGTGCAGCCTCAGCACAGGGATATATCTATTGCCCAAAAGAGGTAGACTGTATTCCAAGAAACTCTGACATCAACTCACAGGAAAGCACTGTCTCAGAGGCTGAATTACACCAGCCAGATGTAAGGCTGAAGCCCAGAGATCCTGCACGGGCCTTGATTTGTATTAAGAAATCTACGTGGAGTTCAGTTTGACCTGAGCTTGAGCCCAGAGCTCATAATATCCTGTTCCACCTCAAAATCAAATACAAGCTAATCAAAGATTATTTAGGGCCTGCACTATGTGCACTTGCTCGGGAGGCATGATGGGGATGTAGTTAAGTCTAATAACGTGTCTGCCAAGCTGCCTCCGTTTCACAACACAACTAAAAAAGGCAGCTCCATGCACAACATCTATTTAGCCCCATTTGGGATATTCACCTCCTTGGAGTTGTCTACTACAATCATCCTTCTAGCAGGATAGCCATGTGGTAAAGCAGAGACATTCTTTTCCATCATCAGTTATATTAATTAAATCAATAGTCTACTAGCAAATCGTTTTTCCTAACTTCTACAGGATTTAGTTAACACTGCCATTGGAAAAAATACATTTTAGGATGTACTAAAAGAAATTGCCAGCTTCTGAGTCAATCTTTTGATGAGTTTAAGAATGCTTTACAAATAGATAAGACAACTGAGGAAATCATCATTTGGAGCTACATAATCTCTCTCTCTCCCAGAATTTGCTGAGTTTATACAGAAATATAAAGAAATTTATTTCCCAAATTCCAACACACAGGCTATGTACACACACACTCGCATACAGGCATGCTCACATACATACATACATATACTCACACATATACACAGAAACGTACATGAATCTTACATGTAGGGTATTATGGTGATATTAGATTCATCTTTAGAAACCATCCTGAATCGCCCAGGTGGACTAAGTATCTGTGTGTTCTATTGCTTCCCTAGTGTTCTATGCCTTCTTCTGTCAAAAACAAGACATAATACCTAAATAATTGTTTATTTTAATGTAAATCTATATAGACACTTACTTTTTGAGAACACAGCTGTGTTTTATTCATCTGAAGTCTCCCTCAGCAAATCATGCTGAATTTGGCATATAGATTGTGCTCAAGAAATATAAGTTAAATTTAAGTAAAAAAATACTCTCAAAGTTGAATAAATGTTAGCGAAATTAACTACTCATAAAATTCTGGGGACAAGGTAATCAGTGTGGAATGGTATTAGGAAGGTTACATGAAGGAGGTGAGAATAGCTTGGCTCTTAATAGATTTGTGAGGAATTTGTAATTATCCATTTTAAGTTTAAAAGGCCTTTTCAGTTTCCTTTTTAATTCTTAATTCACCCATTCGTTTCAGACATATATATTAAGTTTCTTTTCTGTCCCACATTTCATAATGAATCCTGAGGTTAAAGCAACGAATAAGGGAGGCTCTTGAGGACAGGAATATGTCCTCAAGGAGCATACAATCTAACAATTGTATCCGACAGACAATGCCCTATTAATTTAAATGAATTCCTATTAAAAAAAATGAAGAAGAGAAAGTATTGTGTTCAGCTGATAGGTGAGAACACTGGGGCTCAGGATGATTAATAAATTACATATTTAAAAGGAGTCAATCTGGTATTTAAACCCGAGAGGGTCCCACCCTGAAGCTGTTTGTCTTGTCTACTGCACAAAATAGTCTTCAACAAACTGGAAGTTGTGGGTAGGTAAAGGGAGCTGTACCGAACGGTGAGAGGAACATGCCCTTTCTATATTAGGGTGCATAATAGCAAAGACCGATTTGGTTTCAGGTATGATACATTAGGGATCTACTTATTGACCATGCTGAGCAGCTGCTCCCCCTCTGAGCAGCCAATTTAGGCGCCAAGGTAGTTAAAAATAGGTTCTCTAGACATTTTCCTTTGCTCTAGCTCCAGGAGCTGACCGCATCACCTCGCCTCACCTCCAATTAGTTCTCAATACAAAAGCACTTTGGCTATCAGCTCTTTCTAGAACCAGGGGAGCTGACTTCAGGCTCAGCCTGAGCATAATTCCAAAAAAAACACCATAAAGGGAATGATGCGGAGTGGAGAACTTGGGCAGGATGGAGAGAGGTTATCTGACAGCATCATCCACAGTTCATTTGCCATTAATAACAAGACAGCCTTCTTTCCTGGGCCTGCTCCAACCTGCTAATAGGTACTCTCTGGGGATGGTCTTATCCCTCCTCCTCCGGCTGAACGGAGCCACTGCAGAGGCATTTATGGATTTGAACTACTGTTTCTAACAACAGGACCCTACAGAGTTCTAACCTCTGGAAGACTCCTCCGTTCATATGGAAAAAATTCTGGCTTCCTGGCCATTCTTCTCTTCTGTGTTCCTCATAATGAGGGCATTGAATATGTCATCTTAGTTCTCTTCTGTTTTCCATTTAAACACTCCCTTTATTAGAGGCACAGGCAATTGATTTAATTAAAAGGTTAGCACCACAGCAATCTAATCTTTACTCCCCACCCTTCTCGTCTGATTTATCTGCGGTTGTAGTATACATTAGAAATCACAGAGAAGAAGAGAGGGATTAAAGTATCGGGCCAGTTTTATAACTGAATCAATCAAAGGACAGCTGGGGAGGGCTTAGTTTAGTGAATAGAACATTGCATTTAGAGCTGAGATTTTACATTTTTAACTCAGCAAGTTTCTCATCACTGCCCCTTCAAGGGCTCAGTTTTCTGATCTGTTAAATGATTAGGGTTTTCCAAACTTGCCTAATGATAAGAATCACAAGAAATACTTGTCAAAAATACAGATTTCCAGGACCCACCTCAGAAAGGACTGACTCTGAATCTTCAGAAAGGAAGAGCTTACCCCATGTGTTGCTAATGGCCAGACAAGCTCAGAACAGTGGGGAAATGGGCCCTGCAGTCTTGTCCAGCTCTGACGTCTGACTGTGATTTGAAGGCACCATTAAGTTTGGATTATAGATAGAAATAAAATCAATGGTTCAGGACTTTTCCAAAACTCCTTCGAAGGTGCTAAAATAAACAGTCAGCATGCTTCACCAGGTCATGGTCAGCCCTAGAAAAATTCAGAAGCCAAAACAAGTTTATTCTATATCTCACCCCAACTCCCCTTTATATGTTCCTGCTCTGACTCTTTTGCTCTCCTCTTGCTCAAGGTCTTCTTTGGCCCAATGCTGGTCTCTGCCTTATGTAGAATGCCCATTATGTCTGCTCCAAGTGCTGGTACCCCATTGTCTCATCTATCTCTCCTTTTCTGTCTCCTACAAAACTATTCTCACTCTGTCTCACTAGACAGTATCTGAGAACCAACTGAAATTAATGTGTTAATAACTTGTTAGGGCATAAATATATATCCTTAGACAGAATATTTGCATTTTAACTAGAGATATCTCCTAAACTTGAAAGAATGATTTTCTACTGGAATTTTGAACATAGCATGTAGTCTGGTGTGGAGATATTTGGGGCCAATGGGTTGCTTCTGACATCCTAAATCACATCATAACATCATGGAAGAAAGTGCATTAATGGGGCTTTATTTTTTGACACTTTGATGTGTATAGAAGATTTACCTTCTAGGCTAAAAATCTGTCTGCCTCATCGACATGAAAAGGAATTTTGAAAATTTAATCAAAAATCCATTTAGCCCTTTCTGATGTTACCAACAAAGTTATTCTTTTCCCCCAGTTAGAAGCATCCCTGCACCTTGGCTTTTACTGACAATGAAGCCTGATTCCCCCAATACAAGTCTAAGAATAAATTAGAACCTTATGAAATATGTGCATCTTTGAAAGATTTAGAAAGGAAATATGATTGTAAGTGTCAAAACCACAGGTAGCTGCATTTGAAAATAATGTAGTGCGCTTTTTTCTATAAAGCTGAATGGACACACTTGATTTTATAAATAATGTTTGCAACATTAAAACCAAATGCCTGAGGATTTTCCTGTGTGCAAAACAAAAAACAATTTGAGGATAATGTTACTGGAAGAGACTAAATTTAAAGGAAAATATTCACCAGTATTCATCTTACTAAGTTCACGTAGAACCTGAACAGGAAGCCCAAGCATGGTTTTTTGGTTCTACAAAGCAATACACAGTGGCTCAGTGCCTAGGTTCTGCACACAGACTTCCTAGACTAGAATGGTGGCCCTGCCACCTTTAAACTGGGAGTCCCTAGCCCAGTGAACTAATTCTCTATGCTTTAATTTACTCATTTATAAAATGAGTATAAAAATATTACTTATTCCATAGGATTTCTGTGAGGAATAAATAAGATCATACATACAACAAGCTTAGAATAGTGTCCTGGCACCTAGTAACCACGTAATGTTAGTAACAAGTTTTATTATTGTTACTCAATAGGCTTCTCATCCAGAGGAGCTATTAACTGGGGACAATCTTTGCAAATCCAAACTCTTGATTCCTGTCTATCACTTTGGTCCAAATCATAAGCAACATCCTTACAACACGCTGAATAATAAAGGATGGCTCAGGGATCCTTTTCACCCCTGAGAACTAGACTTGGCTGGTCTTATCCTGAGCCACCTGCACCAGACTTCCCCTCTCTTCACTCTTCATCCAGGCTGGCAGAATCCTTCCTGATCTTCCCTCACCAGCCTCCTGTAAGACGAAAGGAGAAACCACAGGAGAAAAGCAAAAAACTCTGCCTCCTTGTCCACCAGAGGTTCCACCAATAAGAAGTATGGACAGACATAACCATTGGCGGTACAAATATGACTCTTTTTCTCCATGTGTCCATTTTAATTTACTACCTATCGATTTTAATGTTAGTAAGCTAGTATGTCCCTTAATAAGTCAGTACTATTTAATCAGAGCCAACTTTGTGGCAAGCACTATCCTAGGGACTAAAGATATATTGATGAAAATGACAAATAGGGTTCTCACTCATACTACCCTTATAGTCAAGAGATAAATATGTTTTCCAAAAAAATCCAAATAACTAAATAATTACAAGTATGAAAAGTGCCACAAAAGAAAAGTAGAGGAGGTCTAATGTAGTCAAGGAGGTTGGCAAAAAGATATATAATTGGAAAGATGAATTGCAGTTACACAGAGTAAAATAAAGAGAAAAGACATTCTATTCAGGAGAGGAAATTATTTAAGAAGGCCAGATGAAGAAGGGCATAATAATCAAAAGGCTGCTGCATAAAAGGAATTAAGGATGAAGCAAAAAGAGAGAGAGAAGCAGGGCCAGCTCTTTTTTGGCCTGGTGACTATGTTAAAGATTTGAATATTTTATGACAGCAATGGAAAATCATTGAAACGTTTTTACTAGAGTAATTAAGTATTCAGAATTGTTGTTAAGAGATCACTCTGGCTGAAATACAGAGAAGTTTCTGGTGTGGGGATAAGAAGATACAAGTAGTTTGTTTAAGGGGCTACTTAAGTAGAACATGTAAAATATTATGGTGGGTCAGACTAAAAGGTATAAGAGGACAAGAAAAAACGTTGATAGTTTCTGGAAATATGGAGGGATCAGAATTGATGGGATGTGTATGCGAAAGGGGAGCTAGAAGAAATTCTGGATTGAAAAACTCAATAAAAGGTATTGTTTCCTGCAGTGGGCAACACCAAGGTAAGATAATTCGGACATGCCAGGTTTCAGGGTTCTCTAGGGCATCTAAGTGGAGTTGTCAGGAAAGTGAATATGTAGATCTGGTGCTCAGAGGAATGAATGGTCCTGGCTTAGGATATAAGTTTCAGCATTAAAACCACGGAGGTATAAGAATTCACCTAGTGAAAGAGTGAAGAGTGAAAAAATAAAACAACCTAAAATTGAGCCTTGAGAAACTGAAAATTTTAAATACTCAATAAAAGAAAACAAACTCTACAAAGGAGCTATCAGTGAAGCAGGAGACAATGAATAATGTGTAGAAGCTGCAAGGGAAGAGTGCTTCAAAACAAGATAATGGTAGACTGTGAAATGCTTACAATAGTCCAAGAATGCTGAAAATAGCAGCTTCCACCATCATGAGGTCACTGGTGATCATACCTAGAGCCATTCTGATGGCTTGACGTAGTTGGCATGTGACTGAGAACTAAAGAAACTTAGATAGTAAACCTGGGGAATTTTTCATGTTTTTCTGTGAAGGAAGGAGAAAGAGCACGATAGTTTGATGAATAATTGAGGTCAAGGTAACGCATGTATAATATTGTAAAGATTTGACCTTATTTAAAAACTGAATGAAAAGATCTAGTATAAAGGGAAAAGAAAGAGGTTAATCTATATCTCAGAATTGCTGAGAAAGTAAAATGAACCAGAGAAGAAGTGGAGGCATTGGTTTTAAGTTGGGGAGAAACACATCATCCTCAAATCACACAATTTCCCAGGAGAGGAGAATATACAAATACTTGAAAGTCCTAATAAAAGTGTTTAGATCATTCCTTCCAGGTTTCCTACTCCTGCTTCTACTGTTGTAGGTTAAGTGTGGAGCATATCACTTGTCTTTTTCCTTCATTGGTCTTTGAAACAAGATAATCTGTGTCTAGAACCAATGTGTAAACAACTGCACATCAACCTGAGATCCCAGAGTTTGACTCGGATGCTCTGGCTGGATGTAGTCTGAGGTTTCTTTTTTCACTTACTGAAGATTTGAATGTGTTCTCTTCTGGAAAATAGCAGCAAGAGAAAGAATTTCTGAAAATAACATACTCTATTTCTCCAGCCTTGTACGAGATAATCTCAGTGATAATCAGGATAGACTAGGCCTTTGCTACAAAAACAAACAATTCCCAAAATCTGTGTCTTGCTTTTGTTATTTATCTATTCCATGTTGTAAGGGCAATCATCCAGATTAATGGACGATCCACTGTCTTGTGGCTATGCCATCGAAAACCACAACCAGTTTATGGAGTAGGAAAGAGAGAAAGCTGAAAAGTAGCATTTCAGCTTTTGCATGCTTCAGTTAAGAAGGGAAACCTGTTTTTGGCTCCTGCAGTTCTGGTGCTTAGATTAAGTCACATGGCCCTGCCTAAGTTTGGGGGGCTGGGGAATGTGGAATAACGTGGAAATCTGGGTGAGCACCACTGTCTTTGCCACAATCCACTCTTTTGGTCATGAACACTTCTTTATTCTGTTTTTTCCACACATATGACACACCCTACCCCTCAGCAAGTGAAACAAGCCAAAGTCCCATCCATTCAGGACATTAAGGTCAAAGTCTAGGATCTCAGAATGACATTTTATTGTTTTTTCATTGATTCCAAACGTAACTTGTCTTAGACTAGAGGCCCATGCACCAAAAAGAAAAATCTACATCACTCATACTCGAATAATACTGTGGAACAGAGAGAGAAGATAACCACAATAAGCACCCTTATCTCATTCGGAAAGGGAAAAGAAGAGATAGCCAGCTGGCATAGATCCATAGAAACCTGAACTCACATTGAATGAATATTGTAAAGACCTCCTACTCTGGGTCAGAGAACGTTTTTTGGCTAAACCTGATTCTGTTTCCAAAAACTCAAGGCCCTTGGTTCTTCCCTTTGGAGTATTCTTGCTTTTACATTATCCTTCTTAGATACATCTAAAGTCAGACTATTGAGAAATATCCCCTCTTCCTTGGGAGCTATACAGCTCTTGGAGAAAGCTGAAAGGCCTGAAAGTTGTTCTGAGTCTTAAAGACCTGATAATTTAGCTCATGCTCCCAGTTTCTTAGTAATACAATTCTCTCAAAAAAGTTAGTAGGTTTCTTGTCTATTTAGTATCAATTTGTTTGATGTCAATACCTATGTTTGCTTTCTTATCCCCAAATCCCCCTTCCATTTGAAAGGACTATCTCAACACTCAAGATGTTTATTGAAAATCAATAGCTTTAATGATCATTGCCTGTGTCAGTTAATTGAGTGGAAAAGTTTTACTATGTGGCATAACCTTAATCTCATTTTGCCCTGCTTTGCCCTGCAGCATCTTTATCACTTGAGAAGTTTTAGCAACAGGTATGAATGCCATACCTATCTAATATTTATTGAAAAGCTGAGTTTAAATTAATGTCTGTCTCAAGGATTTCTCAATTTTATTTCCTAGTCTTTAGGATCTCAAAGATATTTGCTTTTCCAATATTGTAAGGCTGAGTCTTTGGAATCATATTCTCTTTCATTTCTGCTTGACACCTGACCAGTTCCTTCCTGAGCTTATGTCTTCCTGTAATACCTCCCCAAATGCACTCTGTAAATATTAGTTCCCCTCTGGTATTTATTAGCTCATATATGGATCATTGAAAATGCCTCTTAACGTCTCTCCTAGAAAGTAATCTCTTCTATTATATTACAGCTTCCATTTTCCTACCAGATTAAGATCTTGAAAGCACAATTCTGACCCCATTTATCTTTTCAAGTATCTTCATAGACAACAATAAGATCATGCATGTGTTGAGTACCCATGCTATGCCAGATATGGTTTCATGTGTTATCTCACATAATCCTTGCAGCAATGTGATAAATAATCACCTCTTTAAACTTCAGCATCTCTGACACAGGGAGTTAAAGCAACTTTTTTCAAGTTAGATAGTATCAACTGTCAGAGCTAGCTTTTTGGATATGGACTGCCTTGATTCCAAGCCATAACATCTCATTTCCTCCTTTTCTTACCCATGAAGGAGTTAAAATGATGGATGCAATCTGTAAATTCTAAGCAATTAAACCAGCTTGAGTCCTGTGAATGGTTCATATTTTGCACACTGCAGATAAGGTTTGTCTGAATTAAAATATCTGAGTCCCAGGCACCTTGGTATCCTTAAGAAGTCACCGCAATTTAACACATGTTCTAGATATATTTAGAATTTTAAATTGTAGACTTTTTTATTTTTTTGCCTAGCTTTTTTTCATTTTCTCCTTAATAGAAATCTGGCAAGAATAAATGTGGGTGAAATGAGGGAAACCTCCTTCAAGTGCAAAAATGACAAGGGCACCACGTATCAAACTACAACTTGTTGACCACATGATCAAAAGATTTAATTTAAGGAACTGGTAGAAATAGCACTTGGATTTTTTTTTTTTTTTTTTTTTTTTTTACACAGCAATCTTGTCTCACTCCTTTTCTCATTTTTTAATTCACACTGATACTTTTAGATTTTTTTTTAACAGGCAATGCTGGTGTTTGGAACACTCAATTCACACTCTCTCTTTTCCAGTTCTTTCACACTTCCAGAAAAACATTACATATGACCGCCATTATATATATATATATATATGTCTTAGATCTTAGTATATCCATCTTGTCCTTTGAATTTTTATCTTTTACTAGCTATATTTGTTAAAAAGAAATAATACAAAATAAAAATAAACAATCGATCTGTGCTCAGTGTGTTAAATGTAGTAGGCACATGCACTATTTATAAATGGAACAATAAAATAATATGATCTATGATTTCCTTAGTGATCACATCATTTAGTCATTCAGCCCCTTTTTGCAAGCAGTGACAATCCATCATTTCAGATTTGTTTAAAAATATTTTTCCTGTTATAAAATATGTAATTATAGATAATGTGGAATATTCACCAAACTAGAAAAATCTCATCACCAAAGACAAATAGCTCCCAATTTATTTTTCATATATTTTACAGAGCTATTCACATATACTATGTATATGATGTATGAATTTTCATAACAATACAAAGAAGTATTTCTAATATCTTTGCAAATGTTGTTAATGTCTATCATATTCTAATCCGTCATGCCTTAATTTACTTAATCAATCTTCTGTGGTTAAGCATTTATCTGATTTTTAAATTATTTTGGGGAAACACAACTGTGCCATGGATATCTTTCTAATGTTATTTCCTTAGATTTGATCCCCCAATTGGGATTGTTGAGTGAATATTTAGTGATGTTTTCATCTCTCAATACACATTATAGATTGTTTTCCAAAATGATGGTACAATTTTAATATTTCAACAGTGAATGACTGGTAGTCATCTCACTCTAGCAAATGCTGGTATTGATTAGAGCAAATAACATCGTTCGTTAATAACTAGTTTGTATTAAACACCTGTTATGTATCTAGCACTTCATTAACTGCTGGTATTTATTAAAGTGCTTTCAGTACAAATCTTTCATTCAGGAAGCCTTGAAAAAAAGGCAGAGAAGCTATTAGTAGATTTTTTTATGGGTGGAGCGTTTGAGGCCAATGACAGTCAAATAAACTGCCTAAGGTCACTCACTGGAGGAGCTCAGACTGTGGGTCGTATCCTGCCGCCCTCAGGCTAGTCCTTCTGCCTCTGTCCCATCCAGCCTTGTCTGAAAGACAAAGCCCTCTGTACACTCATGCAGACAGATTCACACATGCTTATAGCACTGGGACATGTCTATGGCCTCAATTTAGCTAACATTTTTTTCCTGTCAAACACATCAATTATGATGAGTCACACTAAATACTGATATAAAATACTGCTGAGAGCTGAAATACTCTTTTAAATTATTGGGCCAATTCTTCCATTTTATAGAAGGAGGAAACTGAGGAAGGATATGTGACAGATTCATGATCACTCAGGAAAGGGGTTCATTTCATCACTCCTGGTAAACCTAGGGTGTCTGTGAAGGAAGCATAGCACAAACCCACGGCAGAAAGCCAATTGTATTGATTTTCTTAGTTTTCCTCTCTTATATTCTGTCTTCGTCGGCCACACATTGTTATGGTGAGATTCTTCATTGAAAACATGCAATGAAATCTCACTTCTACCTTTCACTTCCCACAAGAGATCATCTAATTTGTAGATTGATCTTATATCATTAACCAGTGACAATTAGAACACTAACATTTTAATTAATTTAGTCATCATCAGTGGTTTTCTTTTGCTCTTCAGTGTCCTTTACTACATTTTGAAATTACCTTTGTAGATCATTAGTGGCTATAACAACACTAAAGAAAATTTTCCTAAAGGAAAACCCCACAATGTGTTCATTCTAGCATGCCTATTTAAATGTTTGCTTATTGTATTATTTGTCCATATGAATATACAAAATATACATATTTTTATTAAATTTCGAACCCACATTGTATGCTATTTTTTCCTTAATATGCCATGTGATTTTTAGTCTACATTTTCTCAATAATTATGATTTGTCATGGTTATGCAATATTCAGTGTGTGTATACATATCAAAAACTTATTTTCCAGCCTGTCATAGTGAATAGGCAGACTATTTATAATCTTTTACTCTTGAAAACTGTGATGAACATCCCTGTGCGTTTTTATGATTCTATATTTAGGAAAACTTCCTTATGATAAGTTCTAAATTTATCACAGTCTCCCTATGGTCACTCTACAAGAGTGACATCACAGGATAACAAACTGTGAGCATTTTGGCAATTCTTGGTGTGTGTATCAGAATTGCCTTCCTAGAGGACAGTGTTATTTTCTTTTATTTTTACGATGATGTCTGAAATTGTGGATCCAGGTTAATCTATTTTACTACAGATTTTCAAGTTGTGAGCTTTCTAGCATGATGAGGAAAGCCAATATGTACCAGCAGAACACAAGCTCCTGTGCTGGGCTATGGTTTAGGGGAAATAGGAGAGCATGTGATTCCTTTCACCATGAGTTCTTAAGGAAGGAAGATGAGCCAGTATTCAATCTCCTTTTTCCAGGTCTAATGGCAAAGTGGAAAAGGATCAGACTAGACTGGAGCTTTAAGTCAGGTCAGAGCTTCAAAAAGATCCATGAGTTTCTCCTTTCCCCACTTTCACTAGACTGATCTCCCAGGCTGGTTGTGACTCAGAAGAGAAGCCATCTCAAACCTTGTGTTTCCCTACCTCTCATACTCTGAGCACAACAAGACTGGTAGATGCCTGATAAGTTTGTGAATGCCTTTACGAACAATACATTCTCTCTTCATGAAGATGCTATAATCTAGAGCAAACCTCATATTTGGTCAATTTGTTCACAAGTATGTGCATAGTCCATTATTCCTGGTAATGGGTTTTGAAGGAGACGTTTCTGTAGATACAATTCCATTCACATAAACCTTTACATTTCTCTATCCAACCTATTTAGAATTCTTTAAATGTGTTAACTATCATGGGACTTTGGGGACAATAAGTGTTTGATTAGTTCTTGTATAAAAGATCAGTTCTTGTATAAAAGACCATGTCCTGAGTCACTTCGTTTCAAAAGAATGTTTTCTGGGGCTGACCTGGTAGCAGAGTGGTTAAAGTTCATGTACTCTGCTTTAGTGGCCTGGGGTTAGCAGGTTCAGATCCGAGGCACGGACATATACACCACTCATTGAGCCGTGCTGTGGCAACATCCCACATACACAGTGGAGGAAGATTGGCACAGATGTTAGCTGAGGGGCAATCTTCCTCAAGCAACAAGAGGAAGATTGATGATAAATGTTATCTCAGGGCCAATCTTCCTCACCAAAAAAGAAAGAAAGAAAGAAAGAATGTTTCATGTGGTTGTAACAAAGAGAAAAGATCAGTAAGTTGTTCTTTAGAGTTTGAAATATCTTCAAAAAGTGACTTGATTGTTTGCAAAATTATTTTCATATTTGGCCAGTATCTCTACTTCTGTTGCTTTGAGAAATTAAGAAGTTAAGGAAAACATGGTTGGAATTACTTTCTCTTTTAAGTAACTTGTTGAACTAGCCAAATATTAGTAGCTCTGTTCTCTTCTAGGCTAAAACTACTGTAAGCACATTTGAAAGTGAGCAAACCAAAAAGGTTATTGCAAATAATTAGAAGTTAAGACACTTTCAAAGTGTTTCTCCTATTTCTGTAAAAAATGCCAATAGAATTTTGGTAGAGATTGAATTGAATCTATAGATTGCTTTGAGTACTATGGCCATTTTAATAATATTAAGTCTTCCAATCCATAAAAACAGGATATCATTATATTTTCCCATGTTTTATTTAACATTTTTACTCAATGTTTTGTGGATTTCAATGGACAAATATTTCATCTCCTTATTTTATTTTATTTTATTCCACATTTTATTCTTTTTGGTGCTATTGTAAATGGGATTGTTTTCCTAATTTCCTTTTCAGATAGTTCATTGTTAGTATATTTACAGGCAACTGATTTTTGTATCTTGATTTTGTATCCTGTAACATTACTGAATTTGTTTTATTAGTTCTAATGGTATTTATTTTGTTTTGTTCTGTTTCTGTGTAATCATTAGTGTTTTCTCTATGTAAGATTACGCCATCTGCAAACAGAGACAATGTTACTTCTTCCTTTCTGATTTGAATGCCTTTTATTTGTTTTTCTTGCCTAATTGCTCTGGCTAGGACTTCCAGTACTGTGTTAAATAGAAGTGAGAAGAGTGAACATCTTTGTCTGTTTCCAGAACTTAGAGGAAAACGATTTTCAGGGTTTTTTTTGGTTTTTTATTGTTGAGTATGATGTTAGCTGTGAGATTTCCTATATGGCCTTTATTATACTGAGGTAATTTCCTTTTATTCTTAAACTATTGAGAGTTTTATCACGAAAGAGTGTTTAATTTTGTCAAATGCTTTTTCTGCCTCTACTTACATGATACGTAAGTTTTAGACTTTATTTTTCTAATGTGATGTATTCCATGAATTGGTTTTTCTGTATTGAATCATCTTTGTAACCCAGGGATAAACCCTGCTTGGTCATGGTGTATGATGCTTTTATTGTGCTGTTGAATTCAGTTTGCTAGTATTTTGTTGAAGATGTTTTTTCATCTATATTCATTAGGGATATTGGGCTGTAGTTTGCCTTTCTTGTGATGTCATTGTTTGGCTTTGGTATCAGGGTAACGCTAGTCTCATAAAATGAGTTTGGAAGTTTTCCCTCCTCTTCAATTTGCTGGAAGAATTTGAGAAAGATTGGTGTTAGTTCTTTAGATGTTTGGTAGAACTCACCAGTGAAGCCATCTTGTCCTGGGCTTTTATTTATGGAGAAGTGTTTAATTACTGATTCAATCTCTGTACTAGCTATAGGTCTGTTTAGACTTTTTGTTGCTTCTTGATTCTGTCTTGGTAGGTAATATGTTTCTAGGACTTTATCCATTTCTTTTTAGGTTATCCAGTTTTTTGGTATATAAATTGTTCATAACGTTCTCTTACGATCCTTATTTTTGTAGCATCAGATTTAATATGTCCTCTTTCATTTCTGATTGTATTTATTTGAGTCTTCTCTCATTTTTCTCAGTCTAGCTAAGGTTTTTTCAATTTTATTTTTCTTTTCAAAAAACCACCTGTAAGTTTTATAGACTTTTTTCTATTGTTTTTCTATTCTCTATTTTGTTTATTCCCACTCTAATCTTTATTATTTCCTTCCTTCTACAATTCAAAAATTCATATGGAAACCAAAAGACCCAAATAGCCAAATCAACTTGAGAAAAAACAAAACTGAAGGCATCACAATTCCTGATTTCAAAAAAGTTACAGTAATTAAAACAGTATGGTACTGGCATAATGACAGACGTATAGACCAATGGAACAGAGTAGAGAGTCCAAAAATAAATCTATGTATATACAGTCATCTGATCTTCGACAAGGGGGGCCAAGATTACACAACGGGGTAAAGATAATTTCTTCAACAAATGGTGTTTGGAAAGCTGGATATCCAAATGCAAAAGAGTTAAATTAGATCCTTATTTTACACCATAAACAAAAATCAACTCAAAATAGATTAAAGACCTAAATGTTAGACCCCAAGAAGAAACTGTCAAACTCCCTGAAGAAAACATACAGGAAAAGCTTCATGTCATTGGCCTTGGCAATGATTTCAGAGATATGACACCAAAAGAACAGCCAGCAAAATCAGAATTAAAGTGGGGATAAATCAAACTACAAATCTTCTGCATAGCAAAGAAAACCAATCAACAGGGTGAAAAGGCTACCCATAGAATGGGAGAAAATATTTGTAAAACACATATCTGATAGGAGGTTAATTTCCAAAATATGTAAGGGATTTCTACAATTTAAAAGCAAAAAATCTAATAACCAAATTTAAAAAAAATGGACTAAAGACTTGAATGTACTTTTCTCCAGTGGAGACATACAAATGGCCAAAAGATATATGAAAAGATGATCAATGTCACTAATCATCAAGGAAATTCAAATCAAACCTACAATGAGATATCTTCACCTCACATTTGTTAGGATGACCGCTATCAAAAAAACCCCAAAGACAATTTGTTGGTGAGAATATAGAGAAATTGGAACTCTTGTGTACTGTTAGTGGAAATATAAAATAGTGCAGCCTCTATGGAAAACAGTATAGAGGTTCCTCAAAAAACTAAAAACAGAACTTCCATATGATCTAGCAATCCCACTTCTGGATATTTATCCAAAACAATTAAAATCAAGAACCTGAAGAAATATTAGCAGTCTTATGTTCATTGCAGCACTATTCAACACAGTCAAGATGTGGGAATAACCTAAATGTCTTTCAACGGATGAATAGATGAAGAAAATGTGATATATACGCACAATGGAACATTATTCAGCCCTAAAAGGAAGGAAATTTTGCGATATGTTACAACATGATGAACTTTGAGACATCATACCAAGTAAAATAAGGCAGTCATAGAAGGACAGTGGAATGGTGGTTACTAGAGCTGGGAAGAGGTGGAAATGGGGAGTTGCTAACCAATGAGCTTTAGGTTTCAATTACGCAAGATGAATAAGTTCTAGAGAGCTGTTGTATAACTTTGTGTCTATAGTTAACAATACTGTGTTGAACACTTAAAATTTTGTTAAGAAGGTAGAGCTTATGTTGAATGTTTTTGCCACAATAAAATAAAATAAAATTTAATAAATTAAAACATATTGTCTCATCTTATATTCTTACATTCTGGTAGTAACGTCTATAGTCTTTTCTAAGCCTAAACATGAAAATGGCCCTCCTTCAGATTAACGTTTTGCTTTCTGCACTCAAGTCTTCTTTCTGACTAAGCTAAAAATATAGACAATATTGACACATTCACTATTTATTCTTCTCATTGTATCTATATGCATCCCAAGCACATAATACTCAATCCAGCTTACTGGAAAAGTTCAAATTTTCCCTAGCATATGGCACACAAACTTATATCCTTGAGCCTTTGCCTTCCCCTGGAATTCCCTCCTTTGCTTCCGTAACAGGTGAACTCTTACTCCTCAGCTCTGGATTCAAAAAATCTCAGTCCTGCTGATTCCCAGGTGAGCAGAGTCCATTTCTTCCTCCCCAGCTTCCCTTAGTTTATTCATCATTTCATACACATTTATTGGATTTGATGTCTGCCTTACCATGCACATGTGGGAACATTTTGAGGACAGGGAAGATGTCTTATTCATCAAAGTTAGTGCAACTATCATAGGACTCAGCACCTCTAGGTGTTCAAAATGTTCTTTGAATGTCTAAATTCCAAATTGTTTGACTCTTCCTGCCTACAGACTAAACCCCACAACAAAAGGTTTAGAACTACATCAATAATAGAGTCCTCAGGTTTCTGATGATACATCAAGAACATTAAACATATTTATGGAAATTGCTCAAAAAAATATATGTAATGCTTTTATCAATGTCTCCTTGATTACTGCTGTGCAGAATTAACCCAAGTGGGTCAAAAAGGGTGTAACTGCATGACATGATTGAGAGTCTTGACCACAGTAGCCCAATAACCTGCATTTCTAAGTCAGTCCAAGTAGAGAATTAAATCAACGTTACCAAAGACTTTAATTTTCTTCTCAGTTACAACACCTTGTTAAGTGATGTTATTATCATCTTCTCCTGTTTTCCTCTAACACATTTGGTCTGGGCTTACTTTATTTTCTGTTTAATAGCAGAACAAATGTCATTATGGAGTTATGCAAATAGTTCAAAGATGGTGAGCTGAAACAAATAAAATCTCCCATATGAAAAGCTTGATCAAAATGAAGTTGGATACATACTTTATTCATACACAGTTTTCCCAAAATCTAATTAAATGCCACCCAATTCTATAAATCTAAAATTGCACAGTGGGAATTCATAGACTCAGGCTGAATCTAGTTTTCATTTTCACCCAATGAAAAATTGCTGGAAAACCAAGATGTGGATTTTGACATCCATTAATCAGGTTTTTTGACAAATAAGAAAAAAAATGAAATAGAAATGCCTTTTTATCCAGAATTCCAGAAATATAGCAAGAACATTCCTAAGAAACCAACTGAAGTGTCTCCATTTTCAGTACAGCTCTAGACAAGTGCTTCCTGGCATTATATAGTAGGATGATTCTTTCCTAAACTAGGAGATAACATCATCCCAAAGGAAGAGAGTTGTGCATTGGGAGGTGGGGATAGAGTTGGTAAATTTGGAGCAATGGGATTTTATTGAGAAGTATTTATCTAGTAAATTTAGCACCAAACTTTTGAATTCCAACATCTATAAATCTGATCTTTCCCAATCTCTAATTATTTTGACAAAAATCGCTGAGCTACAACTTTTTGCTTTTATTCTAAAGTCCTCTTTAAATAAATTGCTTTCCATCTGTCTTTTTCCTGTTATAAATTTTTAAGACAGGCTTTATTATGCCGCTTCCTTTTAGGTTGAAAACAAATTCTCTTTGAGTATGAGGTATTGTCATTTAGATTCTGAAACTTACCATTAATTTTTCAGAAAATAACTCATGGTCTACCAGAAACAAATTGCCAGAAAAATGTCAAACATTTAGTAAATTTGCAATGACCACATTCTAAATGTCTTGTTTCCTCAAGCAATATGATTATCTTTGATAAAGATAATAACTATGATTTTGCTACATCTATGAAGTTTTGCTATGTGACAGCCATTAAATGGTCCCAACTAGAACTTGGTTGAAGTTAAAGTCTCATTTTTAATGGCACAAAATTATGTATACAATAACCATTTAATGAGAACTTCAAGCACTAAGCACTGCATTTTATTTATCTTTGATTTTCACAACCTTGTTATTGGGTGTCATCCCATTATACAGATAAAAATGATTTAAATAATTTGCCCTTTGTATCATATGCCTAAGTGAGATGAAAATTGAATATATACGCAATACTCCGAACACTGAATCCCAAATCCACAAGCTGTTATTTCTTTGAATGAGGTGTTCAAGACACCCAAAGTGAAAACATATGTTTAATGGAGGAGTAACACAGGATCTCACTGTAACTACTAACTTATCTAAGAGCCTGACCTGACTGACATTTGGAGCCAAAGAAGTATAAAATATGAAACTAACAGTCACTCCCCTCCTTAAAAATTAATTAAAAATTCCCCACAATACCTTTTACTCTATCTTACAATAAATATAAGGCCCTTAACGATTTTTGTATAGTCTGACTCTCAACTAAATCACCTTTCCATTTGGAGGCCACTAGTAATTCTGATTGTCTTCCTTCTGGCTATTCTAGTCCCTTCCCCCAAGTATCTTAAACACATCCTCCTCCTCCCATCTCTCTCAGCTTATTAAATAGGTTACTTTCTGTAGGAACCCTTCCTGGCCTCAAGATAGGGTCAAGTTTTCTTTCAGGCATGAGTTCCCAGTGTCTTGGAATTGTTCTACCTAGCATGTAATGCAATCATAATTAGTTGTCACACAGAAGCAAAATATATTAAATTGTGATTGTCAATACAAATATTCCATCACCGATCTATAAACCAAAATTGGGATGAGTTTATTATGAGCCAGATCTTAGAAACTTATAGCCTGGGAGAATCCTTTCACAAAGGAATGAAGCACTACAAAGAAGTGGGGTGTACAGAGTGGTTATATACCATCAAAAAGCATGTCTCACATAGGATTGCAATGTCCCTTTTACAATAGTCACAAGATTGCTTTGGTGGCACAGCATTTCCATGAACACAGCAGGTCGGTGGTCTCGAGGTGGGTGGTCACAGCAGGTCAGCAATCAATCCTTAACCTAGGGAGAGATGCTTGTCTCTAAGGAAATGCCAATGGTGGGGGGAAGTTACATCCTTATCTTTAAGGGCATTGCTCTTATCTTTGGAACATAGTAAATACTTCAAAGCAGATAGACGATGCATGCTTAACAGCCATGTCAGGCCCTTTTGAAAAAACAAGCTCAAGCTGAATTAGTTTTATGCCAAATGTCTTCCTCATATACTCCAATGTATCCTATTGCTTGTCATTTACTTATCATGAGTATTCATGAGCTTTCACTGCTGTTCTCCTTCTCTGCCTGCCCACTTTCTGGACTTTTTCTTATGTTGACCCAGTTGTTGAGTGGGTCAGAGAACTACAGAAATTATAGGGAATGATGGCCATAGAAAAAGAGAGGAGAGAGAGAGAAAGAGAGAGAATAAATTATTAATTAAATGGGGCAAAATGTTTTTAAAAATGCTAAAAGTAAAATATATACAGGAGTTCTTTATACTATTTTGGCAATTTTTCTATAAATTTGAAAGTATACTACAGTAAGTACTAAAATGTAAGCAAGCATGAGAACGTGTAGTCACTACTGAGCAAGAGGAGTTTATTGGAAAATAATCAAAACTGTTCAATAATCTCCAAGAATCAGAGGAATGAGAAACAGTGATATGTTATAGTTTTAGGGGAAATGAAATGGGTAATAATGTGAACATTCAAACTCAACTAATTACGCAGAAATGGTTTTAACCCACTCTAGCACCAACGAATCCACATATCCAGTCTATGTTTTCCAAGACTTGACAGAATATTTTGTTAATCGGTATCTGCAACATCAAATGTTCTTGATAAAAACATTCTGAGTGGATGAATGAACCATATTGTGTCCTCTATTGTATATTACTTCTGTACCTTGTATTCTGCTCTAGTGTTGCACTTAGTAGACTATTTCAGGAGTCAGTGAAGGGTCATCTAGTAAATGATTTAGGCTTTTCAGGTCATATAATTTCTGTGGAAACTTCTCAACTCTACAATCAGAGTGCAAAGGCAACCATAAACAACAGGTAAACAAATTAGTACGGCTATGTTAAAAACATGTTATAAACAAAAAACAAAAAACATATTATAAACAAAAAAACAAAAAATATTATAAACAAAAAACATAAACAAAAAATTTGTATTTCATGTAATTCAGATGTGTCAGAAGATATCATTCTTTGATTCTTTATGATGTGGGGACTGCGAGCCGAGGAGTCGAAAGAAAGCTTTCTTGGACTCTCAAGGTCTGGCAGTAGTGCTCTTTTATTTAGAGAATAGTGTGGAATAGCATGGGGACGGGACCCAATGGGCAGTCAGAGCTCTGCTGCCGCCGCCTGGGGACAGGGCCCATGGGCAGTCACAGCTGCTGCTGCCGCCTCATGGGGAGGGGACCCATGGGCAGTCAGAGCTGCTGCTGCAATGTGTTGAGGGTTAGAGCTAAATTTATAAGGCATGGGTACATGACTCATTTTTACTGGAAAAAGAAAAGATGATGTAAAAAGTCATTAAATGGTTTCAGTGCAGATGGGGTCTGGTTATTGTGTGGTCGTATAACTTTAGATATGAATCTGGTCATATAGATTGGCATGTAGGCCAGGATGCCCTGGGCTTCTCTCTCTGGGGCAGCCTCAATCCACACCATAAAATCCATCAGGTCATATAGATCGGCATGTAGGCCAAGTCACCTTGGGCTTCTCTACCTAGGGAGGCCTTGATCCACATCATTTGCAGTCATTAAAAAATGTAAAAACCATTCATAGCTTGTGTGCTGTTCAAAAACAAGCAGTGGGGTCCAGCACCGTGGCCAAGTGGTTAAGTTCGCGCACTCCACTTTGGTGGCCCAGGGTTTCACCAGTTCAGATCCTGGGCCCAGACATGGTACTGCTCATCAGGCCACGCTGAGGTGGCATCCCACATGCCACAAGTAGAAGGACCGACAACTAGAATGTTCAAACATGTACTGGGGGGAGTCGGGGAGAAAAAGTAGAAAAAATAAAAAAAGATTGGCAACAGTTGTTAGCTGAGATGCCAATCTTTAAAAAAAAAAAAAAAAAGCAGCAGGATATATTTGACCTATGGGGCAAGGTTTGTCAACTCCTTGTCCATATCATTTTTGGGTCTTTTTTGCTTGTAGACCAATCCCCTTTCTTAAATTGTATGAGGCTTCTGAGCAAGTACTATCCGTGGACCTCTTGCATCTAGTTATACTTTGGCAGATTTACAATAGGATCCCAAGTAGAGAAATCTCGTGTGAATTGAATCAAGACACATTCCACTTCAACGAATTCACATAACTAACTCTTATGCAAACTTCCTTATTTTAACAATTTTGGATGGAAAATTTCTTGTCATATTTGCATATTATTTTGACCTTTAAAATAATTTCTTTCATGCTAAAACAAAGGAAAAAGTGTATTTGCCATATAGCAAGTTTCCCTGATTTTTGAAGGCGTTTTGTCTTCAATACTGTGCCATGATCCCTCAAAACCACAGATTATAGCTAATTAAACTAGGATCTCCAGTGCCTCACAAAGAACTAACACAGAGAAGGTACTTGGCAAATAGTTATTGAAATGATTTTTAAAGAAAACGAAAATAAAAATGGGGCTATATGGAAAAATATCTAATCAAAGTGTCTGCATCATTATAGATATACAAACATGAAAATATTTTTTTTTTCTAAATTGTATAGCTTCAAGTGATTAAAAAACTCCAAGCTTTCCATTGGAAGAGATAGCTGGCATATTTTTTAATAAAAATAAGAATAATTAAGATAATGGATTTTATTATGGAATATGTTGTATTATAAACTTTTATTATTCTTGGTCTTGCAGGATTTCTTAATAGGCGTAATATCAGAATTGTAAGGAAAAATTGAAAATAAATCATCAACAGATTGGTTTTTCTGTTTCCTTACCTTCTCTTTCATCGTCTCTCCACCTTCCCCCAAATGAATGATAGCTCAGCAACCTATGAAGTTTCCTACACTGCTGCTCCAAATCTGCTCAGTTTTTTCCTTCCTACTAGTCAACACACCCCCTGCTGGCTCTAGGCTAACATTCATCCCACCTTATTAAAAATGCCAAAAAGAAGCAAATTATAAATGTTTTTCACAGTATTTTCTATGCTGCTTTAAATGCAAAGTGATAAAAGGACAGAAATGCTAGGGATTAGGTTACATAATGAAATAATCCTTTGAAATCAGTTCTTTCTCCTTCCAGATAATTTATTTTCTGAAAAACACACCTTTGAAAAATGTTAAAATTTTGTATAGGAGTTTTCCTCTGGTGGTGGTTATCGCAGATCTGATGTTCAGATGTCAGCCTGACTTATTGAAAGACCAGGTGTGCACCTGCGGCTGGACAGACTCCCGGTGCTCTTCATTAATTACAACAGAGGGCTGGCTGTAGAGAAGGCTGTTCCCCGAGAGACAGAAGCAGGGCAACAGTAACCCTAAAGAGAAGTTACTTTAGTAGAAATCAAATTATTGTCAGTCATATTTGAGCTCAGATGAGCAGGTTAAACACACACACAAGATTTAGTATATTTATTTTGTTTCTGAGCATTGACAATGGCACGATAAGCCAAGATTCTGGAATCAGAACCTCTGTACTTCTACTTAGTAGCTTTGTGCTTTGGGCAATGCTATCTAAATTTCACGAGTCTCAGAATCCATAGCCGCCAAATATAGCTCCTAATACTTTCCTCAGAATTTTGCTGTGAATTCTAAAAGAAAAAACAAAGTCAAAAAGCCAATTGCAGGTTGATATTTAATAAATGTTCCATATTCCCCTAAAGAACCTAACTAGCAGTGGCTTAAACAATACAGACATTTATTGATTCAGTAGAAGTAAATCAATATTGTAATTAAGACCCACAAAATGTCTATCTTTGCTTTTTGCACGGTCACTGTCCTATCCATCTCCTCATGTTTCCAAGTTGGCTACTGTAGTTACAAACCTCATGAGATACTGGCCATGTGATGAGGAAACTACAGGGACAACCAGATTTTTATTCATACTCTTTTCCCTTTTCCCAGAGAAGAAAATCTCTCCTTCTCCTTGAGTCTTAACCATCAGAACTTGGCCACCAGGCAAGCACAAGATAATCACTCTCAAAAGGCAATGTAATTGATGTGGTAGGCTGAGTCAAATAATGATTCCTTCACCAGTCTGTTTTGCAATCAAGGAAGAAGTTGGAAACGGCTGTAGATCAAGAAATCAATAATTTCTGCCACTTTGATGTACTTGAGAAACAGATTTAGTTGTTTCCCTCCTACGAGCATTCATTACTTAGGTTTGTATATGTTATCTCCCCACCTAGAAATTGTCAGGAGTCTAAAAGGCTTGAAGACAGGACTAGATCATCTCATCTATGGCACTTATTTAACTAAAAATAAATGATGCAAGTCTAGGCACATTAGTGTTGCTCAATAAATTAATGATGGTTGATTGAATTATTGTGGTACCTTTAAGTAATGAATTATGCATATTTCCCACAGAATGGGTAATCTTTTTAGATATTTGCTTGTATTTTTGCTCCAGGGATGAATTGACAGATGAAATGTATGAGTAATCCAGTGGTTAGGGGCTGAATAAATTGTCCTCTTTGGGTTAGGACACAATGTTTATAACTTGTGTCTATATAACAAAAATATTTTTACACATATGATTTTATTCACTATGCAAAAATACCTAAGCCAAGAATTATGACAATTTACAGGTGTGGCAACTAAATCTTAAAGAAATCGAATTATATACTCAAGGTCTCATGCCTAGTAAGCTGCAAAGTCAAGGCTAATACTCAAGGTTTCTGATTCTAAACTCAGAACCCTTTCCATTAAACTACTCCAAAACGATTTCTCCTGAAACATGATATATATCACAGATGATTTCTTAATGATTGTAGGCAAGACTTCCCTCAGAGAGAGTCAGAAATCAGTGGAGAAGAGAGATCCTTTTTTGACGTGTTTCTGGATGTGGCTTGGCCAGGTTTGTACAAATATATAGCTACTTTGGAGAGTGAACTCCTCCAAAAAAATAAACGCAAATATTTGAGAAATATATGGCTAGGAGAACGAACTATAAAGATATTATCCTAAACTGCATTCCACTGATCTTCCATATAATTGACATCTTGATTTCCAAGGTAAATAAGAATAAATGCCCTCGATGAAGACCCTGAATTCTGGGGCAATGAGTGAATGGTGGTGAAGATGGTGGGTGAGTGACTTCTAAAAATGTTGACAAGGTCTTTTCATATCTAATGTTATTCATGCATCAAATATTTCTTAAAAGCCTGCATGTATGCTGAAGACTCAAAGTTAAATACTAATTGATAAATTACTCTTGAGAAACTACTCGGAGTTAGAACAACCTCAGAAGAAACATCACACAATAGCCAAGAAAGAGGTGTTAGCTGAAGCTGGACTTGAATGATGAGTGAAAATTAGCCAGTTGGGAAGGAGATGTCCATAGCAGGAAGAAAGAGCAGTATGTGTAAACAGCATGGCATATTACCAGCTGAGAAACATGCATTTCCGGTAAAAGTATTCAAGGAGTTGTGTTATTTGCAGCAAATAGATGACAGAAGATGTCAAGGATGAGTACTGTGGTCACAAGGTTGAGTCTGAGGTAGATCTAGGAGAGAAACAGTGGAGAGAGGCTCAAGAAAATTTTTCTGAACATCTGGCTGAAGTCCACTCGCCTTAGAAAAGTTCACTCTGCTGCAAAAGTAGAGTTCTGCCTTCATTTCTCTAAGATTTGACTTTCCTGTTAAGGCAAATACATCTGACCTAACCTGACTTGAACAACAAGCTGCGTGGCCCAGGGTGACTGAAACCCCTCTACCCACCAAGAGACAAAGAACTACTGAAAGTTCTCCTTCCCAGACGAAGCAATCTTCGTCAGCTTCAAAACTCTGACAGCACTTATTATCTGGGCCTTTTGGTACTTAATTACATGCTAACTTGTATTGTTATCTTAACTTTTTAATATGTTTACATCATACTTTCCCAAATCATTTTTTAGCTCCATGATAGCAGGAATCTCTTTTCCATTCCCTCTACACTAAAGGTGTAGCATATTACTGGCCACATACTATAAAGAGGGAAAAGAAAAAAAGAAGAAAATGAAAACTTTTTAAAAAAGGAGAAAGGATGAAAGAAAAAAATAATTAAATTAACTTTCTTCCCATCAATATTTTTTAAAACTCTATTTTGAATATATTGGTGGCAAGTCATCCTTTAACCCTTGCCACAATCCATGAAATGCGAAGTTGAAATGATCCAAAAGTACCGATACTCAAAACAGAGGACCCTACTGTGACCAATGCAGACGCTCCTCCCATACATACCAAGTACCCACATGTCACAGTGACTTTTACCTATTAGCTTTCTAAAGATAAAGGAAGTAGGATGGGAAGCTTTCATTTTCCTATGGGTTGGACCAATTAATTCTGTGACATTTAACATGTCAATATCTGTCTCCACCTAGGATCCCATCTATAAAACGGAGAGGACCAAACATACCTTCTGTACACCTCACAGGAGGATTACAAAATCAATGAGGCAACCCACTTGTTGAATATTTGAAGGCTGGGATGCCAGGTGATGAACGGTTCTTTTCCTTCTGCTCTATTAAGGGGAAAGAAGTGAGGATACTCAGGGGAAAATCAAAGGGACCTGATAACGCAATCTTGTCCACTTCATTCCTTTTTTAAGATCTCAGATATAACTCTGTCTTGAGAATATGTTCAGATTTATCATTTTAAAATGTAGACATTTAAGGATTTCATTTACCCATTTTTTCCTATTCTCTCTTAGCAATCAATCTGCTCTATCTATGAAGAATTTTTAAGCCTCTTCGAAACAAGGTGCTCTGCAAATATGAGTTATCTGTCTAGATCAACCAGCATGTGGGAAAAGGGAGATTATTCAGATTCTACTCCATTATTTGAAAGGCGGATTTATCAGACTAAAAGGTGTACAAAAGAATTTCAATAGGTAAATATCAACCTGGTGGAAAACAGTTTTAAAAGTGATTAATACTCTACAGCTAATAAAAACTTGCTGGCAAAATGCCCCCAGAAGATGGCATTGTTTACACTATCGTCTAAGAGGAACAGCTGTTTACCCCTTGCTACAGTCAGAGCTGCAGTATTCCTACTGAAGTGTTAACAAATCTTAGACAAATGTCTCTTGTTTAAGGTTCAAAGTTGCTCGGAGAACAGGTGTGTAGGAGAGAGAGAAAAAGAGCTACAACTGTAAATAGGACTTTAAATTAGGTGTAATTTATATACTATATACTAGGTCTGCATATGGACATCTAAACACAGTGTGCCAATATTTGCCTATAACCTGAAGATTATTCACATTTTGGGGGCTTCATGTAACAAATTTCCCTGATTGCCCCCTTTTTTTTTATGCTGAGGATCATTGGCCCTGAGCTAACATCTGTGCCAATCTTCCTCTTTTTGCTTGAGGAAAATTGACCCTGAGCTGACATCTGTGCCAATCTTCCTCTATTTTGACGTGGGACACCACCACAGTGTGGCAACCGCCGAGTGGTGTAGGTTGTTGGAGCACGCTGAACTAAACCATTAGGCCACAGGGCCGGCCCCCCGATTTTCTTTTAATATGTATTCCAAGCACATTTTACTGACACAGATAGATTCATTTTAAGTCACTCTGTCAGAAAATAAAGCCAGCATCTTCCATAAGTTTTAAAATATTTTACTTGACCAAATAATTTTTGGAGAAGTGTAGAAGGTGGGATGACATAGTGGAACATTAAACTCAGTGACTAAAGACCTGTGCTCTCTGCTATCATTTTCCCATTTGTAAAAAGAGAGGTCTGGGGCTAGCCCCGTGGTCTGGTGGTTAAGTTCAGCACACTCTGCTTTGGTGGCCCCAGTTCCGTTCCCAGGTGTGAATCTACACTACTTGTCAGTAGCCATGCTGTGGCAGCGACTCACATACTAAAAAGAGGAAGATTGGCACAAATGTTAGCACAGGGTGAATCTTCCTCAGCGAAAAAAAAGAGAGAGGGCTTGAAGTGTGGGTAAGGATGTGGAGCTAGGGAAAACCTCACACACTGCTGGTGGGAGAGGGGAACGAAATGGCAACATCATGTTATAGAGAAACTGCAATAACTACTACAGCAGAAGGTAAGCATTTCCTATGATTCAGAAATTGTATTCCTAAGCACATATTTGAAAAAAATCTAAGAGATAGGTACCAGGCTGTATAGTTTTATTGAGGAAAAAAACCTGGAAATAATCTGTAGATTCATAAACAGAAGAATTAATGAATAAATTATGGCATATTTATAAAGTGAAACACGATACAGCAGTTAAAATGAAAGAATTAGGACTACATGTATCCAAATGCATAAATTCCAAAAATATAAACTTGAGTAAGTTTCAAGGTGCAAAATGAAGCAGTATGATACCATTTACATACTGGTTAAAGACAGAGCAATATATATATATATTGTTTAGAGGTATAAATATGTGTCGAAAAAGTATAAAAACACGATGTACAGGAATGAAAAAGAAGAATTTACTTCTATATGGTGGGAGATGAATGGGATAAGGCAAGAATGCAAAAGGGCCTTAATCATATTTGTAATATTTTATTTATTTTTTTTTAAGTCTAAAAGTTAAGGAACATACAAACTGTATAATGGTTCATATTTTTTCTGGACTCTCTAGTGTGATTAAACTAGATGCACAGGTGTTTTTCAACCTGGGATCCTGAATGGCCAGGGATTGGGTGGCAGCCCCTGGGGCCCCCAGCAGCAGAAGGCGGCAAGTCCGAGCAGCCGCACTTTGAACCGCAGCCCCCTCCTCACTCAGGCCCCCGCCGACAGCGCAGCTTCTTAGATCACCTCCGCTTTGCTGTACGGTGATTCACCATCCCTCGGCAGGACCTGTGCTCCCACAGCTCAAGCCTGTGCTGGAGAGTCTTCCAGTTGTCTAAGAATCTAGTAACTAACATCATTATTTTCAGTTAGAAGCTTAGAGACAAGACAGCCATTTACTTACAAGTGTGAGAACCTTCAGAATTCTTTCTCTCTAATAATATTACAGTGTCACCAACCCAATTGCCATTCAACTATTTTTCAGTATTCCAATGATGTGAGTCCACCTCTAAGCAAAACCACAAAGTTAACCTCAGGATTCATGCAGAAGCTACTTGAAACTCAGCTCAACCTGTTGTAGCTATGCAGCTGGCAGCTGAAGACCAAGAGTTGTCAGGAATCTAGAGTGTAAAATACATCTGCATATTTGCTACTGCTGGGGGGAGGGGCAAGGAAAGGGGGACATCAACTTGCTCTGAAGTGACGCTACCCCTAACTGGATTGTACACTTCACACAGGAGAAATCATTATGCTCCCTCATTTTGTTAAGGTTTGACAGCTTTCAATAAAAAAAAAATAATAATAATAAGTTGATTTACAGCAAGGCAGGAGAGTCCCCAGATGTAAACTAGAAGCCAACGACAGAAACAGGGTTTCTAACGGGGAACGTCTAGGAAGAAACCAAAACTACTCTTTTTCTCTCTTTTCAAATTTAAATCCCTCCAACGGAGCCCTCAGATCTCGAATCGTAGGAGCCACCAGGACCCCCACCCCGACTCTCATCATTGCCACACCCCATTTGTCTCTCAGGCGCCAGCGAACGACCTGGGCTCCAGCACCGAAAGCACCCAGCGCCTCGCAGTACCTGCCCAAAGCTACGTGCCAACAGCGAGGAAGGAAACGTAGACGTGGTCGCCGGTGAAAAGATGAGCGGTGGGAGTAGGGTGCCGGGTAGGAGATGCAAGGGAGAGGACACAATGTTAAAACCCTACATCAGAAATCCCAATAGTATCAATATCCATAGCCTTCTATACTACGGAACAAACAGGGGAAATTAAACAGCATAATTCAAGTCGTCCTTTTCCTCTCAAAAAAGAAAAAGAAAAAAAGCTGTTCGTTAGCTCGTGTCGAAGCTTTCCAGGGGAAATTCCCTCTTGCTAATGCGTTCTGTCTTCCAACTCCTTTTACGATCCGTTCAGCAGCGTTATTCGAAAATCTGCTTTAAATTTCAGTACCTTTACTCATTCCCTAAATGGGGGAGGAGGAAGGAAGACACAGACAGACATTTCCTCCCCCTCTCGCGATCCCCTTCCCTCCCAGGTAGCCAAGGCGCAGCGCGGCGGAGGGGAAAGGCGCCGAGGGGGCGCAGACCCGCCCAGGCCGCGCTGGCGGGAGGAGTGGGGCGGGCCTGGCGGGGGCGGCGCCCGCGCCCCGGCGCCTATAAGGAGCTGTCCGCCGCCCCGAGCCGATTCCAGCTCCAGCGGCCGACCAGGTGGATTCGGCTGTCCGCCGAGCTTGGCGCCTGTTCTTGCAATCGGGCTTGGATTTGCACCTTTAAGGAGGGGGAAGAGGAGGAAGAGGAGGGCGAGGAAGGCGAGGAGAGCAAGCGGCAGTTGCGGGGACTGTCGCTTCGGCCGTAGCTCTGGAGAACAGCCCGCTACGGTTTCGGTAGAGCGTCTGGGCACGGGATGGAGTGAAGCAGCGAGTGCCTCTCCGAGGGGGGGTGGGAGGGGGCCAGGCGGCGCAGAGGAGAAAGAGAGAGAGCGAGAAGGAAGCCGCCACTGGCGCCTGCAAATTTGGGATTCGATTGGGAGGGACCGCTTACCCGGGGGAAATGGATTCTGTACCACGGCTGACCAGCGTTTTCACTTTGCTGTTCTCCGGCTTGTGGCATTTAGGATTAACAGCGACAAATTGTGAGTACCAGGAGCTGGGGGCGGGTAGCTGAGGTGGGAAATGCTAGCTAGCATTTGGAAAGACGCTCAACTGTCCAAACGTGTTCAATTGTGTCTGCTCTGAGCAGAGGAAAAGGAAAAAAATACTGATTGGTGTGGTTCCATCACTCTAACCATCCCAAAAGTTAGCAGAGCTCGGATGAGCCAGCGCCGCTGGATTTCCTGCCCTTCTCCCCGAATCGCAAAGTTGGGGGGAGAAGAGAAGGTTCTCTTCCCTGAGCCTCCTGCCAGCTTGGCGTTCTGTGCCTACCTGATTTCTGCGAGGGCTCTTCCCGAGAAGGGACCCCGGTTCAGATCGTGTGCACGGGGGCTGAGCTTCCAGGGAAAGAAATGCTCCCAGCCACTGCGCTCAGTGACAGCGGCTCACTTCTGAATGCGGCTGCCTCGGATTTGCAGTATGCTCAGTGCTTCACAATACATGGCTTTCAGCTTTCTCCTAGGCAGAAGGCTCCAGTTCGGGTATCTTGCAACCAATGGGCATCGGTTTAACAGGACTGGGAGTTTTGGCCTAAGAGTCATGGCCCTTGTAGTCAAACCACAAGATCAATGGCTGCCCCTGTTATAGGAGGAAGAGATTTGATGCACACTCCACCCCCAAAATCTTTGTGCGAAAGAACACATAATGAGTATGCACTAAGTGTACACTTTGTCGTCCAGGCTCTAACCTCGGCAAGCGCAGGGCATTTAATTTAATAGGCAGGAAGGCTGGACGCCTGGGGATCTGCCACCTGCACTGTGTATTTAAAGAACCCAGTTCGTCGAACTTGAATAAATCGCTAGAGCCATCAGAGGTTCAAGCTCACTTGCTCAGCTGCCTCTCTAGGCAGAGAAAGGCAAGTTTTTCCAGCTCTGGAAACTCTTAAATGAGAAAGAATGCCATTAAGCCATCTGTGTTATTTCCAAAGATGGTTTATCAAGGCTCCTCAAGTTTCTGGGCTTGCTCTCCTATCTGCTAACTCCACCACCAACCTCAGAAATATTTAACCATATTGGAACAGTTTTGATACTATTTTTTGTAATCTGAACCATCACTGCTAGAAAAAGGTAGGAAGACTACTTATTGGCTATGAGTTCCTCTATCTCGCTCCCCACTCTCTCAGGTCCAAGAGTACCCTGAGTAAGAGATATACAACCCAGGGGAGACGATTAGACAAATGTTATTTACTGAAAATGGTCCAAAACAGAGCCAATGTTTCTATCTGTGATTGGAAGTTCTGGAGATCCAGAATGTATCGTTAGCAGTAATGCTTTATAAAGATTTTATTAAAGTTTGTATTCTAAAGGCATGCTGAAAAGGTCAACCGTTCTAAAAGGGAGTAGCCACAGGGCCTTAGTGGAGAAATTATTTCAGAGAATAGAACAGGACAAGTTAAAATCTGATATTTCTCCTCTTCTCCTCCTCCCCCTCCGCCCCTCCTCCTTCTTATTCTTCTTTTAAGTGAAATTGTTCCCATGGTGCTTTAGAAAAACATCTAAGTGGATTAGTAGGAGGAAGTTGGGCATGGTGCTGAGCTGGTCTCTCCCACCTCCTAGAACACTAGAGGTCAGTGTTGTCCTAATGATACAAAGGTGGGGCTGCCAAATAGCTGTGTTTGTCATTCAGCACATTTACGTATCTGAAAATAGTGAATATTTTGAAGATCCATAAGGTGGGGTGAGGAATGAGGGTGAAATAGATAGAACATACTCTACAGGAATGTGATTTGCGCCTTCTCATGTAGCACCTTTTCTTAAGAGTAAGGAAAAAAATAAATTGTAGAATGGCATTTTCTGTAAATTAATTGAATTATGGTTGATATGTTATAATAATGCTCATAAAACTGAAATGACATGGATTTAAGGCTCGTGCTTATCATTACTGGTACAGCAATAAAACTAATTCTGAACATTTAAAGTGAAACTTTGTGACAATGAGCTTTAGTCTTTCATCAGTGACAGTTTAATTTCCCTATATCCAGTCAGCATTTCAACTGAATGCAGGCTGCTGGCTAAATATTTTGGGGTCAATGTTCTTAAGGAATAATGGTAAATGTTTTTAGTATGCTGAGCAAAATGTGTTAATTCAGTGAACAACAAGATAGCAGCAAAAATTACTTCTGAACTCAGTACATCTTGGTGGTTTTCAGAATCTGTGATACAGAGCCTCTAAGAAAAAACAGTAACATTCCCAGGTTCTTCCAGACTTCCATTGTCCACGCAATTTACCCATTAAATATAGGGCTTTGATTTATCATTTATCTACAATCCATTAACATTTACATGAATATGCTAAGCAAGAGAAATCTCCCTTCAAATAGTCGATTTGTATAAGTTGGTAGATTATTTGGAGACTGTTTTTCAAGATTAATCTTTCTATATTTTGAAATAACATTTTATATCATTTGTGACAGGAGCCTTGAAAATGTGTTATTTACGCAAGATGCTCCATGGTATCTAGGTATAACTGTGAACTTTGTTCAAGTAAAACAACTTTTAATTGTTTCCATTCTTCTAATAATACTTTGTTGTTGTTATTGTCATCTGTAGGATGTTTGCGTGTGTGTGTGTGTGTGTGTGTATGTGTATGTGTTTAATTTTCTCATAATCTGACCAAAATTTGGGCATTTATCTGCGAGGGAAAAATAAATGCTTACCCAATTATAGAATTTTTAATTTTCTAATTAAAATTAAAATTAAGTCAGGTTAGAAGGCCAGCTGGAGTATACATATTATGAATCTGTGCAGAGAACGTAATTACCGACAAGTAATAAAAACCCTGGAAATTCCCCCATTCCGGATTTTCAGGATATTAAATAGCTACAACACTTCCTTTGAGTTTACGCTGAGGGAATTAGTTAATTTCAAACGTAGCTATGATAGGCCAGTGTTAAATGAAAAACCATTTTACATGTAATACCAACTCCTTTGACACAAGAGGAAACGATGTGACTTGGTAGTTGGTTAAAATGAAACCAGGAGTTTGAAATGCTGAGGAGTACTAGCCCTAGTTATGCCACAGCGAAGATGTCAAATGCCTGTCAGGTTATGCAACCTTCCTATGCTCCCAGGCTTGGGTATAAAACAGCAATTGAGATATGGATCTACTCCCAAACAGAACAGCAGTTCAATATTTTACTGAGGAGATCCTTCAGTATTAGGTATGTTGAAAGGCTACTATAATGGGAGAACTTCCATTCAAAAGATAGGAGGAATGCATGGAACACTTATAGGGTCACAATTCACTTTATTTTTAACAATAATAGGGTGCTACATGATTATGAAGAACTTGGATTTTGACCAATAAGTCTCTGAATGATCTCCAATCATCTTATCTGTTTGTTGTTACTTATTAGGTTCACCCAGATAATAGTGAGAAATCAAAAACTCTTTATTCTAGCCCTTTCATCAAGGCAGAGCTTCATCTAAAATATACAATATATCAACCATGTTCATAAAGATCTTCAGATAAAGAGATGCACTATACTTTGACTTATCTGAAGTTTATGCACAAACCCAATCAATAGGTAACATTATAAATAAACAAAGATCAGGCTGATTTTTGCAGCAGGAGAGTATTTGTGGTATACTTTGTTTGGCATTCACAGTCAGTAGAAGTGAAGGAAGCACTATAATGCTCATTTGGAAGAGTCCTAAAGATTTTCCCATGGTTAAATGGGCTTATCTTTGACAATCCACATGAAGTCTCTTCCCTTTCCCTTCACAAAGCCCCTATCTCCAAACTAGATTCATATTTCCACAATTGGAAAATGTAAATGAAAAACTAGACTAGCAGTTTCCCCACAAGGGTTTAGAACTATGAGAAAATTAGTTTCCATAAGAATACCCTCACTCCCCGCTCCTTATTCTCATTCTAATACATGACCATCCTCTAAATTATAGGGGGTTTTCCCTGCTCTTCTTCCCAACTGCCTTGCCTTTCTTAAGTGGGAATCAATTTTCCTTTACTACATTGCTTTACTTTTCAGTGCCCACTTGTTATGAAAAACAGTAATATGATATTGTTTGAAATGTTCCTAAAACCTTTAATTGGTGATCTAAAACCCATTAGCTTATATGCCAGAAGTCTGCTGAAATATGGCTTACATATACAAAGCTAATTATCCTTGCCATATAGGGAGGTGAGGAAAGGGTCTAGTTACCTGAAAGGCCAGAATACAACAGTCATTCATTCAATAGGACTTTGTTTTAAAGCTTCAGTGTACTTGTTTGGAGCCAATAATGACATTTTTAATTCATAAGGAAAGCTGTCTTCATTCATCAAAACTCTGACACTTTCTGGCTGGTGTCCTTGTAAAGGTTATTGACTTATCCTCATGATATTGGTGTATTAAATGCAGGAGTTTGATCAAATGATTATTAAGGTCTTATCTGGTCCTATCTAGTCCTAATGTATTTTTGTCTTTGCTGCTGTTGCCTACTGGTTTTTCCATTTGGATCCTTCTGAAATGATTGTACTCAAAATTGTTAAGCAATTATATTTAGAATAACAATATAATAGGGTTTTAATTCCTACTAACTGCTCTGCACTTTGTATCTCTCACTTCATATACTGCGTCCACATAATTTGGCAAGGCAGCACAGCTAGGTAGACTTTATTAAATCTACTTTACAGATGAGTAAATTTAAGGTTAATAGAAGTTGATAATTTTCCCAGGATCATAAAGCTAAGCAATGAAAAAAATCAGAAATTAGACCTATGTCTATCTTCTCTGAAGACCAGACTCTTTGCATGATATGCAATTAATTCCCATGCATTCACTTAGGGTCTGCGTGTGAGCATCTGTGGAAAGTTGCCTTGGGATCCCTATGGTTAGTCTTTGTAGCACTCTCCTTAGCAAAGGGCATGGAGCAGCAGTTTCCACCAGAGCCAACTTTGGAGTCATACCTTAAAGAAAAACAAACAACCAAACATTTGGAATTTAGATATGAAGCAAGATGCCAAACATCACAATAGTCAAAGATAAGAGGCCTCATATCTGGATGAGCACCAGATGCTTTATTTAACTTAAAACTTGATAAGGAAAAGGCAGAGCCTTGATGAAGACTTGTGACCACACACAACACACACATGCACACACACATAAGAATACAGTGAAATGTACCTCTGTTGGCATCATGTCTTATATGTTTATAGATGTCAGACCAAGCATATTAAGTAAGTAGCAGGTAGGAGCTCCTTTTCCCAGCACAGGGCTTGTCCTGATCTGGTTCTGCCTGATACTGTAAATTTCATCCCCACCACTCCTCCTACATCCCCTAATTTCCAACTTTATAGAGCTCCTTCACACTCCACAAACAAGCCATGCTGTCTCATATCTCCTTGCATTTATTTGCATATGCTGTCTTCTGGGTCTAGAAAACCCCTTCCTATTTTTGTCTTCTCTCACTTTCTCCCAACTCCACACACATACACACACACACGTGCACGCGCACGCCCACACACACACGCAGTTTCCCCAGGCTGGATCAAGTGCTCCTATATATTACTATTATATTTTCATAGCACTCCTTGTAATTCTTCTCTCCCCAAGTAGATGCAAAGTTCCCATATTTTATTTGAATGTCTATATTCAATACCTAAACCTTGAGTAAGAGAATAAATGAATAGTTTCTGAATGAGAATTTTCATTTCTAAAGTAAAATTCTTCTATGGTCCTGCTGCTATAGTCTTTTTAACTTTATTTGCTTTATGCTTATTTTTTGAACTAACAAATATTATTATGGTTTTGGAAATGCCAGGATGTTAGCATGTGGGCTGTTAAGTGAAAGAGTGGAAGTTCGTACCATTCAATTGGATATGGGAGCTGGAGAATGGGCTCCTGCACTTACAGAAGCTTGCATGTTTTCATGACATCATTGCTGACATGATCTTATTTATGTCAAGTGGCCATTTGTTCCTAAAAGAGAAAGCCTCTCCATCCATCTGACCTCAAAGTCCAACTTTGAGCTAATTTTATTAACTTGCTTTTGCAATTTTAGTGACCATTTCCTAGATAGTCTGAAAATATACAAATATATTGCTGTAAAAATCCTTCTTCATGATCTAGGGTTTACTATAAAACGGAAAAGTTTGGATTCTGTTTGAATAGGAAATTACTGGGAATATCTTATTTTATTGCCAATCTACATTACCCCAATAACATTATTCTGAGTCCCCACTGTCATCTTTGTAAGCTGTGGTTGGGAGATTTAAGTTTTAACAGTTTGTGTGTTACTCATTTGAAAATCTTATTGAAGAAATGAGTCCCAACTAAAAGTTCTCTTTTCTAAACTCAAGGTTTTTTTTTTATGAAGCTGGAGAAATAAAGATGAATAAGAAGATATAGTCCATGACCTTAAGGAGCTTTGAACACGGGCAGCCAGAAAAATAAATCTTTAATTAAGTCAAGGTGATAAATGCTATAACAAAGGTAAGCACAGGTGTAACGTCAGGCACAAAATGAGTATCTCAGACATCAAGGCAGACTCTGAGGGAAAGGAAAGCAAGCTAAGCCTTCAGCAAAGTCAGACTCCACTAGCTGGAGAAATGGAGCGAGGCTATTACAGGCTTTCTGCGTGAAGGTATGGGACTGATGTATGTTGTAGTGACTACTCGTGGGAGTGGCTCGTAGGCATAGGGATAGAAGAGGAAACTAGAGAAGGAGGTATGCATGGGAGTCTTTTATTTTTACTGTTAAAGCTATGCAGAGTCATTGAAGGATTGTGCACGTGTAATTAGATGATACATAATCCGATTTTTGTTTTAAAAAAATCGTTGTATGAAGGATAGATTAGAATGGGCCAAGACTATTAGTGAGAAAACCAATTAAGGGTTTATTACAATAACTCAGGTGATAATTAACAAGGGCCTAAAGAAGGAAGTTTCAGAATCTGCAAAGGTTAGAAGAATTAGAAAGAAAATAATGGCCAAGTAAATTCAAAACAGGAATATAAGAGTTAGTAAACTCACAGAAGGCACAGATTTGGGGCTAAAATGTGTTCTATAGCTCTTCCCATTGTTTTTGACAAATGAGAGCTATAGATGCTGGAAAAGGTGCTCTGTTCTCTGAAATGTAGTTCTTCTCTGGGAATTCCAAACGACCATATTCTCAGTGCGGTATATTTCATATTTGCATGACAACATATAGCATATGCTGTCTGTATCCATCATCCTGATGCATTTTTTAGTCTGTAAATTATGCTGGTTTTTGTCAGCAGAGTGAGAACTAGCCATTAAGGAAGGTGTAATTAAATCTCAACATCCCATTTTCGTGTCCTTTCTGCCAGGGAGGTAAACCAGGGATCATTACTACTATCAGTGGTTGCCCTGTGGAAAGAGAAACAAGGGAAGTTGGGTGTGCCACGTTGATTTGCTATCATTGGTAATTGATCTACTGCCATAAATTCCATGTCTCTACATTTCTAATAGCTTTTGTGCATATTCCTGGGGGTTGATTAATGCCATCTGTTCACTGGATCAGCTGAATTGATTGAGTTTAAAGGATGACAACAGTAACGTTGAAGATGGAAAGAAAGTTAAGGGAAATGCCAAAACACCATTCATGATGTATATTATTTTTAACTATCCACCTCCGGAAGCAGAAATATCCCTCTGAAGACAGTACCAGGCAAATAGTAAAAGAAATTTGCCTAACAGGCAGATGCTTGTAGGTGTTAGTCTAGGCCACTATTTGCTGAATCTGTATCTTCAGTTCTCTTTCTCCTTCCCCTCCTCCCTTCCTCTTACTTGTCCTTTCTCTCTTTCCCACTCCTTCTGTCTGTCATGTGGCCATGTATTTTGGGTACTGCCATTGGCTTTTCCCTGAGCTCATGATTGTGTGAAGATGTGAGAGGAAGGGAGAAAAAAGTCTGTTGGATTCCAATGCTGCCTTGCTAAACTACGTGGGCACAATCCCCAAATGTGAAACCTCCCAACGAGACCTATTCTGAGGGCAGGCCTGCCAGGGATCCACCACCCACAGGGCACTTGGGAAAGCCAGCTGGATTCCAACACCCCCACCCATCTGTCTGCAAACAATTCTGCTAACTCCTTTAGTCCCCCAATTCTGTAAATACGGGAAAACGCCTCTCAATTCATAGAGATAAGCCTTAAGACACAGAGCCACCCGGGAGAGAAAATATAGACATATAAATCTATACTGAACTATACTTGACTGAGAGAAACAGACATTTTCCAGAAGAAAAGTTTATAGAAGAGATAGTGCTAGGTACCTGAGGGAGGGGAAGAGAATGTTCTGATTTGGGGAAGGGCAAAGAATAGGAACGTTCAGGATGTCCAAGATAAGTGTTGCCAACTTCCTGACTGTGCCCAGGCCAACCCTCCATATTCCAGCAGGTCGACAATAGGGAGGCGACAAAGGGGAGTGAAAGGGCATGCCCCACACAGTCCTCGTTGGTTTAATTCTCACTCAGGTAATATTTCCTGTGCATACTAATGTGGACCTTGTAGAGTCAGTATGTGTGACATGAGTTACTCTGTATAAAGCCAGCCCTGGTGGTCTAATGGTTAAGGCTCCAGTTCTTTTCCTGGTCAGGGAACCACACCACCAATCTGTCAGTTGTCATACTGTGGTGGCTGTGTGTTGCTGAAAGCTCTACCACCGGTATTTCAAATATCAGCAGGGTCACCCATGGTGGACGCATTTCAGTGGAGCTCCCAGACTAGACAGACCAGGAAGAAGGAGCTGGCCACCCGCTTCTGAAAAAATGTCTGTGAATATGAATAGAAGTGGAGCATTGTCTGATAGAGCGTCGGAAGGTGAGAGGATGACACAAAAAGACCAGTCACGTTTCTGATCTGCTGTTCACAGAGGGGACTAGAAGTCGGAATCGACTCGAAGGCATTAATGACAGCAAATTCTATAAAATGTACATGATGTTGGGCATTCAGTAATCGTACCTGTTATTATAATTACTAATGAACCTCAACATGGATTCTCACAAAATCAGTTTTAATGCAAATTACGGCAGAGACAACTACATTCCCATTATTCTCAAGCAAAGATAGCCACGCTCCCTTTCCCTTCAGCTGGGTAATCAGAAAGCTGGGTGACTGATTGTCAAGGCAAATAGAAACGTGTTCTCGTTTTGAGTCCTCTGTCAGAGGGATGGTGGGCACAATCGGTCTCCACCTGACAGAGAAACGTTCCCATCTGGATTGCTCACTTGATTCCTGGGCTCTGTCATAGTGTGATTACTGCTTCTGGGCCTTGGCCAATGAGCCTGCTTGCTGAAAACCTCACAAAGGGAGCCTCATAAGAGAGTAGAGACAAGAGCTTGCTCTAGAACAGTAAGGAGCACATCCCCTCCAGAACACTGAGCAGGCCCTCGCAGAAGACGTCAGCATTATGGGGAAGTATCCTTGAACAGACCTTGAGGAAGGTCAGTGAACCTGGGCAGCAGTCTGGGTGAAAGGTTGCCAATAACCTAGGCCCTCTCATGGCAGGAGACTCAGGCAGATGGAGGTAAAATCAGAAGGTTGGGAGAGCTGCCCTTTTCTTCTGTGTACTGTTGAAACCTACTTTTGGTGGGCAAATAGTAGAAATGTTCTTTTGTTCTTGTTAATGGTGGGTTAAAAATCAGGTGCTGGTACAATGATTGGTGAACTGTAAATTCCTATTCCACCTTCAAGTGTATCATTCATTGATTCATTCATTTATTCAGAACCTATTTATGAAATGTCTACTGTCCATTAATTTGTCTGTGCATTAATGAAAGCCTATTGTTCATTGAAAATATGAAAACAGATGATGAGGAGAAGGATTAGAGTTGCTGGCCACATAGTTGCAGAGGCAACAACAGCAAAAGATAACAGGATCTCTTCAAAACAAAGCCATGGCACCGTGGCCCCTCCACTCTCTTCTCCTTTTTTTTCTTTTTTTTTTGAGAAAGATTAGCCCTCAGCTAACATCTGCTGCCAACCCTCCTCTTTTTGCTGAGGAAGACTGGCCCTGAGCTAACATCCGTGCCTATCTTCCTCTACTTTATATGTGGGACACCTGCCACAGCATGGCTTGCCAAGCGGTGCCGTGTCAGCACCCAGGATCTGAAATGGCAAACCCCGGGCTGCCAAAGCAGAATGTGCAAACCTAACAGCTGCACCATCGGGCCAGCCCCTATTCTTGCTCAATTTATTAAGCATCTCTTTCCTTTTCCTGCCTTTTCTCCCTGCCTCCTTATCTTCAGCTCTTCAGAGTTGCTCTAATTTGCCTTCTTGCTAATGCTCCCTCCTTTGCTTTCCTCTTGCCTCCTCCCTCCCTTTCCCTGTCTTTTTTCCTCTTCCTCTCCTTCTTCCCCATCTCTCTCCTTTCTAACTCCATGCCTTCGCTCTGCCTGTTTCAAGTAACATTCATGAAATGACTTGTTTTTATGTGTTATGGCTAAAGCTAATGCTTTTCAAACTTTTCCATTGAAGTGCTGCTGACCAGAAAGAAAGAGTGTGTGAGAACCCGGGGGAATCTGAGAGCTCAGCTTCAGGTGGCCACTGAAGCATGTAATTTCTTGAATGTTGTCTTAAACACTAAGGCAAATTTGCATTCTGCTCCATATTATATCCATGTTTATATTACGATAAAAAAATATTTTCCCAAAATCTCCAATTAAAAATTGATGAGCAAATTTGAATTGCTGAACCCATGGCAGAAGGCCACATACACACAGGGGCACGGGCCTAAGCTTTTTGGCTCTTGCTCCCTATTTATGCCTTGCAGGATTCTTATATGAAAGAGAAGAAGTGCCTGTCTCTCTTCTCATTTTGGGACAACGGATAGCTTCATTTCTCATCAACTGTGACTGGTCTGTGAGCTGCAGATTATGATTAATTAATTATGGGAGGTGAGGGGCTTATCTATTCACAGGAGGAAAGGAAACCCAGGAGCCTCCCTTAGTGCACAGAGATGGAGCTTTTGGAGGAGCTGTGGGGAAGAAGTCTGCTCAGACCCCTCCAAGTCTGTGTGGCCCCTTCCTGCAGTCACCTGGCCATGTGCCTCCACATCCGTGGGGTTTACCTTTGAGTCAACGAGCTCTGCCTGGTTACAGGATTGAGGTCAACGAGGGCACATTCTTTCTGATTAGAGACAGGCTGAGCTCGCCAGGATATTAAGAGAGAGATTAATGCCTCTCATTCTACGAGAATCAGGAACCTTTTGACACTATCAAAAGAAATGAAACCAGCAGATTGTAATGTTGGAACACTGAAGATGAGAGAAAAGTTAAGTGTGTGTTTCTTCGTAGGCAGGGCTTCAAACCTCCACCATATGCCAGGGGTGTGCCTGCTGAGGTCTCCTTCAGTTCCTCGCCGCAGTCCTGTGGAACAGTTGTTCTCCCCCATTCTAGAGTGAGCATGTGCTGGCTTGGATGGTTAGGCGACTTACCCAAGATCAAATAGCCATTAGATGACCACACTGGGATTATAATCCACATCTCCCTGACTCCAAAGTTCATACTTTTTTTCACTCTGCCTGCTGTTTTGTTGAACCCGAAGCTAAGACTGAGCTATTCTTAAACTTGAGGAGACGTTCAACCTTGCAGAGTCGGGACTCTTCCTACTCCAGGGTGAGAAAACCCTCATCAGTCTAGACCCAAAGATTCCTCCCCATTGTGCAGGGCATCTTCTTCTAACTGTACAAGCAGTCCTTTCCCATATCTAGAAGTCTCTGTGACAAACAGTTCCTAACTATTTGTAAAAATAGGTCTAACTCTTTGTAAAAGTTGGTTGTAGTACTCATTAAATCTTGTGCCATTGACTCTCTGTGGCAAGGCTCCATGCCTATTACGGATGACCTTGTGCCATCCATGATCAGTGCTCACTGTTATCGTCTGTTCCTGTGTCACACTCCCTAGAGACCTTCCTCACAAAGTATGGTATTTTCATCACTACATCATAGTGCATCACTCCTAGACTTTGTTAGATGTTCTGGGTTTTTTGTTTGTTTATGTTGCTGCTAATACGAAAAACCCCATTTGTGATACTTAGATCACAGATTCAAACAAGGCAAGGACTGGATGGAATTTATATCTGTTCTCCATCTTCAGCTGCAGACTTCATCCTAAACCCAGACTGTAACTTCCTTTCATCCTGTGGGGATAGATGGGAGGATGGTTTTAACAACTGCATACCCAGCACCGTTATTCTTCACTGCAGACTAAGTGCAGTGATGAGCACCTGCCTTGCCAGCCTCAGAGTCTGCTTGACAGAGGATGACTAGCACATGTGTGAACTTCTTTTCATCACAAGCTGCATGGAAAGCCAGACCAGGGAATTCTTTGCTTTCTTCTCCAGCTGTCTTGGGTTTGTCCCTTCAATCTGGGCTTTTGCTTCGCTTAGTTGTGAGGTCTGTCTTTGTGTCTCCTTTGTCCTGTTTTTCAGTTGTATTCTTATTTCAGTGGACATTCTTGCTTGGATTTAGAGAGGGTAGGCAATTTGTCTGATGTCCAGCGCCCTCTCAGCCCTACCTCTTTTCCTCTGTCAGTGGCTGCTATCGGGAAAGGACACGGAGAGTCCTGAAGTAGTTCACACTGAGGCAATTAATAAATGCTGTGTTCTAGCTCTCAACAAGTGTTAATGTTTCAAGGAATAAGGCCTTAAATATTTGAACTTATTTTAGAAGCAGAACATTTTGGTATCCAAAGTGAAATTTTATATAGAATTTTAATATGTAAAATAAATTACAAGCTTGCTGCTTTGAGGACAGAGGGAGAAGAGGAGCAGAATCCCACCACCCAGCCTGCTCTTCTCTCCCTGCTTCTTCATGGAAGTACTGTGTGAACTTCTGCAGTATCCTTAATTGCGGGAGTCTTTAAGTTTATCATTTTGTGCAAAAGTGACTAGGTATATGAGGGTTTTGAGGAAAGATGGGAATGGTGGTCTGAATGGTGGCCAACACTTGGCTGATGTGAAGCGGGAAGGCCAGCCAGGGTGCTTGCCGACTGTGTCTGTTTGCATCAGTCGAGGACCTGCTGTTGAGGTTGTTAAATATTTTGACTATTACCTCTGCCCAGATGCCTATTTTCAGCCCTTTGAAAATTGTTCTTTGTTTTTCTTGTTGCAATTTTATATAAGTCTCAGGGCAAGGGTTATTGGCATACTGATTTGAAATCTTACTAGCTTGTCAAAGGAAGGTTTCCTCATTTTGATCTCCTTCGTTAACGGTCAATAGCTGTTCTTATTCTGGAGAAAAATTACTTTGTGTAGGCCCTCGAATTATCCACCTCCTTCCAAGATAAGCCCTTGGTACCTCCTCAAAAGAAGAGATTTCACGTTAGCCACACAGTGAATGGCAAAATAACTACTTGATAATTGAGTTAAAGCGTAGACAGTTTGGGTGAAACCCAAGTACAGAGAGAAAATCTGGATTAGGGACAGGATAGGGGCAAACCCTGAATCTTGGCACACAGTTCAGTGCTTTGCTCCAAATCTCATGCCTCTGTCTCCTAACCGTTGTGAGAGAAAAGAACCTTTGGCCTCCATCAGTGAGGCCCTCTCATGCTCCCTGATGTTAATTAATGTGATGAGAAGTGGTGAAAGTATACAAATGAAATAAAATTGTTGAATATGGGATTCAGTCTTGGTTTCTGCTTCTAGCTGGTCTGTTAATTGTAATCACAAGCTTGAGTGTTTGCTTAGAGAGCCATTCATTAGAAAATCACATTGCATTTAAATCTACACTGCACTCATATATGAAAATAAACCCCTGCATGAACTCCAAATGCTCTTCTCTGCATTCATAATAGGATTTAATATAATAAATAATTAAAGATAATGTATATATACATACATGCACATATATATTATATATTTGAGTCATTATTGTTTTTTTCATGGCTAATATACCAGGTAGAATTTTACATGTGTATACACTCTGCGTGAATCGCTTATTCCAGTAAATGTCAAAATTCATTATCCCCCAAGGTCAATATTGACTTGGGTGTCACCTTTGTGAATATTTACCTCTCTAGATAATGAATTGAAGTGAGCATTTGGATGGAAATTAACATCTATTTATTTTCTGAAATTGAATGTGTTTGGCCAAGAGGATGGATAAATGCTGTTGGGAGGTGTGCAGACATGTTCCACTATGGCTGCTCCGTTTCAGGGTGGTGGTCAATAAGCATCTTTTGCATTCTGATTTACTGTGGTTCTTTTTTGATAGCTCTTTCACATAGTTCTTTTACCTAATGGACAGAATGCAAAACCTCAAATATATTCAGCTTGACATTTCAGTAACATAATCAGGAGATAATGATACTTGAGCATGTGGATAATAAGTGTACATGGGATTAACGAGCACCTTGGCCTTGGAATTTATTTAGGCCCAGATCCTGTTATCTGAGAAACACAAAGCACCTTCAGCAATGATCTAATTAAATGAAGAATACAGGAAGAGACATAAAATTACAAAGTGCTTCCTTTGGTTTTGAAGTATTGATTTGTTATTTTGAAATAACCGTATGGCATGTCATGTGTTTTTGAGACATGTCTCTGTGTGTGTGTGTGTGTGTATTTGTTACAGTGCTTCTTTATTAGCAAAAGTCAGTACTACAGGTTAATGCATCTTTTAATATATCAAGCCAGGTTGAAATTCCTTCTAAAATTGTGAATCTACAATAGAAATATGTCTTGTAATTCTTATCATCACTGTTTTGTTAATTTTGCATACTGAGCAACTATCTATCTATATACTGATTAATGTTCTGGCATAAAATGAACCGATAAGACATTTAGGTAGAAATATAATTGTTACAGGTACTGTGTGCTGTTATACATGTATGGAATATATACATGCTTTTCTATACAAATATTCACACATACTACATTCTTGGTTTTTTCCTTTATAAATGAGATGGATTAGTTTAGCTGTCATGTCAGCAATTCTTTTCCAGCCATTAATGGTCTGATAAAAGACCCAGACTTAGGAAAGAATATCATAATTAAGCACAGACTGTGGCTTAGTAGTCAAGGGAATAAACCCCTGAGAAAATTCATTAGTAAAGTTAATCCAAGAAACATGTGAACAGGTGAAACAAAATCAATTCAAGGGGAGAATGTATAACTCTATTGATGTTCTCACCTTTGTTGATATATTGTTTAGGATAAAGATATCTACGTTTTCTGCATAAACATCAATTTTTATTGGTAAATTCAATTTGACTTATAGGGTTCCTATAGCTAAGTGTTTTGTGGCTTCATTGGGGAAATGATGTCATTTTGTGTGTGGGGAAATAAAAATACATCACCTGATGGCCAGTGAAAGTCTCATTTCACACACCATCCAATTCTCATCCCGTATTAGAAACTAAAGCCAGGTCGGCACCTCTGCTTTTTTGTACTAGGAAGGTTTTATTCCTAGAAGAAGCCAAAGGCATTGGGAGGTTTCTTTGTCCGTCGTTTACATGTGCAGTACACATATGCCTACACAGCACACGTATGCACTCGCTGCCGATTAACTTAGTTTGTGTTTCTCTTTTAAAAGAAATTAAACCTGTAGTATTGGATTAATAGTTCTCAGCTGGAAGTGATTTTGCCTCAGGGGACATTTGGCAAAGTTTGGAGACGTTTTCAGTTGTCACAACTTGGGGCTTGCTCCTGACCCCTAGTGGGTAGAGGCCAGGGATGGTATAGGCATCCAACAACGCACAGGAATGCACTCCACAACAGGTAATTATCTGGCCCCAAATGTCAAGATAGCCAAAGCCTGAGAGACTCTGTTTAGATCTGTCAGTCATTGATGGATCATCACGTCTTAATTGAAAGAAAACAAAAATCAACCAAACAAACAAAACACACACAAAAAGCCTTTCTTCTAACGTCTAGTCCTGTAGAAAGATCCTTAGAATTGAGGAAGAAATAAATCCTGGTCCTTGATTTTGCCACTTACTGGCTTTGTGCCTTTGTGCTCATCATTCCACATTTTTCTCAAAAGAGGGTGACGATATCTGCCCTGACTATCTGCTATTCTGAATGACGAATGAGTTAAATGTCTTTGGAGAAGCTGTACACATGTATTTTTGATATAATGATATTTATTGTAATTTTTATTATTTGGGAGAGTCATGAATGGGCTGTCCTGTCCCCATAGACTTTAGGCAAACCAGGGATAACAAGGGTGATGTGGGCACAATGTGAGGTGGGACCCAGGGTACGTATCCTGGACCAGGAACTGCAAAGGTAAATTTCATACCATTTTCCAGTTGGTTCAACTTTCAGTCTTATCTTGAAAATAATCTGATCAGGGCACTTTTTGCAGAGTGCCACATGTTGTCATGCAATAGCTAAAGTCTGTTTTATATTAAAGCATTTTCTAACATTTTGTCATTTTTTTCTTTTTATAGGCCCCCTCTAGCACACATATATATTTGAGAAGTTCTGGGATGAAATTAATGGTGCCAAAGTGGCCTGTGCAAGAGCTTCTGAGGTGACATAGCTACATGGCTCAGGAAAGGCCATGGACCAAACCAATCTATTCCGATGACATTTTCTACCTCATTTAGCAGCTCAAAGATCAGTTAGATAAGGATCTTGGCTTTGATCGCTTATCTGCTCCAATCCAATCTTCAATTTTTAAAGTCAATTAGAGCAGAAATACAGCCTTTAGTTTGTCTTTTCAGTGGAAATGGGAAGGTTGGCCTTGGCCTCTAGTGGATTTCTGCCTTTTGAAAAAGGCAGGTTGTAAAAGTCAGAGGCTGAAGAGATAGAAAAGGCACCTTTGAAGTTATGTAGTCCAGCCATAGCCTACGTAACGTATGTAGATCTCCACATTTCCTGAAAGCGTTCCAGACGGTTGGCTATACCATCCTACTTCTTCTAAGTGTAGAAAAAGAACTTAATAGGACAGCTTACTTTCTTCCACAAAAATTAAAATTAATGGGGCATCCTTCCTTCCACTGCACCCATCCGCCTTCAAGTACTACCAAACCACTCCCCGTACCTCAGCTCAGTGGACATCTCAAACCAAGGATCTTCCTTTATCAACATGATTTTTCTGAAAATACCTAAGACAGCAACCCCATTTCTCTTGGTCTTTTTATCTCTTCTTTTCCTTTGTTTTTCCTACCACTTGGTTCCCCCTCCTTGAACTTCCCACCATCATATTCTCTTATTCTATACATATTCTACTTTGTCAATACTGTACTTACAATATAATGTCCAAATAGAATGCAATCATTCCTCTAGATTTGTCCCTACTGACCTGTGGGGTCTACAAGGTGATGGCCATAAGGAAACCTGGGCTGCAGAGGAGATTCAGGAAGGTTTTACAACAAGATAAACCTTTTAGTATAAATGAATCAAGCTAGAGAACACAAAGGAGCTGTGTTGTCTAAAGGCCATTGTTGGCTCTCTTTTCTCCCACTCACTGTTTTCACTTAATTAGCCCTCAAGTGATATAAATGGTTCTCCTCACTTTGCTCAAGGATATTTTGCAAAATTTTATCTTGGTGGGGTTCTCCTAAATTGAGTGAACTACGAACTCTCCTCTTGCCTCTATCTATACAGGTCTTCCCCAAGGTCCAGTTCTAGTTCTCTCTTCTCTAGTCTTAATTACTATTGCTTTCCTCCAAACCCTTAAAACCTATACAATACGTCTTACATCTTTACGCTCTTAATTATATACTGCCTTTTATTGGCCTCTATTTTTCTTTTCATTCAGAATTTGTCTAATTGCGATTTAATGGGAGGAATTACATTTTATATAGTCTCTGTTTACAGTGACTATGTAGTAGCTACCATTATTGATTGTGTACTGAGTGCCAGGCCTTATCATTGACATACGTTACTATTGATCTGCCCTCAACCCTATGTGGTTAATATTTCTTAAGAAATTTAGGTTTAGAGAGGGTCAGTAATTTTGCCAAGTCCGTACAACTATTAAGCAGTTGACCTGAGATCCGAACTTGGTCTCTGATTCCAAAGCACTATGCTCTTTCCACTGAGGGGAGAATTTTAGACCATGGCTAGGAGCTGAGCTCCTAACAGTTTCACAATTTATCATTCTGATTGATTGCAGGAAATCATATCTCATTTTACAAATATTTTCTGAGTGCCAGTTTTAAACTAGGAACTGATTTTGGTGAAAAAACACATTCAACTTCTGAATATAAGCCGTGGCTACACTCACAGTGAAAAGAACCCCACCAGCCTAGGGTTCCACCTTCCCAAGGCCATCCTTACTGAGAGGATGGTTTGTATTGGCCCCTAGTCAGTAGTCCCCCTCTGTGCTTCTACTTTTGCTTAAATTTTTCATAAATCCCTATGGTTGTTCATATCTCCTCAACTGTCAGGATGATAGATGCTGTGAAATGATCACAGTGTGTTTGGGGACACATCATTTTGGTGACCTCATCTCTGAACCCAAGATTTTCAATTGTAGCTTTAGAACTTCCCCCACCATAGAAGGAAGCAATGATAATAAGGAAACACATGCAAGTGCACACACGCACACGCACACACATCAATTTAAAAAAGCCCATCTTCCTAGAGCACCAATTTAATTCAAAGGTTAGGAAATGCACATTATTTTAATATTAAAGAAAATGCAGACATGTTCTCGAGTAGAATATAAAATCTCATAGAAATTTAAAGTGAATCATGAGATTTCAAACATGTCTCTGGCTTCAAAATGTGTACCCAGAAGTTCAAATTTAATGCGATCACTCTTCTCTGACTTAGGGACCGCTCAGGAAAAAAACTTTATAAAGAGTATCCCTGAATCAGTTTCTAGGGGCTGACATTGAGCCTTTCAGCTTGGCCTCCAGTTGAAAGCTTTCTCCAAACATTTTTTTTTTTCTTAAAGACAGAGGGACTAGATTATTATAACACAAAATGATGTTATGAAAGTGTGTACCTTATTTCTCCAACTCTCTGATAAAAAGGGACTATGTGGGAAATGGTAATATTAATACTTTCTTTTTATTTTAATACTAATTTTTAGACATATCTCCACTACTGGCCTTTTTGTGTTGGGAAAGAAAGTAGAATTAAGTGATATTGACAGAAGGTCCATTCCTCTGTCCCGCTCCCCACCTATCTCAGCCTTCTCACAGGAAGTCCTGTGTGGACTCTGCTTTAGGACTCTTAATGATTTACATTTTGTGTTAAGGAGATGCTGTGAATCCCCTGAAATTGTGCACAAATAGCTGTGTATGTATGTGCATCTATACGTGTTTCTTGGATAAATGTCTTATATTTCACCTGGTTTTCAAAACATGTCCATGACCCAGAAATGATGAAGAGAGAAAGGCACTGAGAGCCTCATTACCCTGCATGTCCTCAGGGAGGGAGTGAGGGAGGGGAAGTTCTTATTCCAGATGCCAGTGATAGTGATTTTTACCTAAGTGTGCCTGAGCAGCATGTTCTTTCACAGCTCCCGACAGGGTGAGTGTGAGCTATAGGGGACTGAGGGGAGTGAGAAAGAGCCCCTCAAAAGGTAAAAGTCGTCTAGAAAATAAAAGACAAGGACAGGAAAGGGAAACTTTGGAAATTTCACAATTTTGCCAGTGGCCGATATGCACATCGCAAACAAGCTGGAATTAATACAGATGAACATTTTTATTACAAAGAATAGAGATTTTTTAAAAAAATTATTCAGCACCTGTCTCTTTGTCCTTTCCAATCCCTCCCCTGCCATCCCTTCACAAAAGAGAAAAAGACAGACAAGAACAGCTTAATATCTAGAATTTGCAAGTCCATGAATATCCACCTGAAAACAGCTGCCCCCCCACTGAGAAACCACTTAACCTTAATCATTTTCCATTGCATCAGAAGGAATATGGCTGAGGTATCCATTTTTCCTTCAAATGTCAGGTGCCCACAGCAATTAACTAATCACACTCCTACCAGGTCAAGTTACAGGATGAGGTCCATTTCATACAAGAAAAGAAGACAATTGGGTTGTTAATGCTGAGCGGGCTTGCTAGAGAGAGACAGATGAAAAGGGATTTCACAACAGGCAAAGGCTCCACTGGAGTGCCTTGATAGCCCCTGAGTAATCTTGCTCCTGGTACAGAGGAAGCCAGGAAATGAGGGTGAGGTTGGGCTGAAAAGTGAGATCTAGCCTTGGGCACACATTTTTTTTTTTATTAGTTTAATACTGGAATGGCCTTTAAAATCCCCAATGTGAGAGATTTCTTTGAAATCACAAAAATCCCTAAGACTGAGCTTGAGTGAGCAGCTTGTTCAAATTGTCTTTCCTCAGTATCCACTGTGCCTCAAGAATTGAGTACTTAGTATGTGACAGCAATAATAAGAACAAGAAAAATGACGAGGAAGCCCTAACGTTTATGGAACACTTACTACAGGCCAGAAACAATTTCGTTATTTATATCTATTAGCACATTTAATCTTCATAATAACTCTAAGTATTATGTTGTAAGTAAGTTGTTGAACTCTGACAAGTATATGTTGAACTCTAGGTTTACAGATAAGGAAACATAGTCACTGCGAGGTAAAATCACTTGCCAAGGAGTCTGGCTCCAGGGCCCACAGTCTTCATGTGGAAGGTTGGTGTTATGATCCTTATTTGACAAAGTATTACCAAAGAAGGTTCATTTTCACCCATTGCCCAGAAAGCCAAACACTGAGATGATGAGATTACAGTAGAGAGAGGGTTTAATTACAAGGCAGCCAAGTGAGGAAGGGGGAGAATGAGTCTCAAATCTGCTTTCCTGAAAATGGAGTAAGGTGGGCAAGGTGGCCTGAAATGTGGAAATGGATGATTGGAGATGAGGAGAGGTGAGGTAGTTGATGATCTGTGCAAGTGTAGTCAGACTTCTTGCCCCTTCATAGGACACATGTTCACAAAATGGTGGTATTAGCATGATCTAAAGATGGAGTTTTTAGTGTCTTGATGTCAAAAGGTGGCTTATAGGACATCTGTGTGGGCCCAATTGATGGGTTGGTGGTCTCACCCAGCCTGAAGTGGACAAGGGGTTCTAATTCCTGGAAAACAGCTCAAACTCCCATTACCGTGGTGACCCAGGCTCCAGGGAGATGTTATCTGTAGGAACCTAGTGGAAGTCAGATAGCATATTGCCTAAACAGCACAGTTAACAATGGGTGGCTAAACAGGAAAAAGCTATAATCAGGAATTGCAAAAAGGCAAAAAAATTTAGTTTCTAGCTAACTAATCATCAATGTCTAACTGTTTGCCGGTTTCAAAAGGAGAAAATGTGACTGGATCAGGTGAAGAAACTTCCCAAGGTTTATCACTGGCAAACACAGAGCTTGGCTTTGACCTAGGTCTGTCTGACTGCACATGCTTCTTCCCATTCAACATCCCTTCCTATGCCCTGCATCTTTCATATTATTATATTGGAATTCACTCAAAGGCAATACTTACTTCCTAACTCTGGTGCCTGAACCCAATCAAGTGGAAAGGCTGTAGCTCAACTGGGCTTTATTAAGCCTATCACTGAAATACTCCATGCCTCATTCCATTGCCGTTTCCATGCCTCATTCCATTGCCCTCAGCATCACCACTGTTTCATTTTCTCCTGGGTCCCTGGTATGCAAGTACAGTCAATGACTCATCTATAAAAGGTATAAGATTTAGGCTCCTTACTTAGAAGTGTGAAGTCTTCCACAAGCCAGCCTCTCTCTCCCTTTTCAGCCATATCTTCCTATGTACTCTCTATTTCCTGACCACCTATTGTGTGCAGTCAGTATACAATAGTGGTAAAGAGCCAGCCCTTGCCTTAGGACACTGTAAGGAGAGGAAAAATAATTTACCTCTACCCTTCTGCATTCTTGGGTGAGATCTCCCTATAATAAGAGACAGATTAACAGGAGGAAAACAAACAGAAGTTTAATGGCATGTATACCTTCTGTATACATGGGAGATACCCAGGAAAACTGAGGAACTCACCAAAATGGCCCAAGCCTTCACCTTAAATACTTTCTTCAGCTAAAGACAAAAGTAAGATGTTGGAGGTAGGAGGAGGCCAATTATGGGAGGTTACCAGGAAAAGCATTGTAAACAAGGGTAACTTATTATGCAGATTTCAGTCCTTGCCTTCTCTATTGATAAGAATATCTTATCACATTTACAAAAGAAGATTTCTCTTATAAATGTAAATGTCTCTTGCAAGAGGGTAACTTCTGCTCGGTTTTCAGAACTTCTCTGTGTCTGCTACTTCTTAAAATTAACCAGCTCATGATAATCCTTATGCCAGAGGCATATTTTGGGGTGGCATACTCTGTGCCCCCTCAACACTTAGAGGCCAGGATCAGAGAGGTCCATGGAGCAGTTTTTCTGATGCTGTCATTGTTTTCATACTGTTCCTTTTCCCAGCATCTAGTGTGCATGCACGTGCACACACATGCACACACACACACAAACACAGGACTTCTCCTTTGCTTTTCTCAGCCATAGCCATTCCCAAGCCTATGCTGAACACTCCATTTCTCTCTCTCATACAGTGCTGTTTCTCTGTGGCACTAATGTGTTCTTCTGTCTGTATTCGCAGTTTTCTTGTCATGCATGTCTCTAATCTTCCCTCAGTAGATTGTCCCCTGAAGCTCCAGCCACTTCTTACCCATCTTTATAGTAGTAGTAATTGGTTCCCATTAAACTAGCCACATGGTGTAGTGAAGGCATGCTTTGGAGTGTCAGATCTGGGATCAAATCTTAGCTCTATCCTAGAATGATAACCTTGGGAGACATCTTAATTACCCTTTCTCCTATGAGTAAAAATGAGAATTTTTCCCCCTCATATTTATTGAGCACATTCCTGCCAGATTCAGTACTCACATGTCATTTAATGGTTGGCCTTTTGTTTTTCTCTGTGTTTACTCAGTGCTCAATAGAGAGTTTTATTGGTTCTTCCTAAGGTGTTAACTGAGAATTAATATCGTCATATTCTTGTTTGCCTCTAATGTTTGTTCAGGGGTGTGTTAGCTGAGTGGGAGGAGTCTATGGACATCTAACGGGTAACTGTAGACTTCCTTAAATTATTTGCAAAATTATTTGAGTGTCCTATTGCATTCATCATACTTTCAAAAGGGTACAAGTTCAAAACTGACAAGGTCGATAAGACTTTATCATTTTTGTTTGTAAATATATTCTGTTTTTAGACAGCCTTTTATTCCCCTTTAACCAGATTCACCTAGACAGAAGGGTTGGCAATATACATATGCAGACAGGGAGATGATGATGAATTGCAAAGTCACGGTTATTTGGGTCCCCCAAGAACGTGAACCATTTTGCATGGCCTAGTAAGCCTACGGCAGAAATTGAACATAGTGTTCTTAGAGCATGTCACTAAGGCAAATATTTATGCATATTTATTGCTATGGGCATTATGCAAGATGTTGGGTTACATCAAATAAAAATTTTTTTTACTTTGATGGCAGAATTTCTTCAAGTTTTTTTAAATTGAGGTATAATTGACATATAACATCATATTTGTTTCAGGTGTACAACATAATGATTAGATATTTGTATACATTGCAAAGTGATCATCACAATCAGGCTAGTTAACATCCATCACCGTACGAGTTACAAATTTCTTTTTTCTTATCATGAGAACATTTAAGATCTACCCTCTTAGCAACTTTCCAATATGCAATGCTGTATTACTGACGATAGTCACCATGCTGTACATGACATTCCCATGACTTAGAAATAACTGGAAGTTTGTACCTTTTGACCCAGTTCACCCATTTCACCCACCCCCCACCCGCTGCCTGTAGCAACCACCAATCTGTTCTCTGTATCTATGAGCTTGTTTACGTGCCTGTGTGTGTTGTTTGTTTAGATTCTCCATATAAGTGAGATCACATGGTATTTGTTTTTTTCTGTCCTACTTATTTCACTTAGCATAATGCCCTCAAGGTCCATCATGTCACAAATGGCAAGGTTTCATTTTTTTTTATGGTGTAATAATCTTCCATTGTATGTATATATATATATACCTCTCCAAGCTTTCCATATACTAATGTGCAAGGGAGAATCCCTAAATCAGAAAGAGAGCAGTGTTTACCCCGTTTGTTAGCCATGCATCTCATTTACCAGGGTTGCTGCTGTGCAGAGATCACTTTGGGAAACACTGATTGGAGGGTTTTTTGATTTATCACCGTCACTGTCCCTGTGATCTCCTTTCTCTGTGCCACTATGAGCCTCTGGGTTTCTGTATTCTCATTCCCTTTGATTGTCCTGCAGTGACATGGAAGGGATGGTAGTAGAAAGCTTATTGTCATCAAGGAGCCCTCGTCTTGCTCTTTGGTCTTTGGAGGCAAACAATGCAAAGATTCAGGAAGACATGGTACCTTATTTGCATTTCATGAGATAAGCAGAGGTGTTGGGAGTTCAAGTCTAAATCTTAAGGCTAATGTTCTTCCAAAGATGCTTCTGGTGTTTCTTTTCAACTGAACAGTCGAAAGTTTGGTGTATAATTTTCACTTTTCAAGGTATAGTCCTGTGTTTTTCAAACCAAAATAAAATTGTCAGGGAAGCTGTACTTCCTGTTAGAGGAAAAGAATAATAAAACATACTAACTTACAGATGAGTTGAATCTGAGTTACAATACAGGCTTTCTCATGTTCACTAGCCTGGGGCCTCCCTGAGCTTCAGTTTCCTCATCTGTAAAATGATAATAATGATATCTACCCCTTATGAATAAGGAGAGGGTTAAAGGAGCTACCTTTTATGTTATACTGTAGAATAGTGCTTAACATCCAATTTGTGGTCACTCAATGATAGATATGCTTGGCCTAAAGTCTGTGGGCTTAACCACCCGGCTACACTGCCTTTCTTTGGTTGATATTTTTAATATAACTGTGATTCAGAATAAAGAGAAAACTGGATTTTTTAAGGAAGGTCTCAGAAAGGAAAGTGAGTTGGGGGTGACAATGATAAGTAACTGCGCTTCTGGATTTTCTGGGGCTGTCCTGGCATCACATTCCCTCACGCACGTGGTCGTTTTCTGTGTGTCCTTGCCTGTGTGTGCTGCTCCTTCCCTGATGTGGGGCCTTTGACACATTGAGCAGTTTCAGACACCTAGTTTCTCTCAGATTTCAGGACATAGCTCTGTACTTTGATGAAGACGACTTGGGACTGAATTTCAATTTCTCTGAAATATCAATCTCACAAACTATCTGCAGCTTTGGTTACTCTTGGCATACTCAGCTCAGGGCACTGTCAAGTGCTGAAATAAAATTTATAGTAGGAACCAGCACAAAGGCACAAGCTCTTTTCAAAGTGCATTATTTCTGAATGAAACAGGCACCAGGAGAACATCCACAGTGCTTCATCTTAGGTGTGTAGAGAGTCCTGGACTGTGGCATGTTAAATGTCCATGGTTAGAACTGAAAAGAGAAGTGCGCACAATTGTTCAGTTAATCTAACATTACAGAGAACTGAGGTGGGAGAAGAATGGACGTAATGACATGTAACAAAGTGTTTCCTGGTGATATGACAACCTATGTGCACACCTACAATAATTTGATGCCTTAACAAATTACAAAACCTAGATTTCTTTTCATTTCTTCCCTCTTCTCCTCAAAATAACAAACACTCCCAAACATAGTTCTCATAGATAGAGATGAAATATCCCCTTAGGCACAAAGAGGTGGTCTGAAGTTGAATTGTTTCTGAATAAGGATCTGATGCAAAGACCCTTCGTCCTGGAAGCCTTGGCCTGCTTATGAGAGGGCTGTTATATGTTCATCTGGAGTGCTTGGTACCACCTTTACCTCTAAGGCAGCATGTTACTACGAGGGCAACTCTAGGGTGGTACCCATTATCCAGAATATAGTAAAAAGCAGTGTTGCCCCTAGTGCTGTGCTATGGATTATGGACATTTAAAATGGCATATGATATGGACCCTAATCTTAATGAACTTTCCATCTCTCGAAGAAGCCAAGCCTAATTTTAGCAATAAATTTTATGCTTTGTAACAGGGGAGCAGGGGCTATTAAAAAGAGTATGAATTTATGGATTACACAGATTTGGGGTTGAATTGCAACCCACATAATCTACATAAATGCTCCCAGCTCCAGTTTTTTCATTTGCAAAATGACTATAATAATGTCCATCTCACAGAGCTTTGGTAAAGGTCAAGTGAGACATCCAGTTTACCTGCCTGGCACACAGTAGTCACTCAGAAATGCTAGGGCTGTTTGTTTTATTTTATCTTCTTATGGCATTCATTTTGCAACATGAAGTAGAACGAAGTTTCTCAAACTGTCTGTGATGAAGGGCCAGTCCCTTCCACACCCCTCTCTCTGCCTGCATCCATCACAGACTAATACTTTGGTAAAACATAAGAAAATGAACAACTAGAAAAGTAGAATGAAGAAAGCACTGAAAACACAGAAAATGCAAGCCAGTTTTTACCATTAGATTCCACAGAGAAAAAATTATGCAGCCAGATTACTATAGGTTTCTAAATGCTTACTCTGAAGTTCTCACCTATCTTATCCTGAACTGGGGACAAAGGGTCTCTGGGCCTGAAGTGGGCTGCAGCATGGTCGGCAGATCACACTTCAAGTAGCACAAACTGAAAGACAGGGATGTGGTCCTTAAATTTAATCTGCTTAAGAGTAGAAATCACTAAGTTACTCTGTTGGAAGCCTTTACTTCATGACAATATCTAGAGAAAGACCAGCCTTCGTTTGCAAGTGATAATAAAAAAAATGACCCACAGAAGTAATGCACACATAGACATCAAGGACACAAGCAGGGAAATCCTCAGAGGAGAGTTAATAAGGCACAACACAAGAAAGGAAGGACTTAGAGAAGGCCTGTATACTCATCTTACTGCCTCTTAACCAAGGGCCCCAGTATCCACAGCAGAGAGGAAGTGGAAATTAATGCTTGCATTTTGCAGTGTGGAACTTTTAGTGTTTTATCAGTTACCGTTCCAAAGTTTCCATCAATAATTATTAATAATCTTTTTGCTTTCTTGAGAGGGTGGAGATCATTGGGACTATCGTGTGAGCTTGCACTTCCTACCTCTTTCATTGTATCTTCCACTTTAATTCAAACGATCGCTGTAAAATCCATGACTGTCTACATCACTCCCCTTCATGGAGCTGCAAGACTCTGATGGGCATGTTCTCTCTGAACTCAGCTCTCCTCCCCAGCTCTGCAATCAGCCTTCCATTTAATATTCTAGTTGTTATGAACTCTTGCCAGGTCCCTCCCCACCCCTCACTTTCTTATTCTTTGTGCTTTCTTTTGATCATGTATCATCCTCTGTTTAGCCCAGCATCAACCCCTCCTTGCTGTCTTGTTGACTTCTTGTTACCCTTCGAGAAGTACTTCAGATGTCCTCTAGAAAGTCTTCCCTGACTTTCCCTCCCCGTCTGGCTAGATGTCTCCGTTCTTTTGGCCCAGACTTCTCTCTGTATACCTTGGCCGCTGAACCAAGCACCTTATTCTGAAACCATCTGTTTGTCCTCATTTCTTATTCATCAGCAAATGCCCAATAAATATTTGAGAACTGACCATAACTGAGGTAGCTGTCACAGACGTGTTGAGAGGCACTCAAGAGTAGACCTGCATACTGATAAGCGAAAAACCAAAATTTATTGTACAAACTTGGCTGATGCAAAGCAGAACCAAAGGACATCAGATTACTCATCCCATCAGTTAAATGAGAAATACACAATTAAGGCAATCTCTGTGTGCAGCTCTTCTCTTTCTCTGCTCTGGTTCCACTTTGATATAAAATAAGTACTTATATGTACATTTTAAGTGTGACCAATTGAGTGCCATCAGCCATCGGGACAAAGGTCTCTGTTTTGGGGTAGCAAAGAGCATGAGGGACATGAGGCCTAGTCTAGAATAATGGACAGAGCACTGGGCTTTGATTGGAGTTTTGTCCTTGCTACTTACAAGCTCAACAAGCTGTTGACCTTTCTGAGTCTGTTTTGTCAACTGAAAAAGCACAGTAATAACCCATATCATAGGATTAGTTTGAGGGTTAAATGGCATGATTTACATAAACACCTACTATGGTGTCAGGAACGATAAATGGTAGCTATTATTACTAGAAGCAGCTGTTTATATTCTATTTCAAGGCTTCCTTTATTTCACTCTGCTATGTAATTTCTCACAGGCTAATGTTGCACTACCAGGAAATAAAGTTTGGGGAGAATAAACTCTGAAGGACCATCACAGAAACCCTTAGTCATCTTAAAACCTTCCCTAGAAATCGTAACATCTGATCTGAAGAAGTGTTTCTTAGCCTTTCCCCTATCAGGAAGATGTTGGAAAATTTGAGTTTTTCCAAATTGTGAAACCCATGCTGAGGAAGTAGGATGAACCAAAATGAAGGCATGGGAAGACATCAGAATGACTTACTGGAGGAAAATAACTTCATATTGGCATTAGAGAGCAGTGTAGATTATATAGGGATAGGCTTATGGTTACAGATACAAATATTGCAACTAGCTTACAGGACCACTAAAGAAGCCAAGCAGAGAGCCAAAAAAAGGCCTGCATTTCAACGGAACAAGAGACTTGTATCCTCTGCCATCTGCCGAGAAACTATGTGCTCTTGGCTTTTTGTCCAGATGTTGGAATGAACTTCTTCTTAAGTTATATATCTGAGGTAGGAGGGATTTGGGCATTTGTGTAGTAGGAAAATGATTTTGGCATTCCCAGGAATATGATGGGGATAAATACTAAGCAATGTTAAAAAGATTAAAGAATACTTTATAGCTGGTGCGTTAGGGTCCTCCCAGGACCATGTTCACGCACCCCTGGCAAAGGTGAACCTAGATCATGCTTCAAAGGAGCAAAGGCCACAGTAAACTGTCCACCTAGAGCAGTTAGCTATGTCACCACTCCACCTCCAGTAGCCTGGCTGAGAGTTGCTGGACAAGACTTGTGAAAAGAGAAAGCATAAGGAAGGAAGGATGTAAGAATTTTAAGTTCCTTGGAGTCTTATTGTTACTCAAATCCCAGATTTACTTCAGTGGATCCTCACTCCGGGTACCTTGGTAGTCCACAGCTCCCAGGGCTTTGGAAACTACATAACACACAACAACTGCTCCAGAACTTATTCCTTGATTTCCAAAACTCATTCCTGCCACCAGAACAAAGAAAAACTCTTACTGTACACAGAGGGGCTCTCATTAGCAAGTGCATATTGATGCATTCCCACTAACTATATACCTCAGAGTTTGTGGACGGGAACCAAATAGATAGGAGTGTGAACTCACAGGCCTCTGCTTCCTACCTGTGTGACCTTGGCCAAAATGGACGTGATATCCAGTTTACAGGTTGTGTGAAGATTAGACATAGTGTATGTAAAGTCTTTTTCCAATGCAGAGGAGGAGCCAACCAAATTTTGTTCCCCTTCCCCTGACATCATGAGATACAGCTGAATATGAACATCTGTAAGCCTAAGGAAGGACGATTAGTGAAGCCACTGGTGATTTTCTGCTTTGAAAACACTTGACAAAGGATGAAGTCCAACTTCTTTAGCTAGAGTGGAGAACTTTCCAGAGACTAAGACTTCTCTCACTCCACTTTCCAACATCCCCCAACAGTACCCTTCTCCTCCTCCTCATCTCCTTCAGCAGTCCCATGTTAATTTATAGACTTAAGATAATGCTTTTCCGTGTTTCCTGGTTGCTAATTCCCATTGGAATGTTCTTTCTCCCTCCTCTCTACCAGTCCACGTTCTTTTCTACTTTCGCAGTTCACCTCAAGCTTCACATTTTAATGAATTCTCCCAAGAATGTTCTAACACAGCTATTCCTAACCAGGGCTTTGTGATCCTCCCGGTGGAAGAGGTTGTCTAAAGTAGACATCAAGTTTTCACCTAAGTTGCTGAGAGTTACCTGACCATGGAAAGTGAGAGCATTCCAAGTCTTTTGTCCCCATCCTCAGCTGGACCATTGAAACTGCCTGGCCATATTCCTGCATGATCTTGATACCGACCACTCCACATCCTCTAAGGGGTTATTCTAATTTTCATTTCATTTTATTCAAGCCCTATTTTTACCACCAGACCTTATTATTTTCAGAAAATGTCTATATTTTCTCCAAATCGAGAAAACAGACAAATAGAAACCATCTGTCAGGCAAGAACTTCCTGAACTCTTCCTCTCGCCATCTAACAACACATTTATTTCTATCTTTAGTTCTTTCTCCTTCACCACTCAAGGTCCGCTGCCATGGCTCTGAATTCAACTCCCCCTGTCACTAAAAGTCGAACCCCTATACCTGTCTCTCCTGCACCTTCATCTTCTCCCTCTCTGCTGGCTGTTTCCCCTTTGAATTTAAACATGTTTTTTTTCCTTCTTCTTATTCAGTTTCACAGTTCTTCATCTCATGTTACTTTTCCTTTGTTATCAGAGACCAGATTTTACAAAGAATCGCTGACTTGCAGTGCCTCTAGTCTATCACCTGTTAGTCATCCTTACACTTACTGGACATTAGTCCCCTGAAATTTCTTTCACTCAAGTTCCTAGGAAGACAGCATGTGATAGACGAAGGGACACAGGCTTCCTGACTTGGCAGAAGTGGAGCTGAAAACGACATTCTCCTCTCACTGATCATGTGAACTTGGGCATTTTAACAATTCTGTATCTCAGCATCTTCCTCTGTCAAACTGAAGCAATTGTCCTTGCATGTAGTTGTGGTGACACTACAAAATGACAACAGACATCAAGTAGAATATGGAGGTCATTGTGCACTTTGAGTTTTCATGAGTCTGACATCCCAATGGTGCTTTCACACTATAGACAAGTCTCTCTTGGAATTCACTTTACTTTTGCCTTCAGTGATACCTGTCTCCTAACTTTACTCCTGTCTATTTCTGCTTATCCCTTCTCAATTTTTTTTCAAATTTTTCTCTTCTTCAGATGCTATGTTCTGCAAAATTCTATGATTGTCTTTTTTTATTTGCTTTTTTATGTTCTTTACTCATCCAGACTCTGACTTTAGCTAACACTAATAGCTTGATAATTAATAAATTCCCTTGTCCAATGCTGATTTCCTGAGCTCTATTACATCACAATTTGGAAGGAGCACAAGAAAAGGATGCTCGTTCTGAGCTCATCTCTTTCCCCCATCAAGCTCACACATTCCGTCACTGAATAACAGCACCGGTTTTCAGAAGCCATCCTTGAATCTTTCTTCTTCCTTGTCTCTTACATCTAATAAATTAACAAGTCCAACCTCAATTCATGCACGTGTTACTTCTTACCTGGATTATGGCAATAGCCTAACAAGGAGTCACTCTGCCTCCATTTTTTGAGCTCCCAATCCAGTCTATAATATACTTTACCAGAGTGCATCTTTAAATGAACAAATATGGCCAACTCTTCCAGTTAAAACCTTTGAGCAGTTGCTATTCAACAGTATCTTTTAGGATTGTGACCCGAGAAGCACCAGATGTTCCAGAAGCACTAGAAGTAAAATAGCCTAGAAAGATTGTTTAAAATCCTGCTTCCTAGACTTTAACTCAGACTCCTTGAATCAGAATCCCATGACTGGGTGAGGCTTACGGACACTAAAATTTGGGAACATCTAACTTCAGAATAAAGACACACTTTGGTCATCCTTCTGAGAATGGCTCACATCAATCATCTCACCCTTATTAAGGCTTCCCAATGACTCTTAACTCACCATGCATTCAATCCAAAATAAATGCTCATCTTCCATGTTTTTATAAATCCAAGAGCATCAGTAGATTATACTTTCTTTCCTCCCTGTGCCATTGCAAAGTCAAGTGTATTGTACGTATTTCATTGTCTTTAAGTATTGGTTTATTTGTCGGTCTTCCTCACCAACCTAGAACCTTCCTACTACTTAAAAATGATGCATGGCATGTATTAGGTGCTAAAAAATTATGTTTTAGGTGAAGAATTATCTCTTTAAATCACTTTGTCTATTAATTTTGTATCCTGCAAATTTACTGAAGCCACTTATTAGCTCTAACAGTTTTTTAATGGAGTCTTTAAGGTTTTCTCTATGTAGTATCATGCCATCTGCACACTGGTCAGAATGGCTAGTATCAAAAAGACAAGAAATAACAAGTGTTGGTGAGGATGTGGAGAAAAGGGAACTGTTGTGCACTGTTTGTGGGAATGTACACTGGTACAGCCACTATGGAAATATATGAAGGTTCCTCAAAAAATTAAAAATAGAACTACCATATGATCAAGCAAGTCCACTTCTGAGTATATATCTGAAAAAATGAAAACATTACTATGAAGAGATATACACATCCCTATGTTCATTGCAGCATTATTCACAATAGCCAAAATTTGGAAGCAGCCTAATTGTCCATTGATAGAAAAATGGATGAAGAAGATTTGTATATATATACATTGGAATATTACTCAGCCATAAAAAAAAATGAAATCTTGCCATTTGAGACAATATGGACGGACCTAGAGGGCATTATACTAGGTGAAATGTCAGACAGAGAAAGACAAACATCACATGATTTCACTTATATGTGGAATCTAAAACACGAAATAGAAACAGATCATAGATACAGAAAACAAACTGGTGGTTGCCAGAGAGGAGGGGGATGGGAGGAATAAGTGAAGAGGATTAAGAGGTACAAACTTCTAGTCATAAAATAAGTAAGTCATGGGGATGTAATGTACAGCATAGAGAAGATAGTCAATAATATTGTAATAACTTTTCATGGTGACAGATGGTAATGAAACATATCATGGTGGTCATTTCATAATGTATAAAAATATTGGATCACAATGTTGTATACCTAAAACTAATATAATGTTGTATGTCGGTTATACTTTAATAAAAAAATAATAAACATATTCAAGTTTTCTCAGCTTCACTAAATATTAAGAGAAATTAAAACAATGATATTTGACTTTTACAAAAATGGATATGATTAAAAATCAATTTAAATTTGAAAAAAATTAAATAAAATAGAATAAATTGCTATGTCTGCCGGCTGTTGCCCACCAGTCCTATGGGCTAAATCTTGTCTATCAATGACTGTCTGAAATTCAAGTAGTAATCTTGTATGGAGGTTTTCATCCTCCTGTGCAGTCCTGCTTCTAAGCAAGTGCTTTTGCAAGCTGCCTCCCACTGATGCAATCTGCCAGGAATATTTAATTGGCTTTGTGCCTATTCCCCTGGTATTCTCTAAGGTAAATTACTGTCCCACCTGTTCTGGTGAAAGAATTTTTTCATATCTTGCAGGTTTTTTTAAAGTTATAGAAGTAAAATTATTATCAACAGTATTATTGCCAACAATGTTTTTGAAATTTTTAGCTACTAATGTATTTATTGTTCCTTGTTTATGTTATGAGTCATGGAAATAAAATGTATTTTCAATAACGCTAGTGCATTTTTTATTTATTATATTTATTCTTTACCCTTACCTTAAGCAGCAAAAGTTGCCTTTAGCAGTGTTATTAAAACTCTCAAAAACTAATGGGCTCGTTAGATTTGTTTGTTTGTATTTTAAAGCCACAACTATGAAATGGATTCATGGGTTATTGAAATGATGTATTTACATCACATTCCTGTGAGCAATGAGTAAAATAACGGAAAGCCTGTGATCATATGAATGTCTTTAGAAAATTATGCTTTTGCTTTTTCTTCCCAAAGGGTGGAACGAGCACAGCCTTTCAAGTCAGACTGAGCAAGTCTGGGACCTGGCTCTGGAAGCCATTCGCAACATTCTTAGGTTTTCCGTCTATGAAATGGAGATAACGACATGTACTTTGGAGGGCTGTGGTGGTAGGGATAAAAGTAACCTGGAGTGTCTATTGTGATACCTGACACATATTAGGAACTCAAATAGATTTCCTGTCTTTTTATATGTTTTCTATACAGTGGGAAGCAGATTTGTTTTTCATACAGCCTTTAAGGAGTTGAGAGACCACTCTTCTCATGTCTGGCAGTTTTTGTCATCCTTGATTATCTTCTGTCTGACATCACTGTAAAATTTTCAGTGTCTTCATATCTCTGGTCTCTCAACAAAATGCCAAGTTCCTCAAGAGCAAGGACCTATGAATGCCACCCAAGTGTGTGCTCAGTAGATAAAAATATCTGATAGACACAGTAAAAAAAAATGCAGGAATATCATTATGTAAGGGAAGCAACATTATGTTTGGGAAAATAATTCTCACAAGCACTGTTTCCTTAAAATGATGAAGTTAAGATTGAAAATGCTTCAAATCTTTTCTGTCTTTTCTAACAGTCAATGACTTGTAAGACTTTTTCTGTAGTTGACTGATGTCCATAACTTTTACAGCTCAACACACATGAGTAGCTTAAGGAGATTTTTATTTTACTGTGTAGAGTGTGGCCCCTTTACCTTTCCCAGATTTGAACATGAAGTGGAATTAAAGGCTGAGAGACGCCTGTAACCACTAGTTGTACCAGAAACCCATCCACTATGAAGACACCTGTCATGATTAATCAGGCTAAGCAATTCTCAATCAGGAAAGCATGAGTGAGTTTGTTTTGCTGCAAAGACCTACCCTCATCACATTAATTGGGAGGCAGCTGGAGGTGGCAACTTACCAGGGGAAAACAGATTGGGGGACCTGTGAAATTATTCAGATGCTCCTGGGAAACTCCTCCTGTAATCTACAGGAAAGCCTATCCTTACACCTGAGAAGCGGAATTACAGAAAAGTCCCTTCAGAAATTACAACCTCAGGGAGTCAAAAGCGTGAACTGCAAGTCACCTATTTATGGGACACCTTCGTGCATGCCTGCTTTATGGGCTTACACAGGTGTGGAAGCAGCTGCCAGTGGGTGGTAAAAGCACAAAATTTGGCATTGTCCAGACTTTAGTTTGAATTCTGGCTCCACCACTTCCTGCCTATGTGAGCTTCTGCAAATCATGTGATTTCAGTATCTACCTCTGTAAATAGAAACAGTAAGCATACTTCACAGAGTTACTGTAAGGATTAAGTGAGACCAAGTTCTTCCCACGTAGTTGCTAAAAGGAAAAGTCATCATCCTCCCCTCTCCTATTGCTAGGTAGCTAGGTAATATGACTTAAGAAACATTTAAAAGTTCTTCACAAAATTACCTCCCTCATAATCCTACGAAGTGCCAGAATTTTCACCATGGTCATTTTGCTCCTATGGTTACAGCAAGGAAGCTCCTTGTTAAAATGCAACACTCCCTTCAGGGGAGAGAGACATATTACAGCATCATAAGCATTAAATTCAGATAAATATTTTGGGGGGAACCTGGTATATGTCAGGCACTGTGTTTTCTTTCTGTAACTGGGCATTCAGACACCTGGTGGGATCCCCAAAGAATTGACCTCTGAGAAAGGAAAGTCTGGTGATGGGAGAATTAAGGGCACGTTAATAATTTAGGGGATTCTCGATGCTGCCCCCAAATTTGAGGCCCCTAAAATCTGGAGATATTTGTCATCTAGAGCAGTAGGTGTAATGGGATTTAACTTGCCTCATTGGAAGTCTCGTTTGTGTGTATGTCATATGCAGCTCTTTGCACCTTTAGATTGTGAGTTCATCAAGAAAACGAAAAATGTCCTCTTCATCTTCGTATTGCCAGTGCCTAGAAGAGGGCTGGGCCCAGAGTAAGTTAACAAATATTCATTAAATTAAGTCAAAGTGAGACTGTATAGAAGATTCTAGCAGAGATCTGAGGTCCTTTATTTACTTTAGAAAATGAAATCACAACAGAGCATTGCATCCCTAGGAGATTACAGCAATGGGTTGTCATCTGGAAACTCATGGATTGTGTTTTTCTGATTCTTTAATAGTCTGGTTTTCTCTTATACTATTGTCACAGATGTTACCCAACGTTAGTAGCTTAAAGTCTAAATTTTTCCTGTTGGAGCTCAAGGTCTTTCAAATCCAACTCTCTCGTCCTTGGCCAACTCTGTCTGCCACACTTCCTTCCAGTCATCTCGGTGCCATCATCTCTTGCTTGCTCTCATGTTCCCATAGCTCAAGCCTTTGCCCCACTCCTTCCTTTGTCCAGAATGGCCTCCTGCCCCACCTCTGGCCCAACCTTGACAGATCCCCCCGGCAGCCACAATTAGAGTCTCAGTTCCTCCAGCGAACAGCCTCCTTGTAGCTTGCCCACCAACACAGCTCTCTGTTTCTCTGTTCTCCTGCACTTAACCAGCCCCATGCCATTTCACATGTTCCTAATCGATTGTTCTCTAATTGATTTGTGCTCAGTGGCTGCACCTCTCCAAACACATTGGAAAGAAATAATGCCTACCTGTGGAACTGTGGTGAGGATTAAGTGAGGTAATGAATAAGACAAAGATTAGCTCAATAACTATGAGTTATGATCTCTCTCTTTCTTTCCCTTCCTTAACTCTTCACATAAAGTCTTAAAATAATCTGGACTTTGGAGATCATTTATTTCAAGGTATATCAAGAAGTGTGTTCTGCACCAGTGCTTCACACAATGTCTCACATAACACAACATACAGAAAATGAAAATAGCAGTACAGCCCCCTAGGTAAAGGGAAAAGGCAGCTCCTGGTTATAAGCAACTGACTTAGTCCACCAGATCCACTCAGGCTCTGTGTTTCTATTCAAGAACTAAGAGTATCAATGCCTTGGTCCCTCTGTGACCCATTGGTGGCACATTGGTTGCTTGAGCATCTCAACGGCTAAGAGCAGTACTTCCCTGACAAAGAACTTTGCTGTTGGTAATGCTGGCTTTTACCTTAAGCTGAATTAAAGTTTTCCTCTATGATGAATGAATCCTTGTTTTGCCCTTCTAAAACAGTTGTAGAAATTGTTTAAACCTTTCCTCTTAGGAAAAATATTCTCCACATTAAAAACAAATGAGTCTCTCAAGGTGCTCAGCTCCTTCTCCTGCAGTTTGGAACCCCACAGTTTCTCCAGAATCCCACAGCCACTCCTGAACTCCAGTTACTCTAGAACCCCACAGCCACTCCAGAACTCCAGTTACTCTAGAACCCCACATCCACTCCAGAACTCCAATTACTCTAGAACCCCACAGCCACTCTGGAACCTCACAGTTACTCCAGAATCCCACAGCTACCCTAGCCACACCTTATAAAATTTTTTTTTTCAGACCTCTCCTCTCCCTGGCCCATTCTCCTCTTGGTGTATACTATGCATACAGCTTTTTCATCCTCTCAACCATAGAGCAAATTTTTTAAGATAAACGACTACTATATTGTCCAGGAGTATATTCAGCACTACAGTAACTCCTGATTAATCACAATTACCTAGTACAACACACATTATATTAGTTTTCTATTGCTTTTGTAACAATTATCACAGAGTTGGTGGCTTGAAACAGTACAAATTAATTCTCTCTCAGTTCTGCTCTTCAGAAGTCTGAAGTGGGCCTCCTAAGGTGAAAATCAAGGGGTTAGCAGGACTGCATCTCTTTGAGGAGGCTCTAGGAGAGAATCTGTTTCCTTGCCTCTTCTAACTTTCACCAGGGGATCTGGGCAACTTTTCTTTTCAGTTTTTTCTTGGAAATCATGTGCTGTCTCCATTAGGAATGCATGCTCTCAAAGGCCATGAAAGTCTGGAGTGGAACATTGTCCCCTGTGACTCATCCTGAAATCCTTCCTGATGGTATCCTATTGAACAAAGCTCTAGTGTTTGCTTCATTTTTGCATTCCCCTCCAAAGATGAAAAAAATGTTATCTCAAGCAGAGAAGCTTAACTACTGTCTTGAATGCATCACTTGATATTATTTTTGCCTAGACAAGTCATTTAAAATTTGATTTTGTCTTTAAATGAAGGGTCCGTAATCCTTTTAGCCTATATTTGATATCTCTCTAGTGATATTCTTCATTTCTCTTTTTCCAATAGAAGCTACTCTGACCCTAAAGCTATGAGAAAAGGAAAATGAGGAAGACATGGGCTTTGGAAAGGCTTGTTAATTCCCATATCTGCAAGTCATATTACTTCTCACTTTATTCAAAGAAGAGCCTGGATAAGGATGTTCTACTGGGTACTTTCCCCTTCCAGATGATAATACCACAAAAAAGGTGTAAATCCATGGCTAATAAGTTTGAAATTAGGTTGTAAATCTAAGAATAAATATATCATTTGACAAATAATAAAGGTAAGACTAGGAGAGTTCAAAAGCTATCTTGATGCCACCCAACTAAATAATATCAGAGTTGGCTTTAGCCTCTAATACCTAATTCCAGTCTCTCCAGTATGTCCAAATTTAACTTAGTGTCTGCTCTTCAAAACCTGACATTTCTTTTCCTGAGTTCCTATCTTAATGACTAGCACTATTGTCTCAGATCAAGCAAATGGAAAAGTTCAGAGCCATCCTTCCCCCGTCCCTCCTACAGCATCCCACCATTCTCATATCCAGTTAACATGAATCTGGTTGATTTACTTCCTAAATACCTCCCCCATCCATCCCCTGCTCCACATGCTCCTAGCTAGTCTAGGCCTTTGTCATCTCTTGTTTGGCCAGTTGCCATAGCTTCCTAGATGACTTACTGCCTTCAAGATGATCATTACTCCTTCACCTAAATCCCGCCACCATGTTGCCCAGTACTGTTTTTGATTGCAGATTTGATTATGTTTATTTGCTTTGCACCAGTAATTCTGTCCAATTGTTATAGGTTGTATCTCAAGCCCCACGTTCTAGCACACAAGATTCTTCATGATTTGGTTCATGCTTACCCTTCCTATTATTATTATAACCACCCCTCCCATACATTCGTCCCTACCTTCCTCGCACCCCCCCAAATCTATTTTACTCTGCCATTTCCCTTGGCTTAGAATTCCATTCTCCATCTTTGCCTAACTTACTTCAGTTTGTGAGTTTCCTAAATTAGGTTCAGAAGGTTTTTATTCCAAGAAGCTGCCTCTGTCTCTGATGCCAGGATGGACTGTATACTTCTGTGTGATACCCTAGAACTATGTGCACAGTGTATGTAAATGAACTGCCTTCTATGAGTCCCTATTAAACCATCACCTCACTGAAAGCTGAGCCCTCTTTTTAATCTTTTTTTTTAACTGACGTACCTCCTACAGTCTCCAGCACAGAGTAGATGCTGAACAAATGCTTTTCAGACACAACTGAAAGACTTCTCAAGGCATGTGGTGTGACTAAATTGGGATGGCGGCCACAGATTTAGAGCTAGACATGGAGAAAGTGCTAGACTGTCTGTGGGGGGAAGTCCTATTGCTTAATCAGGGCCAAGTTGAGTAGGACATGAAAAGATGGAGGCCCCCTTTTTCTGCAGAGGCTTTTATTTTTGTTTTTTTTTTAAGAAAGACACAGAGGGCTCTTCTGGCATTTTTCCATGGAGGAGCCAGCGTTCAGATTTATATCTCCTCATTACCAGAAAGCTCTCTGGGAGTATGTATCACATTCATTCACTTATGAGTTCACCTAATTAATGACTAGAAAGCGCTCTAATCTTAGTGATAAGAGATGCAGGTTGTTATTAGGCTTTGTTTTGTTATGTTTTTGTTTCTTTCTCTGGTTCTAATGATTTTCTCTTGTTGGTTGTCTTGTAGCAAAAAGATGAAGAGAAACTTAGGGCCAATAATATCTAATGTTTTTATATTCATATACAGCCTAGAAAATGATACAGCCAAATTATGATTTCTGAAGTACTAATTTATGAACTGGTAGAAATCATAACACATAGCAAAGAGTCATTTAACACTGAACTTTGACTTAGAAGATCAAGTTATATTTTGAAGCTCTGTCAGATTCAGTTATCTCATGTTAAGCTAATTAGTGCACATCTCCAAGTGTAACTTTCCTGTTTCAAAAAATGAGAATTTGGGTTTAGAAAATGTCTAAGATTCCTTACAACTTTAGTATTCTATGATTCTAAATTCTAAGATCCTGATTTAAGTGAATCCAAAAGTATTTACTGAAACTTTTATGCTTAGCAAAACCAGCCATAAAATAGGAAACTTTGGTCCTTGTTCTTACTGTGATGTGATCTGGAAAGAGAAGTTTAAAGTAAAGAAATGTTACATGATAATTACGAAAGCACTTAGACTCGGTTTGACATATAGTACTCAACACATATTTCTCACATGCAGCAAACACTTTCTGAGTACCTTTATGTATCAGGCACTACAATAAGTGCCTGGAATACAAAGAAAAGATAAGGCAAGGTCTTTGTCTAGAGTCTAGTAAGAAAAATAGCCATTTATTTAAATAATTGCTAATTTCAATTTAAGCCATTTAATATATAATATTCATAACAAGTATAAGACAGAACAGGATTATAAAGGAGTAGACTTTCAAGGTTGCCCCTGTTGTATCCTGTGAAATGAGATGGTTTCTCTTCAAGAAGATGAACTAAAAATTGCACAAAATCACTTTATGCTTTTATTTCATTGGCTGGAACTTACTCTCATGCTCACTTATAGTTGTCAGAAAATATAGGAAATGTAGACTTTAGTTGTGTAAGCCATGTGCCCAGATGAAACATACAGAAATCTATTAGAGGATTGAGAGGGGATCAATTATCTGACTCTGACCAAGAATGATCTTAGCCTGGGGGTCCCATGATTAAAACAGCTGGTAAATTTGGCAGATCTACGCAGGATTCACTGGCTGAGTACAATGGAGGTGGGAAATATGCAGAAGAGTGAGTCTGAGGGTAGCATACCAGTTAGGGAGCTACAAAAGTCATCTAGCTGAGAGATGAGGACCTTGGTTACTATGAAAGCCACCAGAGTAGAGGGCAAGGTCAAGCTGCAGATTCTGCTTCAAGAAAGAATCAGACATAAGTGGATCAAGGGAGGTCTACATTCAGAAGGTATGAGGAATTCTTCATTTCCAAGTCTGGTAACAGACATGGAGCTTGTATAAGGCACAGATCCCAAGTTAGAAGTAATGCTGTCAAAGTAGTGGGATGAATCTGACCATAGAACATTCCACCCTGGGTAAATAGTTTTAGGCAAGCATAGTATTTCCATACAAAGTCCTAGAGATTTGTTCAGGGATGGGTAGGCCTGTGCCTATTGGGCCAATATGATGCAAAGCAAAATCAGTTATGTTTTATGCAAAAGAGAAGCCAGGCTCTTTCTCTTGCTGGAAATGATTTAAAAAAAAAATGTTGCTCCCACTGCTACAGGAAACTATCTTATGAACACCTACAAAACTACATTTAGGATTAAGCTGATTTTTATAGAAAGAAGAGAAGTGGAGAAAGAAACTACATATCTGATAATATAATGGAGTGGCTAAATCAATTAACCCTCAGTTTGCTCTCTCTTTGGACTTCTGGATGTCTAAGATAAAATCCTCCTGCATTGTTTAAGTGCATCTGAATTGGGGTTTCTCCTACTTGGGTCAGAAAGTATACAACTGATACTGTGAATGGACTGCAAATCAATGTTAAAGGCCAAGAATTAAAAGCACTATCTTTAGGGGTTCTATAATTATAGGGTTACTATAATTTGTTTTTCAGGTATAGTAGGAAGGATCCAGGCAAGGATCTATAGACCTTCTTTTTCCTCATTCAACAAGTCTAATCAGCCACAAATCCTGTCAATCCTATGACCTTCATGTCTTACATACTTCGCTCCATTTCTAATGACATCAACCCAGTCCAAGCTGCCATCTTTGCATGCCAGGATCACTACTTCAGGCTTCTTACTGGTCTCCTACATCCATCCAATTTCCATACCTCTATTTTATTCTCTACCGCATGAGTCTGATATTATCATTTCCTGGATTAAAGAACATTGCCAATAGTAGCTCATTGTGCTTTGATAAATTCAAAACTTCTTTAAATAGCTTACGAAGATGTCAATAATCAGATTTCTATCCACCAATCCCACAGCATTATTTCATTCCTCCACCCTTCCATGACCGGACTCTGGGTTTCAGCCATTCTGAATTTCTTTGACATCCTACTATGTGCGTGTCCTCACATGTCATTAGCCCTTCAGACATGCTTTTCACATGGCCAGGAATGCCATTCCCTCATGCCACTCTGACTCTTATCATTCTTCAGGTTTTGGCTACAATGTCACTTTTGTAAAAGTTCTCTTCTGACCCTAGTTTAGATTCCTCCCTTCTGCTAGACTCTCTCATAATCCTCCTGTGCTCGTTTTATCCTATTCTAGTATAATTGTTTAATTATTTCTCTTCATTCTTGCAGGTTCTAGTCTGTCTTGTTCACACTTGTCATCCCTAGTGCCCACCTATAGTTAGTGAAGAGATGGATGACATGAGGCTGTGGATAATCAGGCAGGTGGTCCTTAACAAGCCATTCAGGTTAGGGCAGGCACGGACACTGATGATAAGTAAAGTTGTTAGAATTCTGGCAAAAGAATAGCAATTAATCATTCAATAGTTTTGTCCTAAGATTCGAAAAATGTCTACCATTAGAAAGAATACACACGCAAAACTGGTAGGTTCCCTGATTCAGACCTTGAGACATGTCATTCCTTAGGGCCAATATCACTTCAATTTGTCCAGCCCAACCCCTATGTCCTGCAGAGGTAGTTATTCAACCTAATTATGTGGGAATGAAGAACAGGAGATCTGCCCACAGTCAAAGGTGAGCTAATGTGTCAGTATTGAAATGAATGAGTCACAAAGAGCAGGGGTCAGAAGCCAGCTCGACTAATTTCAAGCTCGGTTACTTTGGTCAAATTTCTAAATCCTCTTGTGTGTCTGTTTCCACATCTTGAAAGTGGAACTAATATTATTTCTTTAGAGTTGTACAGAGGCAGACTTTGTATGCATAACAGAAACTATAATGCTCAGAAAAATGAAACTTGTCATCATAATAACACAAAGGATCCAAATTTAGAACACTGCAAGAATGGCCATAGCAACCGACAGAAATAGGAACTCAAGTGCAGAGCAATAGCCACTTCCTCTCATGGTTGGTGTTCTCAGTTTAACATGGTTGAGCTACAATCCACAAACTAGATGACTCATAATCAAAAGTAAAATTTCAATTTAGTTCACAGTATTGATACTAATGTTAGTCTCCGTCTGGAGGTTTATCAGCTTAAAGTCCATCTGCTTTGAAAGCTGAAAAAGGATGATGTTTTCACAGTCTGATTTTGGTTTTAATTTGAGAAATACTTTCTGAAGTTATTAACAGTAAGCGGATATGCTCTCGAGGTACAATGTCACAGCCGCCATTGCAGCGATCACAGGAAGGTCTCCCTGTTGCTGCCTCAATGCTTATATTTGGAAAATCTCTCCTCAGCTACCGCGGGTGCTACTATGGCAGCATCTGTGACCGGGGGTTGGGGGTACGCTGGCAGGTGGGGTGCAGCATGAAGAAAGACAGCATTTCTTTTCTTCCCACACCTTAAAGAGGGTTACAGATAGTGGACGCTCACACTAAACCTCTGGAATGCTTCTGTTTAATCCAAGTAATTTCCCTTTAACCTTGAATACAGCAGATCTTAGGTTACTTTTGGAAAATTATCACATTGTCTGAAATCTAAAGTATATTTTATTTCATTGTAATATTTGGAGATTAGGATATCCATATTTAATCTAGTGATGAGTTTTTTTCTCTCTGAAAACTGTTATTAAATTAATTATGTCCCATTTGATCAATAGCCTCTGAGGACTGAATAAATATGGCATTACTCTTCCAGGTGGCCAAATCCCCCATCATTAGAAGAAGATATAATCCTATTATGCTTGGGACCTTTGATGAGGAGGCATGTCACCCAATCAGCATTCTTAGATCCCTCATCTGTGTTACTTTTTCATCCTGAAAGTGCCTCTAAGTGGCACTGAACCCAGACAATTTTTAATAAAAAATGCTTTTATTGCTTCATCATTATTAAAAGAACTAGGACATTGGAAAACAGAAAGCAAAAAGAAGATGAAAACAAATACCATAAACCCACCGCCCAGAGAAAACTATGAATCATGGCTTGGAGCATATGCTTCCTGAACATTTTTTGTGCACTGTCAAAATTATTTAATGGTACTGTCTTCTTAATATATCAATATATGTGAACATATTTCTCTGTCAATACATTTGTTTACAACTTCATTTTAAATGGCCAAATAGTATCTCTCTTCTCAAATAAGCTACTGTTTGTAACCAAGCTCTAGAACTTCAGTGATTACACTATGTTGTAACTGTTCTATTCATTTGTTTAAGCTGAGCACACATAAGACAGGAGCCTTGTCTTATTCAAATTTGTATTCCACGTGCCTTGTACTCGGTAGGTACTCAAAAAATTTCTGTGGATGCAAAAAACCCTGCAAACAAAAACATACTTGGGATAATAGGCAAAATCTATGCAGACAGCATATGAGTTTCCTGTGGCTACTGTAACAAATTACCACAAACTTGATTTCTTAAAACAACAGAAATTTATTCTTTTAGAATTTTGGAGTTCAGAAGTCTGAAATCAGTATCACTGGGCCAAAAATGAGATGTTGGTGGGGCAAGCTCCTGATGGAGGATCTAGGGAGGGATCTGGTGCTCGCCTCCGCTGCCAGCACTCCTGGATGTGGCCTCATCCCTCCGCTCTCTGCCTCCAAAGCCACATGGCCTCCTCCTCTTCTGTGTGTAAAATCTCCCTCTGCCTCTCTCTTATAGGGATAAATGGGGCTGCATTTAGGTCCCATCCATATAGTCCAGGATAATTTCTCCATCTCAATATGATTAATTGAGTTACATCTGCCAAAATCATTTTTTTCCCATATAAGGAAAATTTACAAGTTCCAGAAATTAGGACATAGATGTCTTTTCAGGGGGAGGAAAGGGATGTTTTTCAGCTCACCGCTAATAGTACATAAATTCAGCAACAGCTTTTAATCAGATTGTGCTTTTAAGAAAAACTTATTAAGAGTGAGAAGAGTGTGTGGGAGCGTTAGAGACTGCTGTTCAAAATATCCTTTAATTGAAAAAGTTTGCTGTTGAAATGAGGGCTATTATTTTTCTCTAAATAGATTGATTTAAAATCTCAGTGACTCAATATTGTTCAAATTCATTATTTGAAATGAAGGACTTACGTTTACTTTTATTTATAAATAAACTTGGTGGGTATCGCCTGGACATAGACAAACAGTCCTATGGTAGTAAGTGGAGAAAGTGAGAGAAATAAAAAACAGAATAAAACAAAAGGATCAAGTGAGAGCAAGGAGAGGAAGGTTGAGGAGAGGCGGGCTGCACTGAGAGAACAGTGCAGACACACAAGATGGCGCCCTAAGGAACCTCCCATGCCAGTCCCTTTTCATTCAGCCACCCTCCTGGGATTTTTAAACAGGGCTTACGAGCCTATGATCTATATTTCTGAGTTACGAATGAGGAGTGGGAAAGATGGTAAAGCAGAATCTATAAGTCCCATCATTTTACATTTAGTGTCTCCAACAATTACCTTGATATCAGATCTATCGATAATGGTAATTTATTATCATTATTATTATTTTATGCAAATTTTAGTATTACTATTATTATTATTCCTAATCTTCATTCACTATGGGCAAAGCGTGGTGTTATCTACTTTACGTAGTTTATCTCATTTAATCTTCACAGCAATACAGGCAGTTTTCCCTTTTGTCTTTACAGGCTGAAACTGTGCAAAGCAGACACACAAAACAGTTGGGAAAAGTGCAGTTGTTTCATGACTTTTAAAAATTACTTTCAAGCATTAAAAATATTCATATGGGGGCTGGCCCCATGGCCGAGTGGTTAAGTTCGTGTGCTCCGCTGCAGGCGGCCCAGTGTTTCATTGGTTCGAATCCTGGGCGTAGACATGGCACTGCTCATCAAACCACGCTGAGGCAGCATCCCACATGCCACAACTAGAAGGACCCACAACGAAGAATATACAACTATGTACTGGGGGGCTTTGGGGAGAAAAAGGAAAAAGCTTAAAAAAATCTTTAAAAAAATACGTATATATTCATATGGTTGGTTTTAAACATGTAGGGATATGAAAAAATAGTAAAACTAATATTTATTTAGTACACTTTAATTTGAAATATTAGAAATACTGAGAACTAAAGTGTTTTATTTGTCCGCAAAAGACCTATCAAGAATAGTTTGTGCAGTGCCTGCCTTCTTCTCATTGTATGGCTTACAGTATGGAGCCATCATCTTCTCTAAGCGTTGGTCATACTCCTTGTTTAGCTAGGACCAGGTTCTAACCTTTTGTCTTTTGTGTTTCAATGTCATGAAATATCTCTGAGGGTCTCTTTAACATGGAGTTTTTTTGTGCAATCTTTCCTCTTGGACATCTTCATCTTATTTGTCCCAACCAGTTTTCTCATTTATGTTGACCAATTTGCCTTCACTAAGTTCCTCTGCCTTCACATCTCGATTCTGGAAGGACAGCAATGTCAAGATTCCCAAAGTCAGCCGTTTGTTCCATAACTCCATTCACATTCAATTTGAATTTCATTTCCAGTGTTACCACATTTCCACTTCTTTACTGCACTTTCATCTTTGTTGCCCAATTCCCTCTTTCAAATATCCACTTTTGTAAAATGCCACATTTGTATCACCAGGAAGATGAAAGCAACACAACTACACACTTTGCTGTCTGTGCCTGAACTGATTAACAGATGCATAGTGACCAATCACCAACAGATTTTGAGAGTGATGCGGCTGACCACTGACCATGCTGCTCATGTTATTTATGGTATAACTTGTGGGCTGAAGAGCTAGCAGCCAAGTGTGTATTTTATGCAATTACTCAGTTAACATATCACTGAAGCTGAAATTTTAACCATGTTGTTGGAAGACTTTGTTATTTAACTAAACAGTTTTAAGTAAAATGTGTGCATGTCCAGAAATGTGCAAAGTGAGGGCTGCCTGTACGATGAAGTAGAGGCTATTATTTTGCCCATTTTATGGAAGAGGACATTGAAGCAGAACAAGATTAAATGATTTACTCAAGATATTAGTTGGTGAAGCTAGAATTAAAATTCAGGCAGCTTCACTGCAGATACCAGAGCTTGACCTTCAAAGTCTTTGGCCTCAGCCTAAGTCCCATACCCACAGCCCTTTCAACAATCAGATAACTGTGATTGCTAATCTTAGTCAACTCTACATTTAAGGGAGGATCATTCATTCTCCTGCAGCTCTAGTCCAGCAAGGACTCTACTTTCTGCTAATTATCAGAGCCTCTGGCTTCTCAGTTTTCTTCAGACTGTGGGGAATACTTTGGAGCAACTGTAGAGCATGTACGACAATGTTCACATTTGATGCCTTTTCTTGGATCCTCAGCCCCATGATTATATCCTTTTGGTTGATAACTTCAAGCTTGCCCTACTTTTTCCTCCTGCAATGGGCCATATTGCACCTTCTTTCAGTTCCTCCTCGTCTCTCCTTTTTTTCCACAAACACCTTTTTGGTGCCTTTGATGTTTTCTCTCACTAATTTCTACTAGCAGAAGATGACTAGATGTAACCCTCTTTTCTTCTCAGGTCATTCTTCTGTATTTTCATGAAAATTTCAGTACCAAACTTAATTCTCTAACTAAGGGATGGGATAAGCCTGGTTGTTTGGGGCCGGAAGAGATCAAAATAATGCACAATTATTGAGAAGACTGAAGGGGATAATGCTATCTCTTCTGTCCAGACAGCTAGCGTCTACTCTTTTCATAATGCCAACTTAACCACTGTCTCCTCTGCTTTCATTACCGTTTTCCAGAGGAATAACAAATTGAGAAAATTAGGGCTTAGAAAGGAATTATTGATTGTTCCAAAATGGTGATGCTGGCATTGTAGCCAGCAGAATACAGAAGAAACAATTCCAGGTATGAGACCCATAGACCTGCCTGTGAAGGCCAGCTCCATCACCTACCATCTCTGTGACTTAGGGAAAGGTTGAGCATTTCAGAACCTCAGTGTCTTCCTCTATAAAGCAAAGAAATGCTCAAATATTCATTATTAGTACCAGTGAGGATTAAAAGATAACTCATGTAAAGTGGCTGGCATGTACAAGGGTCAAGCAAAAGTCATCCTATTATTAGGACTTGGAGGAGTGGGACACAGTGCCATGTATAATTATACACAAAGTTCTTTTTTTCACTCATTTATTAATTTAAAAATCTTTTATAATACCCCCAAAATCTGTACTCCAATCTTTATTGTGAGCAAGGCTACAGACCATTTTATTAACTATATCTTAGGTAGCATGTTCCCAAATGAGTCTCCATATATTCCCTTCAATTTGACAGGTGTCCCCAGAGAATTGTAACAGGATTGTAAACTTTGTTTGGGGAAAGGTCCTTGGCCGTAGGTTGCCCTCGAAAGCCAGGCTGTATGACAAACCCAAGATAGTCTCCAAAGTTCACAATCTAGCTCTAGTTTTCTGACATTTGTGTGGTCATAAATTATTAGAGAATCTTGCTTGGAGATTCTCTATGTACCTGTGAGCCCACAACAGTGTTTGATGAACTAAGCACATAAGCAAGGGTATGTAGACATAGGCTCTGGCCCCTAAAAATGTTAAATGCAGGAACCCTGACCCTTTGTCAGCCAGGGTCACACCTTGAAGACATTCTCCTTATCCTTTGAGCTTTGTATCTGTGTCTAGTGTTCTCTCAATGTCATCAAGCCTGGGTTTGGACTGGTCCTCCTAACTCTTTGTTTCTGATTAAACAGCTTTATCTCTGGATAGATGAGATTCAAGTCTCTGATATCAGCTTTAGAGGAAGTAGGTTAAGTCAGGCCAGATTCTCTCAGGCTTGTAATACAACTTGATGTGAACCAACTTTTAGGAGTTAGGGGTTTGATACTGCTCTAAAAGGATTCAAGCTAGAAGATATTCGTTTGGGCTACACTGCTGTAACCATCAGAGGACACAGTGAGGGGATTTGGACACGGTTTTCTCCATTTTCTTAGAGAACCTACTGCAACATTGCATGGTGAAGTTGAAGGAACAATGGCAATGGAGTCAAATGAATTATTTTTTTTACTTAATTCAAGCTATATATGTTGATTCCCCTCAAAATATTAGAAAATATAAAGAAGAAATGAAACACCGAACAAAACCCAGAATTCTACCCTTGAAAGGGCAACTACTCTTCAAATTCTAGTGTCTAGCCATCAAATTTTATTTTCTTACAATTACATACACATTTATCCCTGTAGACAATATGTTTACAAATGCGATCATGGTTTGCATATTGAACTGCAGCCTGTTGTTTTTATTCAAGAATATGCAATGAACATCTTTCTACATCTGTAAACATATTTTTAATGGTTTTCTAACAGTTTATTGTATGTAGGCACAATGATTTTGTTTGTACACGTCCTTAATTATACTCTTCAGATAAACTCCTAAGAAAAAAATTTCTGGGTTAAATTCTATAAAAATATTCTAAGCTGCAGTTATCTATGGGCTGGCATGGGTTCGAATTTCAATCTTCCCACTTATTAGCAGTATGATATCAGTTCTAAATTTTAGTTTATTTCTTGGCCCAAAAACATTGATTTTACCCTCTTAAATGTCATCTTCATACTGTGATGAGGTCTTCAAGTAGGAACAATTTACGCTTTTTGATCATCTCTTATGTACTAGGCGTTCCACTAGAGATAGAATATACTTCTATCTCTTCAACCTCGAAATCACTAGTAAATCAATTTTATTTCTTTTAATTCGTGTTACTCTGACAGCAGAAACTGAGACAAGGAATTGGGACAGGTGGTTTCTTTGTGAGGTAATCCCAGGAAGTGTGAGTTAAGGAGTGAGAAGAGTAATACAGAGGAGGAAAGTTAATATAAGGGGCAATAACCTGGTAGCTTCATAGACAATGGGGACTTGATTCTGTGGGAGCTCCAGGAAGGATAGAGAACAGGTTCCCTCCAGGGACAGGAAGTTGGGGATTTACTCACTGAGACAAGACTGCCTTCTTGGGCATTAATTCCTCTGAACACGTGGTTGGATCTAGGAGATCCAAAAGCTCTGGAAAAGACACAGGGCTGAACCTAGAGGTAGTGTTACCGAACCTGAAGCGAGTTCACTCACCCATTGCGCAGCAAGCCAATCTCTGACACCGTGTGTGGTGGGAGAAAGTAGCAATTTTATTTTTGCACAGCACTGAGCAAGGAGAGAGGGCAGCTAACGCTGAAATCCCAAACTCCCCGAAAAGCTAAAAGGAAGGGTTTTTATTTGGGGTTTTAGGTAGGGGAGGGGAAGCATATGGCCTTGCTGGTTGGAGCTTCCCACCGGCCTGTCTTTGACCTTGAGACTACTTGCAGACAGGAGGGAACTCATGACCTTGCTGGTCAGCAGCTTTCCCACCAGTCTATATCTCTTTGTGGGGAGGAGATAGTCCAGGTGCTTGTCCTTGACGGTGTCTGTCTCCAGGAGGATAGTGGATTCTGGAGCCAGGAAGACCGAGAGTAAGCCGGGAATGAGTGTTTTGGTTTTAACCCCATATATGCTGGGTTTAATGTGGGGAAACTGATATCAGGGTCCATATCAGTAGGATTCCATCAGTGTGAATCTGAGCTTAGATGAATGCATCCATTGCAGTTGTGCCTGAACTCATAAGCAGAACAAGGGTATGTGATTTTCAGCAGCAAATACACCTGCTACATTGTTCTAATATAACAGGCAAGAAATTTAATCTCAGAGAGATTAATTCATTAATCTAGGAGAGAACACTCAGATAGTAATTGTCAGGCATAAGCTCCAAACTCTCTTCTTTGTTCCAACACATGTGTTCTTCCCATCATACCACATTGCTTCCAAAAGGCACAAGCACTTTATGTTTGTATGGAAACTCTGGGCACTCTGCTCTCCTGTGGTAGCTGCTTGGGCATACCATAGTGTCTTCTCCTGTTGTGCACCACTCATCAACCTCTAAGTCTCCTATAACCTCAGTAGTTGAACATAGAGTCTGCATCCCTTTTTTCTTCTGCAACCCTTAATTTTCCACTTAGCAAAGATAGTACACTTGTACATTTTGTTTCAGTGGATTAAAATATATTGATGGGTTGTAAAATAAGTATAGTGGGTCTTGACTAGAATTTTAAAATGAAATAGAGGAATCAAATCTCAAAAGTGCGTGGCTTCTATCATTTCAGAAAATGTTTGATTCCACTGTGTGTGTGTGTGCGTGTGTGTGTTGTTGTGTACGTTGAGTATCTCTGAAGAGCTTATTTCATATGCTTGGTCTTGTATAAGAAACTTTGAAAGTCACTTACTTACAAGTGCTCAGTAATGTTCAAAACCCCTGGGTTCAAATCCTACCCCCACTACACATTAGCTGGATAACTAATATCCAGTCTTAGTCCTTCTATCAGTAAATATTACTACCGTCAAGGGCTGTTGAGAAGAATAAATTGATTACTACATGCAAAATGTTGAGAACAGTGTCTGGTACTTTAGGATCACTCAATAAATGTTACTTATTATTATTGAAAATGTATAATCAATCCATGAAGTATAAAGTTTATGTGTACTCTTTGTTCACTATGGAACAAGGGAGATGAAAATCACCAACATTCTCAAGTGTTTGGAAAGACTTATTATTGGGATTGAATTACAGTAAAATTTTCCTGCAATTTTCTTTGTGTTCTCTCTCAACTGCCCCTCACTAGCAAATGTTCTAGCTCTATAAACACAGTATTTATTAATTTAAACCATGAATGCCTTAGGAAAATTAATATAAACATTTTACCTTGGTAAGCTAAACTCCATTCGAAAGTAGGCATTTTGTCCAGAATCCTGCAGGATATATGATCAGTAATATGGTCTATGCCACAAATAGTCTTGCAATCTAAGCAAATGTCTCTCAAGTTGCCATAAAGTAAAACAGAATTATCATAATTTCTAGCTCAGAAAGAACACTGTGATCCAGGCTTCCTGACTGTGACAATGACCTTGAAACACTGAATGAGTGTGGGTGTGATCTGTTTTTGTACTCCAGAGTAACTATACCTGAATAGAGTGCATATCAAATTCATCTGGGAGAATGTTGAAAGTTGTTTCCTAATTGCATTGGACCAATTGCCTAGGAACCCCTGAAAGTGTTCTCAAATCCATTCTGTAAAAAGTGTTCCTGGAAAGTGACAATGGGTCAAAAGATAAGCAATTTTGAGGATAACTGATGTAGAGTTTGCTGACTGCTCTTTCTTAGTTTGAAATAATGCCATTATAATTATTTTTAGAACATCTGAAACAATTATACAATAAGTTGATTTCCACTACTCCTCCAAAACCAACCTCAGAAAATCATGGACCCTAAGATTCTGAAATGTTAGGAAAGAATCTCAGAGATCACTTTTTCTGGAGTGTCAACTGTGATAAAAACTCTTCTCCCAGCATCATTGATGCATTTTGTTAGATATGATTGAAGACTTCCAGTGATAAATAGGCCTTTGCTTCTACTGAAAATCCACAGCTCCTTTCATAAACAGCCTTCACAATGGTTGTAGTCATGAACCACCTATACTGTACCTTTACTTGTGTATAGTTTTCTTTAAAAATCTGGCTTTTAAAAACTAGGTATATTTTTAATAGAGAATATGTATATCCTATTATAAGCGAAAACTTTGTATTTCTAGATGAACTAGTTTTCTTCTTCTAATACACATTTAAATAAGAACCCAACAATTAACATGAAATATGTTAGTTCTTATACTACCTAAAATCATCTGTATGAGCTACGCTTTGGGAAACATTCTGAGTCAAAGGAAATAAGCTCCTATTTGTCTCACCTCATGGCTCTTCAAACACATGTACCTGCTAACATTTCTTTTCTCCAGGCTAAATTTCTATAACTTCCTTAACTACTCCTCACGTGAAATGATTTTCTGACTGCTCTCTATCCTAGCAACCTAACCTTCTTTTAGAGGCTCTCTGGCTTGTCAAAGTAGTTTTTCAAATGTGGAAGCTTCTCTAAGGTTTTAAATTTATGATTTGTTTCTGGAAAACATAAGCATTGCACTATAGCTTCCTTTCTTGAACCACAAACTTAAGGGACTCTCTTCTGGAATGTGCAAATGAATCAACTATAGGATGGGGAATTTTGCACAGTGCCTTAACTTTCTCTTTGTGTTTCTTTGATATGGATTGGATAGTGATAATTTGCCTTTATATGAGGACATTGGGCAAAATAAGAAATACTTTTCCCAAGGAGGACTAGCATAACGCAAATGTCCCACCTAATCTCCTATTTTAAATAAACTTTTTATTTTTACTTATTTTTAAAATTATTTTATTGATGTCATATTGGCTTATGACATTGTGTAAATTTCAGGTGTATATTATACTATATCAGTTTCTGTATAGACTGTATCACATTCACCACCAATAGTCTAGTTTTTATCTGTCACCATAAGTATGTACCCACTGACCCCTTTCTCGCTCTCTCCGACCCTTTCCCCCTTGTATTTCAAGATAATTGTAGATTCATATCCAGTTGTAAAAAATAATACAGAGAGATCCTATATACCCTTTGCCATGCTCTCCTGATGGTAACATCTTGCAAAATGATAGTACAACATCACAACCTGGATATTGACATTATTATAGACAAAATATAGAAAATTTCTGCCACCACAAAGATCCCCCATATTGCCCTTTTGCTTAGGCCCCTCCTTACTTCAATTCCTCCTTAACCCCAGGCAAGCACTAAAATGTTCTCCACTCCTATAATTTTTGTCATATCAACAGTATTGTATAAATGGAATGATACAGTATTCAACCTTTTGGGATTGGCTTTTATCACTTAGCATAATTCTCTGGAGATTCATCCAGGTTGTTGCATGTATCAATAATTCTTTCCTTTTTATTGCTGAAGTTTTCTACAGTTTGGATGTACCACAGTTTGTTTAACCATTCACTTGTCAAAGGAGAATTAGGTTATTTCCAGTTTTGGGCTATTACAAATAAAGATGATATGAAGTTCATGTACACATTTTTGTGTGAACATAATTTTTCATTTTTCTGAGATTAAATGCCCAGAAGTACAATTGGTGGGCCATATGGTAGTGGCATATTTACTTTTTTTTAAATCCTGCCAAACTGTATTCCACATCTCTATACTATTTTTCATTCCCACAAGCAATGTATGAGTGATTCAGTTTCTCCACATCCTTGACAGCATTTGGTGTTGTCACTGTTTTTTATTTTAGACATTCTGATAGCTGCATAGTGATATCTCCTTGTGATTTTAATTTGCATTTCCCTACTGCCTAATGATACTGAGCATCTTTCATGTGCTTATTTGCCAACTGAATATCTAGTTTGGTGAATTTTCTCTTTATGTATTTGCCCAGTTGTAATTTGTTTACTCACTGTTGAATTTTAAAAGTTATTTATAGATTCTAGATACTATTTCTTTGTTGAATATGTGGTTTGAAAATATTTTCTTCCACTCAAATACTTGTTTGTCAATTGCATGAGTATGGCATTTTGTAGAGCAGATGTCTTTAATTTGGATGAAATAAAATTTACCTTTGTGAGTTATGCTTTTGATGTCAATTGTAAGAACTCTTAGTTTTAAATCCCAATGATTTTATGCTATGTTTTTTCTAAAAGTTTTATGTTTACGTTTAAATTTATTTATGATCCATTTTGAGTTAATTTTTGTATAAGGCATGAGAACTTGGCCAAAGAGTTTTTATTTTTTCCTATGGATCCAATTTCTCCAGCACCATTTGTTTAGAAGATTATCTTTCCTCCATTGAGTTACTTTTGAGCCCTTGTCAAAAATCAGTTGGACATATTTGTGTGGGTCTTTTTCTGAGTTCTCTTGTTATTCCATTGATCTACATGCCTATCCCTCCACCGACATTACACAATCTTAGTTACTATAGCTATGTAGCAATCTGGAAATCAAGTAGACTGATTCCTCCCACTTCATTTATTCTTTCTTTTTTTCCCAAAATTTTTCTGGCTATTCTGATTCCTTTGCTTTTCTAAGCAAATTTTGGAATAATATTCTCTACATAGCAAAAAAAATCTTGTCAGGAATTTGATAGAAATTGTGTTATATGTGTATATCAATTTGGGGAAAACTGACATCTATACCATATTGAATCTTTCAGTCCATGAACACTATATATCTACCTCTTCATTTACATAGGTATTCTTTGATTTCTTTCACTGATGTTTTGTAGTTTTCAGCATATAAGTCCTGTCCACGTTTTGTTAGATTTAGATATAACTACTAATTTTTTGAGGGATTGTAAATGGTATCGTATTTTTATTTTTATATGAATTCATTTGTTCACTGCTAGTATATTGAAATGCAATTGATATTTTTATGTTTATTCTGCAACCTCTTTGAACTCATTTATTGATTCTAAATTTTGTGTAGATCCTTGACTTATTGCGCTGGCTACAACTTCCAGCACTATTTTGAGGAGGAGTGGTGAGAACAGACAGTTTTGTTTTGTTGCCCAGCTAAGGGAGAAGGCATTCAGATCTTTCACCTTTAACTGTAATGAAAGCTGTAGATTTTTCTAGATGTTTTTTATTAATTTGACAAAGTTCCCCATCTATTTTTGTTTTCTAAGAGTGTTTATCATGAATGAGTGTTGAATTCTATGAAACCGTTTTACTTCATGGGATATTATCATGGGATTTTTCTTCTTTAGGCTGTTAATAAGGTAGTTCACCTTGTTTGATGGATTTTCAAGTATTTAACCAGCTTAACATCATTGGAGGAGGGAGGGCATGGAGAAATTCCAGTTGGTAATAGTACTTTTTTTTTGTATAAATTGCTGATTTCTACTTGCAAATATTTTCTTAAAGATTTTTGCATCTGTACCCATAAGGAAGTGTGTGTGTATATATATACATATATTTGTATATTCATATGAAATGAATAATGAAGAGTTTCCTCTTCTTTATTTTTCGGAAGTGATTGTTTAGAGTTGATATTGATTCATCTTTAATTCTTTGGTAGAATTTCCCAGTGAAATTATCTGTGTTTGGAGATTCTTTTTCCTTTGAGAACATTTTAAAAAATATGAATTGAAGTTCCTTAAAAATTTCAGGACTATAATTGATATATTTCATGTTTGTTGAGTTGTAGTAGTTTTTATTTTTTAAGAAATTGACTGTTTAATAAAAGTTGCAAATTTATGAGGTAGATATTTTTTTAAATTATTTCCTTTTATCCTTTTAATGTCTGTAGTTGTAGACCCTGTTTCATTAATGATATTGGCTTTTCTCTCTTCTTTTGTCAGTTTCGCTAGAATTCTGTCAATGTTATTGATCTTTTCCAAAAGCTAGCTCTTTGCTTCATTGATTTTCTTCTATTGTCTTTTTTTCAATTTCATTGATTCCTGCTCTTACTTATTTTGTTTCCTCCCTCTGCTTCCTTTGCTCTTCTTTTTCTAAATTCTTGAGTTGGGAGCTTATACTATTGATTTGAACTCTTTTCTAGTTCATGCAGTTAGTCCTGTAAATTTCCCTCTTAGCACTATTTTAGCCATATGCCACAAATTTTGATATGTTGTATTTTCATTTTCATTCAGTTCAATATATTTTTGATTGTTTTTGAAACTTCCTCTTTGACCCAATGGATTATACAGAAGCGTGTTGTTTAGTTTTCAAGTGTTTAGAGATTTTCCCATTTCTTTCTGTTATTGACAACTAGTTTTGTTCCACAGTGGTCAGAGAACACATGCTATTTGATTTCACTTATTTGAAATTTGTTGAGATCTGTTTTAGGGCCCAGTATATGGTCTGTCTTAGTGGAACAAGAAAATAATATATATTTGGCTGTTCTTGTCGGTTGGTTCTGTTGTTGAGTTCTTCTAGAACTTTGCTGATATTCTGTCTAGTCATTCTATTAACTATTTAGAGAATGGTGTTAAAGTCCCCAGCTATAATTCTGGATTTGTCTATTTCTCTTTTCAGTTCCAGTAGTATTTTCTTAACATATTTTCAGTTGTTTGGTGCACACTCTTTTATGATGCTATGTCTTCTTGGGTTATGACACTTTCATCATTATATAATATCCCTCTCTGGTAATTTTCTTTGTTTTGAAGTATACTTTATTTGATATTAATATAACCACTCCTATTTTCCTTTGATTAATGTTTTCATGACATATCTTTCTTCCCCTCCCCCTCACTGAGGAAGATTCAGCTTGACCTAACATCTGCTGCCAATCTTCCTCTTTTGGTATGTGAGCTGCAGCCACAGCATGGTCACTGACAGACGAGTGGTGTAGGTCCATACCTGGGAACCAAACCTGGGCCATTGAAGCAGAACACACCAAACTTAACCACTAGGCCACCAGGGCTGGCCCTCATGACATATCTCTTTGCTTCTTCTTACTCTCAACCTGTCCTTACTGTAATAATCATAGTAAGTGTTTGTAAACAGTGTATAGTTTGGTGGTGGTTTATAATCCACCCTGATAATCTATCTTTTAATTGATGTATTTAAACCATCTATATTCGATTTTAATATTGATATATTAGGGCTTAACATTTAATATTTTATTTTCTGTGTGTAATCTCTGATTTCCATTTCTCTGGGTCTTTTTCCTTGTCTTTCTTTGGATTACTTGAACATTTTTTAGAATTCTGTTTTGATTTATGTATAGTACTTTTGAGTATATTTCTTTATATAGTTGTATAACTGGTTGCTCTAGGTATTACATTATAAATAAGAAATTCATCAAAATCTACTGTTGCCATCCTTTGATCAGTTTAAGAAAAGTACGGAAAGCTTACTTCCTTTTATGTTCCTTCACCCTCTCCCATTTATAATGTAATTGTTTTAGATATTCCTTTTTATGTACATTTAGAACCACATTAGACAATGGTATGATTTTTGCTTCAACTGTCAAGCATAATTTAGAAATCTCACGAGGATAAGGAAAGCCAATTGAATTGACACGCATTTTTGCTTACTGTTGTTTTTTTATCCTTCCTTACGTTCCAAGGTTTCTTTTTATATCATTTTCTTTCTGTTTAAATAAAATAGTCTAGCCTTCTCTTGTAAAGGTCTACTGGAGATTATTATTTTTTTTTTAGTTTTGCTTTATTCTTTATTTCCTCTTCATTCTTAGATGCTATTTTTGTAGGGTAAAGCATTGCGATTGACAGGTCTTTTCTTAAGCAAGTGAAAAATATTGTGTCACTTATTTTCTGGCCTCCATGGTTTCTGATGAGAAAAGCACTGTCACTCAAACTGTTTTTTCTTTTATGGGTAAAGTATTTTTTCCTGGCTGTTTTCAATAGTTTTTCTCTGTCTTTAGTTTTCAGAAGTTTCATTATGATATGTCTTGATATAGATTTCTCTGAGTCTATCTTATCTGGGGTTTACTCTGCTTCTTGGATCTGTACGTTTATGTCTCATATCAAATTTGGGGAGTTTGTGTCCACTATGTTTTTGAGTTCTTTTTCAGCCCTACCTACTTTCTCTTCTTCTGAGACTCTGATGACACAAATATTAAATGTTTTTTTATAGACGCTGGGTCACTGAAGCTCTGTTCGTTTTTTTCAGTTTATTTTCCATCTGTTTTTCAGATTGGGTATTTTTTACTGTTCTGTCTTCCAACTTTCCAATTATTTCCTTTTTCTCTTCCCTTTTGCTGTTGAGCTTATCTACCGAGATTTTAATTTCAGTAATTGTATTTTTCAGTTTTAATATTTCATTTAGTTCTTCTTTATGTTGTCTATTTATTTAGTGATACTGTTTCTTGGGTGAGGATTTCTAATTTTTCATTTGTGTGTCCATAAGCCTTGAAGCATTTTTATAACAGCTGCTCTTAAATCTTTGTCAAATAATTCCAATATATCTCATCTTGGTGTTGGCATCTATCAATTATTTTTTTATTTAGCTGGAGACCTTCTTAGTTCTTCGTATAATGAGAAATTTTCAATTCAAACTTGGATGTTTTCATATTATGTTATGAGATTCTGGATCTTATTTAAATCTTCTGTTTTAACTGGCTTTTGTGACACTGTTTCTGTCTAAGGAAGGAACACCACTTCTTTTTTTTTTTTTTTGAGGAAGATTAGCCCTGAGCTAACTACTGCCAATCCTCCTCTTCATTTTTTGCTTTAATTTTTATTGAGTTAATGATAGGTTACAATCTTGTGAAATTTCAGTTGTTCATTATTGTTTGTCAGTCGTGTTGTAGGTGCACCACTATACCCTTTGTGCCCACCCCCACTCCCCCTTTCCCCTGGTAGCCACTAATCTGTTCTCTTTGTCTACATTTTTAAATTCCTCATATGAGTGGAGTCATACAGAGATTGTCCTTCTGTATCTGGCGTATTTCACTTAACATAATTCCCTCAAGGTTCATCCATGTTGTTGCAAATGGGACGATTTTGTTCTTTGTTACAGCTGAGTAGTATTCCATTGTATGTATATACAATATCTTCTTTATCCAATCATCTGTTGATGGGCAGTTAGGTTGCTTCCATGTCTTGGCTATTGTAAATAATGCTGCCCTGAACATTGCAGTGCATAGGACTTTTGGAATTGCTGACTTCAAGCTCTTTGGATAGATACCCAGTAGTGGGATAGCTGGGTCGTATGGTAGTTCTATTTTTAATTTTTTGAGGAATCTCCATACTGTTTTCCGTAGTGGCTGCACCAGTTTGCATTCCCACCAGCAGTGTATGAGGATTCCTTTTTCTCCACAACTTCTCCAACATTTGTTACTATTAGTTTTAGATATTTTTGTCATTCTGATGGGCGTAAGGTGATAGCTCAATGTAGTTTTGATTTGCATTTCCCTGATGATGAGCGATGATGAGTATCTTTTCATGTGCCTATTGGCCATCCGTATATCTTCTTTGGAGAAATGTCTGTTCATGTCTCCTGCCCATTTTTTGATCGAGTTTTTTGATTTTTTGTTGTTGAGTTGTGTGAGTTCTTTATATATGATGGATATTAAGCCTTTGTCAGATGTATGACTTGCAAATATTTTTTCCCAGTTAGTGAGTTATTTTTTTGTTTCAACCCTGTTTTCATTTGCCTCGAAGAAGATCTTTAGTCTGATGAAGTCACACTTGTTTATCCTTTCTATTGTTTCTCTTCTCTGAGAAGACATGGTGTCCAAAAATATCCTTTTAATACTGATGTCAAAGACTGTACTGCCTACATTTTCTTCTAGAAGCCTTATGGTTTCAGGGCTCACATTTAGGTCTTTGATCCATTTTGAGTTTATTTTGGTGAATGGTGAGAAAGAATGGCCAATTTTCATTCTTTTACATGTGGCTTTCCAGTTTTTCCAGCACCATTTGTTGAAAAGACTTTCTTTTCTCCATTGTATGCCCTCAGCTCCTTTGTCAAAGATCAGCTGCCCATAGATGTGTGGTTTTATTTCTGGGTTTTCAATTCTGTTCCATTGATCTGTGCACCTGTTTTTGTACCAGTACCATGCTGTTTTTATTACTGTAGCTTTGTAGTATGTTTTGAAGTCAGGGATTGTGATGCCTCCAGTTTTGTTCTTTTTTATCAGGATTGCTTTAGCAATTCGAGGTCTTTTGTTGCCCCATATGAATTTTAGGACTCTTTGTCCTAATTCAAAAGAATGTCATGGGGATTCTGATTGCCATAGCCTTGAATCTGTAGATTGCTTTAGGTAGAATGGACATTTTAACTATGTTTATTCTTCCAATCCATGTACATGGAATGTATTTCCATCTGTTTATGTCGTCGTCCATTTCTTTCAGAAAGGCCTTGTAATTTTCCTTGTATAGGTCTTTCACTTCCTTAGTGAAATTCAACCTGAGCTATTTTATTCTTTTTGTAGAAATTGTGAAGGGTTTTGTGTTCTTGAGTTCTCTTTCTATTAGTTAGTTATTAGAGTATAGAAATGCTACTGATTTATGCAAATTGATTTTATACCCTGTAACTTTGCTGTAGTTGTTGATTACTTCTAAAAGTTTTCCAATGGATTCTTTGGGGTTTTCCATATATAAGATCAGGTCATCTGCAAACAGTGAGAGTTTCACTTCTTCTCTTCCTATTTGGATTCCTTTTATTCCTTTTTCTTGCCTGATTGCTCTGGCCAGGACCTCCAGTACTATGTTAAATAAGAGTGTGATACAGGGCATCCTTGTCTTGTTCCTGTTTTCAGGGGGATGGCACTCAGTTTTTCCCCAGTGAATATGATGTTGGCTGTGGGTTTGTCATATATGGCCTTTATTATGTTGAGGAAGTTCCCTTCTATGCCCATTTTGTTCAGAGTTTTTATCATAAATGGCTGTTGGATCTTGTCAAATGCTTTCTCTGCATCTATTGAGATGATCATGTGGTTTTTATTCCTCAGTTTGTTGATGTGGTGTGTCATGTTGATTGATTTGTGGATGTTGAACCATCCCTGTGTCCCTGGTATGAATCCCACCTGATCAGGATGTGTGATCCTTTGATGAATTGCTGAATTCTGGTTGCCAAAATTTTGTTTAGAACTTTTGCATCTATGTCCATCAGCAATATTGGCCTGTAGTTCTCTTTTTCCATGCTGTCCTTGTCAGGCTTTGGTATCAGTGTGATGTTGGCCTCTTAGAATGTGTTAGGAAGTGTTCCATCCTCTCTAATTTTTTGGAATAGTTTGAAAAGGATAGGTATTAAATCCTCTCTGAAAGTTTGGTAGAATTCCCCAGGAAAGCCATCTGGTCCCAGGGTTTTATTCTTTCGGATGCTTTTGATTACTGTTTCAATCTCTTTCCTTGTGATTGGTCTGTTCAAATTGTCTGCTTCTTCTTGAGTGAGCTTTGGGAGAGCCAATCCTCCTCTTTTTGCTGAGGAAGCCTGGCCCTGAGCTAGCATCCATGCCCATCTTCCTCTACTTTATATGTGGGATGCCTACCACAGCATGGCTTTTGCCAAGCGGTGCCATGTCCACACCCGAGATATGAAGGGGCAAACCCTGGGCTGCCGAGAAGCGGAATGTTCGAACTTAACTGCTGCACCACCAGGCCGGCCCTGGAACAGCACTTCATGTGGATGTAGAAATCAAGATTCCCTACTCAGCTTGCATTGGCACCTGACTTGTGGGTTCCTCATTACTCCTGGGCGGAGGTAAGAACTCTGGTTCCCCGTGTGGTCTCCACTGAAACTGTCAGTGGAGGCCTCATTTCTGCCAGTGGGGTGTAAGTTCTGGCTCCCTACTTGGCCTTCTTTGATACCGCCCCAGTGCCACATTACAGCCTCATGAGGGTGGACATATAGATTCCCCACTGAGCATTTGCATACACAGAAATGGGGACACAGGTTTTCTGTGTTGTTTGGCTGGAATAAAGAAGTTATTGTCTATAAGTTTCCTGATATGCTAGGTTACTATTTTCCTAGTCCTTTGCCTGGATAGAATAGGCTTCTGTGGGGGCATTATTTTGCCTGCCTCCATCGGCATTTCCAGGTTGCCAGCCCCATGTTTGAGATATATGAGGCAAAAAGAAAACTCAGGGCACTACTCACTGTGTCATTCTTCAGGTATCAAGTTTTCTAGCTGGTCTGTTTCTTTCTCTCTAACTTTCAGAGCCTTATTATGCTTGCTTTAATTATAATAGACAGAATCTTCAGTTGTACTTAGTGGGAAAAATGGGAAATATTATGTCTACTCTATCTTCTAGGAAGCTGAAGTCCTCAGTCTTTTTTTTTTTTTTTTGAGGAAGATTAGCTCTGAGCTAACTACTGCCAGTCCTCCTCTCTTTTGCTGAGGAAGCCTGGCCCTGAGATAACATCTGTGCCCATCTTCCTCTACTTTACACATGGGGATGCCTACCACAGCATGGCGTGCCAAGTGGTGCCATGTCTGCACCCGGGATCCGAACCAGCAAACCCCAGGCCGCCAAGACGTAGAACGAGCCAACTTAACTGCTGCACCACCGGACCGGCCCCATTCTCGGTCTTTTTTTAAGTACAAGAGGAGAAAACAAACATTTTGTTGGATTAGAATGCACCAGGCATTTGACTTGCAGCATCTCGTCTCATCTTTTCCCTGCTCTCCTAGCATTTTCCCAATTATACACATGAAGTATTCAGGTTCCAGAAAGCTTAAGAAACTTGCTCTAGGTCACACAGATGGAACATGGAACAGCTGGAATTTGGGGCCCTCGTGTGGCTAACTTACTAGCCCATGCTTTTCCCATTATGCTTTGTGCCCTCCTTCAGTGTTCTTCAATATATTCAGAGTAGCAAAAGCTTTGCAAAGCAATTTAATGAAAACCATCCTCAAGTGTTATAACAACTTTGAGAAGTCAGTTAGAAGAGAAATTATTTACCAAAATTATAGAATTTGAGACTAAAGAAAACTAAAAGGTTGTTTGATTACACAAAAAGGTAATTGTTTGGGTTCAAAATACGTCTCCTAGTTCAAATCTCCTTGCTCCATGCTGCCCTTCTGCTATAATAAAGTGGCGGTGAACTAATCCATTTATTATTGAATTGAGTACAGTTTAGTTGAGCACAGCTCCAAAGAGATAATGGTGTTTAAAAGAGCAGTGGATGCCTGAAATGCCCTGGCCCCACCATTATCCCAGCCTTCTTAATCTATTCATGCTCTTCCTTCAAATCTCAGCCTCCTCCAGGCTGTGAAGCATTCCTAGAGCTCGCTTTGCACATATGTCGTTATGACAGTCACCTCATACCACTATGGCTTCTCGGTAAGTCTATCTTTCCCCTGAGACTGGGATCACTGAGAGAAAGAACTAAATCTCTTCATCTTTACAATTCTAGCACCTGTACAGGGCATTATGTAGTTGAGCCTCAAGAAATAATATTGAGTGAATGCATGGATAAGGAAAAAGAAGTATAATGAGCCAAAAACATCATTTTATATTTGTGAGAAGGTATTTCCTGGTTGAACAGTACTTTATTTAGCAAAAACATACTTCCTACATTGAAAAATGAATTAGGATGATTATAAAATTACACAAATTATCAGTCCCATCATCCTTTAGTTTTTATCTGATCTTTCTCAAAAAAAAAAAGAACCAGTTACTTCTGATAAGAATATTTATCTTCCTCCAATAAAAATATGAAGCTCTAATCAATCAATATCATATATTTATTGATTTGTTCTTGTATGTTTAACAAAATCCTAAAGGGTACTGTAAGAAACATAATATATGGTTTCTTCTTTTCTCTTATTCATATTGCAGTTGAAATATATAGAGGTCTCCATGGAGGAAGTGTGAAGATTCAAGATGTGTAGGGTTCAGACGCAGAGAGAAGAGAAGACATGGGGCTTGGTTGAGGCACACAGAGAGCCTCCAAACAGGAAGAGCAGACCAGTGTGATCAGGACAGAGGCACAATGGGAAGTGAATGAGGCTTCACACGGTAGGGTGAAATAGAACAGAGGAGAGTTAGTTGGACTTGATGAGATAAGAATTAAAACAACATCAGAGACTTTCGAACAGAGGAGTAGGATTCAGAGATTAAATTGCAGTTGAGGCAGAATGGATGAGAATAAAGGCATAGTTTCAGTGACAGAAAGTAACGAGGGACACAGGCAATGTTTCCAGGCCTGGATTTAGATAAAGGAGTAGAAAAGGAGAGAGTGACTCCAAGAAGGATTGCTCCCCAGATCTGGGTGATGGACTGAGGGTGAAGGAAGGAGATCAATGACTTGCATGATTGTTAGAGCATGGGAAGCAACATGGTGGAGAAGCCTGCAAGTGTGACCTTGCCATGTACTAGTTTTTGATCTGGGAATGTTATTTTACCACTCTGCACCTCAATTTCTTCATCAGTTCATCATTAAAATGAGAGTAAAAGACCCACTCCACAGGATTGCCAGGAAAGTTAAATGAAATAAAATATTTAAAGCACTTGGTCCTTAGGCTCCCAACAACTGTGAATTGATATCCTCAGATGAATGGCAGCGACTTTCAAGGGGAGAAGAAAGCACAGAGGAGTAGAAAGAAGATATGTTTGACTTGGGAGCCGTGATATGTGTTTGTGTAGGGATCCCACACATATTTGGAGGAAGACGTTTGATCTAGACCCTAAGATAGATCAAGAGTCCCCAGTTCAAAAAGTCAGATAACAGCCTCGATGCCCTAAGATTCTCTGGTAAAAATAGCAGAGAGCTATCACTGCAGATAGAGAGCCTCTAACACTGCAGATGGCTTCTGCTGAAAACCCAAAGTAGGTCAAGTATACATTACCTGAAATTCCCCAGGAGTGTGGAACCTTCTGTTTTACATATGACATGTTCTTGGCTTCTGTGCCATCTTTGTGTCAATCTCAGTCAGTACCCTTTTGAACTTAGATGGATTATGTTTCCTACATGACTCCTGATGCCCTCTTGTATTTTTATCACATTATGCTTTCTGAGCACCTCCTTCTATATTTCTTTCTTTCTTTCTTTTTTAAAGATTGGCACCTGAGCTAACATCTGTTGCCAATCTTCTTTCTTTTTTTCTTCTTCTCCCCAAAGCCCCCCAGTACATAGTTGTATATTCTAGTTGTGAGTGCCTCTGGTTGTGCTATGTGGGACGCCACCTCAGCATGGCCTGATGAGTGGTGCCATGTTCACGTTTAGGGTCAGAACCAGCGAAACCCTGGCCACTGAGGCGGAGCACTCGAACCTAACCACTTGGCCACAGGGCCAGCCCCATCCTCTTATTTTTAAAAAGGATCTCTTTCTGGGCTTTGCAAGTATCCTTTTTCAATGTTAGGTTACAGTAGACCTATTATACAGGAGGACAAACTAAGATACAGGAAGGTTAAGGAATCTATTTGGGTCAGCAGCCTTTTGGAGTAAAGCTAGTGTTATGGCAGAAACTGGAGGAAGCTAAGGGCTTGAAGATACTATAGCTGTCAGCTAGTCCAGGTGTTGACAGACTTTCTGAAGGGCCAGAAAGGAGATATTCCATGCTTTGTAAGCCATACGCCATCTCTGTTGACTATACATCTCTTCTTCCTCATCGTTCTCTTCCTCATTCTTCCTCTTATTTAATAATTCATTAAAAACTTAAAAATAATTCTTAGCTTATGGTCTGTACAAATAGGCCATGAGCCAAATTTGGCCCACAAGCTATAGTTTGCCATCTCTGAATGAGTTCAATCCTTTCATTTTACACCTAAAGTGACAGAGGGAGACAGGTTTAGCGAGGTGCCCAGTGGTCCTGCAGCTAGAGAGTAACAGAGCAATACTAGACCTCAGGTTTCCTCATCAACATTTTCTTCCTCGCCATAGTTCAATGTGTTGGATATTTGCCAGTTGTGGAAGTAGTTATTTCCCTATTTAAAATCCAAATAGGGACATTTGAAGAGCTATGGAGATTGGGACACTAGGACTGTTTCTCCCCCTCTGGGCCTGCCCTCATCACTCACTTATTTATACAATTATGCATTGCCTTAGTTCACAGAGTGTTTGAGTTCATGTACAAAAGTACAAATAATCCACAATAATTAAAGAAATGAGGCAATCACATGATGCACAAAATGAAATAGGGATATAATGCCAAAAAATGATTAGCAGTAGGTAGTAAATTTTGTCTTGAACTTCCACATGCCCAGTGCAGGAAGAGATTCATGGTTAGTCACAAAAACCAGTGTCCAGAAGATTAAAACGAATCAATGTTTATTGCAACACACATTTTCCTAGTTTTGCGACCTGAGAAACATTTCCCCAGGAGCTCCTCGTGAACACTCCACTATATGACAAAGTGACCCAGGCTGCACGGACTAAGCTGGAGATGACAGTGGGAACCTGGAGGGTTGCTAAGGGTCTGGGGAACCCCAAATCTTTTTTCTCCAGCTTTGAGTGTGAGAGTTTTCACACTTTGACAAACATTTTAAGAAGAATGATTTTCTATGCTCTTACCAAACATAAATGTCAGACTTAACTTCTGGGCCTGACGACTGCAGAGAATAGGACTCCCTGACCTCTGACCTGTAGCCTCATTGTGTCTCTCAGGTTTGAGATAATGAGGAAGGAGCTGGGACAGGTGGCAGCAGCAAGAGCACATACCCACCCCTCTGGCAGTGTGACCTCTGCTTGCCCCATCGTTCCTGTGGTCTGAAGGCTTTATGAGCCAGACTTCCTTCTTTGTTCTGCATTCTCAAGCTAGGTGCATGCATGATCGCTTGTTCTAACCCATGGTACTAACCATACTGAGCCTGTCTGCCCTCTGAGCCCTCATTTTCCAGCAACTGCCTTTTTACTCCGTCTGCTCCTTCTCAGAACTGTAGTTCTTATTTCGCTTTCTCCATCTGGATATCTTGCAGCTTTCTCTAAAAGCTACACTCCAAGTTATGCTGTTCCAATAGGCTGGGAATGGTAACAGGAGCAGTCATTCCTTCAGTGGATGTGTAGTGAGCACATTCGGGGTTCTGGGAATAAAGTGGCGAACACGACAAGAACCAATGATCTTCTTCTAATCATAGAGAGCACTCTGCATTGAAGTACTTTCTCATCTGTTCATTTAATTATCCACCCTATCCAAGTAGTGAAATAATGGCCATTTCGACAACCTGCACTCACTTCTTGGGTAGTCAGCATCCCTGCGTTCCCATTGAGCACTTGGTCTTCCAACAGTCTTTCATTACATTCCGGGGATAGTTGCCATGTAACTTTGTCTCCCCTCATAGAATGAAAAGCCTCATCTCTGGCCAGCATAATCCTTGTCAGCAAGTGGGAATAGGATTAGGGAAAGGCTTTTCAGCACAGCACAAATCCAGTTTATGTAAATTGCTGGATTTTACAAGATCTTTGTTTTGTTCATGTTGTTTATTTTATAATTATTGTCACATGAAAGGTTGAATTGTGTGTTGGCCAGACCATGGCCTGTGGAACCAGGCAAGCCTGTGTTGAAATCTTATTCTGGTATGTTCTTGCTATGTGGTTTTGACAAGTTCCTTGATTTGTTTCATCCTCCACGTCATTATCTGTGAAATGGGAAGTAAGAAGAGCTCCCCGAAAACTTGTGGTGAGGAACAGTAAATACATGGGAAGCTCCTAATTGAGGCTGGCGTGAGATCAACGTTCAATGAACAGTACCTATTACGGTACCCACTGTAGATTTTTGACTTGAATTGTGAAGGAGTAAGGATGATTTAAGCATGAGCAACTCCGTACTGATTTGGTACTGAATGAATGCTTGATGATTCTCTGTGAATGCCTGAAAATGAATAATTAGACACGATGTTTTAGGTTGGTATAAGAGATGACAGGGTCTTTTTTTTTTTTTCCCCTAGGTGGAATGTGCACCATTAATCACATAAAAATTAAAGTGCATTTGACATTGTAAAGATTAAGCATACCAAATCTACAGTTGATATTTCATCTCGCGTATCTCTAGCTTGAATTTCTGTTTTCACACTCCCTCTAATCTCCACCCTCTGCTATAAGCTAGGGAAAATAGCCCATCGAATATGGACTACAATAATAATAGCATTGCGTTTGCATGTCAGCTTGACGGGGGTGAAAATAAAGACACTTATTTCAACTTAACATTATCTTGCATGATTTGTATTACTGATATCACAGCCTCAGTGTCTAAAACCAAGCTTGAAAATTTGCAGATGCTACTAAATTATGGGACACAACCTATAATGAGGCACAATGCATTCTGATGGAGGAGAAATTTGCTCATTTGCGCACCTCAGGCTAATAGAGAGCTAATGGATGGCAAATACACTTTGGTGTAGATAAATGTTGAATAATGAGTTTTGAAACACAGACTAAAGAGAAGGAATGCCTAACGAATTGGAAGCTTTAGTACAATGAAACAGAGAAGATTGGTGAGTTATTACAGGGGATGATCTAAAAGTGAAAACTCAAGTTGTTTCTCCTTTGCAGAGAGGGGCAGAAATGCTCAGCAGAAGGAACTAATACTTTTGAGTAATTTGCATTTTAGAGAGCAGAAAGAGCAGGTACTTATATTAACATGAGGTTAATTCCTGCTCTGTCATTTTCCAAAGCCATGTGATTTGGGACAATTCTATTAATCTGGCTGAACCCTATTTCCTTCATCTGAAAATAGGAATAGTCATATCTGCCAGGGCTGTTGATGTGGTGTTGCCAGTTGAACACTGCACAGGATGCCTCAGCAGAAGGGGGCATTGCCCATATTGGAGACATCATAGATTTGTACATTTATTACAACAATGTTTCTGCAGATAGCCCCAAAGTTTTAAGTTGCTTTTGTTTTTCAAAACATCAATATATTACAAAGCACTTTGAATATATAGAGGCAAAGTATGTTGAGAAGGGGCACTTTTTTCCTAAATTGCCAAAGCTACCATACGAACCGTTGAGGGACCTAAAGATTGCACAGTTCAAGACATGCAGATGTCTAGAATGCAAGAGGTGCACAGTGAGGGCCCGTTTGGGGGTGAGTTGTAAGCACAAGCTCTGAGGCAACTCCCTCATGACTGACATGGCCCACTGCTAGGACAGTGGCCTCACAAGGGATCAGTATGAAGCTACAAAATATTATAGGGTAAATTAACCCATTGAGGGCCACAGGAAGAATCAACCAGGGTAGATCCTGCCCTCTTCTTATGGAATCTTACCTTTAAAATGCTGCACTTCATTTATCAATTTAGTTATATGACTCTTACCCTAGAATATGAGCATCTTGCAAGGCTGATAGCAAATTTTAATGTCCATGTTTCCCATGGAAAATGTCTGAGCATATTAGATGCTTCTGAACGAATGAATGTCTCTTCTGCTGTCTTCCATTGAGGACAATGTCATATTTATAGGGTTAGTTCTTTTAACTTTTTTTAATATATAATTTTCATATGCACTTTTTTTCTTCTCTTCTTTGTTTTTACTTTTTGTCAGTGAACATTTATTGAATGCACACTGGGTGAAGTCATTGTGGCAAACATGTTTCAGTCTTTATTTTATTTAATCTTTAAAACAACCATATGAGATAAACACCATCAGCCCCATTCTCCAGATAAAGAAATTGAGGCATGGATAGGAAAATAGTAACTGCACAAGGTTGTACACCAAGTAGATTTCAGAGCAGAGATTCAAAGCTAAATCCACCTGTCTTCAAACTTCTCTTAAACCCTGGATTCTTCACAGTGCTGCCCTGAGCATTCTCCCCTAGCCTTCTCTCAAAGGTTATGCTGATATTTTTCTGTTTTCATTGACATACACATGCTTGAAGTATTTGTACCTCATTTGTTCTATTCTATTCTATAACTCCCAAATAGATGCAGTATCCTTGCTATGTAATTCAACTTTCACTAATTTTCTTTGGTTTTCATTTTCGTTTAGATTTATAACCTACCCAATCAGCCTTAATTTTGTCCCATATATACCTCTATACATCAAAACACATTCATGTGGGCCACATAAGGATCCTGTTAAAAGAATTATGGGTAAATCCTTTTGGGCAAGAGGTATGCATGAGAAAATTGTGTTTGACTTGATCATTCTCATGCAAAAAATTTCCAATGTCTTCTTTTTGCTCATTTAATCAATTTTATTGTTTGCAAAATTCCTTTAGGAGTCTAGACACCTGTTTCCAAGCACATTTCTTTCATACTCCCCAACATCAACTCTAGCATGGCCCTCACATGTCTGTCTCCCTGATTAGCCTCTACCCTCTTCAAGGAGAGAAAGTGTGTCTTAGGCATTCCAATGAACTATTTGGTGAACCGTATTCACTAGTCTGGGCATTTCCGCTCTGTGCCCCAAATAAGCCAAATCTCTTTATTTATACCCATTATTTCTCTCACTGGACTGTCATTATACTTCTCTGTCATCTGAACATGATCCATTCCTAAAAATAACTAGAAGTTGGGTGTTCTTTGAGATCATATGAAGCAGGTTCACTTATATTATCTCATCAAATTCTCACAATATCCCTGTAAGAAAAATACATTAACCATTCCTATTATTTATGTATTTTTTTTCTTTTTTGAGGAAGATTAGCCCTGAGGTAACATCTGCCACCGATCCTACTCCTTTTGCTGAGGAAAACTGGCCCTGAGCTAACATCCTCTACTTTATATGTGGGATACCTGCCACAGCACAATTTGACAAGTGGTGCCTAGGTCGGTACCTGGGATCTGAACTGGTGAACCCCAGGCTGCCAAAGCAGAACATGTGAACTTAACCACTGCACCACTGGGTTGGCCCCAAGCATTCTTATTTTTTAAATGAGACAGGGAGAGGTTATGTATCTGCCCAGGGAATGACAAACTAATAGAGGCTCTTGTTATTGGTATTCTGACACAGATATTCTGATGCTAAAGTCCATGCTCCCTCACCATAGTTTCATGTCCAACACAAGGTCTTTACTTTGTAATCATCCTCTCCTTTCAACTTCTATGTCCTTTGATGACAAAGAGAAGTGTCTTCCTCAGTCCTTCATTGTCACGATATTAACAAACAAATAGACACACAAGTAAAACAGTATGCATGTTAGGCAAACACAGATTTAAAAACAAGTTCTTTCCTCTCGTATATCCTCTCACCCTCACCTTTTAATCAAACCCCCTTTAAAGACTTTCTGGAACCACCCGAGCCTGTGGTGGCTTACTGTGCCAGCAGCACTTAACATGCACCACCTCGTAGTGAATGATCTAATCCTTTGCCATTGCCTTCTCTGTGCTCTACCTGAAGAAGAGTGGAGACTGTCGGTGTTGCTATCCAATCCAATGTACACACCAGGATAGAGGCGGAGAGGGCTGATGGCCACTCTGAGTTTATTATAACCATCGTTTCAATATATACATAGCTTACATCTATTAAACATACACAGGTGTTCTGGACAATGTAATTAGTGGATGCCAAGAATTCTTAGTGATTTCTCAAGGAGCCCTCCCTCTGCGTCTGTTTTGATATTATCATGTTATTGCTGTGCTCGTATATTTTATCTCGGAGCATGCAAGACCTCCTAGGCACCGGCCCCTCCTGCTCCTGATATCATGTCTCCATCTGTGCCCCTGGGCGACCGTGCCTGGCTTAGGTTGCCTCCCACTGGAGATCTTACCCGTCTTTGGCTAACCGGCCTTCTCACCTCCAGGTCACAGTTTGTTGGCAAGCCTTTTCCAGTGATTATTAACACTTCCTGCGTCAGGGGTGGTTACAGAGATGACCTCTGAAAGCACCTATCCCAAGATGGGGTGGGGGGAGGATTTGCACAACTTAGGGTATTAACAGCAACTAAATTTGTTGACAATTTACTATATGCCAGAGGTGGTTCTAATGATATTATGTGTATTGAGTCATTTAATCCTAAGGGGTGATGTGTTATTGTTATCTCCATTTTACAAATGAGGAAGCTGAAGCACAAATAAAACACTTGTCCAGAGTCAAAGCTAGTGTTAGATTTTGGATGTATATCCAGACACTCATACCCCCGAGTCTGTGCTTTATGACACAATCTGTGCCTGGGATAGGTTAGACTTGGGGAAAAAACTGGCAAGATGTCATCTTGAGGAACAGCTTAGAGCCTTAGACAAACTGACTTTATTCCTCTGAGATAAGTCAGGAAGGGGCATAACGTGTCAGGAGCTCTGCTGCAGCAATATGACGTGTGCGAGGGAATTAAGCTTGTGTCAGCAACTACAGTTACCAGGCTGAGGACACTCTGCACCAACTGCATTAACAGCAATAATAGTACCATTTGTTGACTAATTCCTATGACTTTCTCCCTATTCTCTGTGACTAAAGCACGAGCTTCTTCGTGCAGCACTCAAGAACCTCAACAACTAGGTTCTGCTTCTCTCTTCAGACTCATCTCCCACCACGTCTCTCCTCACCCTGTAAGCCCTGATAATATCAATGAGTTTGTTGCTCCCTTTACATTTAAGTTTGATGGCTTTACTCATGCTTTTCTTTTGCCGGGAATCCCTTCATACTCTCTGTGCCTGAACAATTCTTTCAGCCTCAATTCAACTATTGGCCAATCCAGGAAGGCTCCTCTCAGCACACAGCATAGGTGAGATATCTCTCCTCTGGGCCTCTAGAACACCAGGTACCTACATATGTTTGGATATTTACTTATTTTAGTGACCACCTCGGTTTGTATATCTATCATTCACCAAGTTGCGAGATCCTTGAGGACTAAGTCTGTCACATTCACTTTTGTGTCCTTGTGTCTAGCACAGCATCTGACATGTTAAGTGTCAAAAAGTTAGGGATTGAAATGTGTACCAGACCTGGTATGGTACTTTGAATCCAGCTCTAATCTAAACGTAACCTTGTGAGTTGGACATTACCAACCCTAATTTATAGATGAAGAAACTTAAGCTCAGAGAAATAAAGTAACATATTCAAATTGCATATAGTAAGCGATAAGTATAATAAGTAAATGTTAGATTCAGGAAGGATTCAAACCTAGCACTGTTCCAAGCCCAGTGTTGGTTCCCAGGTCTGTACACAATACCACACTGACTTTCTCCCCATAAGTGAGATGACAGTTGAAGTTTGGGAAACTGAGCAGAATCAAAAATCATGAGAATCAATGGAGCTGAAAAACAGAATGAGAACAGCTTTGGAAAATGCCTTAGGGATTCCCTTCGTATCACCTATGTTTTAGCTAGAAAGGGACAGGGCCCACAGCACTTGGCCAAACCTAGATCACAGGTATTAGGAAGGTTAGAGAATCCTGGACAAGTCACAATAGTGATGTTGCTCATGGTAATGAAAATAATCTTATCTAACATTTTTGATCACTTACTATAAGACGTCAATGGTTTTAACTACTTTACATGTATATTATTTTTTTTCTTATAGAAGCAGGTACTATCCTGATTTACTAAATGAGGAAACTAAGAGAAATTAAGTACCTTGCTCAAATTTACATATACTAAGTGAAAGACCCAGACTCCAAATTCAAACTCAGACTCTGGCTTCAGGTCCCACGTTCATAACAAGAATCCTGCACTGCCTCACTCATGTTGACTTTCCAGTGAGGTACTGACTCCAAGGTATGTCAACCTGAAGGAACAAAAGTGGAAGGGAACAAGAGATTCCCAGGCACCAGTGGACAAGGGATGGTACAAGCAGACAAGGTGGAATACTTTTGAGGTGGATTAGGAGTATGCACTGGGAATCCCAAGCACCTATTACAGCCTGCATTTAACCCAGGACTCGGCTCAGGGGTAAGTGCTAAAGAGCAGATCCAGATAAGGCATTTCTCTGATTAAAGAATAGATCCCAAAGTTTGCTTAGGAAATTGATTTAATTTAGCAACTCATTCATGCCAGTCCTAATAAACCCATGGACCAGGAAGTCTGGAGACTGTGCCAATACACGCCTGAAGTTTGGACTAAGACAGAAACAGCAAGTCCATCTTATCAACATGGAGTACTTAAATGGCTGCCCCACATTGATCACTTATTTCAGGCCTTTTCCCAAATAGAATTAGGTTGATTTTACTAGACATGTGCTAACGTGGAAGACTCGCTCTGTCTCAAACCAACAGTAGCTTCCCTGTTCCTTGTATCTGTCATAAGCTGATGGGTTCCCTGACGATGTGTCACTGTGACTGCCAGCCTCAGAAATGCTGGCTTACAAGTGTCCTAGTACCCACTGAAGATGTGAAGACAACCACGACCTCCCCATAAACTGAACGCTTTCTAAACACTGAGGCTTCCAGATCACCTCCACCGCCACCTAAACCAGAATTAAATATTGAGGAAGTAAAATACATTTTATTAAAAATAAAAAAGTAACCTTTGGATTCTCTTTTGCAAATATTAAAAGCAGTGCCACAGGCACTAATCCAAGTCCCTTGGGGTAATTTTCAAAGAAATTAAAAAAATAAGTAAACGTCTACATGAAATAGATGAAGAAACTACCAGCAAAAATTGCTGAATAATAGAATAAATAAATTTAAATTATCCTCAGGGGATAATTATATCCTGGATTCTGGCTGATTGTGCAGATGAAAGGAGCACAGGGCAAGAACTTAAGTGACAAAGGTCTTCATCCCAACTCTATGCATTCATTGGCTTTGTGGCTGCACCTCAGGCAAGCCACTTATCTTCTGGGATTCAGTTAATTCTTCTGCTACAGAGAAATGATAACACCAACAGACATTACAGAGATGGCCCTGAAAGCAAGGAGAGATCTAACCATTCTGCCTGTCGTTCTGGCTACTCTCTTACGTTAATTCAAATGGGAACCAAGCCTCACTCTCCAGTTCCAAGAAATGAATCTTCTTCTGGTGAAAGCCGGTCGCTATCCCCATCTGCGCTCTGGAAACTGCCTCCATTCCCTCGGGGAAATCTAGCCTGGGAAAGTTACTGAACTTCTCTGAGCTTCGAACTCATCATCTATGAATTCAGATTAAAAATATTACCTACTTCACAAGGCTGTTGTGATGATAAATGAGATAAATCAGATAAAGCACTTAAGACAGTGCCTGGTATGTTCAAAGTACACAATAAATGTTAGCTCTGATTATTCGGGGCTCTTATTTCTCCGCATATGAGAAATTTCCAGTGTCTGTCATCTTTAAATATTAGTAAATCATAGTACGTTATATACCTAATTTAACTTTTGCATATGACAGTATTACTAAAATACTGTTAATCCATGAGTTTGAGGGGTTTTTTTAGATTTCACATATAAGTGAGATGACAGTATTTGTGTTTCCCTGTCTGACTTATTTCACTTAGCATAATTTACTGTGAAATGGTAATCATATAAATCGCAATAATTTTGCAATGTATGTATGTCAAGTCATTATGCTATACACCTTAAACTTATACATTGCTGTATGTCAATTACATCTCAATAAAACTAAAGAAAAATAGTTAATTATAATAATAAATATGCAGTATATATATCTGAACTTCTTTGAACACTCATATGTCTCTAGCTACTAATTACCTTATTTCTCAGCTTTCCTAAACAGTCATACTTCTTGACCAAGTTATCAAAATTTACAATCTTCATTTCTTTTTCTATTTTTTTAAAGAGAAATAAAAATATAATGAACCCCATGTACTTATCACACAGCTTCACCAGTTATGAACTCATGTTTCATCCACCTCATCAAGTTTCTGTCTTCTATGTTATTTTGAAGCAAATTACTGACACAGATGTGATGATCAGACTGGCGGTTCTTTCTCAGTTCTCTGGGAAGTGTGTCAAAGCATTGCCCGGCCTACCTTTCTCAGAAGTGTGGTTAACCATTCTGTCTCACTCTCCCCCTCTTCCTAAAAAGTTTTTTTTTTGGGGGGGGGGGGAGAGGGCCAGAGCAGCCAATGACCTCCACATTGTCAAATCTAATGGGCATTTTTAAGTCCTAATTGTACTTGATTTTCTGAGGCTTTTTGATACTTTACAGTGAGATAGATCTGAACTAATATTAACATCCGAGATAAATTAGCTAGTCTTGTTAACCTTTATTTTTTTAACTCTTTAAAAATGGGGAAAGTTATACTGCAAAGTATATAGCATTATTCTTGGCATAAGTAGTTACTATATGAATGAGAATTAATATTATTAATGCTACTTTATCTCCCATTTGGCTTCCATGATAACTTGCCCTCTTTGTTTACTTCCTACCTATCAGAACTTCAAGTCACTTTTCTCAGCCACAAGTTTCATAAAGGTTGGTATATTTAGGCATTAGGACCTGGGCCTCATTTCTTGGCATTTTATGTAACTGTCTTGGGAGAGCTCATACATGGTCACTGCTTCAGCTCCCAAGTCCATATGTACAGTTCAGTTCTCTTTGGCCAGGTCCTCCTTCATCCACTGACTATGGGTATTTCCATTTGGGTAATCACAAATGTGCCCAAATTAAACATGTCAAAATAAAATTTGTCACTTTTCACCCCAAATTATTCTTCTATAAATTATCTCACTTATCCCAGCAACATTTGTAGATAACATTGCTGAGACAAACATACAACGTTATTTTTTGTCAGCAGAAGAGCCAGCTACACTTGGGGAATGGGGATGAGAAAAAATATTACTTTGATTCTCTTGCTAATGAATCTCTAGTAAGAGAACACAAGGTATTTTTACACTGCCTTTTAAACCCTTCACCCTACCATACCAGCACTGCTTATGCTCAACTGTCACTGTGCATTTGTTTGGACCTCCCGTGGACTCTCAGCTCCTTCCCTAGGAAATGTCTTTATTTTTTGTTTCAATAACCCCAGTGTCTAGCTCAGCGCCTGGTACAAAGCACTAAATTAATGCCCATATTAGATGATGTTTTGTACTGTTTGAAGTTGAGACATCATGTGGGGAGACGATAGCAAACTCTTGTTCTTATTGCTTTTAAAGCTGCAAAATGCATTTGTGAATGCCTGAATTAATTCCACTTTCAAGATTAAAGTCAAAGAGATAGGGGCTAGATGTATTTAATTTGATTAAAGAAAAAGAGAAACAACAGTTTTACCATCACCATCATCGTCACCGAACTTAGATGAAAAGAATATATACATATACATATATGTATATACTTCATTTTATCCTTTATTCTCTCACGAAATTTATTAAATTACATACATTTAAATTCATCAAATTATACAAATTAAATATCTATGGTTGTTTGTATGTCAATTATACCTCAATAAAGCTGTTTAAAAAATAAATTAATTAAAGGAGAACTGAGAGAAAAAAACTCTACTTTGTATAGGAAAACTCATTAATTGCTATGAAAAATGTTAATAAAATTTTCTCCCCTACATGAAGAGATTTATAAATTTAAAGAAGAAATGAGATATGCATATAAATCAGACTATATGTGAAAAGTGCCCTAAGTTGAATGCACAGAGTGACAACAGGAGTTTTCAGGGAGTAGGCGGAGTTATCAGATGTAGAAATCAGGAGAGGCTGGACAGAGCATATGTGAACTGGCCTTCAGAGTTGGAAGGGATATCAACATATAGAAATGGGCAAGGTGAGAGTAAACCTAAGACCCCACATATGGGCAATAGCCTGAGAAAGTAGTGGATTCAAGGAATCAACGTGTGTTTGACAACAGGAGGGCATTTTTGTAGAATTAGAATATAGGATCCATATGGAATATGGTGGATGTTGAATCCAGATGTAGAGGTTGTCCAGGCTGCAGATGGTCTTGAATACCACATGGGTACATGGAACTTGGAGGACAATGGAATATCAATGTCATGTTTGGGTAGAAGAGTGACTGAAATGATGTAAGAATATTGTGTATTCATGTGTATGCACATAAATGTACAAAATTAATAGTGGTTCTTTAGCTTTGGGAAACTATATATATCAGAATTCTTTACTCAATGGTATATAGTCACATCTATGGCAATCTACAACAGTTTTTCTATGATTTTTTTTATCCTCCCCATCCCACCCCCAACACAGACAGGATATCCTCCCATGGGTGGGCCCTGATAGTTTGTATAAACAAGGGAGGCTTTAGAAGTCAGACACAATTCCCTAGGCCTGATACTAATTCTATTCATTAGTTTCTCATGCAAAAGAAATAGTTGTTGATTGTATTGACAGCTTTGTTTTGTTGGGAGCAGTGTTGCTGTTGTCCTTACTTTTATTTTTTTGAAATATTAATCCTTTCACATTGTACACAATTATAAATGTACTTAAATATATGCAGATAAACATCTCCTGACATATCTATCCCCTAGAAGTCCAGATCCCTTCCCTGAGAGCAGCCAGTTTACGGTCTAATGTGTATCCTTCAGAGATGTTCTACAAATTTAGAAGCATGCACAGACCTTTCCTCACTTTTCAATACACACATATTGTCATTTAAATGCACTGTTCTGCACCTAGCTTTTTTTACTTAACAACGTATTTTGGTGATCTCTTTAGATCAGTGCATAAAGAAATTTTTCATTCCTTTTTAAGATGCACAGCATTACATTGTGTGGGTGTTTCATAATTTCTTTAATCCATCTTCCACTAATGGACATTTAGATTGTGGGTAATCACTACCGTTAAAAACAACTTTGCAGTAAATAACTTTGTATACTTGACAGTTTGCAAATGTTTGAATATATGTATAAGAAATTTCTTGACGTGAGATTGCTGAGTCAAAATATATGAACACTTGCTATTTTTCAAGATAGTGCCAAGTTGTCCTCTGGAGAATTTGTACCAATATGCACTCCAATCTGCAATTAAAACAGTGGCTTTTCTCAAACACTCTCATGAAAATTGTTTTCTTAATCTTTCTGATCTATTCAAGTTTAATCAATGAAAAACGGTATCTTAGTCTAATTAATTAGCATTTTCTACTCACTTTGCTTTATCTGGACCTTTTAAATTTTAACATGTTTTGTGTTCATCGTTGTAATTTTCTGGATATTCTGCATTTTTTGGTATTTATCATTTACTCTTTAACCCAGGAGTTATTTTAACATGTTGTTGTTGTTTTGTTGTTGGCGTTATTTAATTTCCAAGCGGTCGAGTCAGTTGATTTTCTGGCTTTTATATTGATTCTAGTTTTACCCCATTGTGATCAGATAATATTGGCTGTATTATTTCTCTTTGAGAACATATTGATACTTTCCTAGTGGTCATTTATTTAGAATGTTCTATGGATCATCTGAAAAACGTTTACTCTCAGTTAGACTATAAAGGTTAAAATATATCTGCTACCTCTACTATTCCCTTTTAAATTATATTGTCTAAGTCATCTGTTTCTCTCTTTTTTTGTCCACTTGGTCTTTCATGAAATGAAAGAAGGGAATCACAGTCTACTATTAGTTTCTGCATATTCTTCCATATAGCCTCTTTTTCTCTTCTTCCTGTGTCTTTTTGTTATAGGAATTAGTCCTACACAGATGTGGGAGGAGCTGGGGAAGAGAGGGCCCACGAGAAGAAGTGGGATGGTCAGAGGTGTCTCCATTAACCAGACCCCACGAAACACCAATGCAGTGGACAGTGAGGACTTTCAGACATTTCTCGGACGACAGCACATTGAGTCGCTGAAGCAGAACTGTGAAATGAGAGCTCATGGAGAAAGGAAGCGGCTGCCCTCGTGTAGCAAGACCCTGTGGGTTGGTAGCCAGTCTCTGGGGATGAGCTTGGGACCACTGATAGTTAACAGGTCCAGCTTCCTAGTGAGGAAGAAGGACTGGACATGGAGTGGAGGACAGTGAGGACAACTGGAACCATAGCATCTTTCTATCTTCATATCCATCAAGAAAACACTCCAGAGGTGTCCACTCCACTCCCAAATCTGCCTCAAATGACCCTTTGGTCACTCAGAGCCAAATAGGAAAGGGAAAATTGGAAAACGTTATTTTTGCCTTAAAGATGCCTCGGTACAATCCAGCTTGCCTTTGCTCATTACCTGATTTCAAACTCACTGAATTATTTATAATCGTTATACGTGTGTTATAGATGTGTCACTCACATACAATATGGAGTTGGGGTTTGCTTGGTCTAAACTTGGAATGTTTTCTTCTTTTAATAGGTGAGTTTAGCTATTTAGATTATTGCATGACAGAATTTTTTCCTTAGTTTTTTTAAATATTTTGTTAAAATTTTATTTCTTGTGGCTCCATAAAAATATTTCTCCAAGGGGCTGACCAGGTGGTGCAGTGGTTAAGTGTGCATGTTCTGCTTTGGCGGCCCCGGGGTTCGCCGGCTCAGATCCTGGGTGTGGACATGGCACCGCTTGGCACACCATGCTGTAGTAGGCATCCCACATATACCGTAGAGGAAGATGGGCATGGATCTAGCTCAGGGCCAGTCTTCCTCAGCAAAAAGAGGAGGATTGACAGTCGTTAGCTCAGGGCTAATCTTCCTCAAAAATATAAAAGAAAAAGAAAAAATATTTCTCCAAGTAATCAGTATTTATTTGGCTTTGTTTTAGTGATGTATATCTATGTACGTGTGGGTTTTATTTATTTCAAATAATTTGGAAGTCTAGTATTTTTATCCTAGTAGTTAATTTTAGAGCTATAACTTTATATAATATCCTTAATCCTCTCTTTTATTAAAGAAAGATCTCTGATTATGAACTCTGGTTATGATCAATGATTAAATTAATATCTTTCCTCTAACTTGCACTTGCCTGTCACCACCTGATCTTAATTTATGGTGTCCTCTTTGTTAGTGTTTACCTTTGTACTTATTACTCTATTACCTTAAGTGTCAGTGTTTAACAACTGTCTATAAAGGAGCTCAGAAGATGTCTTCCTCCCACTTCTAGTCCCTCTGCCCTCTACACCTTTCTCTTTTACGTCATCTCCATATTGTTAGTGTTTGTAAAGTAGCTTGCATTTCTGATACTGTTGCTCCTTAAGCCTTTGTGTCCTTTCCCAGAAAAGAAAGAGAAATGTCTACTTTACTGTGTCATATGCACATTAGAAGTATATTGATAATTTTAAGATGTTCAAAATAAATGATTCCCAAATTTAATCCTCTAGATGATATTAAAAATGGTTTATTTGCCACGTAACATGCTGCTTTCGGTCACACACTAGTTGAGGAAACCCTGCAGTGGTGAATCACCTCTTCAGTATAGATGTAATAGCAATTTCCTTAATACATTTCAGAAACCAAAAAGTAATCAGAAAATATTTTTTGCAAGTTGAGGTCGTAAAGCTCATGTATGTTTCTTATAGGAGACTTCCATAGGCTGTCACTCAAGAAGATACTCAAATATCCTCTTTATATACCCACTCTTCTAACAAACCAAATTTTTACTAAGCCACAATCACATTAAAAGCACAAAATCAGAACATTTGAGAGACATGTTAAGTAATAGCTTTCCTCTTTGCAGCAGCCAAGGAGATCCCAGAAAGTATGGCAATATAACGTAATCAATATAAGGCCCTTCGCAGGGCCAACTTCATGATTGTGCAACCAGTGCATTCACACAGGGCCCCATGCTCAGAAACATGCCTACTTGGGTACCCTTGAGATTACTAATAGTTTTATCTTTGAACGTGTGCTTTGTAAGGGATGTCCAATGGGCCAAAGAAGCACACGCAGTGGGTTTCGAGTCTTGGCTCATAGGTGGACTTTGGGCTACCAGCTTCCCAATCTACTGATGCCCCAGGCTCCTTCTCCTGGCACCCACACAGCGACAGTTGCCACCTTCCAGTCACAGCAGGGACCTGGGCACGTGCACAGGAGAGTTGGGGATGGACATGCACTTCACAGCATCTGAAGGTGGGACATGACAGAGCTGTCCCTGCCCCAGGTGGGCAACACCAGGGCGCATTGGACAGGTGATTCAGTGGAGGCAAGCCTCTTGCCCACTCCCAATGCAGATACCAATATGTTCTGGAACAGATGTTGCAGTCCCTTTGGGGCTGCCCATCCTCTACCCGTTGAGGTGCAGGCCCAAGGGAAGAGGAGACTGACTTCCCCACTGAGTCCTGGGCACGGTTTTCCTGTCAGGCAGCTGGCAGAAGAAACGAACTGGTAGCTGATGAGCCACTTAGTCCACTTGCTGAGTCACAAGGAAGACCCACAGTCACCTGTGAGGGTCTGCAAGTACCCTCTTGCCTGACAGAGTGTGACATTAAGTAAAAATCACCATAACAAGGGGCTGGCCCCGTGGCCGAGTGGTTAAGTTCACGCGCTCCGCTGCAGGCGTCCCAGTGTTTCGTTGGTTCGAATCCTGGGCGCGGACATGGCACTGCTCATCAGACCACGCTGAGGCAGCGTCCCACATACCACAACTAGAAGAACCCACAACGAGAAATATACAACTATGTACTGGGGGGCTTTGGGGAGAAAAAGGAAAAAATAAAATCTTTAAAAAAAAAAAGAACAACTTTATAAAAAAAAAAAAATCACCATAACAAGTCAAAGACACCAGGAAGAAAGGAAAATATATGTATATGTATTTTAGCACCTTTAAGGGCACTTTTTTCTGTTTTTTTAAACGAGAGACTCGGATTTTTATTTTGCACTGGGCTCCTCAAATCATGCAGTCAGCCCTGCAAGTAATTTAGCTACAAAACAAACAACCTTACTAATGGCTCCAACTTTTAGTGTATAATTGCACGAAATTATAATAAGTGCTCAAAAGTACAGTCACAGATTCTACACAATAAACTGAACACATGGAAGGTGTAGGAATCAACTTTGTTGTTGTTTACTTGCTTCAGCAGGTCCAGTCATTTGCAGGATACTTCTCCAGCTTTTGACTGTTTTGCTGTCAGGACAGTGGAAGCAACTGTGTTCCTATCTGTGGCATCTCCCCGTTAAATCATCCATACATATGCATGGACTGCTGTCTTTGCACTAAGCACTGGGCTCCCGACTTCCTAGAAGTGGGGAGTATATGCAAAGATAAGTAATCTGCTGATAGAGATTCCACTTTTAAAGCTGTCTGTGGACTCTTCCAGCCAGTGAATTCACACGTATATATTTAGTACTGTGTCGGGCCCTGGGAGGGGAGGAGGTTAAGACAATAAAGAACTTTGTTGTCTTTCAGGAACGTAGAGTCAACTTGCCATCCAAGCATATATGCACATTAAAGAAAAACAAACAAACAAAAAATAGTGATATTCATGATGCTGCCAAATGATCAATGCCATCAAAGAGCCATAGGAAAGAGAAGACCGTTTACCGAATACCTCCCGTAGCCAAGGCATGGTGCTAGCATTTTACATTAGTGATTTCATTTCTTCCTTTCACTCATCCTGAGAGAGAGAGCTATTGGTATCCTCACTTTACAGACAATGAAACTGAGTCTCAGAGAGCTCAGGTGGTCTTCCAGCATCACAAATGGTTGGCATTCAAAGGTAGATGGATGTGACCCCAAAGCATTCTACTTTAAAAATGTACCTCTCAAGAACAAACGTCTCTATTTATTCAGTACATTTACCATTCAAAGAACTTTCACATCTATTACCTTATTTGATCTTCACAAAGGCCCTTGAAAGAAAGCTCACCACCAGAAAGGGGAGCCGAGGACACAGAGTGGGTGAAGAGCCCAAGTTCATTATCCATGCACAAGTGTGGCTCCTCTGATCTCCCACGATCTCTACTTGTCTGGTAAATGAATGGACTGAAAAATGACTGTATAATCAAAGTGTGATTTGTCCACGGTGGTACTGTATGAATAATTTATGTAGCATAAATACTGCTGGATGGAGCACTTAGCTAAACCCTTGATCAGATGCCTGTTATTATCTGGCTGGCAGAAAATCAAAAAATGAAATGAAATTTGGGCAAATTCCATACACACTTGGGAAGGGCCACAGAGAGCACAGGAATAATACACAAAAAAAGGGGAACTATTCAGAGTTTAAAGTGAATGTGAATTTCTGAGACTGCTGGAAGCCCATTATGAAAACAGGCTAAAGTGTGGCTGCATATCTTAGAGTGAAATTATACGTAGTGACTGTGATTACAGATAAACCGGAGTCTCCTTTCTGGCTGTGATATGAGGGTTGGGTGTTTCATACATTTTCAGCCCATAGTGATGGATTCTGACACTGCTAATGGGCTCAATATCACTTGTACACTGATAAATATGAGTCTGTTACAGTGTATGTTTGACAATTCATAACAGAAAATTATTGATCTCTCCTAGAAACTCAAATTCTTGTATCCTCACCTCAGGCTCCACGGGTGATGTGGATAAGCAAAAACAGCCCTCAGGAAGAAACTGCAAGATTGCTGAGACAAAGCCAGAAGGGCAGCCACAATAAGAAACACTGAGCATTCAGAACTCTGAGGCCCTGGGCAGTTGATACATTGTGGGTGTCATAAAAATTTCTATAACACCATGTTGTCTTCTTCCCAGCCCTTCTCCACATTAATCATAGAGTGGGTCTCCCTTCCAGATAACAGCTTTCATTTCTGAGTTCACAATTTCTCCGAACCCGAAGCTCTGAGTCACTAGACTGTTCAGGCTTTTTCATCACTCCTTAGTTCAGCACACCCACTGCTATGGTGCTGGTGAGGAGCTTCCCACCTCTGTCTCATCCCTGGAGACATGCCTGATGGATAACAACATCTGCAGTGATTTATCCCTCACCGGACATCAGAGTCCCACCCACGGGAGTTTGCTGGAATCTTGTGCTCCTCTCAATAGAGCAATGGTGTAATGTTTCTTCCCAAGGAAAATTTAAACTTCTTGAAGGCTAAAAGAGAACATTTCTTTTTTTTTTTTTTGAGGAAGTTTAGCCCTGAGCTAACTATTGCCAATCCTCCTCTTTCTGTTGAGGAAGACTGGCTCTGTGCTAACATCCATGCCCATCTTCCTCTACTTTATATGTGGGACGTCTACCACAGTATGGCTTTTGCCAAGCGGTGCCATGTCCGCACCCGGGATCCAAACATGCGAACCCTGGTCTGCCGTGAAGCGGAACGTGCAAACTTAACCGCTGCACCACTGGGCCGGCCCCCCCTAAAGGAGAACATATCTTTTTCATCCGGGTTTTTGTACATAAACCTGGCTTGCCCGGTTGTCCAGCTAGAACAAAGCAATGCCCATCACTGGCAAGCTTCTTGAATATTCGCAAAGATCACTTCCCAGCCTCCTCATTTTGGTTTGTCGTTCCTTGATATTATTTTCTCTTGTTCTGGAAGACTCTGATTTCCCACTCTAGCCCCTAAGGTCTGCCTTAGGTTTAACTTGAACCAACTATTTGGACATGAATGTCCAGCTCAGACCCAGGGCTCTGTCTCAAACATGAAACATTATTCTTTCTCTGAGCCAAAGCCTCAAAATTTCATCTAGGAATTGTTCTGACCACCTGCCTTGCTCGGAAGACCCATGTCAGCTGAGCCAGCTTGTCATACCCAGTTAGAGAGGAGGACAGTTAAATGATATTCTTCTGTTTGCTTTTCAGTTTACCTAGCACAGTTAGATATCATCCTTCTTCACAAAGCAAAATTGCTTAATTTAATGCTGTATTACTAAGTGATTATCTGTGTAGGCACCATTCACGTTGAGAAAAAAACATCGCCAAAACCCAGAAGCCCCTGATGGGACCCCAAAACCACCTTCTCCCTCCCCCTAAAAAATAGCCACCTCCCATACTGTTTCACTAACCATTTTCATGCTCCTCTTTTTAGTTTTACCTCTGGAGCAAGCATGCCTTAGCACCATAGATTTTTAACTCTATAAATAGAATTTCTTATTTTGTCTTTGGCTTCTTTTGCTCAATATTATGTTCCTTTGAGATTCTTTCAAGTTATTATTTGTAACAAGAGTTCGTTAATTTCCATTAGTAATTAGAGAAATATACACTAAACCATAAGATGCCCTATGCAACTGACAAAATGCCTAAAATTTAAAAATTCTGACAATATCAAGATGGATAATATCAGGTGTTAGCAAGGAGCTGATACACTGCTGGTGAGAAAGTAAATATACACAGACACTTTGGAAACGAGTTTGCTATTACCTACTAAAATTTAAGAGGTGCGTACCCACGTCCTGTGACTCAGCAACTCCCCTCCTGGATATATATCTCCTAGAAACGCACACACAGGTTATACTGAGATACATACACAAGAGTCATCATAGCAGTGTTGTTCACAGTATCCAAAAACCAGGGACATTCCAAATACGTATCAACAGTAAAAAGATAAAGTATTACATTCATACAATGAATTAAAATATGTGAGAAATCTTTGAATTTTAAGGGTTTTTGTGCACTTTTCTGTAGATGTGTTATATTTTTTACTCAAAAAAAGGTAAAAAGAATCCTTTATTTAATAACTTTAAATAGAAGGAATACTCTGTGCCTCCATGCTGTGTAAATGAACTACTAGGTCGGGTCAAATCTTTTGCCCATTTTTCTATTGGATTATATATTTTTTTTATTTGTAGGAGTTCTTTTCATATTCTAGACTGGAGCCGTGGGTCTATTATGTGTTGCAAATATGTCCTCCCATTCTATTGTTTGCTTGTTCGCTCTCCTAATTAAGTTCAAACAGAAGTTCTTAATTTTAATGATCTAATTAGGCAATGTTTTTCTTTGTAGCATCTTTTATCTTGTTTAAGAAATCATAGGATAGTCTATCATCCAGATACATTATTGTTTTACCTTTACCATTTATATCTATAATCCTTCTGGAATTTATTTTTGTGGATGATGTGCAGTAAGGTCACGCTTTATTTCACTTTTTCCAATTGTCCCAACACCATTGAAAAAGCCATCCTGTTCCTGCTGTTCTCCAGGGTCACTTTTGCTATAAATCAAGCTTCTATATATATGGGTCTATTTCGAGGCTTCCGATTCTATTCCTTTGGTCTATTTGTGTAACCTTGAGCCAATATCATGTGATTGTAATTACCGTAGATATAATAATTCTTGATAGATGGGAGAATAAGGCCCCACCTAATTCAAGAGCACCATTAGCTCTGATTGTCTTTGGTTTTAAATTTCCGTATAATTTTAAAATCAGCTAGTCAAGTTCCAAACAAAATGAGTTGGGATATTGGTCAGGATTGCATTGAGCCAATAGACCAGTTTGGCAATAACTGGCATCTTTACAACAGTAAGTCGTGAGTCATTGAACCTGGTTTATCTTTCTCTCTCTTCATTTATTTGTCTTATTGTATATTTCCCTTGCTAATATTTTAGCGTTTTCTACTTAGAAGACTGTAATTCTTTTGTTAGATTAATTCTTATGTATTTTAGATTGTTGAGGCTATTATGAATTATGTCTAAGTTTCAAATATAATCTCCTAATTGTTTGTTGCCAGTATACAGAATTAAATTTATTTTAGTAAATTGACCTTAAATCCACCAACCTTGCTAACCTCATTAATGCTAATAACTTATCTATGGAATCTTTCATATTTTCTATGTATATAATCATAGCATCCATGATTAACAACAGTTATGTGTTTTCCTTTCTGATTCTAATGTTTAAATCATTCTTTGCCTTACTGCCTTGCATACCTCCTTCAGTACAATGTGCAGTAGAATGAGGATAATAGACAGCATTGTTCATTCCTGATATCAAAATAATACCTTTCAAAATGTCGTCAATGGGGGCCAACTCGGTGGCGCAGCAGTTAAGTTCACTCATTCCCCTTCGGCGGCCCAGGGTTTACCAGTTCGAATCCTGGGTGTGGACATGGTACTGCTTGGCAACCCATTCTGTGGCAGGCATCCCGCATATGAAGTGGAGGAAGATGGGCACAGATGTTAGCTCAGGGCTAGTCTTCCTCAGCAAAAAAAAAAAAAAAAAAAAAAAACAGAGGATTGGCAGCAGACGTTAGCTCAGGGCTAATCTTCCTAAAAGAAAAAGTCATCAATGAATATGATATCTGTTTAAATATATTTATAAGTTCCTTTTATTAAAACATAATGAATTTCCTTTCGTATATGCAATATTCTCTCTCACTCTCTCTATATATATGTAATTGTCAAATGTTTTTTCCGCATCTAAGATATTTTTATTTTGCTAATATAATTAATTACACTGACTAATTTTCGAAGGTTAAACTAACCTTACATTTTAAAATAAACCCAAATTGTTCATGAGAGGTCTATGTAATGGATGGCATGATTTTATGATAAGTATACGATTATCCTGCTATTATCATGTCATGATATGTAAAATCAAAGAGTCTGTATATCTTTTTTATATATGGTTAGATTCAGTTTTTAATATGTTTCAATGTTTTATTGAAGCATGACAAATATGTAGAAGAATGCAAAAATCCTAGATGTACAACTCAATGAATCATCACAGAATGGATACTCCCCCATAACTAAGTTTGCTAATACTTTGTTTTGGATTTTACTAAGTTCATGAACATACAGCAATCTATTAAACCACAGACACATGGAGAGTTAAGTAATTTTCAAAAATCAGCACACTTAAGGGGCCAGCCCAGTGGCATAGTAGCTAAGTTTGCCCTCTCTGCTTCAGCGGTTCATGGGTTTATATCCTGGGCGTGGACCTACATAAGCTCATCAAGCCATGCTGTGGCATCATCCCACATACAAAATGGAGAAAGATTGGCACAGATGTTAGCACAGTTGCAATCTTCCTCAAGCAAGAAGAGGAAGGTTAGCAGCAGATGTTATCTCAGGGCCAATCTTTCTCACCAAAACAAAAGAAAAAGAAGAAAAGAGAAAAAACTCACCACACTTACAAATCTGGGATTTAGAGCCAGGGGGTTGGGAGTAAAGATTATTGGCATAAGGATTATTGCCATTATAACCAACTCGGAGCTAACCAGGCTCTCAGATTTTGGATGAAATTGAAAAGAGAAATACATTTTGAAAACAAAATAGAATGAGATCCTGGCAGGGCCATAAGCAATCCTTAAGGTGGGAGAAGATCAAGGACCCTGAAGTCAGACAGGCCTGACCTTGACATGACACTGCTATTATTTCCTAACTGTGTCATCTCGGACATTTTATTTACCTTCTCTAAAGCTCGAATTCCTCATTGACAAAATCGGGAAATTATTGCCTTCCTTACAAGAGTCCTAGGCAACTAAACTGTGCTAGTTTATAAAGCACAATGCTTGGCACACAGTAGATGCTCAATAAATGTTGATTTCCTTCTCTCTATATCTGCCCTCAGTTAACATAGACTCAAAATAGTGAAGAAAAAATATTAAATGATTTAAAAAACCAGTGTTTTCAGATATAAATAAACAGTTAATGAGAAGGAAAATGAAACAGCAGTTATTTCCAAAGGAAAGCCCAGATCAGATCATCGCTCAGATTGTGGCTCCTCCGCATTTATTGCAGGGATAAAGAGGGCACCAGGTGTTCAAACCAGAAAATGTGAGACAGGAGGCACTGCCTACAAGAGTGAGAATCTTGCTTCCTCAGTTACCACAGCATGAGCAGACAGCCTGTTATTTCTTTGTGGTGTAAAGAAGGAAAGTGGGTGAAGTTCTCGTCTACCCAATTATTGACACAGAGGAATCAGAGAGAAAGGGGAGAAAGGAACTGTGCTAGTAGCTGGACTTCGATGGTTTATTTACTTGTATCTGAGCACTCGGCCCCCTGAGATCAGCTCTGTTGTTTCTCCCCTCTTTGGAGGTTCCACTCCAGCTCACTGCGTGTGGAGCACCACAGAGACTTCAAGTTATCTCGTGGTGATGGTGCTACCCCTAGAAGATGAACAGTGCCTGTTTTACATGAATTTAAACGTATACTCCAGAACACTTAGACATTTTGAAACGTTTCTATTAAGAATTTTGTATTTGCCTATTAAGAACTTTCAGATATCAGAGTTTCTGTTAAAATTGCCTTAAAGAAATGGATATCCTTTGTGACCAGTGTCCTCTGTGACATTCTTTCCACATCATCTTGCTTAGTCACATATTTCAGAGTTGCATACATTTCCCCGTCAAACTGCCAAACTTGGTCTTTAAATCCATACAGCTTACTGAAATTAGACTAGAATTTAGGGTAAAACAAGGCATGCTAGGACTTTTGAGAAAATGAAACATGGCTACAGTTTTAAATACAGATTTTGGTATGTTTTGCCAATATTTCCATTCTACTGTCCTTAAAACAAGAAGAGAGCCTTGAATTTCTTTCTCTCCTACCTCCTTCCCCAAAAGGTGCTACAAACTAATAGTGTGGACATAATTCTCCAAGTGTTACTTCAGCTTAAGTTTTCCATATTTTCATTTGATTTTCTGGTGTGTTTTTCAGAGGATGAAAATCAAATCAACAATTTCTGTCTTCTAGTACAGAAATCTGAGGTCTACCCTGGCCACCTTATCTAAAACTTTGCCTCTCCTCAAAGCTTCCTCATTCCTCTTTCCCACTTGATGTCTTTTAAAAGTATTTAGCAAGCTATATATTTTATTTAATTAACTTGCCTCTTATTTGTCTCCCTTACCAGAATATCAGCTCCACAGAGGCAGAGATTTGACTATACGCATCCCCAATGTCTAGAACAGTACAAGGCATATAGCATGTACTCAATAAATTTTTGTCAAAATAATCATCTCAACTTATAACAAAATACATTGAATTCTAAATTATCCAGCCTAGCTTACGGTAAAGAGTTAAGTTGAAAAATGAGGAAAAGAAATATTCAAACAGTCTGTAATGAAGTATGCTAATTCAATGAGTACTTAACACAGTGCATTTTCTAATGGTACTTTCATACCAAAAAGGACTTGTTCCAGAAAAGTAAAAGGAGAAATGAAATTCCTTCCGTAATACCTATTCCTTCACAATCCCTTACTGGTCTACTCTCCTGTTCTGCACTCAAGCACAAAACTGATTGAATCACTTAGAGCAGCCTTCTCAAATGCAAATTCCGAGGCCACTCCCCAGGGTGACTAAATCAGAAACTCTGGGAGAGGGACTCAGCAACAAGAGTTTTAACAAGCTCTCTGAGGAATTATGATACATGGTCAACGTGAAAACCATTGGTCTACGTCTTCTTTGAAAAAAGACCCATTGTTTTATCTTGAAATCATTCGTTTTCAGTTCTGAGATAAGATGGAAAGATGAAGATCAGGAATATGCAGCAAATAATTCAAAATCTCTTCCTATGTGTGTGTATGTGTAAAATGTGTCTGTATATGTAATGCGCATGTGTATACACACATTATTTACACACACACACACAAGCATTTAAAAGCCAAATGGACATCCTTCAATATTTTGATAGTTGAAAAGACTTCAAAACCAGAATACTTGCCCCAGATTGTCATTTGCGCAAGCTACGTGTCTTACATTCAACTTAAAAGAGTGGACAAGTCATTCTCAGACCTGTCCCTTCTAGAGGACAACTCTGTCACTGGGCTGATTGAAGGGACAGTAAGGAATATGGAAAAATAATGAAATGTACTTTCCAATAAGGAAGTGACATGACAGTAAGCCAGCTCACTTCTTAAACTATCATGACCCAGTCTGCTTGTGGGAATTCTGTGCTTTACAGAGAACATGGAAAGAGCAGTTCGGAGGGGAAAAAGGGTAGTGGAAGGTCAAGGAAAAACAGCTGTCTGATAGCAGCTCATGCTTTTTAATCCAAGCTTCCTGCTTTAGGATCTGTGTAAACCCTGTATGTGATATTAAGGGAGGTAAGTGAGCTGAAGAGAACCACATTTACTAAATGCCCACTGTGCACTGGGAGTTTACGTGCATATTTCACTTAATCTTCATAACAACCTGCATTCTAAAATTACGTCTCTATTTTAAAGAAGGAAACTGAAGTTTAGAGAGGCCATGTAATCTGTCCAGGATCATTTATCTAATAAATGGGGTCATTCATTAACAAACAATTCCTGGATACTTTGGTGTTGGACACTGTAAGGCAGTGGTTCTCAAACTTAGAACCAGCTGAAGGGCTTAAAAAATACCCATAGCCAGGGTTCACTCCATAGTTTCTGATTTAATTGTTCTGTGGAGCGACCTGTGCATTGGGATATTGAAAGTCTCCTCAGATCACTCTACTAAGCAGCCAGGTTTGAGAACCACTGCTCTGAGGATAGAACACCAGCCTTAGAGAATGTCAGAGTCTGATGAAAGTGACAGATAGAGCACTTACAGTACAGGGCAAGAAATGTTGTCTAATAATAAAGGTCACTTGAAGGTACTGTGGAAGCACAGAATACGTGCTCCTCAACCAGGCAGCTTATCACCTCCCAGAACCTAAGCAGAGTTACAAAGAACAAAGGAAAGGAGGGAGAAAGGACGTCTGAGGCAGAAACAGAAGAAACATCAGATAGAAAGGAACAAAGGTGAGTTAGAGAGAACTGGGTTGGCAACCTCGGAGCATGAGGAAGTGACAGATTAGCGAAAGGAAAAAAGCTGGGTCTGGACAAGTATCCTTGAAAGACTTGAGATATAAGCTATATCTTAAAAGATAGATAGAATGTAAATAGACTGGAGAATAAGAGGTTAGTTAGTCTTAGGGAAAACTAGAGTTATAAAAAGTTTAGGAACTGTCTGATCTAACTAGCTAATTTTCCAGGTGAGGAAACAGGTGCAGAAGAGCTTTCTCAACCTGCCCCAAACCAACAGTCAAATCATGTCAGGGCGCAGCCTAGACCACAAGAAAGATTTAGAAACTTGCAGGCAAGTTTCAACCACTGCAGTGCAGTGAGAAGAAATTAAATTAATGAAAGCAAAGGGAGCTTTGTGTGTTTGAAAGAGTCAGAATACTGGTTTGACATGAGAGAAAAGCAGATCCCGACTGAATGGAGACAAATATGCCATTTATCTTGTTATACGACATCAAAGAAGCCCCTGGGCATGCCATCACCATGCTCTAGTCTTGTTTCCAAAGATGCTCTTTTTTTTAAGATAGGCATATAGGCATTGTGGGACGTCTATGTGTTGAATCTACTCACTATGTCTTCAGTGTGTTGTAACCCGGTAAATTTTGGAATAAGAAAGTTGTGAGAATTAATCATAGTGCCATAATGGATTTGGGTTATTCAGGCCATCCAATGTGTTCCCAATCTTGACCATCTCCACTTTACTGGCAGCATTTCTTTATCTTGAAAGGATGGAAGCTTATTAGTTTTCCCCCGTCATACACATGCACAAACACACACACTCACACAGAGGCATACACATACATCGATGGCCTTTGCTTTGAATTAAAAGAGTTAAAATTTTTCATAAGCCTCCTGTGATTGTTTTAACTCAGTCTGCTTTAGGCACAAATTGACCATTTAAAGCACGTTTCATCAATGTAAACCACTGACGAAAAAGCACAACACTTCCTCCCCAGCTGGTCCTCCAGCACATGTTTTTACATTTCCCTTCTCTGCTTTCCATACTTATTTTCATCCCTGCAATATTTCCGAGGCTTTCTCCTTTGTCTGTATTTTGGTCTCGTTGAAGTCTGCACAATCAACACAATTACTGCTTATGTCTGGCTTCCAGGACGTTTATCATCATTGAGGAGAAATGCATAACTAAAAGCACATGGCTTTGTGGTCAAATGCTGAATTAGGCTTTAAAAGAGTTTACAGTCAGGAAAATTTTGACATATTTTGAGTTGTGAGATGTACCATCGGAAATAAGCTAAGGAACTCACTTCCCCATCCCCCACTTCTCCTCAATTACCCAATGCCCTCAATGTTTACAATGCATATCAAGACCTGAAGCTTTCCCCACCACTGCAACCCACGTTGATCTTTCCCTCATATGAACGTCAGCTGAGTTTTATAGTGTGTACCAAACAATTTAGCACTTAGTGATAATTAAATGAGGTTAAATAAAATCACTTCTCTAAAAGTGCCTGCTGTGAACTGTACGAGACAGATGCAATGTACTATTACCACCATTAATTAGATTAATTGGCTTTTGTATGTTCATTTTTCCTCTTCAGCTCTTCTGTAAGCTTTGTACTGGAGGTCCCATATCAGCTAATTCACGATGGAAAGAGAGGAGATGCTAAATAGCTGTGGATTTATTAAAGATGGAACTACTCGGTGTGCCTGACTCCTGGCTCATTACATGCAGTAGTCTCATTTCTTCCTGCCGCCATTTTCCCCTTGAAAATTCTCACTCATCCTGCAAAGGGAACAATGCCAGAACTCTATCCAGCTATATTTAGACCACCAGAAATGAAATAACTGTAACATGATTGATAACCTTAGGTCCAGCGAAATGATATTACTAATTAAATTGTGAAACATTAGGCAGGCTGTCAAGCACAAATATATTTAAAGTCGTAACAGTTCTTGCTTATTTTTAAAGTGTTTGTATATTGAATGATTCTGGTAAAGTTGTTTCTATTTATCAGACCAAATATAAAGTGCTCATCTCCATGGTATCTGCAAGCATAACAGGCAATCTAAGATAAATCCAGGCCCAAGACAGTGATTTCTCCTTCATTTTACATTCTCCCTTTCTCAGTAGTCCATCTACGAATCTGAGCTTCGCTCAAATTTGAAATTAGCAAGTTTAAAACTGTAAAACTTCTGGAATCCAAAGTGTGCGGGGAGGTAAGGTAGAAGAAAAAGATAGAAGTAACAGCTACAATGTGCTGAATGCCTAATTTGTACCCAGTTCATCAACAGATTAACAACCGTACCAGAAACATTTCACAGATGAGAAAACCACAACACAGAGATGTAAAAATGAAAAATAAACACGATAATTTTGGCCCGTACAGCAACTATCAAGGGGCAGGTGAGGTTTTGAACTGAGGACTGTTCCTTCTGCTAGGCCAATTTTGCTTCCTCGGAGGCATCTTTTTCTCCCAGGCTCTCTACCTTTATATCTGTTAAAATCCTTAAGTTTGATAATAAGAAAGGCTAAGGAAAAATTCTCTCACATGAAGGAGTAAATGGTGTAGTTCTTCTCCAGAGGTGATCATATTCATGGGTTAAATCCTTTTACGGGATAAATCTCTGAAACCAGTGAAGAGTGAAGAGAACTCCTTGGGCTTTGCAGTCAAGCACATTTTCTGTCCCACTGGTAGGTTGACAGAGCACTGTGTGCTCACGAACACACTACTCCTCAAATCCAGGCACCCTCACTCCCTTCTCTACAATGTGATAATGATACCCACTTCGACAGTGTTTAAAAAGATCAAGTGGGGATAATTTTAAGATATCTACAAGAAGATGAATGGAAAGAGAGGGAGGGGCAAGTGTAGGATTTCCCAACATTTCCAAAACTGTATTCCTGTGAGTGTTTATTTATTCTTTGTTTAAAGATGGCCTTAAATATTACCTATGTACAAATTTTGGCAAACATAATAGGCACATCTTGCTCCAGCACAAGGCATTAGACTAAGGATAATAAAATTGTGGTTTGAGATGAAAGGCCTGAAAATCATGTTAAATAGGATAAGGAAGCCTTAATTGGACCTCCGAAAATGATTGCTTTAAAATCACTTTATCTTGCTTTGTTATTTTCCTCTCTGATCGTGGAGGGAAGGATGCCCCCAGCTGACCTATCTTGCGTTCTAACAGGCTTGCTGTCACTGTCGCAAATGAATAAACAGATGCTGTTCCTAATCTTGAGCACGCAGCAGAAACACAGTCAATTACGCGCACAGAGGTATGGAAAGGTCTTTTGTATTAAGTCCCAGGCTGAGACCTCATCTTCATTCCATATGGATTGTACACTTGCCAAATTCAAGGCTACCAACTACTTTGTAATTAGACTTTGAAAACCTTTTTCTGATTTCTCTTTTTTTGTGACAAGAATTTGCTGCCTAAGATTGCAAACTTTGAATATATTGCCAGGATCTGTATCAGATCATCTTTAATTTCCTCCCTAAGCTTCAAGAAATTGCCTTTGTTTTCAGGGTTGATTTGGGGGCCTTTAATGTACTAACTCCGAGATCAGTGAACAGGAGAGGAAACAAGAAAGAAGGGCAGACTCTTCGGTCCTTTGGCTGCCAGAGTCGTTCCCAAGCTCAACACAGTGTTGCCACATCTTTGGGCCCGCCTGACACTTGGCCCCAACTTCACAGCTCTGCTGTTGTCTTCCACCCAGCCACACCTGTCCCAGCCTTTCATCCCAGCTGATTCTTTCACATGAAATGACTACCCTTTGGACTATCCATGGAGTGACCGTAGAATTTCTGAAAGTGAAAGGAACACAATTATTATGTCTGAAAGTGATGCATAAACTGAGGCCCATCTGGGCCAGCCAGAACATCTGGTCAGCCCACCCATGCAAACCTCCCGTCCAGTGCCCTCTAAGCTCCTTAAACACTAATTGTGAGCCCAGATTCTTTTTGATATTTAATCCTTTCATCTTTTTGTATGACTTTGTTTTTATATACTTGGAGTATAAACCTTATCTCACCATCTAGGTTTCTAACCTCAGCATAAAAAGACTCTCCCCCATTAATGCCTAGTAACGTGCGATGGAATGGTCAGAGCAGACACTCAAACACTGAATGAGTCAATACAGAATATGGAACAATAAAGCTATTTGGATGTTCTCTTCCCTTTTGTAAATGGGAAAGAAGAAAGGTAATATTGTTATATTAGAAGTAAACCTCAGAAATGTAAAAATTCCAAGAATAATGTTCCCATAAACATTAGTAGAAGCTGCTGCTTTTGAAGTTTGATTTTTTAGAAAAACTTAAAAAGAATGGTATGATAGTTAGCCAGTTTTTTACTAATATGAGTGGCTGTGTTTTAGTGGAAGGAGCATTGGCCTAAGAGTATTAGCTGAGTTGGGTTATAGTCCCGACCCTGATCGAATAGCTGAGCGGTCTTAAATGTGTTATTTAAAGTTGGTGGGGCCCCACTTTTCTGATCTGTTTGTCAGGCTAGCAAGACATATTTTTTCTCTGCCTCACAGTCATACTGCGATGATACGTTTGAAACCTATTTGGATCACATTCTATTTGAGAGATGCCTATTGTTCATCTCGTATAGGAATGTCATAAAGTGCTTCCCATCAGGCTCATTAGGTCTTCTCAACAACCTCATGTCATAAGTATTACTGACCTCACTTGCAGATGAGGAAATAGGTATAAAGAAGGGTTAAATAATTTGACCGGCTTAGAAACTGACAAAGCTGGGATTCAATCTCAGGTTCATCTGACTCTGCAATCAGGAAGTGAATTGTGTCATTGCTTCAGCAAATCAAATGATTTCCTGATGGGTAAGTGATTGGAAGGTAATAGATTGGGAATTGGTCTCAGGATTCATTTAGCTTTGGTGGCTCCATGCAGATTCAATTCAAATGTGTTTTGGTAGTGCAGCTGCAAGACATTGATTTTATTTCTCTATTGAGGAAAGTGGGTGGTTTCTATGCAGGAGATAATGAAAGACTTTTATAGGAAAAAAAAGCCCCACAGGTATGTTATCAGCATTCCTTTATTTACATATTTTTCCCTCACACTGCACAAGTTTTAGAAAGAAATAGACTCCTTTTATGAACCCCTTTTTAGATTAGCAAGGATGAGGACAATGTTTCACTTGGCTTTCTGTCTTGGCACTGTGCCTCGTGCATAAGCTTGTCATGGTTGTGTGTAAAGAATAGATGAAAACCAAGTGTCTGGTCTCCCCAGGTAAGACCATCAAAAAGATGTGAGCAGAGGTGTATTAATAAACATCTATTTAGTCTACTGAATGTGCTCACATTGCATTGAGAAAAAGGATTACACAGGGGATCCTGCTCTACCTTGGCAGGATAAAGAGGGACGTTTAAAATGTGCTGTACAGGCAGTGCCGTTAGATTTAAAGGAGCCCATTTTCAGATCACACCCGAGCGGGAAAGATGTCTGCACACTAAAGGAGCATTCAAACCTCTGGTTATACTCAGAGAAGATGATGCCACAGAGCTAGCATCTCGGAGAACACAAAAACAGGAATGTGAAGCTAGAAACACAGAGTAGCAGTGACCCTTCCCGTGGTCAGCCAAGAAGGACCCAAGAACTATCTCTGAGCAACAATCAGGACCTGAAGAAAGAGGCAGACACCCTAACTTGGAAGAGGCCACAGACTGGACCTCAAGTATGCCCTTGCTCAGACTGCATAATACTTATCTTGTTACTTAGGAGAAAGGGCTGGAAATCTGAGCAGAACCCATTGCTTCTCCTTTAGCTTTTCCTGACTGTAAGAACCCACAGCATTGCAGGCAGTGCTCGCTATGGTGAATGGGCATGGTCATTGTCAACAAATCCTTCTGTTGGCTTTGTGAAGTGCAGAATTAATGGCTTGTATTATTGTATTTAGATATTTGAGTGAGGTGAAAAATGCTCAACTATTAGAGCTAAGATTTTTTTGAACAGATAAAATATTCTCTATGAAATAGGATCTTACTGTGATTTGCATTTATCTGGCTGTATTATATGATCTACTTCCAAATGGGTCATCTGACTTTACCATTAGGCTAATTCTGTGAGGTAAATAGAATCAAAATTTTTAACCTATTTTATACATCAGCAACTTGACTAATTATTATTGCTCCTGGGGTTATTCTAATATTTAAGCTGAGTGTTAAATAATTGGATAAAATAGTAATAATGCTAATAATATATTGCCAATAACTAATATTTAATGAGCACTCACTATGTGTTAGACACTCAGTTAACAATTATCTCACCTGTAAGCTGGAGATATAATTACCGTCTCATCAACTTCACTGGGTTGTTGAAGAGTTGGATGCAATAATGCAGGGTAGAGTGCTTTGGCATGTTAAATACTATTCAAGAGAAAGTGTTCTTTTATCAGCCTATTGACTGTACAAATACATTCCTCTCTAGAGCTCACTGAACCACCCACATCTGGCACCCCTGTTTGTTCTGCTTTTCTCGGGCACCTCTACTCACATTTCTTTCTTTAATTCCTTAATAACAATACCAATAACACCAATAATAAGAAGAATGATAATAATAGTGCATTTCTCCCATTGTAGAAGTCTGTCTGGTTTACAAAGCCTTTTATATATTCGATCTACAAAAAATCCCTGTGAAGAGGATAGATCAGATCTCATAATTCTTGGTTTTCAGAAAAGGCAGTTGAGATTCAGACAGAATGATTTTTCTAACTCATCCCAGTAGCAAAGTGAAACTCACAACCAGGTTTTTTATTCTACTCCATAGCTGTCTCCACTTCAAGGGCGTGTCCCTCTCCCTTCTAAGCACTTTTTTCCCTTAAAAATGCCCGGAAGAGTCCCCATTCGTTCTTCAAAGCTTCTTTCATCAACAGCGTCTGCAGTGTTACTTGCTGCCTGGTGCTAGTCTGAGCTCCTGTACAGTCTGAAGGAGGTTCTCCTACAAGGATCATCTCTGGGTCTATTTCTCTCTGGAGGACCTGGTCACACAGATGCAGGTCGAGGGGTCACGCTGCTCTCTCTACAGGAAGTACTCATTCCCAGCTTATCTTGCTGGAGTATTAGAAGATTCAGTTCAAGTGTGCCCTCTCCTGTGAAGCCTCTGCTTCACCTTTTCGTTGAGCCCTGCTCTCTTGGGGTCCCTCCTGTACCCAGTCCTGACCTTCCCTGAAGCATAGGCAATGCTTTCTTTCCCCCATACAGTCACAGATCTGTCCCTCCCAGGAGAGTGCGGGATTCTTAAGAGCAAGAACCACACCATAGCCATGCCTGTGTGTCCATATCTTAACACAGCAGAAGGCAAACCTACATTGAATGTTTGAATGAATGAATAGAAAAATAAAAATACCCGTTGCCTCTGTTAAAGGGCAGAGTGTCTATCACAGCTCTAGAGCAGCTGTTCACTGATGGAAGTTGACGTGACTAAAACAGCCACCTCTTTTTTTGTGGGTCCTTAATTGCTGTTCTTTCCTGCAACATTACCAGTGTAATGTGCTAATTCTTCCTATGTGTCACCCGAACACATTTTCAAATGTGTGTGGTGTCTGATTCTGCTTTCACTCATTTGTAAAGGCCAAAGTTGAGGTGTTGTGAAAGTCTCACCTTCATGCATCAGTGAGTTTCTCTGGGGTTCATTCCACAGGACCATTAGTTACCTAATCTCACCCTCCTTCTCTTCTGGAGTAAAAGGAAAGAAATTACAGGACAGTGTGGCTGTCTCCATTAATGGGAAAAAGGGGTGAGACAATTAAGAAATGGGCCTCAGAATAGTTAGCTCATGGAAAAGAAAAAAACAAAAAGATTGGTAAGCCTTGCTTGACATTTACATCAATGAACTTGGGTTCCAGACAGAAACCATGGGATGTATTAATAAAAATTAGTTTGGAAGCAACATTGGAGTGGGTTCTTTTATATGGCAATCTCTTCTTCAGAAAGCCTGCTATTAGTAAAGTACCCCCAGCAAGGGGTCTGGCACAATGCTATTTCTATCTCATAAAATCTGTATTGTCTAATTCTGGTCGATAAAACACGCTATCTAATAAAGCTCAATTGTGCATCTTCCTGAGGCCCGGAAATCATGTGGATAATTGAAATAAAAGACACAGAGATACAAATAATTGGCTGTAGTTAGTAGTCCTAATGATCTTTCCCACCTAGCTTTTTAGATCTACCTGCCTTTTTCAGCACTCTTCCCTTCTTAGCAGCCATTATTCCTCCATACTGCCCCTAACCCTAACCTCACCCCAAAACTCTATCCTTCCAGAAGAAAAATTATACTGTAGAAAGATCACAAGCTTTATAACCAGATGTTCTGGGCTTCAAATTGTGATTTTACCTCTTCCTGGTTGTGTGACCTGGGATATGCCAGCATTTCTGATTCCTCATTCGTACATTTGGGATAAAAATATCTACTATACAGATTGTTGAGAGAATTGAATTAAACTGAAAGGGACAAGTAATGCCAAAGTGATTGGCACAGGTCTTATTAATTTCCATTCCTTTTCCTAAGAAGCAGTGAGGTCCTCAATAGAAAGGCAAGAGGGACAAGAAGTGAGACAACCTAAACAACTAAAAAATTGTATGATTGCTCTCTGCATAAGCTAACAAATGGCCAGATTTTTAACCTTTTCTGAAGTCTTATAACTGCAACATTTCTGAGAATTCCTATCTGCTGGAGGCCAGGGCATTTCCTGAGCCAGCTCTAGTTGAGGGCCAGATGTGAATCCAGAAAGCAACAGGAGCATTGGTGGCTGATGTCTCAGCTTCCCACCAAAACTCAGTCACAGGGAAGTGGAGGAACCCTTGGCGGTCTTACAACTCTTTGGGCCTCAGTCTTCCCATCTGTACAAGGAGAGTGTAAGCTTGATTGCTTCATTTCCTCTGTGTTTCTATAATACTTGTCTGCACGGGATTGGTAAGGATGGGCTTGAAGAGAGACAAGAAAAAATGTGATAGACAACTCAAAGGTCATAAGAAAAACCTACATTTACCAAAGGAGTGTCTGTTTCCTTCTGAAGCTGCAAATGCTATTTCTCCTTGTGGAGACTTTAAGTGTGTCCCACCATCTATTTCCCCTCTTGTTCCTTTCTCTACACCTACTATTCGCCAACATTTACATATAGATCTACACCTCTATCCACGTCACCATCTTTCTCTCCACCAAAAGGTAGGTGTGGAGACTTAGTTTTGTTTGTTCCTTTTTTTGTTTTATTTTATTTCTATACTGTTTACATAGACCGTGATTCTTGTCTGCATCTTGCAGTTCATTCTGCTCTTTGCCATATAAACTTTGTTTATTCCTATTTCATCCTGTAAAGCTAGGACGAGCACAACCTCCTTCATGAAGAATTATTGATGACCTTGATTTTTATTCATCATGAAATTTTCTGAACTCCTTCATAATGTATTATTGTGGCAACAATGAACCCTATATCTATATGAACTGTCTAACATTAGATGAGGAATGTTGAATTGTGTCATTCAGATAATCTAGGGTGTATGATCTTCATACTTAAAGACTGTGAAACCCAATTTTCAATTATAGTTCTCTATGTTTTTCTAAGGGCACAGCCTTGTCTTACAATCATCAGAGGCTTTCAAGGATATGGGCCATGCCATTTCCATCATATAGAGCCCCAGAGCTGTAACTGAATCAGGGAAGCCTAAAAAATCGTCCCAAACTTTCATGCTTGGAGCTTTCCTGTTACTGCAGCCATAGGGTGAATAGAATGGAAAGAGGAACTAACAATAGGAAAAAAAAGTGAAACAACTAGTGCTAACCATAGGACTAAGGCATGTGTATTTCTGTGTATGTGTGTATGAAATGCACAAAGTCGAGTTTACACTGGAATTGACTGGCTGGGAGCAGTGGACTTCTTCTATACGCATGACTTAGAGTAATTGTCCCATCCTCTAGGAAGCATTCCTTCATCAGAAAAGCTCTTGCTGTTGTAAACAACATGCTCTTCTTTGAACATGCTCTATGCTCTTTTGCCATTGTATATGCTATTTTATCCTCTTAGAATATCCTGTCCCAATTTCCTTAGGGACTTAGGCATAACAACCTCTAAGAGGAGTGACTCCCTCTAATGTAGGCTGGATAAAATGTCCCTCCCCTTTGTTATCTTGGCTCTCACCTTTGCCTTTAGCATGACTCATATTGTGTTGTGTTCTGTGTACACATCTATCTTCTTCATCAAGTCATGAGCTCCTCAAGGGCTAGATGGCCCTTTCCATATCCACAGCCCACTGCCTAGAACAAGCTCTGACTCAGCATTGATGTTCCATCAGCGTTTTTTGAATGTGTGAATGAATGAATACATGAATAAATAATGCTGCATATTATCCTTTGATGATATCTCTTTTCCTTTGTTATATTTTTCAAATTTGCTCTTCATGTTAATTTTAACCAGCTTTTATTTATATGTAAATGGAAAAGGAGAGGAAAGAAGGAAAAAGCTCAGTTCAGCTGGATCCATACAGGGCTTGGTGTAGAGAAAACCCCTGTGAAGTCTTTTGACCTTGAATGGGATTCTAACATAAACTCTGAGCTCCTTCACTAATTATGCAGATTTAATGGCTTAGCACCAAACTATATGAGTGAAGTCCAATTCTAGAGAAATTTTTCATTCATCAATACTCAGTCATTGCAAACACAAAACGTTGCTCTTTTGGAAGCTTTAAGAGAATAAAGAATGGAATAAAACCAGCCTCTAATTTTAAGGAGCTTACATTATACTAAAGAGAGTATGACATGTGTGTATATAAATGCTATTGACGGGTATAAAAACAGTGTCAGAAGCTACAGAGATCAGAATGAATTTGTACTTGTCATTGAGGAGATGGCAAAATTTGGAACATGTGGAGAAGTTGGTGGCCATTATGGGTAACAGAAATGACAGGATCATGGTTACCAGACAGTTCTGAGCCTGGAGACCAACATTGTTTTGCTGAAATAAACAACATGAGGAGAAAGGTACTAGGGTATAAACCAGAAGGCAAGTCAAGGGGATGCCCTGCCAAGGCCTTCTCTACCCCATTTGATCCAAATTTGGGGGCAATTCAATTGTGTTGGATTTCATGGAAGATTTCAACAATCATCATAGATTTCCTCAATGAAAAATGAATAACTGAAGAATGTCAGATCAAAGAGGAAAATTAGACATTATCTGTTACAGATGAGGAAGCTTGGAGCGAAAATCTGGTGGAGTGGAGGCCAAAGCCTCCCCTCCTTATCTGTGTCAGCATCTCACAGGAGTTTGTGATCAGTTGGGTGAAACCCAGATACTGACTACAGACTAAGAACAAAAACAAGCCAACTGGAGGAGAGGGGCGAGCATATGCCAAGGTCTACCGGCTTTTAAAAACAGTAGGGTCATGATTCCATTTGGAGCAATTATCCATACCTTGTTTTCATTCAGGGGACCCCAAAGACACATTACTGCCCTAAACGATCTTGAATTCTTAGTGGGGCAGAAATGAAAGAATTTTCAATATGAAGCCTAATACAAACGTTAAGAGACTGTAACTCTTAGGGTTAAGTATACACACCTTTTCATATAGACTTTAAACTTGGTTTTTTCACCTAAGTGTTTCTCTAAGATTCACATTTTATCCCATAACTGCCATACACTGAAGCTTCAACTGTTCTGGCATTGTCAGAGCACCTTGAGCTAGAGGGAAAGCCGTGCTTTGTTCTCAAAACCAAATTGAAGAATTAGTCCCTGAGGTTGAAAGAAAACCTATTTAATTTAATTGTTGACAGAAGAATAAGTGCCTATTACTTCTATCTAATCTCCTTAATATGGCATGTAAGAACCCACATGATTTGAGCCTCTGCAGCTTCTTCCCGTCCATCTCTCTCTCAATCTCTCTCTCTCTTTCATCCTTTCTTTCTCTTTCTCCCTCATTGTCTCTCTGTCCCTCTCTCTTTCTCTTACACACACAGCTGTGTGTCTGCCCTCTAGAATTACTCGCAAATCTAGAAGAAGCTATGCTCTGCCCACCACCATCAACCTTTCCATAGGGAATGCCTCCTCTCTAGAGCACTCTTTGCCTAATTCTTATTAGCCCTTCGGGTCCCCACTAGGGTGGTACATATTGTGTCCTGAGACTGCAATAGGCTCTTTTCCACTTCATCCCTTTAGCTGTTCAGAATTAACTATTTACTTGTTTTATTTATTTATTTATTTTTTCGTCTAAGACTATGAGCGACTTCTAGGCAAAGGCCATGATTTTTATCTTTAATCAAAAAAATCCTGAAAATGCCATCCTATCACTTTCAGGCCCTTGAACAAAGAATTAGTCCCATTTGAATGATGCTAATGCTAAGAGAAGTTAAAAGAATCTCTTAAACTAGGTCCAGCCTCTGAAAAGAGATGGAGCAGTTTGCACTGTGACATTCCCTCTCTTGGTGGAGCCTTCTTCGACCACCCTTCACCTCCTCAGAGGAAGAAGGGTGGAGTCTCAGTGTTAACACTTAGAGATGGTGTGCTTGTCACAAGAGGGGGCTCCAATTTGCTCCTGTTCAGTGTTCTCCACAAAGTGGCAAAGGAAACTCTGGTCTATAATTATCTACTTCTTTTGGTTTCTCATTAGTACCAGCTATTGCTGAATAGAGATCAGTCTATTTTTGAGAATTCTCCCCAATCATTGTTATTAATTATAGGGAGGACTAGACGTTTTAAAGTATATTTAATGGGATTTTGAGTTGTGAATTTCATGAGAAGAATTGAAATTTGATACATGTTGATAGTAAATGTAAATAGTACGCAACTGACAAAAATTCCCATTGCTGGTGTGTTGAATTAATAACACCTTGCAGTTGTACAGCAATTTTTACTTTAAAAGGCCTTTCATGAGCAATATTTTGTTTTATCTTCAGAACAGCCCATTTAAAGCAGGTAGGGCAGAAGCCACCATACCCATCAACAAAGAGCAAAGGAAATCTAAGCGCAGAGAGGAACCGACAGGTATTTGAAGCCAGGAAACTGGTGCCAGCTCCTTTGACACCTGGGTAGGTGTACTTTCCACATGAAGCTGCCACTTCAGTTTGGATCCTAGTTGCTAAATGCCCACATGCCTCGTGTGCCAAAATCACTCATATTGCTAAGTTTTGTTCCAAAACGAGGGCGCACACACACACACTCACACACAAAACCTGCCTCTCCTGATGTTCCCTGAAAGAAAGATAGGAACATAGGAAAATCAGAAATTTTTTAGGTCAAATTCAGTTGCATTCAATGCTAAGGACCTTAATATCTTAGCCCTTTCACCTGGGAGTTCCCCTTCTAGAAATTTACTTTAAATAGATAAGGAGACATATGTACATATTTTGATGTTCATCTCAGAATTATGAAAGCAAACATTAGAAAATGAACTCCAACATTAGAGGAATACCGTAAGAATTTATGTTCTATCCATATGCTAGAATCTTACGAAGCTGTTAAAACTCGTACTTCCAAAGAATATTTCACAAGATGGGGAATGCTTGTGACTTAAATAAATCAAAAATAAACAAAAATAAAAAGACATATCAAATTGTAATCAATAGGTGTCTTGTATCATAGACCTATGGATGATTTTTGTTTTCTTCTTTGTTTGTTTTAGTTATAACATCTTAAAATAAACATTATTTGAGTAACAAGAAAACACACTTTAAGTTCTATTTGTAAAAATGATAAATTAAATTAAAGGATTCTTTCATTCAGTGTGATTTATTGAGCTTCTCTTATGGCCAGGGCCTAGAATACACCAGTACCTGCCCCGTAACTGACATTTGAGTGGATAGGAGATTGAGGGGCCACAAGACACACAATAAACATATGAAACCAATGAAATAGCAGTTCTCTATTTAACAAAATGTATAATGCTTTCTCTGTGCCAGTGCTTCTCTCAGTAATGAGAAGGTTATATGGAAAAGGAAAAAAAATTGTACAGGATATAGAGCTTGGAGGAGGTGGGAGAGTTGCAATTTGATCTAAGGTGATCAGAGTAGGGCCCACCATCAAGAGGGTAGCATCTGAACAAAGATATGAAAGAGATGAGAACCTGAACCAAAACACAACCTCTCACGTGAAACTTTGGGGAAGGTTGGTTTTCAGAATTTTTCAAAATGTAGAGAATTAGATCAATGCATGTACTGTACATTAACTAACACCCCCATGGTGTCTGCAGTGGTATCTCAATCAAATACATTAACAATTTCTGAAGGGAAACACATATACATACGCATACAAATTAGAATAAAGAGTGTATTAGCTTACATTAGTTCACATTAGGTTTCTCCATCAAATGGGTTATAGGAAAAAGTTGATTAATTTTTTGGATTTCAGAAATGCAGATAAGGGGTTGTAGAACTGTGATACACAGAATTTTGGTGAACCTCTGCAATCTGAAATAACCCTCCATATCCATTGCCATTAAAATGTACCCAGTCTGCTCAGAAGCCTTTCTGACTATACTGCAGCCCGGGGGTAGAGTTGCTCAGATGTTGGGGCAGACTTGTTCTGTACCCCTTGGGGTAGACTTGCAACAGTTCAGATGTTAGTAGACGGAGCAGGCAACTTACTGCCCGTGCTGCTAGCTTCCTGTCACTGGAAGACCAAATGGCCCAAGTTTCATATCAGAGGGAATTCCCTTTCTGCAAAGAGGTTTGGTCTAACTCACCTGCGAGTGGTCCTCCACTCTAAGAAAATACCAGTCTATAATGGCATAAATATATTGCATAATCTCTTGATGGTAATCTTAAACAGTGACTATTCCAAAGGGAATGTACTGACAAAAATATGCTTGAGAGAGGTTGAGTAAAACTAGCTCTTTGCATTTGCGATCATGATGCTGGTATGTGTGAAAGATTCGATAAATGTGATTGAAGGAAGGTTTGAATAAACGAATTCCCCAGCTGCATGCACTTCCACCCTTGCTTCTCATGCCTTGCCCCACCTCAAGTTCTCCCAGGTCAACTGTCTTACATTTTTAAGGGTTAAAAACTACTTTCTTATACTATTTATTATTTAACTAAATCATTCTGGTAAGCATACTTTCCAAAACTTTTAGGACATTGCATGATTTTAAATATTATCATTTAGCTTTAGTTATATATCCCAAAAGCTAATTCAGAAAATATTTTACCATGGAAATGCTGATTGCCATGAGACAGGGATTTGTGTGGTTTATGTTCCTCAGGTCCTTGAACTGTGCCTATAAAAAAGTAGGTTTTTATATACACATACACACATACGTGCATACTCATGCATACAGAAAAAGTGAATATCATCAACAGTTTTCTTTGTACATATTGAATTTCTATAAAATTGAGAACAACATTGCCTTTTCAATTTTTCGTATTCCAGGTTAATCATACATATGCATACTTCCTTGGAACATTTGAAGCCTTCACATGTTCTTTAAATTCTTCTTTATTTCCATCCAGACAATCCAGATCTCCTCCAATCAGTCTACTCATATCTCCCACTCCACTCCACCCTATTCTTCCAGTCCTTACATTACTCAGAGTTCTTATATAGTACATTTAATTTTGATAAATGAGTAAGAAGAGAATGTGGTTTGTCATTACATAGAAGAATTAGACATAGGAAGGAGAGGAAATAGGAGTTGTCTACCATGGGATCCAAGGTGGTGTCTATCACAGAGGAAATAAGCCCCCCCCCCAAAATCAACTTTATTCCCATAGCAGTGGAAATGCAGGTTAATATCACAACATACTGCTTTGCAGTTGAATTTCCAGATTCAGACTCTCTTTCAGATGTGTAACCAGGGCAGGTAGTAGGATTTTCTGCATTACTTCCTCTTGGCTAAGACATTTTCTTCAAATAGAAGGAAAAAACCCAAAAAACCTAAACTGTTTTTAAGGGACATCCTGAGTTCTGAGAGCAGGCTTGGACTATGGCCCTGACTATAAAGTAAAATCCTAAGGCTGTTACAGAGACGACAAACACGGGACAACTCACAGCTGGCCAGACCACCTGTCGCCTTTGTTTGCTGCCAAAACAATCCCCTTGGCATCCCTGAGCAGCACAGGAGCAGCTTCTTGCCCCACCCAGGCCAGTCCTGCCGCGGTGAGAGGGCCCTGACTTCTGACTTGCAGTCAGGCTCTGCTGCTGTTCAATAACCTCTGTCCTGGCAGCTGAAAATCTAAGCTTCCATCTCTTGTGATATGTCTGAATTACTGGAAAAAATCTTGGGAATGGTAGAGCAGGAAAGAACGTCTTTAATTTTTTCTACTTTTAAAAAAGTACTATGAAAAGTAAAGGACTTAACTCTCAATCAGAATATCTATTGTTTCTCCAAGAGCCTGTGGAATTTATTTCTGATTTATAAAAAGAACAAAGCTAGAAAGTATATATCTGCTGTTATATCAAAACATTTAAATTTTTGGCATCTATTATATTTAAGTGAGTGTGTTAAGTAACTGAGACTTGAAATGCAGTGACATGTTGTTCCAAACATGCTCAAGATGTGAGTATCTCAGCTTCCATTTATTAAATTTATGCGTTCATTTACTCACTTACTCAAAGGAAGTTACAGTTACATGCCAGAGTCTCTGCTGGTAATTTATAAATTGGCTATATATATATGGGTAATGGGAGCAAATAATCTAGAGATATTGGATAATGGATATTGGGTAGTTGTTGCTCAGTGACCCCTCCTCCCCTTCTGGAGAGCTCTCTGTTCTTTTGACATGTCCAAATCTCTTCAGTCATTTTTTTTTAATGACTATTTAACACCTACCACCTGCCCAGGTATTAAGTTCTATGCTGGAGATATATGTGAAAGTAGCAGAGACTCAAGAGGTGGTAAGTGTCCTGAGAAGATCACAAGGGGAGTGCTAAGTAGAAGACCAACTTGGTCTGGGATATGATGTCCCAGCTAAGACCCTAGAGTGGAGCAAAGAATGGAAGGTTCCAGGAAGTAGGTAGAGCACATGTCAAGGGCCCATGGAAGAGACAGCCTGCCATTGAAAGAAATCCCAGGGAATGATTCATTGAAGACAGGGGCAAGCAGTCCATGATACAAGGTAAATTGGTGTGGAGTTCACAGTGGGAACTCTTGTGGCTAGCATGAGGAATTCGGGCTGTTTCCTAAAAGAAATGCCAAGCTGTGGATTCTAAAACAGAGGAGAGACAGAAACACATTCACTGTCATATCCGCCAGGCACGTTTTGCTCTGCCTGCTCATCATGGTGACTGTCCCTTCTCTGACCATCCTCCTGAGTATTCTTTCAGGACTTGGTCAGTCCTTGCCAGGAGGATTTGAAAGTGTGATGAACCAGGTTTAAAAATCTGATCTACCACTTACTGGTTGCGTGATTTGCTAAGATGTTCTTCCTTAATTGAACCTCCTAATGGGCTACTAATTAAGTCTATGTTTCAACACTTTAAAAATGTTCTCCTCTGTTGTCGTTGTCATATGAATTTCAATTAAATGTCTTAACTCACTGGCCTTAGGCCCTTAAGCGCATTGCCAAGATGAATTCATTTTTTAAAAAAATAAATACGCCTTTCAAGACTGCTGTGTCTGAGCGATCACACAGGACCTTGCGCTCTGAAGTTGTCTCATGATGGTGATGCTCCCTTGTCTCTTCAGCCTAAATAATCCCTATTTATCCTTCTGCCTAGGTGGGCAGGGGTCTCAGACCTGGGAATCAATAACAGCTACTACACTGGACATACACTGCATGTGTTTGTACCAAACGTACATGTGTCCTCAGTCATATAACAATGCTTTAACTATGGTGAACACCAGGCTTACTCTTATTAAGGAAACTACAACTTCTTAAAGGGTGGGTGGGAATGAGTGGGACAAGGGAAATAAACTTACTGGGCATCGACTAAAAGCACAATGATGAGTGATTTCCGTGTGGTGACTCATTAAATTAAACTTGACCAAAACTGTGGAAGATGATGACAGATGCATTTTACAGATAAGGAAGTGGAGCCTGAGAGAGGTGAGGCGACTCACTGAATATGCTTTAGCTTATATATCCCAGTGCACATACAGGAGAGTTATGAAACCGGACTTGTCTGACCATCTCATCCATGCTCCTGATGCAACTGTTCCCCGATGAAGTAACACAGCAATAACAGTTGATACTATTAGCTATTATTTACTGAATACATACTACATGATAGGCACCATGCTAAGTAAATTACATCCATTATCCAATCAAATCTTTTACATAAATCTATGTGGTAAGTTCGATTATCATTCAGATTTTGCAGATGACAAAACTGAGACTCTGGAGCATGAAGCAAATAGCAGAAGGCCTCAGAGTTAATAAGTAGCAGAGCTGGAATCATAGATCTGCCTTTTGCCAATGGCTTTATTCTTAAATATTGCACTTATGTACAATAATGTAATCATTATATACATCACATAAAATTAGAATCAATATATTATTTAGAGTTGATATCAGTTAACAAGGATTGGAGAAGATTTTATGGAGAAAGACAGAGAAAGCACAGCAGGCATAGGACCAGCAGCTGGAGAGAATCCAGGAAGGTGGAGAGAGAAATGGAGGGCATTCCAAGTAACGTAGTATCACAAGCATTCAGAATATTGGGGAGGAACATGACACATTTGAGGGACAATGAAGAAAACAGACAAGCCAGAATCTAAATTTTAATTCTGAAGAAAATAGCTGCTAATCTTATCCTCTGATAGCATATATCCCTCTGCTGTTAATCACATTTCTCCTCCAGTTTCTTATTAAAAGAAAGTTGTAACTCAGAGACAAGCAAATGAAAATTATCCTCATTCATCAACTTTGGTTGCTATAGAAACTATTGGTGAGGCTCCATACAGAATCCTGGAATCAAGGTCATTTAGGCCATCCCTGGGGTTAGTTCTGCTTAGAATATTCTAGGAGTGATTAGCCAATGTAAAACTACCCTTAGGCTAAGACTGGAAGTTGAGATCAAGATTACTGACAGTAGATTTATAAAAACTTAACTCTTCATAACATAATGACATGATTTAAATAATTCACATCACTCATTGATTTTCTGAAGAAGGGAGATAGGATAGTGACGTTGATCAAAAACTAGAGAAAAAAATAGAAAATTAGAAAAAATGTAGAGATAAAGTTGGGGAGGCCATGTACAATAAATGCTTCTTCATGAAATAATGATCTCTATCATTTAGAGAGGACATGCAAGGCGGGTATAAGTGTGACCCCTGGCATCAAACCATGCTGCATTCAGATCCTGATTTGGCTGCCTGAGAATTGAGTGCAATGAGGCAGAAACGTGCACTCTCTAACCTTTAATTTCATGTGAATATTTGGGATATGGTCCTGCTTAGTTGTAAGTTTTGCTCTCTTCTTGGCTTTCCTCCTCACAGTGTGGGCTCCCCCAAGCCCTAGTTATTCTCTACCTACTTAGTTTGAATTCCTCCAGAGCAAACTTTGAGACAAGTTTTCACCTGCAAGGAGTTTGAGAGATAAAGGAAATAGCAATAGAAGGCCAGGAAATGAGACAGAGAGGAGAAAGAAAGTATCACAAAATGAGTGTTAACTGCTGACAGAGGTGGGGAGAGGTAAGACTAGAGCTAATTCCACTGGAGAAACTCTGAGGCCAGTGTAGAACACACATCGTAGATTTTTGCCTCTACGGGTGAATGAGCTCACGCCAATCCTGGGTTGAGGAATATTTACAAGGAGCAATAATTCTCCGGCACTTCCCTTCTGCCATGTAATGGTCAAAGAGGCCTCCCATGGGAAGAAAAAGTCTTCAGATGAAGAAAAGCAGATGCTGCAGTGGAAAGTCTGCTGTGTTGAATTGTTAGGGGTGAGGGGATATGGGTCAGCACCACTAGAATCTGCTTTACTCTCCCTAGCTTAGATGAGAGTATCAGGCCTCCCGTATTTGCTCCATAAATACCCATCAAATGAAAGACTGATAGGATGAATGCATCCTCTAACCCTGTGCTTCTTTATCTGGTTGCATATTAGAATCATATGAGGAGCTTTTAAATATCCCGATGTACAGGCTTCATTGCAGACCACTTAAATCGGAGTCTCTGGAGTCGGCCTGAGTATCAGAATTTTTAATGGCCTGGACTGAGAACCATTTCTCTTGTTCAACTAATGTGTGAATTCTTCCTTTAAAATCCTTGATAGATGACCATACAAGCCTATTTTTGAACACTTCATGGGGAGGGACTTTGCTATTCTCAGAAGCAAACCATTACCTTTTTTGATAGCACTAATTGTTCCAAATTTTTTGTCTTTATATTGAGCCAAAACTTGCCTCAACCTTCCATCAGTCGCCCCAACTCTGCACTTTGGAACAATGTAAAATGAGTCTATTTCTTTTTCTGCATGACTGCCCTTTAGATATTCAAAAGTGATGATAATGCCCCAACTTGACCTTCATTTTTATACTTTAAACACTCCTAGCTCTTTCAACAACTGCTATTCAACTTCCTCTAATCATACGTTAGTTTGCCAAATACACTTTTACCCTGTGGAATTCTCAACTGACCCATGGTATCTGTACGTGGAAATATAAAGAGGACCAACCGTGTGTTAAACGAAGTGTGTGTGTGTGTGTGTGTCTAAAATGTTATTAGTGACAGACCTACTTAAAATAGAACCGCTTTAACTGACTTCTTAGGGAAAAATAAGATTTTCACTTTTTCTTTCCCATCTCTCAGAATTAGCCTTTGTTAACCATACTTATTTTTCTCTCTTGGTTAATTTGTTTGAATGCCTCAATCCCTGCATTGTTTTTCAGGGCAATGCAAATATACTTTTAACATGCATAACTTGGAGGGTAGGGAGGGAAAAGGTTTACACTGAGGTTTGTCACCAGTCCTTTTCCAGGGCACGGAGCCATGGGATTCACAAACTCAAAAACAAAGTGAAATAAAAACAATAAATTTACTTTTGAGAGAAAAGGATTAAACTGCTGTGGTACTGCAGGGAAAGCAATTCTTAGCTCAATGACAAGTCGGCTACAGGGCTTGGAGGGAGCACAGCCGGACCTCTCTGGACAAGAGCAATGGAACCAGCCTTTGCTGCTCTAGAGACAGGGAGTGTGCCTGGCCGCCCCACTCCAACACAAAGCAGGACTCCAGCTCGCCTTGTAAAGCTCAGTTCGTAAAGTGTTTCTAAAAGAAGTTTTGGGCAGGAGGTAGATCTGCGCCAGTTAATATAACCAGAACTCAGAAAACACAGACAAATTGAATTGACAGATGGCTGCAGTCAGTAATCTTAATCTGGAAATAGGATTAAGACTTTATGACTCTCATGGTCAAATCTGAAAAACCGTAAGGAGATAGCTTGATATACTGGCATGGCCAAGGGTGGGGCAGTAGGAGGGACAGGAAAGACAATTTGACAAGAGGAGAGACTTGAATCAGAGGTAGCACTGTGACCCCAGATCCACCACTGATCATCAGAATGACCTTCTGAGAGTGATCTTTGCTTCCCAAGCCTCAGTTTCCGCATCTGTGAAATAAATGAGAATAATCATCATCGAGTCAGTGCCCAACCACAGCCCAAATACTACCATAGGAATAGCGTGAACTAATGTCTGTGCCAGGCCCAGAGTGAACACCCACTAAATGTGAGCATTTTGCCTAACTGTTAAGAGTTCATTCACTTAGAAGTTCTGGATCAAACCCTAGCTCAATCCTGCACTTTGTAATGTGACTCTAGGAAGTCCCTTATCATCTCTGTGCTTTAGCTACCTCTTCCATAAAATGGCATCACAAGAATACTTACTTTATGGGGTTATTGTGAGGATGAACCATCTGATATATCACAAAGCTCATGGAGCGGGACCTGGTACCCAATAAGAATGCAAAAGAGTTACCTGGTTTAAGGCTTCACCGCTAAATGTTTCTCGTTAGTTCCAAAACTTTTGGGACTCAGTTTTTTCAAGCGTAAAACAGAGGAGGAACATTAGAATCGCTGAAGATCCTGGCTCTTGCTTTTAGTGACTGTATTTATTGCAGCATTTAACAAGTTGCAGTGGGAATCTGTTTGCGTTTCTGTCTCCCTCATGGCTACCTTCTACTCAGAGCCTGGGTCTTAACTTTCCAGTGCCTAGCCCTTAGTTTGTATTCAGTAAATGTTTATGAGTGAATGAATGAAGTACTGCATATGAAAATTCCTCAACACCTGTCCCTGTGCCGTGGGGGCTTGGCTTCTCACTGCTCTGTGGAGAGGTGGCTGTGTCAGGCTCTTGGAGTAGGGAAACCGAGAGATGAATACTGACTTTTCTGTTTCCCAGTTTTCCTATCTTAATTTTTCTTACCCAGTTATTCTGTCCTTATGGTCCGTTTACTGAGGTTTCCCTTCTTACTTCCTTTTTGTCGTTACCCTGCAGGTGAAATTCTAATCTACTGAAATTCCTTTTAGAAGAAATAAGCATATAGCTACCAATAGATAGAAAATGCCAGTTTTATAATTTGGAGTAAGTTATGTAACTTCCCCAAACATCATTATTTGTTTGCTAAATGGGATCTATAGGAGGTATTGTTAGCAACCTGTCCTAATATCCCTTTTTATCCCTTCTTTCTTCCTGCCTAAACTTTTGTTTTTTCAACATTCACTCTCTTCCACCCAGCTGTGTGCTAAGGTGAGACAGACCCCATCTCAACCCCTAGCCCCAAATTATGAGACAATCACTGGAGGTCTGATACCTTTACCAACAACTGCCTCTGGCAGAGGTACATGACAAGATTCTAGCAAAATAAAGGATTTCTTTGCCCTAAAAGGAAATTCTTGGGAAGAAATAACTCATTATCTTCCATTGGATGTTGTCATAACCACATTAGTGTTGGCAACTTTGAAAATGAAAATGACATGCTGATGATGGTTGAAGGAAAATATAGAAAGAACATGGGTTCTTGATAACATTGTGGGGCCACTGAATTAAACAATCCTGGAGACACTGTCTCTTATCTTGTTGCATGAGATGACAAATTTTCCTGTTGATTTAAACCAATCAATTTGACGTTTTCTGTGACTAACAACCCACAGCATCCCATTTAGAGAATGATTCATGCCATAGAGTGATTAAAAGACTTGATGAGATAATGTACAATGCCTAGAATTTACATATTTATTCCAGGCATGTCAACGTGTTCAACAAATGGTGATGCCGAGACTGGCCTGGTGGCGCAGCGGTTAAGTTCGCACGTTCCACTTCTTGGCAGCCCAGGGTTCGCTGGTTCATATCCTGGATGCTGACATGGCACCACTTGGCAAAAGCCATGCTGTGGTAGGCATCCCATATATAAAGCAGAGGAAGATGGGCATGGATGTTAGCTCAGGGCCAGTCTTCCTCAGCAAAAAGAGGAGGATTGGCAGCAGTTAGCTCCGGGCTAATCTTCTTCTTCAAAAAAAATTTGATGCCTTTGTGGAGAAGATTTCACTTACTTCTGTCTCATTTCATAGTTATGTGCCTGTTCCAGACATAGGCTGTGCTGTCTTAGCCATCAGATAGCCAAATGTAATTCATCTTACCAAGGCATCCCACCAGGGTAGGCATTTGGTGATTCTTTCTATTGATGGGGTGAAAGTGAATAGCCCCATGCAGGTGTGCAGTTGTACTGGAGGTATGTTGCTTATGCCCAGTAGACTGCTTGAATGTTGACGAATGAAATAGTGTTCTACCATGAGTGCCCACAGGAATCTTACAGTTCAACTCCTAACAAGTTTCCTCTAAGTAAGAACACTTCAATGGTCAATGAAAACCTGGGGGAGAAAATTTATGTAAAGCGACTTTCAGAGACACTTGTATTTCACAAATTTCGCTACTTGTTCCCACAGTCATGTCCCTTCACAGGAATAATTATCTTTAACGTTGATGTCGCAACTGTGGCATTGTATGTCTCTTGGGATACAAAATCTACTTAGGGTACAAAAATCAACGATTGTTACTTGGTTGTTTTTTCCACTCAGATAAAAAAAAATTGTGTGATAACTCACTCCATGAGTTGCAGTTTTGGACCTGTTCTTAATCAGGAGTCCACAAACTTTCTCTAAGGTGCCAGTTAGTAAATATTTTAGGCTTTGCAGACCATAAGGTCTCTGTCACAGCTACTCAACTCTCCTGTTGTAGCAGGAAAGCCATAGACAATATGCAAACGAATGGGTGTGTGACTGTGTTCTAGTAAAATACTATTTACAAAAATAAGTGGTAGGCCAGAATTGGCCTTGGGTCATAGTTTGCCAATGCCTGTGCTTAATCAGTGAAAAGATCTTTTTGAACACTTTATCCCAGTTTTGTCACCAACCAAGTGTGAGACCATGGAAGGCATTTAGCATTTCAGGGTCCTGGTTTTGCTTATCTGGAAAATGAAGGCACTGGACAGGGTGATACAAGTTGTAGGTTTCCTTCTACCACTGATATATGATGTCTTGTAATTCCAGTGTGACACTTCAAAGGTCTAGCTAAAAACTTAGCAAAAAAGGATAAGAAGGTTATGGTCTTCTTTTAAAAGCAAACACATTTGAGCTCACTGTCAAATATCAGTGAACAGTAAGCCCACCTGTATGAAATAATCAAGGATTCTAGAGAATCCACAAGAAGAAAAAGAGTTTATCCAGGTTTTGAAGGACATGAGGGATATTTATCTTGAGGGATAAATACATTTGAAGGAAGAGGATAAGAGAGTCGACTAGGACTACGCCTATTTTTGAGCTTCCCAAACACTACATGATATTTCTATTCTTCGCAGATCTTGTTTATCCTTACAAGTAACCTGTGAAGTAGGTATTAGTATTCCTATTTGAGGAAGCTGAGATTGTGAGCAGCTAAGAAATTGTCTCAAGATCACACACCATGTAAATCGCAGAACTGTGAATCCACATCTACTAACTACCAAAGACATTTTGTTTTTACCATGTTAGTCTCTCCTAAGCTAATGGAGAAAAGGACTGATATTCCCACCATGGGGATGAAAACACAAAGCTACAATGGGAGGGACCAGGTCAACATTAGGGTCATCAAATTAATGGTCTGGGTGCCTTTTTTCCTGACAATAACCTCTTCAATGGCAGGTGCCACATATTTTACTCTTTTTCTCTCCAGTGTTTGCTATCTTTCCCTTTCTTTTTTTTTCAGGTGGAGAGCAATTGACCATGGTACATAAGCAACAAACTATAAAAACTGAGCATGCAGGTGTAGAGAATAGTGGCATAATCAAATAAAACTTACAACAGAGTTAATTTGACACAGACCTAATGATATACATAATGTAATTTTGAGATATGGTAATTGGGTACAAATGGTAATCTGTTGACATAAATGACTGCAATTAGTATTAATTCTGCATAGGCAGGCCTTGTGTTAAATTTTACATTTCTCACTTTGTTGATTCTTTGGGATTTATAAATTATCATCGTTGTTGACAGATTTTATAACTGGAGAATGAAAGGCTTTGGGAATTTGTGGCCAAAAGGCTATATTTATTTATTTGATTTGATTTGTCTGCTTATTTTGTTTGTTTATCCTATACCCTGCCAATTTCATAAATGCTTTGGGGATCATCTGCAAAAACCACGTACAATTCAATAGAAAAATATACATATACAATGATAGACAAAACAGCAGGATCAGAGGAAACGTCAATGCGAAAAGGAGGTTTAGACCATAAAAAAGACTTAAAGTTGATGTTTCTTGGAGCAATGATGAGATGATAATAACTTCTGTGAACTGAGCGCCTAGTATATCAATTTATTTCTAATTATCTTAACAACCCTGCAAAGCAGATATTCTAATTCCCACTTTACACATAGGTCAGAGAGATAGAAGTGTGTTTATTAAGTTTATTCAGCTAGTAAATGAATAGAACTGAGATTAAAACTCAGCCTGCATGACTGCAAACTCATAGTCCACTGGGCTAGGTAGGAGAGGACTGGAGGTGAGATAAAGATGAGGGTGATTATGAGGCTGGGACTTGGAGAAAGTAAACTTTGGATCCCAGCATCGAGAATAACGAGGTAGGCAGAGAGGACAGAAGTTGGCAGCCTTGTGTGGCCCATGCAAACACCCACACCAACAGGAACCACAGGAAGATCTCTCCTCGTGACCACTAGCCCTTAGCAAGCACTCAGCATTTATTTAATGATTTATTGACAGGAGTAGATGTCAATAAATTCAAAAAGCTGTTAAATACGTGAGTGTCAATACACTGGCATTATTATATGTTCATTTTAGTTTGGACCCCTCGTTACTTTAAAGAACATTCCATACTTTAAAGAAAAAAAAAATCTTGATAAATGATTCTTGTACTCATTGCAAATACAGGTAAAAGCAAAACCAAAAACAAATAGTAACTGCCCTAGGTCCAAAAGAGCTAATCGTGTAAAGACCTATGACTACCCTCAAGTCAAAATATGAAAAACATTAAGCAGATATTGATAATTAAATTTTAGGAATCCTTTCAAAATTCTTCCAAAGATTCGACAGATGATTGTGGGTAATTGGAAATGTTTCATGATGAAATGATATTTAAAATATATCTTTAATTATGTCTTAAGATTTCAAGAGTTAAGAAAACTACATGAACAAAGGAAAATGATAAAAAAAAGAAAAAAAAGGTAGCAGATGCACACAGCACTCATGGACACTGACGGCAGCTCTCCTCTCTGGAGTTTGGGTGGAGTCCTGTGGCATTGCCTCCAATGGCCTTGGGCAGGTTGCTTACTCTCCTCTCTACGCATATTCCTCTGGGTAAAAACTCCACAAGGTAAAGGTGAAATAGCATAGTGCACTAAAGTTCATGGCACCCAGCTGGGCACACAATAAGAGCTCAATAAATGTGGGATATTTTCAATATAATTATTGAATAAAGTGAAGGACATGTTTACATGAGTAGTAGGAGTAGGAACACATATATATATATATCATTAAAAAGTATTTTTTGTAGGTAAAATTTTAGTTGCTCTTGATTCTCCTCTTTATAAAGGGATTATGTTTTGAATAACGAGAAATAATGCTTAAACCCACATTAAAAGTAGTTAGCCCACATTACATATTTAATTTATGCCAGGCATTGTACTAAGTACTTTCTCAACATTGCTTCATCTAAGTTTTATAACAAAATTATGAGGTAGGTCCTCTTATCATCTGCACTTTACAGACAGTAAATCAAGACACAGGGAGGTTAAGTGACTCCCCAGATGCTGCCCAGGTAAAAGTGGCAGGTCTGGGCTGTACACGCACACAGGCCAACATAGCTGGTTTGAATACTGGAGCTTTCTCTCAAGTTGTTCACAGTAGGCAGATAAAACCCTCATCTTTAATGTGAATGCTGGCACTGCTATCAGAATTGAAGAAACATGATTCTCTGTTTTTATTACCACCCTACCCTCATCCATAGTTTGAAATGAAAAGAGAAAAGGAGAAATCAAAATAAGGATAGGATAATGATTTTGTTTTTCTAACCAGGACATCATCTAAGATTAAGAAAAGAGGAAAACCACAAACTATTACCATTTTGAAAATTAAGCTAGGAATTTAGTTACTATGTGACTATAAGGATTAGTAACCAGTATAAAGGTAAAAATAGCAAAAATAAACTATATTTCAAAGTATGCTTCCTACACATACCACCATGACTTCTGATCCTCTCTGTACCTCCTCACATTCCTAAACATCACTAATCAGGTAGAAATCCCAAATATAGGCAGCTCACTTTGAAACTAAGCTTTCTGTAAAGTAGATGGTAGCTGTCAGAGTTGAAAATAAAAAGGGGGACCTCAAGTTATGAGCAACAGTATGATACCGAACCTGAAGTGAGTTCGCTCACCCGTTGCGCAGCAAGCCAATCTCTGACACTGGATGTGGTGGAAGGAAGTAGGAATTTTATATTTGCACAGCGCTGAGCAAGGAGAGAGGGCAGCCAACGCTGAAATCCCAAACTCCCCGAAAAGCTAAAAGGAAGGGTTTTTATTTGGGGTTTTAGGTAGGGGAGGGGGAGCATATGGCCTTGCTGGTCTGAGCTTTCCCACAAGCCTGTCTTTGGTCTTGAGACTGCTTGCAGAGAGGAGGGAGCCCGTGACCTTGCTGGTCAGCAGCTTTCCCACCAGCCTGTACCTCTTTGTGGGGAGGAGATAATCCAGGTGCTTGTCCTTGGCGGTGTCTGTCTCCAGGAGGATAGTGGATTCTGGAGCCAGGAAGACAGAGAGTAAGCAGGGAATGAGTGTTTTGGTTTTAACCCCATATATGCTGGGTTTAATTTGGGGAAACTGATATCAGGGTCAATATCAAGTGTACCTCCCAAATGCTATTTAACTGATGCATACTTCAACTACTTCTATGATCATTATAAATTTAGAATTATAGAATTTTAAACCTAGGAGCAGACTATGAGTCTTATTTGGTCCCATCCATCCTCTTGTTTCACAAATGGGGATAGTGAAGCCTCAAAATGGGAGCGAGAGGAACTATTGGCAGAATCACACCAGAACTAACATGTCCTGACCCCCATGTTTGCTATTTCAACCACACGACACTGTCCCTATGTTGCAAGGACAGCAACATACCACCTCCAGACCTGGGAAGCATGGCTATGGAAGTAGGGACTTCGTTTATATCAAGTTATTGTGGTAGGAAACCCTTAGAAGAAAGCCGTCTCACTTGTCTACCCATAGAGAGTTTTCATTTACTGAAAATGTCAAGAAGGGATTAGCATCCCTTTAGGAGGCAAGCATGGGGATCTGAATCTGATTTCCATGAAGACACTTCAGGACAGAAATGCTGGCTGTCAGGGCCTGTCATTCTACATGAAATTAAACAAACAAACTCTATCCACCTTCCTCCCTTAAAGGTCAATAAAAGCAACATCGACTTTGCTCGAAGCTCCCATTTTGAAAGCGATGTGGTTTCCTCCCTTACTTCTGCACTACAGGAAAGCCCCTCCCTCCTGTGACAGCCTTCAAAATGGCATGCCTCTCTCCTTTCTCACCTTGACATCTCCTCTCCGCCTTTCATCTCATTTTTCCAACTAAAGAAAGGAGAAAAAATATCATTTGGTCTTTTTCCATGAAGAGCAAATCTCTTTCTTTTAACTTCAAGTAATTGTCTCTGCATGCATTTTTTAAAGAATTAAAATCTCTCCTAACAACATTCACAGCTTAATCATTTTTATTCTGTGTTCCAAGGTCTGTGACTCTGTTCTTCCCTTTACTTTCTTAGCTGGAATCTAGCCAAACATTCCTTTTCTTACATCTGTGTTTATCAATAGTATATTTTTTTTCAGTGGATTTCAAAACATGACTGTTCTTCTTGTGTTTTGGCTGTGAAAACATTAAAATTCATGCCAAATGTTAGAGAATGTACCTGCATGCTTGAAGTCAATCAGCCATTCATGCAAAGAGATGTATTCAGTTCAGATTTATTCAGACACTGTTCTAAATGCTTAGATGCAGCTGTGAAAATGGCAATAGCCCTGCCCTTGTGGCACTTACATTCCAGGGAGGGATATAGGGACTAAGCAGATGCAGAGAAAATAATATAATTCCAGAGAGTTTTAAGAGGTAAAAAGAGAAATAAACCTCAGTTATTGCAAGGACTCTATTTTAGATAATATTCTTAAATAATGTCTCTCTAAGGAAGTGATCTTTGAACAAATACCTAAACAAAGTGAGGAAGTAAGATTCGGAAGAAGGAAATTCTCCATGGAGCGGCAAGTCCATGAGACTAAGACACCTTTGGTGTTTTGGAGGAACTGAAAGAATGCCAAGGTGGTTGGAAAGGCGAAAGGGCCAGGCGGTGAGGGAGAAGAGTGGTGGGCAAGGAGAGATTACATAGGGTCACAAAAATATTTGGATTTTATTCCAAGTGTGATGAGAAGCCACTGGAGGCTTTGGAGCAAGGGTTTAAATGATGCAGTTTAAATATTCTTAAACTCATCTAGGAAGGGAGACATTAGTGAGAGAAGAGAGAGGCTGCAGGTTGTGTGTTAAGCTACTTGATGGGTGGGTGGTAGGGAAGGGGAGCAACTTTGTGCAGAGAGAGGGGAACGGGTGGACTTTGCAACATGCAGTGTGGTAGAGCAGGTAGAACCCAGGCACTGGAGTCAGACAGGTGGAATTGGGCTTGAACTTCCAGTTGTAATCTGTGCTTGGGCTGACTTAATTTCTACAGACATTTGGATGAGGAGCTTGACTTCAACTGTGAAGCATGGGTACTGTTACCTACCCTACAGGAGTGAGATGAACCATCCTGAGACAATATAAACAGAATGAAATAGCAGGGCAGTTTTCATGAGTAACGTGAAAGACATGTTCTTTAGAGTAAACAGAGCAGGATTTGAAATCTCAATTTAATGAGTCACTTGCTCAGTCTATGATGTTGTGCACTAGGTAAGCCCTCTGAGGTCCTTTCCCTTCCTCTGAAAAATGTATATGATGATATCCATCTCACATGGTGTTTTTTTTTTTTGAGAGGTAAAGCCATGTGTGGAAGCACCTAAGATATAGTGGATGTGATTTAGTAGCTGCATGATTTTGGACTACTTCCTTAATCTCTCTTTGCCACAGTTTCTTCTCCTATAAAGTGGAAATGCCTGATACATTTGTGAGGATCAAATAAGAAAATACAACTGTAGTTTTTACTAGAATGTCTGGTATATAGTTTGTTAAAAAATGTGAGGTACTATAATAGTTACCATCTTCACCACCTTTCTTTCACCTCCCCCCTCCCCATGCATAGAAACAAGTTTTCACATTGAAGATCTAGTCCATGAATTGCTTTAGATATCTAGCCTAATGAATATCTGCAACACTCTTCCCTGCCTTTGTGTCACTAAACCTTGATGAGTGGCATATTATAGAGTCAAGGACACTAGACAGAGTCTGAAATGATCTTTTTCTGCTCCTGTCACTAGCTAATTGCCCATGGATGAGTCCCTTTTCCTCTTGGTATCCTGTATTACCTCATTCCACACACATTCAAGGGTCCATTCTCTTTAAGGGCACTAGCCACTGAAAAAGATACCAAAAGATTTAAAAAGCAAAGATATTTATACTGGAAATATGCACAGGTAAGAGCAGAAGTTCCAAATTGATAGATCATGCGTGATTCACTGGTGGTCCATGCATAAAAATTTATGATTATTATTTCCAATATTTAAAATAAGGATTTTTTTTACACTAGAAAATTATTAAAGCTAATTAATTAAGTTAATTATCCCAGATTATTAACATTTCTTTGTTAAAATATGAATATTTTATAATAATTATATGAAGCAGCATAGCAGCTGGCTCTCTACACAAGGCATGTATCCTCCATTTAGACACAACCCCCCAAATTCCCTGCTGCTTTCAAACCGGGTGCACTCATTCACTCATTCATTCATTCATTCATTTTACCTGAAGGGTATACAGAGGACTGTAAGGGTGAAGTTTTATTAACTATAAGAAGGAATGTGGTCTAGACATGGAGACACCAAATATCCAGATCACAGGATTCATTTTTCCAGTTGAAACATGAATGCTAATAATCCAAACAAAAGTCTCCAAACAGTCGATTGTTTGGGCTGTGATTTGCCTGATTTGCTTTACATTTATTGCTCCTATGGCTTAACATCTGTGAGTTTGTAAACAAGACATGGATTGAATTACATGGATTCTTGTTTTGTTTAAAACTTACGTGCCATAATCCTGATTAAAGCATCATGTGGGAGGTTTTACAAAAATAATTATATGCGGTTCTCATTAGAACCAGTAAGAACCTCAATCACATTTAATAATCTAAAGCTTGGAACTTGTTACACTTACTTACCTCTGGATTTAAGTATAGGGAGCCCAAGGATGAGGAAATGGACAGCACTGCCTTCCAGACTTGATCAGGTCTGGAACAGGCAGATCAGCTTAGACCAGTTGATACTGAAGCTTTATCTGGTAGATTATTGATTGCCAGTTTTCTCTTGCTCTCTTATTGGCTTCCACTTCTACTTATTCTAAATGGTGGTGGCAGCTCTACTGATGTACCAGTAACCCAGTCTAATTAATAGAAGCCACCAAAAGAAAGAACTCTGCCATTTCCAATCTCTGGAGTTTCTTTCCATACAGTGTTGGCCACGAGGAGGAGTAAATGGGACAACTGGGATTTATAATTAGAATATTTACATTGCCAAAGACTATGTCATTGGCAGAGATGAGGGGTCTACAGAATCCAAGGAGTTCCCAAGCTAGAAATGCAGCCCATGCCCTTTGTCCTTTGACAAAATTTTCTCAATTTCCTCTCCAAACTTCCCACCAAGATGGAGTGGGCAATTCAAATACTGCTCAGTTCCTATTTCTTGTTCCTTTATTTGTCTTTATCATTAGAATGTCATTTGCATATGGAGACAGCCTATAACCAAGGAAGCAGGGCCATGGCCCCTGGGAAGTTCGATTCTGTCTAAGGTCTCTGCTCCACATGGCGGGATGTTGATGGATCTTTTTACTTGCATTGCTTCTTGTATTTATGAAGGCAAAAACTCTGCAGTCTTCTCCTTATTATATTATCTTTTTGTCCCACTATCACCTCTAAATTCTCTAACTCAACACATTCTACTTTGTAATCTACGCCTCATCTCTCTCTCTCTTTCAAAAGGAAAATTTCTAATCAATATTAGAGAACACCCTCTTAGTTTCTCCTCCCACCCAAAGTCATTGCTTTTAAGTGAAATTCTGCAGTTTGTGGAAAACATCCTTAATTAAAAAAAATTTTGCTTCTGCTTTTTAAAAAATGTTTGAGAGGTAGTCCCTGTTTAATATATTTCCACATGTGACTGCAGAGGTAAAATAATAAGAGATTACAAAAGTTTCTCTTACTCTCCAAAGACTATTTTTACTTGGCAATTTCAACTCTACTCATCAATTGGAGTTGTCAAGTTAAAAACAAAACAATTTTTTTAAAAGGTTCTCACTTTTGTCAACACTATATAAAAATTCCTGGAAAAAAATAACCTAAACTTTTCTCACCTTTTTTTTAAAGCATAAAAACAAGGTAGCAGGTTTTAGGTGGAGAAACTGATTTCAGTACCATGTAGTTTCCTAGGATTCGGAAAGCAATTGCAGGGCATTGGAGAACAGATGTCTCTTCGCGTCTGCTTTCAGGCAGGTGGCAGAGAGCCTGTCTAGGCTGGAACCTCAAGGACAGCTGAGCTGCTTCCTGCAGGGTTGCAGTTACTCTGCAGTGCAGGAGGGCCAGCCCAGTATGATTTGAAGAGTCCAGAAAGGTCATATACATTTGTACTACTTTCCCCTTCTGCATGCTGATTGTGGACACCTGAGATTTGGTGAAGAAAGAAAAGGAAGATCGAGTGGTGCAAGGCCAAGGCAGAGAATCAAAACACGTTAATAGCAAAAAGGATGAAAGAGAGGGAACAAGGGAGAAGTGGGGAAATGTCAAATGTCAGGAAGAAGAGAGAGAAGAGAGCCAGGAGGGAAGAGGAAATTATAAGCTTTCTAATTCTTCTCAGCCTTTCCTGCGTGTATGACCTGGGCAGGTCAGTTCCTTGCTCTGATAGAGGCAGAACTGTACGAGCTTCGTAAACTGTTGTGAGGGTTAGACAAGGTCCTTCCCATCTCTGGATTAGTCAGCATAGGGTCGTTGGTCTCCTTCTCCTCTCCCTGAAGAAGTTTCCTCACTATGAATTGTTAATCATGTCAGGGGGCAGAAAGCTGGGGCTCTGTTTCCAGAGTTCACAGTGTGGTGTAGACAGGACTCTCCGATCCTTTTGTAAAAGTTTCTTAGAAGGATGAGCAGATGAAAGAAAATGTGTGTGCATGCCTTGGGCTCTGGGACAGCAGAAGGGAAGCTCTAGACTGCTGAAATAGTTCCCAAGATTCAGGATTTTCTTAGTGTAGCTTCGACTTGTTTGATAGTGGTCACGACAAACAAGTCTAGTCTCCCTGCACCAAAATAGCTCAGTTAACTGGGCAGAAAGTCCTTTCCCCACTAAACTTTCAGATTAGTGTTGGGAGAGAACTTGGAGCAAATCTGTCCTGATGTGGTGGGAAGGAAAGGGGAAGTTAGGAAATGTTCCTTTTTTTTTTTTCAAATATATCTGCAAGAATATCATGTGAGGAATGAAGCTTCACCTAAATACAGAGAAGAGCAAGAAAGGAAGAAGCAACTGGAATTGTTTAGCATGATCTGTATTGTGGGAACATTAACATAGATCACCAGCTGCCTCAAATCCTCTATGTAAAAAAATGGAGTATAAATAAATAAAAATAGCAATGGTTATTACCATTACCATTTACTGATGCTTATTACTCACCAAAACCCAAGTTGAGCATTTATATATTAATGAAGATTGTGAATTGGAAATACAAACTATTTACTGCTTTGAAGTTGATCCAAACTTAACAAGATCGCTCCATCAGATCTTCCCTACCACCCAAATAGGAGGCGTAATAACCATCACCTTAATCGGGGGGCGTCCAGAGGGGCCCCTGCTCTTCTGATCACAATGCCCACTTTGGAATCAACAGGCTATTTCTGTACTCAGCATTGCTTTCTTTGCTTGCTTCTTCTTGGTTCTCTCCTCTGTTTGATTTACATTCATCTTTTCTTTCCCACCAGACTGTAAGCCAGGGTGTAAACTGGACAGTATTGATCTCATCCTTCAGAGCCCTATTCTCTGGCATGAACAGTGAGAGGAGAGCATGCAGAAATTGAGGAGGAATTGGCAGCTGCTCTTTCTTTCAGTATAGGCTGTGGTGGTTGGCATTCCTATGGGGCTGAGTTTTGCACTGATACAGGGAAGATGGAGATGAAGCCCACAGTGATGCACTGAGCAGCTATCCACTCACAGAAAGGGCAAATGAATGTATCAAAAAGGAAGAATCCAATTCATCCATAAGGGAAAATTAATTGTGAGGATGATGGGAAAACACAATAAAGAAAAGGTTTCTTTTTGAAAAAAACTTCAACATGGGCAGAGTTTCTGAAAAGACCCTTGAGTTATGAATAGAAACTGCAAAGACTTGACATTTGTTCTGAACTTTCAAGGAACACGGGACAAAATGTAGTGATTTATTTTTAGAAAAATAATAACTGGTAATGCAATGGCGTATTTCCAGCAAAACCCATTGGAAAACTCCATTTCTAAGATCCAAGAACCTTGGTCCGTTAGAATTACAAAGCTTCAACAATTTAAATATAATGCCCAATTATTAATCCTGCTTTGTTTTGTTTAAAGTGCAGAACCAAACAACAGTCTATTGAGATTCCTTACTCAGGCTTAGGCTCAATGTGACTCTGCAGCTAAGATGAAGGACAGCCCTGTGAAGGCAACAGCCCCTGGTTCCTTGTGTCAGGGTCACCTGAGCTTTGGTCCAACGCTTGCCACATCACATAGATCTGTCTTGCTCTTTCCTTCATGTGGGAAACGATAATGGGCAAAAGCATGGTGGGAGACAGCATCAGTGAAATCCCTGTATAGCCAAGGTCAGACCGACAAAACCATGTGTTAAGGGAGCTGGTACAGATTCCCACTTTGGAGGGAAAAGGGACAGGAAGACTTAGAAAAGCATAGTACAAACTAGGACAGTGACACTAAGGGGTGAAGGGGGTTTCAAGACTAGAACGGAGAGAATGAAGAAAGGCAGGCGGCATGTGGAGATAGTTATGAAGAAATCCACTTTTTAAGACTATATCATCTTAATTTTTTTTTTCCGTGAAAGGGCATTGGGTTGACTTCTGTTTCAGTCACTGACATAACCTTTACTTTTCTCTCCCAGAGTTGCCTTGGGAGAAGCCCAATACGGATTTGACTTGTTCATTTGGCATGATTTAGTACCTGAGTTAGCTTTTCAGAAATATTGCCAATATTAGCATTGTGTGCAGACGCTTCTCAAATGAATGGCGCCCTGGGACACTAGCGGAGATGGTACTATTAAATCACACAGCAGTGTCCTCTGCCACTCTGTGAAAGGCAGGCAATGGTGCAGCAGCTTCCAGATGCCCTTCTCTGGGTGAAATATGGAGGCTTTCCAAGCAGTGTCTGGGGTATTCTTCCACGGTGATGAGGTGCTGCTGGGTGAGAGTGTAGTAGCGACACAGCAGAGCCACAGTTGGGGCGGCTGCCATGGGCCACGGAGAGCTATGTCAGCCTCTCCTCCACACATGAATGCCATGTCTCCATGGCAGACGGTAACTGTGGGTTGAAACAGACAAATGATTAGCGAGAAGACTGCAGGAGCAGGAGAAAGAGCAGGAAGTGCCCACTGAGACAGATAACAAGGGAAGAGCATGTAGATGACTGGAGTGGAAAGAAAGTGCTCATAGACTTGTGGCCTACCCCTTCCAGCTGAGTGACCTGGAGTCAGTTACCCTGACTTCGCTGAGTGTTAGTCTCATGGCTTTTAAGTAAGAACCCCACAGGCTCTTGTGACCCTGTTCTGATCCATTAGCCATTTGAGAAGCCCCTTGCTTCCCTTTCTATCTCCTCCACTGTACCGCGTAGGTTGATTTTTCCATTTCTAAGTTGCTGAGAACTATAGTAACAACTCCACATGGCTGTCACTCAGATAGAAAGAAGGTTATTACTTTTTCAAAACAGGATAGAGTTACAGCAGGGATATAAAATGTTGGCATCTATCGAGTAATTTCAGATGTCCTGTTGGCTCCTCTGGCCTCTGCAAATGCTCTCTTTTCCTGCCCACTGGCCTGAAGCTACCTCTTCTCCTTGAGCAAGGTCAGATAAAGGAGAAGAAGTTTAATTTGCATTGTTTATTGAATGCACAAATCATGATATTTCAATCTGACAGCTGCAAAATGTCCTTGCATGGTTTTGATCATTGAGAGGTTAACATAACAAGATTACCACAAACCCTCAGCAAACACTAATTTGAGCTGTTCTCACTCTTTTTTTTTGGTTTTTTGAGGAAGATTAGCCCTGAGCTAAGATACTGCCAATCCTCTTTTTGCTGAGGAAGACTGGCTCTGAGCTAAAATCTGTGCCCATCTTCCTCTATTTTATGTGGGATGCCTGCCACAGCATGTCTTGACAAGCAGTGCATAGGTCTGCACCTGGGATCCAACCTGGCGAACCCTGGGCCACCGAAGCGGAACGTGCAAACTTAACCACTGTGCCACTGGGCAAGCCCTCGAGCTGTTCTCTAGGTATCAAAAAAGTCAAAGACTTGTGATGACAGCTCCTGGCTGGACACCAAGGGTCATTGGAAAGCAGAGGAATGATGGCATATGCTGTCTGTCCTAAGCAGGCCTCACCAGAGATCTTGGGACCATTGTGCTAACTGGAGATGCCTTCAGAGGCCATATTATACATATGGTTTCTGCTTTTATGTCAGACTCTTAACCTTCTCCTATTTCTGGTGTAGGGGATTTACTGTCTCCCTGGGGTCGAGGCCTGTCTGCTGGAGTGAAAGACAAGGTGTCCCTGCCATGGTGGGCATTCAGTAGAGTAAAGGTCAAGCTTTTCTGGTACATGTGGTTAACGCTAAAACAAGGCTGTCTGAGGAAAACAGTCCAGAAAGGTTTTCTGTCAGCCAAACTTGGCGGTAGCTAATGTTCTTGTTCTTTATCAGCAAAGAGCAACACAGTGACCTCCCCCACTTGCTGGCAAGCCACAGCGGCTCTTGCTCATTTGTCGTCGTATGCTCAAAACCTGGCCGCAGCATCCACCATTAAGGACATAAAAATGTTTAATGACTGAGTAACTAATGGTTAACTATCCTATTTACTTTTCTCTATCAAGAGGGGATTAAATATAATTCCCAATTATTTTTAAGCTCTCAAAATTTCTCTGTCCCAAGTGCTCACATTAAAATATCACTGAGAGAGGCTACATTTTCCCTCTCAAGACAACAGTGGAAATGGTAGGAACGTTTCACACCTCATCACTGGGAGACTTCAATTAATTTGTGCAGCTGAATTAAGAGGAAGGACATACCACTTATTGAGTTTAATGATGAAATAACTCAAAATAGAAAGCTCAGATCTTGGAGAGGCTTCTCCCTTTTGGGTTTTGTGGCCTCTAAGCCAGGAAACACTCATGTTGAGGGAGACAGCCAGAGATCTCTTTTCTTCAGTAAGAACTGCTGGGAAAATAGAGGCTCAAAAGTCACACAGGTCTGGACTGAAACCGACCTCTTCTTCCTGAAAGGGATGCATCTATATGTGTTATTTCTTCCTTTTCTATGGGTCATTTTCCTTTTCTGTAAAAAAGTGGAGGGGCCAGCCTGGTGGCATGGTGGTGAAGTTCACGTGCCCTGCTTTGGCGTCCCAGGATTCGCCAGTTGGGATCCTGGGCGAGGACCTACCAACCGCTTATCAAGCCATGCTGTGGCAGGCGTCCCACATATAAAGTAGAGGAAGATGGGCATCGACGTTAGCTCAGGGCCAATCTCTGTCAAAAAAAAAAAAAGTGGCAAGACCCATATTTATTTTGGTGTTTAGGAAAATAGATACTGAATTTATGAACAGTGTCTGGCTTGTGGAAGAATCATAATCAAAGTTCATTCTTGTGCATACACGTGTGCACACACACACAAACACACACTTCCCTTAGAACCTCACAGAGAGGAGAAATTAGGCTTAGGTGCTGTAATGTCTCTCCAATGACCGGATTAAAAACTTTTCCTACTTTCTACATGACCTCTTTTTATTCTTCAATGATTTACTTTGTCCTTTTTGTTCCTCTTCTTTGGCATCCATTCCTGTCACACCTGGGCCTTTGAGTATACTGAGCAACTGTCTTTCCTTAAGTATTATTTTCCCTTCAATTGAACCCATTATATGTTTAAAAATTAATATCTTCACCCAGCCCATTTGGCATTTGCTTGGCTTAAAATCAATTCCTTTATTATTTTTTAGTGTCTAATTTCTTTATCTTTTAAATATGAGTGAGTATTGCTTCCCACTAGACCTTATCCATGTTCTTGGAGTTATCATTCAATTGCTGAGACCACACATTGGACTAACACTGTAATTATAGTCTGACCAATCTGACCAAAATTTGGGTATTAATTTGTATTTCCTGCATACTGAGATGTCCTAAGTTATTCTAATGTTTTAATTAAAATTATAGTCTTAGTATGACCTTGTATGCTATTATCTAGCTTGTGTTACACTATGACCACTGAATCTACTTTGGTCTTAGTCCCTCAGAGGCAGTACATGTTCTCTGTCTTAGGTTTGAAATGTTTTTGTTGTTATGCTGGTAGTTGTGGTGGTAGTCGTTTTTTGTTTGTTTGTTAGTTTTAACTCAGATTAAGGCAGACTTTTAGTGTTCCCACATTTTCACTTCTTGAACTCTTGGTCGTTTGCTCATTATCATAAGGTTGATATCATAGAACTTGTAAATAGATGGCAGAGGAAGTAGTTTGACAAGAAGAAAGTATGTATGAAAAAGTATTATCTCTGAATCTGAAATACTGTCAAACTAGCCCCTTGCCCATCAACCCCCCCTTGCCAACCCCAAGCCACTCTCACCCTGCCCCTGTCCCTGGCCTTGTGCACACATGCGCTATGCTGACTCTCTCATATTACTCAGATCTTGGTAGTATATACACCACAAGACCAATTTTACTTAGGGGAATGTGGGAATGTGTTTATTTCTTTTTTGTTAAATCACAAAATGATAACGTCACAAGTGTTTCTTAGAGTGATCACGATTGTCAGATGCTGCTTTCTACAAAACCAGGAGTGGTCAACATTCAAGATGAAGATGCTTACTTTAATTATATGAAATGTCAGTCTGCAATTCACGTAGAAAGGAAGGAGGAGTTTTATTCCACTTCACCCAAAGACAAATGCACTTCCAACTCCCAACTATTAAAATCCAAACCCTATGGCTTTAGCAGAATTAATAGGATTTCAATGCGTCCCTGATAGTTTTGACTTTTAGATTTCAATTCTTGGCCCCACGCCTGTGCTTGATGCTGCTCATCTGCTTATTTTTGCTCCCCGAGGACAAGGCTATTTCATATACACATTTTATATTTCCGTCAGAACCAAAAAGGGTGTCTCTGAAAAATAAACCTGTGGTACTTTTTTTCCCCCTACCTATGTGATCTGGATGATTCCACAGTAAATGAAGCAGATGAAAAGGTATAATTTGAGAAGCATTCAGACTGTAAATATGGGCAAAACATATTTGGCTTCTTGTCTCTTATCCAATGATTAATTTCAGGAGGGAGTATTCTCAAAGTTTACAAACACTGCATGAAACAGCACAATGGTCTTTGACAGGACTTCAAAGAGCATGCAGAGCTGATGATTTCCATCACAGAAAATCAATTTCCTGTAAATGGTGAAGAAGCAAAGATTTTTGGCCAACATCAAATATGATTTTCAAGAGTCTATTTTCTGCTTGTTTTCTGGAAGCACTCAATGGAAATTTGAAATAGATATTTTGTATCATCATTTAATTTTTCTTCTTTCCATCATCATGGGTGATAATAAAGCTAATATTTTATGTATATTTTTAGACTCAATACCGTTAACAAAAATAATATGGAGTGTTCCCTGTTTGCAATCTGAACCTACATGCTATTGAGAGATCAAGAAAAGATGAATGTTCAGTCATAAGTCCCAATTAACCCCCTCCAAGCCTCGGGTTGGCAGAAACCCAAAGCTTAAATCTATACAAATTGAAAATAAAATGAGAGGTTTAGAAATATTGAGACAAGGTTAAAATTGCGTATAAATTCAAGATGAGTTTTATTATCATGCATTATGACTAATTCCAACACTTGATAGAAATCATTTAAATGATTATGATACTGTTTGGTAATATGTTACATGAAAACTTATAGTAGTTAGAAAATGTTTCCATTTCCTCAGCTCTGGATCTCAGGAAATGAATATCGCCCCCCTGACAGTTCAAGTGCTGCTCTGTAAGTAACAGGAAATGCCCTCCTCTGCCAGCTCATTTCCTCATATTGTTCACTTTGAATGGGCCCCTCAGCTACGTCTGTGTGCCTCCCTCTCCCTTCAGATGGAGTGAGCCTGGTAAAAGCCAGCAGCTTCCACAGGAAAGAGCTGGGTCAGAGACACCCAAGAGCTCTACGAATTTCCTTCTGTAAGAGAAAGTATAAAGGAGTTTAGAGAAGTCAGAAATTTTCATCTGGGAAAGTCTACTCATTTACACTGATACATTAACAGGAAACCAAAGCAGATCTTTAAAAAAAAAGTTAATGTAATTTTATATTTAATTTCATTTAAATATTAATTTCATTTTATGTTATATTTTATATGTAATATTATGTCTTTTATGAAACCCTTTATCTTTCTTTGAATAACCATAGCAATTAGTACAATACCTTGCTTTGGGAGTTCAATGAATAACTGTGGAATGAATAAAGGTAAAGTGTACAAGAAATTCTGTGTTCCTAAGTGTGATTTTATTATGTTTCTGAATCAAAATTATGTTGTGTAGGAATTTCTTTCCCTTGTACATAATCAAGCTGTGGCAATATAGGATTCAAGTTAGTGTGTTAAGCATCATGAAGATATTCTAGGAGCATGTTATCTATATGCAAACAAACCTATATCCAGGTTTCCAATTTTTTCTTCATTCTTTTGTTCTTTATTTCTAGCTAACTACTACCTATCTCCCAATATTTTTTTATCCTAGAAGCAATGCAGCTCTTTGATATAGCAAAGAGCTCAGGTGGGGAAAGGAGTCCAGTGAATTACATGAAAATCATCCTAGACAAAGTAGGAGGGGATTTAGTTCCAGCTCTGGCTCTGATCTTCACTATCTGCTGTACTTGGACAAGTTACTTTTCCTTATGTGTCCCATTCCTTCCTTAGCTACTGAAACTCATATATTTCCAGCCTGCATCACAAGTTCATGGTGAGGATCAGATAAGATCATCCATGCATTCTAAGATATAGAAAATGCTATATATTTATAAGATGGTATTATTGATACAATAGCGATAATACTATTACTTATGTTGTAGACCTATATTTAACAAACAGAGTAGGATTCTCTCTTCCACCCCTCAGTCATGATTTAATCATTAGCTATTCCTGGTTTTACAATAGTTTGAGATTCAAAGTTGGCAGTGGGACAGAAGGGCATATCATGATTCTAAAATGTATTAGAAAGAAAGTCCTTCAAACAGCTAAATACAGTTTTGACTTGACTCATAGGTTTAATCATCTATAATTTAGAGAACTTAGATTTAAGATCAAGTCTTTCTAAATATGATTTCTTCCCAAAAGAATCAGACTTGGGAGCACACTTTTAGTCATTATGTTAATCTAATTCTTCTATTGTGATAGAAAAATAGATATGTGTTTGTTCCTTACCTGCCAACATAGTATTTATTATTTATAGGGGTATGTTTATCAACACTGGAAATTGCCCTTATATGCTCTTCAAAGAAAACAGGAAAAAGCAATTATCCTGAACAGGTTATATATTTCTCATTAAATGTAACGGTAGGTGAAATTATAGATAATATCTCATTTAATTCTCAAAATATTTCTAACAGCCGTGTTGATCACCCCAATTTTACTGATGAAAACACTGAGGCTCAAGAGGGTGCAATGACTTGCTAAAGCTTACATAGCTTTGAGGAAACTCAAATTTGATGCCAGATTTCTTTAACCACGGAACTCATGTATCTTTGCTTCTATTATCTCTAGAAAACTTAAAGCTCCTATTAATCAAGTCAAGTGTGTAACCTTGATGCGACAAAGTTCTGGGCTTACTTCATCACTGAAAAATCCAGGAGTTAATCCTTTAGTTCTAGCCTCCTGTTCCCTAACATTGTGTTTTTAATTAAGAATTTGTCAGTTACTTAAAAGCGTGTCCACCAAAATTCTCTAATGCTTTCGTATGTATGTACCAAACATCTGTCGTGTGGCATTACCTTCACATTCTTGCCATTAAATCATTGTTTTCTCTAAGGGATCACATTTTCTCTCCACTTACCTTCGGCCTATATCTTTAGTACCAAGGAAAGCAACCTTGACTGTATTGCCTTCTTTCCTTTCAATCAGAAGCTTTCTTCTACTTTGTTCCATAAGAGCCAAGTTATTTCACTTTTACACTCCCAAATATTTTGTCCTTAAATTTTGCCTTCGTTACCTTCTGCACATTGGGTGTACAATTCTCGTTTTTCATTCGCATAGGCAATAAAGAAGTAGAAAAGAAATCCCTCAATATGGAATGCCTTCCATGTTTTGCTTATTCATTTTTGAGCTTTGTACTAGCCCTTCAATGTTTGGCTAGATATCACTTCTACCAGGGAGCCTATCTGATACAGCAAGATCTAGATTCTTCTTCTCTATGGCCATTTATTTCTGTATCCTTAACATTGGAAATAGTGATTGACAATTAAGAAACATCCATTAATGAGAGAATAAGTGAACATTTTAATGAATTAATGAAATATATGTCTATAAATGAGAGGTTGCTTTAAAATTCTCTATTTCTCTGATCCAATTTACAATGTCACGTTCTCTGCTAATTATTTTGTGGAAAACTTGAAAAGTTTTCCCCCTTAACTACCTCCAATAAATAGTAAAAGATCTATTTTCCTTTGAAATATGTTCAAGTCTTATGAAAAGTTGAAAATGAAATGTACATTCAATGTGTTCTAATCCAGCGTAATCAATTGATATTGAATTTATGTCACTATGCTTCTGCTGGGTTGAAAAGCTTCCTTTCAGAAACCATGATCCATTGCATTAATCAATCTAATCAAAGAGTAAATCCCAGCCAATCCTTTCTCACTTGGCAAATGTATAAAACACAGTCAATGTATTTCATTGAAACTCCAACGTGATCCCTTTCTAATTTTTTTTTATAGAAGGTTATAATGAAGTTGACTTAATTTATTCCTACGTTCATTCAGAACCCATTTTTTAGTGTAAAGTACAAGGAACTTGTCAAAAGCTGAGTGTAAAGAGATAAAAGATAACATCCGCCCCCTCGAATGTTCACTATCAGGGTGAAGAGATGCATAAGTAGATAATTATAACAGATTATGTTATTAGGTCCATGATAGATAGTTAGCCAAGATTTTATTACAAAGGGCAGACGGGAAAAGCACTCCGATCTGGGAATTTGGAGGATTCTAGAGGAAGTTATACATTTGCTAAAGGGTAAAGAGATGCTGGTAGGGAAGTGGGTGGGGGGAGAGGTTGAGGAAGCGCTCGAGGGAGAGAGAGCAGCAAGTGCAAAAACAAATAGACAAGAATGACAGAGACACATTTGGGACTGAAAATAGATTTGCTGGATTATAGGAACATTGGATTTGCATATCTGAGTGAGGAGAAGGAGGTAAAGCTGGAAATATATGCAGGAACTACTTCAAAAGGAACATATATGCCCTCCCAGCTTTTGGGGGCGTGGAGTTAAACAGAGGAGCTTAGCACTTGGAAACAATACTCTAAAGTAGAGTTGTCAGATAAAATAGTTAAATTTATGATAAATAGTGAATAAGTTTTTAGTATAAGCACATTCCAAGTATTGTGTGGAACATACACTAAAAAAGTTATTCATTGCTGACCTAAAATTCAACTTTAACTGGGCATCCTGTATATTTATGGGTTAAATCTGACGTCCTTACTCTGGTGGCAGTGTGGAGAATGAATCGGCAAAGAAAAGACAAGGCAGAAAGGCCAATTTGGGGGACAAGTTATGCAAATCTAGATTCACCCTTTGAGCCACAGTGGCAGTGGGGCTGCACTGTGCTGGATTATGGAGAGTGGACCACCTTGTGTGGTTGTTGAGAGTCTGAGAGGCACAGTTTGAAGAGAAAGCCTGTCTTTACATCTTTAGATCTTATTCAAAAGTCAGTGGATATTTCGGAATGAATAGATGATTTTACTGACCAGGGTCTACATATGTTAAACTGGGAAGAGGGTGGCATGTAAGCGTGTCTGCCCTGAAGACTATGGGGTGACATAAGTGCTTTGGTAATGAAACCTAGAGATATAAAGACCCAATGTGTTTATCTTGGTGTCAGGGAGAAATTCTCAAGCATGAACCACATTGGTGTTTGTATTAAGTTTTAAACTTTTCAAACTCCTCTCATACTCATCATCTCACATCTACACCCCAATGGTCTTAGAGTCAAGGGTTAGTTCTCATTAACCTAAATTGACAGCGAAGGAATTCTGCACATTCAAAAGTACTTTTCTTTAGTTCCTCTATTAAACTACACTTTTCTCTTCAAATCCTAGTTGAAATCTCGCATTTGCTACAAAGTTTTCATTGTTCATAATTTATTCTTCCTGTTACTTACAATGTCAGCATTATTCAGTCCAGCACAAGGCTGCTCTTTCAGACATCATTGGATTTTATTTTATGCATTCATATTGTCAGACACTAGACCATAAGCTGCCAAAGGCCAAGGGCAAGTCCTTGCGTTTTTCTGGAAACTTCCATAGTATCTTAGTGAGTGTTGAGTATATAAAAGATTCTTAATAAATGTGTGATTATCAGACTAGCAGCAACAGAGCCAAAAGTAAATAGAAGTTTCTTGGTGTGTAGCCTTCGGTTCTTTTGGATTATCCCCATAACCCTTTTAATTCTGTCCCTTGTGGAGCCAGGCATAGGTACGTTTAGGGGCAGAGCAAACACAAAAACTGTAAGCCTAAGTCCTATTGAGAAGATGCTTCATGCATGCCCCACACTTAGTGCAGGGTTGGGCCTACAGTGTCCTAAGAGACAGTGTCTGTATAAACTATGTCGACTTGCAGTTTAACACGTGATGGAATGAAGGGTCTACACTTGACACACACTCACCCTCCTAAGATGCTTGCTCCAATGTTTGGCTCTTTCCACCCATGCTACAGGTGTGAATTTTGACCTCCTCAGTCACTGCCTAGGGTCTGGAAGTGCTGTGCTTGGAAGGGAGGTGTGAGCAGGTCCCTTCTGCAAGCCAAAGGGGTTAATCCACCAGTTAGTGGATCTCTCTAACTAAGGGGCAGTTGCTTTACATTTATGAATATATTCAAGTATTTATTTTATTTGTTAGCATAAGGGCATATGTATATATTCCCGTAAATAAAGTACATTTACTACTGATCATATAGACCAGTCATTCTCATTCTAAAGTATAAATCAGAATCCCCTGGAGGACTTGTTAAAACACAACTTGCTGGGTCTCAGGATTTTTGATTCAGTTATTCTTTCTTGGTGGGGTCTGAGAATCTGCAGTTTTAACAAGTTCCCAGATGATGCTGATTGTCCTAATCCAGAACCATATTTCGAGATCCATATACATAGAATATATAGTCTTATATTTGTCTGTGCATATGTCTGCACACCTTCATTTACATATGCATGGATCTAGTTTACAGTTGTATGTTATGCTTAGAGACGTATTAGTGTGCATATGCTTATCTGTATATTTAAATACACACACATACATATGCAAATAATATATGCATTCATGATAGATGTTTGTATATGACTATAAATGTATATAAATGCATGTGAAAAGTTATAAAGCCAATTATATAATTGTATGTTTACATACATACATGTACACACACATAGACACACATGCACGTTTGCATATACAAATATAGTTATAAGTATATTTGTAGGTGATGCTTATACTATGTATGCACATGTGTATATTATCAATGTGTCTTTTCCTTTTACAAACTTTGAATTTATTAAGTCAAACATCAAACTACATATTTTATGTTAAACTCATCATGAGAAGCAGTGGTTAAGTGATACAACCTGAGGGCAGAGATATTTTCATGCTGGTCCTATTAAACTTTAGTAGCGGGATGATCTTTTCAATTTCTCTAGAGTCTCTTACATATTTGCCATTTCACATATGAAAGTGCTGAACTAAACAAGCTCCATGTTATTTCAGAATCACCAGAGTCCTCCTGTGAAGTCAAATTTCAATCATTTCACTTTTTTGCTTTCCTCTCAAGAGAGAGTACAATCTTTATGGCATTTAACTGGCAAAATTAATGGAAATGCACTACAAACTCAATGTGTTCTGTGCTCCTGAGTTATATCTCCTCCCTCTGCTGGAAGCGCCTATTTTTGTCAAAGGCTAACTATTATCTTTGGAGGAAGAATAAATGAGAACCATGAGTTTGGTCTTGATACTTAGGAGGGCAGAGGTAGAGCAAAAGAAATGCAAGTACTAGGTTCACCAGATTTCATGGGACATTCAGTACAATAATAGCTTCTCTCTTCCCTCTATCTCTGTCCTCCCTGATCTAAAGTTCTTCAAGCATAATGGAAGTGAGAGAAGAGTAACTTGGAAGAAAGAAAAAAGGTAGAGGAAAGGGATTGATATGTCATACTAGTCACAGATGTGGTCATGTTCTCTTTATATCTCATGACACCATATTGCAATAATTGTTATCCTTAATGCATAACTATATCAGCTGAAGTTCAGAGTCTTCTAGTAGCATGCCCAAGAACTCTCAACTAAAAGCAAAAGCCACAATTTGAATGAAGATCTGTCTGATTCCAAAGCTTAGATCCAGAAATCTAGATCAGTGCTTTCCTTAAATGACCTACAAGGGAAAGTTAGACAACAAATCAAAATTCCTGGAAATTATCGAAGTAGGTGTGCCCCAATGGGGATGAGAGGAACAAAAGGAAAGGACTTAGTGGATTTGGGCACTTTACAGCAGTAAAATCAATTTGAGATATGAGTGATGAAAGGGGAAGTATTGTGTGGTGGGCTGTCAATATCAACATCTATCAAATATAGAGTGGTGAGTTGCCCAACCACGAACCCCCTTGGTGTAAAGTCTGAGGCTCATGCACTTGATGTCCACAGCTCTTATTGGGGTGTTTGGCCTGTGGGAACAGCAACGATGGAATTAATTGCCCAATTTGAGTTGGCCCTGCTTAAAATTAGTCTTTCCCTCCCTTTTCTCTAATGCCTAAAATTCTTTTAAAATAGGGGATGAGGTTTTATTTCATAAAATGTGTAAGGTTAAGGGCAAATAATGCAGAGAGAGAGAAAACACATTGACTCAGCACCTGAAAGTATAAATAATCGATGATGAATCATCTTCTGAGATTATAATATTTCAGAGAGGTGGCGAAAGTCACTGAATGTCTGATCAGGGAGTAGAGATTCGCACAGGAATAAGAGAATCAAGTGGTGTCAGGTAAAATGTTCGAATCTCACTAGTTTCCTGGTATCTGATCTTTTGAGCTGACTTTGAACAGAAGAAAGGTGAGGGTTGGCTTTTGGAGCTGGGAGACCCTATGCACAGAAGCCTTCCTGGAAGCCTCTCTTTCCAGGTGTATTGCTTTTATACTCTTCACTTGAGCAGAAAGGCTATCTATCATGGATCCAGTCTAGAAAACAAGAGATCCTGACGGTAGGAAAAACAATGGTAAAGAGATTTATGAGTCAGCTAACTGTGTTTCCAGTGACCCTTGGAGAAGTTTGGAGATCTAATCCTTTAATAAAATGCAGAGCGATTCTTAAAATTAAAGAAATTAATTGAAAGATCTGTTTAGAAAAGAAAGGAAAGGAAGAAAGGGAGAGAAAAAAAGAGAGAAAGACAAAGAGAGAAAGCATTATTTCCACACCAGCCAGAAATAAAGAGAGGCATCTGCTGTGTTTTGGATCTGCTGCTGTCATGAAGAACGGAATTAATTATGGCCTAAGGGCTCTTACATCTGGATGTCTTAAGTCTGGCCTAGATGATTGAACTCAAGACCATGTATAGTGGGAGTTCAGTGTTTTGAAGATGAAGCCTTCCACGAGTTCTTTAATGTTTCCTTCCATCAAGCAGTCAAACCGAAATTAACCAAAATGTTTAGGAAATGCATATTCCAATCGTGTGCATCCTCTAGAGAATTAGAAATTTTTGTTGTTAATTTTCATTCCTGTTGTTCATGCAAAAAATATTTGTTGGGCAGCTGCGTAAGGTATACTTTTTGATACTGGAGAAACAGTAGTAAATGAAACAGAAACCTCTGACCTTGTCAAGCTTATATTCTAGTGAAGGGAAGCAAACAAAATAAATCAGCAAAATGTATAATATTCTGACTACTTTACAACGTTGCAAACCTTTATAGTCTGCTCCAGGCCTTGTTGGTCAGGGTCCCCCCAGGAGTCGTTGCTGACTTGTGAAGAGCAGAGACGTGCAGCCTGGAATGGTCCTCATACATATGCCCTGCAATTTCCTCGTTCCTTGACTATGGGCTGGTCACTGAACCACCCTGAGCCTCAATTACTGCAGCTCCAGTGTTGTGGTATCATATTTATCTTGAAAATTATAGATAGTTTCATAGGAGATAACGTATATGAAAGAGTGTGAATGAAACTAGTGATGAGGAGAGACTGGGTGATCTTTATCAACATAATTAACTCAGATCAATGAAGGAGAAAAATCCCTTTTATCTAGTGAGACTGTTTTAGTTTAATTTCTCTTGTTTTGTTTTGTTTGTCTTTAATGAACTGGACAGAGATCTAAATCTTAAAAATTGGCAGGACATTTTTCGTTAGGTTGCTAATAAATTCCAAAAAACCTTTAAGGGTCACAGTATTTTTATTCTAAATATATAAGTGACAACGTGTTCATCTAAAGGAAGTAAGGGATAAGCTATCGGAGACTGAGCTGCCCTCAGCACAGGGTAGAATGGATGCCTCTCCCACGCCTGGCTTTTCATTTGCCTCTCGTGCCAGCTTTGAACAAGTCTTTTAACCTCAATGAGCTTTTCTGCATCTGGAAAATTAGAAAAAATACCAACTTGCCTGACTGTTTGTGGGCCCTTAGAATTGAGGCCTCTCTCCAAAGAGAAAAGAAGATATGAAAACTTCATGCTTGAATTAAAAATTACAACCTGCCTATGTTTGGCTAGACCACTTTTCCTAAGTAGCTCTAAGGGTGAGCTTTCTCTCTCTTTGTTCCATAATGTGTACGTTATTTAAATAATTTATTGCAATGATCTTTATGAGCAAACTTCAAAGGTAGTTGGAGAAGTCTACCAGTAATCATTTTATGAGTTAGACACAACAGTGGGTGGTAACCAACACTAATGGTCCTATTACTAAGGAGGGGATGAGTGTAGTTTGAAATCACACACATTCCTCATTTGTAAGCTGAGGACTCAATTCCCAGATTTTCCACACTGGCCCCATGGGACATTTATTGGACAAGTATCCCAACCTTAAAATTAGACCTATCCTAGCCTTGCAAATAACTACTTCCTAGTATGTCAATTAATCAAAAATGTATGTAGCAAGAGAAAAAAAGCTCAATCGAAGAAATTGTGCTCTTAGAAAAGAGGCATAAAAATGGAAATTGCTCACACAGTATCTGCTTCTCTGAAGCTAGTTGCCTCTTCTTCGTTAAAACAGGAACAAGGGTGTCATAACAGATGTCCATTCCGTTAATAAGATCATATGACATCTAATAATATAGCTGTCAATAATACATGTAAATATTACATATCTGGATATATATATATAAATTCCATATCTGTAGGTAATTTGTCCTAAGTATTTTCTCTAATTTTTCTTGTTTATAGAAACTACTGACTATGTGTTATTTCTCCTGGCATTAGTTTTTCAACTCTTCTCATGCTCTGGGAGGATACCACTCAAGGTGTTTAGTTTTGATCCTGCAAAGGTAGACACCTTTTCATCTGTTGGATGATAATGGTACAAGCTTGACTTTTTGTAACACGTTTTAATAGATCTTAAAAGATTGAGTCCAAACTTATACTTTTTGTGGATTGTGTTTTATTTTTGGTTGTGTCTTCAACGAAATAGTGTATTCAAGAGCAAACTCCAAAGCACACCTGGATTTTCTGACTAAGGCCTGAAAAAGACTCTGAGGGACCACTCAATTCTATTCCTTTCCTCAGGCCAGCAAATATGTAAGACACAGACCTGGTTGTATATATATATTTGTTCTTTATCTCCCTTTTCTTAAAAAGAGGCAGAATTCTCCAAAGGAAAGTTGTATCAGTGTACTGTTTATGAAAACCATATTTTTTGACAAATGTGGATGTCGACTGAAATAGATGTCTTGGGGGAAATCTGGCTTAACAAGTTAGTAATGGGCAAGTGTAATTATTATACGAATGGTAATTGTATTCAGCCTGAAGAACAGATGCTCTCTCTTTGGTGTGAAGTGCCATGATGTTATTAGGATCTGAAGGTTAGTCATTATCAAGAAACTAGAGTTTCTGGCCTTATTGAAATATGGATAATTTGAGTCAGTATTCTTAATATTAACCACTGCTAGTAGTAGTTTGCCTACATTGCTTTTTCAAGTTAAATGTGGTGGTGAACATAGATTACATGACTGATTTAAAGGGTTTTAACTAGACTGATAAAGGCAAAAAGAAATCTGTATTTTTTTCTTTTATTTCGTCTTATAATGCTAACATCTCTGATTTCTTTCCTGAAGCAAAATAAACAAGGAAGAGAGTGTTAATGAGTACCTGTAAGTTAATAGCATTAACTGCATCTTTTATTGAGAATAAATTTCTTTTTATTCAGATGCATAATGTAAGGTCATGTTTACTGTTAAATCAATAAATTTTTGTAGAGTCACACTAGACATAGAACTTGTTCTGTATCATAACCCTCTAACATCTGAATGTTCCCAAGGAATAATTTTAACCATTTGTAAATAAAATCATCCAAGTCATATCTCACATTTGAAACATTACTGATATTTAGCAAGAGACTTTATTTCTAGGTATGAATGCATGTGTCTCTCTTGCTTAATATATTGAAGCAGGAGTGATTCTGATTCCTGGGATTGGATAGATGACCTGTGATGTGAAATCTGTGATGTTCTTTCATTGCCATGAAGATAGCTTAAGGGTTGAGTGGGACCTTTTTTGCTCCTGCAGGCTCACTCTCCACCCTTGCTCTGCTTTGGTCCTGGGAGCCTAGACTTCATCGGTTGGTTCCTTTCTCTTTGGCTTCTGTTGGGTTCTGTCCATGGGAGGCATGAGAAGAAGATACGAGGCCTGGGGGTGAATGGGCTCAAAGTGTTTGCCCCACATTCCATCCCCACCTCCTGCTACTACAGTGGGCTGCTTGTCGTTAGAGAAGGCTTTCCCTGCCACCTTCTCTCTCACCTCCAGTGGCCCTTTGCAGCCCTGGCTCCTTGCTTATCCCTGCACACCATCGAAGCTGACCTCTGCCCGCTGAGGCTGACCCAAAGTGCTCCACCGTCCTGTGTAGATTTCCCTTCTCCCTCCCCACACTGTGAGGATTGTCCTTTTATTACCTTCTCCTCCACATGTTTGAGAGTGCCATCTGCTTCCTGCCAGCACCCAGACTGAGATGGAGGTCTAGTCGACATTTCAGATGTCTAACGTGTCAAAACTGAACTCCACAACACTCTCTACCTGTAAGCTTCTGTGTAATCTCAGTTGTGGCAACTCCATTCTGCCAATTGTCAAACCGAAAACCTCTGAGCGCCCAAGACTATTGTCTTTCTCCTATGTGCGGCCTACAATTGAAGATATCGCATTGGTTCTACCTTCAAAATGTATGCAGGATCTTATCTCCTCACCAGCTCCTTGGCTGACACTCAGGTTCAAGCAATCATCGTGCCTTGTCCAGATTAGCACATTAGTACCTTACAGGGTCCCCTCGAGGCTACTCTTTCCCCTGATAGCCTACTCCAGTATAGCAGTTCTGCAACTGTGTTCGGATATGAAATAGATCGTGTCACTTCTCACAACCTCAAACCACTGGCTCCCTTCTCACTCAAAGTAAAAGGCTTGGCCCCTACAGTGGTCAAAAAGGCCCTCATGATCTGGTCTAGACTCCAGGGATCTCTTGTTCCACTCTCTCCTCCTTCACTCTATGTTAGCCCCATCAGCTATAAGTTGCTGGACTTTTGTACATCATGTCCTGTGCCTGCATATCCTTCCCTCCCTTAGATATCCTCTGGGCCGCCACCCTCAGCTCTTGATAGATCTTATGTTCAGAGGAGTTTTAGCCTGACCACCTATTTAATATTGAACCCCATCTCCTGCTTTCACCAATGCTCCTTCCTCCTTGTCTCGCTCGACTTTGTTTTGTAGCATTTATCATTTTCAAGCATGCATGGTGTATTAGTTCCCCAGGGCTACCATAACAAATTACAAAACTTGGGCTGCTTAAGACAACAGAAATTTTATTGTCTCTCAGTTCTAGGAGCTAAAAAGTTGAAATCAAAGTGGCAGAGCACCACGTCCCTCTGAGGTCTCTAGGGGAGGACCCTTCCTTGCCTCTTCCAGTTTCTGGCAGCCCAGGCCTTCCTTGGCTCTTGGAAGCATAACCCCAATCTCTGTCTGCCTTCACATGGCCATTGTCTCTGAGTGTGTGTCTATGTATCTCTGTGTCATCACATTGCATTCTTCCTGTGTGTCTGCATGCCTGAATTTCCCTCTTTGTATAAGGACACCAGTCATGTTGGATTAAGGCTTACCCTCTCTGATGACCTCATCTAAACCTGATTAAGTCAAATCTACAAAGATTCTATTTCTGAGTAAATCCACATTCACAGGTACTTGGAGTTAGGACTTCAACACAACTTTTTTTGGAAGGGGGCAAAATTCAACCTATAACAGAGTTTACTTGTTTATTATTTCCATCGCTTATTGTCTGTCTCCACTGGCCAAGAGTTGAGATTTTCCAGGGCAGAAGTCTATGTCACTTTGTTCACTGATGGATCCCAGGTGTCCAAAGCTGTGCAGGCACCTAGTGGGTGCTTAAGAGATATTTTTTGAATGAAGAAAAAGTCTGAGTAACAGGCTATTTTAAGGATGAATGTGGATGTAATTTCACTTGGCATGGAAAAGAAATGTCTCTGAAGCTCTGGTTTGGCAACTTTAGTTTTGAAAAGCAAACACTTTGCTAAGATTTTAAAAGACAGCAAAGCACTAAACTTTCACTTGGAAAACAATAGCTCGCCAGACGTGTGGGGCTCCACATTTTACCCTAATGATTTCTTTTTACTATTCCACTCTCTGTTCATGAAATCTGAGCATTTTAAATTATATTTAAACCAATGCCTGTTAAATCTTCTGGGTTTCAGACCTGGAGTTTGACTCTTCTGCAGATGGTTGATATGTACCTTTTGGAGGAACGGAGGGGCAGGAGGTATAAGAAGGGCTGCCAGACCTCAGTCCTCAGCAGACTCCAGCAGCAAACAGAAGTGAGCCCAGCAGGGCCACATGTGGAGCTGACCTTATTGCTGTCCTCCAGCTCAGGTCATAGTGGCCTAATCAACTTCAGCTCTGCATCTCTCTGGTATAGTGTTGTGCCTGTTCAGTGTACCCAGCCCTGCCTCACACCCCTCCCAGGCCTGTGGGCAGGCCATGTCCAGATTCCTTTACGGGTTCCAGGACACAGATGTTGCAACATCTCTTCATTTCAAACTGCCTCCCAACCCCTCCCCCGTTTTTGTTCTTCTCTGGGCTACTGAGCCTTTCCAGCACTTGGTACATCAGCACACTCTTCACACTGTCCCGAAATGTTTCAGCCAGTTATACAGGAGCACAATGGGGGCAATAAGCTGTCATGTAGGTTAATGAAACCCAAATTACTCCTATTATGGATATAAACTAGGTCCCCCATATACAGGTGTGCTGTGTCTTCACATAGCCCAATGAGGCCTGGTTTCTCTAGTTTAGAATATGTGGTCATTTGACAAGGATGCATTCCCCAGCCCTCTATTGTGCTTCCTTTAGAGGTTGGCAAGTCAGCTCAAATATTTGAAAGTAATTTAAATACAATTTTTAAATCTGTTACAAATCTATAGTATTTGAAAAGAAAAGCACATCCATGAAAAAGGTATTTGCTTAGAATAATTTATTTGTAACTTTATAACAATAAAATAACATATACAACATATATATATAGCATTATATATTATATATAACATACACAATATAACATTATATGTAGTACAATTATATGTAATTATATATTATACACAAACAATATAATAATATTTTCACAATAATAATGATAGCTCCATTAATTCAGCATTAATCCTCCAAAAAATGGTTTCCTTCCAACATTGGACACAGCTGGCAAAATTAATGGATGGATGACAGGATAGCAGAAGTTATTTTAAGTGTCCCAATTCAGTAAGGGATTGTTGTTAAAATATGTAAGGGATCCTGCACCTCAAAAATAGTGATTAAAAGGACAACTCCAATAGAAATAGGCCAAATGCAGATCATAGTCATTTTCAGAAGAAAGGACTCAAAAGGAAGAAAAAGCATCTAAAGAGAAGCTCCATCTTACTAAAAATCAGTAATGCAAATTTAAACAGGAAAATGTCGCTTAAGATCTATCATTCTGGCAAGGCCAAGGGTTGGAATGGACAAGGTGGTGGGCTGGCGCAGCCATACTGGAGAGTGGCTGACATGGACACTCACTGTATTGTGGCTGAGCACTCCTGCACTGAGCTGTGTCCTAGAGAGCTTCTCACACAGGTCCCTCGAGGGATGCTCATGAGAATGCTCATTTTAGTGCTTTTTAGGGTGTTAGGGATCACGTTATAGGCATGGCATCCCTCACTGCAGAGTGGATGGGCAAAATATTGTCAATGAATGCCCTAGGACAGAGGTCGGTCAACTTGTTCTGTAAGGGGTTTGGAAGTAAATATTTTCAGCTTTGCAAGTCAGAGACTCCTTCTTGCCATTGATCATGATGCCATTGTAGCATGAAAGCAGCCCCACAGACGTGACCCAATCGAATGGAAGTGGCTGTGATCCAACAAAATACCATTTACAAAAACAGGCAGTGGGCTGGATTTGTCCATTATATTGTAATTCTGTGTAGAAAAATTTAAAAAAATATGTATACACCATGAAAAAGCAAAAAACCATTTAGCAAGAACGAGTATAATAAAATATACACATTAATCACATAAGAGTGATTGCATGTGGGGAACGGAGAAGGGATGTGAGGTGACATAAAAGGGAATAAGAGATGGGAGGGAAGAAATGATGAAAATGAACCTAGAAATTAGGAATATCATTAACTCAAGATTCAGTACCTAGGTCCGACTTCTTTGTTTCTAAACAAGGTCACACAAGCTATGGTTTTCAATAAGAAATTTTAATTTGTCACGACTTTTCAAAAGCTGAGGTACTGTGTAAAGTGCAGCCAAGTTGCCCACTGTGAGTTAAATAAAACACAGGCCTCAGAGGATGGGCCAGTGGTGGCAGGGAATCATGGGGCTTTGTGGAGTCATTTTTAGTGCCCTTCTTTTGAAAAATAAATGGCACTAGATAAAAATAGCAGCATTTTTTTTTCCTGATCAGGAATAATGATTTGAAAAATGCCCAAAGGGAGAAGAAAATTGTCAAGCTACATGTACAGTGGCTTAAATTGTTCCAGATATTACCTCTGATAAAGATTAAATGGAGCTCTATCTTACAAGAAAACCCTGTCCGTGTTTGAGATGTAGTAGGGGTAAGCTGGTTGTAACTCTTGAACGCAAGGGATTGGAATTGATTTGGGATTCACACCTCATGTCTCATATCCTACACTTCATAGCAAAATTACTTAATCTTTGTCAGCCTCAGTTTCTTCATGTTAAATCAAGATATCTTGAAGGATTGTTTTGAGAGTAAGGAGCTTAATTTAAAAAGTAGTATGGGCACAAAGGAATAACAGTAGAACTAATCATGAAGACTTATTAATAGTTTTATGAATAGCAATTCTCATTTCTATTGTTCTCCACATTTTCATGCAAAGATGACATACTCATTAACCCATACTCATTAACAGAGAGATGCCTGTTGCCACAAAAGTATATAACATTTCATGGAAGTATTGCCAATGTTTTTTCTTGAACTCCAAAGTATCTAGAAAGTATCCTGCTTCCCACTGTAAAGTACTCACAAAACATTTTTTTAAAGAGATTAACTTAAAGAAAAAGTAAAGCAATTAAGAAAATAATAAAATTCAAATGAAACACACCATGATGGCCAAGGGTCACCCAGGGTCATACATGATGCCTTGGTCTCAAAACTCCTATAACAAGCTGCAGACTGTCATCTTCTTTAGTCCTTCTCAAGTCCCAAGCTCAGGGGACAATGTTGACTTTTCTTAAAGATTTGACTACAGCCTATCTCCCACGTCTTTCGACAGTGAGACAGGCACACGCCTGCTGCAAAGCCTCAGGTGCATGGTCTGGGTAAATGGCGTTCATGTAGTGTCTCATGTTCCTAAATCAGCTCTAAATCATTTATACACTGTCACTCACACATTAAATATTTATTGCGTTCACCTAAAATTTGTTTTTATTAAATTGAGAGTTTATAAAAATAATGTATGTAAATTACGTAAAAGATATGAATAATAATAACAAATACATAGCCGCACACCCAACATCTCAATTTATGGAAAATAACAACGTCATCCAGTGAGAATTTGACTGTGGACCCCTCTCCAATCTTTTCCTCTGTCCTCAACTGTTGCAGACAGCCTATGCATATCCTGACAAATTTTGTTTTTTGTTTTCTTGCTTTCCTTTAAGAAGTTTTTGCCACCTAAAGTTCTATATTTAGTTTTCTGTGATTTTACACTGCATATAAATAGATTAATTCACTATATCTTCCTCTAGGACTTGACTTTTCTACTGAATATTATTTTTATTAGTTTCGTAGAGGTTTTTGCATGTACTTTTAGCTTATTTTCAGTGGGGAATGATTTTCCTTTGCATAATACACAATAGTCTATTTATCCATTCTATTGGTAATTGGTATTTGTGCTGTTTTCAGTTTTCTGCTATGCCATTATGAATAATTTTACACATATCCTTTTGCACTTGGGAAAACATTTATTTAGAGTATGCACTGAGCAATGGAATTTCATGGTCATAAATTGTGTATATCTTTAACTTTATTAATAATATCAAACTGTTATCCAAAATATTTGTACCAATTAACAAGCAATTTGTATACATTCCAGTTCCTGTTTTTCCTCATCAAGACTTCTTATTGTCAGAAATTTTGTTTTGTCTGAAAATGGAGGGTGTGAAATGGTATTTCATTTCTATTTTCACTTTCACTTCCCTAAATACTAATGAGATTTTTTTTTTCAGCGAAAGATTCATCCTGAGCTAACATCTCTTGCCAATCTTCCTTTTTTTTTTCTCCCTCAAAGCTTTAGTGCATAGTTGTATATCCTACTTGTAAGTCCTTCTAGTTCTTCAATGTGAGCTGCTGCCACAACATGGCTACTGACAGATGAGTGGTGTGGTTCCATGACGGAGAAATGAACTGGGCCACCAAAGTGTAACATGCCAGACATTAACCACCAGACCATCAGGGCTGGCTTGTGAGGAATTTTTTGTTTTTAAATTTGTGAACAATTTGAGTTTGCCTTTTTTCTGAAGTTGCTCTCCAGATATTTTGAATATTTTTCTATTGGGCCACCTGCGTTTTAAAAAATTTTTTGTAGAAGTTATTTATATATTCTGAATTCTAATATTTTGTCAGTTATATGGCTGCCAAAATTATCTCCCAATCTGTAGCTCGTATTTTCATTCTATTTATATACTATTTTTTAAATAAACAGAAGATCTTAATTTTTGTGTCAGGGAATTAATCCTTTATTTCCTTGACAATTTGAATTTTCTGTATTTTGTTTAAGAAATAGTTTTCTACCTCAAAGTCATAAAAAAATTCTCTTGCATTGTTTCCTAAAAGTTTTTTAATTTTGCTTTTTAAATTAAAGCTTTAATGTACTTGGGATGTACTTTTTGAGTATGGAATGAGTAGAGGTTTTTCCAATTTCATATATTTCCACATGGATATTTTTCAGTACCATTAGTTTTAAAGTATATTCTTTCCCTAATGACCCATATCACCAAATCTGTGATAAATCAAGTTTCCATGTATCTCTGGAGTTGTGTCAGGTTGATTGATTGATTGATGATTTTTTTATTTATTTTTGTGTTGGAATAGTCTATCTCATGCCAATACTCATACTCCCTTAATTACTACAGATTTTTAATAATTCTTTACTTATACCAAGACATTTCCACTCATTATTTTATTTTTTTTCTTTAGGAATATCTTGCATATTCTTGGGTCTTTAGTATTCTAAATAAACTCTAGTATTAGCTTGTCAGAGTCAAAAAAGGAAGACAGGAAGGAAAGAAGGAAGGAAGGCAGGGACAAAAAGGAAAGGAATTCAGATATTGGGTTTGGATTGACATTTCCACAAATTTATATATTTTAGGAGAGTCACAAATACCAATTTTATAGCATTGAGTCCTCCTATCCATAAATAATGAATTTCTCTCCATTATTTTGGCCTTTTAAAATGTCTTTCAAAAGTGTTTTATAATTTTCTCACATATTTTATTAGATTTATTCCAAGATTCTAAAGACTATAATAAATTTTCTGTTTTTATAATCATATTTTCAATTATTTGCAGCTGGTGCATATAAACATTATTGATTTTTGTACATTGATTTTATGTCTAGCGACTTGATAAATGCTCTTATTAATTGTAATAATTTCTATGTAGATTGTTTAGGGTTTTCTAAGCATGCAATCATATCACCAGCAGATAATGGGAATTATCCTTCCTCCTTTCCAGTGGTCAGAAATTGTCTTTCTTTTTCTTGCCGCGCTGTGCTGCCAGGCTCTGTGTGGCATAAGTTTGTTAGTGAGGGGCGCATTTGTCTTTGTCACGACCCTGGAAGAATGGGTTCAGCAGCTCAGCATTAAGGGTTATCTTTGCTCCAGGTCTGGCAGAGATATCCTTCTAAACTGATTTGCTAAAAGTTTTTGTCAAAAATAGACGTTGAGATGTTTTTATTAGATAATGAATTTTGATATTTTGTATATCGAATGAATTATATTATTTCCCTCTTTTATATTTAATGAGGTAAATAATATTAAAGACTTTCTAATGTGAACCCATCTCGTCATGTTAACTATTGCTGAATTCTCTTCAGGATTTACTCTATGTGATAAAATACTGACCTCCCTCCAGGACTTACCTGGCTTGGTCATGCTGGTTATCTTCAATGCGTTGCTGGATCTGTTAGGGATTCTTGTGTCCATGGTGGTGAGAGTGACTTGGAACTTTCCTTCATTGTCCTCATTGAGTTTTAGCATTTTCTTTTAGTCTCAGAGAACTAGTTGTAGGGCTACTCCCTCATTTAAGCTCTGGATGGATTTATGGAAGGCTGGAATGATTGTTCCTTGAAAATTGGATAGAGTTCTTCTGTTAAACTCACCTGGTCCTGACACAGACACACTTGTGTGCACACACACGCAAATATTTCTCTTTTATCTAAGTTTTCAAATTTCTTGGCATAAAGTTATTGAGAATACTCTCTTAATAACTTTAAAATCCCTTCTGCATTTTAAGCTACACTCCATTTTCAAACCCTAGCTTTATTCAGAGGCTGCAGGAACTTCTGTCCTGTCCTATTTTTCTCACCCCTTTACCTAGATCCTGAACCCCTTGTGCAGAGACGCAAATTGTCCACACTCTGACTGCTTTCAGTCTGCTTGTGTGGCACTTAAATGCTGACTGAAATCTGGATTCCCTGAAGCTTTGCCACCCACTCTTATGGCGCCTCTCCCCATCTGTCCTCTGAAACAGGGCCATCTTCAGGCTGAATCACCTCTGAGACCCTTGAGTCCTCTAAGTCCACTTCTCACAGTATCTATTTCATCCACATGAATAGGTAGTTATAGGCTAGGATTCATTTTTTTCCCTTTCCTGGGCTGTCCTCATCACAAGTGCTAAAAGTCGGCAAGCATGTCTTGGAAATCAAATCAATCCAGGATCAATCCACTCACTTTCTGAGATTCACTCAAATGGCTGGTACCAGGTATGGAACCCTGAGGCTTGTAGTACTGTCCCACCTACTAGTCATCTCATCCCTTGCTTCCTTCCCAGCCTGGACCGCTCTGCTCTCTCCTATGCCGGCAGTGTTGTCTTGTCTGGAAGCTATATTGGTCCAATGCCCAGCCTCCCCTGTCCATCCTGGCCTGTAAGTTTTGAGTACCCAAGCAACAGCTGAGGATGCCGTGTGGTTCCTTTCCTCATCCAGGGTAGTGAGCTTCCCTCCAGTAGGTCTGAATCCAAGGCTGAAGCTGCCTTAGCCCTATCTCTTCTGTCTTCTGCTCCACTGTTTTGGTCATACTCAGCAGGGAAATGAGCCCTCCTTGAAGGCCATCTTTCCCTCCTTTCTTTTCAATTTTCCTGCAGGAGGATCTATTTTCAACTGAGCGACTGAAATCACTCCACCTTCCAGGACTCTACTTCTTAAGTGGAGTCCTCCTTGTTTGTCTAGGGTCCATCTAAGTGTACTAAGACTCCATGTAATTGGGGCCTTCCATCGCCACCAAACTTTCTTTTTCTATTCCTCAATCAGTCTTATCTTCTAGCCAAGCCAGACATCCCAAGATCCTATGCACACTCCATGACCATTTTCCACTTCTTCTAATGTTTATGTTACTATTGCTCAGGTTTGTACTTACTCAGGACATGTTTATTGAGTACCTACAATGTGCTCAACTCTGTGTTAAGCCCTAGAGATATACAGATGAAAAAGAGAGTTGAAGCCTTCAGGGAGTTCAGCATGTGGGTGTGGAGACCGACAAGTGCATAGTCATCTCCCATAGCGCGCGTTGCAGTGTGTGAGGACCATGGAAAGGAAGAGCAGCCAAGAGGGAAGAGGCGAGTGATGGGAAGATTTTCGCATCAAATGAGACCAGGGTGAGACTGGAAATAGGGAAGAGCTGAAATGGGAAAGAAGATGATAGAGAGCAGGATATTTGTGTAACATTACTCTCACATTTATGGTGAGAAATCCAGATTAGAATTGGAATTAGCCTGAAATCTGAGAGGAATTTTGGGCTAATGAAAAGGTAAAAGCTAGAAAAGACAGGAAAAAAGATGCTCTAACTATATAATGTGCAAGCAAATTAGTATCCAGAATATATGATAAGCTCTTAAAGACCAGGAGGAAAAAACAAGCAACATCATTTTTAAAAAATTGATAAAGAGTATAAACAGGCAATTCTTTCAAGAGGAAACTTAAAGGCCATTACACTATTAAAAGATATCTTCTCCTATTAGTAATCTGAGAAATGTTGTTTATATGACATATTGGCAAAGATGAAATAAGTACAATATTAAATGTTGAGAAATTAAAGCTCTTATATTTCTGGAAGTGGGTGTAATTTTGTACAACTGCTTTGAAGAATAATATAACAATTTCTGATAAAATTAAAAATACACATATATTACAACCCAGAAAACTTGTTTCTGGATATACTCACACATATACACAGGGATGTTTATTGAAATGTTATTTTTAATAGGAAAAAAATAAAGACAGCTTAAATTCAATGGGAAGGTGGATAACTAGAATGTGGAATATTCATATGATCAAAAACTAAAACAAAGCTTTAAAAGAATGGGTTAAATCTAGATGTATGGTTGTGGGCAGATCTAAATATCAATTTTGACAGGAGAAAACATGTTGCAGAATGATATGCATGTTATACCATTAATTTAAAGTTTAAGTATATTAAAAATGATATGTTTCATGACTAAAACATAAAATGTGCTGAAAATAAGCACATCATATTCACACTTATATAAGACTACTCAGGATGGTGGTAAAAGTCTCTTTTCTGATATCAGTAAGGTCTTCCTTCATAAAAAAAATAAAACAGAAGCAAATATGAAAAATAGTAGATATTTACTTATTTGGAGTAGTGAGAACTTAGTGCTTATTATATTATTCTCTGTCTTTCTCTAGTTTCTGGTTTGTAAAATGATATGAAGGAAGGAAGGGAAAAAAAGAAGAGAAGAAAGAGAGAAAAATCAAAATTTTAGATGAATTCTAGCATTTTTGTCTTGGCTGGCAAGTCAGGGTGAACCTAGGGAGATGAGATCAGAGAGGCGGATAAGGGAATGGTGGAGGGTCAGAGGCCCATACTGAGGAACTGTGACTTTACCCTAAAGGTAATGGGGGCCGTTGGCTACTTTTAAATATGGGAATGACGTAATCCAGTTTTTAGTTCTTCCCTCATCAGGAACCATCAGTCGGAGAGTGAGACAATGGTAGATGCTGCTTTGTTTGCTGTGTTTCCATAACTTTTAACGCTGACTTACAGTTTTATAGAGTCAAGCTTCATTTTGCTTTATAAAACTCCAAATGACACTGGAATTCAGAAATTTCTGAAAAAAATTAAGTTTGGAAAATGTGCTTCTTTTTCTTTTATTCTCTCCTTCTCTACGTTCCTTTCTATAGCAATCATTTCAAAATGAGTCAAAAGTCATTTGCGTTACTACTTTTAATTTTCTTTTAAAAGCCTACTCTTTAACATAAGATTGTTTAATGTTGGTTCACTGCTAGGCAAATCACAAAGTAGCTTTCTCTTAAGTTTATGAGAATTAAAAGAAAAAAAGGAGGAAGATCAAATTTTGGTAAAAATCCAATGATATTTGCTTAATTTTATGTGAAATAATTTATCTTGGTCAATTTTTAAGTTTCCTTCTCCTCCAATGAATACCTGAGGTCCACATATTTCTGGAAACATCTTTCAACCCATTTCACCTCTAGAGGGGACCATTTTGGATCTTTTTCATTAGTCGTGGAGGAAAGAGTCTAGGCACATGCCTTCCAGGGGTTGGCGGACTGAGGAGATGAAGACTCGAACCTCACCCTTCTACGTCACATCAGTGCAAAACAGTGTGTGACACTGCTATAATTTCTTTAAAGATAACTAAATTGGAGTGACAGATCAAAATCCTCAGGGAGAAACTGCCAGAGCTTTTTCTTAAGTATATGCACTACTTACAAACCCAGCCAAAAAAGACAAAAACAAGATTGAAGTGTAACAATTTATAATAATTATGGAAATCATACTAATGAAACAGCTAATCAGAAGATATTTGACCATCATTGACTTTTGAAAAGGAAAAAGAATGAGCAATTACTGAATCCTGACAATAAGCTAAGTCTTTTTATATGCTACCACATTTAATTTTCCTCAAAACAGTCGTATTAAGAAAGGGTAATTATCTCATTTTATGTCAAAGAAAACAAAGTTCAGAGAGGTTAAATCGATTATTCAAGGGCATGCATCTGAAACTCTGCTTCTTTTCTACCAGTATCTCATGGGGCTCACCATTCTGCAATACAGAGGAATGCATGGCCTCCTCCGGAGACTCGCAGTTGAGTTGGAGAGACAGACAGTAACTATGCTGCGAAGCAATAAGTGACAGGAGCCACCCACAGCCTAGTTCCAAAGCAAGGAACAGAAATGCCATCAAGGTCCTCAGAAATGGAGCAGAAGAGAAGAAGTATTAGAAATTGATCCAGAAGCTTAGGATTTGTATACTTCCATTTGTTCTCAAATAGCTACAATATAGGCCTACAGAAGCAATATTTCAAGACACATTCCATATTCCACAGTGTTGTTTCATCTTAAGTATCAAAATTGGCAAAGAATTGTAGACTCTGTCCATTATCTTCATCATTAATTTTGTTTTGCTTTTTGTTTTTCTTTGTTCCCAAAACAATGTTTGTATAATTGAGATCTGATCCATTTATGAAAAGAAGCTTCTTGGAGCATATTTTAAAGATCTGTGTTGTAATGTAAAACAGTCTGATGCTATTTCAAATATTAGTATAATTATATGTATGCCCTAAATTTCTGGAGAGAGCAAATATGAAAAATATTAACATAATCATTTAAAACTATTTCTAAAATCAAAGTTGAAGAATGTATTCTATCATTTAGTTATTGTCCCTGTAGTTCTAGACTGATGCATCTCCCAATTTCCTATTCTCAATAGGACTGTCTCAATGATAATTCAAAATTGCCATTAGAGCTACACTGAAATGAATTGTGGGAGTGTCAGTGCAGCCTCACAAAAGTGATTCTATGGCCATTCTCAGAGCTTTCAGGAGAAGGCCTTGATTTTTTTTTTTTTAAGGATCGGCACCTGGGCTAACAACTGTTGCCAATCTTTTTTTTCTTCTGCTTTATCTCCCCCAACCCCCCCTGTACACAGTTGTATATCTTAGTTGCATGTCCTTCTAGTTGTGGGATGTGGGACGCTGCCTCAACGTGGCCTGACGTGTGGTGCCATGTTCGTGCCCAGGATCCGAACCCTGGGCCGCTGCAGTGGAGCACGCAAACTTAACCACTGGGCCACGGAGCCAGCCCCAGGCCTTGATTTTTAAATGCTGACTTTATGTCAGTATCTCTCCAGTAGTGTAAAGCTAAAGAATAAAAACTATCATGTGGGTTTTTGAGAAGGAACCAACTTGTCAGATGAGGGCTAGGCTTGCAAGGAAGAGGGAAGAGCCAGCTTTAGGAGCAGAGGTCACACATCAGCATTCCAGTTAGTCCCGAGGCAGATAGAATGTGAGGGTCCACAGCCAAGTTGTTTAGGAAGACCCTCGAAAGCCAAAGTAAACTCCTGTGGAGGTCAGGAAGTTCAGTGAGAGACGGTACACCTGGATCTCCAGCGTCTCAGGAGATAAAATGCCAAGTTTTAAGAAGGGGAAACCATTTAGTTGGAGCCTCAGAAGCAGAGGCGGTACAGTGGACTCAACCCTAAGTCAGATACCATCCTCCTTTCATCTCTTCTGTGTGTCATGTTGGCTCTGTAGACCCTGAAAATATAGGCATATGTGTGCTCAGGATAATTCCAAATTCCAGGTAATAAAATCTCTGAAAGGGCTTGGATGCAATCTCCCTTTGGAAGTTTTAGTAGTGGACCTTTAGTCCCTGTTTGGTGATTAAGCTAAAGTTTGGTTTGGATATACTCTGATAGATATTGTAATAATGCTTGGCAGAATGTATGTCGAAATCATTTGAATTTTTTCTAAACATTCCAAGATTGCAAGATTGGTCAAGAGATTGAAAGCAAATGGAGAGAATGGACTGAAGCATCTGGGGTCAATTCTGTAGGATGGTAATAAGGTACTTGATGCTAACAGATGTTGGACAGATTTAGTCCCCATCCTGGCTCTATGACCTTGGGCAAGTTACTTAAATGTTCCAAATGTGTTTCCTTATGAAACCAGGACAATAGCTCATAATTAGTGTTAGGGGCAGTCAATGAACGAATTTATGTAAATCACCTGTCACAGCGCCCCGTTGTCTAAATTCAATAAATGGTGTATACTCTTGTAATGACGGCAGTTATAGCCACTAGAACAGTCTACATATGGCCTACATCACAATACACTTGTGAAAGGAAGGGAAACTTTGTCTATATAATGCCCAGGTTGATAATCTCCCCTTCTCCTCATCTACCATTCCTTTTTCTTCCATCAGGGGGCTAGGACAGCTTTACCGCAACTCTCTCTGTGTGCTACCACAAGAGTTAGTTAAATTCCAGGGCTCTGAGTTGGGCCAGTGGAAGCAGTTACATGAAATAGTAAAGTAAGAGAAAGCTAGAAGAGAGAGGCCACCAGCATTCAGGGCTTTGCTGATCCGAGTGTGACTTGTGAACCAGCAGCATCAGAGATCTAGGAACTTGATCCTGAATCAGAATCTGCATGTTATCAAGATCTCCTTGTAATCCATGCTCTCAATAAGATTTGAGAAGCACTGTTCCAGGAAGAACTTCAGGAAATCAAAAGCAGATGCCTGGACCATAATAGGTGACAGAAGCCACCAGAATGTTATAATGGGGTGAAGTATTACAGGGAGATGACCAAAGTAGGGAATTCATCAGAGTCCACCTCCTTTGAAGGCACAGGCACAGCAGGAAAAAAAAAAAATGCCGTCTAGTCCAAACATCAATAGATACCAAACAAGAGCAAATAACTAAATTTTTTCAAATTGTAATTATTCATGTAGATTTTGCCCAAGTCTATTTGGAAATATATTACAGTATTTAGTATCAAATGGCATGCATTCACATTTTCCTAGTACTCTAAATTTATTTCCCAATTAAAATTCCATTTAAACAAACCAGAATCCCTTCTTAACACATTATACTGATGCTAAGGAGCTGGGTTCTGTGAACCAATTCATTGAAATACCCTTGAGGAATTCTGTCTGGAACTCTCAGACCAATGCTCTGCATTAAAGGTTTTATTTTCTTCATTCTGTCTTTTCTCTTCCAAGGCTTGACTCATGACCACTTGAGATAGTGCTGAAGCTGACAGAGAAAGTGAAAATCCTCTGCCTTCTTGCCCAGAGGAAATGCGTGGCAGGAGATTTCCAAGCTGTGCTGTCATCAGATCTAAACTTAACCTTGTTCAGGAAAAGAACCCTTAACTTTCAAACCAACTCCTTGTCAGGCCCATTCAACTTGCAAAGTACAATGTTGGGGGATGTGGAGAAGGAAGAAAAAATAGCAATGAATGCATTTCACTTTGAGGTTATTGAAACTGGAAATGATGACTTCTCATGTTTTGCAATGACATTAAAGTGAAATGTCTTGGTTCACGGGCACTTACCACTCTCTTCATCTCCATTAATCTTTGCTCACAGTTTTGAAATACACCACTTTCTGTCTTGAGCAATAAAATGAAAATTTCCCAGGGTTATAATTGCTTTCCAGTGTGTCTTTTCTCATGTTATTTGATTGCTAAAGATTTCTTCCAAAATGGGAGATACTTAGTGAACACAATACAATGTATTTTCCTGTTATTTTTAATCTATTCATGCATAATTTGAAGGGTTGGGTAGGAGAAAAATGGAAATTAAACTCATCTGACCGTGACAGATTTGCAAACTCTGAATACAACTCAAACTTTATTGACGCTTTTAAATCACAGCACCAAATACCTGGACATGTCCATATAACATTTAGAGCATTTTATATCTTCATAGCTAGAGCCAACATTTGCTTAAGAATCACAACTGCAATTCAGGATGAGCGCGAAGAGCATTTTACAGAGAAAAGTAGAACATGCTGAAGCATTTTGCTTGGAACAAGCTTTTATTTTTAGCTTGTCCCCAAAAAATCATTATCTAGAAGCCTGAAATGCCTAAAAAAATCATTATTTTTGAGTGCCTGGTAGGTCATTTCATAGAGTCCCACAGGATCATATTTGATGTCAGATGGGTAAGCTCTCTGGACCACAGAAACAATTGGTGGAAGGCATTGTCTGATGGAAACTACCCCTTCCTCTCTCTTCTGGTGAGCAAACATTTTCTAAAGTACAGAGTTTTAACAAATGGCATATTGCAGTTTGATCCAACAAATTATATCAAGGATTTTTTATTGAGTAAAATAAAAGGTAGCATTTCCAAAATTGAAATCTGATAATCTGAGGATCTCAGAATATCTGTTTCTAATAAATTAAGGTCTTCTCTCTAGTGCCTTAGCTTGGATAAATTTTGCATGAGTAATGGCATACAAAAGAATGCCAAAACAAGAAGGGTCAAATTTGGGACTTAGCTCTGAACTCTACCTGGTTCCCTCCCTTCCAGTGAGAAAAGTCTTTTTAGAAGATAATAAACACATAAAGCAGAATCATCTATCATTGATTAAAGGGAACCAGCTGGTAAGTGGGGACCACCCATGCCAGTTTATTGACCACCCCTGCCTAGTTCCCATCCCCAAAATGTGGAAAGCCAGACTGAGAGAGGCCCAGTGATATATTAAAGGGGATGGTCACTGGGAGCTGCAAGAGTTTTCACTTCACAATTTTAGAATTCAAATTTATGCACTCTCTAAACATTATTTCCTTACTCAAAAATCTTTTCAGAGGCCTGCTGGATAGTTATAATTATACTGTTATAGTTACCATTAATTGAGCACTTTTTATGTGCCAAGTACTGTTCTCTCGGTGGGTGGGTTGTGATATTTCTCATTTGTCACAGTCCCCCTGTGGAGATCTGACATCACCATCTCCATTTTCCAGGGAGCAGCACAGAGAGGGAATGAATTTGCCTAAGTTTACCAAGTCAGTCAGTGGAACAATAAAATGTACCAGCAGGCTGTTGGGACCCACAGCTGTGATTTCTTCATTCACTTCCCACTTTCACACCTGTCGTCGCTTGCACACTCAGAGGTTTATCACAGGCTCCCCTCCATATTTCCAGATTTATCCCAAACGCTCTCAGAGGCTTGGTTTCTTTACCCATAGAAGGAGGAGGTGTTTGAGCCTAGAACAAGTACTTTGGAGAGAAGATGACTTTGCCTTCCCAGGTAATACCTGTATGATATTGATAAGTGTGGCCCTCATCTGTCAGAGTCACCATAATGGCTGTCCTATCTGCCTGAGAGGATTTTTTCCAAGACAAATAAAGAAGGTATTTGGAAATCACACTCATATAGAAATATGAATGATCTCATCAAAATCCTCCTCAAGTACTCACAGTCTTGATTTCACTCGCCTGAGTGACTCGGGCAAACAAGTCTCTTTACTGTTGCCCAGGTATTTCCCATTTTAGAATGCTGCCCAGTTCCCACCCAGATTCTTAATCCCAATTGAAGATTGTCCTCCATTTGTCTAAAATTCTATTTAGCAGATAATTATTGAGCAACTTATCTGTGATCACCACTGTGCAAGGCAATGAAGATGGGAAGATAAATGAGACACGGTCTCTGCCTTCAAAGAGCTTGAGGTCTGATGTGTGACAATAACATAAAAACAAAAGCCCACCACAATGCTGGGTCCAAAAGACCTCAAAGGAGGAAGTAGTTGTCCCAGCCTGGAGAGAGCAAGGCATACTTCTAGAAGCATTTGCATCTTGTGCAGTGAATAGGAATTGATGGGTGGGCAAGAAGAAGGTGATGTTGGGGGCATTCAGGACAAAGTCAAATAGAGGCACAGAGCTGTGACACAGCATGCCAGTAAAGCTGCCATTAAATTGGCAAGTCTGAGCACAGTGACAGTCTGATAGTGAAGGGATATGGAAAGACAAGGAACTAGAATTTTATTCTGAAGGCACAGGAACTACCTACCTCAGGTTAATGTGATGTTTCTTTTTTCCTGAATGTAGTCCTCATTGCTTACATCTCTTTGGGCAATTAAAAATGTATCACTTTATAACATCTTATGACTTTCCATTATATACATATGGTTTTTACTCTCATAACACTACGTATTATATTTACCTAAAAGAAAGATGACAAGTATTAACCGTAATTTGGAAATCATTTTAATATGTGACAATTCATCATCTCTGTTTTGTTTGATTTACATTTATTAATTTTAGAAACTGGTTTGTGAGCTTCCCAGGTCTCTATGAGAACAAAATAGAGAATTACAGAAACCAGAAATGTTGAAGTTATTCTTCATTCTTACCTCCTTGTCAATTCACCAGGCAATGATGATTCTTATGTAACTAAATTTCCTTACCTTCTCTCCATTCCAATTGCCATTGTTTTAGGTCAGGCCTTTGCTATCTCTTCTTCAAATTTTCTCCAGGCCTTGATTGGGTCTTCCTGTCACCAGCCTTCTATCCGCACTACCCTATCCCTATCATGACCCTCACCATGCACACACACACACACATGCTCCATCCTCCACGCTGAAACCAGAGCAAACTATCTAAAATACAAATTGGTATGATTTCCTCACCCAACGCAATGTTTTTCAGGTTTTTAAGCTTATGATCTAAAAACACAAACATGGCAGGTCTTATTTTAATATGTCAAAAATTTTAAAATAAGTCAAATATAAGGACTAGAAAGAAATCCAAACATTTTCTACAGCCTCATCCCTTGTAATCCTATATAAGAGCTGTGTTTCCTTATTCCCTTAAGACTCCCCTGTCTATGAACCAGATATCATGATGTCTGACACATTGTGCTTAAGAACTGTTTATTGAATACAAGAAAAAAAAATGTGATGAAACTTCGAAAGTATGCTGTATTTGGTATGGGGTATATGTAATGCATAAATAGAATAGCTTTTGGTACAGAATTATCCTATGAATTCTGAAAAGCTGATAAAGAAACAGTGTTAAAACCATTTGGATGGGAAAAATCTAAAAGATATAGTAGAGGGTATAAGACATCGTTTTTCAAAAGCAATGGCTGGAACTGGACATGATGAGCTTGAATCTAAGAAAGAAAGAATGATCGAAAATGAGAGGAACTCATGTGTATCCAGTTATGTGCCAATCATTGGGTTAAATATTTTACATGAATTGTCTCTTTTTGTTCTCATAACAAGCCTGGATGTAGTTATTATCCCCATTATACATAGATAAGACTGAGATTAAATAACTTCCCAAAGGACATATAATTAGCAAGCTGTAGAGTCAGGATCTGAATTCAGACTGGGCTGGGATCCAAAGTCTGGACTCTTTCCCAATATACTACAGTCTCCAACTAGTCCAGAAACACACACACACGTGTACACAAGCACACACACACACACACACAGCTAGATTATGATCTTGAAAGACTACTGCTTCTGCCTCTAGGCTGGCATTATTTTATCATCTATGAAGACCAATAAAGATCAATATTTGTTCAAATTATCAGTACATGTTTATCCTAACCACTCATAAATGGTTGGTGTTGACCTCATTGGATTGTGCTATCAGCCAGCTGGCCAGTCCCCAGCTCAAGCCTATCTTTTTAATCAGGCATTTTTCCTAAATTCCAATGAGCAGATTGATGACACACAGAGATTTTAGTGTTTCCCTTAGGAACTCTATGCTTAGACCCACTAAAGATGAAGGTTTTACGAATGTGTTCGGATTGTTTGAGCTGCATTGAAGATCATGATCTCCTGAGTAACCAGGATTTTCAGTGTAGTTCAGAACCACTCAATGAAGGAACAGGCTTAGCTAGTAGAAGTTTAGTTCCATTGTATTGAAAAAGAATAGATGTCTACAGAGAAAGGCACAGATCTAAAAAAGAAATCTTCAACTCTGATGAGCACTGAATTCACAGAAACACTATCTTTACAATTCTTCAGTTGTCTTCTCTCCTTCATTTTAATCTTTCATGCATAATCATTTAAACAATGCACTTTTTAAGTAAAAAGACATCATCTCTACTTTTAATTTTTTAAAGCTTTTGTCGTATTTTTCCCATTTTCCTGATCTTATCCTTATATACATCCCATTCATTCATTTATTTAGCTTTGCTTAAAAACTTAATGAATTATGAAACTTATTTGGCACTGTACTATGTAATGGTGTGTGTGTGTGTGTGTGTGTGCACGCCCACGTGTGTATATTATGTGAAGTGTTGATAGGTGGGGATGGGAGGAGGACTACGGGGATGTATGAAAACAAAATTAGATTCAGGGAAATTTTTTAAATAGGTAAAATTTGTTCAAAGATTTGCTTTTTTCTTATCAGTCTGTTCTAAAACCCTCCAAGGTAATCTAGTCACCACTCTCAGCTTCTCATATTCCAGAATTTTCTAATTATTTTCATCTGTAAATCTTACCTTTTCTACTCATCAAAGAGTTTATGCCTTCTAGATAACGCAGTTAACTTATGACAGACCATTCATGAACCTGAGGGTTTAATAGCTTTAGCATTTTTGAGTTTAGACACTGTTAGAATTATGCTTTTGGGGGACATAATCCCAGGCCTCTGACTGAATCTGATCAGCACAACAGGCCCCTTTCTCCTGACCTCTGCTTGTTGGACCTCACTTTCTGACTCTGACCAGCCTGTGGCCCCATCAATGACACACTGGCCTTATGCTCAGCTTAGACCTGTTATATGCTAATAACTCCCTCTTTGTTCTTTCCTTTTCATGATGCCCCCTCTGGAAGCCAAATTTGAGGCTGACATATCTAGTAAATCTTGATAAGGAAACATATTGAAAGTAGGGTTTTAGAAAGAATGGTTTAACGAGAGTAGAGTCCAGTGGAAAATGGACGAGACTGTTGTAAAAATCATAACATGATATTTGAAAAGCCTGAATTAGGATCAAGTAGTGAGAAAGACAGAGAAAAAGAAAAGTGAGTATAAATCTGAGAAATCGTTCTAAACCAAAAGAAAAACATGATAGGACTTCTTCAGTTTTTCAGTGAACGAGGATTTATTGAACGCATACATAGTTCCATACACTAAGTACTATGAAAAAAAAAATACTTGCTCAACATGATGGTTTATGTTCCCCAAATTATTAGTACATCATATGCCTCACAGATGAGGGGCTTAAGAAACATTTGCTAAATTGGATTAAGTCATTGATAAATTAATTTTATGGGTAAAAAAGAAAAAAATAATAAAACAGTTAGTAGTGAACCCAAATTCCTAATTTGAAAATCACAAAAAAAATATCATCAGAGACATTATGGGGAAAAAAAGGATTAATCTGAGAGCAAGCAATTCAGGGAAGCGTATTTGGAGCCATTGAGTTTTGGCTAAACTGTGGGACATCCACACAAAAATATTGAAAATCCAAGAAGGAAAGAGCTAAATTCATGCAAGATAATCAAATGGGAGACTGGCCCTGGCAGTCTGTGATTCATTCCTGCCATCATTTCAAGGATTTGAAGTAGTTTTCAGAAGGAGGATGTACAAAGAGTCACACTGACCTTGGTTGAAAGCCCAGTTTAGGCACTGACAGAGTGTGAAATGGACGAAGAAACTTGTAGTTTCCTCATCCGTACAATACGGATGATGGCCTCCCCCTTGCTGTGCTGCAGTGACTGCTGACAACCTAGACATCAGAGGCGCTTAAAGAATTATGACTGCAGCTGCTGCCTTGTTATCGTGCTATATTGGGTTTGATTGTGATGTAGTCCTAGCAAGCCACTTATAAGTGAAGGTCAGTGCCTCCAAATCAAATCTTTCCTGAAATTTTGAATAGAATTGCTATAAAAGCCTGGAAGGAGTCCCAGCCCATTTGTTAATCCCTAAACAGGACTAGCCCCTCTTCCTGATGTTCCTGCAGCTGCCGCACCCTCATCTGTCCATCATCAATCACTCCTGCAGTACAACGAGTAGTGTGTCCATCTCCACCATCTTTGAGGATTTGCTTTACTATCTTTAAAGCCTGATAGGAACTCTAACATGTAGAGTGTGCTCCATTCCAGTTTATTGATTGAACAATAACCCCTGTCATTTAGAGCTGAGGCATCTGTAACACAGAAAGGTAAAATGAGAGCACACTCCCAGCCAAGATAGAAGGTCCAGGATTCCTAGATCCCAAGCCAAAGGTTTTTTGCACGTCATTGTTCATAAACATAAGGAGCTTTTAAAGGTATATACATATTGGTTGTCTTTCAACCCAAAGTGGATCTTGGCTTCTTGAGCTCAGGGTCTATGTCTTTGACTTGAATTCTGTCTTCCCACAGCAAAGAGCACAACCAGGTGTATCCAGCAGGTGATCAAAGACCCAGTACTGCATTAAGCTGGAGATGAACGTCAGGGTAGAGAAGGTTTAACCTTCTTTTCACGACTAGTTTTAGAGAGCTATGTTTCTTGGTCTGCTCATTATGAAGTGATTTATCTTTTAGTATTTCATGGTGGAAAACGGGGACAGGGTCAGGTTCAAGAGTAATATTAGAGTATTTATTTTTGTTGTTGCTAAGTGAAATTATAGGTAACAAGTGGAAAAATAAATGAAGGTAAAAGCATGAGTTGTCACTTCTAAGCACTGTTGTAGGCACTACACAAAATGCATGTTTTACGTCTTTTAAACAAAGTAGGCCATTAAATGTGCAATGCTAAGAGGAATTTTATCTTGCCTATAAATACAAGTGAATCTTTTAAGCTCCAAATCCCCATATACAATTTACTGTGGTAATCAAGATGATGCTCACAATTTAACTTCAGGACCATCTGTAACTCTATTGGTATTTTAATAATAATAAATAAAAGTATATGTTGGCAACAAAAATTGTTAAAGTAGAATCATCTTCAAGAGTCAATGATAATTTCTAAGAAGCTGTGTAAATATCGTGTTTATTCAGAATTCTCTCTTGTGCCTTTACCTTTTAATTAACGTGAAAGGAGACCTTTAGTATTTAACTGTACGTATATATATTGAAGAACAAATTATCCTCACTTCTTCAGATTCAAAATATCAAATAAAATGCTTGACTTGGCTTTCTACACCATCATTAGTGAGGAAAGAAATGTGCTTTTTTTTTCCCTCTTCTTACATTTTTTCTTTCATCTTTCCTTTACTGTTTTTGTTTTTGGTTTTTTTCCAGTAGGTAGGAGAAATTGTTAAAAGAAAAGATAAGTAAGACAAGAAAAATTTAAAAATTCAAATTTCTTTGAAAATTATAGACACTTCTTCAATGTTTTCCTGTTAAAACAAACATTGTGAAGGATAATATAACTAATGGTTACCAAACTTAAGCACAGGTGGCAGGTAACTGACCTACTGGTCACCATCTGGGAGTCAGGAAACCTTGTTTCAGTCCTGGCTCGTCCACTAATTAACTGAATAATCCTGAGCAGTCCCGTCATCTCCCTAAACCCTGAGGTCTTCATCTAGAAAGTGGAGAGCTTGATTTCCACAGTTTCAGGGGTTCCTCCTGGCTTTGATATCCTCCTAATCTATGAATGTAGAGCAAAGTGATTTTCATGTAGGATTGGAGTTGTTCAAAGAACTCAAAGGGAAGAACTGATGTACTTTTGGTCGTATCCGTAGGTGTGGATTTTCTCTGCCTGTGGGTGGCGTAGGGTAGGAGGTGGCCTTTATATTATAAAGGAAACAGTAAAGATGGCAGTAAAGCTATTTGTTGAAGAAAATGGAGAATAATAAATTACACGTGAATAGGAATTTCCATTTTGTAAATAGTCTTTTATTTTCATCTGATTTTTTGCAGCTAATCTTTTAGAGAATAGGCCCATGAATAAGCTTTTTAAGAGCATATTTTGAAAATATTCTACTATGCCAATGCATCTGTAACCGTAGTTTTTTTCTGGAAAAATGATTCTTGGGAAAATCATGATAGTCTCTCTCAAGTTGTGTGTCCCACTGGAAGCCTAACGTTTAATCCCTCAATATTTTTTTCCCAAACTTCAAACGTCTCTCTCCCCACCCGAGTTTCTTCATTCTTTCGTCTTTCCTCATGTAAATACAGATAAATATCCACACACAATTTTGGAGAAACCCACGAATGGGTTTAGTGTTGTAAGAAGCACTGTCAGAAGGCTGAGATGTATGTGGAGCCTAAAATTTAACAACAACATGGGTTTGCTTATTTAAAGCCTGCAGGAATGGTGGAGCAGATGGTGCTTTGTTTCTTTCCTTCCCAGCCATGTGCTTGGTGTGATCTGGGGCCAGTCTCCACAAGGCTGCGAGTCTGCAGAGCGGGAGGACTGCCCTGTGCAATGTTGTCCCCACTCTCCCGTGTCTTCACCCTTTTGTTTCCTCTTTACGTCACATTCTCCTTCTCAGCTGGTCAGTTGTAAACCTTCAGTGCAAAAGAGCTATCCATGACACCAATTGTTGGGCAGGTTTTGTAACTAGAAATGAGATGCCAGAAAAAAGTTGTTGAAATGGTTGCTCTCAATTGCAGCAGATATTATAGACAATTCATATTCGGCTTCCTGTTCTCATTCTGTGCTCTATCCTTTAAAGGAGGACTCTTTCCATCTATTCTCACTGCACCTTTAAAATGATTCTCTAGCTGGATGTGGCAAAGATGACTCTCTTCATTGTGCAGACAATGGAGATACAGCTTAGTGCGTTCGAATGTATTATCTGGAGTTACCACGGCAAGAGAGGAAGCCAATCTAGAATGGCGATCTCCTAGCTCTAGCCCTCCTGATAGTTTCTACTATCCCAGGCTGTCCCAAGTCATGATCTAATAAACAAAACAAAACAAAATAATTATTGCTCTCATTTATGCTAGATCATTTCTCCTCTGCTTTAAGAATAGGACACGTGTCTAAAAATTATACACACTTTGGGTTTAGAATGGTTCTATAGACAAATTTTTAATTCACCGTGGCTAGGGGTAATTTGGTTAGAAGTCTGGTCTAGTCTCAGTTGAAGTGACATTGTTGGGTTTGCTCATGTGACAAAGAGATGGCAGAGGGAACCATCTGTTAGCTGGGAAAGAGAGTGGTCTTTCTTCCTTTCTGATTTGAAATTTTCCCATTCTTATCAGTTTTAGGGATAGGAGAGCAAAATTCAGGCATCTTCTCTAAAAGCCACAGTTGCAATGTACAGTGGACAGTGTACAATGGACCCCTAAAGAAAGGAGTCTGAAGAAACTCCTCTGGACCTTTCCACTAGCACAGATTGTTTTTAGTAAAGTTACTAATTTCCAAAGTGGGGATATTGACTTCACAAACTAAGACACAAAGAAGGCACATTTCAGAAGAGGAAATGGACACTGGGGAAAATGGCAACTGGTGTCCTGAAGCCAGGGAGCTTCAGAGGCATACTTCTCCCTGAGGCCAGTGCCTTATGAAGAAGGGGCCTGCACAGGGCCGGAGGACACGAAAAGATTACTTGTCTGAACATTTGGACAGTTGGATAGCCATTTTATTGGCTTGGATGTGACCTTGGTGAAACTCTCTTAAACTTTTCCATCAGTTTATTTATTTGTTTACATGTTTATATTTTCAATGATCTCATCTCCTTGAGGTCCGAGATTCAATTTTACTCAAATCTATCCACAAAGACTATCCAAGGTCAAGCAGGACCTTATAAATATTTATTGGACTAAATTAAATTAAAAAACAATTAGGTCACTTATATTTCTACTTGGGGAAAGAATAGGATTAGGGACACAATAGTCAAAAATGTCGTCATTGACTCATAATAAGAACCTAATAAAATGGTAGCATAGTTTTATACATGTTATATATTTAAGAAATACATAAATACTATAACAAATATGGTACTTTATATTCAAAAACATCTTAAGTTTGCTCGTGAAAGTGGGTATCAGAAGGGTTAAGAGTTGTTGGGAAGTGGTGGAAGGATTGTTATCTGAAATTGGAGGATAGTCGTACCCAGATGTGGATAGGTGAGGCACATAGCTATGAAGTGTGATACTATGTGGTGTTTGATGTGTGTTTGTATATAGGTATGGCATATTCCTGTGGGGCTCAATTCCATTGGGTTCAATTTTCTGCATTCCCCTGATGTTTCCTGATGATGAAGCAGGCATAAACTAATGTAAGATTTGCATTGTTCAAATTATTTCCTTATATATAAATATTGTAACAAATTTACCGTTCCAAGCAAGTGGGTTGTTGGTGTCCGTGTACCTCCTCTTACCTGCATCTTATTCCAGGAATAAAGTGTCCCTGAGCTCTGCTTTCTATTTGTGGAATGACCGTAACTGCTGAGCTGCCTTTGCTGTGATTTTATGCTATTTTTTTTTTCAGTGAGGAACTGGCTCTGTTTTGTGTTTGTCAAGTACCTCAAAATATTTTTCAAACATTTGTGTTTGGGAAAAGCTCGAAATATACTTTGCCAGTTCATTTTGTAACACATTTAACAAACAAAAATTTAATCCTTATGTTTCTCATTAATTTTCCTGCAATTAGATGAAATACTTTGTAAGAATTTGCTAGATAAACAAGCAGTCTCATAAACTTACATACATTTTCTTTTAAAAAAATGTCAAATCAACTCTTCCTGAGAGCTTTTAACATCATGAAGTTTACCCTCAAACTGAGTGACACATTTCAATTTAGTTTTGAATGATGTATGTCTAGATTTTATGCAGTCACTTTTCAGTGTCCTATAAGATCAATTGTGTACAAAATGGAAAAATAAGAAAAGAGTATTGGTACTGTTACCTAGACTAATTGATTCCTTCCTTTCTTCCCTCTTTCCTTCTTTTCCTCCCTCCTTCCTTCCCTCATCATGCCATTCTTTCAACAAACCTTATTGAAGCCCTATTATGTACAAAATACATTGCTAACATCCCACAAAGAGTGTGCCACTTAGTGAAGATACAAACAAATAAAATGAATGATCACGAGACACTTAAATGATCAATATGCTATGTGAAGAGCAGGGTCCTACATGAGATTGGATGGTCAGGGTGTCAGTGTCAATCTGGAGGAATATATCTATGTTGTCAAGACCGCATCTCTGGGCATGGCCCCACCTTGCTGCACATGTGGACAACTTCAAAGAAGCCTTAGAAAGCATACCTACCACATTAGGGAAGGCTGGAAGTGTAGCTACTGATGTGAATGTGATATTCAAGATTGTACAAGATTGAGGAGTATTTTCTACAGCTTCGTGGAATAGGAATGAATTATTAGAACTAGTAACTCATTTTATAAAGACTTTTAGACAATTGAATGTCAGACATTCTGAATTATTCTCGCTCTCTAAACACAACTATCACAAGAGTCCCGAGGTTCTGAAGATGGGAGAGTAGTGAAACAATGTTTCCCCTTTAATAATCTTCTTTCTTATAGAATAAGCTTGAAAGCCATAACTTGAAGTTTTGTTCAAGTGGTTGATTAAAGGAAATGATGGATAGCTGGGCATTTGAGTTAGGCAATCTGAGTGAGAATTCTGGCCACACTATTTTCTAGTGTGGTAACCTTGGGCAAACTTCTTAACATCTCTGAAATTCATTTTCTCCAACTGTGAAAGAAACTTATACCTGTCATTCAGGGTTTTGTGAGGAGTAGATGAAATAGCACATGGAAACAAGTGGTACTGGCATTGTTCCGAGCAAGCAGTTAATAAATGATAGTGGTTAATGCCATGATTCCTCTCTTTATGGAATATCTCTTGCTGACAGAATTTGCTTTCTCTCTCTCCCATTGTTTTAGACAACTGTGATGACCCGTTAGCATCCCTGCTCTCTCCAATGGCTTTTTCCAGTTCCTCAGACCTCACTGGTACTCACAGCCCTGCTCAACTCAATCGAAGAGTGGGTGAGTAGGATGAACAAAATCTAAGGTTAAGTGCTGTATGCGCATGCAGTGGATACGGGGAAGAAAGCAAGCACCTTAGTACACGGGGATCCTACCCGAGAGCAGTCTTCAAAAGAAGGATGGGGAGAGGGAGGTCACAGTGGGATGAAACTATGTTCCCAGAACATAATGGATGTTTACGTTATGCTGACTCTTGTTCCCCCATCCCATGTGATTATTCTTGAGGATCATAAGAGGACTTTGTGAAAATAAGTTTTTAAAAAATATTTGCTGGGGCCGGCCCGGTGGCGCAGAGGTTAAGTTCCCACATTCCGCTTCAGCGGCCCGGGGTTCGCTGGTTCGGATCCCGGGTGCGGATATGGCACCACTCAGCAAACCATGCTGTGCCAGGCGTCCCACATATTAAGTAGAGGAAGATGGGCATGGATGTTAGCTCACGGCCAGTCTTCCTCAGCAGAAAGAGGAGGATTGGCAGCAATTAGCTCAGGGCTAATCTTCCTCAAAAAAAATAAAATAAAATAAATGTTACTAACTTTAAAAAGTACAAAATACTATTAATTAAAAGTAAGAAAATACAAATAATGTGTAATCATACAAGCTAGAGATAATCATGGTTAAATGACAGGTCTATATCTTTACAACATGTGACAGAAGTAAGAACAGACATCCTTAATTAATCTCTTATGTGAAATGCCTTTAACAAATGTGATTCTGGCTATCTAAATAGATATATTTTAATCAGATTTGGATGTTGACTTCTATAACATATATATATATATATATATATATATATACACACACACACACACACATATGTAAATATATAATTGTATAGTTGATTTTTAAAAATTGTTTGTCTATTTAAATAATCTGATGATGTTTGCATATTAGTGTATCTAATGAATATTATAAACTCTTTCAAGTTGAGAAGAAGAATTTTGTATGTAGTTTTAGAGGTACACTGATCTATTAGAGGTCATGTTAATCACTCTTGATTATATTTTCCCATTGATATATGAGGCCAATCACATTAGTAAATTTTCCAATGCTGAACTATCTTTGAATTCTGGAATAAGTTCTAATTGGTTATTGTGTTATTCATATTATATTTATAAAGTGCAGAATTATTTAATTTGTTAACATTTTAATTTATAATTTTGATTATCCATTAATAGATTAATTTGTAATTTTTGTTTGTATGTTTGTAGTTTGTTTCAAGCTACATTTCACAGGTTTTCTATCATAATGGGATCAGGAATTTGAAAGCTAGTAAGTTCTATAGTTTTGTTGAGAATGAGTTTAGAATATTATTCTAAGGAAGAAGAGTGATCAATCAAAGATTCAGCAGGAAAATATTAAGAACAATTCTGCACTGACACTGTCCTTTGCTGAATACCATGTGGCAAAAGTTTTATAAAGCATTTTACCTAGATTATGGTACTCAGTCTTTAGAAAGATACTGTAAGGTAAGCATTAGTACTTTTTACATTTAGCTAGGGTTCCTGAGGCTCACAGAAGTTGTATAACTTGTCTAAAATCACACAAGAAAGGGGAAATGCTTGAATTTAAATCTAAGTCATCTGAATTTAGGTTTTGTTCCTAACCATCACATTAGCAAATTGATTCAGTAACATGGGTTAAAAGCGGGTTGTATTACAAAGAAAAGGGACTTGAAAATTAATTATCCAGAGTTCAAACGCTGGCTATGGCATTTACTTATAAGCTCTGTGAATGTCTGCAAGTCACTTACCTGCTCCCCAGCTCCATTATTTATCTGTAAAATGGATCAATACTGCCTCTCTTGTAGCATTATGTGCAGACTGAGACGAGAGTTGTGTGTTCAAAAGATACTTCTCACTGCAGGGTAGAGAATTAGACTGGAGCAGGGAGGCCCACTTCTCATTTAATGAAGAAACACAGGTTGGAAGATTTTAATACGGTCTCCAACAGGCCATCCAAAGTCAGAGTTTGTCTCAGTTCTAGCCAATTGTGTGGTGGCAGAAAGTCATTACTACCTAGGAAGCTCCTCACCAGTTTCTCGGGAAGCTGTGAGTCTGATCAGAGGTCAGCTCCTCCTCTAACGGACAGATATTGACAAGGACAGTGTCAGTGCAGAATTGTTATTACTGTTTTCCTGCTGAGTCTTTGATTGTGTGTCTAGGAGTTTATGCTCCTCCTGTTATCAGCTTACAGCTACCAGCATATGACTAAAAACCATCACAACAATATGCTTGGCAGTTACTATGAGCCCTCACTCTTCTAAGCCTTAAGGTACATCAACTCAATCCTCACAATTACCTTCTATGTAGGTATTATGTTACTTCTGTTTCACAGGTAAAAAATGCTGTGGCATAGAGAGGAAAGAAAAGAATATTAGAATAAAATTTCTAAGTAGATACAAACTAGTTAATGTCTTACATGATAAAAAAATTTGAGGATTATAACTCCTCTATTGGGCAAACATTTATAAGTTAACATATAGCTTCACAATATCTAAGGTCTAATAAAACACTAATGAGCATAACCAAACGACAAGTAAATTCTTCTAGAGAATTAAAAATCATTGGGTGAACTTGTTAAAAATTGCCCCAGGATGATGTTGAAAGGACATACTGTAATCCCTTTTGATATCCTTGTTTTGGATAGGTTTTTCTTAACATGATCTGCTCATTCATTCATTCACTTATTACAGTATTTGATGAATTTCTTCCACTCTGCATCATTCAGCCTTCTGCATACTTGTTAAGCAATTTCATGGTATTCCAGCCAACATGAAATCCAAACTGTAAAACCCTTGACTTCATAAAACTAGGTCCCCCTCACTAATTGAGTGCACTCAATGGCGTTCCTGCAGGTTAGTGCTGCTTCACTGGTTCCCAAAGATGAGCTTCCTTGAAAGTCCTTGGGCACCATTTAAATTTACTGAATCTCCTGGGAATCATATACCCCTTTGACACACAGGGAACGTAGGTAATTAAGGACCACTTTACCTTCAGTGTGTGCTTGGAACGCAAGTGTACACAGCTCTCTCCTATAGCCAGGAAGAAAGGGTGTGCAGCTGGTAAGTTTGTCCTGTCAGAAGCAGGGATTGATTCAAAAGTTGAAAAGAATATAGGAAAGCTGTGCTGACGAGCACCCTCAGACTCTGAATAAAGCAAGTCCAGGCGTTCTGTCAGCTACAAACTAATCTTTCTAAGAGAAAACACACCCTTGGAAGTAGCCTTTGACCTGAGGCATTGCTGTCCCAGTCAAGGTCTGGGCAATCCAGTGAACAAGGTGGGGATTAGATTGTCAAAGCCCATGTAACTGTCCTCACCCTCTCTCTCTTCTACAGAAGGTATTTGCCAAATGCAATTTTTGTTCTCTCACTTCCACACACTGCTCAACCCCCATCTCATCCACACACACCGAAATGAGAAGCAAAGAAGGGAACTAATTACCTTTGAAAAACTGACAAAACACATTAAACGTGACGTCAGATCAGCACTAACTTAGGTTGCCAAGTCAATCTATACAAGTGTGGCTTAGGAGGGATCTGATTTTGTCAAATGTGATTTGTTTTGTGGCTCGAAAGCTTTTGATTTGGGTATTATGGTCCGCTGGGCTGTGAGAAGCACTTACTGTCAGCAGGAAGTGTGGGAGCTGGTGGCACAGCATGAAGCCACTGAGCTGTGGGTTCGACCTGCTTAAAAGTGAGGGGAAGGTTTTAAGTTACTTTATATGATTAAAAGACAAATAGGAACAGACATCTTTGGCCCCGTGAGAGGAGAGGTTGGTATTTTTTTCCCCAAATACAGTTTTGCCACGATTACATTTACCATGTGTTCCTTGAAATTTTAATCCTTCTTCCACACTCAACGTATTTTTGAGATGCTTGCCTGTGTGTGTTGAGATTGTGTGTTTCTAGCATGATGATTTTGTTGCCATGGAGAATTTGATATTTTATGTCAAGACATTTTCAACTTCTGGGCTCATGATAAATGAAGAGGCTTAAAACCTCTGTCTCCCTTTGGCATAGAATCCATGCACACTTCTTTTTCCCACTTGGGCAGCACTGGTTGCGAAAAGCTAAGGACCCATGAAGGTCGTTGTAAGTTGGTTTTCAGTTTGGTGTCACTGGTCCCTCCCTGAGGAGATGTGGATTGGGAACAATTTTGGAATCAGGGTTCTCTCAATTAGCATGATATCAGCTGTCTAGGGACTTGTTCCAGATAGCTAGGTGACAATCCTGAGGATTCAATTTCACAGGCAGCACTATAATGCCTGCTTGCAAAAGACAGTGCCAGTCTCTCCTCTGGATTGATTGAGCCAGCCGTCATGTGGATCTAATCTAATCTGTTTAAAAAGATACTGAGAGGTGCAGAAATCTGTCACTGGGTTCCCTCCTCTCCCCTTGAAGTGCTCTGTCCTTCTTTTCAGCACCTTTCCTTTCTTTTGTCCTGTCCTACCCATATCAGGCATGGCAGGCATCAGGTCCAATGCTTTCCTTCGTTATCTCATATGCCCCTCACTACTCCAAGTGTAGACTTTGGGTGAGAGCATGGTCATCACCTAGGGGCTTGTTAGAGATGCAGAATCTTGGCCTCTGCCCCCAAACTTCTGCATCAGAACTTATGTTTTAGCAACTGTTACCTCGCACATTCAAATTTGAGATGCACTATTCTAGAGCACGCCTGAATCTTCTTACCTCCGTGTCTTTTTCACTCTGGATCTCAGGGGTAAGAGAGAGCTGAAGGAAATCAAAAGTTATGATGAATAAGGAGCTGTGTGAGAAATTAAAAACTTAAGCTCTATTTTTATCATTATGTCAGTACTCTAAGATAGTTGGTATTATTCACATTTTTAAAGACAAGGAAATAGACTCAGAGATGTCAAATCACTGACCTAAGGATATACAGCTAATTGTTGGTAGAACTTAGATTTGAATCTAATTCTGTCTACCCCACATTAACTCCTATCTCTATTCACGTTGATCTGAGATCTTAACCTGAGTAAAGATGTTGTTGGTTTAATAGTCATCCCTTTCCGGTAATTTTCGCATTTCAACTAGGGTTGCCAATATTTTAACCACAAAGACTGGATTTTCAGGCATCAAGGGAGAAAGAAATATACAGGCACCTGTGCTTCCTTGATGCCCCTGAAAATCATACTGTGGCCTAATATGCCTATGGGAAAAACTAACCTTGACCTAGATATTGAAACAGTGCCCTGGGCCTGTTTTCTTACTAAGACAGCTATAGATCATTGAGAGATACAGAATAGAAACCTTCTGCTACTTAATGGGAGCCTTGGGACCCCGTCTCAGATGTAGACAAATCCAATGTGATGGCCCTCACTCTATTCAGCTAGGATAAGTATAGAACAAAATGAAGTTAAGAGGGCAAGGGGAAGCCTAGGAATACTTTTGCTCACTAATAATACAATGCTTCAAAGATGCTAAACATCAAAGTAGGACAAAACAAAAGTGATAGAAAAACCCAGGTAGTTCACTGTTTACTTTTATTTTTTTTTGAAGAGCTGTATTTGTGTGTGTGTGAGGAAGAATGGCCCTGAGCTAACATCTGCTGCCAGTCTTCCTCTTTTTTTCTTCCTGAAGCCCAAGTGCACAGTTATATATCCTAGTTGTACTGTGCTTCTAGTTCTTTTCTGTGGGATGCCACCACAGCATGGCTTGATGAGCAGTTTATAGGTTTGCTCCCAGAATCCGAACTGGCAAACCCTGGGCCATGATGAGCAGTGTGTGGGTCCAGGCCTGGGATCCAAACCAGCGAACCCCGGGCCACTGAAGCCGAGCCTGTGAACTCAACCACTACGTCATAGTGCCAGCCCCCAGCTCCCTTTACTTTTTCTCCTGATAGTTGGCCACTTCCTTTTAAAGGCAAAACTGAGATTATTTCTAAGTAGCACTCTTTAAAGTGCTGACTCAGTGAATCATCAATCTGATTTCTTTAATACTTTCAAAGAGACAAGATCTTCTTTGATTTGTCAGTTCACTGCATTGAACTTAAAACATTGAAACTTAAAAATATAGTAATGGAATTAAAAGCTAGATAATTAATGACATACATTTGTCTAGAGGTTGGCTTTTGATTATTATATTTGCAATGAGGTTCACACAATGAGGAAATAAGTTGGATTCGGATACATATTGTATGATGGATCTTCTTGCTTTGTCTAACCTGGAGTAGTTAGGTAGGATCTACTCAACCCATTTACTCAGTTAAGACATTGTGGAAATGGCATTTAAAAGATGAGTTAAGGATTATTGAATCCACCATGTGGAGTGAAGATGGTAATGTATAACCAGCTCTAAGGAACCAGAAAATAGGATTTGAGATAAGCACACAGTTCATCTTTCTCCAGGATTCCAGCTTGAATACTTTATTCTTATGGTGGGCCCTTCCTTGGGGCCTCTTTTGAGTGTCTCAAATTACATTTATCTTACTTATATTCACCTGTGAAATTTATGCCTGGACTTTACTTTTCTAATCAATGTACATGTTTGATAAAAGTCCCAATTTCATGAAAGAATCCTTATCATTTGTTTTCCTAAGAACTTGCTTCTAATGACTCTCTTCCACAAAAATACCCAGAGCATCGGTTGTTATTGCTGAGATATCTTTGGGTTAGGGTAGTTTTGTGTACAAGTAAGAGAAAACTCACTAGCTTGAAAATAATTCACTAGCTTGAAAAACTATTAAACTATTAAGACCAGGCACATGGAGATTGAGAGTTGTCCATACTTCTATTTATTGAACAGTGTGGTAGTTACAAAGATGTTCCCCCTGTAATAATTTATTAAGCTAAATATTTGTTTAGTGAGATGTTTTTATATCTGTGTTTTATTGTACGTTTTTTAAAAAGGATCAGAACAATATATTACCCTACGTAAAAGGAAGTCCTCAATGAGGACAGGCTCCAGAGCTGGTGGATCAGTTAACAATGCCATCCTCAGTTTTGGTGTCATTCTGGAGCTAATAATCCTGTCCAACATCTCAGCCAGATGCAACAATGTCCTGGGAAACAAACAGACCATGGTCTCCCGTGGCTTACCTTTAAATTATCACACTGCAATTGCTCAGTACAGCAGTGTGGTGAGCATCATCCAGGAACTTGTTAGAAAATGCATATTGTCTGGACTTATCCCCAACCCCTGAACCAGAAACTCTGACAGGGGGACCTAGAAAGCCCTGTTTTTCCAAGCTCACCAAATGATTCTGATGTGCTAAAGTTTGAGAACTGCTGCTTGGAGCAGTAAAATTCTTTCAGGACGCAGACGCACCCAACCTCTCTTCTCCTGCATCGCTAGCAGATTTTCTTTCATGTCCAATTAATCATAATTTGGTCACATGTCCACTCTTAAACTCAGTCACAGTCAAGGGTGATGGAATTACCTTGGCTGACTTTAGACTAATAATTTGATATTGAGTAAAAGAATAATCAATTATGTCTCTTCTCTCTCCTCTCTTCCTTGAGCTGTGTCTCCTGCCATTTTGTTGGGTTATATTGCACATCTTCCAGTCAAAAGAGTGACTTCCTGATGGAGGTTTGAACTGATGCTAAAATTCTTTTTTGTGAACACAAGATGAAGCTTTTGGGGTAGCAATTAAGCACGCTTGTATTTAACCATTTTGTGCCTGTAGTCATGAAACCTATGAATAGATGTATATTATCTTGATACTTGATCCTTGATAAAGTAGATACTAACTATATTATCTTTACAGAAGTAGAGAAATTACTCGCCAAAAATCACAGTGTAGAAAGTGGCCCTTTCAATTCAAACACCAGACTTAGACTGGGCACTGTCTTTCAAACAAAATTGCCCCAAGAAACCAAGTTAAATGTAAAATGCTCAACTGTGCAAAAAGTATCACACTCATGAGAGGAAAGTTTTAAGTGGTAATGCCAACAATATGAGATGTGCAGTTTTAGTGACTTTCAATTCCACTTCTCCATTTTTGCTTCAAAGATCTTAGGAGAGTCATTTTTTATCTCTATATGCCTAAAACCCCAGAAGTGTCTTATCTTGCTGTTCCATCTTCTACACTGCTTTACTGATGGATAGAGCTCAATAATTATTTATCCATTAAATGAGAGATAAATAATACACTAAAAATTGCCTAGGCCTGAGCAGCACACGGGTAGAGTTAAACTGTATTGATTTACCAAATAAAAATAGCTTTTATCATTTTATAAGAGAAATTCTAGAGCAGTGCTATCCAATAGAAATTTTTGAAAAGATAGAATATTCTATAGCTGTGCTGTCTAATAACATAACCATCAACTACAAGTGGCTATTGAAATGTCACTAATGCTACTTAAGAACTGAATTTTTAATTTAAATTTAATTGAATTGAATAGCCACATGTGGCTAGTGGCTACTGCATTGAACAGTATATTTCCAGCATCTTTTCAAGTTTTATATACATGACCGTCTCACCTAGGTTTCTAAAAATGCCTAGCTGTTTTTACACATGTATGAATCAGTCCTTGGCCTGCTAGGGGCATAAATGTGAGATATCCTCCTTGGGACTGAACTCCAAATTTTCTAAGCTCCAAATGCCCTCTTGCTGATCTCCCTCACTTCTTTTGCAACTTCTCAACTGTGAAATGTGCAGCAAGATATACTTTTCTGATCCACGAGGGCCTTAATGGCTCCACTCCTCACAAGGGAAGATACATATTGTAGAATATCACAGCAAAACTCTCTGAGTAATGAGCGTCAAAATCCTTCAGAGTAATAATACAGCTCTCTCCTATAAACACAGACAGACATACATTGTTGTGTCACCAAGTATATACATTGTTGCAGAGGCTGTCAGTGAACAAATCCCTTGGACTTCACCACTTTGGTACAAAGAGAACGTCCTAGAAGCTCAGCTGAGATGGAATTTCCTGTTCAAATTATTTGTTGGGGTGTGGTCTCTGGAGACGGTTTGTCAGGAGAGGCAGGGGTGAAAGCTAGCAAGAAACATGGTCTCAACTGAAGTCTAGCTTCCTTCACATGCCAAGAGGGAGCTCTCGACCATGGTCACACAGTAAATATCAGTCACGTCTTGAGAGAATGGGATCGACCTTTTGAACCTTGTATGAGTCAGTCACTGGTTGAGATGGGGACAGGTAGCTTCCCAGGCAAAAAGACTTCTGTTTGGCCAAGGGCAGATCTCTGGAGAAGGGGACAGGCTGTTCTAGCTGTCAGCCAGCACCTGCAGTTGGAGGATGAATCCATCTGCTAAAGAAGATCAGAATGGAGCTCTGAGAACACCCCCAACAGAATGACTTCCAATCCCAATAACTACACCTTCCCTTCTCTGCCCAAGGGCTTTCTCTCTGTGCTTTAAATGCCACACTGCCCTCCAGCAGCCTTCAATCAATATCTGAAAGAGTTGGTATTTAAAAAAACAGTTTTTCTCCTGCTCTGGTGATACAACTCTAAGGTACATCCTACACTGGTGGGATTAAGCTCACCTGCAGGAATGGCTGGCTTGCTGATGCACCATGAAGTGGCTCTCCTTTCTCCCCTCTCTCATCTCCATCACCGTCACCCAGTTTCCTGAGGTGAATTTCCAAATGAACTACTTACACTCAAATCCTTGTCTTATAACTGACTTCTGGGGAACTCAAACTAAGTCACACACAGAGAGCCACTCCCCTCAGGCATTGCACTTGCGACAGCCTCAATTATGATAACTGGGTCTGATTTGGATCCAAACTCTCCCCTCCTTTACATGAATCTCCTCTTATGACCTTCTCTGTTCTTTCCTGCAAACTGGCCTCAATAGGGCCACTCCAGGTTTTCCTGAAGACTTTTTCTGTTTTGAACCCAAAAGCTGTTTGGTGAAGTTCTACTTTCTTTTCCCATGGGAGGCTCGTTAGTCCCTAAATAAATGTGTGGAGAGAAGTGCAGGAGTCCTGCCAAGGGCCAGTCTACAATGCCCAGGTCCTACTGTACCTGTCCAGTAGCAGAAGGATGATGCCCACTGTTCCAGCCAGTGGACCCCAGCTTCAGAAGCCCTTGCCTAGCCGCAGGTCCTGTTACAAATGGTTGATGACAATGCTCTGAGTGGAGGTGCAAGAAGCCCTCCTGAGTGCTACAAGTACGCTTGTGAATGTTGCTTTTACTCTTACTCATACCACGTAATGTTAAATATTTATGGGACAGTCTCTCTGCCTTACTCATTACCGTCACTAGGTAGCTTTGTCCCTGAAAAATCTTGAAACTTTGCTTACAGAGGCACCAAATATTTAATAATTAATGATGCAGCTAGTAATTCAAACTAACCTCCCAGTCATTTGTGAGATTGTGCTTGTAGATTCTTAGGGCCTTGTGTAAACCCAGAGGAAAGCACAAGTCTAGGAAAACTGCTCCCTACATGGTTTATTTTAGGGTTTTTTAAAAATGGCTAGGCTGTGTGCTTAAAACAGATCCGATGTGAAAATGCTATATGTCTGTAACTATTTTAGCTCCTATTGGTCTTGTACTAAATGGACTTTCTTTTTCTGAATGATAGTTGTGAAAAATCAGTTAGCAGAGACCTGTATATAATCCATTTTGTGCCCATTTCCAGTGTGTGACATCAATCAATTCTCATTTCCCTTTCTGAGTTATAAGTGGAAACCGAGGGATTTCTGCATTTTCCACCAGTTACTCTGTTTCATGCTGAGAGCCTTCTCCAGTGTGTGAAGTTAGGAATCAGCATCCTGCTGTAGAGGGCTGAGCAGGGAACTGAGCGCGAGTCAGGGTACCTGAGTCTCTTGTCTTACTTTAAATCTTGATAGAATTCCCCGTAAGAGTCATTTCCTGCTGGCTTAAGACATTGGTTCAAACCTCAGGCAGGGACTAGAAATCAGAAGAACTGGGCTGGAGCACAGTGTCTCACCATATAACCTGGATAAGCCAGTTGGCCCTTTGAGGATGCTTTATTCTCTAGAAAATGGAAATTAAAAATACTATGCTGATTGCTATGAGAATCAAGTGAGATACTGAAAAAAAAAGTGAAGTGTGAGTTATGTTTCTAATGAGAATTTCTACTAAGAATAAGAAGGAGGAACAGGACAAGAGTGCTGTGTCCATGCTGTTGAGAGGCAGTGTAGCTGAGTGGTTAAGAGCTTGGGTGCCAGGTCCCAGTTTTCTGGGTTTGAATCCTCTGTTCTGCCACTTATTAGATGTGTAAGCTTGGAAAAGCTGCCTAATCATTCTGGCTTCAGTTTCCCCATCTGTAAAATGGGGATAATAATAATACCTATCATGCAGAACTGCTGTGATGATGAATGACTTTACGTCTGCCAAGTGCTTAGGGCAGAGCCAAGCACTTGCTCAGTGCTACACAACTGTTAGCTAATATTGTTTCTGAACGAACACTCTAACAGGAATGTGTCGACTGAGGCAATGAGAAGAAGCAAAAGGCCTATCTAGGAGTGGAAAGAACTGCCCAAGTGAGGGCAAAGATGGATATTTCTGAATTCACAAATTTTCAGAATATGCATCTGTGGTTGGGTGTGGGATATTTGGGATCCAATTGGAGAAAGATGTCCATCTTTAGATTCAGAAGCAATTCCATGTTGTTACTTTTTTTGTTATAACAAATAGCATGTTGAATTTCACTTAATTTGGACCATTAAATAGATAAATAATGCAAATCTTATGAGTGAAATATTAGGACTGGAATCTTAGAAACCATCTCATCCAGTGTTTCTCAAACCACTCAGCATGTCACCATCACCATTCTGAAAACACACATTCCCTGGGGCTAGCCACGTGGCCAAGTGGTTAGGTTCACACTCTCCACTGCAGGCGGCCCAGTGTTTCCTTGGTTCGAATCCTGGGTGTGGACGTGGCACTGCTCATCGAACCACACTGAGGCAGCGTCCCTCATGCCACAACTAGAGGGACCCACAATGAAGAAGATACAACTATGTACTGGGGGCCTTTGGGGAGAAAAAGGAAAAAAATAAAATCTTAAAAAAAAAACAAAAACAACACACACATTCCCTGATTAGGCCCCTGGATAAGCTATGAAGGAGTAGGCCGAGGAATTTGTGTTTGTCTTCTTCACAAGCTCTCAAGGTGTTTATGATGATGGAGCACATTGAGAATCTCTCATCTAATCCAAGCTCAGGAGCAGTACTTGAACCAGGTCTCTTGGCTTTTAGTCCAGCATCTCCTTATTCCATCTTTTCCCCAAAAGTCAAATAAAACAGTCTGTAGAATATTAGGCTTATTGTGTGCTAAGAATAAACTAAGATATAGCCTCCAAATCATTTTGGATCCCATGTTTGAAAAACTAATGAAAAATTCTAGATGCTAGGAAAATCTAAGATAAGATTTTTTTTCCTTTAAATTTCCATTAAATTACTTTAAATTTAAATTTAAATTTAAAATCCAGGATTTATGAGAATCGCAGTTAATAATCACTGATACTACATTGACAATTACAGATGGCACTGCCTTAGTTAACACCTTCCACTTGCCAAATACAGGTATCTGTGTGTGTTACACCCCCAATTTAGAGAATAATTCAGAAATAGAAAGCTAGTGTGGGCATGGTGTGTCTTCAGGGCAACTGCAAATAGTATCTTCAGGCTATTCTCATCATTTGCGAAAACACATTTATTGTTTGGTGGAAGGAACAAAATGTTTGCCATAGCAACCATGGCAATCCCGGGTGCCTTGCCTATTAGCTGTAATGCAGGGAGCATCTTCAGCAGCAGGGAAAGAGTCCTTGGCAATTATCACCCAGATAGTGTCCCTCCATTTTAAGAGCTTAGGCTGAGGCTCCTGGATTTGGAAAATTCTTAACTTGATGCGTTAATGAATGCTAACATTAACAATTCTATCCTGATTAATTTCAGGGAGATTAATAAACTAAGCTTTTTACTGTCGATAAAAGGGAGATGTGGTTTTTTTTAAGATAAATTTGAAGAAATCTTTTTAGCATTAATTCTCCCTCTTTTCTCATTTTGGTTTAGTTTGAGTTGCTTTTTGGTCATTCTTTTGTGATTTCGTTCTTTGCAAGATGGTAGGGGAAATTCCTTGTCAGTTTCTTTCTTTCTTCCATCCTCAACATAAATTCTTATTATATCTGAATATGATAAGAATTATTAGAATAAATCAAAGAAAAATTCTAAAGCATGACTAGGAAGTCTAATTGGGCACTATTGGGGATAAAAAAGGGTTTACGGATTTTAATTTAAAAAATAGTGATGTTCACACAAAAAGTCACAAGTTCTACCTTATATCACCAGCTCAAATTGCTACATATATATTATTTATGCAATAAAACACATAAGTATGAATACTGAGATTTTCAGTTTATAGAAGAAAGACATGCTGCTGATAATAGAAAATACATTACATGCCAAAAGCGTAAAAGGATAAAATCACTCATACTTCCACCACTCAAAAGAAACCATCATACAAATTTCTTTTCTATCACGTTTTAAAGTTTTTGAGATCATAGACTTTATACAAGTTTGCTTTTTCACTTAAGAAGAAAGAGGCCTCATGAAATGGACAGCAGGATAAATTGGGTGGAAAGAAAGAATGGGTTCAGAATAATTTTAGATTTCTTGGAGATGTAAAATCTCCTTCTTCTTGAGCCTTCCTGTTAGTTTTGAGAAATTAGGAGACAGTGGAATGGATTGGGAATTATGGACATTTTGGTGAAGACAGAGTTAATTGACAAAAATTTACTTCTGGAGCTGGCATTTCAGAATCTCTGCTCAAATGCCTCCTCCCAGGGCCTTTCCTCCTTACTGATTTTCTGGGTTTTTAGAAACGTTCTTTTCTGTTACATAATAGTCTCAAATAGCTATGCCTGAATCCTGAGTGCCAGGTGTTCTAAACATGCTGAATCTCAGTGTTCTCAACTATAATTTGAGAATTCTGCTATTTACTTCACAGGATATTGTATCTGCATTAGAGTAGGTTAAACTGTGGTATCAAATAGATTGCAATGTACAGAGGCTTAAACCCAATAGGTGTTTAGTTGTTGTTCATACTACAGCTTGGGGCGGGTATTCAAGTTAGCAGATGCTTTCTTCCACATGATGATGCAGTGATCGAGGATCTTTCAATATTATGGTTCTGGCATCATCTAGGGTCTTTTTGTCAACTACAGCCATCAGTAGAGGAAGGGGAAAGCAAGCGGAGAAGAGACATGATGGCCTGCAAGTGGCGTATCTTTTTCCCATTGACATTTTTATTGGAGCAAACTTGTCCATATGGCCATAACTACAATAGTGTGGAGAGCTGAAAAATGCAGCTAAGATAGGCACCCACTACAGTCCTATTGCTACAGAAGGAAGAGAGAATGTTAGTGAATATCAGCAGTATCGGCCACTATATTCATGTCTTGCAAAACACTTAATAAAATACATTCCACAGCAGGTGCTGAGCACGTTCCTTCTCTTCCTTCCCCTGCATTTGAATATTCTCAGGGGAGTGAAACAAACCTTCTAAAATAAAAGCTATTAAGGATTAGCTATTTACTGGGAGAAAACCAACAGATAACTCGTGAGATGTGCTTTATGGCCAGAGTAGGATCTACCTTGTGTCCTCTATTTCCTGTGTCTGCATGTCCAGTACCCTGTGAGATGAGAGGCTATCTCTGCAGTTGAGGGCTGGGGCTCAGAAATGTTCTCAGTTACCAAGGAAAGCTCCAATTGACTCCTCCTGAAATGGTGGGAACGTAGACTGGAACATCACTAAAAATATTTTTAATGATATGGGTCGAAATAAAAAGAAATGTATTGATTAATTCCTCTAAATTAAAAATTCAATTAACTCTCTAAGCTGATGCCCTGAGCAAGATCCTTAACAAAGGGGTTGCTTTCATTCCGTCCCCACCTGTGGTGTAGGACAGTGTGCAACAGCTCCCACTCATGACTCAGAAGATGTGTAAACTCTAGAGTCAGTAAAAACGAATACTGACTTCTTTATTCTTATGAAAAATGAAAGCAGAAAACTTAGCTCACAAGTCTCCTAACTAAGCAAGAACTAACATTGATCTTCTGCAAATTTCCACGGTGTCAAATAATGCCCAAAGGCTTTTGTTGCACATTGAATGCCCCTCTCCTGCCTGTCGAGTCTACCAAATCACATGCAGATCTAGAATGCAGCACACTCTCTCATGCCTGTCTGAGATTTTGCCTATCTCACTGCTGGTTGATCTCTATCCCACTTTTTCACTACCCAACCTTGTTTGCTGGGGAAATGACTGTACTTGCTTCAGGTTTCAGCTCCCCTGTCACTGTCTTTAAAAGGTCTTTCTGATCCTCTGTGCTCCTATTGTACCTTGTGCTTACCTCTCATAAGGCTTCCTTTCACATCACATTACACATTTTTCTTTGCATGTCTCTCATTCTTCAGCACCCAGCATGCTCCCAGTGCTCAGTGAACATCTGTTGAATGAATGAATGCTAACCTCTCAAAGGCATAGTCAGTGATCTTTCATCTTTGTATCCACAGCACAATGTCTGGCCCATGGTAGTTCATAGTTTGTATTTGGAGAGAGATCAGGAGCAGAGCAGGAGGAATGAAAGAAGGAAGAAAAGAAAAAGAAGCGAGGAAGGAGGTATCAGACAGGCAGAGGATATAAGGTGTGTTAAAGGTTGAGGTTGTAAGAAAATAAAAAACAAAACAAATTCCAGTAGGAATCCATAAGGCGGAAACTGTAATGTTTGGGGAAACAGAGGAAGAATCATGGAGGAAACAGCATTTGAGATGAACCTTAGCCCATGAAAGGGAATTAGATGGAGGAAGAGAATGGAAATTGGGCCAAGAAAGTACCAGGGGTTTAAGACCAGAGGCAGGGCATATTTGGGGGTAAAGGCATCTTAGTTGAACACTGTTTCATTTCTCTTTGAGAGTTGAAAGTTGAGGCTATGTGAGATGTTCCTACAACTCTCTCTCTTTCTGATCCTCTTCCAGGAACTGGCGGTTGGTCCCCAGCAGATTCCAATGCTCAGCAGTGGCTCCAGATGGACCTGGGAAACAGAGTGGAGATTACAGCAGTGGCCACGCAGGGAAGATACGGAAGCTCTGACTGGGTGACGAGTTACAGCCTGATGTTTAGTGACACAGGACGCAACTGGAAACAGTACAAGCAAGAAGACAGCATCTGGGTAGGACATCTTTTCTCTTCAGATGAATAAAACTGAGATGTGATCATGGTAACCAGGGAACGTTTCTGTCATTTTCCTATACCCAGATTGCTGGTAGTTCAATAACTGCTGAGTGCCCATTCAGAAATAATTAGAGCGTATATAAGTCTTACTCCAGCACGGCTCCAGTTCCTGGGGAAATTAGGGTGTCTGTTGCAAAAAGTTTAGTTTTCCTCCTTTTCTGGTAACTTGGGTAATTCACTGACTAGGCCTCAGGTCCTTCATCTATAAAAACAGAAACAAACCACAGAGTGTGATTGTTAATGAGAATGTGTTAACTGAGTATGTATTTATTTACTTACTTATTTGTTTATTATATACCAGGTGCTTTACATATCTTGTAATGACTCAACTAGCTCAGTTATGTAACTTGACCAAAGTTGCCCAATTTGTGAGTCGTGGCATGGGAATCTGTGGTCTGGTCTGACTTTAAAGTCACTGTGCTTAACAGCTTCTATCTCAGGTTTGAAAACAAAAGTGATAAAACAAATATAAAATTTAGAATTATTCTGTAATTATAAGCAAACTTCAGCTTGGAAGTGAAGGACAGTTTGCTCCAAGTTGTAATACAGAACTTCCCTTCCCCACCCCTGGGCCCAGTTCTCAACCTCCCAGTGTCAGAGGAAACCTGTGTCCGACTGTGAGGTGAGGAAAGGGAGGAGGAGACAGACAGCAAGAGGCACCCGGTGGAGCCTTCAGAAGCTCAGGCACCAAATAAAGTAATCTGTTAGTTTATGTCACTTCTAGTTTAGGGAAAAACATCATCAAATATTTATTTTTTTCTAAATGTCCATAAAATGTGAAGATTTGGCAATCAACAGCATAATCTTCCCTTCTCATAATCTCCCTAGTCGTTTTCCCTCTTAAATCAAGACAGTATGGTTTCAAATTGTTGTTTGCACATGCCTTTTTCTGTGTTGGTCTCACTTCGTTGGAAAAAAAAATTCTATTTTATATTCATTGTTATTTGCCAATTGCCTACCCATCACTGTTTCTAAATGAAAACAATAGTAAATTGAGGATTAAGATTAGTTATGGCAGACTGAATCTTGGGAATATTATTATTGTCATTTTATTCTGGGTTGCTTGTAATATTAGGTTGTAATATTCATGGAGAGCATGGATTTTCTTCTTAAAAATAGTGTTTTGGGAACTATTCTATTTTTTCCAAATTTTGAAGACTCCATAAATTTTCACAGGTTTTTGTTTTGTTTTGTTTTGTTTGAAATGAGAAATAAGACCACCTTCATTTTGAGGAAAAATTTTAAGGTTTTATGTTGACTTTAGGGAGACAAATAGATGTGGGATTATTTATTTTCTTTGGCATTTTCAATCAGAACTGTTGTTTTTCAGATTGAATTGAAGTTTTGAGTTATTTTATCTAAATTTTTTTTAAAAGCCATAGCTTCATTTTCTTTAGAACTAAATGCCCTCTTTCCAGCCTACCCTCTGGATCAGGATGTATTTCAAGGACTGACAATTTCTTTGGCATAAGTGAATAGAGACATAAGGCCTATTTCACTTCCTTGCCTCTTTTGGTTTACCTGTCTCTCCAAATAACTCCAAGCTGCTTAAAGGCAGAAGCCTGTCTTACAGGTTCTTGTAGCCTCCATGCCCGTTACTGCCGGACACATGGCAGGAACTAATTTTTGAATGGTTATTAAAAGAACTACAGAATTACTCAGGCTTCCAGAATGGGAGGGGAGGAGAATATCCCGTCCCTTACTCACCTTCAAAATACCTTTGTGTTTCTGGAGAGATAAAAGATGCTGGGTGGGCAGAGGAGGAAAGCAGGGGACCAGGTGCACAGCAAGGAGGGATAAGCTCTGGCTCCCCCAAATAGACTTAGCATTCCTGCGGTGCACTTGGGAGAGGCGGCAGCTTCAGGATCCTCCTGTCAGCTGCAAACTGGCTGGAGAAAAGACTTGTGGAGAGAGCATCACAACTTCCAGTTTAAAGAGTAAAATGCAGTGATATTGGGCGAGAACACCATAATAAGTCACGCATATAACAAGGCTCATATTTGGAAAACTGTGTGTCCACTTGTACCTATGTTGTGGAAACTAACAGCTACTGAACACCAATTACACATCACATTTGTAAGCAAATGTAATTCCAGATATATAAAAAAGCATTATTCTCTCAACTCTAGAGATATAATATGAACATCTCCCTGAATGAGAGGCATGAGGCTCACAGATACCTATCCCAAGCTCATGTAATCAGACACTGGTAGTGCCAGAATAAAAAATTAGGATTTATTCCTAAATATACTTGATTGCAAAGCTGTACATTCTATTTCTCCTTTACTATACTTGATATTTTTTTATTCTTACAAAATTGATTTACTTTTCTCACCTTAAATGTAAATTTTGTCAGAGTCAGTCTGTAAGAATAATATTAACCCCTATTGTTTAATTCATATATTGCTAAAGTATGAAAACGAGAAAGCACCAATAATATCTAGCTGTATTTCTATATGTTGTAAGTAGTGCTCAAACTCTCTGAAACTGGCTAGGCCTTCAAGAACACCCATCAAACTCAGAGTCAGAGTATTTTCCCAAACACTTCATGGACATATATGAAATCTGACTTGTGGCCAATATTCATTGGTACTTTCACCAGATTATCCTGTTGAATAAATAGATTATCTTGAGAGTTTCTCTTTTTCGTTTTTATTTTAAATTTAAAATTCGAAGTAAAACTACGGATTCACCAGAGTTAAGTCTGGTAAACAAGATGAGAGCAATAGCCAAACAAGAGGTTTTTATAAAACTGTCTAAATTGTTCTAACTTTTCAGAAAAAGTCAATACTCAAAAACATCAAGTATTGACTTATTTAAGTGTGATGTATCAAGGAAGTAGAGAATCTCTTGAATGAGACTTTCATATGGTCTTTTGACGATCTTCAATTTTTAGATAATAAGGAGTTTATATACTTTTTAAAGTTGATGTACCGAACATTACAACTACAGTGCGTGTCATGGATGGGATATCAATTTACTAGTACTCAAGAGATTTATTTTATATTACAAAGTTCGCTTCAGAACAAGAATCTTGAAAATGAACTTGTCCAATGTACAGTAGCAAATATTCTTGCCCTAAAAATCTAATTTGTAAAGTTTCTGATCTGGCACTGAATGGAATGTTCACGAATGAGGCCACCAGGCAGTCGCTTAGCAATGCATCATGATTTATGAACAAGCCAGAGTCCCCCACTTCACTAAATAATCAGATATGAAAGTGTCTCAGGGACAAACTTAGCAACAATTGTAGAATCTTAGCAGATCCAAAATTTCTTCCTGGTTGATTTGTAGACATGCCTGAAGAATACACATACGAAGATTCTCTCTTTGAGCGGCAACATTAGCCACTGTTCGGTAAAGTGGATAAATTTATTTGGAACAAAAGAATCTCTAATTCTCTAATTGAATCCACCCAGATCAGTGTCCTGTTACCAGTCCTTGTGAAAAATATGCCAGGAAAAACACTTACTGTCCCCATAATATCCGTGAGTTACCTTGTCAGTCCTGAGTCCCGTGTGTGTCTTTAAATCCTTCTTGAATACATCCACGTTTCGTATATACAATGACGGGTAAATGTTTGAAAAATGCATTCCTCTCTATGTGCATTGGCACTTTCCTTCATTTTCTGATATTTATCACTTTGAATATCAAAGAAAGCCAATTGTGCTTGTGTTTTAATATATGGTGTCCTTTTTTAAAATCACCTTAACCACATTACTCCTGATCTTGTCCAGGTCAGTCTGGATCCTTTTCCTTTTCTCATATCAGACTGGAGTACCTCTATATTTTCAATCTCTTATAAAATTTCATGAAAAGTTTCAGTTTTCTTTCTTGTGAGCTTTTTTATTTTTCCCCCATCTTTCTGGCAGAATCAACTATGCCAAGTATATTGGGTATAGACACAAGAATCTGGTATAAGGATTCAAAAATATTATCTATCTTATTTCCAATATCCTCCCTAAAGTCAGGTTTCATAGTCATTTTGGCTACAATGGCATATTTGTGTAATGTTACCAGTCAATGAATTCTCAGGTATTTATTAAGTTCTTATTATGACCAGGCAAGAAGCAACTACAAGGATTTTCAACCCATAAAATGGGCTCTACTAGTAGATGTTAAAAGTGTGCTTCACTCACTTCCGAGTTAATTTCCACTGTTATAGCCCCCAAATTCTATCACCCTTCACTATGTTTCTTGGATGTGAAAGATGATATATATCATAATTCCCTTACGCTTTTATATCCTGGAACTTCACCACAAGAAACCCACAGTGTGCAAAGACAAAGTGGAGTCTTCCCTAAGTCCCCAAAGTCGTTTTATACCTGATCTACAGATCTCCATTCTCAATCAAGTTTAGTTTTTAAGTCTTTATTGAGGCATATTGGATAAAATATTTGCCTTTCCTGCCCACTTTTACACTTGTATGAAAGCATTCCTACAAACTCTTTCTGTAATCCAACTCCAAGCGTTTCCTACTTAGAGACTTTAATGTCACCTAAAAACTGATGATTTTTGCACTGCCCCTTCTGCATTTTATTTACAAAGATAACAGAAAATGAGAACAGGAAGCAACCTGTAAGAATACTGAATATTTCAATTTCTTTCTCCTAATAATATGCCTTTACTTGTTAAATTCAATCCTCATATTATCAAGGATGAAGCCATATCCATCTTTGTAGGATAACTTATTTTACTTGTCTTTTACAAAGAAATCTAATGAGACCCTCTTGGGTACTGGGTTTAGACAGGTATCTGTTCTTGGTGGATTCCGCAGTATTGGTGAAGATATTAGTGGTCTGCTTTACCTACATCTCACTCACCTCTTCCAAATCTCCATTTCATTAGTCATTCACAATCAGCCTGTGCTTGATGTAGGTCATATATGCCATGATGGTACCATTCTAATCATTCCTTATGTCATAACATAGGCAGGCTCATTCATGAGGAATGCAAGGACCACGGTGATATGGACTGCTAGCAAAAAAAAAAAAAAGAAGCTTAAAAAGCTGAGGCCAGGATTAGAATGAGGAATTTTGCAAGGCTGGCACTTACAAATAAAATGATAGCAGTTCGGAATACAGCATCCAAAGGGTTGTAGAGAATTTGGTTGATTCCTCTGGTGTCTATATCCCAGAATGCCCAACGAAATGGATCAGAGACTCTTTATCTGGCACTCAGTATGAGTAGCACTCTGCTAAGACTACTAAAGGTGTTGCTTAATATCTTCTAAATAATCCTAATCAGTTGTTTCTATTTTATGGAAGAAGAAATTGACATTTAGGAAGACCAAAGAGCCTGACCCATATCACACAAGTAGTAAAGTGATGGGCCAAGATACAAACCCAGCTGTATCTGTCCATAAAGACTAAGCACATAAATCACTAGATAATACCTGAGGCGGTGCTTGATGGCATGAGAATTAAGACCCAATATTCTCAGACAAAGGCCCAGTGTAATCCAGACTGGGATTCAGGAAACATTCTGATCCAGTGGGGAAGTAGCCTGCTAAGTTAAACCTAAACGGAAATTCAAGTCCCATCTGGGCTAAACCAGTAGAGTGAGCCTCATGGGAAGACTTGGTGGGCATGGAGATACCCAGAATGTATTCCTAACAAGTTATATCCTTGTCAACTAGCTTCAGACTCTTCCTACCGGTGACTCTGAAGTTAGTGATGTGCTCACAATTCTTTCAGAAATAAATTAGAACCAGCTATCTGGCGCAGGTCTTCTTTGATGATTCTGTAAAACAGATCATCAGGACTAGAGTTGGGAGAGACTGATACAGATAAAATCAAAAATCTATCTCCCTCCAGTGTTTACACATTGAACCCCAGTTGTTTGCTTATGTAACATGGACATAAATATATCTACCTCCTCTACTACGGGATGGTCTTTCAAATGTTTTAACAACAACTAGAGATGTTGATCCCTTTCCTTCATTGACACAATTTCCATACTGCCGGTCAGGCTGCTTTCTGATAGTCCAGTGTCTCCACATACTCAGCTGTTCTTCATCTGGCTGATTCAAGCCTTCTCACTAACCTCTCACTCCCTTATGAATATACTGCATTTTATTAATATTCAGGTTACAGTTTTCTCTTATAAAAATCATGTTGCCTCTTCCCAAATATATCAGCCATGTAGTCCTTTATGATAGAATCCTTTGACCTATACAATATGATGGTCTGCGATTTCCTATAGCTTTCTGGAGTCTGTCTTATTATGAAGGGCTTGCATATGTTACCCAGCACTTTTCTCAAGCAGAGGTCAATTGAAACAATGGATTATACATTTAGGCCATCAGTTCCCCAATTTCATCCTTGAATGACTACCAAACTCTCTGAGACATGCTCTCTGGTATTCATGATTCATACACATTTATTCAGCCAATTTGGCCTAGAACATCCTGAGTATTGATCACTGTTTGATGTAGTATTTTAAGCCTACCAATTTCAGAAAACAATTTGAGGGCGAGAATCTCATTACCATCAACATATATCTTTTAAACTCTCATTATACACCAAATACTATGCTAGGTGTTGGGCATAAAAAGGGGCTTTAAGATGTGGCTAATCCCTTCCATGAATGTGCAGAACCATTAAGGAGACAAATAATGACACTTCAACGCAGCATAGGAGCATAATTGTCACTGAAGGCAGTTCAGGTGCATGAAACTGCGGAGAAGGTACGCTTGGGAATATACAAGTGGGAGGGACTTAGATGAGTCAAAAGGGCAGAGACCATGTTTAAGTTACTTTGGCTTCCCACCAACTACAAAGTGCTGTGTGCCTAATAAAAACTCAATAAATGTAAGATGTTAGGGAGAGAAAATGGTAAGAAGGAAGAAGTGGTCACAGCAGGAAAAATGCTATAAGCAAAATCTTAAAGGAAGATATATAAGATGTATCTGAGACGCACAGAAGTAATAAATTTAGATACAGGATTTCCCTGTTCAGTTATACAAGATAAATCAGGAGAGTGAGGCTGGCTAGAGATTGTAGACTGGTAGCCCCCACATATTTTCTTTAACTGAAGACCAGAGCAAGTATCATTATGTGTTAATCACTTTCTTTGGACAATCTTTTGTTAAATAACAAAGACTATGTGTAAGAGAATACTATCACATATATTTCAAGATTTTGTTAACAGTTTTCTCCTTTGTGTCCTCTCACACACATACACATATAAGGTTTTAATAGAGATATTCATGTCATAGTTGGACATTTTAAAAACTCAATTAACAACTTGGCATGTTCAGAATCTTGCCCCTGATTTAATGGAGACTACCAATGCAAAAGCAAGCTATCACCATGTACCAGACCAACAGAAACAAGATGCGAAGGAAAATTCAGAAGCTTTTGATTAGAGTCAGATTCCAGTTGCACCCTTGGCTGCTTGTATGACCTGGAAAATGTCACTTAACCTCATTGTAGTGATCATTCTCCCCATCCACAGCAGGCAAATATCTGGAAAATTACACGCCCTTTGCATTCATTCCTCCACACTTTCCTGCTCAGACCTGTTGGTTATGGGCTGCCTTGTGGGTTAGAATGGGAAACACCTGGAGATAAAGCCTGAGTTTCACTGTGGATCCAGCTTGGAACAAACACCTATAGGCCCTTAAAACCTAGTCTTTCCCTTGAATCATCCCCGTGGTGCTGTCTTAAGCCCTTTTGCTGACCTTAGATTTTCTTATCTCTAGATGGGGTTCTGTAGAAAAGGGGAACAAGTAGCCAATCAGCATTGTGGAAGCAACAGACGGCCTTTACCCCAGAACCAGCAGGCTTCCCTTCAGCCCTCTGGCTCCACACTTAGCCCTTGAAAGTTCCTCACTGATGCCCATCTGTTTTCCCTTCTAAATGCTAGAATTTGCTGAGATGTTTCAGAGAACTTCCCAGCATGACGTCTAGCCTCTTTAAGGAGTAAATACTTTCACACATTTACACATGTGGCAACATGTAGTCCTCAAGATTAATATTCATATGGACACTTTCTAGGGGAGAGCAGATGTTTTCAGTCTCCTACAAACTGGTTGCATTTGTAATAGGATAAGATCCAGCAGCTGATATCAAAGTAAGGAGGATGATCCACTTAAAATTAATTCTTCTAAATCTACTGCTGTTAAATTAGTCTTATTGTTAAAGTACTTAGTGGTCCACAGGAAAATTGCATTATAATTGTATTTCCAATGTGTATAAACCAGTTAGGTTTTAGAGATACCCACCTCAGATTAGGAAAAATTGGAGTTAATATCTCAACTTTAACACATATCAAAGCATTAGATTTTTTAATGTAAATTTATTGAATTATATTAGCTAGATATAATGACTGAGAGGGAGAAACTTATTAACTACCCTTAATTCATTTAGTCTTTAACTGTCATTTTTTTTCTTTTTTTAAAATATAGATTATCTCAGGCTTTGAAGTCTTACAGGTGGAGATTCTGTGACTTTGATCAATGACTAAAACCCTGAGCGGCTCAGTTTTCTCCTTTGTAAAGTGGGCACAATGAGTGTACTTACCTCATGTGGTCTGTAAGGGAGAGATTCTCAAATACGAATGTGTATGAAAATGTCCCATGGGGCCCCTTAGCATGGATTGCTGGGCCCCGCTGCAGAGCTCTGAGACAGTAGGTCTGGGGTGGGCCTGAGAATTTGCATTCTAGCAATTATAACAAAATCCTAGGTGTTGCTGGTGCTGCTGGTGGGGGACCTCACTTTGAGAACCACTGTGTAAACTATAAATGGGTTAATATGCGTAAGCATTACACAGTGGCAAGTAAATAAGGGTTTTAATTGCTATCACTATTAAAGGTAGGTGCATGTGGTACACCTGCTGAAGACACCCAGAGGACACCAGCTTTCAGTTTTCTTTCTTTTGAGCTTTGTATACAAAATGGAAAGCAATCTTAAGGTCAGCTTTTTTTTTTTTTTAAATAAACTAAATGCTCAGTGGAGAAAGAAAGATCTCCTTGTGGTTACAGGCAAAGATTGTTACCCACTCAGGCTCTTTAAAGACAATTAGCTGGGAGTCCCGCTAGCAGACAGAAGAGTAGGGGGAGAGCCTAGGGAGTCACTGACGCCTAAGAGAAGGGTTCCAGGCCAAAGTCTGAAGCTCTGGGTATCTGGGTTGCTCTAGCCAGATGGAAATATTCCAGGCCTGGCAGGGACCTCAAGGAGGGGCAGAGTCTCTCAAGTGCTTAAAACTAAAGCCCAAAGGAAAGCAGCCTTCATTAAGTTTACTGTTACAGTGATAGCAGTTGATAATAAGGAGAAAAGCATGATATAGCAACAGGTTTCTCTCCTTGTTAGTATGGTTTTCAGTTTTGTTTGCCTTAATGTAATAAAAAGAGAGGGCAGAAGCAAAATAAGAGTGTGAGCAGGAGTTGACCTTAAGTTTCAAATCTCTGACCAATTGCAACTGTTCACGCGGGAACACATCCTTCCCACTGCCCTGTGACTCAGTGGTTCCACTGCTGCTGTGGTGGCTATCGAGAAAGAGGAGCCGAATGATATCTCAAAATTTGTCTAGATTCTAGCCTTGAAAATAATTCTCTAATTTAGTGACTCAAGAATTTTTTGCTAATTAATCACAATCCCACAAAAAAGGGAGGAATATTTTTTGTTTTGTTTTTAAGTGTTGGAAGTAGAAAGAGGGAATCATAAAAATCAAGCTGAAATTATCTTGACCTGAATGTCGTAGGTGCTTTGCTGTGTGGGAAGGGAGATGGACTTGCAAAAAATCTCTACCAGAGACAGGGACCCAACATCCTGTCTTACCTGATTGTAACTTAGGATATCAAGCATCTGTTCTGCACATTCTGCATGCAGTAAATTAAGGAGACTTCAAGAGTAGAATGTAGATATCCCAGTCAGAGGGAAGATAAATGCATGGAAGGTACACAATAAAGGGTATGCACAGATGGGCATATAGATGAGAGCATGATGTTTCTGATCTGTCAGTAGAATAAGTGCTATGAATTTTCTTCCAGTAACTAGTTTGATCTTGCAATGGTTCATCCACGATGTTGTCCTCTCTGTTCTCATTTATGACACACTGCAATAATGGAGGGCCAGAGTCTAATTAATAGACTGTGAAATAAAAGAGAAGGAACCATGAGATAAGGACCAAGCAGAGAAGTGGGAACAAGTTAGTGCTATGTTCTTGACAACTCAGCTGCCTGACTGTGTGTGGTAACCTCTGTGAATCTGAAGGAATCTGAGTGTAGGTGAGAGAAAGGAGAGCACTGTGTCAAGAGGAGAGGTCCGTGATACACAGCCACATTTACTCTGAGGAGGTGGATCCTTTCTGCCTTAGGTTTCTATGTCTGGGCCTCCCTCCAGCCTTCCCCACCCAGTGCACATTTCTGTGACATGTTATGTTGTGTTTCAGACATTGCGTTTGTGTGAGTGTTATAAGTATGTGAGAATTTAAGAATGCAGGTGTGTGCACAGAGGCAGCAAAAAGTCATACCCTTAAAGGAGCATCCTAAGCCACCTGAATAGACAGACAATTTGACGGAAGGTCCTGTGCTTGCTTGCAAGCTCTGGTTGGAGGCCAGTCCCTTAGTCCCTGTTCCATCAAGCCACTCATATCCAGAAATACCGTAGCTGCTATTGCTGCTATATGTGGTATACGCAAATGTACTTCAGGTGAGTCACAGGTGATGACCAAGGCCCCTGCCCAGCTGAGTCGAGGTCATCTTCTCTCTGAACATTTCTGGGAGAGGCAGCTGCTCAGGATGCCCTGAGCCCTGTTTCTTCCTCTTTGGTGGGAATTATAATCTGTTACAAATGATTCCTCTAAACACACTTCCTTCATTCCACATTGTGTGTTGGGCTTCTCTTTTTGATATAGATTTGTCACTTAATGAATAATTTCTGAAACAATTAAATGACAACTCAATAAATGCCTTTTGTAATAATAATAATGTCATAAAAATAAATGTCAATTTTGTGTAGTGAGAAGCCAAATATTCATGTAAGAAAATGTACTCTTTCTTATAACATTGTGGAGAGGTTTTAAAAATAACTGCACAATTACAAAAACTTTTTGAGGCATTTAAGTTTGCAAAATCAGTAAGAACACATTGTAAACCATTTTTTCTGGAAACTTGGAGGTTTACAGATGATCTTTTTTTTTTTAAAGATTTTATTTTTTTCCTTTTTCTCCCCAAAGCCCCCAGGTACATAGTTGTATATTCTTCGTTGTGGGTCCTTCTAGTTGTGGCATGTGGGACGCTGCCTCAGCGTGGTTTGATGAGCAGTGCCATGTCCACAGCCAGGATTCGAACCAATGAAACACTGGGCCGCCTGCAGCGGAGTGTGCGAACTTAACCACTCGGCCACAGGGCCAGCCCCACAGATGATCTTTTTTAAATGTGGAGATGTGAATGAAATCTCTGTTTTTAGAATGTGATCTTATTATTTAAGCTAGAATTGATAAATTACTTTGACATATACATATATATGTACACACATGCGTAGATATTTACATTTAAAGACATGTGTATATATGTATAGATTTAAAGATATATAAACATTCATCTTGAAATAAATTCAAATAAAGATACATGGAGCATATGTGTGCCTATATGTGCGTATATTTAAAGATGCACTCATGCATCTTTAAATCTTAGCAGGGTTCATCTTGATTTCTCCTCAGTTACAAGTTCTGATTTTTAATGCTTTTATCTTTCTGACAGTTTTTAGAGTGTTTGAAAGAGTTTTGCTCCATTTATTTTGCATTAAAATCTTGATATTGAAATTAAATATAACTATAGTAATAAATGAATTATACCAAGTTATGGTAAGGTTTTGTTACTAATTGCCAAAGTCTTGCTGAAATGCAGAAAACAGAGAAGATGTTGTTCCTTAATGATGCAATGACCAAGCTGGACTCTGACAGTCTGTAACAGAGGCTACCTTTGAATGAGAGGCACCATTTGATGGGATTGCAGGGTTTGTATGTTTTGTCTGAATCTACCTTTTGAGCATGTTAGAAACAATGGTACCAGCAACACATACTGAGTGTCTACCATGAGCCACCTTTGTGCCTGCTACTTTTATAAACCCTGCAAAGGAGAGTTTATCTCCACTTAAAGATGAGACAATAGGACTCATGAAGTTAATCAAGAACCCAGCTCCATGTGAGTAGCAGGGCTGGGATTTGCTAAGGACCCATCTGAACCCAAAGCCCATGTCCTGTCCACTACATGACTCATTCATAATCAGCAAAAGCACTACCTGCTTGCTAATACAGATTGTGCCAGCTGCCTTACTTGAAAAAGTAGCAATCACAGTTCTTGAAGACAATCGTAATTCTTTGCTTTCTCTCATCAGGATGACCCTGATGAAGGGAGATATTAAGGATTTGTTCAGTGTGTTGCTCTGTTGTTCAATAACTTATATGAGTTCCTTTTTAAACAAGAAAAAGAAGCCAAAGAAAATAAGTTAATGTGTTTTGGAAATAATTTCACACTATTTATCAAAGTTCTTGCAGACTGGATAATAATAAGCAGAGTGGACTCTGAATTAATTGTTTTCCAGTTAGAACTACCTTTGCTTACACAACACTAGATACAGTGCTGTCAGTTTATATAATATACTCCATGGATTTAGATAAGAAGATTATGGGGAAAGGAGAATTTTATTTATTTACTTATTTATTTTTGGTGAGGACGATTGGCCCTGAGCTAACATCTGTTGCCAATCTTCTTTTTGCTTCAGAAAGATTGTTCCTGAGCTAACATCCATGCCAGTCTTCCTCTACTTTATATCTGGGATGCGGCAACATCATGGCTTGATGAGTGGTGTGTAAGTTCATGGGTTCGGGATCCAAACCCATGAAGTCTGAGCCACCAAAGCAGAGCACACAAAGTTAACCACTATACCAGTGGGCCAGCACCAAGGGGAAGGAAGGTTTTTGATTCAAACTGGATCAGGATTATATTGTTCCATTTGAGTCTCTTTTAATTTAAGAGTGCTTAATAAAACCCTCCTTTATGAACAGATTTGGAGCATGAACCTTGGATTTAGGGAAATCTGATTTTGAATCCTTGAGACTTACTAGTGGTGTCACCCAGAACAGCATTTTATCTCTATGAGCCTTAAAGTTCACATCTGTAAAAGCTGATAAAACCTACATGAGAGTGATGCAGGAATTCATTGAGGTGTTAATCTTTGTAGACCCCCAATGACCTCACATATAAGAAGAGGTCAAATTAACAATCTTTGAATCCTTATTTGAAGCAAATTTGAATGCTGACCAAGACTTTCTTAGAATCCCAAAAGGCACCTTTCTTCCCTCAAATGTAAGATGATAAGTACCATCAAAATAGCCCTGCTCGTGCTCCCAGGTTATTTTCTAGGCCAGTGGTATTTGCGTGTTCCAGAGGCTATGACATGCTAGCTGCCTAAGGTAAGAGAAGGAGCGTGGGGCCTTTGTGCCTCTAAACAGTTGAGCGTTTCCTCTGTTGGGGTGGTGCTGTTCAAATTACTCCCAGGATAGATGAAGAGTCTGTCATTCTTGTGAGTAGATTCAGGTTACTAGGTAACGTGACAGAAAAACGTACCTGGGTTTGGAAACAAGGTAAACCACCTGGAGGGCCAGGAATTTAACATGAACAGATTTTTAGCCATTGACACATTGTTTAAATCAACTGCCAAGAAAATCATTTGAGCATAGCTTCAAAATAAAAGCTGAGGCCTTGCTTGAGGATGGAATCCTATGTTGGACATCTTGCTGAAGGCCCATAATCTCAGAAACCATTTATCAACATCTATTCTTGTAACACTAGGTAATAGAGCATTGTTCGTTCATTTCGGAATGGACTGGCTAGCCAGCCAAAATGAGTCGATCAAAATACTGACTTTGTCTGACTTTCAGAAGCATAAGCTTGTTTTGCAATTTGTTTTACTGCCGACATAGAGTCCTGAACCTCATTCCACTAAATGAATATGTTGTCTAACAAAGAACCTCATTCCACTAAATGAATATGTTGTCTAACAAAGATTTCCATGTAAGCAAACATGTTGTTACCCAAAGGCTCAACTAGCAGCAAGTTTTGGACAAAGATATAAGAGATAAGACTTAAAGAAAGAAGGCAAGGAGATATCAGGGATGTAACGGATTCTACACCTAGAAGGGAACAGGACATAGGCACCAAATTCAGACTCATTCTTATCCGGTAAGAGTTAAAGAATCTTTTAAGAGAGGTACCAAGTAGAATTAACACAGCATTTGGAATTAAGGAATCTATGTCCAATCCTGAGCCTGGCTCTAATTGTTGTGTGCATCTTCAGGGCCCCTTAACTTCTCTGAGTCTCTAACGATGCATCTTATTCAAATGTGTGCACGTTATATAGACACAGAGTAGGTATACGGTAAATGCTGGCTGTCAGTAAGTAAATGTTATATCATTTTTAACAAACATTAGCTGAGTATGTATTGTGGCAAGTCACAAGATTGAGTTTTGGGAAAAATCCAATAATACCCTTTCAACTCTCCAGAAAATAACAGAAATGCATCTGTTTGGATGAAATACAGGACTTTTGTGTTTGGGACACAGGAGATAAGGCAAGACTAGTATATTGGCTGATGCATCTTCTGGGTTTGATCAGATAAGTTCCTTGTTTACACCTGTTGCTCCAGTGCAATTTTTAATTGAGTCAACTTTCCCTTTCAAAAATGTTTTGGTTTGGATGATAAATTATAAGGTCAATATAATTCTAGGGCCCATTAATTCAGAGTAAGCAAATTATAATTAACTCAGGAGAAGAGAAGCCTAAGGAAATGTAGTACCTTTGGAGCCAGTGTGACTAGAGGACAGGTAATGATATTAACTGATATTTTATGATCCTGACCCAAATCTTAATTCAGGAGACAGCCAGAAATATTTTTTAAGAGTTTAAAATTAGAGTATGATGAAAAGGCTACCAATGGATAAAACTTTGGTTGTAAGCCTCTGATGGTTTTACAAGTTCAAAATCTTTAGGAATTTATGTGATATCAGAGTGAGCAATAATGTAGTAAGTATAGAATCCCTAAATTCTAAGGAGTTCTTGCAGGAGTCTTGTGAAGATACTCAAGGAGGGGGCTTACCTGCCTCTATCAATTTTTATTTAAGACAAAATTAGTTTATTTGGGAGTGAGACATCCAATAGAATATGGATCAGCAAATAAGAGAAAAATGTACTTGATCTAAAGCTTCAGAGGAACCATGTCACTCTTCTATTCAATGGAAGGATATGTATGGACTACAATATCAAACTGTCTTCTTTTGGTTACATTTTATCTTGTGTACAAATAGACTTATTGTTGTGGGTTGGACAGTGTCCCCCCTCCCCGAATTCATGTTCACCTGGAACCTCAGAATGTGGTCTGTTTTTGGAAATAGGGTCTTTGTGGATGAAAGTAGTTAAGGATCTCAAGGTGAGATCATCCTAGAAGGAGGAGGAACTCTACATCCAATGACTGGTGTCTTTATAAAAAGAGGAGAGTACACCAAGAAGCACAAGGAAGGTCATATAAAGCCAGAAGCAGAGACTGGAGTGATGCAGCTACAAGCCAAGGAACACCAAGAATTGCCAGGAGCTACCAGAAGCTTGGAAGAGGCAAGGAAGGAATCTTCACTAGAGCTTTCAGAGAGAGAGCCTGGCCCTGTTGACACTTTGATTTTGAACTTCTGGCCTCCAGAACTAGGAGAAAATAATTTTCTCTTGTTTGAAGCCACTCAGTTTGGAGTAATTTGTACGGCCGCCCTAGGAAACTACTACACTACGTGTGTGAGTTTGTGGAATCTGCTATAGTTCCACACATGTAACTCTGAGCTCCTCTGCTTGAGTGAGGACACTGCGCATAGCAGCCCTTGCATAAGAACCTCTCATAGTCCTCCACACCACCTAGCACAATGCTGCCACTGGTTCAATACAACTATAACTTGCTATGCATTTTAACACTTTTCCATCTTTAAGCCTTTACTCATAGTAACCCCATGACCTGGAAATCTCCTCAATCCCCTGATGTCCTCTCAACACATACATCTCCACTTCTGGAAATTCTCTCTCATCTTTTACAATCTAGTTCGAATCTAACCCCAGGTCCACAATACTTCCCCTGATTCACTCACTTCAGGTAGCAGTGATCTCTTGCACATCCGTGTTCCCTTTCCACTATGTTGGTCATCTCATAGGACTGGTAGCAATTCTTCTCTATGTTTTGTCGTAGTCCCTACAAATATTGCTCCATGTGAGCTCGTCTTGTCCAAGAAACTGAACAGGGTGATTCTGGAAGACAGAGCTCCGTTCGATTTGAACCTCCAGCTCTCTACTTGCTGTAAATGTTCAACAGTAATACGTTGTCTATTTGTGCTGACTGTCTCATTCCACAGTGACAAAACTGAAATGTTCTCCAAAATTACTTTTCCATCATTATAAATTTGACTTGAAAGCCATGGAATTGATGCATTTGCTGGGGATTATCTTTTGCCCATAGCTCATTAAAGCTGTCTTTATATAGCACACGTATTCATAAGAACAGCTAAACCTTAGCCCCCAACTGAAAAAGTGACCCCTGCAAATGGCCTGGCATGAGGAGAACACCCACAGCAATGCAGACCATGTAATGATTCTGCTGGGTGGCTGCAGATCTGGAGAGGGGGCCATGAATGAGGTAAGTTGGGGAAGGCAGCCAGAGTTGTCAGGGGAAAAAAGATGGTGTAATACCTCATTTATTTGTTCCCAGCAAACAGTTTTCAAGGATTAACCACCTACTAATGCTCCTAGAAAATGCTCTTTGTAAATGACCAAAGATGATATGACAGCCTTTTCAAAATTGCAATTGCTGGATTAACGACACGCTGAGGAAAGACGACTCATTATATCTAATGTGGAAAACTGTGAATATGCTTCATAGATGGGTTACAAGGTGGCATTTGGGCAAAAGGGCTGAACAAATGCAAGATGACGTTATAGCGCCTGTTGGATGTCTTAGATACACAGTACCTTCTCCCACCCTTCGTTATTTTAAGGATATGAAACAATACTGCATGTCTAAAAGTACATGTTCAGATTGGAGCCAGCTGTGTGATGTGCTACAGGAAGAAATTTGTCCTCTGGTTAATACACAATAATTCCAGGAAAACATGAATTTGTGACTATGCTATCACAGTTCTCCACTTACAAGGACTCCATTAAACAAAAAGTAACCTTGTGTCACAGAGAATTTTATGGCAGTTGCCTTCTAAGACTCACATATCTCCCTACAATAATGCAAATATTCCCCAGTGGTCACTTGACATTAAACAAGGTGGAATAATTTTTGATGCATATATCAATAACCAGTAGTAATCTCAACCAGCATTGCTTAATATGTTCTATAACACAACACTTTGGATGAGACAGGTAAATTCTTAGAGTTTAAAAGGAAATGTTCATTCTTCCATGAATAGAGAAAGAGCTAAATACTGAAACTGAAACATCACACAACGTATAACGGAATCTCTTTCCTGCAGATCTGACTCCGGGTAAATATAATACATTTCACGCATGCACACACACACACAGAGAAAGAAATGGAGGACAGTTTTCACATCTTAAATAATTTTGACAAATTACTATATATACTTAAAAATTATTCCCTTTCATAATGTCATTTTAAAACATCTTAAGAGACACAGTCCTATCTTTTTATTTACCTTTTCTATGTGAATACATCCTAAATTTTATTTTTTATTTATTTTATATAATTTATATAAAAGTATGATTTTATATTAAAATTCGAGAGGGTAAGGAGTTCAATGTATCAGCAGTTCCTTTATGGCAATTTAAAAAATGAAATAGTCATTCTGAAGAGTGATGTACATCGATACTAAGATCTATGAGAGCCATATTTATTGGATAATTCAGTAAATCTAGTAACTGAAGAGGTAGTGAGCTTCCTGTGTTGGGACTCATTTGAATATCGAGATCTCTAAAGTACAGATCATCCCAGCAGAATTAATCATCTTCCTATTTTCCTACTACTGCTTCTTGAAGGGCATAGCATACTTTATCCAAATAATCTTTTCATGTGTTTCTCTCCCCAAAAGAGAGTGAGCTTTCAGATAAGCAGGAACTTCAACTTTGGTAAGAACATCGTTAATGACTGATGATAATGCTAATAATAAGAAATAGCAGCAGCCACAATAGTGGTTCTCCATTACTCTTCCCCTGCCCCATACATAAATCCGCCTCTTCACTTCCTGAGCTCTCAGCGTCCACATCTGTGGCGGGGGGGTGCTCCTCCCAGGGAGATGTTCCACCTGCATGTTGCCTGCTGCAGCATTTGCCTTGTAACCAGGCCACTCTGTGCTGGGGGGCTGCAGGCAAGATGCTATTTTTGAAGTGACATTTCCTTCTTTCCTGTCTGTCAAAAGCAGAAGCTGTTCAGGTACCAGTCCTCATACTCTTGAATAAGAGAAAGAATGTTGCATACGTGGTTGGAGGGGTGCAGGTTTGACCCAAGTAGGATTTTCTAACTGAAAGGGTTGGGGACACATGGGAAGAGTGGACAAATATAATCCTCAGTTTCATTGTGATTATTGCAGCTGCTTATTAGTAATTTACAATCCACTCATCCTAAGCAGCACTAAAATGGTTTGTGAAAGGGTATACAATAGGAAAGTATGAAATAAATCATTGAGGGAATCATTGAAAAGAAGAAATAATTGTACAAAAACAAAATGATCTAGGGTAAGGCTAATACAAGTCAGACTGAATACATAGCAGGTTTCCTATGTTGAGTATCATATTTGCTAACATATGCTATTGTATATGAAATATCATTCTGCAAATTAAAGAAATTAAGATATAAATATTAGCCATTTATCCCCTGGCCCCCTTTTACTTCTAGCAAACCAGCCAGACATTTTGCAAGCCAGTGTAAAAAGTCTAGATTTTTCTTTGATGGAAGATAGGGGGATTTTCCCCCTCATGTCAGATTATTAGAAGATTAGGAGTAATGTGTATAAAGTGTCTATTGCATAGTAGATGATCAACTCATGGTTGACATTCTTAGCCCCTTTTGCTTTATGCTAACCCACTTTGCTGTATACAGAAGGACAATGTTTTCAATCCCAAAATGTCTGAGTAATGGAAACCAGCCTGCCCGTGGGAACTATCTGGGTACTCAAACCATGGTCACAGATAAGAGACTTCTGAATTGATTAACAAAATGAGTTCATTTTAACCATGTAAAGATTTGAACCTATTTTTATAAATAACTGCCTAAATTGGACTTTTCCTATAAAGCAACACATAAACGATCCTCTGTTTGACAGTCTGAGTAAACTAAGTAATGCCCAAAGCTACACATCCACACAAACGTACACACACCAATAACCATGGCCATTGATCTGTATCAGGATTAGATTCCAGATGCCAGAACTAGAACCACTGATCATTCCTAGGGCAGCAATGATGTGGACAGCCAGAGGGTCAGCCCCATCTAAGTTCCCTGGGGAAACTCTAGAATCAGGTATCTCAGAGATACAGCATCAACACCACGGCCAAAAGGCCAGAAGCAAGACTGAGTTTAGGTTGTCAGATGGAGACTCAGGCTCATGGAGGGTGGAATGGAATGAAACGAGATCTAGTCCAAGGTAGGGTCCTGAAGGATCACCTCCAACGATCTCTGATGGCTTTATGAACTTATTCACAGGGCAGAGGCAGATCAGACAATTAACGAGCTGAAGTCCTCCCTACACATTCTTATTATTTCATTTGCATTCTTCACTGTACTAGAATCTCTCTATAATACTTGTGTGTGTGTGAATGTTTGTGATTATGTGCATATATAGGTGTGCCTGTGTGTTTGAGTCTATGTCTGTGTGTCTGGATGTGTATTGGAGGATACAGCAATTCCTTTCCATGAGAGAGTTTACTTTGTGATGGAGGCCACAAAAAATGTCAGTAACACAGACCTCATAAGAGATCCAGCGTCACCATTCTCACACATGCATGGTGTTGTGAGAGGATGCTGTGGGCCTTTTTACTCAAGGTACCGAGGTGGGAACATGTAAATTCATTGTTTTGGAGTTGTAAGTTTTCAGACAAGGGCTATGATAATGCTTCCAGCCTGTCTCACAGTTGTGGAGTTGCATAGTCACTCCATCCCCACCTAGGCACAGACGAGACCACGAATAAAGCTCCCCTTGTACACACTTTGTCATCTGGAACCCTTTAAGTGAGAACTGTGTCATTCCAGCACCGCCTCAATGCTTTTTGTTTCATCCCTTGGTATCAGTTCACTTTCTCATCCAATAGGGTCCGAATGGACAGCGGGGCACCTCTGCACACTCCCACTGTGCTAGTAACACTTGCTGGCTATGCTAATGTGGTCATTACCCGCCTCATGTTCATGGGGTGCAAATTGCCACTTTAACATCCATCGCTTCTGTCCTAATCGATCACTACCCTTCATACCAGCCCCTCTTAGAACCTAAGAAATTCTACCTAAAACAGAGGCTTTGTGCCTGTGCTTCCTGGAAACATCCAGAGATGAAAGAACAAGGGTACCGAGGGCAACATGTCTGAGAGAGATTATGGCAATTTAGGGAAGATAGAAGGCCCTCTGGTGAGGTTTTTAGATGCAGCGAATGAAACTAATTCATGGGTAAAGGATTCTGACATGAAATTGTAGCTGGTGCAGTGAGTGTGCACAGTTTGGCTTACCTGGGTGGCAGAGGGCTGGTCTGGGAGCCTGGGACCTGTCCTCTGCTCCAGCAGCTCTGGCTGGACTAACAAAATTAATGGGCCTTCACGTTTCCATTTGCAGCCTGAACATGGTAAAAAGAACAGAGTCAGTCAGTCAGGATCTGGGTCAGTGCAAAGTCAAGCATCCAACATATGATCCAATGGCCACAAGGAGACGAATCACGAAGTCTCAAAGTGTCCTGTGCAGAAAGCCTTCTCTCTGCTCTCATCACACTGTGTGTGCTTGTGGGTTCAGCCTCTGGGATCCCATGGCAGACTCCAACCCTCATTAGCTGTGTGACTTTGAGCAAGTTGCTTAATCTCTCCAAACCTTAGTTTCCTCATCAATAAAAAATGAAGAAAATTACCAACCCCATAAGAATGATGTGATTCTTAAGTCATATCTCCTTAGCCTTGTGTGTGGTAATGGCTCACCCGGTGACTAGTGATAGTATGTTTATCTATAGAACTGGATGAAAGTTCTAGGTGTCTTAAACTTTGATGGCCCAACATCACCATGCCTGCTAACCAGTTAGAATTTTCTAGACTACATGACTAGAAATGACCATTCTTAAAAACTGAATCGACATGTTATTACACTGGATGAAATCAACCACTTGACATTTATGGATACAGTATCAATTTCTCTGCAGACTTTGGAAACTGATTGGGTTTGATTTGGCTCTGGGAGAGAGTTAAATTTTGCCTTCCAAAGAAAAGTTGGGCAGCCCTCAGAATGATTTATGAATCGGTCTCTGATGCATAAAATCTCATTTTCTTGAGTGCGTTTGTCAAAAGCTTTTTCGATGTGTGTCTCGTGTAGGACTTAGTTGGTGTAATCCCCTCAGCCTCCCATGCAGGAGGCGTATTTCTGCTGAAACTTTCTCTTGACAGGTCTTGGGATGATCATATTTGACTGATGCGTCGGTGTTCTTCCTTTAACTCCTGCACTATGAACTTTATATCATGCTTTACTTCCCTGCATGTTAATGCTTGGTCTACATGTGCAGATGAAGTGAAGCCATAAAATTCAGTCCCTTCAGCCAATTAGGATTCATCTGACAAGCGACAGTTTGTCTTTTGTGTGCTAACCCAGGAACAGTGAAAGGACAGCATCTTGTTTGCCTTTCCAAAAGTACACCCCCATAGAGTAGAAATTACATACGCTTTTTGCTGACTTAAGCATAATATGGATTTATTATATGGGGAAGATAGATGAGAGGGTTTTTTTTTTTTTTACATTCTGCAAAGGCTTTAAAATTATTTACTGTCCTCATTATCATTAGGAAGCAGGCATTATCAGATCTATCTCTCCGGTTTTTTATGGTGAAACTCTATTTTAAGATTCATACTTTTTAAGCATCGCCTGCTCCTGAACAAACTGTGCACACTGCATGGAGAAGAGTGATGTCTGACGGATGTTCGATTGCTGTCGCAAAAACATGTTTGAAAAGTTGAGAAAATATTTTCTAACAGGATGTGAAAATTGAGTCCTAAACAGAGTGGATACTGCTCAGAAGAATATTTGGAACGGAATGGCTGCTGAATTTATGTAGGGTGAACATTTAAAGTAAAAATTCAAATCCTCACCTTTGGGGTCATGATGATTAATTTCCATTCCAAATGTAACTCTTCTTATAAGCAAGAAATTCAGTAAGTATTCCCCTGTGGCCAACAACCCCGTGAGCTGTTGGCAGAATTAATAAAGCTGTCAGGATTTCTTTGGAATATTGCACGTCTCCCTGTATGTCATTTAATTGTGAAGTGTAAATATGCACATGGCACATCAGGAAGACTAAATATATTAGTCTTTAGGGCTTCAGGTCCTGTTTCTGTACTCATTTTTCAATTTTGATTAAATTAGGGGAAAGCATTTTGATACAAAAATATATAAAATTTATGTAGTTTTCCAGGAGAATGACTTGCATTGTTTATATAGCCTAAGTATCTAGGGAGAAATATATTTTTTTCTAATACATGGCTTTGGATAATATAAAATGTTCTGTATATAAGATTATGTTCACAGCTTGGGAAAATTTGGGGAAAATGCTCCTGGCAAGCAAATAGTTTTTAAGAAGAAAAAGTGGAAAACCCAGGAGCAGAGGGAAAATGTAATGCAGCTTAGTTTCTCACACTTTAAAATATGCAGCTTTTAATGCTGACTGGCTGACTCATAATCCAAGTGAAGTCCCCCTCAGGAAGACTCTGGGGATGCAGAGAGAAGGTATACATAGCTTGAGTGAGAAAGCTTCTGTTATGTCAAGATCAAGCTCAGTTCCTCAAAACAATACTTTCAGTCCAGTACGAATGGATCTCATTTAAAAGGAGATCAGCCTGTTTAAAGAACACAGTGAACTGGAAACAGATATCCACCTTGGTATTCCCCACACAAACTGAAACCTTCTATCTTTGGAATGATGGATATGGACAAAGATGGGAAAAGTCAGTGATTTGTAACTGGGATACTGTTTTGACTTTGAAATAGTGAAGAAAGAGTACCAACTTTTAAAAAGAATAATAAGAAATTTGTAAGTGGTGATAAATGAATATTATTAAACGCAAGTATTAAAGTTTTTGTCTTTTGTTTTGTTTTTTCCTTCCCTCTGAGTATTAGTTTGAGGTAGAAGATTAATAAATTTTATTCACTGACCAGTTAGTATATGCTCTATGTTGTTATAAACATTATAAAATTAACTTAAAACGAAAGATAAACATTGTTGTCCAATTTTATAGTGAAAGAGTCGTGGTTCATGGAGATTAATAAATTCACTCCAAGTCACACAGTGGGGCAGTACTCTCCCTGACAATGGTGGGGCTCGGGACAACATTATAAATGGATGTCACATTGTACCATATGCCTAAATATGTGAAAGCTATAAATCACACCAATAAATTGTTAAATATCTTTTGTTCTCTCCTCCTTTATTAACAAGTGTACTTTCACGAAAACAAGGAAATCTAGATTCACATCAGAAAATGTGATACACACCACCTCTTTCCCTTCCAACCTGACTCCATCTGCACATCGTGAGGGGCAGCTCACATTTCCAAACTCTGCCCATATTCCCCCAACACTCAGCTGAGCCTTGCCCATGCCTTGGTCCTGTGAGTGCCCACACTAGTCCTGTGGCCTGGTCCATTTTCCCTGAGAAGGATGAACCTGGGAGATGCCTGCACAGGCCCAGGAAGTGGGTGTAGGGCCATTTGTTCAGGGAATTCCGAGGTGTGGATACCTGAAAGAATCATGGTCTAGGCTGGAATACATGGGAGGAGCACAGGCTCCAAGCCAGGCCCCACAGAGTCCTTATATACAAGGGGAAACTGAAAACAAAGAGGAGAAAAGCGGGGTCCCTTTAAATCAGGGAGCCCAGGACAAGGGTCCCTCCCACCTGAATCTAAGGGAGATACTACAGCCTGGAAACGGTGATTGAAGTGAGTTGATTCAAACTAAGATTGATTGACTCAGAAACTGGTATTTTAAATATTCATTCTACCTTGTTTCTAGCATTTTAAGAGAAAAAATAAAAAATAAAAATGTGAATCTGGCTACCAGACAATTTCAAGAATCCTTTTCACATGAGAAAAATAAAAGATTTTAAGAGTCAGGCCTCAGCCCTCAGGGCCCTGTGTGCCCTTGAGAAGTGGTCACAGACCCCAAATCAGGGCTCCATTAGCTGTGTTAGGATTCCTTCTTTGGGATTTTCTTGAATTTGGCCTTAGGAGCACCCCAGGACCACTTATCTGCTCATGGTGCCTAAGATAAGATATTCAGGGCTCTGAAGATTTCCCAGCTGTGCTTCCAGTGAATGATGGGGGCTTTGGGATGCTTTGTGTCTGCAATCATTGGGAAGGAGAGGCCACAGGAAGCGCCGGGGAGGGGAATTTTTCTCACCCATAGTCTGAACACAGAATGTGATAAGAGACGAAGGCCTCTGCACACTGACCCCAAAAGCCAATGCAAGCTGAACAAAAGGGAGCCCTGAATATACGAAGATAAGGCAGCAGCACAATTGGTAACTGGCTGTAAGATATCCATCCATTCAAGTCACAACCTTATCCTACAGCATATGCTGGTGCAAAAAAATATATATAATTTAGAAAAAGGTCTCAAGGTCTCCACTATTAAAATGGGTCAAAACATCCAATCAGATTGGAAAAAAAAAAGGCAAAAGTTAGAAAACGGAAGGCATTATTTGGTCAGATAGAGAGCCTCCTTACTCAAGTCATGTCTTTGTGTATTACTGAGGACTAAGAGGTGCCGGAGTGGAGAAAGCACAGCAGTCCTTGCATTAAAACATTTACAAGTATGAATAAGGCATCTCTAAATAATTTCTTAAAATCAGATATTAGATCACTGAGGAGGGAGCACGATGGTGATTCTGCATAGCAACATGATTGCAGGTCACAAGCACACGCTTTTTTCCTGAGATTGTGGTGTGATGAAATGCCAAAAGTAAGGCTCCAGGTCAGGGACCAGCAGGGGCCAGTGCACAGGGCTCTCCACTCAGCCAAGGGGCATGACTGTCCAATAAGCAGAATATGTGGGTTCTGCAAATTTTGAAGGAGGGGAATGACAATGCCTATTAAGTGTGTGATTTGGTAATTTTTAAGTTTGTAAATTAAACGACTGTGTCTTTTTAGACCAAGGTAAAATGCGTATTTCAAACTTCTCTATTAAAATACTGTTAAATTTTCATATTCTAAAAGGTATTTAAGCAGCCATATCAAAATGACTGGGTCAAAATATTAGGACCTCTTTTCCCCTCCCCCAATTCTGCCACAATTGAAATAGGTTTGTTTATCACAGTATATATCGCCAGGTTTTGGTTCCAAAGTTATGGTCATTAATCCTATGAAACAGAGCTCCCTGACTGCTGGGTTATGGCAAGGAATGGGCCATTTTTATCCAGAGCCATCGATTCTCTCAGCCCTTGAAGTGGTCGGGCAGGGCCTGGGCAAAGTCCCATCCCAGTGACTGAGCAACCTTGTGCCACCGTGTGCAAACATGGTGAGTGACTATTGGGATCTGAAAACTTTTGGAAAACACTGACAGACAAGTGTAGACAAGGGAGAGATGAGATAGGGTTGAATAAATCAGAGAAAATTTATGAAGGATGTAGGTTTCACATGTGTATACTAGGGAGGAGCACTGAATTTAAAATTACAGAGGGAAGAGAACAGTTCCTACAAAAAGAGAATAATAAGAAACAATTAGGAGAGCATGATTAGAAGGTGTGAAGGGACTAGTAGGGGGTTGACATCATAAAGGGGCACTTTCAGGTGAGGAGACAAGTGCCGAGGCCAGGTCTGTGGTCTGAAAAGTCTAGGGGTTTGGTGTACCTGGATAGCAAGAGGAAGAGGAGGTCTGGAACCAAGACGTGACATGAGGAAAGTGGGGTTCAGAAAAATGCATTATTTAACTGCATTCATGCAGGACTGAAGGCAAGAGAAGAAAATGGAATCCAGGAAATCTGATAAGAGTCTCTGAATCTACAATTTTTCAATTTTCATCTGAAAGGCTGGCCTCAAAACAATACAGTTTTAGGGGCCAGCCCAGTGGCATAGTGATTAAGTTATCACACTCCACTCTGGCGGCCTAGGATTCACAGGTTTGGATCCCGGGCACAGACCTACACACTGCTCATCAAGCCATTCCATGAGGGCATCCCACATAGAAAATAGAGGAAGATGGGCATGGGTGTTAGCTCAGGGACCCTCTTCCTCAAGCGAAATGAGGAAGATTGGCAACAGATCTTAGCTGAGGGCCAATCTTCCTGACACACATGCAAAAAGATACAGCTTTAGTGTTCTTTTGAAATTGAATTTATGTATTTAAAAAAATAGTTTTCTGATTGAGAAATTCATTTTAGTTTTGTTTTTAGGTTGGTTTTGTTTTTGTTTTTGTTTTTTCTGGAGCTGCTGCTTCTAGTCCCATGAAATGCACATCTTAAATGTCACTTCTTTAGTGAACACTTCCTGGACCCCTACCCTGTAACCCTCTGGCAAAGTTAAATACACTTTCCTCTGGGGTGCTACAGCACTTCATTCTGGGATTGTTGTGGTTAGCTGTCCTCTGTCTGACTCTCCCCTGGTTTGTATCACCAGACTTCACTGGATGCCTGAAGGACAGGGCACAGCTTAATTGAATGGTACTCCACTCAGAGTGATTATTGGAGCTGCTTATGTAAAACACCTAACAACTGATGGTTTGCTTTGTGCCAGGCATTGTACTGAGAACTTCAAGGATGCTATCCCCCACACTCCTCACCACAACCCAAGAGGTAGGTGCTGTTATTCCCCGTTCGACAGAGGAGACTAGAAAAGTATCAGTAACTTACTTAAGGCCATGTGGATGGAAAGTGGACTTCAATCCTAGTCTGCCTGACTCCACAGCTGCTCACTTATTAAACATTTTAAATTAAAAAATAATACCTTCAAGCGGGTCCGGCGACCCGGAGGGGAAGCGCCGGAGCTCCCCCAGGCAGCAGACAAAACTCTCTGTCTGCCATTAGCAGAGGGGCCACGCCCAGCATTCAGGGCTTCCGGCAGAGGCTCGGACAGAAGCCCAGAGGGCGGGGCGTCCCCCAGCTGCTGTTGCCCGCCCCGTGGGACTAGGGATTGCCGGAGATCTCGGTGAGGACTGGGGCGGGGGGAACTTTCAAAGGCGGGTCCGGCGACCCGGAGGGGAAGCGCCGGAGCTCCGCCAGGCAGCAGACAAAACTCTCTGTCTGCCGGTAGCAGAGGGGCCACGCTGAGCATTCAGAGCTCCCGGCAGAGGCCCGGAGAGAAGCCCAGAGGACGGGGCGACCCCCAGCTGCCGTTGCCCACCCGGTGAGGCTAGGGATTGCCGGAGATCTCGGAGAGGACTGGGGCTGGAGAGAGTTCCAGAGACCCAGCTTAGTAGCCTAGGGGGAAACCCTACAGGCTCACAGAAGCCTTAGGGAAAGCCTCTGCACAGCACCAGTAGAAGGCACCCAGCTGCCAGCCACAAGGCTGGAAGACCCCAGGGCAAAAGCAGCATAGCTAGGTGTACTAACCACAGACTGTAGAAGATGCCAATAGCTCTCCTGCGACCCATAGAGGACAAGTGAGATTTGGTGGGTGCCGACAGCAACGGAGGGACAAATATAAGTGATCCCACCCCTGGCCGCTGGAAAAGCCCATAACACCGTTGCAGACCCCAAGGAGAGAGCGCATCTAGGTGGGCAACAACAGTAGGCCCCTGCAGCCTGAAGCCCCCCGTGACGGCCCCCACGGCAGAGGAGGGAATCCAAAGGGCCACTGTGGCTACGAAGAGGGGCCCAGGCCCAGTTAGCAACTACGGACAGGGTTCCTGGTTGGTGAAGTATAAACAGCTGCTCCCCCCACCGCAGCAGCTGAAACAAGTGAAAGGAGCAACTAAACTCTATCTCCATGCGGAGGCACAAATCAACATCATCAAGCAATATGAAAAAATACATTAAATCTCCAGAACAGAAAGAAAGTAACAAATACACAGAAAACAATCCCAAAGAAAATGAGATATATAACCTAAATGATGATGACTTCAAAACAGCCATCATTAAAATACTCACTGAGTTAAGAGAGAATTCTGACCGACAACTCAACGAGTTCAGGAGCTATGTCACAAAAGAGTTTGATACGATAAAGAAGAACCAAACAGAAATATTGGAAATGAAGAACACAATAGAGGAGATTAAGAAAAATCTAGATGCTCTGAACAGTAGGGCCGATAATATGGAGGAAAGAATTAGCAATTTGGAAGATGGCAATATAGAATTGTTGCAGGCAGAGGAGGAGAGAGAAGCAAGACTTAAAAGAAATGAAGAAACTCTCCGAGAATTATCAGACACAATTAGGAGATGCAACGTAAGGATTATAGGTATACCAGAGGGAGAAGAGAAGGAGAAAGGGGCAGAAAACCTATTCAAAGAAATAATGGCTGAGAACTTCCCAAATCTGGTGAGGGAGATGGATCTTCAGGTGACAGAAGCCAATAGATCTCCAAACTTTATCAATGCAAGAAGACCAACTCCACGGCATATAGTAGTGAAGCTAGCAAAAGTCAACGACAAGGAGAAAATATTAAGGACAGCCAGGCAAAAGAAACTAACCTACAAAGGAACCCCCATCAGGCTATCAGCAGATTTCTCAGCAGAAACTTTACAGGCTAGAAGAGAGTGGAATGATATATTCAAAAATCTGAAGGACAAAAACCTACAGCCGAGAATTCTCTACCCAGCGAAAATATCCTTCAAATACGATGGAGAAATAAAAACTTTCCCAGATAAACAAAAATTAAGGGAGTTCATTGCCACAAAACCTCCTCTTCAGGAAATCCTCAGGAAAACCCTCATTCCTGAAAAATCCAAAAAAGGAAAGGGGCTACAAAACCAAGAGCAGAGGAGATAAGTAGAAGGACAACAACAGAGAGTAGCAGCTCTACATCAGAACAGATTAAACCATGGGACGAGAAACAAAGGAAACTGAAGAAAACCGGAAAAGAAGACACAAAATGGTAGTGGTAGGCCCCCACGTCTCAATAATCACTCTAAATGTAAATGGATTGAACTCCCCAATCAAAAGACACAGAGTGGCAGGATGGATCAAAGAACAAGATCCAACAATATGCTACCTCCAGGAAACACACCTCAGCCCCAAAGACAAACACAGACTCAGAGTGAAGGGATGGAGAACAATACTCCAAGCTAATAATGAACAAAAGAAAGCAGGTGTCGCTATACTAATATCAGACAAGGTAGATTTCAAAGCAAAACAGATAAAGAAAGACAAAGAGGGACAGTATATAATGATAAAAGGGACTCTCCACCAAGAAGACATAACACTTATAAATATATACGCACCCAACACAGGAGCACCAAAATTTGTAAAGCAACTCTTAATAGAACTAAAAGAAGACATCAACAACAATACAATAATAGTAGGGGACCTCAACACACCATTAACACCAATGGACAGAACATCCAGACAGAAAATCAACAAGGAAATAATAGAATTAAATGAAAAATTAGACCAGATGGACTTAATAGATATATATAGAACACTTCATCCAAAAACAGCAGGTTACACATTCTTCTCAAGTGCACATGGAACATTCTCAAGGATTGACCATATTTTGGGAACCAAAGCAAACATCAATAAATACAAGAGAGTTGAAATAATATCAAGCATCTTTTCTGATCATAACGCTATTAAACTAGAAATCAACTACAAGAAAAAAGCAGAGAAAGGTGCAAAAATGTGGAGACTAAACAACACGCTTCTCAACAAACAATGGATCATTGAGGAAATTAAAGAAGAAATCAAATATTATCTGGAGACAAATGAAAATGAGAACACGACATACCAAATCATTTGGGATGCAGCAAAAGCAGTCCTAAGAGGGAAATTCATCGCAATACAGGCTCACCTCACTAAACAAGAAAAAGCTCACGTAAGCAACCTCAAACGACACCTAACAGAACTAGAAAAAGAAGAACAAACAAGGCCCAGAGTCAGTAGAAGGAGGGAAATAATAAAAATAAGAGCAGAAATAAACGATATTGAAACAAAAAAGACAATAGAAAGGATCAATGAAACAAAGAGTTGGTTCTTCGAAAGAATTAAAAAATTGACAAACCCCTAGCCCGACTCACCAAGAAAAGAAGAGAGAAATCGCAAATTAATAAAATCAGGAATGACAGAGGAGAAATCACAACAGATACCAATGAATTACAAGAGATCATAAGAGAATACTATGAAAAACTATATGCCAACAAATTGAACAACCTGGAAGAAATGGACAAATTCCTAGACTCCTACAATCTCCCCAAACTGAATCAGGAAGAAATGGAGAATCTGAATAGACCAATCACAAGTAAGGAAATAGAAACGGTAATCAAAAACCTCCCCAAAAATAAGAGTCCAGGACCAGACGGCTTCTCTGGAGAATTCTACCAAACATTCAAAGAAGACTTAATACCTATTCTCCTCAAACTGTTCCAGAAAATTGAGAAAGATCGAGAACTCCCTAACACATTCTATGAAGCCAACATCACTCTGATCCCCAAACCTGACAAGGACAACACAAAGAAGGAGAACTACAGGCCGATATCACTGATGAACATAGATGCAAAAATCCTCAACAAAATTTTGGCTAACCGATTACAGCAATACATCAAAAAGATTATACACCATGATCAAGTGGGATTTATACCAGGGACACAGGGATGGTTCAACATCCGCAAGTCAATCAACGTGATACACTACATCAACAAAATGAAAACCAAAAACCACATGATCATCTCAATAGATGCAGAGAAAGCATTCGACAAGATCCAACACCCATTTATGATAAAAACCCTCAGTAAAATGGGTATAGAAGGAAAGTACCTCAACATAATAAAGGCCATATATGATAGACCCACAGCCAACATCATACTCAATGGACAAAAGCTGAAAGCCATCCCTCTGAGGACAGGAACAAGACAAGGGTGCCCACTTTCACCACTCCTATTCAACATAGTTCTGGAGGTGCTGGCCAGAGCAATTCGGCAGGAAAAAGAAATAAAAGGAATCCAAATAGGTAACGAAGAAGTAAAACTCTCGTTGTTTGCAGACGACATGATCTTATACATAGAAAACCCCAAAGAATCCACAGAAAAACTATTAGAAATAATCAACAACTACAGCAAAGTAGCAGGGTATAAAATTAATGTGCATAAATCAGTAGCATTTCTATACACTAACAATAAACTAACAGAAAAAGAACTCAAGAACTCTATCCCATTCACAATCGCAACGAAAAGAATAAAATACCTTGGGATAAACTTAACCAAGGAAGTGAAGGATCTATACAATGAAAACTACAAGACTTTCTTGAAAGAAATAGGCGATGACATAAAGAGATGGAAAAACGTTCCTTGCACATGGATTGGAAGAATAAACATAGTTAAAATGTCCATACTACCTAAAGCAATATACAGGTTCAATGCTATCCCAATCAGAATCCCAAGAACATTCTTCACAGAAATTGAACAAACAATCCTAAAATTCATATGGGGCAACAAAAGACTGTGAATTGCGAAAGCAATCCTGAGCAAGAAAAACAAAGCCGGCGGAATCACAATCCCCGATTTCAAAACATACTACAAAGCTACAGTGATCAAAACAGCATGGTACTGGTACAAAAACAGGTCCACAGATCAATGGAACAGAATTGAAAGCCCAGAGATAAAACCACACATCTATGGACAGCTAATCTTCGACAAAGGAGCAGAGGGCCTACAATGGAGAAAAGAAAGTCTCTTCAACAAATGGTGCTGGGAAAACTGGACAGCCACATGCAAAAGATTGAAAATTGACCATTCTTTTTCACCACACACCAAAATAAACTCAAAATGGATCAAAGACCTAAAGATTAGGCCTGAGACAATAAGTCTTTTGGAAGAGAATATAGGCAGTACACTCTTTGACATCAGTTTCAAAAGAATCTTTTCGGACACTGTAACTCCTCAGTTGAGGGAAACGATAGAAAGAATAAACAAATGGGACTTCATCAGACTAAAGAGCTTCTTCAAGGCAAGGGAAAACAGGATTGAAACAAAAAAACAGCTCACTAATTGGGAAAAAATATTTACAAGCCACTTATCCGACAAAGGGTTAATCTCCATAATATACAAAGAACTCACACTGCTTAACAACAAAAAAACAAACAACCCGATCAAAAAATGGGCAGAGGACATGAACAGACATTTCTCAAAAGAAGATATGAATATGGCCAATAGACACATGAAAAGATGTTCATCATCGCTAATCATCAGGGAAATGCAAATCAAAACTACACTAAGATATCACCTTACCCCCGTTAGATTGGCAAAAACATCCAAAACCAAGAACGACAAATGTTGGAGAGGTTGTGGAGAAAGAGGAACCCTCATACACTGTTGGTGGGAATGCAAACTGGTACAGCCACTATGGAAAACAGTATGGAGATTTCTCAAAAAGTTAAAAATAGAAATACCCTATGACCCAGCCATCCCATTACTGGGTATCTATCCTAAGAACCTGATATCAGATATCTCAAGAGTCCGTTGCACCCCTATGTTCATCGCAGCATTATTTACAATAGCCAAGACGTGGAACCAGCCTACATGCCCAGAAACTGATGATTGGATAAAGAAGATGTGGTATATATACACAATGGAATACTACTCAGCCATAAAAAAAGACGAAATTGGCCCATTCACAACAATGTGGATGGACCTCGAGGGCATTATGTTAAGCGAAATAAGTCAGTCAGAGAAAGACGAACTCTATATGACTCCACTCATAGGTGGAAATTAGCATATTGATAAGGAGATCTGATCGGTGGTTACCAGGGAAAAGGGGGGGTGGGGGGAGGGTACGGAGGGGGAAGTGGTGTACCCACAACATGACTAACAAAAATGTACAACTGAAATCTCACAAGGTTGTAATCTATCATAACATTAATAAAAAAAAAATAATAATAATACCTTCAAATAGTAATGAATAAAATAATCTGAATTGCATTGAAAAATTCAAAGTAAGTGCCTGTCCTACCCAAATCAACAATCCATCTCCCAGAACCAACCACTGTTATCAACTTCCTTTTTACTCCTAAAAACAGTCCATGCGTATATTTCTTTATGGGGTTGCTTTTACTACGCACACAGTGACATACTGTACAGACTGCCTTGCACCTTGCTTTTTTCCCATTTAACTTACATCTTGGAAATTGTTTCATTATCAGTGACTTACCCCCATTCTTTTTAACAGATACATAGTATTCCATAACTATATAACTTATTTAATCATCCCCTACTGATGGACATTTAGGAGGTTTTGTGTCTTTTGCTATTATTCATGGGCCTATAAACCGAATCCTTGTCCATGAATTTAAATACAAGTGACATTATAGTACACATAAATCCTTAGTCTCCCTGGAATTTTTGGCATAACAAATGAGATAGAGATCCAGTATAGATGTTGGCCACTATGCTCACTAGGGCCAGAAATATCTAACCTAATACATAGTAGGTGCTTGTACATGGTTACCAGTGACAATGGCAATGGTGATGATCATAGTAGCATCCACTGTAGTCCACTCTCAGGGCATTTTTTAAAGGGTATTTTTATTTTTTACCTCTGTGTGTGTCTGTGATATAAACTTATTTTTCTTGTTCCTGTACCCTTGAGACTTTGCTATAGACAGCTATCACAAAAAATTAGGTAGAGAAGGAGCTTATTTCTAAGATATTTTTAATTTTGCAAATCCCTGATTTCAACTTCCAGTTTTCATTTATTTTCTTTAGTTCAGATAACGCAGCTTGCTTTGGCTTTTGAAATAGGTACTTTCTCTACCAATATACTTTACTTTTAAATATGTCATGAAAGTGAATTGAAATGGTGTTTAATAGGAACTGGCTGTAACATATATACACCAGATATTTTTATACCTAATGTTCTTACAGAAGGGGAATCTGAAGCCTGAAAACTTTCTAGAAACCGTCTCCTCTGTCCCCTACCTTTTTAGAGGAGGACAGAAAAAAGAAAGAGAAATAGCACATTAAATCATATAATTTTAGAGAAAATAATATAACCCTAGCTTTATTACTGCACAGAAGAGGAAAGAGTGGGTAAATTTAATAAACTTTAATACAATTTTCTTGCCCTTTATTAGCTGTGTGTTGATTTTCAAGTTGCTTGAGTTTTCTGAGCCTATTTCCTCACCTGTAAAATTAGATAATAATATTTACCTTACAAGACTCTTGGAGTAATTAAATATCATGGTGTATGTAAAAGCACCAGTTATGAAGCAAGACTTCAATAAAACATACCCATATCCTGTTAATTTATTAATATTATTTTTATAAAAATAAATTTGGAACATGATTTGCAAAGATTTTTATGTTTTATTTGGAGAAGTAAAGAATTCAATGCATGAATCTGCAAAGACTATCTTTAGGCATCAGATGAGCAGGTGTGTGACCCTGTAGGTCACTTCCTCTTGATTCTTAGCTGTTGACCTTGTTCTCCAAAGGAAATGCTAGAATATAGAAAGAGTGGTGATAGTCTTGATTCTGATAGCTACTAACTACATAGCTTTAAGAAATTTAAATCTTCTAGCTAAGAGATCTATGAGTATTAAATACGATATAATGTGTAATACACCCAGGATAATGCCTCTCACATGTTAAGTACTCTGTTAACATTGGTACCCTATCTTCAGAACCTTGCCTCTAACATTAGCACGTGAGCAGATTTTCCCACTTTCCAGGGTTATTTTGGGTTCCAAAGATCTAGGGGGTAATATAGTACTACATTGTGGATGACTATGCATATGCAAACTAATATTAAAAACAGTTATCAGAGACTGGTGTCCTGATATGAAGTGATGGGTGAGCAATGGATACCCTGATAGCTTGAAGAGAGAAAGGCTTCCAGATTCCCCCGTATTGAGTATGTTCTCTGCTTCCTCATTTAATCTGTCCATATCAGGGCTTGAGACTTAAAGAACTTTTCTCAGCACTGACCATTAAAATCATTGGCCAGAACAACCCAAATTTCTATTTCTCACACATAGAACAGGTTAAAATGTGCTTCCAGATTGGATGTCACATTTGCCTACTGGCCCTGGAAAGGACCAAGAGGGATGCCCCCTAACTCCTGCCTGCCAGACTGTGAACCCTAGTTCACCTTCCGTGACGGGACTCAGTGCTGTGTTCTCACCAAAGAACCTCAGAGGGAGACCAGTGAGGTCGCCGCTTGTAAAGTCTCCTTCACAATAAAAATCTGTGCCCTTTGTAAGTGACTTCTTGTCTTCACATTAACTCTGAAACAAATATTATTTACATCAATATTTTGGATGTTGACACTGAAGCTCAAAAAGCGTAATAACTTGATGAGCTGGTGTAGGTGCACAGATCCCTGTGATTCCAAAGTATATAGGCCAGTGCTGCCCAAAAGGAATAGAAAGCAAGCTAAACAGGCAATTTCACATTTTATGGTAGCCTGATTAAAAAGCAAAAGTAAACAGTTGACATTATGTTTAATAATATACTTTATTTAACTCAGTATACCAAAATATTGTTTCAATATATAATAATGTAAAATTATTAATCAGATATTTAGCTTCTTTTCTATTATCTTTAAAACTTGTTATATGTTATACCAAGAGCACATCATCTTTTGAACCACTTTTCTAAGGTATGATTGACATACAAAAAGTTGTATATATTTAATGTATACAACTTGATGAATTTAGAGATAAATATACACCCATAAAACTACCAGCACTGTCTATACCATAAGAATATGCATCACCTCCAAAAGGTTCCTCCCATCATTTTTATTTCTTATTATCATTGGGGGGGATAAGAACGCTTAACATAAGATCTATTTTCTTAACAAATTTTAAGTGTGTAATACAGTATCATAAACTAAAAGCACTATGCCATACAGTAGATCTCTAGGACTTATTCATCTTGTATAGTTAAAACTTTGTACCCTTAAACTAAGACCCTCTTCAGGCCTTGGAAACAACCATTTTACTCTCTGCTTCTATTATCTGACTATTTAGTTTCCTTATATAAGTTGTATTATATAGTATTTATTATTCTCTATCCGGCTTATTTCACCTAGCATAATGACTTCCAAGTTCATCCTCATTGTCACAAATGACAGGATTTCCTTCTTTTTAAGGCTCAATAATATTACATTGTATGTATAGGCCACATTTTTTTTTTGTTCACTCATCTGTCAACGGGCACTTAGGTTGCTTCCTTGTCTTGGTTATCGTGAATGATGCTGAAATGAACATGGAAGTACAAATACCAATTTGAGATCCTGATTTCAACTCCTTTGAATACATACCCAGAAAAGGAATTGCTGGGTCATATGATATTTCTATTTTCCATTTTTTGAGAAACCTCCCTACTGTTTTCCATAGTAGCTGCACCAATTTACATTCCCACCGTGTACAAGAGTTCCCTTTTCTCCACACCCTCACCACTACTTATTATATTTTGTGGAGTTTTTTTGTCTATGCCATGCAACTTCCTCCTTATTCAAAGTTTGTCCTCAAACACAAGATCTCCACCAGCTTTGTCCAAGTTTGGTGGAACATTGAATCAATTTAGCGAATCAAAATTAGCAGACTGATTGTTTACCTGAGTGGACAAAACGGCTGACCAAAACGGTTGCTCCAATAACAGCTTATAGAAGTAGTTAAAGAATCAGATAGCAGAAGTTTGGTCTTTCATTGGCTGAACAGAAAGTGCAATATCTCAGGGATAAGAGATGCTCATAGGCTGTCCTTTGGGACCGTTCACCCTCCCATGAGCATCCTATGCCCTCTTTTCCAACTCCAGGTTGGCCTAGGGCCAATATTTATAAGGGAAGGAAAATTAATTCTTTTCCTTTTGCTCCCTCTTACTTTATATTTGATTCTGTTGATTGAAAATAAAGACTCCTTTGAGCGAGGTTATGCCTCACTTTATTTTTTGTCTATTGCATGAGCTGAGACACCCCACAGTCTTTGTGGGAACAGAGATATGAATATATGGTTCTTTTCCTCTGTATACTCCGCCAGCAAGAAGTCACAGGGACTGTCCCGATTCCCAATAAATCTGCTGAATTATTCTGGGCTACCTGTCTATCTGAACTTGGGTGAAGCAAGACGTCAAGAGCAAAAAGAGAAAACTTTACAAGAAGCTATTCTAAGGGCGTTTTGTGTGTGTGCGTGTGCATGTGTGGGGGATGCTGCCACAGTGTGGTTTGACAAGCTGTGATAGGTCAGAGCCTGGATCTGAACCTGCAAACCCCGGGCTGCTAAAGCGGAGCACACAAACTTAACTGCTGTGCCACCAGGCAGGCCTCTCAAAGGGTTTTTCAGGTCTATTTTGTGTTTTTGATAATAGTCATCCTAATTTGTGAGGTAATATCTCATTGTGGATTTGATCTATATTTCTCTGACGATTAGTGATGTTGAGCACGTTTTTATATACCTGGTGGCCATTTGTATGTCTTCTTTGGAAAAACGTCCATTTAATTCCTTTGCCCAATTTTTCATCAGTTCATTTGTTTTTGCTTTTGAGTTGTATGAATTTCCTATATATTTTGCATGTTAATCCTTTATCAGGTGTATGGTTTGTAAATATTTTCTCTTACTCTATAGGTTGCCTTTTCATTTTGTTGATGTCATATCCAAGATATCATTGCCAATGTCAAGAAGATTTTCTCCTATGTGTTCTTTAAGTAGTTTTATAGTTTCAGGTTTTAGATTTAAATCTTTAACTCATTTTGAGTCAAAGTGATTGGACAGATTCAATGCAATCCCTATCATAATCCCAATGCCATTTTTTACAAAAATAGAAAAATAAATCCTAAAATTTATGTGGAACCATAAAAGACCCAGATTAGCCAAAGCAGTTTTTTTTTTTTTTAAGGATTCTTTTTTTGTTTTGTTTATAAGATTGGCACCCAGGTTAACCACTGTTGCCAATCTTCTTTTTTTTCCCCCTTCTTCTTTCCCTCCAAAGCCCCCCAGTGTATGGTTGTATATTCCATTTGTGAGTGCCTCTGGTTGTGGCCAAAGCAGTTTTGAACAAGAATAACAAAACTAGAGGCAACACATTTCCTGATTTCAAAATGTATTACAAGGGCTGGCCTGGTGGCATAGTGGTTAAGTTTGTGCGCTCTGCTTCAGCGGCCCAGGGTTTGCCAGTTCGGATCCCGGGCATGGACCTAAGTACTGCTTATCAAGCTGTGCTTTGGCAGGTGCTCTACATATGCAATAGAGGAACATGGGCACAGATACCAGCTCAGGGCCAATATTCCTCAGCAAAAAGAGCTAACGCTCAGGGCTAATCTTCCTCCAAAAACAAAATTACAAAACTGCAGTAATCTAAGCAGTTTGATAATGGCATAAAAACAGACATATAGACCAATGGAAAAGAATAGATAGCCCAGAAATAAATCCACAGTCAACTGTTCTTCAACAAGGGTGCCAAGAATACACAATGGCGAAAAAATCTTTCCAGCAAATGAAGTTGGGAAAACTGGATGCCCACATGCAAAAGAATTAAATTGGCCTCTTATCGCATGCTGTACCTCAAGAGCACATCTTAATTTAGATGAGCAATACATTAATTGTTCAATAGCCACATATGGAATAGCCAGGCAAATACCTGTACCGTGTTACCTCTCTAGCCCTCTCTCCTCTTTTAACACATTTGGCATACAGTTATATACTACACTTTAATTTTCTGATGCTTATGGAGGCTTGAAAGGGACAAAAAGTGAAAGAAAAAAATCTTACTTCCATGTTTTTCCCCAGTATTGAGTTTCTAAATATCGTTGTCAGAATATGCATCCTATGACCATTACATCCACTGACATTACATACACTGATTTTTTCCCCCTAATTTCAAGCGCTATGAGATTTCTCAGAAATAAGCCTAGCATCCTTATTCAGCAAACTTCACACTGAGACATTCTGTACTCCTGGGAAATATTTTAAGAGCCACAAAAGCCAAAAGTATATGAGAACAACTTGTTAAACAGGAGATTCGCCATGAATTTAGGTTTACCATGTGTGATAGAATGTAGGTCTGAGGTTAAGTACAGGAAACTAGGAAGGAAACTAATGTTACACAACTTAGGGCAAGGTAGTCATGATTCTGATATAAATGAATTAAAAACAAAAGATCTTAACAGGCAAGATTTCATCTCTGATTTTAACTTAAAGAAAGGTTGGACTGATCCAATTAAAAACCTTATCAAGAAAAAAATGGATCAATCTATCTGTTTGTTGCCACTTATGAAAATATACCCCTCAACTTATTTAAATTATATTTATATCTAGTAAATGTCAAAATATGGATCCATCAAAATCTGTATGTGTTCAGATGATGGGCCTAATCCAAGGAGAGGGCATGTGGGCCCAAACTTCCAACATTCCGAGTTCAGTCTTTGTGAAAATTACTTTCTTGTTTGGGGAAGTCAGCAATTTTACCCAATTCTATAGCTGATATTAGTTAAGCATGTGACGTTCTCTTTCCCCCCAAATTCATCCATGAGAAGGGCTTCAGTACTAGTCTTCTCTAGGCTGGTAAAAAAAATCATAATTGGGGGATTATTTTTAAGTGTTACACATATGAAGAACAATACAAACAAATAAATGTGCCCCCAGGGCAGAACTAGTAGGACAATAAACACGTTAAAACCAAACCACATGGAAAAGGTAAAATGTATTGCAGATGTCCAGATTAAAGGCTATTATTTTGGCAGGATTGGGGGTGGATGACATGTGGTTCCGATGAGAAGAACAAGTAGCCGTAAAGAAAAAGGGGCTCAGGAAACATCAACCAGCTGGACCACCTCCTACAGGTGATGATGAAGGCATAAGATGAGGGGGTTGAAGTTAATGACCTTGAAGGTCCCCTCCAGCCTTGAGATTCTATCATAAAATATTCCTTTCCGACAACCACACATAAAATATAAATGTTGCTTTCTGAAACACGATCAAGAATAGACTGCTTTTAACTATGTCAGAAAAAGGGGCTCCTGTCAGTGAAGTATTAATATTTTGACCTGGGGCTTGTTTTTCCAAGAATAATCAATAATCCACATTGCCATGCAAGGCAGGGGTGGCCCCAGCATATTTTCCTGGCCTCATCTCATTAGATGAAGGGTGGAAAACCCAGGCCCTCTTTGGCTTTGGGCAAGGAAGCTTGTATTGATTGCATTTGTCATGAGTATTCTCCAGGCAAAGAAGCGAAACCATAGGAGTCCTATAAACTACAAGTCCTGGTATTACATTTGCGATATTTTCAAAATGGATACAATACACAAGAGGTATGCATAAACCTGAACAGTCTGTATCCTTATTCCTGTCTCTAGGGAAGCCCAATATTTATTTTTTATGTAAGTGATTAAATAAAACCAATCCTCATTAACTTTCTGCTCCAAAAGTTTTACTATATACCACTGAGTTACATTAAACTAAATACTGAGCCAGTCATCCCTTTTTCATTATTATTTTTATATTATTATTATTATCAGCAATGACCTTAGGATATCAGTTAGTCATGACTTTATCTGCTAGCAAGAACAATTTTAATGGGGGTTGGAGGTGAGGAGAGTATGTGTGCATGTGTGTGTGACTATTTATTTGTCTTTTACAATCAGCAAAACTGTGGAATGCAATTCAGGACTCGTAGAGCAAACATCAAGTAACTAGTAAGTGTAGGAGGCAGGATTTGAATCCAGGTTCATCTGAGGTCAGGGCCCATGCATTTGCAATCATCACCATATTGATATATTAGAATGGGCCAGCCTCAGGAAACGGGTCATCCTATAACTGACCTTGTTACCTTCCTGCCAAGTGTCCCTATGTTCCCAGTAGATGGAACAGCAATGTTCTTATTGTGTTTAGCTGTCAGTGCCAGTTCAGCTTCTAGTGAATATTTGCAGCTTCTTCACTAAATGTGATTAATGCTAAGAAAGATAAAGAAAACTTTAGGGCTGAGATGGCATATTTCACAAATACAGATGAATCTAATCCTCAAATTAGATAAGATAATAAGATCATCATATTTGCCCAAAATATCCAAGAACATCAGGCCTGATAGACCCAATGTTATATTTAAGGAAAGGCATTGAAAACACCAAGGTTATAATAAGGTATAAGCAGATTCTACTCATTTAATTAATTTCCACCAAAGGAATCATGAATTATTTTCAAAATAAAAAATACTGAAAAAATGTGATAATTCAATAAGAAAGTAGGGCATTTACTCATACAGAGAAGTTATCCAAACAGACTTGAGAAAACATTTACCTTTCCCTAATTATTCATTATAGTGAACTTTATATGGAAATGATCAAATCTTAATACCCCAATGGCCAATCATGTGTTCACTTATCTGTCCACGATCAAAATAAAGCCCTAGACAGGCAGCATTTTCAACATTTTCCACAAATTAGGAGAAATTTTGAACAAACAGGCCTCAAGTGGAAGATATAATACTTTTCCCGAGTGATCAAAAGAGTAAGATGATGTGGAATGGTTTCCTCAGACCCAATCGAACCATTCCAAGCTGTAATTTCTGACAGAAGAACAAATAGCTCAAGCTAAATTAGAGAAATAGGTACTCACATTAAATTATAGTTGGTTTCAATCGTTTGATTTTAGCAGTGTTTTGAATGAATCTTTCTTTCTTCCAATCCTCTTGTTCTTTTCCCACTTTTTCCTGTTTAATTATGCCCTAAGTTCTGGATGAGGAAGTATATCCCTCCTTAGAGAATGCCTCTACTATAATCACTGTGGCTCCTGTTTATGCCACAGGTTACGATTTGTGTAAAATTTGTTTCTACCCATTCCTGCACTATTTTATCCAATATTTACTTAACACTCATTAGGTGTCCATAGTTTTGCATCATTCTCTCTGGAAAATAAAAAAGGTAGGTTCTGAAAGTGTCAGTGCTTGCTGCCCCAAAGTCTCCTTAATAAATAGTGCTGGGAAAACTGGAAAGCCACCTGCAAAAGAATGAAATTCAACCACTATCTTACACCATACACAAAAATTAACTCAAAATGGATTAAAGACTTGAACATAAGACCTGAAACCATAAACCTCCTAGAAGAAAACATATGCAGTAATCTCCTTGACATAGGTCTTGGCAATGATTTTATGAATCTGACACCAAAAGCAAAAATAAACAAGTGGGACTACATCCAGCTAAAAGGCTTCCACACAGCAAAAGAAACCATCAACAGAATGAAAAAGCAAATACTGAATGGGAGATATTGTTTGCAAATCGTGTATCTGATGGTGGGCTAATATTCAAAATATATAAAGAACTCATACATCTCAATAGCAAAAAAACAAGCAATCCAATTAAAAAATGGAGAGATATGACTGGACACTTTTCCAAAGAAGACATAAAGATGGCCAACAGGTACATGAAAAGATGCTCAACATCATTAGTCGTCAAGCTAATGTAAATCAAAACCACAATGAGATATCACCTTACGCTTGTTGGAATGGTTGTTATAAAAAAGACAAGAAATAACAAGTTTTGGGGAGGATATGGAGAAATTGGAATCCTTGTGCACTGTTGGTGGGAATGTAAATTGGTACAGTCACTTTGGAAAAGAGTATAGTGGTTCCTCAAAACATTGGAAATAAAACTACTGTATAATCCAGCAATTCCATTTCTGGGATTTATCTGAAAAACAAAACAAGACAAAAACACTAACTTGAAAAGATATATACACCCCCATGTTCATTTCAGCGTTATTTATGGTAGCCAAGATGTGGAAACAACCTAAGTCTCCATCGATGGATGAATGGAGAAATAAAATGAGGTATATCATTTTCTCCACACACTCTCTCTGTGTATATAGCTCCACACAATGTATGTGTGTGTATATATATATATATACACACCACACAATATACATATACACACACACAATGGAATACTACTCAGACATAAAAACAAATGAAATCTTGTCATTTGTGACAACATGGATGGTCCTAGGGGGTATTTATGCTGAGTGAAATAAGCCAGACAGAGAGATACAAAAACAATATGATCTCTCTTGTCTGGAATCTTAAAACAAAACAAACCAAAACAAACAAGCTTAGAGATACAGAGAATAGATTGGTGGTTGCCAGAGGTGAGGGGCAGAGGTGGAAAACAACCCCTCAGATCCGATGATATAACAAGGTAGTGCCATTGTTCACATATGGAATGGAGCTCCAACACCTACCAGAAAATGGGGTAACCACCTACAAGGCTCTGTGTAGTATTAGCTCGTATAACAGAAGTAATAATAACTAACATTTTTGACTATATACTATGAACTAGCCTGTGCTAAAGGCTCTCAACTACCATCTAACCCTCAGCAACAGTCCTATTGGGTGGGCATGTTTATTTCCATTTTCTTATTGAGGACACTGAGGTTCTGATAAGTGAAGTGAGATGCCCTGCGGACCCAATTGTAAACTTCACTGGAACTCAACTAGGGGATGATGTATATGGATTCCTTGTATTAAAAGAGTTCTACTCACAAATTATACAGAACCTCTTCTCACTTGGCTGTGGATATGGTGGAGACAATGAGCTGGGCAGAGGGTTGAAGGACGTGTCACAACTATCGCATCTAATGGGTTCACGTGTCCTCCACTCTCTGGTGGAGTCTGGAACTCAGGGACTCAGCGTATCCTCTTTCACCATCCACTCTCCAGCCTCCTTACCTCCACACTCCTCATCCCTACATGTGCACACATTACTTATTTGTCACTAAAAAATAATGTGTTTTTAACATTTGTCCCATGCGTTTCGGCCTCCTATCATTATCCTTCACTTAATACCCAAATATATAGTTTAAACATCTATCTAGCATTTGCTTGTAGAAAATTTAGTGTTCCTACCCATATCAGAAAATTCCTACTGCATGGCTTTCGAGATCTGATTGTTATCCTTAACCTCCCACTTTCTTTTTAAAACTTCTCTTTCCCCCCAGCTTTATTGAGATGTAATTGTCATACAACATTGTGTAAGTTTAAGGTGCACAACGTATTGACTCGATACACTTCAATATTGCAAAAATGATTACCACCATAGCCTTACCTAACACCTCCTTTATATCACATAATTACCATTTCTTATTTGCAGTGAGAACTTTTAAGGTCGACTCTCTTAACTTTCAAGTCCCACTCTCTTTAAAGGTTTCAACCACCTTCTCTGTGATCATTGCTTGCTACAAGTTTCCTACAACACCACTTGAACAGGCTGCTTATTGTAGAGTGGAATTTTACTGAAACTTTGGTGACAGTGTAGAGTGATCATAGCATCAGAAGGAGACAATCAAACACTGAAGATTGGGGGTCACTCTCCCTGTATTCATCAGCTGCTCTTCAGCTCTGGGTATCTAACCGGGCTCTGCGTTCATAGCCCCCCGTCCCCTGGAAACATCACATCTTCAACTCAAGTCCCTTCTCTATCCCATCTTTTTACATGGCCCCAGGTCCCAGAAGAAACACAGATTTGGATTTTACCTATAGTTATTAAACAATTCTAAAAACAACAAACAAAAGAATCTCTCTACATCAGAACAACCACTTCACCCAAAGAAGGAAGGTACCTTCTCCTGTCATTGCACCCTGCACTTAACTACTTTGTCTGGACCTTCCCATACCAACATAGTCATTGAGCTGTTTTCCTAAACAGAAGAGCAAGCTGTCTTTCTTCTGCTGCTACTCTAGAACAAGGAAATGCTGAAATCAGCTTTTAAACTAGCAATTATCTTCCAATGATAGAAACGAAATATATTTAATTAATCACTAAAAATGTATTTATTGAGCACTTATAATGCTCCATCAACGTGAGGAAGAGTACAGGGCTGTAAAGCAGCATACTATATGGATCCTCAAAGAGCTTTCAAGTCAGTTGAACAGAGCAAATTCTAGAAGAACAGATAAAAAGGAGAAGAGAGTGAAAAGGCTGGGTGTTTCTCCTACACTCCCTTCTCCTACCCAGGTAGACAAAACTGGTTTGAAGATTAAAAAGAAAGTGTCTATGGAAAGAAATACGCTCTTTAACCTTTAAGCAAATTAATTGAAATTAATTCAGTGCTTATTGATTTACCAGACCCTCATGCCTTGAAAAGTAAGTGATGGCACTGGAGATTTCGCAGAATGAGTATGTAGTATTGTTATTTTGTGAAATATGCTATTGAGCACAGTCAAAGTGGGAAACATAAACTAATGAAAAACACTTTCCGTGGAAAGACTAAAGTGAATAATTTCTTCTCAAAAAGACATATTGTTTTGTTTTGTTTTTATACATGGAGGTGTTTGAAAGATTACCATCTCTATAAAGGCAGTGTCATTCTGTAGGTCAGCCCCTAGGAAAAGCGAGCTAATTGAGGAAACTTGGCAAATGTGGATTCTCCTGGGACCAATTAGATAAGAATAGGAGAAATGAGCTTTTGCTTTCTTTCTTTTGTGAGTGTTTCCAAATCTCACCGCAGGATTGTTGCTGACCAAGTATGGAAGCCGGATGGCACATTTTAAGCAAGAAAGTGAAAAGCTTCTTTTACAGCTTTACTTCCCCAGGCTCAGGCCAAACAGCTGGCTCCTTCAGTAACTAACCCAAGCCCTTCCTTCCTTGCTAGCGTGTGATTCCTCCCAGGAGCCCGGACGGCACTTGTCTGCAGGCAGGTTACACCTTCACTCTCATTCAAAAGCTGTGTCCTTACTCTTTCCTCTTTTCTGAAGGTGAATAGCAGCCACCATGTTTGAGATGCAAAGATTCAAGGCAGTGGGGCTTTCAGGCTTTCAAAACAGAGATGTTTTAAAGCTTAAATGAATCGCTTATATGCAGACTCTAACAAGCATAGATGCTCAAGGGCAAAACATATTATTGGTGGCAAAACAAAGGGCTTTGTAATCGGCCACATTTGTGTTTGAATCGCAGCTTTTCAGTAAACTAGCTGAGTAATTTGGGTCTAATGGTTAGCTACTATGAGCCCCAGTCTACTTACTGCTAAGATGGGGATAATAGTAGGTTCCGAGGTTTAGAATTGATGGGTATAAAGAATCAGGTGCTCAATAAGCTATGGCCAAGCAGTTGAAATAACAGTGATACAGCAACCTGGGGTTATTCTCCCTTCATTCATCATTGGAGCTGTGTGTAATGGGTTGTATAGGTCAAGTATGCAAGAGAGCACTCGCAGCCAGCCCGCTCTGATGGGTTCAGATCTCTCCAGTGGATGTATTTATAGCATTAAGCACCACTCCTTAATCTATCACATTTGAACCTTCTATTACTTCCTGGGTATAGTTGAAATCTGTCTCCTACCAGATTGTAAGCTCCTTCAGGGCAAGCATGATGTTTTTTGTTTTTTTACATTGGCCTGAGCATCCCCAGGATGCACAAAGATGTCTAGCCCATTATTGATGCACACAGATACTGATCAAATGAAATTTTAAAACCTTTCAAAAATAATGTTTTCCAATTTCACAGGTGAGAAAGCTGAGGCTCTGAAAGAACAATATTCTTAAAATAATAGGTAATGAATGGAGGGCCTGAGATTCAGACCCAAAAGTGATTCTCTGGAGTCAATACAGTTTCTATTACAATAGACAGTCTTTCATTATCATCACCTTTTTCACAGATGAATAAACAGAAGTTTAGAGGATGTTAAATACTTTCCCAGGCAGATGCTTGGGGAGCTGGGGCTCAAACCCAGGCCTCAATTATATGGCCAGAGCTCCTTCCCTCTAACCTGTTTTCTGTTCACCATGGAAACCTTTCTCAGGATGTTCCTAGAGTCTTAACTGTCCTCTCTGCTGGCTGCCCAGATTTGCTTGGCCCAGGCAGGAGCAATTCTTTTCTTTCCCCCAATGACCTGGAGGAGTCATTGGATGGGCACTTGTTCTTACCAGAGTCTTGGATCAGCACTTCTTGGGGAGGTGATCTTCAGCTGCTACCCTCTTGCTTATTTTAGTTTTGGGGGCAGAGCATTTTCTCTGAATGTTGCTAATAGGGCCAAGGTTTTTTTTTTATGTGGAAGTATGCCTTGGAATCCACCGCAATGGAGCATGGGAGTGTGATGCTATAGGGAAGTTCAGTAAAGAGGTTCCAAGATTTACCAGCTCAGGAGCAGAGAGATGAGCAGTCTGCTGGTAGGACCTGCTGGGGCACACATGTGAGTGCCATGGCTAGAAAGCCTCTGTCACATGTGCCTTTGGAACCCAGGTAAGTTTCTATGAATCTTGGGCTTTTGTAAGCCAAGAAGGGATGCGGGCTTCAGTCAAGCATGTCAGATGTAACTTCTGCAGCCTGCCAAGTGAAATAAATTCAGAAAACAGCAGAAACCTACCCTGTCTTGGCAATATTAATTTTTGCTATGAAGCTTTGCCTAGTCTACAGAGAATACAAGAGGGACTCTTCCTGCAGGCTAGCCCAGTGCCTGTGCCTAACTTCTATTCAAGTCTAGGATGTACCAGTTTAGCTGAACTGGTAGAAATATTGAAATATTTCTTTGCCAATTTGCAAAATACCCGAGCTATCCAAATAGCCCTCATAACTTTGTGGCCATCTTGGCCCTCCCTGGGAACCCTCAGTCTTATCTAATCTGATATCTAAAAGGTACAGCTGCGTGCTTCCATGACCCATCTAGAAACTGATTCCCATACTATGACACCAGAACGCAGGTGGGCAAGAACTTATTAAATATTTTAAATACTACCCAGCGATGAGTAACTACACTATTGAAGTTGCTTTGACTTATCTGGTCCCTCTGCTAGACTATAAACTTCCTGAGGGCAAGAACTTTGCTTAGCTCTCTATTTCAGCCCTAACCCCTAGCACAGAGTTGGGAACAGCCTATATTCTCAGGAAATTAGAAGACATAGACACAGAGTGGCCTTTCCATGCAGTTTGCTATTTTAAAACAGGTTAGTGGTTGAAGTGTGAAAATTCCATGGTGTAGATGTGTTTTCTTTTCCTCCAGGGATCACGGTTAGTTTTAGTTAGTACTGTAGGGGAGGAGGACATTTCCTCTCCCCAAATTTGGGTTCGTCTGGGCGGAGAACGAATTAAATTCACATGAGACAGAATAGCAAGAGAAAATTAAACAAAGCTTTATGAGGAACCATGGCCCGAGGCCTTTCTTCCCGAAGGAAGAAAGGGCACCGAAGAAGTGGGGTGCACAGAGTGGTTATATACCCCCAAACAGGGTGTTTCACATGTGATTGAAATGTCCCTTTTACAATAGTCACGAGGCCGCTCTGTCAGCACAGAACTCGATGGAAACGACAGATAGGTCTGCTGTTCCAGTGAACGCCGCGGGGTGGCAGGTGTGTTGCCTCGGGCTGGGGGTGGTCACAGATGAGCACCGCAATCAGTTCCCAGCCTAAAGAAAGATGCTTAATCTTTAAGGAGATGCCAACGCTGGGAGGGGGAGAGAAGTCAGTTACAGGAGGTTACCAGACTAGCACAATAAAATGCAGATTTTAAGTCCTTGCCTTTGGTATTGATTGAGAGTTTTTAGAGAGAAGGTCATCTCCTTTCTTCTTCCTGGTACAGAGAGGGAGGCACCTTTACAGATAGAGATTTACCTTACAAATGTAAATGTGTCCTAACAAAGGGCAAGTTCCATTCCTCACAGCCTCCTTCCCTGTCCCAGTTTATCAAAAGCAATCAACCTCAAATAATCCTGATGACAAAGAGACATATCTTGGGGTGGCCAATTCCAGGTCCCCACAGTACGATCACAGGTAGCATGCTCTTTGTTGATCGTTCTTATCTGAATGCTTCTGTAATACTGACGTCAGGGCAGTTTCACAAATTTCTCCAGATAATTAGTTCCATGAGCTGTGGCCACGTTGGCAGCTTTCCTCTCTCCTGGTACTCCTGGGAATATCTGGGACATGGCACAAGCTCTCTTTTCATAGAGTTATCCTAGGAAGTGAAATTGCTATACACTATGTAATGTACACATTAAACAGTAGGAGACTCGATTATATAGAGTCATTTAAAATTGCTGGCCAACTGTTACATGTTGGCTTTCATCTCACCCATGGTTTTGGACTTTGTGTCCTTCCATGTGCTCATAAATGGAATCCTGGGTGTGTAGCGCTTGTTAAAACTGTTTGAAACACTCACACTTTTCCCAGAGCATCATTAAATGCAAGGTGTTTAGTCATTTGGGTACCTTTTCATCTGGAATAATGAAACATATTGTTAATCATAATATTCTTTATTTAGTCCATACTTTTTATTTATTGATCTCTCACTATATGGCAAGTGCTTAGTATACATTGACTTTTATTTTGATCACAACACTCCAAAATAGGTATTCTTATCCTCATTTTACCTAGGAGAAAACTAAAAGCCAGAGAGGTTAAGTAATTTCCCAGAGGCCATCCAGCTACTAATTGGTGGTTTGGGATTCATCTCCAGTCTGCCTGGCTCCAGCTCTCAAAGGCCTTTCCTCTTGTGGTGCTGGCTCTCTCTCCCTCCTCACTGACTCCTGCCTGCTTCAGGATGGCCTCGTTCTTCTGCCAACACACACTCAACCTGAGAAGTAGGATACCTTCCTCTCAGTTACATCTGGAGCAACGGGCCTCAAGTTCTGGGAACCTTAAGATTACTTGGGGAGCTGCAAAAATCACAGACATCCAGGTCCCACTTCCAGATACTCTGACATAATTGGTCTGGAGAAGTCTTGGGCTTCTGGATTTTTTAAGTTTTCTGGTAATTTGAAAGCGCAGCAAGGTTAGAATCACTGTTCTAGAACAGTGCCCCAAATTTAACTTGCATATGAATCCCCTGGGAGTTTGTTAAAGAAAATCCTGATACTGTAGAACTGGGGTTGGGTTGGAGTTTCTATGTTTCCAAAAAGCCCCGGTGACCCCAGGGCTGCTGGTCCACAGACCAACATGTCACTAGCAAGGCCCCAGAACTTCCACTGTTCTCTGCCCAAGAGAACAAGCCCTTCTCTTCCAGTTTGCTCTCCTCCTGGGAGAGATTCTTCAGCCAGAGTCTGCACTGTGCTCTCAGCAACCTGTCTTTCAGCAGGTTCAGTAAGTCATGTGAAAGCTCCGGTTTCCCCTAAAACAGCCTGTCTGCTGAATGGAATAGAGGGTGGTGTGTAATGAAGTCCAGGTCACAAGTTCAGTGCCTGAGTTTAATGCCCACAGGGATCAGTTAGCTTGTCTCCACTCCTAGCCAGAGTCTCCAGGCTGGCCATCCCACAGATGTGTGTGATTGGCCCTGAGGGATGGATGCTTTATCCATCATGCACAAAATACTCACCAGAAAAGCAGTCACTGTCTGATTCCGACTCAAAAAGAGGTCAATAGCATCTTCTTGATAGAAAATAAACATTCAACAGTATTAGCTATAGCTGGGTACTTACATGTTCTAGGCAGTGTGCCAAACACTTTAGAATCTTCACAACATTATATGAAGTACATAGTTTCACTACCTCCATTTTATAGATGACGAAGCTGGGCTCACGGTTTTAATTTTCTGATAGCACACAGCCTGTAAGCAACCTGGAATGCAAGGATTTAGGCTAGTATGCTACATGCTAGTATATAATTCAGGGGTGACAGATGATTTGCAGCCTTTTAGGACTAGAAAGCCAAAAATACATTCTTCCAAGCCCTATCTTGCTTCATGATTCGCTATATTATCCCCTCAACTTATAATGATAATGATTGGCTCACTGATTCATTGTTTCTTAGAGAAGCACGAATCAGACCATCCCCATGTTTCAAAAAATGGAACTGGTCGGTTATATAATATTGGGAGTATTCTAGCTACAGCCAAGAAGAGCAGCAAGTGTATCTACAATCTAATCAGCATAATAAGGGCCCTGGTCCTTCTGATGTACCCATCTTACACCCTTCTGATTGTCAATAGTTTACAAAGGAAATTCTTCTAGATTAAGAGCCTAGGAACTTTTCCATTCACCTGTAGGTTTGGGTCTGATTTATCTGAACTGTGGGGTCTGCTTTATTTCCATCAGATAAGGAAACACTAATGTGAGCACAGATGTTTTGTTTCTAAGCAATAAAGTCAAGAGGAAACTACATCTGTTTTGCCTTAGTGTTCAGAAATATAAATTTTTGAAATTTATGTTGAATGTTAAAAAAATGGGGAAAAATCATGATTCCAGTAAGATCTAAAGACTGTATAATTTAGTACTAAATTCAAATTGCTAAAAATTAAGTACCAAAGAGCACAGCTTTTTGGAAGCATTCCCCATCAGCTCTGCCTGTTCAGTCCATCAGTTGCCCTCTTTCTCTAGATCAAGCCAGTCAGTTAGTCCACGAGTCTTTGTTGACAAGTCCGTGTGCTGGGAACTGTCTTAGCCCTGGGAATTGAGTCAGTCTGACATAAGGCTTGCCCACATAGAGATTTTGTCCTTTCGTATAAAAGGATATTTTTCTTTTTATTTAATTGAATGTTTGTTTGCTATTCCTAGAAAGTCTTTTATTTTAATGGAGGACCTATAAATTCTGATAAATGCTTTGCTTTTGAGTTACCATTCTTCAAGGTGCTTCAGGTGGTGGTAAAAAATAGACCTCATGGGGGGCTGGCCCCGTGGCCGAGTGGTTAAGTTCGCGCGCTCCGCTGCAGGCGGCCCAGTGTTTCGTTAGTTCGAATCCTGGGCGCGGACATGGCACTGCTCATCAAACCACGCTGAGGCAGCGTCCCACATGCCACAACTAGAAGAACCCACAACGAAGAATACACAACTATGTACCGGGGGGCTTTGGGGAGAAAAAGGAAAAAATAAAATCTTTAAAAAAAAAAAAAATAGACCTCGTGGATCCCTTCTATTTTAGCTAGAATACCTCCCCAAACTTCCATAAACCTCTCTTTCCCAAGTCATTCTCCAGCTCCTCCTCCCACTTTATTTCCTTACTGACATTGTATCATTCTCTGAAATTATTTATTTATACCTTTCCACATCCTACCTGTCTTTCCTGCTCTGGACGTAAGCAACATAGCCACAAAAGTTTTTGTCTAGCTTGTTAGTATGTCATCAAGACCTAGGACCATGACCAGTACCTAGAACCAGGACCAGGACCTAGAAAATAGGAGGCACTCAACAAACGTTCCTTGGATGGATGGGTGGATGGATGGATGGATGAATGAATGAATGACTATCAGTTAGCTATTGATTCAGTAGAAGAGAATTCTACACCGAATGAGAGGTTAAACAAACATGGCTTTTTAGATCCTTCTATCTAAGCATAAGATTTTAGTATTTTACAATTCAGTTTTCTGATTACCACTAATAATTATTTATTGAGCCTGGAGTACGTGATCAGGGTGATTTTGTGGTCATCTAAGGGCACTGCAGTTGTATCAAAACAGCACTCAATATTGGCATGTGTCTACAGTGGTATGCTAAGTTTCAGTTTTCAAAGATCTGGTATAAAACAATTTCTTTTTTCTTTTGCACCTTCTGAAGACCTTCACTAATTACAGATACCTTCTATTTTTGCCAGGGATCCAAAATTAACATTCCCTGAATTTCTTTAATGAAGATTGTTTTTAAGGAAGTTGGTGACTAGACTATTGCTAACAACAAACTGGAGTAATGAATGTATGGCGAGTTTTCAACTGTCTAAGTAAGTGATAATAAGTGTAAACTTGGTTTTGCATGGATTAAATGTATGGCCATTAAAGGTGTACATTTAAAGAGTATGAAAAAGTATGAAACTTGTCATCAGTAACCGTAATACCAAAACAAGGGCCTAACACTTGAAGCATAAGCAAATTGGTTTGGTTTTAGAAGAAATAAAAGGAAACAAAACCCATGCATTTTTCAGTAATTAACATTTATGAATCTCCACTATGTAGCTAGAAAGTGAACCAAGTGGACCAGGCACTCAATGTGTGTTATTTCCTTTAAGCTTTACTATAGTTCTGTGAGGTAGATATATCATCATCATCATCTCACAGATGCAGAAACTGAGGGCCAGAGAGCTCAAAGAGCTAATGAGAACCTGAATCTGGGTTTTGAACCAGCTATGCTCATTGACACTGCAACACTGTCTCTTGTGATCTAGGCTGAAATTACACAAAGTATAAAAGTGTTAAAAGATATTAGGTACGTATATCCTTTTATCCAGGGGTGTGTCTCTTAGGAAACTCTACTCAGATAAATGTATATATAATGTATATATATATAATATTGTATAGAAAAGATTATATGTAATACATAAAAGATTATATATTATGCATATTCTGGTAGTAGGTAATGATTACTTCTTTACTTTTTAATTTATATTTATTGTTTTAAAGTTCTACAAAGAATATATTACTTTTTAAAATTGTATTTAAAAATATCCAATGGGCTTTTCAGAGAGCATCTATAAATCTCTGGAGACTGATTTCAAAGAGTGCTAACCATGCTCACGTCACCTGTGCCCTGAAACTGCTTCCCGAAGCAAAATATGAGCCTGGTGGGTCACTGATCTGCCTCAGCATAGCACATTTGAAGACAAACTACTCATCAAGGCAGATCCATCATGCTTCCACCTTTGCAGCATTTCCTACAACTCAATGGCTAACAGAATGCCATATTCATGTAGCATTGAGCTATTTAATGTGTTTTCCCCGGTGTGTTGAGTTTGGAAATTATTATATAAGTTCTTACTACTTATTTTAGACATTTGTCTTCCAAAAGAAAGGGAAATCAATTTAGTCCACATCTTGACTGCAAGGCTGATATAAAAGGTCCATTGTCTGTACCTACTCTGTACTTGGATCTTTGAAATTAGATCAATGATGCAACATAATCTTTAGAAAAGTGATCTTCAACAGCCAGGCAGGCCCCAGGACTATTTGAAACATGATTTTGGGACCTCCATTTTGATTTCCATTACTCATAGGTCTTCACCCTTGTTTAGGCAGGTTCTAGACCTAATGCTCTCACCAAATAGCTCTGTCGTTGTCTGTAGATCACTTGGCCTCTCTCTGCCCCGTTTCTAGTTGTGTAAAATGGGAACTGTCACATCTGCAATTCATTCAATAGGCATTTTTTGGTCACTGTTGATCGTCTTGGTTTTAGGGGAACCTATGAGTCCTTAACAGCAAGATTATCTAAGTCACAGATTGGGCCCACCTTCTGGCTCCACTTCTTACTCACTACAGGTGTTGGTGAGCCCCTGGACCTCCCTAAGCCTCAGTTTCCCTATCCTTAAAGTAGAAATGATTGTATACATCCCTTTGAGTTGTGGATAGGAAATAAAAAACATGTGTTGGAAATAAAAAACTTGGCAAAATGCCAGTCACAGAGACCTCTCAGTGTATGGTAGATGCAACTATCTAAAGATGTAGACACAGATTGTTTTGAATGTTGGTTCTTGTGTTTCTATTTTGTTATTGTTTCTTTGATATTGATAAATATAATAAGAACTACTACAAATATGTGTATGTGTCTACATATGTACTCATTATTGAAACACATTTTTGTGGGGTTTTTTTTCATTTGATTAATTCTACAAAAATTTTCATAGATGTAGTCATATGTATTTACACAAGCTTTATGATATTTTCTTCATTCAGTAACAAAACATAAGTACTGTTAACCTAAAAATTAAGAGCCAAAATGAGAGCCAGAGAGGCATTTATTTGGGATCAAAGAATTGCAGTTCGAGGTACACAGATTTGGTGGCAAGCCTAATAGTGTCCTCTTGGCTAAGCATAATTGATTTCTAAGGCTATGTCTAGAGGGAGGCAAAAGGCCATCACTGTGATGAGTTGCAGATTTCTTGCAGTGTTCTCAGAATATTTGTGTCTTGACTCACTTCAAAAGTTCATGCTGTGCCCAATGAAGATGTGTACAAGATCCATTTCCTTAATGACCTCCTGGTTCCATTTTAAAGCCCTTAGACCTGTGACCCTGTTTTGTTTCACATTTCACAGTACTTAATCTTGTCATTACAAATACTGGCAATTTTTAATTAATATTTTCATTATATAAGTAATTATGCATGTATATTTTTTATTTAGAAACTATAGGTAGTAAATTAAGAAAATTATAATCACTTGTAATTCCATAGGCCAGAGATAGCCACTACTAACACTTTAAGATATTTTCTTCTGGTCTTTTTTAATATGCATACATCTATGATTTAATCTAAGATAACAGCTATTTTATAAGACCTGCCACTATTTCCTAAAGAAGAAAAAAATTGCTACCAAGTAAACACTGACACAATGCTTTTTTATCATTTAGAACTTTTATCTTGTATGTCTTGAAATGGCCCTCTTAAATTATGTAGGCAGAGGTTTTTATCATAGCATCATTTCTGTTCATACGTAAAAAGAAAATATAAGCAAAGTAAAATGGATAAGATATTTCTGAAACTTTTTCACATTCAGAGTCACTCTGTCCTGAGTCACCTTCGACACACCAATGTCTGTGTGTCCTACACCATGTCATCCTCTGTGCCGTGGCCCTTCCATAAAAACAATGTGTTTTCAATGCTGAATCCTAGTATAATATCTTAATGCCATTTTAAACAGCAACTAAACTCAACACGTGTAGCACCAACAATGCTTGTAGCTCAGACAGTGACAAAGATAGGCCCTAACTTTGCCCACGCCTACACAATTTTCATGTGGCCAGAACAATTACACGATGGCCAAGGGTGAGCCATTGATGGGAAGATGCACCCTGATTTCAGGCATGCCACAGGGTGAAAAAAACATACATCTTAGAACCAGTGAAACAGGAATATTTTACATAATGTTTCTCTTAGGGTGCTTTCTTTAGTTTTATCTTTTATTTTTTTAATTCCTGTTCAATGATGAATTGGGAACATTTCCCAGTATCTTTAAAACTCTTCAATAAATTACTTCTTTCAAAGTATTTAACAAATGTAGAGCCAAAACAACCTTAGCTTTTGAGTCTTTTAGAAAATTACCATTATTGAAAACAAAACTAACAAAGAGGAATATGTTGAAAATTATTCCTACAAAAGCAAGGGAGGATCTGAACAAATTACATGATGAACATTCAAATGTGTACAAAATTTAATTTTAAAAATCTATAATTGCATGTTGGAATATCTTGACTTCTGGGAAGAATGTTTTCATGAAGCTTGTGTTTTTAATTAGATAAATTCATATTCTGTATCAGAAGGGAAGGAAATTGAGAAAGCCTATGATTTCACATAAATATAAATCTGATAAAACATTGAAGAGAACCATAGAGGCAATTTATTTGATGTTTGCTCTGTAAAAATATCTGTCAGAAGAAGATACTGTGAAAGGAGGCAGAAATATTACATAGATAAAATATTTCGGCTGAAATATGTAAACATTTCTATACAAAAAAATATTAGAAATGAGAATATCCTCCATTTAGCATATTTTCTCTGAATGTACTAGAAACCTCAGCACCTATAGAGAATTTTCACAGTTATAAATATTATGGTCTATTGAAGAGTCAATTGCATGTCAACAATTTCTGATATATAAACTATAATTATGAAGAAAACTGTAATCAATTTTATTTTTAAAAATAATATAATATGACAAGGTTGAAAAAAGTGAATGTTTCAGAAAAATATAATAATGAGGTATAACAGATTGGGCTAAAGCAATGACTAAAGTATATGAATACATGACAAGAATGACTATTTTTTGCTTTGCTTTTAATAATCAAATCATCCATATCAAGCTTTTAGAAAATTACTTGAATGTATTGGATAATTGTTATTTGTATTTTTTAGAACTAATTTTATTAGAAAAAAATAGTTTATTTTCTTAATTTTAGAAAGTTCACCAATTATTATATATTATATTCATATTTTATATTGTTTATATGTTATATTTTATATCATATATTATATTTTGTTAGATGTTAATCAGTAATTAAACATTTTAATAATTTATTTTTAATAAATAACTTATAAATCATAGATTTAATAAATATTAAGTAATAATATTTTTAAAATATTTTAACACTAGAAAATAATCTCTGTTATGTTGTGCAGTAAGATATTTACCCCTTCCCCCACTGCAGAGAATTTAGAACATTGCTGTCTCCCCTATTGTCCTCATTATTACACAGATTAAATGGATATCACTCCATCTGCAATTCTGATCATTTGTTAGGATAGATTCCAAGCAGTGGAGTTTCTGAATCCTATAATCTGAGCATTTTTAAATTAAATTACATCAAATTCTTTTAAAAGATTTTATATGTTCTCTGAAGTTCAGGAAATAATAGTAATAAAAATCTAATGCATAATTTAAAAAACTGATTTAAACTAAGTTTAAAATAGTTAAATCCCTATCAATGACGCTTTGTAGAAAGATAATGTTAAGCAAATAATGTGAATGGTACTCGTGAAAATTGTCTTTAAATAATTACATTTTTTGTTCAATCAATTATATTTTTAAATCCAAGGGAGTCATTGAGCATTTGCCGTGTTTCAGGCATTATGCATAATGATCTAGATGTCAGGGTAAATAAGAGAGAGACCTTGTCCTTAAGGGATTCTTCTGGTAGTGGCTGAAATGCAAACAGAGATAATTAACACAAACACTTGCAATGGTTATGGTAGAGCACCTGAGGGCAATGAATACGAGGAGGTTGGTGATGGAGCAGGAACTGGATGGATTTCATAAGAAACAAGACAATGGAGCTGATTCGGGAGGCTGAGTAGTTTGACAGCAAAGAGAGAGAGTACGTATAGAGGAACACATGGAAAAGCCCTCAGATTAGGAAAACCATTGTGTATTTGAGTGATGAAGAGATGATTGGGAAGTTGATCCTAGCATGAACAGAGCTGGAAGAGAAGACAGGGTGCATGGGGGAGGGCATCTGGATTAAACTGAGGTAGGTCTTATTTGGCCTGGTATGGATACTCTCGCTGTAGTAACTCACACTTTTGTAGCTGAGACTACCACTCGTGCTACTATTCTACATGCTATACTCATTGAAGATATTTCTATTGATACCTTATTTTCTGTGTGCTGACATGATGTTAGTCCCCAGAAACACAGTGTTGGGCACATAAGATAAGTACAATGGTAATAAAAAGTAAAATAATATGACAATTTAAAATAATGACAAGTGTTATGAAAACAGGGTAGAATTTTAAAGAATGCTTGGGCTGGATTTAGATGTGGAAATATTCTGTATTAAGAGGTCAGGGAAGGCCTCTCTGAAAGATGATATGTGGACTGTAGCATAGTGCTAAGCAGGATTTAGCCATCCTTAGTACCAGAGAAAAATTAGTCCAAGCAGCAGGAATGACAAAATGGCAAGTACAAATACCCTGGGGCAGGATGAGGCCTGGCATATTGTTTCAAGGACTGGCAGAAAGCCAGTAACTGAAGTTTGGGAGCAAAATAAGAATGAGAGAGGTACAAAAAGAGAATGTAGAGATAGAGGATAAAACGACTCTAGAGCTTATAGATCTTGGTGAAGGGTTTGAATTTTGTGCTAAGTGCTATGGGCAGCTACTAGAATTTTCTAGCGTGAAATAGTATGATCATAAAAGCCAATTTACTTTCTTATAATAAAAAAGTTTACTCACTCTGTTGCTCGAATGTGGAAGGGAGTATACGCCACATGTATGTGTTTCAGAATAATGCATCCCTTCTTTATACTTAATATTTGAAGCTAAAGCTTTGCATAAAACTAGAAAGTAGAGCGTGAACATGGTTCTCAAACCTATTTTTTTTTTTCTTTTGAGTAACCATGCAAATCATTCTGGATTGCTTTTTTTTGAGAGGAATTCTATTCTTTTTCAAATATCTAACTCTGGGGCTCATCCTGAGCAGAGGTGGGGCGAGTCACCGATATGAAATGGCCGGCGTGGTGTGGAGGAGAGAACAGAGCTCTACCACGCAAAGCCTTGGTTTCCTCCCTGTAAACTTGAATGTATAAGGGAGCCTTTCTGACAATTTTTCTTCAAGTATATTATTATTTCACAAATGACTTAATTTTCCTCTGATTGTCCTACGTCAGTAGTTACTACCATTTTGACTTGGATTGATTTTGCCTCAGCCTCTTTTGAGGAGGTGATCATCTGCAAGAAATGAGCAATTAAAGGAATCCTGCAGGTGTTTAAAAAGCAACTAAAATTTGTGGATAATCCTCTCCTAAGTATTTTGTTGTGTTTGTATATTCAACAAAGAAAGTCTTAAAAAACAGTTACACATATTTGTATTATTCCTTTCCCTTCTATTAATATTTTGGTCTGTTCTCTTTCTGTCTTTTCTCTGTATGTTTTATGTGGTTTTCTTAATATCATATAAGCTGCTATTCACTTGATTATACTAGTGCTCATTTTTTCACATCCTTTGTTAAAGTAATTAATACTAGCTGCCCACAGCAGAAAAAATACCCCTTAAATCTCAGTGGTTTAAATTTAATTTCTCAAGTCACCTCAGAAGTAATTGCATGGCCGTATGTGCCATCTTGTACTTTGCACCCTGCAAAGTGGCAATGGCAGGAAAACAAAATGGTGGGTGCATGCACACTGGTTCTTACTTACCCAGAAATGGCACAAAATACATACCCTAACAGTCTACTGAGCAGATCTGGTTTCATGGTTAAATACAGGAGGACATGGGATGTTTGATGAACACTATCTTTGTCACCACCTGCCCTTCTGTCACCAATTATCTGCCTGCCTCTGCTGTCTCCCCACACACTGGACTTCTCATATCCTTCCAAAAGGAAGACACTGCAAAGCCTCATCCAGTCACTGCATCTATTTCCAAGTCCTGCTGTCAGTATCTCCATAAAGTCTGGATGTGGCTTCTCTTGGTACAAAGATCTTGAATTTAAGAGAAGAAAACAACAACCAATATCATCTCCTCTCCTCATCATCTGCCCCCACACTCCATACACAAACACATACACACCCACCCACACACACACACATATACATCCAACGTGCAAAGGTGGAACGGGTACAGAATAATAGCAATAGACACTGTCATTCAGAGAGGGGAAGACTGGGGAAGGGGTCAAATGCTACACAGCAGTCGCTGGCTTGTGGCCATCCTGCAATCTTGCTGGGAAAATGCTAAAAGTCCTCCTACCCTGGAGGATAGGGGTTTGATTTGCTCTCTGGAGCAGCTATTTTCTCCATCACTGTCTTGGACCTAGACACCTCTCTAGGAGGTTCTTCCTGTCCTATCATCTTCCCTGGCATCAGCAAAAATGAAAAACAGGGGGTATGCCCACTTTGGGGCATATATGACTTTCACATCTCACTTCTTGTTCACAGAAAGTTGGAGCCACAAGGTATATTTTAAGGGTCAAACACTAAAAGTCTTTGTTGCTCCAAATTCATGATATGTTTATATTTGTATATTTGTATTTGCCTTAAAAACTAGAAGACTCCTGACTAATATGCTTCTGCTTGGTTCGATGTGCCAGTAACCATACCCAAAGTTCTTTCTGAAATGTTTATCTTCTGTCTCAGTAGCTCTATTCTCCAAGTCTTTCTCCCTCAATCCAAAGGCAAATCTAGAAAAACACTTGGAAATGATTATGGACAGTCTTAATCTGATCTTTGCCTTGAATTTATTTATCTAACTGGGAAGTCTTACCAGACCTTTTTGTCTCAAAGTCTTTGTTAAAAACCCATCATTTCCACAGTGCGTCTAGAGGCATTCAATTTTTTCCAATCAGGAAGACCCTAAATTTCTGTATTCTCTCAAGTCCTTTTATTTCTGCATGTAAACTGTCAGATTCTTTCCTAAGCTTGTCTCTTTCTTCTAAACCTTAACAAACAAAGCTGTCAGGGAGGGAGGAATTCCCCCCTTACCTCTCTTTAGTTCTTGTGGCTAGACTAACAATAAAATTAACACAAGACCAAGTAACAGGAAAAAACCAATTTAATATGTACATACAGGAGATCATAAAATGATGCTCAGAGAAGCAACCAAAGCAGGCAGCTTTTACACTTCTTACACAAAGAAACAGTATACCTGTGAGGATTTGACAGCACAAAGAAACTTAGGTTTGGGTGCTTAATTATTAAGAAATCCATGCAGAATTTGGTTTTGGGGCAGTAAATTAGTAAAAAAATAATAAAGTTTGCTTATATAGGCTTCTTCACCTTGAATTCCCCATCTTTGGTGATAAGGATGTCTCCCTATCTCCTGGTGCAGAGAGGGTACCTTTTATATGGAAGATTAATTTCCTGCTTTCAGGGGGAACACAGAGGGTCAAAGTGCCCTTTTTGCATCAGCTGTTCCTCAAATAACTTTAATTCAAAATAATCAATATACTCTTGTGCGATATTTTAGGGTGGCCTGCCTTGGGCCCCAACAAAGCCAATACACACTTCTCATATTCTGATTCCCAGCCTCTTCCCTTAAGCTGTAAGTCCACTCTGCATGTGATTTGCCCTCCACGTTAATGATTTCACTAAAGGTTTCACCACTGCCAACCATAGATCTCCATCTTTTCTGTTTACAGTATCAGACTCTGCACAATCCACCAAAGAATCACTAAGCTCAGACACCAACATATAATTATTTGCTTGTTCTTCTTTCTGTTTCTTTTTTGTTTCTTTTTCCAGAAGCTCTTCACTTCAAAGTACTGATTTCTATATTAATCTATGTAATTAATATTAACTGTTCACAAAGGGCAAACTTGTGAAATCTCAAGGCAAAATGCAACAGTTTGTTTCTCACACTGTAGTTGGATGTGGATGGGGCAGACTCCCTTCAGCTTACAGCTTTGCCATTTGGAACGATGGCCTCCGTCTTGCTCTGTAAGTGATATACACCACTTTCTCTTGTGTCTATTTGCTGGAACTAGTTGGACAGCCCCAATCTAAATTTAAGAGTGGCTGTGAAATTTAGAGAAACTCATTTAATAGTTGGTCAGGGTTAACTCTCTGTGCCACATTATTGCAAACCAGTTTACCCATTTAAAACCACTTTCACATCGATGATTTAACATTAACTTCCGCTTTCTCTTAGAAGTGAGGTAGGAAAGTCATGATTAATTCCAGCTTTATGGATGAGAAAAGCCAGGTCAGTATATACCTGTCTTTGATTGCACTAGCTTTTGGAGTGTTTCATCTTATCTCAGGTTTCATACACGCAGAAATCTGTTTTCTTATTCTCCAAACAATATCATCAGGTCCAAACATTCCTGCAATCATGAAGTCACAAGAACACAAGAAAGGCAATTAATTCCAATAAACTATGACAAGTGCTAAGGGAACCCATTGCACGCGCTCACCTAGTCCATGGGTAGGAAAGATCTCCTGGAACAAGAAACATTTAAACTAATGTTTTAGGGATAGGAGAGTGGTCCGGTTATAGAGCAGAGAGCAGAGCAGGCAAGGAGGATGAAGCAGCGTGAATCCTCGGTATAATGAAACGTCAGCAGGGCTGCCAGCTGGAGGCAGAAGAGGTAGCAGTGGGAAGGGAAAATGGGCAGACAGCAGAAACAAAGGTCTGGCAGGCCGCATTAAGGACTTTAGAGTTTATCTTGAGGACGGCAGATTTAAGCAAACTACTGCCAGAAACTTCCATTCTTCTGTCTTCCTCCAATGCACTGCGAGGACTTAGAAACATGTTTGGCCTGAGGGCTGACAGCAGCTTTTCAGGCGGCAGGTTCTCCAGCTGGTTCTACAAAGGTAATCAGAAGGCCAAAGGGCTTGACTCTCCTGTGGTTTTAACCTTGAAAAAATGGGGGAAATGTACTTATCCATCAGATCAAGTTACAGAAACTATATAACCCGGGCATTCCACCCAGAATGTATTTCTGCTTTAGAGACAAACGCACCTTCAAATTCCTTAGTATAGAAAAGTATAAAAGTGAAAGTAAAAAATGTTGCATCTTCATAAACAAAATGAGCTCCACTGAAGAAATTGCGATACCTAAGGACATGCTTGTTTCTTCTCCAGGTTGCAATTTAGCAATTATGTGATTAGACTTTGCATGTTTTATAAGGACATTGGTCTGTAATTGCTACTGCCACTCACTCTTTTGTTTTCACGATGGACTATATAACGCTTGCAATTGATACTCTCTTGATCTTTATTTTCTTTGCAGAGGTAGTATGTAATGTCCAAAAACTGGACAGCTGCACTTGCTACGTAAAGTATAGTATGGATCACTCTTTTAAACTATCATGCTTTTCGCCTTTTGTGAACTAACATTGTACTGTCCATTTTGCCCTTATCCATCACACTTGATTCTTGCCTTAATTCTTCCCCCGGCCCCCAGATGTATGAAGGGAAATCATTAATGAAGGATTTATGCATAGTGTGGTATTATTGGCTCTCCTACAGTTGTTACATTTTATTCATATTACTTTGAAAAATGCTCTTTCATTTGTGGCATGTATTGCTTCCTAGATTATACTGCTCAGCTTGGCTTCCTGCCTTTAGTTCTTCCTGACATTCACCCACACGCTACTGGGGGAGAGCAAGCATGACACCCCCTCATATTCTATCCTTTATGGGCATCCGAAAAGCTCGTTCCTAGAAGCTTCTATCGAGACACCATTTTCCATCCGTCCTGGCAATTTCTGTGTTATCATTCATATGGTGATACTCCTGACTCTTTGCTCTTTCCATTTTGTCTCTGATTCTCTGGGGACTAATTTGTGGATCTCCCTTAAGCACCCCATTACAGATTATTTGGGGAAGGATACTCACCAAGAGAAAAGTTTACTGGAGTAGACTATTTACTCTTAAGGGAAAAAAAGAATAAAAGCATGGATTCTCTAGCCCTCTGCTATGTTTTGCATTTAAGCGCCCATTCTCTCCATCTGTTAATTTGGCCCCTCCCATGACCAAAGCAGTTCTAGGCCTGAAAAAGCTAAGTATGGTGTAAGGAATACTTAGTTTAGAAAGTAGTTAACTCAATAGCAATTTACTTTTTAATCCTTGTGAAATGTGCCTCATCTCCAGATCTTTGGCCTGGATAATATCCTCTAGGGCTCAGAGCTTCTTCCTAGGAACTGAATCGTCTGTTGCTCTTTGGTTTTTGCATTCTGACTACCTATATTTGATCTTTGCCTTCGTAATAGTAAAGATACACACCTACTTGTTGTTCCTTCCTCAGCAAATCTGTCTTCTTGCATTTGACTGGAGTTCACCATGAATTATTCTACCAGCTTCCCCTGTGTTATTGAAACACCCTCACTCCCTCTCATGAACATTTGGGAGGTCTATTTTGTCATTGTGTCTAAGACCTGCTGCTTCATCTACCAGCATGTGAGGAAGAAGGAGGCAGAAACTTAACATCACCTCCAGAATCAACTCAAACAGGGCAGTGCCTGTTTGGACACACAGCCAGATGGTCTGGACAATATATGTGTAAATCTGCACGTTCAATCATGGCTTACATTTTCTAAATGGTGATTTTCAAACTAGATGCTTCCACTTTGCAAACTCTCATGCAGATGTTTACAGCAGACCAAGGAAGCATCTGTTCTCCCATGACACAGTCACAGAAATGTCTGACCCTTCCTCTGAGGCTAAAAGCAGATGTTGATGTAGGTCACACAATCAAGACAGGTGTTCAATTTAGAAACAAACAATTGCCAAAAATACTACTTCTGCCTGTTGCTCTCAAACATCAACACATTAAAGTGGATTATAGTTTTCAACTATTCATGGCACTAAATATATGGATTATCTAAAATAATTGAAAAGAGTTTCAAATCTTCTTTGGGCTCAGTTGTTTTGACACAGTGAGGCATGACCTAACTCACCTCTCCTGGTCATCATCATCATCATCATTGCCATCATCATCACCATCAGTTCTATTTGTCCGGGAACTATGCTAAGTGCTGGGAATAAATGGTGAACAAGACAGACAAAAGCCTAGTTTTATAAATTATATGTCCTAGCAACAGGGATAATTAAGGAAATAATTAAGCAAGTAATTAGAAACATAAATAATTTTAATTACTATGCTAAGAAAGAGAAGTACTTTGCTCAGAGAGGATTCATCGCTTGAGCACTTGACCTCAGTTGAAGGACCAAGAGAGTCTTCTCTGAAGCAGTGACATTGAAGCCAGGATCTGACATATAAGAAAGAATAACCTTGTGGAGAAAAGTGGAAGAGTAGACCCAAAGAGGGAATACACTATGTGAAAACCCTGAACCAAGAGGAGCTCATTAAAATTGCAGAAGTTAGACAAGCCAGGTAGGAAGGGGCCAGATCCTCCAGGTTCCTGATGGCAATGATGGGTTCTGAGTGAATTGGACAGCTGTCAAAGGATCTTCCATGGGGAGTGGTATGATCGAACCCCCCATTTAAAAATCACATTCTGGTTGCAGTGTGGAGAAGAAATGGAGGGAAGTAGGAGCAGTTATGAGAAAACAAGGAAGCAAATTCCTTTATCAGTCAAGAAGTGACAAGGGCATCTCTCAGTCCACACTTCTACATACGAATGTCCAGAGATTTCTTAATTTTCTTTTTATGTTTCTGAAACTATTCACCAGTCCAAGGTATTTCTTTGAAGATGACCTCAGTCATTCATTCACTCATTCAACCTCCCTTTATTGTGACTGACCCTGTGCAAGGCACTGGGGTTCAGAGAGAGAATGCGCAACCCCGACCCCTAAGGAGCACTCTGGGAGAGGCAGGCAAGTGAATTATAGGATGATGGTTGCTATCATAGGAGCAGGGAGGAGAACAGGAGTTACACTGGAAAAGGTACCTAACCAGGTACTGACACAGAGGAGTAATGCTGCAAATGCATAGAAATGAAGGAAGAAGAAAAATTAACGAGGTATCTCTGGTGGATATTGATTGTTTTCTATAAATTGTTAGTTTGGACTTAGGAGAATTGAAGACAAAATTCCTAAATAGTATTTTTTAAAATTATTCCATCTTACAGGGTTTTAAATGCTTTTGTCTATGTTCCTTATTGCTCACCATATTAATTGCCTATTTATGCCTTTGCTGAAGTTCCCATATCTTGTTTTACTAAGGCCTCATTTGTCCTACCCAACTCATTTTGCACTCCTTTTAGCCCCTCCTCTTTTTTGTACAGTAATCCCTCAGGATCTGTGAGAATTGGTTCCAGGACCCCTGCAAATAACAAAATCCACAGATGCTCAAGTACCTTACTTGGCCCTCGGTATCCGCAGATGCAAAACCCGAAGATGCAGAACCTGAGAATGCAGAACCTGAGGATATGGAGGGCCGACGGTGTTTAGCTTCATCTCCTTAATACCTTTTATCAGTCAGAGAATATGAGATTTCATTGACAGAACCTCAACTCAAATGGGTTAGTAAAAGAAGGAACAAGATTGGTTTACCCAGCTGATAATTTAGAACTACACCAGTTCCAGACAACCTTGGATACAGAAATTAAATAATGTCCTGGAGACTTGGTCTCCCTCTCCCTCCCCAATAGCACTCAGTGTCTCCCACTCCCTCACTCCTAGTCCCTTTCTCTAGCTCTTGCTTCTGCTTTACCAACAGGCAGACCTATCTACGTGGAGGCAAAATAGCCACAAGCACTCCCAACATTACAACGTAACAGTGTGCCAAACAGGAGAAAATAGTCTTTTCTTTCCCTGTAGTTCTACCAAAGTCTAGAACTGAACTCTATATGATCACACTTTGGTCAGAAAGTTAATGACTATAGCGAGGAATATGACCCATGTTGGCTGGCCAGATCTCAGTCACACATGCATTCCTGAAAGAGGAGGAGTGTGGGTGGTCTCCACTCCATACAGATAGAGTGGGATAAGAGTGGACATGGTGCAGATTCTCCAGGAGAGTGCTGAAGAATCAATGCCAGAATGGGGAATAATGCAAGGCAGTGTCTGCTACACGTCTGCCAGAAGAGATCACTCTGATCTTCCATTATTGCTAGTTTGGTTTCTCATCAAAATCTTTTCCTCCAGTGGAGGCAGGGCTGAAGAAATTCTGCTCATTGAAATCACTCTCCCTTGTTACCCCTAGAATTCATCTTTCTGGGCATTGATTCCACCTTTGATTTTTGGCACCAGCATTTCATCTTGGACCGGAAATGTGTAGATGTAAAGGCTTTTGGCTTTAACCCTAGCCATTATTTTTCTATCGGTTGTGTTCTGAACATATTATGAGATGTTCTGGTCATCTCTGGAGACGGTGGCCATTGCCCTTTGGAATCATTCTGGAAACAATAACTCCATGTACCAGAAACCAAGGGTTCAGAAGGTAGGAGGGCAAGGACTAGCCTTCTTGGACTGAAGTGACAAACACTGAAGATGGTCAGGTGTCTGCTAAAGGACAATGAATGCTCCAGAGGTATTTCCAAAGCTCAAGCAAGGAAGGAGCAGGGAAGCAAATGATTCTTTAGCAACCAAATCACATGGTTTCTTGATGTATGTTACTTTTTTCCCCATTGGTTCTCCACGGCTTTAATAGAATCTTCTTTAAAACCTTGCTGGGAGCTTGTTAGAAATACAGAATTCCAGACCCCATTCCAGGCCTACTGAATCAGAACCTGCAATATATAACCAGGCTGCCAGGTGATTTGTAAGCACTTTACAGTTAGATAAACCTTGCTCTGAAAGTTTCAGTCTCAAGTACTCTGTGCTTCGGGGTATAGGCAGAGATTCAAGACTCTATATTTGACCATAATATTAATGGGGTGTGAGTAGTAACAAGTTTTCCCCATAGCAAAGTGAATTTCAAGGGAAAAATGTTGGGCCTACATGAACATCCTTTTCCTACATGAAAACTCTCCCTTCATTTCCAATATTGGAAGCCTTTTTTTTAAAAAAAAGCAAGTCACGTTTTCCTATATACAGATGAACAATAGTTGTGACCTCACAAGCCTGATGCGGTCTCGGCCCCTTGGCCATGTTTCTGACTCTGCTCCCAAAGCCTTTCCCCAGCCTCCACCCTGTTTTCTGACAGAATTCCTTGTTACCTGCTCAGCTAGTAAACTGAATTTATTCGGTTTCCATTTCCTTTAGCGTGGATCGCCAATCCCAATATTGCTAACTAAAATCAAACCCGTTGTGTTAAGAATTTTATTGACTATTTTATGTAACAACTTGAATTACCAGAAGGCTCAAACCAAATTCATGGAAAATTACAGCGTAGGAGATTTAAGCCAGAAACTATTTAAAAAGGCTTAAAAGGTTACCACAGGAAAAGTACAGGATCAGTTTGTTTGAGTGATAAAATAAGAAGTTAAGCTGAATCAGGGAGAGGAAACCTGCTTCTTGACCTATAGATTTATCTCCGAAATGAAGTATCAGCTGTTTTACTCTTTGGGGAATTAAAAATAAACCAATATATAAATGTAAAGCACTGAATTGGCAAGCTTCCCACATATTGTACTGAATAATCATTTTTTAGATTTGTAGAATTTGAAAATGGAGACTATGAATTAGGGAAAAAGCATGTGTCTGTGGATGAGACTGAGCTGGCATCAAATCTCCACGAACCATGTCCTTGGGCAAGTTGCTTTGACTCTCAGAGTTGGGCTCCTTGTCTATAAAATGAAAATAGTAGTAAAATCTATAAAGAACTGTTATATAGATTAAATGAGATTATTTATTTATAGAGCCCAGCAAATGCTACGGATATTCAGTAAAGGGGAGCTGGTAATATTAGAAAAAGTTGATAGAGACGTAATAGCAGGAGTGAGACGCAGTATGATGCTGGGTAACATTTGTCAATCCACTTAGATAAAAAAAAGAAAATCACCTCTATTTTCATATTTGAGACTCATGGACAGACTTTGGAAGAGGGAAGATAGATATTATTTTAACTTAATAGATGCACGTGGAACACAAGAGGAAATAAGGTTAAGTGACTGACTGAAGACTCCCAGCCAGTCCATGAAGAGTCAGGGCTGGACCTGGCTTCCAAGACATCAACAGTCTGGGGCCTTTAACCAGAGCTGTGCCTCCCCTGAACTTCAGCTGCTCTGCATCAGGCGTCCATTAGGGTTGTGTCCACTGCCTACGCTCCTCGCCAACCAAGTTTCCCACCAAGATAGTTGAGAGTTGGAATAGAAAAGGAGCTCTGTGTAGAATTGACAAATGCTGGCTCCACGAAGCTGGTGTCCTTTTCTATCCAATAGATTTATCCCAAGTAACTGGGACAATGTCTCCCACGTAGTAGGCATTGGAAATATTTGTTGGGATAATCACTAAGCACAGGTTTTTATCTCACAGAGAAAGGTGGGTAGCCTACACAGTCAGCAACTGTAAGCAATTTTCATCTCAAGGGATCAGAATCTGTTATCTTTTATGAGCATTAAGTAAAGATAGATGAGTAGTTCTCAAATATTAGTTTATAGAGAAGAACCCTCTGAGGTGCTTGTTGAAACTGTAGTCACTCTAAGTCAGCTGGTCAAGGTGGTTCCCATGACTGTATTGGTATTAATGCAGGCATATGCGGGCTGCATACTAAGATCCTTGAGTTAGATTGTATGTGAAGGTATATGTGTATATGTGTGTGTGTATGTTTGTGCACGCATGGCCACTTGTGATTGTGTGTCTGTGTGTTTTGGTAGGTGGGGAAGGAGGGAAGAAGAAGGTGCCAAGTGATAAAATATGCAAATGTGTGGAATTTCCTTCTTAGTGGGTTGGTAAACTCTTGCCCCTCTATTAATAATAACCTTTATCTTTATGTCCCTTCAGAAGGAAAGGTCAAGAGTAGCTAGAATCATAATTTCCCAATATAATTTAATTCCCTCCCTTCCTCCACTGCCCCCTTTACTCTACTCAACCCCTCCCTTAATGAGCCCTTGGAGCAAGTGAGAAAAGAAAACAGGCCTCATCAATTTCCCTAATGACTCTTTCAAAAAGCCCTTTTTTTAACTTTTTATTTTTAGATCGTTTCAAACAATGTTCCTATTAGAGGGTTGTCAAAGGCCCCTTGGGATTTACAGAATCTTTCATTAAGAAAAATAGGCAATGATTTCAAGGACAGTGTCAAATGTCATTGAAAGAGCTATTTTGAAAGTTATAGATAAATACATGAAGTTTCATTAAGTAGTTGCCCAGATTCGCAGTCGGCTCCGTAACTTGGCAGGAGCTGGCCAACTGGAACAGGTGTGGAGTTGAACCCTGATGCCTACTCACCCTGTTCCTTATGCAGGTGCCTAAGTACCCTGAGGACAAAGCCCCTTCCTTGACAGTTTCTCTACTACTTTTTAAAATTTTGGATTGAAATGAGACAGTATCTGTAAATAAAACTCAGTCTATGCCCCCTAATAGTTAGAAAGTTCTCCAACAACCATGGAGTTCTTTCACACTGGAAATGTTAAGAAATTCAAGTCTTATTATTTTACTTCTCCTTAGAGCCTCTTCATATGAGTTTCTTTTCTTCTTCTTGTTTTTCTTAGACTATATCTAAAAAAAAATCATTTTTCCTTGCTGCTTGTATTAATCATCTCAGGCTGCCATAACATAGGCTGGGTGGCTTAAATAACAGGAATTTATTTCTCATAGTTCTAGAGGCTAGGAAGTCCAAGATCAAGGTTCCAGCAAATTGAGTTCCTGGTAAAGGCCCTCTTCCTGAATGTAGACGCTGCCTCCTTGATGTGTGCTCATGTGGCCTTTCTTTGGTGCATGCTCTCGTAGAGAGAGAGAGAGTGCCATCTGTCTCTTCCTCTTACAAGACTATCAATCCTGTCAGATTAGGACCCCATCCTTATGACCTCACCTAGCCTTAGTTACCTCCTAAAAGCCCTATCTCTAAATACAGTCTCATTGGGGGTTAGACTTTCAACATACAAATTTTTAGAGAACACAACTCATAAACCACAGCACTACTCAACTCCTAAGCCACAGTCCTCAAGTTCTTCAATTTGCTATTGTTAGCACAGGAAAAGGTAAATCATTTGTACAAGTCATCTGATGGTCACCTGTGTATTCATTCAAAAAAAAAAAAAAACGTTGTTAATGCCCTACTATATGTTAGTCTCTATACTAGGATCTGGATTACCCTAATTGATAAGACATGATCTCCATTCTTATGAAATCTAATAGGGAGAGGTAAATACTTCAAACAATAGGAGCAATAGAATGTTCTATGATGTGATCATAAAAATAGGTTCATAGTACGGTGGGGTCCCAAGATGGGAACCCTCGCTTATGGCAGTAAATGAGGATTCCAGAGAGTCTTGAAAAATTAGTAGAAAGAGATGTGGAGAGGAAATGGAAGGCAAGAAGCAACATGGTGCAGGGAAGGGAATAAACAACCTACAAACAGCTTAGAAGATGTAGAAGCTGGATTGGAAGGTGTGACTCAGTGAGCCATAAAGCCAGCATTTCAGACAGGGACTGGTTTATGGAAGACCTTATATGTCTTGCTGATGAGCAACTTCTTTGTCCTTGAAGGCATTAAGTATGTTTTAACAATAGAAAGTACAGTGCTTGAAATAAGAATTGGGTTGAAGATACCTGGGATTGGGGCAAGAGTGGATTTTGCTATTGAGTAAGAATTTAGCATTATAATTGCTAGTGATTAGTCCTTTCATCAGGGGACAATTCAATGAATAGGACTCAGGCTCTGAATGGGCTGGAAATAGCGTATTCTTTTGTACCATTGTATCAAGAACATTTGTCATTGTTTCTCAATTAACCTTGTGCCATCATCAATGTTTAAGAATCACTCAGGCTTGCACATTCAATTCATACTGAAAATAGTCTATGAGGTAACCACTTTCAATTATTATATGATTAATCCCCAGTCAGGAGTGGTTGGAAAAAAATTGTTTTAAGTTACTTTTAGGAATCAGATTATTAAATATGTTTGTAACAGAAGAAGCAAAAGTTCTAGATTCTGCCTTATCATGATGGGAAATTGTTCAAGATGCAGTCCATAATTTTAATATCACTGAAATTCATTAGACATAGTCAACCCCCAGCCCTGACACTGGGCTGGTACATCAGGCCAGGAGCCAACCAAGAGAGATATTAACAGCAACCAGGAGAAAATGAAGTTTCAAAAACTCTATTTCTGTTCACAGAATTGCTTAGAAACCCAAAATTTAGTTTCTGCTCTCGATATCTCTACCTTAATGTATTTACTTTTGTCTTTTAGCTTAAAAATTAAAAAAACAAACAAAAATTTCTGGCTCTAGTCTCACACTCCTTCAACCCTGGGCACTTGCCAAGAATTTAGGTTTATGCTATTGTCTGGATCATCCTGTTCACGGCCATCTGACTAATTGGGAGTGCTACATATATCCCAGGCAAGCTGACCCAAGAGAATAATTTGGAATCCAGCAAAGCTATGGGACAAGCACGGGGAGTGGGTGGTGGTAGTTTGGGATGGCAGGATACCAGAAATCCTAAATCTAGGTCATTCCTGCTCTCCGTTCAATTGTTAGTGGTTTTCCTGGGAGACCAAAATTATACTTGCAGATGAATTTAGCAGTTTCCTTCATTTTATCATCTTCAGATAGGGCTAAATTGCAGACTTCAATTGCTTTTCTTAATAACAAAAAAAATATACTATATTATATTCCTTGTCCTTCAAAGTAGCCTTTGATTTGTTGCCCCAATGGATCTTTTCAGAAATACCGTGGATGGGTTATTTGTAGGAAAAGCCCAGATGCTGTATATTTTCCAAGCACTGTAGGGGATTCACAAAGAATAATGTGATAATGATGGCTTGTTTTCTCAAGCTTTCAGAAATGCAGGTCTGGAGCTGGCAAAATACAATCTCTTGCTACTTCATCTGAATTACTTAAATGGGGAATTTCTGTCTGCATTCTATTACTGATTTTCATATTTCACAACTTGTAGTTTCCTGGTCTTCAGGGGTAAAGGAAACATAGCTCAAACTAGAAAGTGCCTTGCCAAAGCCCACGAGAACAGCCGTTTCTCCTTGATTTGTAGTGACTTGTTTGAATCTCCATAGTGGGCCCTAAGAGACTCATATTTTGGCTTTGGGAGCAGGCACAGTGCAGAGTTGATTCATGATTTTAGCTGAAGGGACACATTGAGGTACCAACTGCCTGAATTCCTTTTACATGGATAATGTATTTAGGGGCCACCACTTGATCACATCCAGCTTCTCCAAGTCTGAGCTCAGAATTCCCATTTTGATTTTTTAAATTAAAAATATTCATGGATTTGCTTTTCCATTTATAAAAGTAGTACATGCCCCTTTTATAAATACAATATGTAGAGAAGAAAACTAAAATCTTTCATAATCCCACTGTTGGTTTGGTGTTTTAAACACCATCCATATATGTATTTATCCAACCATCCATTTATTAATCCATATACGTATTTATCCAACCATCGATTTATTCATTCATTTATCCATCCATCCATCCATCCATTCTCTCATGTATATCCTACTTTGTTTAAGAGTGTATTTAAAATGGTTTACATTATACTAGAAAAATTTCCCCATAAAATTATTAAAATATACATCAATAATGGTTTTTCATGTCTGTGACAATTTTTACTTTGAAAATAGTAAAAGAAAAAATTTAAGTGGAATATGCCAGAACACATAGATAATATAGGTATATGTATGTAAATGACATGCAGTATGCATACAACAAGCAAATAAGCCTTTCTTTTGGGTTCGTTTTTGGATTCTGCTTTGCCTATGCTATCATTCCTCCAATTAAAGGAAAACTTGATTATGTAGAGTATGTAATTTTGAGGTTGAAAGCAGACTCAGAGACCATGTGGCTTGTAGTTTTCAAATCTCAAGGGTTCCAAGAAAATGCCTCAGAGGTTGCCTTGGGCAACAGGGCTTTACCTCCTCTTGTCAGAGCTGCTCCACTTCTCCGTTTTATTAATAGTGTTCTTTCATAAGATGGTTTATTTAGATTTGTGTGTGTGTGTGTCTATGTATAAAGGTTTCTTCTGCTTTAAAAACATTTTTGAAAACTGCTGTTCTTGTCCAACTTTGTCCTCAAGATGGCTGTCCCTCGGGCAGCAGGCCTGTCAGGTGGCTGTGTAGATGCTACTTGATCGCCTCCAGCGATTTTCAGGTAAACATGCAAGTACAAAAGCCCTCTCTCCAAAGTGAGGGCCTGCATGATTAAGAAAAATCTACCTCCTCATGTCAGTGAGTCCTACTGTAGGATTTCAGATATGTATTCCCTTGTGTGTCAAATGCACAAACAGCATGAGAAGTTTTTTTGCTGGGAGCTTCTGAGCAAAAGGTTTCCTCCTTCCTGAGAAAAAAGGAAAACAGAAAACATGGGCTCTCTTTTTACCTGCTGATGTGCGGCCTGGAACAACTTCCACAACTCCCAGGACCAGCCTGAGGATGGGCCCAGATACAGAGGAAGGCACAGTTCAGGGAACCACAGAGATGTGGAGACAGACCCCCAACTAAATCACCTACTCCCTCTTCTTCTGCATCCCACTCTCAACTCCCAACTATTTTGTTACATTATTGTACCGAGTTAGGCCCGTGGGAGCTGGGTACTGTGTGGCATATCTGCTGATGTAAAATGTGATCCTCACTGTGCTTGCAGAGCGAACATTCCTGGACAAGCTTAGTAACCTGCTGGGTGTTCCCAAAGAGAGCGAGGTTGGGGACAGAGGACTCAAATATGATTCCAAGTGAAATCACCTCATTTTTCTTCATGTGAAAGTTGCCCAATCCTTCTATATCTCAATTATCACATTAGTGAATTGCTGATAAATACCTATACAATGCCTAAGTCACAGGATTGCTAAAAGTTCACCTTAAAACAAATAATGTATCTTACAAAATGTAAGCTGGCATGCTCATGTCCATGATAGCGAGCATGCACCTATGACAGACATCACAGAGTCGTCACTATATGCCAGATCTACACTCAATGCTTTATTTTCATGCTCACAAGAACTTATGTGGTAGATATAGGTCCTCAATTTTATATCTGAAACTCTTAGGACCAGATGTATTTCAGAATCCAAAATATTTTGGGTTTTAGAAAGGTTACATGAAGCATGTGCTGTATATAATGTATCATCTCCTCTGGGATCTGGCCATATTCAAACAATGAATATTTCTGCCAAAGAGTATATGAACGTATACATTAAATGGCTTCCACTAAGACTTCACATCATTACAGGACAGACTTTACCTTCAGCTTAAGTTCAGATCAGATTTTGCCACCAAATGAGTTAATCAGAATACTAACCGTAAGGATAATAATAATAATTTTCAAACCTTCTTTTGGAAATCTTAATTGTAGATTGTGCTATACTTATCTCATTTTACAGATGCAAAACTAAAACTTGCAAAGGTTAAGCAAATTTCCTCACATCACACAGCTTTTAAGTGGAGAAGCTTAGGTTGATTCCAGGCTGTCAGCTCAGAAGCCCAGCTCTTAAGGACGCTGCAAACCATTATTAACATAGCTGCCCGGATAGGCTCCTCTGTCTCCAACCTCAGAGTCAGTGGAGTAGTCTGCATTATTTTTTAAGAAGATTTTTAGAACATCAAAACAAATATCAGCAATCAGTCTTTGAGCAGAAGAATAAACAAATACATTTTTCTACTTTTCCTGCTTCCATAATTTCTATACATGTTTCTGATCTAAATAGAAGTTAGACACTTAGTAGAGTCTAAGAGAGACTACAAGCACAGACACAAGCACAGGTGTCCATGTGGCGATCTCTGAAGTCACTGATTTAAAATACACGCACATGCACACACACCCTGACACACACACGCACACATATATATGCATCTTTATATTTTAAGATGTGTGTGTGTGTTACCTATTACATACCAGAATCTGTGCTAGAGATGGGAAATTGGCATTTGATTGAGACAAATAAGCACAAACAACACTCACACATGTATTTTTTAACTGCAATATGTGTGATAAGTTCTAGAGTGGAATGTGTGCAAGACTTCATGGGAGAAATGGAAAGGAAAACTTCCCCAGTTAATTCTTCTCAGAAGACACATCATTTCAGCAACTCAGAAGAGGAGCTGAGACTTCTCTGGAGAAAGCGAAGCAGAGGAAAGGAGTTGCAGTCAGTGAGAAGAGCACACACAAGTGTATCCCGTTCAGTATTGCCGGCCACAGAGTTGCAGCGTGGGGCTGTTGACAGAGATGAGATGACAGAGAGAACCAAACAGGGGCTAAATCATAAAGGCTCCTTTGCTATGAAGAACACCCAATATTTTTATGTTAAAGTTAATACCCGAACCTTAAATGACGTTAAGATAGAAATCACTGTTAAAATATGCCTTTAGTTCAAGCAGAATATATATTTATACCACCCATTTTAATAAAGCCATGTGCTAAAAGTATGACATATATAATCAGTAATTCCTCAAAGTATGGATGAATCTGTCTTACATTCCAGGTACAGTGCATAGACTCGTGATCAGGAAATAATGAGATAATTATATTCCTTTATGCTCCACAGTCAGGCTTTATCATTTTTAAAGAATGTCTAAAATTCTATTAAGTTTAATTGTTGCAGCTATTAATAAACCAAGGGAAGAGTTTGGAAAACAGTACTTACAGTTTTACTTTAGTGATTCAGATCATGTCTGAGAATAGAAAAAGGATCCTTGGAAAGTCCTGGGACAGAATATCTGTGAAGTAGTCCAGCTTATTCCAATGTTAATCGCTGGCCTGAGTCTCCTTCATCTTCTTCCGTCATCCCCGACTTCCAATCAATTTGTCATTTCTCTCTCTTAGTTGTGTCTCCCTCCATTTCTCTCAAACCTGTTGCCACTGCTGTGATTACAGAATCTTCTTGGCCTGACTGTCCATCAAGCGTCAGCTCCCCATGAAGCTTTCCTAACACCTGCTCCTCCTGGGGTGGAACTGATCACTCATAGCTGAACCTAGCAGTTTGGGGCTGTTTTTCACTTCCTGTCTGTTTCACTCCTGGACTGTGTATGACCTGCCTTTTGAAAGCAGAGATGGAGCTGCTGTCACTTTTTGACCCTTGCATTTGGCACTTGGCGCACATCCGACACAGTGAATGATCAGCCAGCACTTGTTGAGTGAGTGACAAGATATCTATAAATGTTTTCCTGCCCAGTAATTCTACTGCTTAATTTCTGTAAGTGGTTTTTCATATTAATTAACATCATCATTAATACATAAGGCCAAAGCAGATGGCAATTCTTTGCTCATGGGATTTTTAGGATGTTGATATGGTAAATGGCAAAAATGTGTACAAACAACTAATTTTCAACATGACACCAAGAAGATAAAGAGGTCTCATAGGTCTCCTGTGAAATGTATCAAAGACTCCTTCCTATCAGGGCTCTGCCTCCTGGCTACATGAAGAAAGGGTAAACTCTGAAATGGGACCCTTCAAGACAGGTACATTATATTACGTTTCAGTTTAGACTTGCATATACCTGCCTCTTGTTTTCATTTTTGTAGTGTTGTGTTTGTTTGTTTGGGGTGTGTCTGTGTGTATGTTGACACAGACTCCTTTAAATAAATATACAGTCATTTTTCTTTTTTCACTTTACTCATCTCCTTCTCATGTTTTTCTTCCCCCTTCCGTCTTCATTCTCCAGTTCAGCATTTCTCACCCTCAGCACTACTGACTTTTTGAGCCAGCTCATTCTTTGTTATGGGTGGCTGCCCTGTGCATTGTGGGATACTTAGAAGCATCCTTGGCCTCTACCCACTAGATGCTGGTAGCTCCTCCCCACCAAACAAAATTGTCTCTGGCAGCCAAAATTGTCTTCATGGTATTATCAAATGTCCCCTGGTTGGAGATTGCCCTCGAGCGAAAACCACTCCTCTAGACAGCCAATTCTAAGAGTCTGACAGACATCCTTTTATAACTAATTGCATTATCTTGTAACCATATATTAAAAGGCATGCGTAAGATTTTTAGTTACTCCTTGATTTATAAATTGAGATCCTGTCATATCCCCTTCCCTGCTTCCTTCAAGCCAATATATAAGACACCAACTTGCCCTTTTTTAACGTCCACACAGTCTTCCAGGGTATAGATGTGTTAGTCTTTTTCACCATCATCTCCTATTGACATTCACTCTGTTTCTATTTAGGTCCAAACATCCAATGCTGCAATAAGCACCTCTGCAGTTATATCCATCTGTGCTGCCACTTTGATTTCTATGGTTTACCTTCCCTGGAGTGAGCTTTCTACACTGTTAAGTATGTGATATTTAAAGGAAATGGATGTTGACAGATTGATTTCCTAAAAGACTGAAACAATATGTACATGTTTTCTCCAGCAGTGTCTGAGAGGACCCACCCTTGTTTCTGCCTGCACACCAATCACCACTAGCTGTCAAGCCTTTACTCTTTTCCAGTCTAATAGGTCTAAAATGCTGTCCCATTGTCACCATAATTTGCATTTCCCTGACTAGCAGTGATGCTGAAGAGCTGGTTTAATGGAGTATCTAACTAGAATAGTGTGGCATCAGACACCTGCGGGGCCCTGCGTCACTACTCCACTGCCCACCTTTAATTTCTGAGCAGCTGCCTTGGACACTTCAGTGCAAGCACAGAACAGACACCTTATCTCACATGCATTGAGACGACATTCTAGGCTATAAGCCTTCAACTTCTTCATCAAATAAGCTTTCCTCGTACCAATCAAATGCATAAGAATTTGGATATTTTGGTCAACATCATCCAGAGAAAAAAAGACTTTACTCATAATTGAAGTGTTTTTTGAGTGTTTCTCACATTTTATATTCGTGGGCATTTGTATGTAGTGTACGAGCCCTCCAAACAGAAAATTGGAGCCATATTCACTGGTGGGATATACATTTCTGATGCTGCATGAAGCATTCTCAGCTTTTAGGAATGTGCCACCATGGGAAATGAGATCAACTGTGAAATGAATGGCTACTGGTTTTAGTTTAAGGGAAAATGGAATGCTCTGTAGGGGAGATTGGAGTCACTATATTCTAGGACCCAGATAAGCAGTCGTTCTGGAGTTCTTGTAGAGTCTTTAGAGCAGCTACTGCAATATACCTCCACAGAGGATGAGCTGGAGGAAACAGGTTCGCCATGCAGGGGGAAGGATGTGGGAGAAATTTAATGTTGGGGCTAAAAATAAAGGAAAGGATTAGAATGTTTTTTACCTTGTAATTTTATCTTCTAACAGAAGGGGAAAAAGATTAATTCCACTTGGAATCTTTGAAAAAATTTTTTTTTCCATTTATAAAATAACATACTCATTAGAGAAAATTTGAAAAATAATTGTTAATAGACATCTAGAAGTGGTGGTCTGGAGATTGTATTTTTCAAGCAAGTTTGATTGGAAGTTATTGGAAATGCCTCCCAGATCCTGGTATCGCATTGATTGTCAGTCCTAATTCTTGGTATGATTTTTGATGTATTCTAGATCTTTTAAAATACAATAAACAGGAAGTTGGAGCAGATTTTATTAGAGCCTCCTGAATTTGAGGGTCTAAATTTAAAATTCTTATATTGCTTTTCTAAGCTATTTTCCTGTTGATTTATTTTTTCATAACAAATTATTCTTATGTGGTAGATGACACACTCAGAATTTGCCAGGGCTGACCAGATACTACACAGGTTAATACAGAAGTCAGGCAAGTCATTCACTAGGTAGTCTCTGTCTATTATAATCTGTGGGCTTAACCATCTGTAGTCACTCAGGTTACCCTAAGAAATTCCACTACAGCCAAATACCAGGTAATACAGGCAGGTACTGTAAAGAGTTAAAGTAGTAAAGAGGTAACTGTATTAAGACAAAATTAATACTAATAATAATCAGGACTATAAGCATGTGTGTGAAAAGGTTATTTACTACAGCTGGTTTGACTCTGTTTGAGGAGTTTCACTGAAAAATTGACTGAGAGATAAGGCATTGAATTAGCTGTTTTGCAATGACCTCCCTGTGCAGGGGAAATTTTCTGTGTAGCACATGTCGATGGAGCAGGTGCTCAGCTGATGAAAGTGACACTTCCTCCTGGATCACAAAACCTTGCCTGTAGAACTGCAGTCCCCTTTCACTCTTGTGCTTTGTCTCTAAAATTCCAGGCACTTAAAAGGACTCTTTCAGTAAACATTAGCTGAGCATCTAATATGTGACTGACACTGCACAGGTGCTACAGTGTATAAACAGGAAGATGGATGAGACTATGCTTCTGCAATGGAGGAGACTGCGATTTTCTAAACAAATAATCCCCTTAAGTTTGTGTTATTATAAAAGTTAATGCACAAAGCACACAGGAGAGATTTACCATATAAGCCCAGATGGGTCATAGACACCTTGCCAGGGGAGGAACTTGATCTGGGCGCTGAAGTTCTCATGGAAGTCAGGAATTTACTAAACAGACATCTCAGGTTCTCAGTTCTTAGAACTTATAGCTGCCTGACTTGATCCTAAGGCTATAGGGAAATCCCCCAGAACAGAATTCCATAGACTTAAGCCAGTAGCTAACCTTATAAACAAATGTGAATAAGGTCTTGGTACAAGTGTGAGAATCCTTGGTGTCCTATGAACCACATCATTCAGCAGCATATCTCTTGCCTCAACTAAGCTATGCAAGAGAATCAAGTATGGCAAAGGAGCCAGGGACAGGGGTTTGTAGGGGAGGAAGACATTTCTTCTACCCGCTCTGGGTCCTTCTGGCTGGACATCGTATTAAATTCACATGAGGCAGAATAACAGGAGAAAACTAAACAAAGCTTTATAACGTGTATACATGGGAGAGGCTCAGGCAAACTGAACGACTCCCAAAATGGCTAAAGCCACCACCTTAAATGCAATCTTCAGCTAATGGCAAAGGAGCATGTTGGGGGTAGGGGAATCAGTTATGGGAGATGACCAGAAAAGTAGAGTAAATAAGAGTAAAGTTGTATGCAGATTTAAGTCCTTGCCTTCTGCATTGATAAGAGTTTCTGGCGATAAAGTCATTCCCCCTTCTTCCTGGTACGGAGAGGGAGACACCTTTACAGATAGAGATTTCCTTTACAGATGTAAATGTCTGTTACAAAGGGGAGGTAAATTCAACTTTCCAGAGTTTCTTTCCTATCTGCTATTTTTAAAAGTAACCAGCCCAAAATAATCCTTATGCCAAAGAGACATACCTTGGGGTGGCCAATTCCAGTCCCACACAGGTTCCATCTACAGAAAGAGATGGCACCTATGGGCCTAGACCCTGGGGTCTAGGAGGAGGAAACTGGAGTAGCATCTGTGTGTAGATGTTAGACAACCTCCCCAGCACCCTGAGATCGTGAGGACAGCATAAGCCGTCAGGCCTGCCAACCCCGCCTCCTGGCAAGGCTTTGAGAATTAACTAGACAACACTTGTCAAGATTCCAATAGCTTAGGCAGGAAAGCATGACCTCATCCTTGCACTCGCTCATTTGACATTCCACCTTCAATTACTCAAATTGAAAGTCAAAATAAAAGAAAAAAAATTATGGCCTTTGTGCGTGTGTCTGGATGTGTGTGTGTGTATCTGTATGTGTGAAAGAGAGAGAGAGAGAGAAGAGAGATTTGAGTTAGGTTTCAGTGGTAGGGAGAGAAGGAGGAGAAAGTATTTGTGCTAGGATCTGGAAGTCCAATTTGGGAAAAGTAGATAGAATCTGAAAACAAAAAAGACAAAGCCAGAAATGGATACATTCATTGACATTCATTAACCTGTTTGTCTTTTAATATTTTAAAATTGATCGTCTAATGCGTGTCAAGCACTATGAGGGAGAGTGAGCATGAAGCTGAACAAATCAGATATGGCCCTATTCCATGGAGTCATAGTCTCTGGGGGACCACCTGATCAATAATAAGCTCATGCATTCCGGATATATTCTGGCCGCAATGGCATTTCACCCTGAAGAACTGAACCAACTTCCTGGGCAGGCTGGGAGCCCAGGGCTCTGACACAGTGGGAGTTTCCAAACCAGAGTGGATATAATGCCGAACTAGCGTTTGTTATAGTGGGGCAGGGCCTTAGTAATTAAATTTCTAGGCACGTAAGTGTACATGTCAGATCCAAATGGGTCTGTGGGAAGTTAAAGTTAGAGGAAATGTGACTGGAACAAAGAGAGCAAAGGGAGTGAGGAGATCTGTGGTAAATGGAAGGTAGGACCCAGAGAGAATACCTCAAGTGCTCAAGTGTAATGGACAGTCCATTGAGTCTCTGAAGTTTGGGGATATGGGTTGAAGGTGGTGAGCCAGTTTAGATAAGTACTAGTCACTGGGGGCTGGAGAGTGAATGAGTCAGTTCCTCTAAAGAGTTTGTGGTCCCTTAAGTGAGACAGTCCTGTAAATTAACAACCTTAAAACAATGTGTTGCATGTGATAGAAGAGAGAGACTGTGGGTTGGATCATTGACCAGATAGAGGGGGCAGGAAAGAGGGCTTCCTGGAGGAAACCTCAGGGGGAAAGAGGGGAATTTGACTTTTCACAATGGAAGGGGCTCTTTTGTAAAATGAATTCCCGTTAACCTCAATGTTTTGTAGTTCTGTGATTTTGAAGGCAACTAAAGAGATCTTGATAGAAATCCTTTAAGTGAGAATGACATAAACACACAGTTTATAAAATACTGTTTTATCACAGCTCTAAGTAGGATAGTTTGAAAGTGAATGAAAATAAAGACAGAACCATTCATTCTGTAACAGGGTTTCCAGGAATAGATGGTGAGAAATTGAAACAGTATCATGACTACTGATATGGAAAATAAGAAGCGATTCACAATCGCGTGATGGAATCTCATAAAAGCTTTTCTCATCAATGATGTATCTGTGATATCATGTGCCTTCATGAAGCGTTTGGGTTTTTTTTGGCTTATAGTAAAACTGGCTAAAAAGTATTAATCTTGGAGTCAAAACGTTGTCTGTGAGCTCTAACTCTGGCATGCATTAACATAATAAACCACATTGATCATGTCACTTCTCCAGCCTGGACCTTCATTTCTCCATCTCTAAAATGAGTCAGTGAGATGAGGTCATTTCCAGGCTTCCTTTGCAATTGAATATTTAATATTCTAACTATTCACATATTGAAAAGAACGATAAGGATTCATAACTAAGAATCTGGCTACCTTCACTGAAATTTATTTAGAGAAATAGAAGAAGTTGTGACTGTAACTCTCCATTGGGAGGGTGAGCGGCCCTGGCTGTGCCCCATTTTTCTCATATCCCTCTAAAGTGAGTGGGACAGTTCAGGGCTTTGTACAGAGAGAGTGAGTGTGAGCCACACCAGTCGTGGGCTTAAGATTTAAGCACAGCCACGCTGGATCCAGCAATGAAAACATGAAATAAGAAGAAGGAGGATAAATGCAAATGACAAACAAGTAATAAATAGGATTACATGTTTGCAGAATGTACCAGAGTGGAGTGCAGTCATGGGAGAGAGCCAAGAGAACATTAAGTTTAGACACAGGAGGGTAGGCGAGGATGATGTTTCTTTGTAGAAGGCTCATCGTGAAGAAATCATCCCCAGGGAGCCTGTTCGTGAGGCTTAAAATTCCTGATAAGCTACGTGCGTGCCCTGCACAAAATACACTTCCTCCTTGAAGTTATGCTATAATTATGAAGTTTTCAGAATGATTTTTAAAGCAGTAAACTTGCTTCTCAGCCAAACACTAATGATGTGTGTCTGTATGTGTGTGTGACGCATCCAATGGTCAGGGGCAGAAATTCCTAAAGTGAAGCATTAAGTTTTTTGATATGCGGCCCCAACTATGAGTATAAAACCTTTGCTTGACAGAGGAGAATCAATAAGAATAATACAATATTTGAAAGGAAGTTTATCAAAGCAGTTGAAAACAGGCCCTGGAGGCAGATTCCTTGGGTTGAAATCCCTGCTCTGAAAGTTATTAATAGCTATGTGACCTAGCACATGTTGCTTAGTTTTTCTCTTCCTCACTTTGCTCCACAAAATGAACATTATGGAAATACCTATCTCATAAGATTATTGTGAGAATTGAGTATTCCACGTTAAAATAAAATAATTTAGAGCAGGGCTCAAGTTTGTGTTCAAAACTGCTGAAATGTTGTTTTACAAACATATAAAAAGCAGAGCTATAGGGAGAAAAATTTTTTTTCAGCTATACTTAATTTCTACTATATATATATATTTTTGAAGGACAAATATTGCTCTCAATATTCTTATATATAAGATGAATGAGGTCTAGGAATTTCTCTCTTTAGAGTAGAAATTCCTTAAGGGAAATGATAGTTTCTATATGGTAGATTTCATCTTTCTTTCCCTTTATATTAAGGGATTCAGAATTCTATTATTTTTATCACTCCTTTTAAATGCTTATAAGCATTGTTCTTTTGCAAGACCTCTCCCCAAAGAAATGCAAATTGTAAGGCAATGTTTTTCTCCCTGCAGAGAGTAAGGAGAAGAATGAAATACGCAATATCACTGGGAAGATAAGATTTTTGCTAAAAATTTCCATTAGGACTGGTTGAGGCAGTATTTCTATAACGGAAATGAAATACAAGAGAAAATGGGAGAGAAATGCTAAAAAGATCCAAAGGAAGAAATTTTTAATCTAAATCAGGTGAGAATAAAAATTTTCATGCAAAAGATAGTGTTCAAACTGCCCTGAGGATGGACGTGATTTGGTCCTATGGAGGTGGGGGACAGGGAAGAGTCTCCAAGTGGATGAAACATCACAAGCAAGCCCAGAAGAGGGGTATATAGTCACAGGTGTCCTGTTCACAGAAGAGCCAATAACCCTGTCTGTCTGGGACTTGGGGTGAATGTGGAGGGAAAAATTAGATGGGGCTAGAAAGAGAGGGAAGATGACTATCATCTTGCTAAATGCTTTATATTTATTCAGTGTTATCTAATTATGCCATAAGTTTGAGACATAAATTTTGCATCCATTTTACATGAAGGAAATCCTTGAAGTTGATGGAAATCTTGCCAAAGGTTGCTCAGCTAGAACGTGGTAGAACTCTTTGGATCCCTCCAATCCTAGCCTGAATGACAGGAAATGTTCTGGTACTTTGTTCAATGATAAGTCAGAATAGGTCTCTAACAATTTTTAAGCAAGAGTGTAATGTGATTAAAATTGTAGATGAAAATAAATCCTGTAGAAGTTGGTTGACCAGGTTGGAGAAAAGAAAGAGAAGAGGGGGAGACCAATGTGAAGAGTAATATGATCGTACAAGGACGTGACAACTTGAGCCCAGACTACCTTAATACCTGTGGGAAAGGAAAGTAGACGACTGTTGTGAGAAACATTGAGGTTACAAAGGCCTTTGGATTTGGGGCAATAAAGTCCTTTGACTTAAAGCCGTGGAAGTTTTTGCTAAAACTACTAAAATTTGAATACACTTATCTTTCTAAAATAACTATGTCAGAATATGCATTTTAGTCCCCTCCATCATGAGATTGTCAGGCAGCCTTCCAAGAAACAATTTTCTTTTGCTCATATTTTCCTCTATTACTGTGACCCAAATAAAACCTCAGTGGAAACCAGGACAACATCATGGCAGGCTTATTATCATTTGTGTGGTAGCGGAGACCTGCTATCATTAACATGGTGGAGGACAGACACTAACATTCTGACTTTCCCAAAGAGAGATTTTACAGGAAAATTGAACAGGGCTTTAGAATTGAACAGAAATGGAAGAAGTGCCTATGAAAATGTCAGCCTTCGTAGGTAAAGTAATGTAGTGGATGTATTAACAGTACAGATATAACTGTCTTCATAAGTCCTTACATTTATATGGTAGCCATTATTTTTCAAAGTGTTTTTCATATCCACCATCCCATTCATCCATCAAAACTAATTGGAATGAAGCAGGGGAGAAAGCGAAGACTGAGAGTTGAAATGACTGCCAACACACAGCTAACTCTTTCCATGCTTCAGTATGGCCTCCTTTTCTTACTATATTCAGTAAAATTATCCATTCCTCTTCTATTTTTAGCCTTTTTCCTTCCCACTCACTAACATTTACCCAAAATTTCAATCACCTTGAAGTGCTTGCTAAAAGTAAGAAATAACAATGAGGAAAAAACCAAGTTGTTTGACTTTGCCGTATCTGAAAATTACTGAGCATGAGACAGGTTCCTAACACTTGAATCGAAGTGTTGGTTTTAAATCAACAGTTTGCCACCCCAGTGAATTGAGATCAATTCTAAAGTATACTGCAAATATTTTTCTATCATAATAAAGTGCTAAAGTTTGTGAAGGATTTACTTTTTAAAATAAACTAAGGTGTGTTCAAGGTTCTCCCAGTGGTATCCCTAGAGTAAATACTCCTCTCACTCACGTGCTTACTTGCATTCCAATGTGTTTTCTTGGCTGGGGGGTGAGGATGGCCAGACAGTGAGCAAAACAGGGAATACTTAACCCCCAGCACTGGGTAAGTGAACGTCACTGAGGTAAGAGTAGGAGTCTTGAAGGTCAAAATCATTAGCAGGATTGTGAGTTGGGATTGTTATGATTTACTTTGGTTTCTTTTCCATTTTAACCATAGATAGATTTTTAATGTGAAAGAAGGTAAGGTGGACAGTGAAAATAAAATAATGCTTCTGAATGAAATATAAGTACAAACACTGTGATCATGTCAGTTAGCAGCACCTCTGGCTTCTAAACAAAATGCACAAAGTGATGCAGATAGAAATTTTAAAAGTGCTGTCTAGTTAATAACACGTTAAAATATGTACATTCTATTGATTCTAATTTTAAAGATAAACTACAAGTGATTATTCTTCAATCCTTGCTCTCATAATTAATATCAGATAAAGTTGGAAGCTAGGGGAAAATATCAAGACTTGTTTTTAATAACTGAAACTATATTTATTTATTAAATGACAAACTTTGATGTTATTTTATTGCTGATTTCACTACTGAGATGCTTATAAATTACTTTGAATACAGAATCACTAAAATCCACTACTGTAGGATAATAGATTTTAAGCCACTAAATTGTGGTAATTTGTTACAGCAGTAATAGGAAATTAATACAGACAACAGAGTCTGAATGGTTCCTAACTTTCTCCCAACCCACTTCCAGATCTTTAGGGAGAACCTGGCAGAAAACAGGCTAAGGCCTCCTTCAATGGTGTTCACTGTTTCTCTTCCTTCCTACCTCTTTTTAACTGGAGAACAGAAAAGAGTCTGAAATAGTGAAGGGAGAGGGCAAAAGGCCTCTTGAGTGCTAATGGTTGAGCACCAGTGAGGGGGCCTCTTTGTGCAAGAGGTCAGGTCCAGCAGCACTTTTAACCTAAAAGGCAGATGAGGGGAGGGCAGAGAGAGGCTTACAGAATTGCGCAGAAGAAAGCTGTGAAACTGCCCCACATGGGGGTGATTCCTTTGAGCAGTTTTCTCTACATTAACCTGGTGTATGCTTTTGAAGTAAACAGAGATGGCCAGAAGGCCAGACTACCGATCCCATAGGTTTGTACCACTGTCCATGGTAGGGTCATATGCTGCCCAGGTGCTCACACTCTTTCTTTATACTCAGTGTTTCCTACCTTGACTGATATTTCTATTTGATATTGCATGTCATTTAATTTAGACTCTTTATCACCTGCTAATTTAAAACTAGTGTTGTAAACAATGCCCTTTGATGTCAGCACTTTAGGTAGTTAAATAGGTGAATATGTCAGTATGTGTGTTTATATATACACCCACACAGACACAAATGCACTCACATATACATAATTCATCTCCGTAAAATTTCTACCCTCAATAATCCACATACTATTGTCACATAGTTCCTTATAGGAGAGAAAATAGAGAGTGAAAAAGAAGTGCATAATTCTGGCTTCCAGAATTCATGACCTATTTGTTTTCTAAATGTGCTCATCATCTAGCAGATGATTTTTTGATTTATTTTACCCCCCAAGGGTTTGAGACGGTGTTTTAAGCGGAAATGTGTGTGTGTGTGTGTGAATACAAAAGAAGTAGCTTTTTGAAATGGAAGTATATTTGTTTATTGAGATATAATTCACATATAATAAAATTCACCATTTTAAAGCTACAGTTTAAAGTTTTTTAGTATATTCACAAAGTTGTGCAACAATCACAACTATCTCATTTCAAAAATTGTCATCAATCAAAGCAAAAGCTCATACCTGTTAGTAGTCACTTCCCATGCCCCACACCTCTGGCTCCTGGAAAGCACTGATCAGCTTTCTGTCTCTATGGATTTGCCTATTTGGGGCATTTCATACTAATGGAATTGTACAATATTTTCCTGCTGTGCATAGCTTATTTCACTCATCATAGTGTTATCAAGACTCATACATGCTATAGCATATATCAGATCTTCTTTTACCTTTATGGCTAAATAATATTCCATTATAGGAATATACCCACATTTGCTTATTCATTCATCAGTTAATGGACATTCAGGTTGTTTGCACATTTTGGTTATTATGAATAATGCTACTATGAACATTCACAGATAAGTTTTTGCATGAACATATATTTTCAATTCTTTTGAATGCAATTACCTAGGAGTACAATTCCTGGGTTATACGGTAGCTCTGTATTTCATGTTTTAGGAACTGCCAAACTCTTTTCCCAATGGCTTCACCATTTTACACTCCCACTAGCAATGTGTGGGGTTTCCAACTTCTCTATATCTTTACTAGTACTTGTTATCGTCTTTTTTTTGTTTTTAGATTTTAGTCATCCTAGAGGATGTGAAGTTGTATATCACTGTCATTTTGATTTGGATTTCTCTAATGACTATTGATGTTGAGAATTTTTTCATATGCTTATGGGCTATTTGCATATTTTCTTTGGAGAAATGTCTACTCAAATCCTTTTCTCATCTTTTAATTTGGCTTTTTGTCTTTTTATTGCTGAGCTATAAGATTTCTTTGTATATTCTGAATGCTGAACCCTTGTCAGATATATGATTTGGAAATATTTTCTTTCATTCTGTTGATTGTCTTTTCACTTTCTTATTAATGCTTTTTAACCCATAACTTTAAAAAAATTAATATAGTCTAGTTTCTCTCTTTCTTTTTTCTTTTTTTTTTTTTTTGTTACTGTGCTTTTGTTGTCATGTATGAGTGTTCTCTAATCCAAGGTCATGAAGATTTACACCTTTATTTTCTTCTGACACTTTTATACTTTTAACTCTTATATTTAGATCACTGAAAAATATATAAGATATGGATCCAAATGTGTTCTTTCGGATGTGGATATCAGTTGTCCCAACACCATTTGTTGCAAAGACTTCTTTCTCCATGGAATTGTCTTGGCATCTTTGTCAAAATCACTGAAGAGTTAGTTACAGGACTCTCAATTCTATGTCATTTATCTATATTTCTCTCTGTATTCCAGGCCCACACTGTCATGTTTCCTATAGCTTTGTAGTACAGGCATATGCATTTTATTGCACTGCACATTACTGTGCTTTGTCAATATGGAGTTCATTACAAATTGAAGGTTTGTGTCAACACTGTCTCAAGCAAGTCTATCAGTGCCAATTTTCCCACAGCGTTTGCTCACTTCATGTCTCTGTGTCACATTTTGGTAATTTTTTGCAATATTTCAAACTTTTTAATTACTATTATATTTGTTATGGTAATCTATGATCAGTGGTCTTTGATGTTACTGTTGAAATTGTTTTGGGGTGCCACGAACTGCACACATGTAAGACAGTGAACTTAATAGATAAATGTTGTGTGTGCTCTGACTGCCCCACTGACCAGCCATTCCCCTGTTTCTCTCCTGCTCCTTGGGCCTCCCTATTCCCTGAGACACAATTAGGCCAATTAATAATCCCACAATGGCCTCTAAATATTCAAATGTAAGGAAGAGTCTCATATCTTCCACTTTAAATGAAAAGCTAGAAATGATTAAGCTTAGAGAGGAAGGCATGTTGAAAGCCAAGATAGGCTAAAAGCTAGGCCTCTTGCATCAAACAGCCCAGTTGTGAATGCAAAAGAAGAGTTCTTGAAGGAAATTAAAAGTGCTACTCCAGTGAATACATACATGATAAGAAAACAAAACAACATTGTGGCTGATATGGGGAAAGTTTTATTGGTCTGGATAGAAGCTCAAACCAGCCACAGCATTCACTTAAGCCAAAGTCTAATCCAGGGGAAGACTCTAACTCTCTTCAATGCTGTGAAGGCTGAAAGAGATGAAGAAGCTGCAGAAGAAAAGTTTGAAGCTAGCAGAGGTTGGTGCATGAGCTTTAAGGAAAGAAGCATCTCCATAACATAAAAGTGCAAGGTGAAGCAGCAAGTGCTGACTTAGAAGCTGCAGCATGTTATCCAGAAGATTTCGCTAAGATAATTCGCAAAGATGGCTTCACTAAACAACACATCTTCCATGTGGACAAAACAGCCTTATATTGGAAGAAGATGCCATCCAGGACTCTCTTTGCTAGAGAGGAGAAGTCAGTGCCTGGCTTCTAAGCTTCAAAGGACAGGCTGACTATTTAATTTTTGGCTAATGCAGCTGGTCACTTTGAATTGAAGCCAATGTTCACTTACCATTCTGAAAATCCTAGGACCCTTAAAAATTATGCTAAATCTGCTCTGTCTATACTCTATAAATGGAACAACAAAGCCTAGATGACAGCACATCTCTTTATTACTTGGTGTACTGAATATTTTAAGAACAGTGTTGAGATCTATTGTTCAGAAAAAACGATAATACAACTGGTAATCCAAGAGCTCTGATGGAGATGTGCAATGAGATAAATGTTGTTTTCACATCTGCTAACACAACATCCATTATGTGGCCCATGGATCAAGGAGTAACTTTAACCTTCAAGTCTTATTATTTAAGAAACACACTTTGTAAGGCTATAGCTGCCATAGATAGTGATTGTCTGATGGTTCTGGGCAAAATCAACTGAAAATTTTCTGAAAAGGATTCACCATTCTAGATACCATTATGAACATTTGTGGGAGGAGATCAAAATATCAGCATTAAAAGGAGTTTGGAAGAAGTTTATTCAAGCCCTCACAGATGACTTTAAGGGGTGCAAGACTTCAGTAGAGGAAGTAACAGCAGATGTGAGGGAAATAGTAAGATAACTAGAGTTAGAAGTGGAGCCTGAAGATTTGATTGAATTGCTGCAATCTCGTGATAAAATTTTAATGGATGAGAAGTTGCTTCTTATGATGAGCAAAAAAAGTGGTTTCTTGAGATGGAATCTTCCATTGGTGAAGATGCTGTGAGAATTGTTGAAATGACAACACAGCATTTAGAATGCTACATAAACTTAGTTGACAAAGCAGTGGCAGGATTAGACAGAACGTGTTTCAATTGTGAAAGAAGCTCCCATGTGGGTAAAATGCTATCAAACAGCATCACATGCTACATGGAAATCATTCATGAAAGAAAGAGTCAATTAATGCGGGAAAGTTCATTGTTGTCTTACTTTAAGAAATTGCCACAGTCATCACAATGATGTTTGGCAAACAGCATCCTGATCAGTCAGCGGCCATCAGTGTTAAGGCAAGATCCTACACTAGTGAAAAGATTACAACTCGCTGAAGGCTGACATGATGGTTAGCATTTTTTAGCATAAAATATTCTTTAATTAAAGTAAGTACATTTTTTTTAGACACAATGCTAATGCACCCTTAATGGACTACAATATAGTGTAACCACAACTTTTGTATGCACAGGGAAACCAAAAAATTCCTGTGACTTGCTTTATTGTAATACTCACTTTATTATGGTGGTCTGGAACCAAACCTGCAATGTCTCCAATGTATGCCTGTACTTCAAAAATTGAGAAGCCCGAGGTCTCCTTTTGTTTTTCATTTTCACTATTGTTTTCACTATTCTGGGTTCTGGATCTCTTGCATTTTGCATATAAATGTTAGGATATACTTATAAATTTCTGTAAGAAAAAGGAAGTTCAAACTTTGAGAAAGATTGCATTGAATCTATTGATCAACTCAGGGAGTATTGCCATACTTACAACACTAATACTTCTAATCTATGAACACAGTATGTCTTTCTGTTAGTTTAGATCTTTAATTTTTTCAACAATGTTTTATAGTTTAAAGTGTACCAGTCTTGCACTTCTTTTGTTAGCATTTTTCCTAATTATTTTTTCTTTTTGACAACAGCTCTTCCTTGACTTGTGATGGAGTTATCTCCTGATAAACCCGTCATAAGTTGAAAACGTCATAAGTTGAAATTGCACTTATTAACCTAACCTAGTGAACATCATAGCTTAGCCTAGCCTAGCTAAACATGCTCAAAAGATTTACATTAGCCTACAGTTGGGCAAAATTATCTAATACAAAGCTTATTTTATAATGAAGTGTTTAGTATCTCATGTAACTTTTTAAATCCTGTACCAAAAGTGAAAAACAGAATGGTTGTAAGAGTACAGAATGGTTGTAAGTGTATCGGTTGTTTATCCTCATGATTGCATGGCTGACTGGATGCTGTGGCTCATTGCTGCTGTCCAGTGTCTGAGAGAGTATCATACTGCCTTTTTCTGGTCTGGGAGATCAAAATTCAAAATTCTAAGTATAGTTTCTATTGAATGCATATCACTTTTGCACTATTTTAAAGTCAAAAAAATTTTAAGTTGAACCATTGTAAGTCAGAGACCATCTATATATTGTAAATCATTTTCTTAATTTTATTTTCAAACTTTTCATTGTTAATAAAAAAAATTGAATTTTTTGTATTGATCTTGGATTCTGCAGCCTTGCTGGACTAGATTATTATCTCAAATATGTGTGTGTATGTGTTATTTAAAGTTCTCTACATATAAGAATGATCTTCAAATACAGATAGTTTTACTTCCTTCTTTCCAATCTGAAGGCATTTTATTTCATTTTCTTCCTAATTTTTCTGGCTAGAATCTCCAGTACAATGTTGAACAAAAATGGTGAGAGTCGTATCCTCGTTGTGTCCCTAAATGTTGGAGGAAAGGGTTCAGCCTTTCACGGTTAAATATAATGTTAGCTATGAGGATTTTTTAAGATACTCTTTATCAATTTGAGAAGATTTGAGAAATTTTTAAAGGGATTTTATTTTAAAGATTTCATTTTTTTCCTTTTTCTCCCCAAAGCTCCCCCAGTACATAGTTGTATATTCTTCGTTGTGGGTCCTTCTATTTGTGGCATGTGGGATGCTGCCTCAGCGTGGTTTGATGAGCAGTACCATGTCCCCGCCCAGGATTCGAACCAAGGAAACCCTAGGCCACCTGCAGCAGAGTGTGCGAACTCAGCCACTCAGCCACGGGGCCAGCCCCTAAAGGGATTTTCTAATAATAAATCTTTGGTTTTCCAATTGTCAAAAATTCGCAATTACTACATTAAATTTAGAAAACTCAGATTCACAGAAGGAAGAAAATTTTAAATCATCCCCAAACACATTAGCTAAACAAAACCATCACTAATATTCAATCTGGTACATACCAAGAGGAAAATATTCAATGTCAAGGATTTTTCCCTGTTTTACACTTTTGTAGATAACATTGTGATTAATATATTTGTGTAAATTCCCTTTTTCCTTATTATTATGAATTATTTCCTGAAAGATTTCTAGAAATAGTTTAATAAGATCAAAGAACTTAAACATTATTTGTGTTTTAATCTCTTTCTTATCTAACTATCATGTATTCATCTATCACCTACCTATCTATAGTCTATCTTCTCTATTCATCTATCTATCATCTATCAACTATGTATCTAGATATCTATCTGCATATAATTCTCTCTATATATATCCATGTACATAATCCACATAAAAAATTAAAATTTATGGGGCCTGCTCCGTGGCCGAGTGGTTAAGTTCGCACGCTCCGCTGCGGCAGCCCAGGGTTCGGATCCTGGGCCTGGACGTGGCACCGCTAGTCAAAACACGTTGAGGCAGCGTCCCACATCCCACAACTGGAAGGACCTGCAACGAAGATATACAACTGTGTATGGGGCGGGGGTTGGGGAGATAAAGCAGAAAAAAAAAATTGGCAACAGTTCTTAGCCCAGGTGCCAATCTTTGAAAAAAAAAATTAAAATTTATTTTCAGGAATTCTCATTTCAATCTAAACTCCTACAAGAAGTGAGTATTTTCATTCTTTACTATCTTGCTAACTTTTGATAATGTTTAATTTTTTAAATATTTGTCAGTTTAAGTAGACATTATAGAGAATTGTCACTCTAATTTGACATCTCTAGCTTAAAATATTTCTTTCAACTACATATTTTCCCATTTGTGTGAGCCATTTGATTTTCTTCCTTTGTCAGTTGCTGTTAATGTCCTTTACCCATCTATGTATTAGGTTGGTAGTGCTTTCTCTTCAATTATTTGAGCCCTGTACTAGTAAAAGCACTGATCCTTTGTCTATCACATGTATAAGAAGAAAGATTCTTTTTAACATGTTAGAAACTATACTTCCAATTAAGTAGCCTTTCCTTCAAAATAGTCAAGATGGAGAATTGCACTTGTTTCAATGATATTTCCTTTTATTATAACACTAAGTGATATGTTTATTCTGGAATGATCTTAAGATTTCTAATGCAAACCACAGAATTAACCCAGTCTTTTTTTCATCATTGTAAACTCAATTCAGTGTAGTTAGCTTGCTCACTCACTTATTCCCCAGACTTGATTTTGAAATGACTTCTGGCTATTTTTAAACCTAAATCTACTTTCAAATGATGAATTTTGCTGTCATTGATAGTATCAAAAGGATACGATCTTAGTTCTAAAATAAATTCATTAGAAAGAACAAAAGTTGTAAATTCTTTTAAGTGAGCTTTGCGTTATCAAGAAAATTTAATCTCCTCCTAACTGTGACTACTTGGAATTCTAAAGTATCAATTATATTCTCTGATGTATTTAAATATGTAGGTAAACATAATAAGAGTAACTTATGGAAATACAAATGATTTGTTGCTTTTTTTTTAATCCTTTATTTCTTTATGGTCAGTTCTCACACCTCCATACTGATGAAATGTACTACTTTTTTTACATTTCTTCAAATTGACACAAAGCTACCAACTTTTTTGCAACTCTTAAATAATAAACTTCAGTATCCGGAGTTTATGAGGAGACATGACGTTAGTAACTTTTTAAGAGAAAAAATAAGAGTGCATAAAATTTTTTTGCTACTTTATCTTATCTACAATTTAACAGAACATTGTTGAGAGTATATTATGTGTAAGATTCCATATATTCCTACCCAAATACAGATGATTAAGAGTAAAATTCTTGGGCCCCCAAAAGACATACAATAGTACTTTGTATCCTAAGAGAGTAGCTGAAACTGATTGCCTTCGGGCTCTCTTGTTTAAGGCCTCTCTTTCAGCACTTTCCCTGATATTTTAAAAATACGGATAAGCCAGTCTTTCCTGTGTTTCCCCAAAGAGGCTACTGCCCTAAACATCATTAGAAATGCTTCCCTTTAAACTTTTCATTTTTCCAAAGACTTCAACTTACACTGGCTCACACTCTTCTTTACCGTCCCCAGACATCATCTTATCTGTACATGGCAGATAATGTCTTTGATAGTTACATTTCTCTAGAGAAGAGAACAAGTTTTGAACATCAAACCAAGAAACTCATTCCTTTTGGGGGTTGGGGAAGTATTTGCAGAAATGTTATAGAAAAGATACCTCCTGAATCCAAAGATATTCTTTATCTTCTTTCCCTAACACTTTGCAGATCCCTGAAAGTGTCCTAGTTTCAGATGCAATTCCTTTCGGGGTAACCTCTTTTTTTCACCCCAATGCCAGGGTTAAAGTTAAGACAGAGGTCACATATTGGGGTAGCTCTTTCCATTCCGTGACTATACATCTAACCTTTATTAGCTGGCCACCATTTGTCAAGTTCACTTTCTCTGGAAGGCAGGCCAGCCAACCTGGTGGTGCTCTTATTGGTGTGATAGAACCATCATGAACTTGTCTCTAACTTCAGCCATGGACAGAGAGAGCCAATGAAAGGTGGGGAAGAGTAGGTTCAAGTTGGTATATTGAAGAAGCTCGTCTGAACGGACTTTCAAAGCAAGAAGTGCATGTTGAAGGTTAGGGATTAGAGGGAGATACTAGAACAGAGGAATCAAAAAGCAGAGAATAAGGGGGCTGGCCCGGTGGTGCTGTGGTTAAGTTCACACATTCTGCTTCAGTGGCCCAGGGTTTGCCGGTTCGGATCCTGGGTGTGGACCTACACACCACTCATCAAGCCATGCTGTGGGGGGATCCCACATATAAAGTAGAGGAAGATGGGCACAGACATTATCTCAAGGCCAGTCTTCCTCAGCAAAATAGGAGAGGATTGGTGGCAGTTGTTAGCTGAGGGCTAATCTTCCTCAAAAAAAGTCGAGAATAAGAAAAGGAGCAGAAGAGCAGAATAAGAAATGAAAGAATGTTTTCTTATATCTATTGAGTAATCTGGACAGATGTAGTTAAAGAATCTGGGGCAAATTGTATAATAATTAGTAGTGCCAAACAGTATTTTACTTTGAGATTAAAGGAGATTGATAGTCATTCATTCATCAAATGTCTTTTATGTTACTTATAATTTAACTTTTGTAATTACATTATTGAAGTGAAATGATAAAGACAAAGCTCTAAGAGCTGATATTTACATGGAGGAGTAAACAGGCAAACAATTTAACATACTAACAGCAATGGTGGAGTTAGGGGAGAAATACAGAGGAAAGACACTGGGTATAAACTTGGGAGTAGGGGAAAGATTCCAGGAGTAGGCAACAACTGAGCTGTAGTAACAAGGTGAGGTTATCACTCTAGAGAAAATTCCTGGAGAATGCCAGGGCACTTTTGCCTCTTCATATAGGAGAGTCATACAAGATAATTACCTGCTACAATGGTCTTGTCTCATTTCACCAAGTCCATCTGAAATAAACATTGTCATGAATATCCATTTTTCTATGACCTATGAAGATGTACACTAGTCACCATGTTGAAAAGAGAATTATCAGGGGAGAAAGAAGAGAATTAACATTAAGTGTTTATTATGTGTCCAGCACTGCCTTAACCATAGGGGTCTCAATCACATGACTGTTATCTACATGAATTTTACATCAATTTGCACATGACGAACTGCGCCTCACTCTAGTCAAGCAGAGTACCAAAGTTACATATTGAAGGCAAGGGCTGGAGCTCTCAATGCTGGGCCTTGGAAACAGAGAAATGTCATGCCCTTCAACCAAAGTTTGGGATGTCTGCCACTAACCAGTTGTACTGGTTAAGAAAGTGACTTGCTTTCTCAACCTCTGCAACTGCTTTGTAAAGCAAAGACATCAACCCAAAGATGCTGTAAATATAGAGATATAGAGAAAATTTGGCTTTGTTTTTTTAGCATCTGTAGAGAAAAGCGTAATTTGATAAGCACATTTCTGGATGGAAGTTTAGGCTCCAGGGCCTGAAAATGGGTAAAATTGCTCTGCTTATAAGAGAAGCAAAAATCATTTGGTGTTGCTTAAGAGTGTGAGTATAGACAGCAGGATAATTGAAAGTTGGAAACCCATGAACTGACCCTTCCTTTCAATTCCACAAATCTTTGGCAGAGTTAGTATAGTCATAAAATATTAGATAAATGTTTTTTGGGGGGTTGTTTTGTTTTGTTTTACTAGGAAGGAAGAACCAATACAGTGGCCGACTTTCAGGCCTGGCTCAAGGTGGGGCAGAACTGACTGAAGCAAGATGTGAAGGCATGGAACTTAGACAAAGATAGTAGCATGAGGAAGAAATGAAATGGACCCCTGGCAGGACCACAGAGCTGGGGTCAGGCCACACTGAGCTAGGTTATTAGGGAAAAGAGCTGATATCTTGCAAAATGGACCTAGCTGATGTCTTGCAAAATGCTACAAAGATCACAATAGATGACAAACAGAATAAGCATATTTTCAATGTAAATGAATACTGCTATGAATCAATACAATGAGTTAATTGTGCTCTGCCTTATTCTTGTGGGTTTAGGCTATTGATGTGAATCTAAGATCAATCTTTGACTCTATCTTTCCCAACTTCTCACAAAAAGAACAAAGAGAGAAGGAAAAGATGAAAGCCATAATAGCACCATACAAAGACAGCGTGACAGTAAACTAATGCCCTGAACCTGGAGATATTTTTGCAGATTAGGAGCCTGGTGGAGCTGGAGTATGAAGTGAAATTTCAGAACCATGTATACTCTGCGAACAGCCACTTGTATTCCTCAGAGTAGCAGGTCCTAGAGCCAGAAATGCAAAATGTGTTTCAAACAGAAACCTAGACAACTGCTTTATTGTGGGCCTTCTTTGAGGCGATCAAAATATGTACCATCTTCCCTCGACATCTCCACAACACAGAGCCTCAAATTCTTACATGAATTTTCCCATTCCCACAGAATGTCGAACAGAAGTAGTGATATCTGTGTAAGCTTGGAAAGAGAGGAAGAATCCAGAGTGGAAACTTATATCAGGGAATGGTAGTCCACAAATGCTAAAACTATCAATAGGATTGAAGACAGGAGTACTCGTAGTAGGGCCTTTGGGGGATGCAGTTTCCCTTGTGCTTCATCTTGTCTCAGTGTATCACAGCTGTGGGTAGTGAGGACAGGGTGGATCCCATTTTAGTCAAAGAAGGATGCATTTGATAAAAACCTGTTGTAGACTGACAATGTGCCACCCATCAGGCAGATGGAAATCATCTACTAATTGAACAAGAAGAGTGATTAATAAAAATCCAACTGTATTCAAGAAGACGTGATTACAATGAAACAAGAACATAGGCATATAAGGGATAAATAGAGATGAAGAGACGGCACCAAGGTGAGATAAAATAAACATGGATTAAAAAAGAAAGGATTGAAAGGAAATTGAAAATGGCCAGGTAGAATTTATCATCTCCTTCTCTGGAGGCAGTAAAGAACATAAATAACCTTGCAGATATTTAAAACAAAGGTGAAGGTGAAAAAAAAAAGACCTTTAAAACTAGACCAGAGCATAAAGGATCTGGAGAAAGAGTGATTTTGGTTCTTTAGTAGCGTCTACCGATAACCCCTCAAAAGATAACCAGAAGAACACATTGCTCAAGGAAAGCTAAAATGTATTAGATATGCTGTAAGGATGGAGAACCCACGTTGTCAGAGTCTCAGTAGCAGAGGAAGTAGAAGAGGAAGTCTTAGTAGAAGAGGAAAGGCAGAGGAGAATATCTTCCGGGGTTAAGAACCAGAGCTGGGTTATTTTAAGGCTAATCTTACAAGTTGGGGAATTGGTTGAGACCAGGCAGTTAATAGCTCATACATCTGGATTGATGGGCGCAGTGAATCAAGAACCGTAGGGTGAGTCTTTATGACCAAGCTGTTAGTCTTGATTAGATAGCTGTTTTATCTGGTTCATAGTTTTGTCTCGGGAAACAAGTATTTCCCAGGGCAAAGGGTAAGTCACTTTTGTTTATTCACTGTATTATTTAATACAGGGACAGAAAATTAAGTTGATTTTAGCTCTCAATACACAATGTAGTTTTTATTTCTGACTGGACATTTTTTCCCTTTATTCCTCTATTTTTTAAGAAATGTTACCATATTTTGCCGTACGTAGAGTTTTTGTCATTAATTTTGCATGAATATAGTCCTGCCTTTTGATAATCACAATGAGATTCAACATCAATTTACGAAGTTTCCCTTCGGTTGTGTTTCAGAGATGACTCTTGTCCCACGCATGAGTTCTTTCTTCTTTAGGAACAGTTCTTCTTAAATTAGGCCCATGTTCTCTACACTTCATGTCTATAATCTCTTTCCTCATTACTTTTTTCTTTTCAGTATAATTTATATTTTCTAAAAGAAGTGAATAATACTTTTGAACTTTAAAAATAGACATTTAAATATATGTGTACAGAAAAAGATCAGGAGATAAATGCTCTAAAGTCTTTATAAAGTCTGTTTTTCTGAAAAATGGGCCAAGTAGGTGAATTTTTAAAATCTACTGTTCTCATTTTCCATATCCCTTTAAGGAATAGGTATAAGTTTTACCATAGTTGGAAACCTCATTTTAATTTTACAAGCAATAAAATAAAAGATATGTACAAGCTTTCAGGTCCTCTTTTCCTACCCTTAACTTTTGCCAGTGTGCAGTTAGTGTGGGGGGGGGATGTGCTGGTGGAGTTAAGCAGAGATGGTCAATGTGATAGCAGACAGCCCTGCAGCAGCAGGCACCACATCCGTCTCACTGACCCAACTTTTCCACGTCAATCCTTTGTGCTGCATGAGCCACTTTCAGTAGCAAACATAGGAAAGTTGAGTGACTTTTCTGTAGTTCATCTCATAGGTGAACCCAGAGGTTCAGTCTTGATCACCCTCTTGGGGAGTGAGATATTCCTGTTTCCACTTTCAAGAGTGCGCTCAGTGGCACAGCAAGCAAAATGGCTTCATAAATTTGTGGGGTTTACAGCCAGGTACATTTTTATTTTTCCAACTTAAGAGATCTAAACCTAGAAGTGAAGCTTGGCTGTTTCTAATTTGTCCTTACTGGACATCACAAAAGGTCATAGATATTAAACAGGAAGGAGGGCATTTCCGAGGTTGGAGAGACCGACTCTGAGAGCTTCAGTTAGCATTTGGCATAGCCTGTGTCAACAAGGACAAATGTAATGCCAGGATGATACATCTGCAAGTGAACTGGAAGTGGCTTTACCTGTCCGTTATGAATTTTATACTTCTGTGGGTGTTCAGAGTGTGTGATAAACAGTGCTTGTGGATGAAATAGAAATAAAAGTTTCCTTTCTCTAAGCCTAGGAAATAAGGAGAAATATATTATGACCAAATGACGGAGTCAAGATTGTTGCATGATTTGAAAGCTATCTTTAGTAAAACTGTGTTAAAATATCATAAAATCATAACAAATTCTTTAGGAGACGTAAAAACTTAAAGGTAATATCTCGTTTCCATTAAAATATGTACACACTCAATGATTTTAGCCCTTCTCTTTAGAAATATGTTTTGACAAATGCTGATCCGTAGAATCACACCTTAAAAATCATTCATAAGAAACAGCTAAGTACTATTGAAAGCAGTAAATATGATGTGTCTACTAAGTACTGTTAGTTTCCAGAATCTTATCTCTTTGTTTAGTGTCTTATCATAAATTCAACAGATAGTTCAGCATATTTTTATATCACTCACTATCATGCCAAAATCTAGGCTCTCATTCTGATTCTTTAATCAATAACTTTGGCACAGCTTTTATCTTCTCTACCATGGATGATTACAGTGCATAATGTTAGAAAAAGAAAACTGTTGTCCACTGGTCTGTGAGGGAATAAACACGATAGCATGCTGGCTAGATGACTCTGCCTTCACCTGGCTGTCAATTTTAATTGTTTTCACCCTTCCAGATCCAGCCTTTGATTTGACCTTATTGAGAGTGCATTCGGTACTTCCACAGTCCGGCTCCCTCAGTTCAGAGTATACCCCACTGCTTAGTAGTGGATTTTACGCCAAGTGAGCACATACCTCCACACTGTTGATAAGTAATTGACTAATTTGATTTTTCTGTACATATTCAATCACTGTTCAATAAATATTTGTGACAACACCTACAGTCAGTCAATCTCTTCTAGGAGCTCAAAATGTAGCAGAAAACAATCAAAGAATGTGACTTATGATACGGTGAAGAAGACAGACATTATACAAATACCACACAAGTAAGTTTTACTCCCTCAGTTTTGTAAGTGTTCTGAAAGCACTGTGATTGCAGTGTCTCATATTAGCAGCTGTGTTGCTGGCTATTAATCAGAACAGGTACAACCGTAATTCCACTGTAAATAATTTCTTCTCACTTCTTTTGTCAATGGCTCCATAGACACTTCACTCTTTGGGTTTTCCTCTTATATCAGTGGTAGAGCCTTGTCAAATCTGATTGTAGGATAATTCTCTTTTCTCTGACTGGATCTCATTTGTTCTCATGTCCTCAAATGACTATCTGCAAATATAGCCCTGTCATAACCTCTAGACCTGTAGATCCACCTGCCTTCTCAACATCTCCCTTGCACCAACTCAACATGCTCCCAAGAAAATGACTTTCTCTCCAAGCCTTTGAAATGTTAGTGGATGGCAATTTAATCCTTCCAGTAGCCCCCAGACCTTAGATATATCCCTGCAACTTTTCTTTCTCTCATACCTCATAACAATCCATCAGCTCTACCTTTGAAAATACATACAGAATCCCACCAATTTTCACCCCACCCCGCTACCTCCTGCTCTGAGCCACTATCACCTTTTTCCTCTAACAGTGTCCTTGCTTCTACTCCTTATTTCCCTGGAATTTGTTTTCAACACATAAATCTGAGGCATCCTTTTATAGCTTAAATCAGATTATGTCTCTCTTCTGCGCAATCCCAGGCAGTGGCTCCCTATAGAACTCAGAATAGTAAAAGACAAAGTCCTTCGACTAGTCCAGGAAGTCACACATGATGCATGCAACTTCCCAGGCCCTCTCTGATCTCTTGCTGTGCTTTTACTCTCTCCAGCCACATTAGCTGTCTTGCTTTTACTTGAACTCACCACGGCCTTTGTTCTAGCTGTTCCCTATCTCTTGATTGCTCCTCTGTTAACATATGTCTCACTCTCTACTCCTTTAAGTCTTTGCTCAGATCTTCCCCTCTCAGTAAATGCTTTTATGGTGAACCTATGAAGAATGCTACAAACTGCCCCCATCTTTCACCTCTGCTCTCTAGCTCTCCTTGCCCTGCTCATCGTTTTTCTTTTGTCCATAGCACCCATAACTTTCTATTACACTACAGCATTTACTTATTATGTTTCTGTCTATACTTCTGCTTAAATATATGCTCTATGGGGGCATAAATCTTTTTCCGATTTATACATGGGTGTACCCAAAGTGCCTTGAACACTATCTGGCATAAAGTAGATACACAAGGAACATGGGGAGAATAAATAAAAGAATGACAGATTCTTTATTTCTAAAGGAGGAAAGTGATGCCACAATGCGGCTTAATTTCCTGAGTTAGGATCCTTAGAGTCCCCTGGATTCAGACTGTGACTGCACAAGTTGGACTATCAGAAAGACAAAAAAAGCACAAGAGAAAAGAAAGGAAGTTAATGGAGGATAGTACAGTGGAATTTTAACTCTAAGTGTTGTGAGACAAAGCAGTGGTCTTCTTTCGGTATTCCTCATTACCCTCCTTCCTTCTCACATGGTACATGGCACACAGTAGAAACACAATAAATGTTTGTTGAATCCAACCAAAACTCTAGAAGAGACATGCATTAACTACTAACAATCTAGCAGCTACAAGCTGATATAGCTCTGCTTAGTGGTTCTTGAATGGATTTTTCAAAGAAATATTAGAAATGCTAATAGATATTCCATAAAATAAGAGGGATGTTAATGGGGAATCTGTGGGGAAGCTTCTCTGGAGAATCTTTGCATGCTTTGTCACTTCTCAGAAATGCACCATTCACATGAATACGTTACGGTTTAAGGATATATCTCTTGCTGTAATAAGGAAACTAATTTAGGAAAGTTTAGCCAAGTATTTTCCAAATATCTCCCAAAACATAGCTGCTATGGAGGACACGGTGTTGGAAACATTGAAATGGGTGGTCCTGAATGGTCTCTTCTGATAAAAACACTAAAGGGAAGCAGAACAAAAGCTAGACTTTACATCTTAAGACCTAACTTTGAGGTCCAGCTTCACTGCTTATTAGAAAAGTGTCCTTGGGAGAGTCTTTTATATTTTCGAGGCTTACCTTATTCATCCATAACATGGGATTGATAATGAACTTTTTCACCAAATAGTTGTGAGGATTATATGGGTCAATTAACGGTCTTGCTCTTCCTTCTCCTCCTTTTTAAACAGTTATTTCCTTTAGTCAAACGTATTAAATTTAAAAACATAATCACACTCTTTTCCAATCAACATTGAAATTTCTCGTGCAAGACTAACAGTGACCACCTCGGGCATCCATAGGAAAAAGAATGTGGATGAGTGTTCTTTACACCACAAAGTCAGTGGCAGCCCCCAGGACAAGGAAACCAGCTCCAGCCTGAAGCCCTGGTTCTGGGGGAACTTTCTCTAAAGAGAAGTGGCAGCTTGACCCAGTCCTACCTCTCAGGTGTTATCCCAAAGAAAATTCACAGTGGCATATTTACCAGCCATTTCTTCCTACAGGATAACAAGCATGCACTCCACTTTCAAGTTTAGTGGAGAATGTATCGATTGTTAATGATAAAATATTTTAGTTAAGATTGTTGATTTAAAACCATTCGCTTTCTGGGCACTCTAGACACTCTCTAATCCTGTCTTTGGAAACTTTGTAAGGTAGACAACACTGCCCCATTTTCAAGATGCAGAAATTGAGGATTAAGGATGACTAGTGAATTAGTCTCAGGTCACCCAGGTGGTCAGTGGCTAAGCCAGGATTTGACCCTTCATCAATCTGCCTCCAAAGTTCATATTTCTTAAATCATTATACTCAGTGACAAATCTGACACGACACCTCTTAAAATTTGTTAGCTACCACACAATAAAACACAATATGATGTTGAAACCTCTAAGCCAGCTGAGAACCGAAGATTCTAGGTGACATCACTAGACTGAAAGTCATGCCTTATGTCCTCGATGTGTATCCCTGAGATGTATCCTGCATCACCACAAGGCTGCATAATTCTCCTCTAATTGCAGCAATAATAAGCGAGTGGAATGTCTGGTATTTCATTCTCGCCATGATCAATTCTGAAATTATCAAAATGCTGGCAGAGAGAATCAGTGTAATATGCAGTATGATAATCGCTATACTTGATGTACGCATATGATAGAGCACCAGCACAGAGAAGATTTTCTGGGATTGCAGAAAACGAGGCAGAGTGACGTATTTAAAGGCAGTGACAATGTGCTCATTAAGATTCCTCTGTACCAGACAAAAAATATCCAATCTTGAGGAACAGGGATATTTTACTTGCCACTTTGGCTGTTGTTAATCCCTTTACTCTCAGCACCTAGTTAGTGCATGGCACGTGATAGGTTCTTGATAAATATTTGATGATAAATGGGTCAATTAGTATAATCAGCAAGTGTACGCACATACCAGGAAACAAGTGCTCCAAAGTAGACAGGTGTACTGCACATTGGTCCTGCTGCCTGGGAAACAGATTCTGGGACAGAGATTGGTGCGTAGGAGGATCATTGGGAGGTCCTCTGGAAGTCAATAACAACTGAAGGGAAGAGAAGGCAGCATGGCTAGGCAGAGGCAAAGTTGAGGCTGCCATGCAATCACTACAAATTTCGAGCCAATCTCATGGGAAGCTCTGGAGCTGAGAGACCCCTTCAAAGTTGTCTAAATTGAGAAGAGAGAGCTGAGACTTATGCCAGGCTCTCCCACACACAAACCCGTTTTAGGATGCAGGCCAGAGAGAGGAGACATGACCTTGGGCAAGGAAGTTCTCTTCCACTGAAGGCAATTCCCAGACAGGGTCTCAGCAAAGGCTGTCAGGTGCCAATATTCCCCTCAGCTGAGGGAATGAGAGCCTCTGTCCTGAGGGGGAATCTGGCCATGCAGCCCAGTACCTATCAGAGCTGTGTGTTGTAACTAAGTCCATGTCGCATTAAAGTATACCATTGACACAAAGTCAGAGAAAGAAAAAGTAATTGAAAGTTCAGAATGACCCATTAGGGTAATTATTCATTTAAGTTTGGGCCTGGTGATTCCCAAATAGAGACACGACATGCCCATTTGAACTGGTGAACACAGAGCTGGGTCCCAAGAAACCTGTCTGCTGGGACTGGAGGCTGGTTTCTGATTCTAGACAGCCGCCTGCAGTGTGATCCTACGCATGCTCTTGCCCCTCTGGCCTCCGTTTCACATCTGAAAGCTGTGTGTTGGCATAAATTGATTTCTGAGGGCCTTGGGTTTTAAACTGCGCTCCTTCTGAACCACAGAAAGGATTGGACTCCCTGATGTGATGGAAAATTATGAAATTCACGAAACTTTCTAAAATGCTAACTCTTTTATTATGGCCGTTTAATGACCTTCCTTCAAAGAGCAATTACTTAGGGAAAGAAATCAATTCTTGGAAGAGGACTAGCAGATAATTCCTGAATGCACTTGCTGCTCAGCACTGTGAATCTGAGCAGATATTTACTTCCCTTCAAATATGTAGCACAGGCATGGTGTGACACACAGGGAGTGTCCATGCTCTCCACCACATGCTTTCAAATGTGTGTTTATAATTCAGTCATAGGGAGCAATAGTTGATTTTTTTCATATAAAAAATGTTGTAAATACTGACTCGGCTCTCTGGCTAGCCCATGTATCACCCTGTTAAGCTTATATTGAAGCAAACAATTGTAATAATAAACAGCAAGTCTGATTAGTCCAACACTGAGAATTAATATGAGAAACACACAGACATATAGCTCTAAAAGTTAGCTTTTAAAACTTAATCATAATAAGAGATATGCAAGATAAAACTATTCTTTTTTTTTTTTTTTTGAGGAAGATTAGCATTGAGCTAACATCTGCTGCCAATCCTCCTGTTTTTGCTGAGGAAGACTGGCCCTGAGCTAACATCCATGCTCATTCTCCTTTACTTTATATGTGGGATGCTGCCACAGCATGGCTTGAGAAGCGGTGCATATGTCCACACCCAGGATCTGAACCAGCAAAACCTGGGCCAAGGAAGCGGAATGTGCAAACTTAACCGCTGTTCCAACAGGCTGTCTCCCAAAATAAAACTTTTCTGAAAAGCCATTTTCACCTGTCTGATTGACATACAGATCAAAACATTTTGTAACACACTTCATTGGTGAGGATGTGAGGAAAGTCACATTCTCAGATATGCTGGTCAGAGTGAAAATTGGTATAACTGCTGAAGAAATCAATTTGGCAATATCTATCAAAGTTACAAATGTGCATACTCTGACCCAGCAATTTCCCTCTAGAAATGCGTGTTAGAAATACACTTCACATGGGCAAACTAATGGAATAAATTATTTTACAACCTTGTCTGTAATAACAAAAGATTGGAAACATGAGAGGAAGAGTGAGATATAATTGAATACACAAAGACATATCTTATATACTGACATGGAAAGATATCCAAAATATATTATTCATTGAAAAAAGCAAGATGTAAAACACTGTATATAGTGTACTATCATCTGTGTAAAAAAAAACAGTTTTTGGACAAGCATGGTTATCTCTAGAAAGATACAGAAGAAGCTGGACATTATCAAGTCTGGGAGAGAAGCTGAGTGGCTGCAGGTACAAGGTTGGGAGGGAAATCTTTACTTAATACTCATTCAATTTTTAGTTACATAAAATTTTTTCAAACAAATGCAATTTTCTTTAATAGTTTGATAGGTGGTAGTTTGAAAAAGATGATTTAAGTAGAAAGGGGGAAAGAGAGGAAGAAGAAATGGACTAGTGGAAAACGTGATGGCCCCTGTCTGGGTGACCCCCCTGGTTCCATTAGGTCTCAGGGCTTTCCCAGGGCACTGGGGACTGAGGGAGAGAAGATGACTCCAGGGGAAAGGGAGTAAGACAGCTGTATCCATCATCCAGTTGTTTCAGGAGTCAGGGACTCATAATCTCCGTGACTTTAAATGACTTTGCATATTTGCATAACAAAATCTTGGAGGCCCTTGGGCATAAAAGAAAGACATCTTGCATAGGAACTGCATACCATCAATTATGTGGTTTTAGTTGAATCACTTAATCTTCTGGTTCTTAACTCTTACAACAGATTGAATGTAACTGGGGAGAAAAAATACACTCATGCCAGGCGCCTCAGCTCGAATCAATTAAAACAGATCTTTAAAGAAGGGCTGTAGGTGCTGATATTTTCACAAAGATGCAAGGCGATTCCAAATTGGGGCTGGGGTTAAAAACTTTCTTTCTTTTTTTTTTACTTTTTGTTTCAGTTTTATAACTTGTCAAATTGTGATTTATAAGCATCAAATGACATAATAAATGGGCAGTGGCACATTTTTACTCCAAACAATGTTCTAAGAATAAACGGAAGCTTGCAAAGAGCCTGCCGCAGTTTTCAGCACATAAAAACTGTCCAAGAAATGCTATCTCACACATATATCACCTACGTGTTTTAAAAACCTCCATGAGACAAATGTAAGGAGGTCCTAATTACACCTACAGTGATTGCACTATCCACACATTAAAACCCTGTCAGGGTGATTCCCTCGGGCTTAGTGGAAAGGCACCAAATTAAAATCAGAGCTCTCTGGGTTCAGTTGCACTAGTTACCTTCTGTGTGGCCATGGGCACCTTTCAGTTCAGCTTCAGTCTCCTCTAATACAAAGTGCCCAAAACAATACTTACCGTGCAAGGTTGTTGGAAAAAATAGAGAGAATGCAGTTACCCATAGAAGGTTTTTAATGTAATCAGTACTCACTACAATTAAAGCAAGTCAATGTATAATGAGTATGTAAATAATCCTGGAAAGGCTAAAGTAAATAGACTGAAGGGAAAAAATATATGTACAGAATTGAGAAACAAACAAATTCTAACAATTATCAAATGAGAAAAATTCTCTACAAAGGAAAAGAGTATAAAATCGAGGCTACATATATGAATGGCACGCTTTGTAGGTGCCACATCCTGACCTTCTGCTGTGGAGGTTGAGCTCTGTGTAGAATTAAGGCAATGCAGCGTTATCAAGAGAAAAGGTGGCAATGGCTGAAAGAAAAATAAGTGAATCATGGCGGGTTGTGTGGTGCCCTGAGAAAGAAGCAGTCATATATGGAACATGGGTATTCCAGGTCCTGTCTGCTGAGAGCTTGCTTCTAGGTGTTTCCAGATTCAGTGGCTGCTGGCCTCTTCTCGGATCACAGGGAGGACAAAAAACTGACAGAAGAAGCCTGGACAGTAACTGAGACAGTGAAATCCTCAAGAGAAACCTGAACTCCTAGAGAATTGGGACATTTTAATTTCCTACTTCCCCCTCCAAATCAAGGGAGAGAGAATTAGGAAAATAAAGTTGGATGGGGAGTACAAACTTCTGGTTATGGATTTCATATTGATACCATAATTTGATTTTTCAGAATCATGGTTTAGAAGCCCTGGGCTGGAGACTGAGTGTACTCATAGGGAGCAATACATTTTCTGAAACCTGAAATCTTACCAGAAGTGTCTTAGTCTACCAAAGTATGGAATGAGAGGTAAAATGTCCAATTAAAATAACAATTGTATACAGTAGAGAAGTTTTTTTCCAAAATGTCCTCTTTGGAAACATTGTTACCATAAGATTGAAGAGCAGATATGCAATGTCAGAGTTCCATGATGGAGTAAGTTTGGAAAATGCCGGGTTAAATATGTCAAAAGAGACTTTTATTTTTAATCACAGAGCTTCTCATAGAATTCAGCATGCTAATATGCATTATGACTTCCCTCTGACTGCTATAATATGTGGATTTTATAAATTTGTGGGACTCACGCAACTGAAACACTCTTTGAGAAATGTTGCAGCAGTTGGTATGAATAAAGTTGGGTAATAGTAGATGTGGAGGAAGATGTGAAAAGATGTAAGGAATCATATATCTGATCTTCACTTCCTATATATAAATACTATGTGTAAATACTCAACCTATGGGCAAAGAAGGAATAGAAGGAATGTGGCTAACTTATCCCCAGTTTCAGGGATGGATCCAAAATACAGGGACTCTGCAGCATTGGGGACAGCCAGATGTCTTAAGTTTCCTAATCAGATTGCAAAGGAAGATTTGTATTTTATAGTTTGAGGCGTGTACATTTTTTCCTACTTAAGAGACCTAGGAAACAAGTTTCCCGGTACCTGTTAGTAGCCAATTTCTGACAATGAAGTGAATCAACCTTAGAATGAAGCTGGACCTATGGATGATTGCAAGGACATTTGTAGAGAACTTAAATTCCTGAAGATTTCATAGAACTACTCAATCAGTCAGTCCTTAAATTTTCCCTACTTCTGGATTTACTAATGTGTGAACTACTAAATTCTTTTTTTTTAAACCAATTGACTCAGAGTTTGGATTATTGCAGATAAAATTGTGCTATCTGGCTCACCCACAAAGAATTAATAATATGATATTTTTTAACACAGAATTGAAGAGAAACAATACCCAAAAGAATTAAAATTTTTTACAAAAGGAAGATGTAATCAAATATGCATGTGAGAAAAATATCATACCATCTAGAATTCCTTAAGCCATCAGGTTTGAGGAACTTTGAAAACAGGCAAAAGACAAATGCAACAGAAATAATATCCTTGAGAGAATATACTAGCATTCAAACTAGAGACAAGGAGTTGGCAGTCCAAAGATAGCTAACAGAAGAGTCACAGATGAAAAGTACCACTGTATTGAAGGAGCATCACTGTTTTTGATGTTAGCTTGAGTCTCACCATAGAGAGGAACATTTGAAAAATTTCGATTTGCCTTACAGGCAACTTTAAACTCTTGGAAGGCATGAGAAAGGATAAAGAGAACTATTACTTACTATCCACAAGGAGATGTTGTTTTATAAGTTAGAAACAACAGAAGACTCATGAAAGCATTGAATCTCATCCATATAAAAGATTCTAGCACCCTCATTCAGTGGTGACCACAATCGTGATTTCCAGAAGGGAGAACTACAAAAGAAATATATCAAGAAAGTTGGGCGACAGTCCTAAATGAAATTGTGATTAAAAAAAAGAACCAGCAATGATCCTGACAAATGAACTGACAAGGAGATATATTTGAATATTTGAATACTTGAAATGATTACATGAGGAGTTCACTGACAAATTTATATTTTAGCAAGATGTCTGCAATTTATATAAAGAAAGACATGTCATTAAGGATAAATACAAAAGCGTGGTACAGGATTATAAAAATACTACCAGAAGCCTGAAGCCCAGAATAATTGAGGCTTTCAAAAAAGTACAAAGAAAAACAAAATAAAATCAATACTTCCAATTATGTTAAATACATTTTTAGTGATATTAGGACCAATATGATTTTACTCCAAAGATTGTCTCTTAAGGAGGTGATTATAAACGTGGCAAAGATTTATATACAAAGATATTTATTGTAATGTTACCTATAATGGTACACTATTGAAAGAAAATTAAAGATCTAATAATAAAAATTTAGTTAATTAATCCTAATGAATATGTAAAATGACCTACTATGCTATTACTAAAGTTATAATTATGAATAAATTTACATATGAAATTACTCCCATGATATCATTTGATGCATATATTCAGCTTATGTACATGATACATATATTTAATGTAATCTCACTTTTGTGCATGTATGTATATATATGTATATGTGTGCACTGCAGGTGACATTATGGGATTTTTTTATTTTACCATGACCCTACAGTGACTTGGTATTATTTTTAAGTAGATAATTCTTAATTTTCATTATAAAGTGAGATTAAAATTAGGTTCCTTAAGAAATAATTATATTAGAGAAAATACGATTGTATAAGGAGGAAGAATATGTTCTGATAACAATCAACAGAAAGTGAAAGTTGTGCAGTTTTTTTACCAAATATAGTTTTTTTCAGATTAGAAAGAATTGAATCAACATGGTATGTGGGAAATCACGTTCTAACTAGTAGAGAGACCATAAAAGAGATTCTAGCTGCTCTACATGAGTTCATGTCTCCTGGGTCCTGTTCTCCAGACATGTTACATATCTGAGTATTGAGTGCACTCACAGAAGTCAATATTGTTCCTTTCAGGAATTATGGAGAACACATGTGCTGGAATACTGGGAATGGTCCCAAATAATCCTCATTTCCAGGAAAGTAAAGATAATAGAGTCTATAAAATATATGCTAGTGAACGAAATATTTATTCTAGGCAAAATTATACAATGATTTAGTTAGTAAAGGATGTGTGAGTGCTAGCAAGTGAAATGCTGATCACTAGAAACTGGCATGAGGTCATCAAGAATAAATAAGATCTACTCTAATAGGAGTGAGCACATCTGGCAGCAAGATCTTACTTCCTAAGCACCAGTCTCCAAAAACCCAGAGCTGGGGATTCTTGGAGAAGTGAGTGATAGCAGAGCTGGGGCAGGGAGAATACGAGATGAACCTGGAGCATTCTATGATGCTTCCCGGAGAAAGTACTGAAGAAAGGATAGGGAAATGTCACAGGGACACAGGAGTCAACCTAAAAGAGCTCCCAACGCTGGAATAATCTGAGAAACAAAATAAATCATGGCCATATTAGATTATAACCCATAGACTAAACTAATGATACGTAAGTCCATCCTCATATAAATAAACAATTGAATAAATAAATAAAAAGTGCGAGAAAGGACAACTCTCCTTACAGAAGAATTCTAATTAACAAAAGTAGAATGAATGAGCAAAATAAAAAATCACCATGAGACTACCACAGCAACTAGCAGACAAGAATCGCTCATGGATGCTAAAACTAGTGAGTAAAAGTTTGAGAAGAGATATCTGCATAGTCTCAAAGTAGCTCTCCAAAGTTATTTACTAATTTCAAAGGGAAAAGCAATAACTTTACAATAAAGAAATCTACAGACTCCACTGTAACTGAGTGATCAAGATTAACATCATCAGTAATAAATTATACCAACATCACTACCCACTAACATGATGCACTGGCAAGGGCATAGCGTCACGTCTGTGGCATTCTTGCCAAAATGCATAACCTCAATATCATCATTAATAAACTCAGTGAGACTCAAATGGATGGGCCAATTGAGGGACATTCTACAAAATAACTGACCAGTAAATACTCTTTGAGTCTGACGGTAACAAAACACAAGGAAAGACTGAGGGACTGTCACAGACTGGAGGAGGCTAAGGAGACATGACAACTTAATGCCGTTTGGGATCCTCGATTGGATCTTGCAACAGAAAAGGGACAGTAGTGGAAGAAGTGGTAAAACACAAGTAAAGACTGCATTCCAGATAACAGAATTACCCCAATATCATTTCCTGGTTTTGGTAATCGTGCTGTGATTACACAAGTTTTCTACACTAGAGGAATCTGGCTGAGTGGTATAAAGTATGCTCTGTATTGTTTTTGCAATATTTTTGTAAATTTAAAATTATTTCAAAATAAAAAGTTTAGAGGAAAAAAAGATCAATCCAGATTAACATATTCTCATATCTCTATGGAGATAAAACGAAGAAAGGTACTAAACAGTAATATGGTGAATTCGAAGCTTTTGACCACATAATACTCTAAAAGCTTTGTGAGAGATCACACTGAGGAGCGTCTTCAAGAAAGAATCACAAGGTCACTCTAGACCTTTGGTCTGCTGCGTGCTGTACTGTAATCAGGTTGGGATGAGTATCAAACTTGTAAATTTTTCACAAGATATGAAACTGAGAAGGAGGAAGAGCATAGTGGATAATAGAACCCGGGTCCCAAAATTAATTAACTGGAAGAGTTGCGTAGAGAAAAAATTAATGTTAAGAGGAATAAGGGGAAAATACTATCCTTAGCTTCAAAATAACCATCCACATAAGTATGGAAGTAGAAAAATGCTTCCTATTACCAATTCTGGTGAAGTCGAATGAGTGAGTGACAGCTGCCATTCATTTAACAAAACTGAGCTCCTTTGAAAATCCATAATGAATAATATAAGGTTTTACAATTTATGTATTATTCCCAAAGGCATAAGTAGGAACAACAATAAAAGTTACTGGGAAGTAAATGTTGGCTCCTATAAGGAAAACTCTTGCAATGCTTTATGAGGCACTGTGTCCCGGTAACCTTTTAGGTTGACCTAAAAGTCAATCCTTTTCAGTTGACTCTTGTGTCCCTGTGACGTTTCCCACTGTGTCCTTCAGGAAGAGAGGATGATCACTTTGGAGCTGATGGAGTCAAGATTCTCTGTGCAAGAATAAGAGTTTTTCATGATCTCTAGGAGCCTGTCTAAACTAAAATGCCAGGATGTTGTCACATGAGAGTATGCACTTTGTGTGTGTGTGTGTGTGTGTGTGTAATAAAAAGTTAAATGTGCAAGTAATGTTATTATTATCAAGTTTGACATTCGGAGGGAGTGGCAGTTTGTGGTTGCATAAATGCCTTTTTGTGAACATGACGTTCCATGTTAATATCCAATTTCTCCTATTTTTAAGAAGAATTTACTTTGATGTGAGCTTCCACAAAGGGTCCAGATGGCCCAACCTTTTATTTCCTTAAGCTTAAGAAAGAAATGAGAAATGAATTAGAGTTATTTGATGAGTCAGGCTTCACACCTCCAGAGAAGTGCTGGGGAAGGCACTATTGATTTATTTTCTTTGACTCATTTCCTGTATTTAAATGGAAATATTGATACCCATAAACAGATTTCTCCTGAGATTTTGGGATGTAAGGCTATGTCTTGTATTTGAATCAAAGTAAAATTTATATTTTATAGCATTAAAGTAAGAAACGTGAGGGATTAAAATAAAAGTCCCTGGGGAGGGAGAAGCTGGAAAAATCTTTGCTAATAGCCTTAGAGCAACCTCAGAGGCAGTTACTACCAACTTTAAGTGGTAATGTGGTAGACAAAGCCCAAGTGCACGGAGCAGGTAACTAAGGAGGTGGTTATTTACATTATGACCCTTCCTTCCACTTTAGAAATAATTATTTGCTTTATTGGAAGGATTTATTCTTCAAAAAGGATCTCGTCCCATGTATTTAAAGGTTAGCGTATGGTCACTCTCTATTTGAGAGAAAAAATGAGGAGTGTAGAAGGTGCAGAATCTAAAGAATTGTAGAGAAAACTCATATCAGGAGCCAGCAATAATTTCTGCAAACAAAAACAGGGACAATGCATCTTAAGAAGAATAATGCAAGTCACTGGCAAAAAGGAAAAATTGATTATGGAAAATATGGTTAAAGAGAATGTAGTACCAACAGCAAAAAGTTTCTTTTTAGTTCCAAGAAATATAGGAGTTTCTGAGCTAAAAATGTGAATGCTGTTGAAAGGAAAACTTTCATATCTACCTTATGTACAAATCTTAATTACCGTCTTGATTCAAGTGGGGATCCTGGCTGCGTCAGGAGGCAGCCAGTCCCTGGGTCCATGCCCTTTGCTGCTATCGATTCTAGGAGTCAATGCTAATTCCTGGGAGTGCTGTTTCAGGATTTCTACTTCTTTTGCACCGATTTTGGCACCATCACATGCCATGTTCTTGCCAGATTTTGTAAATGGGACTGATGCTTACTTAGAATTTTTATTGGAGAATCTGAAAGGACCAAAATGGTCTAAGAATTTATATTCATCAAAATATCTTTTAATCCTTTAAGTTAAGGACTTCATGAGGACAACAAAAATGACGAAGAAAGGCTGAACTCAATCTGTGGAATAAACTATATATGATGTATTTACACAATTTATACATATTTATATATAAAATGGAGGTGGCCTTTTTTAGTATTTTTGTGTTATTCTCCAGATAGTTCTCTAAACCTACAAGCATAATCACACACCCATAAATGTAAAAGAATAAACTTTAAAAATTTTTAAAAGTTTTCCTTTCATCACATGTACATTTGCCGGATTTTTTTTCAATAACTGCATAAAATTCCATTATGTGGTCTTACCATTATTTCCTTGATTTTTGGACAAGTAGGTTGATATCAGTTAGGTTTTCTTGTTCAAAAATAGTGCTGACACAGTCCTTGAGAATTTATCCTGGCATGCTTGTGTAAGAATAGCTACAAGGTCATTTCCTAGGAGTGGAACTGTTAAGGCACAGGGAGGATGCATTTGTATAGCTATTATTATTGGACGTTACTTTGTACTGAGGTATTGTTAACCTCAGTTGTTATTGACATTTGTGGACATTTGCTAGTCTCTGTTTACATCTTTATAGAGAAAAACAATGTTCCATCTCAGAATGCCAGGAAGCAAGCTCACTCTGCATATGAGTTGTCTTGCATAGAAGGCTTGCTTCCTCCAACACCCTATGAAAAATAGCTACTGCTATTCTTCTATATATGTTTGTGAGGTCCAGCAGCACACTGGTGCTGACTTCCCCAAGAGCTTTACACCCAAGACAGTGTCTTGCATCCAGCCCTGGGATTCTGCTGCTGTGGGTGATAAATGCAGCTTCCTGAGTGGAGTCTATCCTGAAAATGGATCCATGGTTGGGCAGAAACATAGATGGCATAATGTATCCTATGGAACACCATAATGATAGTCAGGGATAGTAGATGGTCAAGGGTGTTAAAATTTAAACACATCGTTCCTCATACCTTAATTGTGAAACACCTTCCCTAAAGACTACACATAAATCAGAATTGGAATTAGGGCCTGAGTTAACAGAGTTGTTTGCCTTGTGTTTGTTTTATCCTTTTTCTTAAAATTGGTTTTCTGTCATTCTGAATACAGTTCATTTGTTTTGTATATCCAGAACTCTTAAATTTTAATATTTGAAGATATTATTCCAGATATTAATAGCTAAAGTTCATTGAGACTAACCATATGGCAAGAACTGCATTTTGTAAGCCTTCCCATTTAATCTTAAAAACAATCTTGTGAGATAAGAAAACTGAGGATCAAAGAAATAAGGAAAATTGCCAGAGCTGGTACACAACTGAGCTAAAGTTCAAAGTCGGGTTTCTCCTGCTGCAGTGCTCACACTTTTTCAGTATACTGACCACTTTGTACTGAATTTCTCCTTGGGGGTACTGGAGAGTATAATGTGTCCATACTATGGTAGAGAGGGAGATAGACGATTGTTGTAATTCTTTGAAATCATTGAAGCCTAGACTTTAGTTTATTACCATCTTCATCAAATAAGCACGTTCTTTATAGGACTTGCCATACACATCATATATTTTAACACTTAGTTATTTAATATATTTTGTACTGCTCTCTCTTTTTCTTTCCATAGATTTATGTCATTTCTTTAAAAATTTGTGTTAGAGACTGTATCAAATAAATCTTTTTTTCCTCCCCTCTGAAGCAGTTTTTGAGCTGACAGCCAGTCAGTAACACAAATATTCTTTGGAAATCTACTAAATGTAAGGCAGTGTTGTAGACTCTGGGGATAGAGTGCAATCCAAACAGAGTTGGTGCCTTCATGAAAGTCATATTCCACTGGAAAGAAAAAAGAAATCAAACATACCAAAAATAAATAAATGATTTTAGGTAATGATGCGTATCATACAAAAAAGTAAAATGCTTTTCAATGTGATAGGAAAAGATGTAGAAAATGGAGGGAGTGATATTTCACTGGGGAAGAGGGGCTGGAACCTGTGAGAAAGTGGTACTTAAGCTGATACTTACCTGTTCAAAACAGACAGCCATGGAGGGGGATCTGGGGGAAGTGAGTTCTACCCAGAAGGAATATGAAGTGCAGAGAATCTCAGGTGGGCACTGGCTGGGTGTGGTTACAGATAGATAAAAGTATGAGGTAGCTGGGTGACTGGAGACAAATGCACATGGCAGAGATAATGGTGGAGAGCAAGGTAGACACAAATCATATAGGAGTCTTATAGAACCTGGTAAAAAATTTGGAGTTTGAGCTTCATTCAAATTGGAAGAGACATTGTGTGTTGGCAAACACAATGTTTTACGTGGGGGAAATAGTGTGATTTGTTTCACTTGTTAGAACAATCACACTGACTTTGGGAAAATGGACAGCAGGCAGAACAAGAGTGGAAGAAGTCAGACCGATTAGGAAGTCATTGCTGTAGCTCAAGAAAGAAATAATTATGGGTTGGACAAGAAGGTAGCAGTGAAGAAATAAAAAAGTGATCATATTTGCATAGAGCCAATAGGAAAGGCTGATGGATTATGTCTGGAGTATGAGGGAAGGATGGGAATAGGATGACCCTCAAGAATGAGCATCTTGGGTAGATCTTCACATGGTGGTACCGTTACTGAGATGAGTAAGTGTTGAGCAAGAGATAATTTGTTGAGGTGGGGTGGGGATGGAAGATTTTGTTTCAGCTCTATAAAATTTGAGCCACCCAGGAGGTGTGGAGCAGGACCTGCAAGCATATTTGCTACAGAGTTAGACATACAGATGTGGAGTCACTGAGCATATCAATGGTCATTAGAACCATGTAACAGCCACAGTCATTACAGGGCTTCAGCGGAATCATCTAGATAAAGATCTTCCTCTGGGTGATGAAGACAATGGGACACTGGACCACAGAGCCCTGGGGACTCCAACAATTAGAAACAGAAATGGCACAAGCAGTGAGCAAACTGAGAGAGAGGTAGTAAAAGATTAGGGAAACAAGAAGATAGGGGTACAAAGGAAGCAAGAAAGGGAGGCAGGGAAACAGAGAAAGAGGGTGGTAGCAATAAGGGGAAGTGGACTCTAGGTCAGTTTTATTGTTTGCTTTAATTTGTTGGTTATTTCTTTTGTAAAATGAGGGTTATTAAGGCAAATAATGAATGAATGCCTGTTTCTGTTGTGTTCTAAAAATATAAAAGTCATCAGCTAAGTGTGGGAGTGAGGAAGGAATGCTGGAGATTTGAGAAGAGAGAAGATTGCGTGAAGTCATTCTCTTGGAGAGTGGGAGAGTGAATTCACCTTGGGAAGCAGAACTGGATGTTTTAAAAATCTGAACAACAGATTTGAGTCTCAATTTATTCCTCTCCCAGATTCATGATCTCGCAAAAACTGCTTAAATCCTTTAACTTAGTTTCGTCATCGATACAATTAAAATAATAATTATTGAGAACATTTTTCATGACAGCCATGAGATGTCAGGCACCTTCATAAGTATATACCCTCCTATTTAATCTGTAAATGAGGATAATGACACCTACTAGAAGAGAGACTACTTGGAGAGTATATATATAAATATACGAAAGGGCATTGCACATAAAAATATATGTGTATGCATGACAGAGCTTTGAAAACTGTGAAAACTTAAACGCTCAAAATACTTTGCTGCTGTTTTTCTTACCCGCAAATCCTAAGTCAAACTATTTAGTGCTTGATTGAGTCTAAGGATTCCTTCTGGTTTAATTCTTCTCTCCGAAGTTTGGAAATTGAGTCTGTGTTTTTTTAAAGTAAAGCAAGATATTTAACACAGGAAAGACTGTCATTTTTTTTCCCTTTTAAAGCTTTCTTAACATTCCTCAGATTGTGGCATTTTCTTGAAATAAAACTAGGTATGTATTTTTAAATGCCAAGTTTTCAAATATACTCCTTCAGATCAGCTGCAAAGTTGTTCCCTTTGCTTTGATGTCTTCCGCACACCCACCTTCATTTTAGCCCCAGAAATCTCAGCTTGAGCTCCACAAGCCTATGCCAAGGATCACAGGGGCCCTGGGTATTTCCGTGTCACCTTTCTTTCAAGGAGTTTAAAGCACTTGGCAAACATTACCTCTGGAATAATGATAACCGTTCTTTAGGTTTGCAGAACTCCAGCCTTCCCTGGAGTCTACTGCCTGCATTCATATTACCTGATTGACTCTCCCATCACCGTCCTGAAGCAAATGTTAGTATTGGACTTGTGGACAGAGAAACTGAGGTCTTGAAAGTTTACAGGCACAGCCATATCATTTGCTTTTAATGTCCTTTTTCTTAACTCTGCAGCTTCTAGCAGTCTTTTGAGACTCATTGCAGCCTCTCTGCACCATGAAACCTTCCCTAATCACTGCAGCAATGATTGATTCTGCTCCGTAACTACTTTCATCACTGTGTTGACAGCCCCATATGCTTAGTATGCAGTCCAGTGGGAGGCAATGTGGTATGGTAGAATGGGAAGAGCACACATCAGAACAAAACTTGAGCTTCAAGTAAACCCCACCATTTGCTAGCTGTTATTTAAAATCTCTGAGCCTCTGTTCTTCTATCTGTAAAAATTGCAGGAGTATTATGAAGGTCAAGGCTAATTTATGCAAAGTACTTCACTAGCACATTTGCTACCATGATTGGCACTCAATGAATTATAACTCATGAGTTATAATCGGCTATACTGAGTTTACATAGTCTCATTGTATAAAATCTCACCCATACATAAAATTTAGCACTTCATCTCTCTTCTCTTTCTTATATGTAAATATGCATCTATGTGTTGTAGTGGGAAATTTAGAAGTTTACTTGAGTTATTTTGGAGAGATTAGTTCTAATGTCCAATAGAGGATAGAGAAAGGAGATAAACTTGGGGCACTAAGGAAGGAGAAGACATTTACTGAGTAACTTTTATGTATAACATGTGGGGGCTCAGAATTTGCCACCTCAAGATATCCCTCTTTGGCATGAGGATTATTTTTGGCTGGCTATTTTTTAAAAAACTACAGACATGGGAAAAGTTCTGAAAACTAAGTAGAAGTTACCCTTTGTAAGAGACATTTACATTTGTAAGGGAAATCTCCATTTGTAAAGATGTCTCCCTCTCTGTACCAGGAAGAGGGGGATGACTTTATCTCTAGAATGACTTTATATCTTATCAACTTGGAAGGCAAGGACTTAAATCTGCATAATAACCTTACTCTTCTTTACTGGACTTTTCTGGTAATCTCCCATAACTGACTTCCCTGACCCCAAATACCCTCCTTTGTCTTTAGCTAAAAATAGTATTTAAAGTGACAGCTTCAGACATTTTGTTGTTACCCAGTTTTCCTGGGTTTCTCTCATGTATACATGTCATAAAGTTTTGTTTGATTTTCTCCTGTTATTCTCTCTCATGTCAGTCTATTTCATAGCCCTGCCAGAAGGACCCAGAGGGTAGAAGAATTCTCTTCCCCACTTACAACTTTATATATCTTGCATCTTAATCACCAGTTGGGAAAGGCGCATTAGCTTCATTTTAAAGATGAGGAAACTGAGACTTAGAAAAGCTATGCAAATTTAAACCCAAGTTCATCTGAATCCAAAACCTATACCCTTCCTCTGATTAAGTAGAAACATATACAGACATGCTAAATGAGCTGGGGACATGTTTTGTTCTTCCTCCGCTATTTAATTTCCTCAGGCTTATAATCTGGAAGGGAAAGGAGCAGGTATGCTCTCAGGGGCAAATGTGCCCAAACCAGGCCTTTCTGTTCAGCCCACTTTGCCTGCCTTTCCCATCTATGGCTCCACACTTGACATGTGAGATGCAGACAGGTTAAAGATTCCAGAAGAAGATAGGGACGCCATAAGGATTCAAATATGGCACACATGCCTCACTGGCTTGAGTATTTCCACAGAAGCAGCTGGTACTCAGCAAATAATTAGAAGTCACTTTGCAAATGTCAGGTACCCAACCATTGGGCAAGAGGTGCTCTACCATACCTCACTTTTTGGTATAAAAGACATTTTATTTGAACACGAATTGAAGATATAAGTTAGTTTTGTAGATGAGCAAGGAAAGCTCAGCTTAAAAATCAGGAAAAAAAGGCCTGTTAGTGGATGAGGATGGTTACTGTGTTTGCTTTCACTAGAGGCGCTAATGGGAGAAGAACAAGCCTCATCGTTATCGACATTATGTAAATAGTGAACATGTTTCCATCACACTGTGCCAGTCCCCATGCCAAGCACTTTGCATGCATCATTTCGCTTTACCCCGTATAAATCCTGAGAGATAAGCATGCTGTTATCCCCAATACCATGGCCTAACCAGGCCCCTTTCCTCTCAGTTATTATAGTTGTGCTATATAAGTGTTTAAGCAAATTAATGTGCAATTATTGACTACATCTCCATAAGAATATATCCTCTGGGGAGACATGGTCTGCGTCTTTCTTCTCATAACTCTATTTTCAGTGCTTTGCACAATGTTTGCCACATGAACAGGCACTCAAAACTATTTTTCTTTTGGATAAATGAGTCTGCTTTTACAGATGCTTAAGGAGTAAGTAAGTGGCAGAATCAGGATACAATTCCAGGCCTGCCTGAGCATCTCATGTGCAACATTAAACAAATCTGTGCTTCCTTCTTGAGGAAGAACCATCTTATGGATCCCCAAGACAGGTAAAGTGTCCCTTTCCCAAGGAGTGAAAAGTGTGCTCCAAGGACTCTAGCCCTGGATGAGGGCACAGTGCCCTCCCCAGTCTCCTCTTCCTTCTTTATCATGCTCCATGACAGTGTGTTCTTTCTTTCTTGTTTTCTTCCTTTTGGCTGTGGATAACCTTGTATCTCCATAGCGTCTAGCACATGGACAGTATTCATGTTTGTTGAATGAATGAGTGATCGAATAAGTGGACCTCTTGGGGTGAATGCAGTGAGTAAGAGATAGGCACATTATACTAACCTTGTCTGAAACACAGAATCAGACGTTCACATTGTAAGTGACCTTGGCAATCATCCAACTCAGTTCTCACCCTCTGCAGAATCTCTTCTTCTCTAATATTCCTGCAGAGGCTTGACAGCCTTCAAGGATGCTGATGTTACTACCTCATCGAGCAATCTCTCCCATTCTTGAACAGCATTATTCTTAATATCTGCTTCCAATTTGCTCTACTTCTGTAGTTTAAAACTATTCAAAAGAAGTTGCATCTTTCTTTGATAACTACCTATGATAATTTTAATCTCCCTTTCACCATCCCTCTTCCCACAGCTAGTGTGTTTATCTCAATACAACATGCCTCAGTGGCTTCAGTGTTCCTTATATGATCATTTCCAGCTGTCCTCCAGTCTTGTACCCTCTTCTGGTCATGCTCAGTAGATGTTCCCTTGAAAATGCACCAGCACCCCCACTAACTCCAGATCTAGCCTGATAATTACAATCTGACTGAAATGTCACCCCTCCCCTGGGGGCAGAACAGTCAGGCATTGCCTGTTTGGGCTAATATGTCCCACTATGGGGGCAATTTTCTTAGAATCCATTATTTCAAAGAAAGGGATTTTTTTCTCTTTAGGTTTGTACTCTGAGATCAAAACAAGTAGAATGGAGGCCAATTTTGAGTTCAGTCCATAGCAATTCCATCTTACTCAGTGTTTCCTTAGAAAACAAAGCCTGAGTCCAAAGCTTTTTTGAGGAATGCAATTCCAGGGAACCAAGAGTGAGGGAAAAGGGGAGGGTGGAGAGAAGAGAGGAATGCCATTATAAAGGAGTGGGATGCCAAGCTGGTCAGTTCTCCTCAAGGCTTTATAGCAGCTGACATACTAACAGTGTGCCCAGAGGACTAAGGGGAAGACCTATTCGTCAACTCTGTCCATCACTGATCAGTTAGATTCCTCTGCATGTGAACTCCTCGCACTTTCAGCTGAGCATTTGGGAGCGCTGACTGTATCCCAGGAAACCACATTTCTGGGGCAGGAGTCAAGAACTGTGTGGTTTGCGCCTGAGCCAAGGTGCTGTCAGGCTGGGGCTGGGAGAGCAGCTGCCGCAGGAGGGATCCTGCTCTGCAGTGGCAGCAGTCATTGCAGCAACCAGAACCACAGGAGCAGCACGAAACCCTGCTGGGGCCATTCTAGCCCAGCAAGGGTGGGCTCTTCAGGGACTTCTGAATGCAACTCATCACACCTCATGTGGGTTATGTCCTTCCTGTGTTTAGCAAAAGCCTTGGGTTTTAAGGAGCTTAGGGAGTGAGCCTCAGCTCAAGCATCAATTCCCTGGGAAAGCTTTCCCTGAGGCGTCCCTCTAGGACAGGTACCAAGATTATACGCTATCAAAGCATACATATGCCCCCCCTCCTTCTGCTTCATGATCACACCTTCATTTGTGCGAGTATTACATTAATGTCTGTCAGGGCCCGACTTAAAGCTCCCAGAACAGGGCTTATTTTTGTGTTCACCATTATCCCCAGTGCCTCACAGAATGCCAGGCACACAGAAGGCTCAGACTTCATTCATTCACCAGCCAAAGTGGCTGAACTATGTCGATGGGGTCTGAAAGACTAAAGGAACCCCATATTTTCCACACGCACCTCTTTCCAAAATTGTGATTCAGTAGTGCCAAACTCAATATAGGCAAATTAAAGGAAATAGAATTGGAAAAAAAAGCCAAAACGTTTCTGTGCTGTAATGTTTAAGTATAGATAGAAAGTGCAATCGGGAAGTTTGAAAATCTAATAAAATACTTTGCTTAAAAAATATATATATATGTCACTTCAATTTGGGAAAAAACGAATCTGCTGGAAACAGTAATATAATTCACTGTCCCCCTTTCCAAATTCCACTCAAAAATAAAATTCTGGAAGATTTTTTTTTTTAATGTTGATCGTTTGCCGGTAATAAGAACATAGCACTTAGTGTCTTTTTTACTCGTTTGACGCTTTTCACATAGTGTCTGGTACAGTTAATTAGACCATAGATTATGTCTCTTGCCTTCTAAAATATGTTTTTGCTTCATTGTTTTTCACATTAGGACCAGTTTAACTTTTGACAGGCAAAGGGCACACGTACACTTAACAAATGAATTAATTATTCACATAATAGAGATTCTGGGATCAGTTGCTTTGGGAGGAAAAACAAGGCATGTCTGCCTTTCACAGAAAACAAATGCAAACAGATGCCAAGAAGGATCTGCATAGCTTTGTTTAAAAAGAAAGAATCTGGGGCCAGCCCCGTGGGCGAGTGGTTAAGTTTGTGGGCTCCACTTCGGTGGCCCAGGGTTTCGCTGGTTCAGATCCTGGGCGCAGACATGGCACCGCTCGTCAGGCCAAGTTGAGGCAGCATCCCACGTGCTACAACTAGAAGGATCTACAACTAAAACATACAACTACGTATTGGAGGGATTTGGGGAGAAAAAGCAGAAAAAAAAAAAGAACATTGGCAACATTTGTTAACTAAAATAAATTTCTAGTGTGTCAAATAAAAACTCTATTACATAATAGGTGTACAATATTTGTTAAGAAGAATGTATAAGGAGTAAGATATTTTAGATTCTTGAAATATTTTAAATTTTAAGCTATTAAAATGTATAGGTACATTAACAAGAATAGAAAATTGAAACTGAAAAAAGACACACTTGATCATAAAAATGGACAGAATTGATAAAGTCATCTTGTTGAGTTCAACTTATTGACCTGCTCACATCACTTTCCACCTGGTGTAACTCAGGCAATAAAAACAGAAGAAAGCAGCCTCCTCCCCTCATTGCCCTCAGTAAATTGCCACTTGCACTGGGCAAATGGTTATCTGGCAGTCCACCTCAGCGCTTTACTTTGTAATCTGTGTCTATCGTTTTAGCTCTTGTGTAGAAAACCCAAACAGGACCAGTGACAGTCTCGTTAATCCAGAGCACTTGCTCTTCTTATCAAAAAGGTGAAGTGAGAGCAGGCAGGGGATGAGAGATGAGAAAGGGGAGGGGCATGTAATCAGAAGTTGCTCAGAATGAGAAAGGTGAAAGAGAACATGAACCTGGATGAAGGACATGGAGCAAAGTAACTTCTCCCATCTCTGCTTTGTGCCCAGAAAATGTAATTTGAGACATAAAGATATTTATCATGGGAATCTTTTAAAGGGCCAATTAGCATTTACTGTACACCAGGATTGCTTACTGTGAAGAAATGTTGGCAGGAATGAAGAGCTATAAAAGCTCACAAGAAAAAGGTCAAATAATCTAAACAGGATAAAAGGGTATATACTCAACAATTACCCCCGATGATGGAAAGAAATAGCTTTGATTGCCTTTAAAAGGAAAACTGTTAAAAGAATGCTAATCCTTTAAGCCAGTTGTCTTTACAAGTCTCTAGGAATGGGTTAGTAAAATGAAGTCTCTGAATAGCTGCAGTAAACCAAAATCTCTTTAATGGCGACAGAGCTTTAACGCATTTTGACAGCCAGGTTGGAAATTAAGACTGATATTATATCATAAAGAAGTAAAGCCATATTGAAATTTGTTCATCTAATCCTGACATCTCTCTCAGAATCCCTCACTCCTGCTCTGAATAGCTCGTTTAGATATGCTTCCTAAGTATAATATTTGAATAACTGACTTTTGATTTGTACGTTGTTGTTCTTTGCCAAAACAAAGAAAGGAAGGACAAAAACGAAAAGCATCCTTTGGTCATTTCATTTTGGCAATTTAGGTTTCAGGTCAACTGAGGAATCATAAAGATGCACTTCTAGTTTAACATTTTTCAGAACTTTTCCTTAAATATATTGAGGGATGTACAGGCAACTGAGACTAATCCAGACTGACCCCAGGACACTCCTGAAAGTTGTTTAGCTTTTTAGTTTACTTTGTAACCAATTACTAAATATTAGCTTATTTTACGTTTTGTTATTTTTTCTCCTAACCATTTAATCTGGCATAGCAATGGGAGAACTTATCTAAGTGAGCATCGTTTCTGCCATTTTGAATCCACGCCCATTTGCTGTTGCACATTGCAGAGTAAGATGTGGAGACTCTCTAACGTGGTGTCCCTGAACTCTCTGGTCTTCAGATGTCACACTTCTCTTTAATTCCCCAATGACATTAGCCAAGCCACCGTTTTCCATGACTGCTCTGACCTCTAAATGTTTCTGAAATGCTAAGGAATGCTTACATGTTCCTCAAATCCATCTTGGCTGTTACTCTTATCTCAGCCAGGACTCAGGGCCTTTTTGCTGTATCAGGATCTCCATTTCTAGGTCCCCCAAGAAAAGACACAGCTCCCTCTCAAAGTTCTCTAAAGACCAGGGAAAACTTAATTGAAGGGTGTGGAGATAAGAAGCAGCCTTGGGAATAAGTTAAAAAAAAAATACAGCATGGAAAAGCTTCAAAGAAATTATCACATATTAAAGATCCTACACCTACCCATAGTCCAGCACCTCCTAGCAGACTACCCAGAGGGCATATCTCTCCTTCACCCCTGGCACATCACTCTGTTGCAGAGACTCCTGTAACTGCCCCTGTGGGGTGCCTTTGACCAGATCTCTTGCACTTCAAAACCAAAGGGACATACTTCCCCCCAGCTTACTCTAGCGGCCTGGTGGGAGGGAGACAGGATGCGCTCCCCCTGGCCAGGCTTGCTCTGGGCACAGCCCATGTGAAGAAGATCTCCATATCCCATTGTCCCAGGTTTCACCCCACTCAAACAGGATTGTGGCTTTACTTTGGCAAAACCCAGGGGCCCGTCGAAGCACTGTGTTTTATTTTCTACAAAAAAAAGTGAAATTTCTCCCTATATATGAATAAAAAACATAGCCAGCTTTAAACTGGCAGTTTGTCCCAGTTTCTAGCCACCAAGGTTTTTAAGTGTTCAGAGTAAATTAGAGAACCATCTGTATGGGACGTCAGCTATATTTGATACATTTCTAATACTCGATTGTTGCAGCCATCATGTGCTTTCTCTAGCTATTAATGAAAAGTGAATAAAGAGCACAGAAACAGGAGGAATAGAAATGATGCATCACTGGAGCAGCACCACAAATGCAGTCCCGGGCAGAGAGTGACTAAGACTCCCGTGGATAGTTTGAGCCTATCTTGACTCTATCCTGACAAGAGACATATGAACAAGACGAAGAAGATGAACTGTGAACACGGGGTAGGCATTTGCTGCCGGCAGGGATCGCTAAGTATCTTACATGGACCATTGCTTTTCATCCTCACAGCAGCCCTCTGAGATACACAGTGTTGTTACCTCATTTTACGGAGGAGGGAACAAAGGCACAGAGAGGTAGAATAACTTACCCAGGTCCCATCGTGATGGAGAAAAGAGTGCAGCCCATCTGGTTGAATTTCACTTCTCCTTCTGACCGCACCTGTCTCTGAGAATCCTACACTCAGCCTGAGCTCAGAAGGAATCTTACCCAGCACAGACTGAGGCTCAATACTTCACGAAAATTTCAAAGCCTCATGTCATGGCGGCACTTTTGAAGAAATTCAGCAAATTACTTATTAAAATACTTTGGATCTTACCTCATGATATATGCTGAGGCGAAAGAATCTTCCAAAAACTAAATTTACTCAAGAACTGTAGAATTGTATAGAGGAAGCAAAAATTCCATTGATAAAGTAAAGGAATGAACAAAATTGAAAGTGAGGAGGACTGGGGTGGGCTGTGTAAGGTCAAGCTTTAAGAACATGTTTAATACAGGATACTAGGCAAGGGTGAGATTATCAGATGGAAATATATGTATATGACCCTGCTCTGAAAAAAGTTACTCTTTCTTAGTGAAGATCAGGTATGTACGCATCACTATAATACAAAATAGAAATTGTTCAGTGCCATGAAAGGGTTAGAAATAATGTACAATGCAGTTCAGAGGACAGGGAGATTATGGCTCCCAAGAAGAAACAGTGTTGACAGGAGAGAATGGAGGTTTGAAAAGATGGGCAGACCTGGGCCCAAATCCCTTCTCCGCCACGGGCAACTTACTGGCCCTCTAAGTCTCAGGTTCCTCTTTCCAAAATGCCCAGAAACAACACAGGACGTGACAAGGACTGATGTGAGAACACGCACCTGAATCATAATCTACATCCAGTAAATGTCATTACCCCTGCCTCTTTTGCCTGGAGAATTAGGATTTGTTTAATAAAGAAGTTAACATTTAACATGGATCTGAAAAATTATTATTATTTAACTGAATATGTGGAACTAACGATAATAATATTAGCACGTTTATAGGTCATCCATTATGACAGAACCTCCTACTTCATGCAAGAACTATTCTAAGCAACATCCCAGCAGTATATATGAATGTATATATTACGTAGACTAATTCTGCCATGAAGTATGAGATGTATACATGTTAACAAATACACCCACACATATTCCTGCATCTACACACACACACACGTACACACTCCTCTGAACAATCCCTGGAGGAATGCACTTTTTATCCCCTTTTGAAAGTTGGGCAAGTATTATGACAAAAGAGTGAAGTTGTTGCCTGGGTTCTCACATCCAGTAAGTGGTGGAGCCAGGGTTTGAACCTCGGCAGCATGCTCCAGAGTCCCTCCTCCCGACTCCACACTGAAATGCTGCACGGGGAGAGCACACAGGTACTGAAGCAAAATCGCATGCAATATCCGTGGCCAGTGATAATGAATAGTCTAGTTTTGGGTTTGGGGGGTTTACAATGCATGCAGGGACTGTCAGAAATAAGACTCATGAAATAGCATGTGACCAGCTCAGAGGGCCTTGAATGTCAAGGTCAGGTACTCAGAATGCCTGTTTGACTTGGTTCAAACACTCTCAACAATGAAGTCAGACCAAGTAGAATTATCAAACTGGATGGTTTGAAAATTACTATTTAAATTTGATAACGAAGCAAAGTATGAACAGAGCCTGAGTGTTCTCCAGTGCAGCAAGGTACAAACACCTTTATCCACCCTTAATCCTCTGCATTTGATACGGAGCATGCAGTCCTTCCTAGTACTTATGCTCAGGCGCTGCTAGAAGGATGATTAATGTCAGCATCGGAAGCCATCATTGCAAACTATTGGAGAAAGGCCGATCAATTTATAGTTCTAGGGTATCTTTTTTTGGATAAAAGGAGCTTTAATACATAATTCCTTTCATATGTGTTATCTTCATTGAATAGTTGAAGAAACCAAGATTCTGAAAAATAAAATGAATGGCCTTTGGCTATACGTGAAATAACGGTAGGAGGTGATTTTCAAGGATACCTCCCTCCAAAGCTCAGCATCTTCATACTGCATCATGCAGCCAAGGATCCCGTAACACTTCTCAAGGGGGATCAGGGGTAATAAGTGAAATGACAAATCAAAATGTCACGCATTTCTCATCGACTGTGTGCTACAGCCTGCGCCAGGTGCTAGAGACACAAGATGAGTCAGGGCAGAGGTCCTCAAGATAAGTGCTGTCTAGAGGAGAAGGCCACCATAAATACATAAATTTCAGTCTTTTTGCTGATGTGTTGCAATGACAGAAGAGACAAGAGGGATAAACAAGGAGAGTGTCACCAGCTTAAAACAGATGGGAAGAGCACAGCAGAGAAGATGTTTAAAGAAGGCATTTGCTCGTGTGCCTGAGGGAAACTCTAGCGGTCTGATGTGGCAGAAGTAGGGCATGGTAGGGAGAGAACAAACAGGTGATGGTTTGGAATACAGAGGGTTTTATAGGGCATAATAAGAAATTTGTCCTTGATCTTAAAGGTAGTGAACTCTCTTGTCAAATTGGTTAGATTGAAGTAACAGTGGAGGGAGAAAGATTATCCGGAGGCTAATGCAATAATCCAGGAAGGATGTGATGATGGTGGTGATGGAGCTGGAGGGAGGTGAACCATACACCAGATGTTTACTTAGGTTTTTATTTACTCAGGGCTTGACCTCAGAGCTTGCAGCAAATATCCAGGTATTTTGTCTTAATTTATTAGCTAAATAGCATCGGAAATTAATTCTTTTAGCATGTAAAATGTTTTCTTCCTTCCTTTTTTCTTTGTTCTTTCACGCGTTGTGTCCCTTTTAAAAATGTAAATGCTGGTGCTGACCCAGTGGCATAGTGGTTAAGTTCGCATGCTCCCCATTGGCGGCCCCAGGTTCGCTGATTCTGATCCCTGGTGTAGAAGTGGCACGGCTCAGCAAGCCATGTTGTGCCAGGTGTTCCACATATAAGGTAGAGGAGGATGGACACGGTTGTTAGCTCAGGGCCAGTCTTCCTCGACAAAGAAGGAGGAGGATTGGCAGCGGATGTTAGCTCAGGGCTAATCTTCCAAAACAATAAAACAAAATAAAAATGTAAAAGCTGATTTTTCCCTGGGAAGGGTCCTTGCTTGAGCTACTAACAATTGAACAGAAAAAGGTTGAAAGTCAGCTAAAAGCAGAAATGGAACAAAGAAGCAAGGGAGAAGAGTAAGAGATCATGATAAACTTGGCTTACTATATGGCTTTACCAAAGGCTGCCACTGAGCTTAACTCTTCCGTGCAGAGTGCTGGTTTGAGATCCTAATCTCAGGAAAATGAATGAAAAAAAGACACATGATGTCTGCTTTTGTGTTCCTATTTCCGGTGAGAATCTGCTGTCTCCTCAAAGGTTCCCATTCAGGGAAGTTAAATTATCTGAGGAGAAAATCAACTACATGACAGGTGAATTGGGGCTTATCTGCTGGTATAGACATTGATATTTGGAAGTGTGGAAGTCAGCTGGAAAAACTCCTGAGAGGAAATCATGGTAGTGGCATCCTGGAACTTTTCAGTCATCACTGGGTTCTAACAGGACTAGCACCAGGGTTACCCTGTTCTCTAGCCAATTAAGGTAAAGGACAGTTGGATCGTGACCCACAGTCCGCAGGCAGCTTGTGGGGTTAACAAGTGGATCATCATAGGTACAGAATGCTATCAAGGAAGAAATACGGATAGCATGTGCCTTCTGCTAACTCCTTTTGCTAGTTCTCTCTCAGACAGCTTCTGATGGCTGCATAGCACAGGATTTCTTAACTATAAATGCTGAAACTTGTCTCTCTGTTTGCCTCTCTGAAGTGCTCTAGCTAGGAATTAAGAGCATTAAAATCAGCTATGGTAGTAGAAGAACCTCAAATATGTAATTGTTTCAATTCCCCCTACAACTAATTGTACTCATTGAGAAAATATCTTAAAACTCCTATATTTGGTTTGTCCACAGAAAGCTGTGAATGTGACGTTCCCTCATTGTGATATTATGTTCCCATTTCTATGGAGCACAATTTCTTTAAGATGCTCCATGAAAATATAACAGGGTTCTATAATAAAAACAAGTTAGGGAAACAAATGCTGCATGTCATTCAACAAATCTTCGTGGGCCTCACCTGTGATTCTAGGAAAAGCCCCCTCTCCTGGAGCTGGCAGTGCCCTGGAGAGAGACAGACAAGTAAATAAACATATATATATATTCAGTTTTTCAGGTGGTGATGAGTTTAGGAAGGAAAATAAAGCAAGATAGGAGGACAGGCTGTGCTGGGGAGGGGAAAAAGGGCTTGGCAAGCTCACCTACTAAATCCACTGCAGTACACACAAAAAAGGCCAATGAGCTTGGCAGTCTTTCTCTTTCCCCTTGAACCAAGGCTTTACCCTGGACTCGCTAGTCAGTCTCTTTCTCACTCGGGCCTAGCCCTTGCTGCAAATGTGTCTCCTTAACTCCAGATCCTGTAATAAAGGGCCAGGCCCTCCTGTCAACTCTCATGCTCAGTTCCCCATTTCACTGACGAGGAAGTTCACAAAGCTTTCTATTTCTTTTCCAGAAATTGGAGAAGGGCTAAGACATTGTATCTCTTTGCTTTAATGGAGTGTGAAAAGTCTGATTTCGTTAAGTGGGTTTTTCTTTTCCAGTCATGCACCATATGGTCAAGCTGCCATACATGTTGGTGGTATAGCTCTCAGTGCAGAGATGGAAACATAAATATATGACGTTGTCCACAGTCACTTTATTATCCCTTATACTTACCACAGCAGCAGTCACACAAAAATCAGAACCTCAGCACAAACACAGCAAATAGCAATGGAGGAATTTGGTGTCACATGCATTTACTCATTTTTTAAAGGAATATTTGTCTTTATGTGTCCAGTATCCTCAAGAGTAATTAATGGATCTTCCAAGTCAGTGGATAGTAAAGCCACATTTCTGTTTAGCTGTGAGTTGAGATACATGAGTTCTATGTTATTAGTTGAGCATATTTTATTTTCTAGTAAAAAGTGACTCAGACACAATAATTGTCACGGGGAAGCCGACAGCCTAATTGTACACATAAGTTCCCTATTGGTCTAGGCAGAGTTGAGCAGCTCACTTCAGAACTTCCTTTGAATCAATGATGATTACTTGTTAAAGCTATAAATGGGCAGAAGCCAATGGTGACCTGAGATTCCTTCAACTTCTACTTTAAAATGGTTTTACCAATGCCCTTTCCTGGTGCTTATAATTCCTAACATTCAATGAACTCTCTATTTGTGCTTGAGTTATTAACAGAATACTTTTAATGCAAATAGATTACAGAGGAACACATTGGTTCATCAAACTAGGAGAATGGTGGGCAATAGGATAGAGAATTAATCACTTTTGAGGGGGGATGTGGGGATAGAGATCCAGCTGCCATGGCCATGGTGTGCTGCGCCCAGAAGAAGCCACCTTTTTCTGCCTGAGGCTGGGTGCTGCTCACTGAAGATGCCTCCAGTGGGAGAGACATTTAATAGAAGACAAGACCTCCAATCTTCGTAGGTTACTCAGTAACTTCTGCTGGCAAGTCTCACAACACCCCTTCACTGAGAATAAGCAGGAATGTGTGTGATGCCTGAGGATGGGGTCTCCATAGTGTGTTTGGTGACTTTATACCTGATGAGAGTTTCATTGCAAATAATTTTAACATGAGTAAATTAATAATAAAGTGATTAATCTTAGGACATCACTTAGGATTCCGTTTTCTGAACTGGCCAGACAGCAACCAAGTTTCAGGAAGATGACTGACAGCTAAGGTCAGGACAGGGAGAGTAGGAGCAAAATGACAACCTGGCCACTGAGTGCACAAGAGCACATGTGCGATAAAGGTTGTGTCAGGTCTGGGATGGGAATGAGGGCCCACTTACATCCACTGGAGGGCGTTTCTACTGCCAAAGACAAAGGAAGGAACAGATATCTCTTCAGTGATACAGTTACACAACCTGACAAGAGTAAGAGCACAGAGTTCCTGAGTGAAGGGAACAGGACATGAGTACATGATTGCAGCCAGCACAGTTCCACATGAGATCCCCACTCAAGTTGTGGTCAGGATCAAGTGGGAATGATGATTTTTCTCTACTGTTACCTTGAATCCTTGAGTTGTTTCTCTGTTCTAGAGGCTTTAGCCAGGGTGGGGAGTGGCATGGATCAGTCATCCTCTTTGCCAACTATTAGGATCAAATGAGAGAGGTGGGACCATCCTTATACAACAATCAAGTTCTGGGTAGTCTTCTAGCCTAATTAAATAACTGCCCCTGTGAAATCCTAAGTAGATATACCGCATATGCACTAACAGTGATAGAATGGGCTCTGCACTTCGAACAAGGAAGAGTAGAAAAGAAGAGGAATTCAATAACTTACTTCTCCTTCCCCCTCACTAAAATATATCATTTTGGAATTCCTGTCAGGCACCAATAGTGGCCGGTGCCTAACACCTCCCTCTCTCATTTTCTTTCCTATCAGTGCCCGTCTGACACCATTTCAGTGCGTACTCCCGAACTGCAGTTGGGAACATTGATGCCCGAGTGGGTTTATCAATTTTAGTTGTAAATCTGTGGCTTGCATGTTAATTACTCTCTGCCTTATTTAACGTATCTTATTAAATAGGAAAAAAAATGTATTTCTAATTAGCTCTCGGCTGCTAGTTCTTCCTTAGCTTTAGTTTGCACTCTTTTTTTGGGGGAAAGCGCTTTGAATGTCGTTCAGAAAATTTAAGTATGATTGACACATGTCTTGTATGGGGCTTGAGAGTATTAATAAGCTACTGCTTTCGAATATACTCTCACACAAAGATATTTTTACATAAGAATTAGCTGTTGGAATCTCTCTGTCTCTGCAAGAGGATTGTGTGTATTGGTGAGTATCTACTCTGTCCAACGTCCTTTGCATATAGTATTTAATACAAGATTCATAACTGCCCTGGAGATTTTATTTTCACCATTTTCCTGATGAGAAAACCAAGATTCAGAAAAATTATGTTCCTTTGTTCATTCATTCACTCAGTCACTCAGCAACTCACTAACAACAGTGTGAGCAATGTGTGGATGCTGTTTGTAATTCATTGCTTTGAAACAACTATTCAAATTTGGTTTGAATTACTAAATGCCATTTCAACATACCTTTAAGAAATACTGTGTTCCAGGCACTAGCCTAGACATTTGAGTTTAAAATAAGATGCAATCTATATCCCCAAGGGGATTACAGTGCCAGTACCTTTCTGGGGATGACAGAGTGAATCAGCAGGGTGGTTAGGACTGGCACTCAAAGCTTATCATTCTCTCCCACTCTGCTCCTTCTCTTAAGACCCACCCTTCGGCAGCGTGGTGTATTTGGCAGAGCACCAGACTTGAAATAGAAGTCTCCCTGAGAATTTCTGATATTCCCTGTCAACGTTACTGAGGCAGAATTTGGTTGTTGCACCTATTATTTCTTGCCCAGACTGCAATTAGGCAAATTAATAACATCTTCCCTGTGGCACCTGGATGCTTATAATCTGGCTGCCAGTCAAAGTCATCAGTGTGGGTTGGCTCATTATGGTGTATTCGTTGATTCCAAATGAGTTACTCTGGTGGCAGTTAACCCAGACCAGTTCACTTTCCAGTGATAAGGGCCAGCGACGGTCCCATCTTAGGCTCACAGTTTACGCCTACTCCATTAGCTGCCTAATAAAGTGGGAGACGAGCATCAGCACCTTCATTATGACCACGGGTTCTTCCATTCATAAACCAAAATGTTGTTTAATGTCGAGGAACGAGTGTCCAAGGGGAAGGAGCTGAATGCTGACTCCAGCACTCTCCTTTTGCTTACTTGTGTGTCCTCCTACATGCTCAAGGATGAGAAAGCTACCCTGGGAGACCCTTTATATGTGCATCTTCTGTTTTATAAGCACATTGGAAGTTAACTTCTCTGATCCTCATGTTTCTTTAACTACAGGGGGATGAAAGACTAACTTCTGCACTGTGTTCCTACATAAGACAAAATCAATGAACAGCTTTGTCAAGAACCATGTGCATGCTTTTTGAAATAATAATGATAATATTTATCTCATGACAACAGTACAAAGTCTGTACCCAAGTTCAATATAATACTACTTCAGGTGGGGTGAGGACAAAAACAAACTTCTGCAAAGCAATGTGTATAATATTATTCAGAATTAACCTCTCTGATTCCCAGGGTCTCCTGATGAACACTATAGTGGGGAATACTATGTTAAAGGGCCACACAGTTCTAAGATGTCTTGTAAATTCTAAAAGGTTAAATGTATGTGTGTGGGTGTGTGGGGGTGCCTCCTGTAGTGAGGATGTTGGCTAAAATCCTTCTGATGATAATTGGAGTGCCATGAACTAAAATATGCTAAGGGCCCAGCAAATATCTGATGTGGAGGAGACTCTCAAAAATGGTGGCTATTGTGCCACAGCAATTATTTGTTTTCAGAAACCAGACATTTGAAGGTGATGAGAATGAAATAAAAAGGTTATTGGACTTTAATCAGAATTTCTATAATCCAGTCCCATTTGATAATTTCTTGATTTATAACTTATGACCCCACTTAAATGCCGCAAAATTTAGTCTTCTTGTCTTTAGAATGTTTACAGATTTCCTACCATTTGATATTATGATCAAAGGAACTGATGAGCATTCTTTGCGGTCACTTTTTGCCTCCCATTACCAGGAAAATTATCAATCCGATTTCTATCATCAGAGCTTAGGTCTGCCTCTTCTAGAACTTCACATGCATAGAATCATAGTCTGTACTTTCTATGGCTGCCTCTTTCACTCAACATAATGTTTGTTGCAAGTATCAGTAGTTTCTTACTTTTTATTGCTGAATAGTATTCCAATCTATTAATATTCTGAGTTCAAGCTTTTTCTATCTTCTGAGGGTGGAAGCTTAATTTTTAATTTTATATCTTTCTTCTTATGTAAAAAAAGCATTTAAAGACATATATTTTCTTCTAAGGACTGTTTTGGCTGTGTTCCACAAATCCTGATATAGCATTTTTGTCATCATTCAACTCAAACTGTTTTCTAATTTCCATTCTGATTTCTTCTTTGACCTATGTGTTATTTAGAAGTGGGTTGATTAACTGCCAAATATTTGGGGGTTTTCTAAATAATTTATTATTATCAATTCCTAATTCAATTTAATTGTGGCTAGAAAACAGACTGAATGGTTTCATTGAGACTTAACTTCGTCATGTAGGATATGATCTCTCTTAGTGAATGTTCCAGGAGCTCTTGAAAACAATGTATAGTCTGCAGTTGTCCAGTGATGTGTTACATGAACATTAATTAGGCCAATTTCACTGGGTATGTTCATTGAATCTTCTATATTCTTACTTTCTTTTTTCCCACTTATTCAATCAATTACAGAGGGAAGATATTAAGAAGCAACTAGAAATGAGGATTTATTTCTTTTTCCCTTTTGTCTTCTGTCACATTTTGCTTCTTGTATTTTGAATCTCTGTTGTAGGTGCATACACATAGGGTTGTTTTTTTTTGTCTTCATGATGAATTGACACTTTACAATTTTTAAAAGTCTTTTGCATCTTGTAATACAGCCTACTTTTTCTGACATTAATAGAGGAACTCCAGGTTTGTGATGCCCTCAATGTGCATGGAATATCTTCCCCATCCTTTTGCTTTCAATCTGCCAACACTTTTAGTACTAAAAAACAGTGTTGTACAAAAAACACATAGATGATCCTTGCTTTTTTTAATCCAGTCTGACAATTTCTGCCTTTTAATTGTAATTTTCTCTTCATTTTCTTTTAATGTAATTATCAGTTAGGTAAGTTTAACTCTACTGTTTTGAAATTTCTTTATTTTTCTTTTCTGTTATTCATTCCTTTGTTTCTCATTTCTTGTCTTATTTCGGGTTAAGCCAGGATTGTTGTTGTTGTTGTTACTGGTTTTTAGCATTCCTCTTTTCTTTTTGTTGGCATTGTGACTATACCACTTTGGTTTATTTTTATGCATCCTTAACTTATTGCAGTTTTCCTCAAATTGATGTTACTTTATATATAACATCAGGGCCTCACAGTGATATAATTTTATTTATCCTGTATTCTATCCTTTGTGGTTTTATTGACACGTTTACTTCTACATGTGTTGAAAACATCATAATACACAATTAGTTTTTCTTTAAACTGTGAATTGACTCTTTAAATATTTAAGAGAAGGAAGAAAAAATCTTTTATATTTACCATTTTGAGTGTTCTTTGTTTCTTCCTGTACACAGAAAATTCTATCTGTCATCAATTTCTTCAGATTGTTCAACTTATTTAGCAATTCTTAGCAGTGGGGGTCTGTAGGTACTAAATTATCACAGTTTTAGTTTAAATGAAATGGTGTTTATTTTTCCATCATATTTTAAAGCTACTTTTGCTCTATATAGAATGCTAGGTTGACAATTTCCTACTTTCAGCATTTGTTTTGGTCTCTGTTGTTTCTCATGACAAGTCAGCTGTCATTCTTACTGTTATTTAATTGTTATCTTCAGCAGTTGAGCTGGCTTTGGATGGTGGCAGCTTTAAATCATCTAACAGGGCCTTGGAATCCAAGTACTAGGAGAGTTAGGAGAGCTTTCCCTCTTTTCATCCCAGCCTACAACGTCCTGCATGGCTATGTGACGATTGTCTTGGTCAAGTTGGTGAGAGTTTGCTGCAGCTTCCTTTAGACTCAATCTGCCTGTAGCTTTAAATGTTTCCAAGGTACTTTTAGTCCATGGTTCTACCAGCTCCAGGAGGGCCCTGGGACCATGCACTGCACACCTTGAGATTTCAAAACTTTCAGACCTTGGGTGTACTCAAACATGAGCCTATAAAACTATGAACCTACAAATGATCAGATTCTAGGATAATAGGACTTTGGGACTGTGAGACTTTAAGATCACAAAACTGCAAGATGGTGAGATTCAGAAGACTTAGTGCTTGCCCAATATCACATAATCATGCCAGGATGCTGCCACCTTTGATGAGAATCCAGGATTCCCTCATCAGAGCACAGAATACATGAGATAAGAGATTCTATAAAGGATCCCAAGATCACAAAGTAAATCTTTAATCTGGAATTATACAACCAGGATTTCAGTATCAGTTTAAGATATATTCAGTCTACAAATTACATAGAACCCAGGAGAGGACACCCCATCTCCCTGAGTGTGAGTAAGGTCCTCTTAAAAGTTCAGTTAGGTAAATGATGGTACAGATCCACGGACTTTACGTGCCTTGGGAGGTGAGTGGTAGGACATATGATTAAGAGGGAATCCAGATTAGTGAATGGAAGACTCCCCAGTTAGGTTATAGAAAAGCACAAAATGCCTTCACTCCATCCAAAACAATGAGAAAGCATCAGAATGTCGCGCACCTGCACACACACACACACACACAGACGTGCGCACACATTTATCAAAGAAGTATGGACATGTAAATTTTAAAAAGAACTAAACTCTACAGACAAGAGTCCTTTCTAAGTAAGCAAGGGATTGCGGAGGTTTTATACCTGTGTCTGTTGCTGAAGTTGGGAACAGGACATGTGGAATAACAAGCCTGCCAAATAAAATTCTTTTATGGATGACGAGAAAATAGCCAAACCTTTGCCAAATCTGTGGACTAGAATGTTTGATTTGAATCTTGAGGAATTCCTCTCCACCAAGTCATTCTCTTACCCAAGAGTTTTGCAGCAACCATAGCTGCAAAGTTGGAAATGAGCTTCTTCCTTCTTCATAAGCCACTTCATGATATGTAATAGTGCATCAACTGCCTACTGTCAGAGTTATTAGCCAGTGGGTGTTTTGTGTGCAGCAGAAATGTCAGATTGTTCAAGATACCTTCGATTCACAGGTGTTGTGAGGATAAAATCAAGGTTGAGGTTTGGATCTTTGAAAATCATCTCTATTAAATAGATAAAATCCTTTACTTGGTGTTTCTTTTGGCCATTTGAGAAACCAATGAATCTTCTTTTTATTGGTTGACATTGATAGGACATTAGCAAGCACGCTTTGTCTATGAATACTTGAGTCAGCAAATTATCATGCTAGCTGACATCCTATCGTAAAGATTAGGTAGAATTGGCATGATTACAAAGTTCTGGGGTTTGAGTAGTGGTGATGGTTGCATGACAATGTGAATGTACTTAATGCCATTGAACTATACACTATAAATTGGTTAAAATGGTAAACTTTATGTTATGCATATTTTACCCCAATGGAAAAAAAAAGAGATTAGGTATGAGATTTTGGATCTGCAGAATAATTTCTATTCCAGAAATCATTCATCTAAATGAAGGCTAAGATGCATAGTTTCAGTGTGCCAAAGCTCCTCTGCTGTGTCTTCCTTTGCTTAAACTTTGTAAGGAAGTGTGAAAATGAATTACATAAAAATTGGGGCTTCTTGTGCTCCTTTCTGTAACAATTAACAATGGAATAGTTGGAGAGTGTGGGGCTATAGGAAAACCATAGGCTTTCGAATAGAACAACCTCGGAACTGAATCTCAGATCAATTTCTACACAATCAGATGATTTGAAGATTTTTTCCTCCCGCTTCTTGTCTGTAGGCTTCAGTTTTTTATCTGTAAAATGGTAATAATGATAATAGAAAGTGCTTAGTGTAGTGACTGGCTTGATTAACAGTAATGATTACTCCAGTAAAAGTCTTTCCTTCTAAGAGGAGATTGCCAGTTACCTCCCATACCACAGTTACTATGAACATTCGGAATGTTGGGACCTCACTGTATTATTTACTTCATGAAGCTTTCAGGTGTCATGTCTTATGACCTCCTAAGATTGACTTATTCACAAAATTGGGGGGGGGGTTCTTAAAGAATAATGTACAGTATTTCTGAAAAAATATAACACATAGTGAAGAATTTTCATCAGAGTCGGATTTCATTTGAAATATCTGAGAAATTGAGGATTTTACCTGAAAGACTTTGTGGAGTAACATATGTGAATGTCCATTGGCATTCCTTGAGCTCTGGCACATGAGGGAGATGACGTGGTATAGACCTCACTGGGCCTCCTTTTCTCTCCGCAGACCTTCGCAGGAAACATGAATGCAGACAGCGTGATGCACCACAAGTTACTGCACTCAGTGAGAGCCCGGTTTGTTCGCTTTGTGCCTCTGGAGTGGAATCCAAGTGGAAAGATTGGAATGAGGGTTGAGGTCTATGGATGCTCCTATAGTAAGTACCCACACAGATCATGAACGCTGGTGTGCAATTGTGAGCAGCACTGTCCACACGCTATCAGTTGATCTACATTGAGATTGGCAATCTCAATTATTCTAAAGTCATTTCTAGACTTCAATAACTTATGTGTACTTGAAAATGTCAAATTCAACTCAGAGGTAGAAAACTTATTTAGAGATTAAAGAGCTTGGAGGTGATAAGATGACAAGGACTCAACAAAAATAGTTCAAAATTAAGAGTTCTTTGAGTTTGAGCTACCATTTGTCCTAGTAAAAAAATAATTTAAGTTCAATTCTTTCCCAGAAGTGAGGTGAGGTATTATAATGTTCTCCCCAGCCTTGGAACTGTGAATAGAAAATGTTCTCCCTCTTCACTTGTTCTAGAAGAAGAGAAGGAGCATTTCCTTCCCATGCAAACCATGGAATGCTTCTCTTCTGGAATTATGCTAGCCATCCATTCATTTGTGAGTTGTTTGAACGAAATTTAAAAGCTCCTTGTTGCATACAAGGAAGGGTGTAGACATGGTAGAACTGGTTATCACTCTGGAATATGGTAAGAATTATGCAGGAAAGGTTCCCATCCCTATAATTCTCCCCTGCAGGCTTTATATTTAAATATAAAATTTCATCGTAATAAATTATTTTTCTGCCTTAGCAGTGACATCTCCTATTTATATGCTAAAACCTAATGATCCCTAATGAATGAACACATTTGATCACTACCACTTTAATATAAATGGAGTCAATAGATGCCTGCTTTTGGTTACAGGAGTGCCTGGTGGGTTACATGCCTGTACTGTTTTCCATAGTGCGCTCAAGTGAATGTCTGCATCAAAATCGTCTGGAGTGCTCCTTAAAAATGCATTTCCCTAGCCCTGCCCCATATGTACTGGATTATGATTTCTGGGGATAGAAAACTGAAACCTGAGTGTTAACATGCCTCCCATGGAAACTATGGACATAGAGTGTCTACTAAAAATAAAGTCTTGCACAGAGGGGATTTACCTGTGAAATCACTGTCTTTCTCTTGAACAAGCACTTTCAGAAAGAAAGTGCATTGGAACAAATGCATCATCAAACCATTAGGCCAACGAGACCCTGCCCTCCACTCTGGCCGCTGCATCACAAAGTACAGAACGTCTGTGAGGGTGTATGCTTCCTACCCCAGGGTCTCTGGGGCGTCCAGATTCTCTGGTTGCCTCTTCCCTTGATAACAGTTGTCACTACTAGGAGGTTTATTTTTAAGTACAACATGAAGCTTTAATGCTGAAATAAAACGTTTATATTATTACTTAAACCATCTATTTTGGTATAATAATCCTCTTACACTTTAACACATCTTCATACTTTTGTTTTCTCTCAATCCTGTCAGTTATCCTTGTTTTTCATGCTCGTTGTTCTGTATGCTTGCACAGAAAGACTCACAGCATCAAGTTAAATAAGAGACTGTAGGGTTGAAAAAGACCTTTGAGCAACATGTTTAGCTTTTTCTGGTGATGGACCCCTTTGAGAATCTGATGGTAGCAAGGGACACTCTCTTAAGAAAAGTGCTGAGAGTAACATGCAAATTTTTGTATAATATTAGGAGGTTCACGGATCTGCCAAAGCCAATTCTAGGCCAGGCTAAGAGCTCGTGACATTGAGGTAGCCCAGTCCTATATGCAGTCTTCTTCAAGAAGGCTCCACACCTGGTGAGCGCATCCTCAAAGGGCAAAATAACCCTCAGGTACATAGTGTGAGTGAGGGGAAGTTAACCACCTTGGGGAGCTGTTGGACACAGAACAGCCTTCTCTGAAATGCTCCTCGGCTGGCACTCTCTCATCTTCAGTCACTAGTCCTGGTGCTTTGGTGCTTTTTCCCTTTGGAGAAAAAGAACATGTCTCTCAGTTTCCATCTAAAATCAACACCTCAGCGTGTTGTCTGGATCCAAAACTCTCTTTCAACATCATCTTATCCCCATTTTTCTGAGTCATGCCTATAAACATAAATTTTGCTGTATAAGCTATTAAATAAAGCAACAACAACAACAGCACTATAGCAACTACCTCTCCTTCTCCTCTGCGCTCCTCTTCCTAGGTTAGCTTCTCTCCAAAGCTTGTCTTTAGTTACTGACTCTAACTGCTCACCTCCCTGACAGGCGGTGATCAGTTTAATGTGTCATCCTGGCTAGGCTGTAGTCCCCAGTTATTCAACCAAGCTCTCCTCTAGGTGTTGCTGTGATGTGGTTAACATCTACAATCATTTGACTTTAAGCGAAGGAGATTATCGTTGATAATCTGGGTTGGCCTCATTCAGTCAGTTGAAAGGATTAAGAGCAGAACTGAGGTTTCCCTGAGGAAGAAGAAATTCTACCCGTGCACTGCAGCCTCGGATCTTGACAGAGTTTCCAGCTTGCTCCTGCTGACAGTCTGCCTTACGGATTTCAGACTTGCCTGGCCAGCCCCTACAATCCCATAAGCCAGTTCCTTGCAATAAATCTCTCTCTTTATGTATATAGGACCTGCTGGTTCTATTTCTCCCAGGGGAGCCCTGAGTAATGCAGAATGCTCTATAGAAACTACTTCCGTCAACACCACTAGTGACCTCCATGTGGCTAAATCCAGTGGTCACTTCACTTTTCACTTCACTCAGCCTCTCAGTAGTATTTGGTTCAATTAGCTATTTCCACTTTTTAAAAACCTGGCTTTCCCTTCTCTCTCACTTGTTACCTCTCCTCATTCTCAGGGCTTGGTCTCAGGATTTTTTCGTCTTTCCATCTATACCCTTTGCCTAGCTGAATTTACAGAATTCCATAAATTTAAATATCATCTATATGCTGATCATCTCCATATCTGTATCTCCCGGCCTGACTTCTAGAATTATGTATACAATATACTTGATATCTCCACTTGAAACTATAATAAATATCTAAAGTTGAGTATCGCAACAGAACTCTTGAATACCATTCACTCAGCAAGCTGCTCGTTCACATCTCCCTCAACTCAGTAGATGGCACCACTGTTCATCCACTTGCTAGAGCAAAATCCTAGGAAGCAGCTTTGATTCCTCCTTCCCAGAACCTCTACTCCTATGCAACCTATCTACCATTCACAGTGGCTCCACCAGAAATGAGGACAACCGTCCTAAACTGTGATTAACGGAGAAGCTTGCTGGGAGACAGAACCAGTATCTTGCCTATCAGTGGCAACTTTTCCATCATTAAGTTAGCAACTGCCATTAGAAATGCCGCCATCAACATCATAAACACTGCTTCCCCTACTGTCATTTAGTACATACAATAGGATGTGACACATATTCCAAACCTCACAACAATCTTTCAGGATAGGAGTTATTGTTCTTATGTACTATGGAAAAGGAAATTGAAATTTATAAAGGTGAAGTAACTTTTTGAAAAAGTAAGTAGTTTGCATCCTTAGCCAAATATTCCTTCTGAGCTCTAAAAATATATATTCATTTGCCTGATTGATATTTCAATTTGGTTAAGTCATAAATAGTTCAAATTTAACATATCCCAAAGGGGACTCTTAATTAACTTGTACTCTCCAACCACACTCAGTATCTTCTTTTCACAGTCTTTCTCATCTCAATAAATACTGCCAGTTGCCCAAAGCAGACCTTAGAATCTTTCTTGAAGTCTTTCCTCTCCCTTGCTTCCCACAGTAAATCCATCAGCAAGTTCTACCAGCATTACCTCCAAAAATCATCACAAATGCATCCATTTCTTTTCTTCTCACGGTCACCAGCCTAGTTCAGTTACATCTTCTATCATCTGAATTTTTAACTCAGCAACCCACTTCCACTCTTCTTTTCTTTCAGTTTGTTATCTCTGCTACAGTCAGTGGGATAATCATAAAATACAGAGTTGTGCCACTTTTTGCTGAAAACCTTTTAATGGCTTCTGTCTACACTTAGGAACAAAAGCAAAGTCCTGTGCATAAAGAACAGGCCTTGTAGGATCTGGCGTTTGCCTACTTCACCAGCCTTACCATCCAGCAAGATCTCCTCCTTATCTGGGCTCAAGCCCTTGTGGCTTCTGTTCTGCCATCTATTGCACCATGATCTCTCCTATCTCAGGACCCTTGTTTTTGCTTATCCCTCTGTCTGGAATGCTCCCCACTCCCTCTGCCCTCTATGGCTCAATTCTTCTTCTTCTTTTTTTTTTTTTTTATTTTTTTAAAGATTGACACCTGAGCTAACATCTGTTGCCAAACTTTTTTTTTCCCTTCTTCTTCTTCTCTCCAAAGCTCCCCAGTACATGGTTGTATATTCTAGTTGTAGGTCCTTCTGGTTGTGCTATGTGGGATGCCGCCTCAGTGTGGCCTGATGAGTGGTGCCATATCCGTGCCCAGGATCCCAACCAGCAAAACCCTGGGCCGCTGATGCGGAGTGGGTAAACTTAACCACTTGACCATGTGGATAGCCCCTCTTTGTCTCAATTCTTGATCAGTCTCAGCTTTATTATCTTTTTCTCAGAGAGGTGCCAATTGAGTCCCAATTTAAATAAGGTTACTCTTATTTTTTTGTCTTAAAGCGTACCATTCTTTTCTTTCAAAGCATTGATCACTGTCTTCATCTGTTTGGGCTGTTATAATAGAACACCACAGACCGAGTGTCTTATAAACCACAGAAATTTATTTCTCACAGTTTTGGAGGCTGGAAAATTCAAGATCAAGGTATAGCGAATGTCTGGTGTTTGGTGTCTGGTGAGAGCTCACTTCCTGTTTCCTAGATGGTCATCTTCTCACTGTGTCCTCATCTGGCAGAGGGGCAAGGGAGCTCTCTGGGGTCTCTTTTATGAGGACACTTTCATGAGGGCTCCACCCTCATGATCTAATTACCTCCCAAAGAGCTCACTTCCAAATACCAACACTTTGGGGATTATGTTTCAACATATGAATTTGGGAACATAGAAATTGAGAGATATATATAGAGAGAGAGACAGACAGAGACAGAGAGAGATAGAGACAAAGAGAAATATATATGTATATATATATATGATAGATAGAGATTATATAGATAGTTTAATAGCTATTTACTTGTGTATTTCATTGTGAATTACCTCTCACCTACCCGTTTATGAGCTCTATAAGGTCAAGGATCCTACCCACTTAGCTACCCAGTTCTCAGTGCAGAACGAGGTCCATTTCAATTACAGCCGTTAAACTTGTTGACTGAACAACTTCCTCAACGTGGCACAACCAGTAGGCTTCTGAGGCAGGATTTGAAGGCACTTCTTTATTGTTCTATATTTTAGGTCTTTCCACTATTGTGCCTCAAAGCGTATAGTCATATGACACGGGGAAATTTTCTTAGAGGGGAAACATCATAATCTTCTAGTACCCATATTATTGTTTTATTCAGAAGACCAATGTGAGCAGCCTACAATTGCTGAGCCTATGTAACTAAGATGTCCAGGGATAAAGTCAAGCTATTGCTCAGTCCAACAGCTGCTGGGCTAACATACCTCTATTTCTTTACTCTTTATCTGCATTCTCAAACCTACCACTGCAAAGAGTCACCTAAGGATGTACTTCTAAAGGCAACATACAGTAATATTAAATACATGGGCTCTACACTCAAACCACCAGAGATGCAAACCTAGCCGTATCACCTACTGGTTGTGTCATCTTGGACAGTCTTAGGTCATCTGTGGACACAGTTTCCTTTCCTACGCAAAGAGAGGTAATAACAGTACTCCTTGTGCCATATGCAAATTGCTTGAAATAATGCTTGGCATATGATAAGCATTAAAAATGTGTTAGCTGTGATCATCATTACCTTCATCTGGTATTTAAGCTGGTCACCAAACTTCTCTCCATTTTTCTGTGTCCTCCTTATTTAGGACCACATCTCACCTGTACGTCAAAGGAATGAGGCCAACTTTTTTACACACCAGGTCTCGAGGGTTCTACCACCTTCATCAGGACATTGGGAGACTTTGGGTCATGTCAACTTCTGTCTGGAGCTTCTATTTGAATTTCTTTAAATATAGGAAGCTAATTAATTTTAAAAAGCATTATAAATTCTGATAAGGTATAATGATCTGTCAGGCTTCCCAATCTCATTAAAAATTGCAATCATCATTATATACCTCAAGTTGCCTCCTTTCAACATACAGAAAAGATTTTGCTCCTATTTGGCTAATTGTTGCAAGTGGTGTCATTGAAAATCCATCAGCCTCAGAGCTGAAGTCATATTCTCTTTCCCCAAATAAATCTCTCTGTCATTCTTGCTTCAGCTGTCCTCTTTGTTGTTGTTCCATCATCTGGGGCCATTTATCATACATTGTAGAATCCACAACACTGTAAATTTCATCTTTGGCATGTTGGGGCCCATATGTTCTATCACAGGGAACCTCACAAGGCTGAGTTTATAGATGTGCAATCCCTGGAGAAGTAAAGGGACAGTAGTCAGACCTGGGGACTTGGAGACCTCAGTGTGAGCTTTGAATCCAGCTTTGGAAATCATACCATTTCATTGCTGGAAAAATCTCTAAGATCATTGGTTGCAATTCCTTTATTCTATAGATAAGGAAATTGAGGGGCACAAATGTTTTAAAATTGAATTGGTCAAAGAATGGAATCTTCCTACTCTTCTTTCTCTTAGTTCATATAGGAATAGCTGTAAAGTCTTTTCTATGAAGAGGCAAATATACATATATATGAGCAATAAAAGCACGTTAAGAAACACTGTGATTAAGTCAATTTTTCTGATCTATCCTAAATAACTCTTGTGATTAAAGATTTTAAAATTCCTTCAACACACAGTAAGCATTACTCAGGACCCCTCTCTGCTAGGCTTTGGAGCACTAGAAATAAATAAGACAATCTTGCCCTTTAAGAACTCAAGGATTCTTAGTAGCTACCAAGAGGAGAAAAAGAAACGCTCCTAAATGTGGAGGTCAAGGAAACCAAGTCTTTTGTGAGGCCAGCAAAGGTGGGGAAAAGCCAGGGTTAACAATTGTTCCTGATGAATTAACATCCTACTGCCCAGTGTATGATTGGACTGACTGTATTGCTCTGATTCTCATGACCCGTGTGCTAATGGTGGTGATTTTAAAGGGAACCTTAAAAAGGAAAATGACCTAATGTGAGTTCAATCACTTTATGCAGCAGTGGGTGTCCACACAAATGTCAAGACCTTGCCTCCCATAGTTTGTTTTACATTTACTCCCTGTTGAAACAGTCACTGGGGTGACTTACTGTTACTCCTCCACTGGCCTCTTAGCACTAAATTCCACAGATTGTGCACAGGCAGAATTATTAAAAAAGAGTGTTCAATTTCCCTCCAAAATAAAACAGTGGTAAATCTATTTTTTCAGAAAAAATGTCAACTAGTTTTAGGAGGGAAAAATAGCAGCTCTCTTCTTCAGTTTTTACACTACTATTTAAATGTCTCTTATCATGCAAACACGCTTTCAGGGAGCATTCACGTGTTGTGGCTGAAGATCATTGATGATGGTCTGAAGCAAGGGACCAGTTCGTAATCGTATTATGGTCTTTTCACAACAAGGGTCAGCTGCTAAGTATTAGCCTTTGCCTTGATTAATCCTCCTGCGAACTTGTGAATGAGGTTTGTGAAATGTTAACCCCCTAATGAAACTTTCTTCCAATCTGTTTGCCCCTTAGTGGGGTGACCAGCCATTTCTCACTTACTGCCTACTCTGCATCTTTTACTTGGGGTGACTATATGTCCAGCTTGTCCGTAGAGTCCTAGTATATGCTTGTTATCCCATTTCAAGTATCTACAGGTCCAGTTTTCACTCTCACAAGTCCCTGTTTGGGTAATAAGTTGTAAGTTGTAAGTAATAAGTTGGGTAAAAAGGGACTATAACCATGCTTTCTTTTATCACAGCCTACACCGCCAAAGTGATTGATCTGCCAGGTTTTAATGGTATTGTGTCTGAGTCCCTGAATAGAACAGCCTGTGTCTCAATCATCTTTGCATCTCATAGCTCAGCATAGTGACCAAAAAGAAAACAGAATATGCCCAATATCTGTCCAAGAATGACAAATAAACAAATGAAAGGATCTTGACTAATTTGAAAGTTCCCTAAATGGAAGGCAGTATTTTGGTATAATCTTTGTAGTTATCAAACAGTTTTAACTGCACTCAGAGATGTCTGCAAGTCTAAGATATCCAAAACATACCAGGCATTATAAGAAGGCAAGTCTGACTGAGCTAAAAAGTCCGTCTGCTAAAGTTAGGATTGGAATTCAGCGTTTTGATTTCTTTTTTGTACTATGACTGTTTTTTATGCTGTTTTCCTGAGACCTACCCTATTTTTCACCTGCTATCATATGCAGAAATGTCAGAAATTCTGGAAGAAAAGCTATTCTTAGGAGATGTCACAGTTAGCTTTGGAAACTTACATTGTTTTCGTAGTTCATCTGAGGTTATCATGAGTTTATTCTCATAAGGCCTGGAAAAGTCACAGAATTGGTGGAGGATATGTGCAAATTTGAGCTGACTGTGGAAACCTTTGTTGTTTGTGGATTGCTAGCCAAAGCCCTTGAGTCTTCAGTACAAGTGGATGGTCTGAATAATAACCATTTTTCTTATATGATGTATCATGAGATAAACTTCAAACTGTAATTGTATTGAAAATCATGTTTACTGTGAGCAGCCGAAGAGTCTGAGTGGAACTAATTGTTTCAGGGTGAATCGATAGTTTCTCCTGTCAACTTTGAGCTTCAGCTTCCCAGCCTGTGAGAGAACAGACTCTGTGTCAGCAGCCCACACAAAAGCCCTCCTCAGCCCGCTTGGGGATTCGAGCTTGAAATCTTTTATTCAGTGGAGCTCTTTTTTTAGCTGGTTTGTTGACAAGCTACCAACATCCATCAAATATGCCAGAATATGCCTCCAGAACTCTGTCTTTCTCAGAAAACAAGCTGTGACAGCTGGGTCAGCAATTATGGGCCCAGTGGGAAGTCGGCCGGCACTGGCACTGGCATTCTCAGCACCACTGGCATGCAGGGAAGTGCATGCTGGCTTTATCTTGACCTAGAAGGACAGTTTTGTGACCTGTAGGACCTGCTCTTATCCTGGAGACTCCTTGGGTCCTCAAAGTGGCTTATTCTTCATATTCTAGAGAAATCTACCAAAGTATGACCATCTTAACAAACGGTCAAACTGACATTGAATTGAGTCAATTTGAATTGAATTGAGCTCACAATAATGAGACCTTAAAAACTGAGTTTAATGGAGCTGGCCTGGTGGCGTAGTGGTTAAGTTCACGTGGTCTGCTTCAGTGGCCCGGAGTTCGGAGCCCAGGCGTTGACCTAGCACCACTCTCGAGCCATACCATGGCAGCATCCCACATAAAATGGAGGAAGATTAGCACAGATGTTAGCTTACTCAAGAAGAGGAAAAAGAGGAAGATTGGCAACAGATGTTAGCTCAGGGCCAATCTTCCTCACACAAAAAAACCCAAAAAATAAAAAACAGTTTAAGAAAGAGGGGGAAATTGTCCACTCCAGGAAGTAAATATCTAACAGCTGTTTCTGATCAGGATTGTTGATGACACGAGGAACTCAAATGAGTGGTCACCATGTATTAAAGGAAGGAAAAATGAAAAAATAACCAAGCACTAAAAGGACCACATTAGAATTTTGCCACCTTGGTAAGAGACAGCGACACCAGGTGATTCCACTGAGAAGGGGTGGAATGAGGAGCCAGGATTGGAATTCAGGCTGACCAAGTAAATAATACAGATGAATTATCTAAAAACCAGAGAGTTCATCCTAAAAACCAGAACTGACTATGCACTTTCCCTACTTTAAATATTTTAACAATTATTTCTCCACTGACTTCTGAGTCACATTGACATCCATATTATTTTATTTTTAATAGGACCCTCCATCACAAAATCCCTGTGTCTGTCCCCAACCTTATGATTCCCCACTGCTCGACATCCTATGCTTTGGCAAGAGGTTCTCAAACCTCACCATGCATTAGAATCATCTAGAGGACTCGATAATGCACAGAGTTCTGGGTCCCAAGCCAGAGTTTCTGATTCCAAAGGTCTGCTGTGAGGTCTGAAAATCGCTATATCTAACAAGCTCCCTGGGGATACCGAGACTGCTGGTTCAGAGAGCAGGCTGGAGGGCTGCTGCTCCAGCAAGTCTGAGTCCTGGCAGATCCACCATGTCACCTCCATGCCTCGCACAGGCAGCTCCTTCCTGTCCTGGCAATGCCTTCTCCCCACGCCTCACCTGCCTGACTTCCACTCACCGTTCAGCACTCCGGAATAGCACTGTGTTCTCCTGGAGAGGGGTAAGCACCCCTCCTTTGGGATCCCTGGCACACAGTGCTCATCTCCTTGCCTTGGATGTGTAATGGTATGGTTGCTGACTTCAGTTTAGCCCTTGAGAGCAGGGACCTCTGTGGAGTTTATCGCTGTCAACCTTCACTGAACACAGGCCCTGCCTTGTTGAGGGGGCTCAGTAAAGGTTTGAATGCAATGCCTGAGTGAAGTGAGACCACGAAAATTGACTAGAGTGGGGGGTTCGAGCTTAGGGGAGACAGTGAGGAGGAGAGGGCACTGCGTGTCTACCCTAGAAAGGCCTCTCAGATGCTTGTGTGGCTTTCTGGGCCCTCACTGGAAGAGCCACTGCTTTGAGTCAACTTGGACTGTGAGAGAAGGAGCAGGAGCAGAAGAGCAGGACCACAGGGAAATTCACATCAACTTTTAAGGAAAATAAAACTTCTTATTTAATGTTATCTTCCCTTTAAATTGTCATCTCCTTTCTTATACACACACGCACACACATGCATACTCCCCAGTGCATGTCTGATTCTCACTGTACAGAGCCATGTCCAGTCTCGCTGTACATGAGACACAAATTTCACGTAATCCTCATACCAACCCCCTATTTTTTAATGAGGAAATACTTATGGCTTCACTGTCAAACAACTCATTACCACATGTATGCCTCTGGGCAAGGTACATAATCTTTCTGAACTTTAGTTTCCCTATCTTACAATGGGGAAAAATATGGACCTTGCAGGGCTGTTAAGAACATTAAATTAGGCAATATGTGTTAATTAGTTCCTTTTTCCCTAGAGAATGGATGATTTCATCCAGAGTAGGAAGTCTCTATGAGTGGCTTAGAGAGGCTGCAATAGAGAACACAGAAGGAATACTTAGTTTTGTCAGTTGCTTTCTCCATGCTCTTAAAACTACAATCTGAGGTGATCACATACTTCCCCATCTGCCAAGAGGAGCCTCGCTCTACCCTTTATGCACCTCCCCACACCCTTTCTTTTCCTTCGTTTTTTCCCCTTTTTTGTGTCTTGTTAAAGAGACTCTTCTTTCAAGATGCTTGTAAATCATGAATGAAAATGTTGTTATCCTTAACCAGACCCCTTGCCATGAATTAAGTACCAAAAGAGAGGAGCAAGACAAAGTGGTTACAAATAATATCTTATGAGAAAAACCCAGCAAATAATAGAATTGTTTAACTCAACAGCAACTCTATAAAAATGTGGGCCTTCATTGTTATTTTAAATTTGCTTTATCCAGTTGAAGTTGGGAATGCTGAGAACTTCTCACAGCTCCCATGCCTAGGGGAAATATTAAGTATTCAGTTGGTGAAAACTTTAATCCTTCTTCAAAACTTAATTTTTCTACCTTCTGTTTCTGCATCTGTGAAATGGCTGGTGTATGACTTAATATTGCGAAGGTGTGGGGTGTTCGTTTGAGTTCTCTTAGATTGGCAAAGTTTCTCTCATTAGCTGTCAGTGGTGTTAGGAGGACAGCTTGCTCTCTCTGCCAGGCTAAGTCCATGTTCTCTAAAGGAGGCCTCTCATGTCTGCACTGAGGAGCATACGTGAGTATGAATCACTGTCCACAAATCATATGTGTCATGTCCACTCACTCAGCACTAAATCCCCTAAGGACCCAGTTCCTGACCCAGAGTCTGGTGCAGTGGCAGAGGGGAAGCAGTTGAAGAGAGCACGAAGACACTATGTACACACTGTGTGTACACATGAGGAATTTCAACTAGAGTTTGAGAAGCTGAAACATGGCAGAACAGGAAACTTGGGGCCAATTTGACATCCTCTGAGCAGTAATCCATCAAATCAAAAAGTGAAATAGTATCATTTTAGGTGAGAAGGTGCCATGTCAGCCACAAGATTGGACTTATTAGGATCTCAAGGCCCTTGGGTTATCCCAATCACTATGAATACTCCTAATACCTATTATTGACAACACACATAATGTGCCAGACATGATATTGTCGCTTTGTATGTATGATCACTTTATATGTATTAGCATATTTAATTCTCACAGCAGTCTTCTCTGAAAGATACTATCTCATTTTATAGAGGAGGAAATCAAGTCTTAGAGAGGTAGGTGAGCCAGCTAACAGGCTATGGCTATCATAGGTTAAAATCCCCGGTCTTACCTACACTATGACCTTCGTTATTCCGTGATTGATAACAGCTTGCCGCGTAGTCTCCCTTTTGTTTGGGTAGAGTCCAGTCCAAGCTACAGCTGTAGGGACAGTGGTGGGGTGGTGTGAGGAGGGTCTGAGAGCAGTGGGGCTTTGTGAAAATCTGTCTATATCTGACTTTTTCTTTTTAGAGTCTAAGGAGTCATCAGAAACCTTTTGGTTAGAGCCATTTTATTCCACAGGACTAAATTGTAAAATTGCATTTTAAAACTAATTATAGTAAAAATATAATTTCGTTTTTATTTTCATTTCAGAATTTTAGCTCTACAAAGGATGTGTCTAGATCCTTGGTAAAAAAACAACAATAATAATTTATCATTGTGTATGCTCAGGCTGAGGATTTTCATTGCTTGGTGAATAATGAAGGCTTGAGTTTTCCTGAGTACTTGATTTCAAACAGGACCAATCCCACTCCTTCCATAACCCCATTCACCACCACCCCACCACATAAAAAGGTATAGAGTGAATGTTTCAAGTTACAATTAAGTGGTTTTAAATTTTGTCCTATTACAAAGGTAATAAAAGTTCTCTGCAAAGATGTTTATACTTAAAAAATAGGAAAAATAATGTGGAAAGAATCTTTATCAACACATCCCAAATAGAGACCCTATTAAGTTATTTTTAAAGACTTTATTTTTTAGAGCAGTTTTATATTCACAGTGAAATTAAGAGGAAGGTACAGATATTTCCCATATACTTCCTGCCCCCATGCGTATATAGTCTCCCCAACTGTCAGCATCCTCCACCAGAGTGGTACATTTGTTACTGTTGGTGAACCCATACTGATACATCTCCATCATCCAAAGTCCACAGTTTACGTTATAGTTCACTCTTGTTGTTGTACATTCCATGGGTTTAGACAAATGTGTAATGGCATATATCCACCATTATAGTATCACAGAGAGTATTTTCACTGCCCTAAAAATTCTCTGTGTTCTGCCCTCTCCCTACTGCCAACCCCTGGCAGCCATTGATTTTTTGACTTTCTCCACAGTTTTGCCTTTTCCAGAATGTCATATTGTTGGAATCATATAGTATGCAGCCTTTTCAGATTGGCTTCTTTCACTTAGCAATATGCATTTAAGTTTCCTCCATGTCTTTTCATGGCTTGATAGCTTGTTTCTTTAGTGCTGATTAATATTCCATTGTCTGGATGTACCACAGTTTATTTATCCATCCACCTACTGAAGGACATCTTGGTTGCTTTCACGTTTTAGCAACCGTGAATAAAGCTGCTATAAACATCTGTGTGCAGGTTGTTTCATGGACATGAGTTTTCAACTCCTTTGGGTAAATACCGAGGAGTGAGGTTGCTGGATAGTATGGTAAGAATATGTTTAGTTTTGTAAGAAACTGCCAAATGTCTTGCAAAGCAACTATACCACTTTGCATTCCCACAATCAGGGAATGAGAGTTCCCATTACTTCTCATCCTCGCCAGCATTTGGTGTTTTCAGTCTTCCGGATTTAGGCCATTATTTTTTTTTTATTTTTATTTTTTGAGGAAGATTAGCCCTGAGCTTAAATCTGCTGCCAATACTCCTCCTTTTGCTGAGGAAGATTGGCCCTGAGCTAACATCCGTGCCCATCTTCCTCTACTTTATATATGGGATGCCTGCCACAGCATGGCTTAATGAGTGGTGCATAGGTCAAAACCCGGGAACCCGAACCAGCGAACCCCTGGCTGCCGAAGCAGAACGTGCAAATTTAACTACTGTGTTACCGGACGGGCCCCAAGATTTAGGCCATTCTAATAAGTGTGCCATCTTATTTCATTGTTGTTATAATTTGCATTTCCCTGATGATGTATGATGTGGAACATCTTTTTGTATACTTATTTGCCATTTGTCTATATTCTTTGGTGAGATGAGAATTCTTATTAACTTTTTGGCATTCCTTCATTTCAGATATGATTATACACACCTATTGCATAAGTTTATCCAAATCATGATTACTTAATCTTCTCTTTTTCGCTTTAACAATAATGAATGAGCATTTTTGTCTACGAGAATTGAAAGGATATATCTCACCAACAGAAGATAAGGCAGGGATGGTAAGGATGCAATATATTTTCCTCTGATCAAATGGCAAATCTCCCTTTACTGCACATTCTTTTCCACTGAACCCAGAGGAAACCTCAGAATCTTTCTCAACACTGGGTTCTAGGAAAACAGTACTATTCAATTAGAGTTGGAATAATAAACTATATTTTTCATCTTTATCCTTGAGCCTGAGGTAAGGAGATCAAGTGGCTCCAACTATCATAAACAAATTAATATGGAAGATAAATCATGAGAGATTATTACAACCACGCCTCTGACCCAGTGGAGCCTGAGATAGGTACCTGTGGTATTCTCATCCTGTTCCCTCAAGCAAAAGATGATATATCACTAATGAGAGGTTTTACTTCTAGACTGATGATCAGTTCACTTACACTTCGGGGTGATGGTTGCTTGTAAATAAATAATTCCCCCCAGTGTAATTAAGTTGAATCTAGTCTATATGCTTCCTGTTGAGATGGGGCCTTTCAAATATCAAGAACATTCCTGTGATTTGGACAACAACTAAGATGGGGAGCAAGAAGAGTAATTATGAAGATATGCACTGATTTCTCCCTCTCTCTCTCTCTCTGTGCCCAGAATCGGACGTCGCTGACTTTGATGGCCGAAGCTCCCTTCTGTACAGGTTCAATCAGAAGCTGATGAGTACTCTCAAAGATGTCATTTCTCTGAAGTTCAAGAGCATGCAAGGAGATGGAGTCCTGTTCCATGGAGAAGGTCAACGTGGAGACCACATCACCCTGGAGCTCCAGAAGGGGAGGCTTGCCCTGCACCTCAACTTGGGTAGGGTCAGGCTTTGCCTCTTCCAGTGTCCGACTACACGGAACTCCTTTTTGTAGGTTACAGCTCCTTATCCCCCTAGCGTGTCAGGTGGATGTCACTGGAGTATAATCTAAGTGACATATTTCCTCTATCCAAGTTGGAGAAGAAAAATACCATATTTTGAAAAGATTAAGCCATGGAAAGCATTTCTTGAAACAAGATCATATTGGTAGGTAGAGAGGGCTACAAGCTATCGTTGTTTATTGATTTATTATTTATCTATCTATTTATGTGTTTTTGTCTCCTAGTAATGAACTTTAAAGTAATTTGAGCAAGTTTAAACACACACACACAGACAAGCACAAACACATATTATAATGAGGCTTACTTACAATCTATTCTATTTGGTACATTTTTGAAAGTTAAGTTCCAAAAGAAAAAATAGAGAAAAACATTTTATTTCTTTAAGGTTTTTTTTATTCTTTTGGTGGAGGGAGAAGGGGTCATATTTGGGGATGGATCTAAGTTTTGGGGCATTCTCCTGTCTTGTTAGTGGAAACATTGTTTTCTTTAAGTGCCCTTGCTGTGCCAGAGAGAGCACTAGATTTGCCACATGCCAGCTAATTTAGCACAGAATGCCCTCCTGCCTTCTGTGTCTTTAGGACCCAGGCCTCCCACTGTGGGCTGCATCCATCACGGCTTGCCTCACCACAGGCAAGTCTGCATTTCATTGTCGTAGACTTCCTATCCCAGGGAAAGAGACAGAGACGTTCAGCCTCTTTTATATGATCAAAGGTACTTTACAAGGAAGGGTGAGCCAGTGCAGAATGCAGGGAGCAGAGTTCCCGAAGATGCAAAAGCATACCGCAAAATCTCTTCTGTAGAAAAAGAAACCAGAAAAGGAGCCAAGCTGAGAGAAAAGGAAGTGACCGTTTTTTATGAGAATGACACACTGCCTCCCATTTGATACTTATTAATATTAGGGAAGGGGTAGATGTTATGCTTATGGAAGAGAAATATCACTAAGCATTTACTGTCAAATAGCAGAGAAGGAAAGTCTAGCAGAATTTAGTTTTTAATTTCAAGTTGCATGGAACACTGGAAAAAATCACAGATAAATACTATATTTTAGCAATTAGCAGAACAAACACAAGAATGAAGATTAGTGCAGACTCACCCCAAAAGCCAGACAATGTAGGTCTTTATTTTGAGGCATTTCTGAGTATCTGCTTAGCCACCATGGTGAATATTGGCAGAGGTAGCAGGGAGAACTTCTGGAATCCCAAGTTTAGCTCATAAAATTGACACCTAATGCATTAGATTAAATACGCAACAAAGGAATCTTTAGAAGCAGCCTCTCACTCAGAAGAGAGCAATAAGAGGATTTGCTGGTAACCTAATTGGTTGTACCAACATACCTAAATAAGGAATTATCAGTGAACTATATGAAGGGTGGGCCAGCAAATACTCAGCAGAAATGCATCAGTTCCTTAATTGGCCTTTGGTTTTCAGAAAAGGAGTACAGATGAATGGAGCAGAGCCCTCAGACAGCAGCGTGGGCTGTAAGCGAAGTTACTATTACTTGTCAGTAGCAGAGCAGGTGTCATCTGCTGGTCATATTGAATCTGCCAGTTACTCCCATTTAGATTCCCAGTTGGGATGTTCCATCCCCCTCGCCCCTCCAAAGCTCCAGTATGCATAAGCCAACGCTGTAAGCCAGCCTCACTCACAGGATAGCATGGTGGAAAGGAATCAGGGCAATCATGCAACAGATGTTATTTTAATTGCAAGCATGTGCTAGCTATTTATTATGAGGAAAGTTGCATAGCCTCCATTATGCAATCCTCCATTTACTTATTTCTAATCTGGTGCTAATACTGTCTTGCAGAGCATGGGCATGAAAATCAAAAATATTATAAATGAATTTTCTATTTCAATAAATAAACTTGGTGAAGTATCAAAAACATAAGCTCTTAATGTTATTCATTTATTTAACAAACATTATATGAATGCCCCACCCTTGTGCTATGCTGGTCTTCCTGAAGAGAAAAGGATGTATTAAGATGAATCAGATCTGTTCCTTGCTCTGATACACAGAAGGCAAAGTAGGTCTTTTTTTCCCAGATTCCATCTCCCCTGTATTTCTAACCACGGTAGTGACAAAGTAAAACCTAATTTAGTGAAAGATTCAGTAGTAAGACTATATTCTGTCTGTATTCTGAATAGTTTTGGAACTTCTTCATCATTTTCATCTGCTTATGGATTTCTTCTTTTTCCATCATTTTACCATGGTTGAATTTTCTCTGGACTTACTTATTTTAAGCAGTCACCCAAGATACTTGTTAAGTAGCACAGACTTCCATACTGCTTCTCTAGAGAGACACTGCCATCTATCAGTACTTTAGCCCTCCATACCTCAGTTATAGCCAGCAGATCTCTGGAAGCACTGAGTTAAAGGGAAAATGAGAATGATAATCGCTTTGATTTGTGCATAATGGAAAATCTGTAATGTAGATCTGCCCCCCGCAAGGACAAGACAACACTGTTCATTGCCATAGCTTTAGAACCTAGGAGAGCACTTGCCTGAAGTAGGTACTAGAGGCAAATTGAGTATATTGGAAAAAGGGGTTTCCATCTTAAATAACAGAACTTGACACAATTACACATTATCCCCCATTGGTCTTGCTCCTCTCCAAGCCTATGCTTCTGACTGACCCATAAGCCACTCTCTCTCCTAGGATGGGGCCCTGATATTTACAGAATACCAACAATGTGCTAGTATACTATCCAATCCTTAAAGCAGCCCCCTTAGGTAAGGAAATGCTAGCCCCAATTTACCCATAAAGAATATTAGGCTCAAAGAGGACAAATTACTTGTTAAATTTACACAGCTAGCTATTAGGTATAGCCACTATTAAAATCTAGTTGTGTCTAATCTGTTTTATTTTTGCTATTATTATTAATTTTACTGTTGTTTTCCCATAAAATACATGTCAGTTTTAAAAGACTTGAAGAAAAAACAAAAACAATTATAAAGAAGGGAAGGAAAAAATTGCTCAAAATCTTACAAATCAGTCATCCCTCCTATTAATATTTAGGCATATGTTTCAAGTGTTTTTCTCATTTATATGAAATTATTGCATATTATGTGAAATTCATGTTCTTTCCATGTTACCCCACAGTCTCCAAAGTGGAAAAAGTTCATGCCATCCATGATCATGGTTTTTTTTTCTTTTCAAGAAATGAAAGAGAGAAAGAAAGAACAAGGAGGGAGACAGAATGAAGGAGAGAGACAGAAGGAAGGAGAGAGACAGGAAAATTCAAGAATCTAAGATAACGGAATAAGAATGGTGCTGGGCCAATGAAAGAGGACTTTTTTCCCTTCCTGGCTCACGTAGACACTCTAGCAGTGTCTCCATTAGTGACAGTTCTCCAGGGTCTATTTCTTATCTAATCCGTGACTGTACAATTCAGAAATTCAGGGTGAGAGTGAAGGGGCTCAGTACCATGGCCGGATGCTGAGGATGGCCCTTGGAGACATACACGCTGTGGTTCTTTTCAACTGATGCTCTTTGCTGAGTATCTGATTCACATTACCTTGTTTCCCTGACCATGGCTGAGTTGGAAAGGTCAGTTCTATGGTGAAATTGAACTACATCTTTCCTTTTTGATGACTTTCTTAGGATAGAGCCATGATTTTTCTAGAACTACTAAGGGGAAAGAGATTTCTGTTCTCAGTCCATAAGGAGATTATAGAGAATCCTTTTCTCAATTTTTACACATTCAGATAACCTGTGGCAGTTTGTCCTCTATAGCATGCCAACAGCACAAACCTACACATGCAGGTGGGAGAATCAAAGAGCAGTGGCATTACGTGACTGGAGAACTGTTGTAAGAACTAAACAAGACATCAATAGTACATGCAGGTCACTCATTCTTAAAAGGGTTCAATGCCTTTGAACTGAGGCAGAATGCTTGTGCAGTCTGCAATAAGCACAGTAGTAACAGGAGAACCTGGAATACATAAACAGGTCCGGAGCAGTGTCCTTGGGGAGCCCAGCATAGGGTTCCGAGGTCATAGCACTTGATTGCATAATAAACTCATTGAGATATCTCGAGATATCAGTGAAAGTTCTGTGCATTCTCCAAAGAGTCAAATGACGTTTACTATAGTTCTTTTGAAATTCAGGCATTTAATATGCCAACCCACATGTATTTATAGAATGTTTATTCCATTTTTGAACTTGTATTAAACACTATGGAAGACTTTTTTAAAGTTGCCATTTTTTGACAGCCTGTACCTAAACACTGTAGTAGACATTTTAAATATATATTTCATTTAAATCACATGACAATCCTACAAACTATATCCAAATTCATTTTACAGAGGAAGGAATTGATGGTCAGTTATGCCTAGTCAGTTGCCCAAGGTCACCTAGTGCATAACTCTGGACCTTGGATTAGAATGTTTGCCAATCCTACTCTAAGGTCTGACACTAATAATTAAAATGTTATAAACTTTCAGGAAACAATTACCTGTTAAGTATCAGGAAGTCAATATTCGTGTATTAAATTGTGAGAATAAAGAGAGCAAGATGGGAGAGGAGTCCAGAAAGGCTTTGTGGATTAACCTTGAGTTATCTGGAGATTTTCTTATAAAAAGGACAGGAAAGCAGCTATTTCAGACAAAGTGTCAGTGGGATAAGGTGCTCTACATTTTTCATAAATTTTGTCATTCACCTCGTAAAAACTTGTTGCACATGTACAGTAATTTGGGGGTTGAGCTAGGCCCTGGATGTTAAAAGTTGGATTTACATGTCCCTATTTTCAAGTGGCTCTCAGGCTGATAAAATAATTATTTCTATTTACTTTCTAACTTTATAATATTAATTAAAAATATGTAAGTATGTATCCCCCAAACCATATGCCATAAATGTATTAAGATAGCATTTTCTGACAACCAAGTCATAGAAGATGGATACAAGTTAGGGGCCAGCCTTGAGCAACAATCCCTAAATCTGGAGAGAGTATTACTGAATAAAATTTAGAAATTTCCTAACAACCAAAGACATGTATTTCGTTACTTTAGTGATACCTAAAAATTTGCTCTGGTTTGAGAGTCAAGCCCACTGGAATCACGTGTCTTCCTGTTAGCTTCTTATTTTCTTTAGAAAGTCTCATTTGGGTACTTAGGAGAATATTCATCAGCCCTGAATTTTGCCAAATGATGGTCTTTATGATACTGAATAGTTTACAGAGATGAAATTTTCCTTCTCATTCTACGTCATGTCCTTCCCCTCAGTGTTGCCCCTTTTTTTCTTTTCCATAACTCTTTGTTTTCCAATCCATCAAATACTTTTCTGAGACCCCCCCATTCCTACAAAGCTACATAGCTTACATGTATCTACAGTGGGATGCAGCTGGTCAGAACATAAGAAATGAGTGTGAATAGGAGTATCATTTTTTCCCAATAGGGGTAGTGATGAGAATATTACCTTTGGAGTCAGATAGAGCTGGGTTGTATCTTTTAATTCTTTGTGTCCTTGGGTAAGTCACACGACTTCTTTGAGCTAGAGCATTTTGCAGAGTGGTGCTCAGAAATAATCGAAACAACATATGTCAAGCTCTTACTTCATGTGAGAAGATTAATAAATAGAAGATAATATCAATATTAATAATCTGAAAAATTAAAGGTGGGGAGGTCAATTCTGAAGATCAAATGGAGGCAAGCATTGAGGACTTTCGTATGAATGACCACTTATTTCATCAACAGTAAATCAGGCTCTTTCCAAGAGTGACTTTTTCTGAAATATCATCTTAAACAAGACAGTCTCCATTCTTTTTCGCTCAGGCTATCTGAAATTCACAGATTGTGAAAGTTAAAGCAGCATCCACGTTTGAACTGTTAAGATAAGGCCAAGCAAGAAGGTTTAATCAAAGAAGATTTTTGGGTGAAAACACTGCAAAATGCATGCCCTTAGTCAGGAAATGTTAGTTCTAAGGGTGAAGATATTGACATGCTTCTCCACAATATGTTGGGCGGTGGGGGCAGGAGGGATGAAAAGATAAAGTTAGAAATATTTTGCAGACATTTTAAGCTTCCTATAAAAATTGTTATATACTTTAGGGTCTTGAGTAGTATGTACATTGTTTCATTTTACCTCCATCTCAAACCTCATGAAAACAAGTTTTTATTTAATTAGTAACAAAGTTTTTCTCTAATATGCTTCTGGCCTAAAGGATAGCTTCTGCATATTTTTATTGTCTTTGTCCTTCACAGTTGCATGTGGGAATTTTTATCTTGCTTTAATAAATTGGAAACTAGTTAAAACTAGTAGTTGAACCTCAATTGCCACCAAGATAAAACTTGAAATATTTATTCCAGGATAAAGAGTTTGATAGTCCCTGGAGAATTAAGTTTTTATCGTAATTTTTAATAATGAACATTTCTAGATAAAATGGAACATTTTCTTGGACTGACGTTCTTCTTTCTTCATGGTAACACCTGGTACAGATACAATTCAAACACCCCACCTGATGAATAGCAGAACTTCCCTGTTTCCCAATTGTGCAAACAGACTAGCTTTCACTCAGTCTGTTTTAATACAAGATTTCTGAGTGGTGGCATAGAATAATTAACAGGGGAGTAGCTGACATTCACTCATGTCTGCCATTTATTGGTTAATTAAAGAACAAGTTATAATGCAGAGATGTTTAATAATTTACACGTCACTGATACCCAGTTTTCAATGAACCAGCTACAGGATAAGGATTATGTTTTTAATGAAGTTTATTTATTTTTCCTATTATCAAAGTTAGTTATACTCACTCTAAAATACAGAAAATAAAAAGAAAAAACATCTAACCCTCTGTTCATATTTTTGTGAATGCATTCTTTGGTTTTATTTGCACACAGTGCTCATTTGTTCCTTTTCCATAGTTGTGGTTGAGTCCATATTTATACTTATCTGGCTTCTTTTATATATTTTAAATCAATAATGTGTAAATTATTGAATACCTCCTTTATTAAATGTTACTTTTTAATGTTATCAAAAAATTACCATCGCTACTGGGCATACTTTTGAAATGATATAAGTGCTTCATAAATAACATTTAGATGCCTACATATATATTCCATCTGGTGATTCTACCTAGGTTTATTCAAAGTTTATTTTTCTGTCTTTCCAACTGATTATACATTATTTCCAATTTAATTTTTTTTTTTTTTGCTTGAGGAAGATTACTGCTGAGCTAACATCTGCACCAATCTTCCTCTGCTTTTCATGTGGGTCACCCCCACAGCATGGCTGATGAGTGGTATAGGTCTGCACCCAGGATCCAAACCTGTGAATCTGGGTCACTGAAGCAGAGTGCACTGAGTTTAACCACTATGCTATGGGGCCAGCCTCTCCAATTTTTAAATTATTAGACATTTCAAAAAAAATTCACCATATTTCATTTTGTTTTCTTAGGATAGATTTCCAGACAGTAGGTTACTAGGTAAAGAGTTATGAACATTTTTTAAGTTCCTCAATACTTATTGACGTATGTTTATTCAAATGATTGGTGGGATTCCACTTGGCGTCATCTGTGGGCAGAAAAAACGAATTGGCTAAGTGAATGAACAATGTAAACAAGGAGCAATATTAATCTGCTTTTGAGGAAAGGTCAACTGCTTTAAGTATTCATGAAAATTTCATGAGCTATTTTGCATGAGAAGATAGGTGTGTTAATTAAGGTTAATTCATAAAATGTAGTGAGAGAAGTAGCTGAATTTTATTTAAAAAGATGCACAGTTTTCTTCCTCCGCAGCCTTCAAATTATGAGTGGAATTATTGGATGGAATGATAGTAGCAATCTTTCCGAGACAAAGTTAGGACATGGGAGAGGAAGGCCTGACTTTAAAAGCTGATGAGAGTAAAGATGGGGTTATGATGCTGGTTCTGCTTCCTATTGTCCAGATGTTCTGACCTATTAAGATGGTAGTGCTGATGTTGGCAGTGGGTGAAAGTAGAGTATTGTGGCAGAAACCAGCTTCAAATTTACTATGTAACGTTTTAGAATTTGAATATCTCAATCTATGTGCTGAGAGAACCCTGATCTGATCAATGTAACAAATCAACTCATTCCGTCCAGTAGCATTTCTCATTACATTAGAAAGTTATACACATGATTTTAAAAAAAATCACCCAAGGATTTAAAATAGTGGACTTAGTGCAAGTAGGTAACCAGTCAAAAATATAAAATGAAGGTAGAATTGTACCTTATATCACACACCAGAATAAAATCCAAATGAACGGGCTAGAAGAAAATGGGAGAATTCTTTAATGATCTCAAAATAGGAGGACATGTTAAACTATAACGCAAATCCAGAACCATAAAAAAAAAGAGGGAAATGATAGATTTTTCAACATAAAAATGTGGGGCAAATAAAGACCAAGAAAAGCAAAATCAAAAGGCAAATAAACAACAGCAAACAAGATATTTCCACAATTCGTATTACAGACAATAGACTAAATACACACTGATAAGAAAATTGATAGGAAAAATAGGCAAGAGATATGAGGAGATAGTTCACAAAATAGAAAATAAAAATGAAAAGATTTTTAAACTCATTCATATAAAGAGAAATGTATATTAAAACTTCTCAGAAATATGTGTTTGTTTCCCCTTCAGACAGGCAAAATTCCAGAAGCTTGAACATATTTTCTTGACAAGCCTGTGGAGAAAAGGCACTCTCATAAATTGCTAGCAGAAGATTAAATAGGTCCAACTTTTATAGAGGAAAAGTTGGCAGTACCTGTCAAAGATGAAATTTGCAAACCTTTGAACACTAATTCCTGATTTAAGAATGCTTGCTACAGAAATGTTTGCACATATGCCAAATGACCTCTACCTATGAGGCATTTCAGCAGTTTTAAGTGTTAACAATAGATGGAAAACCTAAATATCTATCAGAAAGAAACTGGTTAAAAATATATCCTATATAGCATGCAACGGAATGTTACTCAGCTGGAAAAAAGATGAGCAAATTTTTTATATACTTATATAAGAAAATTATCAGTGTAGGCGAAGTGAAAATGAAAAAGTGCAGGAAAATTTTCACCATTAAAATAAAAAAACTTAAATGAGGGGAAAGAAAGAATATATATCTTTACTGGCTTACATACACTTAAAATTGTTTCTGGAAGGAGAAACAAGACATTAATAACAGCAATTGCCTATAGGGTATGAAGATTAGCGGATGAACACAGGGGTCAGAGGAAGATTTATTACTATATCCAAAAAGTAAATAAAATTTACAGTCAGTTTGACTTATTCGTGATTAAATTGATCTTTTAAAGCAGGAATCATAGTGTAGAAAAATAGTAAAATATTTTATTTTAATCATTATTATGATTGGCTCTATTAAAGAACTCAGTATATCACTAAAACCCACCAAAACAGCACATAGAATATGTATGTGGGGGGAAAGGCTGTGATTGCTTTCCCTTTATTTTTCTTTTTTGTGACTTACAGTGGCTTTAAATTTTCAAATGTTTAATGTTTTGGACTTATTATTAAGTAATCTGTTTTTATTTTATATTATTACATTATTATTGTATATTATTATTAAGAATATGCCTTTCCCGTTTTGAGAAGAAACTTAGATGAACATTAAACTCAAATATTAATTCTAATATTAATTCTATTTGACTTATTACATAGAACCAACAGTTTATAAGGCATACTAAGTTTCCTTCAACCAAGCTTGGACAAGTTTTATTTTATAAATAAAAGGGGGGCTGTATGCATGTGTGTGTGTATGTGGGTGGGTGTGTGTGTGTGTGTGTGTGTGTGTGGAGAGGTATTTTTTGTTCTGTCTTTCTTATCTGATAACTGGTACCACTTTTCACTCACCTGCTCAAGCAAAAAACTTAAAAGTCATCACCAGGTGAGCCTCTTCCTTTATCTCTTCCACCTCCAACATGCAAGTGATGTGTGAGGCCGTCACATGAGACAGCTTACCATAACTTGGCAATCCATTCTTCCTGTGCTCTCTTTACCTAAGCACTTTTGTCCCCATCTACATTACTGCCGACCTTACAGCCAGCTTTGCTTTCTAATCAAATTTTCATACAGCTGCCAAAATAATCTTCCTTTTTTTTAATAGAAATAAGCAAACAACAACAAAAAAGTCAAATAATCTTCCCTCTTACTCTCAGTTTAATTTAAGAGTTCTTAATAACCTTTCTTAAATGTTAATCTGAGTTAGTAATCTCTAGTTTACTAATTCACCATTGATTCCCATTCCTTAAAGGTAAATGTAAGCTGTTACCTTGCACATACTAGCACTCTAGTCCTGGACGATTTAAGCCAGCCTGGCATGGCCATGGCGCTTTGCTGGGTGGAGTCCCTCCACCATGTTCCTTTGTGCCTCTGAGTCTTGGCACCTGCTTCTTCTGGCTGTGTGACAGTGCTCCTTCTTCTGGCCAAACCTCAAGCCTCTCACTGCTCTAGTGGAGGCTCTGCAGCTCCTTACTCTGCATTTCCTTGTCTCCCTGGTCTAACCACTGCATAGCATCACCATGCTTTTTGAGAGTCTCCACATTAATACCTTCTGGGAGGGGAGTGTGCCTGTTAACTCTGTATTGCCTTTATACATCATTTGTCACTGTAACCAGCACAGGTGACTATCAATACCTTTTAAGGAAGGGAAGAAGGAAGAGAAGGAAGAATGAAGGAGGGAAGGAAGGAAGGAGGAAGAGAAGAAAGAGAAGTAAGAAGGGAGGGAGGAAGAGAGAGAAGGAAGGAGAAAAAAAGAAAAAATATCTATTGATTCATTAGCAAAAGTTGACAAATTGTGAGAACTCAAAAGTTGTGGAACAAATAAACAATGAATAAATCAAATAAAGTCAGCTATGAATTCACCAGCTCTCATTTGTTAATGATGATAAGTTTGATGCCCCACTCCCACCTCCATATGGAGCAACAAAGTGTTCTTCAGTGAAGGAAGCCAGGACTTAGGGCCATACCGGAGGTGGGAGTGAGCAGCCCACAGGGAAATGGCAGTTCTGCCCCTGAATGCCATGCTGCTGAGCAGGCGGCTGCAGCTGTTCCCATAATACGCATCTGAGGAGAGAGAGAGACATTTAGCTTCCAGTTACTAAGGGGACTGCATAAGAATATATTCAAAAAATTGAAAGTTTCTATATAAGTAACAATTAGCTGCACTTAATTCTTCATTTTGCTAAGTCTGAGACACTCTTCAGGAAAAAAACCCAAAAGCTGTAATTTTTTTTAGGAAGGGGTACCGGCATGAACTTTCATAAAATTGGAGAAGGGACAGAGAGGAGAGAGAACAGGGCAGACTTGACTGAAAAGGGTACCTGTCCCCTTGAATTTCACATCCTCCCTCGGGGTGTCTCCCAAACTCAACTCAGGCTGAATTCGCACATCCGACACATCGTCAGAGGAAAAAGGGTCAGGCAGACCTGGATTCAGATCCTGGCTGCACCTCTGGGGCTGCACGCTTCCCCTCACTGAGCTTCCTCATTTGCGAAATGAATATAATCATTTCCCCTTTGAGGATTAAAGACAGAGGTTATAAATTTCCTACTAAAGTGCTATTCCTATAGCAGGGACTTGAGAACGGCAGCTAAGATGATTATTCCCGCACCTTCACCTTTGCCTAGAGACTGCCCGAACCCCATGTGTCAGTCTTCCCTCTACCTATCCAGAGTTCACTCCAAGCACAGCTAAAGGTCTGTTTTCGCCACTCAAGAGCCACTCAGACGTAAAGAATGTGTATTATTTCTAACCGTGATAACCCCTACATTCAGTATTACTCGTGTGGCCATTAGGATATAGTTCCTTTTATTATATAAGTGTTCGAACACTGAAAACATGTCATTTCATGTCTAGAAAGGGGTCTGTATTATCAATTGACCTAGAATTTGGTCCTGGAATCTGAGGGCAAAGCTCGTTATTCCTTTAGAAGGCCAGCACAGTTCTGGGCCTGTAGAAAGAGAATCATTCTTTACCTTTAGGATAGAGACTGCTGGCCTTGCTTGTGGAACATTCTAGTACTCAAGGCTGCCCTTGGGCACAGATACCATGATGTCTTCCTCTCCCCTTCACAGATGACAGCAAACTTCGACTCAGCAGCAGCCCACCCTCGGCCACCCTGGGCAGCCTGCTGGATGACCAGCACTGGCACTCGGTCCTCATCGAGCGGGTTGGCAAGCAGGTGAACTTCACCGTGGACAAACACACACAGCACTTCCGGACCAAGGGCGAGGCAGATGCCTTAGACATCGACTATGAGGTGAGTTGACTCTCCCTGCAGATCCCAGGCCCCTTGCTCAGGATCAGTAAGAAGATCAGTAAACAAAAGAGCAATTGAGAGGAGATGTGGGGCTGTGACAAATCTTACCCTGGGCTTATCCTCTCCTCCACCTAAGCCTAGTCAGCCCGCAGAAGAAGAGTCCACACAGAGAATCAGATCAGAGAGCGTGGGGAAAATGCCTTGGAAATAATGGTGGCAGCCCATGAGGCCTCAGCTAATTGTGTGTGTTACAATTGTCTCCTTTTTACTTCAAATAGTTGTTCTTACTTGTAGCCTCCCTGTCTCACTGTCTAGTCTCTTGGTTATACTCAGTCATTCCTTTTTCAAAACTTGCTTCAATTACCTGGGGTAATGGAAGATATAGACAGTATACTAATATAATTTTGTATATCAATTATACCTCAATTAAGAAAGGAAATTATAAACAAAATCCAAAGTAATCTAAAATCTGCACTATAGGCACTTGTTTTTAACCTTCATTCCTATGTAAACTTTTGACTAACGCACAAGGACAGTTATTTCAAGTCTACAATATAAAGAAGGTTGCACAAAGTTCTGCAAGCTGGCAGCCAAGAGTTATCCATCTTTGCTAGTAGTTCAGTACAAGAAGTATATATTGTGCCCCTACTGTATACCAGGCTCTGCTCTTGGTAATAACAACACAGAGCGGACTGAGGCAGAGTCTCTGAGTTGGAGAAGCTTACAGTCAATAGCAGAGTCATACCTGGAGATAAGCCGCTGTGGGACAAGGAGGGGAGAGCCACAGCAGAGCGCAGCACTGGGCAGTGTGGCAATACTGGGGCGAGGGCATGGGATTCAACCTAGAAAGAGGGTGGAAGGCTTCCAGCAGGAGGCACTACTAAGTCTTGACAAAAGAGTTGGGTTAACCTGACGATGAAGGTCAGAAAAGCAGGTCAGGTCCAGAAAGCAGGGTGTGCAAGGCACAGGGCATGAAATGTCACAGTCCGGTATCTCTGGATTTGAAACAATGGGTAGGCAGTGATGTGTGGGAGCCAGCTGGTACTGACTCATAAAGGCTAACTGGTAGATTTCAGGGAATTTTGGCTACTGCTGGTAAACATAACCATTACTAAAAATTATTATATAAACATAATCTAATAAAGAATTTGTACAAGATAATACATTCATTGATTCCTAATTATTTCAAAGTATTATATCTATCTATCTATGCATCTATCTATATGTACTCTTGAGGTTTTTTACTACTGCCGCATCTGTGTGGTAGAAATACTTTATTCGTATTGGTCTGCTAGGTACATCTCTTCCCAATTCCATGTTCACTTTCACCTCTTTGAGAACTTGAAATCCACCATGGTGGGAATATTTATACAGTGGATACTGGCAAAGAGATGAATCACAGTTTCATTTATTGTTTTGTTGACTGACTAGACCAGGGATGGACAAACTACAACCTGTAGGGCAAGTCTGGCTTGAAGCCTGTTTTCCTCCAGCCTGTGTGTTAAGAATAATTTTTACATTTGTAAAGGGTTATTAAAAAAAAAGAAATTAAAAAAAAGAATATGTGACAGAGACTGTATGTGATTACAGATAAAAGAGTTCAGTTAAGAATCAACAGAAGCATTCTGTAAGAATCAATTGGTTATACGGAATTTACAATAAAGATTATCGTATGTTTTATCGTTATTTGTAAGTTGTGTCTACACATTGTTTGTATCAGTAAAATAATCTTACGTTTGTTTATAGGCACACACACACATACCCATATACCTACATGGCTGTGTATGTGTGTGTTTCTCACCCTGAAGAGTCAGATTCTGAACTTTTGTCAATATACCACTTGGGGCAGGGGTTAGTGAGAGATAAAACATAAGGATTAGGGGAGGCCCAGGTGAGGATGGGCCCTGTGAGCCATGGAAGGAACTTCCATGGTGGGGATGAGGAGCTGCTCAAGGACCTTTTGCAGGAGAGTGGCATGGCCAGTATTATGTTTTAGACTAGCAATTCTGAACGTATGTTTCAGGAGCCAGTCCAATTAGCATCCCCTGGAGATTTGGTAAAAATGAAAATACTCAGGTCCCACCCAGACCTACTGAATCAGAAACTCTGGGAGAGGGGCTCAAAAATCTGTTTTTAGAAATCCTCCAGGTGGCTCTGATGTACCCTAACATTTGAGAACAAGTATTTTAGAGCAGTTACTCTGAAGCAATTACTCTGAAGCTTAGACTTGTGCGTAGGTGGAGGAGGGGGCTGCTGGACAGATGGTAGGAAACCCTGTTTGGAGACAATTTCAGTCACTAGAAGGAGAGTTAATAGGACAGAGGAGGTGGAGATGAATAATTGAAAAATTTGGATCTGACTTTTTTTTTCAATCACTATCAGGAGCTGTAGGAAAGATCTGCTCTTTTGATCCTAATCTTGGTGTAGCATACTGTAATAAGATATGCCATTCATTAACTTCAAAAGAAAATTTGTCACTCTGACTCAGAATGCAAGAGACCCTATAGATATTTTTTGGGTTGCTGATAACTGTTCATCTATGAATATCAATCATTCTCCTTTGTCAACGTTAAGTGACTGAAAAAGAATGCACACAACGTTGGAATTATCTTAAAATAAGAGATATCTTTTACAAATTTAAGGACAACAGAAAACATAAAATCGTCTTTAAGTCTCACCATTTCCCCAAATGCTTTACCTCTACTGGTCTAGGAGATGGTTCTAAAATTCACTCAGTTGCCTGATTTAACATTTATTTTCAAGGCTGTGTCTACCCAGCTATGTTCTCCTGTGTGTATACAGAACCTATATGGGATCACAGCTGAGTGGCATTGAAGTAAATGTCAGAATTTAGGGAAATGAAATGCAATGATGTCACTAAATTTATGAAATTGGGACAGATTTCTTGCCGAAATGCCTAATTTCATGGTGCCTTATAAAAAGTATTTCCTAGGAAAAAAACACCTTGAAATGTTCCTCTGAAGCAACCTCTGCTTCCGAGAATGCAAGCACTTTCCAGAGTGTGCAGCCAGTTTGCTCCAGTGATCATAAAAGAGACAGATTGACTTTAACAGTAACGTTGACATTGGTTGTACTAGAACACATGACTTGTGCATCGGGAGAAGCCTCCAGAACAACTGGAGCTCTCCACATTTTGAAGAGCCACTGTTAGGGCTATGTGGAGAAGAAAGAGCACAGAGGACAGGAATCTTGTGTTCCAATCACCACCTTACCAGTAACTAGTTTTTTAAACCTGGAAATGAAAATTCTTCATTTCACTTACCCAGAAGCAACATGAGCACCCTTATTGGAAGTAATGTAGCTAAATAAAATATCTAAATCTAAGATCTATTTTATAACAATGTTGTCTATTAATCAGAATCTAGGTCATTGACTTGATTTCTGCCATGGGACCTGCACATACAAGCCCTGTATCCTACCAGCTGGAAGGATTATAATGACTACTTTCTGGTCCCTAGGTTCCCATGACCCACTGTCAAAGCATGTATACTGCTGTCGAGCTGTATTCTATCAAATTCTGTATCAGGGTTAATTATATTATGCAAATCTATATCCCTCTTCATATTTTAGCATGATGTGGTAATATTTGGCAAGAAAATATAGTAGCTTTTATCTCTCCATCTTAAACAAGATTGAAGATATCAATCGAGTGACATAATGTCTTTCTATGATGCATCTAATAGGAATTTTGCCACACTAAGATGTATGCAGTTGTCTGCTTCTCCTCCCACCTAGAAGGCAAACACAGGCAAGGGTTCAGAAAATCTTCTGTCAAAAAAAACAAGCAGTAGAAAGAATGTAGATCCTTTACTTCTCACTGCGATGTCTTCCCAGTTCACATCACTCAGCCCATATGATTTTCTCCAAATGCTGTGAGAAAGACTAAGGCAAGTCACTTCACTTCCAGCCTGGAGCAGAAGGGTTTTAGAAAAGAGATATTTTTAGGATTTTAGTGAGATCCTATTTCTTTGAGATCCTTGTGATCCAAGAAGTCTTTTCTTATCAAGAGTGCTCCGTGATCCTGTTTTACATAGCTGTCTTAAAAGCACCAAAACTATTAAAAATACATGATTTACATCATGTCGTAAACACTGAAAAAGCATTTTACAAAAGTATATCTTAATAAGAATTCTTAGGAAAAAAACACAACTAGATTAAACTAAACCCTTTAAGCATTTAACATACATGTGTGTACGTATATCTTCAAAAATGTTTTATTAAAGTTTCAAAGAAAACATAAGATACTATTTTTATAATTGAGGATTGTGTGAGGTCTTTTTAAGTATGACATAAATTTCAGAAACCTAGAAATAAAAGATATGAAAAATTTTGTCCATATACATTTTAAAAAATTCCATATGACCTTCCACAAAAAATACATATATAATGATATCATCCCACCAAATAACTTGAAAAAGTACTTCACATAAAATCAATAAATAGAAGCTCCTACAAATATTTTTTCAAAAAGGTAACTCAATGGAAAAATAGGTAAAGTATATGAATATATAAAAAACACAAATTGCTGTAAAATAAATGAAAACATGCTTAACCTCACTCATCAAAAAAGAATGCAAATTCATGCTACAATGCTACTTTTAGCTTAGATTGCAAAGACCCAAAACTTTAAAATGTGGGCATGGATATGAAGAAACCAGAACTATTTTATATGCTGTTAGTGGTACTGTAATTAATACAATATCAAAGAAAGGGCAATATCTTCAAAATTGGAAGCACATGCTCTTCAACTGAATAATTCTGTTTCTAGCAATTTGTCCTACAATTATAAGCAAATGTATACAAGGGGCTATATGTTAGGTATAATAAAAGATAAAAAATTCCCCAAAAATCCTTCACAAGGGAGTTAATTACAAATTATGGTAAGCCCCGTAGGGAAACAGCTCCCCCAGGATGCCCTGGTGACTTCGCACAACCCACATGGGCCACCCAGCCACAGGTTTGCAGCACTGCTGATCTGAGCCTAGGCAGGATGCTCTATGAGCCTCCTGAAACCCAAGAGGATGGAGGCCTGCAAGGAGCCGGTCGTCTTCTGCTTGCCTCCCTGCCAATGGGAGGCTGTCATGACACATTTCCTGTAGCCTCCTAGGTTCTGATGAGGCATGCACCTTTCAGCCTTGCCCTCCCAGAATACAGCTGCATCATGTAGAATTGCTTAGTTGAAGTCTAGAATCAGATCTATAACAACTGGGAATCCCACAGATTGCATGGTGCTCATCTGACCCATTTGTTTGGGTATGGTCTCTTTCGATGTGTGGGACCGGGCCTATGGAGAGCTCCAATGTTTGGCTGCTCTTCCCTTTGCTGTCTATGTAAGTCACAAACCCCTCGAACCTAAAACTGGCTCCTTTACCCTGACCAGTAGATCAGTCAGGCCTTGGCCTCAGGCTTTCCTTGTTTTGTGTGTTGTTTTGTGCTTGACAAACCCATAGACAAGTATTATGCACCCATTAAAAAGAGTGAGGCAGACCTATGTGTTCTGATGTGGAACCATCTCAAATACAAACTGTTACATGAAAGGAAAAATCAATGTGCAGTGTAGTACAAATAGTTTATGTGTTTAAAGAATAGAAAAGAATACACAGACTTGAAAGCACATAGATGCACAGAAGTCCCTGTAAGGATATTAAGGAAACAGATAAGGCAGATAATAAGAGAATAGGCAACGAAGAAGGAAGCCTTATGTTTTGCTGTATACTCTTTAAACTTTTTGAATTTTGTACCACATACATGACTTAAAAGATATTTCTTATATTTGTTTCTAAATTTGCATTCTGATTTATTTTTATTCAGAATTTAAAAAAATTGTACTTGAAAAATCCCTTTATAATACACATCCTTTTATAATATGTAATTAAATTTACTTATTTTAAATTATCTCTCTCATCATCCCCACCCCAGCCGCAGAATTTAAGCTCATCATAAGGGTCAAGATTTTGTTTTTTACTTTCATTTATTTCTACAGAATTATGTCTGGTACACAATACACAATAAGTATTTATTAAGTACTGTAAATGAAGAAAGTTTCATTCTATGAATTACAGAAGATAACAATTCACACCCTACTTTCTTTCCTATGAGAAATTCCTAAGAGGTTCCCTATACTCAGCAGCCAGCCCCTGCTGCTGCCTTCCTTTAGCTTGGCATTGCCTAATAGACACTCCTCTTAGAAATTAGACATGATTAAAGGACTGGCCAGACATAATACAGGTATTTATTTAGTGATCAGAATAACAGCAGATGACTGGGCAAACTGTTTTCCAGATCATGTGGTAGTATAATTGTTATTGATCCTTTTCTTCTCTGGAAACTCAATTGCAAGGCCAAAGTAGAAGGCCTACATGGAAGAAAATTAATGGAAGAAAATAAAATAAAGAAAAAAATAAGTAGATGCAAGCTAGAAATAAGGAGGAAAAAAAGGGAACAAAAGAGCTTCTATTTTGTGTGGCATTCTGTGGTTTTGTTACACCCTTAAAACAGCCTTTTCAGGGAAATTATGATGTCCTACATCACAAACATAAAACCAAGACAAGAGAGATTGAGGAATCCCCCATCTCTATTCCCCAATAGGCGCTGGGTAACAGGAGCAGGATTTGAGCCCAGGTCTGTGTAGCTATTCAACCAGAGATCCTTCTGGTGACCAGGTGTTCTCTCTGAAGGAAGATAGTCCCTCATGACACAAGCACAGACTGTGGCCCTTCTCCAGGCCTCTGCATATATAAAAGGCTCGAAACCACATTACTCGCTGCCATTTTTCTTGCTGGTTTTAAATGAAGATTGTTGTGACTTGTGGACTTGTTAATCTTATCTTTCCCCAAGTTTTATAACAGTGAAATGAAATATAAGAACTTCTCTTAAATGTATACTAAAAGTTAACTAATTGCATAGAACATGACAGAGGGAATATTTCAATACTAGTGTGACACCAAAAAAAGAAAAAAATCATTGTTTTTATTAACATGAACTAAAACAACACATGATAAAATTCCTTTGTATTTTATTTCAGCTGCTATTGGTGGGGGGAGATGGTAGTAGGTTTTAATTACCTAATAAAACTTTTTGTGGCTGGCTGAATTTGGCTAAATTATTATAATTATCAATAAAATATTATAAAGTTAGCCAGGCCCCACTCAAATATTTTAGGGCCTGAGACAAGAGTACAAATGGAGGTCCACACACCACAAGTCTAAATGTTTAAAGCATTACAAATAAGCTAACAAACTTGAATAAAATATGCTCCACTCTCCTACTAGGGCAAATGTACCTTCGCAATGACATCCCACATGTCCAAGCCCTGTCTACACCCTAAGCAGCTACTTCTTGGACACTGCTCAAACCTACGGGCTATGGTCTACGCTCAGGAGGACAGATAGAGGAGAGAACGGTTCAGGCCCTCAGAGCAGTTTCAGAGCTGTTTAGTCAGGCAACTCTAGGGTGCTGTGTGGGAGAACCACAGTAGAAGGGTGTGGGCAGCTTCCTATAGTCCTTTGCCCTTGGCTCACAAACACTCCAGTGAGCAGGATGTGACCGGAGGATGGCCAGAGTGGGCCCTCCAGGGTGCCAGCTCCACAGCAGGGGCCCCACTTGCCTGAGTGTCCATACATGACAGACTGACATCAGGATTTCCAATGAGCTCCTTGCTTGCATACTGAAACATACATGATTTAACCCATTGTCCAAAAAACTAAGGTAAGAATATTGTAAATAATCATAAATATGCATTGAAGCAATTGGGCTATGTCAGTGCTTGATGTCTGTGAGTCTGTAAAAATATATCCATTTAGAGACAGGAACCATAGGCTAACAATTGATGAGATTTGAGCCAGGAGCAACACAAACAAAAATAAAAAAGATGACCTGAATACAGCCCCTGGTGCAAAAACTGGTAGTTGACTGAGAACACAGGGTTCTCAACGGCAGAGAAAATAAGAGGAGCTGGTTTATGTTATTGAGGAAATGTTGCTGATTTCTGCTATAAGTGTACATCACTGCTCCTTTTCCTCCCCTCAAGGTGACTGCAGAAGGCTCACCAAATAGTGTAAGGCACAGTTTGCCCAGGACTAAGGGGACTCTGGGGATGTGGGACTTTCAGTTTTAAAACTTGTTCATCTTAGCCTGGGGCCTGAGGCCCAGGGAGGGCTACTCTTTGGAACCATAACTAGTAAGGGTCAGAGGGACACAATGTATGTTGTGGTTAAGAGATTGGGCTCTGGATTGAAGGGCTTGAAATTCCAGCAATTCCATTCCACCTCTTGGCTGTGAGGCCTCAGTGAAACTGCTAAACCTCTGCATCCCATTGTTTTCTTCAGCTTCAAAGTGGAGCAAGTAATACTATCCAATTCAAAAGTTAGAGAAAAAATAGTGGACGTAAGCGCTAAATATAGTGCCCGATGTATAAAGCTAATCAACAAATGCCACTATTGTTATTACTAAAACAAAACTTTGTCTGAGAGAGTGCTGAGGGTCGAACTAGCAAGGCCAAGTCCAACTGAAAGGTAAGGGGCAACAGTTGGGCCTGGGTTGTAAGGTAAAACCAGAGTGGAGGGTGTAGGTGTGGACCTGTGGCATTGGGCAGGGAGCATGGCCGTGACTGAGGCACTTTCTATAAGCAAAGGAAACTCTTGATTTCAAGGTGGGGCTGTGGCTGGGTCAGATATTGCTCAGTTTCTGTCCCCAGCAAAACAGAAAGAGGACAATTCTCATGCTGAAATAAGAGGACACAAGGAGTTTGTGAAAAAATAGATTAGAGAAGCAATAAAGAAGAGGTAATTTTCAGTGAAAATGTAACTCCAAAGTAGGAACAAAATGAGACATCTTATGTACAAGTCTTTTAAAGTTATAGAGATCAGACATTCCAAAGAAGTTACACAGTGAGTTACTAACCAAATCTAACAGTGTAGCAGAAGGCATAAAGTGGTGACCCTGGAGAAGATTTTGACTGCCATCATTTCATTGGACTATATGATGTGTTTCTTTTTTGTAACTATTTGAATTCAGGGTGATATTTAAAAATCAAGAGATTTCACAAGAAAATTGAGATTTCTGGTCTCATTTGAAATGGTAGACATTCATCAAACTTTGACAGCATTCCAAAGGCCAAAGATGGGCTGCTCCTCCAGAAAGGCTATGAAGTCTCCATAAGGTTCAACAAACACCAAGTCAGTGCAAGTTTCGTGGTTGAAAAAGAAGACAGCCATTCAGATCCTTTTTCATACACCTTCCATTACAATGTGGACTATCAGAAGTGAGACAAATATTTACAGATTAGAAACTTCAAAAGTCTCAGAAGTCTAAGTACAACAGAAAAAGGAATCTTCAGAACAGGGAGTCTCCTAAATTTAAATGTGGCCAAAGAAAAAGCCAATAAGGAGGCATGAACTCATTGCCATGGAAGTAACATCAAAGATTGAAAGAGACAAGCAAATGCCAGACAAAAGAGGAACAAGATCAAAGGGAGAAAGTGGCAGATTCTGAGCCCTCATACATTTAACATCAAAGCAGACTGTCTTCTGGGATTCAACCAGTTGGAGCTCACCTGTGACACCAGCAAACCCATCAGGTTTCCAGATGGACTATGTTGCCTAAGACATCAAGACTGTGAGTGAAACTTCAAAATCTAACACCTGGGTTTCTTGACCACTAAGATCAATGAAAGGCATGCCATGCAGTTTCCAAGAGCAAACAAACAAGAAAAGTAAGAAAAGAAAGCAGCTGAATTGACAAAAAGAAGGACAATAAGGCAAAAGCCATTTTAGAAGAAAATTGCTAGTGTTCTTTTTTGATCCAATTCAACAAATATTTGTTGAATCTATTATGTTTGAATCATACCTCTTTCATTAAATATTAAAAAATGAATAAGATATTTTCTATGCCCTTGGGAAACCTGTTTTTGAGAGATATTCCAAAACATTCAACAAATATTTATTTGGCATCTATTATGTATCAGGAATCCTTTTTTGTGATTGGAATATGTCAGTAGAAGAACAAAGACACTTACCCTCGTGATGCTTGTGTTCTAGCGGGACAGACAAACTATACTTACATAACAAGTAAGTAAACTGCATAGCAAGTAAGGAGATGACAAATGTTATGGAAAGAACAAAAGTAGATCAAGGTAATGGGGTTGGGAGTTCAAAGATGGAGGGAAACAATTTGCAATTTTAGATATGTTGATCAGGGTAGGCATCATTGAGATGGTGTCATTTGAGTAAAGACTTAACCAAGAAAAGTAAGTTTGTCATATTATTATCTGGAGAGAATTGGCTCAGGGCATCTGGCTTCCTTACACTGTAACAAGTGAACTGTATATTTCAGACTTCCATCACCTCTTAGCTGAGGTCAGAGCGAGCCTCCTAAATCTAACCGCTATCCTCTCTGTTTAATCAGTGATATCTTCCTATTGATTTTTATTATTTCCCTGCTGAAAGTCCTTCCATAACTTGCCATTGTTTCCAGTCTAGCACCCAAAGACTTTGTCATATGGCTTCAACTTACCTTGATAATTTTATTTATAACTTAAAACTCTATGGCTACCTATTCTTTGCATTACTATTATAGATATCATCAAACAACTACTTTTTGCTTCCTGTAAAGAGTTGTCCTTTATATTACCCTCCATACTTTTCCTCATACACTATTCTGTAATGTCTATATTCCTAAATGAATACCTCAAATTCTATTATTCTTCAAACTCCAATTCGATGATTACTTTCTCAAGATATTTCTAAAATCCCTCCAGTCAAAATCACTAGCTCCTTCCTCTTTGCTTATACAGCGCAGTCTGTCTCTGTGTTTACCATACTTTGCCTTTCATCAGTTTGATAGAGGTTAAAAGGGTTCTCGCTACCAACTTCCAGTGTGGAAGGAGGCTTTCCCCACACTACCAAGCAATTCTCAGGTGCCAGCTGGGTGTCCTACCATTCATCTCAATCTGACACAAGCTACCCAGAGACAGGATCACATTTCACAGGTTGAGGGCACAGTCCCACAAGACTGTCCTCCACTTCAGAAACCAGTCAAAAGCCCACGTTGCTAGCTGTACTTTACTTCTCACCCAATGGCTATAGATCAGAGCATCCAATGGCCACCCTCTCCCCCTTGGGTTTGATTAATTTGCTAGAGCAGCTCACAGGACTCAGGAAACCAGCTTACTCATTATGTTACCAGTTTATTACAAAGGATATTAAAAGATACAAATCAACAGTGAGATGAAGAGATATATGGGGGCAAAGTCCCAAGCAAAGGAGTTTCTGTTGCTGTGGAGTTTGGGGTCCGGCACGGTGACACATGGAAGTGTTCTGGTTCACCAACTGGGGAGCTCTTTGAACCCCAGCCTTTTGAATTTTTGTGGTGGCTGCATTGCATAAACATTGTTGATTAAATCATTAGCCCTTGCTGGTTGCTTTGACCTCCAGCTCCTCTTCCCTTCCTGGAAATCCGGAGGTGGGACTGAAAGTTCCAACCTTCTATTCAGGTTAGTTCCCCTTGCAATCAGCCCCCATCCTTAGGTACTTTCCAAAAGTCACCTCATTAACATAAACCCAATTGTGGTTGGAAAGGGAATTCTTATGAATTATAAGACACCTATTTTATCTTTATGGCTCTAAATCTTTTTCAGGAGTGGCAGACAAGAGACCAAATATTATAACAAAAGATGTTTCCTTTGCTCTTATCACTCAGGAAATTCCAAGGGTTTTGGGAGCTATAAGGCAGAAACCGTGGACAAAGACCAAATCACAATATCACAGAGGATGTATTTGTCTTCAGTGACTAGTGCCACATTTCTAGAAGAAAGAAATATTGTGATATTTATTCTTAATTTTGCCACAGGGCCTTGAATCATGTCTCACAGAAAGCAGGGGTTCAACAACCACATAGTGAATTGGATTTGTACCAAAAAATTGGAATTGACTTCTCAGGTTTTTCTGAGAGTTGATAACAGAATACGAATTAAAGAGTGTTTAATTAATATTAACTGAAAATCACTGGTTGGATAAGACAGATTTTGGTTGTAAAGCCGATGGCAACTTTAAGCTGGCAATCAGTGGATGAACACATGATCTAATGGAAGCTGGGCTTCCAGCTCTGTGATCCATATACTAAAGGCCTTTGGGCTACTTCATACAGATCATGAACCCTGAAATATGGTCTCTACTCAATATCATCAATATCTGCCCCTGATGCAATATGCCAGAGTCTGAATAGAAAGACGAAAGTCATCACCAGCGTCCTAGACAATGACATCAGTGAATGAAGAGGTTTATAGAAAGCAGCCAGGTTTGGCTTAAAAACAAAGATTAATTCAAGGAGACTCATTAAAGTTTAAAGGAAGTACATGGGCAATTATAAACACTCTAGTGATATGTGAGGAAATACAAAGAATAGCTTATACAACACAGCAATTGAAGAAACTGAAAAAAAACTCCATTTTAGGAGAGGAATTTAGGAAATCAAACAAAAAACCCCAATACTTTTTAGAATGATGACTGAAGAAGAAGAATACAGAAGGATATGAACTGGAGAAGATATTCTTCCTTCTTGAAAAACAAGTAATACAGAATTTTACACTCAATTGTATAATTACTAGTGTAGGGGAGGAGGACATTTCCTCTCCCCAAATGGGGGTTCGTCTGGCTGGAGAACGAATTAAATTCACATGAGACAGAATAGCAAGAGAAAATTAAACAAAGCTTTATGAGGAACCATGGCCCGGGGCCTTTCTTCCCGAAGGAAGAAAGGGCACCAAAGAAGTGGGGTACACACAGTGGTTATATACCCCCAAACAGGGTGTTTCACATGTGATTGAAATGTCCCTCCCACAATAGTCACAAGATTGCCCTGTCGGCACAGCGCTTGATGGACACAGCAGGTAGTGGTCTGCTGTCTCAGAGGGAGTAGCCGGAGGCAAGTCGATTGTCTGGAGCTGGGCAGTCACAGGTGAGCACAGCAGCAATCGGTTCCTAGCCTAAGGAAAGATGCTTAATCCTTAAGGAATGCCAACGTTGGGAGGGGGAGGGAAGTCAGTTACAGGAGGTTACCAGACTAGCACAATAAAATGCAGATTTTAAGTCGTTGCCTTTGGTATTGATTAAGAGTTTTTGGAGAGTAGGTCATCTCCTTTCTTCTTCCTGGTACAGAGAGGGAGGCACCTTTTACAGATAGAGATTTACCTTACAAATGTAAACGTGTCCTAACAAAGGGCAAGTTCCATTCCTCACAGCCTCCTTCCCTGTCCCAGTTTATCAAAAGCAATCAGCCTCAAATAATCGTGATGCCAAAGAGACATATCTTGGCGTGGCCAATTCCAGGTCCCCACACTAGTTTTCCTAAATATGAAAAAAAATCACTGAAAATCAACATTGATCATAAAATTATAGCAAAGTCTCTCTCTTTTTCTTTCTCTCTCAAGACAAATATGAAGATAGAAATGATGAATGGGCCTTCTTAAAGGAGAGCACAACATATTTAGTTCCTGTTTTCTGAAAACCAGAAGAAATTTTCTACAGGAACTTAAGGAAAAGTCTGTCTGTCTGTTTATTAATTTCAAACAAAAACCTTACTTAGTTTAATTGTTATTGATATAAAATGTCAATATAAAATATTGCAACCTCCAGACTGCAAAATATTAGAAGAGTTGCTATCCCTGTGGTTTTTATTCAGAAATTGTTGAAAATAATGCCAGAAAATAACATTTTGGAAGAACCTCTTAACTGAGAAGTTGCTGCCAATAAGACAATCCTATTAACAGCAAAAACTATGTCTCAGGATTAATTGCAAATGCTTCTTCAGATTTAGGAAATCTTTTAATTCTCACATTGACCCAGTCAAGCTAAAGTTATTTGTATCAGATAAGTATTATCATTAGTCCCATTCTATATATGAGGAAAACGAATCATACAGAGTTAGTTGTTTTGCCCAATGTCCTACAGACAGTATGAAGCAGGTCTGGGTTTGAATCCAGACTGAGAAGTTCTGGAGATGATGGTGTTAACATTTGCCTGTGGAAAAGTGGAAGATGGATGCTGACACAACTCACAAATTTATGTTATTTTTTAAGAAATTGCCACATAATAGAATTTATTAGAAAGGATTTCAAAATGGAAAAAAAAGTGATCAGATTGATTAATAATAATAATAGTTTAAGTAACTAAAATTCAGAACAAGTTAGGGTTGAAGAAAAATTCAAGTACAAATTGGAGCTGAAGAAAACAATCCTGTGCTTTATAGAAAGTAATCCAAAGCTGTGGTTTGAGCAGCTGGACAATCACAGTGATTATTTTCCAACTCAAATTTCCCAAGCAGTAAACAGTCCACAGTCCACACTCTACATAACAAAAAGCATAAAAGAGAGCACAATAAAAACTGGGGGAAAAATAGAGTAAAGCAATATTGATCATATTTATAATTACAGAAATAAACTTTAAAATTGTCTAAATTCACTGAGCTGGACATAGACTCCTATTACATTAAAAAATAAACAAACACCAGACATATGTGGTTACAAGAAACACACCAATGACATAAATAACCAAAAATCACTTTTTTAAAAAAAGTTTGAATTGGGGACAAAGATACACCAATTAAATTTATACAAAAAGAAAGCAAAACTAGAAAAATTAGTACCACTGAAAGTAAAAACTAAGATCAAAAGATCAAGGCCATTGTAAAGTAATAATCATTATGGTCCCTAATGAAAAACACCCATACTAAATAGATGTATATATCAAGTGAAATACCAACCAAATACAAAAATCAAAAACTGGCCATTTATACAAGCTAGATATTGATTAACACTGCTCTGACGTGAGCTTCCTGCATCAGTCCTGTGAAGAGGTGGCCCTGGAGCCAGGATAAAAGATACTGCCACTGGTTTTCCAGTTATTCTGTCAGATGAATGAAGTAAAGGGCAGAGCTCAAGGGGAAGAGCGCATGTTGGAACATGGGAGAGAATTAATCAGACATCAGCTGAACTAAGGGGGAGAATAGCTTGACAATGATCGATATTCAATTTTTGCAAATAATAGCTACAATAATTTGGCCATCCTAGGTCATGCAGAGTAGTGACTATAGTATGGATGAGTCTAGAGAAAGATTTAATTTTTAATCTCACAATTTTGATAAATTAGATAAAAATATGAATGCAAATGATCTGACAGATATAATTATTAATGTAGAATTAATAACCTACAACTGTTTATGAAGTATTTAGAAAACTCAATATTGTATATGTAGGAAAGAAAAACATCAATATATGAAGCAAATTTTTCCATTCTAACTTATCTGATAATGAACAAGATCTGTAATTCAGTAGTACAATTATAACTTCAAATTCCCAAATACTTGTAAAAATTTAAAAATAAAAAGCAGGTTAAAAATTTACACTTACACTCATATGTGCAGAAATAAAATTTTGCTTCTTCTCCCAACTGAATTTGCTGTGCTCATCAGCCCCTGCTTCCTCTGATAGAAAAATCTAACTTCAATAATGAAAGGTGACTAGTTAATGCCTATTTAAAAGAGTGCCCCTTTCTGTAAATATTGGGTTATATTGAGATTTCCACTTTCCCCTTCTTCTTTCCTTTTCCTGGGGCAGATGACTGACTGGGAGGCTTGTGTATTGTCCTGCATCAGGGAAAGCATAGGAATAAATTATCAGCTTTAGCAACTGCTGTCTGTGATGCCTGCCATGACTTCAGACTGTGAGGTCTCTTCACCTGGACTCTATAGATCTCCAAATCCAGCTATCAGCTCTTTACACATTTACTATGAGCCTGAGTTCATCAATATCCCCCTATGTTGCTCTCTCAGGCTGGGGACCCTCAGCAGCCTACCTCACACTATGCTAGTGACCAGGTCATTCTGAAGCAGCCCTCAGACTCTTCTATGTTGCCACTTTCCTCAGCCAGTGCTGATCTGTCTCCTTTCCAGGTAAATTTTGCTCAGAGGCCGTGCTGAACCTAAGGCATCTCTAATAGACTTGCAGCCATCACTGCTATGGGAATCAAAGGAGATTTCAAAATCTCTGTGTTTTTCAAAATCTCTGTGAATTCTATCCACATCCACTCAAATCTCATCAGGTTTTAAGCTTCCAGAGAGAACCAAAGATCAGGTCCCACAGTACTATCTAACTCTAATTTTGTCTCCATCAAATTTCTCCCAACAATCTCTAGCCAGACTAGAAAGAGTTTTTGCTTTCCTTAATGTGATGGGAAATTACAATTTTGTAATATACAGTATCTTCCATATTATTTGACTTGTAAAACACCTCTCAACCCCACATCCTTCAAACACTAATTTTTAGTATTTAAAAGAAAGTGTTTTTTTCCTTTTTCTCTTTTTCAAATATTGTATTCTGATTAATATTTTCCTAAATCACAATTGAGTGAAGTAGAGCATTAAAAACATTTTTACAAATCGAGGAAGGTGGCCAACATGGAAATGAAAAGAATAAAATGATTATTATATATTTAACATTATAAAAATGAAAAAGAACTTATGTCCACACAAAAACCTTCAAATGGATGTTTATCACAGCTCTATTCATAGTTGCCAAAACTTGGAAGCAACCAAGATGTCTTCTCAGTAGGTGAGTGGATAAATAAACTGTGATGCATCCAGACAATGGAATATGGTTAAATCCTAGAAAGAAATGAGCTATCAAGCCTTAAAAAATATGGCTTAAAGATCTTAAATTCACATTATTAAGTGAAAGAAACAAACCCAGAAAGGCTACATGCTATATCATTCCAAAAGTATGACAATCTGGAAAAGGCAAAACTATGGAGACAGTAAAAAGATAGATGGTTGCCAGCTATTGGGATTGGCCAAGAGGGATGTATTGAAAGGGCACAGAAGATTGTTTAGTGTAGTTAAACCACTCTATATGATGCAGTAATGGTGGATATATGGCATTATACATTTGTCCAAACCCACAGAATGTACAACATGAAGAGTGAACCCTAATGCAAACTATTGACTTTGGGTGATTATGATGTGTCAATGTAGGTTCACCAACTGTAACAAATGTACAACTCTGGTGAGAGATGTCAATAATGCAAGAGGCTATGCACGTGTGAGGGCAGAGTGTATATGGGAAACTTCTGTATCTTCCCCTCAATTTTGCTGTGAATCTAAAACTGCTCTAAAAAAAATAAAGTCTTTAAAAGATAGTAAGTAAAAGTAACAAATATGTAATTATATTTTTACATTAAAAATTTGATTTATGCAAATAATTTGCCAAGCAGAAATGGATCTTTTATAATGTAAGTGACTTAAACTGAAAATATTTGAATACTGCAATAAATCTACACGGAAGATTTTGTAAGTTATTCAAGAAACATTTTTACAAAATATTTGTGGAAGTAACAAATTCATTGATTTTTTTTCCAAAGTATTTCCCAAGATTTATAAGTCATTCTTAAACAGAGTCAAAGATAAAACTCCCTTAGTTTGTCTCAAAGACAATCTAGACTTGACATAAATACTTGAAAAAAGAAGAAAACTGGAGCTCAAACTCATTTCCCTTTTTAAAATATGAGCACGCATATTTCAAGGCAAAGGAAGAAAACTGTGTTTCAATCAAAGAGAATCTATTAATTTATGATCTATTAATATAATTCAATCCATCAGTAGATTAAACATAAAATACCATGTATTCTGTCACATGGATTTTTGAAAAATCCGTGTATAAAACTGAGCAGTTATTTCTCACATCAAATAAATAAATAATCAAATAAATGATTTATGTGTAAAATGGCAGCAGAAGGATACCTTTTTACTGTCATGTGGAGTCAGAATCAATATTGTGTACTTGAGAAATATATCAAAACTACTGTCTTTTATTTCAATGTTACTTATCATGATAATTATTTAATATTGCTTAATCTGTTTATAGAATATTATATCAATAAACATAAGAGTAAGTGGGAGAAACTGCATGAAAAAAAATTAGCTAGATTTTGGAAAGTTTGACGGGGACAATGAAACAAGAAAAAAAATGTATAAAAAATTGATTTGAAAAAAGGTAAATATTTCATATGATTATTACCTTTGTAAAGTCAGTGAAATTAGCTAAAAAGTATATTATTTAATATGAAAGTATCTGGATAGACAGAGCCCCGTCCCATGGTTGAGTGGTTAACGTTCCCCATGCTCCACTTCAGCGGCCCAGGGTCACAGGTTTGGATCCCCATTGCAAACCCACTCCACTCACCAGACACATTGTGGAGGTGTACCACATACAAAAAATGGAGGAGGATTGCTAGCGGATGTTAGCTTAGGGAGAATCTTCCTCAGGGAAAAAAAAAAGGACTCTGGATAGAGAAAACAATATGATGAGTATATTATTTATATTATAAAATATTTAATTCATGAAAACAATTAATTTACAATGGAAATTTTTGAAGGCATCAAATTCACAGGAATTAATTTAATGATGAAAATGTGAATTAGGTATAGAAAATGACATCCCAGAAATATTTTGAAAATATAAAAAGACACTGGCTTCTTGTATAGGAAAATAAAATATTTCACAAATATCCATTCTTCTCCAAGTAAAAACGTTAATGGAAGTAACTATCAATCAAAATTTCCAACAGGCTGTTGTAAATAAAATTCTTTTGAAATTAAACCTTAAAATAAAATAAGGAAAGATATCAAATAATTCTCTTAACCGAATGAAGCAATGGTAAGTAAAAGTGGGCAGCAGGATTAATGATCCTTATCATACGTTACAATGTAAAAAGAAACAATTTTTTAAAATAATGTGGAACTTATGGCAAAACCAGAAGCATCTAGAAGTAGGCTTGGGTATATCAGTAGCTATTTATATAAGAAAACATTCTGATTGGGAGGACATATCCTCCTGAAACATACCGAAGAATTGATGTAGTTTAAGCGAATGCTGCAGATCACATTTCAAAGAATGCAGAAAAACTGGGTGACTCATTAAATGTTGTTGGGATAAACATGATTATAGAAACTATCCTGCTCTTCTTGTATAATAGGAAAAATATTCATAACAGATCACATTTGTTTTTTAAATAATATTTCCATTGCAAAAGTAATTTGTAGGAATTTTTACTGAAAATAAAAGTGATAAAGAAAACTGGTACCCTACATACTTCCCAGAGACAATCACAATTAACAGTTCGGTGTATTTCCTCCAAGTCTATATTGCAAGCACAATGGTTTATTGTTGACATCGTACTTTACACTCAATTATAACTCTTGCATTTTTCAGTCAACATTACACTTATTTCCAATTTTATCACAAATGTTTAATAAACCTTGGTATTGATAACTAAGTAAGAGTCTATAATATTGATTCTTGATCATTTCCTTTAAAAACCTATATGGGATATTTGTATTATTCCTTATTTTTCATTTTTATAGAAAATAATTTGGTGGCAACTGTATAGATAAAGCGTTTTTGGTATAATGCAGGCTTTTAAACTAGGTCTCTCTGTAGCTGAAGAGAGGGATATTTTATTTGTTCCTTGGTTTTAGTTTGGCTATATTGTCTCAGACATTTTCATAAGAGAGAAATGTAAAGATGTTGATTTTCTTTTCTTTTTTCCCTCTTTCTCTAAATTATTGTTTTATTTAGTATTAAAAAGGTTCAGAAAGGAAGTAAAATACTATCGTAAAATAAGCTCTTAAAAAGCAAGCAATTATAGTTATTTTTACATGAGCTAATCAGTATCCTTTTAATGTGTAATCAAGTGGCATCTATAATTATTTGAACCACTTGGCTTGTGCATACAATTGAATCTACTGAAATTCACATACTTGCTTTCCTTTCCTATTCCTTCAAGCTTGTAACTGAGCAGGTTTTTTTTTTCTCCTCATAAAGCTTAGTTTTGGAGGAATTCCAGTACCAGGCAAACCTGGGACCTTTTTAAAGAAAAACTTCCATGGATGTATTGAAAACCTTTACTACAATGGAGTAAACATAATTGATCTGGCTAAAAGACGAAAACATCAGATCTACACCGTGGTAAGTCAACATATTTTTCAGTTCCATGGTTTCTAACACTTTGGGGTGAGTCTTGCTTTCCCATCCACCCTTGGCATCTCTTCATAATATGTTTGTATTATACTCTTGGAGGTCCCATCAGCCTCCCCGGTGAAATTGGAGAGCAAGGCAAAAAGCAGGGACTGAATCAGTGTGAACTGTGTTACTGGGAGAAACAAATGCATTAGAGGCACCCAGAGAATTCCATGTCTTCACTGTGAGTGGTGTGCCAGCTGTGGGTAGGGTTTGCAGTCTACACCAGGCTAATGTGAATCTCTTTATTATCTCTGCGAAATACAGCTATAGAACCACAGATTCCATTAAATTCTGTACCTTGGGAATTATATATTTGTCTACATCTTGTTTGTATGAAAAATAGAGCATTTTAAACAAAAGAAGTTAAACTTTTTTTTCCTTCTTTTCCCTAAAGCCCCCCAGTGGATAGTTGTATATTTTAATTGTGGGTCCTTCTAGTTGTGGCATGTGGGACACCGCCTTAGCATGGCCTGACAAGTGGTGCCATGTCCGCGCCCAGCATCCAAACCAGCAAAACCCTGGGCCGGCAAAGCAGAACGCACAAACTTAACCACTCTGCCACGGGGCCAGCCCCAAGAAAGGCTAAACTTTTAGTGTTTTTGAGATTCCCTTTGAGGCGTTTATTATGCTGACGAGTTAAATAATTTTCTAATTAATTAATGTTTGTCTTTCCCAACAGATCATGAGTTTCATGAGGGCCAGGACTGTCTTTTCTTCTTTTTGACTACTGCATTCACAATACCCAGTAGAGTGCCTTGCACACAGTTAGATGCTCAATAATGGTGTTGATGTTTTCAACTATAAATGTGGATTTATCTAGTTCTCCTTTTAGTTATATCAGTTTTTGCTACTTATATTTTACCATTTTGTTCTTTTATACATACAGAATTAGAATTTCTATGTCTTCCTGATGGATTAGATTTTCTATCATTATCTGATGTTCTTTTCTGCTTATTATAACTTTCTTTGCTCTGAAGTCTACTTTATCTGATATTAATATAAACACTTCTGCTTTTCTTGTTAAAGTTTGAATAATACATATTTTGCATTTTTACTCTTTTTGGTTTTTTTTTGAGGAAGATTAACCCTGAACTAACATCTGCCGCCAATTCTCCTCTTTTTGCTGAGGTAGACTGGCCCTGAGCTAACATCCATGCCTATCTTCCTCTCTTTTATACGTGAGATGCCTGCCGCAGCATGGGGTCTGCACCCAGGATGCGAACTGGTGAACCCCAGGCTGCTGAACTAGAACGTTCAAACTTAATTACTGTGCCACTGGGCAGGCCATGCATTCTTTTACTTTTAACCTGCCGAAATCGTACTTGAAGTGACTTTCTTGTAGACAATAAATAGTAGAGTCACTCTGTCAATCCTGTCTTTTAATAGGTATATTTAAACCATTTACATTTATGTTAAATTTATTGACGTATTAGGGCTCAAATGTGTGTTTATTCTTTTATTTTCTATCTGTTCTACCTGTGTTTCATTTCTTTTTTTTCTCCATCCTCTTGTGTTTCTTGAATGTTTTTAAAAATTATTTTAATTTATCTAGTGTTTGTATCTCTGTGTATAGCTTCTGATAGTGGTATCTCTAGGTATTATATTATATATACATAACTAATCACAGTTTACTGGTATTTCATCAATTTTAGTGAAGTGTAGAAATCTTATATCCTTTTATATTCCCTTACTTTCCCCTGTTTATTATATAATTGTCTTAATTATTATTTTGTCTCTATATATTTAGAATCATCAGTGTTATTTTTACTTCATCTGTCAAACATAATTTAGAAAAGTCAAGAAAAAGAAAGTGTGTTATATTTACTCATATTTCTGCTTACTATCATTCTTTCTTCCTTCCTGATTTTTTCCAGATTCCTTCTTCTATTATGTCCTTTCTGTTTAAAGAACTTCCTGTAGCCATCCTTCTAGGCTGTGCGCACTGGTGACAAATTCTCTTATTTTTTCTTTATCTTATAACATATTGATATCTCTTTTATTCTTGAAGGATATGTTACCCAGACACAAGCTTCCAGTTGACAGTTAATTGTTTTCTTCCAGCACTTGTAAAATGTTGGGCAGCTTCCTTCTGGTCTCAATGGTTTCTATTGAGGAATCCATTGTTTCGCAAATCTTTTCCCCTATAGATAAGATGTCATTTCTCTCTCACTACTTTCAATATCTTTTCTATGTGTTTAGTTTTCAGAAGCTTGACGATAATGTGTCATATTGTGGATTTCTTTGGGTTTATCCTGTTTGGATTTCACTCAGTTTCTTGAATCTGTGGCCTTATATCTTTTACCAACTTGGAAAGTATTCTGCCATTTATTTGGGTATTTTTCAGTCCTTCACTCTTTCTTATCTTCTTCCTAAACTCCACAGATCTGAATGCTAGATTTTTCATTATAATCCCACAGACCCCAGATCCTTTGTTCATTTTTTTCATGGTCTATTTGGCTTGTTTTTCAAATTGCATAATTTCTATTATTGGGGTTTCAAGTTCATAAATTCTTTTCCTTAGTCCCTTCATTCTGTTATTTTGCTCATCCTTTATTTTTTTATGTCTGATATTGTATTTTTCAGTTCTAAAAATGTTGTGGTTCTCCTTTACGTCATCTATTTCCTTGCTAAGACTTTCTATTTTTTACTGAGACTTTCTATTTTCTTTTTTGTCTCAAATGTGTGATTGCTTTTTGAGGGATTTTTATTATAACAGTTTCTTAAAAATATTTGTTGGATAATTCTAACATCTCTGTCATCTCAGCATTGGAATCTATTGACTGTCTTTCTTCTGTTTTTCATCCCCAAAGCCCCAGTGCATGGTTGTATATTGTAGTTGTAAGTCCTTCTCGTTCTTCCACGGGAGCCGCCGCCACAGCATGGCAACTGACAGGCTGGTGGTGTGGTTCCATGACCTGGAAGTGAACCCAGGCCACTGAAGTCATAAGAGCACTGAACTTTAACCACTAGGCCATCAGGGCTAGTTCTTGATTGTATTTCTTCATTCAGTTTGAGATCTTGCTGTTTCTTGGTATAACAAGAGATACTTTATTGTAACCTGGACTTTTTAGATATTGTGTTATGAAGAATCTTATTTAAACCTTCAGTTAATGTGTCTTCTTCTGACATTGTTCCAGTAGGGAAAGGGGATTTTGCCTCAAAACTGCTAGGTGGGAGCAGAATGCAAGTTTCTCACTCAGCCTCCATTGACACCCAAGGGTAGTGAATCTCTTTCTTACGACTAGATGTAGAGGGAGAAAGCTCTGGCTCCCTACTAGATCTTCACTGATTCCTCCCTGACTGGGAGGGGTAAGAAACCTCATTACTGCTCCCCATGTGATCTCTAGTGATATCACAGTGTCTGTGTGTGGAACGTCCTTGTTATGAGTGGACTATGATAAAAGTCCTGACTCTCCACTAAGCCATCTGTGACACCATCCCTGCAGGGAGTGGGTGAGGTACCTTGCTACTGCTGACTATGGGTAGAAATCCAGGCTCCATTGGGTACATAGTCTCCATTGATACTACAGGGAGAGGCTTGTTAGTCTTTGACAAGGATTAAAGTCCAGGGTCCATACTTGGTCTTTCCTGACACTACCCTGGCTGGGGATTTGGGGTACTTTGTTGTGGCATGGCTGGGTGGTAGTGGGGTCATAGCTTTTTCTTAGGTGTTTGGCTGGCATAGAGCAGTTACTGTCTAACTGTATCCTGTCTTACTAAGATGCTTCATTCCTAGTCTTTTGATTAGAGAATGCAGTCTTCTAATAGGGACTTTTTTTTGTCTGCACCTGTCAGTTTCTCTGGTTTCCTGGCTTCTTCAGTAACAAGTCTAAGATTTATAAGGAAAAAAGAAAATGTAGGGAGCTCTCCATTGTTCCTTGGGTCTCAAGATGTTATACATGCTTTTCTTTTTCTCTCCACCATTCAGAGTCTACTTTTATACATTGTGTCCAGGGTTTTTGAGTTGTACTCAGAAATAGAGAAAATCATACTATTTCATTTTCCTAGAAGCAGAAGTTCCTTAGGCTGACATTCTTTTAAAATCCATGACAAGTCTAGGTCACCTTATCATTGATAGGTAAAGCCTGATTCTCTTTGCAATCTGGTCATTGGACTATCTGGACTAACTATGGAGTTTAAATGACTTTGATGTTTATTTTTTCCCTTGATAAATATAGTCTATAAGGAATATTTTATGTTTTGAGTTTCTGTATATTAACACTTTTTTTTAAAGTTGCCATTGGATTCCAGAGTGTGGGACTGGCTTGCTTGTGGGAAAACACACTTGAGTTAAAGGGTGTAAATGTTGTAAAAGGTTTGTGCCAAATTGCTGACTTCTTTAGTTTTAAAGAGTAAGGCCGGTGCTAAGAAGGGTACAGCTCCCTGACTCCGGTTCTAGGAGCCTCAGTGACATTCCTTACATATCCCTGGATTATGCTCATGCCTCTTGACAATTCTCCAACCCACATGTGTTTAGGTTGTCCATTTTCTAATTAACCTAACCACTAGCTTGATAATGACATTTATTTATTTATTTTTTGTCTAAGTCAGGAGACTTGAGCCCTGTAAAGCACACTTATGCTCATTCCTTTCCCAACAGTCTCATTGAGTTTAATCTACCAACACAGTGGGATTATACACTACTAGGAATTTACTTATCATGTCATGAGCATCAACACATTAGCACATTGTGCTAGGAGTTGGCAGAGCAAGTTAAAACACAAGGAGCTTATGAAAACATTGCTCATTTCCATTGTTCACAAACTGGGGCTCAAATGTATGAGAGCCAGGGCATTAGATATAAATAACTAAGAGCTTTATGGCAACATGCATAAAGCAAATCTCCATACATGCTATATGCTAGAAAATATCCTTAATGATGAGAGATGTTAAATACAGACACTGAATATGCAAAGCAAGAAAGGGGACATAAAGGAGAACATGGAAGGAAAATACAAATTTCTGAATATTGGCAGCCTCAATCATCTCCTTTTCTGAGAGAATCATCAAGCAAAATTGCAACAAAATTTTTGTTGATTTTAAACTACTGTAGCACTTACCAAGTTGCCTCAAACTTTGGTAGCTTCCTTTATTCCTCAGAGTTTAATTGGCAGCATTGTTAATATAAAGCACAAAAAAATCCATTAAGCACTAAGGTACTTCACAAAAAAATCCAAGAAAACTGTTTTACTTTGCAGGTTGACAATCTTTCGTTTTAACCTTCACAATTTAAAGGGAAAAAAACATTATTTTTCTCCCAAATTGCTTCCATCACCTTGCTTAAGTGAGAATTCATATCACTACACACACACACATTCGTATACCTAGTCCTTTTCCTTCAGGAATTCCATGGTGGAAAGAATGGTTTGTACTGTTAATTACAAGTACAAACATTTTTATTCTCCTACTCAGGCTTGAATTTTCCCCCAAAGACACAGTATCGGCTACAAAATCAGCCTTGCTCCAAGTCACTAAGTCACTGGAGGGCTTTTAAAAGGGATGGCTTTTGTCCTTTTCCAATGTTCACAGACTCTTTCACAGTTATTGAGGCTTGAGAAGTTCTGGGTTTAGCAGGAGACACAAGGAATCAACAAATCAGGCAGCAAGTATACAGTAATACCCATAAATTACAAAATGTGATTCAAGGCTCAAGGAAGCACCAGGCTTGGTCTCATCCAGCACAAACCTCTCTAGCAGGCTGCATTCAGTCAGCATCCTCATTGCCATTTGTCATCCCTTTCTTGTGGGACCTGCCTACTCCCTGGAGATTTAACAGCTGTTCCATGGGGATAATTCAATTTAGTCTTTATAGCTCGATTTGACTACAAGACGATCCTCCACATCCTGAAATGCAGTAAAACTAACAGCTTAAAGTAGACATAAAAAATACCTCACTATTCTTCCTCAAATTTTCCATTCTATGCTAATACAGCACCATATAATAAACAATCAAAAAGTAAATGGTCCATTGAAGTGTGTATACAGTACCTGTAATGTGGATTATTATATACATAATATAAAAAATATATTGCCCTGCTAGTTTCCTGAAAATGATTAATTTCATACCTTCCACTTCGTAAGAAATGATGCTTTCTTTAAGCTCTCCTTTCTGAGTGTTGCATCCCCTCTCCCTGAGGCAACGAAAGTTGTCTAAGAATTGCCTGAGGTCTCACCCACTTCATTGTAGGTCCTAAAATGATTTTTTTTCCATTTGAATGAAGAGCATCGTAGAAATGCTCATGTTACTTTATTTTGTCTTTAGTAGAAGGAGAGAAAAAAGCAAACGGCTTATAGCAGGACTACGGTTACAGAACTGGCTTTGGAGCTAATTGACCATGTAAATTCACTTCTGTGCCTCTGTCTTCAAATAATTGAAATCAAGGGATTGGATGGGTGATGGCCAATACGAAGCATGTATAATGATATTCCCAACCTCATTGCTGAAACTGCTAAACAATCACAAAATACATTTTCACTCAGCCTAGAGGGAAGTCCCATGATCTTCTCAATCCAATGCTCCTGACAGCACCAATGGTAACATAGTTGATAGACTGCTTAGGTTCCTCATCCCCGCTGCATGGCAAGTTACCAAACCTCAGTCAACTCATATGTAAAATGAGACAATTATAGTACCTACCTCAAAGTGTTATTGTGAAGTTTAAATCTGTGTTTAGCACAGTGCAAGGTCCACCTTAAGCACCCAATAAGTTGGAGCTATTATGTAAAATTTCTACCAACCCGTTAAACTGAAGTTGGCATGTAAACCAATACTTATTTGCCATCTTAGGTAGATAATTAATGAATCGCATAGAGTTTTTGCATTCTATGATCCCGGCAAATAATAAAAGTAGATTGGAGGTAGTTCACGTTTTACTTTGTGAATCTGAAGTATAGTTACTCCCAAACCGTACAAATCATGAAGTGGGTTTTGGGTAAATATATTGCAAACTTATCCATCTTGTTCATTTTAGAAAGTTTAATGACCAGCTTCAGTCCAGACTTGATCAAATTATAGACTCCTTTAAAACAAGGCATTTAAAAAATGTGTTGCCCCGTGGACTTGGGTGTAACAAGCTCACTGATGAGTAACCATAGTGGGCTTTTGTGAAGTTCATCATCTTTTGTTTGTGTCTCTGCTGTCATGCAACTCATTGGAGTACGGTTGTTTATTTCTTGAAATTTCCAAAGCCAAGAAAACACACTTAGAGATATGTGTGTAAATGAGATCACACACATTCACATCTGCCTATGCACACACACGCATACACAGACATGGTGGAAGCAGCCTCTGTCTTCCCTTCCTGTGACCCAGGAGCTTATGAAAATTGCTCAGAGAAAACTCCTTAGTGTCTAGTGAAGCCTATAATCTCTTTAGCTTGTCCCCGGGATCATGTTTCATCTCTGTGAGTATGCTCTGTGATAAATGACACTTTCCCTTGATGGAGAGTACTAACTTGAAATGCAACTAACATATCATGTCTTCTTTCTCCACATCCCTGCTGCCTTCCACTGTCATTTGACTAGTCTGACATTCACATCACCTGCTTCTATGTTGTATCTTCCTTATACCCTTGAAAAATTATTTCTAAATTATTCGCTTCCAGATAAGTTTCTTCCTTTCTTTCTTTGGGAAAATTGAAATTAAATAGTTTCAAGGTCATATGAAGAATGATGTGACTTAAAGTTAAGAAAAAATAAACTAATGATGTGGTGGTCATCCTCTCTGAAAATTCTTCTACCTTAAATCAGTGTTATGACTTCCTTTCCAAGGTGACTAGTTTCATTAGCTCATCTGATGAAATCATTAATTGCAATTATTAAAGAAAACTTCTTTAGAATGTTAAAAAAATATATTTCTTTATTTCTTGATGCTGTTTGGAATATACAGAACACTCAACTAGTCAGGGAGGAAAACACTGTTCTCATCTATATGTACTTCATTTTCATATTTTAAATATATATTTTATATATCATAGAACAAATTTTATTGACCAATTTATATCTTGCTTTTTATAGTTAATATTTTTATTAATGTATTTTCAGTCATTAAAATTTTTATTAAAATTTTTTAATCTCTCTATTTATAAACATCCTATAAATATTAGATCAATTCACTATAGTTCATTTAAGATTTTACTGTGTTAAAATTTGAGTTTTTGAATTTTTACTGCCAAAAATGATATTGAGATACTAAATATAATGGAAAAGTAATTTTCAGAAGTTTAGAATATATGACTATAAATGAAGATTATTGAGTCAAAGATTAGGGATTTTTGACTCAATCATCCTGTTTAAAGTCTATACCAACTTTCACACCCATCCACAAAGGAATCTGCTTCTCCTGCCAGTTTCACCTCTTGCTTTCCAGTCATTTGAGTATTCAAATGCTTTTTAAAAGAGTGGGACTAAATGAAAGTTAAAATCAACTCAGGTGTTTTTCTTCTATGCAAAAATTATAACTAATGAACTAAGCTTGTTCTTTTTTTGTTTTTTTTCCCAATAATAATAGCAATGATATCATCTTAATTTGAAGAGATCTTTTTCAGAGAGCTATCTGATAGACAATGCCACAAATCATGGTGCTAATGTCAGAAGGGCAGTAAATGGAGGGATGACAGATGGACCTGTGGTCATATTAGTTCCTCTGTCCCTGAAACATCTATGAGAGGCAGACAGGGGCGGGCATTACTATCCACACTTTATACTAAAAGATGCTTTATGCTCAGGACCAGGGAAAGTCAATGATATATCATCAATGGCTGTGTCATTCACAGTCTTCTTTCTCCTCTCTAGAAAGCACTACACCATCAGCTTTTACTCATTTTTATTATACATCTATTTTTTCCTGGGGCCTTGAATGACTTTCATGTCAAAGTAAAAAAAAAAAAAAAAAATACAAGGTTGGGCAGATCCGTGAACAGCACTGCTTACCTGGGAATTGAAGACCAATGAGGTGTTTCTGAAATGTCCCCTATGTAGTTTGCTAATTGCCAAATAAATCTGTCATGGGTATATCCTGCAAAATACAAGCTTTGGGGCAGAATCATTGTTTTTGGCAAGAGGAAAAAAGGTGGCAACAGGGACTGGAGTGTCTGGGAAGAGCCTACTCCCCTGACACCTCGATGGATGTGGTCTCGGCAGGAGCTGGAACTGGCCCTGCGGCTCCCAGCATGTCCATTTGCCAGCATCTCTTTGCAAAGCTCTTCCTCTTGCGTTTTTAGGAGATGGCTGAGAGTCCTACATAGAACTTAACTGTCTCCCCAGAAACTAAGTCCTAGGCTATCAGTGGCTCTTGTATTCTTATAAGGCAAATGGACGTTTTTGTGCTTGGATTTTGCCTCCTTCAAATTCAGCTCTCCCACTATATAGAATTTTATTTCCTATAGTTCCTCATCAGTTCTTCCTCTTTTCTAGCCAGGCTGAGACTATTCCCTGTTTCTGGAGTTCACTCTACGCATATCTCTTCCAGGCCTTTTCATTCCGTGCTTTTCCCTACCAGCTGAGCTGTGTTTCTTCCTCACCTTTTTTCTGACCTAGACTCAAACTAACTGCCCTTCTCCCAACTCACAAGTACAGTTAACATGCTGAATCAGGGTGACATTCAAAATATTTAACTGATTCTCAGAGGTGGAGCAGGATCCTGGGGCCCCTAGGCTGTGCCAAGCACAGACTCTTGAGTTGCTGCCTCGTGGGGAGGCCCAGGGGGAACTAGAAGTCAGGCAGACAAGCCTTGGTTTCAAGGAGGCACTTAGGAGCATTAAGGCAGTGACCATATAGAAAATAATTAGAAAGTTTCAAAATTACAAAAAGGGAACCACAGTTAGGAACCTGCTGCGTTCCTGCCCTGCCTGTGTCCACTTCAGTGGGTCGTCTCTGGCTTCCTGGAGCACAGTCCTAAGAAGAATCACAGGACCAAGTGCAGACTGGGTAGAAGAAGCTGCTATGATCCATAAGAAGAACCCACCATGGGTGTGGGAAAGGAGTAGTGTTGAATGTGGTACATCTGTTGGCCTTGTCTAGGTGCATTCCAGATCCCACCTTCTCCTCAGAACACCTTTGGAACTCTCGGGTCCAGCACGCTTTATTTGTTGTGAACCTCACACTTATACAACGTGATACAACTTGGCACTTGAATTATCATCATTATCAAAATATAGCTACTGAGTATCTACTCTGTTCACAGCAAATGATCCTTGCCTCCAGTGGTTGGGAAACTTTAAACATCTCTCTGCCCCCAGCATCCACATAGTGGGCACTGGGTCACCATTTCAGAACTCAGAATTCAAAGCTGAGGCGCTTGCCTTGGGCTTCTCCTCACATGTGCTTTTTACTCTCCTGCCCACCATTTTGATGGCCATGCCTCCTCTTCTCATCTCATTTGCCGTTATGGTTTGACCTACACTTTTTGTTTCTTTCACCACCTCAATTACTCTCAGTGATTCTGGTTTTCCAGCTTCTTGCCTCCTTACTTGGACTACACCCCCTGCCCTCCAGCCTGCAAGGCCAACAGTACTTCTAACTGCCACACCCTCAGCCTCTGCACACTATTGGCAAACCTCAAACAGAGTTTACAAGAGTTAAGGAGTAGAAATTACAGGGTATAGATTTAAGAAAGACTTCATGGAAGTGCAGGAACTTGACATGGACTTTGAAGAAAGACACCTCTCAGACGATTTCAAGGTGATAAGAAGGGGCTCCAAGCAGGAGCCTGGTATATGCAGAATCTTAATGTGAGGACATAGTATTTCTGGGAAACAATGTTTTATTCTAGTCCAGTTCTTTGCAAGATTTTCTTCCTATCACCCTATGTATTTTACGAACTTCAAAAAACAATGTATTTTTCTGTGTCACTCATACTGTTGAATGTGATAGTCAGGAAATGTATAGAGATGAAGGCACTATGAGTTGAGGAAGAGTATGATCTTTGAGGACAGTAGGATTAAATTCTAGCATTACCACAGAACAGCTGTAGAATCTGGACAAAATTACTTAACCTCTCCATGCTTCAGTGTCTTCGCCTACAATGCAGAGCTAATCATAACCACTTTACATACGCACAGTGACTTCTGGGATATTATAGACGTTGGATCACTAATAGCTAATAATATTGTCATGATTATTTTTATTGCCTCACTTTGTTCATATTTCTCATTGTATGCTCCCACAGTCCTATGACTGTGTCTATCCTGTTCTGTAAATGGCCTTCTACAAGTACAAAGCTAAAGATTGTAGATCCGTGATTATCAATACTTTAGAGGACACATATCCCTTTAAGAATACAGTGAAAACTATGAAGACGTTTTATTCTGAATAACATAGATGCCTCTGAAGTCCATCCATGGACAGCAAGTCAAAGGCTCCAGATTACATTTTAGATTAGGAGAACAGTAGATAAAATTAAACCCTTCCTCTGTCGTTTTAAATTCCTAACAATCTTATGTAAACGTTCCTCGTTGAATCACCCGGATCCTGAATAAGCAGGGACCTAATATTGAATTTGTTCCATGTGGAACAGCTGGGCTGGCTTCTTAGAAACTCTTCACTTTTGTCACAAGATTTGAAAGACATTTATCTGTCAAGGTCCAGGTTGTTAGAAGAGGAAAAATCTGATATAAAAAGCTGTTAGCTAGGGGCTGGCCTGGTTGTGTAGTGGTGACATTCACGTGCTCCATTTCAGTGGCCAGGGGTTCGCAGGTTCCAAAGAAGTGTCTTCCAAATGCCACCACCCTGCAGTGGTCCTCTAGTGCCCTCTACTCACACATCTTAACATCTGGCCCTTGACAAACGAGAAATGTTTACAGGCTTCCACTCTGCTTTCAAAAGCACGACAAAGAAGGGTGGCTTTGGAGCTGAAACTCAGAAATGGGTAACTAGCACAACGTCTAATCTGTTTCCTTCCTTTTAAAATCTAGGTTAAAAAGGAGAGGCCCTGGACGTCTGGAAGTGAGTCCTCTCTAATGGCTTCATTTTAACTTGATCACCTCTTTAAAGGCCCTAGCTTCAAATACAGCCCCATTCCGAGGTACTGGGGGTTATGACTTCAACATAGGAATTTTGGGGAAACAATTCAACCCATAACAACCAGTTAAGATTTTGTTATCTGAAGACCTCTGAAAGTGCTTGCATCAGCTTTCTATAAAACCCTCCTCTCACAAAAACATAGGGACTGGCAGCCCCATGAAATTGTTAGCGACCCTGCTCCTTCCATCCTTCTGGTTGGTCATTTTTACTCTGCGGCTTCCATCCTGTTGGTCTCACTAAGCTTCTTGAACTTGAGGTGTCATATCCACATGCAAAGCTGCAGAAAAGAGGAAAAAGGGGAGGTAAAAGGAGCATGCTTGCCAGCTGAGCCAGCTCCCTTTAAGGAGCCTTCGAGGAAGCCCCACCCAGCGCTCCTGCCACACTGCCTCACAGGCCTGATTAGTCATCTGGCCACACACTTCTTCAGGGGAAGTGGGGAAGTGTAGTCACTCAGTTGAGCATATTGCTGCCTCAAATAAACTGGAGTTCCACTACCTAGAAAAGCAAGGAGAATGGATTTTGAGAAGGCAACTAGGGATCTCTGCCAAATTATCCTTGAACAATAATATCCATATTTGAGCTCTCATGTAAGAAGTGAAACAGTTTCTATTTCAGTATCAAAGTAGGAAAGCCCAATTCTACTATTACCGTCATAGAGAGGCTCTAGACTTGTACTGTCCAATATGGTAGCCACTAGCCATGTGTGGCTACTGAGCATTTGAAATATGGCTAGATCAAATTAAGATGTGCTAGGAAGGTAAAACAAAAAAAAACAACTCTGTGATTTTAATATTGATTGCATGTTTAAATAATATTTGTATGTATTGAGTTAAATAACCCAATATTCAAACTAAAATTAAGTTAATCTCTTTTATTTTACTTTATTTTAATATGGCTACCAGAAGATTTTAAATTACATGTGTGGCTGACATTACATTTCTGTTTCACAGTGTTAATCTATAGTATCTATCACCCCAAATATAAGTAGTCCAGTCTCAGCCTCTATTTTTTATTACTTTTTTTTTTTTTTGAGGAAGATTAGCCTTGAGCCAACATCCATGCCCATCTTCCTCTATTTTATATGTCGGATACCTGTCACAACATGGCTTGATAAGTGGTGTATAGGTCCACACCCAGGATCCGAACCGGCAAACCCCAGGCCACTGAAGCAGAGTGTACAAACTCAACTGCTGCACAACTGGGCTGGCCCCAACCTCTATTTCTTATTACTTTTATTAGGAAAACTTTTTAAATATTTATTTGAAGATAGTAGCAATAATTAGAATTAGATATGTTTCTTCTCATTTTATAAATCATTATTGATCAATTTGAGAAGCTGATTTGTATAGTGTACTCATTATAGAGCTGTACATGTGCTTAACTTTCCAGGCCAATTCGTGGTACTTGCCCTTCACACACACTTGCTACTTTCCTGGTCTCTACTCAGGATCTAAGAAGCTCATATTATATTTTCGGAGCTAAGAACATTTGTTCCACACTAAAGTGAATTTAGTCTAAAGAAGCATCATATGCTTGCATGTCAAGTGGACGTTGCTTTGTTTGTGGGACAAGAAAGTTTACTCAAAAGGAAAAATTAAACACACATGCACACACACACAAGCTTCCTCTGGCCTTACTACCATAATGTCTCTCTAACTTTCCTACTCGAGTGAAATAGCCACATGACCAAAGATTGCAGAAGAAGGGACAAGCAATTCTGAAATTATTCATGGGTGGAAACCATTTGAAAAATAGTAGTCGTTGGGTTTTATATCCAGCTGCTTCTACCTCTTCTTGGATTAACTGCTATTATTTCTTTCTCTTAATGATCCACCCTAATGCCCTTGATAGCAATTACTGACGCTGAATATTGTTGTAGTGAAAACATTTAAATAAAATAATACTTGGAAATGCTTTAGCTAAAACTTCCATTATAAAAGTTATAACTCTCCATTTTAAATAAATTGGAAATAGAGAAAAAATTATGTAAATAAAAGTCACCATAATTCCACTCAGAAAGAGCCATTATTTAGCAAATTAGTCTATACCTACATATCTATATAGATGTATTTTATCTGATTCATACGTGTAAATTTGTATTCTCTTCACTTCATTTAGTATTATAAGCAATTTTCATGCTTAACATAAGCATTGCAACTAGAGGTGGCAAAATAATATGTCATATAGATACAACATAATTTACTTAACTATTTAATTTTAGGCTCAGGTTTGTATTATTGTAAGTAATAATGCTTAGCGTATAAATCTTGGTCCAATTTCAGATTATTTCCTGAAAACAGATTCTAGAAGTGAAAGTAAAGTATCAAAAAGGATTATTAATATTCTTAAGCTTTCTGATTTACATTTCTAAATAGTTCTACAGAATATTTGGAAACAGAAATTAAAGGGTATTCAGGATAGAGTTACAGCTTTGTCTTTTTCCTTAAAACCAAGAGGTTATTAGTTTAATCATGGGCCTGCTTTTCATTCTCTTCCACCCTCCAACTCCCAAGGACCTCCTCTGGGTTTCTTCTCTAGGTAAAAGGCATCACTGTTTGCAAAAGCCAAAACTCAGGTGAAAGTGTTCATCTTCGATGCACAGGGAATAAGCACCAAATACAGGGCCAGAAACAGAGGCACACAGGCAAGTAGCCTGAATCTATAGCCAAGGAGCTGAAATTAGGAGCCAGTAGGTTTAGGCGGAGGGGGGCATGCAAAAGAAAGGCAATGTCAAGAGATTCTCTGAGGCCAAAGGCAGTATGTGGCTCTCAGTGGGTCCCTGTTTCCTGGTGCCTATAGGTAGCCAGTTTGTGGAAAGCCAGAGGACAAGGTTGTGTCAGGGACCACCAGCTAGCCTGTGCAGGCTCTCAGCCATAAGTGGGGTGTTTCTTCTAATATTTAAGACACTTCTCTCATGGATACCCCTCAAATGAAACCCCAAGGAAGATGATCTCTATCCCTGAAAGTTTCTTTTGGCAGAAACAAAATGTTGACTGTGTAGGCTAAGGCCAAGCATCTTGTGTCCCTTAAATTCCAAAACTGCATCGTGCCCTTCTTCCCGGTGGTTGTCCTCCTCTGCTTTCTCATCCTTTGCCCCAATCCTATTTCCAGCCCCACTCCCTCCTGCTCATCCTCCAAACTTCAAATCATGAAGCTCTGTTACATGCTGTCTCAGCAACATAGACTTCTCCCTCACGGCACTTAATCACAGCTGTGATGATATGCTCTGTCCCTCATCCCAACACAATGCAAGTCCCAGGTGGGCAAGATCTCTGCCTGACTGTCTCCTGGGCTGTGTCCTTGCCACTAGGACTGAGCCTGGCCAACATGAACTGCTTAATCAATATCTGCTGAATAAAAGATTGAAGGAGACTATCTGTCCCCAAACACGAAAAGATCCTTCATTGTTCCCCTGCTCCCTCTGAGTTTGAGAATCAGGAAGATAGTTTAGCTCACAGGCCAGCATTTCTCCTGCATTTACTGATAGCATGCCAGTCAGTCCTGGGAGTTTTCAGACAAATCAAATTAGAAATGGTTGTAGTCATTTGGAAAATCAAGAACTGGCTTTGAAATCTTTCCCCACAAATTAGATTGAATCAAGATCATTTTTTCCCTGGCTTATAAATGCTTGATTGGCTTTGTTTGATGCCTCATGATTGAAACTCAGCCTTGAACTACTGGCTTTATTTTTTACTCAGCAGGGTGTTGTGATGTCTGGATGATGATTAAAAACAAAACAAACACCCACAATAAAAAATGCTTTGTAAATAACAGCTCAGCACAGTAATACAACCCTTGGAAATGGCACATTTAAGAAACTCTGAAACCAGTCAAGGTAAGCAGAACTTCAAGCTGGGTCTGCTGTATTCCTTTGAAGTCTTAAAAATTGGTTTTCTGGTGCAGCAGGACAGCCATACCTGGCATCATCTCTACTCAAGCCCCAAGGAAGGGATCTGCCAAGACTTGGTTGTTACATTTGAGGAGTCCCGGTGGGAGGAGATGAGCCACCGTCCTCCACATCCCTCACTCACCTCTGCAGTCCTTTGCTCCAGCTTCTTCCTTAGTCCCCAGACTGGATTTAGACTAATCTTACCTTTAGTCAAGGTCTATTCCCAGCCTACCCCAATCTATGAGCTTAGGTCCTTTTTCAACTGACAAACAGTGATCTACTCTTTGAATCCTTTTTTTCCTTCCTTTTTTCCTGTGGGGGTAGACAGAGTTGTTCTCAGAAAAGAGACAGCTGAGTGCCATGGGTACCAGAGGTCCTCAGTTCCAGATCCTTCAGATGAATTTCTGATTCATGCCACCCTTCCACCTAATGCCATTCTCCATCACCTCCCCATCCCCCAACAGAGGCACAGTGAGGGGCTGAGCTTGCCCCTTTTGGGAGAGTGAACTATGACTTCACATGCTCCTGCCATGAGCCTGGTAGCTGTCAGGAGGCTCAGGGCCCTGGAACAGTTCCCTGTATCCCTTGGAGAGCCAATCTGACCATCTGCCAAGGACCAAGGTTTTAGCATCCCAATTGCATCAGTTCCATTACACACCCTGATGGCCAATAGTTCCTCAGGCAAGTGCCTGACAGTTGTTTTATCCCTGTCCTGATCTTCCCAGGTGTCTCTAGCCCAGATCAGGGTCTTATTGCTCAGCTGGTGAGCAGTTTTTGGTGGGTGAAGTGAAGTCATAGGAGAAGAGAGTCAGGGAGTGGTGGCAAATGGACTAATTGAAAATGAGTTAGAGGCCACTGACCTTGCATGCTCCTTATGTGCCTTTTATTTATAACTTATTTATTTTCAGATTGTCATTTAAAGAAGAGCAGAAGATAACTTTCTGGTGCCTTCCACAAAATAGCTAAATGTCTTGAATCACTATCACAGGCAGTAATAGATGTCTTTGGATAGTGAAATGAATCCAGAGGAATGCACTTGCCAAACCAAGATAACTACAAAAAGATGGTGGCTATCATCACTGCCCAAAGTTTGACTGGGGGAATAGGGATACCTATGAACAATTCATCAAGGATGGCCCCTTTTAACCTTATCCTATGGTCTATGCAGCCAACACAAGGTCTTCAAGTAAGTAACAATCTCAAAAGAGGGTAGATTCCTTACCAGAGAGATAAGGCAAAGACAACACCTAAGTAGAAATTCAGGCACAATTAGCTTTTGTTCCTAAGATCTAAAGTTTATCACAGGCATCTATGACCTCAACTAAAATAAGCAAAGGATTATGTTCAATCACAAAGCTGCGAAATCGGCGCAAATTAAGCCGTTGGTTAATGTCTTTCTTCTCAATTCCGCTAGCTCCTTATTCTAGCCTAGTAAATTATAACATTTTTGCCTTGCACTATCTGAGGCCTTGCTAAAATACCCAGTGGCCAATGAAGATAGTGGTGATGGTTTCCATGTTTAGGAATGTTTGACAAACGCAGAGACCATTAGCTCATTGTTCAATACATTTCAGTGTATTCCTTCTACCGTATACTCACATTTAGACCATGATGGTGTTTTCTCCATTATGTCTATAAGCAGAATAGCATCCTCTGAAGTTGGCCCCTCTGTATGACAAGCCCTGTTTGTGACAATTCATCTGATTCATTCTGTAGTCACATGGCAAAGACTTAAATGGTACCTAACTCTCTGTTGGATACTCCTCACCCATAAGTAATCAGGAGACCATGGTAATTATGCTATAAGATCCCCTTTTTGATGAGCCCCTTCACCATGGAGGAAAGTTTTAAGCTGGATGGATTTTATTGGCTTTCCATCAGCATTTGACAAACTTCTGATTTGGTGGCAGAATGATTTGGATATGTTTGAAAAGAGGCTGCTGTCAGAACCTGTATTCTCTCTCTTTGTTTTCTTCTAATTTTCATTGCTCAGACCTTGGACCAGCACCCAGCTAAGCAACTTACATATAATTTCTCGCATTTTGTTATCTCCAAGAAAGTTTTAACCACTATAATTTCTGGTACAGTTCAGCATCACCCTAGCATTCTCTTTATAAAGTGTTTTAGGAACAGAGGGCAGAAGGAGGGATAGTCAGCTGATTGGTTTTTATACCCTGGTAAGCATGTTTTAATTGGGCTTATTTTTAAAAATATGGAACAGTATCATCTTCAGCTTACTTACTTTTTAAAAAAATATTTTATCATCATCTATGGAGACTTTTGCTCTCTTCCCTGCAGTTAGAAAGGAATTGATAAGGAAAAGCCCTAGGTTTACTTCCTTATGCCTTGAATCATTATAAAGAAAAGTCTTTCAAAATGTAAATACTTGGTTGTACTTCTCATGCAAACAATAGAAATCATTCAGATGGTGCCTATCCCATCCAAAGAGAAGATAGATGAAAGGATAGGACTGTTCCATCTCAGATACCAAAAGAATGTGGGAACTGGTGGCAACCTTAGAAACATGGCAGCCTCAGGTTACAAAACAAGAAACTAAGGCTACAGAAGTGACTTGACTTAAGTGACCCAAAAAAGTGGCAGACCTGGGAAAACAGAAAAACAAGTAGTTAGAAACAAGGCTAGACATTGCCCATATTCTTGTTTGATCCTAGATCAACTTACTACCATTATTTTCTTAACTATAGTAGCAAAAAGTTAAGGATCAGAGAGAATATATGGTTTTGCCAGTAAATATTCATGATAAGAATCCAGTTCTACATAATTCAACAGTTTCCCTTTCTTCTCAGATTCAAAGCAACATGCTCTATATTCAATTACAAATGTATTATTATGTCAAGCCTATACCAGAAGAGTAGCTAATTATCACAAGGCAGTATAAGAATATGACAAATGTGTGGACATATGAATAAACAGTATAGTAACACAAACCATTAAAAGCCAGTTGAGGAGGCAGCCACCTTGGGCTGGAGGGGTCAGGAAAGGCCTCAGGCATGGACTCAACTTGGAGGGAGGGAGTATGAGGGTAGATGCAGAAGCCTGAAGACATCACTCCTGGTTTAGGGACAAATGTGGGAAGTGTGTTTAGGGGACAGTTTACCCTAATAACCATGCAAATTGGTCAGATTAGTGAGCTTAAGGACTTCTCTCTGCTGTCAATGTGTCTTCACACTCTAGTGAGAGTGGATGACAGCCAAGGCAAGAGGCAATCTATCAGCAGTTAAGGGCCATCTCTGCTCTTTCCTGTGTGAAACTCCTTGAATAAGCTGAGGAGAGTAGAAGCTATGCCTGATCTTTCTGCCCCTTCACCCTGCACAACATCTCTGATCAATTTTGCCGCAAAATATGTTTACTTTTCTCCATCTCCTTTGCCATTCTAGATAGAGCCCTCCACAAGCCCTTAACTGTTGTTATCTATATTGCTACAATAGCTGCCTGAAGCGTGACCCGTGGCTACTCTTTTTGGGACAAAATACACTCTCTGCTCCCTAACTACACCCCCAGAGGGTTGCATCTGAAGCACAATATGGCAGTATATACTAGTCTCTACATCTTCGCTCTTTTCAATTCTCTTTTTCCTATGGGATGAAGTTCTAGAACCTTGACATGGTCTGAAGTCTTGCATGCTTGCATCCCTTTCTGCCTTTCCCACTTCATCTTGCCTGCTATTGTGCGGGCTTCTCAACTGCAGTCAGCTGACCCTCTGCCAAGTTCTTGAATACGCAGCTTATCTTCCGGCTTCTGGCCTTAGCAAATGCTTTTCCTCTCTTGCCCAGATAACACTTCTCACTCTCCAATTAGCTACTCCTGCTCTTCTATAAAATCTCAGTTCCAATGTTACCTCCCTAAGGAAGCCTTTGTAACCCTCCAGATTAGGACAGACTTCCTTTGTGTATGACCTCATGTACTGCTCTTTCATAGCAGTTGATGAAATAGGAGTTTTTCTCTGCCTTCTGAAGGACAGGCCTCCTTGGGGAGGATGAATCAATGAAAAGGGTTTGTTTCCTCTCCTGAAACAAATTTTGCTCTTGTGTTTCAAGGTCCTAACCATCCTTAGGTGGACATCAAACTTCATGAGTCAAATAGGGGACAGTATAAGCTCTTGTAGTTTATAGTAGAAAACAAAGTGTTTTTCCATAGTTACGGGATGTCTCTCTAAGATGGTCTGTGAATAGATCTTTAGAGATTCAAAGTTTGGTCCTTTGAATCAAACTCTTCTCTGAGAAAAGTGGGATGAGAATTTCTGTGTTTTGAGACTGCAGAGAAAGGCCATGGTGGATCCCAGAGAAGGAAAGTGAACATTGTTTGGGGGTCTCCAAAGGGACAAATAGGTTCTCTATTTTTAGATCAGCACTTCTGAATACCTCATCTTTTGGAGAAGGAAGGGCATGTATGAGCGTGACGTCACAGGGCACTAAGAACTACCATTTGGGGACAAAGGGAGGTCTCGGCTAGGGGTACTAGCAATTGTTGTCTTGAGGAGGCCTCATCAAAACCTTGACCAGCAGCATCAGTCAGACCACAAAGGGTCACATCAGATATCAAGGTTTTGGTCTCTTCACTGTAGAGTGATCTTCTTTTTGGACAGTGAAAGACGTTGAAGGTTTTGTAAGATATAGAGGGGGAAAAAGGGACCCATGGCAGTGATATTGACTTTTTTCATTCTCATCCATCATCCATGATTTACCTGGGAGATTTGATCACAGGGCACCCCTGGGTCATGGCACACTTTGTACCAACTGCAGTCAAAATGAACATTTAATGACTGTAGAATGCAAAGGATCAGGATCACATTTATGTATATAACTCATAAACCTCTATTCTTAGCACTTTGTTTTACAATGCTTGAGAAATCTTGAATGGATGTTGAAGTTTCTAATGAAATAAATGTACAGTGGAGAATAGAGAGAGTCTGAGGAATGGAGCTCCCTTCTTGTGGGGGATGGGATGAAAGTTGAATTAATAGATCAAGAAGATATATAGGGTAGAATATAGTCTGTCAACTTTTTGCCACTACATTTTGACACTATTCTAAAGTAAATTGTCGTCTTGCATGCTGTTTCTACATCATTGGTGGGGACTCCCTCAAATTCTGTCTTGAGAAGGATGCTGAAGTCACAAATGGCATTATTGGAAAAGATTAAATAGTCCATGTTGATTTCAAAAGTAGTGCTTTTTCATTTAGCTAATTTTTTCTTCTTTCTCCCTACTTTAGCGCATGGGGGTGAGTATTAATGTTCCTCAATACTGTGGCCTTTCTGTGGGCAGCAAGTACAGCTGAGATGGGAGCATAAGCAGAGTGGCAAAGCAGCAGCTGCATGTTGGGGAGCTGAGGTGGAAACACTTGCATTCCCCAGGAGAGGTGTGTCAGGTTTGGTGTAGAAGGCATTTCCCACCTGCTCCCATCTCTTCTGTCCTACTTGCCCTTGGACTAAACATTGGAGAACATAGAAGAGGTGTGCTCCAAAAATGGAGACATTTTGGGCAGCTCAGACAGCTGTCTGGGTGCAAGGACAACAGAGGACAGTGTGAAGGGAATGTGGGTTAGGGAGTGGAGGAACATGGCCTTCAATGAACAAGGAAAACCATCCAAAGAGAGAGTACATACCTCCATGTATTTCAGAGTTTTTCTGCTCTCTGCTGAGCAGTGTTGGCCTTACCTTAACCAGTGAGAATGCCTGAAGTATTTATTTGAAGTTCTTCTCACTTCAGGAAGGGAGCTCCCAGACTCTTGTCAGATGTGAGTGAACTGATCAAATAAGGGGAGAAGCTCAGCTCCCCTAGACCCCCACTGTGCCGAGGCCCACCTTCCATGACCTGTTCATCCAGAGAACACTCAGAAAATGGCTTGGATTGAGCTAAACATTGGATTTTAAATCAATAGGGGGAAGGGGCATTTTTATAACCTTGTACACTTCTGCCTTCCATCTCCCAACCATTCTCCCTTCTACACAGCCTCCAACTTTGGGACAGCTTTGCTCTGGCAAATCTGTTACCAGAGGAGGTGATACTGAACTCAGGAAATGAAAAAGGGAAGAAAAGTTACTGCTGTCTCCCAACTTTGTGTAGGAGCATTCGTGATTTTGCTTCTTCCAGAAGACAGCCTTGTCTCAACTAATTTGCCATCAGTGAGAATATTTTCATTCTTGAAAGGAAACCCATCAGAAATCAAAAAATGCAAGTTAAAGCAACAGTAGGATATCATGAGCAAGTTGGTGGTTTTTTTTAATTGGTGGTACTCAGTGCAGAGGAGGAAGGTATCAGAAATGGTGGCTAAAAGTAAAAAGTCTTCCATGTCAGACTAACATAGGTTTGCCTCCCATTGTCACTGCTAAGGAGGCACATGGCTTTTGTTAAACAGCTTACTGCCCTAAACCTAGTCTGTGCATTCTTTAAATAGATGCAGTGTTATTGTGCAGAACGCATGAGATATGTGTATAAATGCTTAGCCTACTGCCAGGCAGCACGGAGCATTGTAAACTGTAGGCAATTTTTTGATGTGTATCAAGGGCCTTGCCCTTTGACACATTAATTAACTTCTTGGGATCCAGCCTAAAGAGAAGAAAATGTCTAAACAACTAGAACAAATGACTAATGCAAGAATATGCTTACGGCAGGGTGCTTTACGGGTGAATCATCAGCAATGTACTATTGGTAGAAGTTTGTTTGGGGACTGCTACTTGTTTTCAGAAATACAAGATTATCAGAAACAGACATGGTTGAGACCTAGGGATGTTTTTTGGGACTATGAAGTTTCAGGAGCTGAGTGATTAACCTGTCTAGGACTGAAAGTAGTGCTAGGTATCTGACCCACTACCTGGCCACCCCAGTGGGAAGTTGGATTCTTGCAGTAGATCAAGCCAGGTTGTTGCCCTTTCAGAAATCCCTGTCTTTTTTGTATAAGTGGTGCTGGCTGTAGGAGTGACTCTAAAAGCTGAGCCACAACATCATGCAAAGGCAGCCATTCAGTGGCCTTGAAAGGAAAAACTTAGAGGGAACCTGATGTATCTATGACTATTTAGATGAGGATGTGGTTAGTTTGGAGTCCAGAGAGACAAATGGTAGGGATAGAAAATAGGATGTGGTTGGTTATGGATAAAAATTCCAAGTGGTTTCAATAATATAACACCTATTCACAATTTCTAAGGTGTTTCAGGCTTTTTCTTTATTCATCTAGAAGTGGCTCTAGCATATGGCTCAGTTGGGCACATATACACATTTCTTTCTTTCCCCGTTAACCTCCTGATGTAGAGCCTTACTCTAGCCATTCTGCAAGAAACTTGGACCAGTTTTTCCGTGACTTACGCAAAGAATAATTTTCTTCTTCTTTCTGGTTCTAATCTATGCACACTTAACATTCCTCACATGTAATTCTCTCATCCACCCCCCATGTTACTGAAAATAGTGTTAATAAACTAAAAATCTGGGGGCCAGCCCCATGTTCCTGTGGTTGAGTTTGATGCATTATGTTTCAGGGGCTTGGGTTCCTGGTTTCGGATCCTGGGCGTGGACCTACACCACTCATCAGCCATGCTGTGGCAGTGACCCACATACAAAATAGAGGAAGATTGGCACAGATGTGAGCGCAGGGCTAATCGTCTTCAAGCAAAAAAGAAAAAACAAAGAAAAATCTGGCCAATGTCACTTTATTGCTTCTAAGTTTGAATGCTAACTTCAGCAAGCATGAAAGGGCTTTTAAACTCTGCCTCACTCATCTTTCTAGCCTCATCTCCTTCATGGTCCCTGGACCTCTCTGCCCCACTTGATGTTCAGAAATGACAAGATCCCTGTAATTCCCCAAGGATGCCATTGTGCTAATTTCTCTGAGCCTTTGCATGCGTAGTGACTTTTGCTGAAAAGGCTAGCCAGGGCACGATCACTCCTCTCCTTCCCTACCTCTTTCCAGGAAAGCATCACCCACCTTGTGAAACCTTTGCTTGTTTAGCTATTTCTTCTGCGAGGCTTGCATGGAAGCTGGTGTCTCTCTCTTTTAGCACATTTCACATTGTAACAAAGTTTTTTTGTGTGTATCACTTTAAAAGTTATTTCAGTGCATGGCATATAGTTGACTTGCAGGACATATTCATTCAATGAATGAATGTAATTATTTTTATATCTTTGGTTCCCTAGAAAATGTTGATGCTTCCCAGCATCCCTCCCTCCCCAGGGTCTTTGATGGTTCTCTTTGCAGATAACGCTATGATCCTTAAAACAGGAACCAGAAACAATCGTGCGGTATATCTGAACAAAGCTGACATATTTTTCCCTTTAAGATCTTGCAGCTGAATGTGGAATGATCTTGAAATTAAGGTCAGCTCCAGGTGGTTGTTTATATCAGCTGTCAGATTGCAGAATAAAAAATGGCTTTTATATGTTTGATTTTTATTGTTTTCCAGGGCAATGTCACTTTTTCCTGCTCCGAACCACAAATTGTTCCCATCACATTTGTCAACTCCAGCAGCAGTTATTTGCTGCTGCCCGGCACCCCTCAAATTGATGGGGTCTCAGTGAGTTTCCAGTTTCGAACATGGAACAAGGATGGTCTGCTTCTGTCCACAGAGCTGTCTGAGGGCTCGGGGACCCTGCTGCTAAGCCTCGAGGGAGGAACCCTGAGACTCGTGATTCAGAAAGTGACAGAACGTGCGGCTGAAATCCTCACAGGTACTGTCTGCCGACACCTTCTAGGTCGGGTTCTTGTTCAGCCAAGTCAACAGATGTTTGAGCTTCTGCCCAAAACATAGAGAATCCAGCTCCCAGGGATGCGGAATGACCCAGTATTCAAAAATTTACTCCAAGTCTGAAAAGGCAACATTACTTTTTATTATTAGAAAAAACACTAAATTCAAATCTAACTCTGTAACCTTTGGAAAGTTCCTTAATTTCTTTGTCCCTCAGCAGTCTCATCTGAGAAGTGAGAACAACAACTCCTATTCAACACTATTTGGCATAATATAGTCCACTTACAGCCCACGTTGCTGGGTTCTTTCCAGAGAAGACATATGGTATACGGAATCTTCACATGCTTATTCATGGAAAGTAGGATTTTCCACTTTATAGATGAGGAAATGAAGAGTCATGGAGGCTAAGTATCTTCCAAAATCACATGGTGATACCTGATGGAATTATGATTTCATTCTGAATTTATCTGATGCCAAAGCCTATAGTTTCCCTGAATACCACACCACCATGGCACTTTTTAGAGCCCCCAAATTCTATTTCAAGTATAAATATTAGTCAGTTTAAAAAAAAATTCTTTAAATATATTTATTTATTTATTCATTTATTTTGAGGAAACTCAGCCCTGAGCTAACATCTGCCAATCCTCTTCTTTTTGCTGAGGAAGACTGGCCCTGAGCTAACATCCATGCCCATCTTCCTCTACTTTATATGTGGGACGCCTGCCACAGCATGGCTTGATGAGCAGTGCCATGGTCTGCACCTGGGATCCAAACTGGCGAACCCGGGGCCACCAAAGTAGAACGTGTGCACTTAACCACTGTGCCACCGGACCGGTCCCTAAATATATATTTAAGATATTAAGTAAATACTAGTACATATGACATCTGGGTATGGCAAAACTTTTATAAATGGTCTTCAAATAGCTGAAGTTTGGAAAGAACGCACTTTTGTAGCAATATAGTATAGATTCTAAAATACAGCAATACGGAACAGATCTGTGAACAAGTTATATCTTTCAATATTCTGGTTCTTCCATCTGCTGTTTCTTCAACATAGAACAGTGGAAATTTCTCCCTCCTTCTCCATTTATCTTACTAATGTCCCCTGTCCTTCCAGAAGCAGTGTGCTCACTTAGTTGACAAGTACATATTAAGGTCAAATCATGTGCCAGGCACTGGACAGGGGGCTGAGGCCTGCTTCAGGTGAACCAGTCCTTTGAGAAGCCTCCCTGGCTCTGCAGCCTGAGTGAGACCCCTTCTCTGTGCTCACGGGGCCAATATCCATCGCGGATGACACAACATTTTTCTTTAATTTAAATGTCATTTTCCCCCTACTATACTATGAGTTTTCTTATCCAAATAAATTAGAGAAAATTGAGTTAAATAGGAAAAGATATAACTTAAGGTCAGACTTTAGGAGAGCCGCAAACGCAATAAGTGAAGAAAAAGGCCTGTGGACTCTCTGGAGCAGCAGGAGGGCCCGGGGCTGGGAGTCAGATAGATGGATTCAAAGGAACCTCTTCTCCTTACTGTTAGTGGAGTGGTTCTGGACAAACTTCTTAACTTTGTCTCACATGGAAATGAGAGTGTGTTAGTTATCTATAGCTGCATAACAAATTATACTAAAATTTGGCAGCTGAAAACAACATGTCTTATGTGTCAGTTTCTGTGGGTCAGGGATCCAGGGGCTCCTTGGCTGGGTGATTCTGGCTCAAGGTCTCTCCTGAGGCTGCAATCAAGTTGTTGGCAGGGGCTATAGTCATCTCAAGGTTCAACTGGGGGTAGGTCTGCTTCCAACCTGACGCATGACACTATTGGCAGGTCTCCAAAAATCCTCTTCCAAGCTTATCCCCATGGCCTCTGCAGAAGGCGGCCTCACGAAATGACAGCACCCTTACCCTAGAGGCAGTGAGCCAAGAGAGAGTGAGGAAGAACAGCCAAGACAAAAGCCACAGTCCTTTTATAACGTAATACCAAAAGTGGCATCCCATCACTTTTGCCATATTCTGTTCATTAGAAACAAGAAAATGAGCTTAGCCCTTGCTCAAGCCAAGGGGATTATACAGGGCTGCAGATATAAGGAGACACGGATCATTGGGCACTGTCTTAGAGTCTACTTATAACATGAGATGAAAAGAAATTCTTAAAAAATTCTAAAAAGTTCTTAAATCCTTAACATCACAAAACTATGATGACAATTAAATGAGATAGTGTATCTAAAATCTTTAGCACAGTGTTGAGAAGCTATTTAGCAAATTTCCTTTCCTTTCATCCTGACTCAAGATGCATAGCTAGAAGGGGCCTTGCTCTGTAGAGTCATAAAAGTGAATTTGTGCAATCACAGGACTTTTAGAAAATGTATGAGATTTCCAGTATTGGAGGTGAGTTAATCACTTAGAAACATAATATTTTTTATGTTCAGAGTTGTGAAAGTTAAACCTCAATTCTCCTTATTTGAAGGAGAAAAATGTGTGCTGGCACTGGGCTGTTTTTCGCTAATGGTGAGATGTTTGGGCAGCGATACTTGTAGGCCTCAGGTCAAAAATGCAGTTTTAATATAGTACAGGCCCTGGTGGCACTTTGCTCTGAAGCATCCAGGTGCTGCCTGTATTATTAAGCACATGTCAGTCCATTAAAATGCATTTATGACTGAGAGAGGCTGGTAAAAGCTGCCATGTTACCCAGCTACAGAAGGAGAAAAAATTATCAGTTGTTTCAGATCTGTCTCTCAAAAAGTGAAACAAGTAAAATGAAGTTCTAAAAATGTGCTGACTGAGTTCCTGAAGTCTGCCTCAGAAAACTCTTGCTTGATTCTTTCCCCAAGATGAATTTCCTGAATTTTGGAAAGTGTGACTTCTTCCATTTTTCTTTGACTGGATCAAAGCTCTGTATCTTCTGGCATTTTTCTACCTGGGGGAAAAAAAAGACAGGAAAATAAACAAAAAGGAAATAAACAAAAACAGTTTTCTCCTCCTTTACATTTCTGAGGAAGCTTGTTTTCAAAGTACTTGAGATCATATTGGCTCTATAAGAAATGAAAATGTCATATGAGAAACTTGAAAGTAACGACCCTTGTCCCAATAATTTTCAGGGCCAGTGGGGCTACCCTTGTTACATGGTACATCACAGAAAACAGAAAATAGCACCACATTTTATTAATGGGATGGTGAATCCAGATATTTAAAGATTTGAGACTAGTTTATGTGTTCTCATGTCCTAGATCTGAAAGAGAAGCTAACTCTGTGGAAAGGGAGGCACATAGACGCCTAGCACATTCACTCCAGTTTTCGGAGATTCGTATAGTGTGCATAGCTTTTGGGGGGTGTTATTTTGAGCTTTTGGCATTGCGATCAGGGAGAGAACTGAAAACTAAATACATCCTCAAAATAGAAGGCATCTGAATTCACTCATTATAGGATGAATCTTCAGGAAGATGAAGGACAACAGTGTAATCCCTTCCTTGTTTTTTTCTTTATTTTCTATTTTTTCCAACTCCGTTCTTGAAAGCCTTATACATGTGGATATGAGGAAAAGTTGAGGGCATCATTTCACTGTAAGTGACGTTAGAGAAGAATCAACATCATTTCATGTCTTTTTCAGGTCAGGCCTTGTGCTAGGACCTTGTTGTAAAATGCTGCTGGAAAAAACTCATGAAACTTGTGAAATGGTTATTATTATAGCAACTGCATAAGAGGAAAGTGAGAATCAGAAATTAAGTTAAAGTGACCAAGATGGTCAACCACCTCAGGCCTTTCCTTGAGATTCCCAAGTTCACGCTCTTCACACTGGATATTGCTGCCACCCACATTCATTGTTTTATACTGTCAGTTGTTTAAATAATTCAAATGTAAAGAATCTCTGCTTTCGACGCAAGATCTGCAGACAGATGTACAAGAGGCTATTAAGGAAAATAGGCTATTTGGGATCTAAAGTTGGGTCTTTTCTAAACGTTTTGCTTGGTGGCCCTATTACTGACAGATTCTTGAGTGAGGTGGGATTGACATAGGTGGTGAGTCACTGTCCATATAGACTTCTGGTCCACTTTAGCTAAGATTGCCTATATATTATAAAGTAAAACACGCATAGCTATAGGTCAACACACACACACCAACATTCACTGAATATATGTGACATACTCTTTCCAGACCTTGTTTAATGCTCTGTGCCGATTATCATCTAAGCACTAAAGGTACTAAGTGACGTGAGGTACTAGCAAGACTCTATCTGCTTTCAAAGACTTTGCCATGCGTTGTACAGGTTTCCCATTCTAATCACCCCTGTGCCCCAGACCCCAGCTGGGAATCTAGAGGCTGAACGGGAACAGAGAGAACACCTTCAAGGGGTCCTGCTGCACAGTGAGCCTTGACATTTCCTCTTCAGGAATCAGAGCAGTCATTTAGGAAATCCTAATCTCAAATAAATGAACAGACATCTAGATTGTCTACCTTATGTATCTCAAGCTCTCAATTCTCCCCCACTTCTCATGAGATCCCATGTGTCATAGGGACCACTCTATCTCTCAAGGCCACACTTGTTTGTTGAGCAATGGAAACCATGTTCTATTTTTTAATGAAGAAAATGGCTGTCGTCTTAAAGACTCTTACAGAGAAGCTTGGAGTGGAGACTGGTATTGTCCAAACCGATCTGAATTATTACTAAGAATACAGGAAATTGCATAAACGTAAAGGAGACCATCTGGTTTGTTTCTCTGGAGAATTAGGGCAGAGTGTTCTGGATTTTATGTGAAACATTAAATAAACTGAAGAAAAAGCTGGCACCACTATAATTATTTTGAAAGTGAGCTGACATTTCAATGTTATTTTTATTTTTTTGATGGGAGAATGCTAGGAATAAGAATAAGAAGAAAGAAGTCTGGGGGCTTCTGTCACTAAAATTTGAAGTCTTTTTTCCTACTGTACCGCTTCTCAAAATGTCAACTCCCACTCAGGAACGAGTCTGGGCAATGAGCCTAAACTCAGGCTATAGTGTTCAGGGCTCCAGTCTAGACGTGTTCTGCATAGATGCAGGATGTGGGTATGTCTTATTCTACTAGATCTCATTGTCCTCTTTTGCTTAAGGAAAGACTTGGTCTAGAATTACTGAAGTCCCTTCTAGCCCTTTACATGAGTACTTGAAGGAAAATAGCAGGTCAAATCTCTCCCCTATTATGTTCAAGGAAATTGTCAACCTCATAGTCTTCTTTAGAAAATGGGGTAAGTGGCCTTGATTGGGTGTATGCAAAGCCAAGAGCCCTGCCAGAAGTTATGTATCTCAAATCCCAAAATTGTGGTGCATTTTGTGGAGTAAAAGAGGTGAACTTGGCCTCTTTCATACAATAATTTTTGTGAATGGAATGCTTGTATGTCCCAGCAAGGTCATGGATATGACTCTCAGTGACCTGTATAGAGATAGGAGCTAAAGACCCATGTCTGAGAAGTTGTTTTTTTGGTAACTGTCTTTAAATCATGCCAGAATACTTTGTGTGATATGTGTGTGTGTGTTGCTAAGGGGGTTATCAGAATATTTAGGGTCTTCAAACCACATTAATAAAGGAACAGTTGTAGGTACTGAAGCTATTTCATGTGGAGAGAAAACAAGACAGAGACATGATAAGGGTCTTCAGATGCCCGAGAGGCTGTCTCACAGATGAGGGTTTTTGTGTGTTTATGTCACTGCAGAAAGTAGAACAAGCACCAGTAAGGTCAAAGGGCAGAGAGACTACTTTTGGTTTTTCACTAAAGAATATCCAGAGCTTTTCAGCTGCACAGGATACTGCTTTGATATCACTAGAGGCATCAAATTCTGTGGCATTTTCCGGATTAAGGAATGAACTTCAGCAAGAGTAAATGGAATCCAGAAGATAGAGGAGGAAGTCTTCAAATTGAGAGATCTCAACCTGGAATCTGGGCACAGCTAAATGATTATAAGCTGGAAAGACAGAAGGTGAAAGCCAATGACCAGGCACAAAATGGTATTCCTGGGCAAAAGGAAACATGACTAGCAAAGATCTAGAAATTAACAAGATGCCATGGAAAAGTTTTCAATGGAGGCAAATGGCTTGTTAAAGAGCCGATCTTAGCTCATCTCATTGAATTCCTAGGTGCCAGTGATAGTGTTCATCATATTTGCTCTACCACCTTATAATTTTTTAGTATTTGTATAGCTCCTTCAAAAGTAAAAGTTAGAGAAGAATGTTTATTCACCAATTAAGCAATTCATTCTAATCAGTCATTAATTTTCTATACTTAGTAGACTTCTGTGACTAACTTGTTCTTTCTCTAGCCAAAGATACAATGAAATCCTAGCAACATAAACTTTGATCAGCAGCCATAATGGATGTTTAACTGACGATTATTTAACATTGACTATGTTTAAATTAAACGTCATCCTAGAGCTGTGGTAAACACCCTCCTACTTATCTTTTAGAATTTACTTCAACTTATATTTTCTCGAAAAACCTTCCCAAAGTAGGCCAGATGCCCCTTATCCAGTCTTCTAGTTCTTCTCCTTTGTAGCGTTGGCCCTAAGGATGTGTATATATGTATGTATGTATTAGTTTGCTAGGACTGCCATCACAAAATACCACAGATTAGGTGACTTAAGAGAAATTTGCTTTCTGGTAGTTCTTGAGGCTAGAAGTTCAAGATCAAGATGCCAGCAAGGTTGATTTCTTCTGAGGGCCTTTCTCTTGGTTTACAGATGCCCACTTTCTCCCTATGTCTTCATATGGTCTTCCCTCTGTGTCCATCTGTGTCCTAATAACCTCCTCTGGTAAGGACGCCAGTCATATTGGATATGGGCCCACTCATTGACCTCATTTTACCTTAATTACTTATTTAAAGGCCCTATCTCCAAATACAGATACTTTCTCAGGTACTGGGCATTAGGACTTCAGCATATGAATTTTGAGGGGAGCAAAATTCAGCCTATGACAATGTATAGTAATCACATGTCTATATAATTGTTTGTTCAATGCTTTTCTCATCACTAGAATGTAAGAGTCCATGGGAATAAGAACACTGTCTGCCTTGCTCATCACTATTTGCCCAAGACCTAGTATAATACCTTGTTTATAACAGGTCCTCATAGCTGTTTGCTGCATGTATGAGCAACTGTCTGATTGAATGAACTAGTAGAATTGATGTCCAAAACATTTCTGAAGGATATAGTTTTAACAGTGAAAGAAGAGTTATATTTATTTTTAACATTCATCCAACAATTATATGTTGCAGAATGTGTCAAACCCAGGAATAAGTTATACTTAGGGGAAGTACTAATTAGATAAAGGCTCCCGGAGGTGGGGAGATGGCTGGAAGAGCTGCATCATGCAGGATAAAAGTGTGCACCCTGATTAATACTTGTGGCAAGATGGTTTTAGGCTACAGCCCTGCAATTAACAGACCCACTCCCCCAATATTGCCCTTTTTCATACAAGTCATTTGTATCTAGCCACTATCTGCACTTCAAATAAACATGATGACTTCATGAACTTCATCCTCTGCTTCAAGTAAGTTGTCATTAATGCCTCTGTGTTTTAGCTAAGATGGTGTTAACAAGAAAAATCCCATTAGCGAGGGCAAATAAATAGATAGCAATGGGGCCATGACTGTCACAACAAGCTGTCTGGCTGAGCACAGAGTTCGAGTTTCAGAAGACAGAAATGTGATAAGGAATTCCATTTTATGGGAAACTGAGAAATGCAATTGCCTCGGCTTCAAGATGTCAAGCAAAAGTTGGGAATGGTTACCAAAACAGTGATCTTTTGGGCATCTGCAGCTTTTTCAGGTCTGAGTTAATGATGAAGGAAGCATTTACTCTTTCTTCTTCACTGCTCACTCAAAAGAGGAACTGAGGGAGCTAGATTTTTATTATTACAGCAGAATAATCTAATAGTCAAACTTGCTATCACTTCCTTTGCCCTTTCCTATTTCTACTTTAATAATTCTGTTATATAATCACCTTGCCTACATTTAATTCAGGAAGCGTTTGATGTGTCTTCTCTGTTGGGACTACACTCAAACCGGAGACTGGAGGCGTCGCCCTCCAGGAGCTCATAGGCACTCTTGGAAGGGATGATATTGAGGCCTTTATAGTGCAATAGGGCACATACTTAGGATACTAGGGGAGCACAGAGGAAAGGTACCAGGATGGGTGAGAAAAGGAAGACTTCCTAGGGGCAGGGCAACACAGCTTGGTTCTGAAGAATGAATAGAACTTTGCCAAACAAAGATGGAAGGAGAGGATAATACAATCAGAGAAGAGAAAAAGGAGGAGATCTAGAAGTGGTGGCTTTGGTGGCTCACAGGTGGCTTAGGATGCCTAAGTCGCAGAGGACAAAGGAGGACAGACGAAAGATGAGGCAACATTTTGCTCAAAGACATCAGAGTTTGGGCTGTATTCTGAAGGTGATAGAGAAACCTCTGTCTGGAGTTGAGCTTAATTTTTATCATGTAGATGCTTGAGCTGAACATTCAAGTCTATGCTATGGAAATAATACCTTCACCATCAACCACAAACATGTTGTATTTCCTATATGACTCTAGTGGATGACAAGCCCAGATGTTTTCCTCTCATATGCTGACCAAGAGTTTTAAGGATCCAGGTTACCTTGACGTATGAGCCAGGCTTTAACAACAAGGAAAGTTTTAACCTGTGATTTACGGCCCAAGTGCCAAAGAGGGCTCTGCTGCTGACACTTGGCAGTGGAGATACAGCTAGACTGATGCTCAATCAGTCAATAAGCACTTGGAGAGGGCAGGATGTTTCCCTGTTGATGCTGAGGGGGATACCAAAACATGATTCAGACCCTGACCCCCAAGAACTTGTAATCTCATTGGGGAGATAAGACTTACAAAGATGAATCGTTAATTAATAGTACAAGGCAGTAAATAATAGAAGTAAATTAATAGATCAGACAGTGGATGTTATAAGAATTCAGAAGGAGAAATTGCTATGTGTGGTCTGGTCAAGGAAAGCCTGCTTCATTCATTTCCTGGTTTATTAACCTGTTCATTCAATCATTCAGCACTTTTTATATGCCTTGTACTATGCCAGGTAACTGCGATAGAAAGTCAAAAAAATGTATGCTTCCTGTCCCTCCAGTTTAGGAGAGGAAGGGCTAGGACAAGAACGGGGCATGAGAGGAGAGGGAGATGAATTCGGATAGTGGGAGAAGTAGGAGGGAAACATGCAGGTGGAGTAGAGGCTGGCAGTGGAAGCACCAATTAGTTAAGTGCATTCACTTGAAGAATAATGAATACACTAGCCTAACTGGAGTAGGAATTAGTGAAGGAATACTGGGGCATAGGATTGAGACTACAGTTGGAGACTTGATTGCAGAAGACATAGATTGTCAAGAAAAGCAGTTTGAGTTTCATTTTCTGGGCTCCACGACCCACTGGAAGGATCTTTGTTGTGAGGTCAATAATAACTTTGTTCTTTAGATACTTCAATCTTGCAAGGTGTCCTGTCCCAGAAAGAGGTCCAAAGCTAGAAAAAAGAGGGAAGCCATCACAAAAATTCCCAGTTGCAATGATAAAGGATAGAATAAAAGTTGGAGACAGAATTTGAAGAATTCTGTAGGTAAGGAAGGGTTAATAGAATTTGATAATTGATGGATAAGCAGTATCCAAGAAAAACAGAACTCAGGATCTAAATTGTAGCTTAATGGTACTAATAATTATAATATGCTCTTTTACAATATGATTGACATTTTAAGACTGTTTTATTCAATTATTTATATATTCCCCACTTTGTTCTCTCAAAAATTGAAACTACCTTTGAACTATTAAGTAAAAGTAGGTATGACAGGATATGGAAAAATTGGTGAATTGGGTTTTCCAGGGAAGATAGAGCATAGGAACTTCCAAAGTCAAGCCAGGCAATTCTGTCTCTATTTTACAGATGAGAAAGCATGTTTAGAAAGATTAAGAAATCTGTCTAAATTGCTAGAAATTATAAGTGGCAGGGCCTTGAGAAGGGGTAATGGGCAAATAAAGGCATCAAGGAAATCTGTAAGTTATTTCCAGGGTTGGGAATAGAGTATTCAGGGACTCTGCTCAGGCCTGGGCTGTAGCTCTGTGCATACTCGTGTGGCTGTAATGGCTGATGCTTAGAGGTCCTGGGACAGCCACTCGGTTTCACAGGTTCTGTCTTCAAACTATAAAGAGAAACACTGAAGTAAGATGAAATCTGAAATGCAAAAATCTGTTAGGAATTTGATTGAGAATGAGGAGCGGAGAGAGAGAGACAGAGTAAGAGAGAGAGAGAGAGAGAGAAAACGCCAAGGCTCTGCAACCGCAAAATTGTTCTTTAATCCAGTGTTTCTCAACCAAGAGAGATTCCCCACTCCCGCCCATCCCAGCCTCCCATCCCCTCACTCCCCTCCCAGGGGACTTTGGACAATGTCTGGAAACATTTTTGGTGCTGGGAATGGGGAGATGATATTGGCATATAGTGATTTGGGGGTGACTAAATATCCCACACAAGAGGCACACTAAAGACACCCTACCCCCAACAAATAATTATCTGGTCCAAAATATCCATTGCCAGAGTTGTGAAACTCTGCTTTACAGGAAAAATTTACTCCTATAAAAAAAGTTTAAGCCTTCAGAATATTACTTAACCACCTTGAGTCTCAGTCCCATAAAATGTGAACTGTAAGCTTCTGTGAAGTTCTCCGTTACCAAAAGTACAAAAAAGACATGTTAGATGTCCCGTGATATTATTTATCTACAAAAATAAAATCAAAGTAGTTACAATTATCTAGAATTCCAGGGTTAGGCCTAATTAGGCATTCTAAGAAACAAAAGTTGAATTGCACTTTAATTCTTCTTAGAAGCTATAAGATCCACCAAAGGACAGAACCAAAGTTTGAACTCAGTACTGTCACAAAAGAAGTTGCCTTGTGAAAATATAAACTGGTGCAGCCACTTTGGGAACACTCTAACCGACCTTCAAAATGTTAAAGATGGAGTTACCATATGACCCAGAAATTCCACAACGAGGTATACAACTGAGGGAGTTGAAACCTAGGTCCACACAGAAACTTGCACACAAATGCTCGTAGCAACGCCATTCATAACTCTCCAAAGTGGAAACAAGCCAAACGTCCATCAGCTGGTGAGTGGATAACAAAATGTGATATATCTACACAATGGAATATCATTCAGCTATAAAAAAATACTGGTACGATTTACAACGTAGGATGAACCTTGAAAACGTTGTGCTAAGCAAAATAAACCAGTCTCAAAAGGGAACATCGTGTACGATTTCATTTATGTGAAGTGTCCGGAATAGGCAAATTCATAGGAACAGAAAGTAGATTACCGGTTGACTAGGGCTGGAGGTGGGGATGAGGAAATCGAGAGATGATAGCTACGTGTTACAGTATTTATTTTTGGAGTTATGAAATATTTTAAAATTAATTCTGGTGATGGTTGCCTAACTCTCTGAATGTAGTAAAAATATTGAATCATACCTTTTAAATAGATGAATTGCATGGTATGTGAATTTTGTCTCAATAAAGCTGTTCCAAAAATGTAAATAAATAAAAGCAAAGTGGAATTCAATAGCAGAAAATAGAACTTTGCAGAGGTGATTGGCCATCAAAGCAATTCCTGGAGCTGGGCAGGTGTGGTTTGGAGTGGAGAGCGGGGCAGCTCGGCCCTGGAGCCTGACACCTCTCTTTGAATTCTGGCTCCACCTGGGAGTGGCCAGATGACCCTAGGCAGCCTCTCTGACTTTCTGTTTTAGCATCTATAACATGAAGACAGTAAAACTTGGCCTCCAGGAGTATTATGAGAATTAGGAATTATATATTTAAAGTGCCTGGCACTTTGTAGATATTCAGTTCCGGGTGCGTGTATTACTAGCTACTTTTACAGTTAGGCTGTGTTTCAAAAGTTCATTTGAAAGGATGGAAACTGTCTTTTTTTTTTTTTTTTTCTAATGGAGAAAAGCTTTTAAGTCTTGGTTTGGTTCCTGAGCAAGCACAGAGCAGCGTATGTAACCCTCTCTGTAAGGGACCTTTTATATTAATGCCTTAGGCTGATTTCTGGGACCTGGGACCAGCTGCTTCAGACAATGAGGGCAAGAAGTGGGAAAGAATGAAAACTTTTCTTACCCTTTGTCTCAGTTTAAACTGTTAGTTTTAAAAAATAATTATAAAAGTTGGACACTTTCTTTTTGAAACTATGAAAATTCTAGTACTCTGTATAAGAAAAAACAAAAATATGATTCTGTTATTCGATGTCATTCTAGTATTCTCTCTTTGTAGTAATTTTAACAAAATGGGAACCATGCTACATATACTGTTTAGCCAGAGTTTTTTACTTTAGGATATCACTGTCATTCTTGAACATTATGATTTTTAATGATTCCATTATATTCCATATTATTAAATATATCATATTTGATTTAGCTAACCTATTATTATTGAAAATATTGGTAGTTGTGAATTTTTGCTATTATAAATAATAGTGTTATGAACTCTCTTCACTATAAATCTTGGGTGCAACTCTGTTACTATTTTAGAATTAATTCTTCAGAATAAAATTCATGGGAAATGAAGTATGACATCTTTAGGGGTTTTTTTTTTTTATTGAGTTAATGATAGGTTACAATCTTGTGAAATTTCAGTTGTACATTATTGTTTGTCAGTCGTGTTGTAGGTGCACCACTTCACCCTTTGTGCCCACACCCTACCCCACCTTTCCCCTGACAGCCACCAATCCTTTCTCTTTGTCTACATTTTTAAATTCCTCATATGAGTGGAGTCATACAGAGATTGTCCTTCTCTAACTGGCTTATTTCACTTAACATAATTCCCTCAAGATCCATGCATGTTGTTGTAAATGGGATGATTTTGTTCTGTTTTACAGCTGAGTAGTATTCCATTGTGTATATATACCACATCTTCTTTATCCGTTCATCTGTTGCTGGGCACTTAGATTGCTTCCACGTCTTGGCTATTGTAAATAATGATGCAATAAACATTGGGGTGCATAGGACTTTTGGAATTGCTGACTTCAAGCTCTTTGGGTAGATACCCAGTAGTGGGATAGCTGGGTCGTATGGTAGTTCTATTTTTAATTTTTTGAGGAATCTCCATACTGTTTTCCATAGTGGCTGCACCAGTTTGCATTCCCACCAGCAGTTGGTGAGGGTTCCTTTTTCTCCACGACCTCTCCAACATTTGTTACTATTACTTCTAGATATTTTTGTCATTCTAATGGGTGTAAGGTGATATCTTAGTGTAGTTCTGATTTGCATTTCCCTGATGATCAGCGATGATGAACATCTTTTCATGTGCCTATTGGCGATCTGTATATCTTCTTTGGAGAAATGACTGTTCATGTCTCCAGCCCATTTTTTGATCGGGTTATTTGATTTTTTGTTGTTGAGTTGTGTGAGTTCTTTATATATTATAGATATTAAGCCTTTGTCAGATCTATGACTTTCAAATATTTTTTCCCAGTTAGTGGGTTGTTTTTTTGTTTCAATCCTGTTTTCATTTGCCTTGAAGAAGCTCTTTAGTCTGATGAAGTCCCGTTTGTTTATTCTTTCTACTGTTTCCCTTCGCTGAGAAGACATGGTGTCGGAAAAGATCTTTTTAATACTGATGTCAAAGAGTGTACTGCCTACGTTTCCTTCTCGAAGCCTTATAGTTTCAGGTCTCACCTTTAGGTCTTTGATCCATTTTGAGTTTATTTTGGTGAATGATGAGAAAGAATGGTCAATTTTCATTTTTTTCAGTTTTCCCAGCACCATTTGTTGAAAAGACTTTCTTTTCTCCCTTGTATGCCCTCAGCTCCTTTGTCGAAGATAGGCTGTCCATAGATGTGTGGTTTTATTTCTGGGCTTTCAATTCTGTTCCATTGATCTGTGCACCTGTTTTTGTGCCAGTACCATGCTGTTTTGATTACTGTCACTTTGTAGTATGTTTTGAAGTCAGGGATTGTGATGCCTCCCCTTTGTTCTTTTATCTCAGGATTGCTTTAGCAATTCAGGGTTTTGTTGCCCCATATGAATTTTAGGATTCTTTGTTCTAATTCTGTAAACAGTGTCATTGGGATTCTGATTGGGATAGCATCAAATCTGTAGATTGATTTAGGTAGAATGGACATTTTAACTATGTTTATTCTTCTGATTCATGTACATGGAATGTCTTTCCATCTCCTTATGTCGTCATCCAATTCTCCCAGAAAGGCCTTGTAATTTTCATTGCATAGGTCTTTCACTTCTTTAGTTAAATTCACCCCGAGGTATTTTATTCTTTTCATAGTGATTGTGAATGGTATTGTGTTCTTGAGTTCTTTTTCTGTTAGTTCATTATTAGAATATGGAAATGCTACTGATTTATGCAAATTGATTTTATACCCTGCAACTTTGCTGTAGTTGTTGATTACTTCTAAGAGTTTTCCAGTGGATTCTTTGGGGTTTTCTATATATAAGATCATGTCGTCTGCAAACAGTGAGAGTGTCACTTCTTCCCTCCCTATTTGGATTCCTTTTATTCCTTTTTATTGCCTCATTGCTCTGGCTAGAACCTCCAGTACTATGTTAAATAAGAGTGGTGATAGAGGGCATCCTTGTCTCATTCCTGATTTCGGGGGGATGGAACTCAATTTTTGCCCATTGAGTATGATGTTGGCTGTGGGTTTGTCATATATGGCCTTTATTATGTTGAGGTTGTTCCCTTCTATGCTCATTTTGTTCAGAGTTTTTATCATAAATGGCTGTTGGATCTTGTCAAATCCTTTCTCTGCATCTATTGAGATGATCACGTGGTTTTTATTCCTCAGTTTGTGGATGTGGTGTATCACATTGATTGATTTGTGGATGTTGAAACATCCCTGTGTCCCTGGTATGAATCCCACTTGATCATGATGTATGATCCTTTTGATGAATTGCCGAATATTGGTTGCCAAAATTTTGTTTAGAATTTTTGCATCTATGTTCATCAGCAATATTGGCCTATAGTTCTCTTTTTTTGTAGTGTCCTTGTCAGGCTTTGGTGTCAGCGTGATGTTGGCCTCGTAGAATGTGTTAGGAAGTGTTCCATCCTCCCTAATTTTTTGGAATAGCTTGAAAAGGATAGGTATTAAATCCTCTCTGAAAGTTTGGTAGAATTCCCCAGGAAAGCCATCTGGTCCTGGGGTTTTATTCTTTGGGATGTTTTTGATTGCTGTTTCAATCTCTTTCCTTGTGAGTGGTCTGTTCAAATTGTCTGCTTCTTCTTGAGTGAGCTTTGGGAGATTGTAGGAGTCCAAGAATTTATCCGTTTCCTCTAGGTTATCCATTTTGTTGGCATATAATTTTTCGTAGTATTCTCTTATAATCTATTGTACTTCTGTGGAGTCTGTTGTTATTTCTCCTCTTTCATTTCTGATTTTGTTTATTTGAGCTTTCTCCCTTTTTTTCTTTGTAAGTCTGGCTAGGGGTTTGTCAATTTTATTTATCTTCTCAAAGAACCATCTCTTTGTTTCATTGATCCTTTCTACCGCCTTTTTTGTTTCAATAGCATTTATTTCTGCTCTGATTTTTATTATTTCTCTCCTTCTGCTGACTTTGGGCTTTGTTTGTTCTTCTTTCTCTAATTCGCTTAGGCGTAGTTTAAGATTGTTTATTTGGGATTTTTCTTGTTTGTTAAGACGTGTCTGTATTGCGATGAATTTTCCTCTTAATACAGCTTTTGCTGTATCCCATATGAGTTGGTATGGCATGTTATCATTTTCCTTTGTCTCCAGGTATTTTCTGATTTCTTCTTTGATTTCTTCTTTAATTTCTTATTTAATTTCTTCAATGATCCATTGCTTGTTCAGTAGCGTATTGTTTAGTCTCCACATTCTTGTGCCTTTCTCAGCTCTTTTCTTGTAATTAATTTCTAGCCTTATAGCATTATGATCGGAGAAGATGCTTGTTATAATTTCAATTTTTTTTAAATTTGTAGAGGTTTGCCTTGTTTCCCAACATATGGTCTATCCTTGAGAATGTTCCATGTGCACTTGAGAAGAATGTGTATTCTGTTGTTTTTGGATGAAGTGTTCTATATATGTCTATTAAGTCCAATTGTTTTAGTTTTTCATTTAGCTCCACTATTTCCTTGTTGATTTTCTGTCTGGATGATCTGTCCCTTGATGTGAGTGGGGTGTTGAGGTCTCCTACTATTATTGTGTTGTTTTTAACATCTTCCTTTAGGACTGTTAATAGTTTCTTTATGAACTTTGGTGCACCTGTGTTGGGTGCATAGATATTTATAAGCGTTATTTCTTCTTGATGAAGTGGCCCTTTGATCATTGTATATTGTCCCTGTGTGTCTCTCTTTACCTGCCTTATTTTGAAATCTGTTTTGTGTGATATAAGTATTGCAACACCTGCTTTCTTTTGTTTGCTATTAGCTTGAAGTATTGTCTCCCACCCCTTCACTCTGAGCCTGTGTTTGTCCTTGGGGCTGAGGTGTGTTTCCTGGAGGCAACAAATTGTTGTATCTTGTTCTTTAATCCATTTCGCCACTCTGTGTCTTTTTTATTGGAGAGTTCAATCCGTTTACATTGACGGTGATTATTGATGCATGTGGGCTTAATGCTGTCATTGTGTTGCTCGTTATCTCGTTTTCCTGTGTTACCTTTGTTTCTCAGCCTGTGTGTTTTAGCCTACCTATTGACTTCTGCAATTTCTTATGCTGGATTTCTTAGATTTTTCCTTATTTATGTTTTGTGGCTCTGTGCTGTTTTTCAGTTTAGTGACTACCCTGAAGTTTGTATTTAGAATCTCGTGTATAACATAGTTTATTCTCTGGTGGTCTCTTACTTACTTGGCCTAGGCTGATTGAGTCCCTTTGCTCTTCCCCTCCTAAATTATTATTTTCATCTCTTATTCCAACTCGTGTTATGAGTTTGCAGTTAGAGTGATAATATCATCTTTGCTTTGGTGGTTTCCTTCCCTCTATCCTAATGCTACTGTTGAATATTTGCTATCCTATTCTGGTTCTATCTATCTGTCTCCCTACTCTGTGGTTTGTGACCCCTTTCTCCATTTTGTTCTTTTTTCAGATATGAGAGCCTTCATGAGGATTTCTTGTAGTGGAGGACTTTTGGTTATAAATACCCTTCACTTTTGTTTGTCTGGAAAAGATTTAATTTCTCCTTCATATCTCAAGGAGATTTTTGCTGGATAGAGTGTTCTTGGCTGAAGATTTTTATCTTTTAAAATTTTGAATATGTCACTCCATTTTCTCCTAGCTTGTAAGGTTTCTGGAGAGAAATCCACTGAAAGTCTGATAGGAGTTCTTTTGTAGGTTATTTTCTTCTGTCTTGCTGCCCTGAGTATTCTTTCTTTGTCTTTCATTTTTGTCATTTTTACTACTATATGCCTTGCAGTAGGTCTTTTTACACTGACAAATCTAGGAGATCTGAAAACTTCCTCCACACACATTTCTCCCTCAATCCCTAGATTTTGGAAGTTCTTTTCTATAATTTCATTAAGCACACTTTCTGCTCCATTTTCCTTTTTCACGTGCTCAGGAATTCTGATGATTCTTAAATTCGTTCTCCTCATTGAATACACTATTTCCCTGATATTTTCTTCATTCGTTTTAATCCTTAGTTCTCTTTCTTCCTCTGTCTGGAGCCATTCAGCCTGTCTATCTTCGATTATGCTAATTTTCTCCTCTATGGTGTCTACACGGGCATTCAAGGAATCCATATTCTGTTTTATCTGGTCCATTTTATTTTTCATAAATATTTCTGATTGATTCTTCTTTATAGTTTCAATCTCTTTTGTGAAGTAACTCCAGAACTCGTTGACTTGTTTCTCTATCTTTCCCTCTACCTCAGTGAGTTTTTTGATGATGGCTACTCTGAACTCATTTTCACTTAGTTTAGCTATTTCCAAGTCCTCAGGACTTAATTCTGTGCTTTTATTGTTTTCCTTCTGGTCTGGGGCTTTTATAAATTGCTTAATGGTAGAGGAGAGGTTTTTGCGCATGACTGTAGTATTCGGTTGCAGTTACAGCCTGTCGCCACTAGATGGGGGTCGAAAGCCATGTGTTCTGAGCCCTCCACCTTCAGGCAAGATGGTGACACCCAGTGCGGGTTGGAAGAGGAGGAGTACTTTCTCTAGTGTGCCAATCTGGATTCCGGTCAGCTCTCATTCTCTGGTCTCCTGGGGCCCTGGCTTGATGGTGTCCCTGCACATGGAAGCTTTCCCAGGTCAGCAGGTTTCCACTGCACCAGCAGCAGGAGTCCTGGATGATACCCCAGTCATGTGGCCCCTCCCCTGCTCCTTCCCTCACCTGTGGCAGCAATCCCAGTCTCTAGGGGAGGGAGCAAAGTTCTCTCTTACCCCGTTCCAGCTCCTCAAAGGCCAGCTGCAGCCTCTCCATTCTCCGTCGTCTTGTTGTTGTAGTTTTCTGATGGTCTGGCATTAGTGTTATTGGTTGAAATTCTGTTTTTCCAATTCTTTGGTTGTAGTTTGGAGGGGAGAGAGTCCTGGGTCATCTCACCCCGCCATTTTTCTCCGCCTCCTTCCTCTGACATCTTTAGGGTTTTTGATGCTTATTGGTATATTGCCTTCCGGAAAGAGTGTACAAACTTATGCTGCCATCAGCAATGTATGAAATTACCTGCTTCCCTCTGTATCCACTAACATTGAGTATAATTGGCTTTTATTCCTTGCCAGTCTAGGAGATGGCAGATATTAATTGACATCACTTTAAAGTTCAGAAATTTTATGATTGTCAGCATCCAAAAATCTTTCCAGAACCCAAATCCCAACTTTTAAGCCTTGGCTTATAAGGCATATGAATGCCTAGCACCTCAAAGTGGCCCTAAATACCCTGTTTTTCTACCCTCCAGGTTTTTTCCTATCAAGATGTTCATGGCGTCAAAGGGATAGCTTTTAGTTCTTCCAAATGAAAACTGCTATGTTATCAGAGCTATTTATCTCAGGGAACTTTTGGGAGGAAAGCAACATGATAGAATTGATTTTCCCTAATTTGCGAATAACTAATAACACTTAAACTTATCCCTTTAAAAGAGTGTTTTTACAAAGTAAACCTTGAAGAACCTGTAGCAGTGTTATGTGAGGTCCATTAACAGAATGGTGTAGACAGGAGTGCTCAGGTAGAAAGCCAAGGTTTTTAGGAGAATGTGCCACTTTCCTTCCCTTGGAATCTATTCTCAGATCAGCTCCTCTAAGCTAGTTGTTTTTCCTCCCTTCTTTCCTTCCTCTCCTGAAACCTCTGATGGAGGTATCTCCACCCAGGTTGCGAAATTGAATCTCTAGGGATCTTTGAAACTTCCAAGGCCTGCAGCCACCCCTGGAAATATGCCTTAATTAACCTGGTCTGGGGCCCAGGGACCTGTCTTTTCAAAAGCTCCCAGGTGATCCCTTTGTGTGGTCAGTGTCAAGAACTGAAGTTCTAATAATTCTCCTCTACAGAGCTGAGATTTCACACAACCTCCCCCTGTGGGGACTAGGGGCCATGTAGGAAAAACCAGAAGAGATCAAATAAAAAGGAAAAGCTGACCAAAAAGGAAGAAAGAAAAGAAAAAGACAGCAAACAAAACTCAGTTAAGTGTTTATTTTAAAGATAGAAACATGGATAATGATGTGGGGAGGAGATGGTACCCTTATCAGGAAACACAAGCTGGTGCTCCAGCCTGGCCGCCTCATACTGAGCAGACCTTTTCTTTCTGGCCAGTTTCACTTTAAAATGACTAGATGATGCATCTCTATTCAGATGGGACCCTCCTTGTGGCCTCCATGTGTGCTTTCTTCCCTACTGGATCTCTGATGCAGAGGAGGGCACGGGGCCCTTAGGGGCTATTTACACTCTGTTGAACTAGCTTACTGACTCCCTTCCAGTCCACACAGTCTATAGCATATCTGCAAATGCAGTCTCATACTTTATGCAGGTGTATTTAATTTAGTAGGCAAATGAAAGTTAAAGGAGTGAAGACCCATATAGCTGGCTATGCCCCCCAAATGCCTCTGACAGAAGCCAAATATTTCACCAGGAAACACCTAACATAGCCTCTACTTCAGCAGCAGTAGGGGACCCAAACCCTGGACTCTGGGAGAAAGTAGGGCCGCCAGGCTGAGTAGCCTCTGGGTTCTCCTCTCTATCCTGAGCAGATGTTCAGGGCGGCAGCAAAGACTCACTGTGAGGGAGCTGGCGGATGCAGGAGGCTTCCTTACACCTGGGCTGTTCTGAGCAGTTGGAGCATGGCTGCCTCTGTGCAGTGCGGCTGCGCCCCCAGTGGGGTGCTGTGCTTCTCCCTGGGCTGCTTCTCCCTGGGCAGCTTCTGCACCCATCCAAGGGCTCAGGGGCAGAGCTCTTCAGGAGCTGTTCTGAGAAGTCCCGCAGACCTTGGCTCTGATTTTCAATGGTTTCTTCCCAGCTGCTTTCTTAGGGACTGCTCCAGTAGGCTCTACCAAGTCTGATTTCTTACCTTCAGAAAAAGCTCTTAATCCATCCCTTACCCTCCATTTTCACTGCTGCTACTGTCGATGAAAATAATCCATAACCAATCTATAAATGAAAATTTGAGTGAGTTTATTCTGAGCTGAAGTCTGAGGACCATGGCCTGGGGCTTTTCTTCCTGAAGGAAGAAAGGGCACCAAAGAAGTGAGGTATACAGAGTGGTTATATACCCCCATACAGGACGTTTCACATATGATTGAAATGTCCCTCCCACAATAGTCACAAGATTGCCCTGTCGGCACAGCGCTTGATGGACACAGCAGGTAGTGGGTCTGCTATCTCAGAGGGGGTAGCAGGAGGCAAGCCTATTGTCTCAAGCTGGGTGGTCACAGGTGAGAGCAGCAATCAGTTCCTAGCCTAAGGAAAGATGCGTAATCCTTAAGGGATGCCAACATTGGGAGAGGGAGGGAAGTTGCACCTTTATCTCAAGGGCCTTTGTTCTTGCCATAGGAAATATCTAAAGCAAATATAGAACGCACACTTCACAGCCTCTGTCAGGCCCTTTTGGAAAGATAAGTTCAGACCGAATCAGGTTTACATCAAATGGCTTCCTCATATTCTCCAATATATCCTATTGCTTGCCATTTTTATTTGTTACTACGTCGGCTAAGACCCTTGTCATTCTATCTTCTGGGGACTATGCAAGCAATAGGCTCTACCAATTCCGCTTCCAGCCTCACTGCTCTCAGCTACTATAGTCTGCTGCCAGGTTCTTTGAATATGCACCTCCAGCCAGGTCATTCCCATGCTAAAGACCCCTCATGGATTCCTATATTCCAAAGGGGTGATTTTCATTCCTGGCTGCTTGTTAAAATCACCAGGAAGCTTTTTTAAAATGCAGATGCCTGGAGCTTCCTCTCCAGAGATTCTGATAGAATTGACTTGGGTAAGATGCCGTCTGAATCATTTGTCAAAGGACATTGTTGAAATCCCTTCCTTAGTCTGCCATTTGAGGCCCTTGGGTGACTGATCCTCTTCCCACCTGCCTTCCTATTGTTCTGTCCTACTTCACATTCCAGACCTTTGCTTCTTCCGACAGGTTCTCTGTCTCTTGGAACTTTTTCTCCATAAGTGGCAAACTCTTGCTCATTTTCTGAATCTTCCCCAAACTGTCATTGCCTCTTCTGTGAAGCCCTTTAGGGATCTTCACATGGAGTTAGTTAAACCTTCTTTCTTCTCTGCTTGTGTATTACTGTTCACCTGGAATTGCAAGTGCTATTGCTCCTCTGTCTATCCCATTATACTGAAATGCTCAAAGGATAGTATTTTAATCTTCTTTGCATATGTTTCTTCCACTCAGCTATGGACTACCCCAGGATAAAGACCATGTGATGTTAATAGCCTTACTCCCAAACGCAGGGGACCATTTTGTAGTTGCTGTTCTGTCTATTTGTTTTAACTAGCATTGTTTTCTACATAGGATGTGGCATGAACTGTTCTACATACACTACTTTATTAACTGGTATAATTCTCACAATAGCTTACAAGTACCATCGTTGTCCCCGTTGTGCAGAGGAAGGAACTTAGGCAATGAGAGGAGGAACACAACTCAACACACAGCAGTCTATGAGTGAAGAAGTGTGTGGCTCTGTGCTCTCATCAAAGACAAATCTTTGTGACTGGACTGGTTAATGACATCCGCAAGCACTTTGTACCAACAGAGACTTAATAGATGATAAACTTTTTGAAGGAAATTGTTGAAACACTCATGACTAATTCCCAATCCAGCTTCCTCAATAGGGCAGGTCAGCAGCATAGTGTGCACCAAAGAAATCCGAGCAAAAGAACAAGAGAGGCATTAACTCCTCCTAAACACCCATTCTGCTCCCTGCTGCCCTCAGAGCTTTCCTGCCGGATCTTGTTTGACCCCGTGAGCAACGATACAGAGTAGGAATGATGATAGTCACAGATGATGAAAGCAGAGCACCATGAAGGTGGGTAACTCAGCCAGTATCACATAGTTAATTAAGGAAAAAGACTGGTATTGAGCTAGTATGTTACCTCTCTCTAACAGCAGCCTGCCTCTGCCTGGCACGTCACTGGAATCTAGCTTTCCTCATATACTTTTGCCTTTAAAAATAGTTTATTTTATTTATTTATTTTCTTATTTTCTCCAAAGCCCTCCAGTACATAGCTGCATATTTTAGTTGTAGGTCTCTCTAGTTTTTCATAAAATAGTTTATTTTTTACTAAAAAAGAAATATAAGCCATTTGTAGAAAAATCTGAGAAAACTAAAATTGCCTGCAACCTCACCACTCAGAGAGAAAATCACTGGGAACATTTTGAGATTTTTTCCCCCAACCTTTCATTCTGCATTTACATATCAGTAGGTCAATTAATATGCTAATTACCTTTGATTGTAGTATACATACAAATTTGTGTTTTGCCCTTTTGTTTTTAAACAAAACGTGTTAGAATTTGTTCAGCCACACCCAAAAAATAGAGGAAGAAAATTAAGCGGTGAAAAGAGGAAGAAAGATGATTCTTGTGAGGGAGCTAGGACTTTAGCTTAAGCAAAATGAAGAGGGGGGACCTCTGTGAGAATGCGCGTGAACCATAGCAGGTGAGGAAGAGGAGCTCCGCTCTCTCCAAACCTCCCCAAGTCAATCATCCCTCAGCTTAACTTTCCTGTTTCCTTTGCAGGCGGCAACTTGCATGATGGTTTGTGGCATTCAGTTAGCATCACCGCCAGAAGGAACCGCATCACTCTCACTCTGGATAACAAGGCAGCATTCCCAACTCAGGACACAAGCAGGGTGCAGATTTATTCTGGAAATAGCTACTACTTTGGAGGTAAATTCCCCAGCTTTTGAGATTGAAAATAAAGGAGGGAGGGAGAATGCAGTGGACAATTATTTCACTGTGACATTCCTTCTTTGTCAATTAGACCGTTCTCCCAACACACACACATACACACACACTCACACACACACACACATACACAGGCACCCACTCCCAAGCCAAAAATAATGACAAGCAAACTCTCTCACAGCTGTGCAAATATAAATTATCTGGGTCAGTGCTGAGGAAAAAAAGAACTTTAGCTATGACAGTTGGTGTTAAATAACACGTCCAAAGGAGAATTTTTGTAGCCATGCCAAGCTCTGTGATCACATTCGGAAGGAGAAACTCAGCTGAAAACTTGGAGAAAGTGTACCAGCAGTCAGCAGTCCCTGCAGAAGAAAACATCCAGGTGGGAAGGCATAGCCAGCATACTCAGTCTTCTGTTGATTTCTTAATGCTCTATCCATCCCTTTCTACATCCCTGGAGGCCATGCGTATGAAGTGGGACAGCTAAAAATGGGGAAGACCTAGAAGGCCCATGATCTTGTGGCTCCATAAGGAGCAGCCAGTACAGATCCTGCCCTCTCCAGCGTTAGGTGAATCTTGGAAATCTTTCCAATGACAAAAGCACAAGGGAAAACTGGTAAGGATGAAAAACATATGATTAAGCATCTGCTTCATTTTTATATATGCATGCATATTTTTATTTAGTTTTTCAAGATATTTTTTCATTAAAACTATTAGTATCTAATTTGTTCTTCAGCTGTTTGTTATAGAAATGACTTCTAAAGATTAATAAATCTCATTAGCTGTCTGACCTTGAGCAGTCTGACCTTGAGCTATCTGACACTTATGGTCCCTGAAATTCCTTATCAAGGACATGCGGAAAGGAAGAGAATTCAGAGAGGTCAAGGTTTAAATGTACAGCACAGTGCTTCCTACATTGTAGGGAGTGGACAGATGGGCTTCAGCTTTTGTGAATATGGGCATGGGCTGGCCCTGCTTACAGTTTCCAATTTTTTTTCCATCAGAAAACTGAAGAGGAGTATTGTATAAAGTGATAAGATGAAATCTCTTAAATAGAATTTACAAATCACTTCTCTCATACCAATGACATGTGGTTAAGCTTTGATATACGAAAAAGGACTTTGCACAGATGCAGCATACATATCGAGGTGTCCTAGGAGGGAAGCAGTGTGGAGCAATATCTCTATGGTTTGATTTTAAGGCCTCAGGAAGGGCCTCTGTCCTTCACTCCAACTCTCCACGTGTGCAAGAATAACAAATTCCTGTAAAAAGGAAACATTTCCATTTTCTGTAAATGTTTTATGTCTTACCTCATGTAATTCATGCAGTAACTTTGTGAAGTAGGTAATATTAGTCCCATTTCACAGATAATAAGATGAGTGTTTGCTGAGATGAAATAATTTGTGTGAGTAGTAGAACTAGGATTAAATCCCAGATCTGTGTCCTCCATAACCCATGAGTGACAGCAGAGGGATGCTAGCAAACGTAGCACAAAGGCTACAGAGGAAGGGACTTGGGGCCCTACAGCCATCTTTCACAGACTGTGTAATTGTGCATCATATGCATGTTTCATCAACAGAGGGAGAAAAACAGTAGCGTTTATTTCTGGGGAAATGATGTTGAATTAATTATGGTAAGTAAGCATCTGAAATGCCTCCAAGGCAAAATGGCTCCCCTCCCCCAGTTGAAGTTAAATGTGGATCTTCAGGGGCCCTGGGATTAGGAAGTGGAGATTTATCTGTGATTTGAACAGTGTTTAAACAAACGCCGCACATGTAGACTGTAAACTTAAGGAAGGTGAAAATGAGTTTGAGTAATAATCGTCAACTTACATAAATTCTCTCTACAGCTTCAATTAGAAGTTGTAGCATCTCTCTTCATTTTATAGGGTGCCTGTGAGCTGTTAACCAGCTGCTGGGCTTCAGCCCAACAGTGACTGTCTGTTAGAGATGGCTGAAATAATTCCCAATTATTTATGGGTTATTGCCACTTTTTCAGGCTTGCATTCCCATATGCTCTGAACCTATTAAAACCATCGGGGTGGAGTTTACAAAGAGCACAAACTCCTATAGCTATGTAGCTCTCTACCTGTCTTAATGGGGAGTAGATATGCCCTATTTTCAACCTCTGCTAAATCAGTGCGACGAATTTTTTTAAAAGAACACCCTTTACGAAGGTATGGTGTTAAGCTTTCATGTATGCTGTTACAGCTCTATAGCAGAGTGTGTTTAAATCCTTAGTTCCTTTCACGTTTGGACTTGCTTTGCAGATCACTTCAAAATTCCACTTACGCTCCTATGTGTACCTTTCTCAGGAACTAAGCCTGGCAATGCTAACAATTAACCAGACAATTACTCTGCTAGACAATTAACCAGACAATTACTATGCTACCTAGAGCATAATTTCCTTTGAAAGTGTAATTCAGAATTGAATTGTGCATTTAGAAGTGTTTCAAGACAGAACAGAAATTCCTAAGTAGTTATAGCATGTTGCTTCCTTGGCATGAGTAAAGTATACCATGTACAAGAAGGACAAATAGCTTACCAATGGGAAAAAAGAAGTAACAACGAGATAAATGCTATAGTATTGGTGTTACTTTTAACACATTTTGTTTTGTGTTCTATACTGTGATTGAGTATGCCCCATTTTGTACCAATTCTGTCCCCTCTCCGAGAATGCTAGGATTTACAACAAAAACGTGCGCACTGCTGTGAATGAAAAATCACCAAAATAATTAGACCTCAAAGTTTTCCATCAATAGATCGCCAAAGCAATGACTGATCATTTCAGCATTCTTCTTCATTTTTTTTTCTCTGTCCCACAGGGTGCCCCGACAATCTCACCGATTCCCAATGTTTAAATCCCATTAAGGCTTTCCAAGGCTGCATGAGGCTCATCTTTATTGATAACCAGCCCAAGGACCTCATTTCAGTTCAGCAAGGTTCTCTGGGGAATTTTAGTGATTTACACATTGATCTGTGTAGCATCAAAGACAGGTAATTATTGTCTCTTCTCCTCTGTTCTCCCACCCCCTTTCACATTCTCACTGTTCTAAATATGAGTTTCTTTAAGCAAAATTCTAATCCACTGACATTAGCCATATTAGACATAATTGAGTTGCCTAATGGAAAATATTTCTGAAAGGATTTCAAGCCCAGAGAAAAATGGTTTAAATTAGTCGAGTCTCTCTTCATGTTGACTTGCAGTAAATGGGATATGCAAATTAAATCAAAATACAAATTTGTGAAAGGATTAAAATTTTATGCATAAACAACATTTGATTACTTTGAAGTTAAGAGTAAAGCAAAAAGAAGGAGGAATTACTTCTCTCCTAAACCATTTCATTCTTCACTGCAGGGAGAGTCCTTTCTAACACAGGCAGATGAGCTACAGGCCCTCTGGGAATCCCATACCAGAGGCAATGGCGGTGCCCAGTAGTACACAGCAGCTCCTGACGGTGGCTGATCTTTGTGTCACTGCCCCTAACCCACTGCATCTTTGGCCCAAAAGAGACCAGATGCTGGACAGAGAGAATCAGCACTTTTACTGTGCAGCCTACAAATCTAGCAAAAGCTCAGTTTCTCTCTTCGTTTCTCCTTGGCGGTGGCTCTTATATTTGAAGTTTCTAGATTCAAAAGACTGCTGCAGAAAATTAAAGAGGATCCATTCTGAATTTCCAGCAAGGTTTATCATGTTTCCCATGTTTCTTCTCTTGCCTCCTTTTTCTTCCAATTCTACTTATCCTGGTCAAAATATCATTTGTTAATTGGGTGAATAGTGTGTTTTAAGTGCCTGCCTGTGTGTTGATGATATAGCGTCTCTGCATGTGTTTCATCAGGGAATACATTAGTCACTACAATAAAGTGTGATAAATGACCAAGAAGTGCATCCTTATTTGTGGACAGATGACAGCAGCAACTTGGTCTGGCCTCTGGAGAATGAGGTCAAGGAGGTTTTGAGGAAGTGGTGATAAGCCGAATCTTAAAGGACATGCAGACTTGGCTGACGAGTGGGGGTGCTGATGTTCAATGAGTTGGCAGGATGTAGCATGTGAGAGGGCATGGAATTGGAGGGATCATGGTTTGTAAGGATGTCATCAACACAAAACACCTACTTTCATTTTAAAATCTCTAATATTGGGGTACATTTTACAGTTGATGGTGTGTAATAGTTTAGTTGGCAACATTTATTTTTCTTAGTGGCATATAAAATAATGGTATGTCTTATAATTAATGGTGTCTTAGATTCAATAAAATATAGCTCAGCGGGGATGATAGGTCATTGTGGTAGAGCACATGATGTGAATATGCTACAGCTGTGGGCCAGTACCAGTTACGAAGAACTGTGCCTGTGGAATTTGGTTTCATGTTCTAGGTGAGAATCAGGAAGGAAAGAAGTCCGATATTCTTAGTAGAAAGAGTACTCAAGAAAAAGTGACAAGGATGGGTTGAAAGAGAACCAGCCCAGAGCTAGAGAAGTGGCTGCTCCAGTCCAGGGGAGCAATGATGAGAGGTAGCAGGTGCCTTTCCCGAGCGGCACAGAAATCAGCTCTGCCGACCATAGTTTCCTCTAATGCTTTGAATGACCGATATAATTTGGTGAAGCTTTATGCGCATGTTTCTCTGTTAATACCACCACACATGAGATCGTCAACAAATCATACAGACTTCCTGGCTCTTCTGCTTCTTTTTTTTCTATTTAACCAGCTGGAAAAGTGTGTAATAAAATATGTGCTTTTTTAGAATGAGCTAGTTTAGAGACCTCAGAATAAAAGATACCACATGGAAGAGCAGCCACCCCGACAGTCTTTATTGATGGTGAGGGGGAAGTGTCTGACTTCACCAGCCAGCAGGACCTTTTGCAAAGTGTGTATCAATAGAGGGAACATTTATCAATAGGGATCTCTTATGATAAGTTAATTGCTAATCAAGGACGCTCTCATTATTTTGGATTACATGAAACTCATTGCCATCTATACTGCATCATTACTTTTGTGTAATTGTAGTCAGTATAATTGTATTACATACGATTGTGTTTTGGTTAATTGTATGATAAGGGATTGTGTTTAGTTTAGTGGGTAAAAGGTATGTTTTTCTTGATTTACCAGACAGTGTCTCTAACAGAAGGGAAAACTGTCGTAAAAGGCTTTGCTTAATTAATTATTTCTTGAACTTATATTTAACATTTATTGGAGAGGGGCAGGGGTTAGAAAAGCAGGTGGTTTCTGAATCTTGTATTTTATTTTTAACGTGTTAACCAATGTAAACCTGATGTAAGAGCAAGTTAGTCTTTGCCTTCAAGAAGCTTACCACTTAGGGGTGGCGGTGGGGTGTCATGGGGCTTCGGGGGGGAGAACAGTCTGGCTGTAGTTTTTCTTACCTGTGCTCCTGTCTAGAAAGTCCATGAGGACAGCCTTGGATCTGGCCTAAGAGTCTCTTCTCTCCCAGACACATCTCTCTCTGCCCCTTCCTCAGAGGATATAGAGACCCAGGCCTGCTTCCTGTCCTCTCAGTGGTTGCCTGCCCCACTGCTCCCTCTTTTCCCTCAGAGTAAGCTGCCCTGGCTGTGCATGGGAATCAGCCAGCCCTCCTAGCTTCCCTTACTTGCTAGACTCCACTGGGCGTCTTACACACTTAAGACTCTTAGTGCTACTCACTTTGGGAAAACCAAGGAAGTTTTCACAGAAGCACAAATCTTCCAAAATCATAAGAGGTTCCTCCTGACAGGTCCTTTAAGCAAGTTCCCTTTGAGATGGTGCCTGGGGCTGCAGGCCAGCCACTGCAAGTACACAAGCCACCCTTGAGACAATGTCTTGAATAAAAGCTGGGAGTGTCCCTTCTCAGGGACAAAGATAACTAAAATAACAATTTGCATCTCAGTAATGGGAAAATTACCAAATCTTATGGTCTCAGGGAAGAAAGGAAGTAAAGTAATGGGCCTGGCCCACAGCTCTGGTAGCTGGAAAAGTGTTGGCTTTATGAGGTTTCATGTGCAGGACTGCTTTGTGCTTGACAGTCCAAGGACAGGTTGGGAAGAAAAAGGCAAACTATCCTTGTAAGAATCACAGTTGAGACCATAACAGAGCATTCCCAATAGACCCCATGAACTTTCAATAGTCTTTCTAAATCTCTAGAATCCATGTGTAGCCACTATCCCTCTTCTGTGGGCTGAATCTCCAACCCCATGCTCTCCACAGTCCAAGCCCCTGTTTTCCATGAGCTACATTTATCTCTTTGTACCTCCTTAAACTTGAAGTAGGCAAGACATGATATTCTGAAGTATCATAGAGCAAAGTCACCCTCCATAAATACTTCATTCCCTGAACACCTGTTTATCAGACCCATGGCTATTCAATGTCATAGATAGGCATTAGGTGAATGAGTGAAGTAGTCTTATGTATATACTTGAATAGGGTAAGTTGGGTAAAGCTGTTGAAGCCATGGGAGTACAAGAGAATTAATAACCCATTTTTTAAAGGGGGTAAACTAAAACCTGGAGATGTAGGTCAACTGGTTCATGGTCACAGGACAGAAAGTTGCAGTCCAGAGTTGGACACTGCCAGTTCTTGTACTTCCTTGTACTATTGACCCAAAAGGCACTGACTTGGACGTACCAGTCATTGTGTGTCTGTGGCTTTCTATATATAAACCCATCTTCTTCCTTTCCATATGAAAGTTTTTCAAGAATATGCAGTGTATCAAATTCCTTGTAAACTTTAGGTGCTAATGAGATTCCATTTAAAAGAGGAACATTCAAAGTGGTGTGCAGTGTCAAGCAGGGTCTGAATGAAGTAAGGGTGGCCCATTCTCAGTGGCCTAGGTCAAGAAGTAGCTCTTCCTAGGACTTTTCTCAGAGGATCCAACAAGTCAGTTCTAGGAACCATATCCAGTCCTACAGGGTTCAAAGTCGAGGGCAGAAGAACCGAATCACCAAGTGCTGTCTAAGAATTCAAAGAGAAGACAAGATCCAATGTGTGAAACTGTGCTTGGGGGAGCAAATAGGGATACTGGTGAGTCAGCTGGCTGAGGTGGGGGCCAGTGGAAGTCATACGTGGGGAAATTCATTAATCTCAGTCCAAGTGGCAGCAAATTTGAGAGGTCGTAGAGAGTGTTTAATTCCCAGTCCACTACTTATGAGCTTGAGATAGGAGACACATTATTAAACCTTTCTGTCTATGTTTTCTCTTTTGCAAAACCAGGATCATAAAACCTACATTTGCATTGATTGTTAAATGAGGGGATGTGAGAAGTCAGGTCCTCAGCTGCATGTCTAGTAAACAATAAATACTCACTAAATGTCTGCCATGTTAATTTCCATAGCCAAAGATTTGCTAACTCTCTAGCTTCCGTGGGAAGAAGAGAAGCTCAGGTCTCTCTCTGAAGTTTTCCCAACCCTCACTATGGCCAAGTGACTCCCAGTAGTTTCTGGGGTGGATCCTCATAGATATACCTCACCTGTGCCCTCAAATCATTCTGCTCTGTGTCTTCCCATTTTGATTTCCACTTATTCAGAGTTGCTGCTCGTCTGGACCACCAATTACTGCCCATTAGGAAAATGTCCATCAATGTGGGTGCCAAAGTTGTGGTCTTTGTGTTCTCCTAAAACATTGGTTCTCAGGGCCTGCATGAGGTGAGGAAAACATGTGATATGCCTATGGCACAGAATTTAAGGCAGTTGTTATTTCCAGATTCATGCATGTGCAGATCCTGAATTTACATCAAACTGGGAGTGAGTGCCTCCTTAAATTTTGCAGGCAAATTCCAACATGTTTGTACCAGAATCACCGGGAAGGGTTGTAAAACTAAAAATGCTGGGCCCTGCCCCTAGAGTCTCTGATTTTGCTGTAGTGGGCTGGAGAATTTGCGTTTCTAACAAATTCCAGGGTACTGCTGGTGCTTCTGGGCTGGCCCTGGGACCAGACTTTGAAAACCACTGCCCTAAAATTTCCAACCCTGGAGGCCATGGGATTGTGGGAATTCTGTATAAAAGCAGTGTAGATGGGGGAAGGGATGGGTCCTGCTCAAACTGTGCCCCCATGCAGCTGTCCTCCTGATTACAGTCTCACAGGCTCTCTGAAAATTTCCAGCAGCTTGGTCTCAATGTCTCTCTCCAAATGATGTTGAAATCAGTCCAAGAGACACTGTGGGGGACAAGTGAATTTCATTTCCCTCCAGACTTTCCTGGTCTTTGTCACTCAGCTCCTCCTCTGCTTCCCACTATAAAACCTTTGTGAATATAAATGAAAACAGTCAGATCCTCATATGAGCCTGAATGAAGGGATATTTTGGTTGGAAGGGAGTGCAGTATTAGAACAGCTGCAGCTGCCAACAAACATAACTTGTCTTTTTGTACTTGGGGGAGAATTGGCTTGCTGGCCCCAGTGAGAGCCATAGCTTGATCTTTCTTTCTAGATAAGCCTCATATCCTGTGGGGGTGGTGGTACCGTTCTCACGTGAGTAACTTCATCCACCAAAAAATATTTCTACAAACCTTCGTAAAGATTGATAGAGGCTGATTTCATCTGGTCTTCTGGTGCTAGCAAAGGATTTCTGTGGTCACAAGTCCCATTTCCTGAGTCATTTCCTCATAGAGTGATAATGTTAGGGAAAGTGCTTGGAGATCATTCAGCTCTGGCTTTGCTTAGAAGAAAATAGGATTCCCAGAGTGTGGCAAAGCCAGGTATGGAAGCAGGCGCTCTGCTCCTGGGGTCTTTGCTACTCTATCCTGTGGAGTCTTTTTACTCTAATCCCCTCTAAAATTAAAGAATCTGCTTGTTCCAATGAGTGGATAACATATAGAACACTGCTTTGAATTCCTTTCAGCCAAGTAAGTTATGAAATATAGCTTCTCACTCCATAATCACTTCCCTTTTCCCCAACACACATTCTTTTAAGAAAAGCATCTGCTAAACTTTTTGGTCAATATTCCTACCTCCTTGGTTCAGAGTGTTGTAAACACTGAAAGTGGTGAAGCATTCTGTTGGATGACCTCCCATAAGCAGACTTATGCTAAAAACGCACCCTGTGTGGAAGTTTGTTAAAAACAGTAGATTATGTAAAAAGATTACATTCCAGGGTAATGCATATGTTTTAGCTCTTCTCTAAAATTGAAAGCCTTTGTAGTGGGTGCCAGAAAAGTTATTGTAAGGGCAATGCCCACACAATCTGAGCTTCTAACTCTAAAGTGAGAAATGCTACAATATGGTGTTCTCTTTTAACTCATGGGATGGGGCCAAAATCAAAACAAGAGCACTTCTGCTGTTTTTATTTATCATTTTTAGTGTATTTCATGGAGGAAAAGGAAAGGTTATATTTTATGTAACAGTTACTGAGCAAACATCCTCTAAATATTATTTAATTCTCTCTGCAGTCCTGCAACATCCACAAAATGGTTCTCAAAATGTAGCTCCCAGACCAGCAACACTAGTTATCACCCGGCAACCTGTTAGAAATGCATATTTTCAATCTCCAACCCATATCTAGTGGGCCATAAACTTTGGGAAAGGAGCAACTTGAGTTTTAACAAGTCCTCCAGTTGGTTCTCATGCTCACTTGGATTTGACAGCCATTGATTTGCTCTATTATTGTTGTTTTAGAGACAAGACTACTGATGCTTACAGAAGTTCAGTAAGCTGCCTGAGGTCACATTTTTAGAAATTGGTAGAGCCAGGACTGAAATACAGGTTTTGCTGATTCCTTAATTCATATAAATGGGGAGGACCTATTGACTAAAGGCCAGAGAAAGAGGAGAGATGGGCTTGGGTGGCCACAGCAGGTCAAGGGAGTGTCACTCATGAAATGAGATATCAAGAGGAACTTGAAGAGTGGACTAGGTTTATGGAGGTCAAGCAGGGGTATTCTTGGCAGGGTGGAGAGAATAAGGCTGGGACTGAGAACGGGTGAGGTGCTGGACATTTGTCTAGATGGGAAAGCTTGCATTGGCATCAGTGGGTCAAGGAGAACTTAAAGTCAAGGCCATAGGGAAATTGGCAGGATGCTAAATGGTTTAAAATCTGAGTAAGAGGCCATAGTGATAGCTCCTACTGAAGTAATACTTACTGTATGCCAGCCCATCTTGTAAGTGTGGGGGTGTGTGTATGTGTGTGTATGTGTGTAATATATATATATTCTTATATATATATTATAGATATATATATATGGAGAGAGAGAGAGAGAGATCCTCACAACAAGTAATACTAATAAAACTCCGTTTTATAGAATGAGGTTGAGGCACAGTGGCCCTGTGACTTGTCCAAGATCCCACAGCAAGTACATGGGAGAACGTGGCTACAAACCAAGGAGTCTGGTTGAAGAGATTAGTTAGGCCTTCCCTTGCAGTGTACTACTTCTAACTTTGAAGATAGGAGGCATCCTGCATTCTTCAGTAGGATTGCAAAGTAGAAAATGATGTGTTTTCATCTTGTGTTCAAATCATGAGGCAGGTTGTATCAACACAGGAAGAAAAGGGATTTGGGCTGCAATGGATGGACCACCACAGATGCTTGAGGGGTTATCATCCATGAAGCTGATTGTCACAACCTTGTGACAAACACACTGAGAGAGACTCAGAGAGACCGAAAGCCTCCACCAAGAGATTAACACTTATCTGTTCCTTTGGGCTGATTAGGGAATAGAGGAGCCTAAGAACTAACTGAACTTAAGGAGATAAATTTTGAGCTGCTTTGGTGCCTAACAGAAAAAGTACTGACTTAATTGTCTGCTTCTTCAATGAGTGTTACTGCCCACCACCTATCTTAAACCTCTTTGATTGTCAGTAGAGAATAAGGGCTTTGGAAGAATATGAAACCAGGAATTGATTTGAGTAAGTGACCTTTAATGAGTGCATCTGTGTTCTGTTACCAAACTCATCTCTCTCACCACTTGTTTTCACAAGAAAAGTGGATCATTATCTTGATGAAATGGTACTTCTCTACCTGTGCATGAGGAAGGGCACAAAGGTGCCTTTGATTCATGGAAAACACAGAGTACCAACAAAGCCAAGGGTGGCACTTCATTCCATCCCCTCAGAAGATTGCGAGCCTCTTCCCCACCATCTGGTAATCTGAAATATTGATGCTGAAAACAAAGCCAGGACAATGAGCTGGGTGAATTATCACAAGCACTTCCAAAGATGAGGGATTCACTCCAAGAGCTATAGCTATGAGGTTGAGGTGAGATGTGCACGCTCAGACAGCAGTAAGAAAATGTCTATCAAAATCACTGGGTCCTTGGATCATCTCTCCTGAGAAATACTGGCTAAGAAATTTAGACATCTCAGACGGCATAGAAGCCAAGGAAAACTTTTGATCTGAATCAAAACACGAAAAAAGTTTATTTTAGATTCTTAAGTCACTTCTGTGAGGCAGTGCTTATTTTTAACTCTGCAGAAAAACATTTCTAAATTAATAATAGGAAGAAAGAGAATCTTCCTTTATTGCTCCCTTCGCACAATCAATATCTCAATAAGCCTTCATCCAACATCCTGATAAGGGCTTTCCATCATTTTTCACATTCTCCAAAGAGTACTCCCTTCTATATGGCAATGTCACTTTTGATTTTTTCTCGTCTACATTGGTGTCCATTCATCGGGCTGCTGAGGCAAAGCGCCTGTACCCTTTAACACTGTTTTTCTGTAGTCCAAAAGTATCCATCGGTGGCCCATGGTAAGCACGATTTATAGACACAGTTGGAAGACAAAAGGAGCTTAAAGTGTTTTGAGTTCGGGAGAAAAGAGGTCTGACCTGTGATAAAATATCCTCACATGTTTCTGCAGTGAAACCTGAGTTTAAAATTAGCTCTATATTATTTTTATCTTGAATTAAGATATCTCATAGGAAGTTCACAGAACTAGAATCCGGCCTCCTGGGTTTTCCTGTGATGCTGACTTCCAAATGCTGAGTTAGACCCACCTGCTCTTGCTTCACAGGCATGGTTAGCATGATGATACACCATTCGGTTTAACTCTCACAAGGCCCAAAGGGAATACTGGCCTGGCCAGTTGGCAGATGAGGAAACCAACTTTAACGTAAATTTTATAATTTACCTCAAAATGGAATCAAACTCAGACTTTGAGGTGGTGAAGACCCTGTTGTTGGCATTTTAGCCTGACTTTGAACACAACCAGTCACTTAACCTATTCGTATCTCAGCTCCCTCAGTTGTCAAACGGGGACAATGTGTACATTTTATGACTGTAAGGTGTTAAACAAGAGAAGGTGATATTATTACTGCTTCCCTCTCAGAGTTGTGACAAGGATTGACTGTGAACAGGAATATGACAGTTCTTAAAGTTAAAAGCAGGAGAGACAGAAATGGATGGGTCTCTACATATCTCAGCAAGCCACGTTTTAGAAAACTTATACCCAGGCAGAAAAAGATGACACTTTTCTGAATAATTTACCTGCATACATAACCTACTTTATTTTTTGGACAAGTGATTAATGTTTTCACTTGGTTTGAGTTACAAATTTGAAATCTTCCCTCCAGGTTTAGCTTCATCTTAAAAAGATCGCTTTGACGTGATTTACTAGGCCAACAACAGGGCCTTTCTCTCCTAACATTGGGACATACAGTGGCCAGCAGGAGGCATCGCTACACCTGGAACACGCCAAGGGAAACAAACAAACCTAAAGCAGATAGTGCCTGCAAAGAAGTTTAACATATCAAACTTTACAGTCTCTGAATTCACGGGATGACTAGTGCAGCCGGAACACCATTAACTTTACTGTGCAAAGGTATTATCATCACCTTGCTACCTCCTTTTACCCATGCTTAAAAACATAATTTTCACTGTGATAATTAGGTAGCCGGCTATCTGTGCTCTAAGTATCAAAATAATCACAGATGTGGTTCTGAAACAACTCGAGGTTTACAGATTTGACCAAATAATTTTATCGAGAATTGCAGAATTTCACACTCTGAAATGAGAATCAGATGTATTAACTTTAGTCTTTGTGTGTGCACATACATGTGTAGATATTCACACACACAGTACACACAATATGACTCTATCCAGTGAGTCCTGACGCCTTTTTCATTCCTACTTGCTGAGAGACTGCCCATGCTCCGCTGATCTTCCTCTGTGACCCAACTATTCATTCAACAAATCTTTTCTGAGCACCTACTATGTGCTAGGCACATTTCTTTGCCTTGGGGATCCAGGAGAATGAGACAGAGAGTCACTGGTCTTCCTTGTGTCTTTGGATCGGGGTCCTGTTCTTTATTATTATGGGCCATTCATTCATTCGTTCATTCATTCATGTCTTGTATTTGCAACACCTCTGCTGTGTCAGGTGCTGGGTGGGGGCTGAGGGAACAGTTGAGTGAACATAGTAGATTATCCCTTTCTTCAGAAAGCTTCATGGAGGGACACATATTTTGACCAAATAATCATGGAAATAAACATATATGTTCTGAAATAGGATGAGTGGCATGAAGCAATAGACAGAGCAGGAGGAGAATCTGAGAGGAAGGCTGGTTTTTACAGGGGCAGGGGCAGTGTGCCAGGAAAGGGAGATGTGGGTGTTACTATCCTCATGCTCTGCAGATGGAAGAGTTCTGAGGTCACTGCCTATCTCAATCAGTGAATTTCTCAGAGGTTAGCACTTTCCCAGGCCTCCTGCAAACCCTTGGCTGGCGATTCTGATCACAGCCTCCTGTATGTGTATATCCTCTGCTGAAATCGCTGTTTGCTGTAGGGACTAAGAGGATAGATAAGAAGTGTAAAATTCTGCTTTCTTTAGTGAGAAGGGACTTTCTAACTGGAGTTTTAGCTGAAAACAAGTTCTCCACATTTTCCCAAAACGCAAGTGTGCTGGGAATTCCTCTATTTGCCGTTAATAACGTCCTCATAGTCACTCTACCCCACATGCACACCACCGTCCTGGCTGCTGTGGTTAAAGGGTTTGCCTTCTGGTAATTCATTCCTGATACCATACAGGTTACACCAACACGTAGCAAAAGAGAAAAAAAAAGTATGTGTCTGCCCACCCACAGTAAACACCAGTGTGAAGGTGGAGTGATATTTCAGCTGGCAGTTTGGTAAAGCCGGAGAATCTGAAAGTGACAGGAGGAATATGCATTTTAAAGGTCATTCCAATTATCGTGCTTACTCACGTTAAACTGCATTTCTGGAGTTTACGTGAGAAGACCCACACGCTAGGGGAAAAAAGAGAACATGTGGTTGGCAGGGACTTTAGCAAATAGTACGGAGAGTAATACAAATTACTATTGTTTTCAGTGATATTAAATAATTCTTGAACATCTGACATACCTCTGAGGAGTAAAGGAAGCCAAGCACTGATAAGGAGCAGGGCAAATTCTCACAGCTCTAAAACCTATGCTGCCATCACGTAGTTTCTTCAAAGCCATGTTTTGCACTGTCGTAGAGGAACCCATAAGAAGAGGCCCCAAGGGCGAGCTCCTGACTGTGTTAAAATTTCCATTTGCAACCACTTCATTCTCCACATCATAGTAAATTCATAACACAACTTTTCTTGATAGAATTATCCTAAATGTAGAACCACTTTTTAGATAGGGGAATAAAATAGCTGAGAACTATTCTCTCAGTGGCAATTTGCCTCGTACCTCTCTTCCATTTCCCCAAATATATGTTTTATTACAAGTCTAGCTACTGTGAAATTCAGATTCTGTACATGCATTTCACATGCTCTCCAGCACATGATGGAGCAAGGCATTAAATGCAAGAATCCAAATCCCCCAGCTTGCCTTTTGAGGTCTCCCATGACTTTACCTCTCCCTTCCAGTCCACCTTTATCTCCTGCTATATTAAATCATTATTCCATCTGTATGCATTTTCTGAGCATCTTCTATATTCCAGATATATATATATATTTATATATATTCATTTTTATATATTTATATATTATTTATATATTATTTGTGTTTTATATATATATATATATATATATATATATATATATATATAAAGTCTCTGCCTACAAGAAGCTCAAGGTCAAGAAAGCTATACAAAATCATGAAGCTACACCTTAGGTGCATTTTGACAGGCAAGTAGAAATGAAAATAGGAGTGGGGCAGGCATTCTCAGAGGGGCCCACAGCCTGCCCCATAGCAGAATCTCATTCCAGCCTCCAGTCACTTGATGCTCTTTCACTTGTCTGCACTTCCCTTCCCAATTCTTTTTGCCCAAATTCTGGCTATCTTTCAAAGGCTAGTTCAAATCCTACCTCCTCCATGAAGTCTCCCTGGGTGCTCCTATGTTCACGGTGATCTTTCCTTATTTGAATGTCTCTGACACTTTCCTTCTCCGTTTCATTTAGCTCTCTATCATGACTGTTACCTGTTTGTATCTGTATTCTGCCTTCCCAGAGAAAGTTCTTGATGCTTACCGATGCATTCAGTTGAGACCATGTGCTTTGCAATTACTACTTAACTAATTTGAACCCTAACAGCATTTGCTCATATTAACTAGGGAAGAAGTGCATGTGAAGCTTATGAAACTCAACACACCTCTTGGAGCTGGATACAGTACTGCCTCAAAATATGGAATGAACTTGGTTATCCTGAATATCTTTGCGTGTCCCAAACTCTGGAGACTACTGTCCAAGATTTGAGAGTTAAAGCCCTTTACCTCTTTCTCATCTTGAAAACTTCCCAACATGGTTCACACCAAATATCACTCTATTTGAATAGCAAGAATGCCTAATAAAAGCAGCTGGTGCCAGCTGTCATCATTCACATGGTGTTAAGTGCTCCTTCTGTAAGCACTAGCGAGCAAGGGTATTTTTGTTTAGCAAGGCCATCATAAAATTAGACAAGCAAACCATAGCAATGTATTTGAGCAATGTAATCTATAAATATTACAGTGGAAGGAAGCATACAAGCACATTATCCTTATTTCAATCTTGGGCTTTAAAAAAAAAATGGGTTAGCTCTGCAAGAGAAGGCAAGTCTGAATAGCAGGCAGCTCTAGAGAAACATTCAAAATATCTTTGGTGATTGCCAAAGGATGTCGCCAGTCTTCCAGTAATAAGATATGGGGAGTGTACCCTCTGGATTCAGGGAGCTCTAAGCAGCTCCTGGAGGCTGAGCTGGGAAAGCCTGAGACTTTGCCATTGGTTACCTAATAGGAGTGGGATAAAAAAATGCTACTGAAGCATGCCAGTGTGTCTGTAACCATGTCAGATGTTTATCTGAAAGTGAAGTTACTGAAGAAGGATAAAGGTTTCCTGTGAGCCCACAGAGCAGCATTGGAATCATACATAATCCACGCTCTGTCACTGTCTTTATTTTTTCTTTCTTTCTTTTTCAAAAGTGCCTGGCAGAGACTTAAACAACATTGTTCTTATTCATTTGGCTATGTCAAATTCTCTAGTGTCTTGTAACATAGAAGCTACTTCCAACTTTTGCTGAATGCCATCTAAAGCCTCTGTGTAAAAAAGAAAAAAAGTATATAGAAGATGTATTTATTCTTCTCCTATCAGGTTTTCCTCTTACTTATTTCTATACTCTGTTCTAACTAGAGTCACCTAAATTTAGTAGAATTCAGTGATGGGACAGGTAGTATGCTAGATTTTTTTTCTTCTGCTAATTATCTTGTTCAAATCTATGGAGAGATATATTACACTGTTTAAAATAAACTATTCTTATCTTGCAAAGGCAACGACTGAGGTTTGTGGGTGTTAAATGACTTTACCAAGATTATATAGTTAGCAAGTATTTTCATTTGAAGTTAATGGGCTCCCAGACAACTTAGAAATAAAAGAAATAATGTTGCCCTTTGAAAGGTAAGCTAAACATCTAATAAGTCTTTATGGATTATCTTGAATATACCTCTGCCAGGCTGGACTATTCCTGGATGAATGCTAATATTTCTAAAGGAAGACTGTCAAATGGAAGTAGTTGGGTAAGAAACAAAATCGTAAATAGGATAATCAGATAGATAATGCTAATTTAATGAAGAGCTAAATTAAGACCTAGTTAACCTGAGACAGTTAAAAGATGAAGAAGCCCATTTCTCCAGTGCAACATCAAAGGGAAGAGATAGAAATGTCATCAACTGCACACCCCTGCATTCCTGTACTCCTGATCTCAGAGTGGAGGATCATCATGGATGCGAATATTTCTCCCTGGAAATGGATGAAGCCTATGGGGTTGTAATATAAATGTTTGCTTCAATGAGTCAAATACTAGTTGAACTAGACCAGTACTGTCCAATAGAACATTGTGCAATGATGGAAATGATCTCTTTTATGCTGTCCAACACCTAGTCACTAGTGGTTATTGAGAACTTGAAACGTGAATGTTATGACTGAGGAACTGAACTTTTAATTTAATTTTAAGAAATTTAGATTTAGGTAGCCATGTGTGGTTAGTGATGGCTAAATTGACTATATAGGTCGGGAGTAGACACTCTACTTTGACCAGTCCTCATGGAGCTAATATTTTTCTCCTGGTTAAGCAACATAGTGCTGCATGTGGAGAAATTCTGAGGGTTATGTCTGGGCATCAGAATTAAGAACTATTGGGTCGATATAATGCCAACCCTACCAGCTCAAGCTGGGCATGACCATGCTCTAAATCTTTCTTGGTACTCCTTCTCCAAAGACATTTACATCAGAAGAGAAAGTCTTATCACTGTTTGACTTAATTTCTCCCAAGATCCTGGCAGACAAATGGCTTAACTATTACTAGTTCAAAATGTCAAAAACTTTATATTACGGAAGAAAACTTTTCTACTTCAAGTATTCTTTTGCTGTATCTGTTGACCAGTTCAAAGTTACCTTCTAAATAAGGATATATTTTGAGCAAACATGTATTTATAAACTAATTATAGACTATGAATAAAGCTTTGGTTCCTAATTTATTTTAAAGAAGAGGAGTTTTTTCACTTTTTTTCATCCCAGATATCATAGTACATGCTAGGGTTATTGACAGATCTCGAAAAACTACCTGCCGAAATCCAAGCTACTTAGAGAAAGAGAGACCCCCTTGGGCCAAAAAAATCTGTGTGAGTTCACTCACCAGTGTGGGTTTGGATCAGCCAGTCAGGAAGTAGTGGCATTGAACCCAGAAATCCTGGAACTATCCTTGTTCTGAGTTCAAGTTTAACCAACAGCCTTGTAATATTTTGCGACTCTATGAAGTTTACCTAAAGGAAGAAGACATATTGATCAGTCAGGTGGAAGTATGGGGCCCTTTTTAAATTAGTGCTTTCAATATAAATTCATGAATTTGAATTCCAGTATTACACACCAGTCTCTTGAGAGGTTTGCCTGCATGACTCACAATCCTGGTGACTAATAGTCCTGGAAAACTGTCAAGATTGGATGTTAGTGCTTGCCAGATTGAGAGCCCAGTCTTCGGATGGATGCTTTCCAAGATAAAAGCCACCTAATGGGGTCTCTGTAGCCAGCTAATTGACATCACCTGAGTCTGTACTAGCATAAATGGCCTCAAATAAAAACACATACCAGACTGTAGATGTTAACCTGGCACACTTTTCAGTGCTACCAATGGGTTAAAAGTTGACATCAATCCTATTGGATAGTACCTTCAAGTTTTAGAATGCATAAAAGTCACCTGAAAAATTGTTTCAAAGGCAGATTTCTGGACCCTGCTATCCAGAGATTCTGGTGAACTCTATCTGAGATAGATACTTGGAATATGAATTTTATCAAACACCACAAGATGTCTGTTGATTGGTCTTTCAGAAATATTATGTCAGCAGATTAAACAAAGAAATTTTCTTATTGAGCTCATCATAATATAGTCTCATCCAAATTTTCTCACACAGTGGGGAGCTAGACTCCTAGTTCTGCCTAATGTTAATGGTATTCTGTGGAAAATGATTTCTTCGTTCAAATAAGTTTGAAGAAATGCTGGAGCAAGTAAAGTTAAATGGGTTTCTTTCCTTCAGGATTTCTGTGTGTGTTGTGTGTGCACGCATGTGCACCCAAGCACTTATAAACTGGGCAAGAGGAGAATTATTTAGAAGCAGTTCACAATTTCACAAATATATTTGACTATTAAACCCTTTTTTCCACAGATTACTTATCCACATAAAATACTTTTGTAATTGGCACCCAGGTGTTTAATAAAATTGGAGTAAACACCATGAGGTGTCAGTAGTGTAGACAAAGTGGCTTCAAAAGCTAGCGTTAAAGCAAACTGGAGAGTCATAGACAGACATTAACCTTCCCTTTCCTTTTTTCTAAACAACACAAACATTTACCCAGTAAGGTAATTCTTGTGCCTCTTTTTGCCTTCTAATTCTAATGTCTGAACTCTGCTTTGGATTGGTACATACCTGGATTTACAGGCTGTCTTTTAAACTTCTGTGATCTCAAATAAGGTGCTTACTTTGTGATCCTCACTTTCCTAGAGATAGTGATAACCATCTTAGAGGATTGTGTTATTGATTAACTGAAATAATTATTGTGATAGCCTAGCACTGATTCAAGCACATTGAGTGTGGCATTTAACAAATGGTAGAGAGTTAACATTATTTCACATATATAAACATTCTGGGGGAAATTCAGGAAGAAAAGGGAAGTAACACAATGTATGATCTATCTCCTAAAACTCTAGGGATGGCAAATAGGCTGCAAATTTTGTACCACCATGATGCTAGTGATGGTGGCTTCAGACAGCATTCTGAGAGATGCCAAGGTAGGGCTCAGGCTCAATGGAGGAATGCTGCAGAGAATGACTGGTGATGTCTGTCATAGAATTAGGAGGGAGTGAAAGCAAGGTGAGTTCCAGCTTTTTTCTTATTCATGCAGGAAAATTAAAAACAAAAATGAGAGGTGGCCTCAGTCATCTGAGAACTGACTGTCAACATGTCATTCAATTCCAACTGAATAAAAATACAGCTAGTGAACAGTTAGGGACTGAACTTTATGGCTTGGATTATTAATTTTGAGAAGAGAAAGGTTAGTGTAGGATTGGAACAAGTATGCCTTTTGGGGATACAAGTTAAGCTTAGCCTAAAATGGCAGGAGGAATTTTTATACAATGGTAAGAGACAATGAAGGCAGTGAGTGTGTGGATTAGTATGTTAAAACAGGGATGGTGGGAAGGCCTTTAGAAGCCATCTGTAATTCTGTCTCTAGGACCTCTGTCTGTGGTTATCTCCTCCCATTCCTACCACATATTTCTGTAGGACTTCTGTATTCTTACAGGATTCCTAGCCCTTGGTCAGGGTGGACTCATCCATCAAGCCAAGACAATCTAGCTCCTTCCAGGGAGTCCTAAACTTGAGATTAGAGAGGAAGCTTCCTTTCTGACAGAAGGAGGCTTAGGTTGCAAAACTTAGCAATTGGCAGCCCTATTCCCTGTCATAGGAAAGAAGATGGGATACAGGTAGAGTGAGCGAAGTCAACCCACAGAGCAAAGCAAAGACCAGGGAAGAGAGAGAGCCCTGGTTGTATTCAAGTGCCCGGGTTCAGCTTTGTCTGAAGTGCAGCTGCATCCCTGTTCTCTCTGCAAATGCCGTTTAAAGTTGTTCAGCTCTTCTTTGGATTCTGTGAGCCCATGACACCTCCTTTACCCAAGCTGGCTTAATTGGGTTTTGAACATTTCCAGCTAAGGTTCTTATTAATGTAAGACTTTTTGAACCATGTTTTTCACACTTTTAAGTTAGATAATGAAAAATCTAAACAAGTCGAAAGGAAAAGAACATAATTATGGAAGGAAGTATTTTCTTTCTTGTGTTTGTTCTCTGTAATCTCCATGTGCAAGGGTCATAGCATTTTAGCTTAAATTGGATTCAGAGCCTATTCCTTGAACAAACACAAAGTCAAGGGCCAATGAAGTTGTTGACGGGCTGTGGTCAGAATCAGTAGCAACAACCTGTGGCTATCTGTGGTTTTATTGCTAGGCAGTGAGTGGCCGCGGGGTTTGGTTCAGCTCCCTGCTGCCTTACCTCTCAAGCCCCACATGCAGATCTTAACTAAAAAAGAGCGGTAGCTGCTCAGTTCCCTCCAGGAAGCGAGGTTTGCTGCTGAAGTGGACAAGACACTGATGAAACTTAAATGAGCAAAGATGAAGTGTGACCTTTCTTAGTAGCTCCTGAGGTTAGCAACAGAGACGAGAAGTGCCAGATGTGCATAGACAGGCTGAGTAGCAAACTGAGCTGAGCACTGTGTAGATCAAATCCCTCTCTCCATAAACTGGAAACAGCATATCTGTTATGAAAAGTAGGAAAGAAAAAAAAGCATAGTCTGTGTCTCTGTCGCAAGCCACCTGCAAGTACAGATAAAAATAATAATAAGAGTTCACACTATTCATGCTCTATAAGACCTAATTTAATTCCCAAAACAATTCAGAGACTATTTTTGTCTTGATTTTACTAAAGAGGAAATTAAAGCCAGGAAAGAAATAAATTTCAAATGTCATGAAAGCTAGAAAGTGACAGAACTGGGATTTGAACTTGCATCTCTCCAATCTGAAGACTGGGTTATTTGAGTTCACCCTGTCACCTCTGTGAAGGTGCCCACACTCTACCTCAACTAGGACACAAGGGGCCAGTCCCAGGCCAGCCCTCACTCCGTCATAACACAGTCTCTGTGCTCAGAAACAGGAGATTCTAGTGCAGCCCCTAATTCTCTGGTTCTCAAACATCAGCTCAAGTTTCATTTTATCACATGACCTTTAAAGTGAAAGTAAAAGAACCTTTCGATAGTGTCCAAATGGATCAGCATCCTGGAGAATCCAGGCTGTGCTGCTCTCATGTCTGTTCACAGTATTTTTGGGTTCTGGAGGCCACGGCAGTAACCACAGCAGCCGGAGCCAGCCTGGACAGTACTGGTCTCCATTGGAAAGTAAAACCTTGGAGGACTTTGGATAACAAAACCTGGAAGGAGATTGATGAACCCAGTCATAACCTGTGTCCTTCTTGGCATGTGTTATATGAGTGATTTTCTTTTTTAGTTTTGCAGTGAAATCCTTTTACTCTGCCAAGTAAAGTCATAGGACTCCACAACAGATAAAAGCATTATTTGAAGATCAAATTGAATATTTTTAAACTTAGTCTATGAAAACAATGAAGTAGTTTGACCCAGGGGTCACAGATTGCAGTCATATGTCAGCATCCATTTTATCTGGTTATTCCTATTAACTTTATTGGAATAGATAACACTGATAAATTCTCCTTTATTCAGAGCATTCTATCCTTTGAAGAAAAAGCCTTTGAAGAGTGCTGAGCATCTCTTGGTCATAAACTTTAGGTTTTCAGAAGAGTGGAGAGAGGACCCTTCCATTTTACTGTTCATTTGCCATCAAAGGCTAGTGCTGGGAGAAGGAATGCCCACTGTGGGTGCCAGGCTCTGTCTTGAACCGTAGTCGTACTACTGGGGTTACCGATGTGCACTGCAAACTTATTTGACCATCCTTGCTTTGTCCATTATCTGGGGATTTTCTCAGCAACAATTGACAATTGACTCCCTGCTGTGAACTAGACCCTGGAAAATTTAGGAAACTGACTTCTGATACTCTTCTTTTCATCCACTTAATTCCTTAATGTCTGCTTCTGCTGTAATTACAACAAATTTCAATTATAATGAAGATCCAACTGTGGGGGTAAAATGGGATTATGGTAATTGTTAGAATGTAGAGGCATAGAAATAGGTTTCAAAAGCTTTCAGAAAAGCTATCTGACCAAAACAAGATCAATGCAGTTGGCTGCTAATTAAAGCAAACAGACAAAGGAACGCAACCTAGCTGATTTTTAATGTATGAGCTTCATTAAGAGGCTTGCGTTAGTCAGCTTTCATTTTGAAGACTATTGAAATGCTTTGTTCTTTTGTCTCTAAGGAAAGCATATAGAAATTGAAACTGACCTTCAACTGTAAAAGAAGGGATGAGAATTCTTAAAAAGAGGAACTAACTCCATTGAGCTTAAATACATTCACGCTCATTTATAGATAACTGTTTATCTGCACATTTGGGAATTTGAAAGGCCTGTCAATAGATATTCTATCCATTTCAATCTGTAATGGGAAATGGAGAGGAGGAAAATTTAATAGTGAGGAAAAAATATTTCTATAGGTGTTTATATAAATAGATTGAGTATTTTTTGAGGCCGATTTACCTTTTAACAGATGACTTCCTCTAGGTGAGTTCAAGCTGGGGATTTCTGGGGTACGTGTGTGCGTCTAAACAGTGCATATGTGTAAATAAGGACAATAGAAGGATAGATAGGCACACACAGTTAACCGTTCTGCTTTATTTTCTTAGACAAAAAAAAAACTTTTCTTTTAATTTTTAGAAGCGACTTTTAAAATTTACTTGGATCGATAGAGGGCCATAATGAATGTGATCATTAGGAGTATATTATCAGATGGGCTTTGTCCCAAAGGAGCAGAGGTCTCACCCTTTGAGTTTTATTTCCAGAATTTAATGGAGGAGGTAGGAGGTGGTCAGTTAGAATTGGGTGCCTTCTCTTCTCTTTCTGGTCACCTGGGAGCTAACTTTATGCGTGAAATGAGACTCAATCATTGGAAGTCTTCCCTTGTCCAGCTGGTCTCATTCCTGGACTAAGAATGTGTCTTGGGACATCTTGAGTCTGTGTTCTTAGAGACATTTCCTAAGTGGAATGAGTTGCTCTTTGTTGTTGTCCAATAGCAAGATGAAATATGAATAATGCTCATGTATATGTCTTGTCTTCAGTTTCATTGTAAAACCATGACCAACTCAGAATGAGATAGTACTTTTACTCCCATAGTTAGCCACTATTAACAGATTACCAGTGTGGTCTATTTCCTTCCAGACTTTATTCTTTCTATGTAACAACAAGGAAAATACCAGCAGAAACTACACGTGTTACTCTGTAATGGGCTCCTCGTACTTTATGGTATATTATACATGGAGAACTTTCCAATGTCCTTACATATAGAGGTACATATTCATTTTAATTGCCTCATAGCATTCAATAATATGAGTGTACCACTATTTATTTACCCATTCCCCAAATGGTGGAATATGTTTCCATATTTTTAACAGTTAATAATGATAGTAATTTTACATAGATCTTTTTGCATGCAAGAAAGCATTTCTGGGGAGTTATTCAAGTAGTGGAATTGCTAAGTCAAAACAGATACATAATTTAAGTTTTGGAAATGCCACTATTCCACAGCAATGACCCTTACACATTGCATGAACAACAGGGAGCAAAATGGGGAAATGCCAGCAAAGGCCATAGAGGGGCAAAGTGTAAAACAAGAAGAAATACTCAGAAAAGATAAATAAAATAAAAAGAACGACAGTACAAAGTTTATAAAAATAATGCAAATAAAAGGAAGTAAGGCTTTTTCCATAACACTTACAAATTAAGAAAAATAAAAACCAAGGTTGGCCAGTTTTGAAGAAATAGATCTACTTAAATACTGTTTCGAGGGGTTTAGAGCCATTTGGAGGAGAATTTGGCTAACAGATTAAAACTAAAATCTGTTATTTTCACCAAAAGTAGCCACTAAGATGACAAAAGGACACACAGAAGCAGGGAACTAGAAACAGAATTCAGTGCTTCTGGCTCAACAAATGGAAGTTGCTCCCTGGGGAGGCTCAGGGGAATGTGCAGAGCATGATGGAAGAGCACAGGGCTCCCTGGTGAGGTGGGTGGCCAAGGGGGGGATTTAAGATCTGCATCATGAACCTATGGAGGTGCTGATGAAGGCCTTGTGGCACCCACAAAGGAGGGCTTTTGTATGCAAGAAAGATGCTTTTCAAGGTTTATTTCTGGTTTCAAAGAATGATATTGAGTTTCTTAAAATTACAAATTCAAAATTCTGCTTTTTAAAGTTTTCTTTCTTATTTTCTTTAATTTGGTTTATGAAATTGTATTCTATTTATAAGTCTAGCAGGTATTAGCAACCAGATCTAAATGCCTTTGAACAATGCTTAATCCCATTAATGCTTTTAGTTATTTAAATACCATCAGATATTTTAGATGATGAGCATGTTTTATATGCTTTCCAAGTAGTTCAATTTACTGCATTAAAAACCAGAATGTCACAAATATGTATAAAACTTAAATATCTAGAAAATAAACAGTTAATTTTGGTGAACTTAGTTTATCTTAGATGTACTACTAAAGAAGAGGTCTAAACCAGTTATCCTACACTTTTTAAATTGGAGCGCACAAGGTTCAAACTCAAATAGATCAAATTCCCTTAAAAATTACAAATACCGAAAAACTATTAAAAAAATCTTTTCAAAGTTTATTACAATCTTGCTATAAGGGATAAGATCTATCTCAGGCCACTTTGAAGATTCACTCTTGGAAGGGGCCTCTTTTAGGAAGAAAGAATTAGACATTCCTTGTTAGACCCTAACCCCTGCTAAAAAAAGAAAGAAGTCCAACTAGTAATTATCAGACTCTTGACTTGATGCAAGACTATTTAAGGTCTTACGTAGGGTTTCTTCTAACGTTGACAGTCAGCTGACATTGGATCTTAATCCTATTAAAATTCTTTGTAAATATGATAAAGTATTTTTTCAAAGTCAAGAATGCTAGTTTTTTCTCAGAAAAACACAAATTACATCCAACAGAACTTTCTGGCTGAGATCAGCTTTGGGACCATTTTTTCTCTTTCAGTACCATATTCATTCTTCACCTAAAAATACTAATACTGAGGTTTTGACTATCTTAAACTTTTGACACTGAATTTAGAAATTTCTGGGATTAAACATTTCATGCCTAAAGAAGACACTTCCCATACTAAATGATGAAGATTTGGGCATGCTCCCTGTTTGTGATTCTCATGGAGCTCCCTGGCCCCTATGTGTGGATGCTCAGTCAAGGGCTCTATAACATTCATGAAGCCCATATCCCAGCATTCAAAGACCGAAGATGTATCTTGAATGTATTGATGTGTTGTCCCTATTGCTTAATAGACCTTGACAGACTTCTGCATTTTCTGTATTTGTAGGATTATACAATGCTTAAGTTTATTTTAAATAACATGTCATCAATTTTTGGATAGGTTAAATGGCTTTGTCTGGCTTGCAATAATAACTGATAAGGCCCTTCTTCCCAAAGCGGGCAGAATCTGAAACCAATCACATTAACTCAGATAGGCTTAGGAAATGTAGATAGTCTCTATCAACTGAAAAAAAAAAAAAAAAAAGAAATAAGAGCAGAGCAAGGACAGGGGCTATCTATCTTCTTAGCTACTAATTTTAAAGGTTTCACAAATTGGCAGTGAAGAGGGATTAGAAACAGAATCAAAACCTTCTTTCTCCACCCTTCACCACTGTAGAGAAGTTACAGAATGAATTATATATTATGCTAATTGTATAAAAAATGTACACGTTTTTCTCTAGTGTGGGTTTATTTATTCCCAATTAACCCATTTATCAATATTGTTAAGACTTCTTTTCCCACAAAAAATGTATTTTAGAACTGACTGCTCTAAGTTTGCTAACGACTTTCTGAGATCAGTGTGCAATTCTGTAAAGCCCCCTCCTTATCCTCTTTGCAGAAGTGATGCCCTAAGATGCAAGCTTAGAGTTCACTGTTAAGGAGATGGATCAAATGGCATTTGGTAGACAGAAGGCTGCCAGTGCTTAAGAATACAGCTTTCAGTGACAGGAAGAGTGGCTCACGTTCCTGGCTCTGTAATTTCATACTTGGACACATTATTTACCCTCATCCTGTCTTATATTCTTCATCTATAAAACAGGGAAAATATTACCATTAAAGCAACATCTCAGATGTGATTGTGAGCACATGTCAAAGTTTCATTTCAAGCTTGTTGGCAAGTGAAAAGCCTTAAGAAAGCCAAATCTTTGTTGCTTCTTGATGCAGATATTTTGTAGGAGACCAGCCACAAAAAGAATATTTGGTTAAATATTATTAGAATAATCACAAGGCTGGTTAAAGGTCATTACATTTTTTAACATCTGATTAAAGGTAACAAGAATCAATGTGAGCTACATAGGTAAATTAAATTTCCCAAACAGACTTTTTACCTGATTAAAATCAATCAAAAACTGTACACAAACTTATAAGGAATGCTAGATACTTCCTCAAAGGAGTTCTGAGTTGCATCATTCAAAAGCATCCTGCTTCTGACCAATTTGGAGACAATGATCTCTGTAAGTACTTAGGAGATAAAGCTGTTAGGACCCAAAAGTGCAGCCCAATAGCAACAAGTAATCAAAAGAAACTGCACCATTTACTTGCATCCTTAAAGGACAATAAAGAGGATACCATTCATAGCATCCATCTTACTTCTCCCCTCACTCTTCCGGATTCATCTCCCCTTTCTAAATTACTCCTCAAGTGTGGCTGCAGGAAGACTCTCTTTACCTGTCTCACTATTTCTTCACCGCTTACAAAAACAAAAGAGAAGTGGGGCTGGCCTGGTTGCATAGTGGTTAAGTTTGCACGTTCAGATCCTGGCTGTGGATCTATGACCTGCTCACCAAACTGTGCTGTGGTGATGTCCCATATACAAAAATAGAGGAAGATTGGCACAGATATTATCTCAGGGACCATCTTCCTCAAGCAAAAAAGTGAAGATTGGCAACAGATGTTAGCTCAGGGACAATCTTCCTCACCCAAAAAATAAATAAATAAAATAAAAATAAAACAATTTTCTCTGAGAAAAAAACAAGGCTCTTTTGTATCCTCTTTTCCCCACTCAGCTCTCATTATGCTGCTCACTGGCAGGCAGGTAATAGTAAATGAGTAAAGACCAGACAGACCGCGGTTAACTGAAGAGGCTTAGCTAAAAGAGAGCAGCTTCAACTGGCTGTTGCGTCCCATAAATGTTCATTCATTTATTCATTCAATCGACAACCATTTATTGAGTGCCGTCTTGTTTACTACACTGGTACTCAGGGAACCAAACAGAAAGCAATTTATGGACAACAAGCTCCTTAAGCATGGAGCTTACATTCTTTTGGGGAGACAGGTAACAAATGATAAACTTAATGCATAAGCAGAGTATACAATGTGTTAGAAGATTCTAAGTGATAGAGCCAAAAAAAGGGGGGCTGGCAAAGAGGATTTGAGGTACAAAATGAGGGAGAGTTGCAACTTTAAGTAGTGTGACGGTGGCAGGTTTCCTTGAGAAGGTGCCATTTTGTCAGAGACAAGGAGATGGTGAAGAGTGGACCACATGGACATCTAGGGAAGAGTATTCTGTGCAGAGGGAACTCCAGGGCAAAGACCCTGACAAAGGAGCATCCCTGTTGTGCTTTCAAGACAATGAAGAGGTCAATAAGGCCAAAGCAGATGTAGAAAAGAGAGACGAGTAGGAGTGAGTTCAGAGAATTAATGGGGTACAGAACAGCAGGAACTGGTAGGTCATTTTAAGGATGTTACTTTTGCCCTGAATAAAACAGGAAGCCATTGGAGAGTTCCAATATGATCTGCCTTAGGTGTTAAAAGGATCTCTCTTGCTCTTGTGTTGGGAATTGACAGAAGGGATTAAGGGTGGAAGCTGGGAGATCTAGTTAGCTGATAATTACAGTTGTTCAGGTGAGAAATGCTGATGGCTCAGACCAGAGTGGCAGCAATGGAAGTGATGAGAGGTGGTCAGATTCTAAAGGCAGAGCCAGCGGCTTTGCTCATATCTCAGATGTGCGCAGTGAGAGAGGGACAGGACTTTCAAATTCCGGGGTGTAGACAGTGGTAAGGGTGGGGTTGCTATCATCTGATAGTGAAGGACATGGGTGGAGAAGGTAGAGGCGGGGGGCAAGGTAAGAGATCAGAAATTCGGGTTTGGACATACAAAGTTTGAAATTCCTGTTAGACACCCAAGTGGAGCTGTGAGGCTGGCAGCTGGATTTATGAGTCTGGAATTTGGGAGACAAGACTGAATTCAAAATATAAACTTGAAAGTCACTGGTATGTAAAGTCATGAGATTTGCTCTATCACTCAGTAAACTGATTTTTGTTTAAAAAAATGCCAAAATTCCTGTTTCTTCTATGAAACTTAATAAAGTTTCTTCTATGAAATTTCTATGAAACTTACTAAATTTATTAAAAACTGACAGAGTGCATTTTCCAAACTATCTGGAATCCCACTGCAATGCTTTTCCCAGGCCTTATCCACTCCAGCTGGAAGCTTGTGCTTGGCCCCAGTTAAAGCTAAGTTAGGGAAATAACCACTCTGACCTTTCTCAAGGAAAACTGCAGGAGTCCTTTTGTTCTTCCTAATGCCCGAACAGACAGTGTGTTTTGCAGAAAACGTGCTTGCCAGGATGCTTGAAACTGGACTCTGGTTTAAAGTCTCAGAAATTTTTGCTCCTCATTTTCTGAGTGGTTCAGTCTCCCAACATCTTGTAAAATCCTTTCCCTTCTTTGAAGCAGCTCCTTTGGCTGTCTCTTTGTGGTGCATCAGCCTTTAAAGAGAAATATTTTGTTCCTTCATATCTCCTTGTGAACAGCTCGCCACACCACAAAACAACAACAGTGAAGCCAATACTGTATACCTCTGCAGACGGTACAGTGACCACTAATGAGGTCCATGGACCACTCTGGATGACTCTTCATCCCAGTTCACTTCTTACCTAGATTGTCCACAGCTGCAGTTTCAACAATCTTTCTTTTTTAGAAGTTTTTATTTTGGGAAAAATGATAAATTCTCATATAAAACTGGTATATTTTCTCCATCCGTTCCTAAGTCTTCTCTGCCTTTCCTTCAACATTTTGTTTCATCTCCCTGCAAACGATGCACACTTTGCTTCTATAAAGAGGCAAAGAGCTTTCAATGCGTCTGTCCTTTCTGAGTCTTCGCTGACACACATCATATCCTAGCTTATTTGGGCTCCTGAATAGAATGAATAAAACTGTTTGCTCATGCTGAAAGCTTTCTTTGTTAAACATTGTACACCAAAAGAAGGGACAGAGCCCCAGGTCCAGTTATATATGAAATATTCAGATTTTAGAAGATGGGTGTTCTGAGTGATTGTCTCCTAGCAATTTGATGAAGGGCCTCACACCTAAGATGGTGGTGGCCCTTACACTTAATGGGCTCCTTTCACTTCGTAGCTCGAGCCCTTCTCTTTCTGATTTCATGGGCTAAGTGCTCAGTTTATGCCAATTAGAGAGAAAAAGAAACAAAACGCCAGTTAAAATGAACTGATTAAAGAATATGAAAATTATACTCATAAAACTGCTTTAAAACAAGCAAATTGGGGTCATGCATCTTTTATTTTGAGTGTCTACTTTACAGATGAGTTTTCCTAATAACAGTATGCATTGAACCAAAATGAACCAGGCTCGAATGCAGCCCTATAAGCATTCATTCATTTTTCTTTTCCGTGTGCTAGAAATATTAGATTTTTTCTTACCCATGTACTCTTTCCCTCTCAGAAATACATTATTGGTTTTCTTGAGTGACCATAAACAAATGAATTTCTGGCCTACAATTTCATCGGTAAATTTAGTTTGTTAACACTGTAATACAAGGTTTGTGAGAGGTTCATTAAAGATGTGTTCAACGTGCTGAGATATTGCTTAGAGTTTTCCCCGAGACCCCTCCCCCTACTGAATTTAGAAATCTTGAGTTTTTTAAATATTTTACAGTGTAGATGATAAGGAAACATGTTTTTTCATTTATTTTTGTTATTTATAGAATGCTGTTTTACAAAAAGTTAAGATTCTGTTAGTTGAAAGTAACAGAATCCAAACTCGAGTTCGCCTGAGCGAAATGGGGGTTTTCAGGGAAAGATCTTGGGTTATCTCACAGAATTTAACATAGATTAAAACCACCAGCCCTCAGGAAGTTCAGGGGTGCAGCCAAATCTTGGGAACAGCAGGAACCAGCCACACAAACACGGTCGGGACCCTCGCCGTGTCTCTCCAGCTGCATGCTGCGCCTCAGCATTGCTTTTTTCTTTCTCACTTTACTGCAGAAAAATTTTCTTCTCATGACTGAAAACATGGCCACTGAGAACTGAGTTTTCTATTTTATAGCTTCAGCTATCAAAAAGAGTCTGAACTAAACTTTCTTGATGCCAAAACCAAAAGAGCTATTCGTTAAGCAGCTACTTACCTGGATTTGCTCAGATTTCCCTTCTTAGAGCAATTCACTCACTGTTGGGGTAGGGAGGGGAGCAATAATAACCTTATTAGCCAATCATGGAATATGTGTGCGTTTGGTGTCTGGGGGAGGGGAGTGGGATGTGGTGGGAAGGGGGTCTAGAGAGGTCATGTAAGGACTAGATAGTTTCAGAGGGGAAAAATATGGAGAAAAATAAACTGCAGAAGCAGCAGTATTCAGAAGCAGGGAGGTGCTGGGATGCAAAAGAAAAGGATGTGGGGGCAGGTGGGTGTTCATGGGCCAGCTCGGAGGCTCTCTGTCAGAATACACCCAGAGGCAGAAGTCCTTGCTTGGATTTTGTAGATAACACTGATGCTTCAAGTTTATGCCGCTTCCCCACTGCACAAGGTTGGCGGGGGCAGGAACTGTGGTTCATCTGAGTGGCAAACCTGTTTCTTTGCGTTCTGGTGAAGATCTGGAGCTGGGAATAGGAATCAAGAGGAAGGATAGAATTTAGAGTAGGGAAGGGACCGCTCTTTTTGTTAATTTATTGATTGGTTTCACTTGTTCCATAGTAAGATTATTGGGTCTTTTTTGTTTGTTTGTTTGGTTTCCTAAGCCGAAGTTGGATACCATGGAGTTACCAATGAGGTTTTCCCAAACATCAGCCCTGTCAGCACAATTGTATGTTTGCTGTGCTGAGCAGAAAATTTCTAATAATACATCTGAGCATATGCAGGAATATTAGTTTCTGGGCTCTGAAACAATCCTTGCTGGAGGGTTTCCTACCTATATAGGACATTTAGGGTAAATCATCTTACGTTTGCTTGCCTCACATTCTCAGTGGCTCCACAACGAGCACTTTTATTGTGTTATACCATGTCTGAATTTCATTGCTTATACAGTCTTCCCTTTTAAATTCATGGGATTTTTTTTCCTGTAAAGATTGTTTTCAAGAATTCCTTTATCATTGCTTTTAATCTTAACTTTATCCACTACAAATATTGAGCACTTGCCAGGTTATCTCCTAGTGGCAACAGTGCCTGCAAGGTAGAGATTTTAAATTACGGGTGAAAGAGATGAAGTGAATTACCCAAAGACACCATGGAGTAAATGGCTGAGCTGGGATTTCAATTCAGATGTATGTGACCCTAAAGTGTATGATCTCTGTCCAGAAAAAATGAATATTGCCTTCACTCCTACTAGCCCAAGTGACATTGAACATTTTTCCTTCCTATCATTTTTGCAATATAAAGTCCTCATTTTATTTTGTTGTGGCCATGTTTCATATCTTAGATTTTCGTCTAATCCAATCCCAGTCTGTTATAATCCTTTTTGTTAACATCATAGATAATAGCTTTATGTTAGCCTATTAATTTCAGGTACTACAACTTTCCTAAGAAGTTTGCTAATGTCAGACACTTACAGTGATTCACCATTATGAACGACATCATTATGAATAATGATAATTAGCATACATGGTTTTCATATTTTGAAATATATCCTTAAAATAAAACCATCTAAGTGTGATTTCTGGGTCAAATTATGTGATATTTTAGAGGGTTTTTAATGTGTCTGGTGAAAATATTTTTTGGAATAGTCATACTGATATTATTATAACTACTAAAGGCCTCATTTTAAGGATAGAATTGGCACTTAAAAAATGTTAGAATTTCTTCACATGTTAAATGAGCAGGTATCATCCTTTGAAATCTCATATGTAGTTTGAAATAGATTCCTGGCTATCACTGAAAAGAGAAGCGTGAGGACAGTGACCGCAATTATATGCCCCTTTCCCCTTTCTTTTAAAAATGTAAAATCTTTCCAAAATGTAAAATTACAACTTTTTTATACATTTTATTCTATGGTAAATGAAAAACCTTACAGATTTTGACTACTTCAAATTAACTTTAAGTCAGTGAGATTTTGCCCCAATATTGAAATGCTTCACTTACTTGCCGAAATCAGCTCTGAGCCTTTCATTGCCCAGCAGTGCTAGGTGGACCCACCCCTTGTAGTAAAACCATAGTATTGTTTGATGTCATTCAAGTTTGACTTAGGTATAGGAGTGTTGTAGACCAATTTCCACTATCAATTCATGCAGTTGGGTATAAGACATTTTTAATTTTCCCTTTATTTCAACTGATTTGGTTTATTTTGTTCGCTTTTGCTTTATCTTCCATTAGGTGTTTGCCAAACTACTGTGAACACGGAGGAAGCTGCTCCCAGTCCTGGACTACTTTCTACTGTAACTGCAGTGACACAGGTTACACTGGCGCCACCTGCCATAACTGTGAGTAGTTTCATGGTTTATCTACAGAGGAATGGGCAAAAATCCAGGAACACCAATATTAACTCCAGGATGTATTAAACATGTGGTGGGAGCTTTTTATTCATTCATTCAGCATGTATTTCTTGAGAGGATACTATATGACAAACACTGTGGTAGGCATGGAGGCTACATGGGTACAAGCCATATCCTCATGGAGTTTATGGTCTACCAGGAAGAAAGACAGGAAATGGGATAAGTGTTGCGGAAGAAGCAAGACAAGATTGTGTAGGTGCACAAAGGGGAGCTATCAAATCAGCTTCATTGTCTAGATGGGATAAGTTATGCCTCTAATAAACAACCTTACATCTCAGTGGCCTAAGTAATAAGCAGTTGTGTCATGTCTATGTTACATGCTCTTCACACCTTGGCAGGGGACCCTCTTCCACTTTGTCCTCATTCTAGGATGCTGACAAAGGCTCCATCACTTGGAATGTTGCCATGGCAGGGAGAAAGATGCACAAGAAATCATGTGCTAGCTTTTAAAAGCTTTTACCTGGAAGTGACAAACATTACTCCAAACCCATACTCCGTTGAGCAAATAAAGTCACATGGGCACACATAAATTTAAGAGGGGAGGAAGTACATTCTTACGATGGGATCTGAAACAACAAAACAAGCATATTAGTAATGAGTGCCTGTGACTACCTGTCAATGTTAGGGAGGCTTCAAAGAGAAACCTTGAGCTGATCTCATCTTAGGAATGCAGCAGGAATAAAACAAAAAGGAAACTGAATCTATAGGTAGTTTCATGTGGCTGGAGACTGCAGACAGTGAGGAGAAGTGTAAGAGAGGAAGCAGGGAGGCAGGCTGGATCTCACAAAGAATAAGGGGTGAGAATTAAAAAAAATGAATAATGTGAGCCCAGATGTCTATAATTTTATAGTCTTGTCGGGGTAACCAAAGAAAAACACATGACAAAGTAGAGACGGTTTGCCATTTAGAGAATTGCATGTCAAACGGTGTGAAATGAACTATAAGTATAATTGAGGAAGACGTAATCTGAAGCTGCTGGTTATAGTTAGTGGAGATTTCATGGAAAATGTGAAATTTGAAGTTGACTTAGAAGGCAGAGGGGTGGGAGAAGAAACTTCTAGAAAAATGTAAGAGCCAAGCCAAGGCTGGAGTCGTCCTGAAGACTACAGTGAGACTATCCCAAAGGAGCATATGTCATCAGTTTTTCTTGAGCTCCTGCTGTTGCTGGGATGGCACTCAGAGATTCAGAAAAGGAGTGACAGATGCCAGCTGACCTGAAATCAGACTCTGATCCAGGGCAAGCAATGCTGGCACTTGCATCACTGAAGACCTCTCAGCCATTCTATGGCCTCTTCTATGTCTTGGAAGTAGCATTCATCAATGATGCCCATAGAGGAGCCTAATCAAGTCAGAGAAGAAATAGTCCCGTGGTCATCATGGGATGATGTTGTTAACGCTGTTAGTTGCCTTGGAAAGTGAAAAACACTGTCTGGCTTTAAAATGAAACATCTTATTTAAAATTTTCTATTCAGAAATTTGGCACAGCAAAGAGAACACTGAACTGAGAGAGATGAGATTTAAATTTTACCTAGATCTTGTACTTAAACAAGTACATAATTTTAGCACTCCAGAGCTCAATTTCTTCACAGATCCTATAAGGGAAAACTAATGAAATCTTGTGAGGCCTTTTCAGGCTAAAATTACATGTTTTTATTTAAGACTCCCAATAAATACCAATCCATAAGTATTGAGTCTGGTTCCAGAAATATTATCCCTAAATAGCCAAGAACAATATGTGTTTGCACAGAAGCTTTGTAGGACATACATATACTTGTTAGGATTGTAACATCAATGTTCTTGTAAGAAACTCAGAGGTAAACAGAACGGCCATCCATTTCTTAGTGAGACAAGAGCAACCTGAAGAAGATGAAGTCAAAGCCAACCCAATTCCAGCCCAATCACAGGACAACATTCCTATCACTTTGAGAGCTCATTCTGTTCACTTTCTCCTAAAGTAATTTAAAGATATTTTGAGGAGTTCATCTCTACAGATGCTCTTTTCCTTTAATTTTCTCCATCCATCAGGCTAAAAATAGAAGATTTGCAGCTTTGCAAAAGTGTGAAGTTGAAAATCGATGGAAGTGAGGTGTTGGCTTTTAAAGAAACACTGTCAAAACTGATGAGCAGGGGACTCAACATACCAAGCCTTAGAAATAGCATTCCTTTTTTAAGACCTTCTCTTTCCCCTTTCCGTGAAATTGCTCAGTGCCTACACTGTGAGTTCCAAGATCGTTAAGCCCCTTCTTCCCTTCTGGGTACCTAGCCAGGACAAATCAGAGGTGCTTGCATGACTGTGAGGTTTGGCAAGCACACCTCAGATGCCTGTGCATTCAGGAATCTGTCCTCCTGCTAAAGAATCCCTTCCTCTCCCTCAATTGGGTGAGGATGATTGTTTTAAGTCACTTTATAAACTGAATGAATCAAGCCATGCTTTCATGGCTTCAACAAGCATGTTTCCCACGTGGGGCATCAGAGATGAGAGTTGCTGAAACACAGAGGACAGTAAACAGGGATACCCTCATGTAAAAACAAAATAAGCAAGTTCACAGTCCTTCTCTTGTGGAAATGACAATGTCCGTGATGTGTTAGGGTATATTTTCTTAAAGCAATCATCTGCAATCAGTATACTAAATGCAAGGTCTTCAGATTCATAACACATTTATAATAATAATTAAAACGGATAATTTCTTGAGTATTCTTTTAGTCTTTTTTCTTTTCAAGCTCTTCAGAGTTAGTTTTGTTTTTCATTATTGGTGCTTTCTAGTAAATGTAAACCAATAAGGCTGAATTAGGAAAGATAGAATTAACTTCTTTCTGCCCAGCCTTCATGGATAAGAGAGGGGTCTGGGTGAGGGAAAGAATACAATGGACTCTCTAAGAAATGAGAAATGGGAATTCCCAAAGTCTTTAGACACGGCAGGTTGCCGTTGAAGTAGAAATATCATCATGTCATTTCAATTTTCTTTCCTCCTTACCTGATGACACATAAAGAACTTTGGTATGCAAGTTAGATTACTTTTCAAGCACACTTTGTTCAAAGCCACCTCTTTAAGAAGGAGTTGATGAATGTGTGGCCAATTCCTATCAAATCTGAGGAGGAAATACGAGACTATCACTTCTCCCATAGTCTGCCATTGAACACTGTTATATCTTGTTTGTAAACTGTTTGCTTAGGAATCTTCTCCTCTAAGTTGTATCTTGCTCTCCAGAGGAATAACTGAAAGCAAAATAATGTTTGCAGTCCAGATTAAGCCACAGCAACCCAACCAATGATCAGGGCCTTCAGCCCACCAGACACAGTTACCTTGGTTAATTGGTTTTATACAATGTGCAAGTTTAGAAGGTTATGTAATTGAACCAACTTCTAAGTACTCAAGGTGTATCTTGGTCATGGTATAGCATGAATCCAAGTTAAGATTAAAAGGAAGAGGGTTTGATTATGTGAGCTTAGTACATAGATTAGTCTGCAACATAATGATAACGTGAGATGGGAATTATTGTTATCTCTAATTTTTAGATGAACATATTGAGGCCCAGAAAGATTACATAACTTCCTCAAGTTTACACAGCTAGTAAACCTTGGTGGAGCTGGGACTTGGCTGGAAGGAATCTGGCAGCAGATGCCAGATACTTAATCCCTGTATCTTATTTTCTTTCTTGAACAAGTAAGACATTTGCAAACCTCTGTGTATGAACTTAGTGATGGGACATTCATGACATTCTCGATGTTGCTTGAGACACGCTAAGATATTATGATATCGTAATTGAAAACATAGTTCTAGAAGACTGAGAGATGAGAAAGTTTTTGTGTTCTAGAATAATCATGAAATCATTATGGAGGAAGCAGGATGAGTTAGCATTTCAATGGCAACTAAAATTAAAATAGATGTAAGGAATAAGGAAGCCAATTGAAAACAGATACTGGCAAGAGTCAAGACATGATGGTAGGAATATATATGGTATGTTTTGGGACAATGTAGATGTTTGCTTGGCTCAAGAAAGGAAAAATAAATAGCTCTATTCGTTCATTCCTGAAGCTCAAATGGTATTCCTATAAAGCAGTTTCCACAAGGGGAAATCTGAGCTTGCTTCTCATTATACAAAGCTTTTCATGTTCTATTGCAATATCTATAAATACTATTCAGTGACTACATAATAAATATTCTAATGATTTTTATTTTCATTCAACCATTCTAATCTTCTTTTCTTTTGAAGAGAGGACAAGGCCCTGTGTTGTTTCCAAATATTTATTATTATAACCAACACTATAGTGAGCATCTTTGTGCTTAAATAATTTTTTAACCCCACATGTTCTATTGTTTTCTTGAACTAGCCTTAGCAAGGACATTATTGAGTCAAAGATTGTGAGTAGTTTTAAGGATCTTGATTCATATTTTCATCTTGCTTTCCTAAAGTCTTGCTACAGTTTAAACTTTGATCACTATTTTCTGAGATCTTATTTCACCTTCTCTGCCAGAATTATTTATATAATTTATAAAACTATTTGACATGTATTTTTACTAAAGCATTTGCAGATTGAAATGGAAATTATTATTGACCCTCATGATGAGTTCCAGATAAAATAAAGTTGTTATTTTTTAGATTACTTATACAATAGGAACAAGATTGTCTCCACAGAATTTTATTTTATTCCTCAACAAGTACCATTTGAAAGCACATCTGGTGTCAATAACTATGCATTTGATGATTACTCTCACCTTGAGCAGACAATAAGTGATACAAGTGCTTATCATCTGTTATATGTCTCCTATTGAGTGGGACTGTCCCTGATCTTCTCACTATCTATGTCCGATGACATTCACATGAGCCCTTTTCAAGGTCTCTTCACCATTTCTCAGCCTTTGCTAATCTCTTTTCACAGTGTAGTCTCTCTGACATCCTAACAACACCTTTTAGCTCACTTTTCAGTGTGGCAAAGGATGTCAGATTTCTTCCTCTCCCAAGCCTGCTATAGTGCTTCTCCCATTGGGCAGTCAATAACCAGGTATTGATTGGAAGCATATCAAATTTTCTGGCTGTCAGGCTCAACAATAGTCATCACAGAGGGATAACACTTTTGCTATTTTAACAGTAGGTAAATGGTCTTCTAACTACATGACATTTCTTGGTTGGAAGGAAAGGTTGGAGAGGGTGGGGGATTCTGGTAATATGAGGTTTATTTAAAAGCATTGCTCATATCTCTTAATTCAGGTCAACTCATATCCTACTGTTGTTCTATGGGTTTCCTATTAAGAACTAAAGAAACTTCAACTCTGTGATTAATCCTGAATGCCATCAGCAGATGTTTTCGGCTGCGACCTAAAGGAGAAGAAAAAAATATTGTAATGAATTGTTGAATCCACTCCCTGCTTTGTTTTATGACACTAACCAGTCTTTTGTGTCATCACTATTTTTATTCATGTTAACTCCCCTACTGAGACTGTAAACTCGTTTAGGGAAGGAACTGTGTCTTATTTATTTTTGTACTACTCATATCCAAGGAACTGGTGACATAAAGGGCATATCATGTAATTGGTGAGACAGACAATTAAGCAGAAAAAGATAATTCAATGTGTCATTAGACGGGGATTCTATAAGGACAAGATGATGTCTGAATCTTCTCTGTCTCCAGCCCCTTGTTTAATCTCTGACGCATAGCAGATATCTACTATTTACTGTATACACAAATAGATAAATGAGGTATGTGCACACAGAAATGTTGAGTTACTTGGTGAGGGTATTGTAACTTTCTGGGGAACATGAGAAGGTTTTCAGAATAACTGACCTTTGAACACATACTTGAAAGATGGGAAAGAATAAGGGGAAAGAGAAGAGTGAGCAACATGTGCAAAGGCAGAAAGACATGAAGGGTCAAACAGCAAGAGAGGACCATGAGATGTGTAACATAGCTGGAATCTAAGATGAAATGAAGGAAGATGGAGAGTCAGGAAATACAACCAGAGTAGAAGATGGAATTATACGTTGAGAAGGAGCTTACTTCCCTATTAAGCATCTAGAAGCCGGTCACATTTTGTTGGTTTCATTTTAATGCTGGGAATTGACTTGCTAATATTTATTTTGCTCTTGTTTGCTTTTTGGTTTATTAGTTTCTTTTTGGAAATATAACTGTGTTGGTATCGTAGAGCACGTACTGAAATTGGAAGACGTAGGTGCAAGGGAGAGTTACTGGATGCTGTTTGCAAGTGTGTGGGCAGCAAATGATGAGAGTCAGAACAAGCTAGAAAGAAGGGACATGACTTGAAAGGCATATCTAAAATTAGATCAAACAAGCTTGAAGTCAAATCGAATACAGGAGAGAGAAGGATGACTTTCAGCTTTAGCTTAGAAGACATCATGAATGAAGAATGTAGTGAGTAAGTCCTCAGTTCTGTCTGGGCCTGATAGCATTGTGTCAAATCCTGGTCCTACAACTTACAAGATATACAACCTAGGGAAAGTTATTTGAGCTCCATGTGCTTTCACTTCCTTATTTGTGATATGGGGCTAAAAATAGCAGCTACCTAAAGGAAATATCATGGGAACAAAACAAAATAATCTTCATTAAGTATTTACCCTGGTGCCTGGCAAATGCAAAGTCCCTGTTCTATGTGAACAGATAGAGAACGTGTAGACATAGGAGGAGATTTAGTGGACACTCTCACGTTTTTAATTTGGGACACAGTGTTTGCCTGGAGAGATGCTCAATGTGCAGAAGTACCTAGAAATCCCTGGAGTGAGGTCCAGAGGAGAAGATCCGAATCACTGTGTGTAAAGTTGCTGAAGCCTTTTGAGTAGATGAAGTCAATTAGGTGTGTAGGCGAAGGGTGGAACCTACAAAATAAAATATTTTAAAGAACTCAAGAAGAGATACACTGAGACACAACTAATAAGGAATGATGACGAAAGGGAAAGCAAGAACTAAGAAAAAGTGATAACATAAAATGCAGAAGAGAAATGTTCTAAGAACAGATTATAAACAGAAATGTCCAAGCGATATCCTCCAGATTAACTCTTCATCACAGTGGTTGGTAATTGTTGAATGACTGGATATATGTTTAAAAAAGAACTTGGAGAAAGGCACAATAAGGAAAAGAAAAAAAAACACTTTTCTATAGACAGTCTGACTGAGGCAGTACTGGAATGTATTGGAATTTGCTGTTCCAAGAGAATCTTTTCACTGATGACTACCTTAAGTGTTGTCAGGATCCAGGTGATTCAAAACCATTACCTACCATTGAGATGATTTTATTCTCCTTTAGGAGAAGAGACCAATATGTTTGCATCCATTAATAAACAAATAATGCAAGGCAGTGCATAACCATGTGCGTAAGACCAGCTGCAAGGTGGTTGCTACTCTATGAAGAGAGCGATCAGGGCAGGCTGAAGTTGCTGTGAAAGAGTTCTTAGAGATTGGTTGGGGCTGTCCACAAGAGCCAGACGTGAGTAGGCAGAGAAGTGTTAGAGAGTGTTATTCAAGGGTGAGAATCAAATGAAGGACAAATGAGGAGGAGCATGGAGAATTTCTGGGTTTCTCTCAGGGCACTAGCCTAAGGGGAAGATAGCAAATACTTGTTAAGCTCCGTGTAACTGCCCTGCATTGTACTCAGTAGTTTATACTTGTCATCTCACTTTCTGAGCGCCCACCCCCCAACATTCTTAGCTCTGACTCTGTTAGACTGTGGCAATTCTTCAAACAATGGTGGTCTTCACATATGCAAATCTCTTGACAGAAAGACTTCTTATCACTTTCTTTGCCTGAGTAATCTCTGTCAACTCCTACAAGAAGCCTACTGGGACCTTTCTAGATACTGCTTAGTTTTGCTCCTTCAGCATCTACTCACGCAGAACTTATTCCACAATACTAAAATTGAATATCTGGTTCTTGTTATCCTTCTCAAACTGTCAATTTTCTGTGCATTCTTCTTTGTATATCTTGTACTTACTGACGTACAGTAGAGGATCAATGAATATAAATATCCTTTTATGGCCAAAATGCTTAAAGACACAAAGCTGGTGGAAGTGAGATTTGAACTGAGTTCTAGATGGCTTGAAAGCACTTCCTCTTCACATTACAGCATCTCTAAGTGGAAGGAATAGTTCTCTTAAATATTTTATGAAATATAGCAGGACTTAAAAACAAAACTGATACAAAGACTTCTCATCAGAGAGGGGTAGGAATGAAGGGTGTATATTTACCTCAGGTCGATTTTCTTCCTTTTGAACACATCTCAATGATTTAAGTTTCCCACAGTTATTTCCTACATGTTAATTTGTTCTATTTATTCTTTCTTTCCTCTTTCCCTCCATCTCTCCCTTCATATCCCCTTCCCCTCATTAAATGAGGTTACAGTAAAGCTAACTGCAAACACTTACATTGGATTGACAATGTGCAAGAAATGTGATCACAAGCTTGGGCTTTATTCCAAATCCTTAGAAGCAATAAAAGATCCCAAAATATGAAAGAAGATAATTAACTGGAGATAATTTAATTGTTGATGTTGCCTTTCTGTGGAGAATCATTGAAATTTACTTTGAACAATGAGCATTTCTTTGTAGTGTATTTCAATCAACAGAAGACTAATTGCCATAGAAATACAAAGCTCTAGTATGTCCCGTGAGAAGGAAGTAATCTGGACTGGATACATACATATTAAACTCGATATAGAAAGACACATTTTCCGTCTGTGCCTAAGCTTTGGATCCAGACAGATATATGGTATATTTATAGCTCTTTGGTATTGGGCGAATTACTTAAAATTTTCAGCCTTGCTTGCTTGATCTCTAAATAATAATAACTCATTTAAACAGTTATTTTGTGGATTAGAGGCAAGGAATGAAAAATATCTGGCACAAAATTTGCAATTTGGCATTTCCATGTTAAATGGTATCTATTATATATTTAAAATGTTTATGAAAGTTTGGGTGTATGTTTGGTAAGAGACATTTAATAATTTACCTTCCTATGCTACCAAATCATATGGCTATAGGAAAACTTTTTACATTGTAGGTTACTAAACAGATATTAGATTCTAGCATAGGTGTTGCCATTAGTGGAAAAACTTGAGGTACAATATCACTGAAAGAAGCCAGACTGGGGCTCAAGAGGCCTGAGTCAGATCTGTCTCTGCCACAAATGCCCTTAGGTAAATCGAGTATTTCTTGTAACCCATATTCCTCCAGAATATAGTGTGGAATATACATAGACTACACACGGTCACTAAGAAAGATTATTTTGATTTTCTCCAGTAGTATGACTCAGAATGAGTGTGTTGTAATTATACTGTACAGTTGGTTTTTCTCATCTTAGCCATTTTCCAATGTTCTAGCTCAGAATAATATTTGCATAGATCATACACCAAATCTCTTGACTATGTTTTAGAAAACACTGAGTGCTCTTTCATACTGTTACCTCAAATAACCTTTAAAACTAAAACAAGTTAAAACATGAGGGGTATAATGGCCACAAATATTTAAAGCTCTTGCATCTTGCCCTTGAAGCATTTGGTTGAGTTGAACCACTGTGGTTTCCATTTGGAATAAATCAACTTAAAGGGTAATAAGGGCTATAAGCAATAAGAGAACAAAAGAGACAGTGTGATTGCTCAATATAGTTTGTCAATTTTATTTTAAATAATAGAGTAAGACTTGACTATCTAAATTGTCATGAAATAAATTAATTCCCAGTGTTCTCAGTTTTAATATTGCAAAAATATTTTCATTATGTAATTCAGAGATAAAAATTCAGAAAATACTTCTTCATTCATTAAAATTCTATAACACAGCAACACTGTGACCTATGGCAAGTTATTTCACCAATTTGAATCTCACTTGTGTCGTATACCAAGAGAATATAATAGAATCTGTCCCTTATTGCTACAGGGATAAATTCAGAACCAATGGGCGTGAAATCTTTTTGACAAGTATGATTCCTTATAGAGTTCTTCTTCTTATATATTTACATCATTTATTCCCACTGCAACCTTGGTGAGGGACAAGACAAGTATTCAGAAGAAGAAGAAAAGATTCAGAACAGGTTAGAATGGATAGCCCAAGGACGTTCAGTTACAAGACTCAAGCAGGACTAAAACCTGGATATTCTTGTTGTCTCTGACATTGTCAGTGTGTATCCTGCAAAGCTTCATCAGCTATATCATACTGTAGGCAAGGTGAGTTGTCATTAGTGCAATTCTTGGGGTTTTTTTTTAAATTTAGTTTTCGGTGTGTGTTTTCTGAAAGAAACTCTCAGTATATTACTGCTCAGCTTCAAATCGTTCAGTGGCTCTCCACTTTCTTAATGATAAAATCCCTGTTTCTCAGCTCAGTAAGTATGGCTCTTCACTGTCTGGAGACCTCCTAAATCACAAACACTTTCAGTCATGGCCCCATATGCAGTCATGTTATATTGGCTCTCATAGACTTTCCATCCCTTAAACATGCCAAACTCTTTTTATCACTCTATTATTTTGGACTGAATATTCTTCCTGGCAATTTTCTGTTCTACCTCAACATTCTGCTCAAGTATTACTTTTGTGTGTAAAGTAGTTGCAATAATTGATCTTTTGATTTTTCTGTGGCATTAGTTTGAGCTCCTCGCGGTCACGCACTTTGGCTTTTTGTGCAGGCATTCCCAGTAGCGAGCCCCAGATCCAATTACTGAAAGTGCAAAATCAGTGTGGAGAGAAGGGAGATCCAGCTTCCAGCTTGTTGGCACTTCCTGGGAGCGTATTTGTACGTATTCTGTACTGAGAGAAGGTAAAACATAAGGAATCATGCGATACCCCACAGCACCTGTGAGGTTTTCTCTTTGGCCACCATGAAGAGAAACTTCCTGTTTTTAATATGATGAAAGAACTAAGGCTGCTGCTTTGAATTCAAAGCATATCCCCACATCAAGTCCCCCATTAACTCTCAAACTGGCTTGTAAATCATCTTTCAGTTGGCATAGTTGTAGTGCACAGTTTAAAGATACTAGCATAAATAGGACTTTTGGTTAAGTAAATATATGTAGAAAACAGAGAAAGGAAATAAAGCCGTCCATCATCATAGCAGGACATGTAACTGAGTTTATTAGTCTGTCAACGCAGGAGTTGTCAAACTCAGTTTTCAGCAGCACAGATCTCCTGCTGGCAGCTAATGTGACGATGAAGACCTTGGCAATCACTCCCTTGCTCCTGTCTCCCTGATCACACTGATGTGTGACTGGAAGAGGAAGCGAGTGAATCCGTCTGCTAACATTTTATTTCATTGGTGCACATCGTCTAAATGGGCATTCAATGAAGCAGCTGTTATATAACTTGAAGAGGGGAATGCCTGGCGCTCATAGGCTGTCAGAGTAAGGACTTGTGCTTTCTAGCTTCTGCTTAAGAGGAGTCTTCATCCCAAAGACATCACTAGGGGATTGTCATAAGAAGTAGAAAGTAAATGTGTTTTTAAATTTTATTTTTTTATGAAGATGAAGCATGAAAAGACAATTGTTTTTGAAAATTAGGCAGCCTTGGGTTCAATTCCAGGCTCTAACAATTACCAATTGAGTAAGCTGGGAAAAATTATTCAACTTCTCTGAACTTGACTTTCTCATCTCTCAATATAAGAATAACGATGTCTATGTCTTAAGATTTTTTGAGGATTCAGTAAGAGACCACACTTAGAGCACCAGGTGTAGTGCCTATATAGAAGGCACTCGATTTACTTACTCTGCTTATCAGCCCTCTACACTTTCACCTTTCCTGGTCTTCTGTGGATAACTTTTAGATTAGCAACAACTGTTGATTCCTGCATTTGGAAGGGACCTTTTAGTACAGGTATGTTATTTGCATCAAGTTGATGGTCTAGAAGCAGGTCGATCAATACCTCCTGTTATTATGGTGTTTCTCTGGTGTCTAAAAGGTTTGTTTCTCTCAGAAACTGAAATCTACCTTCTTCTAACTTTCTCTGCTTAGTGTTTGTTATGAGCCTACCATGGACAGCCTGCCATTTAAGCTATCCTTGCACAGTTTTGAGAAGTCCCCCAAAGAATAGGACTTGCCATCATTTTCTCCCACCACTATCACATCTCAGTTGCCTGCAATGAACTATGATGTTGGTGGGCTCCATAGTTCTTGGAACCATTGGATTCAGAAAGTAATTGGGTAATGATAATAAGGGCCAGAAATTGCTTTTACTTATTTTAATTAATATATAGTATACTTATCGTATTATAATAATTACCATTGATTCCCAAATCAGTGAACATAGATGGGTCCACACTTTATTTTGGCTGCTGTTATGTTAAGATTTAATTGTGGTGTTTATTTTTATTTAGCATCAATTCTTCATAAATCTATTTTCTTTTCAGATCACTCTTCCACACAGTATACGTTTATATCAGCCATAAATAAATATCTACTCTGGGTCCAACAGTGAACACTGTGGGTGATATCTGAGCAACTGAAGATCTTATTCTTGTTCTCAAGGACTTTAAAATTATCAGGAATGGCTGGGGGACCTACATTATATACTCAGAAAATAATACAAGATTGTACATGGTCAAAGAGTAAATTGAATATAGGTAAAGATAAAAATATAGGTGTCAAGCATGGAGGATGAGATGAGACATGAAGGGAAGGGATACTCAGTAATTCTGGACTTCGGCTAAACCTGGTACATAAGTGTGATTTGCACAGCCAGAGAAAGTAGGGGATGGTCAAGAAACCAGGGTGGCATTAGCTTGGCTGGAGTTGGAGTAAGTAAGGAGACTGACTTGTATAGATTGGAGTTTGTATTAATGGAGAGGAATAATGATAATAAACATAATTAGTATCAGTCAAGCAAGGCTCAAGCAGAGAAACAACCAGGAGGAAATATAAAGAGATTTATTGCAAAAATTGGCTTATGCAATTGTGGAAGCTGGCCAGTCAAGTCTGAAGTCCATAGGGTAGGTAATCAGGAAGGGCAGGCTGGAAATTTAAGGCATGAGCTGAAGCTGTGGTCCACAGGTGCAATTTCTTCTTCTGGGAGGCCTCAGCTCTGCTCTTAAGGCCTTTCAACTGAATGAAGCAGGCCCACCCAGATTGTTTAAGATAATCTCTGTTACTTAAAGTCAACTAATTATGGACTTTAATCACATCTACAAAATACCTTCATAGCAATACCTAGATTAGTGTTTGATTGAGTAACTGGGCACTATAGCCTAGCCAAACATAAAGCTGACCATAGAGTCTACTCATTTGTCTGCTTGGCACCTATATTCATCTCCTCTAACCACACTTCTGCTATACTTCTGCTTTATATGTCACACTTCTGCTTACCATGGCACTACTCACCTGTGTACAACTGATATCATTTAGGTTTGTGTAGCACCTTAATGATAACACTAGTCACAATGTTAGCTCCATTGGCCCTGGTGTGATTTCAATGCCGAAGATGTGATATTTTATGCAATCAAAACACAATTCTATATTTGTCTCCTACGCTTCCTGTAAAGTTTATATAATGAAGATAATTTTCTCTTGCCTTTGGATATAGTCTTGGGCAAGACTCAGGAATTTTCTTTGCACTCTTAGGCGATAGACATTCTTATGATTACTTTATATCACAAAACATAAACCCAATGCAAGAATTTAAAAAGCCCAGCCTAAGATAGGCATCAATACTTCAATCTTCATTCAAAAATGAGATCTTAAAAGGCTAGTGGCAGGTGAGGACCTGTGAGAGGGGAGGGGATCTTTGGCTGGAATTCATCTTTTTTTCACTCAGCATAATTCCCTGAAGATTCATCCAGGTTGGTGCCTTTTTCTTTGCTCAGTAGTATTCCATGATACACACCACAGTTTGTGTTTTTGGATAGAGCAGCTGATTCTTAGGTTTCCAATCAGGCTGCTTGCTTTTGTGGCAGGATCTGTGCTGTAGGTACTATCTGGTTTCCCCAGTTTCTCTTGGTGCGGGAGATGAGTGTCAGCCCCAGTGGTGAAGGAGATCCCTTCCCCTGGCCACTTATTGGTAGTGGGGCTCCCGAAGATCCCCCTTGCTGTTACCACCAGGCTTACCTGGTGTTGTCAGAGGTATTCCCTCTTGATTCTGTGGGGTTCGCGTCGAGGGGACCATCCTACCTGGGCTGCCTTCTGTGTTAGATTAGGGTGAGAAAATGCTGGACTCAGTCACCTTCCTGGGCCAGGAGTGGGGTGTAGAAGCGCTGCTGCTGTGTTATCCCTTCAGTGCTGAGGCCCCAAACCATGTCATCTTCCTCTTTCCACACTTCAGAGTCTAAGACTCTCTTCTGAACTGGAAGTGCCTCCATAGATTTTAAGAAAGTGATTTTAAATATATACAAACAACGCTTAAATTTGTAATTTAAATTTTGAATAGGTAATATATTCATGAGAATTCATGGTAAATCAATCCATATAAAAAGATATGCAGTGAAACCCTGATTTCCATTTCTATCTTCTATCTGTCTAGACTCACACCTAGGCTATAACAGGTAACGTGTGTATTTTACCTGAGTTTCCTTATAGGAATACTAGCAAATACAAATGCATGTTATATACACTGTTTGGCATTTTACTTTTCTAAAATAACGATCTATCTTAGAGCTCATCTTTTCATATCAGCACATAAAGAGTTCCATCATTCTTCTTTCAGTTGCTTGGAATTCAGTTGTAGAGTTGTGCCATAATTCATTTCATAAGGCCCAAATTGATAGGCTTTTTTGGGATTTTTTAATAATTCCATACAAATAAAACTACAATGAATAAGGGTGAACATATGCCATTTCACACACTTACAAGTATAGCTGTAGGTTCATTTCCCAGAAGAGACATCGCTGGGTCAAAGGATATATGTGCTCTTGCTGCATGTTGCCTATTGACGTCTGCAGGCATTGAGCCAACTTTCACTCCCACTAGAAATGCATGAGGATGCCAGTTTCCTCACACACTCACTAACACAGAGTGTTGTCAAACGTTTTGATTTTTTTCAGCCTGATAATTATTTATTTAGAAAATAGAAATAACATTTTTATAAAGATCTGGTGGTATTTGGTAAATGATAGGAGAGCTCTATGAATGTTTCTTCCTCCTCCTCACAGTCTTAAATATGCCTAATAGATTCATTTGTTTATAATGCTGGAAAGGATACAATCTGTATCTATCTATCTCATCTATCTATATCTATCTCTCTCTATATTATATATGCTATATGTACATAAATATAATTTCTGTCTTTAAGAAGTTTAGAGGACAAAAATCTATGTGTATGGAGTGGCAGGCACATGGGGTTTACAAGGCAGCTCTTGATTATCCATTAAATAAGTGTAATAGATAAGATTCTAGAATTGAGAACAATATGGACGCCCTAAGGTTGGGGCATCTTTATATGAGGGGTGAGGAGGAGCAAGTCCTTCCAGGAGGCAGGTATTTGCACAAGTGAGAAGGAATTAGGGAAGGGGAGTAATTGATGGCAGAAGATGTGTCTGGCTCCTCAAAGGCTCTCACTAAAGGATCATAGAATGTTGATGGAGATTATAGGGGGGCACAAAGAATGTTGATGGAGATGATAGCGGGGCACAAATAGCCACCCCAGGGGCTGACGAGGAGATCAGGTTGACTGGATGGCCTGCACAGAGAGGCAGTGGGCAACCAGGCTGCACATCACTAGCAATTTGGGGTGAGGGTATTCTCTTTTACACTTTCCAGTTCTTCAAATTCTTCTCTGAACAACACGGATCTTTTTACTTCTTTATTAGTAGAGTTCATTTCAGGTTTCTTAATTGTAAATTAAAATCATGTTAAGGTGAGAATAAAAATGAAAAAAAGAAAAAAATGAAGGTTGAAATAATGCCTTTGTGATAGTCTTCTCTAGTCTCCTCAACCTTCCTGCTTAAAAACTCCAATCTTCTAATTAGAAGATAAAGAATAAAAATGAGCACACAGGCTCCCTTATGTGATTCCTCTAAGAAATGAAAGCTCTTTCATTTTCAATTTTCTAGCATGACAACATAAAACAATCTCATTAAGGACTTTGTGGAATATTGGTAAAGGTTAGGCAGAGTTCAGGCAGCAATGACTGAGAAAAATTGTTTGAGAGTTTGAACAAAAATTGGCTAACTTCAGACTTAAGTTTTCAGGAAGCTGACACTGAACAAAAAGGGGAAGTTCACAGGTAATGATCAGTCCAGATACTCTCTCAAACCTGAAGACCTACCAGGCACAGGGAGGTGAACGGATGCCCTGAGATGCAAGCTTAATAGGAAGAAACACGAGGTGGAGCATGTGGAGGTCCCAGCCAGCCCAGGAAAGGAGGGTTCTGTTCTATATACACATAATGGATCTCCAGAAAGAGAAAGACTCTCTCCGTTGCAGCAGAGCCCATTTTCCCCAAAGGCGAAAGTCATGTTGTACTATAAACAGTACTACAGGGAACCTATTCCTGAGTCCAAGAAAGAGGCATATTCTTAGGCTGGGGCTCTTTTACAGGCAGACAGGCAGGGGTTTAGAGTAGGTTTTTAAATTTCTTATTAAAACAGATGTTGAAATCTTTCTCTGCTTTAAGTCTCCCTTAAAATGAATCTTGAAAGATTGACATGCAAGGGATCCGGGAAGACTACAAATTGAAGTTGCTGTATAAATCTGGCATGGTTTTCATTGTCAAGGGGTCACATGCCATCCAGAACAAGCTTATTTTCATAGGGTCAGAAGGCCTCGGTGGCTGTCTCTTGTCTGTGGGTTTGCAGGCATCTGGTTATGGAACAGATAGGACATGTCGACAGGGAGCAGCCTCATGAGGACAACGTTCTAATGGTGGCTATTGCTGCTGACCTGGCTTCGCCCATTCCAGGAACCAGCATTTGACGCTCCCCAATCAAGCCATCCGTTTATAACAGTTTCCCATGAAGGGCTTTAACTCAAGATGTCAGACAAGGACAAAAGGATAACTAAAGACTTAATCCAGTCTGGAACAGGAATTAAATTCAGTTTAATATGTATGTTTATAAAAAATGAAATAGATTCAGGGAATGATGAGATTAGGTTCCACGACTCCATTGCTGGGAAGCTGTATACACCACTTAACTAAGAGAGTGACTCTTTCTCCTGGGTCCTTCTTCTGTTAGGTCTCAAGGCTATCGCTCTGTGTATACCCTGTCTCTCTCTCACAGGCTGGCCAGGGATGGCATTTCCTTTCTCTAGAAACCTTTGTACAGAGTTCTTGCTTGGGTTTTTTCAAGTGCTCAAAAAGGATGCTGTCTGTAGCAAGGCTCTCGTGCTTGTCTCGGGGAAGGCCATGCCTATAGTCCCTGCTTGTACATGGCCCCGAATGCCTCTGTCCTCTCCTCTCCAGTCAAGTCCAGGCCTCCTTCTAAAAGCTATCTCAGACTGTGTTTGGGAATCTTTCAGAATCCTCCCCAGGTATTTCCAATGTTCCACTTCATAGCTTCTGTTCATTTCGGTTTCTGTTTCTTCCTCCTGGTTTCCTCTCCTCTAGATAAAGTTCATGCACCTAGAATGCATCAGCCAGTTTACATGTACCTTCTCATTATCCTATTTAAACCTCAAAGCAAGTCCACGAGGTAAAGATGATAATTATGTTCTACAGAAGAGGAAATTACCATGCAGCGATAATTGGGTAGCTTCTCCCTCTTTGCCTGGCTCTAGTGATCGCTCTGGTTTTCATTTTGCTAAGACACCGCTGCACACATTGCTCTACTTAAGAGTGAAGTCAAAGGCAGGATGAAGATCCTTGGGCACCAAGCAAAGCCTACGTCAAGAGTCCAGGGCTCCTGCTTGCTTGAGAAAGGAGCTCAGACACGTCCCTGCAGAAGGCAGGCCGCAGTTCTGCTTGATGACCTTGGCAATGATCCAGTGCTGATGCTGTGCTCAGTCTAGGGCAGACCGAAGTTTCAAAAGGCCCAGAAATATATAATTCTGGGGATCGCATTTAAAATTGTTTTTCTAAATTATTTTTAGAATGAGAAAATAAATCACTACAAATTACAAATTAAAAAAAAGGGACAAGTGTCATAGACATTTCCAAATTTAAAAAAGTCATAATATTTTTATTAACTTCCTGACACAGCTTTATAGTACTTTTATTTCCTTATGTCTCTTGGGTTTCTCTTTGATTGCCGTCTTACATGATGCTTTTATATACATATATATATATATATATATATTGTTTTTTACAGAGAATAAAATAACTCAGCTTGTCCTCTAGTATGATTAATCACGATATATATATTTTTAATTACATGGATCGTTTAGAGAACGATTCTTTTCAGCTTCACATTTTACTGTTGATATACACATAAACTGTCAAGATATCCATTGCTTATTTACTTTAATGTAAAACAATGTGACGATAGAATTGAAAATTTTAAAATATCCTATTTTCTTACTGGTTATCTAATAAACAAAACTTAATATATGGATGTTAAAGATTAACATTTTTAAGGCATGCTTAATCCTAAATATATCTATTTTTAGTGATAGCTACAGATGTTTATAGGCAAACATTCAAACTTGTTTCTTTCCTCTCATTTTTTTATTGTGCTAAAATACACATAATTTAAAATTTACTATCTTAGTCATTTTTAAGTACAGTTGAGTGGTATTAAGTATATCCATAACGTGCTGCCATCACTACCATCCATCTCCAGAGCTCTTTTCATCTTATAAACCTGAAACTCTATACATTCACATGAAACAAGAACTTCTATCCGTACCCCTCTCTTCCTATGCTGTGTAAACTTTTATGAATGAGGTTAAAACTCGGAAAATCCCTGTCAAGTTTCACAAATTAGATGTAAGATTTAGAAGAATTTCCCACAGACTAGCTTCTGGCTGTGTACACTTCAAACCTGACTTCTCCTCCATGACACACACATTTCTGGTGCTGGATGCTGCTGGTGATGTTTCTATTGAGGTCTGACCTCTGGTCCTGCCCTATCAGGTCATGACGCTGCATGAATGTGCGTATGGGCAGCAGGGGTATTCATGGAAGCTGCTCCTAAAGCACAATGGCTAGCATTAACTATACATGTGAGCGGTTGCAAATCATGTGATTATCCCCCACCAATCTAAACTAAATACATATCCGCAGCATACCTCCCCCTTAACTAGATCTTAAAAGTTTCTTTGTCTTCTCCAATGCTACCTGGTATGAGAAGTGTGACAATGGGAAGAGCAGGAGAAAGAGATAGTGGTATTAACCAGTTGCAGTTAAACATTTTATTTTAACTGATTGTAATTAAAATATCTTACTTTTGTAAAATTCAATAGCTTTATAATGTGTCGGCTAAGTTTGGCTGAACCACATTCCCCAGAATTTTCTTTCCTATGTATTTCTTCTTAGGAGACACCACACGAGAGATACTTGTAGGAGGTTTGAGAGAGGTAGAAAGAAAGCAGCAGCCATTCTGTAGTTCATCCTAACTGTTGAGGACTTGGGTCCTCACTTGCTGGTGTGGACGGTGCTGGGCCTGCACCTGATCCTCTTTCTTCTGGATGCTGTGTCAGCCTGTCTGACTCCCTGGCCAGGTGTATGCATTTGCTCTAGTTCTTACAACACTGCTAAAGTCATAGACAGCAAGAAATCTCCTGGGTTTCAGTCCAGAGACCCCAGAGCATGTTTAAATGTTCTAGTTTGTCTTTGCTCCCCAACCTTATGTCCATCTTCCTTTCTCAACTGTGGCCTTTAAGCTGCAGCATCCAGTGCAAAGACAGCAACCTCACAGAGACTGCTTCTCAAGCACTCACATATCCCTGCAACAGACTCCCCCCCTTACAGATCCATGTGTATCTCCCAGTGGTCTACTTCTCTGATTGAAGCCCAGCTGACACACAATGTTTACAAAAATTCATAATGATGTAAACACATTGCTGGGACATCATTTAGGGCTTTGCAATCGGGTCGAGAAGCTTTGGCTTCTTTAGCTTTACAGTAAATTCACCTCTAGCTCAGAGATTTGTGTCTCAATCTCCTTTTTGGTGGTCACGTTGTTTCATGATGATTAGTATTCTGCGAACACTGTGATGATGAGAAGGAATTTGTAAGCATAATCTGATAGGAAGAATTAAAACATGTTTTGAGTGTAATCTAGATGGAAATGGGTACTCCATGTTGCACCAATATGAGATGTCCTGAGTAACAAAATTAAACATCCTCTCGTAATAGGAGCATGGGGCATTTTGTTACTCTCTTTGTGTTAAATATAATGTGGATTTCACATACTAAAAGACACATTTTTATTGTGAAGTGTCTTTCTCATAGCTTAAAAAATAGGTGTTCACCAATTCATACAGGAAGACACATGATTTATGGTGTGCAAATGCAAAATATTAATTTATTTTACCAGTGTGGCCTCTGCACAGAGGATTCCGGACTCGTTAACAATGATGGTGAAATATAGGCAGATAAATATTGTGTACTTATTTGCAAGGATGCCTTCAAGGAACTTTCACAAGGATTGCCTTTATTACTCTGTCTATTTGAGACCAGTTTTAGAAACTTATGACCACAATATAACTATTTTATGAGCTTTTGTTTGTTTCCAGCATTTAGAGGAGAGAGCAAGGAGTTTAGAGTTAGGGAAGCAATGTCAGATCCCCAGACCCACCCCTTACCAGCTGGGATGGCTTTGGGCGAAGCTCTCACATTATATGAGTTCATTTGAATTATCCATTAAGAGGAATGCTTATCACCAACCTTGGCACTCAGAAATCTCCCAGTAACTGAGCTAAAGTTCAAGGAGCGATGAAAAGGTAAGCAGGCTAAGGTGATAAACAATCCCCAGACCTTGCTGGCTTAGCAAAATTAAAGTTTCCGTCTGGCTCACATCACACTGTAGTGTGGCTGATCTATGCAGTCACATGCGGACTAGTCCACTTCTATCTTATAGCTCCACCTCCTTCTAGGTCCTTGGGAGCCTCTATTCAGCTGATAGAGGGGAAAGAATGTGAGAATCACACACATGGGAAGTCATACCTGGAACTAGGGTGCAGGTGGGGTGCATGTCCCTACATCATTTCTGCTGGAGCAACATTAAACTACTCTTAGCAGCCCACACATGCCATGCCATCCTACATCACTCTTAAAATGTGCTGTCATCTCTGCCAGGAAGGCTGCAGGATTGCCTGTCAGCCTAGGACATTTCTACTCAGCTTTTTAGGCCCAGCTCAAGTGCTGTCAGACTAGTGCCTTTTGTAGGCCTGCTGTCATTTTTTGTCAAATATAAACCAGACTTTGTACATTTTCTCCTCATAAACTATGTCATATTATATTGTAAATGGTGACATGTTCATTTCTTCATTATTCTGTTGGAGAACAGAAATTCTTTTTTCTTCTTAACATCCTTAAAAATCAGAATAGTTATTATATGCTTATCAGAATAGCAATTGCAGAGCAGAAGTGATATGTAGAATACAACAACAAATACTGCAGAAAGAACAGTTAATAGAGAGATGCTCACCGAGTCAGAATGCTTGCTGGGTACACACCTCCGATGCAGCTAGAACCGGAGTGCCTGCTGCGTCCACTCAGGGCTGGAATGTTCTCAGTCAACACTAATGAATGCATGGGAAGTAAACTTTTCTGTTTAGCAAGGGTAAGAAGAGGTGTAGGAACAGACTACTTTCAAGCACTATGTGCTTGCTTGGAAATTCATTACAAACCTTCCAAAATAGGTCTATTAGCACCCTTAATGTTTAAGAAAAAGGAAACTTAGAGTAGTAATGGGGCTAGGTTTACAAAACTCATAAGCAGCAAATCTAGGATTTTAATGCAAAACTCCTTGGCTTAAAAAGTCTCTCTTTTTCTCTGCATGCTGTGAACTCTCCTCTGGAGGAAATTACCATTTGGTTGTGAAGTTAAGGCTTGTTCGCATGAAACAAGCAGTGAACCACTCCAGACATGACTTGGATCTCCTTCCCAATGTCTGACTGCAACCAGGAGCAGGCAAATGAGAGGGTGTGCGGAACTCAGGCTGGAGTCAGGTCTTGGAAGACTGGAGGTGGCAGGACTTCTCATACTGGTTCATGCGGCCAGGGGGTGGGGGGAGGGGGGTGGAAAGAGGCTGGAGATCTCACCTGGACTCCCTGCTCACCAGGTAGCAATTTCAATACCAAAGCCAAGGTCCCTGAGTGAGCTATGCTCTCTTTCTTTCAAGATTAGCTCTCCAGTTGTATCAATCAACCAGCAATTTATACTCATTATCTGATCTGTTCACAACATCCAGCCTTCTGCTTTAGTGAAGTGTTGTTCCATGTCAGATGACAGAAATGACATGAGTCAGGGGTTCCTGAACCCTCTGAGCATAAGGAGAGGCTGGCTTAGCCCCAGTGGAGCCAAGCCTGTCACTGACCCTGGCCTGTCTGCAGGGCTCATGAGTTCGCCTCTCCAGGCCTCTGGTTTGGCCATGCTTTTGTTTTATTTTGTGTTGCTTTTATGCATACATAAAAGAGAGTAAAATAATATTCTCACCTTTCTGTCTTCTTCAAAGCTTCACTTCTTCACCTTTCTACCTTGTGATCAGGTCAGAAGCCCCAAGAAAATGGGAGCACAAATATTATTTAGGGGTGCTTTTCCAGAGTTAAGTATTACCACAGTCTAAAGGCTTTCTTTGTTATGAGCAAAGCTAGAAAGTCACAATTAGGTGGATAGGTCCTTGCAGAGACCTTGGAGAACTTCCAGAGCTTAGGGCAGCCGTGTTTGCAAAGCTAACCAGGGGAGACGCTGGAAAGTTTGTGAATGTTTGCTAGAGACTCTGAAATTTAAATAAGTCTCTGAATATCATGTTTGATTTTTCATGTTAAGCGTATCTGAATAAGATGCAAGAACCTCTCTTTGTCAAGGACACAGTATGCAGATCACAGCCATGCACAACTCCTGTGCCAATGGGTGGGTGAGCTCAGATGAATCAGGGCGCTGATCTGAGCCTCTGTTTCCTCCCCTGTAAAGCTGAGGCTTGGTATGGCTGTAGGAGGCTAGCGATTCTATATCAATGTGCCTAAGGCTGTGCCTGGCACACAGTAGGCATCATATGGTATCAAATGGTAGCTGTTATCATTATGTGATCTTGTGATCAGTTGCCTCACCATCTCCTTGTTCTTGATACATTTCTCTCTTACAATTTTTTGCTTCCCTATTGTGTGGTAGACTGGACTTATACTGAATCTTTGTGTAATTTGAAATGGACTTTTGGATTAGAAAGACAGGTACATTTAAAGCTTAAATCTTACCATCGTATTACATCAACTTGTAAACAAATTTTTCTCCAGAAGAAAAGAATACTTTTTCCTGTTTGTCTTTAAATGATGCCTGACTAATTCTTTCCACAGGAGGTGACCAGATATACGGAGTTGTAGGTACACCATAGAGTAATTGTCTTTAAACTCAAAAGTGCATAACAATGTCCACATGCTTAGGTCTCTTTTTGAAAAGACCTACTATTGCCTCTCCCTTGCTTAGGTCTTCATTCTTCCTCAGGAAGATTAATGCAATGGTCTTCTTACTTGTCTTCCTGCCCTCAGTCCATTGACTTCTGGTCTAGCTTCCAGAGAGCCCTTTCTGAAGGACAGGTCTGCTGAAGACATGAGTGGTCCTCACAGGTCCCCACAGGGGGCTCTCCTAGCCTGTTCATTCATGTGTTTCTAAAGTAGCCAACAGTCATTTCTTGGACACCTGCTATGAACCAGGCTAGCCTCTGAAAATACAGAGAGAAGCAATGTCTAATTCCAAAACCTCTATCCTATAAATGAAGAATATATCTTAGCCTATTTCCTCACTTGACTTAAAATTTGAGGACAGGGACAATATCTTATCCATCTTTGTATCCTTAGCACCCAACTCTATACCTAACACATGGTTGGGTACAGTACATATTTGATAAAGTCCCTGAAGGACCACATAAATGTCCTCAATCCTTTTTTTTAAATTGTTTTGGAGGTTTATAAATGATGCCAATTGAATAGCTCCCATTCATTGAATCCCTGCTGTGGGTGAAGAGCTGTGGCAGCCGATTTCAATACGTTACCTCATCTAATTCTCATAGAATTCTTGCAGAGGAAAATAAAACTCAAGAGATTAAGCAACTTGTCAAAATCTTTGTAAATTATCGGTGGTGTTTGAGTTATCAGCTTTCAAAGGCTTTCTAGAAGGACATCAAATGATAAAATGATAAAATGATTAACCAAGAGTAGGATGGTTTAATGAGTGAGTTTGATATTAGCTCTTGGTTTTCACAGATGCGTGATGACTATTACTCCCCTAAAGAAGTACAATGTCATGAGGGAAAACAAAAGGGGAGAGAAAACATATACAGAGACGTAGCGCTCTGGGCAAACGTTAAAATTATTATTTCACTATGAGTATGCCAATATTTATTGGAAACTTGAGTATTCAGCGAATGGGACAGAATTGTAAAAAACTTATAATATATACCACTATTTAATGTGTGACTTTCAAAGATTTTTTAGAACAAGGTTTCTCAAGTTTTACCTTGCAAAACAATCACCTGGAGATCTTGTTAAAACATAGTTTCCACAACACTATGCCCAGAGATTCTCATTCGTGATAGAGTCCATGAATTTGCATGTTCAGAAGCTCGGACTGATGCCAACTGCTGCCTGTTTGAGGACCACACTCAGAGAATCATTGCTTTGCAATCACCACTTTAGAAGCTGTGTATGCTCTCTGAGGTTTGTGCCAGTATCTGCCTCAAAATTCCGAGTGCTGTGTGCTTCCATGCACCCGAGGAGCTAGACTGAATTCAGATCTGGATTACCAGGAAGGAATATCTTAAGCATGTTTGCATATTTATGTTTTAAAGAGAACACATTATTAAGGATAATTACTGTAAGATTTATAGATTAATCTACTTACTCACAGAAGGTCGGGATGACGTGATCTATAATAGGAAGTATTAGGAACGAGATTCTCAGTCTGTGTTTAGCAACTGTTGCTTTGTTTCCTCCTTATTTTCATGAGCTGTGCTGCAGTTTCTAAGGAGAAAGGGCTATACCACTGTGGTCTGGGGGTGAGGGGTGGAGCTGGACACAGGCATGCTCCTTTCTCTTTGGAACTTGCCAGAGGTCATCTGACTGGCTTGCTACTCTAATCACACACTCTGGGCCAAATGTCACAGACACCAGGGCTCCCTCTGGTGCAGTGTGTCCTGAAGGAACCTAAAAAACCTTCTGGGACCTGTTCTGTGGCCTAACACCCTGCCCCTTCACTTTTTTTTAAGGTTTTTTGAGGTATATTTTTAAATCATAAATTTCTCTTATTTATAGTGTACACTTCAGTGGTTTTACCATATTCACACAGTGGTATAGCCATCATCACTACCTAATTATGGAACATTTCAGCACACCAAAGAGAAATCTGTACACATTAGTAGTCATCCACCATTCTCAAGGCCCACCCCTCACCCCCTACCCCCAGCCCCTGGCAGTCGCTAACACACTTTCTTTCTATGTAGACTTGCCTTATGCGGACATTTCACATAAATGGAATCATACAGTATGTGACATTTTGTGACGAGTTTCTTTCACTTAACATAATATTTCCAAGGTTCAATGTTTATTCATGTTGCAGCGTGTTTCAGTGCTTCATTCCCTCCCATTGCCTAATCATATTTCACTGTATGTTTATATCACATTTGTTTACCAATCATCAGTTGATGAGCATTGGGTTGTTTCCATTTTTTGGCCATTATGAATAACGCTCCTATGAACATTCATGTACAAGTTTTTATGGGGTCACATGTTTTCATATCTACGGAGTATATACCTAGGAGGAGAATTGTTCCATTGTAACTCTCCTTTTAAAGCTTTCATTTTGAAATAATTCACAGTAAATTGCAAAAAAATAAAAAGTACCAGGAGGTCCTACATATTCTTTACTCAGTTTCCCCAGGTGGTATTATCTTGCATAACTGTGGAACAGAGTTAAAACCTGGAAAATGACATTGGTAAAATACCCAGAGTTTATTCAGATTATTCCATTTTGACATGCACTCAAATGTGTGTATGTGTATTTCCGTGCAATTTTATCACATATATAGATTTGTGTAATCACCACCATAATCAAGATGTAGAATAGTTTCACCACAAGCACCCCTCATGCTGTCCCTTCTTAGCCACACCCACCCTCTTTCATCCCCTCATTCCTCACCTTTAGCAACTGCTAATCTGTTTCCATCTCCACTAACTTCCTTTTAAGTAATGAAAATGTTACCAAATCTATGTCTATTTTCAGCCTGTACGAGCGATGTGCAGACTGGGACATCAAAAAATCTATTTTCTAATTTAATCCCCTGACACATTTTTTTGAACTAATTTCAGCAATCCCATCAGTTTTTTTTTTTTTTAAAGATTTTATTTTTTCCTTTTTCTTCCCAAAGCCCCCCGGTACATAGTTGTATATTCTTTGTTGTGGGTCCTGCTAGTTGTGGCATGTGGGACGCTGCCTCAGCGTGGTTTGATGAGCAGTGTCATGTCCGCGCCCAGGATTCGAACCAACGAAACACTGGGCCGCCTGCAGCGGAGCGCGCTGACTAAACCACTGGGCCACGGGGCCAGCCCCCAATCCCATCAGTTTTAACATATTATTTTTTTCTTTTCTTCACTGAAATCAGACCAAGGCAAAGTTCTGCAAACCTACTGCACAAGGGGCTTGATAAACTTAATTAAATAAATGGCTATTACATGCAAAATGCTTCACAAACATTGATTTAATTACTAGAATTAATTTGATCTTATTTATGTCTGTAGGCTGTGTATGAAGATCTGTAACTAAATATGCAACAATGTGGTAAATATTAGATTACTGGAGACATAGAGAAAAAGGAAAGAAATAGGACTGAAACATTTTTAAGGCCTTAAAAATGTGTACTTCTCTTGTAAGTGAGTTTCTTGTGTATTTCTGTAGTTTTACAATAGTAATATAAACTGGGGGCAGAAAAACTACAGCTCTGACCTTGGTACTTGAAAAGGTGAGGTCTAAATAAAACTATTTTGCTGTCTGAATACTATCATTATCTTTAATGAGAGTGAGCATCACAAGGACATTTCAAATTGTACCTTAGGCAATAAATTAGCTGCCAGAACTAGATTCAGACTATTTTCCTTAAATATGAAAACACTGATCCATCTGTTCTGTCCAGCTACATTGTACATCTGTTCATATTAATATAAAAATTTATTCTAAAGAGTCTTAATATATCTATCATTGTCATTTTCATTGAAGAGCTCTTATCTTTGTGTGTACCTGTAATATTAGACCTACAAATGCAGCATTGGCATTAGCATTTACTAGTTGCTGTTTTTAACGGAGACCGGTATTGCCACTGATAGAGATTCTTTTGTTTTTCCTTCATGTTCCCATCTTCTTCCCAACAGGAAATGTAATGGTTCTCCTAAAGATGACCTCCAATGGCAATTTAGAACTGGTATAATTCATATCAAGTCTTTCTAAATGCATAGAGATGATCAAATAATTTTTCTCCTTAGCCCTATTATTATTATGATACATGTATATATATGGTAATAAATTTCCTAATATTGAACCACTCCTGCATTTTTGGATTAAGCCCTCACTTGGCCATCATATCCTTTTAAAATATGCCATTGGGTTCTATTTACTGATATTTTATGCAAAAAATTTTTATTGATATTCATAAGTGAGTCCATAGTTTTCTTTTTTGGTGTGATCTTTGCTGGCTGTGGAGATCATCTTTATGTTTACTTCATATAACAACTTTTGAAGATTTCTTTCTTTTTCTGTATTTTGGAGAATATAAATAGTATTAGGATTATCTACTCTTTAATAGATTTTCTGGAGAAACCATATTATCCTGCTGTTTTTTCCTAGAGGAGCTCTTTAAATACTTTTTCTTTTAGGAAGTGGTTTTTAAAATTTTCTGTCTGTATTGGGGTTAATTTTGGTCAATTTAAGACCCTGACTTACTTGAGGTCTAAAACTATGTCTTTTTCATTTAGTTTTCTAAGAGCCTCACCTAGAGTTCCTGAAAAATAAGTAGGTTCTGAAAAATGTGTGTGGAGTACTTGTTTGCATAGGAAGAAAAATTCAATAAACAAGTAGCATGGTCTACTTCCTGGAAGAGTTGGTAGATTGGGCATATGTATTTACTTTCACTTCCTTCTAAAAGTTCACACAAATAATAATAAATGATATATAAATATACATTTTTTAATGGCTCAGTCAGCAGCTGATCAGAGAACTACCTTGGCTCTTACCATCACCAAATGTCCAACTTTGGTGACAAGGTGATCATAAGAGATCTAAAATGCATCTAGTCAGAAGTTAGGGAAGTTGAAGGAGAAGATAGCCTATGTGGAATAGCAGCTAGCGTGGCTTGGGTGCCTTACATTAACAACTTAAGTCAGAAGATAAGTGTCAGTATGTATGATCTATAATAGCACCTCATGCCCTACTGTGACCTTACAAGCATAAAATGTGTGCTGTGTTGCTTACACCTTCTATATCTCATGTAAAATATCCCTCTAAATCATAGAATCTAACGAGACCCAGAGAAAATACATAAAGACATTAACATGGGGATTTCCCATGACATGATCCAGCCAGACAACTCTACAGCAATGTCTTTGGAGGGCAAACCACAGATATTTGCTTAGAGCAATCAGTATTCTAGAGACCACTGTTAAATATGAGATGGCTACAAAAGATCACCTGACATCCAAGAAAACAGTATAAAATAAAAGATAAGATAGAGATCAAAAACAAAACCCAAAACAAATAAACCAACTAAACACACACACACACACACACACACAACTTGGAGGAAATAGTGTATACAGAGAAGAAAATGACAGAGAAACTATATTATAATTAGCATTCTGAGATATTAGAGATATATTGCATCAATGAATCAAGAACTGCATGCTATTTAAAAAATGATATTCAGAAGGAGAAAAAAAGACTCTGGAGAATTTTAAAATGCTCCAACTGAACTAGCCATTGAAGGACATTTGGTTAATGATCAAACAAATGGTGGTATATCCATACCATGGAATTTTATGCAGCAATTAAACAGTAATAAACTATTGATACATGAAACAACTCGAATGGATTTCAAGGGTGTTATGCTGGGTGAAAAAGCCAGTTTCAAAAGGGAATGCCCAGCATGATGGTGAGGGAGTGACCAGGGAGTTGGCTGTGCACCAGATTGGAAACACAATATCCATGCTGCAGCAGATCACAAAGATCCAGAAGATAAGTTTTCAAAGAAGTTGAAGTCTATAGAATATCCGAAATGCCGACATATTAAAACAAAATGTTTATTCTTAAAAATTTTCAAACATACACAGGAGATAGAACAGTACAATTGTGTCCTGTGTACTCTTCCCTCAGAGTCAACATTTATATGCTGTTATTTTTGTTTCCGCTCTGCCCCTCTTTTTTTAATTTATTTTGAGGGAGCGCTTTAAGAACAAATTGTGGTCATATCATTTTGCTTCAAATACCTCTGTATGTATCTCTAGCAAAGAACAACTTTTATCTTTTGAAGCAAAACCACACTACCATTACCATACTCAACCAAAATTAAAAATACTTTCTTAATATCATCTGATAGTAAATCTTAATTATTTTTCTCTGGTTTGTTTGAATCAGGATCCAAATCAAGTCCACACATAATGTTTGATTGATATGTCTCCTGCATCTCTATCCCCTTTTTGCCATTTATTTGTTGAAGAAACTGAGTCAGTTGTTCCCACATTCTAGATTTAACTAATCATATCCTTATAGTTTGGGTGAGCATGTTTCTCTACCTCTTATTATAAATTGGTGTTTAAATCTCAGGGCTTGATTAGATTCAGCTTCAGATTTTTGGCAAAGCTTAGGCAGTGCTGTGTATTTCTCATTGCATCACATTACTGGCAATTTAATAAGCACTTTGGGGGATATTGAGATTGATCCATGAGTTTGGGTATTGTTAATTTAATCCATCTACTAAAAAGTCTCCCATTAGCTTTTGACCTAATGATTTTAGCAGTCTTTGATGATCACTGTCTAATTTTTTATTTCATTGGTGATTATCAAAGGAAAATTTTCAAATTTTATTATTATTTTGCACTTTCTGGCTTTGGTTATTCTCTAATAATATTTCTCATGGAATATTAGGTTATTATCAAATACAGTCCATGCAAGAAAGGCAGGCTACAATCTGAATTGTTTCCAATTTTCGGAAAAGGACTTTATTCTCTAGCAACTTCCAAAGGTGACCAGTGGACTTAGATAGATAAATGATAGATGATAGATAGATAGAGAGATAGGGAGAGAGAGAGATAGAAGATAATGAATTAGTAGGTTATATATATTTAAATATGCAAATGCGGTGACTCTTGTTTTTATTGAAGTATAGATGACATACAATATTATATTAGTTTCAGATGTACCACACAGTGATTTGACATTTCTGTGCATTACAACATTACTCCCACAAGTGCAGTGACTATTCTTTTTGATACCCAAATTGTTCCATCAAATTTGATCCTGTGCCGTGTTTGACATAATTCCAATTTTTGATAGCTTTCTTACTTTCAGGCACAAAAAGGCATTCCCATCTCATCCTGTTCCAAACACAGACTCAGTAAAACCCATCCTTTTAGAGAGAAATTGTATTCAGAAACCGCAGTCTGTGCATTAAGGTGCTTCTAGTTCTTTCAGTGGTCAAAACATGAATATACATCACTAAAAAAATAAAAAATAAATAATGAATCTAAATTGATATTACCTACTCAGATTAAGATTGCAGAATTTCATATATTTTCTGCATTTTATATTTTGTCTTTTAATGTAAAAATTTTAGTTTCTGTTTTCAATAACATAATTAGTAGCTTTTTTGCAATATATGTATAGTAATTTAATTAATCAATAGCAGTATTATTTAACAATAAGTATTTAATAAATTTGAGACTTTTGTTATGTTTTATTTTTTTCTGCTAGGTACATCCTACTGTTTCCCATTAGTGAAATTACTGTTTTAACTTCAAATGTGTTTAAACCTATGAGTTCATAATAAGACTAAAAATATTCTCATTGGTCACTTTTGGAGGATGGTAGGGAACCACTTCAGTATTTTGAAACCGATGAATGAAAAGGAAAGCATCAAACATTGATCTTGCTTTTCCCATACAATCTTGTAGTTTAAGGAAACAAAACAATTGATGAGAAATGTTTGTTTTATGAAGTATTCCCAATAATAAATCAAAAAGGAATGATAAAATTAGATCAACCACTTACCAGCTGGTGTGTCTTTGGGCAAAGTCCTTGTGTTTTATGAGCTTGTTTACAGTATCTATAAATAAGAGGGCTTGTTACCAGGCTTTGCTATCAGAGGTCTCCCAGTAACTGAACCAAAGTTTAAAGAGAATGTATATTGGGAATGGTAGGCTAACAAACTTAGTTACTGATCCCCAAACCTCAATCCCTTAGCAAAATGAAAGTTTCTTTTATGCTCACATTACAATGCAGTGTGATGCTGCTCCATGAAGTCAAACACTGGCACAGTCCACTTCTATCCTATAGCTCCATTTCCTTTTAGGTCCTTGGAATGTTCCATTTGGAGTTTGGTTGACTAGTTGACCTGCTTTGGTCAAAGGGGCATCAACAAACACTATGAAGTAAGAGACCTAACAAGCGCTTTCCTTCTTGCTGATCGTGGAGATTTTATCATGGAAATTTGCCCACTAGAGTATGAGAGACCACACACGGGAAAACCCATGCACACCAGCATGCTGTCAGTAAGCCCCGCTGACCCAGCAGGTGATTGCAGATGAACAAATGGCCTTCCCAACAATCTGTGCCTGACCAAGAAATGCTTGGCTCAGCCCAGCCTAAATTGCTGACCCACAGAATCATGGAATGATTACTGTCTTCAGTCAATTTTGGAGTGTTTCTTAGCCAGCAATGGATAACTGATACACTGAGAATATAGATAAAAGAAGATTAGCCCGGGCCCACCCCATAGATGAGTGTTTAAGTTCGCACGCTCCGCTTCAGGGGCCCAGGGTTTCACTGATTCGGATCTTGGGCACAGACACAGCACTGCTCATCAGGTCATGCTGAAGCAGCATCCCACACAGCACAATCAGAAGGACCTACCACTAGAATATACAACTATGTACTGGGGGCCTTTAGAGAGAAGAAGAAGAAAAAAAAAAAAAAAAGATGGGCAACAGATGTTAGCTCAGGTGCCAATATTAAAAAAAAAGATTAGCCAAATATTGATAATCTGTTGAAGCTGGTTGTAATAATATCAGGTGCATTTTATTACTCTGTATTCTTTGCATGTATTTGAAAGTTTCTGTAAGCAAAAGTTAACAAGAAAATAGTGAATTTTAATATCACTTGAAAGAAATCCTATTTAAAGTGATTTGTTTTAATTTCCTTTCAATGCTTAGGAATTGCTCTTTTTCTTCTATTATATTTAATTTTCTTTTCTAGCTATTTAAAGTATTTGTATTGTTTTGGAGTTAAAATATCTAACATGGTCTAGCTTTCATCCCTGCCCCCTCTCCCCCATTCTTTTTCTCTCTCCCAATAGATATCCATTTATATTAGTTTTTACCTGATGTTTTTTGGAGGCAGTTTAGAGATTTGTTAGTGAATTTGGAGTTAAATTTGTGATGTATGCGTAGAAAACTAGGCAGATGAGAGAATAAGATATTATTAATTTCAAGAAAAACTAAATTTTATTCACAAAAGGAAAAGTAGTTATACATAATATTTGCTATTTGTGAATAGCAAGTATGTTGCCATATCAGTGCAAACAGCAACCATTGATCTAACTGAAATAACAATGCAACTATATTGGAAGTATGGGGAAATAGAAAGTGCTTTGAATATGGAGGGAGTGATGAGAAAGCTAAATCCTCATCTTCCATTTCCAAGTGAATAGATAACTTGTAAAAATGAAAAATCAAGAAGTAGCAATTTTGATGTGCTATTTAGATATACAATAGTTAATACCAAAAGAATGAAGTAAGAATTAAAATTCATCATCTCTGCACAAAAGGGATGTAGGGTCTATGGGTTTTTCATAACAAGCCTTGTGGTTCATGATAAAAACTGAAAAAAAAATCAAGTAAACAAAAAACTGGCAAAAAAAAAAGAAGAGGCAATATGGCATGAAACAATGCAATAATACGAATAAGAGTTCATATTTATCTAGCACTTTCTATGTGCCAAGCACTCTGCTCAGTGCTGTGCGTGGATTATCTCTTTGAATCTTTACCACAATTGTATGAGGTAGGCTCTTTTTTTTTTTTTTTTTTTTTTTTTTTTTTTTTTTTTTAAGATTTTTTTATTTTTTCCTTTTTCTCCCCAAAGCCCCCCCGGTACATAGTTGTATATTCTTCGTTGTGGGTCCTTCTAGTTGTGGCATGTGGGACGCCGCCTCAGCGTGGCTTGATGAGCAGTGTCATGTCCGCGCCCAGGATTCGAACCAACGAAACACTGGGCCGCCTGCATCGGAGCGCGCGAACTTAACCACTCGGCCACGGGGCCAGCCCCTGAGGTAGGCTCTTTTTATACCCAGAGCCACATGAGAAAATTAATGCTTTGAGAGTTTATTATCTATTTATTGCTGCATAATGAATTATAGCAAAACTTAACATCTGGCAACAACAGACATTATCACCTCATAGTTTCTCTAGGTCCATGAGTAACTTAGCTGGTTGTTATGGCTCGGTGTCTCACAGGGCTGCAATTCAGATGTCAGCCAGAGCTGCAGTCATTTCAATCAATACTTAACTATGGAGATTTGCTTCAGAGCTTACTCACATGGCATGGCTCAGAAGCTTTCATGCTCATTCATGTGAGCCTCTTCACAGGGCTGCCTCGTGACGTAGCAGTTGGCTTCTCCGAGAGTGAGTGATCCAGGAGCACCCAAGATGGAAGCCACTGTTGTTTTATAATCTACTCTTGGAAATGACAGTTATCATTTGTGTCATATTCTCTTAGAAGCAAATGCATAAGTCGAGCCCACACTCAAGGGGAGGGCACGAATTCATGAACAGGACATGAACACTAAGAAGTGTGGACAAGATGATCTGTCTTAGAGGTTGCCTACCACAGGTGCAGTAGCTTATCCAAGCTCACCTAGGTAGTAAATGGTAGACCTTTGATGCAAAACCACCCAGTTTGATTCCAGGGCTCATGTTGTCCACCTCTATGTAACTCCCCACATGTTATCTGGGTGGTATTTACGCTGTGTGGGAACAGCAACTCTTTTCGTATGGCGGTCATCTTGGGAGTGTGGGAAAGGTTGGGAGGGGAAACACATAGCAGAGCTGACTTTAACGTGTGCGACACACACCCAGGTGTGTTATCAGTTTTGAGCAAACAGAAATAAGCTTTATGCTATGCTCAGTATGAAGGGTGCAAACTGTGACCCTCCCATTTACCTTTTGCTTCAGAAAGTATATGTGGTTGCAAAAGAGAATTACATGAGTACAAAGATAACCTTGAATTCACTCTAATTTATAAAAAGTCAAACCCTCTCAAGCTTTAGGACTTTATTCGTAATGAATTATTTGAGACACCCCTCACACTTGATCATGACAAACAGCAGCTTCATATTCCTGGGACGGAGCATTAGTCACAGGGGCATGCTGGCTAAGGTGAGGAGTTGGTGCTATATCTTAAAGCTGTTGGGAGCCACTGAAGTGTTTTAAGCATAGGAGAATGACATAATTGGATGTGTACCTGCTGCTCTGAGCTACACCGTTTTGTCTAAAGCATGAGGTGACATTCTACATTCTCAGCCATGACACAGCAGATGCCTCCTTTACACCCCACTGGATTCATTCATGTTGGTGTAATGAGATTTATATATTTCTCATACCTGCCATTTGATCAAAGTACCCAATCTCAGGGCATTTGTGTCTGCCTCCCTCTGAGCACATAAAGACTTTGTGGCTGCAACCAGGCTGTGAGATTCCTAAAGCACAGACTAATTGCTTTATTCATAGTCTGTCATCTGGTGGTAACCACACTGTTGACATATATTAGGAACTCAGGAAATGCTTGTTAAGTCAAAATGGACTATACCTGATTGGGCACCTACTATATGTTAGCTACTGTGCTGAGCTCTGGGTATATAGAAATGAGATACTGTCATTTTACTTTATTGATAAAAAGTCATGACTGTATATATCCATTCAGTTTTTCATTCACTAATCACTTTTGAACTGCTGTGAGTGTGGCACTCTGCTAAGATGCTGGAACTCAGTGTCAAACAACACATAGCCACTGCTCTCACAGATTCTGTAACCACTGGGGGAGACAGAGCAGTGTATGATGATCCTCACTGTGTGGGCACAGAGGAGGGACCTACACTTTATTAGAAAGAAGGACCATATAAAAACTAAGGGGAGATTTTTAGAGGATGTAACTTCTGAGCCAATTAGAAGAATGAATGTTAAGATGAATGGAGGATGCGAGTCCACTGTGTTGGGACACTAGTTTGTTAGGGCTTAGGGGGAAAGTCGAGGCCATAGGAGAACGGAAAGAAATCAACATTAAAAGTAAATATAAATGGAAGTTACTTATCCCTCCAAGGAAATATGCAGAGCCAAGCAAAGTTTCTTCTCTGCTGCCTTTGTGTTTTTTCAGCCATCTATGAGCAATCCTGCGAGGTGTATAGGCACCAAGGGAACACGGCTGGTTTCTTCTACATCGACTCGGACGGCAGCGGGCCACTGGCACCTTTGCAAGTGTACTGCAATATCACAGGTAAGGGGAAGGGTGCACCGCTCATGCTTCACCCAGCTACATGACGGTACCCAGCAAAGGGAAGTCCACTGGAAGGGGACACTTGTATAAATAGAAATTTAAAGAACCAACCTCTGAGGGGAAATGATACTTTAGTAAATAATAGAAATTAACAACTAGGTTATTTTCGTGAGAGAAGAAAACTTGTTAATGGTCTTGATAATGTTCCACCAAACCAAGAATTAATTACCAAACATTTTCTGTAGAGCTTGTCAGGGACATTTTCTCTCTTAAAACTCAAAAACAGAAAGAAAAGGAAAACAACAAACCAAACACAAACCAAAACTCAAAATCAATAAGAAGCTCTGAGTGAGGAAGTGGAAAGCTTGACTCACATCTGGCCCAAGAGCCGTGTGAATCCTGTATTCTCTCTGAGCTTCCGTTGTTCATCAGTGACATGGGAATAGTAATTCCTACCTCCTAGAGTTATGAAGATGAGACACAGTCATGTGTATTGGAGCAACTAGCCAGGCTAGTTATCCAATAGATGCCTAACAACAACACAAAAAAGCAGGCTATTTCCATTTTCCCTGGCAATCATAATATCTTGCCACTTCTTTCAGTGCAGAGGACATTGCGGAAGTCAATTCTGACAGGGGTTTAGAAACAGCATATGATCACTAATGCGTTCTGAAAAATTATCCCACAAAGCCAAAATTTGATAAAATAGTTATTTAAAAATACAGCAATATGAGTACTCCCTCCATTGTGATTGTCATTAATTGGCACATATACATTTTTGTTTGTTTCACACTCTGGCTTTCAGAGATGCCAGCAGCATCACTTAATAAAGCAGAAAAGTAGGGGTCTATTAAGGCTCATTGAGTCCTCAGGCTCCAGGCTTCTCTGCAACAAGATAACCACATTTATGGAGCTCTTTCTGTAGCCAGACTCTGTCCTGGGCATTGAGGATATGCAGAGAAATAAGACATATTCACTGTCTTCATGAGGCACTAAAATAGGGGAAAATACCCTGCAATATCACAGGTAGAAATGCAAGCAAACCTTTGCAAAAATAGTGATTAAGGACATTTAGCAATTTGCCCATCTGAATACAAAGGACCACACTTTTTCTTTAGAAAGTGATAGTTATATGAAATTGGATGCCATTTCATTGTATTTCCATAATACTTCATCTCTTCAAAATGCATGTATGCTAGCCGCTTCTCTACAGCTCTGTAAATATAATTAGAAATTGTGTCACTGTGTTCTTTTCATAGTTGCGGTAACCTATAGCATTCAAAAACCTGGTCAGGAACTAGGTTTCTCAGTGGATCTTGCTTATTTTTAGAATGTAATTAACATACAGATCTCTGAGGATCCTTGCTGAGAATGCAGAATTCCCAGCCTCAGAAACACTAATAGTAAATGCACGTGTACTGAGCTCTCCAGGTGATTCTTGTGCAAATGATCCGTGGTCTTGCTTTACCAAATAGGAAGTGATTTGGCTGCAGAATAAGGCAAAGGAGATCAATGTCTGCTGTGGAGTGATCAGGTGTTGTCACTCAGTTCCTACCAACTTTGGGAACTGAACTGAGAGCTTACAATATCATCTCATCATCCTCATAACAAAAATCTGAAGTAAATATTTCTATCTCTATCTTACATAGAAGGAAAGAGAACACGAGAATTTCATGGCTTGCTCTATGTAATAAATATTAGGACTAATAGTCAAGATTCAGGAAGCAAACAAAACCTCTGATGCAGTAATCATCTGTATCACTAAAACTAATTGGATACTTTATATTGCTTATGTTTTACTTTAAACAGTACTTTTATTTTTGTCATAAAAGAAATAAATATTAATTATAGAAGAGTTAAGGACAAAAGAAAAGTATCAAGAAAATTTTAAAATCACCTATAAACCACAATCCAGAGACTGCCATTGTTAGTTTACTATTAGAATTTCCTTTGGAATTTTTTCTATGAATGTATATGTGTTTTTTCTTTGAATATATATGTTTTTTAAGTATATATTTTAAAATCATAAATTTAATAGACAACCATAGACTTGTCCTTATGCCATCAAAATATATTTTGAAATTAAAATATATCCTTTAAATATAGCTTAAAATTTTTAAACACTCCAAAGTAATTTAAGTAGCATGACACAGAAGGAATGATTGCCTCAGAGTCTTGTTGACATGGAACTCTCTGCCTTTCTTTGGAAAGATTCATCTCAGGGTTTAAGTTTGCTATCTTGACCAGGATGGCTAAAGATGAAGGCTTATTTGTACTTAAAGGTTCCTGTCTTGCTGATGTGGTCCTGAAAAATCAGGACCTCTGAGTTGTGTCCCAGAGTTGATAGGCTTGATCACACATGACTGGATATTTCTTTTAAATAAGTTTCTTTGGTCACATGCAATTGTAAAAGATATAGGTTTTTGTTTTTTTCTAAAGTATCTGTAGAAATAAAAGCAAACCTCTCTGTAGGCTGAATTATATAATTCTGACATTTAACTATTTTTTGATACATAAATATAACAATAACCAAATGCATGTTTTTGCATTTGTAAATATTAAATGTTCTTAAATATGAGCAGCTTATGAAATGAGTAAAAGTGTGACGGAGTGATCCAGGGAAGAGAGTGAGGGAGGAAGGAAGGAAGTGAGAGAGAGGGAGAGAGGCAATGAACAGAGAGAATGGAACAGGAACAGGGGCTTGGTGTGGGGAGAGGAAGACTTGTTCTGTGTTTACCTCAAGTTTTCTGAAAACACAAAGGTTACTTTTGTCTGCACTTTTCAGTGCATTACTGGGGTATTTAAACAGAGAGAGTAAACCATCCTAGGAGGCTGGAAACTGGTGTTCTTTTCCTGTACCTTGGGCCAGTCAGCTGAGTGCTCTTGGCCTAGTCAAAAATCTCTAAAATAAGAATCTGGGGCAGGGGAACTCACATGCCTTCCTCATTTAGAATTCCCTGAGAGATCATGTGAGGTTCAACAGAAAAGGGAAGTTTCTCTTAAGAAGTCTTCAGATATCTGCAAATAGATGTCATGAGGGTGAAAAAGGAAGATTTTAGTTGTAGAAAACAGTAAATTTAAATCCCAACTGCATCTCTCTTTACAATGTACCCTGGGAAAACATTAGTGCTCCATTTATATAGGCCAGGTGGCACCTTACCCCTCCTGGGAGATTTAAGTCTGTTCAGCTCACCTTCCACAGGGTGCTCTTGGGAAGATGAGCTCCCCAAACGCTCCAGCAGCAACTGTCCCATTCATTGTAAGGTAACGCTATCTCCACATGGGGGAAGCAGGCCAATTTATGGGAGTGATCTAAGGGTAATTGGGTTTATTGATAAAGAGGACTGAATCTAGGCCTCTACAAATTTTGACAGGGTGCCATACCCAAGGCTGTGTTTTAAGTCACTTCACCATGGGACTAGTGGGTGGGAGAGAGGGAAAGCCCAGCGTTTAGATGGAGAATTGAGTGAAGTCATGGTTGAGGGAGATAAAAGAGTTTCTGCAGGAATACACATTTGGCCTACTTTGAACATCTCTATACATGATTTACAATTCAGTTCAGCTTAATATAAATTTGTACATTTCAGGCACTGTGTGAACTGCTAAGGATACAAAATTGTGTCTGCATTAGTTTCTAAGGGCTGCTATAACAAAATTCCACAAATTGAGTGGCTTAAAAATCATCCAAGAAGCCTATTATCTCACAATTCTGGAGGCTAGAAGTCCAAAATCAAGGTACCAGCAGGACTACAGTCTCTCTGAAACCTGTAGGGAAGAATCCTTCCTTGACTTTTCCTAGCTCCTGATGGTTTGCCTAATCCTTGGTCATTCCTAGGCTTATAGCACCAGCACTTTAATCTCTGCCCCCGCAAGAGATTCTCATCCTCCTCATAGTCACAAGTGACCTTCTCCTTTCATGTTTCTGTGCATCTGTTCCTTCTCTTCTTATAAGGACACCAGTCATATTGGATTAGGTCCCACTCTAATCGAGTATGACCTCATCTTAATTTGATTACATTTGTAAAAAACTTATTTTCAATCAAGGTCACATTCACAGGTACCAAGTGTTAGGACTTCAACGTATCTTTTTGGGGAACACAATTCAACCCATAACAGTATCATTTCAGTCTCCTTCACAGGCTAATCAAGGAGAAGACACAGCAATAATTAAAATATAATATAAGGACAATGACAATGATGGGGTATGTGTAGTGTGTGTTGGGAGCCCAGAGGAGAGACACCTAACTCAGCCTCTTGTGGCATGCAAAGACTGTTAGGCAGACAGGTTATGTCTCTAAGACCTAGACAGAGAGTAGGAGCTGGCCAGAAGAAGTGAAAGAAGGCATTGCCAGGAAGATGTCAGGAGCAAAATTCCAGGATCCCTCGAGCCTGCATATTTGTGGGAGCCACCAAACTCACCAAGATGAGTTGCTAGTTTATAACACTGAAAAACTCATGCAACTGAATGCATCGAAAAGAAAAGGATCGAATTGACTTGTGTAGAGGCAAGCAAAAACTATTGAAGGTCCATAATCTGAACTATAATTTCCCAGCAAGGAAATCTACTGTCTCAATTCCAGGGAAAAGAAGGAATGATTTGGTTGTAGTCCATTCTGGAGCATGCTAGACTGTTTAATAGTCCCTGAAGGAAAGATGAACAACTTTCTGAGCACCAGCAACAAGACACCCTTCCTATCTCATACATGGACTTTAGCACTGGTTTCCCATCTTGAGGACAGTGGATCTGTCAGACAGCTTGCTCAAATTTGGCACTGTTTACAAAAGTGTGAGCATACAAAAGGAAATTATGGGAAGGAGACCATAGTAACACAGATCTAGTAACAGAGGGGTTCTTCCCACCATCAGGCTCATAGACGGAGCAGGAGGGAGTGTTGCCAGTTGGGAAGGAGGGCAGTGTGGAGAAGCTGTGCCTTGAGAGAGCTGTGACCTCCTATGTAAGAACAGCCAGCGAGGAGCTGGTGGATGACCTCAATCTCTCCTTGCTCATTCCAGCCTACTTCCTATATCGCCATTGAGCAAACCCAGCTGGAATTCAGAAAGCAAGAGCACTTGTTGATGTAGTGCTGTTAGTCAGCATTCCTGGGCACAGAGAAGGCTGCAGAAAGGTGGAAAATGCATCTGGTGGGGAAAATGGAAAATATGCATGTTAACCTGTTTAAAGAGCTGTTCTAAGAAGTATGGAGGAAATATGATCAGAATTCATCAAGGGTCAAGGATAGTGGTGAGGTAGGGGCTGTGTGTGAAAGTACAAACCATGAAAATATATGGAGCAGGGACTGTTCAACAGATTCCAACATGAAGCAGCAAGAACCTCCCCTTGCAGGTTGAAAGGGAGCAAGGTGAGGATGGATGCAAGAAACCCTTACTTACTTACTGAATAAGAGACTTCGAGAGCTAGCCAACTCTAGAAGTTAAAAAATCACTCTATTGATGAATACCTGAGGAACAAGTAGACAGCTAAGAGAAACTGTGACATACTAAAATGTAATGTTTTGTTAAAAGGGACATCTGGGCACACTACCTGGTGGTGAAAATCTCCTGGCCTGGATGTCGACAATTTCAGCCGATGTTGTGAAGTTTGTGATCATCCTTGGCTATGTCAATCTAATTGGGCAAGTAGGAAGGGATGCCTTTAAGACAACAGAAATCCTGTGGGGATTCAGAATTGTGCTGCTGGATGAAGATGCACATAAGTTGGCTTGTAGGAAGGGTTAGATGCCTTTAGGAAGTGAAGGAGTTCTGGTCACTGGAATCAATACAGAGGAAAACAGGAGTGGAGAAAGAGCAGGGCACAGTAAATTGTTGAAATTAGTGAACACCTGAGGTCATTGTGCAGGAAGCTTGGGTTGACGAGACAGGAGAACAGAGCTTTTCAGTTGTTTCCTGCTTTCCTTGGTGCAGTGGTCAATTTTATATTTCAATTTGGCTGAGCCATGGCACCCAGATATTTGGTCAAAGATTATCATTAATGCTTCTATGAGGATGTTTTTCAGATGAGATTAACGTTGATATCAGTGGACTTTGAGTAAACCAGATTACTCTCCAAAATATGTGTGTGCCTCGTCCAATTAGTTCAAAGCCTTAATAGAACAAAGACTGGCCTCCCTTAAGCAAGAAGAAATTCTGCTAGCAGATGGCCTTCCAACTGGAACTGCAGCTCTTTTCTGTGTCTCCAGCCTACAGTCCTACCCTGTAGATTTTGGATTTACCAAGCCTCCATAATCATGTGAGCAGGTTCCTTAAAATAAATAATCCTCTCTCCCCCCAACCCCTACTCTCTCTCTCTCTGTATGTATATGTATGTATATTTTACATCCTCACATCTGGACAGCCCTGCATAATGAACTTGGGGTAGTTGCATTTTGAATACCTCTACTCTGTGCTTGCCTCTCATTTTCTGTGTGTATCCACCATGACACTAATCACAGTGCATTGTAACTGTCAATGTTTACTTGTGTGTTCCCGCAGGACTAGGAGTTTCTTAATGGAAAATGAGGGACAGCGTGTGATGAATCTCCAGATCTACTTTTACATGTACTTTAGTGAGTCTACTATAAATGGAGCACTGAGAAATCACAGCCAAAGTGAAGATTCATTTCTATCTTTCTCCTTTTTTCATCCCTTTTTTTTTTCCATTTCCCATAGTAATTTATCTTAGACTAAGGAGCTGTCCCATTAAGTCAGTAACAGTTTGGAACTGTGGCTACTGCCTCAATGTCCAATGTTAACTGGGCTTGAGCCATTCCTACCATTCGCAACCTCTTCTACAAATCCAGGAGTGAGAAGTGTCCATCTGTTCCTCATTGCCTCCAAGACCTTTTATTGCTATCCAGCCTCCCTGAATCCCTTCTTTTCTTCAAAGCTAGGAATTACTAGTAGGAGTAGCACATGTTTTGGAGTCACATTGGAGTTCAATTCTAGTGATGACACATTCTAGCTGCGTGACCTTTGACAAGTCATTTAGCATTTCTGGGTCTTGGTTTTCTTATCAATTCAATGGTGATGATAGAAATAGCTGCCTTTCAAGATCAATGTGGATATTAGAATATATACACAAAGTTTCTAGTCCCAAAAGCAGATGGTCCTGAAATCAAGTAACCAAATATCACTGTGTAATTATTAACCCTGCCCTCTTTCACTCTCACAGCTTGCCCAACGTACACGGCATCTGTATGGTTATCCTAACCATAAAAGGTAGCTATCTCTCCTTGCCAACAATAGTCTTTCCTCCCTCTGCAGGTACCAGAAGATTTCTGGGGCTCTAGGAGCCTGGAGGGAGCATTTCTGAGGAGAAACTTCCAATATCAATAAAGTAGAATTAGGAGAGTGAAGCACTTTGACAAGATTTTCCTTAGAATTTGACATTTAAACTCATTCTACTCAGTTTACATTTTGCCATTTTTAATGTTAACAGGACATCTCGTCAACATTTAAAAGATGTTTCCCAGACACACACTGTTTTTCCTCTGTGCAGTACAACTGCGTATTGATTTGCAAAAGTGTTTGTCTAGAACCGCTAACAAAAACACATTTATTTCCTATCTTGATGGATACAATGCCAATTTCATGCATCTAGACCTGTTCAGCAATCATAAGGGCATTGCAAGGAGTTTTCAAGTAATGTTTAGTCAAATCTCTGAAGCAAAACTTGTTTTCCATTCTCAAACAGCTTATAATCCATTTGCAAAAGACCTTACAAGTCTATATCTTATGCTCTCATTGTTATGATGCTCTGTTTCTCACTCCTTTGGCAGGAAGCTCTGCTTTCATTAAAACTCATCAAAGCTTGCATAATGGAATAGGTGGAGAAGCTGCAAATGAAGTTTCTCTAATATTCCCGCACATAATTGTGCAGTGTAATTGCAGGTAATAGATTATCATCCAAACTATTGACAGATAGAAAGAAATGTATCCATTCAGTTAGGGTTAACAGTTGCCAGCCTTGCTTCCCAACGTTGGAGCAATGTCAGTGAGTTTATAGTTTCTGTACGGGCTGCACAAGGGTCTGTCAGAGTAGAGGACACAAGAGTTACCCATGACATAAGATGGAGACAACTTATGGCACATTTATTTCTCCCTGAGCTTCCTAGTATGTTGTTAACTTTTGACAGCTTTTTTTTTACACCAACGAGAAATAGAATTCAGCTGTTGGTGTCATGTGCACCTGTAATAAATAAAGTTCTGTCCTCCTACCTCCCATTGGCGTCTCCCTGCTGATTTCTACCCCAAGCACTCCCAACACACACACACACACACCCCAGAAAGGAAGAACTACCTCCATTGCCCCACCAAAGTCTTATACAAGAACAAGCTAGGCTCAAGTTCTCAAGTTTGTTTTCATCATAATTTGGATGGCAGAAGTACTTTCACCAAAAAATTGTCACTTTATTACAGACTGCATAAAATTGCGCTGAATATCTATGGGGCACTGGGTTAGTTCAAGATGCATCCTTGTGAAGTAGCCAGAGTAATTCTTGTCTTATAAGTGTGGTAATGAGGCTAGTAAGTTATACAGGCAGGATTCCAATTATAGCCATCAGACTTAAGGCTTCTGCTCTCTCCAGTAGGCAGTGCTTCTTATCAAATAATCCTAAGGCGGGAGAGACAACCACTCCTCTGTTGCTTTGAACCCACATGCATTAGTCATCTGCTTTGGCCAGGCACCGATGAGGCACTGAGAATGTAGAAATATGGTCCCTCAAGTCCACAGAGTTTATTTCATGTCTTTGTGGTAAAAAACAGGCATGTCTTCAACCTTCCTCACTCTGATTCATAATTCAAACCACGGCCAGGGTGATCTTTTATAAACACAGATCTGCCTGTGCCTCCACACCTTCTCCTTCTACCTTTGCAAATCCCAAGCTCCTATTCATGGCTTATAATTTTTGAAGGACATGGTTGTGAGGATATATGAGTTCATATGTATTAATTAAACAATTAAACATCTTAGAACAATGCCTGGTGCTTATTACATCCTCTGAATTATTATAATTAGTATCTATTATAATTATTCTCTGTGGTACCACAAGCAAAGCTCTTGACCTCTGTTTCTCTGTTTCTCTCTCTGTAAATGGAAGGTGATGATAACAGCCTTTTTTCTTTTTTCTTTTTTTTTTCTTGAGGAAGATTCGCCCTGAGCTAACTTCTGTGCCAGTCTTCCTCTATTTTGTATGTGGGTCACCACCACAGCATGCCCACTGACGTGTGGCATAAGTCCATGCCCAGGAACTGAACCGAACCCAGGCTTCCAAAGCAGAGTGTGCCAAACTTAACCACTAGGCCATGAGGCTGGCCCTCAGATAACAGCGTTTTATGATTCGTTTGTCGTCAATTAAATGAGTTAACATTTAAAGAGTGTCAGAGAGTGACTGACACAGAGCAAGTGGTGAAGGGAACTTAGATCTTTCTCTTCTTTTCCCCTCCCTTGGAAACATGTCCACTGTCTTTATGGGCAGTCGGCTCAGCTCATCCCATGTAGGAGCCCACAAGCTGTGTCCCCTGGTAGCACAAGCATCATTTCCCAGTTGTAACTCACTCATGGGTGACATATGTGCTGTGGCTCACTAGCGGTTTAATCAGTTGGAATAATACTTGTATTGTTGCTTCTGTTCCAGAGAGGCAATTTGCTTTCTGTAAATGAAGTGTTTTCCAGAGAACTCTTCTGGGCTAAAGAAGAATGATAATTCAACAGCTTAGAGGAGGAAAGCTCTTTTTAGGTGTCTCACTCTCTGTTTAATATCTTATGCTGTCAGCCAAGCCATGGTGACCACATAGGGCTTCCTGAAGGCTGGTCTCTTAGGCATATCTGGGGAGCGGATCTGCTTGTGTCAGAGGCCTGAGCTCTCAAGTGGTCTCTCTGGGCCAGCGGCAGACGGCATAATCTCCTGCTAAATTGGGCCATTAAATAAAACTACTAAGTCATAAAGCTGTAGCATTACCCTGAAATTAAAGCATTGCCACCTTTGAATTGCCAAGAATTTTAACAAGCACTTAGAGAAATTCCTTTCACACATGGGTTTAGCACAGCCAGTATACTCCAACCACACAGATGAGAGCAGAAGTCTGAGGACAAATATAGGGAGGGTGATGGCACTGCGATTTTCACACAATCATTTGCTTATTCATTCATTCACTCCCCCTTTACTAACTCACTCATGATTTATTGAATTTCATAATCACTAATGATTTCTTGAATTTGTTTATTAATCTCTCACTTTCTCATTTTTTCTCATTTCTTTACTTCTGCATTTATTTTTTCAAATGTTTAGTTAATTATGTGTTATTTATTCATTCATTGTCAGTCAGTCACTAAGTTATTCAGTTGGTCATTCAGAAATGAAGACATTGGAGTAAAATTTTGAGTAGTGTCTGAGCTAGGCCCCAAGGTTACAAAATGAATGTCTATCCTTGTCTTCGAGGAACTCATAGTTCAGAGAGGGAGACAGTCATTGTAAATAGATATGATACATATGGTGTGGAAAACAAAATAGAATCCAATAGATGGTACAGAAATATTACAAAGGAGACAGTGCTTGAATCACGGGATACAAAGAGACAGGACTGGTGGTCACAGAAGATGTCCTTGAAGAGCTGCCTTCTGAGCTGAGTTTTGTAGTAGAAATAGCTAAAATTTAATTGAGTATCTACTAGTATGAGGTGCCATGCCAGACCCTTGGCATTCATGAGATCATTCAGTTTTCCTAGCAATCATGTGAAGAAGGTATCCTTCTTTCCATTGTACAGAGGAGGGCACTGAAATCTTGAGAGGTTGAGTAACTTGTCCAAGGTCTCACAAGTTGACATATGTTGGCCAGAAGTTGGAGCTGGGTCTGTGATTCCCATGCCTGGGTTCCTAGGCTGGATGATACAGAGGCTCTGAGGCAAAGAAAGACATCTGTGTCCCAACAGATACTTCCTCTGGCCTGTGCTGCCCCCTTCCATCTGCCAGTGCCATAGTGGAAAGCTCCTCAAGGAAGTGACCCTGAAGGAAAGAAGTTTCTATTATACCCTCCCTGATCGTTATTCACCTCCCTGATTATCACTTTCCTCATCTGTAAAATGAGAAGAATCATACCCACTTTTCAAGGTTTTTCTGAATGTTAGATGAGAATTATACAAAGCAAAAGTTCTTAAATTTTATTTCTCCAAAGAATGACCTGGGATGAATGTTTAAAATGCCATTTTCTAGGCTATTCCCAGCAATGTTTATTCAGTAGGTTTTAGGACAGTAATCAGACAGTAGCGTTTTTAGCAATCACCTGAAGATACCAGACTTTGGGAAATATCTATGTAAGGTGGTTAGCACAGTGCTTAGCACTTAATGTCTCCTTCCTTATTCATCTCCCCACTTCTAAGAGGGACCTGATCAGTGACTAAAAGAGTTGCTCTTCTTAAGACCTGAATACAGGGCTTATCCTGACGCCTTCCTGATGGACCTTTCACAGCACATTTTGTTGTACATCCCTGGTGGACCCCTCCTTTTGGTGCCATGTGGATCAGTAAGCAATCCATTCAACCAGTGTTTATTGAGGCTGCCTGTGCTCAGTGCTGTACAAGCTACTGCAAACCACTGACCTCTATGCCCAAGGACCTCATATTTCTAGCTCTTGAAGCATTTTCATCTAGCCTTTCTATTTAATTCATACCATTATCCTGTGGATAATTGACAGCTATGGAATCCTGGGCAAGTTAATTTCTATGAGGCTCAATTTCCTCATCTGTATAATAAGAACAATCAGTTATTCTTACCTCAGTGGGTTGATGTGAGGATTAAATAAAATTAAGTGAGTGATGTAGCTAATACACACAGAACACTCTCTGGCATTCTCTAAGAGCTCCTGACATGGAAGTCATCATCACCCTGTACCACCATCATAGGAGGACTAGATGCCGAAGGAATTCAGAGGCAGGAGTGATCAAGAAAGGCTCCATGGGAGAGATAGGGCTTGGGTTCAATGTTGATAGGTGTCCCAGGGCTAGGCAAGGAGGAGAAAAGAGAGGAAAATCTACCCTGTCGAGCTCAGTAGCATCACGGATGTGGAGATGCTATGAGCAGGCGCCCACAGGCCCTTTGCCATGTTTGAGGGCTCCTGGCTCACCTCTGTATCCTGATGCAGTGCTATCATTTGGCTGAACACTTTTCTTGTTCAGAAAAATGAAAGAACAAGTGGGAGTCAAAGGTATCTCCCAGAAAGCTTGCTTGCGCTTGCTCACTTTTGCTCTAAGCCCAGGATTCCAGGGAAAGATGATGAATCAAAGTCAGTCTAGACATTCCGAAGAATAAAGGAGCCAAGATGTGCTAGCAGCTTGTGATGCCATGTTCTGTGAAATCAGGAAAAAGAGGAGCCATTCATCTGGAAGCCTTTTTCCTATTTCCCTTCCCCTCATGTGGACTCAAGTCACAGGAGCACCAGTCAGCCTTGCATTGTCAGTACACAAGTGTTTGAATACATTCTATTTATATCTATTTGTAAAGAGAAGATGGTAAGAGACATCTCCTGGTTAGACTGTCCATGGGACCAGTTTCTGCACTGGCTTTCCAGCGCTACCTATGAATATTCTGTCCAGTCTTCATGCTTTGTATCCAGTTTTGCTCTTCTGGAATATCATTCCTCACCTCGTTTTTTAGACTAAGCTTTCATTCTTTTCTCCTATGACACTCCTTTGCCTGTTAAAATTCTTTCAATTCACGTAATCAACAAATATCTACCAAATCTAGCATAGTTGTTGAAAGCTTGGGCTTGGTTTGGATCCTAGTGCTGATATTTAGTTTTATCAAGTTATGTGACTTAGGTGAGTTTCTTGGTCTCCCTGTTCTTCAGTTTCCTCTTCTGTAATTAACAAGAGAACCTATTTTTAAGGTTCTTGTGAGTTTTATATGAGATAATTGACGTAACTCATGAGAAAATTGCCTAGCATTGTATACCCCATACATGGTAACTATTATTAATTATTTTCATCGCTCTATCCCCAGAAACCCTGAATCTGGTTTCTGAGGAGGCAGTAATGAAAATAATAACTAATAACTTTTATGAGTGCACAACACCTGACACACTGAAAGCATTCATGAAAATTAATTAAATATTATTAATAAATACACTTGAAAATGGATATACTACCATGGTGTGGATGTTTGACTTTGATAATAATTTCTATTACTTGATAGTTATTTGGCCAATTAGTCCTTAGCCATCTGTGTGTGTGTGTGTGTGTGTGTTGGTGTAACAGCACGTGTACATGAACTTGTTGGAGCACAGTAGAATAGTTTTGAGCAGTTACTACACGTGAAGTACTCTGCAAAGCACTATCTTATTTTCCTTAAAGTTTTTGTTCTAAAATGTCCAAACTTACAGAAAAGTTGAAAGTGTACCAAAATGAGCATCCATACACCTTTAACCTAAATTCTCCAAATGTTAACATTTACCACATTTGTATATTTGTGCTACCCTCACCTCTCTCTTTCCCTCTTCCTCTCTCTCTTTCTGTCTCCTCCCTCCTCCCTTCCTCTTAGTATAAAATGTTTTTTTTTCTCCCTGAACTATTTGAAAGTAAGTTGTGGACATACTCATATTTTAAACCTAAAGATTTTAGCTTGTATCTCCTAAGAACAACGATAGTATCCTATGTAGCCATAATATTAAAACCATACTTAAGAAAATAAACATTGATTCTAATTATCCAATATCTAGTTCATCTTGTGCCTATGATATATTTTACAACAGTGCCTGTTTTTACTTTGCAGGATTCAAGTAGTGTCCACAAGTTGGTTGGATTGTCCTTTTAGTATCTTTTAACTAGAAAAGCCCCTTGCCCCAATCCATCATTTTCTGTTTGCTTTTCATGACATTAATTTTTTTGAAGAGTACAAGCCAGTTGTTAAGCAAAATGCTCCATATTTTGGATTTTTTCTGGTAATTTCTTTGTTAGAATACTTTGGCAAGAAAACCTCATGAGTGATGTCTGTCCTCCTTAGTGCATCGCATCAGGAGGCACATGGTGCCAGTTTGTCCCATTATTGGGGATGCTCAGCTCCCTCGCTTGGCTAAAGCAGTTCTGCCAGATCTCTGCATGATGAAGGTGATAGATCATCAGTAAGTTTTCTGTGGGGTTATACGAAGACACTGTGTGAATTATCCTGTTTCCTAACCTTTACTCTCAATCTGTTAATGATTCTGACCTATATAAGTTATACTGGAATTTATAAAATGCTGTTTTTCTATTTCTATAATTCTGTCTACATTTATAGCTGTCATTCTGCGTTCTTCTCTTCAGAAGAGCTTTTTATTTCTCACCCTGTCTCCACCTCTCTTTGTGTCACTACAAATTCATAAATTATTTCATTTTAAAATGTTATTGCTGTTGTCATCATATTTGATGTTCAGATTGTCCCAAATATAGCTAGTCATGGTCCATTTAATTCTGTTCCTATGTCTTTCGTATGTACTCCCATTAGAACAGCTCCTTGCTTTCCAGCACAAGACTTTCCAAGATGTTACCTTGAACTTGCCCTGCCTTGACTCAGACTCAGCTATTTTCCCAAAGAAGCCTAGTTCCTTTTTGTGGCAAATGATATTTGGAAATTAAGATCTAGGTATCGTTTGCTTATTGCTTCTAGGCCCTTTCAGTGGATAGAGCTAGAAAACGTATGTGTGTGTATGTGTCTGTGTGTTTAAACTATGAGTTCGTGTGGTTTCTCTAAGGCAAATCCAGCACCATTAGACATTTGCTCATCATTCTTTCTTCCATGTATCTCTCTCGTCTCTCACATTGAGAACTTGTCTTAGCAGCACCAATATATTTATTCATTTGTTCTATCCTACAATATACACAAAATATTTTCAGAATCACATCAGCAATAGCGCTACTAATAACAAAGTGTAAGATTTCTTTTAATTTTAATTTTTGTTCTTAGAGTATATCTGACCAAGGGTGCATAGCTCAATAGACTACTCTATTGAAAGGTTACTTGGATTAATATTTACTTATTTGTGGTTATTTTATCCATGTAATATACAGTTAGGCTTTTTTGTTTCTGTTTAATATTCCATTTTAGGGTTTACCTCTTTTCATCCTTTTGATTTAATTTTATGTTTTGACTATGTGAAACATTTGTATGTTACAAAAGTTAAAATATATAACATATACTATTTTATATATATATATACATATATACGCACACAATGATTGACCAGAGATGTCTTTCTCTCACTCATAATGCCTTTCCCCGTTCTTACTCATCTCATCTAGATAACCATTTATATAAGTTTATCCTTCCTGGGTGTATTCCTATTTCTCCTTTATTCTTACACAAAATGTAGCATAGTCTTTTGCACCTTGAAACCTTGATTTTGTCACTTTACAATCTTCTGGAAATCATTCTAGATTAGTTCAGAGAGATCTTATGTGGTTTCTATTATGGCCGCATAGTATTTCACTGTGTCAATTAACTATACTGTATTCAATCAGACACCTATTAATGGATATTTTCGGGTGTTTTAGTATTCTGCTATTTGCAATAGATATCCTGGGCTGCACAGTAGAATTGCAAGAACGTATCTAAATAAACTTTCCTGTCATCTATCACTTTCCTGCTGATTTTAAGAGCTGTCATTGAAACGAGTAAAAAAATATCTTGGTAATCTGTTGAATGTTTAGTTTCGTGGTAAGTGAATACCTACTATGGGCCAGGAATTAGGCAGACAGGAATCATGAGACAGTCTTTTCCCTTGTAGTGCTTACGGTTTAGCGGGGGGATGAGTAAACAAGTTGTTGTAATAGTGCTCGAGCGAGATAAGCACAGGATGCTGGTGGAGTTAGAGAAGACCTTCCACGGGAGACGATGCTGGCACTCTGGAAACATCATTATATTGTGATGAACTCCAGAGCAGAGATATCAGCTGAAAGAAAGATGAATAATTTCACTCTCCTCTGCATTTTCTTTTTGTCAGTCACCTGCAGAACCAGAATACAAGATTCATTAAACAGAGTAAGTAGACACTCTCACATTTACAGGCGGCTTGTCTTCTTTTATGACCTGGTAAAAGGACATATTAATGCTGCCCTTGGGAATCTCTTCTTACGACCACCACAAGCCCTACGCAATCAGCTCACCATCTTATGGACTCCTCTGAGTTCGATTTTGGCTACTTTAGTTCTTCTAAACAAAGGAATGGGAAAACTACTGTTTATTCTGTACTTGTCGCCCAGGTACTGGGTTACATGGTCTTAGAGTTTATCTCATTTAATCTGCATGATAAAGTGTGAGGTAGAGATCATTTATCACTTGTATTTTGAGAAAGCAGAGGTTCAGAGAGGTTGAAGAGCATGTGCAGCATCACTCAGCTAGGAAGTGACAGATGGAGGAATTGAATTTAGGTCTGAGTGAGTGCCTAGCTTTTTCCTCAGTATGTACCAAAATCGTGCTCATCACAGAGATACCCCTAAAGACCTCACCACAACCTCCAACGCAGCCAAAGCCACATCCACCAGCCTCTCTGTCCTCTTCCCATCAGGGGATGGCTATGTGGAGGCTCCTTTCTCCTCTTCCCCTGCCCAGAATGCCCACAGGCTGAGATGCTCTGGCCCTCCCCTCTGCCCCACATTTACTGCTGCTGGGCTTCCAGTTTCCATGGGAACTTCTTTCCCAGAACCAGCTGTGAAGCCTTGAGCTGGGGATCCAGAGTGTCATTCAGCCTTGTACCGCTCATCCCATCGCCTTCTCAGTCCCTAACATAGTGTTCTGCACACACTAGATGTTTAATAAGTTTTCCTTGAATAAGCCAGGGAACAACAAAGTGTGATACAGTGTACATGGAGTCCTTTCAAAACCACCCCTACCCAAGACCATAAAACAGATTTCCCAGGTGTCTTTGATCATGCCACCTATTTTAAAGCAAGAAAAGAGAAAAATAACCCCCCAAAAGGGTACATAAAAAGTAAAGGCTCGAGCGAAGTAGGAGAATAAATCACAGTCAAGTATGTTGCCTGGGAGTCGTAAAGTGTGGCCCACGCAGGCAGGTGGAAGAGTGGTAATGGCTGGGAGCCGGCCTCCCGTGCCGCCCTGCTGAAGTGTCTGCGCTCTGGCTAATGCATCGTGCCCGGTGGCCACACCAGGAGCCATAAACCAGTAATGCTCCCTCCCCCAAACGGCAGAAGCCCAGACGCTAAAAGCTGCCTCATCTGCAGTGGTTTAGCAAGGCACGATGGATTTTCACGTAGGCAGCTGAGAGTTCCACAGGGAGGGAAAGCTGCTCCTGCGGGAATTCTGAAGCCTTTTAAAGTAGTTGAAAATCATCATTTTACACCATTTGTCTCCCTTCCCTTTAAAGGTTTAGGGGAAGGTGGCATTGACGCCCTCGGCTCAGGTTCCCATAATTGTTTCTAATAATGAGATGATCCCTTCTAAGACTCTCTGAATTGCTTCATCAGAATGGATTTCAGTTCAACTTTGATTAGAGTCAGGTACCCTGAGCCAGGCTCTGTGCTGAGTTCAACGTCACTGCCCAGTGGATTGTAGCCAGTTCACAGCTGAGGAGACTGAGGCTTGGAGGTTGTGTGTGTCTGCCATCTTCAGGAATCTAGTCAGTGGCACAGCTGACACTGGCAATCAGGACTCCTGACCTCAAAGCCCTTGCTTTCCTCCATAACATCTGCCTCCGTTAACCACAGAAGCCTTTCCAAGCTGACATTTACTCAGCAGTCATTGCCTGTTATTTAAATAGGGAGATAAAGTACAACCATATGAAAAATTAAATAGCTATCAATGCAAAATGACAAGAGACGTCACTGGGCTGTACATGCAAAGATGGCAAGTGAGTAGTAGAGACAGTGCTTTGAGGATTACTTAAACTGTCTTTACCCTTGGCATAGAAAATTCACTGTCAACATAGATAACTGTACCAGAAGTGACCCCAGGGACCTTAATATAGACTTGCTTTATTACAATAGGAGTATAAGAGAATTGGCACACTTTTTGAAAGACTATAAGCAGCTCCCCACAGTGATTTAAGTTCAATTAAGCTGGGTATTGACAATCTGTAGACTTGCCTTCTTTCCAAGCATTGTGATAGAAAAATTGCAGTTTTTTCTGGCTCTGTAGAGAGACAGATATGTGTGGAGAATGAAGTCTTATTAATCAGAGTTATTTCTTGTCTCTCTTTTTTCACTTTCCTTTTGTTTGTTCTTTCTTCTGTGTGGTAATTTCCATGGTAACAGATGGAACAGCTTATAGCATCTGTAATTACTATTATTAATAATAATAGTGATCATCACAGTAATAATACCAATCACATAGAATGAGAGAAAAAATATGAAATAAAATTAAACTGTGGCTCTGTGTATAAACAATTTACAGTTTCTGAAATGAGAAAAAGAGGAACCAGGCAGATCCCCTAAAGACCCAGGACGAGGATTCATAAAGAGCTTTCCTGGGGTGACAACCTGGGAAAGATTTCATAAAAGAGATAATGATAAAGAATGTTCCAGAATATCCCACCATGACTACTCTGTCAGCACTTTGTGATATCTCTTTTTTTCCTTTTTGTTGATGTTGTTGTTGAGTGTGTATGTGTGCTGATCTTATATCCTGAAACTTTTACATTTGGACCATTATATAACACGCATAGACGAGCTGCTTTGCAAATGCTAGAACAGAAAACCTGGCAGAATACAAATGCTGGTGGGTTAACTAATATACTCACTTGACAAAGATTTCCTGCAGTCCCACAAGGTGCTCAATGCTAGTCTAGGCTCTTGTGGTCTAAGGATGAAAGACCTGTGTTGGCCTGTGCATTCTCAAGAAAAAGAGTGCACAGTCAACACTGGACAGGCTTCCCTAACACCACCCCAACCCTACCCCAGAAGATCTCTGGGCAGCTCCACTGACTCTTAATCTCAAGAGCATGTCTAACAGCATGAGACATTTGTCATTCTTGGGTACACAACTTTTTCCCCAGAAACATGGTACACTTTTGGAGGAGTTAGGCAGTATGCTATCCTCCTGCATGTGCACTCTGGTGGCTAGCAGAGCACAACTGGTCACATATTTCAACACAAGAATTAATGATACATTTTACACCCAGAGAGATCTCATAGTTTTATGGAGAGATAGACTTAAAAGCTAAATTCACAATACAATTTTGGAAGTCCTTTACTAGCCTACATAAGAACACATTGTTATGTCTGTGAAATGATATTTCGGAACTTCATCACACATTCTCTTTAATGACCTATGGCCTGTAACTCCTTTATGCTTAGAGATGGCGTAATAGTGCTGTGGGTCTGGGTAGTGAGATCATTCACACTCACACCAGTACATTGGGTTGAATGCTGCTTTTAAAAATCAAATATTTTATTTCTTGTTTTTTTTTTATTTTATTTTTATTTTTTTTTTATTAATGTTATGATAGATTACAACCTTGTGAGATTTCAGTTGTACATTTTTGTTGGTCATGTTGTGGGTACACCACTTCCCCCTCTGTGCCCTCCCCCGACCCCCGCTTTTCCCTGGTAACCACCGATCAGATCTCCTTATCAGTATACTAATTTCCACCTATGAGTGGAGTCATATAGAGTTCGTCTTTCTCTGACTGGCTTATTTCGCTTAACATAATACCCTCGAGGTCCATCCACGTTGTTATGAATGGGCCAATTTTGTCTTTTTTTATGGCTGAGTAGTATTCCATTGTGTATATATACCACATCTTCTTTATCCAATCATCAGTTTCTGGGCATGTAGGCTGGTTCCACGTCTTGGCTATTGTAAATAATGCTGCGATGAACATAGGGGTGCAACGGACTCTTGAGATTTCTGATATCAGGTTCTTAGGATAGATACCCAGTAATGGGATGGCTGGGTCATAGGGTATTTCTATTTTTAACTTTTTGAGAAATCTCCATACTGTTTTCCATAGTGGCTGTACCAGTTTGCATTCCCACCAACAGTGTATGAGGGTTCCTTTTTCTCCACAACCTCTCCAACATTTGTCACTCTTGGTTTTGGATGTTTTTGCCAATCTAACGGGTGTAAGGTGATATCTTAGTGTAGTTTTGATTTGCATTTCCCTGATGATTAGCGATGATGAACATCTTTTCATGTGTCTATTGGCCATGTTCATATCTTCTTTTGAGAAATGTCTGTTCATGTCCTCTGCCCATTTTTTGATCGGGTTGTTTGTTTTTTTGTTGTTAAGCAGTGTGAGTTCTTTGTATATTATGGAGATTAATCCTTTGTCGGATAAGTGGCTTGTAAATATTTTTTCCCAATTAGTGAGCTGTTTTTTTGTTTCAATCCTGTTTTCCCTTGCCTTGAAGAAGCTCTTTAGTCTGATGAAGTCCCATTTGTTTATTCTTTCTATTGTTTCCCTCAACTGAGGAGTTACAGTGTCCGAAAAGATTCTTTTGAAACTGATGTCAAAGAGTGTACTGCCTATATTCTCTTCCAAAAGACTTATTGTCTCAGGCCTAATCTTTAGGTCTTTGATCCATTTTGAGTTTATTTTGGTGTGTGGTGAAAAAGACTGGTCAATTTTCAATCTTTTGCATGTGGCTGTCCAGTTTTCCCAGCACCATTTGTTGAAGAGACTTTCTTTTCTCCATTGCAGGCCCTCTGCTCCTTTGTCGAAGATTAGCTGTCCATAGTATTTCTTGGTTTTTTTGAGATATGATTGACATATTATGTTGTGTAAGTTTAAGTTGGGTGATGTATTGATTTATATATTTATACATTGCAATATGATTACCATGGTAGCATTAGCTAACACCTCTATCACATCACATATATATCTTTTTGTGTGTGTGTGGTAAGAACAATTAAGATCTAGTCTCTTAGCAATTTTGAAGTTTCTAATACAGTATTGCTGACTATAATCACTATGCTGTGGATTAGATCTCTAGAAGTTACTTAGCAGTTAGAAGTTTGTACCCTTCAAAAACCTCTCTCCATTTCCCCCACTGCTATAGTAATTAAAATAGTATGGTACTGACATAAAAATAGCCACATATCCCAATGTAACAGAATAGAGAGCTGAGCAATAACCCCCTACATATATGGTCAATTGATATTTGACGAGGGAGCCACGAACACTCAATGGGTAAAGGATAGACTGTTGGCAATGGTATTGGGAAAACTGGATAACCACATGCAGAAAAGTGATATTGGACCTCTGTCTTATACCACTCACAAAAATTAACTCTAAGTAAATTAAAGACTTCAACATAAGACATGATACCATAAACGTCTAGAAGAAAACATAGGGAAGAGCCTCTTTGACATTGGTCTTGGCAATGACTTTAACAAAAGTAAAAATCAACAAATGGGACTACATCAAAGTAAAAAGCTTTTGCACAGCAAAATAATCAACAAAATGTAAAAGCAATCTACAGAGTGGGAGAAAATATTTGCAAACTATGTATCTGTTGAAAAAGTGAATGTCTTAAATATATAATAACTTTTACTTTAGCCAGCCCTGGGGGTCTAGTGGTTAAGATTCAGCCCTCTCACCACCTCAGCCCAGGTTCATTTCTTGGTCAGGAAATCATACCACCTGTCTGTCAGTTGTTATACTGTGGCAGCTTCACGTTGCTGTGATGCTGAAAGCTATGCCACCAGTATTTCAAATGCCAGCAGGGTCACCCATGGTGGACAGTTTTCAGCGGAGCTTTCAGACTAAGACAGACTAGGAAGAAGGACCTGGCCACCCACTTCTGAAAAACTGGCCATGAAAACCCTATGAATAGCACAGCAGCCTTGTCTGATAGAGGACCAGAAGGTGAGAGGATGGTGCAAAATGACTAGACAGAGTTCTGCTCTGCTGTCCACAGGGTCGCTAGGAGTCAGAATCCACTCGAGATCACTCACAACAAAACTGTTATTTTGGGATCCTTAGTGAAGTGAATAGATTCCTGCCACTTCAAAAATCTCCAAATGCAATCCTCTCTTAAGCAGAGAATTTGTCACAGTACCTCCATGCATGTATTCCTTTGAGCGAGTTAGAAAGATGGGGCTCTGTTTCTCATCATGGGAGTGAATGGTGGTATACAGTAGAAGAAATTATAGAGAATGAACTGGGTAGCAAACGGAGGTATCAAGGGCAATGATTTTCCAGGGTTTTAGGTCCATGAGGACTAAACAAATTCTGTTGAAGAAATTTCAGGAAATGCAAGGGACACAAATAAATATAGAGACACATGAGGCTTTTCTAGAGTGAAAAGATAATTGAATAAGGGGGTAGTAATTTATTATCTGGAGTAGCAGCTCTATTACAAGAAAGGGCAGTCCATCCTGCTTTAACCTCATTTGCCGGATGCGCTGCCCGCCCCGGCTTTCTAAGGAATGAATCCCAGTCCTGACTCTAATGCTAGAGAAAAGTTCTAATGTAGAGATTCTTTATTCTTTTTCATGCCAGACAACCTGCTCTGTGTTCACACAAAACACGATGCTGAGTCATTATAAAGTTATCATGGATGAAAAGGTTGATACTAATATCCCCATTTTTCACTGAGGAAGATTCAGAGACTAACTTGCCCACAGTCTCACTACTGCCACATAGCAGAACACAGATGCCAATCAGATAGGCTTGTTTCTAAAGCCCAGCTGTCTTGTGGTGCCTTGGAGCCCTAGGTGCACCTCTAGAGACTAGAACCTAGAACATGTGTCCTGTGGTGGAGGGTCTGGGGCTGGAGAAAGGCAGCAGAGGGGGAAGTTTGGAGCCTGATGGATTTTATGATGCTTTTCTGCTCATAGCATTTAGATGATTTACCACTCAGTTCCTGCATGAAACTGGACCTACCTGAGTTATAGGGAAAGCTCTGTAGGTTTCTTTGAGTGGGAGTTCAAATTCACAGAACTGCAGGAGGAGAGAATTTCCTGTTCTGGGTCTTTTGAAGCTGTTTTTTTCCCCCATGGATCTGTGGTGGGAGGGCCAGGCTCAGTGTGTCTCCCTTTTAGGTGTCTCGTGGGTCCTACTTGATGCTCTGGGCAAGAACCCTGTGAACACAAGCTACTTTGAGAACTACCAGAGGCCAGTTGCACTTCTCCTTCTCCTTGATGCTGTTGTTAATAATACAGTACTCCCCCCCCTTATTTGAGGGGATATGTTTCAAGACACACATTAGATACCTGAAACCACAGATAATACTGAACCTTATATATGCTATGTTTTTTCCTATACATACACATTTGGGGTGCGACAGCAAAACTAGCATGAATTTCTTTGTTTTTCTTCACAATTTTATAGATGAAAGATTCCTTCTTTCCATAGATCTTAGTGACCTCAGCATGTGATTTTTGTCTTTCCTTGTAAGTTGAAAACTTCCAGTTTTTCATGTAAAGGAAGCACATCACAGCTTCTCTTTGGCGTCTCCAAATCGCCTGCATCCCTACTCTTGTGCTTTTGGGCCATTATTAAGTAAAAGAAGCATTACTTGAGCACAAGCACTGCGATACCATGGCTGTGGATCTCATAACTGAGATGGCTGCTAAATGACTAATTGGCAGGTAGCATATCCAGCGTGGACAAAGGAATGATTCACATACCAGGCAGAACAAAGCAGGACATCGTGAGATTTCAGAATTGCATGCAATTTAAAACTTATGCATTGCTTATTTCTGGAATTTTCCATTTAATATTTTTGGATTGTGGTTGACTGAGAGTAACTAAAACTATGGAAAGCAAAACCACAGTTAAGGGAGACTCCTGTATCAGCATCTGATATCTGGAAGCTCCTTGAGATAGAGCTGATATATTACTTTATATAATAGGTACACACAGATTTCTATGAAATGCTCAGTAATTTGGTTAATAATAGACCTTCTCACACAAATCCCCTTACTTAATCTTTACAACCATCCTGCACAGTGGCATCATTGCTGCCTTTCAAATCTTACTCATGAGGAAACTGAACTTTAGAGAAGTAATGATTTGACCAAAGTTGCATAACCAGTAACTACTGAACTGGCAAACAAATCCAAATTTTCTGACTCCAGAGCCCAAATGGTGTCCACTAATCTCCACCTGCCCATTGACTAAATTGACCATTTTGACCATTTAGCTTCCTGGGTCCAGTTTTAGTTAAAGCATGTGTGGGTCCATGGACAGATGTACCCCATCTTCCTAAAGGACTGTTCGAAATACATCTTAGTTGCTTAAAAATGCTTCAGAGCAAACCTTCACTTAGCCTTTCCAGCTAAAACCACTTGTCTCCACCTTAGACCAGGCATCAGGAACATCAGCCCCCAAACTGATTCTAGTGCGTGGCATTGACCCCTGGCCTTTAATATTTTGTGAGGGTTTGGGGCTTAATCTGCTCTGCCACCCATGAAGCAGAAGTAAAATCCAATTACCTCCTTGTTTTTAGTCTTCGTGCTGCTGTCTCCGAGAAGAGGTATAATCAGAGAACAAAGGGCATCTTTGAAATGAAAGCCAGCTAAGAAGCTCTAGGTTTCAAGTAATCATCTGTGTTTGCAGCGAGGGTTTGTGATGTCTGTTAAGTGAATTGTGGGGAGCACTTTGGAGCTCTTAATTATTCCTCTGTATCTTCTGTATATTGCATATACGAAAAAGTGCCAATGGCTGAATTATTAAAACTTCAATTCACCCTCAGGGTCCAGAAGGCGAGGTTGGCAATATTAGCAGCTTTAAGATGAAGGATTGTCTCTCTGACACAGCTTCCTTTTCCATCTTGCCAAAAATAGAATATGCTCTTTGCAAAATGTGTCAATGAATAAGCAAATCAATTAGTGAATGTAGGAACAATCAGATGAATGGATATATGGATATGAAAAGCTGTTTACAATCAGAGGGAAATACAAATTCACATGATTTAAGGGTGCTATATGGACCACTTTTGAAATCAGACAGATTGAACACATTGAGACTAGGGACCAGTTTACTTTCTCTCCCTGAGCCTTTATATGTCTATATATCTATATCTATATCTGTATCTATATCTAGATTCATGTCTACCATGGTGGATTCTTATGAATACTGGAGATAATGTATGTAAAATGTCCTAGTATGAACATAGCATCTATAATTTAGATTAGACATCATTTTCCTTCTCTTCTTCTAAGCACCATGGGCTGTTTCTAAGCACCATGACTGTTTTAAAACTGTCAGTCTTTATTTCTGCCTCTACAGTATTGCATTATTGAACAATTACTTTTCTTTGGGTTATTTTATCAGTTTTTGTCTATATGAGCATCAACATTTTTAGAGTTTTGGGTTAACTATTTATGTAACATTATTATTTTTACCCATATGAATCACGTTCTATTTTTGCTAGCAAAGTCAAAATCCAATAACCTTCATTCTTATTTGTTTTCTAGACTTTATAGAAGATACAATTCTGCCTCAATTAAATATTGGAGACTTGGGTTATCAGTGGGCTGTTTTAGGAAACAGTCTTAAGATGAATCAGAATATTGAGCAAAGTTTAATTTTATGCTGAAAGAAATATTTCCTTTTTTAGAGTTGGAAAATACTCTAGAGATAATTGAAACAAACTCTCTTTCTCTTCCTTTTCATATATTAAAACTGAAGTGCAGGGCAATGAAGTTACTTATTCCAAGTCATATACAGAGTTAGCGTAGAGAAAGTGTTAAAACTGGGAGTCCTGGTTGCCGGTTCTTTTCTGGTTCAGTTAAATCATACCAACAGCCATGCTTCCTAATAGTACTAATTAATAATAATGGTTACTTCCAGTATATCTGCTCATCATTACTGTCTAATAGAAATGCCTTGGGTTGTTTCTTTACTTCCTAGATCTTCGTTTCCTCATTTGTAAAACTAAGAGGGTGAGGGAAGAAGGAAACCATGTGATGTCTATGCTAGATTCTTTTCCAGCTCTCAGAATTTATGAAGAGTAATGATGTTATTATGTGGGCAAGATTCTCAGAGACAAAAGCTTTTCAATTCTTCCTATTTCCTCTTTTGCTTTATTTGTGACTATGTTCAGAATTAAATTCTATCTCCAATTGCAGTAAATATTTTAGTCTAGGTTATTATTACAGAATGTCTAATACATATGTCCCAGATAGTGCTTTGCAACTTTATATTTTTGGTTGCTATTCCATATTAACAGTCCTACTGGTATTGCTGTCTTTTTTTTTTTTTTCCACTGACGATAAAACTGAGCCCCAGAAAAGAGAAGTGACTTGTCCAAGCTTGTTGTTGGCAGAAATAGGTTTCAAATATGAGTCTCTGAAGCTCTACAACTCAAATTCCTCTCCTTTTTTCTCACCTTTCATTCTTACCAGTAGTAGGTAAAACCTACCCTGATTTAAAGGTCTTCATCTCCGTGGGTTCTTTTATTCTAAATGTCTTAAAATACTTTTGGCAAATAAAGGTAACGGAGAATAAATAATAAAAAACAGCAATGAAATGCCTTACATGTACAGTGTGCATTGCACTATCTCATTCTTGTTAATGATGTATATTTTACAGACACTTTCTGTGTATCAGTCTTATTTGCAATGTGGTATTTATGGTTCTCTGAGACAATTATTTACACTAGTGTTTTCTCTTTCTAAGAAGTGTGTGTCAGTAGCTGGAAGTATGGATTTTGGAGTCAAACATCCTGGGTTCCAATTCTTAGTCACTAACTAACTGCATACCCTTGAGTAAGCAGCCTAATTCTCCTCATTCACTTTTCCCTCATTTCTGACATGGCAGTATTGACTCCCTTCTGATTTAGGTAATATCAGTTTAAAATGAGAAATGCTTAGCATAAAGCCTGTGGAGTAAAGGTTCCACACATTTAGCTCTTAAGATCATTAACCCTCATCTAACTCTGGGTGGAGCTTTATGAGAAACAAAAATTCTCTGGTCAAATTCTTTGCATGAGTAGAGCAATCAGCTGGCAATAAATGGTTGCATGTTGAGCCACCCATCACACTGGTTGCACGATCTGATTTTCCTTTATTTTCAGCTTTGTTGTGGTATATAAGTATGATCCTCCTTTGATCTTCCTTCTAACGTCTCCTTCCTTGGGTTGTGTTGTTTGGGCAGAGGACAAGATCTGGACCTCAGTGCAGCACAACAACACAGAGCTGACGCACGTGCGGGGCACGGACCCTGAAAATCCCTACACCATGACCTTGGACTATGGTAGCAGCATGGAGCAGCTGGAGGCTGTGATTGATGGCTCGGAGCACTGTGAGCAGGAGGTGGCCTACCACTGCAGGAAGTCCCGCCTGCTCAACACGCCAGGTAAGGCTCACCCCTGCCCCTCTGCATGGGCCACACAGGGTGACCACAGTGACAAATGGTCCCTGCAAACCCAGAATATTGAGGAGAGGGGTGTTTGTCAACAAGGGGGCTTAGTGTTCATAGTGTTCATAGTGTTCACTGTGCCATGGAGAGAAATGCTGCTAGAAGAGCACTTGTGTTGCACACGTTCTGGCTCTGATACCCAGGGTTTGACCTACAGGGAGTCTGTAGCCTCTCGAGATTTTCCCCTCGTCTTCAAAAATGGAATGATGGCAATACCCATCCTGCCACAGTTGTGAGAATGAGAAGTTTTTTGAGAGCAATGGCACTTGTAAGAGCACTTGAGCTAGATATAGAAAGTGCAGAGGTGGGAAATGAGACTTTTGGCAGAGGGAATAGCATTTGAGAAAGCACAAAGGATCTTGGCAGATTCGCCAAAGAGCATTGAGTCATGTCTGAGGTAAAAGGTGCATAGGGAAACATCATTAGACAAGGAGGCCAGCAGGGCAGTCAGGCATCGTCCTGTACCAATGTTACCTGAGCAGTGCAGGCCTTAATGGAAATGACTCTTTTTTTTAAAATAAAGTTTACTTTTAGAAAACAATTGGATTAATGCTATTTATTTATTTTTTCCTATGGTTATTTTTTAGAGTGAACGGTTGATTTGGTTATTAACATACTTGCATAAAAAAATTCTAAGATTGCTTACCAAAACCCAAAAGAGATTTTGCAAGATGTCAGGAGGGCTTTATCAACCTTTATGCATGCCTTGCAAGTCAGTCATTTTTGTGAATATCAGTTCATTTGTTTCATGGCAGAAAAAAAAAGGCTGAGTACCACAGGGATGTGGAACATCCAAGAAAAGCTCTCAGAATCTTTAGCCTCAAGAAACTTACAATCCAGTGCTGGGAAGTTAGGAATTTTGAAAGGCTCAAGAACGTTAGACAAGGAAATGTCAACAAAGGAGGAGTGATAGGAGCCTGACTAAATGTAACACACCGCCTCACTGATCTAGAATCTTTAGGGAAGACATCGTTCCACATAAGTGAATTTTCCAGATAGCCATCACTTATCCCTTTAAGCACCAAAGATCTTTTCAAAATTTTTTTAACTATTTTCAATGAAAATCTTTCTCAAATGGATTATATGCTTCCTTGACTTCTTAAACAGAGAATTCTGAACATAAAATGTAACCTTTTCTTGATGACTCAGGATCATCATTGTGAAAATCAATTATTGTACTCTCCTTGGAGTCAGCCATGCTTGCAGGGCTGATTAGATCTGAGGCATGCTTGGTGTCCCTTTTCCCAGCATCCTCAGATGGTGCTGCAATAGGAGATCCAGGGTTGATATTTGTTTGTGTTTCTTTCCTCTGGCTGTCAAGCCTGCATGCACGTGTCACTTTCAGTGCTGCTCACAGAGTGCCTGTTTCTGAAAACCATCCTACTCTCTTCTCTTTGTGTTGCTTCTAGTTTTCTAAGGATTGGGTTTGGTGGAATTTTAGGAATAATGGGAGTACGTTCATTCTGACTCTGGGATTTTTCTTTAGTATTTGCATTCTGTGATATCCATTTGGCTATAGCATTGCCTTTGTACATACTTTTTTCCAAGCTCAACTGTCTTTAATTCCTTGAGCATATTCAAGTGAGAAGCACATGGATTTGGGAACAGGCCATATTGAGAGTGACATCTTGACTCTACTCCTTACTAGTAACGTGACCTTGTGCAAGTTGCTAAATTTCCACAGCCTGAAAAATCTAGATGAAAATCCTGAGCTAATAAGGCTGATATGAGGACTGAAGGAAACAAGCAGTCTGCACTGTTCCTTGTTCCAGGCCTGGTACATAACAAGTTTCCAATAAGCAGTAGTGTCGTATTTCTTTCCTTGCTCATAGCTTCCATCCCAGCAGGGAAGGTCCAAAATTTGTACTGTAATGGAAGCTCAAAGGAACATTTTATTTCTGTTTCAACAGTGTAAATAGAATAGTTATAACTCATGCATCCAGATAATCTCACCACCCAGAAAAAACCAATGTTGCATTTAAGTGTGTATCCTTCCAGATGTTTTCCCTTGGGCATATTCACAGAAACACAGTGAGAACATACTATCTGAATGTTGGGGTTTGAGGGTACTCATGTATTTTCTTTTTCCCCATGAGTTCTGAGTGAAATGCAGTAGATAGAGGAGGACAGTGGGCATGTACATATAATATCTACTTTCTTCTTGTGATGTGGCTTGGAGAACACAGCATGGACCAGAGACCAAGGAGAACTATGTGCCCCTCAGCATCCACCTGCAGACCAGGCACTGCTAGTGGGTTTGTGGGACTGTAGACAGACAGCCCGATAGAGATGTGACCCCAGCCTCACACTCCTCAGTGCAGGGACAGAGCCCCCTGGACCCAAGCTCAGGTGTGCTCACCTCACGCAAGTCGGGGTGGAGACGTGAAAGTGCACCATTGTAGGCACATGAATCTGAGAGCCAGCACCAAGGGCACTGTCTTAGTTGGCGTTCCTATAACAAAATAGCACACTAGCTGGCTTATAAAAAGCTGAATGTTATTTCTCACAGCTCTGGAGAAGTCCATGACTGGGGTGCCAGCATGGCCAGATTCTGGTCAGGGCTTCTTCAGGGTCGCAGACAGCTCACTTTTCCTCCCATCCTCACATGGCTAGTGGAAAGAGAGTGAGAGAACCCTTACTAGTCCCATTCATGAGGGCTCCACCTTCATGACCTAATCACCTTCCAAAGGGCCCACTTCCTGATACCACCACTTTGGGAGTTAGGATTTCAACAGGAATTTGGGAAAGACATAAACATTGAGTTCATAATAGGCACACACCTGAAGGGATGTTCTCCTAATCTCCCTAATTATTAAGTCCTCCTCTTCCCCACAGGGAAGGCCAGGGACAGAAGGGGAGAGCATGGTCCTCTTCTACCTGCCAGTCTGGAAGAGCTGGGCAAGTTTCTCCCTTATTTTCAGAAGCTGGGGCCCACCTGTGATACTGTTTTACTACCTATATTTGTCACACGTACACAATATACAAATATCTTTCCATATCAATAAATATGACTTTATACCATAAAGTTTATTAACAACAGTCTTCCGTTATGTGGATGTACCACAGGAAAACACACAAAATTAGCAATTCTCCTATATAAGACATTTAGATTGTTCTCAATTTTTCACTATTACAAATGCAAGAACATTTTAGCACATAGATCTTTGAGAACAAAACTGTTTATATCCTTAAGATAAACTTCCTGAGGTGCCATTGCCAGGGCAAAGAGTGTGCATATTGACTTCTACAGTGTATCAAGGTTTTACCAATTTATACTCTCAACACCACTGTGGGATTGAGTGCCCATCACTTCCCAGCACTAGGCATTGCTATCTTATTTCAACTTTGGCAATTGGATAAATGCAGAGAGGAGTCAAAAACAATTAAAGATATTTTTTGTTAATTAATAAAAAGTCTATAGGCTGATTCCCATAGCTTATTGGACAGAGATACTACTGGTAGCCAGGGTTAGTAGAAGCTATACAATATTATAAATTGTGGCTATAGTGGACTCAAACCAATAAGAAGAGAATGTGGAGGATGCCTTCTTGCTATAGATTCTCCTCGGTGCTTAATACAATAGATAATAAAGGGAGGAAACAAAAGAAGGCAAGATGAGAGAAAAATAAAGAACTGTTCAAATGGCTACCAATGACTCAGCGTTTCTTATGTTTGAGGATATGTGTGGGATGCTGTATGAGCCTTGTCTCTAATGCAAACAGATCTGCACAGGCAGGGTTACTATCTCCATCTGGCATTTCAGGAAACAGAACCTCAGAGAAAGTAAGATCGTTGCTTAATGCCACACAGCTGGGCAGGGGCAGATCTAGTTCTTGCATCCAGCTTTGCCTGAGGTCAAAGCAAGGATGCTGTTTCTGAGGCGCTATGAAAACCCCAAAGAGCCCAAACTTATAAGGAAATGGAGTAGTCAGGGAAAACATGAGTTGATATGATTTTCCTTATTTTTAAGAAAATGTGGACGAAGAGATAGAAGAGCAGCCAAAGTCACCCCTACTAACGCCATGTGGTTGTCAAGGTAGCTTGAATTGGGCAAATACCTGGCAGCTTCAAAGAGTTTGCAGCATCCTTGCCTAGATGCAGCAGCTTCCATGGCTCATGCACTCCTTCCCAGGGTGATCCTGTGGATCCCTACAATGGCATTGATGCGGGGTCGGTGAGCCGAGGAGTCGAAAGAAAGATTTCTTAGACTCTCAAGATCTGGCAGTAGTGCTCTTTTATTTAGAGAATAGTGTGGAATAGCATGGGGACAGGACCCATGGGCAGTCAGAGCTTCAGCTGCCGCCGCTTCTGCTGCCCCCACTGGCATGGGGACAGGGCCCATGAGCAGGCAGAGCAGCTGCTGCTGCCCCCGCTGGCATGGGGACAGGACCCATGGGCAGGCAGAGCTGGTGCGTGGGGACAGGACCCACGGGCAGTCAGAGCTCCTGCTGCTGCCCCCGCTGGCATGGGGACAGGACCCATGGGCAGGCAGAGCTGGTGCATGGGGACAAGACCCACGGGCAGTCAGAGCTCCTGCTGCTGCCCCCGCTGGCATGGGGACAAGACCCATGGGCAGGCAGAGCTGGTGCGTGGGGACAAGACCCACGGGCAGTCAGAGCTCCTGCTGCTGCCCCCGCTGGCATGGGGACAGGACCCATGGGCAGGCAGAGCTGGTGCGTGGGGACAAGACCCACGGGCAGTCAGAGCTCCTTCTGCTGCCCCCGCTGGCATGGGGACAGGACCCATGGGCAGGCAGAGCTGGTGCATGGGGACAAGACCCACGGGCAGTCAGAGCTCCTGCTGCTGCCCTGAGTTGAGGGTTAGGGCTAATTTTATAAGGCATGGGTACGTGACTTATTTTTACTGGAGAAAAGAAAAGATGATGTAAAAAGTCATTAAATGATTTCAGTGCAGATGGGGTCTGGTTATTGTGCGGTCATATAACTTTAGATACGAATCTGGCCATATAGATCGGCATGCAGGTGAGGATGCCCCGGGCTTCTCTCCCTGGGGCAGTCCTAATTCATACCATAAAAAGTCCACTGGGTCATATAGTTTGGCATGTAGACCAGGTCACCTTGGGCTTCTCTAGCTGGGGCAGCCTTATTCCACATCATAAACCCCCCCTGAACCCATTTGGCCCCGAAATCTTTGGGGGATATGGACGACGGTCAGTCTTCTGTAACTACTTCCGGCTGTACAAGGTCGTAGAGCTGTCCCTAAATGGGGCCATAGGTATAGGTAGGAGGTTCAGCGGACTGGAAGACTGCACCTGTGGAGTCCAAGGCTGACAAGGCATCCAGAGCCTCTGGGGACGAGAGAATCATTTGATGAGTGGTGGTCCAGGAGGTGAAACTTTGTTGACATGCGGAAGACAAACAACGAAACAGACAGCAAATTATAATAAGAAATACAAGCAGTATGATTAACCCAATGAATAAGGATTTGATAGCAGTCCAGAAACCTGGTCCTGACCAGGAGTTCAACCAGTCATTTAGAGATAGGGGAGGGTCAGACATGGACTTAATTTGGTGGCTCATATCAGACAGGAAGCCGGAGATATTTTGATGGTAGTCAGGAATATAGACACAACATTCCGTTTTTATAATGGCACGAGTGCCCCCCTGTGCTGCTGTCAAGACATCCAGTGCCATTCGGTTTTGGAGGACTGCCTTACGCATTTGGGACACTTCTAAATCAAGCAGCAAAAGGCTATGTTGTGTATCATTTTAATGCTTTCATAGTAAATTTGTTTAGAGCTTCCATGGGCCAGATGACACTTTCGATTCCTAAGTGGGGAAGGAAAATTGAGGAAAGATGGTCATACCAGTGGAAGACAGAGCGGGTCCAGCGCTGTTGCAGGTTGGGTAGGTTAGCAGGGGGAGATATACTAAATGTAGTTCTACCCTGCATCCAGACAAAGCCTAGAGTGCATCATCCAATCCATCCAGGTAGCAGCCAAGGCCATAAGTTGGAGCCACATAGCCACTGAGTGCCATTAGGGGCTAACCAACACGTGCTAGGCCATCTATCCCAGTCAGTCTCAAACCAATCAGTATTTTTTAAGGTTATGATATGAGAACACATATGACGGAATTTTCCCATAGGTCGGGTGCTATTAGGCCATGTATCACAGGTGTGATTGGTTTGTTCCCAACATAGAGTGGACTTTTACTGAGTTGATCACTAGCAGGAGTGAGCCAAATATATTCGTCCCAAATTTGATATAGTCCATCCTGTGTGTATCAATAAATTGGGGACTTTACCTTTGGAACTTGTCGTTTATGATCCACCTGTGACAAGGCAAATCTAGTTAGTATTTGGGCAGTAGTGTTGAAGGAAAAGGTTTGATTGTGGCCAGGGAACTCCCAGGTGTCAGAGACAGATGGCCACAAGGAGACATTATGATTAGTAATAGATGAATCTTGTGGAAGAAAAGAGCTAGAATCTAATATCCATGAATGTGTACTATACCTTCTACTGAAACATAATTTTTTTCTCTCTAGAATCACCCTCATTTTTATAAAAGATAGCCAAATTAAGATTAACTGGTCTGCCAATTATTTACATAAGTTCAGCAAGAATACCAACTGATTATACAGGCTTTTTAAAATCTGCTTTGCTGGAATTTTTTTTTTTTTAATGAGGAATCTCAGATTGAACTGTAAAGGCCTCTTGAGGCCAGAAAAGCCAAGCCAAGGACTTGCCATCAGATTTTGCCTGCAGTACCTCCAGATTTGGGTGGACTCCTCTCTTCTCAAGGTCCCCCAAAACATTTTGAGGTTCCTTGCACCTGCCAGACAAGCAAGCTTCCTTACTTACCGGGTAAGATTGCCAGAATCTCTGTAAACAAGGTACCAGGCCCATATTTACAAGTGGCTTTAGTTCCAGAAAGTCCAATCTTTGTTCCTGAAAAGCTGTGTTGTCATGTCTGAGCCTGTATATTTCTCTCAAATATGACATTCCAGTCAAAGCCTTGGTAAGAAAACCAATGTGTCCTGTTATAAGGAGAACAGATTCTTATTGAACTTATGCAAATATTGCCATGAAATAACCGTACTCACAAAGAGTTTCCAAATTCTGGAGGGATCAGGTCGGGAGAAAAAGACAAATATTTCAGTTTTGCTCATAAAGATGTATTTCACTAAATTGCTGTAAGTCATAGTTAGCATAAGAGAAAAGAAAGAAAGATTTCCTTAAACATGAGAAAACAAAACAAAACATCAAAACTCAGCAATATTTAAAACAGAAGTCATAAAAAATTGTAATCATCCTCATCAGTTCACACAGTCCTGTATAATCAGTTCTTGAGCTTAATCTTCTGTTAGCAGATCTATGAGCTCAGTTTCTGTTAGAATTCTGTAATTTCTTACCCAGTTCAGTTTTACAATCTGAAAGTTTATCAGAAACCTGTAGTTTAGAATCTTGTGTCATAATCCTTTCCAGGAATTTCTCTGAAGATGAAACATATTTGCAAAAGCGAAAAGCATCAGTAAAACAGCAACTATCTGTAAATGGACAAAAGACTCAAAAGGGCAATTGACAAAGAAACTTGGCTACTTCTGCGAAGACCAGCACTCCAAGATAACAATTGGAATTATGACTGACAACCAGGACAGATCAGAATTTTAGGAGTGTTATATAATTTTAAGACGCCTATATTAATAGCATTTACCAACATAATAACACCTGAGAAAGTTTATCATCACTTATTTGACAGTGCTTCCCATGTAATTTAGTATTTCCAAAAGAAACCCTTTTATTCAGGACTTGAATATTTTTGACGAGAAGCTTGTCAAAAATATCAAAAGACTTTAGACACTTGTTCAAACAACACTCGCTGTGAAATAATGCTCAGGTATCTATAACAGAAACAACCAGAAATCTTAAGAGTGACCTCAGTCATTATTTTAACAAAACAGATTTGTCTTTTAGGTAGAGTTAGAGCAGGCCAAAAGTTCAAGAAAATTATCCTTTGAGAGAAAACCAAATTTTAATTTCTGTACCAGCTTATTTTTAACATTAAAATTTATTCACTTAATTGGATTTACTTTAATCTTAGTCTACTTGACCAGGCACAAAACTCCTTTCAGAATTTCTCCTTCACAAACCTTCTACAACTTTCTTTTTGCCTTCAGAATTTGTCCCAAAGTCTGTCTTTTTTCCTTTCTAGTACTTTTAGGACAAACTTATCTTTTCTTAACCCATCAAACAAAAATACTTCCATTCTTTATACCCTCTTTACTGAAAACATACATTTTAACTTTCCTTGAATACAGAGCTGTTTTCCTTATTAATTTCCAGTAGCTTTAATTATATAGGTTAATAAGAACTTTTAACCCTTAACAGACCATAGTAAACACTAAAAAGGTAAGCAATTACGAATTGTCTTTTATACCAGCATTCTAAACACTTCATAATTTCTAGAAACACGCTGCTTTACAATATCAGACCCAAAGACTTTTAGCCTCTCTGCAATAAGAAGCCAAAAGTAGATAACTTAGATAAGTTTAGCTGTAATGCTTGTGTGCTATCCAATCCAAAAATGACCCAGATGCTCAGATTTTTATCATTTAACTTAACTTGGCAAAACTCAAGATTGTTATCAAAACAATTTGGAAGCTGTTTTTTTTTTTTTCCAAGTATACAGACCATAAAACAGTTATTGTACCCACAAAAACTTCATGAGACATTAGACAAAACTGGTCATCATTTAAAGCTGTTATTTTGCTGACGAATTTAACAGACAACGTGAACTTATTTGACTAGTAAACCCAGGCTGCATGCCTGCATCATATGCAAATACTGACAACTCTGACAAGAAGACTATTTTCAATCAAACCAACAAACTTAAACAAGCTTTCATTTACCAAAAGTTAATTCACATCAAGTTAACTTGAAAGACATTGGATTAATTTCTACTACATTTAGAATTTATGTAAGCGCTTACTTGAAGCCAATTAAACAGAGCTCTTAATTTTGGTAACACCATCCGGAGGTAAAATATCACACATATAACGTACACATAGACACACGTACACAGAGACTGCACAGCTATTGTTACAGCTATTGTTTTTTTACCAATATTTGTGGAGAAGATACTCAAGATGCTAGATTTTTGGCAAGGGCACGCTTATGGCTGTTTTTCCTCTGCCCTCCTCTTTCTTTGTTTCTTTTTTTTTTTCTTCAGTCTTAGGAATTAGTGATGGGCTAGATAGTAGTTCCTGGAGAGGAGAGATGATAATTCTTTTCGAGATAAAGGAACTAGGTGGAATCTGAATTGCCTCTAGAGCTGTATTTCCAGTCTTGCAAGGATTTTCTAAGAACAGTTGCTCTTGATTTCCCAGAAACTGGATTGTAACTCAGATTACATTCCAGGTTGATCTACCTGTCCAACTGCATCACAAAGGCACAGAGAAACCCCTCAAATTTTCTCCCAGATGGAGTTAGAACGCATCCACATGGTGGGTCTCTGGGGATGCTTAGGAGCCTTCCCCGTGGCGGTAAAGCCAGTGTCTGACTGACAGCAGCTGGAGAAAGGGTGCAGAGGCCGATTGCGGGTGTGCAGAGGCCGATTGCGGGTGTTGACATAGTTATAAGATTTAGTCAAGTCCCGCTCAGCCTGGGCACTTTGTCTCTGAGCCAGCAAAGTTGAGGTAGGGAAGCAGGGGGCAAAGGCCTGGAACTGGCTGGAGTCTGGGGCTCCCAGAGCCAGGTTTGAGAGTTAAATCCCTGGCAAAAGGCTTATTTTTCCAATTTTACAGAAGGTCAAGGTTCTGCTCAGGTCTAGCCTGAACTTAACCTCGACTTGGTGACAACAGAAGAGATGATGAGCAAAACAGACAAAGAAAGGAAAAGAAGAGATCAGACCTCACCCTCATGGCCTCTTCCAGAGGGTTATCAAGATAAGAGTCACACAACAGTTCCTGTACTGGGGCACACTACGCTAGCACGACAGTTCACAGAATAAATCACAGGTCTCCTACCCTCATAACCGACTCAGTAGGTGACTAAAATACTCAATGAGTCGACTGTCAAGAGAGGGCACCCCCACTTAGGGTTGCTGGGGTGATCAGGCCCAGAAACCCAAAGTTGGGGCTCCCAGGGGTGGAGCCTTTTACTCTTTAAAGATTTCTTTGTTTCCCAGTCGCAAAGCTCAAAAGGAGATGAAAATGGCTATTGTAACTCCAAGAGAGACAAAAGAAACGGGTCCATTACCATGAAAAAATCCCCCCTGAACCTAGGGCAGCGTCCTACCCGTTGTTCCTACTGTGGGGTTCCTATAGCAAGGGGTGATGGGGGCGTCCCCCAGCATTGCATCCCTTGTATACCTTCCCTGTTATGCCTGGCAGTAACAGGTGCCTGGTGCCTATTCTGCCTGACAGCATAGGCCTGGTGAATGGTCCCCGAGAGAAAAGGAGAAAGAAAAGGGGCCATTACCTTGAAAATCCCCCCATTGGGGTTCCTGTAGCAAGGGATGATGGGGGCATCCCTTGAACATCTTCCCTATTCTGCCTGGCAGGAATAGGTGCCTGGTGAATGGTCCCAGAGAAAGGGAGCCATTACCTTGAAAATCCCCCCAATGGAGTTCCTGTAGCAAGGGATGATGGGGGCATCCCTTGAACATCTTCCCTATTCTGCCTGACAGTAATAGGTGCCTGGCGAATGGTCCCCAGGATAAAAGGAGAAAGAAAAGGAGCCATCACCTTGAACATCCCCCCATTGGTGTTCCTGTAGCAAGGGATGATGGGGGCATCCCTTGAACATCTTCCCTATTCTGCCTGGCAGGAATAGGTGCCTGGTGAATGGTCCCAGAGAAAGGGAACCATTACCTTGAAAATCCCCCCATTGGGGTTCCTGTAGCAAGGGATGATGGGGGCATCCCTTGAACATCTTCCCTATTATGCCTGACAGTAATAGGTGCCTGGTGAATGGTCCCAGAGAGAAAAGGAGCCATTACCTTGAAAATCCCCCCATTGGGGTTCCTGTAGCAAGGGATGATGGGGGCATCCCTTGAACATCTTCCCTATTCTGCCTGACAGTAATAGGTGCCTGGCGAATGGTCCCCAGGATAAAAGGACAAAGACAGTGAGAAAGAGAAAGACAGTGAGGAATTTTCCGCCAGTCTGGGGGACATTCTACCCAATTGCATCCTGGAGCCATTCTCCCAAGAAGGGGTTCCCATACTCCACCAAAGGTTAGAGTTTGGTACTTTCCTTGAACTGGAGTCCCGAGTGGGACTTTCCTCACAGGTCAGAGCGTGGTCAGGTGCCAGAGGGAGGGATCCCAATCCAGCCTTAGGAAAAGAAACCTTCCACGGGAGTCTTGGAGATTGGCGGCCGTCCTAATGACTTAAGTGGCCGACCCGCGCCCACATAAAATTTGTCTATTAGAGATAGAGTCAGAAAGGAATGGATTAATTCATTCTCCATCACCCTGAGGCTTAAGGTACTGATTCTCTTCAAGCTGAATGCCACAATTTGCCCCATAGAATAGCCATGGGCAGCAAACGTGGATTCATACAGCTGTCCGAGAAAGTTCCCGATGGAGCAGTGAATCTAGATCCATCCTTGAAAAAGAGCAGGAAGGAATGGATTAATTCATTTTCCATCACCCTCAGGCTTAAGGTACTGATTCTCTTCAGGCTGAATGCCACAATTTGCCCCATAGAGTAGCCATGGGCAGCAAACGTGGATTCATACAGCCATCCAAGAAAGTTCCCGATGGAGAAGTGAATTTAGATCCATCCTTGAAAAAGAGAAAGGCACAAGGAAGAAAAGGGCACTTACCAGAACTCGAGCTCACAAGCCGATGAAGCAATTCCCCGTACGGGCCACCAGAAATGATGTGGGGTCGGTGAGCCAAGGAGTCGAAAGAAAGATTTCTTAGACTCTCAAGATCTGGCAGTAGTGCTCTTTTATTTAGAGAATAGTGTGGAATAGCATGGGGACAGGACCCATGGGCAGTCAGAGCTTCAGCTGCCGCCGCTTCTGCTGCCCCCACTGGCATGGGGACAGGGCCGATGGGCAGGCAGAGCAGCTGCTGCTGCCCCCGCTGGCATGGGGACAGGACCCATGGGCAGGAAGAGCTGGTGCGTGGGGACAGGACCCACGGGCAGTCAGAGCTCCTGCTGCTGCCCCCGCTGGCATGAGGACAAGACCCATGGGCAGGCAGAGCTGGTGCGTGGGGGCAAGACCCACGGGCAGTCAGAGCTCCTGCTGCTGCCCTGAGTTGAGGGTTAGGGCTAATTTTATAAGGCATGGGTATGTGACTTATTTTTACTGGAGAAAAGAAAAGATGATGTAAAAAGTCATTAAATGATTTCAGTGCAGATGGGGTCTGGTTATTGTGCGGTCATATAACTTTAGATACGAATCTGGCCATATAGATCGGCATGCAGGTGAGGATGCCCCAGGCTTCTCTCCCTGGGGCAGTCCTAATTCATACCATAAAAAAGTCCACTGGGTCATATAGTTTGGCATGTAGGCCAGGTCACCTTGGGCTTCTCTAGCTGGGGCAGCCTTATTCCACATCAGCATCCCCTGAGCCTCCTTCTGTCTGCTCTTGGCTCCAGCTTTGGTGCCATTCATTTTGCAGCAAGAGAGGGAGATGGAGAGGGAAGACAGGCAGGATAAGTTCAGGCCTGGTTCACCACTTTTTCATTCAGTTAGTGACTGAATCACGACATTGTCATTTTCTGACAGTTTCCTCTGATATTTTGCCCCAGAATTGCTGATAAGTGCCAGCCAATGGAATGTGTCATCTGTCTCTTTAACTGAAAGTTTATACTAAAATCCCTCCGAAGGACCAGCATTCTAAGCCATGGGGTCCATAGGAAAGGCGTCTTTACTATTCCCATGGATCTTTGTAGTTCTTTTCACCATGCTTGCTACTTCCTACCCTGAGCTTTATGCAGGGCCTGAGGCCCCCTGCTGCAAACCAGCTTCCAAGACAGGAATCATCAGGCTGCCAGTGCTCAGGGGCCACTTGACACTGGGGAGGAGGGGACAACTTGTTTCCCCAGGGATAAAGGCTACCCTGGTTGAGCCCAGGCCTTTTATCACTGTCAGCACCTTCATAGGACTTTTTCCTGAGGCCAGGGTCCTGAAGGTAACAGGTGATGAGCAGATAAAATGTAACAGAACCCAATTTAAGAAACACTCACACAGTGGACATAAAAAGAAATATTGAGGCCACAGTCTGGAAGATGCTTTAATCACATGGCCAATTAGCTCCATAACCCACAACTCCCCCTGGAAGGAACACAGGATTGAGAAGGTCATAGAAAGGTGGTCACCTGGGAAGCCCATTGCCCAGGTACCTGCCTATCCCAAAATTCTCTTCTGTAGTCTCCATGGTGCCTAGAATTCCCTCATTGGCTTTACTGGTTGAGGTTAAAGTGTCTGATGTGTGCATGTTTTTGCACTTACTATTCCATGTAGTGAAGGTCTTCTTGGGAATGCCCTCCTCAGTAAAGCTGTGAGCTCTCTGAGACAGAGGTAAGAAGTCGATGTTGGCGCAAATGAAACCCCTGGAAATTCAGACTCCTTTACTTTACAGGCTAATAGCTGCAGGAGTTTGATATCAAATAGCAGTTTGAGCCGGAGTTTACTTTTCTGAACAGAAAGCATTTGTCAAGCAAATCATCATCCAGCCAAGTTTGTCATGAAGATTGTTCAAGCTCATCAGTAGCACTAATGATTCAGTGTCCCGTAGCACTTCAGAGTCTCTATTTCTCTACCAGTAATGGGCTAAAGTCATTCCTGTTCATTCATTCATGCTGGAGTATGAGTGGTTCCTACCTGGAAACAATTGCTTTACCTGGTTATCTTCCAATGGATTTGAAAGTTATAAACTATTCTTTCTTTTAAAGTATTCTAAAATTCTCAATTTTCCTCTTTTCCCTCAATTAAGGATATTTTAGTGAGCACACAGCTAACTGGCTATATAATATGTGATATATAGTTTAGACTATATATGTATATAAGTATATACTAATGAATATATATACACACATACTATTTACACACTATAGTGTGTATGCTATATAATATGCTTTAGTAATAATATATACTCATCTTATACTCTTTATATATCCAAATAGATTTATAAATGCACTTGTGTGTATAAACCCTCATGTCCATTTATAATATTTGACTTCAAATGTGTGCAGAACCAATAATGAGGTTTAGAAATCTAAGTAAGGAAATAAGAGGCATAAAAGATAAATTATTGATAAAAAAGAAATAGCACTTCGAGGTACTCTGGGGTTTACTAAACTTGAAACTCTTTGTCCCCAATATTTCTACCAAACAAGATCACTTTACAGATGATTACATTTTCTTTCATACAAAAGTATTTATTGATTATCCATTATGTGCCACATGATTTTCTGGCCAGTAAGAATGAAACATTGAACAGAGTCCTGCCCACATGATTGTGTGAGGGATGACAGAAACAAACCAAATACACATGCGCGCGTGCGCACACACTCACACACACGCACACACACACATAGAGTCAGTTCACAAAAAATGTGAGGAAGAAAAGTCAGGAAGAATAAGGGCCTGAAAGTTGCCAGGCATGAGGAGTTCTGTTTCGGATGGAGTGCTGGGAAAGATCCCTTTGCTGGGAAGGGATGCGCTACCAGAGTCCTAGGTGAAGGGAGGGTGTAGGGCTTGTGCATATCTGGAGAAGATTCCAGCCTGAGCAACAGCAAGAAAGCCAGTGTGGCTAGTGGAGAGAAAAGAGCAAGGAACGGTGGTAGGAAATGAAGTTGGGGTGTCCAGAGACCAGATCACACAAGGCCAGGACTATGGAGTTTATTCTAAGCGTGAAGGGTAGTCACTGAAACATTTAAGCAAGGGATTTCTCTTTCTTTTCCTATTTCAAATCCAAAGGCTAATGTCAGTTTATTTAAGTCAAGCTAAAGTAGGCATCCATAATTTGCTAAAGCCATAGAGATTTTAGGTCACTCTCTATGCCTGGTGAACTAGAAACAGCTACGAGCTCCCTGAGGACAGAAACCATGTCTTAAACAGCTCTGATCCCCGCAGTCTAGCTCACTGCTGTCAGCAAAAGGCTTAGGGACCACCTCAGATTACCTCTGATTTGTGGCAGCACTTTTGTATTTGCTCCCCCAACTAACGGGAGTTGAGATTGTTTTGGCCTCTTCACTCACCATTTTACTACTGCCAGCCTACCCAGACACATTCACAAATCTTAGAGGTCTCAGTCAGAGAGCTGAAATCCTTGTCCCCTATAGCATACCCCCTCCCAGATACCTACATTGTCTTTCTTTCTTCCTTTCTTCCTTCATTCCTTCCATTCCTCCCCTTTTCTCTCCCTCCAGATACATACACACACACACAAACACACACACACATACACACACACACACATACACACTCACGCACACACAAATTACATGGATGGAACTGATCCCAAAGCCCATGGTACTTTCACTACACCAGGTTGTCACCATACTACTAAGAACAATTTTTGTTGCAGGAGCACCATAATGAAAAACACAAAACTATGCCATGACATCTGGGAGAGAAACTACTAGAGCAGTATTTGAAATCTCTTTAATAAATGACTATTTTTATTTTATGCACTTCAAGAATCTGTAAAGAAATTCATGGTTCCTATAATGCATACTCTTTGATATTACCACTGCTGCTCCTGATTTTGGCTCTAGGCCACTCAGCACCTTCACTCTGCCAGGCATTTGAGACACATTATTTCACTTAATCCTCTCAATGGTCTCGTGAAGTTTGTATTATCTTTCTCAGTTATGAACCAAAGGGGAGTGTCTAAGACATTAGGTGGTTTACCAAATGTCTCATAGCTACTAAGTACTAGAAACCAGTTTCAAATAAATGTCTCTTTGGCTTTAACCTCCACCTGCATTCCAAACTAACAGACAGAAAAAGAAGAAAGGTCTCACAGAAGGAAGGAAAATAATGAAAGGAGGATTCAGGTAACCAAAGAAAAGATTCATCTTCTGTTCTGGTTATCAACTGTTACGTAAGAAACCACCGTAAAACTTAGTGGTTTAAAATAACGGTGACATTCATTTTGCCTGTGAATCTGCAGATTGGGCAGGTTCCAGAAGACTTGTGCATCTCTGCTCCACTCCACATCACCTGGCGCTGGGGCTGGCCCTGGGGCTGGCGCTGGGGTTGTCTGAAGTTGCACTCACTCAATGGGTGCTGGTTGTTGGCTGAGGTCCTCAGTTGAGCATATGACTGGGAGCTCAGTTGGACGTGAGGTCTTTCCATGTGGCTGCTTGAGCTTCTCATAACATGGTGGCTGGGTTTCAGGGACAAATGTCCCAAGAGAGGGAGAGAGCCAGGTGGAATAAATATTGCATTTTGTTACCTAGCATCAGGAGTCATGCAGTATTACTTCTGCTGCTTTCTAATTATTAGAAGACAGTCACTTAGGCTGGCCCACTTTCAAAGGAAGGGAAATTTGTTTCTATCATTTAATGGGCTGAGTATATAGATTTTTTTTTACAAGTATCATATCTTCTTCAAAATTTTGTGTGAATAGTCAAGCAGCCTAAGGAAACACGGCAAATGCAAAGCAGAGTCAGGAGACAAACCCAGGTCTCTCTAACTCAGTGTAGAAGACTCTTCCACTCTGGTGTCCTGCCAACTATTGATTACTCAGTCCTAATTCAGGATGGAAATGTGTCTGACTCTCTGTTTTTCCTTCTTAGGGACTTTTCACCTTTAAGGCAATGCTGCTGGAATGTGTTTCTAAGAGTTTGCCACAGGTCTTAAAAAATATAAAGAGACCATCACATGAATCAAGTCAGTGCATTTTACTGTGCGTGAAAGCCACCTTTCCTAATGTCCTAATAACTCACTCTTGGTGTTTCACTGGGACTTAAAGTCAAAATTAGAGGTAGGTGGATTTTATGAAGAAGACATACACCTTAATGAAGCTAGAGATGTGGGTGTGTATCTGAGTAAAATAAAAACTATCTCACATAAATTCAAGACATGATACGTGCTTGGCTGCAAATGAATTGCTGTTCAGACTATTAATTACTTAAATAATGAATGTGGATTGCCCAAAAGTCAACATTCGAATCCTGTATAAGAGAAAGTTTTTAGTTTTCTCTCCACTTTATGAAAGAGCACGTTCACTTACTTTATCTCAAATATACTTACAGGAAGAAGAATCCCATTTTCTAATCTTCAGATGTAGTACAGGGGAGCAACATGAAAAGAGCATGAATTTTGGAATCATAAAACCTAGTCATAAATTTCACTTTCTCTACTTATTGACTATGAGATCTTCAGCAAGTTACATGAGCTTTCTGAGCCTCAGTTTCCTTATCTGTAAAATTAATGAGATAGATACTATATCTTCCATATAGTAGATGTTTGCGATACTGATGTTATCTTCGTCAGTATTTTGTCACATTTTCCAAAGGGCAAGAGGGATATTAGCTCCCTTAGCTACCAGGAGGTGGTCTCAGAATCCTATGATAAGTCTGGTGGCAGAGTTCAATTTTGGGATTTGCCTCTTGCTGGTTTGCAGGCGTACTTACTTTCTAAACCGCAGTTCACTTATTTGTAAGTATCGTATTTACCTACCTAATAGCACTGTTGAGAGTGCTGGAGGTAAGTCTATGTCCCCTCCTCCCCTCTGCCAACCACTCAGATCAACTCATCTGTCTGTCATTCTCATCTTAATAAATTATACCATCATCTCTCTAGTTTCTTAAGGCAGAAACCTAGGACTGATTCCCTCCTCACCATCTCCATTCTCTTCAGCATACCAACAAGTAGTCAGACTCATAGCTGACTTTGACTCCAGCCTCTTCTCTCCAATTTCACTGCTACCACCTAAAAGTTCAAACTCCCATCGTCTACAGATTGGACAAGTGCATCGAATTTTTGCTTCGTCTCCTCTCCCACCTTCCTACTGTTCATATCTCACACAAAAGCCTAAATGATGATCTTTCCAAAATGAGATTGTATAACTCGGCTTCAAACCCTTCCCTGTGCCCTTGAAATAGAACCTGGACTCCTTAATGTGGACTACAGGCTGAGGCCCCTCCCCAGCTCCTGTTCTCCCACCTGCCAAATAAAGTTGGCCTTATTTCCCTTTATTCTGTACCTTGCTAAGCTTGGCCCTACAACTCTTAGTCCTGATACACTAGCAGTTCTCTCTACTCAGAAGCTTCATTCCTCTTCCCACACTTAGTGCTCAACTTAAATTTTACATACAACTAAAGTATCCCCTCCATCACTCTTTATCACTTAATCCTATTTTAATATTCTGCATAGAGGTTATTACTACCCGGCATTTTCTTCCTATTTGCTTGTTTACTGTCTGCCTCTGTCAATAGAATGTGAGGTCCATGAAAGAGGGATCTTCTTTGTCTCATTCACCACTGTATCCTCAGAATGCCTCAAAAAGCACAGGCACCAAGCAAACATTTAGTGAGTAGTTGTTGAATGAAGAGAAGATTCCTCCTCTATTAATAGTAAGTGTCACTAGTATTATATTAAGTCAGAGGACCCAGGATAAAACAAGGGCATTTGGCTAAGCCTGCCACAGAGACTCTCCCAGGCAGAAAGTGGCTTCATCGAGTGAAAAGGGCTGGACCGGGAGGTGGGAGCTGCCGTCCCACTCCTGGCTCCACCATTGACTCTCTGTGACCTTGAGTAAGGTACTTACATTTTATGGGCCTCAAGTTTCTCATCTTTAATCCTAGTGGGTTATATTTGATGTTTTCCTAGTGTCCTTTCTGCCTTGACACTTCATGACTCTATACTAACCAACACAAAGTGAGTTAAAATACACGTCACAGTTTATTACTTTCTTGTCACAGTAAGGAACTAGAGGGGTTGGTAAAACAAACAAATCCAAAAAAGAAGAATTTTTCTGAGACTGTTAAGGCAATGAAATACGATAATTTATTTATATAGTAGGTGATCTTTTTTGACACCTTCATGCCCCTGATTTTCTGAGAACATGCTTTCCATATGGTAATACTGATTGTGCGAAGAAGGTATGAAACTTCCCCACGGTCGTAACAAGTCAAGAACAGCAAGAATAACAATTTCTTACTTTAGAGTATTTGTGCATCTATTATGGTATTTACTTTACAGACATATTCAGTGGGTTATTAGGTAGATATGGAAATACAATTATACCAGCTGCACAGGAGCCCATCCATCTACAAAGACAGTGCTATAATGGCACCTCATAGCTTGTCGTCAGGAGTGGGGACTGATGCTGACTTCCTTCTTGCCTGAGTCCTCACTATAACCATGCCAAAAGGAAGACAGCAGAGTGTCAGTGAAGAGCCCAGGCTGTGGCCTCACTTGCCTTGTTCCAAGCACTTGATCCACAAGCATAAGTTATCTGGCCTTAGATAAGGTACTCAACATCCGTGAGCCTTGATTTCCCCAACTCTAAGAATGAGGATGGAAAAGACAACATTAATCATACCCACATCATTGGAATCATGAAAAATGTTGGGAACTTTTACTGTTTTTAGTTTAAGGTACCTAAGTTCTTTTGAAATAACAAAGGTGTCTTTCTAAACATAATTTTCACTGTCCTCTCACTTTTGCTAAGAGAAGGGATTTTGAATATTTTGGCATTTTTATTCCTCTGTGCTTTCTGCTGTGTGTATGTGGGGTGTGTGTGTGCGTGTAGGAATCTGATGAGAAATACCTCTCAGTGTGTTAGGTGTTGTAGCAATTGTTAAACCATAATCTCAGTTCAGCACAGTAGAAACATTTTAGGCTCTGAAGCAAAAAATAACTGAATTCCCCAGCTCTGCCATTTATTTGGTGAGTGGCCATTTTCAGGTCATATACCCTGAGTCTCTGAGTCACATTTTCTCATCTGCAAAATGGGTAACATTTTAACCTAACCTGCAGGCTTTTTCAGGGATTATGAATGCACATGTAAAGGGGCTGGCCATAGTGGCTACTACCATTTAAGAAGGCTATGCCCTTGTGGGCAGATTAGAGACAATATTTATACATTAGTGAGCTGTAAAGTGCTCTGAGAATAAGAAATTACTTCTACTTAGCTAAATCTCAGAGATCTTCTATGGAAAGGTGTAACTTCTTTTTAGACACAGCATGGATAGGAGTCATTGTAATGGGAAAAGACGTGGAGGGAGGATGGTGTGACTCACTCTCAGGGACCAGGGGAGAAATTATATTTAGGAATGAAGCAGTTGAGGTTGTTGCTGCTTATTTCAGATGAGGAGGCAGAGAGGAATGGGAAGAAGGAAGGGCAGGCAGAAGGGAGGGCCTTCCAGGTTTCAGATACTTGGCAGCATGATTCTGTAGATTAACTAATCTACTGTCACTGCATGAAGCAGATGCTTGAGCTGGAGAGTGACCAAATAAGAAGATTAACTTGTGGTTGTAGAGGGAACTGATTGGGTCAGGAGGAAACTACAAACCAGGAGATTAGTTAGGTATCTATCTCAGTGGTCAAGGAAAAACGTAAGGAGCATGGGCTCACAGAAATAGAAAGAAAAATAAAATAGTAATTGGTTTTGAAGTACAAAGTAGACGCTAATACAACGGTCCAATGGAAATATAATGTGAGTTATGTGGGCAATTTAAAATTTTCTAATAGTTACATTATAAACATTAAAAAAACATATTATACACACAATTTCATATTCTTACATCTACCATTAAATATGATGCTGTTATTCCAGATATATAAACGAGGAAATGGAGACTTAGCAGTAAAGTAGCTTGCCCTAGGTTTTATAGGAAGGATCCAAATCCAAGTAGATCTAACTTCAAAACCCATGCTCTCAAAAGTCAGAGACAGATGTCAAGAGAGGATGAAGGAAAAGCAGGTGGAAATCCTGAGTCCAACACCTTGTTCTGTGTAATAGTTCTGCCAATTGAGATGAGATGGGCTCACTGGAGAGCGTGTTGTATATGATACATGGAGCTGGTTATAGTATGCCGTATGCATATAGATATGCAAAGCAAACCCCTACTTATATATGCCTTCTTATGATATATATGCTCATATATATATTGTATATATGCATTTTATATTTTATTTGTTTTCTTTTCCAATTCCTGATAATTCCTGTGTAGGAAACATTAAAATAAGGGAAAAAGGGAAAGGAAAGATATCAACATTATGACTAACCTTTTGAATCTAGGGCTTGCAATGTGCCAGGCTTTCTAATAGTGTTTTCAGTTCCTAGTACAGGTGCGTGTAAAATCACCTCACTAATCCTTACAATCTCATGAGACATAGGTTATTATAGATGAACAAACTGAAGTTCTAAGAGGTTAAGTCAAGTAAGAATCATGTGACCCTATCCATACCTGTAAAAATACACATGAATCTAGCAAAACCTGTTATGATTAAATTCTGTTTTATTGACAAACAAAAGCAATCCTTGCTTGAGTCTGCCAGCTCACCAGCTACCCAGATGCCTGTTGTATGACATGCCATTAAATTGAGTCAAGCCAAGACTGGATTTTTTCCTAGTAAACCACTATGATATAGGTACAGTCAGAAGTCATTCCAAATCTATCTGGGTAATCATTTCATAAGATGCCCCCAAGAATAGAAAACTAATTCTCTCTGTGAACACGTCACTGACAAGGAAAAGAAGTCAGATAAGGAGAAAATCAGAAATGAAGTTGCTGACTCTCTAACAATCCATCTGTATATTCAGCAGAATTTTTGGATTGAGTTTAGAAAGGATAAGATGTGAGAATGTTGGAGTAGTTGCAGAAACCACCTTGGGAGGATTAAGAGAGAGAGAGAGAGAAAGGAAGCAAGAAAGGAAGGAAGGAAAGAAAGACAAAGACAAACAGCATTTTGGGCAATTGTCTCTGAATAATTAAGATTCTGTATGTTGTCTCATTTTGTATCTTGAATAAAGTTTAACAGATTCTCAACATGGAGACATGATTTTAGGCAAATAACCCTGTGTGATCTAAAAATAAGTGTACATGACAATGGACATAACTACTCAGAGCAATGCCGGCCCACAATAAGCCTCTTAAAAGGAAATGGGGAAATGGTGGCACGAGGGGCAATGGGTTGGCAATTTGTTGGCATCTAAGAGGCACAGAGGACATGAATTTCCTCAGTGACGAAGTTGAAATAAAACTTTCTTTTCTAAGTGAGACTTTTCCAACTCTGTGCATTCTTCAAGAATAACCACTGAGTCTTCTTCATTTATAAATACTTCTAGAGCCTTGCTTGGCACCTGGTACAAAGTAAGTGCTCAAAAAATCTGTCTTGTATGTAAAAATTATGTGAGAGTATGGTCAAAAATTTACTTTGAAAAACAGTAATTGGCATTTCTACATTAGATAGGATAGGCTGAATTATGCTGCAATAATAACAAAATAAAAACCAGAGCATCTCAAAGACTTAAAACAACAAGGTTTCATTTTTCGAGTAGGCCAGGTATTCATCATGGATTGCCTCAGGGCTCTGCCTTCTGTCTTCTCCCTCTAGGATCCAGAGTGACTGAATAGCTCCTCTCCCAAGAGTTGCTGGCCATCTTGGAAGAGGAAAAGGGGGCTCTGCAGTGCCTCAAACCTGCTGCAGCCTGGGAGTGACATATGTCACTTCTGCTTACAACTCATTACCTGGAATGAAATGGTAATGGAAGAAAAAATAATTTTCTTTCTAAACTTCCAAGTTCTTGGCTGAGACCCCTGTAATAAAAGACAAATTAACAAGAGAAAATTAAACGGAAGTTATTAACCTGTATACATTAGATACACCTGGTGAAAACACAGGGAAAAATGAGTAATTCAAAGAGGAGAGCTTAGAACTCCAACTTCTACACATCTTCGACAAAGAACAATAAATTTGTGGAGAAATGGTAGAACAAAGGAAGGTAGTTTTAGGCTTCCAAGTATGGAGATAAAGGCTGGTTACTGAAGTTTGTTGTATAAATTACTCTGGTGCCATCGCCAGGCTGATAGGGTCTAAAGTTATGGCTCAGTGATTAACTTTTGTCCTTCTTGGTAGAGAGGGGAGGAGGGACATCTTTGAAAATGTATGTCCTGCGTTTAGGCAAATGGGAGGGGCGGGGCAGGGAGGTTTTCTTGTCTCTGCTTCTTCTCAGTTGCCTTCAGCTCAAAATAATCCTTATGCCACTGGCATATTTTTTGGTGGCATAGTCTGCTACCTTTCAAATACCTACAACCCCAAGGGAATCAGGAAATATAATCCTATCACATGCCTGGAAGGCGAAGAAGCAGAAATAATTGGTGCATTACCTCAATGCTCATCACTCAGCAGAAAAAAAAAAGAAACAGCAAAAAAAAGAACAGAAAAAAAGTCATACCCAAATAAGAATTGAAATAAAAGGATATGCTTGCAATATTGTTTTTCCCTCTCATCGACGATGAGGTGTGTCATTTTTTTTAAATATGGGACACACCAAAGAAAAATATATTAGACCTGTAAAATACTACAAGCTATTTTTAAACCTGTAAGTCTATTTATAGATCCTTACGTAAGTATGAATATATAGCCTGAATGCTATTTTTAGCTAAAATGTAATATTTTATTAATATCAAAATTAGCTTTACCATTTAATATTAAAATTTCAGTGTTAGTTCATTCTAACGCCAACGTAAATGTGAGAGCTAATATTTGGAAAATATTATTTTATTCCCCCCTTTTTTGGAAGATTAAAGCAAATTTTCAAAATTAATTATATAATTAGTCGCAAAGCCCTAACATACATGTGAATAAAACTGTCTCTATGTTCATGTGTTGGTATATAGCTAAAAGACATTATATAGTTTTTCATTCACATGACCATCACGTTTAATGCTGCATTTATGAATCTGTTGCCTCTGAAATATTGCCCATATGTGTGTGTGTACTTGTGTATATGTATAAAACAGTACACCCACAGTGCACTGTTGACATATTTTCCCTCATGCTCTGAATGCTGGCCTACTCAATCTGGCAGCTGGAGAGCTGGCGAAGCAGACAGTGCTAGACACTCTTGGCCACTGTGGGCTGGTGCACCATACTACAAGTGCCCTGAGGTGATGAGTATGCCACGGGGCCTTCTTGCACTGGGTGCATCCCGGTAGCTTGAGCTACTTTCCTGCAGCAGCTTCCTCTGCTGCTCCATATTTCAGGTATGGGGAAGTTGTTTGGATCCTTCAATACTTTCAAAGGCGTTCAGGTGATGGTGCATGAAGCAAAGGGAGATTATTACCCTGGATGTTAGAATATACATTTTATGGCAGCTAGAGGTGCTTTTTGAAGAAGATAAAATGGGTAAAAATGACTGGGCAGTCATTAAAAATTACTGGGCAGTTAGAGATTGGTAAAAATCCTTTGATATTATGAAGGGCTTTAAACACCCTGGCAGCTGGAGAAGATTAACCAATAAATGAATGAAGATTGCTAGAAGAAAAAATGGCCTGGAGCAGTTCACGCTGCAGGCAATTTGAATGCACGTCTACAGGGTCTGCTAAGAACATCACAGCACTGATTGATTAGCACCAGAAAAGCATTCCTACCTCCTGCTAAATGAAGAACACAGGCTCTGTGGTGTCTCAGAGGATTCTTTAATCTACACATGGGTGTTCTGAGTGTTACAGAATCCGGTGTCCTTGATTTGATAACTCGGGTCTCTGGTGTCTTAGTGATACCACGCATTTCACAGTTTAAATATGAGGGTATCTTTATCACTGAGTTCAGTGTGTTCATGTACGTAACCCGCTCCATTGCACCTGCTCCATCGCACCTGCTCCGTGGTCCTGTTTTGCTTACGCATAGTGCCTCCTCCAGTTATTCATCAGCGCCCTTGGGTCTTTGGTGGATGTGTTCTTTTCTACCTTAGGGCAATGCTAATTTCATTTCTCATCCTCCATCATGCCTGAATACACAGTTTACCTAAAGGTTAAGAATTATGAGTCTAATTAAGAGGACGGAGTAATTCCACTACATTAACATTAATAGTGCATGGAAAGCACTCCCCATGGCTTCATTTTTTAAGCACTAGCCATTTCCATATCTGTTCTCTCTTTCCTATTTTTTTTCTTCCTGCACCATTTAATGAAAATCTAATGGTAGCAATGGCACCTGTGTTGATGAAAGAGAAAGGTGATAATTGCTCTTGCTCTTCTCTTTCTCATTTCCCTACTGCTAAGAGTGGGGTTGCTTTACCGATTAAAGGCAGTCTATGGGAGAAGAGGCCTAAAGGATGGGGAGTTGTCAGGAAAGTTCTGCCGCAGACAAATGTGATGGAACTCGTTCATCAAATGATACAACATGAACTTTTCTTTCATCTTGGAATTGAAAGGTCATTACAGTAAAGAGTGAATTTTATAAAGGTTAAAAATAAGTGACTGATGGCGATGTATCAGGAATTCCCTGGCCTTATAACACTCCTTGTATCCGGCTCTCTTGCCTTGCTTCAATTTATACACAATCATTAGGGCCTCCACCCCATCAGTGAAGGTATGCTTTAGTCAGCATTTAGCTAGAAATCGTCTGGCATCAAGAGCTTCCACAATGCACAAGCCTAGAAGTCACATTATGTTGTAGATATACCTTTGGACTTCTACTCATGGGCCCCCTGGGCGAGGGGCAAGTGTTTGAAAGATCTTAAGCAACTGATTGAAAGGTTTAGGAGTGACTGTTTAGCATGACATGTTTCAGAGGCATCCAGCAGAAAAGAGCAAATTGAACGTAGGTGGAATTATTATAAGAAAGAAAGAAATTGCCCAGGAAACTGGGAGACGTGTAGTGAGACTTTCAAGAATACTTTATTTACCAAGCCTTGGCAGGCTCCAACTTATCTTCTCCATGGGTCCCTTATTTTCTTATTTATTATTCCTTATTTGTTATCCTTATATATTATTTATTAAATAATTTATATTATTTAAATATTCCTTATTTATTTGCTTATTTCCCTCCATTGGTACTCCTTGACATTGTATCCTTGAGCTCTGGGATCCTAAGCACGAAACACAAAAAGCGGTGGTACAAGGATGGACTTTTAAATACAGTATTTGTATTTTTATTTTACTATCTGTTAGAAAAAATATATACAATTAGCACATCAAACCCATGATTTCAAATCTCTTGTTTCTAAGAGAGTAGTGTAAGTTAAAAAGAAGTTAGTAAAAAAAAAAAATGTTAGTAAATTTAAGGTCAATTAAATTAAAAAAAGATACAAAGTAAGTAGTAGCGTGGGAAGAAATGGTAACAAACTCAAAGCTGGTTCTGCTGTGACAGAAGGTTAGGATGCTCTTCCTTCCCCAGATGTGTAGGCTCTGTTGTGCCTCCATGTCTAACTCATGCCTGGTCCCACTTCCAGAGGTGACTTCCTTGTGTGTTACTGCTGGTAACATTTCTTCTTTCTTTCTCTCCCAAGTCTGCCTCTTCTGTGAAGCCCACTGTGATTCATGAAAACTGAGTTAGTGTCTGTTCTCTCTATTCCCTTTTTACCTGGCTCATATTTTCATTGTATTATTTATCCAATTTTATTGTAATCAGTTGCGTACCTAGAGCTGGTATATAAATGGTATTCCTTTTTATGTTTTCAGTGCTTAGACCTGCATTTCAAAGACACTAAAAAATCTTTGAATGCACGATTTTGGTTTAAAATGCATTATTTCTCCAGAACTTCTCTTAAGAAAGTCACCAGTGAGCTCCACAGTCACCAAATCCTGTGGAAATACCAACAGAAATCATCTCTTGTTTTAGCAGCATTTGGCACAGTCGATCACTTCCTCCTCATTGGAAATAGATGCTTTGCTTGACTTCAAAGACGCGACGCTGGTTTATGCTTCCTGAACTGCCTGTGCTTTCACTACCTTCTTCATTTGTTCATTCTTTTCTACTCACACTTAAAATGAGGAGCCAGCCTTGGGGCTCAGTCATTGGGACTTTCTTCTTCGTCCATGCGTTCTCCTCTGGACCTACAATTCAGTCACACCCTGGAGACTCAAATTTAGATCTCCAGCTCAGATTCCTTTTTTGAATGCAAAATTTACATACCCACCTACCTACCGGTCTTACAATATGCAAAACTAATTTCCTGATCATCTTCCTTCATATCTACTCCTCCAGAGTTCCTTCCCAAGTTTCTGAATAGCAACTCATTCTGTCAGATGCCCAGAACAAGAAACCTTGGAGTATTCTTGATTCCACTATTTTTCCCGTGCCTTCTCTTAATTTTCCAATTCTTGCTGGCTACGATCAGACTATACCCAGAATTTAACCACTCTCATCACCACCCTGGTCACTTTCCAGGCCAAAGATTCATCATGTCTTATTTGGATTATTATAATTACCTCCTAAATGGATTTTCTTGCTTCTTGTCATCACACTCTTCAGTTTGTTCTCAACATAGAAGCCAGTGCGTGTTTCTTCCCGACCAAAACGATCCAATGTCTCCCCATCTCACTTAAAGTAAGACCAGTGGGTTCTCAGATCTTCCATATTCTGGACCCACTTGATCTCTCTACATCTTCACCAACACTTGTTATTTTCCCTTTTTTCAATTATAGTCATCATAGCAGGTGTTAAATTCTATCACAGTATGGTTTTGATCTGCATTTCTTTAATAATTAATGATGTCAAATATCTTTTCATGTGCTTGTTGGCCATTTGTTTGTCTTCTTTGGAGAAATGTCTGTCCCAATCCTTTGCCTATTTTTTTAATTGAGTGTGTGTCTTTTTGTAGTTGAGTTGTAAGAGTTCCTTATATATCCTGGATACTAGGCTCTTATCAAATATTTGCAAATATTCTCCAATTCTCTAGGTTGTCTTTTCACTTTCTTGATAGCGTCCTTTGATGTAAAGTTTTTAATGAAGTCCAATTTATCTATTTTTGTCAATGTTGTTTGTACTTTTGGTGTCAAATCTAAAATCCACGTTAGAGATTTTGCACTGTTGTTCCCTTGCTTGCAAAGCTCTTTTACAATTTACCACATGCCTTGATCCTTTACCTCTTTCAAAACTTTACATAAATATACCTTCTCAGCAGGGCCTTCACTGTTCATCCTATTTAAAATTGCAAATCTTCCTGGCGCTAGCACTCCCTAGCTCCTTTTCCCTGTATTATTTTTCTTCAGCACTTTTTTTTCATATGATATAATTTACTTATGTGTGTGTGTTTCCAGACTTAAGCTTCGTAAGGGTGGGGTTGGTGGCTGTTAAGGTACTATTGTATTCCCCAGGCCTGGGAAAAGCCTGCTACAGAGGAGGTGCTCAATATACCTAACTGGCAGAGGAGTTCAGCCTGTCACCAGGGGCCTGATTCTTCCTATGTAAATGAAGTTTTATGTCCCTTTTCTCACTTATCCTTAATGTCAACTGTTATTTCATCATTGGTATAATTATCATCAAAATCATCACTGTCAAGCAATATTTAGAAAAGTTCAACCTTCTCATGGTGCTAAACTAAATATAGCTATAGAAGCACACTTCCGGGATTTTCCAGGATGATCTTGATTTAAAAATAAGCTTATTAGAACAATGTAACCCAATTCGTTAAAAAAATTTTTTGAGGAAGGTTAGCCCTGAGCTAACATCCACCACCAATCCTCCTCTTTTTGCTCAGCAAGCCTGGCCCTCAGCTAACGTCCGTGCCCATCTTCCTCCACTTTATATGTGGGACGTCTACCACAGCATGGCTTGCCAAGTAGTGTCATGTCTGCACCAGCGATCTGAACTGGTGAATCCCAGGCAGCTGAAACGGAACGTGCACACTTAACCACTGCACCACCGGGCCGGCCCAAGAATAATGTAATCCAATCTTTGTCTGAAAAAACACGGACATAGGAAACAGCAATTCTGCATCACTGCTTATGAGCTGAGCTTGTGAGCTTACATCAGTGTCGTGGCTTCTCTGAACCACAGTTTCCTCATCTGTAAAACAGGTGGTTGTGAAATTAAAGAAAATGATTCCTGAGATGCCACTCACAATGTGAACTGTGTGCTCAACTTCATTTGCTAATAAGCTTGGCATAGAATACTTTAAAGAGTAGCTATTATAAGGAATATTGAGCTTATTAGTAATAATAACCATGCTGTCTTAGTTGAAGAATTGGAGTATTCAGTCCTAAACCACCATATCATCTTTAAAAAAATCAACGTGCTTAGAATGTGCTTTCTCAATGGATTTAATTTAATGATTACTGTAGTGTTGATGGTACTGATGATGATGATTAAAATGAGCAATACTGAATTAAGAACCCACAAGTCCTGATTGGATGGTAGTAATGCAATATCATAAACAGTGTCAAGGTATTTGTGAGTTACATTTCTTTTTTTAAAGATTTTATTTTTCTTTTTTTCTCCCTAAAGCTCCCTGTACATAGTTGTGTATTTTTAGTTGTGGGTCCTTCTAGTTGTGGAAGGTGGGATGCTGCTTCAGCGTGCCCTGAAGAGCGGTGCCATGTCCTGGCCTAGGATCCGAACCGGCGAAACCCTGGGCTGCCACAGAGCAGTGTGCAAAGTTAACCACTCTGCCACGGGGCCAGCCAATTTTTTTTCTGCCTTTTAGCCTGATTTCCTAAATATTTCAGCTAACCTATGTTTCTTTCAGGCCTCAAGTACCAGGGTACATGTTAATATTTCTGATATGCTTTTTTTGTTGGGACTGGCTTTTATACAAAATAAAGTATCTACCAGGATAATAAAAGCAGCATCCATTTATTGATTACCTACTCTGTGCTAGAAAACCAGGCTAATTACTTTGTGCATTAGACAATTTAATCATCACACATAACTGTTTTTCTGGTTTTATGGAGAATTACCTGAGGCACAGAGTGAATAAGGAATTGCTGCAGTCATACAGCTAGAAAGGGAAACGTGGAGATTTCAATTGAATTATTTTTTTCTGACTTCAAAGCCCTAAAATATTTTCACAATGATGAAGTGCTTTTTTTTTTTTACAGCTGTATTAAATATATTTTACATGCCTTAAAACTTTCCAGTTCAATGTGTATAGTTTGTGGATTTTAGTATATACATAGAGCTGCAAACATGAGCACAGTCTAATTTTAAAGCATTTTTAACATCCCCAAATGATACCTCCTACATATTAGCAGCCATTCCCCATTCCAGCTCCCAACCTGCCTTGTCTCCCACAGTGTGCCAACGCCAGGCAAATACTAATTTACTTTCTGTATTTATAGATTTTCCTATTCTAGACATTTCACATAAGTGTAATCACGCAATATGTTGTCTTTTGTAACTGGATATTTTTACTTAACATAATGTTTATAAAATGTTTTTAGCATGTGTCAATATTTAATTCATTTCTATTGTCAATTAATATTCCAACACTATATGGATATACCACATTTTGTTTTTCCGTTCGTCACTTCATGAGCATTTTAAGTTGTTTGTACATTTTTGGCTGTTATGAATAATGCTGCTATTAACATCAATGTACAATTTTTGTGTGGAAATATGTTTTTCTTTCTCTTAGATATATCCGTGGGAATAGAATAACTGAGTCATATGGAAACTATATGTTAAGCTTTTTGAGAAATGACTAACCCTTTTTCCAAAGTGACTGTAACATTTTATGTTCCCATCAGCAGTATATGAGAGTTCCGATTTCAACACATTCTTATGAACATTTGTTATTGTCTGTCTTATTTTAGCCATTCCACTGGGTATGATGTGGTGTCTCATTGTGGTTTTGGTTGTCATTTTGCTAATCACTAATGTTGTTGACCACGTTTTCTAATGCTTATCGGGAACCTCTTTACCTTCCTTAGAGAAATGTCTATTCAAATCATTTACCCATTTTCAAATTGAATTATTTGTCTTTTTATTATCGACTTCTAAGAGTTCTTTATGTATTCTGGATAACACACTCTTACTAGATATATAATTTAAAAATATTTTCTCCCATTCTATAGGACTTTTCACTTTCTTTATGGTGTCCATTGATGCTTCATTTTTAAATTTTTTTTTTTTAAAGATTTTATTTTTTCCTTTTTCTCCCCAAAGCCCCCCGGTACATAGTTGTATCTTCTTCGTTGTGGGTCCTTCTAGTTGTGGTATGTGGGACGCTGCCTCTGCGTGGTCTGATGAGCAGTGCCATGTCCGCACCCAGGATTCGAACCAACGAAACACTGGGCCGCCTGCAGCGGAGAGCGCGAACTTAACCACTCGGCCACGGGGCCAGCCCCTCATTTTTAAATTTTGATGAAGCCCAATATACCTATTTTTTTTCTTTTGTCACTTGTGCTTTTGTGTCATATATAGGAAACCATTACTTAGCCCAAGGTCACAAAGCTTTACTCCTATGTTTTCTTCTAGGATTTTTATAGTTTTAGCTCTTAAATTAAGTTCTATGACCCATTTTGAGTTAATTTTTTTTTTATGTTGTGAAGTAGAAGTTCAACTTTATTGTTTGCATGTAATATACAATTGACACAGCATCATTTATTTAAAAGACTGATCTTTTCCATTGAATGATCTTGTCACCCTTGTGAGAAGTCATTTGATCGTAAAAGTGAAGCTTTATTTCTGGACTCTCAAATATATTTTATTGATCTATTTGTCTATCCTTATTCCAATATCACACTGTCTCAATTACTGAATTACATTAGTGCTGTAATTACTAAATTACAATAGTGCAGTTGTGAAATTGGGATGTATGACTTGTCTAAATTTATTAATCTTTTTCAAAACACTGTTGGCTGTTCTGGGTCCCTTGCATTTCCATGTGAATGTTAGGATTCATACAGCAGGTTGATTTCTGTAAAGAAAAGTTATGATTTTGAAAAGAATTGTGTTGATCTGTAGATCAGTTGGAGAGTATTGCCATCTTAACAATGTCAAGTTTTCTATCCACAAACATGGATGTATTTCCATTTATTTGGATCTTTTAAAATTCATCTCAGCAATGTTTTCTAGTAAATGTCTCATAACTCTTTTCTAAAATTTATTCCTAGGTATTTTCTTCTTTTTGATACTATTACAAATATTCTCTTATTTTTTATTTATATATATCTCTATTTAATTTTGTTTTGTATTGTTTTGTTAATTTTATTTTTGGGTTATTCATTGCTTATGTGTAAAAATGCAATTAAATTTTGTATATTGATCTTGTATCCTGCCATATTCTTGAATCATTTAGTAATTCTACAGATTTTTGTGAGATTTCTTAGGATTTTCTATAAACAAGATTATTTCGTCAGCAAATAGTTAGAATTTCACTTCTGCCTTTCCAGTTTAGATGGCTTTTGTTTCTTCTCCCTACCTAATTGGCCTGGCTAGAACGTCCATTACAGTGTTGACTAGAAGCAGCAAGAGTGAACATCCTTAACTTGTTCTTGATCTCAGGAAAAAGGTATTCAGTCTTTCTCCAATATGTATAAGGACAGCTGTAGGTGTTTCATAGGAATCCTCTATCAGATTCAGAAAATTTCCTTCTAAACTCAGTGTCTGTTGTCATTATTGTTTTTTAAATCATAATGAGTGTTGGGTTTTGCAAAATTCTCCTAAATTTGTTGAGATGATCAAATAGTTTTTGTGCTTTTATTGTTATTGTCTATTATACTGATTGATTTTCATATATTGCACCAACAGATTACTTGGTCATGTTGTATAATCCTTTTTGTATGTTGCTAAATTTCATTTGATAGTGTTCTGTTGAAAATTTTTGCATTGATATTCATCAGTGATAATGATCTATAGATTATTTTCTTGTGACATCTTTATTTGGTTTCAATATCAGGATAATTCAGGCCTCAGAATGGATTGGAATGTGTTCCCTTTCTATTTTTTGGAAAAGTTTGGGAAGGATTGTTGTTAACTCTTTAAAGATTTGGTAGAATTCATCAGTGAAACCATCTTAGACCTAAGGTTGTGTGTGTGTTTATGGGAGGGATTGTTTTTTTGTTAGTAATTTAATTTCTTTTCTTGTTATAGATTTAGTCAAATTTTATAGTTCTTCTTTAGTCAGTTTCAGAAGCTTGCTTGTTTATAGGAATTTTTCCATTTTATCCAAGGTATCTCATTCGTTTCTAAATAATTATTCATAATATTCAATTATCTTTTGTAAACATTTTTTATTGTGGTCTAAATAGTTTATAACATTGTAAAATTTCAGTTGTACATTAATATTTGTCAAACACCATATAAATGTGCCCCTGCACCCTTTGTGCCCACCCTCCCCTCCCCTTTCTCCTGGTAACCCCTAAATTGTCCTCGTTGTCCATAAATTTGTTTATATTCTACATATGAGTAAAATTATATGGGGTTTGTCTTTCTCTGTCTGGCTTATTTCACTTAACATGCTGCCCTCAAGTTCCATCCATGTGGTCGTGAATGGGACGATTATGTCTTTTTTATGGCTGAGTAGTATGATAGATAGATAGATAGATAGATAGATAGATAGATAGATTATACATAGATATACCACATCTTCTTTACCTAATCATCAGTTGTTGGGCACTTGGGTTGCTTCCACGTCTTGACTATTGTGTATAATGCTGCAATAAACGTAGGGGTGCCTAAGTCTCTTTGTATGGTTCATTTCAAGTTCTTTGGGTAAATACCCAGTAGTGGGATAGCTGGGTCATATAGTAATTCTATTTTTAATTTTTTTAGGAATCTCCATGCTGTTTTCCAAAGTGGCTGCACCAGTCTGCATTCCTACCAGCAGTGTATGAGGGTTCCCTTTTCTCTGCATCCTCTCCAACACTTGTTATTTTTTGTCTTGGTGTTTATAGCCATTCTAATGAGTATAAGGTGATATCTTAGTGTAGTTTTGATTTGCATTTCCCTGATTATTAGTGATGTTGAGCATTTTTTCATGTGCCTGTTGGTCATCTGTATATCTTCTTTGGAGAAATGTCTGTTCACATCCTCTGCCCATTTTTTGATTGGGTTGTTTATTTTTTTGTAGTTCAGTTCTGTGAGTTCTTTATATATTATGGAGGTTAACACCTTATTGGATATATGATTTACAAATATTTTCTCACAGTTCGTGGGTTATTTTTTCATTTTGATCTTGGTTCCCTGTGCCTTGTAGAAGCTCTTTAGTCTGATGAAGACCTACTTGTTTATTTTGTCTTTTGTTTCCCTTGTCTGAGTGGACATTGTATTTGTAAAGATCCTTTTAAGGCTGATGTCAAAGAGTGTACTGCCTATATTTTCTTCAGGCAGTTTTATGTTTTCAGGTCTTATCTTCAAATCTTTGATCCACTTTGAGTCTATTTTTGTGCATGGGGAAAGACAATGGTCTACTTTCATTGTTTTGCATGTGGCTGTCCAGTTTTCTCAGCACCATTTATTGAAGAGCACCGCCTTTCTCCATTGTATGTTCTTGGCTCCTTTGTCAAAGATTAGCTGTCTATAGATGTGTGGTTTTATTTCTGGGCTTTCAATTCTGTTCCATTGATCTGTGTTTGGTTTTGTCCCAGTACCATGCTTTTTTGATTACTATCCCTTTGTAGAATGTTTTAAAGTCAGGGATTGCGATGCCACTAACTTTGTTTTTGTTTCTCAGGATTGCTTTGGCTATTCGGGGTCTTTTGTTGCCCTATATGAATTTTAAGATTCTTTGTTCTATTTCTGTGAAGAATGTCACTGGGATTCTAACTGGGATTGCACTGAATCTGTATATTGCTTTAGGTAGTATGGACATTTTAACTATGTTTATTCTTCCAATCCATGTGCATAGAATATCTTTCCATTTCTTTATGTCATTATTGATTTCCTTCAGTAATGTCTTCTAATTTTCCTTGTATAGGTCTTTCACCTTTTTGTTTAAATTTATTGCTAGATATTTTATTTTTTTGTTGCGGTTGCAAGTAGGGAACAAGGTTGACTACTTGTTCTGTTAGTTGGTTATTAGAGTAGAGAAATGTGACTGATTTTTTTTTTGAGGAAGATTAGCTCTGAGCCAGCATCTGCTGCCAATCCTCCTCTTTTTGCTGAGGAAGACTGGCCCTGAGCTAACATCCATGCCCATCTTCCTCTACTTTGTATATGGGACACCTAGCACAGCATGGCTTACCAAGCAGTGTCATGTCTGCACCAAGGATCTGAACCAGCAAACCCTGGTCCACCAAAGCGGAACATGTCCACTTCACCAGACCTGCACAAAATGTGACTGAATTTTGTACGTTGACTTGTATCCTGCAACTTTGCTGTAGTTGTCAATTATTTCTAATATTTTTCCAATGGATTCTTAAGGATTTCCTATATATAAAGTCATGTCATCTGCAAAGAGCAATAGTTTCACTTCATCAGTGCCTGTTTGGATTCCTTTTATTTCTTTTTCCTGCCTTATTGCTCTGGCTAAAATCTCTAGTAGTATGTTGAATAAGAGAAGTGATAGTGGGCACCCTTTTCTTGTTCCTGTTCTCAGCAGGATGACTTTCAGTTTTTCCCCATTGGGTATGATGTTGGCAGTGGGTTTGTCATATATGGCCTTTATTATATTGAGGTATTTTCCTTCTATACCCATTTTATTGAGGGATTTTATCATGAACGGATGTTGGATCTTGTCAAATGCTTTCTCTGCATCTATGAAAAGGATCATGTGGATTCTCTTCCTCTTTTTAATATGGTGTATCACATTGACTGACTTGTGGATTTTGAACCTTCCCTGTGTCCCTGGTATGAATCCCACTTGATCATGGTGTATGATCTTTTTAATGTATTGCTGTATTCTGTTTGCCAATATTTTGTTGAGGATTTTTGCATCTGTGTTCATCAGCAATATTAGCTTGTAATTTTCCTTCTTTGTGTTATCCTTTTCTGACTTTGCGATCAGGGTGATGTTGGCCTCATAGAATGTGTTAGGACTGTTTCCATCTTCCCCAATTTTTTGGAATAGTTTGAGAAGAATAGGTGATAAGTTGTCTTTGCATGTTTGGTAGAATTCTCCAGAGAAGACATCTGGTCCTGGACTTTTATTTTTGGAGAGGTTTTTGATTACTGTTTCAATCTCTTTACTTGTGATTGGTCTATTCAGATTCTCTATTTTTTATTGATTCAATTTTAGGATGTTGCAAGAATCTAAGAATTTATCCATTTCTTCTCAATTGTCCAATTTGTTGGCATATAGTTTTTCATGATATTCTCTTATAATCTTTTGGATTTCTCTGGTATCCATTGCAATTTCTCCTCTTTCATTTCTAATTTTATTTATTTGAGCCTTCTCTCTTTTTTTCTTAGTGAGTCTGGCTAAGGATTTGTCAAGTTTGTTTATTTTCTCAAAGAACCAGCTCTTTGTTCCATTGATCCTTTTTACAGTCTTTCTGGTTTCAATTTCATTTATTTCTGCTCTAATTTTTATTATTTCCCTCCTTCTGCTGAGTTTGGGCTTTGTTTGTTTTTCTTCTCATTCTAAGTGAAGTTTAAGATTGTTTACTTGAGCTTTTTCTTGTTTGTTAATGTGGGCCTGTATTGCTACAAATTTCCCTCTTGGGACTGCTTTGCTGCATCCCATGAGTTGGTATGGTGTGTTTTCTTTCTTTTTTGTCTCCAAATATTTTCTTATTTCTCCCTTTATTTCTTTGATGACCCATTGGTTGTTCAGTAGCATGTTGTTTAGCCTCCACTTTTTGTTCCTTTTCCATCTATTTTCTTGTAGTTGATTTCTATTTTCATGGCATTACGGTCAGAAAAGATAGTAGATTTGATCTCAATCTTAAATTTATTGAAGTTTGCCTTGTTTCCCAGGATATGGTCTATCCTTGAGAATGTTTCGTGTGCACTTGAGAAGAATGTATATTCTGCTGTTTTGGAATGGAGTGCTCTGTATATATCTATTAAGTTCATCTGGTCTAGTATTTCATTTAAGTCCACTATCTCCTTGTTGACTTTTTGTTTAGATGATCTATCCATTAATGTAAGTGGAGTGTTGAGGTTCCCTACTATTACTCTGTTGTTGTTGATATCTCCTTTTACGTTTGTTAATAGTTGCTTTATGTACTTTGGTGCTCCTGTGTTGGGTGCATACATGTTTATAAGTCTTATATCTTCTTGGTGGAGTGTCCCTTTTATCATTATATACTGCCTCTCTTTGTCTCTCTTTACCAGTTTTATTCTGAAGTCTACTTTGTCTGATATAAGTATGACAACACTTGCTTTCTTTTGTTTGCCATTAGCTTGGAGTATTGTGTTCCATCCCTTCATTCTGAGCCTATGTTTGTCTCTAGAGTTGAGATGTGTTTCCTGGAGGCAGCATATTGGCACACTTTGTTCTTTAATCCATCTTGCCACTCTGTGTCTTTTTATTGGACAATTCAATCCATTTACATTTAGAGTGATTATTGATATATGAGCACTTAATACTGCCATCTTGTCACACATTTCCCTGTTCTTCTGCATTTCCTTTGTTTTTAGTCCTTTGTATTTCAGATTATCAATTTGATTAGGTAGTTTTCTCTGTTGGTTTTCTTTGTTATCTCCTTGTTTATTGTAAATGTCTCTGTTCTAATTATTTATTTAGTGGTTACCCTTAGGTTTTTATAAAAAATCTCATAGTTGAGATAGTCCATTTTCTGGTAGCCTCTTATTTCCTTAGACTCTCCTGATTCCATCCATTTCCTCTTCCCCTTCTCAGTTGTTGTTGTCATATCTTATTCCATTTTGTGTTGTGAGATTGTGCTTAAAATTATAAGATCATTTTTGTTTTGGTGTTTTCCCTTTCTTTATCCTTGATGCTAAAATTAAGTCTTCACTAACCTGATCTGATAAAGAGCTGCCATTTTCTGATTATTGCCTACCCATTCATCTCCTACCTCAGGGCTTTTTAGCTCGTTTCTTATTTTTTTTTTTTTTTTCAGGTATGAAGGTCTTCTTGGGGATTTTTTTGTAGGAGGAGTCTTGTGGCAATGAATTCCCTTAGCTTTTGTTTATCTGGGAAAGTTTTTATTTCTCCATCATATCTGCAGTAGATACCCACTGGATAGAGTATTTTTGGCTGAAAGTTTTTGTCTTTCAGGATTTTGAATATAGCATTCCATTCTCTCTTGGCTGTAAAGTTTCTCCTGAGAAATCTGCGGGAAGCCTGATAGAGCTTCCTTTCTAAGTTATTTTCTTCTGCCTTGCTGCCCTTAGTATAATTTCTTTGTCCCTGACTTTTGCCAGTTTCACTACTATCTGCCTTGGAGTAGGCCCTTTTAAATTGACAAAGTTAGGAGATCTGGAGGCCTCTTTCACATGAATTTCCAGCTCTTTCCCCAGATTTGGGAAGTTCTCAGCTATTATTTCTTTGAACAAGATTTCTTCTCCATTCTCCTTCTCTTCCCCCTCTTGAATACCAATAATCCTTATCTTGCATTTCCTGATTGAGTAGATATTTCTCTGAGAGCTTCTTCATTTATTTTTAATCTTAGTCCTCTCTTCACCTCCCTCTGAAGCATTTCTATAGTTTTATCCTCTAACTGGCTGATTCTTTCCTCGCTATTGTCAGCTCTGTTGTTTAGGGAATAGAGACTTTTCTTTATTTCATCCATTGTGGTTTTCATCTCTAAAAATTCTGATTGGTTCTTTATGGTTTCAATCTCCTTTGTGAAGAAGCTCCTGAATTCATTAGTTTGTTTTTCTATATTTTATTGTGAAACATTGAGTGTTTTTATGATAGCTGTTTTGAATTCTTTGTCATTTAGGTTATGGATTTCAGTTCCTTCACGGTTGTTTTCTGGGTACTTGTCACTTTCCTTCTGGTTTGGAATTTTAATATACCTACTCATACTTCTTGATGTCAATGGGGTAGACTTTTGCTCCCTCATGGTGTTCTTATGAGGTTGCAGCTGCCATGTACCACCACAGGATAGGGATAAGTTGCTGTGTATTCTGGGCCTGGCAGGAGCTTGGGCTACAGCCATTGGCTGCTTTTCTCTCTGAGTGATGGATTGACGGCAGATCTGGAGCACCAGGAAACTGGAGGGGTACTGTCCTTCACCAGCACTTTCTCCAGCCCCTGCTTGTGCTTGTCTCTCTGAATGGAGCTCTGGGCGATTGCAGGACTGTGCACTTTCCCTTTCTCTGACACTGCTGCCACACTCTCCATGCTGTGCTCTGGACTATTCTGGGGCTGGAGTACCTGGGGTGGTGCTCAGCACCTCTCTCTCCTGTGCCCTTTCCACTCCACGGCTGCCACACTCTCTGTGCCATGCTCCAGATGGTTCTGGTGCTGCACATTTTCCTCTCTGCAGCTGTCACATTCTCCACACCTTGCTCCAGGTGATCCTGGGGCTGGAGTACTGAGGAGGGCCAGGGCGCCCTTTTCACCTGTGCAGTTCCCATGGGCAGAGCCTGTCTCTCTCCATGGAGCTCCTGCAGATCAGCTTCCACTTCCAACAGAGGTTCCAGCCCCACCACCACCTTCAGGCTTATGATTGCATGGGGCTCTCTGACTTCTTTTGTCATGTAAATATGTCCTCTGTTGGTGTATGAATGTCCTTTTGGTTATATCTTAGAGGGGATCGTCCAATGGAAGAGATCACTCCGCCATGATACTGATGTTGCTTCCCCATTATTATCTTCTATATCTTCTAACATTCCTAACTGAAGTAATTTTAGTCTTTCTGTTTTTTGATTAGTGGAGCTAAAGGTTTGTCAAAATCATTAATGTTTTCAAAGAATATTTTGGTTTTATTGATTTTTCTCTATCATTTTGCTATTATCTATTTTTACTTATTTATGCTCTAATCTTTATTATTTCTTTCTTTCTATGTGACTTTCATTTAGTTTGTTATTTTTCTAGTATCTGTTTTTTCTTGAGGAATATTAGCCCTGAGCTAACTACTGCCAGTCCTCCTATTTTTGCTGAGGAAGCCTGGCCCTGAGCTAACATTGTGCCCATCTTCCTCTACTTTATATGTGGGATGCCTACCACAGCATGGTGTGCCAAGCGGTGCCATGTCTGCACCTGGGATCTGAACCAGCGAACCCCGGGCCGCCGAGAAGCGGAACTTGTGAATTTAACTGCTGTGCCACCAGGCCGGCCCCAATCTAGTATCTTAAGGTAAAAGGTAAAGTTGTCCATTTGAGAATTTTTTTTAAGTATAGGCATTTATAGCTAGAGATTTCCCTCTAAGCTTCTTTTAGCTGTATCCCATTAGCTTTGGTGTTTTGTACTTTTGTTTTCATTTGCCTCAAAGTTTTTGCTTATTTCCCTTGTGATTTCTGTTTTGTCTCTTTGGTTACTTAAGAGTATCTTGTTTACTTTCCACCTATTTGTGATTTTCCCAAGTTTCATTGTTGACTTTTAATTTAAATTGAAGATCTTTGGATAACATGCTTTGTATGGTTTCAGTAATTTTAAATTTATTGAGTCTTGTTCATTTCCTAGCATATAGTTTGTCCTGGAGAATGTTCCTTGTATACTTGAGAAGACTATGTATCCTGCCATTGCTGTTCAGAGTGTTATGCTGATTCTGTTAGGTGTAGCTGATGTATAGCGTTGTTTAAGTCTTCTGTTTTCTTGTTCTTCTTCTACCTAGTTCTATCCATTACCCACCCTGAGGTATTGACTTTTCCAACTACTATTGTTAAGGTGTATATTTCTTTAATTATTCCTGGTTTTGCTTCATTATTTTGGGATTTTTTGTTAGTTGTATGTATGTTTATAATTATTATGTCTTCCTGATTATTTAACCCTCATATTATTATGGATGTCATATTTTTTTTTGTCTGTAGTAATAATGTATTTCTTAAATTCATTTTTTCTGATATTAATATAGCTATTCTAGCTCTCTATTCGTTATGATTGCATGGTATACCATTTCTCATCCAAATGTTTTCAATATATTTCTCTCATATAGATAGCATATATTAGATTTTTTTATGTTTATTCCCCCATCTTGTATCTAGTTCTGCCTTTTGAATGTGTTATTTAATCTGTATTTAATGTAATTATGGATATGGCAGGACATACATCTGCCATTTTTTAATTTGTTTCTATATGTCTTACGATCTTTTCCCCAAATTTTGATTCCTGTCTTCTTTTTTTAAAATAGGTTCTTTCTAGTATATCTTTTAAAATTCCTGTGATATTTCTCTTCCTTTATTTATTTATTTTTTATTAAGGTTATGAAAGTTAACATCATTGTGAAATAACAGTTGTACATCATTATTAGTCATGTGGCTGGTACACTACTTCACCCCTAGTGCCCTCCCCCCACCCCCCTGTCCCCTGGCAACCACCGATCAGTTCTCTTTGTCCATATGATAACTACCACCTATGAGTGGAGTCATACAGAATTTGTCTTTCTTTGTCTGGCTTATTTCACTCAACATAATACCCTCAAGATATATCCATGTTGTTGTGGATGGGACGACTTTGTCCTTTTTTATGGCTGAGTAGTATTCCATTGTATATATATATACCACATCTTCTTTATCCAATCCTCAGTTGCTGGACACTTAGGTTGGTTCCATGACTTGGCTATTGTGAATAATGCTGCCATGAACATAGGGGTACATGGAACTTTTGGAATTGCTGATTTCAGGTTCTTAGGATACATACCCAGTAGTGGGATGGCTGGGTTGTAAGGTATTTCTATTCTTAACTTTTTGAGGAATCTCCATACTGTTTTCCATAGTGGCTGCACCAATTTGCATTCCCACCAACAGTGTATGAGGGTTCCCTTTTCTCCACAGCCTCTCCAACATTTGTCACTCTTGGTTTTGGATATTTTTGCCATTCTAACGGGTGTAAGGTGATATCTTAGTGTAGTTTTGATTTGCATTTCCCTGATGATTAGTGAAGATGAGGATCTTTTCATGTGTCTATTGGCCATCCGTATATCTTCTTTGGAGAAATGTCTGTTCACGTCCCCTGCCCATTTTGTAATTGGGTTGTTTGATTTTTTATTGTTGAGTTGTGTGAGTTCTTTATATATTATGGAGATTAACCCTTTGTCAGATAAATAACTTGTGAATATTTTTTTCCCAATTAGTGGGCTGTTTTTTTTGCTTCAATCCTGTTTTCCCTTGCCTTGAAGAAGCTCTTTAGTGTGATGAAGTCCCATTTGTTTATTCTTTCTATTGTTTCCCCCATGTGAGGGGTTATGGTGTCCAAAAACATTCTTTTGAAGCTGATGTCAAAGAGTGTACTGCCGATATTCTCTTCTAGAAGACTTATTGTTTCTGGCCTAATCTTTAGGTCTTTGATCCATTTTGAGTTTATTTTAGTAAATGGTGAAAAAGAATGGTTGATTTTCATTCTTTTACATGTGGCTGTCCAGTTTTTCCAGCACCATTTCTTGAAGAGACTTTCTTTCCTCCATTGTAGGCCCTCAGCTCCTTTGTGAAAGATTAGCTGTCCACAGATGTGTGGTTTTATTTCTGGGCTTTCAATTTTGTCCCATTGGTCTGTGCATCTGTTTTTGTACCAGTACCATGCTGTTTTGATTACTGTAGCTTTGTAGTATGTTTTGAAGTCAGGGATTGTGATGCCTCCAGCTTTGTTCTTCTTTCTCAGGATTGCTTTAGCAATTTGGGGTCTTTTGTTGCCCCATATGAATTTTAGGATTCTTTGTTCAATTTCTGTAAAGAATGATGTTGGAATTCTGATTGGGATAGTGTTGAATCTGTAGATTGCTTTAGGTAGTATGGGCATTTTAACTATGTTTATTCTTCCAATCCATGTGCATGGAGTGTCTTCCCATCTCTTTATGTCCTCGTTGATTTCTTTCAAGAAGGTCTTGTAGTTTTTGTTGTATAGATCTTTCACTTCCTTGGTTAAATTTATCCCAAGGTATTTTATTCTTTTTGTTGCAATCGTGAATGGGATTGAGTTCATGAGATCTTTTTCTGTTAGTTCATTGTTAGCATAAAGAAATGCTACTGATTTACGTATAGTGATTTTATACCCTGTAACTTTGCTGTAGTTGATGACTGTTTCTAATAGTTTTTCTATGGATTCTTTGGGGTTTTCTGTATATAAGATCATGTCATCTGCAAACAGCGAGAGTTTTACTTCTTCATTGCCTATTTAGATTCCTTTTATTTCTTTTTCCTGCCGACTTGCTCTGGCCAACACCTCCAGTACTATGTTGAATAAGAGTGGTGAAAGTGAGCACCCTTGTCTTGTTCCTGTTCTGATAGGGATGGGTATCAGTTTTTGTCCATTGAGTATGATGTTGGCTGTGGGTTTGTCATATACGGCCTTTATTATGTTGAGGTACTTTCCTTCTATACCTATTTTATTGAGGGTTTTTATCATAAATGGATGTTGGATCTTGTCAAATGCTTTCTCTGAATATATTGAGATGATCATGTGGTTTTTGTTTCTCATTTTGTTAATGTAGTGAATCATGTTGATGGACTTGCGGATGCTGAACCATCCCTGTGTCCCTGGTGTAAATCCCACTTGATCATGGCATATAATCTTTTTGATATATTGCTGTATTCGGCCTGCCAAAATTTTGTTGAGGATTTTTGCATCTGTGTTCATCAGTGATATTGGCCTGTAGTTTTCCTTCTTTGTGTTGTCCTTGTCAGGTTTGGGAATCAGGGTGATGTTGGCTTCATAGAATGTATTAGGGAGTGCTCCATCTTCCTCTATTTTCTGGAATAGTTTGAGAAGGATAGGTATTAAGTCTTCTTTGAATGTTTGGTAGAATTCTCCAGAGAACCTGTCTGGTCCTGGACTCTTATTTTTGGTGAGGTTTTTGATTACTGTTTCTATTTCTTTACTTGTGCTTGGTCTATTCAGATTCTCTAATTCTTCCTGATTCAGTTTGGGTAGCTTGTATGAGTCTAGGAATTTATCCATTTCTTATAGGTTGTTCAATTTGTTGGCATATAGTTTTTCATAGTATTCTCTTATGATCCTTTGTATTTCTTCGGTATCTGTTGTGATTTCTCCTCTCTTGTTTCTAATTTTATTTATTTGAGACTTCTCTCTTTTTTTTTAGTGAGTCTGGCTAAGGGTTTGTGGATTTTGTTAATTTTTTCGAACAACCAACTCTTTGTTTCATTGATCCTTTCTACTGTCTTTTTTGTTTCAATATCATTTATTTCTGCTCTAATTTTTATTTTTTCCCCTCCCTCTACTGACTTTGGGCTTTGTTTGTTCTTCTTTTTCTAATTCCGTTTGGTGTCATTTGGGGTTGTTTATGTAAGATTTTTCTTGCTTCTTGAGGTGAGCCTGTATTGCAATGAATTTCCCTCTTAGGACTGCCTTTGCTCCTTCCAAAATCATTTGGTATGGTGTGTTTTCATTTTCATTTGTCTCCAGATAATATTTGATTTCTTCTTTAATTTCTTCAATAATCCATTGTTTGTTCAGTAGCATGTTGTTTAGTCTCCACGTTTTTGGCCCTTTCCCAGCTTTATTCTTATAGTTGATTTCTAGTTTCATAGCATTATGATCAGAAAAGAGGCTTGATATTATTTCAACCCTCTTGAACTTGTTGATCCTTGCTTTGTTTCCCAAGATATGGTCTATCCTTGAGAATGTTCCATGCACACTTGAGAAGAATGTGTAACCTGCTGTTTTTGGATGAAGTGTCCTATATATATCTATTAGGTCCACCTGATCTAATTTTTCATTTAGTTCTATAATTTCCTTGTTGATTTTCTGTCTGGATGATCTGTCCATTGGTGTTAATGGGGTGTTGAGGTCCCCTACTATTATTGTATTGCTGTTGATGTCTCCTTTTAGTTTTGTTAATAGTTTCTTTATGAATTTTGGTGCTCCTGTGTTAGGTGTGTATATATTTATAAGTGTTATGTCATCTTGGTGGAGTGTCCCTTTTATCATTACATACTGCCCCTCTTTGTCTTTCTTTATCTATTTTGCTTTGAAGTCTACTTTGTCTGATATAAGTACGGCAACACCTGCTTTCTTTGGTTTATTATTAGCTTGGAGTATTGTCTTCCATCCCTTCACTTTGAGTCTGTGTTTGTCTTTGGGGCTGAGGTGTGTTTCCTGGAGGCAGCATATTGTTGGAACTTGTTCTTTGATCCCTTCTGCCACTCTGTGCCTTTTGATTAGAGAGTTCAATCTATTCACGTTTAGAGTGATTACTGAAACGTGGGGGACTACTGTTGCCATTTTATCACTTGTTTCCCAGTTCTTTTGCATTTTTGTCCTGATGGAGAGCTGTTACTTTGTGTTATTGTCCTTCTGCTTATCTCCTTTGTTCTGGATTTTGTAACCCCTTTCCTTTTTTTGATTTTTCAGGAATGAGGTTCTTCCTGAGCATTTCTTGAAGAGGAGGTTTTGTGGTGATGAAGTCCCTTAACTTTTGTTTATCTGTGAAAATTTTTATTTCTCCATTGTATTTGAAGGATATTTTCACTGGGTAGAGTATTCTTGGCTGCAGGTTTTTGTCCTTCAGAGTTTTGAATATTTCATTCCAATCTCTTCTAGCCTGTAAGTTCTCTCCTGACAAATCTGCTGATAGCCTTATGGGGTTTCCTTTGTAAGTTATTTTCTTCTGCCTGGCTGCCCTTAGTATTTTCTCTTTGTTGTTGACTTTTGCTAGTTTCACTACTATGTGCCTTGGGATTGGTCTTCTTGCGTTAATAAAGTTTGGAGATCCATTGGCTTCTGTCACATGGAGTTCCATCTGTCTTCCCAAGTTTGGAAAGTTCTCAGCTATTATTTCTTTGAACAGGCCTTCTGCCCCCTTCTCCTTCTCTTCTGCCTCTGGTATACCTATAATCCTTATGTTGCATCTCCTAATTGAGTCGGATAATTCTCGGAGATTTTCTTCATTTCTTTTTAGTCTTAGTTCTCTCTCCTCCTCTGTCTGCAGCATTTCTATATTCCTTTCCTCCAAATTGCTAATTCTGTCCTCCATATTATCGACCCTACTGTTCAGAGAGTCCAGACTTTTCTTAATCTCCTCCATTGTGTTCTTCATCTCCAGTATTTCTAATTGGTTCTTCTTTATAGTGTCAAGCTCTTTTGTGACATAGCTCCTGAACTCATTGAGTTGTCTATCTGAATTCTCTTTTAACTCGTTGAGTTTTTTAATAATGGCAGTTTTGAAATCATCGTCATTTAGGTTATAGATTTCATTGTCTTTGGGATTGTTTTCTGGGTGCTTATCATTTTCCTTCTGTTCTAGAGATTTAATATATTTTTTCATACTGCTTGATGGCATGGATTTGTGCCTCCGCATAGAGATAGAGTTTAGTCGCTGCTTCCACTTGTTGTGACTGGTGTGTGTGTGGGGGCAGCTGTTTAGATTGCACCAACCAGCAACCCTGTCAGCTGTTACTGACTGGACCTGGACCCTTCCTCATAGTCACAGTGGTCCTATGGGGTCCCTTGTCAGTTGTGGGAGCAATCGCAAGGGGGCCTCAGGCTGCTGGTGCCTACTGTTGCAGCCCACTTAGACGTGCTCCCTCCTTGTGGTCTGCAGCAGTGTTGTGGGCTTTCCCAGCAGCCAGGAGCAGGATCACCTATAATTGCCACTTTGTCCCTAACAGAGACCACAAGATCACACTTGTCCACTATAGGTCCCAGCAGAGGTATGGGTATCTTCTGCAGTCTGTCGTTAGCTCACCTAGCTGCGCTACTTTTGCCCCAGGGCCTTCCCGCCTTGTGATTGCCAGTCGGGACCTCTCCACTAGTGCTATGCAGAGGCTTTCGCTGAGGCTACTGTTGGAACCTGGAGTTCCCCCCTGGGCTACGTAGCCATTTCACCGGAGCTCCACTCTGCCCCACTCCACTCTCACAGGATCTCTGGGAGCCACTTGCCTCGCCTGGGACAAGCCAGAGTCCGTGGGCCTGGCAGTGGCCTGTAAGCTGCTGCCTTGTGGGGAATTCTGCTCTAGGGAGCTTCCTGGTGTTCCGAATGCTGGGCGGGGCCTCCCTGCTAATGGCAAGCAGAGGCCCTCCATACTGGGGGGTTGTGGGACCCTGGAGCATCCCCCCGGGCCACAGAGCCAGGTGTGGGAGCTCCACCCAGTCCCCAAGCACGTCCACAGGAAGTCCGGGCGCCCCCTGCACCGTCCCATGTGCCGGAGACCGTGGGCCCAGCAGCAGCTTGCAGTCTGGTGCCGTGCCAGGGAATGTGCTCGCTGGGAGCGTCCCTTTGTTCTGGATTCTGGGAGGGGCCACCCTGCCAATGGCGAGTGGAGGACTTCCCTGCCGGTGGGTGCGGGACCCTGGGGATTCCCCCAGGGCTTAGGTGTAATCGTGGGGCGCTTGAGTAGGGCTGTTGTCACCTGTTTCCACCGTCCCTCCGTTGGTGAGTGCACACTCCTGCCCTTGGTGTGTGGCTATGCTATGGAGGAGTCTGCTGGAAGAGAGCCTCCTGCAGGAACTAGGCTGTCTGGAGGTCATGGGTCAGAGAGTTTTCACCTATTTCCACTTCCTCCCGGGGGGAAGTCCGTCTGCCTTCCGATGTATAGTAGCACGAGACTCTTAGGTGTCTTGACATGCTATCTGGATATCCTTTGTTAATCGGTGAATGTCCAATTAGTTGTAGATTCGACTGGGGAGAGACGAAGAAGACCCGTCACTCCGCCATCTTGGTCCCGCCTATTAGCACACTCTTAGTGCAATTGTCCTCTTAATTGGGTTTGTACCCAGTGTAGCTGGTTGCTAGGCTCTGGGGCTTACAGTTATGATAGGCCTGAGGCCAACAAGGCTCATGTCAGTTCTCTTAGGAGTGCAGCTGAGTAAGGCTAGCCCTTGGCATGGAGGCACTCAGTTGTTTCAGGCTTTGGAAGGTGGGGCTGATCCTTTTTATGGCTATTTGTGAAACACAAGTCTTCTGCTGCTGATAAGCCTCACCCCCCTCTGGACCACATACACTGTCAACACAGTCCTGGTCCATGCACACTTCTCAACCCCCTGGAGCATACCCCACTGCCACACTACAGAGGCCTCCACCTCTGCCCCAATGCCCCCCACAGTTCACCTGGTCCTCACACAAGCCCTGCCCCACGGAGGCAGACACCTTTGCCTACCTGTAGAAGATAAAGGCACTCAGTCAATGCAGGCTGAAAAGTAGCCTGAGGGCTTGCTGTTAGGTGGGGCCAGTCCCTAGGGTGGGTTGCCTGCCCTGGCTGAACTGGATTAAATCTGTGCTCTAGTGGGTGTGGCAAACCCCTGGGCTAATAGCCTAAGGGACGCACCTCAATGGCCCCCACTGGTGACTGTATCAGCACGCCTGGACCAGCTCAGAACAATGGCCCCCACCAATGTCTCAATCTCTGGAGAGGATCCTCCTCTCACCAAGATGCCCCCAGAGCCCACCAGGTGAGTCTTGTTTCACCAAAGGACAGTCAGCCTTCTCTCTGGTGATTTTAGGTTGCTGCAATGAGTGAGTTTGTGCGTGGGCCCTTTAAGACCTGGATCTTTCCAGTTTTTGGCTGATAGCTTTTCTGGGGTGTCCTCACTGCAGTTAATAGCCAGCAAAGCCAGACAGTAAGACCCCCCTCTCAGTTGGGCTGAGTCCAAAGGATGGTTATAGCAGTATTGCCCCCGCTCCGGACCTCACTCCTCCATAGAGGGCTGCGTACCTTAGGGTGGCTCCCGCCTGGCCAGCTGAGAAGCTCCGCTGCTCCCAAAGGTGGCTTCTTTCCTCTCCGGCCGGAGTTACTGCCTCTTCTGCTTTCGTCAGGACTGTCCCTTGTTGTAGAGGTTCTTTTTATCCAGTTCTCAATTTTCAATCCAGGGTGATTCTTCCTAAAATTGTTGTAACCTGGTTGTGTTTGTGGGATGAGGCGAGTTCAACGTCTGCTTATAGCACCATCTTGACGAGAACTCTTTCTTCCTTTGTTATTTGAATTGTTTTCTTACTGGTTATCCAGGGGATTACAGTTAACATCTTAATTTAAAACAATCTAGTTTAACTCAATACTAACAATTTCAATAGCATACAAAAATTTTTCTGCAACATTCTTTTATTCTCTTTTCTCTCCCTTTTATTATCATCGTAATCCAAATTTAATCTTTATGTATTATAAGCTCGTAATGACAGTTTTGTATTTACAGCTTTATTGAGGTATTGTTGTCATACTTTGCTTTAAATCTTTAGACATAGCTTTCTTTATTTGAATATATTTATAAAAGTTGATTTAAAGTCTTTGTATAATTTTTCCAACATTTGGGCTTTTCCAGAAAGTTGTTATTGACTACTTTTTTTTCTGTGCATGGATCATAATTTCTTTTTTATATCTCATAATTTTTCTTAAAAATTAGAGATTTTACATAGTATAATGTAGCAACTCTGAAATTCAGATCTCTCCTCCCCAGGTTTTGTTTTTGTTGCTGTTTGATTGTTGTCACTGATGATGTTTGTTTAGTGACTTAACTGTACTAATTCTGAAAAGTCTGTACTACTTTTAATTTTTGTGTGTGGCTGCTGAGGGTTTTGCTCAGCTAGGATTGTTTACAGCTAGTGATCAGATGACTTTCCTTAAGTGCCCCAAACCAGTGAGTCTTCCAGGCTTTGCTGAAGGGCTCTGAGTATGTGCTCCTTCAATCTAGGCAGTTTATGACTTTGCCTTACCTTTCATATTCTACTTCTTTCAGCAAGATGTGAGAAATTAATATGTTTTTAGGTCTTTTCTGAGCATGTGCTCAGCCCTGCAAATGCACGTATACTTCTAGATTCCCAGAAATATGCTGGTGCTTTTCAAAGCTCCCGGTGGACATCTAATTCCCTAATTTTTCCTTTTACGTTTTTTAGTCATCCCTTTGTTGGTCTCACCTGGCATCACTGCTTCAGGCAGCTGCGATATTAAACAATTTCCATTGATTGTATTCAACAAGTACCCTAGGGATAAGGCTGTTCACACAAAGTGAGCCCCGAATCAGGTCATATAGAGACAGACTCTGAGAATGAGGATTTTTTTCAGAACGCTTTCATACAGATCAAATAGTATCAGTTCTCTGAGGTGGGACTTTTGTGAATAGCAAACTCATACTACTCTCTTGTTGGGTCACTGTAGTTGTGAAGCTGTTAGTTTTCAAGGCTGCCATGGTGCTGGGGAGAAGGGGATGAAGTTAAGGCAAGTCAAAACACTGTAAACCTTGCTTTTTATCATCAGTTAGCTATTTTTCTTAAACAAATGTTTCTCAGTTTGTTGCAAGCATTTGGTTAATTACTTTCTACTTTTCTGAAAGTTGATTTTTGACAGTGTTCTCATTGCTTCTATGGAAAAACAAGTTTTTAGAGATCCTTACGCCACCAATCTGGAAGTGGTCCCAACAGTGGGGGTTTTGGAGCTAGTGTGAGACTTGATGATTAGCTTTGATAAATGTCATTTCCTATGATGGAAGTTGCCTGATCCAACAAGGACTCCCAACGAGAAGCTAGAAAAGTAGAAATTATAGCAAAATGAGTCCTGTGCTAAGCAAAGGAAAAGCTAAGAAGGGAATGTCCCTGATCTTGCCTGATCTTGTCATGGTCTCTCCCTCTGACTGCTGCAGGCTGGGTATTTGTCTTCTCTGGTCTCCTTCTATGCTCATGCTTATCTTTACTCCAGCTCTGGCTACCCAGTACCTTAATTGTTGCTTCTCTATCCCTTCACTAGAAAATGAACTCCCTCAAGAATAGGAACAATGAATGTCTGATCATCTCTTTACATTTCCATGGCTTAGCACAGTCCTTGGTACACAGTAGGTACTCAGGAAATGTTTATGAAATAAAGAGAATTGTGTACACCTTTCATTTCAGAATCCCAAACATATGACATGCAGGGCATGTTAAAATCTTTCCTACAAACCTGTTTCAGACAGGAAAGCAAAGAAGGAAGAATTATCTATAACATCCACACCCTTCTTATTAGAGAGATGGATGGCCAGAGGCAAAGCCACAAAAAATAAGCAGGCAATGCCAAGGCACAGCAGGATGTATCACGTTCTGGTTTGGGAGACACTTTTGTGGTGAGCAGGAAATATAAACCTGGTTAGTGACAGCTCTCCTCAAGGAGCTGAGCTGAGCTCAGACTTGGTGCTACCTGCTGGTGCACACATTGGGAAAAGAGATACCTAAGACCCAGGAGTCTTATTCTTTCCTAATGGAAGGAGCTTGGCATGACACCTCAATTTTCTATTCTATTGAAAATAATCACTACCACTCTTATCACCTCATCCTTTTTGATTCTAAAGCACTTCAAGGTTTACAAAACAATCACCTATGGTGATCCTCATAGCATCCCTGTGAGGGACAGAAGACAGGTCCTTTTTAATCTCCATTTTACACATGAGAAAACTGAAGCAAAGGAACTTTCCCCAAATCATTAATCAAAATAAATGACAGAGCTGAGCCTGGAACCCAGGTTTCTGGATAACAGTCACATTTCTTTTTATTGTTTCTCTTGAGTTCAAAGCATTATGCATTTCTTTGCTAATTCCTTTGGGTATGTGGCTGTTTACATTATAAGTGTTTCGATATCAATGCTCCTCTGAGCTGGCTCTCCCTCTCTCCATCATCTCTTTAGTCTACAAACACATTAGTTTCTAGTCTCTAACTTTGAAGTTTTGAAGGAGTAGAAATTTTATCTGATTTTCAAATGGCCATCCAGAAAAAAAAATGCATCATCTAGTCAAGTTCCTTCAAGATTCTTTGTCAAATTTCTCATTTGTATGAGGGTCAGCCTAACTCTTCTTTATCCTTCAGTATTCATCTTAGATGTCATATCCTCTGGGGTTTTTTTGGACTCCCCATACTAGGTTAGGTTCTTCCTTCCTCAGCTTCCACAGCATCCTTTACTTTTCTCTACAGAAACATCACCCTCTGCTGTCACTCCTTGTAACATTGTATTGTCACCTTCCCTTACTGGTCAGAGTCAGCTACAAGGATAGGATGTCTAGGAAAGCCAAGAATAACTTACTGTCCCCAGCTGTATTCCTGTGCTTCCCACCAAACCTGAAACGTAGTGGACTCCAGTAAGCTTTTTGCAAATTACTGGTGCTTATCTTTCCAGTTATCTGACACAGGTCCTAGAAGTGCCTCTTTGGAAGGGGTTCCTTGGCTAGTAGCTTCATAGCTACTAAGTGCAAAATCTGGATCCCCTGAGGAACATTTTCTGTTGGCTGCTTTTCTTTCTGTATATGTGGCAGACTTTCCTCTTTCTTTGCATGTTCCACAATTTTTGTTGAAAATTGGACATTTTAAATGGTATGTTGTAGCAACTCTGTTAGCATATTTCTCTGCACTATGAGGGTTGTTGTTGCTGGATTCTTGTTTTGCTTGTTGCTTCTTATTCATTTAGTGACTTTCCTAGACTAATTCTGTATATTCTTTATTTCCTTCAGTGTGTAGCACCTGAGTTCTCCGCTAGTTTTTTTTTTTTTTTTTTTAAGCTCTTGGGTTTTTTTTAAAATTGATTTCCTAGGGGTCATATCTGGGGCAGTATAATTTCATGATCAGGCAATGACTAGTCAGAAGATTTCCTTAAATACTGTTTCTGTAAATCTTCCACTCTTTGCCAAGGGCATCTGTGTGAAAAAGTACACCTCTGAACTTCAGGCAACTTACAAGACAGTCTTGGCCATCACTTCCTGCTTGTACAGGGCCTCAAGGTCAGCCAGAAGTGAGCAACTGGTACTCTGTTTCCAGGTCTTTTCTGGGATGTCCCTATTCTAGTACATGAGAACAGCCTTTGAGATCACCAGGAACATGTGAGAGCTTTTCAAAGTCTCTATGGGCTTTTAGTTCTCCAAGATTTCCCGTCAAATTTCACACTAAACTCTTGTTTCTTCCAACTGAAATTACAACCTTAAGGAAGTGGGATATTGCCAACACTTTGCTATTGTTTTGGTAATGTCCTGGGTTGTCCCTTCTCCTCCTCGCTCTCAGCTGAGTTCTCAGTTAAATTAAATAGTCATCCCACTGTGAAAATAGAGATTTCCCAAGGAAATACGAGTTTGACAAAATGATGACTGTGCTCTGATGATGGTGCTTTTAATGGAGCTCTTGGTGGTGGGGCCACTGAGCAGGCGAGGGAGAGAAATGGGAGCATCACATACTCACCGTCTTCCTGAGCTTCAGTAGTTTCTCCAGGATAGGTGATATTCAGTTGGTTCTGTGCTTAATTATTAGACTTCTGAAATGGTGTTTTGTCTGTATTTTTGTTGTTTTAGAAGGGCAGTGAGTTTACCAAGATCCTCACTCTGCCATTTTGGAAGAGAAGCTGATTCTATCATTTTAACTTGTGAGAATGTAGGCTGCATTTGGAATGAATTGTACCTTGCTATCAGCAACAGAAAAGGATGTTGCCTAATTAATGATGCAAAAATAGGATACAAGCTATTTAGGTACTTAAGAAAACAGATTGTTTCTATCACTCTGTAAATATTTACTTACTGGCAAACTTTGGTGATCACCATAAACTTTCTCATCCACTTAAAATGATTTTACTGGTTTTTGTTGTTGCAACTGGTGGTAGTGTAGTGGTAGTATGTGTGCATGTGTAGGTGTATATGTTTAGGATATTTGTTTTAACCTGAGAACACTTTATTGGGGTAAAATCAACTATTTTTCAAAATTGAGAGCAATAATCTGAATGTTTCCTCCAGTTAATGTAAATTACTGAGGAGTCTCTGTAAGCAGAGTGTGGCTGAGTTGTGAATATCAGCTATTAGGGGACTACCGTGCCCCATTCTTTCCTGAATACTGTGTAAGTGGGCACTTTAGACTTCTTGGTTATTTCATGAGGGATTTTTAAACAGGGAAGTCTATGAACCATCTTCCAATAATTTCATTGATATTTAGTTTTCTGTTCCATTAATCACCAATCATAAGGGAATATAGTCATGCACCACAAAACAACTTTTAGGTCAATGAAGGACTGCGTAAAGGATGGCGGTGCTGTAATATTAGTACCATACAGCGTTGGTGTGTATAGGCTATATCATCTAGATTTGTGTAAGTACACCCTATGATGTTCACACAACAACAAAATCGCCTAACACCGCATTTCTCAGAAAGTGTTGCCATTGTTAAGTGACTCATGACTGTATTTGTGACTTTGCTCATCTTAAATTCTGCCTCCCATTGAATTCTGGACTCACTAGATTATATATGTACTGCTTTCATTTTCTACCATTTTCATGAGAGAAAAGCAAAAAACGTAGTCCTTTAGTCAATCCTCAAAAATGTTAGGCAACTAATGTTTGTTGACTGACTAGTCACCTTACTTTATTGAGTGAATAATCATTTTACCCACATGATGTCACCAGAAAGGGAGTAAGCTGTGAAATGCCACCTTGACAGTTCATTTTCCTTCTCTGTACAAAGCCTGAGGATCCTTCTAGGCAGACAGTATTGAAGAATGTCATGTTTCCAAAGGATAAAATTTTATCTTCCGTGAAACAGACCATTTGCAAAATTAATAGGTAAATTAGCAAAGTGTAACAGCCCATTAGACCCACTGTCATAGTTTAGAATCTGGGTTGGGGAAAGGAAGCAAAAGCTAAATGTGTAAACAGAAGCTCCCTGAAATGACAGGAACTATCTGTCTGTGGTGGAGAGTTGTGGCCACTCAAACGAAGCCCACAAACTGCTATTAACATGTGGTCCCCTCTGTGTCTCAATACACACTCAGCGGGGGGCAAACTCTGGAGCTGGAAGACTGGAGCTAGCAATCTCAGTTACTAAGTGTGTGCTAAAAGCATTGTATGACAGCAAAAGTGCCAGAGCCTTTTTCTACTAACCATTTCTTCTTTTCAAAAAGTATCTATTGACTACTTGTGATGTTGAAATTTTAATAGCCCTTGCTCTATACCAAGACCTGGATATGGTTATCATTTTCCACTTGGATAACTCTCTCATGTCGACTGGAAACTATTGCCTTCCTAGCCAAAACACTGTTGCCCGCACTGGCTGAAAGCATAGACTTTGTGATCAAATAGACTGATTACTATGTAAAGTGAAGATACGATCACTTTGTGGGGTGGTTTTAGTTGTAGTGATTAAATGCAAGAATTTATGCCAATAATAATCACAGATAACTCTTACTGAACCCTTAGTATATTAAGAGATTTGCATGCATTATGTCATTTAATTATCACAACAAACCTGTAAGGTGGGAACTAATATTATGCACATCTTACTTTTGGAGAAACTGAGGTTTGAGAGGTCAAACAACTTGTCCAAGGTCACTCAGCAACTAAGTGATGGAGTTGCACTTCAAATCTATGATGTCCAGCCCCAGAGCCTTGATGAGCCTTGACCATTAACCACCAGACATTACTGCATTTGTAAACAGGAGCACTCAACCAATGCCAGTTCCTTCCTTTGCCCTATCACCACTTCCACCCTTCATATCTGCCATAGGGATTAAAACTCAATTTGAGTACTTTTGTAGCTAACCTCTGAGGTACACAATCTTCAAATTGGTTAATAAAGCCTCTTGATCTTCAAAATGTAAATTACTTGAGACTCGAGGTGCACCTGGATGAAAATCCCATTGGATGCTTCTTTTAATTCCTACTGCCAAAGTGCAAGGAGTTCATTTCCTTTTTCCTTCTCATATAAATTAAAGAAGACACATTATTTCCATTTTCCTGTCTCAGATCTCATTTTATTCACTATTTTGGAGGCTGTGCAGAATAAATACTGTAAAATGGCTCATTTCTGCTTACACTTTATTTCTTAGTATCCACATAGATCATCTCAATCACCTATAGAAATATTTGTGTCAAAGGCTAAGGCAGCTGATAAAATTTTTTCCTTGTAGGTTATGAGTCTGAGTACCCCAGCATCTCTGCATTGAAAGAAAAATAGTTACATTTGGTGTTTGTGATGACTTGAGGTAGTGAAAATATTTTTGCTGTCAACAAAAGCAGTTTTATGGTGTTCAGTTCTGAATCACTAAAATCTGGATTTTCAGTAGAGCAAATTGCACTGCTTACAACTGAGGGTTTTTAAAACGAGTGCAATTTATTATCTAGGCAGCCCTCACTGGCAAGTTTGTCTATATGGTTAATGCGTATAAAGAGTCTAGAGACACTCAACACCTGAAATAAGTGTGTGTTTCTATGTTATTGAGTGTTGCTGTGAGAAAGAGGGAAGGGCACATAGGCAAAAATGCTGGGATCCTAAACAGTGTAAGATCTCGAAGCCTCATGTTACAATTCCTTTGAGTTCTTATTGTGGCTATTGTTGCCTTGGACTGTTTTTCACTTCTTACTCTACAATTAACTCTTCATAGATCTATGTCTTCTCCACAGTTACATTACGGAGACCTACAGTTGTTTTTGAAGCAGCATGATATAATGGGATGTCGGATCTGGGATTTAAACCTTGGTCCATCCAGCTGAAAGTTTATTGTCATACTACCCTGCATAGAACTTGATGAACACTCTCCTGCTTTTGAACAAAGACAGCAGTGTCTGGGACAGGTGGTGGTGGAGGGTGGATTCAATTCATTATTTTGTTTTTTAATGGCTTGATTTGTGCACAGCACTCCACTGATTGCTGGCAGTCTGGAAGAGGTACACAGATACTAGGTACTTAGTACCTAATGTCTTTGCTTAAGAAACTTAATACATATTTTGGTGGAGTCGGATGGGAAGGAGGCATGAGCCCAAGAAAGATCTGAAGGACAGCTTGATACTTATGTAAATACTGGCAGGCTAGAAGCAAAGCAGTCCTGTGGAAGTTTATAGAACTGTGAACTTAAGGAGTAGAACACTTTGTGGAGGACTGTGATTCAGTGGATGTATTAAATGTTCTCCAAAGATGGCCCACTTATAGACAGAGAGGACCTCAGAGTATACGGGGAGAGAAAGAAGGAGTGTCCCAGCTTTCCCAGTGCTCCAGACAAGCTCAGCCTTTCCAACATGCCAGTATGCTGGTCGTGGAGGTAAAGTCAACAATCTCGTCTGACATACTACTCATGGGAGTGAAGTCATCTTGGATGTTCCAGCTTCAGTTGTTGTCTTATCACAAATATGAGAAACTCCAGGTGAGACTAGAAGAATCATTCAGCTGAGACCTAGTCAACATACAGAATTTTGAGAAATAATAAAATAATTCTTCAAAGTCACACAAAATTTGAGGGTGGCTGGTTATGCAGCAGTGGATAAGTGAAACAGTGGAACTTTGAAGCTTGGATAAAATTTGGATAAATAGAAATTATGAGCACTCAAAGTTATGAGAAATAATTTGATATTTATTGAGTTTTTATTAATTATTGAATCACTTAAGATTCTAAATACATTCTCTAAATCAGCACTGTCAAATAGAAGTTATTGCAATGGCAAAATGTTTTATAGCAACACTGTCCGATATGGTGGCCACTTGCCACATATGGGTATGGAACACTTGAAATGTAGTCATTGTGAATGAAGGATTGAATTTTGAATTCTATTTAATTTTAATTAGTTTAAATTTAAACAAATGAATAACCACATGTGGCTAATACATTGGAGAATATAACTCTGAAATTTTGGAAGTGGATAAATTTGAGTGGTGGATAAAATAATTCCTGGCTTTGGCAATCCAGAAATTGAGTTGATGGATGAGCTGACTTGGTGGCTATGTTCCCTCTAGGTTTGCCGTGTGACTAATTGAATGACTAGGGATGAGTGGGAGGGGGAGGAGAGGTATAGTTACCAAGAAAAGACTCTATATTGGAGTATCTCAAATTGTGGTACGTAACATTGGGGTGCTTGTTAACGGTACCCCACCCCAGTTCTTCTATGCTTGAGCACTGCATCCTAAGAAGGACCCTGGCTGATATGAGTACTGATGCAGTTCCTGAACACAGATCTCCTTTTAATGATCGTTTCATTTACCTGTATATCTGTGGGGGGTGTTAACAGGCTGTTCTAAACAGTTATTAAGCATTTCATTAGATGTGTTTAATACTCTTCTGGACCCTTTAAATAACGTCTTTTTTTTTTTTTTTTTTTTTTGATATGTGAAGTGCACTGCTCTGGAAGTTTCATTATGGTTCATGGGTTTCCTTTTCAACTAGAATTACATTTTTCTTAAGTTCCTCCCTCAAGTGCTTAGAGAATATTGATGTGAAAGGTGGTTGGTAATCACAGGAAGCAATTTCTATATTCAGAAAGGATGGTACTTCCTGTGCATGGAAACTACAGAGAAACTTGTAAGTGGCAGACGGGAAGATCAGATTGAATTACAAAAAGTCTATCGTGAAAAATAGCTGTTTTCCTTTAGAGCATATATTCTCTTCTGCAAGTCTACTCCTGATTTTAATGAATATAGAGCATCATTCATAGCTAGTAGTAATCTTGTATATACAATTAGAGTATTAAAATGTTAGGAAATGCTGTGTCTGCTTAGTAAGTTAATTTTGCCCTGCGTGCTTATACTGAGTTAGACGTTTACTTACCAAAATGTTTATTCAAAAATTGAGGACTTTTTTCAAATACATTTTACCAGCACTAATTCTGAACTAATGGGGCCCTAATATATGAAACTGCTATATTCAGGAAAGGTCTTCTGGATTCCCAACACCATATGCTCTCTAGATCTCAGGGGTTTTTGTGTGTGTATATTGGAGGAAACATTACTATCTATAAGATAATCATTGCTGGGATCTATCTACTAATATCTATCCCAAATCCCATATTATCACTAAGTTCTGTATTGGTTGCCAACAAAAAAATGATCTAATTGATATTCCTTTTGTTGAAATGCAATCATGATCTAGCCTTTTGGCAATGATATTTTTGGAACTGATGGTTTATTTTTTATCGTTATTATTTTCTTGAGGTCATATTGGCTTATAACATTGTGTAAATTTCAGATCTGCCTCATTATATTTCAGCCTTTTTATCGACTGCATTTTGTTCACCGCCAACAGTCTAATTTTTATCTGTTGCCACAAATATGTTCCCCTTTACCCCTTTTGCCCACCCCCTACCGCATTCTTCTCTGGTAACCACTGATCTGTTCTTCTTATCCATGTATTTGTTTGTTTATTTTCCACACATGAGTGAAATCATACAGTATTTGTCTTTCTCTCTCTGAATTATTTCACTTAGTATAATTCCCTCAAGGTCCATCCATGTTATCACAAATGGCGCGATTTTGTCTTTTTTATGGCTGAGTAGTATTCTAGTGTGTGTGTGTGTGTGTGTGTGTGTGTGTGTGTGTGTGTGTGTGTACATAGATATATCACATCTTCCTTATCTGTTCTTCCGTTGATGGGCACTTAGGTTGTTCCCATGTCTTGGCTATTGTGAATAATGCTGCAGTGAACACAGGGGTACATACATCTTTTTGAATTGTTGATTTCATGTTCTTTGCATAAGTAGCCAGTAGTGGAATAGCTGGATCATGTGATATTTCTATTTTTAAGTTTTTGAGCAATATCCGTACTGTTTTTCATTGTGGTTGCACCAGTTTGCATTCATACTAGAAACGACATTATTGAAAGAAATTGAAGACATCAAGAAATGGAAAGATATTCAATGCTCATGGATCAGAAGAATAATCATGGTTAAAATGTCCATATTACCTTTTTTTTTTTTAAGCTAGAGAAATCCTGAAGGCATTTGGCAGAGGAGTGTCTGGAACTATTTAAGCAGTCAGGTGACATGGTCTGGTTTGTGTTTTAGAATTCTCAGCAGAATGAATTTGAGAGGAGGGACGGAGTCAGGAGGGGTTAGGAGTCTGGCTCTGGCGTCTAAGTCAGAGATGTTGAGGCACTGTCAGTAGCTGAGATAGAAAATGGGACAAATTTCAAGAAAAAAAATCAGTAAGACTTGATGACTGTTTAAGAAATAGGAGAGTGCAGGGAAGTGAGTCAGACAGAATGGTCTGGAGCTGTAGGATAACTTCTAGAATTTAGGCTTCATGAAAGAATTAAATAATAAGGCAACTAATTCAGTGGAGAGGAAGATTCCCTGGTGTGATTGGAAATGTGCTGAGTTCATTTCGGGACCTGCACTTAGCTGGCAATTGTTACATCTCGAAGGCAAATTAAAAAGCAAAGCTGTGAAATATAGAATCAGATGGACCTGTAAGCAATAATATATTGCCAAAATGATGAGAAGTCATTACCCTTAAATAATGGTCCACATCTGAGAGTTAATTATTACGGGGTGAGAATATGGGTGCCTCATGTGGGCAAGGTCAATTATCTTATATCCGTTTAAAATGTATTATGAATAATTCACAGGTAAAAGTTAGCTGTAAAGCATGTTAAAAAAATAAAAGGTGGGGAAAACATTGAATTCAGTGGTAATGTGTTTTGATAATAGCAGGCAGATAATTATATGTGGATAATGTTCACACTTAGAATATAAAGAGTTACTCATTAGATTGGTTTTCATAAGTGAATACATCAACCCTTGCCACTATTCTGCTCCTGGGAGCTGCAATATTATTGTTCTTAGTACCATCACTAGTTCCACTTTGCATTCCACCACACCCAGCTCAGTAACCGTTTATCAAGCATTTACTCTTTGTCCAGCTTGATGCTGACTAGCAGGGGTTTTAGTGGGAAGTAAGACAGGAGCACGGCTCCTCAGGAGCTCGCAGTCTCACGGAGGAGACACACTGGTAAACAAATTATTTTAAACAAAATAAACATTGTTGGGATGGAGGTATTGCTAGAGGCCAGGCCCTGGGAATAGATACTTGAGTGAGATTACATCCAAGAAAGTCTTGGAGGATGAGCGGGAATGAGCCCAGCTAAGATGAGCACAGAGGATGCACGTGGCAGGGAAGTAAAGGTGAGTCATCAGCAGAGGCTCTGCAATCTGAAACAGCACTGTGTGTATATGTATGTGCACGCATGTGTAGCTGTGTGTATATGTATGTGTTTGTGTTTATGTATGTTTGTGTGTGCATATGTTTGCCTCTATGTGTGCGGTGTTTACGTGACAGAAGGGCAGACAGTGAGATCAGAGGCAGCTGATTATCTCTAGAATATAGTTTAAAAGTCATCTCAATCTCAATTTAGGGTAACTACAGTGTTTTTATTCTTAGTTCAATTGATTTTGCTCTGAGCACTAAACTAGAGACTCCTATAAGAAGTAAAATTAACATTATTATTTCTTTTTTCCATTTTGCCTACTTGTGCCCAATAGAGGACAATGAATCTTCACATTTTTGGAAGAAAGGAAGGGGAAAGTGAAGGAGGAAAATGTAAGAGGCTAAAAGGGGAAGTTCTTCTCTTCTCCCCTCTCCCTTTCTCTTTTTTTAATACTTTTTCTTCTTCACTCATTGGAAATCTTTTCTATAATGCATGAATATATGTATATTACTTATATAACATGAGAAGAAATAAGAGATGCTTTAAAAACATCTTTAAAACCTTATATTCAGCACTAAGATGAAAGTAAAATAAAAGACAGCCTATATAGGTTAAGAATGTGTTAAATGTCAGTACAAGGTCCTTTATTGAAGTTATAAATGATTTAATTCTTGAAGGTCAAGTTGATTCTTTGGATTCATTCAGAGTGAAGTTTTATTCAGGCAGTCTTGCTACAAGACAGTGTTTGTTGTCAGTATTTGTTATTTCTTTGCACATTCTTCCTCATGCATTTTTCTCTCTCTGAATTGAAGTCGGCTGAAGTACTTTCCTCTCACTGAGCAGCAGGAATAAACAAAAAATATCTCGAAATATGTTTTTCCCCCCATCATCCTCGGTTTTTGCCTGCAGTACTGTGGTAGCCTTCTAATAGATACCCCTTTATGTTGTTTCTTGTTTCAACAATTCCTGTTCCACACTATTGCTTAAAATTCTCATCATTCTGAAATCCTGCATCAAATCACTTTTGCCTACAGGATGAATGCAGGGCATCGGTACATGTACAAGGCCTCTGTGACTCTGTTCCCAGCTGGTTCTCAACTTTCCTCTGCAGTTTCCCTGAGCAGCCAAGCTCTGTTAGCCTCTTCACATTTCCACACTGTTCCTCTGCATAGAACATCTGGTTCATCATGTCAACCCTTCCTTATTCATTAAGATTTTGTTCTAATATTGTCTCTTCCTCAAAGCCTTCCTTCATGTATCCAGGCAGAATCCCCCTCAGTGTGCTCACATGGTTCTTTGATTATTCAAATGTCCAGTATAGAGTGTATTACGTTGCTGAAGTTATTTTCTTTCAGCCCCTTCTTTCTCATATCGTGTGGACTCACAGAGGGAGACGTGTCTGTCTGTGTTTGTGTCGCTGGCATTCTAGCACAGACACTGGCACTTACTAGAAACTTAACCAATGCTTGAGGGATGAGCTATTCTTTCCATACACTCAGTGGTTCCATTTTCCTTCAATTAGACCATGAACTTCTGTGACATGGTGCCTCTGCATACACCATTATCTTATGATAAATTATATGATATATGTGATAAATGCTGTGGTAGGTTGTTTGTAAAGGTGGCCACAGACAATTCCTTCCATTCCTGGGTGTGCCTGCTGCTCTTCCCATAAGGAGACAGACGCTAATTTCCCTTCCCCACAAATCTAGGCTTCCTTGTCGTTATGATTTCGTTTGTCCACGTAATTCTGTGCCAGTTCTCTGTCTAGGCATCAAGAGGCCAAATAGCTTTTAATTTTGTGCTCTTGGGATGTATCCAATTGCCATGCAAAGAAGTGTGAGTTGGACTGTTGAATGGTAGGAGTCCACGTGAAGAAATTGGATCAGGAAATCCCCAGCTGTTCCAACTACCCCAGTAGAGGTGCCAGATATGTGTGAAGCTTTTTGGCATATTCCAGCTCAAGCCAAGCTCTCTGATTAATGAGACCACAGTCAATATCAAATGTAGAGAACAGCCCAGAAAATTGTAAGGAATAATGTATTATTATTTTCAGCAAAGGGTCAACAAACTATAACCCATGTGGCTCAATGCTCATTTTTTTTAATAAATAAAGGTTTTTTGGAACACAGACATGTTTATTTGTTATATATTGACTCTTTCTGCTTTTGCACTACCAGGGCAGAGTTAAGTAGTTGTGACTGAGACCATATGGCTTTCAAAGTCTAAAACATATGCTATCTGATCCTTTACAGGAAAATGTGTGGATCGCTGTCTTAATACACTAAGTTTGGCATAGTTTACTAAGCAGTAATAAGTTTCTGAAACAAATGCTCTCAGATAGCTGATCTGTGGAGGGGGAAGGAGTAAAGAAAGATGTCACAGGTGATATGAGTTAGAGGTAAGGTCTTAATATCCAACTGTTGATGAAAGTTCAGTACATGGAGGTTGGTACAAAGATCAATACCTTTTTTCTTCCAGATCTTTTTTCTTTTCTCTTTTGTTACTAAGGTAAAAGAAAATATTAACACAGCACACGAAAAATTAAGTAAAAAAAATTCCCAAATTATGTGCAGGTGATGGGATTAGAGCTGATTAAGACATTATCTTCTAAGGTATTATCTTCTGTCATTACCAAATGGAATCCAAGAACGAACTGCCCAGAAACAAGGGGAGTAAGCTCTAATGGTCTCTGGGGAACATTCTGGCTGATGCATGGGTTTCTTCTGAGTTTATTCTTTTACTCGCTCTTGGCTTTGCCTGGTGATTCCCCAAAGGGGAGATCCATCTGTCTTCTGAAATCAGAGATTTTTTTTTCCTGTGACATATAAATCTTTTCTTATGAATTCTGAAATTTTTTATGGACAAAGTTTATGGAAATAAAGCAGCATGCTGCAGTGGTAAGGATATTTGCAGACAAATAAAAAACACAAGAAAACCTAAACCAAGGAACTTAACTATTGTGTTTCATCACAACTGTCTCTAACCAGCTAAACCTGGTAAGGGACAAAGAACTTGAAATGACCGTTACTGGACCTAGCTGAAAATACTTGCCTGACCCATGAACAAATGAGATTTCTTATAACCAGCTGTGTACAGACCCATAGACCCATTCCATTCTATCTGAGTGCTGGTTTTCATTGCTGAGTTGGCACAACTTCACAACCTCCCCTTTCTAGCCTTGAAAAAACCTGACTTTCCCTTCTCATTGAACACTTCGGTGAATTCTTCACAAATGAGTGTTCCCTGGCCTAGAAAGTAAATAGACTCAGCATCGTAAATTTATTCCTAATGCTTTGTTTTGTTTTATTTTTAAATTCCAGTAGTTTTTGCTGTATTCTTTGATGAGGCACTAAATGAATAAGTAATTTTCCTACAGATATTAGCTTGTAAGTGGCAGCGCTAGAGTTTGAACCCAAGCAGTCTGGCTCTAGAATACACACTCCCGGCACTTCACTATGCTGACCTGCATGTAGTCAAATATTGAACACCAGGTTATTTGCTATAATAAAACACCAAGCACTAACACACAGTTTGGAATATCTCATAGTTGTATGGTTTGGCAGGAACACTAGTAAAGACCTTAATATATGAAAACATATGCATCATTCACTATAATGCATGTAAAAAACATATAACACAATTTAATCACAATCTTTTGGAGTCCCTAGTGCTACAATGGTAAATGCTTTACAACAAACTCTGCAAAAAAAAGTGTGTATGTGTATGTGTTTCAGTTTATAATTAACTTACTTATATAAAGGATGCATAGCACACAATTTATAAATAATAGTAAAAATATTTATTAAATTTCATGTAGCCATCTTATTCTCACAGAATGTCTCTGTTGATTTTGTCTAGTTCTGGTATTCACGGTCAACCTTTGGTTACAATTGATGAAAGAGTGTAGCTCCTACATGAATATCAGTTGACATTTTCATTTGTGTTAATAAGTAAGGTGAAAGTGAAACAATGAAGATAGATATTGACATTTCACTTGTTTGTCAATTATGTGAGCAACTTATTTGGTAAATTAGATACTAGTTTTCAAATACTAGTAGAATATTTTCTCAATTTTTTATGTATAATTTAAATGTAATAGATGCAACAAGACACAATTTTAGGATTAATCTGTACTATTGTATTTTGTTCAACACTTTCTAAAGGCTAGACAATCAATGAAACAATAAATCAAGCCCTGATTTGTAGTGGTTATCAATTTCCTTAGTGTGAATACATACATAGTGGCTGATTTCATGCTACCAACATGATAATACTGAAAGTGGAACTAGAAAAAGATGCACAGAAACACAGCTTTCTGTAGTGTTCCCATCACACAGTTACAATAGACAAAAATAATGTCAAGAGCATAAATAGTTGTGAAATCCAGTAAAATAATTGAAAAAAATGGATAGTTTTGAGCATTCCCTTTGTTTTTAATATGACTTGTTATTTGTAAGTTGATATAACTTAATTTTTAAACCAAATCACAAAATTTCTGAATATTAAGCAATCCATTCTTTTGAGCCAGTGTAAGTCAACTGTGGAACCCTCCTGGGTGAAGAAGTTGGATACAGGAAAAATGCAACCTCAATTTTTAGTTAGACTTTAAAATATAAACCACAACTATAAGACATTTTCAAATCATCTAAAAGAGACCAAGCATTTCCCAAACTCAGTGGATGAAAAGGGTATATTAGTATATCTAAAGAAAGAGTCTGTTAATCAAAAGGGAGCTGGTCAGCCTAAGATCCAGAAATCCACATTAGTTCCAGATAGAGGGAGTCTTCCCCAACACACTGCTAATGCTGGTGTCCCCATTGCCAAGGCTGTCCTTATAGAGTAGAAGGATAGAAGCCCACACACTCAGCTGTCTTCTGAGTGAGCACTGCAGGGTAGTAGAGAATACTGCTGCAGGGGAGTGGAGAGTGCTGGGTACTATCTGTACTAGGTTATTTGTGTAGATTTTGCTTTTAATTGTTAAAGCAAATTTCCTAGGTAAAAGCATTGCTCCCATTTTTATAATGATGAAACTGAAGTTGAAGAAAGATAAAGTAATTTGATCAAACTCACTTACCTGTTAAGAGGTAGGGCCAGAATGTGAATCTGGAGAGGAACTCCAAAGTCTTTATATTTTCAGCCCGACAATTTAGATGGAGCAAAAATACTTAGTCACCCTGCATGGTAAATGCATGTTTTGGTTCACTAGGGTCTGTTCAGATTGTCCAGAGAAGGATGGCCAGCATGATTCCTATTAAAAGTAAGGAAGTGTTATTAGTCAAAAGTTGGGTATATTTGGGAGAATTTGCTTTTGAGGTTCTGGTTGAGGAAGAAAGGTTTTCAAAGGTTTCTTGTGCCTTTGCCCGATAACAAGGATTCCTTTGGAGATAATTCAGAGGGGCAGGAGATTATGAATTGACATCCCTGATCTCACATCTTCCTCTTGCTCTTTTATCCTAGAACTTCAATTCAAATTACGTAAAAAGGCTTGGAATCTTTTCCATCCTTTGGAATCTTTTCTATAATAGAGAAATAAATTCTTTAACCTCCCATCTCATTTTAAATTCACTTATTTTATCTTTTTTTCCTCCTGCCTCTCAGTGAAAAATGGTCTCTGAATGAGCAGTAAAAAGCTGATTCCTCCCTGGCAACCATAGTCAGCTCTGCCTCACCTCTCTGGAGGTACTCTGTCCTGGTCTAAATGACTGAGTTGTATGTTCTTGAAGGACATCAAGAAAGTGCAGTTCAGTTAAAAATCCCCTAAAATATTTCCTTCATCCATAAATCAATGAATTGATGAAGACAACCATATCTCAGGCCAACTTGCAGTCGGTCCATTTGACTTTTGAAGTGTCCTAAATTAGAGGGTCAAGGAGTGACATTCTTCAGTTCTCAAGTCTACCCCCATCCTCGACAGCATCACATCATTAAACACACACACAAATATGTAATCGCAAGCACAGTTCTCTTTTAATTTCTAGATTAAGGTTTGGTTCAACAAAATGGTTCTTGATATAGATAGTTCACCATTTATGGGTTATCTTTTCTTTCTCTACTGAAATTCATGGGCTTTTAGAACTTGTGAGAAAGTAGATTTTGTTCCTTTCAACCATCTCATTGCATAAGGAAATAACATCTGTGAAAGGTTAGTTAACTTAATCTAAGCAATAGTCATGCATCTACTCAGTGGTGAGTCTGTTTCTACAACTCAAATGCCCTGATATTTTTGTGTGTGTGTGAGAAAAGACTCACCTTGAGCTAACATCCATTGCCAATCCTCATTTTTTGTTTTTTTTGCTTGAGGAAATTAGCCCTTAGCTAACATCTCCACCCATCTTCCTCAACTTTGTATGTGGGATGCCTCCAATTAGAGCTGATGAGTGGAGTAGTTCCACACGAGTGATCCAAACCCATGAGCCTAGGCCATAGAAGCAGAGTGTGCAGACTTTTTAACCACTTGGCCACAGGACCGCCCCCTGATGTTTTTTAAAGGCAATTTTTTATAAACAGCTTTAGATTCACAGCAAAATTCAGAGGAAGTTACAAAAATTTCCCACATACGTCCTGTCCCTACATATGCATCGCCTCCCTTAGTATCAACATCCCTCACGGGAGTGGTACATTTGTTACAATTGATGAACCTACATTGACACTTGACAGTCACCCAAAGACTCAACTTTAAATTAGGGCTCACTCTTGCTGTTGTACATTCTGTGAATTTGGACAAATGTATGCCATTTATCCGCCATTACTGTATTGTGTAGAATAGTTTCACAGTGCTGAAAATGCTCTGTGCTCTGCTGTTTCATCCCTCCTCTCCCCTAACCTCTGGGAACCACTGGTCTTTTTATTGTCTCCATAGTTTTGCCTTTTCCAGAATGTCATATTGTTGGAATCATACAGTATGCAGCCTTTTCAGATTGGCTTCTTTCACTTAGCAATATGCATTTAGGTTTCCTCCTTGTCTTTTCATAGCTTCACAGCACATTCTTTTTAGCACTGAATAATATGCCATTTTATGGACCTATCACAGTTGGTTTATCCATTCACCTACTGAAGGACATCTTGATTACTTCCAAGTTTTGGCAATTATGAATACCGGATTTTTTTTAATCGTCTTTATTTTTTATAATAGTGTTAGATTTTCAGAATATTGAGAAAATTAAAACAGAGTTTTCGGATACCCAGTACCCAGATTCCTCTTTTATTAACATCTTACATTAGTATGATACATTCGTTATAATTAATGAACCCATATTGACACGTTATCATTAGTCCGTTAGTTTATTCAGATTCTTTAGTTTTTACCTCATGTCTTTTTCTGTTCCAGGATCCCATCCAGGACCAACATTACATTCATCTGTCAGGTCCCTTTAGGCTCCTCTTGGCTGTGACAGTTTCTCAGACTTTCTTTGGTTTTTATGACCTTGGCAGTTTTGAGGAGAAGTAGTCAGGTGTTTTGTAGCATGATGCCCTGATTTTGAATCCAATGTTATCTGTCCATTTATTCAATACTGACCTTTTTTTTCTGGCAACTTCAAGAAGGCTTATCTTATCTTAAGTGAGCAATGCTAATGAGCAATTTGATGGCTAGAACTAAAGAGCCCTCCCTGAATTTAGAAAAAAAAAAAATAGAAGAGAAAACCCCCTATCCTTCCAGAATCCTTCCAAGGCCTGCTTATCCTCCAGCAGGTTCCTTCATCAGCGAGTGCCTCTGGAGTACAGGTGCTTCCTCAGCAGGGGCGGCACATTACCCTCTGTCATTGCTTTGAAACTTGTTTTTTTACTCTCAATTGCTTTGTTAATTTTTTTTGTACTCTCCCTACTATATACAAGATACTGTTCCATGCACTTGTGTTAATTAGTCATTACAATAACCTATCAGAAAAGTTCGATTATTCAACACCCTCCTTTTGCATAAGAAAGCCAAGGGACACATTAGGATGCAGCATGCACCAAGACCCAGAGGGAAGACAGAGGATGGACTCCTGGAAAAGTAGAAAGCATTTCAGCATGTTGGAAGCCTAAAGAGGAGGGAGTGGTGAATGATGGGGTTCCAGGATGAGCCTAGGCCACATCCTACGGACCCTTTTTGGCCATGCTAAGGCCATAGATCTTTTCCTGAGGAAATCGGTAATGATGAAAGGGTTATCAAAAGGAGGGTGACATGCTCAGATTTATTTGCTAAGGTATCACTTTTCCTGCAATGTGCAGATTGGGTTTGAGGTGGGCATGAATAGAGCAGGGAGGCTGTTAGGTAATACAGGCAAGAGAGATGGTGGTCTTCATAAAGCCAGGGGAAATGGGAACATTTCCTTTCCTTGGAAATTTTACTTTGGGCGGGCTTCAGTCACCCTCATTCTCTACAGGCACTCTTGGAATGGCAACTGGAAATTCATAGATTAAATATTTCTAAGAATATTATATACGTATATATATGCATATATATATGTATGTGTGTGTATATTCACCCATCATAGCATATTTTCTTGGTAGCAAATATGAATAATTTTTCATAAATTTTGACAAACATAAATAGAACATATCTGTATTTTCTTCATGTCAGAATGACTCTGAATCTGAGCAGATCTGACAAGATGCAATCTTGGTGATTATTGCTAATTCTTCCTGGGCACCAGGAATTAGGAAAGCTCACACAGTACTCCACAATGGAGGAAGGGCTTCTAAACTTCTGTTTATCGTGGTCCACTAATATTCCCATTGTGTAGGTGTGCGGTTCCACTGCTAAATCCCGGATGATGTGGGCCAAAATCTTTTTCTCTGCTAGAAGGGCTGAGGCCCAGGATCCAGCCATCCAAGATCCACTAGGAGCCTTTCTCTCTGAGGACTTCCTGACCACCAGACCATCATTTAGCCTGCATGAGAGACCCATTCTGTCCTCCTCCTATGGACCAACATCTCCTCTCTTTCTCTCACTGTTTTTACCTCTGTCCCACCCAAGGAGCTGCAGCCATTGTGTCCAAGGGAACCTTCTCTGATGGTGGAAATGTTTGATTCTGTACTACCCAATATTGTAGCCACTGGCCACATGTGACTGTTGATCAATTGAAATGTGGCCAGTGCTGATGAGGGACTGAATATTTAATTTTAATTAATTTAAATTGAAGTTTAAATAGCCTCACATGACTATTAGCTACAATTTTGGAGTGTGAAAGACAGAGAAAAGCCAGGAAGAAGCTTGTTTTAAGCCACTCGTGCTTTCTGCTTTGCCGTGCAAATCACCCCTAAGACTGGGAGTACAGAGGCATTGTCACCTCTTAGAAAAGGGAGGGAAAGATAACAAATTATTATCTCAATTAATCATTCTGACACAGGATTCTCTTGCATTCTGGTATGGTTTGGGTGCAGTGCCTACCTACATGTTGGGTGGAGGAGCTCAGATTAATAGCTGAAGCAACATCGGTAGGATATTTCCAGGCAGTGTGCTTCCTTCCTTTCCCACCCCAAGGCCCGCCTACTGGAAGCCTGGCTGGAGTGACGCGGAGGTTCAGGAGCTTCAAAGGTGGGCCGGGTGAGCCTTAGCATCACTTCACTCCACAGAGTCAGGTGAGCAGGCTGTGCTGTGATAAAGCTTCTTCAGACTCCCACAGGCTGTGCCAGCCACAAGCCTCCCTTCTCACAATCCCTTTCTTGTGGTATCTCTCACTGCTTCTCACAACACCTGTGTACAAAGCACATCCGCCATCCTCAGCAGGCCTACAAGATTAGTTGGTTGAGATAGCAAAGGCAAAGAGGCCATCTTTACAGCCATGTGATAAAATCACTTACTGGCTCTTCAAACACTCTTCTCAATTTTAGCTTCCTGCGATTGACTTTTTCTTTTCATTATTGCAATGTAACTCCATACCATAAAATTTACAATTTTAAAGCATACGTTCTTGGTATATTCACAAGGTTGCATAACCATCACCACCAGATAATCCGAGAACAACTCAAATGAAACCCCATAGCTGCTGACAGTCTTGCTCCATTCCCCTTTCCTCTCAGTCCCTCACAATTAATCTACTTTCTTTCTCTATGGATTTGCTTACTTTGGACTTTGCTTATAAACAAAAATATGTGATATACTGCATTTTTTCTGGCTTTTTTCACTTATCATAACATTTTTATGATTCATCCATGTTGTAGCATGTATCAGTATTTCATCCTTTTTATGGCTGAATAATATTCCAGTGTAGGTACATACCACATTTTATATATCCATTAATCAGTCAATGAGCATTTAGATTATATCCACTTTTTTGGCTCTTATGAATAATACTGCTATGAACATCATGTATAAACTTTTACGTGAACATGTTTTCAGTTCTTTTGTGTGTATACCTAAGTAGAGAAATGCCTAGAAGATATGGTAATTCTACTTAACTTTTTTAGGAATCACCGAATTGTCTTCCACAGATGTTGCATCATTTTACATTTTTATCAGCAGAATTTTAAGGGTCCAATTTCTCCACATTTTTGCCAATACTCGTTAGTATTTATCTTTTTTATTATAGACATTCTAGTGGGCACAAACTGGCACCTCATGGTGGTTTTGATTTGCATTTTCCTAAGGACTAATGATGTTGAACATCTTTTCATGGCAAAGGATTTGCCATTTTTTAGTTGGGCTATTTTTCTTTGTATTGTTGATTTGTAAGAATGCTTTATATATTCTGGATACTAGATCATTGACAGTTATATGATTTGAAAATATTTTCTCCCATTCTGTGGGTTTTCGTTTTACATTTTTGTGTAATTAATCAAAAGGAGCTTCTGATCCTATTTTTTTCACATTTTATTGTACAATTTTCAAATATAAATAAAAAATTAAAAAATTGTGTGGTGAACTCTCATATACTTATTACCTCAGTTCTTTAATTAATATTTTGCTCCCTTTGCTTCATCACATATCTATGATCTGCTGACGTTATTTTTATTTTTCTTCAGCCTTTTTGGACGTTCCTGGTGCATCCCTTTTCCTGCTTCCTAAAGGAGCACTCACCAAGGCATTAACCTGTTCAAGACTAGGGGAAAAAGAACAACGACAATAACAAAACCGAATCGTTCTGCTCAAAATGAGGATCTTTACCTTGAGATCTGAATTTAAGGTCCAATGAGTTGTTGTAAAAATTATATTTAGCATGAGCACTTCTGTCTTTCAAATCATTTGGAATTCAGAACTGTGATGCCCTTTTGTGGACCTTTTAGCATTTCTTTCCCTTTTGCTAGTGAGGGACTTCTCAGGTAAAGAGGACCCCTAACGCACCCTCAACTTTGTGTGTGCTCAAACAGCTAGGGATGTGGCCTTTTCTTAAAGGTCTTTGTGAGTGGGAAGTTATCTCCTCTAGTGCCTTGCTTTATGTCCCTGAATTTAATAGTGCCAATTCCAGGGCTGTTGAGTTTACCTGCTTTATTTTCTCTAAAGAGAAAGTTCAGCAGAATTTCAGAAGGGGCTGGAGAATTGCATGTCAAGCAATGTCTGCCCTGTATCAATTTTGCACAGCACGGGGGAAAGAGAATTGAAACGAACTTTCCCATTATGTAAAAACAGCTATTAAAAAGATGCCACTGAATTTAAGATGATTGGCAAAGGAATGAGATACAGCATTCAGGAGGGCTGGGGGCACAGTTAAAGTAGTTATTTGCCCTTTTTTCCCATTCTCTCTTCCTAATTTTGTCATTTACTTCAGAGGCTATCAAAAAGCACTATTTTAAGACCAATCTGAATTTTTGAACATTACCATCTGATGTACTTATTTCGACATATGAACATGAACAGATGTTTACATTACAATGTTCAATGTGCCAGCTGTTCTTATGTCAGAATAAGCATCTATGCATTTTATTTAAAACAAAGCTTTTAAACCTATTTGCTCTCAAACATTCATATAAACGACACTTTCCTTCCTTTCTTTCTTCTTTTCTTCCTTCCTTCTTTTCTCTTTTCTTTTGAAAACTCGAAGTTTCTTGGAACAATATTTGCTATTTCTGGAGGTGTCATAGAAGATCAGTGCCTGATGGTGTCAGCCATGTCACTGAACGCCATGCTCTTATTGTTCACAGGACAAAATCAAGTTGAAAGAATTTGTCCCAGATTCAGCTTTGAGTTTTTAAGGTTTCATCCACAGCTGTGAAAGGCTGATTACATCCCTGTAAGCAAATGTCTATGAATTTTGATAGCTGTCGTCATTTGAATAGTATAACCTGTTGGGCATTTGTTTTCTTTCTGTTTGTGGTACACAAACCAGAAAAGCAAGGATTCTCCCCATTAAATTGCTTAAGTTCTGTATTCTTTATTATGATAATAACATGAAGGATTTCAGCCTCTACTCTAAGAAATGCTCTGGAGGTAACTGGGTTCACAGTGACCAAGCTGGTGGCCCCAGATTGAGCTCAGTGGGTATAAGTACAGGTATTTCCCCATGGCTCCTCCGAGGGAGTGCTCCACCTGGAAAAGTAGAAGATGGACACTCAAAAGTTCATTAATGCCCCAGTGAAGGATTTTTACTTTTTCTTTTTTTTTAACTAATTTCCTCAAAGGATTAAACAAACATATCAAAGGAGTGTTTGGGCATAAAGTGTGAAACTCATTATATTATTTATTCCGGGACTGTGCCAGGAGCTATATCTGTTTTCTTAAACCTGTCCATTGGAAGGATAAGTAGAATATTACATAGTCCTTAAATGTGTTCATACAGAATGCTTTTTATATCATGGGGAAGGAATTTTAAAGTATCATTAATTGATAAGGCACAATACCTCTTTTATGTTTAATGTTTTGTCAAACCATTTTAAACATTCATCTGTGTATAAACATGGGGAAAAAACATCAGGAGGAAAATACCAGAGTGTTTACAGTTGCCTTCTGATTACAGTGTACTTTGAGGTGGCCTATAGATACCTACATACTCTGGTTGCCTCCCTCCCCGTTACCATCTGAGTTCCTACTAGCCTTCTCACTCATCCTTGCTCCCCAGCTGGATCAGTATGTTCCTATACCTATAGCTCTCAGCACAACATCTTTGTACCAGTTGGTCCCACTGCCTGAAATCTTCTCCCTGCGTGTAGCTGTCTAGTGTAACTTGTTAGAGTTTGACTCAAATGACACTTAGCTATGGATTTAATATTCGTGTCCCCAAAAATTTCTGTTGAAGACTAAATCTCTAATGTGAAGTTATTTGGAGGACGGGCCTTTTGGAGGGAACTAGGTCAGGAGAGAGGAGCTCTCACCATGAGACTAGTGACCTTATAGGAAGACACATCAGAGATGATCTCCTTGGCCACGTGAGGACATACACAGACACCAGATCTGCTGGCTCCTTGATCTCAGACTTGCCAGCCTCCAGAGCTATGAGAACCATTTGTTTGCTGTTGAAGCCACCCAGTCTATGGCATTTTTGTCATAGCAGACTGAAGTGACTAAAACACACTTTTCCCAGGAGGTCTATTCTCATGGAGCTCCTCCTATTTAGTAGTGCTCCCACTTCTTTTTCTCCCTGTATCCAATCCTTAGTATCTTCTACTTTCCCTTTTTTTTTCAGTACTCTCCGCTTAATTGTATACTATGTAACTATCTTATGCAATATACATGGTTATACATTACACACACACACACATATATTTTATAGAGCAGTGTGTGCATGTGTACGTATGCGTGTGTGTAATTCCCCTTTTCAGAAGGAAAATTTCATTAGAGAAGTTATGTTTGTTCTGTTTAAATCTAGTGATGTATCTAATGTGCCTAGAACCGTGTCTGGAATACAGTAAGCATTCTCTAAATATTTGGTGAATGAATGAGGGTTGGCATTACATGTGATTTGTAATAAGAATAGAGTACTACAATTTGATAAAATAATGATTCTTCAAATAGGAGAGGATATACTGTATAATAAAATGAGTAGCATAAAAATCAGAACAAAGTTTTAGGATGTTTACACACCCAGAAACAGCTTGGCTTTGTAATTAATAAAGTAACTTTCAGTAAAACATGCTTACTACTCTGCCGCCTTTCCTGATGGTTCTTAGTTTGAGGCTACTATGGACTTTCATTATGTCTCTTTCCCTCCAGGCCTCTAGTTTTCCCAGGTGAAGGGAAAATTTAACAGATCATTCTGCCCAGATCTTGTCCCTCCTACATGCATAGCAGAATGCTGGACCCAGGAGACAACAACGAGTCTTTGTAGGTTTGGCCTGGACACTTGTGAATTGTGAAGTGGTTGCTCTGATTCTAGGTTACTGCTCACAGCATCTGAGATTATACCCCTGCTAACAAACAGAGCTGCCAAAACAGCAAGCACTCCCTTTCCAAATGTTAGAAATAATTGGATTTGTGTAACTTGGGGTCAATGTCCATCAGTTTAGAAGGAAAGGATAAGATAGAATTTAAAGTTTTATGTGGTTTCAACTCTTTGTTCCTCTTAACCACAACCAAAATCCAATGCTAAATAATAATTTCAGGGTAATTTTATTTTGGGAGAGTTTACATTTGTATGAAAATCTGATAATATGTGTATTTTCTCCCAGAGCATTGTTCGTTAGTCCATTGCTTATTTGTCATGATTTTTTATGGCCTTAAATTGTCCTAGGGTAGAAAAAGAAACTTACAGCCACTCAATGACACTGAGGAGAGAGGGTGATCTTCTCTGCCCACTGGTGGCTCCGACGGGTGATGTGGTAATGGGGGCAAGTGTACAGAGGCTGAGGAAAGGACTTTGATAACCCCAAAAATCTCCATCAAAATTTGAAATAGTTTAATTTTTGATATGGACAAATGCCATTTTCTCAAGTAAGTAGACTTTTTTCTAGAAGGAATTGCTCATTTATTGAACTGTGTCCCACACATTGTACCATATTACCTAAATAAATCCAGAGTAAAATAAATGTAAATAAAGTTTGAAGAAAAAAATCTCTGGTTCCCTCTGCCTACCCCATCATTGCTATCTGTCAATCATTTAGGAGACTGATAATCCAAAAAAAAAAAAAAAAAAATCACATTTAGACCATGGCCAGCAATTGCTAGCATGATCAGGGATGGGAGAAGGTAACAGAGGTGGAAGCCCTGGATTTCAATTGTGCCATGGCTCAGCCCATGGCACTGAGCCTTCCTAACACCTCTTTGTCTCACTTCCTGTTTCTATAAAATGAACAACTCTTCCTTTATCTTTCTGGATTTTTTTCGTTTAATTCAGTTATAAAAGAAGGAGTTCTCTCATTGTTCTCAAGTATTATAAATTTAATTTCCATGCGAGCAAGATTACATAAAATTATTATTCCAATTTGGATATGTAAAGTACAAGTGAGGATAAATAGCTTTTCATACAGTAGCCAATACTGGAAGGATAAAATTCAAAATAAAAATTATATCAATAATGATGTAAATAGAAACTACTAATTGAGTAAAGGGAATTAATATGCCAAGTAACTAGTTGGAACCATATGGTGTTTTGGTTGTTGTTGTTATTGTTTTCTAAATCACTTGAGTATTCACAATTAAGCTTATAATGTTCTTTGAGGTTAAATAAATAAATGGGAAAATCAAGTGGACTTTTTTCTCCCACACTTTTTACTGTATGATCTAGACATCACCTCAGTCAAAATGAAGAGGCTACAAATGAAGGAACTGCTTATGGAGGTGACAGCAGGAATGGAAATTCCAACATGCAAAGTGGAGGCACCCAGACACTAGCAAAAGCAGGAGGTCAGCCCTACCCCTGGAGCTGAAGAGGAAATAGAGCTATAGAAATGGAAGAGGCTACCAGACAAAAGCTGGATTCAGTGAAGAAGCTCAACCATTGGTAGGGCTACCAAAGCAGAGAGGAAGCCAGAAAGAAATATCCTGACATCCCTCTCCTTTCAACTTCCTGCTACTGCTTCCATTGATCAGCAGATGTGGGGACCTGAGTGGTACAGTCCGCGGGGGAAGCCTCCAAGGGCACAAAGAAGGGCAAGCAAAGGCAGAGCATGTATCCCGGGGATTGGAGGTGCAAGCAGAATAAGTAGCACAGGAGGGATGTAAATTACAGTGCTGTTTATTATTATGTCAGGCACTGGCATGTGTCTTTACCGGAACTGCTTTTGCAAAATAGCTTCCTGGGATTCCATAGAGTAAGGATGCTACAAATAGTTTCCTTGTTACTACCTTATGTTTAAGAATGAGTGTGACTTTATTTATGGTGGCAGTGGGTTCTTGTACCATCTCTTAGTGATCCTTAACTATTGGCATCAATTGCTGAGTTCTCTAAGTCAGAATTATTCAGCAGTTAACAAACTGTGGTGAATCAGTGATTATTTATGTACAATTTCTCTTTAATGTGGTCTTACCTGGCTATAGAGAAGCTTCAGAAATGGGTTCTTTCTGTTCTGCACCCTGGGAAGAGAGCCCAGCTTGTGGCCTCCTCTGAACACTAAATTGTAGTGGTAACTCGCTCACCATGTGCTGTGTTCAGTCCAACAGAGTGTGAAGCAGAGTGTCTCCTGAGCAGAACTGTGAAGTGGGCAATATCTACCATCAGTTTTATTTGATACTTCTTCTCCTCCAGACCCTTCTCAAAGTAGCAAATTTACTGGGAAAATCTCTCTTGCAATCTTTCACACGGAGATGTATAGAAACACTGCCAACTTCATGGAGGGGGTGGTGTTCATTTCAATAGTGATCTCAGATGAAAGTGCCTGCAGAGGCCAAGGAGTTAACATACATGAAAAGAGTATTTCTACAGAGCCTCATGTGGTATAAACAATAAATATTTAGGAAACTTTCTTTCTCAAAGATGTCAAATTAGAATTTTCATAAAGTTAAAAACGTGACTCACATATAAATGTAGAATGGAGATGTTGAAGATTTATTATCTAAGTCATTAATGAGGGTGGCAAACTAGTGGGTGGGAAAGTTAATTCAAAGAACACTTAAGGAACACAGATTTACATTGTTAGTCAGGAAAACATACTAAAATAAGCTGGCTTTGTTAGAGACAAAATTGGTTAATGTCTTTTAGGGCAATAAAACCATAACTTTTGGAGTTAGAGATCATTTTTATCTCTACTTGACAAAATCTGCAAGTTAACATGTTTTGTGGTCCTCATCAATAGTAAAGAGCAAGTCAAACAAAGATAAATCCTTTAAAGAAATAATTAGTCCCCTAGATCGTTAAATAATCTTCTAGAGAATTAAATTAATTATTGGATGGGCCTGTTAAACAATGCTTCAATATGACCTGAATAGGCTATCAGTCATCTTCTTGTTTCTAAGTTGCAAATAACTTTTCTTAACAAAGGAATATACTGTCTTCTATTTTTCTTAAAGCACAAAGCCACCCTGGTTTTCTTTGGTTTCCATTTTGATAGATGTAAAAATAAAAGAAATAGTTACATTCCTTTTAATTTTATAAAGTTACAAAAACAATATGAATCCAGGTCCCATCTTTTTGCCATCCATGGTGAATGAATGGATGCTAGCTGATGCTTGACCTCAGGCACTGAAGATGAGGTGATGTGCTGGAGATGATGGGCACAGGAATTGGAAGCCCAGGTCTATGGAGAAACTGGTTTGTGGAAATGTGGACCCAGTGCTATCAGGTCTTCTGATTTTCTAAGCAGGCAGAGAAAGCCAGACGTTTTATGTTAAATCTCTTGATTTCTAAATGTTGGCAAATTAATTAGAAAAGTTAAAAACACTCTATGGGTCAACAATTTCAGGCTACCTCTGCTCAGGGAGCTTCCACCTGGCAACTTCTTCCTTAAGTTAAATAGAACAAGCTTTGGTAGGGAAATCTTAGTTTATTAGATACCTTTGTACATGACCTGGGATAGAAAACCAGGGGATTTACCCTATATAAACTTGGAACTTTCGGCCTACAATGCTTAAATCTTTTCAGTTCAACAAGAGGATTTAATATTCATTATCTGTCCATCCATCCATCCAGCAAATGTCTATTGTGTATAGATCATACACAATATGCTGTGCTGAAGATATGAAGATGAGTATGATCCCATCTCTCTTTGAGTCTTTGCAGCCAGATTTCCCAGTCTCCAATTTTTGACCCCCAGCTGCCTCCTTAATCTACTGCACAATGGTGCCTCTTTTTAGCACTTCTCTGAAACTATTCTTTTCAGGGAAATTTGGAACCAAGTCATTGTTAAACAGAGCAAATATTTCTCAGTCCTTATCCAACCTGAGTTTTCTGTGGCATCTGAACCTATTCTGATCTCTTTGAAAATTTTTCCTTTAGTATCCAGGAAAGTGTTCTTTGCTGCTTTTCTTCTTACTGCTACTGTACATTAGTCTCCTGGAGGATCCCTCTTCCTTTCCTTCCCAAGTCCTTTGAATTTATCCTCCTTCATATTGCAATTTGCCTTTCTCTTATAAGACTCATCAGAGTGGCACCAGCAGACACTTCTTCCTAGCTTCTTGCCCTCAACATCTGAAACAGTCACTAGGCCCTTTATGTTCTGAATCTTTAATATTCTCCGAAACACCTCCTTTCCCCTGTCTCTATCTGCTTAAGTCAGGCTCTCCATATTTCGTAATAATTGTAACACTCAAGATGCTTGTGGCCACAAGTAATAGAAAACTCAGTGCAAAATGGTTTACACAGTAAGGAGACTTATCTCATTTACAGAAAGTTTTATATTTGGACAGTTCTAGGATTGTTTAATTCAGCATCTCATCACAGACAAGTTTCTTTCCATTTTCAATGTTTTCCTCAAGCCTCACCCTCATGATCCCCAGGTACATGAAGTTCCAGCATCTCAACAGAAAGAATAGCATCTATTAGCAGAAGAAGGCCTTCCTCAAAACTCATTTTAAGCCCCTGGCCTGAAATCCTTTTACATCTTGTTGGCCAGAATTGTATAATATGTCTCTATCTAAAAGAATTACTGAAAAAGAAATGGAATTACATTAATCAGTTTAGACCAGTTACAATTTACTTTTCTTATGGGACCCACCTCCTTTGAGGTTCATGTAGGAGACACATGAACCAAATAATAACACCAACAACAACAATAATATTGATGGCTATATTTGAGCATGCCAGATGCTGTTCTAAGCATTTGCTTATATTACCTCATTTAATCCACACATCAATCATATTTGTAGATAATATTATCTCCATATTAGAGAAGTGAAAACTAAAGCTTAGAAAGTTTAGCAAGTTTGAGCAAGATTACATAGCTACCAGGATTTACACCCAAGCTGCCTGATCCAGAGTTTTGCTCTTTATCCACTTACATTCTACCAAATATAGGTTTTATTAGCATGAGAGAAGGATCTGTGGGGGCAAGAGTTGCTGGGTTGGCTACCAACAGTATCTGCTCTATTTCTATCTCGATGACATTCTAATAATGTTTCTTATTTCCAGTACTGTACCTCTTCTCACCTCCCTCTCAAGTTAGTTTCCATTCTGCTCCCAGAGGGTCCTTTCTAAAACTCAAATCTGGTCATGTTACTCTTCTGGTATACAAATCTTACAATGCCTCAATATTACCTTTAGGAGAACTCCCAACTTCTTTATCAGGCATATAAAGCCCACACTGTCTGACTCCCTATCTCTTTATTTTAATTCAGGAAAACTTCCCTCCTTGTGCTCTGTGCTTTAACGTTGATCAAGTAGTTACAGCTTCGAGATCACACCATGTTCTTTCACATTCCCTTGACTTCGCATACATTATTTCTCTCTATTTACTTATTTATTTTTGGCCAGGAATATCCTTGGACTCTTCCTTTCCAAGTTTAGTATGTCCCTTCCTCTGTGTTTTCTTCGCTGACGTCATTTACATTCTGGGTTTGATGAGCCTCATTTTTGCTTTCATAGCACTCCATGCATTATGGCATATTTTATTTGTATTCTTAATTGTCCCTCTCTTCCAGGGAAGTGCAAGTTCCTTGAGGGTAGTCACCATGCCTAATTCATCTTTATATCCACAGTACATCTAGGTATAGAGTAAACACTTAATACATTTTCACTGAGCAAAGGCACAGAGCTATCCTCAAGGAGCTCAGAAACTAGTGAGTTAAGGCAGAAATTTGAATTAGGTATTTATATAGTACGGGGAATGTTCTAATAAACCATTTGCTTAAAAACAGAACCCCATCATGGGTGAAAACAATCACTTAACTTAACTAGTATCTAATAATCCATGTCCCTTTCTTTGATGGATTGTTACATACTGTCAATGAAATGTAAGGGCTCCACATGGAATAGTAGGGATAGATAGGTTTATTCATTATTTTACTCAATGACCCTCAATTGACGTCAGTCATGGGCTAGGTGCTTGAGACATGGAAATTAAAAAGCAAACAAAACAAAACAAAAACCCAAAAGACTATCATTGTCCTTGCAATTCACTCTGCATAGAGGGACAGAGAAACAAACAAATAAGTAGTAGTATTAGTAAGGTATGATCCATTCTGTCAGCGACATAAATCCAGGGTGGTACAGGAGCCCAGAGGAATGGTCTCTAACCTATCTGAAGAAGGAGTGAAGGCTTGTGTGAGACTTACCAGAGAAGCCAAGCTTGATGATAAAATGTGTCTATGAGTTAGCTGTCCAGAAGGGCATTCTGGGGGGAGGAGAAGGGTGTGTATCAGCATGCCTCCCTTCACATCACCATTTGTATCTCTTGTGTTCTCATAGATGACCTTAGCCCTCTGCTAATAAACAATTCAGCTCTAGGTGTTTTTTACTGTTGTCATTTCGAGTGTGTACCCTTCAGATACCAACAGCTGCTGCATCCTCATTAAACAACCCACAAAGATTTCAGACTGAGTGATTTTCTGGTTAGGGCCCTTAGTACCTCAGTGTTTCATTGTGTGAAGATATTTCAGAAAGTGTTGGGAGATGCTTGAGCCTTGATTCTTGCAATGAGTACGTGCCAGTTCCATGATATTTGGGGTCCAAGACACACTTGGACTCCATGGAGGGATCATGCTAATCACCGACAACACAGAATTTATGTCCATGTACTACACCAAGCAGAGAGTGCAGACTCCAATTATGTGTGCGTAGCCAGCACTGATAAGGGAGAAAATGCTTGGGCCAAAATGAGTAGCTTTGTGCAGTTCGTCCACCCCTATCTGTGCCTGACACTGGGTCTTCATTGGGTTTTTAGCATTATTCTCCATCAGTGGGAGGGGGCGGGTGTCCACCCTTCACTGTATCTCAATTTCTTGCAATTTTGAAATGAGAATGATGGTGATGATGTGACATCTTTTTGATAATTCAGAACATTATTTTTATATCTAGAAATAAGTTGTTCAAATATATTTTTGGTTTAAACAATTTATATTCAATATATTACAGTTAAATAGACTTTAAAAACAGTTTTTTACACCTTTAAGTTTAGATTAAAATCTTATTCCACTTATACGTCTAAAAGATTTTAACAGTCACACTAATGGGAACTTTGAGTATGATTTGGCTCCACTTACAAACCTCATTAAACACCTTTAAATGATTCAATATGCACTTATGAATCCAATTGATCCAATTTCCTTTTTAAGTAGAGTGAAACTGGTAATAACACAAATTTTGACGTAAAACCACTGGTGATTGACACCTTGTCTCAGCCCAGCCCCCAGTTCTCAAATGCTGGGGAGGAAAGGGTGTCACAAATCAAAACATCAATTTTATTGACCCCTGCTGCCCGCTACTCCCACCGTCAAGCGCAACATGAAATGTTTCTCTTCTCACTTGGACATCTCCTCTGATTCTTTTCTTCATTTTAGGCCAATCTGACCACATACAAGGACTGACTAGATTTTGAGTGGAAAACAGAAATCTTTTGGAAAATATAGCCTAAAGAAAGCTCAGATTGTTATAGTGAAAACCAGAACTTCAGCTTTGAGTGTTGTGAGGTTTAGGTGAGGTCAAGTTTCAGACATAATGCTGTTTCAAAGACAAAGATACTACCTTCAAATTGGTGTCCAGGGTTCACTATTACTGGATATTTATAAGAAGCTCCTGTTTCTTGAAATTAAGTTCAGAATGGCTACCTATTTGGGGAATTCTGAATACAATATTGCTTGTGAGTTTAAGAAATATATATAGCATATAATATTTAATATGTAATGTGTATTTTATATATTATACATTATATTATATATTGTATAATAAAATATATGGTTATATTTATGTGGGGCGACTGATGCATTAAATATACAATTATATTTTACTAGAACCACATATACATAGATTTTTAACTCTAAACACAGCTAGAATCTAGAATCTAGAGAAAATCTGGAAAAATCCCTGATCTATGACGATTCATAACGGCATATTCTTGACTTGTAGAAAATATCCCCATTGACCCTTTAAGCATAATTCCAGGACATTATGCCTTAAAAGACATAACTTTTAAGACAACTTTCAAAATAAAATTTCATAGAATAGATGAAGAAAGACAGGACTACTAGAAAGAAGATGACAAGACCATAGGAAATTGTAATGACAGGCAAAACATATTCTCATTATTAGACCCATAAATGCAAAATACATATGCATGTTCAATATTTGGTCAGATGCACATGGCAACTGACCTTTGTGGCTATTTCACTGAGGAGGATGCCATCTAACCGCTGAGCTCTCTGCCTCAACTATTCAAGCACTTACCGGATGTGAGGCATTGGGCGAGCCGTGGAGGATACAAAATGAGTGAGATACTAGACATGGTTCTCCTGACATTTGGATCTTATTACTTAGAAAACACATTAGATTGCTGAAATAAAGTCAAAATAGCAATATGTTGAGCACGAGATACATTTCTGTCTCTCACATAATGATCCTAGATTATTTTAGTTCAGGCTTCTTCTTTCTTATTGCTCTGCCATCTCCAAGAAGCTAAACTTCTATGCACGGTGCTGGATATCTCGCCACCATGTTCCCATAGAGGCTGTAGTAAGAAGCAGCAAGGGCGTGGGCCTTTCCTTTAAAGGACATGTATCATTTATTCACATACCACTCACCAGAACATAGTCACATGGCTTTACCTCGCTGCAAAGAAGCATTGGAAATGCAATCTTTATCTGAGCGACTATCCTCTCCTAAACATTCTATTGGCATAGAAAGAGGAAAATGGATATGAGAACAACTGCCAGTCTCTATTACTTGTCAGTAGAGGAAGGTGGACATGTGAATATAAAAGAAGACATGTAAAATGACTTCCAAGTCCCCTTCTCAAAATACAGATTTTATAATCTTAATTCTACCCAAGATGACCTCCTATTGAAATACACCAGAATCAGTCAAAAATATAAGTTTATGACTCATCTAAAACCAGTCCAGTTGAGATGTATGTTTATGTAAGTCCTATGAGGAGTTGCAATTTCAAGCTCAGGTGTAGTTTGATTTAATTCCTTTTTTATTTCTTAACATTTTAAGGTCAGATTGAGGTTGCAAAAAACTGTCTGCACTCTTCTGTTTACTCTCTCCTTTTTTCTCCCTAATGGACAGTTCTTTATTTTGAAATTATCCACATATTCTTGCCAAGCCCCTTATCAGAACACCACTAAAATGATAATGATTTAAAAAATTTTAAAAATTCAAATAGCTCTAAATATTTACACAAACCCTACAATATACAGTTCTTGATCATAATAATGACCTTGAATGTTTTGGACCATATTCTATTTAAGAAAGCTTGAGACAGTTTAAAAATTGTGATAAAAATATTGCTATAATTACTTTTTCTTAAAATTACATAATAAAAAATCCACACCTATCGTTTGGAAAATTCACTTACGGAATCCCTCTCTCTCTGAAATTGCTGGGCAAATTAGATGTATGAGTAACAGTAGTAGTAGTAGAAGCTATCACTTATACAATGCCTAAGAACTCTTTATCTTTAGTATTTTTAATAGACTCTAGTATCTTTCATAGACTATCATCTTATCAATGTGTGTTTATTTGTTAATTACATTAGGCTACAAACAACTCAAGAGAAATGAAAAATCTTGCATTTCCCGTACTCTTTCCATACTTAAACTGCAGCAAACACCTGATCTTTTGTAAAATGCTAGACACTGGGAATGCCTAAGTGAATAGAAATACAAACACACACACACATCTTTTAGAATAAGCTACTAGATGAAGAGTAAATAGGTATTGATTAGCTGATAGATTTTTCTGGCAGGGTACCTAGTTAGGATGAGAGGAAATAAAATTAGGCTGTTAGTCTCTTTGCAATTTTCAACAACCTGTGGATAAATATTCATCTCTTGGGAAATCATCCACTCTAAAATAGGGCTAGTCTGGCAAAACTTCTGTGGTATTCAGTGTAAGTGTTACTTTGTCTAATTTCTTCGTGTTACTCATAATCACTCCCTGCCTAAATACCGTGGGTGCTTATCCTCTTCAACATGGTTCTAAATCTCCTGATGATCATCCCCTGCACTTTATTTTCATTTGGCCAAGCTCCCACTATATAATTATTTTAATCAGGACCACCATCTCCTTTAACCACAATAGCAAATGATGCCATTTCCAGAGTAGGGTGGAAAATTAAAATGGTTAGAATCCAATTTGGTTTGCTGTATGATCTTGATTCGAAGGGGATGGAGGAGAGGAGGCGTATGCTCCATTTGACATAATGAAGCTCAAAGGCTGTATGCTGTCAGATTGGCATAATTTCTACCCTATGAAAGGTATTCATTTCAGAATGGAATTGTGGAATTTGTATCATTTTAACATTTGGGGGATACTTAAGTAGTGTTGAATGGTGCACGTTTGTGTGTAGCACCTGCCTAGAGGCACTCAGTAAATATTGGTTTAAATAGATGATAACACAGACAATGGTAAACTAAAGCATTGACTTGACATAGTGTCTCTCAAACCAACATGTGTATAAAAATCACCTGGGGTGCTTGCTAAAATGCTGATCTCTAGGCCTTATCCCCAGAAGTTCTGATTCAGGCAATGTCATATAAAACCCTGTGATAAAAATCTGAAAATTAAATAATTGAAAAACATAATATGCTTGATTCTGTTGCAGCTCTTACAAAGTTGCCAACCTTTGCAGAATATTTGGAAATCTGACATCAACAATGTAAGCCATGCTGGCTTAAATGAACTGTGATACTTTAGGGGAAAGGAGGAGGGAATTTTCACAGCTTACTCTTACCTTCAACAGAGGTGGTTGATTTGTTCCTGTTTAAATTCGTCTGTTTGATGGATACAAATACAAATATGTTAACGGCAAGGTTGATAGGAGTAAATAAGGATGGACTCGTCCCTAGTAAGTTAGACATTCGTTGTGGCTTGGGATCCCCAAATAGCTTGACCATTCCTGAAAACAAGATTAAAGTTTGAGTGTAGATTTGTCCACATGTACGTGACAACATTAACCACATGATCTTGTTATAGGCTATCCACATCAGTTGTTTCACATCTTTGGACCAAATAAATTACAATACTAACAGATGCAAAGGAGACAGCTGTTTAATTGGTCTCACCTAAATTGCCCAAACTTCCAAACCTGCCTCATTCTGACCAGATGAGATGTAGAAAATAAAAACTTTAGAAAAATATAAAAATGCAAAGATAAATTGTTATTATTCATTAAGCTCCTCTTCTGTGTCTAAAAAGCTATCCTTATCTGAGTTTGGTAATGGAGAAAGATGGCTTTTTCTTCTTTTACTTCATAAGCCCACCTATCTACCTTGAAAAAAAGTGAAAAATCAACCAACAAACTCTCCATTTTTCATTAGAGGCCACCAACAATGAATTTCCCTGAACCTGATTTTTTCTGTTTAGAGAAACAGAAATGTGTTTCAAATGTGTGGCATTTTCCAATTGTGTCAGTGTGTCAGGGTATTAACTATGGAAGGGAAAAATGCAAAGAGTCCAAACTGTCCATTTCTTGGAAAACAAATAAAAGACCCAACAATATTCTTTAAATATGCTGCTGCTGCTGCTGCTGAAACAGTGCTGGTGATTATGTGTGCTGAGGGTAATTCTTTTATATGTGATGGGTTTTCATATTCTATTTCATTTGGGACTAAATATATAAATTTGCTGGACCCTGGAAACGTTGAAGAAGTGATATGAGGTCAGTGACTTAAAGGAAAGGCATGGACTCATTGAAGGTCAAGTCAGTGGATTTACTGAACACGTTACTGAGTGCCCCCCAGGAGGAGGGAGGCAGAGCCCTGCCATTGATAAGAGTGTAGGCAGACTCTGACAAGGCCAGGTTTAAATTCGGGCTCTTCTTCTTGTGCCTTGGGTAAATTGTTTAACTTCCCTGAGTCTCAGTCTCTTCAGCTATAAAACGGGTTTAATAAAACTTCCTTTATAGAATATTAAAAGGATTAAATAGAATGATATATCTAAGTCACTCCTTACAATTACTAGCAAATAATACATGTTTAAGAAATGTTTAATTCCTTATTGTTCCTGTAATGTGCATGCTTCATAAGGGATACAAAGGTTTTTAATAGTGCACTCAACACAAAGAAATGTTGGACAAATGAATAAACTCAAAGTTCCCATCTCTGAGTGCATACAATGTACAAAGAAATATAGAGCACGCATGTAAAGAGTGGCCTGACCAAGTAGTAAATTCATCATGGGATTGAAAGTGGAGAGAATATCATTTGTTCTGATATCTGGTTATTAAAAATGGATTGTAAAATGATGTTTACTTTTGATTTCTTTCCAAATTTCCATTCAGGATAGAAATTTGGAAAACTTCTTACACAAGGTGATTTTCAGTGGCTGCATAATAGTTCCTCATGTGATATGTGACTATTTAATCATCCCTCTATTGAAGGATTAAATTTTATCACTTTTTTTCACTCTGAATAATACCATGATGAACATTTTTATCAAAAAATTTAAAAAATATCTTTAGAACTGAATGTGTAGGACTTTTAAAGATATCCCCAGTGTTCCTCTAGAAAGTTTATCTTGCTTGATCCTTCTGAGAAGAGTTTAGGAGAGTGTATGCCTAAGATCTTCATATGAGAAAAATGAGGTTGGTCTTTGAAGCAAAGGCCCAGTAGTCACACTTTGGAGGCAAACTGTTTGTAGTTTTCTTTGCCTGAAACAGGTGATTTTTTTTAGGGAGAGCCATGGAGAAAGAAGGAAAGGGTGAATTCTTAGATGAGTCAGATTCTCTCAGGGATGAATTGGGAATTATAGATAGCCAAATCTGCCAGTAGGGGTGAGATAGGAGTGAGGCTCTTAGTTCAGACAGTTTTGAATTATCTGTGAATCTAGTGTTGCCTCTGTCCCTCCGTGATCCCAAAGTTTCTAGAATGCTGTGTTGACCCCACACCTTGAGACCAGTACACCAAACTGGGCTTTGATTCCTTCATCTGTGAGAAGGGACTTGGTGTTGCCTGGATGTCTTGTGTTGACTAATCGATTAGTTGTTTTCAGAGTGTGTATCTGAAGCATTTTAACTGCTAAATATTGTCACTAAAGCTGTTGAAAAACCTAGTGGTTTCCTCCTTTGAATATTTTCTGAAAACATGTGTTCCCATTTCCCCAGTCAAAGCTGAAGTCGCATCTGGTTGTTTCTCCCAGTTCCCATTCTGCTCTGATGAGTTTAGAGTGTACGACTGATGAAAGCAGAAATAACTTAGCAGCTGAAGGTATTTCAGGAAACAACTTTTTTTTTTTTTCAGTTCCAAGTTCTTAAATGACTCAGAAAATGAATTTTTAAAATTTATTTTAAACTTTCAGATGACTCTATTTCTTTTAGAAGTCCTTTTAATACAGATCAGATCATGGCACATGGAGAGAGAAAAAGTAGAGCCAGAAATTTCATTTTCCCTGAACAAGCCTTGCTGGGAACCTTGAAAATACAAAACACAACAATATTCAGAAGTTAAAATGTCAATCTTAAATCAATTTTCTGTAGCAAAATATATTTGCTTTATTTTATTTTCCAAAATGATAAAATATATCATTTTGTGCCTATATCCCTTTAGCTATGAAAATAGAATGCTAAAGTTTTTTGAAGGCTAATGGTAGGTCTACATTTTACCACATCATATTGGGAATGTAATTTCTGATCCTTTAATTTTTTTTTTCTTGGGTATGTCTTAAGGTGGCAAAAATTGCATTCTTCACTACCAACCTAAATAATGCTGTTCCACATTTTGGAACATTTATCTGCTTCTGTTTCCATCTTTTCCCAAGGCTGACATACCTCCTGAGGTGTGAAAATGGCCAGTCCAGTTAAAGAGACGAGAGAAGAGAGTGTATTCTAGGCACATTTTTGCCCCTGCCCACTCTCTTCACACTGGGTGGTAGGTGGATCTCAGCACTCAGAATAGCCAGAAAGATTTCCACTTTATCTGTAAGAATCAAATGAAGAGTGCTGAAAACAGACAAACCAAACAAAAACAAACGTCACAGAAGACATCAAAGTTAAAAGCTTTTAAAAACAAACTGGCAAACAAAGTTTGTCCTGCCCTATTTCCTCGCATGCATACTATCATCCCCTTTAATAATTAAGGCCCATGAGAGTCTTCCTTCAATGTGTTAGGGATTTTAAGATTCAGAAATCAGAGAGAATAGTAAGTGGTACTGATCTCGTTTGCTGTGGCTGCTATGACAAATGCCACAGATTGAGGCTTAAAAACAGAAACTTACTCTCTCACAATTCTCAAGACTTAGAAGTCCAAGACTAAGGTGTAAGCAGGGTAGGTTTTTCATTCTGAGGCCTCTCCTTGACTTTCAGATGGCCGCGTTCTTACTGTGTCCTCATATAAACTTTCATCTGTGCTTGCCTGATGTCTCTTTGGAGAAAGAGAGCTTATAAGGACACTATCATATTGGACTAGAGCCCCATCCTAACAGCCTCATTTTAACATATTCACTTCTTTAAAAGACCTTACTCAAAGTATGAAGACATTCTGAGGTATTTCACGTTGGCACTTCAACATATAAATTTTGGGGGAAAACAATTCAGCCCATAACAGGTACAAGGAGCTAAAAATAATGTCATCAATCAGCTAGCAATGTTTTCTGAGAGCCTAGTATGCTCAAATGACGTGAACAGTAATGTGAGTGGGGATGTAGGATATGGAGATATCACTAAGAGTCCAACTTTCTCCCTCCCTCCCTTCCCCAGCTTGAACACACAGGATGGATGGAGGCTTCATTGTCTCATCTGCTCTCTAAAGCATTTGGGCCTAATTTAAAGCAGCATCACGGATCATAGACCCTTATCAGAGACCTTATTCTCAAAGTGTCTTCTATCAAGCACTGACCCAAAGGCCAGCTCACAAAAGTAGTACTGGGAGAGGAGAGGGTCATAGAAAGGACATGCAGTCAATCTGTTCCTTAATTTCACGCTTTAGATCAAGCCAGTTATTTGAAGGCTAATCCTTGACTGTATCATATTCCCTTACCAACATCAGTCCCTTAGCTTTTTCTGAAAGACCTCCAAGAAACTCCTCCATATAAAGTCCCCCAAGAAATTCTTACATGTAAAATTCAATGTATTGCATTTGTGGTGAGCATGCTATTGAGGACATTTTTCAGTAAATTTCTTTGTGTCCACCTATAAAGGATGTCATATGGAAACTTTCTTTCCAAACTCAATGTTCGAAAAATCCTTTACCTCCCTCAAGGATTGGTGATTCCTTCCTTTTGTAAGAAATGTATAACCGATGGTATTCTTTTATCTTTTACTACAAAAATGAATTTTTTAAAAAATAATTTATTTCCATAATTTCATTTTCTGTTCTTATTACAACAATCCTAGTCTATACTTTACCATGGTTTCATTGATCATGATCTTTTTGTAAACCATCTGAAATAAAAAAAAATGAATAGATACAAATAGTATTATTCCTTCCCTCAAGGAACTTAAAATATCTTTAGAACACAGGATTCTATTATGTACATAATTTTTTTCCCACAAAAGCTCCAAATGAGTGGTAGCTGTCTATAGGTGAACTGATCAAAGAAAGCTTGATGGAAAAGGCAACATTTGTAGTAAAATTTGGGGCACAGAAATACTGCAGTAGAAACCTTAGGATAATTCTAAGTCCCTTTGAATCTTCAGAATAATCTTTTCTGAAGTCTGGTAACTCCATACAAAGAGAGTTTAATGATTTTTTGTATGTAATCCAATTTTTAAGCTAAACTAAATGATAATTTATAATCCAATTTGTAAGGTAAGCTATTTTCTGTTATCCTGTGTCAGACTCCAAATAGAAAAAGCATCCTTAGATTCCGGGATAGGCCTCCTCACTTCTTTGGCTGAAATACAGGAGGAGACCATTTCAGGCTCCCAGGATGTAATCAGTAAGGGGCTGTCATGAAATCATAATCCAGGAACTACTGGAGGTGGCCGTTTATGACCTTACCTGACAAGTCTTGTAGTATCACTTCCATCCTGCTCTATTGGCTGAAGCAGTCACCAGCCCACTTATATTTTATAAAGGGGGAGTATCAGAGAATTTGGGGCCCTCTTTTAAAATTACCACATGTATACTCATTTCTTATTTGAAAACTCTAGTTTCCCAGCATTTTAATAAAATACTTATATTAAATGTCTAATATAAGCTAAAGAGTAGTTATTGTTCATGAGAAAGCTATGAGAATCTTGATGGAGTTGTGTTATTGTTTTCTGTGGTGGAGATTATTCTTTATCCTGGTTATATATACAACAAACAAAAAAACCAATACTAAGCAATTTTCCTGACTAGATAAAAAAGATCATTAATTGCAGATGGAATGAGTCATGGGAAGCTTGACTATATGTAAACGTAGTTGGAACCAATTTTCTTTTTTCATTTTCAATATCTTTGAAATTGGAATGAATCTTATAATCAATGACATATTTTAGTTGAACTGGTAGCTGTTTTCTTTCTTAGTGGTACATAAAATAATGGCACAACTTATTATGTATGGCAAGTAACATTTAATGATAGTAGTTATTTACAATTCTAGAATAACTGGAAATAAGGATACCATAATACCCTCTCTTTTGAGAGATTTTCTGTATAAACAGAAATGAGTCTAGATCTTAGATCTCGCTTGAATTGCACTGTCCTAGAAACCTGTTAACAAAAGAAAAGTATGTTTTTCCTTTTGGTAATGCACTCATTTCACTAATTTCATTCTAGGCTTCTAAGTGCAGCCAACAATGCATTAACTGTCTCTGTGAACTGAAAGGCCCCTTAATTGACTTGCTCCTATTGACTGAGATCCTAGAAGGCAGCCTCTGTTAATGGCGTATCCTGATGGGAGACAAGGCATAGGTTTGCCAGCACTGGAGTTGAGCGCTAGATGTAGTATATCATGTTATGTTCCAATCATGTGATAGCAACAACATGCCCTCTTGGAGGATGAAGTCCTGCATCATGTTATCTGATAAACAGATAAACTGATAAATAGAAATCTGAGCAATATAGCTACAAATTTCTTGATAATGGTCCTGTCTCAAATCTTAGGTGAAATAATTCATCTTTTGGGGAATTATATTGTAATAATTGTTAAGATTGTTTGTGCTGAGATACCTTGCAAAAAGGATAGTGTTTTGTGCTGTGCACTACACTTTGTGTGAATATGTAGACGTATTTATCTACAAACATATATGTATATATTCATTCACTTGCTATTTAAAGAACCGCTGAGTGTCTAACACCTGCACTAGACATATGCCTGTGTACACAGCCATGCATATTTAAACATACACACATATATTTATTTGTTTATTCAATTGTTGTTTAAAGAATTACTGAGTGTCTAAAATATGCTGCTGTATAATGATTGCAACCATCCCTGCCCTTAAGTAGATTGCTGAAATCTCTTGTAACCTCATTTCTTGCTTTCCACCTTTTATAATGTGGAAACATAGCAACTAGTCCTTTGTAAGTCCTGAGTAAACACTAGCCAATGTTTCCACTGTTTTATTTAGAAAATTACTTTGTATTAACATACATGGTCAATCAGCCATTTCAACTGGTCATTTTATCTAATTTTTAAAACATATAAAGTACTCTTTTAAATGGTGCATTCCTGGTCCGAAACCAAAATTCCCACTTTCATATATTTTCTGATTGTAGAATATCTTTCAGAATAATTAAATGACCTTTGTGGGCTATCTTGGAACAGAAAATCCTTGAAGGCAGGAAACTCATAGCCTTGTTTTATTTTTTGTTATGTACCCTGCAAATAACCACAAACAGGAGAGTGGTTCATAAATATTATTCAGATTTGGGGATGTGAAATAGGAGATACAGGCATGAAATCCTATTTTTATTACTATCATTATGCTGATGATCCTCTGGCCACTTCTCTTTGGTCTGTGTAATTGCAAAGTTCTTCATATTTTATTCATCACAAGAGCTGCTCTGTGCCCACTCTTCTTATGTTGCTGCCTTGCGCCGTTTCAAGCATTTCCTAATGGGTGTGATCTGTGGGCGCCATCAACTTTCTGTCTCTGCCTTGTTCAGACCTCTAATGAATATTAGACCTACAGCCATCAGTTAGGCTTCAAGTATGGAAATAAATGAATAGGAGGTTTTTGTTTGTTCATTAGTGCTATGAAAAGCTAACTCACTTTGTCTTCTTCACGCTCTGTTTGATGAATTTGCTCACCTATTATAAGTACTTTGAAGAAAAACCTGATTCATGTAAGTATTTACATAAAGAGTTCCTGCTAGGTCTCTCTTTTTTCTTTCCTTTCTTTCTTGTTTTTTATCTATAACTAGATAATGTTTATTAAGCATCAGCGATAGAATATTGTAGGTAAAATTGTGGTCAATTCTTCTTTCATCTGTGATCATGTTTATGTGTTTAACAGAGAAAAAATTAAGAGTTATTGCTGGAGGTGGATCAAAAAAAGGGGTGGAGGGGCTGGCCCAGTGGCGTAGCAGTTAAGTTCACACACTCTGCTTTGCTGCCCGGGGATTCACCAGTTACCCAGGTGCAGACCTACACACCACTTATCAAGCCATGCTGTGGGAGGCGTCCCACATATAAAGCAGAGGAAGATGGGCACAGATGTTAGCTCAGGGCCATTCTTCCTCAGCAAAAAGAGGTGGATTGGCAGCAGATGTTAGCTCAGGGCTAGTCTTCCTCAAAAATAAAAAGGGATGGAGGAGAGAAGAAGGAACAAGAGAAGTAAAAACTATTTTGAGAAGAGAAGGAGGGACATAAGGAAGAAGAAGAAAGGAAAGAGGGAAGATGAAAAGGGAGAGGGAGGAGGGAGAATGAGAGAGTGAGAGAATGAACAAAAAAAGGAGAACCAGAGAGAGGAGGAAAGGAGAAATTAAAAAGAGCACTCAGTCAAGAAAGGGCATGGAAGCATGTGTGTGTTTATTTCTAACTTTCTGCAATTTATGGTGAACCCGAATTAGTTGATCCAACTATAGGAAATATTGAGTGCCTTACATAAGCATTCTCACCCTCTCTTACATGTTTTTCAACACAAAAAGTCCCACAAAATATGCAATCATCAGGAGAAATTTATAATATGGTTGAGAGACTCAGCTATAAACCATTGTGGTTTAGTTGTTGTCTTGATAAATGGTAATGATGACTTAGAGGTGGATCTATTAACATGAATGATCACAATGGCGTTTTGATTAGCAATGCAACATTCACTCCTTTCTGACTTTATTTAACACACAATTATTGATTTATTGAGTGCCTGATTTAATAAATGATTGGGACCTATTGGGGACTATGTAGGTGTGAATACCTCTGTGTGTACATTTTATATACATACATATCAAATAATGAGTAGTAAATATTCTTCAGGTGTTGTGAGGAAGTAAGAAAATACTGATGGAACAGTTATGTCCACCAAAAAACTCAGGAAAGCATGCAGGGTGGGGAAATCTAGGTTTTTTAGGCATTTTTGTATAAGTAATAGATGGGATATCTATAAAAAAGGACGAAGAAAAATATCCCATATCTTCAAGGACCAGGCCCACTAGAAGGTTGTGAGGTGGGAGGAGGCTGGTAGAAACAGCCAAGTAGATGGATGAGCGGATGGGCTAATGAGTAGACAGATAGGGGAACCGAGTAGATGATGGAACGACTTCATCATCTTCTCATTGACACAAATGAAGAGTGAGCACGGGAAAGCCATTGACACAGAGAGTAGGTGTAGCAACTTCTGGGTTTTTTTTTTTTTAAATAGAGTGAAAGAAAATTAAGAGAACTTAAACTGGACCTCCCTAGTCTTTCCAAAGTGTGGAACAGAGTTTGCTAAAGAAAATAAACTGCAGTGGAGAGGATGGATAATTGTGGGAGATGATTCTCTGGAGGATCTTCTAGGCAATTCATGCGATGATTGGCAGCGTCAAATGCATACTAACTGGATGGGCCCCAACACAAGAGAAGGAATCAGTTAATATATATTTCAGTGACCTTTTCCTCAGTTACGAGTTAAACTTTATTTTTACTATGTATTTTATTCATCTTCTCCTATCATTTTATATTTCTTTAGTTGGAACTAGTATAACCAATGCATATGTTTTGGTAATTGAATTAATACTAAGTAGCTCATTAGTACTTAGTAAACTTAGGAATTCTTCAAAAATGAAAAGCGGGATGTTTGAACATTTTGACTAAGGTTCAAACATTCTAATGAGTGATTCTAAAATTTTAGTGTGTAAAATTTTATCGTCACTTGATGTGTATGATAGAAATGGAGAATCTTGGACTCCACTCCCTGAATGTCTGGGAAAAGGCTTCCTGAATCTGTGTTCTTGCAAGTACACTGGGTCGTTCTGATTCAAGTGTGGCAGAAGCTACATTTTGAGAAACACTCATCTAAGATTTCTACCGAGAAATTTCCATTGGTTTTTGATTAAATGATTAGCCTCTCTCCTTTAGTTGGCTGTTGAGCAAAGTTATAGGGGTTTAGGCAGATTGGCCTCTTAGAAACAATAGGACTTACTAGAACATTTATTTCTTGTTTTTTGTTGGTTTGCTTGTTACATAAATCAATTGATAGACCAATATAGTTGGGGAGACAATATAGTTGGGAATATTCCAAAGAGAGTTGAGGATACGTACTCAATCAAGCCTTGGAGTTTTACCAATAAAATAATTATGGATACTCTTGTAATTTGACTCAAGATCAATTGCCATGAGGACTTATGATACTCTCCTATTTCTGTCTGTCATAGAACTAGATTTCATATGCTATAGCAAAAATTTTATTGGGGTTTGGAGCCATAAGATCTAAATTCCAGTCTTCTGATCTGTATAGGTTTTGGAAATTTACTAATCCTTTATTAGCTTCAATTTATCTATAAAATGAAAATAAAAATCATCACAGTGGTTGGGAGGGTTGAATGACATAAATTATGTCAACCTTGTTCCGAAAGCTAATGGTATGAAATACAATTTTATTTCACTGTCTGGAAAACAGAAATGACAGATATATTCAAAATAGAAATGACTTTAGAGTTTTCCCCTGGAATTGTACTCTCTACTAAACATTAGACTTTTTCCTCTTGACTTTCCATGTTGCTTGAAATTCTACTTCAAATTTATTTCATTCTAACTTGCATTAAAAGTAATGTTTAACAATCTTTTTTTCTTATCTACTACACTGTGAGAGTCCTAATGGTAGAGCTAATATTTATTTTGTATTTTTACACTCTAAGGAGGCAAGTGTCTCGTTCATTGTAGATGTTTTAAGTTGTTTTAATAAATACACAAATGAATTTGTACGTGAGCATCTTTATGTATGGTGATCTCATTCTATGCCACACTTATAGTAAGTATTTATTCAAATGCTTGATAGGCGACATTCTATGGGCTTATCACTAAAATGACAAAAATCCTTGATGTCTTCAATGATGATGTAAGATACCAAAGATGAATATACCTATACAGAGACTAAAGGCATCATAATCATAAATGTTCCTGAAACAAGTTATTTTTTAATGTAATCTGTGGAAAGTCCTTCTGTGCTGATGTTTCTTTTTCTTGGCATCTAGTCATTTGTTTATTCAGCAAATAGACATTCAGTTGCTAGCACAAACCAGGCACTTTCTATATGTTGGTGATAGAGCCATGAACAAGACTTAATAAGCCTTTGCTCTCATTCTAACGAGGGTGCATGTGAAGAACATGTTAAACAAAGAAAAACAAATAAAAGTATGGTTTCATACTTTGGGTAGTAAGTACTCCTAGGAAAATAATGGGGTGATTTTGGAGTACTTTAAATAGGACCAACAGGGAAGAGGTGAGATTTCACTTCAGGATCCAATGAGGCAACACCGTCAGCCACGATAAAAACCCATGAGGAGAGGAATCCAGGCAGAGAGAGCAGCAAAAACAGAAGAGCTGGTGCGAGGGCCTGTGGAAGGTCAGTGCACCTGGAGGGCAGTGATGGGCTGAGTGTGGAAGGAAATAAGGTTAAGAAGCTGCACGAAACAGATGTGGGCCATTAGGGGCAATGGTGAGAAGTTTGGATTTTACTTGTGATGGAGTACTACAGGAGGGTTTTAATCAGAGAGATAAATCGTCTAATATAGACTTTAAAAGTCCTGTTGGCTGCTGTAAGAATAACTTTTGGGGGATGGAACAATAGTGGAGGCAATGATTTTATTTTTGAGTCTGTTGTTATCACCTGCAAGGGATCACCTTGGCTTTGGCTTGGTCCTGTCATTAGCTAGCTGAATTACCTTAGAGAAGTAATCTATCTTCTAGTTAATACCTTTGTTTCCTCATCTGTAAAATGGGATGAAAGTCTTTATCTCATAGGGTTGTTGTGGAGACTGAATGAACTAGGATATAAAAAGTGCATAAAGCTGCCTGAAATATTTTAAATGCTCAGTAAATGCTGTATTTTTTTATTAGGATTACTAGTATAAATATGCACTTTAGCTTTAGTACCGAGATTTATTGTAATTCTCAATTTCTATGACTGTGTGTAGACATTAGGTATTTTGCTTTTCTAACTCAGTTTCACATTCATTAATTTTTTATATATTAATGAGTATAGGTTAAACTATGCTATTAATAAATATGTCCCACCCCAAGTCTCTGTGGCTTAACACAATGAATGTCACCTTCTTCTCACATTACAATTTGATGTGGATTTGAGAGTCCTCCTGTACTCTTGTCACACCACATCTGGAAACTACTGCTTCCAAGTTTGTCATATCAGAGAAATTGTGTGTTAAACTAAAGATCTTATTCCAATGCTATGCTGTCCCTTTATTATTATCAATTCCCATAAATTTATAATAATGGGGCATGTTCACCTACAAGGCTCACATTATGTCCATATGTTTTTAGCACATTAAAAAGTAAAAAGATGTGTGAGTCTTTGCAAAGGTGGGTGTTCAGGATATGAACCATGCAGTGATGGGCCTTAGGGACCCATGGTCTCAAGGCCAGCTTTGTCCTCAGTTGCCATGTGACTTTGAACAAGTCGTTTAACCTTGCTAAGGTTCTTCCTTACAGCTCTTCAAATAAAATATATTATCAACATGCAAAGTGTTATTATATTCTCCCACAAAAACATAATGCAAATAGAATCATTTAACTTAATCATTTTGTCCACCTCTTGGTCTGCCCATGAAGGATCCCTGTGATACACTATAGAGAGGTTTGTCTAGTCCGGCTTTAAATGACCCCATCAAAATGACTTTTGCCATTTGTTTTGAAAGGTGGTATCATTAATCTTTTCTGTCCCCCCTCCACTTTTGGACTCACTTCAATTAAATAGGCAGAGAGAAGAAAATATTGAACAACATTATAAAAATGTTAATTCCTAATGTCACTGACTAGGTCTTAATCACACTATTAGACATATGTTCTGATTTAACGATCCCAGCCAACAAGCAGCAAGACTCAGATTGACTTTGATGAATGTCTACCATTATTTTCTGATATGGATGAGGCTGTTTTTATTTCTTACTAAACGTTTCCTCAGAAATGGTATTCTACTTAGAAAGAAAGAGAATATAAATACTTTCTTTGGTTGCCAGAATCTTCTTTCCTAAATCAGTGATTTGATGATTTGTATTTTCATCAGAAAGTGAAACATTTCAGTGCAATCCTCCTTAATTATGTGGCCTTACAATTTTGGCGGCATCTTTCTCTTCTCTTATTTTTTAATCCCACAATGCTTAACTACAGTCAGTGAACTAACGTAGCTTTCTTATGTGCAGAAATCTAACAGTTGCTCCCTAACGACACTGAGGATTCCCTTTCCCTTGTGCCTCTTAACCGCAAAAACTCTTCCCTGGTAGCACTGTTTACTGAAGTCCTCCTCATCACCAAGCCTCAGGTCAAATGCCACCATTTCCATGAAATGAAACCATTTCCAGGAAGCCTTTCTTAGGACTTCTGGACAAAATTCACAGTTTCTTATTCTGGGCTTCCCTAGCATTTTACTAACTGCTCATTTTGGCCCTAATCTCATTCTGACTTGCATTTCTCTTATCTGTGTACATGTCCTTCTCTCCCTAAATGTTATGAGCTCCTTTGGGGCAGTCATAATCCATTAAAATTTATATCACTGTGTATCACACCATGACCTTCACACCGCATAGGCTTAAGACATAATTGAATGGAATGTGTGTGTATGTGTATATATGCACACATGCATAAAGTAATTTATATCATATTTAATTTCATTGTTTTATAAATCATATATATATAAAGTATACATGTAAACATACTTGAATTCTTCATCACCCTATGGGTGGAAGCTGTGATAGGTGACAGTCAAGCGATCAGCCATAGGAATAGTTTCTCTAAAGTTCCATGCAGAGGATGGGAGGCATTGAGCCTAGAAGAGATGAGCCAATACTATGACCCTGGGGAAAACTGCTATCTAATTGAAGGAAGATCCAAGCACCGTTTTTGAAGGGGGTGAAGATAGGCAATAGAGTCAAGATTACACTGCCAATGATTGGAGTTGAGTTGGGATAGACTCAGTGAACTGAGATTGGGTTCAAGTGAGGACTATGGGAGGAAAGAAAGGCAGCTGGAGAAGGGTGCTAGGAGTGACTTCATGAGTGACGGCTAAAGTGCTGTTATGACTGCTGCCATTATGGACCAGAAAATAAATAATGAATTGGGCCCAAACAGAATTGATATTTCTCTTTATTCTCCTCATGCACATATGTGTCTATTTATGTTTCTAACCAAATTGCAAATGTCTTGAAAGCAGGGCCATCATTGATCGTTCCATTTACTTACTTATAATCTCTACAGAATTTTATTTTATGTGGTTGATATCTAATTTGAATTTTATCAGTTATTGTCACAATAATGCTATAGAGTCCGTTGCCGAAGCTCAGCAGCATACGGTATTCAGTACTTATTCTCATGCTTGCATGTCTGTGCACGAGGTGGGATGACTGTGCTTCCTGGCTCACGTTCTGGGGCTCAGGCTGGAGAGGCTGTGACCATCTGGAGGCACGGTCTCATGGTCACGTCAGAGAAGTTCCCTAGAAGCAAGTGGAAACATGCAGGCCTCTAAGGGCTGGACTTTGAACTGACCTGATTGTCATTTCTGTCCTCTTTCAACGGGACAAAGTAAAGAGTGAAATCAAGTCTAACATCAACAGAGTTGGATCTCTGGATGTCTACTCCTCCCAGGAACCCACTGTAACATATATTTGCTGATCAGTGTAGACATTTTTGAAGTTATAAAAGAAATGAGGTAAACTCTTCCTGTTGGCATATTGAGTTTACCAGAATCCATGCTATGAGCATACTACTTCAAAACTTAGAAATAAAATAAAGACAATAGCAACAATGACAACAACAGCTCCACATGTAGCACTATCTTTATATGTTTGCAGAACTGTTTGGAGTTGTTCTTGGACTGTTCAAGCAGCGAGAAGAGGCCAAATTATTTTTGGCTATAGCTGTAGTTGTCACTGGGAGGTTGACGTGCCTACTGTTTCCCAGATTGTCAAGACTTTAACTTAAACAATTGTAGAATTAAAGTGGGGTCTCCAGTTTGCATTATGTTCAACAGCTTATATTAGTTAAGCTATAAAATCATGCAACTAACCAGCTTCACGATTTCTCCTAAATTTCTTACATTAGGAAAATCATAATTTGAACTAAGCATGTACAGGTGGGGTTTATGCTTAGTTGCTAAATAAAATTTATCGTGATTTTTCTCTCCTTGAACCATTTCCCTGTATTTATCATATAAATGTTCCACTTGAGGAAACCTTAGGAGCAGAATGGTATGCTTATGCATTCATTTGCAAAGCTTCTAGATTTGACCTTATGTAATGCTTAAATTCAGATATAATACTTTTCTGAAACTATTCATAAAGGAGTTGATATGGACCCAAATTTCTGAGGCCAAAAGTGAGGATGAAGATATGGCTCTTCTTCCTCCTCCTCCCACTTCTTTCTCTGTCTCTTTCTCACCACACACACACAGGTGTGCATGTGTGCATAAACACACACACACGTGCACACAGACACACTTCCTCCCCAAACTTGAATTCCTTTTATAAGATATTCTACAATATGCAGTTTAATTTCCATCTTCCTTCGTCTCAATTGTGAGAATTCTTTTCCAAATTTATGTTGCATTATCTTCTTGAAGATAATTAGAAAAATAGGAAACTGTGGGCTGGCAATCTAAATGGAAGATCAAGCATGACCAGAAGTTTCTACAGTGGAGCCAGGATCTGCAGAAAGGGGGCAAAGTCTTTGGAATTCACCCTGTTCTGATTAAGAAGCAGAGCGGCTCACTGTGTTGAAATGAGCTCAGGGAAGTTGTCTGATGAGGAGTTATTATGGACAAACTTAAGGCCACATACTCATGCCTAGTCCGCTATGCCAACTGGGTTAAATGATAGTCCTGCACAATTTTCCGTTTTAACTTGTTTGTTAAATATCAAGGCCATTTCCAAACTTGGGGAGCAATTCAGGTCCTAGGAAAAGAACATAAAAATCTGTGAATAAAAACTCAGACAGGCAATGAACGTTTGAAAGGAAGTCCAGGTATAAACTGTGCCTCTCAGTTTGCATGTTGTCAGCAACAAAGCCAAACACACTTGCCATTATTTCCGTGAAACTTAGGGTGGGGAAAGCCTGGGAAGACTCCAGCAAGCAGTACTAACATTAGATTCTATTGCACCATTATTATTGTGTGTAAATGTATGAGAGATTAGAGATGTTTATTGATCACGTCTTTATTTTAGTGAATGTAAGACTTTATCTATCACTGATAGTTTTTTTAGTTCTCTCTTATCACTTAAACCGCCCATACACATTGTGCTGAAAGGCCTTAAGTTTTCAACAATGAATTATTATCCCACATATCAGAGCACAGTGACATAACACAGCGGGTAACCCACAGACTCTTGGGTAAGAATGCTTGGATTCAGATCCTGACTCCGGACTTTCTAGTCGTATGGCCTCCAGGCAGGTGTTTAATCCCTCTCTGTCTCAGTCTCTTTATCTGTAAAGTGGAGGATAATAATAACACCTACCTCATAGGGTTGTTGTGATGATTAAATGGGTTCACACATGCAGAGCACTTTAGAATCTGCTGTAACCTAGGACATGCTCATATCAATAGTTTTCTATTGTCACATTTTTAAGCCTCCTGCATGGCAAGTATGATTGATGCCTGTCTCGCGATAGTCTACCTAGTGTTAACAAAGGACAGTGATCATCTTCTGTGGCCACTTACTGCCATATACTTTCTTAGAGGACTTTTTTTTTAGCGTATATGTAAGCTGATTTTTTCCCAGAGTTTTTTGTATACATGAGGTCATGTAACAATAATAATTCCAAATGCATGGAAGTAATGCAAGTTAATGCAATTCCTTAGTCATCTGTTTTATATCTTGCATACTGAGGACCTCACCACCTCCCGAGGCGTCAGTGGCTACTGCTGAGCTCCTGGTGGGGTCTCCCAGGAGGACCCAGTTCCTCTACCTTCTTCTCCTTGGTTCTCTTGTGGAAGTCCTTGTGGTATGTACTGCTGCTGGAGCTGTGCATGAAAACCCTGCGTCCTTGCCAAGGGGCAAGCCTCTACAACCCCAGAGCCTTGGCCCCAGAAGCATAAAGCAGGGTATGGGTGTTCCTTTCACGGTGGACAGGCCCAGGGTGCAGGTACCTTTCCCCATTCTGCTCTGTGTGATCACCTGGTTATCAAAGGAAACTTGTTGTCTCTCCCACACCCAACACACATATGCACATCTCAGAATCCTTGGTTTATCAGAAGCACCTCAAAAGAGGTAAATATTTGGATTAATACCCCCATTTTATACAAGAAATCGAGATTTAAGAAGTTTAAAGTACTGATTCATTAAGTGATAGTAAGTGTCTTTTTAGCTCCATGATGGATATTTGTCTTGTTCATGCCTCCTATCATCTTCTGAGTAGCATTTCTGTGTTGGTGAAAATTCACACTGTGGATCTTGGATCTTGCCTCTGCAGCGAAGTCAGGGTTCAAATCCCCAATCTCCTCTTAGCGGGGACACAGGTGAGGGACTTGTGCTTCCTCAATCAGACCACCTGTGTGATGCTCTGACTGGGAGGTGAGCAGCAGGGAAGCAGGCTCTGCTTGGAGCTGCTATTCTGCGGGTGCAGGGGCCATAGGAACACCTCTCTTTGGGGCAACAGGGCCTGCTGGCCTGAGACCCTTAGAGAGAAGTGGCTGTGATGCTGGCGGCATATCAGCTTCAGCTGAGTGGATCTCCTGACAGTTGACATTCAGGGGCAGTGAGCCGGGCAGGGTTTCATCAAGCCAGTTCTGCAACATGGTCGGCCCATTAGCCTAAAGCCCATTTCTTCTGTGATCATAATTCTGTGGCAACCTGGTAACTTCCTAAGAAATACCTTTTGGCTTGGAACTATCAGAGAGAATTCTTACATTCCAACCAAGAATCTGATTAATATGAGTTCTATTTTGCCTGTTTTCTGCTCCCTTCTTTTCTGTTAAACATTCCTACTAGAGCTTTCTCAAAATTTTGAAAATCACAGTTTAAGAACCTGGAGATAGATCTGAAGAAAGGCCCTTTGTTACTCTTAGAACTTCACGTCTACCATTTCCCTTGCCTGCTACGCTCTTCTCCAAGTAGCCAGCCACGTGCAACTTGCTTCCTGCCTTCAAGTTTTTCCCAGAGTTTATTGCTTCATCAAGTTCTACTCTGATCATTCTATGTAGGATTGCAACATGCCCCTCTTGGCAGCAACTGGAACCCTCATCCTGCTATGTGGTTTCCATACCTCTTAGCCCTTTCTAAATACTAAATCATTTAATTATTATTATTGTCTATTTCCTATAATTGCAATGCATGCTTTGGGGGCCATTTTTTGTTTATTTGTTTTTATTTGATTTAAGTGACTTATCCCAAGTGCCTAGAATGGTGCCTGTAATATTATAGATCCTCAGTAAATATTTGTTGAATGCATATATTTAAAAAAACATTTATAATTATGCTTTGTTGTTTCATTTTTGAGAGAATTTTCTGTCAGAAGGAAGTCCAATTTCTCCAATGACCAAAATTTGCAGCTAGGGTGTAGATTCTCTCCCTGATACATCATTAGAGTCAGGAATTAGAGCAAATCTCTCACCCTTTTCAGTCCTCAGTTTCCTCCTTTGTTGTGCTCTATCTAGTACTCCACAGGAGAGCAAACACAAAGATGGGAGATCTGAGCGGAAAATTTAGCAATAACCCTCCTGCTTTCATATGTGTGTGTGTGTGTGTGTTTCCTCTCTTTCTCCTCTTTTCTCCTTGTCCGTTGACAGTCAGTCAGTTAAAACAAATTGAAACCTTTATACTAATTGCCAGATATGAGGAGGGAACTGCAAGTCTCAGTGGTACAAGACACTGATGGATTCAAAAGCAAACAAAGCCTTGGGCTGCTAATGGAGGTTCTAGGGGCTTAAGAGACCAAGTAAGAACCGGTGAAACTACTATATGGCAACATATGCACCCTAAGCTCTGCACAGATTGTTTGTTCAGAACTCATACCATTGATAATGATGCTATTAACATGGCCACAACCTTGGCTTAGCTTATAAACAAAAATAATCCATGAAGAGGTTGAATTTTACTATGTGTTCTATATTTTAGATTAGGGAAGGAGAGACCTGGTCAGTGCCAGAGGGAGGGAGAGGTAAAGAGATTTCTTGGACCCAAAGCCAACATTGGCAAACATTCAAATACAGTGTTTCACTCATTTGTTGCCTGGACTCAGACACTGGGATGATCTACCTATACTTGCCCAAGTCCTGAAAGTGTTTTATGCTCTAAATAAACCCAGCAGCCCTCTAGGCCACTTGAGTATGACTTATCTGAGCTAGGATTTAGAAGGAAAACAATTTATTTGAACTAGGTTACAGTGATTTATAGATTTTTGTAACTAGGGAAAATGGATTTATGCCATTTGGAATCATTCTTTAAAAAGAAGACACTGGCTAACAGACATTTCTAACTGGAATTCTATCTTAGAAGATAATAAAGTGGCCTAAAACATTTTAGGCAGAGTGAAGAGTGATATTTTGGGGTGACTATAGTCCGTCAGGCTGTCTTCCCCCTGAATCAGCACCTGCTAAGATACTTCTGCTTTTCATAGTATCTTCCTTAACTTCTTTTCATGGCCTACAGATTCTTGGAAGCTCCAAATTGTCTTTTTCCTTTCTACTTGCCTCAATGACTTCCATGAAGACTGCAGCAGCAAAAGCAATTCAGAAAAAATTGTTGCTATTTGTATGCATGGATAATTTGTAAATTATATGTTTACAAATCAAGAGTTGCATGCAAAGCTAAATCTTGACTAGGCAAATTTCCAACCTAGTCTCATCCTCAAACAAATATTATTATTCTACTTTAAAATGGTAAATCATAAACAATGGTCCCCAATAAATATTTAAATGTGTTTTTTAAAAAATAACCACATATTCAGTGTCATAGGCCAAACAGAAACAAAACAGGAATTTCTAAAGGGAACCTAGGCCTAACCCCAATCAGCCGAATGACATGTAACACCTCCCTCTCTACATATATCTGTTGTTTTGGATACATTCTCATTTTTTGAAAGGTTCTAATTTACTGAAATATTCCCAATCACAAAAGAAAACTCCAACAGATTTTACTAAACTAAACTTTGCAAAGAAAGAAACTGACATGGACAAGACTCAAAAACAGCTTTCTGTCAAATATATAAATCAGAAATTGGTGGTTGCAAATCAGCTTTGTATGAGTTAAGTATGATCTTCAGAAGGACAACTTTGGCCCAAACAGTATTGACCTTCACAGTTTTATTTTTTTCCTCCAAATCTTTGAATTTGAAACTTATGACTTCTCTTAAAAAAAGTTCAGAAGATATGGTAGCCCTGGGGCTCATCTTTGTCATGATGGAAATCAATGGGAGTAGGACAAGACAACCCTCTTCTCTAGACCAACACTCTCCCTTTCACCTTAGTGTCCACTCCTCCTTATAGTCTACCAGAAACTGAGGACTAAGGCCTGGCTTATCTTGGCCCTCATCCTGTTATTTGTTGTTTGGTAGTTTCAAAAGGAAATTAATCTTTTATCTATCAAATTTATTTGGTCTAAAATCTGGCCCAATTCTCTCAATTGTGATACCTGCCTGATTTGGTAAGCATTTCAGTTTGTGACCCTGCCTCTGAACATTGAGATTAATCAGTATCCTGCTATATAAATACTTTCCACGAAAGTGTTGTTTACATGTGCATATGTATAGACATAGATATATATGTATGGATATATGTATATAAATACGTATATCTATAGATACATATATGTATAGATATACAGATATTTATAAAACCAGAGAGAAAGGCAAAGAAAGAAAAGAAGGAGAGAAAGAAAAGAGGAAAGGGAAGCGAGGAGAGGAGAGGAAGGGAAAATATATATAATATATATTCTTTAAGACATTTTCATGTCAGTTTCTGTGACATTCTCTGTTCTAATTCAGGCTTGCTCTGACTTGTGAAATGTCTTATCTTTCAGATGGAACACCGTTTACCTGGTGGATTGGGCGGTCCAATGAAAGACACCCTTACTGGGGAGGTGTTCCTCCTGGAGTTCAGCAGTGTGACTGTGGCCTGGACGAGAGTTGCCTAGACATTCAACACTTTTGCAATTGTGATGCTGACAAGGATGAATGGTAATGAGAATCAAGATCTTTCTGCAGTTGTGGAGGAAGCACCTTAATTGACGCATAAAATTTCCCTCAAGAGAGTAGAACGTGGATGAGAAATTCAATATGAACTAGGAATCCCTAATGACTGTGCTTGTTTTTAACTTCGAAAATAGCCAGTTCCAGTACTTTTAGGGCTATTGCTGAGGTTTGTAACATAAAGCATGTTGTCACATCATCACCTCCTTATATTCTGAACATTCCACTTTAAACAAAGGGATGAAATGTAATGTTCAGCTTTGCAATTTAGTCAGTGTTTCTATAATGTGTGGAGTATAAATTTTGGGAGAGATAGTATGGGAGATAGAGATGTGTAATTATACAGACTGTTTCTTCATTGTCCCATTTCCGCACTGATGTTTCAGTCACCTGCCCACCCTTTTGTAGCTAGTAAAAATATAGCAAAGAAAATTTATATTTATTGAATATCTATTTAATCCTCACAACAATCTATTAATTCTGTATAATTTTCTCATTTTTACATCTTAAAGTTGAGGAATGTAGATTACAAAGAAGTTAAATCATTTTCCCAAGGTCACACACATCTATTAAGTGACAGATCCCGAATTTGAATTCAGCTATATCTGAGGTCAGAATCTCTCTTACTCTCCTACACCAAGTTACTTTTGTAAAAATAGTTTAATTTTAACTTCCCATGTCCATTACATCTACTTTTCCTTTTTCTTTCGGGGAAAATGCTTGTTTTTCACTGTATTGATTATGAAAACATGACCAGGACATTTCTAAACCCATTTTTGTTTTGACTGAATTTAAAACAAATTTGGTTTTGACTTTTGTAATTTTACCTGCTTCATCAAATGCTGCTCAATTATATTTAAGAATTCCTATATCAAGCTGCTCTCAACCCAGCTGAAATTTCTTTTAAGTATTTTTCCTTCCCTGCTCAGATTCCTAACAGCAAGGATTGCTAAATGTTGAATGCTGAATGCCTTAAATTTCATTGCTTCCAATGAAATTTAAGGTTGAGTCACATCCTCAGTTCAGTGAAGAAAGGATCAAACATTTGGCTCCTTCAAGTCCTAGTAGATGGGCCACCTCTTCAGATGCTGTTGGATTGCTTGGGTTCCAAGGCAAGTTACTTGAGTGCTTCCTCCCAGCCTTAAAATCATTACCTGGGTAAAATCAGGTGAAGTTGACTAGAGGTGGGATAGACTTCTCCATTCTGTGGGTCCCCACTTTACCCTGCAGTGACTTCTATCACAGCATTATGGATGCCAGCAAATCAAATATACCTCGTGTTCCAGATGGAGACCGTGTCTCTTAACATTACATCCATTAAGAACTACTCCTTGTACAGTAGGAACTTGGTGGTAGTGAGCTGAAGAGATGAATTCAGAAGATCTATGAGGAGGAGGGGTGATGACAAAATGGCATCTACAAGCTTGAGAAATACGTGTGGAAGGATTAAGTGGTTGCATTGCCAGGGAAACATATTTAAAGTCTTGTGCAACCAGCAGTTTAGATTCACTCTTTTTTTGGATTCATTAATTTCCTTTCACTGCGTATGAAATTTGAAATTTATAGATTTTATAGACTTGAATGGAAATACTTGTGAATAATCAGAGAAGCTAATGTAGAGGGAGGCAGAATATAAAGATCCATTGAGACGAGGAGTGTTTCTCCTCATTACCTTCTACTCTCACTCCCTTTTTGTCTGAATTCTCGACCTTTGCTCACTGTTTCACTTCCTACGGTGTAGCTGTTGCCCTCTCAGCACTGCTTCAGCGCCTTGCTCCCCAGAGAACGAATGACCAGGGCTTAATTTACTGAACACAGAAGGGCTGTGATGGAGAATGGCATCACATCACTTAAATGTGGAAAATGAGACCATCATGTTGAAGTGCCTCTACATCCTCTTTCCAAGGACTTTCACTGATCATCTCTTTTACTCAGACTTCAGCCTCTCCCTCCTTTGATCTACTCATTAGTACACTAAAGTTTGAACCCCTCCTATCTTGACTTAACTTTACCGTCTACGCTGTGCTCAGAGGAACTCTTCAAACTGTCCCTTCTGAGGTCAGAATCTCTCTTACACTCCTACACTAAGTTACTTTTGTAAAAATAGTTTAATTTTAAGTTCCCATGTCCATTACATCTACTTTTCCTTTGTTTTTCAGGGCAAATGGTTGTTTTTCACTGTATTGATTATGAAAACGTGCACAGAACACTTTTAGACCCACTTTTGTTTTGACTGAATTTAAGTCATCCCCCCTTTGGTTTTGGCTTTCCACACATTTCAAATTTTGGTTTCAGACTGCATGGCGCTTCTAGTATCACTGGTGTTCTGGGTGTTTCTAAGAAACCTCAAATATCTTTACCTTGTGAAATTCTCTCAAGTTTCTGCTCTTGGGTAAAGTTAATCAGAAAACTTATTGGGGCTGGTATACCATCTTGTGGATAGCAGTTTAATATATTACAACTCCTAGATAATATTGTTGCTTGAAAATGTTACCTATCTTATACTGAAGTGTTCTTAGTATTTTATATATTATATCTCATATCATCGTCCCAACAACCCTTGACGTTGGTTTTACTATCTCCTTTCCTAACAAAAGGAAATGGAGGCTCTGAGATGATAAGTGACTGGTTAAGGTCAGCTGACTAAGGGAGCAGAGTTGGGATTATAGCTGAATCCAAGGATGCTGTTGCTGACTATCTCAAAGGAACTGCTACATTGGGATTTCGAGTCATGGCAGCCAATGAGGATGCCAGAGAGTCCTCTCCCAGGGCCTCTCGAATCACATCATGGCAGTATATTTGTTTCTTTCTGCTAAGTCAGGCTGTTCAGGCAAACTGAGCCATCTTTCAAGCTTCTGCTAATTAATAATACTTTATTCTGTCTTAATAAATCTCTGTAAGTGAATAACTTGCTGTCATATATTTCAGTGAGATCCAAGTAAATGAAGAAAATTAGTGTATGTTTTGGGAGTGGGTAAAAGTGAGGCATCTCAAAATACTGAGGTGGGTGGAGAGAAAAATGAAGTATCTCAATGAACACCGAAAGCACAGCTCCTTCTTAGACTAAAGGGAAGCCACGACAAGACATCTGAATCAGGTGTACTGTGAGCTGACTACTTAGGAGAATCCATCCCACCGAAAGAACTGAACAGGAAGAACAAAAAAGAAATGAAGAATCTTGTATTGAATAACAATTTCATAGCTAATGATTGTTTGCAAAGGAACTTCTCTTCAGTTTAATGATTCATCCTGTAGAAATCCTCCCAACCAGGAGTTTTCTGACCCAGCTACTTTAGACTGTTGGACTGCTGAAAGGAAGAAAGAAAATTCTGGTGACAGCTCCAGCCTACAGCCCCTGCACATAGCACAAGAGAGTGGTGGGCTGTGTGGGAGGTGGAAAAACAGTCATTCGCGTAGAGGGTAGAAGGATACAGAGGATGGTTGGGGCCGCAAGTTGGAGAAGGGAGGGGAATTGCTCACAGTGTGCCTCTTGGTGATGGCCCTTGGCCTGAATGAGGAATTTTCTCCTCCAAACAACCAGGAGAACTAAAGTGTAGCCCTCTTGCTTAACAGCAGAACATTCTTCTATTTTTTCATAAGAAAGAGCAGACATTTTTATTTGATTTTTGGTAACTCTGTTCTTTGCCTCTTGCCCTTCATGCACCCTGTATAAAGCTACATTGCACAAAATAAGAAGCAAAAATGGTGTAAGGTTTAAATTCCCGTCATCTGATCATCCAGAAAGGGAAACTACTGTTCTTTTTCTTAAAGAACCGGATATTTTTAGGGGATTTTTTTTTAAGTAGATGGAATCCTGGAGTTTCAAACCACTCTTTAGCCCTTGATTCCACTTCTCTGCCACAAAGAAATTATTTAATAAATGGTGCTGAATCCATGAATGAACCATGGGTGAATGACTTCTGTTGGACATATTTTTACCTCTCTCTCTTGTGGTCAGTCAGGTCATGGTTATTCTGGGATTAACTGATATTTACTTCACTCTTAGCTATTACCCATCTTTTATAATCTCATAGGAAATATTTATCCAAAGTTTAACCTAAGCTTTTTGCTGCAGATTGATTTTATCCTGGCTATCAAAAAGAAGTTTGAAGTGATCACTATGCTCCAAAGTTATTTTTTTGTATGTTTGCCTTCAACTTTTCTTATTAGTAAATTCATGTCTAATCCAGTCTGAGGACCTTGTCTTCACAAAGACCTTTCATTCCTTTCCCATGAGATTTAATGAGACAATTGCCTTTAGGAGGATGATGCTAGATACATTCAAGGGGTTTAGGGTTTTGCTGTTTCCTCATATAGGTTATTCTTTGATCTCTCAGACCTTCTTTGATTTCTTCAAAACCTCCACCTCTGAGATTCTCAGACTTGGTGCAGTAAGAGTGCTTCATATATGGCGGGATCCTAAAACAGGGCTAGAATCCTGAATCCTGAGAGAAAGGCAAGTGTCGCCTCAGAACACACTAAGACTCTATCTCTTATTAAAAAAATAATATTGTACAACCTCTGCTGGTTGAATTGTATTATTTGTGAACCTGTTTATGAGCTATTTCACTGCTTATTGAATTTTTGAAGGGCTTTGCCCCAAGTAGGCAGAGATTATGAATGGTTTATCTGGGTTTTTACTCAGTCAGTCCCTGAATTCCTACATGCATCTAGCCATGTAATCAGGGCCAGCACTTTGTGTGGGAGAGAAGTATGCTTGGCATGTGGTAGATCCTTTATGCATTAACTCCTGAATGAATTAATGAATGAATGAAATAATGACTAATTTTTTTCCTTTCTCCCCATTCTCTCTTGCTAAACAAATATGCCCTCTACTTGCTAATTATAGTCTGCTGCTTTATCCATTAAATTTTCACTTAAAGTATGTATGCTGGGGCAACTGTACTGGCTTGTTTACACTAAGGATCCCATGACTAGGTTTCAGATTGTTTTTAGACAATGTTTTGTGGTATATCCAGTGGAGAGAATAGAAGGCATCATACACTTAAGAGAAGAAGGGACAATACAAAAATGGGGAAAAAGAGCTTACAACTAGAGGTTGAAAATTCAAGACTGATGTACCACATCATTACAGAATTGTGGAATTCTAGACAGAATAAAATAGTTGATATTTTGCCAAGAGTAGCATTAAGGAGGTTTATTTATTTTTTATACAATGATGCCCTTCTCCTATTATCTCTTGGGAAAATCTCTAATCCAAGCAATTTAAGACCTATAGTTCTGGAAAACAAAACATACCTGTAAAACATTCTGTCTTATGCTTGTAGGAAATAATTAAAGATGTAAACTGAGGCTTCTATTACATCAGATATCCGTCAAGTTATGCAGATATATTATCTCAAAATTGTCTGTGAAGTTGCATTATTTGAGTAATTGCAAAATGATGAGTATCAAAAATAGATAGAACTCAAAAGTCAATGTCAAGATTAAGAGTTTACATTTGTATAAAGTATTGTATACAATATTTTGATTTGGACTATTACTGTATATCAAAATACTATAATTCTATTTAAAAATGCATTGAGATTTGGCTTCTATTCGCCTGTTAATCACTATGTGTATGGCGTTAATCACCTAAACAGTAGCTGTTACTAAGATCCAAAATACTTGGATGAGCTGCTCTTTTGTCTGCTCTGCAAATTCACTTACAATGGTCAGTTCTGACCCACCCAATTTATGTGTCTATATTTAATAATGCATAAAGGAATTATTTTTCTTGATTTTTTAACTTTTGGGAGTTTTTATTACAGAAGAAATATGTTCTACTTTATCTTTATGGTAAAAATTTTAAATATTTCAGAAATATTAAATAAATATAAATAAATCTTTAAATAAAAAAATAAAAGCTCCTCCATCACCATCACTTGGAATTCTCTTACCTCGACCCCATATATAAAATCTTGCTTCTAGAGATAATAGTTGGGTATGTAGGGTACTTCTCCATACGTATACTACAGATATACACATATACTACATACATATGCATACTTTCTATGCATATATCATATTTATTAAGATATGTTCATTCATTTTATCTTTTACTTATTTTTTTATTTTTTAAAGATTGGCACCTGGGCTAACAACTGTTGCCAATCTTTTTTTTTTTTTTTTTCTGCTTTATCTCCCCAAACCCCCTCTGTACACAGTTGTATGTCTTAGTTGCAGGTCCTTCTAGTTGTGGGATGTGGGACACCGCCTCAACATAGCCTGACGAGCGGTGCCATGTCCGCACCCAGGATCCAAACCCTGGGCTGGTGCAGTGGAGCATGTGAACCTAACCATTCGGCTATGGAGCTGGCCCCTGTTCATTCATTTTTTAGTAAATGTGAGATCATATTAAAAATATTGTGCAACTTGCTCTTTCCACATAAAATAAGTCTTGGAGATCTTTTACCTGGCATCATTAAATAAGCACGAAAATGAATCCATTGTGTCCATTTCAATGGCTGCAAAGTGTTCTATAATATAATTATATCATAGCTTATTTTATTATTCCTTTATGATAAACATTTTATTTCTAAAGGATTTTTCACTATTATAAAAAATGCTGCAATGTGTATTTTTGGTCTTGATTTATACTTTTTTCTGCTTTTAAAATTATTATTTCTATTGAATGGAATCCTATCTTAGAATTGTGTAATTATCCACTTTTCTATTTTGATAGATATGGCCAAATTGCTGAAGGCATTTAGGAGGTTCTACAGACTATAAGGAATCAGAACTGGCCCCCCTGACTCTGTGGGGTGAAATGGTCCTCTTCCTCAGGAGGCAGCTTTACCCAAGGAAAATGCAGAACTCGCTAGAGTCCAAATATGGCCACACAGGGAAATGTTCTCTCTCCTTTGCAAATCTGACTTGTAGGTTTTAAGTGAAAATATCATGAACTAATACATGTAACACACTTAGAACACACACAATTGTAGCTACTTTTGCTGGCAGCATCCTCATTTTCTGGATGTAAAATGTAATTTATCTGTAAGTGATATTTTATTGTGTAATGGGATGATCAAATCGTGGAATTGTCACTTATTAACTGTGGAGCCTAAATCATTTAGCCTCTCTGAGCTTCAGGTTTCTAATTTATTTTATTTTTTTTTTAAACAAGAAACATCTATCTCTGGGCAGTACTGGCTGGGTTAGCAATAATTTGTACATCTAGCAGATGTGCCATATAGTTGGTTCTCAAAATTTGTTAGTCATCATTTTTATTATTATATTCTCTATTTTTACAGTATCTTAAATAAACTAAGAGGTGACATTGATTTATAAAAGTTAAACTAATTTCTAAGAAAAGTATACATAAATATATGCAATAAAATAGATATGAGAGTTAAATAGCATGTCAGAAAAGTCAAAAATATCATTTAGCCATTAAACTCTAGGTGAAATAGGGAAAAAACACTGAAGGCCCCTCTTCAAAAAATGGGGCTGCCCTCTGAAAGTTCACCAGTAAAAATCGTCAAATAACGGATGGGTCTTCCTGCAATAGAAAGAAACCAAAAGATTTCTTGTAAATGTGTAACAAAAGGGTTTGTGGACTCTCAGAACTCCTGTCAAGGCGACCCAATTGTAATCTCAGGGAATGCGGGCCTGGAAAATGATTGCAAATTAGTAAACTGAAACCTAATCAATGGAATTATATCTTGTGTGGAGAAAGCCCTTGTGAAAAGAATGGGACTGGTCAGCCTGAGATGCAGGAGGACAGCTCAAGGACCCAGGGCCTGGCACTGTCATCCCAGCACTGCCAGAGAATGCGTAGACTAAATGAGAGAAACGGCTTCTGCTCATGAGAGAGCCGCTCTTTGTAGCAATGAGACTAGGCCTGGAGAACAGCAGAGCACAGTGGTTTCATCAGCAAAGGCTTTGCTGTTCAAATCTAGGCTCAAATCCTTGCCTCTCCATTTGCAAGTGACGCGCCTGAAGAGTTTTGTCACCTTTCTGAACCTCAGTTTTCTCTCCCGTACAAAGCAGATAACGATCGTAACATCATCATAGAGTTGTCCTGAGGATTAAATAGATAATGAGCAAAACTGTTTTAATGCCCACATGACCACAGAAAGGCAAGAGGCAGCTCCCGTGCTCAGCTCCAAAAATGTGAGGTGCTCAGCTGAACCCCAAGACCATCAGTAGTTTCTAAGAATAGCAGCCCAAATTTGAGCAATGGCTCCAATTTATGGATTGTTTTCGTTAGAAAGAACTTGTCTCTGTAAAAGATAATTGTGGTTTTAAATAGCATTTTATTGTCCACTATATTATGTTAAATATTTTGGAATTTGGACACTACCTGTAAGAGAAAGAGACTTCTTAAAAGGTTTTAAGCAATAAAGTATGAAACATGGTTCTGGGAGTAGTATGGAGAAGAGTGAGAGGTAGGAAGAGAGGAGACAGATTAGCAGCGTGGAGCCAGTTTAACCATTGCCAAGGCCCTGGCAGAGTCTCTGGGGCCTCAAAATAAACTGAGGCCAGGAGGATGAGGATAAGGCGGTTGAATGGAGAGACACAAAAAAGGTGAGACTAGTGGAAATTTTGGGTCAGGAATGAGAGAGCAGATGAGGAAAAGAGGAGAAATGAAGACCTGAGTGTGTAGGGCCTCAGCAACCGGGAGCCTAGGGCCAAGTCATTGCCAGAATTAACACAGACAAGTAGGCAATCCGATCACTGGAAAAGTGACAAGTCAGGGAGATTTGGGCATGTTAGTTAGAGATGACTATTGACATCCAAGGGAGATGTTCAGGAGGCAGTAGACAGTTCATGAATCTATGTTCATGAAATAACATGTTTGTGTGTGTGAGTGTGTATATGTATGCACATGCATTTGTAACAGGAAAGAAGGCTACATTGTGAAATGCTGCAACAAAGTGGAATAAGTTAGGGTCTAACTCTTCCAGGAATATTAGCAATTCAGTGAGAGAATTTGCAGTAGAGTGAAAGGAGACAAGACTCATCTGGTAGTTTGAGGAGGAAAAAGGAGAGAAGGAGGATGAGATAAGAAAGAGAATGCAGACAGTTTTGTGAATAAGTTTGACTCTGAAGAGAAAAAGGAGAAAGAGAAGTAATTATGTTGAGAGTTAGGATTGAAGAAGCCTCAAGCTGCTAATGGAGCAAGCAGAAACAGCCAGGAGAGAGGGAGAAGTGGAAGGTGCAGGATAAAAGGAGTGCCTACCTGAAAGGAAAGTGCTTTGAGAAGGCAGAAAAAATGTAATTAAAAATGCAGGATAAAGTGTTAGCCATGGACAAAGACAGGGTTCCTCAAGCTGAGAGGAGGCGAATCACGGTGTATATAGACGGTCCCACGTTTTAGACATCCTTGCCATATTGCTGATTAATGTCAAGATTATTGTCTACAAAACGTCTACTTGTTCTCCAATGGCAAATACAAGAATTACACACACAAGTCAATATGTGAGTAAATGTCAGAAAGGACTATACGGAAAGATGAGATTATGACAGAAGTTCAGAGAAAGAAGGAAGGACCTAGAACATTTGGGGACATTTTTGAAGAGGAACTGGATTTGATTTTGGTGAAATTTGGAGAGTTTGGAGGCAACAAACAGTTGATTTGTTCCAGAAAATTAGAGAGATATATTTGAGAGTCATCAGGACCCAAGTGGCATTGAATGGCAAATCTGTGCTATACAATCCAATAATTTTGACTTTTAATCTTCTACTTGCTTCCTGAATCCTACATCTTTACTGAGTACAATCTAGAAGGGTAACTTTCATGGCACTCCTGAATGTTTCTTTGTCTCGTATCCAAAGCATGTTCATCAAATTATGCCTCCAAAAATCTACATCTGTGGTAGTACTCTTTTTTTTTTTGAGGAAGATTAGCCCTGAGCTAACATCTACTGCCAATCCTCCTCTTTTTGCTGAGGAAGACTGGCCCTGAGCTAACATCCATGCTCATTCTCCTTTACTTTATATGTGGGACACCTGCCACAGCATGGCTTGCTAAGTGGTAGGTAGGTGTGCACCTGGGATCCCAACCAGCGAACCTGGGCCGCCAAAGTGGAACGTGCAAACTTAACCGCTGTGCCACCGGGCCGGCCCTGTGGTAGTATTCTTTTTAAATCAATTTTACAGCCATAAAGTCTTGAGGACCATTTTAATTTTTTATTTATAAAGTGGTACTGGGTAAACTTTGGCTGGATTCATATAGTAAGATCTGATTTTCTTTTCTCACAAATGCTTAAGAAAAGTCCCATAGTTTCAGGTTTCTAGAGGAGTTTTAGAAGAAATATCGTTTCTGAAATTTTAAAATATGCCAAAATTCTCTTGTTTTTCCTCGCATTGTTTTATGCTATAAGCAGGACTCCAGATATGGTCTGGTCAGTGTGGGACACAGCTGGATAGATATGATCTCCTGGTGTGGACTTGTATACGTGACCACAGTCAATGCTTACACTTGCTTTTGTTGGTAACTGAGTGACCCTCAAGCTCATTTTGAGCTTCTTCTCATCTAATCCCCTACGTCTTTTTTATCTGGACATCTTAAGAAGGAAGACAAAAGGGAAATAACTGCCTTAACCAAAGTTAAGATAGAATTATCGGCAAGCATCCGTGCGGTGCCTTAGACTTCAGAGCTGTTTGTGGGCACCTTCCTGGCCATTCCTCTCTCGCAGCCACAGGAAATGGAGGGAAGCATGTCACTCACTCAAGGGAAGGGTGTGCAGTCTCTTGGACTAATCCATTCAGATTCACAGAAGGGCTTCAAAGGGAGCTGAGGTATTGAGTTCTTGGATAATTTTCCAGGTTTGTCTACCTTATGCATAATGCTTTATTTGTTACTTTTGTGTGACTGAAAATGAGAAGGATATAAAAAGGAAGAAAAAAATCCTCGCTTAATAGGCTCAGTCACCCAAATGATTCTACTGAAAGAAGCTTACAGAGCAACAGCTAACTAAAATTGGTTGATGAAAACAAATGACAACGTGTGACTTTTCACGACACTTAACTCGAATGATGCACTAAGAAATCAGTGGCCCCTGCTCTGTTCTGCAATTCTGAATTTGGAACAATCCCGAGATTCAGATAGTTAAACTGAGAGGACTAGTTCTGAACTATACTTTAGCTCTTGAGAATATTTGAGTCTTTTTCTTAATGCAAATGTTTGATCATTAGATCGTGTGCACTTCGTGAGGACCACATGTCTATTCCTTGTGCCCTCAGAGCCTCCATAAGCTGGGATCTCTAGCTGTCTTGTGCAGTCATGCCAACAGTGGGACTCCCTTTCTGGTTTTTCTTTTACACATTCTTTGTATTTCACAATTTTATTTCAGTCTTGACAGGAAATTTCAACTATTGAGTCTCTACTATGCAATAGTCACTGTCAACTGTTTTACATACATTATCTACCTTGATTTATACAACAATCTAAAATTACTATCATTATCCCCATTTAAGAGATAAGAAGACTGAGGCCCAGAGTGACCTCACTGACATCATACAGCTAGTGTGTTGAGACACATGGATTCAGCCAATGTCAGTCTGATATGAGTGGCAATGCTTTCCCACAACGTAATTATCACCTCTGTACTTATAAAGTACAGGAGTACCCTGTAACCTTATGAAGGGCCTCACATATCATTCCAAAGGAAGACAAAGTCTGTAAAGTGCTTGCCCATGAGGAGACAAGTTCAAACAAAAGAGAAAGAAAAACAAATCTGTGTGTGGAAAGTCAAATAAAAAACTGCAAACTCCTTGCCTATCAATAGGTAGCACCATAATTTGCATCATTTTCTTATGCCTAAAATCCACCACTACCCTCCACTGCCAAAATGTTCCACCCATTAATGTTTTGAAGTGTTTGAATCATACCTATCACTCAGGAAGTAAATTAAATTCAATTTTATTCTGAATGTGACCCTAAGAGCATGAATAAATATGCAAAGTCCCTCTGACGCCTAGGGTGCCTGGAGGCTACACACAGCCATCACCTGAGCTTGATTGACCCGTGCAGAGTTGGTTCTCACCACGTTTTCTTTTCTTTAAGAATTTCAAATTCATTGCCAAGATTTAAACATTAAGAAGTTTTGCATTAATATTCCAGCCTTGCCCCTGGTCTTACATTTGTGAATAGCGTAATTACCTGTTACTAATGGGTGTCACTGTCCTCTTTAGACAAGACACCCACTTTCTACTAGTCTTTCTCTCTCTCTCTTTTTTCTCTGACACTGAAGCTGTGTGTCAGGTTCCATTTATCATCTAACATAAAGCTAGTTTCACTCATTTTTATTACTTGCCTGGCCCCTGTAGGCATCTGAGTTTGTTTCTATAGCAGTAAACGACTTTGGAGAGAGGTTGCTTCTCCTTTTTTAAGTTTTTGGATAAAAAGTATTTTTGGTAATGTGCCTTGTATCATCAAACTAAATATGAAGTTTTTTCTCTGTTATTTGGAAGGGATTTTTATTTTTAGAGTGTTATTTGTATATTCCGATACTTTGACACAAGGGCCTCAAATAGGTGTAGACAAGAGGCCATGGTGTATGAGGGAGGCGGTAGTTAGCATGGACAGGCTTCAGAATCTACCATTTTCACCATAAGAATTAAAATGGAAAGAAATAAAATCCTATAGCAATATAGAGTTTCTTCAGGGGAGAATCTAGGTTTGGTCTCTATTTCACTTTGCTACTTGGAACTTACTTTGAAATGTCTGCTTGAACAGATTTTTGAAATGTGAAAACTCAAATTTTATTCTGTGGCTACGGATCACTTATAGATAGATATGCTTTTCAAATAGAAACAAAAGTCTTATTCCAGGTCCTTTGAATGGCCTCTAAGTACAGCCACTCAAATTTTAGAAATTTTAAATAATGGATAGTGCATTTCTTTACATTTTTGGTTAGTAGACCTATAGGGGTATGTGTACAGGTGAATATCTGATTTATTTATAACCAAGATGAATTGATATATTTTCCTCCAAAACTCCTGAGTTGGATGCCAAATCTTAACATTTAATTTTCCACAGTGTGCTGTGTAGTATAAGATCTCCAATGCAGAATCATAGCCGGTGCATAAAAAGATGAATTGACTTGCCTGAGGCCACGGAGTGTTTCAGGGACAAAGAGGAGAACTAAAATGAGTATCACCACTACTTTTGAACATTTACCATAGATCAGGCACCATGCTAAGTGACTGTATAATCTCATTTAATCCTCCCAATAACTCTGTGATGTAGACTTTATCTTAATTTTATCATTGAGAACTCTGGGGAATCTCAGAAATGAAATGATGTGCTCAAGCTAGGAACTGGGACCTGGGAGTCCAGAACAAATCTGTGTGCTTCTAAGGTCATGTCCTTAAAGCAGTTTGTCACACTATTTCGTCCTTGCCGTCCCTCCCCAATTAATAATTTGGTATATTATTTTTCTTGTCTGTTAACTAGGAGCTGTAAATGGTATGTAATGATATGTAAATGATATATTTAATTTCATAATGATTTTAGGTGTTTTTGAGTATTTGTTGACTGCTTTGTGGCTACAGAGAAAGAGAGTCAATATGTATCTGCTCCTTTGTGTTCTTGTTATCAAATTGCTGCTTCATACACTTTCCCATAAATATTGGTGCCTGGTGCTGTGTCACCCAATTCCCAAGTACAGGCAAAATGATCCATCCTGTGCTTGGCTGAGGCTTTGTGGTTGAAGAGTCCAACCCATTTGTGGGCAGTTCTTAGACTGCTTTGTATTGTTTCAGTTCAGCTGAGATTAACATATACATCTATCGCATCCTTGTAAATTTAGGCGTGGGATAGATACCAAGAATGTGACTTGGCCCCACCTTTAATGCCATGTGACCTTAGGTAAGTTATCTAATATCTCTGAGCCTCAGTTTCTTCATTTGTGAATGGCAATATTGGCACCCACTGCAGAGTGGCATTCTGTGGTAAAAAATATACTTATATATTTTTGGCTCAAAAGAGTTATTCATTCAATGCCAGTTTCTTACCTACATTTTTTTACTCTCATTTAAATGGTATGGTCCTTACCATAAGTCCAGAAACACTACTTAAAAAGAGGGGAAAAACAAGTAGTTTAACCCTATTCATTTTTAACTTTCTTATGAAAGGGTGACTAGTCAGTTTCCTATTTACGTAATTAGCAAAGACAAAGCCAGAGTCTACTAAGATCTTTAAAAGGTGGACCAAAATGAAAAGCAACAACCAGTAACTGTAAAGACTTGTTTTTACCTAGAGTTAAAAGGTGATAAGGAACACCCTAAGCTGATTAAAACCTGTTGGCAGGTGGGTGAAACAAGCCCTTGGAGTGATTTCAAGTGGGATTTATGATGCCCCTTTCCAGTTAGTTACTGAGATAGCCCATCTCTCTGGAAAGAGAGGAGAGGTTTAATGTGACATCAGCACAGCACTGGGCGGTGGGGTGCTCTCAGCTACAACAGGCAGCAGCAAGCTGTGTAAACTATCTGTTTCTGGAAACACTTAGAGAAGATGTAAAATCCACTTGTTTTGGGAAGCTGGCCATGAGTTTTGTAATTGGCATTCCAGCCTTTCACACATACTTATGAGATGAAAGGCCTTCTGTCAACCCTCTCCCCACCCCCACCCTGCTGCAACCACCCAAATCACTTTTGAAGAGAGGAGTCTTGGTAAAGAGTCACTAGATGATCCACATTTTCTCCCTTTTCTCTTAAATTTATGTTTTTCAGGACAAATGATACTGGCTTTCTTTCCTTCAAAGACCACTTGCCTGTCACTCAGATAGTTATCACTGATACCAACAGATCAAACTCAGAAGCTGCTTGGAGAATTGGTCCCTTGCGTTGCTATGGTGACCGTGAGTATTAAACGGAAAGGAGCTTTCTCTCTGCATTACATAAGCACAAGATGTTTCTATTCTTTTGTTCGTTTTCCTTGTAGTCTTCCCCTAGTCTTGAAAATTACCCACATGCCCAATGCTTTCCTATACCTCATTCCAAAATGATGAACTATGCTTAAGGATTTTCTCATTTGCAGGACACTTCTGGAATGCGGTCTCATTTTATACAGAAGCCTCTTACCTCCACTTTCCTACCTTCCACGCGGAATTCAGCGCTGATATTTCCTTCTTTTTTAAAACCACGGCTTTATCTGGAGTTTTTCTGGAAAATCTTGGCATTAAAGACTTCATCCGACTTGAAATAAGCTGTAAGTGTCCTCATTAATGAAACTGATGTAGTTGCCCAACAGAAGTTTTAGCCTTATTTTTGCCACCAACAGCTAGTGCATATTTGTACTATGCAATTAATCTCACTGGATGTCTGTAAAATTAGCAGTGATGATTTCTAGATCCTCCTAATGTTTTTGTTTTATTATTACATATCAGTATTTAATCATTCTCTCTTCAAAATAGAGCATTCCCCCAATTCCCAGAGATACCTGTGATAATGTCCCTTATCTGATCTACAAGTAGTTCTTACTTGTGACTTTAAGCTTCCACACACAACTTTTCCATTACAAATTCCATGGAAAGCCGAAAGTGTTATTATTATGCATTTATTCATATTTGGGTTCTACTTCTTTGTTGTACTTTTGCTCCGAAAGTAATTTCCTAAGTTACTTCCCACCACAAGGAGCGTGTGACTACCAAAAAGAATTCCCATGTTTTCTCTACCTCTTCACCGTGAACAGTGGTGTATCTAATGAGTTTGATGCCAAGATGTGGGTCATTTTTCAACATCCCATCTCCTATATACAAGTTATATTCAGTAATAATCACAAAGTTGAATGAAAAACAGAAATGCAGATGATGAAATACTCTGTTATTGAACTTTTATATGTAATCATGCAAAAAGAAATACTCCAGTACAGGGGCCAGCCCAGTGATGTAGTGATTAAATTCATGCATTCTGCTTTGGTAGCCTGGGGTTCGCGGGTTCAGATCCTGGGTGCGGACCTATACACTACTCATCAAACTATGCTGTGGTGACATCCTACATTAAAAAAAAAAAAAAAATGTAGAGGGAGATTAGCACAGATGTTGGTTCAGGGACAGTCTTCCTCAAGAAAAGAAAAAAATAGAGGGAGATTGGCAAGAGATGCTAACTCTGGGCCAATCTTCCTCACACACACACACACAAAATCTAGTACAAAAAAGAAAAGATAATATAATACTTTTTAATTACATTAGTTCATTTTTTTATAAAAAGAGAATAAACATACCTACATATTGATTTGTTCTGGTAAAAGCAATAACATTAAAATACATGTTCACCAGACTTCTGCAAATTTGTCAATGATTTCATCAAAATTGATTTTCTTTGCATGTTTGTGTTCAAAAGAGAATATAATCAGATTTGTCCATCTACTCTCATATTGATCAAAGGATGCTTTTTATTAATTTTAAAATATTTTTTCACATTAAGCAATGGATATATAAATTTTAGGAAGGTTTTAAATATAAGGATGAGTCTGTTAGAGATTCATCCAAATTCTATTTTACAATAAATTCAAATTGCCATACTGTCCTTGTGGTTTCTTTTCAGGATCAATTCTAGCAATTTTCAAATATTTCTGCAATCAAAAAAATTCACTAAAATATTTTCACCAGAAAAATCCATCATAGATTACTATTCTATTTGGTAAAAATCACAGAGTTCCTAAGGGCTTGAAGTTGCTTGAGCTCTCTTTGGGTGCAATTTGTGTCTACAACCCCTGTGTTACTACACATTCATGCATTTCAATGGTAAATTTGAGTTAAACAGTGATAGCACAGTAATTGTAAAAGTGAAAAATCAGAATTTGAGCTCTTACTCTTAAAAACAAATATGTATATTTGAATGTGCATGTTTAGAAGCCAATGGTATACATCTGGAGCTCTCTATATTAACTTCCCTCTTGAATATAATATTTATTATGTGGTAAGTAATAAAATGCGCTATTTGAAGCTTACATATACGTTATTAAAAATTCATACTAACATCAGCATTTGTTGGAACTTAGACCAACAAAAGTTTTTTTAGTGGAGGAATGTTTTATCACTGATGTTTGCAATTGTTGGTACGTGGCAATAATAAAAAAAAATCTACTGCTAGCTGCTTTTGCTAGTCTTCTGGTTCTCCGCACTCAGTGGACCCCTTAGTTCTTATGCACAGGCTGGACTGTTCCCACCGTCTCACCCTTGTCATACCCATGGCTATGAGGACTCCTGTTTGTCATTAGGTGTCTCATTTACCTGTAACTAAAGGTATGTTTTCTATAGTTTGATTAAGGCAGTTGACCATATTACAATAATGATGTGGCTGCATGAAATACTCTTGAAAGCACACGCAATGTCTTGGCAAAGGAAACTTGGCAATCTGAGAGTGCAGAAAAGAAGACAAAAGGGCTGGTGGGAGGCACAAGGATCCTGAATATCACCAAGCAGCTAAGTGTTTCTTTTGCAGTTAATGCAATACCTACAAGGAAAGAGATCTCTTTAATTGGTAGTCTTAACCTCCTTTTACTCCAACGATTTAGACTATTAATGGGAGGAAGCTCTTGTGGCTTTAGTGTGAAATAAGATACCTCATACCTAACTTGGCTGCGCTCTGAAAACCTGGAGTTGATGCCAACATTTTCATAATATGGATATAATAACCTTATTGTAAATTTAATAAAAACCAGGCCCCAAGGTCTTTTGATTCATTAAAACAGCAGCAAATGTCATGACATGTTATCACAAGGTAATGAGCAAAGATTTGATGTTAATTACGTTTTGATGTCCAATTTGTTTGTACTTCCTGGTACTATATTTTGTCCTTTGAATTGTACAAAAATATTTTAAATGCAGGTGATATTAAATTTGATGAAAATTTGTAATACATTGATGTAATTGGTTGGTATATGCTATTTCACCAGATTGGAGAACATGTACTTTTCAAAACAAGAAGGTTTTATATAAAAAATTTTAAAATACAAGGCCTCATATTTTCCAAAATATTTTGTTTTATTATTATTTTTTAAAAGGAACAAAAACAAATGGGAGGGATCTTGCTTTCTTGTTAATAGCTGCACTCATCCTATGCCTTTTATGCAGATGAAACTTTCCCCCAAAGGGTTCATAGCAAGATATTTCTACACATCAGCTACTTAGAAAGGAAATGGCCTTTAAACAGATGTGGTGGCTCAGAGTAAATTTCTCTCCCATCCCCAAGGAGTGTTTCTCTATAACTATCTGAGCAGAAGCTTCCAAAGTTTGATATATACAAATTGTTGGAATGGGAACAAGAAGTTTCCATGAAATTTTCAATCCATTTCCCTCTGGGTCACTTCCAACTACAACATTTGAATTTTTTAGCCTTGAGATGAGTCTGTATTCTATGAAAAGCAAAACATTTCACTATGTCCTCAAGTCTTAGTGGATGTGTTTCAAATGAGACTTAGAAAAAAATTAGCTATTTTGACAATTATCTCACAATGGCTACGAGGATAGAAATAGATATTTTGGAACAGATGAGGGGGAACAGAAGGAAATGGCGTAGAGGAAAGAGTTCAATGTGGATACAAATTTCTGTTCTTCTAAGTCTAATTGTGAACAAATTCTTCACCCCTTCAGTGCTTATTTATGCAAAATGGGATTCGTGACACCCCTATACCAACCAGATGTATTTGGCTGCAGTTAAAAGAAAACTCAATCTGAACTGGTAGACGCAAGGATGGGAATTCACTGGTACTGGGACATGTGACTAAGTTCAGAATTGGTGGGACACTTTATTTCATGTTGGATTCAGTAGTTTAACAATGTTGTCATCAGTTTAATTTATTTCTCTCTCTGCTCTGACTTCTGAATATTTACTTAGGTCTAAGGTTAGCTCTCTCAAGGGAGAGCTACATTACAGCTGGTGGGAAATCACTTCCTTGACATCTGTTCATGCAATCCTCCTGATATGCAGCACATCTGACCACCTATGAACCAATGGCTCTGGCCAGGAAAGTAAAGATTGCAGCTTGCTTTTTCCAGGGCCTACCCTTACACCCAGCAAGAAGGCTAACTTTCCATAAAGCCTGTAGGGAGAAAAAATAACTTTCCCTCTAAACTTCTGAATTCTTGACTGAGACCCCTGTAGCAAATGACAGACTAACAAGAGAAAAACAAACAGAAGTTTATTAACATGTATACCTCATGTACACATGGGAGATACCCAGAGAAAAATGAGGAACTCAGAGAGGTGGCTTAGAACTCCAGCTTATATAGCATTTTCAACAATGAACAATAAATTTATGGAGGAATGATAGGACAAAGAAGGAAGTTTTAGGCTTCCAAGGGCTGAGATAAGTACTATTTAGTAAAGTTTGTCATGTAGATTCTTCTGGTACCATCTCCATGCTGATAGAATCTACATTGTCTTCAGGTGATTAACTTTTGTTCTCTTGGTAGAGAGAGGAGAAGGGACTTCTTTGAAAATGTGAATCCTGCTTTTAGACAAATAGGAGGAGGACAGGGAGTTTCCTTATCTCAGCTTTTCCTCAATTGTCTTTAGCTCAAAATAATCCTTATGCTAAAGTGGCATATTTTGGGGTGGCAGATTGTGCTAACCTTCAAGACCATGGGAAAAGTGAAGGAGGTATAGATAATATACACACAAACACACGCACACATATATGTGCACAGACAGAGAAAGAGATTGATTTGAGTTCTGAATATTACCAAATGAGATGCTAATTTAAAGATACAATTCTCAGATCCTCAGGAATAGTAAAAATGAATGCTAATAATAATTCCTTTTACACTAAATTGTTAAGTTAAAAAGTCTAATTAGACACTGTACTAAATGCTTTACATTCATTATTTCATTTTATTTTCAAACAATCCTATCTATGATCATCAAGATATTGTACTACAATTTTCATTGTTTAACTCACAGTCCAATATGCAGGTGAGGAACATGAGCCTAGAGAAGGTAAGTGCTGTGCTCAGAGTCACAAAGCTAGTAAGATTCAGAATCCTGGCTTTAAGCAGGCCTCTCTGTTCATTAGAGCAACCCCCTACTCTGCTTTGCAAATCTGCCTCAAGAATAAATAATGTTAGGACTCAAAAGAAAATGGAATTATCTTTCCCCATGTTTTGAGGCATAGGACATTCAGAAACTCCTTGAAATTTTATAGAAATCTCTACATACTTTTTTTTTGGAGATAGGAATCACAGCTGCCATTAGATTCTCAAAGAGTTCATGTCTCCAAAAAAGTTCAATAATATTTCATTTAGTGCATATTTCTCATTTCAAAGATGAATACATGGAAAGTCAGAGAGGTTCAATAACTACATTGAGGCTGTGCAACTTCTTCTCTATTCCACAAATGGTCACTGACATCTCTTGCACCCTGTCATGGAGTAGGGGTGAGAACACAGAAATGGGGTCTCAGTTTTGTCTTCATGAAGCTCACGTCTGAGTGCTGCAAGCAGTAGTGCTGTGTAGATCCTACAGAGAATTCTCTATGGGGCACAGTGGTCGATTCTTCCTGCCAAGGTCAGCAATATTATACAGGAGCCTTTCCTTAGTGAAGGCTTCTTCTCGTCTTCTGGGAATACTTGGTAGACACTTTCTTACGCATATGGCATTTTCCTCCACTTAACATGCCCACTCTTTGTCAATCTTCTCAAAAGTACACTGTGAGCTCATTTTGTTTCATTCATCTCTGCATTCTCAGTGACTAGCACAGGGCCTGGCTTGGTAAAAACTCACTAAAAAGCTAAAGAGACTCCTCAGCTTTGTCTTGAACCATAAGAGTAGAAAATGAGGGGAGGTATTTATTAGGTGGTGGAAGAAGAGGCCAGAGGGTAAATTCATGGTAGAGCTAATGCTGCCACAGACCCTCTGGCCTTCCCATTCAGGATCATTGGGTTACACCCATCCCTCCAGCAAGGGAGAGGTAGCTTACGTTTGACTCACATGTCCTGTCCACAAAGTCACTAGCCATTGTTGGATGTATCATGCACTTACATTTTTTTTCATTCAATGTATCCGGGCACCTGTATTATATATTCTAGTTTTGACTGCCCAAGGAGACTGCATAGGTTTCGAGATTAGAGGTTTAGTCATAAGAAAAGTAGGTAAACAGTGAGCTCTGGAGGTACATCACCTGGGGTTAAATCCTGGCTCTGTCCCATCTGGGTTGGAACAACGTATTAGCTATCTGCGGCGCAGTTCCTTCATCTGTAAAATATTACCTGTCTCATAATGTTGTAGTGAGACTTAAGTGAATTGATTCATGAAGAATCTTTAGCAGAGTGCTTTGCTATTGGTAAGCACTCAACAAATAATAGCTATTATTACTGCATTTCACTGATTCTCCCCCAGTTCTAGGAGGACTGGGTGGAATATAGTGGGTCTTTAATACTGACTTAAATAAAATTTAAAAAAATTTTAAAAGATTCTCCAAGGAAACTAATACCTTGGTATAAAACTAAAAAAAAACTCTAAAGAAAATTACAAAATTGCATTGGTATGTGCAGTGTAACAATGTTTTAGTGAATGAAGCTTTAATTTAATGAGAGCTTCCTGTACACAAGGCTGGGTGCTAACTGCTGGTGTCCAATAAATGAAGTGTTCATCGAGAATTTGCAGACTGGTTGGGGAGACAGACCATAAACAGATCATTATACGATGGGTGATAAATGTTGGAGCAGAGAGATGCACAGACAGGAAATCTAACATGAAGGTGGGGGTGGCAGGGAGTGGTGAGCAGACGGCGGTGCAGTGAGCTTCCCACAAAGATGTGCTGTCTGAGTGGAACTTAATATCCACCCGACCGGCGGCACAGGAAGTCTTTTAGCAAAATCTTGAACCTTCCTTCCCTCCAGTTCTCACCAATCTTTACCTGTGTTCTGTTGAGAGAAATAAATGTAGGGCCCAGTCTCTATCAGTAAGTGTTTATTTGATCTCAAGATGTGCAAGGTTGCAAGGTGGCCTCGGTGACTTGAATAAGAACTAAGGAAAGGCTCAAAGGGCCGCCTTCACTCTTATTCAACTTTTTAATTATTGGACCCAATTTTTCCCCTTCAGTTCTGCTTCCTGTAATGCATGGGTTTATAAATCAAAGCCAATTTACCTGGCTTGGTGAACCATACTAATATGCTAATAATAACAATAGTTATGACTTACTGAGCATATCCTATGCACCAGGCACAGTTCTGAGAACTTCATCAAGATTAATTTGTAAACAACCGTATGGTAGGTACTGTTTTTATTCCCATTTTGCAAATGAGAAAACTGAGGAGTGACTAGATAGAAAACTTGCTTAGGTCCCAGAGTCCATGCTCTCAAATTCCATTTTTAAGGCCTCTACCTATTGTGTCTCCTTAAAGTCAGGGCTCACATTCACTAGAATGCAAAACAATTTAAGCTCTCAGAGTTACTTGAAATTCCACATATTAGGGGCTTCTTATATTGAAGCTGACTTTGTGTTAGGGATTAAAGGCTGGAAAAGAAAGGTCCTGAGTGACGTTTGGTATTGCTGATAATTCAGATCTGGCAGTTGGTGACTATGTCAAATAAAATACTCATGCCCTGTTTTGGGAGTAAAGGCGAGGTGCCTAGCCCAGGGTGCTGAGGAGGAAGGGAAGATCTGGCATATGAAGGCTCCAGTCACTGGAAGGGGACCGTCTTCTCCTCAACCTCAATTTACAATTTACCTCTCCACTTCCTTCAGATTTAGAACACGCTAATATAATAATGAAAGATAGAAATTTTCTCTTTTCTTAATAGAGAAAAATGGTGAAGAATTCTACTTTTGGAGTCGGATTCTGCTTGCGGTCTCAGAAATTTTGAGCAAATTATTTATACTTCTCTGAACTTTAATTTGTCATCCATGAAATGGGAATAAAAATGACGCCTTTCTCATAGAGTTGTTTTGAAGTCTAAAATGAGAGAATCCATAGTCAGTGCTTAGTACAGTGTCTGGCAGGGTTTCTGCTACTGCAACTTCTGTCTCTCTTTGAATGGTTATACCACCACTGCCGTCACCACCACTACCACATTACCATCACCACCATCATCACTACCATATCACTACTAGCATCATCACCATCATCACCACCACCACCATCAGCACCACCACCACCATTGACACCATCACTATCATTACTACCTTCACCACTACCACCATTACCACCACCACTACCACCATCATCATCATCATCCTGGGTATTCTTACCCCTGACTGACTACCGCTGGCTTCTATGTTCTATAGATCCTTATAGAGGGGCAGAAAGAGTAATGGAAGGAGCCCAGTGTGGGGCAGGAGGCTTAGGTTTGATTCTAGGCATGCCAGTTGCAACAATGTCTCTTTGGACAAGGCACTTAAACTTTCTGAGCCTTCTTTTTTTTAAAGTGATGGTATTAGTGTGAATGCTTGTATCACATGTATTAACGAAATAACATGGAGGAGAAAAGACGATCACTGGACTTTCCAGGGTGTAGATCTTTTTCCTGCAAGGGTGGAGCTGCCTAGCCAACTTAATATCTGTGAACGTCTAGGAGGACACAGTTGAAGCCAGAACAGATCCAAAAAACCCAGAACCTTGGCACTGATGCATGTTTATCAGATAAGCGTTGAAGGCCCTTGTCCCTGTCCTATTTCCTGAATTCTTATGATGAGGACCAATTGGGCCAAATAAAAGAAGTTGAGATTTACTATTTGGTTGTTGTTACTATTAATGACAATTTTAGTACTGAAGGGATTTCAACAGAAATCCTCTCTACCTGACTATTGACTTGCAATCATTTATACTCTTCATTCAGGATACACTTGTGCCCTAAATGCACTGATGACTCCCTTCATCCTTCTTCCTGTTTCCCTTTTTGGTTTCAGCTCCTTCCGAGATCACTTTTGCCATAGATGTAGGCAATGGCCCTGTAGAGCTTGTAGTCCAGTCTCCATCTCTTCTGAATGACAACCAATGGCATTACGTCCGGGCTGAGAGGAACCTGAAGGAGACCTCGCTCCAGGTGGACAGCCTCCCAAGGATGACCAAGGAGACTTCGGAGGAGGGACATTTCCGATTGCAGCTGAATAGCCAGTTGTTTGTAGGTAGGGGACATCTTAAGGTGCCCTTTGTGGTAAAATCCCTACAATACTACTGTGTGACCAGGCCTAAGGAAAATTGGTTTTTTTTTTTTATTTTAGACCTGGGAAATTTTTAAAATATGTCATAAAGTGTATAATTATAAATTTAATTTTACAAATTCTTCCTTTCTAACTTCATTATCCACAGCAATAAAAGATTATGCCACACTTTAGCAAATTTTGAAGTGGTCTCAGACTCCTTTTGTGTATTTTCTCCTTGTACATATGATCTTCAGATGTCCAGAGACCTCTATTATTTTTCATCCTTATAATCAAAATCTATTCTTAGAAAAAGGCTATATTAGCTATTTACACCTTAGTAGGTGTCAACTATAAGTCGATGGGCCATCCTTCACTCTTCTTAGTGATACCTGGCTCCTGATAACTATTGATAAGAGTGAAATAAAATATGTTACACTATCTCAAAGGGATTCCAGTCATTAATAATATGGTGGGGTAAGGAATTATTGTTTTGTAAATTGGGGACTTCTTTGATGTTTCTTGAAATCACTTCACTTAGTGGCTCCCTTACACTTGCACAGAAAAGCAGCCCTGATCCTGGAGCAGATGTTTCTCCATGGCCATTCCCTCTGTGACACTCAGAATCAGCCTTTAGGCAAGTTGTGCATCTGAACTGGCTGCCACTGCTGCTAGTGGAGACTGGAAAAGTTCAGATGTCATTCACTGAGTCATTAATTAATTAATGAATTCCATAAATAGTCACTGAGCACCTAAAAGAAGTCAGACGCCTTGTTGAATGGTAGGGATTGAAAGATCAATTGTGTAATGTCACTACTTTTCATGCAGCTCGCATTTGCATGTGTTGTGGGTGTGTGTGAGAGACAGGAATGAATTTAGCCACATTAATCCAGTGAGGAAAGATCACCTTTGTAGCCATAATTTAGAAAGAGTTTTTTGAAAGTGGATTAAGCAGGACTTGTAAAGCTTTAAAGTACAAAATAGAGCTGAAGATGTTAGGGATATTGTAATATTATCAAAGCAAAGAGGCTGCTCTTATTTAAAACTTGAAGTTCAGATGCTTGGAACAGTGATATAAGTAAGTGTCAAAACTTGCCAGTCAACCCAGATTTAGTTTTCTTTCCTTATTTGTGTTACCAACTCTTACACTAAATGGCTTTACTGCTAGTAATGGAATGTCATCAGCAGTCAATAGATGTTTCTTCCCTGCGCCTTTAAATTTGAGTTTGCGTAATTTTTACCTCTGAGGAAAGAAAGTGGTCACTAAAAGCCCACTAGCTAAAAGAAGAGAGGTAACAGAACATGTCATAGTCTCTCTTCTCAGCAGGAATCACATTTCTTTCCTCATCTGTCATGTTTTACATATCCAGCAGAAGCTGAGATATAAGTGATTAAAAGCATTTTTATATTACAAGGCATTTACATAATTAATAACCTACATAAGTGATATGATTTACTCTTAAAAATATTTTTTTAATTTATATTGCTGTTTTACTTCTATTTAAACATCGCATTTTATCTCTTGAAGAAGTTTGCTAGTCATCAGGATTTAATATCTTTTTTGGTGGAATCAATTCAAGTAGTTTGCAATTTTCATAAATTATATTCCATGCCAAAGTTTAATTTATCTTCAGGCAGTACTTATGAATCTTTCTGGCTGAAAGGTGTATATAAAGATGGAATAATTTTTTTATCCTTTCATGCAAATTTCATGTAGCTATGAAATTATCATATGGCCTGAATATGTGATCAACTTTGCACAAGTCAGAAGGGAAAAGAAGCAGCTGTGTTTCATGGCAAGTTTTTATCTCCAGACTTCTCAGTCAAATTGATCACCAATGCAATGAGTTGTAAGAGCATGTCGATGGGTCTGGAGAAGATATCTTGCGGGAGCTGGAGCCAAGGTCAGCTGCAGTGAGAGCACAAGCCTCTGTTATATTTCTCTCCAATAAGTTCTAGCTCAGATGTTACCCTGCTTTATTGAATGTCTTAATGGACTTGAAGAGGCAACACTGCTGTTGGAGGTCATTTTAGTCTCTTGGTTTGAATTTTGTTGTTTAGCGTTCAGCAATATGCCCGTTTCGAAATGTCAGGTGGCCAAAAAAGCTGAAGTCCCAATATTTCCATTTTGTATAATCCAGTGGTTCCAAAAAAAAAAAAAAAAAAAACACTTCTACTTAGGTATATCAACCAAAATGAAGAATTACATTCCCTATCATTTAGAAATTTAGCGACACTGGATATTTATATTTGTGAGGCAGAAAAAGATATCACTGGTGTGTACTTCTTTACTGGGATAGATTGAATGTGGCAGTACTTAAATATTAATTTGGATATGTCTGTCTAGATACCTTTAGGCACGGAAGGATCTTTCAATCGAAGCAGAGCACTATTCAGCGTTGTAATTGCCGGCATAGTTGCTGTGCTCATGAATGCATCCTGAGTACCAGGAACAAGTTGAATTTTAGAAGAGGATATACCTCTTAGTCCTGCCCCTGTCCCTGAAATGGGACAGGCTGAAGTGCTGATACATGAGTCAATGCATGCTGGATTCCCAGAATCAATATTTTGACTTTAGACTTTTATCATCGTGATAGTTAGGGACATTTGCATCCATGCTATCTCGCTGGCCACATTTCTTTAACAGAGTAGGAGAAACTTCCTAACATACAACTTCTGAAATGTATGCTGCAAGCTTGTGGTTGTCTCATCTTTGAAACTCTGAGAGGTATCACCCCTCTGCTTTGCTGTTTTCTACTAGTGTGCCCATCAATATGAATATGAGGCAGGAGAAATCCAAGAACCAGCATCCATTACTGAAAGTGAACTGAAGAGATCTGGGTGTGTATTCCACCCAGGCTGTGGGAACTTGGTAGAAAAACAACTAACATAAGTATACTCATCATCTTTATCTTCAGAATGAAAATGAAGAGTCTAGGAACTGATTGTTTACTACTTGAGGATCAGCTATGTCCATGTATGTATTAGGAATGATGATCCTAATCCTTATCCTCATGCTCATGTGTATGCAACAGCAAGGAAAATGGCTCCTTCTCCCCCAAACTGACATTACATCTTTCCAAGTATGTTGCAAGTATAGCATGGACATTTTGTGAAGATGTGGGCCAGCAAGTCTCATTTTTGTGTGACTGTACTTCCTTCTTACTTTTTTCTGTCTTTCATGAACCATTTTTTTGGCCCAGCTGCTTTATTTGTGTCAAAACAAATTGAAGTTACTCCCAACTTAAAACTCCTTGGCGAAAATACTACACTGACTTGATAAATCATAAAGTTGAAGACATCCCCAAAAATGCTGCCTCCAGGCTGGTAGGGAATTATTATTCCTATTTTCAGTGAAGCATGTCAAACTTGATGAGGTCAGTGATGCAGCAAGGCAAAGCAGTGTGCGTTAACTTTGTGCTCTGACACTTCATAAACTGGTACTCTGTGGCAAAATGCAACCTCGTAGCTGAGTGGCCACAGAGTTTCTCCGTGGAATAGTCACTTATATTTCTGCTTGTGAATGCCTTATGAGAATGGCTTTCCCGATGCTGGCCAGTAGATTTTTCTACTTGAGAAGATATAGTGTGTCTCATGGCATAAGAGGAGGTATACATCCTTTTCACATTAAGAAATGACTGGAAATCACCTTTTGGCATATTTAGTACATAAAGCTATTGAGCATGGAGGATGATACTTATTATCTCAATAGTGAAACATAGAAATTTATGATTATAATGTCTCACTTACCCAAAAAGTTTATTTTTCAAAGTTAAATAATGTCAAGAATACTTGAATCATTTTTCTTAGTGAAAGAATTAATACATGATTTTTTATATTCTCCATAATAATTAAATAAGTGAAATTGTTCTGATTAGTTGAGAAGATAGTAGAGACCTCAGAATGCTGGCAGGCAAGCCCTATGAATACTTTGCTTCATTGCTGCATAGCAAGTACCTAGAGGAGCATCCAGTAGCAGCTCAATAATTGCTTCTACAATGAAAAACACAATGAAGCAGCATCACCTGGTTCCTCATGCCTTTTCCTCCCCCAAGACCACTGCTCCACCAAATCAGATTCTTATAGTTTGAAAGTGTTTTGGAAGAACATTGGTTCTATATTTGTATTCACAGAAATGAAGAATTAAACCACCCTTTGGCAAATCATTGTCTCTTCTTGAAGATGTTGACAGTTGAATACATTTAACTCATGACAATCGCCCATGTTAGTGTTCTCTGCCCCCTAATATTCCAGAAACTGTTTTGAAATATTTATTTACAGCCTCTTATGTTTTAATTGAAGCTGATTTCATCATATAGTGGTCTGCATTGGATTGATAATGGGCAATTGAAGGAGAATGTAGAGTTCTCTTGTTTGGTTTTTTTTGTTGTTGTTGTTGTTACCTTTGGCAAAACATACTGAGTCATACTCTCATTTTTATTTTTTTTATTTATTTATTTTTTTAATTTTTATTTTTTTCGGATGTACATCATATTTCAAATTCTGGATACATTACATCATGTTCACCACCCGAACACTAATTATAGTGCATCCCCTCACATGTGACCCTAATAACCCCTTCCCCTTCCCCCTGCCCCCTTCCCCAATGGTAACCACCAGTCCAATCTCCAATGCTATGTGTTTTTTTTTTTTTCTGTCGTTTTAATCTTCTACTTATGAGTGAGATCATATGGTATTTGACTTTCTCCCTCTGACTTATGTCACTCAGCATAATACCCTCAAGGCCATCCATGTTGTCACAAATGGCTGGATTTCATCATTTCTCATGGCTGAGTAGTAGTCCATCGCGTATAAATACCACATCTTCTTTATCCATTCGTCCCTTGATGGGCACCTAGGTTGCTTCCAATTCTTGGCTATTGTGGATAATGCTGCAATGAACGTAGGGGTGCAAGTAACTTTATGCCTTTGTGTTTTCAAGTTCTTTGGATAAATACCCAGCAGTGGAATAGCTGGATGATATGGTAGATCTATCCTTAATTTTCTGAGGATAGTCCAAACTGCTTTCCATAGTGGCTGCACCAGTTTGCACTGCCACCAGCAGTGAACAAGGGTTCTCTTCTCTCCACACCCTCTCCAACATTTGTTGTTCCCTGTCTTGTTAATTATAGCCATTCTGACTGGAGTGAGGTGATACCTCATTGTAGTTTTGATTTGCATTTCCCTGATAGCTAATGATGTTGAGCATCTTTTCATATACCTGTCGGCCACCTGTATATCTTCTTTGGAGGAATCTCTGTTCAGATCTTTTGCCCATTTTCTAATTGTATTGTTGGTTTATTTGTTGTTGAGCTGTATGAGTTCTTTGTATATTTTGGATATTAACCCCTTATCTGATATGTGGTTTGCAAATATCTTTTCCCAATTGTTAGGCTGTCTTTTTGTTTTGTTGATGGTTTCCTTTGCTGTGCAGAAGCTTTTTAGTTTGATGTAGTCCCATTTGTTCATTTTTTCTTTTGTTTCCCTTGCCTGGTCACACATGGGACTTGAAAATATGCTGCTCAGACCAATGTCATAGAGCGTACTGCCTATGTTTTCTTCTAGAAGTCTCATGGTTTCGGGTCTTACATTCAAGTCTTTAATCCATTTTGAGTTGATTTTTGTGCATGGTGTAAGGGAATGGTCTACTTTCACTCTTTTGCATGTGGCTGTCCAGTTTTCCCAACACCATTTATTGAAGAGACTCTCCTTTCTCCATCGTATTCTCTTGGCTCCCTTGTTGAATGTTTGCTGTCCATAAATGTGTGGGTTTACTTCTGGGCTCTCAATTTTGTTCCATTGATCTGTGTGTCTGTTTTTGTGCCAGTACCATGCCGTTTTGGTTAGTATGGGTTTGGAGTATAATTTGAAATTGGGCAGTGTGATACCTCCAGCTTTGTTCTTTTTTCTTAGGAATCCTTTGGCTATTCAGGGTCTTTTGTTGTTCCATATAAATTTTAGGATTCTTTGTTCTATTTCTGTAAAAAATGTTGTTGGAACTTTGATAGGGATTGCGTTGAATTAGAATAGATTGCGTTGAATAGATTGCTTTAGGAAGTATGGACATTTTAACAATGTTAATTCTTCCAATCCAAGAGCACAGAATATCTTTCCATTTCTTTGTGTCCTCTTCGATTTCTTTCAACAATGTTTTATAGTTTTCGGTGTACAGATCTTTCACCTCTTTCGTTAAGTTTATTCCTAGGTATTTTATTCTTTTTGTTGCAATTGTAAATGGGATTGTATTCTTAATTTCTATTTCTGCTACTTCGTTGTTAGCGTATAGAAATGCAACAGATTTTTGTACATTGATTTTGTATCCCGCAACTTGACTGTATCCCTTTATTATTTCTAGAAGTTTTTTAGTGGACTCTAGAGTTTTCTAGATATAAAATCATGTCATCTGCAAAGAGGGACGGTTTCACTTCTTCTTTTCTAATGTGGATCCCTTTTATTTCTTTTTCTTGTCTGATAGCTCTGGCTAGGACTTCCAATACTATGTTAAATAAGAGTGTTGACAGTGGGCATCCTTGTCTGGTTCCTGTTCTTAGAGGGATAGCTTTCAGGTTTTCTCCATTGAGAATGATATTTGCTGTGGGTTTGTCATGTATGGCCTATATTATGTTGAGGTATTTTCCTTCTATACCCAATTTATTTAGAGTTTTTATCATAAACGGATGCTGTATCTTGTCAAATGCTTTCTCTGCATCTATTGAGATGATCATGTGATTTTTATTCTTCATTTTGTTAATGCGGTGTATCACGTTGATAGATTTGTGGATGTTGAACCATCCCTGCATCCCCGGAATGAAACCCACTTGATCATGATGTATGATCTTTTTAATGTATTGTTGTATTCGATTTGCTAGTATTTTGTTGAGGATTTTTGCATTGATGTTCATCAGTGATATTGGCCTGTAATTTTCTTTTTTTGTGTTGTCCTTGTCTGGTTTTGGTATCAGGATAATGTTTGCTTCATAGAAGGAGTTAGGAAGCCTCCCCTCCTCTTCAATTTTTTGGAAGAGTTTGACAAGGATAGGTATTAAGTCTTCTTTGAATATTTGGCAGAATTCACCAGGGAAGCCATCTGGTCCTGGACTTTTATTTTTTGGGAGATTTTTAATTGCTGTTTCGATCTCCTTACTGGTGATTGGTCTATTCAAATTTTCTACATCTTCTTGGTCCAGTTTTGGAAGGTTGTATGTTTCTAAGAATTTATCCATTTCTTCTAGATTATCCAATTTGTTGGCGTATAGCTTTTCATAGTATTCTCTTATTATCTTTTGTATTTCTGAGGTGTCCGTTGTAATCTCTCCTCTTTCGTTTCTGATTTTATTTATTTGAGCCTACTCTCTTTTTTTCTTGGTGAGTCTAGCTAAAGGTTTGTCAGTTTTGTTTATCTTTGCGAAGAACCGCCTCTTGGTTTCATTACTTTTTTCTATTGTTTTTTTAGTCTCTATTTCATTTATTTCTGCTGTGATTTTTATTATTTCCTTCCTTCTGCTGATTTGGGGCTTTGTTTGTTGTTCTTTTTCCAGTATCTTTAGGTGCACTTTTAGATTGTCTATTTGGGATTTTTATTCTTTGTTGAGGTAGGCCTGAATTGCTATAAACGTCCCTCGTAGAAGCGCTTTTGCTGTATCCCACAGATTTTGGCATGTCGTGTTTTCATTTTCATTTGTCTCCAGGAATTTTTTTATTTCTTCTTTGATTTCTTCATTGACCCAATCATTGTTCGGTAGCATTTTGTTCAATCTCCACATTTTTGTGGCTTTTCTGGTTTTCTTTCTGTAGTTGATTTCCAGTTTCATACCTTTGTGGTCAGAAAAGATGCATGGTATTATTTCGATCTTCTTAAATTTATTGAGACTTGTTTTGTGGCCTAATATGTGATCAATCCTGGAGAATGTTCTGTGGGCCTTTGAAAAGAATGTGTATTCTGCGGTTTTTGGATGGAATGTTCTGTATATATCTTCTAAGTCCATCTGGTCTAATGTGTCCTTTAAGGCGAGTGTTTCCTTATTGATCTTCTGTTTGGATGATCTATCCATTGGTTTAAGTGGAGAGTTAAAGTCTCCTACTACTATTGTGTTACTGTCTATTTCTCCTCTTATGCCTGTTAATAATTGCTTTATATATTTAGGTGCTCCTATGTTGGGTGTGTAGATATTTACAAGTGTTATATTTTCTTGTTGGATTGTTCCCTTTATCATTATGCATTGCCCGTCGTTGTCTCTTATTACAGTTTTTGATTTAAAGTCTATTTTGTCTGATATAAGTATTGCTACCCCCACTTTCTTTTCTTTGCCATTTGCATGGAATATCTTTTTCCATCCTTTCACTTTCAGTTTGTGGGTGTCTGCAGGTCTGAAGTGTGTCTCTTGTATGCAGCATATACATGGATCTTGTTTTTTTATCCAGTTGGTCACCCTATGGCATTTGATTGGAGCATTTACTCCATTGACATTTAAAGTAGCTATTGATAAATATGTATTTATTGCCATTTTGTCACTTTTTCTTTTTTTGGGTTGTTTTAGTAGTTCTTCTCAGTTCCTTTCTTTTTCTCTTGCTCTCTTCACTTGTGGTTTGATGGCTATCTTTAGTAATATGTTTGATTTCTTTTGTCTTACTTTTTTTCCTGCTTGTTATAGGTTTCTGGTTTGTGGTTACCATGAGGATCCTATTTAATATACTATGCATATAACAGTCTATATTGAGTAGACAGACTCTTTAGCTTCACCTCTTTCTAAAAGCTCTACTTTTCACTCCCCTCCTCCCACATTATATGTTTTTCACATCATATATAGTCTTTTGTTTAATGTGTGTATATCCATTACCCTCCTATCATTGAAATAGGTAATTTTAGTACATTTGTCTTTTTACCTTCACATTACCTTCACAGGTAGTTGTTCTGCTGCCTTTACTATACTTTTACCTTACAAGTGATTTTATTGCCTGTTTTCTCTTGTTGTTGTTTTGGGTTTTTTTGATATTTTTTTTTCTTTTATCTCTATTTGTGGTTATTACTTTCCCACTTAAATAAGTCCCTTCAGCATTCCTTGTAGAACTGGTTTCTTGGTGATAAACTCCTTTAATTTTTGCTTGTCTGGGAAGCTCTTTTTCTCGCCTTCCATTCTGAATGACAACCTTGATGGATAGAGTATTCTTGGTTGTAGGTTTTTTCCTTTTAGCACTTCAAATATGTTGTGCCATTCTCTTCTCACTTGTAGGGTCTCGGCTGAGAAGTCTGCTGGCAGCCTGAGGGGCTTCCCTTTATATGTCACTTGCGGCCTTTCTCTTGCTGTTTTTAGGATTCTCTCTTTGTCTTTAATTTTAGACATTTTGATTATAATATGTCTTGGTGTGGGCCTCTTTGGGCTTCTCTTGTTTGGAGCTCTCTGTGCTTCCTAAACTTGGATGTCTGTTTCCTTCCTCAGGTGAGGAAAATTTTCCTCTGTTATTTTGACAAATAAATTTTCTGGCCCTTTGTCTCTCTCTTCTCCTTCTGGGACCCCTATAATGTTAGCACGCTTGATATTGTCCCAGAGTTCCCTTACACTATTCTCATTCTGTCTGATTCTTTTTTCTATTTTCTGTTCTGCTTGGATGACTTCCTCTAGTCTTTCACCTAGCTCGCTGATCCGTTCTTCTGCTTCCTCTAATCTGCTATTGACTCCCTCTAGTGAATTTCTCATTTCAAGTATTATATTCTTCATTTCTGATTGGTTCTTTTTTATATCTTCTAATTCTTTGCTGATATGCTCACTGTGTTCATCCATTCTTCTCTGCATATCTGTGAGCATCCTCATTATATTTTGTTTGAATTCCTTGTCAAGGAGGTCGCTAGTTTCTGTTTCACTTAGTTCTTTTTCTGGTGTTTTGTAGTGTTCCCTTGCTTGGAAAGTATTCCTTTGCCTCCTCATTATGCCTCTTTCTCTGTGTTATTTTCTTTGTACTAGGTGAGTCGGCTATGTCTCCTGATCTTAGAGAAGTGGCCTTATGTATGAGATGCCTTATGAGGCCCAGCAGTGTGCTTCCCTCTCATCACCAGACCATAAGAACCAGGAGTGACCCCTTTGTGGGCTACTTGTGTCCTTCTGCTGTGTCAGGGTTGCTCCCACTGCAGGTACCCAGGGAGTCTGATCTTTCCTTCCCTGGCCATCTGTTTGTAAATCTGGTTTGGAGGGGCCTCAGCTCTGTTGGCTACAAAGTCTATTAGCACACTCTTATTGCAAATGTCCTCTTAATTGGGTTGGTACTCAGTGTAGCTGGTTGCTAGGCTCAGGGGCATACAGTTGTGATAGGCCAACAAGGCTGATGTCAGTTCTCTTAGGAGTGCAGCTGAGTGGGGCTAGCCCTTGGCATGGAGGCACTCAGTTGTTTCAGGCTTTGGAAGGTGCAGCTGATCCTTTTTATGGCTATTTGTGAAGCACAAGTCTTCTGCCACTGATAAGCCTCACCCCTCTCTGGACCACATACACTGTCAACACAGTCCTGGTTCGTGCACACTTCTCAACCCCCTGGAGTATACCCCACTGCCACACTGCAGAGGCCCCCACCTCTGCCCCAATGGCCCCAACAGTTCACCTGGTCCTCACACAGACCCTGCCCCACAGAGGCAGACACCCTTGCCTGCCTGTAGAGGATCAAGGCACTCAGTCAATGCAGGCTGAAAAGTAGCCTGAGGGCTTGCTGTTAGGTGGGGTCAGTCCCTAGGGTGGGTTGCCTGTCCTGGCTGAACTGGATTAAATCTGTGCTCTAGTGGTGTGGCAGACCCCTGGGCTAACAGCCCAAGGGACGCACCTCAATGGCCCTCAAGGGTGACCATATCAGCAGGCCTGGACCAGCTCAGAACAACGGCCCCCACCAATGTCTCAGTCTCAGGAGAGGATCCTCCTCTCACCAAGATGCCCCCAGAGCCCACCAGGTGAGTCTGGTTTCACCAAAGGACAGTCAGCCTTCTCTCTGGTGATTTTAGGTTGCTGCAATGAGTGAGTTTGTGCGTGGGCCCTTTAAGACCTGGATCTTTTCGGCTTTCGGCTGATAGCTTTTCTGGGGTGTCCTTGCTGCAGTCAATAGCCAGCAAAGCCAGACAGTAAGACGCCCATCTCAGTTGGGTTGAGTCTGAAGGATGGTTATAGCAGTATTGCCCCCGCTCTGGACCTCACTCCTCCAGGGAGGGCTGCGTACCTTAGGTTGGCTCCCGCCTGGCCAGCTGAGAAGCTCCGCTGCTCCCAAAGGTGGCTTTTTTCCTCTCTGGCTGGAGTTACTGCCTCTTATGCTTTTGTCAGGACTGTCCCTTGTCGTGGGGGTTCTTTTTATCCAGTTTTCAGTTTTCAATCCAGGGTGATTCTTCCCAAAATTGTTGTAATCTGGTTGTGTTCATGGGAGGAGGCGAGTTCAACGTCTGCTCACAGGGCCATCTTGACGAGAACTCCATACTCTCATTTTTAAAAGAGAGTGCAATATGACATCATGTTTTCGTGCAGCCCAGCGAGGCAAGCCCTGCAATTTAGACCTCACAAAAACTCAACGTTAGTAGCAGTCATTCTGATTTTTCTGGTACTGCCAGCCATCAAAATTTATAATTCAATAAAGAAAGAAAACACTAGGACAGCACTATTTATGTGGAGCTAGGGTGATAATTATAAAAATAAACTCAAGCCAGATCTTTCTGGAAAATAAAACAGTACTACCTGGACATTCAAAGGCCCAATCTGAGAGACAATAGAGATGTAGGAAGTTGTTTGTGCCTCTTCCAAAGCCAAGGTGCTGTTGAGCTGATGTGAACAGGACTATGAGGAAAGTTTCAGGTTAGAAAAGAGCAGACTCAGAAGGCATGCTGATGTTGCAACACCACCTGCAGGCTAGAGAGCCTGCTTCCATTTCTCCAAGGCTTTAGTGACAAAGCTGATAACTCAGACCAGAAGGCGAGAAAGCCCTTGAGCAGAGTGGTGGAGGGAAGAAGATATAGTGAAAACTCTCTACAAAGTGTTATTGTCAGATTTTCACTCTGTTCTCATTTTGTTACAAAGTTTCTTTTGATCCTGGGAGAAAGGGATTTGGCTTCAAAGCCACTTGAGTAGAGGAAAGCAATTTTGTAGAAGAGATGAGAAGTGCCATGCTTTAATTCAGATTCCTGCTTCATCATCCATGTCTCAGGGTAACTGGTGAGGGTCATCTCAGGCCCTGCCCACCATGTGTTGAGGGGCTTAGGAACCTGTCATAGACACTGGGATGTGCTGCCCACGTCCACCTTCAGGAAAGACTTATTGCCCTGCCACTGGGAGTACTGTTACTGGATGGTCTCCATCTGTCTGCCCCATCAGGGCTGCCTCAGCTGCAAACAAACACCTGGGCAAGGTCACATCCTCCCCAGAGGGGTCCAAATACAATAACCAACTGAGTCCAGAGTGTAAAGGCTGAGCCATTTTGGCACAAGGAAGTTCATCTCTGATGGGTTTTTCTAGCTCCAGCAGTCTCCATGGGGCTGTTTTAGACTCTTGTCAGGTATGCACCAAATCTCTCTCCTCTTCTGCCTGCTCCTGCTTCCTTCCCCTCCCATTCAGAGGTATGATTCCCAAGGGTTCCCTCTAAAATACATCCTGCCCTTTTAACTCCATCTCACAGCCTGCTTGTCTAGAACCCAACCTGAGACAGAATCACGTAGATTTATTGTACAACACACACAAACACATTTTTTAAATCAAAGCAATTTTCTTAAGCAAAATTTATTTTGTATTCTCCCCAAGGATAATCCCAAGAATTATCCATAAAATAATGCCTCTTCCCCTCCTACTTTCTCCTCAAAAACGCTCTTTAAAGCCAAATAGAGTTTGCATTGTTTTGATTCATACCCTTTTGGAGTTCCTGTCCCTCAAGCCAGGATGGACACTCCCTGCCCTGATCTACCTGGCAGACTCCTCTTCATTGAAGGCAGAGATTTTTGGTGATTCAGATGAACTATCTTCTCACAGGGAGTGTATTATCCACCCCTGCCTCCACCTCTATGAGCAGACCCATTGTGATGCGTCCTGATGACCTGATTATTGCCACTCTCCCCTCTAGTGGTTTATTGTGGCAAATATAGCGTCTAATTTATCTTTGTATCCTTGAGCCTAGTGCAGGTTCTCTGCTATATTTAGCATTCAATAAATGTCCGGTGAATTAATGAAAGTGAATGAATGCAGAGTTCCAAATGCTGGCCCTTCCACCAGTAGCATTATGGTTTTATGCAAGTTATTTCTGAGTCTCAGTTATTCCTTCTGCCCACTAAACTTACTATCAATAACTCAAAAATCAGTTGTAAAACTTGAATATGGCAATGGATGTTTCCTTCTCCCACTTGGAATTTCCTATTCACATTTATTAAATAAGAGTTGCAAGCAAAAAACCATTTCAAATGGAAAAGGGTTTGTTTCCCCAGCTCAGTAGGATAATGAGGCACTCCTTTGCCTGGAAATTTAGGAGATTTGACATTTAAAGGACACATTCAATTGGAGTAATAGCTCCCAGGAGAGGGATCGTGCCCCACGCTGTGATTTGCACAAATCAGCAAAAGTGTCCCCACATGATAGTATATCTGATGTATGAATGCCTCAAAAGTTGGCATAGGGCCTTTATAAAAGGGGAAATTACAACTGCCCTTGTCTTAGCAACCAACTCCAAAGGTAAAAGGACTTTCAAAATCACATTTTCGCATTGTTGTATGGTACACACAAGCTTGCTTTGGAAGTGTTTATTGTTGGATTCATATTTTAGTTGCTATTATTTTCCCTGTACTCTGGTTGATGAAGATGAACTTTCTTACGGAGAATCCCATAAGACCTGGTAGTGACGGTATGTGCTCAGACAAGAGATGGACCCTCCATTTGTGATTCAAGGATACTATAAGTTTCATGAAGTAAATTGAAAGCTAACAACATCCATCACACATTTGCAGTGCCAGGTGAGCAGTCATGGTCCTCAGCTACTGCCTTCCTCTTGGCCTGTGCTCTGAACAAAGCAGCAAAACACCAAACCATGTTCCATACATTTTAATTCAAACAATTTTCTTAAGCTAACTTTATTCTTTATTCTCCCGGTTATCAGCCTCCTCCTTTCTTACTTCCTTGTCCAAAAGACTGTTTAAAGGCCAGTAGGTTCTCAGAGTGGCATTTGCATCATTTTGCTGGATTTGGGAGGAGGTGTTGCAGGTTGTCTGATCCAGCCCTTCCAATTGTCACAGTGTCCTTCTTTCTCTTTTTTCTCACATCCTTGTTTTGACACAATTCATTTAATAAATACTTTCTGAGGCCATACTCTGTTATCAGCCCTGGGCTAGGCAATGGGGAAGCGAAAATGAATAAGACCTGTTCACTATTTAAGGAGTATAGACTAGGAGGAAGAGAGACTTTAAGATAGGCCCTTTATAATGTGGCATATGGGGTGTATATCCAAGGGGGAAGAGCAGGGCAAAGTGGATGTGGCTTGAGTTCCAGACTCTCTGTCTTATACATTGTGTGATGATTCCCTGCCTCTCTCTTCCTTATCTCATGGAAATAACGTTAACATGTGTCTCAGTTCAGTCTCTAAGGGAATCTGTCCTTAGAAGGCAATCTGGGATGTGTGTGCACACTTGGTGTGTAGAAAGCATCTCTCTCACTTGGTTTAGCCAGTCACTACTTATTCAGGTTTCTGGGAGAACAACTGAAGCCCAAATGTCCAAACCTCAGGGAGACCAATACTTTCCTCCTTCACTGCCTATGTAGGTGCCTACAACTGGCCGCTTCCTACAGAAGCCTCAGGAGCTTATACTCCCTGATACCTGCTACATCTACACTGCAACGGAGCCTTGCTTTAAGCTCAGGTCTGTCTTAAAATAGTGCAATGGTACTCCTCTCAACAACAGGGTCAGATATCCTTCGCTTTCCATTCCCCATCCTATCCTCCAAACTCTTTTTTATCAGGGATCCTTCCCTCCCCGACTTTCATCCCCATATCCCTTCCCAGAGAAATTAATTCATCAAACATATAGGGGTTAGGACTGAAGGCCAGATTTAGGTATAGGCTCACTAACTGCTCACCTACATGATCTTGAATAAGAAATAGTTCCCACTAGAGGAGCCCCAATCTAGAAGCTATAGTGGAGGGCAGTGGATGGATTAAATATATGTGAGTTTCCATTTCTTTTGACAATACCTCCAGTATCCTGGGGCCCCTTATGTCTATAGCTTTCCCGTTCCTCCAGAGCATGCTGTCTAATGTGTTAGCTCTGGTTCCATCATTTTTTGTCCATTTGTCTACTCACCCTCATTTTTTCTCCTCCCTTCTCTTCAGCAAAGCTTCCTTGCTTCCTTCCTCTTATTCCTGAAGGCCATTTAACTTCCGTGGGTGCCTGTATTCTCAGCTGGAAAATGTAGATGATAATGTGTCCAGTCTGCTTCATATTTATAAAAGGCGGAAAGCCTTGTAAATATTTTTTTATTATTATTATTAATATAACTTGTTCCAGTCATTGTGCATTGTGGGATCAAAACCTTTCCATCACAGTTTTATGCTTTCTAATAATAAGCACCACCATTTTAACTAATACTGTTAGTATGTGTTAAACATAATCTTCAAAAAGGTAAAATCATGCGTCTTGGGAAAATAGAAAATGAACATGAATCAGAGATTTTCTTTAACTCATTATTTAATGAGGAAGCCAATAAGATTCTATGAGCAGTTCAGAGAGCATCTGAAAAGCTAGGATAGGTACAGGTAATTTAATAAGAATAAAAACATTAGGATAAAACCGGCTTAAATAAAAAAACTATTGTTCAACAAGCCATCTTCGGAGTTACCTGTTATACTGGAAAGAAATTATTTGCCTCGCTATGGGTTAAATATCATCTATGATTTTTGCCTTATTCCCAAGTTTTGGCTAATTTTTCTGACAAGAGAGAGTTGCTACTGACATTTGATGATGTGTCTCTAGTCACACTGCAGCATCATGTCCGAAAAGGAAGCCGGGATGAGAAAGAGTCTCAAAGTGATTACTGCACAAATACATCAAAATGTGTTGACAATGTTAACGGATTGGATTGTGAGAACTGGTTGGCCCTGAATTGCCATTGCTCTATCCTTTTAGTAAATCGTAGTCTCCTTTGTATTTCCGAGTCTCTTGGCTTCACCCATAAAATCACTCTGAGCCACGTGAGACTATTAGGGAAAATTCTTAAAGCTCATAATTACAGGTTTTTACTGTATCTACTTTTTTTTTCAATGAGTCTGTCGTTCAGCTGCTGGGGGAATGTCTGTTCTTGGCAATGCCATCCTGGAGAAAAACTAATCAGAAGATTGCCAGGGGCGCTGGCATCCAGTAAATCCTGACACTACTGCCAGCTGGGCAATGACTTGGCCAGGCAGCCCGTCTGGAGGATGAAGGTAGATCCTCCAGTTGATTCTAGGGAAGAAGTCTGTATAGTATCTCTTATCCAGTTGCTCTCGCAAGGAGGGTGGCAATCCCTCCTCTTTCTCAGGAGTCTTCCGTAACTCTTCTCCTTTAAGGCTGTTTATGATAGTGATCTTATCAGTGATTTTTCATCTTCAAAATCATTGGGAGAAGGAGCATTGTGAGGTGTAACTTGGCTTTGATCTTTGTGAGTTGGGAGATGGTCCTTTTATTCAAATTGCTCTTGTGGTTCTTCTGGACTCTGTGATTAGGAGCAAGGGGAATTTCCTGCCCCATCATCTTGGTGTTCTTTCAGGAGTACCTCCAAGGGATGTGCAAAGCGATAATTCAGAGGATTCTGTGGCGAGACTCTTGGATCACTAAATTAGTGACCTTGAACTGCAGTGGGATTATTTCCCTGTTGCTCCACATTAGCAACAGAAATGAAGGCACAATTCAAGTGCTTGCTTGTATCTTTGCCTCCTCATGAATTGTAGATAATAACCAAATAGAGATTTCCATAGAATGCACACATAGGACTCTGTCTGGGCAACATGTTGTGCCCTGACACCATTCTTCTCAAAAGAAGGCAAATATTTATTTTTGGCCTGTAGTCTTGGAAAAAACAATCTCTGTGCAGAAAACCCAAGAAACAAGATGAATATTCCATACACACTCCAACCCACACACAGACACAAACCTGCCGATGCTGGGAAAGTCATTCCCTAATATTCACATACCACAAGGATTCATAAAGGGTTTTACAGATATACACAATTCTGTAGTAAGGAGTTTCTTTTGAAACTTGATAAATAAATTATTTCTTAAATGACTTTTAGAAAAAGGAGACCAACAGCATTATGCACAATATACATAATAAATAAAAAGATTTAATTGTATAATCAATACACAAATAGGTGTTCACTATAAAATTATTCAATAATACATCTTAGTACTCTTCTTAGAGGTAACTGTTATTAGCACAGCATGTGACTTTCCAGACGTCATTTGAGGTACTTACATCCATCGAAGTCCCCTTAGGAAACACTGTACAATATTATTATTTGTGGATATATTTACACAAACAATATACATGTATGTATTATGCTACAGCTTGTTGCTGTTTTATTGTTTGTTTTTGTTTGCTTTTTTACTTAACGTATACTGTGGGAAATTCATCATGTCAATATAAATTGTACATTATTTTAAACTACTATATAGTATTTTACCTAATATTTTTAGGGGTTTTTTGTTTTATTATTTTGCTTGTTGTTACTTTTATGTCTTGTATGAGTCTGGAATTTGCTTAAGGTTTTGAGTTAGGATTGTGTGGTTCCTCTTTTACCTAGTTGCTTACAACTCCAATACATATTGTAATGTATAAAATCTCTCTATCAAAAGCATGTGTTTCTGGATTTCCTACTTTGCTTCATTTATATAGTTTTTTTTCAAGCATTGCGACAATGTCACACACAGAGTATATTTTAATACTGAATAGGACGAGTTTTCCCACACAGACACACACACTTTACTCCTTTTCTTAAGACTGTGTTAAATATTCTCAATCATCTTCTTTTCTTTATGGATTTTAAAATTAGCTTTTCGTGTCCTATGAAAATATTTCTTCTTGGGCTATTGATTGGTATTTTATTGCATTAAAAAGAATAGCTATACATTACTAAATCATACAAAAGCATGTTCTATTTATTTTTTAGGAGCCAAGGTAAAATTTTGTTTTCTTTATATAGACACAGATCTTGATAAGTTATTTTTTAGGTGTTTTGCTACTTTTGTTGTTAAATAGGATTTTTTTTCTTGCTATTACATGTTCTAATTGGTCATTGCTATATAGGACAATTATTGATTTTTAGTATTGTTATTTATATCCATCCATATTCTTATACTTTCATTTTAATTGTAATAATTTGTTATTATTTTGGAAGGAGATTTTATAGGTATGCAACTATACTATGTGTGCAAATAATGAAGTATATTTAGGACTATATATAAAGCTAAGTTAAATATGTCTGGGTATAATTATCCTCCTTGCACCATTTGGGATATTTACTTAAAAATGTGGAATAAGGCCAATGATGTTAATACCTTAATGGCTCTTGATACATCTTGCTGAATTATTTTTCAAAAATTATTCACAACATTGTTTTTTAGCAAACAAACAAGGAAATAATTTCAATCTATTGTTAACTGAATCTAAGTTATCAACAAACTCTTTTGCAGTTTTTTGAGGAGGTTTGGTATTCTGTTTAGGGTGCCGCAATTTGTAGTGAAGCTTAAATCAGAAGATGCCTCTGAAGAACAATATATAGAAGGTGCTTTATAAGAATGTAGTTTGAGTTCAAATTTACTATTACTGTCATTCTTTTATCTTTTGGACATCCAGTTAGTATCATATGTGCTATTTCATAATATGTGTTTATTGATTCATGAGCAAGAAATCACTCTATCTGGCAAAACTTAACTAGATGTGTGCCTTGCCCTAAATGAAATCACATTTTGGAATTAAAGTCTTTAAGATTTCCTGCTGGTACCAAGATTCTGCCAGTTGACGGGGCTGAACAAAAACAGCAGATAACTGATGGTTAGTGTATTTCTTTTTATTTGTCATGTATACGCTAAACCTGCTGCCACTTTGGAATTTGAAATCTAGGTGGTAAATGCATCTGTACTTCAGTGGGCTATTGACTTTAGGCAAAGTAGTTCATATAGAAAACAGTTACTCCAAGTTCGAGGACAAAAAAAAAAAGAAAGACAGGGAAGTAGTGCTACACTGCTTATTTTTGTGAAACAGCAGACTGACTTGACACATGCAGTGTTGTTCTAGGAAAAAGGTGCTGCACAAAGGATTTTTCCTTGAGTAATTGTGGGAAAGAGAGCAGGCACACGTGAGAGAATAGAAGCTCTTGCACTTGAGTTCAGAAAATGCACAAGGAATTGAGATGTTTCTCTGGAAGCAATGAGCATTTGTCGAGATGACACATGGAGGTTTTCTGAGACAGGCTTAGAATAATGATAGTAACGTTTTTAAGAGTTGATTCATCCACAGTCCAAGGAAACATCATCATAATGAACATGCTTGATATCAAGGGCCAACTGAAGAGTTTCATACAAAATTGCTTCTCGCTAGGCCAGCCAACAAATGGTGTCAGTTGTCAAGAAGAGTGATAAGAAAGCCAAGAAGATAAATGTGTACGTCTATATTACTACTTGATGAAAGAAACTAAGTAAGAGACCAGAGGAAGAAAGTAGAATCACCTAGTTGTAGTACTGACCCAAACTCACTAATCAAATAGTTCATTTTAGGATTTTAGGGCTTTGAAGGGCAAGAGATGCCAGTCTGACTCCTGGCTCTGCCACCTAAGTCTGATTTTTGACTCTGACCAGAGTAATCTCTCTGACACTGTTTCCTCAACTATGTAATGTGAATAATATGAAGAATACCTTCTTTCTCATTGAGTTTTCAATGAGATAATTATAAAGTCTCTAGCATACAAAAAATATTTTTTTAATTGAAGTATAATCAACATACAATATTGTGTTCATTTCAGGTTTGTAGACATTGTCTACATTACGAAATGGTCACCATGACAAGTCTAGTAACCATCTGTCACCACAAGTATTTGAAAATATTTTATTATTATTTTTTTTAGGATTAGGGGCACCAACCTAATTCTCAGTTTGCAGATGAAGTAGGAACTTCAAAATAAATGATTTTCAGTTGCTTTAAGAATAATGGTACATTTTGTTGTTGTGGTTCCTCCAAACTTACAGTAAACTCTAGACAAGATGCACACAAGTAGAGAGAAAAGTATGTGAGAGCAGCAGTTGAAAATCAAATACCTGCAAGGGCCAGAATGGTAACATGAATGAATGAAGTGGTCCTGGTTGAGAGTGTAGCCCAGTGGAGAGTACATGTCTTCTTAAAGGAACTGACCCCAGGGCCACTGAGCTGTGTCAGGCAGGAAAACAGGCTCATTGTTAACAGACCATCTGAAGTTTCAGTGGAAGACTTACTAGAAGTTTTAAAATATTTCCTGTTTATAAAAAAATTGATGACTAATTAAAATAAATACTGGATAGGCAGAAAATATGTGACTAAGGAATGTATGTATATGAGTGCAGGTGTGTGGGTGTGAGTGCAGGTGTGTGTGTATGTGTATGTGATTACAGAGTAGGGTGAGCAGTGGAGTGCGTGGGGGAGGTAACATACCAGTAATCACAAAGTACATGAAGAGGTCTGAAGTCAAGGTGGACAATGGGGCATTGAGGAGGCGTTAATAGTTCAGAATGCCTGGTGCACTGACACCACAGCAGGGAATATGAGAGGAGGACCATGGAGAAATAAGTGGAGGCCAGATCTTTCATTCTATCCCAGCTGTGTTAAGGATTTGAGCTTACTCCTCAGGACAATGACTAGTCTCTGAAGGGCATCAAACAGGAATGGCAGAATCAAATGTTCACGTTTGGTTGATCTCTCTGATTACAAAATGATGAAAGAGCCAGAGTTGAGGATAGGAAGATCATTTAGAAGGTTGTTGCAGGGATTCAAGTGGGGCTGAGGAGGATTGCCCTAAGACCAGTGGTTCTGGGTGTGGAAAGAAGCAGGTGGATCCAGAGATATCTGGGAGAGCAAATCCACATAAAGAAAAAGAAACCTAACTTCTAGTGTTTCTCCCTTGTAAAGAATAAAAAGCAGTCAGGTGGAAAGTGAAATTTAGTTCACTGCGCAGTTTAGTTCATAGTTCATCATGTCATCGTGTTTTGTCAGAATCTGAGATTTGAAATGATCCCCTTGTTTGGGGTCATTCTCACCGTAATCTATATGTCTCAAACCTCAAGGACACATTGCTGCCAGAGAAACCGCCCCAGCCACCACCGTCTCCATTTATAAACATGTTGACTAAGTCACACATAAGAAAATGCGCAATAGATCTTGCATTCTCCACCTCTGCTAGAAGAAAAATGCCACTAACAAGATATATGAAGAATTATTCAACTCCACCACAGGGAGTGACTACAAAATAAGGGAAAAAAATAAGACAAAACATTTGACTACATAAATCCTCCCCTCCTTATTCTACGCAATCTCTAGGAAAGAAATAATGAACCTTCCTCTATTATCTGCTTGTATTTATAATTGATTTATCTTGTGGTTAAAAGGAGATTTACTCACTAAAATTGAGACAGACAGGAGAATGCAATTTTGGTTTGACCTCCTGGCTTGCTCACGTATCACTTATCAGAGCAGAAAATACAATGGCGTTTTATCATTAGTTCAGAATAAGAGATTAAATTAATCCTTTAGGAATGTTCTGTCTCAGTCTTTAGATGCCTCCGGTGACTGCCTTACATATATTTATGGGTCTGATGACCTGATGTGATTCAGGGGAGGCAGAATCCTCCCTACTCCCACCGTATACTCCCACCATCTTCATATCCAATTATTTTCTTATCCATCCTGCCAGGCTGGCTAATAACAGAAATTCTTTAGGTTAAGTATTCATTTCTTTAACTTGCAGCTTTTTTCCTGTTTAACGTCTATATTTTTGATCTGAGACAACAGATTTGGAATTAACATCTGTATCCACCTTGGTGATATATACTTGGTGATATATACTTGGTGGTATATACTTTGACCTGTTCATTTGCTAGACCAAGATTTAATAAAGTTGCAGCATGTGGGACTAGAAATGAATGAGGTTCAGAAAAGAGAGATGACATATACAGAAAGTAAATGACAAGTCAGTCCTGCCCTTGTCTTCTAATGCACTTTCTCCTCCTCTCCATTAGTACACCTGTAGACCTTGAAGAACTGAGTGTGTCCTCCATTTATCCATGACTGTAGATTTGAGCCCAAAGCACTGGCTTTGGAATAGAATTTGTGTGCTTTAATGCAGGGCGGATTTGTGTCTTCTCTGGGCTCTCCCAGAATTCCCAACACAAAATAAATATCTGCTGATGGGATTTAGCTTAATTTCTTGGTTTGTTGTCTCTCAGTACACATTTTTTTGATATCAGAGGTTTAGGCTGGTAGAATCTTAGATTTCAGTAGTAAAAAAATATTCTGTCACTTTGAATCGACTCTGTTTTTGAATAATTTGCAATGAGCACTGCAAATCTCTCTGAAATCTTGAGGCTGTACCTTCAGCAGAAAGTTGGGTTACAATCCTCTTCTGTATTCCAGAAGGAGAAATTTGACTTCCAAAGAATAATGTGAATGTAATCTCTAGAATCAATGAGCGTATATATATATATTAGCAACCTACTGGTTCTAGCCATTCTGAAGGCTCAAGAGGAGAGATAGCAAAGAGCAGTGGTTCAGGGTATAATGTATTCCATAATCTTAGCTAAGCCTTACTATAAACACATTAAATAGACCTGCTCTTATTTTACAGATCAAGTAGCTGATGCTTAGGATATTCAATGGTCAATATGGCTAATTGGGTTGTGAGGTAGAGTTTGACTCCATGTCTGTCTGGTCCTAAAGTCCACCCGCTTTCTAGTACATTGCAGTGTGCTGCAAAAGCTTTACAAAATTTGTTGAAGTTTTCTAACTTGATGCACATAACAGCTTGCTTCTAACTTTGCCAGAAGGGGCAGTATCATTCTGTGCATTCTACTTCAGATAAACATCTGCTGTAGACCAAGAACAGTTTTATCTCATCTGAAAGAAACATGGCCACCTGAAGTTTCTATCTTAAACATGTAATGTGCAGGATTCCACATAAACTATCGTCTTTTTAATTTTTTTGTGATGAGGAAGATTCACACTAAGTTAATATCTGTTACAAATGTTCTTCTTTTTGCTTGAGGAAGATTCACCCTGAGCTAACACCTGTGACAATCTTCCTCTATTTTGTATGTGAGTCGCCACCAACGAGTGGTATGGGTCTGCGCCCTGGGAACTGAACCTGGGCTGCCAAAGTGGAGTGCGCTGAACTCAATCACTAGGCCATGGTGCTGGCCCCTATAGTCTTTTTTCATTTTTTTTGAAGTGGAGAGGTGGGTTTTCCAGCCTGGAAAGACATGCAATTTTCCCAGGCTCTTTGAATTCCTAATTCTCACTGGAAACTTTAATGGAAAAGTCCAACAGAGCATGACAATAGAACAATAGTTAACTGTTACTAATGCTGATAGTAAACCTAAAAAATTTGAACCCTATAGTCTCTTAGGTTTTTTCTTTTCTTTTTCACCATGTAGGGGGAACATCATCAAGACAGAAGGGCTTCCTGGGTTGCATACGTTCCTTACACTTGAATGGGCAGAAACTTGACCTGGAAGAAAGGGCAAAGGTCACGTCTGGAGTCCGGCCAGGATGCCCAGGCCATTGCAGCAGTTACGGCAGTATCTGCCACAACGGGGGCCAGTGTGTGGAGAAGCACAGTGGATACTTCTGCGACTGCACCAATTCACCATGTGAAGGGCCCTTTTGCAAAAAAGGTACAGTAGGAACTTCTGCTTTTCCACCGTGATGTGTTGTAGGCCTACAGGCAGTGGTCAGTTGTAGGATACCTATGCCCTGAGTAATCCCTCAGTTCCCCTATGTTTAGACACTCTGTATGGTTCCTCGACATAACATACATTCACTAGCACTGTGTGTGGACTCTGGCACCATGGTTCATCTGGGTGGATGATAACAGGGCCACATGCTCTCTGTGGCTGAAAGTCAGCTGAGTACTGTGAGAGGTGAACTCTCATTCCTGTTCTATCAGAGGGATAATGGCGGGGTGCAGTAACCTTTCCAGTTCCATTGTTCCTTCCACAAATACAATAAAAAATATTATAGAATCTATCCCTGGAGGAAGCTTAGAGTCCCTTAAGCCATCTTAAATCATGTTTACAATAGAGGGAGTGTGCATAAGTTAGTAAAATCAATATCAAGTATCTAATAAAATTTATGTATCACGCAGGTGACATGAGTGGCATGACTGAGGCTTTAAAAGCTCTGCCTGGAGATTCACATTTAGTTCATCGGGGCCTGAAAATGGAACACAAGGGTCAAAATTCCTACTCCAGGGCCTTTCCACATCTCCTCCTAATTTTATGAATTCATTGCATTGACAAATGCAAAGCTAACCATGAAGGATATATATGTTGGACAAGGAATGATTGTCAGTGTGTAAATTCTTTAGGTAAATTCAAGATAACTCTACAAACTATAAAATCTCACTATTCAGTATAAATAAGTAGCATTTTTCAAATAGAGGGGCAAAAGATTTGGTCTCCTATAAATCTTGGCAGAATTTTAAAGCTTATTTTATTGATGGAAAAAAGTTTGTTGAGCAAATAATGTAAGCAATATTTCAAAAGCAGCATTTAAACTATTAAAATAAAATGTTTTAAACTCTTTGAAACACCATTTACATACCAACAATTATGGCAATTGTAAATAATTTCCGTCAATTCGTTAAAGCACATTTCCCAAGCACCTCTACCAAGCAATGCTTTATTTAGTCCAACTTACTGTTGAAACTTAAAAACAGTAGAGAAAAAAGCTCTTAGTGTTATCTGTGAAGGCCTCTGTAATTTAAGCTCTTAGTTCCTTTGCATTGTCCTCTCAAATTACTTTGAATTACTTACTTGTTATTCCTGGGAAGCATTGTGCTCCTTGGGAGAAAATTAATGGTACAAATTTTGGGGCCAACAGAGTGTTGGGCCCTGCCTGGGAGCTTGAAATAAAGTTGGTCCCATCCCAGCAGGCTCTTAACGTGAGCTAAGACAAGGAAAGTGCTACTGGATTGTCACACTGGGGATGTCTCTGAATAACTTTCCCTGAAAAATTGATGCTACCCTGAGACTGGGCCCACATGCTAGAAGCAGCAAATGCAGGATAAACACTACCAGGCCCAGTCAGTAAAGTATTCTAACATTGTTTTACAGGCTCTATACCCAAGTCTTCTGTTTGGAAAATAAGGAACAATAGACCTCTCTGCATTTCTCCAGAGACATTGTTCAAATATCTTGTAGATCATGTTGTTCCAGATTCAGCCTAACTTTTCATTAATTTCTTTCTCTGAAACAGGTCCTATTAATTATCTTGTGTCTATGCCACTGTGTCTTATGACTGCATTCATTGAAATCTCCTTGGTGTTCTCTTTCCACTTTTTATTTTGATCTATAAGCAAAATAGATAAATATGTGATTAGCCTTTTCAGCTTGCTTCATACTTCACTATTTCCAAATTTTTTCCCCTATCTCATAAATCTCAAGGAAAGGATTCTCTTTATATTCATCAGTTGCAAAATATATAAGATGAAGCTTTTAACCAAGTCTTTTAGCCATGCCAATTGCCTTTGGGAAATGCGGCTTGGAATTGAAATGGGAGCTATTAGCTACAAGATGGTCCTGAAAAAGTGTGCTATCTATTGGTGTAGTCTTGTATGCTAACTTACTATGGCATGCATCTTTTAGGGTGTGCAAATACTGGAAATATCTGGGGTGGAATTAGGGACATTTGTCCATTACCAATGCCTGGAATAGAACTATGGTCCATTGACCCACTTTCTGTTTCTAATTATTTTACAAAGGAATAGTAATCATAATATTAGCTAGTAATTATTGACTACAACATTAATTCCTATCCCCAATCTAGCAGGGAAGACAGTAATATCTGCATTTAACATATAAGGACATTAAAGGTCACAGAGGTTTAATGACTTGCTAATAAATGTCAGAGCTGGAGGTCCATCTAGCATCTTTTCTGTTCCTTTTTCCACTTTATGACCCTGATTTTATTCTGTACAGGAATGTATTTAATAGGATTCAAATATGTAGTTCTTTGTTTTGTGTGTTTCTATTTTTTTATTATTGAGATTGAATTTACATACCGTATAATCCACCCTTTTAAAATGTACGATTCAGGAGTTTTTGGCATATTCACAAAGTTGCACAACCGTTATCACTATCTAGTTTCAGAATATTTTCATCATTGCCAAAAGAACTCTTATATCCATTATCAGCTATTCCTCATTTGCCTCTTCCCCGACCCCCTGAAAACCACTAATCTATTTTCTGTCACTATGGATTTTCCTATCTGGATATTTCATGTAAATAGAAACACACAGTATGTCGTCTTTTTGTGTCTGGTTTCTTTCGCTTAATATAATGTTTTCAAGGTTCATGTATGTTGTAGAATTTTCAATACTGAATCCCATTTTATTTCCAAAAGAGTATTCCATTGTATGAATGCACCACGTTTTGTTTATCCATTGATCAGTTGAAAGACATTGGGATGTTTTCATTCTTTTGGCTATTATGAAAAATGCTGCTATTAATATTCTTGTACCTGTTTTTGTATGACTTATGTTTTCTGTTTCCTTGGGTAGATACCTAGATATGGAATTGCAGGGTCATATAGGAACTATAAGTTAAACTTTTTGGTTGTTTGCTTGTTTTTTAAATTGAGGTAAAATTGGTACATAACGTTATATAAGTTTCTGGTGTAGAACAATATAATTTGACATCTGTATGCCCTACAAAGTGATCACCTTAAAAAGTCTAGCTACCATCCATCACCATACAATTGACCCCCTTAACTCATTTTGCCCAACTCCAACTCACGTCCCCTCTGGTAGCCACCAATCTCTTCTCTGTATTTATGAGTTTGTTTTTGTTATGTTTGTTCATCACTTCTTTTTTAAGATTTTGTGTATATACATATATACAGCATCCTGTTATCCATTCATCTTTCAGTGGACACTTTAGTTGTTTCCATATCTTGGCTATTGTAAATAATGCTGTGATGAACATAGGAGTGCACGCATATTTTTGAATTAGTGTTTCCATATTTTTCAGATAAGTACTCACAAGTGGAATACCTGGATCATATGCTAGTTCTATTCTTAATTTTTTGAGGAATCTGCATACTGTTTTCTATAGTGGCTGTATCAATTTACATTCCCATCAACAATGTATGAGAGTTCCTTTCTATCCACATCATCTCTATTTCTTTTCTTTTTGATAATAGCCATTCAACAGTGAGGTAATATCTCATTGTGGTTTTGATTTGCACTTCACTAATGGTTAGTGATGTTGAACATCTTTTCACGTGCCTATTGGCCATCTATAAATCTTCTTTGAAAAAATGTCTATTCAGGTCCTCTGCCCATTTTTAAGTAAGTTGTTTGCTTTTTTGTTCTTGAGTTATATGAGTTCTTTATATATTTTGGATATTAACTTCTTGCAGGATACAGATTTGCATACATATTCTCTCATTCAGTAGATTGTCTTTTTGTTTTGTTGATGGCTCCCCTTGCTGTGCAGAAGCTTTTTAGTTTGATGTGGTACCATTTGTTTATTTTTGCTTTTGTTTCCCTTGCCTTTGAGGTTATATTCACAAAAACATCACTAAGACCAATGTCAGTGATTTTGCTACCTATGTTTTCTTCTAGGAATTTTATGTTTTCTGGTCTTACACTCAAGTCTTTCATCCATCTTGAGTTAAATTTTTGTGTATGGTTTAAGATAGTGGTCTACTTTCATTCTTTTCATATGGCTGTCTACTTTCCCAAACACCATTTATTAGAGACTGTCCGTTCTCCCTTGTATATTCTTGGCTCCTTTGATGTAAATTAATTATCCATATATGTGTGGATTTATTTCTGGGCTCTTAATTCTGTTCCCTTGATTTCCGTGTCTGTTTTTATGCCGGTACTGTGCTGTTTTAATTGCTATAGCTTCGTAGTATATTTTGAAATCAGGGAGCCTGATATCTTTAGCTTTGTTTTTCTTAGGATTACTTTGGCTATTAAGAATCTTTTGTGGTTCCATACAAATTTTAGAATTATTTTTTCTAGTTCTGTGAAAAATGTCATTTGAATTTTGCTGGAGATTGCATTGAGTCTCTACATTTCTTTGAGTAGTATGGACATTTTAACAATATCAATTCTTCCAATCCATGAGCACAGAATATTTTTCATTTATTTGTATCTTATTCAATTTCTTTCATCACTGTCAATGTACAGGTCTTTCACTTCCTTGATTGAATTTATTCCTAGATATTTTACTCTTTTTGATTCAGTTGTAAATGGGATTGCTTTTTTAATTTCTCTTTCTGATAGTTTGTTATTAATGAATAGAAGCTCCACAGATTTCGGTATATTGATTTTCGTATCCTGCAAATTTAATGAATTTGTTTATTAGTTCTAGCAGTGTTTTAGTGGAGTCTTTAGAGTTTTCTATTTATATAGTATTATATCATCAGTAAACAGCGACAGTTTCACTTCTTCGTTTCCTGTTTGACTTTTCGAGGAACTGCCAAACTTTTTCAAAGTGGCTGCTCCATTTTACATTTTCACCAGCAATGTATGAGCATTCCTGTTTCTTCACATCCTCACCAACACTTGTTATTGTCTGTCTTTTTGATAATAGACACACTACTGTGAATGTGTGAAATCGTATCTCATTGTGGTTTTAACTTCATTTTCCTAACGACTAATAATGTTGAATGTTTTTTAATGTACTTACTAGCTGTGTGTACATCTTCTTTGGTGAAATGTCCATTCAAATCTGTGGACCATTTTTTAATTGGATTATTTTTCTTTTTGTTGTTCAGTTAGAGAAATTCTTTGTATATTCTGAATATAATTTCCTTATTAGATATATGATTTACAAATATTTTCTCCCCTTTCACTTTCTTGATAGTATCCTTTGAAACACAATAGGTTTTGATTTTGATGAGGCATAATTTATCTATTTTTTGTTGTTGTTTGTGCTTTTGCTGTTATATGTAAGACATCATTGTCTAATCCTAGGTCATGAAAATTTATGACTATAGTTTCTTTTAAAGTTTCTCTAATTTTAGTTCTTACATTTAGTCTTTGATCCATTTTGAGTTAACTTTTGTATATCATGTGAAGTAGGGGTCAACTTCATTCTTTTTTATGTGCATTTTCAGTTATCTCAGCACATTTGTGGATGTGTGCTTATCTTTAGCCCACCTCCACTGCCACCATTATCTGATGGGTCTGGGTATGGCTGCCATGGTGTTGTCACTTAAAGTTTTTGAATTAAAAAATCAGATAATATATTTGGAATTCTATTTGGAAATACATTTAGGAATCTAGAAAAATAAAACCCAATCTAATTACTCAAGGACAACCATTAAAAAGAAAATCTGATTTCTTTCTAGCTCTTTTCTTTGCGTTTAATATAGCTCAGATAATTCTGTCCATTACATTTTATATCCTGAATTTTCTTTATTTCATTTCAGAGGCAATCTTGTATAACTCATCAATTTTAATGATTGCAATGTATTCCATCTGGTGAAATTGCCTCTGTTTGTTTAACCCATTCTATCACCAGAGCATTATAACTTAGCAATAGTGGGACTCTGGCACCAGATCTGCCTATGTTCAGATTTTGGCTCACCCACAATCCACAGTGTGTGGTATGGATTGTGTAACTCAACCTCATGATTTCTTGGTTTCCTCGTCTATAAAACATGACAAATTCAGGAATCCTTTACAAAGGGCTGTAGTGAACATTCAATGAGCACTTCACAAAGAACTTGGGATAGTGCCTGGCATATAAAGTCTCACTAAATGCTTACTGTTGTTATTGTTTTGGAATTTCACATTGTCCCAAATTTGCACATAAATAATACTGTGATAAACAAATTGATAAACATCTAATTTCCTTACTAATGGAATTTCAGTGAAAAAATAACATGTATATTTAGGTACCCTTTACCAATTGCCGAAAACTTGTAAAAAAAATTCCCTATATTTAACTTCCTGCCAACTTATATCACTTTTTTATTATAGAAAAATTAAATGATACACTGTAGTAGAGAGAAGAGTTTCAGAACTCCCAAGCACGCATCATCTAGTTTCAACAATTATCAACTCATGACCATTTTTATTTCATCTATATGCTCACGTCTGCTCCTCCTCTTTTATTATTTTGAAGCAAATTTCAGATATCACATCACTTCATCTATAAATATTGCAATATGTATTGCTAAAAGATAAGGACTCATAAAAACACGTATCCTCAGGAACACTATCATAAGAAAAATTTTATAAAAAGTTTTTAATATTATGAAATATCTACTCAGCCTTAAAATTGCCATTTGTTTCATTTATTTTTAGTTTGATGTTTTCCTAAATAAATTACAGCCTGACTGATTTCTAAGTAACCACTCGCTGACTCATTACCCAGGACTTGTCTTTATGCTTATTCTAATTCTAAATTTAATTATATTACTATTATTAAGACCAGCTGTTGTTTATTGAGTTCCTACTATGTGCCATGATTTTAGTTAATTTCTTCCAATCCTTCTACCCACCACAAGATTGAATTCATCCCTATTTATATTTGAATAACATGAGGTTGGGTGGAATTTTTGAGAGAGCTGGAGAAGGGCACAGCCAGGTTCCAGTTTCTGCGACAAGGAGACTCCACGGCTGGCTCAGAGACACATACCCTCTCCAGCATCACCCTGTCTCCCAGCTACTTCTTTTAGTGTATTCCACATTGTAAAGCCTGGTTGATGCCTAGCTTCTCTTTTAGGTCTTCTCGGGCTACTATGGCCCATGGAGGCATCCAACTCTGGGAATCATTTCCTCTGTCACTCACACATCACACTTAAGGTTACCTTCTATTGGTGTACTGTTTTAAAATGTGTGTCCTGTCTTCTCAGAATATAATCAGCACAATCCCTTCCATCAAGGAATAGCTCAAAGGATACTGCTAATATTGCTATTGTGGTCCGGGGATAGCGTGATGGCCATTGGTAATCACCTTCAAGTTAAGATTTGTCTTCCACTTATCCCAACGGTTTTGTATGTTCAGACAAATCAGAGAGCTTAAATATGATCAGAGAGCTTAAACTCTTAGATCACAAAATGTAGGAAATTTAGAAAATAATAGCCTCCAGGCATTATGCTGAATTTAGTTTTATGTTGAAATTGAAAATATCTAAACAAGAAAAATAATTAGAAATAAAGCTAGGGGAAGAGAGAGGACAAACATTTGGTAGGACATTTCTAGTTAAACAATGCTCTTCATTTTAATTTCCTGCCTTAAGTAAGAAGAAACATATGTAGTAAATATATAATAAAGAAAAAAACTGTAACATATATGCCCATATCTAATATGCAATTAATAACAAAATGCTCTAAGTTGTACTCACATTTGAACATACACACAAATATCAAATAAAAGCCATTATTCTGTTAAGTAGGAGATGGTAGCTCAAAATGCAGGCCAAATGTCCCCAAGGAAATTTGCTCAAGGAAAATGCTTGAGTCATGCTAATGATTAACTAGAGTCCTTCCTGGCACAAGTCTCTGCTGCATATCTTTGTAATCAGGAGTACTGATGTAACCTGTATGATAAATGCAAAAGACTTTCCCTGAACCTTTAGTTAAATGAACTGGTATTCCCAATCTGCTAAGCAATATGCATAAATATGCAACTTTAATTTTTTTGGCACTGCTACGGGCTGTTATAGAATTTTCACAAAGCTAGAACAAATTTGCAATAGAATTAAGAAGTAAGAGCCAGGTTTGATTATGTTCTAGGTGCCACCAATTCAATCACAGAATTTCATGGGGAATTAGGAACATTCCACGAATCATTCAGAAAAAAGAAAAGCTAATCATGCCAGTAAGGGTTCATGGAGATTGTGCTATTTTTATGGTGGAGGTGTGCTGCCAGATCTAAGCTATGCTGTTCTACGAAGAAAACTGTCCTCCATACCCTGACACTGTATAGAGGTAAAATTGAAAGTGAACTTACGGGCCGGCTCCGTGGCCGAGTAGTTAAGTTCGTGCGCTCCGCTGCGCCGGCCCAGGGTTCGGATCCTGGGCGCGGACATGGCACCGCTCGTCAGGCCACGATGAGGCGGCGTCCCAGATCCCACAACTAGAAGGACCTGCAACTAAGATATACAACTATGTACCGGGGGCGTTTGGGAAATAAAGCAGAAAAAAAAAAAAGGTTGGCAAGAGTTGTTAGCCTAGGTGCCAATCTTTAAAAAAAAAAAAAATAAAGAAAGTGAACTTAAGAGCAGCCTTGATTGAAAAAGAGAAAATCTCAGCATTTGAATGGATGTACAGTCAATAAACAGATCTGTTTTATGAAGGAAAAAGAGATGGGTTCATGTTAAGTTCTCCTCTAATATGGAGAGTCTATGAGTTGAAATTGTGGTGAGTAACTCTCTTAAGTGCTTTACACATATCATCTCATTTATTCATACAGAAATATTGTTGAGGTAAGTGTTATGGTTCCCATTCACCAGATGAGAAAACAATCTCCACAGGGCTCACTGACTTGCCTGGGACCACACAGCTAGTATGAAATCAACTGAAGTTTCAGATCCAGTGCTGAGGCCAAACCCTGTGCTAGTTTTACTAAAGTAAAATGATAACAGTTGGAGCGAGGACATTATACGGAGAGGACTGGGTGATTTGCATGTTCCTGCTAATTGAATGTCATCAGTTTATACATGCCTCCTTTCTTCATGGTGGTGACAGAACTCTATCTAACGTATTGTGTTGTAGGAATTGTTTCCCATAGGAAGACCTATTTGCCCAGGTCTTTGTTCTTTTTTGGAACCGAATACCAATTCCTAGACATCTAAAAGATTGAGTGCATGATTTGGATACCTGCGCCTTTTCTACTGTTTCCGTGGATTTCCTCTCTCTCTTTCCATGAGTCCTCACACTTAACCCAACACCACAGAGAATTGTTGCTGCCTTCCCAATGTCCTACTCTCAGTAATTTAGATCCCACTCAAAATCTTCCTGAGGGGCTGGCCCAGTGGTGCAGCGGTTAAGTTCACATGTTCCGCTTTGGCGGCCCAGGGTTCGCTGGTTCGGATCCCAGGTGTGCACCTATGCACCGCTTGTTAAGCCATACTATGGTAAGTATCTCACATATAAAAAAGTAGAGGAAGATGGGGACGGATGTTAGCTCAGGGCCAGTCTTCCTCAGCAAAAAAGAGGAGGATTGGTGGTTGATGTTAGTTCATGGCTAATCTCCGCCCCCCCCCCCCAAATCTTCCTTACAGATGAGAAAAGCACAAAACCAGAACTTTTAAGATCTAAGTTTTGAAAGTAAGTATGCTATATTGGAGGCAGGGACATGTTGTTTTTGCTTCTCGAGAAATCAGCCTGGCACATGGTAGTTATTTTGCAAATACATGTTAAACTGGGCCTAAATTTAGCAATTCAAATCTGAGTTCTCTCTCCTAGCTATGCAACTTTGTCCAAGGTGCTTACCCTCTGTAAGCCTCATGTTTCTCATTTTCAAATAAGAATAATGACTTCGGCTGCTTCAAAATTACTGTGGGAAGCGTATTATATAATTCATGTAAAAAACCTGACACAGTTCCTGGTGCATAGGAAACAATAAACAAGCTATTGTTGCTATCCTGAATAGTAGATTACATGTTTTAGTACATGTTTTCCCCTCTTATATTTTGCAGAGGTTTCTGCTGTTTTTGAGTCTGGCACTTCGGTTACTTACATGTTTCAAGAACCATACCCAGTGACCAAGAATATAAGCCTGTCATCCTCAGCGATTTACGCAGATGCAGCTCCATCCAAGGAAAACATTGCATTTAGCTTTGTGACAGCCCAGGCACCCAGCCTCTTGCTCTATATCAATTCTTCTTCTCAGGACTTCCTGGCTGTCCTGCTCTGCAAGAATGGTGAGTACTGATGGCATGAAGCCTGATGGAATGTCATACTGGGATGGAGGGACAGTGCATGCCCTCCAGAACTCTGCATAATTTCAACCTAAATTTGGTCCCATCAGGGCAGCTTATTTCCAGACCTCCAGCCAAACCCTTGATTGTACTTTACCTTTATGAGTGCAATTGGTATTCAGGGCCAGTGTCAAATCATTGCCAAAGTCTCAAATGCATTGACTTTAATCTACCTCAACTGTGTAGCAGTAATTCTTTATTATTTATTCTGCGCTGGAATCCATTAAGTGTAAAGGAGAAGATCATAAGCCTATCTGAATTTCAGAAGGACACTCGTCACATATATCCTGTCATCTTTGCTGCAGTCTCCTTTACTGAGAGGGCTGTTAAAACAACTAGCGTAAATGCAGGCTGTTTTAATAGAAGTTGATTGTCCAGGTCTTGAAGAAAAGTATTATATGTGAGTCATAACCTTGTGGAATATGGGGTTCGGTTCTAAGAATCAGATTTTGAAAAGAATATGGACAAAATGGACTATGCAAAGATTAGATTGATAAAGGAGCTGGAACCCACTTCATACAAGGAATGGTGAAGGACACCAATTTTAATAGCTGTTAGGGGAAGTCAGTTTTTTTCTCATACTACTCAATTTCACTCTGGAGTGATGAGGACTGTTGATATAGTCATGGCCAAAAACACTATGAGATCAAAATCCTAGGGGATGGAACAATGTAAGAATAGGCAAAGATGTGGACACCTTTGTAGTATGGTCTCAAAGAACACGTTCTTGTGATCGAGAATATGTCTTTCCTCCTCCTGTAATTTGCTAGTATAATAAGATGAGTCTGGGGTAGATGGACGGTGGTGGGAGGTAGGAGAAAGGAAGCCTGTGATATGCAGCACACACCATGCCCTCTCTAGACCTTAGATAGATACCCTAGATATTTCTCTTGCTCTAATTTTTCTTGGATTTATACTTCCTTGTGTCATCTTGCTTTCCAACTACTTATGACATTGAAAATAAAGAATGATGTGTGGGGCTCAAGCAAGGATCAAAACTGGTGGGCCTGTGGGTTGAATCAGGCCTGAAGTACAATAATAACAAAAATGGCTAACTCAAAGTAACAGGACTCCTTCATTCCAAGAACAAAATGGAAGGGAAGAAAAAAAGAGAGAGACTAGGATGATGACTGGTTGTTCCAAGATTATCTGGTCTTGAAGACTCTACAAGAAAAAGAAAAATGTTATGGGTTATTAGATCTTATTTATCAGCAGAACTTTGTATAATTAGGATCATTATAGTAACATTCCAGTTCGTAAACATTGTCCCCATAATGTCTCTGTGAGGTCCCTAAGGCTGGCTGAGAACACTGAGTCATGGATTAACTGATTGATGTGGGCCAGCCAGCTAAGCCATGACACAGCTGTAACCAGAGGCCAGGTCTCCTAATAAGCAGCCAAGCAGTCTTTCCTGTAAAGAAAATCATCTTGCTATGACATGGTTGGATGATAATAAGATACTGACAGAGCACTAAGATGCCAGATTTTCTCCAAAGCATGTTTTGTGTATAGTTCCACAGGCACATCTGTGCCTGCCATGCCGTGCTTATGGTACAGACAATGCATAACAAGAATAACCATATCAGATCATGTATGTATTACTCTGTATACTTCATTATAAATATATATATATTTTTTTCCTGGGCACTATTCTAATTAATATACACAGCATTTAATCCTCGCAGCAACCCTGTATGATTGGTGGTATTAATATACTCAGTATCTTATGATTATAGAAACTAAGGCACGCAGGCATTAAATAACTCACTTAAAATCCCATAGCAAGTAAGAAGAGCTGAGATTCATTCCTCCCTCCCAGAGTCTGGTAGTGTATTTCTTTATTCTTAACCAGAAGGGCTAAACTAATAGTGTTTATTTTTTGCAACACACAGCATTTTAAATAAGTTGAATTATTTAGCTGGCAAGGCATTCTCGAATTCTGCCCTATCCCCTATTTTCTTATACTCTGATGCTTCACTTCACTGAAAGCTCTACCTGACCCCATAGGCATTTACATTTTTTTTTCTTTTGAGAAAGATTAGCCCTGAGCTAACATCTGCCACCAATCCTCCTATTTTTTTGCTGAGGAAGACTGGCCCTGAGCTAGCATCTGTGCCCATCTTCCTCTACTTTATATGTGGGACGCCTACCACAGCATGGCTTGACAAGCAGTGCATAGGTTCATACCTGGGATCCAAACTGGTGAGCCCCAGGCCACCGAAGTGGAACGTGAGAACTTAACTGTTGTGCCACCAGGCCGGCCCCGGCATTTACATTTATTAAACCCTGGCTAAATGCAGAAAGCAAGGAGACACTTGTGCCTTGTTTACTTATTCATTTGTTTTAAGCTTAGATCTCAGTGTAAGGGTAAACGAGGAGGCCTTGAAGGTCAGTCTAACTCATGGGAAATGGGTGTTCAAACCCTGGTCAGGAATGGAGTGCCCCGCCCCCACTCAACCTCAGAGAGAATCACAGCCCCCACTCCCTACACTGCTCTAGGGAACTCTTTTCACAGTAGGCAGTGGTGGATGACTCAGTGACTTAGGATCCTGGACATTTCCTGTTGTCTCTTTCTTCCAGAGAGACACAACTGAAATATGTGCTCATTCGTTTCACTCTTGCGTCGACTCTCTGCATAATTGCTAGTCCCACTGCACAGTGTCAGGAACTGTGGAGACCAAAAAAGATAAGCAGGATTGGGTGCTGTTTAAACACGGTAAGAAAAAAGAGAGAGGCTCAAAAACTTTTTGAAAGATACTCTAGATACACAAAGAAGTCAAGTTTCCCAGGTTTCTCAAGCAATCTAACTAGAAATAAGATTTTGCCTAACTATAAGGATCAATCTCCCAGGAATTCAGGGATTATAATAATAGAGTAAAATATCTTGAGTGATAGTGAATTCCTTGTCATTGGAGGTCTTCAAATAATAATTAAATGATAATTTATTGGAGAAACCATGCCAAGAATTTCAGTAATAGATGGCAGAGAAAAATAACCTCTGAGTTTCTTTCCAAGTTTTAGATTTTGTGACTCTCAATTCCCTTTTTGTGTAGTCTTACATTTATATTTCTTTCTGCTGGGGCTCCATTTGCAAACTTTGAAATGCCTCTATGAGGAATTAAGAATTGATATCCCTACAACTTGTTCCCAGTATGGTCACAGTATGAGGCCTCAGACCTAATCGCCAGGGAGTAGTATGGGAGACACTGCGTTATGAGGAGCTAGGAATATTTTTAATGTGACTTTGATATGCTTCAGTGGTAAATATACCTCTGAAAAGACTAGTGAAAGTTAAGAATGCTCACAGATTTAAAAAAAGATGACGAGAGAAAGGATAGTAAAGGGTTAGCTGGGGCAAATCCTTCTCTAGAAGAGGTTTTATAATAAGATTGATTCAGACCTCTGTGAGATGGAGTTAAGAGTCTTCTGTTAGTACAGATTTCTTAACCTTTCTTTGATTTAAGACACCTTTGGGAATCTGGTGGAAATTATGATAAGAGGGTCACTCTTAAAAGGAGTCCTTTCTGTTCTACTCTGGAGGGAGAAAATGTCCCCAGCCACGTCATCCAAAGTGGCTTCAATTTCAGGACTCTGGAGTAAGGAGCCAGGGGTGGAAACAGGTGGATGAACTGTGTAAATACTGAACCAAATTCTTGGCTTGCAGATTTCTTTAATAAGGGTGTCCATGCCGGAGGGGAGAAGAGCAATGTGATTCAGAGTCATGCTTACACGTTTCTCCCTGGCAGGGGTTTTATTTGGCAGGTCTGGAATTCTTCTTTGCCCTTTATCATTTTTCTTGAATTTTCTCCAAATAGAGACTTATTCAAGTTAAGCTACTTCTGCCCTTTCAAATGAAAACAGGTCTTCCTTCCTAAAGAAAGAAAAGGATTTTAATTTCTTGATTGGAAGAATAGAGGCTGAAAAGAAGGCATTTTGGAGTCAGAAAGTCCTTGGGAAAGAAAAGGCACTTGAGGTTCCGTAGCCTGGGGCTTTGGGTCACAAGCAACTTCTCAGAGACATGGCAACCGGACAAGAGGCATTTGAAGGAGGAAAAGGGTCTAGAGAAACAGATGAGAGTTCTAAACATATAGCTAACTTTCACAGCATTTTATTGAGTGATGGCCCTTCCTTCTCCACAGTGCCATGGAGTTCTCCTTCAAGCTTGTCATTTAACAAATATTCACAGAGCATCTATCATGTGGCAGGCACTATTTCATGTTCGTACGGAGAGACACAGATAGACAGGATCCCGTCCTGCCTTTAAGGATCTAGTTTGGGGACAGAGACATAACAAATAAGGGCAACAGTGTGTCATAGATACTAATGTGGAAGTCTGTTCCAGGCACAGTGGCGCAGAGAAGGAAGGAGTGACCAATTCTTTCTGGGAGGGAGGGTCAGAGGAGGCTTCACAGAGATAGTGACCCTTGAGACGGGCCATGGAAGATAAGCCAGTGTTCTCCAGGCAAAAATTATATTTTTTTAAATAAAATAAGACGTTCCTTTGATTATTCCCCATTCTCTGTATTTTATTCCCACTGCATATGAAACATACTTGTTTTTGTTTTTGTTTTTGTTTTTTTACCAATCAATTCCTTTTTCTATTCTTCCGTCATCCGTCCTTGGCTCCTTGAGGGTAGAAATAAAAAATCAAATTTAGAATATGTGCTAATTCTAAGGCCATCAATCTATGGTGAAATCATTTGGGTACCAAATCCAAACAGGGCTCCCAGGTCACCTTCCCATGGTGGCTGTTCAGCTGCCCTCCAGCACTGAATGGTTCGTCTGACTTTGCTTCAGCGTTTCCTTTTTATCAATCTTTTTTTAAAATACATACATTCATAGGATGCACTGTCTGCCTTTGTGATTACACACACCTTGGAGGGAATAATGATGAATCCAGATGCTCTGCATTTCCACAGACTGATTCCAGGGAGGCAGGGACAGGGAGGAAACCAGAGAGGGAGCGTCTTCAAAGCACAAACCTCAACAGCTTCCAGCCAGGGCTGGGCTGCCCCTAGAACAGCCCCAACCCTGTTGCTTTCTCAAGGAAGACCTTCAAGTTTAATGCTGCCCCACCACCTCTGTCTGACACAGGCTTGTGCTTTAGCCCTCAGCGCAGCAGCAACCCTAATAAGCAGCCTGAGAAAAGCATGCCTCAGAAGGCTGTTTCCTTGGCCCCCTTAAACCCTGATCACCTCAGTCTCTGGGCTTGTGTCAAGCGACACTTTGCTGCATTTGAATTTAAAGTTCCCAAATGTCTTTTTATATGTGCCAGATTGACTTGATTTGGTTGGTTCGTTTCCTACATTTCTGAGCTTTCCAGTAGTCTCTTGCCGGGAAATAAGAAGTCCTACTGAGCTTCCACCCTCCTTTCATAGCAATGTGGTTATGACACACTGTGACCTTGAGAGGGCAATCAAGAGTCCTACTTCCTGGCTTCTCCCTCCTAGAGGAAAGGCCATGATATGGCAGGAACAAATGGCATCTCCAATATCATACAATTAGTCCACTGTCTTGAGCGGGGGGCCTGAGTAGAGAATGGAGGTGTGCTGGGTAAAACTGGATCTGGGTAACAATTCTTGGTTTTCTCTTTTTTGTTGTAGTAGATTCATTATATTGTGGTGTGCTCATAGGTCCTTGAAGATTACTGTGGACTGAATTGTGACCTCATAAAATTCATATGTTGAAGCCCTGATTTTTAGTGTGGCTGTAATTAGAGTGAGAAGGTAATTAAGGTTGAATGAGGTCATAAGGGGAGAGCCCTGATATGATAGAGTTAATGACCTCATAAGAGGAGACACCAGAGCTTTCTCTCTCTCTCTCTGTCGTGTGAGGACACAGTGAGAAGGTGGCCATCTGCAAGCCAGGAGGACAGTCCTCACCGAGACTGAATTGGCTGGCTTTTGATCTTGCTGGTCTCCAGAATTGTGAGAAGGCAAATTTCTGTTGTTGGGACTGCCCAGTTTATAATGTTTTGTTATAGCAGCTCAATCAGGCTAAGACAAAGAATAAATGACATAATGCAAGTAGATGTGCTTTGTAGACTGTAAAGTACAAAACACATTGTATTTTCTTATCAATACCAGTAATAATAGGAATTATCTGAATGCTTAGATTTCCAGAGCATGAATAGGAAAGCCAGGATTCAGGATAATTGGGATTAAAATTGAATACAAAGAGAACGTGAAACTTGCCCATTGCCCAGAGGCAGAGCACCTAACAGATGGGACATTGCCCCAAGGAAGGAGAAACATGAGGCACAGGGTGCCCACCCTGTACATTAGCTGCTGGAACTAGGCACAGGCAGCAGCTTTTGACATACAAAAACCTGAAAGCAAATATCTTTAAGAATGGCTTTCTCAAAACCCTCTGAACCAGACCTTTAGGGAATTTGTCTGATGTTTCTAAAGGAAAGACAAAGAAAGAGAGAGAAAAATGAAAGAAGATGTGGGATGTGTGTACACATACCACAAAGACAGAATTGTACCATTTGTGACAACATGGATGAACCTTGGGGATAGTATGCTAAGTGAAATAATTCAGGTGGAGAAAGACAAATATCATATGGTTTCATTTATATTTGGAAAATAAACAAATACATAGTGGTTACTAGAAAAGAAAAGGGTGCGGGAGGGCGGAGGGGATAAAGCAGCATATATGTATGGTGACAGATGTAAACTGGACTCCTGGTGGTGAACATGATGCAGTCTATACAGAAACTGAAATATAAGAATGTGCATCTGAAATTTACACAAGGTTATAAGCCCATATGACCTCAATAAAATTATAATTTAAAAACCCCTGAAGAGCAGGGTATATGCACAAGATGAATGAAGAGCTCTGCTCACTGCAAGGCCAGGCCCAGCAAGACACAGCTGGGGAGATACCGTGAAGCACTTGGGAAACTCCCACCTCAACCCCAGCCACTCTGGCTGTGGAGCTGCTGGGCGGCAGGTACCAGCATCAAGGAAACTGAAATAGGGACACAGCAGCTACTGAGTCAGTGCTCCCAGCCCCTGGGTAAAGAGCAGTAATCAAAAACTAGAATGGACATAAGGCCAACAAAAATAATAAAATACAATTAAATCTATAAACATCTATTTTATACCTACTGTATTCATCTACTAGGGCTGCTATAACAAAATACCACAGACCGGGCTTTATCTATAGAAATTCCTTTTCTCACAGTTCTGGAGAGTAGGAGTCTGAGGTTGATGCGCCGGCAGGGTTGGTGTCTGGGAGAGCGCTCCTCGTGGTTTGCAGAGAGCTGCTCTCTTGCTGTGTGCTCACATGGCCTTTCCTCATTAGTATATGGAGAGAAAGAGAGCACTTTCCAGTGTCTCTTCTGAAAACGATACTCATCCTATTGGATCAGAGCTCTGTGCTTATAAGCTCCTTTAACCTTAAGTAGTTCCTTCGAGGCTCTGTCTCCAAATGCAGCCACACTGGAGGCTGGGGCTTCAACATGTGGATTTGAGGGGGCACAAGCATTCAGTCCATAATATCTACAATGTGCTAGGTGCTATCCTATGTGCCCATAACAGAAAAATGGATATGGTGTAGTTGGCTTCAGGGAGATTCTTGAGGCTAGATTCCATATATAATTCATCTTTACAGCGTCTGCATCTAGCAGAGTACCTAGCACATAGTTGGCCTCAGTATTCTTGGATTGAATTGCGTGTTTTGAATCTAGTAGAAGAAGACGTATATCTAGCACATGTGGGAGCATGCTACTGAGTCCAGGAGAAGACTTTTTAGGATTACAGTGGGGCCATATTGGGGAGAGAGGGCAGCTCCTCTCAGTGCATCACGAAAGGCTTCTTGGTGAATACAGGCATGAGTATACATTGTACTAACTGAGTATTAATGTTCTTAATTCTCAGATTCCGTTCTGTCACCTGTAGGACACGTGAGAGGCAGGGGTGGTTGGGGCAGTGGGGCCCGGTGGAGTCGGCAGCCTTTGATTTTATCTTCTGAGGGCTTTCGGGTTCTTCTCACTTTGTACTTGCCCAATTTAAACAACCCTTCAGAAATTTTCCAAGAATTGAGCAACTGTTTATTTTGTCAACAAGGCTGTTTGCTTGCAACTGTAGTGTGAGAATTTTTATTTGCTCCTAAGCTTCATTGTTTCTCAGAAGAGCAAAGTCATGCACTAGGTGCCTTGGTTTCTTCATCTGTGGATTTGGGATAATGGCAATGGTCAAGAGTCTCGCAGCAGCGGTGTTGAGGATTAATGAGATCCTGTTTGTAAAGGGTTTGAAGGAACGCGGATGAAAGCTGTGGGATCAGTACAAAGAAGGGTCATTACAAAACAGACCAAAGAGCTGGCTGGTGACTGAGCCAACTTGATTTTTCTTTTTTTCCTTTTTTAAGCCAAAGGTGGAGAGAATGGGGGACTAAATGTTTAGCTTTTGAACTAGAACTCTAATTAGAGGTTTAAGGATTAAGAAAGTAGTTGAAGTCTGTGTGAAGAAAGCTTTTCCCAGAGAAAAGACATGTTTTTTTCTTCTTAGACCACTTGACCTGTAAATACTTACATCTCGAGATGTGAAACAAATCCTGCAGGAAGCCCAGGCTTGGGGCTGATTCAGTTCTCTGTGCGTAATTACATATTATGTTGCAAGAAGGCCTTGGATTATCATTATTTCTCTAAATTCAAAGTTATCAAAGATGTGTTTCCACTTTAATAAGTAGCTTGACCTCTGAAAGTTTCGAAATGAGGGCTCTGGAAATCGAATTCGCTATTCTAAAGCTGTAGTGGAGAGATAGTGAATAAATTTTCAACCTTACAAATTCAGTTCAAATTCCTAACCCCACCCACAGGAGAATGTCCTTGATTTCCTGGATAGAAAACAGTTAGCAGCAGCTAATACTGATAAAGTGCTTAATGTGTGCAAGGTTCAGTTTTGTGTATGCACTTTGCATACATTAATTCATTTAATTGTCACACAATGGCTATGGCGTTAGTCCTAACATTTCCTCATTTTACAGATGAGGGAACTCAGACACCAAAAGGTTAAATGTTGTCTAAGAACCAGTGGCTCTGAACATCAAACCCCACTAGTCTCACTTTCAACTTGTAAACTATGCTGCTCTGTTCTCTGACTGCTCGTTGCACTGTGTGTGCTACTCTCGTGGAACGTGTCACTTTCTCTCTAGCTTGCCTTAGCATTCATGCAGACTGTGTGCTGTCAGGGATGTCCTATCCCTTCCTGTAGTCACCCACAGTGCCTTGATTTCAGAACTCTATTTAAAAGATGAGTCAGACAGAATGAAAGGGCAATATGTAAGGAGTGCTGAAACTCCATTGGAATATTTAGAAATACAATGCCAATAAAAAAAGGTGCCAGAGCCAGCCCTGATGACCTAGCAGTTAAAGTTTGGAGCACTCTGCTTCAGCAGCCCGAGTTTCGTTCCCAGGTGCAAACCTACACCACTCATCAGCAGTCATGCTATCATGGCGGCTTACATACAAAATAAAGATTGGCATGGATGTTAGTGCAGGACAAATCTTCCTCAGCAAAAAAAAAGGGGGTGCCAGATATCTCCTTATATTTGGTAAATTATACTTTGATGCCTACTGAAGCTCACAGGACTATCAAGTGAAAAGAAAAATAACATTCCTTCCTGATGCTAATTTCTGTGATGCAACTTGCAGGGGCCAGCAAGAGCCCCAGCTCTGAGACTAGCCAGCTAAATTTGAGAGTCACTGTCAATTGAAAACGTGAAGTGAAATGGCACATGGGGGAGTGCTACTTTCTCAGAACAAGTGATTGCAATATTATTAATAGGGCTCAGCAAAACTTTTTTGGTTCAGAAAAGTCACATGTAATAAATGTATGTTCTTATTTAAACATGAAGAATGAATGCACAAATTTATTGTCACTTCCTTCTTCTTAAACCCCTCTACAATTATAGAAAGAAACTAAAAAATTTTTAAAAAGGTAGGAACTCAAAAAGACAAAACAGAACAGAGCTTAGAATGGGTAAGAAATGCCAGCGCATTTTTGGAAATCAGAGTTGGAACTGACTCAGTTCAAGTCTTTGGGAAGGCATGCTTGGGGGAAGGCGTCCTGGGAGAGGCACTGACTTCTGCAGACCCTGGAGGCTGGGATGATGCCTGAAGTCATGGGGTAGTGGGGTAAAGATTCCACAGGGAGCTCTTGACCCCTGACCCACTCTTCCCTGTCCAGGAAGATAAGCGAGGTCCTTTCCGCCTCTGCCCAAGAAGACCAGAGACATGTTCCATAGCATATAGAAATTGAACAAAAGGGTTTCCAAAGCGAGGGCAAGGTTCAGATGTAGAACCAACAACAGAAGTGAAGGGGCGTTCTGTACACTGGGCTGTGGGAGCCCTAGCTGTATTTTGTGCCTCCTTCTAGGAGCTCTCAAAGTGAGGCTTTTTTCTTCATGCAGGAGATGAGAGAGTTTTTTCATAGAAGAACTGAACAGCCCCATGAAACATATATATGATAACTAGAATTTTAGAGATGCCCTCATTGAAAAAAATAGTTTACCCAAATGATCACTGCCAGTGAATCTCACTTGTTGATGAAGTCTGCCCTGAGTGTGGAATCTTCAGTCCAGTTTGTAGTGCTTCAGTCACATGTGAACATAGAGCCAGGACTATCAGATATTTCCATAAAACCTCCAAGATAAAAGATAAAGATCAAAGCAAGTACGCAATCAAAGAATTAGAGAAAACAGGGATAATGCAGGAGACAGAAGACACATTAAAAATATAATATTCTCAGGGAGGTAGGAGAAAATATAAGTGCATGAAACAAGAACATGGTACTTTAAAATAAAACTAGCAAACGATAAAAAAAGAACTCAGAAATGCAGTAGAGGAAATTGTTAAGTATCTAGAAAATTGAAAGGGAAAATCTGAGAAGTCTCCCAGAAAGTCAAACAAAAATTTTAAAAAGGTGGATAATATGAAAACAGATGAGAAAACCAGAGGGTCAAAAGCTGATATTCAGTATCTGATAGGATTTATAAAAAGAGAGAATAGATGGGAAGAGGACGTTAGCAAAGATATAATAGAAAATACTTTATAGAATTAAAAAAATACATTGTAAATGTTTGTCCCCTCTTCAACATAATGAGCAGAAAAAGACACACGCCCAGGGAAAGGTAAATTCTATCTCTGCTAAAGACAGGATCAGGACTCAGACTGGCCCAGAACTGCTTAACAGAAACACTGGAAGTCTGAAGACAGTGGAAAAGTGTCTCCAGAATTCTAGGGAAAAATGGCTTGCTAACGAATTCTATGCTTAGTCAAATTATCATTCATATGTGATGGAGGAATAAAAACAATTTCATACATAAAAGAGCAGGATACCTCACGTCATTGTTTCAGACTTGCTAAACACCTTTACTGAGACACTATTCATTCTGCCACAAGCCCAGCTGGGCTAGGACAGCGGGGTAACCCTCCAAGAGAGTGAAGAAACGACCTGGAGACTGTGAGCGATACATATAGGTTTATTGGGACTCACTTACAGGGAGAGTGTCCAGTGGCGGTGGGCTGGATGGAAGTGTGCCCCTGCAACCACCCCCTAAGAGAAGCTTGCTTAAGTCGGCGGAGGAACAGAGGCTACATGCTTGCCGAAGGGCTGTCCTTGGTACCATCAGTGTTCCCGGGAACAGTAGCTCACTTGGAGCAGCTTTGTGTCCCTGTAAGTCGTGATGTTCTTCACGTGGGATAAGGGAGAATCCAGGTGGCCAGGCCCAGATCATTACAAATCCCAGTAGCTGGGCAGCCTGCCCAGAGAGCCAGAAGGACACATGGTTGCAATGGGCCTGGGGGCTTTTGCTGAGCAAGCAAGGCCCAGGCCCTACACTACTGAATGTGCATATATTAGTTACCTAATGCAGTGTAAAAATTTACCCCCAAACTTAGCACCTTAAAATATCAAATATTTATCACCTTACGCACGTCTGGGAGAGGTCAGGAATCTGGGGGTTGGTTTTTCTGGATGATTCTGGCTCCTGGTCTCTCATGAGGTACAACTCTTGGTGGGGGCTATAGTAATCTGAAGGGACTGGATAACCTGCTTCCAAGCTCCATCATGTGGCTGTCGACAGGAGCTTTCAGTTCTTTGACATGTTGACTTTTCAATAGGACTGCTCAGACCACATGTCAGTTGGCTACCCCCAGAGAAAGTAGGGAGGGAAGAAAGAAGAGAGAGAAGGAGAGACAGAGAAAATACAAGAGAGAAAGTATCTAAGACAGCAATTGTAATCTGTTAGAACCTAAACTCAGCAGTGACACCTAGTACACTGATGTGAAAGGATATTACACAAGTGTATGGATGCTGGAGGCAGGGATCACTGGGGCCATCTTAGAAGGTGCCTGCCACAATCTGCTTCACCAAAAGAAAAAAGCAGATAAAAAAGAACATAATCGCTAACTGAAGTCATAGGAATGTATGATATCTCTCAGTGAAGGTGTGTCTTTCCTCTCAAAAATACTGGAACTGCCATTAAAAGCCAACATTTAAAGGGCAGGCTGAGGATGCTATGGTATCCACACAGAAGGCTGAGAAGTGGCTGATAGCATAATATCCTATCGCCAGCTCATGGAAGTTAAGGCAGATAGATCTGGCAGTGAAATGCTTTTTAGTGGTCTTGGCATGGGCTATTTAAATAAAATGTGCTTAACTGTTAAAGAAGAAGAATCATTTGTTATAATGAATGTTTCAATTAAATTATTTCATTAATTTACTCTTCCATTCATTCACTAACGGACTCAACTCACTAATTGAAAACATGGAAATGGGGTATGTGTGCAACTGTGCAGATAATCATCTAATGTGCTTTCAACCAATATTCTTTACATATTTCTATGCATTCATCGATGGGGAGAAGATGAGAATATCTATTAACAAAACTGTACACTCCTTTACATTCAAATAGTGGATTTGTTTCATGCATTTAATTTTTTTTAACGAACATAATACATTTTAAAAAGTCAAATAGTAAAGAAAGACTTAATATGAGAAAGCAGCCCCACCCCACTGTTCCTACTCCCAATTCGTCCTCCTCACATGCACTTACTTTTAGTTCTATTAGTTTTCTGGTTATTTTCCTCCAACTTTATTTTATGTAGATCTCTGTGGCTTTAAGAGAATTGTCCCAACTGCTTGAGGGCAACCTCACTTGGGTGTCTCATAGACGTCTCAAACTCCACCTGTCCCAAATTGACCTCATGCTTAGCCCTGCCTCCCAACACAGACACACACACATAGACACACACACACACACACACAGACACACACACACAGACATACACAGACACACACACACACACATACACAGCTAGATCTTCTTTTGCTTGAGTTTTCCCTTTCTCAGAGAAATGCTTGACATTCACCTGAATTCCTGTCAGAAACATGCTTCTCTCGTCCTCCTCTTTCTCACTCCTCCAGAGTCCATCCATCGATCACCAAGTTTTATTGAATCTCCTTATATTGCATTGCATCAACTTCCTTAGTCTCTTATACGTCTATCCAATTTTTTATGCTCCCACTCTGGCTACCTTTGTTCTGGCCACCCTAATCTCAGAGTCACATTATTGCAACAGTGTCCAGGTATTTATCCCAACCTCTAGGCCTATGACCTTTTAATTCATTCTTTATTCTGACTGGGATGATCTTTTTAAAATTCAAATACATTCATGTCACTCATTTTCCGATAGCTCTCCATTGCCCTCCAGCTAATTTCCAAACTCTCCTCAATCCTTGGTTCTTGCTTTCCTATGAAGTTTCAATTCCTATTACTCTCACACCCCACTGTACCCTCTGCCAATCTGAATTATGGTCAGATCATTGAATGCATCATGTACTGTTTCACCTCTGTGACTTTGCACATGTTGTCTTTTCTTGAAATATTCTTTCCTTTTCTACCTGCATTCCTCATTTGCTAGCAAACTCTTGTATTTTCAAGTCTAAGTTTAGTGTCACTTCTGGTTCCCTCCCAAAGACTGTGTTAAGGGCCATCCTAATGGGCTTCTGCAGCAGCCTGCTATAGAAATTTTCACAATCTCTGTTAGCTTGTTGGATCTACCACTATGACACTAATTCAAGGACTCAGCACTGGTCTAGCATCGTTCAGGGCCCAGTGTCTGCAGACGATAAATATTTTACCATTATAGACAACGTTTTCTACTGAAATTGCTTAAGAGCTTTTAATGAAAACAGGACACTCTTTTTTTCTTCTTAGAGCCTTTTTAGAAGCATATTCTAATGGTTCATCTTTAAAAGAGTTCACTTCCATATCTTTGTGGTGCACTAAAGCACAGCTAAGAATCAAGGAGAATAAATTGAATTGGATAACAACTTTACTCAAAAGCATGAACCTAAAATGAAAGAAAAACTTTAAGAAGTAGCAGATAATAAAAATGCATTTCTCTTATCCTCTTACTTTCAATTTTGATAGTAGTTTTCCTCCCCAAGTATGTTAAGGGTCTGAGGAAAAATATCTTAAAAGAGAGGCAATTTGAAATAGATAAAATACTGCATTTAAAAAATATAGGGGAAAATATGTGACCAAGTGGTAATACTGTTGTGTTTCAGTTGTTTGCGTTGCCGTCCTTAGATGGGACCTCTAAAAAGACAAACAAGATTAAAGATGAAATTCCTGATGGTTCAAATGAAAGCACAACAATAAAAATCAAAGAAACTCTGCCTATAAATCCCCTTTGAAGGTCCTGATTTCCAGCTTTCCATAGCAATAACTAAGTAAGCCTGGGTGTCCTGTAACATAGGCCACTGACATTTGTCAGGCTTTTCAATAAATTGGCAATGAAAGACTAAATCCGTGAAAGGTGGGAGATAAATTAGCACAGCCAAAGGTACTGGAGAAATAAGCACTGGTTTCGTAGCTGAAATATTTTTTGATAAAGTAATAATCCCCTGTAATCTCTCTCCAGCTTTAAATAACAGCCGGTCTTTGTGCCGGCAGTTTAATTTTGTTGGCCGCCCTTGTCTTACAAATATATTTAGTGGTGTCTGGAATATCATTTTGTGCTGAAAGCTGAAGCCTTTGTCATGCTGAAGCTGGGCAAAGGCAATAAATCAAGGACGAAGTGAAAAGGAATAGAAATGGGCTATCGGAAACTTATTTCCCCAGAGCGGGCGAGCCTTCTTCTCCTGCGAGCAGGTGTATTGCATCAGTCATGTCTTCCTGTTAAGTGCCTGTGTTGTAATGATATTGACTTATATCTACATTGCACCCTGGTTGGCATTGCTCCAAAGTGCTTAAGATGCATCTATGGGAAGTACATGCTGAAAATAGCATCGTGAAAATATACAACCCCAGTTTTCTTCTTTTCCTTTTTTTCTCCTCCTCTAAAATATTCTTCCCAGGAAATTGTCCTGAGGTGCCCAACCTTAGCTTCTTCCACTTGTCTCCTCATTTGTGTCTGACCCATTAATAAGTGACTTTTTAAAGGTAAGGGACTACTATAAATTTAAAGTTATTAAACCAGGACCAATGTACTTCATGATCTACATTTGCCAAATAGGTTATTATTGAGAATAGATTACAGAGAAAGAATGCTGAAGTATTTAGAGAGCGTTTGTCTTCCCGTTAGCAGCATAAACGAAAAGAAATCACTATGCTAAAGAGCTCGGTTCTTGTATTAGTCTTCCATTGCTGAGTAATGCCTTTTCACAAACGTACTGGCTTAAAGAAGCACATGTTTCTTACCTCACAGTTTCCTTGGGTCAGTCCAGTACACTTCAGCCACGTTTTCTGCTCAGAGCATCATAGGCTGCAGTCAAGGCAGCAGGTGGGCTGACATCTCATCAGAGTCTCCACTAGGGAAAGATCTGCTTCTAAGCTTTCTTGGGTTATTGGCAGAACTCAATTCCTTGTGGGTTTAGAATTGAAATCCCAGTTCCCTGCTGGCTCTCAACCAGCATTGCTCTTGGCTCCTGAAGGCTGCTCATAGCTCCTGGCTACATGGTCCTCTCCACCTGCCCTCACTGCCTAATTCTTCAAGCCAGCAGGAGCCCCAGCACATGTGTGACTGGATGAACCTTGTAATTTAATCACAGGAGTGATATTCCAGCGCCTTTGCCATATTCTATTTGTTAAAAGCAAGTGACAGGGGTGCCAGCCTGTCGCCAAGTGGTTAAGTTCGTGTGCTCTGCTTGGGCAGCAGAGGATTCGCCAGTTCAGATTCTGGGCATGGACCTACACACTGCTCCTCAAGCCACGGTGTGGTGGTATCATATCCCACCTGGAAGAACTAGAATGACTTACAACTAGGATATACAACTATATACTGGGGTTTTGGGGATAAAAAATTAAAAAGAGGAAGATTGGCAACAGATGTTCGCTCAGGGTCAATCTCCTGAAAAAAAAAAAAACGAGCAAAGCTTAAAGACAAAAAGGCAAGTCACAGGTCTCACCTCCACTCAAGGATTGAGGGTTGGGGTTTGTATGGGGCATGAACCTGGGGCCCACCCTAGAATCTACTTACCGCGTTTCTAGGGCTTCTTGATCATTAAAAACTTGGTACTGTTGTATATTCACTCAAAGTAATAAGCTTGAATGATTTATAAATGCATAGAATAAAATTAATAAATCTCACAGTGTTGAAAGAAACAAGACGTATAAAGTACATTCTCTATGATTTCAATTTTTATAAATTGCAGAAACATTTTAAACTAATCTACACTATTAGAAATCATAATAGTGGTGAACTTTGGGGGATAGTGATAATAAGGGGATTTGAGAGGGCCTCTGGGGTTCTGGAATGTTGTCTCCTGAGCTAGATGCTTTCCATTTGTGAAAGAGTGTGGAGCATCATACTTAAAATATGGGTAGTTTCCTAAACATGAGTAGAATTACATATTACACTTCAATAACAATTCAAACAAAAATGCTGGGTAACCTTAGACTGGTCACTTAATTTCTATGGGCCTTAGTTTTCTAATCCTTACTGTGAGGTTGGCTTTGATGATTTTTAAGGCCCTTCTAACACAACCTAGTGGAGTCATATGTAAGATTGAGGGGGCTATGAAACTCATTGGATGATTGTAAGGTGCCCAGAATTTGTATTATCTCAAGTATGGTTCTCACTGAAGGAGAACACCATTCAGTCTACTTACAAGGTACTGGCCTCAAATTAATCTAAATGAATTTATGTTTTCTTAACATCTCTTTCAGCTCAGAAAATATCTCTGGCAGGTTGATTGAGCCGTTTCTTCAGACCAGGCACCAGTGGGGCATAGCAAGTGGGGAGAGCAGGCAATGGGAGGGGTCTAATCAAGGGGCAGATGATAAGGGAGTGCATTGTAGATAATTTAAAAAAAGTGATCAGACTGAATAAAAATATGTCTGCTTTGTATTATTACCATGCACCTCCCATTCTAGGCGATGCCAGAGGTCCAACATTCTCACCCACCTCGGCAGCTCCACCTCTGTTCCTAACTTGGTATGCCACTGCCAGGAACTGTGTTACGTACTGGGCTGCAGAAATAGCTAAGATAGAGTCTCTCTGCTGGAAAATGTGACAAAGAAGCTGAGGAGATGGATGTACACCCAGCTAAAACTAATGTCTACTCTAAAGACCCTCTTCAAAGCAAGGTCTGCATTTTCAAATGAGGCAGGACACTTACTGTGTTGTAGCCTCATTTGTCCTTTGACCTCCTCCTCCAAACCCCACTGACCAACCACGACCTCTGGAACTCTTAGGTAACTAGCTCCTGGAGATGTTTGCCCAAATTAAAATTGGCAGTAAACTCATGGAATAAATCTTAAACTTAATAATTCTCCAATAACCCCTTATCTGTAGTTTCAGGAGAGTTTCTGAATCCAAGCACTACTGACCACCTCCACTGCTCCAGGCTCCTCTGCCCTTCCGCCATCTCTTGCCTGCTCCGTTGCTGTGACCTCCTAACAGGTCTCCCTCCCTCTGCTCTTGCCCTGAGGCAGTCCATTCTTCACACAGCACCCAGAGGTATTCTTTCGCAAAATGAGGCTGAGCTATTACTCCTTCGCTCCAAACTGTGCAGTGATTTTTCTTGTCACTCAGAAGGAAATGCAGGATTCTTCCTGGGCCAAACCGGCCATACACAATCTGTTCCCTGGCTTCATCCTCAACCTTTCCCAACTTTCTCCTAGGCCTGGCTCACCCGCTCCTCACCATTCCTAGAATATGCTAGCAGGTCAGTGCTTTTGGCTTTGCACTAACCTCTCTGCCTGCAACCCTCTTTCACCAGATGCCACGTGGCTCAGTTTCACTTAGGCTCCTGTAAATGTCATCTTGTCTGAGAGTCCTTTCCTGACCACAGGCTACAGTACGAGGGCCCCAAGGGGTGGATTTTATAGGGACAACACCATCTCCTAGTCAGGCGCTACCCGTCTCTCTCTTCCTTCTACTCTACTTGATGTTTCTTCATCAGCTAAGTCCCTGACATTATAGTTTACATTTATTTCCTTGTTGACTATCATCAAAACTAGAATGTAAGTTCTGGAGGACACACACTTTGTCTTTTGTATCTCCAGTACCTGGAATGGGGCTCAGCACATTGTGGACATTCACTGAATTATCGGTTGATTGAATGATTGAAAGCTCAATTTAGCTTTGACTTAGTCATATTAGATTGCCACCCTCACCACTAGGGGCTCCTGTTTCCTGCTGAGAAATTTTCCTAACTAAGAAAATGGCAATATGAGTTTGTTAAACCCTACCAGAGGTTTGCTGGAAATTTTAATCACCTGTCGCCAGGTTTTCATCATAAATTTCTTTTTTAAAGAAATCAGTAAACAATTGCTGGTGCTGTTAATGGAGCACCTTCACGAGGTCAGCATTCAGCCAGTTATGGAATTACAATTATCTTTAAAGTAACAGTTGGTCAGTGGGACCTGATGAACTAAGAGTTGTTTGAATGATTTAATTCTCTAGCTTCAGGGCTAAATTTAAGAACCAGATTAGACAATACAAAATTAAGGGAAAGAAATAAGAGCAGAAGGGAAAGGAAGCACAGGACACCAGCACAGCAAAACTGTAAGAAAAAAAAAATAGCAACCGAGGAACAGAAAGAGTTAGAGACTAAGAGGAAAAGCAGACGGAAGCATCTGCAGCACCAGGCTCCACGTCCCACAGGCTTCCCTATCAGTACCAACTCACCCCACGCAGCTGCACACTTACCATGTGTCCTTTCTCTTGAAATTTCTTTTCCTGGTTTCCATGCTTTTCCCATAAAAGCTCTGCCTCACTTATTATGTTTCTCTAAGGATTTTAGCCTGGCAGGTGCAATTACACATCACCTTAAGGCCTTAGAGTAACAACCACTGTTTGACTTGTAAACTAATAGAACTATCTGGAAGGGAGAAGGTTTCCTCCCTTGTAGAAATGGGCCCGAGCTGGACAAACTCATGGAACCCCATGAGTGTGCATTGCACCTTCTCCCTTTACCTCTGTCTTTTACTCACCCACAGTCAAGATGTTGTCTACTGAGATTTATATTAAGCCTTTAATCCATTTCCTTACTCAGAAGGTGAATCTGATTTCAAATGTTGAGGCATTTTTAAAGTCTCAGAATATCAGGAGTTCTCATCATTATAATTGGGGGTTATATCCATTTAGAATAAAGATTCCAGTGCCATTTTATCGTACATTGGGAGAAGGATGGTTTTCTACTCTGGAGTGATGTCTAAATCAAAGATCTGATTAGTAAGCAAGATGGGAATATCTGCCTTCCTCTCCAGTTGCGTCCCCAACCCCACCCCTCATATCACGTGGGAGAGGAAGGGAAAAAAAAGTAAAAATGGAAGGAAGGTAAAAAGGATAGAAGGAGGAACAAGGGAGAAAGGAGGGACAAAGGAAGCCAAAGAGAAACAAAATTACTAAATAGATACAACTAGGAAAATCCTATCAGTAGAGTCCTTAAGTTGACAGGCTTCTAATTTTCAGTCTTTGTAACACTACCTCAAATATGGTAGCCCCACATATTTATTCAACAAGTTTTTATGTGCATTATCTTTTGATCCATATACAGTGCCTGCATTAGTCTGACTTACTGTCACAACCAACAAATCCAATCTCAGTGGCTCACAACAACAAATATTCACATTCTATCCTTCTGGCTGTGGGTCAGCTTCTGTGATTTTGCTCCAAATGTCATCTCATTCAGAGTCCCAGGTTGCAGCAATAGTTCTCCTTGGGACCTTTTATTCTTGTGGGAGAGGAAGAGCAAACACGCCTGTGGAAACACACAGTGCTGTAAAGCTTCTGCTCCTAGGCCGTTGGCCAAGGTAAGTCAGATAGTCAAGCCCAACCCTGCCCAGGGACTTGCCAGTCTCATGGCCACAGGAAGGGGTCGGTAAGCCCTTTACAGAAAATACAAATATGTACTTGGGGACAATGGTACAGCCTACCTTAACACTTGAGTAAGTATGTAGGGTCTGCGGGTCCACTCCACTTATAGATAAGAAAGCTGAGGGAGAGAAACCCGAAGTGGTGTGCCTAGACTCATAAAACTAAGGAGAAACAGTTTGGACTACATCTCGGGCTATCTCATTTCTAGCCCATTGATTTGGCCTTATCATTCACCTATATCTGTTTCTCCCAACTTCCTTCTCTTTCACCCTAAGGCAGTGCTTCTCAAATTTTAGTGGGTGGCAGAATCACCTGCAGGGCTCCTTGAAACGAAGATCGGTTAGCCCCACTCTGAGAATTTCTGATTTATTATGTCTAGGGTAGAGCCTAAAAAATTGTATTTTTGACAAATTCCCAGGTGATTCTTAGGGTATTGGTCCAGGGACCACACTGAAAAGCACTGCCTTAAGGTACCATCTTCAGAGCACAGTGCAATGTAAACCTCCTAAATTAGCTTTTCTTTTCGTGCTTTATTTAGAAAAAGTGAATGATGAATTAGGTGAATTGGTCCTGTAACTTTAATAGTTCTTCCCTGAAACTTAGGAGAAGCTGAAGGGTCCTTTCAGCAGTAGTTCTCAAAATGTGGTCCCTGGACCAGCAGTGTCAGGATTGCCTGGGAACTTGGAAATACAAAGTATTGGCCCTGTCCCAAACCGACTGACTCCCAATTTCTGGGGATGCTGAGCTTGCTGTGCTTTAACCAGTGATCCAGGTGATTTTGATGTATGCTACAAGTTGAGAACCATGGTTTGTCCTACAAAAACCCCTGTGGCAATACTGTGGCATCCTGAAGAAGGTGTTCAGGGCTTGTTCACTGGCTCCTGAGATTCAAAGCGTGGTCCACAGACTAGCAGTGTCTTTATCACCAGGAACTTTGAGAGAAGTTCAGGCTCTCAGGCTTCACCCTGGACCTACTGACTCTATCTCATGCCCTGGGTTTTCTTCTTCTAGAAGTGGACCTGGGTTCTGTCTTATTATAACAGCCATTTAATCTGTTACAATTGACTGTTTATTTGACTTTCAATTATGATTTTATCCCTGGATGATCTTCGGTTCTTGCTCTGTAGCCTCAGGGATCATCACTTCCCATCTTCCTGGCTAATATGCTTTCTCAGAACCTTAGCCCATTGTAGCTTCCTAGCCCCACTCTGTGCTAGGTTGATGTAGGGAGGTTTAGATAGGGGGGGCCTGGAGTGAGAGCCTCTGATTCTCTTTAGCGGTATTTTCCTTTTAAGATCCTTCCCTTCTCTTCATTACAACATATCTCGTGTAACTCTTCTTCTCATCCTTAGAGACTAGCATTGTGGGCAATTTTAACTGATCTATTTAACAAATAATTATAGTAATATTATTGTGTGCTTATGGAACACGAGTCATCTAAAGAACCAACGTGGCGCCTTTGCATGAATTGTTCATGGAAAAATATTACATGATTAGGAGCCCTTTCCAACTACATGTATTATTGATGTTTTTGAAAAGTACTTCTGCATCTATAAGTTATTTAGTCTTTTCTTTAAGTTTAAAAGAAAAAAAAGAAAAAGTCTTCAGACAATGAAATCAGAGAAAGACATCAACATTTTAAATGACTGCTAGGCAAACTCTGAGTCATTTCACTCCAAATCTGTGATGTTTATACAGCAAATGCAGATGTTATGTTTACTAACTTCCAGAGCATTTGCTAAAACACTTGGCTTGTATGGGAAACTTTCGTGGAATAGTCTGTTAGACTGTGCATGTTCTGCCTACTGAGAGAAATTTTAAACAAAAATAACTAGATCTTGGGCAGAAATTATGGTGGTTGCATCTTAGGTGAAAATTTCAGGAAGAAGAAACTACTAACAAATCAATATTTACTGAGCCTCAGCTGTACCATGTGCCCAGCATCATGCTGAAATGTAGGGATATATCGGTGCATAAAGCACACTTCTTGAGCTCAAGAACCTCATGGTCTTGCAGAATAAAAATAACACAGAAAAAGAAAATTCAATATTTTGTCATAAATGCTATATTAGTGCAACCAATAATTTATCACCAAGCAGGGAAACTTCCAACAGTCAGAGGGGGTGCTGATTATAATTTCACCCTCATAACCAGGGCAATTTGGCACTGTTTCTGGCATATCAGCTATATAGTCACCCTAGCTACAATCCATAAGCACAGGTATGTAGTAGGCTTAGAACCAATCTCTTCTTAGGGAATGATTCTGGGAAAGCAACATGAGATACCAGATCAAGTGCTAAAGGAACCAGTATGCTTCATTGCCATATTGATCTATAGAGGCAGCTCATTATACATTTGTGAGCTATTGTGTTGGATGTCAGGATCACCTCGTAAAGCTTACCTGTTATCAAATGATTAGTCTCCCTGACTCACCAGTGGTCCCCATCCCTGTAATTTCCCTCACTGCCATCACACATTCCACCTTGGCAAAGACCTTCACCACACTAACGCTGTGCCCTATAGAATAAATGCTGAAGGACTTACAGAATAAGGTGTGTAAGCACCTGGGTTTTAACCCTCACTTTATTGCAAACTAGCCATGCACCTTTTTGCAAATCAGTGAACTTCTCCAATCTCAACAAGGAAAATATGTCTCTGCTCACATTGTTCTTTGGTGCCACCATCAGACTAAAGAGTGGTATAGTTGATAGAGACAGGTAGACTAGGGATAAATCTCAGTTCTGACACTTACTAACTGGGTGACATTTGATAAATCCATAAACACATATGAACCATAGATTTTCATGTAATAAAATAGAACCACAGAGGGCAGTTATGTGGACTGACAGCAATGACAAGTACATTATGTGAAGTGCCTAGCAGAGTGGCTACCATGAAGTACTCAGTAATACAGTAATGAGTTGCTATCATTATTATTACTGATGTAGTTGCTGACTACACCATGGAGCTGGCAATGAGTGACAGTTCTGATGTTCTTTTGAACTAGTGACCATATCCTTTCCTGGAACCATCTGGGAGTCGTCATTCCTTTTTTCCATCTTTGTGTGTTATTTTCAATTTTCTTGCTAAAATGCCAGAAACAGTTTGCTGCTCATTCCCCTGCTGCATTCCCAAACAGGAAGTAGCATGCTTGCTGGCAGGTGTTGGCTGTTTGACTGAAAGGAATAAACAAAAAGCTGTGATGACACAGTTTGCTAGAATGTTTTATCCATTGTGTGCAGGGGAAGGGGGTTTACTAGCCAGAAGCTCACTCAGAAGGGTGCCCAAGGCAGAACAGTCAGGAAAGGCTTCACTCAGTATTGGCACCCGGTGAACGTTGGCATGAGAAAACCTGTGTCATGTCAATTATTTAAAACACTATCTTATCCAGAGATGGCAACTGCCATTGATTAATAATGGCTGCCCTGGGAACTGTTGGGAAGCTACTTGGCCCTGTCTCAAAGGAGGGCATGATTAGTGGTGTCTGCCTGGGATGGAAGGGGTTCGCTCTTGGCTGTACCCGTCCTAGCCCCTGAATTAATTGCCTGCCCACATCACTGTCATGCAAGCAAAAGATCTTATGCTTCACTTGTTAATTTATTCATTTTCCAATAGTTCTTGTATCCCTGGATTTAACATACTTTTACAAGATTTCGGAGATGAAACAGATTAATTTAAATTCGTGTTGTTCTTCCCCACCCACCCCCACTTTTTTTCTTGGAAACTAGACTTCTATTCATGCAAATATTACAGCTACACATATATTCTTAACTATTGTGAAAATGAGAGAATGGCCAATAAAGAAAACAATGGCAAAAGCTGAGAATTGTTGCATAAATGGAGATAATTATTTAAATCACGTACATTTAGATTTCTTGGTAAAAATGCCATGTTCTGCTAAGGTCTACCTGTCCTCTATTTTCTCTCACAATATGATCTCTTCTCCTTAATCACAGTCAAGATAGAAAATTTATATTATTAAAATAGTTGGAAAACAGTAATTTATTAGCCTTCAATAGGAGTTATTTACTATTTTTTTCTCATCTCCAACAAATGTGTGTTTATATCTGGAGACAGGTATGTCAGCAATGGGGATGATTGCATATAATTGTTGATCTAAAATCCCACTTAAGCCGACTCTCAGTCAGAAAGGTAAGAGGACAAAGCTATGAGAAGCCACTACAGATAATTGATATTGACTGTAGAACAGTCTCACTCTGTGGGTAGAGTGGAGAGAGTAAGGACATTGCAAGACAGGGGCAGAACCTTCAGGGGGAGAAATGAATATATCCTAAAGGGTCTTTCTCGTTCTAACATGAACCCCTCCCCAATCAGAACAGCTTTAGAGATGGAAACACTTGGCAGAGTTATAATTTAGGGTCTAGGAGTGGCTGCTGAGTCTCCTTTAATTCTGGAATCTGCGAAGGAGGAGAGGAAATACACTTTCTGCAGAAGACCCGCTGTAGTCTGGACACTAGGCGTTCTTGGAACAGGGCCGCGATGGTGATCCCCACAGCATATCCCAGAACCTCTGATGTTAGATTTACGTGTGTTGTGAGATTTTTCTGTGGACAGAATGCATAGCTTTTATTAGAACCTCAAGAGTGTCCTTGTAGAAAAGTAAGAAGGTTCAGGAATCTTTCTAAATCACCTTGGCTTATTTAATAAAACGTAGTAAATTTAGGAATTTAAATCTCTGTTTTGGGTATTCTTGTATTTTAGTATACTTTGATATTTTTATATAATGAAAATACTTGTATATTATATTGATTTAGTTAACACATAATTTTCAAATGGTATTTTGAAAAATCTAAATCATTTGGATTTTGAGACCTTACCCAGAAATTTATGACTGCATTAAATATTCAAAACTGAAAGAGGTACTTTGGTTTAAGAAACTTTATGACCATATTCCTACCCTGTTTAAAACCTTTCCAAAATATTTAATCTTGTTTAATCTCATTTCCTGAGATACTAATGGAGCTAAATATCTTGAGTTAGTTGCATGGCCTTTTTTCAGAGTCAGTTTGAGCCCAGGAGATATTTAGATTTGTTGGTGGAGTACGGCTGGAGTTGGGAGCAAGCATGTTAAGGAAACCAAGAAATGTGTATGGTGGGAGGTAAAGAGAGAACGTGGGGAGCTTAGATAGTGGGTGGGCCTTCCAGGGCAAATTCCCAGCCCCTCCCAGAATCTGATCGCTTTATTCTGGATCAAAGCTCAGGCTTTCCTCTTCTCCCCTCTTCTATCAACCCAGGACTAGATGTGTTATCTTAACCCAGAGGTTCTTAGAGTGTGGTCTCTGGACCAGCAGCATCCATATCACTTGGGTATTTGTTAGAAATGCATGTTCTGATGCCTCACCCTAGACCTACTGAATTGGGAACTTTGGGCTGGGGCCCAGTGATCTGGGCTTTAACATTCTCCAGGTGATTCTGATGCAGGCTCCAGTGTGAGAATCACTACCTTAACCAAACAACGTGTCCAAAACTTCCCTGCAATAAAACTCGCCTGGGCAGTTGGTTCAACATATACCTTCCCAGTTCTCTTCCTGAAGATGTAGATTAAGTGGGTCTGTGATGAGGCCCCAGAAAGGTTGATTGTTACTGAGTATCCAAGAGGATTCTTATCATCAGGAAACTGGTACTGCTGGGAAAGCTTCCCAACCACGTTCCGGGCACACTGTGCTGTCAGTGGGCCACAGGGGTTTTCAGCAATGAGTCCCCTCAACCCTCACAGTGTCCAGGCAGGCCTGGGGTGGTTGGCATCCATAAACTGGTCATCTCTGAGAAGCCAAGTGGGTACACTGCAGCATCTCTGCAGACATGAAGATGAGGATGTCGTGAGGCCTCCCAGACCTGACCCCTTGTCCCCCAGCATAACCTACAGTAACCGAGACCTTCTTCTCCCATCACCTTCCTGGGAGAGACTCAAGCCCCCTGGACAGCAGCACCTCAGTCAGGGACCCTGGGCCTCTCACAGTTAGGCAGTATCTGAAGACAAAGGGAGACCACGGCTCACTTACATCCTTATGTGATTTTTAAATAAAACACCATTATTTCAGTATTTGTTTTGTGTAATACCTTTTGTTTCTATATTGCAATTATCAACTACACATGATGTATCCTTTTGTAAGTAGCTCTCTGTCAGGATAGCAGACACTACTGCTTGTTGTATGTTGTAATAGTGTCACGCTGAAGGCAGCTGCGTTCTTTTGTCTGTGTTCTGTGGCTTTTCTCCTGCCTTCCTTGCTGTCGACTGTCTCAGATCAAGGGTCTTCATGTACAGGGAGCCCTTTAACTTGCTGTCACCAGTTGTGTCTGGCCTTGGTGAACTGTCCCTTGTGTGTCAGGACATAGAGTTGGAGGAAAGCTGTCTCCTGGTGGCTCCAAATTGCTCTTCCTCTGAGCTGCACTGACAGTGGGCCATGCACGGGGAATAGACTTTGGTGACAAGCAGAGTGTTGTGGTTTGACAGATCATATGTGGAGTCCTGATGCCAGCATAGCCGTGACCTTACAATAGCTGTTTAATCTCTCAGAGACCATTTCCATGCCATAAATTTTGACAACGATGTCTACTTCTCACTCTTAAAATTTTGTTTTATTGGGGCCCGCCCGGTGGCACAGCGGTTAAGTTCGGATGTTCAGCTTCAGTGGCCTGGGGTTCGCTGGTTCGGATCCCGGGTGCAGGCATAGCAGCGCTTGGCAAGGCATGCTGTGGTAGGCATCCCACATATAAAGTGGAGGAAGATTGGCAGCAGATGTTAGCTCAGGGCTAATCTTCCTCAAAAAACAATTGTTATAAAAACGAAAAATACATAAAACACCTAACACCATATCTGCCACATAGTAGGTTTTCAAAAAATGCAGGCTTGTTTCTCCTCTCAGTCATTTCTGAGCTGTGATTATATAGTTGATTTGCCTGAGAAATGGCTTCTCTATAAGTCTAAAATAAATATTTGCTTAACGGATGTTTCCAAAGACCCACTATGTGCTTTGCACACAAACCCAAGAGATAAAAGAAGATTAAAAGGGAACAAAATTGTGCACGACTTCCCACATTCCAGACTCTGCATTGAGTGCAGTCCTATGAAGTAGGCACTGGAAGTGTCATCCCAAATCACAGATAAGGAAACTGAGGCAGAGCGGTTTTAAATAAACTGCAGATAAAGTGGCAGATCCAAGATTTGCACCAGATACTCTGCTCTGACCACCATGGCCAAGACTTTAGCTTTGAGTGGCTCTCAGTTCAGAACCTGAAGTCTAGCGTTTTTATACAAAGGCTCCCCACCCCCACACACACATTCACAAATGATGTTTCCCTTAAAAACAAATTTTGAGACAATTGACTCTTGTTTCATCTCACCAGCTGTACTTTCTCTGAAGAGTGAATTTACTGAGCACAAATCCCCAGGGAGAAACAGCTAATTAAGACGCAGGCTTCCTAGCCAGCTGTTCCACGCAGAGAGAGGTAGTTCATGTTTAAATATCCAGGCTATAAAGGGGAGGTGTTGCAGCAGAAGGCCTCTGCAAGCTGCCAGGAGATATTTCTTGTTGAATGGCACTGGAAGCAGAGGCTGGCACTGCGTGATCTGTAAGTAACGGGACAGCGGCTCCCCTAAATCACGTCATGGAAGCTCTGGGCAAAATCAAAACCATGGATTCAGATGCGCTGTGACATTGAAGGCACCACTCATATTCAGCAGGTGCCTCCTCAACTCCTTGTTCTATTGTATTTGCTTTCAAGATATCTTTCAAAGGCCTCCCAACTAATATCAACTCTGAAGGGTTATTGTGAGTATTAAATAAGACAACAGGAAAAGCACTTATCACAGTGCCTTACACAGTGTGCAGAGAGCATAATTAATGGCGACTACTCTCTCTCTATCTATCGCTGTTAAATACAAATGTAATCAGACTAAGCATATAGTCTTAGAATTATTTTCATTTAATATTATGTTGTAGAATCTTTCCGTATTGTTATATACACGCAGATAAACTGTATTAGATTGCATAGTTTGTTCACATTTTCCCTGTGGTTGGATATGAAGGTTGATTTTTAATGTTTTGCTGCTGTTGTTTTGTTTTAATGTTATGATGAATTACTTACTGAATTAATCTTTGGGGCCTCGATTGTTGCCCAGGGTAAATTCCTGGATGTGGAATTGCTAGATCTACATGTATTTTTAAGGGCTTAGATATACACTGCCAAATTGCCAGGGTTGATGCAGAACTTGGCCGACGTTTCCGTGTGGCGCCTCTGGCCAAGCTCCTAGAATGTGGAAAGGCTTGCCTGGGGATGAGCGTCTTCCTGGGTGGCCACATCCAGATCCACTCTAGAAAGTGTAGTGTGGTACTAATGAGGTCTGAGTTATACAGTCAAACCCTGGTATGCCGTTAGCACTGCCCTGAGCCCTGGCGTGGTGCTAGGAGTCTGGCTTCCAGACAATTTTTATTTGTTTAATGCTGTGTTCTGTGCAAGGCTGAAACATACATTTTTTTTTCAAAATTTAAGAAAACTTCTGTGAAGTGGATATTAATATTCTTATTTTTCTCTATGAAGCAGAGAAGTTAAGTGACTTGTCAAAGCTCACACACCATAGAAAGGCCACCTAACTCTTTCTATGCTGACTGACCTAGCACAGATGCACTCAGGTGTCTGTTGTCCCAGATCACACATACTGTCATCAGGAAGGAGGACATTAATGCCATGGCAAACAGATTGCCCCTTACACTCTCCCAGTGAGGAGGCTGACTCCTCATTGCCTTCCTCAGACCTGGATAGAAGGCATATGAGAGGGAGGAAAGAGGAGTTGGAACTGAGGTTGGTAACCCATGATGAGAAACTTCAACTTTATTCTCTGGTGAGCCAGAGAAAGATTTAAAGGCAGGGAGGGTGGAAAACAGAATGAAGAGACACTGGGAAAAAGATAGCATTTTCCAGGGGATGACTATAGGGAAAAAAAGTGGCTAGAAGCAAATTTAATAAAGTTATTCACCTCAGACCTCTTCTGCAAAACTCTGGAGTCAGTGGATGGTTAGCAGAATGCTGTGTAAAGTGCAGAGTCACACACAAATACAGTTGTATGTTAGTAGTTTTATCCCAACCTAGTATGTTAGAGCAGGTATTTAAATTGTAATGTCATCTAAAACTAAAAGTGGCCTCTAAAATGAAATTGTTTCTGCCACAGATAGTTCACCCCCTTACAGGTTTTCATGGTATCCATATGTTCAGGTCAAGCACATATGGCCATTTTGTCTACTGTTTATAGAGGGAAGAATTAGGAAACGTGATTGGTTTTCTGTTTTCGTTTATGTTTCTTTGGGAGAGGATACTTGGCACACTTAGTTTTAATGACTATCACTGCTCCTTCCTGCCAGTCCTCAAGTAAGGCTGGTGGAGCCATTTCCCACAAGAACCTGTGCTGTGGTCTCCTGGGATGAGAGCTGATTGAAATGTGTTGTTTGTGTGATAGTTTCCGTCCATGTTCTTGAGCATTCTACAAATGAATTCGCCCTACATCCAGGGGGAATATGCCTTGGGTTATTTTCAAATTGTTTTACTGTCTTTTGTGAGTGTCAGTGTATAAATACGCTCTTACTGGGAGACGCCATAATCCCTACTGAAGAGTTATTAATTATACACACACCTAGTGTTTGTATTCCATTTTTCCCCAGAGAGCTCAAAGCACTTTGCAAATATGAACTGCAAACAATAAATAATGCCTCTGATTTCTAAGACACCATCTCTAAGGATTTAAGTTTATGCTTCTCTCAGCATTCTAACAGGAGCGAGGCCCTCACAACCCAAGGGCGAGAATAACCACCTCTCATCTTCTGCTGTAAGAAAGAATTGTGGACTATTAACTGGCCTGATTTTACCAAAATGGAACCTGAACATGTGAGGGAAAGACTTTGTAACTGGGTTTTAAAAACCTGGTAGGTGAAGTTAAGTGGCTTTAGAAGGAAAAACATGGCTTTATACTAACTCTGGCCCATAGAAATTTTCGTTAATCAACAATAAAGATGAGGGGAGAAGGAGTATAGAAAGCATGGGCTACAATTTTATGATCCTGAGTTAATTATGGGCTTTGAAGCACCTTAACAACTAAATCTCATCTTTGGGTAAAATAACTCATTTATTTTCCTATGGGAGGGATTTATCTAGATGAAATGTATGTAGGTAGGATGGACCTGTTTGTTTCACAGCTTGCTCTATTTTCAGTCCCTCACTCAGGGAAAGCAGTGGAAGAATTATATGGGCCATTTTTTGGTTTAGCACAGAATTCAACTGTAATTGAATTAGTATCTAGCAAATGTGATATTTTGGACACAGTTTTGTTTACAAAACAGTAAATAAATAAGAGCCACTGGTTCATTTTTATATAAACCTGCTTTGCTCAGGAAATCATCTGTTCCGAAATTTCCCTTTCACTAAGCAGAAATCTGAACTTGAGATGAGGATTAGGTCTTTCAAAATTCTTTTAGGCTGCTGCGTACCTAGCAAATTGTACACATTCAATTGATATCAATTGGTAATGAGACCAGCTCTCCAGGCGGTTGTTTCAGTGCTCAACACCACACTTGCTTCTTTCCAATTCCCTGTTGTGTAAATTGAGCTCTTTAATATGGTGCTGCATTAATAGAGCTCTTTTCAGAATCATTTTAACAACAACAAAAATGATGACACAAAGGATCAAGCCCAAGCCACCTAGTGATGATGATGATGATGCATTCTTTATCTTTATTCCTTATGGAGTTCCTACAAATGTAGCTTCAGAGAGATTAAAGAATAACCAAAATGGTAGGTATAATATTAGTTAACATATATCAATGTTATAGTACTTAATATAGCTTCAGTCCTCACAATTTTGTCAAGTGCATATTATGATTATAGACATTTTGAACACATGGGAGGGGAGGCACAGAGAGTCCCTTTGATTTGCCTGTGGCCCCATTGGTGTCATGTAGAGGAACTGGGATCTGACTTAGGCAGACTGGCTATTCATAACTGCTACTCTGCCTTGCCTCTCAGGAAACATGTTGATAGGTACACCACTTTAAGATTTGGATTGAGCCATCATGTCATGGAACTCTACAATGATTCTGTCATTGGAAGAGGTATGGGGCATCTTATGAAAGACACGGTTTTTATTTTGATACGTTATAACCAGTCTTTGAGGCTGAAGAGCTGCGAGTAACCTGAAGGCAACATTTCTAACTTGATATAAAGTTATACATTATTATACATGGCTGACTGTGAATTTAATAGATTGCAGTCTACACAACTTCCCTGTAAGTGGCTCTTAGATCTCCATTTCCAGCTTCTACTTCTTCCCAAAATTCCAGTCCATACATTTCTTCTATTTGCCAAGCCCTAACTAATATCCCACATACAGTTCAGTGATTAAAACCTCTTTCTCCCCATTTTAAAGCTTCATTTTTCTTTCTGTATTGCTTGACTTATTGAAGCTACTAATTAATTCCTTCATTCATTAGATGACTATTTATTAAGTACTGTATGCCAGATATCTTTGATAAGTACTGAAGATACAGAGATGAGTAAAATAGACAGGATCTCTGTCCTCCTGAAGTTTGCATTCCATTGTAAAAGTTGCATATTAATAAAATAACCACACCACTAGAAATATAATTACAAACTGTGAAAAGTTTCATGTGATAAAATACAGGGCACTATGAGAGCTCATATCAAAAATGGGGAGAGCGGGACACGAAGGAAGTTTCCTGAGGGAGAGACATTTGCGCTGAGATAAGAAGAGTAGGCACTGCTTCTGAATTAGCTGGGGTTGATTCAGTGGAGGGGATGGTGTGTGTGCAGAAGCTCTCTTAAGAGGCAGGATGGTGTGTGGAGGAGCTGAAGGATGGTCTAGCTGGCCAGAGAGAAGCAGGTGAGTGATGCGAGGGAGTTAGACAGTAAGCTGGGCTCAGGTTACCCCCAGACCTGGGATTCTGGGGTCATGGTTCTCTTTGCCTTGATACATCCAACCTACCACCAAATCCCCTTGTTTCTGCTGTCTGTTTCTCTCTTACAACTATCTTTTATCTTATCCAGTCTTTGCTAAACTGTTCCTAAAGGCCTTTAGATGGTTTGCCTGTCTCCCACTCATCACCACCCTAGGACATTCCCTTCACTGAGACCTGGGGTTTTTCTTTTTGATTTTTCTAAAGTATATCTTACAAAACTCTCCATTTAGAACCTTCACTGACTCCTCAACCACTTCTCACTTCCATCCCTGTCTCTGAGTACATCTTTCAGATGCAAATCAACATTCCCATTTTTAAAGCCAATGTTGGAATAAGAAAGAAAAAGGGATCCAGAAGGAACAACATCCTGGACAAGGTCCAAAACTTCTGAACAGGTGGGACTCCACCAGTAGAATCTGCAGGAGCCCCACACATCAGGAAAGATCTCCATCTCATTGTCTTTATGCCATTAAACCAGATCCTATGCTTGTGTCTTGATGACTTTGCATTGTAAAAAGTGCCTGAAGTTATTCATGAGCTAGTTATACTACCCGTTAATGATTTTAGAAAATGGTTAGGAAATCATTTCTAATTGACCATCATTTATATTTTTGTTTACAAAAGTGCTGAAAACAGCACTAATTGCTTTCAATCTCTGCACTTGGCAGGCTGTATGGGACTGACAGAGATCAGGAGAACACACAGACCCAGGAGTGCAGGCACTGTTCTGACCATGCTACAACTTTCACATGTTTAAACTTCTAAAAAGATCATCATTCTATGCTCAACCGACATTTCCTTGAATGTCACTTCTTCACCACTTCTGTTAAGTGTTGCACACAGAATTAGATGCTGAGGATAACTTTCAGACTGATTATCAAATGCAGTATAGCTCAGCTTGTTATACCAATGTACTTGTGCTGCAGGTCAAGCCACCACCCACCCTGTTGCCTGGGATGACATCATTAGAAAACGTATCAAAGCTGTCATCTACAGCAGTACTTTTGAAATTCTCTTTATGAGTAGCATTCAGAGAAAGCGAAATAATGAGTTGAAAAAATCATGGCCTGATAGAGGCAATGGCTTCCTTAAAGAACAGTGTTATTTCACATCCCAAATTTTTATTAAGTATTGTCTTCTACTTATTGCATGCCTACCTTCCACCCAACCACAGACATGCAATCCATCCTCTTCTCCTTCTCCCTGCCTTTGATACTCCATTTCCTCTTTTTTCCTCTTGTCCATGTGGCTAACTTTTATGTGTTCTTCACAATTCCAATTCAGGACTTATTACTCCCGGCAAGCTTTCCCTGATTTTCCAGTTTTCTTCCCTGTGCATATCCTTTTCCAGCATTTCTCTTCACTGTATTATAATAGTTTTCTTATTGTTCTGCATTGCTCACTAAGCTGTGCATCTCTTGGGAGAAAGGCTGTGTCTTTCTTCTCTAAGCCAGTGTTCATAACACCATTCCTGGCTCATCACAGATGTGGACCTTCTGCTGCTGCATGTTGATGATGGGCTTGCTCTGGCTCACGTCTGACTGGGAACCAAGGGAGATATAAGGAAATGAGGAGGAGCACCTTGCTAGAGAAAAGTAGCAGCTCTCAGTGGCATTTTTGCCAAGCAGGTATCAAATCACAAATCATGATGCAATATTTCTGTGAATTTACATTGTTTTATATTGTCAGTATCTGTGGTCATCAGAACTTTAAAGAATGTTCCAAAACACACAGAGAACTAAGATTAGCTCCAAATATTGGAAGGTTTTAAGAGCTATGATCAAAAGCATCTATATTCAAAAGCAATTGGATCGTAAAAAGTGAACATAAAATTTACAAAGCTGCCTCATCTTGAATACTTTAAAGACTAATTACGACATTGAGTTCTAATGACTATTGCCTTCAAACCCCATAAATCATATACGAATAAGAGGAGAGAGTTTTTAAATGTAAGTGAACTCTAATTGGGTCTCAGATGAAAGGAAAACAGATCTTTAGTAGCTCAGTGAAATCTCTAAGCACATAAAGAATCAGCCGGCCTCTCCTGTGGAGTTTGTGGACTGTACCTTTTATGCATGCTGTTCAGACTGAATCCAGAGGACAAGCCTGAGCCAGAGGAACAAGGTTAGTTTCATTCTTACATATCAAGTGAAAAATAAAAATTAAAGAAACTCCTCATTTCATAATTTAACGTATTTTTATTGTTGTTATAAAAAGCCTCCCATTACATGATACAGCAATAGGGAAACCTGTCTGGACAGAGTGCCATGGAAGAGGGGCAGTTGGTCTGCATTTATTCCCAGTAATGGGACTCTTTTTCTATGCAAATGACTTTTGAGTTAAAGATAAGACAGACTGTGGAATATTTTGTGCAAATGTAGGCAGAAGCACTGAAATAGAAGAAGATAATTGCTGCTTATTAAGGTGCTCAGACTAAGGCTAAATGAAGTAAACCAGAACTCATCACCAAATAGGCTGGAGGATTTGGTACCTGTTTATTACTTCCTCTGAGAGTTTTCAGGGTTGTTTTTGAATAAGAAATGAAGTGAGGCCTAGAAAACCATCATAGCTGAGTGGATCTGGGAATGCTCAACACATTGCAGTTACTGACTCATGAGAAATTCTCAAATAGCTGAGAATATTTTTTCTAGGGTAGCTGATTCTTTTCGGTTCTAATCTGTCCTCACCTTGCCCAAGATAGAAGCTAGGGAGAACAACCTTAATGTTTAACTTTGCCGTGAAAATTGACTTTTTCTTCTATGGAGTTTGCAATTCTTTTAAGTATGAACTGTTTCTTTGCCAAGAAGATTAAAAACAGAAAATTTAGTTTTGTTTTAATTTAGAGACATCTCATTAAATTTTGCATTCAGTTGTACATGCAAGGATTTGAGGACACTCTGAACAACTGAGTTTGGCTTCAGAATGTCAACAAATTGTTTTTTAGTGTGTTCTCTGTGAAGTCTAAGTGGAATTATCATGAAGACATATGCCATCATCCAAAGGGCTTTTATTAAATGCTTTGTCCTTATATGGTGGCTGCTAAGGAAGGGATGCAAAGCATGACAGCTACCCTTCAGGGAAATGCACAGGCAGATTAGAGGGAAGGTCTGTGGGAAATGTCCAGTAAGGTTAGACCAACTAAATTTTCCCCATATACAAACTTAGCATAAAATAATTATGTGCATGTCATATTTTTTGAGATCTCAAGATGAAATATAAGAAAAGCATTTAAGACACTCCTTAGAATAAAGTGGGCAACAAATAGGGCCAGCTCAGTGGCATAGCAGCTAAGTTTGCGTGCTCTGCTTTGGGGGCCCAGAGTTCACTGGTTCAGATCCCAGACGTGGACCTATGCACTGCTTGACAAGCCATGCTGTGGCAGGAGTCCCACATACAAAGTAGAGGAAGATGGGCACGGATGTTAGTCCAGGGCCAGTCTTCCTCAGCAAAAAGAGGAGGATTGGTGGCAGACTTAGCTCAGGGCTAATCTTCCTCAAAAAAAAAAGAAAAAGTGGGCAAGAAATGATATTTTGATGATACTGGTCATAATAATAACATAGCTAGCATTTATAGCTATAATAATGATAATTTAAGGATATTATCAATCTTAAATAAGTGTTTGCATTATATATATTTAAGAATGAGTGAGATAAAGGAAATATTTTTCATGTATTACTGAAACTACCTATTCACTATTCATTCCATAAAATAATCATTCAATAAATATTTATTGAGCCCCCACTATATGCTAGACATTTTTCTTGACACTGTGAATACTCCAGGGAAAGTACAGGTAAAGTTCTGTTATCATAGAGCTTACAATTAAATGGGGGATGAAAATCACCAAACAAGTTTTAAAAAGTACAAATTAAGAAATGAGCAGGTTGGTAATAAATACTATAAAAGCTAGTTATTTGAAAGACCAGGCCTTTCCAACAATGACCAGATTTGGCTGACCAAAATCCATAGCAAGAAATGTTTTCACATAGTGACTCAGGATGGGTTTTGATGTCTAAAATAATATTTTCCCTAAATATGGTGGACCATATCTATATTTTCTATTCTAGACTTCTATTTTATTAAATCTCTGCCCTTATGGAACTTACATTTTAGTGGAGGAAGATATGCATAAGTAATAAATATAACAAGAAGCAAAATGTTACAAGATGATAAGCTCTACCAAGGAAAAAAGGGCAGGGCAAAGGGAATATGTATGCATGGGGTGGGATTCTTGCAGTTTTTAACATGATCATCAGAGACAAACACTTGAAACTAGTAATATTTGAATAAAGAACTGAAGGAGTTGGAAATGGGGTGGAGAAGCCACGTGAATATCCAGAGACAATCATTCCTGACAGAGAAAATAGGAAATGCAAAGTCCTGAGACAGATGTGTACTGGTTCTTGGAGAACTGGTAAGGAAAGCACTGTGGGTGGGCCCCGGAGAGAAGAGGCAATGTGGTAGGTGATAAGAAGAGAAATGTAATGAAGCCCTTAGGACCTTATAATCACAACAAAGATATTTCCTTCTACTCTGGGTAAGATGGGAACCCATTGAAGGGCTTTAAGCAGAGGAGTGATTGATCTAATTTATACTTCGACAGAATTGCTCCAGATGTTCTGAGCAGAGTATTCTATAAGGAGTTAAGGGTGGAAAAAGAGTTTTTATGAAACTATTAAAATAGCCTGGATGAGAAATCTTGGTTGATTGGATGGGGGTGGTAATAATGGAATTGGTTGGAAGTGGAAGAAGTGGTTGGACCAAGGACATATTTTGAAAGGGTTGGGGCATAAAACTGTGTCATACCCTATCAGGCATAGGGTATGAGAGAAAGAGAGACATGAGAGATGATTCCAAGACTTTTTGTCTGAGCACCCGGAAGTAGAGGATTGCCACTGCTTGAGATGGAAAAAGTCATAAAAGGAATAGGTTTAGAAGAGATGATGCATTGAATCTTGGGCATATTAAGTTTGAGGTGCCTATTGGGTATCCAAGTAGAGATGTTGAGAAGGTAATTAAATAGAGGAGTCTGGAGTTGCGGGGAGAAAACCAGGCTGGAGATATAAATTTAGAAATTTGGGGGCCGGCCCCATGGCTGAGTGGTTAAGTTCATGGGCTCTGCTTCAGTGGCCCAGGGTTTCACTGGTTCAGATCCCGGGGTCGGACATGGCACCGTTCATCAGGCCACGCTGGGGCAGCGTTCCACATGCCGCAACTGGAAGGACCCAAAACTAAAAATATACAGCTATGTGCTGGGAGGATTTGGGGATAAAAAAGCAGAAAAATAAAAAAAGAAGATTGGCAACAGTTGTCAGCTCAGGTGTCAATCTTTAAAAAAAAAAAAGAAATTGGTCTGAATTTAGATAGTATGCTGGGTTCAGCAGTGTCCCCCGAAAATTCGTGTCCACTCAGAACCTCAGAATGTGGCCTTATTTGGAAATAGGGTCATACTAGATGTAACTAGTTAAGACAAAATCATGCCATGATTAGAGTGGACCCTAAATCCAATCACTGGTGTCCTTATAAGAAGAGGGAGAAATGGATACAGAGATTCAGACACACATAGAGACACGCAGAGGGAAGAAGTCCATGTGACATGAAAGTAGAGGCAGGGATCAAAATCATGCAGCTACAAACCAAGGAACACCAAGGGTTGCCAGGAGATATAAGAAACTAGTAAGAGACAAGAAAATATTTTCCCTTAAGCATTTAGAGGAAATACAGACATGCTTGTCCTTTGATTTCAAACTTCTAGCCTCCAGAATTGTGCGTTATAGCCTCCAGAACTATGTGTTACAGCAGCCCTAGGAAATCAAAGAGATAGTATGTGGAAACATAGCACAGTATGAGACTGTTAAGGTAGTGAGTGTTGATAGGGAGAAGTCCCCAGACTGAACCCTTGGACTTGAGAATTAAGAGGTCAGGAATAAATAGAGGAATCAGCAATGGAGAGGCAGAAGAAGTGGCCGGTGAAGTAAGAAGATAAACAGGAGAGACCAATGTTCTCAAAACCAAGTGAAGAGTTTTGTAAAAGATAGTGATTATATAGAATGTTGATGAGAGTAAAATGGGGATTGTGATTGGAAAATTGGATTTAGCAACATGAAGGTCAGTGATCACCTAGGCGATAGAAGTTTTGGTGAAGACCCTGGAGTGAAATGTTACTGAAGGAGTTTAAGAGCAAATAGAAAAGAGGAGTTGGAGACAGGAAGTATGGATAATACCTCAAGAGCTTTATCGTAGACCAGAAGAGATCAAGAAATATGGCAATAGCTAAGGTTAAGAAAGTCAAAGATGTTTCATTTTTTCCATCAAGATAGGAAAAATGCTAACGGAATGATGTAGTAGAGAGGATGAGATAAATTTGAAGGTAGAGAGTATTATTTGAGTGATATCTCCAAAGAAGTGAGAAGAATGAAAAGTAATGCTTAAGTTGACAAAAGATAAGAGCATGGACAGTCCATCTAAGTTAATAGAAAGGAAGACAAAGCATATGGGTTCAGAAGTTGATAGGTTATTAAATATGGTGGCAGGATTTGTGGAAATTCTTTTCTCATTGGTTCAGTTTTCGTAAAGAAGCAGGAGGCAAGGTCATTAGCTTAGACTAAGGAAGAAGTTAGAGTTGGGGACCTGAGGAAAGAAGAGAAGCCATTAAATATTTATCAGAGCCAGGTGAATGGACTTAGGAAATATTTAGAAAATACAATGAGATTGAGAGGACACAAGAAAGGCCCACTTGAAGTTGGTTGTGATTAAGTTAAAGTTGATTAAGAGCAGTTCTTATTCTTCTGCCAGCGAAACTGTGCAGAGGCAGAATAAGTGAAGGTTGGGTTTTAGCAGTATGGTTCTGCCAACCAAATATCTTCAGTCAATGAAGTATGAATGGGCGAAGGAAATTGAGGCTGCATATGAAAGGATGGTCATAGTGATGGACCAGGAGATTTGAGCTGGGTAAGGAGGTAAGAGAGAACAAGAAGGGGTTGAGGAACACTGAGTAGTTGGTGAGAATAATCCTTACACTAAGGATTATGAGAATCCAGGTATTAGAGGAAGGGACCCAGAAAGGGAGGAGGTTGAGGTCGGAGAATAGAATGCTTAGAATTGAAATTATGGAGAGGCAGCAATTGGTAATAATAAATACTGAATTCTGTTACTGATTCCATGAGGTACTTATCAATCATGACTAATAATTTGGAAAACATTGTTAGATGGAGGTACTGAGGTAGATGTGCATGGAAATGGAAGGCATTGCTTCATGATCACACCTGATCCATGAATGAGGAGGGGCCTTCTGGCAAAGATCTGTAAGAGGAGCCTTCCAGGTGGTGAAAAAAGCAGGTGGAAAGACTCTAGAGCAGGAGGGAACCCAGCACACAGAGGGTCAGGAGGTGGGTTTATACTAGATGGGAATTAGTCATTGAGGGCAAGTGTGAAATGAAATGAGATCAAAGAGGTACAGGGGAAGATCATATAGGGTCTTAGAGCCACGGAAAGAATTTGAATTTTATTCTAAGTGTATTGGGGAGCCGTTAAAGCATTTTAAGCAATGGCATCAAATTTACACTTTAAAAAGGTTGACTGCTGTGTAGAGAATGGTTGGGATAGGGGAAAGAAGAGATAAGACTGGAACCTGGGAGATGAGCTCAGATGTGTTGCAATCGTCCAGGTGAGAGATGTTGATGGATTGAATGAGGGTGTGGTGGTTAAGCTGGAAAGAGGTACAGAGATGCAGAATTTACTTTGGAGCGACCAGAGGGCTGCTGATGACTTGGATGTGTGGGAGGTGTGTAGGGGTGCTGGTGAAGGAAATAAACACAATAAGGATGACTCCTAGAGTTTTTACCTAAGCAACCAGTGGATGAGTCATACCACTAAGTGAGGCAGTATAGATAGAAAGACTGGTGAGGATGATCTAATTAGTAGAAACTAAAGGGCACATAGGAAGCTGTGTAAGTCTGGAACTGAAACGGACTGATAGGGAATGGACAGGAATCAACATGTAGAAGAGTTCCTTCTTTCACAGTGAAATGATAAAGCAAGAAACTGACAGTGCTCTTTTTATGGAAATATGAGCATGGATTCCTGTTCCACAGTGGTGGTCCAGTGCCATCATGGGTTTTCCATTTGATGTTTGTGAGAGCTGGTAGTGCTTCGTGTCTTCCCCTTTAGGTCTGACATGCACACTGGATTTCCAGGCTAATTTTCTTAAAATATCACTTTGTATAGAGCACCCCAGTCACACATATGTTTAAAGCCCTTTTTGGGATCCTTTTATACAAGAACAAGTCCACATTTTTGTCATTCTAGTCCAAGCCTTCTCCATGTGACCTCTCTCTTTACTACTCTCTTCCAAGTTCACATGGAGGTTTCAGGGTCTTAGTTTTTCGATCTTCTAAAATGAGGGGGTTGGGGCCGGCCCAGTGGCACAGCAGTTCAGTGCACACATTCTGCTTCAGTGGCCCGGGGTTTGCTGGTTTGGATCCTGGGTGCAGACCTACGCAACACTTGGCAAACCATGCTGTGGTAGGCATCCCACATATAAAGTGGAGGAAGACGGGCACAGATGTTAGCTCAGGGCCGGTCTTCCTCAGCAAAAAGAGGAGGATTGGCAACAGATGTTAGCTCAGGGATCATCTTCCCCCCCAAAAAAAAAAAATGAGATTGGTTGGTTGAAGACTAAGATTCTCATCAGCTCTACTATCCTACAGTTCTACTGACTCAAGCATGGTAAAATTTAACCACATTGCTCTACTTATATCTCTAAAGCTATGTAAGTATAATGCTTTTTTGTTTTTTGCCTAGCTAATGTCTACCTTCCTTCAATAAACCTCTTTCTCTGAAATACTCTTTCTAATTGCTTCAACTCTTGTAACTGCTTATTATTTTGAATTCACAGAACATGTATTCCGTATTGTCTAACAAATCATCCATGTTTCTCTTCTTCAAACCACCCACTTCTCTATCCATCCACTCATCCATCTACCTGACTACACATCTCTTTGGAAGCAGCCTGGGGTAGTGGAAGGAACATAAAGTTCTGCACGCCGGGGTTTGAGTCCCATTTCATTATGAATATTATTATTATTTCTTGTTACTTGTGGAGCTTTTTACCTCTCTGAAATTCTATTTTCTAATCTGAGGATTTGATGAAAAAATACTTTTAGTGCCAGGTTAAAAGATTAATACATGGTGGGCATATAATATCAGGTAAGTATGACCTTGCTTTTGCCTCCTCCAACTAGATTATACACTCCTTAAAGATGGAACTATAACAATATAACCATTTATTTATTTAGGGTCTGACACACAGTAGGCATTGAATAATTGTTAGTTTATAATTTTGGTGAAGTGGTAATAAAATTCTCCAGAGTGACTATTTTATTCAACAAATGTCTTCTGGACACTTAAGATAACAGGCCCTATGTTATTCTCTGTAGACACAAAACTGAATAAGCAACTATTCCTCCTATGGGAGCTTAAATTCAAGGAGAAAGACAAAAGAATCATGATAAATTGAGATTGTTACTAAAAGTGAGTACAGTAACAATATAGTAAAAGGAAAGATTATATCAGTCTTAGGGGCAAGTAGAGACCGGGGTCACATGAGCTGGATCTTAATGAAGAAGGAGGAAATTGCCAGGCAGATAAAAAGGCAGAAGGGTGTTTCCAGCAGAGGGAAAAAATGCACAAATGCAAGGAGGTGCATTATTTGGGGGAATACTGAGTGTTCTGGTGTGATTAAGATATAAAAAACATGTATGTGATAAAGTTGGAAAAGTAAGAAAAGGGAAAAGGTCCTTGAATGTCAGGCTAAGAAGTTGGGATGTATTGTGTAAAATTAGGGAGCCTTCGAATTTCTTAAGCACTAGTGTCACATGTCCAAGTTTGTGTTAAAATACTCCACTAATGGCAGTGTGGAAGACCGATTAGGGTAGGAAGACTGGAAAAGTGGGATAAGTTAAAACGAAACAAAATGATGTTCTTGAACAACTGAGGCCCGACTCAAGATGCTGGACTAGATATTATTTGGACTTTTCAGTTCTGAGTTTCTAGTCTGTAATTTTCACATTCTCATTGATTATACCTGTTGTTTAATTCCAAAAATAATGAGGTGGATTTTGCCTGAAGACCTAAAAAAAAATGAGGCTAGATACAACTAGAGTGCTTCAACATTAACAAGATCTGTTAGAATTTTACAGGTACACTCTGAAAACAAAAGTTCATTCCATTATAGATATGTTTATTCAGAAAGAATATTTGGAAAAAAGGGCCTATGTGGGGCTCAAATCAATTTCATTTCTAATTCCCACATTGTGAACATCTTATCAGTCCATATGCACATACACAAAGATGTATGCTCTTTATACAGTAGCAATATTAATATATAGTAACAGAAAAAAATTGATACCAATTAGGAGAGAATACATTATAATGCCTTAGATAAATCGTAGTGAACTCCTAGGCAGGATGATCCATTTCTTCATATTAGGTTTGTAGACAGCACCTTCCCTCAGTCAGTTCACTGTCTATGGGACCATAAACTTGCTATGTTTACCGTTATGTGAAACACTAATGGAAGGGAAGCTGGAGATAGGAAACTCTAGAGGGGAAATGGAAGCATTCAGATGAAGCATAAAGAAGGCAGTAAAAGAGGGCCTAAGGGCGGGGAAGAGTTCTGGGGCCTAGGGTTCTGCAGAGACAAGCAGACACAGCAATGCCCTCCAAGAAGCTGATGGCAATCTGCTGAGTCACCAGAGTACACACTGGAAGGAGAGAAATGCCTCTTAGCTCACTGACCAAATAGCTGAAGAAGATGCTGGGGGACAAGGTGATTCCTGAGCATCTGGCCCTGACCCCACACTGTTCTCCATCTCACCCCAGTGACTCGTAGAAGACTGGAAGTTAGCCATTAGTGGTGTCAAACTTATTTTGAAAAATCATGGATTGAGTTTTCTCCTATGAGTTATGTGAAAATGAGTTAGCGAGAGGTTTCAGGCTATCATATTGGGTTACTTTGGGAGGCAATGATCGCATCAAAACTCCTAAGAAGGTGAGATCAATATTTGTATGGCTCTAGAAGAACTAGCTGAGGTGTTTTAGACATAAACTGGGATGTTGGGGAAGCTTCAGAATACTTTAACAGACAGAATTCCTGTTGAGATTATTGACATGTAAGATGGATGGTTGTGAGGCAGGTGTTAGTAAAGCTGTGTAAAATAGAAGTGATTTCTAAAATGGACAGACACGTACAGAATATGTATGTGGAATGTATGTGTATATGAATTACCCAAATAGTGGGATGATAAAAGGGTCCAAATGCCCTCCAGGAATGTGGTATTTATCACATGCCTGACACATAATTATCACACGATGGTTTAGTTTATTGGGTTAAATTAAATATTAAAACACCCAGATTCTTAGAATTAGAAGGTGGCTGGAAGAGCATGTCTCCCAATAGTGCATGAGATCGGCCTTGCCTACCCCTGGCAGCCCGGGGTCCCCTTGCCCCATGTCTGCACATCCATAGCACCACTCTTGCACAACTCCTCTCAGCACCAAATACTGCTGGGGAGCTATTATTCATTCTTTAAGTGATAAAATAACCAAAACAATCACATTTGGAAATCTTTAATGGCCAGAACCAAGAGGAGAGAAGGAATCAGAAGAACTGAGATTAGCTGGAGAGAGCTTCTTCTATTGGCTGACTGTTGGGGAATGACCTTATAGCCTCAAACTACTTTCTTCTACCCTTCCTGCCTTAGATTATTTTACAATCTTATTTCACATTACGTATTCTGGAATCTCATCAAGACGATTAGGAAGAAAGGGAATTATAGGAAGTGGTAGAAATTGAAGAAAGTGTAAAAGGACTTAGTTCTATCTTGCATTTCACAATCCAAGTACAAAGTAAACTTATGGTTGTTTTATTTTCCAAATTGGTATTTTGGTTTCTGCTAAGACACACGCACATGTGCGTGTGCGCACACACTAATTTTGCAGTTATATTCAGGATTCTCTACATGGACCCAGATGCTATAGTAAAAGCATCTGTAATATCTTTGAAAATTTGAATGTTGAAAGAATTGAGACATAGGTCCCTAGAAAACAGTAATGATAATTAAAAGTAAGATCATAGTTTTGCATATTTGGGTCCTATTTTTAATTCTTATTTCTAATATTTTTCTTTCAAGGAAGCTTACAAGTTCGTTATCAGCTGAGCAAGGGAGAAATCCATGTATTCACCATTGATGTAGAGAACTTTGCCAACAGAAGGATGCACCGCTTGAAGATTAACCGAGAGGGAAGAGAGCTTACCATTCAGGTAACTTACTTCCCTTCCACTCATTAAGTCAAATGTGCCTTGGCTGCGCAATAGAACTTTTCTGAGCTTCCCACCTGAGCCAAGTGTGGAGCCAAATTCTAGAAACAGATATGAGCCACACTTGGCCCCAGCCTTGGAAGTACTAGAAGAGTGGTTCTCAGTGTGTGCTCCCCACTTGCAGCTAGCATCAGCATAACCTGGGACCTTATTAGATATGCAAAGTCTAGGGCCGCACATCAGATCTACTTAATCAGAAACTTTTTTGTGGGGAGGTAGCAGGTGATTCTGATGCCTGCTCAAATTTGATAACCCCTGAACTGTAGTATAATGAGGAAGACACACAGGTGTAGAAGATATCACAAGGGACTGTCAAGGGCTAGGGTAGAAGTATGCACAGGCGATATGGGAGCATGGAGGACACTGATCTCATCTGGGCATCAGTACATACTTTCCAGAGGAAGTTAGGCATAAACTCGGTCGCGAAGTTGAGTAGGAGTTGGCTCAATGCAGAAGAGAGAGGAAAGAGCTCAGGCAGAGAGCCCAAGTGAACATAAGCAAAGCTGTCTGAAAAAGCATAGTGAATGGCAGGCACTCCACAAAATCCGGTGGTCTTGGTATAAGGAGCAGCAGCAGGCAATGACAGATCACAATAAAGAATTGGGACAGTCCAGATGATCCCCTTTAGAATCATGACCTCAAGTGAGCCCTTACATCTGCCCAGCAAACACCTTGAATATTTTTTAATTCATCCACTCTCTTGATCTCCTAGATGACAATTTTAAACTTCTTCCTCCCTCCTTATACCGCCAACAATTGCAACCTCATCTTTGCTCTTGGCAGACGAAATTGTTTTCTTTTTTCTTGTGAAAAGTATAGCATTCAGGAGAGAATATCCACATACTCTCACCACCACATTTACCCACCTACCTGCATCTGTGTCTGTGCACTCTCTCTCCCTCCTGTTGCTGAATGTGAACAATTAGTGGTTCTAGTTCATGCCTGACCCCACCAGGTATAGGCCAGATCTCATACCCTACACAAGAACATTCCTCCAGTATTATCATCTTACCTTCCCTTTCGACATTTTTCCAGCTCTATTAGATGGCTTCCCAAAGCATAAAGCATGCAAATATTACAAGCATTAAAACAACAACAACAAGAAAAAACTCTCCGGGTTAGGAAAGGAAACCTCTGCCTTATCTGACTTCATATATTGCCCCATTTTCCCTTTCAATTTACTGCCCAAATCCTTGGAAATCTTGTTTATAAACTTGATCTCCAAATTTGCCCTTCCTTTTTTTTTTTTGAGGAAGACTAGCCCTGAGCTAACTACTGCCAGTCCTCCTTTTTTGCTGAGGAAGCCTGGCCCTGAGCTAACATCATGCCCATCTTCCTCTGCTATATATGTGGGACGCCTACCACAGCATGGCATGCCAAGCAGTACCATGTCCGCACCCAGGATCTAAACCTGAGAACCCCGGGCTGCCGAGAAGCGGAACGTGCAAACTTAACCACTTCGCCACGGGGCCGGCCCCAGCCCTTCCTTTTTTTTAAACCCACGCTAATGAAGGTTTTGTCCCTGTGCTTGCTGCAGCAAAATTATACTTCTCAAGACACCAATGTCCTTATCTTGCAGGATCTGATAGTCTTTTCCTCATTTGTCTTCTCATTGTCGTCGTTTGACACAGTGGTTGCTCTCTGCTCTTGAAACATATGCTTGTTTGGCTTGCTAGACACCACTTTCACCTATTGTTCCTTCTGCATCTGTTAGTTGCTCATTCTTGTCTCTTTTGCTGGTCCCCCCCTCATCTTCCAAACTCTGACCATTGGAACATCCCAGGACTCCATCTTCAGATTCCTTTTCTTTTGTACCTATGCTCATTCCATGACTAATCTCAGTCTTACACCTTTAAATGCCGTACGTATGCTGATGAATCAATCTAAAATGTTTGTCTAACTGCATTCCCTTCTCTGAATTCCAGACATATCAACTGCCTGCTCGACATATCTATTATGCCATTTTGGATGTCTATCAGTTATCTTGAATAAAACATATTTACACCTGAGTTACTGAGAATCTCCCCCCGACACTCCCCACCTCCATAATCTTCCATATCTCAGTTAATGGCAGCTCCATTCTTGCAGTTTCTCAATATTAAAATTGTGGTGTTATCTCTGATACCTCTCTTTCTCTCCCATGCAACATTCTGATGATGAACAGATTCAACTCTGTCTCAAGCCAAGTTCATCCGTTCTTGAATTATTACAGTTTACAACTGCCTCTTAATTGACATGTCCCTGCTGCTCTTTTTGTTGCCTTGTGACCGACTCTCAACACAGCAGCCAGAGTGCTCCTGCTAAAACGTTAAATTGTGGTAGTCTTCTGTCCAAAGCCCTTCAATGGTTTCCTTTCCCACACGCAGTAAAAGCCAAAGACCTTGCAGTTGTTTAAGAGGATCTCCATGATCCGACACCCTCTGCTTCCTTCCTGCTGTTACTTCTCTGATCTCATCTATTACTATTCCCTCTGTAACTCCACTCATGCCACTCTGGCCTCCTTGCTATTTCCAGAGCCCTTGAACTCACTTGAATTTGCTTTGCCTAGAATGCTTTTGTCCATTCATCTGTATGCCTGGTTGAACTTGTATTTCCTTCAGAACTTCACTCAGAATGTGATTTTCAATGAGGCCATCACTTTTCTAATACAGTAAACTAGCTCTTTGACTTCAACTCGACAGCACTTAAACACTGTCTAACATTTGATACAATTTATTTGTTTGTCTCATTTGTTATCTCGTTTCCCTCCTCTAGAATGTAAGCTTCACAATGACAGGGATTTTTGTCTGTTTTCATTACTATGAAACCCCCTACTTTTTCAAGCAGTGCCTAACGTACAGCAGGCACTCAATACTTGTGAACTACATGAATGAATTCCACAGCACTTAATGTACTATGTGGATAATATTAGATTGGCCCTGTGGACAGATGAAGGGAAACCCTTGGGTTTTAGGCAGGGGAAGTAGTATGGGTATATTATCATTTTCAGAGGTTCACTGTGATCACTGCAGGGAAATACAAATTTGGGAGTGATGACAGAGACCAGTCAAGAAGAGATGGTGAGAGCCTCAACTAGTGCAGTGGGGGAGCCGTGGACAGGAGGCTTTGAGAAATATCTTAGAAGTAACATCAGTAGCATTGGATGATCTTTTGGACATGGGCTATAAGAGAAGTCAAGATCGGCTATTACTTTTCTTGATTGGGTGAAAGTTCAAGAAATAATTGTTAAATCTATAGTGCAAATAATAATCAGTGAGTCATTAGAATTTAATAGGCTTATCTCTAAAATTTAATTTTGAAATAAGGAGGGGAAATCTTTGGAGCAAGTTTGGGTTGGAGACAGATTGAAAGGGATGGGAATGATGACTTCTTGTTTGAATATGTTTTGACTGGGGTACCAATGGGACATCTGGGATGCGTGCAGGGGGCATTTATACATTTGACTCATTTTTACTCCGTCTTTATACTTCCTGTCTTCTTTTTCACAAATGAAAGACACAAACAGGGCAGTGAGAGAACAATAAGAGGTATTTCCTTTTCTTCTTCAACTAAAGGATTTCCACCAATCAATTAATAGTCAATGATAAGCAGCTAGTGGTTGAGAACATACTATTTCCAAAGCACTGAAGGGAGCAGAAAGACTTGGACACAGAGACTTTGTTTTTTTTTTTGTTTTTATTAAGGTTATAAAAGTTAACATCCTTGTGAAATTACAATTGTACATTATTATTAGTCATGTTGTAGGTACACCACTTGACCCCTAGTGCCCTCCCCTCACCCCCCTTTCCCCTGGCAACCACCGATCAGTATAGAGACTTTTTTAACGTTAAATCAGTTTGTTGACACAGTAACACAACACACGTGCCTCCCTGACACTTCCAACCACTCTTGACCTCTCTAGATCTCTTCTCCTTCCTCCCCACTTTGAATGACTTGTTCAGTGAAAACAGAAAAGAGTAGTCTCCTACTACATGCCCAGCCCCACCCCTAGGCCCTATGGTGCACTGTCTCAGGCATCACTCAGAACCTGTTGGAGAGAGAGCGCAGGCAGTTATCTCTATGCTCAGGCAGCCAGAGGCATTCAGCACCTAGTGACAGATCCCTCACAACCCCCAGGCTTTGAGTTGCTCTTTCTCCTTCTCTCTGTTCTTTGTGCCCCTGGGAAGGAGACCTTGGAGGTTGGGCCTGCAGCCAGGAACAAGAACGCCTGGTGATGATTTGATAACTGTAATTTGGCTAGTATTTTTTAAGGCTCAGGGGCCCCCCAAAATGCCTTGGTGGTGGAGGTGAACTTCAGTGCCCCTATTTAAAATGCATTAATGACATTAAACAGACTAAGCCAGTTTGCGAAAATGCAAGCACAACAAGCTGTAAAGAAGAAGGCAGGCATTTTTGAAACCAGTTAGTTAATTACTTCCTTTGAGAGATGAAGATCCTGAGGCCAAGAGAGGCATCCCTAGGGTGAGACAGACTTGGGTGAAATCCCTGCTCCATTGTTGATGCTATGTGACCTGAGACCAGTTACTCACCTTCCTGACCTCAGTCTACCTGTCTATACAAGGGTGGGTGGGGGGAATGCAACTTAGCTCCGTCAGTTCTTGTAAAGGTTATACGAAAAAACATAGCTGAAGGACCAAGTAGGAAGCCTGGCATATGGGCTTAGTCAAAATGCATTTCTTCTGAGGCTGGCCCTGTGGCATAGTGGTTAAGTTTGCACACTCTGCTTCAGCAGCCCAGGGTTCCTGGGTTCGGATCCTTGGTGCAGACCTTGCACTGCTTGTCAAGCCATGCTGTGGCAAGCATCCTACATATAAAATAGAGGACGATGGGCACACATGTTAGCTCAGGGCCAATATTCCTCAGCAAAAAGAGGAGGATTGGCAGTTGATCTTAGCTCAGGGCTACTCTTCCTCACCAAAAAAAAAAAAAAAAAAAGATAAGGCTTCTTCTATTTTCCTCCTTTTCCCATCTCATTTAATGACTTGCAAGACCACTGGGCATCCTAGATTCTGTGATCAACACAGCTTCTCTAGACCAGATTTCAAACTTTAGACATCCGGGAGGTTTAGAGGACTATGGTGCTTCACCCCTTACCACCTCACCAATTAGAATTAAAAATAAAAACAATACTAAACCATAAAATAAACATAAGGAAGTCTAACAAAATCATGCATTTCCCACTGAATAATTTAATGATTGCCTAGCACATATAAATATTGAAGTTGTAAAAAATAATATTTGCGGTACTCTCCCCTTTATTTTCTTTTGCTTCTGTTCTATACATTTGCTAAGATTTTCCAATTGGTAATTCAGCACCTGAATGAGCACTAGTGCTCAGGTGTCCTCACTCCATGTTAGCACTGGAACTCGTCCTCCAACTGTCCATAGTCCCCCAGTAGCCTCAAGTCTCCTTTAAGTCATCCTACCTTCCTCTGCAAAACTTTACACTCATTAAAAAAAAAATCCTTTAATTAAGTGTCATACCTCCTTCTTACCTTCATTGGTCATCTGGTTAAAGTGCTAAGGACCAGGTAAATTCCCACAAAGCAGAATAGTAGGACAGGAATGACTCATGTACTTGAACACTCAGTTCTTCCATGTGTGACATTTGAGCATAATCCTGTCACTGTTGAGAACCATCCACTTAGGAAGCTGATCCTATGGAACCTGGGCAGGAGGTGGGAGCAGAAGCCAGGGGAGTTTCAACTTAACTTTCAGTTCTGAGAATCCTTCCACTGCTCTCCACTCAGCAGGAAATTTCACTCACTTTAGACTCCTTTCCAACTGGGACAGCAAACATGAGAGGAGGCCCCCTGCCCCCTGCTAAAGGGACAGTTCCATAGAGTAGAAGAGGCAGGTGAGAGCTCTGAGGGAGAGCAGTGAGAAAATTCCTTCAGGACAAGGACCAAATCTGAACCCATGAGCATTAAACAAATTGTGGATGTGATGAGGCCCATGGGTATCAAAAGTCTAGGTTGTCCCTAGAGGCGTAGGGGCTGCCAGTGCAGCCAGAGGCATCCTGGTGGTATGATGGACTCTGTCTTCAAAGCCTACCAGGTAGAAAAGGGATCAATGCAGGATGTTTATTTATTCACTCAGCAAACCTGTGTGAGGAGTACTTGGCCAGTTTCTGTAGTCGGCTCTACAGAAAACATGTATCGATAAGATGTGGCTCCTATTCTCACAAAGCCAACAGTTTAGTGGAGAGGAAAGAGAGAGAGAGAAAGAAATGAAAGCAGATCATTATAATTCAGCATTTTAAACGCGAGGTTAGAGGTAGAAAAAAGGTATCATGAGAGCAGAGAATATGGTCAACTGGTCTAACCAAGGCATTGAGGAAAGCTTCCTGGAGGCAGTGGACTCTGGGAGCACTTGGAACAGTTTCTGGGACACAGTAGACATTCAAATGTATGTTGAGTGAATTTTATAGAAATTCAGAAATAAAAACACACTGTGATTGTCTACTTTTTGCTCAAATATCTAGAGAGGTACGAACAAGTAAAGCAAACACCATATTGCATGATGGGTGAGCTACATGACAATGGACACTGCTTTGTGACACTGTGTGGCCTTGGCCAAGTTGTTGATGTCCGTGACATCAGTTCCCTGGTCTGTAATACAGGGATAATAAAGCCTATTTTTTAGTATTCTGGGGAAGAATACATTTTGAAAGATGCTCTAGTATTGTATCTCTTACATACCAAGTGTTCAATAAGTAGCAAATGTTATTACCACCTAATTTCATAAATGAAAAAGTAATAAAGCATATAGTCACATACCGCAAGTCATAGCCAGTGACTTATCACACAGCAGAAACCACCACAGGACCCAGAGGTTCTTGGAGAAGGGTCAGTCTGAGCAGAAGGAAAGTCATGGCACTGGGACCTGGGAGAACCGGGTGTTAGTCTGGGATCAGCCTCTCTCTGAGGGGAGCAGGCATGGGACACACAGCTGAAGGAGTGTGTCTCCTCTTGAACTATAAGATAATGAGGATCCTTTTCAGAGATAACATCATGGGAATATTCAGAGTAGAGCCCAAAGGAAACTGGTAGCATTTGACTAGACAGAAAAAAGTGGGGACGGATGGGGAATATTACCTTGGAATGGAGAGGAGGAGAACAAAGAGATGGAACTGGAATTAGCAATGGGTGAGGCAAGGAGGGTTTCCTAAAGGATGATTCTAGAAATAATGTCCTAAAGAATCCCAGTGGTAGCTTTGCTCACCCCTGAGAGGTGGGATTATCAGCTCTTCATGTTGGTGGCACCTGTTCAGCTGGCCTCTCCTCTCCAGAGTCAACCTTTGTGTCAAATTGAAATATTTTCTCAGGAAGATCCCCCAGCGTCCACACCTGAATGAGACCAGGTCAAAATTTTTGGAGCAAAGGGGGCAGTGATGGCTCTAAGGACAAAGTGAGGAGAGCGGGGAGAAATGGGGAGTGGGTGCCTGCTTTCTATTTAATCTTGCACAGCAGGGAGCTGAGAAGGCTTCATTTGTTTGCAGCAAAGAATTTGGTGAGAAAATCTCAGTAGGGAGATAAATACCTGTCAAAAGCTAAACAGAATTTCCCAGGGAGAAGACTTGTGTGAAAGCCTTGATTTCACCAAGAGGAAACAAAGGGGTATTTTATGGGCATTGTGGGAGAATTAGGGAGACTTTTCTTCTCTCTCTGGAGAGGAGATCCCGGAGAGGTGTCTGCTCTGTGTGTGTTCTCCAGCTGTGTCCAGGTGGGAGTGCTCCCTGACCTTTATTGCAGACCTCTGCTGAGGCACCTTTGTTTTCTGTTTTCCTGCAGATGGATCAGCAACTCCGACTCAGTTACAACTTCTCCCCAGAAGTCGAGTTCAGGGCGATAAGGTCACTGACCTTGGGCAAAGTTACAGGTTTGTCGTTCTAGTCCATACCTTCGCAGTGGGCTCTGTTAAATTAAATGGATAACTTTATTCATGTGTGTAGTAATTCAAATCTGGAGCCTTCTGCTCCCATAATATGCAAAATCTAGAACCAAGATTTCTAGTGTAGGAGACACTAAGATGTATGTGTAGCAGGGCTGGGAACTGGCATTTGTAGCTACATTATACGAGCTCGAGTAAGGCAAATTAACAAAGAAATTAAGTAAATCATTTTTTTTGCTTAACTTCTAATTAATTGTTTTACTTAATCTTTTATTTCTATTTACTTAATTTTTACTTAAAGACATTAAGAATTTGAAAAACCCGATTATTAGATTGCTCAAATCTTTAATCCCTTTACTAATTCATCAACAATTGAAAGAGGATTGAAATCTCCTGTTATAATAATGTATTTTCTTTTTTTTTCCCCACTAGAAGGTCTGTGGATTTTTATTGCATATACGATGAAGATATTTATTAGGGCCTGGCAAGATTGAAATTTTTATATCTTCTCGATGGGTTGAACTTTTTTTCATACTAAAGTGATATTTTTAATGTCTCTGTGCTCAAATCTATTTTGTCTGTTATTAATACAGCTAATTCAGTTTTGTTACAGTTACTATTGGTCTGGTCTGCCTTTCCACATATTTTTCCTTTAGATATTTCTTTTTCCGTAAGCCTTATGTATGATCTTGTGAAAAGCATACAGCTGAATTTTGACTTTATCCAATCTGGCCATCTCTGTCTTATAAATTGGCAAATGTAAGCCCCTTTACATGTTTGGGTTACTTGTACAGTTGGATTTCTTTCTGCCTCTTTATTTTCTGTTTGTTCAACTTTTCCTGTGATTTTATCTTGTTCTTTCTTACTCTTCCAATCCTGGTACAGTGTGGAAAAGAATAACTGGAGGCATTTTCAGCAGGAATGGATTTAACACAGAAAATGAGATTGTGGTAGCACTTAGGGTGTGGATTCTTGTTAGAATCTTTCAGAATGATTACCTGAGCAGTTCTGAGCTAACAGGGAGCTCTCACCTCTGAGGCCATCACTGACGCTAGGCTAGACTGAGCCCAGAGGTCACCGCGGCCCCAGTACTGCATGTCAAAGGTCTCTCAAAAATGACAGCAGAGACTGCATCATGTTACCATAACTTTGCTTGCCAGTAAAAACAGCTGAAAAGGCAGGAAAATGACTCCTGTCTCACTGCAGCCTTCCAGATTCGTAAACTGTATCTGATTTCTAGAATGTAATGTGCAGCCAGAAACCTAACTGCAATCAGTTCTGGAAAATGTCAATTTTAGTTTCCAAAATGGCAGTTGAATGAGCCAATTAACAGTAAGCAACTTCTAGATTTAATTTTATGTTTGTTTCTTATTCTATTCCTCCTTCCTATTAATAATAATTTTGTGTAGACATTCTTATTTTTGCTTTCCCAAAGCAATCACTAATTAATTCTTTCTCATTCCTTCCTATATGTCACAGCTTTTAACTTTCTACCAAATGTAATTTCCTTCATTTGAATTTCTTCTGTGTAAGGGACCTTTTATCTGAAAAAGGCTTTTATTTCACCTTTAGTCCTGGAAGATCATTTTGCGAGGCATATGTTTCAATATTGAAGGATATTTTTCCTCAGATCTTAAAATAATTATTCAGGTGTGTGATAGAGCCAGGTCACCTGGCTCATAAGAACCTATTATACACATCTCTGCCCAATTCTGCACTCAGTGATGTCACAATAGTAGTCTGAAATCAGCCATACTAGGAGAATTTACTCTGTGGAAGTCAGAAATGCTACAAGTCAAGGGCTCCCCTGCCACTGGAGAGCCAGTTTTGAACGCTCACCAGCACATCACTATACTCTTCTCCTCTGTCTTCTACTGTTGCTGTTGAAAAGCTGGTTCTGGTGTATTGCTTCAATGAGTTTAAGAGAAATTAACATTAAAAAGAAAAAAGAGGCAGTGCATATTTAAAGAAGTCACCCTTTTGGACAAGTTCATCTGTTTCTGGAAAATGTTTGAAAATATTCTGACCACCCCGACTCCCCACTCCCACAAGCTACTTTCAAGGTCATCTCTTTTAATTTAGTGCTTTGCAGTTTTATTACCATGTGTCTAGTTTAGACTTCTTTTCAAGTGTCGTATTTGATATTTTTACGTTTCCTCTATCTATTCATTAGTTCCTATGTACCTAGTTAATATGTATTACTCATATGTATCTGTTCATTAGTTCTAAAACCTTCTCAGCGTATCGAATAATACTTCTTTCTTATTCTTTCTGCTCAATTATTTTAGATCTGCTCTAGATAAATCTTAAACTTTCTAACTCTAACCTCATGTCTCTTACTCGCCTTTTATAATGAGTTTTATTCTTTGTCTCACTAGTTTGCATGCTGGGTAATTTATTGAGTTTATCTTCAAATTCACTAATACTCTCGTCATCTGTGCCAAACATCCCATTAAACCCTTTCAATGAGTCACTTTTCATTGTTTATGTTTTTTATTTCTAAAAGTAATATTTTGTTCTTTTTCAAACATACCTGTTAATTAAGATAGTCTGTTGTTCCCACTTGGTTTTTTGTTCCTATCTTTTTCTGTCTTTAAGCATTCCATGAATAGTTATTGAACATTTTGTCTCTGATAATCCCAATGTCAGAAGTCTGTAAGGGTCTAGATCTGTTATTTTCTGTTTTCCAATTCTTTCCTGTGGTAGCTTGTTTTCTTATGCTGTGTGTGGCTGTGTGTGTGTGTGTGTGTGTTTGTGTGAGCTCATATTTGGTTGAAATTAATTTGTAGGAACCTTGATGATCAGAAATTGGAAAGCTGTCTCTCAGGCAAGATTTGTGTTTACTTCTTGCAGATCCAGGAGGTGCAACAAATTTAGGATTATTTTAATTCCTCATTTTGGGTTTTTTTCTGAACAGAGATTGAATATAAATTTGAACTCCAGGCCTGAATGAGAACAAGCCTCTGGTTGAAGTCTCAGCGAAAATGTTACTATTCATATCATAATCTGTCGTTTTATTATTATTTATGTTACAGTTTTTTTTTTTTTTTTCTAATTCAGAACCACATCAGAGATTGACAGGTTTTATGTTTGTTCCCTCTGCTGTTAGGGGAATTTTTTTTCTAGTCCATCTTTCACTAAAGCTTAGTATGAGAGTTTCAGGTTCAACATCTTCTCTTGGCAAGGGCTCAAGGTTTGGATTTCTGTTCTTCTTCAAGATAGTTCAGGCATTTTCCCTTGATACAATTTTAATATTGGTTTATGGCTCACTGCCTTGGTTTCATGCTCTTTCCAAAAAAAAATCCCCCCCAAATTTAGGATTCCTCTTTGCTTCCCAAAGCTTGGCAAGACACTAAAAATATGTTAATGAAGCTGAATTACTTTTCAGAGTATCTACTCTATTCTATGCCCTCTGCTCCTTCAGTATATTTTAAGTCATGTAAGCCTTACTTCAAAACGTCAGAAGAATCTTGGGAGGAGAGATATTTAGGGCTGTATGACTACAAAGTCCAGGCTTTTTCACGACAACTGCCTTGTGCAATGGAAGCTCTAGAAACATCCTCTTGTTTAAAAGAGTTCCCTCCATTAATCTTGCTACTATGTATGACATTCCGATGGTCTTTCTGTCTTTTGAATTAAACCCATAATACATAAGACTGAAAGGAAGAAATTTTAAATCAAGGTACTAAATTATTGAGGGATGCCTTGTCATTTTCTCTTGGATTCTTTGTGAGGAAAGATAGGAATGACTTGGTTAAGATTGATAAAGAGTACCCAGTGAAATGTTTTCATTGTGCTGTGGGTGGGAGACTCCTGCCTGCTGGCCTGCCTTCCCATCCAAACTGTAGTTAAACAGACAGGAAGGTTTGGACTCACAATTAACCTCAACACTTTTGGTCTGTGAAATGTCTCTAGCTGGTAGTGAGGGAAGATGATATAAACATCAGGTTCACTATTAAGAAGGGGCACTAATGCTGGGGGCCCTTTGGAATTAAGCCTCATGCATCAGAAAGACTGTGGAGCAGGGATAGAGGACACAAGAAAGAATGGTCCCGGAATGTATAAGAAATGAACAAACGCAACCCTACTCCACAATTTTAGAAAAGTCTAGCACTCTGTTGGACATTTCCAACTCTAAAGCAAGGATTTGGAAGTGTTTTTCATAGTAGATACCAAGGGCAAACAAGTGTAGAAAATCTATTGTCCCAGTTTTCTTCAATACCACTAATAGCATTCCATTGCAAAGCAAGAACAAGTTTAATCATTTTCTTTCTGTAAGAGAAAGGGCCAATTCACCGTTCTAGAGGATAATGATTTAGTACCAATGATGGTGCTTCATGGTATGTGTTACATATATATCATGATGAATGAAACAGTCTCTTTCCTGAGAATTCCTGTGATGCAGAGACTAGTCTATGAAAGTAGCAGAAATAGTTATTGACACTAAAATTGCATTGTGGGTGCTCACCTATGGTAAGTATTGAGATGTTGCTAGGTTTATTCCTAGGTTTGCTGACATTCTATGACTTTTAAGGGAGATTTCTCGGTTCTGGTATATTGCTTCAATGGGTTTAAGAGAAATTAGCATTAAAAAGAAAAAAGAGACAGTGCGTATTTGCAGATGTCACCCTTTTGGACAAGTTCGTCTGTTTCTGGAAAATTACTTAATTCTTTAGGAAATATAGAAGTATATTCCTTAGATTCAAATACTGTGACTTATCTGTGTGTTTCTAAGTCTCTTTCTGTCTAACTTGGCCCTGGTACAAGAGCAGGGGTATTCAGATAGATTTAGAAATTTCAAAAGCTTGATACTTCTAAAAGAAACTGCGCCTTTTTTGGTTTTGTTTTAATTTATTTTTTCTGGTCCTGGTCTCCCCTAGTTTACTGTGCCGGAATATATCATTAAATTTTATTGTAAAATAAAAGACTATTTTTTTTTGTGGAACTAAGAACTAAGAAATTATTATTATTATTTTCTTCCTGAGAGGAGGCTTCTTACTATACTGCAGATTTAGGAAGTAATTGCTTTTTAAAATATGGAAACATGTTAAAGTTTAGGTGGAAAGGAACTGTACTATAGCTTTAAACTGTAGCTACCAGAATCTGTATAGACATTAAAATGAGATTTGTACTCAGGGAAAGCTTACAGGATTATTTGTTTATGCAGCCAGCCTTTATTAATTCTCTGCCTACTTGCCTGTTTGATAGGCCAAAGCTCACACCTGGCAGAGACATTATTCTTCTGCTCTGATGGCTTTTTGCCAGTGTAGCTTCAAAGTTCACTTGGCCCCAAGAAGCCATATAGAAATTGGAAGACTTCTTTCTCAATGTGCATAAAAGCCAGCTAATCTGGAAATTGCAGGGCTAGCTGTGAGCACTTGCATATGCTTTTGGCCTGTTAAGATAAAGTGAATTCTGATTGCATCTATAGAACTGGGTTCTTTAATTCTCCCCAACCCCTCAGTTTTGAACTTCAAGCCTACTATGTCTTCTGTAGATCAGAGCATTGTTGAATGAATACCCTGATCATTTTTATGTTAAATCATTTCCCAAGCATCTTGTAGAAGATGAGTTATGGCTGCCATTTTTAGAAAGCACAGCAGAATTTATGCATATAAGTGAAAGGTGTGTACTTCAAAGAACTCATTTTGGAAGACTGTTATTCTAATTTCTTTTTGATTTTGTACATTGTTGGGTCCTTCTTATGATTCAAATCTGGTGCAGTTCATATTAAACTGGGAAGCAAAATCATAGAGTGCTTTTCAGAGACAAAGTGACTCAAGTTTGACTCTCTCTCCTGTAATTACTGTTGTGTGGCCACAGTGAAGTTTTCTAATCTGTCTGTAGCTCCTCATCAGTAAAACGAGGATGCTAACACTTAATTCACTTAATTCAAAGACCTGTGTAAGGATTCCCTGAGACTTTATATGTAAAGAATTTGGTATTTAGCACACACTCAATAAATATTCGTTTAAATAATTGTGGGAACATAAAGGTTGTGGGAACATAAAGGATGTGGGAACATAAAGAATATATATATATATATAATTTTTTTTTTTTTAATGAGTCTGGAAAGGTGACTGTAAAGGCAACTTCCAAAGAGGCACTCAAATGTGCTCTACATGAGCAGTTCCAACAGACACGGTGAGTCTTGAGGACGTGAGTGTGAGTCACTATCAGTTAGGGCTGTTTCAAGGGCATATCAAGCTCATAGCAGCCAAAATAGCAAGAATAAAAGAGAATATGATAGTTTGTGAAAATGGAAGTTTTGAAATGTAGGCTTTGATTCAAGCACAGCTGGTTCAGAAGCTCAAATAGGACCTAGATTCAGTCTTTGTCAATCTGTCAGTTTCTCGCCTCACTTTTGACTCTTTGTCCCTCTCTGTCGGGATTCATTTTCAGGCAGGATTTCAATGGTAATGAAGGGGGAATCAGCAACTCCACGTTTAAATTCTACCATTTCAGCAACCCTGGTGGAAGAAAAGCCTCTTGTTTCTAAAATTTTCAGAAAAAGTCCTAGGTGGAGTCTCAAATTTGTGTCAAGTGACAATCCCAGATGATGTCAACGTTCAAGTGATGGGAATGTACTGAATGGCTATGTCTGGGTTATGCCCCCAGCCATGGCTCTGGAGGGGGTGAAGGGGTCAGCACAATATTCACCACATCTGCTGAGAATAGGGAATTGTTATTTCTCAAAAGGATGCTGAGACGTTCTTACAAGAGAATGAGATGGACTGTGAGGAGGAAGAACTCAACCACAATCCAATAATACCTCCTTGTGTTCATTCACAGTCTGCTATCTCTTTAGGCAGGAGAGAAGGGGATGTAGTTACATGGGGGAGGCTGGGAATTGTGCATAATTTTGGACCTGCACTGTGCTTGTGTACATCAATAGTCCACATCTGTTGCAACAGAAAAGACAACAATTGAGAGAAGCTCTTTTAAGAAATGCCTGTGATCTTCTTTGAAATTAGTTTACACTGTCCCAAGAAATTCCTCTGAAGGATTATTTCATTTTGAATGCTAGGTTCCTTAACTAATGTCTCACTTTGTTTATGGTCATTCCTAGCTGTTTATTAAATAAAAAGATATCCAAACCACAGCCCCTTCGTGACTTAAATTCTGATAATGTGTATAGTTGTCTTATATAGTGTCCAGAAATTTCTTAATGATACTGTTTCTCTGAGTAATAAAATATGTCATATTCATAAATGTAATCTGACCTCCTCATGAAGTGAATGAAGTGTTTGAAGCATCTTGAAATATCATCCCAAATTCCTAAATATACTTTTATTTTCTACTTTGAAGATAATCAACATTGAATTGCAAGTAGGTTATATAGGATTTTCTACTGTTTCTTTTAAGAATAATGAATTGCATTTTTCGTCATGGAGAAATTCAATCGATGACTTAGTTTTACGTCATGCATCAGGAATGTGCATTATCTTCTGATTTAAAATGCAATTTTATTTTGTATTTTAAACAAATCACTTCATGACAGGAGCCCAGACCTACTCCGTGCTCTGGGCTGCTCTGTAAAAGTCTGTATTGTAAAACCAAAAGCACCCTTTGAACAGCATGCTTCTGAGTTTTTCAGTATAGTCACTTGCCTGCTCTGTCTGTACTGGTGGGTAATAAATGAAGGAAGCAAAGGTAGCTATGAGTATGTTTTTTTCAAACACAGACTGTCTTCAGCTGGGAGGAGCTGTTACTAATCTATTTCAAAGAGGGGTGGCCTTCCAAGGAAGTGCCAGACTTTATACATCTTTGCGTGGCTGTGTTAGCAAGGATATTTTGTGTCTACCAGAAGCCACATGAAATGGTTTTTGTTGATGAAAGTTCAAGTTAGTTCTAGTCACACAAAAATTATTGAGTATTACTATGAACCATGCAGTGTGCTAGGCCATAGAGATACCAAAAACTAACTGCCCCTGTTCTAATGAGCCTGCTTACTTTAAAATTCATCCTCTTTCAAAGGAGAGTTATCATGGTGAGGTCTGGATTATTCAAGTTTTTCAAGATTTCGTAGAAAATCTTTTAGGCTATGCTAAATACTAGATTTTCCTTACTAATCAAATAATAAAACTAATAATTGTATCATATGTATAGGGTGTTAATACTAACAGTAGAACTGTAACTGGTAGCTATTATTAGTATTATTATTTAATAAGGTACTGCTCTGTGCTAGATCTAAGCTCCTAACTTAAGCTGTTAACTCTTTTTCTCACAACAACCTGGGAAAGTAAGTACTATTATTATTCCTATTTTATAGATGAAGAAACTGAGTTGCAGAGGTTAAGTGACTTGTGCAATATCACAAAACTAGCAAGTGGTAGGTTTGTCGTTTAAAGTCAGACGCTGTGAGTCTGGATTCACCATTCCCAGTTAATGCTGCATATTTTCATTTTTAAGGAAGAACGTGAGATATTGCAGACAGTGTACACTCTCTTTTTTTCTTTTGAGGGCTCACGAATTCAATCCTTGTGTCCTCAGCCACGGTGGGCTTAAAAGTAAAATGTAGAGCAGGCTTTAATTATGGAAGGGGAGTAGCATATTTATTATGTCAGACTTTGGAACTGACCCTGAGTTCAAATCATAACTCAAGCACTGACTAATTGACCCAGACAAATTACTTAATTCTCTAAGCTTCACTTTTCTCAATTGGAGTATAAGTATATATATTATAATGTCTGTTATTATTTGGAAGATTAAGTGATAATGAAGATAAAGTGGCTAGCATGATTCTTGACATATAATAAAAGCTGAATAAATGTTTACAATAACAGTAATAATAATAATATAAGAAGTTACTCCATCTAACCCAGCTCCTTTTCTTTTGAGAGTGGCGTTGCAGTCTAACTGCCTTTCAGAACTGAAAGAATTTACAGGGAAGAGAGAGTATGGCTGCCCACTGCTTGCACAGCAAAGCTTGCAATCCCCTCTTGCTTCCTGTTTTGTGGGGATGAATGAACAGGAGTTATGTAACCTTGACTCTAATTGATGCTTGGCAAATAGTGAAGGTGCAGATGTGGCCAATTCTTAGTTTCTGATGAAGTCATCTTAAAAGAGTTAATACAGGCCAAACCCACCTGAAGTTATTTAAATTTATGTTCTCAAGTGTAAAGCTGCCTCTGTTGAATTGTAACCATGTGAGACTCCTGATCAATCAAGCTTAAAAGCATGGGCTCTAGTCTGATTTTTAAAGATGTCGACCACTACTTCCATTCCTCACACATTCTCAGCAGGGGGTGATCATGGGGTTCCAAAGACAGAACCGGAGTCTTATTTATGGTTTTACCTCCTTGCTACCATATTGATAGTCACTGATTAAGTGCTCCAAAATGTTTCTTGAATAAAAAAAATGTGTCAAGTATAAGTAAGCATTTCAGGAACTGAAAATTCATCTACGACATTAATGGGCTCGATGTCATACAATTAGCTGCAGCTAGATGCTGGATGAGGGTCTCCAGGCTCCCTACATCCTGTGTTTTTTCTCATGATGGTCTCTGGCAGTGAAGCTGAAAATGAGTGGGTTTGGAATCAGACAATCTGGAGCTCAAATCCTGTAATGGTCACTTACTAGCTATGATACTATTAAATTCACCTCTCTGAGCCTTGATTTCCTTATCTATAAAGTAATAGTAATACTTGCTTTATTGATTTGTTATGAAGATAAGAGACAATATGTGTAAAGTGTCTGGCACATGGTAGTATTTGAAAACAGCAGCTATTGTTAATAAGATCATACAGCCATGCTACCTATTGATTTTCTTTGGCTGATATCCCTTTTCCTTCCCGATGGCACTGCTATCGATTTGTTTACCCTTTGTCTGGGGAATCTGGGCCAGTGTTGAAAATGTCAGTGTTGACAAGGTAATGAAGTGAAGAGGATCCAAGCTAAGAGTAAGGAACTCTCTGCAGCAGCCTTTTAGTTTCCTCTCTCAAGCTTGGTGCAAATGGAAGCACCTAATTGGTCAGAAGCTAAAAGGAACAAGTGGAACAAGCACAGATTGGAACTCTAGTTGTTTTCCCATGGAGAAGGAGTGGAAATCAAAACACAAAGAGGGTCCTGTGGCCACTGGTTACTCATTTAGTCTACTGGGATTTTATTTTTGGAAGATGCCATTAAGTGTAATAAATTGAGTATTAAAACAGGTTAAAGTAGCAGGAAGCTCATTTCCCCTTAGGAGTGACTATAGGACATCCGCTTCTAGGAGAGATTTGATCTGAATTCTTAGATTTTTCCATTTCATTTCCATGAGGATTATTGCCAGTGATCAGTGTGAGGACTTGGGACCCGTCGCTAATGTACTAATGTTCTCTACCTTTGGCTTGGTAAAGACTCATATTTCCTCCTGTCCAGTAGGAAAGATGAAAAAGTAAATCATCATACCTAGAAAATGTCTGATTTGAATTCATCCCTTAAAATGAATTACTGCCTATTCTGATCTAGCCGAAAACCTGGATATGTGCTTTATCTTTCCCATTTATTTCCTCATCTTTTCCAAAATGTGTCTGTAGAATTTAAGCTTTGCATAGGTCAAGTCTTTCTTAAAAGATTAATATTTTATAAGTGTTTGGAATTAGGAAAATTACTCTCCAGTGTTATTCATAGATAATTCATCCAATGCATACCTTTTGAGTACCTATTATGTAAAAGACATTAAATGAAACTGAGAAAAATTTAGAGCTATAGCCTAGGGATCCTTATCCCCAAAGTGATAAAACACATATCTATGGAGATAAAACAATTAAAATTACAATATGAGTAATTGTGATAAGTGTTATTTATGCAGTTAAAGTGTGCTTAGGATTCATAAGAGGGAAAGACCATTTCCAACTGAGATGATCCAGCCTAGTGTCATTGAGGAGATCACTCTGGCCCTAGTCTTGAAGCACAGATGTGGTCTCAAGAGATGGAGTACATTCTTAGAAGGAGGAACTGTGTGAACCAAGTAAGCCAGGAAGAGGGCAAAGTGAGTGTGCTAGGAACAGTAAACAGGCATCATCAGATGGTCTCTTTCATGCAGGGGAGTAGAGAGGAGTAAGGAAAACAGGAATATTCAGTTGAGAGCATATTACAGAGGACCTCCAGTGCCCTGCAAAGGAATCTAGACTTCATTATATAGATGTAAAAAGCCACTGAAGGGAACTCTCATGGTCACAGCTGCCGTTGTAAGTCTCTTTTGTGATAACGGAAAGGATGGGGAAGAAAGAGACTGATGTTGAGGTTTTGCTAATTTCTATTCTTCAGGTATGAAGGGACAAGAGTCTGGACTAGGGGGATAGCAGTGGGACTTGGGAGCAGGTGCAGGTGAAAGTTATGAAATAGGAATTGAAAGATTTGAGTAATTCATGGGGTAGGTGGGTAGAAGTGTAAGGAGGACTGGAAAGGAGCCCACAAGAGGGTATAAAAAGAGTTGTAGCTTTGGCCAGTCATTGCAGACGGAAATCAAATGATTCTGGTCAAGCATGAGCCTGTGTTTACAAACTTGGGGCACACATTACAATGGATTATAAAGCTGATACCTTACACTCCTCCTTTAAGCCAGCACCCCAGGCTCACTCAGCTGCTTCTGGATTTGTGAAAGCCCTGTGATCAAGGACAGGGAGAAGAGCCACAGACCGTATATTAGAGAGTCCAGTTTGGAACCTTCACAGTGGCCGTGTCCACGTTAGTCCACCACTGCCTAGGATGTATCCCTCCCCATTCCCAATTTGCTCACAATTCCCTGACTTGTATTTCTTATCTGTGTATGTAGCTGTTTCCCTGGGAAACATTGTGATCTTTAAAGGCAGGGACTTTTTGTTATGCATCTTCTTATCACTCCCATCTCACAGCACAAGGCTTTGTGCTCTGTTTTCCATATGTATTTTACAATACCATTCTTTTCATTAGTGTATTATAGATAAGTGCCTGTTTTCAGTTCAGAAGGAAAATGCCTGTGTTCTATATTTCTGATTTTATCATCCATGCTAGGAAGAACAATGATTTTGGTCTGCCAAAGACAGGGATTTCCAGGGACATGGGATTATCAGTGCTAAAATTGAAACAGTCCTGGGCAAAACCAGCCAGTCAGTCAGTCACTCTAAGCCATACTTCGTTTAGGGGTTTCAAATAGCTTAATGGAACCGGACTTAGGGATTTTAATGTGAGATGAGCAGTTGGGTCTCATGTTTTTCACAGTCAGAGCTGAGCCCAGCTGCCACCATCCCAGCAGGTGTGCTCCAGGTTGATCCAGGTGAGGCTGGAGGAGTGAGAATGAACTCAGCCACTACCAAGTAACACTTGCTGAGCCCCTCCTGGGGTGCAAGTCAGGGCAGCTAGGTGTGCTGACAGGACTGGAGAAGTGTGTGAGGTTGTTTGCGTCCTTAAAAATCCAGTGGGCTGAGTGAGGACGTAAAATTGCACACAAGCAGTAATTATAGAACAATGGCTCTGTAGCTCACGGAAATTGGATTCTAAGGATCTTAAGAGGCCAGAGAAAGGAGAGATCAAAAGGGAAACCATCTGTAACCAGGAGACTGTTCTCCTACTGAGCCTGGGTGGAGGGCGAGGCTCTTGTTTACAAACATGTCATTTCTAGCGATGCTGAGTGGTGCTGTCCTTTCGTTAGAGAGGCAACATGCAAATACATAGGTGTCGAATGCACACGGCATCTGCTGCTCCAGATCTCAGAACAGGAAGTCTCATATGTACCTTCCATTCCAGCCAGAGCTCACATGATCGTGGGACCTGTGGAGGTTACTTTGCCATGTTGTGGGAGGGGGCGCTTGGTTATGTATGTTGGTGGAGTAATTGTCCTGAGAGAATGGAAGTTTTTATACCTGGGAACCAAGCCTAGCTCTTAATATGGGGTTTCAAGGTTGAATTATCTTTTCTCATTACTCTGAGTACATTAATGGTCTTTGTGTGTCCCTGTGTTTTGCTTTTTTTTTACATAATTTCTTTTCCAAGGTTGTTTTTTCTCTGTTATGTCATTTGATCTCTCTCTTCTGTTAGAAGATTTCCTTGGATTTGTAATGATCCTGGGCTATCTGCTTATATTTAAGGACAGTGTGGCTAGAATGCATTGAGTGGGAGCAACACTGAAGGATATGGCTGGGCCTTTAATTAGAGAAACTCCAACTTTATTTTTAGGTCATTCTTGGGATAAGCATATTTTCTAGGAAAGACTTTTCCAATCTCCTATTTGAAGGGTAGAGAGCTGGTGGGTCTTATTACCTGCTGGGGAAAAATCCTTTTATTTCCTTTTATTTCAGTGAGCATCCTAGGCCACAGCTGTGGGCATTTCTCTCACTTACCTGTCATAATCCCACAGTATCACAGCACTTATTTATTCATTTCTTGAAGAAGTATGGGTAATTGAGGTTCTAAAGTACACTGTTTGGAACTATTTTCTCTTTCTCTAGGATGTCTGTCTTTGTGAAGGGATTGTGCAGAGTTGGCTAAGAGAGAACAAAAGGCTTTTGCATGTCTAAACTTCCAAATTTAGAACCACCTTACATCAGTCAGGGTTCAACCAGTAAAGCCTAACCAGTAGGAGGTAATATATTGAGATTTATGCAAAGAATCAGTTTATGTGACTATGGGAGGTCAGGTACGGTGTCTGAAATCCATAGAGCCGGCCATCAGGAAGTGTAGCCTGAAACCCTCAGGCACAGGCTGTCCGCAAGTGAAACTGCTTCTTCAGAGAAGCCGGAAGAGCCGCTCTGCTCTTAAATCTTTGAGACTGATTGAATCAGACTCACCCAGATTATCTGGGATAATCAGTCAACTGATACTGCATTTTATGAACATCCCAGCGTACCCTCACAACAACACCTGGATTAGTGTTTGATGGAACAGTAGGGGCTGCAGCCTAGTCAACCTGACACATTAATAGACCTTCATGCCACCCTCTCTTTATTTTTAGGTTTTTATTGAAGTAAAACTCACAGAACATAAAATTAGCCATTTTAATATGTACAATTCAGCGATATTTAGTACATTCACAATGTTATGCAACCATTACTTCTGTCTACTTCTGAAACGTCCCCCACAAAGGAGACCTTATACCCAAAAAGCAGTCATTGCCCATCACCCCCTCCTCCTTGCTCTTGGCAACCACCAGTCTGCTCTCTGTCTCTACTGATTTACCTATTTAGGATATTTCATATAAATGAAAGCCTGCAATTGTGACCTTTCCTGTTTGGCTTTTTTCACTTAGCATAGTTTTGAGGCCTAGCAATATTGTAGTATGTATCAGTACTTCATTCCTTTTTATGATTGAATAATATCCTATTATATTGATATACTATATTTTGTTTATCCATTTATCTCATGATGGAGACTTCGATTGATTCCACCTTTTGGCTATTGTGAATAGTGCTGCTGTGAACATGTATGCACATGTATTTACTTGAATACTTGTTTTCAGTTCTCTTAGGTAGATATCAAGGAGGGGAATTTCTCCCTTTGGAAAGCCATCACACCCAAGGGTTAGCCAAGAGGGGGCAATTCAGGAAGTCCTGCATTGTAACCTGTGTTCCCCACACTCCCTCCTTGCTCCTTTTTAATGGAAAGAGTCCTGAAAGAGGACTCTTGGTTGTGTTCATTCTTTTGAAGACACTGCCTGTGTGTATCCCTGAGCAGCCAAACCTACTGCCACAATTTACCCTCCTAAGCCCCAAATATCGAATGACCAGAAGATCATTCACCAGGTAACGTTCCAAGGTTTCTCTGTAATATGGGGTTCAAGGAGAATTCCTTAGCAACCGGAGGTGTAACAAGTAGTAGGATTGGAGGTAGGAGAGCGTCTGTACTCATAAGAGCTGTGTGACTGAGCAGCTGCTTAAAATCTCCTGGCTGCAAATTCTTCCTCTTTGAAAAGTCAGGGTCTTTCAGATGATCTTTGAAGTTTATTCTAATGTTGAACATTATATGATTTCGTGAAATCAGTAAACTGAGTAAAGCAAATCCCCTTGCCTAATGTGAACGGTCCTCAAACAATCACGTAAAGGCTTGAATAGAACAAAAAGGTGGAGTAGAAAGGAGCTCCCCATACCTGCCTGCAGAGCTGGAATGTAGGTCCTTTCTGGTCTTCAAACTTGGACTGAAACTTTGGCTCTTCTTGAGTCTGGAGCCTGCTGGCTTTTGGACAGGAGCTACACCATTGGCTCTGCTGGGCCTCCTGCTTACTGACTGCAGAGCTTGGGACTTGTCAACCTCTGTAATCACAAGAGCCAATTCTTCGTTATAAATCTCTTTTGCTATATATGTTTCCTATGGGTTCTGCTACACTGCGGAACCGTGACTAATACAGTGGGGGTTCCAGTTCTGAAACTGCCCCTAGTCATCTGGATGTCAATCAGAAAAATGTCTCCTTCCCATATAAATGAGATATGAAACATGCATCTTTCCTTGGGCTCTGCTCATGGAAGTTCTAGAATTTTACAAGTCACATCTAGATTATTAGCAATTGCAGTTTGCATTTCAACATGTCAGTAACATTGACCAGCACTGAAATCAAATGTTCAACTGTTGTCCTTCAGCTTATGGACAAATATATTCAGCGGTCATAAGCGATGTAAGAACTCTTTCTATCCAGGGCTTTCATAGACAGTGAGGGACAGGTTTAACTTATTTTATATCTTAGTTAGCAGTCCACCTTACCAAATGTTGTACCTAAAGTTATACCTCTCATTTGAGAGAGAGCTGCTTATTTATTAATCATCAGCTAGGGACTCATCTGAGTAGCTGAGTACAGTGAAACTTGCACAGGTCACAAAGGCAGGAATGTACAGTGTGGGAGCATGACCTCTGGCGTTGAGCAGACTGAGTCTGAAGCTCGGCTCAACCACTGGTTACTTGAGACTCTGGCAAGTTCCTCATTTTATCTGGGCCTCAGTTTTCTTATTTGTAAGACGGGAATGATCATTACTACCTATCAGGATTGTTTTGATAACTAAATAATAGTGTGTGTGTGTGTATGTGTGTGTGTAAGAGTATGTATGTATTATATATTTGTACACACACAGTGACTGCCTAGTGTTTAGATGCAATATGGAGGCACAGTTACAGAAGAGGAATCTGAAAGTAGAAATGGTAGAGAGAATTCCTGTGAAGCTCAGGCCAGAAAGAAAACTTGGCAGATGAGAAATTCCACGCCTCCTAGCTCTCTCTGTTTTGCACTATCTTTACTCTCTGGCAGGGGAAGTCACCTTGTAAAGGTGCAGTTCTGCATAATCAGGAACTAAGGCAGTAGGGGTGGTTGGGATAAACAGTCAGGTCCAGGTCCCGAAAAGTCAGGATTGTTTGTTTGTTTTACTTTATCTGTGATATGATACGATGTTGATAAGTGGAAGAGTTGAAGGTTGAACCCAGGGAGTCTGACTCATTGGTGAGGAAACCTACATTTAGAGGTGAAGTTGCATAACTATTTAATTGAAAGAAAGTATAGAGAAAAAAATTCGCTTGTCAGAAGGGAGTTGAGCCAGAAACTGTTACCAACCTATCTAATATCTAATATCCATTCTCCTCTTCTTAATTGAATACAGTGGTGTTTTTGTAATTGTTTGAGGGAGCAATGTTCCCCATTGTTCACTACATTCTCAGCCTTCTTCTTGAGTTAAGAGTGGCCCTGCAACATTGTCCTGGACAGTGGGCTCGAAGTAGAAGTCACTAAAGTTTTTCAAAAGGCCTGACTTAGCGAATATTACCCTTTTACCTACTTTCTTCTGCCTGGAACATGGAGGTGGTGAATGGAGCTCCTAAAGTCATCTTACGGGAAAGATGATGAAAGCTATAGGCTATAGAGAGGGAAGTGTAAATCCAGAAAAAATGCTGGGTCCCTGATGCTATCTGAAGTCAAAATACCAATCCTAGACTGGTTAACATCAGACTTCTCATTAGCGGGGAATAAAATAAACTATTACTTTATTTGAGCTACTGTTATTTTATTTGTTTTTTTTTTCCTAAGGCAGTCAAATGCAAGTTAGAACTAACAGGGGTAATTTGTGATTTTGGACTCTCTGAATCAGATGGAGAAAGAGGGAAGGAAATACTACCACTTTAGCCAAATCTAAAAGCTCTAATAGAAGAAGAACAATATAAATTACCAAGAACTGCTGACTGAGGGCTGATTCAGTCCCTCACGGGTTCCTTGCCCTGCAGAGAAGTCATTGGATGCACATGTTTTCTCACCTCTCGGTCGTTAAAACCAGTTTAATCTCCATTATGCTGGAGGCCACCTTGTTGTGTTTCAAATAAAACAATTCAAGAAATAAAACAAGGGGCAGGCCCCGTGGCCGAGTGGTTAAGTTCGCTCGCTCCGCTGCAGGCGGCCCAGTGTTTCGTTAGTTCGAATCCTGAGCGCGGACATGGCACTGCTTATCAAACCACGCTGAGGCAGAGTCCCACATGCCACAACTAGAAGGACCCACAACTAAGAATGTACAACTATGTACCGGGGGGCTTTGGGGAGAAAAAGGAAAAAATAAAATCTTTAAAAAAAATAAATAAATAAAACAAGAAAGCATAAGGTTAAGTCTCAAGCCAGAGCTGTGGACGAGGAGTCCCATAGGCTGCAGAGACAGGAACACTTTAAATTGGCACGGCTGCCTGTAGGAGGAGGCTCCTGACAGCGGCCAATCCCCTGCTGCTGGGTCCTGCCCTGTAACTCTGGCGTGCCTGCTCTAAAAGCTGAGCAGACTCAGCCTTTATGCAAACAATACAACCAATGCTTTGTGCCCAGATTGTCTTTAATTAGTATTTACCGAATTAAATTTTTGGTGTGATTTGAAGCATGCTGCAAAACACAATAGTTCCAAAATACCTCTTGTAATGAAATCCCAGAAATGTGCTGCTGCTTTTCATGAATGCTTTGCAGATTCATTTTAAACTATAAATGTGCTATCTCAAAGAAGAGGTCAGTAGCAATCATCAAACATTATTATCTCACTAGGTTGCCGGTCGGCTAATATCTCCTTTCATAAGCAAGGAAGAGAGTTTGGCTCTCTGGAATGAGCACACTTTGCTGAAGAAGGTTAATAAGTCATGGGAAAATATTTACAAAGTTCTGAGAAAAAACATACAGAATAGAATTTAAAGGTCCAATCACTGAACACATTTATTCAACAAAATGTACTGCACCTCTGCATTGGCCATAATGAGCTCTTTGTCTGGAACCAGGCCCCACCATTTACTGTGAGACTTTGGACAAGTTACTTCACTTCTCTAAACCTAAATTGCTTTCATCAATGGCGTGGAGATTGACATAGCTCCTATTTTAGAAGGCTATTGTGATGTGATTATCACAACACAACTGCTCATTTAACTTGAGCAGGGTAAACCCTTGTACATAATTGATGTCCTAGGAGTGTTAGCAATTAGGAGAGCAAGCCCGTGTCATGTCCTGCAGTCTGAGACTGAGCTGACACAGGCTGGGTTCAAATCCCTGCCTTTTGACTTACTGGCTATTCCTTTAAGCATATTATTTAACCTCTTTTGTTTCCATTTTCTTACCTTTAAAATGAACATAACAACACAGAAGATGTTTGAGTGGTATAAGGCCCTTAAAGCAGCATTAGACACATATTAAGGAATCCTTTTGTGATGGAGATAATGCAGGCTGTCCTTACTTTACACAGTATTGCACAACAGTAAGAGTAACCACACAAGCTGAAACTGGAAAAGGGAGCTTAATCATTTGTGAGAAAAATTACAATAGTTTTATGATGTTTAAAAATTTTTTGTGGGCCCGTCCTGGTGGCCTACTAGTTAAATTTGGCATGCTCCTCTTTGGTAGCCTGGATTCAGTTCCCAGGTGCGGACCTACACAGTTCATTTATCAGCGTCCATGCTGTGGCAGTGTCTCACATGCAAAATAAAGGAAGATTGGCAACAGATGTTAGTTAGTTCAGGGTGAATCTCCCTCAGAAAAAAAAAAAAGAAAAGAAAATTGTCAAAGCATTAAAAACTTTCTGAGAGACATGAAAATATAATAATACCAATATTTAGTACATTGTAAGGTAAAATATTAGAAACATTGAGAATTAGAGTGTTTTATTCGTTTGTAAAAACCTTATGGGGTGAATTGAACAGTGCTTGCCTTCTAGGGAGGGAGCATCTTTTCTATGCCTTGGTGAACTGACTTGCTCTTTTCTAAGTTTGGATCAGGTTCTAACATTTTATGCTTTGTGCTTTCAATGTCATGAAATGTCTGAGAAAGTTCCTTGCATGTCAAGGATTGCTGGCATCACTTCCTCTGGGACATTGTCACTGTTTTGATCATGAACTACTTACCTCATTTATGTCGATTCATATTGCCTTCACTAATTTCCTGCGCTTGCAGATTTAGAGTCTCTCAAACAGTGTCAGTGTCAGCATAGCCATGGTCAGCTATTTCTTCTATAAATCAATTTGCATTGGAATTTCACTCCCAGTGTTATTATTATTTTTTATGTATTTTTTATTTATTTATTTATTTTTAAGTATGCTTTTTTGGTACGGAAGATTAGCCCTGAACTAACACCTGTTGCCAATCATCCTACTTTTTTTTTTTTTCTCTCCCCAAAGCCCCAGTACATAGTTGTATGTCCTAGTTGTAAGTCATTCTAGTTCTTCTCTATGGGATGCCGCCACAGCATGGCTTGATGAGCAGTGTGTAGATCTGCACTCAGGATCCAAACCAGAGAACCCCAGCCCGCAAAAGCAGTGCATGCAAACTTAATCACTTGGCCACAAGGCTGGCCCACCCTAGTGTTATTATTTTTTGTTTCTTCAGTTCATTTTCATTTTTGTTGACCAAGTCCCTATTTTGATTATCTGTTTTTGTAAAATGTCACCTGAGTTTATTACTGAACATCAAAGGAGCAACACAACTAGATGTTTTGCTGTGTGTGAACTAAATAAACGATCACCCAGTGACCAATAACCCATAGACTTTGAAAGAAATTATGTCATTGGTCTCTAATCGTACTGCATATTTGTTATTTATATATTAATTTGTGGACTAAAGAACTGGCAGCATAGTTGTACTTTATGCAATTTCTCCCAGTTAATACCATAGTCACTAAAATCTGAGCCATGTTGTTGGGGGACTGATGTTATTGAAATTGTGGTAACTAAAATTCATGCTATTGGAACAGGGCAAAGTGGAAACTGTTTGAAACAACCAACCTTATTGAATAGAAATATTTAAACAAGAAAATTATCATTGTCTTATAGCAGCTAAAATATTAGCATCTGGGCATGTTTTAAAAGTAGAAACGTAGAACTGCTTACCATTCACAGAGTATTCCTATGTATATTGTTTTCCTGTTACCACTGTGACAAATCACCACAAACTTGGTGGCTTAAAACAACATAAATTTATGATCTTACAGTTCTGGAGGTTAGAAGTCTTAAGTGAGTCTTCTGAGGCTGAAATTAAGGTGTCGGCAGGGCTGCGTTGCTTCGGGAGGCTTCAGGGGAGAATCTCTTTCCTTTCCTTTTCCAATTTACATTGGCCACCACTTGCATTCTTTGGCTTGTAGCCCCATCCTCAAATCGCTGGAACCTCTTGCTTCTGTCATCACACCTCCTACTTCTGCCTTTGACTTTCTTGCCTCCATCTTATATGGACCCTTGTGATTACACTGAGTTTACCTGGATAATTCAGGATAATCATTGCATCTCCAGACCCTTAACTTAATCACATCAGCAAAGTCCTTTTTGCCATATAAAATAGCACATTTACATTCTAGGGATTCAGATGTGGACATCTTTGGGGGGGCATTATTCTTTACCACACCATGTGTCCTGAAAACCAATCCTCAAGATACATACTATGATCAGCTTAATTTTACCTAGGAGGAAACAGGCTTAGAGAGATGTAGTATCTTCATGCTTACCACATTACAGCTGTGATTTTAATTAGTTCTATTCATTTAATATAAAAATCACCAATTACATATTGGGTGATATCTAGAGGTACAAAGACAAATATGTCCTCCCTCCCTCCCCAGTGTCCTGAGAGCAGCATGAATGGTTTTAATTTACCCAAAATTTTAGCTGCCAGGCCCTCATGCTGTTCTGATCTGATCACTCCTATGGACTCATGGTGGCCAGGACATGGTCGTTACACTCTTGTTTGTGGGTTCAAAGGGATGGTATGATACATAAGAAGAAACTGTAGTAGAAGAACTAGGTATTCTAGCTACAGTGACTTTGAACCCCTATGAATTTCTTTTCCTCATCTGCACAGTGGGTATAATGACACACTACTCTGTCTTTTCTAAGTCTTAGAGCTAAAGCATGTCATTTGTTGTAAGATGCTTCACCACCTAATCTGAGAGATGTTCAGTAATCAGTAACCCCTAGTATTATAATGGAGGAGTACTTCAAAGGCCATGCTGAGTGACATATAATGACATATAATATTGTCTAGTAGTATGAGGCATGTGATACAGGTTAGCACCAGAATAGAGGGTAGTTAGCACAAAAAAACTGAAAAGAAAAGCAACGCTAAACATAATCATCACCAATGGGGTAATTTTGCCTATAGCTGATCTCCATTCAGTCCCTAGAGAATAGCTCTGTTTTTCCTAATTTAGAGTGGTCAAATTTAGGTCATTCAACCTAGACATCAGAATATTTATAAAAGGTCAATATATGACCCAGCAAAAATAACTCCCTTTTAAACTGAATCTGTGAATCTGTATGTATGAGAGGTAGGATACACACACACGTGCAGTTTAAAAGGCAGTTATTTTGGGGGCAGTCCCCATGGCATAGCAGTTGAGTTTGCCCACTCTGCTTTGGTGGATCAGTGTTCACAGGTTCGGATCCTGGGCACAGAAAAGAACCACTCATCAAGCCATGCTGTGGCAGGGTCCCACATACAAAATAGAGAAAGATTGGCATAGATGTTAGCTCAGCAACAATTTTCCTCAAGCAAAAAGAGGAAGATGGGCAACAGATGTTAACTCAGAGCCAATCTTTCTCACAAAAAACAACAAAAAAAGGGCAGTTACTTTTGATGATATGTTTATATCTATCTATATCTCTTTCTTGGCTTGCAGAGATTGGGTTGCATGTATGCAACTCTCAGTGTCAGTTGCCTATCCAACATCCATTTCGGCTTCTTTCTCCCTTCCTAAGAAAATTCCAATTTGATTCAAGCATTCATGCTCCTTCATGAAGTCATGTGCTTCTGGGAAGGTCTTTTTCCATGTGCAATTCTTGAATTCCTCCTAATTGGTCTGAGCCAGTGATTCTCAACGTTTGGTCTAGGTCATTAGGAGGGGGGTATCCTGGGACCTTTTGATGGACTCCACAAGGTCAAAACTATCTTCACATTTATAATAGACATTATTTATCATTATCATGTTTTCTTATCCATGTAGAAGGGAATTTTTCAGAGGCTACAAGATGTGTGATGATATCCTCACTCAGACAGATAATGGAATCTGTGCTGTGGGTTCTTGTTTAAAAATTTCCTCAATTTTAATTTCTAATACAGTGGATATGGATGGATAGATTTAAAAGTCCAAAATCTCTTTAGGATTTTTAAGAGTGAAAATGGGTCTTGAGACCAAAAATGGGTCTTGAGAACTGCTAGTCCAAGCAAGTGACTATGGTCCATTTCCATTGCCAGTGACTGGAGTAGGCGTAAGCATGTGACACCACCTGGCAATCAGAGGAAGTCTGCAGGGTAGCTGAGTGCATGTGGTTCTGAGAAAGTATTCTCCATTCTTAGAAAAAAACCGGATAAGGCAGCTTTTTCTTTGTTTTTTGTTTTTTGTTGCTTCTAGATGTTTTTGCATCTCTAGGTGATGCCTGGAACTGCACAATCACCTTGCTTCAACCTGAGGGGAGACAGCCACAGAGCAGACCTGACATTCCATGCCCAGAGCTCTCCTTGCTTCTAAATGCCTGGTTATTTGAGACAATTAATCCCTGTATCATTTAATTCTCTGCAAGTTGGATTTTATGTTACCTGCAGTAGAAAGACTCCTAACAAAATATGCATTATAGCTATCTCTGTAAACAAAAAAATAAATAACATTAGGGTGCTCAGTATGGCTTTTAATCTTGTTGGTACTTTCACCTCTACAGCTAGAAATTCCATTTCAGAGTAGAATTTATTTCTATGGGTTATTTCTGGACTCTCTTAAAAGAGCCTCTGTTGGGACATGCACGATCCTAGTTTTGCCCATTTTCTTTAACAGAGTTAACAACGTAGGTATCTTGTATTGACATGTGAGTTGTCTGATTCCAACCCCACATCAAATAAATAATCAGCACTCTAGGAGGGATTTTTTAAAAATTTCTTTCAATTCCAAAAGACTGAGTTTATACATCAACTTGCAAATCCCAGTCTTAAAGTCACAAAAATGATGTTTCTTTGGAAAATGAGCAGAATTGGTACTGGGAGTATGATATCTAGATTTTTAAATTTGGATATGTTGCTAGGGTTTTCCTGATTCAGTAGTCACTGTTCTATATTCATAGAGGTACCTTTACATAATGCATGTAAATAAATAACCCAATTAAACAATGAAAAATATAGTTCAGTTGAAATGATGCATTCTCAAATGGTCGAGCTTTTGTTTACTGAATTGATTAGGCTATTTTTTAGACTTCTTGTATTGTATCAGTATCTATCCGTCCGTCTATATGTATATGTTTTTACTTAAAGGAGAATCATGGAAGGCCTACTATGTGCCAGATCATGTGCAATGTTGACTCATTCCGTTATCCAAAAATATTTATTTAGCAATTTCTATGTCCAAGATATTATATTAGGAAAAAGGTAGTTAGTGGTAAGCAAATAGGCATAATTTCTTCATAAAACTTATTGTCTGGAGTGGTACATAAAAGGTAAACCAAGAACCACACATACACACAGACACACACAATTACAAAGTTTGAGGAAATGAGTTAGAAAGGAAATCACTAGTTTTTGTGTTAAAGAATTAGAGTGGGAGGAGAGACAATGGACTCCTCAGTAAGGTATAAAAAAAGTCCTCACTGACGAACAGACTTTCAGCCTGAGACTGAAGGAAAGGAGGTTGTCATGAAATATTTGGGTGTGATTACTGGGCAGTGTTAGGAGCAAATGCAGAGGCCCAGCTCTTAAATCTTGCTGGGTCATATCTACAGGATAGACACTGTAACATGTAGCAACCAGATTTGCATGGTCACTCAGATTCCATCTGAACAGTTCATTTAGCTTTAGGTAAAAAAATGTTGAGAGCAACAAAGAGAATTATTCCATGTGCTCTCTTGGCAGAGCTGTAAAAAACACTAAGGAAATTCTCATCAGAACTTGGGCTGCCTCATCAAAGAGAGTTCTGCATAACATGTTGTGAGTGTGAATGTAAAAGTAAAGAAACTATATGCCTGTAATTGGCTGGAATGCAGAAGTCTGAAATATATGTAAATATACATGATTAGGCTGCATTACTGTTGATATTAGGAAACGGTTACTTTTTCATTCATTAATTCCTTTTCTGCTTACTAAATACACTATGTGTTGGGCATTGTGTCCTACTTGATGGGATTGGAAATCTGAACAGGACAGATTTCCTGAAAGCAAGAAGCTTCCAATCTAGTGGGGGGAATAAACTTGTAAACATTATCATGATATAAAAGAAGTGTAATAGAAGTAAGCAAAATGCCTTGAGAATATGATGAAGTTGGTTATTAATTCTACCTGGCTCCTACTTATATTTTCAACATCATCTTTTGCCTTAATTTCAGGTAGAGTTAACTTGGTTTTTCAGTGTTTTAAATATGGTGGACTTTCTCACTCTAGGCCTTGTAGGGCTTTGATTTCTGTCTGCAACAATCTGCCTGCCCTCTCATGCATGATTATTGTCTATCACCTAAGCATTTGTTTAAATACACTTATTCTAAGCCATCGTTCCTAAATCAAGATTTCTCAAAGTGTGGTTCATGAACCATACACATCATAATTGTCTAAGAAGGTGCTTTAAAATGCAAATTCTTGAGTACCTCCACATCAGACCTATTGAATGGGTAAAGATCCAGAAATATGCATTTTCAGACATTTCTCTAGAAATTCTTTTGCATACTCAACTTGATCACCACTGTCCTAGATTGTATTAGGGGGGGTCTCTTCTGTGCTTCCATAGCCACAATGGTCACCCCTTAACATAAGACTTATTGCCTGAAATCATTGCTAGTCCATTAAATTAATCCTCCAAAATGGCTGCAAGCTCATACAGATGGGGAAATGTCTGCTTGCTAGTGATTGTGAGTCCACTGTCTCACACAGAGTGTGGTTGTCATAAGGACTACTAAATAGATATAGGGTTGCACAGGAGAGGAAAACGTTATCCAGGTAATTAAGGGACAGAAGGGCCAACTAGGCAGAGGGAACAGTGTTTTTGTCCCGGGAAGAGAGAGCAGTTCACTTGGGGGCAGCACAGAGGTGAGCAGGAGCTAGTTAGTGAATGCTGTACTGCTACAGATGTGAGGTTTCTTTTCACCTTAACAACAGCCGTGCCTGCAGAAAGGATTAAGCATGGCATAATAGAAAAAGAGGAGCATAGGGTCCAAGAGACCTAGTTTCCAGACCTGGATTGGCTCTGCATTGGTTAATTTGCGTAGACAATTACTTGATCTTAAGCCTCAGTTTTTCTAACTGCTAATTATCCCATCCTTTCTCTTTCACAAGGATGAATATTTGCATAGGATATACAAATGAACATATCATGAAAAGCATAAAATCATTAAGTAAATGCAAAGTATTTTTTTACTACAGTTTGACATTCCCCTTTCAGATTAAAAACTTTATCTGAGAGACATGATTTTTGGACTTTGGATACTCCTGGTAGTTAAATTTTCAGACAATTTCTCTCTTACCTGAAGGCCACAATGGATTTTGGAGGGAAAAACTTTTTACTTGTATATACTGCTCATAACTTCCATTGATGTTGGTTTCCTTTATTTATATTTTATGTTGGTACAATGCTTTACTCTTAAAAGCCTAGGTTGTGTGGGTCTACATGGCTTGTATTTTGACACCTTAAGATTCAAATGTCATAAATGGATTTTGACATATAGAAAATATCATGTTACATCCTAGAGCATTGTTTGTTTTTAGCAAATTGCTGATTTTTCCTTCTTTTTTAAATATCAACAAAAACTGCCTGCATAAAATTAGCCTGGATTGGCTCTATCCCTCTCTCAGTGTCAAACAATTGTGACTGTGTGAAGTGTCGCATATTCTGGGCCTAAATTGGTTCTGTGTTACTTTCCTTGGCATCTCAAAATCCACTTGGTTTAATAGAGACACTTATCTTTCTTTCAAGAATTGAGTGCTTGCAAGTTAATATAGAAAGTCAAATTTTAAAATGCTTTAAGAAGTTAGTCTATAATAACTTAACCAATTGAGTCATTGAAAATTTTAGTACTAGGTTTAGCTCCATGTTTTATGCTGTTTTAGTACTATGTTTATTCAGTTGTGTGTGAGTCTGAAGTAGAAATTTAGGGGAAAGACTTCACAGCAAGTACAACAGCACTTAAATCTTACTTCTCTCATATAAATGCAATATTACTTGGGAGTGTTGGAGGCCATTGAATCTAGGCAAAGGAGTTTGGAACTGATGAGTAGTAGGAAAAGTAAAGATGATAATAAATGTGTTTATGGATACTAAGCTAAGAATCATACTTATATTCACTTTCACTATAATTTATGTGACAGATACTATTTGTTACTATTTTACAGTGGACAAAACTGAATCCTAGAAATGAGTAAACATTGGTCTTAGGTGCAAGGATATGACTCATCAAGTCAGGTCTCTAACCTCCAACCTGTGATTTTCCAGCACACCATGCTGCTTCTACAGCAGTATTTCAGGGCAGGGGATAGACTCTAATAAAAATTAGAAACTATATTTCAATGATATTTAAAGTGTTTTCAGAGGGAGAAACTAAGTTAATATCAAATAAGAAGTTTTGTAGATTTTTCTTTGTAAGATACCTGTGGTTTCTCAAGGTGGAGGTATATATTATGAGGAGAAATCTTATAATTCTCCTTGATTGGATGGGACTTTCACATGTTAGCCGACAATCTTGGGCAAAGTGAGAAGGGAACACTGGCATTTTCCTGGGGTGGGGCCTTTCTTTGCATCTCATTCTACCACTTCTGTGTAGCCACATTCATGGTTAAGTTTGTCTTCCATATTCAGTTCATAGCTAAGCACGTACAATAGTCTCCTCAGCAAGTTCCTTACGAAGCTAATGCAACTGTAATCTAGGAACTGAGTAAAAAGAATTAGGAAATGCATTATGTCTTTAATATAATACAAAGTCCAGTGAACTCTGTGAAGCATTCGACCAAAGTGAGTTGTGCTTTCCTTAGTTCTTGCAACCTATTTCTTCTCAGCTAATTTATGTAACAATATCTTTCTTTACTTAGGATATTTTTGAGAGTGTTTTAGGGAGACAGCATAGCTTAGATAAAACATTGGCATTTCAAGTCATAAAGACTTTGGTTTAAATCTCAACTTTCCCACGTAATCTCCTGTACATCTTTTAACTTTTCTGAGCATCAGTTTCTTCATCTGTAAATTTTGGATGATAATAACGTATACCAGGAGGAACTTTTGAGTGGACTAGAAATAATACTTTAGAAACAATTACTGCATAGTTATATAGGAGGCATTCAGTAGGTGGTGAATATTGAATATTTGCAGCTTTTAATTTTTTTGGCAAACAATTATTGTCTGTCACATATTAGTTAACAATATTATAAGAAGGAAAAATAATTTGGAACCATCTTAACTTTTTCTTGCCTCTCTGTATATGAAAGAATCTGAGAAATAGTTCTTTCAGGTCTCATAATGAGAGTATTTTCTCTTCTTGGGGATTCTTCTTTTCTTCATTTCTTTTCAGAAATAACTCAAGGTTTCCATCCTTATTATACTTAGGGTAAACATGCTTCCCTAGAGATAAGACTTTATTCAAAACATCTCTTCCTTTAAGGAGAAAATGTTATTTTTCCGCCATTTCTCCAACTTATCCATGTGCCTATTCCTGTAACTGGAACTTGTAATCATGGCAATCACTATAGTGATGCCCTCCAAAGACCTTGGCACCAATATAAGCTTCTTTATAACTGGGTTCTGGCAAGGAGATCTGACACTTTTGACTTAGACCCTTAAGGCATAGCTACAATGACATGTCACTTTTCACTACTTTGAAGTTCCACAATGCAAAAACGTCATGCCAACTTATGCTTCTTTTCTCTTCTCTTCTCCCACTTCCTCTAAATACTTTTGATCCATAACTTTCCCCCTTGATTACTACCAATTAGTAGTTAACGTGTATTCTCAATTATAGCTGGGAACACTGAGTTCTGGTGCCACTCAGCAAATAACACCCAGTCTTAATTACAGCTTTTGCTCGGGAAGACTTTTGCATAACAATATTTGAGAAGCCTCTTATGAGTCTTTTTCACATTATAATAAGAAATAAACATATGTGATCCTTTCATGAGTATTTAACAATATGTACCACCACTTTAGGATATTTTTGAAACTTTTAGAAGGCAGCAGTTTCCTCCCCCAACACAATGTTCTTTTACACTCAAAAGAGAATGTTATTTCGCATGTCTATTGGATTTTCATTACCATTACCTGGAAAGTTCTCACAAAATTTCAGACATGGGGTGGTAGGAAGAATAATGGCCCACAAAAATATTAGAGTCCTAATCCTTCAGAATCTGTGAATATCTCAGGCTAAGTGGCAAAGAAGAATTAAGTTGCAAGTAAAATTAATGTTTCTAATCAGCTAACCTTAAAAATAGGGAGATTATCCTGGAATATTTGGGAAGCCCAGTGTAATCACAAGGGTCCTTATAAGTGAAAGAAAGAGGCAAAATAAGAGAATTAGAAATAGATGTCACTCTGGAAGAAAGGCACTAAGGAATGCAACATTGCTTGCTTAGGACAAAGGCTGTAAGCCTAGAGTGTGGGTGGCCTGTGGGAGCTAGAAAAGGCAATAAATGGATTATCTTTTAGAACTTCTGAAAGGAATGCAGCCTTGCCAACTCCTTGACTTTAGTGTTAAACTACTACAGAACTCTAAGACAACAAATTGTATTGTTTTATGGTGCTTGATTTGATTTGTTTACATTTGTGGTAATTGTTACAATGACCACATAAAATTAATACACATGGTTTCTTTCCTTTTCCTGCAAGAAGAAAGGGATAATAAATTGGTGAGATTCACATGAGTGTTGAAGGGGAGAATACAATGAAGGTAAAATTAGAAAAGGCATTATTAAGGCATGTTGATTTCGTATTTTATTTCATATTTTCATTGTGTATTTTCCTAATTGCTGCCAAAAATTATTTGCTTGGAGATACATGGAGATACTTTTAGACCATTTATCAATCAAAATAAATTATAACTGACACTCGTAGAGAGGAATATCCCTACCCTTTTCCAGAAAATAAACAAATGTCATAATAAAATAACTATTTGAACCATCTGTGTATGTTGAAATTACTACACTTTAAGAAAAAAATGATTCATTACGTGTTGCAGTTTTATGTAATTGTATCACAGCAATTTGTTCGAATAATCCTTGTTAAAAGAAAGAACTGGGATACTGAGTACTCTTAGTACAAATCTTGAAGAAAGTGAGACATTTGATCTTGCTATTCATCATAAATTACTTGGGGAGGTTGAGTTCTGTCATAGAAAATCTATAGTCATCAATCAGTACCATGGACGGAACTAAGGAGGTGAAAATCTTACACAGAGAGTCAGTCTAGAAAGGCTGCTTAAAATAATGAATGTAATAAACCTCTAGGAGGACTACTTTTACTTCTGATCGCTATGTCTTCCTCTTTTCCTTTCTTTTCTTGCTATATTTTTTAGTGGAATGTTGTAATGGGCATTGTAGTATACTTAAACTAATCACCAGCATCCACAGAGAAATGGTGGTGGAGATGATATAAATTCTTTAAATCATCTAGGGGGGAGAACAGATTTACTATGTCTTTGTTACAGTTTATAAAATACATGAATGAAAATTTAGAAGTTTGAAACATTATCTCAAAGCAGAAATGACCTCAGCAGTTTTCTATGATGTGTCACTGATAAATTGACACTTGTATTGGGGGTAGAGTTTGGCAATAGGAAATGAAGAGAGATGGGGGAAATTTCTCTTATTCAAAGAATAATACTTTCCATAGTTTTAGACATTATTTAAAGGGGATACAGAACATAGTTTAAAAAAAAAAACTCTTTCATGTTGCAGAGAATCTTGGATTGGATACTGAAGTCGCTAAAGCAAATGCCATGGGTTTTATCGGATGCCTTTCTTCAGTCCAATACAACCACATAGCACCACTGAAGGCAGCCCTGCGCCATGCCACCATTGCACCTGTGACTATCCAAGGGACCTTGACAGAATCCAGCTGTGGCTCCATTGTGAACTCAGATGTGAATGCAGTGACCACGGTGCATTCTTCATCAGGTACACAAGAGAATACTTAACGGAACTTCCCTCAGTGGCACTACTGTTGATGTCTTAGAGAATTTTCCAGGTTAGGGGCCAGCCCCACGGCCAAGTGGTTAAAGTTCGCGTGCTCTGCTTAGGCGGCTCAGGAATTCCCCGGTTCGGATCCTGGGTGCGGACATGGCACTGCTCGTCAGGCCACGTTGAGGCGGCGTCCCACATGCCACAACTAGAAGTACCTGCAACTAAGATATACAACTATGTACCAGGGGGATTTGGGGAGATAAAGCTGAAAAAAAAAGAATTTTCCAGGTTAAAGGCTAATATTACTCGACTCCTTACCTTGTATGATTACTGGTGATTAAGATTTATGACTGGTTTCTCATAGTAATTTTTACATACATTTACTATAATTCTACCTTTAATATAATGACTAGTTAGAAGTTAATGCATATTTGCATATATTACATATTATATATATTATATATAGTCAGTGTTGTTCAAGTGGCTACTGCTCTGAGGATTGGAGAATTTAGGGGTCAAGGAGGCAAGCTGGTTGCTGAACTAATATAGTTCATGAGATTAAAATCAGCCTTCCTTAATAATAAGAAAATTCCACAGCACTGTCATCCATATATCCTCTCTTGTTTTACCACTCGTTAAAATACCTTTACTCTCTTTTCTAAGTCACCATCATCCTGGGTGTCTTGCAGTGTACCTGGGATTTGTTTTTATCAGGTGTGGTACTCAATTGCCAAACAAGGTATTCATAATGAGCAAACAAAGGGAATAGAATTTTGCTGCTGCCTGCTTGTTGCTGATCTTGGTGTTGTCCTGGCAGCAGTGAGGTACAACAGAAAGAACCTGCAGGTGACAGTTGGCTAACCTTGATTTTAATTATTGAATCTGCCATAAATTAGCTATAGAACTTTGGACAATTTATTTAATGGCTTTGATCTAATTTCCTTATCTGTGAAATGGGAAAAATAATACCCAGATTGTAGTAATTTCCTAAGAATTAAATGATTCTATGATAATGATAGGTGCTATAGATCCTGAAAATTTGGTGTGCACTATGTACATAAATACAGGTATCATTACCCCCTTTTAATATGTTTGCAGGTTGCTATGTAAAAATGTATCTAATTCCGGGGCCAGCCCCTAGGTCTGGTGTGCTCTGCTTCAGCAGCCCAGGTTCAAGGGTTCAAATCTCTGACACAGACCTATGCCACTCGTCATGCCATGCTATGATCGTGACCCACATACAAAATAGAGGAAGACTGGCACAGATGTTAGCATATGGCTAATCTTCCTCAAAAAAAAAAAAAAGAAGAAGATTGGCAACATGTTAGTTCAGAGCCAATCTTCCTTACCAAAAAAAAAAAAAGTATCTAGCTCAGTGTCACCAGACCAACAAGAGGCAGAATAAGGATTCAAATCCAGATCTATGTACCTTCAAACTTGATGCTCTTTTGCTTATACCATATATGTTAATATATATATATGGTAAAATCCTTCTCTCATCAGTGAGTGTTTCTTGGGGTGTTAATTCTCCAGCACTTTTATTCTTCCCTGTCAATGGAATCAGAATCCTCTTGCAGCTAAAGAAACCTGTGAAGCAGGGAGTCATATGTGCTTGAGGTAATAAGCCATTGTCACACATTGGAACTGTCCAGCAAAGTCAAGAAGGACTTGAAGGGTAGGCTGAGAGGTAAGTTGTAGGCCAAAGCAGATATGAGCAAGGTACTACCATCATCTGTTTCAGTCCCTTATCTTACAACTTACCTAGTAGCTAAAAGGGTCTTGGAACTGCGGGGTGTAAGTAGTATACTTCAAATGCTTTTTTGTGTATGTTTGTTTGGATTCCTTCCAAAGTCCCAACTAACAACTATTTGAGAACACCTGGTCTAGTCCATAGGTTTGTCATCTCAGCTCCATTTGTAGATCTCCTTCCAGGACTTTGAATGAGGAGTGGCATTTCAGCTCTTTTGCTCCTTTCAGATCCCTTTGGGAAGACAGATGAGAAGGAACCACTCACCAATGCAGTTCGAAGTGACTCGGCCATCATTGGAGGTAAACCATTCTACATTTCTGAAAGCAGAAAGGACACAAGTGATTTTGTACTTTGGAAAAATTTATCTGAGTCCTTCCTTGACTATGGCCATGCAACATGCAGGCTCCTGCATGATCTGCAAGACTGTGAGCCCTTTCATGAATAGCCATGTGTGCTGTATGATCAAAGACACACTCTTCCCCAGTACCTGCAACTCCCTGGATGCATCCTGCCCCTGATCCATCAGGCAGCCAAACACTGAGTCAACAGCTAGATAATTTACTTAGAGATAGCCAGTGTGCATCCTGTTCATCTTATCCAGTTGTGAGTTTTCCTAAAGCACTAGCAAAGCAAACCAATAAAACTACATATGTTGCGGCAGACAGATTGGCAAAGCCATCCTGTTGGGTTTTCTCCACCAAGTGATTTGGGCTGGGTCTAATGAGCAGGGAGAAGCCCACAGGGTTGTAGTTTCAAATCTAGCAGCACATATGGTTACAGATGCATATCTTGTCTGCTCTGCTGTGAGCTCAGCTCTCCCTCCTGCCTCTCTTTATTTTCCATTTTCTTGCTTCCTGTCAGCCTCACCCTTTTTATGCTGCTTCACCTTGGATGCTGCCTTCAGTAGCTTGATTTTTCCTTCTGGGCCTTGCAACACAAACCTTGTTTAATGTAAGATGTCTGTGAGAGACTAAATTCATTTGTATCTGAGGACCATAGTCCTAGCCAGTGACCCCATCCCTGCCTTCTGGTGGGCTAGATGAACTGAAACACACCAGATAGAGTTCTCCTTTTAAAAGATGGCAGTATCCATTCATTTAACTTCTATTTAATGAGCCCCAGCTATGGGTCAGGGCCTGTGCTAAGTATGGGAAAGCTAGGATGAAAGACAAGGACACTGCCCTCAAAGAGCTCACAGCCTGGCGGGGAAGGAGATGGGTAAACAGATAACAATAGAATCAATGAGTAGTATTTTGAAAGAGGAAGTACAAATGGCTATGGGAGCACAGAGGTAGACCATTACAATATGATTGCAAGGGAAGAAAACCACGACCTTTCCCTAAGGAAGTTCTTAAAACCTCTGACCTGAATTTCTGCTTCAGGGAAAAGAATCCAACTCGATTTTTGTTTGGCATCAAGGAATGCAGGAAAGAATTTGGTGCCTGTTTCTCCTCCTATAATTTCTCATTTGACAAGTGGAGAAAAGACCTTTGTGACTATTGACATTTTCCCCACCCATGTGCGTGCTTCTGTAAGTCTCTTTAAGAGCAGAAAATTCAACCTAACCCCAGGAGAAAATTCCTGGAGGTTTGCACAGCCTCCAATTCTGAATCCTTCGTATACTGAAGAAGTAAAAACCAGTTATGTATTTCATTTCTTAAAGCTGCAGCCCAGTCTAGGGAGTCACTCACTATCACCCAGTTTATTCATATGTTTGTTAACTTAGGTGGTTTTACTCTGGTTCTTCTAAAATAGTAGGGGAAAATGCCATAAAATGGTTTAAGAATATTTAAAAAAGTAAGCAGTCTTAATATGACCTCAGATCTGATAAAATTGGTGGAAAATATGCATTCAATATACTTAACTCTCAAATGTCCATGCTTATATAAATCATAATGCAGAGTGTCCCAAAATAACTTTGTAAGAAAAACAATTTTCTCAATATCCATGCTACTTAGATAGAAAAATAAAACAACAGAACATATATTTTATTAGGGATAAACTTATCTTTGACTATTTTAAATACATTTCAAATATTTTAATGTTGCTTACTTTCATGTATAGATTCATTCTCCCTTTCAAAAGTCAACAGTATCCACATTTTCACCATCCCTTTGCTGACATTGCTGTTCACATCCCAAGAGCCTTTCTGGCAAAGGTAGAGACAAGACCTACCTTAGGGTCAGGGTACAACTTGCCAAGCAGGTCCAGTAAAATTGCATACAATCAAAGTAGGAGGGAATCTGCCACAACTGGGTAGAAGTCTGCCATTTTGGTTGACTCTGAGTTTTGGGAGGACAGAGGCATACCACCTGTGAGCTACCCTGTGTCTAGCAGAGTATGGGGCAGTGCAGGAATGCCCTAAATGTTTGGTAAGCATTGCATTATTGCGAAAACATTTTTTAGCAAAGCAAACATATAAGCAAATTTACATCAGAATAGCATGTATTGGGATGTGAGATGTTTAAATATTATTTTATAGGGTAATAAAATAGTTCTAAAATACTTATTTGCAAGGCGACAAAGAAATAATGATTCTGACACATTCTTTAAAGCATATCTTGAAGAAATTTACTAAGAACTCCTTTGCTTGTCTGATTCTATATTTATTTGTTGGCATTCTTAGTCCATTAAATAAAACCTTCTCTGATTTGATCTGGCTTTCTCTCTAGCTAGTCTGAAAGAGAGGGTGTTTTGTAATTGAAGACTGAAGGTGTTTCAACCAGTCTTTATTTCTGGGTATGTGACAGTTTGTTTTGTTTTGTTTTGTTTTGTTTTTCCTGTATGCCTTCTTGTCTAGACTGAATCATCTCTGTTGAGTAGATGATCCGTGATAATTTCTGTCTTTCTTTTTTTCCTCTTTCTCAACAGGAGTAATAGCAGTGGTGATATTCATCATCTTCTCTATCATCGGCATCATGACCCGGTTCCTTTACCAGCATAAACAGTCGCATCGTACTAACCAAATGAAGGAGAAGGAATATCCAGAAAATTTGGACAGTTCTTTTAGAAATGATATTGACTTGCAAAACACAGTGAGCGAGTGTAAACGGGAATATTTCATCTGAAAAACTGCAGGGTCATGTACTATTCTTTTTTCTGCTGTTGTGAAAGTTTTCTCCTTCTCTTCTTTCTCTTGTCTTTTAATTTTGGTCACTCTCTTTCTCTTATTTGTTTGCCAATTATTTTTGGAACATACGTGTATCCACCACAGCATATATCCCCTTGCCCCAGACCAGAAGACCAGGCAGCTATGGCCACTGCCTTCCTCTTTGACAAACCTATTGTGGTGATAATGATCACTCAAGAGACTGACAAGGAAGAGACACATGTGTGCGCATGTGCACATTCAATTCTGTATTTCCAGTTTCTAAGATGCACTCTTCAGTTCTGCAGTTATTTCGTCTTGCAGGCTGACTTTGAAACTGAGCTCTATGACTTAGGCATATAACAGTCATTCCTGACATCCTTCCCCTTCTCAAGTCTATTCCTACCAGGGAACTCAGGGTAGAGAAAGAAGATGCTGGAGGACTAGTTTGCTTTCGCACTTTAAAAGGAACAAGAGAGGTTTGTTTTGTGTGAGTTTTCCTTACCATAACAAGTCCATTGGCCTAACTCATCGCCCTTTTTCACTGTGACTCTTGTCTCCTGAGTATTTTCAAATACAGGATTCCTGAGAGCAGTGAGCTATTACGTTGCTCCTTTCTTACCACTCTCTCCTGGGGCCAACACTTTAGAACAGCACACAATAGCATAAACCTAGAGGAAGCATGGAAAATAGAAGCCTGAAACTAAGAGGTAAAAAGAAAGCTGCTAGGAAGTAGATGTTCTATAACTTCAAAAATGCCTCTTCCAATTATGTAAGAAATGTTAGCTAGGTTATTCCTGAGATTATTATACTGAGGTCTATATATATATATATAAATATATATATGTGAGTTGCTGCAACATAAAGAAATTCAAATAAAAGTTTAAAATAGTACCTCGTTCCATGAAAGATCTTAAACTATCTTAACTCAGCTTAAAAACAAAAAACAAAACTGCATGAACGAAGAGAAATACCAAACAGAAATTTTCCCTTCCATCCACTCACTAAAGATCTGGTTCAGAAAGGGAATGCAGGTTTCACATTTTAAAACAGATATAATGATCCACCTCTGTGTGCATGCATCGAGCCATTTCTCTAAGAAGTTTAGGATGCACTGACATATGAGGCATTACGGTTAGCTCCAGTGAACCCTCACTACTTAAATTCAGAGGAGCCCTTAGGTTCCATAACATATCACATTTTCACATCTGCTATATGCTATGTACCTAAAGACCCCCCCTCCCATACACACACACATATTTTTGTAGGCATAAACTCCCAGACAAGGTGGTGACAAATTTAACGGTCTTTGCCCTTTTTGATAACAAAGCATCAAAGAAACACAATCGTTCCACCAAGAAGGCATTTTGAGTTCATCCACGAGGAGGTGGTAAGAATCCTGAGGATTTTGCTATAGCAATATGACTCACTCTTTGCCTCTGGGCCATCTTGGAGAAAATGATAAGGGAGAAACAATGTAAATGCTCCAGTATTCTGGGAATGCCAATATAATGATCCACAGATGTGGAAAGTACTTACTGATTCTCTTTACAGGACAGATTCGATTCGGAAAACAATTACCACATCGCTGTTCACCAGCCTTGACAGTTAGCAGACATTCTGTCTTGTTCTTAGTGCGTCTATCGCCTCTGATTAGTTAACACTTTCCTCCATGATGAGGCTCACAATGAAGAACTCATTAGCTTCACCCTATTTCAGGCTTTTCCTTCTCTGTCAGAGAACAGAGGGCAAGGATTTAGTTTGTAGTCATACTTCTCTACTTTAAGATGTTATTCTAAATACACATTCTCTCTTTAAAACTTCCTGTGGATTCTTAGTTAATCACTTCATCATTTCCATTATATCATTTTGTTAGTAAATTTATTTTAAAGTGATTCTAACAAGAGCATCTTTTTTCCTTCTTCTCGCTTTAATAAGATAAATGATCCATTAATAAGAGTAAAGATCTTTAAATGCTGTTTTCTCCTGTCCTGTTCGCCCCTATTCCTAATTTTCACTTTTGAATTTTCTGTTTCCATAAAAAGGCTTTATAAATCAGCCTTTTGCTTGGCTACGTAGTCCTTTGTCCCCTGAAATAAAAGTCACCATGAAGTCTAGTTGGTTTAGCCTGAAGCATCTCCCATAATGAAATGGAAAGGAAAAGGAAGATGTGAGTAATAAAGCTGGAGCTGCTCATTTTTCAAGTCTCTGAGAAGCAAGGACTATATTTTGCTGACAGAGTGCTGATGGAAAAAGTGGAGGACTAGCAAAGGCCAGCTTAAAGTATTTGCTTTCCTCACCTACTTCTCTATGCTCATAGGTAGTTCTGTAGGGTGAAGAAGCTCCATCCTTGCCGCATCTGGACTATAGAATCTCCAGCATACCTCCCCGCATATGTAGACTGTACATACACACACACTACGTTTCATAGACCTAAAGACAAATGCCAAGACAGTGCAATCTGCATGTCATTCCTGTAAGTAGAGTCTCAGGGCTAAGTCAGAATTATTTTTACAGGGTTGGATTATGTCGTAACCCCAGAGAATACGCTCACTTTCACTAGATGTGTATGAAAAGCAAGCAATCTGCTCCCTCCAAAGGAAAACACAATTTTCAATTAGAAATAAGTACAAACTGCTGGTCTTTCCTCAGTAGTACCGAAATCCAACGGTTTTCAACTGTTCAATTATGTGAGTTTCAATACTTGAACAATTATAATCTAAAACAAATAGTCTTTGAGAGCATTCTATTCCCTCTTTAATCATCGTTTTCTGCTTCAGTAGTCAGCTTTCCTGACTGCATGCTCTGGCTAGCAGGATCACCATAATCCTCCACTTTAACCCTCAGTTTTTGATAACTGCTGTTTACAAAAGGACTTTATGGATTGTGGTCACTTTACAGTAAAACCAAAAAAAAAAAATGTACAATTTCGAATTCTAAGGGGGCTGTTTCATTGATATCATTTCCACCAAACAATCTATTTATGCAGGCAACAGTATATTTACTTACCTTAAAATATATTTAACACCTGCTGCATTGTTCATTGTCTGTATAGGTTAGATTGCTGTGGTTTCAATGAGAATTCTTCTAGAGCATTTGACATTTGTCACTTCTCTAGATATATTTTTATGGATAGCTTAGCCTCTTCTATTCATTCTCAACTGCATACAGGAGATTCATTTTAAGGATCCTAGGGCTGATTTTTTTAAAACATATTTTGTTCTCTTTACTAATAACAGAGACGGTACTAACCTGACCTCCACTTTTTGTCAGATCTTTTCCTACCACAAAGTAACAGGAGCAGGATCAGAACAAATGAAATAGATCATTCTTTCTTTATTCATTCATGAAGTATTTATTGAAAGCCCAGTGTTCCAAGGGTTGTTACAGATGTTGGTGTGCAAATATAAGTTACACCTTGTTCTTACCCTTGGGGAGCTCCAAGTCTAGCAAGCGAGGCATATATTGTTTAATAGGGATATGCATAACATGCTATAGAAAGTAGAGCAAAGGTCCTCCTCAAGTATTTCTATAAGGCCCTTGTTTGAGACAAGATAATAAGATAAGAGACAAGAAAAAGATGAATTTCTGGAAAATATGATTTTTTTCTTGTTTATTGCTTCCACCTTCAACAGGCTGCTTTGTTTATCCTTCTCAAGGCAAATATCTATCTATGCAGATATATTTCTTTAGAGGGAAATGAATTGACTCTTTAGGGGGAGCAAGAGTAAATGTTCTAAAGTACTTTTTAAGAAGCTGAATTCTCTCCATTATTGCTTCAATTCTGGTTGGGGGATTCTGAAAATCCTCCTTCTCATCAGTCAGACCTAAGTGACGATTTGGGGACTCTCTTTGGGGTAGGAAACAACAATCTCCCCTTCTGCTCTTCTTCTTTTCTCAGTTATTTTTTTGCCATCTATTGTTGACCATCTGTTGTTTTCCATCTATTGTTAAAATGCCATGTCATTTTTCTTCCAGACATTCCTTAAGCTCTTTGTTGTATTCCAGCTCCTCCTAAAACCGTCCTTTGTCCTGATGAACAATTTTGACTCTGTTTAGGAAGATCTTTTAGAACTAGATGAAGCATATTTTGAGTAAATAATTGACTAAAAGGTGTCATCCACTGAAGTGAGGTCTCACCTGTGTGCTCTGGGTGAATTTTTCCAATCCTGAAAGTCACACATGTCTGTTCTCTGCAGGAAGCTCATTCAGTTAGCAGAGCCACTTTGGGAGGCCACAAGCAGAGCATCTCCTCCAAGATATACGGGGAGATAGGAATCAGGCTGTTGAGTTCTTTCTTATAAAAAGACTTGACAGTTGGTCCACCAACACCCTGGCTTCCTTGAATTCTCCCATAGCTACAATTCCTCAAAACTACATTCTAACACCTGCCTGCCACGAGAATTTGAAACACAGTGTATAACTCTGATACTCATTTTCCTTAACCTAAAGGCTTGGACATACTTAGTCTTCAACTGTCCTGTAGGTCACAAGTAGACCAAATAAATAACAAAGCTTCCTTGTTTCTGCAAATGCAAAAGTGGTTAATGAAAGAAGGTACAGGCAAACTCAAATCTTTCAGAATGCTTGGAGGATAACAGTGCTATTTCATGTCTCTCATGCAGTTTAAAATGCTTTCTTTAAAAGACACGTAGTGTAATTGAATTACTTCCATATACTGTCCCTGAGTCCTCCTTAACCTCTCCTCCCAACCTCTCAATCATACTCCTGTTTGGTAAGCCATCTAGTCTGCAATTATGGTTCTCCCCAGTTTTCATCTCTACTTTCACAAATTCCAAATAGTGGAACCTCCTAAAGGGAAAAAATTAAAAATAAAAAGAATAAACACACACATACACAAATAATTTGTAAAAATAGGGCTGTTATTCAAGCTTTCTTCAGGACATTCTCCACACATATCTGTTTATTAGGGAGGGACATATATTCTTTTGAGTTGACAGATATTTGAAAACTTTATATAAGGTTTTACTACTTAACTCTTTTGCTATTTTTGATTTTTCTCTGATTTTGCTCTGAGGTACTCTGAGGAAGAATAGAAAAGCACATTTTTTAGTGAAATATTGTACTTTGTCAGCTAGTTGTCTGTCTTTTATAATGTTACAGTCTACAAAGTGGCTGAGCAAACATAAGCCAGGATTAAGGCAAAAGTCAGTTTGTTGTTTGGACCACACCTGCTGGGAACATGTACGGGAGGAAGAGGGAATGCCTAGCAGCAACTGGTGACTGTCCCAGGGGAGGAGGGTCATTGCTTCCACCAGGATCCATGGCATCAGCTCTTCCCACCTTCCTGGCTCCTCACTCAGGAGTCTCTGTAGTGCATTTGGATCACCATCTTACACATTAGGGAAAGAGGCAATATCATGGTCTTTGCATGAGGAATTCTTTATTCACCTTTGTATGATATTTTTGTCCCTTTCCAATCCTACTCAACCATCTCTCATCAGGATTTTCCAAGATGCTTTAAAGCTATTGCCACAATTATTTAACCTGCTCAGATTGAGCACCCAGATACAACTTTAAGGAAAAGCGACTATCAGAATGCTCTCTTGGTCCGCTATCATGAATTGGAACCCCCATGGGTGCAAGTCCTGAGGTCCTGAAATCAGTCTAGTGATCTTTCTTTCTCCTTCATTGTTCCTGCCATCCACAGGCATGCCATAATGGTGTGAAGGTGTGATACTCTTCATTCCTGACAGTGAGTACTGCCAGGGACCCATCATCTAACACTATGTGGGGACACTGTTCTCTTCAATGCTCCCAAGTGACACAGGGAAAACTTTACAAAATAGCGGAACAAACTCAAGCGAGTAGTCCTAGGCCATGACCAAAGGTGAAGCTGATTGTTTTAGTGATTAAATTCTGGTCGTATTTTTCTTAGCTTCATATTCTTCTATACCTCAGATGCCAGTAGCCTCAGAGGACATGAACAAGGTGCAGGGTGTGCAACAGGAGCATTGTGTAACACTGCACACCCCTTGGAAGGCCTCCCCATATTTAATATTTAGGAGATAATATTAATGGGCATCTGACTAGTCATACTTTTCCATTGTAATCAACCCATCCCACTTTCACATAAATATTATTAGTCTCTTCTCTTTGAATGGCAGCGTCAATCTGTGTTACCTTGTCCTGCCTTATACTCATGCAAAAAATACCAAACCTTGCTTAAAGCAGCATAGATATATCATGAGAGGGACTTTGTCTTACTGAGGTCCGACACCAAGAATTTTCTCCTTCTGAATCTGGTAGTTGATGATATCCTGATATCCTGTGCTGTCCTGGACTGTAACTCCCCTCAGTCAACTGGAAGAGGCAAAAAGAGAGCAGAGTTGTCATTGGGAATAGAAGTGCAGGCTTGGGGGGAACTAAAGGTCTGCCTCCAGGATAGGACAAGTAATGACTCAGCAAACCTTTTCTGAAGGCCAAATAGTCAATATTTTAGGCTTTGCAGACCAAACAGTCTCTGTTGCAACCTCTAATGTTGTAGCAGGAAGGCAGCCATATGTAGATCGATAGACTTGGCTGCGTTTCATAAAACTTTATTTTCAAAAACAGCGGGTCATATTTGGTCCATAGGCTATAGTTTGCTGATCTCTATGACAGAGCATTACAACAATGTCCATTTCAGTTGGGAAATCAGTCTCACTGGTGTGTAGTGGTCCTCTTTTTTTGAGGAACGAGAAAGAATAGGGAAACTATTAACAATTAAACAATAGAATGCAAAATAACCTCCCCCCCTCCCCAGAAAATACATATGTCAGACTCTTTATAATGGCAAAAGCACAAAACAGGTCACCTTTCTTTGTAGATCTGCCAGAGTCTAGCTTTTTCTTTTGACCTTCTCACTTTTGTTCCCAAAACAGAATCCCAAGTGATGTTGCCTCGTTCCAAGTCAGTTTTGTAGACCATGTAACATGTCTTAATACACTGTATGGGCAAAAATAAAAGTTAGCCTTAGATTTCTTTGTTTTCTATGGTTACTGTTGTACAGAAGAAAGACAAACTGTAAATAATGTATATTTAATAAAGAGAGAATTTTGTATGATTTTGTGTGGAAGACAAATGTGTCTTACTGTGTTTTCTTGGGTTAATGAAGAATCAAACAGTTAATCCGTTAGCTCCCATTCTCATTCCTCAGACCATTAACTACCATACAACATGACCTATGGGGCTCCTGAAGAAACATGAAACTCCCACTCCCTGGGTTTATTGATTTCAACAGGCTTAAAAGTACCGTCACGGGCTCTTCCATCGCTGAGCTGATTTATACTGACCTGCACACCTGGCTTAAATGTGTACAACAACAAGCTCATGGACTTGACCCAAAGTCACATTCAGGGCTCTGGAGCCATCCTGATTTCAGCTGCCCACATGAAACCCGGATCTCTCTTAAACCTTCATTTGCGCTCACTCACAGCAGATACATTTCTAACCTACCTTGTCTTCCCCTTCTTCTCACAGAGGCTCCTAACCTCAACTGCACTCTATGTGTTTAAGAGACTGAACACACATTGTCATGAAATAGAACTCACTTCATATGGTGTTTATTATTCCATATATGAGGTAGGTGTAAGCATGCATAAATTAAAAACTGACACAGATTTTAAACAGGAGAGTGACACTATTAGATTTACCTTTTAAAAATCATCCAACTGCTGAATGGAAAATGGACCATAGGGAAACAAGAAGGGGGAGGAGAGAAGAGTTAAGACCCATATCAGGGAGCTGAGAGAGGGGGTGGTGGTGGCTTAGATTAAAGCTGTTGTAGCAGATATTGTAATAGCAGCTGAGTCCAGACAGAGCAAGAGGACTTGCTGATGAATTGAACAAAAGTGTGGTGGGGAGAAAAGGATCAAGAAAAATTAGAATTTTTGGCTAAAGCAACTGAGTGGATGGGAGCAAATAGTTTTGTCTTGGGGAGTGATGCCTATGAAGTGGGATGAGTGGATAGTGAGTTCATCTTGGGATTTTGTTAAATTTGAGATTCCAACTACGCAACAAGTTCAGATGTTGAGCCGATATCTAGGTATATATCTGCAGTTCAGCAGGTGGTCTGGTTTGGAGAGACACTTGGGAGATATACATATATGTGTGTGTGTATGCATATGAATGTTTAGCTATATACATATATGTGTATGTATTTGTGTGAATGAGTGTGTATGATAGAGAGCTAAAGAGCTAGAGAGAGAGACTGGTTGAGATTATCTGGAGCTTGAGTGTAACTGGAAAATAAAGCCTAGAACAGAGATCTGTTAGAGGAGGAGGAGCCAGACACTGAGGAAGAAGGAAAACTATGTGAGTAAGTTGGAGCCCAGAAAACAAAGTGCTTACTCAAGAGGAAGTGGACAGTCTTTAAACACTACCGAGAATCTAAGTCAGATGAGAATAGATAAACACCACTGGCTTTAGCGAGATAAGGTACCAATGATCCCTTTTAGAGCCACTTAATGAAGAAGTAGTGAGGACATGCCATTTGGAGTCAGCTAAGGTGATGGTGAAGCTAGGGGTCAGGGTGGAATACAACTCAAAACAGTATAACATGGTAGAGAAATATGGCCATTGGAGCCAGGCAAACTGGACCTCAAATCACATTCTCTAGTTTTGCGTCTTGAAATAAATTAATCATTGTGATCCTTAGTTTTTGCAGATGTAAATTGGAAAATAAAAACAAAAAGCCTCAGAGATCCTGAATATTAAATTAAGTAATACATGCAAACTACTTAACTGAGTATGTGATCAGTGGAGCCCTCCACAAATGCTCCCTGTTACTTATTTCTTTATCATTTCCTAATGTACAGAAAACAAGTGACACATGCTATACATAATTTAACAAAGTGAGACATAGTAAAGAGAGTCATGCTTTGTTTCTCAAAGTGCTCAGCAGTTACTTGTAAGTGGATTGGACCAGGAAGAGGTCTTGAGTTCTAGTTCTGACTCTGCCATGAATGAACTTTTGAGATGCCCCCTCCCTGCAAAAGAGAGTACATTATTCTAAATAATGAAACAAATCAATTATCCTAAAAGAAACTTTTGCAATAATTTGTGATACCAGAGAAATTGACCTCATAGGCTTTTGACCAGACCGTCATGGCATCAAATTTCAACTCTTCTAATTAGGAGCTGATGGAGAGTAAATAAAAAAGTTATTTCTCATCTCTGAGGTTCAGTGTCTCATCACTCAACAGTTTTTAAAACAGTATTCATGTGCTAAAAAAAGATGACTCTTAGTCCAAGCAGACGCATAATATGTTGGGGGAAAAACCCCTCATGGTATTTTTAATAATACAATTTTTAAGCTATCTGTGAATTGATTTTATCTTTCACGATAGTTCAAAAAGATCAAATTTCCAAAGGAGTAAATTTGATAAGGTAAGTGATCTCATAGCCTCCACACCTCTGAGCCAGGCTGAAAAGCACTTTGAATGTGCGTGAGCTATGGCTGAACACAGTTCTGACACCAACACACCCAGGGGGCTGAAAGCTGAGTCTGGAATGTGAAATCCATCACTGGGAGGGGAACATGAATGCTAAGAACAGCGCTGACTAGTTGAAAAGGCAAATCCAGTTCAGCCGCATCCTCTGAGGAGCTCCAAGTGTTCAAAGAGGACTTAGAGAATTAAAGCCTGTCTTAGAGCATATCTTTCACTGAATGGAGGAGAAATGCCATCAGCCTAGTGCACAGGAGGACGCTCCCCTGAAAGGACAGGCGGCAGCTCTCAGTTCACTGACACTTTGGTTTGGAGAGTGTGACAACTTGTCCTTGTCTGCCAGGGCCCTTTGTTGTCTGTGAAACTCTCAGTTAAGAGATACTGGCTTTATGAAAAGTATTAGCATGAGTCAAATATTCTCACACAATAATAATGTATGTAATAAAAAATAATTACCAATTGTTGTGGGCCTATTGCATGTCAAGTACTATATATATATGTTACCTCTTATTGTCACAATAAAACTATGAGAAATATATCGTTTTATCTCATTTTACAGATAAAGATATCTAGCATGAGAAAATTAATTTGCTAAAAGAATTGCATAGTCTTTGATGTCATATATACTTAGATCCAATGTCCACTCTGTTAACTATGTAGCTTTAGGCAAGGCTCTTGCCCTATCTGGGACTCAGTTTCTCATCTAGAAAATGGGATTAGCACCTATTTCCAGAATCATATAGCTAGATAGTGAAGGAGTGAAGATTTAACCCATTTTGACCTTAAACCACAGCCAGCTGGTGTTAGGGCTAATTCAAATAATGTTTTTTGGCCCTGGTACAATTTCTCTCTGTCTTTGACTTCTACTACTCAATGAAACTAGAGGAAAATGTCCATCTGAAAAGATAAACAGACGCTAAAGAGAGTTGTTAAAGGCCTTGAATACCAAAATGAGGCTTCCTCAGGCTATAACAAGTTACACTGAACTAACAAGGAAACTAAGATGCCAGGATGTGACTTGGGACTGTAGGAATTGTTTTGTGTCTGCAGGAAACCCTCTGTGAGGTACCTACTCTCAAGGCCAATCCCTTGTGAATGGAGAGCGTAGCTGGTATTTTCTTGGTGGATGTCTAAAGAAGCAGAGTCTCCATTGGAAGAAAAGAGCATTATTCAGCGCTCACTTAAAACTGGGACCAATAGGAAACATGTTTTAGCACATAAATTAACAACCAAGTAAAAGTCAAATGCTCCCTTCCAATAAACTGGCAGAGATCTTTCACCATCATGGCACCATTTTGGAATATTGATGGTACACTGATGTAGCAGTATACTCCAATTCTTGTGGATCTTCCCTTTGGGTTTCTATGAAAGAGCTGTTAAACTTATCTAAGAAACTTTATGATGTGACATTAATCGAGAGTCTGCAGTGTGCTAGATGTTGAACTTCCCATTTATGCCTTCTGTAGTTAAAGCTTTTTTTTAAAGATTGGCACCTGAGCTAACAACTTTTGCCAATCTTCTTTTTTTTTCTGCTTTTTCTCCCCAAATCTCCCCAGTACATGGTTGCATATTTTTTAGTTGTGGGTCCTTCTAGTTGTGTCATGTGGGATGCCGCCTCAGCGTGGCCTAATGAGCGGTGCCATGTCCGTGCCCAGGATCCAAACCTGCGAAGACCTGGGTTGCCAAAGCGGAGCATGCAAGCTTAACCACTCAGCCATGGGGCCTGCTCCTCTAGTTAAATTTTAAAAGGCAAACACACTTACAAATCAAACTGCCAGGAGTCAAATGGACAGGGATCAACTTAATATGTATGTGTATATAGCTTTTTAGCATTTTATCTTATATGAAAGGGCATCTTTTTAATTCGTCTTTCTTAAGGATTTGTAAGATGCCCTTATAATATTAATATTACAGTAGATAATGCCGCCTCTATTGTATATTATCTGAGAGTAACCATTGATTTTCTCTCTAATTCATTCATTCAACAAATATTGGTCAGTGCTTTTGATGTAGATTTTGAGTGAGATGATGGAAATAGTCACACAACAAGACATGGCACTTGCTGGCAAAGGGCCTGAGGTCTAGTTAACGAGGCCAACAGGTAAACAACAAACCTGTACATCAGATGCTATAGAGAATGTCCCAGAGTTCTAATTGGCACATTTGAACAGAGAGGAGGCACTTGAATCAAGGAGGTGTTATTTCTGTTGTGTCTTGAAAGTCTAGAGGATGATTAGAAGTTAGATTGAAATGGCATTTAAGAGAAAGGAAACATTTGAAAGAATGCACAGAGACAAGAGCAACCATGCTAATTCAGGAAATTGTACATAGCTCAATATGGCTTAGAATAAGGTTAGAAAGCTGTTTTTCAAAAATGACAAGCAACACATCAGAGATGTGAGAATGACCTTTTACATCAAAGTTTCCACATTGGGATAAGGAAGGCAAAGATGACAAATAGGAGACATGCAAAAAGTGAAATGGAATTATATTTAGGTTACATCAAGTCCAAGCAGGCATTAAATGAGATTTGATGTCAGAAGATTTCTATTCCATCCCAACCCTCTCCTTCTTGACTGTGTAGACCAAAGGCAGCTGAATCACTATTTTGAGCATTTGATAATTTGTAATATAAGTATGTATATGTAATACAAGTATAACATAATTTGTAATATAAGTATGAAAATATTTACTGAATTGTTATGAATAATTAATAAAATGAGAAATGTAAAAGTATTTTTTAAACTATACAGAGCAACACAAATATTAGTTATTATTACACCTGCAAGCCTAGAGTGGAGAAAATATTCATCAATTACAGTAGAGCCAGACAGTAAATATTTTTGGTTTTGAGAGCCAATCTCTGTTGCAATTACTTAACTCTGCCATTGTAGTGCGAAGGGAGCCATGGACACTATGTGAACGAATGAGCATGGCTGTGTTCCAGTAGAACATTATGAGTGGAAACTAAAATTTAAATTTCATACAATATTCATGTCATGAAATGAAACAATTTTCTTCTGATTTTTTTCAACCCTTTAAAAATGCAAAAAAGCATACTTAGCTCTCAGACTATAAAAAACAGGCAGGTGGCCAGATTTGACTCACAGGGCATACTTTGCTAACCCCTTATTTAGACAATATTCATTGAATTTGAAGCCTAGCCTGTCTTGGTGTGAGAAGCAGAGATATAAAACATATTTTTTTTCCTTTGGCAAACCAATATCATTAAAACATGTGCACAAATGTAACAAATAAGGCTGAAAGTGCTGAGAGTTCTCTGAGAGATGTGGAACTCAAAAGAGATCAAGGTTGCTCTTGAGTTAGTTGAATGGCAAAGGATATAAAGCAGAGGGGCCCCTTGGGCTACGGCTTTGACAGGCATGCGCTGGATGACCTGAGTTTCCTGCTTACTTCAAAGAGTTGCCGTGGAAATAACAAAAAACAGAAGAAGCCATGAATATGAAAATACTTGTATCCATAAAGGACATATAAATGCGAGTTATGGTAGAGATAAACTCTATTCTTGCTGTAATCTTGCTTGTTTGGTTTGGGAAACCCAAAGTAAGTTAGAAACTTTTGCAGAAGCCACAGGACATGGATGGATTATACATTTAATCATATGATCAAGTTAATTAGGTTGAGTCATTTAAAAAAAATAAAAGTTATTGTGGAGAAAGGGAGTTTTGTTTGCTCAGCATAGATGATATTAATGTATGGGAAGATCAATAGGACAATTCTAGGCTTCCAAAGCTGTGTGCTGTGCATGGGTAATGTGTATGTAGGAAGATGTTGATTCCCTCAACCCTTAGTAAGGAATGGCAGGGCTTTGGGTGGCTGGAACCCTCAAGCGGGTGACCTGGTCTGAAGCTCCTGAAATGATGAGCTGTTTAGAATTAGCATTGCGGGGATGATGGATCAAACTCTGTAATCCCAGAACTCCCAGATTTTAGTGTTGAGATAGATGATACTAACTAAATAGCTAGCACAAAGCATGAAGAAAGGCTATTTACAGATGAAACTTCAGAAGACCACAGCTAGCAAGACAATGCTAAACAAAGATAGTCACAAAAAAAAAAGATGAAAATTTACATTAGACAATTGGTCAAAAAGTTTTGTGCTCTCCTACAAAAAAAGAACTCTTAACAGAAAAACATAGAAGTCCTGTGGGTTTGTATGACTTCTTCACTTCTTGCTTTTAACAAAGCTGAATGTGAGTTTTTGAGTTGAATAACTCTCAGTTTCATTGCTACTTCAAATTTAAATGTTGAAAGATAGAGAAGAACCAGGAGCAGTGGGTGGTATTTAAATCAGAAGAATTGAATACTTTGGCTTTCAGGCTTTCAACGCACTTGGCTGTGATCGCTGGCATTGACCGTTAGGTACCTGTCCTTCAGAGGGAAAAGGCAACATTCTGAAAAGTTACAGACAAGTCAGGAAAAAAAGAAAGATCCTAGCATAACATCAAATAACCCATCTGGGGTAACCTAAAATTGCGTGAGATGTTATGGTATTCGAACACAAGATTCTAAAAAGAACAAATCTTTTTAGTGCAATTTAATTTCTTTCAATGAAAAAGGTACAAGAATGTAGGAACAAAATGATAACAATAACAGTCATCTATCTTCTTTTCAAGAAGGCTTCCATCAATTCTATCTCAAAAGACATTCTTCTCAATAAGAGACAAAAGTGCAGACTTAATTATAATATTTTGGTAAAAAAATAACTAACTTTAAGAGTGATTATTTATAACTAAATCTCAACTAAGGCCATAAATATTATTTAATAATAATTAGTCTCAGAATATGTTATATGTTACAACTTATGATAACTTTTCCTAAGAAATTGAGAGTACGCTTAACAAATATATAGATAAACTTCACTAGACAGAACTGTTTATATAAAAGCAACAAATATATTTCAAGATTATACTACACACTGGCCAAAGTATACTTATTGAAAAGGAGAGGTGACAAAATTTGATGAACATGAGGGAACAGAGCAAGGACACTTACTTATATTTAGAAAGGGGAAGGATTTGTATATGGAAAAATAAACTGAAGTCGAAGAAGATCACACTTTTAGTATAAATAGGTCAAAATGAAGGACTCTTTCTCCATTGTGCATTATTGATGTGTCATAGATGTCTTCCCCTCAAATTTTCTCCTATTACAACATATGTGTGTCTCTGTTATTAGGACTTTGCATGCCCATTATCTGTTTCCATGTGTGTCTGTCTGTCTCTGAGCTTCCTAATGGCAGTGACCAAGCCTAGTACCTTCCCTTACACACTCCTGAAAACATAGAAGGCTTTGGGGCATCTCTGGGAATATTGTTGAATGGATCAATGGTTAAATGTCATACTAAAACACTATGATTACTTTACTGAGAAATGTGGGACAGAAAGGCCTGTGATGAGGGTTCAGAAAATAACATAAGGTATTTGAAAGTATATCCCACAAAATATTTGAGATTTGATGAAGACAAAAATGACGTAGATCATTCAGACATTCTGGTTTGACGGCCCAGGGTTCGCTGGTTGTGATCTCGGGTGTGGACCTATGTGCTTCTTGTCAAAGCATGCTGTGGCAGGTGTCCTACATATAAAATAGAGGAAGATGAGCACAGATGTTAGCTCACGGCCAGTCTTCCTCAGCAAAAAGAGGAGGATTGGCAACAGATGTTAGCTCAGGGCTAATCTTCCTAAAAAAAGAATTAAAAAATGAAGTAGATCATAAATCCCTGAAAACCTTCAAGAAAAGTAAATAATTTGTTTGTCCCAGAAAACTTAGCTGTTTCCCCTCGTTTTTAGTCATTAAACATTTATTGAATTTCCTTACGTTGAGGTTCATAAATGTCCTTTAATTATTAACCTCATGTTAAGGACAGTATTTAAAAAAATTTAGTTGATTCTTTCTAACTAATAGAGAGAGACGATTTCCACCAATTTATTAAAATTCACCCCAATAGTAGCATAGTAGGCTATCACAGAAACATCCATTTCCACTTATTTTGAGTTATTGGGCTAACTTTTCATTGGCATCATTTTTATGACGATGCAAATAAAAATAAACAATAATATTCAAAACTTCCATGACACCCACTACATGCCAGGCCTTCAATGGACTCAGAGATTTGGGATGGCTGATGCTGGTCCTGCAACTAAGGAAGGACATTAACATCAGGTTCAGTTAAGGTCATGCTTAGTTAATGGGGCACAATTTAAATTGTCTGCAGAAGAGTTCCAACAGCTGTGCATGTGTGTTCTATGGAATATTATTACAAAAATAAAAAAGATTACATGAGTAAATAATATTTGAAGAATAAAGCATACTCTCAAAATCTGGTGCTTCAGTGTATGTGGACAAGTTGTAAAAATCTCTGCACTAAAGAAGCATGAACTCTGCTCATTCCACATACACCAATGTTTTTGAACATGGGACATTTTCTCCAAAACTCCATTAATTCATTTCTATTTATGATGAAAGTGGACAGTATACTGGCCCAAGAGTCAAAAGGCTGGCTGGGTTCTAACCTCAAATCTATTCCTGACACATTGTTTGACCTTGAACAGGACACTTCAACTTGCAGCAAGGCAGATTCCTCTAATGTAAAATGAAAGAGCTGGTCCAGATATATCTCAGAGCCTGTACAGCTCTCAAGCTTGATGACACTAACAAAGTCTCAGCAAAGAAGACACTGCTGCTTCCACATTTACTTTTCACCACAAGTCTAGGTCAACCATAAAAACACATAATAATAATATTAGTAGAGGATGAGAGTGAGGACTGACAAAATTAACTAACTCTTTAGAAAATAGCATTGGCGAAAAACATTAAGAATCTTAAAATTGTACCCTGTACATGATCAAGAATTTTACCCAGATGAGTCTGAAGAGGTGGACAGGGAAACAGGAGAGTGACTTATGGAAGAGAATGCAAACCACAGGCACATCAGCCTCAGGATTATAATATTTTGGCAGAAGACACCAAAAAATGCTTTGTGTAAAAAGGTCTAGTAAACTACCATGACATCATCCACAAGGCAAAATACACCCCCATTGATCCCCATTTACCACCATATCAATTAGGCTAAAGACCCCTAATTGTCTTACCCTGTTCTCATATCATTTTGTCATGAAGAAGTTCCCAACTGTGTCCATTAAAGTAAATAAAATGCCCTTACACCTTGGGAACCTCTCGCTGGGGGTGAGAAAAAAGGGGAGACTGACAACATAATGGACTGGAAAAGTAGACCCAGAAGAAGTTAGCAGAATTAGTATTATTCAAATGAGAATTTGAGAAGGGCTTAGTAAATATAGTGCTGTTTTCCAGTTTCAGAAATTTGAATATGAAATTATTGTGGGGGATCAGATTTGGCCATCCCAGAATGTATCTCTTTGGCTTGATTATTTTTAAGCACAAAAGACTCTGAAAGAAACTCTGACCTCCCCCTCTAACTGCCTAAAAGAAATTTAAGATAAAGGGCAGGCCATCCACACAGATAACACTGGATATTGATAGACTGTGAGGGTCTTGCTAAGTCAATCCTTATCAAATTTCTATTTACCAAGCATTTGCTTTTCCATTCCACTTGAATTGCTTTCCTTCCCTTTGAAGTCCCAAACCACTACTCCCAACATCCTCCTTTGTTTTTAGCTAAAGATGCTATTTAAGGTGAAAGCTTTGGCCATTATGTCTGAGTTACTCAGCTTTCCTGGGTTTCTCCCATGTACACATGTTATAAAGCTTTGTTTGAATTTCTCGTGTTATTCTGTCTTACGTCAATTTAATTCTTAGACCACCCAGAAGGACCTAGAGAGGGTAGAGGATTTGTCTTCCTCCCCTACAGTGTCAATCTGATGAGAGCTAGACTTTTGGTTTTAAGGAACACTTCTGAATAGCTCTGTGGAAATTGGAACAAGCTACTGGATAAGATTACTGTCCCTGAAGCTTGGTTTTAAACAGGTTAGAGATATTAACTGGAAATATTAGGGTGAATTTCTGCACAGAGAAGATAGCTAGGTGCTGTGTTAAGGTTGAAGAGAGAAGCAAGGGGTAAGAAGGATGACAGGGCTGTGATTTAATTGTTAGTGTTTACACATTTCAATAATCTCAAGTGTTAGAGACTTCTGAAAGCTGAATACGATATTAAATCTCAGCAAAGAACAGACAATGAACACTGCTCCATAAACATGTAAAATCCCTCTCATTGGACAGAATTCTTCTCCTAATGAGCTCTGTGGGTCTAGGCCAGCCTTTTTCCATTCTGGGGCTTAGTTTTTTTCTGCTTAAAATAAAGGGGATACACAAGATGTGCTCTGGGGCTCCTCCGCACTCAATTTATGGTTTTACGAGTCTATTCTGAGAAAAATAAAAGTCCATTGAGACTTCAGAAATATTTTCAGAAGATTTGGGGAAGAATGACAGGATAAAAATGTAATCACGTCCCCAATAAAAAACATGAAAAGAAATCTTAGTATCTATCATGATCAAATTCCGAAGTGAAAATAATGATCAGCTAGCAGCCTTAACAGTGACGGCAACTTCTACAGACTTTATGTTCTATGCGCTGCATGTTATGCATTATCTCTCATTCTCACAATATCTCTACAGAGTAAGTCCTCGCATTTCCAGTAGGTTTGCTGACGAGGAAATTTAGTGTCCAAATAACTGCTGTAGTTACTGCTCTTCTAGTCATTCTTGGAAAAGGGAGAAATGGGATGCAGGTTTACTTGATCCCAAATGCCTTATTCTTCAGTGTAATCAACACCACTATAATCACCTCCTTGTGCAGTCTTAAAAGGACACAAGTTTGGGAGTTGGTACAAGTGTCTGGTTAATATGTATTTAGTAGTTGATTTTGAAGTTAACACACTCAAGAGTGGTCCTAAAATAAGTAATGAATTCTTTGGATAAGGATGGAAACCCACATTGCTAAATCCTATGAAAAAGTTAAAAAAAATAAAGCCACAACAAATAAAAAACAGTATTTGACATTTGTTGAAATCTTCAAATGTTAGATATTGTGCTAAAAGCTTTAATACAACAACCTTGTGGAATAGGCATTCTTTCTCTCTTTCCTTCTTTCTTTCTTTCTTTCCTATTTTTCAGACAAAGAAGCAGTCTTAGATAATTTAAGCACCAAGTTCTCAGAGCAAGGACTCAGGGACAGGTCTTGAATCCAAATCCCATGATCTCAACCACTGTGTTCTATTTCTATGCAGCAGCCAATAGGAAAGAATATGTGGTGAGAAAGCTCTGGCTAAGGCCTGGTAATATCAGGTTTAGCTCTTAATACTGGGCGAGCACATTCAGACTCAAGTACCCTCAGTGTATAAGGTGCATACTCATGAGGCTAGTAATTCATGAAGAGATTAAATGATTTGCCCTGGGTCAAGCATCCAGCTAAAATACCCAATTCTATTAGAATGCTAGCTAAAGATGCTTGCTGCTACTGTACAACTGGGCTTTTTTCCAAAACTAGAAGTCACTGACCTAGAAGCTAAGCCATAGCCACCTTTCAACAGCAATGGAGAGGAACTGTGGTCACAAGAGGAAACTAACTGGTAGAGCATTGAAGTTTTCATCACCGGGGGCCTAACGACCATCCACTTTTCTTGTTCTTTCTTTTTTTTTAACCTGAAGGGAAATGGGTACTATTACCCATTATTCAAATTGTAAAAAAAAAAAAAAAAAAGATATCAATATGCTGGTTGCATGCTGCTCCCTCCACCCCATCCCCAATCAAACCCCAAAGAAAGTCACAATTTGGGTATTATAGGATTGAAGAATAGATCACAGAAGAAATCGTGTGGGTCAGTTGGCCTAAAATATTTATTTTTCAGGTGAGAAAACTGTGAACTATCATGCAACTTGCTCATTCACCCCCAGCTCATTACTTAAGATTTATGTGGGTTCGTGGAAGACAGTCAACTTGTCTAGATCCTCAGGCGTTCCCTCTGTAAAGGAGGGATAAGAATAATAAACGCTACTGCATAGCTTTGAACCAAGAATTAAATGAAAGAATGATTAGAACTCATGAAGGACAGCACCTGGCACTGGCTTCAGTAAATGATGGTAAATTTCACTTCATATCAAATATCTCCTTCTAGGGTCCGTTGAAGTCTAACCGCCTTTGTGAAGCTTCCCATGACTACTTAAGCTCACAATGGATCACTCTCTTTGGTTATTGCTCCAGAAAACTTGTCACTTAATTATCAATCTGTAAGTAGTTTATTTATGTACAAGACTGGCTCTTAATTCCAAGTTTTCTGCAGAATATACACTGAAATTTCTACAGTATTTCCCATATCCCCCACAGTGCCAACTTCAATTCCTAGGTCATACAAGGTATCCACAGCTAACTTTCAATTGAACTGTTAACGTTTAAAATTATTTAGTCAACTTAAAACACATCTATTTTAAAAAGTAAAATTGTTTGATAAGTGTTATAATTAAAATAACAATTCTCTGCCCCATCTACCTCCTCCCTTGATTTTAGTACCCCCCTGGACAAGGGTTTTCATCTATTTCAGTTATGGTTTTGTGGTACCATCCTCTATTTTTCTAAATAACATGCTTATGTTGCTAACTTTTGACTTTTCAACTTTAGAGATCACTACAATTTTTCTCCTGTGGAAAATAAGGATTTAGCTTTCTTATGTACTCTCTACCACATACCCAGAATAATTAATGCACAGCTTTTGGTTATATCAATATTCAGTGCTTATATCGTCATGAGTACATAAATATTAGCCAACCTAAGCCAGTTACTGTACTATAATCGCATTTATTCTCTTATAAATCTTTATTTCCTTATGTTTGCACCTGTTTGATTGGCTATATGCCTATCACAAGTTGATCATTAAACTTTCTGAGGAGTGATTCTGCTTTCACTGTGCTAAAACACATTAGGTATGCGGTTTCATGTTGTCCTTCCCAACTGAAGCCTTTGATCTGCGGGCTCCAGTCAAGACTTTTGCTCTCCAGGCCTGTTGCTGAGCTATTCTCCCGAGGTTTCCCTTTACCATCATGCAGGAAATACAATACTCTCTGCTTTATTTTGCATTATGTTCTCTTTGCTGGGATTTCATGACTTACTGATGTCTGGTTCTCTCCCTCATTTTGAGAGTGTATGCTGAGAAAAACGTAAGAGGAAATTTTTTTTTAAAAATTGGATCTTGCTTTTATGTTAAGTCCTAACTCTTTTCTCATACTTGATTACTAGCTAGGTACAGAAATTTTAGCTTGAAAATATTTTCCCTTAGAATTTTGAAGGCATTGCTCCACTGAAATTTTAGCTTCTGTTTCAGGGACTGAGAAGTCTTATACAATATCAGTTCCCCACTCATTATAGGATGACCGCTATTTACTTTCTAAAACCTTTCAGGATTTTCCCTTTGTTCCCTTTCTGAAATTCCATGATGATATCGCTTGGTGTGACTGCTTTTCCTTTTATTTTGCTTTGTGCACAGCAAGCATCTCTAGGCGGTATGTAGTTTGAAAATCTCAAGCATTCTTTGATAAATTCCTCCTTTGATTTCTTTGTCTATCTTTGTGCAACAAAATGATTTTGGGTATCTGGATCTAATTCTCTCTCTCTCGTTTTTTTTTTTTTGGTCTATTCCTCCATCATTTCACTCCTCTCTCTGAGCATTTTCCTTAATGTTATCAACTCTTGTTTTTTTCTTTTCTTTTCTTTTTTTTGTTTTTGCTGAGGAAGATTCACCCTCAGCTAATATCCATTCCAATCTTCCTTTATTTTTTAGTATGTGGGCCACCAGCACAGTATGGCTGCAAACAGAGCTGTGTAGGTCTACGCCCAGGAACAGAATCCATGCCACTGAAGTGGAGTGTGCTCAATTAACCAATGGGCCACCAGAACTGGCCTCTGAACTCTGTTTTGGAGCTTTGAATTTCCGCTATCATAATTTTCTTTCTAAGAGTTCTTTTATATCATCTTAATGTTTCCTTTATTATAGCATCCTATTCTTTCCTTCATTTTCTATCTTTTTGTCATCAAAAGTAACTACATTACAAATAGGAATTTGAGCAAATCTACTTTACAAGTTTGAGCAACTTTAACAGTTTTGCTCAAATTCAAACTGCACTACAGTTTTGAGAAAAACTCATGACTGCTCTGTTTAAACTAGATTTGCTCAAACGTGCATTTATGATGGAGGTATGAGGAAGTGTTCCTCCCCAGACGTGTTCCTCAGAAAACAGTAGGACTCTGGTGAGGTGGACTAGCCAACTCCCTTCCCTTCCTAGGCCCATTTTACTGCCTTGTCCTCCCAAAGAGGTGCTATCCAGATGTCATCCTCTCTCATCAGCTGATGCTTTGCTGTCACATACCATTGAAATAAATGCAGCATCAGGAAGATTTGCCAGTTAGTCTTTTCTCTACCAGGATTATTTATGGGCTGAATTGTGCCCCCTCACCACCACCACATACGCATAGTTCGTATGTTGAAGCCCTTTCCTTCAATGTGACTGGATTGGGAGATAGGGTCTTCGGAGGTAATCAAGGATAAATGAGATCATAAGGTAGGTCCTTAATCCAATGTGACCATTGTCCGTGTAAGAAGAGTAAGAAACATCAGAGAGCTGTCTCTCTCTCTTCATGTGAGCATGCAGAAGAGGTGATATGAGGACACAGGGAGGAGGTTGCGGGTAACTGCAGACCAGGAAGAGAGCTCTCACCAGATACCCACCCTGACAGCACCTTGATCTTAGACTTCTAACCTCCAGAGCTGTTAAAGAGTAAACATCTGTTGTTTAAGGCACTCAGTCTGTGTTATTATGGCAACCCTAGCTGACTAATATAGTCATCCAATAATCAAATAAATCTTTTACCAACTTCTCTCTGACTATTCTATACTGGGTCCAATGGGGTGAACCCAGCCATTTATTTCTAGGGATTATCAGTATAGAAGGAAAGTAAGAACATCTATTCTCTACTCTTGGTGTAAAACTTTGTCTCCATGACTTTCCGGTGATCTTAGATAACAAATTCTAGAGTTACTTTAGATTCAAACAGAGTCTTGTTTTAGTAATTTAAAATGTCCATATTTGGTTATTAATAAAAAATTTACTAGATTTAAACTTAAAACTTCTCTCCTTCCCAAGCAGGGGCTGCTGCTGATGGCTAGAAGTCTGCTTCCTGTGAGGGAGTGGGGAAGGTAATTTTTTCTTGGTCAAATACCAAACCCTTGAAGCACTCACAAGCTGATGTTTCCAGTTCCACTAGGGGACAGAAGACATTGGGGCTGAAACGTACTGCTGGGCTCACTACACACATTCACTTGAAGAGTAAGTTAGCAATGGGTTGGAAATTCTTCAAGCTTGTTTCCGGTACTGTGTCTCCAATGCCTGTGGTATTGCACAGATTCCTGTAAAAACCAAAACAAAACAATGATCACATAGTGATGAAAACATGAAGAAATAGAACTTCAATTACTTCAATGTGACCAATTAGAATTCTTGTTTGATTAAACAATTTTTTACAGCTGCATTGAGATATGATCGACGTCTGTGATTTGATGGGTATTAAATGAAATCTTGATATTTTAATTTGCTTGTTTTCCTCATTACTGGTAGAGTTAATTCATTGCATTGAGCATTTGCTTTGTGTCCATCGCGGCTCTCACACCCTGGGATACCTCAGTGAACAAATTAGAGAAAAGTGACTCTTCCTATGGAGTTGATATCTGCTAGGGGCAGGGGACAAAGATAATAAAGAATATCAAGAATACATAAGTAAATTAGTAAGTATATAAGACCTCAATAGTACATCATCTACCTATTCACAAAATGTGAAACGTACTAATCAAAATTAGGGTAAAGAAATACTTAATCAGATATACCACTTGTTATCTTCTACCCAGAACAATTAAGAGAAAGTTTTCCCTCCTAATCAATTACTTCCATATCAGGTAAAACCACCCATATAGATGCAAAAGATATTATATCATAACTTTGAATGATCTTAAATTTTGGTATTATAACCTTAGATTAACCTTGGAGAGCAATTTTTTTTATAACGGTTGTATACTTGTTCTAGTTATCTATTCCTGCATAAGAAACCACTCCAAAACAGTAGCTTAAAACATTAACAATTATCTGTTTTGCTCACTAACTTGGAGGTTGACTGGGCTTGGCAGAGCAATTCTTACTCAGAGTTTCTCAAGCCAACGTAGTCAGATAATGACTGAGGCTGGAACAATCTTGGAGGCTCTTTCTCTCACATGCCTGGCTCCTGGGTTGGGGAGACTCAAACAGCTGGAGGCTGGAAGAGCTGGGGCTCCCTGAGCCTCTCTGTCTCTGTGATGTCTTTCCACATGGCAGTCTCAAGGTAGCAAGATATTTTACATGCTGGCTCAGGGCACCTGGAGTGAGTGGCCTGAGAGAAACCAGCATAAGCTGCATGTCCCTTTTTAAATTAGCTGTGGAAGTCATGCCATGTCATTTTTGCCACTTTATATTCATTGAGGCAGTCACAAAGCCCCATCCAGGTTCATGAAAAGGGAACGTAGCCTCTGTATTTTGATGGCAAAAGTGTCAAATAGTTTGCAAATATTTTTGTAAAACCACTAAATCAGCAGATCATAATCACGTGTCAAAATAAACCATATTTCTACTTAAATTGCTAATTTTGGAAATACCTTAAAATAAAGCTCAGAAGATCTACCAGATGTAGGTACAATAAAGGCAAATGATTGTGTTGAAAATCCTTTTCTGAGAATGCTCATAACAAAGAAAGCCTGTCCACCCTAAAATAATCACTTTTGAAGAGCAATTTGTTTTCCCTGCTGAATCATTTTACTGTCAGAGTTTCATCTCAACAGGATGAAAAAGAAAAAGAAAAGTTCAATATTATATAGACTGCTACAGTCTGCATGGATAGACTTCTACGGATAAGGGCCCTTGAAAAATGTATTGGGCACAAAACAATTTCAAGACAGACAAGAAATCCATCAAAAAAGGGATAAATATTTTACTAAAATCCTACCTCTCTACCAGCATATGGTATCTTGTGCTTGAAAGTTTCCACTGCACAAATCTCCCATGGCAGATACTGGGAACTGGGGATATTAGATCAAAATTTATTGAATGTCTTTGATTTTCAAGGCATTGTCGTAGATGCTAAGGATACAAAAAACTTTGGTACAGATTACCTGTCCTCAAAAAGTTTACAATTTTGTGGTGACAATATATACTTAAAAATAACCAATAATAATTAAATAATTACAATCGCAGCTACAACTTCTGGAATGTTATTGTATGCCAGGCAAGTTCTAAACACACTGCTTATGACATCTCTTTATTCCTGGGTAGACTTATCATGTGCACATTTTCTATTCATTTCTCAGCTAAGAAAAAGTGAGAGTGAGACACATTGTCACTAACTAAATCCATACAGAATGCTTTAGCCCTTGTGCTAAACCAAAGACCACATTCACTGCCAGTATGCATATTATGGGTACTACACAGTAATTGGTGAGGACCCTAAATATCATCTCAGTTCAGAGGCTGAAAGCATGACTTTCACCTTTGGGATCATTAGAAAGTACTTGGAGGAAAGAGAGAGTTTGAGCTGACCCTTGAAAGATGACTAGGTGGGATTCAGATATCAATGAAGGGGTAAAGGAAATGGCTTTAGCAACAGGATCAGTTTTTGAGTTTTTATGGCAAGACAGAGAAAAACATTAAGGAAGTGATTTTCTATATACTATATCTGGCTGAAAGATAAAATGGAGAAAACAAGTAATGAAAACAATTTATCTAGTATTGTATATGAAGAATGCTTGAGAAAAAAACATTATATATGTCATTCAAATAAGAGTTTGTAGATTCTTTATGGATTTTTTAATTTATTCATTGTGTATTGAATGAAACTTGATAGTTTATCTGAAACAAAAACTTGACACGCAGGAAGGGGAAACATCCAAGCTACAACCATCAGCGTAACTCTCAGAACTATAGCTGTGGATACAGGGAAAAGGAGTCTTGCTTTTCCTCCACTTGATCAGAAGATAAGGATGTTCCCTGTAGGGGCTTCAGGTAGTCACCTTGGGATCTCAGGAGAAAGTCTGACAGTAACTAAGACAGAAATGTGGAGAATAGCAGGATAGAGGAGAGGAGAGAGATGGAAAGAAAACAGATCCATATTAGTCTCAGAATACAAACATCTAAAGCCAGTCTTATCACTGAACTTTTCATTACATGAGTCCTTTTGCTTCAGCCAACTTGGGTTATTTTTTCTTGTTTATTTGCAACTAAAAGATTCCTAAGTAATATACCATCTTTAGATGTGGCACCAGATAATACCCAGATCAAACTCTAAACAAATCAAATTTACTAACAATATCCAGTCTTTCATTTTTCAGTTATTTATCAAAAGTTAACTTTACTTCTATGTTGTAAATATATCTAGCACCTAGCTGAAATATAGAGATGAAAAGTTTATTGGCCTTACTTCAAAGGGTTCATAGTCTAATAGGAAGTTCTCTATGCAAGAGGTTATAATACATTGTGATAAATGTTCTAACAAAGAAAAGAAAAGTTAAGACAAATGTTACTTAGATCTGGAACATCTAGATTTGTTCTGCAAAATGAAGAAGGCTTCAGATGGGAAAAACTGCCTAAAGTTAGGCTTAAACCATGTCCACTATGTAATCCTTACTCTCTACTTTGCAATATTTGCATCTCAGAGCATTAATTTTTGAGGAGACTTATAGTTGTATTTTTCTTCCCTAGCCCTCTTCAGAACAAAGTGTTTGAACTAACTTCACTGAAACAGCATGCTTGGAAACCCTTGGTGGTAATAAAACACCAAAACTCCAGGTATCGAATTGAAGGTATTGATTTATCCACAGGAAGAACGATTGTTGCTGAACAATTTCACAAGACAAGAACTGGACCAGCTTCACTGGAGGTCGCCAGCATGTGCTCTGTGGTCTTGGAATGAGCTTCACATCTTTGACATTTTAATGGAACTTTCTTGAAAAACATATATTTCTTTGTATCTCTCAGACAAGGGAAAGAGCAATGTGTCTGTTTTTTGGTTAGATTATCTCTGAGCTAAAATGATAGTTTGAGAGAAAGGCCGGCCTATATAGGGTCATCCACAGACTGTGGCGTGGCCAGGAGCCATCCAAGTCCAGCCCACAAGGACTAACAGCCCCGCGCATCTGTCCTGTTGCCTTGGTTTCTTGAAAACTTAAAGCCTGGAAGTGCAACTAGAGCAACAAACACACCTTAGGTACCTGAAAACCCACAATCTCTTTGATGCTTTTATTTATTTTTTATTCTCATTTTATTTTTTCCAACATTTTATTATGAAAATTTTCAAAGATACAGCAAAATTGAATGCATTTTAAAGTGAACATCCTTTAGATTCTATCACTAACATTTTACCGTACTTGCTTTATCACTAGTCTTTCTAGCCACCTCTATCTCCATCTATTAATCCATCCTTCTTGATGCGTTTCAAAGTAAATTAAATAAATGTGCATGCTAAATACTCTACCATGTATATCATTAACTAGAGTTCATTTTTGTTAATAGTGTTTCTCCCCAGTGAGGTAACATTTACAAGTGGTGAACTGCATATATCTCATTTTTTGGTTAAGTTTTGACAAATGTATACACTATATAACCAAACTCCTATTAATATACTAAACTTTACCACCACCTCAGAGTGTTTCTTCATGATATCTCCCAGTCATTTCCCTCCACCACCACCCCAGGCAATCACAATGCTGATATTTTTTCAACCGTATGTAAGATTTAATATGTATTTTAGAAATTCATATAAATGGAATCATACAGTATAGAATCACTCATTTAAAGCTTTTTAAACTCAGCATAATGTTTTGAGATTCACTCATGTTGTTGCACATAGTTCTTTCCTTTTTATTCCTAAAATAATAATATTTTGACCCAAATATATCACAGTTTATTTATCTATTCCTGTTTACTGGACTGTTCCCATATTTTGACTACCTTGAGTAGAACTTTCATTAACATATAATTTAAGTACTTTTGTGGATATACATTCTCATTTCTCTTGGGTAGCATAGTTTTAGAAGTGCTGGGGAGATGTGGTTTAGTACCAATTTATATTCATACCAACACTGTAACAACATTTCTATTCCATATAGCTATTAACATTGGTTGTTATCAGTCTTTGATTTTGGCCATCCTAGTTAAGGATAGTTATCTCACTGTAGTTTTCATAGTTTTTTGTCTATTGTCTAATAATTTTGAGCAATTTGTCATGTCCTTATTGATTATTTTAAATCTTCTTTTGTGAGGCGTCTGTTAAAATATTTTGCTCATTTTTTATTGGGTTGGCTGTCTTTCTCTTATTGAAATGTAGGAGTTCTTTATAAATCCTAAATTCTTATCCTTTGCCAAATATAGGTTTTCTTTTTTTAAATATATTCTCACTGTGGCTTATCCATTCATTTTCTTAATGATGTACTTAACGAATGAAGGTTTCCATTTTTTTCTACTTTTCTTGTTTTTATTATTAATAGTTGCTTATATTGAGTTCAGTCTTGAAAACTGCCTTACTCCCTTTTGAGGCCTAGTCAGACATAAAGACAAGGAGTTAAAGCGGTAGGAGTAGAAATCTGCTCTGTACGATAGCGATAATCCACTTATTCACTTTTTTCTCTTTTTTTGTTACATTCATAAAGCAGGTCCTCTACAGGAATACAGTTGTGAATGAAACAAAAAGACCTATGCCATCCTAGAGTACGAGGAGGGGGCAAATAAGGCAGGGAAGGAGTTAATGCTGAGGAGGAATGCTGTTGCAGACAGGAGGAGCAGGAAATGTTCTCTGGTGAATTAATACTTAGATAAAGACTATAGTAATAACAAACATGGAGCAACACAGTTTGTAGAATTCACTATGAGCCATAGGCAGTATCACTTCATTCTTCACAATACTTCATAAAATTCTCACTTTCCTTACAAGTGTGCAATAGTGTCATCTTGTCAGTATAAGAAAATGAAGAAAAAGGAAGAAGGAGGAGGAGTAGGAGGAGAAAAACGTGAGGTTTAAGGTGAAATAAGTTGAATCTTTGTCTACCAGAGTCTGAGGCCTGAGATCTCACTATGCTTCATGGAGAGATTAATTTCTAGTAATAAAAATTATATAAATTATGTATATAATAAATATCATAATAACCATTATGTATATAATAAAGGTGTGTGTGTGTGCTGGTTAATTTGATGGGTCAATTTGGCTAGGCCACAATGCCCGGATACTTAGCCAAACATTACTCCAGATGTTTCTGTGAGGGTGTTTTTGGATGAGATTAATATTTAAAAGTGGTAGACTTTGAGTAAAGTGGACTATCCTCCATAATGTGAGTTTGCCTCTTCTAATTGGTCAAAGACCTTAATAGAACAAGAACTCACCTCCCTTGAACACAACGGAATTTTGCCAGCAGGTGGTCTCTGGACTTGAACTGCAACATCAGCTCTTCCCTGGGTCTCCAGCCTGTTGACCCACTCTGCAGATTTTGGACTTGCCAGCCTCCACAATTGCATGAGCCAATTCCTTAAAATAAAGCTTTCTCTCTCTCTCTCTCTCTCTCTCTCTCTCTATATATATATATATATATATATATTATATATATAATATTATATATATATAAATTAATACAATATACATGTACGTGTGTGTGCGCGCAGAGGCTCTTATGTATATGAGAAAATCTGATCATTTGCATATTCAGATGCCTCTCTGAAAATGAGCAGAGTGAATTTGCCTAGGTGACCTGTTTAGGCTATTAACTATGACTTGAACTAAACAGAATTTAAAATACATGCTCAAACAGAAACTCGTACTGTGGCTAATGGGTAAATATGGCTGACTGACCACATGCATCTAACTTCACTCCCTCCTGAAAGCCCATTAAACAGTAGTACAGGACTATCTTTGTTGTTGTTGTTAATAAAGCTACAAAGAGGGAAAAGATTGTAGAGAAACACAGTGACAATATTTTGGGAGCTGGAAATCACTAAAAACGAGAGGTTATTCACTTAGTAGTCCTGAGAAAACTGAATAGTGAATCAGATAGGTGGATGTGTGTGGGAGTGGATGTGAGGGGTGTGAACTGGAAAGCAAGGTGAATTATGTTGCAACATCTCCAACAGGCTCAGGAACTAGTGTAAAACGTATCCTTTGAAATAAAAGTAATGGGGCAGTTAAATGAGTTAAAATAAAGGCTGAATGCTTAGAAGTTGCTGGGCATCAGTTGTATCTTCAGATCCTTTCCCTTACTTTGCTTCCCTGGACTAGTGCCCTCCCTGATTCCAGGAGAACACTCAATGTCATTCCTTGTAAAAGGGTAAAAAAAAAGTCTCTAAGCAAGGGGAGGCCAAGGCATTTGAGGGCAAGGATACCATAGTGAAACCACAGCCATTAAGTGAAAGCATATCTACTGTGGGATAGAAGCCGGAACTCTAACTCCACTCAGCTTCTAGAATGCTCGTAGTCAGCCCTATCCTCTTGTCTGGAGAACAGGAATGAGTTCTCTGGGGACTCTGGCCACCCCAACCAAATGGATCAATTTGATTCCCATCAGAAAAGTACACAGAACACATACTCTGAGTTTACAAAGAAGTTTTAGTTTCCTGCATTGAAATGTGGATAGACGGCCAAAGATCATTAGGTATCTGAAGAAAGCCTCTAGTGTGAGAGACAGAGATCAGATACAATAATATAAAAAAGCAAATTAGAACAGTTTTTACAAGAAGAACAAGACTTCAAATAAGTAATTATCAATAAACATCTTTAGAGAAATTTTTAAAAGGAAACTTTGTAATTATGAAGCAAGAAAAGGAACTTAGAAGAAAAAGAAGCATTCATAGGACAAAAGAACATTTAAAAATTACTCATGAAAAAACTCAATAGAAGTTTGAAAGATATATTTGGATGCCTACTGGATGCAGAAACCTCTCAGAAAACAAGGCAGAATAAAAAGGAAATGAATAACAGGAAGATAAATTCAAAATATTAGAAAAACAATCCAGAAATTATAATAGGTACCTAAAATGTACGTCATAATGATTGAGAAAAGAATCATCAACAAAATTATTGAAATCCTCAGATATGCAGGACAGGAGTGTCCAGAATAAAAGAGCTATGAAAATAGATTCATGACAAAGTGTATCATTAGAAAATATCGGAATATTGAGAACAAAGAAAAAAAGCCTAGAACTGGAAAGAAAACCTCACAAAGATCACTTTTTAAAAAACCAGGAGTCAATCAGAATGGCTTGAGACTTCTCTACACCAAACAAACAAACAAAGGAATAGATTTAAATTTTTTACGGAAAAAATATTTTTTATCTGGAATTCTATTCGAATCTAAATTAGTAATCAAATGACAGGTATAATAAATACTTTTCATGAGATGTAATATCTCCAAAAATTTACCTAGCACGCTAAGTTGTTATCAAGATGCTATGGCAGTATGTGCCATACTCAAAGGGGAGAGTAGACTAAGGAGGAGAGCAGAGTTCCAGTGACTGGGAGATTCCAAGGAAAGCATCAGTATGGTGGTGGAAGAAAAAGCCTGGATGACAGCTTTGTACCCAAATCAGAGGCATTCAGTCCGTTTAAAAACTAGTCAGAGCTTTCAGGAGCAATTTCTCCAAGAAGATGACTTTGACACAATACTTAATATGTCAGTGTCCTAAAATATTTTGGGATAAAATGGTGATAACTTTATAGAAAAAACTACCCAATAAAATAACAACAATAAGGTAATAATTATTCATTCCAGAAGAAGATTTAGTGGAAAATAAAAATAATCAATTTATGATATGGCTTAGTGGTGAATAGCATCTAAATTTTAAATGTAATATAGACACTATCTATTAAATTTACCCACATCACAACACTATTTTGTTGTAAAGTTGGGAGGAGAGGGAAGAGAACGATGCAAAAAGTGGAAATGGTGTAGGGATGGAGGAGAAGTCAATCAAAACAAGTATTCTTCCACTGTAGGAAATAATGACTAGTCCTTAAAAGTGAAAATCAAGAAGTAACAATAATAGCATGTTATTTGGAGATATTGAGGTAAATAGGAAAAGAGTCAGATAAAAAAAGTTAGTGAGTTTATTTGGGTGGGAGAAAGACAGGAAGACAGTGGAATGCCACTTTTTGGCAACAATCATAGAGAACAACTGTGAATCTTTATAGCAGTAAAATATTGAGTAAAATAAAAACTTAAAGCAAACAAACGAAGACTAATGTGGTGTCAATCTGCTTTTCCAAGTAATCTCTCAAAACCTTAACTCCTTATTCCTACAAGTGATCGCAAGAGTCCAGTTGCCATGGTGTCAAGGTTATCTGACAGTTGTTTTGATTTAATGGCACTCTGGTGTTCTGCCATCTTGGTTAATTTTGATTTGCCACGGACATGAACTCCTGCCTCACTTGCCTTATTTTCCTGACTGTATGTTTATTTTTGTTTTGTGTATGTTATAAAAACACCACTTACCTTACAGGTGTACATTGTCATTTCTTCTCTTCACATGGCAGCCTCAGCCCTTGTGGGCGTTGAGAAGAAAGAGACTGCTACTGTGTCCTGAACATGAGCAGAAGGATAAAAGCACAAAGTCAAAGAAATCCTATATTAGAACCTGGGAACACACCCATTTTACTTCAGCCCACTTGACAAGTTATGGGCACTATTTAATTATCTGATCTGAAGTGCTGAAGGATAGATTTGACCTTGACAGAGCTTTCCTAGAATGTAGATATAGGTGCATTATAACTGGTAGTGGAAGGCCCCCTTCCACTTTCCGGTGAGTGTCAGTATTTTCTCCTCGTCCTATAGCTGGAGCACAACAGAATCCGTATCTTGATTAGAAGACAGTAATAATGTTCTCAGCAGTTCTTTTGTTTCCAATTTTTCCAGTATTAAATCCAGTTTCCCTTCTGCCACCAGAGAGAGATGTCTGAAACACTAATATGATTATGTTGCTCCTTAGTATTTAAATCCTTCCTTCAGAGGCTACCCACTTTTCTCAAAACAAAGTCTAAAATCTTTTAACAAGTATATTCTGTATTTTCTGATTTCTTTGGACATCTCAGCCTTATGTCTTCCTACCTCACCCACATTCTTGATCCTCTAACCATACCGAATTACTTGCTCTCTTCCAGGCCTGCTGTTTCCCATTCTTCTGTGTCACTGCACACACTGTATGCCTGTCAGAGTTCCAGTGCACCTATGACCAAACTTTTATGGAACGTTTATCCAAGAACACCAAAGAGGAAATGCTATGGGCAGGAAACTATACTTTATAATGTAAACATAGCCCAAGAGACAAAAGATGGGTTTAGGGGTCTGCAAGCATTGTGTTTGATCTGGGATATGGCTTTTACGAGATGTCCAAGTTAATTTGCAGGTTCTTCTCTTCAGTCCACATGGTCCTTTGGTGTCCCGAGATAATAAAAAGGCAAAGATCAATGTGACTGCAGAATAGGAAGTCTGGCTGAAGAAAATGGTTTCTAGACATGCCCAATCACATGAAAGATGTTGGTGAGTCCAAAAGTCCCCAGAATTCTCACCAACTCATCACTTTTTGAGAGAAGCAGATGAAAGAGTATTTGCTGGAGGGGGAATGGGGCAGAGATGGAGAGTAGAGAAAAATGCTAGAGAGAGCAACACAGGAGGTAAAAACGAGGGTGATCTTTCTCACTTTAAAAGATGGGTCCAAACTGACTAGATAAAACAAGGCCATCAGATGACTATCTTTCCAATGAAACTGGACACCTTCCCTACTAGTAGAATAATTGGAGAGCAGAGTCTGGTTCTTTCAGCAAAGTTATAAACATAGTTATAGTTGAATTTGTCTTCTCTTTCTTCACCTGTAACACAGTACACCAAACACAACAGTCCTCAATTATTTTTGAGAGGGGAAAACAGACAAGTGTGAGATAAAGCAAAAGGGAATTAGGAGAATTCCCTTAGAATTTCTCAAAGTTAGTAGAGTCAGAACAAAGCCACTCATAATAAATTTAGGTAAGAAGAAAGGAAGGGAAATCACAACACATGTCAAATAGACAAGTAAAAAGGACACTACAATAGGAAAAAAGAGAATTATAGCATCCAGAGCCATAGAAATATATATATACTGGCTGTATAGAAATACATAGCCAAAGAAAACTTCATTTATAATAAGACAAAATCCAAGAGATAGAAATAAAATATTCATTTGTGCTTTTTATCCAAAATAATTTACTACTATTGCATTAACAACATTTAGACAGAAAATCAATAAGGAAACTGAGAACTTCAACACTACAAAAAAATAAAAAAACAAAAAAACAAAAAGCTAGACCTAACAGACATATACAGAACACTCCACACAACAACAGCAGAATACACATTCTTCTCAAGTACACACAAAATATTCCCCAGGATAGACCATATGTTAGACCATAAAACCATTCTCAATCAATTTTAAAAATATCAAAATTAGAAAAAATATCCTTTTACACCACAATAGAATGAAACTAGAAACCAAAAACAGAAGGGAAACTTGGGAATTCATAAATATGTGGAAATTAAACAACCAATGGTCGAAGAAGAAATCACATGGGGAATTAAAAATACTTAGATATAAATCAAAACAAAACTACAATATTCCAAAACTTATGAGACGAAGTGGAGGCAGGCTCAAAGGGGAATTTATAGCTATAAATGCTTACATTATAAAAGAAAAGAGATCTCAAACCAATAACCTAACTTTACACATTGAGAAACTGGAAAAAGCAGAGCAAACTAAGCCCAAAGGTAGCAGAAAGGAGAAATAATAAAAATTAGAGGAGAGATAAATAAAATAGAGAATAGAAAAACAATAGCATCATTAAAACCAAAAGATAGTTCTTTGAAAAGATCAACAAAATTGACAAACTTTTAGCTGGACATACAAAGAAAAGTAGAGAGAAGCAACAAATATCTGAAATTAGATATAAAAGTGGGCACATTTCTACCAACCTCACAGAAATAAAAAAGATTATAAAAGAACATTTTGAACAATTGTACACCAATAAATTAGATAACCCAGATGAACAGGAAAAATTCCCTGAAACAAGAAAGTTGCCTAAACTGACTCAAAATGAAATAGAAAATCTCAACAGACCTATAAGTAAAGATATTGAATCAGTAATGAAAAACCCTCCAGCAAAGAATAGACCAGAACCAGATGCCTTCACTGTCGAATTCTATCAAACATTTAAAGAAGAATTAACACTGATCTTTTTTAAAAAGTTCCAAAAAATAGAGGAGCAAACAATTTCTAATGCATTCTATGAGGCCATCATCACCCTGGTACCAAAGCCAGATAAACACAATACAAGAAAAGAAAATTACAGACTAGTATGTTTTATGAATACTGATGAAAAATTTTTAACACAATACTAACAAACTAAATCCAACAGCATCTTAAAAGGATAAGACACAATCTGGCAAAATTCACAAAAGAAAAAATAGATCATCTGAATGAGCCTGTGTGTTTTACAGAAATTGAATCAACAATTATAACCTTCCAAAACAGAAAGCTCCAGGAGCAATGGGTTCACTGATGAATTCTACCAAACACTTAAGGAAAAAATTGTACTAATTCTCTACAAGCTCAGAAGATATACATAGAAGGTAAACTTCTAATTCATGCTGAGGCCAGTATTACTCTAATACCAAAGACATTATGAGAAAGAAAATTGCAGACCAATAATGAGCATAGATGGAAAAAATCCTCAACAGAATATTAGAAAATCAAATTCAACAATATATATAAAAAGTTATGAATTATAATCAAGTGGGATTTATTCCAGGTGTGCAAAGTGGCTTCAACATTCAAAAATCAATCTGAAATTCATCACGTCAACAGGCTAAAGAAGAAACAATACATGATCATGTCGATAGATGTAGAAAAATCATTTGTGAAAATTCAATACTTATTCAAGATAAAAACTGACAGGAAACTAGGAATAGAGGGGGACTTCCTCAAGAACATTAAGGAACGTTAAAAACATCAACAAAAAGACTACAGATAACCATGTATTTAATAATGAGAAAATATAAGCTTTCTCATTAAGTTCAGGAACAATGAAATGATGTCCCCTCTCACCACTCCTTTTCAACATCATACTGGAAGTCCTAAGTAAAGCAACAAAATGAAAAAAAGGAAATAATAGTATCCACATTGGAAAGAAAGAAATAAAACTGTCTTCATTTGCAGACGATTTGTCTGTCTACATAGAACAACAGCAACAGCAAAAACTCCTGGAACTAATGAGCAGTTATAGCAAAGACGCAGAGAACAGGTTTATATACAAAAGTCAATCTGTTCTATACACAAACAGTGAACAATTGGAATTTGAAATTTAAAACAAGATTCCATTTATATTAACATCCCCTAAAATGAAATACTTAGGTATAAATCTAAAAAAATATGTAAAAGATCCATATGGGAAAAAATTGTAAACCTATAATGAAAAAAAAAAATAAAGGGAAATTTAAAAACTAGAAAGAAATTCTAGGTTCATGAATAAGAAAACTTAATATTGTCAAAATGTCAGTTCTTGCCAACATGATCCATAGATTCAGTGCAATCCCAAACAAAATCTTAACAAGTTATTTTGTGGCTATCAACAAAATGATTCTAAAGTTTATATGGAGATGCAAAAGACCCAGTAGCCAACCAAATATTGAAGGAGAAAGTTGGAAGACTGACACTACCTGACTTTAAGACTCATTATAAAGATACAGTAATCTAGACAGTGTGGTATTGAGGAAACAACAAACAAAAATATATCAATAGAACAGAATAGAGAACTCAGAAATACACCCACACAAATATAGTCAAAGGATCTTTGACAAGGGAGCAATGGCAATACAATGGAGAAAAGATAGTCTTCTCAGCAATTGGTGCTGGAACAACTGGGCCTGCACACGCAAAAAAATGAATTTAGTCACAGACCTTGCACCCCTCACAAAAATTAACTCAAAAAAGAGTCATAGATCTAAATGTAAAACATAAAACTGTAAAACTTCTAGCAGATAACATAGCAGAAAGTCTAGATGACCTTTGATTGGGTGATTATTTTTTAAATACAGCATCAAAGGCATGATTCATGAAAGAAATTGTTGGTGATTTGGACCTCATTAAAATTTAAAACTTCTGCTATGCAAATGATACTTTCAAAGGAATGAAAAGACATCCCACAGGCTGGGAGAAAATGTTTTCAACAGACATATCTGCTGAAGTACTTATATCCAATATATGCAAAGAACTTTTAAAACTCAACAATAAGAAAAAGAACAACCAGAATGAAAAATGAGCCAAAGATCTGAACAGGTACCTCAAAAAAGAAGATAAATAGAAGACAAAGAAACTTATGAAAAGATGCTTCACATATGTTATTACAGAAATGCAAATTAAAGCAACATTGTGATACCACTACACGCTTATTGGAATGGGAATAGTTTCCAACATTGACATCACCAAATGCTTGGGAGGATGTGGAGCAACAGAAACTCTCATTGATTTCTGGTGGTGGGGATGTAAAATGGTACAGCCACTTTGAAAGACACTTTACAGTTTCTTATAAAACTAAATATATTCAGCATACTATACAATAATCATATTCTTTGGTATTTACCCAAATAAGTTGAAAACTCATGCCCTCAAAAAAACATGCGCATGGATATTTACAGTGGTTTTATTCATAATTGGCAAAACTTAGAAGCAAGCAAGATGACATTCTGTAGGGTAATGTATAAATATACTATGGTATATTCATGCGCTGGGCTACTCTTGTTACCTCAGTAAGTGTAGTCATATTGTAACGATCTTTTGTGACAAATACATTGTGTTACTTTACTTAGCATAATGTCTTCCATGTTCATCCATGTTATAGCATGTGTCAAAAGTTCTTCCTTTTTAAGCCTCAATAATATTCTATTGTCTGTATATACCACATTTTGTTCATTCATATATCAATTAACACTTGGGTAGGATATTAATTAACACTTGAATAGCCTTTTCACTATTGTGAATAACGCTGTTATGTACATGGGTGTACAAACAAATGTTGAACTCCCTGCTTCCAATTCTTTGGAGTATATACCCAAAAGTGGAACTGCTCGATGATATGGTAATTCTATGTTTAATTTTTTGAGAAACCTCAAGACTGTTTTCCATAGTGGCTGCACCAGTTTACATTTCTACTAGCAGTCCACAAGTTTTCCAATTTCTCCACATCCTCATCAATATTTTTATTTTGGCCAATTGACTTTTGATAAACTTGCCAAATAGATTCTGTAGGGGGAAGCACAGTCTCTTCAACAAATGATGCTGGGGCAACTGGATTTTCACATACAAAGAAATGAAGTTAGACATCTCACACCACATACAAAAATTAACTTAAAATAGATCAAGAATCTAAATATAAAAGCTAAAATTGTGAATGTACAAGAAGAAAAAATAGGGGTAAATATTCATGATCTTGGTATTGGTAATGGGTTCTTAGATGTGGTATGATAAACATGAAAAATAACAGAAAAAATAGATAAGCTGGACTTCATCCAAATTAAAATCTTTTGTGCATCAAATGATATTATTAAGAAAGTTAAAAGGCAATCTAAAGTATGAGAGAAAATACTGGCAAATTATATATATTCTAAAGGTTTAAGATCCAGAATGTACGAAGAAACTCAAACAACTCTACAACAATAATGCATATAATCTAGTTAAAAATGGCCTTAGTGCTTGTACAGACATTTCTTCAAAGAAGATATACAGATGTACAAATGGCCAATAAGTACATGAAAAGATGCTCAACATCATTAACCATTGGGGAAATGCAAATTAAAATCACAATGATATACCACTTCACAGCTACTAGGAAGGCTATAATAGTAATAAAAAGGATAGTAAAAAGTGTTGGTGAAGATATGGAAAATTGTAACTCTTATGAAAAGCTCAAAGAAATGTAAAACTGTGGAGGTCTTATGGAAAACATTTTGACAGTTCCTCAAAAAGCTGAACATAGGAAATAATGCTTTCACCCTAAGATTGGTGAAAATGCAAGAACATCTATTCTCACTACTCATATTCAGTATCAAGCTCAAAGTTGTAGACAGAATAATAAGGAAGAAAAGGAAATATAAGACATACACATTGACAAGAAAAAATAAAACTTTGCCCAGTTTCAGTTTATATTACTGTGTAAGGAGACAATCCCAAGGAATTTACAAAACATCTTCCTAGAACTAATAAGTCAATTCAATAAAGTGGCAGAATAAAAGATCAATATACAAAAGCCACTTGTATTTCTACATACCAGCACTGCACACATGGATGTTTAAATTAAAAGTACAATACCATTTAAAATTATTCAAAAAATAATATAGTTAAGTGTAAATCTTACAAAACATGCACAGGATTACATACTGAAAGCTATACAACACTGTAAGACATACCAAAGATGATGTAAACAAATGGAAAGATATAACATATCCATGAATTGGAAGACTCATAATAAAGATGTTAATCCTCCCCAAATTAACCTACAGGCTTAACATAATTTCTATCAAAATCTAATATGTTTTTGTGGATATAAACAAGATTATTCTAAAATTTATATGCAAAGGCCAAGGAACTAGAAGAGATAAAATAATTTTGAATAAGTAGAATAAAGTGAAAGGTAATGTTCTACCTGGTTTCATGACTTGTAGAGCTACAGTAATCAAGACCATGTGATTTTGGCAAAGGGATAGACACATAGATCAATGGAACAAAACAGAGAATCTGTGAGACCCTCATAAATATGCCCAAACTATTTTTGATAAAGGTATAAAACCAATTTAATAAAAAATTTTAAACAAATTGTTCCAGAGCCATGAGACATTCATAGGCAAGACTATGAATCTTGACTTGTCTTACATCTTATAAAAAATTAACTCAAATGAAACACAGACTTAAATGTTAAAAGTTAAAGCTATACAACAAGAAAAAATAGAAATCTTCAGAATTCAGGGCTGGGCAAAGAGCTCTTAGACAACATGAAAAGTACAAACCATAAAAGGAAAATTTGATAAATTGACTTCATAAAACGTTTTTAAACACTTGCTCTGTGGAAGACTCTGGTAGAGAAAAAATGATAAGTTGCTGAGTGTGAGAAAGTATTTGCAATCCGCATATCTGACAAAGGGCTATGGTAGACTATATAGAGAATTCTCAGAATTCTAAAGTAGAAGAACGAACAATCCAATTAGAAAATGGGCAAAAGACACGGTAGATGTAAAAACGCAAAGAAGCACATGATAAGATGTTGTACATCACTAGCCATGAGGAAACTGCAAACTAAAACCATAGTGAGCTATTACTGCACATGTATCAAAATGGCTGAATTGAAAAATAGGTACACCAATGCTACACAGTATGGTGAGAACCTGAATCTCTTGTACATTGTGCTGGGAATGTGAAATGGTACAGCCACTATGGAAACAAATTAGAAGTTTCTTAACAACAAAACAAAACTCAAAAAACAAATAACAAATAACTAAACATGCAACTACCACATGACTCAGGGATTGCATTCCTTGACTTTGATCTCACAGAAATAGATTAATTTTCACACAAAAACTTGTACATAAATGTTTATAGCAGCATTATTTGCATGTCCAAAAACTGGAAAAATCCAGATGTCTTTCACTGAGTGAATGGTTAAACATGAGGTGGTATATATATCCATACCATGGAGTACTACTCAGCAATAAAAATGAGTGAATTTTTTTTTAGGAAGATTAGCCGTGAGCTAACATCTGTTGCCAATCCTCCTCTTTTTTTGCTAAGGAATATCGGCCCTGAGCTAACATCCATGCCCATCTTCCTCTACTTTATAATGTGGGATGCCTGCCACAGCATGGCTAGACAAGCAGTGCTAGGTCTGCACCCGGGATACGAATCAGTGAACCCAGGGCTGTGGAAGTGGAAGGCGCAAACTTAACCACTGCACCACTGGGCTGGCCTCCAAAATGAATGAATTTCTGATAGAAGTAACAACTTGGGTGAATCTCCAGAGAATTATGCTGGGTGGAAGGAGCCAAAAGATTACATGCTGTTTAAGCACATTTTTTATAACATTATTTAAATATCAAAACTGTAGAAATGGCAAATAGATTAGTAGTTGTCAAGGGTCATGAAAGAGTGGGGTGAGGGAAATGTGACTGTAGCTTTAAAATGGCAGCATGGCGAATATTCATCTTGCTGGAGCAGTACAGTGTGGTGACTATATCAATGTCAGTATCTGGGTGTGATACTGTGCTATAGTTTGATCTTACTATTGGAGGAAACTGGGTAAAGGATACATAAAATCTCTCTGTATTATATCTTACAACTGTCTGTGGATCTTCAGTTATCTAAAAAAAGCTTAATTAAAAATAAAAGAGTACCATATCTGTGAATTGTTGATGATAAAACACAGGTCATAAAGAGAAAATAAATGTATCAAAATGAGAACCTCAAAACTGTAGAAGTTGTAAAAAAGGGAGTGATGTTGAGTGTTAAATCCATTTCACATTAAGAGTCATTATGTTTTAGATGTTTATTTGGTAGACAACTAACACATTTTATGGCTAAATTAAAGAAAGTAGTGTGTTTTACTGAGGATGTGAATTTCTATCATTTAAAAGGCAAATATAATCTATATATAATTTATTGTAAATATTGTTAAATTGGATTTGTCCTTCATTTAATTGCTTGTTTATTTAATCGAGATGACATAGGTTTATAACATTATATAAATTTCAGGTATACATCATTATGTTTTGATTCTGTATACACTGTATGTTTTGATTATGTCAACACCAAAAGTCTAGTTTCTATCCATCATTATACAAAAATCCCTCTTTGTCCCTTCGGCCCTCCCCCACCCCTCTTTCTCTCTGGTAACCACAAGTCTGTTCTCTCTATCTATGTGTTTGTTTGTTTGTTGTTTTTGTTGTTTCTATCTCCCACATGTAAGTGAAATCATATGGTGTTTCTCTTTTCCTCTCTGATTTATTTCACTTGGCATAATGCTGTCAAGGTCCATCCCTATTGTCACAAATGGCAACATTTTGTCCTTTTTTATACCTGAGTAGTATTTCATTTTATACATACACCACATCTTCTTTATCCATTTGTCCTTCAGTTGTTTCTATGTCTTGGCTGTTATAAATAATTCTGCAATGAATACAAAGGTATATATATCTTTTTGAATTAGTGTTTTCGTATTATTTGGATAAATACTCAGAAGTGGAAGAGCTGGATAATATGGCATATCTATTTTTAATTTTTTGAGGAATCTTCATTCTGTTTTCCATAGTGGCTGCACCAATTTACTTTCCCACAAGCAGTGTATAAGCGTTCCATTTTCTCCACATCCTCTCCAACTTGTTATTTCTTATCTCTCTAATAATAGTCATTCTGACTAGCATGAGGTGATATCTCCCTGTGCTTTTGATTTGCATTTCCCTAATAATTAGTAATGTTGAACATCATTTTGTGTCCCTGTTGGCCATCTGTATAAAGCCTCTGTCCATTTTTTTAATTATTAAAATTGTTTAACATTGTTAAAATTAAAGTTGTAGTTCTGTTTTTGTTAAATTGTATGAGTTCTTTCATAAATTCAATCCATTTACATTTAGGATGATTATTGATAATGAGTACTTAATACTCTCATTTTATTTTGTTTTCTGTTTGCTCTATGTTTCCATTGTTTCATTTTCCTTGTGTTTCTGTCTGTCATTTCAGGTTCGTGGTTTTCTGTAATGTTTTTCCCTCTTTTATCTTTCATTATATTTCATTTTTTTTGCTCTGAATTTTTATTTTGCGGGTTATCATGACATTTATATAAAAGATCTCATTAGATAGGAGTCTTTTTTTCTGCTGATAGCATTTTATCTTCATTTTCCTATGCAAGTTATGTCCTTTTCCTTCTCCCCTTCTATACTTTTGTTGTCACAAATTATCCCTTTTTTGTCTTGTGAGTTTTTTACCAAATTGATAGTGATGGTAGTTATTTTTAATGTTTTCTTTCCCTTTAAACTTTATGCTATAATTGTTTACTAACCTATTCTGTTATTGGTGGTAATTTTCTGATTCTGTCTATTTATCACCTCTCTCAAAGTTTTGTATACCTTTGTCTTTTCATTTCAGGTACAAGAGCTCCTTTCAATATTTCTTGTAAAGAAGGTCTAGTAGTGACAAATCCCTCAGGTTTTGTTTGTCTTGGAAAGCCTTTATTTCTCCTTCATACCTGAGGGATAACTTTAGTGGACAGAGTATTATTAGCTGACCATTTTTATCTTTCAATATTTTGAATATAGCACTCTACTCTCTCTTGGCCTGTAGAGTTTCTGCTGACAGAATAATGGGGGCTCCCTTGTAGATTATTGTGGGGTTTTTTCCCCTTTTGGCTGATTTTAATATTCTTTTTTTATCATTGACTTTTGACAGTTTTATTATTGTGTCTTGGAGAAGGTCTTTCTGCATTGAGATAACTGAGTGTTTATATCCAGTTTCTTCCCTAGGTTTGGAAAGTTCTCAGCTATAAAGAAATATCTTTAGAGTCTCTGCTCCCTTCTTTCTCTCTCTTCTCCTTCTGAGATACCCATAATCCTTATTGGCCCTTTCTAATAGAGTTGGATATTCCTCAGATTTCTATATTTTTTACCTACATCATTTCTAGCTTTCTATCTTTGAGCTTACTAATTTTCTCTTTCATATGGTCTGCTCTGTTTCTGAGGCTTTCTAATGCATTCTTCATCTCATTTATAGGGTTTTTCAGCTCCAGAATTTCTGTTTGGTACTTTTTTAGAGTTTCAATCTTTTTGGTAAAGTATTCTTTCCGTTATTGATTTTATGCCTGAGCTCATTTAACTGCCTTTCTGAATTTTCTTACAGCTCATTGAGTTTCCTTGTAATAGCTATTTTGAATTATTTATCAATTAGATCACACCCTTCTATGACTTTATGTTTTGTTCTGGAAAATTATTATTTTATTTTTGTGATGCCATGTTATTATGGCTTTCTGTGGTACTTGCTGAGTTATTCCTCTGCTGGTGCATTTGTTGTAGTGAACATCTTTCTTATTTAGGTGTAACCTTGCTTGATTTGATTCCAATTATTCAAGTGACTGGGGAATAGAGGCTTCTCTTTTGTTTTTCAGTAGCTGGTGATACAGTACAAGTTCTTTGATTCCTCTTACCCGAGCTGCCTCTGGCTATATTTGAGGATCAGCAAGTTCGACCATCCACTGCCTCTATTAGGGGTGTCATGTCACCCATACTCTCATCATTGCTGCCTGCATGTCTGGGGGTCATTGCTGCCTTGCTGTTACCAGTGTCGCTGTGGTCACTGACTTCGCCTTCAGGGGTACAGGTATGGCTGATGTGTCTGCTGCATCTCCAATCACCTAGGTCAGAAGCTCCTCCACTGTGGCAGGGAGAGGAAAGGGTGGGGCAGGAGCCAGGTTTGTTGGGCTCTGCCTCCACTATTGTTCATTTCCTTATGGTCCGGGCAGCGGCTGTGGTTGGAAGGTTTGAGTAGTATGCATGCTCTGAGCCACAGCCATGGGCCGGAGATCTTGGGGCTCCACCTCTGCTGCTGCTTCACTCCTTGCGGCTGCAGGTGCTGCCACAGTTGGGAGGCTGGAGTCACATATGCACCTCTGCTGCTGCCCACTGGATACTCTGGGTGTTTGAGTGATCGGCTTAGCAGCCATGGCTGGGCGCCGGGGTCCTGGACACTGCCTTCATTGTTCGCCCAGTTGGCCTCCTCTCTGTGCTCCAATCCACCCAACTTAGTGTGTACTGATATGTGGGTCTTTCTGGTTTCCTGATGTGTTGGGCAGTGTAGCGGTTTTTCAAGTTATAAATTATCTACTCACTGTAGATTGAAGGGGATAGACAAAGAGATCCTCTCATGCTGCCATGATGATGACATACTAATTTTTTTATTTTATGTTACTCTATTTTTAAAAAATCATTCTTTCCATCTTCCCATTAAACATCAATTTTGGGGTTTTTTGTTCATTCTCTCTTGGAAGACTTTCTTTTATTTGCATGATTTTTATGGTTTCTCTTAAAATATAACATGCACCCACAAAAAGTTTGGATTTAATATGACCACTCTCCTTACCAACAACAGAGGAAATATATAATGTTTTATTTGTGCACTGTGTTTTATAGTTTTAGTTCAGCCTGTTTTTTAAATCCAAAATCAGTCATTATTTTCATTTTTTGGTATATGCCAAATTAGATTTTCATTTATGTTTACTTATTTGTTTGGTCATGATCAGCATCTTGTATTTCCTTCTCCTTGTTCCAATATCCCTTTTTCTGGAATTTGTTTCCATGAGGATCTGTGAACTGTAAATTTTTGTTTTTTACTGAAAATACCTTGAATTCCCTCTCAGTCTTTTTTCTTTTTTTTTCCTTTATTTGAGGAAGATGAACCCTGAGATAACTACTGCCAATCCGCCTCTTTTTGTGGAAGATGGCTGTCCCTGAGCTAACATCCATGTCCATCTTCCTCTACTTTATACATAGGACGCCTACCACAACATGGCTTTTGCCAAGTGGTGCCATGTCCGCACCTGGGATCTGAACCCGTGAATGCTGGGCGTGTGAACTTAACCACTGCACCACCAGGCCGGCGCTCACTCTCCGTCTTGAATGACATTTTGATGTGCAGAGACTTCTAGGTTGAGGGTTATTTTCCATGAGAACAGTGAGAATAGTATTATTCCATTGTTCTAGTTTGTTTTTTCTTTTTACTCTTATCCTCAGCATTTGGTGTTCTGTTACTTCACTAAGAATTTCTGAGTATAGATTTAATTTTATTTATCTTGCTCAGGACTTGGTGTATTTCTATAATCCAAGGATTCATGTCTTTCATTGGAGGTGGAGATTCTCAGCCATTATCTCTTTTATATTGCTTTCTTTCATTCTCTTCATCCTCTCAATTCACTTGTATATCTTCTTCTGAGTATTTGATCCAATCCTATTATATCATTATTCTTGTTTCCTTACTGCTTTTTTTTTGTCTTCATCTCTCAGTACTGCATTTCAAAGTTTTCCCACATCTATCAGCTGTGTCTAATCTACTGTTAAACTTACCTACTAAGTTTTTATTGGAAATGATTACATTTTTCCTTCTTAAAAGTTCTAGTTAGTATATTTTAAAGTTACCCTATTTTATTTTCATGGCATATTTTTATTTCATTTTGATCTTTATTTCTATTCCTACTTTTAATACCTTTAATAATTTTAAAGTTTTTTTTTTTATAAAGATTGGTACCTGAGCTAACAACTGTTGCCAATCTTCTCTTTTTTTTTTTTCTTTTCTTCTTTATCTCTCCAAGGCCCCCCAGTACATAGTTACGTTTTCGAGTTGTGAGTGCCTCTGGTTGTGCTATGTGGGACGCCTCCCCAGCATGGCCTGATGAGCAGTGCCATGTCCGCACCCAGGATTCAAACCAGCGAAACCCTGAGCCGCTGATGTGGAGTGTGCAAACTTAACCACTCGGCCACGGGGCCAGCACCTAAAGATTTTTAAGTGTCTTTCAAATTGTCTTATTATCTCAGGTTCTTGGGACTATTAATCTTTCTGAGTCTTTTGTTTGTTTTTTTCTCATGACCTGTGTGATTTGCAAGTTTTCTTTGTGGGCACAATAAACTTGAGACTTAGTTTTCCGGAAACATCACTTTATCCTAGGTTTATGGAAGTGTTTTAGTAAACTAGGTATATTGCTCACAGAGCAGTTTTTGTGTCATATTCTTAGTTTGGAGATTCATATTGAGTATGTGACATATTAATTTTGCCTCCGTATTCACTGCATTCATGAGTGCCATAGATTTGGGTCTCACTATCTCTCAAGAGTTGTTAATTTTTTTTTCTTCCTGCTGAGGAAGATTAGCCCTGAGTTAACATCTGCTTCCAATTTTCCTCTTTTTCTTTTTTGGTTAAGGAAGATTAACATTGTGCTAACACCTGTGTCAATCTTCCTCCACTTTATATGAGGGTCACCACCACAGCATAACTGACAAGTGGTATAGGTCCAAGCCCTGGATCTGAACCCAGGCTGCTGAAGTGGAGCATGTGGAATTTAACCACTGCATCACAGAGTCAGCCTCAAGAGGTGTTGATATTTACTCAACATTTTCATAGGCTTCTAGATGAGGTCTTAAAATTTCCTCTTTCAGCAAAAAGACAGCTAGCTATTTCAGAGCTTCCTTTATGCAGAGGCCTTAAGTCCAACCTCTTCTTCATACAAGCCATGTCTCTTGCCCAAAGATGATATTACAGCCAATCCTCTGACTATTAAAGCCCATATCCTCATTGGATATCACTTTTAGCTACAGCAGCATCAGCATAGAGTATTATAAAACTGAGTCACCTCAAAACAACATCAGGATGGCAAGGCTTCAATTTGTAGTTGGTGTGGGATGCAATAAAAAGAATGGTCAGCCTTAATTCCCATCCAAGGATATCAGATAATAAAATATGAGAGACTTCTCATTAAAATATTTTCACCTGTCCACCAGGTTTTTTTTCCTCATCATCTATCTCCAAGTTATGTAGATAGACAGAGTAAATGTTAATACCAAAGTCATAGCATCAAACTTTTGAGGTTTATTTCAACAACTCTAGAATAGGTAATCATGTGCTCAGGATATTGTGCAGATAATATTAGATAAGGCATTGATTCTTTTTAGTTTATTAAAGTTATTATAAATATATATTCCAATAAATAGTTATATGATTATTAGCTGACAGTTATCAATAGCCACCACCAGGGTAAAAAAGTGAAATTACACTCTAGCATTAGACTAAGAGGATATTTTCTCATCTTTCATTGGGTGAAAAGGAAGTAACTATATTACTGTTCTGATGAATAATGTTAATCTGCATAGAACATTTCCCCCTAATTCTGCAAGTCATATTATAATGGTTTATGCTCAATTCTTACAAAGAGATAGGGACTCTGACATCTCTTTCTATGGCGGGTGAGGAGACTGGAGCCAGAGAATACATAAGGTCCCGGAAGTCCCACATTGGCCAGAAGAAGAGGTGAGGCTGAAGAAGACAGCACAGCTCAAGGTGTTAAAGAGTGCAGTGCAGGCAGGAGGTGTACTTTAAACAGTATCACTGGAGGACAAACCAACACCCAACAGGTAAAGCGTTTTGCGTGGTAAGTCAGAACTCCAGCTAATAGGTAAGACTCGCAAGATCAGAAATAGATGAAAAACTTCAAACTCAAGACTAGCTTTTCTGGCATTGAAGTTTCCTTTCTGTTTCAGAGATACTAAGATTCACCGAGAATAGTAATAAGACAAAACTAATAGAGAGGTAAATGATGTTGTGATTTGTTTAATCCTTCTAGCAACTCCATAAGATCTATAATAATAGCTCTTTATATGCAGAGAAACAGAGGCTTACAGGTTAAATAACTTTCCCTCAAAATAATTTCAGAAGTGAATACAAATCTATCACCACAGTTCCAGATCATTTTGGTTAATTAATTATCTTGGCCTAAGGAAATTAAACAGCTGTGAGATGGTTTCATCTGAAAATATTTGAAAAAAAATGTATGGATAACATAGGGATTAGAAAATTCATTACAGAGACTATGGAAGCATTTCACTACCATAATAGAAATACAACTCGCTAAAGCAGAATCGTGTAAATAAGACTGATTACTTGGTTTATCTACTTTGGGAAGCAGAACGTTTACTTTGGTTGTCAGAGGTGATCCACTAAGTTCAAACACACATGTATAACAATATCAGAAAACTCAGTACCTTAAAAAGATAGCAAGGTATTGTTGGGAGTGTCTGAACTCACGTTTGAGAATAAATTATGCACAGATATAACCAATAAACTATAAGGAACATAGTTCTGATACAAACTCTTAGTGCCTCCTCCCTAAAAAACAGAGAAGGGCAAGTAATCCCACCTAAATTTTCTGGGTTTTGGTCTTTCTCAAGCCTTTTCTCATATTCATTTTATTTCACTTTAATCTCACGGTGGTTGGCAATAAATATTTTAATCTCTTGTATTAAACCTCTTATTATGATTGGTGACCATTCTTGATATTTTGTGTGAAGCTCTAAGCAAAGCTGTTCCTGCCAATAAGTTTCTCTGTGACTTTAGCCTAATGTGGGCATTCCTTTTGTGTGAGGTCTTTTCTGGCTGCTTGCAGCAAAAGAGATTTTTACACTCTTACATGCTAGCACTTCCTCCTCAGGTCAATTCTGAATACAAATTCCCATATGACAAGAAACATGGAGACCACAGCGTTTCCTCTGTTCTAATGTGTTATCATCATACATCTCTGCAGCCTCATACTTTTGACAGCAACCCTATGCGGGACACTCCTGTTTCAAGATAAGCATCACATGCAGTTTAAACTACAATTCCAAGTAAGGAACACAGGTTCTCAAAATCGTATTGTGGCTTGAAGTCTAATATATTAAGTAATGATTAAATGGGGTTCAAAACGCATTTAGAACAGTACATAACAGCTTCACTCCTAGTTCTTCTGGAATGAAAGAGGAGAGGGCCTAAGGGTTGACTTATTGAGCTGAAACAGAGGAGAATTTCTGCTTCATATAAGCGGGGGTTGTATCATCGTGTGTGTGTGTGTGTGTGAGTGAGAGAGAGAAAGATAGTCACTCTCATGGGAAGAAGGGTTTGATAATGACTCTCAGTCAATGAGAAGAGGGATGTTGGGTGGCAGAACTGTATTCTCCATTATGAGGACAAGATTTTTATAAAATGTAGCATAGAAGTCTCTATATTTCAACTCTGTCTTTGTCTATTGTAATTTCACTGAATCAGATGTATAATTGCTCTGGAATTGGGGAGAAATAAGCCAAAAAAATCTAGCAATTTATCCTCCATCCATGGAGTAATTTAAGATAGTTCTTTTGTGCCATCATGAGTGTAAAATATTGCAGTTTACGTTTTATTTATGGAAATATAAGTGTGCTAGCAATTTTCTTTGTATAAAACAGATGTGTTTTGAGGAAAATATATATTTCTCATGTACCCATTTATAGATATATGATTTCTCTTGGGAGCTGAAAATATTTCCACTCTTTTCCTCTCAAATCCTCTTAGAGTTAATTATCTGCTCACAGTTCTGATTTTCTTTTATGATGAAATTGAAGCATGTGATATAGATTACTAACTCAGTTAAGGTGCTTGGCTTCCCAACTTGAATCTCTTGTTACTAATAAGCAGGGTTTTCAGACTTTACTTTTTATCTTCTGATAAAACAGTGTCTCAGAGCAAAATTTCAGTTTCCCTGTTATTTCAGGATTGAAACTCTGTGTAAGTATTTTAATCATATCTATATGTGCAATCAGTTATATATGAACAATAAGATGAAATACATGCAGGTATGAAAATGGATGGACATGTCTCCTTTTCTCTTAACAGTGCTCCATGATTTTATTATCAAATATGTGAACCTTATTTGGATTTTTGTGAATGATTTCAAGTTTTCAAATTCTTTGGGGATATGATGAGTTATGAGTATACAAATCATATATCATATTCCAGCTTGATTTAGGTCTTCATGTTAATGAACTTGAAGAAGTTTGGTTATCTATCCAGTTGGAACTGATAATGATGAGAAAAAATAAGGAGAGTGCCAACTTAATGCATTGACTTTTCCTTTGAAATTTCATGTTTCCCTTATTTGCTCAGACACAGAGTGTTGTGGACTTCTTGTTAGAAGATGTACATGGCAGCTTTCCTCTTCCCTTCCCACTCAAAGCAAAGTTCCTCACTTGATTCCTGCTGTTTGTTCTAAGACTAATCATGCTTAGAAACCAGCTTCTACCGAAAGAAGGAGTACCTGGCAGCCTCTAGGGTGAGAAAGGGCTGTCCCTTCAGTGATCCATACACAGTACTAATTGCCTTGACTTTTGACTGGGTTTCCACTCAGATTTCCCATTTATAATGTTAAGTTGCCCCAGATCATTTCTGGCTTTCTTCTCTCCTTGCTTTCCTTCACTTTCTACCTTCTTTCTCTTCTTCCTTTCTTCCCTCTTCCCTCCTCCAAAATATTTATTTAAGGCATCATGTACAACAAATGAGACATTCCACCCCTTCCCAGACCCCTTCCCTCTTCCCTCCAAGCCCCAAAGTAAATATGATTAGCCAGTCACTTAAGATATTATAAGATGTGGAACAAAGTCTTCAGTAGTAGGAAACAAATATTATTTTTCATGATTTCAGAATGCAGTAGCTGTTAACCCTTCTGAGAGAAAAGGACTGCTACCGTTCACAGACTCCCTATGGAAAGAAGAATTAAATCATGTAAGGGCAACATGGTGTAAAGACTTAAGACCCTGCAGGGAAAGTGGGATTGCAGAGCTTTTGTTTTTCCTTCCTTTATCTTAAGAAATCTTCATTTTATTCTACAGAAATATTTAGAAACTTCAGTTCTCTCCAGACCTGAATTACCAAAAAGCTGGCATTCTATGGAGGTAAATCCTAAATAATGTGCTTCAGGAAATTACTATCCAATCCTATCTATATGCCTGCGTTCCCCACAGGACACTCTGCCCTCCTGTCTACACTCAGCTTAGGTAGGAGATAAAATGCTTCATTTCTTTTTAGTGGTTGGCCTGTGGAAAATTGTATTTTATTATTGTTTTAAGGGGTGATCCACAGGCAATGAATGCAGCATTTTAGTCATTCCTGGGGGGTGGTATGAGTTTTGCTTTTTTTATACTACATAGGGCAAGCTTTACATGTCTTGTAGAATTCCAGGAACCCAGAGGGAGAGCACAAATGCTGCCATTACCATCTGATTTCAGCTGTATGGGACTATCTCTATTGAACAAGATTGGACACGAACAAAGCCAGTCTATTCTCAGCTTGCCAGCTGCATCTCGGCTCAGCTTTTGGGTGAAATGAGGTACTGATTTGCTCTCTTCTCTCCCTGTAGAAACTGCTTTCATGTGAATCATGTATGTACATCTCCTTGTTCATTTTGGATTCTTTCTGTCAGCTCCACTCTATCTACCACCAAAGGAATATTCACAGGCTGAAAGACCTGGGGTATGGTAGGCAGGAGAAAGTTCTAGAAAGGACTCAGTACTGGATTTTGAGGCAGGCTGTCTTCAGTGATGACAACAAGCTTGAATACAAGGTAAGAAATTTCTCATTCAGGTATTCATCTATGCAGGAAACCAAATTTTAGTTTAAGTAATAATTCTGCATGGGCAGATGAGGGGCCTACTTCTGGTAGAATTTTAGTTGCAGCAGTTTGCTCTCCTTTTTCTCTGCCAGCCCCACACACTGGAGCTTTTAAAAGTCCCGCTGCCCAGCAATAACATCAGCATCTCTAAGGATGAAATCCAGGTATAAATATTTTTAAAACTTCCTAGGTGATTCCATTGTGAAGGGAAATTTGAGAAATAATATGTTAAGGAATTTCAGGCATTTGCGGTTACATGCGGATGTATTGCAAGGAGATGTGGAAAATTTGCTGAAGAAGTTGAACTCATAACATTTCAAAAAGTGCTTATTCCATTTAGAATAAGGACAAATCCCTGCCTTGAAATGAGCAAGTGCCTTGTGAAGTTCTCCACAATTTAGAATCGTGTCCTTGTCCTTGATAGAGCAGAAACTGGACTTCATGATTACCCAGAGAAAACAGAACTGATATGTCAGTTTATTAATCTATTATTCCTGTGTTAACGGCCCTTTCCACTGACAAGGGTGTTTATGTCTCCTATGCTAGGGTTTGCTAAATATAAAATTATATCATAGAGAGGGAGAAAATTTTCGAAGAACTTCCATCTAAGAGATAGTGAGATTCAATAATCTACTGCTGTCTTCTCTAAAAGAAAACATCTTATAAGGTCTAAGCTGTTTATGGCTGTTGGTTTATCTCTTTCTCTTGAAATGTCAAAATATGCATTGCAAGTTTTGCTTATGGTAGGAATGTCAATTATTGCTTCTTGGCTCATGTAACTTTTCAGGGACTCTTCCTCACACAGTCTCCCTAAAGGTGTGTCATCATCTCAGCTTACTGGACATAGGTGGTGAGCTGACCCTAGAGGAATCAATCAGACTACATTTCTAGGAACCTGGAACTTGGACAGCGAATGATATATAATTGGTGAGATGTTGATCAAGCAGATTTTTTTTTTTTTTGGTAGAATCAGTGAGCCTGGAATGCAAAAGACAAAACCCACTGAAGTCATTGGGAACAGAGAAACATGTAAGCAGAGAAAGCTGGTCTACAGAGAAAAATAATTGAGTAAAGTTGCTGTGCAAAGAGAAGAAGATCCACAGTGCAATATACCCCTGTGAATTATGAGCCATGCATCTAGGTTTATATCTACATCATTACGTCATATTTCATTTATTTTGTTGGTATCCATAAGATTGTGTATTGTTGCTTTTTGGCCATCTCTTTCTATGTTTCAGCCACATTCAGTGGCAATTAAAAAATATTGATGAAAGAATCATCTCTCAATGCCTAATTGTCTATGTACTAGTCTCTCTAATCCTACTGATGACTATTCATTTTCTGTGGTTGCCATAACAACGTACCACACACTTAGTGGCTTACAACCACGGGAATATATTCTCTCACAGTTCTGAAACATAGAAGTAGAAAATCATATTGTTGGCAGAGCCACGCTCCCTCTGTAGGCTCTAGGAAAGAATTCTTCATTATTTCTTCCAGCTTCTCGTGGTGGTTGAAATCCTTGGCATTCCTTAACTTGTATATACATTACTCCAATCTCTGGCTCCATCTTCACATGATGTTCTCCTCTGAGTTTTTGTGTGTCTCTATTTTATCTTCTTAAAAATCATTGTATTAGGTCTCATCCTAATCCAGTATGATTTCACTTTCACTTAACTAATTACATCTGCAAAGACTCTATTTCCAAATATGGTTATAATTTGAGATTCCAGGTTAAATTGAATTTTGGGAAGGACATTATTCAACAGTATACTGATATAGTCTGTGAAGTTATTATTCCTTGAATCTGGGCAACATTATATTTCAAGGGACCTTCACACAGAGTGCCCACATTGAAGAACTAAGTGAGTTCAAGCCATGTTCATTCACATCACTGTAATATATTGGAGAGAAAGGCACTTGAGGATGAAGAAAAAATAGTGGTTAGTTCCTCCTTGTGGCAAAGAATGTAATATAGAATTACTAGATCCTTGATATTAAAGATCACAAAGAAATATAAACTTGGGAGGATCTTCCCAGAGGTTATGAGAAGGTGAAACTATAGTCTAAAACTATCTAGGAACCTGCAATAAATTTTCTCTCAGAGAAGGGAATTAAATCAGGTGGTGGTATATTGTGCAGAAACATCTTCCACCTCACTATCTTTTTCTCTCAATATTTCACATCCTCCACTTCGATATGCCACTGTACATAGACTGATCTGACTGCACAGGGCAGGGGTAAAATTCTACCCTCAATGTTTCAACAAGCCATTCTTGTTGTCACTAGCATGATGATATATCCCATTCTACATTGCCACCAGCCATTTGTGCATGAATCCTCTGCCATTTCCTCATCTACCTGAATTTGAAGAATCAGACAGACACCTATAAGAAAATGTAGGCAGAAGAAAATTTTCCTTTTGGGGCCCATTTCTTGGTCTGATACCTATACTCTTAAGCTTTATTGGTATTTAGGTCAGAATTTGATGATGATATGTTCTTTTGTACCAATGATCTTTTTTTTTTTTTTTTGGTGGGGAAGATTGGCCCTGAGCTAATATCTGTTGCCAATCTTCCATTTTTTGCTTGAGGAAGATTGTCACTGAGCCAACATCTGTGCCAATCTTCCTCTATTTTGTATGTGGGACACTGCCATAATATGGCTTGATGAGTGGTGTGTAGGTCCATGCCCAGGATCTGAACCCACAAACCCAAGGCTGCCTAAGTGGAGCATGCAAACTTACCCACTATGCCACTGGGAAAGCCTCAACAATGATCTTTTTCAATATGCCCCACTAGATCATTTGCCTTTTCAGTGAATTTCAGCAACTTTTCAAACCCTGAGAACTCCTTAAACTTTCACTGAGTTGCTGATTGACAGACAATGAAAAGAAAACCCTATAGGTTGCTAAACTTGGGGAATTTGATCAAGTCATTGAATACCCCCAACTCCCTGCTCTGTGGGAGGCCAAAGGCAACATCAAATGAATAACAGAGGCAATGGTTCCAGCTCCTTTTCTACTAGACCATGTGATTTGGAGCAAATCAGCAACATCTTGAACTCAGTTGCTTTTTTGTAACATGTACTGAAATAGAACACAAAAATGAAGCATGAAAAATACAGTACCTTATCTACTAAGGAGTAGTAACAGCTACTTGATACTGAAGGTTTATTATAGAAGAACCTTGTGCTAAGCATATTTACCCAAAATATTTTATTTAATCATTACATTAATTACTAACTTTGTGTTATTATCAACAATTTGAAGATGATAGAACTGGGAGTAAGTAGCACACCCAGGGTTCAGATATGGTTCGCTGACTCCAGTCTATTCTCCTTTGGTTTGCAATGCTGTCATCATAGAGCTTGGTCTAGATAATCTCTTGAGATTATTTCTAGTCATACATCTATAATACTCCAGTGAGATAGTTGGTACAGCAATGAAGGTTGATTTTTGGTACACGTCTAGTAACAGTGTGCAATGGGTACAGTCTATTTTCATTGTCACTGTCTTCTCTGAGAAAAAAGGCTACACAGATACAGTATAGCCTTACAGCTTCTCTTTTTGGTCCACTGTCTTACCGCTGCTCCCTGCAATGTTAAGGTGTATTCTATACCTTTTTCATCTGAATTTCCTCTACCTTTCATCTCATTCCCACAAGCATAAAAACAGTAGCTCTCACTGAGCTGTTGGCTGGCATCTGTATTGTCTAGAAAAAGACAGAGAAATAGTAGATTTGACGTAGTGTCTTATGGAATAAAGAAAATCATACTAATTGAGTGCCAACTCATCAGGTATTCTGTTAGAATCATTCCATAGATATTCTCACCAAATTTGCAGCACTAAAGGTACCAGCCGGCTTTGTGATAACACATCTTATGAATGCAACCCCAATCTATAAATTTATAGATATACAGACCAAAAGAGGAAAAATGTCACAAACGTTGCTTTTGTGACTGTGCTCCTACCCACAGAGGCTTTAGCTCCCCAGAGTAGGAGTTCCTTCCCAGATGGAAGCACTGAAGTCCAGAAAATTTAAATATTTTACTCAAAATCAAACACAGCTTGACTGTGTTCCTGGATTCAAACTGAGGTTTTCTGACTCCAGTATAACAGCACTGCCTACTCTTCGAGTCCTCCTACTCTGGTTCAGTCTTAGAAGGTGTTTACTCTGTGTCAGGCCCTGCTCTAGGTGCTAGAAATAGAGCTGGGAACAAGCCCAAGTTCCTGTTCTCACTGACCTGATATTCAAGTCCGGGGTGACTGACAATAAACAAGGAAATTAAAGATAATGAAAGATAACTTTGTTATGAAGAATATGACTTCAGGATGCGTATTAGAGAGTAATGGGGCTTTGGGTGTACAATTTAGATTGGTTTGAAGATAAGGCATTTGGAAGGAGGCCCATGTGCTAGAAAGAAGCAGACATCATGTAATCTGGAGGACACTGTTCTAGGGAGAGGAAGAGCAAGTACAGAGCTCCTGACGCAGGACTGAGCTGGTGTGTTCAAGCTACAGATAGAAATCACATCTCCAGCGTGTGGAGAGCTTTCCATTCTTGTCCATTTGTTACTAGTGAGAGCTGTTGTAGCTTAAATCGGAAGGGAGACAAGTGTCCTGGAGCAGCAGAAAGACACAAATTCCTTCTGGAGCCATGGCGCCATTCATCACTCCTAGCGGGTGGGTGCCTGCTGGGCAGAGGTCAGACCTGCATGCCCAGACCAGCTCAGGCCCTCTCTCCTTGGGAGATCTATAAAACCCACAAAGCAATTTGGTTTTGTTTTCAAATTACTGAAATGGCCTTTCATTGCTTCATAGGTTCTAAAAAAAAAGTCATGAAATTGAACAAGAACTTGCCACAACTACTTGCAGAAGGTTCCAAAGGGGAGAAAAAAATAAACAAAAGAGCTGAAGGAAAAGAACAGGGCATTTCAGCTCACTTTCAGCTGACTTTTCTTCATTTTCCATAAGGTCACATTCAAAACTCTCTTTGCATTTGGATGGCTTATAGTGGTTGGGAGTTTGTTTTAGGAAAATGATCACCTTTTCTGCTACTCCTCCAGCCAAATCAGTGCAGTTGATGACAATAAGGGAGAAAAATGCAAAACAATCTGAGGGCTTGCTCCCTGATAAAGCACAGGGTCTGGTAAATCACTTTAAACAGAAAGCATAGACGATGGCCTTCAATTCCAATGAAATGATTGACTCCTTTCCTTTCCCCCATTCTCTACCATTCCTGCCTTTGCAGGAGAGTGATGACTAACAAATATGTGATGATAGTGAGGGCAACAGAACCCAGAGTATTTCAGGTTATGTTTCCCCCTGGGGGAGTCATGCTTTCTCAGGTCTGAAAAATCTGATAGTCCTAAGGGAGAGTTTATGGTGTTGCCGTTGACAGTGGTGTTTTGTTTGGTTTTGTTCTATTTCAACATGCTTTTCCTGTTCAGAAGGCCATGCATATAATATCCTGATTGCACAATAATATTAGAAATGCTCCACCAGACAGCCACCCATGGGACTGGGGTGTCTTGGTGACACTGACACATTAACTGAGCACTCACTGCATGAAAAGTACTGTGCTTCTTGAAGGAATCTTCACTCGTACCCTAAAAGTGTGGTCTGTTAGGGTCTGAGTTAACATATGGAGGGAAGAGAATGAAGTTAGTATCTTAGGCAGTTTATATTGAAGAACAGCTCTTCCAAGGCAAAGAAGAATCCAGCCAACATGGTGGAAGTTGGGGAGGGAACCTCAAAAAATTGTTCAATGCACATGCTCATCATCTTTTGCCATGAAAAATTTCATATGGTTTGGCATTTTAAGTGTACATAATCAATCAATTAAATATTTCCCAGTTTCACTTCCTAAAACATTTTTGGCTCATGATTGCCTTCAGACTGCACCCACTGCCTTGGGTCAGGGCTGGGACTGCAAAGGTAACCAGGACTCCAACTCTGCATCTAGGGACTCACAGTCTTCATTAGCAAACAGGACAGGCCTGGGCAGGGTAGAGGACGTGGGGTCTGCCCCTGCTTGATGGTCACTGGCGTGTCCAGAATGGATGGAGAACAGAAGTCAAAGCAACTGTGACCCATGTCATGTCTAGGCTAGGACAGTCATATTCTGTTACAAACCCAAAAGGGTGATAAGAAGGATGAGAATGAGAAAGATGTGATATTGTGGAGATCCTGGAAAATTTGAATGGGAGCCATGTTCAGTGGATTTCAAAACAGATGCCTGGAGTGGCTGAGGAAGAGGAGACAGATATGCTAATATGACGCTTAAGCAGACACTTTGCTGCACAGTAGACTCATGATCAGGCAAATGCTACAGCTCCTGACACCCAGACCAATTAAGCCAGGATCTCTGGGGTGCAGCCCAGGCATGCTCAATACTCTGAGGTGAGTCCAACATGCAGCCAAGGCTGAGAACCTGTGAACTAAAGAGTTTTATATGGTGGGTGAGCCCCACTCAGCCTGGTTTCCTCCTTTCTTCTCCCAAGCCTCAGGGATTTGGTCATATCTCCTCCCCTCCTGGAAGTGCCTCTATTTACTCTAACTTGGGCCTTCCTTTTCCATTCTGATTTCTTTCTTTGGTTCTCCTAAATATAAGCACATCAACTCTTTTAATTACACAGACATGGATGACAAACAGTAACTCATGATAGCAAGTTAACAAGTGTACATATGCTACAAGGTTTTAGGATCCAGAAATCTGGTTCTGGGTGCTGTACAAAATGCTTTCCCTACGTGATTTCACTGAATTCTCACAACCGTTCCATGAAGAAGAAAACTGTTAATTCCTTTTTTAGAGATGGGAAAACAAAAGCTTAGAAAAGTTGAGTAATTTGGCAAAGATCATTTGGCATGTCTGAGGTAAAGACTGAGGGTGAGTGCAGGCATGTGTGATGAAAGCCCCTAACTTTAACGACAGTAGGACATGGTCACATGGCAATGTCAGAGGATAAGGTAACAGCCATTGCTATTCGTTGTTTTTCTCTTGATGTTGAGGTTGAAGCCCCATCCCAACACAAACTTCTGACACCAACTTTAGGCAGGCCCATAGTTCTTCTCCAACATGGTCACTCGTCCCAGCTGGATCATGTCTATGGGACTAGAGATTGAATCCAGGCAGAGCACGGCTCAGCATAAAGTAGCGTGGATTTGGGAATCAGAGTCTTCCAAAGTTAAATTGTGTGACCTTGAGTGAGTTTCTTCTTTATCTCTTTGAGCTTTAATGATCATCTATACAATGAGTTTTTTTTTTTTTGTAAAAAAAAAAGCATCGTTAATGAGGACTAAAGGAGAAAGCATATAAAATGCCTATTAAAATGCAAATGCGTAACATATTCCTGATAGATGGTGGTGGATGGGGAAGTAGATGGTTTGCATTTCTGAGATGCCACCTACCCAGGATACTCCAGACACAGAACTCTGCGCTGCTTACCTGGTGCTGGGGCTTTGCCTCCCATGGGACTGGAATGGCACGTACAAACCTCAGTCCCGGCCCAAAGAAATGACTAGCCCCGTAGCCCTTGCTCCAATCAGTGATGCCAGCCCAACTCCATGCCATTTCTCACGTTTGCCATGGTGGCTGCTTCTGACTTTGCTTCTGCCTGCTACCTCCACTCGTGCCACCTTCACAACTTCCTAACTTGCTGTTAAAAACAGGTTATCAAGTATGTGAGAACTATTTTTAAAGAGTAATCACTCTGGAATAAATACTATAAGAGATTCACACCCAGGGTCAAGAGCAGAGCTTCAGTGCAAGAGCTCTGTAGCTGTCATTTTGATTCCTCAAAGGCGTGTGTGCTGAGGAAGGGTGGAAGAAGCCACCGTGCTTCATAAACTGAGGACAGCTTCTCCTGGAGCTTGGGTCCATGCGTCTTGAAAGGTATAAAGCAACAGGAAAATGTAGCCTGCCTTCACATACTCAAAGGTTAATGACAAATTAGCAGTGTTATTCTTCCTTACAATAAACTCGCACCTGGACATCTACATCCCCCTCATGTGCACACAAATACACACACGGAATTTCATTAATATTTAACATAAAATATGAGACTTCAGATATATTTCACACTTGGACCAGGTTGTTTACGCTTAAGACCCTACACTCACCCTGAGGTTATATTCAGATGCCTCTGACTTTAAGAGTGTTTAGATGGCAAAGTCTGAGACACCTTGGGGAAAGTGTATGGAGGCAGAGGCAGAGGGCAGTGGGCAGGGAAAGAAAATGTGTCATCTTGGTTCAAATTCCAGCTCCGCTACCAAAGAGCTACACGATTCACACAACTCAGTTTGAACTTCGGCTTTTCTACCTGTGAAAAGGAATGCTGTGCTGGTTGTTCTGCTTGCCTGCTTCCCCCCCCGGCACCCACCCCGCCATGTTCAGACCTCTGCCCCACTCTGGCTCTGGAAGACTGACCTTGTGGACTGCACGCCCAGAGAGGCCCTAACAGAGCAGCTTCAGAGTATGAGAAGAGGAATACTGCAAGATGTCGCCCACTCCCTCCTGCCTGCCTGTGGAGTCTCCACAGTGGCTGTATAGCTCTATGGACTTACCTCCTCCTGGGAAGTCCCCTTCCCAGTTGTAAGCCCTTGCTGGGTTCTGGGAACACTGTGCCTCCTTCGTGTTTCCCCTCGTGCCAAGATAAATATTTTTTCCTGCAGCTAGTCCCAGAGCCTGATTGCTTGCTCTTTCTTCACGGGCTCCCTTGACCTTGCCCACACCATCCGCACATTGTCCTTCTTGGTTTCACACGTACTGAGCCGTTACTTTCTTGCTTCATCTTAGTACAATGTTAACACCTAAAAGTGCTAGATTGTTGAAGTTATGGATACAAATGCAATGCCGTGTGCTTGTGGTAGCTATTGTTATATTCTTTGTTTACTTCTGGGTAAGAGACAGGTTATAAGAAATTCCTGTGCTAGAAGTCGCATTGTTAGAATGTCTACATTGTTCCCAGAGATGTGGCACACCAAATGGCTGCTCCCTGCTCAGGAAAATCACATGAATGACAGTATGTACATTTTCTTTGATTTTTTCCTTACTCGAGCTTCAACTCGAAATTTGTCGGTCATCATTGAAGAACCAGAGATATATTCCTTTCATGAGCTCTAAACATTGCCCCCCACTTAATTATAGAGTCAGTAGCTGGCAGGGACCATATTGGGCCGTGGACAAATGTCAGAGGAGGAAAGGCAGCTTGATAGAGATTTCTGGGGACCTGGGACAAAGAGGCAAAGGACTGCACATCACCAAGTCCTCTGTAGATAGAACCAACTAACCCTATGACCGCTGCCGCCCTGAAACTCTGTTAATGATGAATGCTAATTAAGCTTCCACGAATCTTTCCTTCTCACTGGTTAAAGATGTATATACTTCATGAATTTCATGTCTTAATTAATGATTTTATGTTCTTGGCTTATAAATTCAAATGAGTTCTTGGAGGTTCTTCAAGTGGGAAAGGCATTCCATAAATGTAAGATTGTTATTAATCTTGATTATTAATATTTAATTTTAAAATGAATAATTAACCTCATTCTAATTCCACCTTTTTATGGTATTTCTGAAACTCTCACTTTCTTTTGTGTCTGACCCAGAGCACTTCACTCTTCTGGGCCTGTCATTTGCCTTGAAATGTCAAGATTTATGTCACCTTTGCATTCGATCTTTGTCTTAGTGAGGGCTCCTATCAGCAAGTCATAGACGCAGATTACGGCTGGTATGAGCAAAAGTAGAAATTATTGAACAGATGTCAGGTAGTGACAGAATAGTGAAGGGCAGAAAACTAAGCTTCTGATTGAACAGAAGCCACCAGAGGCCCTATTTATGTCCCAGCACTCTTTGAGTGAGGGACGCCACTGCCCTCCTCACTGAATTCAGGCCACCTCCTAAGGCACTGCCAAGACTTCTCCACTGGACATGGTCTCAGTCCCTGCAGCTGACCCCAGAGCCTAGATATGCTGCCACCAACCTTGGCCACCAGACAGAATCCTCTACTGTAGCTGCTCCTATGTGTCACTAGCTCCTGGTCTGGTGCAGCAGCACATGCACCTATCTTATTGAGCCTCAGTCACTTGCTCATACTCTGATACGAAGGATGCTGAAAGAAAAACTCTGGACCACTCATATCTCTAGCAGGATTGCATTCCAAATAGACAGGAATTCCAGTTGTTGGCACTCTAAAAAGGGAGAATGCTCAGTATAGTCTCCTTCCTTGCTGTCTTCATCAGTTGTAGCATAGTGCAGCCCCATTGCCAACACTGCAGTGTCTCAAAATTAACACTGCTATCCCTTCTGGTTATGAAGGGCAAATTCCTTCCCTCTGTTATGGGATTTTTTTTTTCCTTTTTCTTTATCTGTTTTGGAAACACTGGATAGTTAATAATTTCCCCAAATTTTCCTGACTTTGCGTGTGTTTAAAAGCCTGGGCTTTAGAACCAGACTGCCTGGCTTCAGATCTGTCTCTCCCCTCATCAGCTGTATTTTCCTCAACTACTTTGTGCCTCACAGTCCACTCTGGAAAATGAACATAGTGATAGTATCATCTCATAGAATGTTTGTGAGAATTCAGTGTGTTAATACAGTGCTACTCAGGGTGTCCTTTGTGTATAGGACCAGCTATGTAGTTTGCAGGCCTAATGCAAAGTGAAAATGAGGGGTCCCTCGTTCAACAATCATTAAGAATTTCACAATGGAGCATGTGGCCTATGCAACTCCACAGGGTACGCATCCATGAAGGGGCTTGGTCTGTGGAGCATTGTTAGCTACTGGTATAGAAAAGGTGCAGAAATTAAGAGAAAGCATTTAAAAATTTTATAGTAATTTGACATTGTCATGACATCTAAGTGTGTGATCAGTGGATAGCTCTTATTGAGTAGGGTATAAACTGGTTTGGATGTCGTTGAAATTAAGCGCTGAGTTGCTTCTGGTATGAACTTTGCATTAGTCACACCTGGTGGAGGGACGAGGCAAACAGAACTGACAGAATAGCATTTTTTTTGCATGTAGGAAAGCTGAAATTCAAAATGATTTGTGCAAATCATGTAGCTCTCTGGTAGCAAAGTTGGAAGTTGAGATCGATTAAAAGTAAGGAAAAACAATGGTTCTTTGTGACTGATTGTCTGGGAAGCGCTAAGCTAATAAATGCAAAAAGCTTATGACAGCACCTGACACATAATTATATGTTCAGTAAATGTCTGCTATTGTTATCTGTGATTATTTTAAGCACATGTTCTTTTGTTTGTGGTTGTATGTATATGTGTAGGCGTGAGATGTGCTTTTTCAGACTTTTTGTTTCAATCCTTACCTCTCTAATCCTGGCTAATTCTTTATGACTGTCCACTTTGTACTCAAAGTCTTCCAGTCCCTTCTTCTTCTAACTGGGTTAGTTGTCCCTCAAGTGTCCCCCTCATTTCCCATGAGCATCTTCAGGGATAGTGATTTTACTGTATTTATCTCCTTTTCTTGAAACGTTTACCTTTTCACTTTCCTCAGTCTCTAGGAGGTCCTTGAGGGTGAAGACAGCATGTTCTAGTTATTTTGAGCCTGTGCAAAGTAGCCCTTTTGACTCTTCTGGTAACGGAATTAACACTGACTTATTTCCATCGGTCAGAGTCAAAGCATTAGCCCAGACTCTGCACCATGTGTCTCTTCCTTTGGCTGATTTAATCTGTATCCTTTCATTGTACAGAACTGTAACTGCGAGCATAACAGCTTTCATTGAGTTCTGTGAGTCCTTCTAGTGAATTATCAAACCGGAAGTTGGTTTTGGTCTTCAGAATTGCCAACTATCAGGCTTAGAGGCCACAGAGCTCTCCAGAAGACTGCCCTCACTTCTGACAAAAACCGCTCTTCCAGGCAACATGTTGCTAAGCGGTTGTCTGAATACTACCCACCATGGGGGACTCAAAATTAACCTGATTGATCTACAAGAGTTATTTACATAGAAATGCCCATTGGTGTCAAAGGAAATAATGGAAACCCATGGAAATAATTTACTCACTCTTAAGAGTTTGTATCTGTTTCCTTTTGCTTTTGTTTTCTGCTCTAGGAATCTATCCTAAATATACAATTTGAAATAATTATATTTATAAAAAAATGGTTATCAAAGAATTGTTCATAACAGAGAATATCTTGAAACAATTTAAATTCAGACTGATAAAAGAATGATTAAATAAATTATGGTGTAAACTTATTACAGAATAATATGGAGCCATTATAAATACTTTCAAGTAAGAATTTTTATATACATGTGAATATGCTCATAGTATACTGGTAAGTAAAAAAAGCAGGTGCAAATTTTATTTACAATATGATTTTAACTCTGATTTTTACTTTACTGTGTTTTTTAAATTCCAAGTAACTAGAATGTATATTTTTGTAATAGAAACAAGTAAATTTCATTATGGTAGGAAGTTTGGCATCAGAGAGTTACACTGAACTCGGGGAAGCAGGGGTGGACTATTTCCAGACTTCTCCAACTTTTCTATACATTACTCAAGGGGTCTCAGGATATAACCCAAAGTGATTTGAAAAACACTTAAAATACTGTGTTAAGATTCCTATGCTATTATAAATATGTGTGAAATATTTTATACGATAATATGTCGATGTTTCTTTTAATAAAAATTAAATTATTTACCTTCAGGAAAATAATTACAACACAAAAGAACACAGACTACATTTTTCAGTCATTTATTGCACATACCCATTTTCTACTCTCCTTCACAAAAGCCACAGGATTATCCAACATGAAAATTCTATTAAATTAGGTGGTTCATGTGTAGCACAAACATTTTAGAATTAGAAATTAAAGAAGTCTTCATTCAATGTCTTATTCAAGTGAAAGCATTACTCTAGGAAGCTTGCTCACGTTTATCCTGTGGCGTTGCGTGCCCTTTGCCATATCCAGATGTGCCTCTGGTGTAGGCACACATACCCTACTTTGAGGAACATGGCCACCTTTAAATTTCACATTTTGGATGTGATATATAGATGAGTGCACGTGTTCTTTCTTTTAATTTCTGGCTTTTTATGTTTTTCCCTAAAAGTACAGAACACAGTTTGTCGGTTGGTATGTAATGTCTGTTGGAAGATTTGGGGTCAGGATAAAGATTAAAAACAACCAAACTAACTAACAGCTCTACTTAAAAATTAAAGGACTGGACTTCCTGTGCCTAGATATGTTTAAGAAGAAGCCGACTACATCACGGAGAGAGACTCAGCACTGGATAGAAATGTGGCTAGGATGCCTTCTGAGTCTCCCTTAGAATCTGAACTTATGCAGAGGATGATTCTGTTTCTGGTGAATGATGACTGACATGACCAGGAGGTGTGTGATCACCACATTCTTCATTATGTCTACATCTTTTACTCTACTACTTTGTTCTCCCCCATATAGTTCCTCATCCTCCCATGATGCAGCTTTCAATTCTATGTTCAACTTCACAATACATTACGCCTCTCTCTTCATAATCCTTTCATGGACAATTCAGTCAGTACCTACTAGGACAGCTGTTTGCTCCACTCCAGAAATTCAGAGACAGTTGCTCTCTCTGGTGTATGAGTTAAGCAGTACTTTTCTGATTTCCATCATTCATAGCACCTAGTCATGCCCTTTCAAATGTCTTTTTTCCCTTACCTGCAACTCATTACGTTGATTGACTTTCTTAATTTTTGCTTTAGGTATAGGATACATTTTATTCCTTCAAAGAATGTGATAGCCTGATTGATTTTCAGTGATGGTAAGCTGATTGTAGTGACAACTGCTGTCACTAGAGGATGACATGGGTGCAGGCTGGGGAGGAGCAATTTCCATTTCAATGAACAAGATAACAAGGACTTATCCTAAGGGTGTGACTTAGGATAGACACTTCCAGGCACCTTCTGAGAGTAAGAGGTAGGTGACAGAGATGAGAGAGGCAAAGAGAAGGTCCTGAAATATAATTCCTGGGGAATAAGACAACTATAACAACAAAATTCCTGAAAATTTATAAGCAAGAAGAGGAAGTGATAAGAAGTCCTGGAATCATCAGAGCTGGGTTTGTGCCCTGGTTTTACCCCTTTCTTGCAGGGTAATATTGAGAAAGCTTGAAGACTGGAGCTCAGGGTTTGGTGGGGACAAGTGATGGGGTGGGGATGAGTGTAGAGGAGATGAGTCTGCTGATAGTGTATAGCATGAAATTATCAAGAACTCTGTGAATTAAAATAAAATTTTAATTTTATTAATGATGAAACAATGTGTCAGAAGTGCCAGAGAATGTGTAAGGCAAGTAAGGAAAGAATTAGGAAACAAATTAAAAGGTCAGTGCATCAACATAGGGGCGTGGAAAACAACAATCACAGTGGTAGTAGCAAGGAGAAAGATATAACACCAAGAAAAATCAATTAGATTAGTTATTTAGGATAAGGATGACTTCTCGTTTTCCAGTTTAGCAACTGGTGGTGCCAATCATAATGTCAGAAAAGCATGAGATTTTTATAGAAGACAACAAGGAATTCTTTTGAGGTCATTTTAACTCATAAAGCTTATGTACCATATAGGTGGAAATGATCTGTAGTTTTTCATATTTGAATCTGGAATTCAACTGCAGATAGAGATTAGGAGTCATCCCTCCTGCAAGAAAGTAATTCTGCCTTTAGGTATAGACAATGAAAGCTTCAGGTGAAATGCAGGTAAGGTCAAGGATGCCACTGATGATTATCATGGTGACTGATGTTTCAAATGGTGCACTCTACAGTGTATTTTTCAATACACATCCATTTCATTCCACCACAATGTGTGAGATATGAATGATTAACATCATCTACATTTTTCCAAATGCAACAGAAAGTTCTGAAGGTTATATGTTTTCACATGGAAAACAAAGATAAAGATAACAGATTTAGCTTCCATCTGCTGTCCTGATCTTGAGCTGCCCAACAATAAATGGCAGTAAACCCTAGATTTAGCTATCAGAACATCCACAAAACCAGAATATTCTTTGATGCTATGAATTATGGTTCCATTCCTTTGATCCCATACTTGAAATCCTCTGGTTGTCAGCTGTCTTGAATTTAAACTATTCAGTATCCATAAAGAAGATGCTTTTATCGAGCCTATCATATGATAGCATATTTGGTTCTCTACATTTGACAAAAGTTATTACCATGATTTGGTCTTTGGGCAGAACCCATATCACTATATTTCACCCAGCTTCCTGAGAAAGAGGTAGAAAACTCTAATGCTTTGTCTGTCAAAGAAAAAAATCCATTTTTTTCAAAATTTTCTATTATAAACTCTAAGGAGATTCTAATTACAGGAGTGATTGGCTCCTTTACCCAGAACAGCCTACAAAGTCTCTTCTCAGGAGGTAAAAATTGGGATCAAGAAAAAGAGGTCAGACCAAGAACATGGAAATTCAATGATGGTAGCTCACCATATTTTTGTCTTGTGGACAGAAAATGAAGATGAAGGTTCCAGGACCAAGCCTCCTGGCCATCTGATTGACCCAGCCTTAGTCAGATGTTAAGCCATTGATCAATCAATTGTAACCAGAGAGAGCAGGATTATATTGGAAAAGGATGGCTGACAGGTGCTTCATCAATCTAACCAAAAGATGGGAGAGAGAGGTTCTATTCTTGTGAATTCAGTATATGGGTATGTGTTTTTAACATGTTTTGTTGTATGTCCATTACAAAGGCAAGCTTTTCCAATATTATAGTAGATATCTATGTCAAGAAGGTAAAAAAGTTAGCATTATACAGCTAAATTGTATGCTCGTTATTTTCTACAGACCATTGGCATTTTATTTTTAAAGATTGGCACCTGAGCTAACAACTGTTGCCAGTCTTATTTCTTTTTTCTGCTTTTTTGTCCCCAAATTCCCCCACCACATAGTTGTGTATTTTTAATTGTGTGTCCTTCTAGTTGTGGCATGTGGGATGCTGCCTCAACGTGGCCTGACCAGTGGTGCCATGTCCACGCCCAGGATCCGAACCAGCGAAACCCTGGGCCACCAAAGCAGAGGGCGCGAACTTAACCACTCAGCCACGGGGCTGGCCCCCATTAAGATTTTTTTTTTAATCTCAGGAAACTATTCAATTCAAGAAATATTTATAGGACACATGCCATGTTCTAGGAATTCTACTAAGCCCCTCCATTCTGCTAAATCCCTTGGGAACTCGTGGTGATACAAATATCCACAAAAGCCAATACCCACCAAAGAATTATAGTTAGGAATAATGAGAAGCGAATGGGGGATGTCAGAGACAGCTATCATGACCCTTGTCAATTTTACGTTTTTTTCTAGCCCTGAAATATTTTTCAATTAGGCTACTTTCGGGAGGGTAAGAGAGAAATTTTAAGACTAGAGGAATCCAAAGTTTAAGGAAAAACAATACAGGTTGGAAGGAAAAGCAATAGGCCTTTCCATAGTGCTTTGAGAAGTAAATATATAGACAACCAGAAATTTCCAAGACAGAAAATGTACCCTGGGAATAGTGAGAAGGAGGAGAAGATACATTGTTGGACGGCCATGGCTATCCTTGATTCTTTATAACGGCTTCTCCCTTGATTTCCATACCAAACTTTCTGGTATTTCAAATTGGAGGTTAATCTGCATTTCTCCTGGGATGTATTGCTTTATAGTGAACTTAGCTTTTAAAATAGTTTGACACTATGCTTCTGGTACTATATAAGTTGCTATATGAGTTTTGTTAGCTTGATCTAAGAACTAACTCTGATTTATACATTGTTTCTATGAGGAAATGTGATCAGAATGCCAAATGTAGAGCCTTTCCTTCATTAGGGGAACACTTGAAAAACCTCTGCAACTGGAAATCCATCCATCTCTGGTAGTCATGAGACAATTTCCAGCCCTCATGGCAGAGGCCCTGATTCCTTTTCGTTTATTTTGGATTTTCTTAGTGCCCTATGAACTGTATTTTCATGTGAGAATATGCTGCAAAGTCAAAGAAAGATTAAAACTAGGTTGCCCAGATGCATTCTGAGAAGAGAAAGGAGACACCCTTCTCATGAGCAATCAATATTGGAGTATGTACTACAGGGATAAATGGGGAGTGTTTGAAGCTGGTTGACTGGTGCCCAGTTTGTGAAGACTCATTAAGTTCTGGGCACTGAGGAGGCTGCAGGTGATACATTTTTTTTTCAATTCACACTTTATTAGTCTTTCCCATTTCTAAACCACTGCAGTATTTATTGCCTGGACTCTGAATTAGTTACTTACCAAACCATGAACTGTAGGAATCTATGTGCAAGTCTCTCTTCAATCATTGATAACCTTCTGGAAATCAGAGTTCAATCTTGGACTTTGCTTCCTTATCCATGGAGTCCGGCTCAATGTCTGGTACATATGTTCAGGAAGTGAGTGCTTCATGAATTAACGCACTTGCCAGAAGCTACTACAATTCCTGGAATATTCCTTTAGTTTTCCAGCTATTTCAGGGATAATTTCCAAATTCCACAACTTCTACTAAAATTGCATGCCTGATGCACCAAACCAGTCGGTCAAAACTGCTATTACTGTGAATCAACCAACAGATGGGATACTTTTTTAGTTGGAAAGGCACAAATAAATTAGCCCTACATAAGAAAAAACACTTTATGTTTTTAAAAAAATTAGTAACCAAGAATTGCCTGTAAAAGACCAGTAGGAAAATAGGATTCCAAGAGAGAAGGGGGGAGATATTTGTGGGAGAGGTATGATTCTTAGGAAGACATAAAGGGAGAAACGGTACAAATGAGAACTGACATGGGTTTCAGATTTTCGGTAGGTGGAACAGTTGCAGTCGAAGCATCCAGAAATGGGAAATAGAGATAACATCCTCTCATTCTTACTTTCACATGGAGTCACTCCTTTAGATGTCAAAAGTCACAGCAGCAAAAAAAGAAAGGGGTGACTTGCCAGCTTTGTCCTAGCCCCTGCAATATCATGAAATTGTATGCATTCATGGTTGAAAATGCTAATTTTAATCTGCGACAATAATACACATAAGATGTTTGCTTCAAATATGACTATCACGTGGATCTCTAAAATATACATACTCATGTACAGTACATGTTAAGCAATGCAGAACTAGTAATCCATTTTTTTACAGTGGTTTAATACAAGTAGGCATAAATGTTTACAAGGAATATGATGTTACTCACCCAACAACAATTGTCAACGGTGGAGAGGAAACACCCCTCCCCAGAGGAGATGAGCATTCCAGGGGTGATAGGGCAGTTAGGTAGTGTTAAATAAAATATTCAATATTTTTCTATGATTTCATATTTTGAAAATAAATATGAATTGTTTTCATAATGCAAACTGTAGAATTAGGTCCCTCAAAATCTTGACTGGAGAAATGAGGGATAAGAACAATGAAGAGGCACTGAAATAGACTGTGAATTTCTTACATGCACAACACATGTCTTCTGTATATTTATCTACTTTTTCTGGTGAGAAAGATTGGGCCTGAGCTAACATCTGTGCCAATCTTCCTCTATTTTGTGTATGGGACGCTTCTATAGCATGACTTGATGAGCTGTGTGGAGGTCCGTGCCCAGGATCCAAACCTGCAAACTCAGGCCACTTAAGCAGAGCACACAAACTTAACCACTACGCCACAGGGCCAGCCCGGCTCCTGGTTTGTTTGTTTGTTTGTTTTTTGAGGAAGTTTAGCCCTGAGCTAACTGCTGCCAATCCTCCTCTTTTTGCTGAGGAAGACTGACCCTGAGCTAACATCCCTGCCCACCTTCTTCTACTTTGTATGTGGGACGCCTACCACAACATGATGTGCCAAGCCAGCGAACACCGGGCTGCCGAAGCAGAACGTGCACCTTAATCTCCGCTCCACCAGGCCGGCCCCTCTCCTGGTTATTTTTATCTCTCCTTCCTTGTTTTCTTTCATGGTAGCTGACAGGCTCATGGTCCCTGCACAGTAAACTCTCTGTAGTTGTGGCTTATTACTTGAGAGCTCCCCCTTGCTTCATTCTCAGGCTCTGAGCAAGGTTTGAGGACACAATGGTAACTAATACAAAGCCTCTCACCTCAACATGCAAACACTCTAGTGGAGAAGACAGTTAAATAAACAGACAATTGAAACACAATGTAGTAAGATTTAATCACTGGGTGTTGTGGAAGGGTCTAGGAATACTCCAGTCATACTTGAGTTACACAGAAAAATAAAAAGCAATAAATTACCTTTACCAATACTCAGCAGGACAGTTACTTCAGTAAACACAGATCAGTAAAGACCACCTATCCTCAGAGACTGTCTCACAAAGAGATTAAGATTACTCCTATGTGTTTTCTTTGTCCATCTTTCACTGGAAACAAGCATTTTATTCCCAATGTGCAAATTAGCTTCTATGGAATTTATTGCTGGAAATTTGGCAAAATAATCTATGCGTAAGATGTTTTCGAGTGTTTCATGGAAATATCTTCCATTCTGTGTTTATTACATAGAATATGGGGGCATTATCCAGGATCCTTTCAAGGAAAAATATTTCTGAATCAAATTACTTTTAGTGTGGTGAATTTTTTTTCACACAAATAAATATCTCAGTTGAGATGTAGGAAACCAATTAGGTCCCTATTTATCTTTGCTTTGCAAGTGAGTATTGACTTCTCCTCTCAGCATGAGGCTTAGAACGGTAGTGTGTGTGATGAAGGGTGCTCTACTCGCAATGAAGAGGCCGACAGCATCAGTCTCATTACCTGCCCTCGGCAGGGTTGCCATTGGTCTCAGGAGTCAAAGCACTGCATTATGCTTGAAAACAATAGTGTTTCCTCCGAAAGGGATTTCCAAGAATGAGTCAATTTCCTTTGCTTCCTTTAGTTATTTAGGCTCACTGGTCAAACAGGGCGGCCGAGCACAGTGGTTAAGCCTGTCCCTGACCTCAGACTGCTTTGTTATTATGAACAGTGAGGCATGTTTATCTGGCTTCTCTGAAACACCATCTCTTCTTCTGTGATAATAGCCGTAATGTATCTCCCCCATAGGGGTCAATGAAGATTGAATGATGCGAGGTCAACGCTGAGAACAGTGCCTGGCCAATGACCTGGAGGCTTTGGACAAGTTTTGTCCACTCTGTGCAGGCCAATAACAGTAAAATCAAGATAATAATAGCACCTATTTGAAAGGATTGTGGCAATTGAAAAAATTAATATATACAAAGAACTCAGGGTAGTACCTAGTATATCACAGGCATTAGATAAATATTTTTTAAAAACAAAATGAATGTTAGATTATTACATTTACTATACAGTAGTCTTCCTTTATCCATGCTTTGACTTTCCATGGTTTCAGTTACCCAGGGTTAACCACGGTCCCAAAATATTAAATAAAGAATTCCAGAAATAAACAATTTGTAAGTTTTAAATTTAATGCCATTCTGAGTAGCACGATGAAATCTCATATCCTCCCACCTGGGACGTGAATCATCCTTTCGTCCAGTGTACCTGCGCTGTACACACTCCCGGCCCATTAGCCACTTAGTAGCCATCTTGGTTATTAGATCAACTGTTGGGTATCACAGTGCTTGTGTTCAAGTAACCATTATTTTACTTGATAATGGCCCCAGAGTACAAGAGTAGTGATACTGGCAATTCAGACATGCCAAAGAGAAATCATAAAGTGTTTCCTTCAAGTGAACAAGTGGAAGATCCTGACTTAATGAAGAAAGGAAAAAAAATATGCTGAGGCTGCCAAGATCTACGGTAACTTTTATTAGACTATGTTATAATTGTTCTATCTTATTACCAGTTATTATTGTTAATCTGTTAGCATCTAATTTATAAATCAAACTTTATCATAAGTGTCTATGTATAGGAAAAAGCCTAGTATATAAAGCGTATATAATGAGTTTGGTACTATCCGCGGTTTCAGGTGTCCCCTGGGGGCTGAACATGTCACCTACGGATAAGGGAGGACTACAAGCATACCTTGTTTTATTGCACTTCACTTTATTGTGCATTGCAGATGTTGCATTTTTGCCATCTTATATGGGCATGAAAGCTGATGCTTATCTGACAACCCTGAATTGAGCAAGTCTGTCAGCACCATTTGCTCACTTTATGTCTCTGTGTCACATTTTTATAGTTCTTACAATATTTCAAATTGTTTCATTATTATTTTTTTTTTACGTTGATCTGTGATCAGTGACCTTTAATGTCACCATTGTAGTTATTTTGGGCTACAAAGAATCGTGCCCATATAAGAAAGCAAACAATTGATAAATGTTGTGTATGTTCTGCCTGCTCCACGGACTGACTGTTCCCCCATATGTCTCCCTCTCCTTGGGCATCCCTATTCCCCAAGACACAATATTATTGAAATTAGGCCAGTTAATAAACCTACAATGTCCTCTAAGTATTCAAGTGAAAGGAAGAGTCACAAGTCTCTCACTTTAAATTAAAAGCTGGAAATGATTAACTTAGTGAGGAAGGTGTGTTGAAAGCCAAGATGGGACAAAAGCTAGGCTTCTTGCACCAAACAGTCAACCAAGTTGTGACTGCAAAAGTTACTGAAGGAAATTAAAAGTGCTACTCCAGTGAACACACGAATGTTAAGAAAGTGAAACAGCCCTATTGCTGATATAGAGAAAGTTTTATAGGTCTGGAGAGAAGATCAAACCAGCCACAATATTCCCTTAAGCCAAAGCCTAATCCAGAACAAGGTCTTAACACTCTTCAATTCTATTAAGGCTGAGAGAGGTAAGGAGGCTGCAGGGGAAAAGTTCAAAGCTAGCAGAGGTCCATGAAAGAAGCTATCTCTATAACATCAAAATGCAAGGTGAAGCAGCAAGTGCTGATGTGGAAGCTGCAGCAAGTTCTCCAGAAGATCCAGCTAAGATAATTAATGAAGGTGGTTCCACTAAACAGCAGATTTTCAATGTAAACAAAACAGCACTATCTTGGAAGATGATGCTGTCTAACAGTTTCATAGCCAGAGAGGAGAAGTCAATGCCTGGCTTCAAAGCTTCAAAGGACAGGCTGACTATCTTTATTAGGGGCTAATGCAGTTGGTGATTTTAAGTTGACGTCAATGCTCATTTACCATTCTAAACATCCTATGGCCCCCAAGAACTTTGCTAAATCAACTCTGTCTGTGCTCCATAAATGGAACAACAAAGCCTCAATAACAGCACATCTGTTTACAATATGGTTTACTGAATTATTTTAAGCCTACTGTTGAAACCAACTGCTCAGGAAAAAATTCCTTTCAAAATATTACATCACTTTGAAAATGCACCTGGTCACCCAAGAGCTCTGATGGAGATATACGAGATTGATGTTGTTTTCATGCCTGCTAACACAACAGCCATTACACAATCCATGGATCAAGGAATTATTTTGACTTTCAAGTCTTATCATTTAAGCAATACATTTTGTAAGGGTGTAACTACCATAGATAGTGACTCCTCTAATGGATCTGGGCAAAGTAAACTGAAAACTTTCTGGAAAGGATTCACTATTCTAGACACCATTAGGGAAATTTGTGATTCACAGGAAGAGATCAAAATATCAACATTAATAGGAGTTTGGAGGAATCTGATTCCAACCCTCATGGATTACTTTGAGAAGTTCAAGACTTCAGTGGAGGAATAAACTGTAGATGTGGTGGAAATAGAAAGAAAACTAGAATTAGAAGTGGAGCCTGAAAATATTACTGATTTGCTACAATCTCATGATAAAACTTTAATGAATGAGGAAGAGTTGCTTCTTATGGATGAGCAATAAAAGTCACTTCTTGAGGTGGAAACTACTCCTGGTGAAGATGCTGTGAATATTGTAGAAATGACAAAAAAGGATTTAGAATATTGCATAAACTATTGATGAAACAGCATAAGGGTTTAAGAGGATTGACTCCAATTTTGAAAGAAGTTCTACTGTGGGCAAAATGCTATCAAGCAGAGTTGCATGCTATATAGAAATCATTTGTGAAAGGATAAGCAAATATATGTGGCAAACTTCATTATCTTATTTTAAGAAATTGCCACAGTCAGTCCAACCTTCTCTAACCACCACCTGATTAGTCAGCAGCCATCAGCACTGAGGAAGACCCTCTACCAGCAAAAAGATTATGACTCGCTGAAGGCTCAGTTGATGGTCAGCATTTTTTAGCAATGAAGTATTTTTTAAATAGATATTTTGATTTTTAGTTATAACATCATTGTACACTTAATAGACTACAATATAGTGTAAGGATAACTTTTATATGCACTGGGAAAGCAAAAAAATTCATTTGACTTACTTTATTATGATATTTGCTCTATTGTGGTGGTTTGGAACCAAACCTGTAATATCTCAGAGGTATGCCTGTAATACATTTCTTGAATTACTAGTATAAGCCATACTGTTTACGTTGGTTATCTTCCCTTAATTTTGTTTTTGCAATGACCTTGTGAAGTTTCAATATTCGTTTGCAATGCCACAATTGAGACTGAAGTTCAATAGCGTTCGGTTACATACGCAGTAAGTGGCTGAGACAGAATTTACTTAGAGTTTACTGACATCAAAATTGTGCTTTATTTTGGACACCAACTGGAATCATTCCAGGAAATTCTAGTTTCCATAATAAAAAACAATGAAACTCTTAACCACTGCTGGGCAAAACATTCTTTTAAATTAAACAAATCTAGTCAAGTATTTCTTTCCCTTAAACATGATATGACCAATGGAAATGAAATGCAAATTAGTCAGCACTGTGACAAGGTGCTAAGACTGACTGTGAGACCAAGTAGGTGCCTCAGAGCCAACAGGAGCAGTGACTTCACTCATTCCTAGCCACAAGGGTTGTTGGCTTGAGTGTTTTCCCATAATAATTTACTTTGCTTAAGGATTCTGGAATTCCTCATACATTTTTTAATGTTCTTTATTTGTGCTGAAATGCTGTGTGTATGTGTGAGAAAATGTGTTTAGTTTTCACGTGGTGCCATTTGTAAACAGGACCTTAAGGCAAAACCATGATGGTTGCATTTAGTGAGTAATGAATAATAAATAGAGGAGGAAAACATTGAAAGGAAAAAAAAATATGTGAATTCACACAGGCCCAATTACATTAAATGGAGCAAGTCTCTCTCAATTGAAGTAAACTCATCATACAGAATTTAATACTTATCAAATTGACAAAGTTGTAATAAAAAAATAAAAGCTACTATATATTGATTTCCTACGAGTAGAATCTTGTGTTTGTCGTCTCCCACATATTATCTCACATGTCCCTTACAACAATCAATGGGACAGATAATTCTTTTTTAATTTTTTAATTTTGCAGATGTGAAAGTAGAAAAATAGAGACATTCAGCGATTAAACAAGTCCACATAGCAAGTAGTAATAATGATAACTACTATTTTTTGAGCTTTTGACATGTCAGATACTGTATTAAGTGGGTGTTAGGTATTATTTATCATTAATTTATTAAACAAGAATTTATGGCACGCCTGCTATGTACCAGGCATACTTCTAAGCCCTAGGCATACAGTAGGATGAAAACTGGATGCCCTCATGGAGCTTATGGTCTAGCTAGAGGGACAATAAAAGAATTCCTACATTTTATGGTGTAATCTTAGAGCATTTAAATGCTATGAAGAGTAGTACATCAGAGGAGGGGAGCAGGGAGGGCTGGAGTTGGTGTGATTTAAAATAGGATGGAAGGAGACCCCTGGTAAAGTGAGGGAAATGAAGTTTATCACCTGGATGAAGCACTGTCAGCTTACACTTATGTAAATCTAGTTGACACCCATCATTGCAGCAGGGACTGGAATAAGAACTGGGATCAAGAACACAAGAGGTGACACAACAGGACTGTCACACCATGGGCTTATACAGACCCAGGCTGCTAGGTTCCTTTTACCACCCACTACCACATCACAGTTGTTAAGAACACATGTTTCAGAGATAACTCTCCTTGGTTTGAATACTATTTTAGGGGAGTCCCTTTAGGCAAACTTTTAAAACTTGCTGTAAATTTCCTTAAGCTGTGAATTGAAGAAAATGGTAGATCCTGCTTTATAAGGTGCTTGTGAAGATTAGTGAGTTCTCTGATCTCACTTCCTAGCACTTTCTTTCTCACAGATTTCCCCATGCACACTGCTCAGCCCCTACACTCCCTTCCAGTTCTGTTGGTCACACTTCTGTTCTGTTGTTTTGCTCTTCAAGTTGTCTTTATCTGGACCACTCTGACTCTGGATTCCATGTGGCTTGTTTAGTCGTGTTTTTCATGTATTTGTTCAAGTATCATTTTCTCATTGAGGCCCTTAAGGACCTCACCTGAAGCAAGTGCTTTGCAAGATGATGCTTGTCCTTCTAAAGGTTCTCCCTCACCATACCTTATCATCTCCAGGCTGGTTAGCAGGGTCGGTTCTCAGCACAGTGCAGATAGGGAAATATGGTCTGATATCTAGAAGAAAATAACTCCAAAGAGAAAAAAATCAGCACCTCCATACTAAGACACTGGCAGGAATGAGGGGAAGATGAGTGGAAATGGATCTTGAGGAGTTGGAGCAGGAGGTGGGTTGGGAAACTGGACCATAAATTTGAACAGGCAAGAGTTTATTGGCATGGGAGTAGTAACCTGCACCTGAAGTTTATCATCCTGGCAAGATCAGCTGGAAGTAGCCTCACTGTGCTGTGGGGATGGCTCCTTGAAGTTCTGACACAAAAACGGTTAACAGTAAATGCCATAAAGGTGGTAGGACTCCAGTGCCAGAGTATTGAGGTAAGGGCCAGAAGGTAGGAAAGTGAGAAGAGATTTATGATGTAAAATCAGAGAAATCACTATTTGACTATGTTTTCCAGGTAGGCCAATAGGGCATTCTTTTAACTAAGATAAGAAGGTATGTAACAGAGAGAGACTGAGCATCTTCACAACATTAGTGCTGGGTCTCCTCTGTAGGCTGGGACTGATAGCAAGAGATGCCACCATGGACCTGGGCTCCCTGGTAACAATGCAGATGACAGACAGATAGTATCAATGAGGGAATTCTAGAATGGCAGAGGCAAGGTGATGGCATTTAACTGTCAGAGGCAAGATGTAATTACTGAAATATACAGGTGGGCTAGAGTGACAATGAGAATGTCTTATCCCGTGGGATTTGTGGTGACAGATAATAGGTCATGGCATTCAATGAGGCAAGATAGGTCAATACTCTGTTGAGAGGGAGAGGAAGAAAACTACTGTCCAGAAGGCACAAGACAGCCCTGAATGGGAAACTGTGGTCCCCAATACAAGAGAATTCACAGGCTGAGAACTCATCCTCTGATGGGGAGACCAGAAGGAAGGATTTTGCACTGCTACCACAAGTATTTACGCTAAATATTACCCAAATCCTTTCTGAAAGAAATCTATAGTAATATATCTGACTAAAATTGTACTAGAGAAAAAGACTTTTTTTCAAGACTTTTCAAGTATTGCTGACTGTGACGTTCTGATATATCACTGACACCAGAGATACTGAAAGACCATCAGAATCCTCCAGCTACTAAGTGCCCTACAGAGACCACTTATAAATGGAGTTCTCAACCAAGTCCTCTTCCAATGGGTTCAGTGATTTTGCAGAACCTCCTGTTATCATTTTCCTAGTCTACATAATATAATTGGGAGAAATATATTTAGGAGCTGGTAGAAACTTATTTTGCTTCCATGATCTATGGAATAAGTGCCATGATATTAGTAAGGACCAAGTGAAGTCCCTGAAATGGCCATCTGCAACACTTGCCCCCCTCAGCAATGGTAGTAAATCAGAAGTAATAATGTATCCTACAGGACTTGCCGAGATCAAAGACACCTTTAAAGATTTAAAGCTTTAAGGGATGCTACGGTGCTGCTGTTCATTATAATCATATTCAATTAGTTTGTATGACCCCTGCAAACAAAGATCACTCTTGGAAAATGACAGTGGTCTACTGAAAACTTAGCCAAATGATAGCCACATTGCAGCTCCACGTAAAATGTGATAATTCTACTGGAACAGATTAACACAGCATCTGGCACTTAGGATATGGTTATTAATCTAATGAACAACTCTTCTCATGTCACTAGGGAGGAACAAAAGGAGCTCCCCGCAGCTTTATTGAAATATAATCGACATACAACATTGTATAAGTTTAAGGTTTACAGTGTAATGATTTGACACACATATATATTGTGGAAAGTTTACCTCAGTAAGTTTAGTTAACGTGTACTTCACTTCACATCTTACTGTTGTTGTTATGGTAAGAACATTAAAGCTCTACTCTCATAGCAACTTTTGAGTATACAGTACTAAGTATTGTTAACTATAGTGACCAGAACTTATTCATTTTATAACTGAAAGTTTCTACCCTTTGACCAACATCTCCCCATTTCCCTCACCCCTCAGCTTCCGGCAACTACCATTCTACTCTCTGTTTCTATGAGTTTGATGTTTTTATGTTCCATATATAAGTGAAAACATACAGTATCTGCCTTTCTCTGTCTGACTTAGTATAATGCCTTCAAGATTTTCTTCTTTTTTATGGCCGAATAGTAGTGCATTATGTATATTCTAGCACATTTACTTTATCCTTTCATTCATCAATGGACATCTATATTGTTTCCATATCTTGGATATTGTGAAATCCTGCAATGAAATAGCAGTGTAGACATCTTTTCAAGATCATGATCTCATTTCCTTTAGATGAATGCCTAGAAGGGAATTGCTGGATAATATGGCAGTTCTATTTTTAACTTTCTGAAGAACCTCCATACTGTTTTCCATAGTGGCTGTACTACTTTACATTCCCACAAACAGTGCACCAGGGTTGCTTTTCTCCAAATCTTCACCAGTGTTTGTTATCTCTTGTCTTTTTGATGACAGCCATACTAACAGTATGAGGTGATATATCGTTTTGGTTTTGATTAGCAATGTCCTGATGATTAGTGACGATGATGTACTTGTTGGGCATTTGTATGTCTTCTTTGGAAAAATGTCTATTTCATTTTTTGCTATTGAGTTGTATGAGTTTTTTATGTATTTTGGATATTAACTCATCATCAGATATATGGTTTGCAACTGTTTTTCTCCAATTGTATAGGTTGCCTTTCATTTGCTGATTGTTTCTTCTGTTGTGCAGAAGCTTTTTCATTTGATATAGTCTTGCATGTTGATTTTTCCTTTTATTGTTTGTGATTTTGGTGTCATGTCCAACATGTCACTGCCAGGACCAATGTAAAGGAGCGTTTTCCCTGTTTTCTTCTAGCATTTTTATGAATTCAGATCTTATGTTTAAGACTTTAATCCATTTCAAGTTAATTTTGTGAGTGGTGTAAGATTAGGGTTATTCTGGGTCTTTTGTGGTTCCTTATGAATTTTCAGATTGCTTTTTCTATTTCTGGGAAAGATACCATTGGAATTTTTTATAGAGATTACATTGAATCTACAGATAATTTGGATAGTATGGATATTTTAACAGTATTAACTCTTCCAATCCATGAACAGAGGATATCTTTCCATTTATTTCTGTCTTCCTCAATTTCTTTCATCAAAACCTTATGATTTTTGGTGTGTAGATATTTCAATTTCTTCGCTAAATTTATTCTTAAGTATTTTATTGTTTTCAACTCCATTGCAAACGTGTTTTTCTTTATTTCTATTTCAGATAGTTCATTGGTATTGTATAGAAATGCAACTAATTTTCATATATACACTTTTTGTGCTGCAAATTTATGGACTTTGTTTATTAGCTGTAACAGTTTTTCTGGAGAATCTTTAGGATTTTTTATGTACAAGATTACGTTGTCAAGAAACAGGTAATTTTACATCTTCCTTTTTGATTTTTATGCCTTTTATTTCTTTTTCTTGCCTAATTTCTCTGGGTAGGAATTCCAGTACTATGTTGAATAGGAGTGGTGAGAGTGGGCACACTTGTCTTGTTCCTGATCTTTGAGGGAAAGCTTTCAACCTTTCACCATTGAGTGTGATGTTAGCTGTGGCTTTGTTATGTATGGCCTTTATTATGCTGAGGCATGTTCCTTCTATACCCACTTTATTGAGAGTTATTATCCTGGAAGAATGCTGAATTTTGTAAAGTGCTTTTCTGCATCTATTGAGATGATAATATGATTTTGTCTTTCATTCTCATATGGTGGATCACGTTTATTATTTGTATATGTTGAACTATTCTTGCATACCAGGGATAGATTCCAATTGACCATGGTGTATAATCCTTTCAATGTGCTGTTGAACTCTTTTTGTTACTATTTTGTTGAGGATTTTTTCCATCAATGTTCATTGGGGATATTGGTATGTAGTTTTTTTTTTTTTTTTTTTCCTGTTGTGTCTTTATCTGGTTTTGGAATCAGGGTAATGCTGACGTCATAAAATGAGTTTGAAAGTGTTCCCTCCTCTTTACTCTTTTGAGAGTTTGAGAAGTATTGGCATTAATTCTTCTTTAAATGTTTGTAGAATTCACCTGTGAAACCATCTGGTCTTGTTTATTTTTTCCCCCCATTGGGAGGTTTTTGATTACTGATTCAATCTTCTTACTTGTTATTGGTTTGTTTGGATTTCTATTTCTTCATAATTCAGACATGGCAGGTTGTATATTTCTAGGAATTTAAATTTTTCTAGGTTGTTCAATTTGTTGGCATATAATGGTGCATAGTAGCCTCTTATGATCTTTTGTATCTGTGTGATATCGGTTGTAATATTTCTTCTTTCATTTATCATTTTACCTATTCAAGTCCTCTCTTTTCCTGGTTAAGCAAATACTAACAGATCTGGAGGAATAATAGACAACAATACAATATTAGTAGAGGACTTCAAAATCCCACTTTCAACAATGGATAGATCTTCCAGACAGAAAGATCAATAAGGAAATTTTGGACTTGAACTATACTTTAGACCTAATATATCTAACAGACAAATACAGAAGGTTCCATCTAACAGCAGTAAATACACATTCTTCTCAAGCAAACATGGAACATTCTCCAGATCATATGTTAGTTCACAAAACAAGTCTAGGAACTTTAAGAAGATTAAAATCATACCTATACGGTCAAATATCTTTTTTGACCACATAGATATAAAACCAGAATTCAGTAATAGGAGGGAAACTGGAAAATTCACAAATATGTGGAAATTAAACAATACACTTCTGAATAACCAATGGGTCAAGGATGCAATCAAAACAGTAATAAAAAATACCTTGAAACAAACAAAAATAGAAACACAATGTACTAAAAACTAACGGGATGCAGTAAAAGCAGTGCTAAGAGAGAAATTTATAATGACAAATGCCTACATTTTAGAAAAGAGAGCTTTCAAATAACATAACTTTACACTTCAAGGAACTAGTAAAAGAAGAAGAAACTAAGTCCAAAGTGAGCAGAAGGAAGGAGATAACAAAGATTGGGGCAGAAATAAATAAAATAAAGAATAAAGAGGGGTCCAGCCTGGTGGCATAGTGGTTAAGTTCACTTGCTCCACTTTGACGGCCCGGAGTTCATGGATTTGGATCCTGGGCGTGGACCTATGCACCACTCATCACGCTATGTTGTGGCAGCATCCCACATACAAAATAGAGGAAGCTTGCCATAGATGTTAGCTCAGAGATAATCTTCCTCAAGCAAAAAGAGGAAGATTAGAAACAGTTCCTAGCTCAGGGCTAATATTCCTTACCAAATAAATAAATTAAATAAAGAAATAAAGAAATAAAAATAAAGAATAGAAAAATTATAGAAAATATAAACAAAACTAAGAATTTTTTTTAAAAAAGATAAAGTTGACAAAGAGAAGCTTTAATTTATATGGAAGAGCCATCTATATTAACTGTCTCTGGGCATCATTAATTTGACTCCCTTTCATAATATATTCCTAAGAGATTTAATCATCTTGACAATGTCTAGAACATCTTTCTAATCCACTATACCGATGATGTAATGTTAATAGGATTCGTTGAGTAGGGTACCAAGTACTCTGAATACCCTAGTAAGACACTAATGTGCCAGAATGAAAGAGATAAACTTATCAAGGATTTGAGCTTCTGCTATATGAATGAACTTTTTGCAATTCAGTGAGTTGGGGCATGCTGGGACATTGTGTCTGAGGTAAAAGACAAGTTGTTGCTTTTCACACCTACTATCATCAAGAAAGAGGCATAGCACTTGGTGGGCCTCATTGGATTTTACAGTCAGCATATGCTGTACTTGGGAATACTGCTCTAACTTACTTATCTAGTCACTTGGCGGGTTGGCAGTTTTGAGTAAGGTCCATAACACAGGGACTCTATAGTAGGTCTAAGTAGGGTGCAAACAGCCATGTCATTAGAGTCATATGACTTGGCAGATCTAATGGAGCTACAAGTATATAGACAAGATAAAGATGTAGTATGAAGTTGGTGAGTTTCAACAGAATATTTGTAGGACACACAAGGCCATGGCTATGGTGGCAGAAGACTACTTGATGTTTGAAAAGCAGCTCTTGTCATACTTTGGGCCCTACTAGAGACTGAGCTCTTGATGGTGAGATATCCAGTAACTATGTAACTAGAGTTATTAAAGTCTTGGATAACGGATAATGTATTAAAGTCTCAGATAAGGTGGCAGCTCAAGGACAATTTTATGTAGCATTGGGAAGCTATCTTCCAAGTGTTTGTGCTGAATAAATAGCCAGCATGGTGTTATGTCCCCCAAAAGCTAGACTTTAGTGTCTATATAACGGAAGGTGGAAGTAGGATTCCCCTCTCACCATCACTCACAGCAATGTGTTTATTAAACTTTTTCTCCTTTTCCCCACAAAGTCAGCCTCTGCTGTAGTAGAGAGCCTTATTTCTGGGGAAGAGGTAGGGAAATACTAATAATCAGGGGGCAGAGATAAAACACTCTGCAGATCTTGAAGCTACAATTATCATGTGGTCCGTTTGGGCTCCTTATCCAAGGCAACCAGAAAGAAAAGCGTGTGCTACCTTACTAGTAAGGGTAGTTGACCCTGATTAGCATTGTGCTGAGTTGCTTCTTCATGTCAGCAGCAAAATGTGCATCTCACAATCCTGGAGATTCATTAGGGTCACTCCTGATGTTTCCATGCATGTGGTAAGAGTGAAGGGGCTATGTTAACAATCTCAGATCAACAGAGACAGGGCACCAGAGTACGTGATACTTGGGGATAAATGTCTGGGTCATTCCACTAGGCAAGAAAACTAGTCTAACTGAATTAAGGGATTCTAGAATTTAGGGTAGAAGAGGACAATGATAAAAATCAATTTTGGGGGCCTGCCCCATGGCTAAGTGGTTAAGTTCTCATGCTCCACTTTGGCAGCCCAGGGTTTTGCCAGTTCAGATCCTGGCCGCGGACATGGCACCTCTCATCAGGCCGTGCTGAGATGGCATCCCACATGCCACAGCTAGAAGGATGCACAACTGAAATATGCAACTACGTACTGGGGGGATTGGGGAGAAAAAGCAGGGGAAAAAAGATGATTGGCAACAGTTGTTAGCTCAGGTACCAATCTTTAAAAAAAGAAAAAAAATCAATTATTGCCTCAGGTCTAGGTGCAGCAATATGGATCCATTTATCTTTTCTATTAAGTCTTTGCAGAGATTGTTGTTGGCCACCAACTTGAAAGAGACTCTGTGACAGAGTGGATTTGATGTAAGGCCAAAATGGGTCTGAGCAGTACAGGCAATGGACAATCTTGCTCCCCTTGAACACCACTTCATATTTTCTAAGCCCATCTCTTATTCTAACCACCACTGCTATAAATAGCTCTGTATAGGTGTTAATAAATTCACATAGGTACCAGTGTTTTATCTTGGGCCTTGTTCCATAGACTTCTCATTTCCCATCCTGGAGTGTCTCTGACCCTGTAAAAGATGGCCAAAAGAAGCTGTTTGTCCCTCATTATGTGTAATCCAGCGATAAATCAAAGTTAATGCTCATGGTCACCTTGACCAACTGGGAGGAGAAGTCAATGGACAAAGGATTCTGACTTCGTCTCCCAGGCAGTTGGTTCTATGAAGAATTCCATAGGCTCTTCAGAAAGGGCTGTGGTGATGAAAAACTCACTAACGCATTATTTGGCTTTTTTTCCTCCTTCTCTGTCCCTCATACTTGTTACCTGTGGTTACATTTTCAAATAAATTATCTACATGGAAATCTTTGTCTCAAGCTCTGCCTTCAGGGAAACTGAGACTAAGACATTTCAGAATCCATGTGTCCATAGCACATTTTTAAACTTTCTTTTTATAATTGTTAAGTCTCAAATGCTTTGCAGGACATTTGGTCCTGTACAAAATGTCCATAAGGCATTTAGTCCACAAACTATCTAGCAATGAACAGTACCGAGCACACATGCTGCTATTCCATCCTCCTCCTACCACAATAGTCCCCAATAATCAGCCATGAGGCCCTTTCTTAGAGTTCAGATGTGGCTTCAGAATTGTTCTCCACATTATGCTCTGGGCAGCCATAACAAATGTAGGAAGATAAAAAGTTTGAGAATCATCACAATGTTGTGGTTAAGAACATAACAAATACTCTGATGATGTCTCTGGGTTATACCGAAGCACATACAGGAAAAATACAATATCTAGCTTGGCTCTGCTTTTTTTTTTATAGATACTATAAACAATCAGATGAGAAGAGATTTGAGAAAATAAAAATATTTTAAAGGTTATCTATCAATCACATGCTCTGGGTTAGTGAGGAATGCTATTGGAATTTTAGGAGAAAGGATGAGGAGGATGTTAAAAGGAAAATATCTATGCCAGATATTGTACTACATGCCTTCATAAATCAATCCTGAAACAACTCTACGAATTAGAAATTACTATGTAAAATCAAGAAATAAGAAAAATGAAATAGAGAAAAGTTAAATAACTTCCCTAATGTACATATTCAGATAAAGAAGGCCATGGATTCAACCACAATGCAGGATTCTTTATCTACAAGGAAGAAATTAACAGGAAGGTGAGGGAATTTATAGCAGAATTTATTAATCTTCTCTTCAGTTATATTTTCAATTCAGCTTCTTTCGCAATAGAAATACAATTTATTCAGTAAACTACTATTAAAAATCCTGTCCAGCAATGGAGATATGAACATGAGTGTCTTGATTCTTCCCCCTAGGAAATAAGTCTAGCAGGAAGACAGATAGGTACAGAAGTTATTATAATACAGTAATTACTGTAGTTTGAGCAATCTTACAATAGCAGATGCTTTAGAAACCAAGAGATCTTAAGGGGCCATGCTGATATGTAGTGAGGTTAGGGAAGCCTGCTTTAATGGGATGGTAGAGAAAACAAAGTGGGAAAGGAATTAGAGACTACGTTTGGAAAAAATATGGTGTCCTGGAAAAAGCAGGACTTTGAAACTGGACCAAGTGGGTTTTAACTCATGCTCCATTTGCTAGCCATGTAACTGCTGATACATTGCTGAGCCTCAGTTTTCTAACCATAAAGTGGATACATTAATAACTAACAGAAAATAACTCATCATTTTTAAAATCTTTTTATATTCTGGGAATTTGTTAAAGCTTTAAATATATTATCTACTATAATCTTCTCAATCCTCTTATAGTTAAGGAAACAGCCTCAGACAGTTTTAGTAGGCTGCCCACGATCACAGAATATTAAGAAGTAGAGCTCGCATTTGAACCCACCCCATCTAACCTCCAAGTTCACACATTTCCCTCTTTACTGCTCTCTGCTTCTAATTGCAAAGATTTCCTTAGGGATTCCAAAATATAATACATAAAAAATGAATAAACAAACTAGCTATCGACTTAGCTGAGAGCCTGACATGTGATAGGTACTGAACAGACACTGGCTGTTAAACCAGCCTTGCTCTGGTTCTCCTTCAGCCCAAACTCAGGAATTTGCGTAGAGTATATAATGGTGAGAATTAATGACTGTTACTATGGCAGTAACCTAGGAAAAGGAACGGTTTAGTAAAATGAATTTTTATGTTCTTTGTAGGCAGAAAATGTATATAATTTACTTTTGTTTTCCAAGTCCTAGCAGTGTGCCTTGTTATATTAAAATGAAAATAGTTGGGAAAAAAATTAATAACCACATCCACATACAATATTCTAGGTTAATATGCACAATAATTGCATAAGGAAAGATTATTTTTGTTTTTGTTTCAAAACCTCTTTCCTGATGATGAAAGGGCTTTCAATTGTTGAGTCTCAGGTACGCTTTGAATATTTATCTTCTGGGAATGGGTCTGTCACTTCACGGTGGTTTTCTAGGGTGAGAAACCAAAGACCTTGGACTGATAAGCACTGGTTTTACTTCTAGCAGGAAAACTAAATAGACTAAAATGATCCTGTTTGACTAAATTATCACTTTATTATGACCAAATTGACTGAGAAGCTTGATAACAACAATTATTGGAGGCTAGGCCAAGTAAGTTTCACGAGAAATCTATGGCCATAAGTCATACCTTCTCAGTGATACTTTAACTCTCTGAGTTTGTGCTTTTTAAACAGTTAAAAAGTTATCTAATAAAGACACTTTCAATTTCAGGGCTGGAAGCAGGCAGAGACAGCTAAAACATTGTTGCTGCATATCATAATTAACCAGCATAATCCAAAATGCCCATCTCATTACTGCTTGTTCGGCTGTACTAGAACATCTGGAATTTTTATCAGAGCTCTCTTTACCCAGAGAAATTTCAGTATTTACCTCTTGACCAGATGATAGCCTGGAAAAGCCGAGGTTTCTTAAGAGATCAGGATAATATCAAGGGCATTGGCCCTGGGAACTGGAGACTTGGGTCCTATCTATGGCTTTGTGAATACTAAAATATGGTTCTTCTGGAAATCACTTAACCTCTCAGATCCTCCTCCTTCTCATCACGAAAATGAAGTCCTTGGATTTCTCTCTGAGGCAACTTAGGAAAAAGTTTGTGTGGAAGGAATTTCCCTGCGTGAACCCAAATATTTCCAAAAATCAGGAGTGGGTACAGAGGAAAAACAAAACATTATCATAGTGATCGTATATTTTATATGCATCCAGGTGAAGGAGAGGAGGAGATTAAGCATTTCTCAAACACCCCTGGTGTTTATAGTGTTACAGCAGATGGCAAATGTGTGAGCTTGGTCACCATGCCCCAGTGAGGGATCATCTGGACCTGGAGAGATGCTTATGATTCTGAGACCTACTCACTTGTCAGTCATTTTATCAGATTCTTTGTGTTTGGGACAGGTCACATCTTACACATCATGGGCAAGTGACAATCTTTCCAATTCTCTACATCACTCCAACTAGATTATTCCAATTTTAAACAAAAACTTTGTAATTGCATTTTTCCTCTTGGGATGTACTGAAAGAGTTCTGTAAGGTAGAGGTTGCGAGTCCACATGTAAGCGCCACCCAGTAACTAGATGTTTGATTCTATGCAACTCAAACACTTAAGTATCAGTTGATTGCTGCTATTCTCTCTTCTCTTCTCCTCACCTCCCTTTCTTCTTCTTCATTTCTTTCTCTTCCACTTCTTCCTTTTTCTTGTCCTTACTTCTATTTACAAAAGCAAGTATGAGGATCATTGTACCTATCCTATCTGACTAGAAGATGAAGATCAAATTTAATATTGTATAAAATCTGGAATGAGGGTGTGTCTTTGTCAGTGTGGGCTGCTGTAACAAAATACCATATACTGGATGGCTTAAACAACAGAAATTTATTTCTCCCAGTTTTGGAGGCTGGGAAGTACAAGATCAAGGTGCCAGCGTACTTGGTTCTTGGTGAAGTCCCTCTTCCTGGCTTGCGGGTGGTCATATTCTTGCTCTATCATCACATGGCCAAGAGAGACCTCGCTTGTGTCTCCTCATAAAGATCACTAATTCCATTAGGAGGGCTCTACGGTCATGACCTACTTACCTCCCAAAGGCCCACCTCCAAATATCATCACATTGGGGGTTAGGGATTCAACATATGAGTTTTGAGGATGGGGCACAATCATTCAGTCAATAATAAGAAATAAGGGCCTCCTCCATAAAAGCAACAAAAAATTGTCAAAATAAAGGTATTTAAAACTCTGGAAATCAATCAAAGGCTTGCAAGAATATGAGAAGTATTTAGTCAAGGGAAATTGCTGAACCTTGGTAAAAACAGGAAGCTTTGTGCCTTTTCACTTGTCTCAGTCCTGTCTCCTTCAGTCCAGCTCTGCAGCAGCCTTGAAAACCAGCAGCCTCGCAGCTGCTGGAGGAGAAAGACCAGTTTTGGAAACTGGTTTTAGTTCTGTTCATTTATGAAGCACCTTCTATGTGCATTGACGTTCTAAGGCGTAGGGAGGAGCTGAAGTTTTTCAGTAGTTTCAATAACAATTCTAACACCCTAGCAAGAGGTAGGCTGAGTAAGCTGTTGGTTCTGTGTAACACTGCCTATTAAGGAGGCTGCTCTGCTATAAAAATGTTCCCAGACAATTCAGAGGTGGATATATGTACATTTTGGGGACAGGAAACATGAAAGGATTTCTCAAAGGGTAAAGATCCTAGACAGTACTGGCATCTTGGCTGTGTGGGTGATCAAGCAAAGGCATAGAAAAGGGAAATGGGGAGGTGGTGTTTGGGGATTAATAAATAGTCCATTTGGGTTTATGATCCCCTGATTGATTTTTTTAAATTTTATGCTTTTTAGGTTTCTTCATATTTTGCTGCTAAAAGCTGATTTCATCAACTGTATCACAATTGTCATCTCTTTAGGCACTTTTGAGCAATTTCTTAGTCAATATGGATATTTACCACATTTCTAGAGATGTAAGTTTAATTAGTATTCTATTTATTCCTTTTACTATGCTATGAATGAAGATTTTTCCTAAGATGAGTCTTCATCTCATACAATGTAGCAGAATCTATTGCCTGCTTAAATAACTTCTTATTTTCCTATGACAACTATGGCTGGACCAGAATTTAATTCAATCTTTCCTCAGAAATTCTGATCCATCCAATGGGGAAGGGGCTCTGCAGGAAACTTGGTTGTTGATCCTTCATAACTCATGGGGCTACTAAATCTGCTACTCACTGCCATATTTTCTTGACCCTCCCTTCATGAAACCCTTTTATTTCATGTTCTTTTACTAACCTGGGACTCTCTACTTTTCTGCATCTGAACTTGGGAAACCCCTTCAGACTTATGCTCAATGCCACATTCCCATCTACTCGTCTTGTGTATATACAGGTGAGTGCAGCTATGAGCTGTAGTGTCACCTTTCACCTAGTGCTATTCTTGTCCTTCACTCCCATGCATGTTTACATAGGGGCTGGTGTATGTCCTCCTCTAAACCTATAAACAGGTTAGTCAAAATTACTTTATTTACCTAATTTCTCTCTTCTACCTCAACTCATGGGAAAAAACTCAGCTGCAAAAATTCCACTGCAAAATGCAGACTTTCTTTTTCCCAATAACTCTGTCATTTTAATGTGCCCTGTACTTTCTCACACATTGTTAATGAAGACCCAATATACCCAAATGTTTGCTAGCATTATTAACATTGTAAGATTTCTGTTTACTCTTATTTATTTACTTATAGAACTTCTTATGATTGACTTTTCCATAGTTATTATTGCTGCTATTGTGAATTCCACTCGTGCAATTCTTGTTAGTAGTGGCATTCTTCTAATTGAGTAAAGTCATACTTCATAGGAAACTCTTGATAGTAGTGTTATTTCCCTCCAAAAAGAACTTACTATTAAGTATTACATCTCAATTACTAAGATAACAGTTCAAGAAAAATTATTTAAGAAATTATCTGTGGATCAAAGTACAGACTTAAGACACAGTCGGTATAGTAAAGGTGCCTCTTGTGAGTTTCCTATGAATTCTTACCTCCACGGCTTTGGTTTAAACCTCTTTGCCAAAACATATTGCCAAAGTCATCTAATTGGTCTCCCTGTTGCTTTTCTAACCCATGCTATTCTAGTCTCATAATTGTGGCAGAATATATGGCCACTTAAAATATCTCCTCTAATCATCTGTTCTTTCCGGATAAAGAAATGATGAATTTTCTAAGTTTATACTATTGCAGTTAGAGACCCTGCCTTATATTATTTCTATAATTTTAAATTTTAGAGGTTTGTTTTATAGCCTAAGACATTATTTATCGTTGAGGATGTGCACACATGAGAAGAACATATTTTCTGTGGTTGTTGGGTGGAATGTTCTATAGTTGTCTATTAAAACTAGGTAGTTTACAGTCTGTCTAAGTCTTCCATTCTCTTGTTAATCTTCTGTCCAGTTGTTCTATCATTATTGAAAGTGGGGTATTGAGCACTTCAATTATTATTGTTGAGTTGTCTATATCCCCCTTCATTTATGTTACTTTTACTTTGTGTTATTTGGTGCTCTGTTTTAGGTGTGTATATGTTTATAACTGTATCTTCCTGATGGATTGTTTTATTGTTATGAGATCCCTCTTTATAATTTTTTAAAACAAAAACTACTTTAAACTGTATTTTAAGTAACATTTTAACACTATCTTTTGTTTTAAACTCTGTTATGGCTAATATCACTATAGCCGCTGAGGGTTTCTTGTTGCTGCTGTTTGTATGATGTTCTTTTCCATCCTTTTATTCTCAATCCATGTGTCTTTCAACCTATAGTATGTCTCCTATAGACAACATATAATTGGATCATGTGCTTTTACCCAGTCTTACAATATCTGTTTTTCATTATATTTTTAATCCATTTACCTTTAGTATTATTGATATACTTGAATATACATATACCATTTATTTTTGTTTTCTATATCTCTCATGTCACTTTGTTTCTTTCTCCCTCCTTAATGCTTTCTTTTGCATTAAGAGAACGTATTTTATTGTAGCATTTTAATCTTACTAATAATTTTTTCACTATATGTTTTGAGATCTTTTTTTTAGTGATTGCTTTAAGTTTTACCGTATACATCTTAACATATCAGAATCAGCTTCAAATTTTTACTCTCTTGATTCCAGTAACATAGAAACATTATTCCTATATAGTTCTGTTCCCTTTCCCCCTTTCATATTATTGTTATATACATTATATCAATTAATGTTATAAATCCAGCAATAAATTGTTATAATTATTGCTTTAATATCTGTCATCATTTACTTATCACATACAGCTTTGCTTTCACCTGCATGCTTTGTGCTATTATTGACAAATATATTATACATAAGTTACATTTCTATATGTTATAGTACTAATAATATATTATATATATATATATCATTGCATACAATTGATATTTAAATCAGTTAAGAAAGTAAATGGTATGATATATATTTACAGTATCTTTATAGTCAACAACTACATTTTTCTTGGTACTCTGTTTGTTCTTCTAGTTTCAAATTACCATCTGAGTTCACTTGATTTCAGCCTGAAGTTCTTTCGAGTAATTCTTGTAAGTTGGTGCTGCTAGCAACACATTTTCTCAATTCTTGTTTATCTGGGGAAGTCTCTATTTTGCTTTTGTTTTTAAATGATAGCTTTGCTGGGTATAGGATTCTTGGCTGACAGCTTTTTTTTCATTAATACTTTGAAGATGCTATCCAACTGCCTCCTGGCCTACATTGCTTCTGTTGAGAAGTCATCTGTTAAGCTTTTTGGGTTCCATTGTAAGTGATGCTTTAGTTTTCTCTTGCCGCTTTCAAGATTTTCTTTTTGTCTTTTGATTTTCAACATTTTTACTATGATGTGTTTGTTTGTAGATCTCTTTATGTTTATTCTACTTGGAATGGGTTAAGCTTCCTGAATGTAGGTTATTGCTTTTCATTAAGTTTGGGAAGTTTTCAGTCATTATTTTTTTTAAATATTTTTATTCTCCTCCTATTCTCTCTTTCCCATGATGATTATATTTGTTTATATTGGTGCACTTGATGGTATCTCACATTTCTCTGAAGCCTGGCCCATTTTTCTCCAATATTTTCTCTCTCTGTTCTCCAGCTTGTATAATCTCTATTGATCTATGTTCAAGTTGATCAAAATCTATGTTCAAGATTGTGCCATTTCAAATGTATTGCTGAGCCCCTCTAGTGATTTTTTAAAATTTTCAATTATACTTTTTAGCTCCAGAATTTCTATTTGGTTCTTTTCTATAATGTCTAGTCTTTATTCAGAGTCTCTATTTGATGTGATATGTTTTCTCTACTTCTTTAATTATGATCTTTTTCAGTGCTGTGAACATATTTACTATGACTACTTTGAGATATTTTTCTGTTGAACCCAATATCTAGTTGCTCTCACAGGCCATCTGTCACTTGTTTTTCTTCCCATATGTGGATTATACTTTCCTCTTTGTTTACTTGTCTCATACTTTTTTGTTGGAAACTGGGGATTTTAGATAATTTATTGTAGCACATCTGGAAGTCTGGGTACTGCTCCATGGCCCCTTCTGAGGCTTGTTATTGTTATCTGTTTGTTTATGTGTTCAGTGACTAGCTGGGTTACTTTAATGAAGTCAATATACCGTAAATCCACTTCCATAAACAATGCAAAGCTTCTGATGTTGCTCATCAAGGATACATACCTTTTAATATGCCTATAGTCACTCTGAGATGACCAGAGTCAGGTAAGGCTGCCCTCTATTCTTTACCTGACAGCATCCAATTGTTGTCCTTCACTAATTGCCAGTAACTGCTCTACTATTTTCAACAAGACTCTAGGAAAGAAGTTCCTCTATAAACTAATCTAATCAAATTATGGTTCCATGATCAAAATAGCTCCTCAGATTGGTGTTTGATATTTATTCTGATTGAAAGATGGTTTCTCCAAGCTCTCTTATTCTCTGGTTCTCTTCTACAAACTAGCTAGCCTATAATCTAGACTGTATCATTATTAGATCTATGACTCTTTTCCCAATTGCCTTCATCACACCTTCCCATTCTTGAGAGTACCCTTAGGCTTAAACTTCTCCACACTCTGTTGTAAATGAAGTAAGTTCCTTTGGAAAGACATTAGGAGCTATCTGACTTATGGCCTTCTCCCCTCCCAGCCAAAATCTGTGAGCCAGGTCTCTGGAGCTGGGGGTGGGGCAAATGGAAATCTCTCTGAGGGACAACTCTGCTCTAGGAGCTGAGTGCTCAGTGGAAAGGGAGACAGCAGCCTCTTTGCTTGAATCTCCTGTCATGTAACCACTACCTTATGAGCTGAAGAAAGGGCTATCAGGAGCTTGGTTTTCTTAGTGTACCATGCCCAAAATAGAGTTTCTCTTCCACTGGTGCAAGCTAGACAGAAAAAGGTACCTCCTCACTTCTCAACTCACCCAGGACTTGGACTCAGTAGCAGTCAGCTGCAGTATGATAAAAAACAATGAAGTACTGTTCCTTCTGTGAAGAAAGCCCTACAGCTGGATTCTGAGACAGAGGGAGCCCTGTGTTCTTGGCTGAAGCAATTTGGAGTAGAGTCTCTGTCTCACTGAGTTGAGAGTTTGGAGGGATGGGGCAGTCTTGGTTCAAATACCACATACTCTTGCTTTTTTTAAAAAACAAATTTACACAGATTTTATTAAAAAGATCTTTCTTGATTTACTATTTCTCCTTCAGACCATTTCTGGAAGCTTTAAGCAGTACTGCTTTTTGTTTGTTTGTTTAAAATAATTTTCACCAGTTTCACTGGAGAGCAAGTCACCAGAGTTCCATATGCTCTCATGCCTGAAGTTGATCTCCTGATGAATTTTCAACACCTTGAATATTGATGTTATCCTTCTCTATCCCCAACTTTTCACACGTGTCTACATGCAGGCACACACACACACAAATACAAAGTAACTTTCCTATATCTGAACTAAATTTCCATCTAACTCATTATTCTATTAAAGAGGAGAAAAACCAGTGTAGTCAGTTCTAGTAAACTAAGTTATTTCAGATTTTCTCAGTCATTTTAGTTTAGGCAGTTCATTCAGGATGCTAAATTATTTTCTTTCTTTCCTTCACTCTGGGCTTACTTTAACTCCCAGGAGACCTTCTTTGCAGGTAGAAAGGAAAAGTAGGAAAGAGGCATAGTCCATGGACATCCTGTGAAATACTCTGAGGTTGATCCTCAGGTATGGTCATCTCTCCTCCCTGACTTCTTCTGATGCTACATTGCCCATTCTCTTCAGCCCTCCAGCATCCCCATGTCATGATGCTGTCATGGGACTATTCAATATTCTCTTTCAGAGAGAAGGAGACTTCTTCTTAGGGACTCATGGAAATCTGACTGTTCCCCCCATCGTTCTCTGGAACAATAGGGAACAAGGAGCTATGGCTTTGGGCTCTTTCTTTCCCAGCAGGTATCTTGATTCTTCTGCTTCCAAACTATAATGGAGAGAAGAATCTCTAAAAAGTTGACACCTTTTAGGATTGTAGCCCAAAACAGGGTATAAGTGACTACTTGTTTCAGATCTCCAAACTTAGCTAAGTGTTCTGTTAATATTCTTCCTCCTTGGCACAGTATCTTAGAAGAACTGGAGGGCAAGTTCAGGACCCTTTCTCAGAGATTCCACCAGTTGTTTCCATTTCACCTTCTCTTTAACTCCCCCTTCAATCCCCTGGCCTAACAATTTCATATATTTTCTGGGATGTGAACATTACATCTGGAGATATTTCTTTTTCAAATCTTTCAAGTATTAGACCATTAATTTTGATTTTTGGGGTGTAAAAGATAAATATTTGAGGCCTCTGTTCCCTGATTCGGTAGTGATGATAGTCCTTCGACTTAGCAGCCTGGATAGGGAGACAAAGAGGTACAAAAGGAATACGTGTCAGGAATGAGTATGCCCATTGGTTAAATCTTCAAAAACAATCTGGACATGTGTACATGCTGTAACTTCCTCTTCCTGAATTACTTTCCTCAACCTTTTGGAAAACTCTGAATCATCTTATAAGATCCAAAACCCTGTGAAATTTTTGTTGCCTACCACAGAAGATTAGGTTTCTTCCTTCATGCTCCCCTATGTGTGCTTATATCCATTGTTATATTTATTCTTTTATATTGATATTATTTTTGTTGTTACTGTTTTTTTTTTTTTTTTGGCTTACCTGCCTTCCATTTTAGACTATGAGCACTCTGAGTGATAGGTTTGAAGGTTCTATTACTTTATGATACATGTTTCATGAGTGAATCAAGGGATAAAGACATGAAGGAAAGAATGTCACACTGAGAGCATAGAGTTCAAGAGGGACACAATGGAGACAGAGGCATGCACTATGGGTCTAGGCACAGCTGGTGTTAAGATTCTACCATAGTGAAAAAAATTTGAGAACCTCTGATTTCTAGGACATAAAAATGGTTTCATAGAAAATTAGTACTATTTACAGAAACAAATGCCTACTAGGTCAGTAGAGAGGACTGGACTTGAGAGTGTTTGGAGGTCAGGAGACAGCATTCTACTTCTCATTTTGCCAATATGCTTCGTACACAGACTTCTGATTCTTATTTGTTAAGGGGAAGAATAAGAAGGGTCCACTATGTGATGAAAGTTGCCATTAACTTAAGATAATAAATGATCCATCTTTCACAGATCCACTACTATAAAGTATAAATTGAGGCAACATTTTCTAGCATATTACGTTGTATCCCAGTACCTGGAAATGTGGAAAAATTTTATCCTTTTCACCTATTTACTGAGGACCTTAAAAGCAAGAAATTCACACTGCAGGATCAGTTCTACAGGTTCTTTGCTATAGCTGATTTTCATTTCTTCTCCACTTATCTTTATTTGTAGCCTATGAGGAATGCTTTCTTTGAACATGTAAGACATCTGAGAATGAAAGAGCGGATGTAGGTGATTGTCACAGACCAAGTGAAATAGTCTGGGTAATTTTGACTATAGGTGTTTACGCGCATCTCTTCTCAACTCACTGCCCAGTGGTAGCTTGAAACTGTTTATGATGAACACATTTATAAATATTTACATGACAGAAACCAACAAAGCAACAAATCTGTTGTTTCTCACATCCTTTAGTTTACCATATAATTATTTTATACCACTGAGTTATTTTATCCTACTATTTGAGACAAAGAAAATTTATCTATAATAAAGAAATAGAAGTACTTCTTAGTTGCAATCAAATAACACTTTTCATCTTAAGATATTATAAATTGTGCTAGCCTGGGATTCAGTACTTGAGTTCTTATCCTGGTTTTGCTATCTCTGTCACCTAATCACTTTATTTCCTTTGGACTCTGTATCATCAATTTTAAAATGAAGAGATTGGACTAAATAGCTTCCTAGGAGCTTCCAGTTCTATTGATCATGACTTTGGGCTAAGAAGAAGTATATTCCAGAGACTATTTGCCTGACAACAAATGCAAAATTGTTTAATATAAAAAAAACCTGGTTAATTTCTCTTAAAAGAACAGATAATTGGCCTATATTGATACAAGCACATTTCTTTTAAGCAGATCTAGTTATGCATATAGGTAAGAGGAGTACTTTCCGTGGCTTTTTAATGTCTTGAATACTTATTTTGAATTCAATATTTCAGCAGCCTTTTATCTAAGTTTATCTTGATGCCTTTGAAATTATTTTGATATTCATGCCCCTCTTCTCCTTTTCTTCACATGTCTACTCTGCAGTTAGTCTGAATCGATTCTGATCTGTACTGCAATTAAAAGAATGAATCATCACTTATTCTCAAACGCTCATTATCTCAATTTTTATTATCATTTTAAATTTATTTTTCTAATTTCCCCATTTTTGTATTTGTGTAAAGACTTTTCAGAAAATTATACTTAATTTATTCATTTATTTTTGTTTAACTACTGATGCTAAGCAATACCTTCTTTGGTTTGAATGGGTAAGAAGACTGGCCCTAGGCAAAGTTACATAGTTGAAACTTATATTTATCCCTTTCTCTTTCCCTTTATTCTATTTCTGATAACAACCATAATGAAAACAATAGAAAACACAATAAATAGCCATCACCTATTGAGTTTTTACTATGTGCAAGGCACTTACGGTATTATGATATTAGCCCCCTTGTCACCCTAGCAGGCAGCATACTCTATTCCTGTCCTGATCTCTTCCATTCTGGCCCAAGCACTTACTCCACCCAGCAATGGCCGGATTTATGACCTTTATACTCCTTTCAGGCCTCCCCTGTTTCATAGCTTCCTAATTCCTCAAATAATCTCTCCGTTCTGTCCCAACCCTTCAATGCCCTCTGCTTCCTTTCACAAAAGAAATCACCTGGCATATTAATGGAAAAGTGTTGCAAAAGACAGTTTAAATCATTATAAGAAGAGTTTTCATTCACTAAGAAAGATTGAATAAAACTGAAACTGAAAACAATATCATGTAACAACAAATATTTTCCTACAGGGCATCACATCCTTTCCAGAAGCATACACGGACACAGATTTCAAAGTTTAAGGTGTTCATAAGGACTAATACCTGTGAGAGGAGTCAAATTGTAATGCAGACCTACAAAGTCTCAGTCAAACTAGTGGGGAGTTCTGACATGAATATTGGCTGATGGAGTTGTCTCATCTTGGGTCAAAAAGCTGGGCCTTAATGCCCCCACCTTGTCCAATGACCACATGTGGGCTATTCTAGGAAGAGGGTGTCCTCACTTGAGGCTACCCTTTGCAGTTGAATGTGCTTCAACTTTAGAATGGCTGACAGTGGGGTGCTGTCTTCTGCTGATGGCACCTCTGCCACTGGACAAAAACCTTCCTTGAATGGGGATCAGGTAATGTATCATCATGTTGACCACAACTACTACACATTTTTATTGACAATTTCTTTGGTTAGATGATATAAAAATGAAAATTCAGTACTGTATGGTCCAATCCATCTTCAGAAGAGTGTTAAATTTAAAAGTTTACAATTCTCCAAAATGTTGCTATTTTGTATCTCTGCATTTTTTGAATGCTTGTTCTCTCTTTCTGGAATTTTTAAAATGGCAACGCCCCATCTCCTTCAAAACCTAACGTAGAATCAGAGATACCAGGACACCTGCTTCATGTTGAGATAGTTGTTGATTCATTCCACTGTGGAACTCTAAAACTTGACTTTTGTCTCAAATTGGTTCTCCTGAGAATCTTACATGTTCATGTATATCAATGTTTCCACTAGCTTTTGAGGCCCTCAAGACTGAGGGTTTGCCTGAAATGTTGGCATTCAATAGGTATCTACAGGACTGAATGAATAGCAAGCCAGAGAAATACACACACAGCACATACCTTAAGTTACTAAAGAAAGGAAAGAAATCCCAAATCCTTTGTTCTAGCAAATCCCAGTAATATTCTTTCGTATTTCCTAATTTTTTGTAGATGTATAGTATTGACATCTCCTCCTGAGCCCCAGGACTTCAGGGATTCCTTCAAAGAACAAGAGTTAGTAGCTTCAAGGGGTGCTGGGGGCTGGGAGAATCATAACACTCTGAAGAAAGGCACATAGGAGACCCAAGGTACCAAATTGCCTTCCAAATTGTCCTGATATATTTGCGTTCCAAATTGTCCTGATATATGAGCTATTGGCATGTATCAAGCTATGTGGAGTGAAGCATATGGTTCCTCCTCCAGCAAGGCTTTTTACTGTTGCCAATAAAATAAATTAGGGTGCTGGCAGGGGTGGTGCACAGAGACACGTTGGCACAGGAGTGAGAAAATTTTGCTGACAGTAGTCCAATAGAAAGTAATCGTAGCACCTTGCATTTGGTAGACTCTTGAACTCTTCAAATGACCCTGGCATCTCCCTTTCCTTGGGTCTTTGTAGTATCAGCAATATTACACAAAGGCATATAGTGTAGCATGAATTTTACAGAAGAGGGAGTTGGAAACCTGGAGTACTTAGTGTTTAGTCCAAGTCATTGTCCTCTAGATTACTCTGCCTACCCTGAGCACAGGCAGATGATCTCCCCTCTACTCAATGTGAAGAAAGTTCTTTGATGCTGCAAAAGCAGTATTGTTGCTTTTTCTTTTTAAGCCAAAACGTACTATGCCAAAACTCATCCACTCTCATCTAATTAATGACTTTGTTCCCATAGTTACCCCCATATATTGTGTTTTTCTCTGTTCTTTAGGACATTATAGTAATAAGTGTATAAATAGGCTGGAAGTTCTTTTACCTTAAAATCAAATAAAATTTCTCTCTTGAGACACCCCTCATCTGTACGACTTGACCTCCTCATCTCTTACTTTCTCCAAATCACTCCCATTAGGCTTTGTTCTCTGCCTTTCCCATGGAACTGTTCCTACTCTGATCAGGTTCACTAATGGCTTACATTTTGCCAAGTTAAATGGTCAGTCCTCAGCTTTTATCTTATTTGAACTTTCAGCAAGATTTAATCCAATTGATTATTTCATCCTTCTGTAAACATTATCTCTGGCTTCTAAGATACCACTTTCTTCCATTTTTCTTTCTGTTTATTGGGGGTTATTTTTGGTTTACTTTTATGGGTCTACCCTGTCTTTATGAAATCTAAATGTTGGCATCCAAGGGCTAAGGTTTAAACTTACTGTCTTTCTATGTATATTGATCCCATGGAGCATCTCATCCAGTATTATCACTGAGAATGCTATTTATATGCTGAAGAGGCTCAAATATTTCTGATAAAAACAAGAAGAGCATTTATGTAGCAAAAGACTAACATTGCATAACCCTTAATTGAAATCCTAACAACATGAACAGCTGTAACTAAGTTTGCCAATGATCAGCCAGAGAAAACTACGTCATCACCACTGCCTGACTACCAGTGATTAAAGAGAACATCAATTGTGTGAGGCATTTCTATTTTACAAAGATGCTAAAATGTAAAACACAAAACAAAACAAAAAGACGAGCATCAGAATCAATGAAATATTTCATAGACCTCTGCCTATTCTACATCCTACTTGTGTGACTAAAAGACAACTCAAACTTACCATGCCCCAAACAGAATTCTTAACTCACTAACCCCCCAAATCTACTCCTTTTCCTGTTTGCCCAGATCACTTAATAGACATACCATTTACCCAGTTGCTCAGGTGATACAAACAAACAAACAAAGTAGGAATGAGGTATTTTTGGTTTCCTCCTGTCTTCCACAATACAAATTGAACTGAACAATGGATCTTGTCAGTTCTTTCCTCATTAAGTATCTCCAGCGTGCTCCTTCCTACTGTTGTCCACTGCTGCGCTGTTTCCAACAGCATCATCTCTTAACTAGTGTGCTTCTCAATGGTTCTCCGGGTTTTTACTCCTGAACGATATTTTTTAATCTCACATAAGATCATATCCCTCCACAGTTCACAAGCCTCCACTGGTTTATTCCACACTTATAATTAAAGCTTAAGTCTTTACCTTGACCTTCAAAACCCCCCATGGTCTATAATGGCCAGTCTCACCCTCTCACTTCCTGTTCCACCACGGCTATAGCAGCTTTCTTGCTCTTTCTCAAATATGACAGCATAATTATTTCTTTAGGCTTTATGACCTTTGCACTTACTGCTACCTCTATTAAAATACCACCTAGGCAAGGCTCTCTTCATATTTATTAAAATTTCTTCATAAATATCTACTCAATCAGAGAAATTTTTATTGACCCCATTGCATAAAATAGCGTTCTCATCCTCCAGTCAGTTTCTGACTTCTTTCTCGGCTTTATTTTCTAGCATAACATCTATTTTCATTGGAGACTGTATTACTTATTTCTACTTTTATTGATTATCCTCCAAGAATGTAAGCTGCCAAAATGAAGGCAACAATTTGGACTGTGTTGCTCATACCAAGATCTCTATTTTTATTTATTTTTTTAAAAATTTCCAGCTTCATTGAGGTAAAATTGATGAGAAAAATTGTTTACGTATGAAGTGTACAATTTGATGATATGACATACATATACTTGTGAAATGATTACCACATCAGGTTAATTAACATATCCATCACCTCACATTGTTACTTTAATTTTATGTTGATAACGCTTAAGATCTACTCTCTTAGCAAATTTCAAGCACACAACACAGTATTATTAATTATAGTCATCATGCTATACACTAGATCCCCAGAGATAATTTATCTTATAACTGAAGGCTTTGTAGCTTTTGTTCAGCATCTCCCCATCTCTCAACTCTGATAATTATCATTCTACTCTGTTTCTATGAGTTAAACATTTTGTTTTAGGTTGACATATGAATGAGATCATAGAGTATTTGATTTTCTCTGTTTCATTACTTTCACTTAGCATAATGTCCTCTGGCTTCATCTATGCTGTTGCAAATGGCAAGATTTCCTTCTTTCTTATGGCTGAATAATATTCATTTAATATATATTCCACATCTTCTTTATCAATTCATCTGTCAACAAACACAGGTTGTTTCCATGTCTTGGCTATTGTGAATAACGCTACAATGAACATGGGAGAACAGACATCTCTTAAAGATAGTGATTTCATTCACTTTGGATATACACTTGGAAGTGGGATTGCAGACCTCCAGAAATTTTCCATAATGGCTATACCAATTTACATTCCTACTAACAGTGCAAAAGTGTTCTCCTTTCTCAACATCTTCCCAAACATTGTTATCTCTTGTCTTTCTGATACAAGCCATCCTAACAGGTATGAGGTGATGTCTCATGGGGTCTATTTGCCTTACCCTAAAGGTTAGGGTGATGATGTTGAGGACCTATTCATATATCTGTTGGCCATTTGTATGTCTTCTTTGGAAAAATGTCTATTCAGGTCCCTTGAATGTTTTTTAATTGGAGTGTTTGGTTTTTTGCTATTGAGTTGTATAAATTGCTTATATATTTTTCTGTTAACTCTTTACAAGATATATGGTTTGCAAATATTTCCCATTTCATAGGCTGCCTTTCTTTTCTATTTTTTGTGACTGAAATAAGTCAGGATTTATTTTTATAATTTTTAACTTTTTAAATTATTGAGGTCATGTTGGCTTATAACATTGTGTAAATTTCAGGTGTACATTATCACATTTCAGTTTCTGTATAGATTGCATCATGTTTATCACCAATAGTCTGGTTTTTATCTGTCACCATGCATTTGTGCCATTTTATCCCTTTCACTCTCCTCCCACTCCCTTCTCCTCATGTCACTATCAATCTGTTTACCATATCTATGTGTTTGTTTATCTTCCACATATGAATAAAATCATACGGTATTTTTCTTTCTCTGTCTGACTTATTTCACTTAGCATAATACCGTCAAGGTCCATCCAGGTGTTTGCAAATGGCTTTTCATTTTATTGATTGTTTCTTTTCTATGAAGAAGCTTTTTTAGTTTCATGTAGTCCCACTTGTTTATTTTTGCTTTTATTGCTTGTGTTTTTTGTGTCATATCCAAAAAGTCTTTCCCAAGACCAATGTCAAGGGGCTTTTTCCCTGTTTTCCTCTAGGAGTTTTAAGGTTAAGGGTCTTAAATTTAATTCTTTAATCCAGCTTGAGTTAATTTATGTGAGTGGTGTAAAATAGACTTTCAGTTTTATTCTCTTGCATGGGTATATCCCATTTTCCTGACACTACTTATTGAAGAGACTATCCTTTCCCCATTGTGTGTTCTTGGCATCCTTGTTGGCTGCGTGTACATGCCAACATGTGTGGGTTTATATATAGGCTTTCTATTCTGTTCCATTGTTCTATATGTCTATTTTTATGCTTATACCATATTGTTTTGATTATTACAGCTTTGTAATATAGTTTGAAATCTGATACTTCCAGCTTTGTTCTTCTTTTCAGAATTGCTTTGGCTATTCAACGTCTTTGGTGGTTACATATAAATTTTAAGATAGTTTTTTCCATTACTGTGAAAGATAGGAATGGAATTTTGGTAGGTATTGCATTGAATTTGTAGACTGCTTTGGGTAGTATGAACATTTTAACAATATTAATTCTTCCAATCCATGAATATCGGATGTTTTTTCATTTATTTGTGTCTTCTTCAATCTCTCTCATCAATGTCTGTTTTCAGTGTTCCTTTCATCCTTCTGTTTGAATTTATTCTTAAGTATCTGATTCATTTTGATGCTATTATAAGTGAGATTGTTTTCTTAATTTCTTTTTCTGATAGTTCATTGCAGTGTATGGACATGCAGGTGATTTTTGTACATTGATTTTGCATCCAGCAGCTTTATGGAATTTGTTTATTAGTTCTAATAGGTTTTCCATACATATCATTTTATCTACAGATAAAGTGATATATTTTACTTTTTCTTCTTTAATTTGAATACATTTTATTTCTTTTTCTTGCCTAATTACCCTGGCTATGAATTCCAGTACTGTGTTAAATAGAAGTGGCAAGGGTGAGCACTTTTGTCTTGTGCCTGATCTTAGAGGAAAAACTTTCGGCGTATCACCATTGAGTATGAAGTTATTTATGAGTTTATGATATGTGGCCTTTATTATATCAAGATACATTTTTTTCTACACCTAGTTTGAGTGTTTTTATCATTGAAGGATGTTAAATTTTGTCAAATACTTTTTCTGCATCTATTGAAATGGTTATATGATTTTATCCTTCATTATGTTAATGCAGTATATCACATTTATTGATTTACATATATTGAATCATCTTCACATTCCAGGGAGAAATCCACTTTGATCCTGGTTCATTATCCTTTTAATCTGCTGATGAGTTCAGTTTGCTAATACTTTGTTGAGGATTTTTGCATGCATATTCATCAAATTTATTGGCCTGTGAGTTTCTTTTCTCATAGTCTTTTGCCTGGCTTTGGTTTCATGGTAATGCTGGGCCCATAAAACAAGTTTGGAAGTGTTCCATCCTCTTCCAATATTTGGAAGAGCTTTGAGAAGGATTGATATTCATTATTTTTTAAATGTTTGGTAGAATTCATCAGTAACACTATCAGTTCCTAGTCTTTTCTTTGATGGGAGTTTTCTGATTACTGATTTAAACTCCCTATCCATTATTAGTTTGTTCAGATTTTCTGTTTTTCTCTGAGTCAGTCTTGGCAAGTTGTATATTTCTAGGAATTTACCCATTTCTTCTAAGTTATCCAATTTGTAGCTGTATAATGATTCATAGTAATTTCTTACAATTCTTTGTATTTCTGGGTGTGAGTTGCAATGTCTTCTCTTTCAGTCAAGATTTATTTATTTGAGTCTTTATTTGTTAGTCTAGTTAAACGATTGCCAATTTTGTTTATCTATTCATAAATCTAATTCTTAGTTTCTCTGATCTTTTCTATTGTTTTTCTTGTCCCTTTTATTTAATTCTGCTCTGATCTTTGTTATTTCCTTCCTTCTTCTAACTTTGGGCTTAAATTTGCTCTTCATTTTCTACTTCCTTGAGGTGTAAAGTTAGGTTGTTTATTTAAAGTCTCTCTTTTTTCTTAACATAGTCATTTATCACTATAAACTTCCTTCTTAGAACTGCATTTACTGCATCCCATAAGTTTTGATGTGTTGTGTTTTCATATTAATTTGTTTCAATATTTTTTTTATTTCTCTTTTAATTTTTTATTTGACTAATTGGTTGTTTACTAGTATGTTGTTTAATCTTCAGATATTTATGAATTTTCCAGTTTTTCTCCCCTTATTGATTTTTAGCTTCATACTACTGTAGTCAGTAAAGATATTTGGTATGATTTCAATTAAGACTTCCCTTGTGATCTATCCTTAAAATGTTCCATGTGCACTTGAGAAGAATGTGTATTCTACTGTCGCTAAATGGAAGGTTCTGTATATGTCTTTTAGGTTCATTTTGTCTAAAGTATACTTCCAATCCATTATTGCCTTATTGATTTCTGTCTGAATGATTTACCCATTGTTGAAAATTGGATATTGAAGTCCCTTACTAATATTATATTGTTGAATATTTCTCCCTTCAGATCTGTTAGTATTTTCTTAATGTATTTAGGTGCTCTGATGTTGGGTTCATATATATATATATATATATACAATTGTTATATCTTCTTGATGAATTGACCCCTCACCATTATATAACGACCTTCTTTGTCTCTTGTTACACTTTTTGACTTAAACTATTTCTCTGCAATAAGTATAGCTATCCCCGCTTCCTTTGGGTTTCTATTTGCGTTTGATATCTTTTTCTATCCCTTCCATTTCAGTATGTGTGTGCCGTTCAAGCTGAAATGTGTCTCTCATAGGGAATATATAGTTTGATTTGGGGTTTTTTGTTTTTCAGTTTTTAATCCATTTAGACACTCTATGCCTTTTGATTGGATAATTTAGTCCATTTACTTTTAAAGTAATTGATAGGTTTCAACTTATTGATGTCATCCTATTGTTTTCTTGCTGTTTTGTAGTCTCGTTTTTGCTTTCTTCCTCTCTTGTTGTCTGTTTTTGTGAATTGATGATATTAAATAGTGGTATGCTTTGATTGCCTTTTTTTTATCTTGAGTATCTACTGTAGGTTTTTGCTTTTTGGTTACCATGAGGCTTACATAAATCATCTTTTGTTATAACAATCTATTTTAGGCTGGCAAGAACTTATCTGCAATCACATAGAAAAATTTTACCTTTAATTCTCCCCTCGCACTTTATGTTTTGGATGATAGAGAAAAAATTTACATCTTTTAATATTATATATCCATTAATAAATTGTTGCAGCTATAGTTATTTTTAATACTTTTTCCGTTTAATCTTTACACTACAATGATTAACCCATTACCATATTACAGTATTAAAGTAGACTGAATTTGACTATATACTTACCTTTATGAGTGTGTTTTATATTTTCATGTTACTAATTAACATCCTTCTATTTCTGTTTGTAGAACTCCTTTCATGTTTTTTGTAAACCAGGTCTAGTGATAATAAACTCCCTCACCTTTTGATTGTCTGTGAAAGTGTCATATTTTTCCTTCATTTCTGAAATATAGCTATTCCACGTAAATATTCTTGGTTGCCAGGTTTTTTTCCTTCTTTTAAACACATTATCCCACTTTCTCCTGGCCTACAAGGTTTCTGCTGAGAAATCTGGTGATGGTCTTATGGGGGGGGGGGGGCTTGTATGTGAGACATTCTTTTTCTCTTTCTGCTTTTAAAATTCTCTTTGCCTTTGATTTGAGATGCTTCTAATATATCTTGGAGAAGATAGTTTTGTTTTAAATTTTTCTGGGAACTTGTGAAACTCATGAATTTGTATCTCCAAAAATCTCCCCAGATTTAGAAAGTTTTCATCCACTGTTTCTTTAAATAAACTTTCTGCCCCCTTTCTTCCTCTCTTCTCCTTCTGAGACTCTAATAATTTATAAGTTGTGTCTTTGTGTGGTATCTCTTAATTTACATAGGCTTTCTTCACTCTTTTTCATTCTATTTTTTTGTTCTCCTCTGACTAGATAATTTCATATGACCTGTCCTCAACTTTACAATTTTTTTTCTGATTGATCAAGTGTGCTCTTGATGCTCTATTGAATTTTTTACTTTATTCATTGTATTCTTCAGATCCAGAATATGTATTTGGCTCTTTGAAAGGATTTCTATCTTTCTGTTAAACTTCTAGTTTTGTTTATGTATTGTTTTCTTAGTTTCATTGAATTTTCTGTTTTTTTGTAGCTCACTGAGTTTCCTTAAAACAATTGTTTTGAATTCTTTATCAGGAAAATCTCAGATCTCCATTTCTTTGGGATTGGTTACTGGAAAATTATTGTTTCTTTGAGAGTGTGATGTTTTCTTGATTTTTCATTTTCTTTAATGTCTTGCATCACTGTCTTTGCATTTAAAGAAGTAGTTACCTGCTCCAGTCTTTATTGACTGGTGTTGGGAGAGAAATACCTTTTGTCAGCCCTGCCAGGGATTCTGAGACTTTCTCAGAATTTTTTCTATGGTATACCTGCTCTACACTTCTTGTTCCCTGTTGCGGATAATTATTAAGATTGCACATCTTCTCTCAAACCTGAAAAACCAGCCTGCTGACAGCCTTCTTTTGGCTTTCCCTGGAGCAGTGCTGAATTCTTAAGTTGGTGTGCTTTTTTCCAAGCTCTCACTGTACGGTCAGTTTTCTGCACATACTCACTAGGTGTCTGCAAAGTTGCAGTCTCACCACCCTTGGGGACATGGCACAGGAAACCAGCCACTGTGTGGGGTATGTGTGCTCAAGGCCTGAGGTGCGTTGGGGAACGTTTAGGGGATCCACAGCTAAGAAATCCCCGGGTAATCATGAGCAGGCTTCTTGATGGAGTCTGCAAGTAGTTAGTAAGATCTGTGTCCATCTGATGCCCTCCAAGAGCCCTGGCTGCAATTCTGCCATCCTTCTCCATTCCTCATTCATATAACACAGCTAAGTATTCTGGATAGGACAAGAAAGAAGTAGGCCCCTTGGCAGCACAGCTGAGGAAGCTGAGTGCTCACTCACACACTCTCACTTTCCCCTGTGGGAGAGAAATAACAGGCAGAGAAGTTCTGTCTTGGCAGTGAGCTGTGGTATCTTGAGGGGGAGTCACATAGGTAAAGGGAAACTGTGCCTCTTACGCTCTTCAACATGTCCAGTTTGGGATTCTTCTTCTCCAGTGGTGTGCAGGACTTCCTGACTTCCATAAAGGTACTTTCATCCATGGGTGACTGTCGAAATCAGAGTTTTTTTGAGCAGACAGTCAGAAACTCCTATTCTGCCAATTTTTCAATGTCCCTTTCCCTTCATATCAATATCTCTGATTTCCAAAATAATGCCTGGCTCATAGTCAGTACTCAGTAGGCATTTATTTAATGAATAATAAATACTGATCTAAGAAAGAAATCTTGGGTCTTAATCGTGGTTGGTTGCTCTCCATTTGTGAACTTTCTTTTTAACTTTGTTTCTCATCTGTAAAATGGAGAGAGAACACTTAGTTCACAAAATTTTGGTAAGAACTAAAAGAGATTGTTAATGTTAAGTGGATGTGTGTGTGTGTAGTGCATAGTAACTAACAAATGTTAGTTTATATTTATCTTTAATTTCTTCATTTATAAAATGGAAGTTGTTAACTCTTTCCCTCCACTGTAATAGAAATTGATATTATGATCAAATTAAATATGAGAGGGCTTTGGATACTAGTTCGTGAAATATGAGGCTTTTTTTCCACCAATGAAGGGTAAAAGAAGACTGGGGAGAGTCATGTTCTAGTCCTTTAGGAATCTGTCTTTTCTCCTAACAATCAAGGAAAAATGGAACATTATCTTATTATTCTTTTTCATACTAGGTAATTGTAAAGGACAAATTTCAAGTAACATTATGGTAAAAATCATTTTCTGCTAAAGACAAAGAAAGAGGCAGGTGTGTAATCTGGGGACTTTGCCCTATGCTGTTCTTCTTTTTACCCATAGCTGTGCCCTTGAAAATAAAGAAGTAGACTAATGCAGTATCAGGATTAAGGTATGTAGATTAAGATTAAGAAATGTATGGTTATCAAATCAGTTTTATTTAAAGTATGAAAAACAGCTCTTCAGCCCTCAATTCTTCGTCTATTAACATCTCAGGTTGACTAAACTCTATTATTATAAATGGATCCCCTTTGAAATTTGAAATATTTTCTGCGTTTAATACTGCAAATTAAATTAAAATACACTTTTTTTTTTTACAGCAAAGAGTTTCATATTTATTTGGTCTTACAAAAGGGGTAAACTTTATTGCTTATGGTGGAATGCAAATGTTGGAGCTTTGTTTATGTCTATGTTTACCTTTAATTTTTTTTAAATTTAGCCTATATTTTATAACATTCAAGTAACTTTAAAAGAATATAAAATATATACACATACTACTAAAGTAGTAATTCAGTAACATATGTACACAGTTTTTATTTAGTAACTATATAAGCACATATATTTAGGTACAGAAGTACAAATAGGTGCAAGGTCAAAATATTTTCATTAATCAACACTATAAGATCTGAACACTTTTCTGTTGCCTAGAGAGGGGTTCTCAATGAACTCTCTCCTCATTCTGCAAGTCCATCACCCATAATGTTTTATTCCACTTCACACTTAAATAATACAAAACTGTTTTGAGCTTCCCAAACACTTTATGCAGTCTCATATTACTCTGCATTTGCACCCCTAGATCCTCTGCCTGAAATCCTATTTTCTTCTCCTCCTGCTAAATTCTTATATCAAACCTTTATCAGATGTCAGCTTCTCTTGGAAGTGTTTCCTGACTTTTTAAACATCTCTTTAAAATATAATTTACACACCATAAAATCTACATATTTAAAGTGTAGAATACAATGGTTTTAGCACATTTACAGAGCTGTGCCCTCATGACTACATCATATAGTTATAATACAAGAAAATTTTCATCACCCTCAAAAGAAACCCTGCAGCTCTTGGAAGTCACTCTCTCCTCTTTTTCATTTGAAAACATATACAGTTGCAACAATCAAAACAACGTGGTACTGGGATAAGGATAGTATATATGTTTCAACAAAATATATTTAAAATTTCAGAAATAAACTCTTACACATATTTTTAACTGATTTTCAACAAAGGTGCCAAGACAATTAAGGAAAGAATAGTCTTTTCAACAAATGATGCTGGTATTAACTGGATATTCACATGAAAAACAATGAAGTTATATCCCAATATCATATCTTACACAAAAAACTAATTTAAAATGTATTACGGATCTAAATGTAAGAGCAACAACTGCACAACTCTTAGAAGAAAACATGAGTGAATCACCATGGTCTTGAATTGATCAATGTTTCTTAGATATGACACCAAAAGCAGAAGCAAAAAAAGGAAAGATATGGATAATTTGGATTACCTCAAAGTTAAATGTTTGTTTTGTAAATTATATCACCCAGACTGTAAAAAAACAACCACCAGAATGAGAGAAAATATTTGAAAATCATATATCTGACAAGGAACTAGTATGTAGAATATAAAAATAACTCTTTAATGCAACAATAAAAAGATAACTCAAAAATGTGCAAAGAATTTGAATACTTTTGCAAAGAAGATACAGAAATGGCTGATATGCAAATGAAAATACATTGAAAATCATTATCCATTAGGAAAAGTCAAATCAAAACTGGGAGATACCACTTCATATCCACTAAAATGGCTATAACCAAGAGCACAAATAATAGCAAGTGTTGAAAAGTATGTGAAGAAACTGGTACCCTTATACATTACTGGTGGGAATTTAAATGGTACAGTCACTTTAGGATGCTGTCTGTCAGTTCCTCAAATGGTTAAATAATGTAATTGCCATATGACCCAGCGAGTCCATTCCTAGACGTATATCCAAGATAAGTGAAAATATGCTTTCTCGTATTTTTACGCACGTTTTTGTTTTTTAATTTAACCCATTTAATATCTTCTTTATTTTAACCTGTTTCTACCATGGTAGACTACAAACTTCTTTAGGGCAAAGATTGTTTATTATTAATTTCTCGTTCCCTAGAAATAGGAAGTAGGATTAAGTAGGCATACTATTGGTATAAAGTATAAAGTAGGCATAAGTAATATCTTTGACCAGGAAAGTTCCATAAAGCTCTGCTAATTAAGACTTTAGTGAGGATTACTTGATGGTCATCTGAGACTTCTATGGGTGAACTTCGAGTTCAAAGCATAATTTTAGGAAGAGTAGGGGAAAAAGAAGGCAGGAAGCCTAAAGGATTTGAGCTTCTCATTTTGTTCTGGAGGTCAGTTAAGATTTCCATAGTAAATTTTATATCAGAGTGTCATCAGCCACTTCTTCCATTTACCATGTAGTAGTACCCGAAATTCATGACTACCTTACAAAATTACAATCTTCAAATGTCTCCTGGTCTAAGAAAAAATTTCCTGATTTCTAGTTTTCTCTTCATAATTCTGGTAGTTAAAGCCCAAAAATATACAACTTTACAAAAAGACATATATATGTAATCTAATAGATTTGGTTGAATTAGAAGAAGAGAGGAGGACAAAAGATAAGGGAGAAGAAAAACTTCAGGAAAAGAAGAGAAGCAAATTAAAGGTACATAAAATGCTGAAGCTAGACTGCAAATCATGGTTTTAACAGCATAAAATTTTGGACTGAGTTTCTCAGTAGGTGATGCACAATGGAAGGAATGTTGGTTCAGAAGTAAGGAGAGATAGGCTAACTCTGCTCACAACCACTGAGTGATGTGAAGGGGTATGATCAGCTCCAGGAGGTCACAGAAGGGCCACACAAATTAGGAGTAATGTAGTCTATTTTTTAATTTTATTTTCATATACATGACAATCAGGTGATGACCTAACACCTGATTATTTTCTCGTCCAGAGCTTTGACCTTTGGATTGGGGTGGGAAATTTACCCTCCATTTTGGGTATCCAGCTGCTGGAAGAAGGGTACTCAGTTCCTGACTATGAAACTTCAGATACCACAAGTATGAACATAATTCAACAGCCATTCTTGTGTTTTACAGGACTGTTGGTCAGTTACTCCTCCACTGCCAAGGTCAACTGCATCTGAGCAGAAGGACCAAGTACGACGCTTCTCACTATAGTTCTATGATTAAGGCATTGGAGATATCTTTAACCTATTCAGGCTTGGTTGAATATCAGAGACTTACTGAATATTGCTTGCCAGCACTGTTTCATGTTTCCAGAAAATGGCTTACTAAGAGCGTTAAGACTGTATTCTACCACAGGATAGTTGGAGACCACTGACATGTACAAAGGACTTAGAATTTATTTGAGAAACACAATCGTAGTAAGGACTCGCTCTTCAATCTACTCCAATAAGCAGGTCCAGGAATATTCTACTTAATTTGTCTTAAAAACTTCTGATTGTGTTCCCCTATGCTTGGGCAATTTCAAGATCTTCAGAGATATCTAGAGTAAATTCTAAAGTGTTTTTCAGATGGATAAGGATAAGGATAGAAACAAGCTCTGCATTGTGATCCTTGAGTCTCCAAGTATAGTCCTGAATTAGCTAAGGTTTTGCCTTCTCTTCTACCATGTTTTTTTTTTTTTTTTTTATTAGTCCCTGCATTCCACACTCTGAAGGCCAAGCATTACCATCAGAGAAAACTAAGCATAAAAGTAAACCAGAAACCTTTAATGAAAAGAATATGCCTCAAGTGACTCGGTTTGCATGTTCTGTGTCTGACTTGTCTATTAGAATTCAAGGTCCTTTGGGAAAAGTATGCAGTATTTTTGAGTGTCACCATACTTTTAATAAAGTGAAATAAGCCTAGGGAATTCCTTCCCCACCCCCAATAATCCAGATAAAGAGCTTCACCCACAAGTTTACAAAAGCTATGCCTACATAACTTACTGTTTTTGCACACACGTGTTGGCTCCTAACATCTAGGTGGGGAACATTTCTTGCTGCCAGACAGTAGTGAAGTTTTTCTTCAATCCTCATCATCACTTGACTCTCTCAATGGCATTCTTTCTTTATCATCGATCATCTTCTCCTTTTTGTTTGACCTGAATCTGTTTTCTGGAAAGTTGGTTGATAGTCACTTATATTGAATAAACTTAAGTCACAGTGCACATTCCTCAAGGGGATTTTAATTTGTAGTTGCCTCTTAAAAACAGAGTCTCAGCCTTCATCAAAGCAATGGTGGCAAAATTAGAGGAACAATGCCTCTGAAATTCCATTATGAGGACCATGACTTTTTCTGCTTAATCATAATCACGGCCCGTACCCTTCTTACAAGTCTAAGGATGTCTTTAAACATCAAACACATTAGAGGTCTCCTGCATAGAGCTGACAAGCCTAAATCAACAAAAACATTCAGAATAAAAAGGCAGAAGTATTTATTCAAGACCTTATGCTTGATTTGCAGTTGGCACACAGTTTGAGGGTTTCTAAATCTATGGTACATGGAATACGATTTATTCTTAAGCTTGTTTCAAATAGTACTTGAAAATTTTTATTTGTTCTTCTGTTTGGAGTGTATATCTGTGTTTTCAGACTGAATCCTGGGTGAATTTGCTCAACTGTCAGAATCTCAACCTAATACCAGGCTTAGGAGGGTGTGAGCAGCGGTCAATCACAAAAACAAACAAACAAAATAGCAATAACAAAAGACTTAAACTAGCTTTTTTTTTTCTCTCTTGGCTTATTACAACTATTTTTCTCAAGAGGGCATATTGGAAGCTGGCTAAGGCAGATCCACCTTCTTAGAATAAAGGGATTGTTGTCCTAGTTCTTGGAATTGTGAGGAGGGAATTTCTTAACATAAATATCCCTTCACATTATCTCCCACAGTCTGCATTTAGCAGTGAGCTTGTTTAGAAACTATCAGCTGGAAACTCCAAGCACTGACAGAATGACGTATGGACTTTCCATGTCAGCAGAGGAGCATCTGCAGCAAACATCCAGTCTGCCCATAATTACTGTGATTCTGACACAGACGTCTCTTTCCTTTGTACAGACCCACGTTGTTCGTTTTAGATAAGCCTTATATTAATAAGGGTCTAACCACTTTGAAAAAAGAAAACAAAACAAAATACCAAAGGGCTTATTGAAAATGAAAGTTGGCCTCCTAAAGTAAAGTTGATCCACTTAAGAATTATAAATATTCAGTACTGATATGGGAATCGATTGAGGCAATCAATAAAGTTATTAGGTCTGATATTGCTTATGGAGAACATAATAGCTACCATTTTTTAAGCAACCATTGTGGGTTTAGGTTTGCACTAGGAGTTTTATATGCCATGTGAGTCACCCCTGTTATCTGTACCACTTATCAAGAGCTTCCTATGCATGTGGTCCTGACCTAGATGCTACTTACCAGCTCTATTTGTGTAAGAATAGTCTTTAGTTTATCCATATCATAGTGTGCAGCTACCATTTATTCTGTGTCAGTTATACATGTGGCATCCTATATGATGTTCTATACCTAGTATGAAGATAAATAATAATAACTAGAATACTAGGTACTATTTATTAAAGAGGATCTATGTATGTGGCACTATGCTAAATTCTTTACACATATGGATGATGACAATATTGGCGATGATATGATATATACATATAGATAAAGATTATATTGGCCACTATATGATAACTATCTTCTATTAGCTAGACATGGTGACAGCCTTACTCAAATTGGTACAATAAGTGTGCAAACGTTTTACAGGCAAGGAAACTGAGGTTCAGAGACATTAAATGCTTCATCCAAGGTCACACAGCTACTGCATTCAGGGACTTTGAATTGAATCTGGGTTAGGTTGATTCTGTAGCATGATCTTATTGTGCTTTGCTACACAATATATCTGTGTTTGTGTATGTGTGTGCATAAACACAATGAAAGCACTTGTTCTATTCTGCCCTATACATCTGAAATAAACAGTCCAGACAAAAGACTCACAACTCACAGCCAGCCTTTTTTAAAACAGCCTTTTAAGAGCTAACTAAAATTACACATTATTTAGAGCAAAAAGAATCCTCTAAAACTAGATTTGATTTATTCAAACCGTGATTAAGGTGATGGATTTGATTTGCTCTTTTAAAAGATTATTTTTTAAATTCTTCTCATTCAAGAAAAGGATTTTTTCCTACCTAATTCATTTATGGGAAATATGAGCCAGAATTCAGCAGCCAAGAATATGTTAATCATGTCTATTTGTGAGTTTAAAAAAAATCCCACAATAAAATAAGAGCAACAAGAAAACCCTGAGTTTTTCTAAATCAAGGCAAGTAAATAGGGACCACTATTATTTATAGTCAGAATTAAAACAAAACAAAACAAAAGGCCACACACAGTTATGGCTGCTTCAGGCCTGGATGCACTAATAATTGCTACCCTTCTGTTTTATGGGCTCACATCTAACCAGCAACTTCATGATTTATGGGTAACATGCCTGCAATAATTATGGTGGTGGCATTTAGCTCAGTCGCACATATTATTACATTCCCAGTATTTCCAGGCCATGAAAAAAATGTCTCAACAAAAAGATATAAGAAATTGAACTAGTACGTTGCTTTGGTCATGGATAACATGGGGTATAGTTTAAAAGGCTATTTGTTTTGCTGCTTTCTACCTGTCTGGACCCTTGGAGAATCCCAATTCCCATCAAGGGAGACCATCGTCCATTAGCAATGCAAGTCTAACACTCCTGCACTCCCATGGGGTATCCTGAATCCTTCATCTCACATGGACTTCCAATTCCTGGTTCATCCCATGGCTCTCAGTTAATTGCCTTATTGTAGCCAATGCCCCACCCTGGGTCTTATGCCTTGACTCTTGTTACTGTTCTTCTGGTAAAATTTCAGAAAATCTTTCTCAAAAATGAGTCTTTCTTGCCCGTTGAGTCAACTATCTTCTGCTGACTTTGGAATACTCCTCCCACACCAATTGGGTATATGTCTTGTCCATGCTAGAATATGATTTAAATAAATATTCCAAGTTTATCTGGGGACTTCCCAAAGGGGAAAAAATAGTTCCCTTTCCCCATTATTATCCATCTCACTTGCTCTGTAGCTCTCCCATTTCCCAAGCATGCAGAAGCATCGTTTCTGATCTGATCTTCTCTGGATGTAGGGATTCATACCCTCATCTTAGCCCTATCTACCCTCTTTTCCTCTTCTCCACACTTCCTGGTCACTCAGTTCTCACAGAGAAAAGAGATTTGAGAAATTACAGAAGAGATCAAGACACAGTGGCAGTGAGGTGGGGGGTGGACAAAGGCTACTTTTATTTCCACTCAAATCACAATTCATAGCCATCCATGAACTCCTAGGCTGAGGTCTGAATTAACAGTAATCACAGTTCTTATAGAGTTATCTGTAGGCTTAAAAATTTTCATGAGTCATATTTTAGGGATTAAGGAGGAAGTGGAAGTTACTGTGCATAAATGCAGAGCTTCATACTTACAAATTGTGCTCATCAATTTTGTATGTTATTTAATTCTCATTTTACACCTTTGAAGTAGATACTAGAATTATCTCAATTTTATAAAGAAGGAAATTAAATATTGGAGAAATTTGGCAATTCCTTTAAGTTCAGATAGCAGGTAGGTAGATGAACATAGATTCCTGACCAGTTCTACTTATTTTCAAAGATATCGTTTTATCTCATCACATTTTTTTTAAGAATGATTTTAAGAGAAACGTATAAGTTAGCAAAATACGTTTTTTTTGTTACAGATGTACATTCTCATAGCCCCCTTTCCTTCTCTATACCAATTATCCTTTACTTTGTTAGGTTCCTCATTCACTCATAAATAATCTAATAATAAATATCTGTGCCTTCACATAACTGATATTAAACCATTATATTGCCTCCACTAAGGGACTGTGGGATGAAAAATTACATTTTGCTTAAAGGATATTGAGGAACCAATGATCTCTCAATAAGAAAAGAAGATTTGAGAGAAGAAGGCATCAGAAATTATCTCATGTAGCAAACCAACCATCATGAGCCAACAGAGGTTCTAGAAAAGCTGGTTATGCCTTAGACTGTAGAATAAACTTAGTGCTCTGCACCAGATGGTGATGGTGCCCTACTACTTCAAGCTAATAGCATCACAATTTATAGTGGTGGCACAGTAAATCCTGGCTAAAACTCTTTCAAATGACCAAGATAAACTTGAGATGAAGAAATAAAGAGAGGCCAAGCAAGTAGTGAGTATACAATTTAGGACATATCAAGAGAAGAGTTGAAAAATAAAGAGGGTATTTAGCTTGTGACAAATACTTAGGTTGACATGATTGCTATCTTCAAATTTTTAGTGGCCTGTATTAAGGAGGAATTGTTTGGCTCTTTTTGTTTTGTGGCCACAGAAAGAAGAACTCAGATCTGTAAGTGGCAATTATTAGGAGCTAGATTTTTGCCTAATGGAAGAAAGGACTTCCAAATAATTAAAATTGTCCTGAAATGGAATGAACTGCCTGGCGAGGCAGTGAATTCCCCATCGCTGGAAATGTGAAATAAGAGGCTACATGACCACTTATTTGGAATTTATGCATCTAGTTAGAGAATTAATATAGATGACCTAATCTCACTTCCTACTCTGAGAGCCTACGATTCTTGGCTGTGTCTGTTTCAAGAGCGTTTTAATGTGATTACTATAGCCTGAGCCAACATAATTTGGTGAATCTATGAGCAACTTGGCAGCCTCTTGAATTTGTTTAGCACTTTTTTATTTCTTGTTTACCTTTTTGAAGTTTATTGCAACTAGAGTCAGTAAATTGACTCTATTATTTTGAGTGGTGTTTCTAGTCTCACCTTAGCTCGTTCTTACAGAGAGAGAAAGAGAAAGTGATCAATCATAAGGTATATAGAGGTGAGGGCTGATCACTATTATGAAGAATCTTTTTTTCTGCACATAGTCGGACTTTTTTTTCTATTTTTCCCTTACTATTCACATTTTGTGAAATCATGAAAATTGTTGTAGAGATGAAACAGTTGAAAGATAATTAAGATCACATAGGAGGCAATTCCAAAATGGGGCCACAGCATTGTAAGGTTTTGAATTCATGGAATATTACCACACACACATGTACAATAAATCTTGATATATTTAGTCAATAATACAGAACAAAATGGATGTGAGTCTCTACAGAGCAAGAGCAAATGTAGCATACTTCAGTAGGCATTTTACTTGCCCCTCGTGTCCACAAGAGGCACAGCACTACCACACTTTCTGTACTAGTAGGGTCCTGAAAAGAAAAGTAACAAAAAATCTAAATTTTTCACGTCTCTGTTTCTTTAACTTTGGTTTATATTATATTTCCTGAAGAAGGTGCACTAAGAATCTATAGAGTTCCATTTAAATAAACATTTACAATAAGCATCAATAGATTAACTCAATGTGACAAATGTGATGAAGTACAAGAATGAAGTAAATATAGTGTTGAGAAACTCCTGGCTGCTTGAAGATATCAAAATCATATATATGATTTACTCCGGGTCATCCAGGCCTTAATTATTTTAACTTGATCCTTTTTTTTTTCACTTCCCTGAATTTAACTATTTTATTTGTTTTTATGTGAATTTTGTTGTTTTCTGGTTTAAATAGCACTTTGTCATCTCTTGGACATATTATGGATTCCCAACTTGCCTTGGGCTCCATCATTGTATTGCACTGGCGTGCAACTCTTTCCAATATTCTATTGCCTGCTCATTTAATTTATCTGCTGTTTATTCTCTGTTCCATATCATTAATAACAATGACAAATTAAATGCATCTAACCCTCATCCCCATGGCACGATACAGGAAAGCCTCCTGGCTGAATAAGCCTCTATTTATCATCTGACTAAGTTTAGCTTGTTGGCCATTCTTCAGTCAATTAGACAGTGCTTCAAATATAAGCCAGGCTGAATTCATGGTTTTCAATTATCTAATAGAATTCCAACATTTTGGATCTTTTTGTTCATTGTAATATTAATCATAAGAAATCAGGCATGAGGCAGTTTGATCTACAGCAATTTGCATTTTCTTTATTATAAATGCATTATGTTCTTAAAGAAAATACATTGGATTTCATATTTGTTTGTTACTAGGTTTAACGATTGATATTAAATCTTGTAGGTGATGAGGGTGAGGATCAGACGTTATTACTACAATTTGAAAGTAGGTACCCAAATAGACTATCTATGCCATCTTTTTATTGATTTCAAATTAGAGACATTCCAGATGCAAATAACAGTGTCTTGAGGAATGCATCACTCACAGCCTTTCAAGAAATTGTCACCTTTTTCTTTTTCAACTCCTTAGGGAAAATTTATCTGAAATTTATCAATATTTCGTCACAAAGTCTTAATTGTTTATAAACTATCCAACACTTACAGAAAAAAGGGTTCTCTTGCAAAAGATAGTCTTTTTGAGATATCTCTCTGAAAAATTATTTATTTTCTCTTCTTTGATACATCAAAATGATAGTCTTCCATGACAGATTTCTCTCTTTCCAACATCCTGTAAAATATTCACTGATTTGCTTAGCAAATTATCTTTAATATTATGTAATATAGAGCAGTACTCAATAATAGCAATAATTATATACTAATATAGCCAATTTGAAATGTCAAATCTGGACAAGGCTCATGTATATCATAAAAAACTACAACTAACTACAATGCACAAAGGTACATGTTTAAATTAGTAATTTCTTTTTATGGTACATTCAGGAGACTATCTACTTGGGAAAATGTATTTTGCTTCTTAGTGGAAAATGAGGTCAGATGTTAATCAAGTTTACTTTTTGGATAAGCTTGGCAGTAAGGCCAAGAAGTGTAGATTGCTGTACTAGGAAATAGAGAACCCAGGCTGATTTTTGATAAAAGAGGCATGGAGAAAGCAGAGTTTAGAACAATAAGTTCGCTTGGGAGAATGTGAGTGTGCATCATGCACAGCAACCTGAGGTGGCCACAGTGACCATAGAGATGTTATTTGGAACATATTTGTATTTTTACTTCGTGGGTGGCAATGATGATCCCACTGAGACTTTGGTGAAATACACATAGGTGCTAATTCTCATACTATCATGATTTCATCAAATATCTGAAGGCCAAAACACCAGATGAAAAAAGAGAAAAGGGCACAAAGGATATTGGTACAAAAACATCACCAAAATTTGCCAAAGTAAGACAGTAATTAAAAGATTATTGATACCGGCTCGACATAAGGTTGACATAAGACAAGCAATATTGTAGAAAAGAAACCATATTCTAACTTTGAATGACCTCTGATTAACTAACCCATACATGCTCTGTAGAAGTTATGTCCCCTCCCAGATGCTATAAGTTGATAACTTTGTTCTTTTGAGTTCCTTAGGAATATGATTCCCCACCCCCCCCCCGCCAGGCAGAGAGTCTATGCTGATAGCCATCACCAAGGACAACTGAAAGATCAGGGTATAGGGTGTTGCTTCATTCTCTGATGCATATCCAATAAAACAAAAGACTATCAGGAATGAAGACCAGATGTCTGCCCCGATTTAGAGATCAGATGGAGGCCCCACAGGGATTAGGTCTATTTTTCAGGGACTGTTAAAATTTGAGTTATCTATAGTTCTTATCCTTCTGGCCCAATACTTGATTATAAAATGTGCCTTTCAAGGTACAAAATTCTAATAATCCAAAACGTCAACCTGAAGCCAGGAACAAGAGAATATATCCAGGTGAGTGCTACACAGTTTCATTCCTCTAACCCAGATCTACTCTCCTATTCAGCAGGAAGTAGCTAGAAAAGTTGTTGCCCTTAATCCCACAAGAATAAGGAGTGACCAAAGAATAAATAGGGTTAAACTTGCAAACAGCCATTGATGATTAAGTAGCTAGGAACTAAAGGTTCTTTTTTTTTTTTCCTTTTTGCATTTACTACTTATAGCTTTTAGCTGTTTACCCGCCTATTCTTAACTGTGCAGTTTAGGCAATATGCTATCTGACTCCCATGTTATCTTCCTATAGATAACATCTTCCTGGAGCCTGGGTCACCATGGTAAGAGATGTTGGAGCTGCTTTTTGGGAATTAGAATCCCTTGTCGACTTCATGCCTGTTAATACCAACTCACGAACTGGGCCCACCCAGGTGTCTGCTAAGTGACCTTTTGATATCAACGGGCTGAAAATTCCACCCTCAGATCACGCTAATGCTGCCATTTTGTAAATATGCGAGTCTGACTGCTCTTGTGCAGATCATCAATTACTTCATCCCCGATCATCTGTCTCCACATTTCAGACCACTTTGCTACCCTACCCAGAAATATCCCTGAATCCCCATTTTCAGGGAAGTGAATTGGAGACTCATTCTCCCTCACATGACTGCCTTGTGATTAAACCCTCTCTCTGCTGCAATCTAGTCATCTCGGTGTTTGGCTTTCTGGGAAGTGGGCAAAAACAAACCCGGTGTGGTAACACTGTTTTAAATTTGGGGCCAAATGAGTTAAATAACGTTTGTAACATCATCAGGAGTGGAGAGACTCAAAGGAAGTGTTATTTTAGGTCTTGACTACACGTCCAATGTCCCCTGTGTGGAAATTGTTATAATGAGGAGGCACATAACGATATGAAAGTAATTATAATAGAATAATAATAGCCAAAATTAATTTCTCATATTAAAAGCCCTGTTTTAAGGTCCTTATTTTCATTAATTCATTGAATCTTTCTCTTAGCCCTACGAAATACATAATACCACTATCTACATTTAATAGATGACAAAAGCAAAATGCTAAGATTTAAAATAATCCCAGACCATAAGATATGAGCAGTGGCAAACTTGAGATTCAAACCCAGAAAGTCAAATCATGAGCCTGCTCATTTCATTCCTGAATTACAGATACAGGGCTAACATTTAGCAGAAAAATGTATCTAGTGAGTAATTAAGAATCAGGGCTCAGATGAAGCAAGTGAGGTGCCTATGGCGCAAATTTAAGGAGGCACTTGCAGGATCAGGAGGGCAAAAATCTCCTAAACTGTGACACTTAGGAGCCTTTCTCCAAAAAACTTGTAGCACTGAGACAGAAATTTAAATACACTTAGCATGGACTTATGTTCTACTAGACGGGCAATGTAAGGCTGAGAGGAGAGATCTAGGGAGAAAATCTTAGGACCAATACAGGACAGGAAGAAGAACCAGAGCAGAAGGGAGCTGGAATCTTAAAGGGATTAGGGTGAAAGTCTAGAAGTATTGAAGTGTTTTAGCACTCCAACGGGAGACAATTTCCAGAAGGAATTTTTGGTAAAGAGTGTGATCCAGTTACCAGGTCTGAGTAACAAGTTACCTCAAAACTTAGTGATATAAGACATTCATCAAGTTTATAGAATCCATGGATCAGGAATTCAGACAAGGCTCAGTAGGGATAGATTTCCTCTGCTCCACAATGTTTGTGGCCTCCACTGAGAAGAAGCAAACCCTAGAGGGTCTCAGCAGCTAAAAGCTGGAAAAACTTGAAGACTATTTACTCACGGCTAGTGGCTAAATGTGCCTGTTGGCTGGGGCCTTAGCTGGGCTTTTAGGCTGAAATACCACACACAGCCTCTTCACAGCACAGGCTCAAAGGGCAAGTGCGGCAAGAGAGAGAGCCAGGAGGAAACTATGTTCTTCTTATGACCCAGTCTTGGAGATCACATGCATGGTTTCTACCATATTCTATTGGTCAGAGTAGTCATAGGCCTGCCCAAAGGGAAAGGCCATAGACTACCTCTTAAGTTAAAAGGTTCTCAAAGAGTATGGGGGACCGGCAATATCGCTGTGGCTACTTTTGGAAAATATAATCTGCCACAAAGTATAGCATGAAATATGATCAAAAGAATGGCCAGAATGGGTGATTTGGCATTGGATTTGGATTGATTTATTTAAGGATTATAGTGGATAGAGGGCTCATGTTTAAGAAAATTCATTAAAAAGCAATGGACATTGTCCTTTGAGAATTCTGGTAGTTAGAGGAAGAAAGAAGTAGGATAGTTGGAATGAAGAGGAAGATCAAGTGAAATGTTTCTCAAACATGGTCAAGAAGTCCTCAAATATCTAGTTAAAAGAAAAGAAACTTTGTAATATAACTGTTGGAGGGAACAAGTAACAGATTTTTGGAGGGAGGAAACAAAGTTTTTTGTGCACCTACAATATCGTGTGTTAAGTGCTTCACATACATTATCTCATTTAAGCCCAACAACAGGGTAGATATGTACCTTAAACACATTTTGTATATATAGAAAACTGAAACCATCCTGGCCTGATAACTTTACTAGTTTATAAACTAAGCAACAGAGTTGGGTTTAAGGTGGGCACGACTCCGAAGTTTGTGTTCTTTTCCAGCTGCTACACAAGGTGCCTAAAGATAGCTCCAAATGAGTTGCATCATCATAACAACTGCTTTCTTAAAATTAGTTTGCAATGAGGCTTGCAGTCCAGCGTGTCTACTTTTTGTGCCTCTAAAAGTACCTGATAAGATTCGATCTCCTTTTCTTTTCCTGCTTTACTTAGTCAGAGAATAAATTGAAAGTAAATAGCAGTCAGGTGAGCTCCTCTCATGAATGTTTAGAATTGAGTCAGAAGGCTATTGTGCTTTTATTTATAGGAGTAAACTCTTAGAGTGAGAGAAGGGAAAAAGAATGTGAGAGGCAAACATACTTAATGATTGCCTTCAATATTCCAGGCATTGTGCTGAGAAATTAGTACTACAGAAAAGCTATTATGCCCTCTTTAGGTTTTTGGTATCTGAGGCTTAGTCAGGTGATTTTAGGGAATGGCTTGCCCCAACTGACAAAAATAAAAGTTTTGCAGTGGTTTTCATCTTCCTTTTGTTCTTGTGCTTCAAAAATGAACACTCAGTAACACTTTAACGTAAAACCAATGACCAAATTCAACAATATGCACGTGCCACTGGAAGAAGATGGAAACAGGAAAATCCCTCTGACTGACAAGTATGGATTCTCGAATTAGTTTGGACACGAGAGGAAACAGAAGCTTCTTTACATCAGTGTTTAAACATATGTTGGAAAGGAATGTGTTTAATTTACACAATTTCTCATGTTGGAGCAAAACTTAGTCCTGTGAGTATTGGAAAAATGCATTACAATTTTATCTGTTTTTATATTTTTATTAGGGAAAATCAGCTGGACATATAGCTTCATGAAATAGGTATTTATATGAAGAAGAGAAGCATTCAATAGAATGTGTCTTTGATTCATACAAAAGAGAAAACCTAAAGGACACAGGGCTGTGTGAATATTCTTAGGTGGCTATAGCTGTTAGTACCTGAAATTTATGTGGGCTATGCATCAGGAATACCACCAAGCAGGAAATCACCTAGTTAAGACACTAAATCGGGGTATAGCAACAGCTACAGTCTTATAGTTCAGCACCTCATCACTTCACCAGGATTGGAAAAATGATCTTTTAACGCTCAGTACTCAAAGTACTGCCCAAAGACCAGCAGCCTGATATCTTCTGACTTCTAGAAATGTTACAAATGCAGGAACTCAGGCTCCACCCAGACCCACTGAATAAGAATCTGTTTTAACAAGTTCCTCAGGTGATTCATATACACAATTAAATTTGAGAACCACTGAGATAAATAGAATGGCTTGATTCTGTCTCTCTCCTACCTTCCTTCATTGTGTACTGTAAGTAGAAATCTTTCCAATCTTATCATATATCTTCTTAATGATACCACATTATCAGATAAAGCCCAGACTCTGTGGTATTCTATACAAGATCATCTAAGTTGGCTCCAGTCTTTCTCTACTTCATGCCCTTTCTACCCATTAAATTCCTCCAAAACATGAGTAATATCATCTTCTCAGCATCCCTAGCCAAAATGTACACGCACACACACACAAACACACACACACACCCCACTCACACACACACACTTGTGCCTCATCATTCCAACATGGCCAATTACTTATAGTACTGTAAACATGCCTTGCCATTGTGTGCTCACCTGTTTTCACACAGGATAATCCCACTGTCTGAAATGACCTTTTCTATTTTGTCTCTCTTTTGGACTTCAGCTAAATCATCGAAATTTACCTGTTCCATCTTTCCTGCTCCTAGAAGCACCCCTAACCCTCCCAGTTCCTGACTCTTCCTCTATTTCCTTCCAGCCACACACAGCTAGCCTCCTGGCATACACAGCTGTCCCCTTATCTAATTTAACCCTATTCTGCCTTCAAATTATTTCTTAAACCAACCTTCCCTCAATTCCTTCTACTACTACCACCTATAAACCCAAATCAGCAGTTCTCCAAGAGGGAGCTGATTATTTTTACCTCTTTAGCATTCTACATTTGTTCCCTGTTGTGTGATTTGTTTATTTAGTTGGCATCATCTTACCATCCCTAGCCCAAATCAGACTCTTTCCAACCTCATTACACTGATCAATTTGTTCCCCACAGCTGAAAACTCAACTTTCTCATTTCTGGGGAGCTAAATATTGCTTATTTTTAAAGACACAATAAAAATTCCACTTTTTCTATAAAACAAGTGTTTCATGAATACATTAGCCTTATAAAAAATGCTAACATTTAGGAAATGCAGCAGAGTATTGATTACAAAACAACTCTGACATGATAATATATTCTGTCAGATTTTTCCATAATTTTGTGTGTAGATACTGTGTATGTATGTATATACGTGTGTATATGTATGTATATACGTGTGTATATGCATACACCCACATGTTGTTTCTTTTCCTATTTTTTGTAGATTGAAAGTTGTTTGAGGTTAGGGTTTCAGGAAATCACACTCAGGATTACATTTCCTGTAACCTCTTAACTGATCCATTTTTTCTCTTGAAACCTTCATGTTGTTTTTTTCATCTCAGTCCCCTTGCCTTGGATGTAATCATCATTGCTTCTTTCCTGCATGATAAAATGATCTGCTAAATTGTCCTGTTACTTCCAACCTCCAAACTCGTCCTCAGCTCTGGTCTTGTTACCTTCTTGCCCCAAATCCTTCTGTGCCACTTTGTTGCTTCCAGAGTTTAGCTCCAACTACTTACCAAGAAACGCGAAGCCCAGCGTGATGTGGCTCATGCCCTAGGTCTCCAGGCTCTTTCCTCTGTGTGTAACCACCGTCTCAGCTGCACTGACCTTGAATTCCAAAAGTGTCAAATACTTTTCTTTCAGGGTTTTTCTTTTTTTTTCCAAGATCATTTGTTCTCTCTTTTTTTTTCCTCAAGTAGCCATCCTCTCCTTATTCTCCTGGTGAGCTCCCACTCTTCCTTCTAGATGCAACTTAATCTCCTCTTGGAAATATTTTTTGTGCCTCCCAAGCTGTTAGGTACCCTTTTTCTGTTGCCTGATGTCATAACCTGTTACTTTTTGACATTTGCCATACTGTTGAAATCGTTAATTTCTAGGCTGTGAGTTCTTGCCAGCTGGGAGCATGTGTTTCATTCTTAAAAATATACAAGGCCTTATATGACACCATCAAAGTAATTAATATATGCATTATAGGTCTCTCAGAAAGAGAATATACAGAGAGAGAATGGGGCAGAATGCCTATTTGAAAATATAATGGCTGAAAATTTCTATAATCTGGGAAAAGAAACAGACAGCCAGATCCAGGAAGTTCAGAGGATTTTCCAATAAGATAAATCCAAAAATGCCCACCCAAAAGGTATTATAATTAAATTGTCAAAAGTTAAAAACGAAACAAAAAAACCTGAAGTAAATATACAAAAGTTAAAGAGAAAAGAATCTAAGCATATCACTACAGAAAATCATCCAATCACAAAGGAAGAGAGCGAGAGAAGAAGAAAGTGATTACAAAACAGCCAGAAAACAAATACCAAAGTATCGGTATTAAGTCCATACTTGTCAATAATTTCTTTACATGTGAATGGTCTAAATTTTCCAATCAGAAGTTATACAGTGGCTGAATGGTTAAAAAAAACAAAAACCAGCTATGTACTGCTTACAAGAGAATAAATTGAGATTTAAGGACACATACATACTGAAAGTGAAGAGATGGATAAAAGATATCCTACGCAACTGCAAACCAAGCAAAAGCAGAGGTAGCTATACTTAGACAAAATAGACTTTAAGATTAAGACTGTGGAAGGGATAAGAAGGTCATTATATAATAACAAAGGCTCAATCCACAAGAGGATATAAAATTTGTAGATATTTATGCACCCAACATAATAGTACATAAATATTTAAAGGAAATATTAACAGATCTGAAGGGGAGAAATAGATGGCAATACAATAACAGTTGGGGACTTCAGCACCCCACTTTCAACAATGTATAAATCATCCAGACAGAAAATCAATCAATAAATAATAGACTTAAAAGACATCTTAGATCAGATAAAGTTAACAGACATTTGCAGAACAGTACATTCAACAGCAGCAGAATACACATTCTTCTCAAGCTCACAAAGAACACTTTCCAGGATAGATCATATATTAGGCCAAAAAATGTCCTAATGAATTCAGAATATTAAAATCATACAAACATCTTTACTGACCAAAATGGCATGGAAGTTGTAATCAATTGCAAGAAGATAACTGGAAAATTCACAAATATGTGGAAATTAAATAACCCACTCCTGAAAAACTGTTGGGTCAAACAAGAAATCATGAGATAAAAAAAAATCTTAAGACAAATACAAATGGAAATACAACATACCAAACTTATGCAATTCTGCAGAAGCAGTTGTAAGATGGACATTCACAGCAATAAATGCCTACATTAAATAAAAGAAAGGCCTTAAATAAACAACCTAACTTTATATCTCAAAGAACTAGAAAAAGAAGAACAAATTAAGCCAAAGGTGATTAGAAGGAAGAAAATAAAAAAGACCAGAGTGGAAAGAAATCAAAGAAAGACGAAAAAGATCATAGAAAACATAAATGAAACCAAGAGCTGTTTTTTAAATTTTTTTTATAATTATGCTTTTGGGGGTGGGAGAGGGAGGAAGATTGGCCCTCAGCTAACATATGTTACCACTCTTTCTCTCTTTTTTTTTTTTCTCACCAAAGCTCTATTACATAGTTGGATATTCACTGGTGAATTCTACCAAACATTTAAAGAAGAATTAATACCAATCCTCTTAAACTCTTCCAAAAAATACAAAAGGAAGGAACACTTCCAAACTTCTTTTTCAAGGCCAGCATTACCCTGATACCAAAACCAGGTGAGGACACTTCAAGAAAAGAAAAATATGGGCCAATATCCCTGGTGAAAATAGAAGCAAAAATCCTCAAAGAAATATTATCAAACTGCATTCAACAATACATTCCAAGGTTGATACATCATGACTGAGGGGGGTTTATTCCAGTAATGCAAGGATGTTTCAACGTCTGCAAATTAATTAATGAGATACACCACATTAACAAAACAAAGGATAAAAATCATATGATCATCTAAATAGATGTAGAAAAGCAAATTTGACAAAATTTGAAAAAAATCAACATCCATTCATGATTAAAACCCTTAGTAAAGTGTGTATAGAGGGAACATATTCAACATAATTAAGGTCATATATGACAAGCCAACAGCTAATATCATACTTAATGGTGAAAATTTGAAAACTTTCCTCTAAGATCAAGAACAAGACAAGGCTGCCCACTCTTGCCATTTTTATTTACCATAATACTGGAAGTCCTAGCCAAAGCAATTAATCAAGAAAAAGATATAAAAGATATCCAAATTGAAAAGGAAGAAACAAAACTGTCTCTACTTGCAGGTGATGTGATATCATATATAGAAAACACTAAAGATTCCACCAGAAAAACTGTTAGAACTAATAAATGAATTCAGTAAAGTTTCAGGATAAAAAAAATCAATATTCAAAATAAGTTGCATTTCGGGGCTGGCCTGGTGGCATACTGGTTGAGTTCACACACTCTGCTTCAGCAGCCTGGAGTTCATGGGTTCAGATCCTGGGCACAGATCTATCACCACTCATCAGGCCATGCTGCAGTGGGACCCCACAGAGAGTAGAGAAAGATTTTCACAGCTGTTAGCTCAGAGACAATCTTCCTCAAACAAAAAGAGGAAGATTGACAACAGATGTTAGCTCAGAGCCAATCTTCCTCACACAAAAAAATAATAAGTAGTGTTTCCATATATTAACAACAAACTATTATAAAAAGAAATTAAGAAAATAATCACATTTTCCATTGCATCAAAAAGAATAAACTATCTACGAATAAAGTTAACCAACAAGGTGAAAGATCTGCACACTGAAAACTGTAAGGCTTTAATGAAAGTAATTGAAGAGAACATAAATAAATGAAAAGATATCCCATGCTCATGGATTAGAAGAAGCAATATTGTTGAAACATCCATCCTATCTGAAGCAATCTACAGATTCATGGCAATCCCTATCATAATTCCAAGGGCACTTTTTCACAGAAATAGAAAGAAAAATAAACCTAAAAGTTGTATGGAACTAAAAAATATCCTTAATAACCAAAGCAACATTGAGAAAGAAAAACATAGCTGGAGGCATCCCACTTTGTGATTTCAAGCTTTGTTACAAAACTACCATAATCAAAGCAGTATGGTATTGACATACAATTAGATACATAGATCAATGGGACAGGATAGAGAGCCCATAAACAAACTCATGCACATATCTTCAATTAATTTATTATACGGTAATCAAGAATATACAACTGGGAAAGCATAGTCTCTTCAATAAATGGTGCTGGGAAAACTGTATATACATGTGCAAAAGAATGAAACATGATCCCTATCTTACACCATACACAAAAATCAATTCAAAATGAATCAAACATTTGAACATCAGGCATGAAACCACAAAACTCTTAGAAGAAAACATATGGGGTCAACTACCTGATATTGGTTTTGGCAATGATTTTTTGGCTATGACACCAAAAGCAAATGCTATAAAAATGAAAATAAACAAATAGGAGTAGATCAAACTAAAAAGCTTCTTCATAACAGAGGAAACCATCAACAAAATGAAAACACAGCCGATGGAATGGGAGAAAATATTCGCAAATTATATATCTGATAAGGGGTTAATATCCAATATACATAATGAATTTATACAACTCAAAAGCAAATAAAAACAACAAAAACTAGCAATCTGTTGAAGAAATGGACAGAGTAACTGAATAGATTTTTTTCTGTAGAAGACATGTAAATGGCCAACTAGTGTATGAAGAGGTGCTCACACTACTAATCATTAGGGAAATGCAAATTAAAACCACATTTGAGTATCACTTCATACCTGTTAGGATGGTTGTTATCAAAAAGACTAGAGCTAAATGCTGGCAAGGATGTGGAGTAAATAGAACCCTGGTACAAACTGGTACGGCCACTGTGGAAAACACTATGGAAGTTCCTCAAGAAATTAAATATGAAACTATCATATGATCTAGCAATCTCACTTCTCGGTATATATCCAAAAGAAATGAAATCAGGATATTGAACAGATGTATGAACTCCTTTCTTTGTTGAATCATTACTCACAGTAGCCGAGATATGGAAACAAATCCAATGTCCATCAATGGATGAATAGATAAAGAAGATGTGGTATAAATGTACAATGGATTATTATTCAGCCATGAGAAAGAAGGAAATCTTGCCTTTTGTGACAACATGGATGGACCTCGAGGGCATTATGCTAAGTGAAATGAGCCAAACAGAGAAAGACAATGACTGTATAAGCACACTTATTTGTAGAATCTAAAAAGAAAGTCAAATGCCTAGAAACAGAGAGCAGGGGAATAAGGAGAAGTTGGTAAAAGGGTGCAGACTTTTAGCTACAAGATGTATACATTTTGTAGATCCAATGTAAAACATGGTGACTCAGGTTGATCACACTATATTGTATAATCAAAATTTGCTAAGAGGGTAGAACTTAAATGTTCTCACACACACACAAAAAGGTAAATCTGTGAAGTGATAAATGTGTTAACTAGATGAGGGAATCCTTTCACAATGTATGTGTAAATCATGTCACTATGATCTGCACTTTAAATATCTCACAATTTTGTCAATTTATACCTCAATAAACTTGAAATTTAAAAATTAATAAAATAAATAAAATAACGACATAATTTCTGGAATTCCTTTCAGCTTCTCTTCTTAGAAAATAATTTTTTCTCTAAATTGGAAATCTTTTGCAACTCATGACTCTCACACAAGTTAATGCAAGGAGCAATTGTCCCTGCAGAGATGGACTGTGATAATTTCACCTTGAATATCGAATCCAAGAGGAAGGTAAATGTCTTGGAATCAAAAGACCTAAAGACATTCAGTGTCACTGCAGCAAACATCAAATGCAACCCCAGGAAAACATTTGATCATGAGTCATAAAGATCTGTTATGAGCCATGAATTATATTTAGAGGGAGACGGTAAACACAATTTGCTTTCAAGTTTTATATCTTCAGCACACTCATTTTCTCAGGTGTTAATATGAAGAGATGTAAATAGCCCAGGAACTACTTTTCGAAACACAAGCTATAAAATTAATGATCTCTGCCAAAGATTTTCACATTTCTCATCACGATAAACAAATTGGACATAAAATAGCCTGCCTGGATGTGCCTTTGGTGGTAGAGGAGTGTGCGTGTCAGGGGAGTATTGGGTAGTCACTGGTGATATAACCTTTATTTAGAAAGGGGGAAAGGAGAGAAAAATAAACGAATAGCACTTTAAATTATATTGGTCTAAAAATGGCCAGTGCTCCTTAGAATACCTGAAAGGCACAAGCCAAGACAATCAAACTCATGGCTTCATGGCAAGGTGAGTGTGTGAAGGTTTTGTTTGAAAAGCATACTATTGGTGAAGTAAAAGGAAGTGAAATATAAGAGATGTGAGGCTGTCCCCTGTCAGCTTGGAGTTGATTGCTCAGTGAGCTGGGCCTCTACCAGGGTAAACAAATTTTTAATTTATTTCTCTCCTTTGCAACCTACCAATTGTGTAGAGTGACAGAATGTGGCAGGACTGCACAGACTTTACTAGAGGCAAAAGTAAGGGACCAAACTCCTTTACAAGAAGATATAGTAAAGAAAACACATTAAAATCACATTAAAACAAATTTATTTTTTTCTTTTCTGTGAAAATGAAAGATGTTACATAGAAACACTTAAATTTCCTAACATTTCTTATATTAAGAAGAAGTGTTCACAAAGATAGTTTGTATGCAAAGGTACTTTTTTAATACATGTAGATCCATTGTCAGAGATAGGATTTCCATTTTCCCATGGTATTCAGTTCAGTCTGTGTTAATTTTTATACAGATGTCTATCATTTATTTTAGGAAAGCCATTTATGAAATAGATAGGGCCTATCAGAAGTATTTGGGGGACTAAATCTGAATTAATTATATATGTATGTGAATGTTCCTGTGTTAATAAATGGAGTGGAAAATAATCTTTAAAAATAAGTGAATGAATGAATGAATAAATAAATAAATAGCAGGAAATTCCCCCAGTAACAAAACACACCTGAAGGAATATTAATTACTTGAAGGGAGATCTAAAAGCTTATTTATACATCCAAAGGATAACAACATCTAACCTCTATTTAGTGCTTACTATTCACTAGACTTGATTCAGAGCGTCTCATGTAAATCAACTTCTCAGAAATACGTACTGTTATTATCCCTGTTTGGTAGGCAGTGCAACTGTGGAAGACAGAGGTTAAATAATCTGCCCAAAGTCCCTTAGTTGCCAAGAAGTAGAGCCAAGGTTTGAACCAAAGTAATCTGGTCCCTGGTCCTGTGCACAATGAATGCTCAGTAAATGGTTTTTACACAGAAGAGTGCAGAGCAAATCAGAACCCACCGTGTGAATGATGTCCTCCTCTCCTAACAGTCATCCTCCAGATCCTCCATGTTTAATATGTTGAATAACTACCATATGAGCACTAATGAATGAGCATGATGAAGAGATGTGTGGATAAACAGGACTCCTCTCTTTGATAGAGATTTAAGTGAAAAAAGAGACAGAGTGGGTTTTATCCAATAGGTGAGTTTCTCATAGAAGGAAAAGAGATTAAGAATATTCCAATTACTGAAATTATGGAAATGAGTCCGAAAGCTATCAAGCATCTACCTGGTCCCAGGAGGAGCATTAACCTTGTGAAAACCTAGGTGATTGGCGTGGCTATCCCCATTTAATAGATAAGGACATTTCATTGCTGAGAGGTTAATCTACTTGAATAAGATTGTGAATATTGACAGAAACAGAGTCAGATTTGAATTAGAATCCATAAAATTCCTAATTCTACCTTCTTTCATTAGGAAAAATAGTATCAAGTTGAGCTATCTGGTGAATGGAACTAGATTGTGTGGCATAGAATCTGCCCCTGGTGTGGTTTGAGCCATGGTCAAGGTGTGGGAGTGCACTTGGACCATTCTTGCCAGGTTATCTAATATCATACAAATTAGACTTGCTTGGTGTAGGCTAGGGGAGCTCTGTGCACATGTGTCTGTGTGTGGAGATTGGGGGAGTGAGATGGAGGAGGATGAGAATAGCTGGTCTCTGTTTCTACCTTGCGATTCTTCTCTCTCTCCCCCCTCTACTGGGTATCACAGGAGAGATAAGGATACCAAAGGTCTCATTTGATTGCTGTGGTTGTTTAGGGCAAATTTGTCTCAGACACATTTCTCAACCTTCTCTTCTGCAATTCAAGGCAGCTAGCACTCGTTGACTATGTATCCAGCAAGGGTCTGACTTCTGGAAGGGCTTGACCAATGGAAGGCGCTGGAATAAGATTGAGACCAAGAGGCAGGGGAAAACCATGGTATCTCCTTCCCTACTTTTTGTCTCAAGTGACATTTCTTCTGTGGTCCCATCTCTTGTTTAACAGGCCCACTGAGGTTCCAACCTCCACCTGGTGACCCTGAGTCTTGGGCTCAAACATCCCTGCCTCCTCCCATTGCCCTTTGAAGTGTTAATAGCTTCCTGCTATTTTTAACCCTCTGAGCTCTTCATTGTTGCCTGCATAGCTTCTCAGGATTGCCAGTTCCCTTGTGGTCTCTTTTTCCTGGTTGGCTCATGGCAGTACAATTGGAACAGATATAATCTGCTATGCAGACTGAATTTTGAATGTGGATTCTTTGCTTCATAGCTACTTGAGCTTCTTGAAGGATGTTCTTCCCTACCTCTTCTATGATGGCTGCTAATGTATCCCATGAGCTCCTATACCTGAAAACTTACCTCATCAGACAGAAAATTTCTGCTGAGGTTAACCGTCAAAGTATTCCTCTTTTCCAAATAACCTAGTTCTTTTCAAAAGGGAAGTTCTTTTCAAAATGACCCAGTCAAGCTTCCATCTACGCGATCCAAAAATCAGTCCAATGTGAACATTTACCTTTGCCCAAAATAGGTAGAAGTGCTGCTTGCTCCCCTCAGCCTCCTTCAGACTCTTGAGCCATTCTCTCAAAAATAAGGTTCATGGATTGGTGTGACACTACTTCACACTCCAAAAGTCCAAGGAGAAAGGTGAAGGTCTGTGAAGTTTTTCCTGAAACACCCACATGTGTCTCAAGGTGAAGGGAAGTCACCCCTCCTGCTCCTCAGTACAGATAAATACTAAAACCTTTAATAAATGAACAGCCTATAAATTAATGTAACTCCTTCATCAGTGATATAGCACTTTGCTTTGGAAAATGAGAATATTTGGCAACTCTTGTTCTTAGTCTGTTAGTTGTAATCAAAAAGAGACTGAGTCCCATTCTATTACCCATCCTGCATATTTTTTAAGTTAATTTCTTGAGTAAGTTATATGTGAACCCGTTATAAATTGATACTGTTTAAACAATACATAGTGAAAATGATGTATCCTTCCATGCCCCTTGACTGGCCTCCATATCCCCCTCCTACCAAGGTAGCCCTTGCTATTGGTTTCCTGTGCCCATCAAAGGATATTTTATGCATAAAACATGAAATGTATTTTTTTTTTAAAACCAATGTAGTATACAATACAAATTGTTCTGTCCTTTGTTTTATTTTTGGTTTATATCGTATATATCCCTTGGAGATTCTCTCATATCAGTACATAGATTTCTCATTCTTTTCCACAGCAGCACGACGTTCGGTTACATATACTTGACACTATCTTTAACTAGGACTCTATTCACAGACATTTAGATTTTCATGTTTTGCTGACACACACACATACTCAATATGCAACACGTACATTTGTCATTTTGCATATATCTGCAGGACACTTTCACAGAATCAAAGTGCTGTGCTAAAGTTTATGTGCATTTTAAATGTTGATAAAGATTGCTAAGTTGCCCCAACAGACAGTTACCATTTTACACTTCATCCAGGAAAGTAAGAGAATATCTGTTTCTCCATCAAATCATAAAATCTGCTATAAACTGGTATGAAACTTACTAATCTGAATGAAACTGATATTAAAATTTTTACTTGAATATTTCTCATTTTGAGTGAAATTGTGCATCTTTTCAGCTACCTGAAGTTGTTTGTATTTCATTCTCTGATCTGTTCATTCCCATCCTTACCATTTTCCTAAGGGAGTATTAAATTATTCTAGTAACTCATATGGCTCTTTATTTATTAAAGATGCTATCTGCTTATCTGTACTATGTATTACAAAGGTTTTCCTCAACTTTTAATTTGCCCATTGATTTTGTGTTTTTCAAACATGCAGAGTCCATTTTAAAATTCAAATGTATAAAACTTCAATAATTTGGGTTTTCTGTCATATTTTGAAAGGACTTCTTCATGCTAAGAAAATAAAAAGCTCTCACATTTTTATCTAAAATATTTCATGATTTTATTTTCCACATTTAAATGTTTGCTCCTTCTGGAATTAATTTGGCTGCATGAATTTATTTTCTGGATGTCTACTCCATGTCTCAACATCATTTCTTTAATAAAGTGTCTTTAGGCCACTAGCATTTCATTATCATTTTCATACACTAAATTTCTATGTTTATTTATGTATATTTCTGGACTTTCCATTTTGCTCTTCTGATGTTTTATTGATTTCTATACTAGTAGCCTACTTTTAATTACTGCAGCTATATAATTGGCTTTGGTATCGCCAAGGCTAATTTCTGCTCACAACTCATCTATTCAGAGTTTTTCTGACTATTAGTGAGCTGAACTTTTATTTCTTTATGTTAATTAAGAATAGTCTAGTTCTTTAAAAATCCTGTTGCTAATTTAATTAGGAATTCATTACATTTATGGATAAATTTAAAGAAATTTGGAGACTTTATGATATTTTCTTCTGTAAGGTATGCCTTATTGTTTTTTTCCTTTTTGTATTATTTAAAAATATTGTGAAATACTTAAAACAAAATGATGCATTGAAAAATACATTGAACAACCACGTACCACACCAGCTAGCTAAAGCAATGATTCCATATCAATACAATTGAAGCTTCATGTCAACTCTTTTGTGTCCAACTTTTTACATTTATAATATTTTTGAAGTATATCTATGTTATAGTGTGTATCAGTAGTTGGTTTATTTTTATTGCTGAATAGCATTCCATAGTATAAATACACTACTTTTTTTTTATCCATTTACTAGCTGACAACTGTTCTAATGTTTCCTATTTTTTGACTACCGTGAATAATGCTGCTATGAAGTCTGTGTGCATGCCTTTGTGTGGACATACACATTTTTTTCCACCCTGAGTAAATTCCTAAAAGTGAAATTGATGGGTCATATGAAAAATTTATGTTTAGCCTTTTGAAAAATTGCCAAATGTTTTCCAATCACTTTACACTTTAGATTCCTACTAGCAATGAATAAGGGTTCCAGTTTCCCTACATCATTACCAACACTTTGTATTTTCTGTCTTTTTGGTTATAGCCATTATGGCTGATATACAGCAGTAACTCACTGAAGTTTTAATTAACATTTCTCTAATTAATATTGATTTGAAACACCATTTCATGTGCTCATTAGCCATCTGTGTATCTACTTTGGTGAAATGTCTATTCAAACCTTTTGTGCATTGTTTACCGGTTGTTTTCTGGTTACTGAATTGTAAGTTTATATGTACTCTGGATACAAGTCAGACACATGATTTGAAAATATTTTCCCCTAGTCTTATGAGACTGGTTTGCCTTTTCATTTTCTTAGTGGTGTCTTTTAAAATGAAAATTTTTCATTATGACACAGTCCAATTCATCAATTTTTTTTAAATAAATCATGCTCTTAGTGTTTTGTCTAAGAACTCTGTCAAACCCAAGGTCAGAATCTATGTTATATATTTTCTTCTAGAGAGTTTATATTTTCGCTGGTCTATGATATATGTTGAATTAATTTGTGACATAAAAATCTAAGAGGATGCTTTTGCATGTGTATATAATTGTCTCAATGCCATTTGCTAAAAATACTGTCCTTTTCCCATTTCATCGCCTTAGCACCTGTGCCAAAAGTCAACTGACTGTAAAATGTAAGAGTTTAATTCCTGACGCTCAATTCTTTCTCATCAAACTATCTGCCTAACTATACCAAGAACACATTGTCTTGAATATAGTGCTTTTTCAATGTCTTAAAATAGTTTAGTGTAATTCCTCCAAATTTGTTTTACTTTTTCATAATTGTTTGGTTCTTTTAAGTGACTTTCTTTGCCTCCAATATTTTAGGATCAATTTGTCAATTTTTGCAAAACAGCTTATTATAATTTTGATATAGAGTGCATTGAATTTGTAGATCATTTTGCAAAGTATTGCTGGATTGGAAATTTTTAATCTTTCAATCCGTAAACATAATATATTTTTTATTTACTTAGAAATTATTTTAAATTTCTCTCAGCAATGTCTTGTAGTTTCTAATCCACAAGTCTTACATTTCTTTTCTTACATTTAATTTCAAGTATTTTATTCTTCTTGGAGGTTATTGTGAATGTAATTATTCCCTTAATTTTATTTTTGGATTATTCATTGATAGTGTATAGAAATATAGTTTATTTTATTTTTTATATATTGAGCCTATATCCTGCCACTATAATAGATTTGTTTATTTTTCTAGCATTTTTTTCTTTGTTGTGTATTTCTTAGTATTTTCTACTTTCAGAGTTATGTCATCTGTGAATAAAAAGTTTATTTCCTTCCCCATATTGATGACTTTCCTTCTTCCCTCCCTCCCTTTCTTCCTTCTTACTTCTTTCCTTATACATTATTTCACTGCCTAGAACCTCCAGCACACTGTTTACTGAAAGTAACAATATCAGGCATCCTTAATTTCTTGCTAATTTTCCAGGAAAGACATTCAGTCTTTTAAGTGTGTTGTCAGGAAGGGATTTTCTTAGATGCTCTTTACCACATTGAAGAAGTGCCCTTATATTCTTAGTTTCTTAAGCGTTTTATTATAGATTTGTACGGACCATTGTAAATGTTTCTACATCGGTTGAGATGTTCACGTGTCTCTTCTCTGGTCCCTTACTATAGTAACTTTGTGTCTTCTATAATTGATTTTCAGTTGCTAAAACGAGCTTGCATTCCTAGGATAAATCCTGCTTGGTTATGGTGTAAAATCCTTTTTACATGTTGCTAGATTCAGTTTGTTACTATTTTCTTAAGGATTTTTACGTCCAGGTCCATGAGGGATATTAGTCTGTAGTCTTCTTTTGCTGTGATGTCTTTGTCTGGCTTTGGTATCAGGGTAATACTGGGCTCACAGAGTAAGTTGGGAAATGTTCCTTCATTCCCTATTACCTGAAACAGTTTGTAAATGATTGGTATTTCTACCTTAAGTAATTGACAGTATTTATCATTGAAGCAAACTGTGTCTAGACTTCTCTTTGGGGGAATATTTCTAATCAATTATTCATTTATTTGTTTTATGTTTCTTTTTTTTTCTGTAGTCTTGAGTCAGTTTTGGTAATTTTTGTTTTCCTATGGTTTACCAGTTTCATCTAAATTCTCTAATTTGTTGGCATATTTTTCTCATATTTCATATTCTGAAGGGTTGGTAATTACGTTTTCATTTTCATTACTAATTTTGATAATCTGCTTTTTCTTTTGTCTTGGTCCATCTGTATCAGGGGTTGGCACACTTTTTCTATAAATGACTGGATAGTAAATGTTTTAGGACTTATAGACCGTGTAGTCTCTATTGCAGCTGGTTAACCCTGTTATTTTAGAAACCATAGACAATACATAAGTGAATGGCATTGTTGTGCTCTAATAAAGTGTTACTTGTAGAAAACAGTCTAGAAGCCAGATAGGCCACAGTAGGCTGATCCTTTATCTACCTATAGACCACCAATCTTGTTCATCTTTTCAAGAAGCCAACTTTTAGTTTCATTGACTTTCTCCATTATTTTTTAGTCTTTTAAAATTTCATTGATTTCTACTGTGATACACTGTTCTATTCCTTTAAAACAAAACATGCTTTTTTCCTTGAATCTAAGGTTTTTTCTTGTAGACAACATGTATTTGCATCTTTTCTTCTTGCCTAGTCAGAAATTGCCTAACTTTTGATTCGACTTTAGTCAATTTATATTTACTGTGGTTATTGATATGGTTAGATTTCCATTTCCTATTTACATGTCCCAGGTCATTTTGCTTGTTGTTATTTTCTACACATCTCCTATGTTTTTTCTTCCTATGTTTTTCCTTTATTGTCTTAGTTTCTGTTAAATACATGTATTTTAGACTAGAAATTTATCCACTGAGGGTTTTTTTTACTATATTTTAAATTATCATCTTAGTTATTTCTTCTGGGATTACAATAAGAATCTGAATTTATCACAATTTATTTCCACTTACTTCTAATGTAATTTCATTAAAATAATGAAACTTTTCTATCGCCCCTCCTATCTAGCTCACAAAGATATGTAACATATATATTTTCTATCAAATATATCACTACCTAACATTATCTATCTAAAAATTGTTGTATAGTTATTGCTTTTTGTAATTTTGTCTATTAAAGTTTTTAGGAAAAGAAATGAAGAAAATGTATTTACGCAGTTTTCCTATTACCACACATTTTTACTATTTTTTATGTTTTCCTTCTTTTTTAACATTTGTGTTACCATGAGGTGCCATTTTCTTTTAGGCTAAGGAAAGTCCTTTGTTGTTTCCCATATGGCAGGTCTGCTAGCAATAAATTCTACCATCTTTCACTTGGGAATGTCTTTATTTCACCTTCATTTTTGAAGAATGATTTTGCTGTATATAGAATTCTTGGGTGACAGTCTTGAACCTACGCCCCGACAGCCGGTATGTGTTTTTCCACTGCCTTGTGTCCTCCATTGTTACAGCTGAGAAGTCAGCTGTTAATTGCATTGGTGCTTTTTTGTACATGATAATTTTTCTCAAGCTGCTTTCAGTATTTTCTCTTTGTCATTAGTTTCTCCCAGTTTAACTTGATGTATCTATTTATGAGTCTTTGTATTTAACTCCATAAGATTCATTGACCTTCTTTCTGATGAACAAGAGGAACTGATGCAAGTAGGCTGATGATTACACAGGAGAATTGTATCCTCTGCCAGTATCCAGAAGACTGTGAAAGACCAATTGTTAGCTTGTAACAAGTGTAAAATCTCAGAATCTTCCCATTCCTTGACAGTACCTTATTAATCATTTTATTTTTGTTGCTTATGTATATTTTCCTGACCTAATTTATCCTGTGCTGACAGATATGGGTTAATGTTTCCTAATTCTATAAGCACCCTATTTCTTTTTCTTTCTCTAATTCTACTTAATAGATTTTGATGCTGTATTATTTGGACTGTGTAACGATTAAATATCAACTATTGACTTAACACTTTTTTATTCTGTAAAGGTTTTTTTGCCCTCAATTCAATTCAATGTTATATTAACATAATCTTTTTGCTTTATTTTTGCATATAATTAGTGTGCCTCTGCCCTTTCTTTTACAATCAATATTTCTTAAGACAAAAGCATTGTAGTTGCTCATGTACACAATGTGTAATTGTAGCTGGTACTTTTTGTGAACCAATCAGTCTTTCCTTCAAATCAAGGGTCAGAAAATTATGGCCTCTAAGTCATATCTGGTCATACCCTTTCACACTGACTGTGCTTTTTTTATACTAAAATGACAGACTTGAGTAGATGCAACTGAGACCATGTGAACTTAAACACCTAAAATATTTAATTTTTGCTCTTTACAGAAAAAGTTTGATGACTCATGTATTTAATAATACTTTATGTTGGGCTTTTACATTTTATTTCTTATTTTTCTGCATATGCTCTATGTTTGTTTTTCATTTTACATGTTTTTTCCTCACAATTTAAAATTCTTTTTTTAAGCTTTTCTAGCCACTACTAAATTAACTGTAGCTTTCTATAATACATCTGATCCTCTTTTACCCTAGGCACTAGCCCTTGACATTCTGATCAGAGGAATGTACATATCAGTATACTTTACAGTTTTCTATATCTCCCCAGCTTACTCCACTCAGCTGCAGCATGAATTTTAGTTGATTGTTTTTTCTTAGTTCTTAATTTTTACTTTAGTATATCTAATCTTTGCTTTATATTCCTTAAATTGTATTTTGACTCCCCTGATATTAAACTTGAGAAAGTCTTTATAGTTTATAATACTTCCAGTATTTCTTCTTCCTTCCTCTCCTACCTATATTGATCAAATTATTTCTACATTCACATAGTTTAGAATATATGCAATCTGTTCTATAACTATAAATCACACAAAATATTTTAAAGGCATAAATTTAAATCAATTTATTGCTCTCTGAGAGACATTTTGTTGCTAATGAGGCAGCCAGTATTTCTGTTAAATTATGTTCTATACTAGTTTGTTAATGAAAAGTTCATGCAAAATATACAGTTTTCATATATTCATAAATATTCATGTGTTGCAATTGACTTGTGGCAGGTTGATTAGCTATAACATTTTTGAACCACTCTGTCCCTTCGAACCTTAGAAGCATTGTACAAATGAATCCTAAATTTTACTATCACTGTAGAAGTCCAAGACTTCTCCTTTTTTTTTTTTAATCTTACCTATAGCTTGATATTTTATTTTGCATTAAATCCCTTGATATTAGTTTGCTAGTGCTGCCATAACAAAACACCACAAACTGAGTGGCATTTCTATTCTCATAGTTCTGGAGGCTGGAAGTTCAATGTCAAGGTGCAGTAAGGTTTATTCTTTCTTAGGCTTCTCTCCTTGGCTGGTGGATGGCCATAACCCCTCCTCCTCCTCCTCATACAGTTGTCTCTCTGTCAGTGTGCATCATTTCATGTCCTTATCTCCAAATACAGCCACATTCTGAGTTACTAAGGATTAAGGCTTCAACATCCTCCATAATTCAGTAATTTTAAACAGCCATTGATTTTTCAAGAACATAGCATGTTAATAATCTTTTTTGTTTTGGTGAGGAAGATTTGCTTTGAGCTGAAATCTGTTGCCAATCATCTCTCTATTTTTTTTACTTGAGGAAGATTGTCCTTGAGCTAACATCTGTGCCAGTCTTCCTCCATCTTGTCTGTAGGTCACTGCCACAACATGGCTTGTCAATTGGTGTACGTCTGCACCCGGGATCCAAATCACCAAACCTGGCTGCTGAAGCAGGGCGTGCCAGACTTAACCACTTAGCCCTGGGGCCAGCCCCAATTATTATTTTTTAATCTTCACTTTTCTTTAGGCAAATGATGTTTCTTTTAATCCATAAGTTTAAGACTTCTTTTAATTTTTGAAAATTATTTGAATTATATCTTGGAATTTTTTCACATTTGATTTTTTTTGTTTCAAAAGGATAATAATTATGCAAATGTAGCATCTCTTGTCTTTCCTAATGGATATGTACTTCTAATTGCTTTTAAATCATTATTTGTTTTTCCTTAATTTTCTTTTTTCTCTATAGTCTGCTCTCTAATTCCATAACTGCTTTCAGGATTGTCTACTTTTGCTTTATCTTACTTCTTGCATGGAATTTGTTTCTATCATGGTTTTATTCTCCTCTTCCACTTTTTTAACTGAAGTGTCAAGTCCCCAATCATCTCTTGCTGTTATGTTGCACTATCATCCAGACTTTGAATACCTCTGATTTTGTTTCATTGCCTTATTTTTTTGGAATTTGTGTGTGGTCACCAATTTCATCTGCTGTGTGGTGATTTTTTTTCTTTTGCTGATGTGTTCTTCTCTGTATTCATTACCTGTCCCTAACTTCCTATTCCCTTTCAGTATTACTAATAATATACTTGTACAATGTGTTGTTACCTATTTTAGTCTTTCTCATCTTTGAATAAATTTCATTTTTCTTGTATGAACTATTTGCAGCAGATTTAGAAGAATGAACTTGGGAATTACCTAAGCCAGAAGAAATTCTCTCTAGATCACAGTGAACCTCCATGAGACATGCAGTTGTCTTGCCCACATGTGTTTCTTTTCAGTCAGTAGAGAGCAGCATCTCTATGGTTACTCAAAACAAAAATCTCTCTTTTATAGCAAGCTTTACAGACAGACTGCTTCCTGCTAAGATGGCTTCTCTGTGTATTTCCTCACTCAGGTCTGACTCTTCTGCTTCCTCATCATGCGAAATGGGGTTGAAGAAATGTTTTACTATCAGAGGAAACATCCCATTGCCATTGTTCTAGAAAGAATACCAATTTGGCCTTTCAAGGTAAGCTACCTACTCTAGAAAACTGTGCTCAGCCTCCATGTATGTCTCCGTTTTTCAGCTGTAGGTGTTGCGTTGTGTGTCTCTACACTCTTATGTAATTTTCAGTGCATTTCGCAGCTCCTCTTTGAACAGGATGAGGACATTATGTGTAATTCCTGGTTTCATTGAAGTTTCAACTTGCATTTGTTATATTCTTCTAACTGTTTGGGGGATTTTTTCTTTTCCTTTTTTTTCCATGAGGAGAATATGGCAGAAGTGCCTTCACACACTCTCTTAAATATGAAATGATAATTAATGCATAAATTTTAATGCACTTACTATGTTCCAGATGTCATTTCAAGTGCTACATCTCTATTAATTTATTTAAATAAAAGTCCCAGAATATCTAACTTTGTATATATTCATGTTTATACATTATACATTTATACATATTTGTGGTGAAGAGAGCACTAATGTATTTTATCAGACTTTCAAAAGCATATTGAATTCCAAAATGATTTAAAAATTCTAATTTCAAAAGTAACATGACTGGTAAATCAAAAGGACTTGAATGTAATCATGCTGCACCCATGGGTTCTAAAGCCCAAGAGACCAGAGAGATATTGAAATCCATCTGCAATTCCAGATGTGCACCAAACATCATCTGCAGAGTGTATAAATATATCTTTTGCTTGTTAACTATTGTTCCCTTGTTATAAGTGTACATGGATGCATCTGTGGTGAATAAAGTATAAATTTATACTGCCTTTTTGTCAATACATGTTTTCTCAATCAATAATAATTGCTAACATTTACTGAGCATTTAAAATGAGTTAGCAAATTTTCAATGTATTTTTTGTGTTGTATCTAAATTCTTAAAACAACTCTATGAAATTGGTTCTGTGGTGATAACCCTGTTTTTGAGATTAGGAGATCCAGGAAGTTAAGTAGTTTGACAAAGGACATACAGCTAGTAAATGGTGGAGTGAGATCTGAACCCAGGCTATCAAATTCCACAATTTTATTCTTCACATTTACACTAAAACCACTTTAAGTATGGTCTGAAAGTCATCCTTTCACATTTGAGATCTGTGAGGTTTCATGTGTTTGTTTCTTTAAAATACTGAAACAGTATCTACATTACATGAAAATACTGACAAAATCTATGTGAGACGGAGTTTAAACTTTTTCTGATAGTCAGTGAGTCATCTCTGAGAGTTTATTGACTATGTGATTTAGTAAAGTGGTGTTTAGAAAAGTAACAGGTTGGTGTGTAGTGAAGAGGGAACAGTCATGGAAGACCTGGTAACAACTCTGCTAAGATGAGGCTGATCTAAAGAAGCAGAGCTGGCAATAAAATGTTAAGAAGGGCTTTTGACAAGATTCTGAACAGAAGAACCAATGCAATATCTTTTAGTTTTCACTCAGTAGAAAATGGGGAAATGGAAGGGTGAACTATGGTGGTTCTGTCCTATGTCAGAAAAGCGGGACAATTCATGGCAGGCTCTGAGGGTGTGTGAAATTGGTCTTGTATCTAGCTGCAAGTTATCAGTGTCTTTATTCTGTTTCTTCCATCTTTGCTTCAAACTCTGTTTCATCTCTTTGACTTCTTATCTGCTCAGCACTTCCTGTCAGTCCTTCAAAGAGATCAACAGTTTCTTCATCTTTCCAGTCCCCTTTTCAATCACACCACATACATGTCCTTTTTTCTGTATCTACACTTGTTTTTGACTATCCACTGGAGAACTGCCTCAACAGACAAGCCTGCATCAGCATAGCCTTGATCTCTGCTCTGTCTTTCTCCCAGTTCTGAAACCTGGAATAGGGAATTCAGAAGGAGTGAATGTATTTCATATTAAACATACTGAGAAGAAGTGAATATTGAAATAGCATGCACACATAGGATTATTTGCTTATTTAAAGAATCCATAATTATTTAAACAATTTCTAGCCTCATCAAACTTTTTAATTTTCTCTTATAATTGGCCTGAGTTCTATCTACGTATAAGTCATAGTACAAGCTATTAATAGTATAGTACAAATGAACAGTCTTATGAAGTACCTAGATTATAAAGTACAAGGAAATTAAAACTGACTTTGTAGACAGAAGGTGGAATGTCTCAATCTGTAGTACTTCTTTCAGTTTTGTCATTATCTGATTCTGTTTCTATTGTTTTTTATCCTTAAAGTTTTTAACATAATTATTTAATTTATTTTTATGGAGTTTCTAGGTGATAGATATTGTTCGGGAAAATATTGTCTCCAATATTCATATCAATTGTGCAAAGTACATCTTATTATCCCCACTTTAAAGATGAGGAAATAAAGGTTTGGAAAGTAATTCTAGGATTTCTTAGTTAAGTTGATAGATAAAACATGCATGCTGTATCCCAAAATCCCATGAGAATTACATTAAAAAATTGTTTACAGGCATAAATATACAATAAAATTGAGGCAGAGACAAAGACTATAAATTTTTTGGAAGCTGTAAAGCAGACAGATGCATCAAAACCGACAACTGACTAGAGAGTGCTGTTCTCTTAGGTAGCGGGGGGGGAAAATTGGCAACTTAGTATATATGAAAAAAAAAAGGAAGAAGTGGGGGAGGAAGGAAGGAAGAAAGAAAACCTAAACTGTCCAGCCTGGTGCTATGTACCTATGATAGCGGAGGTAAAGGCAGGGCTAGAAACATTGTACTCCCATATAATGTAAGACATTTATTCCCTCTCCTGCTCTGCCTACTTGGACAACTGCTTCATAGGAAAAAAGGAAAGATTTATTCTCTAGAGAAGGCAAAACAGAAGATTTATGGCCCTGGTGATACAAGGCATATGTAAAGGTAGTGGCATTAAAAGATGAAATTTAACTGAATATTTCAAATAGAAAATCAAGTTAAACATTGTAAAAACTGAATACTCTGGATAAAGAGAAGATTCTATATGCTTCCTGAGAGAAACACACAGATACAGTCACATGTGAAAAAATCAGTAAATAGAAATGAGTCTCAGACTCCCCACAGCAGCCCCGAATGGCAAAAGACAATAAGGCTAAATTTTAAACTAAGGAAAAATGCCTCCCAATCTGGAATTCCTACCTAACCAGTTTATCAATTTATTTTGGGGGCACAAAAGCACCTGAAATTTTGTAGAAAATTTTATAGAAAATTTTCTATAAAATTTTTAATTTCATGCACCTTTTCTCAGAAAGGTACTCGAAGATGTCCTCTATCTACCAAAGCACGGGAGAAAAACAAACAGGGAAGAAAAAGAATAGAATCAAGGGCTAATAGCCAAGAGAGTGGAAAGTGAAATTTCCAAGTTTATGTTGAAGAGCTGTTCACCATGCTAGCCACCAGCCACACATGGCTATTGAGGACTTGAAATGTGGTTAGTCGAAACTGAGATGTGCTCTAAGTCAGGGTTGGGAAACGTTTTCTATAAAGGACCAAATAGCAAATATTGTAGGCCTCATGGGATAGACAACTCTGCCATCATAACAGAAACCAGCCATCGGCCATAAGAAACAAATGGTGAAGGCTTTGTTCCAATGAAATTTTACTTACAAAATCAGGTGGCAGGCAGGATTTGGCCAACGAGTTTCTAAGCCCTTCTCTTAGTAAAAAATGCTCTGTGGATTTCAAAATTTATTACTAACAAAAGGAATATATAATATATCAAATTTATATATTGATTATACACTGAAATAATTTTTGAATACATTAAGTTGCATAGAATATACTATTAAAATTAGAATTGCCTGTTTCATATTTACTTTTTACATTTGGCTACTAGAACTTTTAGCTTATATATGTAGCTCCCATTCTATTTCTGTTGGGCAACGCAATCTAGACTGATGGTTACGCCTCGCCTTAGAGGACTTCTGGTCTAACTGGAATAGGTAAGAGACTACAAGAGTCATTCGCTCAAGGAGATAAAAGTAATACAATACCAAATATATCTGAACTCAGTGACAAGAGAATTACATGGCAGAGACATGGTTTAGGATTTAACTAATTATAAGTTTGTAGAAGACTAGGCAAATGAAAAATAGGAAGCAACAAAAATAAATCTCAACTCCAACAAAACTAAAACATTATACAGGAAATGAAAAGAAAAGATGCTATAATATGTGCATGAACTATGAATAGCAGCTGTCACATAATCATAAAAGTGTAAACAATGAAGTTTGATTTAATTATGATTCAACTCTGTTCAGAGAATGGAAAGGATGGAAAATGGACAGATGTATGAGTGTGATAGAGGCAGAGTACCAGGTGAAAGAAATCTAAATCCTCATTTCATGGGGAAATGCCATTAGAAAGTAGTTTTTAATGAAAATTTAAAAAATGACTATCAGCAAGGTGTTTAGAAGTAAAAACCAAGAGTCAGCTAAAAAAAAATTAATACCTTCTTGGAGAAATGGGAATTAAGGTGAGGAAAGTGGGAGTCTGCTGGTTTTTATAGCAATTTTAATAGAATTGATACTTTATATACATGCATAGCTGATAAAAATAAACTAGATTCTATAAATGAATGCATAACAATAGAATTTTCAATATGGAGAAAAGAAAGACAAGAAAAGAGGGAGGGAGGGAAGTATAGAATTTGCCTAGTATCACATGCCCAGTGATTGAGCTGAAGTCTAATCTAGAGCCAACCTGTGTGACGTCATTGCATGATACTGCTTGAATATAGAAGTAACTAAAGCATGATCAATGGCAGACAAATTAAATGCCAGCTTGTTACACAGGCATCAGCATGAGTTTCACGGCTTCATCTGTCACATCCTTGTGTCCTTCAATTCCAAGAATGGAATGCTAAACAAAGGGTCCTTGCTCCCATCCTGGACCACTCCAATCCAGACTTTGCTGCATTCTACAAAGCTCCTCCTGAATTGTAAAGCCAGTATCTCTTCCTGCCTGGGAATATTGTATTGACTATCACCTCAGGAATGAATAGTGGTGAGAAGAGCTTCTGGATCTAGCCCTTTTCTTTCTTGCCTGGTTTCTTGTAAAATTTCCTTCCTTAGAAGCACTGTAGATGCTGGCTTTGGAGAACGAGTGTGGGCTTTCCTTCTTTCCTCATAGTCTCCATCAGAACCAAAGACACTTTTAATAATTATTAACAATGTGTTTGTTAGGCAAATGTAGTTTCCAGAATATTCCTCTCATTATACCTTCCTCATATTGCTAGTCTTAGGCCTTTCTTTGTTTTAAGTTCTCTAAACTTTGGATATCTTAAATGCTTACAATTTCCCAAACACATCACGGCCTGTGAGAGTGTGAGTTTCCCGTGCTTGCTGTTTTAATTTTTTGATGCCCAATCACCTCAATCTGCTGGATGAACTAGCATTTTTCAGAGTACCACTATGGGTCTCCTCCTCTGTTAAAGGTTTCCTGCTTCCTCCCCACTCAACCACTGTGTACATCTTCTGTAGTGACTACTCATGAGAGTAGGAAATATTTCTCATTCCGCTTTTTATCCTTAGTCTCCACTACAGGCCTACACAAAGAAGGCATTCCAAAGCCTTTCTCCAATGAGTAATAGTGGAGACAAGCTGGGCAGAAAATATTTAGGAGTGGCACATGAGTTCACATTGGATAACAGCTTCTTTAGTCAGCTTCTGTAGTCTGTAGTCTATGTCTGTAACTTGTAGGAAGCGTGAGTCGAGATGAACTTCATCAATAAGAAATGTTGATGAAATACAGCCTGATTTCTTAAGACCATGGATCTAGGAATGCATGTTGAGTATCCAAGAATGCAATTTTAACTTTAAATAATAATAAAAAAATGAATTATGACTATAAAATATTACATTATTTCACTTTATCAAGTAACTGCCTTAGTTTTGCACCCTTGACATGAAACCGAGGATTAAATGAATAACATGCACAGTGTCCAGAATTCCAACTAACCCCAAGAGAGAACGCCAGTAGCTATTTGAATATTATACCTTCCCCAGCTGAAATCAACAGAGAGAATCTAGGGCAGGCAGGATGTAATTTGGCAAACTACAGACAGGCAGGTCTGAGGCTTCATATTCTTAATATCAGTCCTCATTTTGGTGTCTAAACCAAAACAAAGATAAAGGATTTCAGTTGAAATGACTGAAGCATTTTGTTTTAGAGTCAATAAATAGGTTCTTCTTGTTACTTTGCTTTTCTGAAACAAATTGAGTAAACACGGCCCACACAACTTTGATGTTTCGGCCTCTGTGGTTAATAAACTTGGCTGAAAAAATTTGGGGCCTTTTGAAAAACAGGGCAAAAGTCTGAAGAATAGCAAATGGGCAGAGTAGAAATTTCACTAAAATCTGCCACCAGTTTCTCCATATAGGATCACTACCTATAAAAACAGCAGTATTATTGATTTTTGTGGATGTGCTTCTGTTCATGGTTTTGACATTTAGAGAATATAGTTTACTTCTTTTCCCTTTTGTAGTTATATTTTTTTCATTCTTAAAAAATGACAAGCTTTATAGAATTTGAGCTTTCTTTCTTTTTGGCATAAATAAATGCAGTATCCAATTGTGTCAATGTTTGTGTAGTTCTTTTTTAAAAGGTGCAGCACAGCTCAAAGATATTGAAGCAGAACATAGTTCATTTATGGATGTCCACACAAACACAGGGACACGTCCGTAGTCTAACCAACATCTATAATATTTAGAGTTCATCTCTCAAGTTTGCAATAGTTTTTCTTCCCTTTACTCAATTCTTCTATAGACATAGATATCTCTTACCTCCAGAAATTGTTTGCCTGATCTTTATTTCCTCTCAATATAACATTCCACTTCTTTATTTTTCTTATTCTAGCAAAATGTTGACAGTAGTCATCTTGTGCCTCTATATAATCACTCATCATCTCATAATTCACGCCCTTCTAATTCCTGCCCCCACCTCTATTCAGTGAATGATCCATATCTTTTATTCACACAAATCTTTTGATCTCCTGCTACATCTCTTGATCTTTAACTTCCCAAAATAGTGAAGTTGATTTTACCCTTCCTGGAAGTTTTTCTTTTTGCCCCTAACCTGGAGTCTTCGTTCACCCTCCTGGCAGTTTCTCACTTGCTCCCGCCTTCTCCCTCCTTCATTTAAATGGAGGCCTGTACTCATGATAGTCTATGATATTTCTTAATTTTTCTGCCTGACATTATCTCCACAAAAGATCACATCACTTAATCTATACATATAATTCTTCAAAATTTTTCTCCATCTTTCACCTATGATTATTTCCAAATCACCATCAACTTCTCACACATTTCTTTTTTCCATCATATCGAACACATTCAACTTGTCCTTGCATAGACATGGAAGGGAAGAAATCACAACAAAATTTGTCTCCAAGAGTGAAAGGAATGAGAATATAATAGCATTCACTATACCACCTAAGTCATCAAAACAATCAGCATTCCTCTTCCTTCTTCCTCAAGCTCAGTCACCATTCTTCTGATTGTGGTTTCCGTAACTCCTTTCTTCTCAGAAACATCTTTTTCTTGTCATCCCATGCTACCGTTTATTTCTAGTTCTCTGCATTACTGCAACTCAGCACTGAAACTGGTTCTTCTCACTTGCAATATATACGCTGCATGTTGTTACCAGAATAATCTCCATAAAGCATAGCTTTCCTTAATCAAAAGACCAGTTAGCCTAGTGGTCCTCAACTAGGGAAATTTTTGTCCACCAACCCCCTCCTCAAGGACATTTAACAATATCTAGGGACATTTTAAGTTACTACAACTGAAGGTGGAGGTGGCACAAGGATGCTGCTAACCATCCTACCATGCACAGAACAACCCCCACAGCAAATATTTATCTAGTGCAAAATGTCACAGGTGTCAAAGTTGAGAAACCTTGCTTTAACCTAATATGCATAACGTCTGAATTTGGATGATGGTATCTCTGTAATTGTATCATCTATTATTCCCTAGTATCAGTACCATAATCTTCTCAATTTGTCCATCACCCTTAAAACATGCCTGAAACATTTTGGTCTTCTTACTACACAGGCAGTCCCCTTTCTCTACCTTCGGATATTTAAAAAAAATCTTTTTAATCTTCTTCTTCCTCATGGAACTTTAATACGGCCACCATGTTAAGCGGTAAACGCCTTTCTCCTGTATTGTCGGGAGTGAAAGCCCTTGCTGGAGGACCTGATCATCTGGGGCAAATTATCAGTGTCAAAAGCCCTGTAATGCCTCCAGAAAGTAACCTACATATCTGGACAGAAACCATCTGTGACATTTTAAAATACTAGATAGATTTAATTAGGAGATGTTCAAATAGAATCAGAGTAGACTGTGCTGAATTCTTAGGTGGAAGGACTTCTCAATCTATCTGAGCCTTTCCCTTAACCTCTGAAGAACACTCTTTACAAAGCCTAATGGCTCATTCTCAGCTCCTTTGTTTTCCTAATGAAAATCTTCAAAGTGGAGGCTGTCATGCCAATTTACAGTGGCTCTGAATAGATAGCTGCCTGGAGGCATTCGCTTTAGAGCTCAGGTGTGATACTTACAGACCCTCAGTGATAGAGCAGAGAGAAAAAGCCTTCTTGTTCCCTCCAACATTTATGGTACATTTGTGAGTACTTTCCATGCCAGAAATTTGAATAGGGCATCTGATGGAACAGTCACCTCTAATGACTAACAGTCAGAATCTGAATGAATTGAGGAAGTGTTTTTTAATGAGAACTTTTATTTAGTATTCTAGTAGGGTTTCTTTTTTGTTTGTTTGTTTGTTTTGGGTTTTTTTTTCATCAGAGCTCTGAAGAAATTCCCAAAGGAAAAAATATGGAAAAAAATAAATGGTAGATTGGAAGAATTATACAAACCAATTAGTTTTGGAAGTGCTAAATACTGTATTTTGCATTTGATAATTTATGTTACCATTACCATATAACAGACTTTGTGATGCCCTGGGTTAAAACAAAATAATATAAAACAAATGCAACAATGTTAAACTATTTGAGAGTTTCCAGCTCTAGACAGAAGAATGAATATATATGATTATGTTATCTCTCCTCATAGGGTGTAGCCTGGTCAAAAGGGAAGAATGTTTTTCCGGGTCTTGAGAATGGAGATTAGGAGACAAAAGAGAGAATGGAGAAGCCCATGGCAAATCAGAGATGGAACAATAACGTAGAAGTATTAAAACACAGAAGTGATGGCCAAATTGTTGTTGGACAACCTACAGCCAAAAGAAAACCGGAGTTAAGACTATTGACAAAAAATGGAGAGACAATAAACCTATGCTGAACTGAATACTTCTAATCAATTTAGAAAGAGACTAATTGTAAGAATGTGGAACAGTGGGGATTAACAACAGGTGCATATTAGAAACATAGGAGGAGGTTTTTAAAACATACGGACGCTCAGAACTTTTATCAGATAAATTGAATCAGAATCCCTGCAGATGGGGACTAGGAAAATGTGGGTTTTTTAAAGTTTTTACTGATAACTATAAAATGTGTCAGGGTTGAGAACCATTGTCATGTAAAGTTCGTGAAACTTGTGATCTTAACGAGTCTTAGAAAACAGAGTGGAAGTAATGGAATAAAGTACTTGGAATGATATGAGGTAATAGGAGAAAGTGAGATATTTGAATTTAATACTTAATTAGTGGAGCAGGTTGAGGTCACTGAAAATTAAAAAGTTCAGTGAATGAGAGATTGGTGTGTTGGATGGTGAACACACCATTTTTATGACAAGGAGAGAGAGTGACTTCTCAAAATATTCAGTGAAAGATGGGCCATAACCTATAGAATGAAGTGAATGTAAAAAATTCAATATTTTTCAAAGGCCATGGGACATGGGAGAACAACTCGTAACTATTTTAACATGGTTTTCTAGAAGCGGTAATAGGCCAAGAGTTACAGATCCATTTTGTGAAGAGAAAGAGGTGTTTCTTTACAAAAGAAACAGGCTTTGTGGGGCATAGGAAAAAGGGTTCTCACCATTGTACCTGATTCCTTGTTTGGTATAGGGCACCTCAATTTGGAAGCATCAATCACACTAGGACCAACACAAGGATGCTTGCATCACTATTAATGATCATCTAGCATTGTTTGTCACACTATGTAACTTTAGGTAAGTCACTTAACCCGTCTGTGCCTCAGTGATCTCATCTGTAAGATGGAGATAATTTTAATAATACCAAACTTATAGGGTTTTGCTAGAGTTAATAGGTTAAAATCTTAAAATAATGCCTGCAACATAGTAAGAAGTGAATACATATTATGTATTTGTATTAAATTTGCATTATATAATGGTATCAGGCACCACATTTTGAGCACCAAGTATAAAGGTTTGTGCTAAGAAGGATTATATAATACTTGTATCATCCACAACATCCCTATGAGGTAGACTCTGTGATTATAGTCCATAATTGAAGAAATAGATGCTAAGATTACACAGCCAGTAAATTATCATGCTGGAAAAGAATCCTAGGACTATCTGACTCTAAAGCCATGACCTTCTAGTACTCCAGGTTGCTTCTAAATCCAATTCCCAATAGCAAAGGAAAGCTAAGGGAATATATGTGTGTGTGTGTGTGTGTGTGTGTGTGTGTGTGTGTGTGTGTAGGGAACAGAATCTGTATGCCTCCATAAATATTATAAAATTGCTACCAAGGGTTCTACATTCAAAGAATGATTTTCATGCCTAGCTATACTTCTACCAAACAGTTCATATATTATAATTATAATGAGAAAATGTATTCATCATTTCAGAATTGACTGTGTAGAATGACAGTGGAACTACCTGTAAAACAAAATTCCATTAAGCCTAAGTAGTATAACTAAAAAAAATTTTTTCTAAATAAATAACTACTGAATCAAATAATTTAGTCAACTATGGATAGGGTTCCTCGAAGGGAAATCTGAAGAGCTTCAGTGTTAATATTTCAAGCATTCTATTATAATTTAAGCAAACAGGGCAATTCTAACAAGCTTTGAACATGGCACATTGCTATAAAAATGTAAGAGCACTTTGAGCTTTTAGATTACCCAAGGGGAATTACTAATTTGCTCATATACACTTTGTAAATGGACAAGAAAGGGCAAAAATGTTGGGTAGACATTCTTTCTCTTCCTCTCTGTCTCTCTCTGCCCCCTACACACATGCAGTATTCTGGATTCTAAAAATATTGTATATCTAGATATTTATCATGTTGTTTTCATTTTAGTATGCCTGATCTGTCTTAGTTATGCATGCATTATTAAGGCTTATTCTTCTGAATAGACCCTGCCTGATTCCTGTAGCAATACAAGGTGGCAAATTAAATTTTATGAATAGGTTGTAGATGCCGAGATGTTGATTTCTTCAGCCTAAAAGCACCCAGGCAGGGATGAGAGCAGCTGTAACTCTTCCCCATTTAACTCAGTGTGCCATACAAATATTATTATTTTCTAAATAAAGCTTAATATGAAAAATTTGGTGAAGCACTTTTGAACTTCATGTTGACCATTGAAAGTTGCCGTTGCCTCGACCCTTTAGCACAGTCTTACAATGTTGATTGAACACCACGTTTCATAATTTGACCATTACAATTCAAATGTTTGTGCAGTCTTCAGCTACAGCGTGACAACTCATGAAAGCATAACCATGGTTAAACCAGCTGAGCTTGGAATCATAGAAACAGACAGCAGATTGCAGGCATACCTCAGAGGTATTGCAGGTTCAGTCCTAGACCACCAAAATAAAACTAATATTGCAGTAAAGTGAGTCACATGAATCTTTTTCATTTCCCAGTGCACATAAAAGTTGTGTTTAAACTACACTATAGGGGTCCGGCCCAGTAGTACAGCGGATAAGTATGCACCTTCTGCTTTGGCAGCATGGGGTTTGCTGGTTAGGATCCTGGGTGAAGATATGGCACCACTTGGCAAGCCATGATGTGGGAGGCATCCCAAATACAAAGTAGAGGAAGATGGGCACAGATGTTAGCTCAGGGCCAGTCTTCCTCAGCAAAAAGAAGAGGATTGGTAGTAGATGTTAGCTCACGGCTAATCTTCCTCAAAATAATGATGATGATAATAATAATAATAATAATAATAACAATAATAATAAACTGCCCTATAGTCTATTGTATGCAATAGCATAATCTCAACAAAAAATTTGTATCCCCTAATTAAAAAATACTTTATAGCTAGAAAATGCTAAATATCATCTGAAGCGTCAGCCAGATGTAATCGTTTTGCTGATGGAGGGTGTTGCCTCACTGCTGATGGCTGCTCACTGATCAGGGTGGTGGTTGCTGAAGTTGGGGTGGTTATGGAAATTTCTCATAATAAGACAACGATGAAGTTTGCCGCATTGATTGACTCTTCCTTTCACTAACGATTTCTCTGTAGCATGTTTGACAGCATTTGACCCACAGTAGAACATCGTTCAAAATTAGTCTGCCCTCTCAAACCCTGCTACTGATTTATCAAACAAGTTTATGTCATATTCTAAATCCTTTGTTCTCATTTTAATCATCTTCACCAAGAGTAGATTCTATCTCAAGAAACTACTTTCTTTTCTTATCCACAAGGAACAATACCTCACCTTCTAAAGTTTTACCATGAGATTGCAGCAATTCAGTCATATCTTCAGGCTCCACCTCTAATTCTAGTTTTCCTGCTATTTCCACCACATCTGCAGTTAATTCCTCCACTGAAGTCTTGAAACATTCAAAGTCATCCATGAGGGTTGGAATCAACTTCCTCCAAACTCCTAATAATGTTGATGTTTTGACCTCTTCCCATGAATCATGAATGTTCTTAACAGCTTCTACAATAATGAAGCTTTTCTAGAGGTTTTTAATTTACTTTGCCCAGATCCATCAGAGGAATCACTACCTATGACAGTTTTACTTGTTCAAAATGTGTTTCTTACATAAAAAGAATTGAAAGTCCAAATTACTCCTTGATCCACGGGCTGCATAGTGGCTGTTGTCTTAGCGGGCATGAAAACAACATTAATTTCATTGTACATCTCCATCAGAGCTCTTGGGTGGCCAGGTGCGTTGTCAATGAGCAGTAATATTTTGAAAGGAATCTTTTCTTCTGAGCAATGGTCTCAACAGTGAGCTTAAAATATTCAATAAACTATGTTGTAAACAGATGTGCTGTCATCCAGGCTCTATTGTTCCATTGACAGAGCACAGGCAGAGTAGATTTGACATAATTTTTAAGGGCCCTGGGGTTTTCAGAATGGTAAATGAGCATTGGTTTTAACTTAAAGTCACCAGCTGCATTAGCCCCTAACAAGAGAGTTAGCCTGTCCTTTGAAGCTTAGAAGCGAGTCACTGACTTCTCCTCTCTAGCTGTGAATACACTGAAAATCTGTTTAGTGTAGCCACCTGCACTAATTATCCTAGTTAGATCTTCTGGATAACTTGCTGCAGCTTCTACATCAGCACTAGGAGCTTCACCTTGCAAGTTTATGTTATGTAGACAATTTCTTTCCTTAAACCTCACGAACCAACCTCTGCCAGCTTCAAACTTTATTCTGCAGCTTCCTCACATCTCTCAGCCTTCATGGAATGAAAAAGTTAGAGCCTTGCTCTGGATGAGGCTTTGGCTTAAGATGATGCTGTGGCTGATTTGATCTTCCATCCAGACCACTAAAACTTTCTTTATATCAGCAACAAGACCGTTTTGCTTTCTTATCATTTGTATGTTCATTGGAGTGCCCTTTTAATTTCTTTCAGGAACTTTTCCTTCACATTCACAACTTGGCTAACTCTTTAGTGCAAGAGGCCTAGTTTTTGTCCCACCTTGGCTTTCAACATGTCTTGCTCAGTAAGCTTAATCATTTCTAGCTTTTTTAAAATAAACTTTAAGTTATTTTAATGAGGTGACATTGATTTATAACATTGTGTAAATTTCAGGTCGTGCGTCATTATGCTTCAGTTTCTGTATAGACTGCATAATGTTCACCATCAAAAGTCTAGTTTCCATCTGTCACCATACATATGTGCCCTTTTACCACTTTTTCCCTCCCCCAACCCCCTTCACCTCTGGTAACCACCAATCTGTTCTCCTTATCTATGTGTTTGTTGGTTTATCTTCCACATATGAGTGGAAGGAATGATACAGTATTTGTCTTTCTCTGTCTGACAGTTCACTTAGCATGATAACAGCAAGATCCACCCATGGTATCACAAATGGCACAACTTCATCTTTTTTGTGGCTAAATACCATTCCATGGTGTACACATACCATATCTTTTAGATCCATTCATCCGTTGATGGGTACTTGGGCTGCTTCCAATTCCTGGCTATTGTGAATAATGCTGCAATGAACATAGGGGTGCGTATATCTTCTTGAATTAGTGTTTTCATATTCTTTGGACAAATACCCAGAAGTGGAATAACTGGATCACAGGGTATTTCTATTTTTATTTTTGTTGCTGTTGTTGTTTTGTTTTGTTTTCCTAGGAAGATCAGCCCTGAGCTAACATCTACTGCCAATCCTCCTCTTTTTTTCTGAGGAAGACTGGCCCTGAGCTAACATCTGTGCCCATCATCCTCTACTTTATATGTGGGATGCCTACCACAGCATGGCTTGCCAAGTGGTGCCATGTCCATACCCGGGATCTGAACTGATGAACCCCGGGCTGTGGAGGCGGAATGTGCACACTTAACTGCTGCACCACTGGGTTGGCCCCTATTTTTAATTTTTTGAGAAATTTCCATACTGTTCTCTATATTGGCTGCACAAATTTACATTCCCATTAGAAGTGTATGATGGTTCCTTTTCATTTAAACTGAGAGATGTGTGACTCTTCCTTTCACTTGAACAATTGGAGGCCATCGTAGGTTTATTAATTGGTCTATTTTCAATATTATTATGTCTCAGGGAATAGGGAGTTCTGAAGAGAGGGAGAGAAATGGGAGAATGGCTGGTAGATGAAGCAGTCAGAACACACATTTATCGATTAAGTTCACTCTTTTATATGGGCAAGGGTTGTGGCACCCCAAACCAATTACAACAGTAACATCAAAGACCACTGATCACAGATAACCATGACAAATATAATAATAATAAAAAAGTTTAAAATATTGTAGGAATTACCAAAATGTGACACAGAGACGTGGACTGAGCAAATGTTTCTGGGAAAAAGGTGCTGATAGACTTGCTCGATGCAGGTTTGCCTCAAACCTTCAATTTGTAAAAACTGTAATATCTGCAAAATGCAATAAAGCAAAGTGCAATAAAATGAAGTATGCCATTATATCCACAAAAATTTCCCAGGTCAACATCCATCTCTTTCTCCCTCTATAACTATCCCCATCTTCAATTCTTTTCATTGAATTATCTATGTTATTATCATTGCCATCATTGTTGTTTTGCCATGGTTTGCTTGTTTTTTATAACCATACTTACGTTGTTAATGGGGCCACCTTGGGTTTGTTTGTTTGGAATAAAGTGAGAATTCTGTGTTTGTTGGATACAGAATTATCTATTTGTGTTTTCAATTATTATTAAATACTTTAACCTGTTTTTATTTTACTGATAATTTTTTAATGTTTATGATCGGACTTCACACTATGATTATAGATTTTCAAAATGTCTACTGTCATTTTTATCAATTTGCGTTTTTTGACTTGATAGTGCCAACCTGAAAAATAAAACAGCTTATTATTTTACCAGCAAACTGCGTTTATTATGGAATGGTAGAGAAATTGCTATTTGGGACAAGCTAGCTATGGTGAAACAGAGAAACAAAGGGAAAGTGAGGTTTCATTAGTATTTGGAGAAATTTGAGAGAGTTGTTTTGAACAAATGTTCGTTGGAGAAGAAGAAGAATTTGAGGTTTTGGAGATTTCTCATTGGCTACTAGTGTTGGTTAGTGTGTTGTTGCTGGGCAGGGAGAAATCTTTCTTCTTTTTCTTAAAAGCAGGAGATGAAATTCCCATGTGATTTATGTCTTCTCTTGTCAAAAAATTTTTATCTTCCTTGTTCCTATTGGTTATGCAGGCTGGTACATGTGTGAGAGCTCCCTCTTCAGGGCTTCCATACTCCTTTTTCAATGAGGTTTCCCTTATTTTCACAATAGATAGAGGAAACCTTTATATGTAGGTATACAAATTACATGACTGGTCTGTATTCATGGTTAATTGCACAATTTATAAATAATAAATAATCTTCCTGATCCTATCAATATCTTCACCTTGAATCCTATTTTTTTCTGATATTAATATTGACACATTGGTTTGCTTTCACATTTTTAATTTTGTTGCTATTCCTCTCTCTGTCTTTTTTTCTTAGTGAGGAAGATTTGCCTTGAACTGACATCTGTTGCCAATGTTCCTCCTTTTGCTTGAGGAAGATTCACCCTGAGCTAACATCTCTGTTTCGTATGTGGGTCACCACCACAGCATGGCTGCCAATGAGTGTTGTAGGTCTACGCCCAGGAAGTGAACTTGGGTGGCTGAATCGGAGCACACCTAACTTAATCACTGGGCCATGGAACAGGCTCTAATATTTCCTATATTTTTACTTTTTATTTAGCTACCTTACATTTTTGAGTTATCTCTTTATAGAGGATGTGATTGTGATGAATTTTATGATTTCTGTATGCATAAATTATTTTGTTTAACCATTTTTTTGTTTTAATGCTAGTATTGCTGGGTATGAGATTCTAATTCATACAGTAATTTCTGTATGAACTTTGAAGTTATTGATCAATTGTCTTTTTACAATAGATAAAATTTTCTTTCTTTTAGATGATTTCATAGTTTTCCTTCTCTTCAATTTTTCAAAATTTCACCACTGTATATCTAAATATTGATCTTTTTTTATTAATTCTATTCTGTACTATCAACTTTTATAATCTGATGACCAAAGTACATTTTTTAATTTCAAGAAAGTTTAGGTTGATATTTCTGATTCTAGCCTTCCCTCTTGAATTTTCTTTCCCAAAATTACATCTTTGCCATTTTCTGCCATGTTTAAGACAATCTAAAGATTATTCACTGTTCAACATTTCTTTTTATTCATTTGGGAGTTTTTTGTTCCTATGTTTCAAATGTCAAAATGTCTACTTTGTTCTTTTGCGTAGATATCTGTGTGTGACATAATATTCTATTTAATCTCTGAGGATAGGCATTATCCTTATTTTTAAATGTCTTTATTGGGCCTACTGACACATTTTTCTCAAATAGTAGTCCTTCCACTAATTTTCCTTTTGCCTTGGTTTTAATTCCTTCAGATATTGCCTGTTTTGGCTCCATTTGCTCCCTTTTGTGTTCTAGAATTTCTATTCTAGCTTCCTTGTAGGGACAAGCTTAGATTATACATGGCTGTCTGTGGTGGTGATAAGGAGTAGGGTGTAAGAGCAATATTAAATGTGGGGCGTGCCAGAGGCTTGTCATCTCAGTGTATGTTCTCTCCATCCCTAGTTATTTATAATCTATGTGGAGATTTGTCTCTGACTCCGTGGAGGATAGGTGCCTCTCCCTGCCCCGTGTCACCATTCTGACCATTGCTCCAGGGGTCTTTTCTGCTTTCACATCTACTGACTAAGCGATTGACCAACACAGGAACAATGACAGAAGTTCTGTTTTTCTATTTCACTGCCAAAGCTTTTATGATTCAGAAATACCTCAGCATTTTGGTTTGCTAATGATATTCCTCATTGTCTTCCAGAACATTATGTACCACTTTTTCAAGGAATTGTTTTTTGACAAAATAGTTTATAGATTTATGCCTTCAATCTACATTCTTTATTCATTATAATTTTTTCTTTATTTTTTATGTGCCTATTAGAGACCTTTATTCCCCACCTCCTCCCCACCAAGCAGTGGCTTCAAAGACCAGCTCTTTTACAATCTGTGTTAATTCTGCAAGTTATTTCACTTTTGAAGCTTCTACTTCCACACAATAAAATAGGAATAATAGTACAAACTTCAGAGATTTGGAGGAATTTTACATTGCAAGTGCCATGTAAAAATTTGAAGTGAACCTGAACTCAGTTCAACACTCAGTGGGTGTCAGTTTCCTTCTCTGACTTTTCCCCATTTTGTAAGCATGTGCTACTCAACACAGATCAGTTTGTTATTTTTTAAGAGGCAAGGATCATTGTTGTACATTGTAATCCCTGTAGCACCTAATGTAGGACATGTCTTTAAAAAGGGCTAGTGGAATAAGTGCATTAAGTAGAAAGATGGTGCTCTAGAGAGTGGCTGTAAATGCTAAATTCCTAGCAGTCAAGAGCTGACAGGACCACATGAGAGGAGCTGCTTCTTGCCATGCTTCTGGACAGATTCTTGTGCAGATGCCTCCCTCTGCTTTTCTATTTTGCCTTTTTGTTCATGATCTCTTTTCTCTATGTAATTAAAAACAATAGATAAAATCAGAGTTCTAATGTCTATATCCTTCACATCTGGAAAGTAATAAAATTACATGTGAAAGTTGAGGTATTTGGAGAAAAAAAGACAAGAGCATGTGTGAAGATGGAAAGTCAAATTTTATCACTTGCCGTTTATGAAATGTTGTCCTGTGAGCAGAGCTCCTCAGAGAACGCTTGTAGGTTGGATGTCAGAAAACAGCTTTAATGCTGGCTATTTCTAGAACGCTTTGTAGTAGATAAAATATTTGGCTTTAAATACTGGACATTCTGCTCCAAACTGCTTTATATAATTATGAATTCATTAGCTCAAATAATAGGAAGCCAAAAGTTATGACAGACTTCAGGAGCCACTGAAAATCGAGGTTTTTCAACCTTTCTGTTCTGCGATCTACACTGTTGGTTATACTGTAAAGCATGTTCTTCCTTTGCTCAGAACTTGTATTAAGAATTTGCATATTTCTTTGTTGATATCCTGATGGAACTAAAGCCTGTGTTCATTTAATCTTTCTTTAGTGCAAGAAAATATGTTTCCTCAAATCTGGCAGCAACCTTGCCTTGCAGTCTATCTCTTAGCGTGTGGTCACATGTTGATTTCTGAACCACTTGCTGTCAATAGGATTACCAGGAGACTAATCAGGCTCCCTTCTGAGCTGCTTCCCAGATGGCATTGCTACTACTTCATGTGGCTTAACCACGATGTGCACTGCACTCATCATAATCTTTTATTACTAGCTCTTTGATTAATTTCCTTACCTGTAATTTGAATGCTCTTATTTCTTTCTTGGATGTACAACATAAATTTAAAATAGTAGTTAATCAAAAGTCAGAAGGTTGGGGAAGTTTTCAGATAATTGTTAATTTTAAAATTCTTAAAAAGTCCACGAGTTCACAGGTGTAAATATTTTGGTTTAAAATTTAAATGTGTAATTGCAAGGAACTCTTTTTGTTATGTATTACCATTTCAAATATTAAATAGACATAGACTATCTTGTTAGGATCAAGTAAATAGTCTAGTTTTAGGCAATAAATTTCTAACAAAGAGTTAAACTCCAGTCTCCTATAAAATGTATAAATTGAATATCATTAATACCATATTATTGATCAATGCCTAAGTGTTTTTGAGAGTAGGGAACTTGAATTCCATAGTGATCATGTAAGCACTGAAGTATATTTTGGTTTATCTGAGAAATGCTAAGATCTTTTGGGATTTGATGCTTACGTAATGGTAAATCCAACATATCCCTTAATCTCTTGAGATTCTCAAAAATACAGTGAAGTACACAATACAACAAGAGATTCTAGGATGCCATAATCCTGAGACTTTCTTAATCTTTTATTACTTCTTTCCAGAAGTAAAACTTCCTGATATTTTATGTGCTTGTTGTCAGTAAGAAAGTTGTTCTTTTTGATTTTTTTTAAATTAGCCAACTTCCCTTCTCCTACAACCTGCCTTAGAGGGAAATGGTCTAAACAATCAGAGCAAACTTGTTAAAGGAGTAAATATGACTAAACATGTATTCCTCTTTACTATGTCACTTAGTTTTAAATTTTTGAGTATATTGCAATATATATATATACATTGAGTTCCTACCTTGCATCCAGTATTATTCCGGGCACTGAAAATATTGAATGAGTAAGACTTTCTGTCTGCCCTAAAGGAGCTTGTAAACTACAGAGGGAGTAAAACATTAGCAATTACATGTATTATAAAAATGGAAAAAGCACATTAGTACAATAGTGGGAGAGTTGGGTCTTGGGTGTATACCTAGGAGTAGAATTCCTTGGTCATGAGGTGTACATACTTTCAACCTGAATGCTCTCAGAAATTCTTATAACACTTCACGGTCCAAAAACAAAAGGAAAAAAATCAGTCTTAAATGTATTAAGATATTTATCAATTGTAGAAAATAAGAAATTCCAAAAAGTTTTCAACTCAAGAACTTAGAAAATACTAACTATGAAAAACCCACAATAAATATGACAGAAAAGTAATTGTAAGAAAACAATAGAAGAGAAAATTAAGAAAAACAAATAACAGAATCAAGGAGAAGTGGCTTATACCACTCTGCTGCTAGATATTCTGGGCTCAAGTCCATTCTAAAAATGTCCCAAACACATCCCCGCCTCTCTGTCTGAGTGGCTAAGATCATGAACTCTGGAGCCGAACTGCCTGGATTGGAAACTTAGTTTTAATTCTTCATCTCTAACCAAATTCCTGAAATATAGCGAGGTGAAGTGAGTTAATACAAAGGGAGCACCTAGAGCATTGCTTGGAATACATTGAAGACTCAACAAATGTTAGCTAAGACAGAGCTAGCTGTATGGTAATATGGTGAAGAGTTCTGGATCTAGATTGCCTGAGCTCAAATCCTCCCCTTGTGGCACATAGGTGAATGTCCCCGGACCTTGATTTTCTTCCCTGTAAAACTGGGATACATAATAGTACCTACCATATAGAGATGCTGTTAGAACCAAATCAGATAGCACATATAAAATACTAAGAACAATACACCACATGTAGTAAGTACACAAAGTATTTTACTTAATATTTTTACTATTGTTATGGCTATTGTTATTCTGGCCTTTCCTTGCTTTCGAAATAAGTGATTTTTTCTTACCTCCTGGATCTGAACTCAAGTACAGTTTCCTGCTGCCCAGAATAAATGTATTGTTAGCACTGCAGCAAGCAGGGTTTTTGGATGAGTGCTAAATAAAGAATAATTTAATTGCTGTCAAAAGAAAAAAAACTTAATTTTTTTTAACTTTTTTTAAAATTGCTGTTTTGTCTTGAGTAGTAATAAGTAAATTGTCCAGAGGCTTTTCAGCCTTTAATGCTGAGACTAGCCTTGCTGACTCGCTGGTTAAATATTGATCTCCCTCATGATCCTTTGTGCCCCACAAAGACACACTTCATTTTAACATCTGAGTCATTCCCTTCTTATCATTTTATGTTATGTAAAATTATCTTTTTTGTCAGTTTGTCTGTTTATTGCCTGACTTTTCCCTAGTATGTGAGTTCTATGAGGCAAGGATTTCATCTATTTTGTTCCTCACTTGATCTGCCTGCCCTTTAAAGGGACTGGCACTTAGGCATGTAGGTGCCTGCGTTTATATTTATAGAATAGTTGATAAGATAGCATTGGATGTTCCATATACTCCACATCCAATTTCCCCTATTGCTAGTATCTTCCATGATACATTTGTTAAATTTAATGAACCAATGTTGATACGCTATAATTAACTAAAGTCCATACTTTATTCCAGTGTCCTCACTTTTTATGTAATGTCTTTTTGCCGTTCCAGGATTCCATCAAGGATAACATATTACATGTAGAGTAGTCAGGTTTCTTTAGGCTCCACTGGTCTCTGAAAGTTTCTCACAGTTTCCTGGTTTCTGGTGATTTTGATTTTGAGGAGTTCTAGTCAAGTATCTTGAAGAATGTCTCTCAATTGGGATTTGTTTGATGTTTTTCTCATTATTAGACTGGATTATGTATTTTGGAGAGGAAGACCACAGAGATAAATTGTCATTTTCATCATATCATATCAAGGGTACATTCTATCAACATGCTAATCTTAATCACATTGCTGAGATAATGTTTGTCAGATTTCTTCACAGTAAACTTACTCTTTATATGTCTCTTTCTGTACTATATTCTTTGAAAAGATGTCACTGTGTGCTTCACACAGTTAAGGATGGGGAGGTATGCTCTATCTTCTTCAGGGCAGAATATTAAAATGAATTATTTGGAATTCTTCTGCACCTTAGAACAATAATCAGTTATGGCACAGATGTGGGAATTATCAGAGAGGAAATATAAAACAACTATGGTTAATATGTTAAGAGTTCTAATGGAAAAGTAAATAGCATGTCTTCTCAAATATTTATGTATTTGATAATAGACATTAAAGTATTATGAATATGGATACTTTAGGTTATAGTACAAAACTGTGTTATTTATTTTGATGATTAAATTATTACAGCTTTGGCTATTGGAGCAATTTCACTTGGTTCTTGTGTCCCTTTGACATAACTCCATCCTTTTTTTTTTAGCACACTTTCTGTCACTACATGATGTTCCAGGCTGATGTATATTTCCTGCCTCATTCTCCAAATCACCCCTTTCTCTAAAGAGGTATGGTTCTTCTTATTGGAGAATAATAATACAAACCAGGACTTGGGCATTAAATGTGCTTAATGCTACTGGGATGTTTGCTTCTAGTCCTTCTCACCTGACAGAGCAAGGAAATACATGTGTGTACACTAACCAAATATACAAATATCTATGAATATTTTGTAGCTAATCATCTATATCTCTATTAAACAACTGTGTGCTCATACTAACGTCTTCAACTCAAATCCATAACCACATTGATCATTCTAGCCTCCTCCCTTGATTATCTGTCACTTGTCACTCATCTTATCTCATCGCTCCAACATGGTGAAGTCTGTCTGGCTCCCACTATCCACCATCCATGTATTTAACCATTGAAGTCCAGCATAATTGTATAGAAGTGTCCAAATTATTGGACTACACCTCCATGGTAAACAGCTTTTTCAGCTAGATTATGTACTTATACAACATTTCTTTTAATCTTATAGACTACAGTTATCTCCAAAGTTACTTAGGTCAGCAACTTTTCTCCTCACTTCCATCAGTTAGCTTGTTTCATGTATTTATAATTCTGCTACACTATTGTGTCACATTCTGCATTACATTGTGGGATCTCTCAACCTACTAAAGGAATTTTTGAAAATTTAGACCTTTAAGGTCCACACTTTGTGAATAAAGTTCTATGGTTTTTGACAAATGAATAGTGTCATGTATCCATCACTAGAGTATCAAAGATTAATCTCATTGCCTTAAGAATATTCCTTGCTCTTCACTTATTCAAGCCTCTCTCTCCTCCCTTGAAGTACTAATGACCACTGACATTTACCTTTTCCAGAATGTCATATAATTAGGATCATACGCTATGTAACATTTTCAGAAGAGCTTATTTCATTTAACAATACGCATTGAAAATTCATTCACATCTTTTCATGAGGTATCTATTCAGATCATTTGCCCTTTTTCAAATTACATTGCTTCTTTTTTTATTGCTGTGTTGTAAGTGACTTTTTGTGTATTTTCTATAGAGTTCTTTATTAGACATGTGCTTTGAAAATGTTTTCTCCCAATTTATAGCTTGTGTTTTGATTTTCTTAACAAAGCCTCTCACGGAGCAGAAGTTTGTAATTTTCACAAACTTCAACATCAATTTTATTTTCATGGATCAAGCTTTTGATGTTGTAGCTAAGAATCATCGCCAAACTCAAAGTCATACAGATTTTCTCCTATGTTTTCCTTCAGAAGTTTTGTAGTTTTGCATTTTACAATTAGATCTATGATACATTTTTAGGTAATTTTTGTGAAAGATAAGGTCTGTGTCTAGTTTTATTTATTTTTTGCATATAGATGTCCAGATATTACAACACTTACTGAGAAGATTATCCCAACTCCATTGAATTGTCTTTGTTGCTTCATCAAAGATCAGTTGACTGTATTGGTGTGAATCTAATTCTGGGCTCTCTATTCCATTGATCTGTACATCTCTTTTGCCAATACCACACTGCATTAGTTATTATAGCATTATTAAGTTTGGAGATTTTCTGTAGGTCTTTATTCTAACCCACATTTTCTTTTCTGGGCTGTATGCATTCTACTCTTGAGCCCACGGAAGCAGTCTTTATTTTTGTTACAGTGTTTTTAGTTGGTAGAATATTTTTAACTCTTTCTTTGATCTAAACTTGCATCTCTCTGATTACATTACCCACTCACTATTGCATGCTATCTACTTTTCCATTAGAACTCTTAACATATTAACCATAGTTGTTTTATATTTCCTCTCTGATAATTCCCACATCTGTGCCATAACTGATTATCGTTCTAAGGTTTACTTTTTCTCTTCACACTCTATTATTTCTCACCATTGGCATGCCCTAATTTTTGTTTAAAATTGACCATCTTCTATCAGGTAATAACAACTGAGGTAAGTAGTGTGAATGTTAGGTTTTATGTGAATTGGGTAAGAATTGGGCTGCATTTAATGTTTTCCATAGCAGTAGGTTCCAGAGACTTCAAATTTTTGGTGTCTCTGTTTATGATTTCCCGGCTTTTTTGGATTTTCCTAAGAGATACTTCTTGAATAGAATCTGTGCCTTACAGCAATCTCAGCTGTAATCCACTCTTATTTTATTGGAGCTCTGTTATTGTGGTGGTCAGGTATAGCAAGGGAAAAGTCCTATGATCTTTTGACTAACTCTCAGTCTTTATTGGATCTATGTCTCTGAGCTGTCACCTTCACAAATGTTTCTCCAGAGACAGGGGCTCCAGTGGGATAATTGTGCTTCTCCCATCTGGGATAAGGCTCTGGTATAGTCTTTTCCCCTGGAGAGTAGGCATTTGTTACAGAAAACATTCCAGGTGTGTTTCCAAACTGGTTCCTCTTTTCTTCCCCTAGCCTGAGGCATGGGGGGATCTTTCTATGGTCTTTACTGTGATAACCTGGAGGGAAAATGCATGAAAGTGGGAGCACTCTTTAAGGTTGCAGCCGCAGGAGTTCCTCATTTTCAAATTAGTCCACACTCAATGTCCAGCAATTTGTCAAAATTACTATTTCAGTGTTCCTACTTTAGAACTTTAGAAGCTTCTGCTCCAGGGAAACAGATCTTCTATGTGACTCTTTGGATTCATCTGTCTCCAGAGCTGGGAGGGAACTTTTCTTGTGACAACAGTTTTCTGATGGGCTAAGAAAAAGTCACTGATTTTTAGTTTTCCATCATTTTCTTGTTGCAATGATGGAGGCGATGACTTACATGTTCTTTTCCTGGCAGAGTCAAAACTGAAACAGAACAAAGATGTCTTTTAAAACTCGCTGAAAATATAACCTTAAAAAAGACCAGTGTAAACGTACATTTTGGGAAGTAGGAACAAGAATAAATAGAAAGAAGATAAAATATCAGAATAAATAGAATGAAGATAAAATTTATGGGACAGCTTAATAACTATAGATATGGAGTATAATAGACTACATTTATGCTTCTTTGTACAATTTGAAAATCTACATAAGTGGATGATTTCTAGGAATAAATATATTTGTACACTACAAAGATTATTTAAGAAAAGACAGACACATGATCACTACAGTAAGTATAAAAGATACTACACTGTCTATCCATATAATTGAGATCTACTCCTGATGGTTTTACAAGTGATGACTATTCAACTTTGAGGAGTAGATAATACTTGTATAATATAAACTCTTCCAGATATGATAGAACTCTTCCTACGCATTTTCACTTTGATATCCAAAGCAAACAAGAATATCGTATGTGTCTGTGAACATAGACCTACACATATTCAGTCTACTCATTTAACACACAATAAGCTCACTTATGAACATTAGTTCTTAAAATTTTGTTAAATCTCATCAAAATCTTATCAATCAATATTGGATTGAGGGGCCAGCCCACGGGCCAAGTGGTTAAGTTCACATGCTCCACTTTGACAGCTCAGGGTTTTATCAGTTGGGATTCTGGGTACAGACCCAATACCCCTCATCAAGCCATGCTGAGAAGCCATCCCACACAGCAGAACTAGAAGAACCTACAACTAGAATATACAACTATGTACTGGGGGGCATTGGGTAGAAGAACAAGAAGAAAAAAAAGATTAGCAATAGATATTAGCTCAAGCCAATCTTGAAAAGACATATATATTTTTTGGATTGGAAATGCTAATATAATAATGTTAAAAAAAATCACATGTATGAGTATTAAGAAAGTTAAATTATCATCAGAATGTATTATCATAGAAGTACAAAAAAAATAAGTTAGTCACTTGACCACACTATTAGTACGTTCAATAATGAGATATTTTTTTAGATAACAATCAGCACAGAAAAAACAATTTCTTTCTCATGTACTAGTAGAAACCAGTAGAAAATGTAACCGGAAAGCAGTTCTATTGTAACTCAGAATCAAATTTTAGAAAATTACTTACTGGTGACCAGTGATAAAGATCTACATGCAATAGAAACAAACACTGTCAATCAGAGATCACAAAGATGTCAGCCCATCAGTTGCTTATTTGAACAGCAGAGTGTTAAAAAAAGAAAAAGAAAATAATTTTGGATTTCTGGCACAAATATACAAAGTCCATATAGAGCAATTTCCACAATCTGCCACATCCTATTTCTTTACTCCTGGGCAGCTTCTGTTTTTATTACTTCCTTCACCAGTGAAGGCCTTGGTATTTGCTATCCCTGCTATAAATCATCTCTAGAAAGCCTAACTATAGAAAATATTATGTAACATAGTATTTGAAGACAGGAATCTGTATTTTAAAATTAACAGTTCTCAGGGATTGGCCTGATGCTGTAGTGATTAAGTTCCCATGCTCTGCGTCGGCGGCCCTGAGTTCACAGGTTCGGATCCTGGGCACAGACCTAGCACTGTTCATCTAACCACACAATTTTGAAGATGGACGATGTGGTAAAATTTGCACGACCAGAAGAAGGCATGTTATAAGTTAACAGAAATGTAAGTAATGTGGCATTAGCATAGCCAACAAATTGACATTTGTACAATAAAAATACCATCACAAATATGTTGGAGAAAGAAGGTCTTTTTCAACAAAATTTGGGATTATTAATCATATATAATTGATAAAATATACAATTACTCTATTGATAAAAATAAAGATATTATGGGGAAGATTTAAATATGAAAAACCATCCCAACTGCTAATCCTAAAAAACTAAAAATGAACATTTGAAAAAAATTTGGAAGAATATGTTTATAAGCTTGGGAATGAGATGGTATTTTAACCCAAAATAGAATGAAGAGCCACAATTGGCTAAATTTATTGCATTAAAATTTAAATATTGTGTAGAAAAAGACAATGAATAGATTGGGAAAACTTATTTCTAACATATATAAGTGAGAAAGACTTAATATTCAGAATATATGATAGATTCCTCAAAAAGAAATCCATTGAAAAACTTCTATGAAGCCTTTATATATCAATAAAGTAAAATGTTCACATACATATAATATAATATCAATTGAAATAACAGAGAAAAACATAACATATAGCATTATTTCATTCTCTATAATCATGTTAATATAAAATAGTACATGTATATTTGAATAATATATTTTTGTGATTTTAATTTTCTTCTAGATAGATTTTATGTTCTTTTGAAATGTCCTAAAATTTGAAGTGGTAACTTTTACAATAAGCAAAAATGTATTATAAAAATAATAATAAGAAGAAAAATAGGAAAATGAAAAATTCTGGTATACAAAAAAGTTGGATACTAAATTCCAATTTTGTCACTTCCTACCTGGGTATTCATGGGAAAGTTAATTAGACTCTTTGATCCAGAGTTTCCTCATGTCTAAAATGGAGACCGTAACATTTACCTCATCAGATTAATATGAGATAAAGCAGTTAGTGTGTTCATAATTTAAAAATAACATTTCTTTGTCCTTCTCTTAAACTAGATCTCCAAGTCTCAGTGGTATCTTATAATCATCTAACCAAACTTTAAATCATCCGCTTTAAATATGTTCAAAATGTTAAGGGAAAACATAGACAAAGAACTAAATGAAATTATGAGAATGATACAGGAACGAAAGAAGAATATCAACAAAGAGAGAAACATATGAAAAAGCGCCATAAAAATATTCTGGAGCTGAAAAGTACAATAACATAAAAAAATAATAAATCCACTAGAGGAATTCAACAGCTTATTTGGGCAGGAGGAAGAAAGATTCAGTTAATTAAAGATAGGACGACTGAAATTGGGCTTGAGAAACAGAGAAAAAAGAAAAATTAACAGAGCATAAGGGACCTGTGAAACACTATCAAGCAGATCAATACACATTATGGGAATCCTGAAATGATAAGAGAGAGAAAATAAAGCAAAGAGAATATTTAAGGAATGATTGGCCCAAAACTCCTAAATTTGATAAAGGCAGGAATCTATAAATTCAAGAAGTTCAACAAATCTTAATTAGAATGAACCCAAAGTGACGTACAATGAAATGCATTATAATGAAATTATTTAAAAGACAAAGAGAAAATCTTGTAGGCAAGAAGAGAGAAGTGATTTGTCACTTGAAAAAGATCCTTAATGAGGTTATCAGATGATTTCTTATCAGAGGGCTTAGAGTATGGAAGGTAGTATGATGACATATTTAAAGAGCTGAAATAAAAAGAAAGCCAACTTAAAATTATGTATTCAGAAAAATTGTCCTTAAAAATGAGATACAAATGAAAATATTCAGAAATAAACAAAATCTGAGGAATTCAAAACCACTACGCCTGACCTATTAAAAATACTGAAAGCAGCGCTTCTGGTTGACAAAAATTAACTACACAGTAACTCAAAGCCATGTGAAGATATAAAGATCTCTGATAAAAGTAATTATGTGGGCAAATTTAAAAGCTAAAACTATTGTAATTTTAGTTTGTAACTCCAATTTTTAAAATTTTCTACAGAATTTAAAAGAAATGCAAAAATATAAGTATAAATTTATGTTATTAGGCACACAATATATAAAGTTTTAATTTGTGTTATGACTAACATAAAGGTAGAGAGGCTATATGAGTCAAATTATTGTATGTGATTGATGTTAATTTTGTACCAGTTTATACTGGATCATTATATATTTAGGATGTTATACGTAATCTCCATGATAGCCACACACACAAGCAAACTGTAGAATATAAAAAAAGAAATGAGAAATGAATCAAAATGTATCACTAAAAAAGAAACATCAACTAAACAGAAAAGAAAGCATTGATGGAGAAATGAGGGACTGAAAAGTTATAGGACATACAGAAAAAAATAGAATGATAGAATTAATTTCTTCCTTATCATAATTACTTTAAATTTAAGTGAATTAGACTCTCTGGTCAAAATGCTGAGACTGACAGAACAGATTTAAATATATAACCCAATTATACATTCTCTTTAGATCACTTTAGATCTAAAGACATAAGTAGGTTGAAAGTGAAAGACTGGAAAAAGACATTCCATGTAAATATTAACCAAAATAAAGCTGGAGTGGCTAGTCTAAAATCAGACAATAAACTTTAATAAAATTGACTTCATATGTATATGAACCAAACAGACAGAATTAAAGGCAGAAATAGACTACTCTACAATAATAGTTGAGGGATTAAATATTCCACTTTCAGTACTGCATAGAACACCCAGACAGAAGATCAATATGGAAATAGAGACCTTGAACAACACTATAGACCAAGTGGATCTAATATACATATATAGAACAGTCCATCTAACAACATCAGACCACAGATTTTTCTCAAGTTTCTGTGGAACGTTTTCCAGCATGGACAATATGTTAGGCTAAAAAACAGTTTTAATAAATTTTAAAAGATTGAAATCATATATGGTATCCTTTCTGATGACAATTGAATACAACTAGAAATCAATAACATGAAAAATGGAAAATTTATAAATATGTGGAAATTAAATAACACATCCTTAAACAACCAATGGGTCAAATAAGAAAACACAAGGGAAATTAGAAAGTACCTTGAGACAAATGAAAATGAAAGCACAACATACTAAAACCTATGAGATGCAGTAAAAACAGTGCTAAGAATGAAATTTACAGCTGTTAAATGCATACATTAATTTTAAATATCTCAAATCAATAAAATGACTTTAAAACTTAAGGAACTATAGAAAGAAGACCAAACTAAATTGAAAGCTAGCAGAAGGAAGAGAATAATAAAGATTAGAAAGCAAATAGAGAATAGAAAAACAGGAGAGAAATTAAGCAAAACCAAAAACTGCTTCTTTCAAAAGATCTACAAAATTGCCAACTCTTGGCTAGATGAACTAAGGAAAAAAATGAGAATACTCAAATTTCTAAAAATCAGGAAAAAAGGTAGGGATATTACTGATATTATTGAGAAATAAAAAAGATAAGAGAATACTATGAACATTTATATGACAGCAAAATGGAAATCTTAGATGAAAGGGACAAATTCTGATAAACATACAATCTATCAAAATTGATTCAAGAAGAAATATGAAATCTGAATTGACCTCCTAAATTCCAGAAGATGAAATCAGTAATCACAAATTTCTTAACAAAGGAAAGTTTATAACTAGGACGATTTCACTGATGAATTCTACCAAACACCTGAAGAAGAACTACACCAATCCTTGTGAAACTGTTCCAAATATTGACAAGGAGGGAACACTTCCTTGCAGAGTTGAAAAGTTGCGTTAGAGACAATATAACCAACAAAACCTAAAATACTTACTATCTGGCCCTTGACCAAAAAGGTTTGCAGATCCTTTTTTGGTTATTATTTTACACTTAAAAATTAGGCAATTATTTTAGAGAAATTTTAGGTTCACACCAAAATTGAGAGTAAGATACAGAGATTCAGATCCTTTTTTAAACTCATTATTTATTAGAGAGAAAAAATAGGAACAGATTACACATCTAAAAAGCTACTAGTTAAGTAAATTGTATCTTGAAGACATGATGTTAAAATGGAGGTTTGGTTTAATAGAGGTTTTATTAAAAGGAGAAATTGTACTTGGTGTTTTAGTGTTTTCCTTGTTAATTCCTGCTACCCTGCTTCTTCTGTGTATTAAAGTCATAAAATTTTTAAGTGTCTGCTCAATACCAGTCACTGCAGGAAATTCTGGCATTCTAAAGATGAAAAGGCAGACCTAAAGAATTCAGAATAAGAGAAGAGTCAGGGAAATCCAGAAGTTAATACACAGTGGCAATGGCTGAGAGGAAAGCCTAGACATGTTGAAAATAGTCATATTGAAATAAATTTCAATGATTGTCCATTTTCAGTGTGTTGATTCAAGTGAGTGTTGAATGGTCCTAAATGATCTTTGCATTTGGACAGGACTACTTTTGACCTTTTCTCTCTGACCTATCTCTCTGATATTGGTCAGTTTTGATGTAAAGGCTGGAAAAGAATCTGCTTGTCTGGTTGTGTCATCAAATGACTAACTGACTGTGGTATATGTAAAGGGAATGAACAGAGCTCTGGGAGGAAGAGCTCCAAACTAGGCTTTGAGGGGATTGGTTGTGTTTCGTATTCTAGACTCTGTGTGCGTAGAGGTTATTTTGGCACACAGTGGCTCTATTAAACTTAACTCTAATACAATCTGGTAGTTGGATGGCAGAAGCAGGACAAGTGATGTCAGTGGTGGGCAGTTTTTCATTTTAGTGACTAAATTAATTTTGTGTTTACTTTCTGTACCTGTGTACACGTAGTGAAGTGGGCAGGTAATGGAATAGGAAAAAAAAAACAAAGCTCAAGAGTAAATAAAGCCATCAGAAGCAATTTTAAGCTCTGCGAGACATATCCTTTGACTGAAATTACTAACTATACACATTACTTTTGTTTGATTTGAGCTATATTGTATAGGTCGATGCCTTAGAAAGCTTGTGGTATGGGTTTTTATACAAGATTCATCTCTTCAGATCACCTGAAATCTTAGAAATTGCTGCCCCCACCTCTCAGCCTCCACCATGAACCTCCTTTCTTCCTACCCTCTGATTTACTTACTCTGCTCCAGCCACCAGCCACTGTGACCTTTCTGTTTCTAAAACATGCAAGACAGGAATCTTTGTACTTCCTGATCCTGATGCATGAGGCAGCCCTTCCCAGATAGTTTTCTGGCTCATTCTTTTTCATTAAGTTATCAGCTGAAATGTGCCTTCTTCAGTGAGATAATCCTAATATCTGTGTCTGAGCCACCTGCCTTCACCTTACTGCCACCATTTCCTATCTCATTGTTTTTAATTTTAGCAATTATTGAGATACAAAATTTTCTATCTCTCCACCTGTATATCTATTTATTTCTTCACTAACTCTTTGTTTCTTCCCAGTGTGCTCTAAATTCCATTAAAACAAGGACCTTGACAATGCTGCTCACTTGTAAATTCAGGACCTTAAACAGTGCCTGGCATTAATAAATGCCAAGCATCAATTCTTCATGGAGAGATCTTTTAGGTTATCTATGACAACTTCTTTTTCTCTTTTTCCTTTAATAGGTAAAGAGACTGTATAATATCCTGAATATTTTATCTTCTCCTTTGGTTTTCACAATCATCTCTACACAGCTGATTTCCAATTCTCTCTCTAATTCCGATCTCCCCTTAAGGATCAAACTCAGCAACTTCACCTTATGATCCACTGCCTACTTTATTGTAATGCAGTCAGGCATAGCTTAAGGATGGGGATATGTTCTGAGAAATGCGTGATTAGGTGATTTCATCATTGTGCAAACATCATAGAGTGTACTTACGCACCCCCTCATTGTATATCCTACTACACACCTAGGCTATATGGCACTAGTCTTTTGGGGCCACTGTCGTATATGTGGTCCCTCGTTGACTGAAACATTGTTATGTGGCATGTAACTGTATTGAAGTTAAACAGCAAAGTTTCATGGCTTACTTGCATCTGTAGAAAAGCCATACGGTTTACCATCCCACACTCTCTTTTCATTTCCCGTGACATTGTTTTCATATTTGCTTGCTTATGTATTATTTTTTCTTCTAGATGTAAGTCCTCTTAATGCGTTGCCTGCCATAAAGCCATTTCTTTCATTATAGTCCTCACATTGCAACGAGAGTCACTTTTTTACAACTCACCAATAAGTATGTAACTGCGGTACTTATTTTATAAAAGATGTAATCTACAGGTCCTTTAAATAAAGGTAATAAAAGCCAAGCACTTCTGTGGCATATAAAGTCATCCTCAAAATTTCCCCAACCACAATTTCTAGTTTATTTCCTGCTTCACTGCCCTTACACAGTGAGCCAAGGGTTTTGTTCCCAGGCCAGATTGCCAGCCAGGTCACCATCCAGTCACCTTCTGTGCTCTGGACCCTCTGTCCCATTCGATGACACCACTCTCTCTGCTTGAGATTGACCCACTTTAAATATAATAAGTTATAAGAAACTTTCACTGATTTCTCATTTAGACTTACCCCCTCCCTCCTCTGTTACTGCCGAAGAAATTCCTTTGAAAAATAAATATCTTCTCATACCAATCAGACGCAACTCATTTTATGAATAGGCCTAAGAGAAGGCCCTTCTCTCGAGACTGGAGACTCCCAAGGCCAGGGCACCCCAATAATTCTTGATTCCTTACCACTGATAAACCTTTCCTCCCTTTGTATACCCAGAGCATCTGACTACTCTCGTATGATCTTTCTCATATTGTCTTACCTAACTTGTAAATTCCCTTCTAGAAGATTGAAAGTTATTTTGAGGACATGACAGTATCTCTCATTTCGTTTTCCTCTTGTTATTTAAAATATACATATGTTTTAAACACATACTATGTGTCAGTCACTGAAATATAAGTGGGATAAAATGGTAGATAGGTACATTGAACATGAAAAATGTAAAACAGCAACAATAGTAATAAACATTTATTTATAGCTTGTAAGTGGTGTTTCATACATTGTCATTTAATTTTTTCATCATATCTTTAATATTTAAATTCTTAGACATTCCCCCCATTGTCTACTATTTTTCCTTTAATCTGGGCTGTCTTGTAAATATTTTGATTAACAGGGTGCAGCAGAAAGGATGTTCAGATATTCCCAGACTTAAGCATAAACCTACTGCTTCTACCTTGATCTCTTAATTTTGATCTACCATGTAAGAAGATTGACGCCATGCTGGAGAGATAACATGGAGAAGAAGACAGGTCCATCTGAGTCCAGCGTTCTAGCTGTAACAACCTAGGCAATACACATGAGAGAGAAGTTGTCTTTGATTCTCCAGACTAGCCCGGCTGCCAGCTGACAACCGCTAACTTTGTTCAGTCCATGCCATACATAGAAGAACCTCCCTCCTGAACCATATAGAGTCATTAGATATAAAAGTACTCATAAATTGTCTTTAAGTAACTCAGTTTTTAGCTAGTTTGTTTTGATCCATTGCCCAGAACAATTACGATTTTATAGTAAACATCTATAAAGTAGGGATTAAAGCGTTTGAGGCATTCCCTAAGACTATACAGCCAGCTCGTAGCCAAACAAAGTTGCACCTTCCTCTTCTGTCTGAAAATTCTGTGCACTCTTTACACTTTACTGGCATCCAAAATAAATATTGGTTTAAATTTGCCCAAATTTTATAGCAAATAGTGGAAATAGAGGGGCATTCTAGTCAAAAGTTTTGGGTGTAAATACAGATAGAGTGGTTGGATTTAGCAAATGTAAAAACAGAATGTCGTTAAATTTGAATTTCCAATAAATAAATATAATTTTTTAGTTTAACTATGTCCCATGCAATATTTGAAACTTTCTTCTACAAAAGTAAATGGTTATTTATCCAATTCAAACTTAAATGGGTTCTGTATTTTATCTGGCAAACCCAAACATAGAGAAAATACTGAGTATGACTTTGGAAAACAACCTTCAACTCTGAAACTCAGTTAACTAGTTACTGAGCACAACATCATTTACTGCATAGGAGAACTGAGAAGATAAAGTGAGACGGTACTTGGAAGAATTCCTAACTTTCTGTCTGCCACACCTTAGATATCCAGGGAACATTATTTAAATGTTAAATATTCTTAATTTGATTCTGTATCTTAACCTCTTTTCTGCGTATGAGAGCCTCAAAAATCTTCTTTAACTTCTCTTTTTTCCTTTAATTCCATAACTACCCAATTCAGAAACAATTTCATTTACTAAGGGCATGCTAAAAGCCTGCACTGTGTTAGGTAAAGTTATATTCAATAATATAAATATATTCACATATATGCACATTCAATTTTATGTAAAATCATTTATTATGAACATTGTGAACTAGTCCTTGGCATTATCAACATTTTGACATGAGAAAACAGAGAATAATTGAAGCTAAGCTACTTGGTAAGACCATACAGGTACTAAACACACTTTGAAGAAGAACTGAAAGAAAAAGAGGGTCTTTTGAAGACTTTGCAAAGCCCAAATAGATAATAAATGCCCATCTTCACATTGCTACCTTCTATTTGGAAAAAACACCTTTTATTTCCCCTAAAGAACTCCTTTGAGTGCACAACTTTCAAGTTTCTATTAGAAAAGAAGTATTTCCAATTGTATTCTATTCTCTGAGATGTAATACGTAAAAAAAGTCACACATTCATAAAAGTCATCTCAAAGAATTTGTCTCATACAGAAAAAAACAGCATGAAACATTTAGTGCTATTTATCAATAAGAAAACCAACTATTTGAACCAAATATGTTTCCTGGCCACATTGACTTTTGGAAAATAAAATTATTTTTAGGGCATAAGTCAGGCCCTTCTTTGCTCACCCAGAACAACAACAGGGATATCTCACTTAATCACAGGTTTTTGAAGATCCATCTGCAAGCATTTAATAAACAACCAACAAGAGATGCATAGTTCAATTCAACAATATAAAAAATCAGAGTTCTAGACTTGACAGAAGCTGGAAACTGTGTCCAGCTCAGACCCTCATTATATAGATAATAAAGTTGATAGAAGTTGCATGAACCAAGGTCACACAGCTTATTAGTGTCAAAGCAAATCAACTTAATGAGTATTTATTGATAATTGCTACATGATTAGTCTAGTGTTGATGAATAGTCTTGGTGGTCTGGTTTTCCTCAGACCTTTTGTTAAGAAGCTTATAATCTATTCAAACCATACATGCAGTGAACTATTACATAAAATCAAGATGGTAGCATTAGATTATAAGTGTAATGGAATAGTTTCACATATTGTCTACATACTAGTGCTTCCGAAATTCATAACTCCAGAGCACCTTTGAGAGTTCCAGACCCATAAACCTTAGGCTGAACTTGACCTCTACACTTTAATGTATCACAGATGTTTCAAAGTCTGGTCAAAATTCAACTCACAGTCTCACTCTTATATTTAGGTTTTCCACTACAAATACACGCTCATGAGTTTTCTTTGTGTTGCCTTCTCAGGGAACTTGGATAAAAAACAAAATAAATTGGTTTAAATAGGATAGCCTTTCCAACCTGGGTTATAGGCTAATACATTTTTGTTTATTTATTTTTGTAGTTTGAAGCCTCAGCTTGCCTATTAACTAAATATTTTTAGAAGGAAAAGCTCTGCTCTCCTCCTACCATATTTACATATTTTTTTCCTGTTTTCAATGAATCCTGATGCTTCCCAGTCTGGTCCTCATAAGAGCAATTAGCAGCAGGTCTGTGGCCCCAAAGAAGAGATGAAAAGCATAGAAGAAAGGTCTAAGAAAGCCAAGGGAAGGATAGAGGAATTCCTACTCAATCAGGTGCTAGTTTTTTGCCTTCTTTCTGTAGATTTGTTGAGTTGCATTTCCTCAGTTTAATATTTACCTCATTCCAATGTCTTCTTCCCAGGCACATTGAGGAAAAACAAAGGTTTATCACTGAAAAAAAAAATCCCTTCATATATGATGCTGTCCTGAGGTGCCAACATCATTGTGGTTGCTATAGATGAAGATCATCACACTCTTTTGCCCAGTGAGTAAAAGGATGGGCATCCTGCATGTTATTTCTCTAATACAGTAATTGTGTTGTTTAAAAATTTTGGAAGAAAACAGGTTTGGTATTCAGATACTCTTTCTGGGAAATTTGATATCTTGGACTGGTGCAGTACCAAAACAAAATATGTATCATTTATTGAGCTCCTAATGTTCGTTTGATACTTTACATAGGTTGTACCTTTTAATTCAGGGGCCTAGGGTTTGCCAGTTCAGATCCCAGGCAAGGACCTAGGCACTGCTCATCAAGCCATGTGTGGCAGGCATCCCACATATAAAACAGAGGAAGATGGGCACAGATGTCAGCTCAGGGCCAATATTCTTAAGCAAAAAATAAAATAAATAAATGATCCTTGACTTGAGGGTATGATTTTTTGATAAAATATCCAATACACAGGCTCACACACACACAAAACATACACCAATAAGTGCATAATATTTTGTAAGTAAGAGCCAGAAGGAATAATAGGCAACAGATGTATATCCACTGGAGCTCCAGATATTAGAAATATTGCTATAAAACAACATTTATGCCATTTGAGATGATAGAGTCAAGCTGGAAAGTTTGAGGAAGGCATGGAAACTATAAAAATGTGCATTAATTTAAAAAACACTTTTAAACTTAACTATTGGGTTTTTAATCTCAGTTATGTTGTATAACCGTAGAAAATGCACAACTGAATAGAAAATTGTGGCCAAGAAGATAAGTCAGGATATGCTATCTAGAGTGAACCAAACAAACAAAATGATGAAAAATATAGAAATGAATGTAAGCAGCATAGAGAATAGAGTGATAAGGTATAACAAATAGTTCACTGGAGTTTTAAAAGGAAAGAAGAAAAAGAAATGGGCTAAGGAAGTGTTTCAAAAACAAATAGCTGAGAAATTTAAAGAACTGATTAAAGGCATTAATTTACAGATCCAAGAAGCCTAGAAAAATCTCAATGAGATTTACAAAAAATATATGCTTAAGCATACCATTTTAAAAGTTTTTAAAAGCAAACCATTTTAAAAAAGAAAAGACAAAAAGCAATAACTAAAGCATTTACAACTTTAACAAAATGAGAGATTAGCTAAAGGAAAGATAGATTTGCAAAAAGTTCTTAAGAGCAGTAATGGAAGTCATTATAAGACAATGAAATGATACCATTCGTACGAGATGTGCAAAACTTTCCAAAATTATAATTGTACCACAAATTAAATAAAAGAAAATCTTTCAAAAATGAAAGCACAATAAATACCTTATCAAGAACTTGAGAGTTTACCACCAGTAGATAAACACAAAACAGAATTCTAAAGGTTATTCTTCAGGCAAGAGAATAACGAATCCAGAAGGAAGGTTGGAGTTGCAAGAGGGAATGAAAATCAAAGAAATATATGGTTATACTTAAATGAACTTTAACTATATAAGACAACAACAATGATAATATTGACTTTAAAAATGCACTAAAATAGTTTTAAAATATACTACAATAATAAATCTTAAGGTAGCAAACGTAACTAGAGCAATCTAACATCATGCATTTTCAGTGAGAAGAGTAGATATACTCATTAACAGACTTTCTTGGGTCAAGTCTACATTTTAAAATTTCTAAAAATCCACTAAAATATTTGAAAAGTAGATTACATTCATACTGAAAGAGAGAGAGAAGGAAAACAAAAACAAAGTAAGATAAATTCAAAAATGACAAAATGAAGTGAGAGGCCCAAAGAATAGGCAGAACAAAGAAAACTCCAAACATGTAAGTAATTAAATAAAGTATAAATGGATAAACTTCTCTGGTGAAAAAATAAATCTTGACAGACTGGGTGAAAATCAAATCACAATATGCTATTCATAAAAGACTGATATACAATATAATCTTGCAGAATGTAACACTAAGGAAATACTAGACAAAAGTATGGAAGTGTACCTATATTAATATCAAATAAAACACACTTTAAGAGAGAAGCGGTAATAGAAATGATGATCATTTTATAATGATAACTGGTTGTATTCACCAGGATGATAATTTTAAATGTGTATGTATCTAATTATACGGCCTCAAAAATATAAAGAAATAATTCATTGTCCATGACAAATAGATAAATCCACAATAATGATGAGGAATATTAACATAGCTCTCTGAGTAATTAATAGGACAAACAGCGACTACTTTTGGTAAGCATAGAGAATTAGCAAAATTTAAAAATATGAATTATGTAATTTAGAAATCAAAAACTGGATTGAAATCGTGCCAGTTTGTCTGGCAACAATGCAAGAATGCTGGAAATCAGTAACAAAGGTATAAAGGTTAAGCTTAGATTATGTTCAGATACTGTAATCTATAAGTAAACCATGGACCAAATAAAATTGTGTTGAAAAGTGGAAAATGTTTAAGATTAAGAAACTTAATTCTGAATAATAAAAACTGCATATCAAAGTGTAGTTAATGATATATTTAGAGGAAAATATGTAATCTTAAGCAACTATCTTAGAAAAAGTGAATATCACTGAGATTACTAATGAGAAAATATTTATCTTGCTAAATTACAAAAATTAGCTAAATAAACCCGAAGAACATAGAAAGGAAGATATTATAAAGATAACAGCAAACACAATATTTAGACGGAATCTATTAAGATAGAAGTTAGTTTCCCAACAGACTAACACAACATAGATCTAAAACCCGGTTGATCAAAAAGAGAGGAGGGACAGAGAGAGAGAGAGAGGAGAAAAACAAGTAAAACTAATCGCTATCAGGAATGAAAATGCAATACCACTCTAATATCTGCATAATTAAAATCATCATAGGAAGATATTAATAAATCTATAAAAATATGTAAATACTTATGAAATGTACAAATTACTAGAATACTATCATTGACGAAAATGGACACAAAATGACAAAGAAGTCCTGAATAGTCATATAATGATTAAAGTTATTAGTTTAGTAGTAAAAACCTTCCCATAAAGATTTTCAGGCCTAGATGACTACTAGTGAAACCATCAAATTATAAAGTAATAATTTTCTCTAATTGCAAACTGCTTTTGAGAATAGAAAAAGAAAATGCATCTTTCAAATCTTTTTATGAGGCTAACAACCCTCATACTAAATATGACAATATGGAAAAGATAAAATTATAGGCCATCTCATTCTTGAAAATATATTTTAAAATTCTAAGTAAATATTAGGAAACTAGATACAGTAATGCATAAAAAATAGGGTAAAATGCCTTTACCAAGTTGATTTTATATCAAGTATTCAATATTTGTCAGAGATGTAATAAATTAATTTTTCCAAATTAACATATTAAGGAAAAATCTTTATAAACGTTAGAATAAATGCAGAAAGCTCTTTGCTGAAATTCAACATCTATTCATGATTTTGAAATATAAAAAACACTCAAAAAATCAAGAACCAAGAGGAGCTTATCTATATGATGAGTATCTAAAAACGTACAGCAAATATCAAACTTAAAAACAAAATGATGAGGGCCTGGCCCCATGGCTGAGCAGTTCAGTTCACATGCTTCACTTTGGTGGCCCAGCGTTTTGGTGGTTCAGATCCCAGGTGTGGATATGGCACCACTTTTCAAGCCATACTAAGGCAGCGTCCCACATAACACAACCAGAAGGACCTACAACTAGAATATACAACTATGTACTGTGGGGGATGGGGAGAGGAAGAAGGAGAAACAAAAAGAAGAACAGATGTTAGCTCAGGTGACGAAAAAAAAAAGCAAATGATGAAACTATTCCTTTTGAGATTGCAATGAGACCAGGATAACTGCCATGACCACATTTATTTCCCATTGTGTTAGAGATCATAGCCTGTGCAGTAAGCAGATGTATGAATTAAAAATGTAAGACTTAGGAAAGAATAAATAAAATCCTTATTCATAAATAAGTTCAGTGCATGAAAACAAAGAATACAAAGACAAAATATTTTTCATTTTTTATTGAATTATGATTTACATGCAATATCCTATTAGTTTCAAGTGTACAAAGAAATGATTTAATATTTATATGCACTACAAAATGTTTACCGCGATAAGTCTAGTTATCATCTGTCACCATACAGTATTACAACATTGTTGACTATATTCTCTATGCTATACATTACATCCCCATGACTCATTAATTTCATAACTGAAAGTTTATATCTTCTAATCTCTTTTCCTTATTTTATTTACCCCCTCAGCCCCTCCTCCCTCTAGTAACCACCAGTTTGTTTCCTATATCTACGAGTCTGTTTCTCCTTTGTTTTGCTTTTTAGATTCCCCAATAGTTGAAATCATATGACATTTGTCTCTTTTGGTCTGAATTATTTCACTTCGCATAATTCCCTCTAGGTCCATCCACGTTGTTGCAAATGTCAAGAGTTCATCCTTTTTTTATATCTGAGTAATATTCCACTGTACAAATATACTACGTCTTGTTTATCCATTCATAATCGATGGACATTTAGATCGCTTCTATATCTTGGCTATTGTAAATAATGCTGCAATGAGCATAGGGGTGCATATGTCTTTTTGAATTCATGTTTTCATTTTCTTCAGATAAAAACCTAGAGGTGAAATTGGTGGATTATATGGTAGTCCTATTTTTAATTTTTAAAGGAACCTCTATAATGTTCACCACAGTGGCTGTAATAGTTTACATTCCCACCAACAATGTAAAAGGGTTCACCTTTCTCCATATCCTCACCAACACTTGCTATTTTTTGTCTTTTTAAATATTAGCCATTTGGACAGGTATGAGATATTATCTCACTGTGGTTTTGTTTTGCATCTCCCTGATGATTAGTGATGTTCAGCATTTTTACATGTGTCTGTTGGCAACTGTATGTCTTCTTTTGAAAAATGTCTATTCGTGGCCTCTGTCCATTTTTTTAATTGAGTTGTTTGGTTTTTTGATATTAAGTTGTATACTTTTTTTATATTTTGGATATTAACCCCTATGGCATGTATGATTTTATGATGTGCAAATATCTTCTCCCATTCAGTAGGTTGCCTTTTTGTTTTGTTGATGGTTTCCTTTGCTGTGCAAAAGCTTTCTAGTGTGATGTAATCCCATTTGTTTATTTTTGCTTTTGTTGCACTTGCGTAAGGAGACTGGTCCCCCGCAAAAATACTACTAAGACTGATTTTAAAGAGCCAGCTGCCTATGTTTTCTTCTATGAGTTTTATGGTTTCAGGTCTTACATTCAAGTCTTTAATTCATTGGAAATTTATTTTTCATATGGTTTAAGATAGTCGTCTAGTTTCACTTTTTTGCGTGTAGCTGTCTGGTTTTTCCAAGACCATTTATTGAAGAGACTGTCTTTTCTCCATTGTGTAGTCTTGCCTCCTTTTCAGAGATTAATTGAGCTTATGGACGTGTGTGTTTGTTTCTGGACTCTATTCTATTCCATTGATCTATGTACCTATTTTCACGCCAGTACCATACTGTTTTGATTAATACAGCTTTGTACTATACTCTGATATCAGACAGCATGATACCTCCAGATTTGTTCTTCTTTATCAAGACTGCTTTGGCTATTCAGGTCCTTTTACTGTTACAAATTTTAGGATTCTTTCTTCCTGTTCTGTGAAAAGTGCCATCAGTATTTTGATGAGGATTGCACTGAATTTTAACAAAAGTAATTCTTCCACTCCATGAGCATGGGATATCTTTCCATTTATTTGTGTTGTCTTCAAATTCTTTCTTCAATACAGAGCACAGGTCTTTCACCTACTTGGTTAAATTTATTCCTAGGTATTTTATTCCTTTTGATGCAATTGTAAATGGGATTGCTTTCTTAATTTCCCTTTCTGATAGCTCATTATTAGAGTATAGAAACACAACCAATTTCTCTATATTAATTTTGTGTCCTGCAATGTTACTGAGTTCATTAATTAGTTCTACTAGTGTTTGGTTGACTCTTAGGGTTATCTGTATATAGTATCATGTAATCAGCAAATAGTGAGAGTTTTACTTCTTCCTTTCCAATACAGATGACTTTCTTTTCATTATTTAATTGCTATAACTAGGACTTCCAATACCACGTTGAATAAAATCAGGGACAGTGGGTATCCCTGTTTTGATTCTAATCTTAAAGAAAAAGCTTTAAGCTTTTGATCACTGAGTATAATGTTAGCCATGGGTTTGTCATATATGGTCTTTATTATGTTGAAGTATGTTCCTTCTATACCCACTTTGTTGAGAATTTTTTCATAAATGGATGTTGAATTTTGTCAAATTCTTTTTCTGCATCTGTTGAGATGATCATACTATTTTTATCTTTTATTTTGTTGATGTGGTATAGCACGTTGATTGATTTGTGGATGTTGAACCAACTTTGCATCCCTGGATTAAATATCACTTGATCATGGTTTATTATCCTTGTAATGTATTGTTGAAATTGGTTTGCTAATATTTTGTTGAGGGTTTTTGCATCTATGTTCATCAGGGATATTGACTTGTAATCTTTCTCTTTTTTGTGGTGTCTTTGTCTGATTTTGATATCAGGGTAATCTGGCCTTGTAAAATGAGTTTGGAAGCATTTCTTCCTCTTAAACTTTGTGGAATAAATTGAGAATATGTATTAACTCTTCTTTAAATGTTTGTTACAATTCACCTGTGAAGCCATCTGCTCCTGGGCTTTTGTTTTTTGGAAGTTTTAAAATTAATGATTCAATTTCATTATTTCTATTTGGTCCATTCAGATTCTCTATTTTTTTGTGATTCAGTCTTGCAAAGTTGTTAGTTTCTAAGAGTTTATCAATCTCTTCTAGATTTTCCGATTTATTGGCATATAGTCATTCATAGTACTCTTATGATCCCTTGTATTTCTGTGTTGTGAGTTGTAACCTCTTTCATTTCTGATTTTCTTCATTTGGACCCTCTTTTTTTTTTTCTTGATGAGTCTTGCTAAAGGTTTATCAGTTTTTTTTCATCTTTTCAAAGACCAAGCTTTTTGTTTCATTGATCTTTCCTATTATTCTTTCAGTCTCTATTTATTTATTTCCACTTGGATCTTTTATTATTTCCTTCCTTCTACTAACTTGGGATTTATTATCTCCTCCTTTTCTAATTCATTTGCATCTAAATTTAAATTGCTTATTTGAGCTTTTTCTTGTTTCCTGAGGTAGGTGTGAATTGCTATGAACACTTGGAACTGCTAATTCCCTCTTAGAACTTCTTTTGCTGTGTCCTGTAGATTTTAGAAGGTTGTGTTTCCATTTTCAATTGTCTCAAGGTATTTTTTTGTTTTTCTATTTTATTTTTTTCATTGGCCCATTGATTGTTTAGTAGCATGTTGTTTAGTTTCTACATGTTTGTGTTTTTTCCATTCCTCTTCTTATAATTGATTTTTGGTTTTATACTGTTCTAGTAGGAAATAAGGTTTGATGTAATTTCAGTCGTCTTAAATTTATTGAGATTTCTTTTATGGCCTAACGTGATCTGTCTTGGAGAATGTTTCATGTGCACTAGATGAGAATGTGTATTCCTCAATTTTGGGATGAAATATTCTGTATGTATCTATTAAGACAGTCTGGTTTAATGTATCACTTAAGGCTAATATGTCTTCATTGTTTTTTTCTCTGGATAATCTTTACTTTGATGTAAATAGGTTTCAATGGTGCCCACCATTATTGTACTACTGTTCATTTTTCCATTTATGTCTATTAATATTTGCTTTGTAGGTTTAGGGACTCCAATGTTGGATGTATAGATTTTTATGATTGTTATGTCCTCTTCTTGGATTGACCCTTTTATCATTATGTAGAACCCTTCTTTGTATTTTGTTACTGTCTTTGCTGTAATGTTCATTTTGTCTCATATGAGTACTGTTATCCCAGCTTACCTTTTGTTTCCATTTGCATGAAATCTCTTTTTTCATCCCTTCACTTTCCCTCTTTGTGTCTCTTTAGATTTAAAATGAGTCTCTTGTAGGCAGAATATAGATGAGTCTTGGGGTTTTACCCCCTCAGCAACTCTATGCATTTTGATTGGAGCATTTAGTCTGTTTGCATTTAAAGCAATTATTGATAAACATGTATTTATTATCATTTTGTTAGTTGTTTCTGGTTGTTTTTGTCACTCTTCTCTGTTTCTTTCTTTTTCTCTTGGTGTCTTCCTTTGATGGTTTTCTTTGGGGTTATGTTTGAGTTTGGTTCTCTTTATTTTTTCTGCATACATTTTGGGGAGGTTTTTGGTTTGAGGTTACCATGAGTTTTATATAGATTGATATGTATATATATATCAACATATATATCTAATATATATATCATATATTTATGTATACTGATATCTATATCTATATATATATATATATCAGTCTATTTTAAGGTGATACTCACTTAAGTTCAAACACATTCTAAAAGCACACATTTTTACACTCCTATCACGTTTTATGTTTTTGATGTCATATTTTACATCTTTTTATTTTGTATATCCCTTAATTACTTTTTTTTGTTATAGGTGATTTACCACTTTTTTCTTTTAACCTTCATACTAGCTTTTTAAGCAGCTAATTCATTGCCTGTACTAAATATTTGCCTTTACCAGTGAGATGTTTTCTTTAATATGTTTTCTTATTTCTACTTCTCGCCTTTTTCTTTTCCACTTAAAGAAGACTCTTTAACATTTCTTGTAAGGCCAGTTTCCTGGGGATGAACTCTTTTCATTTTTGCTTGTCTGAGAAATGTTCTTTCTCCTTCAATCCTGAATGATAACCTCGCCAGGTAGAATATGCTTGGTTGTAAGTTTAGATTTTTTCCTTTCAGCACTTTAAATATATCATTACAATCCTCTGTGGTCTGTAAAGGTTCTACTGAAAAGTCAACTGACAGACTTATGGGGGTTCTCTTGTATGTGACTTGCTGTTTTTTCTTGCTGCCTTTAAGATTCTCTCTTTATCTTTAATTTTTGTGATTTTAATTATAATAGGTCTTGCTATGGATCTCTTTGGGTTCGTCTTGTTTTGGACTCTGTGTGCTTCCTGGACCTGGATGTCTGTTTCCTTTCCTAGACTAGGAAAGTTTTCAGCTGCTATTTTGTTTGATAAATTCTCTTCCCCTTTCTTTCTTCTCCTTCTGAAACACCTATAATGCGAGCTTTGACATATTTGATGTTATCCTGGAGTTCCCTCAAACTATCTTCATTTTACTAGTTCTTTTTTCTTTCTGCTCTTCTGATTGGATGATTTCCATTCTTTTGTCTTCCAGATCACTGATTTGTTCTTCTGTATCATCTAGTCTGTTCTTGATTCCCTTTAGTGTATTTTTCATTCAAATTATTGTATTCGTTAGCTCTGATTAGTTCTTTTATATACTTTCCAACTCTTCGTTGAAGTCTCACTGTGTTTCTCCATTCTTCTCCCAAGTTCAGTGAGTATCTTTATGACCACTACTTTGAATTCTTTATTAGGTAAATTACTTATCTTCATTTCATTAGAATTTTTTTCCGGAATTTTTATCTCATTCTTTCATTTGGAACGTATTTCTCTGTCTCCTCACTTTGTTTTATTTTCTGTAGTTGTTTATATGAATTAAGCAAAACAGCTTCTCCCAGTCTTGAAGGACTGGCCTTGTGTGGGAGTGTCCCTTGTGTAGACTGTGTTTGCTGGGTGGCTTTGGAAGGCTGGCTGGAGCTGGGGTTAGCTTGGGTTGGGGGATTCCTGGGCTAAGCCACATCTAGGCTCCCTTGGCAGGACAGCTGTAGGTGAAGCAAGCATAGCGTAGGATTTCCTGGGGGCTGCTTTGCTGGGGGGTATGGCTGGAACTGGAGCAGATGCAGGGTGGGAGTTTCTGGGGTGTGACACACTGGGACTTCCTTGGCAGGATGACAGGGGCTAGAGTAGGCTTGGGCCAAGGAGTTCTGGAGCATGTTCCACCAGGGATGCTTTGGCAGAACAGTTAGAGCTGATGTGGGCCAGTGGCCCAAGACATGCTGGGGTGGCCTTTGCAGGCAACTGGAGTATCCAGACCATATTCCTTCTCACACTATCAAGGTGGAGGGAGAATACAAAAAATGGCTCTTGCCAATGCCTCTGATGCTCAACAGAGTTCCAGCATTTCCCCACTTGTTTACCAGATGCTCTAGGGTTAGCAAATGGATATCCTTCCCATACAATCTACATGCTCTTTAAACTGCTGGGTTTTTTTCACTTTCCTCAGGGCAGGTAAGCCTGCATGCATGCCCCCCAGTGATATCCCTTCCTGCTGCAGGTCACCCTGTTGGGGGTGGGATTCCCATTCATGCTTGGTCTCTGTCTCTTCTACCTTTCTCTATGAGGTCCCTCTACCACTTATTGTGCAGAAGCTGTTCTATCAGACCCCATTTCTTCTTCAAGAGAAATTTACTTATATGTAAGTGTAGATTCCATGTGTCCAGGGGAGGAGGTGAGTTATGGGTCTTTCTACATCATCATCTTGGACACTCTTCTAAAGAGAAAATATTTAAATTTGTGACTTTAGCAATTTTTCCAGATAAAAATAAACAAAATGAAATACTATTTTTAAAAATGACGTTTACTATAGACTTACAAATATTACATAACTGTAGATACATCCAAAAAGGATGTATTTTAAATTTATCAATCTTTCATAAATTGAATTATGGATTCAAAACATCCCAATAAATATTCTCATATAGTTATAGACTTCGTGCTTCTCCCCTCTACACATGATGAGTATGCAGTGTGATTGAGAAATAAAACTTTTGTGCTTATTTGTTACTGCAGAATACTTAATCCCTCTTGATGATGCAATCCGGTATCATTATGTATGAGGAAGGACTATGGATCTTCTCAGTCAGTTTTTAAAAAAATCTGTACTATGTGCCATACATTAAGCAGTGCACTTTAAATTTTGCATGCTGGCTTTAGCATTTATTATGTGTGTGATTTAGAATAAAATTACTTAATTTCTCTGAATTTCTGTCATTTTAAAAATTAGCTTGCTTGCATGTGTGGTTGTGAGTAAATGCAGGTAAAAGAAAAGTTTACCATATAATTGACTGAATCAAACGGCATAGTTTTGAGAATGAGAGCAAGTACTACTATAAAACACATTGATATAACAGGCAGACTTAGTGATCCTAATTGCAAAATATGATCATAAAGTATCTGGCACTTGAGTATGTATTTGAACTCCTTTTCCACCAGTCACATGACTTATGAAGCAACATAGAACACAGCTCTTTCCTTAGTTCCTCGCATTGTGCGAAACTGCAGGATTCATCTCTTGGCCAGTCACTTCATGTATACTAAAACCTCTGAAAGAGATTTTCAAACACGGTCTGTTCAAACCATTAACAACTCAAAATAAATGAGTTTATAAAATGATCACGTAGAAAAGCCCTGTAGAAATGGGACACAAAATGAAGAACATGTGTTGTAGGTAAGGCAGGAAGAAAATTGGGAAAGTTGTAGAGTTAAGAGAGTGGATGAGGTGTATGAGCTTGCCGTATACTCATGGAGGTCTGGTGGAAGCCTTCGGGCCTTAGTTGCTGGAGACTGAGGATGGATCCAAAGGTTGGTCAATGGTCTGTTGAGGAAAGGATTCATAATACGTTATATAAATATTGGTTCTGGCATTGGTATTGGATGTATTAAATGTGGTATTTGAGCATTAATATTTTGTAGTTAAGGAAACTAATCCTGGTTGAACATTTACTCTGTAAATTATGATGCTTGGAACTTAATATGTATTATTTAATTAAATCTTTAAAATTATACTGTTCTGGCTGTTTATATTTTACACGTGAGGAAACTAAGCTTTAGAAAGATCTTTTGACACATCCAAGATCATACAGTTTAGTGACTACTAGAGCTGAGATTTCAAACCAGGTCTCTCCGTTTGCATGGCTTATGTTCATCCCTCCACCTGACAAGCTGATGACACCTGACATGAAAGAAGGGACATTTGGTCAGGATGGGAAGTATCTTTATGTATCCATGACTACTGCTTTTCTAAGTGATGCTAGTTAGAATTTCATATCTACACTTTCTCATTTGTGACAATGGGATCACTGGCTCCAGCTCTCTTTTACACAGAACTGTTAAGAAGACTAATTATATAACATTCATAAAACTCCTTTAGCTCCTTGGAGAAGGTTTTTATATAAATTCCAGAATCACTCAGACAACAGTTTGCCACCTAAATGGACAATAACAAAAGCAATATGTTTGCTTATCTTTCATTCTTATCTCAACTCCTATCTTAATTATGTAACGCTGCAGGAAAGGTAAAACATAGCCTCACTCCTGAATATTAAATCCATTTGCTTGCTTGACTTCTAGTACCTGCTTGGATAACAAGACTTCTTGAAAATTAAATAGCTAAATTACTTGAGGTTGGTTAAGATCAGCAGCTTCCTAGGGGGAATAAATTGTTAATCGGAAAAATGCTTTCTGTCATCTTTTCCTATCCTATTCCCCTCTAAAATTCTCAACCACCTCCAAATTCTTTTCCATCAGTCTTTAGTGTCTACTCCAGGCACCACTGAGTTTTCTCTCTTCTAATCTCCAGTGTAGTGAGTAAGTTCCTTTAGACACTCCAGTGAGAGTAATTTCCGCACAATGATAATGAATTGGGCTAAAAGGTGATGGAAATAACACTTTTTATTCATTTTTCTGTGTAGAGACATAGTCTTCCATCATAATTTCCCTACTTACCAATATAGAGTGAAAGTCAGTGGGTCGTAGAGCCCATAGACCTGTATTCACATAAATTTTTGCCATTATAAATTACAATAAATAAGCATACCCATGTCTTTATAGATCCCTGAAAACTTACAAGGTATTATATTATTTCAGGAATTATTTGTTCTAAATATCACATTCTGAAGCCACTAGTTGCCACACATGCACAACTTTCTAACTAGGCGTTATTTTGAACCCACAATCTGTGAGTTTGTGTTACCATTTAGCTCTATAATCCACCGTATTGGCATGCCCATAAGGGATGATTATTTTCTACTCTAGACACACAGTAGGTGATCAGTTCAACATTTAATGAATGAATGAGTAAATAAGATGTCTAAATGCATGGTTGCCTTACAGAATTTCCTTCAAGTTTTAAAGACCTAAATACCCTGTCAAAACTCATCTCTTAATGGATACCCTTCATAATAACAACAGGACAGGGAAGGATAAATAAGAAAAGAATACTTAATGGTTAGGGAAACACCATTAGTCTTTTAATTAGTTGTTTAACTATGATTCTTTCCTAATAGAACATTTTTTTTTTAACTATGCATGAAATTAAGGATCCACAGAATTTAGAGCTTGGGAACTTAAATTTTGTATATAGTTGGACTTTGATTTTCTTTTCTTTTTTTTCCCCAATCTTACCATACTTTAAGGTTTTAATAGCAATGCATTCACAGGGTTCAAAATTAGAAATTATAAAAGGTTTTTATTCAGTGAAAATTGTCCCTCCCACATCCCTGTCTTCTAGCCTAGTTCCCTTCCTCACAGATTAAAAAACAAAAACAAAACAAAACAAAATCTTATGTATATCCAGAGATGTTTTACAACAAATAAGTCTATGCTAAAATCTTTTAAAGTATATTTTAACATGCATAATGATATATACACATGCACGTTTCCTCCCACCCTCCATTTCTATTTACTACTTTATTTGCTGAATAGTATAGAGAACTCTTTCTATCAGTTTTCAAAGATCAGATCCCTTACCTTTACTTGTTACACTTCATCTTCTTGTCTTGAATGCACTGTTTTGGACTTTAGGGGTCATTTGATCTTCTTCTCTTAGCCCTTCCAGCTTTATGACATCTTGTTATCTTCAGATGTATTTACAGTGACCTTCTTCAATGACATGGACTCTGAACCACTTAATCAACACTGGGCACAGATTCAGTCAACATATGATAGTATTGTACTCCACCTGCCTTTTATAGAAATTAACATTGCTCTCTCAGAGTATATCAAATGTTTCTTTTTCTTTTTTCAGTTGAGGCATCATTGATATATAACATTGGATAAGTTTAAGGTGTACAACATGTTGTCTTGATACATTCATGTGCTGCAATATGATTACCACTATGGCATTAGCTGTCACTTCTATCACATCACATAATTATCATTTCTTTTTTGTGGTGATAACATTTAAGATTTAATCTCTTAGCAACTTTTAAATATATAATAAAATATTATTGAGTATAATCACAATGCTATGCATTTGATCTCCAGAATTTATTAATCTTTTAAGTGCAAGTTTGTACCCTTTGACCAAAATCTCCTCAATTTACACATCTTCCAGGCCCTGGTAACCACCATTTTGCTCTCTGTTTCTACAAATTCACATTTTTTTAGATTCTATCTAAAAGTGATGTCATATAGTATTTGTCCTGTAATGTCTGACTTACCTCACTTAACATAATGCCCTGTAGATCCATCCATGTTTTTGCAAATGGCAGGATTTCCTTCTTTTTTATGGCTGAATAATATTCCATTATATTTCACATTTTCTTGATCCATTCATCTGTTCCCAGACACTTCAGTCAATTCTATATCTTGGCTATTGCAAATAATGCTGCTATAAACATGGAGTGCAGATATGTTTTTGATATCCTGTTTTCTTTTGATTTGGATGTATACCCACAAGTGGGATTTATGTGTCATATGGTAAATCTATTTTTAATTTTTTGAGGAAGCTTCATACTGTTTTCCATAATGGCTGCACCAATTTACACTCCCAGCAACAGTGTGTAAGCGTTTCCTTTTCTTCACATCCTTGACAACACTTGTTAGTTCTGTCTTTTTAATAATAGCCATTATAACAGGTGTGAAGTGATATCTCATTGCAGTCTTGACTTGTATTTCCCTGATGATTAGTGATGTTTGAGCACATTTTCATGCATCTGTTGGTCGTTTGTGTATTTTCTTTGGAAAAATGTCTGTTCAGGTCCTTTGCCTATTTTTAACAGGATTATTTATTTGTTATTGAGTTGTATGATGTCTTGAAATGTTTTAGATATTAACCACTGATCGAATATATTATTTTCAAATATTTTCTCCCATTCCATGGGTTGCCTTTCCATTTTGTTGATGGCTTTCCTTGCTGTGCAGAATTTTTAGTTTGATGTAGCCCATTTACTTCTTTTTTCTTTTTGGCTCAGGAAGATGCACCTAGCACTAACATCAGTTGATAATCTTCCTCTTTTTGCTTGAGGAAGATTCACCCTGAAGTAACATCTGTGTCAAATCTTCCTCTATTTTGTATGTGGGCAGCTGCCCCAGCATGGCCACCAACAGCAGTGTAGGCCCATGCCCAGGAACCAAACCCAGGCTGCCGAAACAGAGCATGCCAAACTTAACCACTAGGCCACTGGAGCTGGCCACAGTTTTTGCTTTTGTTGCATTTACTTTTGGTATCAAATCCAAAAAAGCATTGCCAAGACTGATGTCAAGGAGCTTACATATTATATTATATTATAAGGACTCCTATTTTCTTATACGAATTTTTTGGTTTCTGGTTTTGTATTCAAGTCTTTAATCCATTTTGAGTTGAGTTTTGTGTATGGGGTCAGACAGCGGTCCAGTTTCATTCTTTTGTATATAGTTTTCTACTTATTCAAACATCATTTATTGAAGAGACTATTATTCCCCATTGAATATTCTTGTCAAATATTTGTTGACTATATATGTGGAGGTTTGTTTGTGGGCTCTCTATTCTGCTTTGTCGGTCTATGTGTCTATTTTTATGTCAGTACCATACTGTTTTGATTATTATAGCTTTGTAGTATAGATTGAAATCAGGAAGTGTGATGTCTCCAGCTTTGTTATTATCTCTCTGGATTTGTTTGGATCTTCAGGGTACTTTTTGGTTTCACACAAATGTTAGGATTGTTTTTTCTATTTCTGTGAAAATTGTCACTAAAATTTTGGAAGCAATTGCATAGAATTTATGGATGGCTTTGGGTAGTTTGGACATTTTAACAGTACTAATCCTTTGGATTCATGAACATGAGATCTCTGTCCATTTGTTTGCGCCTCCTTCAACTTCTTTCATCAAAGTCTTGTAGTTTTCAGTGTACAGGTTATTCTCTTACTTCATTAAGTTTATTCCTAAGTATTTTATTGTTTCTAGTTTTACTATGAATGAGATTGTTTTTTTGTTTGCTTTCCATATATTTTGTTGTTATTTATAAAATTCAATTGATTTCTGTATTTTGATTTTATATTATGCCACTTTATTGAATTCATTGATTAGTTCCAACATATTTCTCTTGAATTTTTAGGATTCCCTCTATATAAGATTGTGTCATCTGAAAATAATGACAGTTTACTTCTTTCTTTCTAATTTGAATGCCTGTTTCGTTATTTTTCCTGATTACTCTGGCTAGGACTTCCGGTACTATTTTGAATGAGAGTGGTGAGAATGGGCACTCTTGTCTTGTTCCCGATCTTAAAGAAGAAGCTTTCAAACTTTCATAGTCGCAAATGATGTTAGCTGTGGGTGTGTGGTAGATAGTCTTTATCATGTTGAGGCATGTTCCTTCTATATTAAATCTGTTAAGGGTTTTTATCATTTAAGGATGTTGGATTTTGTCATATGCTTTTTCTACATCAATTGAGATGATCATATGGATTTTGTATTTCACTTTATTACTGTGGAGTATTACATTTATTGATTTTCATATGTTGAAACATCCTTGCATCCAAGCAATAAATCCCACTTGATCTTGGTGTATGATAAGTTTAATGTGCTGTTGAATTCAGTTTGCTACTATTTTATTAAGAATTTTTGCATCTATATTTATCAGGGATGTTGATCTACAGTTTCTTTTCTTGTAGTGTCCTTATCTGGCTTTGGTATCATGAAAGTACTGGTTTTGTGAAATGACACTGGGAGTGTTCCTTCCTCTTCAGTTTTGGAAGAGTCTGAGAAGGATTGGCACTATATCTCCTTTAAATGTTTGGTACAATTCACCAGTGAAACTGTTAGTCCTGGAGTTTTCTGAGTTGCGGGATCTTTGATTACTGATTCAATCTCCTTACTTAATGATGTGTTAAAACTTTCTATTCATGTTTAGTCTTTGCAGGTTGTATGCATCTTGGAATTTATCCATTCCTTCTAGGTTCTCCTATTTGTTGGCATATAATTGCTTATAGCAGTATCTTATGATCCTATGTACTTCTGTGATATCAGTTGTAATTTCTTCTCTTCCATTTCTAACTTTATTTGAGTCTTCTTTTTTCTTCCGAGTTAGTCTATCTAAAGGTTTGTGAACTTTTTTAATCTTTTCAATAAACCAGATCTTAGGTTTTTTTAAATCTTTTTTATTGTTTTTCTGATTCTATTTAATTTATTTCCATCCTGATGTTTGTTATTTCGTTCCTTCCACTACCTTAGGGTTTAATTTGTTCTTTTTTTTCTATTTCCTTGAGTATTAGTTGTGGTTTTTATTTGAGAGCTTTCTTTTTGCTAAATATGCATTTATGACTGTAAATTTCCCTCTTAGAACTGCCTTTTTAATATCCCATAGGTTTTGATGTGCTGTGTTTCCATTTGCATTTGTTTTGAAATATTTTTTGATTTTCTTTTTGATTTATTTTTTGACTCATTGGTTGTTGAGGAGTGCGTCATTTATTTTCCACACGTTTGGTTATTTCTAGCATTCCTCTTTTAGTGGATTTCTAATTTCTTATCACTCTGTTCAGATAAGATTCTTGGTATGATTTCCATTTTCTTAAATTTAAGACTTCTCTTGTGGCCTATTATATGATCTATCATGGAGAATGTTTTATGTGCCCTTGAGAAAAACATGTATTATATTTCTGTTGTATGGAATGTTCTGTATATGTCTGTTAGGTCCATTTGTATAAAAGATGATTCAAATGCAAAATTTACTTGTTGATTTTTCTATCTGGATGATCTATCCATTGATGAAATTGGGCTATTGAATTCTCCTACTGTTATTGTAGTGCTGTCTATTTCTCCTTTCAGCTCTATTAGTAAATTTGCTTAATATATTCAGGTACGCCAATGTTAGGTGCATATATATTTACAATTGCTGTATCTTCTTGATGAGCTGACCCCATTATCATTATAATGATAATATAATTGTCTCTTTTTGCCATTTTTGGGTTAAAGTCTATTTTGTCAGATATAAATATGGTTACCCTTGCTTTCATTTGGTTTCTACTTGCATGGGATATCTTTGTCCAACTCTTCAGTTTGAACCCAGGTGGTTCTTCATGCTGAAGTAAGTCTCCTGAAGGCAGAATAGAGTTAGCTCTTTATTTTATTATCTAGTCACTCTACATCTTTTGATTAGAGAACTTAATCCATTTATATTTAGAATAGTTATTGATATATAAGATTTAATGATGCCATCTTAAAAATTGCCGTCTGGCTATTTTGTATTTCCATTGCTCCTTTTCTCCTCTCTTTCTACCTATATTGGTGCGTTGGTGATTTTCTATGGTGGTATGCTATGATTCTATTCTCTTTCTTTTATTTTAGGCTACTATAGATTTTCACTTTATGGTTACCACAAGGCTTACATAAAATATCTTATACATGTTACAGTTCATTTTGTGCTGATAGCAACTTAACATTGGTTGCCTACAAACACTTTACCCTTTTACTTCACCCTTTTATCTTTTCCATGTCACAATTTACCTCTTTTTATATTGCATATTCATTACCAAAATATAGTAGCTATAAAGATTTTTAATACTCTTTTCCTTTAACATTTACATATACTATAGTAAAGTGTATAATATAGTGTTATACTGTAGTATAAGTATTACCCTATAGTATAGTTAAGTTAATACACCATCCTAGTATAGAATTAGAGTTTTTTAAATTTGACTATATATTTTTCACCTTTACAAGTGTGTTGTATATTTTTGTACATGTTCATGTTAGTAATCAGCATCTTTTCATTTCATCTTGAAGAAATTTCTGCATTTCTTGTAAGGCAGGTCTAGTTGTGGTAAGTTCCCTCAGCTTTTGTCTGTCTGGGAAAATATTTCTCCTTCATATCTGAAGGATAACTTTGCCAGATAGAGTATTCTTGGCTGGGAATTTTTTACTTCCAGCACTTTGAATATGTCTTTGCACTCTCCTGGCCTGTAAGGTTTCTGCTGAGAAATCTGCTTATAGTCTAATTGGTATTCCTTTATAGGTTACAATATTTTTTTTCTCTTTCTGGTTTTAGAATTCTTTCTTTATCTTTGATTTTGACAATTTTATTATACTATGTCTTGGAGAAGATCATTTTGTATTGGAATAATGAGATGACGTAGTAATTTCACGAACTTGGATGTCTAAGTCTCTCTCCAGGTTTGAGAAGTTCTCAGCCATTATTTCTTTAAATAAACTTTTTGCCCCCTTCTCCCTTTCCTCTCCTTCTGGAACTCTAATAATTCTGATATTTGTTCTTTTAATGGTGTTCCATAATCATGTAGGGTTTCTTCATTATTTTTCACTCATTTGTCTTTGTTCTCCTCCTGCTAGGTTATTTCAAAGTTTCTCTTCTATAGCTCACTGATTCTGTCTTCTGTTTTGTCTATTTTTATTTTAATTCTCTATATTGCATTTTTTAATTTCAGTCATTGAATTCTTCAGCTCCAGAATTTCAGTTTGGTTCTTCTATATGATTTCTATCTCTTGTTGAATTTCTGATTTTGTTAATACATTTTTTCCTGATTTTCTTGAAGTGTCTTTCTGTGTTTTCTCATAGCTCATTCAGTTTCCTCAAAACAGCTATTTTTAATTCTTTCTTGGTTAAATCACAGATATCTGTGTATTGGGGTTGGTTACTAGAGGATTATTGTGATCTTTTATTGATACCATGTTTGCTTGATTCTTCATGTTCCTTGGAGTTTTACATTGCTGTTTTCACATTTGAAGTACCTGTCACTTCCTCCAATCTTTACTGTTTACTTTTAGCCAGGAAATAAATGTCCTTTGTCCCATGTTTTTTTTGAGGAAGATTAGTCCTGAGCTAACTACTGCCAACCTTCCTCTTTTTGCTGAGGAAGACTGGCCCTGAGCTAACATCCGTGCCCGTCTTCCTCTATTTTATACATGGGACGCCTACCACAGCATGGCTTTTTGCCAAGTGGTGCCATGTCTGCACCCGGGATCCTATCTGGCGAATCCCATGCCTCTGAGAAGCAGAACATGCAAACTTAACAGCTGCGCCACTGGGCCAGCTCAGTCCCACTTTTATCTGAGGCTTTCTCTTACCTTGTATTGACACACTTGCTCTATGCAGCTTGCTCCTTCTTGTGGCAGAATTCCTAAGCTTGAATGTCTTCTCTTGATCTTATAGCTCATTAGATGTGCTGCTTGCTGGAAACCTCTTTTTTGTTTTCTAGACGGTGGTACTACAGCTCAGATTTATGGTTTCTCTCTTGCTCTAGACCCTGGCCTGTTTTCTGTGTCCACTCCCTGTTTACTGGAGCTTACTCTTGCCAGTGCCCTTGAAAGTGAACACAGGAGCTGGCAGTATAGTGAGGGGGAGATGAAAGTTTGGTACTTGGGGTGTTGGGGGTGACTGTGGCCAGTTAAGGGGATCCTTATGTGAGATTTTCCCAGAAGCTCATGGGTGAGCTTCCTGCTGGAGTCCTGAATTCAGTCAGCAGGAAACAGATCCCTTTAATGCCCTCTTACGTTCTTATCTGCCTCTTTCCTGATCTCCTCCTTCTCCCCAGTAATGGGGTTCTTGCCTTAATACTTTGAGTGCTGTAGTAGAGAAACAGTTTTCTTCAGCAACATCCCACGCACCTGGGGAAGCTGAGCACTCACTTACAATCTCCCTTTCTCCCACAGGAGAGGCCAGTGCAGGTTAGTTCGGCCCCAGGCTTTTGCCACATTGGGATGGGGTAAATGCTGGCAAAGTTCTTCTTCTGCTCTCCAAGTGTCTGAATTTTTTTTTTCCTTTTCCTTTTTTTCCTCCAACAGAGTACTGAAATATGTACTCTGGCAACCTTGACTTCTACAAAGGCTGTCTCATCTGTGGGTATCTGCTTAAATCCATGCTCTCCAGGTACATTCCAACCACAACTGAGATGGGTTGAAGCCAGATTCATAGGCTCCTGCTGGTTCTACAGCCTGTACCAAGGTCTGCTTGTCGATTATCTGATGTACAGGGGTCAAAACTCCTCCTGAATCCTTTGGCATATGGTGCTGGATACCACAACTCCCACAGAGGCATTTTTGTTCACAGAAGGATGCTGAATTTTAGTTGTTTAAAGGAAGAACAAAAAAGACAGACATCTTACGCCACCATGATGCTTACCTTGATTTTCAATTTGATTATTTATCTATTTGTTATAGTTAGCCCTGAGTAAAATTCATTCAATAATCATAGCTGTGTGCTTACTGTAAAATTCATTTCAAAATATTATTTATAGTTTCTTATTAAAATTAATTTTAAAAGTCATTATTAAAGCTGTTAATTCTTATATTGTTCTATTGAATACATGGGATTGGGCATTACTATACATGGTCTATATACTTGCCTAGCAAGACATGTGGCAGGAGAAAATCTATTAAAAATCTTCAGTACACCTTCAACTTCAACTTCAGTAAAAACTTTTGTACACCGACTATAGGGCAGTGTGAAAGTTTCACAAATTTGGAGAATGATTGTCTTGTTGGAAACAATGCATAGAGTAAAGAGAGGTCACATAAATCTTGAAAATCCACTACTAGTATCATATGCTGTATACCTAATTAGTTTGAGATTTTCAAACTTATTACAAATTATTGAAAATATACCAAAGACATAAAGAATAAAATAACAAAACTCTTGGCTCATCACCATTTTTATAAATAAAATATAGTATTACCAAACCGGTTGTGGTATCCAGTACCCTTCCTGGTTACATCAGTTGCAACTGTTCTCATTTCCAGTGATTACTAGTATCCTGAATTTGATTTTACCTTTCTCATGTATATGTACATAATCTGATTATAAATATATACATATATAACAATATATATGTGAAAATTATATGCTATGTCTTTTGTTTCTTTATCTAAGTGATTAATTATGGCATGCATTTTTGCCACTTGTTTTTTTCTGTCAATAGATTTGTCACATTCTCTATATTGACATTTCTTACTCCAGTGTTTCTAGATTCAATGATTTACAGTGTTCTATTCTACAAATAAACCACAATTAGTTTACCTGTTCTCCAGATGATGAGCATACAGTTGTGTTAGTGTATATACATACATGCACATATATTTTCATATATGCATTCACATTCAAAGCACTGTTATGATATTATGGAAATTAAGGTATATGTCTTCTTTATAAACATAGGAGAAATTCTCTACTGCATATACTTAGGAGTGAAATTGCTAGGTAGCAGGAAATGTAAATTATCAACTTTATTATGAAAAACCAAATTGCCATGCAAGGAATTTAACACATGAACATCTGTAATCACATTAACAAGAGAATTACACAAGCATTCCTACTGATTGACATTTCATCAAGACCTAGCATTGTCTGTTCTCCACCCACTTTGAAATACAGAATAGGAGTGTGAAAGGGACTTCACTGTGGTTTTATCTTGCTCTCTCTATTCTCTTGTGAGGTTCAGCAAACTTTCCTAAGTTTATTGTTAGTTAGAATTTCATTTTCTGGTGATTACCTATTCACAATCTTTCTGTATTAGACTGTTTATCTTGTTCCTACCTACTTGCAGTTTGTAAATATTTGCAATATTTCAGATACTGATCCTTCATGTAATATATTTGTTACAAAGAACTTCATATAGTCTGTGGCATATCAGGTCAATTTTGGTATTTTTTGATGCACAGAAATTTATACATGTTAATAGATAAATTCATCAATCTTTTCTTCCATGGCTTTGTTTCTTGTTTGTCATTTAGTTTAATAATTCCTTCTCTGTCTTGAGATAACAAATATATTTTTTATACATTTTCTCCAGAAACATCTTGAAATTTTGCTTTCCTCCCTGGGTTTCAGTTTATCTTTCATTAATTTTTTATATCATGTGAATGATTCAATTTTATTTTTTAAGAATCATTTGTTGAAAATCCCATTGTTTTTCTTAATGATTTATAAAGCCTCTTTTAAGTCATTTAACAAATTTTCCTGAACGTATCTGTGCATCTCTGGCCTTTGTATTGTTTTTCATTGGTTGGCTTGTCAATTACAGTGTCAAAGGCATACTATCATAATTATAGCTTCTTCTGTAAAATTGCTGTAGCTAATATATTCTGTATATCTTTATGAGACATAATTTATTTACTACCAAATTTACCCATTTAAAGTGTACAATAGACGTTTGTTAGTATATTCATATACTAAACATTACTACAATTTAAGTTTAGAACATTTTTATCACCCCATAAAGAAACCTTGTACCCACTAACAATCACTTTTCATTCCCCATGACCCACAGAGCCATAGACAAACACTGATTTACTTTACGCCTCCATGGGTTTGTCTATTTTAGACATTTCACGTAAGTGGAATCATACAATATGTGTTCTTTTGTGACCTTTTTCATTTAGCATAAAGTTTTCAAGGTTTATCCATGTTGATAAATGTAGCATGTATCAATTCTTCACTATTTTTACTACGAAATAATAGTCCATTATATGGATGTATCACGTATTGTTTATCCATTCATCAATTGATGGATATGTGGATTGTTTTTAGATTTTGGCTATTCTGCATATGCTGCTGCCTTAGCTAATCTTGATTTATTCTTTTTATATACAATTTAGAAACTGTTCCTCAAATTCGATGAAACACTCTGGAAGATTTTTAAATTAAATCTACTTTCAATGTGTAGATACATTTAAGAATAATTGACATATCTAAAATATTGGGCCTTTCATAAGGAAAAATACAAGGGTAGATTTATGTATGCACACATTTACACATTTTAATTTTCTCTTCAATTAGGGTCACATACATTATATTATATTTATTCCTAGTGGCTTTCATTTTATGGTTACTACACATATATAACTCTTAAAAGTGCATGTTCTAAAAATTGATAAAAAGATATTTAATGTTTGTTTGTTGATCTTATATCTAGCCAACCTGCTGAACTTTCTACTCTATATCTGCCTTCATAACATATGTGTTTATGTATGGAAAATCAGATGGTATTCAATTAATGACAGATTTGTTTCTCCTTCCAAACTTTATTCCTGTTATTTATTTGTTAGTTCTGCTGGGCTGGTCAGAGCCTCCATTTCTATATTGATAGAAGCTGCAGTAAGTAACATATTTTTCTCATTTCTGAAATTATACTAATGACTTCTAATGTTCTACCATTAGGCATGATATGTGATTTGCAGACAATTTTTATCATGTAAAAGGAGTTTCCTTCTATTCCTGGCTTTCTAAGGGTTTTAAAACAAATGGGTGCTGAAATAGAACAAATACACTTTCTACATTATTCAGATAATTTTACAACTTTCCCATTTAATTCTTAATGTGGTAAAGAGTATCAACAGACTTTAGAATGTCACATAATTACTGTATTCCCGGGAACTTGACATTATCATAAGATATTATCATATAAATTACTGGATTTTTTTAACAATTATTTTATTGAGGTCATAATGGTTTATAACATTGTTTAATTTCAGGTGTACATTATTATTTATCAGTTTCTGTATAGACTGCATCATGCTCACCACCAATAATCTAATTTTTATCTATCACCATATATATGTGCCCCTTTACCCCTTTTACACAACCCCCAACCCCCTTCCCCTCTGGTAACATTAATCTGTTCTCTTTAACCATGTGTTTGTTTATCTTTCATATATGAGTGAAATCGTGCAGCATTTGTCTTTCTCTGTCAGGCTTATTTCGCTTAATGTCGCACTCTCAAGGTCCATCCATGTTGTTACAAATTGGGCAATTTTATCTTTTTTATGGTTGAGTAGTGTTCCATTTTCTTTATTGATTCATCAGTTGATGAACACTTAGGTTGCTTCCATGTCTTGGCTATTGTTACTAATGCTATAAAGAACATAGGGGTTCATAAATCTCTTTGAATTGTTGATTTCAAGATCTTTGGGTAAAGACCTAGTAGTGGGATAGCTGGATCATATGATATTTCTATTTTTAATTTTTTGAGAAATCTCCATACTGTTTTCCATAGTGGCTGCACCAGTTTCCATTCCCACCAGAAGCGTATGAATGTCCCCTTTTCTCCAGATTCTCTCCAACGTTTATTTTTTGTCTTGTTTGCTATGTGTTTGTTTTGTTTATATATATATATATATAATATATATTATTATATATTTATATATTCTTGTTTGTTATATTTTGTCTAATTATAGCCATTCTGACAGGTGTAAAGTGATATCTCATTGTAGTTTTGATTTGCATTTCCTTAATAATTAGTGATGTTGAACATCTTTTCATATGCCTGTTGTCCATCTGTATAGCTTCTTTGGAAAAATGTCTGTTCAGATCCTCTGCTCATTTTTTGATTGGGTTGTTTTCTTTTTTCTTGTTGAGTTGTATGAGTTCTTTATATATTTTGGAGATTAATCCCTTGTTGGTTATAGGATTTGCAAATATTTTCTTCCAGTTGGTGGGCTGTCTTTTCATTTTGTTTATGCTTTCCTTTGCCTTGCAGAAGCTTTTTAGTCAGATGTGGTCCCAGTTGTTTATATTTTCTTTTGTTTCCCTTGCCTAAGTAGACATGGTATTTGAAAAGATGCTGCTAAGACCACAAAGAGTGCACTGCCTGTTTTTTCTTCTAGGAGTTTTATGGTTTCAGATGTTACACTCAAGTCTTTAGTCCATTTTGAGTTAATTTTTTTGTATGATGTAAGATAATGGTCTAATTTCATTCTTTTGCATGTGGCTGTCCAGATTTCCCAACACCATTTATTGAAGAGAAGACTTTCCTTTCTCCATGGTATGTTCTTGGCTCCTTTGTGGAAGATTAGCTGTCCGTAAATGTGTGGTTTTATTTCGGGGCTTTCCATTCTGTTCCATTGATCCATGTGTCTGTTTTTGTGCCACTGCCATGCTGTTTTGATTACTATACCCTAGTAGTATATTTTGAAGTCAGGAATTGTGATGCCTCCAGCTTTGTTCTTTTTTCCCAGGATTGCTTTGGCTAGCTGAGGTCTTTTGTTGTTCCAGATACATTTTAGGATTCTTTGTTCTATTTCTGTGAAGAATGTCACTGGGATTCTGACTGGAATTATATTGACTGTGTAGATTGCTTTTAGTAATATGGACATTTTAACTATGTTTATTCTTCCAATATAAACTACCGGATTTCGTTTGCTGATAGTTTAGAAATGTTTGCATCTGTATTCATGAGTGAAAATAGTATGTAAATATAGCACTTGGCTGATTTGGTATAAAGATTATAGTGACTTTAGAAGAAGATTTTGAGAGAATTCCCTCTTTTTTAGTTATCTTATGGTACTATGGGTCTAGTACTATTGGTATTATCTGATAGTTAAAGCTTGCTTATACAATTGTATGAACTTATTTGGGGGAGTGTTTTGTTATCTTTAATATTTAAAGGTCTATTCATATCAATTTTTCACCCTTGAGAAAGTTTTGATGAATGCATGTTTTTAGGAAATTTTTCTTTTTAGGAGTTTTCATATGTATTTTTGTATTTTTTAGATTAGATGTGTCCTGTCATTATTATTTTTAATATTCAGTATAGTTAAATGTATGTCTCCTTTTCATATCTAATGTTGTTTGTATGTGTGCTTGTGTGTGTACGTTTCGTTTCTTTGTGTCTAACTCCTTCTATTACTCTTCCATCAACTGGGTCAGAAGTTTGTTATTTTATTAGTATTTTCAAAGAAATGTAGAAAGTTTTGGCTTCCTCATTTTCATTTTATAATTATTTTCACAAATTTAAGAGTAATTATACAAGGAAGTATCAAGTGGAGACTCTTGAAACTGCCCCCGTATAACTAAAATAATAAATCAAAAGCAATGTTTTATCTCTGGAGAAACTTCATAACTTAGCACCACAAAGATTTAAATTACGAGTGTAGTGGTCTCCTTCAGAATTATAGTCAGTTCCCCTTTATTGCCTTCAAAAATCTTATGATAGGAAATTAAATATTGTTACTATAAGTTATAAGTTGTAACACCAATAGCATGGGATGAGATTCTGTACTCAAATAGAACAGTATGGTATCTGGCATTTGGTACGTAGCTACCAAATGCAAATGCACTTTATTTCTAATCTCATTCATCCAAGAGCATCAACACTAGTTTGCATTCAGGTGTGAAGGAGACAGCACACACGCTTTTCCTGCCCCAGAGTGATGTCGACTCTCTTCCTTTCTGTCATAATATTGGCCACAAGTGTATGATAGCCAATTGATTATCGAGGGCATCAAAATGACCGAGAAAGATATCTAGTCACAATACTAGTAATTAAACATCAAATTAAAACAATAATTTAATTTCATGTTTATACATCAAATTGGTAAAAGTTTAGATAGATTACAGGACTGCTAATATTGTTACTTTCACACACTACTTATGGAAATGACAATTACCACAATGTTTTGGGGATTATCTTGCAGTACCTAAAAAGTAAAAATAATAAGAAGAATAATGACGAGCTTTTACATGGCAATCCTAAATGTGTGAATTAATATTACGTAAATAAAAGGTCACATGCATTATATAATAATATATGTGCAGTTATTTTTATTGCAAAGTTGTGTGTGGCAAAAACAAACAAAAAAAAAACCCTAAAAATCTTCTGAATATCTAACTATATAATATATTTTAGCTAATAAGGTTGAGATCTATCTATTGCTATTATCTTGCATAATTTCCCCTGGTGTATAATTAGGCAAACCAATTAAGCAGTGAGATTATTTAGTAATACAAACTTAAATTAGAGAAGTAAAAACAAACAGCAAGAAAAACCTTATGTTTATTTATATATCTGCATGAGCTTAGACAAAGATGTCAAAAAATATACTCCAAATTGTTAGTTTGAAGAAGGGTAAGATTGTTCGAAACTTTTATACAACTATGTGTTTAGAACTTTTATTTAAAAAGTTTCATTCATTTTTATTTAAACATTTATTTACAAAATATTGGATTTGCAGTTCTAGTATACTTCATGTACACTCCGACTGGAAACTGAATACAAATCTCCTAACTCTTAGTTCAGTCCCATTTCCTAGATATTCACTTTATCCATCCTAAGAATTTGATATATATAATGAAATACTAAGAATTTCTACCTCAACGAAAATACTCTATGACTATATGTTTTAAATATTTTTATAACTCTTATAATGTTTGGGGGTTAGTGTTTGGCAGTCAATAATTTATGAGCCCATCAAGGTAACAATTTATTTATCTGTAAATTATCTAGAACAAAAATTGGAAAATGTGAATAGGCAAGAGAAACCTCTGAGGACCCAGAAATAATCTCTTAGTGCCCATATTCTCAAGCCTGTGTATTTTATTCTTAAAAGAATCCTTGAACTGCTTCATAGAACCTAAATATATATGATTGGCCCATGACATTAATAAATTATGAAGAAAGATGCCTGTTAAGGCAGAGCAGTGATGTCTAGTTACGAAGCAAAACTCACCTTAAACAAAGCAGAGAATACTGAAAAAGAAACTGAAAACCAATAGCTGGAAGAGTCAACTAAATAAGTCATAACCCTCTGCAAGATTCAGATGGTGTATATATGTAGACATGTGGGCAAGAGTCAATTGGAAACTTAAGATGAATCACCAGTTTCTGCTCTCAATTGCCAGTCACAATACCTGTTCCAGTTAACATGGAAAAGCATGGTGTAATTAATAAACTGGGTCATCACACACACAAACATGCGCAACGGGTATAATCCAGAATGACCAAATGGCAAATAAAGCAAAATGTACACATACTCAGAATACTTTCCTGGTGCTCTCTAGAAGGTAATGGTCTTTACTTGTGTTAATGGGAGACTGCAACACAACAAAGGCAACATTTAAGTGAGTTCCTGGCTACTGAAAGCAGACATACAAATAACAACAAATCCAGGAAAAGGGTAGTAAAATACTTTTAAAAGGTAGAATCAAAAAATCCCAAAAGTTGCAAGGCTTAGAAATATTTAGTGAAGTAACCTCAAAAGAGAATTGAAAAAATGTACTTATAGAAATTTGTAAAAAAAAAATATATATATATATATGAAAATAGACAACTATTAATAAAGGAATGTTCAAAATAAAAAATCAGCGTTACACATCACATCAACAAATTAAAAAATCAAGAACCTACTATCATCTTAATAGGTACAGAAAAACACTGAGAAAACAAATAATCATTCAGCATTAAAATTTTTAGGAAATAATGAATAAACATTAGGGCTTCTTCTTAACTTCATCAAATATATCTGTCAGAAACCTGAAGTAATCATTATATTTAGCCATTACACTTTAAAATAATTTTGTATGAAGTCAGGAACATGACTAGAATCATTGCTGTCATGGCTTCCACTCAGCTTTGTTCAGAAGGAAGTGACTACTGGAATAAAACAGAAAGGAAAAAACAGAGAGAGAGAGGGAGGAATGTAAAAAATATAAACACTGCAATTATTTACTGATCATTGACACTTATTGGCAGGCAATACGATTGCCCCCCAAAAAATTCAAGAAAACATAATGAAAGATATAAGAAATTACTGTTCCAAGTCCAGCAAACAGAAATCACTACCAACCTCGTGGTAGTGGTCCAGAGCTCAGTTATCCTCATGTCACCATGTTCTGGGGTAGATTTCTCAATTTTAGACTGGCTTCCCATATGATTATGAAGGTATACTATTCAAGGTAGGGAGATAAATGTATTTTATATAACAATTTAATTATAGCTTTCAAATATTTAGACATAGGGTACGTGGACCTTCAGTTGTACAATTACCATGGGCCCACAATTGTTAGAGCTGAGTCTATCAGCACACTTTTCTATATCAACTATCTTTAAAAGGAAAAGAAAGAAAAGATAAACAATTTATTTTGAAGAAACTATTTATAATCCATATGGCAGATAAAAGGGTGGATGTGGGTATGTATGTATTAATTGCAAAAAGTGCTTCTAAAATTTATGAGAAAAAGACAAATTACACATAGAAAAATTGGCAGAGTTTGGGAGCAGACAATGCATGGAAGAGAAAATCTAAATTACCGGTACCCAATTAGCCCTGGCAAGGATTCAGGGAAATGATTGTTTTTATATATACTTCATGTAGTTGGGTGGTGGATTTCTATAGCATGTTTTGGAAAGAAATATGTCAACAATTATTGAAATTTAAATACTCACAGCCTTTGACCTATTAACCTTACTGATATGAATCTCTTTTTAGAGAGTTTAGAAGTGAAAGCATTGGTAAATACAGTTTTATGTGAAAGAATCTTCAATACAGCATTATTTGAGATGGAAAAAAATAACTTGGTAGCAACCTTGATTACTTTTTATTTTGAAGGATAAATTTGTTGAATACATACAATGAAATAGTTAGCAGTTATTTCAAAGGATAAATTAGATCTTTCTTAAATTACATGGAGGAAGGTCAAAGTGAAAAGATCAAGGAATGGAGGAATGCACAAACACATATTCCTCTTCATGCCCACTTACGTTTTCATATATTTTTATGAACACAGAGAAAGATGTGAAGGTATATGGACCAGGTTGCTAATATTACTTATTTTGAAGGTGGTAAGAGAGATTGGGGCTAGTATATAGTTAGTAGAAATTTAAACTGGTACATTTGCTTCAGAGAGCATTTTAAGAAGATATTTTTAGAGCAATAAATATCTACATACATCTTGATCTCTACTGGGAATTTACTCAAAGTAAATAAATACATTTAAAAATTTTATGCACATAAAAATTGTTCATTGCAAGATAATACACCATAACAGAAAAATAAAAAAAGAGTATGAGGAGGATTAACAAATACCCAGCCATGGGGGGAGGATTAAGGACACGACAGTGGTGTCTCATCACCCAATGATAATGACACTACGAAGCCAAGAAATGTAAGGATACAAGACTAGAAAGTGATATGGAAAAAATACTCAAGTAAAAATGATCAGGTTTCAAATCAAGCATAATATGGAATTATGTTTATATTGTGATTAAAATAAAGATCAATTTGTGAAACTGTTCATAGCAATGAGAAGAATATGTGAAAGAAAGAAAATGAAAACATTTTCTTCTCTTTTATTTTTACTTTGACCGAATAAACATTTTAGAATAACAATCTAATTAAAACACTCAACAGAGTTTTGGTTTTGTGTGTGAGTGTGTGAGAGAAAGGTTCGCCCTGAGGTAGCATCCATTGACAATGCTCCTCTTTTTTTGCTTGAGGAAAGTTAGCCCTGAGCTAACATCCATGCCAGTCTTCCTCTACTGTGTATGTGGGATGCCTCCGCAGGATGGCTGATGAGTGGAGTAGGTCGGCACCCAGTATCCGAACCAACAAACCCTGGGTTGCCAAACTGGAGTACAGGGAACTTTAACCCCTCAGCCACAGGATCAGCCCCTCAACAGAGGTTTTTGATTGCATACATTGTATCACACATTTTGTTGAAAATACAATGGTGAGAATGGTGTAGGGGAGGAAGACATTTCCTCTCCCCAAATGTGGGTTCGTCTGGCCGGAGAACAAATTAAATTCACATGAGACAGAATAGCAAGAGAAAATTAAACAAGCTTTATGAGGAACCATGGCCCAGGGCCTCTCTTCCCGAAGGAAGAAAGGGCACCGAAGAAGTGGGGTGCACAGAGTGGTTATATACCCCCAAACAGGGTGCTTCACATATGATGAAATGTCCCTCCCACAATAGTCACAAGATTGCCCTGTCGGCACAGTGCTTGATGGACACAGCAGGTAGTGGTCTGCTATCTCGGTGGGCGTACCCGGAGGCAAGTCGATTGTCTGGAGCTGGGCAGTCACAGGTGAGCGCATAAACAATCAGTTCCTAGCCTAAGGAAAGATGCTTAATCCTTAAGAAATGCCAATGTTGGGAGGGGGAGGGAAGTCAGTTACAGGAGGTTACCAGACTAGCACAATAAAATGCAGATTTAAGTCTTTGCCTTTGGTATTGATTAAGAGTTTCTAGAGAGAAGGTCATCTCCTTTCTTCTTCCTGGTGCAGAGAGGGAGGCACCTTTACAGATACAGATTTACCTTACAAACGTAAATGTGTCCTAACAAAGGGTAAGTTCCATTCCTCAGAGCCTCCTTCCCTGTCCCAGTTTATCAAAAGCAATCAGCCTCAAATAATCCTGATGCCAAAGAGACATACCTTGGGGTGGCCAATTCCAGGTCCCCACAATGGCATATATGGGCTCTGTCCTTGTAGGACTTATAGAGGGAGAGCCTGGTGTCAGATTATTACACATATAAGTATAAACTTAAAATTGGGATAAATGCTACTGAAGAAAAGCGTAGGGCCTATGAAAGTGATACCAGGGTTTACAAGCAACTCCCAGAGGAAGTGAAAAACCCGAAAAACCAGCCAGGTTACCCAGGTCCTGAGCCAGAGTTGGGGAGTGGGGGTGACATTAATATAATGAACATATTCCAGGCAGATTGTATGAAGGTATTGGAGAGAGAGACAGACAGATAGATACAGAAAGAAAGAGACAGAGACAGAGACAGAGACAGAAAAGGTGCAAGACAGAGAATATAAGGTTAATAACATTGTACCCGAGTCATCAAGCAAATCTTCAATATGTTGTCTCTTTGCTATTTAAGAAAGTAAGGAATATGCTAATATTAATCTCATTTGAGAGAGACTTTTCTCTAGGTTGGTACCAGTCTTTCAGGAAAATCAGAGAGAGATGGTAAAATCTTTGATTGTAGTTAATTTTAGATACTATTTTGCTTTATGATCTTGACTAAGTTACTCCTGTATAACATATAAATGAATGATTATGAGAACAGACATGCAAATTTCAATTAGTTTAGAAGTGAATACAGGAGCGCACACATATGCACACAATATACATCCTTCATTCTGAAAAGTAAACATGAACAATTCTACCTGCCTTCTTTTTTCTCAGAGGAAATGCTCCCCAAGGTGAAAGCAGCTATCTTTCTCTACCTACTGGTAGAGAAAGACATCCAGTGGGAGAAACTTTAGTGCCAGAGTACATTGGACCACCCCAAGCTCTCATTCTGAGCTGGCTTTTCCAGTGGCGGTGCACAGACTCACAGAGGACGAGAAAAGCAACCAACCAACTCAGTGCTACAGTGTTTAAGTAATTGTCTCATTACAGCAATTATCACCAGTCACACCTGGGAAATGGATTAGATGGCCTGTGAGCTGCTTTGGAAAGTAAGGAAAACTGAATTGCATCATATCAATGGAGACAGGCTTAGATAACGGAGACTTGAAGCCTTAGATAAGAGTCTAAAAAGCAGAAGTCCCACACAGTCATCTTGAAGTATCAAAATTCTGGAAAAATAAGTGTTAGCCCCATGGCCAAGTGGTTGGGTTTGTGCGCTCCACTTCTGTGGCTGGGGTTTCACTGGTTTGGATCCTGGACATGGACATGGCACTGCTTGTTAGGCCATGCTGAGGCGGCATCCCACATAGCACAACTAGAAGGACCTATAACTAGCATATACAAGTATGTAGTGGGGGTCCTTGTGGAAACGAAGAAGAAGAAAAAAGATTGGCAACAGATCTTAGATCAGGTGCCAATCTTTGGGAAAAAAAACTAAAAAGAAAATTCTGGAAAAATAAGAGAGTTTTTACAATGAGAGTATATTAATTCTCCTGTAGAGAAGTAATGTAAAGCACAGAAAATGTCAATTGGAAAAGATTAGAAGCTGTACAGGGCCCCTTACAAGGTATATTTCAAAACCTTTAAGAGCATCAATACCGTTATTTAGAAAATGGAGGTTACTTTATAGGGTTATAGCAGGCACTGTCAATGCAATACACATATTCTCGCAGCCTGCTTCCAGGTGACTTGCAGTTCCTGTGCATGCCCATGGCTTTCTCAGTGTCTCTGGGTGGTGTTCTTTGACCTGGGGAGTGTGTTCTACCCATGCACCTGGCAGGATAGCAATGTTGGAGAGTTAACTCCCCAGGGGCAAACCTTGCTCCACGAAGAATGGAAGTTGGTGAATATGGTGAAGAATTGCACTGCCTTTCTTGTTCTTTATTGGACAAATTTGAGGTGTAGGTCACACAATTTCTCAGAGTGTACCCAATGGAATCAGCTCCTGATTGCACACAGTGGCAAATTATTGTCTTCAATCTTCTCCCTGCCTCACCTCCTCGTGTCCTCAAAATGCTTTCTGGAATCAATTCTGAAATGAACTTCTTGTACCCAAATTCTTACTCAGTGTCTTTTTGAGGGTCACCTCAAACTAAGACTTTTTTGGAATTAAATATTAGAGAATATATGCGAAGTATGACATACTGCTCGATTTGCTAACTGTAAAGGCTATGTAACCATTCTAAGCATCACAGTGTCTTGGAAGTCACAGAGAATTTAGCAAGAAACAGAGAAAGGAAACAATCATATGAACTTCAAATATTGTCTTGCTTCTCCTATAATAACTGATCCCCCAAATATTGCTGGAAACAGCTGCAAATATAGATACTGCATGTTTCAGTTTCATCTCAACAGGTGTATCATATGATTACCAATAAGATCTATGGAACTTGGCATGTAGCTTCTTGTATTCCTGAATGCAAAGAGTTGTACCTTCCTCTTGTTTCTTCCTCTTCTCTCTGAGAACAATGTGGAAGCAATAGTGAGTCATTCTGGACCATGCAGATAAGAGAAACACTGCGGGGGTGTTGAAGTAACATGACAGGAGGAGCTTGGCTCACTGACTGTGGAGCTACCACGCTGGCTTGGGCTAGTGTGCCTAATCTTTAAGTCTCTGCTATTTTGAGTTTATATGTATATACACATGTAGATGTATACTAAATAAGGAGAGGGAGACTATTTTGATTATCTCAATAATCTCATTCCCTAGGAAAGTTCCTGACATCCTTTTTTATTTAATGAAATAACCATCTATCAAGTACCTGCTGTATGCCCAGCAACATGTTAGGCATTTAAGAGGCACTCAGACACGTTATTGAATAAATAAATGAATGAACAGACCCTCAGTGTACCATGTAGTCAATATTTATTGTTTAAATTTTTCACATTAGTTCAATGAGGGAGGTTTTGTTAATTTTATATACAAACACAGAAATTTTATAATACAAAGTGGTAGGGAATTTGAAATAAAATATATTTTATAGTATACAGTTTTTACAGTAAATTTTTCTGAAATTAAAAAATCTAGAATTTTAAAATACTGTAAATGATTTAAAACTGAAAGCAGGAAAAAAATAGCATTCCAACACCTAGGTATAGTCACTGTTAATATTTAAAGTGTTTTTATTTTAATTTTAGTTGAAGTATAATTGACATACAATATTATATTAGTTTCAGATATACAAATAGTGATTTGATATTTTTATACATTATGAAATAATCTTCATGTTAATTCTAGTTACCATCTGTGACCACACAACATTATTACAATATTATTGACTATATTCCCTATGCTGTACACAACATACCCAAGACATTTATTTTATAACTGGAAATTTTTACCTCTTGACCCCCTTCAACTATTTTGTTTCTCCCCTCATCACCTCCCCTCTGGCAAACACAGAATTTCTTCTCTGTATCTATTAATCTGTCTCTGTTTTGTTATGTTTATTTGTTTGCTTGTTTTGTTTGTGGTATTTTTCTTTCTTTTATTTCACTTGGAATAATACCCTGTAGGTATATCCATGTTGTTGCAAATGGCAAGACTTTGTTCTTTTTAATGGCTGAATATTCCATTATGTGACTATATATTGTGTATATACATTATGAAAGTATGTATGAATACATATATATATATTATATATATATATCTCACATCTTCATTATCGTTTATCCATCAGTGGATGCTTAAGTTGCTTCCATATCTTGGCTACTGTAAATAATGCTGCAATGAACATGGGTTGCATAGTTCTCTTTGAATTAGTGTTTTCATTTTCTTTGGAGAAATACCAAGAAGGTGGAATTGCTGGATCATAATGCAGTTCTATTTTTACTTTTTTTGAAGAATCTCTACAATGTTTTCCATAGTAGTTGTATCAATTTACATTCCATCAGCAGTGCACCACAGTTCCCTGTACTCCACATCCTTACCCGCACTTGTTATTTCTTGTATTTTTGGTAATAACCATTCTGAAATGTGTGAGAGAGGTGACATCTCATGCTTTTGATTTGCATTTCCTTGATGATTAGTAATATTGAGCATCTTTTCATGTGTCTTTGGCCATCTGTATGTCTTCTATGAAAAAAACTCTATTCAGGTCCTCTGCCCATGCTTTATTTATTTATTTATTCATTTATTTTGTGAGGAAGATTAGCCCTGAGCTAAGATCTGTTGCCAATCTTCCTCCTGTTGCTTGAGGAGACTGTTGCTGAGCTAATGTCTGTGCCAATCCTCCTCTATTTTATGTGAGATGCTGCCACAACCTGGCTTGATGAGTGGTGCTAGGTCCACTCAAGGGATCTGAACCTGTGAACCTCTGGCTGCCAAAACAGAGCACCCGAACTCAACCACTTAGACACTGGCCCCCTCTGCCCGTATTTTAATTCAATTGTTTGCTTTTTAGTATTGAGTTGTATGAGTTCTTTATATATTTTGGAAATCAACCCCGTATTAGATGCATCCTTTGCAAATACCTTTTCCCATTCAGTAGGTTGCCTATTCATTTGTTGATGATTTCATTTTCTGTGTAAAAGCTTTTTAGTGTGATGTAATTCCATTTGTTTGCTTTTGCTTTTGCTGACCTTGCCTGAGAAGATATATCTAAAGATATATTGCTAAGACCTATGTCAAAGAGCTTACTGCCTATGTTTTCTTCTAGGAATTTTATGGTTTCAGGTATTACATTCAAGTCCTTAATCCATTTTGATTTCATTTTTGTTTATGCTGCAAGATAGTGGTTCAGTTTCACTCTTTTGCATATGGCTATCCAGTTTTCCCAAAACTATTTATTGAAGGGACTGTCTTTTCTCTGTTATATGTTCTTGCCTTCTTTGTTGTAGATTAATTGACGATGTAAGCATGGGTTTATTTCTGGGCTCTCTATTCTGTTCCATTGATTCAGGTATCTGTTTTTGTACCAATACCATAATGTTGTGATTACTAAAGCTTTGTAGCATAGTTTGAAATCAAGGAAAATGATACCTCTACTTTCAGTCATCTTTCTCAACATTTCTTTGGCTATTCAGTGTCTTTAGTGGTTCCATATAAATTTTAGAATTATTTGTTCTAGTTCTGTGAAAAATGCCATTAGTAATTTGACAGAGATTGCATTGAATCTGTAAATTGCTTTGGGTTGTATGGGTATTTTAATAATATTAATTATTACAATCCATGAGCATTGTATACATTTTCATTTGTTTGTGTTGTATTCAACTTCTTTCATCAGTGTCTTATAGGTTTTAGAGTACAGATCTTTCACCACATTGGTTAAAGTTATTGCTAGGTATTTTATTCTTTTTGATGCAATTGAAATGGGGTTGCTTTCTAAATTTCCTTTTCTGATAGTTTATTATTAGTATATAGAAAAGCAACAGTTTTATGTATACTAATTTTCTATCCTACAACACTACTGAATTCATTTATTAGTTCTACTAGTTTTTTGGTGGCCACTTCAGGGTTTTCTATATATAGTATTTTGTTATCTACAAGTAGCGATACTTTTAATTTTTCATTTCTAATTTAGTTGACTCTTTTTCTTTTTCTTACCTAATTGTTGTGGCTAGGACTTTCGGTAGTATGTTGAATAAAAATAGTGAGAGTGGGCATCCTTGTTTTGTCCCTGATCTTAGAGTGAAAGCTTTCAGCTTTTCGCCATTGAGTATGATGTTAGCTTTGTGCTTGTCATATTTGACCTTTATCATGTTGAAGTAAATTCCCTCTATACACAATTTGTTGAGAGTTTTTATCACAAATGGATGTTGAATTTTCTCAAATGCTTTTTCTGTGTCTATTGAGATGATCATCTAAATTTTATCTTTCATTTTGTTAATATGTTGTATCATGTTGATTGATTTGTGGATATCTAACCATCCACATGCAGATATTGGATGCATCCCTTAAATAAATCCCTCTTGATCATGGCATATCATCCTTTGAATGTATTGCTGAATTAGGTTTGCTAATATTTTGTTGAGGAGTTTTGCATTTATGTTCATCAGGGATATTGGCCTGTGATTTTCTCTTTTTGTAGCGTCTCCATCTGGTTTTGGTATCAGAGTAATGCTGGCCTCATAGAATAAGTTTGGAAGAGTTACTTCCTCTTCAATGTTTTGAAATAGTTTGAGAAGGACAGGTATTAACTCCTTTTAAATATGTGGTAGAATTAAACTATGAGGCCACCTGGTTTTGAATTTTTCTTTATTGGCAGTTTTTGATTACAGATTTGCTTTCATTACTAGTTATTGGTCTGTTCAGATTTTCTATTTCTTCCTGGTTGAGTCTTGTAAGATACTATATTTTTAGGAATTTATCCATTTCTTTTGGGTTGTCTAATTTTCTTGCATATTATTCATAGTATTCTTTTATTATTCTTTGTACTTACGTGGTATTGGTTGCAACTTCTCCCCTTGCATTTCTCATTTTAATTGTTTGGGCCCTCTCTCTCTCTCTTTTTTGATGGGTCTTGCTAAAGGTTTAATAAATTTTCTTTATGTTTTCAAAGAACCAGCTCTTAGCTTCATTGATCTTTTCTATCGTTGTTTTCGTTTTTGCTCTGTATTTCCTTTATTTCTGTCCTGATCTCTCTTATTTGCTTCCTTCTACTAATTGGGTTTTGTTTGTTCTTCTTTCATCCTGGTTCGTTTAGGTGTAAATTTAGAGTGTTTGAGATTTATCTAGCTTCTTGATGTAGGCCTGCATCACTATGAATTTCCCTCTTAGGTCTGCTTTTACTGCATCCCATACATTTTGGAAATTGTCTTTCCATTTTCATTTGTATCAAGGTATTTTTTGATTTACTCTTTGATTTTGTATTGACCCATTGGTTGTTTAGTAGAATGTTGTTTATTCTCCACATATTTGTGATTTTCCAGCTTTCTTCTTGTAGATGATTTCTAGTTTCATACCTTTGTGGTTAGAAAAGATACTTGATATAATTTCTATCTTCTCAAATTTATTGAGACATTTTATGGCCTAACATCTATCCTGGAGAATGTGCCATGTGCACTTGATAAGAACTGCAGTTTTTAGATATACTGTTCTGCATATATCTATTAAGTTCATCTGGTCTAATGTGTCATTTATGACCAATGTTTCTTTATTGATTTTCTCTCTGGATAATCTATCCATTGATGTAAATGGGGTAATAAAATCCCCTACTATTATTGTATTACTGAAAATTTCTCCCTTTATGTCTTCTCTTTTTTTTATGGAGGAAGATTTACCCTGAGCTATCTACTGCCAATCCTCCTCTTTTTGCTGAAGAAGACTGGCCCTAAGCAAACATCCATGCCCGTCATCCTCTGCTTTATATGTGGGACGCCTACCACAGCATGGCTTTTGCCAATCGGTGCCATGTCCACATCCAGGATCCAAACTGGCAAACCCCAGGCCACTGAGAATTGGAACATGCAAACTTAACTGCTGTGCCACTGGGCTGGCCCCGCCCTTTAAATCTTTTAATATCTGTTTTATATATTTAGGTGTTCCTATATTGGATGCATAAATATTTACGAGTGTTATATTTTCTTCTTGGATTGATCTCTTTGTCACTATATAATGTCCTTTTTGTCTTTTGTTGCCGCATTTGTTTTTCCCCCACCCAAACCCTCAGTACATAGTTGCATATCTTAGTTGTAGATCATTCTAGTTCTTCTATGTTGGATGCTGCCAGGGCATGGCCTGATGAGTAGTGCATAGGTCTGTGGCCAGGATCCAAACTGGCGAACCCCAGGCCACTGAAACAGAGCACAGAAACTTAATCATTCAGTCACAAGGCTGGCACCCGTCTTGCCTGATATGAATATTACTACTGCAGCTTTCTATTCATATCCGTTGCCTGGAGTATCTTCTCCCATTCCTTCTCTTTCACACTGTGTGTGTCTTTAGATCTGAACTGTGTCTATTGCAGGCAGCATATAAATGAGTCTCGTTTTTTATCCATTCAGCCACTCTATATCCCTTGATTGAAGGATTTAGTTCATTTACATTTAAAGAAATCATTGATAGGTATGTATTTATTGTCATTTTCTTAGTTGTTTTCTGGTTGTTTTTGTAGTTTTTTTTTCTGTTCCTTTTTTCTTTTCTTGTTCTCGTTCCTTGTGGTTTGAGGATTTTCTTTAGTGTTATGTTTAGGTCCATTTCTCTTTAATTTTTGTGTATTTATTGTAGATTTTGGTTTGTGGTTACCATGAGGTTCATGTATATCGACCTATATAAATATAGCAGTTTAGTTTAAGCTGATATTTGCTTAAGTTTGAATGTATTCTAAAAAACATTTTTACTCACACCCCCTTGTTTTATGTTTTTGATGTCATATTTTATGTCTTTTATTTTGTGTATCCCTTATCTGCTTATCATAATTATAGTTGATTTAACTATTTTTGTCTTTTAACCTTCACACTGGCTTTCTAATAAGTGACCTACTGCTTTTATTGTATCTTTGCCTTTACTAGTGAGATTTTTTTCTTTCATATATTTCCTTATTTTTACTTATAGTCTTTCCTTTTAAACTTAGAGAAGACCCTTTAACATTTCGTGTGAGGATGATTGGTAATGATAAACTTCTTTAGTTTTTGCTCATCTAAGATGTTTATCTCTCCTGCAAATCTAAATGTTAACCTTTCTGTGGAGAGTACTCTCGGTTTTAAGTTTTTTTCCTTTCAGCACTTTAAATATATTCTGCCATTCTCTTCTGGCCTGGGAAGTTTCTGCTGAAAAATCAGCTGATAGTCTTATGGGAGTTCCCATGTACATGATTAGTTGTTTTTCTCTTATTACCTTTAAGATTTTCTCTTTATCTTTTGCCGTTTTATTAAAATATTTCTTGGTGTGGATATCTTTGAGTTAATGTCGTTTGAGACTCTCTGTGCTTCCTGGAATTGAATGCCCGTTTCTTTCCCCAGGTGAGGCACGTTTACAACCATTATTTCTTTAAAGAAGCTTTCTGCCTCTTTCTCTGTCTCGTCTTCTTCTAAAACCCCTATAATGTGAATGCTAGTATGCTTGCTGTTGTCCCAGAGTTCCCTTAAATTATCCTCATATTTTAAAATTCTTTTTTCTTTTTGCTGTTCTGTTTGGTTGATTTCCATTATTCTGTCTTGGTCCCTTCTCATTTCTATTCTCTCTAAAGTGTTTTTCTCGTCTTCTTGTTTGCAGTCCTCCATATCATCTTATCTGCTATTGATTCCTTCTAATGTATTTTTAATTTCAGTTGTTGTATCCTTCAGCACATATTGAATCTCTCTCATACTTTCTAACTCTTTGTTGAAGTCCTCACGGGGTTTCTCCATTCTTCCCCTGAGTTCAGTGAGCATTTTTATGACCATTACTTTAAACTCTTTGTTGGGTAAATTACTAACCTCTGTTTCATTGGGCTTGTGTTATGGAGCTTTATCTTGCTTTTTTGTTTGGAACATATTCCTTTTTCTCTTCATTTATTTGACTTTCTGTGTTTTATTCTATGAATTAGGCAAAACAGCTACCTTTCCTGGTCTTGAGGAAGTACCCTTGTGTAGGAGCAGCTGTAGTGCAGGCTGTGTATGCTAGGCAATTTTGGCAGGCTGGCTGGAGCTGAAATAGGCACGGGCCCGGATTTCCTAGGATGCACCATGCCCAGACTACCTTGGCAGCATGACTAGAGCTGGATTGGATGCAGTCTGGGGGTCTCGGGCTGCTCCATTTTGGGGACATCCTGGAGCAGTGGTTGGAGCTGGATCTGGTGTGGACTAGGGGATCCTAGGGTTCTTCACACTATGGCCACCCTGATGGAACAACTGAAGCTGGATTGGGAACAGACCAGGGGATTCTGGGGCACTCTATGTTATTACTGCCCTAGCAGAACAGCTGGGACTAGATTGGGTGTGGGCCAGGAGATTTTGGGGCTCACCAAGCTGGGGACATTTTTTAAGAAGACAGGAGGAACTAGTGTGGGCCATGGACCTGTGGCACACTGGGGTGGACTTGGCAAGCTGACTCCAGTGCCCTGGCCACGTTTCTACCCTCTCTATCAAGGTGGAGGGGGGACACACAAAATGGTAATTTCCCATGCCTCTAGTCCAGGAGATAATTCCAGCAGTTCCATGCCCATTTGGCAGATACTCCGGGTAAATCCATGGATTTCCTTCCTATATAGTCTACATGCTCTTTAAACTGCTGTTTTTTTTGTTGTTGTTTTTTTGCTGTGCCCCAGGGTGGGCAAATCTTCATGCAGGTCTCTCCGTGATGTGATATCTCTCGTTGCTACAGGTCTCTGTGTCTGGGATGGGGTTCCTGCCATTATCGCATCTCTGTATCTATGTGGTCCCTCTATCACGTATTGTGCAGAAGCTGTTCAATCAGCCCTCAGCTTTTCTTTGGGAGGAACTGGTCTGTAAATAGGTATAGATACGGTGTGTCTGTGGGGAGAATTGAGTTTATGGTCTTCATACACTGCCATCTTGGACCCTTTTCATCTCTAGTCTCTCTGAAGTATTTTTTGTACCTTCTTATATACATATTGTGATATCATGTTTATGAACAGAGTATATAAGCATTATTTTATCTTTCAGTTTATATACCTTCATGCCTTTTTGGAAGGCATATTTTCTGTTAAATGAAGGAAACTACTTCCAGATATAGTAAAATGTACTTGGGTTTTAACAATTGTTGTAGAAAGACATAACGCACTTTTTATGTATCTACTAAATTTTGAACATTTATAACAGAATGGATTTCCTTCTATTTTTCCTGCCTTAGTTTTATACCTGTTTTAGACATAGAGAATGGACTGATTAACTTGTAAGTTCCCAGTCAACTTGCAAGTTTTACAGTTTACAGTTACAAGCTGCTAGTATTTGTTACAACACATTGATGAACAGAACTCCTCCTCACCACCCAATGGTTATGTGATCTTAGACTCATTTGGAAAATTCAAGCTTGCAGTAAGTTTTCAGAGAATTTATAACGTTGGGTTTTAGAGATTGTCAATCTTTTAGTGAACACTTCTCTATGTCAAATATAAATAGATTAACATTAATGAAGATGAACAGTGAGAAGATGTGTTGAACACTTGTGTTGGTTTCTATGGTAGGAGTAAGAGAACAATGAAAGCAAGGAAAATATAGCAATGAGAGCTGATTTGAAAATGTGACACTGTATAAATGAAGAAAAAAATATAATGTAGCAGCTTATCCCATAAAAAAGGCAGGCTAAGTTGTTCCTTTGTTGGTGGTTTTTTAATTCTTCAAATAAAAATCAATTGCTTTGGGGTCTATTCTTTTCCCCAAAATATTCTCTTAGTCTTTGTTATTATATTTAAAATGCTGAAAATATAAAAGGGGAAAAAAAGTACAATTAACATCATACACCAAACTAAATTCATTTTGAGGGTGAATTGAATTGGAAAAATCTTATTTCCTTAAGAAAACTTTGTACCTCATCAAGGCTTTACATGCTTTGGAAGAACATGTCTTTGCCTTAAGGATATGCCTGTGCCTTGTCATAGAGGCTGCAAGAGAAAATGGAAGAGTAAAGAAGAAAACAACCTTTCTACAAATAAAGTGCAAAGGCCTAGACATTTTAATTTCATTGTTTCCACATTCTTTCTAGGTTGACCAACCATTTTTCCCAAAGCAAATCCTCATTTATCTGCTTTTCTTGTGCCTCTTCCTATGCAAATTACAACCTGCTTTTAATTATACCAGACCCACTCTCACCACCTGACGATATTGAAGTGAAAATAGAAAGTGCATTAAGCAGCTTCAGTGGGATTTTATACACATTGTAATGACCTTTCAATATGAATTCTTAGCAAGGAAAGAAGGATTTATATTTCTCATATTCCGTAGAAAGTTGTTCTTTGTTATAAGATGTCACTTGCAATCTGTAGTGACATTTGACTAGAGGTGTAAAAATATCATATTTTACCATTGACAGATCCAGTCTGTTCTCTCTTGTTATGGGATAAGGGGATTTTGCGTGCATATATATGACAGCTCAAGATGTTCTTTCAGTTGGGTTTTCTTTCCTTCAGTTATTAAATATTCAGGATGTTCATTATGCACTAGAGCCTGAATAATATAAGATTAGTGGGAAACCTTTGTGGAAGCTTTTATTATCATTATTAATATTAATCATGTAAGCTGCACTCATTTTTCTAGTTTGCAAACTCAAATGTCAATAGAATAAGCGAAAGGTAAGGACAAAAAAGTTTGTGGTGAAAACAAGAAAATTTTTATCTGAGTTTTTAAAACAATAAAAGAAGAAATGAAAGCCCAACTTCACAATTTCTCCCGCTGAAGAGAACAACTTGTGCACGTGGCAAAAATTAAGTTTCAAGAAGTGAAAGAAAAATTTCCAAAGTAACACAGGTTGGAAGTGAAAAGAGAGGACTGAAACCTGAGATCTTGTCTTCTTTTCTAGTTTTACTGAGAAACAATTGACATATAGCTGAAGATCTTCTTATTCTGAAGTCCAGGTACCTCCCACTACTTCACATTGCCTTAATAGAGCTGAACAAATACCATTTCTGTGTGAGCTGTTCAGTTATAGTTGAGTTCTGAAATACCAGAAACCACATTCAAGCTTTACATTACTCAAGATGCAAACTGTGGGTATGTCATATAATTCAAAATAATAACTATCTTCCTTCTATAGAATCACAATAATATCTAACATATATAGTGGACTCTTCAACCAGTCAATGCTCTCACATATATTTTTACTACAGCATCTGCTACATGCATGTATGAACAAATGAATGGAAGCTCTAATTTAATTGTCAAACTTCTTTGTGAGTCACATGCTTATAGTGTAGTTGGACGACATGCAATAACCAAAGTTCCTCAGCATAGAATACAAGAACTTTTTTTATCTGGACCCTCTGATATCTCTGCCCTCTCCTCTATATGCTCTCTTCCCATGTGATTATACAGCCACAATGCACTTCTTTCTGTCTGCAATATCATGCATTTGGTCATGCTAGGCATTTGCTCATCCTGTTTTATCTTCTAGGAGCATTTTTATGATGACTCTTCATCAAGAATTTCCCCATTCATACTTTAGTTCACAGGTTATCTTTCTGCTCCTTCAAGAAGGCACCTCTGACACTTCTCACATATGGTTTGTGAACTTTCTGAGAGCTATTATCACTTTGTTTTATAACTAGCTATCTATTCATTCCATAAGCTACTTGAGAATGGGAACATTCCCTATTATTTTATCCCAAACGTCTAGTAGATTCTCCTGTGCCTATGGATATGCAATAAAGATTTTTGGAATAAATAAAAGTTAAATTACTTCTTCAAATATGGCTAAAAGCAAAGGTAATAAACCTAGTAAAAATTCTGACTCTAAGTCTCCCCGTGTTGTGTAGTGTAGTGTGGTGGAATAGGTAGTGTCTTTGGAACAGCACAGAGGCACTGACATTCACTAGCACTGTGACTTAACATCCTAATTAACTAATAGAGTCTATCTCCTAATCAGCCAAATATAGACTATAAAATATATCTGATGATTTTAATGGGAAGATGACATAGAATAATGCATGTAAGTTTTCTGGCACAGAGAATGCCACATGCATATTACCTACTATGAATTTATTTCTTTTACCTATTCCTTAACTGTTGACACTTCAGCTTCATGCCACAGATCCTCTCTCCCTCTCAGCATGCACACCGACTTTGGATAATCTCATCCATCTCGTGCCTACAGTGACCATCCTTCTGGTCATGGCTCCAAGATCCATTTATGAAGATCATAACTGTGTATTTCACTTCTCTCTGGATACCTTCCCTTGGAAGCTCCAAAAGAACCTTAAACCCTTCAGAGTAGTATAACCTAGAGTCTAAGATTCTCTTTATTACACTTGAATATCATTATATTCAAGATAAATATGCACCTATGTTCCTGCAAAATGTTATAATATTTGTTAAGGAGGTGCTGCCCCAGACTCTGATGAGGGTGTCCTGTGATAAATGACATGCGTACTGTATGTACAATGGTAACAAGAATTTTGAAAAGGCATCATGAATTTAATACTTTTTTATTAGATTGTTATGGAGGTTAAAATAAGTCAATACATGTAAATAGAACTATGATTGGCACATTGTGAGAAGTGAATAAACTTTAATTATGATATCCAAAATTGAGCTGGATCTCTGTCTTACCAAACTGACTATTTCTCATGTGTTTCCTAACTCAGATTTTGACAGTACCACTTTCTTGGCTTCTTAGGCCATATATTTTTAAGTCATCATCAACACATCCCTTCAATAAATCACACAGCCAGGGCAAATTTACTTGATAAATGTATTTTCACTCAAGGATATATATGCTTAATTTTCACAGCTATCCTTTCTCCATCATGACTCCCATCTCTAAGTGAAGGTTACATTGCAATTGCATTTTTAACATTCTTTTAAATGAAAAATTTAATGCACATATATGTTAAAAATGAACACAGAAATAAAAGTGAAAAAATATATTTCTTCCACCCAAGATCTCCAGTTTTACTTTCCAGAGTCCCACTCAAGGATTTCCTTGAGTGCTGTTCTATAGGTCATCACACACAAACACACACATACTGTATATCTCATATTTTTACCCAAGGTGGAGTGTATTTATTTTACACTTAAAATATTGAATTTTATTCCTATTAGTACATGTGAGTTCCTCACTCTTTCTATTGTCTGTGCAGTATTTCCTTGTATTGAATCCCACCTTTCCTTAAACTACCCTACTTTTGGGGAATTAGATTGTTTCATTTGCAAACAAACACTTCAATGAATATCCTTTCATAAAATATTTATGTGTAAGTAACAGGAAATAGGCATAACTTGGAGATGTTGTAGGTTTCGTTCCAGATCTCCACAATAAAGCAAATATTACAGTATAGTGAGTCAGACAAATATTTTGGTTTCCCAGAGCATATGAAAGTTATGTTTACACCCACCTAGTCTATTAAGTGTGTAATAGTAGTATGTCTAAAAAGTGCACATACCTTAATTAAAAAACAATTTATTGCTAAAAAATGCTAACCATCATCTGAGCCTTCAGTGAATTATAATCTTTTTGCTGGTGGAGAGTCGTCCCTCAAGTTGATGGCTGCTGATTGACCAGGGTGGTGATTGCTGAAGGTTGGGGTTACTCTGGCAATTTCTTAAAATAAGACAATGAAATTTTCCAGACCGATTGACTCTTCCTTCACTAATGATTTCTCTGTAGCACATGATGCTATTTGATAGCATTTTAGCCACAGTACAACTTCTTTCAAAATTGGAGTCAGTCTTTTGGAATCCTGCTTCTGCTTTGTCAACTAAGTTTATGTAATATTCTAAATTCTGTGTTGTCATTTCTATAATCTTCACTGCATCTTCATTGGAAGGAGTTTCCATCTCAAGAAATAACTTTCTTTGCTCAACCATAAGAACCAACTACTCATCTGTTAAAGTTTCATCAGGAGGTTGTAGCAATTTGGTCACTTTTTCAGGCTCCACTTCTAATTACTGTTACCTTACTATTTTCACCATATCTGCAGTTACTTCCTCAACTGAAATTTTGAACCCCTCAAAGTCATACAGAAGGGTTGGAATCAATTTCTTCCAAACTCCTATTAATGTTGACATTTTGACCTCTTCCCATAAATCACAAATGTTCTTAACGGCATCTAGAATGCTGAATCTTTTCCAGAAGGTTTTCAATTTACTTTGCCCAGATCCATCAGAGGAATTACTATCTCGGGAAGCTATAGCCTTATGCAAAGTATGTCTTAAGTAATAAGACTTGAAAGTCAAAATTACTCCTTGATCCATGGGCTACACAATGACTGTTGTGTTAGAGGCGTAAAAACAACATTAATCTCATTGTACATCTCCATTAGAGCTCTGGGATGATCAGATGCATTGTTAATGAGCAGTAACAATATGTTGAAAGAAGTCTTTTTTCTGAGCAGAGGGTCTCAGTACTATGCTTAAAATATTCAGTAAACCACGTTGTAAATAGATATGCAGTCATCTAGACTGTGTTGTTCTATTTATAGAGCAAAGGCAGAAAGATTTAGTGTCATTCTTAAGGGCCCTAGGATTTTCAGAATGGTAAATGAGCATTGGCTTCAACTTAAAGTTACTAGCTACATTAGCCCATAACAAGAGAATGAGCCTGTCCTTTGAAACTTTGAGCCAGACATTGACTTCTCCTCTCTAGCTATGAAAGTCCTGGATGGTATCTTCTTCCAATACAAGGCTGTTTGATTTACATTAAAAATGTGTTGTTTAGTGTATCCACCTTGTTAATGATCTTAGCCTGATCTCCTGGATAACTTGCTGCAACTTTTACATCAGCACTTGCTGCTTCATTTTATACTTTTATGTTAAGGATGCAGCTTCTTTCCTTAAACCTCAGGAAGCAACCTAAACTAACTTCAAACTTTTCTTTTGCAGTTTCCTCACCTCTGTCAGCTTTCATAGAATTGAAGAGAATTTGGGCCTTACTCTGGATTAGGTTTTGGCTTAAGAGTATCTGCTGGCTGGTTTCATCTTCTATCCAGACCACTAAAACTTTCTCCATAGCGGCAATAAGGATGTTTTGCTTTCTTATCATTCATGTGTTCACTAGAGTAGCACTTTTAATTTCCTTCAAGAACTTTTCCTTTGCATTCAAAACATGGCTAATTGTTTCGTGTAAGAGGCCTAGCTTTTGGCCTATCTTGACTTTCCACAAGCCTTTCTCACTAATCTTAATCATTCATAGCTCTTGATTTAAAGTGAGAGATGTGTGACTCTTTCTTTTACTTGAACAGTTAGAGGCCATTTTATGGTTACTAATTAGCCTAATTTCAATATTGTTGTGTCTTAGGGAATAGAGAGGCTTGAGGAGAGGGAGAGAGATGGGAGAATGGCTGGTCCATGGAGCAGTTAGAACACACAATATTTATTGATTAAGTTCAACATCGTACATGGGCATAGTTCTTAGTGCCCCAAAACAATTACAATAGTAACATCAAAGGTCACTGATAACAGATCACCATAACAAAACATAATCCTAATGAAAAAGTTTGAAATGTTGTGAGAATTACCAAAATATGACTCAGAGATGTAAAGTGAGCAAACGCTGTTGGAAATATAACACCAATAGACTTGTTTGACACATGGTTGCCACAAACTTTCAGTCTGTAAAAAGTGCAATATCCACAAAGTGAAGCACAATAAAAGGAAATATACTTGTACTTATTATAATGGTCTAAAAGTAGAACTTTACTATCACAGTATATTTACAGTTAAAATATTGGTAAACATTGCTAAACTGTCTAAATATATTGCAATAATTTATTCTCTGCAGTACATGAAGTACTTATTTACTCAATACATCCCAATTAGATATTTAAAATATTTACTTTTTAACCTATCAAGTGGGTAAAAAAATACACCTTTTTGAATTTAAAAATTACTTTTCATTTTGCTTATTTTGCATAAGATTGTGCATCCAGTCATAGATTTATATGATTTTTTCAATGTTATTGATTTCTTATTAATCTGAATAATTTCTTTGTATCTAAAGTAAATTTGTATTTTTTTGTCACACGTACTTCAATTTTCCAATAGTTTGCAAGTTGTCTATTGGCTTTGTTAGTTTAATTTTTTCATGTAAAAATTGTACATTTTTATATTGTCACATTTATCTATCTTTCCCTTTTTGGCCTCTAGATTTTGCATATTAGAAAGTCATTCCCTAATCTAATCTAATCTAAGAGATTTCTCTGTATTTTATTTTAATGTCTGTATAGTAATCTTTTCAAAATTTAAACCATTGATTCATCTGTAATTTATTTTGTTGTGAGAATAGAATGTACAATCAAGTTTTTTTCATAAAATACCATTTGATAGGTTGAATTCCCTTAATTATCCTTTTTCAAAAATATCTTGGCTATTGTCACACACTTATTTTTTCTATAGACTTTTGAATGAACTTGTCCATACTTCCCTTCTTCCTGTGACTCTTGTTAATATATTCATTCAAAACCTATGGAATTCCTAAAATAATTTTGATATAATTGTGATTTTTATAAGATTGAGTCTTTCTACCTAAGACAGTAAATCATTTTCACAGCCAAACTGATTTACACTCTTGAATAGTTTTTATATTTTACTGCTTTGAAATGGAATCTTTTACCATAATTTATGGTTGTTCTTATTTGTATGTAAATGTGGTAACAGATAATATGTTTTGCAACCACATGATATACAAATTATCTTATAGCTCAATCCTAATGGTCTGCAGCAAAGGGCAGGGATATATTTGAAAAGCAGGCTTTTGCCACAGCAAAAATTACTACTTGGGTAAGGGATAGTGTCACTTTTCCATGAAAAGTGTCCTTCAAGCAGCAATCCAAATTGATAGAATAAATGTGATATGAATCTGCAAATACAGATTTATTTGCATTTGTTACACCTAAACTCATGACACATAACACGTACATATTGCACTCAGTACTTACTCAATCTTTTTATGTAATTCTATTTCTTCCTTTGATCTTATCATTTGCAAGTATCACAATTCCTTCTCAACCTCTTCCCCAGATTTCCCTCCAATATGACATTAGCTAGAACATGTCCTTCTCTACTTCAAGTCAATATCTAGTGAATTTTCAGGCTTAAATTCTTATCATAAAATGATTATCATAAGGTGAAAACCCCATTGCCACTGCAGTGGGAAAGAAAACATGCACAATGTAGCTTTAATTTAAATATAAAATTTTTTTTCCGGGATAATTCTTCAAGGAGGATGCTTTTTCTCCTGAAGTCCAAAGAATGTAAATATTCTGTAATTCCCATTGCTCCTTCTCCCTATTTGTCTGCCTTGATGTATTTTCAATCTGTACACTCCTCCTTAATTTATTAATATCCCTTAGTTTATATATTTTAATTAACATTGCTAGTAACTACTCCAAAACAATATATACTTCCTTTGATCATTATTGTCTAATTAACGCTTTAAGTTGATAGGCTTGTAATTTCCTGGAATACCGTTATATCATTTTCACTTTTTTTTTAAATAAGGGCTTCTTTTTTCTTTAATTTCTTTTTTCAAGCATAAAAATGAAGGCTTGTTGCATATTATCGCAAGTTTTCTGTTAGCATTTTTTTAATACATATTTTTGCATTATTTTTCCTTCAATGTTTCTGGCAACTTCACCACGAGATATCTAAATTTTGTTGAATTTCAGCATTTTTTCCTCTGTGACCCACTACTCTCTTTCTACTTCCTGATATATATTTTTATTTATTTAAAGGAGGTATATTCACTAGATATTTGACTATCTATTCTTGTATCTATATTATCTTTTCCTCTGGAGTTAAATATATATATATATATTTACATCTTTATATATATATTCTCAGCTCTTTCCCTGCCACCATTTAAGCCATTCTCCACACTGAATCAAGAATGATATTTCAATAATATAAGTTATAGATTGGGAATAAGAACAGCCCAAATGAAATGAAATAGGTGTATTCGAAGCTAAGAAAGAAGAAATAATAAAAAGACCAGCACATTCTTCTCAAGTGCACATGGAACATTCTCTAGCATACATCATATGTCAGGCCACAGAACTAGTCTTCTTAATAAATTTAAGAAGATTGAAATCATACCAAGAGTCTTTTCTGACCAGAATGTCATGAAACTAGAAATAAATTACAAGAAAAAAACTATAAAAATTCACAAATATGTAGAGAATAAATAACATGTGACTGAACAACCAATAGGTCAAAGAAGAAATCAAAAGAGGAATCAAAATGAGACAAATCAAAATGGAAATGCAATATATCAAAGCTTATGTGCTGAGTCAAAGGCACTTCTAAGAGTGCAGTTCATAACAATAAATGCCTACATCAAGAAATAAGAAATATATCAAATTAGCAACCTAACTTTACACCTCAAGTAATTAGAAGAAGAAGAGCAAACAAAGTCCAAAGTTAGTAGAAGGAAGGAAATAATAAAGAGCAGAGCAGAAATTAATGAAATAGAGACTAAAAAGAAAATAGAAAGGATAAAGTGAATGAAAGTTTTTGAAAAATAAACACGTTTAGCTAGATTCATCAAGAAAAAAAACGAAAGGAAGTAAGTAAATAAAATTAGAAATGAAATGGGAGACATCATAACTATTACTGCAGAAATACAAAGGATACTAAGAGATTATTATGAAGAATTATATGCCAAGAAATTTGACAACCTAGAAGAAATGGATAACTTCCTAGAAACATACAATCTACTAAGACTGAATCATGAAGAAACAGAAAATTGTAACAGATGATTTACTAGTAAGCAGATTGAATCATTAACCAAATAGCTACCAACAACCAAAAGTACAGACCAAATGGCTTCACTGGTGAATGCTACCAGACATTTACAGAAGAATTAATATCAAATTTCTTCTCAAATTTTTCCATAAAATAGAATAGGATAGAACAATTCCATATTCATTTTACAAGGCCAGCATCACCCTGATACTAAACCCAGACAAAGATACCACAAAAAAGAAAATTACACAGGCCCATACTCCTGAGGAAAACGGATGCAAAAATTCTCAACAAAGTATTAGCAAAGCAACTTCAACAAAACATTAAAAGGATCATAGACCATGAACAAGTGGGATTTATTCAAGGGATTCAAGCATAGTTCACTATTTGTAAATCAATGAATGTGACATACCACATTAACGAAATGAGGCATAAAAATCATATGATCATCTCAATAGATGCAGAAAAAGCATTTGACAAAATTCAGCATCGATTTGTGATAAAAACTCTCAACAAATTGTGTATAGAGGGAATTTACTTCAACATAATAAAGGTCAAATATGTCAAGCCCAAAGCTAACATCATATTCAATGGTGAAAAGCTGAAAGCTATTCTGCTAAGGTCAGGAACAAGACAAATATGACGCTCTCACCACTTTTATTCAACATGGTACTAGAAGTCCAACAAGAACACTTAGACAAGAAAAATAAACAAGTACATCCAAATTGGAAAGGATGAAGTAAAACTGTCACTATTTGCAAATGACATGATATTATATGTAGAAAACCCTAAAGATGGCACCAAAAATTGTCAAAACTAATAAATAAATTCAGCAATGTCGCAGAATACAAAATCAATATCTAAGAATCTGCTTTGTTTCTATATACTAATAGCAAACTATCAGAAGGAGAAATTAAGAAAACAACTGCATTTACAATTGCATCAAAAAGAATAAAATCAAGAATAAATTTAACCAGGAAAATGAAAGACCTATATGCTGAAAACTGAGACAGTGATGAAGAGAATTGAAGGAGACATAAACAAATGGAAAGATAACCCATGCTCATGGATCAGAAGAAATAATATAATTAGAATTTCCATAGTACTCAAAGCAGTTTACAGATTCAATGAAATCTCTATCAAAATTCCAATGACATTTTTCAAAAAACAGAACAAACAATCTTAAAATTTGTTTGGAACCACAAAAGACCCCAAAGAGCCAATGCAATCTTAAGAAAGAAAAAGAGAGCTGGAGACATCACACTTCCTGATTTCAAACTATATTACAAACTATATTACAAACTATATTACAAAGCTATGGTAATCAAAATACTATGTTATTGGCATAAAAACAGACACAGAGATAAATGGAACAGAAAAGAGATTCCAGAAGTAAACTCAAGCAAGTATGGTCAATTGATTTACAATGAAATATCAGAGATCACGCAATGCAGAAAGGATAGTATCCTAAATAAATGACATTGGGAAAACTGGACAGCCACATGCAAAAAAAATGAAACTGGATCACTATCTTGGTTTGTATACAAAAATTAACCGAAAATGGATAAATACTTGAACTTAAAACCTGAAACTATAAAATTCCAAAAAGAAAACATAGGTGGTAACCTCCTTGATGTCAGTCTTGGCAATGATTTTTATATTTGACATCAAAATCCAAAAGCAAAAATAAACAAGTGGGACTACAGAAAACTAAAAAGCTTCTGCATAGCAAAGGAAACTATCAACAAAATGAAAAGACAACCTAGAGAATGGGAGAAAATATTTGTAAATCATATGTCTGATAAGGGGTTAATATCGAAAATATATAAAGAACTCATACAACTCAAAAAAAGAAGCAATTCAATTAAATACTGAGAAGGTGATCTAAATAGGCAGTTTTCCAAAGAAAACATAAAAATAGCCAATAGGTACGTGAAAAGGTCCTCAACATCACTAATCATCAATGTAAATCAGAACCATAAAGTCTCACCTCACATCTGTTAGAACAATTATCAAAAAGACAAATTTTGGTGAGGATGTGGAGAAAAGAGAATCCTTGGGCAGTATTGGTGGGAATATAACTTAGTGCAGCCACTGTGGAAAATAGTATGGAATTTCCTCAAAAACTTAAATTTTGAACTAGCATATGGTCCAGAAATTCCACTTCTGGATATTTATCTGAAGGAAACATCATCACTATCTCAAAAAGATACATGCACCCCTATGTTTCATTGCAGCATTATTTACAATAGCCAAAACATGGAAGCAACCTAAGTGTCCATCAATGCATGAATGGATAATGAAAATGTGATAAATATAAAAAAGTTTGCCGTGTGTGACATTACTGATGGACCTTGAGGGCATTATGCTAAGTGAAATGAGACAGAGAAACATAAATACCATATAATTTCACTGATACGTGGAATCTAAAAAATCCCAAAAAACTAGAAACCAAACTCATACATACAAAGAACAGATTGGTAGTTTCTAGTGTTGGGGTTAAGGGGTAGGCAAAATGAGCGAAAATGGTAAAAATGTGCAAACTTCCAGTTATAATTCACTTCTGGCGATGTAATATACAGCATTGTGACTATAGTTAATAATACTGTATTATATATTTCAAAGTTGCTAAGAGAGTAGATCTAAAAGTTCTCATCATAAGAAAAGAAATTGTAACTATGTGGCATGATGGATGTAACTATACTTATTCTGGTGATCATTTCACATTATATAGAAATATTGAATCATTATGTTGTACACCTGAAACTAATATAATGTTATATGTTAATTATATCTCAATAAAAAATAAGTAAGTGATCCATAAAAAAAATTATAAAATCCTTTGAATTCTGGACCAAAATATTTTGAATTTATGTAATGGGCATAGAAACCATTGAGAAATTTTGATTAGGGAGCACGATGAAAGTAAAATTGTAGGAGGAACAATCTGGTGGCAGTGTGGAGGAGGAGGAAAGACCTGGAGACACAAAGACAGAGAGAAAAATGGTCAGATTTCACAAAGATGCAGAGAAATAAATAGTATTTTGGAAGAGTTGAATCAATCTGAAAGCCTACCTTTGTGGATTTTTCCTCATTTGAAAAGTGAGAACAAAAGACCCCTTGGAACAATAAAACTCTAACCCAACTTGCATAAAAGTCCCAATGCTTATTTAGTCACCTAATCCAAATAATGACTCCATTTTCTATGAAAAAACTAAAGAAAAACCCCAAAACCAGAATATAACTCTTTTTTAACTAGTAAATTATTTTAGGAAATGGTAAATTAAGGAACAGCATTCATTTAATTAACTATGCATTTTTGGCAAACGTAAAGGTTGAGATGAAAAGCAGATTGAGGTAAAAGAAGAAAAGAAAATCTGTGTAAGTGTGAAGAAGTGTTTCTTTTTCACTTTTATAGGTCCTGCCCACAGACTCTGAGCTATTGAACTTTATTATCTAAAGTATCTTTCCTTGTCTGCCTCTAAGGTGAACTATGCTTTTTAAATCTTTTTTTTTTTTATTTTGAGGAAGATTAGCTTTGAGCTAACATCTGCCACCAATCCTCCTCCTTTTGCTGAGGAAGACTGGCCCTGAGCTGACATCCGTGCACCTCTTCTTCTACTTGATATGTGGGATGCCTGCCACAGCATGGCTTGACAAGTGGTGTGTAGGTCCGCACCTGGGATCCGAACCAGTGAACCCCTGAGCTGCCAAAGTGGAACGTGTGAACTCAACTGTTGTGCCACTGGGCTGACCCCTGAACTATGTTTTTTAAACGTCTTGCTGAATTCAGAAACACATTTAAATGAAAACTGAACTGATTTTGGAATTGAAAAACTTGTGTTTGAATCCTTGGTCTCCAACTGCTAACTCGATGACCTAGCACAATTCATTTAGAACTTTTCTTAACCAAAACTTTTAAAATAAAGGTCAATTATCTGTCCCTTAAGCACAACACAGGTTTATTGTATGGGCCAATTAAATTAAATGTAGCACAATTTAATTCAAGAAAATGAACTATAATAAACAAACATTGATGACAGCCTCATTAGGCTTTTATTAGATTAAGAGGAATATAAATTCAAATGAAAAGTAACACTCATCACCACAGCCACCAAGTCTCACGCACCCTGACCCAGGTAAAACAAGGTAAACTTAGCCAACTGACTTTCAGGATCAGCTGACTATTTTATTATGATGCTGAACCTCACAGAACTGACTTTAAGCCTGGATGCTAACTTACAAAACTCACACTGAGAACTCAGGGGAGAATGAACTATCACTGTACATCAGTCAATGTACACTGAGTAATATAACTGCAAAGAGAGCCAGAATCTTATGTCAATCTTATCAGAAATTTTTCTTCCTGTAAGAAACTAATAAGGAAGCTAAATAATGCAAAGATATTAGGTTAAAATGAAATTAAAGAAGAGAATTACTGATACGTCTCATGTATTTAACGCATATCAATACCTTTAGTTCTGCCAGGAAAACTAGAACACAGAAAAATAATTAGCTATCTAATAATTCCTGTAGAATTTTTGCTATTTACAGCCCATCCCCATGATCTGCAATATACAACAATTTGGCATTTTTCTGAGCCTGGAATTTTCATCTTCAGCACTGACAAGTAGATATGCTTTGATAATGACTTCATAGCAAAGTATAGTGACATAGTGGTTAAACATATATGCTTTGATGTCAGAAGACATTAATTTGACTCCTAGCTCCAGAATCTGTTAACTGGAAGACTTTGGACAAGTTTCCTAACCCCTCTGAGCTTCAGTTTCCTCATTTATAAATTGGGAAAAGTTAGAAAGCTGCATTCTAGTTTCTTGTCAGGTTTCAGTGATGTACAGCTCTAAATTTTTAAGCATGTATTTGGTACTTAAAAAAGGATCAACATAATGACTGACTGCATGGCTATCTGTGAAGCCAGAACAATAGCAAAAGTGCTTATGAGTAGGACATATGACCTGAATGAAGATGGACAGCTCATCACAGTGAACAAGACATGGAACTCTCTTTAAGGGACTTGCACTCATATACACATAGGTTTGTACGTTGAAAATGACTTGTAACCTTACCAAAGACAACTAATGAAAATAGCTATTTTTCAAGATGTTTCAAAATAATTATACCAATCTTGAATGTGTGCAGTGTGTAAATCTAGCCTTTCTTATCCTCTTCAGGAAGGAGATGTAAAGTGAATCAACTGACTAAGCATCAGGCATCTTGCCATCTACCATGACCACTATGAAGGTGAACAAGACAACACCTCTGCCTTAAATGAAGAACTCTAATCAGAAATGATAATAATACATTGCAATATTGCAATAACAAGAGGAAGCAGGGAATTTTTTGCAAACAAAAGGAGCACTGGAAAAATCTCATGAGAGAAAATAATGCAAACTTATTATTCAATGAGTTTAATTGAGCTAAAAGCTAGGAGACAGCATATTGTGAGAAGGCAAGGAGGTCTGAAAGCTCACATTGTGTAGATTCGCACAGTAGGGCATATTGTAAAGAGGTGAGGTCCTGAAGTGCCTCCAATACCAAAGTAAGGAGTTTTGTAATTATAATAAAGACAACCAAAGTAAGGAGTTTTGTAATTATAATAAAGACAATGGAGAGCATCTAAAAACTATTAGCAGTATGGTGATATGGTTACAGTAGCAGTGTACAGAAAAACCAAAAAAGACCCTCCTAGCTTAGTTTGGAATACATCACAGAGAGGAGTTGAAATAAAGATCGGGAGGACATTAGGGACAGGACAGAATGTTGAGTAGAGTCTGGAAACCATAATGTGAAGAGCATATCAATAGAGCAAGTTCTACAAATCATACATTATGTCATTTTATGAAGAGATTTTTTCATTGTGACCATGGGGGCATTTTTCTTCCCATAGGTCCTGTAATATAATGTTTATGTTCATTGGAAGGAAGCAAGTAACGAAACTTAGGAAATGTATGGTTTGGTCCTCGGATTCCTACTGATACTCTTGGGAAAGTTAGTATGGCAGTCAAATAAGAGTCATAATCATATTTCACTTACTTGCACGAAAGACCACACTCCATCACCATCTAAAAGAAACCAAAAAAAAAAAAAGAAGAAGAAGAAGAAGAAGGAAAATAATTCTAACCATTTAAAATGACAGTGAAGAAATGCAAGCGGTAGTTACTGAAATAAAAATAAAAAAGAATCGTTAAAGTTCTGCGTGCTCTGCTCTGGCAGCCTGGGTACACAGGTTCAGATCCTGGGCGTGCACCTACTCCACTCATTAGCCATACTATGGAGGCATCCCACAAGCAAAAAATAGAGAAAGATTGGTACAGATGTTAGCTCAGAGTTAATCTTCCTTAAGGAAAAAAAGGGGAGGATTGGCAACAAATGTTAGTGCAGGGTGAATCTTCCTCACCAAAAAAAGCAGAGAATCACATGAGAGTTTCACCTTCTTGGAGCATAATATCAAGGTGTTTGATTGCACTTAGAGATGTATTGGCACATAAAGATCAAGAGAGCTAAGCAAGAACAGAATAGTTCAATGATGAATTATGGAAAAATAGATGTGTTTCCAAAACGAGGGGAGAAAAGGAAAAGAATATTCCTAAGTACGCTATTTCTAATCTTCTTAAAATAGCAATAACCTCCATAGGCTTAATCGTTTTCTAGTATCTTTATATAAAATATGGATTGATTGGCATCAAGATTCTGAAGTTAGACGACTGCCACTGAATCCTGACCAGAACCTAGAGGTCACTAAAAACCATGTGCGATCCTGAATAAGTCCAGTCACTCTTCTAAGCCTAAGGAAACTGAGTTTTCTCACCTGCAAAATAAATTGAGCAGAACTCCTTCCCTTGTAGAGTTAAGAAGATTAAGTGAGATAGTGCACGTATGCTTCACCCAGGGTCTGCTGTTTACCTACTGAGCAAATCTATAGGTGATATTGTTATCATAATTAGTTTCATGTTGTTTAATCATCAAACATCAAGCAGGGAATGTTTTATTAACATGTTTTAGGTAAGTGAACTGAAGCTCAGAACGGCTAAATGGTTTATTCAAGGCTGCATGGGAGTGCTAAGACAAGAAGCCATTGCTCTGACTCTGCATCTACCCCTGCTCTCTCAAACAGACCCGGGCGGAGGGCAGCAGGTCATCTGCCTCCAGGAGAATGCCTCCTTAATACAGCAAATGTGCTACCACAGGGAAGATGCAGATATTCAGGAAAAATGTCTAGATTTATCATCCTCCAGACCCACCAACTGGACACTATTTCTGATTTTGCTGTGACAAAACATCTTGGGGTTTCTTATTTCCCTTCACCTGACTCCAAAACTCAAGGGAAGATACTATGTAAATCTAAAAAACAAGACACAAACATACAAGTTCAGGGAAAAAATGCCAAGCTCTGACTTACAGAAATAGGTTTTGGATTATGGGTGGCAAAAATTAAATTCTAAGATTAATGAAGTAAAAATGAGATCAATCCTACCAATGAATACAGCTGAAAATCTTTCTCGTATTCCTTGAGCAGAAAAATAATATGCAGGAAAATTCTCCTTCTGCTTTGGTCATGTAATCTGGGCATTGTTTGGGAATCTGAGCTGGAAATGATATAGACAGTAAGATAACAAGAAACCCCATTCATCACTCTGACGCGTGTTTCACTTTATGTGTGTGTAAATTTCCAGTGATAGAGTAGGCTGTCTCTCTCTCTTCTCAGCCTTATAACCAATGCTTCAACTAAACTAAAGTTCTTGTTTTCTGTAATCAAGTTTCAGGTAGCTACATTGCTATTCATGTATTCTAGAAGAGGAAGGGTTTTCAGTTCAGTGATGCAAATCTATTGTAGCCAAAAGTAACTGAGCATAGTACCACAGTGGACTAGTTGTTTGAACATTTTATTGTTAGAATCTTGCATCTATTTATTATTATACAAAGTATAATAACACATAAGTGCATGTGAATACATACATATGCACATCATTTGCATATTTGAACCAAATTGATTATTTACTGCTTGAGGGCAGTGTCGTCCAATAGAACTTTCTGCTACAATGAAAAATATTCTATATCTGCACTGTTCAGTATGGTAGCCACTAGCCACGTGTAGCTACAGAGCATTGAAATATGGCTAATGTAACTAAGGAATTTCAATTTTAAGTTAATCTAATTCAATTTAATCTGATTTAATTAATGTAAATTAAAATAGCTACATGTGTCTAGCAGCTACCATATAGCACACTGCATTTCTAGAGAAATCACTAATGCAGTTGACCTCAAGTTAAATTTCTTCCTATTGAGTTGGACGTCCTCTGATATTCTTATAAATAATTGATGGTTTAATGAAAAAGCCAAGAGATACATTATGCATTTTACCAGTGGATATATCCATGTTTAGGAAGGATCATATCAAATTAAAGGTGATGAGAGAGAACTAACAGAAGGTATTTGACTCCTTACAGAGAACTCAAAAAACCTTTGGAAAGTTTAATTCTTTCTCAAACGAGGGTCTGAATAGTGAGTTTTTAAAAAGATATATATTTTTATCCCATTCAGTGACATGCAGAAACTGTAACAGGTCTGGGATTTTCAGATAATGTCTAAGCCACACCTCTGTCCGCACTCTGAGGTTTCATTAACTAATATTTGCTACTCGGTTTTTCTTGTGGGTTCAAATCTTTGGAAGGTTGACTTAATTGTCAAGTGTTCATTGGTAATGTCATTTCAATTATGTAGGTTGCCAAGAAATCTAATCAGTGTTAACCATATCAGTAATACCCTCAAAGTTTGTCATTCACACATATTTTTTAATCCCTAAATACTCACTTCCAAATATAGGTAAGCATTCTAAGTATAACTCAAAATAAAATTTTCCATCTCTCTTTCATTTGTTGGCATTACATCACTCAGTTGAACTATAATATATATATGTGTGTGTGTGTATATATATATACTATTTCAAGCTTAAAATCGAATGTAATAAGTTACTGTTATGAAAGCTGCTAATTTCACACACAGAAAGTTATTAACACATTTCATATAATGTAATAAGTTGAATAGTGACTCACCAAAATTCGCATCCACCTGGAACCTCAGAATGTGAGTCTATTTGGAAATCAGGTCTTTGTAGACATAATTAAGGTAAGGATCAAGATGAGATTATGCCAAATTAGGGTGCGTCCTGAATTTACTGAGAGTGTCTATATGAGAAACAGAAAAGGACATTAAGTAGTATGCAGAAGAAAGTGATGCAACCATGGAGGCAGAGATTGGAGTGCCAAAGATTGCTGGCAACAAATAGAAACCAGGAGAGAGACAATGGGCAATTTCTCATCTACAGCCTCCAGAAGGAGTCAGCACTATTGTTGCTTGATTTTGGACTTCTGGTCTCCTCAAGGGTGAGAAACAGATTTCTGTGGTTGCAAGCCACTGAGTTTGTGGTAATGTTCTGTAGCATCTGTATGGGTTAATTTTATGTGTTAACTTGACTGGGCTAAGTGATGCCTGGATAGCTGGTAAGACATTATTTCTGGATGTGTCTGTAAGTATGTCTCTGGAAGACGTTAGTATTTGAACCAGTAGCCTGAGTAAGAAGATCAATGTGGGTGGATATCATCCAATCCTTTGAGGACCTGAATAGAATGAAAATGGAGAAGAAGAGCAATTCCTTCTCCCTGCTTGAGTCAAGACATCCCTCAAACACTGGCATTCCTGGTTCTTGGGATTTCAAACCCAGACCTGGACTTACAGCATTGTTTCCCATCCTCCCTGATTCTCAGGCCTTCAGACTCAGATGGAATTGCACCACTGGTTTTTCTGGTTCTCCAGGTTGCAAACAGAAGATTATAGGACTTCTCAGCCTCTACAACTGTGTGAACAAATTTGTACATCCTGTTGGTTCTGTAGTTTCTGTTCCTCTGGAGAACCCTGACTAATACAGATTTTGATCCTGGGAAGTAGGATACTACTATAATAAATATCTAAAAATGTGGATATGGCTTTGGAATTGGGCAGTGGGAAGAGGCTGAGAGAATTTTGAGAAGCAAGATAGAAAAATCCTAGATTGTCTTGAAGAGACTGTTAGTAGAAAAATGTATGTTGGAGGTGATTCCAAAGATGTCTTAGAAGAAAGTGGAGAGGATGATAAAGAAAGCTATCGTCTTAGAGAATACATCATGAACAGAATTTTGGTATAAATATGAACATTAAAATGCTTCTGTGGCGGTGTCAGAAGGAACATGTTATTGGTCACTGAAAGAAACATGATTCTTATTACAAAGTGGCAGAAAATGTGGCTGAATTGTTTTCTACTTTTAGGTGGAAAGTAGAACTGGTCAGTGATAAACTTAGATATTTAGCTGAGGAGATTTCTCAAAGAAGTGATGAAGGCACAGTCTGGTTTCTCCATGTTGCTTGTTGTAAAATGCGAGGAAAGAGATAAATTGAAGAAAGAGCTGTTAAGCAAAAGGAGCAGAACTGCTTCATTTGAAAAATTCTTAGCCTTTCCAGATTTCAAAAGATGCTAAAGCATGATCTGGAGAAAGGGCCAAGGATGTAGATGGACAATTTGCACCAGAAATTAATTAAATGATAATGAATCCATCTCAGAAGAAGCCAGAATTAGAGATTGGGTTATCTAGGAAGATTCTGTGGAAAATTCTCTTTTCTAATGGCATAGAACGTTTGACATATGTGGGAGACTACAACATTTTCAAAAATATTATAGCAGCTTGGACTGAAAGGGACAGTGACTGTGCAAAATGAAAGACTCTCAAAATTGTGCAAGCAGGAAATGGACGTATAGCCTACCCAGCTATAAGCATGTGCTACCATTCTAGAAAAAAAAAATGATACTAAGAGCAGAGTTCCACAGGCAGAGGCAGAAGCCAGAAAGGGTATCTGATAGGATGGGCTTCTAGATCAGAGCATTAAGCCACAGATTACTATCCTCAGGCCTTGAAACCTGGTGGAATTTGCCCTGGTAGATTTCAAATTTGCTTGGGAATAGTGACCCTTTTACGTCTTCCAGTTTCTACCTATGGGAGTGGGAATGTCTATCCTATGCACGTCCCACTGTTGTATTTTGGAAACAAAGAACTTGTTTTCTAGTTCCAGAGAGTCACAGATGGAAAAGGATTTTGCTTCAGCATGGACCCATTCCCATAGTCCCAGCCATACCTGACTTAGATAATGAAAGTTAGGACTTTTTGAGTTAGTTATACTTAGATAAAACTTCGACTTTAGAGTTGATGCTACTTAGAGTTAAAACTTTCAGGGATGTTGTAATTGGGTGAATGTATTCTGTATATGAACAGATGTGAATTTGGGGTGGGCATAGGGCCAACTGTAGTTGTTTGAATAGTGCCCCGCCATGCCCTCCCCCCCAGCCAAATTCATGTCTACTGAGAAACTCAGAATGTGACCCTATTTGAAAATGGGGTCTTTGCAGATATGATTAAGGTAAGGATAGAGATTAGATACTACTAGATTAGGGTAGGCCTCTACTCTAATGAGAATGTCTAAGTGAAATGAGGGGACACACAGAAGCACAGACAGTTAGGCAATGTGCAGATGGAGGCAGAAATTGAGTGATGCCTCTATAAGCCCAGGATTGACAAGGTTTGTCATCAACCACAGGAAGCTAGGAGAAAGGCATGGGTAGTTTCACCCAAAGGGTCTTTAAAAGGAACCAACCCTAATGACAGCTTGATTTCAAGCTTCTGACCTCTAGAACTGTGGAAGAATAATTTGTGTTATCTTAAGCCATCACATTTGCAATAATTTATTGTGGCAGCCCCAGGAAACAAATCCATATATAAAACAGGAAAATATTTTGGAGTTAATTTAAATATTACAAAAGTGTGCATTATTTAATTCATATTGTTATAAGCATTATGTAATATTTGAAAAAAAATAAAATTTTAAGAACAATCCAAGGCCAAAAAAGTGGAAATTTTGATATATTATGCTTGTATTTTTTGTAGAATTGAACTGTGTATCAGCTAAAATTTGTGGAATTAAAGAAAAAGAACTTTAAAATATGTTCATTGGTAGTTATTGAATTCTGTTTAGGCTTTCAGACTTTCAAGCAAATATTCCTATTTGAAAATATATCATATATTATAAGGATATATGATTATCTGCATATTATAAGGATGTATATAAGGAAAACTAGACTGTCAATTTTGACACCTCAGAATTTCATGTGAATGAAAAATTTGTCAAACAATATCCATGATTAAACATCTTAAATTAATAAAATATAATGATTAAAAAGAAATGAGAATATATTAGAGAATAACGTAATTTCCACAATATATCTTCTCCATGAACTTCAGTTGAAACTCCAGAGTGAATGACGGCAGGAGCCAGCTGACGACGGAGTGTGCTGAGGACGCCGCGTCCCTGGACGTGAATGAAAACTTGAGAACTGTGGTTACAAAATGTATAGTAATAAAATGGCCATGGTAATTGCAGTGCAAAATTTATGTTTATGCTAATAACCCATTAGTTAATTTTGTGAAATTAATACTTAGCTTCAACTTTGGATTTATTCAAATATTAACTGAAAGTCTTCAATATTTGAGTAAAATATGTATTTACTGATTTTTCTTACATGTAATACGTAAAATTTCAAAAGAACTTGAGTTTAACTCTTTAAACAGTCGATTTAAATCTTTCTTTTAAAAAATGTACATTTTTCTCACATCTTAAACCTAACTATCGATAAAGGTGTTTTTTAAACGTGCATTTTCCAGCCATCCTTAACAAAGAATATTAAGTATTATATAAGAAAGCATATGAAATAATATTATTTAATTTTCACTTGATTTTTCCTTACAAAGTGTAGTAATTGTACTGTGACAGAGACATTAAAGAGAATGCAGATGAAAATGAATACTTATCCTAGGAATAGTGAGGGATTTGCTTTCAAAAAGAAAGAAAAAAATCTTTTGATGTTGCTGGGGTTTTGCTCATATAATTCTTGACCTAAAGGAGAAGTTAAGAACACGGAATCTGGTATTAAATATATATATATATTTTATATATATATATTTATATCTGTAAATATAGTGTCTTGATCTGCAATATCCTCTCCATGTTTAGAATGACTAAATTTTCCTCCAAAAACATTGATGGGGGTCTCTTGCTCAACATTTCTAAAACTGAAATCCATTTTAGTGATATTCCTACCACTGAAACAAAACAAAATGAACAATAACGGTAATAATGTATTCTAAACCGAAATAGATGTTTCTGTATCTAGAACCAGAAAACTAATGGCAACTTTTAAACTATTACTATCTCTTTTAGAAAATTTAAAAGGCCCAATTCCTCAGGGTAGCCAGTTTCATAACACAAAGAAGAAATAAAAAGACAGGTAGACAACTGTACAATTAGGCAGTAAATATATTTTTTCTTAAAATTTAGAAAATATCTATGGATAGTCCATTTCATGACCGGTAACATACTAAGTCCTTTTTTAGCCCACATGTGCTGGATTTGAAGAGATAGAACAGTAGGTCCTGGAGACATTGCTTTACGAGGGCTGTTTGATGGAGTTTCTCAGAAATTTTCAGGTTCTCTGTGTTTTGTTCAATGGGGCAGTCGCTTTAAATTTAAGATGCACAAAGACACAGATTCTGCTTTTCAAAGTATTCCTTGAAACATCCCTGTAATTGTTGGAACAGTCAGAGAATTTTGCTTTCTGGAGAGGAGAGGTATAAGGTTTTCACATTCAAGGGGAGAAGTTTAGAGGGTTAGATCCACAGATAGCATTTGATAACATGGCAAAAGGAAGCCAAAGCTTGTAGAAATCATTTAACAGAGTTTTAGGTTTCACATCTGTACATTAAGTAAGCAAACAAATTTAGTAGAACATAAGAGGGATCAGTTGTTAAAATTACATATATATAAACTATATGTACCTCAAATATTTTACTTTTACCCAAACAGGTAAATGGTAATTACTTTGTTAATCTTTGATCATAGGGTCAAGAATTCTTTTTTTAATATAAATCCTTGTTTGAGGTAGCAAATTTCTCTTTTTCATAAACTGAACCCATGATTCAACCTTTGTTATTTCCAATTTTGTTTTATTTAAAGAGCATAAACTAGAAGCAAAGAATGTAGAATTTTTCTCATTTTAAAATAATTCTCCCTCTCATTATCTCATCCATACTTCAATTGACCAATTTTTGATTTTGTATACTCATCTTTACTAATTCTTTCCAAAACATACATGTTTTATGGAATATATATCATTCTTTTCTCTGTGTTATTTCTTATCTTTTTTTAAAGATTGACACCTGAGCTAATATCTGCTGCTGATCTTCTTTCTTTTTTTTCTTCTTCTTCTCCCCAAATCCCCCCAGTACATAGCTGTATATTCTAGTTGTAGGTCCTTCTGGCTGTGCTATGTGGGACGCACCTCAGCATGGCTTGATGAGCGGTGCAAGGTCCATGCCCAGAATCTGAACCAGCAAAACCCTGGGCCACTGAAGCAGAGCGCGTGAACTTAACCACTCTGCCATGAGGCTGGCCCTGGAATAGACATCATTTTTTATACCCATGTTAATTGATTTACGCAATAATTAAATTATGTTATTGAATTAACACATAAAATTGGAATAAATAGTTTGGGGAACAAACTAAACTGACTTGAAAAACATACAACATGAATAGTGAAAGCTTAAATTTAAGAATACTTAATACTGCATGCTATGAGCATATATCAGTGTATTTTGCAGAAATAAAGGAAGCTGTCAGTTCTTTTGGCCCATGGGTATAATGTCTTTCAGTAGCACTTATATAACATTGATGATTGGAAATAAAGGATACCAAGGCTGAGGACTGCACAGGTCCTGGACTATTGCAAGTGTTACCTGTAGCGTTGGGGACTGTGAGCTTCTCGGTCTCTCAGCTAATAGGGATCTTCGTTCTTTTTAGATTTTCTTAAAAATCGGTAGGACACTTTCTTTACATTCTGAATTCTCAAAAAGTCCATTGCTCCTCTCTCCCAAAATTATGATTTGGATACTGGCTTAAAAGGGGAACATACAGAGAGAATAACAAACAATCATAATGTTAAGCCATTTAAAGGAAAATGCAATGAAATGAGTCTTAGCATAAAAATACCAACTCTAACCAAATTAATACATAAATTTAATGAATTCCCAATGAAAAGTTAACAGAATATTTTATTTCGGAATTGACAAGTTGATCCTAGTATTTACGTGAAAGTACGAAAGCTACAAGGAAGTAAAGTGAATTTAAAGAACTTGAAAGTAGCCCTATCAGACTTCACAACTTATAACGCTCTCTGAATTAAAACAGCAGGGTACTAGAATTGGGATAAATGAATAGTCCAGTAGAATAGAATACACCAGAAAAAAAGCTCTTATATGGAATTCTCATATATGAATGAAATGGCAAAATTAATTAGGACAAACACAATTCAACAAATTATGGTGAAGCAAAATGCCATACATATAGAAGAATTTATTTCCAGATAATCCCACCCCACTTCCTCTCCATGCCCCAAGCTGTGCATATGTATACCTACACACAAACACACACACACACACAACCCCAATTCCAAGTGAATAAAAAACCTAAATGAAGAGAACAAATATTTTAAATATTTAAAGAAAATATAGGAGCACATGTTTATGATCTGGTGTAGGCAATATTTCTCTAAAAAAGCACAAAAACCTGACGTTTGACTACTTTAAAATTTAAAACTTTAGATCAATAAAAGTCGCTATAAAGAAAAGTTAAATGACAAGCCACAGCTTGAGAGAGGATATTTGTAATGCATTTTCCTCTTAGAGGTTCAGTATCCAAAGTACATAAAGAACTCATAAAAATCAGGAAATACAAGTAATCTAATAGAAAAATTGGCAATGACTTTACACAGGCAAATCAGAAAGGAGAAAACCAAAATAGTCAATAAGCTTTTGAAAAGATGCTCAACCTCGGTGGTAATCAGATAAATACCTAATAAAACCACACTGAGATGCCATTCCATATCCATTATATTAGTTAGGTTTAAGAAGCCTGACACCACTACCAGTGAGAAGGTAGAGCAGTAGGCACTATTGTGGGAATACAAATTTATGCAGCCACTTTGTATCACATGTTGGCAATATGAAGTAAAATTGAATATATGCATCCCCCTTGAACCAACAGTTTTTTCAGACATAAACCATGGAGAGTTTCTTGCTCAAATGCCCAGGGAAACATATGAAGAATGTTCCTAGCAACTTGGGTGTCATAGACAAAGGCTGAAACAAACTTCAGTGCTCATCCAGACATGAGTGAATAAACACAGTATGATAGGTTTTCAAATGTGGAATACTGCAGAATGATGATCACTAATGAAATAAAACATTGGATCTCTAAGTGGATAATCTTTCAAGTATAATTCCAAGGAAATGAAAGCAAGTTAATTAATGACTCAAGATGATACCATTTATTTAAAGTTTTAAAACTTTCAAAATAATATACAGTTTGGAAAATACAAACAACAAGTTTTTAGATGCATAAGGACAATAATCACTCAATTTGATATATGGTTACCTTGAAAACACTGAGAGGTAAATGGGCTCCAGGAGGAGTACATGAGAGGCTTCAGTCAACTCTGGTATCTTTTTTCAACATCAGATTTAAACTTTAAGAGGAAAAAAAAAATGAGTAAATCTACGTTCCACCCTCAGCGTCCAATCTCCTAATACAAATGTAATCATCTTAATAATCGCTTGGGTATCTTTCTTAATTTATGTTTATATACATATATGTAATAGGACATTGAAATGGAAGCTTTACCAGTACATTGGGCACCTCCTATGCTCCCCTTGAGTTCCTCTTGGTCTCTATTGTCTGTTTTCCAGCTATTGTAGCGTGGGCGCACCCAACTTCACACAGACTAGAACCCTTAGCTCCTTTCTTTGGCTATCACTGCACCTTCTTGCATCCTGTTCTCTGCCTTTTCTGTGGTTGCCTTTCTTTGGGAAACTCAGTTGAAGTCTTTGAGTTAAAGCCCCATATAGAAAGTTTTGACCAACTGGGCACTGAAGGTCCTGAAAAGCATACCACATGGTTTATCACCTATTCCCATGGGATAGGGCAACTAGAAGCATGCAGTGGTGGCAAACCCCATTATGCGTCTTGTATTAATTCTCCCCTCTTCTTTTCTCTTCTCCTCCTGTCTCTCAACTCTCGTTCCCTGGAACACTTACCCAATACAATACTTGCACATAAGCCTATGTTTCAGACTCTTCTTTCTGGAGAACCAATACTAAGATAGAAAAACAATAAGATAAAATAGATATGAAATTTCATAGCCAAATAGCCAATGCAGAATCTACAAAGGAACTATCTCCTAGAAACAGATCTTCAAGTCTTGCTTCATCAGCCATATCTGGGATATGAAACATATTCAGAGTGTACAGAAGATTCATGAAGAGGTTTCTTTGGAGAAAGCTGCTATTTTGCTCTCTGAAGAAGAGAGTGTTTGGGGGGTGATACACCTTCTAACCTTAGGCCTAGAGACTTGAGTCTTAAGCAAGACTCCTCAGGGAAACTGTTATGTGTTTCTCTGCCCTTTGTGACATTGTAGCCAAGGTCTAACTTTTCCCCAGTGAAATCTAGAAGATGAGAAACCCCCTGAGTGCCGTCAGCTTAGTGTATCCAGGAGAGACCCTCAGTCAGAATCTGGCTGTATTCCAAGGATTTCTGTTGGGCTAAAGATGCAGGAGTCTTTCTAAGTGCCCAGAGGTGAGTCAGGAGAAAGAAGGCAAACACAGAGACACAGAGAATGTACAAGCAATTGACACGGAGTCCTCCTAGGCCCAGCTACCTGGAGAGGCAGAGGCATGGCAACAGTGAAAACACCAACTAAAGGAATCATTAACAGGAGAAAAGCAAATGCCACCACCTGAAAGAGAAATGCATGCACCAGGGCAGAGGGGAGGATCCCAGCTGTGAACCATTTCAAAAGAAACCATTTAAGGAAAGTCATTTTTAAAATTCTCTCATGTCCAAAGAGCATAGAGCTAGGTTACTATGGTACCAATTCAAGGAGGACCTTCCGATTTCTTTACTTTTCTTCCCTTCTCTCAGCCAACCTGGAGAAAATGGCTGAGAGCTGCTAAAGCGTGAGTGGCGATGGTAGTTAGGTTTTGTTGACATTTGCAAATGCATAGTTCTTATTAGAATGGTATACTGGACAGTCTAGACTCTGCAATGAGACTAGATTTGCACTTGAATTTACCTTAGAATGAGATTATTTACCTGAGAATGAGAAAAAATGAAATGTCATGGAGCCTGAGGGAACTTTTCTAAGGGCAGTTTGAGAGATTACTCTCACATGGTAAATTGTGAAAGGAAAAGTGGGAAAATTAAAAGTGTATGTAGCATAACAGGCATGTGTGTGTACATTTATAATGAAAGTACATTGTGCAAACTGTTTGGCTCCTTAGTGCTTTAACTTATATGTGTGTGTATATATATATATATGTGAATGATTATTTTTCCAACTATTAGCACATTTAGGTTTCTCTCATTTTTAATGTTGGTATAATTATTACATAGCAATCATATTAATTCACAACCATTGTAGGAACTGTTTCAAACAGAATCAATTAAAAATTAAGCCATCCTTGACTCCCCAAAATCCCGTTTCTATCGTTAGAGAAATAGTATTAGTTTTGGTGTGTATCCTTCTACTAAAGAAAAACATAGATTCACTTCATTTTTCTTTCACCAAAATGTTACTAAATTTAATTTATTAGTAGAAACTTTCATTATTTTTAAATAAAAAATGTCTTGTGGATAATTATAAGCCAGTAATTATGTAGTTATAGAGCTACCTCATTGTTTCAATCTGTGGGATTTTATTCCATAGTATAAATGGCCCATGGGTGATTTATGAAATTCTTTTTACAGTGCAGTTGTAATCTTTCAGCTGGGTGCTACACTGACCAGACCTCTGGTCAATGTTCAAAAATACTTATTAATGTGATTGACACTTTCAGTCAAGGATAGTTTTGATACTAAATTATCTACCACCTTTCAGTTTGGGTAATATTTAAGTCTCACAAACTACTCTTCGCCTTGCACCACAAATTCAAAAACACGTACAGAAATTTTGGGAACTCCTTTTTCCTTGTCATCAAAAATTTAATATAAGATGGCTTTAGTGAGGGCTCAGATTCCTGGGAATTCATTACAACAAGAAAATGTATTGAGCGATATGATCACAAGTAATGAAAATCAAATGATGATCAGATTAAGTGAGCAAGGTATTCTTGAGGGAGTAGAATTTTTTGCATTTAATTAAACTAAAGAACTCACTTACTCATCCATAACCTATTGCCCTATTGTGTGATCTTTTTGGTGTGTTATTGACAAAACAGATTGCATTACTTTCTTGTTTTTATATCTGTAACTACGTTATTTGTGCCCTTTCTCCTGCTGAACTACTGCTTAGGGCATTTAAGGTTTGTGAAAGTTCGAGTGCCACTTTGACAGTCTGCATCTTATATCACTACGGTAAATTCATGTGAAAAAAAAAATCTATCTTTGGGCCAACCCTGGTGGCCTGGTAGTTAAGTTTGGCATGCTTTGCTTCACTGGCCCAGGTTCAGTTCCTGAGCACAGGCATACACCACTCATCAGTGGCCATGCTGTGGTGGCAGCTCACATACAAAATGAGGGAGATTGACAACAGATGTTAGCTCAGGGAGACTCCTCCTCAGCAAAAGAAAAAAAAAATCAAAATTTCTATCCTTCAGAATTAAAAAATTGAAAAGTTTAGAAACGGGAGAAGCTCTGGTAGTTGTCAAGTCTAAACTTTTCATTTAATCAATATAATGTGGAAATTGAGACCTAGACAAGTGGTTCATGTAGAATATTTGGGTCCCATTGTACACACATATGCCTACATCTGAAATCTGTGCACAGATACACTTTCAACACTCTAGCTTCTCCTAAACTTCTTCTCCTGCAGCCTACTCCAATGGTAAGTATTCATTTTCCTAAGACTTACATGCCACAATTTGAGAAGCTGGAATCATTTTCACAGTCTCCCAATTTCAGTTTTAACCCTTAGTCTCCTTTTCTCTTTCAAAGCCTTTCCTTTCTATGAAATGTAAACCATGAAATTTTACCACTCTCTAATCCTTCCCTTGCCATCTATTGACTTTTAAGTCACTGTTCTACTTTCATTAAAGAAGAGGGCCATAATTTTATTCTCTATTGAAATACCAGCCACTGGAGATGGCCATATCTGCTCAACACAATGCACTCCTAACCTTCATCTCTATACCAATTTATTCACTCACCCTTGGAACATACTGTGGAATCTAGCCATCTTCAAGAATTGTTATACTTCAGGAGTTTTAAACACTTATTCATTTCTCTCAGACTTTCATGACCAACTCATTTCTCATAGAAACATTGATATCTGGAAACTTCGATCATAGCCCATTCTGTTTAATCATTCTATACACAGTTACTTTGCTAACTAGCCTCAGCCTCACGGTTGATACAAAATCTGAATCACTCTCTTACCAGAATTATTAACATCCCTGTGATTTGGCATTTTGCCCTTGGCATAAATCATATAATCCTGAGTCAGTCATAAAATTTCTCTTCTTTAGTCCTATTTTGGATCATTGGAAAATTTTGAATAAAATCCCCTATGTATTTACTGTGCCACGATCAACACAAATAAGCATACAACACTGCTAAGCAATCTTTATCCTTGTCCCAATTTATGTCTCTCTTCATTCATGATGTGAAGTGTTATAAATTGATACCCTTTGGTCATATTTAATACCCATATATGCTTATTTTTCATGTACTAATAGCAGACAGAGATCTCACCCTTTGTACTTTGTGAGCTTTATTTGGAGTAGTTTATATACTGTAATAAGCACATAGTTTAAGAAAAGAAAATATACTGTTACAGCTGAGGTGGACCTTACAAATCATCTAATTCAACACTCTGAGGGTGAGGGAAATATGTCCTAGCAGTAAAGTGGCAAGGGTAAGATTTCACAGCTGTCTACAATCAGAGGCAGGCATACAACTCAGTTATCATTATACCTGGGAGCCAATAATATCTGTCCTGAGCTGAGCTACCATACTATACTCTACAGGAGCATTTTCTCTTAACTAGCCAAGGTAGGTTAATAGCTGAAACTAATATAATCCCTAAAACCCAACAATTTAACACAATTAAAACTATTTCTTCCTCAAAAAAATTCCAATGCAGATGCCCCTTGCCATGATCATTCACCCAGCAGGTGAGAATAGAAGATTGCAGAGAATCCCAAGCCTGACGCTTATATACTTCCATCTCTATATTCTGTCCACTTGCATTCTGTTGGTAAGAGCTTGTTATGTTGTCCCATCTGAATGTATGGGGGCTGGTATATACAGTCCTTGATAGATCAGCTTCTTCCCAGGAACAAATCTATACTGGAAGGAGAGCATGACTGTGTTTTAGTATGTTCTCTGCCAAATTATTATATAAACCTCACTGCAATCCCATGTGGTAATACTGTCTCTATCCTCATCTTAAAAAAGACAAACTTTAGACTTGGGAAGTTAAGTCACTTGTCAAAGATTAGTCAAGACTCGTGTGGTAGTAGAAGAAAGCACGAAATCTGAGGCTACATGAATTCAAACTCCAGAGTCTTTTCTGTTATATCACACTGCCTTTCAAAAATGTATGCCAATATAAATCCACTTGATAGATCCCGATATGCATTTCTCCATGCAATTTTTTGTCTTTTTTGCAGTTAATGCAGACCTAAATAAGCCATTATACTTTAGCATCTTTTCCATCTCTTTAAAGACAGGTTTTCGGAAAAACTAATCCTTCAGCTTGAAAATCTAACTTGTATTATTTACACCTCATAACGTTTTCAACTAATGGAAGAGTCAGAAAGATAAACCCACATAGTTAAACAGACTTCTCTTTAGCTGTGGAGTACCTTTGTAATTTTACTTGTAAATTTCTTCTGCTGTTCATCCTGGAGGCCATTAATAAAATGAATTTTCTTTGAGAAAACCTCAAACAGTCATTCAGCTCTACAAAGACAGATTTTATCCACCATGTGCCAAGCAGTGTGCTTGATGTCAAGAACAGAAAGATAAAATAGAGAAAATACGTAGCCCTCACCCTAAATTGTCATGTACTAAGGCAAAGAGAGCCAGGGCAACAAAAAATTTAGTGTACTTTTCATATATGAGTGATAGAAGTTAGCACAGGGCACTATGTGACCTGCAAGATGGTCTTTTAACCTGGCTAGGGGAGATAATATCTGAGTTGAGTCATAAAGAATAAGCGTGCCAAAGAAAGACTATGTTGCCCCATTGCCCTAAGGACACAGACACCATGCTTATTGTTTTAATCATTAAAATTTCTTTAATCTTCTCTTCCAATAAGGAAAGAGCACAGCATTTGGCAGTAGAAAGAACTTAAACTTTTAAGTTTTTGCCCTCTTGCTTTTAAGCTTTGTGACTGTGGGGACAGTCTGTCTGTCTGCTTGATCTGTCTGCTATTTAACTTTCCTCATTTATAAAATGGAGCTAATGATACCACACCATAAAAATTTTGTGATGATCAGGGGCTGGCCCCGTGGCTGAGTGGTTAAGTTCATGCACTCCACTGTGGTGGCCAGATCCAATCCTGGGCACAGACATGGCACCAGTCATCAGGCCACATTGAGGTGGCATCCCACATGCCACAACTAGAAGGATCTGCAACTAACATATACAACTATGTGCTGGGGGGATTTGGGGGAGATGAAGCAGGAAAAAGAAAAATGTGTGATGATCAAAAAAATAAAACAAAAGCTAACTGTGACTGTCAACTTTTGCCAAGATAGAGAAACAGAGACTGGGTTTACTCTTTCACCTGAAACAACCAAAAAATGAAATATATGTAGTTTTAAAGACACTAGACATCATAACAAAGGACAATGACATTAGAGACATGGGAAACATAGGAAATGACTCCTACAATAGGCCCAATTTACTGCTTCCTTAAGACAGTTTCCTGGCCACTGCAGAGGGCAAACTCACTAACTAGAATAGATGGCACTAAGAACCTGGGGAGAGCAAGGCAGCTAGAGTTCACCAAAGAGCCACAGAAGAGATAGTTGCACAATGAAAAAAAATTAGAGAGATCTACAGAAAGTCCCTCTTGCATACTCAGCAGAGAATTTATCAGCACATGCTTGCAAAAAGAACTCCCTGAGGCAAGAGAAAAAATATCCAAAAAATTAGAAATGACAGTGGCAAGAGCTCACACAGAGCCAGGAATAATTCCTCTTCCTACCAGGAATGCTTCATGATTCATGTGGCAGTTGGTAGAGAAAACAGAATGGCCTTGTCTCAAGGATGGGGATAATTAGCCCCAGACAGAACACTACTCTAGTAATAATAAAAGTATCTAAAACATCTAAACCTCTAAGTTTAAAAGCAAGGCATGAAAAGATCATACTGTTTCTTAGTCACTTAGTACACGTTAGAAAAAAGTCCCAAGTATATAGAAACACGAAAACATGTAGCACCCAACAAAATAAAATTAAAAATGTCTCATATCAAACCAAAAGTTACCAGGCATGCAAAGAAGTAAGAAAATGTAACCACAAATGCAGAGAAAATTAGTTGATGGAACCTGTCCCAGTTTTGACAAGGATGTTAGGAGTATCAGACAAGTGCATTGAAAGTTATTGTAACTGCTTTACATAATTTCAAATGGTTAAGTAGAGTTAGAATGAAGTAAAAACAGATGAAACTCATAAGAAAAAATCTACAAGGTTTGAAATAAACTAGATTATCTTAATGGCAGATTAGATATTATAGAGGAAAGATTAGTGAACTAGAAGACATGTCAATAGAAACTATCTAAGATAAAACAGAGATAAAAAAATATTTAAATGAATAGAGCATGAATGAGCAGTGGAATAAATTCAATCAGTCTAATTTAGGTATAATTGGAGTCCTCAAAGAAATTTAGGAGGGCATGGAGGCCAGCAGAAAAAATAATTTGAAAAAAAAAGATTTACAAATTTGGTGAAAACTATACACCTACATATCAAAGAAGTTCAATTAAACCCAAGCACAATATAAATGAGAAGAAAAGATCAGAGCTAGTTCTTTAAATTACTAGAAGAAAATTTTAGAAATTAACAAGACACCCATCAGTTTAAAATTTTACAGCTAGTGAACATATTTTCAAAAGGCAAATTAAAAAAAAAAGACTTTTTCAGACATACAAGGTTAAAGGAATTCATCACCAGCAGACCCCTTACTATAAAAAGAGTTGAATGAAATACTTCGAGTAGAAAGGAAATAATGTAAGTAGGAGATTTGGGATAATGTTAAGTCTTATTTGAGGTAAGACAGGTAGTCTTGGGCTTTCCCACAGATGAATACAGTTCCTATGCTGGCACTGAGGGTGGTTATCCTTAAGAGCGTAGAATCAGTAATTATTTAGGAAAGGAAATTTCATCAGACAGTTGATCCTTCAAGGGTTAAGAAGGAAAAGCTACTTCAGTCTTCAGGTGAGGGAAGAGTAACAGACCATGGTTACAGGTCATTTTGTGTTTCCAAATCCAGTGCTGCCATGGCATTCATGGAAAGTTCCCTGAAGGGTTGAAAGGGCTGATAACCATGCAGTGCAAACTGGGGGTCAAAGAGGAGGATACTCCGGAGTAGCTTTTCAAAGTGGTGACATTTTCTTCCCATAATGACCATGATGACCAGGTAGAGCTCTGCAGACATCCGGCTCCAGTTGCTCCAGCTCACGTTCCTATTCACTCCTGTTCAACATCATAGTGGAAGTCATAGTAATGCAATGAGACAAGAAAAGGAAACAAAAGGTATGAAGATTCTCAAAAGATTGGGAGGGAAGATATAAAACTGTCTTTGTTCTCAATGATATAATTGTCTCTGTAGAAAATCCCAAAGAATGGACAAAAAGACTCTTGAAATTAACATGATTATAGCAAGGTTGTAAGATATAATGTTAATATACAAAAGCCAATTTCTTTCTTACGTACCAGCAATGAACAGTTGTAGAGTATGTCTTTCTGGTGAATTGAATCATTTATCAGCATTTAATGTCCTACTTTGTTTCTAGTTATTTTCTTTCTTCTGAAGTCTATATTAATATTAATACAGGCCCCCAGCTCTTAAACAATTAATATATTAAAGTTATATATTTTTTCATCATGTAACTTTCAAAGTATGTTTTTGGATTTGAAGTGAGTTTCTTGTAAGCAACATTTTTGGGTCATATATTTTATGCACTACGTCAATTTCTGGGTTTTTGAAATTGCTATATACAGGTCATTTGTATTTAAGACAATTATTGATATGTTAGAACTTAAAGTTTCCATTTTATTATTTGCTTACTTTTGTTTCCTTTGGTTCGTGTTCTTAAGTTTCACTTTTCTTGTACTGCTATGTATAACAAACATTTTTTTAGAATTCCATTTTGATTTATTTAAAGTGTTTTTAATGTACCTCTTTGTATAATATCATAGTGGCTGCACTGGTATTAGAATATACATACAAGACTTATAACAATCTACTGATATCACCATTTTCCCACTGTGAGTGAAGTGCAGAAACCGAACTCCCATTTAGTTCTTTTTACTTCCCTCACTTTTGAATATTATTGAATTGTTTATTAGATGGTATTAGAATTTTTATTTCAATCATAAAGTATGATTTATAAAACTCATGAAGAAAGAATAGTCTATTGTAAGGACTTATATTTCTGCTCTTTTCATTGTCTTATTTTCCTTTCCGATGTTCCAAGATTATTTATTTTTATCATTTCCTTTGTGATGAAGAACTTTCTTTAATCAATATTTAAGCATAAATCTAGTGGTGAAAAATTCTGTTAGTTTTACTTAGTCTGAGAATGATTTCATTTTCCCTTCCTTCCTGAAGTATAATTTTGCTGACTATAGAACTTATGGTTGACAGTTTTTTTCTTTCAGCTCTTAAAACTTTTTATTCTATTCCCTCTGTCCTATATGATTTCAAGTAAAAAATCTGTTGAAATTCAAATTTTTGTTTACATATATAATGTGTTATTTCTCTGTGGTTACTCTGAAATTTTTTTCTTTATCTTTAGTTTTCCTTAGTTTCATTATGAGGTGTCATAACTGCTTTATTTTAGTATATCCTGTTTAGCATTGACTCAAACTTAAATATGTAGATGTGTAAGGTTTGCAAAATAGTGGTTTTCAGTCATTATTTCATTGAAAACTCTTTTAGTTCCACTCTTTTTTGTTCTTCCTTCTGAGACTTTAATAAAACAAATTTGAATTTTTGTAATTTTTCCCACAGGTCATTTCATTTTTTGTCTATTTCCACTTTGTTTTTCAGATTTTTCTTTTGTACATAAGATCAGTATGTTGAGCTTCAGATTTTTTTCTTTTTCTAAGAGAGCTCAGTTTTTAAACCACTTCTAGGTTTGCAGTGATATTGAGCAGAAAGTACAAAGGTTTTCTCTATAACCCTTGCCTTCACATATGCATAGGATTTTTTTATTATCAACATCCCAAACCAAAGTGGTTTATTTGTTACAACTGAGGAACCTACATTGACACATGATCATTACCCAAAGTCTGTAATTTATACTAGGGTTTACCATCAGTGTTGTGCATTCCATGGGATTGCACAATTTTACAAGGTCATGTCACTACAGTTTCATACGGCACAGTTTCACTCCCCTAAAAATTCTTGGTTCTTGTCGTATTCATCTTTCTTTACACTAACTTCTGGTAACCACTGATCTATGTACTGTCTTCATAGTTTTACTTCCTAAAGAATGTCGTATATCTGGAATTGTACAGTATGTACCCTTTTCAGATTTGCATCACCTACTAATAAGTTTTCAAGGTTCCTTGATGTCTTTTCAGGTTTTGATAGCTTATTACTTTGTAGCACTGAATAATATTCCGTTGTCTGGATGTACCAGGTTTATTTATCCATTCACTTACTGAAGGAAAACTTGGCTGCTTCCAAGTTGTGGCAGTTATAAATATAGCTGCTATAAGTATTCTGTGTGTGAGTTTTTCTGTAGACACAGATTTTCAACTCTTTTGGGTAAATGCCAAAGAATGCCATTGCTGATTTGCATGATAAGAGTATGTCTAGTTTTGTAAGAAAGTGCCAAATTGTCTTCCAAAGTGGATGTACCATTTTGCATTCCCACAAGCAATAAATGAGAATTCCTGTTGTTTCATATCCTTATCAATATTTAATATCATCAGTGTTCTAGATTTGATCATTCTAATAGGTGTGTAGCTATATCTCAATGTTGTTATTTATTTATTTAATTTATTTACTATTTCATTGTTAGTGTATAGAAACACAACTGATTTTTTATACTGATTTTTTTTCCTGAAACTTTGTTGTATTCATTTATTATTTTTAATAGTTTTTTCTGTATTCTTTAGGGTTTTCTACATGTAAAATATTTTCATCTTCAAATAGTATTGATTCTACTTCTTCCTTTCCAATTTGGACCTCTTTTATTTCTTTTACTTGCCTGATTGCTCTGACTAGAGCTCCAAATACTATGTTGAATAAGAGTTGGAAAGTGGGCATCCGTGTTTTGTTCCTGTTCTTAGAGGGATAGTTTTCAGTTTTTCATCATTGGGTATAATATTATCTGTGGGTTTGTCATATATGTCATTTCTGATTTTATATATTTGAACCTTCTCTGTTTTTCCTTGTGAGTCCAGCTAAAGATCTATCAATTTTGTTTGTCTTTTCCAAGAGCCAGCTCTTTTATCATTAATCTTTTCTCTTGTCTTTTGAGTCTATTTCATTTATTTCCACTCTGACTTTTATTTCCTTCGTTCTTCTTATTTTGGGCTTTGTTTTGTTCTTCTTTTGCTAGTTCCTTTGGGAGTAATGGTAGATTATTTATTTGAGATTTTTCTTCTTTCTTGAGATAGACCTGTATTACTATAAGCTTGCATATCAGTACCACTTTTGCTATATCCCGTAGATTTTGGTATATCATATTTTCATGTTTATTTGTCACCAGATACTTTTTGATTTCTCCTTTGATTTCTTTGTTGGCACAGTAGTTGTTAGGTAGCGTTTTGTTTAATCTCCACATGTTTGTGACTTTTTCAAGTTTTCTTCTTCTTGTTTTGGTGAGGAAGGTTAGCCCTGAGCTAGCATCCATTGCCAATCTTCCTCTTTTTGCTTGAGGAAGATTGCCTCTGAGCTAACATCTGTGCCAGTCTTCCTCTGTTTTGTATGTGGGAAACCACAACAGCATGGCTTGATGTGTAGTGTGTAGGTCCTCATGCAGGATCTGAACCCACAAACCACAGGCCGCCAAAGCAGAGCATGCGAACTTAACCACTGTGCCACCAGACTGGCCCCTGAAGTTTTCTTCTTATTGAGGATGTTTAGTTTCATACCGTTGTGGTTGGAAAAGATGCTTGATATTATTTCAGTCTTCTTAAGTTTAGTGAGACTTGTTTTGTGGCCTTATATATGATGTATCCTGGAGAATGTTCCAAGAGCATTTGAAAAGAATGTGCAGTCTGCAGTTTTAAGATAGGGTGTTCCATATGTAACTATTAGGTCTATATGGTCTAATGTATCATCCAAGGCCAATGTTTTCTTATTGGTCTTCTGTCTGAATGATCTATCCGTTGATGTAAGTTGGAGGTTAAAGTCCCCTACTATTATTGTGTTACTGTCAAATTCTCCTTTTATGTCTGTTAATATTTACCTTATGTATTTAGGTGCTCCAATATTGGGTATATATATATTTACAGTGTTATATCCTCTTTTTAGATAGTTCCCTTTATCATTATGAAGTGCCCTTCTTTGTCTCTTGTAACGATTTTGTTGTAAACTTTATTTTGTCTGATATAAGTATTACTACCCCAGCTTTATTTTCATTTCCATTTGCACATAATGTCTTTTCTCATTTCTTCACTTTCAGTCTGAGTATCTTTTTGTGTGTGTGTGAAGAAGATTTCCCTTGAGCTAACATCTGTGCCAATTTTCCTTTGTTTGGTATCTGGGACACCTCCAAAGTATGGCTTGATGAGCAGTGGGGGATCCACCCCTGGGATCCAAACATGTGAACCCCAGGCCACCAAAAGCAGATTACATGAACTTAACCACTATGCCACCAGGCTGGCCTCTGTGAGTATCTTTAGATCTGAAGTATGCCTCTTGTATGCAGCATATATGGGTCTTGTTTTTTTTTATCCACTCAGCCACCCTATATCTTTTGATTGGATCATTTAGTCCATTTACATTTGAAATAATAATTATTAGGTATATACTTCTTGTCATTTTTTAACTTTTTTTCTGGATGTTTTTGTAGTTCTTCTTGGTTTATTTATTCTTCTCTTGCTCTTTTCCCTTGTGATTTGGTGTCTTTGTTTAGTGTTGTGTTTGGGTACCTTTCTCTTTGTTGTGTATTTATTACAGGGGGTTTTTTGTATGTGTGGTTACCATGGGGTTCGTATATAAGAATCTATGTACATAGTAATCTATATTAAGTTGATGGTCTCTTAAGTTTAACCATATACTAAAAGCCCTACACTTTAACTCTCCCCCCACGTTTTATGATTTTGACATCATATTTACCTCCCTTACCGTCTTATTGTAGATACAGATGATTTTAGTACTTTTGTCTTTTGACCTTTGTACTAGCTGTGTAAGTGGTTGATTCACCACCTTTACTATATATTTGCCTTTAGTGGTGATATTTTTTCTTTGATATTTTTCTTCTTTCTATTTGTGGCCTTTTCCCTTCCACTTAAAAAGTTCCTTTAACTCTTCTTTAAGGGTACTTAAGTAGTTCATTGCTGTTAGGTGCTGTCGTGGGTGGGGCAGATCCCTGCACTTACAGACTAGAGGAAGGATTTCTAAATGGTGCATGCCAGCTTCTGTGTCCGTATGGTTGAACTAGGTCACACAAATGGCTGCTGCCAGTGTTTCAGTCCTGGGCAGGAGGGCAAGCCTCCACTGCCTCTCCAGGATGTACTCCAAGCTTGGTACGTGAGTTTCTTTTACCAATGAACTATCCACTTTCCTATCTGCAGTTTTTGTGATGGTTTCTGCATCGAGTGAGTCTGTGCGTGGGCTCCTGAAAAGGAGGTTTCCTTTCTCTACAGTTCTACAGTTTTACTGGGTATATTCCCCATTGGTTTTCAGTGCCAGGTGTATTGGACTCTCCTTTCTCTTCTGCTGGATGTAAGGGCTTGGATGTCTAATGTGGGGCTTGAGTCCCCTGTTCCTTTAGCAAAAGCTCCGTACCTTTGCGATTGCTCCTGAGAGTGAAGTGCTGTGTCTAGGCTGTGGCATTTTCCTAAGCAGGGCTGTATCTCTGCCTCTTTCACCCCTCTCTGCGTTGTCCCTTATTGTAAAGGTCCTTTTCATCCAGTTTCCAGATCTTCTCAGAGGAAATTATTCCACAAGTAGTTGTAGGTATTTTTGTGGGCAGAGATGAAGTCAGGATCCACTGATGCCACTATCTTCCAAACTCCCAGATTCAATGATGTTTTAATTTGAATTTCCTTGATTTTATATGATGTGGAGCATCCTTTCCTATGCTTATCACCATCTGTATATGTTTTTCGTTGAGATGTGTGTTTAAGCCTTTGTCCCATTTTTTAATTGGGTTGATTGTATTTGTCTTAGGAGATTTAAAAGTTCTTTATGTATTTTGGATAATAGTCCTTTAATACATATGATTTTTGCAAAAGTTTTCTCCCAGTCTGTGGCTTGTTTTCTCATTCTCTGACATTCCTTTCTCAGAGAGAAAGTTTTTAATTTTAATGAAGTCAGGCTAATCAATTCATTCTTTCATGAATTATGCCTTTATTAATGTTGTGCCTAAAAGGTCATTGCCAAAGCCAAAGTCATCTAGATTTTCTCCTATTTTATATTATAGGAGTTTTATAGTTTCACATTTTGCGTTTAGGCATGTGATCTATTTTCAGTTAATTTTGTAATGGATATAATGTTCATGACTAGATTCAGTTTTTTGCATGTGGATGTGCAGTTGTCCCAGTACAGTATGTTGAAGACACTATATTTGTTTCATTATGTTGCCTTTGCTCCTTTGTCAAAGATAAGTTGACTATACTTATAGAGGTCTATTTCTCAGATCTCTGTTTTCTTTCATTGAATTTGTTGTCTACTCTGTTGTCAATACTACACTGTCTTGAGTAATGTATCTTTCTTGTAAGTCTTGAAGTCAGGTAGTGTCAGTCTTCCAACTTTGTTTTTCTCCTTCAATGTTGTCTTGGCTATTCTGGGTCTTTTGCCTTTCCATATTGTCCTTAGGATCAGTTTGCTGATATACACAAAATAACTTGCTGAGATTTTGATTGAGATTCTGGTGAATCTATAGATCAAGATGAGAAGAACTGAAATCTTGACAATATTGAGTCTTCTTATTCATAAAAATGAAATTTATCTCCATTTATTTACTTCTTTTTGATATCTTTTAACAAACTTTTGTATGTTTCCTCATATAAATCTCTACATAGGGTTTTGTTAAATTTTTTATCTAAGTCTTTCTCTTCTTTTGGTGCTTATGTATATGGTATTGTATTTTTATTGTGAAATTCTGCTTGTTTTATTTATTTATTTTTTTGGTATTTAGGAAAGTGATTAACTTTTTTGAGGGGGTTTGAGGAAGATTGGCCCTGAGCTAACATCTGTTGCCAATCTTCCTCCTTTTACTTGCAGGAGATTGTTGCTGAGCTAACATCTGTGCCAGTCTTCTTTTTTTTTGTACGTGGGATGCTGCCACAACATTGCTGATGAGCCGTGTGTAGGTCTGCACCAGGGATCTGAACCTGCAAACCCAAGGCCACTGAAATGGAGTGCACGAACTTAGCCACTATGCAACCAGGATGGTCCTAGAAAGTGATTGACTTTTGTGTATTAACTTACATGCTGTAACCTTACTATAATTTCTTATTAGGTTCAGAAATTTTTTGTAGATTCTTTCGAACTCTCTACATGGATGATCATATCATCTGTAAACAAAGATGTCTTCCCAATATGCATATCTTTTATTTCCACTTCTTTTCTTACTGCATTAGCTAGCACTTCCAATGCAATGTGAAAAGGAGTAGTGAGAAATATCTGATCTTAGTGAGGAAGCTTTGAGTTTCTCACCGTTAAGTAGTATATTTGCTGTATAATTTTTGTAGATTTTTTTTTATCAAGTTGAGAAAATTCTCTTCTATTCCTGGTTTACTGAGAGTTTTTATCATGAATGGGTATTAGATTTTGTCAAATGCTTTTTCTGCATTGATTGATATAATCATGTGACTTTTCTTTTCTAGCCTATTGATGTGTTGTATCCCATTAGCTGATTTTTGAATGTTGAACCAGCCTTACATACCTGAGGTAAGTCCCATTTGTTCATGGTTTATAGTTATTGTACATTGTTGGATTTAAGTTGCAAATATTTTATTGAATATTTTATTGATGGTTGTTTTCATCATTATTCATGAGAGAATTTAGTCTGTAGTTTTCTTATATATCTTTGTCTGGTATTGGCATTGAGGTAATTCTGGCCTCTTGGAATGAGTTAGGATGTATTTCCTTTTCTTTCTGTCCTTGTAAAGGAATTGTAGAGAATCAATACAATTTTTTCCTTTTATGTATGGTAGAATTCAACAGTGTACTCATTTGTGTCTGGCACATTCTGTTGTGAAGATTATTAACTATTGATTCAATTTCTTTAATAGATATAGGTCTATTCAGATTATCTATTCCTTCTCATGTGAGTTTTGGCAGATTATGTCCTTCAAGAAATTGGCTCATTTCACCAAGTTTGTCACATTTGTGGGCATATGTTGTTCATAGTATCCTTTGATTATCCTTTTAATGTCCGTAGGATCTGTAGTGATGTTCCCTCCTTCATTTCTGATATTGGGCATTTGTGTTCTCTCTCTCTTTTTCTTACTTAGCCTGGCTTGAGGATTCTTGGTTTTATTGATCTTTTCAAAGAACCACCTTTTGGTTTTACTGACTTTCTCTGTTGATTTTCTGTTTTCATTCTCATTTATTTATGCTCTTATTTTACTATTTCTTCTTCTCTACCTACTTTAGACTTAATTTCTTCCTTTTCTTCTAGTTTTCTAAAGTAGAAGATTTGATGACTGATATTAGATCTTTCTTTATTCTAATATATGCATTCAATACTATAAATTTTCCTTTAAGTACAGCTTTTGCTGCATCCCACAAATTTTGATAAGTTGTGTTTTCATTTTCATCTAGTTCAAAAAACTTTAAAATTTCTCTTAAGATGTCTTCTTTTATCTATGTGTTATTTAGAAGTTTGTTGTTTAATCTCCATGTATTACGGGATTTTTTCAATTATTTTTCTGTTACCTGATTTCTAGTTTAACTCCATGTTGATCCGAGAGGAGACACCATACAATTTCTACTCTTTCAATTAAATTTATTAAGAGGTGTGTATGTGTGTGTGTTTTCCCAGAATGTCATCTGTCTTGGTAAATGTTCCATGTCCCCTTGAGAAGAACATGTATTCTGCTATTGTCAGATCCAGTAGTCTCTAGATGTCAATTATATCTGCTGACTGATGGTGCTGTTGAGTTCAACTATGTCCTTACCGATTTCCCACCTGCTGAATCTATCCATTTCTGATAGACGGATATTAACGTCTCCAACTATATTAGTGGATTTATCTATTTTTCCCTTCATTTCCATTAGTTTTTGCCTCACATAGTTTGATATTTTTTGGGGTGTACATACATGTTAAGAATTGTTATGTCTTCTTTGAGCACCGACCCCTTTATTATTATATAATGCCTTTCCTTATACCTAATAACTTTTCTTGATTTGAATTCTTCTGTGTCTGAAATTAGTGTAGCTACTCCTGCATTCTGTTGATTAGTTTTTGCATGGTATAATTTTCTCCATCCATTACTATTCATCTTTATGTGTCTTTATATTTAAAGTATGTTTCTTGTAAGCAAGACACAATTGATTGTCTTGTTTTTTTAATCCAGTCACAATATCTGTTTTTTAATGCACTTTGAAAGTACATTTAGATCGTGTTCAAAATGATAATTGCTATAGTTGGATTATTATCTACCATATTTATTACTATTTTCTATTTGTCTCCCTTGTTCTTTGTTTCTATTTTTGTGTTTCACTCTTTTGTACTTTGTGTGATTTTAATTGAGCATGTTATATGATTCTATTTTCTCTCCTATCTTAGCATGCCAGTTGTGGTGGGTGTTTTTTCCCTACATTTTTTAGTGGTTGCCCTACAGTTTGCAATTTACACTTACAACTAATCCATGTCCCTTCATATAACACCATGCCACTTCACAGGTAGTATGAGTATCTTATAAACACAAAATAATTCTAATTCCTCCCTCCTGTCACTTGTTTCATTGCTGTCGTTTATTTCACTAATATATAAGCATGCATATATAATTTATACATAAGCACACATAATCAAATGCATTGTTACTATTATTATCTGGAACACATGGATAAGAATAAGAAAAATAAAAGTTTGGGTTTTTTCTTTTGTGAGGAAAATTGTCATTGAGCTAACATCTGTGGCAATCTTCCTCTATTTTATGTGGGATGCTGCCACAGAACGGCTTGAAGAGTGGTTCTTGGTCTGTGCCTGGGATCTGAAACTGCAGACCCTTGGCCGCCAAAGCATAGTGTGCAAACTTAACCAATACACCACTTTTATCTTCCCTATACTTTCTTTGATATTCTTCCTTTCTTTATATAGATCCAAGTTTCTGACATATTATTTTCCTCCTCTATAAATCACTTTTTGAACTTTTCTGTACTTTGATGATGATATACATAAGTGTAGTTTTTTATCCTGCTTGGTGTTCTCTGATCTTCCTGTACTTGTGGTTTGGTGACATTAATTTGGGGAAAATTCTCACTCTTTATCATTCCAATCATTTCTTCTGTTACTTTCTCTCCTTCTTCTCCTTCTGATATCATCATTCACATATGTTCCACATTTTGTAATTGAACCACAATTCTTAGCTGTTCTGTTTTGTTTTTATTTTTCAGAGTCTATTTGGTTTTTGAGGATTCTATTGATATGCCCTCTAGATCAAAGTTCTTTTTTTTACCAGCCTTTTCTAATCTATTAATGAGCCTATCAAATGAATTGTGCATTTCTGTTACAGTGTTTTTTATATACAGTATTTCTTTTTGGTTCTTTCTTAAGATTTCCATTTCTCTGCTGATGCTGTCCATCTGTTCTTTCATTATCTACATTATCCATTAGAGTCCTTCAGAAATTAATCATAGTTGTCTTAAGTTCACAGTCTGATAATTTCAACATCTCTACCATGTGTGGGTCTGATGCTTGCTCTGTCACTTCAAATCGTATTTTTTGACTTTTGGTGTGTCTCGTAATTTTTTTCTTGATAGCTGGACATGATGTACTGGGCAAAAGGAACTACCGTAGGTTTTAGGAATGTGGTGGTGAGGTGTGGATGAAAGGAAAGCTTTCTATAGTCCTGTGATTAGGTCTTAGTCTTTTAGTGATCCTAAACCTCCAGACTGTGAACTTCACAAGAGCATTTTTTTCCTCCCCCTCTTAGGTGGTACAGGATAAGTAGAGTGGGCTGAAATTGATCATTTTCCTTCTTGCTTGTCGAAGGCTACAGCCAGCTAGAGGTGGATGTTTCCCTTCAGCCAGATCAGTTAGGCTCTGATAATACCCCAGCCAGTTAGGCTCTGGTTAACTAATTTCCCCTGAGGGCAGACCTTGTTAAAGTTTATTTCAAACTGGTTCTTTTTTCTCTCCTCTTATGAGAAGCATGAGGGAATTTTTCTCTAATATTTACGATGAAACCCTAGTTGAGCTCCTGGAGGTCAATCTCAGAATTTGTTCCCCCACCAGTCCCCACTATGGTTGGGCCCCTCTGGAGTTTTTAACTCTTAGAATTGTCCACACTGAGCCTCTAGCAATTTGCAAATTACAGTTCAGGTTTTCCTACTGCAGCACTGCTTCCTGAGGAGGATTTCTGCGCATGAGTCTCTGCTCCGGTAAGCCATGACTGCCTATGTTCACTTGTCTGTCTCTCCCATCTTGGGCGCAGTTGCTTGCCCTGTGTATTCTCCTCTCTTACAAATCCATGAAAGTTGTTGATTTTTCAGTCTGTTTTTACTGGTCTTTAGGATGTATCGGCAACTTCCAAGATTCTGACATGGGGAACTAGAACCCAGATGTCCTCCTCAGATTTGTTCTTCAAGTGAATTTTCTTCCCATTGCCTCCTCCTTTAGAGTAGAAATCAAGATAGAAGGATGGATGTATGTCTAACATATATCAGTATCTATTTATAAATGCATATTTATATGTATGCCTATATCATCTATCCCTAGATGTAAACTCTAATTTCTACTAAATCTCCCTGCGCATGATCTTGAAACTATTCTATGTTCCACTGTCAAAAGTGGTGCAATCTTGCCCAGACTAGCTTTGCTTATAAAATGAAAAGTTTCAATTGATAATTACCAAGATTGCCTAACTGTTTAAATTGTCTGTATAATATTTTAGGATGATTTCTTGGCCCATAGAAAACCTGTTTAATCACAAATTCCAATGGCTAAAGTCCTGGATTTTGTACTTTTAAAATTTCTCCTGTGTGTTTCTGATAATCGCTCAGATTGATATGAGTAAGAGCTGAAGATATCTCTAGTTCTATAATTCAATTTTTTATGGAACATTTATTGTTGACTCATCTCTGGGGGGAAAAATGTAGATTAAATTGCAAAGCAGAAAAAAAAAGAAGAAAAGTCAAATTGAAGACCATTGAAACTCAGTGGAAAACCATGATAATCAAGAAGCAATCATAGAGTTATATTAATTGAGCTCTTTAGCATTGTGCCAAGCAAGATTAGGTGCCAGAACCTCATTTCATATCTCACAGCTGTTCCCTTACACTTTCTGTTCAACAGCCTTTTTATCGTTGTCCATAACCAGCCATTGGCAGAATGAAGTGATCTATTTCATGTGCTACTTTGTCTACTCTTTTCATTCTATACACCTTCCACCCTCCATTATGCGGTAGTTTCTGTATGCACTTGTTTGTGAATTTACAGAACATATTCTATAAAAGATCTGATGCAGCATTCAGTAAATGTGACATTATGTATAAAAACATTATAAACACATAAACATGGTACACAAATGTCAATCCCTAATGGATTAAGAAATTGAATGTCATAAGCAAAAATCTAGGTGAATGCTTTCTATCTTCTCAGTAGAGGAAGTTTCCCAAGTAAAACATAAAAGTGCTAGCCAAAAAAAGTGTTAATAAATTTGGATATTCCAATAATATAATTTCCATTCACTCTAAGTTACATAAACACAGCAAAAAGATAAACTACAAATCTCCAGAATAAATTTACAATTCTGTTATCCAATAAATGATTAATATTGTGTATATACAAAATCTCAAAACATCAATAAGATAAAAGCAAACAATCTAGAACATAAGTGAGCATTTTACAAAAGAGAAAATGCAACTGTTCACTAAATTTACAACCAGATATCCAACTTCATTAGTAATTTGGGGAAAAACTTATGACCATGATAACTTATTATTTTACTAACCATACAATTGGCAAAAATTAAGAAGTCTTAAAATCCCAAGTGTTGGGAAGGATGCCAATCATACTAGATTTTTTAATAATCGCTATTAGAAGTATTCCAGTTTGGGGAATATGACATTATTTTATGAAGTTGAACATTCACATACCCTAAGACCTGGCAGTATCAATCCTAATTATATACCCCAGACTTGCCAATCGTTATCAGGAAGTGTGTACAAGAATCTTCATAACAGCAAAAACTGGACCCAACCCAAGTGTTCATGGTCAGGAAAACAGATAAACATTTTGTAGGATATTCACATTATAGTTTATATTACAACAATTAAACTGAATAAACTACAGTGATATACAACAGTATTGATGAGTTTTACTACAATAATTTCAAGTGAAAAAAGTGAGCACCTAAAAATTATCCGTAATAAAATACCTTTTTAAAAGTGAAGTATGGGGCTGGCCCCGTGGCCGAGCGGTTAAGTTCGCGCGCTCCGCTGCAGGCGGCCCAGTGTTTCGTTGGTTCGAATCCTGGGCGCGGACATGACACTGCTCATCAAACCACGCTGAGGCAGCGTCCCACATGCCACAACTAGAAGGACCCACATCGAAGAATATACAACTATGTACCGGGGGGCTTTGGGGAGAAAAAGGAAAAAATAAAATCTTTAAAAAAAAAAAAAAAAAAGTGAAGTATGAAAATAAGCAACAATTTCCTGTTTAGTTATCCTATGGTACAATTCATTAAAAAAAGTCAGGATACATGCTTGACTAGTTTTCAAGAAGTTAATTGTTTCTCTATCCTTCTCTGAAAGTGAATAATTCTTTTTTAGATATTATGAACTCGTAGACTTAATATTCTAAAAAGCTTAAATTTAATGCAATTACTATCTTATTTAAAACTCCAATTGTCCCATAATTAAACAGTAGATGTCTAATAAAATTGGCTTTTGGGTACTTTTGACATGACACTAGTAGTCTTTGATAGCTTTCTATTTGGTATGACAAGATGTTCCAGGCTCATCTTATATATAATTTTCCCTGAACATTTATCTAAACTAAACTTCTCCAAGTCCTACTTTCTCTTAGTGGAACTGGTATTTCTGAGCACAAAGAATGCTTATTGCCATTGGATTAGTCATTTTATGTATGGCTTTTCAATGATCAGAGCTATGACAAACATACACACGCACTTAAGATATAATCTCTCATTTTGATACCTCCCATGCAAATATAGGTCCAACAAAATATTTACCTCATTTTATATTACATGTATATTTTCTTTGTTTTATACTCAAAGTGCTCATTCCCAATGATGTGGAGTATGATAGAATAATCATTCATTTGTTTTACCAAATAATACAACCACAACAGACTTAGAAAAATATTATTGATGTTATTACCATATATATTTACTGAAAATGGATATTTTTGAATGTGATCCACCTACTCCCACTCTATTTTTATACATCTTCACTATATCTACATTGTCTTATCATGTAGTCATTGCATGTGATTCTCTCTCCCTTGTAACCCTCACATAGTTTTAATTCTGTAAGTAATTATGTAATTAACGCTCACCAGTCCTTATGTCAACATTCCTCTAGTTTTCTGTGTATTTTATGTATCTCATTATCTAATAGATTTCTTAGGAAGGCCTCAAAAAACAATATTCCCCGAGCTGTTGTTGATAACAGTTTGTCTCTTAACTTAAATTCAATTTTTTGGAATCTAAAATCTTGGCTCACATTTTCTTTCCTTGTTCATATTAAGTATGTAACTCAATTTTGTCCTGATAAATCAACACTCTAAGACATTGATAATAATATTATCTTAATTTCATTATATTATGCTTGCTCTTTTCCTAGAGGAGGGATTAGTAAACTACATCTAAGCCAAATTTTACCTGCATCTTGCTTTTTTGCAGTCTACACTTAAGGATTGTGTTGTTTTTTTTTTTTTTTTTTAACATTTTTAAATGCTTGTATTTTAATAGTTATTCAAAAAAACTGTGCCTATTCCTGGTAAAGATGCCCAAAGGATTTTATTATTTTTCTATAAATCAGATTAATTTTACCAGAATATGTCTTGGTGTTGCTGTTCTGTTTCAGTATTATAAGGAATGAAGTGTCCTCTTTTAATGTACAATTAAAAATACATATTTTTTAACTTTAGATTTTTTGGAGGGAAATTGGCTTTTAGCATTTCTTTCTATTTTCTTACTTTGGTTTTATTTCTCACCGAAGCCTATTATTAATTTGTTGGCTTTTTTAAGCCTATTTTCAATAATTGTGACTTTCTATGGAATCCTATTTACCACTTTCATGATTTGTCTTGCATTTTCAATTTTTTCACCTGTTTATTGTAAGGTACTATCTGCTTTGTTTGTTCATTTTAGCTTTCCTTTCAATTTTGTCTCCATATCAGAAACAAACTTTTATTTCTATTTATTTCTGAGGTGTGTCACTATTTCTGAGATTTTTCTAACTCTGACTTTGCTGTTTCTTTATGCCTTGTATGAATTTCTTGTTACTTTTTAGCTTACTTTGTATAGAATATAATAGTTTTGATCTGTTTTACTGACGTGTCTTTCTGGCATGTTTTATTGTAGCAGAAATGTTATTCTGCTCCCTATTGTCCTTTTTCCTAAAGCAAATTTCTGCCTCCACAATTTGATCTCAATTGATCAAACTAATTTGACCTTAATTAGTTTCCCTGAACTATTAGAATTAGGCTTGATTCGGGTCACTTTTGTAAACCCTTAGAGAATTCTCTTCTTTTATTTTCATATAGTACTGAAAAATTCGGTTGTTTGTTTCCTGAGATTTCCTAGCTTTTTCTCCTTCTCTACTTGTATCTAAATCTTCTCATCTTTTCTTCTCTATTTCTCATGTATTACTGCATTTTTATTTCATTCCAAGCCATTTGTCCACAGTGAAGATCCTTCTGTAAGGGAGCCCTTGACTAACAGTTACAAGTGTTCATAGGAGCGAGGCTCATGCAGCACCTGCAGATGTTACTATGGATCCTTTGCCTTCACTCCTATTGGAACGTGTGCACCCTTTCTACTTCAGCTGATAACCTCAGATTGTTTGTCATGCTTTTCAAGGAAAATCCATTGGCTCCTTCGGTGTTTTCCTGTTCTCAGGTTTATCAAATACTCTGCTGTTTCTCTTTGCTTTCTCCTGCAGAGATGTCAGTACAATTTATGAAGCCATTGTGAACATTGGTAGTTTATTCCCACTTGCATATATTTCATTTTTTGATAATATCTTTTTACACAATTTTGTGGTAAATGTCTATGGGTATTGGTTTAGGTATCTACTTATTATATTTGTTTTTATTAGGGGTACAGAGAAATTCACAACGTAGGCCCTGCCACCACCATCTTCCCAGAATTTGTATTGAAATGTATATATTTCATATGGAACATGTGTTTCTGCATCTTCCACTAGTGCTCCCGATATTATATTCTTGGGATGTATACGTATATATTATACACATAATTATATATATACTTTCTTTGTTCTTTTAGCTACAGTATAATTTTCATTGTATGATTGTAATACGATATTATATTCTTGGGATGTATACGTATATATTATACACATAATTATATATATACTTTCTTTGTTCTTTTAGCTACAGTATAATTTTCATTGTATGATTGTAATACATACTTTTTTTGTTTACTTACTCCCTTTGTCCTTTGGAAATTTAAATTGAACTAACATCCTCTTTCTTCTTACCACATTCCAATGCATTGTTTCATCAGAATTTTCACATTTTAAAAGGAAACTTTGCTTGGTGTTTTGGAAAAAAACAATAAAAATTCAAGACTTCTTCAATAAGCCGTATCTACCTTTCACAATAGATATGATGCACTATTTCCTTACCCCCACTTGTGTTTTAAAAGTATTCACATGAAAAATTTTATTGAGACATAAAATGGCCAAGTTAGAAGGATTACTATAAGGTATCCATCCCTACCATTGATCTGACAGCCCTGAGTGTATAGGCAAGGAAAGTGAGACCCAATTGTTGTGAGTCACACAGCAAGCTCTTTAATTAGCGAGCTAAAATTGGAAGCTCCTTTAACAAAGTCATACTAAGTTCTCATTAATGAGCAGTGGAATATTTATCAAATTTTTTACCGCTATATCTGGGGTCAGCTAGACCTGATTCTCATTCTAGATCTATTATTTTTTAACAATTGATATTTGGCAAGTCGTATTACCATCAGAGCTATAGGTGCATAATATGTAAAATGGGAATAATATCTACTTAATACCAACTTTCAAAGATAGACTATATAAGAATCTAGCACATAGCAGAGTCCCAGTTAATGGTGACATTGCTCTCTCTGTGCAACACAACCCTCCTCATAAACTAACTTGAAGTCACAGGTTAGTAGCCTAGCTATTGTCCAGACTCTGGAACAAAATTGCTTTATGTTAATCACATTGCCTTTGTTAGCAAAAGGAATCTTATTTTATAACTCTGTAGTGTTCATTGAATTCTAGAAATCTGAAAGATCATCATTCATTGCTCTCAACAGCTGGTCAAAATGATTAATGATGCAATCCTACATGAACAAATAATGGAACCTTAAACTCCTTGCATTCTAGCTAAATATCTGCTTCATAATATTATAGGGTCCAAATCAGCCGAATTTAAAAAAAAGTTTGGATTATTAGAGGATCAGTGACTTTATGGCAACATAATGGAAAAACAAATGAAATCACTTAGACAAGATAATATAATGTGCTATAAAGTGCCCTCAGTGATGTATGGCTAAGGGCCAATAACATCATTTAGTACTTTCAGTGATATGTCATTTGGGGAGAACTGATTGTGGTCAATACAGATGCTTGCTGCGGAGGAGATTAAGCAACAGTGATGAACAGAAATCCTTTGTATTATGTCTGTTCATGACTGTTAGATCTGCTCCACTAGGCTGACATGGGGTATGAACTATTTTATTCTCTTTGATTTGACAGAATTGACCAGTTGGAAGTTCTGAATTCTGGGTTAGTTATCATTTTGCTCTGAATACTTTCATGTGATCAGTGTCTTTTCAGACATCTTTCCCTGTGTGTGTCTGTATTTGTAGTTATACATGCATGTAGCTTTTTAGATTTTTTCTATAAGTGGGTATTATACTACATACATTGTTATAAAGTTTTCTTTTATTTGTTAGCATTATATGATTCCTCTTTCTTTTTGCGTGATACAGAACTCTTCCCACCCCATCCACACCCACACCCCACCAATCTGCTGTAAATATCAAAAAGTATTTGGTGGTTTACAGAACTGAAAACTTCAAGGGGGCGTGAAGTTCATCTGTGGGTTGTGGCTCCACTTCACTCTGATTCTTCTAGATTTATTCTCTTTTGTTGTGAGTATCTTCTTAGGGAGGCTTTGTTTATCCACATAACAAACTTTTTCTGCGTGCCTACTGTGGGTTGGTGATGCTTCTAACTGCCGACGATAGGTTGGTGAATAATACAGTGAAAGTCATTATTATCATGGAATTTATTTTTTAGTGAGAGAGCCAGAAAATAAACAATAATCAAATAAATACATGTATAATATTATGTTATCATAAGAGAAAAGCAGCTACAGAGATTTCAAGCTTTCCAGCTGAATTCTACACTGTCTATAAGAAGAGAAGAAACATTTTGTTATTTCCTTAAGAAGAATGAGACACTGCCTTTACAGAAGATTCTAGCAAACTGCCCCAACACAGATCATTGATTTGAATTGAGTCACATACTCTGCTTGAATCCATGTGGTTTAGAAGGAGAATGGCATGAACCAGTTGACTGCATCTCCTAAACCAATCAGTATGTCAAGAAGGGTAGTCTGAGCCTGATTGAACTAAAGTAATTAGAGCTTATCCAAAGTAAGTAAATCCCAAGGCCATGAGAAAATGTGGAAGCTCTATGAAAAAAATTTGTGGGACAACTTCTCTGTTCACCTAAATATGTCACTCAGGACTCCCAAGTTAATATATATAGAACAATTTTATTCTTTTTAACTGTTGGATAGTATTCCACAGTTTGGAATCATAACAGCTTATTTTACTTCTCTCTTCATGATGAATATTTAGATTATTATATTATCATTAATATATTAGTGTGCTATTATAAACAATGCTGCAAAATATATCTTTATACATACCTTCTTGTATTAACATGAGAAAGTTCTTTCATGTATACAAATGACTAGATTGCTGGGTCATACAGTATTCACATTTTAAATGTTATCTTTTGTGCCAAATTGCCCTACAAAATTGCTCTACAGATTTAAACTCCTGTCATCAATATATTCTCTGCACCTGCTGCAATATTTGATATTATCATTAAATAATCATCAGCTCTAGGAGTACAGGAATGTTGTAACATTATTTTTAATATGCATTTTACAGGTACTGGTGAGACAGTATCTTTTCATGAGTTATTGACTATCTGTATTTTCTCTGTGAATTTTCTGTTTATATAATTAGTCTGTGGTTTTACTTATTATTTTTGTATATATTTTTAGTCATTTTTGTATCCTCCAGGTATTAGGGCTTTATTCAGAGCATAAGCAGAAAATATTTTGTCATTCTTTCATTTTTTCTTTATTTTTCACTTTGTTACAGGTTTTTCTTTTCATTTTACAAAGAAGTTTGACATTTTAATCTGGGAAAATTTATGTCTTTTTCTTTAATATTTTATATTTTATTTTAAAGGCCTTCTCAATCCCAATACTAAAAATATATTATAATATGTTTTCCTTAAATATTTTAAGGGTTTATTTTTATACATTTAATCTATCTAGATTAAATGTGTGTGTGTGTATGTGTGTGTGTGTGTAAGATAGAGAGATGTATGAAGTATCTGATTTTTTTCCCCAAATAATCAGTTGTTTAAATATATTTTATTGAATAGTGCATCCTTTCCCCACTGACTTGAAATGTCACACTTAAGGAAAGCTAAATTATCATATATGCATAGATTTCTTTCTGGATTCTATGTTTAAATATTTTTGTTTGTTTTTGCATAAATCCAGCCCTGACTTGATTACTATGGCTTTGTAATTACACTTGCAAACTGATTGTGCTCATGGGTCCATGTTCTTCTTTTTCAAGATATTATTCCCTCTTCCTGTGCATTTTCTTTCCCATATATATGCATTTTCCAAGAAAACTTCTCCAATTCGATGCACCTTTGTCTCAGGTTTTGATTGGGATCATGGTGGTTTGGAAAGAATTGGTCTTGCATTACTGAGTTTTCTCATCCAGAAATATGTTATATTTCTACATTTATTAAGATGGTATCTTAGGCCTTTCATTATAATTTTATAATTTTCCTAAATTTAAAATTATGGAATACTCAGGTTTTCCTGAAGTGTGGACAAGTACCGGATATTTTGTATTAATCTATTGAATATGTATGTCCTTCATTGATTAGCTAAATATGGATAATCCTTTTCAAACTCATTGGATAATATGAGGAAAGAAAGGACTGTGACATACGTGAAACCCTTATTATAAGTTGAATAATGTGTTAGAAACTGAGGAAAAGAGGAAAAAGTCTCAGTTTCTCAGCTAAGTAGCTGTTAATCTAGTAGGAGAGGCGCTCAGGCAAACGGCAAATCGAAGCACAATATGGCAGGTTGCCACAAAGTGGTACCCTTACAAAAATCACCAAACCTGGATTGGCAGATGACTGGAGTGGTCTCTTGGGGAAGATGGTGCCTGAGTTTTGAGAGACATATAAGAATGAGGATTTTAAAACTGAATTAAATGAGATTTAGAGATTATGTAGCTAGCTCCAAATTTCATCGCTCGTAAAATGTAGACCCAGGCTACACACCCTGCACTAAATGGCTTAAAAACCTGTGTCAGTTTGGTGTCACCCTCATATTTTCATTATATTTTTAATCATTTTGGTTTGCAGTCTAAATGACTTAATTAGCCAATAGAGTATATGCTGTTTTATTTCTATTTTAATGCCCTCTTTTTGTTAGGTTAGTAAAAGTGAAATTGAACGTCCTTAAATATTTGGAAGCATTTAAAGATGTTGCTCACCTTTAAATATTGCTAGACTCTAAAAAGAATGAGATATTGCTTCCTCCTGGGCTTAGGAGTGAAATTAATTTAATCTGTGAGGAAGACATTTACAGAAACAGAATGAAAATTCCACTTGCCACCAGACCCACACATACTTAATTAAGGAGAAGTCAGGAGGCAGACTCAGACATTATAACAATACTGACAATTAAGATTTTAAGAAGAAAAAAAAATGCCTCTCCAAATTCCTAATGCTGGTCTGTGATAAGATACTGTCAGAGAGCATTAATTAACAATTCTTAGAAAAGGTCTCTTTTTCATGTTTAACACCAAAAGGCTTGATGAAAACTCCAAATGTCAGCCACGTGATTCCACATCCAAATATGAACAGCTGAGGCTGTCCTGAGGGCTTAGTTCAGAGCTTAATCAAAGAAGACTAGTCCGTTCAGATGTGAGACCTGTTACTTGGCAAGAATATTGATTTTAGCACATGGAGGAAAACCAAAAGAATACTGTCTATATTTTGTTTTACTGACTCTTCCCAATGCAAGTTTCCTGAAGCATTTAAAGCCAACACATCTTAATTTATCTTGCTCTGTCTGGCCAAAAGTATTCTCCTGCTATATGGAAGAAAATAAGTAGCCATTTAAACAGAAATTGGCTCATTCACAGCAGAACGTTTGGAAAACTAGCTATAGTCAATAAACCTAGAATTGTTTTCCTCAAAACTGTGCTTCTCTGTGTTAATCAAAATCTTCCAACAGGTTGAGCTTATGCAACAAATACTGGCAAAATACTTAAAAATCTGTTTCATGTGAAATATTAAAAACACATGGGGAAGATGGAAAAATTAATAGGCTAAATTTTTCCCTCCTGTGTATTTCATGCATATTCATAATGATTGCTGAATAAGAACATATTTTTTCTTTGACTTTTAGAAGTATAATGAAATTGTTAAGACATGGTGAATCAAAGTAATTGCTCAGACCCCATAATTATAAATGAACTATTTGCCAGGTGCCAATCTAGGTCTACAAAAATAAATTAGAAAAAGATTACACTATAAAATTCAGTGCTCTTAGAGAGTAAAGAGATCGTAATATAACACAATGTTATCAAGACATTGAAACTTTTGAGACAGAAGTAGCACTTTTCATTTGCGATCTAGTCTTGAAAGGAATCCTCCTGACAAAAATTTCAAGATCTTTGAAATTCAATATTAGATCTCAATTCCATAAAAATTGATGAAATGTGGAAAAGTAGATTTGAGAGCTATAGTAAATGAAAATAATCTTGAGCGTAAATAGACAATCAGTATTTCCAAAATTTCACTGTAGGAAATATAACTTCTACTTTGCTATATTTATTTGCTTTTGAGATGTAGATCCACTGTAAGACTCTCAATGTTCCTCAGGTAAATCATTATCATTTCCACAACTTACCCTAAATCGTAGACTTTCCTTCATAAGAAGCAGCTCAATTTCCCAATTATGGCTAACATCTGTACCTGTCATTGTAGCTTTAAATTTGGAGCTTCAATGGAAAATCATACTTTGTGCTCACTACTGGAGGAAGCTTATTATGCACAACATGCTTTTTCCTTCATCGTTTGATAGTTTTATCTCAACTTCAACTTCTGTGCAACTGACTGACTATCTCTTTGAAGTGCTTCTCACAACTCCTCAATGTTAATTTTATAAATACCGTGTGGCCTGGGCTTTAAGTTATACATCTCTAAATGCCCCCTGAGGTGGAGACGTTCAAGTGAATAATCTTAAAATATGTTGTAACAGAGAGATAAAAACATAATTTTATTTAAGTAAATTATGTATTTTATAATAACATACTGTATGTATATTTTATACTACTATCTTCGTGTTTTATAATATAAATGTCATAATACACTCTAAAGTCTGTACTATTCTATTCATGCTTTCAGAAGGGGCCAAATTAAAGAACTTCTCCAGGTATTAACAAACATGAATGACTCTGAATGAGTTGATCTAACTAGAATTTGCAGGGAAATTTCAGACCCGTGAGTGAGCAGTCTAGCTAAATAGAGATTCTTAGTCAATATAAACCGATCTACATGTACTGCACTTTCATATATAATTTGTTAATGGAAACTTTTAAAATATTTGTGAAATATGTTTTTACAAAATCGTGGTGACTCAATGATGTATGTGATTGAAGAGAAGGATTTGATTAAGGTATTTACCACCAAAAGTATTATATATCATGTGCCTTCAAGTTATATGCACCAAATCCAGCAGATTCCAGTTGCTCTCCTATTTACATAATATCAGAGTTTCTTTCCATGTTATTAATTACCACTCCTTACAGACATAAAATTGACTTTTAATAGGTATTCAAAAATAAAATGTGTGCCTCTACTGTTTCAACCAGATTCATGGTAAAATATTTCCAGCTTGATTTCAGTTTGGGAAGGTATCACTCTATTACCAGATGTACAAGTTGAAGATTATGTTTACTTTCAAATCATTCTGTCATTCAATTTATTTAAAGTCTTTTAAATCCATGAAGTCACACTGTTCAGCCAAAATGTTCTCTCTTCTGTCATCTTTCACAGAGAATAATCTTCATGGTAACTAGCATCATCTAGGAGCAAAAACGATAACTTGGTTAATGTGGACACTGATCAAGCACATCTTGTAGGCCAACGGAAAGATTCTAAACATTGAGAGAGTTCTGGAAAATAGCTGAGCAATACAGATGTACAATAATGGATGGTACAGCAAAGGTAAAATATTAGAAAACTAGTAAGAAATTTTAGTTTAACTTATGATTCTAAAAAAATTATCTAAAATTTTAAAATTAGCAAGTATCCCAACTAATGTCTGTTCTTAGGCAAGCTTCTTTGTATTCTATGTCAATAATGATTATAATTGAATAGTTAGCTAAACCCAATTTATTAGTGTTTATTTCAGCAGTGATTATAATTGAAAGTTAGCTATATGCAATTTATTAACGCTAAATGATGCATAAATGAATTTCCTGAACAGTACTGAAATAAATGAGTGAAGGTTGTCTATTGAAAGAATGGCTACATCTGTTTGTTTTACTAAATAAAAAGCATGTTGTCAGTTAACTGAACTATTGATTAATATACTTCCCATTGTTCAATATTTATTTTGGTATCATGGTAGATATAAGCTTATGATTTTCACTTAGAAGTTCTTTTATAACAATAACAACAGCAATAATAAACTATCATTAATGAACAAATTCAATCGATCAATAGTTCTTGAGATTCTATTATATGCTAAACACTGCACTGGGTGTTGTGGCAGTGAAAACAATAGAAAATCTCCATTCTTGTGGAGATTAAATCTTAGAGGAGAAAGCAGAAAATAAAATTAAAATATCAATGATATGTTCAAAGAAGAATAAACAGGGAAGAGAGATGCAAAGCGTGGGGAAAGAAATGTGAAATGTTAGGGAGGGTTGCCTGGGGGTGTCTCACTTTTAATGTGAGAAATAGTCTATATTTGAGAAATACTCTGAAGGAAGTGAAGAAGATAGCCATGATGCTATCTGGGGTGAGATATGAAGATTCCACGTGAAAAATGACTAAGGAGAAAGATCCCAGTGTAGGAGTCGCCTGGCCTCTTTACAGAAAAGTGACAGGCTAGTGTGGTTGGAGTCAGGTAACAGAGCGAGAGAAGTAAGCAATTAGTCAAGAGGTCATGGAAAATGAAAGAAGATATATCCTATGGGGCCTTGCTCGTCCCAGTCAAGATGTTAGATTTGATTCCAAAAAGGAGGAGGAATCACTGAAGATTTTGAGTTGAGAAGCAACATAACTGATTTATATTTTAACAAACTATATGTGGATGTTGTGTTGAAAATAGACTGGTGAAGGGAAAAGTGAAAGGTGAGAGATCAGCAAATAGATGTTTACAGTAAACCATATACATTATGGTTCCTTGGACGACAGAGATAGCAGTGGAAGTCATGAGAAGTTACTACATTCAATACCTATTTTGAAGTTAAACTTGACAAAATTTATTAATTTGGAGGTGGAGTGTGAAAGAAATTGGAGTCAGAACTGACTACAAGCTTTCCATCTTGAGCATAAAGATTGAGTTACAGTTAAATGACATGCAAAAGTCTGTAGGAAGGGTATATTTGGGGGAGAGGAGACAGCAGGACCTCAGTTTTAGACGTGTTCTATAGATACATTGAGTGAGAATTTAGACAGAGGGTCTGGACGTCAAGGGACAACCCTAGATTGAAGATATACATCCAGAAAACATGATCATATACATTGTATTTAAAGCCATAAAATCATCAAGAGGTAAGTGTAGATAGAAGAGGGGAAAGATACCAGGATTAAGTCTTCATTCCAACATTTAATTATCAGAGATGAGGAAGAAACTGAAAAGATGCTGCCAAATATTGGCAGGGGAGTGGGAAGGACCAGCACATTTTGGAAACCTGGAAATCAAGGAAAGAAAGTGTTTCAAGAGGGGAGAGAATGATGGATAATTTCAAACACTGCTGACAGAACTAAACACTGAAGTTAGCAATATGGAAGTCATGGGCATCTTGACAGGAGCAGTTTTGGCGAAATACTGGAGATGATTGCCTGACTGAGGATGGTTCAACAGAGAATGCAGGAATAAAACTGGAGGCAGTTCATATGGACATGTCCTCAAAGAAAATTTGCTGAAAGGGAAGGAGAGAAATGGCATAATAGCTGGAAGCAGTGAGATAAGCAGAGGGTTATTTTTAAAAAAGATGGGAGGGAGCAATAAAAACATGTTTCTACACTTATCAACATTGCTACTATTTTGATATATGTAAATAAAATGATTGATTTTCTTGTTACTCATTTAACAATCCCAATGATTAGTTGTGACAGTGATAAATTATGTCTGAGCTCTTGTTCCATTTTCGCATTTACATCAAATCACTTACGTTTCATGAGGCCTCTTGAGTTTCAGTTTCCCAAGATATATGCTCCTGAAATTTTAATTAATAATTAAACTTTAGCATACTAAAAATAAAAACGTTTTTGTGATGAATAGGCTTTAAACATTAATATGAATCTGCCGATTGGATATGAGTACAAAGCTTGTGTTTTCTCAAGTGTTATAATCAAATAGTCTTCTTCTAAAATAAAAACTCAAAGATTATTTTTAAAGACTAGTGCACATATATTCACATAAAATTGGGCATGACTGGACATAATGGAAAAAATTAATGAAAGGAAAATTGAAGATGGGAATCAGGAGAAAAAGGATTTAATGAGAACTGGTGAATGGTGCCTGATCTCCCCTGAGAAAGTCAGGACATTCAACATTTCATGCATATTACACAGACTATGCCTGAAGAAGAATTTTTTGGAAGTTCAAACCTTTTTGTTGGCCTGTTTTATACTATAGGTTGAATGATGTGAAATTACCAAGGTTGAAAGTAAAAATGGTTGAATATGCACGTCTTATCATTTAACCTCCTACATTGGTCTCTTTGGAACATCATCACCTCCTTCCCTACTCCAAGAAATCTGCTCACGCCAACACTGCAGGCTGCACAGGCACTTGTCTTGCAGGTGTCTTTCTAACCCTTGTTTTGGTCTCCAGTTTCTCTCATGCCATTCATCTCAACAGACTGTGAGCCACTCTTTTGGTGTCTGAACTGACTCCATCTCCTTAAGATTTCTCTGCCTTCTATAAAGGAGGTTGCTAGTACTGCCCTTTTCTTAAAAGAGGCCAAATGTTCTGTCTCAGAAAAAAAAAAAAAAAAGGCAGCTTAGGGAAAGTTGCGTTAAATTCCATGACGTCAAATTCAAAAACTGATGGAAGTAACTCCAAAGTATCTTTGGCTCCCCCTACTAATACTTTATGTAGCTATCATCCCTTAATTTATATTATCTTTCTTAAAAATATTCATGCATCCAAATATATCAACCTATTTTAGAAGCAACCAGTTCCAAATGTAAATATTTGTTTTAATGGCCTCTTTTGTTGTTCATTGTGGGTCAACTCACTCTAGAAAATTATAGAATAGAATTCTCGATTCTGAGTAAAAGGATGTTTTCTCTTTCACAACTTTGCAAAATTCCCTTTTTGTCTCATTCTTTTCTTCTCTATTTCTTCTCTTTTTTTAAAGCACGTCCTGAAATTTGGGGTAAGTAAATTAAATGTCCAATTCCGTTGTTCCCCCTTTAGACATGTATTTGGTAATATATGTATATATTATTTTCAAAACTGTTGTAATAGGTTGCACTCTTAATTCTCTGTCAGATTTTTGACTAACGGCAATGTTTAGATAAAGTCTCATGTATTTAGGAGTGGGGAGGGAATTTCCTCACCATTCATTTATTTCCAAACTTTAAGCGCCTGCTCTGTGTTAGGTAAGTCTCTTCCATTAGTTGAGACTACAAACCCGATCCCTGGCCTGCAGACTTATCTTCATTGGGGAAAAATATATGGAAAACTTAATGGAGATCATGTCAGAAGACTCTGCTTGAAAATTGCTTCGATCAATGAATCTGAATATTATAGAATTCCTAAATAAAATTCCAGGTAGATCTGGTTAGTCTTTAGAAAACTTATGAGCACAATTTTTAAATCAATAAGTAATAAATACAAAAGTTACTAAGAGCTAGTTGGACATTTCTATGAATAAAGGCAGTCTTCTAAAGTCAGGCCAAAATATTTTCACCTAAGCCCAACTGCATAAAAAGTTTATGGGGGACCAATGAACTTCTGATAAATGTCTTGTTTTTCCTCCTCTCTATTCTGAAGAAAGAGGCAAAGTTATCTGTATAATTACCAAAGCCCTGGGATTCTAAGAATCTACATATGCCCCAGTTCCCCTACATTATCCTTAGTTTTTCTCTCTTGCTCTCTGGAGTAGCAATGATTTGTCAAGGGAGGGTCCTTGGTCCATTGCCTGGGGTTCAAGGTGAACCTGTCCTTCTGGACAACCTATTTCACTCTCTGAGGTTCAGATATCTCATCTGTAATCTGAAAGTATTGGTAACCACATCTGATTGTTGGTACAAGGATTAAATTAAGTAATAAAATTCAAACATCTCAAAGTATTTAGTCAACTAATGGGTTCTGGCATGGGAGTTCAATTTATTGTTGAATAGCAACTTTGAGATGGGGCCAACTTTGGAATTCATCTTATTTCAAAGATTCACTTAAGGATGGATATGTCTACATTTTAATGGGCTGTTTCATTTTTGTTTTGTTGCTTTTACTTTTGAAATGCTTACAGATTCATAGAAACTACGAAAATAATACACAGAGCCCATTTGAATAATACATGGAGTCTAACCCTTCGCTTAACTTCCCCAGTGGGGAACATCTTATTTAAATATAGTTCAATACAAAAACCATGAAATTGATATTGGTGCAATGCAACTAGACTACAGACTTTATTCCTTTTTCACCATTATTTATATGAATCCATTTGTGTGTCTGTGTGTTTAGTTCTATGAAATTTTTCACCACATATAAATTTGTGCAACAACCACTAAAATCAAGATACAGAACTATTCCATAGCCATAAAGGAACTTTTCATGCTACCCCTTTATATCTGCACATCCCCCCCTCCAATTCTGTCAGGCGATCCTCTGGCGACCACTAAAATATTCTCCAAGTCTATAGTTTTGTGCTTTTGAGAGTGTTATGCAAATGGACTCTACATATCCCGTACTTCTTTCTTTTTTTTTTTTCCCCTTTGCTTTTTACTCTTTCTGTAATCCTGTAACTCCCCCACCATCAAAGGTCACTTTCCAGTAGAGTCTAGTGCATGTGAAAAAAGTTAGTGTGTTTATTTTACTTAAAAAGTACTAAATCATCTTTTGGGCACTGGGAAGCTGCTAATAAGTTTAAAGTCCCTAGGGTGACACTACTCAGTTTCTTTTTTTTCTCATTGTTTTTTCTTTGTTTAAAGAATTTTATTAATTTTTTTTGCAGGACCATTGGTTAAAAACATTACGGAAATTTTGGATGTACATCATTATATTTGATTTCTGTGTAGATTACATCATGTTCACCACCCAAAGACTAATTACAATTCATCACCATATACATGTGCCCAGTCAGCCCTTTCGCCCTCCTCCCTCCCCCTTCCCCTGTGGTAACCACCAGTCCACTCTCTGTTTCTATGTTTCTTTGTTGTTGTTTTTATCTACAATTTATGAGTGAGATCATACAGTATTTGACTTTCTCTCTCTGACTTATTTGACTTAGCATAATACCCTCAAGGTCCATCCACGTTGTCACAAATGGCAAAATTTGATCATTTTCTATGGCTGAGCAGTATTCCATTGTGTATATATAGACCACATCTTCTTTTTCCATTCATCCCTTGATGGGCACCTAGGTTACTTCCAATTCTTGGCTATTGTGAATAATGCTGGAGTGAACATAGGGGTGCATGTACCTTTACACATTCGTGTTTTCATGTTCTTTGGATAAATACCCAGCAGTGGGATAGCTGCATCATATGGTAGTTCTAGTCTTAATTTTTTGATGAATCTCCAAATTGTTTTCCATACTGGCTGTGCCAGTTTTCACTCCCACCAGCAGTGTATGAGGTTTCTCTTTTCTTCACATCCTCTCCAACACTTGTTATTTCCTGTCTTGTTAATTATAGCCATTCTGACAGGGATGAGGTGATATCTCATTGTAGTTTTTGTTTGCATTCCCTGATAGCTAAGGATGTTGAATATCTTTTTGTGTGCCTGTTGGCCACCTGTATATCTTCTTTGGAGAAATATTTGTTCAGATCTTTTGCCCACTTTTGAATTTGGTTTTTAGTTTTGTTGTTGTTGAGTTGTATGAGTTCCTTATATATTTTGGATATTAACCCCTTATCATATATATGGTTTACAAATATCTTCTCCCAATTGTTACATTGTCATTTTATTTTGTTGGTGGTGTCCTTTGCTGTGCATAAGCTTTTTAGTTTGATGTAGATCTATTTGTTCACTTTTTATATCGTTTCCCTTGCCTAGCCAGACACAGTACTTGAAAATATGCTGCTAAGACCAAAGTCAAAGAGTATACTGCCTATGTTTTCTTCTAGAAGTTTCGTGGTTTCAGGTCTTAATCCATTTTGATTTAATTTTTGTGTATGGTATGAGATAAGGGTCTACTTTCATTCTATTGCGTGTGACTGTCAAATTTTCCCAACACCATTTCTTGAAGAGACTTCCCTTTCTCCATTATATGTTCTTGGCTCCACTGTCGAATATTAGCTGTCCATAGATGTATGGGTTTATCTCTGGACTCTCGATTCTGTTCCATAGTTCTGTGTGTCCATTCTTGTGGCAGTACCATGTTGTTTTTCTTACTATAGCTTTGTAGTACATTTTGAAATCAGGGAGTGTGATACCTCCAGCTTTGTTCTTTTTCTCAGGATTCCTTTGACTATTCAGGGTCTTTTCTTGTTCCATATAAATTTTAGGATTCTTTGTTCTATTTCTGTGAAAAATGTTGTTGGAGCTTTGATAGGGATTGCATTGAATCAAAGATTTCTTTAGGAAGTATGGGCATTTTAACTGTGTTAATTCTTCCAATCTAAGAGCGCAGAATATCTTTCCATTTCTTTCTGTTTCCTTCAATTTCTTTCAACAACGTTTTATAGTTTTCAGTGTACAGACCCCTCACCTCTTTGGTTAAGTTTATTCCTAAGTATTTTATTCCTTTTGTTGCAATTGGAAATTGGATTCTATTCTTCATTTCTCTTTCTGCTACTTTGTTGTTAGTGTATAGAAATGCAACTGATTTTTTTTCCTTCCAGCACTTTAAATATATTGGGCCACTCCCTTCTAGTCTGTAAGCTTTCTGCTGAGAAGTCAGCTGATAGCCTTATGGGGTTTCCTTTGTATGCAACATGTTGCCTTTCTCTTACAGCTTTTAGGATTCTCCCTTCATCTTTAATTCTTTACATTTTTTATAATGTGTCTTGGTGTGGGCCTCTTTGGGTTTATCTTGTTTGCTGCTCTCTGTTCTTCCTGTACTTGGATGTCTGTCGCCTTCCTTAGGTTAGGAAAGTTTTTAGCTGTTATTTCTTCAAGCAGATTTCTTTGAGACAAGCCCCTTTGTCTCCCTCTTCTCCTGGGACCTTTCTAATAGAAATTTTAGTGTACTTGAAATTGTCCCATAGCTCCCTTAGACTGTTCTCGCTCTTTTTAATTCTTTTGTCTTTTATCTGTTGAGCTTGGGTGATTTCCTCTAGTCTCTCATCCAATTTGCTGATCCATTCTTTAGTATCATCTATTCTGCTGTTGAGTCCCTCTAGGGAATTTTCCATTTCTGGTATTGTATTATTCATTTCTAATTGGTTCTTTTATATATTTTGCAATTCTTTGTTGAAGTTCTCACTGAGTTCATCCATTCTTCTCCCAAGATCAATGAGCAGCCTCATGACTCTTAGTTTGTACTCTTTGTCATCTATATTTTTTAATCTCTGTTTCATTTAATTATTTTTCTGGGATTTTGTCCTATTCCCTTACTTAGAAGGTATTCTTTTGCTTCCTCATTTTGTCTCTTTCTTTGTGCTTATGTCTGTGTATTACGTAGGCCAGATACATCTCCCAATCTTTGAGAGTTGGCTTTATGTAACAAATGACTTATGAGGCCCAGCAGTGTGCTTCCCTCTCATCACCAGTTCCAAATGTTCCAGGAGTGTCTCCTGTTTCGAATACATGTGTCTTTCTGCTGTGGCAGGGTTACTCTTGCTGTAGTTGCCTGGGTAGACTAAGCTGTCCCCTTGGACAGCCTGTTGTAATTCTCAGCTGCATGTGGCTGCTATAGGCCTTTTAGTCAGTTTATCAGGCATGGGGAACCCCAGCCTGTTGGCTTCAAAGACTCATAGCACATTCCTGTTGCATGTTTTCTGTTAAGTGAGTAGGCCCCCAGCATGGCTGGATGCTAGGCTCAGGGGCTTAAAATTGGTGTATGCCTCCTACCTGTAAGGCTATTTTCAGCTCTCTCAACAAGGCACTGAGCCAGATTGGCCCCAGTCCTAGAAGCATCCAATTGTTTCAAGCTTTGGGGGGTGGGACCGATCCCCTATGTGGTTGTTTGAGAAGCACAAATATTTTGCAGCTGACAAGCCCCACTGCCCCCAGGGTCACACACCACATCAACACAGTCCTACCCTGTTCACACGCTCCAACCCACTGAAGCAGATTGTCACCCCATTGCAGAGACCCTATACACTACAACAATACCCCACACACTCTCCCTGCTCCTTCCACATGCCCTGCCCTGCAGAGGTGGACCCATTCACCTGGTTGCAGAGGTTCCAGGCATCCCACCTATGCAGGCCCACAAGTTACCCAAGGGCTTGCTGTTGGGTAACACCAGTCCCTAGGGCAGGCTGCCTGGCCTGGCTGAACTGGATTAAATTGGTGCTCTAGTGGGCAGGGCAGACCCTGGGCTAACAGGCCAGGGGAAGAACTCCAATGGTGTCTACCAGCATCTGTGTCAGCACACCTCCACTAGGTCACAATAATGGCCTCCAAAGTCTCAGGCCTGGCGAGATCTCTCCTGTCACCAAGATGCAACCAGAGCCTATCAAGTGAGTCTCTTTTCACCAAAGGACTGTGAATCTTTCTTCCTGGTGATTTTAGGTTGCTTTCCAAAATGATTGAATATTTGCATCAGTCTTTTAAGAGTTGGCTTTTGTCCCCCTCATGTCCGATAGCGTTCTGGGGGTATTTATTGTTGTAGTTAATAGCCAGCAAAGCCATATGCTATGACATATGTCTCAGTTGTGTTGAGTCCAAAAGCTGCTTAGAGTGATAAGCTCCCCTGCTCTCGTTCCCTTCTCCTCCAGGGAACGTTCCCTAACTTAGGTTGCTTGGCTGAGAAGCACCATGGCTTAGGGGAAGGTTTTTCTCTCCAGAAAGGAACTTATGCCTCTTCCACCTCAGTTAGCACTATTCCTCATTGTGGGAATTCTTTTTATCCCATTTTCAGTTCTCTCTCAGGGGTAATTGTTCAAAGAGTAGTTGTAAATTTATTGTGTCCATGCGTGGAGATGACTTCAGAGTCCTACTATGCTGCCATCTTGACACCATCCTCTACTCAGATTCATTTCAAAGACAAGATGTCCTTCTATTTATTAGATAGCTGCTTGCCCTTGTGTTCATTTTCTATTGCTGTGTAACAAATTACCACAAACATATGACCACAAACCAACAAATGCTTGTTATTCCACAATCACTGTAGGTCAGAAATTCAGGCACAGTATGGCTCAGTTGGATTCTCTGTTAGGATCTCACAGGTTGAGATCAAGATGTAGGCCATTTCAAGTTCTTACCTGGAGGTTCTGAGGGAAAATCTCTTCCAGTTTCATTCAGGTTCAATTCGGTTCCATGTAGTTGTAACACTGAGATTCTGTTTCCTTGCTGGCTATTAGCCTAGTGTGGTTCTAAGATTGTAAATGCTGCCCACATCCCTTGGCTCATGGTAGCCCCATCCGTCTTCAAAGCCAGCAGTCTTGAATTTTGGATTTCTCTGATTTCATCTTTACTTCCTCTTTTTAAGGCTCATGTGATTATACTAGATTCACTCAGATAATCTTTTTCCCATAATGTAATATAATCATGTAAGTAACACTAGGGAGTGAGTAAAATGGGAGCCAATATTCTGCCTACCATACATCCATTTTTCATGTGTTGGTGGGTTTGTCTGTGTGTGTGTGTGTGTATGTGTGTGTTTGGCTTACAGAAAGATCATTTGGCTCAAGGAGTTTTAAATTTCAAAACACAAATCATCAGCTTTAGCTTTGTCCATTTCAGATTTTAAAAAAAAATCTAACAGAAAGTGTTTTTTAATGGAATTTTTAATATTCTTTCCATAACTAAAGAGTGTTTTATTTTTAAAATTTATTTTTTAAACACACTGTGACTTGTTGCTAACCTGTGTGAGATATAGTTTAGAGAGAAATACGCACTTGTCCTGATAATTGTTCCAACACTAGAATTCTCTCCTGTTCTTTTAAAAATAGTATTAATCTTGCTCTCCATGATGTTTTGTTGGTAGAAATGGTATTGTGCACAAACTTGTATTGGAAGTCCTTTCATATTTTAAAAGAAAGTCTGCTTTAAAAAAAATGTCAAGATTAAGTAGGTTAGACTATTTTTGTTGCAAGAGAACTGAACACCAAACCACAGCCAAATCACCTCTCCCAAATACAAGTAAACAAGGAAGTTGTGCCTCTAGTCTCATGGTAGGAGAGCCTAAATATTTAATGGACAAGAAGGATTAACTGGAAAATGACATTTCTTAACCAATGAAGAGTGCAACACTAAGCACAACTGCTGTTTAGTGCAACCAAATATTCAAGAACATCTACAAGAAGCGGCATGCAGGAAGATATTATTAATGGAATATAATTTACCATAAGTAGGTAGTTTTTCTAGGACAAATCTGTTTGGAGAATATGTTGTATTATTCCTGATAGCTTTGGTTTTGAAATAGCACTTCACAAGGAAAGATAATTCAAACTAGTGCTCTCCACAAGTATGAACAACACTGTCGAAACTTTTCTTTGTGGGTAGAAGCTGAAATTACATTTTCTGGAGTTAAATAGAAACATTCTTCTCTCTGATCAAATTTTAATGAAACAATTCAGAGGAAAACCATCCTCCTACTTCAAAAATTGTTTTTACTGAAAATATAATAAATTCCAGCCTTCAGGCACAATCATCACTTCTCCATTTGGCTCTTCCCTGCCTGCTGAATCAAATTGATGAAGACCCGCACTTCAGTACTAGCCATAAGTCCAAGGTCAATTTAGTGTTCACCATGCACTGATTAAAGTCCAATTCATATGTTCTCTCAGTCAATATAATAATATAAATTTTGGAATGTGGCCAGAAAATTTTATTTAAGCTTCATTTTTGTCTTCCATAATTTCAAAAGTACATTTTTTATTTATTGCTTCAGCCACAATTTAATTCTCCAAGTCATTGGGAATCTAGTTAGAACCACAGAGCACAGAACCCTAAGGTAGTTCAGAAATTACTTATTCCAAGCCATTTATTGTACAGATGAGGAATATGAGGTCCCAAGGGGGCGTGTAATGAACCTCTGCTAACTGGAAGGCCATTCAGGACAAGAAGCATGGTCAGTGCACAGTCCTGAGGAGTTGTGAAGAATCTTGCTGTTTCACTTCTTACAAAAGCAATCAATTGATTTTAGAAGTATAATTTAACTTTTAAATGATATATATTCATTATAGAAGACTAAAACAAAAGGAAAACAGCTATGAAATACAGAAAAGTAAAGGAAGAAAAATAAAAAAATCACTCAAATTACTACCACAGAAATAACCATTTCCTATATTTCATGAACATATTTCTTGTATATACAAATGGAAAAAATGAAGGAGAGTGTGTAAAAGGGGAGCGAGAGAGAGAGAAATTTAAATTTTAAAGGCAGAGAATAAGTATTTAAAAACCAGGATTATAGTATGCATGTTATTCAGATAAAGCATATCTTTAATCTTATTTGAATTTAACTTAAGAACAAAACTGAAAGAAAACTGAAATACTGAACTTTAGATAGATATTTCCCTATTTCAAGGCAAAGTCACGTAAAGAAATTCTTCTAAAATTAAAAAAATAAAATATTTTTAAAGTTCATGCTAATTTTAAAAAACATGTTTTATCCATGTAGAATATCCACTGGCTCTTTGTTATTAAGTCAAACAAATGAGCATATATGTATTCCCTCTGTCTTCTCCTACTTTATATCTAGATTTTTCTTATATAAACTATTATTTTTATATTATTAAAATCTATCCATTTTACGTTCTGTTCTATATTCCTACATTTTATAATCCATGATGTAGCATTGTTAGTTATTCATTTAATGGAAGTAAACACTCATTACCAATCATTTTTAACGGTACTTCCCATTTTAAAGTTACTAATTTACTAGTCAAGTTGAGTTTTTATTTTTTTCACAAGTAGGGATCTTCTTGGAGTAGTTCCTTGAAATTTTAAATGGCTGTACAAGTTTGTTTGTAATCTTGATATTAAAGTGACAACCTGTTTAGAGATAATATTAGAGAATCCCTTGATTATTTTTCCTCAGAACTTTGTGAAAATTCCTCCATTGTATCATCTCCTTTCTCTGTCTTTCATATCTTTAATTTCTCTAACATTAATTTTATATCTTTACTATTTTTTATTTTCACTATGTCTCTCCATATACTAGCCACTGTATTTATTATAGTGTGACTTTTTTCCCTGTGATATTAAATTCCAGAGTCTCTACACTTCACTCTGAGTATCAGCGTCTGCTTCTTCCCTCAGGTCTTTCCTCGACATTCTCCCTCAACTAAGATGCTAGGTCACAGGCAATCAAACATGACATCACTGTGTTATTTCTCCACCATTTCCATATCTCTTGAGATATTCCATCATATCCAGTGAAGCTGTTCCCATTTCTCCTAGCCTGTGAACATACTCAAATCTTGCCTGTCAGTTAAATAGTCAGTGAATTGAGTTTGGAAAAGTAGTACTTACTTGTAAGGTAATATGTAGTTTGGGGTTTTAGACATGGATTGCTTCATTTAGCATTTTTTTATTTTATTAGATTTCCTATTTTTTAGAATATTTAAAGAGAGAGAATGGAAACAAGGATAATTTATTTCATCCCTCTTTGAGTAGAAATCTCAAAGATATTTTCTTAAGATTAACTTTTACCTGGGGTAGGTCAAGTGAATTGGAATCTGTGGTGGGCTTGTCTCAGTTAGCTTTTACCTCATTATTCTCTGATTACCAATAGTCCCCAAATTTCATTGGTTTGCAAAAACAAAGGTTTATTTATTTCTCATGACACATCTCCATCATAGTTTGTCTTCATTTTGAAACCCAGGCTAATGAAACAACTCCTCTCTGGAACTTACTATTATGATGGCACAGGATACCACAGAGTGGCTCTTAATGGCTCTCATGGGCTTAAAGAAAGACACATGATAAGAGTGATGTTAACAGTTAAAATCTACCTTTAGAGAGGAGCAAGGAGTCCTTGAAATTTGTAATAAATTTAAAACTTTCCATCTTTATCACATATATTCACCTTCCACAAGAAAATTTTGCTCACCCCCTTTTCCCAAGGGAAAACATTCAACAGTATCATCCAATCACAGGGTCAGGCTCAGAGTCCAGGATCCCATGAGCTTGGTCAGATGTGATTCCCCACTTTATATCCTCACTCATTCAACGTAGAGTGGCAAAATAGAGGTGGTCTAATTATATTCACCTCAGTCATTATTAAAATAAAGAAAGTGAGCTACATGAAATCATTGGTCCATAGTATTTATGAAATCTTAGTAAGGAGATGTTAAGGAGTCACTAGAGATGCCTCGCGTCTTGATTAAGCCTCAGTTCTTCTCTCCAGCCCATTGTACTTCATGGGTCTTGGATTTGCTGCCTCTGAGGACCTTCTTTTTCTGTTATCCTTCTTGGCCCATCTGAAGAGGGCATTGAGGAGTGGGAGGATACTAAGCTTTTTCAGACTACTTCTCCATAAGAAAGTTGGTGACTTAACAATCATTTGGTGTCTTAAACTGTCATTGCGTCTTTTGATTCAGATTTGTAGTTCATTGAGCAGGTAAGGTTCTCAAAAAGTTAGTTCATCTTCTGTCTATTTCATTCCTTCCCATCAGTTTCATGTGACAACTATTCTACTGATAATTATTTTCCAGACATACCTCTTAATCCATGTTTAATTACAGGCACATTGAACATATCAAGATTCTGTGGGATAGCCACATTGTAGTTTTTTTCTCTGAGTGATATTTTTTCACTTATTAATCATTTCAGATATTTAAACAGTGATTGTGACTGCAATACACTTGATTTTATCCTTTACATAAAGTGTATTTTAGTAATACTTTGCTACTTAAAAGTATTCCTACTTTTATCTTTTGCCAATTGTAAATGAAAATCAGTTAACCTTCCAAATCTACTGGTCCGGGTTCTGTGTTCCCTTTAACTTCTGCATAACTGTGTGTCAATTTTTTCCTGAGTTCTTCTATTTCTTGGAAATAGCATCCAAGTCATGTCAATAATTTCCCCAGCACTTCACCAAAAGCCACATACTTATATAGTAAATTAAGTGGTTTCCTCAAGGCTGCTAGTGATACACAAATATTTTGCCAACACATAATGTGAGATGTCTTTTTTCTAGTCTCTGAGAATAGATTTTTCAGTGTACAATTCCTGAGCTTTAAGCAAGAGTTACATATTTTGCTTCATTCTTATTACAGTGGAAGCTGGCTTCTCTGGTACTGATTTCTGTATTGGCTTCACTAGTTTGTGCCAAAGTTCCACACAAAATGAAACAAAACGAAAATAAAATCTCCATGGCATATAACAATACATTTATTTCTTTCTCATATCACGTGTCCATCATGGTTGGACATTCTGGGATGTAAGCTAATACAACTGCCATAAACTGGGATAGATTAATATGGTAAAAGAAGAAATGTGCAATGCTGTGCCTATGCAATGGAACTTAAAGCTTCTGCTTAGAAGTGGCATATATTATCTGTATTCATTTTTATTAACAAAAGCAAAGTCCATGTCCAAGTATGATTTAATCAAGGTGACGGAATATAATTCTTTCATGGAAAATTCCAATAGTATAGATGTGTTAAGGATATCAAGACAATCAAAATAAAGTGGACATTATCTGTGATCAGAGTCAAGTAGATTCAGTTTATCTGAGATACAACAAAAGGCACAAGTCATATGGGCAGAGTGGAATTCCTCTAGCAAGATACACTAATGTCACTTTTTTGAAACATTGTCTCAAGTTTAAACCAGAATGAAAATCCATTTGTGGATAGAATTTAAATATTCCTTCATTTGAGGAATACTGTAACCATATAAACATTGCAACCAATTTTTGTGGGGGAGGTATTGAACTTGATTTTTCACGCTGTTCTTTTCTAAAGTGTCAACAAATATTTTATATTAGTCATGATACATGGTGTGGTTGTCCACTTGGTGCAAAGTAGAGTTCCTAGAGTTGAAGTTTTTTATAGCCCAAGTAGTCATGGGCATGGTTATTAAACATTTCCATTACTCAGATTTGGTACGAAGGAAGCGCATCTAGGAACCATTTGAGCAAGATACTCTATTGCTTCTTGCTAGTTGTATACCTAAAATAAGAAATATTAAAAATAAAGAATGGGTAAATATATCAAATGAAGCTGAACAGCAAAATCCTCAAAACAGGAATGAAAATGTTCATAGCAGATAGTAGGATTTCTTAAAGCATTGAAAGAAGTTCAATTTATATTGATAAAAGCTAGAAACCTCAAAGAATATATAACTCTTAAATCATTTTGTGTCAACGTAGTATCCAAATTCACAAAGCAAAAATGTGTTGAAATACAAGAAGAAATCAACAAGATTGTCACACAGTAGAATGTTTAATATATAACATTTAGTTTATGACTAACCTAGTAGACAAAATTTAAATATGGTTGCAGAGTGTATAATAATAATATTAAAATAATGGAAATTTTAAAATTTCATATCTTATCAGTAAACATTCAAATTTTTCAAGTGTCTATAGAACTTTTACTGCATGCTATCCCTCAAGTAACTGCTTATTAATTTTGAAAAGTCAGAATAATACAGGCCGTATTTCGTGACCATTTCTACCTTTAAAGCAGACCTAGAATCCAAACACTTCTTTTTGTCTCATTCCTTAAGCCTTGGTCTGAGTCATCATCACCTCCCACCAGGATTATTGTATATAACTATTAATACACCTAATTTCTATTCTAAGAGTATATTCCCAACACAGCAGAAAAAAAAAGTCAGTTCATTTTACCTTTATGCACAACCCCTGATATTTGTCCTCATTTCACAGTATAAAAACCAGTGGTATTACAAAGACTTCGAGTTCTTACAAGACCTAGCCCCATTTCCTCTCTGATCTTCTCTCCTATGATTCTCCTTCCTACTCTCCCTAATGCTCCAGCTCCTGGTTTTCTGGCTCCTCCTTGAATGCACCAGCCTCTTCTGTGATGTTTGCCCTGCCTGAAACACTCTTCTGTCGTACAACTATTTAGATAATTCCCTTGCTTCCTTTAATTGTTATACTTAACTTTAAACTTCTAAATGAGACTTGACATAACCACTCTAATTATTACAGCAAGCAAGCAGTGCCCCTACACATCTCTAATTTCTCTATTTGTTTTATTTTTTTCTTTTCTACAATGCTTATCACTGTCTATCCTGTTCCACTACTTATTTATTATTTTATTGTCTGCTTCTTTCTGCTAGAATGCATGAGCTGTGCATGTATAAATATCTACTTTGTAAGGGGTTACAGAAAACTTGAATATTCAGTAATATAGTACTTAGCAAAAAAGAAAAGAATGATACATAATATATAATACATAACATATTAAATATAATATTTTGTAAGGGACTGGAATTGGCCACCCCAAGATACATCTCTTTGGAATGAGGATTATTTTGGGGTGGTTACTTTTAAAAGCTGAAAATAGGGGAGAAACTCTGATAAGTAGAAGTTACCCTTTAAGAGACATTTACATTTGTAAAGGAAATCTCCATCTGTAAATGTGTCTCCCTCTCTGTACCAGGAAGAAGTGGATATAACCTTATCTCTGGAAACTCTTATCAGTGCCAAAAGCAGGGACTTAAACCTGCATAATAACCTTACTCTTGTTTACTGTACTTTCTGGTAGCCTCCCATAACTGACTGCCCCGACCCCTAACATCCTCCTTTGTCTTTAGCTGAGGATGGTATTTAAGGGGAGAACTTCTACCATTTTGGTGAGTTTCTCAGTTTTTCTGGGTCTCTCCTATGCATACATGTTATAAAGTTTCGTTTAATTTTCTTCTCTTATTCTGTTTCATGTGAGTTTAATTCATGGTGCAGCTGGAAGGACCCAGAGTGGGTAGAGGAAATGTCTTCCTCTCCTAGAATGTAATATATAATATATGCAACAATGTATTATATATATATCTAACATACATATATATTACTTAAAGCTAAGCTCAGAGGCACATTCATAGCCTTAACTACTTTTATTATTTTTAGAAATAATAAAATTCAACCTACTCACTCTACATTTAGATAATAAAGAATAGCTATTAATAATAGATATCTATCAATACATATGTAGCAAACAAAAAAAGAAAGAAAAAAGTATTTAATTAGAAAAAAAGTAAAATTAGTGAATACATCCTAGAGTCAGCTCTTATATATTCCACCTGAAGAACGACCTAGCACAACAAAATGATCAAGGGCAATTGACCAGTAAATAGTAACTATATAATTTAATAAATGAAGTATAAAAGAAATCAGAAGGTTAAAAACTGTTATAACAATTCTGATGAATAAAGATATAAACACTTTCAAACATTTATTATATGAGCATAATTTTGCAGACCGATGTAAGCGTGCTTTCGAATGCAGTTTGGGTGTTGCCACAGACAAAAGGCACTGGGGTTAAGGAGCAATTTATATCAGTTACTTGTGAATTATTTCTAACAGGAAGGAAAGAGGGAAGTAAGGAGGGAAGGGAAGGAGGGAGGCAGGAAAAGAGTGGTGGAAAAGAGGACGGATTTAGTTTTCATGATTATAGTTGTCCTGAATTTTTAATTTTTTCTACCGAAATCTTTAGGCTATGTATTTTTCATGTTATTTTAACACTTCATAGATGCTTCTGTTAGCTGCATAGTTTTATATTGAATAGATGAGCTAAAGTTTGATGACTTTTTAAGTTTATGAATAATGACAGTAACATACTTTAGTATATGTTATTGTAGTGGTCTACCTGTGCTCAATACCAAACCCACTAGCCAAAAGTCTCAATTTAGGTATGGTGTAAAATACACATCTGATTTGAAAGAATTACTATCAAAGGGTTATGTAAAATGTCTCATTAATATTTTACATTGATTATATGTTGAAATAATATTTTAGATATACTGGGTTAAATAAATATATCAGTAAAATTAGTGGCACCTCATCTTCTTTTATTTTTCTAAAAATTTGGCTACCATAACATTTAAACCCTACATATGTGTTTCACAATTTTGACCCACATTGCATTTCTTTTGACTGCGCTGGTCTAGATAAATATATAATCAGGGAATATTACGCTATATGATCAGGGGAAAGGAAAGTAAGTTATTAGGATTTGGATATTTAGACTTGTCAGAAGACATATCGTTTGAACAAGATGGTTTTTGAGAGAGTTGGTATCTATTAGCACTTCACTTTGAGAGTATCCTTTAAAATAAACACTAAAATATTCTTGAGAAATACATGTAGTCATTTTGTTTTATTCTATATACTCATAACTCAACAACAATTATATTGTCACAGTTGTAAAGATTTCTCCATGTTCACACATAATCACATACCCAGATAATACTGAAGAACATAAGAAATACCATGCTAGATTAATGTTAAGTATTCATTCATTTCTGTGTTTTCTCATTCTTTCTTGGGACTATCATACCTGATGTCAAAGTCTGACTTGCCTCAAAATGTTTTAGTCTGGAAAGATAATCTGTTATAGATCCATCACGATTTACCCTGTAGGTATCAAACATCTTTTTAAATTATTTATTATTTTAATTGTGCCACTCATTGTGATTTTATAAAACCATAAATTTATTCCCTTCTGTCAGTACTAAAGTAGGGTTTTTTTGTATTTTTTTGCAATGAAATTGATATAACATAAAGTTAACCACCTTAAATTGAACAATTCAATGACATTTAGTAAATTCACAATGTTGTATAACTACTATACCATCTAGTTCCAAAATATTTTCATCAACCAGGAAAGGAAACTCATTCCCATTAAACAGTTGCTCCTCATGCCCACCTTTCCCCAGGCTCTGGCGACTATCAATCTGTATTCTATCTCTACATATTTACCCATTCCTGGATACTTCATATAAGTGGAGTCACATAATTTGTTGTTAGTGCCATCAGGTTGATTCCAACTCATTGTGACTGTGTGTGCCACAGAGCAGAACCCTGCCCAGCTTTTTAGCACCATCCTTTCACCTTCTGATGCTGTATCAGACAATCTTCCCCCACTATTCACAGGGTTTTCATGGCAATTATTTTGGAAGTGGGTGGCCAGGTCCTTCTTCCTAGTCTGCCCTAGTCTGGAAGCTCTGCTGAAAGCTGTCCACTGTGGGTGACCCTGCTGATATTTGAAATACTGGTGGCATAGCTTCCAGCATCATAGTAGCATGCAGACACCACATTATGACAACTGACATATGAATGGTGTGGTTCCCTGACTGCAAAACAAACCCAGACCACAGCAGTGAAAGAACTGAATCTTAACCACTATCACCAGGGGTGGCTAATTACACAATGTGTGACATTTTTTGTGTGACTTCTTTCACTTGCCATAGTTTTTGAAGTTCGCCATAACATATATTGTTACCTCATCCCTTTTATGACTGTATAATATTTCATTTTACCTCATCCCTTTTATGACTGTATAATATTTCATTGTTTGTACACACAAAATTTTGTTTATCCATTCATCCATTGATGGATATTGAACTATTTCCACCACTTGACTATTATGAATAATTCTGCTATGAATATGTACATAAACTCTATTTGTTTAAGTATCTGCTTTCAATTCTTTCAATATACCTAAGAATATATACCTAGGAGCACATATGTTGGGTAATATGATAATTTTATGTTTAACTTTTTGAGGAACCTACAAACTGTTTTCCACAGAGGTTAAAACATTTTACATTCCCACCAGCAGTGGATGAGGGATATACTTTCCCATGCTTGCACCAAGATTTGTTATTTTATTTTATTTTTTTTAATTATAACCATCCTACTGTTGTAAGAAGGTAGCTCATTGTGGTTTTGATTTTCATTTTCCTGATGACTAATGATGTTAGCTATCTTTCCATATGCTTGTTGGCTATTTGAGTATCTTCTTTGGAGAAATGTGTATTCAAGTGGTTTGCCCATTTTATAATTTGGTCACTTGTTCTTTTTGCTGTTGAGTTATAAGAATTCTTTATATATTCTGAATGCTAGACCCTTATCATACATATGATTTTCCAATATTTTCTCCCACTTTGTAGATGGCTTTTTTGCTTACTTGATAATGTCCCTTGATGCACAAAAGTTTATATTTTGGATGATGTCTAATTTATTTTTTCTCTTGTTGCTTGTACTTTTCATGTCACAGGTAAAGATCCATTTCCAAATCCTAGGTCTTGAAGATTTATCTTTATTTTTTTCCTGAGTTTTATGGTTCCACATCTTACATTTGGGTAATTGATGCATTTTCTGGTAGATTTTTGTATGTAGTGTGAGATAGAAGTCCTGCTTCATCCTTTTGCATGTGGTTATCCAATTGTCCAAAAATTCACAACTTGTTACAGAGACTATTCTTTCCCTATCATAGGTCTCTATATCCTTGTCAAAAATCAACTGGTCCATGGTTTCATTTAGCACTTTGAGCATCTGGAAGACAATTTAAAAGATTTGTCTAGTAATATCAAAGCCTGCACTTCCTTAGTGATAATTTTCTTAATCTGTGAATGGGCCTTACTTCTATGTTTCTTTGCATGCTTCATAACTTTTGTTGAAAATGAGACATTTTGGATATTGTAATGTAGTTATTCTGGAAATCAGATTCTTCCCGCTCCTTAAGGTTTCTTTTTATTGCTTTCTGTAGGGTGTTTGTTTAGCGACTTTTCTGAACTTCTTTTTTTAAGTCTGTATTCATTGTGTATGATATCTGCAGTGTCTGTTACTTTTCTGAGAGAGTTCCTTAAACACCAAAAGCCAAAAAACAAACAATAACAGAGAAAGAGAAAAAAAAAATAGGAAAGAAAGAAGGAAACACAAAAAGCAAATAAAAAACCTCTCCCAGTCTTTACAGATTTGTTCGGTGCTGGAGCATTCCTTCAATGCCTAGCCAGACTGTTGGTAATTCTGCCTTAGCCTTCACTTCCTGCTTGCACTGAGCCTAGAAATCAGAGGTGAAGACTGAGGGTGTCCTCAGTTCTTTTCTGAAAGTGCATCCTGCCCTGAGCTTGCATATGGTTTTTTAAATTCCCAGTATAATTGGGTGCTTTTGAATGCTCTAATTTTCCAAAGAAACTCTCTCTCCAGCTTTTTCTCCCAGGCTTTTGGCATCCTCTTGTGTACCTTAACCAGATAATGATCTTTTGCCCCAGGAAGCTATGAGTTGCTTATTTACCTTGCCATATTTTCAGAGGATGCCTGCTGCTTTTCTGCCCTGGGTGAGTTCTGCGTTTTGTGAAACAGAGATGAGCACCCTGCTTCAGTCCTTCAGGTAGTAGCCAGACAGGTTAGAATAGAAAAAGAAAAATCTTCTTTCTTTGCAAATAAGATCTTCTTTGCTCCCTCCAGAACTAGACACCAGAGTCCCATATTGGGAATGTGGCCTGCCCTCTTCAAGATCTCTGTGAGCCTGACCGGAGGTAAGACAAAGACAAGTAAAAACGTCACAAAGCTTTCCTACCATTTTAAAGCTGCCTTTTCCTTGATTCAGCATTTACTTGGGTCCTGTAGACTTTTGTTTGCCAGAGTTGTGGCAAAGTTAGTTCTACAGGTTATGTCTGGGTTTTTGACTGAGGGATGGACACTTGAAACTGCCTACTCCACCCTTTGCTCTGATGTCCAGTCTAAATGTTTTAAAAACTCTCTAACCTCCCAGATTATGTCTCTGTTCTCTTCTTTCTGCACATATGATGTTCCAGTTCCCTGAAATGTACTTCTCCCACTTTGTTACCTGGGAGGGAATCAGAAAGTCTTCTCCCCGTAAGTATTCCTGCTCTGGTTCCCCAAAGCTCTTAATGCATCTCTTAAACACAAACTTATAATTTTTATTGTAATCACCTATTGAATTTTATTTTATTTCCCTCACCCTAATAAGAAGAGGAGGAAAATTTTGATTGAACAAGCTGTGTGTCGTTCGTCTATATATTAACTAGAAACACTAACTGGTAACCTATTTTGTAGCAGGAACTGAGCTAAGTTCTAGGGGATCAGCATGAATAAGGACGACTTAGCTCTGTTCTCATGCCAGATGTTCTTGGTTTCACCAGCTCCAGCCCAGTACCTGACACCCTGTAGCTATTCAATAATGGATTAATAGATGAACGAATGGTGTGTATTTACCTAACTCTGATTACCATTTACTGAGGCACTAGAGGTGCATTAAATAATGACTTGTATATAATTATATCTCAGATACTTTTCATATATTATCCCATCTGTTATCAAAAATGCTAATGAGGAAGACATTAGTATATCCACATGTTAGATGAGAAAATTGAGACTCAGATTAAATTATTACTCAGTAGCAGAGGCATGATTCCAACCTGGATTTGTCTCTCCAATCAAACTCCTTGTTTGACACAAAACAACAACATAGTTTGTTTTAAATATCAACTCCCTGGTAACCCTGATGTGTTGGAATAGAAACTTTACTTACATCGTATTTATTATAATTATCTCTTTATTTGGGAAACTGAGAAAAATTACATCATTAAATGTTTTTCAGTAATATGTAAATTTTCTGTTCATAAATTGGATGTAAATTGGATGAGCCTTTGCTCATTTGCACATTATCTAGTCCCCTCCTCTGCAAATCCTTCACAAATTGTACAGCTGCATGACAAACTACAGCTGAAAATGAATTTCCACATTAGTTATTACAATTGCAAGGGAAGCACAATGGAGGTACCTAAAATCCTTATTTTGTGTATTTCAAATGGCATATCTACAAAGATCCTCCTAACAATATATTTCATTAAAAATAGCCCTCCAGGTGAAGTGTGTACTTAGACTTTAGTGACACACATTTGTCTTTTCCTTTTCCCATTTTTCAAGATTCTCTTCTGATCTTTTAATTCTCTTATCTCCCATGACCCTCTTTTTCCATTCCTCAATCAGATAAACCATCCGCACTCAGCTTCTGATCTAGCCACCTCTAATAGGTGGAATAGTGCACCCCCAAAGATGTATCCACCCTAATGCCTAGAAAGAGACTTAGAAAAAATAAGTTTTCAAATGTGATTGAATTAAAGATCTTGCTATGGGGGAATTACACTGGATTATCAGGTTGACCCAATGTAATAACATGGGTCCTTTTAACAGGTCAGCAGGCAGATCAGAGTCAAAAAAGCAATGTGATGATGGAAGCATAGTTGGAGTGACGTGATTTGAAGATGCAGGAAGCGGCTACAAGCCAAGGAATGTGAGTTACCTCTATAAGCCAGCAAAAGCAAGACAACAGATTCTTTCCTGGAGCCTCTGGGAATAAGGAAGCCCTGCCAATTCCTTGACTTTTCAGCCCTGCATTAGGACTCACTTTAGACTTTTGACCTTCAGAATTGTAAGGTAATACATTTGTGTTGTTTTAAACCATTGAGTTTGTGGTAATCTACTACAGCAGCAAGACAAATCTATCACACCCTCCCTTTTCTCCTCTTTCTTTAGCACCATGATTCCACAACATTTTTCAAGGAAAGGCACAGCAAAGTTCTTGTGGAAAGCACTCTGTTACAGAATTCCCTCATCAAAGTTTAGATAATGCATTTTATAGAACTCAAAGGAAAGATGCATTTTTAAAACCACAATATATTTTAAGATCATAGTATAAAACAATGCCTTAACAAACACAAAACAAATTATAAGGTTTTCCTCTGTAAAGGTAGTTTTCGTTAATTGATAAACTAGTTTTGGAGCAGCTTTTGGTTTACAGAAAATTGAAGGGATAGTACAAACATTTCCCACATACCCTCTCTCACTCCTCTCATAGTTTCCTTTATTATTAACATATTTATTTGGTGTTGTGTATTTGTCACAATTGATGAATCAATATTGATATGTTATTATTAAATAAAAGCCATAATTTACATTGTTTTGCTCTTTGTGTTGTACAGTTGTATGTGTTTTGACAAATGCATAAGGTCGTGTATCTACCATTACAGTATCATACAGTATGGTTCCACTGCCCTAAAAACCTAGTTTATTTTTTAAGTGTATTCATATATTAATATTTTATTTCTCTTCCCCTATTTTATAACATTTTTGGCTTATTTACAGCAAATTATTTTGCTTAGCATATAAATCCTTCTATGATGTTACGTCAACCTGTCCTTTTCCTCTGATTTCTCAAATTAACTTCTCTTAAAGGCAAACTTGCTTTCTCCTTGCCAGAGAGACAATTATTCTTTCTGGCTACTATCACTTTGCTCATGCAGTTTTCCCAACTGGAATGACTCCTTACTTTTCTCCATTTTGCAAATCATCCAAAAGCTGCTATTCAAATTCCATCTGTTTTGACTAGTTTGTGCCATACCAAGCCTCTTTCTTTTATGAATTCCAAAAGCAAGATTGTCTCTATGCCATTTATCTAACAGTTAATTATGGATCATTCTGGCCCCCTCTGTTTGTATCATCTGGTATTATTACCATTTTGTTGTATGAATATGTTGAATCATCATGAAAGTAAAGATTCTTATCTCGATTTTGCACTGAGCCCAGCAGAAAGTAGTCACTTGATATGTTTGTATTGATTAGCAACAAGAACTAAAAGAAAATTATTTCTTTCATCCTGAGTTTTGCCTTTTTGGTGCTGAGTGGTAGGACAACATTCTTACTTTCATGGAGGAAGTAATGCATGCATAGATTTTTTTTTTTCCTATCTTTTTTTTTTTTTTTTTTGAGGAAGATTAGCCCTGAACTAACTACTGCCTGTCCTCCTCTTTTTGCTGAGAAAGTCTGGCCCTGAGCTAACATCCATGTCCATCTTCCTCTACTTTATATGTGGGATGCCTACCACAGCATGGTGTGCCAAGCAGTGCCATGTCTGCACCCAGGATCCGAATTGGCAAGCCCCGGCCACCGAAAAGCGGAACGAGTCAACTTAACCACTGAGCCACCTGGCCAGTCCCCCAGAGATTATTTTATAATAGTAGTAACACAACAGACCTGAGCTGGAGCAAAAGTTTCAGAGAAGACACACAAATATGAAAATAGTACGAAGAAAGCTAGAAGAGATTGGTGGTGGACTGCTGATTGCACTTTGCACCCTCAGTGTCAAAGTTGGAGGGACTCATTTGAGCATCTGTGGCCAGTGTGATCAGTAGGAACGAGAAGAGGGTATTAAAGAGACCTGCAACATACAGCAGAGAGAATGTAAGCCCTGAAATCTGCAGATCCTGCTTTGTCTATTGCCCTCTTCTTTCTTCACCTGTTCACTCACACATCCATGCTATCCACACTGCATACTTTTTGTGTGCTACGTTAACTGTTCTCTTCCTAAACTTTGTGTGAGTGTTTGCGTGGCTGTAGTTGTGAGGGCAAAGCTGTCTTCAGAGAAAGATGTATCTTCCTGTTTCAGTAGTCATTTTCACAGTTTGATCTTTCTTCACAAAAGATCCATTTACAAGCAATTATCTCATATCTAGACACAGGCAGAGCAATTCCTTGCCAGTGATCTCACCCTGCAGCACAGGAGCAGAGAAGCCCATGACCGTGACCGTGGGGTAGCCATTTATGTGTATCGTTTGATCACCCTTTGATAGAACACTCACTCTGTGCATGGTACAGGTTGGGTGGGGGATCAGAGGCAATGGAAGGGCAGAGGGTGGCAATAAAATGTGTTGGCGTTTATGGAGTAACCACCATGGGCCATTCCCTGTGCTCCTACATTTTATTCACTGCTCAAAACAATTCTACAAAATTCATTGTCTCCTTTTACAGCAGTGGCTCAAGAGAGTATATCATTTTCCCAAGTCACTAGTCAAACAGTCTTCACAAGCTGGTTTATCCTAAGCCAAAGTTTATGTCCTTCCCCTCTTTTCTATCTTAAACACTGCAGTGGAGTGAGAAAAAAGGATGCTACTTAATAAACCCAAGGTCTGGCAGCTATAAAGTGGTGGAATCTGCATTGGAAACCAATTTTATGTGACCCAAGTCCATGCTGCTCTTACAACCGTTAATTATTTAGGTTTTCTTTTCTATTCAGTAAAGTGTTTTAAAAGTTAATGAAAATTACTTCAAAAGCACACTGTCTTATTGCCCTACTGCGGTACAGTCCTGTGAAGGAAGAAAATTAAAAATAAAAAACGGAAGCAAAACTGAATAATAATTGGACTCCCTGTATCAAAGTTCATTAATGGACATTTTCATGAGCATGTGTAAGAGCCCAAGCATGCCGCTTCTGTCGTTTGCTTTAATAAACTGAGAAGCTCATGAATCCCTCATTGTTCACCTGCTTCACTCAGGTTTTAAATCTCAACAGGAGAAATTTGATGCTTGTATATTCAGTTTTTATTACTATGATCCCTTATCTTTTGGGCTAATATTAACAGTTTTCTTCAATTTATGTCTTAGTGCAAAATAAGGCCATTTCTGTACTACTCTCCTAGCAAACTACTGCCATCTGCTTATTTAATAAAGAGACTATTTTGTGTTTTAGATTTACTAGAGAGCTCAGAATTTAACAGATGTTTCACATGTACTTGACGACAACTGTGCACGCAACACATCTGGTTACTGGAACCATTTACCTTATACCATAAACTAGAATTAATATGTCAGCAACTCATACATCATGTCCCAAATAACAACCGTGGGCAATTCTCTTTTGTTTGTTTGTTAGCTTCTCAGAAGTCAGTAGGACCAATAACTGATTTGTTTTCAATAAATGTGTATATGTGTGGAATTTATGACTATGTGGCAGTCACTATGTAATTGCCATGGATTTTGTGCAAAAAAGCATATCAAATTCTACCTAAGGATGCAAAATATGTACATAAATAATTGAATACAAGGCGAAATGTGCTATCATGGACTGGGACAGAATTCATGATAAGGTATTAAGTAAGCTTAATGTTTGTCATTTTGTTCTTCACAGAGTTGGGTTACTAGAGGAAAAAGAGCAGAACATTCATAGAATTGAGAAAGAGAGAAAGGGAAGAGACAGTGAATGAGGATTCTGGAGAGCTCTTTCAGAATCCCTTGTGCTTTACTACGGGAACTCAAACTGAGGCTACTTGAGGAAAATATGGTGCTTCAGTGGGTCTCTACGGTCTTTTCCCATCAAATCACATAACTTAAGAAAAATGGATTTATTGATTTCTTTACTATTATTTGTCATAGGATGAAGCAGACCTTGGTTTTTTGTTTTTGTTTTTGTTTTTGTTTTTTAACCCCAGGGGAAGTAGAATAACTTTTCTGATGTCACAGAATTGATAAATGGAAAATTTGGGGTTCACATCAGGCTTGTCTTCAAAATTTTCTCTCTACTCTGCCATGTTTCGAGGTATTGTAGAAACTACAACTGAATGGTCCAAAGCTTATTAATGGCTCTCTTTTGAAGCATTCATTATTGTATGCAGATGTGGAACTATTTAAGCAGAAGAGTAAGACATCATTTAAGTTTGAATGTGACAATCAGCTGTCCTAATACTACGAAAAACAATAGCAAAATCAAAGCATACAACAATATCAATATCCAATGTTTATTGGATACATTCAACTTGTCAAGCAAAACACAACAATAAGATAGATAATCTTGCTTTATACATAAGGCAACAGGCACAGAGATGTTAACCAAGTTGCAGTTGTGATTTGAAACTCGTAGTTCTGATGTATAAACTCACACTGTTAACCACTATGCAAGGCTCTACAAACATTTCCATAGGTGCCTACCACATGGGCATTTTTATAATCCATAAGGCAGCTGTGTTTTAAAAATGCCCACTTAAAAAAATAAATATGTTCCTCTGCATATAAAATGCCCCATTGCTTCCTCCAAATCTTTATTTCTGCCTATAGGGTCATTTTAGACAGTTTTTCGCCTTTTCTCATTTTCTTTGCAAATCTGCATATTATTTGGTTAAGAAATCAATCCCCTAAAAAAGTAAAAATCTCTGAGAACTGAAAATTAGGATGACTTAGTCTGTGGTCTCTTAAGTCATCTCAAAAACATCCAGTCACATGTCTATGAAAAGAGACAAGAATGGGTCATAGTAAACCTTTCCACAGTAAACAATATCATACTCTCTTTCGGTGCTCACATCAAGACAATTCAAGTTTTAAAACACAATCCAGACTCTAGAGGAAGTCCTGTCCCACTGGAGGAAGCTCACTGAGAATAAGGGAAAGAAAGTTCACTAACAAGAGGAAGCTATGGTATGACTTGGATTGGGGAAAGAGCTGCATTACCACATGGCTCAGTGCTGTTAGAGTTTATTGTTTGGAGTGTTCCTTTGTCTTCCTGATGCATTATTAATGCCTTGTAAATAAGGACTCATAATGTACTAGCTTACATGAATTTTCACCAACCGACCCTGCCCCAGGGAGCTGTACTTGTAATAAAAGGAATGAAATCAGCGTACTTCTCTTGTCATTTGGTATAAATCAGGCCTCAATCTCTAGGCAGAGGAAGAATTTTGAATTACAATTTTGAGTGTATATGTTTCTTTTGTTCTATTCTAAGGTATTTACATCTAGGCTAAGCTAGTCATATGCTTCAATTTGGGTTACGTGGAAGAACCCAGCAAATATTTTCTCATGATTTTATGATGGACTTCAATATGCCCCATTATATCTTTTATTTCTGTGCCTCAAACTTTCCCATGTGCCAAGATAATTCGCATTTTGTTGGCTCCCTTTTAGCTCCCTACCAATTTCCAGTTTACTCTCTATCTGGTTCTATATGTTAATTTACCATTTCTGCCATGCCCTTGGGTTACTTTTGCTTCAGATGAACCATAATAAATGTAAATTGAATAGTTTTATCACATAAAGGAAGCCTTAGACTCTTTCATGGTTTAGTCCAAAATACATCTTTTATTACATAGTTTCCAGAAGGTTCTTGGTTCATATTGAATGATAGGACTATTGAAACTGAATTTTCACTTTTAGTAAAAAGTTAAATCACTATCAGCAAGGAGTGTATGTATGTGTGTGTGAGCATGCACAAGCACACGTGTGTTTTGGAGTTGAAGACATACGTAAAACGTCTAAATCTTTGAGGGAGGGAAGCTACCTTTGAAAGTGATTAACTAATGTTTTCATCAAACGCCTTGCTCGGAAGCCACAGATATTAATCTTTCCAAGTCAACACATTGTATCCCTTTTCAATAAATACTTCTTCATTTTGGTACATTTACACTGAGCAGAGTTACTGAAGCCAATCTATGTCATACCTGGAAATCCTCTTGCCAAAACATAGAAAGTATCTGAAAATATTAAAACAGAGTTGGATAATCTCCTTCCCACAAGCATATTTGATTTAGGTGAGGCAAGTTCCTGTGGTGTCAAATTGTGTGGCATCAGTCTCTAGCACCCAGAGAGTAATTTACCTGAAAGCTTTGGCCATCTGAGAAGACTTCCTTAGAGCTAGTGTGACATGTAGTATCTACAGGAATGAATTAAGACATATTTCTCTGAGGCAGTTGGAAGGGTATCACTTATCCATCCTGGGCATCAAAATCATAGACTATAACTAGCTCTATTTATTGTGCTTAGTCTGTGCCAGCCACTGTTCTAAGGGTTTTATATGCATTGACCCATAGAATACTCACAACTATCTTAAAAGGTAGGTACTGTTGTCCTTAGGTTATAGATGAGGAAATTAAGACATGGCAAGTTCAAGTAATTTGCCTAAAATCAAACAACCAATACCCCGGTTATTTACTTCCAGAACACTCACTCTTAATTTCCATGCCATGTACTATCTTTTGAATAGTGTAATCATATTCACCCAGATCATGGGTTGATGCATAGCACCTCCTAAATGTTCCCACCTCGCACTTAATGTAGGGTATTGAAAACAATATGATAATAAGAGTTGTGACTCCCAAACTCTGGAAGAAAATATAATGTGCTTTCTATGTAATTGTATGTAAGTCATATGAAGTGGGTTGACTGTCTTCTTATATCAGGGTCCAGTCCAGGTACCCGAGACTCACAGTGTATTTACGGGAATGTCCACTTCTTTTTCTGGCCTAGACAGTGCCCCATCCTGCTTACTGTTCACATATAATTGCCTATGAAGTAAGGTTCTTCCACTGGATCTTGAACAGCCATCTGCTTGCTTCACTTGGTCACTCAAAATGTGGCTGAAAAATGTTGTGGTGTTCTTGCTCTCGGCTAGTTCCCTATTGGTTTGTTTACATTTCACAGCCTCGGTTTTCTCATCTGTCCAATGTCAAGAATAACAATGATGCCTTCTTCATGTGATTTTGTGACTATCAGTGGAGTTATAACATGTACATCATTTTGCATCTATAATAACAGATATTAGTTATTAGAGTGGGTGCTGATACAATTCTTCTGTCACCCGATGCAGGGGCAATATGAAGGCATTCGTATTGGAAAAGTAGTGCTCTAATTAAAGTCGAGCTAATAACAAATCCCCCATTGCAGTCTCTGAAGTTCCCTGTGCTGCCCCGTTGCACTGCTTTACCCTAGAAGAAGCTGATGAATAGTTCAGAGTTGTTCTTGTGCTGTTTGAACTATAGAAGTAATGAACTCTACATTATAAATAACATCGTTGAGGCTCTTCAGCATTAGCCTTATAAAGTGAACCAAGATCTCCTTAATACTAAATCCCTGCAGAGCCATTCTCTGTCTTCCTTTGAGTTTGCAACTATTGGTGTAACATCAGGGGAAGGGAAAGGGAAAAAGAGAAATAACTGCTTCCTCTCAACCCCCAGGTTTCCCAAAAAGAAGAGAAGGAAAATAAGGTATTTACCTATTATTTCAAAATAAATCATTTAGAAAATATTTCCCTAGAGATGTTCAGAAGCCTTAATTTTTGCTCAGCGTACTCTAATGTAAAATACTTTCCCCACCATTTCCAATTAATTTATATCATCTCAAACATTTTTCAACTCACTCTTTTCCTTTGGCACCAAGGACATGTATTCAGGGGTTATTATGAGTGGGTTCTTCTTTCTATAAACAGTTTTTATAAAGCAGTTCAGGTCTCAACCCTGAGTCCACATCTGTTCTAACTAGCTGAGGTGGGACTGGGCACATAGAACTGTCTAGATCCAGATTAGATGCCAGCTGTTAATATGAGCAGCTTCTCCATGGGCCCACTCTTATTCTACTTAAGCATCCATAGGCAGGAAGTGCACTCAGGCCTAATGTCTCCTGCCAGTACTAGTTGGGAGGACCATGCTGTTCCACGGTTTAACTTTAGATCTCTCATAATCTCCATTAGTTCCCACATGGTATCCCAAATTAAAATACCATTTACAATGCTATGTTTACTATGCAATGAACTTTCAAGAGAAACTGGAAAGTAAGATTGCTTCTCCGAGACAAGTTTGATAAGTCAGAGGTTGATGGGTATAAATATGATGTCTCCTAACTTGATATTTCTAGGCCAAGGGCAGTTACTTAAATCTACTAATGAAATTGACGCCTCCAAGAATGCATCATCAGAGGAGAGGATGGTCTCTAAGAGAACACGGTCTAGGAGAACCCTAGAAGCAAAAACTAACTTTGACTGGGGCACCAGTTACTAAAGCTGAGGGCTGGAGAATTGGAATCTTGGAAGCATGTGTACTTTGAGGAGCTAGAGACCCATGCCTAGAAAAGATTCACATGATCTCTCCATCGCAGGAGAGAAATACTCTTTGATACCATTCACCACCTTTTGCCTAATTTCCCAAGAATGCCAAGGAGTTTTCTTATTGCTAAGTTGGCTTTAGAGGTATCATAACTTTAACAGGAGAAGAGATGCTTGGAGAGGGTGCACGAATGGAGCATCTGCTGGAAATAACACCCCTATCCAACAGTTCTGAAGGAGTATTCTGGTTTAAAATATAAGACTCTCATGTAAACCCAGTTGTCAGATTCTAGAGTATCACAGTTTGTTGATCTCAAAGTATATCCATCCAAGAACTGCTATCCTAGGACACTTAGAGCAAGTCAGCTTCATCTCTTAGGCTGTCCCCATAACATGTAGAGGGTATGATTTCTGAGCTACCAGGAAAGTCCTGCTGCTCAAAAAATATTTCACTACTGCCTGTCGCAATGACTGAAATTTTACCGTTATAAGTTACAATTTGGCACAATCAACTCTTGTCAAGATTATTGACAGGGTAAATGTGACATGCCCTGTTGAGGTCAGGCTGAAAGCTAGCTGGTAATAAGTGTTCAGTGTGCGCTTTGTCTGAATTTGGTAAAGTTCAATGGTGATTACCATTTCGGTGAAACAAACCGGTTTCTTGTACGAAATGATTTATGACTCTAAACAGATCAGAATGACTGTTTTAAATGATCACTGCAGGTCTTAAAGAGAAGCTTAAAATGTACTGAAGTTATAATCTTAGCTCAACCCCTTGATGATCATAGTCTCAGGATCAAGAGCTGACAATTATTTAAACACTATGTATTTTGGACCGTTTAGTGACCATGCAGCACTCTTTGTAGAAGCACTAACATTTATAAGAAGGCTGCTGTGTGCCAAGAACTATGCTAGTCTCTCTCTGTCTATGCATCTCATTTAAACATTACCACAACCTTGTAGGGTAAATTCTACCTCCATTTTATAAATGAGACAATCTGGAGTTAAAACAGGTCAAGGATTGAGTATGAATTCACACCTAGGCCTACATGACATCCAAACCACCGTGTCAAATTATCTTTAAGGAAAAAATACTCATTTTAGGCACCGCATCTACTATTTGGGATGGAATCAAAGTTCTATCGATTTCTGTACTTTGCAAATTATAATTTGTGGATCCTTGTACTGTCTGGAAAGAGTAAAGAAAACTGGCTTATTTTATTCATGACATTGATAAAGAGCTTGATATTTATATAAGTACTAGTTGTAATCTTTTCGACTTTATCAAGGTTTACAAAATAACAGCAGGTCACCCAGGGAAATAACAGTGCAAAGACGAAAGTGATCCGATAAAGACAAAATTCCTAGGGTTGTCCTTCATTTCTCTTATTGTGTTTTTTTTTAGTTAATAATCATAGTTTGGATAAGAATAAGTCAGATCAAAATGTACTTAGTGGCATTTTTCCAAAGCAAGATGTAGTTTGTACTGCAGCCTCCCTACTCTGATGCTATTCCTTGTCAATAAAAGGCATGTGTTAGAGAAGAGATGGAGGGACTAGAGACAGACTAGGATGGGATGGGGACAGACTACTGGGTGTCCATTTTTCTCTTTATTTAAAATGTATACATTTCACATAAAAAATAAATTACGTTGGGGGCTGGCCCAGTGGCACACTGGCTAAGTGTGCGTGTTCCGCTTCGGCTGCCCAGGGTTCTCTGGTTCGGATCCCAGGTGCAGACATGGCACCGCTTGGCAAGCCATGCTGTGGCAGGTGTCCCACATACAAAGTAGAGGAAGATGGGTGTGGATATTAGCTCAGGGCCAGACTTCCTCAGAGAAAAGAGGAGGATCGGCAGCAGTTAGCTTAGGGCTAATCTTCCTCAAAAATAAATAAATAAATAATATTGGGATCCTATTCTACAATTTTTGTAGTTGGCTCCATGTGCTTTTGGCTCTCACATTCCAACACTTAATTTCCTTCTCTTAGAAAATTGTTGGAGGATGTTAAGATGTGCATCCCTGACCCTTGTCACATGTTCTGTGCTTGTCTAAAACACCCCCAAATAAGCTTTTGCATAAATGGGAAACTATCAATGTCGGAAGTATTCTGATCTGTAATCTTGAAAACATTACACAGTTAAATATTTAAGAAATACGTCTAAATCACACAAATAGAACACAGACTAGGAAGACCTCCAAAAGCAAACCTTAATTTTAATTGTGGCACCAGTTACTTGCTGCCAGCAACAAGCATAAAACTATTGTGATTTTGTCAGTCTAAATATTTACACTTACATCTATATCTATCTACCTATCTAGAGACTGCAAGATAACATTTGGTCCATGTTTCTTGTAGTTCACATTGTTCCCTTTTCTATATGACAATTCTCCATTGGTGACATTTATGATGAAAGACCAAGCATTCAAGGAAATCTCAGATTTCAGTAATACTCTTTCTGGAGATAACCTTGTAGTCTCTGACTTTTATTTAAGGTCTTCTCTATTCCAAAGCCAGTCTACCTATTCAGCTCCATCTTCCAGTAGGAAACATCTACTGGTGGCAGCTGCTCTCCTCTCCATCATTTTCCTACTTTATAGCCACTCCCACCTCTATAGTTTGCTTATATCATTTTCTGGAGCAAAAAATAACCTTTCTCTACCTATCCAGTCCTTATCTAGCCTTTATGACCCATTACAGATCCTATTCCCTCTATAAAATGACTTGGGTACATAGTGAACTTTTACCTTTCTGAATTCCTATAGCTTTTCAGTTCAGATATGGGCATGTAAAGCCCATCCCAATAGAAGCCATGTGACTGTCGCTTTTCAGGCTGGAAGTAGAATGTGATGCTCTTGATCATGCTAATATATGAATATGCCCTGTGAAGTGTGGCATTCAGTCTGAGAGGAAGCCTTTTCTAGTGACTGAATACAGGTTCTTGGTTTTTTTCTCTAACAGCACACACTTTAATAATTGTTATGATATTTTCATGTTTCATGCATAAAAATTTAATGTCTCAGACTGCAAGCTGCTTTAGGAAAAGGACACGTAATTTTTTTTAAACAATGTCCTAGTGCCTGAATGATTGTGTCATTACATAACTACTGGGGGAATAATTCAACCAATGGGATTCTACCTCTTTCAAAGGTAGAAAATATAATATAACCGTACTTAGACTTTATTTAGTGTGCAGAAGACATAAAATAAACACTTTATAAATATTGAGTCAAATGTAATCTATATGTGTATATTTGTATATTAATATCTAATTTTTATCTAGCTTATTAACAGTGCAAAGATGAATCAATACATGTCGAAGCTCATGCAGGTGTATCGTCCACCTTTTACCACCAACGTTGTCTTTAATCTGAAAATCTTCCTTTTTGGGGGTTTCATTAGAAATACAATTGTAACTAAAGGGAGAAACATAGATCTTAAAAGTTGAATAACAGGAATTTTCATTAAACTACCATCCCCCTATTAGCAGTCAGTTATCTTTGGGTCTCAACTTCTGAATTTGTATGGCTACGATAAACAACCGTTTATTGCTTTGTACACAACATTAGTTGCTAAAACTGGGAAACAAGCTAGGTAAATAAAAATAAAGATACATGCCATGAAATTTCCAGGAGAGAGATGCACTGTAAACTTAACACCCTTTATCCAGCCTATTCAAACATGATAGGCTATCTTATTAGCATCTCCAACTAGTGAGGGTTGGACCAGGTGTTGGACACTGTTATTAATCCCATCATTTCTCTTCTTGGAGGTGGGAGGTGGGAGTAAAACTGTCCAATATGTCCCATTAAATTATGCTTTGAAACATGTTGAGTGGTAATAATAACAATAATAACACATCAATCAGAGTCTACAACTGGCACTTCAAGAAACATTTGACATTTTTCTCTTGGATGCAGAAATACATGTGACAAGCCATGCCAGAACTCATGCCAGTGCCCTGTAGATATATAAAAACTGAACTCAAATTCCAATGTCTGTTGTTTTGCTACCCCCAGAGTTCTACTTAGCAATGTGTTATTTACTGTCAGGTTACTTGCTGGTTGCATTTTACTTTTCTGCAGTATAGTCTGTGTCTTTCTTGATCATTCACTTTCTTCTCCCACAGATATGTGCCATATTTTCCTCCTGACCACCTCACACTCTGACTTGACATTCACAGTGCCTTTCCCTCAAGCTGCCAGTGAAATGAATGCAATAGCTGATATCAGCAATGCCCTGAACAGGCAATCCACAAACTGCTATGATGGATTTATTGCAGGAGAGCAGGTTGTATGTTGTACACAAACAAAAAGATGAAATGGAGTTGAGACCAAATGGAGTTGAGAGATTGGAAGATGGATCATATGTTTTCATTCTAACGCCCCGAAAAAACCCTCTATAAGTGTGTGTCGTTATGATGCTTTTGTTTAGATAATCTTTTGCCTCTCAATGATGGAAAGTACTGAAGTGCAGTTGTGATGCTGCATTAGGAAAGAACCTCTACTACTTTGCCACTTTGTAGATGGTATATTTATGGCACATCATCTCAAGAATCTGAATATTCAGTCTTTACAATTCAAATACACTTTCCTTGTCTTATATAACTCAACTCCGCTCTTCTTATCCCTCCTAATTTTTTCTTTTTTTTACCAAAATAATTCTTTTCTTCACTCAGCAGCTTGCCTAAGTCTCAATTAAATATGTCTATTCTCTTACACTCTGCTAAGGACTTTTAGCGTAGCGTTGTTGATACAATTCTGTGTTTCTTTGTTTCTTAATTGTGCCAGACTGTATCCTCCTATAGGAGGATATAGGACAGTGTCTTCCGAGAATTGAACAGAATGATTGTCTCATGCTTCATATGTTTGGTAAATATTTGTTGAATAACTAAATAAAAACTAACATCCTAAATCTCTTATACCACTATAAATGACAACCTATTTTAATTTTATGTCTCCAGATTCTTTCTTTATCTTTCTTATAATTAAACTGATGCCAGAAATATTCCTTCTTAAAGCCATCTCCCACATGAATACTAAGCCCCTTCCATTTGTCTCTATTTTCTTATCCCCTTTTTATACAAATCTCATCTCTTACCCCTAGAAGAGGAGTAAAGGAGTAATGATAGGACTAATGTAGTATGAAAGCTTAAACTCAGGAATTGCTTCTTGATGAGCAGGTGGCAAACAGATGGTTGAGAGGGAAATGAAAATGGATTCATATGCAAATCTATTATTTTGCATGTTTAGCTCATTTAATGAAGCATGGTATTGATTTAATTTGGTTAATAATTTGGGGTAAGTAGAATTCTTGATTAAAATAGTAGAACTCAAGGGAAAAGTTATATTTTGAATAGACAAATTATCAAGGTTGAAGGGTTCCCTTGACTAGAGTGTCACTCTACCCATCCTGGCATTAATTACCTTTGTCAACTAGCATATCAATTGGAGAAATTAGATAAATTTTCAGTAAACTTATGAGCTTCCAAATATTTCTCTTCCTTCCTTGTTGCCTTCTCAAAAAACATTTGTCAGAAAGTCGCCTCATAAAATTCATAGAATATTGGAAGTAGAAAGGTACTTGGAATTTATTTTGTCCATAATTATTCATTAAGCATTCATCTAATATCTTTCTCAACATTATCCATAGCTGATTATATTGCCTTGGCTCAAACCGACCCTGTCATGGGGAGCTAACTTCGTTGAGACATAGTATCCAAGGTTAGACACTTCCAAATGATTCTGACTTTCTTACACTGAGCTCAACTCTGCCTTCCTTTTCAGTAATGCTATTCTATCTCTCAGAGTTTAGAGACATAGCTTGTAATATTTTTTAACACATGATAATCCTTCTAATATGTGAATTTGGTTATCATGTACCCCAGGAGGCCTCTCTTTCATAGTCCAGCTATGACCAGGCAAATTTTCAAAACAACCTATATTTCTTTTTGTGTTAACTTTAAAATGTCAACTTCAGAAGAGATCACAATATTCCAGATAGGTCTAGCTAAATATTTAGTGGCAATGTGACATAAAAGTATTCATACAAACAATTTATTACCTCTTTTCTGTTTATTTGAATAATCAAGGTATCATCTGGCTTTTAAAAAGTTATTCCTTTGTTAAATTTTCCATTTTCTGTATCCAAGACCTCTTTGTGGGTTTCTTGTAGAAAATATAAATGACACATATTTCACAAGACAAAGTTTTTAATTTTTTTTATCCAATGACTTTCAAATGTCAGTCCTAAATCTTCACAGATTTAGATTGCTGCCATCATCATTTGGGGTGGGGGAAGTGGGAGAAAGAATATGATTCCTCAAATTGGGTGGATCTGTCTGAATCCCCTAAAACAATAGGAATTTTTGATACTGTTTTGATTAAATGTCTTGCTAAATTAAGGCAATATATTTTTAAATAAATTTCTTTTTGGTAGGTTGATCGGTAGTTTAAAAGAATGTACCAATCCATTTGCCAGATATCCTGAGAAAATAGAGAAAAATTCAGAAAAGCATAGGTGAGTCCATATGTACATGGTTTTTTTTCTGGGTTCTCTGTTCTGTTCCACTGACCTATGTGTCTGTCTTCATGAAAGTACCAGATTGTTTTAATTAATGTAGATTTTCAATATAGTTTAAAATCATAGACCATGATGCCTCCAGCTTTGTTCTACTATCCCAAGGTTGCTTTCGCCATTCAGTTTTTTTGTGTGTGATTTCATACAAATTTTTACAATTATTTGTTGTATTTCTTTGAAGATTGCCATTGAAATTTTGATAGAGCTAGCACTGAATCTGTAGTTTACTTTGGTTAGTGTGAACATTTTAATAGTATTGATTCTTCCAATCAATCTATGAGCATAGAATATCTTTCCATGTATTTGTGTCTTTAATTTCTTTCATTAATGTCTTAGAGTTTTTAATACACAAGTCTTTCACTTCCTTGGTTATGTTTATTCCTAGGTATTTTATTCTTTTTGATGCAATTATAAATGGGATTGTTTTCTTTAATTCTCTTTCTGTTAGCTCATTTTTAATGTATAGAAATGCAACAGAATTTTGTGTGTTGATTTTGTATCCTGCAAATTTACTGAACTTGTTTATTAGTTCTAACCGTTTTTTGAAGGAGTCTTAAAGGTTTTCTATATATAGTATCATGTCATCTTCAAGTAATGACAGTTTTACTTCTTCCTTTCCAATTTGGATGCATCTTTTTTCTTGCCTAATTGCTCTAGCTAGGACTTCTAATATTATGTTGAATAATAGGAGTGAGAGTTGATATCCTTGTCTTGTTCCTGATCTTAGAGGAAAGGCTTTCAGCTTTTCACCATTGAGTATGATGTTATGTTTGGGTTTGTTGTATATGGCCTTTATTAGGTTGAAGTATGTCCCCTCTATACTGACTTTGTTGAGACCTTTTATCATAAGTGAATTTTACTATTGCCAAGTGCTTTCTGTATCTATTGTGATGATCTTATGATTTTTATTCTTCACTTTGTTATTGCCACATATGTTGATTTGCAGTTGTTGAGCCATCCTTCCATCCCTGGAGCAAACCCCTCTTGATCATGGTGTATGATCCTTTTAATGTACTGTCAAATTCATTAAGTGATATTTTGTTGATGATTTTTGCATCTATGTTCATCAGGTATATTGGCCTGTAATTTTCTTTTCTAGTGGCATCTTTGTCTGGTTTTGGTATTAGTGTAATGGTAGCCTTATAAAATGAGTTTGGAAGAGTTCAATAAGTATTAGAATTAACTCTTCTTTGAATGTTTGGTAGAATTCACCAGTGACACCTTCTGGTCCTACACTTTTGTGTGTGGGAGGTTTTTGATTACTGATGCAATCTCCCTAGCACTAATAATCTGTTCATATTTTTTATTTCATCATGATTCAGTTTTGGCAAGTTGTACATTTCTAAAAATTTATCCATTTTTTCTAGGCTGTCCAATTTGTTGACATGATATTTTCCATCATAATCTCTTATGATCCTTTGCATTTCTGTAGCATCAGCTGTAATTTCTCTTTCATTTCTGATTTTATTTATTTGAGTCCTCTCTCTTTTTCTTGGTGACTCTAGCTAAGGCTTGTCAATTTTGTTTATCTTTTCAAAGACACAGCTCTTAATTTCACTGAACTTCTCTATTGTCTTTTTGTCTTTATTTCATTTATTTTTGTTCTAATCTTTCTTATTTCCTTTCTTCTACCAACTTGGGGCTTCGTTTGTTCTTCTTTTTCTGCTTCCTTCAGATGTAATGTTAAGTTGTTTATTTGATACTTTTCTGGTTTCTTGACTTAGGTATTTATTGCTATGAACTTCCTTCTTAAAACTGCTTTAGCTACATCCCACGAATTTTGGTATGTTATATTTCCATTTTCGTTTGTCTCAAGGTATTTTTTTATTTCTCTTTTGATCTCTTCTTTCACCCACTGGTTATTCAGTAGCCTATTCTTTCAGATCCACATATTTCTGAATTTTCTGATTTTATTCATGTAATTAATTTCTAGTTTCATACCATTGTGTTCAGAAAGGATACTTGATTTGATTTTAATGCTCTTAAATAGCTTAAGGCTTGTTTTGTGGCCCAACATATCATCTATCCTGGAAAATGTTTCATTTGCACTTGAGAAGAATGTGTATTCTGTTGCTTTTGGATGGAATGTTCTGTATGTATCTGTTAAATACATTTGTTCTAATGTGTCATTTAAGGCTGAGGTTTCCTTATTCATTTTCTGTCTGGATGATCTATTCATTGACCTAAGTTGGGTATTAAAATCCCCTACTATTATTGTATTGCTGTCTCTTTTCCCTTTAGATCTGCTAATATTTGCTTTATATATTTAGGTGCTCCTATGTTAGGTGCACAAAAATTTACAAATGTTATATCCTCTTGTTGGATTAACCTCTTTATCATTATGTAATGCCCATCTTTATCTTTTGTTACACTCATTGTTTTAAAGTCTATTTAATCTGATATAAATACAGATACTACAGCTTTCTTTTGTATTCATTTGCATGGAGTGTATTTTTTCCTCTCTTCACTTTCAATCTGTGTGTGATCTTACTTCTAACTTGAGTCTCGTAGGCAGCATATAGATGGGTCTCTCTTCCTTTTTTTTTCCCACTCAGTTACTTTTTCTTTTGATTAGAGAATTTAGTCAATTTAAATTGAAAGTAATTATTAATAAGCATGCAACTTTTTCTGTTTTGTTGTTTACAGGCAGTTTTTGTAATTCCTCTCTATTGGTTTCTTCATCTCTTGCTTTCTTCCTTTGTGGTTTGATGGCTTTCTTTAGTGGTATACTTATAATCCTTTCTCTTTCTCTTTTCTTTATCTCTTTATCTTTATCTGTTGTATATTTATTATAGATCTTGCTTTGTGTTTACTGTGAAGCTTACATGTAACAACTTATATCTATAACAGTCTGTTTTAAATTAATCTTAAGTTTGCTCCCATTCTACAGCTTAATATTTTTACTCTCCTCTCCCCACATTTTTTCTGCTGTCACATTTTACTTGTGTATCCCTTAACTAATTACTGTAATCATAGTTATTTTTACTACTTTTGTCTTTTAAATTTCATACGAGCTTTATAAGTGATTAATCCATTACCTTTATTATATTTTTACCTTTCTAGTGAGATTTATTCTTTCACATCTTTTCTCATTACCAGTTAGTGCTCTTACTTTTCAGCTTAAAGAAGGCCCTTTAACATTTCTCATAGTGCCAGTTGAGTGATGGTGAACTCCATTATTTTTTGCTTTTCTAGAATACTCTTTCTCTCTCCTTCAATTCTGAATAATAACTTGCACAACTTCTTGGTTGGAAGCTTTTTCTTTCAAAACTTTGAAGATATTGTGACATTCCCTTCTGGCCAGTAAAGTTTTTGCCAAAAATTCTGCTGATAGTCTTATGGGGTTCCCATGTATGTAGCAAGTCACTTTTCTGTTACTACTTTTAACATTCTTTCCTTGTCTTTAACTTTTGCAATTTTAATTATAATGTGTCATGGCATAGGTCTTTTGGGGTTCATCTTATTTGGAACTCTCTGAGCACCCTGGATCTGGAGGTTTGTTTTCTTCACCAGGGTAAGGAACTTTTCATCCATTTTTTCTTCAAACAAGAGTTCTGCCCATTTCTCTCTCTTCTCCTTCTGGGACCCCTATAATGCTAATGTTAGTCAAGTTGATATAATCCCATCAACCCCTTAAGTTATCTTCACTTTCTTTTATTCTTTCTTCTTTTGGCTGCTTTGATTGGGTGAGTTCCACCACCTTGTCTTTAAGTTGAGCAATCCTTTCTTCTGCTTCTAGTTTGCTGTTGAATCCCTCTAGTGTATTTTTCAATTTAGTTACTGTATTCTTCAGCTCTGTGACTTCTGTTTGGAACTTCCTTATATTTTCAGTCTGCTTTTTGAAGTTCTCATTGTGTTTATCCATTCTTCTCCCCAGTTCTGTTAACACCTTTATGGTTGTTACTTTTAACTCTTTATCAGGTAGATTACTTATCTCTATTTCACTAAGATTTTTTTCTGAGATTTTGTTTTTTCTTTCATTGGGGATGTATTCCTTTATTTCTTCATTTTTCTGAACTCTCTGTGTTGTTTTCTACACAGTAGATAAACAGCCACATCTCCCAGTCTTGAAGAAGTGATATTGTGTAGGAGGTGAACCTTGTTGTTCAACTCTGTCCCAGCTCTTGGTTGCCTCTGAACCTTTTTGCTTGTCCAAGTAGATTATTATATTTTTAATAGTTCCCAGTTATTGAGGATGTGCCAAGATCTGTCAGTGTCCCTAAAGGGATTCAGGTCTCTAAACCTGGATTCAGGCTGTTTTGAAACCAGACCCACAGGCAGCAGCTTTTACAAGTAAGCAAATATATATAGTTTCATGAGATCACAAGCCTAAACTCCAATGTCCAGGTGATCAGGCAGTGTCCCCTGTATGACAGTTGCAAGAACTGGTGCTCCAGATGCACATATAAGCTCTTTTCTGAGAGATACCCATGAGCTGGAGCAAAGCAGAAGAATATTCTGTCTACAATCTATATTCCTTGAGAGCAGCTCCATCATCCATGAGATGTGTGCCAAACCTGAATCCTGGCCCTAAATCCAAAGCTCCAGAAAAACCAAGAGGACTCCTTCATAGAAAGACAGGAGGTATGCCTCAGTCAGCTGTCTGTGCAGTGCCCTGAGCGTGGAAGCCTGCTAATAAATACCTCTTCAATTGCCGCAGACCTATGGGACCCAGGATTGTAAGCCCGCATGGCCATAGAGCCAGGAAATCATGGGGCGTTCCCTGGGTGGCAGCTGTAATTAAGTTGGGTACCAGACATCTGTAAATCTCCCCTCCAAGAGACCCTGGCATGCTGGAGCATGGCAGAGGGAACATGTGAAGATAATGCTTGCCCTCTGAGATCTTTGGAAAGGACTGCAGTCAGCCCTTAGAAATCTGTTTAATTAGAAGCCTGCCCCTCAGGCCATAGACATAGGGATTAGTTGATAGGCCTCTTTCACAGAAAGACCAAGCTCCTGGATATGTTGCCTCTTGCTATGCCCTGAGGATGGTAGCTATTTAAGAACACTTTTTCACTTGGTTCTAGTCCTTGGAACTCACGTGTGTAAGTCCCACTGGACACCAGAGCCAGGAAATGTAGAGACGACTGCTTGCAGTAGCCACAAAAATAGGTGAACCAGATGAGTATGAGCTCCTTTCTGGGTGACACCCATTAATACAGTCCCATGGGGCCAGAAATGCAAGTTCCTCTGGCCTCCAGAGCCAAGTAGTCAAGAGTCATCCCATGGGTGGCAGCCACAAAGATCAGGGCACCAGACACACATAAAACTAACTTACAAAAATTAATTTATGACAATTATTGTCAATTAATTCATGACAAAGGAGCCAAGAATATACAATGGGAAAAGGACAGTCTCTTCAATAAATGGTACCGGGAAAGCTGGATAGTCACATGCGTAAAAGTGAAACTCAATTACTATCTTACACCATACACAAAAACTAACTCAAATTGGATTAAAGACCTGAATGTAGGACCTGAAACCATAAACTTCTAAAGAAAATACAGGAGGTAAACTCCTGGACGTAAGTTTTGACAATGCTTTTTTGAATGACACCAAAAGTGAAAGTAAAAAAGCAAAAATGAATAAGTATTACTAAATCATACTAAAAAGCTTCAGCACAGCAAACTAAACCATCAAGAATATGAAAAGGCAACCTACTGAATGGGAAAAAATGTTTTCAAATCATATAGCTGATAAGAGGCTAATATCTGAGATATATAAAGAACACATACAATTCAATAGCAAAAAAAAAAAAAAAAAAAAAAACAACCCAAACATACAATTGAAAAATGAGCAGAAGATCTGAATAGACTTTTTTCCCAAAGAAGACATACAGATGGCCAACAGGTGCATGAATAGATGCTCAACATCATTAACTACCAGAGAAATGCAAGCCAAAACCACAATGAGATATCACCTCACACCTGTTAGAATGGCTATTATGAAAAAGACAAGAAATATGTTGGTGAAGATGTGGAGAAACTGGAATCCTTATGCACTGTTAGTGGGAATGTAAATTGGTGCAGCCACTCTGGAAAACAATATGGAGATTGCTCAAAAAGTTAAAAACAGAACTATCACTTGATCCATCAATTCCAATTCTGGATATTTATTTGAAGAAAACAAAAACACTAACTCAAAAGGATATAAACATGCACATGTTCACTGAAGCATTATTTACAATAGTGAAGATATGAAAACAACCTAAGTGTCCATTAATGTATGAATGGATAAAGATGTGGTATACATATGCAACGGAATATTATTCAGCCTTAAAAAAGAATGGAATCTTTTCATTTGTGACAACATGGATGAAACTTGAGGGTATTATTCTAAGTGAAATAAGACAGAGAAAAACAAATATTGTATGATCTCTTTCATATGTGGACTCTAAAAACAAAAGCCAAAAAACAATAACAAGCTCATAGTTACAGAGAACAGATTGGTGGTTGCCAGCAGTAGGGTGTGAGGGATAGGAGAAATGGCAATGAGTAAAGGGAGTCAAAAAGTAAAAAGAAAACAAATTCAGTTGATGTAAAACAGACATAGAAATTTTAAATCATATTCAAAATATTGACTTTGTATATATAAAAATATAAACATACATTTGTCTATATATGCTAATGTATATGACATAAGTATAATATAAATACTATATTTGCATAGTGTAAGTTTATTTGGTATAAGTGTATAAATATATAAATATATATAAAAGAATAGGTAAGAATTCCACCATAACAAACTGATAGCTCTGTGACCTTGGACAAGAGACTAATCTCTCCAATTAGTTTTTTTCATGCGTGAAGTAGGAGGATTTGTCACTATTTTGCAAGAATATTTATTTGGATGAAAAGAGATAAATAAGGCATGTTAACCAGATAAAACAGAGGCTACGACAAGATAGATTAAAGATCACATTAGCTATTGTTGTTTTTATAGAAAGCATGTAAAGTTAAATTATCAGGATATTTTATGTTAAATTGTTTGTTTTTGACTTATTTATGGAACAAATATTTCAAAAGAATATCTCTTTTGTTGCTTGGAATTCATATTATTCATTGTGAATTGTGACATATATGAAGAGAGAGAGCAACTATGCAGGTTTAGGGAAAGCACTTAGATAACAAGATTTTTTTTTTTTTTGACTGAGGAAGATTGTCCCTGAGCTAACACCTTCCAGTCTTCCTCTATTTTGTACGTGGGTCACTGCCACAGTACGGCCGCCAAGGAGTGATGTAAGTTCATGCCTGGGAACCAAACTCAAGCTGCCAGAAGCAGATTGTGCAAAATTTAACCAATGGCCACAGGGCCGGCCCTGACAAGACATTTTGATGTAGTCATTTTGTGACTTACATACAATATAGGCGTATTTTAGAAACTATATGAAAGCTTTAGAATTTTTAGTGTCATATGTTATGAGCAATGGGCACACTCACCATGCCTCACTTCTTATTCCATCCCCGACCACGTCACATCCTTTGGTCCATTTTCAAGCAGGATAGGGTAGGATCACAGTTTGGGGAGTGTCCAAAGGTAGCATTGGATTGAATGCCCTGAAAGGTGATGTTAAATTTCCTCTGTGGAGGCACACATGGGGAGTCAACCTTCACCGTTTATCTTACTGAGCATCTACCACGTGCCAATGACCACACTGGGTCCCTTACATTTACTATCTCACTTCATAGTCACAATATTGTTAAAAATTATCTATCCTTTTAACAGGTGAAAGAATCAAGGCCTTAAAGAGGTTGAATAATTGACTAAATATATAAAGTTGGTAAATAGAAAAATTGTAATCAATATTCATGTGTAATTAACTCTAAGTCCCTATGCCTTTAATAATCATTTGCTGCCTTTCTAGAAAAAAATGCACTGCTCGTTAAAGCAGAGAGACATGAGATGCATTTATACAGATTTTCATCAAAAATAATGAAAATATCAAAAGCTCTGTTATCTAAAATATGAAGCTTCAGTTATCTCAAAAATTAACTTTTATAGACACATCATTTTGTAACACTGCTGGATAAGTGAGGTGCTGCTATGACTAAAGAGAATAAAATGACCGGTGAATATAAACTTGTTTCTGAAACTTGGGACTATTCTGTGTTTGATAAAGATTCATATCAACTGGATTTTACATCTGGTAACAGTGATTTTCAGCTAATTCTAGTCTAAAGGGATGAATTCAACATTGACAGCATTGAGAGAATGTTTGCATTCATATATTTCCACACTGAATTCTACGCTTACTTAGATTCAAATAAAGTTAATTGAAACAAAGTCTGTCACAGTACTAGCTGAAATGCTACCTGTCAAAATTAGCACAGCAATGTACCTGGCAGATAAATGCAACATTCCTCAAAATACAATATAACAACAACAACAAAAATACACATCTGAAGTCCGAACTGTCTCATTATGAAGATAGTTGGAAACAAATTCCAAAATATAGAGGAAGAAGGACAAGGTAAGGGACAGTTGAGAAAGAAAGTGAAAAAGTAACAAACATGTATCAACACTAATGAATCTACAATCTATCTCTCTTGGTATCTACCTCTCCATTAACCTTTCCCCAATTTGTAACGGCTTAGACTTGTACATACAAGACGATACTTTTTCACATATGGAATGCACACTTTAAAATATTCTAATGTATTTATTGTGTAAGTGACGTTCTTGTAGCTTCTGGCAGTAGGGTAAATTGGTGCAAATATCTTCTATATAATTTAGACGGATGATAAAGAGGTAGATATGAAGATAAATATTTGAAATATTATTCCTCAAAGTTTTAGAATTATTTTACTCAACATTATTTGTGATTGTAAAAATTTAAAACATTCTAAATGTCCCGCTTATTCTGTTCTTAAAGTGGATATATAACCAAGAAGATTAAGTATGACAAACTGTGATGAAATGTTAATTATATGTGTGTATACAAACACACACACACCCATAAAGGAAGCTAGACTAAAGTATGCATAGAAAACAAGTTATAAAATACAGCCTGATGTTAGCCTTGTGTTAACAGCCTGATGTAATTTGGGGTAATATTTTCTTTCTTAATTTACATTTTCAATATCTAAATTTTCCTAAATAAAAATGCACTGCTCTTGAGGCCAGCCCAGTGGTGTAGCTGTTAAGTTCACATGCTCCTCTTCAGTGGCCCAGAGATTGCCAGTTTGGATCCCAGGCACAGGCCTACACACCACATATCAAGCCATGCTGTCGCAGGTGTTACACATATAAAATAGAGGAAGATGGTCACAGATGTTAGCTCAGGGTCAATCTTCCTCAGCAAAAAAGGGAGGATTGGTGGTGAATGTTAGCTCAAGGTTAACCTTCCTCAAAAAAAAAAAAAAGGACATTGCTCTTATAGTCAGAAAGAAAAAATGTATTTGCCCCCAATTTCCCTAGTCATCTGAGAAACAGTCATTCATTCATCCACACTTATATGTGAGGAGAATTTACAGTGTGTTTGTGATTGTATTATGAACTTGGATGAATAGAGGATACAGAGAGTTGATAACTTTTTCTCCAGTATTTTACCATCTATTCATGACTGTGTCTAAAGAATGCAAAAACATGCTGTTAACATTTAAGTATAAAAGTAGGTTAAACTTGTTTGTTAATAGAATGCTGACTTTTGTTTCCAGAAAAGAATGAAACAGAAAAAATACTGCCTGGTCAACAGAGATTTATCAAGTTTTATTTTGGAATGCAAAATATTAAATTATTTATAAATGAAATTTTAATTTAAAACCACTTTTCAAATTTTCTCAACTGATATAAAATTGCTTTCTTTTGGTAAAATTTCTTAAATTGGAGATTTAATATTTCACATGATTCACAGAAGAATTCAAGTGGCTTACTTTTTTGGCACTTTATTTTGATCATAGTTACTGAGAAAACTCTTGGTTCACATGGAAACAATGACCAAAATGGAAACAATGTTCTTAACACTTCTTCCTTCAATTTGATATATTCTAAGCCAAATGTTTTGTGGCCGCTTTTGTTTCAATCTGAACATTTTGGAACCCTGACTGCTCAAGTCAAAAGAGTTCATTTCTAAGCGGTTTTGTAAAAATTTTATCCAATCAGGCAGTCATCTGTAGCATTTGGGAACCACATTATGCCATCTGTGTCCTCATCATTCTCACCATCGTCATCGGTATCATGTGCATCATCATCATCACTACTATCACTAGCAGAAGCAACAACATCATCACCATCACCACCCTCATCACTGTCATGAACACAATCATCATCATCATCATCATAATCATCGTCATATTTATTGATTCCATTTTGAGGATGGTAGATTATGTTAAAGTGATTTACATAAATTTTCTCAATTTAATGTTTACTCTAACCTTATGAAATTTCTATACACTAATTTTCACCACTCACAGATGAGTAGTGGAAGCTTAGAGGAGTTATCTGAGATCATATAGCCAATGAACGTCAGAGGGTTCCAGAAGGCTAACCCTGGACCTTGCCTTATTACTTGTGCTTTAGAGCAATTGGAGCAACATCTGGTTGAATGCATTTTCTACCTCATCTATCTCATGTATCTGTTGTGACACTAAAGCAAAATAGTTCCCACGAAGCAGTCAAATATAAATTAATGTGAAATATAAATACATCTAAATATGCTCTCACTAATTAGATTGCCTGAGGGGTATATTGCTGAAATTTTGGTAGTGAAGAAATAAGTATAGGAATGTATATGGAGGAAAAAGTTTGAATTATACAAATGCTATCATAAGACTTTTCTTTTTGAAGAAGGACATGTTTCAGAGGCTATAATTAAATCACTGTACTCTTTTCTTCCATCTGACAAATAAAGCCTTTTCAATTCCAAGATCTTCCCATTGTTTGAAATTCACCTGGAACTCTGAAAGAAGAGAAAGAAAACTTTCTGGAACATTCCTTCTTCAGCAAGTCAGGAGTCCATGAAAACATTTCTATAAACCATATCAAATTTTATAATATAGATCTTATATGAATATACACATATGAAGCTGAAGTTTTCACAATGACTACGGTAAAGTGAAGCATGAGTACAAGTGTAATTAATAAACAGGGATTATTAATTTTGCTTTAGGTTTCCTTACAAAATATAGATGTTATGTTTAAATTGAGTTTAATGTAACAAAATTAGATATAATGATGTAATTTTTATTCATGAACAATGTAAAAACACCTTTGCTGTAGCTTTTGTTTTATCACGTGAGTAGAGGAATGCCAACTACTCTTTCTTTGATAGGTGCACCCATACTTTTGGACACTGTTTGCAACTTTCCCCCTTTTTATAAAAGCTTTTTTTATTTTGTTTCTTGTCATTCTACACAATTTTTTCCCATAAAAATTGCCACTTTCCCTTTGAACTAATATAACAGTTTAAAAATGTCTTTGCTGACAGTATTTTTGTTACAAATATGAGATTTTTGAGAAGAGAGCTTATATTCTCTTTGTGTATCTGAAGGCCAGAATGCTTTCCATGTTGCATTGCAGATGTTTGGCAAAGTATCACTCTAGTAAAATGACTCTGTATTCAATAAGATATTTTCCTGTAATGAAGATACAGTTTTAGATATAACAGACTAAAAGAAGCTGTAAATTTATCTGTTGAATTAAATAAATTGGTTTTAGTAATGTATCACTGTCATGGTTTGGATCCATTTTGTCATATTCTTCATAAATTTCCCTCAAGCTGAGATGAAGAACTGTAAAAGATCTTAAAAACAGAAGAACAAGACGGGCAAGTTCCTAGATCCTTTTAGAATCCTTTGGCAAAATTTATCTATGCTCCACTGCCTAATGTCCAACATCTTTATAAGAAATTTGTGGAAGAACACATTTTGTCTAAGAATCTTCTCATAGCCTCTCACTTGACCCCCACAATAAAGCCTGAGAATAGAAGAACAGATTTTATTTTATTTTTGAAAAATGTCAAGAAAACATATATGCAGAAGAGTTATTTGCCCAAAGTCACAAAGCTAGTAAGTTTTAATGCACAATTCCAGTTTCCTTTACCTTGCATCTCTGTGCTTATTGGCTAATCTCACATAGCCCTGGGGTCCTATTAATACATATATTATCTGCCAGTAATGGCCAATTCTTGAACACAATTACTACATTTGTTAGGCAACTGCTTAATCACAAACTGCATTTTCGTCGCTTCATTTAAATCTCACAACTAGATAGAGTTCTACTGTGATCTGTGAATTACACATGTGGAACTGATATGACACATTTGTAGGTTCATCTCTGTTACCTCTATCATTAGCAATCACTTGTAGGCAAAGGAGTGTTAATTCTGTTGTGACTTTGTGAATAACAATTAGTATAGAGTTATATGTCCATTGAATGAACAGTAATATTTTATGCTCTGGAAACCACAGTGGTTAAACCAATGCATTGACTTCTTTAACTACTTAATATAATTATTAATTATAGAGAGGACACCATTAAAGAATGGCAATGTATAGAATATATTCATCTATTTGCCCATGGTCATTAGGCTTTGGTATTTTGCATTCCCTAAGCTTATTTAAAACTAAGCAAAACACACAATGGTTTTGCTGTTTCTCTTTGGGTTAGGGAAATTCACTTGGGAAGTGGGTGCTAGTTATTATTCTTTAGGCTGCCATTCATTTATATCCCAATAAGGCTTCCTGATGTTTTTGTGCTTGGTGTTTGTTATGCTGAAGGTGCAACCCAGCCAATTGTGCAGGAAAGAAGATGAACTTTTTGAGTACTGCTATTATTTATTTCAAGTAGACAAGCAAGTCGTTTTCTCAGACATGGACCTGTAGTTAACCTTACACTGTGTGTTTTCTTGTAAAGAGATGAAACAATTCCAGAGAATGGCTAGGAGGGAGCTTCCAGCAATTCTGACACTTGAATCTTTCAGTTGAAAAATTGTTGAAGGCTGTTATACATCTGTTAAGTCAAACGCATTTTGTGAAATTTAGAAATAGGACAAAGATTTTACATCACTTATGATGTGGGAAACTTTTCTCTCAATTTGCTTCTTCTCTTAACTTTCTTACCTTTTAGTTAATTCTCCCCTTGTAGCAGGATTGTAGGACTAAGCTTCTGAATGCTGCCTCTAACCTCCAATCTCCCAAGAAATGCTTTCTGTTTCTGCTCTGAATAACAAATATTTTCCTATATATCATCTCTTTGGAGTATTGTATAGTAAATTGGTTCACAAACTTCACTGCACATAAAAATCACCTGGACCCCATGATTACAATGAAACTTCCTGCACTACATGTTCATATTATGAATCAGGTACTCAGGATGGTGCCTAGGGACCTTTTAACTGAGATTAATTTCGTGTACTGTTTATGGGAAGCAGACTGAATCGATAGTCTAAAGCTGGGTTGACAACCTATGGCCAATGAGCAAAATCTATCCTGATACTCCTTCTGTCAAGCAAAGTTTTATTGGAACACAGCCAAGTTTGTTTGTTAATATATTGTCTATGGCTTCATCTGTGCTATAAGGCAGAGTTGAGCAGTTGTGACAGATACGTTATGGATTGTAAAGCCTAAAATATTTACTCTTTGGCACTTTACAGAAAAGGTTTCATGACCCCTGGTCTAAAGTCCTGAACAATATTTGTATCACGTGTACATGCTCTTGTACTAAATATCACCAAATACTACCACTATCAAAAATAAAATATTACCATCTCAAAGATACTTATGCCCATTTGAGCCTTCAAATTCCTCCAAGGAAACTTCCCTTGCCATGACTCTGATCCAAATGGACCAATGTCAGCACAAAGGCTTCCTCTCATATCATGGTGCTAAGGTAATTGACCAGGTGAACCTATATTTACATTCTGTGCCACCTCTCCCACCCTAACTGTAAGTTGAAAGGTTTCTTTGTCTCAAGGGATCTAATTGTTCCTGGAGCCATCCTTAAAGAAAGGAAAAGAGTTTTAGAGCATGTAATGGACTGACTCTGTTCTCATCTCCTAGAGTGATCTTGATACTTACAGATGGTAAACCTTGGGCCAATGCATATGTTTCAGCTGGCAACCATGAGCTAGGATACATAATATTATAAAACCACCTATATGTGATAACTACATATGATTGATTATTCTAATGATTACCCCAATTTCTTAAAATTTTTGATCACTTAATTTAAATGTCCTCACTGACCTCCAAACATACCAACCTTTAAGTTACAATTTCAAATCCTATACATTGCACACTGCTTCCTTTACAATCATCCTACATATCTATATCGATCACAACCTCATATACAAAATTTAATTATCTATCTATCCATACAATCTTATAATTATATGACAATGCAATTGAATTCTTACCACCATTAAAATATTTTTTTAGCCAGGAAAAGGGTAAACTAGAAAGCTCCAAGCTATTGTTCATCCACATAAACAATAAAAAATACCCAGACAATGTCTAAATCAACTATCTGAACTCTGGAAAACTGTCAAAGGTTTATAGCAATCAATCAAATACCCAATCAGCATTTTTATTCAAAATGGTAGGAAAGCATTATGGCTTTCCTCTACAGCACAGCAGTGGTTTTTCCTCATGAGCAGGTGCCAACTCAGTTCTAAGTCCCACTCCTTTGCTAACTTCCCCATACTGGAGATAATAGAGCAGACCTTATTTGCAAATTATTGTGTACAATTGTTCTAACCTTTCTGGAGATATGTGAATGACTGGTACAAGACATGTTTCTGCTATGTGTAACTTGGAAGACAGGAGAGAAAAGTGTCAGGCACTGCTCTTAAAAGATACAGGGGGACTACAAACCCAGAAAGGCTTTGGGCAAGACATTACAGACGGAAAAATATAAGAGACCACCTAAAGACCTGGAGGAGAAGCTAGGGTGAGATTCTGTAGGAAATTAAAACATTTGAAAACAGTTCATGACTAGGAAGATGCATGCTCACAAAAGCCCTAAGAGGAGTGTCTGCTTTCACCTTGGCCAATTCATAAGCTCAGAGAAAGCTCAGCTAAGTGAAAAAATACACAAACACAGTGCCCATCTGAAAACACTAGGAGAAGAGGCCATTCTTCTTTCATAACTGTATTGGGTGTTTTTTTTTTTATGAGTTTTTGTTGTTGTTTCATCTCTTGGCATTCACAAAAGTCACTGTCAAAACCTTAACTGATCACAAACGGAAGGAATAGAGACTTAAGTGGTAACACATGACAAGGAGAGTCTTTGTAAAAATAGTCTGGAAACGTCTGAAAAATAAAGGGCTACTACAGCCTTCACAAGCAAACAAACAAACAAACAAAAATAAACTAGCAAACCCAGGGAAGAGAGAATCTTATTTCCAGAGTTATTATGTTATAATAGTCAAATATCCAATTGTCAAAAATAACAACAAAAAAATCACAAAACATACAAATAAACTGGAAAAAAAAAAAGCCTAATTCAAAGGAACAACTAAATTGACCAAAAGCAATATTAGTAAGCAAGGCCAGATATTGAGCTTACTAGTCAAATACTTTAAAACAAGTGTCTTAAAAGATAGTTAAAGACCTAAGGAAAATAAAGAACAAAGAACTAAGGAAATTAAAAAAATATATATGAAAAAAATGAGAATGTCAACAGAAAGATAGAAATTACAAAAAGGATCCAAAAAGAATTTCTGGAGGTTAAAGACAAAATAAGAAGAACAAAAAAAAATCACTATGTGGATTTGAGAGCATTTTTCAAGAGGCAGAAGAAAGAATCAGCAAACTTGAAAATAAGAAAATTGAAATTATCAAGTTTGAGGAGAAAATAAAGACAAGAAAAGTGAACAGCACCTAATGTACTTGTGGATCATTGTCAAACAGACCACAATACACATTACGGAAATTACAGAAGGGGAAAAGAGAGAAAAAGTGGCAAAAGATTATTTGAAGAATAATAGACAAAACCTACCATAAGTTTATGAAAGATTTGAATCTACAAATTGAAGGCATGGATTAAACTCTAAGTAGAAAAACCCAGAAACCACAGGGAGACACTTATTATAATGAAATGGCCAAAGACAAAGACACATTCTTGAAAGCAGCAAGAGAGGAGCAACTTGTCAAATACAAGAGAGTCTCAATAAGATTATCACCTGATTTCTCATGAGAAACTTTAGTGGTAAGAAGGTGATGAGATGGTCTAATTTAAGTACTGAAAGGAAATAAAACACAAAGCAATTCCATATCCAGCAAAACTACCCTTCAAAGTTGAGCGAGAAATTAAAATACTTCAAAATAAAAAACAAGCTAAGAGAAGAAAGCTGGGGTAGCAATACTTATATCAGACAAAATAGACAAGCAAACCCTGTAATAAAAGACAAAGAGGGTTGCTACATAATGATAAAAAGAACAATCCAACAAGAGGATATAATATTTCCAAACATCTATGCACCCAAACATAGGAACACCTAAATATATAAAGCAATTATTAGCAGATATAAAAGCAGAAATAGACAGTAACACAATAATAGTTGAGGACTTTAACATTTCACTTACACCAATACATAAATCATCCAAACAGACGATCAAAAAGGAAACATTGGCCTTAAATGACACATTAGACCAGATGATATATACACAATGGAATACTACTCAGCCATAAAAGAACAATGATATCTGGCCATGCTAAGCATAGTAAGTCAGAGGCGGAAAGGCAAATACCATATGATCTCACTCATATGGTATTTGAAGATAAAAGCAACAATGAACAATCACACAGAGACAGAGATTGGAGTGGTAGATACCAGAGGGGAAGTGAGGAAGGAGGAGGGCAAAAGGGGTGATTAAGTACATGTGTATGGTGATGGATTATTAACTAGTCTTTTGGTGGTGAACATGATGTAATCTACACAGAAATTGAAATATAATGATCTACACCCAAAATTTATATATTATATACCAATGTTAATGCAATTATATAAAGAAAAATAAATAAATAGATAAACAAGCTGAGAGAGTTTATTACCACTAGACCTACCTTACAAAAAATGCAATAGGGAATCCTTTAGGTTGAAAATATCACAAGACATACAAAGAAACAGAGAAACAAGAGGCATTCAAGCAAACAAAATAAATCTCTAGAAACTGACCCTAATGAATTTCAGACTTCTGACTTATTTGATAAGGAATTTGGAATAATTTTCTTAAATATGCTGAAGTCACTAAGAAAAAAACATTAACCATATATAGGAACACAATATATAAACAACATGAGAATATAAACAAGAGGTAGAAATTATTTTTAAAAGAACCAAACCCAAAATTATAGAACTGAAAAATACGATAAATGAATTGAAAAATGTACTTGAGGGGTTCAACAACAGACTAGAATACTTAGAAGTAAGAATTGGAATTGGAATTAGGTTATTTGAAATTAGTGAGTCTGAGGTACAAAAGAAAAAAAAAGAATAAAGAGAAGTGAACAGACACTAAGGGACTTATGAGACAACATCATGTAGACCAACATTTATACATGAGAGTCCCAGAAGGAGAAAAGTGTGTGAAAATGGCAGAGTGCTTATTTGAAGAAATAATGGCCTAGAATTTTCAAGATTTGAGGAAAGACAAACACAAATGCAAGAAGATAAAACAGTGTAAGCAGAAAAAAATCAGAGAATCACAGAGACATATTATGATCAAATCTCCAAAGTAAATGACAGAGAGAATCTTGAAAGCAGCAAGAGAAAAGTGACTTTTCATATATAACATAGGTTCTATAAGATATAAACTGGTTTCTCAACAAAAGACTTGCAGGGCAGAATGGAATATAATATTTAAGGCACTAATAGAAAAATTAGCAGAAAAGAAATAATTCCATATCCAGTAAAACTGACATTAAAAATGATGGATAATTTAAAACTTTCCAAGGTAAATAAAGCCTGAGAAAATTCATTACCTAATTTATGTTAAAGGGAGTCCTTCAAGTTGAAAGAAAACGATAGTAGACAGTACCTAGAAAGCATAAGAAAATATAAACTTCCTTGATAAAGGTAAATATACAGACAAATATAAATGCCTATATTATCGCAAATTGTTTTTTAACTATACTCTTTATTCTTTCATAGAATTTAAAAGACAAAAAAATATAAAATGATTTTAGATGTTAATGGATAATACACTATATAAAGATGTAACTTTTGACATAAATAACATAAAGGGGAAAGGGTCAGTGCTTTAAAAAATTAAAGATTATTTTTTTGTGATTGAAGTTAAGTTGTTATCAATTAAATAGATCACTATAACTTTATGAAGTTTTATGTAATCCCCAAGGTAACCAAAAGATATATATGGAGAATATATCGCAAAAAATCATCTGCACACAAAGGAAGGCAATAGTAGAAGAAAAGTGGGACAAAACACTATAAGAGATAAAGAAGACAAAAACAAAATGGCAATAGTAAGTCCTTCTATGTTATCAATTACTTTAAATATAAATGGGTTAAAATTAAGAATAAAGCAGTATCCAACTATATACTATCTACAAGAAACTCAGTTTCGATTGGAAGACAAGCATAGGTTGAAAGCGAAAAATGAAAGGATGAAAAAGATAGTCTATGCAAATTATAACCAAAAGAGAACAGAGGAGACTACATCAATATTTAACAAATAAATGTTAATTACATAACTGTTATAAATGTCAGATTGAGACATTATATAGTGAGGAAAGTGTCATTTCAGGAAAAGATATAAAAATTAAAAGCATATATGCACCAAACATCAGAGTTCCTAAATATATGAAGCAAACATTGACAGAATTGGAGGTAAATATAGACAGGTCTATAAGAACTGTCGAAGAATGCAATATCTTACTTTCAACAATGGATAGAACAACCACAGAAGATCAGTAAGGAAATAGAGGACATCAACAACACTATGGACCAACTGGACCTAAAAGACGTTTATGGAATACTACACTCAACAATAGCATGTTACATATTTTTCTCAAATGCACACAGAATATTTTCCATGATAGACTATATGTTTGATCATAAAACAATTCTTAATAAGTTTAGAAACACTGAAATAAAACAAAGTATCTTTCTAACCACAAAGTGATGAAATTAGAAAGTGATAGCAGGAGAATTGGAAAATCCAAAAATATTTGGAAACTAAACAATGCATCATTAAACAACCAATTGTTCAAAGACAAAATCTTAAGGAAATTAGAAAATATCTTGGGACAAATAAATATGAAAACACAGCATAACAAAATTTATGAGGTGCAATAAAAACAGAGCTGATAAGGAAAATTTACAGCTGTAAATGTTTACATTAAAAGAGAACAAAGAACTCAAACAACCAACCTAAATTTTCACTTTAAGGAACTAGAACAGAAGAATAAACTAAATATAAAATTAGTAGAAGGAAGGAAATAATAAAGATTATAGAGATAAAATAGAGAATTCAAAGCAATAGAAAAAAATAAACACAACTAAGAGTTACTTCTTCATAAAGGTCAACAAAATTGACAGACCTTTAGGTAGACTAAGAAAAAAATAGAGAAGAACTAAAATAAGTAAAATCAGAAATGCAAGCAGGGACATTACAACTGATTTTACAGAAATAGAAAGGATTATAAAAGAATATTCTGAAAAACTGTACACTGAAAAATTGGATAATCTGTATGAAATGAATAAATTCCTGAAAAAATACAATTACCAACAGTGAATCATGAAGAAATAGAAAATGTCACATGCTTATAACTGGTAAGGAGATTCAATTAATAATTAAAATCTCCCAAATTATGAAAAGCTGAGGACCAGAAGACTTTACTGGTGAATTCTACAAAACATTTAAGAAGAATAAAGCGAACCCAATCCAAACTCTTCCAAAAATCTGCAGAGGAGAGAATACTTCCAAACTCATTCTATGAGGTCAGTATTTACGTAATACCAAAGTAAGACAGACAGTACAAGAAAATAGAATAGAATATTATTCCTGATGAATATTTATGCAAAATTCCATAACAAAATACTAGCAAAGAGAATTCAATAGCACACAAAAAGATTATACCTTATGACCAAGTATGATTTATTCCTTAATGCAAGGATGGTTCAACATATGCAAATCAATCAATATAAAATACCACCTTAACAGAATGAAGAAAATGATGCAGTAAAAGCATTTGAAAAAAAATCAATAGTCTTTCATGACAAAACAATCAATAAACTAGTAATAGAAGGAAATTACCTTAACACAATAATGTCCATATACGAAAAGCCCCTGCCCATAATCAACAAAAGACCACACAACCTTATTGAAAAACAGGCAAAGGTAATGCCAGTCCTGATATCAGCCCCCCTACATTAAACCCAGCATATTTGGGGTTAAAACCAAAGCACTCATCCCCTTTCCCTCCTTACTCCTTGGCTTCCTGGCACCAGAATCCACCATCCACCAAGGAGGCAGATAACCAAGGAGACCCACCTGCAGATTCCCTTTTCTCTCCATCCCCCTTCCTACAAGCAGCCTCAGAAGGCCAAACACAGGCTGGTATGAAAGCACCAAGCAACAAGGCCACAGGTTCCCTTTCCCTACAAGCAACCACATTCCTTGCAACCTTTAAAACCCTGTACCCCCGATCTTTTGGGGAGATGAGATGAACTTGAGGGCTCACTCTCATCTCCCAGCTAATGTCACCCCAAATAAAAACCCTTTCCTTGCCATAAGCCTGGTATTCCAGTTTTTATTTGGCCCCTTGTGTGGTGGGTAAGAACCTATGTTTGTATGTGGGAACAAAGAATTTAAAATGATATTTCTCCAAAAAGACATGCAAATGACCAAAAGCACATGAAAAGGTGCTCAACATCACTAATCACTAGGGAAATCTAAATCAAAACTACAGTGAGATACCACCTCACACCCATTAAAATGGCTACCATCAAGAAAGAAAAAAAAAAGAGAAGAAACAGTGATGAGAATGTGGTGAAACTGGAATCCATTGTGTACTGTTGTTTTGGAATGTAAAACAGTGCAGCTACTATCAAAAACAGTGTGGTAGATCCTCAAAAAAATAGAATTGCAATATTATTTGGAAATTCGCTGTCTCTGTATATACCTAACATATTTGAAAGCAGGGTCTCGAAGAAATATTTGTACATTCATGCTTATAGCAGTATCATTCATTATATGCCAAAGGTGGAAATGACCTAAGTGACCATCAATAGATGAATAGATTTTTTAAAATGTGGCATATACATGCGATGGAATATTATTCAACTTTAAAAAGGATAGAAATTCTGACACATGTCACAGTATAGATGAAAGTTGAAGATATTATGCTAATTGAAGTAAACCAGTCACAAAAAGACAAATACTGTGTGATTCCACTTCTATGAGGTACATAGAGTAGTCAAATTCACAAAGATGGAACGTAAAAGGGTGGTTGCCAGAGGATGGAGGGCATACGAATGGCGAGTGGTTGTTTAGCGAGAGCGGTGATTTTGCTTGGAATGATGAAAAATTTCTGGAACGTGTTAGTGGTAACAATTGCACAACATTGTGAATGCACTTAATGCCAGTGAATTCTACACTTAAAATGATATACTGGTAAACTTCATATTGTGTCCATTTACCACAACAAAAATTAAATGGAAGAGGGAAGGAAGGAAAGAGAGAGGGAGTAGGAGGGAGGGAAAGGAGGAGAGGTTGTAGAAAAGAGGAAAGCAAGAGAGAGGAGAGAGAAACACCTGGCTTGAGTTCTAGTTAGGCTATATGTTATATATAAGTTCTTTAGAAAGTGACTTGATTTCAAAGCCTCATTTTCTGCTTTTTAAAAATAACTAGTTTTTAAGTTTGTTTGAATTATTTCATTAAATAAATATGTAATTTATCTGTCATTATTTTAACAAACAAAACCAATTGTTTCAAGGAGATTGTGTGGTAACTTACAAACATAAATTGGCTTAGCAAAATAAAAAGATATATTTTAATGTGTTTTTAAGATTGTACATGGCTTGATACAGGGAACACATTTCATCTTTATTCTTTCATTCAATGTAACACCTTGTGCAATTTATATGCCTACAATTATCTAAGTGATTTGAATTTTATTTAATTCAGATTCGTTGACTCAATTTTACTAACTAAAACAAAACGAGGCCTAGGGATAACCTAGAGAATTCAAATTATTTCAGCTTTATCTGTTTCTAGATTTTAGTTAAATAAAGGGAATTACTGTTCTAAGAAAAAAAAAAAGAGAAAACTTCGAGAAAATTCTGGTCTCCACAAAGTTATGTGACAACCAAATCTGAAGGCTCCCAAGGATGAAAAGCGAAAGAGTTTGAGTATTACTAGGGCTAGTATTGTGTGTACTCTATCATTGAAAATACACAGAAAAAATACGTATAACTGTATCCTCCAAAACTCAAAACACTGAATCAATTGGTAACTTAGAAGTGGAATAATATTGTTAGCAGTCTCCAAAATAGGAGATTCTCCAAGGTTAACGGGACTCTCTGCAGGGTAATTGTGGTGAATAGTTTGCCAGTAGCACTCAGAGCCCAAAATGTATTGAATAAGTTGATAGTGTCTTAAGCTTATGCTTTATTTTAATTCAGACACAATTGCCCAAATTCTTATTGAAGAAAACCCATTTCTAATATTTGCATCTTATTCCTGAAACAGTTTAGCTTTTTATTGCCACTGTTTACATGAAATGTACTGTAATATAAATGGCTTTCATAAAAGTTGCCAACTTCCAACCACCTGCTGTGTGCTGACAGCAGTAGCAGCAATTCTGCTGCTGCAAAATAATATTCAATTGCAATATCTACTGTCAGACCCACAAATTAGGTTCTCAGCTTATGTGGTTTGTTGGAATAATACCATATTTACTAATTCTCCTTTGCTATCTCTCAGTTTTCCCAGCATTATTCACTTTGATTGATGTAGCTGAGGCATGGGGCAAACAGAAATGTGATCCTGTTTGGAAACCTCATTTTCCTGCAGTTCATTTGGAGGCAGTTACTGAAAAGTGTAAAGTTCGGAGAGTTCACAGATGGAAGGAGGCCCGATGACAGAAAATTCAGTGTAAAATGGAAATGCCCCCCTGCCAGTTCAGCCATTTCTGTGCCATTTTGCCAGCAATGTCTCATTGCAGCAGTTGGAATTGATAGACTAGGATGTCAGAAAGAAAGGGGTTACGAAGCTCCCAAATTAACATGACGTGAGGAAGTACTTGCATGGATAACAGATATTTTCTCTATATACTGGGACATGATGCTATTATTTGGAGGAAATAATTAGAAAAAATTAAACGAAGGGTAGCTTTTCTTCAGTGAAAGTTCTAAATCACAAATCCTCCTTTGGTGAGCGAATAGCAGCAGCTAAAGTCGCATATGCTCAAAAGGGCCCAGAAGCCGATATAAGTGTGATTTAGGCAATCCAAGAATGTGTGCGTAGGTGTATATGGGGTGACCACTGGGAAGCATGGGAACTGGGCAGTATTTGCCCCTTTCTCATCTTCAGCCCATCAGTACCATGATAGATTGTGAGCTGATATTCCTCAGGTGTTTTTTTTTTCTTTCATGAAAAGTCAGCAATTTAAAATTTTATGTAAAATATTCCAAAATTCTCAGCCATGGGCAAGGCAGCCTGGGTGATACAGCTGAAAAGTAGAGTCTTCATCAGCTCAGAGCAGAATAGAGAACAGCAAAGAATGTATTTGCTGGATTGGAAAGGGTGTGGTGTGGCAACAAATAATGAAAAAAAGCACATACTGCTTTCTTATTCTTTTAAGTGGTGGTGAATACTTTCAATCTTCACAGTGCTACCTTCCATTTTTACCTCTCATTCAACATCACAACATGGTACTAAACTCTCTCTCTCACTTTAGTTCTCATTATTAGCAAACTGATATGTTTCTTCAATTTAATCAGGATAGTCTTATTATCCTACAACATCTTACATATTCATACCCCAGAGTCTTTGTTTATAGTGTTACCCCTACCTAGAGACTTCTCCCCTTACTTCAACTATTTTTCCCTTGTGACCTGAATTAAACTCCACAGACTTCATGATACACTGACATCAGTCATTACTTTTTTTAATAACTGCTATTTATTGAAGATCAAGTAGGTAGCAGGCACTGGGCTAGACACAGGGGACTCAAAAGGAAATAAGTATTTACACTTCCAATTCTGATAAATTATCTCAAAGTACATCAGCTTTCTTACTGACAACTAGAAAACCTAAAATAACAATTTTAAAAAATTTCTAAAGTATCAGAGAGCTGTTTCAATATGGGTTTACATTTCCTGCCTGCAGGTTCTCTCTTCAGTGATATATAGGAGGCTTAATTCATAATAGTGGAATCCTACACAAAATTGGATATAATGAAGGAATTCACTTCATAAGAAGAGATGAGCGAGCAGGTTGATGATCATGGGACCCACTGGTTATATCATATAGTGCACTACCCAAAATCTGCCATCCTGATGAAGTTTTGACCTGGCATGGTTAAAATGTAGTTGAAGCATTAGCTTAGAAGCAACACCCCATGATGATGGCATGTCATCCTTTGGAACATAATAAAAGCATTGAATCAAACAACCAAAAGAACAACAAAATTTATCACTCTATTAGCCATATGTTTCTTAGCAGCCTAATTGAGAAAATTTCACATATCATAAAATTCAGCAGAGTGTATAATTCAGTGTGTTTTAGTATAGTCATAGAATTGTGCATCCATCACAATACTCAATTTTATAGTATTTTCAATATACCAAAAAGAAAGCTTACACCCCTTAGCCATTAGCCCTCAATCGCTCCATTTCACCCAGCTCTAAGCAAACGTTAATTTGCTTTTAGTCTGTTATGGATTTCCCTATTCTGTGCATTTCATATAAATCAAATCACACAATATGTGGTACTTTGTGACTATCTTCAACAAGCATGTTTTCCAGGTTTATCCATGTTATAGTATGTATCAGTACTCCATTTTAAAAAAAATCAAATAATATATTCCATATTATAGATACATCACATTTATTTATTCATTCATCAAATGATGGGCATTTGGGTTTGTGCCAATTTTTGGCTATTAAGAATAATGCTTTGAGGCTGGTCCCATGGCCAAGTTGTTAAAGTTCTGCTTTGGCAGCCAGGGGTTCACAGGTTCAGATCCGTGTGCAGACCTACTGCACTCATCAGCTATGCTGTGTAGGCATCAACCATGCTGTGGAGGCATCCCATATACGATATGTAGAGGAAGACTGGCAAAGATGTTAGCTCAGGGCTGATCGTCCTCAAGCGAAAAAGGAGGAGGATTGGCAATGGATGTTAGCTCAGGGTGAATCTTCCTCACAAAAAAAAGAAAAAAGAAGAAGAAAAATGCTTCTATGAACATTTGTGTATAAGGTTTTTGTGTTGACCCATATTTTCAGTTTTCTCAAGTGTATACCTAGGAATGGAATAGGTGGACTGTATAGTACCTCTATGTTGAACCGTTTGAAAAATTGTCAAACTATTTTCCAAAGTGGTTGCACTGTTTTGCATTCCTACCAGCAGTATCTGAGGGTTTCAATTTTCCCATGTACATGCCAACACTTATTTTCTGTCATTTTGATTAGAGCCACATTAATAGATGTGAAGTGATATCTCATTGTAGTTTCCATTTGCAATTTCCGGATGACTAATTATGTTTATTGTCATTTCATGCCCTTATTGCCATTTGCATACTTCTTTGAAGAAATGTCTCTTCAGATACTTTGTCCATTTTAAAAATTGGATTATTTGTCTTTTTATTATTGAATTGTGATAGTTTCCTATATATTCCAGAAACAAGTCCCCGGTCAGTTAGATAATTTTCAAAAACGTTCTCCCATTCTGCAATTTGTCTTTTATGTTCATGTTGTCCTTCAAAGCACAAAATATTTTAATTTTAGTAGTGCCCAGCATATCTATTTTATCTTTTGTTGTTTATATTTTTGATGTTATATCTAAAACAACATTGCTTAAATCAAGATCACAAAGATTTACACCTATGTTTTCTTGTAAGAGTTCTATAGTTTTAGCTCATACATTTGACTTTAATCTATTTTGAGTTTATTTTTGTATATGATGTAAATAGGAGTCTAACTTTATTGTGTGTGTGTGTGTGTGTGTGTGTATGTATCAAGTTTTCCAGCACCAATTGTTGAAAATCCTACTCTTTCCCCCATTTAATTGTCTGGGAACCCATATCAGAACACAATTGACAATAAATTAGATGATTATCTCTGGACTCCCTACTTTATTCTATTAACCTATATGTCTACTCTAATGCCAGTGCTACATTGTTTTCATTAGTATAGCTTTGTAGTGAGTTTTGAATTTAGGAAGTTTAAGTCCTTCAACTTGTTCTTTTCTTTCAAGATGTTCTTGGTAATTCTGAATTTCCATATGAACTTTAGGGTCAGCTTGTAAATTTATGCAGTGAATTCAACTTGTGTTTTGATATGGATTACACTGAAAATGTATATCAGTTGTGGCACCATCCCTATATTAACTATATGAAGTCTTCCAATCCATGAAAATGAGAAGTCTTTCCATTTGTTTTGGTCTTTAATTTTTTTTATCAATGTTTTGTAGTTTTCAGAACATAAGATTTTTATTTTTTTCTTAAGCATACTTTTAAGTATTTTATTATTATTATTTTTTATTAATGTTATGATAGATTACAACCTTGTAAGATTTCAGTTGTACATTATTGTTAGTCATGTTGTGGGTACACCTCTTCCCCCTTTGTGCCCTCCCCCCTCCCCCCCTTTTCCCTGGTAACCACCGATCAGATCTCCTTGTCAATATGTTAACTTCCACCTATGAGTGGAGTCATATAGAGTTCGCCTTTCTCTGACTGGCTTATTTCACTTAACACAATACCCTCGAGGTCCATCCTCGTTGCTGTGAATGGGCCAATTTTGTCTTTTTTTATGGCTGAGTAGTATTCCATTGTGTATATATACCATATCTTCTTTATCCAATCATCAGTTTCTGGGCATGTAGGTTGGTTCCACGTCTTGGCTATTGTAAATAATGCTGCGATGAATATAGGGGTGCAAGGGACTCTTGGGATTTCTGATTTCAGGTTCTTAGGATAGATACCCAGTAATGGGATGGCTGGGTCATAGGGTATTTCTATTTTTAACTTTTTGAGAAATCCCCATACTGTGTTCCATAGTGGCTGTACCAGTTTGCATTCCCACCAACAGTGTATGAGGGTTCCTTTTTCTCCACAACCTCTCCAACATTTGTCGCTCTTGGTTTTGGATGTTTTTGCCAATCTAACGGGTGTAAGGTGATATCTTAGTGTAGTTTTGATTGCATTTCCCTGATGATTAGCGATGATGAACATCTTTTCATGTGTCTATTGGCCATATTTATATCTTCTTTTGAGAAATGTCTGTTCATGTCCTCTGCCCATTTTTTGATCGGGTTGTTTGTTTTTTTGTTGTTAAGCCGTGTGAGTTCTTTGTATATTATGGAGATTAACCCTTTGTCGGATAAGTGGCTTGTAAATATGTTTTCCCAATTAGTGAGCTGTTTTTTCTGTTTCAATCCTGTTTTCCCTTGCCTTGAAGAAGCTCTTTAGTCTGATGAAGTCCCATTTGTTTATTCTTTCTATTGCTTCCCTCAACTGAGGAGTTATAGTGTCCAAAAAGATTCTTTTGAAACTGATGTCAAAGAGTGTACTGCCTATATTCTCTTCCAGAAGACTTATTGTTTCTGGCCTAATCTTTAGGTCTTTGATACATTTTCAGTTTATTTTGGTGTGTGGTGAAAAAGAATGGTCAATTTTCAATCTTTTGCATGTGGCTGTCCAGTTTTCCCGGGACCATTTGTTGAAGAGACTTTCTTTTCTCCATTGTAGGCCGTCTGCTCCTTTGTCGAAGATTGGCTGTCCATAGATGTGTGGTTTTATCTCTGGGCTTTCAATTCTGTTCCATTGATCTGTGGACATGTTTTTGTACCAGTACCATGCTGTTTTGATCACTGTAGCTTTGTAGTATGTTTTGAAATCGGGGATTGTGATTCTGCAGGCTTTGTTTTTCTTCCTTGGGATTACTTTAGCAATTCACAGTCTTTTGTTGCCCCATATGAATTTTAGGATTCTTTGTTCAATTTCTGTGAAGAATGTTCTTGGGATTCTGATTGGAATAGCATTGAATCTGTAGATTGCTTTAGGTAGTATGGACATTTTAACTATGTTTATTCTTCCAATCCATTTGCATGGAATGTCTTTCCATCTCTTTATGTTGTCATCAATTTCTTTCAAGAAAGTCTTGTAGTTTTAATTGTATAGATCCTTCACTTCCTTGGTTAAGTTTATCCCAAGGTATTTTATTCTTTTCGTTGCGATTGTGAATGGGATTGAGTTCTTGAGTTCTTTTTCTGTTAGTTCATTGTTAGTGTATAGAAATGCTACTGATTTATGTAAGTTGATTTTATACCCTGCTACTTTGCTGTAGTTGTTGATTATTTCTAATAGTTTTTCTATGGATTCTTTGGGGTTTTCTATATATAAGATCATGTCGTCTGCAAACAGTGAGAGTTTTACGTCTTCATTGCCTATTTGGATTCCTTTAATTTCTTTTTCCTGCCGAATTGCTCTGGCTAACACCTCCAGTACTATGTTGAATAGGAGTGGTGAAAGTGGGCACACTTGTCTGGTTCCTGTCCTCACAGGGATGGCTTTCAGTTTTTGTCCATTGAGTATGATGTTGGCTGTGGGTTTGTCATATATGGCCTTCATTATGTTGAGGTACTTTCCTTCTATACCCATTTTATTGAGGGTTTTTATCACAAATGGGTGTTGGATCTTGTCAAATGCTTTCTCTGCATCTATTGAGATGATCATGTGGTTTTTGTTTTTCATTTTGTTGATGTAGTGTATCACGTTGATTGACTTGCAGATGTTGAACCATCCCTGTGTCCCTGGTATAAATCCCACTTGATCATGGTGTATAATCTTTTTGATGTATTGCTGTATTCGTTTTGCCAGAATTTTGTTGAGGACTTTTGCATCTATGTTCATCAGTGATATCGGCCTGTAGTTCTCCTTCTTTGTGTTGTCCTTTTCAGGTTTGGGGATCAGAGTGATGTTGGCTTCATAGAATGTGTTAGGGTGTACTCCATCTTCCTCAATTTTCTGGAATAGTTTGAGAAGAATAGGTATTAAGTCTTCTTTGAATGTTTGGTAGAATTCTCCAGAGAAGCCGTCTGGTCCTGGACTCTTATTTTTGGGGAGGTTTTTGATTACCATTTCTATTTCCTTACTTGTGATTGGCCTATTCAGATTCTCCATTTCTTCCTGATTCAGTTTGGGGAGGTTGTAGGAGTCTAGGAAGTTGTCCATTTCTTCCAGGTTGTTCAATTTGTTGGCATATAGTTTTTCATAGTATTCTCTTATGATCTCTTGTATTTCATTGGTATCTGTTGTGATTTCTCCTCTCTCATTCCTAATTCTATTTATTTGAGATTTCTCTCTTCTTTTCTTGGTGAGTCTGGCTAAAGGTTTGTCGATTTTGTTAATTTTTTTGCAGAACCAACTCTTTGTTTCATTGATCCTTTCTACTGTCTTTTTTGTTTCAATATCGTTTATTTCTGCTCTTATTTTTATTATTTCCCTCCTTCTACTGACTCTGGGCTTTGCTTACTCTTCTTTTTCCAGTTCTGTTAGGAGTCGTTTGAGGTTGCTTACGTGAGCTTCTTCTTGTTTAGTGAGGTGAGCCTGTATTGCGATGAATTTCCCTCTTAGGACTGCTTTTGCTGCATCCCAAATGATTTGGTATGTCGTGTTCTCATTTTCATTTGTCTCCAGATAATATTTGATTTCTTCCTTAATTTCTTCAATAATCCATTGTTTGTTCAGAAGTGTGTTGTTTAGTCTCCACATTTTTGCACCTTTCTCTGCTTTTTTCTTATAGTTGATTTCTAGTTTCATAGCATTATGATCAGAAAAGATGCTTGATATTATTTCAACTCTCTTGTATTTATTGATGTTTGCTTTGTTTCCCAAAATATGGTCAATCCTTGAGAATGTTCCATGTGCACCTGAGAAGAATGTGTAACCTGCTGTTTTTGGATGAAGTGTTCTATATATATCTATTAAGTCCATCTGGTCTAATTTTTCATTTAATTCTATTATTTCCTTGTTGATTTTCTGTCTGGATGTTCTGTCCATTGGTGTTAATGGTGTGTTGAGGTCCCCTACTATTATTGTATTGTTGTTGATGTCTTCTTTTAGTTCTGTTAAGAGTTGCTTTACAAATTTTGGTGCTCCTGTGTTGGGTGCGTATATATTTATAAGTGTTATGTCTTCTTGGTGGAGAGTCCCTTTTATCATTATGTATTGTCCCTCTTTGTCTTTCTTTATCTGTTTTGCTTTGAAGTCTACCTTGTCTGATATTAGTATAGCGACACCTAGCGACACCTCCTTTCTTTTGTTCATTATTAGCTTGGAGTATTGTTCTCCATCTATTCACTCTGAGTCTGTGTTTGTCTTTGGGACTGAGGTGTGTTTCCTGGAGGCAGCATATTGTTGGGTCTTGTTCTTTGATCCCTCCTGCCACTCTGTGTCTTTTGATTGGGGAGTTCAATCCATTTACATTTAGAGTGATTATTGAGATACGGGGGCCTACCACTACCATTTTATGTCTTGTTTTCTGGTTTTCTTCAATTTCCTTTGTTTCTCGTCCCATGGTTTAATCTGTTCTGATGAAGAGCTGCTACTCTCTGTTGTTGTCCTTCTACTTATCTCCTCTGCTCTTGGTTTTGTAGCCCCTTTCCTTTTTTGGATTTTTCAGGAATGAGGGTTTTCCTGAGGATTTCCTGAAGAGGAGGTTTTGTGGCAATGAACTCCCTAAATTTTTGTTTATCTGGGAAAGTTTTTATTTCTCCATCATTTTTGAAGGATATTTTCGCTGGGTAGAGAATTCTCGGCTGTAGGTTTTTGTCCTTCAGATTTTTGAATATATCATTCCACTCTCTTCTAGCCTGTAAAGTTTCTGCTGAGAAATCTGCTGATAGCCTGACGGGGGTTCCTTTGTAGGTTAGTTTCTTTTGCTTGGCTGTCCTTAGTATTTTCTCCTTGTCGTTGACTTTTGCTACCTTCACGACTGTATGCTGTGGGGTTGGCCTTCTTGCATTGATAAAGTTTGGAGATCTATTGGCTTCTGTCACCTGAAGATCCATCTCTCTCACCAGATTTGGGAAGTTCTCAGCCATTATTTCTTTGAATAGGCTTTCTGCCCCTTTCTCCTTCTCTTCTCCCTCTGGTATACCTATAATCCTTACGTTGCATCTCCTAATTGTGTCTGATAATTCTCAGAGAGTTTCTTCATTTCTTTTTAGCCTTACTTCTCTCTCCTCCTCTGCCTGCAGCATTTCTATATTCCCATCTTCCAAATTGCTAATTCTTTCCTCCATATTATCGGCCCTACTGTTCAGTGTATCTAGATTTTTCTTAATCTCCTCTATTGTGTTCTTCATTTCCAGTATTTCTGTTTGGTTCTTCTTTATCGTATCAAACTCTTTTCTGACATAGCTCCTGAACTTGTTGAGTTGTCTATCAGAATTCTCTCTTAATTCATTGAGTATTTTAATGATGGCTGTGTTGAAGTCATCGTCATTTAGGTTATATATTTCATTTTCTTTGGGATTGTTGTCTGTGTATTTGTTGTTTTCCTTCTCTTCTGGAGATTTAATGTATTTTTTCATATTGCTTGATGTTGTAGATTTGTGCCTCCGCATAGAGATAGAGATTAGTTGCTCCTTCCACTTGTTTCTGCTGGTGTGGTGGGGGAACAGCTGTTTATACTGCACCAACCAGGAGCCCTATCCACAGTTGCTAACTGGGCCTGGGCCCCTCCTCATAGTCACAGTGGTCCTTTGGATTCCCTCTTCTGCCGTGGGGGCCATCACGGCGGGGCTTCAGGCTGCTGGTGCCTACTGTTGCAGCCCACCTAGACGTGCTCCCTCCTTGGGGTCTGCAACGGTGTTATGGGCTTTTCCAGTGGCCAGGGGTAGGATCACTTATATTTGCTGCTCCGTCACTGTAGGCACCCACGAAATCCCACTTGTCCACTATGGGTCACAGCAGAGCTATTGGCATCTTCTACAGTCTGTGGTTAGCTCACCTAGCTATGCTACTTATGTCCCGGGGTCTTCCAGAATTGTGGCTGCCGGATGGGTGCTCTCTACTAGTGCTGTGCAGAGGCTTTTGTTGAGGCTGCTGTGAGCCTGTAGGGTTTCCCCCTAGGCTACGGAGCTGGGTCGCTGGAACTCCACCCAGCCCCAGTCCTGTTCCCCAGGAACTCGGGGAGCCCTTTGCCCTGACTGGGGGACAGCCAGAGATCCTGATTTCAGTGGTAGCTGGTCAGCTGCTGCCCTGCCTGATATTCTCCTCTCCAGGACCCTCCCAGTGTTGTGGATGCTGGGTGTGGCCCTTCCACTAATGGCAGACAGAGAGTTTTGTCTGCTGCCTGGGCGGAACTCTGGAGCTTCCCCTCTGGGGCGTGGAGCCGGCCTCTGGAGCTTCCCCCAGCCCCAGTCCTCTCCGAGATTTCCGGCAATCTCTTGCCCGGGCGTACAGGCAGTGGCAGCCGGGGGGGCGCCATGCCCTCTGTGATTCTCTCTGGGACCCTCCGGGTGCCGTGGACACCAGGCGGGATCTCCCCGCCAATGGCGGGGCGAGACTCTCCCCACGGGCTCAAGTGTGTAACTCTAGAGTTTCCCTCTGCGTTTAGGAGTAATTGCGGGGGGTTTAGGTAGGGTTCTGGTCACCTGTTTCCACCGTCGCTCCTCTGGTGTGTGCTCGCTCCTGCCCTAGGTGTGTGTGGATCTTCTGGGGGCGTCTGTTGGAAGAAAGCCGCTTGCAGGTACTAGGCTGTTCAGTCGGGGTCGGAGAGTTTTCACCTATCTGCACCTCCTCCCGGAGGGAAGTCCATCCGCCTTCCGATGTATAGTCGCGTGGGTCTCTCAGACGTCCTGAGATGCTATCTGGATATCCTTTGTTAAGTGATGAGTGTCCAAATAATTGTAGACTCGAAGGGGGAGAGACAAAGAGGCCTACTCACAGCACCATCTTGGACCTTCTCTAAGATGTAATTTTTAACGTGTACACACATTTATTTGTTTGTTTATTTTTGCTAAGAAGGCAAAAATACCAAGCTGCATTAAGTCATAATGGGGTCTTGTCCTCTAACCCCAGGAAACTCGTCTTCAGTGGTCACTGGCCCAGATTTTCCAAGCACGGTATTTTATTATTTTTGATACTACATTAAGAGGAATTTTTTCATTAATTTTATTATTTTTCTCATTACTACTCTATAGAAATATAATTATGCTCATATATTAGTGTTTTATTCTGCATGCATCATTGATAAATGTGTTGCTTAATTCTAATAGATTCTTAACTATTCCTTAATGTTCTATATATAAAAGATCATGCCATTTGCAAATAGAGATAGTTTTGCTTTGTCTTTTGCAACCTGGATGACTTGTATTTCAGTTTCTTTCTTAAATTTCCTGACTAGAACTTCTACTGCAATCTTTATGAGACGTGGCAAGAGCCGATGTCCTTCTCTTTTTCCTCATTTTAGGGGGGAACATTGTCTTTCACAGTTAAGTAAGATGTTAACTGTGGGTTTTTCAAAGATATTCTTTATCAGATTGAGGAAGTTCCCACCTATTCCTGGTTTCCTGAGTGTTTTTTATGATGAAATAGTAAATGAAATGGTGGTATATTTTGTCAAATACTTATTCTATATCTACTGAGATGATAATGTGATTTTTGTTATTATTCTTTACATATAATGTATTGCATTAGTTGTTTTTCAGATATTGAGCCAATTTGCATTTCTGAAATAAATCCTAGTTGTTCAGTGTGTATAATTCTTCTTCTATGTCCTTGATTCAGTTGTTAGTATCTTTTTTAGGATTTGTGAGCCCATATTCATAAAATCATCTGGTCATATTTTCTTGGCTTGTAGTATCTTTATCTGGCTTTGGTATGAGTAATACTGACCTAATAGGATGAGTTGGAAAGTAATGCCTTCTCTTCAATTTTCTGGAAAAATTTGTGGGAAGAATTGGTACCAATCTCTTTTAAAAATATTCAATAGAATTCACCAGTGAAACCCTCTGATCCTAGGTTCTTCTTGGTGGAAAGTTATTTAATTACCAATTTAATCTCTTTATTCATTATATGTGTTTTAAGATTTTCCATTTATTTTCGAGTCAATTTGGATAGTTGTAAACTTAGAATAGTTTGTAAGAATTTGCCATTTTTATCTAACTTGCATAATATATTAGCATATGAACTTACTTCTGTAAGATTAGTAGTAATGTACTTATTTCTGATTTTAGTAATTTGAGTGTTTTTCTTTTTTTCTGGGTCATTGTAGCTAACTGTTTGTCAATTTTGTTGACCTTTTGAAGAATCATCTTTTGGTTTTGTTTTATTTTCTCTATTGTTTTGCTGTTTTCTATTTCACTAATTTCTGCTGCAACCCCTATAGTTCCCTTCCTTCTGCTTGTTTGGGATTATTTTACTCTTCCTTTTCAAGGGTTATAAGATAGAAAGTATGGTGCTTGATTTGAGATCTTTCTTCTTTTTAACTATTCACATTTTACAGCTATACATTTACCTGGAAGTAAATGTTTTAGCTGAATCCCATACATTTTACTATGTTATATGTTAATTTTCATTTATCTCACGAGATCTTTCTGTGATTTCGTTTTTGTTCCATTGGTTATTTAATACCATATTGCTTAATTTACACAAACAGATGGTTCCCGACTTAAGATGGTTCAACTTACAATTTTTTGACTTTACGATGATGCAAAAGCAATAAGCATTCAGTAGAAACCATACTTTGAATTTTGATCTTTGATGTTTTCTCAGGCTAGCAATATGCTCTATGATACTCTTGTGATGTTGGGCAGTGGCAAGAAGCCACAGCTTCCAGTTAGGCACATGATCACCACGGTAAACCACTGATACACTTACAACCATTATGGACTCATACACCCATTCTGTTTTTCACTTTCTTTAAAATATTCATAAATTACATGAGCTATTCAACACTTTATTATGAAAGAGGCTTTGTGTTAGGTGATTTTTCCAAGCTGTAGGTTAATTTAAGTGTTCTGAGTACTTTTAAGGTAGGCCAGGCTAAGCTATGATGTTGGTAGTTTAGGTGTATTAAAGTTATTTTAAATTTACAATATTTTCAACTTACGATGGGTTTATCAGGATGTAAACCCATCACAAGTAAAGGAACATCTACATTCATGGATTTCCAAAATTTTCTATTGTTTTAATATTGCTAATGATCAGAAAACATACTTTCTATGACTTCAGTCTATTTAAATGTATTCAAGCTTGTTTTATGGCCTAGTGTATGGTCTAAGCTTGAGAATGTTCCATGTGAGCTCAAGAAGAATGTGTAGTCTATTGTTGCTGGTTGTAACATTCTTTGTATATCAGTTAGGTATAGCTTTGTTGAAATTTTCAGCTTTGATTGGCACTTATATGATCTAATAAAAATCTCTTTGTAACTAGTAACACTTTTTTTTGCTTTATAATCTTTTTTCTGATACTTGTACAACCACTATAGCTTTCTTATTTTTGTTGTTTGTAAGATATGTCTCTGTCCATCCTCTTACCCTCATCCTATTAGTATCTTTGTATCTGAAGTGTGTATCCTCTTGACAGCATATATTTTTAAATTCAATCTGACAATATCTGCCTTTTGATTGAGTAGTTTAACACAGCCACATTTAATCTCAACATTGATATAGTTGGATTTACATTTTCCATTTTTCTCCTAGTTGTCTTTTTTCCCTAGTTTTCTTTATATTTCACATCTTTCCTATTCCTCCTTTACTGCCTTCTTTTACATTAAGGAAATATTTTCTAGAATAATATTTTAATTCTTCTAATAATTTTTTCACTTTTTAATAGTTATTTTCTTAGAGATTCCTCTAGGTCTCACCATATATGTCTTAATTTCCCACCATCAAATTCACAATTAGATTAAACTAATTACAGTAAAGTAGAGAAATGTATCTCTATATCGCCCCTTTTTGTTAATATCACTGTACATATTACATCTATATATCTTACAAGCAAAACAGTACATTGTTTTAATTATTATGCCATATAATTTTATATCTATTAAAGGAGATGAACAAAGGAATGAGAGCAAGTATATATTTATATAGTTCATTGTACTTTCTTATGCATCATTGCTGGATTTCTTTATCTGTTTCTGTGGGTTGGAGTTGTGGAATGCTGATTTCCATACTCCAATACAAATTTGCTCCCATCTATCTCCTTAGTGCTGTTATTGTCAAGTATATAAGTTATGGATCTGATGATACTATTAAGTACATCTTGTTTTATAAAATTGCTTTAATTCTTAATTGTGGTAAAATATATACAATGTAAAACGTATCATTTCAAACATTTTTAAGTGCACAGTTTAGTAGTGGTAAGTATATTCACATTGTTGTGCAACCCATCTCGAGAGCCATTTTATCTATCGCAACTGAAAGTCTATAGAATTAAACAACAGCTCTCCATTCCCCTTGACCCCAAACAGCTGGCAACCACCACTCTCCTTCCCGGAAGTCTGCATGACTTTAACTACTCTCAGTACTTCATATAATTGGAATCATATAGTATTTTCTTTTTGTGATTGACTTATTTCATATAGTATAATGTCCTCAAGGTTCATCCTTATTGTAGTATATGTCAGAAATTGGTTTTCTTTTTAAGGCTGAAAAATCTCCCATTGTATGTAGATACTACATTCTCTTTATACATTCATCAGTTGATGAGCACTTGGGTTGATTCTATCTTTTGGCTATTGTGACTAATGTTGCTATGAACATGAATGTGCAAACATTTTTTTGAGACCCTGATTTCAGTTCTTTTGGGTAGATACCAGGAGAATTGCTGGATCATATAGTAATTCTATTTTTCATTTTTTGAGGAACCTCCACACTGTTTTCCATAGTGGTTGCATCATTTTATATTTCCATTAACAGTGCACAAATATTCCACATTTTTACATCCTTATCAATACTTAGTTTATGGTGTTTTTGTTTCTTTTGGATAATAGTCCTTTTAATGGGTATGAGGGAGTAGCTCATAGTGGTTTTGATTTGCATTTCCCTAGTGATTAGAGATTTTAAACATCTTTTCATGAGTTTGTTGACCAATTGATTATATTTTATGCAAAAATGTGTATTCTAGCCCTTTATTCCTTTTGTACTAGGCTGTTGGGTATTTTGTTGTCAAGTTGTAGGAGCTCTTTAAATATTCTGGATATTAACCCCTTATCAGATATGTGATTTACAAATATTCTCTCCTTTTCCATAGGTTGCCTTTTCTCTTTGCAGAGAAATTTTTAATTCCAATTGATCTATTGTCCTTTTACTTTTTGTGCTTTTGGCGTCATATTAAATAAATCATTGCCAAATTCAATATCCTGTGGCTTTTCTCCTATGTTTTCTTCTAAGAGTTTTATAGTTTTCAGTGTTACATTCAGGTCTTTGATCTATTTTGAGTTAACTTTTATCTATGGTTTAAGACAAGAATCCAATTTAATATTTTACTGTGCAGAGCTGGTTTGCCCAGCACCATTTGGTGAAAAGATATCCTTTCCCTATTAAATAGCCTTGATACCCTGGTGGGAAATTATTTGACTATATATGAGAAGATTATATGATTGCTTTTTTTCTTTATGTGATGCAGAAAAATAATTCACTTATACTGTATTTTTTGTTGTTAGTGCCCTGAATTTGATTCTGACTCCTAGAGACACTGTGTACAGCAAAGCGGAACCCTCCCAGCCTTTTGCACCATCCTCTTACCTTCCAGTGCTATCTCAGACAATACTCTCCTGCTATTCAAAGAGTTTTCATGGACAGCTTTTTCAGAAGTGGGTGGCCAGGTCTTTTTTCCTAGTCTGTCTAGTCTTGCAGCTCTGCTGAAACCTGTCCATTATAGTTGACACCGCCAGCCTTTGAAATACCAGTGGCATAGCTTTCAACATCACAACAACACGCAGCCACCACTGTATAACAACTGAAAGATAGCTAGCGTGATATCCTGACCAAGAAACCAGGAATCTTAACCACTAGACTACCAGTGCTAACCATACTGTCTCTTATAATTACAAAATTACTTTTACTGGTGCTCCTTGTTTTTCTATGTATATTCAGATTTCCATCTGGGTTTATTTCTTTTCAGTCTATAGAATTTCCTTTAGCATTCATTGTAAGGTAGATCTTGCTCACAATGAGTTCTAGTTTTTGTTGATCCTGCAAAGTCTTTCTTTCAAAGACTCTTTTAGCCATTAATCTAGGCATGCCAATAACCTCTGAAATTCTCAGCCTGCTTTTCTCAGTGTGGAATCTCTGATCTATGAGTAAGCTGGGGAAGAACTGGGATCAGTATCCCAATATTCTCAACCTGCTGCACCTGGGGTAAAGTGTCCCTTGTATGGGTCTAGGCTGGGTGGAGAAAGAAAGCCACTGAACTTTTGGACACACTCACCAGAAGTTTAGTCTCTTCAACTTAGAATTAGAGGGGGTGAGATGTGTTGGTGTCCTGCCCCTCCCAGTTCTGAATTGAGATTCAGCAATGCTTGACTGGGAGCTCAAGGGAAAGAGAACCCTGTCTTCATTGCTCTAACCATCGGGACTGGAGCTCTTGCTGAGCTGAGTTGGGCAAGTCGAGGGAAGAGAGGAAGCATTTGTGGTTGAAATGCCACAGTCTTGCTATTCTTAACAAATTGTAATAGATTTCATGAATAAGTGTTTTATTCCTTTGCTGTATACACTTAGGACAATTTTCAGCGACTTTAGATGGTGGTATTATTTAATAGTTTCATGATCTGGGCTTGCTGTGGAGTAGGTCTGCAGAGTTCCTCACACTTTCATCCCAGAGGTTGAACTCAGGCAGCTTTTGTTTTCTTTTTTAAGATAATTTCTTCAGAGCAGTGATAGGTTCACAAGAAAATTAGAGGAAGATACAGATATTTCTCATATATCTCCTGCCCTGTACATGTACAGCCTCCCCCATTACCGACATTCTCCAGCAATGTAGTACATTTGTTACAATTAACGAACCTACGTGGACGCATCATGATCCTCCAAAGTCCGTATTTTACATTAGGGTTCACTCATTGTTGTACATTCTATGTGTTTGGACAAATGTATAATGACATATATCTATTATTATAGTATCATACAAAGTATTTTCACTGCCCTAAAAATCCTCTGTGCTCAGACTATTTATCCTTCCTTTTCCCCACCCTCTGGCAACCACCGATCTTGTTCCTGTCTCCATAGTTTTGCCTTTTCCAGAATGTCATGTATCTAGGCTTGTACGGTATGTACTATTTTTAATTTGGCTTCTCTCACTTAGTAATACGCATTTAATATACCTTCATGTTTTTTCAAGGCTTAATAGCTCATTTCTTTTTAGTGCTGAATAACATTCCATTGTCTGCATGTTCCACAGTTTATTCATACATTCACCTACTGAAGGACATCTTATTTGCTTCCAAGTATTTGCAATTATAAATAAAGCTGCTATAAACATCCACAAGAAATTTTTGTGTGGGCATACATTTTCACGTCTTGTGAGTAAATACCAAGGAGCATAACTGCTGGATCATACAGTAAGGATATGTATAGTTTTGTAAGAAACTAGCTGTCTTCCAAAGTGGCTGTGTCATTTTGTATTCCCACCAGAAATGCATGAAAGTTCAGCAACCATGCTTTTAAATTATAAATAATTAAATAAATTTCCATTTCTGTGTTCCCAAAAGAAATAATAGTACTCTTTTCCCATAGGAAGAATAAAAGAACGTTTTTAATGAGGAAATTTACCAGATATTTGAAGAAGAAAATTTGACAAGCACAATAAATAACACCTCTCAAGGCATGGATATTTAACGACTCTAACAAGGTCCAGAAGATGTAAATATTTTAATGTGGCTGGAGAAGAGAATAAGTTTTTAAAATAATTCAAAATGGAGGCAGAGACCAGGTCATGATTAGAAGCTTGGATTCCATCTTCAAGGGAGTTCATAGGAATCAATTTATGTTTTAGAAAAGATATAAAGCTGCAGCATTATATCATGTATGAAATATCCCAAAGTGAGCATGCTAATGTAGATAGACTCAGTTGGATCTGCAAGGCATGACACCTCAATAATCGTCAAGGATACACATAATTAGTCTAGCTCCCCAGCCTTTTATCTCTGATTCCAATAGGCAATAGGACAAATAGCATGCTAATTTCGACAGAATCTGTTCACTAAAACCTATGTCCTCTCAATATGTCCCAGTTATGAGTCTTGTGATGGGGAGCCAAATCCTGATCTTTTTCAAGCTGACTTTCCACACACATACACACAAGCAGAGTAAATTATTCAAAGTATGATAACGTTTGTGTGTTAAAATAATAACATGTGTAAGTAAGCAAAGTGTACCATTGTTGTAGTAGAACAAAGAAAGATGTAAGTTGGCATCAGCAGAGAAGTCTTTCCAGAGGAGGTGAGAAATGAAACAGGGCTTAGAACATAAGAAAAGAATAGTTAATTAATTAAAGGGGCAGGAAATAATTTTCAAGCTAAGGAGAGTTATGAAGAAAGATTTTGGTGGTGGGATTGAGTACAGGGAGGAGTTACATAAGGTACCTAGGACAATGTCCAGAACATTGAAAGTGTTCAATAAATGGTAGTCGTATAGTCAAGGTAAATTCTGTTGAGGATTTTGTGCTGTAAAATGTACTGAGAACTCCTGAACAGCATGACATGGGGAGATTAGTAAAATGCATATTTGGGCACTCCGTCTTATAAGGCATCTTGTGAGGTGAAGTCCAGGGTTTTGAATTTTTAAAAAGATTTACAAAATTATAAATTTAATAATTAATCTACTATGAAAAGCTTGGAACCAATCAGTAATTAAAGGCTAATGCATAAAAACGAATTCTCTTGTTTCTATAAATAGAAGTTTATGGTGGCAGAATGACAATAATATCATTTTGGCATCAGGCTAACCAAGATAATTTGATTAATTTCTATGTTTTGGTTTCCTCATAAGATAAAATAGATACAAATTTTATTGTTTTAATAGAGAATTTAAATTGTTATTGTTTAAATTAAGGAATATAATAATATCTACCTGTAACTACTCAATGAAGGTGAAATGAGATATGTGTCTTGCATATAAATGGGTGTTAAATAAGGGTTCATTGTTATTTTTGGATATTTTGTTTGAAATACATGATAATCAATATTTAGGGAAATGTGAAATGATTAGACTGCTTAAGAGGCTGCTTTTTAAAGCCAAATCCCCATCTATACCAACTTGTTATGTTCCCTGTTTAGAAACTAGACAGTAGTTGATTTAGAGCTTAAAATCCTAAAATTTCTCAACTGTATCAGTAGAAAGGATTATTTTCCATTCTATTTTTTTGGTGAGGAAGATTGTTGCTAAACTAACACTTGTGCCAATCTTTCTCTATTTATATGTTGGACACCACCATAACTTGGCTTGATGAGTGGTATGTAGGTCTGTGCCCAGGATCCAAATCCACAAACTCTGGGCCACTGAAGCAGAATGTGTGAAGTTGAGCACTATGCCACCAGGCCAACCCCTAGTTTCCATTCTTTTATAGCAAAGTTTGCTGTTGGGAGTATCTGAAGTACTATTATTTCCATGAAGCAATGGAGTCATTTTAGCATATAAATCACGTTTTTCCAGCAAACTCAAGATCCACCTTAAACTTAGAGCACTAGTTTTGTTTGTTAGACTTAATCCCAAAGATATAAGAAATTTTAAAAAGGCTCTGCATATAAAGTAACATAAAAAAATTCTGTTAGATTCCAACTCCCATCCTATTATCTGTCAGAAGAGTCTCCATTCTGATCTGAACCGTCTCTGTTACATGTTTACGTATTTGCTCTTCCCCTCCACATTTCTTCAGGCTTCTTCTTTATAAAACCAAAACAACTATACAATTCTGTTCAAAAACAATGAAAATCAAGGTTAACAAAACTGGTGCTTACTGGTTTTACTGATTGAAGTCAGTAAAAATTCTAGTTATTTTGAGCACATTTTCATAATTGATTAGCCAAAAATCATTAACTAGTTAATTTGTTTATTGAGTGAATAGAATGTTACTAACTTTTATTAAAAGAAAAAGTAAACCAATTTTCTTGAAATGAAAAACTTGGATAATGGGGTAAATGTGTCAATATTGTAAGTTTTTCTAATTTCCACCAAGAATGCACTGGACACATGAAGGGCATTAACTGAATTTCAAGCAGCATGAACACCATCTAGGCCCCATAATTTCCTGAGCACTGTAAGCTATAGGCTCAAGAGGAAATTCAGGGAACTTCAAACTTTCACAGAAATCCAGGAGGATTAATTCAAGTCAGGTAGTCTGGTCAGCACCTTGCAAATTACCAGGAGATAAGAATGCAAGTAATGGATACAACCCTATGGACTCCACTGGGAGAAGAGAGAGATTTCACCAGATTGGGGGAAAGTATTGCTTGCAGTGAAATGTTGAATTCTTCTGCAGCATGAGTTTTTATAGTCTTTCTAGACCAGCAAGCTAAAAAGACTAAAATTAATAATTATTATTAATAACAACAAAGACAATAAAAGCTTGTTTTGGTGTTGAAAGGAAACATTTTGTTTGGCTATTTAAATCTTACAGCAAACTACACCTCTGGTTACTACTACTTTAAGGGGAGGGTAAACCATTAACAGCCAGTGTGCAATGAGGTAATGTCAGATATGGGAGAAAATTGTAGAGAAAATTCAGAATACGTCTTTGACTTTTGTGGTTCCTCTGGTTCCTCAACCCATATTTCGAAGTCTCATTACCTCTTAAACCTCAGTTTGCTCATTTACAAAAAATACTGTGATGCCTACTTGACAATGTTATGTTAAGATTAATAAAATAAGGTACTTAGCAGTGCACCTGATTCCTAGTAGATGGTGAATAATTTTAATTTCTTGTTTGGTTCCTTTTTCTTTTGTTGAAAGCCATGTCATTCTCTGTCACTGCCTTTTAGTTTGCCTGGTGCTTCTCATGGTATTTGCATTATCACAACATTATGTAACACAGAGTGGTGCTGCAATCTTCGTGTTCAAATCTTAGCCACATAACTAGTTGTGTGATATTGGACAAGTTATGAAACCTGAGATTCTTGTTTTAATTGTCAACAAAACAGGAGTAAATGAAATAGCATTAAATAAAACTACAGAATTAAAAAAATCTTAGTAATTTTTTATACCAAGCCTCACCCTGAAACCCTCCACTGTTACCACTTACCACATTTGTGACTAGCCCCATATCCAAAGGAACTGAGTATTAACCAAATAATTAGATTATTAGCATCTTCTTTGTATGTTAGCTGCCACCCCATTTTTTCAGATCATTTGTTATTATTTCTCTGTTAAAATTGTTTCAAATGGTAAGGATTTCAGACACCAATCTGTGATGCTGCAAAGGATGAAAGAGGTAATATTAGGAAACACAATATGTGATTAGTGACTAGTTGACGTTGCCTCTTCATAAAATTGAGCTTTGTAGTGGAACTATCACTGGGCTAAAAACAAGCTGGCTGAATAAGAATAGATCTTCAGGGAAAGATAGTGAAAAGCAAAGACTCCTCTTATTCAGTGCTTTCTGGTTCATAGAAGGCCTAGGGAAGATACATGCCTGGGCTTCAGTTAAGGAACTGAACAAGGAGGCAGGGAAGACAGCCATAATTTGACCATCTTCTCAACGAAAAACCATTAAATTATCCACCCTTTGCAATTCCATGCAATAGGATGTGATTGAAAGAACAAGGTCTTGAGGATCAAAGAGAATGTGTTTGAAACTGTGCTCTACTATTCTGTGGTCTTGGTCGAGTTACTCTTCCTGTGTGAGCCTCCTCATTGAGGAAGACTCAGCTCTGGGTGTGTCTATTGGGGGAATGATGTCTGCAATATGGCAGAATAGGAGCCTTAGACCCTTCTTCATTCATCAGAGACATTGATTCAACAATACACAAACCAATTCCTTTTGTCAGAAATCCAGAAGCCAGTTAAGAGGTTGTGGTATGAACCTCTAGATGCCTAGGGGCCACTAAGAATAAAATAGAGCTGAGCAGCATGCTGCTGCTCCAGAGGAGCTGTGATACAGAAGACAAACTGATACAACAGGAGGGAAGAGAAAAGTAGAGCATGTTTCCAGTGTACGAGCATTATAGGGGGCTGCCCAAGAGAATTATTTCTGTCTTACCTGTCAGAGAGATGACAGACCTGAAATAATCTAGGTGCCTGGGAGCTGTTGAGAACAAAAGAAGCTGATAGGCATGCTGCTACCTCAGAAGACTCATGGTAGTGCAGACAGACAATAGAAAAACCAAGAGAATATGAGCTCCTGAGGAAGAGACACTGAAAAATCCCTCTAATTAAGAATCTATATGCACAAATCCAGAGAAGGCACGTCTGCAAAAAAGATTTGAGAGGCCCCCAGAATCTCTAGCCTGGCTGATTGGTGAAGGTTGTTCCCTGTACAAAGGCAATCCATAAAGACTAACAGAGGATGCTAGTTTTTCAAATGCACAGATACCAACAGAAAGTTACAAGGATCATGAAGAGGCTGAGAAAAATGGCCCAAAGGATCAGAATAAATCTCCAGACACTGACCCTAAAGAAAGGAGGTAAATGAATTACCTGATAAAGTATTCAAAATAACAGTTATAAAAGTGCTCAAAGAGCTCAGCAAAGCAAGACACAAACAAAGTGAGAATTTCAACAAAGAGCTGGAAAGTTTAAAAAACAACAAAACAAAAATGTTGGAGCTGATGAATGAAATAACTGAACTGAAAAATTCACTAGAGAGGTTAAACATCAGACTTGATAAAGAAGAAGAAAGAAGTAGCAAACTCAAATATAAGTCATTTGAAAGTATACAGGTAGAGGAGCAAAATGAAAAAAGAGTGAAAAAGAATGAAGAAATCCTAAAGGAATTATGGGACCCCAATGAGAGGACTACTATATGCATTATCAGAGTCCCAGAAGAGACAGAGAACTCAGTAGGAGGTTTTTTCAAAGAAATAATGGCTGAAAACTTTCCAAATCTGGTGAAGAAAATCCACATCCAGATTTAAGAAGACCAACTCCTTCCAAATAAGATGAACCAAAGAAGTACACACCAAGAAGTTTAGAAATTTTAGTCAAATTTTCAAAAGTCAAAGACAAAGAATTTTCAAAGTAGCCAAAGAAAAGTGACTAAGTCACATACATGGAATCCTTATAAGACAATCAGCAGATTTCTCAGCATGAACCTTGCATTCCGGGAGGAAATTGGATGATATATTCAAAGTGCTTAAAGGAAAAAAATGCTACAAAAGAATACTATATCTGGAAAAAGTCTTGTTCCAAAATGAAAGAGAGATAAAGAAAAAACAAAAGCCGGGGCAGTGCATCACCACTAGACCTGCCCTTACAAGAAATGACAAAGAAGCACTTCAAGTTGAAATGAAAAAATGCTAAACAGCAAGGTGAAAGCATAGGAAAGTATAAATCTTGCTATTAAAGATAAATATATAGAGAAATACAGAATACTCTAGTACTGTAATGGTGGCATGTAAATCACTTTTCATTCTGATACAGAATTTAAAAGACAAAAGCATATAAAATAACTATAAAATATGTTAGTAGATACACAATGTAAGATGCCATTTGTAACATCAAGAACGTAATGTGTGTGGGAAAGAGAAGTAAAAATGTAATTTTTATGTCATTGTAGTCAAGTTGTTATCAGCTTAAACCAGATTGTTATAACCATAATATATTTTATGTAAGCCCCTTGATAATCACAAAAGAAATACCTGTGGAAGATACAAAAAAGAAAATGAGAAATGAAACAAAGCAGGACACTACAAGAAAATCAACAAAACACAAAGGGAGACAGCAAGAGAGAAAAAGAGCTACAGGATAGACAGAAAACAGTCAACAAAATGGCAAGAGTAAGACTTTCGCTTTTAATCACCAGGAAAACTCAGCCTTGAATAACATGAACCACCCTACACAATTCCCAAGACAGTGGATATTCATAGATTTTTTGGAGTGTCTCATCTAACTTTTCTTTATTCATATGTGCTAAGAAAGAGAGCTGAATCTCCTTCATTTTTATATTTTCAAAGTTTGGAACAATGTCTGATACTCAAAAAATACTTCTTATATGGAAATGAAAAGAGAGGCTCCAATTTATTGAAATCACCACTTAAGTATAGGGACTGATTTTGGCCACTGATTGTGGAAGGAAAGGAAGGAAACTTTGCAAATTCATTTTCTGTGCTGAATTGTCTATTGGATACGTTACAAACATTATACTATTTAGTCCTTATAACAAACACATATTAAAAATATACTAAAACATAACATGTGGTAGATATTAAAATTAAAATATTTTGTTTTTCTTATGAACACAGAAAATTTTTGATAATTGCCTGATTTCACCTAAATTTTTTTACTATACATTTTAATATCATCTTAGAATTTTTGATCAATATATCACCAAAAACTTTGTTCCAATATTGAGAAAAGAATTTAAAATAAATATCTTACTAACAGTGAATGCTCCTTTCTTGATTTTTGCCTCTTCATATTCTCTAGTTCATTCAGTCAACTCTTCAGCATTTTCCTCTAAAGATTTCACAAACTCATTCCTTTTTCTCCCATTTTACTACCAGTAAGCTGGATTAGACTCTGTTATCTTTCTCCCACACATCTTGGATAGCCCCCAACTCCTTATCTCCTTACATCCAGCCTCATTCTCTCTAACTCATTTTTCACGCTTTTCCCAGGGTGTCTTATATAATATAAATCATCAATAAGACCTCTAAATCACCCTGTTCCTTTGGGAATAAGTATGATTATCTTTAGAAATCATCTCTTTTAGATTAGACTGTGAAATCTTTGAAAATGATTTTTTTGTTTGTTTTAAATGAAAACTGGTAAGATGGTATTGAAAGTGATATTTGGGATCTGGAAACAGATAAAATAAATACCTGCCTGACTTCAACTGTAGAAGCCCATGCTAGCTGTCTGATATTGAACAAGTTGCAAAATTTCTATAGTCCTCACTTTCCCCCATCATAAATGGAGACAATAATAGAACCTTCTACTTGAGAGTTCAGCTAACCCACTGCATGGTATTGCTGCCCCAACATCTATTTTGTTTGACCAAGTGGCCTATGGGGCCTTAAAATGCCATAATCCCTCATGCAAATGCATGCCCTCCATAGCAGCCTACAGAGCTACCAAGAAATGTAAGTTCCTGATGACAAATAAAAATGACAAGCAATAAGATACATTGGAGTATATGAGGAAGCCATTTGGTGTAAACTTAATTCAGCCTGACTTTCTTTCTCCAAAAGGGCCTGACGTGGCTGTTGAGCATGCATTGTATATCTGCTTTAAGCATGTGCTGTGTCCCAAAGACAAGAACAAATGGCCTTAAGATAAAGGTGCAACTTCCCCCACATTGGCATTTCCTTAAGGATAAGCATCTCTCCCTAGGTTAGAAATTGGTTGCTTCACTCACCTGTGACCACCCAGCCGGAGACAACAGACCTGACACCCTGCTGTGTCTACCCAGACAGCAGACCTGCTGTGTCCATCAATCGCTGTGCCAACAGAGCAGTCTCGTGAATATTGTAAAGGGGACATTTCAATCATATATGAAACATGCTCTTTGAGGGTATATAACAACTCTGTACACCCCACTTCTTTGGTGCCCTTCCTTCCTTGGGGAAGGAAGGTCTTGGACTGGGATAGTCCTCAGATCTGGCTCAGGATAAACTCATCCCAAATTTTCATTTATAGATTGGTTATGGATTATTTTCATCAACACTGATATGACTTCCCAACAGCCTTTGTGATAAACAGTCTCCTCCATCTCTCAGGACCTTCCCTTGTTTACCTGTCAGATAAGACCCCCAAGGAGCTCACTAAAATCTCCTCTTTTTGGTTTGAATTTATCAATCTGAACCTAGCCTGGGAATTTGGAAGCACTCCACCCCTAAACCCTGAGAAAGGCATGTCCCCAGGTCCTGCTGCTCTCTCTGCTTTCATCCTGCCTTGACCTGACTGTGTGACCCCTCAAGGCATATCACATACTTCCTCAAGGACTTGTGAGTAATAAACTTCTTTATTTCATTCCTTTGTGGTCTTTTGTTGAACCAAGTCTTGCCATCTGACACTCCACAGCTCTACTTAACAAATGTTAATTTAACAAATTACAACTACACCTAATAAACTTTTTGTACTAATTATGAGCTTAGCAGAATGTCTGACACATCCTAAAAATTAAAGAGATTTTAGCTGTTATACTGTAATTCCGGTTAGTAGAATAGTGAGTCACATTACAGTAGTGAGTGGCTGAGTGGTGCAGCTTTGGGATACAATAAGTATTTGAAATAATGAATATAGATATAATAGCCTTCAAAACTGAAAAATTTGATAGTCATGTCCACTTCAAGATATCTGAGTACCCGAGCATATAATCATTTTATGATCCTAGAGAAATTGTACCCATCCCAACTTCTCCAATTCTTTTATGCACAACCTTATTCAACTGAAATAAGCTCAAGTGGCTTAGAATTAAGAGGATAAGAAATTGATTCTTGGGGCATTGTATTACTGCTTACTATTCGAGAGCCTTATTCACAAAGTCCATGATTTACAAAGGATGTTTTCTTAGATGATAAAATATTTCTTATTTGTTTATTAAACTTAAAGCCAACACATTCTTGATTTTCTCCACCAGAAAAAGAAATAAAAACAAAAACAGGGAGGTTGAGAATTGAAGAATACTGATGTGGATAGTGGAAATACTTCTCAGTAGGAGAGAACCACACAAATCATCAGGATTGCATGCTGACTTCTATTAACTCTCAAAAATATGATAATTATTAGGCACTTAAAAAAGCATACTATTCTCATTGTGTGATTGTTTTTGTTCCTATTCCACAACTTTATCTCCTTGCTCTTTAGGAAGTAAATCACATCTTTGAGGTCTGACTTTGTAATCATCCTTTATAGAACTTTATTAGATTCCCTATTTTGTGCCTGAACTGAAAATGGTACTTTTTAAAAGCGATGCCTCCTGCCTACTGAAGATCAAATGCAGCAAAAATCTCTGACCTTTGAAAGTGTGGGTGTAATAGTCAGATCGAAGGACAGAAATCAAACAGGAGATACATGAAATAAGCTATTTTTTTATGACAAGCGTTGATCTTTTCTGTAGCTGCAAATTCCCAGGAAAGTTCTCCTTGATTTCCAAGGTCATTAAGCAACAAAATAGAGACAAAGTCAAACTAACTCTATCTGCCATTCTGGGTAGAGATTTTCCATGAGTCTGGCAGCTCAGCTACATGCCAGGTATGCGACTTTGGGAGAGCCTCTGTTTCCTCTGTAGGAAGTGTGACTGTTCAGTTTGATAATTTTTTTTTCAAAGGGATTTCTATTTCTAGGATGATATTTTAGGAGGTGATTTATGGCAAGGGTCCCAGGAATGAATTACATCCTTTGGAATAAAGTATGCAAAAAAAAAAAAAATTGCAAAAAAGGTCATTTCCTGGGCAAAAGGAGGCTGATCAATAAGCATGCAGAGGTTGTCCTGTGTCTCCCACTCTTCCCTCCAATCTTATAATTGATTTTACGGCTTGTGCATGACACTTTTTCAAAGCATTTATAGCTCCCTTGCATGAACAGAAACTTGTGAAAAATGTTCTTGAGAGGTTCAGAATTGTTTTCACAAAGAAGAAGAGGATAAGTGACTCTCTACTATGCTCAACTTCTCTTCTCTGGGCACAAGGCTTCATAAGGCAGGCCATGACTCAGGGTGCATGGAGGGGATTGTAGAGATCTGGGTTACTTAATGTGTGTTTAGTGGAGAATGTGCATACACTGCTCATCAAGCTGTGCTACAGAGGCATCCCACATACAAAATAGAGGAAGATTGGCACAGATGTTAGTTAAGCAACAATCTTCCTCAAGCAAAAAGAAGAAGATTGATGATGGACGTTAGCTCAGGCCAGATCTTCTACACCAAAAAACAAAAAAGCGAAAAAAAAGAAAAAGAAAAGAAAAGAAATAGTTATAGTGGGGAAAGCAGAACTGGGATGGGCTTCATAAGCTTAGGTACAGAGCCAGATGGTGTTGGGAACCCAGAAAAGATGAAAACCAAAGACTGTATGTAAGATTAGGATTCTAACTCTAAGCTCTTAGCCCTGTGTTTGCTTGAGTGAGTAGAGTAGTTGGGTGACTATAACCTGTAGTTGTACTGATACAAAGTTATGCTGCACTTACTATAAAATATCCATTTACTTCTGTAAAAAGTATTATCTGAGTGGTAACCTGTATTTCCCAGAGGCACCTCATTTAAAATAAAATTGCTCTAGCTTATTCAATCATTTTTATCTGTTACTCTTCATGAGATTAAAACACAGACTAACTTGTGGAAACAGCATCAGGCTGGAGGTCAAAAAGACAAGTTCTAGCAAGTACTAGATATTTGACATTGGATAAGTTAATTCATCTCCATTAATTTATATAAAAATCGGTGTTATGATGTGTTCTCAAAGTAATATATATTTAAATCTACTATTATGTTTACTAGTGCAAAATTGGTCTTAAAAATTTTAGGTGAAACTTTGCATGAAAATAGCTATGATTGCACAGGACAAGGCATTAGTTGGGTGAGAAAGAGGGTACACTGCTGTAACCAAGGGCTAGAGAAATTAAGATGACCAGAGGGACACCAGGGCTGTGCCAGAAGTGAGTGACAAAAGTTGCCATACAAAGACTACACTGCATCTTCCAAAGTCATATGCATTCTGTCACATTTTCTTTCAGTTTGACCTTGGACCCCAACTGCCCCAGAGTGACCCTGAAAAACTGAGTTATGTCATCTTTTGGTTAACAGAGCCCCAGTCTTTGACATTCAGGTGAGAGATTTCCTGTACAATAGTCTGATAGTCTTACTTGAAAAAAAAATTAGAATCCAATTACTATCTCTGCACTCACCTTCAGGAGGTCCATTAAGAGTTACACAATATATTGTTTTGGGGAGTTGGCACTAAATTAGGAGATAAGAGTAAGGTACTGTAGTAAAAGACAAACACTGAGTGAGCAATAAAGTAATTTCATTCTATGGTTCACTCCCCCATATATCCTTCAAACGCTAATTAACAAAAGCCATAGATTTACCTTGCCTGATGAAACAGTTCAATTAAAGCTATAGTTCTATTGAATGATTTAAGATTGGAGATTTTGTGACATGACATCATCTTAATATTAGAGGGAGAAGAAATAAAGCACAACTAATTCTCTGTCACCAGTCCTAGTGGCCTAGTAGCTAAGATTCAGCACTCTCGTTAGCATGGTCCAAGTTCGTTTCTTGGTCAGTTGTCACACTGTGACATCTGCATGTTGCTGCAATGCTGAAGCTATGCCATCAGTATTTGAAATACCAACAGGGTCGCCTATGGTGGTTGCAGCAGAGCTTCCAGACGAAGAAGGACCTGGCCACCCACTTCTGGAAAATTGGCCATGAAAAGCCTATGAATAGCAGCAGAACATTGTCTCACACAGTGCCAGGAGGTGGGAGGATGGCTCACAAAGACCAGGGAAGAATCAGATTGATGGCACTAACAACAACACACTCTGCCATAATGGGCTTATTTATAATAAATCCTTCGGGAACCTCATTTCAATTGACTTGTACTCTTCATTAATAGTGAACAAACATATTTTTCTACGGGATATTATTGGAATCATTCTCTTTCTTCCAATGACATTAGATATTTCAAGATATTTGAACTTAGAATGTTCACAAGAAATAGTAATAGTAATCACTTAAAACTTACATAAAAACGTCTATGTAGTATTCAGCAAAAGTTAGTGATAATGAAGAAAGCAGAAGTTCATAAAGAAGTAATTGTGGGGAAGTTTTTTTTTTAATATCATTTATTCATAGACGATAAAAGACATGGAGGAGGAAATATCTGTGCCAAAGTCTAAAAGATGAACTATAAACACGACTTTATGAATGTTCTGGAGGGCAGGGAACAGGAAGGCAAAAGATAGGAATAGGAAAGGAAATTTCAGCAAGTGTGAAGGTAAATTAGAAGAGAGAACACAGAACATGGCAGCAGCTTCAATTAATTCTTGTTCAAAAAGATTTGCTTATTAACTATTTTGTTTCTTGATAATTTTACTGATACTTTGCAGTCCCTGTAAGGCATTTACAAATATTCTTTATTTTTTAGATTATGTGATGTGTAACAGTGCATCATCAAATTATATCATGATGAAAACAAATTCAAATTATCAAATATTTGAAAAAACGAATAACTATTGAATAGCTCCAGTAATTGGCATTATATACACAATTATTACAATTACCTATTGTTGGAAAAATTTACTGAAAGTTCTAGTCTTACATTGAAAAACTGGTGAAAGTACTGACAGTAGTTAACTCTTACATTCCACATCCTACCAGAATCACTGTGTGGAGAGACAGAGAAGAGAAAGAAGGAGAAAATGATAATCCTTGTTTGGGTAGACATGAGGAAAAGTGCTTTCAGAAAAGAACCCATATTGCTCCTCCATTCTTTTTTTTTTTTCTTTTTTTTTTTGAGGAAGATTAGCCCTGAGCTAACTACTGCCAGTCCTCCTCTTTTTTTTGTTGAGGAAGACTGGCCCTGAGCTAACATCCTTGCCCATCTTCCTCCACTTTATATGTGCCTACCACAGCATGGTGTGCCAAGCGGCACCATGTCCGCACCCGGGATCTGGGCAGCGAACCTCGGGCCGCCGAGAAGAGGAACATGTGCACTTAACTGCTGTGCCACCGGGTCGGCCCCTGGCCTCCATTCTTAAAAGCAGGGAATAATCAGTACACCTCAGAAAACTTCGAGGTGGAATTTGATGAGGCTGATCTATCTTTAGGTCTATGAATCTCAGTGGATATGGCACCGAGAGGTTAGCCAGAAGGTATGCCCATCCACCCCTTCAGTGCCTTGGATGGATTTCTAGTCTTTTTTGCACTTTGAACATCTTATCCCAATATATGATTGTTAATTATTATGAAAGATAGCTTCCATGGATACTATCTAAATTTTTTAAATTTTAAAACATTTATAGTTTCATGGGCTCTGATCTAGGCACACAGAATTATATAAGGGCCAACCCAATCAGCTATTTGCTGAAAATTCACATATTAAGGAAAAACAGATTTAGGGAGTCATTATAGGACTTTTAGGTGTCTATCTGTGGAGGACCTGAGGAAAGGAGAGTTTCTTCAATTGCTCCTACTATATCCCATCCTTTGTCCTTCATTATGTCAATACTTTTCCTGACAAGGACGCACCAAATATTCTTAGTATATCATAAGGTATTTAAAATAATGTCAAATAAAATCTCCTTTTAAACCTTCATGTAATGAACATTCCATTTTATTCTTCAGAGAGGTTCTGTAACTATTTATAGAGAGTGTGCAGGGATATTCTTTTATCTTCAGTAACCAATGAAGGCTAATGGTTTCTTTGAACTAGAATTTAGATTCTCTCAGCTCTGACATTGTGCCAAAGGATATTTAACTGGCCTATGAGGGTCACAGATTAATCACTGATAAGAGGCCATACATCATAACCAACTGCACCAGGCTCAGAAAGCATAAGAAATGCCTTTTCACAGGCCCTCAGTTATATTAATTAAAAAGTAGTATACACTGTAAACTTCTTGAGTGTAATACTACTAAATGTTTGGGATCTTGGAGATGGGTTTTTTCTCAACACCTGAATACCAAGGAGTTTTGTGACATTTAGTCAGCAATGTCCATATCCGAAGTTGTAAGTGGTAACAGATATCCTGTGTGGATGATTGAATAGGACTATCATCATTCAAAAATTATGGTCCATTGGGGCCAGCCCAGTGGCATAGTGGTTAAGTTTGAGCACTCTGCTTTGGCAGCCCTGGGTTGGCAGGTTCAGATCTGGGCGCACACCCAGCACCACTCGTCAAGCCATGCTGTGGCAGCATCCTACGTAAAGAAAGGAAGATTGGCACAGATGTTAGCTCAGGGCCAATCTACCTCACAAAAAAAGAAAAAAAATTATGGTCACTTGTCAAAAATATTCACTCACAAATTCATTCACCCAACAACAGACCAAAATGGTTTTAGAATAAATTTTATAACCCTTTCTGACAAACAATCCTTATCTTAGTAAGATAACTATTCCAAAGACCTGAGGAGGGAGTAAAATTCCAAATTAATTTTATGAAGAAGTATAATTTTATACAAAAGATGAAAAACATACAAAACGAAAATTATATGCTAGTTGTCTTCATCAGGTTGTAAAAATTTGCCAAATATATACTTAATAATATCTTGGTAGCCCAAAAAAGATGAAACCTTATGCTGATAACAATTATAAACTAGTACAAGACATAAACAACAGCTTGAATGTGCTGGAGAACAACAAAAAACACATGGGAATGGAAGAGGATTCATCCTTGAAAGACGAGAACTACATTCACTAAGATCTATGTTGATCTGCTTTTTCTCCTGAATGCACTGTCCAGGCTAAGTATCAATGATTGAAGCTTTCAATTTTAGAAATTAGAACAAGAAGAGCAAATTAATCCTAAATAAATTAAAGGAAGTAAGTAAAAACAAGAGCAAAAATCAATGGACTAAAAAACAAACCCTAGAGTAAGTCAACAATACAAAAAATGCTTAAGAAAAGATTAATAAAATTGATAAACTCCTTTAAGACTGAAAGAGAGAGAGTCAACAAATTGCAAGAGCAGGAATAAAATGAATTTATTTACCTGAATAAATGTAAAGTATAAAGGCTAAAGACCCTTTGCACAGTAAAAGGCAATAAAGGATTATTATTATTAACAACTCTATGGCAATGACGTTGTTGTCAATTTAGACAAATAGACAAGGTCCAGGGGATGGGGTGGGGAAGCAACAGATTAAATGCTAAGAATTTGAAAGGAACAAATAATAAAAGAAGGGACAAATCAAAAGACAATAACATTGATAAGAGCAAATCCAACAAAATAAATCTGATTATTTGAAAATATTAAGAAGGACACATCTCTACAAAGACAGATCAAAAAACAAAACAAAGCAAAAAGATGCAAATAAATACTGAACCTTAAAAGGGAAATATTCAGATACAACATATAGTTTAAAATAATAATAAATCATCAATCACTATACACTGGCATATTTAAAAATCTATGAAGTGATTAAATCTTTGGAAATTATAAAATGCCAAAATTGTTGCAAGTGAAAAATTTAAAATGAAAACATTTTCTGTTATAAATAAAGATCCATTTGGTATTTAGATTTTAAATGTTAAGATATTTATTTGATTCAAGTTCATAAAAACACGCCTGCAAAAGTGAGATAATAAATTTATGTCAAAGCTAAATCTTCTGATTTTTATTTGTTTTCTTTATTATATTTTGTTGCTATTGTTTTTTCTTGAATAAACTACCAACAGAAGGACTGACAGGTGATGATTAACAAATCTACAATTATGAATGAAGTCAATCCTAAATTGATAAAGATAAATACAATTTTGACATATTACCGTCTTCTATAACACCAACTTTTATGACATTTTAATAATTTTATAAAATATAAATTTTAAACAAAGTTTTGGATAATTAGTGGGTTGTAGACATAGTTTTTTCATAAAGAGATTTTTCACCTGTAGGATCCTCAACTCTCTTCTTAAAAGAAAAACGTGTAAGGAAATGTGGCACTATGTCAGGTAAGATGGCAGAGCTGAGTTTGGCTAACTTGGGATCCTCACTAATTCATTAAATAACCAAATTTCCTTATTTGGTGCAACAGCCCATTAATTTTTTTTCTCAATAGACCACTAAGGGATTTATAACTCGGAGCCTAAAAAATAAATCTATTGGTTACAAGATGATTGATTTATGTTTCTTATTTAATAAATTATTTTCTTTAAATACATTAATGAAATAAAAGATGTATAAGTTATTGATAAATTATGAAAATTAGCCAACAAATGTTGCTTAAGAATAGGCATCCCTGAGACACTAAGCCTTTTGTGTTTTCCCTAACTCCTTCCCTTCTCAGATGTAATCACTTCTAGAAATTTGCTTTGATTGTTCCATTGCTACCCTCTTTCTCTGCCTCTGTCTCTCTCTGTATCTACACATATAAATATAACATAAATCGTTATATATATGCACATACATGTGTGTATACATTGAAATGTGTATTTTCTCATTTATGTATCATTTATGTATGTATTTGCATTTTCTCACGAATTGTATCATTTAATTTTCAATGAGTGAAATCAATTATATTTAAAATATATAATACTTTATCTTGATGAATCATGTTGTATTTCCATCTACGACTTTAAATTACTTATTAAGAATTTTATTAATATATCTTATGAAGACATTTGGTGAGGTTTCTTCAAACATACTTTAGATTTTTGTTGTTACGGTAAATTTTATTTTAAAAGTTGAAGTTTATGTTCTTGGTTCTGCATATCAATGAATTTATATTTGTGTTGTAACTTTATGCCCAACGCATTTGTTAACCTGTGTTATAATTACTAGCAATTTACCTGCAGATACTCTTGGTTTCTATTACAAAAATAAAATCAATTACAAATAGAGAAAGTATTGTTTCATCCTTTCCAATTTATATATTTTTTTCTTCCTTCTTTCCATCTTCCCTCCCTCCCTTCCTCCTTCTATAGCAGAACTACTAAATACTAAGGCTTTATCTTCTATATAACTCTATAATATAGAAATAATAAACATCTCTGGTCTTTCTTGCTATTACACAAAGTAAAATAAGCACTATTTGGCTTACTATCTAGGCTGTTGCCTTGTGGGGAGCAAGTGAGAATAAACACACACAGTGAACACTAAAAAGTACTGAATAAAGGTAAGATATAATTTAAATTTTAAAAAATACACAGTACATGATTTCACTAGTCTATAATATTTAATGTCTAATATATGTTAAGTAATTATATGAGGCAGTCTCTCAGTTAAGCTAATCTCTTTGGTTACTTCACAGATTGCAAACACATTGCTGATCATTCCACCTTTTCATTACATCTGGTCTGACCTTTCTATAACCAGTCAAAACATTTGCTTAGTGTTTTTAGACATAATCGTCAACGTTTTATATTTTCCACATTTGCATATTTTGACAATAAATTATATACTTGCCCCTTTGACTAAGGAAACGCTTTATTTTTGGAGAAAGTATTGGCATGACTTCTGTACTGATTCCAAGGATTCTACTTCATCAGAGTAGGCACGTTTTTCAGTTCAGTGCTCTGTCCTCGGTACCTGGGACATGGTGGTTGCTCAATCAACACTTCTTGACTGTTTGAACAAAAATTCCAGTTTCCTGTTTAAGTACTAATTCATTCAGTTTAAGATTTCAAATCAAGAAAGCAAATAACAAAAACTTAACCACATAAGACTTCCGGCTTTCATACTTTAAGAAAGCATCGGGGAAAAAAATGTCGGTTATCAACAAAGGGAAAAGGAATATCATGATGTAGTTGATTGTGAAAAAATACAAATCAATTCAATTAAGTATAATTCACATGTATTTATTGATGGCTTTACAACTAGTGAAACGCTGTAGTTTAGATGTCCTAGATTGAAGGAACTCCATCTAAGCCAGTGTTTTCTCAACCAGAGACGATAAAGGACGGACTAAGGGCATTTGGAACCCTTCAGAGAGAGACCCTTTCAGATGTCATAGCTCTGATGTAAGGTATTTCCCAGCTCTCAAGTGTTTTCAGTCTCTTGACCTCTTCCCCAGCTCCTATTCCTTCATTTGGAAAACATCTAATACATCACTAGCTAGTTTGGTCACTAGAGGTAAAAAAATGAACAGAGTGTGCACCCTTAAGGAGATCAAAATGCTGTGTGAGAGACAGACTACATGCAGATAATTATCAAACGAATTCTAAGTAAATGCAAAAGAAACACACTCAGTACACTGGGGAAATATAAGTTTTTAAGGTTTTTGCGATAATGGGTAATACTATAGGTGTAGAACAAACAAAATACTAAACCGTCAAATAAAGAAAATCAAAATAAATTAGCTATATATTTTGAGAGAGAGATAACAGTTATTGAATGTTACTATATGTCAAGTACTGTTCTAATTTCTATTCGTATCTTGATTATTTTAATTCTGCTAACAACTCAGTAAAGAAGGTACTACTGTCCACCCCTTTTACAGATAATTGAACTCAGGCACAGTGTAATTAAAACACTGACCCCAGGTCACACAGCTTGTAAGAGGTAGAGTCTGGATTTCACCTTACTTAGTCTTGCTCCAGAGGTAGGATCTTAATCCTCACTCTATACTCTGTACTACCTCTAAACAGCAAACACTTAATGCATGCCCATCCCTTTCCTCTTTGTGCCAGGAGAACCAGATCAGAGGAAATGAGCCTACTTGATATCTCAGACTCAATTGTCTGCAGAAGTCGAAAAGAAAATTTAAATAAATGGTAGTCGCCGTCATGAATCTGGAAAGAAAAGAGCCTGCACAGAGGGGAAACCACTCTTCCTCCCTTTCCCTTGTTTTGAGTACAAACTGGGCCCAGTGTTGCCAGATCTTGCAGTTTGTTAAGTTAAAATGGAAATATGGGATTATTTATAGACTCGCCTTATTTTTATATGTTGGTATACAGAGAATATTAGCTGTCCATCCATATGTTTTCATGTTAACGAAGTTTAGAAAGGCATGTTGGCTACCCAAGTATGCCATCCAACTTACCATAAAACGATCCTTTTCTTTCCTGGTTAAATTCGCAAGCAGATACTGAATAATGCCATCTTACCTGGAGAGAAAAAGGAAGCCAAGAGGAGAAAATATGAAACCACAAATTGCCACTTGGAGAGGCCTTATGATGAAATCTGCAGAGTTGTCAGTGCTAATAGGTAATCCAATATCACACGGTCCCACCCTCATCCCTGAAGTTCACATTTTCTCAAGTCTATCCATCCCTAAAATTTCTGAGGCCGTATGATACTTCAGCATATGTTTCTAAGATGGTCAGGGAGCATTTGGCTAGAAGTCCCCAGTTTCTGCAGTCAGTTGACATTTTCTATAGTGACAGCTTCTAGAAAGGAATGGGATTCTGGAGCAGTGGATCATCTTGGTCAAAGTTAATTTCAGTTCAAGTTCATGCATGTGTAGTACTAATATCTTGTTAAAGAAATCTTTCTCAGCCCTTAGATCATGAAGATATGCTCCTAATATTTTCTTGTAAATATTTTAAGTTCAGGTCTCACATTTAGTTCTTTCATCAACATGGATTTTATTTTTGTGCAAGGTAGAAGGTAGAAATCTATTTTAAACTTTTCCACGTGAATAGCCATATAGTCTAGCATGGTTTATTGAACAGTCCATCTCTTTTGCTTTCCCCATGATTTCTAAATGGGTCTGTGTCACATACAATGTGCCCATGTATAGGAGAATCTACTTTGGGGCTCTCTCTTGTATTCTATAAACCAATGTCACTCTGTCTTAATGAATACTGTCTTACTTTAAGTTATAAAATTCTAAGAGCTACTTTAACTTTGACCCATGAATCTTTAAGTGTTTACTTTTTAATTACCACTACTTCTAAGCATTTGGAAAATGCTATTATTGCTTCTACTTTGACCCAAGAAAGGGTTTTAGCATTGAGGAATTTCATTGAAAAGTTTCCAACAGTTGAAGGTTTTTAGCTTTTATTTTCTTTCGTTTGTTCCTTACAATGTTATTGCATTATTCTTGATGATAGGTTATCATACAGTTTATTGTCAAACTCAGGACATTTGCTGTGAACGAAACAAGAGCACCATTAATAATTATGTCAAGATAGCAAGCATATATTCAAACTATACAGGATAAACGGGTATATTTTACCTCATAGAAAAGAAAGTTTTTCTTTCAATATCTTAAAACTTCTTTGTGGGTGTACCATGCTTGCTTGAAGACAGTGTACAGTCCGTCACATTAATAGTCACAGATTATTAATTGTGCTATTGAAATCATTATTTTTTTCTTTTGGATCTAACAAATTTAGACAAGTATATTTTAAATTATACAGTGGTATTTATCTAATTATGTAACCACACATGACATTTGATTTTTCTATTTGTCATCATATTTCTTCAGTTGTTGATTCACAGGTAATGAAGTTGTAAGGTTAGACAAAGTTTATATTCATGGCTATTATAACCGTTGATCTAGTTTTACTTTTGTAAGTATATTAACATTACCCTTTCCCTCTTATGCTGTCTCATATTAAATTTTCTACTGTTACTATCTTCTGATTCATAGTTACCTGACATTTTTTCCTTTTTTTAAAGACTGCTTTTTAGAGAAGTTTTAGGTTGGCAGCAAAATTGAGAGGGTGGTACATAGGTTTCCAATATAATCTGCTACCCTCACACATGCATAGTCTCTCCCATTCCAATATCACTCACCAGAGTGGTACATTTGTTACGTACCCAAATTCATCTAAGTTTTCTGCTCTGTTGTCTCCTAGGAGTTCTATAGTTCTGAGTTTTGAATTAGATCTATGATCCAGTTTGAGTCAAATTTTGTAAAAAGGTAAGATTTGTGTCTAAATTCATTTTTTTTTCTTTTTGCATGTGGATGTCTAGTTGTTCCAGCACCATTTGTTGAAAATAATGTCTTTGCTCCATTGTATTGTTCCTTTGTTAAAGGAGAGTTGACTATGTTTATGTGGATCTATTTCTGGGATCTTTATTCTGTTTCATTGGTCTATTTGTCTGTTCTTTTGCTAGCAACATAACCTTAGATTATTGTCTTTTTATAGTAGGTCTTGAAGTTAGGTAGAGTCAATCCTCCAAGTTTGCTCTTCCCCTTCAGTATTGTGCTGACTGTTCTGAGCCTTTTGGCCCATGTAATCTTTAGGATCAGTTTGTTGATATCCATCAAATAACTTGCTGGGATTTTGATTAGGATTTCATTGCATCTATAGATCAAGTTGGAAAGGACTGACATCTTGACAATGTTGAATCTTCCTACCCATGAACATGGAATATCTCTCCATTATTCATTATTCTCATTATTCATTCATCAAAGGGTTGTAGTTTTCTTCATATAAACCTGGTACACATTTTGTTAGATTTATACCTAATTATTTCATTTTTGAGTACTTATATAAATAGTATTGTGTTTTCATTGTGAAATTCCACTTGCTTGTTGTTATATAGGAAAGCGATTGACTTTTGTATATTAACCTTGGGTCATGCAAACTTGCCATAATCACTTGTTAGCTCCAGGAAATTTTTGTCAATTATTTTAGGTTTTCCACATAGACAATCATGTAATCTGTGAACAAAGGCAGTTTTTTATTTCTTCCTTTCCAATTTATGTATCTGTTATTTCCTTTTCTTGCTTTGTTTCCTTAGCAATGTTCTTGATATTGAAAAAGAGTGGTGAGAGAGGACATCCCTGCTTATAGCATACCTTAGTGGGAAAGCATTGTCTCTCACTATTAAGTATGATATAAGATGTAGATTTTTGCAAATAGTGTTTATCAAGTTTAGAAAATGCCCTCTCTTCCTAGTTGAGTGAGAGTGTTTATTATAAATGGGTGTTGAATTTTGTCAAATGCTTGTTTGCTTCTATAGATATGATCACATGATTTCTTATTTTTATCTATTGATGTGATGGATTATATTAACTGATTGATGGTGGAATATGTTTCTTTTTATATCTTATTGAACTCAATTTGCTACTATTTTGTTGAAGATTTTTCCATCTGTCTTCCTGAGAGATATTGATCTGTAGTTTTCTCTTCTTGTATTGTTTTGGTATTAGGATAATGCTGTCCTTACAGAATAAGTTAGGAAGTATCCCCTCTGCACTATTCTCTGAAAGAGAGTACAGAAAATTGATATAATGTTTTTCTTAAATTTTTGGTAGAATTTACCACTGAACCCATCTAGTCCTTGTACTTTCTGCTTTCAACGATGATTAATTACTGATTCAGTTTATTTAATAGATATAGGCCTATTCAGATTGTCTATTCTTTCTTGTATGAGTTTTTTTTTCAGATTATGTCTTTCAAGTAATTGGTCCATTACCAGTTATTCAATTTAAGGGAATGTAATTGTTTATAGTATTCCCTCACTATCTTTAATTTGCATGGGAACTGCAGTGACATGAAATTTTATTTCTGATATTAGTAACTTGTGTCCTTTCTCTCCCTCGGTTTCTTCTTTTTCCCCTTAGTCTGACTAAGGGCATATCAATTTTATTGACCTTTTCAAAGAAACAGCTTTTGGTTTTGTTATTTTCTCTATAGATTCCCTGTTTTTATTTTCATTTATTTCTGCTCTCATTTTTATTATTTCTTTCCTTCTACTTACTTTGAATTTAATTCTTCTTTTGCTAGTTTCCAAAGGTGGAAGCTTTGATGACCGATTTTAGATCTTTCTTCTTCTCTAATATATACATTCAATGCTACAAATTTCCCTCTAAGCACTGCTTTCACTGCATCTCACAAATTTTGATAAGCTGGTTTTTCATTTCATTTAGTTCAAAATATTTTCCAATTTATCTTGAAATGTCTTCTTTGATCCACATGTCACTTAGAATTTCATTGTTTAATCTCCATGTATTACAAGATTTTCTAGTTATCTTTCTGTAATTGGTTACTAGTTCAATTCCATTGTGGTCTGATAGCAGATGTTGCATGATTTTCCCCCTGCTGGAAGCCTGAAGTGATTTTTCTAAGACACTTACTGTTGAGCTCTTGGTAAATATCACAAAATTGTGGGGGCTCTGCATGACTGGGTGTCTCTGGAGTTTTTAACTCATAGAGCTGTCCATACTGCAACTCCAGCAACTTGTCAATTACAGTTTAGGTTTTCCTACCCTGACACAAGTTCCTGAGGTGGTTTTTGCTCATGAGTCTCTGCCCCAAGAACTATGATTCCCTGTATTCACCTGTCTGTCTCTCTAGTCTTGGAAGTAGGAAGTGCCCTGGGTCCTTCCTTCCTTTACAGTTCCAAGAAGAGCTGTTGATTTTTCAGTCTGTTCAGCTTTTACTTGTTGGAACGGAGCAGAGCCTTCCACAATCCTTACATGTGAAACCTGAAACTGGTAGTCTCCCCTGCCATTTCTTTATTCTTCTTTTTGTCCTCTATTTTTCAAATTCCATTGTGTATGTGTGTGTTTTGTTAACAACTATTTCTGGATTATTTTTATCCCACTCTCATTCTTTTTTCTTTTCCTATTTTCCATTTGATATAGAGAATTCTATTTTGCTGTTTATCATTATAATTTTATTTTCATTCTTGCGGTTAACACTGTCCTACTAACTCACTCTACTTCAAACCATTTTTCTCTGTCAAATTTTCAATGTAACAAGAGGTACATCTTCCTCTTAAGAGGACAAGTATCTTAGTATTTTTCACCTCCCTTATTTCCCACCTTGTGGATATTTTCTAGAATTTTAGTTTAGAATTGGTATAGACATATTTTCTTTCTGCTATGCCATTTTTCAGTGTGTTTTCTAAGCTCTTTACTTTTATCATTTGTTTTAACATATCCTCCTGAATTGTTATTTTTTACTGGATATTTTTATATCCATAATTACTGGACATTTGTTATTATTTACTGGACTTTTTCCTGGATATTTTTTACTGGAGCTATTCCTCCAGGCCATTTTTCAGGATATAAAATTGTACTTTAAGATTCTGAGTCCTTATATTATGGAACATTTTTGCACACCAAAATATTTTTTGAAGAGTTATTCCTTAAAAAATAAAAATAAAAAACGACAATTTGTTTTATTTTTCTGTCTAGTCAGTGGTTTTATTGGCAAGTCGTTTTATCATCGTGTACAGTATTTAAGTGTACAGTACAGTAGAATTGACTATGTGCACATTGTTGTGCAACTGTTGCTACTGGGGAGTCGTATGCCAATTTTATTCTCATTACACTGTAGAATGTCTGTGGTTTCCTTGAATTTTCTCTTTTTCATGGTTATCCTTAAATTTCACTGATGGAATATTTTTGTCCTCATATTTATCTTTTAGCACTCTGTGTGCCTAGAGATTTTTATCTTTTCATCTTTTTACAATCATTTCCTTTTTAAAAAATCCTCTCAGTTCTTTTGTTCTCATTCCCTTGGTGATTTCTATTCTAAAAATATCAATGTTTCTAGTTCTATGGCATAACTTTTTTTGTAAAGTTTTTACCTCTTTCAGCCTTCCTGATGCCTCCTGGATGACTTTTTGACCTGCTCCTCCAGTTCATTAATTCAAATATTTTGCAGATCATCATATGTACTATTTGAGAATATCCTTTATTGTATCATTTGAAGTTTTCACCTTAATTTCATCTTTTTCTGTCACTGATATTGAAAATTTTCTTTTTACTAGGGAGGGAGGAGGGGAGGTCATTTTCCTTATATATCTTTGTCCATCTCATTATTTTAAACATTTAGTCTCATGGTTTTCAGGACAAATGCTTGAATTCAGTCTCAGCTGAGCCTCTCAATCTTTGCCTTTTGATAAAATAATTCCATTCATTTACATTTGTTCTTATCGTTTACATTTCTTCTTAAAATAACATATATATATGCTTTATACCTCTGCTGCTTTAATTTTACAATTTTCTGCACTTGAGTGTTCGTTTATCTTTTTCTCCCCCTATGTTGCTTTCCCTGAGTTGGCCATGAATTTCTGTGTTTCTTTCTCATCTATGTCCTGGTCTGGAATTTTGGCTGTTCTACTATGGTTTTTTAATTCAGTTGGTGTTTGCCATCTTCTATTTAACTGGTATGTACAAATAGATGTTTCCTTAGGTTTATATCTACTTTAAATAATATTTCTGCTACCTATGGAAGCAGAAATTACATAATTGCTTACTCTTTTTCCTTCACCCAACTGTAATGTCTTTCTGAAAATCTAAATTTCTTATTTTTCTCTCTACAACCTTATGGTTTATATTTTTTCTGATATATTTAGACCATTATGAAATTTCTATTTTAATGTATATTCTTAGTTCCAAAAAAATTACTAATGTATTATAAATTCTCGAGCATATTATTTTTTACCATTTTTAGAAAATCTATGTATTATGAGGTTAATTCTTTACTTCTGTTTCCTGTACTCCTATTATTTATTTTTTACCTTGAGATCACTCTTCTAGTTTCAGTTTTCAGTTAATTAAAATAGTTGAGCAAGTATTTTTGCTGTTTAGGGAAAAAAGTTTATGTATTTTCTATTTTGTGGAAAAATGATTCTAGAGTGATATTCCTTCTTTCTGTTTTACTGTTCAAATAAGCTATAACTTTATCTGAAAGTTTGTAATGTTTAATATCTATACTGGTGATTAAAAATTTTTATCAGAAACTTTCCAATATATATGTGTGTATTACATATGTAATCCTTCCTGAGACTAGGTGCTCTCTTTCAATATGAAGAGAGACATCACAAAAGATTCCTTAATAGTGTAGTCCATTTGTGGTATTTCTTCTTTTAGAACTCCTGTTATGTCACATTATGTCTCAGTATCAGTCATTCAAGTTTCCCATCTGTTCTCTCCGTTTTTCCATATCTGTGTATTTTGCCTGTATTGTGAGATTTTTTTTTAGTTTATCTTTTAGAATACTCATTCAGCTCTCAACAATGGTTACTCTTTTTGTTTTCCCTTGTTTTATATTGCTAACCTTTGAAAGATAGCTTTTATAGCTGCACAGCTTTTTCTGTATTTGTGTGCAAATGCACTCTAAATGAACGTTGTTTCCAAGAATTTTGCTGTTGTTTTTGTTAAAGTTCTCTTTTCTTGACCACATTTTTTGGTCAATTTTGCCTTCTTTCCTCAATTTACTAATTTTCATTAATCTCGATTATGTTCTCATTAAGTCAAGCTACCAGATAGTGCTCAATAAGCCTTTAGTGGAAAATACTAAAGATTTTGGCTCTGGCTGTTCTGAAGTGAACAAGCTGCATAACTGAGACTCTACTCTCCCTCACAGCCCTCTAACCATCTACTGCAGGACAGAAAGATAAACTCTATGCTTCCAGGCCTTTCTGGGAATAATTCAAGGAGCAGTCCCATAGCACCTCCACAGCCTGTGGAAAATTTACTCCTGATGCTATTCTACTCCACAGGCCACTGATAATGCCATCTCTTAATTACAATAACAGTTCACTTGGCCTTGTGATGGCTAGAGAAAGTTCTCCAATGTTTCCTCTATCTTTTTTAAGTTTTCTTGGTTATGTACATATGAATATCAAAATCATTTTGTTAATACTATCAAAAATATATAAGTGAAATAAAATAAACATGTTTGGATTGTTATTGTTAAGCCAATTGGAGGATGAAAATCTCAAAGAATAGTCACCTTCATCTGGAATCACCATACCTCTATGTTTTTGTGGATAAAATTGTGGTGCTGGTGTATAGACAATCTCTTTGCCAAGTAAGTTTGTTTACCACCTCCATCATATTGCTTAACACATGTTGAATATAAATGCATATGTATGTATGTATCTATTTATCTAATATCTATCTATTTATATCAGATATAGCTATATACTTCCAGTTAATTTTGTGTGTGTGTGAGAAAGATTGGCCCTGAGCTAACACCTATGCTAATCTTCCTCTATTTTATGTGGGATGCCGCCACAGCATGGCTTGATGAGCAGTGCTAGGTCCACACCTGGGATCCGAACCTGGGAACCTTGGGCTGCTGAAGCAGAGCGCACAAACTTAACCCCTCTGCCACCAGGCTGGCCCCTCTAGTTAATTTTTTAATTGAGATGTTATTGACATAAAACATTTTATTGGTTCTGGGTGTACAGCATAATGATTTGTATATGTATACATTGCAAGATAAATACCACAATAAGTTTAGTTTTCATCCATCATCATATGTAGTTATAAATTTTTTCTTAGGATGAAAACTTTTAAGATTTACTCTATTAGCCACTTTCAAATATGCAATACAGTATTGTTAACTATTGTCACCATGATGTACATAACATCCTCAAGAATTATTCATCTTGTAACTGGAAGTTTGACGCCCTTTACCCATTTTACCCACCCTCATCCCCCATCTCTGGCAACCATCAATCTGTTCTCTGTGTCAATGAGTTTGACTTAGAGGGTCTTTTGTTTTGATTTTTGGTGAGGAAGATTGACTCTGAGCTAACATCTGTTGCCAATCTTCCTCTTTTCGCTTGAGGAAGATGTTGCTGAGCTAACATCTGTCCTAATCTTCCTCTATTTTGTATGTGGGACACCACAACAGCATGGCTTGATGAGCAATGTGTAGGTCCATGTACAGGATCTGAACTTAGGAACCCTGGGCTGCTGAAGCAGAGCATGAAAACTTAACCGCTACACCACTAGGCCAGTCCCTGAGTTCAGTTTCTATTTGTTTGTTTGTTCATTTTATAGATTCCACATATAAGTGAGAGCATGTAGTACTTGTCTTTCTCTGCTTGACATTTAACTTAGCATAATGGACTTAAGGTCCATTCATGTTGCAAATGGCAGAATTTCCTTCTTTCTTATGGCTTAATAATCTTCCAATATGTATATGTGTATCACATGTTCTTTATCCATTCAACCATCAATGGACACTTAGATCATTTCCATGTCTTGGCTATTGTAAACAGTGATGCAATGAACATAGGGGTAGAGATATCTTTTTCAGATAGTGATTTTGTTTCCTTTGGTTAAATATCCAGAAGCATCATTGTTGGATCATATAGTAGTTCTATTTTTAATATTTTTGGGAACCATGACACTGTTTTCCATTGATGGCTACAATAATTTACATTCCCACCAACAGTGCATACGGGGTCTCTTTTCTCCATATCCTTGCCAACACTTGTTATTTTTTGTCTTTTTGATAATAGCTTTTCTAACAGGTGTGAGGTGATCTTATTGTGGTTTCGATTTGCATTTCTCTGATGATTAGTGATGTTGAGCACCTCTTCATGTACTTGTTGGCCATTTGTATGTCTTCTTTGGAAAAATGTCTATTTAGATCCTCTGCCCATTTTTTTCATCAAATTATTTTGTTTGATTTTTACCATTGAGTTGTATAAGTTCTTTATATATTTTAGATATTAAACCCTCATCAGACATTGTTTGAAAATATTTTCTCCCATTCTTTAAGTTGCCTTTCTATTTTGTTGATAATTTACTTTGCTGTGCAGAAGAGTTTTAGTTTGATGTAATCCCATTTCATAATTTTTGCTTTTCTTGCCTTCGCTTTTGTTGTCAAATCCAAAAGATCATTGCCAAGATTAATATCAAGGAGCTTATCCTCTATGTTTTCTTCTAGGAGTTTTATGGTTTCAGGCCTTACACTCAATTTTTTAATCCATTTGGAGTTGATTTTTGTGTATGGTAAAAGGTAGTGGTCCATTGAATATTTTTTCACGTGGCTGTCCAATTTTCCCTGCAACGTTTAATGAAGAGACTATCTTTTCTCCATTGTATATTTTTGGCTTTTGTATTGTAAATTAATTGACCATATATTTCTAGGCTTTCCCTTCTGTTCCATTGATCTATGTGTCTGATTTATGCCAATCTATACTGTTTTTTACTATAGCTTTGGAATATAGTTTGTAATTAGGAAGTGTGATTCCTCCAGTTTTGTTCTTCTGTATCAATTGCTTTGACTATTCAGGATGTTTTGTGGTTTCATACAAATTTTAGAATTCTCCATGAAAAATGCTACTGGAATTTTGAGAGAGATTGTATGGAATCTGTAGATTGTGTTGGGTAGTATGGCCATTTTAACAGTATTAATTCTAATCCATGAGCACAGAGTATCTTCCATTTATTTGTGTCTTCTTCAGTTTCTTTAATCAGTGTCTTATAGTTTTCAGTGTTCAGCTCTTTTGCCTCTTTGTTTAAATTTACTCCTAGGTATTTTATTCTTTTTGATGAAACTATAAATGAGTTTGTTTTCTTACATTTAGGATTTTGATTGGAAATTATTTCAATGTTTAGATCAATCTGTGGGTAGTTATATATTTACAAGATTGAAACTTCAACTGCATTTATTCACACTTCTTTAATTTCTATCAGAGTTTTGCAGTTTTCTACTTTGAGGTCTTGAATAGGATTTTGGTTTTATTTGTTCCTTTTTTATTACATTAATCTTTAAGTATTTCATAATGTAGGGCTACTTTAAATATATTTAAAAAAATTTCTAATCTGATGATTGTATATAAAAGCTTTATTTTTGCATCAAATTTTAAGTCAGCAACTTTTGAAAATCTCTTTTTAATGCTAATAATTTGACTAGAATATCTCTTACATTTCCTTTCTTTGTACCTAATTATATCATTCAAGTATAGTAACATTTTTGCTTCTTCTTTCCAATCCTTCTCTCTGTTACTGCTTTTTCCTGCATTAATGCATTAACTAAGAAGCCTTGCTCACTAATAAATAGAAGTGGTGAGAATTAGTCTCCTTGTTTTCTTCGCAATAAAACAGGGCAAGTTTCAATGTCTCACCAATAATGATAATGTTTGTTGTTAAGTAAAACATTAAAGTTAGACAACTTTTCAGATTAGGAAAGCCTCCATCTGTCCCAAATTTGCTTTTGAAATTTTTAATGAATTTATATTAAATTTTATCCATACTTTCTGCATACATTAAGAAGATTATCTGATTTTCCCTCTACAGTGTTAATATAGTGAACTATATTAATTGAATTTGAATGATAAACCATTTTTGTTTTCAACTTATCTTGATTACATTATATTGTTGTTATTTATTGCTGAATTAAGTTTGTTAATATTTTATCAATTTATTTTAATCTGAGTAGATGTGGCCTGTAATTTGATTTTGTTAAAATGTCCTTGTTCAGGTTTTGATATCATAGTTTTGCGGGACTTATAAAACGAGGTGAGAGTGCTATTTGTTCATTAAATATTTGGTAAAAAATGCCTGGTAATGTTTTCTGGGACTGGAAATGGAAGACAACGTTTAAATGCAATTTTTGAGTAGAACTAACACTACTCATGTTTTTTTTTTTTAATTCTGCATCCATTTATTCCATCTAAATACTCAAATTTATTTGCATAATGTTGTTCATAATATCCTCTCATGATCTTTTTCATGCAGATAAGAAATGTCATTATCTTCCATTTACTCCTGATTCCTCACTGATTATTTTTTGTCTCTTTGTTTTATTAATGACTGAGGGATTTGTTCAACTCTATGACTGTGATGGTGAATACTACTGTTCCTGCACTCAGAGTCCGTCACCACTGCACAGCCCAGCTTATGATAACATTGTTCACAGTAAACACCTGCAAGTCTCTGGCTTGAGTTTTACCTTGGCCTTCATGAGTGGCAAGCTGTAGGAACTAAGATATTTAAAGTCCCTAGAAGAAGACTTTCTCTGATAAAAGATAAATATGGGAGCTTCCTTACCCCTCAGACAGAATTGTTGTCAACTAAATTGTCTATGGGAGGTCAGCAGGATCTCACTTCTCCAATTCTTAGCGTCTCTACAACTCATCTCCTAAATAAACTACTTGTTCTCAAACATATTTCTCATGACTTTCTTCAAAGAAGCCTGACTTAAAGCAGGACGTGCAGCATCTTTTATATTTTATCTCCTATGAGGCAATGCTATTAAAAGTGTGCACATTAAGTGAGGTGTCCTGTTAGACCTCAGGATAAATTGAAACATTTCATATTCATGGGGTCAAGTGCTATATCTATAGTAAAATTTTTTGCCTCTGAATCTATTTGCTCTAGGATGCATATAGCTTCACCAGTTGTATTTGTTTTTATAGTATCCTGTAATTATTTTTTATATTTTTAATCTTCTTGTGTATTTACATTCAGACGCCGTTTGTTAGCAACACATAGTTGTTTTTACAATCTAATCTCAAAATATTTGTGTTTCAATTAAAGTATTTAGTCAAATTATATTAAATACAATACTTATATATTTGGATTTTGGTGGTCTAGTGGTTAAGATTTGGCACTCTCACCACACTGGCACCAGTTCACTTCCTAGTCAAGGAACCACATCACCCATTTGTTGGTTGTCATACTGTGGTGGCTACGTGTTGCTGTGATGCTGACAGCTATGCCATTAGTATTCAAATACTAGCAGGGTCATCCATGGTGGACAGGTTTCTGTAGAGCTTCCATACTAAGACAGACTAGGAAGAAGGACCTGGCTAATCATTTCCAAAAAGATTGGTCATGAAAACCCTATGAATAACAGCAGAGCATTGTCTGACATAGCACTAGAAGATAAGAGGATGATGCAAAAAGACCAGGCAGGGCTCTTCTCTGCTGCACACAGGGTGTCTAGAGTCAGAACTGACTGTATGGCACTAAAACAACAGATATTTGGATTAAAATATATAATTGTATCTTAAACTTTCTACATGGCAGCCTCTTCTATTTCATTTTTCTTTTATTATTTTTAACAGATTATTTTTGTTAAGATATTTTCTTTCTATAAATTTAGAAAGTATGCCCTCAGTTTTCTACTGTTTTTATTGATTATTCTAAGAATTAAAACATAAAGCTTTTGTCTCCTGTATTTCATAGGTTTTGTTCCTTCCTTGATTTATTATAGATACATTCTTCTGTTTTTTATTAGTTTGCTAATTCTCTCTTGATTGTGACTAAGAAAATGACAAATTTGTCCATTAAGTTTTTAATTTCAGTTATTTTATATTTTTATTTCTATAATATTGATTTTAAAGTTGAAAATATAATAATAGTGATACCAGTTTCTTTATAATACTACAACGTTGTTAGATTTCAAAGAATGCCTTCAAGATCCCCACCTTCTGCTATACACATACCTCGTAATCCCCAAGACTGTGAATATGATGGATTTTACTGTGTGATTAGGTTATGCTATATAGCACTGTTGATTTAAGAGATATTGTCCAAATGGGTCTGACTTAATTCCATAAATCCTTTACAGCTGGGTCTAGAGGTAAGGAAGTCATGAAAGATGAGAAATATGAAAGGGATTCAACTTTAGGGAAATTCTCCTGCTGGCGTTGAATTTGGAGGAGTCCACATGAAAAGACCCTGGGAGAGAGGCCTATACAAGCTGTAGGCGACATCTGGCTAACAGCCAGCAAAGTACAAAGAACTTAGTGCAACAAAAATGAAAGGAAATCTACCAACCATGTAAATTGGTTTGGAAGAATATCTTAGCTCCAGGTGAGAATAAAGCCTGTCAATACTTTGAGTTTGTCCTTATGAGACTCTAAGCAAAGAACCCAGCCTGGTGGGGCCTTGACTTCTGATCTACAAGTGTGAGATCATAAATAAATGTTTGAAGCCACTTAGTTTGTGTTCATTTTGGGGCAGCAACAGAAAACAAATACAGATATTACATTTGACTTTATCTCCTTGAACATGGTAAGACAGTTTGCTTTTCTGCTTTTTTGTTTACCATAGATGTCTGATCATTTCGATATTTCTGTTGTCAAACTCAAGCCTAAAGAGAAACACTGCAAGCAATCCCAAATAAGAATCCGATCAGTTACAAATAAGTAATCATCACAGCGGCCTCATTAAGTCTTCAACAATAATTACTTTCAGAATATAGTAGAACAAACAACTTTATGAGACACACAAAGAAAAACCAGAGGAAAAATTCAGTCAATAAAAGCTTCCCCATAAGGAAGCACAGATGTTGGACTTCCTAGACAAATTTAAACCAGCTTTTACAAATATGTGCAAAGAACTAAAGGAAACCATGTCTAAAGCATTAAGTGGAAATATGAAAACAATATTTCACCAAATATAGAATATGGTAGAAACAAATTATTAAAAGAAAAAATTGAAAAGTAGAAAACTGAAATAAAAAATTCGCTAATGAGACTCAGCAAAATATTTAAATTTGGTAGAAGAAAGAATTGACAAACTGGAACATAGCTCCATTGATATTCTCCGGTATGAGGAATAGAGAGTGAAAAAAAAAATGAAGAGAGCCGTAGAGACCTCTGCAACACCATCAGATGTACCTACATATGCATAATGGATATCCCAGAGGGAGAGGAGAAAGACAGGAGCAGAAGGAATATTCAAAAAAATAAATGGGGCTGGCCCAGTGGCATAGTGATTAAGTTCTCTCATTCAACTTGGGTGGCCCAGGGTTTGCAGGTTTGGATACAGAGTGCAAACCTTCACACTGCTCATCAAGCCATGCTGTGGTGGCATCCCACATACAAAATAGAGGAAGATTGGCACAGATGTTAGCTCACGGCTAGTCTTCCTCATCAAAAAAAATAAATAAATAAATGCCAAAATATTCTCAAATAATTAAGATGGCAGTACTTCCCAAATTTATCTACAGATTTAATGCAATCTCTTTCAAAACCCTAGTTATCTTTTTCTCTTTTTTTTGCAAAAAATTGGCAAGCTAATCCTAAAATTCAGATGGAAATGAAAAGATCCAGCATAGCCAAAACAATCTTGAAGAAAAGAGAACACAGTTGTAAGTGTTACATTTCCAAATTTCACAACTTACTACAAAGCTATAGTAGTCAACACAGGATGATACTGGGATAAGAATTGCCATGTAGATGAATAGAATAAAATTGAGAGTCCAAAAACGAACCTTGCATTTATGGTTAATTTGTTTTCAACAAAAGTGTGAGGACAATTCAATGGGGAGTAATAGTGTTTTTAACAAATGATGCTAGAACAGCTGAATATTTACATGTAACATAATAAAGGTGGATCCCTATCTAATATTATACACAAAAATTAACTCAAAGTAGATTACAAGCCTCAGTGTAAGAGACGAAAGTATAAAACTCATAGAAAAAAGCTTAGGGGTAAATAATCATGACCTTGGGTAGGTAACATCTTGTTTTATTTTGTCTTTAAGATATAACATCAAAATTACAAGCAACAAATGAAAAAGAAAAAAAATTGGATTATGTAAGAATAAAACTTTTCGTGCTACAAATGATACTATCAAGAAAGTGAAAAGACAATTCATAGAATACGAAAAATATTGCAAATCACACATTCGACGATGGACTCTTTTCCACAGCATACAAAGAATTCTTCCAACTCAATAATAGAAAAGAAAAACAGCTTAATTAAAAACTTAAAAACTGGGCAAAAATTTTAATAGACATTTCACCAAAAATATATACAAATGGACAAAAAGGACAAGAGAAGATGCTCATCATCTTCAGTCATTAAGGAAATGCAAATCAAAGCCACAATGAGCTACCAGTTCACATTCCCTAAAACGACTTTAATCAAAAGGAGAGAAAATAACAAGTATTGGTGAGGAAAAGAAATTGAAACTCCCGTATAACGCCGGTAGAAGCGTACAATGGTGCAAGCTCTTATGAAAGTAGTTTGACAATTCCTCAAAATATTACACATAGAGTTACAATTTGGCCTGGCAATTTTTCTCCTAGGTATAGTAACCAAGAAACCTGAAAAGATATATCGACATAAAAATTATACATGAATGTTTATAGAGTATTATTATTAATAGACAAAAAGCATAAACAGCCCAGATCTCAGTCAAGTGTTGAATGGATAAAATAAAATGCAGTACATATGTACAATGCATTATTGGCAACAAAAAGAAATGAAGTACATGCTACAACCGGGATGAACCCTGAAAATATTATGTGAATGAAAGAAGCCAGTCACAAAAGACTGTACGTTGCATAACTTTATATGAAATGGCCAGAATAAGAAAATTATATAGAGATACAAAGATTAGTGATTGCCTAGTTCAGGGAGAACAAGAGGAGTCAAGAGTGATTGCTAATGGAAACTATTTCTTTGGGTGGGACAGTGATGATATGTTCTATAAAATTAGATTGTGTTGATAGTTGCACAGTTCTTTGAATGTACTAAAAATCTTTGAATTGTACACATTAAATGTGTAAGATACATAGTATCTGAATTATATCTCAAAAAGGCAGTAAAAAGTTAAAGGAACAAGAGAAAAACATTTAATTACATTACTTAAAGTTTATATACCATCACAAAGAAACAAACAGAAGTAAAACTCTTTTAGCTTTCAGAAATTACAAGAGAGGATGAAAAGGTGTTTTTTTAATACTTGTAGGTGGGAAGCCTAGAAATAATTCCAAGAGTTGAAAAAGCAGGAAATAAAGAATGTATTATTAAAAATTATGGAGGATACCAACAAAGGATCCAAAATGGAAGCAGCTAAAACACGTGCCTTGTGAAAAAGCTAGTGGGAATGAATGGAGTGGGGCATGGTTGCTTAGACCTCTGTGCTATGGTTTACTGTGATATCAGTTAATCAATAAATGTTGACAAATGAATTTGCCATGTGGACAGACACAAGATTAACTCCTTATAGCCTTTGAAGTGAAATCTATGCCAATGTACACATCATGTTAACTTAGTAACAATGATTGCTTCAGGGTGAGTCAGCGACTTAAGGCCAATCAGTCAGAGTGAGCATCAAGACGTTTCCTACATATTCACCCTAATTCATACAATTTTGACATGGAAGGGTGGAAGCCCAGGACATTCTGGAATCCATTTTGTTATCATTAGGAGTGAAGAGGCTACCTGCAAATGGGACAACAAAGTCTAAGAAAAATGAAGAAATGGAAATACAAGAAACCAGATTCTGATAAATACATTCAAAGCCCTGATTCCAGCACTCCCTGAAAACACACAACCACTGCAATGTTACGTGAAACAATAAATATTCTCTTTTTCTTAAACCATTTTTTGTCATTCTAAACTTATCTGATAAAATTATCAATATCCTAATAGAAAATATTAATGAAAAAAGTCTTTATTTAGAATAAAAAATAAAAGGAAGGAAGAAAGAAAGTACAGAAGAAACAATTGTTAAATTAAGAAAAAAAAGTAGTAAAATTTTCCAAAACCACTAAATTGTGCAAAGCATAATATACAAAAAAAAAAAAAAAAAAGAGAAAAGAATATATCAATTAATGAAGAAAGTTGCATTCTTCCTAAATGGAAAAAGTTTATAATAGAAAGATGATGTTGCTCCAAAAAATAGTAAATTCAACAAAATCTCGGTTATAACAATCACAGAATTCCTAAAGGAACCTAATTTTTTCCAAAGGTAGTCTGAAAGAGAAAAGACAAAAAAATGGGTATAGGAAATAATAATGAAGAACAATTGCACTTATTGTACCAGAAATGAAAACCTACTATGAAATCAGGGTGATGAAAACAGTATAGTGTTCACCTAGAATTCGAATGTAGGTCAAAACTTTATTGGGGGTCCAGAAATCAAACTATGAATATAGTACAATATAGCATGTGTTAAATATGGCATTTCAAAATGGTAGATATGAAATAGATCAGTCAAAAAATATTGTGTAAATAAATTAGTATGGATTTGGGGAAAAAATAAGTCTTAGTCATATATTAATTATACTTTAAAAATTGAGATGAGTAAAGACCAAAACACTTTTAATTATAAGAAACTATAAAATACAGATATTATTATTATAAAGAATGAGTTAAGAACATCATGAAGACAGTACAAAATCTAAAAATCATAAAGAAAAAAAAATACATGTGACTTCCCAAATTTTAGAAACATTTTTACTATTGAAAAATAAATAAATGGAAAATAAATAACTAAAAAGATATTTCATGTTCATGGATAGAAAAACTTAATATTGTTAAGATGCCAGTACTCCCCAAAGTGATCTACACATTCAGTGCAATCTCAATTAAAATTTCAGCAACAATTTTCACAAAAATGGCAAAGCTTAGCCTCAAACTGATATGGAATTGCAAAGGGCCCCAAATAGTCAACATATTTTTGATAAAAAAGCAAAGTTAGAGGACTCATACTTCCTGACTTCAAAAGTTACTACAAAGCTACAATGATTAAACCCTCACATGTACGGTCAATTGATTTTTGATGAGTGCCAAGAAGATTGAACTACGAAAAGACATTCTTTTCAAAAAATGGTGCTGGGAAAACTGGATATCCATTTGAAAAAGAATGAAGTCGGACCCTTACTTGACACCATATATAAAAATTCACTCAAAATGGATCAAAACCTCAACTTAAAAGCTAACACTATAAAACTCTTAGAAGAAAACAGTAGGGGGAAACTTTAATATGTAGGATTTGGCAATTTTGTGGATGTGACACCAAAGTCTCAGGCAACAAAAGAACAAGTAAGTAAATTGAACTTCATTAAAAATAAGAACTTTCATGTATCAAAATACACTATCAGGGGGGCGGCCTGGTGGCATAGTGGTTAAGTTTCTGCGTTCCACTTTAGCAGCCCAGGGTTCATGGGTTCAGATCCTGGGCATGAACATGTCACTGCTGATCAGGCCATACTAAGGCAGCATCCCACATAGCACAACCAGAAGGACCTACAACTAGAATATACAACTATGTACTGGGGGGCTTTGGGGAGAAGAAGAAGAAGAGAAAAAAAAAAAAGATTGGCAGTAGATGTTAGCTCAGAACCCAATCTTTAAAAAAAACAAAAAAGAAAGGCTATTGAAAATAAATAATAATTTGTGGCCTCCCCAGTGGTGTAGTGGTTGTTTGCGCACTCCACTTCAGCAGCCTAGGATTCACTGGTTCAGATCCCAGGCACAGACCTACACACCACTTACACTCTATGATGTTCACACAATGACAAAATAGCCTAAGGATGCATTTCTCAGAACCTATCCTTGTTGTCAAGGGACTCATGACTGTACAATGGAATATTATTACTCAGCCATAAAAAGGAATGAAATTGTGGTATTTGTTACAATATAGATAAACTTTGAAAACATGCTAAGTGAAATAAGCCAGACACATACAATATGGACTATGATTCCACCTACATGAGGTACCTAAAGTCAACAAATTCATAGAGACACAAAGCAGAATAGAGTTTGGGGGAAGAGAGAGATGGGGAGTTAACAATTAACGGGTACGAAGTTTACATTGGAGATGATGAAAAATGTTTGGGTATAGATAATGATGATGGTTACACAACACTGTGAATATATTTAACAACACTGAACGGTACAGCTACCAATTATTTAAATAATACATATAAATGTAAATATATATATTTACCACAAGCAAAAAATATTTCTTAAAGAAAAAGTTTTAAAAAGATAACTGACAAAATACAAGAAAGTATTTTTAACTTATGTACAAGGTAATAACTATTATCAAAAATACAGAAGGAGTTCTATACAAATAAGAAATTAATAAAATATAAAAATGTTAAAAGTATATGAATGACAAATTTAAATTACAAGAAATTATCAATGGCCAATAAATATATGAAAAGATGCCAACTCTCATTATTAATTGAGGCAATAAGAATCAAAACAACGACCTGACTAAAGAAAAAAAATAGGAACTGATCCCATGGCAGAGTGGTTAAAAGCTCCACATTCTACACTGCTGCAGCCTGGGCTTGCAGGTTCACATCCTGGGTGTGGACAACTCCACTCATCAGCCATGCTGTGGAGGCATCCTACATACAAAGTGGAGGAAGACTGGCATGGATGTTAGCTCAGGGTGAATCTTCCTCACAAAAAAAAAGAAAAGAAAAACGAAAAAGATAGAACAATGAATCCAGTATTATTAAGTATAGGAGATAGTTCATGGTAGCATACATTGGAATAGCACTTTTGGGGGCAGTTTGGCAGTTGCTCTAAAAATAAACAAATAAATAATGAAAGAAATTAATGTGACACTTTAATCCAGCAGTTCTATGACTATCTTACAAATATCCAAATGTCCACATGAGTAAATGTTACATATTGAAAAATGTTCCTTATAGTGTTTTTTACAATGGAAAATATACTGAATGCAATCTAAAATTTCATTGGTAGAAAAAACTGACAGACACTGAAATTGTTAAAAAAGATAACTGGGGGCCAATCTGGCACACCCTTCAAGTTATCTCTGCCTGTCATTGGCTTTGAACAACCCTGTAAGTTATAGAAAACTCATAGTAATGTAAATAGTTCATTTACATATAAATGCAAATGAATTATACCCATTGGAGCTATGAATATTGACCAATTTTGTAAGTATCTGTAAATTTCTTCTGAAACATTTGATGGTGTATGTGTGTGTGCGTGTGTGTGTGCTTATGTGTATTTATGTGTTGAGTTCTTTGAACCAGTTCTAATGCCTTAGTGGTCTCATTAATTGATGAACTAAGGAAAGTCTGACAAGTTTTCACTTTATGTTTGTATAAGAGTCATTATATTAACTTTTAAAATTTATCCTTTAGCATCATAATTAGGAAATTATTATTCATCTATATTAGTAAAATTTTGTTCACTTATATTCAGGAATACCACATGAGTTAAAAGAAATGAGTCTGAGCCATATATTCTCCTATGGAAAGTTCTTTGAGAAATATTATTATTAAATAAGTTGCTAAAACATATGCAATAACGTCCATCTTAAAATTTGCACATGTAGAAGATATATAAATGCAAATATGTAGAAGAAATACACATTCACACTACAAACTGTGAACTAAGGTGATTACATGATTTTCATTCAAACTAGCACATTCTAAGAATCGAAAATGTCACCATTACATTAAAGTCTACAGCAGGTAAGCAGGTATAAATCAGCACGTTTGGTTGCTCAACTCCTAAGAATTGTTGCTTCTCGAAAAGATATTGGAATTTACTTTCTAAACATCCCAGTATTTAAAAAAAAATAAGAAGAATGTACTCATTTATTACTGCTAATTTTTTTCTTTAATTAAACTTTTGTTGAGATAACATTGGTTTACAACATTATATAAATTTCAGGTATACATTATTATATTTCAGTTTCTGTGTAGACCACACTGAGCTCACCACCCAAAGTCTAGTTGCCATCTGTCACCATACACATGTGCCCTTTTACCCCTCTTGCTCTCCTTCTTCCCCCTTCCCCTCTGGTAACCACCAATCTATTCTCTGTGTCTATGTGTTTGGTGGTTGTTGTTTATCTTTCACATATGAGCAAAATCATATGGTATTTGGATTTCTCTGTCTAACTTATTTCCCTTAGCATAATACCCTCAGGGTCCATCCACATTGTCGCAAACAACAAGATTTCATCTTTTTTTTGTAGTTGAGTAATATAGCACCGTATATATACTGCATCTTCTTTATCCATTCATCTGTTGATGGGCACTTAGATTGTTTCCAAGTCTTTGCTATTATGAATAATGCTGCAATGAACGTAAGTAGAATAAATTTCTTACATTATTTACTTCTACATTTTTAAGTAAAATGAAATACAAAAAAAAATTTGTAATTGGTTGCGCTTAAAAAATACTGTTTGAAATACAAGTTTGATTACATTGTGGTTAATAGGTCAAATCTAACAATGAGGCTTGATTAAATGAATTACGGTACAAATGTAGGATACACTATTGCATGGCTATTAAACATACAAGTTTCAATGATGTTTAATTATAGAGAAGATGCTCATTATATAATATAAAATTAAAAAGCAATATGCAAACAACATAGAAATTAGGTAATTCCAAATTAAAATGCTATACCATGGGGAAAAGTAGCTGAAAACTGGGACTTAAAAGGATAATTTTTGTATGCATTATACTTTTAGTATTTCCTAACATTTTCTGCTATGGTCATAAATCTCTATTTCAACCTTACTTTTAAAGAAAGCACATTTTTATTTGATACAGCTATGACAGCTAACTGTCTTATTTATCTTCTAAAAGTTTGTTTTGCCCAGCCCATTGGCCAACTAAAATAATTCACCAACTTCCATAATCTAGACAAATGTATTGATGGAAAGGGCAGGTAGGAACAGAATTGTAAACATACATTGCATATTCTGAGCCAAAGACAAGGTATTTACATATCTGACAAGAAGTTTATATACATGACAAGACATTTGCAAATCTCTTGCAAAAAGATGCTGGAAATTTTATGTTAAAAGGGAACTGTGAGTCGTAATGAGTCACACTGGATTCTAACTGCCCTAAAGATGGCTTTCAGTGGTTTGTTCTTCCTTTTGAAACATCCTACTGATATTTCATAGGAATATGGACTGCAAAGGTGGGAACCGTTCAACAACTTTCCCAAGCTGTTACCCAAGACCTGAACACTTGAATTGATGGGAAGCTCATTGCCCTCAGAAATAGTTTATTTTTTGAAAGCTGTTACAGGAAGGAAGAGCTAAATTTATCTCCTGATATATTTCTCATCTTTTTATCACTGGGAAATGTTAATCCAACTTGAAATAATTGAAAAGAAATGTGCTATAAACCCTTTGCCACTTGTTACCCAGAGTATGTTCTCCTGTCCAAACTACAGACCCTCCGTTCCATGTAAGAATAATTTATTTATTACATATTGTCATCCAGAAATAACTTCATCTTCGTTGTCCAGGATGAGTTTCTTGTACTAACTCTGTGAGGAAAACTTCCCTGATGCTCATGCACCACCCTGATTCAGTTAAATGCCACATAATTACTTGCATAGCTTCAAGTTCATACTCTTTTCATAGCGTTTTTCTATGTTATATTATTCCTTTAAGCAACTTTCAGATTTCAAACTATGAGGTCACAAAGGGCAATGCTCCTGAGTTTGCTTTTATATTCTCATTGAAAAAACACCTCATATGTGTTTCAGCTTCTGGTGCCAGATTGAATGGACCTTTGAAATGGATCGCAAACTTTGAAAAGCAAAACTTGAATAAAATTTAATCCCTCAATAAAAGGAATGTGCCTTTCTTCCTGTAAGTGCCTACCTCCAAAAGATACAATTTAGAGATTAAGATTTACTCTCATCCCTCCGAGTTATGAGTGTCCATACTGGGCAATGTTGGCGTTGAACATTAAAGACTCTAACGAAATTATCATAGCAGCTTCACTTCCCAAGCCTGACGCTAAAGGATGAGGTGAATCTCTCTGACCCTTTGGATTTCGTTGTCCTGACACTCCAATGAGTCTGCCCCAAGAGCCTTCAACATTTCATCTCCTCCTCCAGCTGCCATAATGTATACCAATAACCAATGTGAATGGGGATTTATTTAGTCTGAATCTGGTCTAGTGTGTATTTTTCAGCTTCAGTGTTTCCAGCCATATGCCTCAAAGAAAATATTGAAAATTGCTTTTGAGGTTAAAGTAGTTCTGAAACAGGCTTAGGAAAAATAAATCTTATTTTTGGAACTCGAAAGAAAAATGAGTGATGCCAGTTATAGATGTTGGTTTACATTTAAGGCTTAAACCAGTGGGTGCTCATCTTCTGAGATTCTTCAGAGACTCAGCATTTGCGTGTTCACAGAGATCCTCATTTAGGAAGATGCCACAGGAAAAGGACAGCATGAGTTCTCAGCATGCCTTGGGGAAAATGTATTCAGTTATAGGGCTTTTTAATCTGTGCTTCTGATTTATCAATACAGCATATCCAAATGCTTTATTAATTCAGAAGGTGTCATGATTTTAATTTATTTTATATCTTTTACTGCTCAGGCCAAATACTTTACTAATCATCACATGTGTTTCAACGATTGAGGCATACATTAAAATACTTGACAGGCTGCCCATTAATCTACACACTGCAGTCCACTGTGCAATTTGCTGATGGAATTTCACATTTTATAGACTTGTCTTTGAATTTTGATGATTTGGTTCAATATTGTTAGCAGAGAGCGTGCCTTCTTGGGGAATGTATTGCCCATTAAAAGTGACATGCTAGGGTGATTGGGATGTGTTTTGATTTAACAATTGAGTTTATAATTGTATACACTCCACTAGTCACAAAGCTTTCTCTGCTGAAAGAGACTTTGGCTTCTGTGTGTTTACGTTGAAAAAGAGCTTTCTTTCTTCCATTTTTAGACTCCAAACTGAGGCAAAATCTTCTTAAAGTCCAAATGAATAATATTTCTAGATCCTTTGGAACATTTCTTTTCCTTTTTAAAAGTATAATCTCCCAAATCTTACAAGCTATGCTAAATAAAGCAGTCTTCAGAAACTGAAAGTCACAAAGAAAGAAAAGGTTCCAAACAAAATCCTTAGAACAGACTCTAGAAGAATCTAAGTGCAAAATTTATACCATAATTGACATTATTAGCTATCTTCAATCTTTTATCTTCAGGTAAATTCAGGAACTACACAACAACCAAAAAAAAAGAAAAATCCCTATTTAACTTTATTTTTCTATTATGATGTTTATTAAAATTTTAAATTTTCCTCTGTCATTTTAGTCTGGAATCAACACAGCCTTAATCTTTCATATCACCCATTCAGGGAATGACCTCCATAGTGTGCATAAATATTTATTCAATAGATATGTCTTGAGCTCCCTACTATGTATTAATCATTTGGTTGGAAACAGAGCCCTCAAGGCAGTGATTCGAAGACACACACAAGAAGTTGAGAAACATAATTTATCAGAAGTCAGAGTATGAATTTTTCAGTAAATTTAATGTAGTGGAATGGGCTTGAGGGAAATTAGCATCTGCAAAAGGTTATGGAATGTATCAGCTGTAGACTTTGAGTTCAGATTAAGCTGTACTTTAATCTCATCCCCAGAATCATGGAGCTATGTGACCCTGAGAAAATTTTAAATCTCTCCATGCCTCAGTTTCCTCATCGATGCATTGGATCACTAATGTTGAGCTCATAGACTGTTGTGAAGAATAAAGGATAGGACAGACACTGTGTATATGGTATCTGTTAAATATTGTGTACCTAAGAGTAACTGTGGTAATAAATATGTGATTCACTAATACTATTATTTAAAAAGTGTAGAGGAAGGAAAATTTATATCTGTATAGCCAAATGAAGTTCCGTGGAAGGAACTTCCGTGAAGTTACTTCAGGAAACCCAGGTGAGTCTACCCCATTGGGGAGAAAGTTGCTAGCAAAGGAATCAAGGTAAAACAGTGCCTGAGGAGTGGGGCATAGAGAGCATAGAGGTTCACTGGGGATGCCTGGTATGTATATGTATATACTTATATAATACAGGGGACTTATTCTAATAATGTGGGCTGCACCAACATGTAGGGGATCTAAGCAGCACAGAGTTGATTTTGTAAGTTACCATTTCTTAAATTTGGACTCAGAACATGCTGGTTCAGTAACAGGTTTCAGAAAAATTACAAACCTTTAATTGCCAGGAATAATTAACCTACTGATATTTTTGATGATTCACTTAAAGGTGAGAGAATTATGATCAAATGTAGGACTTTGACATATAACCTTGCCAAATCACTATTGAAATTGTAGCAGAGAAAGTAAAAAGGAATAAGTCACTAACAGATATTTGAATGTTGTTAGTTGATTTTGGACAGAGAGATTGGGAGCATGGAGGTGTGGGCATGGGACTATGACTTGTTATTAAAAATTCTGTTTCATTTGAATGTCAAATGAATATTTTTATGAAAAGCTAAATAAATAAATAAACAAGATTTCCCTGTAACACTGTCACTCTCAGGAATGTCTACTTGGATATGATTTCCTTGAGGAAAAGTTATAGCCAGTTATGAGATGTAGTGCATAAACCTGAATATGCCCACAGAAGAGGGTTTCCCTTTTCTGCATCATTCCTGTGTGTTACAAAAGAAAAAAAAAGGACATCCACAGCTCTGGTTTATAGCAATACCCCATACAGTCAGCATTTATACTGAAAGCATGAAAAATGCATTTACTTTAGTTTACAAAGATTTTCTACCACAGCCACAAAGACAATTATGTAAGGATATTCTTGGTAGGAAAATTTCTAGGCTTCATGGTCTTATCTTGCTTCTTAAGAACAGAATCATTTACTTGTCACTATTCTTAGATACTTGAAAGCCATTTCCCTTTCATACTAGTTTATATTCACAACATGATATTAGTGAATATCTACACACACACACACACACACACAGAGCTCTGTTTTAAATGGAAACATGAACCTACGTCCCTAAAATTATAAAGACATTCTTACATTTCAGGCCATGGCTTCATAAATTGTATACCAATAATGAGTGAGTTCTTCAGTAATCTAGTGAATCAATAAGCATGTCAAAAATCTTTGTGATTGCTTATATGTGCAATATATTTTCCTATGTCCCTCTCCTTTAGCCAGATATAGTTTATGATAAACAATAAGGAAGATTTCCCTTTTTAAAATTCAGTAGGGTATATTTGGGAAGGAGTCATTATACAATCACGCAAAAATTAATTCTTCCACACTTTCCAAATGCCACTGTCTATGTGCTGATGTCACAGACTCAGTCTCAGTTTATCTCAGTTCAGCCCTAAGTGCAAAAGTTAAACGCAAATTTGGTCAGTATCTTGCTCAAAATCTTTAATCACTCAGTATTGTTAGTATCATAAATCTGGCTAGCTTAAGCAACAAATAATTTAAGTAATATATACATTACAAAACAAAAGGGGGAGACTGAAGAAAGATGGATAGAAAAATGAGTGCAACCCAAATCTACTCTGCAGAATAAGAAGCAGGCAATGTCACACATACTTTTTTTCTTAAGGTCTAGAAATAGATATACATGCAATTGGCTCATACGTCCTCCTATCAACTGCCACAAATGGACTAGAACTAGGGGGAGAACCGTAGCGCTGAGACCACAGGCTTTCTGAGCTACAGCACAGTTCCAGAGGAAACAGGCTTCCTGACTGGTCTCTGGGCATGAGAGTAACTCTCCCAACCTTTAAAGAATGGGAGATTAACCTATGGCTAGGGGCAGATACCCGTCATCTTGGAGTTGCCAGGGGTTGCTGAGGCAGAGGTGGTTATGGTAGACTCCTCAACAGAGGCACTGAGATCCAAGAATTCCAGGATGATCACTGAAAGGCAGTAAATCAAATGCCTGTTGATAATAGATTGCTATAGTGACTCCAAGACTAGACTCCAGCTCAGCCAGCATTTGTTCACCCCAAGGATTTCTATCTAGCAAGACTCCCATCATGCTCTGCAATGCCTGTTTCTCAGCAGCCACCTTCTGCTCCTGGGTCCTTCCAGGGCATGGATACTTCAGCAAAACTCCACCACATTAGGTGCACTCCTGAAGAAGCCAGAAGTACTGTTCCCAGCACTGCGGGAATGTGAGATTAGAGGGGCACCTCTAAACACCCCTGAATTAGGGTACCAAAGAAGAGATAAAGAACTTGCTGTATGTTTTCCATACATAGCTATTTCCACTGTTCCATTAGCAGCAAGATGAGCAGACCGAGGGCTGTTTCAGCAAACTCTGTCTCTGTTCCTGGATCACAGTTGCTGAGGTCTTGGGCTGGCACAGCACCATCTGACAAGTAGCCATCCACACATTTTGGGGGGATATGTCCAGGATCTTTTTCTGGGGGTTTTGCTGGCTGCATTTCTAGTAGCCAGTCTGACATTACGTCCAGCCAAGATGTCACCATTGTTATTTTATTACCTAGCTGCCACCAGTATTAAAGAGTGACACCGTGGCTGTGAATCCCAAACACACCATTATCTTTATGTCCTTATACTGACAGTCAAAGCCCCAGTCTGGTGGGTCTGTTTGGTCAAGCCATGGAGGCTGTCTCTACACGTATGCTCTATTGCATGATGTGGACGGTGGTTTCCACCAATACTATGCATAATGAGGAAGAAGTTACCAGTTAGGAGGAAAAGCCAGATGGCAGACAGCTGAATGAGTGAATGAAGGAATGAATGAATAAATTGACTTTCCAGTGCTTCACTGACATACAAATGACTTCATGACCTTCCAGTGCTTTCCAGTCCCTTTGCCTGGCCCTTAAGGCTCTTCCTACCACAGTCACTGCTTATGTCTCCACTCTGTGTCTTCCAACATGCCCTCAAATCCAAAATTCTAGAACCAAACAATAATTTGGTGTTTAATTCTGATAGGTGGTCTTCTTCTAAATGTTACTGGGTCCCCATTTCACTTTTGTGCCTGAAAACCATTTCAAAGATTGACATTCTGGAAACCTCTGCTGTAAATAGCTATTACTTTATTTATCAAGATAAATGCCTTTCAAAGCACTCTCTCTAGCTCATGGAACCAAAAGGGGCTGTTTTTTTCCTCAAATAGTTTTAAATTTCTAACCACTGTTTAAATTTTATTTCACAGTAAAGGACATTTTAATTTAACCATTAGACTATAGAATTGACTATATTTTATAATATTGTACTTGATGAAAATTATTGGACAGTGACATATTTTTTAGCTTCAAGTAATGTATTTAATATTTTTTTTGCTGACATTATCACTTAATTTTCCTTTTAAGAATAGCAGTTAAAACTCCATATGGGAGAAATTGGCATAGAGTTTAATAAACATGAACCCAGAAATGAATGGAGATTCCTTCCAAAGCAGTAAGATGATTGGTACCAGGAAACTGATATTTCCTACCTGGCAAAAAGTCTAGTGGGATATGAGCATGATGAGGTCAAAGTGAAAGTGAAGACCTCATTAGTTTAGAAAAGAGACACTGGGGTCAAAACAGATATTTTGGAATGTTTTAGGACTAACATTCAATTCTTAATTGAATCTCAGTAAGATTAATTCAAAGTTTTACTAGGTAGAGTGAGCCTTGACTACATACAGTGGTATTTTTAGTTCCAAGGAAGCATTCCAAGTTTGGAGTTGCATGAGCAGAGATATTTAGAATGAGAACCAATTTCTTTATCCCTATTACCATGATACATTTGGAAATATTTCATTTCAACTTCAAGGAAGGAACTTTTTGAAAAGTTCTGGTGTTTGCAGCCTAGACGTTCCCAGATACAGTAAAATGAAAAAAAAAATCCTCTGAAAAGGAGTTAATTACTCATTCTTCTTCTATCATCTAAAAATTCCATCTAACTCTATTATTCCAGTAGTTTTCTTCTGCTTTGTAACATAGTTATTAAAATTATGACCCAAGCATATTTTCTAGCAATTTCTCCTCTATGAAATATACACAGCAATACCGATTTTGGGGAGTTTTGATGAGACCAATTTTGAGACTTTATGTAAAACACTCTGCACACTTCCTTGCACATGTCAGGGGCCCCTAGCCTCCTGCCTTGTTTTTTCATGCAGATGCCTCCTTGATGGAATATACAAAGTCATATGCTGTCCTCTGCCCATTGCAGAAATATAAACATTGTTTTGCTGATTAGAGAAATTCCAATCTGCACCAATGCCCAAATTTTTAAATAAGAAACCTGACTAATTTTCGACAAGGGAGCCAAGAATATACAATGGAGAAAGGAAAGTCTCTTCAGTAAATGATGTTGGGAAAACTGGACAGCCACATGCAAAAGAATGAAAGTAGACCATTATCTTACACCATACATATAAGTCAACTCAAAATGGGTGAAAGACTTGAATGTAAGACCTGATACCATAAAACATCTAGAAGAAAACATAGACAGTGTGCTCTTCGACATCGGTCTTAGAAGCATTTTTTCAAATACCATGTCTGTCCAGGCAAGGGAAACAATAGAAAAAATAAACAAATGAGACTATATCAAACTAAAAGCCTTCTGCACAGCAAAGGAAACCATCAACCAAACCAAAAGACCTGCTAACAATTTGGAGAAGATATTTGCAAACCATATATCAGATAAGGGGTTAATATCCAAAATATACATAGAACTAATACAGGTCAAAACCAAGAAAACCAACAATACAATTAGAAATTGGGCAAAAGATCTGAACAGAGATTTCTCTAAAAAAGATATATAGATGGCCAACACGTGCAGGAAAAGATGTGTAACACCATTAACTATCAGGGAAATGCAAATCAAAACTACAATGAGATATCACCTTACTCACATCGGAATGGATGTAATTAACAACACAGGACACAATAAGTGTTGGAGAGGATGTGGAGAGAAGGAAACCCTCATACACTGCTGTTTGGAGTGCAAACTGCTGCAGCCACTATGGAAAACAATCTGGAGATTCCTCAAAAAATTACGACTAGAACTACCATATGATCCAGCTATTCAACTGTTGGTTGTTTATCCAAAGAACGTGAAAACACAAATGCATAAAGACACACGTACCTGTATGTTCATTGCAGCATTATTCACAATAGCCAAGACTTGGAAGCCTAGGTACCCATCAAGAGATGAATGGATAAAGAAGATATGGTATTTACACACGATGGAATACTACTCAGCCATAAGAAATGATGAAATCCAGCCATTTGTGACAACATGGATGGAACTTTATGGTATTATGCTAAATGAAATAAGTCAGACAGAGAAAGTCAAATACCATATGATCTCACTCATAAGTAGAAGATAAAAACAATGACAAACAAACACATAGAGACAGAGATTGGATTGGTGATTACCAGAAGGGAAGAGGGGAAGAAAGAGGGTGAAAGGGGTGAATAGGTACATGTGTGTGATGCTAGATTGTAATCAGTCTTTGGGTGGTGAACATGATGTAATCTAGGAAGAATTCAAAATCTATTACAATGTACAACTGAAATTTATATAATGTTATAAACCAATGTTACAGCAATAAAAAAAGAAGAAAAAATATTTGTAATACATAGACAGAAAATAAAACATTATGCCAAATTAGCAACCCTAGGGAAGAATGTATACTTTAGTGAATGGAGAGAAAGGACCACACTAATGCAATGGCCATATCTACACAGTAAGATGTCCTGAGTCCTACACCACAGAGAGAAAAGAACAGCAGTGTGGTCCCCAAACACACAACCCACGGAAATGTCCTTGCACGGTGCAGGACCTCAGATAAGGTAGATAACTGTGTGGGGCAGGGCCTGTTCCTCAAATTGATGATTACATATGAGGGAAAATGGGTGCCTTCCTCCCCAACCTGATGAGCTCTTCAACATGTTATTATCACAATATATGTGAAAAGTAAAATAAGAATTTTCAATGGTGAAAGTGATTAAACAAACTAATTACTGAAATTCCATTAGCAATACAAAGATTATTTGATTACAGAGTGTAAAATATGCTTCTGGTGGCATAGTAATAGCCTAAACACTGTTCTGCAAATTACCTTACCTGGGGCATGACAATAGGTGACTTGAGTGGCATTTAATTCACAGCATGCAGAACACTTCCAGAATTAGGCCTCAGAGTGAGCATACTACTGAACCATTTCTGTCTTCAGTGAAGTCCCCTCCATCTCATCACTCTTTTTTTTCCTAGTGCCCCTTGACAAGATATCTCATTTTGTTATCTCCAGAAAGTGACCCCCCCCCCCCACACACACACACACACATACTAGAGTGAGTGCAGAATAAAGAGCACAGCCGGGTCTGGTAAAGTCCATTGAATGATGGAATGAAGGAGTCTGTCTTTAACTTTCCAAAGCAGTGATTCCAGCTCCAAACTCATTCCTTCTTCTCTATCAAAATTTTGATTCCCATATCACTCTTCTCTCAGCTTGAGGGGCTCTTAGAGACCATTTTGTTGTTCTTCCAAATCTGCAGGAGGAACATCAATCTAAGGGAAGAGAAAGATTTATATAAGACCACACAGGTCCTCCAACTCCCAGTCTATTTTGTCTTTCCATAAGTGGTAGCAGATTATTATGCTACTCCTTAAAGTAAAAGTGTTAGAAAAAGAGATGCTTGGTATGAAAAAAACAGAAACCAAACTTAAGGGAATAAATAATACTGGGATTTTAGGCACTTTGGTTTGTTGGGAGGAATAAAGTGGCCAGCAATCGAGGCCAGAATTCCTGCAGTTAGACCAGGAAGATAACAACCTACTCTGTCATTGTATATGTCCATTCCAGGTCCTGGCGGTCTTTCAAGCAGACACAGCGCCACCCTAAGTGGATACATGGCCAGATTTATCTTGCTGTATCTAATTGTTCTCTTCATTTTCTCATCAGGCTTTGGCACAACATTTCACCAGTACTCCTCACATAAAAGCCTTCAAAGATCTTCAGATAGATAATAGCAATGGTCACTTCTCATGTTTCATCTTAGGGACCTACCAGCTGTATCCAACAATCTGATCATTCCCTCCTCTTTAAAACATTTTATTTACTTGACATCCTGGACATATTTTCCTTCTACCCCATTGTGACTCCTTCCAAACATCCTTTGCTGTTTCTTTCTCTTATTTCTTATCTCTCAGTGGTAGAGTGTCTGGGGACTCAGGTCTTACACCTCTTCCATTCTTTGTATATACTCAAACCCAGCTTCATAGTATTAGATGCTCTCTGTATGTAGATATCTCCAGCCCAGAGTTCTCTCCCAAATTTGGGGCATTCATATTAAGTGGTCTACTCAGCATTCCCACTAGGATGTCTAATAGACATCTCAAAACTAGCATGTCCAAAATGGAATTCCTGATTTCTCCTCCAAAGTTACTTTGCCCAGTCTTTGTCTACCAAATAATTGGAAACAAGCATTGCTACAGGTGCTCAGGATACTGCAACTGGTCTTCCAGTGATCTAGTCCCTCCATAATAGAGAACCTATTTTAAAACACATGTAAGACTATGCTACTCTTTTGTGTGAAATCTACCAAGAGTTCTCCAAAACTCTCATAAAAGCCAAAGACCTTCTGATGGCCCCTGGGTCTCTAATCTGGCCCCTGGAATCTCTGTGCTTTCATTTCCTGCCACGCTCTCCTTCCCGTTTTATCCAGTCTCATGCTTCTTTGTAAGCCTCACTAGAAAAGCAGACTACTACTGGAAGTGCTTTGCCTCAGGGCATTTAAGTTTGCTGCTCCTGCATAGAATGATCTTCCCTTCAGTAATAGCGCTCAGGCTCACTCTCTTACCTGTTTCAGTTCTTTGCTACACTTCACTGTCTCAGCAAGATTGGTCCTAATTACCCAATTTAAAATGAAGTCTCTTCTCAGACATCTTCATTCTCTCCTCCCCCCTTCCCTGCTTTATTTTTCTCAGTGTAAAGCCATCATCACTCTCTGACATATTAAATACTTACTTATTTTTCCTTCCTTACAATATAAATAGCATGAGGGCAGCAGTTTTATTTTCTTTTTTCAAAAAGTTATTTGCTATATCTCCGGTACCTAACATATACTATACATTCAATAAAAGATTGAATGGCTGAATGAAAAAATGAGAAAAGGAAAGAGAATGAAGCAGTTAATTAGAAATGAGTCACTGAAGTGTCTCCTTGAACTTTCTGGAATTGAGATCAGAGACAGATAGGTGAAGCGGTCTCTCAAGTTTCTATGCTGTTCAACATGTAGCTATGCTGCCAAGAAAAGAAAGGATTGCCTGTTCCTGCCTCTTTAGAGTTAGGTGTGGTCATGAGACTCCTTTTTCCCAGAGAGGTGCATGAAAGTGAGACATGTCTCTTTCAGGCAAAGTTTCAATGATGCTTACCTGCCATGTTCCCTTTTTCTTGCCTCAGCAGTTATGGAGGCACAAAGATGAATCTCTGCTATCCCAGGCCCTGAATAAGGATGGCATAGAGCATAGTTCATCCTGTGGACTTGAGATGGACCTATAACATAGATTTGAAATAAATCTCCATGGCTTCAAAACAATGATTTGTCATGGCAGTCTGTGCCTTAATCCAACCTCTAACCTGGCCTGTGTCCTCAGTGACTAGTCACGTAGTACGTGTATGGTAAGCATTTTTTGGGTGAATTAGTAAGAAAGAAAAGAAACAAGGAAAGAAAGGACAGAGGAAGTGAAGAAGAAACATTGGGGAATAAGGCAAAGAAGGTGAAATGTTCTCATATACACCTGACTAAAGCCTTGAATTTTTTGGAAACAAAAGAAGTCAGAGGCACAAAACTATAAGATGTGTGACTGAGAATAAAGGGTGGAGTTAATTGGAATTAAATGAATTATGTCCAACAATAGATCTTAACAATCTTAGTAAGAAATAAATAATTATTAAGTAACATATATTGCATAAAATTATGTGCTGGGAACTGCTCTAGGTTCACTCCACAAATATATTTTAATTTTCTTATTAATTTATAGATTTATTTTAAGGACTTAATAATTTAAATATGGTTTATTTAATATTTTATTAAACTATTTTAATAATTAAAATATTAACTATTTATTTTATTTAAGTTTTAAAATAGATTCTCTGTTATGGAAGGAATAGGTTGTATAGGGGCAATAGCAGAATCAGAAAGATTCCAAATGTGCCCAACAGGAATTGACTTAGCAAAGTATGAATAAACATACTTCTTCAAAGAAGACAACCCAGGCTCAAATATATGCCCCAGAACTTATGAAGTCTATGAGGGTAGGGCAAATTGTTTGACTTAGCTGAGCCTTAGTTTTCTTATCAATAAAATTAGAGCAATAGTTATATCTATCTTATAGCCTAGATTTAACTGTCAAAATTAATATATCTGTAAAGTCTTTAGCTAAGTGCTTGGGAGTTTTAATAGACGTTATTTAATTTTTTGTTTGTTTTGTTTTTTAATGTATTGAGTCCTCAAATTAAAACTATGACATAGGGACTATTATGTCACTTATGTAGGCGAGTAAACTGAGGCTTAGATAAATTATGTAACTTGTTCAAGAGAGAAACACAGAGATGAAGCTATGGTTGGTACTGAAAACCAGATCTTTGCCACTCACTGTGACAGACATTTCTCAGCTATTCTTATCCAAATCCATAAAGTAATAAATATTGGGAAATAATTAGCTTCAAAGCATGTTTTTCTGCTATCACTCTGTCAGAGATTCTATGCTGTTGTTACAGATTTTATGACATGACCCATGTAGAGGAGAGCACATGACATCATCCAGATACTCATGGAAACACACACACTGAAAACAAAGCAACATAACTAATTAAAATTAGCACACAGATAAGAAGCACAGAGACAGGCAAAAGTCATTTCAGAGATAAAATATTCCCTGGGTACATACTTGGATGATCATATGCATATATATGTGTATATATATGTATGTGTGAGTATAAACATATGTATATGCATATATATATAGCTATGCACACATGTGTGTCTGTTTATATATTTACTTTTGATTTTTTATTAGTTTTCTAATGCTGCTTAACATATCCCAAAAATAAGTTGCTTAAAAAGGCACACATTTTTTTTTTTCTCACAGTTGTTTCTACGATCACTTATCTGGGCATGGCCTACCAGCGTCTTCTACTTCAAGGTCTCTGACAGGCTACATCCAATAGTGTAAGACAGGGCCGTGGCTTCAGTACCAGCCTTAAAATTGGGGAAGAATTGACTTCCAAGCTCATTCATACGATTGTAGGCAAGATTAATTTTCTTGCAGGATATTGGACTGTGGACCTCAGTTGCTCATGTCTGTAGGCTGGAAGCCACCCTTACCTCCTTCCTTCTCACGAGAGTCTCTCCAACATGACAGCCTGCTTTATCAAAGGAAGCTAGAAAGTGAGTCAGCTGGTAAGGTAGATATTGTAGTCTTTTGTAACCTAATCACAAAAGTGATCATTCTATTACCCTTTCCACATTCTTTTAGCTAGAACCAAATTACTCAGCACGAAAGGGTTATGCATGGCTGTGAATACCAGGGGACAGGGGATATTCGAGGGGGAGGAATATTTAGAAGTCTACCAATATTCTTTCATATCCATTATTTTATTTGTACGATCTCATAAAACCTTCTGTATTGATTATCATTACCTCTGTTTGAAAGATGAAGAGGATGAGGGCATTAGACTTAAGTGATTTATCCAGTGTCACAACACCAATAAAAGACAGAATTGGACTTCAAGCTCACAGCTATCTGACTCCAAAGACTAGCTCCTTTTCCTCTGAAAGTATGCCTCGTTTTCCAAGCTTGATTGGATGAGTTCCCAAGAAATGTTATTTGATTAAGTACCTTAAAGGAATACAGACACATTATAGTTATCTAAAGCTGGATCTGTGGCATCCTTGGGTTCCTCTTCTTTTATCTTTAGCAACCTTAAACTTTTCTCACTGGAGAATTGAGAACAGAAGAAGGGGCTCTGGATCATTCAGGATGGTTCATTTCCAAAAACATTACAGATTACTAAGGAACAAGTACTAGAAACACTTGGCAAGCCCTATTTCAGCAGACATTTCAGTGTTTTATTGAAGGATTGTGAGGCCCAAGGAAGTAATCATCTGGTCAATGGAGGTAAATTATCCCACATTAATAGATACTCTGTGGACCTAATCAAAGAAATCAATTTAATTAAATCTAATCAAAATTTACCTCAGATCTACTTTGTGCCAGGCATTGTGCTGGGCATTAAAGATACAAAATATATGAGAAACAACAAATTCTGCCTTTGATAAGTTCAATTTTATAGGAGAAGTGTAAGGAAAGGGACATTCTGTAGCCCTTGAAGCAGGCCTCTATGAACACCTAACTTCTGAGGCTAATACTGGAGGCAGTGGAAGTCCAGAAATAATCTTATCTGTCTACTTATGAGCTTTTGGGACAGAAAAGCTCTGCTTAGGTCCTTCCCACTTCATTTTAGAAAGCAATTTATATTACACCTTCTCTTTCATACCTGAGTACTTAATGAGACTAGTGAAGAAATTTTAACCAAAAGCATCTCAAAGGAGATGGTATAAACAAGAGTCCACGAAAGCCTCTACAGAAGCCCCAAAATTACAGCCAAGTATACATGCATCTTACATTTTCTAAACCTCCTCTGACCATGAAGTAGAATAATTGAAGGTGACTGTGTCTGACAGGGGGCATTGCTTAACTGCAACTCTTCACTTAAAGGAAATAAACAAATAAAAGATCATTTGTGTTATTGCTATAGAAGTGCTCCTTTAAACAAAACTATACTGTACTTATAATCTGAAGTAGCAAGGAAAAAAATAAAGAAAGAACAAAGACAAATATAATAAGATAAATGATTTCATAGCAATCCTTCATTCAACGACCTTAGAAGATGAGTTGTATCTAAACAAATACTTCCACAAATGACGTATTTCTTTATAAAGATGACCCTAATAGGGCATAAAAAAAGTGAAATTAATAATATTCATCACCATTACATTGAGATGCCAGGATTAATTAGAAAATGTGTTTGATCATAAAAAAAACTATGAATTTTCTGCCTGTTTTACATAATGAATTAAATAAGCACTTGATAAAAGAGAACAAAAAGAGAAAATAAAATTATGCATTTTTAAGAGCATTACAAGGACAAGCACAATTAACTGCATATTTATTAAGAAATCTCATGCATTTTTTACTTCTTCTGTATGATCAACACGGCTTTGTGTTTGTAAAACAAAGTCACTGTTAAAGTTAAATACTTGAACAAAAGAATGTATTTCTGTCTATGAAATTAAACAAGAAAGATTATTTACCTTTTGATATTCACCTGGATCTAAGTTCTACAATGTATAACTCAAAGTCAATTAGTTTGGGCTGAGAAGAGATAGAGGCTGATTGGAAAATTGCGCGAATATCAATATTCACTTGGAAGTTAACTATGAGGCCATCATCAGCAGGGGACTATTTAATGATCACTTCATCTTCTCTGGCAGATTCCCAGCACAGAAGAAAACCTCAGTGGCTAGTTCAGCTATACATAGGTTTGGTGGATATGATCATGGTGCAGTGGTTTCTTATGTTAGCAAATGTTTTTGCTTAAAATAACATAATTCTTTTGTGAAAGATGACCATGAGTGGAGCCATATTAAAATAGAGCCAGAGAAAACATTTTAGAGGAATTGCCTTGCATATCTCATTTTCTTTATCTTCCAAACTGGACCAAATCGCCGAACTTCCAAGAAGTCAGTAAAGACAAGAATATCCTATTTGTAAGGACTGAGGAAACTGGACTTTTCTGTTGACTGGATCACAATCTAATAAATAGAGTACAAGTCTAGCCTTTTGCCTGATGACTGATATTCTCAAGCCAATGTGTGAAGTACGAACCTAGCCTTAACTCATCTACCACCAATGAACTCTTCTTTAATACAACTCACTTCATCCTCCCTTTTTCCCATAAAACCCTTAAGCCCTTCTCCTGTAATTAGAACACATTCTGGGTTTCTACCTGAGTCTGGATCTCTCAAATTGGAATTTGAGTTACCCAAATAAGTATCTACTGTTTAAATTGTAGTGATTTTTCCTCTGTCAACATTTCAAAGACATGCTCAATCCTTCACAGATATTTGCAGAATCATACAGCCATAGGAGACCAGAACAGAAGAAGGGATTCTGATACAATAGACTACCACAGCTCTTTGATTAACGGCCTTAAGGAATTAAAGACTGGTCCCAAGACACAGACAGCTATTTTCAACGATGTTGACCATGCATTCAAATGTCTTCCTCCTGACTGTGCCAGGTGGTGATGTCTTTTCTTAGCTCATTTTTACGCGAGAGCCTATTGTCTTTTTTATGCAAAAACTACCTGCAGAAAGTAATTAATCTTCATGAACAAGTGGAAATTGAAATTAAAAACATGATACTATTTAAATTAGCACCCTAAATATGAAATATTTAGGTACAAATATAACAAACTATGTAGAATATCTATATGATGAAAAATGTAAAACTATAATGAAAGATATCAAAGAACTAAATAAATGAAGTAACGGTACCTGTTCATAAGTAGGAAGATTCTGTATTGTCAAGATATCAGTTCTTCCCAAATTGATCTATAGATTCCATACGTTATCAATAAAAACCCAGAAAGTTATTTGTGGATTTCGAAAAACTAATCCTAAAGGTTATATGGAGAGGCAAAAGCCAAAAGTAGCCAACACAATATTGAAAGAGAACAATCAAGTTGGAAGACTAACTCTACCCAACTTCAACACTTACCATAAAGCTAAAGCATGGTATTAACAACAACAACAACAAAACGATAGATAAATAGCTCAATGGGGTGGAATACAGAGCCCAAAACAGACCTACATAAATTTAGCCAATTATCTTTAACAAAAGAGGAAAGACAATAAAATGAAGCAAAGATGGTCTTTTCAACAAATGGTGCTGGAACAACTAGATATCTGCATACAAAAAATGGAATATAGAAACATACCTTACACTCTTCACAAAAATTAACTCAATATGGATCACAATCTATGTGAAAAATGCAAAAATATAAAACCCCCAGAAGATAATACAGGAGAAAATCTAAGTGACCTTGGTTTTAGCAATGGCTTTTTAGATACAACATCAAAGGCACAATCCATGAAGGAAATAATTTATAATCTGGGCTTCGTTAAAATTAAAACTTCTACTTACCAAAAGACACTGTCAAGAGAATGAAAATACAATCCACGTACTTGGAGAAAATATTTGCAAAAGACATATCCTATACAGGACTGTTTTCCAAAATATACAAAAGCAAGTAAATCTCAGCAATAAGAAAACAAGCGACCTGATTAAAAGTGGGCCAAAGACTTCAACAGGCAACACATCAAAAAAGATAAAAATAGCAAATAAGTACCTGAAAAGAAGCTCAACATCATATGTCATCACGTAAACGCAAATTTAAACAATGTTGAGATACCACTACACACCTATTAGAATGGCCCAAATCTAGAACGCTGACAATACCAAATGCTGGCATGGATGTGGAGCAACTGAAACTCTCATTTATTGCTGGTGGAATTAAAAAATGACACAGTCCCTTTGCAGACAATTTGGTGATTTCATACAAAACTAAACATACCCTTACCACATTATTCAGCAACAGCGCTCCTTGGTATTTACCCAATGGAGCTGAAAAAAATTCTGCACAAAAAGCTACACACAGATGTTTATAGCAGCTTTATTCATAATTTTCACTAGTTGGAAGCAACCAAGATATCCCTTAGTGGGTGAATGGGTAAACAAACTGTGATACAACCAGACAGTGGAATATTATTTGTGGGTTAGAAGGAAATGAGCTATCAGGCCATGAAAAGACATGTAGAAACTTAAAAACATATGGATAACAGAAAGTAGCCAATCCGAGAGACTACATGCTGTATGATACCAACTATATGATATTCTAGGAAAGGTAAATCTTGGGGAAGTAAAAAGATTAGTGGTTGCAAGGAGTAAGAAAGAGGAAGAGGTGAATAGGCAGAGCACAGATGCTTTTAGGGCAGTGAAACTACTCTGTATAATACTATAAGGGTTGGTACATGTCATTATAAATTTGTCTAAGCCCATAGAATGAACAGAATAAAAAAGTAAACTCTGATGTAAACAATGGATTTTGGGTGATAATGATGTGTCGATGAGGTTCAACGATTGTTACAAATGTGCCACTCTGGTGGGGGATGTTGATAATGGGGGAAACTATTCATGTGTAGGGACAGAGTGTATATGAAAAATTTCTGGTAAACCTAAAATGGTTTTAAGAAAGTCTATTTTTAAAAAAAGACATAAGCTCATCAATGCAAAAGCAATGAAGAAGAAGACAACTTTATACACGGATATTAATAAAATTACGATACCGTGACAGATTTATGAGTAAGAAACTGAATTTGTAAGACTAAGCCTCAAGTGAAAGAAATTAAGCAAAAAGCAGAGTGATTCATGCTGAAGCTACAGTAAAAGCTCAGAAATCAGAGCAATTGTGTACCCTTGTAGAGGAAGGGGTAGCAATGGGTAGGACTAAAAACAGGAAAAGTTGATTGAAATCTGTAAAAGAAGTAAATGGATCCTCAGTATCACCTTTTCCTGCCCAATTTGCCTTTAGGTCACTACTTCTTGAGTATAAGATGGGAGCTTACTTCCTAAAGAGGTTGAACCAAATGAAATCTATACTCAGAGAAGAGGGAAATTAAACAACATATAAAAATTAAATAATGAGACCACCCCTGTCCTCTTTCTTCTATTGATTCTGGAAAACTGCCACAGAGGTTTACCTACAACCTGCAGCACCCACCTCAGATCATTCTTTTCTGGGGAAATTGAACAGCATTATAAGTAAATGGAGGTGACTTCCTCCAATGAGAAAGCAAGATTCATGTTAAATTCCCCAATCCAGAAATCCACCACTTGATAAGTCTATCCCATACACTTAGTGCTTCAGCTAATTCTTCTAGTAAATATATTTTGAGTATAAATAGGCAACTAAACATTAGTTGCCATTTAAACATACTTCTAATATAAAAGTTAATGACCAAAACAAGTAGAATAAAAGACTCATTGGAAATAAAGAATAACACAATAAGAAGTTATCACCGATATATATATTATTAACATGCTCAAAAAGTAGTGGAATGGTATGGTGTCCAAAAATAAGATGTGAATGTTAAAGTAAGAAATACTCAGAAATCATAAATTCACTCTTGGAAATTAAAATATGGTGTAAAAATCTTTGTAAAAATGGGTTTTGAAAACTTAATGACACCTTCCAGGAAATAGAAAAAGAAGTATAGAAATATAAAATAGAAAGAAAAAGGAAGACATTTAGACGATTCGTTTACAAAGTCCAACATCCTAAAAACATCAATTCTAAAAAGATTGAGAAAGAAAGGGAGAGAACAGATCATGTGGTAGGAAGAAATTAACAAATCATCCAGAATGGAGGGACATGAGTTTTGAGACTGCAAAAGTTCACTGACTTTCCATCACAATAGATGTAAAAATCCCACATCAAAATTCGTCATAGACAAATTTCAGACAGTTAGCAATAAAATGCTAAAAACTTATAGAAAGAAACCTTAAACTATTAAAAAACAAGGGTATCGGAGTGGAAATGGCTCTCTCAACAGCACTGGAAGCTAGTAGAAAGCAGAGCAATCATTCAGATATTTGAGGAAAACAGACGTATTCTTCAACACCAAACAAAACTGTCAGTAAAGTGTGGAGACATTTTGAGCCTACAAGATTTCAAACATTTATGTTCCATGCATACTTTTCAGAATGCAACCTGAGGTGGGTTTCATAAAAATAGGGTGTGCAAAAAATAAAAAGATACAGAATATAGATATGGACTTCCCAACTCAGGAAAAAAGTGAAGAAAGTTTTCATGTGATGTGTAAAAAGGACATACTAAGAACACAGCTGTGTCACAGGACTAAAGAGCAAATAGTTGAGATTAGAATAGTTCTATATACACGAGTAACAGGGATACCAATAAGATTTCCTAACGTGGTCAAGAGTAATCTGAGAAAGCTTTGGGCTTTAGGAGTAAATCAGTGATGAGCTCATAAAATTAAATTAAGTACATGAAAGTAAAGTTACTGATTTCAGGCCATTAAGATTACACAAGGAATGCATTGATATTATGTTTTCTTCCTCAGTTGTAAGTGAGATTATTTAACCAAAAACTGTGATAAAAGTAAACAGAGATATTCCGGGGACAAGAAGTTGGTGTATGTGATGGAGGGGATATAAGTCTGAGGAGCTAGATCCTCATGATCTAAATAGAAGTCAACAGATAATTTTAAAAATCTAAGGGGCAATAAATGGTTATAAAAGCTTTTTACTTAGAAATATGGAGATAACTACCAAAAGAATTAAATTATTGCCTGTATGTCTCAGGAAAAAAATTAGGGTAGAATGTTCTGATTTCTTATTAAAAGCCTAGTAGAAACATTTGATTTTAACAACTTCATAGTTGTATCAATTTGATTAAAATAAATATTTAAAGAGCATAACACAAATATCTAATATATTGGAACTGAACAACAATGAAGATATTTTATCTCAAAATTATAAAGTACTTATGAAGAGGTACTTTGGGAAAATTTATCTTTGAAAGTATACAATAAAAATAAAAAACATTAAAAATTACTGACTTAAAGTTTTATCTCAGGATGTTATAAAAAGAGTAAAATAAACATAAATAAATTTACTCAATTAAATAACTAAGAGAAATTAATTCAGTAGAAACCTAAGAAACAATGATTTAAAAAAAAGCTTAAAATTTTAAACACTACTAAAATAGAAAAACTTTTACCAATATTGCTGAAGAAAAAAGTAAAAATATTCACTATTAGGATTAAAAAAACCCACAGAAAATTAGATAATAATTAGAAAATTAGAGAAGAATAATACAATATTCTAATTATATTCATACAGCAATTTAAAATTAGGCAAAATTTTAAAACATTCTGGCAATTTATAATTTTTTAATATTGACTCAAAAAAAATGGAGACTCAGAAAGATTTATAGCCATAGATGACAAAATATCTTTCATACACTTATGATTTATGATAACATCTTAGGAAACTGTGACTGGTAAGCATCTTTCTTAATCTAATAAAAAATGCTTACAAGAAGTCTCAGCAAAGATCACATTTTACTGTGGATTTTAAAAGCATTCCCTGGAATGTCAGTACCAAGGAAAAGATGTTCACATTTCCTGCCTCTAGTCAGAGTTGTACTGGAGATGCAAGCCGAGTCACCAAGACATGTGCACACAAGCATGCAACAATTAGAATTAAATAAAATTTTTGTCAATAGTTTATGATTTTCTACACATAAAACTAAAAGCTATTAAAAATAATAATACTTGTTTTATATGAAATCAATCTATAAACTAATAGCATTTCTATACACCTTCAATAACAGTTTTGAAAGTTCGGTAAACCAAAACACCTCGCTGATCATGCAAAACCACCTGCAGGCTGGGTCTCCATGCACCTCGATTCACCTGAGACCCATGCACTTTATGCCCAATGCTGCATCACTCCATCTGGCTTGGTACTCTAGAAGTCCCAAAAGTTTATGTTTTTAGATTTTAAAAAAATTAATCTAAATTTTCCTGTCATTCTTTCTGCAGAACACCTAGGATTAAAATTAACAAAACATTAGTCATTATGAAGAATATTATCCTACTTTATTCAGTCATTAAAAAAGGTCTAAATAAATGTGTAATGTGCCATAACAATGCATTAGAAGAAACAAGATTATAAAGAATACTCTTCTTCCAAGTAATGTTCATGGCAATTTCAGTCCAAATCTCAACAGGATTTAATCACAGAGCTTGATTGTGATCCTAAAACTCACATAAATGATCAAGGGTCAAGAATTACCAATACATTTTGGGAAGGAAAGAAAGGGAGCAAAGTCTTCTTCAATGAGATACTAGGACTTCTTTAGAAGCTGTAGTTATTAAGACAATAAGCTATTTTCAGCAGGGGCTGGGAAGAAGTTACAGTACAGTATCAGGATAGAGAGCTCAGAATCATACTCACCAACATATGGGAATTTGATATATTACTGAGATGCCGGTGTAGAACAAATAGTTATAGAAAGAAATAACTATTCATTAAGTGATGTTTGCAAAATTGGTTATAGATATATAAAAACGTGAATTAAGACTTCTACCCCACATTACAATAAACATCAATTCCAGGTAGATTTATTATCTACATATGAAATAATAAGTATTAAACTTTGAAGAAAATGTAAAACATTAAATATATATATTGTGGACATAATAAAGTATGAATTAAGCAAGACAGGAAAAGCACACTTCTGAAAGGAAAGGATTCAAGAACGTGATGACATTCGACTTTAAAACTTCTTTGCTACAAATAACAGCATAAAACATCCAAAGACAAGCCACAGACTGGAAAAAGATATATATAATAAAAATAAATGATGTTTTATAATGTTAAGTAATGAATATATTAAAAATAATGTATGTAATAAAACAAAGTAGTATTAAATATATTAAAATCCTATAAGTCAATAAGAAAAATATAGAGACAAAAGAATATAAATAATTTGTTCACAAAGAGGAATTCTAAATGACCATAACCAATGAAAAATCATGTACATCAGCAACAATCAGGGAAATGTAAAGCAAAACCATAGTGAGATACCATTTGACACTTTTCATAATGACAAAATTAGATCTGACTATATCACGTGTTGGTAAAGTTGCAGAACAATGAAAACTCACATACCCCACTGTTGAGATTTTAACTGTTTTTGACACTTTGGACGATCATTTTCACAATATCTAACGTAGCTGAACATAAACAGATCCTAGACCTATGAATTCCACTCCTATGAGAAATTCTTTTGTGTATACAAAGGAGATATGCACAAGGAATACTTATTCCATCATTATTTTTAAGGGCAACAAGTGTTCCACTGGGATGTTATTTGGCTCCTATGCACTTTTCTTGAAGAATAAATATGACAGTATGCTACATAATTTTTAAAATCCCTTAGTGAAAATATTATAACCCTCTTTCCTTAGTTCCTATGGCATAATATTTCTCTTTTGTCATATAGCCCTCAAAATGCAAAATAAAAATCACTCGTGATTTGCTCTGTAAGGACTGCTCTCTGTCAGAGGTATGTAAACGGAGCTGGATTTAGAATCACCTGTAGACCAGGTAGAAAGTCAGATGCCTCCTCCATTATTAACACAGCGTCAGTGACTCTTCATTGGGACTTAAACGAGCGGCTCGGGTAATTCTTTTGACTGACTTCTTTGATAGCTTAGCACCTTGTCTTTCTTCGACAGGCATCAAGCCTAGATGGTAGATATTCTATGAAAGCCAGTCACTGAATTTTCTGGATCACAAGACACACTCCCCCTTGATTTCAGACCTGCTCACAGAGTTGTGGTGATGATGATAGTGTCAAAGCATGACACTCCTGCAAACACAGAAAGGGAAGTGCTACCAATGTGTTAGAACCTCATTCTTTGCCTTTGATGGAGGAGGTAAAAAGAAAATAACCCAAAATCAATTGATGGGGGCAAGAGAACGATGCCAGAAAAGTGGAGCTTGTAAAACATATAATTATAAAGGAGGAAACTGCCTCCTTTATAATTTTGTAAAGGGGTGGTCTATTGCTTTTCCTTCAAAGGCAATTCAATAGTTTATTTTTTACATGCATATCACAGCCCATTTCCTATCCATCTCCACCTCTCCTTTATACTATTCTTCTTAAAGATAAGACTGTTCATTATCTTTGTAAATTGTAGTGATCAGTACTATTTAAAATATATATACATATATATATATATATATGTTAAATATGACTGAGTCTGAAGGCTTCAAGCATAGTTTACTGGACAGGTTGTCAGTAACAGATCTACAAGAAAACAACCTCCTTACACCCATGGGGACAAGGACTCAAGAATCCACAAAAAACTTCCACTCTAGAGTTGAGCATAATTTGAGAGGTTATGTCAGCAATGCTAAAAACATACAGACACACACACACACACACACACACACACACACAAAGTGCTCTTTGAAATCAGCTCATTAATTATATATCCTACGAGACATGAAGAATGTTACTCTGTTCAGGAAACAGATGCTTTTTAAAATTACTGATGTTATGCAGTAGAAATAGACTTTGCAGTCCTAAAGAAATATGTTCAAGACCTAGTGCAACCACTACTTAAATATGTAGTCTTGGACAAGCCAATTGAATGCCTCTTCCACAGTTTTTTTAATGTAGGTATGTCCAAGTAGAGTGGTTATGAAAATTGGAAATAATGCATGTAAATTATTTATCATGACACTAAGAAGGTGTTATTATCTTGACTTGAAAACTATGCATGTCCCCAAAGCAAAGAATTGAATATTTGTGCATGTCTTGCTGCAAGTATGTCCTTGGAATATGTCTGATCCTTGAACATATTTTCCCTCTTGGAAAAGGAGAATGGTTTACATATGTTTGTGCTTACTAAGGCAGTATGCCAAACATTAGGGAAATTCTGGCTGTAAAAGAATCACCCTGGGGGACTTTAAAAACTGTAGAATGCCACTCATTGGGTGTTTATTTGGCTGTTCAGCTTGTGAGTGTCTTTCCTATGTTCAAGCAAGGCCTGACTCTGGCAGAAGCCATTCATTGCTTACCAGTGTGGCATCCTCTTGCCTTTGTATCAACTAATTCATATGGGGTTTTCCTCAGATAGTGGCACCCTGTGTTTTAGGGAAAGTGGGTCCCTACACAAATCCCTGAAAGAAACATTACAGACCTCTTGCTATCATTGATAATTCCATTACCTGTGTCCAGTAATTGACTTGGGAAATGACACGTAAATCAGCTCTGGACAATGAGGTATGAGGTCTTCGGATTGGGGGGCAGGAGAAAGTTCTAGGAAATATGTTGATCTCAGAAAAAGTGGAGTCTTGTGAGGAGAACGTCTATTGCCATTTTTTCTTCTTGCCTCAAAATTGGTATTGGTGATGGAAGATATTGCCTAGAGCATAGTAGCCTTATTATGACAAAGAGGTGACAAGCTAAAAAGTTGAGGGTGACAGAATAATAAAATAAAGACAATTGCTGCATCAAACCTGAATCCTACATTCAGACTTATAATCTGAGATAGCTTGCTATGCTTGTTTCTCAACCTAAGTTTACTATACAATTCTGTTGCAGGAGCCTACACATAATCATTTTTTCAAGGCTTCCCAGTCAGTAAGGCATGGGCACATGACCTCATCTCAGCCACCAACCAGATGCAACCACCTGGATCTTGAATCTGGAGTTAGAGGCACAAAGAAGCAGGGAAGGGAGAATTCATGAGGTCTTCAGTGCCTGCAGCAGCTGTGTCTGCCCTGTTTGAGGGCAGCAGTAGCTGCAGCACCATTGGAGGCACAGGAGCAGTGCTTACCAGGCTAGCTGTGAGGAAATTCCCTGTGGCCCTTGTGACCTTTCTGCTCTATGTCACTGCATGCTTCCCAAGCTTGGTTCTTCAGCATTCTTGGGGAATCCAAGAGCTTCCCATTTTCCTTTCAATACATTCATTTTTGCTAAACTCAGCCTAAGTCACTTTCCATGACTTGGAACTGAGAACTATAACTGATCCGTAAATATTCTTGACCCCAATTCAGGAAGGTTTAGGGTGGAACTCAGGAAGATGCATTCTGAAAAGAAGACTCTAACCATGGTTCAGATTATCAGCTATGTTTGGAGTTTACTGGACAGGTGACCTCTCAAGGCTTTTTCAGCAGTGAAATTGTTTATATTTCTGTTTCTTCCTTCTTAGATTCAGATGAGATGCCCATTTTCAAGCTCCTCATGAGCAGAGCTCACCTTTGCTGAAACTCTCCAGTCAGCTAAGTTTCCTTGAAGAGGAACTTCACTCCACCTGTCTCCCATCCCATCCTCAGGCAGAGCCTTGGAAGACCCCCATGTACATGCATATGCATTACTTCTTACCTGGGATAAGGGTGTGGAAGGCTTTAGGACAGGACAGCATCTTATTCATTTGTTTCCCATCGTACATCACAGTGTCTGACACAGAGAAGCTGCTTAGTAAATATTTGGGGAATCTGCCACAGGCAAAGGCAGACTTCCAAATAAGGGGGGAAAATGTAAAAGTGATGTGGTGACATCTTCCTTCCCTGTGATTTTCCAGATCTGAAAGAATATATGTCAGCACAGCTCTTTTATTTGCAGAATTTCAACTGTGCTGTATTTTCTACCTCAGCCTTAGGAGATATGTAGAATCTTACACAATAAACACTACTTAAATAAGGTTTGGAAAATAGGAGGGAAATCATCTTATTCCCTTTATTCAGAGCAGTAACTGAAAATCCTTGAAGAGTTGAGAAATTTTTGAAACAAAATATATATTGAATTGAGATATTAGGAAATTATTCCACCTGGAATACTTCCTGACTTGATGAACAATTAAATTTCATTCTTAATTGAAATTGTGGAAGTCAGTGAGCCCAATTGCTCTGAGCTCTCTTCTTTAGAGTATCTTCTAAAGCAATAATTTAGTAGGAAATTAACTGGATCTCACTGTCAGAGAAATTCTGCCATTATGGATTATCAATACGTTTAGTGGAACATTATTCATTGGAAACAATAAAGGATATTAGTGAAGACAATGAAAATCATTTATAAAGTGACTTTCCTTGAGAAGTTAGTAGAGTGAACACAAGCTTTGCAGACAGGCAGCAAATCTTGGTTCAAATCTGCTGCTGACACCTACAAACTAGGTGATTTTTTAAAGCAATTTAATCTTTCGGCACCTTATGTTCTGCATCCATAAAGTTGTGATAATGATATTTACCTCACCAACATGCTACAAAGATTGAGTGAGGTGACGTGCATGTGAAATACTTCACCAACTTTGCTTCCTCACATTGTAAAGTAAAATAACATCGATTTGTTGATGCTACTTTGTGGTTAAATAGAGATAAGACAATTTTACAGAAAGGGTGCCAACTGTTTCTTGGGACAATTTTTTAATCTCTTAGAACCTCAGGTTTCTCATCTGTTAATGACAACAATAGTTACAAATTTTTATGGTTATCAGGAAAATAAAATTGAGTGTGTCATGAACTCAGAGCCTGATACACAGAAGACATGTTAGGATGACCTACCCTTTGCTTGGTAACAGTGATATCACAGACATCACTGGTGACGTTGAGAAACTCTCTTTGAAAAGCATCAAATCCTTCTGAGAAAGTAGGTACGGTGTAATGGATAGGGTCCTGTCAGGAAGCCAGATTTCCTCCGTGGTCATTTTGACTCTGTTCTTTATTGGTATTTGTTGTGACCTTCTGTCTGCAAAGGCTATAGTCATTCCATTAGCCATACATTTATGTGGTGTAGCTTACTAAACATTTCAAAACTGGACAGTTGTCCCCCTTGGAAACTTAAGCAGCTGAGTTTGTCTCATTTGTGCTACCTTTTAAATTACATTTTGTGTCAGCTTCTACCATTACATAAAGATAATGAATTAAGGAATTCTCACTGGATAATCAAAGGCCCATTTTATTAATTTATTGCAAAGGCCAGAAGAATGGAAAATGCATTGAGTGGTGGCTGCCCTATTACTCTCTGCCCCAAGAATGTGGAACTGGGTTAAATAACCTTCATAAGGCGACCATCTGCATGAACTTCCACCCTATTTCTTTCAAGCTAGGTACAGATTGCAACTATGAGTCTTTACCACAATTCATGGTCCCAAATCATTATTAGGAAACTAATTTATAGTGTAAGAGTATTGAGAATTTATCAAAATAGTCAGACAATAGAGCCTTCGCATTTTATAAATAACAACATAAAGACAACAGATTTTACACTTGAAAATACTTTTCAAAAAAACACTCTAGTAGTTCCAACCAAGCATTCTAAGTAAACTCTACAGGCCAGCATGAACAGACAGTGCATCGTTTTGACTCTTTTTGTTTGTCTGTCTGTTTGTTTAATTATGCTCAGATCTAACCATACCTCTAGCTATGGAAGAGAAGCAAAAAGCAAAGTAGGTACAAGCAGAGGTTTTTGACTCAAACAGATGTCTTCAGAAATCTTGATCTATTACCGAGAGTGTAAATTTGAGCAAGTTTCTTACCCTTTGAAGCCTCAGTTTCTCTATCTATATAATCGGAATAACAGTGATTATTGAAGAAGGTTTCTGCGTGGAAAAATGAGAGAGTGTATTCAATACCTCTAGCCCAGTGTTAGAATATAATAACTGCTAAATTGAAGGTATTACTAGTGTTACTATCATTATTATTATGAACTTGATCATTATGAAGAAGGAATTGATAGCGGAAGTAAAAGAAGAAGGAAGAGAAAGCTAATCCAGCCAATCTATAGGCCATTCACCCTCCTGAAACAAATGTTAGTATAAATAAAGAGTATTTTATTACACAACCTACTAAAGCTTTATCTATGTGAGACCTGATTGAGACTATGACAGAAACACATAAGTAAATCAATTCATTTAACCTGTGAAAAGTAACCTGTGAAAAGCATTTGGCAGGAAGATATGATTTGCATTTCTGCTGTGCTGCCATATTAGGGCTGGCCATTCTGGTGTTAGTCTGTGTTACATATAAGTAATCATTCTTTTCTTCCTGTTAAAGATGCTCTTATTTTGTCCTCAATTCTTTTATTCTCAGTGTTATGAACATCAGATATCAATACCCAAATATACCTAAATAAACTTTGTAGAATAGCTCTTCCTTCAAAGACCCGCTACAATTGCCCACAAAAGCACTATCTTCTCAGAATGTTAACTGCCTCACCAATCACAGGTAGAGATGCCTTGGAGCACCATGTCCTGTCTGCCTTGCTGACATGAATAAACTCTTGAGCAGGTTTTAAGAGGAAAAGGAAGAATAAATTCTCAATAAAAATGTATGGGGATCTTGGACTTGGCAGAATACAATTACTCAGTTTGGAAAAGGGCCAAGATATCAAGGTTGACATCATGCCTGAAAACCTAAAAATGCCCTGGGACGTTTTGAATGGTTACTTTCTTTCAGAATATCAACGTCCACTTTCAAGCTCCAAGCCCCCAAAGTGAGAAGCACTACATAGAAAGAGTCATCCCAACCCTGTATGGTGGGGCCTGAAGCAAAGCCGGCAGGTGGTTGAAATGTTTCAAGGACAGAGATGCTATGTTTGCAAGGACCATAGTATCTGCAAGAAAATAAGAACTCTAATCTCAGAGATGAGGCACCTTCTGGAAACTTACTCTCAAGTGTCCAGAGAATGTTATTGGCTATTTTCATTTTTACAAATGTGACTGGGAGAGATGACATGTGATGTCTCCTTTGTGCCTCCCCTGGGCTAGACTGGGTAGAGGAAGATGTCGAGGAAGAGTCAGTCTGTCAGACTCTGCTGTGCATTCAGGTGAATCCAGAGTGACCTCCCTTCTGCACCCTGTCACCTTGTCATGGAGGTTGTAATGGTGAGTCTTTAAGAGGCCACCTTGAGGAAGCGTAAGGGGTATTCATTATGAGCCATACGAGGAGAGTTCCATAGAACAGAATCAAAGTTCCTCAGGGACCGAACTGAAAGTTATAATTAATCAGGAAAGGGATTAGTAGATACATTTTATCTGGCGTATTGTACCTTGGGAGGATTATACTTGGCAAGTCACGACACTATAATCTGTGCAACACGTTGAGTTGCTGCTATGTAATTTCAGGTGACCTTACATGTAATTGCAGAAGAAAAGTTGCCTCACGAACTGCTAGCCAAAATGAATGGAAAAAAGAAATATTGCTTTCATTGATTCTATCTATTGATTCACATGGGGGGGGGTTTGTAATATTCTCTCCAAATCTTTCATGAAGTGGGTGTGGTAGCTGGTGCCAGCATGAAATCCCAGAGGAATGTATATTGACAGAAAAGCCTCTACTGACACAAGAAAAGACAAGACGTTCAGAAATAGGGAACTCTAGGTACATTGTGCAAACCTCCAGGGAGGGTCAGAATGACAACAAATGCAGATGGGCCAGAGCACAGCTCATAGACCAGGATGGAAAGCCAAGAATCTGCATTCTGGAGACATGACAATTTACAAGTTGAGACCCAATGAGACCCAATGACACAGACTGGTCCTGATAGAACTTGCCTCAGAAGGCCAAATGGCTGCTGAGGACTTCTTTTCAGGGAAGGCAGGGGTGCAAATTATGGGCACTTCAATGTGGATTTATGTTAGATCCCAAGGGTAAAATGGGTAATCTCCTGCTCAGCCCAGTGTGGTAGGTAATGGATTGGAATTCTTAGCTAAGTGTTTGTTAACATTTATTTTTCATATAGTAAATTATTTTTAAGTTTTCCAAATCCAGAAAGAATAAAATAATCCAGTGAGCATCAAAGAATGTGCATATGTTAATAGAAACAAGTGAAAAATATGCTGCAGTGTTTTCAGACAATTGCACAGAATATAGATCAATTTAATCACTTCCAATACCAAAGTTATTTCAAAGCTCTCATTTTCCTTTTCTTATAACAAATGTATATCATTACATACTTGTAAAATCATAATCATCATCATTTAAAAGAAAATATGAGGTATCAAATAAACCAGACATCCGACTTTTAAATTCAATATTTTCTTAAATTACAAAGCGTCACAAAATCTGGTTAGAAAAAAGTATTAGGATCTGTTTCCCATTTATTGCTGTAAATATTCATTCTCTTCTCTGGTATCTAATCTATGGCTTCGTACTAGGATTTGTACTCTCATTCAGATGGATAGATTGGTTTGACAGTAGATTCATCTACATAAAGTAGAATTAACCTGAAGAGGAAATTTTTGGATCTTTCTCCTCAAGTGCATGTTATGAAGATATGCAACATGTTATATATTTTGAATTTGGACTTGATTCCAGTTCTTCACAAAGAGTTAGGGCAGATTAGTAGATTAATGTCATACATAATAATGAGATCATTTTTCATAGAATAATGATGTTGATATAATGCTAACTATAAGAAGAAGGATAGAAAATCACACATACAATATAGTGTTAATTGTGTAAACATCTTATGCATGGAGTATATACAACAAAATGTAATAATAGTTACCTAGGAACATAAGATAATGGCGGATAGTGATTTCTTTCATTATTAATTTCTACATCAATCTTTGTTTTTACTATTATAGTAAACAAAGAGAAAAATTACAATTTGTAAAAAATAATCACTTGTGAAATGACTTTGATTTGGACCATGAAGAGTTGGACTTTGGATAAAATGTATCTAAGGATACTAGAACTCAGATTTCTTAGATTAAATGCAATTATTTATGATGAGGGCTTGACACATGAGATGACCTCAGTATATTCTCGTTTACTTCCTATTATGTTGTAGTTGTACACTCAAAAAAATAGTAGTAAACCATTTCAAAATACCCAAATGATAATTAGATTCTTGGAATGCTACCCAATTCTATGGAGTTACAAGAGAAAGGAATCTTCCAGGTCACCATCTTCCTTCTCATAAGCCCAATGTGTTCAGCCTCGCACTTAGAAAGTATTTTGGAAAACTGGAGAAAAAGAAAAAAATGCAAATGTCTACTAACATGAGGCTGATACATTTTTAAGTGCTGATGGAGACTATATGTAGTTATCAGTGTGGAAATCACATCTATTCAGAACTTCAGATGATTGAAAGAAATTAACTTAAACGTGAGGACCTATGAAACTAACTGACAGATGTAAAAAATGAGGAGTGTTCTGACCGTTTATAGACCAGATCTTTTCTCTTAGATAATAATATACCCGTTACCGAGTTCAACATTACCACTAAATGTTCCTCAAGAAGTGAGTGTTCTCCCACCAACCTAAAAAATGGCCCACACAAATGAACAAATAGGAATTGCTTCCTATATTGACATTTCTTTTTTTTTCCCCGTAGAAGATTAGCCCTGAGCTAATATCTGCCAATCTTCTTCTATTTTCTGAGGAAGATTGGCCCTGAGCTAACATCCATGCCCATCCTGTCCACTGCATACGTGGGATGCCTACCACAGCATGGCTTGCCACGCAGTTCCATGTCTGTACTCGGGATCCGAACCAGTGAACCCAGGCCGCTAAAGTGGAATGTGTGAACTTAACCGCTGCGCCACCTGGCCAGGACTTATAATAGTCTATATCGACATTTCTACATATCAGTTTACTCTCTTATTTTTCCTAATAACAGCTTATAAGAATGTTAGCAAATACAGCAAATATTTACTAAACTGTTATTTTTGTGCTCAATGTTGTGAACTGTTTAGGATATAGAAGTATAAAACACAATTACTAAGAAGTTTCAATCTAATTGCAATGATAAAATGATCTACCTAGATAGACTCATAAGTGTAAGAATGGAGAGAGGTCTTAGGGATCATTTTCTAGTTCAGCAATTGCCAAAGGTTGGTCTGAAGACTTGTATGAACTTTGGACCACGTCTGCCAGAATCACCTGGGAAGCTAACAATAAATACTGGTTATTATACTTAAGCACCCTGACATTAGTTTTGATAAAACAAAATTTCTGATGTTGATGTTATCATTTGAGACCCTGGACAGGTCCCTAGAAGTTTCAATTAAGTGACTCATTAAATTCCCATTTCCATCTAAGCCAGTTTTAGTGGATTTCTTATAACCAAATGAATCCATAATAATTAAAGGTGGTTTTCTCCACACCTAAAATGAGAATTCCTTTGGGAAGCTGTGATTTGATCATCTTCATATCTTAACTCTGTGATCAACATCTACAAAATAATAGAAGAAAATATTTCCTGAACTGTCCTGAGAATATAAGCAAGCATTGACAGCATGATAAGGAATATAAGTACATTAGATGTTCAGACTAGGAAGCAATCATGCAGTGTTGGATAGTGTAGAAAGAGGGAGGTGACCAATATTCTTGGAAGCGAGAATAGATGGAGCTTTTTAAACTAAGAAAGTTCTGTGGATTTGAATTGTGCCTTGATATACAGGCGAAAATTGAAAGATGAACAAAAATTACAATGTAATTAAGGGAGAAAAGAGGATTCCATTCTCGTGCAGTCTTATGGGAGTTGACCCAGCCAGCTACTTGAGGAAGCATTGTTGGAAAAAGTGGGATACATATGGAGGGGGCAAAATATTAAGGGCTTTAAAAGCCAAAGAGATGAATATGGAGAGTGTGAAGGAGCGCAGGAGACTGGAAAAGCACAGATGATGCCTCTGAAGGATTGGATTAAACAGACTCCGGAAAAGAAAAAGAAAAAACAGGCCTATGGTTTTTAGAACTCCGGACTCAAGATTAAATTTGTGTTAGTAAAAGTTATTTAGTTCAGTGTCTTTTAAAGAAAGAAAATCCATCAACGGTGCAGATATCCTTTTCTAAAATTGTCTGTGAGTGAGTGAAACCACCTTAGTCAGCTACCAGTTTAGCATATCAAGGATGTTAAAAAAATAAATAAATCACAATTTGAATCTTCATGTTTAATCTGCTTGTTGAATACATTTGGATATGTCAATACATTCTTCTGGATATTGTCATTAATTAAATAAATGAAGGCAGAATGAACAAGTAACTGCATGGTCCTTAATGACTGACATTGCCTGACTCATAAAGCATCAACTGATAAGAGGAACAAGCTGGCAAAATACAAATTTTCTGATATAATTATTGCAGTGATTCAGGCTTCCCATCACCTATTCATCCTCTAGAGAAATATATCCAAGTTGCAGGAAGCAGGTAATAAGGAGCAGGTGACAGGCATGATAAAGAAAGTAAGAAATTTGGGTAGAATCTTAACAAAAGTAAAAAGGAATAAAGAGAAAAAACAAAAGATGAGGTAAATGAAATAGTTTGTGAAATTACTCTGAATACTGCTAATATTGGAAAGATTTTGCAAAGCAATATAAAGCCATTTGTGAGAATCCACAATGTAATTTTTTAAATTACTTGAAAAGCATTGTGCTACAAAAATGACATAGGAATGTGAACACATCAGTAAAAGGATAAATAAAAATTGTGGTGTTTTTTGTTTTTGTTATTAAAATCACAACCAGTGGTATAAACATGGCAGAAACATAGTCTTTCTTTTTTTCTTTCTCTTCCTGGAAACTTGACCAAAAGAAGAAAAACAAGTATAATAAATAGATAGGTAAGTAGATGAGAGTGAGAGAAGAGAGACAGAGATACGGATAAAATTGAAAATATCATCCATCTTATTTCCAGCAGAAAGTTGCAGAATCCTGTAAAAGCTTGGATTGGCAGAAGCCACAAGGGAGGAGTAAAAGGAAAAGCTAAGGAGAATCAGTGGTTAGAGATTTTAGAGCCCATCATTATAGTCCTAATGATAGAGCTCACACTGAAACACAACATCTATAGCTCACGCCTAAAGTAACAGGATCTACAGCAGGAATTAACCATATAGAAATCAAGCAGAAGCCACAAAATGCAGATTACGGGAAGAGGAGAGATAGAAGGGCCATGTCGAGAGTGTCTAGAGGACCTACCAACGAGAAGCCATTACCAGAAAGTTTCAGCTAAAATACACTCCCTGAGGGTGGGAGATTTCCTTCAAGTGTATTGGCTCTACCTCTTATTGGCAGTGGCCAGTGAATGGACTCCTGAGTACAGGACTGGTGACAGAAAATCTCCAGGACATAGTATGAGATGATATGAGGTTACTGAGCAATCTCAGAGGAGCTATGTCAGCAAGAAGCAGTCTGTTTCATACACAGCAGAGAGAGATCTTTAGGGTTGTGAAAGGTATATGGGCTGTCAGACCTCCCACAACTCTGAAACTGGCTTTAGATAGCTAATTACAGAATAAAAGAAAAGTCATTTGAAAAAATTTTGGAAAGTATCAGTATAAAGGTATTATATGAAAAGATACAAACGCATAGCAAAATTAACCAAAAATGAATGCTCACTAAGAAAAATTTCTGTAAACATAACATACTCACTGAAGCCATGGTCTCTAGAAAGATCATAATGAATGAGTGAAGGAATAAAGAGAAAGAATGACAACAAAAGGAGGAATTGCACAGTGAGGAAAAAAGAACATAAGATAGCAGAAGAAAAAATTATCAGGAAAAAGGAAGACAAAAGTAAAGTTTTATAAAGAGAACATAGACTTATAAATATTGTATGGGATTTACAGAATAGAAATGAAGAAAATGGAAAATAGTTAAATAAAAATAGCAAGTTTAAAATAATTAAAGAATACATATATTCTGTGTGTGTGTGTATAAAAGATCCCATATAGGCATAAATGGAACTTCCAAAGAATATATGTATTCCAAAGGAAAAAAACATATAAAAGTGACAAAAAGAACGGAAAGTAAATGTTGGGGGAAAAAAAAACTCTCTTTATTTGCAGGTAAAGTGATTTAGAGTATGCGGTAAGTCCAAAGGAATAACAGTTATAATCTTAAAATTAATTAGAGTTTAGCAGGTTTGATGAATAAAATCAAAGTTAAAACTTAATTTTATTATTTTTATTATTATTACTTTTAGTGCTATACACCAACCGTTGTAAGTTAGGTAATAAAATGTTTTATACGTTTACATAATAGCTTAAAAATGTCAAGTAACCAGTACTATCTTTCATTAAAAACAGCAATATATACTGAGAGGAACATGAGCGATATTGAATATCAGATTTTAAACATAACCTAAATAAGTGAGAGATGTACATTGTTGGTATATTGCATAAACCATTATTCAATAGAAGTCAATTATCGCTGCATGATTTATTGACTCAATGAAGTTTTGACAAAAAGAAATAAAGAGTTTTTTATTTACATGGATGTGCATCTTTGTAAAGCAGATTCTATAATTTGCATGCAAATACAAAGAACTAAAATAAACATAACATTCTTGAAAAAGAACAAAATGGAAGAATTAATCTGCCAAATATTAACATCCACAATAAAGCCATAGCAACTGAGAGAGAGTAATATTGTCATGGGAATAAATAAATTAATGAATGGAACAGGCCGAAGAGTCTTAAATAGACAAATGCACATAAATGCTTCAAAGATGCCGAAGTGGCAGTGTAGAGCAGTAGCTGAAACAGGTTTTTTTTCTTTAAAATAATTGGTACTGGAGAAATAAAGTCTTTCTATTTTTTGATAAAATGAAGTTTAACCCCTTCTCCTTACAATGCTTAAAAACCAACCTAGGGCGGATTATAGGCAACTATGAAATGAGCATTTATATTTTAGAAAACAATGAAGGAGCATATCTGTATGATCTTAGACTACTAGAAGGATATCTTAAGCAAGATTTACCTCTAACTAAAGGAAAAGACTGATTAGACTACATTAAAGGTAATAATTTGACTTATAAAAAACCAAAAAGATTGTGAATATAATATATGCAAGAAAATATATATAGTGAGAGATATCTACATGGACAAAATATCTAAAAGGGCATCAATAGATATTTGGTAAAGAGAAAATTCCCTTTATGATGTCCATAATGTAGACAATAACCATATAAAAAAGTGCTCAGCCACATTAAATTAGAGAAATGAAAATTAAAATTACACTGTATGTATATCACTACATAAAAATTTGCAAAAAACACTTTTGAAAATAAAGTAAATTCTGATGATACCATTGATTGAGGAAGATGTATGGCAATAGAAATTCTCATGCACTTTTGTGGGTAGGGTAAATTGATTCAACCATTATGCACTATAATTTGATATTGTATAATATAATTGAATATATCTATGCTCTATAATCTAACAATCCAATTGCTAGATAATATCCTAAAGATACTTCAGTCTGGTCACCAAGGCCTATTCACAAAAATGTTCAGAAGGGCATAGTGTCCAGAGCTTAAAACAACTCATCTACATATCCTTTAAGTACAGAATGAATAAAGTATATTGCATATATACAAAGAAAATTATGAAGCAAAAAAAACGAATAACCAAATCTACTTGCAACAACATGGATGGATCTTAACAATATAATAAAGCAAGGCATAAAAATCACATACAGTATTTATATAAAGTTAACAAACATGTAAAGCTAGATTACACTGTTTAATGGACAAATAAGTGGAAAAACAATATGGAAAAGCAAGAAAATAACCATATGAATGATACGAAACTATTTCTTTCGAATGGGTATTTTATGTTAGAAAATAAAAGATATCTGCTAGGGCACCTTTTTTCTCTGTTTGTTTGGGGAATTCTTTAGTTCTCTGTGAATTTTCCCATCCTGCTCTTATGTTTTATAAGATACATCTGTAGTCCTCTTCCACGTTAATAGTGAGTTAACATAAATTTTTAAAAGTGACAAGGGTGATCAACAAAACAATTAAAATAATAATACAGTGATTAGTAAATTATACAATCATATTATAAAATAATATATTGTAATAATCTTATATCATGATATTTATCTTTTAAATCCAAGAGTCAATAATATTTTCAAATGTTAACAATCAAGAAATATGGAGCTGGCCCCGTGGCCAAGTAAAGTTCACATGCTCTGCTTTGGTGGCCCAGGATCTTGCCAGTTCGGATTCTGGATGCGTGCATAGCACCACTCATCAAGCCATGCTGAGATGGCATCCCACATAGCACAGCCAGAAGGAACTACAGCTAGAATATAGAACTATGTACTGGGGAGCTTCAGGGAGAAGAAGAAGAAGAAAAAAAATAAGATGGCTACAGATGTTAGCTCAGGTGCTAATCTTTAAAAATAAAAAAGAATCAAGAAATAGAAACATAAACTTGTTATTAAGAGCTATAATGATTGCCACCATAAGTAAACACACATACACAATCACACAGACACATATGCATTCACACACACACAATCAAAGTGATTTGCTTGTGTGGGATGAATGAGAATCTACTGTTTTTCAAAAGTTGTTTTGATTCTTTGACTTGTTATTATGTGTGGAATCAATTTTCACAATTTTTCTATCAACAAGTTTCAAAAAAACCCAAAAAACAAAGAAAAAATAAGTTCTGGAGATCTATATAGTTTAGTGCCTATAAGTAACAACACTATACTGTATACTCAAATTTGCTGAGAGAGTAGATCTTATATTAAATGTTCTTGACACATACACACACACACATCAAGAAGAGGGCGGGAGAAAACATTGGGAGGTGATGGATATTTATAACCTTGATAGCAGTAATGGTTTTATAGGTGTATACTTATTCTCAAACTCAATGAGTTGTGTACATTAAATATGTACAGCTTTTTACATGTCAATCATTTTCAATAAAGAGATTAAAAAAACACTAAATAAAATAAAACAACAACAATAAAACCATTAAATCAAAGTAATTTATAAGGCTTCAAACAAGAAGACACTGAATATGTAAGGATAATCTAAACTCAGTTATCAAACCTCAAAATAGCAAGTTCTCTGTGTTTGTGTACTATCATTTCACTCAACTTTACTTCTAGCAGCAGTGCCGATGCTCCATCAATTTCTAAGCCTGTTATACTTTAGCAACCTGCGTATTAGGAACATACATGCCTAGAAATGTGCTCTAGCAACATATTAGGGTCATGATAGATGTTCAAATAAATCTGTTGATTTATTAGTATCTTCAATTTCCCTTACATGTCCATGACACTAAGAAGAGTCGAGTTAGTTTTCTATTGCTGTGTAACAAAGTACCCTCAAATATAGTGGCTTAAAACAATATGTATGTATTATCTCACAGATCCTGTGGGTCAGGATCTGGGCACAGCTTATCTGAGCCAATCTGGATCAGTGTCTCTCAGGCTACAATCAAGATGTTGGCTGGAGTTGCAGTTATCTCAAAGCTGGATTTCAAGGAGGATCCTTTCCCTAGCTTGCTTACTTGGTTCTTGGAAGGATTCAAGTCCTCTCAGACTATTGGGTGAGGTTCTCCCTTCCTCCTTGATTGTTGACTAGAGACCTCCCTCAATCTATTGCCATGAAGGCCTCATGACAGGGCAGCTCACAACATGGCAGCTAGCTTCCCGTGCAGCAAACCAGCTAGAGAGTGAGAGAGGACAAGCAATGTGGAAATTGCAATCTTTAATAACCTAAAACTTTTAGTTTTAGTGACTTCCCATCATTTTTGCTGTGTTCCATTCATTAGATGACAGTTACTAGAAACAGCCCATACTGAAGGGGAAGGATTAAGCAAGGCCATGAGACTAGGAGTTGGGAATCACTAGGCGCCATCTTAGAGACTGCCTCCACAACATCACTCAAACAGATAATGCAGTTGAATAGAAGGCTTAGAATATGTGCTTTATGAACATAAATATCATAGAGTCTTTGCTTTGATGATTTTTCCCCAATATTGAGAAGAAAAACACTGGCACAGTTGAACATCTATTAGGTGCCAGTCTCTGTGCTAGATAGTTTCCCATGTGTTACCTCATTTAACACTCACTACCACATTGAAATATTATTTTCTCTGTATTACAGATGAGAATAGTGAAGCTCTAAGAAGTAAAATAATAAGCCCAAAGGCAACATCAAATAATAAGTGGATGAATTTTTAGCTCTAAAAGTTTTGCATTGACTACAATATTTTCCCCCTCTTATCATGCATACGATTCCAAGATTAGAACAACCCAGCACCCCTACTTCTCTCTTCTGTTCCTCACTGCTACACATTCAGATGTTTTCCCACTGAAAGTCAAAAGGTGCTGATGGACAGGGAAATGTCAGCCCATTGCTGCAGTATACTGTTCTCAGGTAAATATATTAGCATATTTCGTCTACTTATTTATATACACAATTTATTCTGTTTCTGACCACATCAATGCTGATGTGAATGAAGCCTTTCGTGGGAGAAGCTTTTATTGCTGCTGTATGTCTTCTTCCAGCTTGCTGTTTTTCCCCTCTAAAAATAAATATCTTACTCACTTGGCTATCTGAACAAATATTTTCTGCCTAGCAAGATATTTATACATATCTTTTTCAAATGGCATCAGAAGTGTGAATTTCATGTACAGGAATATATATTGGGGGCATTATGTCACTCCTCCAGGGTGAAGCAGCTTTCTAGCGACAAATGAAGGAAAGGATAATCTCGAGAAAAGAACTAAAAACTTGGAGGTAAGAGATGTCTTGACAACAAATACATGAATTAGTAAATGGAGCATATTATTTGGGAACTGTGGCATTTTTACAAAATCTGTGCACTTAAACTGATGAGTTAATAATGGGCCTAATGATAGATGTTTGGTTAATCACAGCCCCACAAGCAACATTTTGGCATCTGGGAAAACATCTTTAGTGGAAATACAGTTTTATCTTTGCGGGCCAAAAAACCTAGAGTAGGTCCTGGCCCTGAAAGTTACAACCTGTGCGTTATTGAACAGTTTGCTTAACATTTGCAAAATGTACATTCCTCAAATATATATAATTGTGAAGCTTTTTATTATTATTAAATGGTAATGCATGTGGGCCACTATCATACTGTGTAGGATATAATGTTTTATTTTAAAACATTATTTTTAAGATTATTAATGTTTATTCTCATCTCCCTTTTATGTTTTTGTTACTTTCCACACACTATCTCCCAGCGTTTATTCTTCATATATTCATCGTTCATTCAAAAATATTTATTAAGAACTTGCTAATTGACAAGCACTCAGTTAGGCAACACAGATATTGAATAATTCAGGGACCCAACCATCATGAAGCTCTAAAGCAAGCAGAAGAGACGGACTTGCAAAGCATCAGTTATGTCACCATAAAATACAGAAAAATACAAATAAGCGGTGTCCCATTTGCATCAAGAGAAATTGACATGCCAAACTTTAACCCTCAAACACAATTATCAACAATTTCAGAAGAGGCAAATACAATAAATAGAAAACAATTTAAAGGATAGTATATATTAGTCCAGCTATATGAATAATCACTTTAAATGCCAATTATCTAAACATACCAATTGAGACACTGAGATAGTGGGGCTTGCCTTGTGGCACAGCACTTAAATTCCCATGTTCTGCTTCGGTGGCCCAGGGTCCCCTGGTTCAGATCGTAGATGCAGACCTACACAGCGCTTGTCAAGCCATGCTGTGGCAGGTATCCTACATAAAATGGAGGAAGATGGGCACTGATGTTAGCTCAGGGCCAGTCTTCCTCAAAACAAACAAACAAACAAAAAACACTGAGATAATAAGAGTGGATAAAAAAAAAAACAAGATCAACTACATGTTGTCTATAAGAAATTGACCACTTTAAATATAGAAACTCAGAAAAGGTAAAAGTAAACAGAAAGACAAAGATTTTTTTTTTATCAAAAGAAAGCTTGTGTAGTTGTATTAATGTCATATGAAGCATGCTTTAGAACAAGGAAGGTTATAACAAATTAAGAAAGCAATTACATAACAATAAATAATTCCCCAAGAAGACATAAAAACCCTAAACACATATGCATGACACGATTGAGTATCAAAATACATGAAGCAAAAACAGAACTGAAAGGAGAAATAAATAAATCCATTATGGGTGGAGACCTCAATACATCACTTTCAGTAATTGAAAATCAGTAAAAGGATATAGATGACCTGAAAAACATTATCAATCAACTGGATTAAATTGACATCTATAAGATACTATATACACAACCAGCAGGATACACATTTTTCTCCTTCTCCATATTCATTTCTTTTTATTCTTCACTTTCTTCTTTTTCTTCTTCTCCTCCCCTTCCTCCTCCTCAAGTTCACATGGAACATTCATCAAGATAGACCATATTCTTGGATATAAAACATACAGCAAATGCAAAATAATGGAAATAATACAAAGTATGTTCTCAAACTACAGTGGAATTAAACTAGAAATGAATAACAGAAAGATAGCTTGAAAATTCCCAACTCTTTGCAAATTGGACACAGTTATAAACAACCCATTGGTCAAGGAAGAGCCTCAGGAGAAATATAAACAATATTTTGAATTAGATTAAAATATAATACAACTTATCAAAATTTACGGTATGCTTCTAAAGCAGTGCTCAGAGGGAGATTTATGGCATTAAATGCACAAAATAGAAAATAAAAATCTAAAATCCAAATCCTAAGCTTTCACTTTAGAAAACAAAATACAGAAGAGCAAATTAAACCTATAGCAAGCAGAAAAAGGGAATAAAAAAAATAGAGCATAGATCAATGGAATTGAAAACAAGAGAATGATAGAAAATATCAATGAAACAGTATCCACTTCTTTGAAAAGATCAATAAAATTGATAAATCTCTAACAAGTCTATCCAAGAAAAAAGAGAAAAGACAAAATGACTTCGCCAGTTGACATTATCAGATTTTGTCATCTGCTAGGCACAAATGTCACATTGGGCATATCAACTGAGTGCCACAGTGGAAAAAATATAGTCTCTGCAGTATGAACTGCCCCTCACCAAGCTCCTTCTAGCTGCTGCAACCTCTGAATGGCTAACCTGCCAATACAGAGACTAGTACTGAGCCCCCAGTATGTTACCATTCCTTAGGGACCCCAAATGACCACTTGGTGGTAAGTTTACTTCAGTAGGCCTTTTCAGTCAGCATTTATTTTTTCCTGGAATAGACACTTATCTTGGTAGGGGTTTGCCTTTCTTACTTACCTCAGTCCCCATCACTATCAGGGTTGACAAAGTTTGTGGTTGATAGGCATTAAACCACACACAACATAACTTTCTGACTAGGGAACTTATTTTACAGTGAAGGAGCTGCAGAATTGGGCACATAACCATAGGTTCCACTGATTGTGTTGTGTAATGCAGCATTCAAAAGTCAACTGCTTGGGTATTGGAATGGTCTGTGGAAGCCACGGCTGAGGGGACAGATCAATGGCAGTCTTTGAGAATAAGGAGCCATCTTCCAGAATGCAATATACTCATTGAATCAGAGTCTTCTATATGGCACTGTGTCCCAAGGGGAAGAATGCACGTGTCTAGGAACCAAGTACCTGGAAGCACCACTTACCATCATTCCCAAGTACCCACCGGGAGACTTTTGCTTTCCATTTGCACAACACAGGGCTCTGCAGAGTTAGAGGCCCTGGTTCTCAGAGGGAGTGTACACATGCCAAGAGACACAAGTAGGGTCTCAGAGACAAAAGAACACTGACAGGGCACTTTAAACTTGCTCTGTCCAGGGATCAGCAGGCGAGTCACAACCATGACAGGGTAATTTACTGTGATTAGCTGGAGGAAGTAGGGCTGCTGTTATACAAGGGGGAAGGAAGGAGTGTGTGTGGAACTCAGGCCATCCACTTGGGTGTCCCTTGCAATCCCATTGCCCAGCTATTAAGTAAACTAGTGCTGCGATCCTGGCTTGAGAAGGAAATGTTTGCCGGGGACTCAGACTAACCCACAATGAGGATGTGGGTCACACTACAAGGCAAACTTCCAAGAGGAAAAGAGATAACATGTGAGAGCAAGGGGAATTTAGAGTGTAGTGTGGGGAAGGGAGTGAATGAGTACCAGTTAAGGGCCTGTGACCAATGCTGTGTTGGGCATGTCCTTCATCCCACCATGTTTCTTTTCAAAGTCCTCCTCAGAATAAAAGGCCTACCAGGATGCTGGGGATTCTGCTTCCCAAACATATTTGGATATGAGGATCCACACAGTAAGAGGGTGGATAGTGGAAGTCAAACGGGTCCTTTATTCATGTCTCCAGTAATGAAGGGCCTGCCGTTAAGCTGCAAGACTCTACAGCATTAAATCTGAAGCCACACTCTTCTCTTGGGCAACTCACTTGACCAGCAAGAGTGTGGAGATACGAGGATATGGCCATTTCTGCCCTGAGTAGGGCTCTTCTAATCTACGGTGAGGTGCTCCCCACTGATTTCTGCTTTCCCTGTCCTCCTTTTCTTTCGCGGATATCAGATCTATTTAGCATTTTGAAAACTTTCTCTACAACTATACTTTCTCCCACTGTATCTTTTACCAATAAATCTCTCGCACTCTTAACGCTGTCTCAGCATCTGCTTCCCAGGGGATATGAACTAGCATAACCTTTAAAATAAATATCCACAAAATTTAGGAAGCCATTGTTAAAGAGATCAGCAATGAGCAAGAATCTTCCCTACCCTTATAAATGGCCTTCACCTTTTTTAAGAACTTCTGGAAAAATATGTTATGAAAAAGGAGAAAGGAGAAATATTTAAATAACTAAGACTAAAACTATCAAAGTTTCTGAAACTTATGACTAACTACATCATATTATCAAGAAATGGTTAGACCAGCCCCATGGCCTAGTGGTTAAGTGCTGTGCATTCCACTTCAGCGGCCCAGGTTCAGTTACAGGGTGAGAACCTACACCACTCATCAGCGTCCATGCTGTGCTAGCTACACATAGACAAAATAGAGGAAGATTAGCACACATGTTAGCTCAGGATGAATCTTCCTCAAGCAAAAAAGAGGACTATTGACAACAGGTGTTAGCTCAGGACAAATCTTCCTCAGAAAAAAAACACAGAAAACAAGTTTACCTAAAGGCTTATGCCTCAATGCTTGAAACTGATAGCAGTGCCTATTAGAATTATATTTTCATTTGAGAGGCCATAAAGTAGGGCTTTTAATCAAAGATGGATGAAAGATGATAGATATATAGATAGAATTTAAAGTTATGTATATATATATATATAAAGTTATATATAGTTATATATATGAATATGTGTGCACTTTTTATGTATATAAAGTTATATATACATATATAAAGTTATATTTACTTAAAGTTTTACATAAAAAGTTATGCATATAAATATATAAAGTTATATACGTATACATATATATATATATATATATATGTATATGCCCATTTTTGCCTACAGAGGATGAGACAAACACAGCACCTTTAAAATCATGCTCTATGGGTAGAAATATATTTTTAAAAATTAAGGGAATGATGCTATTGTTTCCTAAAATTACTTTCCTGTGAAACTGCCAAGTCAGCTAGGTTTCATAACTCTCACCCTCCCACAACAATAACAATATTCTCTCAATTTATCATCAGAGTTTTTCTTGAACCTGTTCTTTCTCTCAATCCCTTCTACTTTTGCTCTACCCAGGCCCTCACCAGTTCTCACCTGGATCCCTAAAATTGTCTTCTATCTGTTCCTCTGTCTCAAATATTATTCCTTTCATAGCATATTCTATGTAACAGCAAGTATGACTTATTTGAAATGCCAAGGTGACTGTGTCCTTCAACTACCAATAAACTATCAAGCCTTTAATTCCTCCAGCCTCATCCGTACATAGAGATTCTGTTTCCCTATACTCCCCGTGGCAGGCCATGTTTCTATTCTATGCCGTTTCTTCTGTCTAGAATGTTTCCTTTACAACCAGCATATCCTCCCCTTTCTTTCCCTTTCCACCAAATGCGTATTTGCTTTTCCTGACTCAGTCTAAGTATCAGAACCCAGCTCAGATATCCTCTTAGAAGTTCCTCTGACCCCCAGCCTGCATGATCTCTGACGTCAAGTTTACACATTAAAGATGCTGGGCCCCTGAACACACTATCCTTCTCTTTATTAGAGCGTTGGCATGTTGCACTGACACCTGGCTCCTACAGCTCTATCCATGCTCCATCCCAGAACCTTCGTGAGAGCTTTCATGGGGCTTTGTATTTATAGTGTCTGGCATAAGGGGGGATTCACTATGCACTTATTGAATTGAGTTATAACTTATAATAAATTTCAATGAGTCGTCGGCCAGAAAATTTGTCAAGATCCACTCTTTATAAAGATTTCAAAACATTAAATGCTTTTTTTAAAGCAAATTTATCTCCAGACAATATTGACTCTTCCTCCACTCTGATAGACTGACCATCACTCCCTCCTGCATTACCTCTATAACTTACACCTCAGTTATCAGAAAAATTAATATTGCATTCTAATCCATTTTTTACATTATCATCTCCATATCGGTCAAGTTACATTACTATTTTCATGTTGGACATGATGAGGGAACTATTTCTTATTTGTTCATACATATTCATGATTCTTGTATACACTACATTCTTTATAAATTATTTGTTTAAATTGATAAATTTCAGTCATCTTCACCCTACTAATAGGAACCATTTCAACAAGACGTAAGTGGTAGCATAATTCACTGGATACTGCACTAGTCTCAGATTTCAAAGACTTAATTTCTGGCCTCTGGTAAATTAATTTTTCTAGGATACTTTATTAAGAGATTACCTCACAAATAGAACCGTTATAAAATGAAATAAAAGCATAAATTTAAAATCTGTTTTGAGGGGCTGGTCCAGTAGCGTGGTGGTAAAGTTCGCATGTTCTGCTTCTTGGCGTCCTGGGAATCGCAGTTTGGGATCCCGGGTGGGACATGGCACCGCTTGGCACACCATGCTGTGGTAGGCGTCCCACGTATAAAGTAGAGGAAGATGGACACAAATGTTAGCTCAGGGCCAGTCTTCCTCAGCAAAAAGAGGAGGATTGGCAGTAGTTAGCTCAGGGCTAATCTTCCTTAAAAAAAAAAACAAATCTATTTTGAATGCCAGAAGTTCTATTAAAATGTAAAATTTCTAGTGGTATCAAACTAATTTTTATCATCATCACTGCCAGCATTGTCAGTATCATATTCTATTTAAATAGCTATCTTGAGCAGGATGCCTAGTGTTTCTGTGAAACATCTTGGAGCATGTGAAAGCAGTGTTGTAGAACGGCACAAACAGAAGATGATTGGAGCTAAATCATTCAGAAGGAGATGTGTTATTTTCCTCCCTTGCATTGCTTTATCCCCCAAGCGCTTGCCCAATTCCCTTTTCAGGCATGGAGCATAGCCTTTGTGACCTTAAAGACTACTTTGAATGGGAAACCCGGCTTGGGAGAACCTAGATTTGAACCTGCCCTGACAAGTGGGCTGCACATTAATTGCATTCCAGCCAGCGCTGTGTATCTGGGGAGTCAGTTTCCCAGGTACCTGAAGTATGGATTAGGCAGGAGGCTGGCTGGGACTTTGAATCTAGTCTCTGTTACTATGTTTCTCTTTTCTAGCATCCTACCAATTTGAAGCTAATCAAACCCTGAGGTTAAATTTATCATTTTTCATCTCAGGGTGCACACTCCTTGAATTTTTACTGTGAAGTTTATATGCCTTTATACAGTTCACAGGTCCATTACTGAAGGTTTTTCTTGCCTCTGTGATTCACCCCATCACTGTTAATATTTCTGTCCCCAGACAAAAATATAGAAATGCCAAAAAACCCTCTTGGCATTTACAGTTTCCAAATAAACAAATCTATTAAGACTCTCATCATGTTTTTTATTTATTTACATAATTTATTCTATTCTGGATTTTCTCCCCACAGCTGCTGTATTTTCACTGTTTCCCTAGAATATATATTTTATTACAGCCATATTTCTTTGACCACTTTGAGTTCCTCCTACCTTAGAAATAAAATTTTTCATTGAGATGCCCATCAGATAAAATATTTCCCACCAGACATATATTTACTCAAGTTGCATTAGAAAAGTAAATTTGTGTCATATTGTGGACCATAAGAGATGCTATAGCAGTAAATCCATGTCAAGAGGCCTGCAGTTTTTTGTGTTAAATGGTAAAATATATGATAGAATGTCTCCTTCTTATTAGTTAGTGAATAGCCCTTAAAAATAATCCAGAATTATTCTCTTAAGGGAAGAGGTCATATGCAAAAGCAATGTAGCCATTGATTGCCACCTCTTTTCCCTGCCCATCTAAATGAAGATGCCTGTGGGGAACACAGAAAAGCCAGCCATGGTGAGCTGGTGGTGTTCCCCCTGACACTGCCTTCTGGCCCCTTTGCTCTCGTGCTTCCTTTGACAGTCTTTAAATATGGACTATCAAATATTTTTAATCTATCATACTTTATAGTTCTGATTAAAGTAATCAAATAATAATTGCTTTCATTACATTTTTACATTACAGTATGATTTAATTGAGTCTGGTCATCAGAGTCATATAAAATTTAACAGTAAATTCTGACAGCAAACCATCGATTGTTTGAAAATTGTTGTCAATTAAATAAAATTATCTTTGAAATCTCTATTTAATTTCTTTTTCCTTCCAGCGCTGTAATGCTTTGGTAGGAACCATTGTTGTAATAATTTTATGTGTAAAAATCAACAGTTTCTGAACTTCCTGGTTGCTAGGATCTATCGTGGGGAAATCTTTCCCTTTTTTCATCACAGATTTTTAATTTTTTTCAGTTTCTGTACACAACACTCTTAGATCACCAGATCTATGAGGAGAGTTGTAAACTACTGGTTTCCAGGAAGACAGGGTTTAGCTGGCAACCCAGTAACAACATTTGTTGGAAATCAATGGGAATAATCACATTCTGAATAATTTACAAATTATAAAAGTCACAGATGTCTACCTATTATGTGAGCTAATCAAATAAATAATAGTCTGCTCAGGCAATCCAGATGTTCTGTTTTAGATTCAATATTTTTAAATTATGTTTTTAAAGGGAAACACATGATAAGGATACAGTATCTCAGCTTCTGAGGGTTTAACAATCGGAGGAGAAAGACATCATTTCCCTGGACAAATGTTTCTTCTGCTTTTCAGAAATAAATTCTCTATATATGGAGATAAATGCCAAACCAAGGGGTTTGATAAAGATCTGTACCACCTGGTCAGCATGGGCAAGTAAAATAATACATTGCCAGGCATGGATTATATTATTGCACCTTTCAGCTGTGCAACTTTGAACAAAAAGCTAATTCTACCAACACTCAGCTTTTGAGTCTGTAGAATGGATATGTCGCATGGACCACAACTTAAGTCTCTGGCGATTATTTTTCTTGCCTGCATTGTAGCCATTAAGTTCTTCCATTTGGGAATACTTCACAAAATAGTAACACTTCCATTAAATAAATATGCAATAGCCGAGAATAGAATTTCATACTCACAAGCTTTGCATCCTCAACGTGTTGATCACCAGACTGTTGACCTCTCAATCTTTTATCTGTGTTTATGTATGGAGTGTTGTCTGAAATGAAGACTCCCCAATTGTTAATGACAGTTATGTCTCAGCGGTGAAATTTGGAGACCATGTATTTTTTCCATGCTCTTATTTGAACTTTCCTGTTTTAATTTGTTAATTTCTTTGGAATAAATATATTTCCTCTTTGTGGAGCCAAAAAGAAGAAGAGAGGAAACTCTTGTAGATTCCTCAAGGATGATATACTTTTGATTTATTATTAAAAAAGATGCATTCTATCTGCTGATTTCAGATCACATTTCTGTATCATCCTTTCTTCAATCTAACAGTTATAGAACTGTGTGTGTGTGTTTGCTTATTGTTGATTTGTTTGTTTTTGCATGAAACAAAGAAATAAAAATCCCTGAGTACATGTTGTGGTCTTTAGTAAGTAAATTACTCCTATGTATACTGGATTGATGCTAATTCATTGCAAAGATTTGATCATGTATGCTACTGCTCTACTCTCCCATGTTGGAATTCACAAATTAAATGTAAACGCAGTTAAAATTCAGCTTAGCACAGTGCTTCAGGTATCACTGCAAGTCTGTCATAGATGACATCAGGGTAAAGACTACTTCAGCACAAATCTGCAAAACCAAAACAAAACCTGTCGTATGGCATACAAGTTCTCCATGATCTGGCCTGCCTACTGTTCTAACTGCATCTCTAAGAACTGTCCTTCATTTTAGCCATACCAGAAAACTTTGAAAAATATGTTGTTTCCTCACTCTATGCAACTAAACATGCTATTTACTCTTGGTGGTTTGTCCTCCTGGCACATTTTGCCCAACAGGTGAGCTGCTGTTCATCCCTCTTTTCAGCTTGCATGTTAATTCTTCTATAAAGCCATGGTGACTTTCCAGGAAGAGTTAAATCCTTTCTTTTTTGGTGCATTCAGAGTGCTGAGTATGTGCTTTATTTTTAGCATGTATCTCTTCATTATACTTTTGTTTTCTGCCCCAGATAGTGAAGTATTACAGGTCAAAGTCAGATTCTGTTCATCTTGAGGTTCCTGGGGTTTAACAAAATGACTGAAATCAAATAGATATCATAAATAAATGACCAGAAAAATGAATGACCAAACTTTAGTCTCTCAGATTTAAATATGAAAAAAATTCTGAAAAAAAAGAAACTTTTGTGACTAAAGGATAAGCTAAATAATACTGTAGAAACATGGAGCCTCCAAATCTCAAAGCTGTATGTCGCACTCATGCAAAGTCTACCATGAGTTGTAGCAGCTCTCTAGACCACCTATCTTCTCAGATCCAGACAGATAGTAGCTCCATCCCCCTGTGGCTTCACTATCTGGAACCTGTGGTCTCCTCAGTTGACATGACAGGGGAAAATAGTGTATAAGGGTACCAGATAGTTATGGAATGCTTGCATCCATAAATTAGACAGCACATGCTCACTGAACCCCATAAGATAGAATTAGTCACATAGCTACACCAAACAAGGAGTAGGGGAAATGTAGTATTTTCTTAGCCTACAAGGAGAGAATCATCATATGCAGGTGAGTATTTTTAGTTTTTATTATCACTATGGATACAAAACAGGAGTGATTCTCTTAACTTGGGGTATGAAACACAGATAAAAATGGGTATAAACAGAAAATATACTACTATGAACCCATTGTAGGCAAATAGAATCTGCCCCGTGGGTTACCAATTTTATTGCACAAGTGAGAAGACTGTTTTGGGATCCTGTAAAATAATAGGACATCCAGGTTTGCATGAAATGAAAAATAGGAATAAAGACAGCTACTGCCTACGGCAATGATTTATTGGGGTGACTTAGCTCAGAGAAGAGATGAGTGAGTAAGAAACTATAACTATCTCCAAATTGCTAATGCTGTTTCACATGAGTGACTTGTTGCATCAGAAAGGACTAAGCAAAGGCTACACGAAAAAGTCAATCATTTCTGCAAGTGTTGCAGAATATCCTAACAAGAGAAGATATAAAATCTATTTAGTGGTTCATCAATTTTTCTGATTGAGATACAGTGTAGTATTGTGGAAAGAATTCTGAATTAAGTCCTCAAGTTTCTAGACACGGTTCTGTCAGACAATGCTTCATTATCTTTTATAAGTTACCCAAGCAGTATGTGTCTCGATTTATTAATCTATAAAATGCAGGGAAATCAAAGATATGAGTTCTCAGATCTCTTCAAGCTCCCAACATTTATAATTTTTATAAATCATATATTCATTCATATAGTCTTCCATAAAGATCAGGTGCAAAAATTTAGTTTCAAATACTTAACAAAATCATTTCCTGGAGTAACTCCAACATCACTTTTCATCTCCCTCCTCCTCTGTTTCACTCTACCTTTTTCTTGGTGCACCTTCTCTCTTTAAAAGAAGATTACCAGGTGTTGAACAAGGCTATTAAAATCATTAGTGCCCAGTTGAAACTTTCTCCTTGATGCAATCAGATAAATGAAAGGACATCTAAACAGGCAGATATAGAAAGTGAGAAGCTGTCCAAATAATGTATTATTGGTATGAAATAATGACTTATGAGGGGGGTCTTCCAGAGCCATAGCCAATGAACAAAAAAAGTCTTCCTTATCATGCCTCTATATTAAAAATCCAAATGATTCGAGATAGAACTTATTTAGCTCTTATTTTAAATAACTTTTCAAAGTACCAAACTGATTTATCTCATACAAAGTCAACTGAAAATCAAGTAATAGTAACAGCTTTTTCATATCTTCCAATAGCGTATAGTAATTTAATTTAAGAAGACAAAATTTGATATCTTTATGTTGCCATAGAAACTTGTGGAGGCTTTTCTACTTTCTTCTTCCAATCTACAAGTTTTTCTTTCCTGTATATATTGGCACTTGGTAAGAAGACAAAAATTGAGAAATGCAAGAAAACACTTTAAACTTTATTGACACCTAAGGTGCAGAATTTGTGTGGCTTTATCCCATGTAAATTTAATTGTTGAAACTGGACCTTAAGGTTTTTGAAGGCTAATCTGGAAGTAAGGGACAGCTAGCTGTGATCCTCAGAGATACAATGGGACCTTTAACAACTGAAAGTCCAGGTTGGAGTCCAGGGGAAAACGATACATGGGCTTCCGAGGACATGGAGTGACAATCTAGAATTCATCTGATTATTCCAGTCGTGCATCTTATTCAGTTTGAACTGCTGTAACATAAACTACCACAGAAAGGGTGACTTAAACAATAAACGTGTATTTCTCACATTCTGAAGGCTGTGAAGACCAAGATCAAGGTGCCAGCCAATTCAATTGCTGGTGAGAACCAGCTTCATGGTTTGCAGATGGCCGCCTTTTCACCATGTGTGCGTATGGCCTGTGTTTTCTCATAAGGCACTAATCTTATCATGAGGACTTCACCCTCAAGACCTAATTACCTCCCAACGGCCCTACCTTCTAATACTACCACACTGGGGGCTAGGTTTCAATAAATTCATACTTTTTGGGGGGACACAAACATTCAATCTCTAGCATTGTGGTTATTCCCCAAAATGCTCTGTTCTCTCTCAAACAGGCAAGAAATCCAAGATATTCTTGCAAAGGACTCTCTCTCAGGCTTTTATCCACCCTTTTCCATGGAATAAAATCCTTTACAAGAAGTTTGTCAGCAGGCTCACATTAATTTCACTGTCCATAACGGGTTGTGTGCTTACTGTTAAGCCTGTTACTAGGACTGATATGTTTGACCTGAGCCTATTAGGATTCACCTCAAAGCTGGACATCCTCACACTAAACCTGAAACAACACATCCTTACAATAACTTTGCAAAATGAGCAAAAGGGGTTCGGAAAAATTGGCATCTAAGGTTAGACAACTCGTATATGGGAAGGCACATATCCAAATTCTAATTTTTCTTCTCACTAAGCTCTTTTTCATTGTGCTGTATGACAATATCTTCCATAACATTTTTAGAGAGGTAAAACTTGGGTGACCTCTTTGAAGTCACAAACTGTGTCAACACAGTAAGTTGACAAGCTTCAGGGAAAGGATTTTACTCCATGATAAATGGTGAGAGCAGTAACTGGGAACAACCTGCCCTCAGGCAAAGCTGTTATGAGAACACATGAGGCAGAGACTGGCAGCAGCCACCTGTGGACACGAGACTACCAGCCAGAAACAAAAAGCGGGTGTTCTCTGATGGCTGAATGGAAAGATGGGGGAGCTTAGGTTCCCAATGATGTTGCTCAGTTACTGAGCCATTCCAGGGAGGGTCAATGTTAGAACTTTGTTAAGTACACAGACCGGGCTTTAAGTGACAGCTAGGTCACTGCCTCTTTTTCACAAATGTACCTGTAGGAATGCGCCCCCCCACCACCTCAGTTTTTACCTGACTCCTTCAGTCTATCAGTGCCCTGGATAGTTATGCTCAGATCAGGAGCCTGTGGCCCTTAAGATTAAAGAGAGAAGTCAGTCTTCTGACAGTTTTTATGGAAAGAGAGACGGAGAACAACTTTGTGGCCAGGATACCATCCTGAGGTTCCTCCAACTTTTCTAGGAGAAACAGGACCATTTCTATCTTCCTTCTGTGACAAATAATTATTCAAATTCCATAGAGAGACTGTGCTGTATTTAATTGTCTCAAATCAAAACTTATCCCAAACAAAGCCATGATATCCACAAGATAATTTATCAAAACTTCTTACACATCTTCATCTAATTATTAATCTAGGTACTATCAGTCAATTTCTAACACAGATGGTAGTATAAGGGCAACATATTCCATCTAGACCAACCAGATGGATAAATGGGATTAAAGTTATGCAGTTGGAAATTATGAGCTTTAGGGGAAAAATTCTCTCTTTTTTTTAATGATAGCCTAGACACTCATCAATGACAGTATCTGTCTTCTAATTTAAGAACATCACAGTAGGGAAACCCAGTTTCTACAACTAAATTTTTTCCCAATTTTAGAATTGTAAAAATTAGAGTATTCCATTATAAAAATATTAAAATAAGTTTAGGGGTGCAGATATCTATAAATTAGATATGTAGATATTTGTTTAAGTTTAGAGGTATAAATATCTATGTAATTTAAGAGGTATAGATAAATTAAATTAGGTATGTTGATATCTATCTGTTTAAGAGTATTGATATCTATTTAAGTTAGGAGCATAGCTATCTAAATAAATTTAGAGTTGCAGATATCTATATAAGTTTAGGATTTTGGATAGCTATATAAGTTACAGTTGTAATAGCGATATAAATTAAGGATATAAATATCCATTTAAATAGGTGGTATAAATATCTGTATAAGCTTTTGAGTATAGATGTCTATTTAAATTAGATGTATAAATACCTATTTAAGCTAGAGTATAGATGTCTATATAATTCCAGCTCTATTTCTACAATTCATGAATCACGTCTTTGAGCACTGACCAAAAAGATGCAATAGTTATTTTTGTTTTTGTTATCTAACTGTACGTAGGAGCCCTGACAATCAAGGCAGACTTTCTTTTGGGGGATGTACTGATTATCATTTCTTAGGAACTAAGAAATTTTGTCTTTCCAGAACAGACCGAATTTAGTAATAGATGTAGTCGGTTACTATGGATTTTGTATTCAGAGAGATTTGGTTCAAGTCTTTTTTCTGCATGATTTTAGGTAAGTAACTTGCTTTACTGATTAATAAAATTAAAATAATTGGTTAATTTGTTAATTTTAAGGATGAAAAAATATGTCAGATGAGACTTTCTAGCAGAGATTTTCATGGGTGCATTTCTCCCACAAACCCTTAAATTGATCAAGGGCAAACATAGCCATGGTTGAGTCTAGAGTGCTTTGTTTCTCTTGTGAAACTCATGTACATATTTTGAAAATGGAGAGACACCTAGGTGCCACCAGAGTCAGAATATAGAGAATCCCCAATAATGAGGAACCAATAGAAGTCCCTTTAGTTCTTAGAATGCAGGGGGCTAATGTGGCAAAAAGAGTGTCCCAAAGATTAGAACCAAAAGTCATTCTTATCATACGTTCAAACTCTATTATCCCAAGTAGTGTCCCTAAGTTTTAGTCTCCTCATCTACAAGATGATAAATATTAGCCTAACTTACTGAGTTAAGACTCTACTAGACCACTATAAGAAACTTAAATAAACCAATATCATAATGGGAGGGGGAAGCCATTAGCCAGACATTGGGTGGAGAGGCCTTGAGGTGGGCTGAGGGGGAGAGGGCACAAATACTGATGTATTCTATGTGCCACCACTGTAGATGCTGAATCTATGTATATAATATCTTATTTCACCATTACAATAATGAGATATGGTAGATTTCATTTACCCGTTTTGCAAATAAGAAACTAAGAGTCACAGAGATTAAGTAACCCATACTAGCTTACACAGCTAGAAGTAGAAGAGGTAGAGAGGAAAAGCCAGCCAGTCTGCCTCCAATTGCTAAGTTTTCTGTAAAACATTTCAAAATCTGCTCAGGAAGTGCCTATCCCCATGAAAAAGTGTTCATATATGTTCTTGACTACATTGATTATTTTTTCTTTGCTGAATACCCCTTTTTGAGGAAACTTCCCCCAAAAGTCCTAACACACAGGCTAAGCTTTCAAAGACCTGCCTTCTTATATGGTTTCTCCTGTTCACTAGATATATAGCTCTGTAGTCCACCTGAAGAGATGCAGTAGGTCTGTAACTCTCAGGCTCGTAATCCCAAACTGGACTCGATAGCCTAGTAACACAAGCTCTCACTGTCCTGTCATTCTGTCCACTTACCCATGTTATGATTTCCTACAGTATGCTGTCTTGTCAAGGCTCAAACAACATTCCTCATAAAGCAATTCTTAAGTCTATGCTATTGCTTAGAGGACATCATAGAATTCATCAGAGAGTTCTGTTAGTATAAGAATGACATAGGATTAAGTGATGTATTTTGTCTCATCAGTTACAGATCACGTAAGTGTTTTGACCAAAATAATTGACTTACATAAATAGTCTTTAAGAAATACTATTATCAAACTCTGTTCCCTTTTTCTATTTCTAATCTTAAGTGTGGCTTTCAGCATTTCTCACTTAGATTTTTTTAATGAAATGTTTCCTTTTTTATTTGAGGAACATTAGCCTTGAGCTAACATCTGCTACCAATACTCCTCTTTTTGCTGAGGAAGACTGACTCTGAGCTGACATCTGTGCCCATATTCCTCTACTTTAAATGTGGAATGCCTGCCACAGCATAGCTTGACAAGTGGTGTGTAGGTCCTCACCCAGGATCTGAACCAGCAAACTCCTGGCCATCACAGGGGAATGTGCAAACTTAACCGCTGAGCCACTGGGCAGGCCCCAAGTATTGCTTTTTTTTATTGAACACATTTGGCATTTAACATTTAATGTCGTGTTAGTTTAAGGTGGGCAGTTTTTTACTTCAATACATTTATATATTGTAATATGATGAGTGTCACTTAGATTTTTATAATTGGTCCCTTGCTTCCAGTTTTGCCCAAAAACATAGTATACTCTACGCTTTCTGTATTTAACCACTACGTGCTCTCTCAAGCTCCCTTGCTTTTGCATACCACTAATCTACTGAATTAGGACACTATTCCCTTCTTTTCCCATGTGAATAATTTTTGCCCATACCTTACCTCACCTGTACTACTCATGATAAAACCTGCTGACCCCCAAACTCAGGATTGAGTGTCCTATCTTTTTATCCCAGGGGACATTTGCTTAGTTCTCTCTAGGACTGAAGTTCAGTCAGTGCACCTGGAAAAGACATATTGATTGAAAAACTATTGAGAGAATTCTATACCAGTTGGTAAATAGCCACTGTCTCAAGATTTATAAGTGACCCACCAAGACAACGTGGGCCTTCCTGGACAACTGAAGGAGGATATCCCCTCTCGCAGGATATGCCACACAGCCCTCAAATCCAACAACGAAATGAGGCCTACATGGCCTTGCTCCAGTGCCACAACCGGGGGTCATTTTGTATGGTCAGTACCTGCACCATAATGTTAATCATTCACCCGCCCCTGTCTCTATCATAGCACTTAGGATACTTCATGATAACACTTGGCTTATTTGTTGATCTTCCTGTGGTAACTATAAGTACTTTGAGGAAAAGAGCTTTATCATATTCAACATTTTATAACCAGCATCTAGAGACATGCATAGCAAAATATAGGTAATTGATGAATGTATCTTTAATGATTAAACGAATGAATGAATGAATGAATACAATTTACAGATAGCACAGCTATCAAAGTGCTGGCTCCACTGAAAAGTCCTTTGCCAAAATACAATCACACAAAGCTGCAAAGGGCAGGGTTGATGCTCATCCTTAAGCAGCCACCCTATTCATTTATTTTTTTGATTTTTGCATTGTAATTTTATCTATACGTTAAAATCTGAGTTCCTAGTTAGGTGGAAGAGAAGAATGCCTTGTTTCAGTCCTTCAAGTAGCCTCCAGACGGATTAGACCAGATATACAGAATAACTTGCCAAGGACGTCTGCTCTGCCCCCTCTGCAACCAGTGAGGAGGGTCCCACAATGGGAACACAGGCTCCCAATGATTCAAGCAAGACCGCTGTGAACTGGAGAGGGCGTAGGACAAGGACAAGTAAAATGCCACAAAGCTTTCTGCTCATTTTCAAGATGCCTTTTTCTTGACTCAGCATTCACTCAAATGCTGCAAACTGTTGGCTATTTTCCAGAGTTCTGACAAAGTTGGTTCTGACAGTTCCTCCTTGCTTTTACATGTTTCTGCAGGAGGACAAGAGCTTGGAGCTGCCTACTCTACCATTTGCTGACATCACTCCAGAAACCATAGTTACTATTTATGAAGTACACAACCACTGTTTTATGCACCAGGGTTCCATTCTGCATTATTGTCATTGTTACAGCTTTGCCTTTGTATTATACTTTATTAAGAAAATTAAAATTATTGGAAGGCATTATTTCATATTATACACTGGTATGTATACACAGTCCATTAAGGCAATGTTTCAGAGAATTTGAGGAAATATGCTAGTGAGGAGAGATGACAGTGTGAGCCATGGCCAGTCACCTTGATTACCGTAGGCCATTGATCACAGGTGAATGAGTGTGGATGATTCACACTAACAAACCTCTCCATGAAATTAAATCCTGCCAATTTTCAAAAGCAAAGCACAAAAATATTATAATATCATGAAATAATACACAAATCCTAGAGAACAGGTAAAAATAATTTGAAGTGAATATTTACCCACAAATGAAAATATGACATTTGAATTATTCACAATTTTAATATATAGCCAAAACAAATCTATGAATATTTATTTGTTTCCTATTTCTGGAAACAAGATGTAAACACTTCCATGTACAAAAAATTTCAGATACTCATTTCTATCTTGTTTCACTATTCCTTGAAAGGTGTCATGAAGAAAGTGCTAAATCGAAAGCTATTATTCCTCAATTTTCTTTAAGCCTCGAGAGATTGGGGTTATTTCTCTCCTGCACATTGCTGTATCACCAGTCATGCTGAGGCAAATGGGAGACTTTCAAGAACTATTTCTTGCATGAATGGATGAATGAATGAACAGAAGTATAAAGACACTAAAGAGCTAAATTGTTTACAAATTTTAACAATCATAACAATTGCTTGAGAGACAGATTAGAATCCCAAGGAATCCCACCCTCAGAAAATGTTTGCACTTGCCAGCCACTTTCAATGAACGCATTGGCAAAGGGTGGTCAAAGTGGACGGGTTATGAGGAAGAGTTGAGAGACACCTCTCCTGAAGCATGTGAGTCTCTCCCAAGTATGAAGTCCCAAATAAGGATGGAGGACAGCAGGAGAACTGGAAGAAATCTGTCAGAGGCATGTCTGCTTTCAGCTGAAGAAAGCTGAGAGTTGGACAGGAGAGCTGTGGTAACCTCCTGTGGCATTCCAGGATTTCAGTCACTGAAGAATGAACTTAGGGCAGAAAAGGAAAATACAAACTCCAATGAGGGCCTCAAGACCTTCAAGGAGCCTATGACATCTGCCATATGCCTTTCAAAGACTTTAGGCGAAGAAATAAGGCTATAAGATATCACCAGGATTATAGAAAATAGTGAATGAGGCTGGAAAACAAAGAGTATATTTCAATAATCTAAAAGCCTGGCCCTGTTGAAAACAAAGTCCTTGTTTAACCCTTAACACATTGAGTGCACTGTTGACCCTCATTGAACTAAAATTCCCAAAAAGCACAAACCCAGCTCAATCATATATCAGATTGGCTCAGTCCTGCTCTAGAGCCCTGTAGGAAAAAAGTCTTGCCTCGCCTTGCTCTGGTAAATATTACTTCACGTTCTATAGTTCTTTTATAAGTAAATAAAGAAAAAATATTTATTCTGCTATTTTATAAACATATATATATATATGTATATATGCATACATATAAAAGACACACATATACATATAGAGAGAGATACAGAGACAGAGAGAGAGTATAAGATAATCAAAATACAAGTTATTGAGGGCCAGCCCTGGTGGCCTACTGATTAAGTTTAGCACACTTGGCTTCCACGGCCAAAGTTCAGCTCCCTGGGCATGGACCTACACCACTCGTCAGTGGTCATGCTGTGGTGGCAACATATACAAAATATAGGAAGTTGGCACAGATGTCAGCTCAGGACAAATCTTACCTAGCAAAAAAAAAAAAAAATTATGGAAAGGGCAAAAAAGTTTGCTTATGGTTAAAAGAGAAAATAATGAATGAATAAAGGCCCAAAAATTTGCCATAAGTTGGAATTCTTAGAAAGTCTTCCAAAATAATTACGAGAAAAAATGATAAAGAATATAATAGAAAATATGGGTAACATGCATGATGAAATGTGTCATTTCAGTAGAGACATAAAAATGTTAGAAGGATCCAAATATAAATGCTAGAAATGAAAATACTTTATCATAAATAAATGATTTGTGCTTAATAGAAGACTGAAGAAAGTAGACAGAAGAATCAGTGACTGAAAAAACAGATAAAATGATAATATTCAAACTGAAACAAAGGAGAAAAAACTATGGAAAAAGTGTAACAGAAAACCAGAGTTCTGTGGTTTAATGACAAACAGTATAAATGTGAATATAATTGGAATCTCAAAAAAGAGAGAAGGGAGATAATGGACAGAAATAAAATTTAAAGAAAGGATGAAGAATGCTGCAATATTGATGAAACAAAATGCATCAAATTCAAGAAGCTTTGTGAGCCTGAACAGAAAAAATGCAAAAGAAAACCACATATACCCACGCCGTTATGCAAATGCTGTAAATCAAAGGTAAAGAGCAGATATTAAAAGACTCCAGAAAAGAATACTCATTGCTTACTAGGAAGTAATGATAAGGTAGCTAACTTCTCACAAGAAACAAAAGTGGTTTCTTTTGTTAACAAAAGAAGATAACAGAATGAAATATTTAAAGCAATAAATAAGAGAGGGAAAAAATGTCAAAGTAGAATTCTGTAACTGGTTAAAATATTCTTCAAAATCAAAGGTAAAATAAAATCACTCTCATATAGTCAAAATCCAAGAGAATATCTTTTCAAGCAGACTTGCACAACACAGAATGTTAACAAAATTTTTCTAGACTGAAAGTTAATGATGCCAGGAAGAAATCTAAATACTCAAGAAGAAATGAAGAACAGCAAAGACGATGAATATTTGGTTAAATATGAAATCCACTTTTATATTTGTCTCTCTATATTTGGAAAAGACTATTGAGCAAGAAGGTAAAAATAAGTTAAAACTAGCGATTATAGTATATTTATAGAAATAAAATTAGGGAAATAAAAGTGAAAGGATGAAAAGTGATCAACTGAGTTATATTCATCCAAGTTTTTACATTGTCCATAAGACAGTACATTATTAAAGACATACTTTCATAACTTGAACGTAAGTGTTATAATTTCCACACCAACTTATAAATAATAATGTAAAAAGATAAAGCAAAAAGTTCAATAGAAAATTGTAAAATGCATCTTTACATAAAACAAGGTAGGAAAGGAGGAACAAAGAAACAGAAGAAATAGACAAATACAAAACAAAAACAAATATGAGAAATGTATAAATACAATCACACCAATGACTACACTAAATGTGATTGTATTAAAAACTTAAAAGACAGAGAATACACTGGAGTGAAAAGAGCAAAAATAAAGGAGAAAACAAATCAAAACAAAAAAGCATAAAACCAAACTATATACTGTTTGCAGGAAAAAACTTTAAACATAAAGACGCAGAGAGAGTGAAAGAATAAAGATGACAAAAGTTCTATCATGTAAAAAGTCAGTATAACAAAAGATGAATGAGGGACCAGTTCCGCTTCGGCAGCCCAGAGTTGGCCAGTTAGGATCCCAAGTGAGAACATGGCACTGTTTGTCAAGCCATGCTGTGGCAGGCGTCTGACATATAAAGTAGAGGAAGATGGGCATGGATGTTAGCTCAGGGCCAGTCGTCCTGAGCGAAAAAGAGGAGGATTGGCAGCAGATGTTAGCTCAGGGTCGCTCTTCCTCAAAAACAAACAAAAAAAAAGAGATGAATGACTCTTTTAATAACAAAGATTTCAAGACATAAAGAATATTGTGTAATAAAATTATCACTTATTCAAAAATATATATTAATACTAAATATGCTTGCAAATTATTAAATAAAAATGGATAGATCTTAAGATAAAAAGCAACAAATCCACAATCATAGATGGAGATTTTAACACACATTTCCCAGTAACTGAAATCAAGGGGACAAAACCGGTAGAAATGTAGAAGATTTGAATAATAGTATGAACAGACTTGCCCTAGCTGATAATTGTGACTACAATGCACAATATTTTCTATCACACATGCAGTGCTCACCAAGACGGACCATGTTCTGGGTCATAAGACAAGAATCAATATATACCAAGAAATTGAAATTCTGCAAAATATACTCTCTGATCATAGAAATATTAGAGTATAACCTATAACAATAAGATACCTTAAAATTCACAAGTACTTGGAAATTTAACTGCTAAGTAAGTCCTATATGAAAGAAGGAATTTTAAGGAAAAATAGACAAAATATTTTGAACTGAAAGACAATGAAAATATAAACTCTCAGAATCTGGGGGATGCAGTAAAAGCAGTGCCTAGGAATATATCTATAGCATTAAATATTATATCAGAAAGGAGAATGGTGTCAAATTAATGATTAAAGCTTCCAACGTAAAATGGTAGAATAATTAAGTTTATATTACTCTTAATGTTAATATTACTTCTCCCTATAAAATAAGTGGAAGGAAGGAAATAATAAAAACAAAAGTGGAAATCAATGCAATAAATAACAAACAGTAGACAGAAATCAACAAATGAAAATTTAATTTCTTGAAAAGACTAATAAAATTGATATATCCAAATAATATTTATATACAGCAAAAGGTATTATATGCAAATTAGCAAAATTAGGACGAAAGGAGGAGCATTATAACAAATAATATTTTTTATTTTTGAGGAAGATTAGCCCTGAGCTAAGATCTGCTGCCAATCCACCTCTTTTTGCTGAGGAAGACTGGCCCTGAGTTAACATCCGTGCCCATCTTCCTCTACTTTATATGTGGGATGCCTGCCACAGCTGGCTTGCCAAGCAGTGCCATGTCTGCACCCAGGATCCAAACCTGCAAAACCTGGGGTGCTGAAGTGGAACATGCGAACTTAACCACTGTTCCATGGGGCCAGCCCAATGGTATTTATTAAAATGATGGTAAAGACATACTATGAACAAATCCATGCCAATAAATAGGATAATTTATAGCAAAAAGGGCAAATTATTAAAGCAAACAAAAAACATAAACTAACAAAACTGACACAACAAAAACAAAAAAGAAACCAAAGTGCCCATATCTACTATAGGAATTAGTTTTGTGATAAAAATTTTCCTAAAGATAACTTCTGGTCCGAATAGCTTCACTGGTGAATTCTACCAAGCTTGAGGATGAGAGACTACCATCTTATGAAAAATGTTAAGAGTATAAGAGAGAAGTGGATGCTTACCTGTTTTTTTATGAGGCAAGTCATAGGGCAACCAAATTTTAAACAGCCCACTTTAGGCACAGCCATACCAGAAAAAATGTATGTAATAAATAATCATACATGCATATTTATTAATTTAGCCTAAAAGATTAGATTGACATTTATTTGAAATTGTATAATATTCTGGTGTTTTTTTGTTACACAAATACTACTATTGAATCAAAACAACCCTATCACTAGTTACCAGTGGCTTTAGTAATTAATAATAGGACTAATTAAACAAATAATATGCATAAGAAAAACATAATATTTTATATCATTTTCTTTCTCTCCTTTGATACTTATTTTAATAATTTATTCATGTTTTAACTCTTCACTGAATATTTAAATTTTGCAGGCCATGTTATTAAATATTCTGAAGCTACAAAAATGTTTGACTTTTTAAAGGGAGGATCCAATTGCAATAGTCCTAAATTTAAAAATTGAACTATTTTATTTCTGTCTCATGATACAGTAGAATAATTTTGCTGTTTAAATCTCTTTGAATTGTCAGCCTCATTTATGATATTCTTCTTTTCTTACATGTAATGGTAAAACTAAAGACAGTCAAACATATACATGTCTGAATTGCAGCTCTTCTCTTAACAAGTCCACCTTACACTGATTTCTGTTGTCCAGTCATGTGCTGGCATCAAGTTAAATAAGCTCTCAGTAAGAATCTGAGAGTGGACCATTTCAGACATTACAGTGACAGCGGGTTTCTAGGCTTATAGGAGATAGTTTCCAGATTTTCAGATATGGTCATACACTGTATAAGTACAGACTTGTTTTGATATATTACCTGTTTCTCAATCAGGTTCTTTGTATCTATAAATTCATCATACATTTTATTCATATCTAAAATAGTCATCATTTTTAAGCACTCTGAAAAACATTCAGATGTTATAGTTTGAAAGTCTTTTTCTCAGGTAAACTGTTTTAACTTATTTTTTAAACATTCAGATGTTATAATTTGAAAGTCTTTTTCTCAGGTAAACTGTTTTAACTTATTTTTTAATTTTTTTGCTAAAGAAGATTCACCTTGAACTAACATCAATTGCCAATCTTCTTTTTTTGCTTTTTTCTTGAAGAAGAGTATCCCTGAGCTAACCATCTCTGCCAATCTTCCTCTATTTTGTATGGGACATGGCCACAACATGGCTAGTGAGTAGAGTAGGTTTGTGCCCAGGATCTGAACCCACAAACCCTGGCTGCCAAAGCAGAGTGCACTGAAGTTTAACCACTCAGCCACAGGGCTGGGCCCTCAAGTAAAGTCTTGTTAATTGGAAACTGTGAAACTCAAGTTGGAATCTAAACAAGTTACAGCTTTAGCAAGGAAATTTTCAAAGTCCTGTTTAGCTTGGCTGCCCTTTTCTACAAACATGTTTTTGAGATGTGAAGCAAGCTTGTTTCAAAAAAATGAGAGGGTTTTTTTTCCTATTTTTGTGGCAACCTACACATAACATTGAAGAACTCAGGTGCAGTCGATTCATCCATTTTTAGGGTCCTCATGGCCTTTTCAAAGATCATCACACAGTTTTGGAAAGACAACATATAAATTTCTGCTTTTACTGTAATCCTTTTTCTCCATTCATATCTTCAATATTTTTCCATATTAGAGAAGTACATTCTTCTTCTTCCAAACGTAGAAAACACAGTTTTTTGATAAGCCAACATTTTAACATCTTTTCTGATAGCCATTTTGTAGGCACATGTTAAAGAAGCTATCTTCTTTTTTTCTATAAAGTCAAAAAATCTCTTTAAGTGCCTCTTAAGGTAATCAAAAAGTGACCAAGCCTGCATTCATTTCTACATACTGTGCAGCATGTCCTATTTTGTTTATTTGCCACACTAATCCAGTTGTATGTGTTCTTCCAACCATCACTGAATAACACTGTTTTTTAGCTTTCTTTTACTGTGATGCCTGGAATGATATTACAATTGTTCTCGTTTTAGTTATTTGAACTCTTAGAAAACATGGTCATAATATTCAAAAGGTTAAAAATTATCCTAGCACTATGTCAATACAAAGTACAATAGTTATGCCACAAAATGGAAGACCATTCATGCTGACAATGCAATACACTCCAGTTGCTTTGCTCAGATGGTATCTATATTTGGAAAAACATTGACAGGGACTACAATAGGCAGGAACTATATATCTCATCATTTTGACACTAAAAGTAGTATATGTTACCCCTTATTTTTTTCTTTTAGCTATTGTATGTGTTTTGTACTTTTTCTATAAACTTCTACATCCATCACAAATATCTTTTTGTATCTCAGGGAGGGGTTTTCAGGAACATGGGACTTTCAGTATTAAAACTCGGACAGTGTCAAACAAAACATGATACTTGGTCACCTTATAAGTCTAACAGTGATACTAAAACTTGTGAAATATATTTAAAAAAAATTACAGATCACTACATTTTGTGTCTATAGACAAAATATTCTTATTTAAATAATAATCATATTCAGCCATTTTTAAATGTGATACTAAATCATAATCAAGTAAAATATGTCCTAAGAATGTAATGTTGTTTTAACATTCAAATAGAAATCGATAGATTTCATTATACTAAAAAAATTAACAAGGTAAACAATTTCACCTTTGACATGCAAAGATTTTCGAGATTATCACTCTAGTCCTTTCAACCAGGAAAGGCTAGAGAAGTTGAAAAATTAATGACTTGTCCTGGACCCATCAACAACTGATGTCACAGGGAAAATCGCCATATGATAAGTTGAATAGAGAAGTGCATCCAGAGAGAAGCAGCATCTAAGATTTGTTTACCAGGAGTAGAAGCTGCTGAAAGCATTAGCTGGTTGGAACAATCAAATGGCTCTTTGATAATTGGTGGAGACTGAAAGTGCACTAACTTGAGAGTGCAAAACTTCTGTGGGCTGCAATCTTATGGGATCCTCATACTTTCATAAGCTTTCCAACCGGGAACTCTACCAGGCTCTCATGATGAGAATGTGAAAAACATCCCTTCACAGTCTTGGCAAGAAAAAGGAAGAGAATTCATCTTAATACAAACCTAGAATCCTCTCTAAAAGACTTGCCTCTAAGAGGAAAGAATTCATAAGAGAAGAAATCTGAAACTTTATCATTTCTAGGGAAAGGAAATACAGTCTCAGCTTCTGCCTTCCATTCTTGTCTAGGGGGCAAAAAAGGGAAAGTCAACAGGAACAGAACTTCAAGGAAATAGTTTGGAAATACTAAGAATGCTTCAGTCTGTCAATGAAATAAGAGACAGAGGGAACAAACTATATAAGTGGAAAAGGAAAGAAATACTTGTAAAGGCTGCAGTCTCAGGACACAAATCCATTGAAAGACTGAAGCTGAAACAAAAGATTATGGAACATTTCCCCTCCCTTATGCCCTGCATCCACATGAACAAGCTTCCCATGCAATAATAGTAGATTAAAGTTGAAAAGTTGCAAAACATTGGATATCTCTGTGGAGAAGCCCCAATGCCAAAGGGAGAGGGAAACAAACAAGAAAAATAGAAGAAATTGAACAGTCGATAACTAAAGATACAACGAAAGTTACATATAGCCCAACTCAATGCTGTTAAAAAAAACTTCACATTCAAGACATTTAATTCAGTAACTTCTATCCAATAAAACATGTCTGACATTCAACAAGAAAAAACAAGGCATGCTAAAAGACAAGAAAAAGCACAGTTTGAAGAGACAAAGGAAGCATTAGGAGAAGATTCAGATAGACACACGTTTAGAATTATCAGACAATATATTTAAAATACTATGATTAATGTTAATTTTAAAGCATTTAATAAAAAGCATGTAAGCATGTAAAATGCATTACAGCAAAAGCATGTAAAATCAGATAAGTAATGATAAATCAGAGAGTGGAAAACTTTAGAAAAAAACAGAAGAAAGGGCTAGTAATTTCAAGATGTATAATTATGCCTTTTATGTATGCACCATTATATATTATGTGAAGAATGACAGTTTTATTTCTTTAATTAACTAAATATTTATAAATATCATTGAAAAGTTATTTCTAAATATAGTAAATAGGGATTGTGATTAATAATGATAAAAACAATCGATAGACACATTAGGACATTTCAAAAATAACAAAAGTGTGATGAATAGTAAGCCAAATGTCATTTATATGAAACCATGTGCAACTATTTCAAATCCACTACTGTCATCTGAGAGACAGAACCATTGGATAACATTGTAAACCATGAGAGAAACTTAAATAACAAAGAAAGGAACGTTGAATGTAGTCAAATGATTGTCAGGAGAGATGTACTTCATTACATTTCCAACAGGAGGTCCTGCTGCCAGCTAGTTTTAAATCCATGAGTTCAGAGATGCCTTTGTGTGCCACGTAAAACAACTTAAATATATCTGTATTTGTTTTTCCTTTTGAAGAAAAATTTGAATATCAAAAATAAGCACCATACTCTAGTCAACTAAATCTTTTTTCTTCCCTTAGAATTTTATTTATGTTCTGAAAAACAGATGACTCCATAGTCTAAAATAAGGTAAAAATTTGCTCCAACCTTTGTCTTGTCACAAATTTCTTTGAGAGCATCACATTGGATCAGAATGACTAAGAATTCTAGAAAGTTCAGAAAAATACTTATAAATGTTTTAGTCTTTGCCCCTCTTTCCATACCCGCTGTATTTTTCTTGACAAGTGAGAAAATGGAAAGAGGATGAACCCATATTTGTTATATCATAATAATTTTGAGAAAAGGGGTTTAATACAACATAAAAGCTTAATGCAAATTAAGAAGTTGTACTAAGGAAGTTTAATACAAGATATCTCACTTTTAAAAAGTGATATATTGCTGGTAACTTGAGATTGATATACTCAGAGTGAAAACTATATTATCCACTGTGAATTACCCTGAACAGTGTGGAATCTTCCCTTTGGAGTCCTCACTGATGTAACTAATCCTTCTCTCAATCAGGACACGTAGTCATGACCTCCCTGGTACAACCACTGCACTATGTGCTTACTTGTATTTATGGACATATCACCTAATAACTAAGTTTAAATGTTTGTTTCTACCAGTTAACTTGATCAGTGGCAGGGCACGGAAGTTGTCATCTGTATAAGAACCACAGCATCTATGACAGAACCTGTGACTCAGCTCAACAACTCTGTATTGAATTAAATGGGACAAAACAGAGACCAATTTCTTACAGTTTAGTGGACAGTCACATGTTAGATGGTGAGAAGAAAAGGAGTATTCCCCTGATGTGGCCTCATGGGGCAGGAAAGCATCTAAGGATAACCACAAGTCAAGACACCTCTACTTGCTGAGATACATGAGTTATGAAACAAAAAATGGAAAAAGGGAAACAGTTATCTCTTCAGAGGGTTAAAGAGAATACATATGATATGAATACATATTTTGTAATTCAGATGTGAATGCACATTTGAAAGGAATATTTTATCAAACAACTTTTTAACCCAGCTGTTTGAAATATAAACCCATCAGTAGTTCTTGTTTCCATGAATTAAGGCCTTCTCTTTTAAGAGAGGCAACTAAAATGCACACTCCTAGCCTTCTCTGATAGTCAGAATGATTTTGGGTGCAGTTAATACAAAACTAGACTTACTCCCAAGTACTAAATTTATTGATTGCAATAGTTGACATCCATGGGTAAATATAGAGGATTTCAGTAGCTCAAACAGTGTTCTCAGGACAGACTGTCATTCACCCTCTCTCTCAGTGTTATTTTTTTTCCGAGTGGCTCCACTTTGAGGCAGAAACACTTCCTCTTAATTTCCAATCGGCACTAACAATTTCAGACTTGCCTGCTAGCCCCAGTGGAGGAGAGATATTCTCTCAGTCAAACATTCTCATGAGTCCTCCAATTGGATTTTGTTGCTTCTGGCTGTGCTAATGTCTCATTTCTGACCTATGAGCTCTGGCCAATGGGATGGGATACTTTGATTGGCTAACCCTAGTCACATGATGACCCCTGGAGCTGAGATAGAAGTCACGCAGTTTAACAGTGGAGTTCTTTGAAAATTTAGAAATCTGTTACTAGAAAAATAGATAGCTTGATGGTTGAAAATAAAATCAACCAATATTCACCAATCCTTCCTATAGGATAATGCCATTGCTAAAGCTTCCGCATTATTTTATCAAAATTGTAGCTTGTTAAAATAACAGAACATGATCCAGTCTCCTTCTTCAGAACCTCACAAAACCATCTCTCTAGTCATATAAATTACCATAATGTAACAAACTTTTATATTTGATCTGTTTACACATGACTTTTCTTCTGTAGAGAATATCTTTTTTCTATATCTGTCTCTAGAACTCAGGATTCCCCACCTTCTCCTGTAAAGCTTCCTTTGACTATCTAAGGTTGTATTAAGTATCTCTCCATTGTCTTATTATAATCCTTAAGCATACATATCTTAACTCCAGTACCTAATAAATAGCATCTAAAATAAACTTTTCTGTTTATTCTACTAGACTCCAAGTTCCTTGGCTACAAAACTGAGACTTTATTTTTTAAGACTAATCACAAATCCTAACACACATTGAAGGTGTAAAATATATCTTTCTTGTCTATATATTAAGGGTAATGAAATTTCACTTCAAAGAAGAAAATCTTGAGAAAGTTAATCCTATACAAGCTAATCTAACATATTTTCATTGCTTCCAGCCTTTTAAAGTATAACTTCCAATTCCTGCATCATACTAGGTCATTGTAATTCATTCTGGGTCTGAAGAATTTGGAAGATTAGAAGATGCTAGGTATTATATGCAATCACCTACTACTATGTTGCATAGCTGTTGTAGGATCTCCAGAACAATAACTTCAGTTAAACAAATGGAATTGTTAAAGATGCATAATTACCCACACTTTTCTGATAAAGAGTACATAGTGCTGGGATGAGAGGAGTGTGAGATGCTTACTTACACAGAGGGTGTGTTGAATTCTAGCTCCATTGCTATTAGTTGCATGACTATGCACAATTTATTTAACAATTCTAAGCCTTACTTCCCTTATCTGTGAAACAGACATTAAAATAGTACCTACTCAATAGGTTTTTATAGGGATTATGAGACTACCTATGAATTGTTTCTCACAGTGTTTGTCACATAATAAATCCTCAATAAATTTAGCAATTTTTATAAATAGATGAATGAAGTCGCCTTTTCAGGAAAAAATTACTATTCACACCCAGCCTTTCTGATTGTAAACCTGTGCTCCTAATTGGTAGGTTGCATTGTTTCTTATTTAAAATGCAGAAACTACAAGCAAGGGTCATATCTGAAATTTTATGGTGGGGCAAGTAAACTTTCATGGTATGTAATGTGTTGACCAACGCTGAGTTGACACCTAACACCTTAATTATCAGCAAATTCCTTTCCAGGTAAGAGTTGACAACTAACTGGAAACAAACAAACAAATACTAAATAGAATAGATGCTTAGGTAACAAGTAAGAAAAACTATATGGAATTCTGAGGATTTAAGCATGAGGAAAAGGAGAGAGATCAAAGGGATACGAAAAGTTGCTAAATAAAGACTATTTTCCTCTTTATCTTTATAATTCTGTCAGTGGCTGGCCTGAGAATGCTGGGATTTGCATCCCCATTAGGAAACATCCTAACAGCCTGCTTCGTATAAACACGTCTGAACACCTAGCTGTCACTTCATTTACCACCTGAATATGCACAAAACCTTGCACTAAGAATTTTAACCCCATTTGCCAAAATACCTTGCATCTCTCACACATATTTCTGCCTGATAAGAATTAAGGTCTCTTATAGACATGGTACTGAAAATGTCTGGAAACTGGTGCCTCTCTTGTAGTACAGAAGCAGTGCTAAATGATGGCCTTTACCAGGTTGTTTTTCATCTCTTAGCAAAGTATAACATATCAATAAGATGCATATGAGGTACTCGAGGTTATTGAAAATGCTATCAAAATTCTCTTGCCCCCAGCCTCCCACAGGAGCAGAGTACAGCAACCCTGCCTCCAGGAGACACAAATACAACTCAAGGAAAGGCTTAAAAATAGTTTTATTTATGTAAAGTTATTATAGCTCATTTCATTTGCTACTGAAACATCATCCGTTTCACATCTTCCTCACTTCTGGTCACTCAGAGTACAAATTAATTCCCTGAGGATAAGGGCTGATGTTATTTAATACTGAGTACCTATTAATAAATCACATTAGGATACATAATTAATTATCTAATTCATTTGGGGGGTAATAAAATCATCTACTTTTAAATATCCTTTGGGAAAACATGAATATAATCCAACCACGTTTTTAATGGCCCTCAGCATTAGCTGCAATCATTTAAAAGTTCTGATTTTTTCCTATATCATACAAGTGATAGGTTTTTTTTAATCTCAATATTTTATGAACATATGATTTAGGGCTTCAGCTGAGTTATCAAAAAAGGGGAAGACTTGACTAAGTTCAGAAGTGGGAATGAGAATATCCTGATTGTATTTCCAGTTGTCATCTACGATTGTTAAGTAGCTTCTTCCCTTTGGATGCTGGGATTGCCTTGTTAAATATGAGTTAAATGAATGGGCTATCTTACCTTTAATCATGTGCAAAACTCTTGTTTACTGTGTCCTCAAAACAGTCAAACTCTGCATTGTACATAAAAATCCAAGAGTAGAATGCAATTTTGGGAATAAACTAGGAACTCTCTATTTGAGTTTCTTAGCTGCCCCTTTTAATCCTTAGTAACAGCTCATCCTGGATTCCACTACTCCCTCTTTTACTCAACCTTCTAAATTTTATCTTGACTCTCTACAACCATTGCGTGCTGAAAGAACCCCAAGCTAGCAAGACCTCCTGGGGAAATTAAACACTGAGAGTTACTGTGGGTCATTGGAAGCTAATGGGCATTCTCCTATGTGTAATCTAAAAAGAATAAAAGGTTAAAAATAGGAATAAGGCAAGAATGAGTTCTGAAATATAATGAGCAGACCACAATAGCAATAGTATTAGCTTCTTACCACATGTCATTTGCTTGAGTATCAATAATCCTCCTCAACCATATGTTCATTTCTCAGACTCCATGAGATGATGTACCTAGTCTTGCAGTAACCTAACCAACTTCTGATGGTGCAAGAAGTGAATATTAGAAGTCTCTAATTCCAAAGCCTGGTTTGTTTCCAATATATCAGACTCTTATTTAAGCTGTGTGGTTCTAAGAGTTGAAAGACGCAACAACTATTCAGAGAAGGCCAGCTGCATTGTAGATTGAAGTAGTTGAGGAAAGAAAGGGAATAATCGAGAAATGGATCTCAAACCATGGTGAGAGTTTAATTATGTTAAACAGATATTTTTCTAGCAGATCATTATAATTCCTTTTACTAGATTTATAGTTACTTTCCTAATGACTGAATACCTTAATTTATAATAATCTAATTTGAAGTAATGCCAACTTAATGTCAATGGTATACAAAAACTTTGCCCTATATAGCTGTATTCCCTTCTCCCTCTTTTGTGCATTTATCACTGTTGTTGTATATATCCTTAACTTTGTGTGTCCATAAACACAAATTTATAATTATTACTTTATGCAGTTTTCTTTGAAATCTGATAAGAGAACAAAAAGGATTACAAACAAAAATACATTTATACTGTCTTTTGTGTATTAATACTGTATTTACTCAGTTACCTTTAGTAGGGCTTTTTATTATTTCATAGGGATTCAAGTTACTGTCTAGTTTCTTTTCATTTCAGGACTCCCTTTTGTATTTCTTCTAAGGTAGGTTCACTAGTGACAAATTCTCTGTTCTTGTTTATCTTGGAAAGTCTTAAATTGTCCTTCACTTTCGAGGGATATTTTGGGAGATATGAAATCCTTGGTTGACAATTTTTACTTTCAGCAGTTTGAATATAACATCCCACAGCTTCCTGGATTCCATGGTTTCTGGTGAGAAGTTAGCTGTTAATCTTATTGAGAATAGCTTGCCTGTGATTCTTCTTCCTTGCTGCTTTCAAATTTTCTGTCTTAATTTTTAACTTTGGACAGTTTGCTTATCTGTCTACATGTGGATATCTTTGAGTTTATGCTGCTCAGAGTCTTGAGTATCTTGGATGTATAATGTTTTTCCTCAATTTCGGGAAATGTTTGGACTTTCTTTCTTTAAATATTCTTTCTGCCCTTTCCTCTCTCTCTCTTCTCCTTCTTGGGCTCCAAGTATACATATGTTGATATGCTTGATGGTATCTTGCATAATTTTAAAGCTCTATTCTGTTCATTTTTCTTCATTCCTTTTTATTTACGTTCTTCAGACTGTTTAACCTCAGTCAACATACTTCAAATTCACTGATCTTTCCTTTTCCCTGTTCAAATCTGCTCAGGAGTCCCTCCAGTAAATTTTTATTTTTAGTATTGTACTTTTTAACTCCAGAATTTCTATTTGGTTCTTTTCTTAAATAATCTCTATATTTTTATTTGCATTCTCTATTTGCTGAGACATCATTCTTGTATTTTTCTTTAGTTATTTAGGCATGATTTCCTTTATTTATTTGGACATATTTAATATATGTGATTTAAAGTTGCTCTCTATTAAATCCAAAGTCTGGTCTTTGTCACTGACAGTTTCTATTGATAGATATTTTTTCCCGTGTGTGATCTATACATTCTGGGTTTGAGGTTTTTTTTTTTTTACATATTTCATCATTTTTGGTGAAAACTGAACATTTTATGAAATATTGTGAAGTAAATATGGAAATCAAATTCTTCCCTTTCCCCAAGAATTGTTGCTGATATAGTTTGTTGTTGATGTCATAGTTTGTTTGTTTAGTGAATTTTCTGAACTGAATCTGTATTGTGTGTAACTTTAATCATGTGTGGTCATTGACATTTCTGTTTAGTTAGCTTAGTGCTCACCTACAATGATTCAGGTAGTTTGCCACACTGCCTTAATCTTCATTTCCTGTTTGCATAAAGACATAGCATCAGATAGAGATGAGAAATTAGATCTGTCTCAGCTGCTTCTTGAGCATGCATATAGCCGTACACGTGTGTGGCTTCTAGATTACAAGGACTGTGTCAGAAATTTTACGACCTCCTATGGACAGCTCATTTCTCAGCCGTTAAGCATTTTGGTTAGCTTATTCTTTTTCCCAGCTGTTATCCACTGCCTCAGGCATCTTTGAAGTACAATTTTTAAAAAATGGCTAGCAAACACCCCTGGGAGAAATGCTTTTCTCACTGAGAAAGTTCCAAGTCAGCTCAAATAAAGACAACTTTAAAGTGTGCTCTTCCAGTGGGCCATCATGCAGGCTAAATAATGACAATTCTCTGATAATGAAGCTATAAAAGAACTCCAACCTCATTTTGCCTGCTCTTTTTGGCTGTTGCTGGTTTTTACCATGACTGCATTTCTTTGTTTGCAAGGTTACCCTAGAGCTGAAAAGAGAGGAATGGGAAAACAGCAAGTGAAAATACCATGAAGGTTACTTCTCTTAGAAAACTTCAGCTATTTTTCTTGAACAAATGCTGCATGCCTTTTGTTGACTTCTTTAATTGACATGCCACAAGCTGTCATGCCCACTGAACTGCTTCTGCTCAGTGGATTGTGTGCAAGGCATTGAGCATCTATGGATATCCATCCTTCCACCATCCATTGATTGGTCCATCCGTATGCAACAAGACAGTCCAAGTTCTGAACAGTTAGTCCCAGGATCCATAGCAGTGGTGACTGGGCTTCCCGTAGTCTCAGGATTTAGACCATAGCCCTCACCCAGGAGTCTCCAAGAATGAGAACATCCTTTTCTGAGGCAACAGAAGCCAGGGCCAAGTGGGTAATTAATATTTGAGTTTCTAACCCCAAGTGGACTTAGCAAGCCCAAAGCTACACCTGTGAATATCCTGAGACAGGCAAAAATACTCAGAAAAATTTTAGAATTTCAGAATACTGCAATGCTGGTTTTTGACTATTTTTGCACATTTTCTCATTGTTTTTATGAAGGATAGATTTTCTGGAGTTCTTTACTTTGTCATTTTCACTTAAATTCCCCTAGGATTTAATTATGAAGAAGAGAAAAGGAAAAACAATAAAGGTGAGGGCATCTGCCTAGGTGCAAGCATAAAGGCAAGAATTAGCATAAAATGTGCTAATTAATGAAGCAATTGGTTGGATACAAGCAGTGGGAACTTGTGGGATAATTAGGGTAACTTGGTTGTAGCCAGTGATTGAGGATCTTGAAAATTAGGATAGGGAGTCTAGCCATGATATTGAGGCAATAGGAATCTCTTTTGATTTATAAGAATTCCAGTCAAGCAATTCCATCATGAAATCCCCAAATCTAATCTCTCACATTCCATGAATTAAATTACTTTCTGCAAACAGGCTTTCTTCCTAAATTAAAAGCAAAATACTATCTATTGCTTCATTGTTGTTTCTTCATTCATTATAAACAAAGATGATTGAGATCTGTTTTATTCAGGATGGCGAGATTGTAAGAGGGTAACAACAATAACAACAAGACCAATTGAAAAAAAGAGGGAGAATTAAAAAAAGTAAAGATCTTTATTCGTGTCATATTACCATCATGGTTTAGGGGGTCCACTCTACAGTCATCTTGAAGTTCAGCTTCTGCAGAAGTGAGAAGAGAGTTCTCTCAAACTCTTGCACCAGCAATTAAATTATGTTTGTCACTTGTACTCAAAGCTCCTGGACCCAAACTGGTAAAATAACTTTACCCTCACGTGGGGATCCCAGACGTGCAATCGACCAGGGAGGCAGAGAACCAGAGAAATTAAAAGAATGTTCCACATAGTTACCACATGCTCCTCATGCCATGTATATTGCTAGGCACTGAGCTTAGCATTGATGTTGCTGTGTTAATTTTATAATAGTGGCTACAGGCCTATGACCCTTCAATTCTTATTATACCTTTGGGGCCTGTCCTACAGGGAGACTTAACTGACAGCTTAAATACCGGACTCTGTTGATTAGTATTGCTAAGGACTTGACATCTGTTAAAAGAATACATGTCTGTACATTTTCAACAATGTAGACAAGGATTTAAACCATAAACACACAAAAAATAACAGTTTTATGCAGAAAACATTATCATATTTTCCCCTCCAAGAAAGAGATCAGTTTTTCTTGGAAGTGGAGGTAAAAGAAAACAAACAAACAAATAAAGATAGCAACAAGCTGAAGAATGACATTTGTAATTAAGAAAGAAGAGAGAATTTAGTTCATTAAAGCAATAAACAAGTGGCATTTGATTTGTGTGTGTGGTAGTGAAAAGGGATATATTTCAAAAATCAGGGTATAAATTAGGCTCATTCCTACCCCAACTCCTATCTGCGTAGTTCCTGCTATTCCCCTGAAAACACACACACAAATTCAAATTAAAGTCTACCCTTGGAACAACCAAGAAACAAAGTAAACTTTCTTAGTTTTTTCAAATGATATAAGCTTGGTTGAAATATGTGGCAGAATTTACAAAACAAAGAAGACCCAAGGATGTTAAAGGAAAAAGTCCTATGGCGAAAATGGCTCAAAACAATTTAATAAAGTTTTACTGAGGCTGTATTTTGTGTATTGCATTTGGTAGGGTTTGCAGTCTTTTCAAAGCTGGATAGGATCATTTTTCTTTCAAACTCGATTTCTATTATTGAATACTGAGCTCAATAGTTGCCCCTATATTCTCTTCTTCCGCCTTAGAAATAGGACCCTAAATCATACCTGTGCACGTTGTTAATCAAACTAAAGAGTCTGAGCAGGTAGTATACCCGAGTGAGGCCCTATGACTAGGATCTGATGAATGAGATATATAACCAGAAGAGTTATATGAAATTTTCAGAAAACCTCTTTAAAAAAGGGTAGAGTGGTGTATACTCTAGAACATATATATGAATATTTGAATTCCTGCAGCAACTTTGAACTATAAGGCAACTTTATAACTGGAAACAACATACAGGATGGCTAGTGGAAAGAGAAAAGGCATAGATCTCTGATGGGTTCTTGGATCTATCATACTAGCCATGGACTCTCAAAGTTTTTAAATCTTTTTTGTGAGGAGAAAACAATCCTTATTTGCCTGTGCCCTCAGGTCCTTGTTCATAGAAGACGAATGTGATTTCTTACAGTAGACTTTTAAACACACTAAAGATTTTACACTGTCGTTGATTATGCCACCCCTGCCAGAAATCTAGAATCAAAATTGTTTCTTTCCTATTCCTCATCCATGTCACCTAACTGATCACCATGTTACTCTCCTTTCTCCATTGCCTAAATTGTCCATGATCCATTCTTATACTGCTACCTTAACTGGAGTTTTCATGATCTCCCACTTGACTGCATCAAAAACTTCCCTTCCTAACACTCATATTGATTCTAAATATTACTTTCCAATTGAAATTTCTAAAATGCATTTTCCCACATCTGTGCCTGTGAAGAACTTTTGGTTGACTTCTAATTATCTGTAGTATAACATCTAGATTCCTGAGCACAAGACAGAATGCCCTTCTTGAACCAACCCTTGTCAACTTGTTCATTCTCTTCCCACAGAATAACTCCCTTTTATTTCACATCCCAGCCATATAGAAGCACTTTCAGCTTCCCAAATGTGTCATTTTCTTTCATATGCTGATATCTTCACAAAACTGTGCCCGCTGCATGGAATGTCTTCCCCAATCTCATAAAACTGTGCTCTCTCCTCAAAACTGTATTAATAAAAAATCATCCACCTTATAATATGTCACAGGACACTACATCATGTCTGCTCCCTGGAAACTTCCATATATCTCTACTATCACACTTATAATGGGATAATGACATGCTTCCATTTCTAACTCATCAGGTGTCTGAAGTATGTTTATTTCTGTATCTTTACTATATAGCACTCTGCCTCACAGATAATAGATGTTCAATATGTATATAACAAGGGTATTCAATTCCTTTGTTCACAGCTCAAGTACACCAATATGTTCTGATCTGTCTTGAGAATATAGACACTTTAAAACCTTCACTCACAGAGAAAGGGTCCAGGATGCCCATACTAAATCCTAAATAGATATTTGGGGAGCCCTAAAGAGTTTAGGAGTTCCAGGGCATTAGTTCTAGCATCCCAGGCTTAAATACGATCCAAGACCTACTGACTCTGTAGCTTCAGTCACCTAAACTTCTTCTGACTCATTCTTCTCTGGGTAGCCCTGTCTTTCTTTTCAGAACAGGGAAAAACTACATGTCATATCCATACCACCCCTAAACTCTTGCTTGGGCAATAAAGCTTGATAACTAAGATGGGCCTATACTTTGTTTTCAGCTCTCAACCAAAAAGATGGATCATATCCACAAAATTTATCGCCTTTCTCTTCTAGAGCATAAAGGAAACAAATTCAAACTGAATAAAAAGTTAGCTTTATCACCTACAGAATATTCCAGTACACATTTTCTAAAAATAATTATATGAATAAAATAGAGAACTATTGAGTAGGGTAAAAGGACTTCAACAATCATAGAAACCTAAAAATCCATGGTGGCCATCCTAAAAAACACCTATCCCAACTGTCCATCCAAGCAAAGTCTCAGGCAGCAGATGTTAGAATAGCGTTGGGGAATGGAAACTGACCCTGCAGGAGAGACAGGGGAGTGAAGTGGCTAATAGCCCAGGCTCTGAATCTTGATAATTTGGGGTCAAGTCCTAGCTCTGACATTTACTAGTTCTGTGTCTTTGGACAAATTACTTAATTGTACTCTGCTTTGCCAGATCATCTGCAATACCGAGAAGGAAAGTATACCTCCCTAGTGAGGTGTGTATGAGAATTGAGTTAGTATATGTGAGGTTCTTAGCACACGCCCCATGTAGAGCGAGTACTCAGCAACCATTAGTATCGGTATTATGACAGAGTCCACTCCACTGATTTACTTCTAACAGTTCATCATTCTACCATTTCTTATAATATAAATATACATCATAGGAATATTCTTTATAATAGGGACGTTATTCTGCTCTACGTACAGTTCTAACATACATACATTAGCTTTTTTCACTATACCTCTATTGTGTGGATGAGAAAACCAAGATACAGACACTTTATTTTCTCAAGACCACGTTGTCATACAAGGAAGGACTCAGATTTCAACATTGGGCCATCTGGCCCACATTCTTAGCCAAATATACCATTTCCTGATGCTCTGAGTTCAGCCTTCTGGAAAACAGATGAATTGTTCCTTTGTTCTCTCTCCTGATCCTTTTATCCATCCAATGCCCCTTTACTGGGAAGGAGTTTGGATCCCCCACACCCAGACTGCTCTTTCATGAATAGTTCCCATCTTTTAATCAGATGGAACACAATTAGGATTCATATGCCCTCCAAAAGCCCTGGAGCGTCAGGCCAAAACCTGATTTTTTTATTTTAAATGTTGCTCTGATCCTTCTCATTTATCTTTTTTGGTACCTACTATATGCCAGAAACAGTGTTAGGCTAAAAACTTACTACCAACGAGAGAGCAAAAGGGAAAATAATGTAAAATTGCCATACAGTGTAGCAGTAAATGCAATAAGACTAAAGTGTGTTATGGTGTGTATAAAGTGGGGACTCAAAAGCAGGCGGACCTTCCTAGAAGGGGTGGTAACTAAGCTGTATACTAAAGGATAACCAGTCGTAGAACCAAGTGAAGAGGACTAAGGATTGGAGGGAAACAGGGTATCTCAGGCAGAGGTGTAACATGTTCAAGGTGTCAGGGTACTTCTGCAGAGCCTTTCCATTGCTTTTCAGGAAAGAAGAAAGCAGATAATTGAGTTTGGAAAGGCTCAATTATTATAGTAATTATCTGTTACTGCATAGCAAATCACTCAAAATTTAGCTGCCTAAAACAGCACGCATTTATCTCATTGTTTCTGTGGGTCAGGAATAAGGGGACTGCTTCGTGGCTTCTCTAACTCAGGAGGCTGTCATGAAGGATGTAGGCCAGGTGTGCAGTCATCTTAAGGTTTGCATGGGGAAGTATCACCTTCCAAGCTCACTTGCATAGCTATTGCCAGGCCTCAATTTCTCGGTGTCTGTTGACCAAGGACATTAGTCAGTTACTTGCCAAAAGAGACTCTTTATCGGGGAGCTCACAACAGGGCAACTGGCTTCCCTCAGAGCAAGTGATTGAGAGAGGGCAACTAAGATAGAAGCCACAATCTTTTTGTAACATAATGGAGTGACATTCCATCATTTCTCTCACATTCTAGTTGAGCTAGATTAGGGTTGTCAGATAAAATACAGGATACACACTTAAATTTGAATTTCAGGTAAACAATATTTTCTTAGTATAAATATATTCTAAATATTATGTGGGTCATGCTTATGCTAAAAAAAATGTTGTTTATCTGAAATTTGAATTTAACTGGGCATCCTGAATTTTTGCTTGCTAAATCTGGCAAACCTAAGCTAGTGACGTCTTATCACCATTGCCATATTCTATCCATTAGAAGCAAATTAGCAGGTCCAACTCACACTTAACGGGTTGGGGACTATACAGGAGTGCTTACACTGGGATGTGGGGATTGTAGGGGGACCTTTTCGAGGTTGCCTAAAGCAGTGAGTAAAGAAACATGTTTAATTATGTCATTCATGGTAGCTTCTGTGTCTTTGTAGAGGTAACCCAATACATTTTCCCTAAATTGACTCAGCCTCCATCAAAAAGGTCTATATTAATAGTCTGCTAGGGCTGCCGTAGAAAAATGCCATACCCTGGGTAGCTTAAACAATAGACATGAATTTTCTCACAATACTTGAAGTTTTAAGTTCAAAATTAAGGTGACAACAGGGTTGGTTTTTGGTGAGTCTCCTCTTTTTGGCTTGTAGACAGTTGTATTCTCCCTGTTTCCTCTCATGGCCTTTTCCTCCATGTTGGTGTGGAAAGAGAGAGAGATCTTGTGTCTCTTCCCCTTTTTATAGTGACACTAATACTATAGTATTAGGATCCCACCCTTGTGACTTTATTTAACCTTAATTACCACCCTAAAGGCCCTATCTGCAAATACAATCACATTGAGGGTAAGAGCTTCAACATACGAACTTTAGAGGGATCCAGTTTAGTTTATAAGAGAGTCTTTCACAATAAAAGGACAAATCAGTGCAGTTCAGGCTGCTGCTATAGTCATGAGCCAGCCCATCTTAAATATTGATAACAGAAAGCATTTTTCATCCTCATTCTGGGGTCGGAGACAGCAATAACAGGAAAGGAGCCTTTAGCTCTCCTTTTGCTTAAAATCAAGTCCAAGTGAGAAATCATATGAGATATGTTTCAGCAACTTCACAATATAAAGCTTGTTAGCAGAGAGTTCTCTCTGCATGCTTCATAAACGGTGCAATCATCTTTAAAGTCTGATTGTTTATTTATATTTTATGGTATATAATTTAGGAAATCTCATAACATAAAGGTATTTTATGGTACTTAATTTAGGCAATATGATAGCCTAAAGGTTAATGTTGGAAGTCAGGCATGAAGGAAACTCCCAACAATTTACCACTCCTGTAGAAACTGTAATAAAGCCAGCATACAAACCAGAAGCAGATGGGTGATATTGCTTAAGTTGAGACTTAGAGCATTTGGGTTTACAGCTAAAGGACTTGAATATTGTGAGCCCACTGGCTTTGCTGGGGGTTCAGGAAGGTCTACCAATACTGTTCTCGCAGAGTCATTCACTGCTGAATCTGAAATGAGGCTCTCCTTTTCTCTCCTCCCGCTATTTAAGTGTATCAGATTAGCATCTTCTTAGGCAAAGTCTCCTATAGTTATGCTTTATCTCTGCTAAAACTCCAAATGGAACATTTACTCTGAACTTTAACTGCATGCCTGGCATTTTATCGTGAAAGAACCACACTGTCTCATTCCCTCTGGCAATCTGCAAAGAACTGGGAAAAACTCAGAAGCTAAATAAAACTTCTAGGAAAGACTGGCAAGGATTGGGGGTCTGGTCTATGGAACTTGAAGGATGGATCTCATGAGACTTAGTAAAATTATACAATTAAACAGGTAAAAATTCTTCTTCAGGATATAATTCGACTTTTTAGATGACATATAGCCCATCATGATCTCATTTCTGTCTAACGCTCCAGCCCATCTCCCTCTTTCGCCTTATATATCAAACTTAACTATATTACTAACATTTTGCTAACATTTTGCTAAAAGTACCATGCATTCTTTCTCACCCAACTTCTAAATTTGAAGGTAACTTTCCACTGTTTGGAATGCTCAAAATCCTTTTTAATTCACTATCTCTGAACAATGCTCCACAATTCAGCTGACATGTCAACATCTCTAGAAGGCATGTCTTGGTTGATACCCACCCACCTTCCTGGGTTAAATGATCCATACTTGTTCACCCATAGAAATTTATCCCTACCTCTATTTTAGCATATATTATTGTTTTGTGATTATTTTGCTTACTTTTTTATCCCTCACTGCCAAATAAAATGATACATGGCTCTTTGAAGATAGAGATAATTGTATTTATGGTTACTTTCCTAACATAAATCTTAATGGAGTGTGTGGTACATACAGATGCTCAACAACAATTTTCTTAAGGAAATCATGAATTAAGAATGAGGACTTTTAAGTTTCCAATTCCCTGTAGCTGCAATCAAATGTCATCACATCAGTTTCATTAGCCATGATAGTAAATTACACCATGCAATTGTATAGAAATATAAATCAATTAGGACAATTTATTGGTCTCCTAAAAGAAAAAACCCCTGTGTTTGGAGCTCAAAAACTAACATGTTTTTCTAACCTGTAAATCTCTTGCAATACAGTTAGAGTTAGCCAATGCATATTTAACCAGAATTATAACTAAAATATAACAGTAGACATTATTGATTTCCTAAATTGTATTAAGCACTTGGCTAGGCATAAAAAAGAAAAAAATTAAATGTGGCATAGTCATTGCCCTTAAAATTCTAACATTTCAGTCTGAGAGACAAACAAGATACAGCCAGAGTATTACTCAAAAAGTGCTCTATAGAAGTGTAAACCTTAAAGGGTCAAATCTAACAGGAGGGAGAGTGTTGATACCTTTACCTTGATTAACACTGATTCATCTAGCTTCAATCCAGATGGTTTGATCAGTAATTAAATACTTTTTCTTTCTAGGCAAACAGTTATTTATATAACTCATTTTCAGTGACATCTTTGAGGTTGTGGGAAAGGAAAACATAATTTTCCCTCTACCCTTCAGAGTTCTTGGCTGAGACTTCTCTAACAGACAGATTAATAAGAGAAAAATAAACAAAAGTGTGTTAACATGTATAATTCTTGTGTACATGGGATATACCCAGGGAAGATGGGTAACTCTCAGAGGTGGCTTATAATTCTAGCTTAGATACCATCTTCAGTTACAGAAAATAGAAAGAAAAATGTGGGAGACCAGTTGTGGGGAGGATACTAGGAAAGGCATGGTAAACAAGAGTAAGGGTTACTATGCAGATTTAAGCCTTTACCTTCTCCATTGATAAGAGTTTCTTATGATTTAGCCATCTTTCTGTTCCTGGTAGAGAATGGGAGATACCCTTACAAGTAGAGATTCCTTTATAAGTAGAAATCTTTCTTACAAAAGGGCAACTTCTACTCTCTTTTCAGAGCTTCTTCTGTGTCTGTTGTTTCTCATAATAATCAGCTCAAAACAATCCTTATGCCAAACATATTGTTTGTCAGCATATTCTGCTTACAAATATAACTTTCTAAAAGTCAACAAAGAAAATCACACAAACTGAAGATGCCCACCAGATGAAGACCACCAGGGGGAACACAAGGACCTGTAGTCAAACAAAGTTGGATTTATTGCTCGTGGCCACAAAAAACAGCACACGCTGTAGGGAATCATGGTGAATTTCAGTGAAAGAAATAGGAGGGGAATGTTTTAGGATTTGAGCTTACATGACGTGATTTGTGAGAGAGTTCACAAAAGCAGAGATTTTCTCTAGACTGAGTGCTGTCAGGTAGGGGAGGGGCAAGTCCATGATTGGGTGTATCAGTAATTGTTAACCAGTGGACAAGAGGAATGGGGTGGAACTAGATCTGTAATTGTTAATGTAGCAGTCGTTCATGTTACTGGGAGAGTGGAAAGTTTGTATGTGTGTGTGTGTGTGTGTGCGTGCGTGCTCTCACGCTGAGTCTTTGTTTCTATCTGTGCTCAGACACATTACAATATGGTCTCTTTTGTCTTGCTCCATTAAGGTCACAGATTCATGTAATCCAGGGCTTCTAAACTTGGCATTATTGACATTTTGGGCCAGTTAATTATCTGTCATGGGGGTAGTCCTGTGCATTAGAGATGTTTAGTAGCATCCCTGGGTTGAACCTATTAGAGGCCAGTCTGCTGCCAGTCATGACAGTCAAAAATGTCTCCAGACATGGCCAAATGTCCCCTAAGGACCAAGTAGCCCCTGGTTGAGAACTACCAACCTGGACTGATGCATGTGGTCTGTGAATAATGTATATTAAGTAGAGAACACTATAGCTACGAGCTGATACATATCAGTAGTGCCTTTTATACTTTATAAAAAACAAACAACGGCAACAACAATGCATAATTACACCAAGCTGTCTTTAGAAACTCTTCTGAAACTCTGAGAGCCCCTCCTTATTAAAAAATATCTAAGAAAATATATCAAATGTTCCTCACATCTGGGATTAACCAATAGTGGTTAATGAAATCATTCAGGCAACCATGAAATAAAATAGTTTACAGTCATATAAAATATTGCTGTAGAAAAATGCTAAACAATATGCAACATGATGATAATATTTTTTTACTAGAAAAGAAATTATGCAATTCTCCAACCTTTATAAACCAGTGTTTAGTTCATTGCTTTATATGTTTCCTCTTTCTTATTTGTTCTTTTGTATCCACATACTCCACTCCTATTTCATTCCACTTCACTCACCATATAGGCAACAATTCTAATATGCTTAATGAGTGTCCATTGAATATGTTTTCTTACAGAAATGTATAATTTTTATATGAACATTTTCGTGTGCTTATTGATGTAAAACACATGCAATAAAGTACACATCTTAAATGTGCAGCTCAATAAATTTTACATATTAGCAAAATTATGTAAAGTCAAAACAGATTAAGATCTAGACTATTTCCATCTCTAAGAGGCCCTCTCAAAGTCCATAATTCCCTCTATTCATCACACAAAGGTGACTGCCATTCTTTGTATCACAATTGAGAATGTTTTCTTGTTTTGAACATCGCATGGAGAAATCATGTAAGTACTCTTTTGTTTCTAGATTATTACATTTAGCTTTATGTCCGTGAGATTGTCTATATCATTGCGTGTGGATTAGTTCTTATTTTTCAAATCCGTATAGTAATTTATCTTAAACATACACCACAATTTATGTACTGGAACTGCTGACGGACTTTGATGTTGTTTATAGTTTGTTGGTATTGTAAGTTAAGGGCCTATAAACATTCTTGTTCAGCTTATTTGGTGGATCCATGTGCTTATTTGTTTTGGTATGTTCCTAGGAGAGGAATTTCTGGGTCATGAGGTAATACTAATTTTATAATATATTTCTGAAATTTATTCTATACAAATATATTCTACAGAGGCATAACTATGTTATATGAGGTTTCCAGTTGCTTCACATTCTCACCAAACTGGGATATTGTCCATTTTCTTTTTTAAATTATGTAGTCACAATTTATTTATTTGTTATTTGTTTGTCTATATTTTAGGTTTAGCAATTTGAATAGTAGCAAAATGTTTTTGTCAGGTTACTATTTATTTGAATATTTATCTCTGTGAATTGCTTGTTGAAGTCTTAAAAATATGGGCAGTTTGTATTTTTCTTATAGATTTGATATAATTTTTTCATAAAATATAAAAACACTCTTCTTTTAGATATATATATTACAAATATCCATATAGTTTATGGCTTGCCTTTTCAGCCCCTTCATGGTATCTTTGGATGAACAGAAGTTTTAATTTTAATATAGCACCACTTATAAATCTATTATTTTATGGTTAGTGTTATTTAAGTTCAGTTTAAGAAATTATTGGACCAACCTCATGGTCATATAGATGCTTTCCTGTATGATTTTTAAATTTCTATAAGTTTTATATTTTAATCTTTCATGTTTATGTGTACAGTCAATCTGGGAATGATTTTGTACAGAGTATGAGACTGGAATTAAGATACTTTTTTTTGCATACAGATATCCAATTGACTTGCCACAATTTTTTACAAAGACTTCTCTTGACATTGAAATGGTACAGCAAATGACTGAGCATATATGGGATCAATTTCTTTTTTAAAAAAATTTTTTAATTGCAGTAACATTGGATTATAACATTATATAGCTTTCAGATGTACATCATAATATATTTCAAATTCTGTGTGGATTGCATCATGTTCACCACACAAAAACTAATTATAGTCCATCCACTCACATGTGAGCCTAATCACCTCTTTTGCCCTCAGCCACCTCTTCCCCTGTGGTAACCACCAATCCAATCGCCAATGCTATGTGTTTGTTGTTGTTGTTTTTATCTTCTACTTATGAGTGAGATCATACCACATTTGACTTTCTTCCTCTGACTAATTTCACTCAGCATAACACCCTCAAGGACCATCCGTGTTGTCACAAATGGCTGGATTTCATCACTTCTTATGACTGAGTAGTATTCCATTGTGTATAAATACCACATCTTCTTTATCCATTTGTCCCTTGATGGGCACCTAGGTTGCATCATTATAAACAATAGCCAACACTTGGAATCAAATTCTTGATTGCTAATTCCCATTTTTATTATTTGTTCTTTTCATTTTTATCAATATATGGTTTTATTAATGTAAATTTGTAATGTCTTGATATCTGATAGACTAAGACTTCTAGTTTTATCCTTCTTCAAAATTGCATTAGTGGGGCCATCCCAGTGGCACAGCAGTTAAGTTCACACGTTCCGATTCTTGGTGGCCCTGGGTTCACCAGTTTGTATCATGGGTGTGGACATGGCACCGCCTGGCAAAAGCCGTGCTGTGGTAGGCATCCCACATATAAAGTAGAGGAAGATGGGCATGGATGTTAGCTCAGAGCTACTCTTCCTCAGCAAAAAGAGGAGGATTGACAGTAGTTAGCTTAGGGCTAATCTTCCTCAAAACAAAAACAAAAACAAAAACAAAAACAAAAACAAAAACAAAAACAAAAAGACCTGCATTAGCTAATCTTCAGTATTTACATTTCCATATGAATTGTAGAATCATTTGTCGATTTTTGCAAAAAAAAAAATCTGGCATTTCTATAAGGATTGTGTTTTGAAAATTGAAATCTTAGCAATTGTTATAATCCCAATCTAGAAACACGCATTCTTTTCTATCTATTAAGATACTTGAAAATGATATTAGCAATGTGTTCTATGTAGATTTCTTGCACCACTTTTGTTAAACAACTTATATTTCTTGCTAGCAAATATATGAGATATATTTTAATTTCATTTTTAATTGAATTTCTGATATATACAGATGAAATTGACATTTGTATATTGAACACATTTGTATATTAACTAATTGCTAAATTCATTTATTATATCTAACAATTTATTTGTGAGTTTTTCAGGGTGCAACTATTTCTACATAATTATAGCATCTTCCAATAATGACAATTTCTTATTTTATCACTTAATACTTTATAATTTTTCTTTTGCTTTTTATCTTCATATTGTACTGGCCATGGTGGCTCATAAAACATTGAATGCAAGTTTTCATATGAATATCCTTGTTTTGCCTCTATGGAAACAATATTCACTATTTCACTATACCTGTAATTTTTGCTTTATATTATTTCTAGATATTTTATCAAATTACAGGAATCTTCACCTATCGATAGGTATACAAAATATTTTTATGATAAACAAGTGGTTATGGATTTTATCAAAATGTTTTATGCATCTATTGAAATGTTCATAGGATTTGTCTCTTTTCTTCTCTACGTTTTTGCATTTAATTGATTAATATTCAAATGCTAAACCATCAGTATTCTTGAAAAGATTTCCACTAGTTAGTAATATATGATCTTTCTTTTAATATATCATTGCATCAGTATTGCTCATATTTGATACAATTTTTTTCATTTATTTTCGTGGGAGATATGGTTTTATACTTTTTCTTCTTTGTAATATTTCCGTAAGTTTTTGGTATCAAGTTTATGCTGGTCTCGTAAAATAAATTGAAAATGGTGTATTTCTATTCTCTAGAAGAGTTTTTGATAGAATGAGATTATTTTCTCAAATTTTGGAAGAATTTACCAGTGAAAACATCTCTTTCTGAATAGATAAATTTTAATTATGGAATTAATTTCTTCTAAAATTTAGAATTATACAGATTTTTTATTTATTTTTGCTTGTGTTTTCTTTCAATGTATCATCAGGGAATTTTTCCATTTCAGAAAAATCATCAAACATAATGGTGTAATTTTGGAAGATCTGTAGTAATGTCCTTTCTTTCATTCTACTATAGATAATACGAAGTTTCTCTATTTTTTCCCTGGATGAGGATTGCTAAGGATTTATCAATTTTAATAATTTTTTTCAAAGAACCAATTTTGGCTTTCTTCATTTTCCCTACTTTTGTGTACTATATATTTTCTTGATTTCTTGTCTCACTTTTATTATTTTCTTTCTGATCATTTCTTTGATTTTAATTTGTTGTTCTTTTTTTGTATTTTGATATAGAAATTTATGTTGTTGCTTTTTAACTTTTCTTATTTTTATAATATATATTCAGAGATACACATTTTCCTTTAAATATTGCTTTAAACCCATCTTAAAAATCTTAAGTTGTAATTTGATTATTATTCAGTTGACAATATTTTCTAACTTTGCTTCTTATTTCTTCTTCTTTGATCATTTAGTTTTATGCTGATAATTTCAACTATGTTGAGGATTTTCTAATTTCTTTATATATATTTTTTACTGTGGTAAAATACACATAACATAAAATTTACCATTTTAATAATTTAATGAAGTATATCTCAATGGTATTAACTTTTTTCAAAATATTGTGCAACTATTACCACTACATAGTTCCAGAACTTTTTCCTCATGCCAAAAGGAAATGCAGTACCTATTAAGCAGTCGTTCCATATTCCCAACATCCCCAGTCAGTGGAAAACGCTAATCTTTCTATCTCGATAAGTTTTCCCATTCTGTATGTTTTATATAAATGGAATCAATTTATATAAGTCCACAATTTGGGGGCTTTTGTGTCTTGCATCTTTTACTTAGCATAATGTTTTTAAAGATAATCCATGCTTTAGCATATATCACTACATCATTCATTTACATGGCTCAATATTATCAGATGGTAGCGATATACCATGTATTTTAAATAAATTTATCAGTTGGATATTTGTGGGGGGTTTTTGGCTTTTATGAATTCTGGCTATTGTGAGTGTGTTTTATGAAAGTTCATGTACAAGTTTTTGTTTGAGTATCTGTCTTCAATTATTTTCAGTGAATTTCATGGATCATTTAATAATTCTATGTTAAACTTATGGAGGAACTGACAAACTGTTTCCACAGGACTACAACATTTTATAATCCCATTAGCAATGCTCAAGAGTTCAAATTTCTCCACACCCTTACTAGCATGTGATATTTTTATTTTTTTTATTTAATGTGGGCATCCTGGTGTGTCTGAAATGGTACATCATTGTGGTTTTTATTTGTATTTCTCTAATGACTAATGACACTGAGATTCGTGTGATTCTATTCATGTGATTGTTGCCTGGCATTTGTATAACTTCTTTGAAGAAAGGTATTTTCAAGTCCTTTTGTCCATTTTTGAATTGAATGTTTCGGCTTTTTGTTTTTGACTTGTGAGAAGTACTCATATATTTTGGATACCAGATGCTTATGATTGCAAGTATTTCCTACCATTCTGTAGAATATCATTTTATTCTCTTGATAATGTCCTTTGATGACCAAAAGTTTTTTAATTTTGATGAAGTCCCATTTATGTATTTTTTCTTTCATTGCTCATTCTCTTGGTGTCATATGTAATAACCCATTGCTAAATTGAAAGTTATGAAGATTTACTTTCATGTTTTCTTCTTAAGGATTTTCTATATTTTGTGTATTATATTTAGACCGTTGATATATTTTGAGTTAGTTTTTGTTTATGGTGTAATGCAATGGTCCAGTCATTACTTTACTTGTAAAAATTAGGTTTCTTATCACCAATTGTTGAAGTGACTATTCTTTCCCCATTTAATGGTCTTTGCATGCAATTCAAAAATCAACTGGCCATAGATAAGTAAGTTTATTTCTAGGCACTCAGTTCTCTTCCAGTGATCTATAATTCTAACCTCATGACAGCAATAACACTGTCTTGATTATTGTAGCTTTGTAGTAAGTTTGGAAATCAGACAGAGTGAGTTTTCAAATGTTGTAAATCTTTTTCATGATTATTTAGGCTATTCTGGTCCTTTTAAATACATATGAATTTTAAGAGTGGCTTTTTTATTTCAGCTAAAGAAAAAAGACCTTGGGATTTTTAACAGATATGTGGAATCTGGAGATCACTTTGGTGAGTATTGTCATTCAACAAGATTAAGTCTTCCAATCCATGATCATGCAACATACTTTCATTTGTTTTGGCTTTCTTTAATTTCTTTAGCAGAGTTTTGTGTAATCTTTAGTGTGCAAATCTTAAGCCTCCTCAGTTTAATTTCTAAGTATTTTGAGTGTATGTATGTGTGTGAGGAAGATTGGCTTTGAGCTAACATCTGTTGCAAATCTTCCTCTTTTTGCTTGAGGAAGGTTGTTGCTCAGCTAACATCTGTGCCAATCTTCCTCTATTTTATGCCTGATGGCACTACAGTGTGGCCTGAGGAGCAGTGCTATATCCCCTCCTGGGATCCGAAGCTTCACACCCCTGGCCACCAAAGCATAGAGTGTAAATTTAACCACTACGCCATCAGGCTGGCCCTTCTAAGTATTTTATTACATTTGATGTTACAATAAATAAAATTGTTTTCTTAATTACATTTTCAGATTGTCATTATTCATATATAGAAATACTACTGATTTTCTGTGTTGATATTGTATTGTGCAACTTTGCTGAATTATTTCTTTAGCTCCAATAGATTTGTTAGTGGGCTTTGAGGACAGATCTTGAGCCAAAGAGGATTATTCGCAAGCCTTAAAATACAATGAAATTTGCCCTGTTAGGTTTCAAACTTGCTTGGGACCCATGACCCCTTTCCTCCAATTTCTCCCTTTTAGAATAGGAATGTTTATCCAATGCCTTTCCCAGAGTTGTATTTTGAAAGAGGATAACTTACTGTCTAGTTTTACAGCTTCACAGATGAAGAGGAATTTTGCCGCACAATGAATTGTACCTGGAGTCTCTTCCATGCCTGATTTAGATGATACTAAAACAATATCTTGGATTTAGAGTTGATAGTAGATTGCATAAAAGTGAGTGGAGGCTATGGCAGTTGGCCCAAAATTGGAAAAACAAGGTAGTGTTCTGGCTGAGCATGGGGGAATGGATTTTTTCCCAAAGTGACTAGACATTATTATTGCTGGATATAAATTTCTAAAACAGGGTAAAATAGATCTGTTAGTTCATCAAAAATCGAATTGGTAGAACTCAAGAACTGGAGTGCCTGCAGTTCATTTGCACTGGAAAATAAGTAATATTTTGAGGAATGCTTGAAATAAGAACTAAAAATCAGAGAACAACAGAGACATTCAAAGTACAAAACTAAGGCAAACTTTCATTAGGAAAAAAAATTGAATCTTACATTGCTCACTATCAGTTTGCCATACAGAGTGGATCAATGAGGTATCAAGTGAAGCTAAACCAATTACTTTGAGAGTGATTGACTGCGGAGAAGACGATAATAATTACACATTTTAAAAATCCATTGACCCACTCACATTATACTTTTAACCTATGTCTAAAAAATTTTAAATGTCTGTGTGATATTACATGCTTTTACTAAAACCAGCATTCAAACTGAGAAGGGGTGATTGTGGGGAACTGAAAGAGAATTTATGATGTTTGTGTAGTGAGGAGATGTAGCCTTAATACAACGTAATAGGATAATACGTGGGAACAGTAGATTCTAAAGGTGACATTGCAAAGAGGACTTCCATTGCCTGTGGTCACGTTTGGAAAAGAACTATCTATAAGAATAAGGAATGCCAAACCTAAATGTTTTTACATGGATTTGTTCTTAACAAAAATTAAACTTGCTAACATGCTTCATCCATTGCTTAACTAATTATTTTCTTTTTAAGTCCAAACCCCATAGAATAAAATCCTGTAAACAACGTTGTGCTTATAATTTTCAAAACTTAGACAAAATAAGATTTTTATAAAAATATAACTTACTATTAGCATAAATGGCTTTATAATATGTTTAAAATCTGAAGAGAATAATGACCATTAGACAAACTGAGTCTACAGTAAAAAATTTTGCAGTAAAAATTATCAGATTAAAATAGTTATAGATTCATTTTAGAAAAATTAATAGAATTTATAATTCTTATATTAAAAAAGAGCATGCATAAAATAAGATGAGAGAAAGCTATCTAATTTTTATATGAAATTAGCTAACCTTTAAATCAAAACTAGACAAAATTCACTTGAGCTTCTGGCCATGATGAAATAAATACTACCAGATTTACTCTACTGCCAAAGATAATTAAAAATAAAAAGAATTGACACAATCATTTTCAAGCATCAGATACCAAACAGAGCATGACTAATCCTTGAGAGAAGGAAATATACAGGTTGGCACCATATTAACTCAAACTGTCTACCTGGGGGCAATTTCTGGACAATGGTTAAAAGAAATTGAGACTAAGAAGAGCATGGAAGTCTCATTGAGCATAGTGGACAGAGATCAGACTTTGGAGCTATTGAAGAAGATGAAATTTGAGGGGCAGAGTACTGAATAGGAGGGAGATGCACATGTGAAGAGCTCCCAAAGTTTGTTTGTGGTTTCCTCACAGTTCCTTGTTGAAAGGCTCAGTTGAAAATGTACTAAACAAGATTCCATTAAACCAGGCAAAGCTTAACTTCAGTGTGGTTGAGAAATAAATGAAAATTCCAAAGATCTGCATTGCCCAGAAATGTTGGAAACTAAGCCAAACCAAGGAGGAAACACATTACAATGCATTTCCAGCATCGGTTGAACATCTAAAAAGGTCAAATCTTAAAGAAGTATAGCCTAGAGGAAGTACTATGTTCTAGGAATATGGGAAAAACAGAAATTGTCCAACCCTAACAAAGAATATAACAAAGTCTACAGGATCAAGAAAATCTGCCAATTATTTATTCCCTATTTGAATGAAATACAATGCTCTATAAATCAAAACAACAAAGTCCAGATTCCCTATCATCCATAAGGTCCAACATAAATTATAAATTGCAAGGCATCAAAAGAAGTAAGTATATATGACACATAACCAAGAAAAAAATCATTATGAAAAGATCCTGAAGTAATATAGATGCTGGATTTAACAAAGAAGGACTTTTAAAAAGCTAATATAAATATTGTTAATGATTTATAGTGACAAAGAGACTTAAAAATTGAGCACATAAGGAATATCATACAAGAAATGGAAACTATGAGAAAGATACAACAGAGATTACATCACTTCAAAGTACAATATCTTAAACAAGTAATTCAGTGGATGGGTAATAGCATACAAGAGACTGAAGGAGAAAAGGTTAGTGAATTTGAAGGCAGATCAATGGAAATCACCCAATTAGAAAATAAAAACAAATAAAAGTGAACAGAAAAAACAAACACAGTGATGTTTAAGACAATATCAAGTGGCCTAACATACGTGCATTTGGAAATAGGAAAAAAGATGAATTGGGAATATGATGTGAAATAAGAATGATTAACTGGTTCAAATTTGATAAAAAGTATGAATCCATATATACAAGAAGCCTCAAGCAAGAGAAATACAGAGAAAATCAAAATTAAGCACATCATAATCAAAAAAACTATAAAGTCAAAAAGAAAAAGAAAAATAGAAAAACAGAAATAGACAGCAGAAAAAAAAGTATAGTAATGGCACATTTCTCATCTGAAAAAAACACAAATAATAGAACAGCATCTTAAACTGCTAAAAGAAAAAAACTTTAATACAGAATTCCACATCCAGTGAAAATATTCTTCAAAATAAAATTATATTGAGAGAAGCAAAAGCTGGGAAAATTTGTTAACAGCAGATCTAAACAAGAAATGTCTATAAAAGTTCTAGTTGAAGTGAGATATTACTAGATAAACATGTGCATCCGCAGGAATGAACAAAGTGCACCAGAAATGGTAATATGTGTGGATATACAAAATAATTTTGTATCCATTGAGAAATTTATAATTTACCTATAATTAAAATGTGACTACAATAGCATAAATTTTGAAGAAATAATAAAGGAAATCATGCTGTTATGATATCTTACATTAAAGACAGAGGCAATTGTAGGTAGTGTTGTAAAATGGCTCCCCATGTCCCATCTCATGGTGCTCATGCACTTGTGTAATCTCCACCTCTTAAGTGTGCACTGGACCTAGTGACTTGTTTGTAATGAGTATGATATGGTAAATGCTGAATGTCACTTCCAAGATTAGGTTACAAATGATGGTGACTTGAACCTCTCTCTCTCTTCTTTACTCATTTTTTTTTTTACTGTGTCTTCTTGGCTTGTCCCCTTTGATGTAACAAACTGTCATGTTTGAGGGATAAACATGCCGAGAGTTGAGGGAATTTGAATGAAATATTTGGGCAAGAAGTGAGGAAGAATGCTCTGAGTCCAACAACCTGCAAAGAACTGAATCCAGCCTACAACCATGTGACTGAGCTTGGAAGCAGATCCTTCCCCCACCTGGCCTTGAGATTACTACATCCCAGGATGACGTCCTTGAGCTCCCCAAGACACTGTGAAGCAAAGGAACTAGGCAAGTTATGCCTAGCTGCTAAATCCACACAAATTTTGAGATAATAAAGATGTATTCTTTCATTTTTATTTTCTTAAGGGTATGCTTTTTGATGTGGAAGATTGGCCCTGAGCTAACATCTGTTTCCAACCTTCCTCTTTTTTTTTCTCCCCAAAGCCCCAGTACACAGTTGTATGTCCTAGTTGTAAGTCCTTATAGTTCTTCTATGTGGGATGCCACCACAGTATGGCTTGATGAGAGGTGTGTAGGTCCATGCCACCAGGCTGGCCTCAGATGTATTAAAATGCTCAGATTTGGAGCAACTTTTTATGCCAAACTAAATAACTAATACAGGTATACAGTGTTAATTTTGTGTAGACTATAATTAATTAAGGATGCTGATTATAATTAAGAATGTTTCTTGTAATTCATAGAATGAACACTCAAAAATAAGAGTAATGCAAAGAGGTATAAAAAATAAAATTAAATACTAAAAAGTGTCAAGTATGCAAATGATTGAAGGAATAAAGAAACACATAAATAACAGCCAAAAGAACAACAGCAAAACAGATGGAAAAACAATAAAACAAATAGAATGATGGTAGATTTAAACAAAGCATTTTAGTGACTGCATTAAATCTTAAAAATAAGCACTCTGATTAAAAGATAAGTGTTGTAAGATTACAACAAAGACACAGATATATCTCCGTCTTTAAATAGCTTGCAAACGACATGGTGGAAAATGATGTAAAGTGCAAACATCAAGCTTAAAGCAGTTAATTCAGACAGAATATATTACAAGACAAGGGGTATTGCCAAAGATAAATAGGGACACTGTTTTATTGAAAACAGTCAATTCAAAAATAAAACATAATCTTAAATATGTCTGAACCTAACAACAGAGCTTCTAAATACATGAAGCAAAAAATCAAAACAAATTAAAACATTTAAAAAAATAAGAGAAACAAACAATTAATATAACAATGGAATAATTAAACATATCTACAATGTAAGTGGAAACTTTAGCTCTCCACCTCTCCCAGCACTTGAGATGCAGAGCACTAAAATGAATAAGTAAAGAGAAAAGATATAAACAACACTATCCTCCAAATTTACCTACTTGACATTTACAGAACATTACACCCAGCAAGTGCTGAATAACATTGTTTTCAAGAATACATGGAACTCTCACTAATATAGTCCATGTTCTGGGCTATGTCATAAGTTTTAGTAAAGTTCACACTTGAGAAATAATACAGAGAGTGTTCTTGACCCTAGTGGAATAAAATTGGTAATGAATAATAATATATCCAGAAATATTTGAAATAGTCAGGAATTGATTACAAATGTATTTATAAATTAAACCTTTACAAACATTTGAATTTTCAAAGAAGAAACGACAAGGGAAACTAGAATATATTTTGAACTGAATGATAATAAAACTACAGCATAACAAAATTTGTAGACAGAAGAAATAACAGAGCTCAAGACAATTTATAGCTTTCAAATACCATGATATAACTTTCTATTTTAAGAAATGAGGTAAATTTCTTCCTTTTCTACTTCCACTTCCTCTTGCAATCCCTTCCATTTCTTTTATTTTCTTTTGAATCCTGATTTTTTTTTCTGAATGCCTTCAGATAGGGCCAGTGAAGGTATATATCCTCACTTGCAGAAAGAGGTTGGGAGTAGAGTATGATGGCCCATAGCTGGGTATCAGAGCCTGACACAGTAAGGAGCGAGCATAGAGGTGAGGTTGTACAGCCTGATCTAGATAATCAGTGCCCCCGTGGTGTGTGTGTTTAATTCTGACTGGGTTAAGGAGATTATTAGGGGGATGGAATCCCTGTATGGGTCAGAGCAAATGTGGAATGAAAAGAGCATTCACATGGAGGACAGGAGCAGTGGCTGTGATGAGGAGATTGTCTACATATAAGGAGATTGAAAATAAGTTAATATATTAAGGATAATGGAATCCAAGCTTCTCAATATTGATTATAAAGTTAAAGACATAGAAAATAAAAAAGAGGAAAAAATAACAAACTTAGAATGAATCCAGTGCAGTTGAATTGGAATTATAGATACCATTATGAATTCTTGGTTTTCAACATAGACAGATAGATATTATAAGATGTAAATGTGTTCACAACGCATAAATGTGTAGGTAGACATACCTATATCCCCTAACTGTCCACTGAGATGCCTCGTAAGCAACAGATCAATAGCAGTGGATACACCAAATACTTAGATTTGGTCTTCTAAAAACAGTTCTACAATAAAAGGAACAAAGAATCCAATTAATAGAAGAAAAAAAAAAACAGCTAAAATGTTTGAATAGACATCTCACCAAAGAAGATATACAGGTATACCTTGGAGATATTGCAGGTTTGGTTCCAGACCACCACAATAAAACACATATTGCAATAAAAGGAGTCACACAATTTTTTTGCTTTCCCAGTACATATAAAAGTTATGTTTAAACTAAACCATAGACTATTCAGTATAGGATAGCATTATGTCTAAAAGAATAATGTACAAACCTTAATTACAAAATATTTTATTGCTAAAAAGTGCAAACCATCATCTGGGCCTTCAATGAATTGTAACCTTTTTGCTGGTGGAGGGTCTTGCTTCTATGTTGATGGTTGCTGACTGATTAGGATGGTGGTTGCTGAAGGTTGGGGTGGCTGTGTCAATTTCTTAAAATAAGGCAAGAATGAAGTTGGCTGCATCAATTGGCTCTTCCTTTCATGAACAATTTGTCTGAAGCACGCAATGCCATTTGACAGCATTTTACCCACCATAGAACTTTTCTCAAAACTAGAGTCAGTCCTCTCAAATCCTGCTGCTGCTTTATCAACTAAGTTTATGTCATATTTTAAATCCTTTGTTGTCCTTTCAACAGTCTTCACAGCATCTTCACCAGGAGTAGGTTTCATCTCAAGAAACCACTTTCCTTGCTCATCCATAAGAAGCAACTCATCCATTGAAATTTTATGAGATTGCAGCAATTTGGTCACATCTTCAGGCTCCACTTCTGATTCTAGTTCTCTTGCTACATTTCTACCACATCTGAGGTTACTTTCTCCACTGAAGTTTTGAATCCCTCAAAGTCATCCAGGAGGGTTGGAATCAACTTCTTCCAAACACTTGCTAATGTTGATATTTTGACCTCTTCCTATGAATCAGATTCTTAACAGCGTCTAGAATGGTGAAACCTTTCCAGAAGGTTTTCAATTAACTTTGCCAAGACCCATCAGAGGAATCACTGTCTATGGCAGCTATAGTCTTGCAAAATGTATTTCTTAAATAATAATACTTGAAAGTTGAAATTACTCCTTGATCCACGGGTTGCAGAATGAATATTGTTTTAGCAGGCATTAAAACAACATTAATCTCATTATACATCTTCATCAGAGTTCTTGGGTAACAAGCACATTGTCAATGAGCATTAATAATTTTAAAAGAATCTTTTTTTTTCCTATGCAGTAAGTCTCAACATTGAGCTTAAACTATTCAGTACCCCATGTTGTAAACAGATGTGCTGTCATCCAGCCTTTGTTGTTCCATTTATAGAGCAAAGGCAAAGTAAATTTCGCATAATTCTTAAGTGCCTCCGGATTTTCAGAATGAGAAATGAGCATTGGCTTCAGCTTTAGTCACCAGCTGTATTAGCCCCTAACAAGAGAGTCAGCATTTTCTTGAAAGCTTTGAATCCAGGCAATGACTTCTCCTCTCTAGCTATGAAAGTCCTTTATGACATCTTCTTCCAATATAAAAACTGTTCTGTCTGCATTGAAAATTGGTTGATTAATGGAGCCAACTTAGTTATCCTTAGCTAAATTTTCTGGGTAACCTGCTGCAGCTTCCATATCAGCACTTGCTGCTTTACCTTGTACTTTTGTGTGAAGGAGATGCCTTCTTTCCTTAAACTTCATCAGCCAACCACTGCTAACATCAAGCTTTTGTTCTGCAGCTTCGTAAACTCTCTCAGCCTTCACAGAATTGAAGGGAGCTAGGGCCTCCCTCTGGAGTAGGTTTTGTCTTAAGGGAACGTTGTGGATCTTTTGGTCTTCTAGCAAGACCACTAAAATTTTATCCATATCTGCAATAAAGCTGTTTTGCTTTTTTATTTGTGTGTTCACTGGAGTAGCACTTTTAATGTCATTCAGAAACTTTTCCTTTGCATTCACAACTTTGCTAATTTTTTGGCACAAGACCTTACCTTTGGCCTATCTCAGTTTCCCACATGCCTTTCTTACTAAGCTTAATCATTTCTAGCTTTTGATTTGAAGTGAGAAATGTGTGATTCTTCCTTTCTCTTGAACACTTAGAGGCCATTGTAGCGGGTTATTAATTGGCCTATTTTCAATATTGTTGTGTCTCAGGGAATAGGGAGACCCAAAGAGAGGGAGAGAGACAGGGGACCTGTCGGTTGGTGGAGCAGTCAGAAAACAAACAACATTTATCAATTAAGTTCATCGTCTTATTTGGGAGTGGTTTGTGGCACCGCAAAACAGTTACAATAGTAACATCAAAGATCACCAATCACAGATCACCATAACAAGTATAATAAGAATGAAAAAGTTTGAAATACTGTGGGAATTACCAAAATGTGACACAGAGACACCAAGTGAGCAAATGCTGTTGGAAAAATTGCGCTAATAGACTTGCTGGATGTAGGGTTTCCACAGCTTTCAATTTGTAGAAAATGTAGTATCTGTCAAGTGCAAAAAGGGAAGCACAATAAAATGAGGTATAGATGGCAAATTAACACAAGAAAAGTGCTCAACATCATTAGTATTAAGAAGATGTGAATTAAAACAACAAATGAGATACCATTACAGACCTATTAGAATGGCTAAACTTCATGTTGATGAAGATGTGGAAGAACGGGAACTCTTATGAACTGCTGTTAGAAATGTTACAAGCACTGTCAAAAACAACTTAGCTGTCTCCTAAAACGTTAAATGTATATGTTCAGTTGGATCCAGCTATTCCACTCCTAACTATTTACCAAAGAGAAATTAAGTTTATGTTCATGCAAAGACTTCTGTATGAATAATCATAGCAGCTGTATGTGCTCTAGATAAAAACTGGAAACATACCAAATGTTCATCAATAGCTAAATGGCTAAACAAATTGTGATATATATTTACAACAAAAAACTACTTAGCAATCTAAGGAAAGATTACTGATACATGCAATAACATAGATGAATCTCAAAATAATTCGGTGAGTGAAAGATGCACCATTAAAAAAGAATGCACATTGTTTGATTCCATTCATATAAAAATTTTAGGAAGTACAAACCAATGTCTAGTGACAAAAAGTAGATCTTTGGTTACCCGTAGATAAGGAGTAGTGGGACAGGGAGGGAAAGGAGCGGGGAATGGAAATTTGAGTGAGGAAACTCTTAGGGGAAGGGTAATTTGGTGATTGTTTTATAAGTGCATACATATATCAAAACTTAACAAATTGTACATGTTAAATATGTGCAGGGGCCAGCCCCGTGGCAGAGTAGTGAAGTTAGCTCTCTGCTTGGGTGGCCCAGGGTTTCGCTGGTTCAGATTCTGGGAGCTGACATGGCACTGCTCATCAAGCCATGCTGAGGCAACAACCCACATAGCAGCACCAAAAGGACCTACAACTAGAATATACAACCATGTACTGGGGGGCTTTAGGGAGAAGAATAAAAAAATATATATATATGCAATTTATTTTATGCCCACGATTCCCCAATTAAGCTGTTACAATTTTTTAAAAACTCAATGGGACTTCCTGCATAAACTCTTAAAGTTTAAAAATAACCAATTTTATGTCTTTATACTATTAGCAAAAGATTGAAAAATAAAATAAAATCACACTTTATAATAATATCCGAAAAAGGGTATTAAAATATATTTAGCAAAAGTTTTGTAAGATTTCTGCCTGGAAAACAATAAAATATTTTAAGTAACTACGAAGATCTAAATAAATGGAGAGATATACTTATTAAGATGCAATTCTTCCTAGATTCAATGCAAAATTATGAACATTCAGCATGGTTGTTTGATTTTTTTCTTTGCTTTTGATAGCAATTAACTACATAATTCTAAAAATTCATAGGAAAATACAGCAGATATAAGAGAGCCAAAACATTGAAGAAAAAGAATAAGAAATTTAAGGGGACGTGGACTATCTGATTACATGACTTACTACAAATGACTACTTTGTGGTGTGATATAAAAATAGAAATTAAGATCAATGAAGCATAACGGAGAGTCCCCAAACAGACCCACATGTAAGGTCAATTTATTTTCAACAAAAGTGCCAAGATAAATCAATGAGGGAAATATGTTCAATATATGATATTGAACAACTAAATAAATGTAGGAAAAATAATGAAGCTTAACCTCTACTTTACACCATTCACAAAGATTAATTTGTGATGGATTACAAACTTAAATGTAAAAGCTAGGATTATAAACTTTCTAGTATAAAATATAATAGAATATCTTTGTGACCTTGAGGTAGGAAAATATTTATTAGAATCAATACAAAAGATCCTAATGATAAAAGCAAAGATAAAATGTATTAAACTTTATCAGAATAAAAATGTCTGTTCATTAAGACACTGTAAAATAATTGCCATATATATTTCTGACACAGGACTTATATTAAAAATGCATAAAGAGGGGCCAGCCCAGTGGCTTAGTGGTTAAGTTCACGTGCTCCGTTTCTGCTGCCCGAGGTTCACTGGTTCGGATCTCAGGCATGGACCTACATACCTTTAATAAAGCCATGCTGTAGTGTCATCCACAAACAAAACAGAGGAAGATTGGCACAGTTGTCAGCTCAGGACTGGTCTTCCTCACCAAAAATAACATATATAGAGAGAGAGAGAAAGCGAGAGAGAGAAAGAGAGAGAGAGAGAGAACTCTTACAAATCAGCGATATAAAAACAAAATCTCAGTTAAAAATGTTCAAAACACTGGAACAGGCATTTCACAATGTAAGACATAAGCATTACAAAAAGACAAAAATATCTTCAACGTCATTAGTGTTCAGGAAAATTTAAATTAAAAATCACAGTGCTTTACCCTTTCACACCTGTTAGAAAGATTAAAATTCAGAACATTGACATTAGCAAATATTGGTACAGAAATGGAGAATTTTGAAATCACAGACATTACTGGTGGGAAGAAATTAGGCACAACTACTTTACAAAATTAAACAGAACATTCAGTCAATATCAACCCAGATATCCCCCTTTCCTAAATGTACTCAAGGGTAATGAAAGTATATTCCCACAAAATCACACAAACATAATTTTGATAGTGGCTTATTTATAACAGTAAAAAATGAAACAACCCAAATGTCATTCAAGCACAAAATGGGTAACTAAACTGAGGCATATTCACACAATGGAATGCTACTCAACAATGGGAAAAAAATGAGCAACTGCATAAGTAATAACATGGATGAATTTCCAAAACACGAAGAATGAACAAAGTCAGGCACAAGAGTACCAAATCTGATTTCATTTATATGAGATTCAAATAAAGACAAAAATTATCTATATTTGTACATAGCAGAAGAGTGGCTACCTATAGGGAGGGGGAATTGATTGAAAGAGTCACAAGAAAATTTCAGAAATAACAAAAATGTTCTATATCATAATTGGCATGTTGGCTATATAGGACACATATTTGTCAAAACTCTGAACAAAATGTTAAGTTCTGTGCATTTAACTATATAAATTTTACATTTAATTGAAAAATAGACAGGAATATAGCAGCAATGTTTATATTATTAGTAATGATCAAAAACTAGGTACCATTCAAATGGTCATCATAATAAAATAAATAACTAAATTGAAACATACACATTCAATGCATATTCAGACAAAAATGAGAGTGAACAAATTATGTCTCCAAAGTACAGGAATGAATGAATCTTAGAAATGAAAGAGTGAATAACAGAAACCAGGAATGAAATAAAACATGCACTATGATTCTACTAAGTTAAAGAAGAAGGTAAAACTAACACATGATGTTAAAAATAAGCATAGCGATCTGCTTGAAGGGTCTGTTAATGGAGTGCAGATCAAAAGGAGCTCGTGGGCTTCTGGTAATGTTCTGTTTCTTGAACCGGGTGATGAGTGCATGGGTGTGTTCTCTTGATGAAAATTCAGTGAGATGTGTTTACTGATAATTTGTATAATTTTTTGTAGGTTTGTTATCCTTCAAAATCAGTTCACTTAAAACAAGAGCAAATGCTTGTTTTCTAATTTAAACCATAATAGCAAATTAGTAAATCAATCATCATGTCAAATTAATTAATTTAAAAAGAACCAAGTAAGATTCATTGAAGAAACAGAAAATCGTGGTTTAAAATTTGAAAACATCCTGATGTAAAATCATATTAACATGCTTAGGGAGAATAGTTACACAAATATCTCAATAGGTATATAAAAATAATTTGACAAAAGTCAACACCCATTCACAGTAAAAATTATCCTTAGCAAAGAGGAAATTGAAGGGAATAATCTAAACCTATTTAATTTCAAACTTTGGAATGTCAGTCAAGAAAATAGTAGTGAAAAAAATAGATATAAAAATGGGAAGGAAGAAGTTACGTTACTTTATGTACAGATAATATAATTATTTACATTAAAATGAGAATCGATAATTTATTAGAACTAATCAAGAAGTTCATCAGGATTGCTACAAAAAATCAACATATAAAAATTGATAACATCTCTATACAAAATCACAAAGGAAATAAAAATCTAATTATAAAAAATGCACAATTCAAATAGCAACCAAATTGTAAAGCACTTAAAACGAATCTCATAAGCTATAAACAAGAATTTCTTAGAGAAGATGATGCAATCTGTTGAAGAAAATAAAAGAAGACCTGAATAAGTGAAACAGTATGCAATGTGTATGAAAAGAAAGGCTCAGTACTATAAAGATGTCAATTAATCTACAAATCCAATGTCATTCCTATTAAAATCCTAATAGTATTTGTCTATTGAAAATGAGAAATTGATCTTTGCATTCATATGAAAAATTAGAGGCTCAAGAATTGATGAGATGATTTTCAAGGTGAGGGCTATATCCTGATGATAGATGCTATCAGACATTTTAAACCTACAGTAATTAAAACAGTATGGCATTTGATACAGAGAAAACAAGTAGGTAAAATCAATCCACACATATGGCAGCTTGGTATATGATAGAGATATTGTATTAAATCAGTGTATTTTTATTTTTCAATAGAGTAAATCTTATAGATTGTGTTACTATCAGAAAAAACAATAAAATAAGATTTGTACTTGGTGTAGACACTATCGTTACTCTGTCCAAATTCCCTTTGATAAAGGGATTTCTGTGTACTCTTCCTGAGTGCCTGTATACTTCTGCTTCCAATAACCAGTGTCAGTGACTATTCCTTGATGAACTGACCTTGGCCTCCTGAAGCTGCTTGGCCTTTTTCACCTTCTTCCGCCACTACCAAACTCATATCTCTGCCCATCCCTCCCTTGAGGCAAAACCAAAAAAACCCAAAAAATAAGTGCACTACTTAAAATTCTATGTACTGAGAGGATTTCCCTTCACTACTGTCCTTCAGGGATGTCCCAGAGAGGGGCACCACTTGCAGGTGATGCCTGCATATTGTGCAGAACCATCTGTAAAGCAAGCCCAAGTTTTCTCTTCCTCTGTTAAATGATTGTGGAAAATTCCTCATGAGGCCACAGGGGCTGGCTGAGAGAAAGAAGGCAATATATCATAAGTTGGGGCCATGGGACTTTGTGCCACTTCCTCAAATAATTTAACTGGTGCAAGGCCTGGTCAAGTGCTGATGGAGTGCTGATGTACATACACAAATTTATGGTTTTATGGATCAGACAACACCCTATTCATAGTGGGAGCTCAGATTTCATGGTAACTTGGTGGCCCGTGGTTAAGTGTTCACTCTCTACTAAGGCCCAGTAGCAGTCCGTAAGCGGTTTCTCAAAAGGAGAGTAGTTATCCACAGAGGATTTTCAGGGCTTTGCTCCAAAATACTAAGGGATTTTCCTGTGATTCACCTACAGGGACTTGTGAAAAGCTCCAAACAACATCCCTATCTGCATGGACACTTCAAGCACCATTGAACTTGGTGGATCATATGGCCCGAATGGAGGTCATCTCTATTATATATCAAGTTTGAGTTACTTGGTAAATGAGTCAGAGTAGCAGACCCAAGTGAGAAACACGTTGTCTCCAAAATTCAAAGAGGTCTGCTAGATGTTGTGCCTCTTTTTGTCTTTTAGGAGGGGCCGGATGCAACAATTTATCCTTCGCCTTAGAGGGGATATGTTTACACGCCCTACGCCTCTGGATCCCCAGAAATTTCACTGAGGTGGATGGCCCCTAAATTGTTGTGGAATTTATTTCCCACTCTCTGACAAGCAAACATCTCACCAATATGACTGGAAGAGTTGCTACTTTCTGCTCGCCAAGTTCAATCAGATAATTTCATCAATGTGATGGGTCAGCATGATGTCTTGTGGGCCAGAAAGGGAATCAAGATGCCCATAAACTGAATTACTACATAGGCCTGGTGAGTTAATATACCCTGATGTTGAAGATACACAAAGACAAAAGATATAACTAAAAGAGAGAAAATTGGAACATAAAGTTGGAAAATGTTAACATTTATAGTGAGTAGGATAAATAAGGTTTAACTACAAACAGGAAAGAGAATGTGAAATTGGAGAAATAGAAGGAAATCTAAGAGAATACTACTTTACAAAAGGTAGGAGTGTAAAAAAATCAAGAGGAGTGAATAGCATCTTAGAGACAAAAGTGAAGGTGGGAGTGTGGAGGTTGAAGAGGGCAGGAGTGAGGGATGGAGAGGGGTCTGGTGATCAGTAGAACAAAGTCTCAAAGAATTTGAGATTTTTTTGATGAATGAATCTTAGCAATTTTTTAATACAAGTAATCATGATTTTAATTACCAAGACTTTCTCATTCTGACAGTTGATTTTTCATAGTAGATCATTTTGTCCTTTTTTTAAATTTTATTTTACTATTCATAGTATCATCTTGAATCATTCTGAAGATACTAATTAGATATTTTTAAATGTTCTTATGTTCCCTGGATTTTCTTTCTTTTTTCTTGATGTGTTTATCTGTTGTGTCGCTTTACTGATGATTTTCCTTATCTACATGTTTCTATAGTCCTATTTCAAAAATAAATATATTTTTAAATAGTTTGGAACATAGTATTTAATCACATACATATGGTTTATATCTTCTTCATTAGAAAAATTACTCTGAAATTACATTTCAGAGATATTAACTAGAGCATATTTTAGTTACCCAATAACTGAAGAATTGATCTATGGGGAAATGGAATTATCTTAGTTCTTAAGAATGCTACACACCAGTTGGAAAAAAATAATAATGCCTTTAAAAATGTTATTGAATCAAATAGCATTCCTAATTTTTTCCTTTGCTACTCCCTAAACCATTTTTATCCCAAATCACTATTTCTCAACGTGTTTATTGCAGGAACTTCCTCTTATCTCACTCACTCAGTCATTTCTCCTCTTCATTCCCTTTACTGATCAAATTAATCTTAATGTTGGGTTCTGAAATGTGCCTTTTCTGCTTGTACTTTATAAAGCCCATCCTTAACTAGAAATTCAAAATTGCGGAATATTAACAACCAACATTTCTAGGACTGCAATGAACTTTTAAGCATGGTAAGAGTTAGAGAGATTTCTCTTCTCCCCAAAATCCTGAAGTAATTTTCACCTGTAGAAAAATAGCTAGATTAAGTAACTGTTGAACTCATACACTTCTAAAATCTTTCCTTGGATTACATACCACAGAAAACTACCTGTCCTGGATATTCATAAGCATTGTTTGAAAGAAAGAACTAGGAAGAAGTTCTGTGAACAAATGAATATAGTAATTTCTATAACCTTAAACATGGTAATGCAGATTGCAAAAGGGGTTACATTGTTCACATAGCAATTCCAGAATTGATAAGACAAGGAAAATCATTTCATGTCATTTGATCTCTTTGCAAAAAGGACAAGTGGTGGTTTTCAAACTTTTATGCTTTACCACCCCCTAATTTTTTGATTAGTACTGTCTTCTCTTACACAAATAAGGTTTAAACCGAAAATGTTTCAACTACAGTTTAGTAAGTTGCATAGATGTAACATCCACACTGTAAAAAATGACATTAAAAAATGTTCTTATTTAAAAAAATATGTTCAGTACATTCAAAATATCATAATGATTTGCTATCCATAACCATCCATTTAAAATAAATGTGAATATGCTCTTCTTCCTTATCAGTTAGAAATTTTAAATATCTTTATCTTTGAAATTGTATGTCCGTTCCACTTTCCACACATAATTTTAGCCTAATGTAATGCGGCCTGTGTAAAAATCTTTTATCTTAATACATAACGAATGAGTTCACTCTCCTTCTCAGAAACCTGAAACTGCTCTCCATCGTCTAATAAAGGAAAACAAAATTTCTTGGTTTGAAATTAGTTATTCTGGGATTGTCAATCGGTATTTCAATCTTTGTTTCATGATACTACCTATTATTTGTTCTACCCACTAGCACAAGAAGAAATCTCATTGAGAGCCTACCCTTGCATCTTTTCAGGTATCTGTCTATAGAAACTCTTCCATTTTTCCAGAACATCTATTTGCATTTCTTTAGTGTATCCACTTTATTTCTGATTCCTGAAGTTCTGTCTTCCTACAAAGCTCTGCTCAGAAGCTTTTCATATAGTCATGAAAACTTCCTTAGTCAACCATAAAATTTTACTGGGAGCAGTCTCAGGACATGTCACACTCTTCTGCATATTTTAGCCAGGTATACATTTATCTTACCTGTCCTACCTGACTATTCAGATTTTTGACGGCATAGCACATGTGCTGTCACCTTTGTATCCATCAGAAGATGAGCATAATTACTTTTTTAATTCAATCAACAGGAATTTATGAAGATATAGGTAAATAAGGTATCAACCTTGAGTTCTCAATTGATAAAAGACATTTTATCACTTAGATGTTGCCACAATAATGCTGCTTTAAAATACTCAAAATATTGAAGCATTTTCACGGCATCTATTTATTTTTCTCACTTCTCAATGTGAGGGTTAGTTGGGGCTTAGCTGATCCAGGCTGGGTTTAGCAGAGATTGGCTCCAGACTGCAGGTCAGGTTTTGGTCTGCTCTGCATCTGTATGAGACATGGGCTAAAGGGCCAGCCAGTAGCAAATGATCTAGGGTATGTCTCCTCATGGTGAAGACAGAGCATGAAAGGGCAAACTCAACCACACAAGTACCTTTGACATGATGTTTAACATCCTGTTGGACAAAGCAAGTCTCATGGCCTCACAGAGTAGTGGGGCTGAGGAATAACATCCTCTGTGGCAAGGCTGTGAACGTACACTATTATTACACTAGAGTAATGAATCAGACATGGAATTCAATCTACCATGGCTGTATGAGTAACTGTATGAGAAGGGGTATAAGGAAGAGTGAAAAACAAAATAACTGTTTCTAGAAAGAGACATTATTTCACAGAAGAGATGACTTTAGAACTGAGTTTTTAGGGTGAGCTATTTGCCAGGCACTATAGGCAGAGGAGCACATTATAAGAACAGAGGTTACTGTTCACAGGCACAAAGCAGAGCTCTGGGATGGGGCACACGGAGCGATGTTTAGACTTGCAGGCTGGATGGCGGAGTGTTTGTGGGAAAGGCTGGAGCCAGAGCTATACACCGTCCTGAATTTGATGTGCATCCTGTTTTTGACCAGACATTTGACTTCTGTTTTGTAGACGATAGATGACCAAAAGAATTTATTGAACTTTATTGTCAAATTAATATTTAAACAAATTTTTCTGTTAAGCTATTTTATTTACTTAATAAATTGTTTGAATAAAGACATGAAAGAGTGTCTAGTCCCTTCCTCCCTCCCTCTCTGGCTACTTCCCCCTCTTCCTTCCACCTTCCTTTCCTTCTTCCTTTCTTTCTTCTTAATCAGGCAGTTTCCCTAAAAAGACTGTGATATTCCTTACAGAGATTAGTAAATGTAGGAGAGTTATAAATTATTTATATAGAAATTGAAGCAAATAGTAATATATAGGAAGAAAGCAAATGCTTGCTGAAGAAATAGCAGCAGAACTGGATCAATCTATAATGTTGCTCTGACCACATTGCCCAGGCAATTTGTTGGCTTTGAAACTACCCCAGGCCAGGATGGCCCAAGCATGCAGCCTGTCTTAGTCAGCAGGGCTCTCAGAGGCACCCCAACTTCAGTGCCCATCCTGGGGCTCTGACAGCTGCATCCTCAGGCTTGTGAAAATGGATCAGCAAAGGCAGCTGGCTTCAGCTGAGGCCTCTACTGCCACCTGGGTGCTGGAAGCAGCCCACACACTGCATTGGAAAGAGTAAGATGATCTGAGGCCCCAAGACACAAGGTCTGTGCAGCACTCAAGGAATATGGGAGAGGGAGTGACTGGGTGAAAGAGCATTAGAGAACAAGGCTCATTATTCTCCGCCCTGCAGAACTCTCCTGTGTGAACAAATTCAGAAAAGCTTTGATAGAGAGTAAGGGAAGGAGAAAGATCACAGGTCACCCCAGAGCTCCCCTAAAGAAAAAAGAGGCTCTGGGTATTGAATTAATTCACACTGTGAAGAGACTTTGAGATAATTCTGTTAGTTCCATCAAACAGAAAGGGTATTTTTAGAAGTGGAAGTGGAGGCTCTTCTCCGCCTCATGGATACTAAATATATTCCTGTGGCATATGCAGAATGGGCAAGAATTCCTGTTTAACAGAAAAGGAAATTAAGTCATAGAGAGGATAATTAATACAGAAATATTAAATAATTTGGGCCTGATAACTACAACATGAAGTCAAAGTTCTTTAAGAAAGTTTATTTTCTAAAGTGTATTTATGACTGTTTAGAATATATTGGCTTAATTCAACCTTGTAAAACAAACATCTATAATTATAGCGACTGTTGAAATTACTCTTTCAGGAAAGTTCTAATTTCAAATATTCTGTCTTATCATCATCCCCGTCAGACAATGTGTTTTCATCTTGAGGTCAGAGGAACATATTGATTTTGTTAAATTAGTAAGTCTATCTTTTAGATAGAATAGAGAATCTTTATGTACACAGAACCCAAGGATTTAGGTGGGGAATAAGCATCCCAACCCAGGGGCAGAACAAGGGGTCTCACGCTGGTAGGGTTTCAAGGAACCCAGGAAAGAGTTTTGAATCACAACCAGCTCACCACTGGCGGGATGGCTCATGATAAGAACTGGAAATGCAGTGACATATACCCAGTCAATTAAAAAGGATTCGAATCATATCCAAATATATGTTCCCGAGAATACACTTTTTGTTTGCTTTTGCTTGTCTCATTTTTCTAGAGATTGGGTAGCATTACATCACTGGAGTAAAGGCCCCTAAAAAGTGCTTTATTATAAAAGAGTCACAGATTGATGACCTTGGGGTCCCAGAGGCTCCCATTGGGACGTGACTGTTAGACATGAGAAGGTGAGTCAGTCACACCCTGAAGGGCTGCACTGATTTCTATGTGGGCCACTGGGTGTACTTTGGCCTGATGCAATTATGCCTGAATTAATGCAATAGAAATTAAATTAATGCAATATACAATTCATGTTTGTTTGTTTAGTGGATGTGGTTCAGAACAGATTCTGTGGATTCAGTCAGCCTGGCTACAGTTCAAACCCTCTCAAATATCTGCCACACATCTTTAAGTAATTCACTTAACTTCTGAGACTCAGTTTCCTCATCTCTAAAATAAGGCCAATACAAGTTGTTTAGTCAAATGGTTTTGCTGTGAAAACTAAATTGCCTCCTACACATCTTCCTGGCCTCAAATAGATAGTGAATAAACATAAACTTTTGAATATGACATGAAAATGTTGGTATAAAAATCAAAAGATACTAAGGGAATTCAGGTACTTCTCTAATGGAAGCAAGATAAACATCCATAAAAATAAATGAAAACAAGACTAAGGTAAGGAATAGACCAGAAGAAATTCCATGTACTTAGCAAGGCATCTTAATATTGTGGATGGTATCTCGGTGCCAGGCTAGAAAACATGGTTTGTCACTTACAGTTCACAATGCTGTTGTACTCCCTTAACTTCTCTGGGAATTATTTTTTTTATTAGTAAAAGGAGGTTTATATTCCTCTCTTTCAAGTTTCATAGAAATATTGTATTATAATAAGTAGAACAAGTTAAAGCACGTTGTCAACAAAAAAAATATTGTAAACTGAAATTTTCTCATAAGAAAAGTAAGGAAATAGGAGAGATCTTAATATCCACTGAGAGAAGGTAGAATTTCAGATAGACTTTGAGTAAAGAATAGCTTTCAAACAGCAAAAGACAGAAAGGAAAGGAGCTGGTGGCTTTATAACCTATAGACCAGAGGTTCTCAGTGTGTGTGAGTTTGTGGGGAGACATTTTGTCCTCCAGAGACTTTTTGCAATGTCGGAGATATATTTGGCTGCCACAACTGGTGGGCAGTGGTAACTGGCACCTTCTGGGTCAAGTCCAGGAATGCTGGTAAATATCATACAATGCAGGAAGCAGCCCCCCAAAACAACGAATTATCAAGGCCAAAATAGCTAACAGTGCTGCAGTTGAGAAACTGTGCTACAGGCAGATGAGTCACTAGCATAGCAGATGTGAAGCTGAAGTCAGAAAGTGTTGGTGGAGTATGAATATTGGGATGGGGAAATGGGGCTTTTATATGCAATGAGAAACTAAAAACTTTACTTGTCAAGAAGTGATGAATTTTGCTTGACAATAAAAGACAATCATTCTAGAAATAATCTTGGTATCATTTAGCAAATCACTATTATGCAATTGTTTACTTCAGACCAAATATAAAGATAAATTAAATGTAAAATAAATTTGAATTGATTCACTCTGTCTTTATAACGTTTTGTCACTCATCGTGAGAATCAGTCTTTTGCATCATCCACATTTCCAGTGAGATTGCACTATCCATTGAGAGTAGGATACATAGGGATTGAAGTTATTTATCACTTTGGATTAGAGAAAATGACATTGTGATGTGTTTTATCTAATGAAAAAGGAGCAAATTGTGCCTGCTCTGAGGGAAAGCATTTAAGAATTGTTGTACAGTTCTCCGTGCTCTCTCTTGTCATGTGATATAGATAGGTATGTTTTCCAGATGTTGCACATACAAGATGGTGGAGCTTCCTGCCTGATGCAGGAGCATGCCTTGCTCTATCTTACCTGACCATCAAATACGTGTGGTATCGGGTCAGTCATCATTCTCTTTTGACTTCAGTCCCCACGCATTTAAAATGAAGAGTTTAAGATAAATGATTTTTGAAATCTCTTTAAGCTCCAAAATCCTAAAATTAAATGGATGTTAATGAATTTATGAGAAGACACTTTTTTCAACTTTTTACCTAAACACTTGGTTTTATGTAGATATGAAACGTCTAAATATTCAACTAATTTGGAGCATGGGTCTTAGATTATATCTCAAGCTTCCCTGAGATATTATTGCTCCATTATGAATAGACACATATTTTTAATCATTAAAAAGATAAGAAGATGGGAAAGATCTAATTGCCAAGGAAATCTCAGGTGTTTAGAACGCAGACATACCTTGGTTTGTGTTACCCAGATAAGTGAAGAGCAGGTGTATAATTCTTTCACAAAAGAGAAACTAAATTCCAAAGAGGTTAGAGCACTCAACCAGGTGGCAGTCTGTGAAGGCTGAATCATGTACCCGGGCTTCTGTGCGCTGTCCATGGTGCTGAAGAACCTTGAAAATTTACGGAATTGTCTGTGTTACTCTAGAAACATCTCACCTTACGTTTATTTTTATTCAACATTCACTGCACACTCAAAGAACAAAAAATCAGGGCCAGCACACCCCCCTGCATCCTGTGTTTTTATTAGTGGTAGCAGTAATATCATTATTATTATTATTTAAATTTTTATTTTGAGATAATTATAGATTCCCATGCAATTGTCAGAAATAATACGAAAAGATCACATGCCCGTTTTAAGAGTTTTGTCCAGTGGTAATATCTTGTAAAACAATAATATAATATGAAAATTAGTATATTGAAGTTGACACAGTCACAATATGCAGCTTATCCACAACAGAGAGGATCCTTCCTGTGGCCCTGGGACAGCCACATCCACTTTTCTCCCCTGACCACTCTCTCCTTACTCCTGACAACCACTGATTTGTTACACATTTTTGCTATTTTATAATTTCAAGAATGTTACATAAATGAAATCATACAGGATGTACTTTTTGGACTGGCTTTTCTCATTCAGCTTAATTCTTTGGAGATTTATCCAAGTTGTTGAGGTTATCGATAGCTATTTCTTTTTTATTTCTGAGCATTATTCCATGGTATGGATTTCCCGCAGTTTGTTTAACACTTTACCCATTGAAGAATATCTGGGCTGTTTCAAGTTATTGCCATTCTGAATAATGCTGCTATGAACATTTATGTACAGGTTTTTATATGAACACAAAACTTAATTTTTTATTTCTCTGGGATAAATGCTTGAGTGTAATTGCTATTTCCTATGTTAATTATATATCAGTTTTATAAGAAATTGCCACACTCTTTTCCTGAGACGCTGTACCATTTTTCATTCCCACCAACAATGTGTGAATGATCCAGTTTATACATATAATTGTCAGCATTTGGTGTTGTCAGTATTTTTTATTTTAGCCAAAGTGATACATGTGTAGTGATATCTCATGGTTACTGTAAATTGCATTTCCCTAATGATTAGTAATATTTAGTATCTTTTCAAGTGCTTATCTCCCATTGGTATAACCTCTTCACTGAAATGTCTGTTCATACTGTGTAGCCATTTTTTAATGAAATCTTAATGTTGAGTTTTGATTTTTTTAAGTACTCTAGATATTAGTCCTTTCCCATATATGTAGCATGCAAATATTATCTCCCCAACTGTGGCTTGTCTTTTCATCTTCTTAACAATATCTTTCACATTGCAAAAGTTTTTAATTTTGAAGAAGTCCAATTTAAAGACTCACGTGTTTGCTGTCAAATATAAGAAATACTTTCCTAGTCCCATATTCTGAAGATTTTCTCCCAGTTTTTACTTTTTCTAAAAGTTTTGTAGTTTCTCACTTTGTATTTAAAACCTGATCCAATTTAGGTTACTTTTGGTACAAGGAGAGATGTTTATGTCAAGGTTGATTTGTTGAAAAGTCTATACTTCCTCCACTGAATTGCTTTCGCATCTTTCTCAAAAATCGGTTGTTCTAAAATCAGAGGTGAAGATTGCAAACGCTGTGAAAATACTGAAAATTAGCAAATTATAGACTTTGAAGTGTGAATTTTATGGTATATGAATTATAATTCAATGAAGCTCTTATGAAAAGATCGTATTTCTTTTTTTCTTTTTTCTTTTGTTTCTTTTGAGAAAGATTAGCCCTGAGCTAACATCCGTTGCCAATCCTTCTCTTTTTGCTGAGGAAGCCTGGCCCTGAGCTAACATTCCTGCCCATCTTCCTCTACTTTGTATGTGGGATGCCTGCCACAGCATGGCTTCATGAGCAGTGCTAGGTCCGCACCAGGGATCCGAACCCGAGAACCGTGGGCCACTAAAGCACAACGTGGAAACTTAACCAGTGTACCACCAGGCTGGCCCCTATTTCTAGGTGTTCTATTCTTTTCTATTGATCTACATGTCCTCACTTCTGCCAGTATCACACCACATTGACCACTGCAGTAATATAATAAGCCTTAATTTCATGTAAAGTGATTCTTCCCATTTTATTCTTCCTTTTCAATATTGTTTAGTTATTATAGAGCCTCTATTATGCATATAAATTTTAGGATAAGATAATCAATGGCTCCAAAGTACCATGTTGGAATTTTTATTTGAATTTTGTTTTATTGTGGTAAGACTAGAGGTACAATGTTATACAGCAGATATCTCAAACTTAATCACCTTGCTTAGCTGAAACTTTATTCTGGTTAGTTAATAACTCCCCATTTCCACCTCCCCTCAGACCCTGGCAACCACCATTCCACTCTTTGATTCTATGAGTTTGACTACTTTAGAAAATTTATATAAGTGGAATCATACAATATTTGTCCTTCTGTGACTAGCTTACTTCAGTTAGCATAATTTTCTCAAGATTCATCCATGCTGTCATATATTGCAGAATTACCTTCTTTTTAAAAACTAAATAATATTCCATTATATGTATATACCACATTTTCTTTATCCGTTCATCTGCCAATGGACATTAAAGTTGTTTGCACATTGTGACTATTGTGAACAGTGCTGCAATGAACAAAGGAGTGCTAATATTTCTTCAAGATCCTGCATTCAATTCTTTTTGGTTTTTTTGTTGTTGTTCTTTGCTTTTGCTGAGGAAGATTGCCCTTAGCTAACATCTGTTGCTAATCTTATTCTTTTTTTATGTGAGCCACTGTCAGAGCACAGCCACTGACAGACAAGTGGTGTGGTTCTGCACCCAGGAATTGAATTCCGGCTGCTGAAGTGAAGCACGCCAAACTTTAACCATGAGGCCATCTGGGCTGGCCCCTGATTTCAATTCTTTTAGATAATTACCCAGAGGTGGGATCGCTAGATCATATGGTAGTTCAACTTTTAGTTTTTTGAGGAACCTCCATACCGTTTTCCATAGTAGCTTCACCATTTTTCATTCCCAATAGCAGTGTGCAAGGGTTCCAATTTCCCCATATCTTATCCACGACTTATCTTTTGTTGCAGTTTTTCTTGTTTTGATGATTGCTATCTTGATAAGTGTGAGGTGATATCTCCTTGTAGCTTTTATTCATGTTTCCCTGATGACTAGTGGCATTGAGCATTACAAGTACCTGTTGGCCATTTGAATGTCTTCTTGGGAGAAACGTCTGTGTGAGACCTTAGAACATTTTTTAATTGCACTATTAACTTTTTTTTTGCTATTGAGTTGTGGGAGTTTCTTATATATTTTGGAGATTAACTGCATTTCAGATATATGGTTTACAAATATTTTTTCCCCTTCTGTAGATTTCCTTTTCTTTCTGTCGACTGTTTCCTTTGCTGTGCAAAGGCATTCAGTTTGATGTCATCCCACTTATTTTTTTTTTTTTTGCTTGTGCTTTTGGTGTCATATTCATAAAATCAGTGCCAAAACTAATGTTTTGAATCTTTATCCTGTGTTTTCTTCTGGGAGTTTAACAGTTTCAGATCTTACATTTAAGTCTTTAATCTATTTTCTGTTAAATTTGTGTGTGGTTCCTGAGTCCAATTTCATTCTTTCACATGTGGATATCTAGACTTAGCACCACAATTTATTGAAGATACTATTGTTTCCCCATTGTGTATTCTTTGCACCCTTGTTGAAGGTCAGTTGAGTGTAAAAGTGTGGGTTTACTTTTGGATTCTCTGTTATGTTCCACTGGTCTATACGTCTGTCTTTATGCCAGTAGTATTCTGTTTTGGATGTTGGAGCTTTGTAATATACTTTGAAATCAGAAATTATGATGCGTCCAGCTTTCTTCTTCTTTCTCAAAATTGATTTGACTGTATGCGGTCTTTCCTGGTTCCATATGAATTGTATAATTGGGTTTTCCATTGTTGTAAAATATACCATTGGGATTTTGATAGGGATTGTATTGAATCTGTAGATCCCTTTGGGTAATATGGATATTTTACCCGTATTAAGTCTTGAAATCCATGAACACAGTATGTCTTTCCACTTGTTTGCGTCTTCTTTAATTTCTTTCATCTGTAACTTGTAGTTTTCGGCATATAAGGCTTTCACCTCCTTAGTTAAGTTTATTTTAATGTTTAATTATTTTTGGCGATATGGTAAATGAGATTGTTTTCCTAATATCTTTTTCATATAGTTTGTTGTTTATGTATAAAAGGCAGCTGTTTTTTATATATTGATTTTGTATCCCAAATGTTACTGAAGGTGTTTACTAGTTCCAACAGTTTTGTTTGTTTGTTTGTTTTTGTTTTTTGTTTATTGACTTTTTATTTTTTTCTTTTTTTAACTTTTATTTTATTTCATTAACATTTGATTATAACATTATATAGCTTTCAGATGTACATCGTAATATATTTCAAATTCTGTGTACATTACATCATGTTCACCACCCAAAAACTATAGTCCTTCACCTCACATGTGAGCCTAATCGCCCCTTTTGCACTCCCACATCCCCCCTTCCCTTATGGTAACCACCAATCCGATCTCTGTTGCTATGCGTTTGCTTGTTGTTGATTTTATCTTCTACTTATGAGTGAGATCATATGGTATTTGACTTTCTCCCTCTGACTTATTTCACTTCGCATAATAACCTCAAGGTCCATCCATGTTGTCACAAATTGCCAGATTTCATCATTTCTTATGGCTGACTAGTATTCCATTGTGTATAAATACCACATCTTCTTTATCCATTCATCCCTTGATGGGCACCTAGGTTGCTTCCAAGTCTTGGCTATTGTGAATAATGTTGCAATGAACATAGGGTTCATGTATCTTTATGCCTTTGTGTTTTCAAGTTCTTTGGATAAATATCCAACAGTGGGATAGCTGGATCATATGGTAGACCTATTCTTACTTTCTGAGGATACTCCATAGTGCTTTCTATAGTGGCTTCACCAGTTTTGCACTCCCACCACCAGTGTACAAGGGTTCCCTTCTCTCCACATCCTCCACAACACTTATTTCCCATATTGTTAATTATAGCCATTCTGACTGGAGTGAGATGATACCTCACTGTAGTTTTGATTTGCATTTCTCTGATAGCTAATGATGTTGAGTATCTTTTCATATGCCTGTTGGTCATCCGTATATCTTCTTTGGAGAAATCTCAGTTCAGATCTTTTGCCCATTACTTAATTGGGTTGTTGGTTTTTTTGATGTTGAGCTGTATGAGTTCTTTGTATATTTTGGATATTAATCTCTTATCTGATATATGGTTTGCAAATATCCTCTCCCAATTATTAGATTGTCTATTCGTTTTGTTGATGTTTTCTTTTGCTGTGCAGAAGATATTTATTTTAATGAAGTCTCATTTGTTCATTTTTTCTTTTGTTTTCCTTGCTTTGACAGACATGGAACTTGAAAATATGCTGCTAAGACCAATGTCAAAGAGCATACTGCCTATGTTTTCTTCTAGATGTTTCATGGTTTCGGGTCTTACATTCAAGTCTTTAATCCATTTTGAGTTGATTGTTGTGCCTGGTGTAAGGGAATGGTCTACTTTCACTCTTTTGCATGTGGCTGTCCAGTTTTCCCAACACCGTTTATTGAAGAGACTCTCCTTTCTTCATTGTATGCTCTCGGCTACCTTGTAGAATCTTAGCTGTCCTTAAATGTGTGGGTTTAGTTCTGGGCTCTCGATTCTGTTCCATTGATCTGTGTGTCTGTTTTTGTGCCAGTACCAAGCTGTTTTGGTTGCTATGGCTTTGTAGTATATTTGGAAATCAGGGATTGTGATACCTCTAGTTTTGTTCTTTTTTCACAAGCATCCTTTGGCTATTCGGGGTCTTTTGTTGTTGCATATGAACTTTAAGATTCTTTATCTCATTTATGTGAGAAATGTTGTTGGAACTTTGATAGGGGTTGAATTGAATCTGTAGATTGGTTATGAAGTATTGACATTTTAATGACGTTAATTCTTCCAATCCAAGAGCATGGAATATCTTTTCCATTTCTATGTGTCTTCTTCTATTTCTTTCAACAATGTTTTATAGTTTTCTGTGAACAGATCTTCCACCTCTTTGGTTAAGTTTATTCCTAGGTATTTTATTCTTTTTGTTGCAGTTGTAAAAAGGATTGTATTCTTAATTTCTCTTTCTGCTACTTCATTGTTAGTGTATAGAAATGCAACCGATTTTTGTATGTTGATTTTGTATCCTGCAACTTGACTGTATTTATTTATTATTTCTAAAAGTTTTTTGGTGGCTTCTTTAGGGTTTTCTATATGTAAAAGCATGTCGTCTGCAAAGAGTGACAGTTTCACGTCTCATTTTCCAATATGGATCCCATTTATTTCTGTTTCTTTCCTGATTGCTCTGGCTAGGACTTCCAATACTATGTTAAATAAGAGCGGTGGGGCCGGCCCGGTGGCACAGTGGTTAAGTTCACACATTGCACTTCTTGGTGGCCTGGGGTTTACCCATTTGGATCCCTGCTGTGGACATGGCACCACTTGGCAAAAGCTGTGCTCTGGTAGCCATCCCACCTATAAAGTAGAGGAAGATGGGCATGGATGTTAGCTCAGGGCCAGTCTTCCTGCTCAAAAAGAGGAAGATTGGCAGTAGTTAGCTCAGGGCTAATCTTTTTCTTCAAAAAAATAAATGAGTGGTGACAGTGGGCATCCTTGTCTGGTTCCTGTCCTTAGAGGGATAGCTTTCAGTTTTTCTCCATTGAGAGAATGATATTTGCTGTGGGTTTGTGATATATTCCCTTTATTATATTGAGGTATTTTCCTTCTATACTCACTTTATTTAGAGTTTTTATCATAAATGGATGCTGTATCTTGTCAAATGCTTTCTCTGCATTTATTGAGAAGATCATGTGATTTTTATTCTTCATTTTGTTAATGTGGTTTATCACGTTGATAGATTTGCGGATGTTGAACCATCCCTGCATCTCTGGAATGAAACCCGCTTGATCATGATGTATGGTCTTTTTAATGTATTGTTGTATTCAATTTGTTAGTATTTTGTTGAGGATTTGTGCATTGATGTTCATCAGTGATAGTGGCCTGTAATTTTCTTTTTTTTTTGTTGTCCCTGTCTGGTTTCAGTATCAGGATAATGCTGGCTTCATAGAAGGAGTTAGAAAGCCTCCCTTCCTCTTCAATTTTTTGGAAGAGTTTGCAAAGGATAGGCATTAAATCTTCTTTGAATCTTTGGCAGAATTCATCAGGGAAGCCATCTGGTCCTGGACTTTTTTTTTCTCTGGAGGTTTTTGATTGCTGTTTCGATCTCTTTACTGGTGATTGGCCTATTGAAATTCTCTACTTCTTCTTGGTTTACTTTTGGAAGGTTGTATGTTTCTAAGACTTTATGCATTTCTTCTAGATTATTCAATTTGTTGACGTATAGCTTTTCATAGTATTCTCTTATTATGTTTTGTATTTTTGAGGTGTCTGTTGTAATTCCTCCTCTTTCATTTCTGATTTTATTTATTTGAGCCTTCTCTCTTCTTTTCTTGGTGAGTCTAGCTAAGGGTTTGTCAATTTTGCTTATCTTTTCAAAGAACAAGCTCTTGGTTTCATTAATTTTTTCTACTGTTTTTTTAGTCTCTATTTCATTTATTTCTGTTCTGATTTTTATTATTTCCTTCCTTCTGCTGATTTTTGGCTTTGTTTGTTCTTTTTCCAGTACCACTACACGCGCAGTTAGATTGTTTATTTGGGATTTTTCTTCTTTGTTGAGATAGATGTGAATTGCTATAAACTTCCCTCTTAGAACTGCTTTTGCTCTATCCCATAGACTTTGGCATGTCATATTTTCATTTTCATTTGTCTTCAGGAATTTTTTGATTTCTCCTTTGATTTCTTCATTGCCCCAATCGTTGTTCACAGCATTTTGTTTAATCTGCACATTTTTGTGCCTTTTCTGGTTTTATTCCTGTAGTTGATTTCTAGTTTCATACCTTTGTGGTTAGAAAAGATGTACACTATTATTTCGATCTTCTTAAATTTATTGAGACTTGTTTTGTGGCCTAATATGTGATGAATCTTGGAGAATGTTCCAAGTGCATTTGAAAAGAATGTGCATTCTGTGGTTTTTGGATGAAATGTTCTATATATAACCACTGAGTCCATCTGATCAAATGTGTCATTTAAGTCCAGTGTTTCCTTATTGATCTTGTGTTTGGATGATCTATCCATTGATGTAAGCGGAGTGTTAAAGTGCCCTACTATTATTGTGTTACTGTCTATTTCGTCTTTTATGTCTGTTAATAATTGTTTTATATATTTAGGTGTTCCTATCTTGGGTGCATAGATATTTACAAGTGTTATATCTTCTTGTTGGATTTTTCCCTTTATCATTACGTAGTGCCCATCTTGTCTCTTGTTACACTTTTTGTTTTAAACTCTGTTTTGTCTGATATAAATATTGCTATTCCTCTTTCTTTTCTTTGCCATTTTCATGTAATATCTTTTATTATCCTTTCATTTTCTGTTTGTGAGTGTCTTTAGGTCTGAAGCGTGTCTCTTGTATGCAGCATATATATGGGTCTTGTTTTTTTATCCATTTGGCCACCCTATGCCTTTTGATTGGAGCATTTAGTCCATTGACATTTAAAGTAGCTATTGATAAACATGTGTTTATTGCCATTTTGTTACTTTTTTTTCTGGATGTTTTAGCAGTTCTTCTCTGTTCCTTTCTTTTTCTCTTGCTCTCTTCTCTTGTGGTTTGATGGCTTTCTTTAGTAATATGTTTGTTTTCTTTTGTCTTCTTTATTTGCTTACTTATTTTAGGTTTCTGATTTGTGATTACCATGAGGAGTCTATATAATATTCTTCGTATATAACAGTCTATATCAAGTTTATAGACTCTTTAGCTTAAGCTCTTTCTAAAAGTTCTACTTTTTCACTCCCCCCCGACACATTTTATGTTTTTGAAATCATACATAATCTCCTATTTTGTGTGTGTCTATCCATTACCCTCTTATCATTGAAATAGGTCATTTTAGTACTTCTGTCTTTTAACCTTCATCTTATATTCTCAGGTGGTTGATCTGCTACCTTTACTATGTTTTTACCTTTACCAGTGATTTTATTGCCCATTTTTTTTTGGTGGGGGGGGAGTATTTTTTTGGATAATTTTTTATCCCTATTTGTGGTCATCGTATTCCCACTTAAAGAAATCCCTTCAGCACTTCTTGTAGAACTGGTTCCTTGGTGATAAGCACCTTTAATTTTTGCTTGTCTAGGAAGATCTTTATCTCTCCTTCCATTCTGAATGACGACCTTGATGGGTAGAGTATTCTTGGCTGCAGGTTTTTTTTTCTTTTAATACATCATCCCATTCTCTTTTCACGTGTAAGGTTTTGGCTGAGAATTCCACTGATAGCCTTATGGGCTTTCCTTTGTATGTCACTTGTTGCCTTTCTCTTGCCACATTTAGGATTCTCTCTTTTCTTTACTTTTGGACATTTTAATTATAATATGTCTTGGTGTGGGCCTCTTTGGGCTTATCTTGTTTGGAGCTGTCTGTGCTTCCTATACTTGGATGTCTGTTTCCTTCCTTAGATTAGAAAATTTTTCATCTGTTATTTCTTCAAATAAATTTTCTGCCCCTTTGTCTCTCTCTTCTCCTTCTGGGACACCTATAATATGAATGAATGTTAGTGTGCTTGATATTGTCCCAGATTTCCCTTAGACTGTTCTCATTCTGTCTAATTCTTTTTCCTTTTTTCTGTTCTGCTTGGGTCATTTCCTCTAGTCTTTCATCCAGCTCACTGATCCATTCTTCTGCATCTTCTACTCTACTATTGAGTCCCTCTAGGGAATTCTTCATTTCCAGTATTGTATTCTTCATTTCTGAATGGGTTTTTTTAATATCTTCCAGTTCTTTGCTGAAGAACTCACTGTGTTCATCCAGTCTTCTCCCAATATCTGTGAGCATCCTGATGACATTTTGTTTGAACTCTTTGTTGAGTAGGTCACTTGTTTCTGTTTCATTTAGTCCTTCTTCTGGAGTTTTGTCCTGTTCCCTTGCTTGGAATGTAATCCTTTTTTCCCTCATTATGCCTCGTTCTCTGTGCTTATTTCTATGTATTAGGTGAGTCAGCTATGTCTCCTGATCTTGGAGAAGTGGTTTTATATAAGAGATGCCTTTTGAGGCCCAGCGGTGTGCTCCCCTCTCGTCACCAGTCCAAGAGATCCATGAGTGACCCTTTGTGGGCTACTTGTGTCCTTCTGCTGTGGCAGGGTTGCTCTTAATGCAGGTACCAAGGGAGTCTAATCTTTCTGTCCCTGGCCAGCTGTTTGCAAATCGGGTATGGGGAGCCTCAGCACTATTGGCTACAACATCTATCAGCACACTCTTATTGTAGTTTTCTTCTTAATTGGGTTGGTACCCAGTGTAGCTGGTTGCCAGGCTCAGGGGCTTACAGTTACTATAGGCCTCAGGCCTACAAGGCTTTTGTCAGTTCTCTTAGGTGTGCAGCTGGCCCTAGGCACAGGATCAATTGTTTCAGGTTTTAGAAGGTTCGGCTGATCCTTTACATGGCTATTTGTGATACACAAATCTTCTGGCAATGATAAGCCTCACCTGCCACAGGGGACACACACCGTCAACACAGTCCTGGTCCATACACAATTCCCAAGGCCCTGGAGCACACACCAATGCCCCACTGCAGAGGCCCCCGCCTCTCCACCAATGCCTCCCACTGTTCACCTGATCCTCACACAGGCCTTGCCCCACAGAGGCAGACACACTAGCCTGAGTGTGGAGGGTCAAGGCACCCAGTCAATGCAGGCAGACTAGTAGCCTGAGGGCTTTCTGTTGGGCAGGGTGAGTCCCTAGGTTCGGCTGCCTGCCCTGGCTGAACTGAATTAAATTTGTTTGCTAGTGGGTGTGGCAGCCCCCTGGGCTAACAGGCCAAGGGAGGGACCTCAATAGTGTCTGCTGGGGTCTGTTTCAGCACGCCTGAGCCAGGTCAGAACAATGGCGCCCACCAATGTTTCCATGTCTGGAGAGGACCCTCCTCTTACAGAGATGCCCCAAAGAGCCCACCAAGTGACTCTCTTTTCACCAAAAGGCTCTCAGCCTTCTCTTTGGGTATTTTAGGTTGCTGAGACGGGTGAGTTTATGCGTGGGCTGTTTAAGACGTGGGTGTTTTCCCCTTTCCTCTGATAGCTTTTCTGGGGTATTCCAGTTGCAGTTAATAGCCAGGGAAGCCAGATAGTAAGACCCTCATCTCGACTGTGCTGAGTCTGAAGGATGCTTAAAGCAATGTCACCCCAGCTCTTGACCTCACTCCTCCAGGAAGGGCTGCATACTGACAAATAAAAATGGCAAGCAAAAGGATATATTGGAGTATATGAGAAAGCTATTTGGTATAAACCTAATTTGGCCTGATTTTGTTTTCCAAAAGGGCCTGACTGTGGCCATTGAGCACACATTGTATATCTGCTTAGACATTTTGAGATAAAGGTGCAACTTCCCTCCCCCTCCCAACTTTGGCATCTCCTTAAAGATTAAGCATCTTTCTTTAGGCTGGGAACTGATTGCAGAGCTCATCTGTGACCACCCAGCTTGAGGCAACAGACCTGCCACCCTGCGGCATTCACTGAGGCAGCAGACCTATCTGCTGTTTCCATCAATCTCTGTGCTGACAGAGCAGCCTCATGACTATTATAAAAGGGACATTTCAATCATATGTGAAACATACTCTTTGAGGGTATATAACCACCCTGTACCCTGTATACCCCCACTTCTTTGGAGTGCTCTGTTCCTTTGTGGAAAGACTCTCCTGGGTTATAATCCTCAGATTTAAGCTCAGAATAAACTCACACAGATTTTCATTTATAGATTGGTTATGGATTATTTTCATCGACAATACCTTAGGGTGTCTCCTACTAGGAAGCTCCCTTGCTTCCAAAGGTGACTTTTTTCTCTCCAGCAGGAATTTCTACTCCTTCCGCCCTAGTCATGACTGTCCCTTGTTGTGGATGTTCTTTTCATCCAGTTTTCAGTTTTCTATACAGGGTAACTTTTCCAAAAATAGTTGTAACATGGTTGTGTTCTTGGGAGGAGATGAGTTCAGAGTCTGCTTACACTACCATCTTGATGAGATCCATGTTTGATTGTTTTTTGCCTAACTTATCTGGCTAGGACTTCCACTAGAATGTAGAATAGAAGTGGTGAGAGAGGGCATTCTAGTCTTGTTCCTCACCTTAGAGGAAAAGCTTTTAGTCTTTCATTCTGGAATGTGATATTAGCTGTGCACTTTTCCTATATGGCCTTTATTATCTTAAGGTACTTTCCTTCTATCTCTAGTTTATTGGACATTTTTATCATGAAATGAAAGAATAGACTTTACAACTGAGGACACAGAAATAAAAAGGATCATAAGAAACTATTATGAGCAAGTAAGTATATGCCAAAAAACTGGATAACCTAGAAGAAATGGATAAACTCCTAGAAATATACAACCTACCCAGACTACATCATAAAGAAATATAAATCTGAACAAAACAATACCTAGTACAGAAATTGAATACATAATCAAAAACCTCCCAATGAAGAAAAGCACAGGACCAGATAGTTTTACTGGTGAATACTACCAAACATTTAAAGAAGAATTATTGTTAATCTTTCTCAAACTCTTCCAAAAAATTGTAGAGAGTACTTCCAAACTCATTTTATGAGGCCAAAACTACATTGATATAAAAGTCATACAAGATACCACAAGAAAAAACTACAGGGCAATATTCTTGATAAATATGCCTACAAAAATCCTCAACAAAGTATTAACAAACTGAATCCAACAGTATATTAAAAGAACCATACACCAAGATCACATGGAATTTATTCCTGGGATGCAACTATGGTTCAACATATAAAAATAAATTAATGTGATACATCATATTAACAGAATAAAGGACAAAAATCACATGATCATTTCAAGAGATGCAAAAAAATCATTTGACAAAATTCAACATACTTTCATGATAAAAAAAAACTTGCTGAAATTTTGATATCAATAGCTTTAATGTTATAGATCAATTTGGGGAGAATTGATATATTTACTATGTTGAGTCTTCCAATCCATGAATACAATGTGTCCTTCATTCATTTAGACCTTCTTTGATTTCTTTATTCTGCATTTAATGTTGTTTAGTACATAGTTTTTGTATATGCATTTTTAAGTATATGCCTATATATTTCATTTACTTTGAAACAATTGTGTACTGTATTGTGTTTTTAATTTTGTTTTCCATGTGTTCACTGATAGTCAATAGAAGCTCAATTGATCAGTCCTCCTTGTTGGAGCTGTCACGTTCGCTTGTTGTATTTAACGAGTCTTCCAGGGTAGGAATGAGCCAGCTTGAACTACCTTTTATTGCTAAGTTGGGGGTTAGGAAACATCAGACCTGGGTCACCATCTTCCATCAGATGGATCATAAGATAGCCTTTCACCATGCTGTTCTTCCAGTCTTCAAGTTCCAGATCTGTTTTCTTCCTCCTCCACCTTCCCAAGCTGTCTTTCTTGCTTCCTGCATTTTTTTCCAGAATTTATTGTTATGCTTAGCTGAGAGGAGTAGGAAAAGATAAGTCTATTCCATCTTGTACAGACTAGAATTTATTCTGGGCTTTTTCTATAAAAATTAAAATATATTGGCTAATGAGTGTGATATCTATGTAGAATATAGGGAATATGAATAAAAAGTAACTTATTTACATGTAGGAATAACAGAACTCAAATTTTTCCTCAATTCATATCAAATTTCCCTTTCATATTTGAGGTATATTTTGTCTGTCCTTCCACATATTATACAAGGCCTTCTATTTCTGTTCTGTATTAATTTAGTTCTCTATGCTTGTAAGGAAATGAATTCATAGATACAAGGAAACACTGCTTCACTGAGAGATACTATCAATACACATCTGTTTTTCTTTGAAGCCAATGTTATTTTGAGAAAAATAATGCTAAGAGAATGATCTCTGCTCCCCATCCCTATTGACTAGCCAACTAAATCCACTTCCATTCACTATACCTTCAAGCTTAGTAGTTATCTTCCCTACGAAAATTAAGAACTAAAGCCATCAGAGACTGGAGTGTAATTGTACTCAGTTCAAGAACCTTTTCCTGCTGCTGGGCCATGCATTTCTTCTGTCTCTGCTGTCTCAGTCACGTCATTACGTGGTGATGAATCTTTCACTCACTTTCACTAGCTTTTCTTTCACTAGGGTTTCTTGTCACTAAGCTACATTATTTTTGGTATATTTCCCCATTGCTACCTTGTGGCACTAACCTGCCTCTCAGTGGATGTGGTTAGGGGTTAACCAAAGAATATATTAACTGTAGTTGGTAGAATTTCAAAAATTGCCTCATGGCCACAGCTGTCATCATTTCTCATCCTGAGTGTAATTGAAAGTTCTCTGCTTTTTCCTCAAAACTTACTGTTTCATTTCCACCTTCAAAGCCAAACATAAAAATCAACATTCTCCAGGTTGGTTAGAGAGGATAACAGAAAAACTACATGAATTTCAGGATCTAATCATAGACACTCACAGCTAGAAAACATGAGGTGTGTGAATCCTTGCATTTGGGAACTTAGAAGCTTTCCTTCTAATTTTTCTCTCTAAACTACTTTTAAAGCAAAATCATTTCCTCTAATATTCTTCATTTTGTATTTTGCCAATGTCGTATTCATTAATGTTTACTTGAGAAATTACAATATGATTTGGTTGTCTTGATTCCTCCTTTGTGATATAAACATTTATTCAGACATGTTTTACTCCTTGTACCTGGCAGTGTTGGTATAATTTTATGTCTCTTCTTATACACAGATTACCTAGCCCAGCAACCTGATGACTCCCTCACGCATAGAGAAAACCTAGGACATTTAGTCTCGTGCTGCTTTTGTTAGATAATGAGTGCTTGAAATTCTATCTTGAAAGCTATGCAGGATGTTGAAGTCCCTGCTGCTCTTTCTGGGCCCTGACCCCATACTTATCCTCTTCACAAGAACTCATTTTGTTTATTATGTTTTCCTTTTGATAATGTGCTACAGGCACAATTCTCTAAAGGTAAGTCTTTCATAATGTCTTAAAAGTAAATAGACAATAGGATGACTTCTTTTAGTGACAAGTAACATCTGACATTCATTAATGGTGTGATGAATAAAACTCATTATAAATTTCTGGGACAATTCTCCCACATCTTAAGTAATGAGGGCTTAGAAACATCACAAAAATTCTTCCAGGTCCTATATGTGCTAGATGATTGTCTTAACGTTACAGAAAGGAACTTTCAAGGTTATTTGGTTTATTGTCTTGATTTCAGACAAGACAATTGAGAATTCTTTTAATGACTGTTTTAGAGAAGGTTTTATGAAGAGCACATATCAGCACTCACCAATCCTCCTCAGTCCACCTACAGCAAATTAGTTTTAAAATCTGGGCCTTTGAAATCAAGGAGGTTGAGAGGTACATACACGTGAATTTATGTGTGTGTGTGTGTGTGTTTGCAGGCACACATGTGACTTAGATTAATATAAGCATATAAACATGAAACAATTTTTAACAAACGATACTTTTCCAAAAACATATTATTCTAGAATTTTAATATTGGCAGGGCCATTAGATCATCTAGTGCAAATCTCTCATTTCATAAATGAGAACACTGAGACCCAAATTGGATAAATGATATTACTAAAGTCACATAAGCTATTCAAATCTGAATTCCTTTAAGAATTCACTTAATGTTGATTGGTATCCTTGCCTGGTTTTCTGTCTTTTATCCTAGAAGATGCTGTTATAGATCAAATGATGTTTCTAAAATATAAAGAAATAAAATAAATAGAAAGTGTAAAAACCTTTGCTGTCCCTCTTTGCCAAACTCTTCAGCGTAGTATATAAGGCTATCCATGATCTCCTAACTGTGGGGCATCTTCAGCCCTGTCTCTCCTTTAGCACTAGTTCCATTCCTGACATTTTTTACTTTAGATCGTGATTACTGAAACTGGGCACTCTTGACATTTTTACCAGATAACTCTTGCTTTGGGATAGGGACATCCTGTGCATTGTAGGATCCTTTGCAGCATCCTTGGCTTCTACCCACTAGATGCCAGTAGCAACCCTTCACTCAACTCAGTTGTGACAATCGAAAATGTCTCCAGAGATTACAAATGTCCCCTGGGGACCAAGCTGCCCCCCTCTCCACTTTAGAAACACTGCCTTGGCATAATAAACTATGGACTGGAACAATTTATGACTTTTAGAAACCCAAAATGTTGTATTAAAGGATGTCATTATTCATTCTATTCCTGCACAGAACACCTTGCCTCATTTGTAAAAAACAATTCTTATTTCAAGATTCACAAGAACAATAACAATCTGCTTCATGGAATCTTTTTTACTATCATTTCCTCAGGAATTATTTATCTTTTCCTTTTTTGAGGGACCCGGTTACCTTGTGTGAATTTCTAATGTAGAATCCTTAATACTTTACTCACTATTAAATGTGCGCATCTCAGTTCTGAATTGTGAACCAAATGAGGGCAGAGGCCATTCGATTTAACTTTAGTGCATCATCCAGTGCTTTCCATATATTTAATTTCAAAGCATTTTCTCTGAGTGGGAGACTCAGTGAGTGAGTAAGTTAATGGATGAATGAATCAGTGAGTGGATAAATGCTCCATGTAGCTAACTTGACTCATATAAACTTAGGTTGTGTTAAAAAAAATGTTTTTACCAAATTCCCAACTAAATCAGACCCTAATAGGTTATGTAAAAATCAGTCACAGAAGTAACTCACAAATCTGACGGAGAAAAAAAGATTCTGTAACCTTGTGCAGGCATAGTGACATTCTGTTCTCCAAGTCAATCTGACATATTGCCCATATTCTCACTTAATTAATAGTCAAAAATGATTTTGTGACAGCCATAATGTAAGCAATGCAAACAATGTTTTTGCCAGAAGGAGTTTATTGGGAAAGGAAAGCATGCATTTCAAACTCTTCACCACTTATCACATCTTACATATACAAAAGATATTGAGGGCCTCAGAATGCAAAACAGCCATATCATGAGCTGTATCCTTCCCTCACTATCAGTAATCCAACCTAAATTCTATCCCAATAACCTTGAGTCAATTTTCAATACTTTATAAACATCTAACTTTTACTAATTATACTCGAAATATATTATTCAGATATTTGTGGTATCTAGGGTTGCAAATTTTTTATGTCTTTTCTCTGCTCACATCTATTTATTAAGTTTTATCAAATGTTGGTCTTAAGAAGACACTGCAAGTCAACTTTTAAAGATTATTGACAATTAGATATAGAAGTACACTTTGGTTAAGTTGACATTGTTTGGCTAATTCTCATTTGCATTGAAGGAAAACATCTTTCAAATTTCCTATGGAATTGTAAAGGAAGAACAATTATTTTTTATAAATACATTAAAAAATAGAAACACCACACTATTCCCCAGGCTTTCTATACCTCTGATCTTTACTAGCAATCTGTCTTTGTTTTTGTTTTTTTTTTCGCAGCAAAGGAGGTTGGAGTGGGATACCCAAGGGATTTATTGTGCTTGTGTGTAGTGTATGGGGATGTGGTTACAAATATATTTATTTATACAGAAAATTGAATCAAGTAAAATAGAATCATTGAAATACACTGGAATAATGATCAATACTAGTTATAACGAAAAAGAACTTTGGGTTTACTGAAGGAAAGAAGTTTAGTAAGTGAAATATATTGTTTTCCTAAGCGTGGTGACATTAAATTCCCATATGACTTAACATTTGCTGTTCAAAAGTGATGTGATCGATGTCTCAACTGTGTCTGTAAAGGACTGCTATTTTCACAGGCCATCCTGCAGCTCTTGGTCTGTATTCTTCATGTAGTACCAGGGGTGCTGTGGGTTCTAAATGTGCAAATCACTGTTATTCTCTTTGTTCTGAATTTCTATAGCACTTTATTTCTGTGCCTACTCTACTTTCAGACTCTGTGATAATCACAAGAGTTTTGTGACCTGGATAATGGAAATGCCTACAAATTCTACCCAGACATCAGGGAGTTCACATAGTTGTCCACCAAGAACTCAGTCTCAGGTGACTGAAAACAGGAACACATTTTATCCTCATAATGCTGAGGAGAGCATGAGTCAGAGTGTGGCCCAAGCCTGTAAGCTTAATTGTTTTAGAGTAGTTCATTCAAACTTATCACATAGGTGTTAATCACTATTTTAGTGAATTTTTGTAGGAGGACACAAGCAAAGAAGGCAGTTTGTGTCCTTAACTAACCAGCAACACTTGCAAAGTACAGTCATGTGTGCATAATGATGTTTCGGTCAACAATGCACTGGATATACGATGGTGGTCCCATAAGAATAGTATCACGTAGCCTGTGTAGGAGGCTGTCCCATTTAGGTTTGTGTTAGTGCACTCTATGATGTTCGCACAACAAAGAAATCGCCTAACGACACATTTCTCAGATTGTATACCCGTTATTAAGCAACACACGACTGTAATGGACAATGTTTCCACATGCTAACAATCAGGACATGGAATATTCTAAAATATAGTGTTTGAGGGTCAAGTAGTGACTTGCTTTGAGCAAGTCAATCCTGACAGTGGATTTTAGAATTTCTGACTGCTTGAGAAGATACTTAAAAAAAAGTCTTCTAGGAGCTGGCCTTGTTGTGTAGTGGTTAAGTTTGGCATGCTCCAACTCAGCAGCCTGGATTTATAGGTTCAGATCCCAGGCATGGTCCTACACCACTCATCAGCCATGCTGTGGCAGCGATGTGCATGGATGTGCAGGAAGATTGGCACAGATATTAGCTCAAGGCTAATCTTCCTCAAGCAAAAAAAAAAAAAAAAAAAAAAAAAAAGAGGAAGATTGGCAACAGATGTTAGCTCTGGGCAAAAAAACAAACAAAAATCTTCTAGCCACCCTTTCAGAGACATAAAGACATATAGGTTGGCTTACCAATTGCCTGGTCAACTTTAGCGCTGAGGAAAGAATAGAGTCAATTAAAACTCCAACTGACAAGACCACTAACCATATTTTGAACAAGTCTGGCCTGAGTCACGGGTAGAATTAGCACTCTCTACCTGGAATGGTGAAAAAAAATCATATGCTTTCTCTTCCAGGCCTAAGACCCAAAGAGAAATAGCAATTGCAAATAAAATCATTTTAATAGATCTATGGCATTTTAGAGCTCTCGGGATCTAAGAGATGATTTAGATTGACACTCTTATTGCTGATGGGGAAACTAAGGCCCAGAGAATTGAAGGACTTGCTCCAAGTTGCGCCATCGGATATAGTGGCAGCCTCAGGACTCTAGTCAAAGTATCTGCAATTTTAGCTTGGCAGCAAGATGTTTTAATTTGTTGGGAGAAATGGAACAAAATAATATGTTTAAATTTTCCAGCTTTTGAATTAAGTTGAAGAAATACCAATTATGCGTAGTGGACATTTTAAAACAGTGCAAAAAATAACATCAAATAATATGATCCCATAAAGAGATACTTAAGGGGAAAGTGAGTGGATACATGAAGTAGAATGAAAAGTCAATTGGAGAAAGGGGATATGAGATAGAAATGGAAAGAGGGGAAAAGAAAAGACTGGGTAAGAAATGAGATAAAATGAAAAAAGAGAAATAGAATCGGAGTGATAGGTTATGAAAGACAGAGCCATAATTATGGTAAAAGAGGAAACTGAGGTAAAGGTGTAAGAAGTAAGCATTTCTCCACTTTTGTCCAACCTGCCACTACACCATGTCCTGAGTGTTACTGACTACTATTAGGTGGCTCAAATTTTAAACTGCTATCTTACCTGTAACTGATATCAAGAGATTTCTAGACACTCTATCTGTCATTCTTCAGATACTGCTCTGAACTGGCCAGCAACAGTGGGTCACCTGACACGGGGAAGGTGTCTCTCTAAGCTTTAAAAACAGGCATCTGAGGTGGGCCCGGTGACATAGTGATTAAGTTCCTGTGTTCCACTTTGGCAGCCTGGGGTTCTCAGGTTCAGATCCCTGGCTCAGACCCAGCACTGCTTGTCAAGCCATGGTGTGATGGTATCCCACACAAAATAGAGGAAGATCAGCACAGATGTTAGCTCAGCAACAATCTTTCTCAACCAAAAAGAGGAAGATTGGCAACAGATATTAGCTCAGGGCCAATCTTCCTCACAAAGAAAACCAAAAACCAAAAACCAAAACACAGGCATCAGTGTCCTATCACTCTAAGGACCAGATGAATTAAAGCCAGGTGTTCCCTCAGCGAGAGGTTTCCTTTTGCTAGTTTACACAAACCAGCTAATCTGGTCATTGATTTAGATTCTTTCACTGTCCTGGATTTATCTTTATCCTGAAAATGTTTTGTCAGGGATGTAAAAATAATCAAGAGATTGTAGATGTATTCAGACTGTTCCACTGCTCACTGCTAAAGGGATGGAGGAAAAGTTGAACAAGAGGACAGTTGAATTGTTATTACTATGCAAGTTCCTTAAAGATCAATATTCAGTCTTAGTTACTTTTATTCTCCAAAGTCGTGAGCATACAATAGGCACTTATCAAATGTGTGTTGGGAAAGTTAATGGGAAAAAAGTTTATTTTTTCAAAACAATACTTTGAGTATTTTCAAACATACAAATACAAATATTCAATTTAGACTTACAAAGTCTTACTCATCCTACTGGTGTTTTGAAACCCACAGGGAATATAGTTGAGTAAAGAGGTTTCTACCTAGTTTATCATAAAGGAAATGTGGTATTTCAAGTCATGTTCATTCTGCTTTGGCACCCTTAGGGAAACAATGAAGAAATTTCTATTTTGCCTGTTTGTGTGAAAACTTTGCTGTCTGGGGGTGTTCATCAGCATATCTAATATTCAAAACAAAAGCTCCAGGAATTTAAAGGCTTCTGAACAACAAGAGTTACAGGAAAAAATCTACAACATTCTGATAACAGTTTAATTCTAATGAAACAGTTAATTTCTTTGCCTGAAAATCCCACTTTAAGCTCATCATTTTAGATTTCTTACAGTGTGTTAACCTTTCTTTCTCTCTAATTGTCCAAGCCATGTGGAATGAGCAGGGAGTGGAGTTTGAGGATCACACTTCTGCACAAATGGGCTTTGCTCAAATGGGATTTGAGTCAGAGTCCCACAGCATTATTGTAAAAACGAATCTGTGAAGCTAGTCTCTGTGTCTATTGTAAAGATGCCCCTAAGTACATCTTCATTAAACTGGAGCGTTCCTCTTCCTCAGGAACCTTGGAAGAAATAGCCTGCTTCACTACTAAGAACAGTATTCATCCACTCAACAGTTGCCTTCCGTTTTTTTTTTTTTAGAAAGATTAACCCTGAGCTAACATCCACTGCCAATCCTCCTCTTTTTGCTAAGGAAAATTGGCCCTGAGCTAACATCTGTGCTCATCATCCTCTAATTTCTTTGTTTTGAGGGAGATTAGCCCTGAGCTAACTACTGCCAATCCTCCTCTTTTTGAGCAGGAAGACTGGCCCTGAGCTAACATCCATGCCCATCTTCCTCTACTTTATACGTGAGATGCCTACCACAGCATGGCTTTTACCAAGCGGTGCCATGTCCGCACCTGTGATCTGTACCCGCGAACCCCGGGCTGCTGAGAAGTGGAATGGGGGAACTTAACTGCTCTGCCACCAGGCTGGCCCCATCTCCTCTATTTTTCAAATGTGTGATGCCTGCCATAGCATGGCTTGATGAGTTCTGTGTAGGTCCATGTCCAGGATCTAAATCAGGGAACTTTGGGCTGCCGAAGTGGTGCTCACAAACTTAACTGCTGCGCCATCCACCAGCCCGACTTCTGTTTAATTTCATGATCCCAATGAAATGTGTAACTGACCAGATTCTTGGATTCAGTTCTGGAAAGTTCACAATCAAAACCATGACCCACACGATGCGAATGTGGGTATATATTTTTAAACTCATTCTTCATGTCACTAATATTCTCATTCTTACATTTTGCATCTTCTTTACCTTTTACTTTTTGTATCTTGTACTTTACATGGCATTGTAATAATTATAAAAATACACATAAGCACTTACATAGCACTGACTATGTGGTGGATGCTATTATAAAGACTTTATATCTATTATTTTATCTAATTCTCAGAAGAAGCCTTTTTGGAAAGTAGAATATTAAGCCCATTTCCATTGTTCTAAGGACTAGAAAACAAAGTAACTTGCCAAAGATTATACCACTGGAAAACAACAGAGACAGGCATAATCTTAGTCACTCTAGCACCAAAGCTACTGTTCTGAGTCACTACTCCATGCTGCCCTATTGTGTGCTAGACACAATAGAGTATGCTGCTTCAAATCAGTTCTTAAATGAGACAGAATTCAGGTGACTAAATGAACAGACTGAGGATAACTAAGACTCCACTCTCTGGTTAGTGCACATAAAGACTTGGTGCTCTGCAGTCCGTTGTTTCTCTAGATTTGTCTTTAGCTCATTAATCAAGTCATAATTTTGGGATACTTCCTCATATTTTAGGTAAGAAGTCATTGCATAGAAAGCACACATTTTAATTAAAATTCCACAACTTACTTTTTTATAGCTTTAATCATTAATTTGATTTTGGTTTTTCCACAGAGGAGGGTCTTAACCTTAATTCCTGAGTCTTGGTATTGCTGTCTAGCCTCAAGATTTTTCGCCTATGTACATGATAAATTTCAACTTAGTGCACTTATTTTCTTGGTGTGTCCACATGTATCCTGAATGACTGATTGGCGTACTGGCCTCAAAGGGCTATACCTGAAATTAATTAGTTTAGTCTACACCAGTATTTGCAAAATAATTTAAATATTTACATTCTAATAGCCTCAGTTCACAGGAGCATCCAGCAATTTAACAGTGGAGATTTATCTGCATCTTATAATCTCAAACCAGGAGAGGAAAATATACCTGCTCTCCTAAGCTGCATCTTAACCAAGATCTTTTCCAATCAAATTTGACAATAATTTAGATAATATTTTTGGCTCTAACTCCAAGCATTAACTTGCAAATTGTGTCTTTACAAGGTTAAACAAGGCATTGAATAGTGGAAAAAGTCAATCAACTGTTTACATCACCTTTATGGTGAGAAACAATTGAACTGATTTTTCTGATTGATATTTTTGTTCATTTATTTAACTGCATTTTCTATTCATTCAATTATTTGAATGAGCCAGGTATTTTGCTGTATTGCAGACGTAGTCTTGATTACTTGTATAAGATAAAGGCAAAATTTAACTAGGGAAAAATAGCCAGTGAAAATGGCTAGAGATAAGAAGATGAATATGATTCAATATGAAATATTCAAAATGTACTCTAAAAAATAGTATATGAACAAACGGTTACATTTGAATTGATTTATTGATTTCTTCGACACTTATTTCCTACCACATTTCAAGAACTATACTGGTCATTGAGGATATGGAACCAAATATAATGGGATCTTTTCCTTAATTCTGTTGAATTCTAAACAGGAGGATGTTTCCAATCATGCAAACACATACTTCCTTTATACAATAAATATTTATTGTGTCATGTATGGTAGCACATGCATAAGATAAACATAAAATAAGTAAATAACTTGATAATGGGCTTTTACTAAAATTTATACAATAATTGTGAATTTGAAGACTCAATATTGTTAATATGTCAGGTTTCTGTAATTTGATACATAGATTGACTGCAATCCCAATAAAAATTCCAATAGGCCTTTTTGTTCCTAACAACAATTTAAATTTAAAATTTTTATAGAAATTCAAGAAACCAGAGTAGGCAAAACAATCTTGAAAACGATTATAAAAATTAATGAACACACCTGATTCCAAGACCTACTATAAGTTAAGTAACTGAAACTGTATGGTATTTGGCAAATGGATAGACAAATAGTAGAGGAGGATAAAGAATCCAAAAAACAAACTCCACAAGTAGAATCAACTGATTTTTAGCAGAAATCAAAAGGGAATTCCATGAAGCAAGGATAGCTTTAAACATAAAGTATCACAATCATTTAAGTTCACAAGTAAAAAATTAAAAAATATATATGCAAAAGTCTTCAACAAAACACTCTTAAATTAAATCCAGAAATGTGTAAAAAGGAATATATCCCATGATCAAGTGGAATTTATTCCAGAAATGTAAGGTTGGTTTAACAGCCAAAAATTGATGAATTTTAAGCACTTATCAACAGGATAAAACACATGATCATCTTAACAGATGAGAAGAAGAAGAAGTCAAGAACCAGCACCTCTTCAAGAAGAAAATAATCAGCATACTAGGGGCAAGGGTACTTGCTTACCCTGATAAAGAACCTCTATGGAAAACTCACAGCTAACAAAATAATGATAAGAGACTCAACACTTTTCCCTATTATCAGGGGCAAGACAAGGATTTCTGGTCTCCCTAATTCTATTCATCATTGTATTGGCTATTCTAATCAGGACAATCAGGCACAAAAATGAAATAAAGACAACCAGATTAGAAAGGAAGAAGTAAAACTTTCTCTACTTGCACGTTATGATATTATATGTAGAAACTCCCAGGAAATCCACTAAAAAATTATTAGATCTAATAAGTCAGTTCAGCAAGCTTTCAGGATACAAGAAAAATGTGCAAAAAATAATTGATTATAATCCTGTATAATAACAATGAACAAACCCAAAATTAAATTAATAAACAATTCTACTACAATTGGACTAAAAATAAAATATTTAGAAATACACTTTGCAAACATGCCACAACTTATACTTTGAAAACTATTAAGCATTGTTAAAAAAATTAAAGAATACCTGAACAAATAGAAGCCATCCTATGTTCATGTGTCAGAAGACTTCAGATTATGCAATGTACCACAAGTTGATCCACAGATTCAATGTAATTCTAATTAAAAATTAGCTGAATTTTCTGCAAAAATTGAGAAGGTGAACGTAAAATTCATATAAAAATTCAAAGGACCCAGAACGAACAAAAGAATCTTAAAGAATAACCAAGTTGAAGGACTCACACTTCCCAATTTGAAAAATTACTACAATGCTACAACAATCAAGACAGCTCAGAACAGACATAAGAACAGACAAGCACATCAATGGAATCGAACTGAAAGTCCAGAAATAAGTCCTCTTGTTTACTGACTTTCAGCTAGCCTGTCAGACAATCCAATGGTGGACAGAACAGTGGCTTTAACGAAGGATGGACAACTGGATATCTACATGAAAAGAATGAAGTTGAACCTCTACCTCACACCACATGTCAAAATTAACTTAAAATATATCAAAGACCTGAATATAAGAGCAAAAAATATAAAATTCTAAGAAGAAAATACAGGAATAGTCTTCATGACCCTGGATGATTTCTTAAATGTGACACAAAAAGCACAAGGGACAAAAGAAAAAATAGCTAATTTGGATGTTACTTAAATTAAAAACTATTGTGATTCAAAGTTCAACACTGATAAAGTGAAAATGCAGCCCCCATAATGAAAGAAATGTTTTCAAATCAAATATTTGATAAGGGACTTGTATCTAGAATATATATACAACTATTACAATTCAACAATAAAAAGCCAATTAATCCAATTAAAAATTAGTAAAGATTGGAATAGACCTTTCTCAGAAGAAGATTACAAATGGCCAATGAGCACATGAAAAGATGCTCAACATCACTAGCCATCAGAGATTTTTTAGCCATCAGGGATTTTATGACTATCTCACAGTGACTGGATGGACCCTCACAGAAAATTTGGCTCACATGTTATGACTAATGATGCCACACAGACCAAAACAGGTGAGTAAAAGTTTGTTATCTACATTATGATGCTATGTGGAAGAGCAGGGCTGCACTCTCCAGTTGGCCCGAAAATGACTTGACAGAGCAAGGAAAGGGGATTAATTTGTGGTTTTTATGGCGGTTAGGGCCTGGTGCTGGGTGAGAGTTCCCACACATGAACAAGGGGTTGCATGGTATAAAACTCTTGCTTATGGCAAAGGAGGGAGCACCCAGGCTGTCTTATCAGCTTGCCCAGACGTGGTTCAGAGGGCCTGGGAGAGGGGCTTAATAGCGATCATCAGTCAAACATCAAAAAATGGACTCAGATTGCTAATTGTAAGGTTAATGAAAATCAAAACCACAATAAGATGCCACTTCACATCCACTAAGATATCTATAATCAAAAAGAAAGATGATAACAAGTGTTGACAAGTATATAGATAAATTGGAGCCCTCAAAAAATGCTAATGGGGATATAAAATGGCTCCACCACTGTGGAAAACTGTCATTCAGTTTCTCAAATGATTAGAGGTAAAGGGACCATATCATCCAGCAATTCCACTCCTAGGTATATGCTAGAGTAAAATAACAACACATATCCACACAAAAACTTGGACACAAGTGTTCTTTGCAGCATTATTCATAATAACTAAAAAGTAGAAACAACTCAAATGTCCATCATCTGATGAATGAATAAATAAAATATGATATATCCACATAGTGGAATATTATTAAGCAATAAACTGAAAAAAAAAGTACTGAGGCATGCTACAACATGGATGAACTTTGAAAACATTATGCCAAATGAAAGTAGCCATTAATAGTTGGCCACCTATTGTGTGATTCCATTTATGTATAATGTCCAGAATAGGCACTTTTATAGAGACAGAAAATAGATCCATGGTTTCCTAGGGTGATAGCGGATGGGTGGTTGGGGAATGGCAGTTATAGAATGCCAGGTTTCTTTTCATGGTTGTGAAAATGTTCCAAAATTGACTTAGGTGATGGTCGCACAACTCTATTAGGAGCCATTTAACTGTACACTTTAAATGAGTGAATTGTATGGTATGTGAATTATATCTCAATTGAGTTGTTAAATTATTTTTTAAAAATAGTCCTCAAATTTTAGCTAACATATAACACAAAAACTAATTCAAAGTGGTTCATGACCTAAATGGAAAACCTAAAACGATAAAACTTCTCTAGAAGAAAACAGGAGAAAAAACCGTGCAACCTTGGATTATTCAAAGAGTTGTTAGACACAACACCAAAAGTATGATTTATAAAAGAAAAACTTGATAAATTGAATTTTATTTCAATTAAAAACCTTTGCTTAGAGAACATTCATTCATTGCTAGTGAAAATTAGAAAATCGTAGAGCCAGATCTGAAAAACAGTTTGTTTTTCATGAAGTTAAACACACTCCTACCATAGGATCCAGAAATCTCTCTTCTAGATTTCTACCCAAGACAAATGAAATATTGTGCTCACGTAAAAATCTGTGTGTGAGTGTTCATGGCAGCTTTATTCATAATGCCAAAAACTGGAAGCGACCGAGATGTCTTTCAGCCCATGAATGCATAAATAATCTGTGGTGCATCCATACATTAACACACAACTCCTACCGAAATGAACAAACTATTGATACACCCAATAACTTGGACGGCTCTTAAATGTTTTTGTAAAGTGAAAGAAGCCAGACCCCAAAAATTATATATTGTATGATTCTATTACATTCCAGAAAAGCCAAAACTAGATGGAAGAAAACAAGTCAGTGGTTGAAGGGGTTGAGAGGGTGGGGATGGTTTGCAAAGGGACAGTTTGGGGGAAAATCTGGGATGATAGAAATATTCATATGGAAAGATGTTATTCGACACAGAATTTTATTCATTTGTCTAAACCCTGTAAAATTATGCAAAACAAAATTTAAACATCATGTATCTTTTTTTAAATCAACAAAGACGTGGAGGAAACTGACTCTTCAAAAGAGTCAAGATCATGAAAGAAAAGAAGAGTCTGATCAGCTTTCAAAGATGGAATGAGACTAAGGAGACCTGGCAACTAAATTCCATGTGGGATCCTGAACTGGATCCTGGAACAGAAAAGGACATTAGTGGAAAAACTGTTGGAATCTAAATAAATTCTATAGTTTAGAGAGTAGTATTGTACCAAAGTTAATTTCTTAGCTTAGGTCAATTTCTCATGATTATGTAAGATATTAACATAAGGAGAATCTGCATAACGGCTACATAGAAATGGCAAATCTTCTCTGAGTCTAAAATTATCTCAAAAATTTTTTAAAAATAGGAAAACATTAAAAAGCATTGCGCCAGGGTTAAAGCGCTCTGTCTTCTTCAAATATATCCCTCCTATATTAACTTATCATATTTTTAAATCATATTGTACACTATGGTGGCTAATGATGTCTCCTTAGTTCGCACACATACACACACAAAGATATCCATGTTTTTATCCTGGGAAACTATGAATCTGTTACTTTATATGAAAAAAATGATTTTACAAATGTAAGATCTTGAGATGGGGATATTATCCTGGGCTACTCAGGTAAACCCAAATTTGTAATCAAAACGGTCCTTATAAATTGGAGGCAAGAGAGTCAAAGTCAGAGATAGAGAGGGAAGACCATGTGATGATGGAAGCAGAGATATGAAGATGTTCCAGTGCTGGCTCTGAAGATGGAAGAAGGGCTGCTGGCCAAGGAATACAAAGAATGCAGCTCCAGAAGATAGAAAAGGAAAGGAAACAGGTTATCCCCTAGAGCTTCTAGAGGGAGTGTGGCCCTGTTGACAGCAACCTTGATTTTGTCCCAGGGAAACTGACATCAAACTTCTGGAGAACTGTAAGAAAATAAATTTATGTTGTTTTAAGCCACTAAGTTGGTAGCAATTCTTTCATAGCAGCAATAGGAAAGTAATACATAAGAATAATTTTTAGTCAACGTACATCTGCTTAGGAAAGAAGTAGGATAAAAATTGGTACATTTAATTCTATTTTAAAATGATAACAACAAAGATGCATTTGATTCCAATTATAACACCCCATGGGCACAGTGAGATTTTCTAGCCTGAACAGAAACTTTTAAATGAAGTAGTAATAGAATATTTCCCAGTGGACTTAGATTTCAAGTTGTTTGGTATTCACAAACAGTCCCTGATGATTACTATATTCTAGGCAGAGCCATAATGATGCCACAGTCTATAGCAATAGTATCATGGCTTTTCTCATTTTCTAGATGAGACTGTTGAGAGTTAGTTACTTACTAAAGATTTATGACTAGATTAATAAAAACAATGGATGTAATTGCATATTTATCCACAGACATGACATTTCATGAATGCACTGCAGGAATGACTGTGTGCAGGGTGAAACTGCAGAGAAGTAGAAGAAACTGTGCTCCTTGTCCTCTTGCCAATAATGTTGGCCTCTCTCCATTTAGTCATGTCTGAAGTTTCACCATTACACTTCATCAGAGAGGTTTTAAAACTCATTTAGCTTTTAAAAATCACCAATTATAATGTAACTTTTCTGAGAGAGTCAGCATATGAAATCTTTATAAGCTCACTCTTTCACAGAAATTAGAAGACTATCTACTGAGAGTAAGGCCCTACAAAAATTCATCATGGAGTTCGTTTGTGGGAAGCTTCTACAGGAATACCATATAGAGGCAGGGGATGGGCTATCAGGTGGGAGAAGAAAGACAATAATGATGCTAGATCAGCAGACTTCTGGCCATTTTTCTTAGACCTAAAATGGTTCATGTGTTTAGACAGAGGATTGAAGTCAATCAGATTAGAGCAAGTTTCAATACCTGTCATTTTGCTTAGAGCAGTTTCTTCCCAGAACCACATGCTTGCCTTGGAGCTTTTCTCACCATGGACACCAGACTGTGCAAGACCGGTAACTCCTATCTAACGCCCTCATCTTAGGGTACTAAAACATTACCAGTCTACTATTTTCTTTTTCATACAAATAAGAGAGATTCAGATGCCCTATCCTTGTTTAGGGCATCTTGTTTACTTTATAGGGAAAAAGGGAAACTAATCATTTAACCTAAAAAGTTATAATCTTTAAGACATGTATATCTAAGGGCATCTCCCTTGGCACTAGGTAAAATTTAAATCTGAAAAATTTTGTTGGATTAATTTGAAACAAAATTAGTCCACAGATGAAGGTGGATAAATGGAATTGGAAGAAGAAAACAGCTCAAATTGTTAGAAATACTGGAATATGTCAGTACTACACAGTGGAATATGTATGTTTTGGCCCCATAACCTGGTTCCTCTGGTTAATAGTTTGGTATTTTGAGTGATGTATTTACTTAACAGCTCTCTCTTTGTGCTTTTTCATCTAAAAACTAGTTTAAATCTGTATCACTGTTGAGAGGATCCAATTAAATGAGGCAGAATGCAATAACTAAAACGATAGTGAATCTTATGGGTAGTACATAAGGGATAAAAATAATATTTTTGCTTATGCCATTATTTAGAACTTTATTAAAACATGATATTGTCTATGTCTGGTATGAAATTATCAGTAGGAAATAAGATGGAAATTCACCAGTGATAGTCAAATCTGGTCCAGCATTTTCTGAATCAAGTAATGAATCATTATTTCTTTGCTGAATTTTATATTTCTGAATATCAGATATTCCAAAATCTAACCTAACCCTCTTTCAGTAGTTAGAACGTTCAAATTTAGAATTAAAATTTGAATAATAAAAATGTATTGTTTTCGTGAATGCAATTTTCTACTTTAAAAGTAATACAATAATTTTCTTTAAACTAACAAAGAACTGCTAAGTAGAGACTTGAAGGGTAACTCCTTCAATCCCTAGACATGACTGATGAGTATTTAGTAGAAAATTGCTCATACAAACAGGAGCTTTTAGTACTTGAAAGGAAAGAGCTAAGCTAAGTATTTTATGTTTTTCTTTATAGTCTTTTAAGATAATGACTTTCTTTGTCAACACTTATTTTTTTAAAGTTCTTTAGAAATCAAAACTCTATATTTCTATTTCTGGAATCTGAACAATGTAAGTCCTTCCAATGCAATCATAAATAGCATTTACCATAGCCACAGCTTGGTGATGTAAGTTATAACTATTTTTACAATAAATACTAGTATGTCTAGAAAATTAGAGTTCATGAAAATCTCTAAGCCTCATAGTTGCATTCAGAGTATGCATGGTCCTATTGCACAGATGAAGAAGCCGCAGCTCACTTTTTTCTAAAATGATATAGTCCATAGCTGGTAGAACCAGATCTTGAACACAAGCCCAATGCCTTTTCCACTATATTTTATATTCTCAGTTAAAACCACTTATGTAGGGTAATTGGCTCGTCTCTATGGTTTTAGTTTTCAAGTCTCTGTAAAGTAATGCACTGGAATTCAAGTCCTCTGCCTCTACGCCTACTGCGTCATCCCTCACTCTCACACAGATGCTGTAGGCAACTATGTTTATTTTGTACTAAGCATCTTCAGTGTGGTTGAGCAGAGATGAGAAACAAATGACAGCTAGCTCAGACTTATGTCGTTAGTGAAGAGATATTTCCAAAGATATCATTAATAGGAAAAGATCTAACTTCTAGCCAGTAATTTCTCATTAGTAAAGAAAAAGTCAGTACATCTGATTTACTGGGAAATCTTTCCTTACCAGAACAGGAATGCATTCATGTCCCGGGTTTTATTTTCCACTGAATTGCCTGATGGCTATGTTATTCTGGATCACCTGAACTGAAGGGTTCTTTTTTAAAATAAATGATTTTTTAAAAGAGTACCAGTGCTAATAGCACAATAAAATTGAGGTTGAAAGTAAAATGTCAAAAATATAAAAAATTAAAGTTCTCATAGCAATATTAACTCACCATATAGCACACAATGTCTAGATTATGGAGGATTTACTGATCTAAGTAGCAAGCTAAGAACTTCCTCTGCAAAAACAGAATAAGAACTTTGGATTCAATTGTCATGCCATCGCTATCATGTCTTGATAAAGTAAGTGTTTGTATTATTGACGTACTATTCTTGGTGCTTCAGTTACCACTTATGACTCAAAGGGAGTATTCTTTAGTATTGGGGAGACATGAACATGAATCCAGGTTTTTCTCCTTCCTTAACTCTTGGCTTTCATTGCATTGCTTCACCTCTTTGTCCCTCAATTTTCTTATCTCTAAAGTGGGGAAAATATTTTTGTGTTGTGGAGTAAAGAAATAACTCAGAACAGTAGCAGATATACTGACAATTCTGACTTAACGCTAATCCCATTCCCATGGGAAGTAATTCTAATGTTAAGGAAAAATAATACGGCATGATACCAAACAAGAGAATCAAACGTATATGGCCATTCTTCTCACTCAGCAGCTTCTAATTTCTCATTAAGTGTTTGAATTTAATTTTTTGATATATTCTAATTCACTTTAAACATTTTATATTACTAGAATTTGAGATTTACAATAATTTTGGAAGGATGCTGGAGATTTAATTAAAATTCTGAAATAATAACATAGTCAAAAGTCACATAATAATTGATAAGAATTAAAATACACTTGCCAAGTGAACCTCTATTTGGCAGCAAGGAGGGAAAGAGGGAGAAGAGCAGAGAGATGAGGTCTACAAGCAAGATTGTTCGAGGAATTTGGTAGGAAGAGCAGTAATTAATTTTTCCCCCCTGGGCCTTTCTGTCTTCATCTGAAAATTGGAAAGAGTTTCGTCAGAACACATATAAAAGATATTCTGACTCTAACATCTACCTTGTTTTATTACGAAAAAGATGCATCAGTTTTAGAGTGTAAAAAACCCGACTAGATATTTGCAATCTCATTTATGTTTCTCCTCTTCTCATTCCTCATCGTTCTTCTCCCCCTTCTTCTTCCACTTTGTCCTCCTCCTCCTCTTTTTTCTCCTCCTTCTTCCTCTTCTACTTATTCTACAGCCTTCTCCTTTTTCCTCAGCCTTCCTCCTTTCCTTCCCCTTTACATCCGTTTTCTGTTTTTCTCACTTCTGTTCTTCCTCATCCTCCTCCTCATCTTCATTCACTTCCTCCTTCTTCCATTTCTTCCTCAGGATTTATAGAAAACCCTCCACCATTTTCTGTTAATCGTCTAACAGAAGGCTGATAACCCAGTCTCATTAATGCTGTTTTGTTTTCCTATTTTTCTTTGTTTTAATTTTTTTCTCTGCTTAATATCACTCTACTTGTACTGAAACAAAAATATCCCTATCAGTAACATGCAATGTATTTAACACTGAACTATCTCTTCCGTCTACAGCTGTAATGATTTTGAGGCAGGTCCATGCTGGTAGTCACTTTTCTCCTGCCATACTGTATTTCAATTGCTCCTTACATTTCACATTTTAAACTATGAGATCCTTTAGGGTCTGGGAACTTTTTCCTGTCTCATTTATATTTGTAGCACATCTTATTATTTTATTTATTCATGTGTCACTTCTTTGCTAAAAGGATTTGAGGCAGAATGAAATAAAAGTCATAAATAATAAAGCTATAAAATAGGAATAGAATATTTTTTAATCAGAAATTGAAAAGAAAAAAAAAATATGTCCACCACAACATATATAGTTAACCATGTGCTCTCTGTCAGCTAAGTTATAAAAGGCTGTGTGTTGTTACATTTTATTTCCTCATCAAAGAGAAAAAGCTGTTAACTTTAGAAAGATTCCATTTTATTCTAGCAATATATTGAGTAGAAATTTGTTATGTAGTAGCTTATACAGGGAGTATTGTAGATCAGAGTAACATAATTGATAACATCATCTTTGAGCAAATATAGAATGTTTTTTTCTTACAATGATTTTATTTTTTAAAAAAGCATGCCATCATACAATAATTAACTCGTTGAAGACAATCCTAAAAATAGAAAAATGTATTATTCATATTGGATAGCCTTCTTTTTAAGTTTTGGTGTTTAAAATGTTCAGCAGAGTAATTCATCCACATTTTTAAATGAAATAATATAAAAGATTTATCTACCCCAACCTTTGCTTCAGTTTCATTCCCCAGATTCAATTGTTCAAGTGAACTGCTTTATCTGTTAGTTACTACCACATCTCCAAATGATGTGCTTCTATTATAATTTATTAATTTATTATTAATACAGTAAGTGCATCTGCCTGCTATGATAGAGGAGGAATTAGCTCTATAATTCATATGCACGCACATGTACCACACACACGCACACTTCTACACTTTCCCTCCTCCATCCCTGGAATACAGTTTGTCTCTATTCTGAGTTAAGTAGTCAAATTTTGAAGCAAGATAACTAAAAATTGATTGTCACTAAGAAACAAAAAGTGTACTTCAATTGTCTTTCCTAGTGGATAAACTCCATGGTGGCAGAGATTCTGTTGCTGACGTTGTAATTCTTGTTCCCCCCCAAATCTCCAGAGTCTAGACAGTTCCTGGTCCATAGTCACTGTTGACTAAAGGACTGTTGAATATATAAACTACCTTTCAGAGCATCTCTGTTTCTTAAACTAATAATTGCCTCATATTTCCTTTACAATTTACCATTCATATTTATTTTTTATTTTTCCAAAAGCACCTTTGATTATTTTTCTGTTGAAGCTCTGTTTGCCTAGACATTATCACACTCAGAGACCTTTATCTGATAGCTTCAGACTAAACCAGCCATTCCCAAGCTTATCGTATTAACAAGTTACATTAAGTAAAGGTAATAAAAACATTTAAAAACTGGTGAAAATGACAATCATACATGGGAATTAAGTAGAAGGATTAATTTTTTATTTTCATTCATTTCAGCATAAATTCAGAGACATATATTAACTTATTCATGCAACCACTCATTCATCAAACAGACACTTTTGACCACTCACTCACCATGTGCCAGACACTGTGCTTACACTGAATGTGAAAGATACACTCCTGGAGATGTTTCCAGTCAGGTAAGAAAGGATAAATGAGCAACTAGGAAAATTGAAGAAAAAAGTCAAAGCAAGTAACCAAGAAATTTGAAAGTTATAGTGTACAGCAAAAATACGTAACATAGAATACTTGGAACATAGGCTTGTGAGACAGAGAGGCCAGATAAGAAAGGATCTGGCAGGGCAGTTAACGCAATGTGTGGCCTTTGATGAAATTTAAGGAAAGATTTGGTTTTAAGGAAGATCATTTTGACAGCCGTAAGTATGATGTATTGGAGACTGAAAGACTGAAGACAGAGACACCACTTAGGAAGCTGTTGCCTTAGGCTTGGAGAGGGCTTTGAAGCCCTGAACTTAGAAATTGTCAGTAGGGTTACAGAGAAGTGGGTAGAACTCAGAATTAAACAGAAGGTTGAAAGCAAAAGGTTTATATCTGAGCAACGATCAGTTCAAAAATCACACATTTAATGAGGCCTCTCTTGATACTAGAACTGAAAAGTTCATAAGTCAATAGTGCTCTTTAGGAATTTTTAGACACAGTTCATCAGAAGAAATTGTCATATCTAATTTTTTTATTTTGGTGGACAAATACATTATTCACTACTTAGTACATATATGTATAGCAATCCTGGCCTTCACAAATATTAAGTCTGGTCAAAAAAGGAAAGCCTAGGGGGTAGCCCAGTGACACAGCAATTAACTTCACATGCTCTGCTTTGGCGGCGTGGGGGTCAAATTCCAGGTGTAGACCTACTCACCACTCATCAAGCCATGCTGTGGCAGGCGTCCCACATATAAAGTAGAGGAAGATGGGCAGGTATGTTAGCTCAGAGCTAGTCTTCCTCAGCAAAAGAAGAGGAGGATTGGTGGTGGATGTTTGCTCAGGGCTAATGTTCATCCAAAAAAAAAAAAAGAAAAGAAAAGCATATTGCAATTGAAACAGTTCAGAACATTTTAACTAGAGACAGATTATAAATATACCAACAGTTCATAGAGGAGAGAGGTCAGTGGAGGTCAAGTATAATAATATTTCAGACTCGTCACTTACTTTGACTTTTCAGACATGTCCAACAAAATGGGTTTCCAAAACCAAGGTTAAAATTTCTTTAACAATGAATGGGATCTAGTAAGCCCATACTCCAGCATAAAACAGTAGATGCATTTTTCTGATATATTATTTAAAAGCAAGCAAATGGAGAAGAATTAAGAAGTTAAAAGAATCAGAAATGAAAAAGAAAGTCGGTTTTGGACATGGAACTTACATTTCCACTCTAAAGATTTTTTCTTTGTTTTGAATGTAAGACTATGTGAAAATTTATATCATATCAATGAACGATTACTGTACATTTATGGGGAGAGCAGAGCACAGGGGGCACCATGGCTAACCCAAGGAGCCCTTCTCCTGGAGAATGTGACGTCTTCATTGTAAGAAAATTCGTTTACCTTCATGCCACTCATGTGCTCCTTTGAGTTTTTTTTCTCTAAACAAAAGAAAAATAGGCAAAAATAATAATGTGATACAATATATGTGTGTCTCTGTGTGTGCTAAATCTGACATAGGCAAACTTTTAAAATCCTTTATTTCCACAAAATTACCCCTACAGAAAGTTTCACATCAATTAGTTTCATGATTGAAAATAGTTATTAACCAATAAAATCCCTGCATGTATATTTCAACTTAAAGTACTTAAATGATGGAAGGGAAAACATCAAAAAGAGGCCAGAGTATTCACCAATCAAACAGGAACCTGCAAAAGTAGGTCACATGCTCCACTCAGGGCAGCTTTTCATCCCTATTATTCAGACTATTAATATTAATGGATTCTGGGAGAGAAAGTTAGGGACCTAGTCTTCCATTTTGCTGTGCAGAAACTGAATATTGCATGATACAGAATAAATGGAGTGTTACTGATGCCATTTTGTCTCAAATGAAGCTTTGCCAGATAACAATCCTTTATCCTCACTCTTTTTCGGTGGGAATCTAGGCAGAAAGTATCTCTAAAAAATAAATAAACACAGTCCTAGCTTGCAAAAGCTGATAAGCATGAATTGAATTACGGTGACTTGGTAAGGAGTCTGCCCTGGTCCCTGCCCATGAGCAGGGCTGCACTCTGCTGGCTCGATGAAGTGCAACCCTGTCCATTGGCAATGTAATCCGAACATGATTTAGAAGTCAGAAGACCGATTACAGAATTACCCCCACCACAGAGGTGTTTGCTCGCAAGGACTAAGGAAAATTAGGCACACAATTAAAATAGACTGGCTGGCTTCATTAGCTGTAAAGCTCCCATTTTTCATTATGTGCTACGAGGCTGAGTGATTTCATGGAAAGGTTTTTAGTGCATGAGGCACAGGGTATTAAAGACAAAGATAGGCAGCTCCACCACCGAGGAGGAGTCGCTGTTCTAAGGGGATGCAGATTCATTGGCATTTATGGCTGTGCAGTTTAGAGTTGACAAGGCTCACACATTCCCCAGCTTTTGATATTTTCTATTAATGTTCCATCTCATTTACAATTTTGAAGGAGAATTGAATTGAAATTGGTATATTTTGTTTCAAATAATGATTTCTGCTGCATTCACATGAGTGTATGCATGAAGAAAAAAATCCTTTTTATTTGGTGGCTCAAAACTACTGAGGTAAAAAGGAAGAAAGAAAGGAGCTGCTTTCCTTTTCAGCACTGCCAAAATGAGTCTGATCAGAAGTCTGAGTCAAAGAGGTATACAGATTATGACTGATATATATGTATATCAGCAAAAAGAGGAGGATTGGCAGCAGATGTTAGCTCAGGGCTAATCTTCCTCAAAAAAGAAATTGAAACCAAACATGTTAATACATAACATTTCAGTACATATAGTCCTAGTAAACAATTGAAGTGCTTTTAAGAAGCTGATTCCAAGTCTGAAATGAGCATGCAGCTATCCTGTAGTCTGGGCATCAATGCATGTAGGAAAGAATAGTGCAAGTCACTGTCAAGACACTTCAGCTAGTATCTTTAGTTCCTGTAGAGTCTTCATTGTGCTTCTAAGGTAGGGTTAATGTCTCAATTTTCAAGTGACATAGAGAAGCACACAAGTATCAAGTCACCTGCTCAAGCAGCCATAGCTAGCCATTGACAGGGGCAGGATTGCCCTGGGGCCTGCCTGACTCAAGAGGTCATGTTTCTTCACCACAGCACCACATCACCACCATCGTGTCTCAATCTCATGCAGCCAGTGTGCCCACAAAGCAAGAAGAGCACTTTCAATGATGGGCTTCAGCAGCACAGGGCATCCACAAACCACCAGCTGTTGTCCTCTGTGAAACGGTCAAAAATCATCTTTTTTTTCTGAAGAAAAACTACTGACAATAAAAAATAGTATATAGGTCTTATTCTTAGCCAAACATAGATTCTTTTCTTTATCTTTTCCTTTTCTGAAAAATGTCTACCTCTAGACACAGTATTTAAGTGTGAGACTTGAAAAAGAGTTATGGTAATCAAAGGCCTGAATTTGATGAGAGAATCAAGGATTAAGTTTTTCATGATGTGAATATCAAACAGAAAAAGTGTATTTCATCCTCAAACAAGTACAATTGCCCCAAGGACAAAGTAATAGAACATGTAAAATTGGTAGCATCTCAGATAATCTGAGACATGTGGTTACTGTCATCTTGATGGTAATTCAGAATCCTTTCCATGAACTTTTGGAAGTACTATGCCTCTACCTCTTCTTATTCACAAAATTGGACAGAATATTAGAAATAACTGTAATTATTTTTGACACTTTTATTAAAATATAATTTACATACTATAAAATTTACTTATGTAAAGCACACACAGTAGTTTTCAGTTTTTAGTATATTCACAGAGTTGCTTAAACCTCACCACAATCTAGTTCAGAACATTTTCTTCACTCCAAAAAGAAACCTATAACCATTGGCAGTCACTCCTTTTTTATCCCTACTTCCTATGCTCCCAGGCTGAGGCACACATTAATGTATTTCCTTTCTCTAAATTTTTGCCTATTCTGGGTTTTTCATTTAAATGGAATCATATAGTACGTGGTCAGTTGTAACTACATGTTTCAGTTAGCATAACCTTTCTCAGGTGCATCCATATTGTAGCACGTATCAGTACTTCGTTTCTTTTTATTGATGAATAATATTCCACCATATGGACATACCACAATTTATTTATCCATTCAGGAGTTGATGGAAATTGGGTTGTTTCTACCTTTTGGCTATGAACATTCATGTATAAGCTTTTGTGTAGACATTTGTTTTCATTTCTCTTGGATATATACCTTGGGGTAGAATTGCAAGGTCATATGGCAACTTTATCTTTAATCTTTTTAAGGAAATGTCAAGCTATTTTTCAAGGGATTGTTCCATTTTACATTCCCACCAGCAGTGTATAAGAGTTCCAATTTATCCACATCCTTGTCAACACTTGCTATTGTCTACCTTTTGATTATAACCTTTCTAGTGTGTGTGAAGTGGTATCTCTTTGAGGTTTTGATTAGCGCTTCCTTAACGACATGTTGAGTATCTTTTCAAGATCTTATTCTCTATTTATGCATCTTCTTTGGAGAGATATCTATTCAAACAATTTGCTCATTTTTGCTGGAGTCATCTGTCTATTATTTAGTTGTAAGAGTTCTTTATTTACTCTGAATATGTTTCCTATCAAACATAGTATTTGCAAATATTTCATCCGTTCTGTGTGTTGTCTTTTCACTTTCTTTGTGGTATCATTTGCAGCATAAATCTTTTTAACTTTAATGTAATCTAATTTATCTATTTGGTATTTTGTCACTTGCGCTTTGTAGTCACATCTAAGAAAACCATTGCTTAACCCAAGATCACAAAGATTTATATCTATGTTTTACTCTATGAGTTTTATAGTTTTAGCTCTTACATTTAGGTCTCTGATCCAACTTGAGTTATTTTTGTTTGTGATTGTATATAAAGGTCCAGATTTGTTCATTTGCATCTGGATGTCCAGTTGTCCCAGGACCGTATGTGGAAATGAATGTTCTCTCCTCATTAAAATGACTTGGCATCCCTATTGAAAACCAGTTGAACTTAAATAGACCAAAACATCTATAATTTCTTAAATGGTTGGGAAAGTGAAAGCTGTCTGAGTGGGACACAAATCTACACAATTGACATGGAAGGCTCACTTTCATGAAACGAAGATGATGAAGTATCTTGTGACCTGGTTAATTGAAATTTCTAGTTTAATATGATAAACCATTCACGTTAAACATTTAAAATACTTAATTAATTCATGTCTTCCTTATAACATTTTTGTTTTGTTTTCATTCAATGGCTAATTATTTGAATTCTTTCTTCAAAATAAACAATTATATTTCTATTGTTTCAAAACACCTTTATGAAAAGCTATGGAAAATTGAAAAATGATGACATTTAAGGTAAATATCAATTAAAATTATTGAACTGAAATTTTTCACTACCAACATATTAATCCTTTGGAGATAGAATGAGTTTATACAGAAAACATGAGTAGCCCATTGATTTTGCTTATTCTTTTCCTAAGGGACAGGAACAAAACTAAATTACCCTAGTGTCAATCTTCTCTTTTCTTTGATTATATGAAAAAGCATCATTATTGAGTAGTTATAATCCATTATAATAATAATCAATTATACGAAATTTGCTCATCTCGATGTTTATTAAAAACACATAAAGCACATCATTTTAGGGCAAATCTCTCTCATATGTCAGTATATAGAAATACAATTTACTTTTTTTTGTTTATCTCACATCCTGTAACCTTGTTTAACTAATTTGTTAATTTTGGGAGTATTTTTTTTTTGTATTCCCTTGGATTTTTCACATAGACAATTATGCCATCTGCATAGAGGGGCAGTTTTATTTCTTCCATTACAATCTATATGACTATTTTTTATCTCTTCTTGCCTTACTGCCCACATTACATTGTGCAATAATTTCAATGGACTATTGAATAAGAATAGTGAAAACAGACACCCTCGTCTTGTGCCTCTTCTTATGGGAAATGCATCCAGTATCTTGCTCTAAAGTATAAGGGTATACTATACGGTATACACTATGTTAGCTGTAGTTTTTGTTGCTATTTATCAGGTTGAGATAATTCACTTTTACTATTTTTTTTCCTGAAAGTTTTTAATCATGTATGGGTGTTAGTTTTGTCAAATGATTTGCCTACATTAAGTGATATAATCATGTGATTCTCTTCTTTAACCTGTTAATATAGTGAATTATATTGATTGATTTTCAAATATTGAATCATCCTCCTATCCCTGGAATAAACCCCATATGGTTAAGATATATAATTATGTATTAATGAATGATATTTGCTAACATTTAAAAAAATGTTTGCATCTCTATCCATTAGGGATATTAGTGTCTTAATTTTCTTTTTCCTTTCCTTTCCTTTCATCATACTGTCTGGTTTTGGTTTCTTAAAATAAATTGGGAAGTGTTCTTTCCTCTTCTGTTTCCTAGAAGAGATGATATACGTTTGGTAATTATTAATTGTAAAGGTTAGGTAAAATTCTACAGTAAAGTTATTTGGGCCTGAAGATTTCTTTTTGGGGAGGTTTATTAGTAACAAATTCAATTTATTCAATAGTTATAGGGCTATTCACATTATTTATTTAATATAGGGTGAATTGTGGTGGTTTGAGCTTTTGGAACAATTGTTGTATTTCAGATAAGCGTCAAATTTATGTGTACAGAATTGTTCATAGTTTTCCCTATTATCCTTTGGATATTTGTAGTCAGTAGCCCTTCTTATGTTCTTGATATTGTTAATTAGTGTTTTCTCTTGTCTTACTCCGTCAGTGTTGCTAGAGGTTTTTCAATTTTACTGATCTTTTCGAAGAAGGAACTTTTTGTTTCATTGGTTTTCTCCATTGTTTTTGTTTTCAATTTCACTATCTACTTTTATCTATATTATTTCTTTTATTGCGCTGACTTTGGATTTGTTTTGCTCTACTGTTTTCTAGCTTTTTGCAATGGGAGTTAGAATTATTGATTTGAAACTTTTTCTCTTTTCCATTTAAGCACTTGATATTATAAATTTCCCCTTTGGCGCTACTTTAGCTGTGTCTTACACTTTTTGATGTGTTGTATTTTCGTTGCCAATCAATTCAGTGTATTTTTTATATTTCCCTCTAATTCATGGATTATTTAGGTGTGTTATTTAGTTTCCAAGTATTTCATAATTTTTCTCTTATCTTTCTGTTTGGTTTCTAGTTTGATACCATTGTTATCAGAGCACACGTTCTGTATGGTATCAATTTTTTAAAATTTGTTGAGATTTGGTTTACAAACTTAGATATTGTCTATCTTGGTATTTGCTCCAGCGAGACACGAAAATAATGACTATTATGCTGTTGTCAGGTGACGTGTTCTATAAATGCTGATTATATTCTGTTGGTTGATGCTGTTGTTGAATTCTTCTGTATCTTTGCCAATTTTCTCTTCAATTGTTTGATCAATTGTTGAGATAGGAGGTCTCCAACTATAATTGTGGTTTTGTCTATTTCTCTTTCAGTTTTGTCAGTGTTTACTTTACATATTTTGCAATACTATTTGTTGGTGAATACACATTTTGAATTACTATGTCTTTTTGGTAGATTGATCCTTTTATCCTTGTGCAATGTTTTTCTCTGTCTCTGGCAAGTTTTTAACTGAAGTCTACTTAATCTGGTATTAATATTGCTGCTTCCGATTTTTTAAATGATTATTTGCATGATAAACAGTTTTCCACATTCTTACTTTCAACTTAACTACATTGCCCTGGTTGAAGTGAATGTCTAGTACAGAGCGTATAGTAGGGTCAGGTTTGTAATCCACTCTGTCAATACTTCTCAATTGTCCCATTGAGACCATTTAAATTTAATGTAATTATTGATAAATTAAGGCTTAAGTTTATCATTTTATTTTTCTCACTCTCTGTTTGTTCTGTTTTCTGTTTCCCTGTTTTCCTCTTTTCTAATTACCTGTGAATTACTTGGACATTTTTTAAAGTTTCAGTCAGATTTATATATTATTGTTTTGAGTATATCTCATTATATTGTTCTTTTAGTGATTTCTCTAGGTATTATTACATACATGTTGACTTATCACAGTCAGTTGGTGTCAAGACTGCACAAATTCATGTGAAGTTAGAAACATTAACTCCCTTTATATCTTTTTGCCCTTCTCCATTTAGAGTACAATTGTCTAAAAGATTTCCTGTACATGTACATGTTAAGGTTTTTGCTTCAACTGTCAAACACAATTTAGAAACTGAAGAGGAGAAGAAAATGTATTGACTCTTAGTTTTACACTTTCCATTGATTTTCTTCTTTTTTGATATTCAAAGATTCCTTCTTTCATCATTTTTCTTCGTTTTAGACAAATTTCTATAGCTATTCTTTTGAGATAGTTCTGCTGACCACATAATTTCTTAGTGTTCCTTTATTTGAGAATGTCCCGATTTCCCCTTCAGTCCTCAGCAATATTTTTATTGGATTGATATTTTTTTCTTTCATCAGTTCAAAATTTTGTGTCATTACTTAGTGAATGGCCTCTATGGTTTGTGATAAGAAATCCATACTTATTCAAATTTTTTTCCTCTGTCTATAAAGATTAGTTTCTCTTCACTGCTTTGAAAATATTTCCTTTGTCTTCAGTTTTCAGAAGTTTAACTAGGAAGTGTGTTAGTGTGGATTGATTTGTGTTTATCCTGTTTTGGAGTTTTCCTGGTTTATTGAATCTGTAGCTTTAAGTCTTTAGTCAAGTTTGGAAAGTTCTCAGTCATTACTTATCTGAGCACTTTTTTAACCCTGTCATCTTTCTTCTCTTCTTACAGACTGTGGTGATAGAAATTTTAGAGCTTTTGTTATAGTCCCATAGGTTCCTCAGGCCATGTTCCTTTTTTTTTTTTTTTTTGTCTATTTTCTCTCTGTTGTTCAGATTAGGTAATTTCTATTGTTCTATCTTCCAGTTCACTAGTTCTTTCCTTTCTACCCTCCACTCTGCTGTGGAGACTATCCACTGAGTTTCATATTTTAGTTATCGTATTTTATAATTCTAAAGTTACCATTTTATTTTGCTTTCTATCTTCTATTCCTTTGCTGACATTACTTTTTTCTTGTCTTTGTAGAATGTTTATAATAGCTTGATGAAGCATTTTTATTATGATTGATTTAAAATCTTTATTGGATAATTCTAACATCTCTGTCATCTCAGTGTTGGCATCTATTAAGTATTTTTTTATTCAAGGTGAAGGTGAGATTTTCCTGGTTTTTATATAATAACTGATTTTTATTTATTTATTTTTGTGTGTGTTTGAGGAAGATTGACCCTGAGCTAATATCTGTTGCTAATCTTCCTCTTTTTTCTTGAGGAAGATTGTCTCTGAGGTAAAATCTGTGCCAGTCTTCCTCCATTCTGTATGTGGGACACCTCCACAGCATGGCTTCATGAGTGTTGTGTAGGTCCGCACCCAGGATTTGAACCCATGAAACTTGGGCTGCCAAAGCAGAGTGTGAAAACTTAATCACTACATCACTGGGCTGGCCCCTGTAATAATTGATTTTAAGTTGAAACCTTGATGCCTTGGGCATTATGCTCTGAGACTCTGGATCTTATTTAACTTTCTGTTTTAACTGGCTTCTGCTGACACTGGTCTAACAGGAAAAGAGGGTGCTGCCTCATTACCACCAACTGTGTTAGAAATACAGTCTTTTTCCACTCCATTAACACCTGAGAGAAGTTCTGTTACTAATGGGCAGGGCTGAGATTTCAGGCTCCCTTCTGGGCCCTTGCTGACACCACTTAGACTGCCAGGAGTAGGAGTGTCCTGTTATTGCTCTCCATGTGATTCCCACTGACATGGGCTGGTGGCCTTGCTACCACAGGGCATTGATAAAAGTTGTGACTCCACTAGGATTTCTCTGACACCATCTCAGTGGAACGGTGGAAGGTTGCCTCATTGCTGCTGGTGGGTGGAAAGTACAGGTTCTCCAGGTAGTCTCTACTAACACAGGGGAGGGGCAGGTCTTCAATACTGCCTTGTAGGGATAAATATCCCAGCTCCCCACTTGGTTTCTCTGATATCACCCAGCAGACATGTTGGAATTCCTCTTTACAGTCCAGTGAGGGTGGACGTCTAGGCTCCCCATTAGGACTTTGCTGATATGAGTAGAGGTGGGATTTCCAGTTTTTTTCTGTGAGTTTTGGCTGGAGTAGAGCCGTTATTTTCAAAATGTTTTCCGTCTTGCTAGATTGCCCTTTTCTTGTTTCTTTGTAGACATAGCTGGCTTTTGTTGTGAGTTTCTTTGTCTGTACTCATTGACATTCTTGCTTTCTGACTTTTTCAGCTCCAAGTTTGGGATATTAAAAACAAACAAACAAAAAAGTGGATCCTGAGGTCCCTAGATGATCCACCTACTTTTTTCCGCCAAAGTCTTCTTATATTGTTGTTAGTAGAATGTTCCAAAGTTTTTAATTGTACTTAGCAGGAACAATAGGGAATAGCATGTCTACTTCATTTTCCCAGAAGCAGACAAGATTCCTTAATCCATTTTTACTAGGACAAACCACTAGTTTCTAATGATTTTAAAATTTATTCTCGTATTAATCCATTTTTTTCTAATATATTTTTCCTTTTCTTTCTTTGGTTGATTAGTTGGTTGAAGCCTTAAAAGGAGATGCTCACATGTTAATTAAGGTTAATTATACCTTTAGATAGATAAGCATGGCAAAATTGTGGAACATTGGACTGAATTTTAGACATAGAACATCACCGTAAAGTTAATTTTTTGGAGAGGGTAAAAACAGAGTTGGGCAAGTATAATATTCTATACAAATATATAAGGGTGTGTATAGAATTATAGCTCCACTATATACATGAGCTGCTAGAATTAAATCATTGAAACTGATTTTTATCTTATTACTTGTTCATTTCTTGAACAAGTGACCAAAAGCCTTTAGGTGCTTCTTCATTTTACAATGTTAGCTCCTGGAGCCAGTTTCTGACACATTGTAGATGTTCAATACGTGGTTATTGATTAAATAATAATATTTGCTATTTAGATATAATGTTTCATAGTTGAAGAATTTGAAATCAAGAGAGATCATTTAACTCATCACAGATTGCACAGCAGAAATTCAGTCTTATAATTTCTAGATGAGCTTGCTTACCACCTGTCCAGACTGTGGAATGATATATGTTTGAGTAAAGTTTATTGCAAGATGCTTCAATGCAATCAATATACCTGGCTCAATATTGAAGTGCCAAATTAATGATGCAGAAAAGCAGAAATTAAAGCTCATTGGAATAAAACAATATAACCTAGAAATTTAAAAAAAAATAAGAAAAAACTAAACTTTGATTCTAAGGGAAACATATTTTCTATCTCCTCTCAGATTTCCCCAATGTTAATTTGCAACATTAAGCCAAAGAGGTTTTAAACAAATAGAATAGCCTTCTAGGCTCTCCTGTGGAATGCCCAGAAGACATAAAAACATACCTCCTAGAGTTATCAGGATATTGATTAAACTTCAGCATTTGCCATCATGCTCTACAAAATTAAAGTGAGAAGTAGCAGTTAAATTCTGAGGCAAGATTTAACAGCAAATAAAGTAAAGAACCTCAGCCAATCGTCATGGGGTTCTGAAGATTTATTATGGTTTAATAGAGAATTGTAATAGCACACATAGCCATAGAGCTAACTTTGATTAAGTTGAAAAAATTATACATCAATATAAACAACAGCAAAACAATGATAGTCTCACTACACTTAAACTTTACTAGCCGTTTAATTCCCAAAGAGGAAAACATTCAAAATGAGTGAAATACCTGAACCACAAAAACATTTAATTTTCGTAGTTAAAATTCTTATTTTTTAAATAAAAAATTTAAGATGAATGTGACAATGGAAGAAGGATGATGTTGTAGGAAAAGCATGCCACAAATTTGTGCTTTAAAAGTCAAGCCAGAACTCATCTTACATCATCTAGTAACTGAATTAGACAATTTTGGAACTTCTTATCTGGCTATTCTAATTACAGAGAATAATTCAGTGCCCTAGATATTTTTTGTCTTGGTGTTCTACTTGGAGGTAAATGCATCCTAATTAATCTAGAGATTAAAAAGATGAGGCATCTGGAATATAAAAGATACCTAACATTGTTTTTTTCTCCTCTATAACACACAAATCATTTTACAAGAATCAGAAATGAATCATTTTATAGAGCTGGATATTGTAATAAACAAAACATTTGATGGGGACAATTTTCACATGTAATGTACAATGCTTTACTATTTATGGAAAGAAAGTCTTCTGTAAAGAATTTATACATTAATAGTTGTCTATTCAAGAAATATGAACACTATTGAAGAACATTTTTTTATTAATGATTTTTTTTTCCTTTTTCTTCCCAAAGCCCCCCAGTACATAGTTGTACATTCTTCATTGTGGGTCCTTCTAGTTGTGGCATGTGGGACGCTGCCTCAGCGTGGTTTGATGAGCAGTGCCATACCCGTGCCCAGGATTCGAACCGACGAAACACTGGGCCGCTTGCAGCGGAGCGCGCGAACTTAACCACTCGGCCACGGTGCCAGCACCTTGAAGAACATTTTAATGAAGGGATATATGCAAGATCTGGTGAGGCAAGATATGTGACACCATCTGATTGACCTTAGACTTCTGTGTACTGAGAATCCCTCTTACTTTGTGTAGCTCTGTTCATACTATGGGGCTGCCCATCATCAAAGCCCACTGCTGACCAAGTGTTCCCTAGCATCGCCCCTCACATCTTTATGTATTTGTGGCCATCTGTAAAGGCTTCAGTAATTAGTCACCTACTCCTGCTGTAACTCTGTGTAAATTGTTGTCACAGAGGCTTTCAATGAGTCTCCCATGGTTCTTTTGTTTAGGCATCTCACTAGTGGTCCTGTTGTATTATTGGCTGGTTCTCTGGATTTTAGCTTTGCACATACACAAGTTTCCAAGAGAACTAGATTGTAGGTAGATGATGTCTTTAATCCTTCTTCATTTTTTATGTCGTTTCTAATTTCTTGAGTAATAGTATTTATAGTAATTGTTGCTATATATTAAATTCTTACTGCACTAGGAACAGTACTAAACACTTTGTAGTATTTCACTTAACCAAGTTCAGTTTAATGGATAAGATAATTTCCATTTTAAAGAGGAAGAAATAAGATCACATAGATAAATGCTGCCAGATGTAAGCTTTCAATTAATGTTTCATTGATTTTATTATGTATTAAAATGATTTAAATATTGTACACGCATATGTATGTATACATATAACTTTTCCTGCTTTGGGCTATTTCACCTATATGCCAATATCCTGGACATCACAGTGGTATACAGAAGATTTGTCTATATTTTGAGAATAGTATTGCCAAGGCACTGAAAACCACATAGCAGAATCCAGGCCTCTATTGTACTTTTTTTCTAGCATATGTATCCCTATTATTACAAAGCAGTCTTCCATACACAGTGTAGTGTCCCATTGATTTGAGAATGTTACACAATCTTGAGTCATTTTGGAAAACTCAGACTATCCTTAGAAGAAATAACATTACTTTATTTACTTTACCTAAAAATAGATTCAGTGTGCCAGCCCCGTGGCACAGTAGTTAAGTTCTTGGGCTCCACTTTGGTGGACTGGGGTTCATGGGTTCAGATCCCAGCATGGGCCTAGCACTGCCTGTCAAGATATGCTGTGGAAGGTGTCCCACATATGAGGTAGAGGAAAATGGCCATGGATGTTAGCTCAGGGCCAATCTTCCTCAGCAAAAAGAGTTAAAAAATAAAAATTTAAAAAAATAGATTCAGTGGTATGGCGTCATAAATACACATCCTCACATCTCATTTTCATGAAGATCTCATGGGTACAGCAGTCAGTGAGCATTACCAAAACATTTCCATAGCAGAAAAGCAATAAAACCCAGGAGACACAATATAAAATTATTATTTTAAGTGTTATTACTTTTATAGCTACAAGAATGCTTATGATGCTTTGCAGCAAATAAAATACGTGATATCAAATAAATGTTTACAAAATATGAGAACTAAAGAGCTTACACTGTAAAGACCACACTAGCAATGGACTGCAGGTGCTTAAAAAATGAGGATGATGCTGATTTTAGAGGAATTGCAGGAAAGAGGGAACACAGATAAGCTAATTCTGAAGTTTGGAGGATGCTAAGACAGCAGATTTATTCAACCATTTCACTAACATTAGAGCATATGAAAGAGTCAAACTATGCAAATCAAAATTTTGTCTGTTAAAGGTAAAAAGTGAAATACATTTAAAAAAAAATCACCAACACAACATCAGCGCTAGGACATAGGATATAGTAGAAAATGAATAAAACTTTATTTTGGTTCCATACTGCCCCACTCTCCTCAGCCTCTCCCTGTTATCTTCCGGTGTCTCTCTTCAGAGACTGTTCTCTCCCCCTGTTCCTCTTTATCCCTTTCGCCCACACTAGTTATGACATGTCCTTTCTGAGATTATAATTGCCCAACTTTATTTACAGTGTCAAATCTTGGTGACTCCTCCACCTAACCTCAAGTCATGTCAACCTACTTGTAGCTACCTAAAGAATCTTTGAAAATCTTACCTTAGTTTCAGAAAAACAACAAAAACACACCTTCCTATGCCTTTGCTGCCATCAGTTCTCCAAATGGATATGCCTGTTTAACTTTACTCACTCATCTCAGACATTTGTCATTTCAGACAATTTCTGCTTTCCCAGGCTTCATTACGCACCCCTCCTCCATGTTCTAATAGCAAACAGTTCTCACCCACCTCATATGTCCTACTGTTGGGTCGTAGTCGATCTGCTTATCCCAATTCTACAGGGGACTGACTCCTGCTCCTTCATGGCAGAGCTTCTCTTCTGTCTCTCTTGTCTACCCCAGTGCATATAGTATATTCAGAAGGTGCAGAGGCACGAGCAGAGGATAGAAAGTGATGCCAGAAAGAAGAGAGAGGCAATAATGGGTAACTTCAGAGGATGAGTGACCTTAATCCTATAGAGAAACTCAAAGATTATGTTAACCCATGCCTTGCTAAGCGCAAAGAGACAGAAGTATTTACGTCTCCACATATGTCGTTCATTGTTAAGGGTTTCCCGCAGAAGGACATTTATTTAGGCATAACAGTTTGCAGCCTGAGGGGAAACCTCCAACAAAGATGCAAATGTTGGTCATTAGAATTCTGTCCTGTCCAGAAAGAGTGGACACAGTGAGGGGGTTGAATGTACATGGGAGGAACACGGATAGTATCTGCCATAATTCAACCATAACTACATTCTTGGCTCATTTCACATTATGGCTGGAAGATGGGATCTTCCTAGCCTCCCCCTTATCTTCCCATATCTCACAGTGTATGTTATACCATCAATTTACTCCATTAGATTTCAACTAATGTAATATACAAAACATTGCCAAGCATGATAAGCACAAGACAATACCTTTAAAATCTTCCACTGCATGTATTTTTTAGAGTTATTATTTAACCTAAGATTATGCTACTCTCTTGGATTAGGGTCCCTTGTTACCAATGTTACCATCCACTACATACAGACTTAGCTATAAATGACTGAAAACTGCTTAAAGCATGACACCACTTCTAACCTAATCTTTCTTCTTCTTATCCTTGTTTCCTAAAGCAAACTGCATTTTAACACCATAAATATACATCAAAGTTCCTTGAAGAAAAGAAAGGACAATTCAGAGTATTAAAAACTTCTTTGTCTTTCTCAATCAGATATAATACTGATAATATCAACATATATAACTACTATAATATAACTAGAATGCGGGGTGCACTTTGGAGATGAGGGGAGAGAGTGAGACGGGGTCTGGCCTGCATTAGGCAATATTAGGGAATCCATTAGAGCATATATCAATGGCTGCTATGAAAACAATTAAACGTACAAAATGGAGCATAAATGTCATACTCTTCAAATTTTATACAGACTGATGGGAGCGCACAGTCTTAGATGTTACACACCTCTAGAGAGATAAATGCATGGGCTGGATTCTCCTCCTTTCATGCTAGTAGAACATACATGTTAGAGCCCACTTGAAAAGGTTCCCCTGCATAGTTTCAGAGCTGATGCCCTTCAAAGACTTCGAAGGTCTTTCCTGCTAAACTGGGAAACGTGTGAGGTTCTTCCACACTTGAGAACTGTTAAGAAATAAGAAATCTTGTTATTGCTTTGATAATTGTTTAATCCTTTCATTTGCTTTAACAAAACTTGTGTTATCTAAATACTGATAAACACAAGATGAGGTTCCTTCTGAGTCAGAATAAGGGCTTTGAAAAAAGGCCCACAATTTGACTCATCCTGGTGATAGAAAACTCTTACAAATGTAGTATAATGTTTGGGTCCTATCTATACTTGCAGGTATTCTGCCAGATGCTGGCATTTCCCCATTCTCTTCAGTATGAAAGTTCGAACTGATTTGCTGGCACATGGGTTTGGAAGAGTGAAATGACAATGAAAACTTTCAAAACTTCTTTCTGCAAACTAGTGTGTGTTTTAAAGAAAAAAATAACAACCACAACAAAAAGAAGTTTTGTAATTAATGAAGCTTTTCTGTGAACACTTGCTTCAAATTATAAAGTCTACTTTGAACAAACACTTTGAATGATTATAATTAAAAATTCTTCCATGGAAAGATAGATACTGCTGCGTCTTTAAAAGCATCTTCCCTCAGATTAAAATGTCCATTTTCCTTTCTTCAATATTTATCTATATGAAGGGACTAATTAGAACTAATTAAAGTGTGGACAAGGATACAAAACCCTAAAGATCATCTGTTTTGTATTTATTTTTAAGTGATGTGCAAAATGAGATGCTTTGAAGCTCCTCCCCTTTGCAAGGGACAGATAAACAGGAGGGACTCAGTCTCCAAGGTCAAAGCCAAAAGAGGTCAAATGAAATTTTGGAAGTCTTTTAGACTCTCCACAAAAGAACATGTCACGGGTGAGTATTGACTACCAGTGATGTCTTCCAATTAGCATAGCCACTGAGTCAAATTAGGAAAAACACACACACACACACTATTTAAATAAGCCAGTAGAATTTGGTAGAATTGCTAAATGAAACAAGGTAGTGGCATCAGTGTGACTGAAGAACTGGAGAGACACAGTGTTAAAATAACCCATGGCAGACTTCAGCAGTAGCTGTTTAGTTTCACATTTTTCTTCTTCAACGGTGAGAAAAAAAGAGAATCTAGCTCGTGTGCTTCGTACTTCATGAGTGTTAAAAACAAAATTCAACTAAGTAAATTTGAAGATCTAATTGGCTTTATTAAACAATTCATGAATCGGGCAGCATGTCATCTAACATGTAGAAGGGCACTGGAAGAATTGTACAAAATGGAAGCTTTTATATGCAGAAAGAGAGTGGGGTAAGGAATTTCCTAACAAAAGAAAAGAAAGGACTTTTTTCAGGCCAGGACATCTTCTTTTGGGAGAGGGAAGAGAGAGGTTTTATCATGTAGCTTACTTCGTTAGAGTTAATCAGGAAATTTCAGATTGACTGTTAAGAAAGGTCACATTCCTGGGTTAGGTTGAAATTGTAATTAAGCCTTGGTTGTGGGGACAAATAACTCCATTTTGGGCCTGTTAGCTCTTTTTTCACATGGGAAAGCTGTAGGCAGGCAGTCTCGTTCAGTGGTTAAAGACAGAGGCTCTGGAGATAGATGGAGCTTCTGGTGAAGAGAACTCAAAGACATTTTTGATGAGCATTGAAGAAGAAAGTATATGTAAAAGACCTGTATAATGCCTAGCACACAGTAGGTGCTCTATATATATGAGCTTCTTCTCTCTCCTATTCTCTCAAGGTTGATTTATTCAAATTTGGCAGATTATCAGTCTAGTTTTGGAGAAAGCCAATAAAAATATAAATCTTGTTTTGTTTTAATTTTATTTGAATCTCACATGCAAATTTTGTCAACTAGAAATTAACCAGATGGAAAACTAAATCTAGAACTGGACTTGGGTCATATATGAAATGGACAAAACGTGTTTTGGTCTGATGCAGCCATGTGAGGTGAGTGAACTGAAGTCGATTTGTACCCTTGTACTTGAAGATAAGTTTCTAAGTGGGAACATAAGAGATGCATCCGGCAGGCATTATTTGTGAAGAGAGAAGCCACTAATTTCAGTAATATGCAAATCATAATTGTGGGGGGTTTGTAGCTAAATTTAACTTAATTTATGAAGAATTATATATTTAAAAATCAAATAGGACTAAAGTTTCATAACAAAAGGGCTATCTTTTCTATCCTCCTTCACATTCTACAGTCTCACTCACCAAATAGGATTCAAAATTAAATTTTATTTTCAGGCATATTCCCTTATGTAGCTAAATAATATGTTTAACAAGTTAGTTAGACTATTTCTTGGTTTATTAATATTAGACGTCACTTAATGTACTACTTAATGGGTTATTTCTCTGATAGAACTATCTCCACAAGCCATTTTCCCAATATTGTTATGTGCCAGTAGTTTTGTTAAATTATCATGGTTTACAGTTTATAATTTATATATATTTTATCTATAATATATGGCTTAGTCAAAAATTCTGTTAATAAACTTTTTTTATTAAACACGTCTAAATGTTTTCTTGGCATTAATGAACACCAATTTTAAGAATTATATTTGATTAGCGTTATCACTATGTGTCACTTTTTTCCTCTCTCCAAGCTAACTGGAGCTTTCAAATTGTATACACTTTTTTTCAGATGCTCAAATGCCAAAATACTTGATTAATTCCATTAACTAATCTCCTGGGCTCTTTTACACAATACCCACCATCCTCCATCTCCCACTTGGCCAATGATTCTCTCAACATCATACTCAGTGCTTGTCCTGGGACTTCCTTTTGCCATTTACTGTGCAGAATCCTTCATTTTGTGTGTTCTATATCTACTACTTTCAGAAATGTAATTCCTTGTTTTGTTAAAGCATAATTACTAGTAGCTTTTTAAGTAAAGATCGCTATACATATTTTTGAAATCTTGCGACTTTTAAAATATATTTAATCTATCTTTAAGATTATTAATTTGGCCAAGCAAGTGTAGGATTCTGCACTCAAAGTAATTTTTGCATGAAATTTTGAAGCTGTGGATCCGCTAGAACCCTGTATCACTGTTGAAGAATCTGATATCTGACTTAAAAATGTCTATTGATATAGAATATTTACTTGTGTAACTCTGTGGATGTATATCACCTTGCACTTTTGTGACACAGCTTTATCATCAAACAAAATTTGTCATTTATCTTATGTAGAAAATGAACACTAGGAATAAGATCATATGTGAGATTCACAGATACTTTATATGAATAAGCTGTCAAAAGGCTATATTTTGGGGGGAACGTTCAGAACCAATGATCACAGGAGCTAAGAGCGTTGTTTCTGGTTTGCATTCATGGCTCCAGAACTTACCAGCTATGTGAGCTTGGACAAAGCAGCTCACGTTTCTAAACCTGAATGTTATCAATTGAAAAATAATGATTATGTATGCACTGCAGATTTTTTTTTTAGATTTAGTCAACACTCAAAAATCACTCATGTCTCCTATTTCAGATGGGCCTATTACACTTTTTCAAATGAAAAAATGTGAATTTTTTTTCAGGTTGACTTCATAAAGAGCTAAACTTATTTTGATGTAGAATAATATGTTTTATGCCTCCATCAATTACATGAAAAACAAACAATTTATTGAGGATGATAAAATGCATTTATTAAAAGCAAACAATGTGGGGCCAGCCCGGTGGCATAGCAGTTAATTTTGCACACTCCGCTAGGGTGGGCCATGTTCACCGATTTGGATCCCAGGCGAGAACATATACACTACTCATCAAGCCATGCTGTGGTATGTGTCCAACATATAAAATAGAGGAAGATGGCCACAGATGTTAGCTCAGGGCCAATGTTCTTCAGCAAAAAGAGGATTGGCAGTAGATGTTAGCTCAGGGCTGATCTTCTTCAAGAAAAAAAAAACATGCACACACAATGTTTCAGCCACATCAATAAACAAGTGTCATTGCTTGAAGCTGTCTTCTAGCAAATTGGAAAAATATACACAGTTTGAAGCGGAAAATAAAAATAATACTAAATAAAAATAATGCAAATCAAAATAGAATGAGAACATTCATTTCTCTCATTTAAAAAATCAAAGAAATGATTAACTTCCTTCCCTTTTATAACTAAATTAATATGTGTGGAAGAAGAAAAACAGCAATACATCATAGTCCAATCAAAGGGGTAGAAATGAAAGAATACAAATTAAGTTACTCATTATAGATGTCAATTATTTGCATTAGACAACCAACTTTAAAATTACACCTTGCAACCATGGCTAGAATTTCCCTTCAACTATGCAAATGTGCCTACAGTTAATTCTGTTTTCTTGATAGGTAATCTAACACTTCAGGCTTTTCTTCTCTTTTTTTGGGCAATTTAAACCCACCTAGTGTATTTACTGAGTATTCATCTCGCTTTATCAACAAAGATTAAAGACTTACACTAGCTGGTAATCCCATTATCTTGCACAATAAAAGTGAAAGCATCTTTGGTCACTGCCTGCAGAACTCAAGGGATTTATCGTGAGTGAGTATAAAATCCAATTAATTCTCAGTTTTCTTGGCAGTCATGTGGATCATTAGTCTATTCACTTGAATGCTTATGTTTACCACTATTTTACCAGGAGATTTTCTAAAATATAAAATAAATTTGATTTGATTTGATTTGGTTCAAACTAAAATTTTCTATAATGAGATTTTTTTATGTGAAAATAGTGTAAAGATGAAGTATTCCCATATGGAATAAAGAACGAGAGATCATCCGTTTTATTAAAATAAATAAGTTGAACTCATGTTTTATTTGAAAAGGTTCTTTTTAAGATCTGAGCTAGCAAGATGGGTTCTTCAGAACAAATCCAAAATTTACATGTGGGGAGAAAAACACATTTTCTCACTCCTGATCACCAGCTCCCTTAAACACACAGACACCACAACATTTTTACAAATCATATCTGAATGAGAGGGACCAATAATCAGAGACCTGGCTTTGCTCATCAAAGTCATAATACTATTGTAAGGTTTAGATAATGAGATTATATTTTGTAAAAATAGCTACTAAACTTAGATAGTAAATAGTTACTATCTAAGACATAGTAACTTTATTAAATAATTGCAATTATCATTACTTTACTAGTATTATTCATAAATGACTTTAAAAAGTTTTTTTGTTTCTTGGGGAAATGCAATTGCTAGATGGCAATTCTACACGGAATACTGACTATAATGGTTTAGGGAACTTTATGGTTTTGTGTAAGGGCAAATACAAATTAAAAATAAAAGGCTTATTTCTAACTGTTGAAAATAAGAAATAAGATTTTTCCCCTTCTTTCTTTTCTTTCAGAACTTTTTTCTTTGTCCTTCTCACACTTGCATAAATGTTTTAATGGCTAAGTGACCTCTTGCCAGTCTCAAAACTCAAGAATGTTTCTTCAAGGATGAGAGCCTGTTCTTTGAAATAGAATCATGAAGGAAAGTAATGCTTTGTCTCCCAGTTTCCTGGGAGGACAGCGGCCTAATTTCAGCTGTCACCTGGCTCCAAATTGAAAAACCTATGTCATTTACTGAATTGATTGTATGCACTTAGTTATATAAGAGTGAAATTTCTTTCTGTCTTTGCAACCTCTTTAGCAGATTGCTTATCCGCTAAATGTGCCTCACCACATTCTGGTTTAATGCTTATTTGATAATCAAAATGTTTTCTTTGTCTTCTATCTTTGGGAGAGGTTTTCTGGATTGGGATGAGATTTTATTTTTAATTATATTTTCCCAACAAATTGATGCTCTTCCTCCGGAGTGTCTGCATGATAACTCCAAAGGCTCAGGATCTCACAACATCTTGGGACAGGACAAAATCTTAGTTGACCATTTTTTCCCTTTGAATACTTTGGAAGTAATGTGCAAAATGGATTCTGAGTGGACCTAAACATAATCTAGTTCAACAATACAAGCTTAGATTCTGGAAGTTTCTTGCCAAAAGCTCTTCAAGGAAATGCAAGCATTCTTACATTTTCCCATAAGTGTGGAAGAAAAACTTTGCATCACACACTAGTTGAAAATGGTAAGACAGATTTTATTCAAGCTACTGAGTAAGGGTGAGAGACTTCAGCAGAAAAATGAGCTCAATTCTGATGTAGCAAAGACAGCTAACATTTAGAGCCAAGAAGCAAACTAAGAGGGTCAATGGATGAAAAATTACCAGGAAGAATTTGATTAGAAATCAAGGATGGGAGAATCCTTGCTAAATGGACCTAACAGGATTCTTGCTAAAGGCAAGCCAATGCCTGGGCTGAAGATGAAAGCTAGCTGTAAAGAGGATTCACAGGAGCCTGACTAATGTTTGGTCTAGGAAGGAGCCCTTTTCATAAATTCTTAGCAATGGTTATCTTAGTTGTCACTTGAACTGGGCAGAAATGGAAAGTAGGCAGAAAATTAGCACTGGGGTCTGGGAGAAAAAAGTACTGCTAGAAGGTACCAAAAACAAACTTTCAGAACTTTAAAGTTGTATGTGACCTGGTTAGAAGCTATGGATATGATAAAGATTACTGGGAGTAAATACACACGTGCCTTAGTAAGTCTCTTAGGAGTATCCTTACAGAAATCCAAAGACTAAGATGTAAGTACACCTGTGCACAGCCTCTACCTACTCAATGGCTCCAGAAGAATTTAAATGACCTTAACAATCTGTCACTTTAAATTAAATGAACAAATTGTGGAAAGTACACTTTCTGTTTTTATTCAGTCTCTAATTTGCATGTACTTTGAATGTAACTGACTGGTAAGTGTTTGAGCAAAGGAATGGAGAATTTCATTTACACCTGGTACTTTTACAGCTGGAAGTTAATCCTTAATTTAAAATAACACCTTTATCTTAATCATCCAGGTTTTCTCCTATGTCATCTTCTAGGGGTCTTATAGTTTTACATTTTATATTTAAGTCTGTGGTCCATTTTGAGTTAATTTTTGAAAGGGTATAAGGTCTTTGTATAGATTCATTTTTTGCATGTTGAAACCAATTGTTCCAGTACAATTTATTAAAGAGATTGCCTTTGCTCCTTTGCCAAAAATCAGTTACCTATATTTAAGTGAATCTATTTCTGGGCTTTCTTTTCTAGTCCATCGATTTGTCTATTCTTTTGCCAATAAATTCCTGTCTTGGTTACTGTAGTTTTACACTGTCTTCAAGTCAGATAGTTTCAGTCTTCCAACTTATTTCTTCTCCTTCAAGATTGTGTTGGCTATTCTCTGTTTTCGCAACTCCATATAAAGTTGAGAAATAGTTTGTCAATATCCTTAAAATAAATTATTGTGATTTTGGTTGGACTTACATTGAATCTATGGATCAAGTTGAGGAGAACTGACATCTTGGCATTATTGAGTCTCCTTATCCATGGACATGGAATACTTCTCAATTCATTTCGTTTGTCTTTGATTTTATTCATCACTTTGTAGCTTTCCTTGTATAGACTTTGTACATATGGCGTTAGATTCATACCTATGTATTTTATATCTTTGGGTACTAATATAAATGGCATTGTGTTTTTAATTTCAAATTTCACTTGTTCATTTCTGGTATATAGGAACATGGTTGACTTTTGTATATTAACCCTGCAATCTGCAACCTTGCTATAATCACTTATTAGTTCCTGAATTTTTCTGTTGATTCTGTCAGTTCTTCTGCAATGATGATCACATCATCTACAAAGAAATACAGTTTTATTTCTTCCTTCCCAATCTATACAAGCATACCTCTGAGATGTTGTGAGTTTGTTTCCGGACCATGGCAATAAAGGAAATATCACAGTAATGTGAGTTACACAAATTTTTTGGTTTCCCAGTGCATGAAAAAGTTATGTCTACACTATACTGTATTCAGTTAAGTGTACAATAGCATTATGTCTAAAACAACAATGGACATACCTTAAATAAAAGAATACTTTATTGCTAAAAAATACTAACCATTATCTGAGCCTTCAGCAAGTCGTAATCTTTTCGCTGGTGGAGGGTTTGTAAAAAATGCAGTATCTGTGAAGTGCAATAAAGTGAAGCACAATAAAATGAGGTATACCTGTATTCTTTTTATTGTCTTATTACATTAGCTAAGACTTCTAGTATGATGTTGAAAAGCAGTAGTGAGAGGTGACATCCTTGTCTTATACCTAATCTTATTGGGAAAGCTTTGATTTCCTTACCAATTACATATGATAGCTGTAATATTTTTGTAGAAAGTCTTTATCAAGTTGAGAAAGCTTCCCTCTATTCCTAATTTACCAAGAGTTTTTGTCATGAATAGGTGTTAGATTTTGTCAAATGTTCTAACTACATCTATTGATGTGATAGTGTGATTTTTGTTCTTTAACCTATTGATGCGATGAGTTATAGTAATTGATTTTTGAATTCTGAGCCACTCTTACAAGCCTGCGTTAAATGCTACTTGGTTGTGGTGTATAATTCTTTTTACATATTGTTTGATTCAGTTTACTAATATTTTAAAGATGATTTTGCATATATACTCACGAAAGGTTTTTAAATATTTTTTAAATATTTATTAGAATTCACTAGTGAACCCATTAAGCCTAGTGCTTTCTGTTTTGGAAAGTTATTAATTATTGACTCCATTTTTTAATATACATAGGCTTATTCTGATTGTCTATTTATTCTTGCGTGAGTTTTAGCAGATTGTATCTCTCAAGGAATTGGTCTATTTAAACTATGATATCAAATTTGTAAGCTATGTTATCAAATTTGTAAGCATAAAGCTGCTCACAGTATTTCTTGATTATCCTTTTATTGTTCATAGGCTCTATAGTGATGTCCCCTCTCTTGTGTCTGATATTATTAATTTGTGTCCTCTGGTTTTTTTGCACATTTATTTTGAAAGCCAGGAAGAGAAAGACAAGCCTTTCCTGACCAGGAAGATTAAAAAAGACAAGGTGTAAACTATTAAGGATCTTACACAGAAAAAGGAATACTTATATTGCAAGAATAAAGTAGTAAGAATCAGAGAAAGGTAGTGGCCGGCCTCTAAGATGGCGCCCAGGAGCCCTGACTCTTAGTCTTCTTAACCTTATGCTGGGAAGAGAATCTCCATGCCTTCAGATGACTGCAGCCCTGGCTGATACCTAAAGGGAAACTTTCTGAGAGAATCTGAGCCAGAACCCCTGAGCCAAGCCTCTTGAGGATTCCTGACCTTTAGAATCTGTGTGAATTAACAATGTTTTAAGCTATATAAACGTATGTTTCTTTTAAGTTTGGGGATTATTTGTTATGTAAAAATAGATGAACTAATATAGAGAGATATACAATTCAGTAAAATAAATTTCAGAGATGAATGAGATTTGTTCCCGTGTCGAGAGGTTAAAAAAAATGGAACACATTGTCATGGTACTGGTAAGCTCTAGAAATGTTTTTATAGAATAGTTTGAGTATGGATAATAGCTTGTTGGTGAGGAAATACCTAGCAGATGAGGAAAGGGGACTTAAATGTACAAAGGCAGAAGAAATGTATTCATGAGTATCTAACAACGCTCAAACTACTTGAATTCTGGGTTCCTGGAAGAGGCCAAATAGAAAAATATGTTGAATCTAGATAAAGAAATGCACCCATTCATCTATTGTCCAATTTAGGAACTAGGGTATTGTCTAATAGCTGGGGAGCAGGAAGTAAATGTTAATTTTATTCTATTCTTAAGCAAAAGATTCACAAAATTAAGCTGTGCTTTAGAAGGATTCACAAGGCAGTGGTGATTTGTAGAGTCTTTGATCTACACCTGGGTATGTTCTAAGGACTGGTTAGGAGAGAGATTTCTCACTGATGAGAAGCTCACAGTTTAGTAGGAGGAGTGGGCAAATAAAACACTTAAAAAGCAGGTTTTATGTGGTATACAGGGGAACACAAGAGCTGAGAAAAGTTAAGCATCCTGAGTAGTGTTCTGGGAGTATCTTGAAGGAACAATGAATGAAGAAAAGCAAAGAAAATTAGGTAGTCAAAAGGAGAAAGTGAGAAAGTATAGATGTTTGCATGCCGCAAGGGAGCCAAGTTTTTATAGATGTATAAAATTCAGTCTTTATATCAGAGTTCAGCAACCAGTATTTCTTACATCAATTCACAGGTGAGAAAAGTCATGCAAGAACTGTAGTCACACAGCTGGGAAGAGATCGAGCTGGGATTTAAATCAAGATCTGTTTAATAATACTTTTCGTACACTTTACACACTTCTCTGATGCCAGAAGGCTGTGTTTGTCAGCAGTCACTGTAATTGGAAGTCAAGTTTGCCAAGCAAGGCTGAATCAGATAAGATATTTTCATTGCTGTCTAACTAAGAGCTAGATTGTCTCTGTTGGGGCTGATACGCCTACTCAATTAAGCTAATGCCATATAATCGGTTTGGTAGAAATTCATTATCTCGGTTGAGTGACTGAATCCACCAGTACTGTGACTTAGAATCCATCAAACAGTTGGTCTGATAGTCTTGTATAAACACTTTGTGGAGTCACATAAGTAAATGTGGGAAAGATAACACTGACGTAAAATATTAAGGTTGAGGTAATTAAAATAATTTATTGAATGGGAATGGTCTCCATTAGACATGAACAGAATCTGAAATTTTTGCCTGGGTCCTTGGCTCTAAATCAATTATAGCACTAATAAAAGCCTAGATTAATCAAAAGAACAGATAATCTAAATAAAATTTTTGTTTTTATGAATAAAATATTGATTTTTACATTATTCTATTATTCTCTTAGGTGTTATATATTTACTTTTTTCACAATAAAAATGTAAACGAACAATGAAAAAAGACATACACTATTAATATACTATATTTCCCAAGAGATTTATCTCTAAACTCGTTTACTTAGGTGTTTTTTTTCTTTTTCTCCCTGAGGCACAGACATTCAAAACAGTTAACTGTTCGTGTCCCATCAATGTGGTGAACCCTGGACCTTACTTCCTCTCATTGTCCTCTCCTTCTGCATCATTTTCACATTTCATTAGGTCTCTTTCTTCTGTATACCAAAAGGTAGTGCTCTCAGATTTCCTTGGGATTTATTGAGAGATTCTGACCTGGCACATAAGTTCTGCATCAGGGGACTTTTATAATGAGCTGAAAGAGGAATCCCCAAAGTACTTACTCTGACACTGTGTGTCCTCATAATCACCTCCTAACTGAAGGTCATCTTCAATTTGAGGTGAGCAGGATGCCATGTTGGCCAAAAACAGGCTCACAGTATCCAGCGACCACATAAAGCTTATAATTTAAGTTTCAGAAATTGCTTATTTTAAATCTTTACCTATATACTCTTTTAAGTCCAAACCTCTTTTATAATGCACAGAAAATAAGAATCTGAGAAGCAAATATGCTACTGACCTTTCCTCATCAGAAGAGCAATGACTTGCACATCAAGGACTGGCGCCCATTTCTGAAGGTCTTTGGAAGAATCAGCGCTAACCATACTGCTGCGTGGGAAGTGCTGGCTTTGCCCTCAGAGTCCATCAGATCAAGTCCTGGGAAAACAGACTGTTCAGATTGCAAAGTCAGTCTGAAATGGCAACTATCTTATTAAACTCGGACCCAGAAAACTTTCCGAAATTGTTACCAACTGATAATAAAATTACTAATCTGTCATTATTTTCCTCTCTTCTGCTCTCTTGTTGTTACAAGCACACAGACACACATACATGCAGATACTTTCTAGAAACTAGAACTGTGTCTTGAAGATACAGTACAGCAATATGTTTTATTTCTTAATTTTAAGAATTTTCAAATTACTAATAGTGTCAGTGCTATTAGGTAAATGTCAGATATCCCTTGAAACCAAACCTTAATAAAAACAAAAATATTTCTGGAATATTGGATGATTATAAAACATTACCTGAATATTCTTCCGTTAATAATATTCTCCTAACAATAAATAATAATAACAAACTTCTATTATTGGGCATTTATTTTGAGCCAGACACTGTGTGCAAGGGAAATTTCCAAAGTTCATACTCATATCATAAATTATTGAAGTCATAAATGGTTGAAATTTATGATTGTCTCAGTAGAAACATGGTCTTACACAGTTGAGCAATGTCCTATAGTTAATGTAGTGAAATATATTTAGCCTGATTGAATCATTGAATTTACCACTTACATTATCAAAATCGATTTCCCTCAAAATGATTGAACCAGTAGCCTTGTGTAGTGATACTGCCAAAAATACCTTTATTAAGTTGCTCTTACCCTATAAATTCTATCTACCACCTGTTACTCTTCACAACACACTGTGAGGTAAACAGTAGTGTTTTGTGTGTGCATGTGTGTTTGTGTGTCTGTCTGAGACAGTTTCAGAGAAGTGATGTAACTCACGTGTAAAAGTCTCTGCTTCCATGAAACTCCTACAGTGATGATTCTTTCAAAGTCTCTGATAAGTTTTCTTGGTCAAGCTAAGATCATTTGGGTGCGTGGTGAGCAGCACTGCTGTAGGATAGTCAGCTCTAACCAAACCAGGAAGCAATGAGGCACTTCTATATGTGACCACATATACGATTTGTATTCTACTCATGCTCATCCATTCATTCATTACCTCTTTCATTCTTTTGATTAATATTGACAGAACGTCTTCTATGTGTCAGGCACTGTTAGCTTCTGAAATTACACTGATGTATAAGATGCAATCCTTTATCTCAGGTTGATTAAAGGTAGTGAGTGAGACAGACAAACATGCATATAATTAAAGTGGTGACCAAAACCCCTTGATAATAACTAGCCCATGATCAAGAATAAAATCCTCCAAACTGATGAGATCTCCCCAGAGGAGATTTTGTCTAAGCTGTATACTGAAGGAAGAGGGGAATTGTAAAAGGCTACTAAGTATAGACAGCACAGTGTGTAGAAGACAACAGGTAGGAGGGAATGTGCCATCTTCCCCCTGCAAGTTCTTGCTGTATACTTGACTGTAATTGGAGGTGTGGACGGAGGGCAACATTATCAGACTTTTATTAGAGGTAGATTTCTCTGGCTACAGTATGGATAATGGATCAGAGTATAGAAATACTGGGATCATGAAAATTAAGAGGATTTGATGTAATTGGCTTAGGGCATCATGGCAAGCTGATGAAGGTAGTGGTGTTGTGAATAAGAGAAAGATAAGAACCTGTAAAAATAGGAACTTTAATCATTAATACAGGAAGTAGTGGTGATTTGGGTAAAAGATAAAGCAAGGACACATCTCACGTTTCAAGATTCTGGGAATGAACTCATGATGAGAAATAAAAGAATAAGGGAAGAGTTGCCAGTTGTGTGAAGAATGTGTATATGTTGAGGAGTGGGTGGGAAGAAGACTAAAGAGTTCATTGTTTTTAACACATTGAGCCTGAAGTGCCCATGAAATATTTAAGAGGAGATGTTGAGTCACCATTTGGAGACGGAGGTCACAATCTCACAGGAAATTTGTGAGTGCCAGCAGTTTGTAGGGGCTGGTGAAAGCACCAGAGTAGTTGGGCTCACCTAAGGAGATTGTCTGAGGAGTGGTTTTAATTTTATTCTAATGAATACTGAGAACTAACCCAGATAAATGTATATACATATTTGAAATTTGCATAGTAAAGACTTCAGATCAAGTGGAAATGGGGAAGAAAAATTGCTCTCCCATTTATTAAAAAAGGATTATATTGGTAAACAACTTCATTGACGTGATGGTTTCTAAAACCAAATACAGAAGGTTGAAGGACTGTTGGAGAGGAGGATATGTTTAGCATATTTTATATGATCTGTCTGGTTTTCTGATAAAATTCAAGGCCACTTCTTTCTTTCATCACCTCAAAAATTTCTGACACAAAGCTCAGCGTGCAGGTGGACATCACATATGGTGCAAGAATAACTGTTAGAATTTTAAATCTTGATTGCTAACTCCACACTTTACTAACTTAGCAATATTGGGCTATTTAATTAGCCCTTCTGAGTTCCATGTTCTCTCCAGCAGATGATCAAATATAATAACTATTGCACAGAGCTGTTGTGCGGAAAAAATGAAGAAATATATGAGACACCACTTATAAGCTCCAAAGAGCTCTAAATAGCATGCAAATGTGGATGCTATCCTTTAACATTCAGGACATTTTTGTTCTTTTGTTTTTTAATAATGGTTCAGACCAAATTCTAGGCATCATCACATCCTGTTTTTCCCCTAGTTGTTCCCAAAGACAATTAGTTAAGTCCAGCATCACTCTTGCCAATTATTTCCTGGGTTGGACCATTTTTCATCACCCCCACTGCTCCTATCTCAGAGCATGCAGCTCTTCTTGCATACACTTTCCTCTAATTATGAGCCTCCCTCCTTCCCCTTATAGATGCTGCGTGCATATGGGCTTTAGAGTGAACGTAACTTTACCGTTCAGACCATTTGTTCTTCTATCTTCTTGGAACACTTTCTCACTGATCTTTATGTGGCTGCCTCCTTTACAACACTTAACTCTTACTTCCTTAGAAACCTTCCTTGACCATTCCAGCTGAAGTAGCATCCTCCCTACCTCACTTAACAGTAGTCACTCTATCCTATTACTCTGTTATATTTTCCCTACAGCACTTCATTATCTAACATTATTATTGATTTAATTGCTTATGTTTTGATCATCTACTTTTCATCAACTGGCATACAAGCTGATCCTGGCATGGAATTTTTAAATTTTACTACTCCTTCCCCCTTCCATTTTGTCAGAGTCTAGCAAAGCATAGATGGTGAATAAATATCCATGGAATCAATGAAATAAGAATTTGTGTTGCTATTTTAAACATCTCTGCACTATATAGGAATGTTAGTTGAGTTTGCCAGAGTTTCAAAGCAAGAGAAGATTGGAAACTACTCTTTTTTGCCTTCCAACTATTCTAAACCATGCTGCTAGATTAAGCCATTTTAAATAATAAGCAAATCTCATGGGAGTGTAATGATATATTTTTTAATGTGTTATCAGGTAAACCTCTACTTTTTCTAAAAAATAATATTTTCTGTGTTAATGAATCGCATTTTCTCAGAGTGGTAAGGCATAGGTTTGAAATTTTAATTAAATGAACCAAAATTTAATAAAACATTATTTGGCTCAGCAAAAATCTCATTGTTAACTATAATCTCACAGCGTGTGAAGTTGTGAGTTGGCCAAAAGACAAATGTATGTTGGAAGTGGTATATTGTGGTGATTAGCATGCCAATCAAAACAGCAGGGATGAAAGATGTAGCTTGATTGGTTTATTATCAGAAAAATTGTTTAATATGTACGCTGGTGCTGTGTCCATTAGAGACTGTGAGTCTGCATAGGAAAATAATAAAGTCACCATAAATTACAAGTTTATGAACAATAGCCCCCCAGAAAAAAGCCAGAAATACATTCTCTTGAACTTTAGCTCTTTATCCACCTATTTTCACATTAAACATATCATTTGATTATTATTACTTTCTGGCAAAGAAGGAAACATAGATTTATTGAATACCTGTTATGAGCCAGATTTTAGAAAAATGACCATTTGAAGTATTATTATTCTATTTACCAGACAATCATCAAGTTAGTAACTTAATGCAGTCCTGCTTCCAAACAGCAGTAGCAAACGAGCAACAACAATCACTGGCATGCATTTTTATGAACCTGGGACTATGCTAATTATTTCATAAGCATAATTTAATTAAATCCTCACGATAAACACATGAGACGTATTGTATTACTTCCCTGAAAAAATTAAGGTTTTGCAATGTTAGGTACCTCACCTAAGGTTCCAGAGATCCAGAATTGAAACCCAGATCCAACTGAAACAAAAAACCGTAGTACATTGCCTTAAGGAGTTGGAACTGTTTCAACAATACCACCCTGCCAGTGATACCATGAAAACCCTCTGTCCAGTTTTGATCATCTCCCTTTAGGTCTGGTTTCCAAGGCTTCTTGTATTCAAGTGGCTAGTGAATGGAAAGTGTTTATTAAATCACATGAAATGGGGCAGATCAGGAATCTGAAGTTGGTTGGTGCAACGAAAGGAGAATGGGAAGAAGCTGCTGAGAATGTGCTAAATAGAGAGTTTGACAAAACTCTGCTATGAGTATTGAGCCAACGAAAATTCTAGAATTCACTTTTTGCCCTGATAGAAAACATTCACTTATAAAAATAACATTTGAGAATTGTCTGTTGACTAGATACTTTCAGTCCTGAACACGTAGTATGGGGAATATATACAATAGTTTCTTTCTCCACCCACTTATTTTCACAGGAGGCCAAAGCTAAGTCATATTGTGATCAATGTAGACAAAATAAAATTTCTAGTAAATATTCTCAAATTGATGTTAAAAATAATAGTCGAGAGTGATGTTAGCTTTTCATTTAAGATGAAATATCAGAAATAAGAAGGGACTAGTGACTATAATGAGGGCCCAGGGAAGAGAACATGGCACATTTTTTAAAAATCTGGGCATAGAGCTTCCAAATCTTGATTTCGAATGTTTTATCAAACTTACAGAGACTGGAAAGACTTTGCTTCCAGTTTACTCATGCAATTCAATCAAGCCCACTTCCAAATCTTAAACAATTCTATCCATCTACTATAAACATAAATCCAACATCCTTTTTCTCCATCTGATGGATACAAAATAAGTTAAAGACAAGTCTTGGCTTACAAGACATTGGAAATTAGGTTGGAGAGGCGATACACATGCATGAAACAACATTACGGTTATACCAGAGGACTTTGAAATAGCAGATTGAGGGCTCAATCACAACTAGTAGCATGTGTTATAAAACAGTGTTTCTAATACCAATAATTCTTTAGTTAACGTACTCACATATTTCATCTTTTATCTGGCTTGTTTAAATCTTTTATATTTTACTTCTACCAGAACATATAATTAATATGCTGTATCAAAACAATTACTCCTCCAAATTAAAATTTTCATATTCATAAAACTTATAAAGTATAAATATATCGTCAGAAAGCCTTCAATATGTAAATATCTTCTTCAGAGCAAGTATGACTTTCATTTCCATTGTAATGGAAACAAAATTTTAGATAAAATTATTTTCACAAAAGCTTGAGAATTGTTGAAATAGCATTTTTTTCTGCTAAAAAAACAGACAAAAGCCCTTAAAATAAGTAATAGGTCACTGTGAAATAGAATTATTAAGAACTGGGGCTCAACAAAATTTGATGGCAGTCATATAGATACTAATGGTAGAGTAGGAACTTGAACCCACATCTGGCTGACACTGTACATGCCAATATGCACTCTTCATATCACTATTTACCTATGAGCAAAAGAGTACTTTTTGCATAGAGTGAGAGAAGAGGAGAATCATTTAGGAAGTGATATATGAGCAATGTTTCTTAGATGTAAATGGCAATGGCAGATAGGAGAAGTAAGAAGACATGTTTGAGTAGAGTAGCAAGTCATGGTGAGGAGAAAAAGATAAAAGTTGTGAGTCATCTCATTGATGGAGGACCTCTCCATTTAGAAATTTTGAAACAAGACTGGATTTGTTGTGATAAAGAAAAACTAAAACATATAAAGTTCGAATCCCTTTACCAGCATGATGACAAAATAAAAGTGTGAACTGCAAAAACGCATCTGCAGAATGCCTGCCTAACAGTTTAGACAAGTAAGAGACAAACATTGAAGAGCTCAGTCTTTTGAGGCACAGGCTATAATAAGATTTATTTAAGGAGAGGAGTGAATAAAAAGGTGATGGAAGGATCAGTGGGACTTGAAGACTGACTGACTGTTAGGAGAAGTTTATGTAAAAAGCTATTTTGAGGGTAGGTACTTGGGGATCTGGGATAATGACGTGGCCAGTAACTGAAAGAGTGTCTTTTCCAAGGAGAGTCAGTCCACGTAAGCACAAATTAATTTGTTTCCCATGACCAGATAGAGAGAGGCAATGACCTGAAATTCTTATGAAAGAATCCATCATTTGATATATATTTGAACAATTTTCCTTAATTTCAATGATTCAGTTTTGAAAAATAACTTGACTTTTGGAATAAAGGCAATGTACAAGGTACACGTATCATTATTACTATAATTTTAAATATACTCCTCATAAATAATTGATAGCTGTTATTTATTCACCATTAAACAGAAATTCATATTGAAGTTAAGTAAGCTTCCTGAAGGAGAATTTCTATTCTTACGCCAGCTGAAGATAGCTGGAAAATCACAAGAGCTTATGACTGACTGATTGCCTTAATATTCATAAAATGGTGAAACTGTGTTTGATATCCTCTAGAAGATTACATTAAAAATGAAACACCAGCAATAACAGTAACATTAATAAAGAAACTTACATAAATATTCACTTTCTTCACTGTCTTGTGGGTGACTTCAGCTGTCAAAGAAACGGTGAGTTATAGTTAAACCTAAATATATATACATATAAAAACATATATATGACATATTTATGTTTATATATATATATATGTATGTATCAGGGCCTAAATACTTATCTCTCAACAATTACTTTCCTCAAATTACTGCATGAATCCAGGAGACACTAAATGGATGTACATTCTTCATTATTTGCTATGAATCTGGCCCAAATCTATATCTAACTTTAAACCTGTTGAATACAATCAGACAACTGTAGAGAACTCATTTTGCTCTCATTCTTTTATTCTTTTGACTTCAAGTTATAGAAGACAGCCAGACTTTAATTCCTTTCTTATGTACTATTTGCTAATGTCACCTACTATGTAACACCATGAATTAAGCAAGATAGGTGCCCAAGAACTTTTTCTTGAGTCACTTGAGCATGGCAGCTAAAAGCATGAGCCCTGGAGTTAGGATGTACAGGAAAGAATCCTGGTATCATTATTAATTTATTGAATGACTTTGAGAAAGTTACTTAAACCTCATTTTTTTCATTTGCAAAATGGAGCTAGTAATAGTGCCAGAATGTTAGATGATTTGAGTACAACCAATGGTGTACATATAGCAGCCTAGCCCTTAGAAATATTAGTGTCATTAACATTAACAAAGTATTTTTGTTATTCCTACAGATGCATATAAGCCTTCTCCAAACCAAGGAACTGGTTTGACTGCTTCTTATCCCATTCTTTCTGGTATCCAGCAAGGGTTCACTTGGCATTCCTGATCTCCTAGCTCTAAAAGAATGAAAAGAAAAAGAGGTGAGTTTCAAGAAAGAAGAGAACTCTAACTGCTACTAAACCTGATTCCATACAATGGGAACTCTTCAAGCAGTGGCTACTGAATTTCCCAATGTCCTTGATCTTATGAGAATTCTTCCTTCTATGGGGGGTTTGGTGGGCTGGAAGAAGGAAGCCTGGGAGAGGAGAAACTTTGCATAAACTCTCTGAGGTTAGACTACATCCAACAGTGGGTGGAGAGAGTTGTTAATTCAGTCATGATTTGACTTCAAAATCATGTTCCCAGCACAAAAGTGGTTCACTGGAAGAGGTTTGAATAAGTGATGGGTGAAAGACCCTGTAGGTAAAAAACATAAAGGTTAGTGTAGAGTGGTGTTTCCCAAACTTTATGTACATAAGAATCACCAGGAGAACCTGTTAAAACACACTTTTCTCTCCCCAATCCCAAGAGATTCTGATGCATGGGGTAAGACCCATGAGTCTGCATTTCTAACAAGTTTTCAGGAGATGCAAACATGGCAGATCCAAGGACCACCCTTGAAAACCACTGGAATCGAAAGACAAAATGATCACCCATCTGCTCTAGAATGATCCATTCTCCAGCCTTTCTGTTTCTGTAGTCTACCAACGTTCCTACTTGATAATATGTCAGACTTTTGATATTAGTTAAGAAAGGTAAATGAGGGGAACACATATCTCTATTTTTGCGAAATATTTTAGTATAACAACAACAATAACAGAAATAGGTATTGCTTATTTTGCACCAGCTTCTTTCTGTACATCAAATCTAATGTATACAACAGACCTCTAAGAAAAAAAATATTGAGATGCAGGCAACTTAAGTAATGTGTTCAAAGTAACACAGCAAATAAATGGTGGAGCCAGGTTTGAAACTCATGCTTTTCTGATATTAAAACCTTCTCTTTCAGTATGGTGTACTAATACCAAAACTGGGTAGTTATATCTGGTCATACTAGACATGAGGTTAGCAAGGAGGCAATCAAACATTAAGCAGTCAGAGCTGTACCTAATGCCTGACTAAAGCTTTCAGGGTCTGGTCTTTACAAACATTCTTATTTCTCTAAAAATGCCATGAGAAGATTTCATAACCTGTACAGGAAACATAACTCACTTTTATGAATTGTGTGTGTGTGGTGGGGCACTGGACACTTTATAAATATCTTTACAATACTTTTTTGTTTTGAAATGTGTGGTGTGTATATGTGTATGTGTGTGTGTCCACATTTTCTGGGTAAGGTATAAAAATTTCATAAGATATTTTATTCAGCTGTTTAAATCAAACGTCCGTGTGTTTCCAAATATATGTGCATTTGACAGTGTGTAGAAAGGCTCTTGAACTTTTCTATTTTTCAACTCTTTGTCTACATGTTTTGAGAGAGTTGTCAAGTCATTAAATTTGTGTTTTCTTTCCCCTTGGCTAAATAAAGCTCCTTTACATTTCTATTTAAATCCATGTATCCTGTCTATAATCATTAATTCAGGGTTCTTCTTTTCAGGAGTGTGACTGACACATAACAGGGACTTAATTTTTGAGTGAATGGACAAACACCTGTCTCAACCCTGCCAATACAAGCAATGAATGAAAATAGATTAGTTGTCTGTTTAAAAAAAAGATCAGAGCCTATTTGATTATCATTTTGGAAATTTCCAGTGTGGCATTGCATATACCAAAATGGAGGAAAAGAGGAGATAGATAAGGAGATGAAGAAAAGAGAGGGGAGCAGGGAAAGCAAAATTGCATTAATACGTTGGTTTTAGTTACTGGGGAACTATAAAAGAAAGCATATTAAAAATTAAACCCTAGTGTACTGCTACACAAAATGACTTCTTTTTCAGGATAGATGTAATATCACTACCTTTTTTTCCCCAGCTTTATTGAGATATAGTTGGCATATAATATCGTGTAAGTTTAAGGTATAGAGCATGTTGATTTCATACATTTATATATTGCAAAATCATTACCACCATAACAGTAGCTAACACATGCACCACATCACATAATTACAATTTCTTTTTGTGGTGAGAATATTGAACATTTACTCTCTTAGCAACTTTCAAGTGTATAATATAGTGTTATTAACTCAAATCATCATGCTGTACATTATATCCCCAGAACTCATTCATCTTATAACTGAAACCTTGTGCCCTTTGATGAACATCTGTCATTTCCCACCCCCCAGACCCTGGTAACCACCACTCTACTCTCTTTCTATAAATTTGGCTTTTTTAGATTCCACATATAAGTATACAGTATTTGTCTTTTTCTGTCTGCCTTATTTCACTCAACATAATGCTCTCGATGTGATACACGTTGTTGCAAATGACCTGATTCCCTTATTTTTAAAGGCTGAATGATATTGCATTGTACATATATACCACTTCTTCTATATTCATTCATCAACAGACAGGTTTTTCCCATACCTCGGCTAGTGTGAATAATGATGCAATGAACACAGGAGTACAGACATCTCTTCAACGTAATGATTTCATTTCCTTTGGATATATACCCAAATGTGGGATGTGATAGTTCTATTTTTAATTTTTGGAGGAACTTCCATACTGTTTTCCATAGTCACTCTACCAGTTGCACAGTTCCATAGTACAGAAGGATTCCCACTTCTACAAATCCTTGGCAACACTTGTTATCTCTTCTCTTGTTGATAACATCCATTCTATCAGATATGAGATGATATCTCATTGTGGTTTTGATTTACATTTCCCTGATGATTGATGATATTAAACATCTTTTCATGTACAAGTTGGCCATTTCTATGTCTTTGGAAAAGTCTCTATTCATTTCCGTGGTCCAATTTTTAATGGATTCTTTGTTTTTCTGCTATTGATTTATATGAGTTCTTTATATATTTTGGATATTAAGCCCTTATCAGATATATAGTTTGCAAATATTTTTTCCCATTCCATAGGCTGCTTTTTCATTTTGTTGATTGTTTCATTTGTGGTGCAGAAACCTATTAGTTTGATGTAGTCTCATTTATTGTTTTCTTTTGTTGCTTGTGCTTTGAGTATCAGATCTAAACCATTATTGACAAGACAAATGTATAGGAGCTTTTTCCCTAAATATTTTATGGTTTCAGTTCTTATGTCTTGTCTTTAATCCAGTTTGAGTTAATTTTTATAAGTAGTATAAAATGGGGGTCCAATTTCCTTCTTCTGTTTGTGGCTATCCAGTTTTCTCAACATCATTTATTGAAGAAACTATCTTTCCCATTGAGTATTCTTGGCTCATTTATCAATTATTAGTTGATCACATATGCAAAAGTTCATTTTTGGGCTCTCTATTCTGTTTCATTGGTCTATGTGTCGATTTTTATGTAGGTATCATACTGTTTTGATTACTATTACTACTTTGTAGTACAGTTTGAAATCAGGAAGTATGATGCCTCCAGTTTTGTTTTTCTTTCTCAGGATTGCTTTAGCTATTCAGGATCTTGTGTGGTTCCATACAAATTTTAGGATTATTTGTTCTACTTCTGTGAAATATGCATTGGAATTCTGATAGGGATTGCATTGAATCTATAGACAAATTTGGGTCATAAGGTTGCTTTAATCATATTAATTTGTCCAATCCATGAACATAGATATTTCTCCATTTGTTTTTGTATTCTTCAATTTCTCTCATCAAGGTCTTGTAGTTTACAGTGTATAGATCTTTTAATTTAGTCTAATTTTTCATAAATATTTTATTTTGTTTGGTGCTATTGAGAACGGAATTATTTTCTGTATTTCTTTTTTAGATGTCTTATTGTTAGTGTGTAGAAATGCAACTGATTTCTGAATGTTGACTTTGTACACAGCAACTTTACTAAATTCACTAATTAGTTTAGACAGCTTTTTTTTGGTGGAGTCTTTAGGATTTTCCATACATAAGGTCATATCTTCTGCAAATAAAGACAATTTTACTTCTTCCTTTCTGATTTGGATGCCATTTTTTTTTTTTTTTTTTTGCCTGATTTCTCTGACTAGGCTTTCCAGTAATCTGTTGAATACGAGTTGTGAAAGCAGGGGCCTGCCCAGCGGCACAGCAGTAAAGTTCACATGTTCTGATTTGGCGGCCCGGGTTTTGCTAATTCAGATCCCAGGTGCAGACCTATGTAATTCTTATCAAACCACACTGTGGCAGGTATCCCACATATAAAATAGAGGAAGATGGGCATGGTGTTAGCTCAGGGTCAATCTTCCTCAGCAAAAAGAGGAGGATTGGCAGTGGATTTTAGCTCAGAGCTAATCCTTCTCAAAAAAAAAAAAAAGAAAAAAAGAGTAGGTAAAGCAAGCACTCTTGTCTTGTTCCTTATCTTAGAGAAAAAGTTTTAATCTTTCACCATTGAGTATTATGCAGACTGTGAGTTTGTCATATGTGGCCTTTATAATGTTAAGGAATATTCCTTCTATACCCAATTTCTTGAGCTTTTTATCATGAAAGGATGTATTTCATGAAATACTTTTTCTGCATCTTTTGAGATGATCATGTGTTTTTATCTTTTCTTCTATTAATGTGATGTGTCACATTTATTGATTTGTATATGTTGAACCATCTTTACATCCAAGGGGTAAATCCCAATTTATCATGGTGTTTAATATGCTGTTGAACTTAGTTTGCTAATATTTTGTTGAGAATATTTACATCTATGTTCATCAGAGATATTGTTCTGTAATTTTCTTTTCTTGTAATGTCCTTATCTGGCTTTGTTGTTAGAGACTGCTGACCTCATAAAATGAGTTTGGGAGTATTTCTTCCTCTTCAATTTTTTGAAAGAGTTTGAGAAGAATTGGCATTAATTCTTCTTTAAATTTTTTGGTATAATTCATCACTGAAACCATCCCATCCTGCACTTATGTATCTGGAAAATTTGATTTTTTATTCCATTTCCTTACTCATTATTGACCTGTTCAGATTTTCTATTTCTTCCTGCGTCAGTCTTGGTAGGTTGTATGTTTGTAGGAATTTATCCATTTCTTCTAGGTTATCCCATTTTTTGGCATACAATTTTTCATAGTATTCTGTTATGATCCTTTGTATTTCCGTAGTATCAGGTATAATGTCCCCTGTTTCATTTCTTACTTCACTTATTTGAGATTTTTCTTTTCTTTTTTCTCTAATTTTTATTTATTTATTTATTTTCAATTAATTAAGTCATTTATTTATTTTTGGATGTACATCATAATATATTTCAGATTCTGTGTAGATTACATCATGTTCACCACCCGAAAACTAATTATAGTCCATCCCCTCACATGTGAGCCTCATCACTTATTTTGCCCTCCCACCTCCCCCCTCCTATGGTAACCACCAGTCCAATCTCCATTGCTATGTGTTTGTTTGTTGTTGTTTTTGTCTTCTACTTATGAGTGAGATCATATGGTATTTGACTTTCTCCCTCTGACTTATTTCACTCAGCTTAATACCCTCAAGGTCCATCCATGTTGTCACAAATGGCCTGATTTCGTCATTTCTCATGGCTGAGTAGTAGTCTATCGTGTATAAATGCCACATCTTCTTTATCCATTCGTCCCTTGATGGGCATCTAGGATGCTTCCAAGTCTTGGCTATTGTGTATAATGCTGCAATGAACATAGGGGTGCAAGAATCTTTACGCCTTTGTGTTTTCAAGTTGTTTGGATAAATACCCAGCAGCGGGATAGCTGGATCATATGGTAGATCTATCCTTAATTTTTTGAGGATACTCCATACTGCTTTCCATAGTGGCTGCACCAGTTTGCGCCCCCACCAGCAGTCAACAAGGGTTCCCTTCTCTCCACATCCTGTCCAACATTTGTTGTTTCCTGTCTTGTTAATTATAGCCATTCTGACTGGAGTGAGGTGATACCTCATCGTAGTTTTGATTTGCATTTCCCTGATAGCTAATGATGTTGAGCATCTTTTCATATGCCTGTTGGCCATCCGTATATCTTCTTTGGAGAAATCTCTTTTCAGATCTTTAGCCCATTTTTTTATTGAGAGCCCAGAAGTAAACCCACACATTTATGGACAGCTAATATTCGACAAGGGAGCCAAGAGCATACGAGGGAGAAAGGAGAGTCTCTTCAATAAATGATGTTGGGAAAACTAGACAGCCACATGCAAAAGAACGAAAGTAGACCATTCCCTTATACTGTGCACAAAAATCAACTCAAAATGGATTAAAGGCTTGAATGTAAGACCCGAAACCATGAAACTTCTAGAAGAAAACATAGGCAGCGCGCTCTTTGATATCAGTCTGAGCATCATATTTTCAAGTCCCATGTCTGACCGGGCAAGGGAAACAAAAGAAAAGAATGAACAAACCGGATGACATCAAATTTCAAAGCTTCTGCACAGCAAAGGAAACCATCAACAAAACGAAAAGACAGCCTAACAATTGGGAGAAGATATTTGCAAATCATATATCAGATACGGGGTTAATATCCAAAATATACAAAGAACTAATACAGCTCAACAACTAAAAAACCAACAATCCAATTAAAAAACGAGCTTTTTCTTTTCTTAGTCTAGCTAAATGTCAATTTTGATTACTTTTTCAAAGGAGTAGCTCTTACTGTTGTTAATCTATTCTATTTTTGTTTCTGGTCTCTACTTCATTTATTTCTGCTCTAATCTCTGTTATTTTCTTCCTTCTGGTAACTTTGAGCTTAGTTTGTTCCTATTTTTCTAGTTCCTTGAGGTCTAGAGTTAGTTTATTTTTTGAGGCCTTTCTTTTTTTCTGACTGTAGGCATTTATTGCTATAAACTTCCCTCTTAGAACTGCTTTTGCAGAACCGTATTAGTTTTGATATGTTGAGTTTCCAGTTTGTTTGTTTCTATATATTTTTTATTCCCCTTTTGATTAATTTTTTGACCCACTGGTTGTTAGGAATGTGTTGTGTAGTTTCCATGTATTTGTGAATTTACCAGTTTTTCTCTTGTTATTCATACCATTTTCGTCAGAAAAAATACTTGGTATAATTTCAATCTTACATTTGCTAACATGTGTGATCTACCATATGATTTATTCTGAAGAATGTTATGTTTGCACTTGAGAAACAATTTTATTCTGATGTTGTTGGATAGAATGTCCCGTATATGTCTATTAAAACCCTTTGGCCTACAGCATGGTACAAGTCCACCATTTCCATATTGATTTTCTGTCTGGATGATCTATCCATTGTTGAAAGTGGAGTATTGAAGTCCCTTGCTATTATTGTACTGTTGTCTATTTCTCCCTTCAGATCTTAGTAAATCATGAATATATTTAGGTGTGCCTACGTTGGATGTGTATATATTTATGATTATTATATGTTTTTGGTGGATTGACCCCTTTATCATTATATCATTATCTTCTCTGTCTCTTGTTACCATTTTTGGTTCAAAGTCTATTTTGTTGACCTAAGTAAAGTTACCCATGCTCTTTTGCTTTCCGCTTGTTTGGAATATATTTTTCGATCACTTCCTTTGAGTCCATGTGTGTCCTTAAAGCTGAAGTTAATTTCTGGTAGCCACCATTTAGTTGGGTCTTGTTTTCCAATCTATTAACCACTTTATGTCTTTTGCTTGAATAGTTCCATCCATTTATGTTTAGAGAAATTATTGATAGGTAAGAACTTACTACTGCCATTTTATTCATTGTCTTCTAGCTGTTTTGTATTTCTCTTGTTCCTTTCTTCCTCTCTTGCTACCTTATTTTATGAATTAATGATTTTTCATAGTGGTCTGCTTTGATTATCTGTATCTTTTGTGAATCTACTATAGGGTTTTTGCTTTATAGTTATCATGAGGCTTACATAAAACATCTTATAGATATAATAGTATATTTTATGTTGAAAACAATTTAACTTCATTCACCTACAAAACCTCTACTCTTTATGCCCTCATATTTTATGCTTTTGATGTCATAATTAACATTGTTTTATATTGAGTATTCATTATCAAATTATTGTAGCTATAGCTATTTCAGTACTTTTGTCTTTTATCCTTTATGCTAGAGTTAAGTAGTGACACATCACTATGTTATAGTACTAGAGTGTTCTGAATCTTACTATATACTTACTTTCACCAATGTGATGTATATTTCTGTATGTTTTAATGATATTTATTAGCATCCCTTTGTTTCAGCTTGAAGAGCTCTTTTAAGCATTTCATGTAAGACAGATTTATTCGTGATGAATTTCCTCAGTTCTGCTTGTTAAGAAAATCTTTATCTCACTTTCATTTTTAGAGGACAAATTTTCTGGGTAAAGTGTTCCTGGTTAGCACTTTCTTTCTTTTACCATTTTGAATATATCTTTTCATTCTCTCCTGGCCTGCAAGTTTTCTGCTAAGAAAGCCACTGATAGCCTTATAGCAGTTCGCTTGTATGAGAGAATGTTTGTTTCCTACTGCTTTTAAAATTCTTTCTTTATTTTTGTTTTCAGACTGTTTCATTTTAATATGTCTTTGAGAAGATAATTTTGGATTAAAATTTTGGGTTGACCTATTAGCTTCATGAACTTAGATTTCCTAATGTCTCCCCAGATTTGGGAAGTTTTCAGCCATTATTTCTTTATATAAGCTTTCTCCTCCTTCTCTTCTCCTTCTGAAACTCCAGTGGTTTGGATATTTTTTTTTTTGTAGTATCCCATAAATCACTTAGACTTTCTTCACTTTTCAATTCTTTTTCTTTTTTTCTCAGACTAGGTTATTTCAAAATATCTATCCTCTTTTTCCTTGATTCTCTCTTCTATCTGCTCTATTCTCTTGTTGATGCTTTTGATGCATCTTTCATTTCATTCATCGAATTATTTAGCTCCAGAGTTTCCCTTTGGATCTTTTTTTTACGTTTTCTAACTCTCGGTTGAATGTCTCATTTTATTCTTGTATTGTTTTCCTAATATTATTAAATTGTTAATTTGTTTTCTCCTGTAGCTCTCTGAGAATCTTTAGAACTATTTATTTTGAATTCTTTGTCAGATAATACCTAAATCTCCATGTCTTTGGGGCTAGTTACTGAATACTTCACTATATTTCTTTAGTGGAGTCATGTTTTCCTGATTCTTCATTATCCCTGTAGACGTGCATAGGTGTCTGTACATTCGAAGAAGCAGTTACCTCTTCCAGATTTTATCAACTGGCTTCAAGAATGGAAAACTTTCACCTACAGATAGTGGCACAATGGATCATGCCATGATCCTGAGTCTAGTGGTGCAGGGCATCAAGAGTGGGAGTGTCTGGCAGCACTATGTCTGGTGGAGCATGATGTCCCTACAACTCAGGCTACTGAGGTCCACAGTACTGACAACTGTGTGGTCTTTTGTGAGCACAATAGGACCAGAGGTTCTGCAGTAGCTGCAAAGGCTGTTGGGGACCTCATTGGCAACTTCAGTTCCAGAAGCTAAGTTCCAGGTCAGGCAGTGGTGATGGCCAGAGATTTTGGTTGGCATACTCAGCTGCAAAGGCCAACTGCAGGTTCCTGTGTGGTGACAGGAGCCAGTCGCAAACACACATGTAGTAGTGGGTGCCAAGGCAGACAGCAAGGATCAGGGCCAACTACGGGCTCTCTGGAAGCTGCAGGGGCCCTGGTTGTTGGTGTTCTCTCCTGCAATTGTACCATCTTTTCCCATGCATGCACATTGCAGTAGGGGCTGTGACAGGATTAAGTCAGGGGTGTGCAGATGCATAGGTGGAGGGACTAGCTGCAGATGAGTGTGGTTGTGCAGTACAGTGACAGAAGACTGGGCCTGATCCAGACCCTCAAACACGTGTGGGATCCCTGGTTGTTACTGTGCTCTCCTGTAACTACAGTCTCCTCCTAGGTGTGCACACTGCAGTGGAGGCCAGTGAAGGGCTTCGGGCTGGTGGCATGCATGTGCACTGCTAGAGAGGCTAAGCCTGTGTACGCACACAGTGGTGGGGTTCAGGTGCAGGAGTCTAGGCTGACTTCTTGCATGTATGCAGCTGCAGAGGCCTGAGCTGGTTGCTGTGGTGGTTTCAGTCTCTGGTGGAAGCGGAGGGAGGCAGCAAGGGGGAATGAAGGTGGCTGACACCAATGAAAGCAATAGCTGTTGGGTGAAAACTATTGAAACATGCAGGGGCTCCATGGAAGCTGTGCTGGCCGATAGTTTATTCAGTGGTAAATCTGCTGGATTTTTCTGCAGAGCAGGTCACTATGAACTGGGATCACTCCCACTGCTTGCCTGCTATTGGTAGACCCTGCTTTTCTTCCTTGTTCCTAACCATTTTCATACATCTCAGCTTTGCCAATCTGGGAGGGGTGGAACTGAAGTGGGATCTTCTGGCAATGCTCAGGAAGTCTGGAGAAGCTGGTCGTTCACCCTATGTTTCCTTTCCTCGTAAAGTAAACTCTTTCTAGTTGGTAAGTTCCCTTATGTTGCTGTGTCATTCTGGCTTTGAGGATAGGATAATGCAGGAAAATGAAGCTGTGTGCCTTCTCTCCTTGAGTGGGTATTCTCACATCTTTTTGTTCCACAATGTTGTTAAATTTTCTTAAGTGGACTCCAGAGGTCTCAGTTGTTTTGTTCATGGATATCTGTCTAATTGTTAATCTTTTTGGAAGGATTATAGCTGGGGTCTCTTATGTTGTCATTTTGGAGACATCACACCACAAAATGACTTTTAAGTTAAAATAATGAGAATTTGATATCATTTCTACGTTGGTAATTTTCCTTGGGCAACTATCTTAGCTTTTCATGTCCTTAATTTCATTTTTCATAAAAAATTTGGAACTATAATTCTCACAAAATTTGTTGTGCAGGTTAATGAGATATTTGCTAGAGTTCCTAGGAAAGTTCATGAGTTTGACATTTAGTAATGGTAGCTGTTGTTATTGTTATTATTATTTATTATTATTGTTTTAAAATACTCAGCCTCATATTAATGCCCATTGTCATCCTACAACTCTCATTTGGCACTCTAACTCTGCCCATTTTTATTCCTGTGCTAAACTCTTTGCTCATCTCCTATTTCATGTCTCCTGTTTTCAATTCACAGTAGAACCATTTTAAAACACAGATCTATGATAGTAGTTCTGTATTTAAGGATGAAAATTTTGATGTCACTAACTTTTATGAGCACTTGTACTCATGAAACATGCTTCACATGGTCACATAATTTTCTGTATTCATTACAAGACTAGAAAGAAAAACTTCCCAGTTGTATGTTAGGAGATAAAGATACTGCAATTTAGATAAATTAAGCAAATTTCACACATTATCTCAAGAGTAAGCGGCAGAGGTGAGAAAATAAAGATGCAGAACTTCACTTGTGATTATGTGATAAAGCCCAAATTCCTTAGAAAAACATAGTAGGTGTCTCTTAATCTGAGCTTGACTTTGTAGTTACCATCCCCTCATACACTTATGGCCCTGGGATAAGTCCAAGTGTTTCTTTGCTTTTATAAATACTGATCTTCCTGTGAGTTATGTCCCTCTGACCCTTTTCCCTGAATACCATTAATTTATTCTTTTGAGATCCAACTTCAAGAAACCCCTCCTTGAAGTTTCCCTGGAATCACACAGAACTATTCTTCTTTCTCTCTTCCACAGTAACCTGTGCATATACCTCCATAATTGTTGTAACCCACTTTACTCTTGTACGTTATGTGTCTGCCTCTACCATGAGACTATGCTTTCCTAGGGGCAGGAGCTAAGCCTTATCTATCTTTGTGACTCCAAGGACTAGAATAGTGACCAGACTTGGGAGAATCTCAATAAATGTGTGAAGAAGGAATCAACAAATAAATGCATGAAAAATACAGAAAAATAAACTAGGCCAGTGTTCTACTGAAATTCACCTAGACTCCTAACATCAAGGAAATTTGAAATCGTGTCTGTATTTAGTTGGATTTTCTAGTTGAGAGACAGAACTTAGAAAGAAATCATCTATAATGTAAAATAAAGTAATTCAATGAATAATAACCATTAATTTGTTATAGTTGGTAATATAATTTTATTTCATAATTTCATTGCATAGATGACTAATTATTATATTTTAAATGTCTCCAAATATTACAAAGCAACTAATTAAAAAAAATGACTTCACAAATTCCTAGTTTAAGAAATCCTTTCATGAGTGGTAGTTATCTGTATATATCTGGAGAATGAAATAGAATGAATTTAGATTAAAAAAAATATACATGTATATAAAGCTGGATAATTATCCTAGAATCAAAAATAACTAAAGGAAATATTAACATAAAGGATATTCATAAATATATGTGAAAAATATGCAAAATTAGTAATAATGATAATCAAGAAGCTCATGGAGGTTGGTTTAGAGGAAGACAAGGTGCCGAAGTTTGGAGATGGTAGGAAGTGCTCGCAGCAGAATCTGAGTCTGACACTGCTGGTCATTTCTCCTTCCTAAAACTTGTTGCAGAGTTTCTAAGAAACTTTTCTTGCTCTCTTCTTTTTTGTGTGTAAAGTGTTTGGAAGGCCCTAGAATCTGCTAACTTTGGTTCATTGGAACTTATGTTCACCTGGTGCACACATGTACCTGAGAGGCATTTTATCTTCTTAGTTAAAAATCAATTTATCCAGTCTGGATGGAATAACAAGTGAATTAAGTATTTCTTTTTTTTTCAACAAAAGCATAGGTCAACCTGCCTAGTCTGGGGATACTGAATAGATCGATCGCCAAGAACAGAAACTTCTCTCTATAGATGCCAGGTTGAGTTAGGCCTTAGTGTTTAACAAAATTGACTTTTTTCTCCTCCAAAATCATCTCTGTGGTACGTGGCAATGCATACATGTCAATAAATATACAATAAATAATTTTTATTTGTTGATTAATATCTGGCTTCCTAGTGATGGTCTGTGTATTCCTGAATATCAAAATTAAATCCATAATTTTCATTAATGAAGAGCTCATGTTTTCAGATTCAGTTCAATGTGACAGCATGCCTCCCTCTCAGTTTTTGTTTTTTTGTTTTTTTTTTACAATGCTGGGTTCTCTTTAGAAATAATGAGAGATCTCCACATGATAGTCTCCTGGGGAAGTAATTTGGCTCTCAGTGACAGAGAAAAAGTAAATGAACTGAGTGGATGGCACAGGAAGAAGTCAAAGACTCAGCTTGACAGGATATTAATCTGAAAGTTCTTTTTTTCTCCTCGTGCCAGCTTGTAATGATGATGTGGTAATTAATGGATTTATCATATTTTAATGGCATGCTCTTTTTTTTAAGCTTTCATTATTCTCCTATTCATTTATGATGGCTTCATGCAGAATTTCCATACAGTGTGCTTTACTATAATGATATTTTGGTTATTAGCACTTCTTGAGTTGATAGGAAGAAATTAAATTAGGAACATTGAAACACAATGAATTGAAGAGCAAAACTTAAATACTGTTGTCTTGTGTCAAGCAATGTGAAGTGTTTTTGTAAATAAGAAAAACAGAACTTAAGAAGTATAAAAATATGAGAAGAAAGAAAAAGAGATAGAGAGAAAAGAAAGAAGGTAATCATTTGATGATGGTTCAAAGAAGTGAGTTGCTGTGTTTATCCCAGGGGCAGTTATACAAAATGAAGCTTGAAATAAACCACGATCACTACAGCTAAGTTTCAAGCACACATACCTATCCCCTCCTCAACCACAAAAAACAATAGTGCTCTCTAAGTTGGACCTATCAGACCTTTCACAAAATTAAAATAATCAAAACTCGTATTGCAGTTATTTGAGGAGGGAGAATTATAAGCTGATGCAGACATCATTGATACTGGAATCATTTGCCAAAAACTGAGGTGGAATTTTCATGTCATAACTGCAACAAGTCCTGTCAATATGGCTCAACACACCTGAAGACAGAATTTCTCTGTGGGAAAAAACATGGCATTACAAATGCTAGATCAGCCTGTCTTGCATGTTCCGTGGAGTCTGATGCTCTTACTCTTGGCTTGGTATTATTGCAATGGTGGTGAGTTTCTAGAGCATAGTTATTAATTCAAATGTAACTGTCTTCACCTTTAGACCACATCAGCAAATACAAGGCATTGAAATCTTCATTATTCCTCATTATCCATCACAGACATCAGTAATTAGGCACATCACTCTTCTCTGCCAAGATCAAATTCAACACTAAGTTTTGGTAACAAAAGTAGACATTATCAACTTATTAGATGTGTTAGTAAGATAAAATGTATTCGCTACTTAAAGCTTATAGTGGCAACTTCTTGAAGTCAAGGACTGTAGTCTTTAATCCATATATTGAACTTACCGGAGATGATGATGGTGATGATAACAATAATGATGATAAGGACAACAGCACTCACAATTCACTGAACACTTATTTTATAAGAGATAATAAGATAAGCTTAAGGCAACAAAAATAACATATGATTGATGTCCTTATGGAATTTATGAATCTGACTAAAGAGAAGTAATATATGTTTAATTGTATAAGATATCACAAGGCAATATTTATCCAGTGACCAGAGAGATAGAAAGTAAGAAGACTTACTATAAAGCACATGATACTAGTCTAAGAAATTGTCTAACAATAACTTAAACATGCAAATTCCTAAAAAGGTACAACTACCCAAACTGACGCATGAAGAAATAGAACATCCAAATTGAGATATAACAAGTAAGAATAATGAATTGGTAATTTTAAAACTCTCCAGACCCAGATGGCTTCTTTGGTAATTTCTACCAAATTTAAAGATGAATTAATATCAATCCTTCACAAATACTTCCAAAATTCAGGAAAAGAGGGCACACTTTCCAACTCAGTCTATGAAACCAGTATTACTCTGATATCAAAGCCAGAGAAAGATATCACACAAAAAGAAAACTACAGGCTGATATTCCTTATTAGTATAGATGTTAAAATCTTTTATAAAACACTAGCAAACATAATCCAAGGACTGTCTTAAAAAGGATATACAATGTAATCAAGCAGGACTTATCCCAAGAATGGAATCTTGGTTTAAAAATTAATCCATATCACAAACCATGTTAATATAATAAGGAACAAAAACAATGCCATAATCATCACAATAGATGAAGAAAAAGAATTCAACAAAATTTGACACTTGACAAGCTAAAAATAGAACTGAACTTTCTCAACCTGATGAAAGTCATCTATGAAAGACCCACAGATATATTATATTTAGTGGTCAAAGATTGAATATTTTCTTTGTTGATCAGATGGAAGATGTCCATTCTCACCACTTCTATTCAACGTTGTACTGGAGGTTCTATTCAGAGCAATTAGGCAAGAAAAACAAATTTAAAAACATTCAGATTGGAAAGAAAGAAGTAAACTGTATCCACAAATGACATGATCTAAATAAAGAACTTTCTAAAAAATAAATTCACTTAAAAAACTATTAGAACTAATAAATGAGTTCGGCATGGTGGCAAAATACAAGATAAATACATACAATTTAAATATTTTTCTGAGTAACACCAATGAACGGTCTGAAAATGAAATCAAGAAAAGAAATCCATTTTCAATAGCATCAAAAGTAACATAATTAAATATAAACAATCAAAAAATGCAAGTTTTGTAGACTAAAAACTATATATCATTGCTGATAGGAATTAAAGAAGATCTAAATAAATCAAAGGAAATACCACGTTCATGGATCAGAATACTTAATATGGTTAAAATGGCAAAGAAGTAGTACTAATTCTGCACAAACTCATCCATAATATACAAGAGAATGGAGCACTTCTGATTGCTTTTAACGGGATAAGCAATACCCTGATACTAAGGTTATATATTTCATATACATATGAAAACTGTAGATGATATATAAACTTTAGAAACCAATATATCTTGCAAAAAGAAGAAAAAATTCTTAACCAAATCTTAGCAATTCGAATCCATCAATATATGAAAAAATAATTTATTATGATTAAGTGGGATTAACTTGAGAGAATCATGGTTAGTTTTATTTACAAATCAAATAATTTATGTCAACATATTAAAAGACTAAAAAAGAAAAAATCGTATGCCTATCTTAATATAGGTAGAAAACAGCATATGACAAAATTCAACACACATTCATGACACAAAAAAGTAGCAAACTATGAAAGAAGGGACTTTCTTCAATTTGATTTTCAAAAATAGCATCTATAAAAAAGTACCAATTAAAATCATGATTTTCTAATAAAGTCAGGAATAAAGCAAGAATGTTTATTCTTGCTATTTTATTTCAACATTAGAGGTTCTAGCCAGTTTTATAAGGTATGACCAAAAAAGTAAAAGCACACAGATTGCAAAATGAGAACTGAAACTATTCATAGACCACCGATTGTCCAATGAGAAAATACTAAGAAATTTATTAAAAAGCTAATAGAAATAAGTGAGTTTAGCAGATGTATAAATTTTCTACGCTGCATAACAAATTATCACAAAATTAGCATCTTGAAAGAACAAATACTTATTCTCTCACAGTTACCTTAGGTCACAAGAACAGGCATGTTTTAGCAGATCTCCTGCTTAGGGTTTTACAAGGCTGCATTCAAGGAGTCAGCAAGTGCTGGGTTCTCATGTAGGGAAACATCCTCTTCCCCATTCATGGGATTGTCAGCAAGATTCTGTTCCTCATGGTTAAAGGATTTGTGGCAGCTTGCTTCTTCTAAGCTAGCAAAGGAGAGAGAGACTCAGATGAGTTGGTTAGTAAGGGAGAATCTTTATAATATAACATAATCATGGGAGTGACGCTGCTCATTTTTGTCATATTTTATTAGTTAAAAGCAGGTCATAGGTCTCACCCACACTAAAAAACCAAAATCATTTTCAGCCAGTCTTCTTCAGATTCTTTAAATTTGACAACTTAAATGAAATGGACCAATTTCTTAACATAAAGAAACTAGCAAAGCTCACCAAAGAAATAGATAAACCAAACAGCCCTGGATCTATTAAAAAAATTGAACTTGTGGGGCTGGCCCAGTGGTGCTGTGGTTAAGTGCACACATTCTGCTTCAGCGGCCCAGGGTTTGCCGGTTCAGATCCTGGGTGCGGACATGGCACTGCTTGGCACTCCGTGCTGTGGTAGGCATCCCACATATAAAATAGAAGAAGATGGGCATGGATGTTAGCTCAGGGCCAGTCTTCCTCAGCACAAAAGAGGAGGACTGGTGGCAGATGTTAGCTCAAGGCTAATCTTCCCCTCCCCCCCAAAAAACCAAACCATTGAATTGGTAATTAAAAACTTTCCCAAAAGAAAACTCCAGGACCAGATAGGTTCACTGGAGAATTCTACCAAACACTTAAGAAAATAATATTAATTCCAATCAAATTCTTTCAGAAAATAGTGAAAAGATAAAATTTTCTAACAGTTTTATGAGACCAGCATAAATCTAACACTAAAATCAGAAAAAGATATTATAAGATAAGAAAACTTCAGGCCAATATTCTTCGTTAACATAGATGCAAATAATCTTAAAATATTCTAAAGCAAATCTAGGTATTTATCAAAATGGTAATATACAATAACGAAACAAAATTTACCCCACACAAGAGTTTAAATTTCAGAAATCAATTTCATATACCACATTGACAAACTAAAAGAGAAAATTTTATAAACATCTCAATAAATATAAAAAAGACATTTGATGAAAGCCAGCACCATATTGTGATAAAAATTTTTAGCAAATTAGAAATAGAAGAGAATTTCCTCAATGTGATAAAGAGCATCTGCAGAAACATATATCTGGCATCATACTCAACAGTGAGTATGTGAAATAGTGAAATATTAAATATTTTGCCTTAAAGTTCAGGATAAAAGCAAAGATATCTACTCTCACCACTTTTATGCCACATTATTACTGAAAGTTCTGCTGTAATAAGGTACAAAATAGAAATAAAAAACACAGATAGAAAAAGAAAAACTGTCTTTATTTGCAGATGTCATGAATGTGTTCATAAAAATGCAGAAAAGTTGACAAACAACCAATAGAACTAGAAAGTTAATTTAGCAGGATCACAGAATAAAAGGCAGAAATTGCATTTCTAACACTAGCAATAAAGTTTTGGAAAACTAAATTTAATTAATATTTTAAAAGCATAAGAAAAAATATTAAGGAATAATTATAACAAAACCTGTACAAGTCCTCTGCATTAAAAACTACAAAGCATTTTTTAGAGAAACTTTGAATGGGCTAATTGCAAAGATATACCATGTTCATGGATCAAAAAACACAACATAGTTGAGATGACTATTCTTTCTAAATTGACCTATAGATTCAAACCAATCACTATCAAATTCCATCACACTGATTTAAAGATCTAGAAAATATACTCAGTTCTAACATTTATATAGCACTGCAGAGAATCTAGAATAGCTAAAATATTCTTGAAAAAGAAGAAAATTGAAGGACTATATTACTTGAATTCAAAATTTACCTTAAAGTCACAATAATCTTGACAGCAAGGTAGTTAAGTAAGAACAGACAATTAGATTAAGAGAAGAGAATAAGGAGTCCATAAACAGGCCCTTACAAGATCAATTGTCAAAATTCATGGAATCAAGCACTTAAGGTATATGCATATTATCAAATGTAAATAATATCTCAATACAATAAAAGAAAAAAAATCAAATCGATAAATGATGAACTACTCAAATAAGCCAGATATTACTTTATTTAATTCCTTAGTTTCAGTAGCTATTTTCTAACTTTACTTCTATTATTCCACAACTGGTAATTTCACATGATGTCTGTCCCAACTTATTATCAATAGACATCTGCTTAAAAAAAAGAATCGGTGTCTCCTCCCTGCCTTCAAGATGACATCCAAAATCAATGAGAACCTAAGAATTTCATGATCTAGATTTTTCCTCTCTCCAGGTACCCCATCCCTACTCTCTTCTTTTCTGTATTCACACTCAACTCCTTGATTTTCCTGGTATATTCTGTACTTTTTCACTTTCTCACTCCTCTCAACCTGCATTATCAGTGTTTATTTCGTTCTATCTCCCTGGCACAGTACCCAGTACTTAACAAACGCTTCCTCAATTAACTTAACAATATTTGCAGACAGAGCAGCTCCTGGGCTATGGGTAAACTCAGATGTCAGTGTAAACTTTGGGTCCCTTCCCTCATGTCCTGCATCAGTACAGCCTGCCGCTGTTATTGTTACGTATACAGGCAACTAAACTGACCAGCTTCAGGTTTGAACCTGCCTGATTTCTTATCTTTTTATTGCTTCTGAAGTTCTGAGGGTATGGACCCCAGCCCAGGCTTCCAGAAGCTAGTTGATAAACCAATCTTCCTTTGTTTGTTACCATGTTGTACTTATGTCTAGGTTTTACTCCAAATATCTGTAAACTGGCTCCCAGGGTAAAAGTATAGAGCAGAAAGGTAGGGGAAAATAGTGAAATAAGGGCTCTTGTATAATTTACAATTATGGAAAAGTGCTGAAGCATGGGATAAATTCCAACAGTATGACATTATTTTTCCTACCAGAAATGTCCTCACTCAGTTTCCCCCTTTTTCCTAGCAATGTGAAGCTGTCTTTAACATCTCAGCCCAGATGCCTCCTCTTCTATCTAGGAAATCTTTGTTGATTCCTCAGGATTAGGTTGGTATATCTTTACACTCAAATAGCTGTGCCTCATGATCAGAGCATCCACCTGATTCTATCGTAATTGCTTCCTTCTCTGTCTTCCTCACTAGACCGTGAAGTCCTTGAGGGCAGGACTTACATCTGACAGCATACTCAACAGTGAAATAAATATTTTGCCTTAAAGATCAGAATAAAAGCAAGTATATCTGCTTTCACCACTTTCATTTCACGTTTTTACTGAAACCTCTCCTGTAATGAGATACATCTGCCTTATTTACCTCTGTATGACCGTGCCCAGCAAAGACCTTAGTGTATAGTATGGACTCAAGAAAGTTATGTGACTAAGTTAGTGTTTGAAGGAGTAGTGAATGCAGACAGTCTGATTGCTTGAACAGAATTTTCAGACACTTCCTGGGAGGAATAAAATACTAATGGGGCTTGAGAGTCATCGTTGACATACCTCACACTCTGAAGTGTTGATGCACACATCCAAAAACGTAGTTGTCTGGGAAAAGCATTTTCTCAGCTGTAAGATTTTCAGGGTCATTCTATAAGTCAACTTATATGTATTTCTAATTAGGTTGCCTAATAAAAAGAGATGCTTTTCTGAGCTTCTGCTCTTATTTTCGCATAGATTGATTTAACATTTTATCTTAAGATAGTCCTCTTATTTAATTCCAGATAACATAATAATCTATTGCTTCCAGTTATAATGTTCAAAATATGTAATTGCAAATATTGAAAAGAAATAAAACTTCAAACAGCACATTATATTTATTTAAAATTCCCCTGTTTGTCTCATTCCAAGGATTATACTGCTTTAAGGTTCCCAAATAATATTTCTTCATTTCCTCTGCTCAAATCTGAAAGGTCAAGTTTGATTTGCACTTATCAATGTCTAAACTTCTGGTATCATTTCAATACATGCATTCTTCTTAATTTGTATATTTAAGCTATTGACCTGGCATTAATTTACCATCCCTGCGAAAGCCACTCTGCAGGGGCAGAGTCAAATCCAGGGATATTTAATATGCTGCACAGGATAAACATTCAGGAAAGTATTGTTTGCATAAAACTCCGTTTTATAAAGATGTAGACGTCTTGATTCTATTTTCTTCTTTCTGTGGTTTTCCCCTGTACTCAGCTGTATAACTTGCCATTGAAAATCCAGTTAGATGGAGAATTAGAAATAAATGTGAATAAACATGAGGGCTGCTATAACAAAATACCATAGACTTATAAACAATAGACACTTATTTCTCACAGTTTTGGAGGTTGGAAGTCCAGGATCAAGACCTGCATAGATTTGGTGTCTGGTGAAGACCCCCTTCCTAGTTCATGGATGGCACTAAATCCTCACCTGGCAGAAGTAGAAAGGGACCTCTCTAGGGCCTCTTTTATAAGGAACTAATTTCAGCAGGAGGGCTCCCCTCTCATGACTTAATTACCTCTCAGAGTTCTCACCTCCAAATGCTATCACTTTGGGTATTAGGTTTCAACCTATGAATCTGGGGCGAAACAAAAATATTTGATCTGTAGCAAGGGCTAACTGTGGTTGTGTGTCAATTCAGAATTAGATTTGCGAATTTGCAAGATGATTCATACTTGGTTGTCATCATCTAATCAGTAAATTATATACTGAAAATAACCAATAATTGATTAGGCAGGAGGCGATTTTTGTTATTCTGTTTGTTTTGTTTTTTGACTCATTCTGCTTTATTTATAACTTCTACATAAAAATATATATCCATTAGGGGCTGGCCCCGTGGCCGAGTGGTTAAGTTCGCGCGCTCCGCTGCAGGCGGCCCAGTGTTTCGTTGGTTCGAATCCTGGGCGCGGACATGGCACTGCTCATCAAACCACGCTGAGGCAGCGTCCCACATGCCACAACTAGAAGGACCCACAACGAAGAATATACAACTATGTACCGGGGGGCTTTGGGGAGAAAAAGGAAAAAAATATATATATATATCCATTTAAAACTTGGAAATCAGCACAAAAAGGTGTCTTTTTCTGTAAAGTATAAACGTGCCACACACAATCACTATTAAATAGCTACATTATAGAATAGTTCATATGTAATATACGGTTTTGTATTATGTATCCAACTGCTTTCTAATCACTTAACTTTATCTCACAGGAATTTTCCTGTTCCATGAACATTTTTCACTATGTATCATTATTGGCACATGAGCTAACAACTGTTGCCAATCTTCTTTTTTTCTTGTTTTTCTTCTCCCCGAAGCCCCCCAGTACTAGTTGTGTATTCTGTTTGTGGGTGCCTCTGGTTGTGCTATGTGGGACGCCGCCTCAGCATCACCTGACGAGCGGTGCCATGTCCATGCCTGGGATCTGAACCAGCCAAGCCCCAGGCAGCAGAAGTGGAACATGCAAACTTAACCACTCAGCCACGGGGCCGGCCCCAGGTATGACTATTTTTATTTAAGTTCATGAATCAATTCTTGCATCACCTGGGCATAGCTTCTGAGGAGCATGATAATTTTAATAAATACTCATGACCCACTCTTTGCTCTTATTTGTTTGAAACACGTTGTAGGATATCAGAAAGTTACTGACAATTTCCCTTGGCTGGACAGAGGTTTGCAAGGGCCAAATCATTCTTGGGGACAGCATGGCATACTGGAGAGAGTACCGGGAAAGGCCTGAGTTCTCATCACAGAGCTAATGTTTACTAATGGTGTAATTTATGCAAATTACTTAACTTCTGGTTGATTCAGATTACTGATTTATAAAATGGATATTCATCTTTCATTCATTCTTTCACTCTCTTAATCATTTATCCAAAAATGTGTGTGGAGTTGCATCTATGTTCCAAGCTCTGTTCTAGGTGCTAGGGATGAAGTAGTAAATGAAGCACTCAAACATCTTGCCCTCATGGAGCTTATATTGCATTGGGAGAGATAGACAAATAAAAATATATAATGCCATGGAGAAAAATTTAAAAGAATGAAGAGATAGAGGCCTGGGGGTACTTTTACATGTGGTGATGAGGAAAGGTCATTCCAAGGGGTAGGAGCTATGCAAATGAGGCAAGGAGATGAGGCTGTGGGCACTCCAGGGTATCTTCCTTTCCCATCTCTGGAATTTTCATTTCACTTTGATTTGGGTTGCCAGTCCTGGCTTTATGTGAGACTCAACTTAAACTTGTTGAATCTTCTCTCAAGACATTTATTTTCCTTTCTCTGCTGGTGCTCCAAATTTCTGGAAGAGATGTGAGATAAATGGAGATAGCCACTGAGAATCGAGTTTATTCTCCCTTAATATATATTAGAAAGCAAAAGATCAGGATTCAGTACAGATTGGTGCACTCCAGACATGCGAGCCTGGATGGCTTGGATAGATTTGGGGTCTAAAACGTGTGTGTCTGCATTTGGGTTTGCTCACTGAGAACGATATGACCTAGAGTAAGTGATCTCTCCTTCTGTAATTTTATTTCTGACTTTTACATAAGGGTGTCAATAACATTCAAATTTTCACGGTTGCCGTGGAGATTAAATAAAACATTAAGTGCTGAGCACATTGTAAATGATAAGGGATTGGTCGCTGCTGTTTTTCTTCCTCTGAATAAACAGGCTTCAGTCTGTATTTCTCTTTGCCACACCTTCTGAGATTCTTTCTAGTCATGTGAAGACCAGGCTTTGAAGCCCAGGACACTGCAGAGCAACCACCTTATTTTACTTTTCAGAATGCTGGTTCACAGGGATGGCCATGCCCGTCGAGGCCCTGCGTATCTCCTTATTCAGGACGCAGCTATCTGAGATTGTCGCGTTCCTGGGTGTCCCTTATCCTTAGTAATTATACATTCACTTGGAGTTCCTATCTAACAATTTCCAAACTTTAAATTTCTAATTTCTAGTTAAAACGCTGTAGTTTGCTCAGGCTGACAGCTTCACCTCCGCATATGCTTTCTGTCAGGATTCTTAACAGTTTCTTTCTTGCTGCCATTTGATCCTAATTATGGCCAGCTGTAAACTAATTAACCTCTCTAGGTGTCTCCCAGGAGGTTAGAGTGCTTGTCAGCGGGGCAGCAGCAGCACTGCACCTGGGAATAATGATAACAAAGGCTATTGATTCCCCAGGCCGGCTGGCTCCCCACATGGCTATTTCCTCGCAGTCTCCTTGTGAGCAGAGATAACAAAAGCAATCTAGAGCAAAGCCTTTGTGATGGTGAAGAGCTGAAATGTACATATTGTTTTAACTTTGTTCCACAGTCTAGTGTCTAACTAAAGTAAATTGCAAAAGAATGAAAGAATTAGTTGACAAATGAGTGAATGAATGAATCTACTTGAGTGAAGGAAAGGATGCAGAGCCATAATGTCACATCAAGTAATCAAGTCAGGTATTTCTTTTGTGTTGGCGCCACAGGTCAAGGGCTTTGCTGGGTCCCTGGTGCGTGGTGCTGGGAAGTGGTGATGAAAAGGTAAAAGACAGGGGGCAGTCCTCAAGGGATGTGAAATCCAGCTGGGGGGATAAGAGAATCATTCCACTCAAACTTCTAAACCTCTGTTCTCAGGCTTCCTGTGTGGCTTACATTTTTGTTTTTTAATTGATAACTTTCTCTCTCTCTCTGTATATAGATATACATTACATATCTATTGTATATATTTATTTTATTTTTTAAAAAACTTGGATTTCTCTTGTACCACCTGCTTCTGGCTAAAGGTCATGTCTTTTGTAATGTTGTATCCCCAGCGACTTTTCTTGGAATTGACTCATAAAAGGCACTTATATTGTTCTATCACTGGTTAAAGAATGACCAAAAATCCCTCTCCACTGAATATAAGACATAAACTGAAACTTCAGCACTATTAGAGTGAGGAGTGAGCATCTTAGGATAAATTCCCAAAGAATAAGAGTCTAATTGCATTTCTTGCTTTGGGAAAATGTGAAAACCATTTTTCCCTCTGTGTCTGTATTTAAATTAAGGGCATGTCTCTTCCTGTCCCTTTCCCTTTTTTGGAAGACTGGGGAAATTGAAGTGTTGATTTACAGAGTTCTTACCTCAGTAAGGTTCATATTCCCTCAGATTTCACTTAATCTTCCTTTCTGCACTGGAGACAAGTGCAGGCCTAGATGATTTAAGTGAGTTGTCCAAGATCACTAAGCTGTGTGACAGATAAACTGTCTCAAATCTAATAATTTTTATGATATTCTGAAGCTAGAATCTCCTACACTATTAGTTAAATTCTAACAAATAATGAGAATTTATTTTCTTGCTTTGATTGGGCACATGGTTTCGGAAGAGATTCTCATACAAACGCTACTATGCTTTGTGAAAATTTGAATCACGTGAGCTGTTGTTATAAGGCTAGCATTTCAGAATCTATCTCCTAGATATGCTCTTCTACAAAAGTGATGTCACCAAATGCCTTAACTCTAGTTAGATTGTCCAAGACTAATTGGCACAAAAGGTAATTTTATTCCATTGTTTTTAAAATATAGAAATAGGACATATGTGTATTAAAGTGAATAATAATTTATCATAAGTATTTTAAAGTAATGTAAACTACTTAGTAGAATTAACAATTTCTCATTACTCTTCAATGCTTATCATCATTGTCTAATAATCTTGGATCAGAGTTAATTTCCAGGCTGATTCTAACGTATATTTTTCAAACTCAGCAGTTCCCAAGAAAACTAGAGTTCCCAAGAACACAGGTCTGCAGGATGTTATTAAATATATTACAAAGTCTGAGATACCAAATTAGTTTAAGCCATGGTGGATTAGAGAAATTTAAACGGGTCTGTTTTCTGCCATCCCACTGGAAATTTAATCTGATTGCTGGTATTGTGAAACCTCTAAAGGGGTATCAGGGGCTATGATTTCAAAACTTATTTGACCAGTACTCTCTCTCCCCTTGGCATATGTGATAGCATTTATGCTTTTCCAAAGATTGCTACAAACTGGGAAATGCTGTCCCAAATATCCCTACAAATTTTGGGTTATCCGAAGCTCTAATACTCTAATTCAGGTTTCCAAAATTGATTTTGTACAGCTTCCATTTTCTCTGCCTAATTAAGAAGATGACAGTGACATTCTGTTCATTGCCCTCCATATCACAAACATGGTGGACCATATTGTCACTCCCTGAATGAAAGACTAAGTCTTATTCAACTGTCCTGTGATTCTTAAGAGAAACTGTGACATATTCCTTCCCTGTACCTTCAATGAAATAAGTAACTTCCCAGAGTTCCTCAGTTTTTTTTTTTTTTCTTCTCTTCCTTGGGAATAAGAGTGAAGACAGAGGGATGGTACATCCCCGTCAGTGGCATAGTTTCCCTGTGTCTTTTACCAAATTACATTTCCATCTTGTCTCTTACACTAAGCCCTTGGTAATTTGCTAAAGCTCCCTCCAGCCTAGTTGGCATATACTGTCTCTGTGTACTCACTGAGGACAGAATTGAGGCGTTTGATATTTCATAAAACTGGCTTTCTGGTAGAGGTTACTTTTCACTTAAGGTGTCTTAGAATTAGGAAAATTCTAGGCTATACAGGACCTTTTCATGATAGAAATATAAAAACAAGAGTCAATGACTTAACTAAATATGTTTTTTCTCTATTAAAGGTTATTTTTAAGCATTCTCTTATATTTTACAGTCATGTGACTTTTTTAAATATTACATCTTATGATAGTGGCAAGAAAAAATATTTTTGATGAAATATATTAATATAAATAAATTTTTAATTATTTAAGAATAATTATGGAACAATAATCTTTGTTTCAATCATTAAATGTTGTCAAATAAATGTAATTTTGTTATTTCTAGGCACATTGCTAATATCAAGTATTTAAAAAAGAACTCAACGAGTAAAAGTCTCACAAATATTGCTTCAATATACAAACATATTTTCTTAGTTAACGTTTATTTACATGCAAATTGTTTTTTGAGTTTTCTTGTTTTCGTGGTACTTTGCTTTGCTACATTGTATAAACATCTCCTTGCTGTCATTCTCGCCTTAATAATTTGCTTAGTAAGCACTTTATAAAGCCCTTATAAAATGCTAAAGATCAGCCTGTCCTAAAACTTGATTTATTCGTATCCTTAGAAATACAGTATTTGTGTTGTTCTCAAGTAAAAAGGATAACGATGTCTCTGATAAAATGATATCTAAAGATATACCTCAAATTGAACACAGTAACTTGGATATAGGGACAAGAAATAATTACTTCTAATTGTGAAAAGTTATTTTCCAAGAACTTCAAAGACACATTGTAATTGTACCGAATTTATACCAGGGTTTACTGAACTTATGCTGACTGAACATGACTTATGCAAGCAGAGGTCTTAAAAAGCTGTCCTTAACAGCTCTCTGTTCGTAACTCTTAAAGAGAACTTATCAAGCTCTGCTATAATTCTTTGGTTTGCACCTCTCTCTGTTTCCAGTATATTGGTCTTCTGGAAAATAGAGACAGATTAGAGTATATTTTAGTAAAAGTTTGTGGAATGAATATTCAAATGAATCAGTAGTATTTTTAATTGGAACTTGCAACCAACTTCTCATAATTCCCTCAAATTTGTTATTGTCTAAAAGATACTGGGCTAGAATCAGTCTGTGGTTGAGTTTTGTGTCTATGATGTTATCAATAACTTTCTCAAAGTTGTCTCTTAGCATATATTAAGCATTTAACATACGTAAGCTCAATCTGAGTCTGTACACTCAGAAGCTATTTTCAAATCTCTCTCTCTGTATATATACCTATGTGTGTGTGTATAGATAAATAGATACATAATACACAAGCACGTTCTGTATATATGTAAATACTCATATGTACATATTCAGTGTATGTATATGTATATATATCTATGTCTGTCTATATAGCTAGCTATTAAAGAACTGTTTTCAATTGAAACAGGGCATGAGGGATGAAAGGAAGTTGAACGAATAGCAATAGAGAAGGAAAGAAATTCTAAAAACTGAAAACTTAAGAATTGAGCAAAAGTACCGAATTTCCAGTTTCAAAAGGACTTACTGGAAGATTATCTTCCTGCACTAAATTTCTAGGAATATTTAATATTTCAAATATAAAAGACTCACTTTAAGCCTAAACATGAACATAAAGGAAGACTTCAATTTATTACTGCCAATTAAATTGAAAGAATCAAAATGGAAATGGGTAACATTTTTCAGTGATCCATATATCAAACCCAAAGCTAAAGGCTTATTTCCATGGAGAAAGATATTCAGGCCAATTAACTCCTTTTCCTGTGCATCTCATATATAGAGATGAATGGGAAGCTGCAGGATCTTGGTCAGTTGATATGACTTTATAGTACCGCCCCACCTGCCCAGGTCAAGTTGTGTTTAATTTCACTCTTACCCTGGGAATGAATATTATACAAGGCTTAATTGAGGATGCAACAAGAATAAGGCTCAGTCCTTGAATGACTCAAAACTGCAGAGACAATAAAACATGATACAAATGTTTTGGAGAAAATACTTGCTAATCAAATATCTGATGAGGGATTAATACCCAGAATATATATATAGCACTCCTAAAACTCAACAGCAAAAAAACAAACAACCCAGGGGCCAGACCTATGGCGAAGTGCTTAAGTTCACGTGGTCTACTTCGGCAACACAGGTTTCACAGTTCAGATCCTGGGCGCGAACCTAGCACCACTCATCAGGCCATGCTGAGGTGGCGTCCCACACAGCACAACTAAAGGATGTGAAACTAGAATGCACAACTATGTGCTGGGGGGGGCTTTGGGGAGAAGAAGAACAGGAAAAAAAAAAAAGATTGGCAACAGATGTTAGCTCAGGTGCCAATCTTCAAAAAACATAAAAAATAAACCCAATTTAAAAAAATGAGCAAAAGAGTGGACATTTCTCCAAAGAAGATATGCAACTGGCCAATAAGCACATGAAAAGATGCTCAACGTCACTAATCATGAGGAAAATACAAATCAAAACTACAATGAGCTATCACTTCATACCCATTAGAATGGCTACTATGAAAGATTAACAAAAAAGAACCAATGTGGGGCCAGCCCAGTGGGGCAATGGTTAAGTGCACACATGCTGCCTCAGCGGCCCGTGCTTCACCAGTTCGGATCCTGGGTGCGGACATGGCACCGCTCAGCAAGCCATGCTGTGGCAGGCGTCGCACATGTAAACTGGAGGAAGATGGGCATGGATGTTAGCTCAGGGCTAATCTTCCTCAAAAAAAGAAAAAAGAAACAAATCTCAGTGAGGATGTAGAGAAATTGGAACCCTGGTGCACTTTGGTGAGAATGTAAAATGATACACCAATCTGGAAAACACTATTTCAGTTCCTCAAAAAATTAAAAATAGAATGATCATATGATCCAGCAATTCCATTTCTGGGCATATACCCAAAATAATTAAAAGCAAGGTCTCAAAGAGATATTTGCACACCCATGTCCATAGAGCATTATTCATGAAGGTTAAAACATGGAAACAACACAAATGTCCATTGAAGAATGAATGGATAAGAATAATGTGGGATATACGTACCATGGCATATTATTCAGCCATAAAAACGAAAGAAATTCTGGCACATGCTGCAACAGGAATGAAACCTGAGAACATTATGCTAAGCGAAACAAATCAATTACAAAAAGACGAATTCTGTGTGATTCCACCTGTATGAAATACACAGAGTTGTCAAAATCAGAGACAGAAAGTAGAATGTGGTTCCCAGTGTATGGGGAAAGAGAATGGGAGTTTTTCTTTTTAATGGGTATAGAGTTTCCGGTTTTTTTCCAGTTTTATTGACATTCCTCACTGTACAATTTAAGGTGTACAGCATAATGGTTTGATGTACACATATTGTGAAATGATTACCACAATAGGCTTACTTAACATCCATCATCTCTTATAGATACCATAAAAAGAAAGGAAATAAAATTTCTGCTTGTAATGAAATCTCTTAGGATCTACTCTCTTACCAAGTTTCCTATATATCATACAGCAGTATTAACTACAGTCATCATGTACATCAAATTGCTAGTACTCAGTTATCTTATAACTGGAATTATGTACTGTTTGATCGCCAGCCTATAATCCCCCCACCATCCACTCCCTATCTCTGGTAACCACAAATCTGAATGTCACTTTCTCTAAGATTTGTGGGTTTTTTTTAAATTAGATTCCACATATAAGTGAGATCACTTGGTCTTTGCCTTTCTCTGAATGACTTATTTCACTTAGCATAATGTCTTCAAGGTCCATTCACATTAGATGGTAGGATTTTCTCTTTTTTATGGCTAAATAATATTCCTTTGTGTATATAAATATATATCTACCAGAACCTCCTTATCCATTCATCCATCAATGGACACTTAGGTTGTTTCCATGTCTTGACTATTGTAAATAATGGTGCAATGAACATAGGGATGCAGCTATCTTTTTGAGTTAGTGTTTCCATTTCCTTTAGATATATTCCAAAAAGTGGAATTGCTGGATCATATGGCAGTTTTAACTTTAATTTTTTGAGAAATCTTCACACTGTTTTTCATAGTGGCTGCACCAATTTACAATCCCACTGATAATGCACAAGAGTTTCCTTTTCTCCATATCCATACCAGTATTTTTTATCTCCTGTCTTCTTGGTGATGGCCACTCTAATAACAGGGGTGAGATGATGCCTCATTGTGGTTTTAACTTACATTTCCCTAAGGATTAGTGATCTTCAGCATCTTTTCACATATCTGTTGGCTGTTTGTATATCTTTTTTGGAAAACTGTCTCTGAATTATTTATTTTGCTGTTAAGTTCCATCAGTTCTTTAGATTAGCAGACATGTGGTCCTGTCCGCAACATCCATAAAACATTTAGTCCGTGCCAAAAGATCCGTGAAATTTGATTCTGTTCAAAACATCCATAAGACATTTTGTTCACACCAAATGTCCTTGACAATTGCAGCACGATTTGGTCTTATCCAAAACATCCACGGAGACATTTGACTATCACCAAAAGGTCCTTGTTATTTGGTCCCACTTGTTTATTTCTGATATTCTTGCTTGTACTTTAGGTGTGGTTTCCAAAAAGCCCTTATCTAGGCTCATGTCAAGGAGCATTTTTCCTATGTTTTCTTCTAGGAGTTTCATGGTTTCAGATCTTAAATTTAAATATTTAATTCATTTTGAGTTAATTTTTGTGAATAGTGTTAGGTAGGGGTCCAGTTTGTTCTTTTACATGTGAATATACAGTTTTACCAGCACTATTTATTGAAATACAGTCTTACTTCCACTAAGTGTTCTTGGCTCCCTTGTCAAATATTAGTTCACTGTATATGCTTGGGTTTATTTCTGGGTCTTAATTCTGTTCCATTGGTCTATTTGTCTGTTTTTATGCCAGTACTATGCTGTTTTAGTTACTATAGCTTTTGGTATAGCTTGGAATCAGGAAGTGTGAGTCCTCCTGATTTGTTCTTCTTTCTCAGGATCTATTTGGCTATTCAGGGCCTTTTGTGGTTCCATATAAATTGTAGGAGTGCTTTCTCTATTTCTGTGAAAAATGCCATTGGAATATTTCTTTAGGATTTTCTATATATAAAATCACATCATCTGCAAATAGAGGTGGTTTTACTTCCTCTTTTCCAATTATGATGTCCATTATTTATTTATTTATTTATTTTTCCTAATTGCTGTAGCTAGAACTTTCAGCACTATGTTGAATAGGAGTAGGAGTAGTGATAGAACCATCTGGTCCTGAGCTTTTCTTTGATAGGAGATTACTGATTACTGATTCAAACCCTTTACTACTAATTGGTCTATTTAAGTTTTCTCTTTCTTCCCAATTCAGTCTTGGTAGGTTGTAGTTTTCTAAGATTTTTTTTCATTTCTTCTAGGTTGTCTAGTTTGTTTGCGTATAGTTGTCCATAGTAGCCTCTTATTATCCTTTGTATTTCTGTGATATCAGTTGTAATCTCTCCTACTTCATTTATAATTTTATTGACTTGGGCCCTTTCTCTTCTTAACTTTGTTAGGCTAGCTAAGAACTTGTCAATTTTGTTTATCTTTTTAAAGAAACAACTCTTAGTTTGGTTAATCTTTTCTATTGTTTTTCTGTTCTCTATTTCCTTCATTTCTCATCTAATCTTTATTGCTTCCTTCCCTCTGCTAACTTTGGACTCAGTTTGTTCCTCTTTACCTAGTTCCTTAAGGCATAGAGTTAGGCTGTTTACTTGTGATCTTTCTTGCTTGTTAAAGTAGGTATTTATCACTATGAACTTTCCTCTTAGAACTGCTTTTGTTGCATCCCACAAGTTCTGATATGTTGTGATTCCATTTTTGTTTGTCTCAAGAAACTTTTTTATCTCCCCTTTAATATCTTCTTTGATCCATTGGTTGTTCTGGAGATTGTTATTTAATTTCCATGTATTCATGAATTTTCTGGTTTTCCTCTTGTTATTGACTTCTAATCTCATGCAGTTGTAGTCAAAGAAGATACTTGGTATGATTTCAGTCTTCTTGAATTTGCTAACACTTGCTTTGGTCTAACATATCGTTTATCCTAGAAAATGTTGCATGTGTGCTTGAAAAGAATGTGTATTCTGCTGTTGTTGGATAGAATGTTTTGTATATGTCTGTTAGGTCCATTTAGTCTATAGTGTTATTCAAATTCACTGCTTTCTTATTGACTCTCTGTCTGGATGATCTATATATTGTTGAGAAAAGGTTATTAAAGTCCCCAACTTTTATTATATTGCTGTTTATTTCTCCTTTTTAGCTCTATTAGTTTTTGCTTCACAGATTTAGGTGCTCTGATGTTGGATGCATAATATTTACAATTATATCATCTTGATAAATTGACCCCTTTATCAATATATAATGACCTTCTTTGTATATTTTTACCATTTTTAGTTTAAAGTCTATTGTTTTCTGATATAAGTATAGCTATTCTGCTTCTTTTGGTTACCATTTTTTTGAAATGTCTCTTTTCATCCATTCACTCTCCGTATATGTGTGTCTTTAAGGCTAAAGTGAGTCTCTTGTAGGAAGCATTTCACTGGATCTTGTTTTTTACATCCATTCAGCCATTTTATATCTTTGGAATGGAGAATTTAATTTGTTTATGTACAAAGTAATCATGGATAGGTTAGAACTTATTATTTCCATTTTGTTAATTGCTTTCTTGTTGTTTTGTAGATCCGTTGTTCCTTGCTTTTTATCCTGCTGTCTTTTTTGTGTGTTTTGATGTCTTCTGTTATCAGTTTGCTTCGACTTCTTTATCATGCTGTTTGTGTAATTGCTATAGGTCTTTCCTTTGTGCTTACAGTGTGTCTTACAGAAAATATTTTAAAATTGCAACACCCTATGTTAAGCTGATAATGACTTAACTTCAATAGAATTCCTAAACTTTACACTCTACCTCTTCTTCCCTTCACATTTTAGCTTATTGTTGTTAAAATTTACGTATTTTATATTATGCAACTAATAAAGTATAATTGGACTTATGGCTATTTTTTCTATGTTCTTTTTTTAACTTTTAAACTAGAGTTGTAAGTGAATTACACATCACCATTACCAATTACAGGATCTAACTTTGACTATATATTTGCCCTTACCAGTGAGTTTTATACCACCTTTTTATGGTTTTAGCATTTTAGTTAATTAGCATCCTTTCACTTCCACTCAAGGAACTCACTGCAGCATTTCTTGTAAGGAAGGTCTAGTGGTAATGAATTCCCTCAGCTTTTGTTTCTTTTGGAAAGTCTTTTTTGCTCCTTCATGTCTGAAGGACAGCTGGATTGGGAATAGAATTCTTGGTTGACAGTTTTTTGTCTTTCAATATTTTAATATGTTACCCCATTCTCTCCTGGTATAAAAAGTTTCTGTTGAGAAATCCATGGATAGTCTTATGGGTGTTCCCTTGTACATAACTTCTGTCTTTCTCTTCTTTTAAAATTCTTTCTTTATCTTTGATTTTTGACTATTTATTTATAATATATCTCAGTAGCCTTATTTGGGTTTAACCTCTTTAGTATCCTTTAGGTCTAATGGATCTGGAAGTTCAATTCTCTTCTGAAGTTTGGGAAGTTTTCAGCCGTTATTGCTTACTTATGCTTTCTCTCCCTTGCTTTTTCTCTTCTCCTGGAATTCCCCAAGAAAATAGTTGTTTTTCATTTTGTCCTAAAGTCTTGTGGGCTTTCTTCACCTCTTTTCATTTTTTTCTTATTCTTCCTCTGATTGGATAATTTCCTCTAGCTTTCTTGTTCTTTCTTCTGCATGGTCAAGTCTGCTTTTGAAACTTCTATTGACGTATTCAAGTCATTTATTGTGTTTTTCAACTCTAGAATTTCCATTTGTTTGATTTATTTTTTTGGTGGTTTCTATTGCTTTGTTGAACTTCTCATTTTGTTGATGCATTGTTTTTCTAATTTTGTTTAGTTGTCTGTGTGTTCTTATAGTTCACTAAACTTCCTTAAGAGGATTATTCTGAATTTTTTATCTGACACTTCCTAGCTCTCCATTTCTTTAGGATCAGTTATTAGAGCTTTATTAGTTTTCTTTGGTGGTTTGTATTTACCTGTTTTTTTGTGAGCCTTGATTCCCTATATTGATATCTGCTCACTTAAATAATCAGGTTTCTTCTTCCAGATGTTAGAAGTTTGCTTTGGAAGAGACAGTTCTTTGCCAATCAGCTCACTTTGGGTTTCTTGGCATGTCTGCTGGTAATGTCTTTGAGAAGATAGGACCTGTTTTATGGTCTATTTTTGGGTGAGGCAACTCTTTGAGCTCTGAGTTTGGGGTTGGGGATTGTGCCATTGGCTGAGGACAGTTGAATAGAACTGCTGACTTGGTTCCCTATGCAAGTGAGGCTGTGGGATATGTTCCACAGCTGCCTATATTCTCTAGTCAGGCTTACTAGATGGTTGGGACTGGGCACTATATTTACTAGCAGATGGGGCTATAAATTAGCTTCCCTGCTCTGGCAGTGAAGAAGAAAATGACCCTCGGCCTTGGCTATAAGTTATTCTCACTGCCTGAGCATAGCAGGGGAACTCTTCACACATGGATCTGGCTTTGCTCTGGGAGCAAGCAGCTGTCCCTGACCATCCCTTTGCTAGAGTGTTTCTGGGCTACACAACTTCTAGGTGCTCTCACAAGTTTCTCTGGCCAGATATGCCCAGAAGACACTGTCCACAGTGGGCAGAGTTGTGATTCAGCTCCTTGCCTGAGCATGGGTAAGCCAAGTTCTAAGCTTGGCAAAACTCCTCGTTTGATATGTACCCCACCAAGTTCCCTGGTGAGAGTGTACCACAAACTTGTTCTGCAGATAAGCAAAGCTGTTGGTTGGGTCTATTGCTTGGGCACCACAGGTATGAACTTGGTCTCCTAAGAATCATGTGCTGGTTGTTGCAAGTCCCTTCCCCATTCTCCATCACAGTCAGATTCCCAGTTGTTGAATCTCACAGATTCTCCCTGCAATCCTCATAGGGTGAGATTGTTTTGTAGGGGGTCCCACAAAGTGACCCACAATGCTAGGGGATGATTGTCCCGCCTGGGCTCTCTTTTTCCACTGCAGAAATTGGGGAGACTTCACTGCATGGTACAGTGCTGGCCTGGGGCAGGGGCAACGTGGTCAGTGCATAGGCACTTCCCTTACCTTCTAATGCAGTCTGTCTTGGTCTCTGTGGTGCAAAGGGTACTTCAGCTTCACCCTCGCATTGTAGGATTCTCTCAGTGACATCTTGTTTATGAATAGTTGTTAGTTGTTCTTCTTATGGGGGAGCAAAGTCAGGAATGACCTATTCACCATCTTGGTAATGTCACTTCTCAAGTTTCAGTTTTACACAATGGAAAGAGTTTATGGAGATTTACAGTGGTGGTGGTTGCACAACATTGTGAATATATTTAACACCACTAAACCACACATACTTTAAAATGGGTAAGATGGGAAATTTTATGTTGTGTGTATTTTACCACAATAAAAAATTTTAAAAGAATGCTCATTCCATATGGTTCAATCCAATAGCAAGTGTTCAACAAATTTTGACAATTATTGTCAACAAACTATCTGCTACTGGTTTTATTCACCAAATAACTATAACGTAAACTGATATTTTACACAATTAACTAGGTAACTGAGGGACAAAGATATTAAATATTTCAAGGATTTACTGACATGAGATGTGTGTTGGTATATATCAAATAGTAAGTATACAGTCAGCAAGAGCAGCATTTCTAAGCTTAAATGTGCACCTGGATCACCTTGGGTATTTTTTGGTCGCAGGTTCTTATCCAGTGGGAGCTTGATGGGGTTTGATATTATGCATTTCTAACCAGTTCTCAAAAGACACCCATGATGCTCCTAGAGGTCCACACTCAACACCAGGAATGAGAAGGACAGTTAAATAATAGAGGAGAAAGTGATTTTGACATACTTGAGGATAGATGAGCATTACCTGTGGGAGGACACATACCCTTTTAGCCAAAAAGGAAGATAAAAAGAACTCGGAGCAAGAGGATAAGCAAGGAACATCTGGTGGGTCCAGGAGACCTATGTTTTTGTGGCCATGGGCAAGAAGGAGAGGCTAACTAGCCATGTTTGGCCAGAGTGGGTGCTGATTCACTCTGTGGGACTTAAAGAAACTCTGGAGACAGAGGTGGATTCAGGTTTTGTGGAGCCTGAGGTTTATTTTTCTGAGGAGGGAACGACTCTTTTAAAGAAAACAAATATACTATAAAATATCAAATTATAATGGAAAGACTCAAATTTAAAACGTTTAAAAATCTGTTAATGTCATAAATATCACAATATCAAGAAAAATAACAGGGGCCAGCCCAGTGACACACTGGTTAAGTTCGCACGTTCCATTTCGGCGGCCTGGGGTTCGCCAGTTCGGATCCTGGGTTTGGACATGGCACCACGTGGTACTCCATGCTGTGGCAGTCATCCCACATATAAAGTAGAGGAAGATAGGCATGGATGTGAGCTCAGGGCCAGTATTCCTCAACGAAAAGAGGAGGATTGGCAGCAGTTAGCTCAGGGCTAATCTTCCTCAAAAAAAAGAAAAGAAAAGAAAAATAACGTACTTTGAGGAAATTGAACCACATATTTCTTTTAATCACAGCCATTTCAACACTACAAGACACATGGAGAAATGTAGTGGAGAGGGAGTTGAAGTAGACAAACGGCAGCCCTTTTAACCTGTGGATAATATATCATACTTTTGCAAATTTTACTGGATGTATGGCCATGTTAACACAGAGATAAGTAAAGAATTTGTGCAGATGATGGTTTGGAAGCTTTGGCTTCCCGGCTTACACTTACTCTGCCTGAGCTTGGGCTTCCAAATTTTGCTCTTCCCCTCTCCCCAACCCAGGGGAAGATAAGACATGGCCTCGACAACTTGAAAAAGCAGAGTGCTTGGTCTGATGTTTGTGACAACCATGTAAATGACCAGAAGACATCTCTGTAAAATATGCATGAACATAAATGGAGTAAAAACATTCATTGTAGGTTGACTATTTAAAAGAATACAGAGGGAAAGAGAGGGCTAAAGTTCAAGGTAAAGTGAGCTGGGGAGAATAGGAGAAGAGATGATGAGGTAATTACCAACACGAAGTGAAATTACTCTGCTTTTTTTTTTTCTTTTTTAGTATAGTATTTTTCTACTGACTTGTTTAATGATTGAGTGGAATGGGCAATCTGCTTGCAAATAATTGGCAAAACCAGCTCTTCCAATTATCACCCAAACTACATACCTATATATATCACCTACATATATCTCAATACTTTTGTTTATTCTTTACTTTTTTATCACCTATAACACAGCTTCTACCATGAGTATGGTTTAATGTGATGTCCTTGCAAAAAAGAGTTGTCACCTTGTGTGTGTGTGTGTGTGTCTCTGTGTGTGTAGGAACAGCAATGGATGAGATGAGTACCCCTTTGCATCACTTAGCCCAACTTCTCAACTGCAGTGTCTAGACAGACTGGTTGTTGTGACTCGTTGTGAGTTGTGTCATGAATAATTTGTTACCAATAATTGTTTAAGTACCAAAGCTCTGGAACAAATTTTTTTTTCAATGTGTGAGGTTATTCCCATTTCAATACTTGCACTTAGAAATATATTCTTTAATGAAGAAGAAAGAGATGGATTTAGAAATATTGTGCCTAACTTTCTGAGCATAAATCTGAGTGGATCATGTGAGCTGGTTGAGCACATGAGCATAAATCCTCACATAAACCATCTCACCGAGGCACAATGTCCCTGACCATTTTATGGTGAAATAGGGGATTTAGCAACTGAGTTTGGAAAACTGACCTAATGAATTATGATGAGCTATTTTAAAAATAGAATCTTATCATACAAAGGATATCAAATTTTAAAGAGCTGTCTTATATTTCAGTCTTTTACATCTGTCGCATTCTCATACTTTCAAAGACAACTCTCTCAGTACAGCTCTGGTCAAACCTGAGGTTACTAGAAGATGGAGCCAAGAGCCTGTAGAGTCTGAATGTCTTTCTTCTAATTCCACCTCACTTCTGTTAACATTTCTTAAGGGAGTGAAGTGTTGATGCTGTCAGACTTTTTGGCATATCTGTCTTGCTCCTGATGAGTAGGACAGAAAGGTTATACAGTCTGCTTAAAAGACCAGCAAACAAGAAGAGGGTCTGGGTGTGAATATCATTCTCAGCTCTATGTATAGTTCCTTTCCGCCAAAGCAGAGGTTGCTTAATCCGCTTCTGAAATCTCTACCCTACTTGTGCAGAGCCTTTTGGAAGAATCCCTCAATAGATATTTAGTGAGAGTTTACTCTCCTATAGAGCCAGGCTCTATGATAGGAGTTGAGTATTCATGGAGGATATTTGGCATCTTGGCTGCAAGGTTTGAAGTCTAGTAGGAAAGACATGTAAACATCGGATAATTCTAATGCAATATGGCAAGAGCAATGCTCAAGCTATTTACAGAATGTGATGTAAGCACAATGAAAAAAGGTACCATCCATATATGGAGAGCTCAGTGAAAACTTCCCAAGGAGGCAACAGAAACTTAAGGCAGTCATGGTTAGAATATGGGGAACAAGAAAGTAAGTGGGAAAAGTGGAGTTGGAGAGGTAGGTAGTAACAAGAACATGCCAGGGATATAAACAATGTCAAAGAATTTGGAACTTATTCAAAGGTAGTGGTAATATATTGAAAGAATTTAGGTAGAAGAGTCAAATGATTTGCTTCATGAACTTCAAAATCTAATCAAATTAGAACTGCATTGCATTGGCCCAGAGAAGAGAATGTAGGGGCTTGGTTTACAGGTAGTGGCCATGTTGGTTAGAAATGGATATATTCTGTATAAATCTGGGGGATAAAACCAACAGGATCAGGTACTAGATTGGATGTGAAAGGCAGCCAACTTTGCAAAATCACAAAAGAGTAACAGAGTTATAGCTTAAGTAACCAATAGGAGAACTTCACTGATATGTAGGATGGTAGACGACAAGAAAGAGTTCACTGTTTTACATAATAAATTCTGAGATAGCTATAAGTCATCCAAGGGAAGAAGACACAGTCAATTCCCATTATGTGTGGTAACATGTTCTATCACCTTGCCACAAACACTGAATTTGAGAATAGTGAATCATTGCTTCTGGGGGAGATACCATGTTAGGGTCCTGCCAGTCTACGGTCGTATTTTCATCAACCAATCAATACGTAACTTTTTAAATGTAGGTTCCTTTTTGAAAGCACATCATAACCTTGTACTTATGAACACTAGAGAGCACATTAGCACTATCCTTGGGGGTTATTTTAAACAGTGAAAACACAAACAAAAAGCATAAAAATGTAAAAACTATGGATCTAAATAGATTGCAAAAAGGGCACTTGTTTACAGTATAAAAGCTGAAACAAGAAGATAGATCATTGCCTTGTTTGACCTCAACCAGGAATGTGCATACACGCTACAGGATGAAAATCAAATTTTTTGCTGCTCTGCCTGTGTCCATGAATGACCACAAAAGTGAGTATTGATTTTCATGTTAGAGATAAACTTTAATGAGTTGATAAGTTCAGAAACAGAATCCACGAATAATGAGGATTATATGCATTCAAATCTAGAGCTAAAAAAAGTATGGGAAGATGATGTATCTTTGGGACCCATCATGAAAATGAAGTTATTTCTAATTCTGGGAATAGAGATCACTTAGAAAAACCAGGGAGAAAGCTTAATACCAGAATCTGAGGACGTCTAATATTTACCCTAAAGAAAGCCAACATTGGAGGCAGTTTGAGGAAAAAAGGTAGAGACAACAAAGAGCACCAAGAGAAGAAAGGATGTAGTGCCCGGAAGCTTAGATAAAACAGTGCTATAAAATGCAGACACATTCCTATGCCAAGTGCTGGTAATAAGGCTGATCAATGAAGAAAGAAGCACGTCCTTTGGATTTGTATCATGAATGTTGTCGGTGTGCTTGCAGGATCACCCCTCAGTGGAGTGCTGTGCAGAAGCCAGATTGGAATAAGTTGAAACAATGGGTAAATGAGAGAATTGTACCTGTAATTATCAATAGTAACTTCAAAAAGTTTTGTATAAGGAAAAGCAGAAAATGGGCATCTGGAGGCTGAGGAGAAGCAATGGGATTTTTTTTTTTTTTAACTAGGAATGTAGACAATTATTTCTCTACAAGACCACCAGATAATCTTTTGTAGCAAGGAAAGTTAAGTTTCCTAGACTTAATACAATAGGAGAAAATATGACCATGACAGTTTTAGTAGTTCTTCAGAATGAAGTAGTCAGAGGAAGATATTTAGAGACTTTTAGTATCTAGGCTGGGTGATTTGAGGCACTTCTTATAAGGCAGAGAGTTGTCTGGGATTGGACAGAACTTAGGACATAAGAGCTTTGGATGGGTGAGTATACTGAGGCTATGGCCTGAAAGAGGTCTTGATGAGCAAGTTGTTAGTCTTAATACAATTAACTATTTTAGTTTGCTCACAGTCTTATCTTCTAGAAGCAAGTATTTCCTGGAGCAAATAGCTAAACTATTTTTGCCTGGTCTTATTTGAGTTGAGCACAGGGATAGGAAAGTACTATTGGCTTCAGTTTATATGAATTACTAGACAAGTCCATATGCTGTTTGGAAGTGCTCCCATAAGGTGTGAACAATGCAGAAAAATGGAATTGATGACAGCTGGCAGTCATTGAGATAGTGAGAATCCAGGATCAGTATTCAGAACATAAGCAGAACTCTGACATGGAGAAGGGCTGGAGCTCTTCTACTGTGAAAAAGAAGGCAGGGTGAGAGGGAGGATGCAGGTTCAAGAGGATAGTAGACTCTGGCGCCTGTGTTTCTCTTGAAGTGTCAGAGCATGGGGAAGAAAAGTCAATTGGAAACAAAAAGGAAGACAATTCTATCCCTAGCAAGAATATTTTTAAATAGAACAAGTCAAACACCCTGGACTACAAAACCAAGATAATGCCTTCCTCTACTCTTTTTGTTCTGTTCTAGTTTCCTTTCAACCAACTCCTGCCTCTGTTTGCTCCCCAGAGTTATATAAAAATATTAAGAGATAATGCATGCAGGGGGGTTAAATATGGGGTTCTACATATAGTAGGCACTCAATAAAAGGTCAGCCTCTATTCTTCATCCTTTTTATTAGTTCTTGTCTAACATAATGTGCTTCCTTCTTTCCAGTCTTCCTTATTTTCACTTCCTTCCTTTCTATCATTTGTCACCTCTCCGCCAAGGAGTAGAGTATTTCTCCCATGCTCCAGCTCTGTCTGCGGCTGGGATCTTAATACTTGTAAAATTCACAATGGCAAGCAACTTGTCTGAGCTCTAAAACTCCTGATTTTGGAATTCCAGATACTGTGCTCCAGTTGTTCTATCAGTTGTTCTAACCCTTCCTTACCAGTTGGGTGGAATGTCTGTGTCTTCAGTGTAGTGTGTTCTGTGTCAAACTCCCCAGATAAACCTCACTTCTCCAACTATCACTGTCTCCAAAGATGCTCCATCCCTCTAAATGTCTGGTTCATAATAAAAGGTCTGTCACACATCCTGATATTTGCCAGACTTTACTGACTGATTTATGTCTAAGATACTCCTGACAACTAGGAAATATAGCTTAGTCTGAAGTCGGAATAAAAAAGTTTCTGAAAGCAGTTTGTAATTTACTAAAAATACATTTATATTATACAATGTTGCAACATAAAACTTCTGGGCAAAGGAACATTGATAAAATTTGGAAGAATATTTCAGGATTCAGATACTTATATCAGCTAAGGTATAGAGAGAGCATAGAACAGTGGGAAGATCCAACAATGGTGATTACACACCTGGGCCTGAGTCCTAGCTACTTACTGGCTCTACGACCTTGGAGAAGTCACTCATCCTTAATAAATTTTTTCTCACCTAGAAATTTGAAATATAATGTTTATCTAAGGTTATTTTTGAGTTTTAGAGAGATCAAAAAATATGTGAAAGTGCTTTGGAATCAGTAACGTTAATCAAATGGAAGTTATTGTCAGCGACAAGAAACTTAACTACTCAATTTCTAATTTAGCATTTTTCTTAACCTTAATGCTTTTTTCTAACTGAGATAACTTAGATGTAATACAGGAAAAAAAAATTAAAATCTTGACTTGAACATAGGGGCTTACATTTTAATCTCATACTTGCCATTTTATTAGATGCAGATCTTTGCAAATTTATCAAGCCTTTCTGAGATCCAGGCCCTCGACAGAAAACACGGATAATAACATCTATTGTGGAAAAATGTTTTGAGGATTAGTTATAATTTACAACTAGCAAATACATTTCTAGCAAGGAAACAGGTACATTGAATTTGGTTTAAAAAATTGCCACTGTTCCTAAGAAGAAGGTCACATTCCCTTCACCTTTCAGCAGCTTATGTGAGATACTAGCGATGCCTGCTAAAAGGAGAGAAGTTTTGCTAGAAGATTTACAGCAAAGAGAAAGGGAATCAGCCTTTGTTTGTTGGCTCTCATTTGCCAGGCATATTCTAATTGCTTTACATACAGTATTTTATTCCTTTTATTCTTTTATTTTATAAAAACTCCCATAAAATAGTAAGTGCCCTAATTTGACATATGGGGAAACTAAGATGAAATTAATCACATTATCCATAAACACAGAGCTACTGAATAGAAGAGTAGATATTATAATTCAAATCTGTTTAGCATCAACAGTCCATACTTTTTCTAATATATTTCACATATATTCTTGACAGTAGAGATGTTCTTAACTATTTGTTCTCTATTATCAGAACCAGTCCACCACTGAAAAATAATTCTACAACTTTAAGTGATATCCACAATGTCAAGTGTTTCTTCCCAATATTAAAGGTATTATTTATTAACACAATCAACAGATAATGAATGGGTATCTGTGTATATTTGGAATTAATATGGTTGTGAATAACAGAAAATCTAACACTCACTGGCTTAAATAATTTAGGGGTTTATTCTTTTTCAAGTAATAGAAAGTTCTGAGGTGAGCAGTGAGCACTTCAGTTGCAGCTCTGTCCTGGTGGTCTATCTATCTCGTGGAGTGTGTTTCTTGATCACCAGCTCATGATTGCAAGATAGCTGCTAGACTTCTAAATTGGCATTTTACACATGAAGAAAGGGAAGAGAGAAAGGCAAAAGTCATGGGCTGTGATTTCTGCTTCTGGTAACGACAGAGTAGCTTACAGGAGACAAATCCTTCGAATGAGAACAAATAAAATAACATTTTTAAAAAACAAACTCACTTTTTAGAACTCTGTCAGATTTACAGAAAAACTGTGAAGATAGTATGAAAAGTTCCAAAATATTCATTCCTCAGTTCTCCTGTTATTAAACTCTCACATTTGTTAGAATTAATGTACCAACACTGGTACATCATTATTAAGTAAAGTTTGTACTATATTCAGATTTTCTTAGTTTTTCCTTTTGTCTGCTCCGTACATACTCTCATCCAGGATGCTACCTTATATTTAGTTGCTGTGTTGCCCAAAGTTCCTCTTGGCTGAGAGAGTTTGTCAGAATTTTCTTATTTTGGATGATCTTGATAGTGTTGGGTATCCTTATCAGGGGTTTTGTAGAAGATCCTTCAGCTGAGGTTTTGCTGATATTTTTCTTGTGCTTAGACTGGGGTTATGGTCCTTGGAAAGAAGCCACAGAGGTGAAATGCCATTCTCATCACATCTTATCAAGGGCGCCTACTGTTAGCATGACTTGTCACGGATACCAATCTTGATCACCTGAAGCAGCGTTTATCAGCGTTTATCAGTTATGTATATTCCCGTTATGTTCCACCTCCTTGAGAGCAGGATATCTTCACAAATTATTTGGAATTCTTCTGCATAGGAATTTGTCTCTTCTCCTCCATTTATGTATTAATTCAAACATTTATTTACGTCAGTGCGGACTCATGGACATTTATTCTATACTTTGGGTCATAATCCAATATTACCTTATTTGTTGCTCATCTTTTTCCTTGAAAGCTGGAGATAATATTTAATGTAACATTCTTAATAGTAGATAGAAGTAGATAAAAAAATTGCCAGAGATTTAGAAGATATGAACTATGTTATTAACAAATTCATCTCATTCACATACTTTGCACCCAACAGTGAGAGAATACGCATTATTTTCAAGACTGTACAAAACATTTACCGCAAATGCCTTATAAAATAGTTATAAGACCAGTCTCAACAATCTCAAGAAATTGAATAATCCAATGTACGTTTCCTTACCACAGTATGAAATTAAGCTAGCATAAAAAAAGCATGAAAAGTTACTAACCATTTTGAAGTTAAGCAAACTATTTCATAATAAACAGTTATTTAAAATGAAATTACTGATTCCTTAAATGTGGGTTGTGTATAGTGATTTTTTTCCAAATAATTAATTCTGAAAAGGGCCGAGGGAGTAACTTTACAGTAGAGAAACCAACCCAACCAAACTTTCATGTAGTTAAACTACTTCAATGCATTCTGGTAAATTTTTGATGTAAAAGAAGGCTCAGAGGGTCAAATGCTATCATGAATTAGAGTAATTTTTAATCTACCGTTGACCACAAAGCTTAGTGTCATTATACATAGGCCCACTCAAGATACTCTAAAGCAATATCAAATAGAAATAAAATGCAAACCACACGTTCAATTTAATTTTTTCTAACAGCTGCATAAAGCAGGTAAACTGAAAGAGATGAAAATAATTTTAACAATATATTTTATTCAACACAAAACATCAAAAGTTATCATTTCGACATAAATTCAACGTAAATTTACTGAGATATTTTACCTTTTTCTACTATGTAGACTTCATAATGTGTTATGTAATTTATACTCACAGCACATCTCAGTTTGGAGCAACCACACTACAGATGCTTCACAGCCACACATGGTGCTTGGGTACCACACAGGGCAGCATGACTCTAGAGGATATGTATTGCTCCCCTTCAGGAAGACTCACAGAAAGTATCTGTCTTAATAAGGTACAAGTAAAGGAGACTCCTTTTTCTGAATAATTTTTCCTAGTCCTTTGCAGATCCCTATGCATGGTCTTACTGCACACGATTACAATAGATTTTATCAAATATAAAAACAGTAGTATTTTAATAATTTCTTATTTTTGCAATTTTAAGTTTTTTTCTTAGCAATGGTAAGCTTGTAAAATTCTGTCTGTAAGTGGTACAAGCCATAATCAGAAAATAATTTGCTTCTATTTTGTTTAAAATTCTTATATTAAAAAATGCTATGTTGCTTTTTGGAACACAGAAAAGTTGATGCAGGCACATGTGCATTTTAAAAAATGGTTTATAATATATGAACATCTGCTCTGCTCTATTCAGAATATCAACAGGGAAAGCACGATAGAATATTAAGTGTTTCCCACATCATTACTGTTACAATGAATAAGATAAATATTTGAACATAATGGCATACTTTATCATAAAAACATATTGAGGTTATTTGGGGAATTCATAATGTTTCATTTAATCACAACAAAAAGTAAAGTGTGTAGAGAATGGGCTTGCTGAACTGGGAGCTGTTTCCCTTGCTGTGATATTCAGTGAAATCCTATTAACTCAGGCCCTATACAATTTGGAAATTAAGGTTATTCAGATATGATACATTTGGTTCTGGGTCAGTAAAAATTTGGAAATAATGTATTTATTTATGAGGTATAAAAACTACTGTTCATAAGAAAGGAGAATGTGGAAAAATCAAAGGAAGCCACAAAGAAAAAATCAAAACAAGAAACCACCTCTATGAAGGGTGCTGTTGTGAATTCAGGCGCTGACGTTGGCTAGGAAAGGTCCAGGGCATAGAGGACAGACACTAGGGCGTGGTCTTCGTCCTGACATCTGTCCACCATGGGCTTTCTGGCCATGACTTGAGTCCTGGGCTTCTGCCGTCTCACCTTTAAAGTAAAAGGGTGGAAGAGATGATTATTAATTTTTCTGCCAGCTTTAAGTGCTTATGATCCTAATTTGTATGTGTTAAATGATATATATGCTTAGGACACGTTACTGTGTAATTGAGGTAATTGGGCATTTATTCCTATTTAATAAATTAGGGCATATGCAGCTTATCTTCTACATTATATGGGTTGTTTTTGGTCTTTTCTCATTTATCCTCTCCTTCACAATTAGAGAAATTACCAGCAAGTAGAAGTTAGTCTCAGATTTATGATTTTCCCCGTCTCACCACTCTGATTTTCCATTGACTTAAGTGAAATTGAAGATCATATTTTATTTTATATTAATTTAGCATTTATGCATACATATTAAATAGACTTAATTTAATGTTATATTTCAGCCCAACATGAAACTTTAAATGTGATTTAAAATGTACTTACAAGTAAACACCTTTTTTGGATTCTATCTGGTACTTTAAAACTGGCTGGGTCATCCACGTAAGACTGTCTCGTTGGCTTATAATCTATGCTAGAAATATAAGTTTTTAGCTTCCAAAAGAGTGCATCATGTGATTCATTGAGATATGGAAGAAATTATTAGAATTTATAACTCTATTTTTATTTTATCTTTTTAAATTTTCTATTTCCCATACATTTTGTAAAATATACCATCTTTTTACAGACCTCGGCAGATTTGTCATTTAAGAATAAATTTTGAAGATGTATTTAAATTGCATTTACTGATAGGGGTACATATTCCAGAAAGTCGGTAGTCTACTCTCTAAACTCATGCTGTCTATTAGAAACATAAGGAACATGAATAATTTTAAATTTCTTAGAAGCCACATCAAAAGAAAAAAGTAAAACTATATATCCAACACCCCTAAAATACTATACTTTTATGTGTAAAATAAATATTTATTAATTACATTTTACATTCTTTTATATATTTTATATTGCATTTTGGAACTGCAATGTGAATTTTACACTTATGACCCATCTCTATTTGGACTGGTCACATTTCAAGTGCTCAGTAGCTATATGTGACAACTAATCATCATCTCATGCAACTCAGTTCTCAAAACAACACAAAGAAGCTCTCTGTCTGGTTGGTTTGGTCTTGACCCTCCCTTTTGCCATTGTTTTCCCCAGTCCCCTGGAATTTTACGGTGCAGCTCCATTCCCCTATGTGGCTCAGCCCCTTTGATTGGGCTGCACACAGCACAGTTATCCTCCTGTTCTCAGAGTTCCTGCCATGCACTAGCTCTACTGCCTACTTGGATTTTGAGGACTGTCCCCAGCTATCTCCAGGGTACACCTCAGCTGTGTGTGGGTTCCTACCTACAGGAAGTTCAAACTTTGCTTCCTAAGATAGGCTCAGTTCTAATCACTGCTATTCTTGCTCAGTCATTGAACCCCAGTTGACTCCATAGTTTCCCTAATTGAGTTGTTCTTATACTATGCTTCTCCAAACTGGATTAAGATTTTTCTTTACTCAAATACAATAATATGGTCATTTTCTGATTCACACATAGGAAAAAAAGAAAAAAAATTAGTAGAAGGAATTAATTTCCTCAATGTACTTTTAATTTTTATTCTAACAAAATTTCTAAAAATATTGTTCCCTGCTAATATTTCTCTCCAATGAGTACTAGGAGTTGGTGAAATAAATTTAACACAGGGAAACTATTGTTAATGGCAAACTCCAAAAAGTATCTCTTAGAAATATTATTTGTAATTTCCCTACCTACAATAGTGCATTTTGGTCTCTGCCAATCCATTTAATCTGTTAGCATGTAAGCCCCAGACTACAGGATTTTTCTCTTTCCTTTTTTTCTTTCTTTCTTTTTTTTTTTTTTTTTTTTACTGTAGTACCCCAAGGTCTCCTAGAGTGTCTCACACACATTTGGGTAGCAATTAAATATTTATTAACTAAATGAATTTTTAAAAGTCATCCTTTCTAGTCATCAAATTGTACCTGTAGGCCAAATGCTTCATAGTACATTTCCACAAGTAGTACTATTCCTATCAGGTGCTTTACAACCAAACTTTCGTAAGCATCAATTGTGAACAGGCCCTCTGCATTTTATAGAGAGCTCTAGGAGTGCCAACCCACCTGAGGAAATTCGATAGTGTTTATCCTGAGGACAACCGCACTTCAGAATTTAGTTTCACTTTCTTTTGGGCAGGAGAACTGTTTGCCCAAGGAGTCAGCATTCTTCCATGGGTCCTTCTCATTCGTGTGGCTTCACAATATTTAAGAGCAAAAGCAGAAAGAAAAAGAAAACATGGTGTCAATCTCCTGGTCTAAATGAAAAATTTAATGTATACTATTCTTTGTTTAATCAGCGTTTTCCCCAATACCTCGGCAACCATTATCTCTGTTGTTTTATTTTTCCCCAGACTCAAAACTGATCCACTTTCATTATTCTTTTCATTTTCTGGCCAGTGTAGTACATTTGGTACATTTCCCTTTTGTCTTACAGTTATATTCTATCCTATTTTCTTGCAGCAAATTTAGTATGTGAAACAAAACTTCTGTACATTTAGACAGAAATACAAAGTGGTTTCCTCACATACTTTTTGAAGTTATAATTTCATTTATTATTGCTCCATTTTATTTATTAGATCTCCTCATATATTAATTTGTTGAGTGGATTCTAATTTAGATGCTCAGTGTTTAATAAAATCAATTACACGTCTCTGGCAAAAGTCTTTTCCCCTTGCCTTTTTGCCTTTTCGTATTTGTTTCCCATTCTGTTTATATTAACTTTATATGACGGATGCAGAACAGCTTCTTTATGTGCCTCACACTTGAGAATGTGGTGTGGTAAAAGGAATGTATTGATTTGGAGACAGAAGCCCAAATCCCATTAGAAGGCTTACAGAAATACAGCACTCCAAGACTGTGTTTCACATGCACACTTTAGTATCCTCCAACATAATTGGAGTCAATTATTTCTTGGTAGTGCTTGAGGTCAATGGGCCAGGTGGGAGCTGGGAGATATGGCGGCTAAACATGAGTGGTTTATGGATCATTTACGCTGGAGAAATGCAAAGGCAGAAGGCTTTATACACTATTGTTTTCCAGAGAAATGAGGTATCACAGGGAGATTTAGTGAATTAGTGAAATGGGTATTTGGTGAATTAATGGTCCTTGATATTTTATAAAACAAAGATGTTACCTAGGAACACTTTTAAAGTCTTTTCTAGTTCTTTTCTATGATTCATTTTCTTCTGTGATCCCACCATTATGCCCAAAATGTCCAGAAAGGCAAGCCAATGAACAGAACGCCTACTAACTCATCATATACATGCAGAGTCTAGAGACTCATACAAAGTGTTTATTTTCCAGTAGCGTCATCATTGAGACAAACTTTCTACTTTCCAATAAGCATTGCTTTTCGTAGCTAACTTCCAAGGGCTATTAGATTAAAACACTCCCTTTTCAGAAGGAACACGAGTGAGAAGGGGAATAGATGGAGTTAGTGAGACCAAAAACCCTGAGCTGTCATTTATTCTTTCAGAAATTAATGGGACTCACTCATGCACCTATAATCATCCAAGGTACTAGAACAATAAAATGAATCAGAGACTGTCCTTTTTCTCAAAATTTCTCTTCGTAATAGAGAAGACAGAGATATCAATGGATGGATTATGTTGCAATGTGTCTCGGTACCATAAGAGATTCTAAACAAAAGACTGTAGAAGATAAATTATTTCAGTGGGGAAAAAGTGAAAGCTGAGTGTTTCAGGTAACAATTTAACTGGAGAATACAGGCAATAATAGAGGGACCACTCGGACCACTTTTACAGCAGGACTGCCCACATGATTCCTACCAAAAATATATATATATATATAAACGTGTATATATGGTGATGGATCAATTTATCCCGACTCCAATGTGTTTAAAGCATGTCTTTATGGAATATCTCTACAAATACATGATGGTTTTATTAGTATTAATTAAACTTGAAATGTGATTCTATCAATGGTCACTACGTAGAGAATCAGAAACAATTTAAGTAAGAATTGGTAAAACTCTAAATTTGACTTCATAAATTCTTCAAAGAAAATCCTTGGTAGCTATCTTCTATAGCTATATTCTGTGAGAGTTTAAAAAAATGTTTCTACAGGGTCTTAGGAATATCTGCCACTGAAGAGTACTGAAAGAATAAATGTGATAAATTAAAGTCAGTGGCTTTATAGAAAGAAATGGAAATCAGTGTATCAAAGAAGAGTGAAAATTTGAGGATGATATATTTTTAAATTATTTTAAAGATTTTTCTTTGTCATGTACAATAAAAAGTGCTCCAAGGAAAAAGTATTGTATTTATAATTTTCCAGCCCTTCTCATTGCTAACAAGATGATTTTATTTAAAATGAATTAAAAACTTTGTGAACTGCCAAATCAAACGCAGAGTTGCAGTCACTGAATTGATGTCACTTAGCATACCTGGACACTTAGAATGCCTAAACTTCTTAAAATTGCTTTTTTTTTTTTTCCCCTGGCAAAGTAATGAATCCCACATTACTCTCTTGGCATAATGAAAAGAGTTGTGTTAAATATTGGACATACTCTGTAGTCTTTGTGTTACCCTGTGTAAGTCAGCCTCGAACTTCAGTTATATAAATCTGTCAGATGGTGTTTATAATCGCTATCTGATAAGTTTGTTATGAGGTTTAAATGCAATGACCTATGGACAGCATCTGATATACAAACCCAGGCACTTATCAGGACTTCCATGGATTTGTCCCCAACTCCTTCTTTCTCTGACCTCAAAGCTTTGAACTAGATATATAGTTAGATTAAATTTTGAGCATAGTAGACAAACTGCCTCTGTGTTCTTCAAACACTTTGATTGTATATACCCTTTAGGACATGTTTAGGAAATTTTAATACTTTGAGAAGAAGGACGAATTGACAAGCATCTTTGGGAGGGAATACCTTCTTTTCCTATCCTATGGTAAATGAAGACTCAAGATAAAGGAGATGGACAGGAACACAGAATTTTAAAATACGATAGTTATAATAATGGTTGTATAGGCTGGGTACTAGAGAGTACTAGGAAGGTGATCATCAGAGGTAGCTTCCCAGGATGGAAGCTCTGCATAAGTTGGGTTTGGAAGGTGAGAGGCATTTTTACTGTCGCCAGATAAAGGAAAGTATCTGAGAGAACTGTGGCACTGCAAGCAAGGAAAAAGGCTGTATTGATGAAACTGACATTAAAATGCAACCTCCTTTGGTGCTTTACACATTCTGGGAGCAAATGCCTTGATGGATGTTGTTCTGTTTGTCTCTGGGATCCTATGAGATAGGAATCAACTAATCTTGAGAAATTCTAAGAGAAAAATAGCCCACTTATGATGAGGGAGTACCTGAGTATAGCCCAGTTATACCATAGCCATGGGTATATATGTCTTATTATGTGTCTTATAGTTATGCTGTACCCCAAAGACTTGTGGGCTAACAGGAGAGTTATGGTTGGCTGTTTAAGGCCAGGCTTCTGGAGAGCTAGGACGAGTGGAGGTGGAGGGACTGTATTCCTCTCATTGTTCACTCTTAGAGCTGGAAAAACGTAAGGAGTTGAGAGGGCTATGATATTATTAGAGGTAAGTGGAGCAAGATGAGAGTCTTAATCTCCAGAAGGAGGAAAAGTGAGTCCAGGACATTGGAAGAATTGGTCGAGACTGAGAAGTTCTCCAGGAACTTCACAGCTGCAAGGCTTGGGTGGATCTCAACAGACTGAGCCCACTCCAAAGTCAGCCCAGCTTCAGCTCCCCACCACACTCTCCTTTGCGACCAGCCAGTCTAGTGGACACAGTGTAGGACATCTACTACCTAGAGTTCTTGGGTTCAGGGCTAAATGCCTTTTATTTCTGGGGGTTTGCCCAGAAGTTTTGGGCCAGATCTCCCTGTTTCCTGGGTATTTGCTGTTTGGACTTGCACTAATTGCTTCCTCATTCCTTCCTCACGGGTTTCACAGACTTAATCTTAAAATTGAGCTAGAATAAGTTTTCTGGAAAGTAAACTAGATAAGTCATCTAGCCCAGTGAGTTTTTAACGTGTTTGCTCTAACACCTTCCAAATAAAATGTGAAAAATAGGAATATCTTTTCAAATTTTAAGCTGATTTAAAATATTTTCCTCATGTTTAAATATTTTAGTCATAAATGGTATGTATGATGATGTTTTGACATACTAACACTAATAAAGTTTTTATGTGGCTTTTAAATGTATACATACTAATAAAGTTAATAAATGTATACATACTAATAAATACTAATAAATAAATACTAATAAATAAAGTTAATAAATGTATACATACTAATAAAGTTTTTATGTGGCTTTTAAATGTATACAGTGGAATAGTAACCCATAACAATTAGACACCTATGACCACTCACGTAAAAATGAAAAGCTTTTTCAAAAGCCATAAATTTCATAGTGTTTCCTTTTCTCCTTAACCTTGTATTTTCCTTATATTTTCATAGACTTTAATCTTAATGTAGTATATTTTCATCATTTAAAATCGTTTACTTATCACCTTTTTATGCATCTCTATATTTCTATATATTTAAAAATGTGTCTATATATTTAAATGTAGATGTTTGTATTTCTTGTGATGAAAAAGCATTAAGCATTTTTTTCTTTCTGGATTAGGCTATCATTACAATTATTAATAGTACACAATTGATTAAAACATTATACTACAGATTTGCATTAATAACTATTAAACATAAAAAGTAAACTTTTAAATGAAATCCATCTTTTAATGAGATGGATTTTTTCAATTAATTCATGTACTCATAAATAAACATTACTAATTGCTGTAATGAGACAGAGTTCAGTGAAAATTAACAGGAAGAAGAAAAGAAAGTTTATATCACATTAACTCTAAGTCCTAAAGAGATGAATTAATAATTGTTGATGATGCATTATTTACAGTAAGATGAATACATATTCATATTAATTATTCCAGATTTAATTAGTTCATGCCAGAATGAATAAGTGAGCAGATAAAAGTTTGGGTAGCGATAAAGTGTCAGAGATTTGAGAGCAAGTAAAAACGAATATGAATTTAGAGAATATTATAATCTTTTGGGTAAAGTTAATGAAAATATTTCTCTTACATATTTGAATAAATATTTTAGAAAATATAAAACTATCACTTATTCGAATGTATATTCCTCTTACTCAGCAATTTAAGTTGATTTGAAGAAAGTAAACATGATACTTTTTACTTCCTCCTCATTGATATCATGCAAAATTTGCAACTGAGATACAAACTGAGACAAGAGTAAATGAAAAGATGCACTGAGATGCAAAAGTTGAAAATTCAGAGAAGACATACTTCCCAACAGACTGGTAATTTTCAGCACACATTTTACAATTCTTGACTATTTTATATCTAGCTAGACATATAGTCTACATGTATAGGTGTTAAGGACACAGGTTTGCTGTGTATTTGTCATCTGGAAGAAATAAACCATTGTCACTTTCAATATTCCTTGCTAATCTTGTCTTTGCTCATATAATGCTCTCCCTCTGGAGCAATATATTCTTTGACAACTGTTGGACGGTGGAAGAGCTCCATTTTAATATATAATATCTAGACTAAAAGACATCCAATTTACTCTAATATTTCAAATGGCCCATTTTCTTGCTATCCTGAATTTTTCGCATCTCAGGTTAATAACAGTTGATTTTTTCCTTTCCAGTCTTTATATATTTATTTCTTCTTCTCTTGCTTCAACATCTAGGAATTTCAGTGGCGATCATAGAAACCATGTCATTTTGTTTCTGATCAGTAGTTTATCATTAATTATGATGTTTACTGTACATTTGTTCCTTTGTAGAAATTTGTTATCAAATAAAGAAATTGCTGTTTTATTCTAGTTTTGGTAAAACTTTTTATATCTAATTTAAATTGTTTTTTAATTTTATTAAACTTTTTTTTGCATAATTTGAGGTGATATATGATTTGTTTCTATGATTTAGTTAATATACTGATCTATTTTCAAATGTTAAACCAACTTTTTACACCTAAGATAAACCCAACTTGGCCATGATGTGTTATTATTTTAAATATTAGTGAATTGGGATTACTACTTTCTTACTTACAGTTTTTCATAAGAAAAAGACTTTTAGAATTTTATTTTCCTATAATTTCTTTGTTAGATTCTCAGATCATGATTTTGCTGTCCTCATAAAATCAATTGAGAATTTTTTCCTTTTTTTCCTAGTTTCTGAAATGTTTTATGTAAGATTAATTTTAAAAAAATATTTGGAAGAGTTTTGAAGACTTACATATTTAGAAGCTATCTCCACCTGGAGTTTTGTTTTTTGAAAAGAATATCATTTTCACAATATTCTCAGTACCTGGTTATTGTCTCTAGGATTTATAATGAGATCCACTTTTTCTCTGATATTAGTTATTTGTTCTTTTGTTCTTTATTACTTGATAGGTTTTATAAGTATTTGACTGATGTATTACTCCTTTCAAAGAGCAAACTTTTGATTTAACACACTGTATTCTGTTTAGCTAGTTTCTGCTGTCATCCTTACCTTTTTTATTGTTCTAATTTCTTTGGGTTTAATTTACTATTCTTTCACTAATTTCTTGGAATATTTAGCTAATTGATTTTCAGTCTTATTTTTCAGTTTATAGATTTCCCTCTAAGAACACTTTTAGGTGCGGCTCACACATTTTATCTCATATTTTCACTATTACTCATATCAAAATATTATCTAATTTTCCATTGTAGTTTTTTTCGTTGATCCATGAGGTATTTAGAGATCTATTGACTAATTTCCAAAAGTAGAGTGGGGGGTGGCTCTAGTGACATGTTTGTAACTCATTTCTAGTTAAATTCAATTATGAGAATATATTCTGTATGATTTAATGCCTTTTTAATATATGACTTACCTAGTAGTCTAGCATGAACTTAATTTTGTTAAATGTTGCATACATACTGAAACAGAATTTGCATTGTTCAGTGCTAATCATATTGTTAAAATCTTACACATTTAAAATATTTTGACTGCTTGTTATCTCTGTTAGTGAGTGATGTTTATCAATATCTCCCCCTCTGCTTACAGATTAGTGTCTTCTTGTATTTCTATTTTTGGCTATATTTATTTAAAGACTAGATTATTAGAAAGAAACAATTTTAGAATTTTTTATCTTCCTGTTGGATTGTTCCTTTTATTATTATAAAATGTTCTCCTTTTATAGTGTATCAAGTTCTTGCTTTAAAGTTTAATGTTTCTATATTATTATCAACTATTTATATATTGTTTATGTGAAGTGTCTTTTTTCAACTCCTTTACTTTTAACATTTGTGAATTCTTATATTTGTAGTGTGTCTCTAATAGCATATTTGTTGTAGTTGCGTATTGCTTGCTTCCTTGATTATTTATTTTATTCAATCTGACTTGTTTTTTCTGTTAATTGGAGCATTTAGCTTGACTACACTTAGTATAAGTACTGATGTATTTGGCTTTTGATCTATTATCTTGCTGTTTGTTTGCTTTTCGATCCTTCTGTTCTATATTCTTTTGTCTTTTTTATTGCTTTGTTTTTTATTAGTATTTTTAACTATTCTGTTTTCTCCTCTGTTAGTTTGGTAGTTATATTTTAAAATCACTTTACTATTTTATAGTGGATTCACTAGATATTACAAGAATGTTTGAATAATCAAAACTTAATATATAATATATATTAAGATATTTACCACATTCCAAATAATAAGAGAGCCTTAGTATTCTTTAACTCAATTTAATCGCCTCCTGACTTCTGTGTATTTTGGTTATATATTTTAATATACAAATATTTCCCCACAGGAAATAATTTTCTTATCTACAGTACAATGCTTATGTACTGTTTCTTTCACCTTTAGTCTTACAGACTACTTATTTCCAACATTACTTACATCAGCACAGTTTTTCTTATCAATTTTCTTACTGAATTCAGTGAATTTGTTGCATATAATATGGTTAGATTGTTTCGTAAAATTCAGATTCCACATGGGATCCTCTTATATAAATAATATATATATATTTAATTTGAGTACATTAAGGTTTACTCTTTGTACTTTAAAGTTCTATGAGTGTGACAGACGAATTATGTCAAATAGTCACCATTGCAGTGTCCTATAGAATAGTTTTACTTCGCTAAAAAATCCTCCATGCTCTGATAACTCAACACTTTCTGTTCCTGAACCCCTGGGAATCACTGATTCTTTCACCATAACAACAGTTTTGCCTTTTCCAGAATGTCACATAAATTGGAATCATGCTTTATATAGTCTTGTCAGAATCTTTTCTTTTCTTAGCAATATGCATTTAAATTTCTTCTATGTCTTTTTGCAGCTTGATAGCTTATATTTTTAATTGCTCAAAATATTCCATTTGTGGATGTACCACAGTTTGTTTATCCACATACCTATTTAAAGACATGTTGGTTGTTTCCAGATTTACTGATTCTGAATGTCTATTATAAACATGTGTCTGCAAGTTATTGTGTGGTCATAAGTTTTCAGTTTAATTGGGTAAATAGCTAAAAGCATGATTGTTGGATTATATGCTAAGACTATGTTTAGCTTTGTAAGAAACTGCCAAATTTCCTTTCAACATGGCTGGACTTTTTTGTATTCTCGTGCGAAAAGAATGAGAGTTCTTTATGCTCTAAATTCTTACCAGCAATTAGTATTGTCAGAATTTTGGATTTTAGTTTTTCTAATACTTGTATAATGATATGCTATAGTTGTTCTAATATTTAATTCCTTAAAGATAAGTTATAGAGCATCTTCTCATATTCTTATTTGCCATCAATATGGCTTCTTTGGTGAGATGGCTGTTCAGATTTTTGTTTAATTTACATGTTTTTAATTCAAATGTTTATTTTCTTATTGTTGAATTGTAAGTGTTCTTTGTATATCTTTTGAATATAATAACAACTTCATCAGATATTCTACAAATATTTTCTACTAGTCTGTAGTGTGCCTTTTTAATCTCTTTTTTTGCAGCTTTATTGAAATATAATTCATATACCATACAATTCAGCCATTTAAAGTATACATGTCAATGAAATGTTTGGTGTATTACATTATTGATTATTTTAAGTTTGGGTGTAATATTTACAACACTAAATTTGACATTTTAACTTTTGAATGTGTACAATTCAGTGGCACTAGTTACATTCACAGTGTTGTGCAACTGTCATCATTATTTATTTGCAAAACATCCTTATCACTGAAACAGAAGCCCTATAACCATTAAGCAATAGCTCTTCATCTCCAGACCCCCAAATCCTGGAAACCTTGCACCTACTTTCTGTCTCTATGAATTTGCCTATCCTAGATATTTCATATAAGTGGAATCATATGATTGTCTTTTTGTGTCTGGCATACTTCATTTAGCATAATGTTTTCAAGATTTGTCCATGCTGTAGCATGTATCAGAACTTTATCCCTTTTTATGGCTGAATAATATTCAGTTGTGTGAGTATTCCACATTTGGTTTATACATTCAACTGTTGATGTACAGCTGGATTGTTTCCACCTTTTGGCTATGATGAGTTATGCAGCAATATACACTAGCATATAATTAGTTCAAATCCCAGCTTTCTGTTCCTTTGGATATACACCTAGGAGAGGAATTGCAAGGTCATACAGTAATTTTTTTAGCCTTTTGAAGAGATGCCAAACTCTTTTCCACAGCAGCTGCACAGCAATGTACAAGTGTCCTAATTTCTCCATATTCTTGACAGTACTTGTTGTTACAGACTGAATGTTTGTGTCCCTCTCAAATTCATATGTTGAAGCCCTAACTCATAGTGTGACTTTGTTTGAAGATATGACCTTTACGGAAGTAGTTAAGGTTAAATGAGGTCATAAAAGTGGGGCACTGAAGCATAGGATTAACGCACTTATCAGAAGAGACGCCAGAGAGCACTTGCCCTCTCTCTCTCCTTCTCTCTCTCTATCCACACGTGCACGCACAAACACACACACACACACGAAGAAAAGGTCAGATGAACACATAGTTAGATAGCAACCACCTATAAGCCAAGAGAAGAGACCTCAGAAAGAATCTCATCTTGCTGGCTCCTTGATCTTTTATTTCCCAGCCTCTAGAACTGTGAGAAAATAAATTTCTGATATTTAAGCCACTCAGTCTGTGATATTTATTATGGCAGCCCTAGCAAAGTGATACAAGTTTTGGCACTGGTAGTAGTGCTGTAACAAAAATCTAAAAATATGGAAGCAGCTTTGGAAATAGGTAATGGGTACAGGCTGAAAAACTTTTTGCTAGAAAATCCCTAGATTGTTGTGAAGGGACTGTTGGTAGAAAAATGGATGAAATATCCAAAGGAAATGAGAAACAGTTTATTGAAAACTGGAGGAAAGGCAATGATTGCTGTAAAGGGGCAAAGAACATGGCTGAATTATATTCTAGTATTTTGTGGAAGGTAGAACTTGGAATAGCTGAAACTGGATATTTAGCTGAGGAGACTTTTAAGAATAGTGTTGAAGGAGGAGCTTGGTTTCTTCTGACTACCTGTAGTTAAATGTGAGAGGAGAAAGATGAATTGAAGAAGCAATTGTTAAGCAAAAAGGAAACAGAACTTGAAGACAGAAAATTCTAATCCTGTCCATACGTAAAAAAGTGACAAAGCTTATACTGAAGAGAATACCAGCGGAGTGAGTGGACTATAACTCAATAAACAGATTATAGGATTATATGAGCAGAAACACTGCCGCTTGAACTGGAGGGGATGGAGACAGGACAGAAGGAAGGAAGGCTGTGGGACTTTTTGGCTCCCAAAGGACAGGATCATAGAACTATCTAGTTGCAAACATGCCTTATACTGCAAGAAAAAGAAAAAATGCACCTGAAAGCAATTCATATATCATCAGGTCTGCCTCCTCCTCAGTTTAAAGGATGAGGCTATAACTGAGTTTTAATAGGCCAGGCTGCTACCACTCAGAGACTTGGGGTGGCACCCCCACAAAGCAGAACTGCAGGAACAGCACTCCTTCCCAGCAGAGCTTTGAAGGCAGGTTCACTGTCCCAGTGGGTCCAGAAAGTAGGTCATCGAGCCAAAGAGGATTATTCTTAAGCCTTAAAGTCTAAAGAAGTTTGTCTTCATATGTTTTAGACTTGTTTGGCACTCATCACCCCTTTCTTCCTTGCCATTTCTCCTTTTCAGTTGAGACTGTTTATTCTCTGCTTGTCCTCCCATTATATTTTGGAAACACATAGCTTCTCTGGTTTCACAGGTTAACAGCTGAAGAGGAAAGTTTCTGGATGATGAATTGTACCTTGAGTCTCACCCACATCTGATTTATATTATATTTATATAAGACTTTGGACTTTAAAGCTTACTGGAAAATTATGACTTTTGAGAGTGTTGGGATGGCATTAATGTATTTTGTATGTGAGAAGGTCATGAATTTAGAGGGATCAGGGGCAGAATGTTATGGACTGAAGGTTTGTATCCCCCCAAGTATATATGTTGAAACCCTGATCCACAGTTGCTGTATTTGGAGATGGTGACTTTAAGGAAATAATTAATATTAACTAAGGTCATAAGGGTGGAGCCCTGATGCAATAGGATTAGCATTCTCATTAGAGACACAAGTGAATTCTCTCTGTCCTTGCACACACGATGAGGTCATGAAAGCACACAATGAGATGGTGACAAATGATAAGTCAAGAGAAAAGACTTCCCAATGAAACCTATCTTGTTTGCATCTTGATCTTGGAATTCCCGACCTCCAGAACTATGAGAAGATACATTTCTATTATTTAACCCACCCAGTCTATGGTATTTTGTTATGGTAGCCCTGGCCAACTAATATAATTATTTTACATTTTTTGAATGATAGCCATTTTAGTAGATATGAAGTGGCTCCTTGTGGCTTTGATTTGTATTTCTCTAGTGATGAGGGAGGTTGGGTATCTTTCCATGTGCTTATTTGCATTTGCATATCTTCCTTGGAGAACTATCTTTTCAAGTTTTTTTGCCTATTTTTAATCAAGCTGTTTGGTTTTGTTTGAAATTTAAGAATTCTTTGCGTATTCCTGATATTAATCTCTTATCACATATGTGATTTGAAAATATTTTCTCTCATTTTGTAGTCTTTTTCACTTTCTTGCTAATGTACTTTGATGCCAAAAAAAGTTTTTAATTTTGACAAAGCCCAAATTATCTATTTTTTCTTTTGTTGCTCATGCTTTAGTGCCATATGTAAGAATCCATGGCCACCTCCAAAATAATGAAAATTTACCCACAAGCCTTCTTCTAAGAGTTTTATGTTTTATCTCATATTTAGGTTTTTGAAATTTTTTCTGGTAATTTTTGTATACAGTGTGAAGGAGGGGTCCAACTTCATTCTTTTGGATGTGAAAACCCAGAAGCATCTACTAAAAAGATTATTTTTTCTCAATTGAATGCATTGAGCCATCTTAATAAAATTTAATTTCCCATAAGTGGTTGAGTTTATTCCTGGACTATCACTTTGATACTATTGGTCCATATTTTTGTCCTTTTGCTGCTTTGATTACTGTAGTTTTATAATATATTTTGAAAACAGGAAGTATAAGTCCTTCAACTTTATTATTCGTTTTTAATATTGTCTTGTCTATTTTGAGCCCCTTGCAATTTCATACGACTTTGAAGTTTGGTTTCTCCATTTATGTAAAATGTCATTGGAGTTTTGATAAGGATGGCATTGAATTCGTAGATACTTTGGAAAATATTGACATCTTAATATTGCATCATCTTATGTATAAGTATGACATGCATTGCCATTTATTTAATTACTTATTTTCTATCTGCAATGTTTTGTAATTTTCAGTGTAAAAGTCTTTTATATCTTTAGTTAAACTTATTCCCAGATAATTTATTCTTTTAGATAATATTGAAAACTGCTTTCCTAATTTCCATTTTTAATAGCTCATTGCTGCTGTATAGAAACAAAACTGCTTTTCCGGCTTGATCTTGTACCCTGCAACTTTTTGAATTTTCTTATTAGTTCTAGTAGCTTTTTTTCTGAAATTTCTGTATATAGGATCATGTCATCTATGAATGGAGACAATTTTATTTTTTCCTTCCCAGCTTAGATGCTCCCTCTCACCCCTACACTTTTTTTTAAAATCTAATTTCTCTGGTTAACGGTTCTAGAACAATGTTGAATTTCAATGATGAAAATTAGCTTCTTGTCTCATTCCTGATCTCAGAGAAATCTTCCAGTATTTTGCCAGTGAGTTTGATGTTAACTAGGTTTTTGTTTTTCGCTCTTTTTCTAAATACTCTTTATCATGTTGAGAAAGTTTCCATCTTTTCCTATTTTTTCTGAAAATGTTTATCATGAAGGTGTGTTGGAATTTGTTAAGTGTCTTTTCTCTAACAATTGGAATGACTATGTGTTTTTTCCCTTCATTCTATTAATAAATTTTACAGTGATCAGTTTTTATTTGTTGAACTACTCTTGTATTTCTCGGATAAATCCCACTTGCTCATGATATTTAATCCTTTCGGTAGGCTGCTAGACATGATTTGCTTGTGTTTGGTTGAGGATTTTTACATCTACATTTATAAGGGATGTTGGTGGATAGTTGTCTTTTCTTGTAATGTCTTCATCTGGCTTTGCTGTCAGGATAATGCTGGTCTCATAGACTGAATTAAGAAGTATTTTCTCCTCTTGTATTTTTTGGAAGAATTTGAGAAGTTTGGTTTTAACTCTTCTTTAATCTTTAAATATTTCGTAGAATTCATGGGAGAAGATATCTGGTCCTGGAATATTTTTGACTGGGAGATTTTTGATTACCAATTCAATCTCTTTACTTATTACAGTTCTGCAGGGATTTTATATTTCTTCTTGAGTCAGTTTAGGTAATTTTGTGTTTTGTAAGAATGTGTGCATTTCATCCAGATTACCTAATGTGTGGGTGTATACTTGTTCATGGTGTACTTTAATACTATTTATTTCTATATGGTTATTAGTAATATGATCTCCTTTATTTCTGATTTTAGTTATTTATATGTTCTTTCTTTTTTTCTTTTTCAGTCTAACTAAAGGTTTGTCCATTTTGTTGATTTTTCAAACAACAAACAATTTGGTGTGGTTGATTTTTCTCTATTGTTTTTCTATTCTTTTATTTGTTTCCACTTTAATTTTTACTACTCCTTTCCTTCTCTCCACTTTAGGTTTAGGTTTCTCTTCTTTTTCTAGCTCCTGAAAGTGTAAACTTAGGTTATTGATTTAATTTTTTTTTCCTTTTTAAATGTAGGCATTGGTGTCTATAAATGTCCTCCTGAACACTGTGTTTGACGCATCCCATACGTTTTGGTATGTTGTGCTTTTGTCTTCATTTATCTCCAAGAATTGTCTAATTCACCTTGTACTTTCTTCTTTGACACATTGATTGTTTGAGTATGTTGTTTAATTTCTGTATACTTGCAAATTTTCCAGTTTTCCCTCTGTTATTAATATCTGGCTTCATTCCATTGTCATTGAATATAATTTATATGATTTTATTATTTTTAAATTAATTGGGACTTATTTTGTCTCTTAACTTATGTTTTATCCTGTAGATGGTTACTGTGCACTTGAGAAGAATGTGTAGTCTGTGTTGTGGAGTAGAGTGTTCTGTATGTCTGTTAGATCTATTTGGTTTATAGTTACCACATTAAATTTATAACAATCAAATTGGATTTATACTAACTTAAGTAGGGTACACAAAATCTGCTCCTATACAACTCTATCGCTCTTTTACATTACTGTTTTCAAAAATAACATCTTTATGTATGTGTGCCCAATAACTTAAATTCATTTATGTTATGCATTTGATGTTTAAGCTCTACATGAAATAAAAAGTGTAGTAACAAACCAGAAATATTATAATACTGACTGAATTTGCAATGTATGTTTTAACTTTTCTAAATCCATCTTCATATAAGCTCCTTCCACTTTATGTGTACTGTGGGTACTCTATAACAGAATATTCTCATTTCGTCTTTCCCATCCTTTATGATATTGCTGTCAGTCATTCCACTTTTCCACATGATATAATTAGTAAATACAGTTACTATTTTATTTTTGTGATCATATTTTATGTAAATTAATAAGAAAATTAAAGATTTAATTATACTTTCACTTATAGCTTTTCTTGTACTTTTTCATTTCTTTATGTAGATCTAAGTTTCTGGTATATATAATTTTTCTTCTCTTTGAAGGAGTTAATTCTTGTATGGAAGATTTGCTACCGATGGATTTTCCTCAGTCTTTGTTTGAGAAAGGCTTTATTTCTCCTTCATTTTTAAGGAACACTTTCACTGTATATAGAATACTATGTGGCTTTTTTGGTTTGTTTCTTTTACCACTTTAAATGTTTTACTCTATTAACTTTTGCCCACACGGTTTCTGACAAAAAGTCTGCTTTAGTTCTTACCCTTTGCCTCTATAGATACGGTGGGATTTTTAGTCTTTTTTTCAGGATTTCTCTTTGTCTTTGGTTTTCTGAATTTTAAATATGATTTGCCTAGGTATAGATATTTAGGGATTTCACCACTGGGTGTTTGCTAAGCTTCCTGGATCTGTAGTTTGGTTTATGTTATTAATTTTAGAAGTTTTCTAACATGACTACATCAAATAATTTTTCTGTTCCACTATCTTCTCCTTTTGATAGTTTAGTTATGCACATGCTGGACCTTTGAAATTATCCTATAGTTCTTGGATGTTCTGTTCTGATTTTTTTTCATTTTTTCTCTTTTCATTTCAATATAGGAAGTTTTTATTTGTTTTTGTTATTAAAATTCATTTTTTGTTTCCTCACTCATATCCGATCTACAGATGACTTAATCAAAAGTATTTTTGTTACACTGGTTTTTTTTTTATTTTTTATTAAGATTATGATAGTTTACAAGCTTGTGAAATTTCAGTTGTACATTATTGTCAGTCATGTTGTAGGCGCACCACTCTACCCTTTGTGCTCACCCCCCACCTCCCCTTTCCCCTGGTAACCACCAATCAGTTCTCTTTGTCTACATGTTTAACTTCCAACTATGAGCGGAGTCACACAGAGTTCATCTTTCTCTATCTGGCTTATTTTGCTTAACATAATACCCTCAAGGTCCATCCATGTTGTGAATGGGACGATTTTATCCTTTTTTATGGCTGAGTAGTATTCCATTATATATATATTTCTTCCACATAGTGGCTATTGTAAATAATGCTGCAATGAACATAGGAGTGCATGGGACTTTTGGAAATGCTGATTTCAAGTTCTTTGGATAGATACCCAGTAGTGGGATGGCTGGGTCATATGGTATTTCTATTTTTAATTTTTTTGGACATCTCCATACTGTTTTCCAAAGTGGGTGCACAAGGTTGCATTCCCACCAGCAGTGTATGAGGGTTCCTTTTTCTCCACAACCTCTCCAACATTGGTCACTTTTTGTGTGGGTTATTTTTGCCATTCTAACAGGTATAAGGTGATATCTTAGTGTAGTTTTGATTTGCATTTCCCTGATGATCAGTGGTGATGAGCATCTTTTCATGTTCCTATTGCCATCTGTATCTTTTTTGGAGAAATGTCTGTTCATGTCTTCTGCCCATTTTTTGATCAGGTTGTTTGTTTTTTGGTGTTGAGCTGTGTGAGTTCTATATATATATATATATATATATATATTTGTCGGATATATAACTTGTAAATATTTTTTCCCAATTAGTGGATTGCTTTTTTGTTTCAATCCTGTTTTCCCTTGCCTTGAAGAAGCTCTTTAGTATGATGAAGTCCCATTTGTTTATTCTTTCTATTGTTTCCCCTGTCTGAGAAGACATGGTGTCTGAAAAGATCCTTTTGATACCAATATCAAAGAGTCTACTGCCTATATTTTCTTCCAGAAGCCTTATGGTTTCAGGTCTAATCTTTAGGTCTTTGATCCATTTTGAGTTTATTTTCATGAATGGTGAAAAAGAATGGTCAATTTTCATTCTTTTACATGTGGCTTTCCAGTTTTCCAAGCAGCATTTGTTGCAGAGACTTTCTTTTCTTCATTGTAGACCCTCAGCTCCTTTGTCGAAGATCAGCCATCGATAGCTGTGTGCTTTTATTTCTGGGCTTTCTATTCTGTTCCATTGATCTCTGTGCCTGTTTTTTGTACCCGTACCATGCTGTTTTGATTACTGTAGCTTTGTAGTATGTTTAGAAGTCAGAGATTATAATGCCACTAGCTTTGTTCTTTTTTCTCAGGATTGCATTATCAATTCAGGGTCTTTGTTGCCCCATATGAATTTGAGGATTCTTTGTTCTATTTCTGTAAAGAATGTCATTGGGACTCTGATTGGGACAGCATTGAATGTGTAGATTGCTTTAGGTAGTATGGACATTTTAACTATGTTTATTCTTCCAATCCATGTGCATGGAATGTCTTTCCATCTCTTTATGTTGTCATCAATTTCTTTCAGGAAAGTCTTATGGTTTTCGTTGTATGGGTCTTTCACTTCATTGGTTAAATTTACCCGAAGGTATTTTATTCTTTTGCTGTTATTGTGAATGGGATTGTGTTCTTCAGTTCTTTTTCCGTTAGTTCATTGTTAAAGTATAGAAATGCTACTGATTTATGTATGTTGATTTTATACCCTGCAACTTTGCTGTAGTTGATTATTTCTAGTAGTTTTCCAATGGATTCCTTGAGGTTTTCTCTATATAAGATCATGTCATCTGCAAACAGTGAGAGTTTCACATCTTCTTTGCCTATTTGAACTCCTTTTACTTCTTTTTCCTGCCAAATTGCTCTGGCCAAAACCTCCAGTACTATGTTGAATAAGAGTGGTGAGAGGGGCTGGCCCCGTGGCTGAGTGGTTAAGTTCGCACGCTCCACTGCAGGCGGCCCAGTGTTTCGTTGGTTTGAATCCTGGGTGTGGACATGGCACTGCTCATCAAGCCACGCTGGGGCAGCATCCCACATGCCACAACTAGAAGGACCCACAACGAAGAATATACAACTATGTACCAGGGGGGCTTTGGGGAGGAAAAGGAAAAAATAAAATCTTTGAAAAAAAACAAAAAAGAGTGGCGAGAGTGGGCATCTTTCTCTTGTTCCTGTTCTAAGAGGGATGGCTTTCAGTTTTTGCCCATTGAGTATGACGTTGGCTGTGGATTTGTCATATATGGTCTTTATTGTGTTGAGGTACTTTCCTTCTATACCTATGTTATTGAGAGTTTTTATCATAAATGGATGTTGGATCTTGTTGAATGTTTCCTCTGCATCTATTGAGATGATCATGTGGTTTTTGTTTCTCATTTTGTTAACGTAGTGTATCACACTGATTGAGTTGTGGATGTTGAACCACCCCTGTGTCCCTGGTATAAATCCCACTTGATCATGGTTTTTAATCTTTTTTTTTTAATTTTTTTTAAAGATTTTATTTTTTTCCTTTTTCTCCCCAAAGCCCCCTGGTACATAGTTGTATATTCTTTGTTGTGGGTCCTTCTAGTTGAGGCATGTGGGACGCTGCCTCAGCGTGGTCTGATGAGCAGTGCCATGTCCGCGCCCAGGATTCGAACCAACGAAACACTGGGCCACCTGCAGCAGAGCACGGAAACTTAACCACTCGGCCATGGGGCCAGCCCCTATAATCTTTTTAATGTATTGATGTATTGGGTTTGCCAAAATTTTGTTGAGGATTTTTACATCCATGTTCATCAGTGATATTGGGCTATAGTTTTCCTTCTTTGTGTTGTCCTTGTCTGGTTTTGGGATCAGGGTGATGTTGGCTTCATAGAATGCGTTAGGGAATGCTCCATCTTTCTGAGTTTTCTGGGATAGTTTGAGAAGAATAGGTATTAAATCTCTTTCGAATGTTTGGTAAAATTCTCCAGAGAAGCCACCTGGTGCTGGACTTTTCTTTTTTGGGAGGTTCTTGATTACTGTTTCAATTTCTTTACTTGTGATTGGTCTATTCAGATTCTCCATTTCTTCCTGCTTCAGTTTTGGGAGGTTGTAAGAGTCTAAGAATTTATCCATTTCTTCTACATTGTTCAATTTATTGGCATATAGTTTTTCAAACTATTCTCTTATGATCTTTTGTATTTCTGTGGTATCCGTTGTGATTTCTCCTCTCTCATTTCTAATTTTATTTATTTGAATCTTCTCTCTTTTTTTCTTAGTGAGCCTGACTAAGGGTTTGTCAATTTTATTTATATTTTCATAGAATCAACTCTTTGTTTCATTGATCTTTTCTACTATTTTGTTTCAATTTCATTTGTTTCTGCTCTAATTTTTATTATTTCCCTCCTTCTACTGACTTTGGGCTTTGTTTGTTCTTCTTTTTCTAATTCTATTAGGTTCATTTGAGATTGCTTATCTGAGATTTTTTCTTGTTTATTGAGGTGAACCTGTATTGCAATGAATTTCCCTCTTAGACAGCTTTTGCTGCATCCCAAATGAGTTGGTATGGCGTGTTTTCATTTTCTTTTCTCTCCTGATAATATTTGATTTCTTCTTTAATTTCTTCAATGATCCATTGTTTGTTCAGTAGCATGTTGTTTAGTCTCTACATTTTTGCCCCTTTCCCAGCTTTATCATTGTAGTTGATTTCTAGTTTCATAGCATGATGGTCAGAAAAGATGCTTGATATTATTTCAACCCTCTTGAATTTGTTGAGGGTTGCTTTGTTTCCCAAGATATGGTCTATCTTTGAGAATGTTCCATACACACTTGAGAAGAATGTGTAACCTGCTGTTTTTGGATGGAGAGTTCTATATATATCTATTAAGTACATTTGGTCTAGGTTTTCATTTAATTCTATAATTTCCTTGTTGACTTTCTGTCTGGATGATCTATCCATTGGCATTAGTAGGGTGTTGAGGTCCCATACTATTATTGTATTGTTGTTGATATCTTCTTTTAGTTTTGTTAATCGTTGATTTACATACTTTGGTGCTCCTGTGTTGGGTGTGTATATATTTATGTGTTATGTCTTCTTGGTGGAGTGTCCCTTTTATCATTATAAACTGCTCCTCTTTGTCTCTTTATCTGTTTTGCTTTGAATTCTACTTTGTCTGCTATAAGTGTGGCAACACCTGCTTTCTTATGTTCATTATTAACTTGGAGTATCATCTTCCATCCCTTCACTCTGAGTCTCTGTTTGTCTTTGAGGCTGAGGTGTGTTTCCTGGAGGCAGCATATTGTTGGTCTTGTTCTTTAATCCATCCTGCCACTTTGTGTCTTTTGATTGGAGAGTTCAATCCATTTCAATTTAGAGTGATTATTGAAATGTGGGGGCCTAATGCTGCCATTTTATCACTTGTTTTTTGGTTCTCTTGCATTTCCTTTGTTTCTCGTCCCACGATTTTTGGACTACCGATTCACGTAGGTAGTTTTCTATATAGGCTTTCTTGTTATTTGTAATTTCTGTCTTTATTCTAGTGATTTGTTTAGTGGTTACCATGTAGTTTGTATAAAACATCTCATAGATGAGATAGTGCATTTTCTGATAGCCTCTTATTTCCTTACATTAAACCGTTCCATCCCTTTCCTCTTTTCCTTCTCTGTTGTTATTGTCAGATGTTTTTTTCTTCCTTCTTGTGTTGTGAGTTTGTGGTTAAAATGACAAGATTATAATTATTCTTGGTGTTTCCCTTCCTTTTATCTTTAATGTTATACTTAGCCTTTGCTAACCTGTTCTGATGGAGAGCTGAAACTTTCTGATTTTGTCTTTCTACTTATCTCCTTTGCTCTGGGTTCTGTAACCCTTTCCTTTTTTTTTTGTTTTGTTTTGTTTTTTCAGTTGTGAGGGTCTTCCTGAGCATTTCTTGTAGGGGAAGTCTTGTGGCAATGAACTCCCTTAACTTTTGTTTATCTGGGAAAGTGTTTATTTCGCCATCATATTTGAAGGGTATTTTCGATGGATAGAATATTCTTGGCTGCAAGTTTTTGTCCTTCAGAGTTTTGAATATATCATTCCTCTCTCTTCTGGCCTGTATCTTATCTACTGTGAAATCTGCTGACAACCTTATGGGGATTCCTTTGTAGGTTATTTTCTTCTGCATTGTTGCCCTTAGTATTTTCTCTTTGTCACTGACTTTTTCAAGCTTCCCTACAATATGCCTTGGGGTTGATTTTTTTACATTGATAAAGTTTGTAGATCTGTTAGCTTCTGTCACATGGAGTTCCATCTCTCTCCCCAGGTTTGAGAAGTTCTCAGCCATTATTTCTTTGAACAGGCTTTCTGCTCCCTTCTCTTTCTTTTCTCCCTCTTGGATACCTGTAATCCTTATGTTGAATTTCCTAATTGAGTCAAATATTTCTCAGAGAGTTTCTTCACTTCTTTTCAGTCTTGGTTCTCTCTCCTCCTCTAACTGAAGCATTACTATATTCCTATCCTCCAAATTGCTAATTCTGTCTTCCATATTATCAACCATACTGTTCAGAAAGTCCAGATTTTTCATAATCTCCTCCATTGCGTTCTTCATCTCCAACATTTCTGATTGCTTCTTCTTTATAGTATCAAGCTCTTTTGTGACATAGCTCCTGAACTCTTTGAGTTGTCTATCTGTCTTATAACTCATTGAGTTTTTTAATGATAGTTATTTGGAATTCATTGTCATTTAGGTTACAGATTTCAGTGTCTTTGAGGTTGTTTTCTGGGTACTTGACATTGTCCTTCTGTTCTGCACATTTAATATATTTTTTTCATAGTGCTTAATGGCATGGATTTGTGCCTCCACATAGAGATAGAGTTTAGTTACTGCTTCCACTTGCTTCTACTGGAGGGGTGGGGAGGCAGCTGTGTAATCTGTACCAACCAGGATCCCTGTCAATTGTTGCTGACCAGACCTGGGCCCTCCTCGTGATCATAGTGGCCCTGTGGGGTCTCTCGTCAGCTGTGGTGACACTCATCAGGGGTCCACAGGTTGCTGGTGCCGAATGTCACAGACCGCCTAGTCTGTAGTAGTGTTATGGTCTTTCACAGTGACTGGGAGTAGGTTCACCAAGACTTGCAGCTCTGCCACCGTCAAGGTCCGCAAGATCTCACTTGTCCACTATGGGCTGCAGCAGAGCTATGAGTATCTACTGCAGTCTGTGGTTAGCTCACCCAGCTGTGCTACATCTTCCCCAGGGCCTTCCAGCCTTGTGATTGCTGAGCAGGGCCTCTCCACTAATGCTGCACAGAGGCTTTCCCTGTGGCTGCTGTGGGATTGTGGATTTTCCCACTGGGCTAAGGACCAATCACGGGGGGCTTAGCTAGGGCTGTAGTCACCCGTTTCCACCATTGCACCGCCAATGTGTGCACATGCCTGCCCTTGGTGCCATGGCGATGCTATGAGAGTTTCAGCCAGTAGAAATTTGATTGCAGGTACTAGGCTGTCTGGGGGTCAGAGAGTTTTCACCTATCATCACCTCCTCCCAGGGGGAAGTCCGTCCACCTTCCGATGTATAGCAGCATACGTCTCTCAGGCATCCTGAGATGCTGTGTGGATATCCTTTGTTGTCCAATGAATGTCCAATTGCTTGTAGTTCAAAGGGGGAGAGACAAGGAAAACTGCTCACTCTGCTGTGTTGCTGATATCACACTGTTACACTGTTTTTGATTTCTGCTATTTCCTTTTGGCCCTCAGAATGTCTGTCTTTCTGCTTATATTACCCATATGTTCTTGCATGTTGTCTACTTTTTCCATTGGAGTCCTTAACATATTAATCAGAGTTATTTTAAATTCTCTGTCTGATAAATCCAACATCTGTCTGATATTTGAATCTGAACCTAATGCTTGTTTTGCCTCTTCAGACTATATTTTTCTCGCCTTTCAGCACAAATTATAATTTTTCTTGTTCAAAGTCAGACATGATGTAACATAATAAGGACAGATAGTGTGAGGTTTTTGTGTTAATTTTGCTAGAAGTTGAGCTGTGTTGAATTTTTGTTGTACTTTTAGTGCCAGAGATTCCAACTTCTTCTAATGTCCTTGCCTCTCCCTCATGTTGACTTTGGGTTTCTCTACGAACTCCTTGTCAGGTAGAACCCATTCTTGTCTACAGTTCTTTTACTGGTAATCCATTGTTACACTAAAGACCTGTTGACATGGAGATAAGGTATATTGGAGGAGAAGTATTCTATACTTTCTCAGTGGGCCTGATTCCCTAGGATGTGACTTTCACTATTTCTTCCTTTTTTTATTTTTATAACCCATTCTTCCCTTTGGTAAATCAAGAATTCTAAAACACACTGGAGTGGGAGGAATGTTCTTCCCCAGGTGGAATAGGACGCTGATAATGTCCTTTTCCCTTAAGCCTTTATTATGGAGAATGCTCTTGGTTTATTCCACAAGGGTTATGTTCCCTATCCCCTTGTTAGAGCCATGAGAATCTCTCTCCTAATTCCACACTGTGAGAATATGGTGGGATTCCTGGAAGTAAAACTCACCAAAGTCTGGGGATCCCAAGAAGTTTTTCATTCTCTCACTAATCACACTCAGCCTCTAGCAATTTGTCATCAGTAGCATTTAATTGTTCCTACAGGTTTATGGTTCCAGCATCTTTTGCTCCAAGTAAGTAGTTCTTCTCTGTGACTTTAGATTTGCCATCTCTCCAGATTTCAAAGTGATTGTTTTTCCTGTAACCTCCATTTTCTGATGGATCAAAGAAAAGCCAACTGACCTTCAACTTGTTTCTGCTTTCTCTTGTTTTAAATATAAATGTGACAGCTTCTAAGCTCTTTATATGTTGATGCAGAAACCAGATGTAATTTATTTTTAATGTTAAATTAAATTAACTTGCTTACTGCTATGTCATCCATAGTGTGTGTGTAGTTGATTATTTGGATCCAAGTGCTGAAATTTACATGTATCTCAGTTAAGTTGTAGTTTGCCTAATTTGACTCATTGACATATTATGTCTTCCTGTTCATTCTTCTCATCCCCTAGCTCAATATCATTTTCAAATAATTTGAATGAGTTTTCTCTAATTTTATTCAAGTCATTAATAAAAAGGTTCTTCAGGACATTGTTGATGCTGACCTATCCTGTGGCAAGCTGTCAGATAGCTCTTTCTTTTGCTTTTATTTTCTGTTTGCTGAGGAAGATTTGCCCTGAGCTAAAATCTGTTGCCAATCTTTCTCTTTTTTTTGGTTCAGGGAGATTAGCCCTGAGCTAACATCTGTGCCAGTCTTCCTCTACCTTATATATGGGTCACCGCCTCAGCATCACTGACCAGTGGTTCAGGTCCATGCCCAGGATCTGAAGTGGAGCACTCTGAACTCAACCATTGGGCCATGGGGCTGGCTCCCAGAGAGAACTTTCTTAATCGTTGTCAGTAGTATTTAGTGTATTCTAGTATTTTCACCCAATTCTATGTTGATTTACTGAATAACCTACACTTTATTTTTTTTTCAGTTTTTCCCCCAGAGATCTAGCATGAGAAACTTTACAAAATGCAATTCAGAAGACTATGTGCCTGATCTACTTTATTTTTTGGTTTATTATCATTTAATACTAATAGGTATAATAGTAACTAACATTTAAAGAGACTTCATATATGCCAAATACTGCCATATACTTTACATTTAGTATTTCAGTTCTTTGTAACAACCACGCAAGTAATATCATTATCTCTGCTTAACAAAAAGGAAATGACTCTCAATGAGGTAAATGTTTTAAAAACTACAGCATCAATAGAGCCCAAAATCAATCTCATTGTTGCCAGTGGCAAACCCTGCAGTATGTGCACTACGATAATGGTTCCTAATATGACTCTGCATCAAACTTATTTGAAGAGGTGATAAAAATATTCACTGTGTCTATGGCATCTCAAGAAACCTGCATTTAAAAAACTAATCAGGGGCCAGCCCAGTTGCATAGTGGTTAAGTTTGTGGCAGCACTGAGTTCACAGGTTCAAATCCTGGGCATGGACCTAGCCCCACTCATCAAGCCATGCTGTGGTGGCATCCCACACAGAGTAGAGGAAGATTGGCACTGATGTTAGCAACAATCTTCTTCAAGCAAAAAGAGGAAGATTTGCAACAGATGTTGGCTCAGGGCCAATCTTCCTCACACATACACAAAATAAATAAATAAATCAAATGATTTAATCCAGTCGGGTTTTGAAATAACTATGTGTTATGAAATCAGTCTACAAGAGGAGACTTGATGCAGCTAGGCAATGAACGTTCTCTTCATCTGTCTTTCATGGTTCTTCATGTGAAGATAATGCTTCTTAATCAGGATAAAAATGGCCTGATGCAGAAGTTTCTCCATTGGCCTCACATAATTGTTCTGACACCTTCAGTTTGCTGTGCTCCAAACAAAAAATCACAAGCCATTTTATTTTTCCAAAAATCACTGTTCATTTTAGGTTAAGCATTCTTTTAAGTCCAAGAGATCTTTTTCATCAGTTCTGTATAAAACCCCTGTGTGGTTAATCTTTTTTTGCCACCATCCCCCTCCCCCATCCCGCCACCAGTCATTCACTCTTCTCTGCTGTGGTCTGACCCCTGTGAACCTGATCTGAACAAGCTGCATCATTGATGCTGCCTTGCTCTCTGGCACCAGAAAGCACAAAGGAGGAGAGAAGAGCAAGGTTGAGCCATTTATTCCTTGCTCTCTCTTGCCTGTTTGTTCTAGCAGTGGCAGTGTTTCTTTGGGTAAATAGCTCTGGCTGGCAGCCTTTCTTCCATGTCATTGGACCTAATTTACTCTGGTTACATCTATCACTCCATTTTCACCTTCACTTCAAAGGGTAAAATCTTCCAATAGTTTCTGATCCTTGGGATCCCCAACATCTCTTGATGCTTCCTGGCTCACACTTTCCATACTTCAAAAAATCTCTTTACTGAATTCTTTTGAACTGAAGACTTGCAAGTGCTCTACATATTTTCTACTGAAAAGTCTACTGATACAATCCCCAGTGGCTTCCCATTGCATTTAAAATAAGCTACAAACCTTGATCTTGCCCCTGAAATATCTCCATGTCTGGGCCCCACCTATCCCTTCCACTTCATCCTGTTGTACTTTCCCCTCCGTCTACCCCTTCTTCCTGTTTCCTTAACCTTCCAAGGTTATTAGTGCCTTTATGACTTTTCTTTACACTATGGCTGCAATCATGCTCTTCTTTCAACTCATTAAATGTCTGCATCCATCTGGTCTTTAAAATTATGATTCCCCTATCATATGCTAAAATAAGCTTTCTGATCACATTACTCTACTGGGGAAACAAAAAAATCAAGGAAAAATCAGTCAGAAAATTTTAAGAGCAAACTTAATTGACTCCACTGTTTTGCAAAGGGCTGGTCCAATTTAAAGATTTTTCTTAATCTTATCAGTATGTGCACCCTTGATAGATGTAAGCTGTGAAGTTCTGAAGTTTTATAATAGGTAGACGCTTTCCACAAAACCAATGAAATCCTCATTTCAGAAATAAAGTTAAACAAATAATATTTAACCTTTTATGACTTCAACAATGTTATTTCAACAGTGAAGGTTTATTTGCATAATCTACATATGTATATTCTGAACTTTATCTTCCCCTACTATCTGTCTGCAGTGTGAATATGTCTACAAGGCTGGATCTTAATGATTCATTTAGCCAGCCCCTTAGCATACACAAAGGTATCTTGTCTTTTTCTGTTATTTCCAATAAAATGTGTAAACATTTGCTTGATTTAATAACAATAGGAAGGTGTGAGAAAAGACAAAGTGTCTAGAAAAAAACCCATCAACCCACCGTTATGATTTATATGGTGCAATCCGAAACACCTTTGCAGTATGTTTGTATAAAAAAGTCTATAAAAATGAATGGCTGGGTGGAATTCATTATAGAATGGGATTTTCATGAAAGGTGAGTTTTCTGCTAAACAAAGACACTGAAAAAGCTTTAGAAAATTTGAAAATGTTGGAGACTCAGTAACTTCTGTGACTGACAAAAGGCCTACAGTCTCAGCTAGATAAAGACTGGTGTCGTGTTCAGCACCTGGTGCAGGTACTTAGTTCAGTACCTGGTGCAGCCTTGAGGCTCTGTCAGTGCTGTCATCACCATTATCCAGAGACAAGGCACTGATGTAATTACCCACCAGTCAAAATGTGCAGGTCAGTTGAAAAACTCTGAGGACCAACAGAATCCATGTTTAGGTAATATATAAATCAATTGTAATATATTGAAAGCCTAATTGATGATGTTTAGATTTGTTTATTGATCCATAGATTTGCTTATTTAGACTATGGGAAAGAGCCAACATCCACACATTGGTCTTTCTTTCTCTGCTTCAACACTTTCTTGTTGTGAGAGACAAAAAGAAGTGGCAAGGAAACCCATTTATGACACTTTTGTTTCAGCAATGGGGAGCCCATTTATTGTCAGTTTTGTTTCATTGTTTAAGAGTAAGTTTTATGGGGTAAAAAGAGGAAACGCTGACTGGCAAGCATTCCGATTAAGGTGGAATTTTAGGAAGTGGGAAGACTCTAATTGGTCTCCAGGTACATTGGCCGTCCTTGGTTGGCTGCAAGGTGGCAAACAAGCAGTTTGGGGACATTTCCAATAAGGAAGTCTTATTAAGTGTTGGAGGCAGAGGATTCTGTGTGATCAGGCATTTCTTGGACAAGTGGAGGCTGATGAAGAGCTTTTCTGGCCAAAGCGTCACAATCATTCTTACAGCGGCGGCTATGGCAGGAAGTTTCTCATTGCTCAAATATGTGCTTTTGCAAAGCCTGAAAGCTTTCACTGGAACTGTCCCTTCAAAGATCTGAGTACATTTTTTGAGCTCCCTGTTAGTACTTAGAGGGTGTGGTTAAGTGCACTGTCAGCTTGGCTTGACAACCAGGTTGTCATGCTTTGATTTTGCAAGGCGGGAGCTTGAGGTTTAGAGAGTGGCTTAATTTCACAGTGCTTGGGAGAAGGGAGGCTGGATTTGAACCAAAATCTCTTGCTCCGAAACCCAAAACCTAATACTGGGTTTTGTCTTTTTACCAAATCAAAGGAAAATGGCATACTGTGAAATTTTGAGCCAGAAAAATCCAATCCTTACATTTCAGTTAAAGAGTTTGTGGCCTAGTAGCAAAAATAGACTTGCCAAAGATCATACAGCTAATTAATGAAAGATCACAGAGCTAATAATGGTGAGGATTAGCACTGGATCCCTCTGTTATGAGTTGTGTGACTTTTGTTTGGATTGTGAACAAGGCGGCCATGTCACAACATACTGCCTGACTTTGCTGGCCAGAAGCATGATGTGAGAGGGAGATAATACCCACCTCATCAGCTTATTATTATAGAGATTAAACTAAAAATTAATATGGGTGAAGCTCTGTCACAGTCTCTGGGACCACATTGGGAGCTAACATAGCACCCACTGGAGGACAAGCAGGGCCACAGCACAGAAGTGCACTGAGGTGGTACTTTCCGGGGTGGCTGCATTAATTCCTCTTTATGGAAGTGTCTCATTAGTGCCACATTTTGATTTATGACAGATGTGAATGCCTTCCAGCAAAGCTCTCCTCGTCCATAGCCCAATGACTCCGCCAGGCTTCACTTTAAATGCGCACAGTATCTGGATAAAATCTGAAACTGTAAGATAGTGGATGTAATTTAGGTCTTGGAGGGAATGCCCCTTTAGATTTCTGCTTAGAAATGCAAAGCCACTGGGTTTCTGAGCAAGGGATACTGCTCTGCTCAGCCTCTGAGCTAGGTTTACCAGAGGGCAACGATCCTTTTTATTTAAATCAATATGCATTGATTTATAGCTGATGTTTTTGTCTTTATATATTATGTCCTCCTAGAAGGGTACCTTTGTTTTATTGCTTAAATTTACTGGGTTGCTCCAAAAGGGCATAAGCTCCTTTCAAATATATGCTGAAGGCAAGAAAAGTGCTGATTTAACTCTCAGAGCAATTCGCTTGTAATATTAAGTTTGGTGGCTTCATTCCTGTAGTCACCTTTCTAATTTAATGCTTTCCAAGGTGCAAACTCCCTAACAAATCAACCCTAAGGATTATCATCTGAATTACTGGAGGTCTTCGGAATCTGCAGTTTTTCTACTCTTTCTCATACTCCTCCAACACACACATACATGCACACACACACGCACACACACACACACACACACATACATCTTACATTAATTGTTGCAGCTCTGACCCTCCAAACTGACTGAGCCCTTTTTCTACAGACTGTCACTGGTCAGCCAGAGGACAGATCAGTGCATCAGTAATGACTCTGTGCATGGGTGTGCATACATGTATATTTGTATCTTTACTATATGCACATTATATTTATATGTAAATTATACAGATTAATTTTGTAATATAAATAACACACTATGTAAAATCATATGCCTATACAGTGTATATATATATATATATATATATATATATATATATATATATATATATATATGTATACTTATATTGTGATGCCCCCAAAGACTCCTTAATGTTGCAAAAGTTCACATAGTTTGTGGAAGAATCACCACATCTCCAAATTATTATAATCCTCATTTGTATTTTAGCAATTTTGCCAATTCAGTCATCTTCAACAGAAATCCAGGCTTTACTTTTTGGAAGCAGTGTGCTACAGTGGAAAGTACACAAACCTGTCTGGGTGTAAGACTCAATTCCATAGTTTATTGGTGTGATGCCTTGAGACTGTTACTTATCTCTCCTAATCCTCAACTTCCTTGGTAGGAACAGGGGATTAAAATTTACATTTCAGGAGGTTATTGTGAGGGTGAGATGCCTCTTAAGCCTCCGGCACAGTGTCTAGACTTCAGCAATGCTTCAGAAAGTGGCTTTCCCTTATTGCAAGGGTAACAGGAGGGCCTCTTGGGTCGCAGAGAGTGGGTAGGGGGCCGCTGTAGATTCTGTCCCTGGCACAAGCTCCGAGAGGCCCTTGAGATTCTGCCCTCATTGGCCCTGTGCCACTCCCACACAGCCAGGTGGAGAGCAGGGAAAAATAAATGGAAGGTACTGGAAGTCAAAGTGCTCATAAATCCCAGTTATTATTCTTAAACAGATGGCTGAGCTTTTGATGGCCCAGTCTCCTAAATCCTCAGTCCTGCCGAATTTCGTAGCACTGGATGCCTATTAATACACTGAGGAATTCTTCTGTTCCTAGTTTTTCCTCTGCCCTAGGCTATCCCCATTTCTACCTTTCCTCATCCTTTGGGAGCAACTTTTTCCCTGAACCTCAAGCAGGGCTCACTTCTGCTACCAGGGTTCCTGGGCAGCAAGAGGATAGGAAGACAGATGAAACGAGAAGCAAAAAAGAAACTTCTCCATTAATCCTCTATCAGCTTTCTTTTAAAGTGGGGGCTCAGACTTCTAAGATTCTCTTCTTGTCCCTGTTTTTGCCCTCCAGTCCCCTGAGGTTGCTGCCCCTTTGATCCTTGTCTGAATGGCCAGCACCTCGCACCCTCCCAAAGACAGTTCAGGCACGACCTCTCTCAGGAAGGCTTCAGAAAACTCTGTGACCTGACACTTCTGACTGGATTCAATTCCTACACTATGTTATCTCCTCACCATTTCTTTGTCTTTCTCTCTAGAAGATAAGCTGCCTTGAGGATGTAAACAGTGGCCTTGGTCTCTTATCTCAGGACCAAGTGAATGGCTGTTTCTCAAATAAACACTTGTGTTGACTGAGTCAGGTCCTACTGGCAGAAGCAGAAATGGGTACAGACTGCACTGAGGTAGAGGTTCTGTCAGTTCCATTCACTCTATTAGTTCCACTATTGAGAAAGTGCATGGAATATAGTGGGTTCTTAATATCCTTTGAATATATAAATGAAAAAACAAAACCAGAATTTCATTAGATGGATCTTATAAAAATTTATTTGACAGCTTTATTGATCTATAGTTTATATACCATAGAAACTATCCATTTAACATGTACGATTTAGTATTTTTATAATATATTTACAGATATGTGCAACCAGCCTCACTGCAGTCAATTTCAGAATATTTTCATCACCTCAAAAAGATATCCTGTACCCTTTAGCTGTCACCACCTTCCCCCCACCCTGCTCCAGCATAAACACCACTAACCTACTCTCTGTCTCTAGAGATTTATCTGCTCTACAAATTTCATATGATGGAGTAATATAATATTTGTAATTTTATAATAGGCTTCTTTCACTTAGAATAGTGTTTTCAAGGCTTATCTAGGTAACATGTATCAGTACTTCATTCCTTTTATGGCTGAATAACATTTCATTGTTTAGATGTATCCCATTTTGTTTAATGTATTCATCAGGTGATGGACACTGGGCTGCTAAGAACACTCAATTATAAGTTTTTGCATGAATATATGCTTTCTTTTTTGTTGGGTTTATACCTAGGAGTGGAATTGCTGGGTCATATTGTAACTATAGGTTTAATTGTTTGAGAAGCCGTCAAACTGTTTCGAAGCAGCTGCAACATTTAACATTCTATCAGCAGTGTGTGAGGGTTCAGATTTCTTCATACCCTCAACTACACTTACAGACCTTTTCATTCCAGCCACCCTAGTGGGTATGAAATGATATCTCATTGTCAAGCATCTTTTCCTGTACTTATTGATCATTTGTATATCTTGAAGATTTGTATATGTTGGAGAAATGTCTATTCAGATAATACACTCATTTTTAATTGAGTTTTTTGTGTTTTTAAATTATTGTCGTAGGAGTTATTTATATATCATGGATATTAATCCTTTATCAGATATATGATTCGTAAATATTTTCCCCTACTCTGTGGTTTTCTTTTAATTTTCTTAGCAGAGACCTTTGAAGTATGAAAGTTTTTAATATTGATGAGGTCTAATTTATTTATATTTTTTGTTGTAGTTGTTTGAGATTTTGGTGTCATATTGAAGAATTCTTTGCCGAATCCAAAGTCATGAAAATATACTCCTAAATTTTTATCTAAGAGTTTTATGGTGTTAGCTCTTACATTTAAGTTTTTGACTCATTTTGAGTTAATTTTTATATATGGTGTGTGGTAAAAGTACAATTTCATTCTTGTGCATGTGGCCACCAATTGCCCACAACCATTTGTTGAAGAGACTATTCTTTCCCAGCTGGATGGTCTTGGTACGCTTATCAAAAATCATTTGACTATAGACGTATGGTTTTATTTCTGGACTCTCAATCCTATACTATTTGTCTATGTCTATCCTGAGCCAGAAACACACTGTTGATTACCACAGCTTTGAAGTAAGTTTTGAAATCAGGAAGTGTGAGTCTATCTACTTTGTTCTTGTTTTACAAGATTATTTTCACTGTTTTGGGTCCTTTGCAATTTTATGTGAACTTTAAAGTCAGCTTGTCAGTTTCTACAGAGAGCTCAGCTGCGAAGTGATAGGGATTGTGTTGAAGCTGTAGATCACTTTGGGGAGTATTGCCATCTTAAGTCTTATGATCCATGAATGTAGGATATGTTTCTAGTTATTTACATCTGTATAGTTTCTTTCAAGAATGTTTTATAGTTTTCAGGGTATAAGTTTTGTACTTCTTTTGCTAAATTTATTATTATTTCAAATTTTTGATGCTATTATAAAGGGAATTGTTTTCTTAATTCCATTTTCAGAGTGTTCATCTTTAGGTTTTGCATACGTATCTTGTATCCTGCAACCTTGCTGAACTGGTTTATTAGTTCTAAGAGATTTTTAGTGGATCCCTTTGTGTATATTTATCCACACACACACAAGATCATGTCGTCTGCAAGTGGAGATAGTTTTACTTCTTCCTTTTCAACATGTATGCCTTTTATTTGTTGTTATTACCTAATTGGACTAACTAGAACCTCCAGTATAATATTGAATAGAGTGCAGACATCTTTGTTTGCTTGTGATCGTAGGAAGAATGTATCAGTCTTTCACCATTAAGCATGATATTCACTGTGGGTTGTTCATAGATACCCTTTATTATGTTTGAGATATTTCATTATATTAACAGTTTGTTGAGGATTTTAATTTTCGTTTATTTTTATTTTTTGATGAGGAAAATTTGCGCTGAGCTAACATGAGTTGCCAAGGCTCCTCTTTTTTTGCTCGAGGAAGATTAGCCCTCAGCTAACATCTATGCCAATCCTTCTCTGTTTTTTGTATGTGGGATGCCTCCAGAACATGGCTGACGAATGGCGTAGGTCTGCACCTGGGATCCAAACCTGCGAACCCACGCCCCCCAAGTGGAGTGCATGGAATTTTAACCACTGTCACGAGGCTTGCCCCTGTTGACGGTTTTTATTATAGAAGTGTGTTAGATTTTGTCAAATATTTTGCATCTATTTGAAATTATCATGTGACCTTTTTTAGTATTCTGTCAATTGGTTTTCAGATGTTGAACTGACCTTGTATAATTTCATCAGAAGCATCTTGTGTTTCGATAGGAGCCAGTATAGTTTAAACTTGATATTGTATGTTTAAATGTTCAGCACCAACGCCCCGTTACCCAGTCTTTACTCATTACATACATATGCTTTTGTGTGCCCTCTTACATCCTCTATCCATGATGTTTAAGACTCTGATTGTCATGGCAATTCCTGCTCCTGCCCATGCTGCCTCCTCTTGCCCTTCTCCCCTTTTCCTGACAAATCTAAATATGAATGTGTCTGTCCTCTAGTTCCTCGTCTGGTCCGTGTTCCGCCCCCTCTCCCAAATTAGATAATGAAGTTCCTACATTTTATACAGGTTTACCCTGGATGTTTTTTATCTTTCACTTTATATTCCTCTTCTTTTCTGACTTCCTTTCTCCTCTTCCTCACCTTATCTTTGAAGTATATTACGAAAAATCTTTACTATAGCCTAAGAAAATATCACCACCCAACAAGATTCACTGTGCTCTTACTATGTAGTAGGCACTGAGCTTGGCACTGGCGAGACAGAAGTGACAAAAACAGTCCCCGCCCTCTAGATTCTGGCTTAGAGCCCCTCTCCTCTCAATGTGGTGTGGAGATCAGCAGCTTTGCCACATCCTGGGAAAGGGCTGAAAACACAGGATCACAATCTATATCCCAGTCCTACTTAAAAGGAATCTGCATTGTAACAGAGCCCAGCTGACTGGGGTGCATGAGACAGTGTGGGAAGGCTGGTACAGAATCTGTACATAACAGACCCAAAAAGAGTGATCAGTGCACAACATGCTTCTCAGTAGAACTGCCTTTTCCCCTTGTTTTTGTATTAAAGAACCCTAATTTCTCTACCTTGGGACTAAAGAGATGCCACACATGATAACATCAGCTATTTTTCATCCCATAATACAACTTGACTTTTATTTTGTAAGTAGATTTGTTTTTGCTCTTTCCCCTCTCCTAATATTCTCTGTCTCATTTATACAGCTGTCAATTACAGTTATTAAAGTTTTGAGTTGGAGACCAGGAAAGGCTGACTCTGGGAACATTCCAGAATGTCTCAATTCTGAGTTGATTTAGGGGTAGGCTACGAAGTATATCAACGAATGAGTGGACAATGACACCAGCTGCTGGGCACACTCAGGAACCAGTGTCTAGAAATAAGGAAAAGGTGATGAAGAGCCACGAACTCTAACGCCATTAGATAGGGTACAGACTCAGTTCAAGCTCCATGGCTTTACGAACACAGCCAGGCCCAAATCTCAACCCAGATAGGCAACTCTATCCAACGTTCTTCACCTTTGTTCTCAGCCATTCTTCTCCGCCTTTTCCCCATTCCTCAAAACTTCCAGTTTCCATCTTTCCTTTTTCCTCAGTAGTATTGGCATGCATAGCATTTCCTCTCTCATTTCTGTCCTCATTTTCTTCTGCAGATTTGATTTTAAATATTATTTTAAGTATATTTAAGTATTATTTTCATTACTTCTCTTGACAGTGATTCTTATTCCTTAACCTGGGTTTATTGTTTCTGGGTGATATTGGCAAATACAGCTGCTGACCTGTTTAGTCTCATCTTGGCTCCTGCTCACTAGCTCCTGCCCCTTAGAAGGCACACCTACCAGCCTTGCTTGGGCCCCACAGTTAGTACCAGGCACCTGTCTTGCATAGTAAATTTCAGTTGGAGCATTTCCAAAGGCATGTTCTGTGATGTTAATGCATGACATTTTAAAAAAGAGAGAGAAAGAGATTTCTATTGCAAAATATTCTGGAAAAGTTATTAACAATGTTCAACAGGTTTCTTTTCAATAGTGTTTCCTGGAGTCTTTAATACTCTAGAGTAGAGAAGAGAGTCATTCTGTATAGGGCCCAGTACAGATGACTTCAATAGGTGCTTATTGCACCTAATGGTGATAGTCAAAATGTTAACATTTAACCCAATAAGAGATGTGTACTTGGATGTGCCCCCACACCTTGCTACATCCCATGCCATATGTCAGCACCATGGTGTATTTACTTTTCATATAACACCAAGGATTAGACCTATACCCAAACTACCAAAAGGCAGGATTCAGGAATATCTATGAAACGTTTGTAAGCTGTATTTCTTTTCCAGCTATACTGATGTTGTGTCCTCCATTACACAGTCCTCTGGATGAGACAAGATAGTCAGACACCACACTTCACTGCCTCTATTTTTCTCCTGTTTCTTTGAGGTGACCTAAAAAATAAATGTTCTTCTTCTGTCTTTAGTCTTATTCATGCTTTAGCGGATTTCTGGCGGCAACCCTCACCTTACTTGCATAAACTGAATTCAGCATCAGAACACTGTTGAATTATATGGAAATGATTCCCCTACCCAAATTCAGTGGCCAACACCTTGAAAATTTTCATTTTCATGTCATTGCCTTCCTCTGGAACTTTCCTCTAGTAGAGGAATGGGAGTAAATTGTTCCCTGGCCTTTGCAAATATAACAAATGTTTTTTAGCATTAAAATTTTGTTACCCAAGCTCTTTTTAGTATTCGTTTATTAAGAAAATACGTAAAACAAAGACTCAATATGAATAAATCTAGCTTTAACTTAAGTGTTTTGTTTCTCTTCCTGGGAATCTAATGAAGAGGTTATCCATCTTGGGGGTTTCAGATGGTTACAGGCCCCTGCTTCAACTTTTGGATGTTCAATATAAAACTCACAGTTAATACAACCATTCTCCTAATACCAGAAACTCCTATTTCGGACTTATATTAATGCAAAGATAAGAAATATCCTTTCTTTAATTGACAAACCAGCTATAAACATCCCCCTTTAGTATATAAGGTAAAAAGTGCCAAAATAGCTAAACTAGAGGGAATAAAAGGGAACCTGAGAAAAGATGTCAGGGCTTAGGAAAAGTCCTGCTTAGCGAGCAGAACATTTCCTTTGACGTGAAGGAAGAGACTGGGGCAAAATCTGACTCGGTGCTTCTCTCTCTTTTGGACAAGGTTTCTTTCATTTTGCTTTTGTTTTAGTCTTCAATTAATCAATTATAAAACATAGTAAGCAGATTGAAAAAATATTCAGTGTTTGGATGTTGCAGCAATATCAAATGGTATAAAAATCTCTTACCTCAATGTCCATATTTATCCCAGTGCAGACCCATCACAAAAGGTAATGGGCCAGTGCTGGTCTTTAGACCACACCTTGACAAGCACTACTCTGATCTTTCCTGAAGCTCATCAAATATTTCATTATTTAGGAGCTCTAAGAGGTAGATGTGTATGAGAAGTAGATCACTTGGCTATTTATTAAAAGACAAACATCTTATGAATGAAATATATAGTTTTGTATAATACCCTTGTACCAAAGTCCTCTCTTGTATTGTAGGAGAGAATGTAGAACCAAGTGCCTGACATAAAAATAATTGCCAATAAATTATCATTGAATAAATTAATGAATAAAATTTACATTGCTTTTCTTTAAAACCTTTGAGTTTTCAAGCATTCAAAAACTCAGTCTATATCTCTTATTCATAATAGCCCCAAATATTCCAAAGCAAACAAGCAAAAACCTGGTGGTATGAAAACATAATATGAAAAGAAATGCATGCTGCACATGTGTGCATATGCACACACACACACACGCACACGTTCATCAGGAAGTCTGATGAGAACAACAGGAACTTTATATTAATCTTTCTATTTGTTTCTCTGTGACATTTCTTGTATCTGTCTGACATTGCAGTCCTTGTTACTTTTGAAACCAAAACTTTAGAAACCTTCACCTGGGAATAAAGGGGGAAATAGATTATCTCTACATCTTCTATTGTTAATTTCTGACTTCACAGCAATTAAAAAATTAAAACAAAATACTAAATCTCTAGATTAGGGAAGTTGCAATATAAAAGTTAATACCAACAGTTTCTGGAAGATTAAAAATGTTTATTTGCCCTTTATTAATCAGCTTGTTATAATTATAAAGGTCACGTAGCTGACAGGAATGCCCTAGATGTTAATGAATATTTCCTGAGTTGTTTTCAAACTTCTTTATAGTGATATAATCCCTTCAAATTTGTGTTGATCTTAATCTATCTCAACCAATCTTTTCTTTTGATACCAACTAAACAATAATTAATGAATATTCATTTCATTCTTCAAACATTTATTGAGTACATATACTTATGCCAGAACATATGCTCAAAAACAAGCTTTCCTTGTTTATGAAATTCATCTTCATGACTAAGAGGCAAAGAATAACAAAAATCTGATTATGAGAGAACCAAAAATACTATGAGAGTTAAAACCAAAATGAAGTGGAGTCACAGGGAAAGACTAATGCCAGAGTCAGGCCAAAGCTTGTACACGAGCTGCCTGCAGCAGGACCTGGAAGGATGAGCAGAGCTCCACAGAATGAAGGGAGGGTTTCAAACTCGGTTGTCCCTGGGAAAACCGATTGTTATCTAAAACATTAGTATTATTGAGAGTAGAGTATTGATGTCTCCAAATATTGTTGTCTATGTCACCAATTCTGTCTGTTTTTATTTCATGTCTTTTGGGGATTTCTTGTTAGGTACATATATATTTATATTCTTCTATCTTCTTGAAAAATTGACAGATTTATCATTATAGATATCATACTTTGTCTCTAATAATAAGCTTTGTCTTATGGTCTATATTTTTCTATCACTATAGCTACTCCACCTCTCTTTTGGATACTATTTACATGGATATCTTTCTTCGTTCCTTTGATTTGCAATCTATTTGTTTTTGAATCCAGAGTGGGTTAGTCGAAGGCAACATATGGTCTGGATGAAGTTTTGTTTTCTTTTTGAAACCATTCTTCCAACCTCTGCCTTTTAATTGGAATGACTAATGTATTTACTTTTAATGTAATTACTGATAAAGTAGGATTTACATCTCTGCTACTGTGTTAACTAATACTGCATCATTTTAATTACCTTGTACAATCTCAGTGAGGTCAAAAGAGGGAATGCTCTGCCTTCTTGTTCCAGGTCTCGTACAGAGATGACCACAGGACGGACGTGGTAGGGAGCAGTGCAGTGCACTGCAAGAAGTTCTACTCTAGGGCCTGTTGGATGGGATTTGAATCCTAACTCTGGCAGTTGTTAGTGGGGAGGCCACAGGTGAGTCACTTAACATTTCTGAACCTCATTTTTTTATCTGTAAAATAAAGAAAATAAAATCTACCAGGATGAGTTGTTTTTAGGATTTAAGATTATAATCCATGTGATTAATCATATATATGTGAGTATATATAACTTTCCCTAGGAGCAATGGTTCAGTATTTACTAATTCAGTGTTCACAATGGCTTTATAGAACATATCATGGTGAATAATGAGAATAGACTGCACATCTATACACATTGCATGCCTCTATCAGTCACAGTTCTCCAGAGAAACAGAGCCTACAGGGTACATTTATTTTAAGGAATTGTCTCACACAATTGTGGGTGCAGGCAAGTTAGAAATCTATAGGGCAGGTCATCAGGCTGGAAACTCTAAAGAGTTGCTGCATTCCTGATTCTAAATCTGTGGGACAGAATGACAAGCTGCAAATAAAGGCAGGATTTCAATGTTACACTTGAAGTACTATTTCTTCCTCTTTAGGAAACCTCAGATTTGCTATTAAGGCCTCCAACTGATGGAGTGAAGCTCACTCACATTAGAGAGGATAACATCCTTTACTTCAGTTCGACTGACAGTAGATGGTAATCACATCTACAAAGAACTTTCATTTCACAGTAACATTTAGACTAGTGTTTGACCAAACAGCAAGCATCAGAGCCTTGTTGGCACACAAAATTTAACCATCGTGATTTATAATTGTTGCTTAACAGAGTTTTATTTTCAATCAGATAAGACAAAAAAAGTTGCAAGCAAAAGTACATCCACACTGTCATATATTTTCCTATGTAGTTACCTTTTCTAGTGTTTTTTATTTTTTCAAGTTATTTTAAGTACTGTCCACTATCCTTTCTTTTCTTCCTGAACTATTCCCTTTAGTATTTCTTGTAAGAAAGATTTGCTGGTGACACATTTTCATAGTTTATTTTTTTAAAATCTCTGAATTCCTTAATTTCTTCACATTTTCAAAGGAGAGTTTTGATGGATCTAGAAGATTTTGTTGACATTCTTTTTTTTGAAGATTTTTAATATGCCATTTCATTGCCTTTTGGCCCCTTGATTCTGATGAGAAACCAGCTGTTATTCTTATTAAGGATCACTTGTACATCAATAGTCACTTCCGTCTTGTTGCTTTAATCCCTTTCTGTTTTTCAATAATTTCATTATTGTATGTCTAGACATGAATCTCTTTGTATTTACCCTTCTTTGAGTGTGTTGAGCTTCTCAGATGTATAAGTGAACACTTTTCACCAAATTTGGGAAGTGTTCTGCCATTATTTCTTCAAAGGTCTTTCTGCCTCCATCTCCCTCTTCTCTCTACCTAGGTGTCCTATTATGTGCATGTTGGTGCACTTGAAGGTCCCACAGATTTCTGAGGTTCTGATCATTTTTCTTCATTCTTTTTTCTTTCTGTTCCTAAGGCTGGATAATCTCAATTGACGTATCTTCAAATTCGTTGATTCTGTTTTTCAACTTGCTTAAATCTGCTGTTGAGCTTCTCTTGTGAATTTTTTATTTCAATTTTTGTAGTTTACAGCTCAATATTTCTATTTTTTTAAATAATTGCTACTTCTTTATTGCTGTTCTCTATTTGGTGAGATATGTTGTACTTTCCTTTTATTATTTTGACATAGTTTCCTTTATTTCTTTGAACACATTTAAAGCAGCTGATGTAAAATCTTTGTCTAGTAATTCCAACATCTAGACTTCCCAGGGGGTGGTTTCCGTTGATAGCTACTTTTCCCTGTGTATGGAACATACAAGTCACCATTTAAAATGTTTAATTCTTTTTTGTTTTTAGTATGGGCCAGACTTACTCATTATTTTATCTTATGAGTTTTTTTGAATACAGGACATTTTAAATAATATAATGTGGTAACTTTGGAAATCAAATTCTCTTTTTTACTTATGATTTGTTGTTGTGTTACTGTTGTTTGTTTACTGACTTTTATGAACAAGTTCTGTTAGTCTGTGTTCTTTGTCATATAGGTATAATGAAGTCTATGCCTGGTTATCTTTTTGTTAGCTAATGACTAGACAAGAATTTCCTTAAATGCCTGGAATTAACAAATCTCTGAATCTTTGTCTATGTGTGTGTTGAAGCACCCCTTAAACACTAAGCCACATGGATGAGAATTCTTCCTTAGCATTTACTCGCTGCTGTCCAGAGATCCTCAACATTAGCAGGGGTGGGAGCTTAGAGCATCCTCAGGTGTCTTCTGACCATGGGCATAGCCCTGGGCATGTGCACAGCCCTACACATGCATGTGTCCTTGTAAATCCCAGGAACATATCAGAGATCCTTCTATGAATATCTCATTCTGCAGCTTTTCCTTTTAAGCTTTTTGGGTTATTGTTTGTTCAAACTGTTATCCACTGCCTAAGGCATCTGTGACATTAAACAATTGTCACCTATTTTTTCAGCAAATGTGCCAGGAAAACAGCTAACTGGGTGAGATCCAAGTTAGAACAAATGAAGACAACCTTGAGAGTGGGGTTTCTCTTGGGACTGCCAGACAGAGCAATAATGACAATTCTTGGAAATGGGGCTTGAAGGAGCACCAATGTTATTCTGCCCCCTCCAGTGTCTGCCATTCTCCTGATTTTTCCATGATCTTTGGCTGTTGGTTTTTAAGAGTACCATGAAGCTGGGGATGTGGGATGGAAATAGCATAAGTTAAAATGCTACATAGCTCACTGTTATTCCTGATATTAAGCCATTTTTCTTGAATAAATGCTCCCTCGATTGCTGCAAGCCTTTGGTTAATTTCCAGACTTCTTGAAAAATTATTCTGAGAATTCTTGCCAGTTTTCCTGTTGCTTTTATGGAACAGAGGACTTTTGGAAGTTCTTAGAGTACCATTTTCACTGACAATCTCCCTTGTCCCTAAGTTTTTAATTTTTAAGACAGTATTTCTGTTGACTGTATACAGATTTCACAAAATATTGAATAAACAGGGAGATGTGACACTTCATTAAACTGATTTATTTATTAATTTGTTCACCATTCTTTGATATCCACCCGTAACACCATGCCTCAGCCAAATAAAGCCACTTGCAATTTCTCCAACATTCCATAAGCTTTGTAGCTCTGAACAACTTAGTCTCTCAGCTCAAATGTCTTGTGCTCCCTTTGACCTTTTACCCAGGCAATTCCTACTCAGCCAGTAGAATTCTCATCAGACATTATCTCCTCTTTCATTAATCCTTTTCAACCAGGCAGGTCTCACATACTGCAATAGCACCATTTCCCTCTATCACAGCATATGTCAAATGCTACCATCTTTATTTTTCTCCCTAAGTACAAAGGACATTCACTGAAAGATTTTTTTGAGCAAAAGTGTGGCATAATTCTAACTTAATACATACATACTTAAGCATGTGTGTCTGCACATGCACAACAGAAGCATACATAGGTTGAGATAAATTTTTGCTTAAATGCTGAGAATTATTATCTCAATAGTGATTGTGACTTTTATGCTTTATGCTTTTCTATATTTTCTAAGTGCAATCCCATGGTTTTTAATACTTGACTTTCTTTTAAAGCGATCATTTGGAGGACCTGGAGTGCAGCACTGGAACATTCATGTGTGCCTACAGTTGACTGATCTACCTTGGGAGGGTACTGCTCTCAGCAGAAGACAAATCAAGCTTTACACCGGGCCTTCACATGCACAGAGCATGGCATCATAGGAAGTCTGACTTGTTCTTGTTTATAGGCCAGAAACTCTCCGGCAGCCACCAGAGCAAACTCAGACCATCACAAAGAATTCCTCCAAACTCTTCTGCCAACACAACCAAGTTAAATGTTGTGAAAATTCCATGCCACTACCCTTATCACTGAGTCCAAATACCGTGGTTCTTCTTTTCTGCTGACTATCATGGAAAATGACCCAGGTGACATTTCTTTGACACTACCTTGTTAATGATGCTTAACATCAGGAAACTTTGACAGGTGGCTACATAGCATGCACTTAACACCACTGCCCATGTAGCAAAGAAAAAATAGTATTATCTTTCCCATCTTCAGAATCTCCATCAAAACCTATCTATTCTTACTTTACACACTATTTATTTAAGTTTCTAAATATAAAGATGCTTATTAAAATATATTTGGAAAAAGAGAGAGACATTTAGGCATTTAATAGGTAAATTATAGTCATTGCCTGTCCCAGCATCTTCAGTCTAGAATAGATTGGTGCAGTACATGGCCCTTTCTTCTCTCTCTGATCTGCAAATGACCCACAAGGGCTCCTGCAAGCATCAAGAAGCAGTCTCCCCAACCATCACTATATGTACGACAAGGAGGCACACTTAAACTTCTGCCTAGATTTTTGTGGTCTTAATTTCTTAATCTATCTGGATTATTGATGCCTGACTCTTCCTTTAGTTTAGATTGAATTAAGGCCATTAAATCCTGTTCAATTCTACCACCTCCAGGCTATGACTCCAACTTTATATTTCCACCAGGTGATCTCGTTTATATGTCATTTCCATCCTCTGTGTTGTTCCAATTCTTTTTGACCAGCTTTTTAAAATGGAGGTTTCACAAGGATTTTCTGCTTAGAGCTCAATCCAAATATACGAGCACCCTTCAGATCTTCCTTGCCCACCTGCTCTAGTTTCTGAGAACTTGCCTTACTCCTGGTCTGTGAGGAGGCAGGATGCTTGAAACTGGCACCCAGAGCCCCACTTGTCTAGGAGCAGAGTAAAAAGCTCAGGATTAGGCTAAGGTGTCCTGACCATTTTTTCTGACTTCTGCAGCTTGCCATTTCCAAGACATATGATCTTAACCACTTCTTATGTGAAAAATACTGAGTGCATCCGGTGATTAAAAAGGTAAAAACAAACAGAGAAAAAAACAAAACCAAAACCAAAAAATAAAACAAAATTCACAGATCGATCTCTTCAAAGTGCTTATATTCTAGTAGCGCGGAAAAGCAGATAACATAAAACAAGCACCAACTTGGAGTGGTTACACTGCAGGTAAAAGGAAGATAAAATATTAGGGGCTCAAAATAGTCTGTTAAGTGAAATCAAGTACATAGCACATTTTAGGAATCATTCCATGAAATGTTTTTCAGTACTTAAAAGAAGAAACTGTGTCTAGGACCTTCATTTAGATGGAGCAGTTGAATGGTGGCTGGTCACCGTTGCACAAAACTCCTTTGTGGTTCTCCTGGACCCAGAATGGGATCCAACCCCTTACCGTGGCTCTGCAGAAGGCTCGCCAGCATCTGGTTCTACCTCCCTCTCTATTTTCACCTCTTCTCTCTTGCTCCACGCGTACCCCATATTTAATGCAAAACGAGCCATTGCACTTCGCCAAATGCAACATCCTCTCTCTAAACACATGATTCTTTGTGTTCAGAATACTCTTCCCTGGCCCTTCTTTGCTCCTCAATCTTCAAAACTCAGCTCAGGCATCCCTGGCAGGCATGAAGCTTCCCCTGAGCGCTCCTGCCAGATGTGTCAAATGCCCTCCTTTACGCCTCTGGTACTCCTTTTGTCTATCTCTGCAGCTCATTTCATCACTGATACTGTACTTGATGCTTCCTTCTCTGTCTCCACCATCAGAATGGGATCTCCTTGAGGATATACCTACATTTCCCCCTCTACATCCCTTAACAGAGATTAATTAAATGCCTGACAGGATACCAAACTAAGACTTCTGTGTATGTATTGTTTGAATGCACACACACACACACACAGCCACATGTTTTAATTATCAGTTCCAGGCTGGGCTGAAGGATTTACCATTAACTGAAAAATGCCCATGTGATGCTCTCACACCAGAGTTTTTCTTTCTCCCTGAAGAGCAATTTCATCTTCATCTCAGTTCTAATTTTAAACCCACTAACCCAGTGGCTTTTCTTCTTTGTTTTCTTTGTGCAAATTGCCAGTCTTGAAAGAATGCTGAAGAATGAGACTGAACACAAATGAACGATGCCTGTGCAGAAGAGCCACTGCAGTTTAAAATGCATCTTAAATGGCAGCGCTATGATGGATTCACTTCTCCTACTTGTCCTTGAGAACCAGCAGGGGCACCCGTGTTGGGTAATAATTGCTGTGCCTTGCTTGAAGGCATAGCACTTGGTTTATAGGACATTGATTCATTTGGATCTTGTGTCTATTCCAGCCCCAGGGCATTCCCCACTGTTGAAATTGACACAGAACAGGAAGAGATAAATGTGTAAAGGCTGCAGCTTTGGGGAGCCCTGAGGCTGATATTGATGAGGTGGTAACAGTGGTGGTTGCTTCCTGTGGCCCTTCTCCATCACAGGGAAAGCAGACTGAGTCCTGACTAGGAGTGAAACTGCTCCCACCACCAATATATTGGAAAACGTCTTTGCATCACTTCACAGGGAAAGAAAAACATTAGGGAGCTCCCAAAATTAACAAATGGGGATGAGAAATAAAATCAGCAAAGGAGAAAGTATATTCTTGAGTCTGGAGCTCAGTGTCCCTTCAATGTACAAAAGTGCAGCCCGTTTACTTTTTAACTCTGTGTAATCCAAACATCCAGACTAAAACCCATTTAAAGTTCAATGAGAGCTAGAACCAACATGCTTTTCTGTCCCTGTGCTAGACAATTCTGAGATGAAGAATATTTTCCCTGCTTCAATACCGGATGATCAAAACCTGCTAATCAATACCAGAATAAGGCAAAAATTGCTTAGGTACTTTCTCCAGGAAATGCTGTTCCTGGAAAATACAACTGTGGCTCGATTAACTTAGTTCACTCATTAAGGCTAACAGCTTGCTCATCAATACTCATGCTGACAATTCTCTTCGTGATCAAAGCCCTTATATAACTCTGCCCCATCCCGACCGGCTCCCAACTTTGCAAGCCCTCTCTGAAAATCACCCAGTCCAGGCTCTAAAACCCTATTCATCTATCTTCCCCTGACTTTTCTCTTGGAGATGAGAGAAAACACTGAGAAGGTGGTGTTCTCCCTTCAGATTGTAAGTCTAATTACTTTGTTCAGCTTTGAGGATTCAAGGAGCAAACATTAGCAATGATTTCTTCCTCTCTAAACTAAAACTTTTTTTGGCTTATTTTTCTGTCTCACTTATTTCAGTCCCCCAGCACAGTGGAGAGCAACCTAGGCCCTTCCACCTCTGCACTTGTCACTGTGTCACACACTCTCTCCCTTCCCTTCGGACCTCTCCAGACTCTGCTTTCTACCTGTTGGTCTGACTCCTTTTTCTCCTCAGATTTATTCATTGCAAGCTTGTTCAAGATGGTTGTTTCTTCCTTCTCCTCTTAGTCAGACCCTTTTTACACTCTTGCCCTCAATGGTAAAACTCATCATTTATATGTACATATCCTTCCTCTGGCCTCTGATCAACCTTCACTTTTGCTGCCTGCTACTCTCCTACACAAGCTCTGTGCTCCAGTCAAATAAACCCGAGACTTCCTGTTGGACACATCTTGGGCTGACTCAGCCCCATGCCTTTTCTTCTGCTATTCCCTATATACAGATTAGTCCACTTTACCACAAACCCCTGTCTCTCTGAACCCTGCTTAGACTTTTTCTCAGATACCATCTGATAGAAACATGGAGGTCTTAAGCTTTTCTTCTTAAAGGGTTGGATTTCATCATATTTTACATGCCACACAATTTATTGATACATTTCTCCTCTGAACAAAAAAAAAATAAGAGGCTATAGAATATAAAGTCACATGCAAGCATATCAAATAGTATGTGGAGTGAAGAAGTTACAGCTAGTTTGCTCCCTTTCTGCGAGATAGTCAAGAGTTCAGTTTTATGGGGTTATTTCAATAGATCTAACTGGCCTGGATATTTGGAAGCTTCTTGCTGTGCCTGCCCATGACTTGGTGGGTTGATAGAAACAGACTGAATGGTCTTATTGCCTGATTTGTCTAGTGATTATTATGTCCTAATGGAAAACCACAGCTAAGGGGAGGAGGAACCTATGCAGTACCTGTGGTGTAGCAGGTATCACAGCCTCTGCATGGAGAACTCCTCCAGGCCTTTCCTACTATGACCCAAATGGGAAAGACTAGGAAGACAGGAGAGACAACAGTCATCACACAATTCCGTTGTTTACTCAACATTCTTCACTTTCCTCCAGTGGGGTGAGGGCCACTCGAAGACAAATCTGTGTTTCTATCAAAGTTCTGGTACAGTTCTCTCATGATACTCAGAAAGTACTTATTGAGTAACAGTAAATCCCACGAACTATTTTAAGATACAACACTTGAGAGCACAGACATCAGGCTTACGTGTTTTTCTTGTACATTGTCATACAGAATTAACTGCTTAATAAAAGTTTGCCAGTGATGGTGAAGCTAAATATATATTACTATAAGAGTTTTAGCCCCATGTGACATTTCATGAAAACTTACAATAGAATTGTGATGTTTTATAATTACTGGAGACAGGTTTTTCATATCAACACAAAATATAGTTATTCATTAATAATTTATAGGAACAAGCTTCACTATGATATAACAAATGAATTATTAATTGATGCCCTTATAGAAAATAGTTCTGAACACAAGTTGTTTTATTTCTCCTTCCCTGCTTGGGTTTTAGGCTAGCACAATATTTGCAGAAGAAACAGATGCCACAAATTTAATTATGTAAACAAGTCAGAGCGTTACTTTTCAAGATTCATCATGTAATTTCAAAATATATCAAAATTAGCACATCCAGTGACAAACTAATTTAAAGAATGTGCTGAAGCTTGGAAAAAGAGGCAGTCCTGGCCTTTAGAAGAGCAAGCATGTCAGGCAAAGATCCTTTGGAGTGAGTTCTAACAACACCAGAAAGTTTTCATGTGGAAAATCCGCCCTTATTTTGTGTGAGAACAGCTGCTAAATTATTTCTTTAAAGAATGATGGAATCTACCAATATCTCCAATTTATGAATGCTTTATGAGTGACATTGTTTGTAACCTGCACTGAGAGAAGAGATCTCTTTCTTCTTCTTCACCCACTGTGTCTCCAGCTCCTAGAAGAGTTTCCTATAGAGGTAAGGCACTCAAAAATATTTTTTGATTTAATAATAAAACATGGGATAATAGTTATCTTTTAAAAGGGTAACAGTCTGTCTAGCTGGAGAGAGAAGATCAGTCCTGTTGAGTTCACTGATGATTTAAAAACATAATTAAATAGCAAATGGCTGGAAGAGACTTCCTGTTATAATTCACTACTAATTAACATGGTTTATATTCGTCATTGCTATAACCAAAGCAAGAGAAACAGTGTCAGGCACACAGTACTGGATGAATTCACAATGAAAAATAATCCTTCGTGGATGAGAACCCTGAAATAGCATATAGTGGATAGCACAAACTGTTCCTTTAGACATGCTCTCTGTCTTAGAGAAGTTAGTGTCCTGGAGAAAATAAGAGACATGCATAACAAACACTAGACAAATAGGCAAAAGATGAGAGGCCAGAGCTGTAGATGGGTGGGTGAAAGACAGGTGAACTTACTTCTGGCACTGGGAAGGCTGGAAGGAAAAACAGTCATGGAAGAGTTCTTATTTGGTCTGGTCTTTTGCTCAAAGAAAGAAATATGGAGGGCTTCTCAGGCTCAAAAAGAGTTATAATTTTGTAGTTTATCAAGATTTTTCCCCATGTTAGGGTGGAATTGATGTTCTTTTCAGTTTTCCTAGATAATTTATACAATGTATTTAGATAATAAGCCTTTGTTCTGTTTGTTTGAATTTAATAGTTTTGTTTTGTTCTCAATGCACATTAATGCTTCACTGCTTCTTGGTGTAGAAAAAAAGATGAAAAGGAGGAGAGTGGTATGGACAACCACTGGCCTGGAGTTAATTAGGCAGCTGTTCCATTCATCCCCTATTTTCAGGCCTACCTCTTGTTCTTGCCCTGGGACCCTCCAGATGCCACCCCTGCGGTCCCTCACAGATGGATGCCTCCTCTGCTGTAAGCCTCTCTGGCCCTTATGCTGGATTAAGACGTCTTCTGTCTAAGTGATTCTGCTGTCAACAGCTTGAAATTTCTCATTTATTGAAGGCCCCTTCCCCGTTCTCTTTCTTGTTGACTGTTTTTCCTCACCTTTCCTTATTATCATTTCACTAGGAACTCAGGCAAGGGAAAAGAACAGCACACACATACACATGCTCAAAAAACCATCTCACTCTGAAAACCTAATTACATTTTGTGAATTATTTGCTCATCTTATTTAATCGTGTCATTTTGACTGGACAGTTTTCATGATTAGGATTTTAGTTTTTAAATGATGAAGAGTTAGGAATCCAAGCTACACAATTAATTATTCTTTGTTTTTAGGGTTCATAATTCTGGGACGTGTACTAACATCAAATTAAATAAAAATGAATATTCAAACATTGTTTTACGGTAATAAAATTGTGAAATATATTAAAATATGAATATACAAGGAAACATTAGAATTTTGCCTGTAACAGTACTATTTTTCTTTTTTAAAAGTCTATAGGTTATCAATGTACTGTTTTAATCAAAATATGTGTATATACACACACATATACATAAAATTTGGAATTAAATTATCTTAAGCTCTCAACTTTTTCCTCCAAATATCCTCACATCAGAATAACTAAAACAAGTGGGTCAGAAAATCTGTTTGTGTTTTTGCAATAAATGTGGATCTAATCTGAATATTGGCAGTGTGATTGGTTAAGTGGAGGTGTGAATGTTGGGTCAACTAACTGTTTCATTGTGATGGAGAATACTCTAACTTTATATAGTCAACTTCCTCTGGCTCTACATGTTTTAAAGCAGTACCACGTACAGGCTACAGAAGAGAACTAAGGCCTGAGGGAGGAGCTAGGCATGGAGCATGCATCTGATAAGGCTAGATGGAGAAGGAAGCAGTGAAGAACACAACCAAAGCTGCTAGAGATGACTGATTCTGAGGCAGAGAAACCAGGAACAATTGAGAAGTTCAAGGGCAGGAGGAGATGGAGTCATGGTAGAAGGGAGCCAGATTGGAAGACCACTGAAATGATGTTGATTTCTGGCCCAGACTATGCCATAAAATGTGGTGCTCCACCTCAGATTACTAATGCCGCATCTAGTAGAGAGGTGGGAAAACAGTGATGTCACTGGGCAAAGTGCTGTTCCCAGAGAACTTTACATGATATCCCCAAGTTCCTTCCCATAAGCCCAGATAGAGAACACTACTTCTGTTAATGGATCAGTTTGTCTTTTAAAATTGCCTATTCATAAATGATTCTCTGTAGCTAATTCATGGAATTTGTATACACTGAATTTCTAAGTTTAGGAAGCTGAGAACATCCCCATGGAACCAGGTGCACAGCAAGCCATTTGGGGCCAGAAAGTTTCTATCCTGACATGATAGCGGTAGGAAAATCTAACCAAGTGAGAGATTTAAGTAATAGTTTTAAGTATTTGAATCAATTGTAATCAAAAAGTCTGCAATGATTCCCTCTTCTCTTTATGGAGATACAAGGCAGAGAGATTAATACAAGTTTGATGATCATGCCAGGGTTTTCTGTGTCAAACAAAAGAGGCGGTAAGTCTTGTGTGGTTTTCATTGTAAGCACACAAAATAAATAGGAATGAGGTCAAGAGCTCCATGTACTATTTCTTGATGCTTCTGAGAAGGTCGTCAGGATTTCTCCTTATCCCACAATATGTCCTAACTGTTTCTACATCCATTTATGCAATTCTATAAAATACCATACAATATCCAACAAAATGAAGATAATTGCTGTCTTTTTTAGAGAAGAACTCTTGCGTCTTTGGAGAAAAGTCATACTTTCAACCCTGAAAGAAATTTCTTCCTGTTCCATGGAGAAGATCATTAGATGGAACAAAGTAGTTGAATTCTATGCCTGGAAGGCTGATGGACAATAAATTGAGGAGGTCATGGAGGAGAAAGAATGAAGAGAGAGGCCGAGAGATGAGAAATTCCCCAGTGCTTATCCAAGGTGTGGAATGATGAACAATTTATATGAAAAGTTTAGTACTCTCTTCTTATATTTGTATGAAGGCAATCTTCAGATAATAAGCCTTTCTTTTTTAAAGATTGGCACCTGAGCTAACAACTGTTGCCAATCTTCTTTTTTTTTCCTGAAAGATTCACACCTGAGCTAACAACTGTTGCCAATCTTCTTCTTTTTTTTTCTTTCTGCTTTTTCTCCCAAAATCCCCCAGCACATAGTTGTATATTCCAGTTGGGGGTCCTTCTAGTTGTGGCACGTGGGACGCCACCTCAACATGACCTGACAAGTGGTGCCATGTCCGCGCCGAGGATCCAAACCAGCAAAACCCTGGGTCGCTGTAGTGGAGCACGACAACTTAACCACTGGGCCACAGGGCCGGCCCCATCTTTTTTTTTTTTTAATGCTAAGTTTGTATATCTTTACAAATTTCCAAATATTATGTATGTAGTAAACGTATTAAATAATTGATTGAAGAACAAAATGGGTATTCTTTCCCACGCTCTGTTGAATTTCAAGGAAATACATTATGCATCCCCTAAAAAAGTTCCAAAAAGTGTTCACTTGTTTCTTCACTTTGCACCAACGATGAATAAAATAAATGGTAATTAGGAAAAGCCAAACTTTGTAAACTGTGAACCTCACATCCTTCTGGGTTTCAGGGAAAATTGTTGTTACTTTTAAGAGCATAATTGGAGTGTATCCCTTGCTTATCCATACACTAAAATCAGAATGAAACAAAAATCAGCCTGTCTTCTCTGTAAAGGTGGGGGAGAGGACGTCATTATAATCTGGCGTAAAATGGAGAATGTTGTTAAGGTAGCTGGATTATTTGCCTATGTTGCATTGCGTTCAGCTAATTTTGAAAGATCTATCCATTCCGGTTTCTATTGCTATTTTATTCTACGTGATCATAATGGGAGGGTCTAACAAAGAAAGACAAAAAACCACAATAGTGATAGTCAGGCCCCAATTAAGGTATTAAATGAAAAGCCACAAGATAACTTTTCCAGAAACCTCTAACAAAAGAGAATTCTATAGAAACTTTCTTTGCAGAAAAAAGAAAACTTTCTTCTATAGATAATGAGTCATGTTAATAAGATGTCTCCCTTTGATTATTAAGCATTATAGATTTGAGTATCTAATTTTGGGAAAAGAATAGAAGGAGTAGTGCTGAAATATTACGTGATCTACAAGGAGAGGAATTTGGAGCCATTGGTTCAATCTTTGGAGAGGCAGAAAGAAGTATGATTACAAAGGAAAGTCGAGTAGAATGGAGGGAGGATAAAAACAGGTGAAATTTGTGAATATACTGGTACTATGGTACTGGAACGGCTGAAGTACATCTTATGAATTAAAGTAGGAAGTTGATTGGATGTGTCCTGTACTGCTGTTATGTAAATTCCACTTTTGCTCCCCTTAAAGAAATCTTCAGTAGAGTCAATCTCATTCAATAATTTGTTCAAATTTATTACTTTAAGTAAATCACTGAAGGGACCTAAGTGTGGCAATAAGATTTTATGTAAGGAAATAAGATTTTAAGATACGGAAAAGATGAGACAACTTTTTATGGAATTCGAGAAAATTTTGGAGTGGGACAATAGACTTCCGTAGATTCTAAGGGGGGAATGCAATGTTTAGAAATAGTGCTTGGATCATCTCCCTCTACAGCTGAAAACTCTTGGAAGACTTCCCTTTGGACTTAGAATGAAAGTTGCATGTCTTACTACTCCCTAAAAGGCCTTAAATCTCTACTGATCTAACAGCTTACTGTCTTTATCTGTTCTTTCATTTCATCATTTGGTGTCAGTTTAGCTTCACTGTGGAGCTTTTTAAAATCTCCCATCTAAAACAATTCTCTGTACTCTCTGTTAAGTCACCCTGCTTTAGTTCTGCATGGCTCTTTTTGCTCCCTAAAAATTATGCTGTTCATATTTGTTTTTATTTTCTACTCCTCTCAGTGAAATGTGAGCTCTGAGAGAGCAAAGAACATGTCTGCTACAATCTTCATGGCCTGGAACTGTGCCTCCCACAGAGTAGGATCAAAAGATAAGTATTTGTGGAATGAATGGTTTTCTTTCTTTCTTTCTTTCTTTCTTTTTTTTTTTTTGAGGAAGATTAGCCCTGAACTAGCTACTGCCAATCCTCCTCTTTTTGCTGAGGAAGACTGGCCCTGTGCTAACATCCATGCCCATCTTCCTCTACTTTATACTTGGGATGCCTACCACAGCATGGCTTTTGCCAAGCAGTGCCATGTCCGCACCCAGGATCCGAACTGGTGAACCCCTGGCTGCCAAGAAGTGGAACATGCAAACTGAACCACTGTGCCTCTGGACCAGCCCCAAGTTTTCTTACTCAGCTCACAAGGAACAGAGATGCTTCATATGATGTATATAATTTATCCTTATTAATGATTTTTATGTATCTCCTAACATTTGGTCGGCGGTGTAGTCTACAGGTGAAATAAGAGATAAGCTCTGTGATCTCAACTAGGTCATCAGGAAACCAGGGACATCTGAGGCATATTAAGAAGGAACTGAGACTTGGCTGGAGATTTCAAGACAACACAGAAGACTGGTTAATATCCAAGAAGAAGCAGAACTGTTAAGGAAAGAGCAAGAAACAATGTTTGTTTTCATGATAGGACTTCATTTAAAGCAACACAATACAATTTTTGAACAGTATATTAAGCTTTTTTATTAAAATATATTACAACTATCATTTTATCATTCAGCGTTTAATCTCATTTTCACTTAATATTAATAAAAACAAAATAAAATGTAATGATTTTATAAGAAGGAAGAAACTTACACATCAGAGAGCTCAATAGTTCATTTTATAAATGAGGAAAATAAAGCCTAGATGGTTAGTTATTTACCACAACCAGGAAGTCACAGAGTTTTAACTGGGCTTACATCTCCAGAAGAATGGTCCAATTGTTTCATGACTAATAAAGTCTCCAAGATCTCCCAGAACAAGAACTCTATAGCTCTGGGACCCCTCTTATTCTCTATTTTTATGAATTATATTCAATAACATTCTTATTGGTTGTGCTTATTTGTATTTCAAGAATCCACGCCCTCAAATTGGAGCGTTTTCTGCAGGGTTGGGGGAAGGAATGAACAGAGAAAACTGTATTGGAGGGTAAAGGTCTAGGAGGAAAATATGTATGTATGTGTGTGTGTATGTATTATTGGTTGGGTTATTGAAAACTTTCTTTGGAATCAGAGGCAAAGCTATCTCCTTGTTTACAAGGGTGTGGTAGAGGTTTCTATCTCAGCATTTATTCTTGTAAAGTGAGTGCTGATTGTTTGGGTTCCACTCCCAGATCTTCCACTTAGTGGCTTTGTTGGAAATGAATTCATCTCTTTTGGTCTCACCGTCTTTCTTTTTGTAGCATATGTGACAACAATGCCTCCTTCACAGTGTTGCTGAGAGAATTAAACATGTTAATACATAAGAGCTTAGCACAGTATTGGAGACAGTGTTGCTCCAACTAGTCTAAGTGTTAGGGTGTGTGGGGCTGTGCACATGCCTTCTCTTGGGAGCCACATGCTCCAAAAGCCTCCATTCTCCCTATCCATCAGCAAACCTTTTATGTTCCATCCCATCTTTAGGAAGAATCTATCAAGTAATTTATGTTACAAAATAAAGACCCTAAAAGCAAATAACTGGATATTTAGTGGTAAACTTCTATTGCTAGTAACAGGTTAATGAGAGGTAAGGGGTATGTGTGTGTGTGTGTCTGTGTGTTTGTGTGTCCTTTTAGGATGGTAGGACTCACTTTCCATCTACTACTCAAATCAAATTCTGCCAACTTCATCTGCATGCACTGAAAAATCTCAGCAATTTATATGCTTACAAACCAAAAGGAAAGCAATATTTTCTTAGATTAACTTCTTTGGAACCTACAGAAAGAAAAAAAAGAAAGAAAATAGAATGAAATGATACTATCGGGGACAATGAAGAGGGTGGCAGTGTGTTTTAACTTCCAGAACATCTACTTGTGTCTGTCAATTCAGAGGTCTACACATTCATTCACTCATTCATTCATTTAGCATGTGTGTTTTGATAATATTATGGGTCTTACTCATTCTAGTCCATGAGGATGAAGACCAAATTAAGACAGTGTCCTTTCTCTCTGATTCTGGCCATGTAATTTCTGTTGCCCTCCCTAGGTTGGCAGGATTAAGTACCAAGCCAACTGAGCTCTCCTATTATATTATCTTTATAAAAATCAACTGCCAAAGAGCTGATTCAAGTTTGACTGGGAAGAATACTGGCATTTTCCAGCCAAGAAAGAAAAGGCACTGATTGCTTCAAATTTGTTTCTCATGGGGTTTAGTGGGGGATGTTGTTAACTCCTGAGGAAGGATTAAGTTAAAACTTACTCCCTATTGCACTGCTTTTTTCAGTCCTGTTGACCTTACTGTTCCCTGCTTCATATGTTCATTTATTCATTGATGCATTCAATAAATGCTAGGGAGTGAGATACATGCACAAATTAGTGCAATGCAATGAGATAAGCACAGTAAGATGTTGTGAACAAAAGGTGGTTGAGACACAAACGATAAAGTACAATAGCCTGGGTGTTACTGAACCCAAGTTCATTTTTGCCCATTTTCTGGAAAGCCAGACACCAAGACAGTGAGATTGCAGCAGAGAGAGGGTTTTAATCACAAGGCAGCCAAGTGAGGATTCTAGAGAAGGAGTCTCAAATACACATCCCAGAAAATAGAGACTCAGGGATATTTATATGGTAGAGGAGCAAGGTGGCCTGAAATGTGGAGATAGATGATTGGAGGTGAAGAGAGGTGAGGTAATTGATGACCTGTGCAAGTGTCATGCTTCTTCATAGTATGTGTGGTCACAAAATGGTGGTGTTAGCATAATCTAAGGATGGAGTTTTTAGCCTCTTGACGTCAAAGGTCACTTATTGGACCTCTGTGTGGGTCCAGTTGATGGTTTGGTGGTCTCAACCAGTCTGAAGTGAACAAGGGGTTCTAATCCCTGAAAAACAGCTTAAACACCCATTACATTGGTGATCTAGGCTCCAGGGAGATGTTGTCTATAGGAACCTAGTGGGAGTCAGATGGCAAATTGCCTAAACAGCACAGTTAGCAATGGGTAGGGGAACAACTAAAAGCTATAATCAGTAATTACAAAAAGGAAAAAAAACCTTTAGTTACTAGCTACTTAACCATCAATGGATAACGGTTTGACAGTTTCAGTTTCCCCTATCATTTGGTCATTCCTCATTCTTGAGGGATTTTGGGCAATGACTGATCTTGCTACTTCCTGCTGAATTGGGGCATGGATATGGAATAAGGGAAGGAAACTATTTAACACTTATGTGGAAATATTCTCTTGTTCTCACCTTTAAGTTGACATTTTGCATTGTTAGAATTTTGTACCTTGCTCAACAGTTTTGGAACAACATCTAAAGGCACATTTTATAATCAAGTATCCAACTTGAAGGATAAGAAGTATATACAACCCAAATTGTAACAGTCCCTGAAAAATAAACCTAGTCCTAGCAGAGCCTTCACTTGATTTCCAGGTAGGGATAGATATCTGGTCTTAGTTCCTGATAATCTTTTACATTATTGGATATGCATCAAAGACTGGAGCAATGTCCTATACCCTGATGTTTCAGATAACATTGATGATGGCTATCAACATAGACTCTCTGCTGGGGGGTCATCATATTCCTAAGGAACTCAAAAGAACAAAGTTATCAACTTATAGCAGCTAGGAGGGCCCTTAAAATCTACATGGTATGTCTAGGTTAGTACATCAGAAGTCATTCAAAGTTACAATATGGTTTCTTTTCTACAATATGGCTTCCTTTATGTCAACTTTGTGTTGAGCTGGTATGAATTCCTCCCTTTTGTTGTTTATACTCAATCTTGAGGGATATCCTGTTGATGAGAGGTATAGGTTGTCCCATTTCATTGAACAGTCTCTTACTAAGATGGTGACGCAGATGGGCTCCCATAGTTAGGCCTATATCATGTAAGCAAATACTAGATGTTTAATAAGAACTATTTGTAGAGAAACTAAAAGAAAAACAAGGCTACTGGTGGGAGCAAACTATAACCTTTCTGAGCCCAGGTGGCAGGCAGTCAAAAAGATTTCCAGGTGTCAGAGTCAAAGGACCTTTTGCAACTTGAAGTGTTTCTGATGATGTCATTGGGTATTCACCTTTCTGAATGGCTTACACAGCAACAGATATGAATCTCTCTTAAATGTATATTAAGTTGTCTAGTTTCAGTTTGCAAGGCTTCAGGATAAAGGGCAGGTTCAGTTCTCAATGACTCCAAATGAATATGATAGAAAAAATTGAAAACCTTAGTTTAGAGATTTGTGGCAAGATAGTTCAGGAGACTAGAAGAATTAAGGATCCAGTCCAGTTAAGAGATATGAAACAAAAGCCTCAAAGACAGTTATCAGAACTAGAACCTAATTTCCATGAATGTGTACTATAGTTTCTATTGAAACATAATTTTTCTCTCTAAAATATACCTCATTTTTACCAAAGACATCCAATTAAGGCTCATTGGTTTCTAAAATAAGACTAGTTTCAATAAACTTGGCCCAATTATTTATGTAAGTACTGCAAGAATAGCAATTGTTTATATAGGTCCTTTCAAATCTGCTTTATTGCAACTTTTTATGAGAATTTCAAATTGAGCTTTAAAGGCCTCTTGAGGCCAGAACAAGCAAAGCCAAGGACTTGTCAGACTCTGCCTGCAATACCTACACATCCTTGAAGTTCCTTGCACCTGTCAGAGGAGTGGCTTTCTTTACTCACCCACTAAGGTTGATGGGAACTCTGTAAACAACATACCAGACCAATATTTCCAAGTGGTTTTATTCCAGAAAGTCAACCTTTATTCCTTAAAAGCTGTCTTGTCATATCTGACAAGTTTCTTTCAAATATGATATTCCAGTCAAAGCCTTGATATTATAATCAATGTTTCTAATTGCATCCTGTTATAAATTGAACAGATTCTTATGGAAGTTACACAAAGAAATATATTGCCATGAAAAAAATACTCACTCATTAAGAATTTCCAAGCCCTATAAATTAAATAAAATGTTTTCAAATCAAAAACAATTTCCAAGTCCTGGAGGGACCAGATATGGAGAAAAATAAACAAATATTTCAATTCTTCTTATAGAGATATAATTTACCAAATTGGTATAAGTCATAGCTAGCTTGAAAGAAAAAAGAAAGAGATTTCCTTAAATCCGAAAATAGAAAACATCAAAAAATCAGCAATATCTCAAAAGAAAAGTCATATAAATTATTATCATCCTGATCAGTTCATTCAGTCCTGTGTAATCGATTCTTGATCTTAATCTTATTTTAGCAGATTTATGAGGTCATCAGTTTCTATGCTACTTCTGTGATTTCTTACCCAGGTCAGTTTTATATTTGGAAAGATTATCAGAAGCCTGTATTCTAGAGTAAGATTCAGAATGCTTTCCATGAATTTCTCTGAAGATGAAACATATTTGCAAAAGCATCAGAGTAAAACAGCAACTATGTGCAAATGGCAAAAGATTTAAAAGAGCAATTGATGAAGAAACTTGCCTATTTCTGTGACATACAACACTTCAACCTAATAACTAGAATTATGGCTCACAACCAGGACAGATCAGAGTTTTAGGAAAGTTACATAGTTTTTAAAAGATTTATATCAATAACATTTACCTGCATAATGCCACCTAAAAGGTGTATCATCACTTATTTGGCAATACTTCCCATGTAACTTAACAAATAAGCCTAATTAACCAATAAGTCTAATTACTTTAGTATCTTTTTTCTTTGTAGGAAGAGAAAGAATCAATTTCTTTGAATAGTCCCAGGGGTCCTCTGAAAATCCTCAAAGAAAAATTTAACTTCAGGTCAAAAGAAAGGCTTCATTTAAGATTTGAATTTTAGGGGAAGTTTGTCAAAAATATCAAAAGAGTTTAAAACACTTGGTCAAATAGGGAACAATGCACACTGTGAAACAGTATTCAGCTATCCATTCAATCAAAGTGACGACAGAAATAGTTAAAAGCAAGCAGAGAGTTAAAACAGTCAAAAATCGTAATAGAGAGACCTCAGTCTTTATGAACATGGGAAATTATTTTAACAAAACATAGAATTTCTCACATTTTAGGCAGTCTTATTAAAAAATAAAGAAAAATCTGTCATAACTTCTTTATCAAGAGCAGACTAAAAGTCCAGGAAAATTATCCTTTTAAGAGAGAGGATCAAGATTTAATTTTTGCACTAGCTGATTTTTTACTCTAAAACTTATCTACTTAGTTAGATTTACTTCAAGCATAACCAACTTGACCATACATAAACTTACTTTAGGGTTCCTCTCCCACAAACCTTCCTTACCTTTCTTTTTCCATCCAGAATTTGTCCCATGCTTTCTTTCTTCTCTTCTAGTACATTAGGACAAATTTATCTTTCTTAACAAAACAAACAAAAATATTTCTATTCTTTGTACCTTTGTTACTGACAACATACATTTTACTTTGCTTGGATGCAAAGATGTTTTTCTTATTAATTTTTAGTAGATTTAATTACATATACTAATTAGAATTTTTAACCTTTACAGACATTAAAAAGCAAGCAATTATGAACTGTCTTTTACATTAGCATTTGGTGGTTTGGCAAGTCTATAAAGACTTTTCATAATTTCTGGAAACATGCTATTTCATAGTACAATTTTTAGTAAAACACAGGATGTTTTGGGCCAGCCCAGTGATGCAGTGGTTAAGTTCACATGCTCTGCTTTGGCAGCCCAGAGTTTGCTGGTTTTGATTCTGGGTTCAGACATACACACTGCTTATCCAGCCATGATGGGGGAAGATGGGCATGCATGTTAGCTCATGGCCAATCTTCCTCATCAAAAATAGGAGGATTGGCAGCAGATGTTAGCTCAGGCCTATTCTTCCTCAAAAGAAAAGGGAAAAAAAAATACAAGACATGTTTACTAATAGACCCAAACATCTTTTGGTTTCTGTGTAATAAGAAGCCAGAAGTAGATAAAACTAGACAGGTCTAATGATGTTTCAGTATTTTATCTTATTTGAAAAATGACCCAGATATTCAGTGAGTTTTTTATCATTCAACTTTACCTAGAAAAACTTCAAAGTTTTAAGTTACCAGAGAGATTTTGGAAGTTATTTCAAATATACCTGCCATAATACATAATTATTTTAAAAAGTTCACCAAATACTTTTATCTTTATCACATCTATTTCATTTACTTGCTACCCATAACTATTTAGATTGCCTACAAAACTTTGTGAGACATTAGACAAAATCAGTTATCATTCTGACCTATTATTTTGCTGACAAGTTTGTAACAGGGATAGCATGAGCTTATTTGACTAGCAAACCCAGGCTGTATGTTTGCATCATATCCAATGTTGATAACTTTAAGGACATGTACATTTTAATCAAACCAACAATCTTAAATAAGCTTTTAGTTACCACAAATTAATTTATATCATGTTAACTTGAAAGACATTCAGGTTAATTTCTATTATGTTTAGAATTTATGTAAGCACTTACTTTAAGTAGATAAAAATAGAACTCTTTTGAAATTATACCATCTGGAGATAAAATATCAGACATACATAACATGCATGTAGACACACATACACAGAGTCTCTACAGCATTTGTTTGAAAATCACTGCCATGAATCAGGTGCAGTAACACACTCGTTATGAACCCAAATTTTGTTTTTGAGCCTTTTTACTAATATTTGTGGAGAAGTCATTTAAGATGCTAGATTTTTGGCAAAGGCACTCTTATGGCCATTTTCCTTTCTTTTTCCATTCTAGGAATTAGTGAGGTGCTAGATAGTCCCCAGAAGATTTGAAGGCTTTTTGAGATAAGGCAAATGGATGGAACTTGAACTGCTTCTAGAGCTGCATTTCCAGTCTTGCAAGGATTTTCTAAGGACAATTGCTCTTGATTTCTCAGAAATTGGGTTGTAACTCAAATGACATAGGTTGATCTACCTGTCCAACTACATTATAAAGGCACAAAGAAACCCCTGAAGTTTTCTAGAAGATGGAGTTTCTGGGGCATAGCCCATCCAATTGAAAATGTTTCCAATTAATTAAAATGCACCTGAGGGTGAGTCCCCAGGGATCCCTGGGGCATTCCCCATGGTGGTAAAGCTGGTGTCCAACTATCAGTGTGTCGGAGAAAGGATGCAGAACCTGACTATAGGTGTAACTATAGTTACAAGATTTAGTCAAGTCTCTTTCAGTGCATGCAATAGTCTCTGAGCTAGCACAAGTCAAGCCAGGGAGGCAAGAGGCAAAGGCCCAGAGTGGGCTGGGGGCCAGGGCTCCCAACACCAGGGTTGAGAGTTAAGTCCCTGAGAGCAAGTTTTTCAAACTTTGATTTTACTGAAGGTCCAGGTTCTGCTCAGGTCCAGTTTGAGCTTAACCTTGACTTGGTGACAACACAGGAGGTGATAAACAAGACAGACAGAGAAGAGACAGAGAGTATCATGCCTTGCCCTCATGGTCTCTTCCCAAAGGTTATCAAGATAAGGGTCACACAAACAACAGTTCCTGGGCAAGATAGTTTACAGAATAAATTACAGGTTGTCTGTGCCCATAACTGACTCAATAAGAGCCTAAAATACTCAATAGGTTCTTGGCAGCAGACCAAACAGGGTTCCAGATGTCAGTCAAATGACTGACCAAGGAGCCGACCTAGAATTACTCCATGTGCCCAAAAATCAGAAGACAGCTCCCAGAGGTGGAGTACATACTGTCCAAAACCAGCCAGAGGAGAACTCCCAGGGGTGGGGGTGGGGTGTGGAGCTTTCATTAGCATCTGGAAGACCACAAGAGGAAACTGAGACTCCAAATTTGATTAAGTTCTTATGACTAGTCATTGCAAGAGATCTCTGATTGTGGCCATGTGATGTTATAAAATAATATCACCTTTTTCTTTTTCATGGACTAGTAACTGGAAGTTGCCCAATTTTGAAGAATGTAGCCTAGGGGGCTGCAGGTGGGAATCAAATTAACACTTCCCATTATTTCAGAATTTATACATGGCTGGTCAAAGTATACTTATGCTGCAGCTAGAACCAGATCTCAAAACCAAAATCAAGCCAAGAGAACTTCTGTGAGTGGATCCCCTAATTCTTCCTTAATATTGAGCATCCCTGAAACAAAGACCCTCATAATGAAGGCTAGATCAAGATTTCCTTTTTTTGGAGGTCACTGAGGACGTCCCCCATGCAACTAAGTCTTTCTTTTCAGAAGTCAGACCAAAATAAGAAGAAATAAGAATCCGGTCACTTGTGCTGAAGTTTACTCAACTAAAAATATGTCTTCAAAACCCAGAAACCATCTCTCTACTGCAAAGTGAAAACAGGTACCAAGGAGTCAGCAGCACCAAGCCAGGAAAGAATCCCAGAACAGTCCCAGGAGAAATGCTCCGGGCAGCCTCTGGACTTATCCACAGGTACTCCACACCGGCAAGGGACTGATGAATCTCAGGCAAAAATGTCCATCTGGACTTACCTCCTGCCTGGCTCACCAAATTGCTACTGAACTCACGTTCATTTTGCCCATTGCTTGGAAAGCTGAACACTGAGATGGTGAGATTGCAGCAGAGAGAGGATTTTAATTACAAGGCAGCCAAGTGAGAAAGCAGGAGAATGAGTCTCAAATCCACTTCCCAGAAAATAAGGACTCAGGGATATATATTGGGTAGGGGAGCAAGGTGGTCTGGAATATGGAGAAAGATGATTAGAAGTGAGGAAAGGTGAGGTAATTGATGATCTGTGCAACCATAGTCAGACTCCATGACTTTTCATAGGAAGCATGTTCACAAAATGGTGGCGTTAGCATGATCTGAGGGTGGAGTTATTAGCCTCTTGACATAAAAAGGCTGCTTATCAGACATCTGCATGCACTCAGTTAATGAGTTGGTGGTCTTCACTGGCCTAAAGTGGACAAGGGGTTCTAAATCTTGAAAAACAGCTAACACTCAGTACCATGGTGACCCAGGCTCCAGGGAGATGCTATCTATAGGAACCTGGTGGGAGTCAGACAGCATATTGCCTAAACAGCACAGTTAGCAATGAGTGGGGGAACAACTAAGAGCTATAATCAGTAATGGCAGAAAGGAAAAAGAAACTTTAGTTACCAGCTACTTAATCATCAATGGATAACTATTTGCTTGTTTCATAGGGAATCAGGAAAAGCTTCACTGAGGATGTGTCTTCAGGAAAATGAGAAACACTAAAGTGATATTGGATTTGATCTGAGCATTCTGTTATATGAAATATTAGCATCAGTCACCTTCAGGGGACACTGTAAAATCCCTAAAAGGCCCCAGGCTTTGTTCAGCAACAAGAGATACTAGCTCTGTAAACAAAGAAGAAAATGGTGCTTGCTTATCATAGATAAAGAGAGTCAGCTGAACTGTGACAGCACTGCAGCCTCCTGGATTGATTTGGGATGAAGGTGAGAGGCCCCAGAGTAGGAAGAGATAAAAAAAGCCTGTTTGGGGACAGCTGCTGTGACCCTTCAGCCTGAAAATGATACCATTCGCTCTCTGATAAGATGCCAGCTCCCTTGAAATGAGGAAGCAGAGGCTGGGGGACCTTAAATGATCTACCATGGACTAAGAATAAGTTGCAGAGCTGAGAATAGAACCCAGCAGTTTCAGCCTCCAAGCCATTTTGGTCTTCTGTTTTATATAGAGTGCCACAACAGTTTATCTTGACCTCTGCACTGCTGACAGAATTGCATTTTCTTCCACTGTCCTCTATTGGATGCTTTTAGACCCAATCTTTTATTTAATATTTCTCTCCCTTTGTAAATAAGGTAGATTTTCTGACTGAATTCAAAGCATGTCCTTTTAGAGAACATTACAGAGACCATATGAGATGGAGCATTCTTGGGTGCTGATAATTTAGCACTCTTCCTATCTGTTTTGCTTTTTATTTACGAAGCAATCTCAGTGAAAAACTGCAATGAAAATTCTTCTGGGCAATAAATTATTGTGAAGATAAGGGGTTACAACTTTATCTCACCTAGCTGAGAATGCAGAGTATTTAAACAATGTTCCATTTGGCCTCTCAGTTTTAATGTTTAATTCAGTTTGAATTAACTTTTAATTCTCTTCTTCATCACGTATTTACTAAGAGCAAAAAGGACTCATAGCTCTCTTTCCTTCATGAGTCAACACTCTATTATCCAACTATTTTCCCCCCTCACAAATTCCACCAAACTGCTTATCACCTTAGTGATAGATTCCTTCCATTTTTCAAGAGCAAGTATACATCAGAAGAATTTCTAAGATCTTTTGCTCAAGGGCAAATCTTATTCTCAAATAGGATCAAGTTGAGAATCACATGAAGTGTCGTCATTAAGCATGTAGGAGGGAAAAAAATCCAAAATAAGAATGGTATTCTTTTTGTTGCTGTCTGTTTGCCCCTGGGATATGCTGTGGGAACGCGTTTATTTGCTCCCAAGAAAAACTTGGCCCAGCTTATAGTTATCAATACGGGCAGGTAGCATAAGGGGATGGGAACTCGCCTGCAGCTGGGTATCTTGTTGCCATGCCTTTCCTGTAATTGAAGTCTCTCCAGGAGTTAGGAAACAGCAGCAGAAAGATGGCATGCGCATAACCAAGGATGGAATGTCTTGGAATAAAGAACAAGGAAGATCTATGGTTTTTATATTAAACTTATCCCAAAGTGAGTTTTGTCTTTTTTTATTCCTTTCTCTCTTTCTCTCTATCTCTCTTGATTTCTCTCTTTCTTTCTTTGTTTGTTTCTTTCTTTTTCTCCGTCTCTCTCTCTTCTTTCTTTCTAAACCCAAGTTCTTGGGGAAACTTATAAATGCTAATAACGATATCAGAGCGAAATAATATTTCAAATAACTTAAGTGAAAAATAAATAAAACAACATAAAATTCTAATATATTTCACCATTCTACAGCTAAAAGTAAAGTTTACTTCAGAGATGATGAAAATGTTGTGGTTCTTGCACATAGAGTGTATCCATGTTACCCTGACATCTAGAGAGGTGATAAACTTAGTCAAACCAAGAGATACATCTATCAACTATCTATCTGCATATATAGCAAAATGATCAATGTGCCATTATAAATTGTTCATTGCTGAAGACATTTGAGTTAATCATGTACAAGACAGCTAAGGAGTCCAAAAAAACCCAAAAGAAAATGCATAGAATTGAAATACTTCACTGGTTTTCAATGGGCTTTGGCACATCAATTCTCTGAGCTTTAGGTTCCCAATCTGTCCCAATCTGAGATACTCATATCTCACTTTCCTGCCTCACAGAGTACTTAAACTGAGCAATTGGGATTATATTTGTTGAATCTCTTTGTATACTGTTTACACTTTGAGATGTCAGTTAGATATTAGTTAGTATGGAGGAGGAGTGGTGATTTTAAAAAGGGATTATAAAATATATAACATTTAGGAACTGAGTAGAACTATAGATTTGGGGAAGGAAGGATAAGTTTGAAGTTTCCTGGACCAAATGATAGGTAGATGTGTTACCAATGTCATTTCCCAAGATTGGGAATGGAAGAATGGAAATGTTGGTGCAACAGTGGCATATTGGCTATATTGAATTTGAGGTATTGGCAACATCCAAGTGGAAATATATAGAAGAAAAGTTAAAGTCAGGATCTGTTGTTCACAGGACATGTTTTCCAGAGGCAAAAATATGTAAGTCATGATTTTAAAAGTGATGCTGGAAGTGATGGCAATTTATGGAATGAATAAGGGAGAAAATACAGAGCATTGGTTCTCCATGTTGGCTGACATCTGAATAATACACACAGATATTCAAATCTTAGATACCTTAGTATGTGTTTAAGTTTCCAGCCAAATATTTCCTCCTTAACTTGGACATTTTCCCAATTTAATTAGATTTGCCACTCTATGATCATTACCTAAAGAAAAAGATGTTAGATAGAAATTAGAAAAGAAAAGCCTACTGTTGCTGCCTCTTGAGGCTTCTGAGTAAATGGCCCCTGAGAGAAGACAAGGCCTCTAGGACTCAGAGAAATAAGAGCACCTCCACTTCTCCCCACTAGATCAAGATTCTCTGGGTTTGGGAGGGAAACATAGTCCAGAACAGCTTTGACTTACAATGACTATGTAGGTGGAAGGGCCATAGAATAGGTTTTCAACACCCCCTTGTTGGTGCAGGGGTAAAACTGCAATTCTACTCACCTCGGAGTGGCACAGCTGTTTCCTAGGGAACCAGCAGAACTGAAGACCCTTGAAGACAGACCACAGGGATGATGCAGCAGCAATTTCAAGGACCAAGGACCAAGCCCTGATGGGCTAGTGCATGCCTCAGCAGACATGGGAACCCCTTTTTACGGACAAAATGTTTGTTGTTCCTCAAAATTCATATGTTGAAGCTCTAGTGCCCACTGATATGTTATATGGAGATGGAGCCTTTGAGAGAGAATTAGGGTTAGATTAGGTCATGAGGTATGAGCGTAGGGCCCTCCTATAAGAGTTTTATAATAAGAAAAAGATCTCATCCCCGCTTCTCCCGAGTACACTCACTGAGGGAAGACTGAGGACATGTGTCTGCAAACCAGAAAGAAGGCCCTCACCAGACACTTACCATGCCGGCACCCCGATCTCAGACACCAAGTCTCCAGAATGGTAAGAAATTAATTTCTATTGTTTCAATCTTTCAGACTGTGGTATTTTGTTATTGCAGCCAGTTCAGACTAATACACTCTTAAAGGGCATGAAATCTCAGAGTGAAAAAGGGGTACCCCAAACTACTGAGATTAAGTCAACCCAACACTGTGGAAAAGGGGATCAACACTAAAGTCATATCCAGCTATTGAGAAATGGACATGGTGCTATTGCAGCCACTCCAACTTTATCGTGTGAGATTCCTACATTAGTCAATTAATCAGAATCTGTAGAGATGGAGGCCAGTCAGTCTTACTTCCAAACAAACAAACTCCACAGATTATTCTGATGTATAGAGTCACCAAGAAAGAACTTTGAAAATTATTTACACTCAAAAAGTGTGACGGAAGAACATGAAATATATAAATCAGCAGTCTGAAAAGTAAGGAAGACCGAAACATTTCAGCGCCTAGGAAAGCAGAAGAGAATAGGATTTCCCAAAAGAGGGACAAGTGCTGCAGAGAGCTCAGTCCAGAGGACCAGATGCTATGCAGCAAAGTAATATTCAGACATGGGAAGGTGACAGAAGTAGTGTACAATTCTTCAAAGAGGATAACCAGGATAAGGAAAATGATACATGATTTAAGAAAGAACAAGATCAAGAAAATGGTCTTTTTCTTTCTTTGTCTTTTTTTATGCTGTCTCTAAAATTTTTTTTTAGAATGGAAAGATCTAGTCAATAAAGAGGTTAAAGATTTTGGAAAATGAGGACATTGCTAAGATATAAATAAATAGCTAACATTTGTTTATATAATGTATACCATATGCCTGGAATTATTTTAAATGCCTTGCTTATAAAATTCTGTTCATTTTTATAACAAACTCACAAAGTAAATATTATCATTGTAAATATTACAAATGAAAATTCGGACGTGCACACACACAGACACATGCAGACACAGGTTAAATTGTTCCTAAGCTGCATACCTAGGATATGGCAGAGCTGGGATTTGGGCTCAGACTTTCTGGCTCTGTAGTTGCTACTTGCCCATGCTCCCCAAACTGAGTGTTCAAGTGTCCCAGAACACCACAGTGAACAACAGGGCCCGTGGGTTCTTTTAAATTTTTGGAAGAAGCATGTACTGATAACTGTGAAGTGCCATGTGAGCTGCTTGGGCAAGGTAGTGGACCTTTTCAATACTAGGCTCCACTATTCTTATTGATGTGAAGCTGTGTCCTTGGTATTTGCTGCCAGAAAAAGCAAAGACCTTGTGAAAATCACTGTGAAACAGAATACAAGAGTGGTGGCATCTAGTTTAATTCCATGGTTTGAGAAGTTGTGCAGTGCCCAACAGGCACACCTCTCCCAGTAGTAAATAGCTGTGGTTTGAATGACAAAATAAAATGTTTTCTTTCTGTTGAATTATGTATATTATTTTTCTAGCAGATACAAACTTATTGGGGCATAAATATTTATTAATTTTATGACATAGATACTTAAATGGAGCTGTTAGGTAATTCTCTGGGCCTAGGAATGCAGTGAAGAAATTACTGAGACACTACCAGCCCTGTGAACCTAGAAAGTTTGGCAACATCTGCTCCATGTTGACAATAGGAAGAGGCAGCAAATGCCTCAAAGGAGATGTTAACCTTGCAATGGAGAACGGATATACCTATTCTTAGATGAGGTAAATGAGATCAGAGCACATACTTTGACATTTCAAAGGAAGAAAGAAAAGTTAAAAGAATTTGTTCATTGGGCCAGGATCTACTCAGTGAGTAGACAGTGGGGTTGTCCTCTGAAAATCAGGAGGTAGGATTAAATTAAGGGCTTAATAATACTGAAACAGGCTCTGAGGTTTATAGGCATAAAGAGTCTCTACCTTGTTATACAGCTAAGCATATAGTAAGTGTTCAATAAAGTCTTGGTTATTTATTTAATCTAATATTATCGATTTGAATTTTTTAGATAAAAGACATTTCATTTGAACTTTTGGAAAAATATATAAAAGAGAGGCAAAGAAAATCTATGATTTTGCAGCTTGTCACAGAATATCTGATATGCAGTGGTTTTAGCCCTGTTGAGAGGTGTTTTGTGTCTTTTTGTACAGATTGGCACCTGAGCTAACAGCTGTTCCCAATCTCCATTTTTTTGTTTCTGCTTTTTTCTCCCCAAATGCCCCCAGTACATAGTCGTATATTTCAGTTGTGTGGCCTTCTAGTTGTGGCATGCGTGACACCGCATCAGCATGGCCTGAGGAGCAGTGCCATTTCCATACCCGGGATCCAAACCAACAAAACCCTGGGCCATGAAGCAGAGCACGTGAACTTCACCACTCGGCCACAAGGCCGGCCCGGAGAGGTGCGTTTTGTACACAAATATACACACATATGCTTTCTGTTCCAATAAATAAGCACAAAGAAGCTGGCTTCTGTGAGATGGACCCATGCTGGCTCTTTCTAGAAGCACTTACAGCTGCTGAACTGAGATGTGCTGGATAAATAAATGTTTTAAAAATTGTTTTAATTTGGTACTTCTGTCAAATATCCCTTAAAACCCTCTTCATCTACCCATTGTCTGAGCCTGTTAGTAATCTGACAAGGTGCAGCCGTCTTCTCCCAGTTGGTCTATTTTAAGGTTTGAGAAATGTCAGTGAGAACTAGAAGCAGAAATCCAAAAATAGGTATTCAACCTTGAAGATAGCCAGTGTTTAGAAGAGATTATACAGGGAAGCTGAAGAAAAAATGCCTTAGACTTAGAAGTAGAATTAAATCTCATTTTATATAAAAACTTCAGCCAAATGGCTTGGTCATATGCCCTTTCTGGTTCTCCTAATTTTTTTTTCAATATTTCTTTGTTACTTTTAGAATTAAATCTAAATTCTTTAAGCTAGCATTAAAACATTGAATTACATGGTACTAAACTATCATTCCAAGTATTGGAGTTAGAAAAAAACTGGGTGGGGGCAGCATTGAATTCAATCACCTGTGCTGGATGAACAGATATGCAAGCCTCAGCAAGTTCACCTTATTCCTAATTAAAAATGAGAAGGATTTCTACACCTAGAAAAATGGAGCAGACCTATGTTTCCCTATTCTTCCTACTAAGAGCAAAACGATCCCGGACAATATACAAAAAAATAAAATAAGTGAAAATAAAAAACAAGAAACAAGAAACATAAGAAAACTGAAAGGTAGAGAGAAGGCAGCAGATCAGCTAGGGACCTCACGGCACAAGGAACAGCACAACATTGAGTTCCTTGGATCTTGGCTTTGCTTCACGTATCCTAGACGAGGAGTGGAAGAAGTTGTGAAAAAAGAAATTCTAAAGAGCACAGAGAACAACAGTCCCAATAGAAGTCTGCTCTCTCTAGCCAAAGGACCAGGATAGGGGCATCTAGACAGTAACCTCTCTACTTCAGCCAAATGCCATCAGCCAAACACCACAAAAACACTGTGGCACCAACACCCCCATACCACAGAAGATGAACAGAGAGCCTAGACCGGGTGATTCCATAGAACACTGAATAAAGAGCAAGGATTTTCATCCCTACTGGGTAATAATTCTACCCCCACTCTTTTGGTGTTAATGGAGACCATGTGAGCAACCTGGACTTCCATTCACACTGAGAAGTCGCAAGGCAAGTCTCTCCCTCCATGTTGGGATGGCATTTCAGAAGACCTAGTGGAGAGTCATGAGTTTCAACACAGCCAAGTGGTAAGGAGGCTGACCCCAATGCTGTCCACAAAGTCCATGTGGTCAACAAGAATGAGATATTCCTGCCGCTTCCAGCCAAGGTGGTATCAGCAGGGACATGGTGGGGAGTGTGAAATCCTACCTCCACCCAGAAGTAGTTGGGAGCACATCCTCCATTCTCAGGTGTCAATGGAGGCTGAGTGGATAGCCTGGACTTCTATGCCCACCTGGCAATACCAAGGCAACGCCCACCTTTCCCCTGCCAGAGTCCTATCATAAAAGTTCAGTGAAAACAAATGATTAAGACTCAGAATCCCATAACACATTATTATTGATGTCTACATTTCAAATGAGAATCACCTATATGTCAATAGCTAAAGAAATATTAAATACAAAAAGCAACTAATAAATGCTGTATTTCTTTTTGCAGCTATAAAAATCGTCATAAACTTTATGGCTTAAAACAACTTAACCTTATTATCTTACACTTATAGAGGGCAAAAGTCCAAAATAGTTCTCCTGTGCTAACACAAAGGGGTTGACAGAGGTGCATTCCTTCTGGAGGCTCTAGGAGAGGATCCATGTTTTTCTTTTTTCCAGTTTCTAGGGATTGCTTGCATTCCTTGGCCTGTATCCTCCTGCCATCTTCAGACCAGCAGTGGACGGTTAGGTCGTTCTCATGCTGCACCACTCTGACACTCACTTTTCTTCTGCCTGTTTCTTCTGCTTATAAGAACCCTGGTGATTACACTGGGTCCACGCAGAAAATTTACAATGATTTCCCCATATCAAGGACAGCTGATTAAGAAAATTCTATTTGCATCCTCAATGTCTCTTTGCCATATGAACTAGCATATTCACAGTTTCCAGAGATTAACACATGGACATCTTTAGGAGCACATTATCCACCTTCAACCAAAGAGAACATTATGAAACATAAGAAATATTTTTTTAAGTCTTAGAAGTTATTTTCTCTAGTTCTCCATGCCCTTGCTGAGATGGTCATTAATTGCAAGATGTATGATACTTCTACTCACTTTCATTATTCAGATCAAGGGGCTTACCACATGTCCCTGCTCCTGAACAGCCCACATAGACTTGTCTCCTCCATGATGAAGGATATTCCTTAAAGAAGTAATAAATCTAAAATGATAAATGCATCCTTGTTTCAAGTTAGATATGCTTGTATGTGCGGACTTCCAGAGGAAAAGATACCAATACCTCCCTCAAATGATCCACTCTAAAAATTCCCTTGTAATTTTGCTGTTTGCTTTAAAAATATATTCCTTTACGCCAAACCACATCAACATATCAGCTTTCTATCAAAAGCAGAAATGTTAATTTTTTCTTGAATATTCATATTTCAAACATATAAAGGGTAATAGGACATAAAGGGAGGTAAAATATGCTTCACTGGAACTGTTAAAAAAAAAGCTATATTAAGAGCTAAACTATGAAAAAAGACTATAGTAAGATAAAATGAAATTCTAAAAAATGTTCAAATAACCCACCCATAGAGAGGGAAGAAAAGGAAAATAGAGAAATAAAAATAGAGACCAAACAGAAAACAAAAAATGACAGCCTAAAGAACTAACATATTAATACTTACTTTAAATGTAAATAGTCTAAAAACACCAATTAAAAGACCGATATTGACAGGATGGATTAAAACCTGTCATAATCCTAAATACGTATGCACCAAAAAACAGTGCTATAAATTGTGTGACACAAAACGTGATGAAGCTGAAAGGAGAAATAGATAAATTTACCATTATTGTTGAGATTTCAGCTTCTCTCTCCTAACAATTGATATAAAAACTATATAGAAAATCAGCAAATATATATAAGAACACAATTGACAAACAAGAACTAATTAACTTTTACAGAATGTTCCACCCAAAATCTACAGAATGCACATTCTCTTCAAGCACCCATAGTACATATATGGAGATAGACCACATCCTGGACCATAAAACAAATCTCAACAAATTTAAAAGCACTGAAATCATACAGAGTATGTTCTCTGAAAAAATGAGATCAAACTAGAAATCAATAACAAAGAAATAACAAGAAAAGTCTTCAAAAACTTCGAAGCCAAACAATACTTTAAAAAATAATCCATGGGTCAAAGAAGAAGTCTCGAGGGGAACCAAGAGATGAATGAAATATATTGAAGATGAAAATACAACATACGAAATTCGTAGAACAGAGCTAAAGCAGTGCAGAGAAGGAGTTTTATAGCATTGAATGCTTACATTAGAAAAGAGGGAGAGTCTCAAATAAATGACCTAGGCTCTCACATGGATAATCCAGACAAAAAGGAACAGAAAAATAAACCAAGCAGAAACATGGCAATAATATGGTAAAGAACAGAAATCAATAAAATTGAAAAGGAAACACAATAGCAGTCAATTAAAAAAATCAACAAAATTGAAAAATCTGTAGCAAGACTAACAAAGAAAAGAGAAAGAAGATACAAATTACCAATATCAGAAATAAAACATAACTACAGGGGAGCATCACAAAAGACCTTGCAGATATCAAAAGGATAATAGGAAAACAGTATAAAGAACTTTACACACATAAATTTGACAACTTAGATAAAAATAAACTGATTCCACAAAAAGCACCAATGATTGCAACTCACGTAACATAAAATAGATGTTTGACTAGCCCTGTCACTATATAAGATACTGAATTGTAATTTAAAAAGCCACAAAACAGAAATCTCAAGGCACAGATGATGTTACTGTTAAATCCTAACAAACGTTTAAAGAAGAGTTAACACCAATTCTACACAATCTATTCCAGAAAATAGAAGAGGATAGAAGACTTCCAATTTTTTGTGAAGATAATATGGCTCTGATATCAAGACTAGATAAAGATAGAATGAAAAAGATAGAAAAATAGAAGGAAAGAAGGAAGGAAGAAAGGCTTGTTTAAATCTAATGTCCCTCATGAATGTAGATGCAAATAACTTTAGCCACTGGGGAAGTGTGAATTAAGACCACGATTATATACCTATAAAAATGGCTAAAATAAAAATTAAAGAAAAATAGTGACAACACTAAATGTTGGTGAAGATGCAGGAAAAAGAAATCATTCATGCGTTTTTGATGGAAATGTAAAATCATACAGTCACTCTGGAAAACAGCTTGGCATTTTCTTAAAGTACTAAATATGCAATTACCATATGACACAGCAAATGTACTCCTGGGTATTTATCGAAGAGAAACAAAAATTTTGATCCCCCAAAAACTTGTACCTGAATGTTTACTGCAGCTTTGTTTGTGACAGTCAAATATGGAAGCAATCTAGATGTCCTTAAACAAGTAAATGGTCAAACTGTGATACATCCATCCTGTGGAACGCTACTCAGTAATAAAAGAAAGGAACTACTGATACATTCAACAACTTGAATGGATATCCAGAGAATTATACTGAGGGAAAAACGTTGATCCCAGAAGATTACAAAATGTGTGATTTCATTTATGTAACATTCTTAAAATGTCAAATTTATGAAAATGGAAAATAGGTTATTGGTTGCCAAAGGTTAAGGAGGGAGTATGCATGAGAAGGAAGCGGGTGTGGCTATAAAGGGACAGCATGAGAGATCCTTGTGGTGATGGATTTGTTCTGCATTTTGATTTTATTAATGTTCCTATTCTGGTCCTATAGTGTAGTATGGGTTTGCAAATTGCTACTGTTGGGGGAAATTGGGTAAAAGACGCATGTACTCTTTCTGTGTTATATCTTGCAAATTCAGGCAAACCTAAAATTAAATAAAAATTAAAAACTTTTCTTTAAAGAAGACAATAATGCCTACACTCTAGATTTGTTGTCAGAATGAAATATATTTGAAAGTACCTGTCTGAAACCTGGTATTCAGTGACACTCAGTTTATCTGATTTTCCTTCCATTTCTCCTCTCCTACTCCATTATAGGCTTCTTGCAAACTAAATTTTTCCCTCTGCTGGGCTGTACCATGCCTTTCCCAACCTCTTAACCTTGATGAACTTAGCCTGGACTCTTTCAGGAGGAGGGCCTGCTCTGTTACATTTTGGGTGTAGGGTATGTGTGAGACTCAGGAGCAGAACTGGTCCTACGCATATACAGAATAGGCAATGCACTAAAGCTGTTAAAACTGGAGGTCAGATTTTGATGGCATATTTTGGTATCAAAGGAAGGGAGGGAGGCAATAAGGCCTGGCCCTACTAATTCCCCTGATACTCTGTGAAGTTCAAATAGCAGAGTAAGGAGCTAAGTACCGTCTTGCCGATAGTTTTAGGAGGCCAGGAGACCTGTGAGCTGGAGCCTGATTCCAGGTCATGCATAGGACTTGTCCCCACAACCATCCCCAGCCACAATCAAACCTTAGTACCAGCAGCTGGTAGTTGGTAATTAAAAGGATAGCAATGTCTGTTTCCTGACAAGGGCCCTCGACATATTTACCTAATGATGTTATTTGTAGTTCTAAGGTTTAAAATAAAATTAGCTCATTTATTACACAATTAAGTGAATGATTCCACAGAGAACCAGAATCACAAGGTACAAGAGAAACAAAAGCAAGCATTCGTACTGTCTGTGTCCTCCCTAAACTCAGAAGAGAAGCAAGGTCAGGGAGGTTAAGGAGAGGAGCAAAAGGGACAGTTGCTCAGGGCCCTAGGCAGCAGACACCCTGTGCAGGCCTGGTGGACAAAAGAGAGTTTCTTTCTGCAGCCACTAGGCCCATCTAGTCAGAGAGCAAAAGCAAGCAGCATTTAAACCAGTAGATCTGAGCCAGCATCCTGACTTGGAAGGAGAGACAGCCATCAGAAACTCTCAGGTTTAGGGCTCATAAGAGTAGAAGCCAGACATTTCTGCACATCAAGCAGCCAGGAATTTCAGGATCTGGCTGCATCAGCAACAATAACTCGTCAGTCTTCTAAAAACTCCACCAAGCTTTTTCACCTAAATGAAAACCACTGCATTATAATCAGGTGCTATCAGACTATGGCCTACTGGCTTAACTTAATTTAGGAAATCTTATGGACATTTAACTACCTGAGCAGCTTCTAGCCTCAGGGGAATGGAGAAGGCCATTAGAAAAGAAAGTGAGAAGGCATCACAGGGAATGGCCATCGCTCAACCATAGTGAACCCTAGGTAAGCCATGGTCCATAGAGTGGTGGTGGTGTGTCTATAAATGGGCCAGATTCAGCTGAAGGTGCTGTTAGGATACCACAGAGATCCAAAGACTCCTTCCAACTCACAGGGTGGGTGCTTCCGATAAGCGTCACCGCTCTCATGTAGTAGGGTTTTGAGATCTTGCTCTGCGTCACAGCTTTGTCCTAAGTGCTAGGTGGATGTTGGAATAGAGTTGGTTAGATGCCCAATCCCAAATCCCTGAAACCTCCACTAGTTATGGATGCAGGCTCCAATGGATACATAACGGTATGTGTGTGTACATGTGAGTTTAGATAAATATCTCAACAGATTTTCCTAGTTAATGTTCCTTTGGTGATTGGAGCACACAATCTTTATGGAGTTTCCTTTCTGATCAATTATTTTTGTCTTCATGAGAACCCTGAAGATGCCTTTCATTATTCTCAATAAAAATAACAATACTAAGCCTAAGAGTAGTAGTGAAATAATGATAGGCAGTGCTTGCATATGTCAGACCATTTTATGTCCACAAACTCCTGTGAATTGGATATTTTGTGGGATTTTTTTGTATTTTATACATGAAGAAATTGAGTCAGAGAGGTTAGAAGAGGTTACCCAAAGTCAGTCAAGCCAGTAGAAAATTATAATCCAGGTCTGATTCAAGAAAATGAGAATTAACTTTTGTCCCCTAGGATAAATTTTCTTGCTCCTTATCTCCAAGGTCAATTAATTCCCTCATCTTGTCCTCCACCCCAGTGGCAGAACAAGGCAGGCACACTTACATACAGGGAGCCCTTCTCTCTGTATCAGAGCAGTCTGTCTCTCCTGCCAACTCCAGGCCTCCTTTCTTCTGAACCTACTCCAGGGGCCAGGGAAGAACATTCTGATCCTTCTCACCGGGCAAAGACATAGGAGGGAAGAGAAGGAAAAGATAAGGTGAAAGCTCTAAGTTCTTTTTTCCCACCAGAAAGAGCTTAACCACTTCCCCCACAACCTCACACCCAAGCAACCAGCTCTGATCTATATGTCTATACATAGTGGCCTCAGGGGTCTTCATCCTTGGGATTGAACAAGCAAACAGAGAGTAAAGAAGTTTTCCAAAATAGGTGATGTAAAAATGCTGAAAAGCATTTGACCTCTGCTTGGAATACCACAGTTTCTGTTTTGGTAAAATCTTTTCCATTGGCTGAGGCAAATGTTGCCTTCTGCCTTGGTCTCCATGTACTACAGACATAAGTGAAGCCAAACAACAAGACAAAAGAAGAGGAGGGACCACATAGCCACAGGCCTGTGACCCCACTTCAACCACAAGCATCCAAATACCTTTTCCCAGAATAGGACATTATTGTTCCTTTATATTCCAAATGAGGCGAGGTCATCAAACTTCATTGATTAATAGCAGATGGCTTCATGTGTTGCCCAGGGCTTTAGCGTTGGTGTTTGCTTACATTTCAAAGTAATAGAGTCATTTATTTCCTTTATAGCTGCCCAGCAATCTTAGGTAACACTTTTATATCTTCTCTCTTGTGAAGACATCATGCTTTTATTCAGCCTGTACCCAGGCTTGTGGAGGCAGGCAGACCTTTTACAGCAACCATCAGGGAAATCACTGATTTTGATAGATTCAGGTTCTTTCCTCAATCCTTGGTTCATACTTTCTATTAAAAAAAAAATCTCAATGGGCTTAGAATTTCTACTTGGAATGTGGAAACCCCAAAGAAAAATGCTAAAAGGACCAGAGAGGACCTGCTGATTTAGTTAAAAGACATTTGAGAAGAAATAAAAAAATCAGAAACGGAAGAAATGTTTACCATTATAATATCAGTATTCTTTGTCCTCCTGGCTTTGTCCGTCTAGTTCATTCTCTATAAGAATTTCTTATTGAGACTTTTAAAGATAAATTCCATAAGCCAATTTTTGAATTAAAACACATCAAGGATTGATATTGAGACTGAATAAAATAAACTGACATCTCTTAGCAAACATTCAAGGTTCTTCACCTCCGGGACTGGGCCCTCTTTTCCAGCAGTGGCTTAAGCCTTTACCCCACCAACCTAACTATAAATAACCCTTACCAAAGCAGACCACTTAGTATTTGTGTCTATGTGTCTTTGCACTCAGTGGTTCTATTTCCTTTAACGCTGCATCCTTATCTCTGCTCTCCTATACATGGAGGTTGAATCTGACCATTTTTGTGCTTTCCCTTCCAGGATTGCACTTAGGTTTGGGGGTCTTCATTTGTGGGGTTGTTTGTAGGAACTGCTAGGGTAATGATTAAACGTCTAAGCCTAGCCATCCTTTTACGAGTCTCAGGCTAATAGCATTTATTTAGTCTTCTCTGTGCTAATGGAATTTTCATCCAAACTTGATAGGAATGTGTGACGACTGGCCAGCATGCTGGAAGCTCTGATCCTATGAGAAGATACAAACACAGTACCTGTCCCCCAAAACATTTATATTACCAGAGACAGTATGTGCGCACGCACACACACATGCAATACACAAATTTCAGTACTCTCATTTGTTTATTCATCTGTCAATATTTACCAAGCACCTACTTTGTGCTCAGTCTTGTTTGGGTGTGTGGATATGGGTCACTGCCACACAGCAGACTAATGTCTACTCTTGGGAATATTTCCTTTGACAAGCAGCATGGATATAAGCAAAGAAATGCATTTTTATAACATGATATTATAAACAATATATAATAAGCATAAAGTATAGTGTCTAGGAATGATAAGACATAGATCTGAGAAGCTGCTGCAGATTACATTGACCTCACAGCTCCTCCAGCAAATGAGAACATTACTTGCCCTCTCAGGTAGCCTCTGATGGGTCTTGTTGACTTCCTGGGAACTGGCTACAGTATTTCCTGTCTCTAACCTGTGTTCCTTCTGCTCCAATTTAAATCATTCCCTCGGGTTCTTCCTTTTAGAACCTAAGTTCTGAGAGAATCAAAGGGCATAAGGACTCCTAGAAAGTTCAGGAAAAAGGTTGAAGAATGGAGCTTTTGCAATTTAAACCACAGTAGAATTTGGGAGTAAGTAGAAAGCAATTGTATAACTTCCGGTGTACCAGAGTAGCAGGGCCAGCACCTCCATACCACCTCTGCAGCACCTGCCCCAAGCATTTAATAATGACTGATTATAATATTGTTATTTACAGGTTTAATTTTTACACTTGTGGTATTCTATTTAATAAAAAGAATTACATTAAGAACACCTGCTAATCATCTGCTTCAGCTAATTTAAAAGGAAAAATTCTAATAGTACTTTTACATTTTCTAATTAGGGAAGTATTATGAGTTTTAATTAATGTCTTAATTAGATGCCATTATCTCCTCCTGACACTGATGAATTATTTGAAACCAGGCCTTGATTACTATATTGATATGTGTTCTCTTGTTCCTTTTTTTTTTCAAACATGTAGCTGGTATCCTTTCTATTTAGGAAAAGCTTCTCTGCAGCGAAACAGGACCCCTCTCAGAGGCTTTTTCTGGAGTGAGATTTCTTCATCTCACTCCTGCCCAGCCTTTCTCCTCTCTGTGCTTTTCACTTACTGGAGCCCTGATCCTGGAAGTCCATATGTGGGCCACCCCAGTCCCTGTTCTTTTGATTGTGCTGGATATTCACTCAGTAGTTAGGTGTCTCCTTAATGCTCATCAGGTTCTGGATTGGCAATGAGGGTCTGGAGAGAGGTTAAGTACAGAATCGGAACCAGAGAATGGCAAACGCCTATGGTAAACAAGTGAACCATCACACGGCAGTTTCAGAATGATGGATGTAAATATTCCCATCTCTCTCAAAAGGTTGAACTACTTTGCAGCATCACTTCTAAAACAGCCTTCACTGTGAAAGAAGAGTGGGCCTGAGAAGGAGGCGGAGGTGGAAGCCGGAGTTGCTGCCCTATCCAGACATACATGATTGTGCACTCCCTACTGAGGCCTGGAGAAGAAGGTACTGTTGATTTTGGTGTTTATCATGTCACTTCTCAGTTAAATAGAAAAGAATCCTAGAAAAGAATCCTTTGTTTCTGGAAATTTTGTACAAGTAGTTAGAAAAAGATAAAAAGCTTATTTTACACATTCCAAGTGCCATGTGGTCAGAAAGGAATTAGGTTAAGACTCGACAGACGTAAGAGGGACAGGAGAAGGCTGCAGAGTGATAATTTATGTAATACAGACAGAAAACGTATTGGTCCTTGTGATGTATGAGGTTGACTGGTGTTCTACTTCAATCCTATCCTACATCTTGCAGGACTTCTAGGATTAACTTGGTTGGGGAGCTAACACTATATTTTGCAGAGGTTTTCTTATCTGTATTTCCAGATTTGACTTAGATAGGGACAATCAGATGCACTTGCATCATTTTTTCCTGATACAGATTTTAACAGGTGTGGCTTACCATCCTGAAGCTGGCTTCCTGATCAGTCCAATATTCCAAACGTGGTGATGTCCTGACTGCATCTGTTTTCTGATCATAGAGCACACAGAACAATCTTGGCAGCCCAGGTCTGTGGAGGGGCTTTGGGAGCAATACTTAAAAGCTTAACCCAGAATGTATTTTTAACTCTCCCAACCCTCTGTAAGCAATGTCATACCCTATAATAAAGCCAACTTAAGCTAGATAGAATAAAATCTGCTTTCTGTAACGGAGCAGTTACAAGGTAAGTTTTAAATACATGCTCATATCACAGTTTTCTACTTTTAGCCATTTTTTCTTAGTTAGCTGTTAGAACTGGCAAACTCTGATGGTATAATTCTCACAAAGTTGGAATGATTAGTTCTTTTTTTCTGTGTGGGGAGAATTTCTACTTTAACAATAGAATTCTGGAGATAAAAGTCATAACAACATAAGAAAAAATGTGGATAGTACATGGCCAGTCAGTAAGGACACATTTTTCTAGTCTTTTAATCATTATTTGAGTTTTTTTCATACCACGTCATGTTATTTATTTCATCTATATTTGAGACAGCTCAGAGTGCTAAACAAAGACGCAATGACTATTTTTTGTGTTTTATATTATGGAATATTTGAAACATAAGAAATAGTATGAATACTATTATAAACCCCCAGAATTCACAAATGATGCTCAACAGTTATCATGGCCAGTCTTGTTTCACCTATGCCATTACCCACTTGCATCAACTTTTGTTATTTTGAAGAAAATCTCAGATCATATACTTTCATCTGTAAACAAGTCAGCATGTATTTCTAAAAGATAAAGTATTTTTTTCCTTTTAAAATAGTCACATTACTATACTCAGTTCTATATAAGTCAATGATAACTTTTAATATCATCAGTGATTTAGGTAGTGTTCAAATTTCTCTGTCATTTTCTTAAAGTTTCCTTGTTTGAATTTGGATTTGAAATACACAGCAATTGGCTGATACATCTCTTAAGTTCCATTTGAATTACTGATTTATCTTCTATATCTCTTTACTTTCCTTTGCAAATATTTGCTGAAGAAATCACATATTTGTCATGTGAAATTTCCATAGTCATCATCTTAATCTTATGTAATGTGTTCTCTGTTTCCATTATTTCCTGTAAATTGGTTTTTGCATCATTTAGGCCTCATAGAGCTTTTGGCAATAATTCTTTGTAGATGGGTTCTATATTTCCATCAGAAAATGCACAATATTAATTAGATTGTCTTTGTGATGATCTTGGCAGCTATTGACAATCACTGTCTAGATCCACTACTTTATTACAAATGGCAAATCAGGTATTCCAATTTTGTCACTTTTGTTGTTGTTGTTCATTAGTTAAAATACACGACAAAGTCATACTGGTACTTCCAATTTAAGTTCAAGATTGCATGATCTTTACTGAGCCTCAGTGACCCTACCTCTTACCTCCTTTGTCCCGATCCTCAAGGACACCAAGAAAATTACTTCTTGCTTTATCTCCTAATAGACAATCCACAGTCTCAGGATGTTAAGACCAACATCACCTTCACTGTATGACTACTAAACTCCTTAATGTTTTGTTTAATTTTGTTTTGCAATTCACTGTTTTTGTATGGTATAATCCACTGGGATAGCAGTAAAATTATTGTTTAACTTACTTTGAAATAATTCTTCTTGATTTGATTGTGTCACCTACTTGATACATGTGTTTAATTTTCCTTTTTTTGGATATTATTTTATTTTATAATTATGCAAAATATTCACATGCTTACAAAGCCAAATCTATAAAAAATCATATATTCAGAGAACTCTTCCTTCTATTCCTGTCACCTCCATACTTTGCCTTTCTTCCTGCAAAAGCAATGCTCTTTTTAATTTATGGTTTATACTTTGTTTTTCTTGTAAATGTAAACGTATTGATACTACATACACTTTCTCAGATAAACAACAGGAGATCATTTTATTTATTGATTGTGTACTGCTCATTTCTCTCCACTTCCCCCCCCCCTTATATTTAGGGCATCACTCATAGTCTCATATAAAGGTACTCTTCATTCCTTTTTATAGCTGCCTATTCTCTTTTTCATAGATCTATCAGAGTTTATTCAGCCTTCCACTTATAATGAACATTTGGATTGTCTTCATCTTTTACTATAATAAAGAAGTTTTATGTGCATATTCACCTTGTGCATATGCTTTGCAATATATTCTTAAAGTAGGAATTACTTGGATCAAAGGGTAAATGCACATATAAATTTGATAGATATTACCATATTCTCTACTGTAGGTATTGCATCATTTTGCATTTCCAGACACTATTTCCCCATAATCTCAACCACAAAGCATATTGTCAACTTGTAGATTTTGTCAATGTGTTGGGTAAGAAATTATAGATCACTGTATTTCAAATTTTCATTTGTCTCGTTATTAACCATTTAGAGAATATTTTTATAAACTTAAGAGCAACGACCTTTTTTTCTGTAAAAATGTAAGCTCATATCTGTAACCCTTTTTCTATAGAAGTGTTGGTATCTTTTGCCATAGTCTTCTCTCTTCTTAGAAGTTTACTTTTGTATATTAGGCATGTCAACATTTTGTCAGTGATATAAGTCATAAATCACCTTGCAGTTTCGCTGCCACATTTAAATTTCCATTATTAATGTTACTGAGAAGCAAAGAAAGGCAAACATTAATGAACACCCATTTTCCAGAACAGAAGCCAAACTAGTGCTCAAAAGTGAAAAAGTGTAAATATAAAGCTTTAGAGTTTATGGTTCTTAAATTTATAAAACAAGATATGTGCAGTTGCTCGGGAAGAAGAACAAAAATTCCAAAGGGAAAATCTAAATTCCTGTCATTTACATTTTTATGGGGTTCTTGAGGAAGGGAAAATAACGTTGTGCGGCTTTTATTCTCTTTCTTTTGAAAGATGTAACATATAAAAAAAGAGAATAATTGAAAAGCACAAATGTATCTATAGGTCTGTGAAATGACCTGTATAACAGTGCTTCAGAAAAACAGAACTCCCAAGTAAAATGCTATTTATTCTCAAGCAAATAGACATAAATGCACCAAAAGTTTCCAACCTCATTAATACAGACAGGGTTTTTAGAACTTAGATAGAAATTTTGACTGAAAACTGGGAAGACAGAACCCCATTAGACTTTAATCTTGATTCTGAAAGGAGCTTGCTCTTATTTCATTCATCTTAATATTTAATAAAAATTTTATTTCTTGCTTTATCAAAATTAGAGTGAAAAAAAATCTGGATTATCTAAGGAAGCATTATTAAGCTTTTTTGTTAACATGAACAGTATTATAGGTTGAATCAAATACTATCTGGGATTGGAAACAGTACTCTTTCCCAAATGTAATGTGCTTTCTAATGGAAGTTTATTCCACAGCACGTTGGATGAAGTGTTAGACTTTCTCAAGAGCTTCAGACTGCGTTTACCTGTAAATACGGTATGCCACAACATACAAATACATAGAGGACGTAAGTTAGAGAATCATGGGATTTTTTTTCTTATCTGAAAGGGAACTTGGAATCTCCTGCTCTAACCTCCTGATTACTAAGCACAGTGCTGCTTATTGGAATGGCAAAGACATAATCTAGCTCTCTTAGTTACCGTGTCTTGTGATTTTCTCCTATACCAAGTTGCTTCTCCTGAATACTGTCAATTATAACCAGAAAACATACACATCAGAGTCACCTTTCACCACACATCTTCACCATCTTCACCACCCTTCATCGTCTTCACCACCCTTCACCGTCAGATAATATTAGTATATTTAATATGGATCATCAATCATTTTGTATTGTCTCAAATTTAAATAATACAAGACTCTGCATTTTACAGATAGGGTCTAAAGGAATAAAACATTGATAACTAGACTATGCTGGAGTTAAAATTAAAAATTTAAGCCTGATCAATTCTCATTCTCGATCCCACCTGAAACCTCATCACTATAATTGAGTTGGATATTTTCTTGTAATCTTGTGACTCAAGGACAGCAGAAGAAAGGTCATACATAAAAGTAGTCACTAAGACATCGCTGAACAAAAGAACTCTACAATTGGGCAATCTGATGTAAGTTGTCATAGTTTGTGCCTACCGAGGCCCTCTTATTCATCTGTCTTCATTAGTAGTTCGTAAGACACCAAAAGGATTTTAAGAAATGCTACAGTTAACTTGAAAGACAGAGAACTAAACACAAGCTTTTCCCTAGTCAAAGCTTCAAACACATCATTTTGATGGCCTAATAATGCCTCTGTGTGTGAAGGTGACATACGAGTTTAAGTTGTTTTCACAACATTGTAGACGTTCATGGACCCAACACTACACACTCGGTTGCCCCTTTCATGATAAATAGTGAGGGTCTGGTCACAGCTCTGAAAGAGTGCAGAATTCAGCGGTTCTCTGGAGCTCGATATCCACAGTTTGTTTATCATCAATGGTGTTCTAATCCCACTGTTACAAACTCCTACAAAATAACATTTTTAGCTGCAATGGCCTAAAATCGGAAACTGAATTCTATCCTTAATTCTGTGTGCACCTGCTGCTTCTCTTGCGAAATATGGTTAGCACAGTGAACAGGAATATATCAATCATGACCAAATGGATAAATTTTATGTCTGTTATGGTGAATTCTGTGTAATGGTTTTATATCCCAGATGCTAGAATGTGAAATTGTAATGTGTTAAACAGAGCACAGGCCAGGGGTCACATAGACCTGATTACAAATTGAGACTTCTTATGACCTTAGCAAATTTGATTCAACTCTTTGAACTTTAGTTTTTTAATCTCTAAAATTAATGAGGTTTCCTTTTCCTAAAACACTTCTCCCCTTCTATCCATTTGGTTTACTGTCTCATCTCCTTTAGTTCTTGGCTTTTGTGTCCCAGTATCAAGAAGTTCTTCCAAAACTTCCTATTCAAAATTGCACGTTGTCCTTACGTGGAATTCTCTAGCCCACTTCCCTGATCTGTTTTCAATGTTATTTATCATCATCTGACACACTATGAATTTCACTTGTTTATTGTATATGACCCTGGATGGAAAGTTTTATTAAGGGAAGGACTTTTGTCTGTTTTGGTCATTGCTTCATACTCAGCATTTAAAACAACCCATGCCATGTAGCAGCCTATAGAATACACTATATACTGAAGAATGACTGCACTATTCAATATACTGTAGAATGAATTTAATAAAATTACATACTGTAGGGAAAATAATATCCATCTTACATGTTAAGAGGACTAAATGAAATAATTTATTCAACAAATATTATCAAGCACGAATTTTGCATGCAAAAGAATCTTTGCAGCTAATAGGGGCACAGAGATTAAATAGCATGTGTAGACACACTTAGGTAAAAAGAAATGTGAATATTTGGTTACCTGAAAGAAAATCAGCATGAGTGGAGTAAAGAGAATGAGGACAACTGTCCTCTCATCTCATTGAGATTGAGACTAGAGAGACAGAGAGGCTGGAGGACATCCACTACAATGCCTGGTGCATAGTGGCTGCTCAACAAATAACAGTTTTAAAATAATTGATACAAACGCCCAAGATACCACAGTTTCACAAATTCAGAAGAAAGTAAAGATGGCTGGATTTCTAGAGTGGCCGTGGCATGTGACACAAATGACCACTGCATGTGTCAGTCTATTCAGAAAAATAGAAACCAATCTAGATACTTCAAATGAAAGAAGTTTAATGCAGAAAATTGGTCATATGGTGATGGAAGACCTGAGAAAGCAAAGAGGGATCCAGCCATTAGCAAAAGAGGAAACCACTGCCCTAAAAAGGGAGATATCAGAAGAGGAGACAATGTTACCAAAACCCGGCAGAAACTAGACTACAATTTCGCCATCTAGTAGGCCTGGGTTCCAGAGCAGAGGAGTTTCAGTTCCTTCCACAGAAAACACAGGTGGAGGCAGAAAAGGAAACATGGCTTCTCTCTTCAGCCTTTAAAATCACCACCTGCCACTCTCACTGATAAAGCCATTGGGAAGACACTAAGCAAGGCATACTGGGAAATGCAGTTTCTGTGATAGAAAACATCGTGGCAGAAAGTCAGGGAGTTGCGTTGAGAGCGGTCTTACAGATAATCCCTACAAAATATATTAATTCATTTTTATTCTAATAAACATTTTATCTCTTCCAAGGAGCTATTCTTAGCACCATTAATAATAAATTTGCACATTTTAACAATGTAGAGTTCACAATGCAGAGTTCACAATTTGTGTTAAGGTAATTTCCCTTCCAATAACACTGTGTGAAAGGAAATCACTTTTCCATTTCCTTATGTTATCATCAATTTCTTTCAAAAATGTCTTACAATTTTCATTGTATAGGTCTTTCACCTCCTTGGTTAAATGTATTCCTAGATATTTTATTCTTTTTGTTGCGATTGTAAATGGGATTGCTTTCTTGAGTTCTCTTTCTGTTAGTTTATTATTAGAGTATAGAAATGCAACTGATTTTTGTAAGTTGATTTTGTACCCTGCAACTTTGCTGTAGTTATTGATTATTTGCAATAGTTTTCTGATTGATTCCTTAAGGTTTTCTATATATAAAATCATGTTGTCTGCAAACAGTGAGAGTGTCACTTTTTCATTTCCTATTTGGAATCTTATTATTTCTTTTTCTTGCCTAATTGCTCTGGCCAAAGCCTCCAGTACCATGATGAACAAGAGTAGTGAGAATGGGCACCCCTGTATTGTTCCTGTTCTACAGGGATGGCTTTCAGTTTTCCCCATTGAATATGATGTTGACTGTGGGTTTGTCTTATATGGGCTTTATTATGTTGAGGTTCTTTCCTTCTATACCCATTTCGTTAAGAGCTTTTATCATGAATAGGTGTTGGATCTTGTCAAATGCTTTCTCTGTGTCTATTGAGATGATCATGTGGGTTTTATTCCTCATTTTTTTATGTGGTATATTACATTGATTTATTTGCAGATGTTGAACCATCCCTGCATCTCTGGTACAAATCACACTTGATCATGGTGTATGATCTTTTTAATGTACTGCTGTATTTGGTTTGCCAATAGTTTGTTGAGGATTTTTGCATCTATGTTCATCAGTAATCTTGGCCTATAATTTTCCTTCTTTGTGTTGTCTTTTTCTGGCTTTAGGATCAGGGTGATGTTGACCTTATCAAATGTGTTAAGAAGTGTTCCGTCTTCTTCAATGTTTTGGAATAATTTGAGAAGATAGATTTTAAATCTTTGAATGTTTGGTAGAATTCTCCCGAGAGGTCCTGGACTTCAATTTGGGGGGAGGTTTTTTATTACTGTTTCAATCTCTTTACTTGTGATTGGTCTATTCAGATTCTCTATTTCTTCTTGATTCACTTTTGGGAGGTTGTATGAGTCTAAGAATTTATCAATTTCTTCTAGGTTGTCCAATTTGTTGGCATATAGTTTTTCATTGTACTCTCTTCCAATCCTTTATACTTTTGTAGTATGCATTGTAATTTCTCCAATTTCATTCTAATTTTGTTTATTTCAGGCTTCTCTCTTTTTTTCTTAGTGAGACTGGTTAAGGGTTTGTCAATTTTGTTTATCTTCTCAAAGAACCAGCTCTTAGTTTTGTTGATCCTTTCTCCTGTTTTTTTTCAAAATCATTTATTTCTGCTATTTTTATTATTTCCCTGCTTCTGCTGACTTTGGGCTTTATTTGTTCTTTTTCTGATTCTGTGAGGTGTAGTTTAACATTGCTTATAGGAGATTTTTCTTCTTTGTTAGGGTGGGTCTGAATTGCTATGAATTTCCCTCTTTGGACTTCTTTTGCTACACCCCGTATGAGTTGGTATGGTGTATTTTCATTTTCTTTTTTCGCCAGATATATTTTTGATTTCTCCTTTAATTTCTTCAATTAGCCATTGGTTGTTCAGAAGCATGTTACTTAGTCTCCTCATATTTGTCATTTTCCGAGCTTTATTCTTGTTATTGATTTCTAGCTTCATAGCATTATGGTCAGAAAAGATGCTTGATGTGATTTCAATCATCTTAAATTTATTGAACTTTGCCTTGTTTCCCAACATATGGGTCTATCTTTGAGAATATTCCATATGCACTTGAGAAGAATGTGTATTCTGCTGTTTTTTGATTGAGTGTTCTATATATATATATATATATATGTGTGTGTGTGTGTGTGTGTGTGTGTGTATTAAGTCCACCTGGTTTAGTTTTTCATTTAATTCCACTATTTCCTGTTTGACTTTCTTTCTGGATGATCTATCCATTGATGTAAGCAAGGTGTTAAGGTTCCCTACTATTACTGGGTTGTTGTTAATATCTCCTTTTTAGGTTTGTTAATAGTTGCTTTATGTACTTTGGCGCTCCTGTGTTGGGTGCATAAATATTTATAAGCATTATGTCTTCTTGGTGGAGCATCTGTTTTATCATTATATACTGCCCCTCTTTGTTCTTCAATGTTGTGGAGTCTACTTTGTCTGAAATAAGTATGGTAACACTTGCTTTCTTTTATTTGCCATTAGCTTGAAGTTTCATCTTCCATCCTTTCACTCTGAGCATGTGTTTGTCTTTACAGCTGAGATATGTTTCTTGGAGGCAGCATGTTGTTGGGTCTTGTTTTTTAATCCATCCAACTACTCTGTGTTTTTTGATTGGAGAATTGAACCCATTTCCATTTAGAGTGACTACTGATATATGAAGGCTTAATGCTGCCATTTTATCACTTGCTTTCCAGTTGTTCTGTATTTCCCTTGTTTCTTGTTCTGTGTATTTCAGACTGCCAATTCAGTTTGGTAGTTCTCAGTGATGGTTTTCTCATTAGTTATCATCTGTGTCTCTGTTCTGATTGTTTGTTTAGTGGATATCATGTGGATTGTATAAAAAATCTTGTGTAAGAGATAGTCCATTTTCTGATAGCTTTTATTCCCTTAGTCTAGGCAGGTTCCATCCCTTTCCTCTTCTTCTTCCAAGTAATTGTTGTCACAACATCTTCTGTTTTTTGTTGTGTTTGTGGTTATAATGACGAGATTATAGTTATTTTTGATGTTTTCTTCTCTTTATCTTTCATGTTATAGTTAAGTGTTTGTTAACATGTTCTGATAAAGAGCTGCAGTAATTCTGATTTTATCTGCCTATTTATCTCCTTGCTCAAGACTTTGTAATTTTTTTTTTCAAGTCTGATGGCCTTTTTGATCATTTCTTGTAGTGAGAGGATCTTGCTTCAAAGAACTCCCTCAGCTTTTGTCTATCTGGGAAAATTCTTATTTCTCCATTATATCTGAAGGATATTTTCACTGGATAGTTTTGTCTTGGCTGAAAAGTTTTGTCTTTTAGAGTTTTGAATATATCATTCTACTCTCTCCTATCCTTTAATTTCTACTGAGAAATCCACTGAAAGCCTCATAGGGATTCCTTTGTAAGTTATTTTCTTCTGCCTGCTGTCCTTAATATTTTTTCTTTGTCGTTCACTTTGCCAGTTTTACTACTATATGCCTTGGAGAAGGTCTTTTTAAGATTGATTTAATTAGCAGTTCTATTAGCTTCTTTTACTTGTAATTGCTGCTCTTTCCCCAGGTTTGGGAAGTTTTCAGCTACAATTTCTTTGAACAAGCTTTCTGGTCTTTTTTCTCTCTCTTCACTTTCTGGAATACCTATAATCCTTATGGTGCATTTCCTAATTCAGTCATATATTTCCTGGAGAATGTCTTCATTTCTTTTTAGTCTTAGTTCTCTCTCCTCCACCATCTGAAGCATTTCTATATTTCTATCCTCCAAATTGCTAATTCTGTTCTCCAAAATACCAGCTCTGTTATTCAAGGACTTCAGACTCTTCCTTATCTCAGTCACTGTATTTTTCATCTCCAAAATTTCTGATTGGCTTTTCTTTATAGTTTCAATCTCTTTTATGAAGAATTCCCTCTGTTCACTAATTTTATTCCTGATTTCATTTAACTGTCTTTCTGAATTTTCTTTTAACTCATTGGATTTTTTTAGGGTAGCTCTTTTGAATTCTCTGTCATTTAGATTGTAAATTTCTGCACCTTCAGGATTGATTACTGGGTGCTAGTAATTTTCCCTCTGTTCTGGATTACTAATGTACCTCCTCACACTATTTGATGGGGTGGATTTGTGCCTTTGCATATTGGTAGTATCTGTTGTAGATTCCATTGGGGTGGGGGAGTGGTGTAGGACCTGTGTATTTTGAGCTTGCTGCAATTTCTGGCATCTGTGCCTCTCCTTTGGAATCTGTGCTGACAGGGTCCATCTGTGATTGTCAAACTGATGCACTGGGCAAGGGGAAAGGTGTTTTCTTTCACATGTGTGATCCTGGGGACAATCTCAATCTGCCTTCACTATCTGCCCTCCTGGCATGCTTGCTTGATGAAGACAGCCTGTCAATAGCTTAGCCTCCTCTATTTGGATCTTACCCATAGCTGGGAGGCAATTCAGATAGCAAAGTCATTCCTGTGGAGACCCACCCTTCTCCCCTTCTTAGAGTCACAGGCAGTCTCATGCCCTAGGTAACTCCTGGAGCAGCAAAGGAGATCCCCTTATCTCCTTACACTTTCTCCCAGGGAGTCCAGCACCTCCTCCTTCAGAAGTATGGCTGTGTGGGTCTCTCAAATATCTATTGTGTTGTGTGAATGTCCTCTGTTGGTTTATGAATGCCCTTTTTATTTTGTCTTGGGGAGGAGAGTCTAAGGAAATAACTCATTCCACCATGATGTTGATGTCACTCCTGTCCAAAATCTTTTTTTAATAGAAATAGAAATGTTAATTCTAACTCCCTGCTCATTAGGAGTTACCAGCACCTTTTACAGGCTGCACCCCATCTCCATATAAGTCATGAAAACACATACTATACTACACAGGTAAAATATCTGTTTCTAATGCTGTACTGATATGTAAACGTTATGTACAATGCAATGATATATATGTTAATAAACCATACTGAAGATTCTCTTACATATCTCCTAATTAAAATGTAAGGTCATAGTTTTTCTTTTTAAATTTTTATTAAAAAATGACTCTTATTTAATCAACTCATAATTAAGGAAAATTTTAAGTTCAGAACAGTAGCAGAAAGAAAAATATATTATCCATAGTTCCAGTATTCATAGATAGTTACTGCTAACATATTGATATAGAGAAGATCCTTGAAATTTACATAATTCTTGCTACTTGGATATAATAACAAAAGTATCTTGATTTAATAATTGTCATTTTCTTGGGACATGAATTTCAATTATACTGGCATATGGGAGTATGACGTATGACATATGACAATTTTTTTGTTACAGTCGACCAATCCCCAATGTGCTCATTAAAATATGGCAAATTATTCTTTTAATCTATTTAGTGTCAGAAATAGAGTTACTGTAGCTACAAAAAGTTGAAAAGAAAGGAAGCTCTATTTTATTGTAAGCAGCATAGTATTTTAACAAGTGTTAGAGTGTGAATGAAAGTTAAACAGCTGGTTTATGTTGTATGAGGAGAAACAAAAGCGCTCAATGGAAATACATCTTGAGACTAAGCCAAGATCATGTTTAAATATTTCTATGTTAATTGGAAATTAATCAGAAAACAATCCTGATGAATACGAAAGTTGAACCATATTTTCCAATCTTTTTACATCCATTTTTATTTGCTAATTGTATAAGGTTTGGACACTACAAGCATAATTTTGTATTTATATTGGTATGATTTAAAAATGATATATTCTTTTCTAAATTAGCATTTTTTAAAATAAATTTTTCCCATCTGGTTTTCAGATTATATCTACTTAAAACTAATGTTTTCAGATCACTTTGAGAACAGGCACCATGATCAACAAGGTTTTCTACTTGAAAAGGAAAAAAACTTGCTGAAAGGTGAGCTTTATTTTTAGCTAAATGAGAAAACATTTCACAGAGTTTTTACAGAAAACAATCAATAAGTCCTTAGTAGGTATAAGCCAATATATATCAAATCAAAAGTACACTATTACTTGGAAGTCAATATGTTTTACCAAACATATGGATAATTTACACTAAAACAGACCACTGACAATTCCAATCCATTCTTTTTTTTTTTTGTAGTATAACCTACAACAACTCAAGCAAAATCATGTGTCTAATTAAGTCACTCAGTAAAAACTTCATTTAGCCAACATTCAAGAAATTAATATTTTATTCCATTTGCTCCAAATAATCCTTCTCAGATTAAGTTAGTCCATCAGCCTCCTTTGAAGCATCCTTTTCTTCTCCTCTTGCAATAACCATGGAGAGGGCAGTGGTTATAAACACAGACTTTAGAACAATACACCTGGATTCTAAGCTCCAATTTCGCTCTTAGGCATTCTGTGACCTTAGGGAAAAAATTTACCCTCTTGGAACTAAGAACTTTGAGTTTTTTCTTCCTCTATCCCTCAGCATTGATATGACTATGCACTCAGTAAACTCTAGTTTATACTTTTCTTTTAAATAAATATTTTCTGATGTATTCTACTTTATGAGAAGGAAAGATCTGACAGCTGAGTAACAGAAATCTCACCTCACAAAGGAGGCTTCTCCTTTATTCTTGGAATTGCTTCTATGCACAGCTATGTTTAGCCTACTCTTTCACTAGCAGGCATCTGACTTTGGTTGTCTTTTTTGGCTGTAGCCTGAAAGAGGATGTACTCAAGAGTCATTGCACAGCAATGGAATAAAAGAAGCTTCCTGAGAGAGTAATAGAACTGACTGGCCAATCAGAAACTTGATTCCATCAAAGCTAATATCTATCATATTCCTATGTTATTATATCTCATTTGTTAAATCTAATATAATTCATTTTTTATTTTGTAGTTTAGAAGGTCATACATTTTGTTATTTGGAAACTGAAAAGGGGACAGCACATACTCTAAGGGCAGTTAATCTGCATTATCTCAAGTGCAGGACTCATTCACAATGAGCGTTAGTAGGCAAAGTAGCCTACGATCCCTGAGGACAGAGGACGTTAATGACAAGAAAAGCAGTGGAGCTGGAGCATCATGCTGCTTGCCCAACCATCTTACCATTTCAAAGGACCAACCGATTACTAGAATAAGAGCATGAATGTGCTTCATTTTGGCAGGCAGATCCAAGAAGCATGCTACAGAGACACAGGAAAGATAGTGTTACTCAAGGTTGAAAAGATCAAGAATGACTTCATGGAGGCTCTCGGTATGGATTTCAGCAGAGTAGAGAGTTTCTAGAGGCAGAGATATGGGAAAGGATTATTCTAGTGACCAACGTCAAGGATGTGAGATGCTATGGTGGCTTTGTGGGAATGGCAGATAGTACCATTTCACTGAGCTTAGTGATTAAAGGAACAGTAGAACATAAAGCTGGGAAACTAGTTTTGATGGAAAAAAACCCCTAAAATGTTCTGATAATGCATTATAATTTACTGTGAAATGGTAGACTATAAAATGGTTTGTTTATATGCACTTGATATGAAATTTTTAAAACATAGTATAACCTGCATAAACTGATCATTCTTTGAAGAAGACAATCCTGAAAGTTGTGTAAAAAACTGTTTAGATAAGGGAAGAGAGAAATAGAGATTTTGCTTATGAGACTGGTAAAATATTTTAAGCTACTGTTTCCTAAAATATCTTTGAAAGAACTCTAATTTCACAAAACATTACAAAATAAAACAAAATTTCTGTAGGTTTTTTGTAAAACCAGACCTAAATAAAGTAAAACAGATTTCCTCACTCCAGGATATGTAACAAGCTAATATGCACACCAAATATCAAGGAAGAGATAAGAGAAGGTAGCATTTCCCTAATTTATTTGACTATGGCAATCCCATTTAAAGAAGCATCTTGCAGAATCAATGTTCACAAATCCTATTTTGCAACATATTGGTTTCTGCAATAAGAGCCTCACTATACTGTTAGCTCTTATAGAAAGTGCAGTCCGTAGTATTAACCTTTGTAACCTCAGTTTCTAGAAGTTTGACATAGGATGAGTCCTTCAGAATATTTATTGAAGAGAGTTGACAGAAGGACCTGAACTAGAAAGAAGTATGGATAAAGAATAGGACTGTAAACTTGCATTTGCCTAGTTGTCTTTACCACTTATTCTCAAATCACTGTTTTGGGGCTTGGCTATTCAGCAATTCAGATTTGAAAGATGGGCTTATAGGAAAGAAACTAGAGATGCTAAGTCTTGGACTTGGATAATCACTCTAGATACAGTCCTATTTAATCTAGAACCTACAATAATTTGTCTTTAAAATGTCATCACAGAAAATCAATTTTTTGTCAAAGGAGCCTTATTGTCCGACACAGTGAGCTAGAATTTGTTAGTGCTATAGATGATGAATGACAAGTAGTGTGCCAAAGAAAGACAATCTGATTTACTGAAAAACAGTTGTAGACTTGGAAAGGCTGTATTTGAATGTTAGCTTTCCTACTGACTAATTGTGTGGCAACGGGGAAGTTACTTATTCTATGTCTATTTTAGTTTTTTCCATCTTCAAATATGTGGAATTAATAATAGAAAGAGAGTATGATATTTGAGTGTATTAAATGAGGTGATACACTTTAATTTCTGCGTCTGGGTCATAGTAGCCCTTCAACATGTGGATAATAGTGTAGAAGAGGTGGGGAAATTCTGGAATCAGCCTTGGCCTGGAAAAAGTAACAAAATTATAATCATCCTCAAAGCACGGTACGGAGATGCTGAATGTCATCAATGCCGAAAACAAAACTAAACATTTCAGGCTTAGGAAGTGGATGTTTAGTCTGAATTCTCTGGCAATTTTCAATACACAGGATTTGTGTACAAAATTATTTAACTTTTATGATTAACAAACCACAAGTTGTTACCTAGGCAGTGTACTAAATGCACCCTCTCAGCCAATCCTTAGAACAATCCTATAAATTAGATTATGTTTGTGTCCACCATGGTTCCAGCCCAGTATGATGACTTTGGGAAACCAAGATGCATTTTTATTTTTTGTGATAAGAACACTTCCAATAATGGCAGTGAATGAGAAGCACCCATACAAAATGCATTTGGGGGGATAGTAATTCACTGTGACTGGAGCAGAGATTCTGAGGGAGAATGTAGGAAGAGAGAAGAATGTAAGTGATCACAGATGATTGAATCTGGATAGATTGTGGAGGGAATGCAAGCCAGGTCCAGGTGTATATGCTTAATCCTGAAGAGAAGAAGAGAAGGCACAGCTATTAAAGGATTCTGAACTGGGGAAGAACAACATGGGAGTGATTTTGTTTAGAAGACTCAATCTGGTAATGGTTGTTTATTTACAGTGGTTTGATCAGATTAACTGGATATGCTTTCCAGCTTCACATAGCAATTGTGACATCAAGTCCAAGAGCTCTTCTTCCTCTTACACTTGTCACATTTTGTGATCAATTTTTAGAAATTAACTGTAATCAACGCTAGTTATTCAGAGCGAGTGCTCTGGAGCCAGGCTACCAGCTCTGCCACTGACCAGCTTTGTAACTCACTTACGTTCTTTAAGCCCCAGCATGACAATTTCCTTATCTGTAAAATGGGGATGTCGATGTTACTTTCCTCATGAGGGAAGGTTAAATTAGCTAACATGTGGTGACAGTGCCTGGCACACACTAAATGCTCAGAGTGGTTGGCTCATGCTTATATTACTATTATGGCAATCCTGGAATTTTTCTATCAACCATCTGCAGTTTCACAAGACTTCCTCTTAGGGAGATTTACCTTCCAAATAGTCTCTTAGATTTGAAATTTATCTCGACTCTCAGGCTCTCATAATTAGTGTTTTGAGAAGAGAGACATTCTCAGAAGTATCAGAATTCCTTAGCGTTAGACAGTTTTAAAATGTAACTTAAATGTTTTTCTGGCATTTTGATCTTCTTTTTCTCAGTAGGCCTCCCTTTCCCTATGTGCACACATTTTACCAAATCAGCTTCACTTCTCTCTCAGAGCTTCAAACATCTGCTAATTTATGAAATTAACCCAGCAGTAATGCCCCTGAGTTTTGTGAGAGTGCACCAAAACCATGCAACTAGTCTTTATTTTCTGACCCCAAAGCCAAAAGGCTGCAATTTGACTATTTTCTTTTATTGAGGCACAGTATTTGTAGGAGTCTTCTTTGCTATGTTCACACTGCCTTTCATGATTACTGTAATCAGAAAACCCCATCGGGTCACTCTGGGGGGAATGTTGCTTCTGTTGTGGCATTTCAACCTGCACCTGCTTTGCTCTTGCCTCAGCTCAAATGACAAAGTGAGCAGAACCTCCTGGAACTGACTCCCAAATGGTGCTCTCTTTTCCAGAATTAGAGTTGAAGGGGATTGACGCAGGCCAGGGGTCACTGGTCTGCAGAGCTGTATGACTTTGCACCCGGGCCTACAAGTGCCAAAATAAGCTTTAGTTTGAATGCTTTTGAATGGAAATGCGCTTTCCACACATAGAAGGGCTTCCCTGCTTTCGTGAACATATTTGACTCTTTTGCTGAAGAGGTTTGGGGTCCTCAGGTATATTTTTATTCTTGTCTGTGCCATGTATATTGATAGACTGAGCTGCCCAGGGACGTTTGCCTCAGACTAAGCGATACACTACTGTTGTGCTTTGGGGTCCCTGGGTCTGCTCTTTGTTTGTTTATTTTTTCTCTATCCTTATTAGATTTGCCTCTTAGCTTTTCCTTCTTGCTTTTTATCTGGACTGCCAATAAGCAACACTGTTTATCCCACATGCATGCCCACTGCATGTTAACTTATCCTTCTAATAAATTATTCCATAAGCTGAAAAATTCAGCAATCAACCTCCCAAGAATTATATCAGACTGGAAAAAAAAAAAGCTTTCCAAATAAAGGCTTAGAGAGTTCTATTTTGAGTAATATTAATTTCCTGCTTACGCTCATCTCCATGACTCAATTCTCATCCTCTCTGAACCTGGGCTATTGAGACCATCTCCCATCCAATCTCCACATCTCACTCACTCCTCTGTAACTCTTTCTTAAAAAGTCTGAAAATTCAAATATGATTATGGCACTTTTCTACTTAAAATCATTTGGAGGTTTTCTACTGACAATTGGTAAATCCAACCTCCCTTACATGACCTTTAAGGTCCTACATATCTGGCTTCTTCCTACCTTCCAGATTCATATCTGCCTCACCTACCTCATACCTTACTTGAAACAGTGGGAGGTGCTCTCTTTTCCTTAAAAAAATGAAACCTTGCCTCATTTCTAACCTTCAAATGTATTGCAGTCTCTGCCTAGAATATCCCTCCTTTTTCCTTCACCTTTTTGACTTCTAAGTATCCTTCTGAGCACAACTGAGGTCTCTAGGGTGCTGATTGGCCCTGCACAAGGCCTATCAGTATATTTGTTATTCTATAATTTAATTATCCTTTCAGTCACCAGTCTCATCTGGGCTTTGGGTTCCCTGAGGAGAGAGGCTGTAAATGGCAGAGAGAAAGCTCCTTCCTGCATCCTAGAACCCTAAGGGCCTTTCCAGTCTCATATCTGCCTCCCCCCAGATCTATCAATGTGCTGAAGATTCTCAATCATGCTGTGGTGCTCTGGATCTCCATGCTTCTGCTTGACATATGAACATCTCCACATGGGTCAAAATTTGTCACTAGGTAGTTTACCAATGGCTTTCATAAGGCCCAAGTAGAAATGTTTCCCTTTGCTTCTAAGTAAAGCTTTCATACCTAGGTGATGTTTATCACTTTGTTGTTGTTGACTGTGAGCCTATTTCCCACTTATAGACTTAAATCCTCTTAAGAGAATGAAATGTATTTGATTTTACTTTGTGTTATCAGAGCCTACTACGGTGCCTAATAGGAGCAGATGCTTATTATGAATCTTGTGTTAAATAAATAAATGCTCATTGTAATATCTGTTCTGCTTGGGGACGGGGATGATTTTTGTTTTTACTTCCATTGATTTGGCCATATTCTTGATTAGTGGTTCTCAAACAGGGTTGAAGTTTAGAAACACCTGAAATTACTTAGTAATACCCTTGAACAGTGTTTATCAGATGTTAATGTGCCTAGGAATCACCTAGGAATCTTGTTAAAATGCAAATTCTGAATCAGTTGATCAAAGGTGGGGCCTGAGATTTTATTTTTCTAGCAGGTTCCCAGGAAATTGGCATGCTGCTGAGCTGGGATCACACTGAGTCCTGAGCCATGACCTCCTGCATCAGAATCTCTCAGAATCTGCCCCAAGAATTACGTATTTCTAAGAATTTCCCAAGTGACTCTGATAATCAAAGATTACTGTCTATATAAGGAGTGACTGTATATTCTTGTAGCACGCATCATTTGTTTAATCTGCAAAATTATTGAGCAACTGGCCATATATTGTGCCAGGGGCTGTGGCTATGTGGTGAAGGGGAAAGGAATGTTCCTGACCCCATGAAGCTCACAGTATAATGGGAAAAACAGATAAAAATATGTTAATATGTTAAACACATTCTTACACATTGAGATAAATGCCAAGGAAAAAAATAACCAGGGCACTGATCTGGCAATAACAAGGTAAGACCTATATTTAAGCTAAGATTTGAATGACGTAATCGCAGCAGCCATGGGATTAGCATGAAAGGATTGTTTTAAACAAAGTTAAGAGTGTATAGACGTTTTAACTACGTTAATTCTTTCAATCTATGAGCATGAATATCTTCGCATTTTGTCTTCTTTAATTTCTTTCAATAACGTCATAGTTTTCAGTATATAGGTCTTTCCCTTCCTTGGTTAAATTTATTCCGAAGTATTTCATTCTTTTTTGTTGCAATTGTAAATGGGATAGTATTGTGATTTCTCTTTCTGTTAATTTGTTGTTAGTGTATAAAAATGTGACTGATTTTTGTATATTTATTTCGTACCCTGCAACATTACCATACTCATTAATTATTTCTATCAGCATTTTCATGGATTCCTCAGGATTTTCTATATATAGAATTATGTCATCACCAAGTAGTGACAGTGTTACTTCTTCCTTTTCCATTTGGATCCCTTTTATTTCTTGTTCTTGCCTGATTGCTGTGGCTAGGACTTCCAATACTATTGTTGAATAAGAGTGGGAAGAGTGGCCATCTTTGTCTTGTTCTTGTTCTTAGAGGATTAGCTTTCAGTTTTTCACAATTGAGCATGTTGGCTATGGGTTTGTCATACATGGCCTTTATTACATTGAGATACTTTCTTTCGATATCCATTTTATTTAAAGGTTTTTTAATCATAAATGGATGTTGAATCTCATTAAATGCTTTCTCTACATCTATTGAGATGATCATGTGATTTTTATTCTTCATTTTGTTAATGTAGCGCATCACATTGATTGATTTGTGGATGTTGACCCATCCCTGCATTCCTGGAATAAATGCAGTGTTATTTACAGTAGGTAAGATTTAGAAGCAACCTGAGTGCCCATCAACAGATCAATGGATAAAGAAGATGTGGTATACACACACACACACACACACACACAATGGAATACTGCTCAGCCATAAAAAAGATGAGATTGTGCCACATGCAACAACATGGATGGACCTTGGGGGTATTAAGCTAAGTGAAATAAGACAGACAGAGAAAGACAATTACCATATGACTTCACTCATATGTGGAAGATAAACAAATAAACAAACACATAGATAAGAAGAAATGACTGGTGGTAACCAGAGGGGAAGGAGGTGGGGGCATGGCAAAAGGGGTAAAAGGGAACATATGTATGGAGACAGATGCCAACTAGACTTTTGGTGGTGAACATGATGCAGTCTATACAGAAGTCAAAATATAATGATGTACACCCAAAATTTATATGATGTTATGAACCAATGTGATCTCAATTAAAAAAAAGAGCATATGTAAGTCTTTGAGTCAGGAAAGAGCCTGGTAAACTCTAGGATCTCTCCAAAGATTCCATGGCTAGAAGTGAAAGAACAAATGGGAGAGTGTCACGTGGTGAGGTGAGTAGGGAAAAGACAAGAACACACAATTGGTCCTTTAACCCAGAGGCACAAGAGAGAAACTTTTTCTAATCAACAGCTTCGACTCGGGTGCTGGGGAGACTAACTCAGTCTGTTTTGGTCCCTTTGAGACACTGCCCAGCTCAGAATAGCAGGAATAGTCCTCTGAACCTATTTGCAGATACTTTTATTTTTGAGTTTCTGGGAGCATTATTTATGCATAGAAAGGACAATATGGAGAATAAATGTTTTTGCTTTTCAATGAGTTTTATTTTTTGTTTTCCATTTATCTAAATTAACAATCAAGAAAGATTTCTGCCAGTTTATAATTGGGACTAGTGTATTGAAGAGCCAATGTCTTCTAACAATTCCTACTCTTTCATTGCACTGCTGGAGTAGAGCATGGAATGACATCTTCCTTGATCAGACATTTTCAAGCTACTTCACTTGTACTTGAGCCTCCACCATGTGCCAAATTCTACATCCCTTAACATACTATCAAAAGAATTAAACAAACCAGGATAGATGCATCTTCTACTATCTCCTGTACCCTGGATTCTATATCTTGGGATATTTCTAGGTGCTGATGCCCCTTCTTTCTAGCATTTTTAGTGCCTTCATTTTTAAAGCTCAGGCCACCTTAGTCTTGACTCAAAAATAAAATCAAAATTGACATTTCACTGGTTATTTTATCAACCAATCCGACTTGCAACTTGTCTTTTATAAAGCTCTCCAGAGTTCTCAAAATGTGTTTATTCTGAAAACTATTTTCTAAACAGTCCAGTATATTTCCAGTATAAATAATTTTTAGTGGACATTACAACAAAAATGCCTTAATGTGCATTGAAATAGCTACTCAAATTGGTTTCACAACAAGTAGCAATAAAATAATTTGAGATAATAGTTTTATTTATGTTTTTTTCTATTTCATCCATATTTTATTTCTGAGTAAGCATTGTATATTTTACATTGTTACTCATCTCATCATACATTTTAACACTGCAAATTTTACTCTAAGCTCTTTAGGTTCCAATTTTCCAGTCTATTAAAATTAAATGAGATAATTAGAAATGAAGCTCAATGTTTGGCACATAGTAAAGATTTAATAAGTAGTAGCTATTTTTATGAGTGTCATTGTTTCCTCTTTAGTATCATCATATGAGAATGTTCTCGACAGCAACCTTAAGAATCTTATTACTTATGGCATGGAAGGGGTAGAGGAGGTTAGGGGGTGAGCTCAAAATTGAAAAGGTTCAAATATAGGGGAAAATAGTTTTAAATACAATAACGAAAATATCATACTTATAACAAGAGTTCACTGTCAATACTTGAAGATCTAATAAGAAGGAAGTAGAAATGGAAGCAGGTAGAAAAACCCATGGATAAGAATTTTTCTGGGAATTTCCTCTTGATTTTATATAATTATTGAATTGGTAAAAATATGTCCATGAATGATTAAAATATTACACTAACATAAAGTGATGTTCTAATATTTTATCCCGATACCTAAATAAATAATCTTAAATCCTCCCTAGGACACTATGGTAGGCTGATAAGGGCTCCTGAAGATATGCCCACATCCTAATCTCAGCAAATTGTCAATGTTACCTTATTTGAAAAGGGGCTGTTTGCAGGTATAAGTAAGTTAATGATCTTGAGATGAGTAGATTATCTTGAATTATCTAGGTGGGCACTGAATGACATCACTAGTGTCCTTCTAACATAGCAAGATAGTGGCAGAAGGAGATAAGGCACACACACAGAGACTGCAGTGATATGGCCACAAACCAAGGAATGGAGGCAGCCACCAGAAGCTCGAAGAAGCGAGGGATGTATAATCCTCCAGAGCCTCTGGAGAGAACACAGCCCTGCAAACACCTTAATTTCAGACTTCTGGCCTCCAGAATTGTGAGAGAATAAATATGTGTTGTATTGAGCCACACAATTTGAGGCAATGTGTTATGGCAATTACAGGAAACAAACTAAACTAGTGTAAAATGTGAGTACACTGTTTTAGAAATCACAGTGAGTAAATATGGGAAGTCTGATTTAGAAGTCTAACTATGGGTCTGATTTAATGACTTTTCAGTGGGCAGTGGGACAAGATTTCATGGAGGGTCTGGCAAGATGGGACTGCTTCCTAAAAGGTCCAAGGAATAAGTTTCTACATCCTGGGGATGAAGGAGATACAAAGGTACCTTATATGTGCTCAAGACCACATTGGAGATCTTAACATTCTTGTCATTTTATATCCTTCTCACAAAAGGTATCTGAGGTTTGATGTGCTTTTCCCTTCTTACAGGGAGGAAGTTGAGACTCAAAGATACCAAATAATTTGTCTCTGATCAAAGAGCTTGTAAATTGCAGGGTTGGCGTTATGCCCTAGATCTTTCTGATTCCAGGTCCAGTGTTTAATGACATAAACTTAATACTCCTCAGTTTCTTCTCCTGAAAGAGGAGCAGCATGAATTACATGTCTTTGCAGGCCCATTGCAGATTCATTCCATGAGTGAGTGTATAAATTTAATGGTAAATGTAGACAGGAAAATGTGCTTCCATGCTTCCACCCTAAGTGGCAGAGTTCCCCCTGTACATATAGAAAGCGAGTGTGATTGGAGTTAATTCTTAAAATTCCCTACACTGAAATGAATCAAACTTGTGCCATTGCTACCTTCACCATTCAGGAAAAAATTAGCATAATTTCTTAAAATACATGAAGAAGAATCTTTCAGGTTTGCAATGTAATATATAGAGCCAAAAATGGCCTTTAACGTTCTCAGAACACAAAAATCTTTCTCCAAATTGTAAAGATTTTACATACTGTTTTCACCTTTGATGTTCTTCCCAGGTACTGATTTATGTGATCCCATTAGTTAGTAGAAAATATATATTTTTAAATATTCAAAGAAACTTTCTGCTGTCATTCACTTATGACATCAGCTAGAATCTTCAGAAAAGATAATCCATTCCTCCATTTGCCTTCAATGCATGTTATACTTCATTTCACAGAGAGAAGTGGGTGTAGTAATACCATCACAGATCCAAAATTAATGCAATACATTGGTGACTACGGATTTTGTAAAGGCCTTTGGACAGGTTAAAAAAAAAGATCTTCTTCTTTCAGTAAGAGGATTTTAGTACTGAATATCATCTGTCAATCGGTCCAACCTACTCTGGCCCCACACTTTCCCCAAGTAATAGAGATGTGCTTGTGCTCTGGGCGTTCCTGTCCTGACGCCCTTCTACTTGTCTTACTCCCTTTCTGCGCTGGCTCCCATTTGGCCCAGTCTCTTGATTTTCTCTTCCAGTTAAAGGTCCACATGTGTCTTTATAGTTGGTGCCCATTTTTAGTTTCTGCCTCTTGTGCTTCTCACTTCTTCTCTCTGAGGACTTTGGCTGAGAATCTCATCAGCTGTCTATCCTGCTTCAGACTGGCTTCCTGTCCCAGAGAACCTGATTTCTTGCTCCAGAACACTGGAAGGTACTTTTGTCTGGCTACCTGACCCCACAGTGCACAGATATTTTTAGTCCCAGGCAAGTTTAAAGTCTAAAAGAGATCTCCAGGATCAAAGATTCTTTAGAGCCAGTATGACTTTTCTAGTCCAGATAATACATTGAATGATAACACAGCTCGTGCACTAGTGAGTTCACAATCTAAGATAGATAAGTAAACATACAAATTCTTTACCAATTATAATAATAGTAAGAAACACAAGGCACAGATGTTGTAGAAAGAAGAGAGTAACTAACTGCAGTGGAGGAGAAGGAGAATATTGTTGAAGAAATAAAAATTGACTTGGCCTTTAAACAATGATTAGGATGTCCCCAGACATAGAAAGAGAAGGCTACCTTATCCTAAGGAAAAAAAGAATTACAAGCCCTGAATGGAAAACAATGTGGCCACTTGGACAAGTATAAAGCATTTGACATTACTAGACCAGCAGCAAACAAGGGAACCAGACAGAGAGACTGTCAGTCTTAAGGTCCTCCCCAGCCAAGGGTTATGAAAGTCCTCAAAACATCAAAAATTGGGCATAAAGCCACAACAATGACTTGAGGAAAATGTTCATAAATTGCAGTTTTCAATATTTTTTGATAGCTCCATGCTTTCTGAGATATCCAATAATTGAACAGGGAAGTGTATAACCCCATTTTACAGGCTAGGTAGGATTGAGACAAACAGCTGTGCTGTCTTTTCCATCCTTTTGCTTTCTGGTAAGTCTTAGCTGCAGAATCTTACAAAGCTGCAGTCAGGAAATGGAGTTCCTATAGTCACTGCACATCAGTAAGCCAGATTCTTTCTTAAAATTGTGATATCTCTATTTCTAATATTTAGAAGTCAGAGACAGAGTTGTCCATCTGTCCACCTATCCTCAAATGCCTAACCCAGTGACGAACTCATGGTGAGAGCTAAGTGCTTTTAGCATTTACTTGAAAGATAAATACCAGGAGAGGCAGAATACAGTCAATACTAAACATGAATTTCAAAATTATGGGACCACAACAGCGGGAAATATTTCTAGATTTTAATGGAAAATGCATGTTTTTTGGTGTTAGTTAGACCAGGATTCAAACCCCAGTTCTACCACTTACTGGATGCGTGACTGTGAGAAGTTTGTTCCATTGCTCTGAGTTTTCATGTCTTTGACTGTAAGAGGATAGACATTCACGTACAGGTTTTTCTTTTTAAATCAGGATAAAATGAAGTAATGTATATTTGGGTAGCATAACCCAGTGATGAAAAACATAAACCCTTGAGACACATTACCATGGTCTAAATTCCAGCACCGCCGTGTACTAAATGTGTGACTTTGGACAAGTTAATTACCTTTGCTGTACCTCATGTTACTCATCTTTGTACATCTTCCTTGTATAGACTATATGAGGGCACTATGAGTCAATATATATAAATCACAGTCATGTCTGAGTCATAGTAATTGCTCAACAAGTAGTACGTATTTATATTGTAAGGCACATGGAATGTAATAAGTGGTTAATTAAATATAGCTTGATGATAGGGCCATGAAGTGTCCTTGAACCTTGGGATTTACAGGTTGGATAGGACTGAGTGGGACAGCTATAGAAGAAGTGCAAAGCTGAACTTGACTCCTAGTCTACTGGGAAGCAAGAGCCAACTGAGACACCAAGCCAACACCATGAGCGACAACTGCAGTAAAAATTAAGAGCCTGCTTTGGAGCTCACATGAAATGCAGAGACATGCTCAGGATGCATTGTGTATAGAGATTTTCTGAGGCAATGAAAAGGAGGAAAGCCCAAGCCTGGATATGTATCTGACTTAGAATAAAGTCATAGGAGGGAGATGACTTGAATCTGCTACTGAATTTCTGTCTATGGGCATCAAATAATTATGTTTTTAAAAAAATACGCTATCATTTACAAAAAAAAAAGGTAACACTAGGGAAACATAATTTAATGTGGCCAATAACAAAGAAAACAATGTAAATGATATCGAGGGCTATAGGCAATAAGAAATCTTATTTTTCATAATGATGTATTCAACTTTGCTCTGATGACAGAGTTTGCTGGACTCTGTCATCAGAAAGTCACATTGATGGGGGCCGGCCCAGTGGCTGAGCGATTAAGTTCATGCACTCCACTTCGGTGGCCCAGGGTTTCACTGGTTCAGATCCTGGCACCGTTCATCCAGCCATGGTGAGGCGGCATCCCACATGCTACAACTAAAAGGACCCAAAACTAAAAATACTCAGCTATGTGCTGGGGGGATTTTGAGAGAAAAAGCAGAAAAAAAAGAAGGAAAGTCACATTGACAGGACTTCTCTAGTGCTCTTTGTTGTAAACAATTTGCTTCTTTCCTGCAGAGGAGGGTTAGAAGCATGTCATTTGAAATACAAACTCCTGTTCCCTTCCAGATTGGCACCCATGCAGTAGGAATGTATGAATAAGATGCTGCAGTTAGCCATTTTCCCCAGGCTTGAAAAATAAGATTGCTTTCATCAGAATTTTTTTCTTTAAGGAGATGTTTCACCCATCTTTTGAGCAGAAGCATGAGAGAATCAGCACACAGCCAAGAGGTCCTTAACAGGTAATCTACACGTGTATTCATATCACTTATTTTGTTCACATGTGGATGATTCAATGTTGAATGGTGTCCTCTGTTCCATTCTAATGAGAGGGTAGAGAGAATGACTACAGTTTAGTGTAAACTGTCATCTTTATTCAAGCAACTTTGTGCCTGCTGCTGGTTGCATCTGTTACAGAGAATTCTATCAAGAATGGAAGAGGTTTTCTTGGAATAATCTCCCAGAACCTTACGCATCGAAGGATTCTTGGAGATGATATCTCTTCAATTTACTTTATCCTCAATTTTGAACAATGTCAACATACGTATACACAAACATAAAAGTGTAAAATTCCATCACTCTGATATAATCCTAGATAATACAAGTTAATGAAGAAGAACCTCAAAGGAATCCAGGGAGGAAGGAAATGGGACTCAATAGGACTTAATTGTGGGTACATTTCAAAGATTTAAAATCTTTAGATATCTTTGTGTTTATCTATGGCAAAATGCACCATTAGTCTAGATAATTGAAGTTCAAATAATTTAAAAATCTTTTCTATCCACTAAAATTCTGTCTCTTGGGTTTCAATTTTCTCATTTTTAAAAGGGTAATAATAGTCTTCATTTTCAACAAATTAGCAATCTTGTCATGATTCCACATAATCATAGCTGTGAAAAGTTATTTAAAAAGAGATAAATACTGGTTAGATTATCAGATCTTTAGTAAGCTCTGATAGAGTAAAGAAAATGAAAGCACACCCATCTGACCACAGTCTGGAAGTGTCATGTAATGTAACTTGCTGCTGTATTTTCTCAAAACCCTGAAGAATATCACTGGGATAAGTACAGTCCTGGGTCATTGTCCGGGCTAATAATGCTGGTGTCAGGTGGCCCAGGACTCACTCCTGCTCCACTCTCTAACTGAGACAGTAGACGCCTGAATAGCTGGTTGAAGGAACATAAAAATATGCTAGTGTGTAAGTGTGTGAGCTCAGCATTTGACCATCTGTATTCACACCTTACTCCACCACCAAACCAGCTGGAGACTTTAACCAAGCTCCTGAAATGCTTTGAACCTCTGTTTCTTCATGTGTTAAAATAGGAATGACATTCTTACTAATGTTAGAGCTTTTGGAAAACTGGAATAAGATAATAGATGCAAAATCCTTGCAATAAGTATATTACTGTACAACTGTAAGTTCTCCTTGAATATCAGCTCCTATTGCTATTCTATCATCACCACCACTTGAGCATCATTGACCAGACAGGCACTCAATTTTCCACCTCTCAAATTCAGGGGAAGCTGAAAACGACAGGAGAAGAGAATGCACCAAGGCCATCTATCACCATTCTTAAAAATGGAACTTGGTTTACAGTGACAAGCTAGCCAAGTTTTCCTGGGACTGTTCTGATTTTAGCACTGAAACTAACCATTCTTGGAAACCCCTGTGTCCTGAAAAATTGGAACAGCTGGTTACCCTGTGAGGAAGAACGGAATCACCTAAACGGAATCTCATTGCCCTATATGGCCATAGGCAGAGAAACTGGAGAAAAGCAGGTTATCCCCACAGAGAAAGTCCTTTCTGACAGAGAGAGAAAAGAGTTTTCTACGTTGAGGGCAGTCTGGGCAGGCCTGAGCAGTGAGCTCCTTATTAACATCATCACGTAAGGAAATATGGCACAAGGACACTGTTAGGCCCTCAGCAATCAGGTCTGCTACACCTCCCAGGAGCCAGCAGGGGCTGGAGAGGTAGTCCAAGTAACTTGTCTTTTTAAGGGAGGCTCTTCTGGGCACCACTCTCGACAGCACTAGTTAGGTGAGGATCACTCAATCAACACACAACTTGACAGTTCTTTCAATTCACAGCTTTCTATGATCTACAAACATATCATTAGTTCTAAAGTTGAATAGTAAGCTGTTTCACATGACCAATCAGTGGATAAGGAAAAGGCTTCTGTTATCTGAAGAAGGGTGATGAAGGGAAAATGTTCTAGTTATCTAAAAATGATAGGTACTTACATGCTCTGCTTTAACTGGGCAAGAGAAGAAACTTGTATAAGTCTCAGTTTCACTGTTTGTAAATTAATTATAAAATCTGCCACCTGAGTGTGCTAGGGCAATTAAACAGAGTGTGTAAAAAGTCCTAGAAAGTGGCCAAAAAATTGCAGAATTCAATAAATATAAATTCCAGCTACTAACTGTGATAACAAATAAACTCCAAAATTTTAATGTTTTAACAAACTAACAATGATTTCTTGCTGAATGAGTATGTTCCTGTTGGTAGGCAACTCTCTTTCAGGTATAGAGATAACTTCCATCTTATGGCTCCTGCATCTTTATTGCCTTAGAGCAATTTACACTGAGCTAGTAGAAGGAGAAAGTAATAGTAAAGACGGCAAAACAAATTGAAAATGAAATTTCTGTGAGTCAAGAAAACCTAGAAACTGGTGGGTCAGCCCCATGGTACATTGGTTAAACTTCCACACACTCCACTTTGGTGGCCCAGGTTTGCAGATTTGGATCCTGGGTGCAGAGCTGCTGCACTTGTCAGCCATGCTGTGAAGTCATCACACATACAAAAAATAGAGGAAGATTGGCACCGATGTTAGCTCAGGGCTAATCTTCCTCAAGCAAAAAAAGACAAGGATTGGCAATGGAAGTTAGCTCAAGGCCAATCTTTCTCACCAAACAAACAAACAAACAAACAAAAACATAGAAGCTAGTTTCATTCTAAGGATATCTGCTAATATTGGCTTCTTTCAGCTTCTCTTTTTAACATACAGATAAGGAAAGAAAGATAAAGCCTAGGGCTTTCCTAAGATAAGGAGCTCAATAAGAGACTGCCTAAAGCTGAGATTCAAAAAAACTATATGTTTTTGTACACATATGTAAACATATGTAAAAGTTGAAAAAGAATTAAACACCCTATGCAGAAGGAGACAGAGAAAAACAAAACATGATATTCTTGAACTTTTCTTTGGGTGAAAAGGTAAAAATTTTGTAGAATCACAATTAAGTCTTCACTGACTTTAAGACTTTTCTGGCCTGAACTCATGCCATGTGGATCCAAATTTTTTATTGATAAAATCATTCAACTTAGCAGGATATTGAAGATAAAGAACATATTTGAGTGAGACAAAACACATTTAGTCTATAATTTATGTTTAATTTAGAACATACAGAAGATAACTACAGTACCTAGGGATGGAATTTTCCATGAGGCAATTAGATATTTGAGTCTATAACTTAAGCAGGTTGAATTTTAGCTATAGATTAGGGAGTATTAATCTAGGCCAATTTGAAGCCATGAAAAGAGGATAAAAAAATTTCCACTTTCAGAAATTGTTATACTAATTTAGATACTCTTCAGGTGAAGAAACTAAAAAGTGCAGATTAAATTAAAAATGAAAGAATGAGCAAGGGAAGAGCATGGTTATTAGAACTTGAAGGGTACTATGACAGTAGCTATAGAAGAGAAAGGCTTAATGTGAATTGTGATTTTAGATAGAGGATTTCAGCTGTTGCCACTCAATGCCTAGTATTAAGGAGCAGAGAAGTAATTCACTGAACTGTCTCTGTTGCCAATCTTCTATATCCTTCCATATCCCTTTGGCCAAATAAAACTGAAGTCCTAGTTGATGAAGTCCATAGCATCAGCTTTTGAAACTGCAGAGAGGTAAAGTGACCTAGAAGGACTATTGGAAAATATTCAGCAAAAAGGAAACAAAACAAAACTAGATATTAAAAAAATAACACTTCCTCATGAAAAAAGGTGCAATTTACTAGGCAAGTAAAATGGTTTTGGACATATATGCAACAAAAATGTAGCCTCAAAATGTGTAAAACTAAAAGTGATAGTACTTCAATTAGGAATAGATGACTCCACCATCAGTATGGGATATTTCTGTGTGGTATTTGAACAAATATCTCCCAATAACTGATAGAAGAAGAAAAAACATTTTGAAAAACTTGATTAACAAATTTTGTCTGATTGACATATATAGAATATTGTCCTCCCAAATGGCAGAACATAAGATTTTCACGGTGACTTAGAACATTTCAAAAATTGACCATATAATGCCTTATACAGCAAGTCTTAACAATTTCAAAGTGTTTCAATCATAAAGACTGTGTTCTCTGAATAAAATGTTACTAAATAAAAAATCTCCATAAGTTTGGCTATTAAGACATATACATACAAATAACTAAACTCAAAGAAGAAACTTAAAAGATTAAAATATTTGGGGAATCAAATGATATTGAAAATAAAATATCAAAAATTGTGGGGTGTGACTAAAGCTGAACTTTCAGGGATTGGTTTAGCCACCTAAGGCATACATTAGAAAAGAACTGAAAATTGATACACTAAGCATTAATGTCAGAAAGTTAGAAACTGGACATCAAATTAAAACCAAATGAAGTAAAAAAGAAATAATTTTGGTGACATCAGCAACTTGGTGGAGTGAGCAGTTTTCTTTGTCTCTCCCCCTTCGAACTACAACTAAATAGACATTCATTGATCAATGGAGGATACCCACACAGCACCTCAGGATGCCTGAGAGATGCATGCTGCTGTACATCAGGTGAATGGACTGCCACTTGGGAAGAGGAGGAGATAGGTGAGACCTCTCTGGTCCCCAGACAACCTAGTACCTGCGAGTGACTCTCTCCTAGCTGACACACCCATAGCACTGCTGTGGCCACAAGAGTGGGCATTCACAGCAGTACAACTGTGGAAACAGGAGACTACAACCCTAAACCCCCTGTGATTTCCCTGTGGACTAGTGGTAAAACCCACAGACCCACAGTTGTCCCAGGGAGAGGCACTATTTAGCCCTAGGGGAGAGGCCCCACCCACCGAGCACAAAGGCTGGGTGACCTTGGAGCAGATGTGGTATGGCTGGGGAAGCTACCCACCAGCTGCATTAAACACCCAGAGGTCTGCTGCAGCCCCAAGGGGGCAATTGAGACCTGGCAGGACTGTGCAAGCTGGCAGTGAAAAGTCAGAGCCCCAGCATGATTGATCCTTGGTCTAGTCGGAAAATCCATTGTCCCACAGTGGCCCTAGGGAAAGTCTCTGCTCAGCCCTGGTGGAGAGGCCCAGCCCATCAAGCATAAAGGCTGGATGATCTAATAGCTGAAGTGGCACTGCTGGGCGTGCTAACCATTGGCTGCATTAGATGCCTATAGCTCTGCTGTGGCCCAGAGAGGGCAAGTGAGATCCAGTAGGACCAGACAGCAGCACAGCTGCAGTTCTGGGCAAACCAGCTCCCAGTTGTCATGAAAGCCCATAACACTGCTGCAGTCCCAAAGGAAGGAGCATGTCTAGGTAGGTCTGTGGGAGCAGGCAGCAGAAACCTGAAGCCCCCTGTGTGATTATTACTACAGTTTACAGGTGACCCCACAGGGCAAGTGTGATCCCAATGAGTGGCCCAGGCTCGGTTAAGAACAGCTGACAGGGATCCTGGTCAGCACAGATTACACAGCTGCTGCTCCCCCCACCCACCCCCACACCAAGTGGCAGCAGTAACCAAACTCTATCTCTATGCAGAGACACAAATACATGCCATCAAGCAGTACGAAAAAATATATTAAATCTCCAGAACAGAAGGAAAATTACAAAGACCCAGAAAACAATTCTGAAGACATAGAAATCTATAACCTAAATGACAAAGAATTCAAGATAGCTATCATTTAAAAACACAATGAGTTAAAAGAGAATACAGAAAGAGGTGGGCGGAGCAAAATGGTGGGGTGAGCTGACCCGCGACCCTCTCCCCTCCACATTACAAGAAAGGATTGAAAAAAAAGGAATTGCAGCTAATAAACCTAGTGCCAGACCATCAGAGGCCTACAGCACCAAAACGATGGAGAATGGAGACGCTGCAGCAGGCCTCGGAGGAGCTGGAATGGAGTGGGAGAGAACTTTGCACCCTCCCCTAGAGACTGGGATCGCTGGCGCCGGTGCAGGAAGGAGCGGGGGAGGGGCTGTGTGACAGAGAGATTGTACAGGACTCCCTCCACCAGTACAGTGGAAACCTGCTGATGGGGGAAAGCTTCTGTGCACAGGGACCCCATTAAGCCAGGGCCCGGAGAGTCCAGAGAACAGAGCTGATCCAAATCCAGATTGGCGTGTGAGAGAAACTGCCCCTCACCCCCGGCAAACCACGCTGGGCACCGCCATCTCGCCTAAAGGCCGAGAGCTCAGAACGCGTGGCTCTTGACCCCCATCTAGTGGCAACAGGCTGTAACTGCAACCGAATTCTACCGTCATGTGAAAAAAACATTCACCTACCATGCAGCAATTTATAAAAGCTGCAGACCAGAAGGAAAACAAGAAAAACACAGAATTAAGTCCTGAGGACTTGGAAATAGATAAACTAAGTGAAAATGAGTTCAGAGTAGCTATAATCCAAAAACTCAATGAGGTAGAGAGAAAGATAGAGAAACAAGCCGAGTTCTGGAGTTACCTCACAAAAGAGATTGAAATTATAATGAAGAATCAAGCAGAATTATTAGAGATGAAAAATACAATGGACCAGATAAAACAGAATACAGATTCCCTGAATGCCCGTGTAGACATCATAGAGGAGAAAATTAGCATAACCGAAGATAGACAGGCTGAATGGCTCCAGATAGAGGAAGAAAGAGAACTAAGAATTTAAAAAAACAAGGAAAATCTCCGAGAGATAGCAGATTCAATGAGGAGAAAGAATTTAAGGATCATAGGATTTCCCAAGAATGTGGAAAAGGAAAATGGAGCAGAAAGTGTGCTTAATGAAATTATTGAAGAGAACTTCCCAAATCTAGGGTTTGAGGGAGAAATGTGTGTAGAGGAAGATTTCAGATCTCCTAGATTTGTCAATGTAAAAAGACCTACTGAAAGGCATATAGTAGTACAAATGGCAAAAATGAAAGACAAAGAAAGAATACTCAGTGCAGAAAGACAGAAGAAAATAACCTACAAAGGAACTCCTATCAGACTTTCAGCGGATTTCTCTACAGAAACCATACAAGCAAGGAGAGAATGGAGTGCCATATTCAAAACTTTAAAAGATAAAAATCTTCAGCCAAGAATACTCTATCCAGCAAGAATTTCCTTCAGATATGAGGGAGAAATTAAATCTTTTCCAGACAAGCAAAAGTTAAGGGAATTTGTAACCAAAAGTCCTCCACTACAAGAAATACTCAAGAAGGCTCCCATACCTGAAAAAAGGAAAAAGGGAGAAAGGGGTCACAAACCACAGAGTAGGGAAACAGATTGATAGAACCAGAATAGGATAGCAAATATTCAACTATAGAATTAGGATAAAGGGAAGGAAACTACCAAAGCAAAGACGATCTTATCACTCTAACTACAAACTCATAACAAGAGTTGGATTAAGAAATGAAAATAATAATTTAGGAGGGGAAGAGCAAAGGGACTAAATCAGTCTAGGCCAAGTAAGTAAGAGACCACCAGAGAATAGATTATATTGTACACGAGATTCTAAATAAAAACTTCAGGGTAGCCACTAAACTGAAAAACAGAACAGAGCCACAAAACATGGAAAAGGAAAAATCTAAGAAACCCGGCATAAGAAATTGCAGTATTAAATGGGTAGGCTAAAGCACACAGGAAGAGAAATACATGAAAACCAAATAATGAGTGACAGATTGACAGCATTAAGTCCACACGCATCAATAATCACTCTCCATGTAAACGGATTGAACTCTCCAATAAAAAGTCACAGAGTGGCAAAATGGATTAAAGAACAAGATCATACAATTTGTTGCCTCCAGGAAACATACCTCAGCCCCAAGGACAAACACAGGCTCAGAGTGAAGGGGTGGAGGACAATACTTCAAACTAATAGCAAGCAAAAAAAAGCAGGTGTTGCAATTCTTATATCAGACAAAACAGATTTCAAAATAAGGCAGGTAAAGAGAGACACAGAGGGACAATATATAATGATCAAAGGGACACTTCATCAAGAAGAAATAACGCTTATAACTATCTATGCACCCAACATAGGAGCACAAAGGATCATAAAGCAACTATTAACAGACCTAAAGGAAGATGTTAAAAACAACACAATACTAGTAGGGCACCTCAACACCCCACTCACATCAAAGGACAGATCATGCAGATAGAAAATCAACAAGGAAATAGTGGAGCTAAAAGAAAAACTAAAGCAATTGGACTTAATAGACATATAGAGATCACTTCATCCTAAAACAGCAGAATACGCATTCTTTTCAAGTGCACATGTAACATTCTCAAGGATAGACCATATGTTGGGAAACAAGGCAAGCCTCTACAAATTTAAAAAAATTGAAATAATAACAAGCATCTTCTCCAATCATAATTCTATGAGGCTAGAAATTAATTAGAAGAAAAAAGCTGAGAAAGGCACAAAGATGTGGAGACTAAACAATACGCTACTGAACAATCAATGGATCATTGAAGAAATTAAAGAAGAAATCCAAAAATTCCTGGAAACAAATGAAAATGATAACATGCCATACCAACTCATATGGGATACAGCAAAAGCTGTATTAAGAGGAAAATTCATCACAATACAGGCACATCTTAACAAACAAGAAAAATCCCAAATAAGCAATCTTAAACTACACCTAACTGAACTAGAGAAAGAAGAACAAATAAAGCCCAAAGTCAGCAGAAGGGGAGAAATAATAAAAACCAGAGCAGAAATAAATACTATTGAAATGGAAAAGGTGGTAGAAATGATCAATGAAACAAAGAGCTGGTTCTTTGAGAAGATAAATAAAATTGACAAACCCCTAGCCAGACTTACAAAGAACAAAAGTGAGAAGGCTCAAATAAACAAAAAATAAACAGAAATGAAAGAGGAGAAATGACAACAGAATCTGCAGAAATACAACTGATTATAAAAGAATACTTCGAAAAACTATATGCCAACAGAATGGATAACCTAGAGGAAATGGATAAATTCTTGGACTCCTACAATCTCCCAAAGCTCACTCAAGAAGAAGCAGACAATTTGAACAGACTGATCACAATGACAGAGATTAAAATGGCAATCAAAAACATCCCAAAGAATAAAACCCTAGAACCAGATGGCTTTCCTGAGGAATTCTACCAAACTTTCAGGAGGATTTGATACCTATCCTTTTCAAGCTATTCCAAAAAATTAGGGAGGATGGAACACTTCCTAACACATTCTATGATCCCAACATCATGCTGATACCAAAGCCAGACAAGGACTCCATGAAAAAAGAGAACTACAGGCCGATATCACTGATGAACATCGACGCAAAAATTATAAACAAAATTTTGGCAACTAGAATTCAGCAATTCATCAAAAGGATCATGCAGATCGATCATGTGGGATTCATACCAGGGACACAGGGATGGTTCAACATCCACAAATCAGTCAACGTGATACACCACATCAACAAACTGAGGAATAAAAACCACATGATCATCTCAATACATGCAGAGAAAACATTTGACAAGATCCAACAGCCATTTATGATAAAAACTCTGAACAAAATGGGCATAGAAGGGAACTACCTCAACATAATAAAGGCCATATATGACAAACCCACGGCCAACATCATACTCGATGGGCAAAAACTGAGTGCCATCCCCCTGAAAACAGGAATGAGCCAAGGATGCACTCTGTCACCACACCTATTTAACATAGTACTGGAGGTCCTGGCCAGAGCAATCAGGCAAATAAAAGGAATAAAAGAAATCAAAATAGGGAGGGAAGAAGTGAAACTATGCTGTTTGCAGACAACATGATCTTATATATAGTAAACCCCAAAGAATCCATTGGAAAAGTCTTAGAAGTAATCAACAACTACAGCAAAGTTGCAGGGTATGAAATCAATTTGCATAAATCAGTAGCATTTCTATTCTAATAACGAACTAACAGAAAAAGAACTCAAGAGCACAATACCATTCACAATCACAACAAAAAGAATAAAATACCTCTGGGGAAATTGAACTCAGGAAGTGAAGGACCTATATACTGAAAATTACAAGGCCTTTCTGGTAGAATTGGACAACGACATAAGGAGATGGAAAGACATTCCATGTACATGGATTGGAAGAATAAACATAGTTAAAATGTCCATTCTACCTAAAGCAATCTACAGATTCAGTGCTATCCCAATCAAAATCCCAATGACATTCCTTACAGAATTAGAACAAAGAATCCTAAAATGCATATGGGGCAACAAAAGACCCCAAATTGCTAAAGCAATCCTGAGAAAAAAGAACAAAATGGGAGGCATCACAATCCCTGACTTCAAAACATACTACAAAGCTACAAAGCCCAAATCAAAACAGCATGTTACTGGTACAAAAACAGGTGCACAGATCAATGGAACAGAATCGAAAGCCCAGAAATAAAACCACACGTCTATGGACAGGTTATCTTCTATAAAGGAGCTGAGGGCATACAATGGAGAAAAGAAAGTCTTCTCAACAAATGGTGCTGGGAAAACTGGAAAGCCATCTGTAAAAGAATGAAAATTGACCATTCTTTTTCACCATTCACCAAAATAAACTCAAAATGGATCAAAGACCTAAAGGTGAGACCTGAAACCATAAGGCTTCTAGAAGAAAACGTAGGCAGTACACTCTTAGACATCAGTATTAAAAGGATCTTCTTGGACACCATGTCTTCTCAGAGAAGGGAAACAATAGAAAGAATAAACAAATGGGACTTCATCATACTAAAGAGCTTATTCAAGGCAAATGAAAACAGGATTGAAACAAAAAAAACAACCCACTAACTGGGAAAAAATATTTGCAAGTCATATCTCTGACAAAGGCTTAGTATCCATAATATATAAAGAACTCTCACAACTCAACAACAAAAATCAAACAACCTGATCAAAAAATGGGCTGAAGACATGAACAGACATTTCTCCAAAGAAGATATACAGATGGCCAATAGGCACATGAAAAGATGCTCATCATCGCTGATCATCCGGGAAATGCAAATCAAAACTACACTAAGATATCACTTTAAGACCATTAGAATGACAAAAATATCTAAAACTAATAGTAACAAATGTGGGAGAGGTTGTGGAGAAAAAGGAACCCTCATACACTGCTGGTGGGAATGCAAACTGTTGCAGCCACTATGGAAAACAGTATGGAGATTCCTCAAAAAATTAAAAATAGAACTACTATACGATCCAGCCATTCCACTACTGGGTATCTATCCAAAGAGCTTGAAGTCAGCAATTCCAAAAGGCCTATGCACCCCAATGTTCATTGCAGCATTATTTACAATAGCCAAGACATGGAAGCAACCTAAGTGTCCATCAACAGATGAATGGATAAAGAAGATGTGGTATATATATACAATGGAATACCACTCAGCTGTAAAACAGAGCAAAATCATTCCATTTGCAATAACATGGATGGACTTTAAGGCAATTATGTTAAGTGAAATAAGCCAGTTAGAGAAGGATAATCTCTGTATGACTCCACTCATATGAGGAATTTAAAAATGTGGACAAAGATAGCAGACTAGTGGCTACCAGGGGAAAGGTGGGGTGGGGGTTGGGCACAAAGGGTGAAGTGGAGCATGTACAACACGAATGACAAATAATAATGTACAACTGAAATTTCACAAGATTGTAACCTATCATTAACTCAATAAAAAATAAATAAATAAAAGAGAATACAGATAGACAACTCAATGAGTTCAGGAGCTACATCAAAAAAGAGCTTGATACCATAAAGAAGAACCAATCAGAAATCTCGGAGATGAAAATTAATTACAAAGGGGGAGATTAAGAAAACTCTGGACTCCCTGAAGAGTAGGGCTGATAAGATGGAGGACAGAATTAGCAGTCTGGAATATAGGAATATAGAAATGCTTCAGATAGAGGACAGAGAACTAAGACTAAAGAGAAATGAAGAAACTCTCCAAGAAATATCTGACTCAATTAGGAAATGCAGCATAAGGATTAGAGGTATCCCAGAGGGAGGAGAGAAGGAGAAAGGAGCAGAAAGTTTGTCCAAAGAAATAGCTGAGAACTTCCCAAACCTGGGGAGGGAGCTTGAAATCCATGTGGCAAATGCCAATAGGTCTCCAAACTTTGTGAATGTAAAAATACCAACCCCAAGGTGTATAGCAGTGAAGCTTCCAAAAGTCAATGACAAAGAGAAAATGTTAAGGGCAGCAAGGCAGAAGAAAACAACCTACAAAGGAATCCCCATGAGGCCATCTGCAGAAACCTCACAGGTTAGGAGAGAGTGGAATGATATATTAAAAATTCTGTAAGACAAAACCTTTCAGCCGAAAATACTCTATTCATTGAAAATATCCTTCAAATATGATGGAGAAATAAAATCTTCCCCAGATAAAGAAAATTTAAAGAAGTTCATCACCACAAGACCCCCTTGCAAGAAATGCTCAGGAAGGCCCTCATACCTGAAAAAAAAAAAAAAAAAAGGAAAGGGTTTACAAAACCCTGAGCAAGGAGATAAGTAGAAAGACAAAATCAGAAAATTGCAGGTCTCCATCAGAACAGGTTAGCAAATGCTTAAGTAGAACGTTAAAAATAAAGCGAAGGGAAACACCAAGAATAAATATAATCCTGTTATTTTAGCCACAAACTCACAACACAAAAAGAAAAAAATTTGTGACAATAATAACTTAGAAGGGGAAGAAGAAAGGGATGGAACCAGCTTAGCCTAAGGAAATAAAAGGCTATCAGAAAATGGACTATCTCTTCTATGAGATGTTTTATACAAACCACATGGTAACCACTAAACAAATAATTAGAACAGAGACACAAATTACAAATAAGGATAAAACTAAGAAAACCAACATAGGAAACTACCTAACTGAATTGGTAATCTGAAATTCATGGGACAAGAAACAAAGGAAAGACAGGAGAACCAGAAAACGCATGATAAAATGATAGTAATAGGCCCCCACATATCAGTAATCACTCTAAATGTAGGTGGATTGAATTTTCCAATCAAAAGACACAGAGTGGCAGGGTGTATTAAAAAACAAGATCCAACAAGATGATGCATCCAGGAAACACACCTCAGGCCCAAAGACAAACACAGACTCAGAGTGAAGGGATGGAAGACAATACTACAAGCTAATAGTGAACATAAGAAAGCAGGTATCGCCCTACTTATATCAGACAAAGTAGAGCTCAAGGCAAAACAGGTAAAGAGAGACAAAGAGGGGTAGTTTATAATGATAAAAGGGACACTCCACCAAGAAGACATAACACTTATAAATATATATGCACCCAACACAGGAGCACCAAAGTACATAAAGCAACTACTAACAAAACTAAAGGAGATATCAACAACAATATGATAATAGTAAGGGACCTCAACGCCACGCTAACACCAATGGATAGATCATCTAGACACAAAATCAACAAGGGAATTGTTGAATTAAATGAAAACTAGGCCAAATGGACTCAATAGATATATAGAGAACACTCTATCCAAAAACAGCAGGTTACACATTCTTCTCAAATGTGCATGGAAAATTCTCAAGGATTTGTTTGGGAAATAAAGCAAGCCTTGACAAATTTGAGAGGATTGAAATAATATCAAGCATCTTTTCTGGCCATAATGCCATAAACTAGAAATCAATTACAAGAATAAAGCTGTGAAAGGGGCAAAGATGTGGAGATTAAACAGTATGTTACTCAACCACAAGTGGATCATTGAAGAAATCAAATGAGAAATCAAATGCTATCTAGAGACAAATGAAAATGAAAACATACCATACCAACTGATTTTTGATGCAGCAAAAGTGGTTCTAAGAAGAAAATTCATTGCAATATAGGCTCACCTCAATAAACAAGAAAAATACCAAATAAGCAATCTCAAACTACACCTAACAGAATTAGATAAAGCAGAACAAACAAAGCCCAAAGTCAGTGGAAGGAGAGAAATAATAAAAATCAGAGCAGAAATAAATGCTATTGAAACAAAAAAAGCAGTAGAAAGGATCAATGAAACAGAGCTGGTTCTTTGAGAAGATAAATAAAATTGACAAACCATTACCCAGTATCACTCAGGAAAAAAGAAAGAAGACTCAAATAAATAATATCAGAAATGAAAGAGGAGAAATCACAACAGATACCACAGAAATACAAAAGACTATGAGAGAATAGTATGGAAAACTATATGCCAACAAATTGGCCAACTTAGAAGAAATGGATATATTCTTAGACTTTTACAACCTCCCAAAACTAAACCAAGAAGAAATAGAGAATCTGAATAGACCAATCAGAAGTAAAGAGATTGAAACAGTAATCAAAAATCTCCCCAAAAATAAAAGTCCAGGACCAGAGGCCTTCTCTGGAGAATTCTACCAAACATTCAAAGAAGATTTAATACCCATCCTTCTCAAACTATTCCAGAAAATAGAGGAAGATGGGGCACTTCCTAACACATTCTAAAAGGCCAATATCACCCTGAACCCAAAACCAGACAGGGACAACACAAAGAAGGAAAACTACAGGCCAATATCACTGATGAACATATATGCAAAAATCCTCAACAAAATAATGGCAAACCAAATACAGCAGTATAATAGAAAGATCATATACCATGATCAAGTGGGATTTATACCAGGGACACAGGCATGGTTCAACATTTGCAAGTTAATCAATGTGATACACGACATTAACAAATTGAGGAAGAAAAACAACATGATCATCTCAATAGACACATACAAAGCATCTGACAAGATCCAACACCCATTTATGATAAAAACTCTCAGTAAAGTGGGTATAGAAGGAAAGTACCTCAAAATAATAAGGTCCATATATGACAAACCCAAAGCCACATCACACTCAACGGGGAAAAACTGAAAGTCATCCTTCTAAGAACAGGAACAAGACAAGGGTGCCCATTGTCATCACTCTTATTCAACATAGTGCTGGAGATTTTGGCCAGGGCAATTAGACAGGGAAAAGAAATAAAAGGAATCCAAATAGGCAAAGAAGACGTGAAACTCTTGCTGTTTGCAGATGACATGATCTTATATAGAGAAAACCCTAAAAAAATCCATCAGAAAGCTACTAGAAGTAATCGATAATTACAGCAAAGTTTCAGGGTACAAAATCAACTTACATAATTCAGTAGCATTTCTATACTCTAATAATGAGCTAACAGAAAGAGAACTCAAGAACGCAATCCCATTCACAATCACAACAAAAAGAATAAAGTATCTTGGAATAAATATAACCAAGGAAGTGAAAGACCTATGCAATAAAAACGACAAGACTTTCCTGAAAGAAATCGATGATGACAAAAAGAGATGGAAAAACATTCCATGCATATGGATTGAAAGAATAAATATAGTTAAAATCTGCATATTACCTAAAGCAATCTACAGATTCAATGCAATCCCAATCAGAATCCCAATGACATTCTTCACAGAAATGGGACAAAGAATCTTAAAATTCATATGGGGCAACAAAATACCCCAAATTGCTAAAGCAATCCTGAGAAAAAAGAACACAGATGGAGGCGTCACAATCCCTGACTGCAAAATATACTACAAAGCTACAATAATTAAAACAGCATTGTACTGGTACAAAAACAGGCACACAGATCAATGGAATAGAATTGAAAGCACAGAAATAAAATGACACATCTATGGACAACTAATCTTTGACAAAGGAGCTGAGAACATACAATGAGAAAAGAAATTCTATTCAATAAATGGTGTTGGGAAAACTGGACAGCCACATGTGAAAGAACGAAAATAGACCATTTACAAACCATTATGCCATTCAAAAAACAAACTCAAAATGAATCAAAGACTTAAAGGTAAGACCTGAAACCATAAGACTCCTAGAAGAAAATATAGGGAGTACACTCTTCCACATCAATCTTAAAAGGATTTTTTTCAGACACCATGTCTTCTCAGACAAGGGAAACAATAGAAAGAAACAAATTTGACTTCATCTGACTACCGAGCTTCTACAAGGCAAGGGAAAACTGGATTGAAACAAAAGCACAACCACCAGCTGGGAAAAAATATATCTGACAAAGGATTAATCTCTCTAATATATAAAGAACTCACACAACTTAATAACAACAAAACCAAAAAACCCGATCAAAAAATGGGCGGGGGATATGAACAGACGTGTTTCCACAGAAGATATATGGATGGCCAATAGGCACATGAAAAGATGCTCCTCACCACTGATCATCAGGGAAATGCAAATCTATGCTAAGATATCACATTATACCCCTTATAACCAGTACAAAAAATAACAAATATTGTAGAGGTTTTGGATAAAAAGGAACCCTCATACACTGCTGTTGGGAATGGAAGTCGTGCAGCCACTAGGGAAAACAGTATGGAGATTTCTCAAAAAATTAAAAATAGAAACACCATATGACCCAGCCGTCTCACTACTGGGTATCTATCCAAAGAACTTGAAATCAGCAATTCAAAGAGACCCATACACCGTTATGTTCATTGCAGCACTATTCACAATAGCCAAGATGTGGAAGCAACCTAAGTGCCCATTGACTGATGACTGGATAAAGAAGATATGGTATATAGGTGCAATGGAATACTACTCAGCCATAAAAAACGATAAAAGCATCCCATTCACAAGAACATGGATGGACCTGGAGGGCAATATGTTAAGTGAAATAAGCCATATAGAGAAAGACAAACTCTGTATGACTTCACTCATATGTGGAAGATAAAAAAATACATGGACAAAGAGAACAGATTAGTTGTTACCAGGGGAAGGGCGGGTGGCAGGTGGGCACAAAGGATGAAGTGGTGCATCTACAATATGACTGACAAATAATCACGTACAAGTGAAATTTCACAAGGTTGTAAACTATCATAACCTCAATTTTTAAAAAAAGAATATGTTTCAGAAGATATAAAGAAATGAAAACTGTTACATGCACGTGGATAAGAAGAATTAGTAGTGTTAAAAATGTCCATACTACCCAAAGCAATCTACAGGTTAAATGCAGTACCTATCAAAATACCAATGGCAATTTTCAAGAAATGGAAAAAAAAAATCCTAAAATTTGTAAGGGACTACAAAAGGCTTCAAATAACCAAAGCAATCTTGTGAAAGAGAAGCAAAGCTGGAGGAATCACCTGTCCTTATTTCAAACTGTATTACAAAGCTCTAGTAATCAAAACAGTATGATATGGGCATAAAAACTGACACATAAACCAATGGAGCAGAATAGAGAGCCTAGAAATAAAACCACACGTATATGGTCAATTAAATGACTTCAGGGGAGCCAAGAACATAAATAGGGACAGGATAGTCTCTTCAACAAATGGTTTTGGGAAAACTGGACAGCCACATACAAACGAAAGAAACTGAACCCCTATTTCACACTATGCACAAAATTCAGCTCAAAATGGATTAAAGTCTTGAATGCAAGACGTGAAACCATAAAACTCCTAGAAGAAAACACAGTAGGTGAACTCCTTGATATCGATCTTGGCAATGAGTTTTTGGATTTGACACCAAAAGTAAAAGCAAGTGGCACTAAATAAGATTAAACAGCTTTTGCATGGCAAAGCAAACTATCAACAAAATTAAAAATCAATTGATGGAATGGAAAAAATATTTGCAAATCACATGTCTGACAAGGGCTTAACATCCAAAATATATAAAGAGCTCACATAATTCAATAGAAGAAAGACAACTAACTTGATTAAAAATGTGCAGAGGACCTGAATAAAAGATTAAATATTTGTTGGCACAGTTGACAATATTTTACGACATAGCCATTTAAAAAACAAGTTAACAATAAATAAAATTCAATTCCTCCCTGATTATGAAAGTGACTCAATGAGTCTGCAAAAGCATTCGCTGTCACTGTTATAATGACATGGTTCCCACCAGCTTTATATCACAGTTTTGGGAAGAACTGGCATTTCAATTAGGGTTAGATTAAGCTGTATAAGACAGAAAAAAACAAAATAACAGATACTTAAGATAGTGTTTACTTTCTCAAACATTAAGAACCATGGGCAGTCTAGGGCTTATGTGGTGGCCCCATGAGCCGTGGAAACCTGAGATCCTTTCACTTGAGACCCCAACTCATCTCATGGTCCAAATTATAGCCAGCAAAGAGAAAGAATGGAAGAAGGAAACACCTATCCCTTTAAAGGCACATTCCAGAAGTTATACAAGATGTACATGCAAAAATTAATAAAAGACAACTTTCAGTAAAGCCAAAAGGTAGATCTTTGAAAATATTAAAAAACTGATAACTATTGAAACTACTCCAGGGAAACATCAGAAATGAGCAAGTATACACTATGATAGATCTTGCAGATGTTAAAATATATGAGAATATTATTAATAACTTTTCCTATTAAATTTGAGAATGTCGATCAAATGGACAAACCCCTATAAAAATGTAGTTTACCAATACTGACATGAGAAAAATATAAAACTAAATAATTCAATATCTATTAAAGTTACTAATCAATAATTTCACAACTTCCCACAGAAAATTCCACGCCCAGATAACTTCATTAGTGAATTCTAGCAAATATTTAAGGAAACAATACATCAATCTTAAATACACTTTCAAAGAATAGAGAAAGAACATTTCCAACTTGTTTTATGAGACCAGCAAGCTTTGTTAAAAAAGTCTATCAAGGACATTATAAGAAAGATAAATAGTAAGTTAATCCCTTGCATGAAAACAGATGCAAAATCCTTTTAAAACTTGCTCACACTCCACAAACTATTAAAAAAGATAAATTTGAATGACGAAGTTGAATTTATTCTAGAAATGTAAAGTTAATATAATATCTGAAAATAGTTGGTCTAATTCTCTACATTGACAGAATAAAGGAGAAAAATAACTTCAATATACACAGAAAATAATGTGATAAAATTAAGAAGCCATTCATGATAAGGTCTCCTAGAATCCAAGGAAGAGCTCTTCTGTGACATAATAAAGGGCATCCAATATAAGCTACACCATACATCATACTTAAGGGTGAAATATTAGAAGCTTTCCCTCTGAGATTGAGAACTAGATAAGGATGCTTTCTATGAACTGTCAAAGCAGAAAGAGAAGAAGAAGAGAAAAATTGGAAAAATATTAGGAATTACAATGCAACAATTAGGCTACTAATTTTCTAATTTCACCTAATCATTCAGATATATGGAGAATTATGGTAATAAAGTAGTAAAGCCATGCACCACATTATATCCAGAATGGAGAACAAAGGAAGGAATTCCATGTGATGGTAATGAAGGGGAGGAAGTGGAAATAAGGCGATGAGAAGGCAGGAAACAAAAAAGACAAAGGTCAGAAAATCGAATGTTAGAGTAAAATTTTAGAGGTGGATCATTTTTGGTGGTTGACTAGTGTATTCACAGGTTAGCGAATAGACTACCAATGAAGATTTATGGAGTTGAAGAGCTCAAGAATCTTTATGGCTGGCATATGTTCAGTTCATCCACAAGATTTTGGAGTTTCCCTTTAGAATGTTAGGAGTTTGAGGAAAAGGAGAACTGTGAGCTACATGCCAAAGTTATCTGTGAAATATGGGCAATACTGAAAGTTTAACACATAACTGTTCATGAGGAGATATAGTAATTGGAATAACTAACCATATTAATGTAAGGAGAAAAATAGATTTTTTTTTAGAAGATTAGCACCTGAGCTAACATCTGTTGCCAATCTTCTGTGTTTTTTTCTTCTTTTTCTTCTTCTTCCAAAGCCCCCCAGAACACAGTTGTATATTCTAGTTGTAGGTCCATCTGGTCATTCTATGTGGGACTCTGCCTCAGCATGGCTTGACCAGTGGTGCTAGGTCTGTACCCAGGATTCAACCCAGTGAACCCTGGGCTGGAGAAGCGGAGCACTCAAACTTAACCACTCAGTCATGGGGCCAGCCCCTAGAAAAATAATTTTTGAAAGAATTTGAAGAAATTGGAATCTGAAACATGAACAAGTTGAGATCTGAAACATACCAGATATTTAAGAGAATATCACCAGTGCTTCCAGTTCTTGAAGATTGTGGAAATTGAGCATCTCCTACTGGTGAGGTTATTAAGAAGCTATGCCCCGGATAGAGCTGTACCCCAGGAAAGCAAAGCTGTGGAGAGATACTTGTGTGAAAAATTAAAACTTAACAACACAGAGAGTTCAGGCAGTGCAAAACAAAGGGATGGGGGAGGTCACCAGTGATTTTTTCCCCATAAATCTACTGAAAGGGATCTTGCTTATATCACAGATGCTTTCTATAGATAGAATAAGGCAATAGATATTTTTAGTCCTCATCTTTCTTTATTTTCTTAGCAGCTTTTAGTACTGGTGATTCCTGCTCATCTTCTTGAAGCACCCAATGATTTTAGAATTTGTCAATCTTTGCCTGAGTCAACTATTATAATGGGGGTTTCAAAATTCTGATATTTAAAAATTCTATCATTGCTTCTATATTTTTTTAGCTAATATAATCCATTTTTCTTTTTTCTGCCAAACTGTTTAAACTCGCCAATGGCCCTTAAAGCTGATTCTTTTGTCCTATATGTATATCTCTACCATGTTTTGTTGATTTGCTTTCTAACACAATATGATATTACAGGCTCATATTATTATACTTCCCTTGCCCCAAACCTGAACCAGAATTTTTTTTTAAGGACCCTGTTTCTTTTAATGAGAAAAAATATCTAGAAACCAAGATCTGAGGGCTAGGTGAGCTAATTGGTAATGGGATATCTTTATTTCTAAACACAATAGACAGAACTGTTTTGTTCTTTTTGTTGTTGTTTTTTTCTTTTTTTCTTTTTTAGCAGTTTTATAATAATTTTCCAATTCAAAGCAAAAGTAAAGGGTTTTGCCTCACCTTCACTGATTTCATATTTTTATCTTTATTTACTCCTCAGTGAGAACAATAATTTCCAACATTATCAATATATTTACTTATTCATTCAAACCCAGAACTCGTGAATAAGCATTTCAACAACACTACACAGTTACCAAAGACAACAATTAGCCTACTAAAAACAGTCAAGATTTCCTTTGCAATTTCTGCCCTTAAAATATTCTCCAAGAGTGTATAGTTGTAAAAGTCTGATCAAAAGTTATTAGAATAAACTATGATTTTTCTAGAGTGATCACATTGGTAATTTGATTTACAGTTTATTTGTCTCAAAAAAAATCTTCTCATAAGGCTGGCCTGGTGGCGCAGTCATTATGCTTGTGCACTCTGCTTTCGTGGCTAATGGTTCGCAGGTCTGGATCCCCGGCTTTGACCAAGCACTGCTGGTCAAGCCATACTGTGGTGGCAGCCCACATAAAATAGAGGAAGATTGGCACAGATGTTAGCTCAGGGCCATTTTTCCTCACATACACAAAAATAAATAAATAAATAAAATTTAAATTCTGGGGCCAGCCCAGTGGCACAGCAGTTAAGTTCACACATTCTCAGCAGCCCAGGGTTCCCCGGTTTGGATCCCAGGTGCGGACATGGCACCGCTTGGCATGCTCTACTGTGGTAGGCGTTCCACATATACAGTAGAGGAAGATGGGCATGGATGTTAGCTCAGGGCCAGGCTTCCTCAGCAAAAAAAGGAGGACTGGGGGCTGGCCCCGTGGCCGAGTGGTTAAGTTTGCGCGCTCCGCTGCAGGCGGCCCAGTGTTTCGTTAGTTCGGGTCCTGGGCGCGGACATGGCACTGCTCATCAGACCACGCTGAGGCAGCGTCCCACATGCCACAACTAGAAGGACCCACAACGAAGAATACACAACTATGTACCGGGGGGCTTTGGGGAGAAAAAGGAAAAAAATAAAATCTTTAAAAAAAAAAAAAAAAAAAGAGGAGGACTGGCAGTAGTTAGCTCAGGGCTAATCTTCCTCAAAAAAAAAAAAAAAGAAATAGAAAAAAATCTATTTATGAGTTTGCTTTTTTATGCTTTTAGCTTTAATTTTAGTTTTTGAGTATATGTAACATATACGTGATTCTAATGTCAAAATTAAATATGCAGTTATACTCAGAAAATTCTTACTTCTATTCCTATCCTAAGCACCTTTTTCTCATCCACAGGTAACTGTTTTCTTCAGATTATAGTTTATCCTGCCTTTATTTTTTTTTTTGCAAATATAAGTGTAAACAGTAACCTCAATACTCTCTTCTTTCTACACAAGGGTAGCATACTATATGTACTCTTTTGAAAATTTATTTTTTTCACTTAATAGTGCACCCAGTAAATCACACTATATCATTTGACATAATTTTATTTTTTAAAAGCTGAAAAATATTTTTTTTTATTAATGAACCATAACTTCTTGAATCTGTAACCTACAGATGGATCTTTAGGTTGTGTCTGATATGTTACTTTTGCGATAACGCTATTTTGGATTACCTTATAAATACTCAACTGGCTTTCTTAATCCATTCTCTACGGTGCATTCTGTGGTAACAATAAAGCATCAATTTTTTGTGATATAAGTATAGAAACCTGAAGAGTCTTAAAGAAAACGCTTCTTAAAAAGGGATGTCCCCAGTGAGTTACAGAGAAGATTCGTTACTTGCCTAACTATTTTGTTCCTGATGGTGATAATATGGTATTTTAAAATAAGCCATGAATGGCTTTGGGCAAATTTACATTAAATGTGCTTTCCTTCACTTCTTCTAACTAATTTCCTAGGGTCATGTCAGAAGTGTGAGCCATGCTGAACTTTATGGATAGCAGCACAACAAGTCAAAAGAGATAAAACACGACTGGAGAAATAAGCTAGAAGCAATGAATAGACGTAGACTGTACCCAGTAATCACCCGAGCCAGGATAGAGCCAAGAAATATCCACCAGAAACCCATTAAGTTCCAGAACTTTCATCAAAAAGAGTAATCTCCCAGAAATCAGAAGGAGTTACATCAGGCAAGTTGGAAAGCCACCTAAGGGAAACACTAGGCTGGTAGGTGGGAATAAGCAGAGGTAAATGGAGCCTCTGGAGAATGGATGTCCAGGAAAGCTGTGATTTAGTGTAACTGGACTCCAATATGAGGCTGTACTAGCTGCCTGTGTAGAGCTTGGGGCTCGGCCATCCTGGCCTCAGAAAACAGAGGAAGTTCCAGTAAAGTTTCAAGATGATTCTAAAGAGCAACGATTTCTCAGCTCAGGGCTGTACATTTCAGGATTAGGATTTTGAGCCTAAAAATTCTTCTAAAAGTAACGCAGAGCCTCTGTCACGGGTGATTAGAACACAAGGCAGGAAGAGGAGCTCTATAATACCCTTTGTGAGCTTGGTTACATTGAAAAGGACAAAAGTTTACCACAGGTCGGGTTAAAAGATAGAACAAAATTGATGGACAGCAAGGAAGTGAATCATGAAATTCCAAGTTCTGAACCAAGATTCCTCAATGTGACTTTGTCTTGTAGGGGCTGGGCTGAGTGCCACACACTGGGAGGAAAATGATTACTCCTGGTTGTGAGAATTAGTGAGACTCAAGGGCTTGGAGAAAGGGTGGGTATTATATAAGGAATCATGAGTAGGAAGCACCAGAACATGACAGCATCAGGAGCAAGGAAAGTTATCAACACAGAGAAACGTTACTTAGGCTATGGGGAAGCTGAGGCCTTGGGAGGGATGTCCAGTGTTAGGTGTGAGCTGTCTAGAACCTGAAAGTAGGAATGGATGAACTGATTCACAGAGAAATCACATGTAAGCAGGACTGAGGTGGGCAAACACAGAGGGAAAGCTCAAGGCACAGATCATAATTTCCCTAAGTTTTTATCACAGGCAATCGGAATGGTGTTGCCTTTCAGGATGCACATCTCCATCGTGGAGTTAGAGTTGAATAGAGCATTATCTCCTGTCTCTCCTCATCTTTCTTCATTCTTAGCCCATTCGCAGAGAGAGGAAAGTCTGAATGCTTCCTTTAACCAAAGATTCAGGAATTTGTCTTTGTACCGTCAGCCCCTCCTGTTTCTAATAAGGCCATTGGTTCAGACCAGAAGATTCAATAGCATCGATCTCCATGGATTCCTTTCAACTTAAACTTTATATTTTTAAAAAGCTTAATTGTGATCTTTTGAAGTGCCCAATTAAAGATTTAAAGAAATAATGAATATCCTGAGGTGTTTGTCTGCCCTGAGTTTCCTTGCAAATGAGAGAAATAGACTTTTCTTTTCAACCACAGGGAATAATTTTAAAGCTGACTCTGCTTTTATTCCCTGCTGATGGTCATCTCCTATTGCTTCAGTTTGCCTCCTTTGTCACTCTGTGTCTTCTCACTCTAGCCTTGAAGCAGGCTCTGACCAACACCTGACCCCTTGCTTTCTTCTTTTGTTCTCTAGGAGACCACTGACCCTTTACTGTGAAAGCAAATAAAAAGCAAAATTGCACAGTTCATAGGTGCTCCAAGCCCTCCAGAGAGAAGATGCGTAAGGTTGCCAGTCAGCAGATGTGGAAGCCCTGCAAGATCTATTTGAAGCAGCCATCCTCTTTGAAGTGGTTCATCTCAAATGTTACCTTTCCAATGGAAAATTTTAGTCCCGGAGACTTGCAGGCACTAAGATACATGTCTGTGTGAAACCTTTCCTCTAGCCCTTCTCGCAGCACAGAGTGGGTGGGTTCACTGTGCCAAGACTGATGTAGGCACCTCTCCTTTGCCCACAGGCCATTCTGTGGTGCTTCATCACATGCTCTGCTCCCTTTGCCCAGTCATAGAGCAGGTCTGTTGAGATCAGGAGCTGTGCTATTTATGCATCCTTTAATTCTCACTTTCAACAAACACTGAGTGCCTCCATGTGCCTGGTAAACTGTCAGGTGCTGAGGATACAGCTATTACCAAAACCAGATGTGGTTTTTGTCCACAGGGAGCTGTATAGACTTCTAGAGAAAACAGACACTTATCAAAGGATCACGTGAATAATCATCTAACTATAAAACTGAGCACAGAGTACCATGAGTGTATAATTTGATGTATTTAGAGGGATCAAGACTTTTCTGTGAAGTAGCAACCTACCTGAAGTCTGATAGTTAAGTAGGAATTACCTTGGAAAAAATAGAGGGAAGGGAATAACACTCAAGTGTAGAATCAGCACCAAGTGGGAAGGCCTGTGGAAGTACGGCTCATGCACTCCAAATCTATTTGTCAACAGAGCTGTTACTCGGAATTGCTGCCTGAAGTGGAAAATGTTTGGCATTTCTGGCCTTCATCCACTGATAACCAGTGTCCTGGGCCCAAACCTCACTCTGACCCTTTTGACAACCAAATACTCCCCCACATATTGAAACATATCTAAGGCAGCTTAACACCTCCAGTTAAGAACCACTACCTGAGGCTTAAAAAAGGCTCTTGCATTTAAAAGTGGTTGGCAGGGACTTTGGGGAGGCATTGGTATGAAATGATCTTGAAAACAGTGCCAATGCCCATATCTTTCAGAGCTTTGGAGGACAGGGCAATAGGACAATTCTCCAGAAGTGTATTCCCAGATTCAACTCTCCTAAATCAGTGTGCTAAGTGACTATTCACCTAACAACCAGTTGGCCTGATCACTAAAGGTTTCATTGAATGTTAATTTTGCCCGTCTCTGTGTTTGTCCTTCCCTGTGTATTTGCTCTACCTCTGTATGTTTTCCTGGATTAGCTGTTTTGTGACCATAAACAAAAGGGTAGGGACATATTCAATCAGATGTAAGGGCAGGAGCAAAGGAAAAAGTCAAAAAACCACAAAAGAAATCCTCCTATTTCAGTAAATGGCTTTTTGGTGAACTAATTTTCCATCTTATTGACTAGAAGTGCTTTGGATACCATTGTAAAGTGTTATCTTTTTGATAAAAACATGGAAGGATGAAATGAAGAGTGTTAGTGGAGTAGGGTTGTTGCAGAAAGTGGAATGGACTGGAAAAAGTAAGAGCAGATTCAAGATCACCAGTTGGGAGGTTACTGTAATAGTACAGACAAGAAACAGTGTTAGCTTAGACTAACTTGGTAGAAATGAAGAGAAGTGGGTGGGTTCAATAGATATTTAGGAGGCAAAATTGACAAGACTTGACTGTGTGTTAGATATGAAAGTCATAGAGACAGATGTGGAAAGCTTGGTTGTAGCTAGATAGATGGAGAGAGAGAATACTGGAAATATGACCATATTTGAATGGGAGAGATCATTCGTTTGCTTTTTCAGATGCGGCTTTGAAATAGCCAGGAGGTGATATGTTGCAGCTATATGATCAGATCTAGAGCTCAGAGAAGGGATCTGGTTTAGAAACATCAATTTTGGACTCTTCTACATATAAGTGGTATATTAGTCTAGTAGGGCTGCCACAACAAAGTACCACACACTGGATGGCTCAAACAACAGAATTCTGTTTCTCCACAGTTCCAGAGGTTAGAAGGACAAGATTAAGGTATTGGCAGGATTGGTTTCTTCTGAGGCTTCTCTCGGGTTGGCTTGTAGATGGCTATCTTCTTCCACTGTCTTCACAAGCTCTTTTCCTCCATGCATGTCTACATCCTGATCCGATCTTCTTATAAGGACATCATTCATATTAGATTAGGGCCCACCCATATGACTTTATATTACCTTAATTAGCTCTTTAAAAGCCCTGTTTCCAAGTCACAGTCTGAGGTCCTAGGTGGTTAGAATTTCAACATACAAATTTTGGGAGGGACACAATTAGGTCCATAATAGATAATAATTGAAGATGTGGGTGTGGCTTGATATTGCTTACAGGAAGAAAATATAAGAGGAGAGGGCCTAGGATTGCAACATGAGGAATCTAACATTTAATACCCAAAGAGCAGAGGGTGAAAGAGGAACCAAAATCTTAGGGAATAACCAAGGGAGAGCTCGGTTACAGAAGCCAGGGAAATGGAATATCTTGACCAGGAGACAGTTGTGAAAAGTGTAGAAGATTAAAGAAAGATGAGGTAGAATGAGAACTGAGAAAGGAATCTTCTCTTCTGTTTTGTCTACTCAATGTCTAACTTAATGACTGGTATCTGTTAGAAATTAAGTAATGAATTAATTATGTGTTGTCATATTTAGTCTTGAGGGAGGAGAAGGATGATAAGGCAAGGTCAGGCTGAATATTATAGAATTAGCTAAACATATCTGTGCAAATTTGAAGAGGTTAACATCTCAGAGCCTCAGTTCCAAATTATGTCAAATAAATTTGATAATTTCTATCACACAGAGTTGATTGAGATTATATGCCCTGCACACATGTCAAAGATACACATTGGGTGTCAGTCTAGCTACTCATTGAATACTTTAACCATTGTACTCAAACTGGTCAGAAGTAGAAAGGAATAGAAAGTGAATCTGTATCCAGCAAACTCCTTACTGGAGAACAACATGGATTAAATCTGGAGAGGCTTTTTTTCAGATGTGGATTTCAAAGGGCAAGTTAGGATGAGAAATGAGAGAGTCTGCTGCAGTGTAAGAGAAAAAGTATAATGGCCATGGAACAGAGGCAAAGCAAGATTGGGGCAAAGTGAATGTCCCAGCATACTGGCATGAGCAGCCCAGGATGTGGACAGGTCACTGATACTAAGGTCTGAGTGGGACAGTCTTATTTTAAAATCAAGTGACAAATAAGCAAACCCAGAAATGAAATATTTTTATTAATATGTGTGATCTCTTTTCAAGTCAGTTAATTAGTCATTCAAAGGCATGGGTTATGGCCTTAATATATGTAAGCCTTTAAGAAAGAAAGATATACAAGGTCCTTACCCTGGGAATATATTCCAACATCTTGGTAGATGAAACATTCAGGTGTAAGGAGACATCAAACAAAAGGGCCTCTGTTGGGGCACTTTACATTCAAATACAAATTAGAGTTAACTAGGTGAATTGGTTAAGTGACTGAATTCTTAGACGTCTGTGACCCTTTTCTGGTATTGCTCTGCCTTGGTGCCAACATTTATTTCTCTGGGTTCATGAAATCCAAATTTCAACAAAATGAGAAAAGAGAGAAACCAGTATTTTTGAGTCTCTATTAAATGCAAAACACTATGTCGGGGACTTTGATTATCTCATTTAGCCTTTCTGTCAATACTTCAGGTAAGTTTCTCTTCCCAAATCCACATTGAGTGACCTCACACTGGTAGTTCAGAATTGGCCTTGCTGGAATGATTTACTCTATTAAAATCAGAAAATGCTCTAAATCAGTATTTTTGTTTGTTTGCTTTTTCAGAGAGCTGGTGGTTAAACATTTACCAGAATACATTGATTGAGATTAAAGCCAATTTCACGCTTTCACCAATTTATCATCATTGTGTGCTATGAGAATATGAAGTGGTAGTCTTTGTCTCTTGCTTCTTCTAGACTTCAAATCTTCTCTGATGTAGCACAGGCCATGCCCCCATCTTCATTACAGAAGAATTGAATCATCTTCTCTCTGTCACAATGTCCATGTTTGAACTAACTGTCACAGCCTATATGAAACTTTGCAAATCCTTGCCACACCCCAACTCTACAAGGAATCAATCATGCTTATTACCCTCAATACAACAGTTGTTAACATAACCAGACATTTTCCCTGACTCAGGACCTGGGTTGGGCACATGGGTGAAGACTCCTGAACATGGCCATTGGAACAGTACCCATTCGAACAAAGCTAGATGCAAAGAAAATGCAAAAAATGCCCTTAAAGAAAATAGATTATAATACTAGCACATTTAATCCTCACAACTTCATGAAAGAAATATTATTGACTCAATTTTACAGATTCAGTTTTTGAAGCCCAAAGAACTTACACAGCTGGCAATGAGCAGAACCGCAATTTGTGCTCTCGGTTTCTAGCAGAGTTCCTGTCCCATAGTGGGCCCTCATTAATGTTTATTGAAGTGAGTACAAGGCCAGATGTCCAGCACAGATTCCCTTTACTTGTCTTCTTTGTAGTAGTTTTCTGGAGTATATTTTCCAAAGTAAAATTTTTATAAATCAGTTCCAAATCTGTTTGTCACTCTGATCTGACCCATTTTAAGATGGCTTTTGATAGAGTTAGAGAAGAAATACAGTATAAAGTATGTGCTGTTGTTTGCATTAAAAGAGAAAATAAAAAAGCTTACACAGAGAAGGAGATAAGAGAGCTATTTTTCAGATATTTATTTATCCTATGTTGCCTCTTACTATCTGGCATTCTTCCTCAAAGAAGACCTCCATAAAAGTCAAAATTCAGTGCATTGGTCATGCAAAATATTCTGATATAGTTCAAGTCCTCAAGGAAAATGGATAACCTCCCATTGGGAGACACAAGGGTGCACCATGCAGACCCAAACTACTGATTTGCTTCGGCCTTAAGAAATACAAAAGGAAAATAATCACCTTTGAGGTATTCTGCTGGTTTAACTCCAAGTAAGATAGGCTCAATGCCAGAAAGTTTTTCCTTCTATGTCTCCCTTTGCCCTTCTCTTTCAAGTCAGTCTGGAAGCCTGGGGAGTGGAGGTTGGGAGTCATGGGTAGACCCAGACCGGGCACCATCTTCTTGGGACCTGGGATAAGTCTCTCCCTGCACTGGGTCTCCATTTCCCCATCTTTAATGGACTATCAGGAGAGATGATGAAATGATTTCTAAAATTCTCTCCAAATTTAAGATTTTATGATCCAAAGAGTCTGTAAGGCTGACTATGCTGAAACATTTAGCTGTTGTTTGTGAGCAATTTTGCTGCCGTGACCTAAAAAGTTCCTGGAAATAATTCCAGGAATATCCTCACCATGACAACCATTGATTTCAATGTTGTTGATGGGCTGATTTCCTAAATTCAAGCGAATTTAGGGCACTTTAGAAATCAGGCAATAGGCTGGAGTGGACATAGAAATCGACCACTGGCCTTTGTTTTCCAGGAGCCCTGGTGCTTGTAGCAGTATTTTCTGAAGTGTCCTTGATGTCTTTAAGAAAAATGTCAGTCCTTTCTTTCTTCTAGCCCTACTCTTACTTTGCCCAAACTAAGGAAAACAGCTCTAGGATCTAAAGTTACCTCAGGTCTAATGCCATATTTGCTGATAATAAAGCTTCTCTTATTTACTTAGGACAGCCTGAAGTCTATATTAAGAAAAAAATAGAAAATAACCAAGATTTTCAAGCAACAGAGAACCAACTGAATAGCTGAACACTGTTTCCTCTTGAATATGAACTGATGATACACGGTACTAAAATGCTCAGAGGGCCATGGAAATACATCTCCGTTTATTGCCTCTAACCATTTTCTCTCATTTTAGCTATGAATGTACTATTTTAGCAAATTAGTAAAACATAGTGTGCTTGCAATTCAGTCAAATCTGCTTCCCAGCCTTTCTTATTCATGTTTGGTTGGAAGATACCCAAGTGATTAGGGAAAAAAAAAAGACACAAAAGTAACAAGCTGGGAATTGGAGATGATTCCTCCATAACCACATAATTATGTATGCTCCTCACCTTTGTGCTGGCTCTGATTGAACTGTTCTTCAGGTGTTTCCAGATTCTGTTTTGATATTGGTGAAAAAGAGCATTATCCATGTGTTTCCTAGAATCCACGGAAGCTTTGGATTTCTGCAATACTCCCACTTCCTCTCACCATTAGTGCCTCCACTCCCTCCTTCTGACCCCTGCACATCTTGAATTTACCCGTCATTATTCTCTCTCATCTCTCCCTGCCTTCCCTCTCTATGCCTCTCTCAATCCTACTCTGTTTCTCCCAACTCCTCTCGATCTCTTTCTACTCTCTACCTTCTTTCTTTCTTTTTCTACTTATTGCTCCTTTTCCTGTCATACTTTATCTTTTTCTTCTTTTTTTTTGGCTAATCAACTCATAGTTAACAAGAATAACCTATGCAGCACGCTAATCTTCATAAGCAGAATCATTTACAAAGGGCTCTCTTAGATTTTGCTTGTTATTTTTGGAAATAATGTCTATAACTTTCAATTTAATGATCATTGAGTTCATGCGTTGTGAGGCATTGTTGGACACTGAAGTTATGAAGATATACAATACACACTCCCTATATTAAGAATCCAGAGGGAAAAACAGGTGTGTAAGTGTTTTGATTGACGTGTTTTGATTGAGGCATCACGATGTGTGATGGATAATTATGAATATTTTTATTTTTCCAATAACTTCCACAATTATGCTCTGCCAATTCCCCTTTGCTGCTGAAGACTGGACTCATATCCTCTCCTAGAACTTTAGTTGACATTTATTGCTTTATATTTTCTAGGTATAAGCCTTTGTACTAAATATTGTTTTCAAACATTGGTAGATTCATTCACCATGACAATGCCTGTTCTGCCATGTTGAAAGTATTTGTAAATCCAACTCATTTTGGAACCAAACCAAACCTTTCCAACCAAACATGAGAAAAATTTTATGTAAAAGTCTGATACTTTTTGCCCTTTAACTGCTATCAGTTGAAAGAGAGGTATCACCAAATATGTCCATGGACTTAAGAATGAGTTCACAGATTTGCAGACAAAGTAAACTGAAATTCTTATTTTCCTTCTCTATCTGTAGATTGCTTTCTCTGCCTGGGCTCTCCTCTCTTATGGCAAATTCCATACATTAAACACTAAGCAGTGAACCAACAAGGTGGGTTAGATTTCAGCCCAGGTCAGTTACATGTTTTACAAGCACACACTTCACAAACACTTTATCTATAAACAACTATCTGGCAGATGCATGCCTATGTCCAATTCAGTATTCTACTCGTATCCATGACAGGCAGCCTTGGGCCAAGATGGTACCTGACTAAGCCATTATCAGCCATTCCACATGTACCTGTCATGTGCTTGCTGCAGTTGTTCCAACATTGACAATACAGCATGTTTCATGTGATGCTTCATAAATTACAGACACTTGGATCCTTGGGTCTCATTCAATGTATAAAAATCTGACTGTTGGAGGAAGCCCAGTGGCCAAGTGATTAAGTTTGGCACATTCTGCTTTGGCAGACCAGGTTTGCTTCCCAGGCATGGACCTACACTACTCGCTGGCAGCCATGCTATGGTGGTGACCCACATACAAAATAGAGGAAGACTGGCAACAAATGTTAGCTCAGGATGAATGTTCCTCAAGCAAAAACAAGAAGAGCAAGATTGGTGATGAATGTTAGCTTAGGGAAAAATCTTCCTTAGGAAAAAAAAATCTGACTGTCCAGGGTTTAGGGTATTGTCATCTGTCATTTGTTTATTTTTGTTATTTATTTATTTATTTTTATTTTATTTATTTATTTGTAATATTTATTTATTTATTTATTTTACTTTAACTAAGTGATTACATGCACATTGATTCTTAGAACTGTGTCCCTGCTAGATTCCAGGGCAATACACAAAGATGTGTAAATAAACAGGACATGATCTCTGGCAAAATAGCCTGACAAATGTTTTCATTGACTCGCAAACAGGATAGCTCAGGAGACGGAAAAAGGCCCCTAAAATGAACTGGGTGGTCAGAGATGATATATACCTGATTATGAGAAGAAAGAAGGAATTATCTAAGCCCAAAAGCCAGAGAAATGCATTTCAGGGAGGGAGAGAGGGGCAGATGCTAATGGTCGGGTTTGACATAAATAGATCCTGATACAGAGCCTCAAAGTCAGACTATTTTCCTTTCTGGGGATTATAAATAGAAATAGGGATTAAATATATTTCCTTAATTGGGCGGGAAAATAGCAGCCAACCATGTGCCATTCTCCAGTCTCTGACAAGGATTAGAGAAAAACAAAAGCAACACTTCAGGAGGTTGTTCTGTGAAAACAACCATCCAGCTCGTATCCCACTAGACAAGAGTGTTTCACTAAGTATCCTCCAGTCCCAGTGAGAGCTGTTACCACGGGCCTTGAAAAAGAGAAAACTTGTACTTTTTATGAGGTCCACTGGGTATACTAGCCTCTTCAAATCTGAACTTTGTTGTACAGCTTTTTGTGGAGAATGAGATCCCTGAAGACAGCCATACACAAATGATTTAATGAACCAAGTATGCGTCCCTCCAGCACCTAATTTGAAAGCTAGTATGATGCCCCTTGCCTCTGATAAGATCTCCTTCTTCCTGTCCTGACCAATAAGTTTCAGGAAAGAAATCTTTCCTTGTACTGGAGAGCAGCAAGCAAGGCCTGCCATCCTTCAAATGTTCTTTTTTTATGAATGAGGTCAATGATCACAGTGGGAAGAGGAGTGCTAGGGCAGCTGGTTTTGGGGAAAGGATGAACGAAGAGCCAGGAGAGGAAGATCATAAACTCTTCTTTTCTCCTTCTCTGCTGCTGATTTGACAAGTGGCTGCAGGGGAAGATGCGGGAATCCCAGTTTCCTTTAGGTGTCTCTTGGACAGTCAGAGACAAAGAAGTGTCCTCTTTACAGTTGTTCCATCACTAGACTCATTAAACATGTTAATGGACTTATGGATATACAGTGTACCCTATACATTTCTCCTGTTATTGGAGGACATGAGGCACGGAGGACTCCAACATAAAAAAAACCCAAACAGATATTTTAAGGCAGGCATAAGCAAAAGTTTTCTAAGGATAAGATACTGTTCACTTCCTGGAAAATATGAAATAAAGTCTGAAGTCCATTTAAGGGGAGAAGTATTCATGCTCATGTATACAGATATTTGCAGTAGAGAGGTGTTGAATATCTCATCTCTGTTCTCATCTCAGGGACCACAGACATCTCAACAAGGGAGTGCTGTAGAATGGAACTTACTTCACCTCAGGACTATCTATGCAATAGTAGGTCTAGGAAACAAAGACATAAGAAATTTAGCAAATGTTTTCTGGAAAACCATTTGGTAATGTGTATAAAAAACCTTCAAATAGGGGCCGGGCTGGTGTCACAGCAGTTAAGTTCGCACGTTCTGCTTCGGCGGCCCAGGGTTCACCGCTTCGGATCCCGGGTCCAGACATGGCACCGCTTGGTAAGCCATGCTGTGGCAGTCATCTCACATATAAAGTAGAGGAAGATGGGAAGGATGTTAGCTCAGGGCCAGCCTTCCTCAGCAAAAAGAGGAGGATTGGGAGCAGATGTTAGCTCAGGACTAATTTTCCTCAAAAAAAAAACAAAATTCAAAAAAAAAAGGACCTTCAAATAGTGTGAAGATTTTATTTGGTAATCCTCAAGAAATAATCATATGGGAAAATAAAAATGTAATCACGAAAGTTCTTCTTCATAGTATTATTTTAAAGAGAAAAATTGGAATGTCCTAGATATCAAAGTAATTTTAAAAGTTTAAGTGAATAGTGTCACATCACTATAGTAGACTATTGTGCATCCTGTTAAAGATATGTTTATACATTTTTTGATGACTTGAGGAAATTTTTATAAATATAATCATGCGTGCAAAGAGTTAGATATAAATTTGTGTGTACAATTTGACCTTTTGTAAATATATATGTGTTAAGTTTGTGTGCGTGAATATGTGTGTGTGGAGACAGGGAATGAAAAGGAAATGAATCAACATGGTGTTAGCAACAATGTTCCATGAATGTTTAAGATTTTTGTGTGTTTTGTTTTCTTCTTTTCCAAATTTTCAAATAATTTACCATAGGTATTTTCTATATTTACACTTAGAAAAAGTCAACAATTTGGTTTTCTGTGTCTTTTAATAATGTCTTTTGTTTTCCCATGAGTATATTTATTTTATTTTATTTTATTTTGAGGAAGATTAGCCCTGAGCTAAGATCAGCCACCAATCCTCTTTCTGCTGAGGAAGAGTGGCGCTGAGCTAACGTGTGTGCCCATTATTCTCTGTTTTGTATGTAGAGGGCCTGCTACAGCATGGTTTGATAAGCGGTGCTATAGTTTCGTGCCTGGGATAGGAACCAGAGAACCCCAGGCTGCTGAAGGGGAGCCTGCGAACTTAACCGCTATGCCCCTAGGCTGGCCCCTGTTTATGTATTTTTTGATAGGAATTCCAAAGAAATAATGCTATTTCTTCTCAGTGAATTACATCAAGAGAAACACAATATCACTTTGACCTTTCCCTGATGATGTCAACTTTAATCTTTTAGTTAAGATGATGTTTATCAGTCTTCTCCACTAGAAAGTTACCATTCTCCCCTTTGTAACTATTGGGCAGCATGTAGGAAGATACTTCGAGACCATATAAATATCTTATTTTTCAGGAAATACTCATTAGTTTTAGTATATTTTGAAGGTTTTGTCTGAAATTATTCCTTATTTATAACAGAATGATCACATGTATTTTCATTGTATTGAATGGGTTATAATCATTACTACCATTAGTGACCATCGTTACCTACTTAGATCATCAAGTTGCCCGAATTTGGCCATTTGAGAGCTCCTTCAGTCAGGCACCTGTCCTTTTGATGTGTCCCCACCACTCCTGAGATGTTTCATCATTCTGGCCCAACAAAATATGTTGGGCTTTCCCTGTCCTATATCTGACATCTGCCATTTTCCCAAGGAATTCTGGTTCCTTTTTATGGAGTAGAATATTTAGAAACCAAGATGTAGGCTTTTCTGTGCTCATTACTAGAGGTGTGCCACTCTTCTAGACTCTGTGGAGTTAGGAAATATAGATTAATGGACAGATATAAATATTTTTATGTCTTCATTTCCTAATCTTTCTCCATCTAAAACTTTGACTTCATACTGTTACCTCCAATCCCAATCCAACATCACGTAGTTCAGGTTCCTCTTCCCCCTTTCCATATTTGTAAGTTTCTTTAAGAGTGAGGAATTTAGTTCACATTCCACCCATATCTAATTTTTTGCTAAAATCTATAATACATAGAGAGTAGTTCAGAACTGCTAACTCGCAGCACTTGAAAAGGAAGCCTACTAACTGAGTTTGCTGTTTGTTCACAGCTGTTCTTGTCTTTACTCTGAGGGTGTATAGTCAAAGCAGTACGTTCAAATCTACTCGACTTACACTTCCTTCCCTTGAGGGTAGTTACAGTATTTGTTTGAAACACAATTATGTCATTTGGTTTGGTTTGAATTTAATTTTAGGATTTTTTCCTACCCAGTCATTATTGATTTTATTTTACGTTTTAAAATATGTAATACGTTAACTGGTTCCCTAAGTCAAAGCTATCCGTATAATCAAAGGAGTGACCTTCCTCTACCCACAGCATTTCTACTTCGTTCATAGCTACCTTTCATAAGTAATCAATCTCATTAATGTATGGTGTATTTTTACAGTGTTTCTTTTAGTGAAAATAAGTACAATACACATGTATTTTTACTTCCTATATTCTCTTGCATGAAATAGCATACTTTTTAATTTGCCCTTTTTACTTAGAAAAATATCCTGAAAATCATTCCATAACAGGTGGATAAGCCAAAGTTTATTCAACAATCTCTTTCATATCACTATTAAAGTTGTTTCCTGTATTTTGTTATGACAGAGAATGCAGCAATGAATAACCTTGTGCATATGAATGTTTATATTGTTGGTAATATATGTTCAGAGTAAATTCTTAGAAGTGAGACAAAAATTAAATTTACTTTTCCTTTCATTCTGTCTGTCCAAATTCTCCTTCATAATGCTTATGACAATTTGTATACCTCTCATAAGACTTGTATGAGAGTATCGGTTTCCCCAAAGCCGTGCTACTGAAAGCATCCTAGGTGTTAAACCTGAGTCTCCATTTAAAATATTCTCTAAATTTTCTGTTATTTTAAGTAAAAGAAGGGGAATTCTTCAGGAGCTCAGTCCACTAAATTAATCAGAAATATTTATATTGAATGGAGTGTTGGCAGGTGTCATAACTTCGATTTCATTATCGTCATAGCTACATATTCTTCTCAGTAGATCTTAAGTTTATCGACAGAAGAAAAGCAGGGACTATTTGAATTTCCTGTGTCTAGCATAGATCTCTTTATTTATTTGGTTCTCAAAAATATTTATCTAACTAGCTTATTGATTTTAAAGAGAGAGATAATAAACAATGAAATACTAAGGCAAGAGGGAAAGAAAATACATACAGAGCCATGTTGCTGTTTTTTCCCTTTAGTACCATAGTTACACGCTCTCTAGATAACACCATGACTTTGTTGTTTTATCTGAAAGAGAAAATTGAAACTGAAACTTAAATAAGGGGTGACTTAGTGAAGGACACTACAAGACCCTAGGAGAAATTACAAGGCCACCTGATGAGAGATTTAGATTGGAAAATGACTCCTTGATGAGTCTGAAATACAGTATGTCTCTTTTTTCTGACCTCTCCATTTCCTGCTGCCATTTCTTCCATCAAGACCCTAACACAGGAGAGTTTCTTGGGGAATAAAAACTGACAGCTCCGTACTGATTAGAACCCTTAGGACAGGGTATCTCTGAAATGAGATCAGTGTCAGAGTGCTTTTGCCCACAGCAGCCACAGGAGAAGGAAAAAATAAAATCAACAAATACTTCACAACATTCTTTATTAGAAGAAAATATAAGAGTCAGAAGTATGGGGAAGGAAGAGGAGAGGGTTTCACATGCTGCCCCTAAAAAAAATTTTAGCAGTGCCAATGGGAGAAAAACTTTTTCTCCCGCTAAATAGTATGAATAAAGGCCTAGATATCCACATAAAATGTGCCACAACTTGAAATTACAGATATTCTGAAGAATCTAGGATACAGTTAGATTTTTTAAAGAGTTTTATCTAGAGCAGTTTTATGTTGACAATAAAATTGAGGGAAAGGAACAGAGATTTCCCGTATGCCCCCTGCCCTGAGATATGCATAGCCTCCCCCACGATGAGCCATCATATACCAGAGTGGTGCATTTGGTACAACTGATCACCCAACATGGACACGTCATAATCACTAAAAATACATAGTTAACGTTAGGGTTCACTCTGGTGTTGTACATTCTGTGACTTTGGACAAATGTATAATGACATATATCCATCATTATAATATGAAACAGAATATTTTCACTTCCCTAAAACTTCTGTGTTCTGCCTATTCATCTTCCTCCCTTCTCCTTGGCAACCACTGGTCTTTTTCCTCTCTCCACAGTATTGTCTTTTCTGCAATGCCATATAGTTGAAAACATAAACTAGTAGCCTCCTCCGGTTGGCTTCTTTCACTTAAAAGTATGCATTTAATAATCCTGCATGTCTTTTTATGGCTTGACAGCTCATCTCTTTTTAGTATTGAATAATATTTCATTGTCTGTGTGTACTACACTATATTTATCCATTCACCTACTGAAGGACATTTTGGTTGCTTTCAAGTTTTGGCAATTAAGAATAAATCTGCTATAAACATCTATGAGTAGGGTTTAGTGTGGATCTAAATTTTCAATGCCTTTGATAAATACCAAGGAAGGCTATTGCTGAGTTGTATGGTATAAAGCAGTTTGGCTTTGTAAGAAATGAAACACTGTCTTCCAAAGTGGCTGGACCAGTTTGCAGTCCTGCCAGCAATGTCTGAGAGTTTCTGTTACTCCACATCCTCATCAGCATTTGGTGGTGTTAGTGTTCCAGATTTGGGCCATTCTAATAGGTATGTGGTATGACGTTGTTTAATTGGCATTTCCCTGATGACCTCTGATGTGGAGCATCTTTTCATATGCTTATTTGCCATATGTATATCTTATTTGGTGAGGTGTCTGTTAAGGTCTTGGTATATACTTTAATTGGGTTATTTGTTTTCTTATTGTACAGTTTTAAGAGTTCTTTGTATATTTGGGATAGTAATCTTTTACTGGATGTTTCTTTTGCATACATATTCTCACAGTTTGTGACTTGTCTTCTAATTCTCTTGATATTGTCTTCCATAGAGCAGAAGACTTTTTTTTTAACATTTTAATGCAGTCCATCTTGTCAACTATTTCTTTCATGGATTGTGTCATTGGTGTTTTACTTAAAAAGACATCACCATTCCCAAGGTCGTCTGTTTTCTTCTATATTATCTTCTAGGAGTTTTACGTTTGACATTTAGGTCTATGATCCATTTTGAGATACTTTTTTTGAAAGTGGTAAGATCTGTGTCTGGGCTCATTTTTTTGCATGTAAATGTCCAGTTGTTCCAGCACCATTTGTTGAAGAGACTATCTTTGCCGCATTACATTGCCTTTGCTCCTTTGTCAAAGGTCAATTGCCTGTATTTATGTAGGTCTATTTCTGTGCTTTCTCTTCTGTTCCATTGATCTGTTTGTCTAATCTTTTGCCAAAACCAAACTCTTGATTTCTGTAGCTTTATAATATGTCTTGAAGTCAGGTAGTGTCAATCCTCCAACTTGTTCTTCTCCTTCAATATTGTATTGACTATTCTGTGTTTTTTGCCTCTCCATGCAAAGTTTAGAATCTCTTTGTTGATATCTACAAAATAACCTGCTGGGATTTTGATTGGAATTGCAGTGAATCTATAGATCAAGTTGGGAAGAACTGACATCTGAAAATTTTGAATCTTTCTATCTGTGAAGATGGATTATCTCCTCACTTATTTAGTTTTTCTTTGATTTCACAAATGAGACTTTTGTAGTTTTCCTCATAAAGATATTGAATATATTTTGTTAAATTTATACCTAAGTATTTTATCCTTTGGGGTGCTAATATGAATGGCATTATGTTTTAATTTCAAATTCCAGTTGTTCATTGTTGCTGTTAGGAAAGCAATTGACTTTTACATCTTGTATCCTGCAACTTTGCTATAACCACTTATTAGTTCCAGGGATTTTGGGGTCAAGTCTTTCAGATTTTCTACATAGACAGTCATGTCATCTGAGAACAAAGACAGTTTTATATATTCCTTCTCAATCTGTGTACCTTTCTTTTTCTTGGCTTATTGAATTAGGAAGGACTTTCCATATGATGTTTAGAAGGTGTGCTAAGAGGGAATTTCCTCACCTTGTATCTGATCATAGTGGGAAAGTTCCAAGTTTCTTACAATTAAGTATAATGTTAACTATAGCTTTTTGGGGATGAACTTTATCAAGGTGAGTAAGCTCCCTTCTATTCCTTCTTTACTGAGAGTTGTTATCCTTAATAAGTGTAAGATTTTTTCCAATACATTTTCTGCCTCTATTGATCAGGTGACTTTTCTTTTTCAGTCTGTTGAAATAATGAAGTACCTTAGTTGATTTCCAAATGTTGATGCAGTCTTGCATACCTGGAATAAATTTCACCTAATGGTGATATATAATTCTTCTTACACTTGTTTGGGTTTGATTTGCTAATATTTTGTGGAGGATTTTTCCATCTATATTTATGAGAGATATTGGTCTATAGTTTTCTTTGCTTGCAATATCTTAGTCTTGTTTTGCTATTAGGGTAATGCTGGCCTCATAGAATGAGTTAGGAAGTGTTCCCTCTGCTTCTGTCCTCTAGAAGAGATTATAGAGAATTGGTATAATTTCTTTCTTAAATGTTTGGTGGAATTCACCAGTGTACCCATCTTGGCCTGGTGCTTTCTGTTTTGGAAAGTTGTTAATTTTTTATTCAATTTCTTTAATAAATATAGGCCTACTCAGATCATCTATCTCTTCTGTGAATTTTGACAGATTGTGTCTTTCAAGGAATTGATCTATTTCATCTAGATTTTCACATTTGTGGACATAGAGCTGTTCATGGTATTTCTTTATTATCCTTTTCATTTTCATGGTATCTGTAATGATGTTCCTTCTTTCATTTCTGATATTAGTAATTTATGTTCTCTCTCTTTTTTCCTTATTTAGCCTGGCTAGTTGCTTATAAATTTTGTTGATCTTGTCAATCAGCTTTTAGTTTTGTTGATTTTCTTTATTAATTTCCTGTTTTCAATATCATTGATTTTTTTCTCTGATTCTTTTTCACTTATTTTTCTTCTTGTTACTTTGGATTGAATTTTTTTTTTCTTTTTCTAGTTTCCTAAGGTGGAAACTTAGACTACTGATTTTAGATCTTTATTCTTTTGTAATGTTTGCATTCAATACTATAAATAGAGTTAGGTTTTTGAGATTGCTTTTGATTTCTTTTTTTCATGATAGATTTCAGCTAATTAGAGGCTTTATGAAGAAACTTAGAACATCATCATATTTTTGCAAGTGTGTCCAATGAATGGGATCTTTATACCTGGTTAGCCAAGTCACAGGACAGTTGTTTTGATATTTTCTGGCTACGCAATAAAAAGGCTGGGCAGACCTGAGCATATCTAAGTTAAAAGAATATGCATGCTCATTTCTGATTCTTATTTCTTGATGTTATTGAAGTCCCTTCTCTGCCCAGTCTTAAAGTCCTCACCCAGGATGGGACTTGATATGCTTGTTTTATTTCTTGTTTCTATTTCCCTAAACTCAGCAGAGTTCTCTGGTAGCCTTAAGTTTCCCAGAAATTTGTGAGTGAAGAAATATAAACCAATGGAAAATAATTTAGTGATATGGGCACCTTGATGTGTGATAAGGATAGTAATAAGCAGACCTTTAATTAGAGGCTTTACTCTCATGAGGAAGAAGAGAAAGGTTAATGCCACCACAAATACAGCTTAATGATAGTAATGTTGAATATTCAAGATTACTGACTCAGATTTAATATCACATCTTCCAGAAACCTTCTAAAAGACTTCTCTAAAGTTTGAGTACTTGATCCTCTTATTCCATAAATCTATATATTCTTTTAAAGTAAATCTTAAAATTATAAAACAATACTACATCCTGTTTAGATATACATATACTAATATACATGTAAATATATAAAGATGTAGATGATAAACAGAAAGGTGCACATTTGGATGAGGATATGACTTTTGTCAGAACTCTTTTTTAACAACTGACATTATACTCTAAATATCTATCTGTTACCCCCTCTCTTTTATGGGAGCAGAAGAACAGGGAGATTATTTCCTTCCTCTCTGGGTTCTCAGGACTGAGCTCCAGTCCTCATCCATCGTAGGTTTTCAAAAGTGTATGTTGCATGAATGAATAAATGGGTGAATGAATGAGTGAAGTAGTGAAAGACAAGGTCTGAGCAAGGTTGATCTTGAGGGTAAGATATCACTCTTATATGTGATACCACGTCTATCCTGCTTTCCATCCATCCTAATGCCTGCCCATCAAGTTAGATAATTCCCTTTCTTTGATTGAGTGTGTTGATATCTGTTGAAACAAAGTAATGAGTGTGTTGTGTGTGTGAATATATTTTGGCTTCTGAATTTTTTGTGTGTTGAATATAATACTTATGCTTTCTTTAAAATAAATTTGAGTAGAAAAAGAGTCTTAGGTTACTGAAGCTTAAAAAGAGAAAGAAGATATTGCCTCCAACAAGCCCCGGCTTGATTTGGTCACAGCGTGTGAGCTGGAGTCCTGGTGGTCCTGGATATTGAGCACCGCCAGAGCAACAGCATTAGCGACTATAAAGTAGATGATCACTACCTAATAATTTCATGTACTATCAATGAAAATATTTTAAGAATAGTATTTTAACAGTTTTGTTAAAGTATAATTGAATATATTTGTGCATACATTTAAAGTGTGTAATTTTATAAGTTTTTGTATGTGTATACACTTGTGAAGCTATCACCACAATCAAGGGAGTGAACATATGCATCACCTCCCAGAGTTTTCTTATTCTTCTTTGTAATTCCTCACTCTAGCCCCCATCCAGAGGGAGCCATTAATCTGCTTTCTGTCAGTACAGATTACTTTGCATTTTCCAGAACTTTACACAAATGGAATAACTTAGTATGTACTCTTTTTTCTGATCTCTTTCACTCTCTATATTTTTTAAAAATGTAAATTGTATTATTATTACTAATAAGGATGATGATCAGTGACTGAACTAGATACTTTACATGCATTTTCATTTAATTAATTTCATCTACAATGCTCAGCCAAACTGGATTATTAAAAGGGTCTTTGAATGAGTCTTTATGGAAACCAATTTTTTTCTGACAAGGACAATCACTTCATTTACAGAGGCCAATTCTCTTACTTACATAAGAGAAATAGTGCATTATTCTAGTACAACTAACAAAAAGATGATGGCAATAAAATGATGATTGGTAATTCATTCATTTATTTAAAGTAGCAATATTTTTTCTCTTTATTTTCAAGTAATTCTGATTTGCAGAGAAGGAAAACATGCACTCTAGCCTTAAAGTTCTCTAAGAAACATCAGTTGTAAAAGTTTTTCTTTGGTGGATTAACTTCCTAAGTGGTGTTATACTTTGAAAACTCTCGCAACCTTACAAAAGTCTGCACACCGGCTTCATATCCAACTTAAACAATAGTATTAGCAGAAAGAGATGAGGCTTTCTCATATAATCTCTTAATTGAAAGGAAGATAAAAAGATCTTTTCAAGAGCCAGTAGAGTTTATAGAAAGTTATATTTTTAATAAAAGGAAGACATATCCATTTCACAGACTCTTAGAAGGAAATAGCCAGAGTGGCATTAATATAATTCTATTTCAATGAAAGAGAAGTCATTTCAACAAATTTCATTCTACAGTTATTTTACTTTCTGCATTGTGGTCAAAAAGGAAATAGTCTCATCTGTAAATGGAAGTATCAAAGATGAATTTTAAACTGCACATCAAAACAAAGTTTTCTGACATTTCTAACCAGTATGCCACAGTCAACCATATCTGTTTTCTACATGTTTATCAGCAAGACATTGTGCTGGGTGCTGTGGGTGATAAAACAACCTTCAAGGCACAGTTCTTCCTTTTAGGAGATTCATACTAATTGAAGAGTAAAACATGCATATCATAGATAATTAGGAATGTAGTGATAAACCATCAGTTTGCAAAAACACAGGGCAGTAAAACACCCTAAGTGATCAGAGGAGAAGCCACTGGTGGCCAGGTGACCCTGAGATCCTTACAGTGGAGAACTGGAGATCGATCTTTAGGTGGCTAGGATTCAGACAGGAATGGTGTAGGAGGGCGAGGGCAGAAGAAGGCTACTGGCTAGAGGAACAGGGATCACACTAAAATGAACAAGGCAAAGTATAGCCTCATGGAGCAACAGCCTCATGAGGGAATGAGGGAGACGAGCAAAGAAGCAAAACATGTCAAGGCTCAGGGCAGATGTGCCCATTGTATCCTTCAGATAATTCTAGGATTCCCCTACATTCTTATCCTCCGCAGAAGGATTGCGAAAGTTTCATGCTAATAGTTATAACTAGAGGGAGTAGTTACTCCATCCAAGTCCATGCTACTAATAGGTCTAGCAGTTAGAACCATATTTTTTTGGCTGCTATGTCAAGGTTGTTTTACTGTAAACCAAACAGCTACAGGATGCTGGTCTTATTTTAAAGACTGACACAAGTCAAGTAAGGTACAGCGTGGAATTCAATCACTATAACATGATGATGGTGACCTTCAGGAAACAGTATTCTGCAATGTCTTTTAAAGTTGTATTACATATACATAATGTTTACTCCTTTTTACCAATTCTAGACTAAAATGTTTTATACTGAATTTATTGCATTTAAAAAATAGCAAATTAGAAAAACTCTGACTTTAATTTTTCTCTTTTCTTTTTTTTGCCACTTCCTATGGAATCCTTTACACTTCTTCTCGGTCACTGTAAAAGCACCAAAAATATCTAATTGGACTGCCAAATATGAAGTGGCATTCATTTCATTGTGTGTCCTCAGGACAGAAGACAGTACCTGCCCTGATAGGAATGTGGTCAGCGACAACTGGGGATGTATGACAATACATGAATGAGTATTTGAACTCCTAATGAAACCCTTCCCAATGCTGCAATGATAGAGCCCTTGAAAGTTGTAATTATTCTTGATGGTGTTCTAAAACTGTCCTCTCAGCCAAAATCAAGAAATCAACCAACAGCAATGAACAAAAGACCTAAAATGTCCCCTTTTTTCCTCCTGAGGAAGATTAGCCCTGAGCTAACATCTGTCACCAATCTTCTTCTTTTCACTTGAGAAAGATTCACCGAGACCTATCATCTGTGCCAATCTTCCTCTATTTTGTACATGGGTCACTGCCTCAGCATGGCCACTAACGAATGGTGTAGGCCTGCTCTCAGGAACAGAACCTGGGCCCCAGAAGGGGAGCATGCCAAACTTAACCACTAAGCATGGGGCTGACCCCTAAAATGTGCCTTTTATGCTGGTTATTTCTTGGCAAACGATGTGTTAGAAACTCATTAGCAATATGTCTTCTCAGAGAAATAAAATAATTTCACACTTCCTTTCCTCTCTGTTATCTTGTGATATATCTATTTCCTGTTGCTGATAGTTCAGTGAATAACTTTACTCTTGGACGTCTTTTTATCTCACTTCTGTGTGAACCAACTGACAGGTAAATAATTATGAGTTATTTGGGTCAAACAGGAGGTTGTGCATATCAGTTTTATGTGTTATTGACACATATGTCATTTTGTTATAAGAAGTTTATTGCTGGGCTATTTTTTCCAATGCTTCTTATATGCTTATTTTTTTTAGTGTAAAGATCTTATTGATGAATATCAAATATTCTTCACAAGGAGTAAAATTTCCATTTCTTTCCTCTAAAAAGTTCTCAGAAAATATTGTTCTTTAGCGATGAAGTAGAGAAGTCATATTTTACTCCTTTAATTTGAGCTCTAAGGAAAGGCTGTAGTTTGATTTTAGGGTGAAATCTGTCAGATGTGATACACTTATGTGTGGAAATCTGTGCACAAAGGTCAATTTTCATTATTTTGAGGATGAACAGAAAGAAGAGAGTTTTGAGTTTTGTTTTTGCTTTGTTGTTTCTTTTCCCTCCACTCAGAGACCTGGATTATGTTCAGGACACTACGAAGCCTGATGTACCTCCCGTCACCCTATGAAGTTTGCTGTTGATGCTGAGCTTCCTTCTTTGTCTTAGATCCATCCCACTAACTAGTGGTTGGCATTCTTGTGTTTTTATTTCACTGAAAATACTATTCTCACCAAGGATTTTTTTTCCCCATTTCTTCATTTTTTTCAATGACTCATCACAGCACACATACACACTATAAGACACATACCAAATCTTCTTCTCACGTGTGCAAGATGCCAGACTGGGCAATGGAGCTGCAGAAGTGGAAGGTATGGAGCCTGCCCTTGGGACCAGAGGTACACAGATGAGCAGTCAGTAACCGAGCAGTGGGAATTACTGTGGACAGCTGTGCAGACTTGACAGAAAAGTATGGGTGCAGAAAGGTGTGGAAGGAGGCTTTTCTGGTGGGGTGAGGCAGCTGCTATGATAGGGTTGGGAAAAAAAAAGAGGCAATCAAATGAGTCTTATAAAAGGATATAGTGCCTTAGCTGAGTCTCAAATGAGAATAAACAGCCCAAGTAGACAATCCAAGCAGAAAATCTAGAATATGCAAAGCTTCAAAAAGAGTTTGATCTGTGTGGGAAACTTGTTGTTTTGAAATGGTTGAAGCACCATGTGTGCCCCCCGAGAGGCAGGAGATAAACCAAGGGAGCTCAGAGAGGAATACAAGTCCACACAGCTGACCTTTGAATTCTGTTTTCAGAGTAAGTGTTTACTTTTCTTAGGCAAACACATGGCATGCCCCTCTGGGAAGACTCTGAGACAGATGGAATATTCCTGTGAGAAAGGTAGGGATGAGGAAGAAGGGGTGAAAAGGTATAGGAGCAAAGAGAAGGGAAAGATGAACTCTGGGGAGCAGACGTATCAGAAGCAGACTGTAGGACAAAGAGGGAAGACTTGTTTTATTTGTACACAGAGACTTACGTGATGTTGATACTACGTGCAATTTTTACCTCTAATTGTACTGTGGACCATAAACCTAACAGGGGAGGCTTTGGGAGGCTTAGGACAGGATGACCAACTGCTCCAGAGTGACTTTCTCCAAGAGTCCTTATCTTCCTTGATTCTCTGATCTTCTGTGAAACCCACTATGCTGGCCCTGTGTCTAGACATCATTTTCTCCTGCTCCATTTTGAACTCTTTAAGTTCAGACCTTTTTGTTAATTTTTAGAATCACTAGTATCTAGCACAACCCTGACACACAGAAGTTGCTTAGAAATTGCACAAAAGAACTGCAAAGACGGGGATTTGGAACCTGGCTGAGAAAGCAATCTTTCCTACAGGGGTTCTTCTCACAATGTAATGGACATAATGGGAATGGACAAGAAGGTATCAGTGAGGCAAAAATATGGATGAAGTATGATGAGCAGAAGCAGCAAATTGAATTTTAAAAACTGGAGACTGGCAGAGTGGATAATCATTTGGCACCTGAAATAATACATGTGGAAAACAGGGGTGCAGGAGATACTTCTATGGACGGTAGGAGGACAAGGATCTATTAGAGAATCAAGAGAAACAAAGAGACGTAGGGCAGCTTCCTTGCAGGGGTGTACAGGAAGAAGCACATGAAAATCCCAAGGCAGAACCCAGATCCCCCAAGGCTTCAACAGAAGGTTCTGTGTCAGCTTCTACACAGCCACACTTCCCTTGATTTTGAGTAATATGGAGCTCTGCGGCCAGCCCCAGGTAGGACATGAGAAAGCCCAGGCAATACAATGATAATGCCTCCTGATTGATATATTGTGTTAACTGGAGACGCTGTCCCCAAATTTTCTGTCCTGCCTGCAAAGTCCTGAAAGGTCATGTGCCTTCATCGTTTTGTGGCAGCAATAGTTGCATAGAGTCAAAACAGTTGAGTTCTTTCTCTGCTTTCTCTACCACTGTAGATATGAATAGAGCTTTATAATGTGAATTCATAAATCCTATTATCAAATTTAAAAATATTTGCCCTTCACAGGCATTAAATTTGTGACAAACTATGAGCAAGAGCTTTAAAAAAATCAGATCATAAACTCTATGCTTTTTAAAGTGGTTAAATTTCAAGAAGAGTTATGTATCAAGCTATTTAAAGCATTTGTTTTATGACTCAACCCTTTTTTACATTGCCCTGATTTTTGTGCAAAATATGACAGAATGGATCATCAAACTCTCAAAAGCATCGTTAAGTAAAACGTAAAAGACGAAGTTTATCAGATTTAGCACTGAAAAATATATATTTATATAAATATATACTCACAGTCCAAAAATAATCTGTCTAGAGTATATCAGGATTACCATTGTCCTTTTAGTGACGGGCCCTCCATCCTGCTGGGTAAATCATTTATTTACTTTGACATCACTAATAGAATTATTAAGAACCATAAAATTTGACCGAAGAAGAACATACTACTTTTTTGGTGAACCACAGAAGAAGAAAAAACAAAAGATGGACACTTTAATAATAAGTCGAATTGCCTTGCCTTGCAGTTGAGAGATAGGGAATAGCTAATTGTTTGCACAAATGCTCCTGCAAAGAAATGACAAAATAAATGCAACATCACAACCATGAAAAAGAGATGAAGTAAAAATGATTGCAAAAGCATTAGCCTCCCTCCACGCACTGGGTTTCTGCTTGTTTGTTGAGAGTTTCTACTTCAAACTGGGAAAGATAAATTAAGCAGGTATAGCATGGAAAATATGAATAAAGAGCTTGTTTTTAGGATATATTTAACTAACCCACAGAACATTCTACATTACAGATGTATTATAATTTGATGGCTGTTAGGTGGGCTGCATCAGTGGAGGGCAGAGCATTGATGCCTAGGGAATAGTAGATACACAATAAACATTTGCTGAATACTCTTCTCCTCTCCACTTCCATTGAAGGAAGGGAAAGCAAAATAAAGAACAATCCACCAAAATTAACTGTACATCTGATGTTTTAGATAAAATACTGAGAAAACGATGTTTGGTTTTGAACCTATATGCATATTTTTGTGTTCTACTAAATTTAAAAAGCATTAAATACCTTGTAAGATAATTTAGCAACCTACAAATATTTGGTGGCCTTATGTGTGAAGCATCATGATAAAATCTATAGCTGATTCGTTGAAGAATGAGTAAGTCAGAGACTCTTCCCTTGAATTAAGATAAGATGATGGGATAAGATATTATTTGTATGCAACCCATAGCTCTAAGGCAGTGGTTTATACTGTAATGTGAGTAGAAATCCAACTGAGGTGCTTGAAACATGGAGATCATCCATGACCACCACATTCCACGTAATCTGGTTGAGTACCTCTAGGGGCAAGCCCAGGAATCTGCATTTGTGATAAATGCCCAGGAGGAAGGTGAAATCACTTGTAACTTGGCCAGCAGTTCTCAAATCTATCTGCACATTAACATTCTCTGGTAATCTTTGTAAAAATTCCAATACTTAGTCCCCAAACCCAAAGTTCTAATTCAATTGCTTGTGATACGGTATTTTTGAAAGATCCTCAGATTATTTCAAAGGCATGCTCAGGGCTAAGGAACACTGTTTTAGAGAACCACAACAATGAGATTAAGAACTCTTGGCAAATAACTTAGATCGAGTGGGACCTACCTTTTCAGAAAAGACTTCACTTCCTAGATCCTAATTAGCTATCAAATCATCACCATCATAGACATCAGTAGCAACAGAAGAATAGTTACTTTTTATTTTACTTTTGGCTTTTCTATTCCAGACACTCTCATGCTTTACATAGAGATAATTTGTTTAATCTTTCCAACCATCGCCTCTGAAGAAGGACAAAGAAATCTGCATTTTAAATATGCATTCCAGGTGACTGTTATAAATATTAACTTTGAGAGCCATTACCTCCCAATTCTTTCTCTTCAAAATTGCCAGTGTAATCCTTCACCCGTGCCCCTGCCCCTGCCGCTGAGTGTGGTATTTTTAAAATTTAAGTCTGGGGATATATTTGAAACTTCTTTCTTGAAGCTCTCAGAGGCTCCCCATTACCCTGAGGTAGATTACTTTGTCCTGTCCTCACATATGAAGGTCGTAAGGATTAAGAAAGAGCATCTGTATACAAACAACATATGTCCAAAGTCCAGTAAGTATAAAATCTGACCTCCACAGGCCAGCTTCCCTCTCTAGCTTCATCATCATCATATTCCTCACAAGCACACACAGAAACTTTAACCTCTTTGCAGAACCACATATACTCTCCGAGGCTTCAGACCTTACCAGTTGCTTCTTCGTCTGCTTTAAATCCTTTCTCACTCCATCTCCCAGTTGCCCTGTGATCTCAGTTTAGTTGTCAGACTTTCACCCTTCTCTCGGAGGCTTACTTTTTTTCATATACACTGGAGATCCTGGGCAGTTCTGAATCCTGGAAAGCCTGGATGTCTAAGTGGGTAGCAGGACACAAACAGGAGTTTAGGCGTAAAGCTCCACATGGGGTTTGTGTGTGTGTGTGTGTGTGTGTGATTCAGGTGAGGAGTGCTGATTGATGAGGGTGTAAAGTCTGTCTTGGGAGAATATTGATCTCCATCAGTCCATTTAACGGTAATCAATATTTCACTGGGTAAATAAATCCTTTAGCCAGACAATTGTTCTTTTCAACGTCTGTGTGCAATTTGAGGACCCAGGTAATGGAGTTTCTCACTGGCTTGGCGGCGTCTTTGTTTTCCAGGGAAAAATTACACTCCTCCTTCTGATTCTGTGTTGATAATGCATTGCAAGGGCTCAATGGTCATGAACTGTGAATGTTGCTCTTCTTTAGGTTAATCCTGGGATAAGAATTGGGCAATGCACACAATGTAGAGTCACACAGTTATAGAGAGCAGGTTGAAAACAATCTTTGGAACCACCAAATCAAGCCCCTTCTTGAACAGATGAGGAACCAGGTCCATGATGTTAATGGTCTCCTGGGACTAAGTCACAAGCCTGCTGTTCTCCTACCTGAATGAGAAATAATCTTTGCCTAAAAGAGGTCTTCATTGAAGGAGAGAGATGAAAAGGTTGCATTTGACCATAAACTAACAATGCCAGAGTAAAGACAAGTATTACTAAATTCAAAAAGATCCTAGGGATGCAGAATGGTCAAAGGAGGCTAGATGATAAAGGGGTGGATTCTGACTTGCTCAGATCATGCTCTACTTTACTCAACCATGGTCACTTCCACAAGTCCCTCTTGTCATCCTTGCACTGTTGAGTTTTTATATTGATACTTGCATGGTGGTTTGAATATTAAAAGAGAATTTTCTCCCTTCTCTCTGCATGTTCGGAAATGTTTTCTCTAAATAGTCAGAGAAACTGTATTTCCTTTCACCCTTTTCATCCTGGCCAACTGAGCTAGACTACCGTTATCTAGTAAAGTGATTTTATTCCTTGGAATCCTCTGGAAAAGAAAAGAATTAACTATGCAGTTGAGAAAGTAAATAAAAGGCATAAAAGAAAAAGTAGTATAATAATTTTAAGGTGAAGCACAGATTGCCAAAATTCCTACCAGTCACAGCTCTGAGCTTTCATTGTTCAGAAGGGCTGCTGAACATCATAAAACATGGGGGCTCCCCAAAAACACAAGATGGGGCCATCAAGGGATGGGGAGGATGGGAGCAGGAGGAAATGAGAGTGACTGCTAATGGGTATGGGGGTTCTTTTTGGGGTGATGACAGTGTTGTAAAATTACAGTGATGGGTGCAAAACTCTGTAAGTATACTAAAGGCGTAAGTGGGTGAATTGTGTGGTATGTGAATTACACCTCAATAAAGCTATTTTTTTAAAAAGAAGGTAATTTTCAAGTCCATGTGTACAGAAATCAAAGGGACTAGATAAAAACAGTTACTGTTCATGTTTCTGATAATCTCCAGCAATATTTTTCAACACCATAACTTTAAGTAACTATTAATTACAATATATCATATCTCATCTGAGAAGCTTCATTCAACTAGTAATTGACTTAATTTAGCTGTTGCTCCTTTGCCATGGAAAGTAATTATATATAATAGAAATTTCCCTTGTCTCCAAGTCACCCAAGGTCTGAAACCAATGGAAAGAAGTGATTGTGTTTAATAAAAGCATCTGTTTCTAACAGTCGATGTACAGTTACTCATTTGTTAGGGGCAGACAGGTCCATCTACTGCCACATGTGAGTGTTCCTGTAACCAAATTTATCCCATGGTTACAATAATGCTATTTACTATTATTTCAAAATTATGGATTGATTGTAAAAACCAGCAGTTTTTAATGAGCCCACATAAATAATAGTTAGTCTTGCCATTAATTAAATGTTGCAAAACTCTTTCCTTTCTTTGTGTATGCTTGCCTCATCATGCCAAGAGACAGTAATCTGATGTTTATTAAATGACAGTAAATGCATAAAAGTGATGGTGATAAATGGCTTTATAGAAATTCTCAATATCGTACTGTCATTCGTATGTGACTCATGATTTTGTATGAATAATGGATATGGTGAAATAGGATTTATTACTCCACATGTTAATTAAACATTAGATGAAAGATCACAGAGAAGAGAGTCTTATAATCTCAATTACTGGCCCTTTATACTGTTCAATTTGAAAAGTGAAGTGGTCTGCTTACTTTTGTTTTATTGTCTGATGTGCCAGTGTGAAGCCCAACATTACCCAAGCTGTTTGATCAAGGGCAAGTTAATTAACCTCTCTGAGACAGTTTCTAAATATGCAATAATAGGGATTAGTTACTAATCTGCTGGAATTTTCATGAAGATTACATTAAAAAGTGTTTCCAAAGCACCTACTACAATACGTAGTAAGTGTCAAAAACCTTAGTTTCATTTCATTTCATTTGAAAGATTTTCTAAGCAGTGTGCTCTGGATGAGGTCTCCTCTATGACCTATCATGTTCTTGAAAGTCCACCACTAAATTTTATCTCCTTTGAGTCTTAAAGTCATTTTAGTCATTAAAATAACTAAAATGTGGGGAAGTACACACATTAATACACTGATTGTGATGATATTAATTGAAATGTACTTTCTGGAAAGCAAAATGGACATTAATATGTTCAGATCTTTTGAATTAGAAGCTCACTTTTCAATATCTATCATAGGTTATATAATAAGACATGTGGACAAAGATTTGGGCACACACATGTTAACCACAGCATTATTTGTAATATAAAAGAGTAGGACTAGCTAAATTTCCAAGTATAGGTGAATTAAATAAGTTTTGGCAGATCTTTTAACAGCCATGCCGCTCTCTGGTTCTATACTTCATTTCACACTGAGCCAAAGCCAAAAGCTGAAAAAGAGGATGTATGTAGGAAGCCACAACTGCCATTGATTTGTCCAAGCAGCTAACCTCGAATCAACAAGTTGTAAGCACCAGGAAGAAAATTCTTGTAATCGTTATTCTCAACTGTAGAGTCCAGAAACAGTTATAGTATATGTAAATGGAGAGAGAGAGAGTGCTATATTTACATAGATATATAAAATCTTTCATTATATATGATAAAAATATTATGAAGTTTTATTTATAAATTTATTTCTAAGGACTCCAAGGGAAAATTGCTCTGAACTTTAAAACAAGTTTTCTTATGAGATGTTACTTATTGATGCTTTGCAGACAGGAGAGAAGACTAAAAGGTGGGCATCTCTAAAGAGGACAATCTACAGGCTGCCCCTTTCAGAGATGTGGTTATTGCTCCAAAGCTGCCACTGATTAGCTGTGTGCACAGGAAACTTGCTTGAGCTCTACTATGGTGAGAACCCTACCCTAATTTGTCCAACAAAAATACACCTCTTCCTGTTGGTTTGTTCTCAACAATAGGTATTTCTTTCATCAGGTCTAATTGTACCTAAATATAAGGTTATAAATGGAAAGAAAGAGGGTAGAATCAGCTACTTGGAAGCTGGTTTCTCCCCTGGCATTTTCATTTACATCTGAATTTTAAATACAAATGTGGGCACATAAAGCATTAAAGCCCTCAGAACCTTTCCAAGGATAGATTTCAGAAGTTTAGCTTTATGACAGCTATAAATAAACCTTAAATGTTCTGGGCAGGTAAATTTCATTGACAGCAACTGAATAGTGCTTTGATGTTAATTTATATTATAGAATCAATTCTACCAATTCACTACACTTTTATGTTTATAATTGAGTTGCCTTGCAGGAAGGGTATTTTTTAATGTCTGTTTTGTATTGTTTCTGTACTTTTCCTATTGAAATATATTAGTCTATAAATTTATAAATATCCATGTTATGGAATATTATGCAGATATCAAACTACACATAATATATGAAAAGAACAGGATTAATAATTTATATAAGATATAATGTAAATTATATAAAAATATATCATGCATATGCTGACAAATATTGCAAGTAAACACACCAAAATAATTAATAGTTACTAACTCTTCAAGATGAAATCATGTTTTTATTTTTATTTCAATAGTTTTTCTTCATTTTCCATATTCTGATAATGACTATGTGGCAATAAAAGAATGTAAAATTCTATACTTCCTTTTACTATGTGAGGGAATTAGGTATAATTTCATATGTTGAAGGTACCCATAATAGTGCGATGCTCAATGGATGTTGGGCTCAGTGAAAGTTGCTTTTCTCAGATTATATTTGAAGGCAATCAGGACAGTTTCCTCCTCCAACATAAATCTTCCATAGTCATTCACAATTCTTGAAATTCCACCGTTAAGAATTTTTCCATTTGGGTCTTGAAGCCTTTTAATTATGAGGAATCCCGTGATAATTTAGTTAATCCTGGGAGATATCCAGAAAGGGAAAGAATCTCCAGAAATTTCTAGTTAATTCCTTGGCCTCAAGAATGAGTTCATAGTCTGCTGAGGAAAGAGATCTGATCAGACAAATTTCCATTTCCTTAGCTGTCAGGATTCAGCCTACTCGATTCTCTCGATAGAGTTCTACTCGATAGACTCTGAACAGTTTAAAGTTGCCTTTCTCCTAGGAGTATCTCTCAAACTGAACTAAACAAATTCTAAATTATCACCAAGAGAGATCTTTCTTTGACTTGTGGTTACCTTCTGCTAAAATGTAATTACTCTTCTAGAGTTTCTCTCATGAGCTGATTGTAGGTCTGATGCATTTAAGCACAAATGAGTTGAGGCAGAGTACAACTGTCCTGAATTGTTGTTGGGCCCTGGCCAGGGAGGACACTAGGACTAAACAAAGACACATTTCAACCCCCTTGGAATTCCTTCATATGCTAGAATTGGAAAGGATCTTATTAACTTTACAATAATTACTATAATCATTTAAAATTAGAACTTCTTTTATACTATTTCTAATCATCACAACAAGCCTACAGGGCAACTGTTATGATTATTGCTATTGTTGATTTTAGTATTTTTATGTTATCATTGTGGAAACTGAGACATCAAGAGTTTGGAAAATATATCTAAGTGTTATGTTCTTATCTCCTGTTACCTAACTGCCAAGGTCCTCTGGAAGACGAAGACAAAATAGGTGAAAGGAACTATGTGAGAATAGCTGCTGTTCTCCAGGATTCTAAACATTGACCATATCCTACTTGTGCAGCTCAGGAAGCCACATGGGTTAAGTTACTCGCTGTCTCACATTTTCTCCAGTGCTAGCTGCACACATCACATACTCAATGCATGGGCAAAATATGTGTAGGTCTCTCCAGCTCCACATTTCTCCTTTATTCCCTTCCTAGTAACAAAGTGTACTGACATTGATCAAGAACATTTATCAGGCAAGCAATTTTCAATGAGATTTTGTGAAAAGAAGAAAGAAAATATTGACTTTAGTTAGACTTCGTTCCTTCTGCTCTGTTCTGATTTGGGTGTAGAGTAGGGAAGAAGATTTTTATTTTTAAAGTGAAAATTCAGGTGTTTAAGTTAGTGGATCCCTGCACAAATACTACATTCCTGTCATAAATATCTAAATATGTTTATATGTGTATGTGTACGTGTGTGTATGTCGTCATGGTTCTCTGTATCTTGTCTATTGCTTTTTTCCACCTATTTTGCTGTCTATAGTACTTTCATATTTAAATCTACCATGAGAGAAGGTCAACTCTTGTGGTTAAGGTCAGACTCTGAAGCCAAATTGCATGAGTTTAAACGCCAAATCCACCACTTAGAAGCTATGTGTTTAAAATAGTGCCTGTAACATAGCAGTTGCATGCTAGATATTATTATTGTGGCCATTGTTATTATTATTATTATGATTAACATTTACATCTATCTATGTCAGCAGGTATCCCTCAGCAGAATTCTTAATTATTTTAAAATAAACATGTCTCTGCTTATACGTCTCTGGGAGTAGAGCCACTGTTGCTCATGTGAAGAGCAGTTGGGCTTGTGACGTGGAGAGTCTACCTTTCTGAATAAAACATTACGGAGCATGTTAGAACCTACTGCACCAGGAGGCCCTGAAGTACGGCTAAGCCATGCTGCCTGGTAAGGAAGATGATCCCCAGATGCCACCCACTCTTAGATGTCTGTACAGATCCTGTATAACACCATTGCTTCATGTGTTACTTCCACACACAAATTAAATGCTGACAAAAACAATATGACAGTATAAAAAAAATATGTTCACCAAAATAAAACCAAAAAAAGTCAAGTGATATAAAAAATAGTCAAAGAAGAAAAGCCCTTTGTTCCTCTCTTCCTGATCTACATTAAACTTTCCTCAAACACTATTTACCCTCTCCCCATTTAGTTGATTATTTTTCTTCTTTTATATTTTATCCGCTATACACTCATTTGGAATTTGTCCCTTGTTTCTTTTTAAATGCTTATTTTTATGAGGTTTATCATACATACTAAAGAATATATAAATAAAAATATATAAAACGTACGATAACATTAATAGCATCACCCATGTGACTGCACAGTTATGATTGCTGCGTAACAAATTACCCCAAGACCTAGCAGCTGGAGATGACCGTTTTATTCTGCTCATGATTCTGTGAGCAGCAGTTTGGACCCAGTGCACTGGGCATGGCTTGTTTTTGTGTGGTAACATCTGAAGCCGCCACTGGGAAAATTCAAAGCCTGGGAGTGATGACATAGCTTGGGTCTTGACCATCAGAATGATCAGAAATTCTCAGGATGGTGCCTGGGTGATGACCCCAAGTCTACAGATCCTGAGCGGAAAATTTACGTATGGCTTGCCTTCCCGACATCATGGCAGCCTCAGGGTAATCAGACTTCTTACACATGGCAGCTCAGGGCTCCAAGAACAAGTTTCCTAGTGAATAGAGAAGAGGCTGAAGCACATCTTCTGATCTAACTTGGAACTTTCAAAAGCCTTTATTGGTTGAAGTAGTTACAAGCCCACCAAGTTTCAAGGGTAGGAGATCTACACCTCACTTCTTTATATGAGAAGCGGCAAAGTGAGAAGAACTTGTCAGAAGGGTGATATTGTTGCAGACATCTTTGGAAAATACCCACCATCCAGCTTCAAAAGCGGAACATTATTACTCCCTCTGAATCTTCCCGTGATGACTATCTCTTCCCTCCCAGATAGGTAAAAAGTTTTGTGAATCTCCCTTAGCTATTTATTAATCCTTAAATAACATATTATTTTGCTTCATTTGTTATTAATCTCTGTGTTAACTCTGTAAACATGATGAATGTGATAGTTCTAAAATATATCTGCAAATTATTTTCCATTTGCATAAAAATAGTTGAGTCCAATCCCTGACCTTTGCATACGAGCTTGTTGAGTGACTTGCTCCAATAAATAAAATGTGGCAGGCTGGACTGTGCAATTTCTGAGACAGCTTCATAAAAGACTATGCAACTTCTACCTGGCTTTCTTTTGGGACATATTTCTGAAGCCCAGAATTGCCTGGTAATAAGTCCAGTTCTGAACCACCATGCTGGAGGGACGATGATAAACAACATGGACTTAGAGAGAGATTCCTGAGAAAAGTGGCTGACTCAGCTCTCAGCTGTTTGAGTCTTCCAAGCCCAAGCACCAGATATGTGAGTAAGGAAGGCGTTAAGTTGACTCACGATCCTCTAGTCATTTTATGACTGCAGCCTATGAGAGACGTTTAACCAAAACTGCTAAACTAAGGCCAGGCAACCATCAGCACTGTGAGAGATGGTATTAGCCAGTGACTATTATTTTATGGATAGTTAATATAATATTTTGTCAAAATTCCCCTATTAAAAATAATTTGGACCTGATGAAATAGATATCAATATCTCTGCACCTCAATATCAATATATACATCTCAATATATCAATATCAATATATAAATTTATCAACATATTCATATCAATATCAACATCTTATCTCTATATATCTGAATGTATCTATATATGTCAACATCTATACATCTCTCTATATGCTGATGGAGGAGTTGATTTTTAACTAACTTTTGTATTCTATTTTAATTTGTCTTTTTATTTTTCTGTCATTCCTAGGGATAATTTTGTAAGATATTTTTTTCTACATAATTTTCCATTTCATCTGGGTTTTCAAATTTATTTGCAAAGAGTTGTCCAAATAAGACTTTTTCTATTATTTAAATTTCTATTGTTTTAGTTATTATTTTTGCTTTGCCTTTTTTTTTAATGTATGCTTTTTTTGGTGAGAAAGATTGGCCCTGAGCTAACATCTTTTGCCAATCTTCCTCTTTTTTTTTTTTCCCCTCCCCAAAGCCCCAGTACACAGTTATATACTAGTTGCAAGTCATTCTAGAACTTCTATGCTGGATGCCACCACAGCATGGCTTGATAAACGGGGTTTAGGTTTGCACCCAGGATCCCAGGATCCGAACTGGTGAACCCTGGGCCACTGAAGTGGAGTATGCAAACTTAACCACTCGACCACCAGGCCAGCCTCATGTCTTTTTATAGTTTTGTTTACTGGCGATTTCTTCCCTTCTTTTGATTATGTAACGGTGAATTGTCTTTTACAAATTCTTTTGAAGAACTTTATTTAGATATATTTATAATTTCCATGTATTTTTGTATTCTTCCTCATTAATATGTGTTTACATATTTGTAATTTTCTTTCTTCTAATTTCATACGCTTTAGTTTCATTATTTTCCAAATTTTTTGTTTCATACATTTATTTTCACTCTTATTGAGGTAGTTATACAATGCTAAAATATTTCTCCTAGCAATAGCTTTAGATCTAACCACAGATTATATGTTGTATTATCAATTTCATAATTTTCAAATTTTATGTTTTTTTAGTCTATAGCGTCACTTTCACCTACGGATGTTTAGTATTGTGTTGTATTATTTCCAGCTAGATGGTCTTTTAGAAAGTAGCATTATGTTCTAGTTTATTGTCTTGCAGTCAGTCAGTTAGTAGTACTATTTTCTAGCAGTGCTGTTGTCTGTCTAGTAGAGAATTCTATTTGAGTTATATTTATTCTTTAAAATTTATAATTTTCCTTATCTTCCTATATATCATCAATTTCCATAAATGTTTCTTGTGTACTTAAAAGAAGTTATATTTGTAATTGGGGTTCAGATTTCAATATAGGCCTAAAAGATCTAAAATTATCTTGTCTTTTAGATTTTCTGTATCTTTACTGATTTTTTGGTCCATTGGTACCACTTTTATTAAGGGATTTATATTAACATTTACTATTAATATGCTTATTAATCATGTTTATTTTTGTGTCTTTTGTAATTTCTACATTATGAAAGTTATTTATGTATCTTTGAGCAATTAAATATTAACGAACTTTTAATATATTCATTGTGATACTTTACCATTTCAAAGTGTCCTTCTTTGTCTCTACTAATGTTTTTGTTTGAATTTTCTTGTCACACATCAAGATTGAGATACTGCTTTTTAAAATTTCCTTTACTTCATATATCTTTTTATTTTTAACAACTCTCAATCTCTTTGCTTTACATGTATTTCTTGTATAGTGTTTGATTTTACTTTCTAAGCAAATTTGAAAACCTTTTTATTTTCAGTTAGTGATTTTGAACCATTTCCATTTACTGGTGTGATTGATATATCTTCTTCCAATTATTTTCATATTTTATGTCACAGTTTCTATAAAAATATGTGTATACACTAATAAATAGACACACAGAGACACACATGATATTCATGCATATATTCTTTCTCCACTCCTTGTCCTTTTCTGGCATTTATTTTTATATTTAGGAGTTATAATTATATCTATGCACATATGTAATTTTTCTACTGATTATCTTTATACTAATATCTTCAGATCCCGCTTTCTTTAAATGGAGTCTAATGGCTTCCTATTATGAATAATATTGAAATGAGCAATATTGAAATTTCCCTTACTCTCCTCTTTTAGCAGCCAATTTGAAACACTGCATTTGTACTCCAGTTAAACACCTACAAGGAAATTAGGAAGCTTATTTTATTTCCAAGATGGTGTTAGATTTGTATGAGTATTTGGTCCTTCATATTTTCTCAATAAATATTTTTTTTTCTTGATTTTCAAATGGGTTCCCCTTTCTTTACAAGTTTTTAAGAAGTCAGTTATAGTGGAGGAACTTGCAAGAAATTTTGCCCCACATGGTTGGAAAGTAGCACTAATGAAAGCATTTCAAGTTCTTTGGCAAGTCTTTTTAACAGGCTCTGCATCTGTTCCCTACACAGTGCTAATCAAGAACACCAACAATCTTCTTTATTGCTATCCACATTGGTTTAGCAGTCTGTTGCTCCATATTATGTTAATTAGTGTTGTGAAATATATGCTCTATTTTGAACTCAGGAACAGAGTGAAAGAAAGATAAGTGGTTGTTTTTATTTTAAGATTCTTCAGTCTTACATAGGCTAAAGTGTGGAATGAATCTCCAAGAGGAGAATTTAGATTTCAGTGTACCACAAAATTATGTGACTATGAATCCTCTTTTCTCAGAGTACTCACTAAACGCTCCTGAAACTGATATTTTTTGAACATAGTTTTAAAGATTCTAGTCTCCATCAAGAGATTGAAGCGATGGTATGACCAAGACACTATTCTAGGTCCCAGCAGAGAAAGAGCAGGCCTCAGGCACTCTATTGGGAGGAGTGCCACAATATTCTTATCTGAGGCATTCATTTGCATCTGTTGATTTATATTGGGGCTGAGTAGCTTCCTGGAAAGTAAAATGTTTAAACCTTCTTTACCTTTAAAGTTTAAACGTTGTGTTAGTCAAGATTTTGGGTTCCACACAAGATAAAGGGACCCTGATTACGTTAAACAAGAGATTAATTAAAAAGACGTCATAGCTCACAATATTGATAGAAGTCTTGAAAACAAGCTTGATTAGCAGGCAGACACTGTGGAGGACCTGGATGGTTAAGAAGATAATGCAACATCCAGCTTTTATTAGAAATTGTCTAGGCAGTATGCTGACACCATTTGACACCAATGCCCCTGCACAATGATGCCACTATGAGTTATTTAATGGATTCTTACCAGTCCTTGCCTCACTTACTCCTGATTTAACATTTCATGGAGGATTATAAAATTGGTAAAGTCTATGCTATCTCTCCTTTTTCTGTTCTGTCAGAACTGAGATGAGAGATGACCTGGCTCCTAGAGTTTCATGGTACTGGAAGGTACTTGCCTTCCATCAACGCTACACAGCTGTGGATTTCCTCAAAACTGTCTGTTTGAAGACTTGAATACCAAATAGCTAAATAAACAAACAAATAAATAAATTAGTCAGATTCCCCTGTGGATTATTGTAACTGTATCTGGAGGAATTAGGTGGACTTGACAGAAGGCTTAGTATAAGAAGGGCAATGAGATCCCACAGAGAAACTTGACCATGAGGTAACAAATGCCATCAAATGAACCAAATGCTGCAACTATGCATGAACCTTGAGCCTTCTCTTGAGACTCCTCAGGTTGGAGACCCCAAGAGAAATTAGATTATGTAGTCAAGCAGGAGGTAGTTCAGGGACATTGAGATTTGTACGTGCATGTTAATAGAACAATTCATGTTTCCAAGGCTGTGAAATACAAAATACAGTTTTCAGTATGTTTATCCAGTCATCAATTCCTTCATTTATTTTGGACTTGGTAATCAATTATCCAATCTGAGAATATTGTCATGAAGATAAAAGACGATCTTTGAGGAGCTTGAGGAAGTAGACATAAAAGCACATCATTATAGCACAAGATGTTACATGAAATGATGTATTCAACAAACATTTATTGAGTGCTGATTATGAGCTATGCATCTGGCAGATACAGATATTCAATACTTTGTGATGACTCTCAAAGAACTCCAGTTAATGATGGAAATAAATGCATAAATAAGTGCAGTAATTACAGTCCTGTGTGATAAGTACAATAATAGGAATATAGACAATGGTAGCACAGAGATGATTTAATGCACATTAGAGGAAGTACTTGGCAATTATTAAGAAAACTGGGTGAAAAATAGTAATAATATTTTCTAATTTGTCAGGTCAAAAAACGTGCTGATTCTAATTTTCCTCTCAAAGCAAATTGTCTCTTTATTAAAAAGTCTCCCTGGCTTCATTCCCCATCTTATAAAACACTTTACCATTAAATAGCCTTTAGTCAGCAACCTGGGATAACTTCAAGTTACCCTGGGAGAAGAAATTACATTTGAGATTTGGCATTTATATATGTACTGAATGAAAGAGGGGTCAATGAAAGTATTTAGATGAATAATATGCTGTATTACATTATTCTCATTATGCATATTATCAACTATAGAGATAAAAGCCTAATTGCTTCTTAGTCTCAATTGGCTAACCTTATTCATGCATATGTGGGTTCACTTGTTTATTCAATAAATATTTCTTGAACAACATCTCTGTGCCAGGCCTGTGCTAGGTACCCATGTCACATGAAGAATTCGACACAGACATGGCTTTAAATTTCTAAGAAAATTATTGTGATATTTTTAGGTGATTACATACAATAATAGTTCAAAGAATATGCACATAGGAAAGTACAACTCTGTCGGAAGACCAAATGGGTCTATATTTTATATGTTGGTTTATAGCAGTATAGCAGGGCCATAATGACCTTTTATGGGAGAACTCGGGAAAGGAAGAAGAGGTTAGGAAAGTTTAGATGGGGACAGTGAGTGAGGAGCTCAGCACATGCTCTTTCTAATGAAACAATCGTTCAACTGCTGAAAATTATTTTAAAAATTACCAAACTAAACAAAAATAACCATTTGATCTCTGGAAATTTGAGTAAGTGATACAGATACTGAAGACACACAGACATAAGAAAATTTATTACATCTTGGTAAAAACAATGAGCCTGGTATGATCACTTCTATTTCCTCCAGTTCAGTGTAAGGGGAGCTCTATACTGGATGGGTGTGGCCAAGAATGGGGGGTTCCCACTCACACCAGCTGCCAGTCTGGGGCTATAGCTTCACCTCAAGAAAGACAGGCCACTGGCACCTCTTATCCTTTCCCCACCTCTGTCTTGCAAATGCTTTATTATTCCAGACAGAAGTGGTCAAGAGAAGTGGGATTCCCTTAATATTCTTAACATGGCAATACTCCATAAACTGATCCAAAGATTCAACATATTCCCTATCAAAACCCCAGCTACATTCTTTGTAGAAATTGTCAAGCTGATCCTAAACTTCATATGGAAACCCTAGAGATGCATAATATCCAAAAAATTCTTGAAAATGAAAAACAAAGTTGGAAGATTCACAATTTCTGATCTTTTCCCCAAGGTTTATTGAGGTATAATTGGCAAATGGAACTGTCATATATTTAAAAAGCAAATTGTGATCATTTGATACATGTAATACTGTGACAAGATTCCCACATTCAATTTAATTAACACACCCATCACCTCAAATAGTTACTGTTTTTCTTTTTCTTTTCTTTCTTTCTTTTTTTTTTCATGAGAACACTTAAGATCTACTCTCTTTGCAGATTTCAATTATACAATGTAGTATTATCAACTATAGTCACCATACTATACATTAAATCCTCAGAACTTATTCATCTTATAGCTAAATGTTTTTGACCTTTTACCAATCTCTCCTCATTTCCCCTACTCACAGGCCCTGGTAACAAACATTCCACTCTCTATTTCTATGAGTTTAACTTTTTAAAATATGTATTCCACATACAAGTGAAACCATATGGTATTTGTCTTTCTCTCACTGGCTTGTTTTCACTAGCATAATGCCCTCCAGGTTCATCCATGTTGCCACAAGTACAGAATGTCCTTCTTTTTCAAGGCTGAGTCATATTCCACCATATTTATTTATTTCACAACTATCTACAAAGGTACAGTAATCAAAAACAGTATGGTCCTGGCGTAATGACAGACATATAAATCAATAGAAATAAATTTTAAAGTACGGAAATAGAGCCTTTATCTATGGTCAATGGATTTTTGACAACCAAGCCAAAAGCTTTGAATGGGGTATGAATAATCTCAACAAATGGTACTGGGACACCTGGACATCTATATGCAAGAGAATTAAGTTGGTCCCATTCCTCACTCCATGCACGAAATGTAACTCCAAATAGATTGTAGATCAAAATGTAAAACTCTTAAAAGAAAACACTGAAGTACATTTTCATGACTTTACATTCAGGCTTTATTCATTTTTTTTGATATGACACCAAAATCAAAAACAACAAAACAAAAAAGATGAATTGGACGACATCAAAATTAAAAAAAAAATTACGTTGCAAACAATACCACCAAAAATGTGAAAAGAAAGCCAGGATCAGTGGTGTGTGCCTGTAGTCCCAGCTGCTTGTGAGGCTGAGGCGAGAGGATTGCTGGAGCCCAGGACTTCTGGGCTGCCATGCAGTATGCCGATCGGGTGTCCGCATTAAGTGAGGCATGAATACTGTGACCGCCTGGGAGGAGATGACCATCAGGTTACCTAAAGAGGGGTGAACCTGCCCAGGTCAGAAACAGAGCAGGTCAAGGATGTGAAAAGACAAACCACAGAATTGCAGAAAATATTTGCAAATCATCTATCCAATAAGAGAAGTATTTTCATACTATATGAAAATCAGTTAGATCTCAATAATAAAATGATAGATAATCCAATTAAAAATAAGCAAATCTTCTCAGTAGACATTTCTTTGAAGAAGATATACATACATTCAATAAGCATATGAAAATATACTCAGTATCATTTGTCATTAGGGAATGCAAATTAAAATCACAAAGGCATACCACTTCACTCCCACTAGAGTGGCTACAGTAAATGAAAGACATTCACAAGTGTTGTCAAGGATGTGAAACTCTCGTATTCAGCTTCTGGGAATGTAAAGCGGTGCAGTCACTTTGGAAAATTGTTTGATAATTCCTCAAAATGTTAAACATTAACCCAGTAATTTCACTCCCAAATGTACATCCAGGAGAAACGAAAACATACGTCCACACAAAAACTTGAACATGAATGTTCATAGCAGCCTTATTCACAGTAGCCAAAAAGAAGAAACAACCCAAGTCACCTCCAACTAATGAATGTATAGACAAAATATTGGAAATCCATGTAATAGAATATTATCAAGCAACAAAAATGAATGATGTACTGTTGTGTGCTACAACATGAAGGGACCTTGAAAACCTTATCCTAAGTGAAAAAAGCCAGTGAGAAAAGAATACATATTACATGATTCTATTTATTTGGAATGTCAAGAATAGATAAATCTACACAAACAGAATGTAGAGTAGTGGTTGCTGCGACATAGGGAGTCAAAGGTGTGGAGTGGGTGTGGGTATAATTGCTAAGGGTAAAAGGGTTCTTTTTGGTATTATGAAAATATTCTAAAATTAGATTGTGATGATGGTTACATAACTGTGCACACTAAAAACCTTTGAATCATGCAGTTTAAGTGGGTGAATTATATGGTATACAAATTATAGCTCAATTAAGCACCTTTAAAATAAAGGAAAAAAGAAATTGCCATACATTATACCTTATGTTAGGCACTTTACTTTGCGTCTCTATACACTATTTAACTTTCCTCTACCTTCTAAAATGGGTACAGATGGGGGACATGTTTACACCAACAATCTAGGTGCCCCTGGCTTTAGTCCTCACTTGTACAAGTTGGGCCATGGCTCACTCCAAGGCCACCCTTTTGAGTAATATTTCTGGATGTCTTCCGCATGTCCACCAATAGATTTCTCATCACAGGCATGCTTTGCTGCAGTGCTCTGAGCATGGTGTGTCCTATTTATTACTGCCCCAGCTCCACAGAACTCCATGGCACTGTAGCCGGCTATTGTCTCCATTTGTCATATTGGAGGCTGTTGCTTCTGTTACCCTGGGAATGCCACACACTGTGGGGTCCTCAGTTGTTCTTCATTGTCTTTCTTGCCCTGCTAGATACCACAGGCTTCACCTTGTGGCCACTACGGGGACACCAGCACTTCATTAGAGTCCCTGGGCACTGATAGAATCTAAGCCCCATCATGGTGCGCTGTGCCACCAAATGAGCATTAGGGTTTAAGGACTAAAGTTAGAGAATGACCCTTTCTCTTTCAAATTTTATTCCATTGGGATAATTGTCAGTGGTTGCTCAGTGGTATTTTGCACTTTAATGCAATATCTGTCTAGGTTTTCACAGTCATCTCTCTTCCTGTACTCTTATCCATAGATTTGGGCAGAGCAAATAATAGCCGCCACACTGCAGAACTCATAATTCAGGCCTCCTCAAGGCTGTGCATGTGCATTATTCCAAAGACTAAGACTTTGTTCCTGATCTATCTTTTAGTAGCTGCCTTTTTTTAACGTGAGCTCCATTCTTAAGGCTACCATATAGATTTTGTCTGTCTACCTCACTAGTTCATATTCAGCCCATAGCTGAATTACAACAGTAAATAAGGTTTGAGTTTTCCAGGTGAAAATTCAGTCCTTCTGCAAATAGAGCCTCACCTCTCTGCCCCTACATCATTTGTTATGCACTTATACCTTAGCCTACACCGCAGCGCACTGTGATTATTAATTTACTTCTGTGTCTTGGTCTCCTGTACCTCTGTAGATCCTTATAGGCAAGGACAATGTATTATTCAACTTTTGGTTTTAACCCTAACATCTATCCTAGTTTTAGGAAACGAGGAAACCCTCAGAAATGTGTCCTGAATTAGTGAATCGAGTCATACTCCATTTATTTGTTTTCCTGTTAGTCTTGCTTATTAAGCTCCTACAATTGAAGATATCTTATTTATCACATTGTTCCAACACACTAGAAGAGTTGGGTCCATCTTAGATACTCATTAAAGATTTGTCAAATTGAATTTTATGACATTCAAAAATGTGTGAGAATATTCATAAATTGTTGATAATGATTATTAATTGATTAATTAATTATAATACAAGCCCTTTGAACCATTGTTGTAGGCCCTATCACATTTCAGGCAACCCTTTTCTTTTAAAATGAATATTAAAGAAAAAATAGTATTTGATTACTCAGAGTAGACCTCCCATCACAGGCATTTAGACACAAGCTGGAGTGAAATAGACAGAAGCATTTCATTTAAAGCATAAAATGAAACTGCTGTTTGATATTCAGTTCTCTGTGTGGGGAAAGCCTTTTTGCTTTTCTGAATTCCAGTAATTGTCTTGTTTGTAGTCCCTTGCTGCAGACCTTTGCCTCCTGCCAACTGCTTGCCAGACGTGGTCTCAATGCTAAGAAGGGAGAGGTTCCCAGAGAGCATAAGATATATATTGAAATCAAACGCTCTTCTAAAACTATTGTTTTCCAATTTCCACTAAATCATCCTTCTGGTAACTCTTCCTACTCAGTGGATTTCAAAACACTTAGTGAAAGGATAAGTAAAATAAAAAGTCATTATTCACAGATGCTCTGCACACCGGAAGGGTAAAGTTAGTTTTCCTTTTGCGTGTTATTTATTTCAATGATACACCATCTTTTTCTTTCTGGCTCCACTTTGTTTTCTCCTGCTTAGCTATGGCAAAAGCAATTGAATTTAGGTATCAGTATATTACTTCCTTTGTGATTTCTAAATTTAGGGTCAGAATAAAAGATTAGAAAACAGAATGGGCACATCAAGTCTCCTTCTCTATTTTAGAAGAAAACCAAGCCCAAAAAATTCTTGAAATTATGGAACATGTTTCAAAACCCCTCTCTGCTAATTACTTTCTGTGTGACCTTGGAAAAGTTATTCAGCCTCTCTATATCATGGTTTTCTTGTCGGTAAAAAAAAATGAACATTAGATATAATACCTGCATTATAGCCTTACTTTAAGAATTAATTTGGGTGGGGCCGGCCACATGGCCAGGTGGTTAAGTCCGTGCCCTCTGCTTCTATGGCCCAGGGATTCGCCAGTTCGAATCCTGCACACGGACATGGCACCACTCATCAAGCCATGCTGAGGTGGCATCCCCCATGCCACAACTAGAAGGACTAAAACTAAAAATACACAACTAAAAATACACAGCTATGTACCAGGGGGCTTTGGGGAGAAAAAGGAAAAATAAAAACTTTTTAAAAAAAGAGAATTAACTGGGGAGTAACATCAGCAAGATGGCCACCTAGGAAACTCCATACCTTCATTCCCCAATGGACACATTAAATAAACAACTAGACACTGGCCAAAAGAGCTTTATAGGAGCTCTGAAAATCAGTCAAAGATCTAGAGCAATCAGTGAGAGACCAATCAAGAAAAAAATAAAACATATTCAAAACAGTGGTAAATTTCATCTGTTTTTACTTGCTTTTGCCCCATGGCATCTCCAGTGTGGTATGTCTTGGGTTAGGAGAAGCAGTGGCCAGTTCCTCAGTTTCCTTCCATGAACTAGAGAAAGTAGAGCAGATCTAATTTGAAGCATTCTAACTTGCCTGGAGATGTTTGTGGAATTGGTCTCTGTGTCACCAAACTTAAAGCATAGAGGCCAAAAACAGACAGCTTGAATCTCAGGCTAGTACCAGCCATGAGAAGAAGCAGGCAAGGCTATGGAATCCACAAGTAGACTATTCGCCTGTATATGCCCAGGGAAAGTGAGTAACAATTGAGGAACACAGTAGCACCTATGGCCCAGAGAAGAATCAGGAGTGAGATTCTCAGTGAAAATAAGAAATTTGAAAATGACTGTGTATAAGGGGAATCAGAAACACACACACACACTCACACACACACAGGCCCAGAAGGACACATGCCCAAAAAACTGCTGAGAAGACCATGCACCTTCACACTGGTTGATTCCAAGGCTCAGAACATGCCCTGCTAGTAGATCTTTTCTCTGCATGGAGCCAGTCTGCAAAGAATGGTAGGAGTGGCGGTTTTATCAAGTGGTAAATTTTCACTAAATATCACAAAGCTTGCAAAGAATGAGGAAAACATGACCCATTCAAAGAAACAAAACAAACCTCTAGAAATTTTCCCTGAAGAAATGCATGCATTGGACTTACTGGACAGAGTTTTAAAACAGTCTTAAATATACTTAATAAGATAAAGAAAAACATGGAAAAGCACTAAAGGAAATAAAGAAAATAATATGAACAAAATGTGAAAACAAGCAAGGAGTCAAAATTATCAAAAAGAACCACAGTGAAATTCTTGAGCTGAAAAATAAAATAACTGAATTGAAAAATTCACTAGAGAAGTTCAACAGCTAATACAAACAGAAAGAAAAAAGAAATAGTAAATTTGAAGAAAAGTTATTGGAAAGTATTAAATCTGAGGAGAAAAAATTAATGATTTAAAGTGAACAGTGACTAAGGGACTTATTGGATACCATCAAGGAAACAAAATACACATTATGGGAAAAAAGACAATCAAACACATCAGTATAAGAAATCAAATAAAAACACAGCAAAGAAGTAATGGAGGAAATGAGGGATAAAAAAAGGTGTAAGGTATGCAGAAAAAAATAACAAAATGGCCAAAGAAAAATTCCTTCCCTCTCAGCAATAGCTTTAAATATAAATGGATTAAATTTCCCAATCAAAAGGCGTATTGGCAGAGTGGATAAGAATTTCAGATCCAACTATAAGCTGTTTAAAAGGGACTCACTTTTTGTTTACTTCCAGGTTTTGTTGTTGTTGACAAAGAAACTCACTCTAGATTTAAAGATACAGATAGATTGAAAGTGAAAGGATAAAAAATGATATTTCATGTGGATAGTAACCAAAAGAAAACAGAGGTGGCTATACTAATATCAGACAAAATATGCTTTAGTTTCAAAAGTAATACATGAGACAAAGAAGAACATTGCATACTAAAATAATAGAGTCAAAACACCAAGAAGATATAACAATTATAAATATATATGCACCAAACATCAGAGGTCCTAAGTATGTGAAGCAAACACTGGCAAGATTGAAGAGAGGAAGAGACAGCTCAATAATAGTAGTAGGATATTTCAGTACCCCACTTTCACTAATACAAATAAAAACCAGACAGAATTTTTATTCTTATAAGAAAATACAAGACTTGCACAACATTATAGGCAAATTGGACCAAACAAAGCTGCACATACAATACAGAACATCTCACCCAATAACAGCGCATTTTTCTCAAGTGTACATAGAACATTCTCCAAGACAGACCATATGTTAGATGACAAAATAAGTCAATAATTTTTAAAAGATTGAAATTATATAAAGTATCTTTTCTGATCATAATGGAATGAAAGTAGAATTGGACAGTAGAAGGAAAACTAACAAATTCTCATATATGTTGACATTGAATAATATACTCAAACAATGAATGGGTCAAAAATTAATCACAAGGCAAATCAGAATATCTTGAGTTAATGAAAATGAAAACACAATGTACATACACATATGATTTTATTGTATGTGAGAAAACTCTCAAATCAACAATGTGATTTTATGCATGAAGAAACCAGAAAAAGAAGAAAAAATTATATGCAAAGCCAGCAGTAGGAAGAAAAAATGAAAGATTAGAGTGAAAATAAATACATAAAATAAATAAATAGAGACTATAAAAAACAGAGAAAATCAAGAAAATCAAATGTTGGTTGTTAGAAAAGATCAACAAAATTAACAAAGATTTAGTTAGATTCATTGAGAAATATGAGGGAAGGCTCAAAGAACTAAAATAAGAAATGGAAGAACAGATATTACTACTTATTTTAGAGAAATTAAAAGGACTTTAGGGAAGCACAGCGAACAATTGTATACCAACAAATTGTATAACCCAGATCAGATTGACAAAGTTCTAGAAACACACAACTTACCAAGACTGAATCATGAAGAAAGAGAAAATCTGAATAGAATTGTAACTATTAAGGAGATTGAATCGGTAATTAAAACCTCCCCAAAAAGAAAAGATCAGGACAAGTTTACTTCACTGGTGAGTGCTACTAAACATTTAAATAAGACTTAGCACCAATCCTTTCAATCTCTCCCAAAATGTTGAAGAAGCAAGAACACATCCAAACTCACTCTGAGGCCAGCATTACCCTGATACCTAAGGTGGACAAAAATACTACACACAAAAAAAATTTAGGCCAAAGTCCCTCAAGAATATTAAAGTCCAAATTCAGTCATTCAACAACATACTAAATGATTATATGCAATAACTAAGAGTAATTTATTCTTGGAATTCATGGATAGTTCAACACATTAAAATCAATCATTTTAATGTGTTAACATTAACAGAATGAAGGAAACACACGCACACAATCATCTCCATTGATGTAGAAAAATAGTTTGAAAAAATTCAATAACAGTTCATGATAAAAATGCTTAATAAAGCACCATGGCCTAGTGGTTAAGTTTGGTACACTGTGCTTCAGTGGCCAAGGTTCCATTCCCAGGCATGGATCTACACCGCTCATCAGTAGCCATGCTGTGGCAGTGACCCACAGACAAAATAGAGGAGGATTGGCACAGATGTTAGCTCACGGCAAATCTTCCTCAAGCCAAAAAGAAGGAAGATTGGCAACAGTTGTTAACTCAAGGTGAACCTTCCTCAGAGAAAAAAAACTACTTAATAAACTAGGAATATAAAAAAGTACCTCAACATAATAAAATCCACGTATAAAGAGCTGTCAGCTAACGTCATACTCAAGAGAGAACTGAAAGCTTTTTCCATAAGATCAGGAACAAGACAAGGATACTGCTTTTACCACTCCTATTTAACATAGTCCTAGCCAGAGCAATCACTAAGGACAGAAAAGCATCCAAATTGTGGAATAATAACTAAAATCATTGCTATTCACAGAGAACATAATCCTATGTGTAGAAAACCCTAACTATTCCCCCAAAACATGTTAGAGCTATTAAACTACAGGCATACCTCACAGATATTGTGAGTTCTGTTTCAGACCACTGCAATAAAGTGAATATCACAAGAAAGCAAGTCACAAAAACTTTAGTCTCCCAGTGCACATAAAATTTATGTTTATATTGTAATATAGTCTATTAAATGTTAAAACACTGTACGTGCCTTAATTAAAATATTTTATTTCTAAAAAATGTTGACCATCATCTGAGCCTTCAGGGAGTTGTAATCCTTTTGCTGGTGGAGGCTCTTGCCTTGGTGTTGATGGCTGCTGATTGATCAGGGTGGTGGTTGCTGAAGTTGGGGTGTATATGGCAATTTCTTAAAATAAGGAAATGTGCCGCATTGATTGACTCTTCCTGTTATTAACAATTTCTCCGAACATGCAATGCTGTTTGATAGCAGTTTACCCAAAAGAGAACTTCTTTCAAAATTGAAGTCAGTCCGCTCAAACCCTGCCTCTGTTTTATCAACTAAGTTTACGTAACATTCTAAATCCGCTGTTGTTATTTCAACAATCTTCACAACGTCTCCACCAGGAGTAGATTCCATCTCAGGAAACCACTTTCTGTGCTCATCCGTAAGAAGCAACACCTCATCTTTTAAAGTTTTATTGTAAAATTGCAGCAACTCAGTCACGTCTTCTGGCTCCACTCCTAATTCTAGTCCTCTTGCTGTTTCCACCACATCTGCAGTTACTTGCTCCACTGACGTCTTGAATCCCTCAAAGTCGTCCATGAAGTTTGGAATAAACTTCATCCAAACTCCTTTTAATGTGGATATTTTCACCTCTTCCCATGAAAAACAAATATTCTTAATGGCATATAGAATTGTAAATTCTTTCCAGAAGGTTTTCAGTTTACTTTGCCCCAGATTCATCAGAGGAATCACTATCTATGATAGCTATTGCCTTATGAAGTATATTTCTCAAATAATAAGACTTGAAAATCAAAATTACTTCCTGATCCATTGGCTGCAGAATGGATGTTGTGTTAGCAATCAAGAAAATAGCATTAATCTCACTGTACATCTCCATCAGAGCTCTTGGCTGACCAGGTGCATTGCCAATGAGCTGTAATATCTTGAAAAGAATCCTTTTTTTGAGCGGTGGGTCTCAAAAGTGTGCTTAAAATTTTCAGTAACCCACGTTGTAAACAGATGTGCTGTCATCCAGGCTTTGTTGTTCCATTTGTAGAGCACAGGCAGAGTAGATTTAGCATAATTGTTAAGGGCCCTGGAGTTTTACAATGGGAAATTAGTATTGGCTTCAACTTTAAGTCACCAGCTGCATTAGCCCCTGAGAAGAGAGTCATCTGTCCTTTGAAGCTTTGAAGCCAGGCACTGACATTTCCTCTCTAGCTATAAAAGTTCTAGATAGCATCTTCTTCTCATACAAGGCTGCTTGGTCCATATTTAAAATCTGCTGTTTAGTGAAGGCTCCTTCATTAATTATTTTAGCAAGATCTTCTGGATAACCTGCTGAAGCTTCTATATCAGTGTTTGCTGCTTCACCTTGCACTTTTGTGTTATGGAGATGGCTTCTTTCCTTAAACCTCATGAACCAACCTCTGCTAACTTCAGACTTTTCTTCTGCAGCTTCCTTTCCTACGTCATCTCTCACCGAAGTGAAAATAGTTAGGGCTTTTATCTGTATTAGTCTTTGACTTAAGGAAATGTCACCGGTTTGATTTTCTATCCAGACTAAAACTTTCTCCATATCAGCAATAAGGCTGTTTTACATTCTTATCATTCATGCGCTGTCTGGAGTAGCACTTTTAATTCCCTTCAAAAACTTTTCCTTTGCATTCACAACTTGGCTAACTGTTTGATGCAAGAGGCCTAGCTTTTGGCCTATTTCAGCTTTCAAAATGCTTTTCTCACTAAGCTTAATCATTTCTACTTTTTGAATTAAATTGAGAGATGCATGACTCTTCCCTTCACTTGAAAACTTAGAGGCCATTGTAGGGTTATTAATTGGCCTAATTTCAGTATTATTGTGTCTCAGGGAATAAGGAGGCCTGAGGAGAGGGAGAGACATGGGGTAATGGTAAGTCCATGGAGCAATCAGAATATATACAAAATTTATTGATTACGTTCACCGTCTTATATGACCAAATTTTGTGGTACCCTAACACAATTATTATAGTAACATCAAAGATCATTGATCATAGGTCACCATAAGAAGTACAATAATGAAGAAAAGTTTGAAATGTTGCAAGTATTACAAAAATGTGACACAGACGCATGAAGTGAGAAAATGCTGTTGACAAAATGACATCGATAGGCTTGCTGGAGGCAGGGTTGCCACAAACCTGAAATTTGTAAAAAATTCAGTATTTACAAAGTGAAATACAGTGAAGTGCAATAAAATGAGATATGCTGTAACTCGGTCAAGTTTTAGGATAGGATATCAACACACAGAAATCAGTTGTGTTTTTATATACCAAGAATGAACAATCTGAAATGAAATTAAGAATACAATTTCATTTTTGACATCATCAATTTAAAAAATACTTAGGAATAAAGATAACTAATGTAGTGAGAAACTTGTACAATAAACACTACAAAACATTGCTGAAAGAAATTTAAAAAGACACAAATAAATAGAAAGTCATCTTGTGTTCACAAATTGGAATATTTAATATTGCTAAAGATATCAATACAACACAAAGTGATCTACAGATTCAATGCAATTCCTATTTTTTAAAAAATAATGATTTATTTTACAGAAATAGAAAACTCAATCCCAATGAACCTTGAGTAGCCAAAATAATCTTGAAAAAGAACAAAGTAGGATGTCTCAAACTTCCTGATTTCAATTCTTCCTGCAAAGGAACAGTAATCAAAACAGTGTGGTAATCATATAAAGACAGACATATAGACAAACAGATTATAATAGATAACCAAGCAATAAACCCTTGCATATATGGTCAAATGAACCAGTACCAAGACCATTCAATCAGGAAAAGATAGTCATTTCAAAAAATAGTGTTGGAAAAACTGGATATTCACATGCAAAAGAATGAAGTTGGACCCTACCTTACACCATCTATTAATATTAACTCAAAATAGATCAAATACCTAAATGTAAGAATTAAAATAAAAAGTCTTATGAAAAAGACAAGGGAAAAAGATTCATTTTGTTTGGCAATAACTTTTTGAATATGACACCAAAAGCACAGGCAACAAAGAAAAATTAGATAAATTGAACTACATCAAAATTAAAAACTTTCATGCATCAAAAGACACTACCAACAGGGTGAAAAGTTAACCTATGAAATGAGAGAAATATTTTCAAGTTATATATCAGATAAGGGGTTAAATTCATAAGGTATAAATAAGTATAACTCAACAACAGAAAACATATAACCCAATTCAAACATGGGTAAAGAAATTGAATGGACATTTCTCCAAAGAAGATACACAAAATGACCAAGAAGAACATGAAAAAATGCTCAACGTTACTAATCTTTAGAGAAGTGCAAATCAAAATCATAGTGAGATAGGCTATTATCAAAACAGAAAATAACAGATATTGGTGAGGATGCGGAGAAATTGGAATCTTGTTCATTGCTTTTGGGAATGTAAAACGGAGCAGCCACTATGGAAAACAAAAAAATAGAGAATTATCATATCAATAAATATCACTAGAATTACCAGAAATTCTACTTTTGGTTATATCGTCAAAAGGATTGAAAGAAGCCTCAAACAGATATTTTCACACCCGCACTCATAGCAGCATTATTCACAATATCCAAAGGTTAAAGCAACTCAAGTGTGAATCAATGGATGAACAAATAAGCAAAATGTAATAAACGTATAGAATGGAATATTATTCAAACTTAAAAGAAATTCTAACACATGCTACAACATGAATAAAACTTAGAGATATTAAGCTAAGTGAAATAAATCAGTCAGAATAGGGCAAATACAGCGTAATTTCATAACACATAATTCATAGTCCATAACATGTAATTCATATGGGTTCCATATGAACCCATAATAACCAAGTTTATAGAGACAGATAGTAGACTGGTGGGTCCCAGGGGCTGGGATCTGTAGGGAATAAGGAGTTATTTTTTTAATGAGTAAGGAGTTTCAGTTTGGGGAGATGAAGAAAGTTCTGGCAATGGATACCAGTGATGGTTGCACAATAATGTGAAGGTACTTAATGTCATTGAACTACACACTTAAAAATGGTTAAAAACTGGGGCTGGCCGGGTGCCATAGTGGTTAGGTTCGCACACTCTGCTTAGGCAGCCTTGAGTTCAAGGTCGGATTCTGGGCATGGACCCAGCAATGCTCATCAAACTCCTCTGTGGTGGTGTCCCACAAAAAATAGAGGAAGATTGGCACAGATGTTAGCTCAGGGACAATCTGTCTCACACATACACACACAAAATGGTTAAAAGAAAAGATTGCAGAAAGAATTAAATTAGTTCAACATTAGAAAAGAACCTGAAACACAAAAAGTGCCTTATTAGTCATTTACCATTCTTATTTGATTACTAACATTTCTAAATAAATATGAAAATTATAATCCTTTCAGCAAAAACAAGAACAGAAATTAGCAAAATAACAGCCAGATAATTGCAAAAAGAAAGCTGGAAAAGGAGTGAAGAAGGAAAGAAAAAAAGTTAGGAGAGAAGAAGGAACGTAGGGAGAGAGGTAAACAGGTAAATTGGCACTGGGGTGGGGGAAAAGGGAAGCAAAGAAGAAGAAAACGAAATAAAATAAAAAGTCCTAGGATAAGAGAGACACGAAGTGAGAAATAGTCTGGAGCAAGGTCATGCCAAGGAGCTTGGAGAACCATTTAAATAACTGACATCCAGTGAACAGAATTTTAAAAGGAATGTTTAGCAAAGTTACCTACTTTAGGAATGTTTTGTGGATTTTAAGGAGAAAGGAGCGGGAATATGTCAGTTGTCGGTGATGTTTGTGTTAGAGTTTCCCACGAGAGGAAGAGGATTGAAGCAGAGTGAGAGTAAGGAAGTGGATAGAGCAAATATAAACTTTTTTTTTCATTCAGAGTTTGGAAAAATAAAGCAGAATAATAACTGGGATAGATATAACCAATGTTCACTGATATCCAGTTCTTCCTTGCTTCTGGGTACATGACCATGTGACTAGTTTTGAATAAAGAAATATGAGGAAAAATAATACATGTCACTTCCAGACTAAGCATTCAGTAGTCTGTGCTTGACGCCCCAGCCTTATCTGTAACTGCTCTAATGACTTCTGACCCCTGTATTGAAAAAATGACATGACAAAATGGTGATGCCTTTGTCCAGCTGTATCCCTGAGGGCTTTTGGCGAGAAGAGAACCACCCCTTGCCAACCTTCTTTGGACACCTAGCATGAATAAGAATAATTCTTTGATTTCATTAAATTATTACAATTCAGAAGTTTTATTCTACTGCAGAATAACTTAGACTAACTTGAATAATACATTATCCACCATCACCTTTTCATCATCAAAGGAGAAATTCACAGCAGTGCCCAGTCTCAGTGAGGATTCTTTCAGATAGATAATTCGTTCTATGCAATAAATTTCCTTTTCAAACTTAGAGAAAGCGATAAAGGAGACCACCAATGGCTCCATGGAAATACATCTAATGACTGCTATGGAGCTCTTGTGAAATGCTCAGAGTTTTACCTTATACATTCACAGAGATAAATTAATTTACTGGTTTGGTTTGTTATGTAACCATTGTTGGATTTCTACCATAAAAATGCAGCTTCTCCTATTTTAAGTAGAAATAAAGGAAGAAATGTCAAATATGCCTTAGGGGGGAAAAACGAACATTGTTTGTTCTATTTGTAACCTTTCATAGAGCATGAATTATGAAAGATTGTAAGAATGTGATTATGTAGAATGACAGTCCCCTGCATCGGGAATGGTTTATTTTTTTTTCTCTGAAGTTTTGTTAATTTGCCAAGGTTTTCTAGTGAGAAGACAATTACTCCATCACTAAGATTTATCTCAGTGTTGACAGTTGAAATGATGACAGAAAGTTAATATCCTTAATAAACAAAGACCATCCACCAATCCACAAGAAAGCAATCAAGACCTCAGTATATATACATAGGAATCTAAGAAACTCACTTTACCAGACACTCATGTAGCTAATGAGAAGTAAGCAGAAGGCACTGGTTGGAACTTGAAGAAAGTTTTTCTAATGGAGCAGTCTGACTGCTGTTTTCCTGGTCTACTGTGCTTATCATACAGCATTCTCTCCACTGATCACACCATGCTGCTTCCTCCTCTAAACACCATATCTGGATTTCAGAAAGGAGAAAGGAGGAAGGGGGAAATTTGAAGGGCAAAGAGCCTCTCTACATATTGTATCTGTATATATACTTTCCACATTTCCACATACAATGTTTAAAGCCACCTAAGAGGTGGGCTGTTATTTCCTATTAAGCAGATAAGGAAACTGAGGCCCAGGGTGCAGCCATTCCTCTACCAGATCTATCAGATCTGTTTTGTGACTCATTTATTCCTCCTCATAGCTCCCCAAAGAATCTGGTTCACAGGTTTCCAAGTTCTCTTTCATCAATGGGCATCATACTCATCAAACCAGAAATCTTCTTTTGCCATACAGCAGATCCCTTCCACCTAATTTCTGCTTGTGTGATTTGAAGCAAGTGAGTGAATGTCTCAATCCTTTGTTTCCTTACAGAGTTGTAAAAAGGATTAAATCAAATAACACACTTCATTACGACTAATACATATAGAGCACATACAAATATGCCAAGCACGGCTTTAAACATTTCCCCAGATTGACTCATTTAATTTTCACAACAACCCTATGACGTAAATAGCATTGTTATCCCAAGTTCACAGATGAAGAAACAGAGATGGAAATGTAAGTGATTTGCCTGAGGTTGTTCTGATAATGATCAAACAGGAATTCTAGCCTTGGTGCTTTGGTCCCAGAGTCCATGCTCAATCCTCTATGTACACAGGTAAGTCTATTCCCATACCTCATTCTGTATTTCATTCTTTCTAATGAATGACCACATACTATTAAGAGACCACATCACTATCCTGTCCTAATGGAATGTTCCCCGTGCGACTCATTTCCATCTCAGTGTGCACATCCTGGCAATCTCCATGCATTTCCCACAAGGCTTGCCTGAGCACCTCTTTGCAATCCAGCTGTACATGGCGTCTCTCTCTCCCAACACCCAAACTAACTATGCTCCTAGTCACACCCCTCACTGCATACACCAAGTCAAACGTCTAATTACACACTCCCAGCAAGGCATCTTATTAGAGCCCCAGCCGAGCATCTCATTGTGGCTTACCAGCCAAACATCTCATTACAAGGCCTGAACACATCTGATTTCCCACCGAGCCACCCGTCTCATTACACATTTTTGAGAAACACACATATGAACCTAAAGCTTTGGACACTCATCCCATTAAACCTGTTCTGTCATATCCCATTTCACACCAATTCTTGACAACCCATTCAAGTAAGTTGCAGGAGGCAGGCTTTGTCCAGTACCTTGGTGCCTGGGGGAATAGAATTAGAAAAGTAGTCAGAAAGCATGTGTTTAGATCCAAAGTAGAAAGTCAGTAATGCTGTATCCATGGACAATTGTCAAAGTTGAAGAATTTTCATCCATTGAACAGAGATAACATGTACAGTTTTTTCTTAATTTCTTTTCTGATAAAACACACTCAAGTAATATATTCACTTAACTGGAAAACAAAATTAGCAAAAACACACAAAAAAATATCACATGTACGTGCTAGGCAGAATTATGGCTCCCAAAAAAAGTCTACACTCTAATCCCTGCGACAGAATATATTACCCCACGGCAAAAGAAATTTTGCAAATGTCATTAAGGATACTAACCAGTTGACTTTAAGACAGGAAGACTATCCTGAATTATCTGGCTGTGCCTAATGTAATTCACACGAGCCTTTAAGAGCAGCAACAAAAAGCAGAATGAGAATTCGGAGAAATTAAAAGTGGGACAAGGATTCAACCGGTCATTGTTGGCTTAAAGCTGGAAGGAGCCATGTCTCAAGAAACTAGAGACCCCAGTACTACAACAACAAACAACCAAATTCTGCCCAGCATGAGTTCAGAAGTGAATTCTTCTTCAGAACCTTCAGAAAGGAATGGGTGTGTCCAAACTTTGATTTTAGTCTTGTAAGACCCTGAGCAGAGAATCTAGTCACCTTATGGTGGACTTCTGACACATAGAACTATGACATGAAAGGTAGATATTATTTTAATCTGATAAATTTGTGATAATATGTTATGCGTTGATAGAAAACTAATACAAAGTACTTTTTTTATAAAAGGAAATTATGCTGTGCACCATATTTGAAGTCCATTCATGAAATGAGGTTTTGAAAATATTTTGCATATCAAAAATGTATATTGATGAAATACTTAATGTCTGTATATTTTCTTTATTATCCAGATTATAATCTGTATAAATAATCATCTATTTGTGAACATATAGGTTATTATTATTTTTGCTGTTAAGAATCAATGCTATAATGAAATGACTATCTTTGTATGTCTGTATTTGTTAAACAAGTGCAAGAATATGTGTGGAATCACTCTTTAAATTTTACATGAATATATAAATACAATTGATAACTAACACAAGCAATAAAATCTTTGCTGTATGTTCCATAGCTTATACATGTAACACATTTATAAATCCTTGTATCTTATATACTCAAGTGCATTTTTGAAGATACCAAATGAATCTGAATCCATTTCTTCCCTTTACTCTGATTCCCAAGTCTATAACACTTTGCATTTGATAACTGACGCTTTCAATGAGTTACACACTAAATAAATAATGAGTTAAAACAAAGCATGCTTTGGAACACTAACAATATGGTGTTAGGTTGATAAGAGAAGTATTATAGATGTTTACAATGACAGAGATGGCTATCTGACCAGAAAATATTCCTGCTCCTTTTCCATCATATAGAATGGTTTTGGGGAAATGGCTGCTTAGCTGCGAACTTTATTTCTCAGACAACGATGCAGGTGACAGGTGAGCAGAAATGAAGAGAGTCACTTCTAGGCTAAGATATGTCTTCTTCATTCTCCCTTTCTACATCTGCTCACTCCATGCAGGGGATCCAGCAGAGAACTTCAAAATATGAGGGAATTGCACAGAAACCAGATGTACGAAGACTGGGCCCCAAGTCACTGCTTGGAGGTGAGTCACAATAAGTATGCTTGAACCTTTTATTAAATAATTACTGTATTTCAATTGTGTTATTTTGGGTTTTATAGAATACAAGAAATAGCATTACTTAACTAATACACTTTCACTCTTAAATGAACCTAAGATATAACCATGAGTACAAAATTAGCAAACAAGTAGTAACTACCTGCTAAATTTCGTGATAAGTTGGCCTGATCACAGAGAGTTGAGAAAAGGATCAGAGAGTTATTCTTTGGCCGGACTGCACAAGGGTTTTAATCACCTGTCCTACAAATACTTACTGTGAACCTCTTTTGTTCCAGGCCCTTTGCTGGGTTCCAAGAATGCAGAGATGAAGAGGATTCCAGTACCATCTGGGAGTCCACATCAAGTGGGGAAGACAGACAAAGATCAAGCATCAACAACTGAAGAGTTTAATGGGTATGATTCAGAAAGAAGACTTTATATTTCAGTTTACTAGTTTAAATTTTTTTCCCAGAGAGGTACATTTGGTATGAGACTCAAAATACAAATGGAATTTTGAATATTTAGATAAGCCTGGGGGGAAGCCCAAACTGAACCTAACGAAGCTTCATAGGCAAAACCTGTGGATGGGAATGAGTATTCTGTTATTGGAGGAAATCTGCCTCATTTTAGGGGGGTATATTGAGGGGAAAGGGTATAAAGGTTTCAATATATGGGGTCTATTCCTCCTTAGAAAGTAAATATGATATGAAAAAGCCAAGATTTTCCAGACTGAAACCAGCATTTCACCTTATGGGAAAACAAAGATGATTTTTGCCAGCTAACTCCAGAAGGATGGTCACTGCCTCCAATAATACTTAATATTGACTAGAAATATTTGCTACTGAAATTTCTAGAAACAATGAAATTTTATGAATTACAATTGAAAAGAAAAATATAAAACCAAATTTTCACATACGAATATGATTATATATATATTCAAAAACTACAAGAATGAGTGGAAAAACTGCTCTTTGGGCAGAAAAAAGTACTAGATGAATCTGGAACCTCTTGGTAAGGAAGCAATCAAAGACTACCAGGAGCATATCAAAAGGATACAGAATTCAACCTGAATGCAATTTAAGTGCCAATGACAGGATGATTTGAACTTTTATTAGTATCATAATGACGTTGGATTAAAACTCATTAAATATGCTTAAGTCTATGAGCTTCCGATGATACTTTGAAAGTGACTTTTATTGGACATCTTTTGAGAGTAGTAAAGAAGCCACTCGTTATTCTGAAAATTGGAAAGTAAAGGGGAAGAATCAGGCCTTTATCCAGCTTTTCCTGTTTGAGCTTTACCTTATAATAACCGAATAGTTGATAAGAAGTTTCTCTTAAGGACGTATTCTAGCTAATAAATAAACAAGGAATAATAAAATTAGAATATTACAACTTGCAACCCATGATCAATTAATGGATTTCACTAATAACTACTAATATAAAAAGTCAAACATCCATTATATATTTCCTGAAAGAATTAACAACAGCACCTATGAAGTAGGCTTACTAATGAATGAATAAATAATTTAATTAATTAATTAATCTGCCTTCCTATTTACAGCAAATAAAAAAGAATATGCACACTTAAGTATTTTAACTTTTGGAAATCCTATGGAACAAATATTTGTTTTTTTCAACAAAAGATTACATTGGAAAAAATGTAAATGAGGGGGATATTAGATATATCTACATGTAAACACACAAATTTAACACTAAGTATCCAATGCTACCAAGATATTATTGTTAATTTTGTTTTGGTGTGATAATACTATTGTGATTTTGTTTACAAAAAGAACCCCTATCTATTAGAAATATGTAGTTAAATATTTATAGGTGGAAAGATATGATTTCTGGGATTTGCTTCACAATAATCCCAGGGGCAGAAGAAATGAGTGGCGATATAGAGAAAATAAGGCTGGCCATGAGTGAGTTAGTCCTCATTGTGTTACCACACAAAATTGGGGTTCTGTGCCTGATGGCCATAAACAAGCCAATTGATTATGGCATCAGCCTTTGGGGGAGAGAAAATCAACTTTTATTCTGCTAGATCCATTTTCAGGGAGACAGGGCCCATGTGTCCTCAGATTCAGGATTTGGGACAAAATTTAAGAGGTTAGGGAGAACAGGCTGGCACGCAGAAACATTGGTGGGGCAGGTTTTGATTGGTGGGGGCTTCAGGCACTTGTGGTAAGGATTTAAACGTTTATGAGAGGATTCTAAACATTTATGATGAGGTTTTAAACATTTATGATGGGATTCTAAACATTTCTGCATGAGGTAGGGAAGGAATTTTAACACCACATCTTTCTGAATGAGGGATCCCTTGCTTATGATGAGTGCGACTTTCAAGTTCTGGCCATGTCCTGGTCCTTGGGTTCCATGGGGAGGAGGATCTTTGGTTCTGAGGTCGTTTCTGGTCACCATTTTGTCTTTTGCACATGCCCTTGCTACATGACTGCAATTTTTCTGAAAGACAATCCTTAATCACGTTGTTGATGAGAGATGGGGTCTGCTCCCACTGGCTCTAAGTGGGCCTGTGGTTACAGTTGAAACTGGGTATGTGGAAATTCATTGTACTATTTTCTCTTCTCTTGTACGTATTTTAAAATTTCTAAGGTATTTTTTAATTGAAAGTGTTTTAATATATTAAAATAGTCAATATTTCAAAGGATGTGGTAAAATATAGTTGTATATGCTCTTTGTTAAGGTACAAACTGTTATGTATTTTTAGGAAGAACTTTTGTTCTTATAATTAAAAAATGATGCCATTGACCTAATAATTTCAAAATTAGTGATCTAGTCTGAGGATGTAGTTAGAAATACAAATAAGAATATATGCCCCACGTTATTTATTAAAGTAAAACACGGAGGCAAGTGGGATATTTAATAATACAATAAATACATAAATTATAACCATACAATTGGAATATCACATAGATATATCTGATGTTTCTCAGGAGCTTTAATGGCAAGGAAAACTCAAATTATGATGTAATGAAAAATGAAATGAGCTGGCTTCTCCATGATACTGTGTGATTGTATCTATGTAGGAAATATATACATATTCAATCATCCAGTCATGATTATTTCAACTCACATTCATTAAGCGTCTTCCATGAACTGAACATTGTAAAAGCTACTGGGGATACAGCAGTAAAAAAAAAAAAAAAAAAAAAAAAAAAAAAGGATAGATATGGTCTCTAATCTCTAAGAGTTTACAGTCTTTAATTGATTTGTTGGCTTGTTTCTGTGGCAAAAGACTGGGTGAAATAACAACCGAAACACAGCCCTTTCTGTTGAGGTAGTCACAAATATTCCCAACAAATGGACTGGAAATTACACAAAGTATTGTGAAATGTGTTACCTTAAAACAGCCATGGAAGTACTCGTGAGAAATGTTCTTATACCCCGACTAGCATGGCAGTGGTGAGGTCTAATGCTAGGATTTAATAAATTAATAGAATTTAATGAACTAAGTTGTGCATAGAGTGAAAAAAAAGACATCTCAGGAAAAAAGTCAGGATAAGGAAGACGAGGAAGACAAAATAAGTGAAGAGAATTTAGTGTAATAGGAATGTAGGCAGGGAAGGCAGGCCCCAAAGGAGCTATGGCCTGGTGTGTGAGGAGGGGCATCTAACCAGTATCTTAGGGAAATGGAAAACTTGGGGCGGGGTAGAGGGGCAGGAGATTGAATCAATAGCCAATGGCCAATGAGTTAATGAATCATGCCTATGTAATGAAGTCTCCATAAAATCCCAAGGGGTTTGGAGAGCTTCCAGGGTGGTAAATATGTGGCAATGCAGGAAAGTGGTGAACCTGGAGAGGGCCTGGAGGCTCCATGCCCTTTCCCCTGCCTTCAGTAGCAGGGATGTCTTGGGAATTTGGGGGATTTAAATTTTTCTCTCCACACTTCTCTGTAGCTCACAAACTCAAACGAAAAATAAAGATGCACAAATTTATAGACTAGAGACATTGTGGGTTTTTCAGTGGAGGTAACAAATGAGAAAAATGCATTTAAGGAAGACTGAACAAACATTGGGGAATGGGTCAGTGCCAGAGAAGAAAAACAAAAGCAAGAAGGGAAGCTCATACTAGACAGTTATAGCCATTGAAGCAAAAAGTGTGCAGGATCTGAATAAAGGAGTTTACAAGGAGATAAAATAATTGATTTTGTGACTCTTTGAAGGAGGAAGTGACGAGAGTAATAAGTAAGCTGTAAGCGATGAAGGAGAAAGATGATACCAAATGTGTAGGCTGAGACAAGGAGAGGATTATGCTATCACTTGTTAGAAGTAGAGAAGTGTTTTGACAATTAACTGTGTTGAAGTCACAGGCTCTCCAGCATATTTTTTTTTTGCTTTTGTTTGTTTTGTTTTGTTTTTTAGTGAGGAAGATTGGGCATGGGCTAACATCTGTTGCCAATCTTCCTCTCTTTATTGAGGCAGATTGTTGCTGAGCTCACATCTGTGCCAATTCCCCTCTATTTTGTATGTGGGACGCTGCCACAGCATGGCTTGATAAGTGGTGTGTAGGTCTGCACCCAGGATCCGAACCTGTGAACCTTGCGCTGCATAACTGGAGTGCACAAACTTAAGCACCTAACCAGGCCAGCCCACCAGCATATTTTTGAGCAGTGTCAAAGTGGCTTTGGCTCTAAGCAAAGACCCCACACACCCACAAGGCAACATTTTTTATATATTTGTTAATTTTTTACTATAAACCTCAACCTCTAGGAGCCAAATGCTCTATGCTGGTAAAGGCCTTCAAGGAGACCAAAAAATGCAGCACAAAGAAAAATTTGCTATTTCTGTATCATTCCTACATATTTTATCTATGGAGCAGCACCATTTAATGGTTGAAACGGAGCCCTTTATAGGTGGAATTCCTATTGTATTCAATAAGAATCTTTATTGCTGTAAAGGTAGAGGAGATGCATTATTTTAGAGCAAAATTATGTGGGTCTGGATGTCAGTACACCTGACTTCTGCTCACCTGTCGCATTCATTTTAAATGGACAGATGTCAAATTCCTTGCATATCCTGAATTCAAATTTTCATACAATAGCCAATGAATCAACATTTCAGGCCATTCCAATTTTAGTACTCTGCTGTCCAACTGTTGATTTGACAGCTATTTTCACATCTATTGGCACAGTACTGTCTGGAAAAATGAAAGTACAGATAGATAAGAACTCTGTGTCTCTTAAATTAATGCAATTGACACTAAAAAGTCATCTTCTATCTGGTAAGAACAACTCCTTAACTTCCATCAGCTCAACATCACTAAACTTAAGCCATTAAAGAAACAAACAACAAAGTTAAAGAAAAATGTAATGATAGAAATAAATGTTCAAATTTGATGTGTCATCAAATGTATTAGACAAATTTGAGTTTCCTGTAACTGAAAGTCACAGTTACAATGAATGACAACAGCTTGCTGTCCTCCATTTGATAATTTTGCCCCTTTACAGAAGTGCATAGCTATGGAGTGAAGGATGGAACCGCATGTGCAGAATTTCAGGTTCTGAGAGGCACTTTTCATCCATTATGGCAATCGAGACAGAGCAACACTGTGAGGGGATTATTATCACCCTGTCTCATTGATGACAAAACTGAAGTTTATTGAGATTATTAAATCAGCCATATTAAATAACTTAGGAAGGTGGAGGCGAGAGTTAAATCACATACTGACTATATATCTATATTCACATATAAATTTGTTAGCATCAAGCTAAGAAATTCCCTGAAAATATATACTTTTAAAAGCCAGAAAATTATTTTTTTGGAAAATTGTAGTATGAAGAGAATTTAGCTGATAAAATCTGCAGTTGTTTTTCTCTGTTGCAACCATTAGTCACTGTTTCAGCTAGGTTCCCCCCACACCAGAGCCTGCCCTGACAGCTTAGGTCTGATTATTGATGGAAAACGTAATTCCTGGGAGAAGAAGTGAGAGATGGGAAGTGACAGAGAGAGGATCAGTATAAGGATGATTTAAAGGTATAACTACCCCTGCTGGTGCTCTGCTTCTGCAGGACCCTCAGAGAAGACACATGGAATGAGGCACCGGAGGTGAATCTCAGATGAAAAGGAGGACATATTTACCCATGGGCTCCCATCACCACTGGTTGAAAGTTTTCTCTGTGAGGACTTAAGGCCTCCTCACCTTCACGTCCAGGTTTTACATACATAGGTACCCAGCAGACTCCCACGGGGAGAGACAAAAGGGGGCTTAGCCTAAACCTAAGGGAAGGCCTTAATGCCTTGCTTGTGTTTGAAGTTACTCAGAGCCCACACAGAACTGGTATCTATAGTCATGGCTGGGATAAGAGATAGAAGGGGCCAGGATGAAATGAATTGTTGCACAAGATTTGACTGATATATTCAGATATAGTATGCACATAATATAATATGTCTGTATGTGTGCATAGATACACATGGTCATCCATTCATCCATCCATTCAAAAATGATTTTTTTGGGGTAGAGGAAGATTAGCCCTGTGCTAACATCCACTGCCAATCCTCCTCTTTTTGCTGAGGAAGGTTGGCCCTGAGCTAACACATGTGCCCTCTATTTTATATGTGGGATGCCTGCCACAGCATGGCTTGACATGCAGTGTGTAGGTCCACGCCTGGGATCCGAACCAGCAAACTCCAGGCTGTGAAGCGGAACCCACAAACTTAACCACTGCACCACAAGGCCCCCAAAAATGATTTTTTAAACCCTATAGTGTGACAAATATTTTGCTGGGAAATGGGAACAATGTGTACACACACACACACATGCACACGGAGTCCCAGCCATCAAAGACATAAAGTGTACTGAGGAAAGGAGATAGACACACAAATACCAGCAGTAACGTGGTATCAGTGCTCTGTTAGAATTACATGAGTGGTCTTCAAGGCACATAGGTGGTCAATTCTCCCTGCCCAGAAGTTCAGGAAAAAGGAGCTGTTTTCTTCAAAGAAGACTTGATAAATGTTCAGCTTCGAAATCACGATGAAGCTCTGTTTTGCTGAGCTAAACCCAAAACCTAGAACTGAAGGCTTTAGGTGGGCACATGATATAATTTCTATTTCTGTCTTTCTGTGGTAAAGACTATTCTTACAGTAAGCGAGGTGGTAGATTGGAGAAATATTAATAATAGGGAAACCATTGGGAAGTAACAATAATGTAGGCAAGATATGATAAAGATCTGCAGTGAAGTAGTGACTGAAGTTGGAGGTGGGACTTAAGAGAAGGAGAGAATTCAAGAGATATTTCAGCAGAAGAAACAGAAGATGGGGACAAATCGGTGACAAAAGGAAGGGAGAGGAAGAAGTCAGGGATACTTGCCAGGTGCTTGTCTTAGATAACCGTGTAAATAATGATGCCGTTCAACAAGCTGACACCCAAGAGAATAAGCTAGTTTGGAGGTAAGGGATGGGGGAATTAATAGCTTTCAGTTTTTGTGTTCTCATTGAGGTGCTTTCTGTACATGGGGTGTGAGTATATGTGGTGTGTGTGTGTATGTGTGTGTGTGTGACTATTGCCCAAGGGCAGAGGACAGATTAGCACTTGTGTAGATGCCTCCAGATTCCAGGGACAAATCTGGGTTTGTTAAAGCCTGGGACAGGATGAATGAATGCAACAAGCGCACAAGAGGTTGGAAGAATGGCTGAAAAAAGAATGCAGGAAACCAGTACTTAAAGCAGAGAAAGAGTGGCTGGAGATGTCTGTGGAGAAGAAACAGAAGAAGACATTCCCAGAGAAGATACAAGGAAGAGTGGTCATGGGAAACCAAGAAGGAGACATTTTAGTATGATTGTACTCAGTCTTCCCAACAAGGCCATACAGAGATCCAGAAAGAATTCACAAAGGTGCTCTTGGATTTTAGCAAAGATTACTTATGACCCTGGAGTAACAGTCAAGGGATGTGACAGAAGACTAGACCCAGTGGATTAAGGTGTGGAGTGTGTGTGTGTCTATCGGTGGGGTGGGAGGAGAAGGTGAGGGCAGAATAGAAGCAGCAACATTGGTAAGGAAAACACTGATAGAATATAGCTGGTGGAGCAGGATAAAAAGGTCAAAGTTGATTTTCTTTTGAAATTTTTTGAGTACGTTAGAATGCTGAGAATTCTCAGGCAGAGAGGGAAGGGCTTAAATTATAGGAAAACAGAAGATGATAAACAGAGGAAGATTCCAAAATAGGTGTGAGGAGAGGAGTTGCCACTAGTGTCTTCTTTGTCAGTTATTCATTTTTTGCCTCCACTCTGTCTGTGTGCACTTCGGCCTGTCTACCTAGTGTCTTTATGTCTCTTTTCTTCATTTCTAAAACAATAGTTTTAATTACATAGTCTATGGGATTCATTTTGGATCTGAATAAAGATACTTTAAGCATGCAAAATCATCACACATTAAGAGAAAACTGTGCAGACTTTTGCTCTAATTGGTGTTTATCCCCAGCCAATTTCAGATGTTGCTGGCTATTTTGATCATGGGCAGTGAGTCTGCCAGCCCCTTAATCAACAGTCTGGATTAGGAAAGGCTATCACCACCTGGATCTTCATATTCATCACCTGGTAACCTTCCCTTTCCATCCCCCAGGAGTCACATCCTGGAAACCACTCCCACTGAAATTTAGTAGAGAATTCATTGCTTCAAAAGACACAGATCATGTTTAGAAAGGCATTCATACTCTAAAGCAGACAAGAATGTCCAGGCCATACTTAGTTTGCTTTTTGTATGCTATATGGCACTATGACTACATTGCAGAAAAGCAGGAGAATGCTCTCTGAAAGCTCAAGTACAAAATAAAATGGACTGTGGGCAACTGCATGTAATTAATGAAGAGGAAGCTAATTAGTATCAAGGGTTACCGCAGGTGATGATTTCCTCCAACTGCCCTTGGCACCTGCTGACAACTCTGTAGTAACCCTTTGCTCCTCTGACTATCATCTGACAATGTGCAGTCTCAGATTGCCCCATTAAGAAACATAGAATGGAGAGGCAACCACTATGTTTCATTACCTTTAACAAGCTTTCACAGGAGACAAGAGCCCAAGTTTTGCTACAGAGACTCTAATGACTTCCCTATTGCGTATGCTTAGCAGAGTAGATTCTTCAGTAGGCCAGAGAAAGCAATGTTAGCATAAAAATATTTATATTCTTAGTGCCCACACATATTTTGTTGACTTCCCCAGTTTGTTTCCGTGTTCAAGGAGATATCTCCATTAATGAGATTGTGGTGATTTTATCACAGATGCCCACGTCCATTCTTGAACCCTACCACTCAACATATCCAGTTTGTTATACCCATCAGCATGGCAAGTAGAATTGTCTTGTAATTATTTTTTAATTTCAGAAGAGAGTACATTGATTTAAAGTAAGTATTTAATTTTAGACTTCAAAATGCTGAGAGATAGAAGCATATAAATAAATGTATTGAATAAAATATCATAATGACTATGATACAAGTCTGCATAGTCTAGTGTCCTAAGTATTCTGTTCATTTTAAAAGAAACACAACTCCAATTGGCTTAAATAGGGAAAAGAATGTATGGAGTCATGTAACAAAATGATGATTAGATTAGATTAGATGGTGCTTGTGTTGAGGCTTGAAAGACCAGTATGTGACGCAAAGACAGAGCAGGCCTGAGGAGGAGGAAGTCCCCCGTGCAGACGGAAGAACACAGGCAGCCATGCACCTTCGTGGGAAACGCACCCAGTGCAGCACAAGGTTTAATAGTTGCATTGCTGGGGGGTCAGGACCCAGGCTAGAGGAAAAATCAGCAGCTTCTCCTGGGGCCCTTGCATGCTATGCTTAGGAATTTTGAGTTAATTCCAAGCACAATGGGAAGACCATGAAAAATTTTAGCTAGATTTGCCTTTTTAAAATTTTCCTCCAGCAACTTCACTGAAAATTACTTGGGGCAGAGGTAGGGGAGGAGCAGCAGAGACAGGGAGACACAATAGGAGGCTTTTGAAATTCAATTTCATCATCAATTAATACTTTTTTCATGAAAAGAGAATGGGACTAATTCAAAACATTTCTTCCATTTTACAAGTTCTTTTGGCTGGACCATTGTGAATCATACGAAATATCTAAGTAGTTTAAATAGTCTAGGTTTTTTTCCCTATTCTAATTTTTTTTTTCTTATTAGGTGCTTGAATGAGCATGGCCCTCTTAATACCTTAAAATCTTAAAACATCATCAGCAAGGCTTGTAGAGTTAAGACTATGGGGCATCCTAGTCTGCAATGCACAGCCAGTGTAAGTGTGTGTCTGAGTATAGTCTCACTTCACACCACACTTGCAGTGTGTAAGAATGCTGATGTCATTCCTTTCACCATCTCTGTCCCACAAGGCACAAGGCAGCGTAATAAGAGGAACAAAAAAAAAAAAGACACAGAGTAGAGGCAAAAAAGAAATAAAATTGCTAGTCATTATATATTTATAATTCAGACTACAAAAGATTTATTCTGCTCTTCAGAGGAAAAATGAAGAGTAGACTTGGTTTTATATTTATAAAACTGTGTCATATAATATTTAGCTGCCTGAATTTATATTGTCTTTATAGCTAATAATTTAAGTATATTTTCCATGGGATCTTCCGTTAATACCATAGTCAGTGCAGCCACAATAGCTGTTTTTTTATATATTTAAAACTTCTACAATGCTATGCTATTTCTGATATCACAACGGTATGATGATTAGTGACATGGTCGAAAAGTACCAGCCTAGCAGTCACAATAAACTGGTCTTTTCCCAGTTGTTTCCATAATTTGCTATGTGACTTTTTAGTAATCTTAACACTTGTGCCATTTTCCATCTACACAAGACGCAATTGGTATAGATTAACTCTAATCTCTTCTAGTATGAGAATTCTCAAGTTTGTGCCATAAGGTTCTTTCGGGGACATGTAATATTTCCGGAGACTAAAAGCAAATGCTGGCCTTTGCCAGAGAAACAAAAATAAATCATCTTCCCACAAGCCTATTTTGTTTAAAAACAGCCTCATTTCAGATAAGGGCGTTAACGGGGTTATTTTTAAGTAGGTCAGCCTGTATGTTTTTCTTTGCAAACTACCAGTTGTTACTCTGTTTTGATGCGTGGCTTTTCTTGTTTCTAAATCATGGCTCTGTTTCCAATGTTTCTTGAAGAACAAACTCTTGAAATGATACTATCTACAATTTCATTGGCAAATCACTCAAACTCAATTGATGGCTTCGTAGAGACATTCCTTGTGTCATACACTATTCTTCAGGAACTAAAGTAGGTTTGTGGGTTGGGAGAGGGCATCCGGATTCTTGACCAGTACTCTCATATGGTTTTTAGGGTCGGCTTTCAGTATAATATCAAGGGAAGTCATTATCATTTTAAAATAAAAAAATCAAAAACCTCAACATGCTTAAGCCAAGCATATTGTTGAATAGCGGAAGTGAGTAGATAAACATTCTATCCCTTCCTACATTCTTCTCAGGAAAAAATCCCACCCCCTTCCCATCTGTGGAATCATTTTTTTTATTGTATTTATTAGTTGAAAATTATCTCCACTTTGCCCTACTGTGGAATTTCTTTTCAAATCTCCAACCTAACCTCTATCTACCTACAGTTTTCCCAGAGACATCTTTCTTAGATTCAAGCTGGTCAAATCCAATATCGCTTATAAGTAAGAAATCATACAAATCAAAATAGAATAAATTATATTTTTACCTTGTTATTAATCTTGACATATTTATTAATCCAGGCAATCTATTAATATCAGCAAGGGTTTATTTTGTGAATGTAATTGTAGAAAAATAGCGACCCTGAGGCACTGTTGTTGTAAGCAAAAATTACAAGTCTCTTTAGAAGACTTGGCAATACACATCAAAATTTAAAATAAACATATTTGACCCAGTAAAATTGTAGTGTTTTTTTTTTTTCAAGATTTTATTTTTTCCTTTTTCTCCCCAAAGCCCCCCCGGTACATAGTTGTGTATTCTTCATTGTGGGTTCTTCTAGTTGTGGCATGTGGGACGCTGCCTCAGCGTGGTCTGATGAGCAGTGCCATGTCCACGCCCAGGATTCGAACCAACGAAACACTGGGCCGCCTGCAGCAGAGTGCGCGAACTTAACCACTCGGCCACGGGGCCAGCCCCGTAAAATTGTAGTTTTTAAAATAGATCCTTATGACAAATATACAGATATATACAGATACAAGAGCTATAGTATAAGAACAACTTAAATGACCAGCAATGGGTAGTTGATAAAATATATTGAGATGCAGTATTTAGATGAAATACTAAGCAACTATTTTTTAAAATCAGGTAGATTCATATGTGCTAATTGGGAAATGCCTCTAAGATAAAATCCAGATACAGAACAGAATGCATTTATATTACTCTCATATTGAGATACATAGATACATGTGTGGGCACATTTAAATATTTCTAATGCTTTACATGCTTAATCTCTGAACACATAAAAAGAGAAATCAACAACAGGAGTTGACGCTGAGGAGTGGAACTAGCAGACCGGAGAAATGAACAAGAGGCTGTGTTTTCATTGTCTATCATTTTGTTCATTTAGGATTTTTGCCACATGAACATAGTGTTCTGTAGCATTTTGTTCTGTAGTCATTCCTGGAAGGTCTGCTACATGCAAAAACAAGGATGATCTAATAAACATCATATTCAGTGAAAGTGCCCAGAAATAAGAGTAAATATTGTACAATTGCGTTACAGAAAATTCAAAATAGGCAAAACTACCCTGTGGTGACAGGAATCAGCATAGTGACTCACTTTTGCTTAGGAAGAACACGTCTGCGGGGGCTCATAAGGGAGACCACTATGGTTTCACCAGTCCTCTTCTTCTTCCTTGTTTTCTTTTAATCTATGTGGATATACAATTTGTTTGCTAAGTTCAATGAACTGTCCACTGATAATTTAAGTATTTGACTGTATGTAAAGTTATATTGAAATTTAAAAAAAAAAACATTTTACTTAAAACGGGACATTTGATAAAAATCACTTTGCTATTTATTTGGCTTGCCTTGCACTTGGGCTGAACTGTGCTCCCTAAAAACATATGTTGAAGTCCTAATCCCTGGTACCTGTGAATGTGACCTTGATTGGAAGGAAGGTCTTTGCAGATGTAATCAAGTTAAGTAAGATGTAATCATAATGAATTAAAGTTGCCCCTAAATCTAATAACTGCCTTACTCGTAAGGAGAGAGAGACTCGAAAGCAGAGAGAAGCAGGGAGTAAAGCTACATGCTGACAAAGGCAGGGATCAGACTGATGCAGCTGCTAGCCAAGGATTGCAGACAAGGGCCAGAAGCTGGGAAGAGGCAAGGAAGGCTTCTTCCTTAGAGCCTGCAGAGAGAAGTAACACTTTAGTTTGACTTCTAGCCGCCAGAACTGTGAGAGACTAAGTTTCTCTTGTCTACCATCTCTGGCCCACTCACTTTTTCACTCACATGCAAAAAAGAAATGAAAGTCTATCTCTTTTGGAAAATAAAACCTCTTCCTGGGTAAAATACTTAGAGTGAGTTCCGTTCCCTGCATTGAACCCAAAATGACAAAAATGACTTTTTCAAGGAGGTGGTCCCTCAATATACCCTCTCACTTGACTCAAGAAGCCCACGGTAGCCCCCAGGAGAAGTCATTCAGAGAAAGAGGCCCCCCAGCCCACAGCATTCAGGGAAGACATCTTCAGATGCTTCCAGACCCTGTTGCCTGCTGACTTCAAGCAAGAACTGTCCAGCAGAACCCTAGAACTAGGAAAGATAATAACAACTTACTTGAAGCCACTAAGCTTCGTGGCAGCTTGCTCTGCAGTAATAGATAACCAGAACATAGATGCGATGTATTTCCAGGCTATGTTACAATACACATTTTGAACTTTTATTATTATGTTATTGATAGTTGCATTATGCTTTTTTCCTCAGAGTCCTGGTTTTGCTTTTCTGTCTGCTTTCCATGCTGGAAATTTTCCTCATGTTTGCCAATGCTTAGGGCTTCATTCTGAACCAAGCAAAAGACTCCAGAACCAGATGGGAACCTCTGAGGGATGGAAGGGGCTTGCTGGTTGACACGATGCTCTATTACCTTTGAATACTTTTGCATGTATTTCATAAACAAAGGCATTCTTCTATGTATTAATAATAAAAACATTAAAATAAAAAAATTAAATATTGAATTACAACTATCTGAATCTTCAGATTGCATTGAAGGTTCATTCACTGCATCAATACTGTCTTTAATAGTAAAAAGATCCAGCTCAGAGTCATATTTTTTATTTAGTTGTCATGTCTCCTTAGTCTCCTTCAGTCAGCAACAGTTTTTGAGGTTTTCCTTGACTTTCATGAGCTTGATAGTTTTTATAATCGCAGGCCAGTTATTCTGTAGAATTTCCATCACTTTGGGTTTATCTGATATTTCCACCATAATTAGATTCAGTTCATCCCTTTACGGTGGGAATATCACACAGTGATGCTGATTGCCTCCTATCAAGCATCACAGAATTTTGATTTGTCCCAATACTGATGATGTGTGTACTGTAATCGCCTGATTAAGATGGTACCTACCAGGCTCCTCCACTGCAGAATTACTTTTTGTTCTTTGTAATTAGTAAATATTTTGTGGGGAGATACTTTGTGGGTTTTTTTCCTACCATTGTTGAAATACAAATGACATTTAACATTTTGTAAGTTTAAGGTGTACTACATGATCATTTGATACACTTAAATATTGTGAAATGATTACCACAATAGGGTGAGTTAACAGCTCTATCACCTCACAGAATTGCCTTTACTTTTTGATGGTAAGAACATTTAAGACCTGCTCTCCTAGCAACTATCCAGTATATAATACACTATTGTTAACTACAGTCACCATCTTATTAGAGCCCCAGAACTTATTTATCTTAAGACTGCAAGTTTGTACCCTTTGACTAAAATCTCCCCATTTCCCCCAGACCCCAGCTACTGTCACTCTACTCTTTGTTTCTATGAGTTCTGCATTTTTAGATTTCACATATTAGTGAAATCATATAGTATTTGTCTTTCTCTGTCTAATTTATTTCATTTAGCAAATTCCTTCAATGTCCATCCATGCTGGTGCAATTAGCATGAGTTCCTTTTTCTTCATGGATGGATAACATCATCTGTAGTGAGACACTTGGTGTTTTTATCTACTTCTTGCTTATTGTGAATAATGCTGAGATGAATATAGGAGTGCAGATATCTCTTTGAGATCCTGATTTCATTTCCAGATGCAGGATTGCTAGGTCATATGGCAGTTCTATTGTGAAGTTTTTGAGGAGCCTCCATACTGTTTTCTATAGTGGCTGTGCCAATTTACATTTCTATTAACAGTGTACAGTGTTGCTTTTTCTCCATGTCCTCAGTGAAACTTGTCATATCTTGTCTTTTTGATAATAGACATCATAACAGGTGTGAGGTGATATCTCATTATGGTTTTGACTTTCATTTCTCTGATTAGTGGTGATTGTGATTAATTAATGATTAGTGACATAGAGCATCTTTTCATGTACCTGTTTGTTATTTGTATTTATTCTTTGGAAAAATATCTATTCAGGTCTTCTATTCATTTTTTAATTGAATTATGTGTTTTTTTACTATTGGGTTATATGAGTTCTTTATATATTTTGAATATTAAGCCTCATCAGGTAGATGGATTACAAATTTTCTCCAATTCCATAGTAATTCCTCATAGTAATTGAATTCCTTTGTAATTCAATATTTAATTTTCTGATTTTAATGTTTTTATTATTAATACATAGAAGAATGCTTTTCATTTTTATTTTTTAATTCTTTCTTTTACCATGCAGAAGCTTTTTAGTTTGATCTAGCCCCTCTTATTTATTTTGGTGTCAGATGCAAAAAATTGTTGCCAAGACCAATGTCAAGGAGCTTTTTCTGTATGTTTTCTTCTAGGATTTTACAGTTTCAGGTCTTATGTTTAAGTTTGTAACTCATTTTGAGTTAATTTTTGTGAGTGACATAAGATAGGGGTCCAGTTTCACTCTTCTGCAGCTGAGTATCCAGTTTCTCCAGCCCCACTGAGTGTTCTTGGCTCTCTTGTCAAATAGTAGCTGACCATACATGCGAGGGTTTTTTCTGGGCACTTGATTCTGTTCCATTCATCTATATGTCTAGTCTTATGACAGTACCACATTGTTGTAATTACTATAGTTTTGTATTATAGTTTTAAATCAGGAATTGTGATGCCTTCAGATTTGCTTCTCCTTTCTCAGGATTGCTTTGGTTATTTGGAGTCTTTTCTGGTTCCATACACATTTTTGGTTTATCTTTTCTATGCCATTAGAATGCCATAGGAATCTTGATTGTATTGAATCTATAAACAGCTTTGGGCCGTATGGACATTTTAACAACATTAATTTTCTGATCCATAAACATAAGGTATCTTTCCACATATTTGTGTCTTCTTCGATTTTTTTCATTCAACTCTTATAGTTTTCAGTGTGCAGGTCGTTCACCTCCTTGGTTAAATTTATTCCCAAGTATTTTATTGTTTTTCAAGCTATTATAAAAGGAATTACTTTCTTTGTTTCTTTTTTAGATATTTCATTGTTAGTGTATAGAAACACAACTGATTTCTTTACATTGATTTTTATCCTGCAACTTTACTAAATTTGTTTATCAGTTCCAATTGTTTTTTGCTAGAGACTTCAGGATTTTCTCTATATAACATCATATCCTCTGCCCATTTTTTGATCAGGTTGTTTATTTTTTTTGTTGCTGAGTTGTATGAGTTCTTTATATACTTTGGATATTAACCCCTTGTTGGATATATGATTTGCAAATATTTTCTCCCAGTTAGTGTGTTGTCTTTTCATTTTGTTGATGGTTTCCTTTGCCATTCAGAATATTTTTAGTTTGATGTAGTCCCATTTGTTTATTTTTCCTTTTGTTTCACTTGCCTAAGGAGACATGGCATTCAAAAAGATACTTCTAAGACTGATGTCAAAGAATGTACTGCTTATGCTTTCTTCTAGGAGTTTTATGGTTTCTGGTCTTACATTCAAGTCTTTAATCCATTTTGAGTTAATTTTTGTGTATGTTATAAGATAATGGTCTACTTTCATTTGTTTATATGTGGCTGCATTTTTCTGAAGAAGATATACAGATTGACAATAAGCACATGAAAAGATTTTCAACATCACTAATTGCTAGGGAAGTGCAAATCAAAATTACAATGAGACATCATCTCATATATGTCTGAATGGCTATTATTAAAAAGACAAGAAATAGAGGAAGATCCAAGATGGTGCCGTGAGAAGTCCTCTTTGTCTCTCCCCCTTTGAGTCTACAATCATTTGGACACTCATCGCTTAACAAAGGATATCCAGATAGCATCTCAGGATGTCAGAGAGACCCACGCAACTGTACATCGGAAGGCGGACGGACTTCCCTCTGGGAGGAGGTGGAGATAGGTGAAAACTCTCCGACCCTGACCTAACAGCCTAGTACCTGCAAGCAGCTTTCTTCCAACGGATGCCCCCAGAAGATCAACACACACCTAGGGCAGGAGCCAGCACACACCAGAAGAGCGACGGTGGAAACAGGTGACCAGAGCCCTACCTAAACCCCCCGCAATTACTCCTAAACACAGAGGGAAACTCCAGAGTTACACACCCGAGCCTGCAGGGAGAGTCTCGCCCCGCCATTGGCAGGGAGATCCCGCCTGGTGTCCACAGCACCTGGAGGGTCCCAGAGAGAATCCCAGAGACCCCCAACTGCCGCTGCTGGCCCAGTGGGGCACGGGATTGCTGGAGATCTCAGAGAGGACTGGGGCTGGGTGGAGCTTCAGCAGCCAGCTCCACGGACTAGGGGGAAGCTTCAGAGTTCCGCCAGGGCAGCAGACAAAACTCTCCATCTGCCATTAGCAGAGGGGCTCTACCCAGCATCCACAACACTGGGAGGGTCCCGGAGAGGAGAATATCAGGCAGGGCAGCAGCCGACCAGCTACCACTGAAATCAGGATCTCCGGCTATCCCCCAGACAGGGCAAAGGGCTCCCTGAGTTCCCGGGGAACAGGACTGGGGCTGGGTGGAGTTCCAGCGACCCGGCTCCATAGCCTAGGGGGAAACCCTACAGGCTCACAGCAGCCTCAGCAAAAGCCTCTGCACAGCACTAGTAGAGAGCACCCATCTGGCAGCCACAAGGGATCATAAGAGAATACTATGAAAAACTATATGCCAACAAATTGAACAACCTAGAAGAAATGGACAACTTCCTAGACTCCTACAACCTCCCCAAACTGAATCAGGAAGAAATGGAGAATCTGAATAGGCCAATCACAAGTAAGGAAATAGAAACAGTAATCAAAAACCTCCCCAAAAATAAGAGTCCAGCACCAGACGGCTTCTCTGGGGAATTCTACCAAACATTCAAAGAAGACTTAATACCTATTCTTCTCAAACTATTCCAGAAAATTGAGGAAGATGGAGTACTCCCTAACACATTCTATGAAGCCAACATCACTCTGATCCCCAAACCTGATAAGGACAACACAAAGAAGGAGAACTACAGGTCGATATCACTGATGAACATAGATGCAAAAATCCTCAACAAAATTCTGGCAAACCGAATACAGCAATACATCAAAAAGATTATACATCATGATCAAGTGGGATTTATACCAGGGACTCAGGGATGGTTCAATATCCACAAGTAAATCAACATGATACACTACATCAACAAAATGAGAAACAAAAACCACATGATCATCTCAATAGATGCAGAGAAAGCATTCAACAAGATCCAACATCCATTTATGATAAAAACCCTCAATAAAATGGGTATAGAAGGAAAGTACCTCAACATAATAAAGGCCATATATGAAAAACTCACAGCCAACATCTTACTCAACGGACAAAAACTGAAAGCCATCCCTCTGAGGACAGGAACAAGACAAGGGTGCCCACTTTCACCACTCTTATTCAACATAGTACTGGAGGTGTTGGCCAGAGCAATTCAGCAGGAAAAAGAAATAAAAGGAATCCAAATAGGTAATGAAGAAGTAAAACTCTCACTGTTTGCAGACAACATGATCTTATATATAGAAAACCCCAAACAATCCATAGAAAAACTATTAGAAATAATCAACAACTACAGCAAAGTAGCAGGGTATAAAATCAACATACACAAATCAGTTTCATTTCTATACACTAACAATAAACTAACAGAAAAAGAATTCAAGGACTCAATCCCATTCACAATCCCAATGAAAAGAATAAAATACCTTGGGATAAACTTAACCAAGGAAGTGAAGGATCTATACAATGTAAACTACAAGACTTTCTTGAAAGAAATCGACAACGACATAAAGAGATGGAAAGACATTCCATGCACATGGATTGGAAGAATAAACATAGTCAAAATGTCCATACTACCTAAAGCAATCTACAGATTCAATGCCATCCCAATCAGAATCCCAAGGACATTCTTTACAGAAATTGAGCAAAGAATCCTAAAATTTATATGGGGCAACAAAAGACCGCGAATTGCTAAAGCAATCCTGAGCAAGATAAACAAAGCTGGAGGAATCACAATCCCTGATTTCAAAACATACTACAAAGCTAGAGTGATCAAAACAGCAGGGTACTGGTACAAAAACAAGTCCACAGATCAATGGAACAGAATTGAAAGTCCAGAGATAAAACCACGCCTCTATGGACAGCTAATCTTTGACAAAGGAGCAGAGGGCCTACAATGGAGAACAGAAAGTCTCTTCAACAAATGGTGCTGGGAATACTGGACAGCCACATGTAAAAGAATGAAAATTGACCATTCTTTTTCACCATTCACAAAAATAAACTCAAAATGGATCAAAGACCTAAAGATTAGGCCTGAAACAATGTCTTCTAGAAGAGAATATAGGTAGTACATTCTTTGACATCAGTTTCAAAAGAATCTTTTCAGACACTATAACTCCTCAGTTGAGGGAAACAATAGAAAGAATAAATAAATGGGACTTCATCAGACTAAAGAGCTTCTTCAAGGCAAAGGAAAACAGGATTGAAACAAAAAAACAGCTCACTAATTGGGAAAAAATATTTATGAGCCACTTATCTGACAAAGGGTTAATCTCCATAATATACAAAGAACTCACACGGCTTAACAACAAAAAAACAAACAACCCAATCAAAAAATAGGCAGAGGACATGAACAGACATTTCTCAAAAGAAGATATAAATATGGCCAATAGACACATGAAAAGATGTTCATCATCGCTAATCAGAGAAATGCAAATCAAAACTACACTAAGATATCACCTTACACCCGTTAGATTGGCAAAAACATCTAAAACCAAGAGTGACAAATGTTGGAGAGGTTGTGGAGAAAAAGGAACCCTCATACACTGTTGGTGGGAATGCAAACTGGTGCAGCCACTATGGAAAACAGTAGGGAGATTTCTCAAAAAGTTAAAAATAGAAATACCCTATGACCCAGCCATCCCATTACTGGGTATCTATCCTAAGAAATTGAAATCAGCAATCCCAAGAGTCCCTTGCACCCCTATGTTCATCGCAGCATTATTTACAATAGCCAAGATGTGGAACCAACCTAAATGCCCAGAAACTGATGATTGGATAAAGAAGATATGGTATATATACACAGTGGAATACTACTCAGCCATAAAAAAGACAAAATTGGCCCATTCACGGCAACGTGGATGGACCTCGAGGGTATTATGTTAAGCGAAATAAGCCAGTCAGAGAAAAAAATAAATAAAAATCGAAATACCATATGATCCATTTATTCCATTTCTGGGTATTTATTCAAAGAACATGGAAACACAAATTCAAAAAGATATGTGCATCCCTATGTTCACTGCAGCATTATTCACAATAGCCAAGACTTGGAAGCAACCCTAATGCCCATCAACAGATGAATGGATAAAGAAGATGTGGTGTATATGTACAATGAATACTGCTAGCGTTAAAAAAAGACAAAATCATGCCATTTTCAACAATATAGATAGACCTTGAGGGTATTATGCTAAGGGAAATAATTCAGACAGAGAAAGACAAATGCCATATGATTTTACGCATATGTGAAGAAAAACAAACAAACACATAGAAAGGGAAATGAGATTGGTGGTTACCCAAGGATAAAGGGGTTAGGGGAGAGTGACAGGTATAAAGGAGCACATATGTATGATGATGGATGGAAACTAGCCTTTTGGTAGTGAACATGATGCAGTCTGTACAGAAGCTGAAATACAATAATATGCCCTAATATTTACACAGTGTTATATACCAATGGACCTCAATAAAACAATAGGGAAAAACAATCATATTATGTACAAACAAGAGGTAATTTTACTTCTTCGATATATTCGGTGCTGTGATGTTGCATGCATATGTAATTTTGATTGTTATATTGGCTTGATGAATTGACTTTTTTATCATTATACTATTATCTTCTTTGTCTCTTGTTACAGTTTTTGAGTGAAACTCTATTTTGTCTGATATATGTATAACTATCCCTGCTGTCTTTTGAGTTATACTTGCATGGAATATCTTTTTCCACCCCTTCACTTGAGCATATGGGTATTTAAAGCCTGCGTATGTCTCCTCTAGGAAGCATATAGTCAGGTTTTGGGTTTTTACCCATTCAGCCACTCTATGGCTTTTGATTGGAGAATTTAGACCATTTATATTTGGGATAATTATTAATAGGTAAGGAATACAGAAAACAATTAATAAGATGCCACTAGTAAGTCTTTACCTACCACTATATATATTCAATTCATCATGTTTAACCAAAAATCCTTTATTAATATTTATTTACAAAAATGAGTATGTTCCAAAAGTTAAATTTTGGACTTTAGATCAATTCAAAAATATATCAATTGTCTTAAAAATAATTTAGGAAATCTACGCAAAGATAAGTGTAGCATTCAGGATTGTAGACAATATGTAAAATGTGTATATATACCAATTAAAAGTAACATTGAGCTTCCTTGAACCCACTGTAAAGAGTGAAACAAGATTTAAAAAGTGAATCAAAACTGAAAGCAAACAAATGATTGAGTAACAATATGACTATTTCCCTCCATGATATCTAAGAAAAACTTACGTCACAATCTTCTTCTAAGACACACTAACATTTTAAAGATTATCATTAGTCAAATCTCTAAAGTAACTAAAATAATAAATAGAGAGGCCTGTTTATATCATAACTTTCAAAGTAAGGCAATAACACAACGCCAAAAAAGTTAATGCTAGTACATGTCTGTACAGCACATCCCATTAATTGGAGAACATCTGTAAATCATGACATTTCATGACATAAAGAGAAGAAGATTGCCAGCTTAATGAGTTATTAAAACCTTTTTTTACCTTGGTTATGAAAAATAAAGTGAGTCATTTTATTACTGCTGTTGATATTTCTATATATGTGTTTAACCTGTATGTACAATTCTATCTATCCCTCTAATGTAGATAAATATCAATTAATTTTTCATGCTTGCTATGCGTTAAGAAAATCTAACATTCTGAAATTTTCAAAAAGTATAAACTACTTTATTTAGCAAAATGACCAAAAATGGATGAAGAGTCAGCTCTTCGCTTTGTTTAATTTAAAAATTGATAACTATTCTATGTGCACATTTATTCTGAAAGTCAGAAAACATCATTTAGGAGAGAGTTCAGAGAAATGAAACTCAGAAGACGTAAGTTCTGGCCTTGCTTCTGCAAATAGCTCTCTGTGTGATGTTGAACAAGCATCTTTATTTCATCATTTGTAAGTGCAATTGTGTAAATAATTTCTAAATTTCATTGACTCTTTATTCTAAGACTTTTCTATGATTATAATATTTTTAGCATATAGAATATTAAAGCCTACTTCCCTACTGAATAACCATAGAAGGATTTCATTGGTGTCCATTTTCATTTCATGTTATGCAACATATATGGGGTAGAAAATTGACAGGATATCAAGGACAGAATAATCAATATGTTAAATTTATCCTTGGCTCTGATACGATAAAACAAAATAGTAGTCATTAAACGTCTTCATCTAGTAAATGTAGGCTATCTGTCATGCAGTGATCCCATACTAGTTGACATTGACGGACATAATGACTACTAGTGTCATTTCAATGGTTTTGGACGCCTCACTCCTTCTCAGAAAATGCTATGTGGAAGTCACATAAGGGCCAATACCATTTAATTGCTCCTTCCACAGTACAGGGTTGGCATGCGAAGTAAGAGAACTAACCCATCATTAAAGATGGTAAGCATCTCTTTCCCTCTCATTCTACCCACTGATTGTTTCTTTGCTTGGTATGAATGAAAAAAAAACAAAACAAAATGAGGACATTGAATGAGAGGGGCCAGTACTCTTAGACAAATAGGGGTTTTTGTTTATGTTAGTTTGCATTATTTAGGCCAGAGTGAAGTATCTAGTAAATCATTCTATCAATTTTCTCTGTGAAGAAGTGTTTAATACGAGCTGGATTTCTAAGGAGGATCTAAAGAATGAAAATGTTAAAGTATGAATGGAAAATCTAGCTTGCATTGGACTTCTGTGTTATCATAGGAGAAGCATTATACCAAGAGACAAGTGGTCAAGTTCTGTCCATCTGTCCTACTCAGCGATACATAATAACAGTGAGACAAGAAGACAATGTGTTGTCTCTATGGGATTTAATTTCCACCTCCGTGAGGTGGGAAAAATATCTCTGCCCATTGAGGGGAGGGTAGTGTGCTAGAGGAGCTATTGAAGCTCTTTTGAATTTCAGTAGTCAGTTGTTATTTTTATATCTACTATGGCCTTTTTTCCTGAGGACTTGTGCTACCATTTTTTTCATACTAATAATTTTTATGAAAATGTTTTATCACACAGTTATGTGTTTTAGTAGAAGGAGAAAATGCAGGGTATTATAAAGAAAAATAAAAAATCACATAATATTTGCACTCAAAAATACCTATTTTGAGTGTTAAATCTCTAAATTTATGTCAGTACATACTTGCATATTACTCTGTAACCAAATGAGATTGCATTCGTCGATTTTCTTTTTAATTAAGAATATTATGACTATTATTTGAGGTCAGTAAATTTAATCCTAAAATTGTTCTTAGTTATTGCCTAACATTCCAATATATGAATTATACCATGCTACATGTAACCAATCTGCTATGGGCTTGACATTAAAAGTGTCCCTGGATTTTCATAATTATGAATGGCATTTTTTACATCTTTATTGAGACATAACTAACATAGTATAAACTGCACACATTAAAAGTGTGCACGATGATAAGGTTTGGTATATGTATACACCTGTGGAAACATTAGCACACTCAAGATACTGAACATATCCATTACCCTGTAAGGTTTCCTCATGACCCTGTGCAATTCCTCATCCCCTTCTCAGCTCATCTTTCCTCAGGCAACTGCACTTCTCCTTTCTGTCTCTACATAATAGTTGTCATTTTGTAGAAAATTTCATTATACAAATGGAATCATACAGTATGTACTCAGTACAGCCTGGCTTCTTTCACTCAGCATGATAATTTTGTGATCCAGCCACATGGTTGAGTATAACAATAGTTTGTTTATTTTTATTGCTGAATATGTGTGTATATACCAAATTTTCTTTATACATTCTCTTGTTGATATACAGTTAGATTATTTCTAGTTTGGGGCTATTAAAAATAGAGGTGCTACGAACATCTATGTACAAGTCTTTGTATAGATATGCGCTTTTTTTTTCTTTTCTCCTGGGTAAATATCTAAAAGTGGAATGCCTTTATCATGTGGTAGGTGTATATTTAATTTTTTAGAAACTGTCAAACTGTTTTCCAAAGTGGTTGTACCATTTTATATTCCCATCGAGAGTGTATACCTGTTCCAGTTGTTCTATATGCTTGACAACATTTAATGTGGTCAAACTTTTTATTTTTAGCTATTCTAACAGGTGTGCAGTGGTATCCCATTGAAGTTTTAATTTGCATTTCCCTGATGACTAACACTGCTCAACATCTTTTCCTGTGCTTATTTACCACAGAAAGAACTTCCTTCAACATTTCTTATGGCACAGGTCTAATGATAATGAATACTTTCAGCTTTTATATGTCTGAAAAACTCTATCACCCTTAGTTTTTGAAAGATACTCTGTTTCTATAGAACTCTAGTTTCACAGAGTTTTTGTTATTCTTGCTATTGTTTTCAGTACTTAAAAGATATTGCTCCAGTATCTTCTGACTTGCATGGTTTCTGACCGGAGATCTGACGGCATCTCATCTCTATTTCCTCTGTATGTCATGTGGTTTTTTTTCCTTAATTCCTTTAAGATTTGCCCTTATCATCTTTTTTGAGCAGTCTGATTATTATGTGTCTTGGTGCGGTTTTGCTCATATTTCTTGAAATTCTAGTTCATTTAGCTTATTGAGTCTTAAGTTTATAGTTTTCATCAAATTTGGAATTATTTTCAGCCATTATTTCTTGAAATATTTTTCTGCCAATTTCTCTCTCTTTGAGCTCTAATTGCATATTGCATGTACATTAGGCCACTTGAATTTTTCCACAACTCACTGATAGTGATAGTGTTTTGTTGTTTTTTCTCTCTGTGCTTCACTTTTTAGGGTTTATATTGCTGCTTTGGGTCTTTTTAAATATCTTTTATGTCTCTACTTAACTTTTGAACATATGGAATGCAATTATAACAACTGCTTTAATATCCTTGTCTGGCATTCTAACATCTGTGTCAGTTCCGGTTTGGTTTTACTCCTCAATATGGATTATATTTTGCTGCTTATTTGCATGTCTGGTCATATTTGATTGCCAGACATTTTGATTTTTCCTTTTTTGGGTGGATACTGACTATTTTCGTATCCTCATAAGTATTCTTTAGCTTCGTTCCCGATCACAGTTAGATTATTTGGGAACAGTTTGATGTTTTCGGATCTTGCTTTTAGATGTTCTTAGGAAGACCCCAGCTGGGTTTGGTTATGTCTCCTGAGCAGGACTGGGACTTGGTGAGGCCTCCGGGGTGCAGATGTAAGGAAGCTCTCTTGCTCAGGCTCCTGCAAGTGGCTACCTTAAGAGTGGGGCCCCAGCTAGCAAAATTTAAGCCGCACTCACTCTCACGTGCCAGTTCTGCGTTTCTAGGAATTTGAAAGTGAATACCTCCCTCAATTTGCTCCCTAGGTGTCTCACTTCTTTACCCTATTCCCATCTGGGTTTGTGTATCCTATATCTCAAGAATGATACAATTTTCTAATTGGCCTGGGGGGAACAAGCACTATTCCCAGACCTCTGTGAGCACTGGGCACTATTCCCTCTAATTCTCTCAGATAGTTCTCTCCCGGCCCCAAGTAGTTTCTTCACACACATGTGCCAGTCAGTACTCTGGTGAATACTCAACAGGGACCTTCCAGCTGTCAAGAGTTCTCTTTCTGTGCATCTCTGCTCATCAGCACTCTGTCGCACAAACTCTAGCCAATTTGACCTCTTGGGCTCTTGCCTCCATCTCCTCAATGCAGTGTAACCTTGGAGCTACACCGGGGTTGCCTCTCCTTGTGCCATTGTCTGGAGATTCTTCTACAGCACTAAGCTTGGACGATCCAAGGTTCACATTATTTGTTTTCCATCTCTCAGTGATCACTATCCTTTATTGTCTGATCTTCAAAGTCTCAAAAACGATTGTTTCATACATGTTTCCCAATATTTGCTGCTGATGATTCAAGTGGGAGGGAAAAATATGGTCTCTGTTACTTCATCTCAGCCAGAAGTCGAGTATCTTATAAACGGTGTTCTAAAGAATATACCTATGTTTATATATTCCCACACATTTTTATTACTTCAGAGAGAGGAATTGTTTTCTGGAAGAGATACGTGCCACTCTGAGTACCTGTTATGCATAGAGCCCTCTTCTAAGTTAATATTTATGTATGTGCCACGTGCTGGCATAGCCCCTGATGACTAGATGGGAGAGGTGGCTGAAATTAGCACTCTGACATTAATAATTAGTATAATTCACTGCTTATTGCAATAATTCCAAGTGTGGGTTCTAGGCAAAGCACAATACCTCATAGCAGGCTGGAAAATACTAAGTGAGCATGGTTTCTTGAATCTGTACGATTCCTCATGGGAGAGGAGTTTGGGAGTGGCACTCTTCTCTCTATCCAGAGTGTGGTCCTGCCAGTTCACAAGGAAATTCAAATAAGATTTGTCAAATCTGTTTTATTCTTAAACATTTCATCCAGAATTATGAGAGTAATTACCTTTCATGGTTGCAAGATTTCCTTTTAACATGCATAGTATCACTACCATCCAGATCTAATATACAAGTTCTAGATATAATTTTACTCAGCCATCATCATCATCTTGCCACATTGGCCACAGATTATGCAGTAATGACAAGGCATTTCACAAGAGCAGTCACACTGCAACTATGAAGTGATGATGTATCTTTGGATGTAGCCAATGAGTTCAAGGCCTAGGAGAGCCAGAGGAGATGATGCTGGTCATAAGAGATTAGTCCAAGAAGTAGTATTTCCCAGAAAGGTGACCACCTGGGGGGGATCCAGCAGTCTAGGTGCCTGTTTGTCATGAGAAAAATGATCAACACGGCACAGACAATGCAAGGTGATGGGTCACACCAGTCAGATTCTCTCAGGAGTCTGAATTTGAGGCACACAACCAGAGCATTGGCAGCAGCAGGTGCAGCAAAAACAAAGACAGAGAGTAATTGGCTTACCACAATGGCTCAGCGTGACAGCAGGAGCAGAGGAGCCCAACTGCTGGGTGGACAGAGCAATAATATGGAGACTAGAACTGCAGGGAGAATGGACTGTGCTTTAATTACCCCTGGCTGGGTGGTGGTTGAAACTATCTGCAGTAACGATAAAGTTTCTTACTTCCCTGTATATTTTATAATAAATGTAATAAATCCCCAATGATAATCATGATGTATTTCCTTACCTTGCAATATTTATGAATTTAATGTCTGCTTTTTTCCTTTCATTCCCTAAGATGCAGAAAGTTGACCTCATCATATTTCCTGACTTATGATACACAATCATTATATGCCCAAGTTATACAACTTTCTAGAATTTTCTCTACTTTACCCTGATCTCCATTCCTATTCCTCTTCCACCTCATAAGCATTTGATGTGTTTAACATATGTATGTGGATACATATATACCTTGTAAACTAATTAGTGTTGTTTTGTGTATTTATTTTAAATTTATCTAAGTCATATTGACTGTATGACACCTTCTGTTTCTCACATTTTCATCCATCATTGTTTTAAGAAGTACACATGTTGCACCACATACATTTAGCTCATTGCTTCTATAAGCTACATAATATTCCACAGTATTCCTTATATCTACTCTATATTAATTATCCAGTCTGTAGGTTGCATTCAACCCTCCACACAGAAAAACAATGTCTTAATAATTATTTTTGTGCAAGTCTCTTTATAGACTTCCAGTGCATAATTGGGATTTACTTTCAAAAATGGAATTATTGGGTCTTAGGTTATGGGCATAATTAACAAGATACACTCTAGAATGGCTGTATCAGATTTCCTTCCCACCAGCATTACACAAATGTTCTCAGTTCCCCCCACCTTTACACTGGGATCACTGATTTTCCTAATTCTTGCCAATCTAATTTCAGTAATGTGGAATCTCATTGTATTAGTTATTAGAGCACTTTTCTCTCATTCTTAGTAAATTTAAAAAAAAAAAAGCAAAGGAAAACTGTTCACATACTTGCTGCTCATTTAGAGTTCCCTGTTTTCTATAACTGAATATTTAAATGTCCTTTTTTTAAAAAAATGGATTTTCTAGCTTTTTCTTATAGACAAAGTTAATATATATTTTAGTCAATAATCCTATTTTTTAAATATTAAATATTCTTCAACATTGAATAGGGACTATACCTCTGGGCCAGCTATTTGGTAAGTTACTTTTTGAAATACAGACACACGCATGGATTTTTTTTTAAGCTACTTTTCGTCGGCTATGTTCTCCCCAACAGACCTATATCATTTTCTTTGTTTCCCCCTTCCTATTTTATTCCCATTGAAATGTTTAGCATTTAATTGAGAGCTAGTATTTTTCTCATTCATGGGTAGAGTGGTATGCTTGTGGATCTGTTCACTTTCTCTTTGTGTATTATTAGAAATTTCCAAACAGATATCAAAGCTAGAAAGATTTTTACCCTCTTACATGTCTATCCAATTGGGGTAAAGATAAATCAACTTAAATCATATGTAAGAAAACTTGGTTTTGTGTGAACACATTGTAATTTGTAGAGAGAGCTACTGAGCTAAAAACCAGACCCCACCTGGCTAGGAATATTTGTGAATCAACACACGCCCCACTCCAATCTGTGTAGCATGTGCCTTGTGGATGCCCCACTTCTCTAGCCTTCCATCATTGGGCTGGCAATGTCCCAGCTTCCCACACTGGGACAGTGCCTGGCAGGGTCTGCATTCTATCAACATCCTTGAATGAATGAATGAATGACTATAGATTTCCTCTCTATTTTTACATTTAAATCACTAAACTACAGGCTCAAGCCATGTATTTAATTCACTAACATTATTGTACATACAGTCAGCCTTCCTGCATCCACAGGTTTTGCATCTTCAGAGTCAACCAACAGCAGGCCAGCAGAAATGGAGAGCTGACTGTATGCACGGCACTGCACTATTTATATAAGGAATCTGAGCATCCACTGACTTTGGCATCTGCATGGCTTCCTGGAACAAATCCCCTGGGGATACTTAGGAAGGACTGCATGTCTTTATTTTCTCAATATTTTATTTACTAGCTTCTCATTGAAAGTTTGTATAAGGGACTACCAGTTTCTGGTTCCAAATATAAGGAGTTTGGAAGTTGCCACTTCATCTTAATAAGTAAAAAACTGAACAAACTAAAGTGACAACAACTCCTCTAGGACCCACGCTGGAGAGACAAGGACACAGAGCAAATCACTGCTCCCGATATTGGAGAGAAAAACAGGTAAATACAGGGAGTCATGCTTTGCTAGAGCAGGGATTCACCAGCAGAAACCGCCACAGGAACCGGTACTGGGGTAGGAAAGCCTGAACTGTAATTGATGAATTGCTGGAGGATCACCGTGGACAACTCCGAGAGTTGAAAGCTCCAGGAGGACCCTGTCATAAGGGGTATCCCACAATTTTATGAGATTTACATCCAGGGGTTCGACTTGATTCTCACAGTAAATAGGGAAAAATCTCCTCATGCTTCTGACAGCAGGAGGGGAAAGGAACCGTTTTAAAATATGTCAGAGCATTATATTCTTCTCAACAAGATCTGCCCTCAGGAGAAACTAGTTAACCAGAGCCAGACCTGCTGGGGTATTATCATAGTCCAACTGACCTGAGGGAAGGGAAATACTCAACCTAGTCAGATATAGCTTTCCACCTGGGAGAGGACAATACACAACTATAGCCCCTTCTAACCCTCCAAATAAGAGAAAAGAACTACTCAACAGTAGCCCACTCTAACCATCTTCTCCAACCTAAGAGGAAAGGGGAAAACTGAGAAATATTTGAAGTTCACAGTCCAGAGGCACAAGCTCACCAAAAGACAGAGAAATAATCATAAAACCATAGAACACTTTCCCTCCTCATACCTCATCACCACATTACTAAAAGCCTATTTATAGCGCTTCCTTTATACCTGATACATCATGTCTAGATATCAAGAAAAATTACAAGGCCTACAAAAAGGCAAAAAACACAATTTGAAGAGACTGAGCAAGCATCAGAAGCAGATACATCAGTGATTTTGAAATTATCAGACCAGGATTTTTAAAAACTATGATTAATATGCTAAAGCCTCTAATGGCTAAAGTAGAAAGTGTGCAAGAACAGATGGGCAACATAAGCAGAGAGAGCATACTTCAAAACAAAGAAAATTATCAAGGATAAAGAATGGCATTACAGTGGGCTGGCCTGGTGGCACAGCAGTTAAGTGCACACATTTCACTTTGGCAGCTTGGGGTTCACCAGTTCACGTCCTGGGTGGGGACATGGCACTGCTTGGCATGCCATGCTGTGGTAGGCATCTCACATATAAAGTAGAGGAAGATGGGCATGGATGTTAGCTCAGGGCCAGTCTTCCTCAGCAAAAGGAGGAGGATTGGCAGCAGTTAGCTTAGGGCCAATCTTCCTCAAAAAAAAAGAAAAAGAAGAAGGGCATTACATATTGATTGATAAAGGGGTCATTCTTCGAGAACACATAAAAATCCTTACTGTGTATATGAGTAACAATAGAGCAGCAACTATGTGAGGCAAACACTGATGGAAATGCAAGGAAGAATACATAAATCCACTTTAATAGCTAAAGATTTCAACACTTCTCTATCAGAAATGGACAGATTCAGCAGACATAAAATCAATAATAAGATAGTTGAACTCAACAACACCAATCAATCAATTGTATATAATCATAGTATCCATAGACTACTTCATCCAACAACAGCAGAACACACATTCTTAAGTATACATGAACCATTCACCAAGATAGACCACATTCTAAGCCGTAAAATACACCTTAGTAAATTTTAAAAGAATAAAAATTATGCAATATCTCCTCCAAGACCTCAATGGAATTAACTAGAAATCGATAATAGAAAGCTAACTGGAAAATCTAAAAATACATAGAGATTAAAGAAAACATTTCTAAAAACACATTGGTCAAAGAAGAAATATCAAGAGAAATTGAAAAATATTTTTAACTAAATGGAAATAAAAACACAACTTATCAAAATTTATGGGATGCAGCAACACAGTGCTTAGAAGGAAATTTATATCATTGAATGCACGTATTAGAAAACCAGAAATATCTAAAATCAATCATCTAAGTTTCCAATATAAGAAACTAGAAGAAGAAGAAGAAGAGCATATTAAATCCAAAGTAAACAGAAGAAAAGAAATAAGAATTAAAGCAGAAATGAAAAAACTGAAATAGGAAATCAATAGAGAGAATCAACAAAACCAAAACTGGTTCTCTGGAAAGACAATAAAATCTACAAGCCCCTAGCCAGGATAAATGAGAGAAAAAGAAAGAGGACATGAATGACTACTATTGGAAATGAAAGAGGGACATCACTACTGATCCTATGGATAGCAAAATGATAATAAAGGAATACTATGAACAACTCTATACCCACAAATTTGATAACCTAGATAAATGGACCAATTTACTGAAAGACACAATTTGACAAAACTCACAAAAGAAGAAATAGACAATCTGAATATGCCTGTATCTATTACAGAAATTGAATCAATACTTAATACACTTCCAAACTAAAAGCACCAGGCCCAGATGGGTTCATTGGTGAATTCTACCAAATATTTAAGGAAGAAATTGTACCAATTCTCTGCAATCTCTTTCAGAGGATAGAAGCACAGAGATTACTTTATAACTCTTTCTATGAGGCCAGCATACCTTAACACCAAAATCTGAAAAACACATTACAAGAAAAGAAAAACTACAGACCAATATCTTTCATGAATATAGATGCAAAATCCTTAAAAATATTATCAAATCAAATACAAAAAAAGTATTATACACACAAACAAAGCGGGGTTTATCCCAGGTATGCAAGGCTGATTCAGTATTTGAAAATAAATTAATGGAACTCATCACATCATTAAACTAAAAAAGAAAAAACTCTCAGTAAACAAGTGATAGAGTAGAACTTCCCCAACTTGATAAAGACTATCTACAAAGAACCTACAGTTAATATCATGCGTAATGATGAGAAACTCAAAGTTCTCTCACTAATTTCAGGTACAATACAAATATTTTCTTTCTCACCACTCCTTTTCAACATAGCTGGTGGTTTCAGCTAATGCAATAACACACACATACACACACACACACAAGGATGTAAAAGATATACAGATTGAGAAGGAAGACATAAAACTATCTTTGTTCATAGATGACATGATCATCTATGAAGAAAATCCAAAAGGATCAATAAAAAAAGTCCTGTAATGAATAAGTGATTACAGCAAGATTGTGGGATACAAGGTTAATATATGAAAGTAAATTGCTTTCCTATATACCAACAATGAGCAAGTGTAATTTGACATTAAAATCACAATATTATTTATATTGGTATCTAAAAACTGAAATAGTTAGGCATAAATTTAACAAAATCTACATGAGGAAACCTACAAAACCTACAAAATTGTGATAAATAAAATCAAAAAAGAACTAAATAAATGGAAAGATATTCCATGTTCATGGGTAGGAAGATTCAACATTTTCAAGATGTGACTTCTTCTCAACTTGATCTGTAGATTAATTGTAATCCCAATAAAAATCCCTGCAAGTTATTCTGCAGATACCAACAAACTTTCTTTAAAGTTTATACGGAGAGGCAAAAGTTCCAGAATAGTCAACACAATATTGAAGGAGAAGAATAAAGTTGGAGAACTGACACTACCCAGCTTTAAGACTTACTATAAATGCACAGTAATAAAGACAGTGTGATGTAGTCCCATTCGTTCATTTTTTGTTTTGTTTCCTCAGCCTAATCAGACATGGTATTTGAAAATATTCTGCTAATACCGATGTCAAAGAGCATACTGCCTATGTTTTCTTCTAGAAGTTTCATGGTTTGGGGTCTTACAGTTAAATCTTTAATCCATTTTGAGTTGATTTTTGTGCATGGTGTAAGATAATTGTCTACTTTCATTCTTTTGCATGTGGCTGTCCAGTTTTCCCCACACCATTTATTGAAGAGACTCTCCTTTCTCCATTGTATGCTCTTAGCTCCCTTTTCAAGCATTAGCTGTCCATAAATGTGTGGCTTTATTTCTGGGTTCTTGATTCCGTTCCATTGATCCCTGTGTCTGTTTTTGTGCCAGTGCCATGCAGTTTTGGTTACTGTGGCTTTGTGGTATATTTTGAAATCAGAGAGTGTGATACTTCCAGCTTTGTTCTTTTGTCTCAGGAATACTTTGGCTATTTGGGGTTTTTGTCATTCCATATAAATTTTAGGATTCTTTGTTCTATTTCTGTGAAAAATGTTGTTAGAACTTTGATAAGGGTTGCATTGAATCGATAGATTGCTTTAGGAAGTATGGACATTTTAACTATGCTAATTCTTCCAATCCAAGAGCATGGAATATCTTTATATTTCTTTGTGTCTTGTTTGATTTCTTTCAACAATGTTTTATAGCTTTTGGTGTACAGATCTTTCACCTCTTTGGTTAAGTTTACTTGAGTATTCTCAGAAAATTAAAAATATATCCACCACATGATCCAGCTATTCCACTGCTGGGTATTTATCCAAAGAATTTGAAAACATAAGTGCATAAAGATACTTGCACCCCTATGTTCATTGCAGCATTATTCACAATAGCCAAGACTTGGAAGCAACCTAGGTGCCCATTGAGGGATGAATGGATAAAGAAGATGTGGTTTATATACATAAAGGAATACCACTCAGCCATAAGAAATGATGTTTTGGCCATTTGTGACAACATGGATGGACCTTGAGGGTATTATGCTAAGTGAAATAAGTCAGAGGGAGAAAGTCAAACACCATATGATGTCACTCATAAGTAGAAGATAAAAACAATGACAAATAAACACATAGCAACAGAGATAAGATTGGTGGTTACCATAGGGGAAGGGGTGTGGGGGAAGGGCAAAAGGAGTGATTAGGCTCACATGTGTGATGATGGACTACAATTAGTTTTTGGGCGATGAACATGATGTAATCTACACAGAATTCTAAATATATTAAAAAAAAAAGACAGTGTGGCATTGGAGAAAAAAATAGATGAAAAGAGCAATGGATCACAACAGAAAGCACAGAAATTGACCCACATAAACACAGGCAATTGGTCTTTGACAAAGGAGCAAAGACAACAAAATTAAGCAAACATAGTCTTTTCAACTAATGGAGCTATAACAACTGGACACTCACATACAAAAAAGTCAATATAGACACAGTCCTTACAGTCTTTACAAAAATTAACTCAAAATGGGTCACATGGCTAAATGTAAAATGCAAAGCTATAAAATTCCTAGAATATAACAGAGGAGAAAACTCAGATGACCTCGGGCATGGCAATAACTTTTTACATACAACACCAAAGGCATGATCCATGAAGGAAATAATTGATAAACTGGACTTTATTAAAGTTAAAAACCTCTGCTCTGTTAAAGGCCATGTCGGAGGAACAAGAAGACAAACCACAGACTGGGAGAAAATATTTGCAAAAGGCACATCTGATAAAGGACTGTTATCAAAATATGCAAAGAACTCTTCAAACTCAACAATAAGAAAACAAACAACTCAATTAAAATATGGGTCAAAGAGGTGAACAGACACTTCCTCAAAGATATAGAGATGACAAATAAGCTTATGAAAAGATGCTCCACATCATAAGTCACGAGGGAAATTAAAACTGTAATAAGATACCACCACACCTATTAGAATGCTAAAATCCAGAACACTGACAGCACCAAATCCTGGTAAGGATGCAGTGCAACAAGAAATCTCATTTATTGCTGATAGGAATGCAAAGTGGTACTTTGGTGGTTTCTCACAAAACTCAACATACTTTTACCATATGATCCAACAATCAAGTTCAATGGTGTGTACACTAAGGAGTTGAAACTTATGTATGCCCAAATACCTGCACACGGGTGTTTGGAGTAGCTTTATTCATAATTGTCAAAACTTAGAAGCAACCAATATGTCCTTCAGTTGGCGGAAGGATAGATAAACTGTGGTTCACCCAGACAATAGAATATTATTCCAGCGCTAAAAACAAATGAGCTATCAAGCCATGAAATAACATGGAAGAAACTTAAATGCACATTCCTATGTGAAAGAGGCCAATCTATAAAGGCTACATACTGTATGGTACCAACTATATGACATTCTAGAAAATGCACAACTACAGAGACAGTAAAAACATCAGTGGTTACCAAGGTTTGCAGATTGAGGGGGAGGGGTGAAGAGGCAGAGCACAGAGGATTTTTAGGACAGTAAAAATTCTCTGAATGCTATTGTGATGGATACATATCATTATACATTTGTCCAAACCTACAGAATGTATAACACCAAGAGTGAACCGTAACATAAACCACAGATTTGTGGTGTCAATGTAGGACCATCAATTGTAGCAAATGTACACTCTGGTGGGGGATATCAAAAATGTGAGAGGCTATGCATGTGTGGGGGCAGGAGGTATATGGAAGTATGCATACTTTCCTCTCAATTTTGCTATGAACCTAAAATTTCTCAAAAAAAAAAAGAGTAGGGATAAAGAAAAAAATGAGAAAAAATTTGTATGGGAAAAGTTATATTTAAATCAACTAGGGAAAGCTTAGACATAGGCAATGATACTGGAAAAATATATTTATATGATACGTTTTTAGGAGAGAAGAACACAGGTATCCATAAATACATCATGCCAGTCTAATCTTTCTGGCAGACTTGAAAATTCATCATGAGCTAAAAAAAGGATATTTATAATATTAAGGATAAGTCTTTGAATCTCAGGCCTTAGAAGATAATATTTCATGATAGTTTCCTCTGTGTGTGTTTAGTCATCCTTGCATTAATTTCTGGTGTTCCAGAGCAGGGACCAGTTTTAAACTTTTCACTTTGCTGAGTTTAGTAATTGACAAACACATTTTTTTTTGAGAAGCTCAATTTGGAAGGTACTATGTCGCAGCAGTCCTCCTTGACTTTGAAGTCTCTGCGATTATAACTCTATACCCTGGCATGGAGGTCAGGTTCTGATAAAGCACTCATTTCTGAAGTCAGAGTGCCGAGATTTTAATCCCTATATCCTCTTTTGATTAGAATTTTAGGAAATTTAATTATTTTCTCTAAGCTTCTACATGGTAGATATTATTTTTGTTACTATTTTACTATCACCATCATCATTATCATCTTTATCTGTCTCTCCTAAGAAAGGAAGAAAGACACCAACATTTGTTGAGGGCTGATGTGCAAACTTCGCAGGTGCTGTGCCACCTACCCAACCCTTACCCTCCCCGACAGGAACTCCAGATGTCTAGTTCATCTCTCTTCATAGACAAACCAACAAATTCCTCTGCCATGTCTTTTTGTTGTTTATCCTATTATCTTAAGAAAAAAAATTCTTCCTTTTGCCTCTAATGAGAGAGTTGATATTTCTTCTGGAATTCTGCCTCGTGGAAGGCCTTGAAAAAAATACATGTTACCTTAAAACCAGAGTACCTACTCTGAGTTCATTTCTGTCTATTTATAAGCATTATATGCATAGAGACTTGAAGATTCGGCACCCAGAAGAACAGATCAAGAAGGTACCTCAGAATTTGCTGTTGCTAAACTCAATGTGTCCCATGATAACCCATTCACATACATTCCTTAGCATTCACCAGTTTGGTAGTTAGAGAGTTACATGCTTGATTCTTGTTGATCATCAAGCCGAAAAGCAATCTTTGCAGCTGGTGAGGTACACCTCTGCTATCCTACAGAGAAGTAACAAAAAATCAGAGATTGTTGTTTATTTTAAATTTCAGGAATTTTGTGTTAAAGAGCTGCACTGTGTAAACATGAGCACAGTGGTAACTTAACTAATTAAAGATTCATTTAAAAAGAAAAGAATCAGATAAATTGCGCTAATAATGGTAAGTCAACTACCTAGTGTTCCCTATCATTTGTCTGCTGATATGAAAGTAAGAATAAATATGATTATACACTATTAAAGATTATGAAGCACGGCAAGTGTAAAATTACTTCTGTAATGCATGTTTTCTCTTCAAATCTCTGGGTGATCTTGAAAGCTCAAGGCTTAAGGTGCTTGTTAAAACACATTCATCTTAAGACATCGAACTGTCAAATATGGCTGCCTAATACAGAGGCTTAACAAAGAGAAGATGGTTGCCCCCTCTGCCTACAGATAGAAGTGGACTGCTCCCTGGATTAAAGCTCACGGTGACCCAGCTGTCTTCCAGGTTTGGAGAAAGCCTTAGAGAGTTTTCCAAAAGGTTGCTGGAGACAAGGTTGATCTGTTCTAATTACTTCAAAGAGGATACGAAATTGTTTGTATAGCCCATTGTGGACACTCTGTTATTATGAAGGGCAATCAAAACAACACTCTCTAACAGTAGGATATAGTTATACAGTTACACACTTATTGCTGTCCTCATTTTCAAAGGATACCAGAGAAGAGGATTTCTACCTACCCAGAATGAATTCTCAGAGGGGAAATGGTTTCCAGGAGAATAGAAATCCATGGGAGATTGAAATTTAATGTCTCCTCTGGACCACAGATTTTGTGACCTGCTTCAAGAATCTCACTTTTGATGACTCTGTTCTTTTCTATTGTTTCAGAAGCTAGTACAGAACTAGTGAGTGAAGGCTGCAGGGATACAGATTTTTGCCTTGATATAAGAAAGGACTCCCTGGTGAACATAATTGCCTGTCATTGAAATTTGCTCCTTAGGAAATAGAAAAATTCTTAATCATTAGAAGGACACAAGTTGGGCAAAGTTGGCAAAACAAAATAACACAGATCAGGTAAAATGTTACTGGACATTTTAAATTTATCTCAAGTAAATGGCATAAATGCCACAGCACCCTGGCTGGTAGATATTATTAACCTTATTGTATAGATGAGCAACCTGGGGAACAGAGTGGTGAAACAATTTGCTCAAAGTCACACAGTTTATAACGGGAACTGTATTTGAGGCCAGCTCTGTCACACTTCAACATCCATTTTTCCCCTACTGCACAGAGATGCTATGGATAGGAACCCTGAATTAGGCAGAGATAGGACAAGTCAGTACATGAGTGATTAGGGTCTCCTGCTCGTTGGTAAGGTAGGACATAAGTTGTCCTAACCCTCAGTTCCAATTCCTGTATAAGCTCAGAGCCTTCCCACCCATTTTACATTTACACCGTATATCCATGTGACTTCTTAGTTTCTGCTTCTGAATCTATGTAGCCTTCTTGCTTCTGAATCACAGCAGACAAGACACAAAGATCTCCCCATTCTTTGGTTTCCAGAACACATCACATCAAATACCACTTAGAACTTGCTTTGTTTATTAGCTTTATGAAAGACCACGAGGAGGGGGAGGGAGCACATTATACTCCAAACTATTCTACCACGTCACCTGGCTACCCTTACGCTCCTCACATACTTTCTCAGAATTTCAGTCTCACCCATCTCCCATCCTTTTCACTCTCTTACAAGGCTGCCTTGCTAAACTGGTCTACTTTCTTTGGTTCCCTTGAAGTCTGGGGAAAAAGACTTTTCATCTCTTCATGCAAAATTATCTCTTAATCAGAAGCTTCAGTTTTTGATGAGTTTGTGACATGGAAGCGGGCAAAACATAATTGCTTTACAACACTAATCCTGGCATCAGTTTGCCATGTGAATTAGCAGGGATCTTATTGGAGCCAGGGAGACAGGTTAAGATCATTTCAATAGTCCAGGAAAAAAACAAAAAGATGAAAGACCCTCAGTTGATTTACTGGTTGAGTTCTCAATCTTCAAATAATTGCCTGGGGCTGATTGAAAGCCAGCCTTTTCTCCGCCCTCCATCTTGTCCTTCATCCTCCCCAGTGATGAGATGAGGCTCAGGAGAGGTTAATGCACTGAAAGCTACAACCAGAGCATGCCCTTGTAGTAAGAGAAATTGAAAAGAGATTGAAATCTGTCACAGAGGTTGTTACTGGGGAAAAGCCAAGAAAAGGGAGACAAGCTTAGACCCAAGAAGACGGATGGAGATTAAAAACAAGACAATAGGTGAAATAGAGAAATGGTACAAGATTGTGCAACAAAAGGCAGAATGGATAAAGTGACAGGCAGAGTATGGTGAATGCATCACATAAAGGAAATAGAAAGTGAACACAATACTCACAGCAGACTTCATTAGGAATTTGGGTTCAAAACACAGGTTCCTAAGGCCTTTGACATTCTAGAAGGTGCCAGTAATTAACAGCATCCCGTTCTGTATTAGAATCCATAACTTGGTAATGAAGGTTTCGGTTGAAGATTGGAGAAAGAGTGCAAAATCCAAGCCTCTGTTAGGGAGATAAGCTACTTCACCTAGTCCAAAGAATGTGCACCACTGGTGCCACATTAAATCCCCAGCCATAGAAGGTGAAACCAAGGTCAAAGACTCAGGAATAGGACTGAAATGGATGCTGGAACCACAAGAGTGAAGAGTAGGGAAAAGATATATAGTGAGAGTAAATCAGACAGGCAAGACAGGTGTAGGAAAGACACTGTAGCATCAGAGCAATGGCATCATTACATAGAAAAGGAGGTGTGGAGGATAGTTGTAGATCCTGTGGCATCACCTTGTAAATAGCTCTCTATTTCCCTCTTCTCCATCCCCACTGCTACAGCTACTGTATTTTACTCCTAAATCATCACATTGTCTTCCTCACTGATATACCTATCTCTACTGGTGCCCTTCTTTGGGATATTCATACTACAGCTAGAGTAGTTTTTGAAATATGAATGAAGCCAAGATGACAAAGTGAGTCCACATATCTGACTTGTTATTTTTGCTCTTACCATAATACAATAATAATAAATAGTCAAAATGTGCTGTACTCATAAAAGCAAGGAAAATGGAAGTGGGCCATCTGAAGACAAGAGATTTCCACAACTTTCTGGAAACAGAAGGTGAATGGAAGAACAGTGACTGATGAAAGATTAGAAACAGCTGTGTTCTAGAGTATTCCTGGAGGAAAAAAAAGCAGAAATGAGTGAAACTTTAAACAGAACCCTGACGAGATATTATAGTCTTGGCAAATATTGGCCTCACAGAATGCAGTAAAGAGAAATTAGGTTTTACTAAGACAGGAGTAATAAAGAAGATCTGTATACCAAGAAATAAATTATAAGAGATTCACTCTTAGAAAAAAAGTGAAGTGCTGGGTTTCTTTCAAGAATTTAAATAAACTATTTAGATATAACTAAAGCATACACTATAGGAAACACTCTAGGCTAAAATCAATCTTTTGATGTATCATTAACACATATATCAGGAAAACTGAGAATCATCACATATCTGAGGAAAGTCTGCAGTATAGAAAAAAGGTACCAAGATAAATAAAAGAAAACTTATGATAAATAAAATGTTGGATCATACTTATAACTTTTTGCCTTCAATTAGATAATATATAAAATAATGACATGATATTGTGTAAAGAAAATTCTCAGAAAATAAGACTGCTTCTGAAAATTTTAACAAAATGACGACAAAAACTTAAGTAGACAGGATAAAATATAAAGATGAAAGTCTTCCATAAAGAAAAATCTAAAGGAAGAAATATGAAAAGCATGAGCTAAGAGACAAGTGAAATGGAGGATCAAATCTAGGAAGGCCCACCATGACCAACAGAAATTCCAGAAAAAGGGAAAAGTTAAATATAAGTAAATAAACGGGAGGAGTAAAATCATCAGTGATACACAAGAAGAAATTCTTTAAGATCTGAAAAGAGACATGGAGCTTCAATTTGAACTGATCTAGCAAATTTTTAACATGACGAATTTTAAAAAGACCAATACAGAGTCACTATTTTCTTAAAAGTTCAGAAGACCAAGGATAAAGAGAGGATTCTGAAACTTTCAGAGTAAAGGCAAAACAATCACATTGCCTCCAAAGCAACACAAACAAGCCTGGTGTTGAACATCTCTATAGCTGGAGCGATGCTGGAAGAGAAGAGAGAGGCCTTCAAAAGAACAGAGAAGTCCACCATGCAACCTACAACCAGCGAGAGAATTAATCACACACATGAGAAAAGTCAAACACGAAAATACTCAGAAATCTAGGTTTACTTTCTGACAAAATTATTTGAGAAATAAAATTAAACAGAAAACACCAAAAGAGAGAAAAATACAAACTACAAGAAAGAGTAATCTAACCTAGGAGTCCCAACACTGACTTTCAGGAAAATAGCAACGCAATAGGCTTAAAAGACAGGAGGTTAAAGTAGCAGAGGGAATTGGTGCCACCCAAAGAGATCATCTTCTAGAAGAAAAATGGAGAAGTCCAGCCATAGAGAGGATGAATAAGAAGACAATGGCATCAGGTATGTGAAGAAACAGTCATTTGTTTTTCTCCCATCAATAAAATGGTAAGAAAACCAGATTTTCTAGGGAAATTCATGTTTAATATGCAAAACAAACTAAAATGTGGCAGAATTTTAAGTAAGGAGGAATGTACAAAGGAGACATCACAATTATGTGCTTCTTGTATAAATGACACAAGTGTCATCAGATTAGACCTTTAGGCAGAGGAAATAGTAAGTAGCTTTGCAGTAAATAATATCTGCAAAGTCAAAGGATATAAACATTATAAGTATGATTATAACTTTCAGAATAAATCTTTAGATGAAAGCATAGGTGACTTAATCGTTATAGAACAGAATGTGAACCTTTGACCAGCACTTCATATACCTTGATCATAAACTACGTAAGTTAAGGCACAACTGAGAAACACTGTGCGTGGGGGTGGGGAGGCAGGACAGAGACCAACAGACAACGGGCTTCAATATACAGAATCCGAAATGAAGGAATACCATTGAAGGTAGAGAAAGTTGAGATTTAATATATATTATTCAGCGTTAAATAGTTAATTAAGATAAAACTAAAAATAGAGACCTACCGTTCAAAAATTCAGAGCAGAGGAAAGGAGAGGAGTGTACACAGATGAAGTCAGTTTGGCAGTCATTGCAGAACGTTCATTTGTAGTGTGCAAAGTCGATACATCTTTACATAAAGGCATAGGCACATTATTTAGAGAGAAGTAGATAACTACAAGAAAAGAAAAGAAGAAACTAAATCTGTTAATGCTTGCTGTCTTTGGGTGTTGTCCTGGGGGCAGTGGACCACTCTCATCCTGATATCCTGGGGTTAGTGGATGGAAGAAAGTTTGGAACAAGGGACTCTTTAAGTTCATTTTAAATGCTTTTTTTTCCATTTTAATTTTAACCTGAGTTAATATATTACGTTGACAAAAACAAGACAAAATGCCTCTCTATTTTTCAGCAAGGAAGTCAGGGGAGACAAGGCGTGGGGCACCACTTGAGGATTTAAGTAACATTTCCTGAGCTAGCACAGGGAATTAGTGCCAAATGTGATCCAAGAAGCTCAGCATTCCCGTTCCTATTTCTGTGTTCTTTATCACACACGCTGCCTCCCATTGAGCTAGAATTACATTATTTTGGGAAGTAGCCCAAGTGCTTTTGATGTGCATGATTAACATTTAAAATAATAATACCAACTCATTCTGTAACTCAGAAGCAAATGGCTCTCTCTTACACACTGTGACCTGGTGGCTGAGGGATACCCCAGTTGCCGGAGCCTCTGGATGAGTCCAAGAGAACCGCAGCCTCTTGTTCTGCATACAGAATGAGTGTCCATTAGGCTCATTAATTCATAAGCACTCTTTATTTCAATGCTCATAGGGTGCCGCGGCATTTAGGTCACCTTTAGTTTCAAGCTGACATTTACCTCACACTGAAATTAATGAACATTCAGGGACAGTTCGACAAATGCAAGATTCCCCTGAAAATGAGAAATACTTTAGGGTCCAGGGAAGGATTACATTATTTTTGGCACAATAGATCTGGTTAATGAAACTCACATTCAATCAAATGAATAGCCACTCGGCAAAGGGTCATTTGGCATTTGGCAGCATTGCCCACTGGGGTAGGCCCCCTCCCTTCCCACGCTTTCTATACAGTTGTAGGGCTCAGCTCATGAAAAGCAGCATCTCAGTTGCAACCTAGGAGCAATCTTTGTCTCTTATTCCCAAAATTCACTGAATATATGGCAAATATAATATGAGAATATTGGAACCAGAAATTTTATGGTGATCAAAACTTTCTTTGCTAAGAACTTAATTGGGCTAAAATTCAGCACCAGCAGAAACACAGCCTCTTATATTTCTAAATGACCTTATATTTTGCAGAGATTTTAACACCTAATATATTTCCTAATTTTGAGCTTTGTAACAATGCCGCAAGTTTAGAAGAGAAGATATTCATCCTATTTTAAGAACGAAGAAAGTGAGAAATATTTACTGCTGCAGGACTACAGTGAGGATTTTCATCAAAGATTCCAACATCCTCTTTCTTCTTTGAAATGAAACAAAGGGCTGAGGAACCCACTGGAACATCATCTTCCTTATTTAGCACTTGCTGTCGGGAAAGTAGATCATTGAAGTGCTCCTTTGTTCTCTTCTGCTTGCATTTAACAAGTAGAGAGCTGATTTACTTACCTTGTAGTGCATTTAAAATCATGTTTAAGACATTTAAATGCAGTCATTTACGTGGGCCATGGCTTACAAAGAGAGTGAGTGTGGAGCATGCCACCCAGAGGCTCCTGACTGAGAAACAGAATTGCTCAGCCTAGGCTGGATGAAAGAGCAGACCCCAGAATGAGTCAGGAGCAGGCTTTGAAACACAGACCCATCACTTAGTTTCAGGGTGCTGGGTAGGGCCTTGGTTCGTTCTTCATAAAAGTGACCCCAAGACCAAACTCTCAAGAGTGAATTAGAAGAGAGAATATTTGTGAGTGTGACCCTCACAAGGCATAGGTCTTGAATAAATGTTAATTTTTTTCTCTTCCTCACTGACGGTGGTTCAGTGCACATTTATTTAAAAATCAAAATAGAGTCTTTGATCTGCCTGTTAATTTCTTTTCGGAACAGCTACACTTAAACTGATGCCCCTAGACTGTTCTGAGTTTTGAGTTTAGGAATGCAGTTGGCCTTTTCTACCCAAAGAAAAAAATTATCATCTTCATCTCTAATAAATGACAGCACCTTAATTTATAATTTAAAAGGACAAATAACACACATGTGGCTGTCAGGAAAGGGGAAGCGCTTTAGAAATGACTTTTGTGAAAGATTATGCAGTTTATCCACTGTACCTTATCACTGCAAAGGGAAAACAATGTTTCTTTAGATTAAAACAGGACAAGGAACACATTCAAATCGATACGGGGAGAATTTAATCCTACGAACTGTCAGAATCATAAACAGAGAAAGTGAATGTTAATGACAGGAAGGCAAACACGTTTATTGTGGGAAGGTTATTGGTGAGAGCCCTGCTTGTCCCACCTGGAAAAAAAAGCAAGGGATGACATTACCCACGATCTTAAACTTTGTCATCAATTTTTGTTTAAGAACCTAATGCATGATCAGGTTTTGAAATCAGAAAGAAGGAGTATATAACATGTCTTTAGTCAACAAATATGACAGACTTTACACCAATCACAAGTAAAGAAATAGAAACAGTAATCAAAAACCTCCCCAAAAATAAGAGTCCAGGACCAGATGGCTTCTCTGGAGAATTCTACCAAACATTCAAAGAAGATTTAATACCTATCCTTCTCAAACTATTCCAGAAAATTGAGGAAGATGACACTCTCTAACACATTCTATGAAGCCAACATCACTCTGATCCCCAAACCTGACAACGATAACACAAAGAAGGAGAACTACAGGCCGATATCACTGATGAACATAGATGCAAAAATCCTCAACAAAATTCTGGCAAACCGAATACAGCAATACATCAAAAAGATTATACACCATGATCAAGTGGGATTTATACCAGGGACACAGGGATGGTTCAACGTCCGCAAGTCAATCAATGTGATTCACTACATTAACAAAATGAGAAACAAAAACCACATGATCATCTCAATAGATGCAGAAAAAGCATTTGACAAGATCCAACATCCCTTTATGATAAAAACCCTTAATAAAATGGGTATAGAAGGAAAGTACCTCAACATAATAAAGGCCATATATGACAAACCCATAGCCAACATCATACTCAACAGACAAAAACTGAAAGCCATCCCTCTGAGGACAGGAACAAGACAAGGGTGCCCACTTTCATCACTCCTATTCAACATAGTACTGGAGGTGTTGGCCAGAGCAATTCAGCAGGAAAAAGAAATAAAAGGAATCAAAATAGGCAATGAAGAAGTAAAACTCTTGCTGTTTGCAGACGACATGATCTTATGTATAGAAAACCCCAAAGAATCCATAGGAAAACTATTAGAAACAACTGCTACAGCAAAGTTGCAGGGTATAAAATCAACATACATAAATCAGTTGCATTTCTATACACTAACAATGAACTAACAGAAAAAGAACTCAAAAACTCAAGCCCATTCACAATCGCAACGAAAAGAAAAAAATACCTTGGGATAAATTTAAGCAAGGAAGTGAAAGATTTATACAATGAAAACTACAAGACTTTCTTGAAAGAAATCGACAACGACATAAAGAGATGGAAAGACATTCCATGCACATGGATTCGAAGAATAAACATACTTAAAATGTCCATACTACCTAAAGCAATCTACAGATTCAACGCTATCCCAATCAGAATCCCAAGAACATTCTTTACAGAAATTGAACAAAGCATCCTAAAATTCATATGGGGCAACAGAATACGGTGAATTGCTAAAGCAATCCTCAGAAAGAAGAACAAAGATGGAGGCATCACAATCCCCGATTTCAAAACATACTACAAAGCTACAGTGATCAAAACAGCAGGGTACTGGTACAAAAACAGGTCCACAGATCAGTGGAACAGAATGGAAAGCCCAGAGATAAAACCACACATCTATGGACAGCTAATCTTTGACAAAGGAGCTGAGGGCCTACAATGGAGAAAAGAAAGTCTCTTCAACAAATGGTGCTGGGAAAACTGGACAGCCACATGTAAAAGAATGAAAATTGACCATTCTTTTTCACCATGCACAAAAATAAACTCAAAATGGATCAAAGACCTAAAGATTAGGCCTGAAACAATAAGTCTTCTAGAAGAGAATATAGGCAGTACACTCTTTGACATCAGTTTCAAAAGAATCTTTTCGGACACTATAACACCTCAGATGAGGGAAACAATAGAAAGAATAAACAAATGGGACTTCATCAGACTAAAGAGCTTCTTCAAGGCAAGGGAAAACAGGATTGAAACAAAAAAACAGCCCACTAATTGGGAAAAAATATTTACAAGCTACTTATCCAACAAAGGGTTAATCTCCGTAATATACAAAGAACTCACACAGCTTAACAACAAAAAAACAAACAACCCAATCAAAAAATGGGCAGAGGACATGAACAGACATTTCTGAAAAGAATATATAAGTATGGCCAATAGACACATGAAAAGATGTTCATCATCACTAATCATCAGGGAAATGCAAATCAAAACTACACTAAGATATCACCTTACACCCATTAGATTGGCAAAAATATCCAACACCAAGAGTGACAAATGTTGGAGAGGTTGTGGAGAAAAAGGAACCCTCATACACTGTTGGTGGGAATGCAAACTAGTGCAACCACTATGGAAAACAATATGGAGATTTCTCAAACAGTTAAAAATAGAAATACCCTATGACCCAGCCATCCCACTACTGGGTATCTATCCTAAGAACCTGAAATCAGCAATCCCAAGAGTCCCATTCACCCCTATGTTCATCGCAGCATTATTTATAATAGCCAAGATGTGGAACCAACCTAAATACCCAGAAACTGATGGTTGGATAAAGAAGATATGGTATATATACACAATGGAATACTACTCAGCCATAAAAAGGACAAAATTGTTCCATTCGCAGCAACATGGGTGGACCTTGAGGGTATTATGTTAAGCGAAATAAGCCAGACAGAGAAAGCCGAACTCTATATGACCCCACTTATAGGTGGAAGTTAACATATAGACAAGGAGAACTTAAGGTGGTTACCAGGGAAAAGGAGGGGTGGGGGGAGGGCACAAAGGGTGAAGTGGTGTATCCACAACATGACTAACAATAATGTATAACTGAAATCTCACAAGGTTGTAAACTATCATAATCTTAATTTAAAAAAAAGGCCACTTAAATATATGCATTTTTCAGAGTTTAAAATTATCTGTAAAAATTAGCAAATTTTTTCAAAGAACTATAAATATACATTTTGAGGCAGATATTTTATTATGTACTAAATATGAGGTGACAGAAAATTATATTTAATTATGTCTTGCAAAATAATGGCATTTTGGTTTTGTAAGTGTCTGTACTTTTAAAGTACTCATATCGTGATATTTAATAGCGAATGGTTTTCTTGTCTGTGCTTTAAATTGCCTCTTCAAAGAAAAATATAAAAGAAGAAAAAAAAATAGATAAAGCAAAGGTGCCAAAATCACGATATTTATTTTATACCAAATAGAATCCAAAAATGACTATATAAAATTTTAAACTGATAAATTAGTAAATAGTCTGAATAAGTTCAAACACAACATTATATTAAAGTAAGAAAAATGTGGTCAAGTGATCAGTCCCCATAAATACCCAATTAGACCAATATTAAGATAGCATTGATGTTATTAAGGCAACATATGTTTATGTTATTAAGGTAACATATTTTAATACTTGTTTAAAAAAATGTGCATGGCATTTCACCTTGGTGAAGCTTGGGATAGCTGAATACAGTTTTGCATCGCCAAGAATGTAGTGAATCAGAGCGATCACCTTTGACACAGACTATTATGATAGGCAATGAAAGTCAGAAGAGAGCGTTCTCCCCATTTTTAACATCACACACCCACTCTTGTAGATTTAGTCTCATGAAGGAATCGAGAAAAAGTGAAATAAATTGTATGTACATAGATTTTCATAGAAGTGTAGTTCTTAACGGCAAAAACTTAATGGGAAAAACAGGTAAACCTACAATATTACATGTTAATTAAATATCCTACATTAACTCAAGATGGTATCATGCAGTCATTAAAATGATGACTATAAAGACTAAAAATCAACGTGAAAAATTCTAAAATTCTAAAATGTAAAATTAAGCGAAAAAAACAAAGCTGTGTATATTCTAACTATAATAAAATAAAAATATGTAGAAACATAGATTAAGTATTGAAAGAAAACATAAAAATGAAAACAATTATGTTAGGGTAGGGGGAATATGAGTAAACATTTAGAAATAACAAGGTTTATTATTTTTCTATAATTCATCTAGTTTTACTCATTGTAGAACATATAGGTAAGTATAAGGAAACATGATAATTACCAACAATATCACTACCCCAAAATAATCACTATTTAATAGTTTGAAGATACATATATATGAATATGATTTTGTTACCAACTTTGAAATATGAGTATTTTATCATGTCAGTAAATTTTTCATTAATATTTTCATATTGATTTATTTAACTGTTCCATATTATTGAATAATTAGGTTGCTTAAAATGTTTCCTTAAGAATAATAATAGCCTCATGAGTGGCTACTACAAAACTTGCACCAAATATATGCTGATCCCTAAGGAGAATCCTTAATGGACATTTTTCATAATCCTCAACATTATTTAGTTTCTTATATCCATTTTAATTATGAGAAAACTGAGGACCCAGATATTAAGCAATCTGTTCAACATAACTAACAAAACACGGAGCCGAAATTAAAACCTCGGTCAACCAAATGGAAACTTCACGACCTTTGCATCCACAGTCTACGAGCAGCCTTTTTGTAAGCCTTAGTTCACATCATTAGTTATAAGAAAAAGATCCTTATAAGTAAAATTCCTGGGTAAGAGATATAGCATTTTTTCCAGAGTTCTGTGAAAATGTTGTTAGAATAGTGTCTCAAAGAACCTTTTCCCAGGCCAGCCTGGTAGTGCAGCAGTGAAGTGCGCACGTTCCACTTCTGTGGCCCAGGGTTAGCTGGTTCGGATCCTGGGTGCAGACACGGAACAACTTGGCAAGCCATGCTGTGGCAGGCGTCCCACATATAAAGTAGAGGAAGAGGTGCACGGATGTTAGCTCAGGGCCAGTCTTCCTCAGCAAAAAGAGGAGGATTGGTGGCTGTTAGCTCAGGGCTAATCTTCCTCAAAAAAAAAAAAAAAAAAAGAACCTTTTCCCTTAGGGGAAAATATATACATATATGGACATATACATTCATATTATGTATACTGGATTATTTTGAGCTGAAGGCAGTCAAGACCCAGCCAACTCAAGAAAAAATTTATTTCTTCCTTAACTACCCAAAAGAATTTAGATAGGGGACCTAGCCCAGAAAGAGAGCTATTACCAGAGATAACTTTTTATCTAAAAGACTTACCTGCACAGCAAGGCAAACATCTGATTTCTAGACATCTGCTATTCTTATCTTCCTGTGCATTGCCCTCCCTCCGTGGGAAGCCCCAGGCCCCTATACCATTTCTTAGCTCAGAATGGTAGATAAGCCTCAATTGCCTGATTGCCTTTGAGTCTCATATCTTTGAGGCTTTTGTATGTACAAAATTAAATTTGTTTTTTCTTCTGTTAATCTGTCTTATGTCAGTTTATTTATTAGACCAGCCAAAGAACCTAGAAGGGAAAATTTTTCAGTCTCTACAATACTATAGACTATGTAATATATAATTTATAATATAATGCATTGTGTATATGTATGTGTGCATATATATATACACATATTGTGTGTAGCTATATAGATATGTATTTATGTGTATAAATCCCCTAAAACTCTAATAATATTGGTGAAAAGCTTACTTATAATTATTTCCATGTTTTTCCTCTTGTAAAATAAACAGTTCCTCATACATCCATTAGCCTCTGTATTTCTTTTTAAGAATATTCACTATAGAGAGTTTTTATAAAATATGGTCAGGCAACTAAGAAGATTTAAAAAGCATCATAAATAAGCCTTGTTAAAAGTTTCAGTTAATTTGATTCTGTTTTTATCTGTTATTTTTCTAATAGATACTGATTATGTGCTACATATGTACCTATATGAAGAAACTTTTGTTTTTGAATTTTATAATTAATTCATTTTATGTTATAAATATTAGAAAATGCACATAGGTCAAAATATTAAAAAGTGCATAAGCATGGGCACATGCTATGCCAGTATGTGACAGTTTATTAGACTAAGGTTTTCTATGAAGCACATTATAAGATATCATTATTAGGATTTTTAGTATTATATCAAATGCGTTTTTTTACATTGTCTGGATTGTACCATCATTTTTGATCAACTCCCCTTTTTGAATAATTAAGTTGCTTCCAATTTATCACTCATTAATTATCCACATGAATATGTTGTATTAGCCTGGATTCTCCAAAGGAACAGAATATTCAGAAATATATGTATGTTCTGAATATATATATTTTTACCGTAAGGAATTTGTTCGCAGAATTATGGAAGCTGAGAGGTCTAAGATCCTCAGCTGGCCAGCAGGAGGCCCAGGAGAGCCAATGATATAGCTTCAGTCTGAGTGGGAAGGCCTGAGAACAAGGAGTGCTGATGGTGTAAATTTCAGTCCAAATCTGAATCCAAAGGCTGGAGAAGACCAATATTTCAGTCATGGAGAGAGAGGACTTTTTCTTACTCAGCCTTTTATTCTACTCAAGTCTTCAATAGATTGGGTAATGTCAACTCACACTCAGGAGGGCAACCTGCTTACTCAGTCTACAGATTCAAATGTTAATCTCATCCAGAAACAGCCTCACAGACACACCTAGGAATAATGTTTAACTAAACATCAGGGCATTGCATAGCCCAGTAAATTTGACACATAAACTTAACCATCACACATATTCACAGCTAAATCTTTGCTCTCTCATTTTTGATTTTGCAAATTTCTATAGTTTAGAAGTTAAAATGTTGCGTCTAAGAATTAAAAATTAATTAATATCCATTATTATTGCTAAATTGCCTTTCAGAAGTTCATATTTTTTAATCCCTCACTAATTATTTATGAAAGTACCTACTGCTATGTAATCTTGTGAAAAGTGGATTATTTTGGAGGAATGGGGAGATTTGTCAATTAAAAAATGGCAACGTTTTGTGATACTAATTTATTTCTTCAAATGATGGTAAGATTAAATATATTTATACATCTATTAATCATTTTATTTTTTCTTTTGTAAAATGTTATGTATTGCTTGTACTCATTCCTTTATAGAGGAGATAATACTATTTATTTATCAATTTATACAAGTATTTATAAATTTACAATATTACTCCTTAATTTTATGATTTGTGTAATATTTCCTAGTTATTAATTTTATTATTTGTTGCTTAGAAGAAGAAATTTAAAAATGTATATTCTATAATTAATTATGTCACTATTATATCTATCCTTTTAAGTTTGAATCTTTTCCTTCCTGTATTAAACATGTATTTATCTATATTTTCCTCTTTCACTTATTATTGAATCTAAAATCTATTTTCATATAATATTTGATCTAAATACATAATGAATCATTTTTAAAATTTCATTTTTGTGCTTTATGTGATTGGCTGGAATTTCCAGGCCATTGTTTAAGACTCATGATAGGAAAGAGCTCACATTTTGGTGTTCCTTGTTTTAATTCCAACAGCTTTAGTATTTAGTTGTTCATTTTGAGGATGGCAGATAAATTAATATTATTTGTCAAGTTCAATATATGATCCTCCATTATTAAGAGTTTTATAGATTGAGTTATATTGTTGTTAAAAGTTACAAGAGAGTGGCTGGCCGTGTGGCCTGCTGGTTAAGTTCAGCACGCTCTTCTTCCGCAGCCTGGGTTTTGTTCCCAAGCACAGATCTACACCACTTGTTGGCAGCCATGCTGTGGTGGCGACCCACATACGAAACAGGGGAAGATTGGCACAGATATTAGCTCAGGGCGAATCTTCCTCAGCCAAAAATCAAAGTTACAAGAACAATTACATGGGACTTTAACAGGAGGGCCGTTAATAGTGCAGACTCGGATTGCCTGGATTCCCCCCCCCTCTCCAGCACTTTCTGTGTGATCTACAAATTACTTTACGTCTCTTTGCCACAAGAGGTCATTGTCAGGACAAGCAGAGATAACTCTACAATGTAAGAAGAAGAGTTGTCCCACGGACAGTGCAGGTAGCAACTACTATGATTAGCGACCATGTGGCTTGTTGACGTGCTGGAACGTCACCTGTCCTACTGTTAAGCTCTGCTTGCATTACTAGCTTAAATAGCATTTGGACATGGTGTGTTACTATTGAATTCAGCTTGTTATGTTTTACTTAGATTATTTCATCTTATCAAAAAATAAGATTCGTTTATAAGATTTTTGGGGGAGGTAATTTTTGTTAGATTTGTTACGGGGGTTATACAGTACTACAAATAAATTTAGAAGCTCTGCCTATTTGTATTCCAAAACAGCTGATGTAATATCATTTATTCTTATAAAGTTTGAAAGACTTTATGGGAAATATTTAGTAATAATAATATTTATTATATCAACAAAATATAAGCAAGATTAACTGCTTACCTAAAATCAGGCATTGACTTTTACTGACAAATCGTATATTTTTAACATTTCTAAATTTCTATAAGACACAGTATTTGTTTGTATCTTAGCATGTTCTCAACCCTTGATACAGAACTCTACAAAGAGGAGGATTTTGCCTTGTTTAAGATTATTTAAAATACGTGTGTGTGAGAGAGAGAGAGAGAGAGAATGAGATTTGGAGAGCTGTCTCTTCCCTCAGGGCTGGAGTCTGCCCAAGAAGTCAAGAGCAGATGCCAGCCTGGGACTGTGTAATAGTAGGAACAGGCCCAATATCTTAAAGACCAAAAGTTCATCCATTTATCATCTTTTGTATTGCAGATCATGATTGAATGGTTTTAACAAAACTCCTGGATGTATTTAGTCTGACTATGGAATTTGAAATGACGCAAAGATAAAGGGAGTGTGTGGGGGTGGAGGGAGATGTCACTCAGAGGCCATGTAGCAGGCAATAGTATAGGAAGGACATGTGGGAAGAAAACAAAAGGAAGGACATGTGGGTAGAAACATGGAGCCACAGTTCCTTAGATACTCTCATCTAAACAACTTCTACATTAACAGACATTTCTCCAAAGAAGATATACAGATGGTCAATAGGCACATGAAAAGATGCTCCTCATCGCTGATTATCAGGGAAATGCAAGTCAAAACTACACTAAGCTATCACCTTACACCCATTAGATTGGCAAAAATATCTAAAACTAATAGTAACAGATGTTGGAGAGGCTGTGGAGAAAAAGGAACCCTCATACACTGCTGGTGGGAATGCAAACTGGTGCAGCCACTATGGAAAACAGTATGGAGATTCCTCAAAAAATTAAAAATAGAACTACTATACGATCCAGCCATCCCACTACTGGGTATTTATCCAAAGAGCTTCAAGTCAGCAATCCCAAAAGTCCTATGCACCCCAATGTTCATTGCAGCACTGTTTACAATAGCCAAGACAGGGAAGCAACCTAAGTGCCCATCAACAGACGAATGGATAAAGAAGATGTGGTACATATATACAATGGAATACTACTCAGCTGCAAAACAGAACAAAATCATTGCATTTGCAATAACATGGATGGACCTTGAGGAAATTATGTTAAGTGAAATAAGCCAGCAAGAGAAAGATAATCTGTATGACTCCACTCATATGAGGAATTTAAAAATATGGACTAAGAACAATTTAGTGGATACCAGGGGAAAGGTGGGGTGGGGGGTGAGCACAAAGGGTGAAGTGGTGCACCTACAACACGAATGACAAACATTAATGTACAACTGAAATTTCACAAGATTGTAACCTATCATTAACTCAATAAAAAAAAAAAAAAAACAGCTTCTGTAAGTCCATGATCCTTTCTGAAAAATTCTGGATTAATTTTTCCAATTGATCACTATCCAAACTTCAGATACCACCTGAGAATCTTTATTGTGCTTAAGTCAGTGCCATAATTTTTATTTCCTTTCTCTAGGATTTAACTTTTGATCTTTTACACATGATTTGAAAAACAAATTGATACAACTCCCTTGCAGATAATCCTTCTTCCTTTGACATTTGAAGCTTTTACCACCTTGATTCTTATTTAATTATAATTTATAGTTATTTATTATTCAACTTTAAAGATTTTATTCTATCTGGTAGATAGTCTTCGTGGTTTTAATTAAAGTCCTGCTCAATTTTTCATGTGATTATTAGCCATTTATATCCCTCCCTGGTAAAATATGTTTTTCTCATTTGTTATTGAGTTGTTTATCTAGGTTTTTACTTGATTGCAGAAGTTCTTTATATGTTTTGGATGCAAGTCCTTCCTTGGATAAATATTTTGCATATATTTTCTCCTTATCTAATCTTAGAGTCGATTGATGACCAATATAATTGTAACCAACACTTTACATGTATATAGTTTTAACCAATATTTTATATTTAAATATATATATATGTTTATCATTCTATTTTTCATACTAAAATTGTCATTCCCAGACCAAAAGAAAAATACTCACAATTTCAGTCTGTATCCTTATTTTCATAATTTGTATTGAATATCTGAAAGTATATTTTGCATTACAAACATGGGACATCATTTGATCCAGAAGAGTTTAGAGGAGCCTAAATTTTCCATTATTGTCTTACCCTACCTCTAAGTCCCATTTGAAACTGTTGGCCAGAGTCTGTTTTGAGCACTCCTTTCTCTTGGTATTGACACCATACTCTCCTGGTTGTTTTCAACCAGTTGATTCTTCTTCTCAATACACTTTGTAGGTTCTTATTTCACCTCTAAATATTGATTTACTGAAAATTCAATCCAGTGGCCTCTTTCTCTTCTCCACCTTCATAATCCTGCTAGTGATGTCCCAAGGCTTTAAATATCATCTGTTATGCTAATAAAGTACAAGAATATATCTCCAGCCTGGACCACTTAGCTAAAAACAAGATGTGGATTTCCAATTGCCTTGATTACTTACTGCATAATAAGCATTTAAACTTACCAGGTTCAAAAGAGAACACTTGACTTCTATGAACCACCAAACATATTTCTGCCCTGGTCTTGCACATCTTGCTGAAGGTCACACCAATGATTCAACCACTAGGAGTTCTCCTAAAGCCTTTTTTCCCCTTATTCCTCCCCATTATTTTTTTTCAGAAAATGCTGTAAATTTTATGCTGTAGGAATTGTTAGTTTAGCAATCACCCTGATTTGGCGATCCCCTTCCCCCCAAAAAGGTATGTTGAAATCTTAACATCTGGTACCTCAGAATGTGACCTTATTTGGAAATGGAGTTATTGCAGATGTAATTAGTTAAGTAAAGATGAGAACCTCTTGGAGTAGGATGGGCCCCTAATCGAATAGGATTGGTGTCCTTACAAGAATGCAGCCATAAAGGAGAAAGAGACACAGGGAGAACGCCCTGTGAAAATGGAGGACAGAGTGATGCATACAGATCAAGGGACACCAAACATTGCCAGCAAACTACTAGAAGCTAGGAAGAGGCCAGGAGCATTCTTCTTTGTTTCAGAGGGAGCATGGCCCTTGGTTTGGGGCTGACATCTTGGTTTGGGGCTCTATCCTCCAGAAATGTGAGCCATAAGCTTCTGTTCTAAGCCATCTAGTTTGCAGCACTTTGTCACAGCAGCTGTAGGAAATGTATACACACCCTCTGCAAAATTCTACAGGATCTGGTTCCTGGCTTCCTTCTGAATTTATGCCCTATTATTCTCTTCCTACCTCACTACTCTTACACTACACTCACTTGGCTTCTGTTCTCTGAGCATCCCAGGATAGTTCCAACCACAGATCATTGTGCTGGCTGTTGCCTTTGTCTGGAATGCTTTTCTTTTCCCTTTTAATTCAGGCCTTAGCCAAGGGCCACCTTCTCATGGAGATTCAGTTATCCTCCTCTCTGAGCTAAAGAGGGCAAATGCTATTGTTTATTTCATCAATTTCATTATCGGTATAATGAAATATAAAACTTATAAACAATAGAAGAGGAAAAAAAGACTGAATAAAATATATTAAAACCAACAATTATCAGAGTAGAAAAACTAGGAGCCATCAATAAATATTAATCAACTGAAAATAAATGAACAAAGCAAAACAAAACCAAAAACAGAACAGAAGTTGGATGAAAATAGAATAAATCAGTTGTTAGAGAAAAAAACACTATAGTTTAAATAATTTAGACTCGCAGATTCTGTGAATTAATATGTACCTGTACACATTATAACAGATGCCTTAGAAGCAAAATGACACACACATAAAGGTTGTACTAAACAGATAGTTAGATGAAGACTTTCAGGCTAACAAAAAAAGAAAGAAAGAAAAGAAAGCAGATGTGGCAATATTAATAACATAGAAAGTAATTTTGAGGTGAAAACCATTAAAAAAGGACAAAGAGAAGTATTTTATAATTATGAAATGTAAAATCTCTAAAAATGATCTAATAGTCATGAGCCTTTTTGCACTCAAGAATGTAATAGTGAAATATATAAAATAAAACCTGTTAGAACTGCAAAGTGAAATTGGAAAAAGTCATGTTCACTGGTAATGAGGAATTTTAATACACTTTCTCAGATTTTAATACCTTTAACAGAGAAATACTACATGAAATTACAAAGGAATGGAAATTCTCAAAGTACAATATTCACGATATAATATAAAATGTATGCCAAACAGAAAATAAACATTATTTTCAAGCCTACAGACTGCAGTTTAAAATGTTAAATATTTAAAACACACAAAAAAACACCCTAACCTGTTAAAGTAAAAATGTCTCAGATTCTGATCACAGTTCAATGCAACAGGAACTTAAACATTTTAAAACAATGGAAGTATCAAAAATTATAGAGCTGAAAATGAAGCACGTCTGCTGATTCAGTGACAAAAACAACATTCAAATTAAAGACTAGATACAAAACCTAACAAAGTAAAACAAAAAAAACAAAACCTAGGAAATGAGGCCAAAGTAATAAGGGAAACTACAGTTCCTAAATTCTACCATATATGCAACATCCCAGGCAGTTCCGATTTGATTCTTCTGGTTTGGGGTCTGGGAGATGCATCTTTTTACAGCCAATTGTGTTGACTGTGATGAGGTGGTCTGTGAGTGGCATTTTCATAATCACCGGCAACCGAGAGGTCTATCATGACAAGAAAGATTTACTACCTCACCTTTCCTAAACCCTGATATTATTTGTCAGAGTCAACCTCCTTCAACTCTTTCTGCTCTCAACTCTTTCTGGAAGCTCCCTTGTACCACGCCAGAAGGCACCTTTACTTCTTGATTTAACATCCTAGGAAATATTTTGTTTCCCTCATATTTCCTGAAGGAATGAATGAGTATGTATTCACAAGGACTTTCCAGTTGGAGATGCAAACTCTGCAGTGTTAAGCCATGGAAGTCCATGAGATCACTCATGAATCGAGTACAGTTGGAGGTGGGGAGGGCGCCTCACTCTAAACTCTGATACTAGAGCCTGGGGAGATGGGGGGGCTGGAGCCAGAAATCAAGACTGAGAAGTGCCTCAAAGCCATCTGAAAGCTGCAAGACTGAAAGCCACCAAGTTAGAATGTGTGTGTTTCTAGAACTACAATTCCAGTAATATCAAATGCTACTGAAAGATGGACTAAATTGAAAACATAGCTGTGCCCATTGGATATGGGAACATAGAGGTCCCTGATGAGACTCACAAAAGTAAAAAATAAAATAAATAAAAGGGGCTCTGTAGTGAACTTACTGTGCTTTTGGTAAATTGAGGAATTAAGGACAATGTGTGTAGAAGTTTAGCCGTGAAGGAGTACAGTGAGGTGGAGACTGTTCTGAGTCTTCTGAGTATCTGCTTTGAAAGTTTAATACAATTTGCTGAACTGAACTGAAGAAAAGTCCGGTTTTACCCATTACTTTCTTCAAAGTATTAATTCATAGGTTCTTCCCTAAAATGAAATAACATAAGTGATTTATTTAATTCAAATAACATTTATTAAACTTTCATTATGTAAAGCGCTTATTCCAGCCACTATTACAAGATGCTATTTTTATTTCATGTGACCTTGGGAATTTAGGTTAAAGAGGAAGCTTTATTCTGTTGCTGAAGGTCATCAAATAACAGAATTGTAATAGCCACTTAAGCATGGTATGAACTGAAAGCTCATGATATAACTGACCTTTGGCAGACCCCACATTCTTCCTGAGGAGAAAGGGGAGAGGTTCTGGCTGGACTCCTAGCATCAAAGTAAACACCTGAATGGTCATCATTAGTACTTAGCGTGGAAGCTGATGGCTTGTACTTAGATTTTCCCATTGTCACAGAATCTCTCAGGAGGAAAGGAGGACTTTGCTTTCCTGTGAATATTTTCATTAGAACTCCGTTCCCCGTGGGGCTTCTTTCAAGATGGAAACAGTTCCTGGAGGGAATTGTACAGCTTCTTTAAAAGATGCATCTAAACTTGCTAATACAGATACTTTTACAAAGAGTTGGGAGTGAAAAGGTCACTCATAGCAGCATTGAATGCCTGACCTTTACTTTTTGTTCTAAATTATCCTGTGATTGTACAGCAGCACACAAAGCACTCATTGTGAGCTTATTAGAATGTCTACAGATGAAATCGTGCCCAGTGCTGAAGCAGCAGGTAGCCACACTTAATGTTTTTAATCTACATTTTATTTAGCATTACCACTGGGAAATGAAATGCTAGAAAATGAAATTTGCTGGAAGATTATTTTATTCAGGCATGTGGTAACAACACACATATAAATATCTTTCTCTGAAGGGAAAAAAGTGTGGGAAGTGAGGAGAAGAGAAGACTTTTCACCAAGTCACAGACCTGTTTGGCTGCCTTCAATTCTAATGTGAACTCACCTGTCATTGACTGAACTCAGGAGGTTTTAAAATTATCCGCTCCTTAAAATTTCATTCCAAATGTTTCTTTGCCCATTCATTAAATCTGCAAATCTTCATGTCTTCTTGATTCTTCTTCATCTGATTGTTATGTCTCTTGAAATTCATGAGAACCTACATTAGGTCACACTGACTGAGGATGAACCCCTCTCTTCCAGGATTTCGTAATTAAAAATTAAATTCAAAAGATTAGGGACGTAAATCATTATCCTTCTCTACCCCAAATTCCCAATTCCTAGCTTCTCTTATTAAAGAATAAAGAATGTATCAATAGATAGTTTAAACAATTTTTCTTTGACCCATATATATTTTAACCTGTATTACTTCTTGAGGCTAATGATTTCCCCAAATTTACTTGCTACTATACAAAGGAGTACAGGCGGAGAACATTAAAGCTGACTTTATACATGTATCGATTGGCTTTTGTTGTATATCAAAGCACCCCATAACCCAATGGCTGGAAGCAATGAATATTAACAAGTCTCGTGATTACGGGCTCACTCAGCCGGGTTGGATGATCCAAGATGGATTCACTAACATGTTTCAGTTCTCAGCTGGAGGCATGGGACGTTGGGGATATGGAGCCTGTTGGAATGTCTAATGCAGCTAGGACATGGTCTCTGACCATCCTGAAGGTGAGCCCTGGCTTTTTCAAGTCGCAGTAGAGGGATTCCCAGCAGCAAGAGATCAGAAGTGTCATGTGCAATCACTTTTCAAGTTTCTATTGGCATCACATTTGCTCATGTCTCACTGGCCAAAGAAAACCACATGAACCAGCTCATAGTCAGCGTGGAAGGGGCCCTCACAAAGGCATAGATACAAGGAGGGCAATAAAGATGTCATTTAGAAAATATTCTAAGACATGAGTGGGTAAATTAATATTCAGAAACTAGCTCCTGCTATGTGCATGCCCAATAATATGAAAAAAGGAAGACACCCATTGGCTAGCAGTTGGCAAACATTTTCTGTAAAAAGCTAGATAGTAAATATTTTAGGTTTCGTAGGCCAGACTGTCTCTGTTGAAATTACTGAACTCTGCTATTACAGCATTAAGGAAGTCAGGTAGTATATTGACAAATGGATGTGGATGTCTTGTAATAAAACATTATTTACAAAAACATGTGGTGGGCCAGATTTTGCTTGTGTAGTAGGGTTCTCCAATCCTTGCCGTAAGTACCTCTTCTGGTAATCATCGCTGCACAATAAATAAAGATGAAACTTTCTGATTTAAAACAACAATGTGTCACAGTTTGGGTGAGTAAGAAATTTGGGGAGGACTCTGATGGGAAGTTCTAGCTCAGCGTTTCTCCTGTAATTGCAGTGCGATGGTGCCTGGAGCAGCTGCAGCTATAGGCTGTCTGTTGGTGTGGGCTAGTTAGGCTTCCTCACACCATGGCAGCACTGGTGGTGAACTGCTTACAAGTCCGCTCAGAGCTTCAGTGAGAATGCTTCAGCCAGAAAAGAGTACAAAGGCTACACACAATCAAAAGCAAGGGAATTAGACTACACAGCCTGATAGGGAAGTGGTAAGTTTCTAGAAAAGTACCTAGGAATCATGCTGATAAACTTTGGAAAATACAATCATAATAACCCAGGTAGTGATATGTTTTCTCACGAAGATCAAAGGCAAGCAGATGACAAATAGAGCTGATATGGAAAACTGCAAGATGGTCAAGAGAAAGAAAGAGACCATATTTTGCATGCAAAAAAAAAAACTATGCTTGATCCAGACAGCATCTCAGGACGTCTGAGACACCCACGCGACTATACATCGGAAGGCGGACGGACTTTCCTCCGGGAGGATGTGGAAATAGGTGAAAACTCTCTGACCCCGACGGGCAGCCTAGTACCCGCAAGCGGCTTTCTTCCAACGGACGCCCCCAGAGGATCCACACACATCTAGGGCAGGAGCGAGAACACAACAGAGGAGCGACGGTGGAAACAGGTGACCAGAACCCTACTTAAACCCCCCGCAATTACTCCTAAACGCAGAGGGAAACTTTGGAGTTGCACACCTGAGCCCGCGGGGAGAGTCTCTCCCCGCCATTGGCGGGGAGACCCGGCCTGGTGCTCGGGGCGCCCGGAGGGTCCCAGAGAGACGCCCGCCCCGGGGGACTAGGGATTGCCGGAGATCTCGGAGAGGACCGGGGCGGGGGAACTTTCAAAGGCGGGTCCGGCGACCCGGTGGGGAAGCGCCGGAGCTCCGCCAGGCAGCAGACAAAACTCTCTGTCTGCCGGTAGCAGAGGGGCCACGCTGAGCACTCAGGGCTCCCGGCAGAGGCCCGGACAGAAGCCCAGAGGGCGGGGCGACCCCCAGCTGCCGTTGCCCGCCCCGTGGGACTAGGGATTGCCGGAGATCTCGGAGAGGACCGGGGCGGGGGAACTTTCAAAGGCCGGATCGGCGACCCGGAGGGGAAGTGCCGGAGCTCCCCCAGGCAGCAGACAAAACTCTCTGTCTCCCGGTAGCAGAGGGGCCACGCTGAGCACTCAGGGCTCCCGGCAGAGGCCCGGAGAGAAGCCCAGAGGGCGGGGCGACCCCCAGCTGCCGTTGCCCGCCCCGTGGGACTAGGGATTGTCGGAGATCTTGGAGAGGACCGGGGCGGGGGAACTTCCAAAGGCGGGTCCGGCGACCCGGAGGGGAAGCGCCGGAGCTCCGCCAGGCAGCAGACAAAACTCTCTGTCTGCCGGTAGCAGAGGGGCCACGCTGAGCATTCAGAGCTCCCGGCAGAGGCCCGGAGAGAAGCCCAGAGCGCGGGGCGACCCCCAGCTGCCGTTGCCCACCCGGTGAGGCTAGGGATTGCCGGAGATCTCGGAGAGGACTGGGGCTGGAGAGAGTTCCAGAGACCCAGCTTAGTAGCCTAGGGGGAAACCCTACAGGCTCACAGAAGCCTTAGGGAAAGCCTCTGCACAGCATCAGTAGAAGGCACCCAGCCGCCAGCCACAAGGCTGGAAGACCCCAGGGCAAAAGCAGCATAGCTAGGTGTACTAACCACAGACTGTAGAAGATGCCAATAGCTCTCCTGCGACCCATAGAGGACAAGTGAGATTTGGTGGGTGCCGACAGCAACCGAGCGACAAATAAAAGTGATCCCACCCCTGGCCGCTGGAAAAGCCCATAACACCGTTGCAGACCCCAAGGAGAGAGCGCATCTAGGTGGGCAACAACAGTAGGCACCTGCAGCCTGAAGCCCCCCGTGACGGCCCCCACGGCAGAGGAGGGAATCCAAAGGGCCACTGTGGCTACGAAGAGGGGCCCAGGCCCAGTTAGCAACTACGGACAGGGTTCCTGGTTGGTGAAGTATAAACAGCTGCTCCCCCCACCGCAGCAGCTGAAACAAGTGAAAGGAGCAACTAAACTCTATCTCCATGTGGAGGCACAAATCAACATCATCAAGCAATATGAAAAAATACATTAAATCTCCAGAACAGAAAGAAAGTAACAAATACACAGAAATCAATCCCAAAGAAAATGAGATATATAACCTAAATGATGATGACTTCAAAACAGCCATCATTAAAATACTCACTGAGTTAAGAGAGAATTCTGACCGACAACTCAACGAGTTCAGGAGCTATGTCACAAAAGAGTTTGATACGATAAAGAAGAACCAAACAGAAATACTGGAAATGAAGAACACAATAGAGGAGATTAAGAAAAATCTAGATGCTCTGAACAGTAGGGCCGATAATATGGAGGAAAGAATTAGCAATTTGGAAGATGGCAATATAGAATTGTTGCAGGCAGAGGAGGAGAGAGAAGCAAGACTTAAAAGAAATGAAGAAACTCTCCGAGAATTATCAGACACAATTAGGAGATGCAACGTAAGGATTATAGGTATACCAGAGGGAGAAGAGAAGGAGAAAGGGGCAGAAAACCTATTCAAAGAAATAATGGCTGAGAACTTCCCAAATCTGGTGAGGGAGATGGATCTTCAGGTGACAGAAGCCAATAGATCTCCAAACTTTATCAATGCAAGAAGACCAACTCCACGGCATATAGTAGTGAAGCTAGCAAAAGTCAACGACAAGGAGAAAATATTAAGGACAGCCAGGCAAAAGAAACTAACCTACAAAGGAACCCCCATCAGGCTATCAGCAGATTTCTCAGCAGAAACTTTACAGGCTAGAAGAGAGTGGAATGATATATTCAAAAATCTGAAGGACAAAAACCTACAGCCGAGAATTCTCTACCCAGCGAAAATATCCTTCAAATACGATGGAGAAATAAAAACTTTCCCAGATAAACAAAAATTAAGGGAGTTCATTGCCACAAAACCTCCTCTTCAGGAAATCCTCAGGAAAACCCTCATTCCTGAAAAATCCTAAAAAGGAAAGGGGCTACAAAACCAAGAGCAGAGGAGATAAGTAGAAGGACAACAACAGAGAGTAGCAGCTCTACATCAGAACAGATTAAACCATGGGACGAGAAACAAAGGAAACTGAAGAAAACCAGAAAACAAGACACAAAATGGTAGTGGTAGGCCCCCACGTCTCAATAATCACTCTAAATGTAAACGGATTGAACTCCCCAATCAAAAGACACAGAGTGGCAGGATGGATCAAAGAACAAGATCCAACAATATGCTGCCTCCAGGAAACACACCTCAGCCCCAAAGACAAACACAGACTCAGAGTGAAGGGATGGAGAACAATACTCCAAGCTAATAATGAACAAAAGAAAGCAGGTGTCGCTATACTAATATCAGACAAGGTAGATTTCAAAGCAAAACAGATAAAGAAAGACAAAGAGGGACAGTATATAATGATAAAAGGGACTCTCCACCAAGAAGACATAACACTTATAAATATATACGCACCCAACACAGGAGCACCAAAATTTGTAAAGCAACTCTTAATAGAACTAAAAGAAGACATCAACAACAATACAATAATAGTAGGGGACCGCAACACACCATTAACACCAATGGACAGAACATCCAGACAGAAAATCAACAAGGAAATAATAGAATTAAATGAAAAATTAGACCAGATGGACTTAATAGATATATATAGAACACTTCATCCAAAAACAGCAGGTTACACATTCTTCTCAAGTGCACATGGAACATTCTCAAGGATTGACCATATTTTGGGAACCAAAGCAAACATCAATAAATACAAGAGAGTTGAAATAATATCAAGCAACTTTTCTGATCATAACGCTATTAAACTAGAAATCAACTACAAGAAAAAAGCAGAGAAAGGTGCAAAAATGTGGAGACTAAACAACACGCTTCTCAACAAACAATGGATCATTGAAGAAATTAAAGAAGAAATCAAATATTATCTGGAGACAAATGAAAATGAGAACACGACATACCAAATCATTTGGGATGCAGCAAAAGCAGTCCTAAGAGGGAAATTCATCGCAATACAGGCTCACCTCACTAAACAAGAAAAAGCTCATGTAAGCAACCTCAAACGACACCTAACAGAACTAGAAAAAGAAGAACAAACAAGGCCCAGAGTCAGTAGAAGGAGGGAAATAATAAAAATAAGAGCAGAAATAAACGATATTGAAACAAAAAAGACAATAGAAAGGATCAATGAAACAAAGAGTTGGTTCTTCAAAAGAATTAACAAAATTGACAAACCCCTAGCCAGACTCACCAAGAAAAGAAGAGAGAAATCGCAAATTAATAAAATCAGGAATGACAGAGGAGAAATCACAACAGATACCAATGAAATACAAGAGATCATAAGAGAATACTATGAAAAACTATATGCCAACAAATTGAACAACCTGGAAGAAATGGACAAATTCCTAGACTCCTACAATCTCCCCAAACTGAATCAGGAAGAAATGGAGAATCTGAATAGACCAATCACAAGTAAGGAAATAGAAACGGTAATCAAAAACCTCCCCAAAAACAAGAGTCCAGGACCAGACGGCTTCTCTGGAGAATTCTACCAAACATTCAAAGAAGACTTAATACCTATTCTCCTCAAACTGTTCCAGAAAATTGAGAAAGATGGAGAACTCCCTAACACATTCTATGAAGCCAACATCACTCTGATCCCCAAACCTGACAAGGACAACACAAAGAAGGAGAACTACAGGCCGATATCACTGATGAACATAGATGCAAAAATCCTCAACAAAATTTTGGCAAACCGATTACAGCAATACATCAAAAAGATTATACACCATGATCAAGTGGGATTTATACCAGGGACACAGGGATGGTTCAACATCCGCAAGTCAATCAACGTGATACACTACATTAACAAAATGAAAACCAAAAACCACATGATCATCTCAATAGATGCAGAGAAAGCATTCGACAAGATCCAACACCCATTTATGATAAAAACCCTCAGTAAAATGGGTATAGAAGGAAAGTACCTCAACATAATAAAGGCCATATATGATAGACCCACAGCCAACATCATACTCAATGGACAAAAGCTGAAAGCCATCCCTCTGAGGACAGGAACAAGACAAGGGTGCCCACTTTCACCACTCCTATTCAACATAGTTCTGGAGGTGCTGGCCAGAGCAATTCGGCAGGAAAAAGAAATAAAAGGAATCCAAATAGGTAACGAAGAAGTAAAACTCTCGTTGTTTGCAGACGACATGATCTTATACATAGAAAACCCCAAAGAATCCACAGAAAAACTATTAGAAATAATCAACAACTACAGCAAAGTAGCAGGGTATAAAATTAACGTGCATAAATCAGTAGCATTTCTATACACTAACAATAAACTAACAGAAAAAGAACTCAAGAACTCTATCCCATTCACAATCGCAACGAAAAGAATAAAATACCTTGGGATAAACTTAACCAAGGAAGTGAAGGATCTATACAATGAAAACTACAAGACTTTCTTGAAAGAAATAGGCGATGACATAAAGAGATGGAAAGACATCCCTTGCACATGGATTGGAAGAATAAACATAGTTAAAATGTCCATACTACCTAAAGCAATATACAGATTCAATGCTATCCCAATCAGAATCCCAAGAACATTTTTCACAGAAATTGAACAAACAATCCTAAAATTCATATGGGGCAACAAAAGACCGCGAATTGCTAAAGCAATCCTGAGCAAGAAAAACAAAGCCGGCGGAATCACAATCCCCGATTTCAAAACATACTACAAAGCTACAGTGATCAAAACAGCATGGTACTGGTACAAAAACAGGTCCACAGATCAATGGAACAGAATTGAAAGCCCAGAGATAAAACCGCACATCTATGGACAGCTAATCTTCGACAAAGGAGCAGAGGGCCTACAATGGAGAAAAGAAAGTCTCTTCAACAAATGGTGCTGGGAAAACTGGACAGCCACATGCAAAAGATTGAAAATTGACCATTCTTTTTCACCACACACCAAAATAAACTCAAAATGGATCAAAGACCTAAAGATTAGGCCTGAGACAATAAGTCTTTTGGAAGAGAATATAGGCAGTACACTCTTTGACATCAGTTTCAAAAGAATCTTTTCGGACACTGCAACTCCTCAGTTGAGGGAAACAATAGAAAGAATAAACAAATGGGACTTCATCAGACTAAAGAGCTTCTTCAAGGCAAGGGAAAACAGGATTGAAACAAAAAAACAGCTCACTAATTGGGAAAAAATATTTACAAGCCACTTATCCGACAAAGGGTTAATCTCCATAATATACAAAGAACTCACACTGCTTAACAACAAAAAAACAAACAACCCGATCAAAAAATGGGCAGAGGACATGAACAGACATTTCTCAAAAGAAGATATGAATATGGCCAATAGACACATGAAAAGATGTTCATCATCGCTAATCATCAGGGAAATGCAAATCAAAACTACACTAAGATATCACCTTACCCCCGTTAGATTGGCAAAAACATCCAAAACCAAGAACGACAAATGTTGGAGAGGTTGTGGAGAAAGAGGAACCCTCATACACTGTTGGTGGGAATGCAAACTGGTACAGCCACTATGGAAAACAGTATGGAGATTTCTCAAAAAGTTAAAAATAGAAATACCCTATGACCCAGCCATCCCATTACTGGGTATCTATCCTAAGAACCTGATATCAGATATCTCAAGAGTCCGTTGCACCCCTATGTTCATTGCAGCATTATTTACAATAGCCAAGACGTGGAACCAGCCTACATGCCCAGAAACTAATGATTGGATAAAGAAGATGTGGTATATATACACAATGGAATACTACTCAGCCATAAAAAAAGACGAAATTGGCCCATTCACAACAATGTGGATGGACCTCGAGGGTATTATGTTAAGCGAAATAAGTCAGTCAGAGAAAGACGAACTCTACATGACTCCACTCATAGATGGAAATTAGTATATTGAGAAGGAGATCTGATTGGTGGTTACCAGGGAAAAGGGGGGGTGGGGGGAGGGTACGGAGGGGGAAGTGGTGTACCCACAACATGACTAACAAAAATGTACAACTGAAATCTCACAAGGTTGTAATCTATCATAACATTAATAAAAAAAAAAAAAAAAAAAAAAACTATGCTTAAATTCTGACCCTGACACCATTCATTTATTCATCATCCAAAACGAACGAGGTGCAAGGTTTAAAGAAGTATTTTTGGACATTAATTCATCACTTTGATTTTGGTTTCTCAGTAAAATGATCCTCTATCAATATGTCATTGGATTTTTCCAAGTTTTGCAAGATTATGTGTCTCATAAAATTCCTAGCACATACAAGGCCTTGAATAAATGACAGCACTAAGCAAGTAAGCTCTTCTTACTGATATCATCATACAGACCAACCACAATGCCGGAAAAACTGTCTGTAGATGACCCAAGCTATTCGAGTTTGGGTTTACGGTAAAAGAGTTCAAAGATAATACACTACTGTGGAATCCTAGGAGAGTCAGGCTGCTCTTGGTTCAAATCCTCATCTGCCTCAAACAGCACATTCTAAGTGCCTGGCACAAAGGAGTCACTTTAAAAAATGGGTTTCTCTCGTTTCTACAGTGGAGAGAACATATTTGAATTACAATAGATCTTTCCAAAATGAGCCAATAATAGTTAAGAAACATCAAATTGTTCTCTTGAACACATCTCTGGATGGACTACCTTTTACAAAATATAAGAATTTTTCAGTATCAACTATTATTCCAATTAAAGCTTGTAAAATACATTTAAACATAAATAGGACTCTAAATGCTAACTAATATCAGTACTAGTAATGTTTTGTAATTCTGAATAGCATGTACATTGAACGAGAGGAGAGTTAATATTTACAACAAACAAGAGAATATGTGAATTTTATCACAGCCAGAAAAGGTGTTAGTAGCCTTTTAAAATCTACAAAATCTACCTTATTGATTATGTAGTTTAAGTTTTCTATAATCTTTTAAATTTGTTGACCATTGAATCTCTTAGATTAAGAGAGATGTTTTAAAGTATTCTACTGAGTTTTGATTTCTGGTTGTTCTCTAGAAATTTTGTTTTATGAAACTTGCTGCTGTGTTAATTGGATGCATAAATACAAATTACAGATATTTCTTTATGGTAAATTTTAGACTGAAGCATTATGAAATGCCCTTGTTTTATCTTTTGATTTTAACACTCTCTGGTCTTAATTCTACAATGAAACATACCAACATTGTTATTCCTGTTTTCTTTTTTGTGTTTACCTGTTATCATTCTTAGTGTTTTTTAACCATGTGAATTTTTTCTTCCCCCACCCCTCACATTGCCTATTGTTGGATTTTGTTGTGTTTTTTTTTTGTCAAACTGAAATCTTTGTTATTATAAGTAATTTAAATCTATTTGCAATATTTTAGCCTTCATTCTTTCAAATGAATATGATGTAGGGTGTGTGTGTTTTATTTATATAGTTTTCCACTATGCGGTCTATCTGTGTGTGCTCATTTTTAGTTTAACTCTTGCTCTTAAACAGGCCTTTGTTTTAATTTTGTACTTGCGATCACTTCTGTATCCTATACTATTGAACGAGTTCCCTACTATGAACAAGTCTGAAATTAGCTAATAACTTCTATTTTCCATCCCTCTTCACCAACATCTAATTTGAAGTAATATTTACTATCCCAGTGAATTCCTATGAGGCAATTTGGTTCATATTGATTCTTTCATATACTTTCCCCATGACATTTTCTCCCATATCTTTACATTGTTATAACTTATAACCAGTAAAATTCCTGAACCCATTGTAATTGCAATTTAACCTTATTCCTAAAGACTAGTATACATTTAACGCTCAGCGCGATTCTTATTGCCAACATCACTCCTGTCATTTTTGTTGGGTCTCGTTTGTTCTTTGGTAGATTTTTCAGCATATTCCAACAGCTGATTTTCTAAGATCTTGTATGTTCAAGCAGTTTTTCCATGCCCTTCCTACATCAAGATCAATTTATCAGATATAAAACATAGGCTCACATTTCCAGTCCTTGAATATTTTACATCATATTACTGCATTATCTTGCGGGACAAAGCATTGCTGCTGAAAAGTCTGATGTTATTTTATTTATTTTTTTTAAGCTCTAACAATTTTACCAAAAGATATATCTTGGCTTTGATTTGTTTGGACCGAATTTCTAAAGTATGCAGTGTACCTTTTTAATATGTATTTTTCAAATCATATTTAATCACCAGAAGATTTTCTGATAATATTAAAACATTTGTGCAATTTCTCAATTTATTATTTCATCACGGTTTTAATTTCTTTTTTCCATTTTAAAAAAGCATCCCCTTTTGCTTTTTCTGTTTCTTTTAAAACATGTTCATGTGATACTTATATTTTAGTCCTCATTTCTGAATTGAAATTAATAATTATTTTTGACATTTTTAGTTTTCTTTTCAAATCTTCCTTTTCTTCTCTCGCTTCTTAAAGAGTTTTTCTTTGAATTCTGATTTATTTTGGTCTTCTATAGCTTCTATAATTTCCTTCATTTTGTTTAACTTGTTTTGAAATATTAAAAATTTAATTGTCTTTTTGAATTGCTTTTATTGTCTGTGATAGAGTTATTCTGCTCTTTGCTTTCTTATAACCTTGAATGGAATTTAAAAGAATATTGTGTGATATTCATTTTTAAGTAAAAAAAGTTTTCCTGCACATTTAGGAAGAAGTGGACCAGGTATCTTTGCTGGCTTAACATCTTTAAGTCTCATTCTTCCATTGTTGTCATAAACTGATAAAAATACGATCTGTCTTTACATCTCTTCTCCTCCACTGGTATCTCTTCTTTCCCTGGTATTCATTGTCTCTCTTGAGCTCAGTTTTTACTGGACAGATAATTAGAAGATTTTCAATCTCTCAACGCTGTCATAAATCTCTCGGACTTTCCTCCGTCCCTTCTACACAATTGCTAATATCAAGAGGGTTCTCTGGCTATGGGTGGTCTGTGCTCACCCACTCATATTTTTGTGTTTATGAGGATACATTTTCACATAGTTTTTGTTTGTTTGTTTGTAATGTTTTCTGTAGATTTTAGTTTTTCTTTTCTGATTTTTCCATTAATTTGGGGAAGACGAGATTCAGGGAGATTCTAAAACTACTCTGATGCCACCATCTTCTCAGAATTACTCCATTTCTCTCAAGCAAAAAAAAAACTTTTCAAGAAACCTCTCGCACTGTCTTCTGGAAGTTATGGCTCAAAATAGAATCACAGGCTTAATTCTAAATGAAAACTAGCAAGTGGATGATGTCATAATTTTATTTTTTTCTACCCAGAGTTTACCCTTACAGCTAAAGATGCAATCAAGCCTTTCAATCCTCCTTGATCCACATGGATTGTGAGAACGGGTGGTGGAAATGAGCACACCCCAATTCTATTAGGAACACTAAAAGGGATGTGCATGTTAGTGGAGAAAACTACATTGTTTTGTTAGAGAGTCCTTAGATGAACTTCCCTCAAGGTTAAAGGGTTTGGCTCTTTGCTATGTGACAATATTTCTTCATTTGTCACTAGGAAGGCAAGGTTTATGTTGTTCTTTTCCCATATGGCAATTTAAACAATTTATAATAAAAGGTATGAGTTTTTCTTCAATTTGTATTTCTTGCTCTTTGTAGTGAGAATTTTCCCATGATTAATACTCATAGTATCTCTCTGTCTGTCTCTCAGTGCTGGAAATGAGAAAGGAAAAACTGTAATTACCAGTGATCACTGTCAATCATCTCTGGAGAAGCGCCAGCCAGACTATGTCCATGGAGTCGCATGAATCTCTTTTGGTCACTATTCCTGTGAGCACTGATCAGAAGTCTGAGAAATATGTGTAGGTAATAGAAGATTATATTTTAATGTTATCTTGAGAAGATAATAAGTAGATATTATCCGAAAAGTTCATTTACTACATTATATAAAACCTATTAATTGATCTGTGCTGTGGCAAAGAGAAGGGAATTTTCTTAACCTTTCGACAAGAGTTCCCTGAAAATAATTGTTTATTATGACATAAGTAATCAGACAAATTGTTAGAAACTCTAGCACAGTATACAATGATAATGAACAAAAAAAAGGGCTCGGTCTATGAAGTCACCAATATAGTATTACTTAAATAATAATATATATAGTATATGGAATTATACATGTCTATATACACGCACGTATGCACACACACATATATCTTTTCTCTTTTCTCTTTTCTTCTCTTTCAACTCTTTATATACTTTAAAAAATTTTAGAAGAATCTATATGAATATGTATATTTAGATAGCAAGATCTTAAATAATTTTTTGTTTAAATTTCCTTTTTATCCAATGAATATATTGTTTGTATAATATTATTTTAATCATGACTCAGCAATACGTGGATTTTTTTTAAATTTCTAACTCAAAATCCCACCAATTTCTCCTTTGTTTATATACAAATTCAGTCTCCATAAAGTGACCCTCCATTAGTTTGGAAGTACCAAGACGTCTTTATAAACAAACATCCCTTAACCAAAGCTTCCTTTCTCTCTGGCCATCACTATTCCTTAGCTGGGTTCCAGTGAAGATTGCAGTGTTTTCCAGTTACCGTCTTTCCCTGGACATAAACTGAGTAATGCACACCTGCAAAGCACCACATCTCCAATAAGCATCACTATTTCTTTATCTGACATAGCAGTACCTCATCAGACATCATCTTGGTATCACAATATGTATTTGATGCCACCATCTCCTCCTTGAGTTGCTACTGTGGTTGATGGATACTTTCATCTCTCTACTGGGCACCATCACTCATGCACTGGTATAGGGGTCTTGTCTAAGTCTAACAAAGATGGAATGAGACTGTGTGGTGTGTGTGCAGGTGGGTTACCGTCCATTGGAAAGATCCATAAATAGTTCTTCCTTCTGTATAAATAATACTGATGTGGACAAAACAGCTTTTATTTTTCTAAAGATTGGCACCTGAGCTAGCATCTGTTGCCAATCTTCTTTTTTTCTTCTTCTTCTCCTCAAAACCCCACAGTACATAGTTGTATATTCTAGCTGTAGGCCCTTCTTATTGTGCTATATAGTACACCACATCAGCATGGCTTGATGAGTGGTGCCATTTCCACACCCAGGATCTGCTGGCAAACCCCAGGCCACTGAAGCTGAGCACTCGAACTTAACCACTGGGCCACAGGCTGTCCCTTAAAATAGCTTTTTTAGTTTTTATTTTGTTTCCCATCACCCTACATAAGACTTAGGCATGTATATAGCCAGGCTGGGTTGGGAGACACATTAAGTAAGAAAAAATATGCTCCTCCCAAGACCTTTACCCACCTTTGGTTGTTGAGTCTGTTTATAGGTCATACTCCATTTTTCTCAAGATGGAACCTCCTTGCAGGACACTCTTCAGCAAGTGGAATTTTGGTAGGCCGCTACTCCACTGCCGTTCCATGACTCCCCAGTTCCTCTGGATTCACATTGGATATAGACCAGACACAAGCTAGATTTTGTCCATTTTCCTCGCTATGTATGTTTAAGACCAAATGAATAACTGATAAAAGGAAAAAAAAGATTTTATCTTCTAATTTCTTCATATTGTACACTTTACGTAATAGTCTCATTCCACCATTTTTGACCTGCAGTGTGTTTTTTACCCTCTGCACATTTGGTCATGTTGTTCCCTTTACCTAAAATTATATTTTTCCTTTCTTAGTTTTTCAAATTTTACCTGCCTTCCAACATGCAACTCACATTCCACATTAGCCCATATTCAGGGACAATGTATTATCTCTGGAAGCATAAAACCTCTGTAAAAATTGCTCAATATATATGTTACAAATGAAATGTTTGATTTGTCCCTATGTGCAACTTATTGTGTTAGACATTTTGAAACATATTAAAATGATTTTTCATTTGCTTATCTATTAAACAAAAAAATGCGAAAATTCAACTAAATAAATAAATTAGCTTGTGGTGTATTTACTGTATTGACAAGAAATTTGGATGTTTAGAATTAATATACTCCTTACAAAAACATGGGTCATTTTTTTACTTAATTATAATTTATTTTAATTAGTTCCCAAACTAGAGACATTCCAGAATTCCTGGCCTATGAAAACCATGGGATAATAAATGTTTGTTGCTTCTTTGAGAAGCAAAAAACAAAAATGAAACAAGCATACAAACAAAATAGAAATTCATGTGTACTTTGAGGCAATGTCTCCACTTTTACCAATGTAATCTACAGATATGCTGGTACTTGTTTGCAAATTCATAGATAGATAGATAGATAGATACACACACACACACATATAAAGATGTTCACTTCAGCATTGTCTATGAGAGCGAAATACCGGAAAAAACTGAAATATCCATAATTAAGGATTCATTGGATAAATTATGAGAAATTTATAAAAAACGTGAGGAGCACATGAACCAAGAAAGCAGCAGGCAAAATAGAAACAAAAGGAGGTTATGAGTCTGACAGGTATCAAGAGGGCAGAATCAATTATTAAATGCTAGGTTAAGGAAAGTATAGCAGATAAGGATGACAGTCCTTTCTGTATTTGTGTACCACCGTTTCCTTCCTGAATCATCACAGAAGCCAGCTGAATTTTCTCTCTACTTTTACCTTTCCCTTATAGTCAATCTCAACATACTAGCCAAAGTGCCTTTTAAATGTAGGCTGAATAACGTTATTACTTTGTTCAAACCCTCTAAAGACTCACCTTTTCACCTGCCCCATTATTTTTCTCAACTTCACAACTTCATTTCGTTCACCGCTGCCTTGGCTCATTCTATTCTTGTCGTACTGCTCCCTGTTTCTCCTCACACACGCTAGGAATACTCCTACCTTAGGTGTTTGTCTTAGTTCTTTCTCTGTCTCCAGTGTTCTTTCCTCAGAGCCACAAAGCTGACTTCCCCACCTGCAAATGTCTGTTTACATATCATTTTCCAAGATAGACCAACCTTGACAACATTATTTAATATGGCAAGCCCCACCATCACCCAGAATTCCCAAGGCCTCTTACTCCTCTTCATGTGAGTTTGGAAACTCACATGAGGTTGTAGTCATGGTGTTGGCCAGAGCCTATAGTCATCTGGTGGCTTGACTTAAGGCAGAAGGATCTGTTCCTATGGCTACTGGCAAGAGGTCCCAGTTCCTCTCACATGAGCTACATGGACTGCTTCAGTATTTTCAATGGATTCCCTAGTGCTAGTGACCCAAGAGAGCAAGGCAGAAGCTGTCATGTCATTGTGACACATGTAGTCACCATTTCTGATCCTCTTCATTTCTCTTGTAGATCTAGAGTTCCATCTGGTGACCTTTTCCATCTGCCTAAAGGATGTTTTGTAACATTTCTTGCAGTTGAGGTCAGATAGTAATGAATCTGTCAGCTTTTATATGTCTGAAAAATTCATTATTCCCCCTTCATTTTTTGTTTTTTTTGCTTTTTTGGTGAGGAAGACTGTCGCTGGGCTAACATCAGTTGCCAATCTTCCTCTTTTTTTTTTTCACCCCACATCCCCAGTATACAGTTGTATATTCTAGTTATAAGTCCTTCTGGTTCTTCTACGTGGGATGCCACCACAGCATGGCTTGATGAGAAATGCTAGGTCTGTGCCCAGGATCCAAACCGGCAAAGCCTGGGCCACCAAAGCAAAGCATGCAAACTTCACTACTCCACTGGGCTGGCCCCTCCCCCTTCATTTAAAAAAATATGCATTTTCACTAAATATAGAATTCTGGTTGACAGTATTTTATTTCAGTACTTAAAAGATGGCTCTTGTTGTTTACATTGTTTCCAACAAGGACTGTACTCTTATCCTTATCCTTTTTTCCTCTGTACATAATGTCTTTTTTTCTGTAACAGATTTTAGGATTTTTCTCTTTATCATTCGTTTTAAGAAATTTTATTTTGGTACAATTTTTGTGTTTCTGAGCTTGTTTTGTTAAGCTACTTTGCTTTAAGAACATATGGAATAAAATTATAGTAATGTTTTAAAATGTCACTGTCTGCTAAACCTAACATCTGTGTCAGTTCTGTGTTTATTTCAATTGATTCATTTTTCTTCATTATAGGTCATATTTTCTTGCTTCTTTTCATGCCTGATAATCTTTGATTGGATGCCAGATATTGTGAATTTTAACTTGTTGAATGCTGGATATTTTTGTGTTCTTAAAAATCTTGAGCTTTGTGCTGGGATACACTCATCTTAATCAAAAACAATTGGATCCCTCAGAGCTTGTTTTTATGATTTGTTGGGTGGGAGTAGAGCAGTGCTCAATATAGGGATAATTATTCCACATGACGGAGCAAGGCCCTTCTGTGTGCTCTACCCAGTGCCCTATGAATCATGAGATCTTTCAGTCTAGCTTGTGGAAACCAGCACTGTTCCTGGCCCTGTGACACCCTGGATACTCTTTCTTCTAATCCATTCAGGTAGGTTTTGTTCTGGCCTCAGGTAGTCTCACATGTATGTGCTAAGCATTACCCAGGTAAATATGTGGTTAGGGGATTCTCTGCAGGTATCTGGAGATTTCCTTACATAAAACTCCTCTTCTCAGTGCTCTGTCCTGGAAACCCTAACTGTCTTGTTCTCCCCCAGACTCTCAGATCCATATTCTCAACTCGGGGAGTCTACTGGTCCCTCCCTGGGGTTCCCCTCCCTGTGCCATGACCTGGAGACTTTCAAGGCAGTAAGCTGAGACAGTCATAGAGTTTATCCCATTTGTTGTCCTCTCACTGATCACTGTCGTTCATCGACTGTTACCCATTGTCATTGACAAAGGTAGTTTCATATATTTTGTTCATTTTTGGTTTCAGTGAAGAGGGTAAATCTGGTTCTTGTTACTCCATCTTGGGCTGAAGCAGAGTCTTCATCATTTCTTACCTAAATTTTCCGTGTCCTTCAAACTGATTTCCCTTCCTCCTCAACAATCTATTCCAATCCATAGTATGCGAGAATCACGTTTCTAAAACACAATCCGTACCACATCACATGTAAACTTAAAACTTTTCCAGGGCTCTCTTTTTTTCAAAATTGATTTCAAATGCTGGTTTATAACACACATCAGTGTTCAGACCACACCTACCATTCCAGAATCTTCATAGTGATCCCTTATGTGAGTCTCACTGAAATAAATACCAGTAAATCATGCTCTGAAAAGTCTCTCTTTTTAGTTTCCCTTTGCCTGGGAGGTTCTTCCACTTTCTCTAGCTGATTCCTATTCATCCTTCAAACAGCCTAGGGATCGATCTTTCAATGAACTTACAATCTAATCTGATGCTTGTTCTTTTGGTTTTCTCAGCACCTGGCATAATGTTTTGTTTACAATAGATACTTCATAAATTTAAAAATGTTTGATGAGTAAGTGAATTAAGGTTAAATGAATGAATGAGTAAAATGAGGTTTGAGAAGTTTAATCATGAAACGCGTTATGTAAATTAAGCAGAGGAAATAAATGCAACCTGTCAATGTCTTAGGAGCCATACTGAACTCCAGGCATTTAGCATCTATCATTTCTGTTTCAGAAAGAAAATAATTAGGAGTGCATCTTCTTCTTTTAATCAGTGGTTCAACTTTGATGCTTATGTGATGATGTCTTCTAGTCAGAGAGCAATGCTTACAAACTTTTCCCAAAATAAACAGAGCATGAGATTTAATTGGGAGTATCTCACTTCAAGGACAGGAAATTGCGTTATTTTCATTTGCACAGTTTTAGTCAGAGAACAGAAGATAGAAAAGACTAATGCTTTGCTGTGGAATCAGACTGTCTAGGTTCAAATCCCCATTGTATACTTAACTCTTTTGTGACTTTGGACATTGCCAGTCTATCTGGCTTTATTCTCTGCCACAATCCACTTCATACCTTAGTTTCCAATTATTTAAAATGAGGAGCAATATATATGTCAACCCATAGAAATATTATTAAGCTTAAATAAAATAATACTTGCAATGTACCTAGTCCAGTGGTGGCACATTGTAAACAATCACATTAGCTGTCATCATTTTGTTTCAACTCTATGTGGTGTCAAAAAGGCAGCAATTTGTGATGAACGTCACGCAGGTTTACCCTCAGATCTCTAACAACTTTAAATTAGCAGTTTCAACTTAGCAATGTATGGAAGAATTTAATTTTTGTAAAAGTTTTTAAAAATTGCCTTTTTCAGAGCTCTCGATGTGACAACCCTAAAGACACAAAATATACCTGATGAAAGAAGAAGAGAGGAGAAAAAATAAAGTTGCAACGTCATCTTAGTGCCTTGATGATCTTTTCTGCCTATTGTCAACATTTTTGCCAGTTGTTTTAGAGTCGCAAAAAATTCAGTCCCTCCCTATTTCACACACTTCCTGCTAAGAGATCAGATAGACTACCCTCTAGCTGTGGTGATCCTAGAAGGGGTGAGGTGGGGATCAGGGGACTTCTGAAAACTCCCTCCATCTTCCTTCCCCTAAGGAAGTGGTGGACAGAGCAAGAAAGCACTTTTACCAATATGGGTAAAGACCCACTGGCGGCAAAGAGAGTTAAGCAACTGAGACAGTACATTTTCTGCTGTCTCCAGGTACTAATGTCTTTACCTGGATTGTTTCCTGCGTGTATATGAGATACAAGACAGCTCTGACAGCACAGCTGGCAGCCCCCTCCACAATCTCTCTAATGGCAGATGTCTATACTCCCCCTACATGGTGTGACACTAGCCAGAGTGTGTCTTAGAGCCACCTAGGAGCTGCCTGCAGCTCCTTCCAAGAAGTAGTCTAGGCTCACAGGATCCCTGGGAATTCCTCCTACCTGTGTCACACTTAGCAGTAAAAGATTTGTCTCCCTATTCTGAGTTACTAGGCCTGTCTTCTTCTCTCTAAGTTCCTCTTACCATGCTGTAGTAGCACGTGGACAGCAGCTCAGCCCAGAAACAGGCAGAAATTGGGATGCAGTATCTCCTTGTTGCTGACATCTGGATCGTCATAAGCAATTCTCACCTCTGCCCCAAACTTTGAGGGGAACAAATGAGTTTTATCCCTACTGCCACACTTCCTTCAGGAAGAAGGAAATGTTGTCACTCAAAGGCTCTGCTATTCCCCCAAGTAACTGTCCTCTCTCGATTCTCTTTATATGGACAATGGATATTGGATGTTACAAGGATCTTTTGTTTTTTGCTTTTTGCTGAATGACTCCACTTGGTAAAACTTGCGGAAGGAACGCAAAGGTTTTTTTGTTTTGTTTTGTTTTTACAGCTTTAAACTGTTAACAGCACTTTATATCACCACTTTCATACATATAAATTTTAAATTTCTTGACAAAGTTATGAGGATATGTTTTGAATACATTTTCTTTACCATTTAGAGTATAGCTCCTTTACTCAGCATTCCACTGACCTCAGGGTCCAGGCTTTCTTTTTTCCTGGATCCTTGTCTATCCCATTTCACTCTGAGCAATTTTCCAGCAAATCCCAAATTTTTCAAGACTTCTTTTTCATTATATTCACCTACGAAGACATTTGAGCTACAGCCACAACTGTACAGAATCAAATTCCCTGAAGATGAGCACATTATATTTTCTTTTTTATCTTATTTATGTTTTATTTACCTTTTTCTTATCTTGACACAAGAAATTAGAATTGATGTAGGGAGATTACCCAGGATAAACATTGACTCAATATAAGGGGAAAGAAATCTTGTAAATGGAGTCTGTTCAAAGGGAGACTAGGCTACCATGTGAAATAAAGTCCTCCCCCTAACCAGGCGAGGTCTTAAGTCAGAGATGGGTAAACACTGCTCAGGTACCTTCTGTGTACCAAGGATTCCTGCACTGGGAGAGAGATGCCATATCAGTCTGTAATCTGCTTGTGCTTTAAAGTTTGTATTGTAGTCACAAATACTGAGACTCTGGGGTGGTTTTAAAATAATCCAGAAGTTCTTTTAAGACTACTGCCTTCAAGAGTTGGACCTTGATTCTTCTCTCTTTGAGTGTGGACTAAACTTAATAACCCTCTTAGAACATAGTGGAAGTGATGGTGTGATCTGGAGACTAGGTGTTGTGGTTTCCCTCTTGTTCTCTCTCTAGAGTCACTTGCTCTGAGGATAGTCAAGTCATGAGGACACTCAAGCAACCCTATGGAGAGTGCCATGTGGTGAGGAGCTGTGGCTCCCTTGAAATAGCCAGGAAGAAAGTGAGGCTTTCGGTCAACAGCCATGAAAGTAAGCCACCTTAGAAGTGGGTCCTCCAGCCTGAACCATGCCTTCAGATGACTGTAGCCCGGCTAACACCTTGGCTCAGCTTCATGGGAGATCCTGAGCAAGAACTTCCCAGCTAAGCTTTTCTCTAATTCCTGACCATCAAAAACTGTGTGAGATACTAAAACTTGCTGTTGTAATTTGTTATACTGTAAACTAATTAGCATTAGCAGTAACTGATGCAAACTCCTGCCTGGAATCTCTGAACTTGATGGGTTTGAGGTGAAACATAGAACATATTTTTAATATAATCATTCTCTTGATTCTGATGCAGTTATTCTTTCCCTAGGTGCTCAAGAACCATTACAAGTTTCCCTCCAAGTGTGTATCAGCTTGATATGACCTGTGCCTGAGCCCACTCTACGTTCATAATATCACCCTACCTATTATTATCTCTCTTACTCCCCCTAGTAATCAAGCGCTCGGAGGAAGCTGTCACTTGCTAAGCATTGTATTTTTAAAACTAGCAGCTATTGTTGTCGTTTTTAATTGTAAAAATAATATATGCTTATTGTAAAACTTAGAAAATATTTTAAAAAGCGTAAAGAATTAGAGCATACCCATAGATTTTCCCAAATATCTCTATTGCTCTATTTTGATATATTTCTTTATACTTAATTGTAAATAATCATGACATTACTGTCATGTAAATTCTTATCAGTTTTTTGCTTACCACTGAAATGGTGCCTGGCATATAAGGAGCTCAATAAATCTTTGTTGAATGACTATTTTCTAAGCATTTTCAAAAATATTTAAAAAGTTTTAGAAGAAACAAGTAAATGACTGAATAATATTGTATCATGTTCATGTACTATCATTAATTATAAAATTACTAGATGAAAAGTTATAAACATTATTAATGCTTTTGATAACTTTTGCCATATTGCTTTTCAGAGAGGCAGTGGTATTCTGATTTTGAAAGTGATTTTAAATAGCTAAGGTTTCCTAAGAGAAAGCATAGATTTTATAACAAAATAAAACAAAGATGAGAGATGAAGGCCAGTGGGTAAGATGGGATTTTTATATACAAGATCAAAACTACACACCCAAATTTGATGCTCTACTTACCTGAAAATTTGGGGAAACAAAAGCTTTTTTCCAAGAGGATAGCAAAGGGAGTAAATTGCAAAAGAGAAAAGATGAGGTAATAAAATGAGTGTGGATTATAGCTCTCCAGACGTCTAGACAATACTTCTCTAAGTCATAAGTAGTAACACTTAGGAGAAAAGAAAGCTTGACAGTTGGCTAATCTCTCACAAGAATATGTCTTATTAGAACATGACATTGAACAATGAGATGATGAAGTGAAACCTACCGGGGACTGGGCTGATTCTTCTATGGTAGAAGAGTGACAATATTAAAAATTTCAGAGCACACAGTCTGACCCTAAGGAGAGTATTTGTTTAAAGGAAAACAATGAATAACAATAAGAATGCAGGAAACATCTTTATGTGGTAAACTAGTGAAAAGAAATCTGAAATATATCTTGTGGATATGCAACACTGTTTTATTTATGAAGCTAGTTTACAAGTCAGGGGGAGTGACCTCAAGATAAAATGTAGATCACGCATGCAATGAAAATCCAGGAAGTCCAAGCTGGAGTTAATTGAGACACAAGACACAGTGAGTGGTTGTGAACATTAGCTGTTAAGAGACATAAGAAATCCTAGAGAATGATGAAGTCAAGTTGTATTGTGGAAATGGTCCATACCTGCTGGAGAGGGTGATGAGAAAGGAAGGAATATGGTGTGTTTTTTGTGTTTCTGTTATTATGGACTCTAAATAATGATGATGATGATGATGATAAAAAACAATTTGTTTGGAAAAAGGAATTCTTTATTGCTTAATGGCTCATTTATTGTTCTTGGTTGTTTTTCTCTCATGATTTAATTATTTTGAAGAAAATAAATATAATGAATATGAAGGTTCAGAAGAAATGTCTGAATAGCTTATATTCAAAAGCCAAAGCAATAATAATCATTCATCTGAATATGTCTAAATGAGTTGAGAATTTTTATAATAATGCATACAAGAATATTATTTAGAAAATACAGCAAATTGTGTAAAAATAAACTTTAAAAAACTTGAAATGACAGAATTTCCCTCACATGAGATTTTGATAAGCCGACTTAAAATCATTATAGAACCAAGAAGCAAAAACTGGAGCCCCACCTGGATGCCAGCTGCTTTTGTGGAAATTAAAAAGAGGTAGTAAAGTTTGTCTAAAACCCTTATGCTAGCAATGTTCCACTCAGGCACACAGCCCCCACCCCAACGCTTCAAGAAAAGAAACATGGTCCATGGTTTAAAAGAAATGGAATTCTAGGCATCTTTCAAGTTTTGATTGACAGTTCAGGGAAAAAATTCTTTTTTTTTTTTTCCAAGGAGAACTGAAAAACTGTTGGGACACAAATAAAATATGCATAGCCTCATCTCCCTCCAAATCTCCCAGACACTGACAAGTAAATCAATGAAGAATTAGCCTTTCAACAATCCCTGTCTCCATGGAGATAATCCAGTGGTTGCTAACACCCTATGTAAGCTTTTGCCTGTGCTTGTTCAACAGCAACAACATTCAATAGAAAAAAAAAGAAAAATGATGCATCTGTTTTCTATGACTGTGCTCATGACCAAATCAAATCAACTGCCCAGCTGAACTGATCAATCGTGCAGAAAGTGGCCATTAATGCAGCTGGAAACACCATTTCAAATGAAAAATACTCGCTTCAGAGGCTGCCTATGACTGCCGAGTCAGTCTATGACAACATAACTTTCAGACTGGATTCTTAGAAGCATGGAATTGTAATTTGGGGAAATCGTAAAGCTTTCATGTACATAGAGGTAACAGAAACTAATTGTCTTTCTCAGATTGTACATTCTTATTTGTATAATGTAATTGACTAGGTTCTGCACTTGGTTTGGACAGCAGACCAGACAAACACTGTGCCAAAGGGAGTTTGGAGGAACGAGAGGAATTCAGATTTGGGATCAAATATACTAAGCTCTGAATGGACCTCTATAGGTTTCTTGACTTTTCCTTCTGTTTTCCTCATCAATAAGGTAAATAGCATAATGCACATATAGTCGATTATTTTGATAATTATATAAACTAATATATATTTATAAGAATCCAGCACAGAGTCTGGAATAAAGCAAGTATTCAATAAATATTTATTGAATGAATGATTCTATAAAGAATTGAATAAATGAATGAATGAATTATTGAGGTTACGTGTAAGTTTCTTAAAGCTGGGAAAAAGGAGGAGAAAAAGTTATGTAAATCTGACTGACTACCTTGTTCCCTTCCTGTCCTTGTCATATCTCAACTAAGATAAGCTATAAAACAAACAGGGCTAAAAGAAATTCAAATGAGAATAATATTAGGAGTTGTCACTGATGGAACAGTTACTACATGCTAAGAATTTGCATACATTATTGAATAATAATGATTATAATAATAATAAATCTTATAACACCTACTGTGTGCCAGGTACTATGCTAAGTATTTTACACATGTTCACTCAATATAATTTTGACAAAATCTTATAAAGTAGGTGCTATATTTACCTGCGTGTCTTGCATGAAGCTATTACTCCCATTCGTATGTGAAAAACTGAAACTTCAGTAGATTGACTATGGCCAAGACAGATACCCACAAGTATCTGACTTCATGGTCTGCAGGTTCCACTGCACCAACTGCTTCACCAGAGAAGGTCTTCTCCAGGAAAGATGAGGGTGATTGTGAAAGGACCAAGTGGACTAGTTAATAGTAATGGAAAAAGCATAAAACCAGGGAGCTGAGGAGAAAAAGGGATGTTCAACAGATGGCAAGTCTTGGCAAGAGAGTGACAGCTGATTCTTAACCCTGAGACACTGCATCCCAGTCTGTCGGGTTGAGAGAGCTGAACTGTGCCCAGTTCCGATGCTCCACTAGGTTACAACCCACTTCACTACAGAATCACCCTATAGGAATAGGGGCATGAACCATTTGTATTGAGAAAAAATCTTGGGATGATAGCCTGGGCCAAACTGAGACATCACCAATAATAGTTTCTAAAAACATTTACACTAGCATTCTAATTATTATGCATATATTCTAGAGAAACTGAAATTATTTGTTTGCAAAAGACTTTAAAGCTAAGAATAATTAAAATGTAAGAACAGAGGCCTGTCCCATTTTCAGTGTCTGTCAAAATATTGAGTTAACCAATCAGTGTTTCATGACCTGGAATTTTATTTTAAGTCTGATGTATCTAACTGAAAGATTCCTTGATGAGATAACGAGCTCTCTTTGTCTGAAATTATGAAATGCACTTATCGATACCCAATAGTAAATTTATCCTGCTTCTGGTTATCACTTTAGTATTGAAAAGCCCATTAAATACATGGCTTTCAATATCTAGTTTTCTAGTTATCTCTAAATCATTAGTTTACTTACCTGATTTGTTATGAAGCATGCTTATTTACATTCTTATTACTCACCTCCCTCAAAATTACTCAGCTTCATGTGCTGATTCCCGTCATCAGAAAGGAAGCATCTCCTCCTGGAAGGAAGACAATGCTGAGTGTCTGGCAGTATCAAAGTCATCTCAAATCAAAGACTTCTGATTCTCAGGAGGCACGAATTCACTGGATGTTTAGAAGCTTTAGTCTGCTGGTATCCGCATATCCAGCTATTTGGGAAGTTTATCATGGACACCTAGAGCCTAGAAATTAAAAGTCTACAAGGACTTCATCTTTACCTCCTTTTCTCCACTTTACCAACCCTCATCTTACCACCTTATCCTCTTTGGAAATCTCCAGTTCTCCTGTGTATAAGGATGGAGATTAACATTCTGAAACATCACCCCTAACATTTGCATGGCCTGATTCAAGAGTACAAATGGAGGTGCGCTTTCCATATGTCCAAATATTTAACTATTATAAATCAAGCGAAAAGACTGTCAACATAAAATGTTCTAATAATCTTAACTGGAAAAATATACCTCTATTTTAAAAAATTGTATTAAAATGTATAAAGGTTGGTTTTTAATGTAATTAACATTTGGCAAAATATTGGCAAAATAAAGCATGATCATTTCAAAATATGTTACAAAAAATTTTAATTTCATCATCTAAAGCGTGTAATGCACATCACTTATATAGTGATATTCATTTTCTCTTAGAGTAATATCGAGATCCACACAGGCAATGTTTAAATTTTTCTGCTTTTAAACTTTATCATGCTGGAATATTATAAAGAAAACTGAAACTAGGAGTATTGCTCAGCTTACTAAAATCTCTCTTTAAGCAAAACTGTACCTTCATACATAAAGGGCGAGGGCATGGCTAAAGCAGAGTTATGTTCTACAGCCTGCCAAAGAAGGGTTCTGAGGGTATCTGACGTGATCTTCAGCAGTGTGTGAAAAAGATTTTTTTCGTTTTTTACACGCCTGAATTCCAAGCACTGTAGAAGATAAAGTTCTATTGCTCCTCACTTTTAATTAAATGGTCTTTATCTGAATATAATTTATTATTAAACACATGATTTTGTATTTCAATCAATGTGGTGAGATTACTTGTATGTAACAACATAGACAACTATGGTTTTACAAAAGAATTTGTGTCCTTATTCATCCCTCAGTGTCCTTTGGATCCTCACATTTCCTTTAGGTTTCAACACTGACATTGGACCAGGCCTCCAGACCAACCTGGCGCCAGAACATCACAGCTGCAGCTTGCATATGGTCTCCATAGCTTTGCTTTTGTAATAAAACCCTGATTATCTACCAACACCTGATATTATTAAATGGAAGAATTTTGAGGGCATTGGTTAAAAGCCAGACTTGGACATCCACATATTCCCAGGGCCTAACAAAGACCTCAAGCTCAGTAATCTCAAAATAAATGTTTGTGGAATACTTATTTGTATGGGAGGCTCTTTTACAGAATAAATTTGAAATACTATTCTTTTTGATAACCAAACATAATCAATCCATCCTCATTTGTCATCCCTATGGAATGAAATAATTTACATGCAGAACAGTTTCCAAATCTTGGTTCTCAAAGATTTTAAATTCAATTTATGCAGCTGGGAATGAAACACATAGATCTGTAGTAAATCAAACAACGTATAGAAAGACCTATATTAATTGGTATGGAGAGTGTGTGCTGTGCAAGTTCAGAGAAGGGTGACTAGAAAGCCTTGGAATTGTCAGGGAGTTGAGTGTGAACTGGCCCCCAAAGGATCACTGAAGCTTTCAGTGGTTGAAAAAGAGAGAAAAGACAGTCTCAGCTGAGCAAAGATGTAAAGGCAAAGATTATCGTCATGTTTCTCAAGAGAGTGAAGCCATGCAAGACTCAGAATAAAAGAGTGTTGGTAGAGAAGTCACATCATGCAAGGTTGCATGGGAAGGATGAAATCAGGTTTTTCAAACCTCAAAACTAGGAGAAGAATTTGGATTTCATGGGATTTAGGCTGTCATTGAAGATTTTGAAGACCAAAATATTGTTTTTATTTACATTAGTAGACAATCCTGAGAGCTGTGATTGCTGTGGAAGTCACTTTCTAGACAGAAAAGTGTTGCGTGTGTGTGATTCTTAAGATTCAGCGATGATAAATGGAGTAGAAGGACTCAGATTAAGATAAAGTCTTTCCCTCGTAAACCCTTGGCTTCTCAAACTTCACATTTTCTTCTAGATTCTATGAAAAAAATGTCACTCTCCTATTAAGCTGTGTACATCAACCACAACTAACATGGAACGTGGAGTTGGAAGCATTTCAAGGACACTTGTTATAAGAGCTTCTTTGGCCCAGGTATGATGACATTTTGGTAACTTATAAAGGTGTCAGAGTGTGACGAATTTAAACTTAAAACGATATAGATGAAGAATTTGAAATTGTAAATCATTGGAGCCAATTTTAAATCGACTCACTTCAACGTCCTGGTGTTTTATGTCACTCAACATATGATAAAGTGATGGTTTATTCAAATTTCCTAAGTGCTGAGGGTTTCAAGTTTGTGGTAAAGAATGAATGATATTTTAGCTTTCATCTTATATAAATATGGAAATGAACTTAAAAAAATGTTAAAAATACTACATCTTTATGCTTCTTTAAGTGTTCAATTCACAGTTTGAGTACCATTGTTTCAATATTGCTTTTTTGTGATTTCACTTGTAAAACTCTGTATGTGTGTGTGTGTGTAAAGAAACCTATGAGAACAGGAGGCTTTCTGCACAGCAGGGAACTAAGGTGGCTCACATATCCTGAGAGCTCACTATGTGCTCACCTCAGTATAAAGGCTTCTCAAGGATCTAACTTAATTTCACTATTGCCATACGTGGTAATATTTTTGTTTGTTTGACTCTTTTTTGTTGCTCCGATTGAATACGCCTATTGAATACATGGGAAGACTATAAATGCAGGCAGGTCAAGGAATTTGACAAAGTTGAGCAACTGCAAGTAGTGACCCCGGAAATCCGACAGCATGACCTCAAAGCCCATGTGCTCAGCCACGAGCCCCACAGCCTGCCCCATCTGACAGTAGGCTTCCATAGTGCTTGAGAATCAATAAGCATTAGTGCTGTAAAACAACAGGAACAAAGCCTCACAGCCCCAAAGCATGCTACAAATTGTAACACACGCTATACTTTATGCAACATCTCTATTTCTCTTATTTTTAATAAAAAAATAGCATTAATTTTTAATTACATAGGGAATATATGAATATATTCCTTTTATTAGAAATTAAAACATTATACATAGGCAAAATTTTTCGTTTACTACAAGCCTCAAACCCACTTCTCTTCTTCTCTCCTCTATCTCCCTAAGACATCGGTGCTATTAGCTTACTGTTGATCCTCTCAACCCTTTATAATGCACTGACATTTATATTGTACACACATGCACATACATATAATATGTAATATTTAACAATATAAACTGTATTATCAAGTATATATAATTTTTTCAGATGCTTATTAAATTCCACAATAAATTTCTGTCTCTTTCAACCTTATAAAATACTACATAATATTCTGAAGTATTACTATGTCAGTTTAGCAATTAACGTCTTAATAAACTTGTTTTTCTTTTTGTTTTTTTTGCTTCAATAAAATACTCTTTAGACTTTTTTGTGTATATGTGTGAACACTTTTCTAAGGAAGATGCCTCCAAGAATTGCTAGGTCATGTCATATTTGTACTTTGTAATTTGATAACAATTCCAAATTGTCATTGAGTTTCCCTTCATCAATTTATTCTCCCACAGCAGTGTATACAAGTTTCAATTTCCCAACAAACTCTCTGAGACTTGATGTTATCAAATATTTTAACTTTGCATTCTGATATGTGAAAGATAGTATTGTTTAATTTGGTTTCTCTGATTGCTAGAAACTTAGAAAACCTTATTCAATGTAGTATTACAGTTTTTTCTTTCTTTGTAATTTGCCTGTTTCTTTTCATTGCCCATTTTTCTAGATGTTTGGTTGCCTTTTCTTTATTGTTTTGTAGTTCTTAAAAGTGAGCAATGAGTGCTAATATTTTTCCTGATATAATTTTACTTTCTAGCTGTAAGGGTAAGAAGTTAAATTATTTTATTTTGCATTGTATTTTATCTTGACTTCACATTTTAAAGAATAAAACTACAAATAAGCCATTTAAAAATATAGAATGGACCACAGACAAATGCATCTTTGAATAAAATCACTTACTAGAGTCTCACTTTTTCAAATTTCATCAATGAAAGAAATTATGAAATTTATATTTCTGAAACCTCAGTATCTTTGATTTCAAATCAGAAGTTACAATGACAGGAATGTAGATCAGCATTATGGACAATTAGATCCTGATAATTTTTCTGCTTCAAACTTGGGAAATGAAAACACTATTAATTTCTAGCAAGGGGGTGTGAGTGTGGGTTTCACTGGATTTGGGCCACCCAGGGCTGAATCCAGAAGGCAGAGAAGAGGCAGGAGAGGTGCATCTCTAGGAAGGGACAGTGATGGAGAGAAGCAGTTGTAGTCAAAGACTCCCAAAGGAGAAAAACAAACAAAAAATAAAAGAAGAAGACTTGTATCTTAGCAAAGGGTAGCACATGCATAAAAGTCTTTGCTTATCCAGTTCAGTAAAAGTGGGCTCAGACTCATTACTTACAGACGTTGCATAAGGAATAAACTCCTGGATGAAGCGTCTAGTTTCCTTAGAAAATTATTAAAAATTATGTAATTTGCGTAAACACAGATGCTAATTTGATAAAGAACCCATGAAGAGTATTGGACGAGAAGACAACAGTCCAGTGAACACAGATTTAGATAACCTCTAAAGTAATACATGTTGCATAGGATTTTTTTTTCAAGATTGAGTCTTCTCTAAGTTTTCAATATGGCTACAACTAAATAACAAAAGGAAAAAGACAAGATATTAATAAAATCTAGAGGGGCTGGCCCGGTGGCCGAGTGGTTAAGTTCGCGCACTCCGCTGCAGGTGGCCCAGTGTTTCGTTGGTTCGAATCCAGGGCGCGGACAGGGCACTGCTCATCAAACCATGCTGAGGCAGTGTCCCACATGCCACAACTAGAAGGACCCACAGCAAAGAATATACAACTATGTACTGGGGGGCTTTGGGGAGAAAAAGTAAAAAAAAATTTAAAAAAATCTTAAAAAAAAATTAAATTAAAAATAAAATAAAATCTAGAGCCTCCTTCCCCAAGCATCCATGGGAACTCTTTAAATAGATGTTTATAGCTCTCCCAGATACTTTTAGGGGCACACAAGACATATCTACAAAAGTTGCTCACCTAACTCGTAATCATTGAAGCCGTCCACTATTTATTGTCCCTTCTAATCCTCTCTGGTCCTCTGACCCATCCTCATCTCATATGCTATTAAGTTCAGACCACTGGAAAGCTTTTAGGCAGATGGCATGATCAACTTTGCGAATAACTGAGATGGCTTTTGCTGGACTGTGGAGAGGGAACTAGAATGAGATTATAGTGGAAGCAGTCCAGGGAGAGAGTTCTTGTGATATCCCGGACAACAGGAAAAGGATTGCATTTCAACAATGGAAGTAGGGATAAAGCAGATGGACATATGAAATATTCAGAAAACAAACGCATAACAACTCAGGAAAGAAGAAAAAGATGTGATAATGAAGGAAAAATGTTAATTCCCTGAATTCAGTTAGTTGTGTCAGTACAGCTTTGTTGAAAGAGAACTTGACACATACTAATGATATTATTATCTAAGCAAGTGTGGTGTTAGCAACAGTAGAATTAACACACAGTGTTTATGCTGGTGTTAGGTTTGGATTTAACAGAGTATGAATAATTACTACACAGTAGAGTAATCCGGAACATTTCAGTTTGTAGCACATAGGGCACTTCAAAATAACTTTAAAATAGTGGTCCCATGTAGGAACCTTCATTATAACAGATCATGTGCTTCCTAAACTGTTTTGGAGACTCTGAAAATGATCCATCTATAAAATACCAAATATCTGGATAATCATAGAGACTTTCATTCCAAAAATATTTTTCAGTAGAGTTTGTGAATATATGAATGGTGCTGCCTGGAGGAGTCGGGTAAGATTGTTCTAGCCAGCCAGAGAGGAATGGAATTGGGGCAATAGGTTGGGTGTATGCTGTCATAAGTTGGCCATATGAAATTGGAAACATAGCAAATATCAAACTAACAGGAGAGTAAGTGCTGAGGGTTCAGCTGAAGCAGCTTATCCAAATGTGCTGTTAGAGCTCTGGGACAAATGTTATTTTAGATCCTGGTGATGAAGTGGAAAAGGTAGCACATAGTTTACATGGTGCCTTCTCATACAATCATTTAGTTTCTCAAAATCATTCTATATAGGAATTCTAAATGGAAACACTACCTTCTTTCTTACGAGTGTTTTAGATTAAGATAAAGTGTAAATAACTAAGATGCCTAAGATAATGCTGAACACATTGTAGGTGTTCAACTATGTCTGTTGATTCCTATTTTCCCCATGCACATTTGCTACTGCAAAAATCTAACAGCTCAGGCTATGAGTTTTGTTTGCAAGTCCAGGTCTCTTTGCCTGTTCCTTAGTAGGCTATACTACCACAGTGTTTCATGATCTTAAGCTTAATTAACGTATACACTTGCCTGGTTCTAAAATATTTCTCTCGTACTTAAATCACATGACCTCCCAAGACAATGATATTGTAACTTGTTTCAAACAAAGATACAAGATATGAGATATGACATCACATATCTAAAGATACAAGTTGTTGGGGAAATGGAGATATCACAAGAGCAGATTGTGTCTTCTTCTCTTTAAATGGAGATTTATCAATTTTACTTTTCATGGAAATGTGCACAGAGCATCATTTTGGTTCATTGAGCAGTTACCTACATTTCTCTCAGCTGCAGTGATGGAAGGCCTTACAAAAATCAGATCCTTGCATATTGTCAAGCAGAAGGAATTAACATCTGTCTTGCAGATGTGACTTCAGGCACATTTCACAAGATGCTTAAAGTAGCCAGGATTATTTACTTTACTTTTATTACTGACCCAAGTTACTGCCATGGGAATATAGAATTCTGTTCTTCTCAGAGTAACACACCCATTGTTCTATATTGCTATTAAAAAGATATTCTTCATAGATGATTAAAATCTACTAAAATGTATATTTACTCTACCTATATTTGAAAATTTCTGTATTCTTATTAACTTCATTTGAGTAAAAATGAAAATTCTTTTCAGTTAGTTAGCTTCTAGATATTGCTAAAGGTCTTGTCTCATAGATCATAAAATTATAGAAGTTTGAAATTAGAATTGACCTTAAACTCATTTGATATGTGAAGATAATGGTAGTAAATTGGATGTTATTTTGTGCCAGATAGAGTTAAATGCTCTACCTACATTGTTTTATACTCTAGGGTAATAGTTCTCAAACAGGCTCACGTCAGAGTCAGCTGAGGAACTTGTACTTCAATGAGCCTGGGCCTTTGTTACTCAAACAGCTCTCCAGATTATCTTCTACATGCCAAGCTTGAGAAACACTGCTCTTAGAAGTAGAAAATATGCACCTTCATTTTGTATACTGACAAAACTGAAGCTCATAGATGATAACTTTCTAGAGGTCACAGAGCCAATAAGCAGTAGAGTCAGTATCCTTGGCTGAGGTTGACAGGGAGGTACATTTTGTAGCTCTGCTCTGTGAGTCAGCAACCAAACTGGCCAGTCCAGATGAACTAGCGATGGCTGCATGGAGGAGAGTGATGAGATCACATTGTGACCCATGATGATGACCAACTGCTGATGTCTGCCATGGATGCAGGAGCAATCACCCAGTATGATTTCTTTGATTTAAAACTAGCTTAAGAGAGGCCAGCCCTGTGGTGTAGTGGTTAAATTTCAGCGTGCTCCACTCCAGTGGCCCAGGTTCATGGGTTGGCATCTCAGGTGTAGACCCACACCACTCATCAGCCATGCCATGGCACCAACCCACGTACAAAAAATAGAGGAAGATTAGCAACAGATGTTAGCTCAGGGAAAAATCTTCCTTAGCAAAGAAAAGAGAAAAGCTTAAGAGCAGATCTGTGTTTTCATTCAACTAGACTCCTCATTGGCTTTAGCAGTTTTTGGTAAAAGACTCTGAGTCTCAGAAATGTATAGTATCCTCCTTAAGGGAGCATTAAAGGTAAAGAGAAGCCCAGTGGATCAAGAGCCAACCTACAAGTTCCAGTCTCTGTCCTGAAATTAACTTGTCATGTGAACTTGGCCAAGATATCTTTTTGTTGCTGGATAGCAGTTTTCTCAAGAGAAAATTGAGTTATTTGGACTCAGTCATCAGAAAGCTTTCTTCCTAGTCTAACATGGTTAATGCTCCATATTTGACAACAATGACTCTTACAGTTCAGGGATAATAGGCAGACCCAATATCTCAGTGTTTGGTCATTTCCCAAAACATGAAGCACCTGGTTAGTCTCTCAGAATCAGCAGAAACGAATGTACAAAGGAACGGATTTCCAGTGTATTTAAATTTCATAAACATCTCTATTTGGAGATGAGAAAGAGAGAAGTAACTGTGAGAAGCATTGTAAAAACGTGACAAAATCTGATAGTTTAAGACAAAATTACTTGAAAATTATGTGAGATATTTCAGATTTAATGGTTTGGCAAAACAGTAAAGAATTTGTGCAAAAAACATAATTGTTGGTGGTAGATCCATGTAGACATCTCTAGATTGTCTAGTCCATTTTGGTGCTATGCTTCTAGAATACATTTTTTAAAATCTATTTTTGTTTCTTCTTTCATTTCTCATGAAGTAAAATGCCATAAAATAATTATAATCATTGTACATGTTTTACACAAATAGATTCCTAACCAAGTATGCTTACAAAAGTAGAAAGATAAAACAATGAAGCCCTACTGCCACCGCGCCCACACCCCAGTCACCACGTTCTAACAAGGGTAGTCTCCTTTCTAGTCTTGTCTCCACAAGATTTTGGAATGTCAATTTTGTTGTGAAAAGTTACCTCAGGCCTCAGTTTTATCTCTAAAGTGAGTATAATAGCTGAATAATACCTCATGGATTTTTATGAGGATTAAATAATATTACAGGTATATAATAAGTGGTCAACAAATAGTATACATATATCTGTCAATACGTGATATTCACAGGCAGGACACAGCATCTCAGAGAAGTTAAATACAGTGACAAAGATTGCAAACATTGTAAGTTGCCCAGCTGAGACAGAAGCCCATGCTTCCAGACTCCCAGCTCAACACCCTCCCCAAGTTATCAAACTACTTATTTAAATTCTATGTGGCTCCTGGGAAAAAGCCCAATGTGTCATAGAACCAGATGCTTAGAATTAAGAATTTTCTTTTCCAGTCTCTCATTGTTCCATTTCTGCGGAGCTGCCTAACCCTTGGGGCACTTCACACAGAAGACTGAAATTCACTCATTACATAGAGAACAGGAACCCTTTCTTTGTTTAAATGTTTCTCTCAGTCTCCTGCTTCTGGCCCCCTTTTTTCTTTAAAGGCACCCCAAGCATTATGCATTATTTCCCAACCTCCCCACATCTCCCATCTAAATCCTGCTTTCAAAGTAACAGCCCAGGTCTTTGAATCCAGCTTGCATTAGTATGCAACCCACCCTCTTTCCAATCTCTCATCTTTCCCATTGGCTTTTTCTCCAAGTGCATCTTTTATTTCTGTAGATCACATGCTTTATATATCTCTGCTATTAACATCTACCTGCCTAATGTTACTTCCCGTTCTGTTAGGGGGAAAACAATCCTGCCCCTTCTGACCCCACCGTCACCGATCTTAAATCAGAGAAAGGGACTGACTGAGCAAAACACACAATTACTGAAAAAAAAAAAGTCCTTGATAGTCATCATTTCTCAACATGGCTATGACTCCAATCTACAAAGGCAGCTTTCTTTGATTACTATCATCAAAAGCCCATTACTCTAAAGAAGACAGTATACATTTTGAATGATGTTATTAAGGTGTTTTTGTGGCTGAAGTTGCTAAATAGTGAGCACTTTACTCCCGTCCAGTCATGCAGGCAGCATTGAAATATTTAAAATACGAGGCAATCAGGCACTGAACCTAATATTTACTCTCTGAATCACTTAGCTATATTTCATCAGCTTCCCTGGTCTTCTGAATTTTCATCAACAGAACATACATCATGAAATCTTCCCATGCGAGGGAAGGTCATAACAACACCTTCCAGTGACTTCCATGGTGATGACATTAAAATCTGAAGATACATTCATTTTCTGAGATATGCCGTTCCCTTGTGAAATGAGGATAGACCCAAGAGTTCATCCTGAAGAAAATCAGACCAATCTTTTTTCTCTGCTCTTAAATCAAGCAGAACTTGTCACCGCCTTCTGTATTCAGTTTGCATAATACTATTTTCTTTCTCTCTTGCACATTTGCCCTCCCCACTACATCCACTGTACTCATAAATTGATCAAGCAAGAGAAGTGAGATCAACATATATCTTAAAAAATCATGACTATGATCATTTCTTAAAGACCTTGGGTTTATTTCTGGCAATAGGTAATTCACCCCAGAGGGAAAGCTTCAGTGAGCTTATCAGTTTAAGGTCACAGGTAGAGGTGAAGCAAAGGGAGACAGCAGAAGCTCCATGGAAAATGGCCTGGTGCAGGTGGGTGAAATTTGAGTTTCAGCTCTGCCACTTTGTAACTGTGGGTCATTGGCAAACCACTTAGTCCATCAGAGACTTTGTTTCCTTATCTGTAAACTTGAGGCTATTGAAGATAAAATAAAATTTGATAATGTATGGAAAAATATTAAATTATCAGTTAATATTATTATTACGGATACAATCCTGGGCATTTGGCTTATTTTAAATTAAACAACACACTTAATGAAGGTAAATATTATATCATTAATTTTTATGTTGTTTGAATATTGACATAGAATGTAATTTATTATTGATCTTGACATTAGAAAGTGTGTTTGAAATTTGATTCTGTTATCTCCCTGCTACATTTCTCTAAGCATGACAGCATTATTTTTTAACATTGTTATTTTTTAAATTGAAATTAATAATACTTATTTCACAGGCATGAAATCAGCATGAAGTGAAACTCTTGTATGAACATGCACAGCAAGTGTCTAGCTCATGGTAGGGATACTGTGAAAACATCTATTTCTTATTTTTTCTCCTAAATTGCACTGGCATTAGACAAATTTATTACTATTGAAATAAAAGTATTTAAAATATACTAGATTTTTAAAGTGCAGAATAAAGGGGAAAAATGGAAATTACAATATTTGGTCGATGATTTTTGTCTCTGACTGCAACAAATAGAGAATATACATAAGCACAAGCCAAATTCACATGAAGTTTCACAATTTATACATCACCTGATTGTTAACAATTACTTTGGCCTTTGAGCTGTATGGCTGACAATTCCTATAGACCAGTTGTCAAAGATTTTATTCTTTTCTATTTCTTAAGTTGTGGGCTGAAGACATATGATATTATTTTGCAACTTGTAGGGAAATGGGGCAACAACTGAGTATATTTCATTGAGTCAAGATTTGAAATAATAGAAACATTTTAATTAGAACTTGGGAAATGTAGGTCTGACTTCTGAGTCAAAATCATGATATCACAATTATGTAGTAGAAATTGTTCTTATTGCAAAATTCTCAAGAAATATGGTTCTACAAAGCACTAATTTCTTGTAATATGAATAGATATTATAAGAGGAAAATGTCAATGAGAAATGATGTTAAAAAGAATTAAGCTCCTTCGGTGCAGGAATACAGTGACTTTGATATGCTAACATGTCATTGAAATGACAGGAAACTCCCATAATGTGCCTTGATCTGAAGCTATCTGTTCAAGCTAACTTAATATTCTTCTGTCTGTTGCTCACAAAATTCCAGCTGCTCTGGCCTTCCAATTCTCCCCACCCCATACCTATGTGCAGCTAGCCCTCCCTCAGAGCTTTGTACTTATTGCCTCTTCTCCCACTGTCTATGCTACCTTCCTTTCTTTCATTCATGTGGCTGCTCAAATAGCTCATCCTCAGAGGCAATTTCCTCTCCAAACAGTACAAAATGGCATCCCCAGTTAGTCTATCACTCCCCCTGCTCTTCCTTCCTTCTTTTTCTCTCTCCTTCTTCCTCCTTCTCCTCTTCACTCCCTCTCAGCTTCCCTGCTACCATCCTCCCACCTTCCTCTCTTTCTGTTTCTGTCTTTCTCTCTCTCATTTTTTAATTCTTTCCTGTTTTCAGTTTTGGTAGCATTTAATCTTTGTTATTTGACTGTATATGTTTCTCTTAATTGTCTATTCTCCAACCTGATTCATAAGAACAGGGCCTTTGTATCTGTGGTTCACTGCTGAATTCCAAGCCCTAGAACACTAGTTGTCTACAGTAGATGCTCAGTAAATCATTGCTGCGTAAGGACTCTGTTGGAAAAAGGGAAAAGTGCCATTAGCAGGCCATGCACTTTGAAGAATTTCCCAATTTAGAAGGCAAAAAGACCTACATAAATAGATGAATCCAGGGAATAGCACAGTTTGAAACACAATAAAGAGAAGTACTGGGAGACTTCTCAAGACAGGTAGAAGAAGCCGAGAAGCTAAAGGAGTTGTGCTCTGAGAAAAGAACTTTTTGTACTCCTCTTCCCACCTTGTTCACGCAAAGGAGCTTCAAGGGCTTTCACTCAGAGGTCATATCTGTGGGAAGTTGCTCACTCAGCTACTCCTCGCAGTGGGAGGAGAGCAGGTGAGTCCCAACACCCAGAGGAAAAGCCACCTCTCCCCTGCGGCACGTGCCCGAGCTACCGTCGCTGCAGTAAGCAGGTTTTAGTACACAAAACAGGCAGTTGAGAAGGAATTTGCCAAAACAGAATAATTACAACTAAGATTTGAAATTTAACCAATAATATGAAACGTACCAAAACCAACAAAAAAGAACATCCACTAGCTAAACTATTCATATTGTCAGAGATACACGGGGAATATCACATCTAGTTTACAAATTATAAAGTCAAGTCATTGGAACTTGAGGATGTTTCCAAAATTAATACTTAAAAAACTTAGACAGAATATCAAGCAGAATGGATGCAACTGAAGAGTAAGTTAGTGAATTGGAAGATGAATCAAAGTAATTTTGTTTAGAATGTAGTACAAGCAGACTAAGATATATGTGTGAAGGTAAATTTTGAAAGAATAAAGAGAAATATCATGTGGACACAATGACAAATAAGATTCATACAGCTGAATTTTTGTATTCAAGAAATTTAGCATTTAGTTGAGAAAATAGAATTAAAACACACAAAAAACACCTCAAGTATTTTTGAAGAACTTGGGGGCTTCGAGCCCCAAAATGGTCATTATAAACGGCAATATCCTCCCAAACTCAGGCGACATGTTAGCACGCCTGCTAGATTTGAAGAAGAAACTCTTGTCTTCCTTGTGGCGTTTGGTGGGGGCAGCTCAGTTTATGGTGAAGATATCATGAGTGCTTTGCTGGAAAACTCTACTATTTCTGTCACATGAACGCCAAAAATTACTTATATCTCTTTATATTTACAGTGGCCAGTGGAAAACAGACATAAATAAACACAGAATATGTGCTTTTGAAATGGTGACACACTGTCTGGGAAAAGTGAATGGGAGAGGCAACAGCAGAGGAGAATGCTACGAGTCACCTTTTCCCCTAGTAAGAAGGTCTTATCTCAGGGAGACTTAAGGACCACTCACCCCGGAGAGAACGACTTTTCTCTACTCACGTCTTCTGACAGGATGCAGACAGAATTTGGATTTGATGTTTGTCTCTTGATGTGCTATCCTAAGAACAATTCTCCAAGGGAAATTTAACCTGCTGCCTCTGATCGCCTTAACTCACAGGCAGTCTGTTCTCTGAGGACTTAATGCCCACAAAGCTGACAGAACCTTACTAATCAGTGAGCAGGGGCTCTGTTTATCCTAGAAATCACACAAAGACAATGTCAAAGGATATTAATTAAAGTAGAATATTAGGTCTTAGGATATTTGAATGGTGCCTGAGCCAGAGCCAATGGACCACTCCCTCCCTCATTTTATATTTTGTACAGCTCTCCTTCATTAAACATCACTGAATACATCCAACAGCTCTTTAGGATATCAAATGTCTGAATGGGAAAGATCATTAAAAAGTGATTTGCGTTTGTAAAATCAGGAAATAATCCTGCTAAATAGGGAGAAACCACATGGAGTGAGGAGCCTACAACCTCATTCATTTTGTAATTTGGGTTGTTAGAAATCTTTAAAATTTCATGAAATGATGTATAAAAATAATAGTCTGAAGACCTTTTAACCCTAAAACTTCCCTTCAAACACAGCTCAGTCTGTCTTCCTAGATAGTGTGGTGTCAAGGCAGGAGCCGTGAGAGAAGCCAGATCTGTAAGAAAACTATTTCTTGAGAACTTTTAAGCAGGTTCAGAAACAAACCTCTCAGAAGTGTTGGTTTTCAACTATGCAGTGACTTTTTTCTCCAAGTTGTCATAGACCATTAAGTTCCATCTCCGCTAGGCATGGAGACTGCTAGGGGACAAGGGCAGCACCCAGAGAAGTAAACATCTCTTTTACAAGATCATGATTATTAATCTAAATGTAATTGACAATGGATTGCGAATGTAAAGCTCAGTCTACCACATCTTGTGACAATAATTTGGGCATGGAGGATTTTTTTATGCCTACAGGGTGTTAAAAACACTAACCCTTGTTTGTAATCATATAGAGTAGGAGAATAGGATGGGTTTTTGGAGTCATAGAATTCAATTAGAATTCCTTCTTCCACTGCTTATTACTTATTTGACCTTGAGTAAGTCAGTACACTATCTTGCCCTCAGTTTAGGGTTATTGTGATAGTTTCTAACATAGTGTATATAAAATGCCCACCACAGTGAATAGTACATAAAAGTTACTAAGAAATTGTTAAAAATACAGGTGCAGTGGGTGGGAGAAGTGGTAGCATTTGTAACAATCATGCTTTACTCTAAAGGAATGAAAAGCTATCAATAGCGTATCTATAACAGTAAATAAAGTAATTGTCACTTCCTTGAAGATTATTTTTAACCTGATGCCTACACATCTTTCTTGCCTTATCTTGCAATATCTTGCATATAAAATCTTTCTCCTCAGTTGGTCTCCTTTGTCTCTAGAAATGCTTTCCATTTTCCAATCAAAATATGGTCACTCAAACCGATATACAAACTAGTCTGCACGTGCTCTCTCTTCTCTACTTCTGTTCAAGTCCTGCTTGAGTGATGTGCTCTCATGAAGCCATTTGCCGCACTGTTCAACAGAAGAGAGTTCTGGATACTCACCACTCATTGTATATTTTGTCGATGAAAATAATCCATAACCAATCTATAAATGAAAATTTGGGTGAGTTTATTCTGAGTTTAAATCTTAGGATTATAACCCGGGAGAGTCTTTCCACAAAGGAATAGAGCACTCTAAAGAAGTGGGGGTACACAGGGTGGTAATATACCCTCAAAGAGGGTGTTTCACATATGATTGAAGTGTCCCTCCCACAATAGTCACAAGATTGCCCTGTCAGCACAGCACTTGATGGACACAGCAGGTAGTGGGTCTACTATCTTGGTGGGCGTAGCAGGAGGCAAGTCTATTGTCTCAAGCTGGGCAGTCACAGGTGAGCACAGCAATCAGTTTCTAGCCTAAGGAAAGATACTTAATCCTTAAGGAGATGCCAACATTGGGAGGGGGAGGGAAGTTGCACCTTTATCTCAAGGGCCTTTTGCTCTTGCCATAGGGAATCTCTAAAGCAAATATACAATGCATGCTCAATAGCCTCGGTCAGGCCCTTTTGGAAAGACAAGGTCAGGCCAAATTAGGTTTACACAAAATGGCTTCCTCATATATTCCAATATATCCTATTACTTGCCATTTTTATTCGTCAATCTAACATCAGGTGTGTTGTGATGTGTAGAGATCTTTTAATAATCTCAGCTAGATTACTAATTTGTTCACTGTGGAACCCACATTCTATTCATTGTGTCCCCTAGATTGTCATGTTTAATAAGGAATGACCATTTTGTTTTTCTTTCAGTGGTAAATAAATACGATAGTTGGTCACTAGACTAAAGTCTGACTTGTCAATGACTTTTTCTTATAAAAAGTAGAAAACTTTTTCTTTGCATCAACAGTTCAGCTTTTCTTTCATTTTTTCATTAAATCATTCATTTTTTCATTCCTTCACAATCATTCATTTATTGAGTCAGCTTAAAACCATGCTAATTGAGGTGAAAATATTGGTAAGAAAACACCAACATAATCCACACACCTGGAAGGTACAAAGTAAAATACATTTAAAAAGTGCTCCAATAGAGATGTACAAAGCAGGAAAAGGAGCTCTTGGGTGGCACAAAGTAAGATGGATATAGAAAGAAAACATGGTAGCTAGTTAGATGGATGGAAAGATGGTGAATGGATGGAGAGAGAAACGGAGACAGAGATAGAGATAGATACATAGATCAATAGATCGATCAATAGATTTTTTTAAGTGTTGTATGATATTCTTTATTCTTTCCTCAGTTGTCGGCTTCCAGCTAGAGTCATTTCTCTTTACTCTGAAAACCATTTTCAGCAATTCTTGCAGTGGAAGTCTGCAGAGCTAAAGTCTCTTCACTTTTTTCTGAGGCAAAATGCAATTATTTCACTTTCATTTTTTAAAATCAATTTGTGAAGTGTAGTATAATATACATTAAAATGGAGGCATTTTATTGTGTGAATTTGGGAAATGAATTTTGGAAATTTTATACATCATGTAACCAACACAAAAATCAAGATATAGAATATTTCTGTCAGGCAAAAACGTTCTTTTCTATCCCATCCCAGTCAAGCTGCTATGCCCCAGACAATCAGTGATCTGCTTTCTAACTATAGATTCAAATTATCTTTCTACGGTTTCAAATAAATGTAATCACACAGTATGTAAATTTTGTGTCAATCTTCTTTTGTCCATCACAATATTTCTGAGATTCACCAATGCTATGTGTACCAATAGTTCCTGTATTTTTATCACTCAGTATTCTTCTATTGTGAGAATATGCAATAATTTGTTTCTCCTTTACTCGTTGGTGGATTTTAGTCCATTTTTCAGCTGTTTTAAAAAAGCTTCTATGAACATTGGTGTGTAAGTCTTTGTGTGAATATGTGTTTTCAATTCCCTTCAGTGTATGCCTAGGAATGTAATGGCTAGGTTGTATGATAAATGAATGTTACATTTTACTAGAAACTGCTAAACTATTTTCCAAAGAGACTGTATTAGTTTACATTTCACACCCCTCCCTAGTAACGTTGCTCCACATTTTTGCTGACATTTAGTATCTTTAATCTTTGTAATTTCAGCAGTTAAATGAGTATATAGTCTATCATATTGTGGTATTAATTTGTATTTTCCTGTGGCCAATTTCGTTAAGCATTTTTTTCATGTGCCTGTTGGCTATAAGCATACTTTTTCTGTAAAATGTGCAAAATTTTGTTTTTTATTTATTATATTTTTAAGTGTACAGAAAGTAGGATTAACTTTATTTTTGGTAGATAATTCTGTGAGTTTAACACAAAATTAGATTCATGTACAATTCAGAAAAGTATTATTACTCCCAAACTAATTAAATGTATATGTGGGAATCTATTTCTGGACTCTATTTTATTTTGTTGACCAGTGTGTCCCTTTTGTATCTTTATAGTAAGTTGTGAAATCAAGTAGTGTGGATCTTCCAACTTTGTTCTTCTTCTTCACAATTGTTTTGATTATTCTAGACCCTTTGCTTTTCCATAGAAATTTTAGTATCAGCTTGTGAATTTCTGGAAAAAGAACAACTCCTGGAATTTTTGTTGATGTATTGAATTTATAGATCAATTTGAAGATAATTGACATAAAACAGCATTGAGTCATCTTCTTTATAAATGTTGTATAACTCTACATTTTTTAGGTCATTGTTAAATTTCTCTTACTAATGTTTTATAGTTTCCAGTGTAAAATCTTACCTAAGTTTTATTGGTTGCATCCCTTAATAGTTCAGAATTTTTATGCTATTGTAAATGTTATGATTTTGAAATTTGAATTCTCAATTGTTCATTATTAATATTTTTGTTGAGGATTTTATCTTTGTCATTGATTGGTATTATATCTTCCAAATAGTTTCATAAAATCACCAGTGGACATCTGGGCCTGGACTTGACTTTGTAGAAGTATTTTTAATGATAAATTCAGTTTATTTAAGAACTGATCTTGATTTTCTTTTTCTTCTTGAGTAATTTCATGGTAGTTTTTGTCTTTCAGGAAATTACTCCTTTTTATCTAAATTGTCAAATATTTTGTCAAACAGATGTTCATAATACTATCTTATTAAATCTTAATATCTGTATGATCCATAGTGATGTCTCTTTTTTTCCCCTCCTTTCATTCTTGATATTGGCAATTTGTATCTTCTCTCTTTTATTCTTGCTCACTCAGGATGGATAGTCATAATTAAAACAGTTTTTTTTCTCAAGGAACCAGGTTTTGCTTTATTGATTTTTCTTTATTGGTTTTATGATTTCTATTATATTAATGTTTTCTTAGCTTTATTAATTTCTTTATATTCATTTTGTTTCTATTTTAGTAGCTTCTTAAATGGAAAGATAGGTCACTGATTTTAGGCGTCTTGTTTTCAAATATAAGCATTTAATGATATACATTTCCTTTTAGTTGTAATCCACAAGTTTTGATGTATTGTTTGAATTTTCCTTCATTAAAAATTATTTTCTAATTGCCTTTATGATTTTTTCATTGATTCATGAGTTAGTAAGATATGTGCTGCTTAGTTTCCAAATATTTGAGAATGTTAAAGATATCTTCATGTTAAAGATTTTTAGTTGAATTCTGTTGATGTCAAGGCATACATTCTGCATGATTTAAATCATTTTAAACTTACGGTGGCTTATTTTATGTCCAAGAATATGATCTATCTTGCATAAGATTTATTTTGAACTTGAAACTAGTTTGTATTCAGTTCTTGTCTAATAAAGTATTCTAAAAATATCGATTAGGTCCAGTTACTTTATGATTGCATTGAGGTCTTCTGCAGCGATGCTGATTTTCTGTCAACTTGTTTTAATGGATATTGAGAAAAAAATGTAAAGGTTTTCAGCTGTAATTATGGTTCTATTTCTCATTTAATTCTGTCAGCTTGTGCTTCAATTATTTTAAAGTTCTATTATTGAGTGCGTATTTAGGAACGTTATAGCCACTTGATGAAATGATTCATCATTATAAAAAATTCCTCTCTAGCATTGAAAATATTCATTATTCTAAAGTTTATTTTTTAAAAAAGAATTTTCCACCTTTGTTTTTATTGTTTTCACTTGCAGTAATATTGGATGATAACAATATATAGCTTTCAGATGTACATCATAATATATTTCGAATTCTGTGTAGATTACATCATATTCATCACCCAAAAACTAATTATAGTCCATCACCTCACATGTGAATCTAATCACCCCTTTTGCCCTCCCCTCCTCTTCCCCTATGGTAACCACCAATCCAATCTCAATTTCTTTTTATCTTCTACTTATGAGTGAGATCATATGGTATTTGACTTTCTCCCTCTGACTTATTTCACTCAGCATAACACCCTCAAGGACCATCCATGTTTTCACAAATAGCTGGATTTCATCATTTCTTATGGCTGAGTAGTGTTCCATTGTGTATATACACCACATTGTCTTTATCCATTCATCCCTTGATAGGCACCTAGGTTGCTTCCAAGTCTTGGCTATTGTGTATACTGCTGCAATGAACATAGGGGTGCGTGTGTCTTTATGCCTTTGTGTTTTCAAGTTCTTTGGATAAATACCCAGCAGTGGGATAGCTGGATCATATGGTAGAGCTATTCTTAATTTTCTGAGGATATTCCATACTGCTTTTCATAGTGGCTGCACCAGTTTGCACTCCCACCAGCAGTGTATGACAGCTCCCTTCTCTCCACATCCTCTCTAATCCTTGTTGTTTCCGGTCATGTTAATTATATCCATTCTGACCGGAGTGAGGTGATACCTCATTGTAGTTTTGATTTGCATTTGCCTGATAGTTAATGATGTTGAGCATCTTTTCATATGCCTGGTGGCCATCCGTATATCTTCTTTGGAGAAATCTCTGTTCAGATATTTGCCCATTTTTTATTTCTGAGGATGATTAGCCCTCAGCTAACATCTGCCAATCCTCCTCTTTTTGCTGAGGAAGACTGGCCCTCATCTAACATCCATGCCCACCTTCCTTTACTTTATATGTAGGATGCCTACCACAGCATGGCTTGCCACACAGTGCCATGTCCACACCCGGGATCCGAACCAGCGAACCCCAAGCTGCCAAAACGGAACGTGTGCACTTAACCACTGTGCCACTGGCCTGTCCCTTGGCCATTTTTTAATTGTGTTGTTGGATTTCTTGTTGTTGAGATGTATGAGTGCATCTTTGTATATTTAGGATATTAACCCCTTATCTGATATATGGTTTGCAAATATCTTCTCCCAATTATTAGGTTGTCTTTTCATTTTGTTGATGGTTTCCTTTGCTGTGCAGAAGAAGCTTTTTAGTTTGATGTAGTCCCATTTGTTCATTTTTTCTTTTGTTTCCCTTTCACGGTCAGACATGGTACTTGAAAATATGCTGCTAAGACAGATGTCAAAGAGCATACTGCCTATGTTTTCCCTAAAATTTGTATGGAACAACAAAAGATCCCGAATAGTCAAAGGATTCCTGAGAAAAAGGAACAAAGCTGGAGGTGTCACACTCCCTGATTTCAAAATATACTACAAAGCCGTAGTAACCAAAACAGCGTGGTACTGGCACAAAAACAGACACACGGATCAATGCAACAGAATTGAGAACTCAGAAATAAACCCACATATTTGTGGACACCTAATATTCGACAAGGGAGCCAAGAGCATACAATGGAGGAAGGAGAGTCTCTTCAATAAATGGTGTCGAGAAAACTGGACAGCCACATGCAAAAGAATGAAAGTAGACCATTCCCTTACACCATGCACAAAAATCAGCTCAAAATGGATAAACACCTTAATGTAAGACCCCAAACCATGAAACTTCTAGAAGAAAACACAGGCAGTATGCTTTTTGACATCAGTCTTAGCAGCATATTTTCAAGTCCAATGTCTGACCAGGCAAGGGAACAATTATTTTAAAGTTCTATTATTGAATGCATATTTAGGACTGTTACAGCCACTTGGTGAAATGATTCTTTATCCTTATAAAAAATCCCCCTCTACCATTGATAATGTTCATTATTCTAAAGTCTATTTTCTTATGCTTAGTAGGTTTTTGATAATTTTTTCTGTCTTTTTTTTTCTACTAATCCATTATTTTTGCTCAGCTTTGCATAAAAAATCTTTTTTTTCCATGGTGAATTTAAGATTTTTCCCTTTGCAAAGATTTTCAGAAACTTGGTTATGAAAAGCCATGGTCTTGTCCTTATTTGTTTCAAAGCTACTTGAGGTTCATTGAGCTTCTTGACTCTGTGTGTCCATAGGTGTCATCAATTTTGGAAAATATTTACCCATTATTTCTTCAAATATGTTTCAGTCCCCCTTTTTTCCTTTTTCTCTGGAACTTTAATCACAATTGTATTAATTATCTTGATGATGTTTTATAGAAACGCTCCTCTTTTTGTTAGTGATTTTTTCTGGCTGTGCTTCATTTGGATAGTTTCATTGTAATGTATTTAATTTTACTATGTTTTTCTACAACATCTAATTTTATATTAATTTCTTCCAGTGAATTTTTAATTTCTGATAATGCTTCCATGCCTAAAATTTACATTTCAATATGTTTTCTAGCTTCTGTTTTCTCCACATTATATTCATGCTTAGCTTAAATCCTCAATCATGTGCAACACAGTTATAATAGCTGTCTCAATGTCCTGATCTGCTAATTTAATTATCTGTCTTTTTTGGTTCTTTCCAGTAACTAACTTTTCTCCATGTATGTCTCTTAGCAGCAAAAACACTTCACTGGATGCTAGGCACTATAATGTTATGCTGCTGAGTGTTGGATTTTGTGTGTGTGTGTGTTTCTTTCTTGAAGATTAATTTGATATTTTCGAGGTTTGTTTTTAAGCTTTTTAAAGAAACTTATAGATTATTTATTCTATGCCTAACATAGACCCACTTTCAGCCCCTTTTGGGTCAGTGTTGAAATTCTCATGTTTATGTTGAGATCTCTCCACCTTGACCGGAGGGAGCTCAAACAATTTCTAACCCTGTGTGAGCTCTGGGAATTCATTATCTTCCAGCTCCCTCATAATTATTCCTTCTTGGGAAGTCTGGCCTTGTGGAATGCCACACTGAGCATGCACATGTTGTTAGTCAGACAACATTCAGATGGACTTTATGCAGATTTCTGATGTTCTCTTCTTGTGTATCTCCCTCCTTTCCAGAAACTCTTGTGTGCAAATTTTAGCTACATCAGTGTTTCTGACCTCCAGTCTCTGTCTCCTCATCTCAGTAAGTTTGCCAAACTTGGTTTAAATTCTTCCTTTCTATAGCCTGAATACCGTGTCAAGGCAGAACATCTGGGAAATGGTCTGGTTTATTTTCCTTCTGAGGGTGAGTAGGGAAAGAAATTCCTGAGCTGAACTGCCTGTTGCCAATGTCTGTAGACATCATTATCATTTTGTCCATTTTTTTTTACATTTATCGTTTATGTTTTTTATGTTTATGGTTATAAGTGAATTCTGGACCTACTTACTCTCCCATGGACAGATTCAGAAGTCCCCCAACTTCAGTTCTGAAAACTATTTAATTGCACATAGAATTTTAAGTTCAGAGTTTTGTTTTCCCATTCAGCACATTAGAAATGTCATTCTGTTATCTGGCTTTAAATGTGTCTTTTATATCTGTTACTGTTTTTAAGGTTTTCTTTGTATCTTTGGTTTTTAGCATTTGATACGTCTAGGCATTTTGTTTTGTTTCATTTGTTTTTAGTATCCATCCTGCTTGGATTTTACAAGTTTGTTTGTTTGGTTGGTTGATTGGGCCTGTGTATTAATGTCTTTCAACAATTTTGGAAAATTTTTATCGATTATGTCTCAAATATGTTTTTCTGTTCCATTCTCTCTTATGTCTTCTTCTGGGACCCCAGTTATATGTATGTTAAACCCTTTAAACATTTTTCACACATCTCACAAGTCTTGTTCTACTTTTTATACTCTTTCTGTTCTACTCTTTTCACTTTAGATACTTTATATTACCCTTTCTTCAGCTTCACTGTGTACAGTCTGATGTTGTCATTGACTGTATTTTTCATTTCTGAAATATTTTTCAATTTTAGTTTTTCTCTTTGGTTATTTTTTTAATAGCTTCTATCTCTCTGTGAAACTCTTTACCTGATTATGTCCAAATTTGGACATATTGCCCAAATTTCCACTAGATCTTTAAATAGATTTATCATAGCTATTTTAAAGTCCTATCTAATAATTCCCCAAACTGGATCTACTTTTATTGACTGTTTCTTCACTTGAATGTAGGTCATATTTTCTTGCTTCTTTACATGTTTCATAGATTTTGATGGTATGTCAGGCACTGTGTTCAACTGAACAGTGAAAGCTGAAGTAAATATATTTACCTCCAGAAAAGAACACCCACTTTCTTTCTTCAGTTTGTTTGTATGGGAGGGTAGGCCTGGCTTCACTTTTTATATTTTGAGGAAGATTAGCTCTGAGCTAACATCTGCTGCCAATCCTCCTCTTTTTGCTAAGGAAGACTGGCCCTGAGCTAACATCCATGCCCATCTTCCTCTACTTTATATGTGGGATGCCTGTCACAGCATGGTTTGACAAGCAGTATGGAGGTCCACACCTGGGATCTGAACTAGTGAACCCCAGTCCACTGAAGCAGAAATGGGAACTTAACCACTGTGTCACTGGGCTGGCCCAATGGCTGCACATATTTTGAGGGCAGTGTTAGAACTTTCTCTTCAGATGGTGTGAGATTGAACCCTGATGAGTCTTCAGAGCTTTCTTTATTCCATAAAGACCAGTCATTAACTTTCTGAACTGTGGGAGATTTCTATCTGCTCTTTAGTCTGACTGCCTACTTTTGGGATCACTGGGGACTTCTTTTTGTTCTCCAGTCACACTGTTGGCTCTCTGATTCACATGAGATTTTGTTCCATCTTACTGCCCTGCCCTTAGGCCTTGGTAGTCTTTGTCATGCATCGAAGGACTTTTTGCTTCTGAAGATGGTTGGAGACTTTATCAAATCCTGTGACTTTCCCTCAGCCTCTGGTGTCCTTCTCCCACTAGACGAAGGTCTGTGGAAAAGAGAAAGAAGTTGGCTATTGAGTATAAATTTACTTTGTGGCCAGAACTTTTTGAGATCTCTCTCTCTCTCTCTCCCTGTCATTCGGTCTTTTTAATTCCTGTATTTCTTCTACACCATCATGAGTGATGAGAAAGTATTTTGGAATGTACAGAATACTATGTATGCATGTGACACAGAGTCATAAAATGAACACTTGACAGAAAGTATGGAGACCTTGTCTCTATCCAGTTCTGATCTTGGCCAGCTCTGAACAGTGCAATGAGCTTTTGTCTTGTAAAAACCAACAGGCCCAACTTTTTCTAAGTTGAGGGAATTTAATTCACTCCAATAAATGGGAAGTGAGTATTTTCTTTGTGTCCGGGTCTGTGGTAAATGCTAGGAAACAAAAAAAACAGAAAGGAATCAATTTAGTTGCCCTGAGGGGGGGAGAGACTGAGATATAAAGATATGCCACCATGATACTGCACACTGGAGCCTAGGAGAAGGACATTTTCCCCACCCTGGGTGAATCAGAAATCTCTCTGGGGAAATGGTGACTCTGTTAATTCCTCTTAAGATTGAGTAGTTGATGAAGAAGTATGAGGAACAAAGCTGAGGGGAATGGTGGAAAGGAGACAGAAAGAACTTGTGCTTTCCTTAAGGAAGTTTTGGGGATACCCATGTCATATCCTCTACCTAGAATTGGTAATAAGCTCTCTTCTTGTAGCATATGACTAGGGTCCCACCTAAGTCCTACCATGCCTGGTTCCCTACATTAACTACTGTCCTTGTAGTACTGGTAACTACTACAATTTACTGTTATTCCAGCCTGACAAACTTTCATTCCTTGTCTGGTCAATTCCCAACAATTTTGCTTTCTATATGTTAATCTCCATTTTACATCAAAGAAAACAGACATTCAGAAATACTGCATAACTGATAAGTAGCACATCTGGAATTTGAAACTATATCTGCCTGATGGTCTCCACAACAGCTCTCTGTCACTGGCTTTGGGTTCTCCCTTACTCTTGCTATGTTTTCCAAGACTGGAACACCTAGAACACTAAAACTTGATCTTTTTGCATACCCTCCTGAAAGGCTTTTGGGTTCACGTGTCTGATTATTCCTGCAGGTATTGCCTGCCAGCATCCTTTTGGAAGAATGTATCTAATTCCGATTTCATAGCCCTGGAGGGTGAGCTGGCTCACCATTAATCGATCACAAATTTTTAATATGACTCTCCTCAAATAAAGAACTTGAGTCCTAGAGAGATGTCCTTAAATATAAAATTAAGCTTTTGAACTAGATCACCTAAGGAACACGTTATAGTTTTAAAATAAATGTGCTATTACAATAATTTATAATGCTTGTGATAGGGAGTCTTTATTTATTGAAATGACCACACTGTTTCTTTGCTTCTAAGGAAAAATGACTCTCATCTTTAAGGTGCAGCAAATTTGCAATTATCTGACTCCTTGGACTCAGCACTTCCTCAGAACTTTGCACTGACATAGTCTTTTTTTTCTTCCTATTGAGGGCCAAACTCGGTAAGCCTCATGCCTCATCAGGGTGACCCCCTAGGCTGCTGACTGGTTCGGCCAGCTGGGGTTTGAGACATTAGCCCACACCAGCAACATCACACATCAACTGGGAACTTGTTAGAAATCCAAATTCTCAAGTCCCATCCAAGAAGTACTGATTCAAAAACTCAGGGAGTGAGGAAAACAGTTTGTACTTTAATAAACCCTCCAGGTGATTCTGATGGCCACTAAAGCTTGAGAACTACTGACTTAAAGTGTGATAAGCATTACCATTCCTTCCTAGGAAGTATAGGTAGTTCATACACAGGTAGTCCTGTGGAATAATAGAGGGACCACATCATCCCAAATCGGAGTTTTTCAGAAAGCTTTTGAGAAGAGATGATACCAGTGATGAATTCTGAACCTAGCCATGAAGAAGTGGAAATGACAGACCTTCTAGAAGAGGGAATGTGCACAGTAAGAGCACAGACTACTTCAAAATAAAAATAGCTCAGATTGGCCTAAAAACAAGATACAAAATGAAGTATTACAAGAGATGAGACTGGAGAGGTGGCCAGGAGCCTAGTTATGAACAAAATAAAAACAACATAGTGAGAAGGCGTATTTTAGAGAAGTCAATTTGTCTACAGTTCTCGGAAGAGATGCATATGCGAGAACGAGAAGCAGGACTGTGAATCAGTCCATAGGTGATGAATCAAAGTCGTAACAGTGGGGAGTCTGAGAAGTCATCAAATTAGGATCTAATTAGAAGCGAAAATGAACAAAAGTGATGTTTAGTTGGCTTCTGAATTTTGAAATTATGGCATCACTCACTGAGTTAAGGACCTTAGTTGGAGAAGTAGGGTTGGAGGGAAACAAGATAGTTTTATTTTTAGACACTGAATTTGAGGTGCCTGTAGAAAGTTATATATACCTCCATATGATATATATGTATGTATATCCACTTCATGTACTAATAATTATAATCTATAATAACTATAATCTATACTAATAACAACAGTAATAGTTTGTAAGTACTCTTCTAATTGCTTTACATGTGTTAACTTATTTAATCTGTATAACAGCAACGTGCAGTAAAAGATGAATTTAAAAGTTACTGTTAAATAATCTATTTTCTCTGAGAAGAAAGTGAGTTTATCTGCTGAAAGTGAGGAAGGAGGTGACTGGAAACCGAGGCTAAGAATGCTTAGTCTCATATGAAATGGACTTTTATTTTTTATTGAATTTACCGTGTCTCTCTTGCATCATAGCATATTTTTGGAACTTCTCTAAAATGTAATGCTAATTCATGTATCTGTGATTCCGCAAATGTTGCCCACCTTTCCTAGAAAGGAAGGAGCATCATTCTTTGCTAAATTTGTGGTACGTGGGCTGTGTTCTGCATTGACCCTCTTTGAAGAGAAAGGGTGTAAACTGGGAGAATCATGCCAATCCTGCAATGTTGAAGATGAAATTTCGGAACAAGAGACATATAAACTTTCTTTCTTGTGCTGAGCCAGTGTGTACGTATATGTGCAAGCTCTGTACTTTAGAGGGCAATAATTTGTGCTTATGGATTGTCCTTCCATATATAAATATGGCAGAACTCCCTGAAGCTGAAATATTGCTCATCTCTCCTTTTTTTTCCCACTAGTTATGCTGTTCATAAGACAAATTTTTGAATCAGCAAATTCTTATTCCCTTGGCGCTATAAAGCTCTCATAGAAATTAGCGAGGGGTTAATTTCAAAATACTGCAACACATGGACAAGATTCATCTACAGGTTTTCTTTCCTGACCTAAAAAAAATTATAAAATTTTTATCCTAGAACAGCTATAGATCTATAGAAAAATTGCGATGACAGCACTGAGTCTCCACATATCCCATACTCAGCCTCTGGCACATCAAGATCCTACATTAGTATGATAAATCTGCTGTAATTGATAAACCAATATTGATTAATTGCTATTAACTAAAGTCCATACTTTATTCAGATTTCCTCAGTTTCTACCCAAAGTCCCTTTGTTTGTGCCAGAATCCCATGCAAGATATCATATTCCATTTAATCATCAAGATTCTTTAGACTCCTCTTGGCTATGACACTTTCTCAGACTTTCCTTGTTTTTGATGGTCATGAGAGGGTTTTTTTTTTTTTTTTAGGAAGATTAGCCCTGAGCTAACTGCTGCCAATCTTCCTCTTTTCGCTGAGGAAGACTGGCTCTGAGCTAACATCCATGCCCATCTTCCCCTACTTTATATGTGGGACACCTACCACAGCATGGCATGCCAAGTGGTGCCATGAGAGTTTTAAGGGGCACTTGTCAAGCATCTTACAGAATTTCCCTCAATTAGAATTGATCTGATGTTTTTTTCTCGTGATTAGACTGGGGTCATATTTTTTTGGGAGGAAGACTGCAAAGGTAAATTGCCATTCTCGTAACAGTGTATTAAGGATTCATACTATTAACATGCCTCATCACCATTGATGTTAACCCCAAGCACTTGGCTAAAGGAATACTCATCATGTTTCTCCACTGTAAAATTACTGTTTTCTTCCTTTTCATACTGTATTCTTTTGAAGAAAGTCACTATGTACAACCCACATTCAAGGAGTAGAGAAATATGGTCCACTACCTCAAAGGCAAAGCATATACATAACTAATTTGGAATTCTTCTTCATGAGAGATTTGTCTCTTCTCCTTTTATTTATTTATTCAATAGTTTTTAAAATCACTATTAACTTATGTATATTTATCCTGTACTTTGGGTTATAATCCAATACCACTCCATGTGTTTTCTTGCTTAAAGTGTTCCAGTCTTGACCACTGGAAGCTCCTTCAGTTCAATCCTGTGTTCCTTTGACACACTCCTACCATTGCGTTGTTTTTTTAGTATTACCTTATTTTCTGGCACTGCAAGATGTTCCAGGCTTATCCTGCTTTCTTCCTTCCCCAATCATAGAATCAGACATTTCTCCAAGGATCCTTGCTTCCTTTTATTGGAGAATCGTGCTAGAAGCTAACATCTGGGTACCAGGTGTGCTCGTGGCACGTGCGATGTTGCCACCTCTGGACCCTCTCAGCTGACAGCGTAGAGATGTATGTCTGCACACTGATATAAATATATACACGTATTTATACATATTTCTATCACACTGATGTCTCCATCCCTAATCTGCCGCCACAGGGATCGTTCTCACCTCTTTCTCCTGTCTATCTGTAACCTCCCATTCCAAAAGCAGAGAACTTGGCTCCCGCTATCCACCTTAATTGTTCAATTTACTTAATTGTTTAATTCCAATATGCGTGTATAGCAGTGTCAGAATTATTCATCAGTAATCCCTTGGAAAACAACTTTACCAACCAGAGTACAAGGCTTACATACAGTTCTTTTTGCCTTTAGACTTACAGACTCCACTTACATCCAAATTTGCTTAGGCGAGCGCCTTTCCCTGCTACTCCATTCAGTGAGGTTCTTTCATTCATCTGTACTACAGTTAGATTACTTTGTCACATGCTGCATTCTATTCTGCAATTGCTTTACCTCTTACATTCTTTTTTTTCAGTTTGCATACATTAAGTTTCATTCTTTTTGCATAAAGTTCTATAGATTTTGACAAGTGCATACTGTCATATATCTACAGTATCATAGAGAATAATTTCACCCCTCTAAAAATTCCCCTGTGTTTTACCTAATCAACCCTCCTCCTCTCTCCTCAAACTCCTGACAACCACTACAGTTTTAGCGTTACAACCATTGCAATAGTCTTGCCTTCCTCAAAAGATCATATAATTGGAATCAGACAGTATACGGCCTTTTCATATTTGCTTCTTTCACTTAACATATGCATTTAAGATTCATTCATGTCTTTTTGTGGCTTGATCACTCATTTCTTTTTACCATTGTAAATATTCTATCTTATGGATGTAGAACTACTAGTTTATCCACTCATCAATTGGAGTATATCTTGATTGCTTCCAGTATTTGGTGAATATGAATAAAACTGCTATAAACATTTATGCCCAAGTTTTTGTGTGGGCATAAGTTTTCAAATGCCTGAATTTTTTGCTAGTCACATCTGCCTTGATCCTTGACCAAAACCCTCTTTCCTTCCATTTCCCACAGAGCCTTCAGAGTGAAATGCAGCCATGGTCTCCTCATCCTTATCACAGATGGAGAGCTGCAACCATTGCTTGTTCCGTCATCCCCATTTATCTAGCAGCACCACAGATGCTCTGCTGGGCCTTCTCCATTCCTCCAGATAATCTTTGGGAATCCTGATCAATGAATCCCAAGAAAAATCTAACACCAAAACAGCTTCACTGAACATTGATTTGTGTTGGGAAGAGTGACTTCCAACTAGGCTTCTTGTATTCAGTGATTCTTGATCACCAAGTTGTAGTCAACTGCCTGAATGCTAGTCTCAACCTCTAATATAGTTTTCTTTCTTTTACTGTTCTTTTCTTTTTTCAGTATCTTCTCTGCCTTCTTTCTTCTTTTACCATTGACCTTCTTCTCATCAATTATCTTTGTGCATTAAACACTTCTAGGAAGCCCTGACTCTACAATAAATAAACTCTTTTCTATCACCACATTCTAAAGGCAAAAAACACCCTACACTTTCTCACCACCCATAACCAGGTTCTCTCACCATAGATAAAACTATTTTTCCTGCTTATTGTTTTTTCCTCTGTTAACCTCATATTTTATTTAAAAAAAAAAATTATTTTTTTCTGTCTTTAACGGCATACAAACTTGTTGGTGTTTAAATTAACAGAGCTGATTTCAAATTCCAGCAATGCCTTTTGTTAGCTGGGTAATCTTGGGCAATGTATATAAATTATCCAAACTTCATTTTTTCTTGTGAAACATGGAGAAACTATCCATTTTCTAGGGTTTTAGGAGAGTCAAATATGCAAATCTATAATAAGTGCCTGAGAGAGTTATTTTTAAAAATATTAGTTCTTTTTCATTTGCCCTTATCCCGTTGAGTTTCATTTTCCAATACTCTTATCAAATCCTTCTCTTACCTGTCCTCTCAAGGCTGTGATATCTAAGTAGAGTGGGTGGTAATGAGTTAAGAATAACAATTTACTAGAACATTTTCCTAGTACCTTGTCACGCTAAAAGGAACATTGCTTTGTATATAAAGCCCTATTGTCATCTTTGAACGTCCTACCAAGTAGAAAGTTGACAACCCATTAATACTCAGTAGATTCAACACTGAATCTACGGACACACAACACATACTGTAGGTGTGTTAAGTACTTTAAAATATATTATTACATATATTATTGCAGATGGGGTTAATTACACTTGTTTGACATTTAGTGAGCACCTGCTATATGCCAGGCATCAGGTTCTTTAACACATTATGTCATTTAATACAACTGACAATTCTGTGGATAGGTAAATTCTTTAACTTGTTTAGTATCACAAAGTCAGTGACAGAGCTTATTAGCCCAGAGCCATGGACATAGTACATGCTCAATAAATGTTTGTGAATCAATTACTGAAAGTGCTGGGGTTTTATCTAAACACTGGCTCTCTCCATTTCTATATTCATATACTGCATCATTATAAAGCTTCTCAAGGAGTACCTTATAATATACTATTTTAAAGGTTAAGCATAAGAGTTTCGGGGCACTTGGCTTACCAGGATTTATTGTCCTGTTGTAGATGAGGGCGGATCAGGTAGCAGGGGATCAGGTCAGGACGAGGGCTCAGAAGAAGTACTTGTCAGTCCTCACTGCTGCTCTCCCTCCATGCTGGAGAATTCTAATATTTCCTGAGGCTAACAATGACATTTGGAATCCCTGCATGATGACTGTAACTCGGGTGTGACCAAACATTTTTAAAAATGTATCATGAGGGTGAAAATTTCCCCCTTGTACATCTATGCTGTGTGGTCACTTTTGATATTGAAGAGAGTGACTAACAACGACACAGACACTAGTAGGTAGACAAGGGGCTGTGTCACTCACACGTGTTGTCTCTATAACCTAATTCCACTAATAATCCTGATTGTTTCATATTAGCATCCACATTTAAAGGAAAGGAAACAGGGTTCAATGATAGATCCAGGAAGTGAGTCTGGTTCTATCTTTACTTTCAAGCCCATGCTACTCAAAGGAGCACTGGGGCTGGAGTGAGCAGAGTAGAGGCGCGTATGTTTCCGCTTGGGAACTTACAGAATTTAAAAGCCTGTCCAGCCCCATTAACAACAATTAAGCCTTGCCCTTTTCATGAACTGATCATTATCTGCATGGAAAGGCTTTAAAAACCTCGGTTCTACCACCAGGTGGAGTTTTGTCCATCTGGGAACTTGGCAATTCCCCTTGTTCTTGACATGTTGGTCCTCTCTGGACACTGGGGCTTCTACTTCAGTTTCTTGCCAAACAGAGATTTTGCATTCTGTCTACAGCTCAGGTATTGCCTTTCCTAGAAACTCGCAGCATAGGTATGAAAATTATATCCTTCATTCTGTGTCTTCAATAAAACACCCAAACTGCATGAGACAGCTTCCACATTCCAGTGGTGCATGTGTGCAGGTGTGGGAAAGATAAAGGACATATCTGGGCAGCACTTCTCCCTTAGAAGGAAAGACAACAAGATCCTCTCCAAGAAGGGCCAGTCCCTTTATACTTATTCTTTGGGACCAATCCTGGGAAGAACCTCATGCACAAGAAGGTCCCTTACAACTTTCAGACCTAGTTTAGGAAATGTAAGCCTCAGCACAAAAATCACTGTGAACGTGCAGTTCTAAATAATTCAGAATTTTTTCTTTACTATTCGTGCAAATTCTGAAACATTCCAAGTAGCTGGGACACCAGACAGCCCAAGACATGCACTCAGACTTTTATTGTTAGCCTTGGACAAAAATCATGGACGAAATACACCTGAGAATATTTATTTCTTCCTTGTACTTGCTTTTCTAAAACTATGAAATTTATATCTTAACAATTCCCTGATTTCCAAGCAGGATTCATTACTCAGAATCCATAAAGCAAAACACTGATATATTTGACCATAGGAGAGCAAAAGGAGAGCCATCTTATTACTACTGCAAGTTATACATTATGCTAATTTTACATGTATAAATTTATTTATCTTCATCAAGTACTCTGAGTTGGTTATCCTACTATACCCATTTTAAATATGAGAAAACTGAGGCACAGATGGGTTAAAGTACTTGCCCAAGATCACAATGCTAGTAAAACAGCAGAACTGTAATTCAAACCTAGATGGTTTGACAGGTAATACTATATTACAAAGTGGGAAATGATCATCACAACACAATGATAGGTTAAAAGATTAAGCACAGTAATTTAAATTAACTTACATAAATCAATAAGAAAAAATATGAACAATCCAAGATAAAAAAGGGTTAAAAGATATAAACAGACAGTTTACCAAGTACAGAACAATGGCCAATAAACATATGAAAAGTGTTCTGCATCAGCAGCAACTAAAGGAATGCAAATCAGAACAACAGTAAAATAAGGATTTTTCTATTGGAAAAATAAAAATAAAAATCTTAATGATTCCCTGTACCAGCAAGCACATGGGGAGACAAGGCCTCTCATAAAAGTTGATGGGAGTGTAAACTGGTGCAAAATTTCTGGAGGGCAATTTGGCAATGTCTTCAAAATAAAAATGCACATATACTTTGACCCAGCAGCCAGGAATGCATTTTTCCAATTCACCTTACACAATATTACCAATGTAATATATAAGAGATGTTCATTACAGCAAAAATCTGGAAACTATTAAATTGTGAATCAAAAGGTATCTGAAATTATGGTACATAAATACAATGAAATGCTACTAAGCTGTTCCAATTTAGCCAATATACAAGATCTCTTAGATAAATAATTAAGTTAAAAACTAAAGCAGAGAACAATATCTATATATGATACTTTTTGTATAATTTCCCACATGTTAATGAATTTAATAAGTGATTTTAAAGTGAAAAGGAAACCCATAGATCTGAGTGCACTTGAGAAGGTGGTGGCCTCGTGTCCACATCTGTTCACAGGCTGAGGGAATCTTGCTTTCTCGGCTGTGACTGGAGTCCATCTGCCATCTGGACTGACCATTCATTCACATTAGGCATCATGGCAGTAGCCTTCTCAAGAGGTCTTAGATATAATCTAAATAAGGTGATTGTCTCTGTGGCCAAGAGACTCCAGGTGCCACAGCCCACTCACAGCATCAAAGGTATTGTACCTGCACCATGCTTCAGTCAAGTCAGAGTTCGGATTCAGTTCCCGAGCACTGTATTAGCTATCTGGGCTCCTTTGTCAAAGGGCAGTCTTTCTACTTTCTTAGTTTCTTCACTCATAGCCCTTCTATATCCCCGCTTCCTCATTTTATCACCTGTTTATAATGGTGAGGTTGCTTTTGCCTTCCTTCTGAGTTTGCCAGGAAACTGGTATTCAGCCTGTACTGATGGTGGTCATGGAGAGTGAATGAGGCATCTCTAAAAGCTGTCTGGGTTATGTACCTGGAACTACCTGTATGAATTAAGATAAGCAAATCTGGTAATAAATTAAACTAAATATCCCTAACGCAATAAAGATTTATTTATTTTTTAGGTCCCTCATCCATCTTAATTCAGCGTGGAGGCGGGGGCAGGGCTGAGAGGCTGAGTTCCACGTAGTCACTCAGCTTCCCTGGTTGATGGGTCCGACCATATTTTGGCTGCACCACTGGAAGTCCTGACATCCTCAGGGGCCGTGGTTGTGAAGAGAGTGCAGAGGATCATCGCTCGCAGATGTCTCAGCTTGAACTAGCAAAAGTTTCTTCCACACCAGTCAGAACCAGTCATGTGAGCCTCCCTAACTGCAAAGAAAGGGGAAAGTCTAATCTTCTCACATGCCCAGAAAGAGAAGACCACTAACTGTGGGTGACACCAGCAGTCGCTATCCAAAGGTGGTCTGTCACAAACGCTCCCACCTTCCCTTTGGATTAGAAATAGAGGTGTGCCTTGGGGCCAGAGAATGGGAGGGATTTTCTCGACATTGGGGTCCAGGGGAAGAGGTCAGAGAGCAGCAACCCCTCCATACTCAGTCAGCCTTGGGGGAAATGCCTGCATCCCGGCTGAGAGAATTGCCTCCTACAGGTAAGTGCACGGCCTCTGGTGCCAGACTGTCTGGGCTTGAATCCCAGCTCCTCTGCCTACAGGCAGCATGGCTGTGGGCAAGTTGCAAACCTCCCTGTGCCTTAGTTTCCTTATCTGTACAATGAAGGCCATGAGATTAACCTACCAGGATTGTGAGGATTTAATTAATATATCATATAAATTGTATTAAATACACTCTAGGACATAATAAACTTAATATAATAATTAACTATAATGATAATAATTGTTATTGATTCATTAACTACTTAACTGATCTATTTAAAGCTACTGTCCTGAGCACCTGGGGAATGTGGTTAAGCAGAAGCACTCCAGGAAGAGAGAATATCTCTTTCTGCAAAGTGGTAGCCCAGTGTCTGAAACACTTTTACCCTACGTCTGCAAAACGCTTTTCTTAAATCAGGGTTGCAGAAGGCTGACATGTCCCAAGGCTCATGACAGAGAGGACTCAGACTGCCCCAGTTAAACCTGCAATGTGAAGAGCTGTCTGACCACAGATGGGGACCAGGACCCAACAGGGCTGGACGGCCTCTGTTTCACTACCGACACTTTGCGGCAGGGAGAGCAACTGCAATCGGGAAGGATCAGCCAGGGGTGAAAGCCCCTCCCTTCTTCCAGGCACACTGACCAGGGCTGAATCCTTTGATCAGTATCCCAAAGGCCTTTTTATATGAGGGTGAGGATTTCAAACAGAGAAGAAAAGCATTCTTGTAGAGGATGGTTCTGAGTCTCAAAGACGTTAAATTCTGAAAGGAAAAGGCTGTGACTATCTCTTGGCAAGAGAATGGGAAGCAGATTAATTATAATATATATTCAACTACATATATTATTTTATTAAGTGGATGGAGAGATGCAACATTGTTTATGTTTATTTTTGTGTTTTATTTTACCTTTTCTTGTTTCATTCCGACTGAACAAAACTGAATAACACGAATAGATGAGAATAACTATAAAGAAAACTAGTTCAGCAAAGCTTAGTGGCCTATTTGTTGAAATGGAATGGCACATTGGGTGATGCTGTGCTCACTCAAGAAGCTCATGCTTACTCTCAGGCTTGGGCGGTCATTACTCTCTCCAGTAAGGCTGTGTGCAGCTGCAATCTCCTTTTAACGTATTGGCTTCTCCAATCCTTCTAAACACTGGCTTTTCTCTCAACAATATTCTCTCACTCTTGTATAACCTATGCCATCAAGAGCGTCTCATAGACTGATTAATGAACGTTTTAACCCGTCTCTAAGTTTCCTCTCTTATAATAGCAGAACAATCTGCAAGCACTATTATTACTTTTTTTTTAATAAGTAGAGGGTTTGTTTTATTTGATCTTCTTTTAGCTACTTTTCCTCAAATTCCATAAAGACATAAATACAAAAGTTCAAATAAATTATAATTTCCCATTTCCTCTTCAAAGGCCTGAAGCACCATCTGTAGTTTTCCTACCATTTTAATCCCCAATTTCTGCTAATCTGGGATTTAAAAAAATCAATCAACAGGAATTAAAGGGATGATTACTGGAGCTCAGGATAACTTCAAGCATTGTGGGGCTAGAAAGTAGATAGAGCATTAAGTTTTAAAATCAATTGTTGCGACGGGATGTTGATCATTCCAGTGATAACTTTAATATAGTGAAATGAAAAGACGACAGAAGTAACCATTCAGCATCACTCTTACTCCCACTCGTTTGTTTAAATTTGACTGACCCCTTGATTCAAATGCCCCATTAACTGAGACACATTTTTGTTGACTTTGTAGAAGAAAATGGAAGTAGGCGTCTGGTTGCTTCAAAATATTTCTTGGAATTCAGCTGATAAATATCAGCAGTGAAATGAATATAAGTGTGTAGAGTATATTTTACAATATTTCACATAAATAGTTGCTTGATCATAAAAGTGAAGTTTGAACATATGTGTTTTTTAATCAGTGGAAGCAGCTAGGAAGATTCAGAACTTTTTTGTTTTTTTTTACAAAGATATTCAAGCCATTTAAAAACAGAAAAAAGCAATCTGTATACTATTCAATCATACGCTTAGACCAGTCACACACATATGCAAGTCTAAAGAAATATCACAAATTCTCACAATTACCTCCTTTCTGCTCAATTTTTTGATCTCTTGGAACTTTTTTTTTAATGGGTGATTTTGACAAAATGGAAAATAATTTAAATGATAATGTGTTCTGCAAAAGCGCCTTTCTACCTCAGCTGCATCTGTGAAAAATTCCTCATCCCAATAGTGTTACATTCTCACCACTCGTGAATGTCTTCCCATCCCACTGGGGTCTTGTAAAAATAGGCATTGCTGGCATCTGAAAGCAGCAGGCTTTGGGGAGATACCTTGATCTGGTTAGCAAAATTCTTAGATTGTTTTCCCAGCTGAAACACTTACTTTGAATCTATAATTTCATACCTGGAAAGGATGTTATCTATGTAGTGCAAGCCTTTCGTTTCAGGTTTAAAGGAACTGGCACAGATTTTCAGTGCCTCACTCAAGGTCACTCAAGAACTCAAGGGCATATACGATGCTAAAATCCAGTTGTGCCGTCCCCTCCCCCAGTTCTGACTATGACATAGTATCGTGGCATCTTTTTGTACCCAAATTTGTGGCCATGTTCCTCTTTAAAAATATAATTTTAGTTATTCGGTAAATCAAAGGTCTGACTTTTTTAATAAAGCTAGATGGAAACTGAAATGTCAGGGGCGCTTTCACTAGGGAGATTTAGCCTTAGTGGTTCTTCTCCAAGTAGGTAAAGCTCTGGGAGTTGTGGGTATAGGTACAGAGTCATGCAAGGGAGTGATGGCAGGAGGCGATGGAATTTTATTTGCAAATTTCCTGGGGAGAAGATGATAATAGAGAAGAGAGGTCCACAAGTTAAGAAAAATGCAATAAAATTCCACATTATTGCCATACCCCACCCCAACCCCCCCCATGCCAAGTGCAAGCTCCCATTCCACCACTGGTTAAATTTCAGTTTTGTCGACTCTAACATTTTTTACTGTGCAAGCATACCCCCAGTACTGTAAGAGAAATGATTAAGGAAACACATTTCTTTTTACAGAAATTTCCTTATCATCAGCTTCGAGGAATCCATCTCAAACTGTCAAATCTCTTTCTACTTGGTACAAAAATATGATTCATATCCCATTATATAAACTGTATTGTATTATAAATGAATCAGTGTTTTCTATATGGTTTTTTTGAGCTATGAGAGGATCTGAAGAAGTCTTTTCTATTGAGTCTGAAATGTGCTTTCTGTAGGGAAGGTGAAGCAACATTTTAATCTTACGGAGGGAAAACATAAATGTATTTTTATTATACATTATGATCTGGATATCTTAAAGAATAGACACAGGTTCACAGATACTAATCTATCAATACTCTTCCAAGGGAAAATGAGGATGAAGGAAGGAGAGAAAATTACTTAACACCGGCCATGCCACTACCCAATGAAATGGCCTCACTTTCAGCATTCAGTGTCCATTTCTTTATCTGGACTGCCAATCTGGCCTCTCCTCCTTCTCCCGTGGCAGAATTTGCAAGTGCAAGCTGGCTGAAAGGATGGATGTGGAATGCTTAGAGAACAAATGTGATTGTGAAGCAGACATATATTCTGTCCTTTGGCCAAACATCAGAAATAGCCATTTTCAATGATTTAAAACAGGGTGGCAGAGAGAGGATAACAGTGATTATTGTATAGCAAATAATGCTGAGGCAAGCAAAGACATACATCCCACCCCCTTACCATACTGCATGGTGATAATACATGTGCACACACTGTCACCTGCTGTAATGTGGTTATACTTGGACAAATTCATCACAGCTGTCACTGTGAAGTGTCATTTTCCTTCTTCACTTGTCTTCAACACTTAGCCACATTCCCCAATTCTGATATACTATTCCAAACTGAAAATTATTTCTAGGTTTAAACAACCACCATCAGTTCTTTAATCATAGGCCTGGAATAATTGAATTTTATATAATTTAATCATCCAATAATTTGTTATTATAAATATTAATATTTAACATAATTTGTCTGTAAAGTCATTTCATTGAAAAAATTACAAATTATATTACATTTGATAACAATGCCAATATAGAAAGAGAATATATTTTATTAATAAGGTTTGAGAAATTATTCAGAAACATAGAAAACATATAGTATAAATTATATTTATATGTGATATAAATATATAATAATCATTTTTATCACCAACTTTATTTTTATAAAAATATAATTTTGATGTAAAAATTGAAATCTAGACAATACTTTTCTATATTCAAGCTAAATCTCATTGTATTGATCAGATCCCAATAATGCTCTCTTTTTAAGAACTTTTGGGGAAGAGATACTACAATATTTCACAATAACCTATTCCAGAAAATAAGAGCAGGCTCATTATTTCTAGCTCTCAGTACCTAGTAAATATCTTTTGTACAAACTGAGTATTCAAAAATACTTCTTGACTTTAACTGAATTTCTGAATGAAATTCAATAAGTAAAATTTTGTTAACTCCCTAACCACTACTCATTTATTCATTCATTCATTATTTATTGAGCATTTACATGGTGTAAAAAATTCCAGCTGGACCTTGGGGGTATTAATATGAATAAGTCACAGGTTGTGTGTTCAGTTCTTATAGATGAGCAGAGGGTAGAAAAGCAAATCAGCAAGATACAGGACAGTTTGTCAAGTTTTCTGTTGGTGCAAGTGCGGGTAGGTATTCCTGCCATCTGGAGAGTTCAAGAGAGGCTTTTCTAAAACTTGGGCAAAATGATGTTAGGAGCCACAAAGTATAAGATCTCCCAGATTCATAATTAAAATGGAACAAAGATAACGGCACTGTAACAACAAGAAGAATAAAATAAGTACGGTAATACTAATCAAGGGTATGTGAAGCGATAATGTGGACACATAGAAACTGAATCCAGTTCTGGATATTGGGGCAGTTTCACAAGAGAAATGGTATTTCAGTTAAGGGATAAGTAGAATACTGTCTGTGGAGTAGGGGAGAAATTGTTTTACCCTGGGAAATAATTAGTGAAGGCACAGAGAAACCCAATTGAATAGCACGTGTTAAAGGTCTGCTCTTCAGTGAGATTAGAAGATCCCATGGCATGTAGAACTGACCAGGATGGAGAAGCAACTGCAGGGCTTTAAGTTGCAGACAACTCACTCTTTTTTAATTTTTTTTGAGGAAGGTTAGCCCTGAGCTAACATGTGCTGCCAATCCTATTTTTGCTGAGGAAAACTGGCCCTAAGCTAACATCTATGCCCGTCTTTCTCTACTTTATTTGTGTCTGCCACAGCATGGCTTGCCAAGCAGTGCGTAGGTCTGCACCCAGGATTGGAACCTGCGAACCCTGGGCCACTGAAGCAGAACATGAGAACTTAACCGCTGCGCCACCAGGCCGGCGCCAACTCACTCTTCTTATTTTAGTTTACTGCAGCTCAATGTAACTTTCAGAGTATGAGCAGAAGGGGCAGTGGGAGCAGATTGTCTGGGATCTTGGATTCCCATACTGAGTTGTCTTGAAGAATAAGGAAAAGGTCTTCCCCTTTTGTTTCATCATTTCCTACTGGTTTTTCTAAAAGAAGCCCTGCTCCCTTCTGGCACCATTGCATTGTGCTTTACCCAGTGCTCATCCAACTAAAGCCACAGCTCTTTTATCTTTTCTCAAACTTAAAAAAAGAGCATTTCTCCCTCCTGGCCTTTGTACTTGCAGTTGTCTGAGCCTCGTTCACACGTTTCCCGGACATTTTGATTGGCTATCTCCTCTCCATTCAGGCTTCAGTTCAAATGTCATTCATTTTCCCATAGAGGCTTTCCAAAAGCAATGCTCACCAATCTCCTCCTCCTCCTCTGACATGACCTGTCTTATTATTTACACTCAATCCTATTTTGTCTCTTTCGTGCATTGTTTACATGTGAAATTGTCTGATTTATTGGTTTGGGTACTTGTTTATTTTCTGTCTTCCCTGTCTATGATATAGACTCCCTGTGGATGTGGCCTTCTCAGTTTTGCGCATCATTGCATGACCAAGACGTGGCACAGAATAGTCTCTCTGTAAACTCATATTGGATGAATGAATCAAAATCATTCAGCTTCAAGTGTCTCAAACCATCTCTATTTGCTAACCAGAAATTCAAGCCCAGTGTGTCTCCCCTACGCCATCACACCACAAGGAAATGAAAATAGATGAATTGGCAAATGTTTTCAAGTTTTTATAATGTTCTAAACCTACAATTTTGAAAAGTAGAGTTTATTAAAAAGGACAGAAATGTCAGCGTAATGCTTTTTTCCAAAGACAAAATAGCTAAGACTGAGCTTTGATGGAGCTGGTGAGGTGGTATCTTAGGCAGCAAAAATTCAGGAGCAGGTGGTGGTTCGACTCTCTCCCCTGTCCAGTAACTGGTCACACGTGTCTAGGAAGTCCATGCTTTGGGCCCCACTCCTGTGGCTCTGCTGTTCAGCAGTCTCAACCTTTGAAATTAAGGCTGAAGCAGCCTTTCCCCCAGGCCTGTGCACTCTGGGTCTATGGAAAAGTGGCAGCCCTGGTGAGCTCTGAATTGCATTTGGGGTTCTTCTTTCATTTCTTGAAGGATGGGGCACATTCACAGCCAAATAACTCTATAGTCCCATCCTGTACATCCAAGAAATCCAGCAATCTTTGTTCCATCACACCTTCCTTGTCCCCTTAATTCCAACAGGCAGTGTCTGTGCTGGTATGATCCCACCTCTATTCCTGGCTTCTGTTGAGATAGCTAATTAAGTTCATGATCTCTTTATTGAATGAATGTGCAGCCACAGACTTAGTGTTCTCTTCGGAACAGATTTCTTATTTTTTGCTGTTTATATAAGCTGAGCATGTTCCAAATCTTCAAGTCCTGCTTCCTTTATGCTTAAGAATTTTTTCTTCAATTCCTGTCTCTCTTTTTGCATTTTGCTATAAGCAGTCAGGAAGTTCAAAGCCAACCGCTTTGCTTAGAAATCTCCTCAATTAAGTGCACAACTTTATTTCTCATAAGTTCTAACTTCTACAAAACTCTAAAACAGAGTTCAGCCATGTCCTTTACCACTATTTAACAAGGATTGCCTTTCAGTTTTTGAAACATGCTCCTCATTTACATCTGATACCTCATCAGAATCACTCTTAATGTTTATATTTCTGACATGCAACTCAAAACTCTTCAAACATTTACCCATTATCCAGTTCCAAAGCTGCTTCCACATGTTCAGGTTTTTGTTACTGCATTACCCTACTTCTCTGTAGAGGAATTTGTCTTAGTCATCTCTAGCTGCCATCATAAAATATTGAGTGGCTTACACAACAGAACTTTTCTTTCTCACAGTTCTAGAGACTGGGTAGTCCAAGATGGAGTTGCCAGCATGGTCAGGTTCTGGTGAGAGCTCCCTTCCTCGATTGTAGAGTTACCTTCTCACTGTATCCTCACATGGCAGAGAGACAGAGAGAAAACTCTCTGGTGTCTCTTCTTATAAGGTCACTAATCTCATCAGATCAGGGCCCTGTCATCATGACTTCATTTAACCCTAATTACCTATCAAAGACCTCATCTCTGAATACCACCACACTGGGGATTAGGGCTTCAACAAAGGAATTTGGGGGAGGGCACAAACATTCAGTCCGTAACCCTCCTCAAACTCAACTCCATTCTCTACTCTCCACCACCAAACATATCAGCCTTTCTGTGCCTTCTTATGATAATCCGAATTAGATTGGATTGTAATAATCTGGGAGCACAGGAAGAAAGTCGTCATCAGATAGCCATACGTTCAAATTCAACTTGCCATAACCTCACGTGGGTGTTCATCAATATTCTGTTTCCTTTTCTAGAAAATGGGAATGCTCCCAGCTATATCACGCTGTCATTTAGATAATTAAGAAATAATATATCTAATATGCATATAGTAAGTGATAAATGTCATCTATATTTAGCATTATTAATAGTAATACAACTCATGGCTATATTAGCCCTCCTTTCAGAATAAAAATTATTTTAGATCAGAAACTTTATATTCATCTACAAGCTATTAATCATCCCAGCTAGCACCTGACAATCAGGATCAGGGAATACTTACATATATTAAGGACAGGAGTAATTACGGAAGATTCTCAGACAGAGAATCTCTCACTGACATGGCTGGGTATAGGGCAGGACCGTAGACCACGAGAAAGGGCTGAAATGGTCCAGGGCATGGGTCAAACTGGCTGAAGACAGTTTGCCTTTGAGGATAAAAGCAGATCCAAGTAGAGGAGTTAAGGGACAGAATCAATATAACAAAATCAATCTTCACAATCACAGAGAAAAAGGAAGGCTGAGACCCATGTGTGTGTGGCTAGTGGGGTGGTCAAAACAAGATGAGAGTGGGAAAGGAAACAGAATCATGCCAGCTATCTCCCAATTTCTCCTCCAGACCACCCTTCCTCTTCCTCCTCTCCACCCAAGGAGACAGATTTGTGCAGATGATAGCAGTGTTCCTGTGGGTTCAACCATCAGAATCCGAAAGGGAGCTTAGAGCAGGAAGGCAAATGAGCTCAGGGTATGTATTCCTCTGGCTTCCATCTTTTGAGGCTGTTTTGGGCTGACCATGACCAATATCACGGTTTCTATCAAGGCAGTTTTATCTAGCCAACTACCCTGCTAGGTCCCAGTAATTGTTCCCTCTCTGTGTCTAGCCTTGAGTTACTGCACTATTTTTTGTGATTCATCTACATTCTGTACATATCTTTGTAAATAGATCCCTTGTAATTGAAACCTCTTCAATAAGCCTAATTTGAGAGTCCTACTGTTTCTGACTGGGACTCTGAGAGAGATTAGGTGATGAGATTCAGGGAGCAGGCTGTGAACAGAACCCCGAGACTGAGGCTTCCTCCTGTGGGGGAGGACAGTGAGCAAGTGACAGGGCAGTTTACAAGCAAAGGATTAATGGCATCAATAGTAATGTCAAAGGTTATTAATTCAAAAAGAGCCACCACTCAGATCATAGATAGAGAAGACTCAATTGCATGTGTCTCCAAGACGAACTGGAGACTGAGACTTTTCAAAATCTTTTGAACATGCCATAAGCTTACCCAGGAACATAATATGCATTACCTTACTTAAATTCCACAATAAGCCTATGGTGTGGTTTTATTCTTCTCACACTGTAGTCCTGGAAGACAGAGATCATGTCTTAATCTCCACTGCCTCCTGTGAACTTGTTACATGGAGAAGCATGGCAAAAGCTCAGTGAATATGTGTAGATCTTAAGTGGACATGGATGGCTGTGAGATCTATTCTATAAACTCGTTTTTCCAGTATCTCCTGGCTGATTCACTATACCCATCACTGAAGATTTAGTCATTCAGGGAACTTTCCTGAGAGGTAGAAGGAGTCTTTATTTGATTATGAGGAGGGATGGATTTAAGAGGTTAGATTATACTGGGTAAACTGAATAACTTTTCAAAGTTTTGGATTCTTCATCAGATACATAGAAAAAAATTACATCGGCCACATCTCTATGGAAGGGTAGGTGTGAACCTAAAATGAAACAAAAGATTGGAAAGTGCTAAGAAGGAGGTCAATTACCATTAGGTGTCAGATATGATGATTCTTAGCTCTACTGAGATGTGGACTTTATAGAAAGCAAGCTGTGGGCACAGAACTGATGAGACTTGCCTTTAGCTTGCTATTTTGGAGATCCACAGACCTTCAGCACTTCTACTCCAGGGCTGGTGTAGGGTGAAGGCAGTGCTAGAAGTGAAGCGTTTACAGAGGGCCTAGCTGTGCACTGCTCATCTTTGCTCAACTACTAGGAAAGACTTAGGGACTACATAGTGGGGAAATATATTGACTTTGGCATCTGACAAACCCTTGCCTCAGGTTTATAAAAGCTCTACAACCCTGGGCAAGTCACCTGCCTCTCTGAACATCAGATGTAAGTAAAATGCAGCTAATAGTGCCTTCCTCATCAAGAGGATTAAATGTGAAAAGAAGTAATATCTACAAAGCTCCCAAATGGCACTGTCGATGGCTTCCCTATGGTCTCCAAAAAACCTCATTTCTCTAGAATGACCCTAGAAACCTGGTACAAGCTTGCTTCACCAGGGGGAGTGAGATGCAGGGCATTCATCTCCTTTCTTCTCTTACTATAAAGGCATGGTTAAAAGGGACAAATATTTTGAAAAGTCTCTTTCGTTTGGATCTGACAGTGCAGCAGAGACATGGTATGGTTCCAACTACTGCAAGAACATTTTCCCCACACTGTGATAAATCCTTAGGAGATCGATGTTTTAAATAACAAAAACCTCAGGTTGATCTGAAGCGTAACAGTGGGTAACAAGAGAGAGAGTGGAAACATTGGAAAGGAAGTAGATCCTCATTCTGGACTATACAGAATCCAAACAAGAACAAATGGGCAAGATAATGAAATCCAAGTTGCCTTGCCACGTGCTTTTTAAGCAATGGGAAGATATAATTTCCAAGACGCAACCTCAAGAGTTGAGATGTTCCTTAACAGACTCTCCTAGTGGGCAACCGTCCACACTATCCATCATCTGATGCCATTCACCCATACCTCATCTAACAGGATGACATTTAATACAAAATAAGAATGATGAAGGTCAGAGGAAACTGTGCAATTTATTATTGGTGTCAAGCCATATTAGTTTAGAGAGTGCTTGACTAAAATTTGCTTAGCATGATTGTGTCTCTAAGAAATGGGTTATTATTATCAAGTGTCTTTTCAAATATAAACTCCTACTAAAAGGGCCAGACTGGCCATAGATCACTTTGACCTTTTTGAAGGAAATGTCTGTTCATAAAACATGTTCCTCTTTTCTTTCCTATGAAAATCACAGTTAATTTTCTTCTATTTCTGAGTAGGATGATTTTCTTTCATTTTTATTTTTTAAAGGAAATGCAGTCTTTGAGCTTTTAACATTTTCAAATCTGAAAAGCAAGCTTACCAATGTCATTGGGGGTGAATTTAGAAGACTTCACTTCGTCTACATTTATCTTTCTTTGCCGAGTGGCTTGGAGGCTCATGAATCCTTGGGAAGGCAGCCCAAGCTGTGCACATAGTAACAGTCCCCGGCATGTGAGTAAAATGGAGCAGGAGACAGGGATACCCACTGACAACAAAACCTTGATAAAGAGGGTCTGATTTGATGGAGAAATTATCCAAGTAAAAGAAAGAGCTTAGAATGATAAGCTGAATTCAGAAACAGGACATGAAATTTGAACGACCCCCGTGGAAGAGAATGGTAGGATCTTGTTTAATCTTCCCTATCGAGTTGCCACTGTCACCCAGCTTATGTAAGCACACAGGGGACAAAGGAACTGAGCATGCGTGGGAGACAAAGCAAAACACCTCTTTCCTTCAACTTGTAGTTCACTGATGCTAATGCCTCCTCATGAGGAAACACCTTTAGCGGATTGACAAGACTTTATATTTTCTTTCAAATAGTGAAAGGCAGCTCCAGAGGACCAAGAAAGCCTGGGCTTCGGTCAGGGTGGGGAACAGAGCAGGAGACCAGCAATGAAGAGTTGCCGCTAGAGCCATGGCAGGAGGCAGTGCTCTGGGTGTAAGCAGCAGGAGGCCTGGGAGGCAGTGCTGCTCCCACCCCTGTCTGGAGACAATCTCCCCTGCTACTTCAGGACCAGACCAGCTAGTTGATGATGATTCTCTGTAAGAACAGTAAACGTTTTCTGTAAAGGGCCCGATGGAAAGTGTTTTGGGCTTTGCAGGCCATACTGCCTGTCGCAATACTAAATTCTGCCACTTTAATGCAAAAGCAGCCACAGATAACACATACAAAATGAGCGCAGCTATGTTCCGATGAAAGCTGACACTGGAATTTGAGTATCCTATGACTTTTGTGTTGTGAACAATTGTTCTTCTTTTAATATTTTCTTCAACTATTTAAACTTGTGAAAATCATTCTTAGCTCAAGGGCCGTACAAAAGCAGATGGTGGGCTGGATTTGATCTGCCAAACCATACTTTTCTGAGGCCTGCTCTATGTCATCCACAATCTCAGTTTATAAAAATCTTGGTAGTGAACCCCCAGAAACAACCACACTGATGAGAGAGGCCTCTCAGCTCGTGGCTCCTTCTTTTAATTTTGTCTGTATGGTTCCTACTCAGACTTGGTGGCATGCCCCCTGAGTAGACTGTCACCTCCAGAAGAAAGAGAGGGCTATTTTCCTCATATTGTATAGTCTGTGTCTGGCACATTGCACACCTCTTAAATAGATGTCTTTACAATAAATAGTGTGGGAAAAGATTTATGTTTTCTTCCTTTTATTAGAGAGATTTCTTTCTTCTTAGGTTTTAAGAATGCCTTCCCATGAAGCCAAGTCTCATCTGGAAAGTGCCTTCACACTTGAATTCCTTCTACAATCATCACTTGCATAGCAAAATCGAATGGAGAAAACCAGGGTGTGGTGCCCAGCAGCTGCTCCAAACGTCCTCCCCAGATTCAGTGTGTGCCTTTCAAATTCTCCTATTTATATTTGCCAATATAGGACTTGCTCATTCCCAGTTCTTTGGCTTTGCTGATACAATTTCTTTTGCCTAAATTGCATCCTCATTTTTAACTTCCTCCACATATTTCCATCAAGTTATCAGTAATAGCCTCCTTTCCTGTAAACCCTATAAACTATCTGACTTCTAACTCAACACTTTATCCAAGCATCTGGCACAAGGCTTGTCATAGGAAGATGCTCAAGGAATATTTGTTGAATAAAGTATTAAATGAATTTATAAAGGTCTATTTCTCATATTTGTCTGTATTCCTAGTATATAACATAACATCCTGACCAAAATAAGTACTTAGTAAGGATTGCTAAAATTAATATTGGATTTTAAAATGCAGATTTCATTAATAGTATATTGTAAACTCTTTAAAGGTAGAAACTTTGCCTCATTTTTTTTCAGAATGATGAAATAGCCCCCCAATAAAGCTTGCTTGAAATAAATAATAGAACAATTAATGAAAAAATGAATGAATGAGTGAAGTAATATAACTAAAGACCTCTGGCCTATAAACAAAACATTTCATGAAATTATTCTACTATTCCTTAAAAATTGTAAAATATTTTCTGTTGCCTCTTCCTTTCTCTTTCCACATTAATGAAGACATTTGTATGCCATTATGGAAAGCCATTACAAAAGAGAAAGGGGGAGTGGTTGCCAGAGTCTGCTTCCCTGACTTTTACTTTCACTTATTTTTCAGGATATTTTTCCGATTCTGCATGCAGAGAATGCTTCAGGTCTCTCACCGAGGATCCTAGAGCAGCACCCATGTGTGCGTCCAACCTGTAATTCCTGGAAGATCCGAGGAGCTGCCCTCACAATGCACCTTGCCAGAGCTGACCTTCCATGAGTGCCTCCTACCCATGGTGACCGGGATGCTTCGTTTCAACTCCCCTAAAATGTTTGGCCTCAGTAAATGTAATGCATTGTGGAGGTTCATTTCAAACCAAAGGGTGTGATACAGATTCCATCCCTAAAGGAATAAAAATATTTTGTCTAGAGAGAAAAATATCTTCACAGAAATAAACTAGAAGCAGTATCAAAATTTTAAATTTCTTTCTTGAAAGCTTCTGTGTCCAGACTCGGAGAAAAAGAAACTGTGCCAATTAAATACCAACAATTAAAAAGTCATTATTTGTCCTTCCTTCTTATACAGTGGCCATTTCTCCAGGATCGCTTTGCATAGATTTGTTCCCAAAACCAACAAACTTAAAAATCACTGATATCTCACATTTCCATTATCATCTTCCATCAAGATTCGCAAGAAAGATGGACCTGGAATCTGGTTAATGAGGAAGAAAAGAGAAGCAATTAAAATATGTCTTAAGGCATAACAAGTTAATATTTCTAAATGATAATTTAATGTACTAATAGATTTCCAAAAACACTTCATCAATAGCATGCATACTATTTCAAATGTCAATTTTCAAGTTGATTTTGAGGCTTGGTATCTGTAGCTTTATAAACATTGTATGAAGGTGCCAGCCTGGTGGTGCAGCAGTTAAGTTTGCACGTTCTGCTTCAGCAGCCTGGGGTTCACAGGTTTGGATCCCGGGTGCGGACATGGCACTGTTTGGCATGCCATGCTGTGGTAGGCGTCCCACATATAAAGTAGAGGAGGATGGGCACGGATGTTAGCTCAGGGTCAGCCTTTCTCAGCAAAAAGAGAAGGATTGGCAGCAGTTAGCTCAGGGCTAATCTTTAAAAAAAAAAATTGTATGAGATTGCAAATCTGTGAATTATAGCGTCACTTTACTGAGTAATATGTTACTCAAGAAGCTGGGCTCCATTGACTGATAAAGGTTCAAGTGATAACTTAGAAACTAAGAAAGCAATGCTCACCAGATCATCATATATTTAACTGAGCAATTAAAATATTATCACAACTTCCTGCTATATGTGTATCCATTAGTAGGTTTTTGTTGACCATTAAGAGAATGTTCAGTTAACAGAATTTTATATCCTGAGGATGTTTATTATTTAATCAACAAGAAATTTAGTGGCCAGCCCTGTGGCCAAGTTCACACACTCTGCTTCAGTGGCCCAGGGTTTTGCCAGTTTGGATCCTGGGCACAGACCCAGCACCACTCATCAGACCATGCTGAGGTTCCACATAGCAGAGCCAGAAAGACCTACAACTAGAATATACAACTATGTACTGGGGGGCTTCAGTGAGAAGAAGAAAAAAAAAAGAAGATTGGCTGCAGATGTTAGCTCAGATGCCAATCTTTAAAAAAAAAATAGTTTAAAGCTTGGTTTCATGCTTGATTTAGTAGCTTACCAATATCTCATTTGGAGTTGCTGGGTTTTTGTTGGTCATTTCCTCATGGTCACAATTTACATATAATGGTATCCTAAGTAATAAGGAAGGGATAGGGCCAAAACATTTCCTTCACCCAAATTTATGATGTTTTAATCTGGGGAGGGAAGTAAATACTCAGGAGATTTCTCCCATGTCCCATTGGAAAGAACCTAGTCACGTGCTCATCCATGGATCAATCACTGGCAAAGGAGAATTGAGTAGCTATCTTTAACTTTGGCCAATCATAACTCATTCTTGGAAGGCAGGAGAGGGAGTTAGGCTTATGTTAACAATGAAGAAGGTGGGAACTGCCTATTCCTTAGGCAATTAAAAGTGCCATAAATTGAGAAAGCAAATGCTTATCAAAGACACAAGGATTGGAGATCTCGTCAAGATGGTGCTGTGAGCAGACGCTGAACTCGCCTCCTCCCACCAACACAACCAGGTTACAACAATTTTGGGAAGAATCACCCTGGATTGAAAACTGACAACTGGATAACAACAATGCCCAAGACAAGGGACAGTCCTAACGAAGGCAAAAGCGGAAGTAACTCCTGCTGGAGAGGAAAAAGCCCACCTTTGGGAGCAGCTGAGCTTCTCAGCTGGCCAGGCGGGAACCACCCTAAGGTACGAGCCCTCCCTGGAGGAGTGAGGTCTGGAGCCGGGGCAATACTGCTATAACCATCCTTCGGACTCAGCCCAACTGAGATGAGGGTCTTACTGTCTGGCTTTGCTGGCTATTAACTGCAGCGAGGACACCCCCAGAAAAGCTATCGGCCGAAAGCCTAAAAGATCCACATCTTAAAGGGCCCACACACAAACTCACTCATTGCAGCAAACTAAAATCACCAGAGAGAAGGCTGACTGTCCTTTGGTGAAACGAGACTCACCTGGTGGGCTCTGGGGGCATCTTGGTGAGAGGAGGGTCCTCTCCGGAGACTGAGACATTGGTGGGGGCCATTGTTCTAAGCTGGTCCAGGCATGCTGATACGGACACCAGTGGGGGCCATTGAGGTGCATTCCTTGGGCTGTTAGCCCAGGGGACTGCCACACCCACTAGAGCACAGATTTAACCCAGTTCAGCCAGGGCAGGAAACCTGCCCTAGGGACTGGCCCCACCTAACAGCAAGCCCTCAGGCTATAAGAGACAAAAACTAAATGAATAAATAAACAAATAAATAAATAAATAAATAAAAGACACAAAGATCAAATAAACTGGAGTATATGCATACAGTTAAGTATTATGGCACTATTAAAAATCTATGTAGATTAGTACCTATTGTTGTACAAGGATGTCCATAAAATTAAGTAAAGCAAGTTGTAATAAAGAAACAAAAAGAAAACAGATATCTTGGATGTGTGTAATTTTATTCACAGGTATCGGAGAAAGTTGGAAAGGCCTCAGTCTGAGTTGTGAACGTGGATTACTTCATTGGTTCCTTCGTGGGAGGAAGGAAGACGGGTCCACTGTTGGTTTTCTCTATGTACTTTTGCATTGATTTATCACTTACAGTGGCTTTATGGTGTCTTTTCCAAATAAAACAGAACTTTTTTTTATTAAGAGCAATAAGCAATTGAAAATTAACTATAAAATGCTGACCCACATAAGGATTGATTACTGAACGTGAGTACTACAGTAGAAGAGGGTGAAGGAAGAAGATGGAATGTAAGGAGCACCTGTTATACTCAAGGAATCACCCTGGGAAACGTGTAAGTATAACCTCATTATATCTATGATTATTCTAGAAGGTACGTGCAAATATTATTCCATTTTGATAAATAAGAAAACTATGCTTCAGAAGAATAAATAAATTTTCCATGGTCACAAAGTGGGAAATTTGGAATTCAAATTCTGGTCTGACTTCAAGTCCCTCAAACAGGCCATAATTAGTGACTTAGGAATTAAAAGTAAAGAGAAATCATTTTTAGCCTGGATGCTCAGAAATGGTGTCATGGAAGAGTGATGGGGTTTGTGGCGGGTCTTGACAGAAGGCAGAAAGGTAGAGGTTGGTAACACATTTGTACAGAAGATGAGTTTGAAATAGTCAAGTTAGATAATATGAGGGCTGATTTAAGAAAAAAATACACAAAATATGGTAGAAATGTAACTCAAAGGTAACTGTTAAAAGAAGATTAAAGGCTCTACATCTACATCTATTAAAGGAGAATTAGATCTTTCCTGTTTGGTTTACTGTAACTTAGTTTGGATCAGTTTTGTCTATTGAGAAAGGTTTAATTAGTAAGTGCATTGAAAATTAATACTCACAAAGTGTCTCCTTTTTTAAAATTTTCTAATTAAGTACCAAATTCAATGTACACAATTTAGAAAATATGAAATGCAAAAAATGAAAATAAAATTCATCAATGATCTCTGCTTTATACAATGTTTTAGTGAACATCTTTTCAGGAACTTCCCCCCACCCAACGCATTTGTTAAAAGCATGGGATCATCCTGAATATACTGTGTAATAGGCCACACTCTTTTTCTTAATATATTGTGATCATTTTTCTATGCCATTTACTATCTTTATACAGCAGCATAATTTTAATACATACTCTATATTCCAGGAAATTGATATATCTTGATTTATTTAATGATATCTTTATTTTTTCATACTTCTATTTATCCTACAAATTTTTCGTTTTTTAAAATAAAACTAAGCAGATGTAAAAAACTGAAAACAAACGATAAAAACAAAAAATTAGTAAAAAGTAGAATAAAGTGCTAAAAGTGCTTTTAAAACCATGCAAAATTTCCCCTAGATGCATTAAAATTAAAAATAAATGAAACAATCATAAGTGGCAATGATTAGTAATTACTAATTTACCCCATCAATCAAATATCAACTCAACCAGTTTGCTCTTGACCAAATTTGTTTCGCCAATGTGTCACGTTTATAGTATGCTAATATATACTTATATATACCCACTCCTTCAGAATTAGCGTACAAGTGCAAATTTGAAGGGAGTTTAGCAGACAATATGCTGTTTTTCAACAGATTTTACTCTTAAATATTGTTAGCACAAGTGGAATAACAATAACAATGGGAACAATAATAATAAAATACTAAAAATCTTTATAAGTATATTAAATTCCCCCTTGACAAATCATTAATTAAAAATAACAAGGCACTTTTATTTATAAAATACAGAGGGAAAAATTGAGGCTCTTAAAGTCTTGGAATTTATCCAAGGATGCCAAACATGTGTACCAGTAAATGATGCATGTCGGATTTCAATCGGAGATTTATTAACATCAATGCTTTAGAACTTTCTACTCACAATTGCTCCTCTACAAAAACATATTTAAAACTTTAAGACTGGTGGTAGCTGTGTGTGTGTGTCCAAGGGAGAGGGCGCATAGCTGGAAGAGAAGCATCCAAACTGGATCTAGCACCTCACTGGGGCAACAGCAAGGCAACTCCTAATAGAGTTTGTTCCTGGGGAATACCCACACATCTTAGTAAATGTGTCTCGTTGTCCCATTAAATGGGTAAAGATTAATATATTATTGAAAAGCTTTACCTGTTGATACTCCGTCTCCCAGTTGCTGTAACTGTTGTCTGATAACAAGTCACTGCTGTCTCCTTCTCACCACTCTACCTGACTCATGAGATGAACCTCAGCCAGTATGTAACCATGGGATGCAAAAGTTGTCCCCCTTTTCCAAAGTTGGGACAATTCTGGTGTAATCTATGTTCTAGAGTTCCCATGCCCAGCTTTATTTGCTTAACCAGCCCCCACACCCACAGTTGCATAAGTCAATAATATGAAAGAGTTATATCTAGAGTAGGACCATGACAATATGGACATCAAATAGAAAGTGTCGTTATAAGCTCATCTCTTCATTCCTGTATTCATTTATTTGCTCATCCACTTACCCATCTATTCATTCATTGGATTGTTAGTTTATTCAAACTATTGTGTGAGCATTGTTTTGCTTGTTTATTTGTTTTAATGTACAAGTATTTAATGTGCTAAGACCCAAGCATCCAGAAACAAGTAATACAGAGTCCGTCCACGCAAAGGACTCAGTGTAATGAAGGAAGCAAACATCTAAGTGCATCAGTGCACTAAAGTGTCTGCTGTACTATATGAGAAACTATGAGTGACCAAAGAGCAATATGGTTGGGAGAATCAAATGCCATCGGAAAGGCTTTAGAAAGGAGGGAATACCTGATTTATTTTTTGTTGAGGAGGAGATGATGCGGGTGCTTCTCAAAGAAGAGAAGAAAGGAAGGAATGGGCATTCTACACAAATAACATGTGAGGCTAAGAGTGATGACACAGTCAAGTTAATCGGAACAGCCAGAGCTCAGAACATGGCAGAAGGGTCAGGAGAGCCATGTCTGGAAGGAAGTTCCCACATAGAGGTGCTGAGTGCTGTTTTAGAGTTGAGAATTCACTCTGCACCAATAGCCAGCCACTAAAGGGTTTTCTCCCTAGGACGTGGCAGCCATCCCAGAAGCCTCATGTCTACCGCACTATAAAGCGTGGCTGGAGGATTGTTGCAATAGTTGGGGAGAGACGACCCTTCATCTGTCACCTTATCCTGGGAGACAGCAAATGAGGGAAGCAGAATTGACAAGACACTGTCCCCCTTTGGGGATAGGGCTAGGTAACAAGAGATCAGGAATAATAGAGGAAGAGGAAAGAACTCAGATTCCCTGTAGGACGCCTGGTAGAGGCTTAGTGAACTGGCACATTCACGAACTCTTTGAAAACTTCTCTCCTGAAAGACACTGCTTAAATTCAAGGCAATTTTTTTTGTATGTATATATAAGAAATGCTGATAATCCATTAAGTAGAGCAGCTCCCATCCTGAGAGGCACTATACATCTCCCACTTCAGCAGGTTTTCCATGAATTTGATCAGAGAATACAAATGTCTCCCTTTGTGTATATTCTCATTTTTTAATAGGTTAGCAGTTTTGAAGCAGATTTTTCTACTCTTTCAGCCTTAATTAAATCTTCAAATATAAAATAGGGTATTTCTAAAGTTGTGTGATTCCATCTAAATATCATTGCTTAATACTCTTTTTGGTTTATGAATAATAAAGCATAGAGATAAAAGAAAAATCTTTAATATATTTGAGTATATCAACACGGAAAGTTGGAAATTTGATAGTTCACTCAAACCAAAATTCTATGTTTCTTTTTTTTTAAGGAAAATTTCTGTAGAGTGTTGGGGCAGGAAGGAGGGGTGACATAACAGTCCATCTATCATCACAGGAAAATGTTAAAGATGTATGCACCCAAAGCATTAGCAGTTAATTTTAACAAGGAATTATTAAGCTTTTCTTAGTACCCAGTACTTATTCATGTATTCAGCCTATCTTTTATGGTAATCCAGGGAAGGGAATAAATATTTCTAAGTACCTACTAAATGTCAGATATAATCATGGGCAGCTTTGCATGAGACACTTCGCCTAATCCGCACAACAGCTCAGTGTGCTCAAACCTTCCAGTGAGCGGACAGGGACTCAGCAGGGGGAAATGCCACACAGAAGCGGTGCCAGGATTCCCAAGGGAATTCCCAAAGGATTCCTGTCTAGGGTCAAGGCTTATATTCTTAGTCAATCTGCCTTGTCATGTCACATTTCAATTGATCCTAAACTATTCTTTCAACGTTAAAGGGAGCACTGCTACTCCTACAATCCTACAACTGAATCATACTTTTTACTGAGAATCAGATTATTTACAGGTAAATTAAGAAATAAACTTACTTGACTGTTGCCATTGTTTAAAGGAAGACAAAAAATAAAGACTGCAAATACCAATTTCATTTTTGCTTGCAGTAGGTGGGATTGCTTGCTTGAGATGAGATGATCTTAATACAGGAAAGTAGCTTGAAGCTGGAGTGAACAGTTAATGAAAGAAGCCTAGAAGTGTGCTGAACACAAAGGTGGGCTCTGAGCTTCCTGAGGACACGTGTAATTCATGCTCCTCTGAGTCCCTTTCTAACTCAAGGCTAGAAGTCCTCCGTTGACATAGATTACATGCATATGACATGCAAGATACATACACATGTACATCCACACACGCACCTATATGTATGTATTTAACTTTATTAAGAGCTATGTCTTTTATATGCCTTATTCAATACTCATAATCATTTTTGAAGTAATTTCTGTTCATATCCTCTGTTTACACATTAAAAATCAGGGCCTAGAAATATTAGGTATTGTTTTGCAAATACGATATAGTTAGAATGTAATGGACTCTAATGCAGATGTGTCTGATTCCAAAGCTCATGATTCCAAAATTCCTTGATATTTACCACTAAATTTTCCTGATTTAAATAATCAACAATAATCATAGCAAATACTTTTATAAATGTTTTATGCACTTACTATGTGCCAGCACTGTCTTAAGATAATTTTTTAACTCATTAAGTCTCAATAATCATGATATATTACTCACATCCTCCATCTCCACACAGCACAGAGAGATTCAGTAATAGCACAAGGTCACAATACTAGTAAGTGGAGGATCCAGGACGTCAACACATGCAGTTTCTCTGGAGTCTGTTCTTTATCATTTTGTTTCACAGCATCTCCTGCATGTCATGCATATCACTTGAAAGTTACATGTTGCATAAAAATATTTGTTATTTAAATAATAAATGGCAGTCTCAGGCTTTGAGCCAGCGTCTCGCACCAAAACCAGTGCTTTTTCTGCTAACGTAGAGGTTCTCAGACTTTTGATTTCAAGTATTCATAAAGTAAGATTTTAAAATTACCACCTAACAATTCTGTATTGCATATTTGAAAGTTGCTAAGAGAGTAAATCTTGAAAGTTTTCATCACAGGAAAAATAATTCTGTAACTATGTAAGGTGATGAATGTTAACTAGACTTATTTTGTGATCGTCTCACAATATATACAAATACTGAACGACCATGTTGTACCCCTGTAACTAATATAATGTTATATGTTAATTACGCTTCAATAAAAAAGAGTAGATTAGAGTCTATAACTAAATGTCAATTTTAGAGGTCACTTCCAACAGCCTTCCTCTGAAAACAAAAATTGAAAATGATATTCCATTAGTTTGCTAGGTGAGGTTTTGCATCCTCTTGAAGCTTTCTGCTCTGAAATGGCTGATTTCTTCCAATGTGACTGGCGAATTTCTGTGTAGATTTCCTCCTGCTTCTGAGTTGGCCATCATGATCCTTAGTGACATCCTCAGGAGGCGAGCTCTTGCTCACCTGTGGGAGGCCTGAGATTTGTCTCTGTGACTAAGAGGATCAAATATCCATCTGCAGTCAATGCATAAGCAACTTAATTCCATTCCTAATGGTCACTCCAAGGGGTTCCTCTTAATGACTGAAAAGTGTAAGGGCAACTTATTTGTTCTTATTGCCTTTTCTCTTTTTAATTAGGTTATTAAAGGGACAGAATCATATCAGCCATTTGTATGCTCATTGTAATAAAGCTAGCAGCAATCAAATCAATTTTAAAATGGCCAATTAAAGAAACACAATTCCTAATTCATAAGTTCAAGACAATTTAAATCGGGGCAACTGGTTTGCATAATAGAAATAATCCAATTGTTACTTATCTTCACATCTTTTTTATTTAATAATATTTATAGATATTGCTCTGTGTTTTATGAATATTAACTCAATGCTCCTAACAGCACTCCTAAATTATTACCCATTTTACAGACAAAGAAACTGAGTCACAGAGACTTAAGTGACTTGCTTAAGTTTACACAGTTTGTAAAGGATGGAGTACAGATTTAAAACCTGGCAGCCCAGCTCCCCCAGTTATTCTGCCTTATCTCCATCAGTGAACTAAGACATTGGTTTCATCCTTCCAACACCTTTATTCTCGCCTCCTTCCCATTGTAGTGTTAAGAGAGGTGAACTACGTCAGCAAGAGAGAGAATACAAAGACCTACTTATGTGCTGTTGACCTGCACTGAAGAATGTGCAGTCTGGATGAAATTCCACCCAAAGACATACTGAAACAGACACATGGGAGAGAGAGACAGAATTTTTAGTATCCACACTGGGCACACATGGTGCTGATTGAAATGCAACTGAGTGTTAACAGTAAAAGCTATTCCCATCATGTCCTGGACCCCATAGTGCTAAGAAATAAACTTGAATTCTTTCTAGTAAAGGAATGAGACAATATGCATTGCCAGTCATTTCAGAGCCTAGCAGCAGTGTTACAGGAAGGAGTTTGATATTTATTCATCAAAGGACTTCATTAGGTACATTTATTTTTCTTGTCCATCTTCCAGATGGGTTCACTGAGCCTTACAGATATGATGTTGTTGCTTAAAGGTACACAGCCTCTAAGACAAGACTGAAATCCTAACTTAAATGTAGAGCTTCTTTTTGGAGGTATCTCCTTATATGCTATTTTGAAAACAACCAACCAACCCTGAAAGCACACCTCACTAAGGAGAGGACGATTTTCCATATAAAGTCCAGTGATAGATGACCTTTGCTTACATTTCATGGCTTATTCTTTCATGTCTATAATTATAAAAGTAAAGGCATTATGTATCAAGTTGATTCTTGGCCAATTACCACCATTCTGTGCCTATATTCAGTTTTGAATTATCTTAGTGGGTAACGACAGCCAGCCCTTGTGGTCTAGTTGTTAAGATCCGGCACTCTCACTATGGTGGCCAGGTTCGATTTCCCGTCAGGGAACCACATCACCCATCCATCGGCTGTCATACTGTGGCGGCTGCATGTTGCTGTGATCCTGATAGCTATGCCACTGGTATTTCAAATACCAGCAGGGTCACCTTTGGTGGACAGGTTTCACTGGAGCTTCCAGACTAGATAGAGTAGGAAAAAGGAACTTGACACCCCTTCTGAAAAAATTGCCCACGAAAACTATATGGACAGCAGTAGAGCATTGTCTGATATAGTGCAGGAAGGTGAAAGGATGGCACAAAAGACAGGCACGGTTCCTCTTTGCTGTCTGAAGTGTGGCTAGGAGTCAGAATCGACTCATGGGCACTAACAACAAAGGGAGAATGGGTCAAAAGGATAATTTTCCCCAAAGTCCAGAAATTTAGTCAGAAATGTAGTTTTCAGCAAACCTATTGTTTGGTAAAATACTCTTCTTTTTTTATATATTTTTCCCCTTGACATTCTTCTGTGCCCTGAAGCTAGACTATAAATGCTGCATCTACTTTAAGGCATTGGTTCCCAATTATATCTGCAATACTAAAAAAGAAAAGAAAACTCATTAAGGAGCTTCACTTGTGATTCTGTCATTATTCAAAAATTATGAGAGGTATTGCAAACAATTTCAGCTCGACATTTTCTTTTTATCATCTTGAATGCGTAATTAATTACAGCGAACTGACTTACATAAAAGTTGAGATTTTCATAGTTTTATTTTTAAGCAGAGATTATTCAGATTTGAGCATTATAAAAATGCCTACCATTTAAAAGATCAACATGTAATTTGGTCAAACTTTTCCGATTCTGAACAATAATGGAAGGAATAAGAGGTAAATAAATGGCAGATAAGAATATCGATGGATTTGTCTTTTAGAGCTTATACTAATCTTTTCTGGGTTGATAGGTACTTAAAAATATTCATCCAGATAAACATACTGCCAATCCTGCCTTTCATTTTGAATGAATCCCATTTCTTTTGTTTGCATTTAAATCCACTTTAAGGAGTCACAAATAAAATATATTATATCATAAGAATCATAAAATGCAGGTGTTGGGATGAAAGAGCATCTTAGCACCTGCGTTTTATGGGGATATAAAGGAGATATATATTACAGTTAAAAGAAAGTTTCCTTTGCCTTTGTTTCCTCTGAGAAAGAATTTTAAAGTATTTGATCCATGTAGAAAGAAACATGCGAACTAGCAATGTGTTTAAAAACAAAAAGGGAAAAAAAGGAAAAGATAGAGAGCCTTACTTCAGCGTAGGAACAGCCATGTATAAATGCTATAAGTAAGATGCTTTAATAAATGACATTATACATATAAAACATGAAAATACTTAAGACTGCACATGCAATAACTGCCACTTATTACTTTCTAGTTCATTTGTGCTTCTAAGAAATCAAAGTGGGCTACATGTCAAACGTAGTCACCACACCCAAGACTCATTCTTGGCTTTGGGCCCCTGAGTTACAGGTGTGCTTGGAAATAATCTGGAAAAAATGACAGGTGAATCCTGGGTCAGCTCTGACATCCTCCAAGACTCCAAACAAATGCAAATTTGTGAATCAAAGGCAACCACAACCAATCCAAGTCTGTCTCCAGCAGCCAGGGCATTAAAGTAATGTTAAGAGAATGTCTCTAACAAAGCAAGATCAGCTTCACCAGTGGAGAAGATCCACCTGTCCTTGAAAGGGCTTGAGGTACAGAGTCAAGCCTCAGGACCAAGTAAATACCTGTGAGCTTTTTAAGTGGATGCTTCCCTTCGGGTTTGTATTTATTCATACCTTGATTTCTAATGGTTCTGAAGCCTGACTCAACCTTTTACCAAGACAAAACAGGTAGAAATGAGCTGATGCTCTGAACTTTCTTTAGCTCCAGGAAGGCCTTCACCAATGGCCTCACATACTTGCTGCTGAAGCCTCCAATGTTTCATGCTAAAGAGTGACTGGCAGAAGGTGTCCTCAGTCCATTCTTTAATCGAGCACTGCCAAATTTGATGCTTAGAAATGTTCAACAAAAAATGTTTTCTGTTAGACTATTGCTGCTCTTAGTACAGAATTCATTTACTAACAGAATAGATTCAAGGACAAAATTGGAAAGCTGCTGCATTTGGTCAGTAAGACTGTTTTTCCAAAGAGGTCCTCAGTGGGGGCCTTCAGATGTGCTATGTACCATAGGCAACAAACTGTCAAGGACCGAATGCTAACTGGGCCTCTGGGGGAGAGAGGTGGCAAGGGTTGGACTAGATAACTTTTCAGATGAGAGAAAAGCAGTGGAATAAAATCAGCATGGCCAACTTTCTGGAACAGAGGACCATTAGAGAGGAAAGTTACATTTTAGGGTCAAAGATGACTGTTTCTAAAAACTAGTGAGAAGAAAATAAGGGGAGAAAAACCCAAAACAATAGTGGGTAATTGTGCAGCCAGGACACGCAAGCCATTCCCTGTGGTTCATTTGTGTTATCTTCTCTAATGCTCATGGCCGCCCTGCAAGGTAGTGCTGCAATCTCCTCTTCTAGACGGCCAACCTGAGGTTCAGTCATATATATTTCCATTTCAACTGAAATTAAGTTCTGAAAGAGGATTGCCTATCCTTTCGTGTGCACAGCTTTTCCTACATTGAACTTCAGTTGTTTTTCCTCATGCAAGAGTTTGCATTTTCCTAACAGTCACACCGGTGCTCACTTCCTGCATGAGGGAATAAAGAGTCCATCTCGTGCAGCTTAGCATCGTCCTACCACTTACAGACACTCTCAAAATCCAAACTTGTAGCTCTTGCTGATGTTCATATTTGGGTCACAAGTGGCTTCATGTCACTTGTAATGCGTATTTGCCAAAGAAAAATAAAGTCAATCGCTTGATAGTAACTCACAGAACATTTCTCATCGATCAAATTATGGTAAAAAATTTTAAAATGTAAAGATCTAAAATCTGTTCTTGAAATAGTTACAGTTATGGGGCTCAGCATTCAGAATGAATGAAAAAAATAATAATTGTGTTCCCTGGAGCCCTGAAGTTTTAATTTGAAGTTTGATATATTGTTTATATTTTTGTCATACCATTCTAAATATTCCGTGCAAATTTAGTTAGAATCTAATGACTTATTCTCATTTCATGAGGTAACAAATGAATAGACATTAAGACAGAAACATAATTTTATTTCTATGCTTTAGCATCAAAACTCTCCAAGACAATAAATGTTGGCCAGATTATCTTGCATGAAATAAAGTGACACCTTTTATTTTGATTCTGAAGAAAAGCAGAGAGAAGAGATGAGATGAAATTTAAAAATGGAGTGAAGCCATAGGGCAAAGTGAGGTAAAGAGGAATAGACAGTCCCACAGTGGGACTGCAAAGGGTTTCTTAAACCCACTGTGGTCAAGGGCTCCATCTGAAACTGCCTGTCTTATTTCCAGTCATCGTCTCCACTTTGTGATCATTTTGAATTAATACTAATGAAGGGACTGAATTATGTGTTTGGGGTAAAGGAAGTACATGGTGATGAGATGATCCTAATATGGGAAAGCAGTTTGAAGCTGGGGCGAGCAGTTAATGAAAGATGCCTAGAAATGCGCTGAACACGAAGGAGGCCTCTGAGCTTCCTGAGGGCAGGTGTAATGCCCTCTGAGCCCCGTTTTAGCTCGGGGGCTAGAAGCCCTCCATCGACAGCTTCATTACATGCATTTGACATGCAAGTACACATAAAGGTGCACATTTACTCACACATATGCACGTGTGTTTGGGTGTTTATTAAGAGCTATGTCTTTTACATGCCTTATTTAATCCTTGTAACCATTTTTGAAGTAATTTCCATTTGTATCCTCTGTTTATACATGAAAAAACAGGGCACAAAAAATTACTGTTTTGCAAATATATACAGTTAGAATGTTAAATACATTTATATATAATGTTATATGACGATTATACTTCAGTAAAAAAAGAGGAATTGGAGTTTACAACTCGAAGTGGAGTTCAAAGGTCACTTTCAACAGCATTTCTGGTTAGCAAGAAAGCAATTAATATTTTCATTAAACTTCATACTTAAAATTTATAACAATTCAAACTCTGAAGCTTTTAAATTCTAACTAAATAAATTCAAAGTTTACACATTAAATGTAGCTGAGACAGCTGACATAGAAGGGAATATTCTAATAGTGTTAGTATCAATAACAGTCCTTTAATGTTACTGTTATCTTCAAAAGGTAGTGAGAATTTTCAAATAAATGTTTCCCTTCCAAAGTACACTTCTGCGGGATAGCTGGCTAAAAGACAAATACAAATCTTGCAGAAGTTTGAAAAACCTTCCTTGTCGCTTTTTTCCCTGTCAAATTTAAACAAAGAATTTTAAATAAATGCTAAAAATGAATTTATAGGAAGAAAAGCAATGGTACACAACATATAAATATCCTTCCCACCATCTAACTGGAAGATTCAAACACTTAAATAGAGATTCCATAAACAAATTAAAGTACTATACGGTAAACGTAATAAAAGAAAAGGAAGCCTCTCTTTACTGCAGCCTTCCGTCAGTGCTAAAATAGGAACACTTAATCTCAGGAACAGAAAATCTAAACCCTTCACAGTTAAAATAGCATTTTAATGTATAGCTTAATGTTGCAGGGGCTTTTCAAACCTAAAAACATAAAAAACCCACCATCTTCTCAGTCATTATGTAAAAGAAGTTCAGTTTAACACCAAAATATATGGAAAAGCATTTCATTATTTGTATTTTTTTAATTTTATTGCACACTGATTTTCTCTATCATCATCAACTAGCCTTCTTTAGAAGCTAGTGACTTCATTAATGTCTGCTGGTTGGAAGGGTCGGTGGCGGACAATCTGGTGGAATATTAAGAAGCATAAACAGCATCCTTGCCCTCAGAGAAGTCTCTGTGAGACCAAGAGGGACAATGGAATCACATGTAAAAAGTAAGCTAGTGTGTGGCAATGGGAAAGACGCCGAGGCGGGGCTTTAGGAAGTGAGAAAAGGAAAGATCAGTGTGTGGACACTGTGAAGAGGTTCTCAACCCTCAAAGACATGCATGCATTTTAATTGTCCCCTATTTAACGCTCCCTTTCGTGTGCTTTAAAGAAAAATGCAATTTAAATGCCGTAGACGGCCAATGGGTGCATGAAAAGATGCTCAATATCACTAATCATCAGGCAAATGTAAATCAAAACCACAATCGGATATCACCTCACACCAGTAAGAATGGCTATTACCAAAAAAGACAAAAAATGACAACTGTTGGCAAGGATGTGGAGAAAAGGGAAGCCTCATGCACTGTTGAAGGGAATGTAAATTGCTGTATCTGCTATAGAAAACAGTATGGAGGTTTCTCAAAAAATTAAAAATAGAACTACTATATGATGCAGCAATTCTACTTCTGGGTATTTATCTGATGGAAACAAAAACAGTAATTCGAAAAGATATATGCACCCCTTGGCTATTTACAACAGCCAAGATATGGTAGCAACCTAAGTGTCCATCAATAGATGAATGGATGTAGAAGATGTGTATATATGCACAATGGAATACTACTCAGCCATAAAAAAGAATGAAACCTTGCCATTCGTAACAACATGGTTGGGTCTAGAAGGTATTATGCTAAGTGAAATAAGTCAGACAGAAAAAGACAACTACTACATGATTTCTCATGTATGTGAAATCTGAAAAATAAAACAAACAAACAAATAAAAAAGAAACAGACACATAGACATGGAAAACAAATCAGTGGTTGCCAGAGGGGAGGAGAGTTGGCGAGGGGCGGGAGAGAAAAAGGTGAAAGGGATTTAAAGTACAAGCTTCTAGTTATAAAATAAATGTTGTGGAGTCATAAAGTAGGGCATAGACAATATAGTCTATAATATTGTAATAATTTTGTATGGTGACAGATGGTAACTAGACTTATGGTGGTGATCATTTCATGATGAATGTAAATACCAAATCACTATGATGTACACCTGAAACTAATATGATGTGGTGTGTCAATTATACTTCAATTAAAAATTTTTTTAAAAAATGGTAAACAAACGTCATCCTGCTGCATCCCAGACCTTTTTCTCAAGAAAACAAATGGCGCATTTGCTCATCTACCTCTTTTCACACGTCCAAACTGGGGCCTTTGAAGACAACAGGTATATTGATTCGTCTTCAGAGAAGGTTCATTCATTACCCTGTGGGTTTGATGATTAGACTGATACTGCAAATCCTGAAGTTTGTTAATTAATTTTTAAAAAGAATACTTCTGCTCAGCTTTAGAATTGAGAAAATTCGTTTCACTAAATTTCCATGAGACTGGAAAGAAAGCTCCAATTTTTAGGCCTCAATGCCATAATTATTTTTTCTCAAATATAGATTTCTTAGCAAAAAAAAATTACATGGAATTTTGCTCTTTATATGTTTCCTTTCAGAAACATTAAACTTAAATAATTTAAAGAAAACAAATTTAAACATTGTTCGTTAAACTGAAGAAATGAATACCTGTAAGTATTTAGTTTGTGACTTGATGAATAATAATATTGCTATGTTCTTCTTTTATACATATAAAGAGTTTACTCAAAAGTCTTTTGCTATAGCTTTCCATAAACACTATTCTCCCAACAAGCACATTCAGTACTGAATGTCTGCCTTGCTTTTAATGTAGAGGCAGATTCCTTTCTCCTTTTTTATGAGCCCTTTTTATCTGATCCTTTGGTTTTTCCCACAGATAAGCACTATTTTGTACACTGTGGTGATGAGATTACACAGTTCATCACATTTGAAAATAAAAATCACATTTTGATTAGGGTAACAATTGAAAGAAATTACCTTATTAATGAGCCCCATGACAGAAGATCCTTAGGAATGGCAGTTCTTAACTCTTCATGTCAAGTATCTGAAGATAAATGTACATTTAGTTACAGACACCTCTTAAAAATACTGCAGCCCCTTCTGCTATCTTTCCCTCATGTTGAGCTCTAGAACAGAAGTAAGTGACAACTAGAGATCCCAAGTCAATGCCAGTTTTGTGGGAGAATTGCCTTTATAATAAATTCTATCTCCTTTCATTTACTTATTATTTGTTCATCAAAATATCCATCCACCCATCCACTCATCTCTCCAAATATCCTCCTATTCATGGTAGTAAGACTTGATCTGATCTTCAGAAGTAGGAGAATCAGGATAAAAATGGAGGAGCCCAGCTTCATTATTTTAAAAAATAAATCTTTATTTCATAACCAGGACAGATTTTTTTGCTCCATGTAATATTACATTTTAAAGAGACATAATTTCATATTCTTAAAATGTCAGATTCTAAATTGTTATTTGTACATTGTATTAAATGTCATGAAATTTTGCATTTAGATCTTTATGCCACTTCATGATCAATAATCTCCAATGTTTTCCTCATTATCTACTATCTTTCTTGCTAGGTAGGCAGTTTTGTGTCCTTCCATTCACTTGCTCATGCATTCATTTTACATGTATTTTATATGAATGAATGAATGGAATAATTCAACAGTCCCACACTGAGCCCCTGCTGTGTGTCAGACGTTATCCTAAACATTGCGAATACGATGCTAAATGATACGCCATCTCAAGGAACTTTGGACTAGTGGAGACAGACAAGTCAAGTAAGGATTGAATTTGTATGTGTCTCCTGTTATTCTCTGCACAATTCAAGGCTCTTTGGGAAGTGCTTCTCCACTATCAGAAGTCAGAGATGACTTCCTAGGAGAAGTGAATTACAAATCAACACAACCACCTTGGACCTTTAAGTCACAAAGGCCTAGATTTGAATCCTGGCTGACCAAATATCTAGTCTTAAAACTCTCTGAGCTTCCTCATCAGTAAGCAGTTGTTAATACCCTCTTGTTTTAATAGGACATTGTGAAGAGAAAACAAGACAATTATAGTTAATTCATCCTTTTAACAAATCTTTATGGAACTCCTAAATATTCCAGGTAGAGCAATGAACAAAGTCTCTGCTCTGACACTCTAATAGAGAAGAAAGACAATAAAGAAACAAGCAAATAGAAACACAATATAATGTTACGCAACTAAAAGTGCTATGACGAAAGTATCAATGGATGAGAGCTGGAGACTAAAAAAGGCAGTTTTAGATATGGGAGTTAAAGACTTCAATGATAATGTGACACATGGGCAGAGACACGAGTGACCCTTCTATGTATAAGAGATTTTAGGATTAAGTCATTTTAGACAAATTCACAGAGACAAATTCACAAAGTAGTCTGTTAAAGAGTAAAGAATTCAGTATAGTTGAACATAGTGGAAGAGAAAAAGTCAGAGATATAGGCAAGGGTGCATCACATATGGCCTTGCAGTGCCACCTCTGAATTCTTTTTTAAGTGTGTTGGGAAACTATTGGTGTGTACTGAACGTGGGAGTGACGTGACCTGACTCCGGATTCTCTGGTTGTTGTGAGGGAGAAACCTCCGAGGCTGCAGAGCACAGTGAAACAAGATTAGTTAGGAAGCTATTGTGATTAGGCTAGGTGAGAGATAATTGTCTTTTGTAAAAATGTTCAATGATTGGAAGTGGATGCTTCAAAGTACGTTTGAAGGTGGTACCTCCAAACTATGTGTCAGATGTGGTTTTCAAGCCATGGTGTGCTGGTAAATGTTTAACAACTCTCTGAAAATGAAAAGTCCTTATTTGTAACATTTGCCAGTTTCACTCTGCACATACTCCCAACATGGTTGACTCCAAGCTATGAGTGTGGCGTCACTGAACACAGAGTTGGAGAGAGGTGTGCAGGATCCATTCTTCTGAGTCAATGCCAGCCAGCTCAGCATGCCATTTGTGGGAGACAGCCTTGAAGAAGGTCTTCAGCAATCCCCACCTACTGGTACTGGTATCCTGGTGGAATGATTTCCTCCACTTGAGTATGAAAAAGATGTGGCAAAAGTAATAGAATGTCACTTGGAAATCAGATAGCCAAAAGACTGAGATTTTCATCTAGGGCACACACTCTTGTTCTCTCACTGGCTCTCTCTTGACACACTCGGTCTCCCCCTCCAACTCTTGAGTCACTCACATTGGGGACAGCCAGGTGCCATATTGGAAGAGGCCCCATGGGGAGGCTGGAATGACAAGGAAAGGATCTGAGGCCCTTATTCTACTGCCCAGGAGGGATGGAAGCCTGTGAAATACCTCATGAGAGAGTCTGGAAGAAATGCCTCAGTCTCAGTAGAGTTGGCGCTCACTGCAGCCCTGGATAAAAGTTTTACCGTAACCTCATCAAAGACTTTAAGCCAGAGATCTGCAACTAAGTTGCACCCTGACTCCTGACTCACAGAAATTGTAAGATAATAAACCACTTAATTTCAGCCATTAAATTCGGGGCAATCTGTTATGCAGTAATACATGAGTAACACACAGTGTTTGTAAAAGAAAGAGAGAGGTTAGGATAACTCTAAGTTTTGGTGCCTGAGCATCTGGGTAAATATTGCTGTCATTTAGTGAGTCAGAAAACACTAAGCAAAAGTCAGGTTTGGGAATAGAAATCAAAGATTTGGTAAAATCATGACAAGCTTGTGAAATCTTTTCAACATCCCAGTGGAATTGTCAGATAGATAGTTGTTTATTTGAATCTGAAGTTTAGGGAAGACATTATGGATAAAAATACAAATTTGGAGACCATCAGCTGACCTTTAACTCCACAGAGTTAGCTGATATCACATAGAAAGTTAGAGCAGATTGAGATGAGAGAACATCAGAGGATACAGCATTGAGGAGGGAAGACACAAAAGGAATGTGGAATGTGTGAGCCTGAGTGAAGGAACTGTCTGAAGAAAGAGTGTGGTCAACTGTCAAATATGGGCTCTGAGGTAAGTGAGATGAATACGACAAATTCACTATTAGATTTGCCATTGTTGAAGTCTTTAGTGACTTTGATCAGAGTGTACTCAGCGTAGTGATAAAACCAAAGTTTCAAGAGAGAATGGGAGGTGAGCAAATGGAGGTAATAAATATTGACTAATTTCTTAGATAATGTCGCTATAAAGATGCGTTCAGAGTAACGGAGTGGTAGTCATGGGGATAATGCATCCATTTTAATGGATCATTTTAATGAGTCAGGGAAAGATTTAGCCACAAAGGGATGAAGAAGGTGCTTTCGCCCTGCTTTTCTTTCCTCGGTGAAACAAGAAACAAGATCAACAGCTGCAAATGAGAAAGGGTGATGGGTGATAGAAGTTTGAAGAGTTGTTAATAATGTAAAATAGTTTTTTCAGAAACTGGACAGTGTTTTGAGAAGAGATATATATTAGACTTGTTGAAAAATGCTGAGATCCACTTGAGGTTTTTCCCATCAAGGATTTTAAGTCATAGCAATCAGCATTTTTTGGTTTGTTTTCACCCTCTTGAAGGAACATAGTAGGCAAAGAGTGTATATAACCAAAGATGGCTTTCTTGGAGAATACAATAAAAGGAAAGGTTATTAGGGTGTGGGAAGGGTAGATTATCTGGAAGCACTCTCAAGGAGTTCCTCCTTCCACAGCCGGGAGAAAATTAGATGTCCCAGAGCAAACGAATAGCCTCTTCTTTAAGTTGAAGCAATGTCCCCAGAGTCAGTTATACTTAGGTTAGAGCAAGAAAATGAAGGAACTCTTCAGAGAAGAGGTTGAAGAAACAAGGGATATTGCTGATAGACCTGAGTTCTAGAAGCAGTTGAAGAATTTAGGGAATTGGAAGAGTGGTAGGGGCACCCAATTACAGGGTGTACATCCCTGTGCAGATGATGAAGACACGTGGATTTATTGTGTTGTGTCTGAGATAATAGAGATGAAGGACATGAGAGAAGTAATTTTCTATGTGTGTGAGTGTGTGTGTGTGTGTTGGTGGAGGCTGTTGTGTGTGGAAATTCAGTTGTTTCACCTCCTCCTAGGGAATGTTTCTGGAGGTGGGCGGTGGGGAAATGGGATCCCACCAGAGGAACGGAGAACTCCTTCAAACTTGACAGTGCTAGTATAAAGGGCACTGTATTTTAGCACCCAACAGAGTACAATTAGTACCTCCAAATCAATACCAGCATGAAACATTTGTGCAGGAGTATGCACTAATCTTTGAAAGAATCCTGCTTAATTCCTGATGTGGGTGGAAGATCAAAAAGAACTCAGCCTGTCTTTTGTTTTGACTTGGATGATGAAGGTCTCAGGCAGTGCCCTTCAGCAAATTGTATTTGTGAGACATTAAGAAGGCATGAGACTCTCTCAAAATGCCTTTTCCACACATTTGGTTCTCATTGAAGTAAAAAACAAACAAAACCATTTTGGAAATCTTATCAAGTTTCTATCAGCTAATTAATATTCTTTTAATCTTCCATTTTCTGCAGTTTAATTTAGTTGATGTTTCTAATTTACATAGAGACAACATTCTTAATTGATTTAATCCCAGCTTCTGTCTTTCCAGCAAGCCTATTGCTATTTATTGATTTTCATTAATATATGCAGACCTCAGATTTCAGCTTTGAAAGCCGAAAGGTCTCCTTTTGGGTGGTCTTTCCTTTTGTACCAAATTATAACAATTTTCTTTCTGCACCTGCTTATGACAGCCTAACCTGAATTCATTAATTTATTCATTGCTTTATTCAAAATATGTATTGAGTACTTATTACATCCAAAGCAATGTACTGGGCTTGTTTGTTGAGAGAAAATGATAACAAACATATAATAGCAAGGGAAAGGGTACCTCCTCATAGGGAGGGCTGAGTGAACATATCTCTGATGAAATGACATTTAGGCTGAGACCTGAAGAATGAAAACAATCCTTTATACAAAGGGTAGAATACAGGGATTTCCAACAGAAGGGAACCACACCTGCAAAATTCCTATGTATGTGTAGAGCCTGGTGGACTGCAGGGAGAAAGGAATGGGCAGCACTATGGAAGTTGGCAGGGATCTGTGTATGTGGAATTTTAGAGCCAGGATGAGGAGTGTGGATATTATTCAATATGGAAAGGAAATAAATGGAAAAGTTTTAGACAGGAAAATAACATTATCCTATTCATATGTGACAAAGAATGCTCAGAATGACAGTTTTCCTGTCAAACAGTAGTCACCACGTGTGTTAACATGTGCTTTAGAGTCAGAAAGATCTCGTCAGAAACCCTAGTCCTAATACTTACTGGTTACAATACATTTAAAATATTTTATCTTTAGATGTGTTGTCTGTGGAAGGGGAATGATGATACAATTCTTGGTGTTGCTTGAACAATTGAAGGCATTGTAAAGAACACAACATGATGCTGGCACAAAGGAGATACTCAGTATGTGAATTTTCTGGAAATTTAATAATTTATATTAGCTAATCCTAGCTTGTAAGGATGTAATGTAAATAGAATACATAGGACATTTTGTTTTATTTAAGGAGGAGAACAAAAGAAATTTATACAGTCGTTTAACTGCTACCACAATCAAAATATAAAACAGCCCCATCACACTAGAGAAATTACCTCATGTCCCTTTTTAACCAATCCCTTTCCTCCTCCAGAGGAGAGGTACCAGCAATCTGATTTCTGTCTGTATAATGAAATGCATCCCTATTGTTGCATCCATCAATAGTTCATCTATTTTTATTGCTAAGAATATTACCTTGTACTACATTCCCCAGTTGATGAACATTTAGGTTGCTTTCAATTTTTGGTTCTTTTGAATAAAGCTCCTATAAACATCTGTTTATAGGTCTCTGTGGAGACATATGTTTCATTTCAATTGGGTGGATTCCTAGGAGTGAGATTGCTGCGTCTTATGATGATGTTTAACTTTATAGGAAACTGTCAAAGTGCTTTCCAGAGTGGTTATACCGTTCGTTATTCACACAAGCCTTATATGAAATTTCAGTTGCTCTGCATACTCTTCAGCACTTGGCATTGTCTTTTTTTTTTTTTTTTTTTTTCCTTTTTCTCCCCAAAGCCCCCCGGTACATAGTTGTGTATTCTTCGTTGGGGGTTCTTCTAGTTGTGGCATGTGGGACGCTGCCTCAGCGTGGTCTGACGAGCAGTGCCATGTCCGCGCCCAGGATTCGAACTAACGAAACACTGGGCCGCCTGCAGCGGAGCGCGCGAACTTAACCACTCGGCCACGGGGCCAGCCCCGTCTTTTTAAAATTTTTTTAGTTGTAATGAACCTAATTGATTTGTAATTGCATTTCATTTATCTTTTTTAAGATATAAGTCAGTTCAATTTGTGATCCTACCAAATTTAATTGAGTTAAATGACCTAATAGATTCTTCTTCCTTTCTGTTCATTCCAATTTTTATTGATTCTGTAAACATTTACTCAGCACCTACTAAGAGTTCCTGAGGAGGGGTTTGCCCAGTGGTGTAGTGGTTAAGTTCACATGCTTCGCTTCTGCTGCCTGCGGTTCACGGTTTCGGATCCCAGGCGTGGACCTAGCACCATTCATCAAGACGTGCTGGAGCAGCATTCCACATAAAATAGAGGAAGATTGGCACAGATGTTAGCTCAGTGACAATCTTCCTCAAGCAAAAAGAGGAAGATTGGCAACACATGTTAGCTCAGGGCCAATCTTCCTCAGACAAACAAAAAAAAGAGTTCCTAAGGAGTTCATGTCCTAATGATAATACAATGTGGCAACTGCTGGCAGAAAGAACCGATGGCTTAATGAGAATACAGTAGTTGCACAAAAGAAATTTCCCTAATTCAGAATAAGCTAAATCTTGAAAGATGAGAGAGAGTCTGTCTGTGATGTAGGAAGATGAAGGACATGCAGACAGATAGTAGCAGAGAAATGTCCAAAGTCATTAGCGTTTTTTAAGCTACATGTAATTAAGTTCAAAATTGAGTAGTATGGATACTACAAATGGTGACTTGGTCCTCTTTATCTGAAATTTGGGTGTCTGGAGCAGTTGACCATTTTCTGAAAATGAGAATTATCCTTGAAAAATGTCCTTCTAATATATATACTCTTTTTCGTATTACAAAGACTTTTCCATTATAGGGTAGTTATATATTTTTCTCAGTGGCAGTCAAAAGAAACTGGCATTATTCAACCTCTCCTTACTTTCCAAAATTTGATATCTGATGCAGTTTATTTATAGTGAGAGTAGAGTCCCACATGACCAAAAATCAGATTAATATATTTTCTGTTCCCACCTGACTGGTTTCCTAACTGCCCACCCCCAGACTTACTGAGCTCATTCCGGGTTGGCTTGACTACTTGAGCCACTGTCAATCACTTCTCTGCTTGATAATATGCAAACCTTTTGCTTATGATCTCTTTTAGACATACAATTTAATATAATGGGTAAATTATGTCTACATTGTTCTTTAATTAGGCCTGTAAGCCTTATCTCTGAAACAGAGATATAGAGGAGACTCATCATTGTTGAGAGGGTGAAAGGACTTAATTTAAAGTCAGAAGAAAATTGGGCTAGAACAGTGCCCAGAAATGTAATAGAAAAAAACACCAATTGAAATTAGATGTAAACAGAAATCAAAATTAATTCAATTCACATATCTAATGGCATTTCAAGAATATATATCCACAAGCATATGCCAAATTTAGTAATATCTTTCATTTCAATTTAATTCACTTACTAAATTAAGTTAAACATACTCATGGGAGAAATGGTAACATGGAAAATCTTCCTAAGCTCCTCCCTAAAACCAACTGTGTAACCAAAATAAAGCAAATGGAGAGGAAAATCCCCGTCAACACTGATACTGTATCAGTCAGATTAGGCTGCAGTAACAAACAATTCCCCAATTCAGTGCCTTACAACAACAAATATTTATGTTCTCATTCACATTAAATATTGGCTGCAGTTTAGCGTGGCTCTGCTCCACATCATTTTTACTCTGTGATCTAGGCCCGTATCTGGAGATAACAGAAGAAAAGATCAAGTGAAAAATCTGCCATAATAATAGAAGAAAAATCTTGTTATGGCTTCTTAAACCTATGCTTACAAATGGTCTTGAGAAAGTGACTAAGCTAATATTCCTTTTATTTTCACTTCTTCAACTAAACCAATGAGAAATTCAATCAGAAAATAGAATATTCCAACAGCCATAGGCCTGGGGAATATAGGAGTGCTTAGGAGAATAGTGAATATATTGAATGAATACTCTACCACAGACACATACATATCTTCAAAACTCAAAGAATTATTTTTTTCTAAGTGTGGAGGAGGTGGATCCAAATGGAAAGATCTTGGGATTTTTTCAACTGAATTCTTTCAGTTATTCATTTAAAAAAGTCCTGAAATCCTAACACACATCTACTATCACTGAAAGGGTAATTAACTATTATTAAAAAATCAAATGTGGAAAATTAAAAATGCCATTCATTATTTAGTTTGGAGGGGCAAATACAAAAGACAAAAAGACTTTAGGAGATATTGAAATCATATCCCCTGAAACAGAACTGGATGTTTGACTGAGCTGTATTGCTTTCTTTCTGACTAGCATTACTAATATAGGGACAAAATACACTAACCCTAAAGAGAAAGGTTTTCTGATCTAGAGGACCAAGATCAGGAAGTGAGGAACAACATGAGAGAGACAAAAATTCTGAGTCTAGACTCATTTTCACCTCTGTCACCTGGTGATTGTGCTAGGAAATTATTCTGTCTTCACCCAAAAGAAAACCTTTTGGCTAATGGCCTTTCCAGTAAACCAAAGAAAACCACAGAAACAAGTTTCCTTGTGGAACAACTCATGAACTCATTGCATTCTTGTTTTTCTAGATTAATACATTTAAAAATATAAACCTAAATCATTTAGGCTTTCACATAAATTCAAAATGGAGAAGTCTAACAGTGACCAGGAAAATAGAAAGGGTGGTCCAAGTAGAAACCAACCAATTTTTTGGGTACAAATAGTTTCATTAGGCCTGGGCAATAAAAATCTGAATAAACAAAACAAAAGATGATTCTTATGAAGAAATTTTGCAGCATAAAAGAAGAAAAAATAAGTATGTCGTGCAAGAGACAGATGAAAAAGACTCTTGGAGATGAATTCCATAAATCAGAGTACATTTTTACACAGAAACTGCTTTACGTGTGTATCAAAGAAGCATGGCCTTGATGACTAATGATACAGGACAACAAATTGAGATGAATTTGAAGTCAACTGAATTTAAAAAAATAAATAACTTGGGAAAATAGTTCCAATGAATAATTTACAACTACCTGAAAAATAGTAAAAAGTGGAATTAACATGGAAGAAAATTGAGTTAGAGATGTGGAGAAAGATGGCTTGAAAGAAGATAGATTCTAAAACCCATGTTAAAGTGCAAACCAATAGACAAAGAATGTTATGATGACATCATTGATTGAGCATGTGCAAAATTAGCTTTGTATCTAGGGCATTCGTATAGACTTTATGATTCTAGGAATGGCTGTTATAATTGATTGATACTGAAAAGGATCTATTGCCCAGGACCAGATACATATCTAACAGAAGCTTTGGACATAACTTTCAAGATAAGTTAATATCTTGCCATATGCAATTCTATTAATAAGAAAAACCAATGAATTTAATCAAATAGAAAATACAAAGTCAAAATTCTGCAATATGTCTCTAATATAAGCTCATCTTTGCTAAGATTTTAAAAGAGATCAAAATCCTTTGTCTATATTTAAAAAGGCAAAGATGATTTAAGAAAGTAATATGTAACTAAGATTTTTTAAAGGTTACGTAATTGTAAGATAAGTTCCTGTTATTAAAGATCATTTAATAACTCTCTTTTCACCATATGCATTGAATGTAGTAGAGTTTTTCTTTTTTCTTTTTTAATCCATTATAAAATTAATGAGCTATTAATTGCAACACTATTAGTGAGAAGTGAATGTCGATACTTACAGATTCCTGAGAAAAACAAATCTGTGTGCCATGAATCCTAGGTTCAGCCACTCTAAATTCTACCCTGAGTTCCAGGCTCTTACCTCTAACTGTTTGTTTGACATTTTCCTATTTGGATGTCCAATAAGCATTGCAAATTAAATCTGTCAATGCTGAACAAATAATCCTTCCTTGTCTACTTGCTAACCCACAGTTATTAACAACTTCATTTCTCATTTTCTGGGATTCAGTCTTTGGAGTTATTCCTGACTCCTCTCTTTCTCTCATACTTAATATCCAATGAACCAGAAAATTCTATCCTTTCTGCCTTCAAGATGGATTTAGGGTCCCATCATTTCCACCACCTCCACTATTACCACCATGATCAAATTACCATTATTTCTCATCCAGACGACTGCAATATCTTCCTAATTGTTCTCTTGCTAATTGCTTTATACTCATTCTCTCTGTTCCCTATTTCGTAGCCCTGAGATCCCATAAAATTTGTCAGATCATGTCATTTCTCTGCACAAAGCTACCCAATCATGTCTCATTCAAAGTAGAAGCTAAGTAGCTCATAATGGCCTATATGACTCCACATGATGTGATTTACTTCCCAATGACTCTCAGACATAACTGCCTGTTACTCTCCCCAATGCCGCTTCTGCTCCAGCCCACTGGCCTCCTTGGTATCACTCAACATACTCATCACTCTTCACACAGAGCAGGACCTCCATGCCTGCTCTTCATCTCCTTCTGGAAGATGCACAGATATTGGTGACTCTCTCCCTCATCTCCTGCAGACATTTGCTCAAAGCTCACCTTCTCACAGCAATGTCCATAACCACCATATTTAAAGTAACTGCACCCCAACACTCCCTGAGACCCTTTGCTGCTTAATTTTTTTCCATTGACTTGTTGGCAGCTGCCCTATTTAAATCTTCAACTATTTATTTAATTTCTGTCATAGACTATTAAAATATAAATGCTAGGAGAACAGATCATTTCTCCCATTTCAATTTCTGCTATACTCTCAAAGCTTAAAATAGTACCTTTCACATAGTGGTATTAAAAAAAAGTTTAATTGAATGGATAAATGAACCCTTCTAGGGAAAACAAAGTCAAGTGTTAGACCTGCAATGCCTGAAAAGCATAAACCTCATGTTCTTACCTAAAAAACCATTCAATTTACACTCACCTTTCTCCCACAATTTAGTCTACACAGACTAAAGAGATCAAGATAAAGGAAGATGAATAAGAGAGGAAAGAACCGTAGAAAATTAATTACACTAAGACTAAACAGATGATAAAAATTTATTTGTAAACATGTAATATAAATGCCAAGAATGAGTTAAAGAACATGGGAAACTATTGTAACATATTTTAATAAGAGCTGAATATAATATTTTAAATTATTCAAGCAAAATGCATGAAGTTAGAAGGTGGTAAAGTTAGTGAGGAAGTAAATATTTCACAAATATTTCCCCTTAGATCAAGGTGGGAGTTGAGTAAGTAAAATATAATTATGGTATATAAACAAAGTATAAATATAGACACAGTTATTTTATGTTATTGTAATTATTTGACCAAAAAAATTAATCACTACTAAATTTTTCAAGCATTGTCAGATTTCAAATTAAGGGGCAGGAATGGTGTGAGCATGTGTGTGTGGAGGGGATGGGGGTGGCTGATGTGTGAAGAAGAGGAATTGATCATGGAAAGCAAAGTAAGAAAACAGAAAAGGAAGATAAAACTTTAAAAGTATAATAAATATCTACTATAAAATAAGGTGGGACAAAATACAATATTTCAGTCATATTAATTGTGAAAGGACTGAATTTATTCAATTGAAGATAAACATAACGGGTTAAAAATATAATTTAAGTGTATGTAGTTATAAAAAAACATAATTGAAGGATAAAAATAAAAGATGGACAAAGCCACAATAGTTCAATGTTAATATCAGAATTCTAGCTTAAAATCTTCAACTATGAAAAAGTAATATATAATGGGAATAGAAAACAGAATTCATGAAAAGTTGTAACAATCTTAAATTTTAAGACATCAAATAACAAGAGACCAAGTACATCAACTAAAGGAGAATTTGATTAAAAAGGTAAAAGTGACATTAGTAAATTTTCAAATAAATCTTTAAGAATATGATATATCAAATATCCCCACAACAAATATTCAATGTTTATAGGATATAGTCTTGATGATAATAAAATAAAACTAGAAGAAAAAAAGCAAACTAAAACTGAGACCCAAACAAACAAAAAGTGGCTATTTGGAAGTTAAGAAATATTTTCTTTTTTTCTGAGGAAAATTAGCTCTGAGCTAACATCTGCTGCCAATCCTCCTCTTTCTGCTGATGAAGACTGGCCCTGAGCTAACATCCATGCCCATCTTCCTCTACTTTATATGTGGAATGCCTGCCACAGCATCGCTTGCCAAGTGGTGCCATGTCTGCACCCAGGATCTGAAGCAGCAAAACCCAGACCGCCAAAGTGGAACTTGCACATTTAATTGCTGTACCACTGGGCCAGTCCGAGAAATATTTTCATTAAAAAATCTCCAAGGGTAAATATTACTGAAAAGTAATAAAATTAGAACATTTTACAGAAAAACCTTTGGGACAGAGCCTAAATCTTTCTGGAGGAAAATTCTTCATCATAAATGTTTTCATTAATAACATAAAAAGCTGATAACGAATTTACATAAAAGCACAAATAAGTCAAAAGAAATTACGAAGAGAATTTAAGGACAATAAGAAATTCTCAGTAAAATTAGAAGAAAAATATTTCAAAGGATAAATAAACCAAGAGCTGTTTCTTTGAAATGACCAATTAATAGATAAACTCTTAGCAAGACTACTTAAACCATGAGAAGGATGAGAAAGAAGAATCACCCATGTATTTGGAAGAAATAATAATAATTACAAGAGACTTCAGATTCCTAGCAAAATGGAGAGCAACCTCTAGCTGTGAGTGCTGCCCCTCCTCACTCAACTCCAGCTAAGTCCAAGGAAGGGAAGGATAAAAATCTGGAGTAGCATAAGTACTGTGGTCTGAAGAGAAAACACAGCCTGGGATAAGGAAGATATATTGGAAAAAGTCTTAATTTTGGCATCTTTCGTTTCCTCATTGAACTGGGTGGGACATCATCTGCCCAGATATTGCTAAGTAGACACCACATCTCCTGCTCAGCCTGATGAAGGAAGCTCCCTGCTGCAATGAGGAGCCCTGAATATGCCCTCCTTTTTTCTTCACTGTCCTATACCTGGGCCTAGTGGACTTCCCCTTGGAAAGACTAGCATTAGGGAGGCAGTAAATAGGAAGCCAGTTGTCTTATTGAGAGAAAAGCAAATTCCAGCTGCCTAGTCTGTCTTAATGAGGGCTCTCTGAAGCTGGGTATGCCATTTACTTACGTTGCTTGGAGCATGTTGCCAGCCAGGACAGCTGATAGTCTGGGTGAATGTGAATTCATGTGGAAAGTCATCTACCCAATTATAAATAAAAATAAGAAACTAAACAACTGCTATAAAACCCAGTAGAATTAATACCATTGTTACACAATATAATTAAACATAATATGTGTATTAAAATAGATATGTAAGAATATTAGTAATATGAAGCAGAAACATGCAGATATACAGAGGAACCAAGTGGAAAAACTGAGGCAAATACATATATTAGTTTTAATAAACAGGCCACCAGGTAGAATTAAATAGCAGAATGGATAGAGCTAAAGACTAAATTATTGAACATGAAAACCAGATCAGAGAGTTAGTCAAGAAAACATCAGAAAGGATGTATAGACATGCTTTTTCAAGCTAAGAAATAAAATAGACATAATAAATAGAGGCATCTTTAAAACAGGAATGGAAATAAATGAATATATAGAAATGGAATTAAAAAGAGAGAAGAAATATTTGAAATAATATTTTGAATGTTACAAAGTTGAAATACTTCAATTTGAAAGGAATCATAGAATACCAAATATAATAAGAAGGAAAAGATATACACAGTGAAATTTAAGAAGATTAAATACAAAGGGAACATTCTAAAATCCTCCAGGGAGAAATCAACAGATCTCCATGAAGTTTCAATAGTCAGGTTTAATCAGATATCTCACCAGCAACATTAGATGTAGGAGGTAAAATGTAATACTATCTTCAAAGTTAAAATAACTTTAAGCCTGGAATTGCATGTTGTTACAAAATCTTTTAAATGAAGGAAAAATATAAAGATATTTTCAGGAACCCGGCACCTTAGATTGTTTATAATGTGAAACCTCACTTTGAAAACGTCTTGGTGAAATTCTTCCAGCAAAATGAAAAAAAAAATTATTGTTGTGGGAAGTGGGCGGAGCAAAATGGCAGGGTGAGCAGACCCGGGATTTTCTCCCCTCCAAAATACAACAAAAGATTGGAAGAACTGAATTTCAGAGAATAAACATAATGCCAGCTCGTTAGAGACCTACAATACCAAGAAGGTGGAGATCATAAACCTTGCTTACACCCTCGGAGGCGCTGGAACGGTAGGAGAGAACATCGCTCCCTCCCCTAGAGTCTGCGATCGCTGTGGCGCGGGTCCGGAAGGAGCGGGGTAGGGGCTGCGCGACTGGGGGATCATCCAGGATTCCTGCCGCTGATTCAGTGGAGACCCGCTGACGGGGGGGAAAGCTTCCGTCTGCGGGGACCCCATAAATCAAGGGCCTTGGGAGACCAGAGAACAGAACTGATCTGAACCCAGACCGGTGCGTGTGAGTAACAGCCCCTCCCCCCCAGCAAAGCCAGTGGGCGCAGCCATCTTGCCCCAAGGCGGAGAGCTAACACGCCGCTCTCAACCCCCATCTAGTGGCGACAGGCTGTAACTGCAACTGAATTCTACCACCATGAGAAAAAACCGCTCCTCTACCATCCAGCAATTTATAAAAGCCCCAGACCAGAAGGAAAACAATAAAAACACAGAATTAAGTCCTGAGGACTTGGAATTAGGTAAACTAAGTGATAATGAATTCAGAGCAGCTATAATCAAAAAACTCAATGAGGTAGAGAGAAAGATAGAGAAACAAGCCGAGTTCTGGAGTTACTTCACAAAAGAGATTGAAATCATAAAGAGAATCAAACAGAATTACTTGAGATGAAAAACACAATGGACCAGATAAAACAGAATACGGATTACCTGAATGCCCGTGTAGACCACATAGAGGAGCAAATCAGCATAATCGAGGACAGACAGGCTGAATGGCGCTAGATAGAGGAAGAAAGAGAACTAAGAATTTTAAAAAATGAGGAACATCTCTGAGAGATAATGGATTCAATGAGGAGTAAGAACATAAGGATCATAGGAATTCCCGAGAATATGGAAAAGGAAAATGGAGCAGAAAGTGTGCTTAACGAAATTATTGAAGAGAACTTCCCAAATCTAGGGATCAACGGAGAAATGTGTGTAGAGGAGGGTTTTAGATCTCCTAGATTTGTCAATGTAAAAAGACCCACCGCAAGGCACATAATAGTAAAGTTGGCACATAGGAATGATAAGGAAGAATACTCAGGGAAGTAAGAAATAAAAGAGAATAACCTATAAAGGAGCCCCTATCAGACTGTCAGCGGATTTCTCTACAGAAACCCTACAAGCTAGGAGAGAATGGAGTGATATATTCAAAGCTTTAAAGGATAAAAACCTTCAGCCAAGAATACTCTATCCAGCAAGAATTTCCTTCAGATATGAGGGAGAAATTAAATCTTTTCCAGACAAACAAAAGTTAAGGGAATTTGTAACTAAAAGCCCTCCATTACAAGAAATCCTCAAGAAGGCTCTCATACTTGAAAAAAGAAAAAAGGGAGAAAGGGGACACAATCCACAGACTAGGGAGACCGATGGATAGAACCAGAACAGGATAGCAAACATTCAATTATAGCATTAGGGTAAAGGTAAGGGAACTACCAAAACAAGGACGATCTTAGCACTCTAACTACAAATGAATAAGACAAGTTGGAATAAAAAATGAAAATAATTGTTTAGGAGGGGAAGAGCAAAGGGTCTAAATCAGTATTGGTCGAGTAAGTAAGAGACCACCAGAGAATAGACTATATTATACACGAGATTCTAAATACAAACTTCAAGGTAGACACTAAAATAAAGTACAGAACAGAGTCACAAATCATAGATAAGGAAAAATCTAAGAAACCCAGCATAAGAAATTGCAGTGTTAAATGGGTAGTCTAAAGCACACAGGAAAAGAAACAAAGGAAAACAAGATAATGAGCGACAGATTGACAGCATTAAGTCCACATGCATCAATAATCACTCTCAATGTGAACGGATTGAACTCTCCAATAAAAAGACACAGAGTGGCAAAATGGATTAAAGAACAAGATCCAACAATTTGTTGCCTCCAGGAAACACACCTCAGCCCCAAGGACAAACACAGACTCAGGGTGAAGGGGTGGAGGACAATACTTCAAGAAAATAGCAAGGAAAAAAAGGCAAGTGTTGCAATTCTCATATCAGACCAAGTGGATTTCAAAATAAGACAGGTAAAGAGAGACACAGAGGGACAATATATAATGATCAAAGGGACACTTGGTCAAGAAGAAATAACGCTTATACATATCTATGCACCCAACACAGGAGCACCAAGATTCATAAAGCAACTATTAACAGACCTAAAGGAAGATGTTAAAAACAACACAATAATAGTAGGGGACCTCAACACCCCACTCACATCAATGGACAGATCATCCAGACAGAAAATCAACAAGGAAATAGTGGAGCTGAATGAAAAACTAAAACAATTGGACTTAATAGACATATATAGATCACTCCACCCTGAAGGAGCTGAATACACATTCTTCTCTAGTGCACATGGAACATTCTCTAGGATAGACCATATGTTGGGAAACAAGGCAAGACTCTACAAATTTAAAAAAAAATTGAAATAATAACAAGCATCTTCTCAGATCATAGTGCTATAAGGCTAGAAATTAATTACAAGCAAAAAGCTGAGAAAGGCACAAAGATGTGGAGACTAAACAACACACTACTGAACAAGCAATGGATCATTGAAGAAATTAAAGAAGAAATAAAAAAATACCTGGAAGCAAATGAAAATGATAGCATGCCATACCAACTCATATGGGATACAGCAAAAGCTGTATTAAGAGGAAAATTCATCGCAATACAGGCACATCTTAACAAACAAGAAAAATCCCAAATAAGCAACCTTAAAGAACACCTAACTGAACTAGAGAAAAAAGAACAAATGAAGCCCAAAGTCAGCAGAAGGAGAGAAATAATAAAAATCAGAGCAGAAATAAATACTATTGAAACGAAAAAGGCAGTAGAAAAGATCAATGAGACAAAGAGCTGGTTTTTTGAGAAGATAAATAAAATTGACAAACCACTAGCCAGACTTACAAAGAAAAAAGGGAGAAAGCTCAAATAAACAAAATCAGAAATGAGCAAGGAGAAATAACAACACACCCTGCAGAAATACAACAGATTATAAGAGAATACTACAAAAAACTATATGCCAACAGAATGGATAACCTAGAGGAAATGGATAAATTCTTGGACTCCTACAATCTCCCAAAGCTCACTCAAGAAGAGGCAGACAATTTGAACAGACCAATCACAAGGAAAGAGATTGAAACAGCAATCAAACACATCCCAAAGAATAAAACCCCAGGACCAGATGGCTTTCCTGGGGAATTCTACCCAACTTTCAGAGAGGATTTAATACCTATCCTTTTCAAGCTATTCCAAAAAATTAGGGAAGATGGAACACTTCCTAACACATTCTATGAGGCCAACATCACGCTGATACCAAAACTTGACAAGGACACCACGAAAAAAGAGAACTACAGGCCAATATCACTGATGAACATAGATGCAAAAATTCTAAACAAAATTTTGGGAACCGGAATTCATCAAAAGAATCATACATCAGGATCAGGTGGGATTCATACCAGGGACACAGGGATGGTTCAACATCCACAAATCAATCAACGTGATACACCACATCAACAAACTGAGGAATAAAAACCACGTGATCATCTCAATAGATGCAGAGAAGGCATTTGACAAGATCCAACAGCCATTTATGATAAAAACTCTGAACAAAATGGGCATAGAAGGAAACTACCTCAACATAATAAAGGCCATATATGACAAACCCATAGCCAACATCATACTCAATGGGCAAAAACTGAACCCCATCCCCCTGAAAACAGGAACGAGACAAGGATGCCCTCTATCACCACTCTTATTTAACATAGTACTGGAGGTCCTGGCCAGAGCAATCAGGCAAGAAAAAGGAATAAAAGGAATCCAAATAGGGAGGGAAGAAGTGAAACTCTCCCTGTTTGCAGACGACATGATCTTATATATAGAAAACCCCAAAGAATCCATTGGAAAACCCTTAGAAGTAATCAACAACTACAGCAAAGTTGCAGGGTATAAAATCAATTTGCATAAATCAGTAGCATTTCTATACTCCAGTAATGAACCAACAGAAAAAGAACTCAAGAATACAGTACCATTCACAATCGCAACAAAAAGCATAAAATACCTTGGGGTAAATTTAACTAAGGAAGTGAAGGACCTATATACTGAAAATTACAAGGCCTTTCTGAGAGAATTGGTTGACGACATAAGGAGATGGAAAGACATTCCATGTACATGGATTGGAAGAATAAACATAGTTAAAATGTCCATTCTACCTAAAGCAATCTACAGATTCAACGCCATCCCAATCAGAATCCCAATGACATTCTTTACAGAATTAGAACAAAGAATCCTAAAATTCATATGGGGCAACAAAAGACCCCGAATTGCTAAAGCAATCCCGAGAAAAAAGAACAAAATGGGAGGCATCACAATCCCTGACTTCAAAACATACTACAAAGCTACAGTGATCAAAACAGCATGGTACTGGTACAAAAACAGGTGCACAGATCAATGGAACAGAATTGAAAGCCCAGAAATAAAGCCACATGTCTATGGACAGCTTATCTTTGACAAAGGAGCTGAGGGCATACAATGGAGAAAAGAAAGTCTTTTCAACAAATGGTGCTGGGAAAACTGGAAAGCCACATGTAAAAGAATGAAAATTGACCATTCTTTTTCACCATTCACCAAAATAAACTCAAAATGGATTAAAGATCTAAAGGTGAGACCTGAAACCATAAGGCTTCTGGAAGAAAACGTAGGCAGTACACTCTTTGACATCAGTATTAAAAGGATCTTTTCGGACACCATGCCTTCTCAGAGAAGGGAAACAATAGAAAGAATAAACAAATGGGACTTCATCAGATTAAAGAGCTTTTTCAAGGCAAATGACAACAGGATTAAAACAAACAAACAACCCACTAACTGGGAAAAAATATTTGCAAGTCATATATCTGACAAAGGCTTAATATCCTTAATATATAAAGAACTCTCACAACTCAACCACAAAACATCAAACAACCCAATCAAAAAATGGGCTGGAGACATGAACAGACATTTCTCCAAAGAACACATACTGATGGCCAATAGGCACATGAAAAGATGCTCATCATCACTGATCGTCAGGGAAATGCAAATCAAAACTACACTAAGATATCACCTTACACCCGTTAGAATGACAAAAATATCTACAACTAATAGCAACAAATGTTGAAGAGGTTGTGGAGAAAAAGGAACCCTCACACACTGCTGGTGGGAATGCAAACTGGTGCAGCCACTATGGAAAACAGTATGGAGATTCCTCAAAAAACTAAAAATAGAACTACCATACGATCCAGCCATCCCACTACTGGGTATTTATCCAAGAAGCCTGAAGTCAGCAATCCCAAAAGTCCTGTGCACCCCAATGTTTATTGCAGCACTGTTTACAATAGCCAAGACGTGGAAGCAACCTAAGTGCCCATCAACAGACGAATGGATAAAGAAGATGTGGTACATATATACAATGGAATACTACTCAGCTGCAAAACAGAACAAAATCATTCCATTTGCAATAACATGGATGGACCTTGAGAGAATTATATTAAGTGAAATAAGCCAGCGAGAGAAAGATAATCTGTGTATGACTCCACTCATATGAGGAATTTAAAACTATGGACCAAGAACAGTTTAGTGGATACCAGGGGAAAGGTGGGGTGGGGGGTGGGCACAAAGGGTGAAGTGGTGCACCTACAACATGACTGACAAACATTAATGTACAATTGAAATTTGACAAGATTGTAACCTATCAATAACTCAATAAAAAAACAAACAACAACAAAAAATTATTGTTGTGAAAAAGTAAGAATGAATAAATAAATTAGTAAAATACGTTATTTAAAAGAGCAAAGATTTAAAAATATATGTCGTGCAATGTATAACAATAATTATAAGTCAAGTAGACCATAGCAATGTGATGGTGGGATGGAGAGTATGCAGGAGAAGGCTGTGCAGACTGAGGAGAACATTCTACAGTGTTTAGTGTGTTTAAGGGGGAAATGTAAACTTTATTAAACACCACAAATAAGCAGGGGAAAGATAAATAGAATAACTGTTGAAGAAAAGAAGTAAAATACAAAGCTTTCAAATAATCATAGTGAAATATTTCTATCTAATGAAAGTCAGAAAGGGAAAGAGAAAACCATGACAATTCAAAAATGTATGAAACAAAATGGCAGATATGAGTTCCAATAGTAAGGGAAACTACAGTAAGTACAAGTTGGTTTAATTTACCACTCAAAAAACTCTTGGTATTATATTGTTTAAGAAAAATAAGATACATGTTGTCTAAAAAAGAACATTTAAAAAAAAGAATACAGATATTTTGAAAAGAAAAGATAAAGTAACAGTAAGTATGAAACAATTTTAATATTTTATGAAATAGAATACAAGTAAGCATTATAAAAATGGGATTGATAAATATATATTATTAAAATAGCACATATGTACCTAACAATATAACCTTCATAAAATGATAATTGACAGAATATATAGGTAAATAAAATATTTAAATATGGTACTAAGATTATAAGATAATCTCAGAAAGGGAGAGAGAAGCAAAAAATAAGCAATTACAAAGAAAATTACAAGAGCAAGTATAATGATTTAACTGAAAACTTTAGAAATTAATATACAATAAATAGAGAATATAAGTTTTGAGCACGTGAGGAACGTAGATAAAAAGGGACTATATTATAAAACAGAAAACGAACCTCAATAAATTTCATAGTCACTATCACAGAGAAAATGTTTTCTGATCATGATGTAAATAAACGTAGAAGGGGCCGAATTGGGGGCACAGCAGGTAAGGGAAAAAGCAGGTTCAGCGAAAAAGGGAAAAGAAGACGATTGGCAGCAGATGTTAGCTCAGGGCTAGTCTTCCTCAAAAAAAAAAAAAAGAAAAGTATAAATTAGAAAGAAATGGAGAGATAATCCTCATGTCCAAAAAGTAAAATGTATACTAGAAAGTAACTCTTATTTTAAGGAGGAAAATTATAATAAAACCTCGTCTTATACAAATACTGAGCCACTGATAAAGCAGTCTTAGAAAGAAAAAAATATATATTGTAGTTTTAAATATTAAGTCCATTTAACAGAAAACAAGAAAGTCTGAAAATAAATGAGCCAATTTTGGAGGAGACTTCCAGTTTTCTAATAAAATTTGTTCTTACCTTTGTAAAAAGACCAGACAGGTAATTTGAACATGACTCCCCTCTGGGACTACAATTTCTGGTTCCCCTGGCAGGTTATGAGTCACAGAATGTGAGTGGAAATGACCTGAATCATCAAACCTTCTGTTTTTACTCTTAATTTATTCTTTATTATTATTTACTTTATTCTTTATTCTCATTTTCTGTCAAACTCATTCCTATCACTCTTTAGAGCTCACTATTCCAGCAAAATTGTTTTGCCTGTGGTCACCAATGACTTCCAGATTGATAAATCCAATGGTCAGTTTTGAGTCCTCATTTTACTTGATGTATCGTAAAATTTGTCAGTTGATCACTTCTTTCTCTTGGATACACATTCTTCATTTGCATTCCATCTATTGCTTCATTTGCGTTCTATCACTGGCCAGCTCTGGGGGCTTTAGATGCTCAAATTTTGGAACTTTATGAAGAGTCTTATGAGGTTCATCTAAGAATTGTGCATCTGAGAGATGTTGCCCAAAGGATGTCTCTTTTGGGTTCAGTATGATGAATGCAGAGGTGGTTCCCAAAGCTTTCAAGCTATGAAGGTAGAGAAATCTCTGGACCATGAATTGTGAAGTATATGGCATGCGCTTTAGCAAAACATTGCCAGGATGCACACACACAAAGATGTCTGAAATATGCATAGTACTGGACATTGCAGAAGTGACTGGAATAAGAAGTGAACAAAACAGATTGAAATGCAAACAAAATCTGTCTAATTGACCTTCCAAAGAACAAGACCACTACTCACTTTGATCTTCTACAAATCTATTTCACCACAGCCATCCCCACATCAGTAACGGCAACTCTGTCCTTCCAGTTGATTGGGGAAAAAATCTAGACAACATTTTTGGAACATTCTAAAACTATATATCCATCAGGAAATCCCACTGGCTTTACCTTCAAAGTGTACACAGAGCCTTGTGACTTTTTACTGCCCTCCATAGGCTGAGCCATCCTGATCTTCTGCTAGAGAACTCCACAGACTTTTCAATGATCTCGCTGCTCCCACTGTTGCTCTCTCATGCTGTATTTCCAATGCAGCATCCAGAGTGGTCATGTTAAAATATAAGACTGTCTAATCAGGTCACTCCTAGCTGAAAACCCTACAGTGACTTTCCATTTTACTTAGTAAAAGCCAGCATTTTTGCAGTGGCCCAAAAGACTCAAATGTTCTAGCTTTCCCCTTCCTCCATTTCCACCTGCACCTTATCTTCCAGTCCTCTCTTCCTTTCTCCTTCTATCCCTGACAGTCTGGCCTCTTATATTTTTCTTAAAAAGAGCTAGTATTTCCTTGCTTTAGGACTATTGGAGCAATCCTTCCATCTATAATGTTCTCTGCCTAGATATCTACATCTTTCAGGTTTTTGCCCAAGTTTTATGTTTTAAGGAGACATATCCCAAGCACTCTTATCAAAATTGCAACCTAAACTCTGTTGTCCAGCTTAACCTGCTCTTATTTTTCATAGCACTTATCGATTCTGATCTACTCTATATGGTAATAATTGACTATGCTCACTGTTAACTATATATCTCCCTTTAAAGAACATAAGTTCTGGTAGGAGCAGGATTCCATCCATTTTGTTTACTGATTTATTTCTAATACCTTACTATTTTCAGTGATAAAAATGCAATATCTGAAAAGTGACTGGCACATAATAGGTGAGTAATAAATATCAGCTGAATGAATAAAGATGTATATTAAATCTCCAGAACAGAAGAAAATGAGAAGTACCCAGAAATCAATCCTGAAGACACAGAAATATATAATCTAAGTGACAGAGAATTCAAAATAGCTATTATCAAACAATTCAATGAGTTAAAAGATAATGTAGAGAAACAATTCAACAAGTTCAGGAGCTACTTCATAAAAGAGATTGAAACTATAAAGAAGAACCAATCACAAATATTGCAGATGAAAGACACAATGGATGAGATAAAACAAAATATGGATTCCCTGAACACTTGAGCAGATATCATGAAGGAGTGACTCAGCATAATTGAAGATAGAAATATTGAAATGCTCCAGATAGAGGAGAGAGAACTAAGACTAAAAAGAAATGAAGAAAGTCTCAGAGAAATATGTGACTCGTTTAGGAAATGCAATGTAAGAATCATAGGTATTCAAGAGGGAGATCAGAAGAATGGAACAGAAAGCATGTTCAATGTAATGTTAGCAGAGAACTTCCCAAACCTGGGGAAGGAGATAGAAATCCACATGAAAGAAGCTATCAGATCTCCTAAATATGTCAATGTAGAAGGACATATTGCAAGGCATATAGTAGTGAAACTGGAAAAGCTGAATGACAAAAAAATTATTGAGGGCAGCAAGGCAGCAGAAAATAATCTACAAAGGAACCCCTCTCAGACATTCAGTGGATTTCTCCATAGAAAACTTACAGGCTAGGAGAGACCGGAATGATGTATTCAACTCTTTAAAGGACAAAACCTTTCAGCCAAGAATACTCTATCCAGTGAAAATATCCATCAGATATAATGAAGAAATAAAAACTTTCCCAGATAAACAAAAGCTAAGTGAGTTCATAGCCACAAGAACCACCGCCCCCCCCCACACACACACACAAGAAATCCTCAAAAGGACCTCATACCTGGGGGAGAAAGGGGTAACAAAGCCTAGAGTAAGGAGATAAATAGGTAGACAAAATCAGAAAGTTGAAGCTATACATCAGAACAGGTTAACAAATACTCAAGTATAGCATTAAAGATAAAGGGAAGGAAAACACCAAAAACAAAGATAATCTTGTCATTTTAACCACAAATTTACAACACAAGGTGGAATAAGATGTAACAAAAACAACATAGGAGGGGAAGAGGAAGGGTATTGAATAGGTTTAGTCTAAGGAAATAAGAGACCATCAGAAAATGGACTCTCTTATCTATAAGATTTTGCATACAGACCTCAGAGTAACCACTAAACAAAAAATCAGAACAGAGACAAAATAATAAATAAGGAGAAAACAAAGAAAAACAACATAAAAAACTACAGGGGCTGGCCTAGTGGTGCAGCAGTTAAATGCTCACATTCCGCTTTGGTGCCCTGGGGTTCACCGGTTTGGATCCTGAGTTTGGACATGGCACTGCTTGGCATGCCATGCTGTGGTAGGCATCCCACATCTAAAAAGTAGAGGAAGATGGGCATGGATGTTAGCTCAAGGCCAGTCTTCCTCAGCAAAAGAGGAGGATTGGCAGCAGATATTGTCTCAGGGCTAATCTTCTTCTTCAAAAAAAAAAACCTACATAGCTCAATTGGTAGACCTAAATACATGGGATGAGAAACAAAGGAAATGCAGGAGAACCAGACAGTGAGTGACAAAATGGCAGCATTAAGCCATCATATATCAATGATCACCCTAAATTTAAATGGATTGAATTCTCCAATAAAAAGTCACAGAGTGGTGAGATGATTAAGGAATAAGAGCCAACAATATGCTGCCTCCTGGAAACACATCTCAGTTCCAACAACAAACACAAGCTCAGAGTGAAGGGATGGAAGACAATACTCCAAGCTAATGGCAAAAAAAAAAAAAAAAGAAAGCAAGTGTTGCAATATTTATATCAGACAAAATAGACTTCAAGATAAGACAGGTAAAGAGAGAAATAGAGGGGAAGTATATAATGATCAAAATGACATTCCATCAAGAAGAAACAATACATAAATATCTATGCACCCAACACAGGAACACCAAATTATGTAGAGCAACTGTTAACAAACCTAAAAGGAGATATTACTAATAACAGAATAATAGTGGGGTCCTCAACCCTTCACTCACATCAATGGATAGATCATCAAGACAGAAAGTCAACAAGGAAACAATGGAGTTAAATGAAAAGCTAGACCAGTTGGACTTAATAGATATATATAGAACACTCCATCAAAAAATAGCAGAATACACATTCTTCACAAATGCACATGGAATGTTCTCAAGGATAGACTGTATGTTGGGAAACAAGGTTAGCCTACATAAATTTAAAAAGATTGAAATAATAACAAACATCTTTTCTGATCACCATGGTATGAAGCTAGAAATTCATTACAAGAAGAAAGCTGAGAAAGGGACAAAGATGTGGAGAGTAAACAACATGCTGTTGAACAAGCAATGGATCATTTAAGAAATTAAAGGAGAAATTAAAAAATATCTGGAGACAAATGAAAATGAAAACACACCATACCAACTCATGGGATGAGGCAAAAGAGGTACTAAGAGGGAAATTCATTGCAATACAGGCTCAACTTAACAAACAAGAAATATTCCAAATAAGCAATCTCAAAGTACACCTAACTGAATTAGAAAAAGAAGAACAGGGGTCAGCCTGTTGGCACACCAGTTAAGTTCACACATTCTGCTTCAGCAGCCCAGGGTTCACTGGTTTGGATCCCCAGTGTGGACATGGCACCACTTAGCAAGCCATGCTGTGGTAGGCATCTCACATATAAAAAAATAGAGGAAGATGACCAGAGATGTTAGTTCAGGGCCAGTCTTCCTCAGGAAAAAAGAGGAGAATTGGCAGCAGATGTTAGCTGGGTGGTAATCCACCACAAAAAAAAAAAAAAGACTAAAGTCAGCATAAAAAGAGAAACATTGAAAATCAAAGCAGAAATAAATGCAATTGAAAGAATAAAGGCAGTAGAAAGGATCAATGAAACAAAGAGCTGGTTCTTTGAGAAGATAAACAAAATTGGGAAACTCCAAGCTAGACTTACAAAGAAAAAAGAGGGAAAGCACAGATTGATAAAATTAGAAATGTGAGAAGAGAAATTAAATGGATACCACAGAAATACAAAGAATTATAAGACAATACTATGAAAAGCTATATGTGAACAAATTCAAGAATCTAGAGGAAATGGATAAATTCTTAGACTCTTACAATCTTCCCAAAGCTGAATGAAGAAGAAATAGAGAATCTGAACAGACCAATCACAAGGAAAGATATTTAAACACTAATCAAAAACATCCCAAAAATAAAAGCCCAGGACCAGACAGCTTCCCTGGAGAATTCCACCAAAATTTCACAGAGGATTTGATACCTATCATTCTCAACTTATTCCAAAAAATTAGCGGAGATGGAATGCTTGCTAACACATTCTATGAGGCTACCATCACTCTGATACCAACGCCTGACAAGGAGAACACAAAAATGGAAAACTACAGTCCAATATTGCTGATGAGCATAGATGCAAAAATACTCAACGAAATATTGGCAACCCGGATACAGCACTACATCAAAAAGATCATACATCATGATCAAGTGGAATTTATACCAGGGACACAGGGATGGTTCAACATCCACAAGTCAATCAATGTGATAGACCACATTAACAAAATGAGGAATAAAAACAACATGATCATCTCAATAGATGCAGAGAAAGCACTTGACAAGATCTAACAGCCATTTATGATAAAAACTCTTCACAAAATGGGGACAGAAGGAAATTACCCTAATCAAGGCCATATATGACAAGCCCACAGCCAACAAACATCATACTCAATAGAGAAAAACTGAACTCCATCCCTCTGAGAACAGGGATGAGACAATTGTGCCCACTATCACCACTCTTATTGAATATAGTATTCGAGCTTTTGGCGAGTGGAATAGAGAAAGAGAATGGAATAAAAGAAATCCAAACAGGAAATGAAGAAGCGAAACTCTTGCTGTTTGCAGATGACATGATCTTATATATAGAAACCCCTAAAGAATCCATTGGAAAACTATTAGAAATAATCAACAACTACAGTAAAGTTGCAGAGTATAAAACTCATATACAAATCCAGTTGCATTTCTATACTCTAATAGTAAACTTACAGAAACAGAACTCAAGAGTACAATTCCACTTACAATCACAACAAAAAGAATAAAGAATCTCGGAATAAATTTAACCAAGGAGGTGAAGGACTCATACAAAGAAAACTATAAGACATTATTGAAAGAAACAGATGATGACATAAAGAAATGGAAAGATTTTCCATACACATGGATTGAAGGAGTAAACATAGTTAAAATGTCCATACTACCCAAAGAAATCTACAGATTCAATGCAATCCCAATTCAATGACGTTCTTCACAGAAATAGAGCAAAGAATCCTAAAATTCATATGGGGCAACCAAAGACCCCAAATTGCTAAGCCAATCCTGAGAAAAAAAGAAACAAAGCTGGAGGTATCACAATCCATGTCTTCAAAATGTACTACATAGCCACAGTAATCAAAACTGCATGGTACTGGTACAAAAACAGGCACACAGAGGAATGGGACAGAATTGCAAGCTCAGAAATAAAACCTCCCATCTATGGACAGCTAATCTTTGACAAAGGTACCAAGAACATACAATGGAGAAAAGATAGTCTCTTCAATAAATGGTGTTGTGAAATCCGGACAACCATTTGTAAAGTAATGAAAGTAGACCACTATCTCACGCCATACATAAAAATAAACTCAAAATGGGACAAGCAGTTGAAGGTAAGTCCTGAAACCATAAAACTTCCAGAAGAAAATATAGGTAGTATACTCTGTGACACTGAACTTAAAAGGATCTTTTTGGATACCATGTTTTCTCAGACAAGGAAAACAAAAGAAAAAAGAAGAAAACAAGTGGAACTTCATCAGACGAAAAACCTTATGCAAGGCAAAGGAACTAGAATCAAAAGAAAAAGATGATCCACCAATTGGGAGGAAATATTTGCAAATCATATATCCAACAAGGGGTTAATCTCCATAATATATAAAGAACTCACACAACTAAACAACAAAAATCAAACAGCTCAATTAAAAAATGGGCGGAGAATATGAACAGACATTTTTCCAAAGAGTTACAGAGGCCAACAAGAACATGAAAAGATGTTCAACATCACTAATCATTAGGGAAATGCAAATCAAAACTACACTAAGATACCACTTTACACCTATTAAAATGGCTATTATCACTAAGATTAAAAATAACAAATGTTGGAGAGGGTGTGGAGAGAAGGGAACCCTCACACACTGCTGCCGGGAATGAAAACTGGTGCAGCCACTATGGAAAACAATACGGAGATTCCTCAAAAAACTAAAAATAGAACTACCATATAACCCAGCTATCCCACTATTGGGTATCTACCTAAACAACTTGAAGTCAACAATCCAAAGTAACATATGCACCCCTATGTTCATTGCAGCATCATTCACAATAGCCAGACATGAAAGCACCCTAGTGCCCATTGACCAATGATTGGATAAAGAAGATGTGGTGTATGTATATACAATGGAATACTAGTCAGCCAGAAAAAAAGACAAAATTGTCCCATTTGCAACAACATGGGTGGACCTGGAGGGTATTATGTTAAGCGAAATAAGCCAGAGAAAGACAAACACCATGTGACTTCACTCATATGTGGAAGATAAACGCAGAGACACAGAGAACAGCTCACTGGTTACCAGAGGAAGGGGGTGGGGGTGGGTACAGGTGCTAAGGGAGCCACTTGCTTTGGAATGGACAAGAAATAATGTACAACTGAAACTTCACAATGATCTAAATTATTACGAACTCAAAAAAAATTTTTTTAAAGAAATCATAAAATGTGCAGCCTTCAGGAAATAACGTTGGGACAGTTGATTATTAATGTAGAACAAAAATAACAGGAAATAGTACTGCGATCTCATACCATTCCAAACATTAATTGCTGTTGGATTAAAAACTTAAACATAAAGAGCAAAACTCCAAGAGTTTTGAAAGAGGATATAGATATAGGATTTCCTAAACAAGACAAAATTGCACTAACATAGAAAGTGAACTACAGAAAAGAAATAAGCTCCATTAAAATTTAGAAAACTTATTAAAGAATAAAACTGAACAAAATTCAAATCCAAACCAAAAATGGGGAAAAAATATTTGCCATGAATACCTCCTGAAGCAGGATTAGTATTCAGAATGTGAAAGGAATTCTTATAATTGTATAAGAAAAAGAAAAAAAATCAATCCAATACAAAAACCAGAAATCCCTGAATAGGAATTTCATGAGAGATCATCCAGGAGGCACATAAATGCATATAAAGATGCTCAACCTGACTCTTAGTCTAGAAAATGCAAATTAAAACAAATTGATATGATTTTAGACACTAGTCTGACAAATAAGTGAAAAAATATGTAAAGTAAAAATTCAGCCCACAGCAAATGTTGGCGAGGACGCAGAATGAGGGGAACTCTAACACAGTGTTAGTGGTAATATAAGTAGCTACATGATCCTGATTTTAAAAAATACTCACGTTACTTCATTACATGAAAATAAAAGTTTCAGAGTGGTCAGAATTGTGTAGTCAATTTTTATTCTTAAAAGTGACAGAAAAGGGAAACAGAAATAACAATGACAAAAATTTCGTAAACTCAAAATACCAGAAATTGTAATTTGGGATGGATATATTCTGAGCAGTTAACATTGATATTTGTAACAAATTGGTTTTAAAGCAGGGCACAGGAGAAGAGTTAATATTTCTGTGTGTGTATTTTTGTTTCACCTATTATATATACATTAACTGACTTTTAATAAAAGTAAAGATTATTACTTAAATTTTTCCAAAATACTTTATTTTTGTACTTAGAGGATAAATTAAAACAGTGGTTTAATATACGAAGAAACAGATTTTTAAGGAAAGTTCTTTGAAAATTGATGCGTTAGATGGACAAAAAACAAGAAAAACTTTCTAAGTCTTTTTTTCTTGAAAATATTCAGCCTAAAATAATCCTCATGTTAAAGAGATATATTTTGGGGTAGCAGATTTTGTTCGTCGTCATACACTGTGATGTTCACACAACAACAAAATCATCTAAAGATGCAGTTCTCAGAATGCATCCCCATTGTTAAACGACACATGACTGTATAGTCAACTAATCTTTGACAAAGAAGCAAAGGCAATGCAATGGAGTAAACATAGTCTCTCTTCAACAAATGTTCCTGGAACAACTGGACATTCACATGCAAAAAAAACAAATCTAGACACATACTCCACAAAAATTTACTCAAAATGAATCATACATCTAAAAGTAAAATGCAAAACTGTAACAATTCTACAAGATAACAGTTGAGAAAACATAGATGACCTTGGGTATGATGATGCCCTTTTAGATAAAACACTAAAGAAACAATCTATGAAAGAAATAATTGATGAGCTGGATTTCATTAAATTTAAAAACTCCTGCTCTGTGGAAGATGTATCAAGAGAATTAGAAGACAAGCCACAGACTGGGAGAAAATAATTGAAAAAGACACACCTGAAAAAGGACTATTATCCAAATATACAAAGAACACTTAAGACTCAACATTGAAAAAACAAACCACTCTATTAAAAAGTAGGCCAAAGACCTAAACAGATACAACAGCAAACAAGATACACAGATGGCAAATAAGCTTATGAAAAGATGCTCCACGTCATATGTCATCAGGGAGATGCAAATCAAAACAATCATGAAATACCACTACATATCTATTAAAATTTCCAAAATCCAGAACACTGACAACACCAAATGCTGGTGAGAATGTGGAGCAACAGGAACTCTCATGCATTGCTGATGGGAATACAAAATTTTATAGCCACTTGGAAAGATAGTGAGGCAAATCCTTACAAAACTAAACATATTCTTATCCATAGGATCCAGGAATCATACTCCTTTGGGTATTTACCCAAAGAAGCTGAAAACTTATGTCTACACAAAAACCTGCAAATGACTGTTCATAGTAGCTTTATTCATGAGTGCCAAGCTGTCCTTCAGTAGGTGAATTGACAAATAAACTGTGGTATATACAGACAATGCAATATTACTCAGTGCTAAGCAGAATTGAGCTATAAAACCATAAAAAGACATGGAGGAGCATTAAATGCATATTACTAAGTGAAAGAAGCCTATATAGAAAAGCTACATACTGTATTATTCCAACTATATGAGATCCCGGAAAAGGCAAAACTATGGATACAATAAAAAGAGCAATAACTGCCAGCGTTGGGTGGGTGGGAGAGATGAATAGGCAGAACGCAAAGGATTTTTATTTTTGGGGACAGTGAAAATACTCTGTATATTATAATGATGGATATATATCTTTATACTCTTGTTCAAATGCATAGAATGTACAGCACAAAGAGTGAACCCCAAGGTAAACTATGGACTTTGAGTGATTATGATGTGTCAATGTAGGTAAATCCTTGGTAGAAAAATATATAATTCTGGTGAGTGATGTTGATAATAGGGGAGGCAATCCAGAGTCAGGGCAGAGGTATATGGGAAATCTCTGTACTTTCAATTTTATTGTAAAGCTAAAACTGCTATAAAAAAGCTTTAAAAAAATTAAAACTAGAAGTTAATATACAATTACAAATACAATCAAATAAAAATATTCAAAAGAAGGTACTGGCCCCATGGCCGAGGGATGAAGTTCATTATCTCTGCTTTGGCAGCCCGGGGTTGGCTGGTTCAGATCCTGGACACAGACCTACATAACGCCAGTCAGGCCATGCTCTGGTGGCATCCCACATAGAAGAACTAGTATGACTTACAAGTAAGATATACAACTATGTACTGGGCTTTGGGGATGAGGAAAAATAACAAGAGAAAGATTCGTAACAGATGTTACCTCAGGACCTATCTTCCTCACTGAAAAAAAAAAAGCATACCTTAGAAAAAATTTCAAAAGGAACTTTTCGTATTAATTAATGTCAATGAATTTTAGGATTGAATGCAAAGAAACACTCTGTGAAAAATATAAACTATTTACATCAAGTGAAGAAAAAGTGGAAATTCTGAAAGAAATTATAACCAAAAATAAATTCGAAAAAATTTTTAAAACTGACTCCCAAGAAACCTTGACAACAGAGGTTTTATAAGCTTTTTATCAAAATAAATAGTCGTTAGTATTTAAGAGTTCCCAAGTATACAAGCTGGCTTCATAATATTTTTTGAAGCTTATAAAATCTTGTGTCACAACCTTACAATAATGGGGGAGAAAAAGAGAAAAATATCACACTATTTTATTTGTTAATAGAGATTAAAGAATTCCAAATAAACTAATAGAAAATAAAATCCATTAATGTATAAAAGTAATGTTTATTCTGGAAGAAACAAATGATTCATTATCATAACATCTATTAATAATATTCATGATATCTTTAGGGCAAAAAAGAAAGAGTAGATGTGTGATTGTCCTAAGAAATGCTGAAAACGCAAAGTGCCATTCAATATCTAATCTCATGTTCAAAATGTACCTGTAGAAAACTAGTAAAGTGTTCCAGAATGTGATTCAAAAAATAAGTATCTAAGAAAGTAATAATAGTAATAATAATGAGAATAATAATTAAGGTTGATTAACGATGCAAAAGCGCTAGCCAACACAATTATAAAAGTAAAGTTAAAATAAGAAAAACAATATAAGCAAATAAACGGAAATATTATTATTTAAAAGAAATATAATTCCCCATCAGAATATACAGAAAATCAAGTGGATAACATACATAATTATGACTTCAGCAAGGAAGTCAATTTCAAAGCAGAAGTACTCAAAGCATTCTATTTCTGACATGTTTAATAACAAAGTAGACCCCCCAAAATGGTAGAAATAGACTAAATTAATAGTAACTAAATTATAAAATGTTTTTTAATCTTTAAAAATATATGAGACAGAGAGATTTATGTTCTTATGACTTTTTTTCTGTGGGCATGCTTTAGAACATGCATTACAGAGCTCTTCTCTGGGGCTGCTAGACAGCTGTAAATGAAGGGATAGAATTAAATGAAGGAATAGAATTCTAGAAGTGTAGAAAGTCACAAAGAGAGAACACCTGAAGTCTGCGTGTAAACTGATTTTAGACAGCTGTAAATGAAGGGATAGAATTAAATGAAGGAATAGAATTCTAGAAGTGTAGAAAGTCACAAAGAGAGAACACCTGAAGTCTGCGTGTAAACTGATTTTATATCCATATCTGACCCGTGAACTGTGTGCACATGGAGAAGACAACAGAGAGTCTGAGGGAAAGTAATAGGTAGAAAACTGAAAAATATGCAGACTTCAGCTATCAGCCACCAAAGAGAGACAAAATTTATAACTTTAATCCCACCCGGTTAGAGGAGCAAGTTGCCAAGCTGCCAATGAAATCCAAGAAAAGTCATATTTAATGAGTAGAGAATATATTCTATACCCAAGGATTTTCCCCAAGACAAAGGGCAAGCCTAAACATAACCTCACTGACAACATGTGAAGCCCAGCATCCAGAAGTTCAAGGTTGTCAGCCAGTAATTTATCTGCCCATTGAAACAAAAAGCAATGTTATTCAGAGAACAAAAACAAGCAGCAGAAACTCTATAATATATATAAGTATAAGGTTTATCATATAATCAAAACAATATGTCCGAGAAGAAACATGAAAATACAAACTATAGTTAAGAGAAAAAAAGTCAGCCAACATAAACAGATCTACAGTTCACACAGATGTTGGAATTACCAGAAAAGCACTCTGAAGAACCTGTTATAAATATGCTGAACAACACAAAAAAGATGGCATAATGAATGAACAGATGGTAAATAGCAGCATAGCAATGCAAATGATAAAAAAAATAGACCAATTTTGGATTCCAAAATTAAAAAGAAATATCTGAAATAAAATTCAACGTATTGGTGTCACAGCAAATAGATGGCAGAAAAAATAATCAAGGAAATAAAAGATGGGACAATAAACAATGTGTAATCTATCACAGAGGGAAATAAGATGGTAAAATAAATTATCAGAGCCACAGTTCCCCATAGAATATGATGTCATCTACCATGTATTGTAAACAAAGTTCCAAAAAGAAAGGAGAATGGTAGAGAAGGAGGCAGAAAGCATACTTGAAAAAAATTTGCCAAAAATTTTTCAAATTTCATGAGGTAAACAAGTAATGCATCTAACAATTTCAGCAAACCCTGAGCAGGGTAAATTCAAAGAAGATGATTCTGAGAGACATCATGGTCAAGATGCTGACAAGCAGAGATACATGCAAGAGAACAAATAAGAATGAAGGCTGATTTCTCACCAGAAACAATGGAGGCCAGAAAATAACATAGGACATTATTAAAGTTCTGAGACAAAAATAAAAGAATTCTATATTGAGTGAATTCATTCTTCAAAAATGGAGTTAATGTAATTTTCAGATAAAAAATGTAAAAGTGTATTTTTCTATGAAGTATAGTGACACTAAATGGAAATTTGGATCAACCACAACAGATTTAAAAAAACAAGAACAACAGAAAATTTTTGTTGTGATGAACTAAAGAAAACTAAAAGTGTACAGGTTTTACCAGTGAATTATATCAAGTATTTAAGGAAAATACTAATCTTATACAAATGCTTTCAGTGAACAGAAGCAGTGGAAATACTTCCAATTCATTTTTTGAAATCAGCATAATTTGATACAAAAACCTAACCAAGATATTATAAGAAAAACAGTTATAGATCAAGATTCGTCATGAACACAGACACAGTTATCATTAATAAAACATTAGCAAGTTGAATCCAGGAATATATAAAAAAGAGTACTGCAAAATGTCCAGTTTAAGTTTTTACAAGGAATACAAGTCAGGTTTAACATTTGAAAATCAGGTACATTATCCAGCATAATAATAAAATAACTTTTAAAATAAAAGAACGTTTTAATGTTATTTTTAACTTAATAATATTGATACTGAGAAGAGAAGTACTTGACAAAATTCAACACCTATTTATGATAAAAATTTTCAGCAACTGGGAACAGAACGGAGCTGCCACAATCTCATAAAGAGTACCCTTGAAAGCCCTTGCTGCCAGCACGCCTAATGGGGAAGTATTGAGCGGCTTCCTTCCCTCACTACTTTCATTGAGCGTTTTAGTGGAGATCTCCATCAGTGAAATGAAGAAAAAAACACAAAACGAATAGATTTGAAATAAAAAATTAAACCTGTCCTTATTTGAAGAATACATGATTGTTTTCAAAGAAAATCTTGACAGTTCTACAAAACGATCACTAGAAACACTCAGTAAATTTAGCGATGTCACAAGATACAAAGTCAACCGACAAACAATACTTTGTTCTTATGCTGGAAGCAAACTACTCAAAAATAAAATATAAGAAATATATTTCTTAGACAACATAAAATAATCTGGGAATTTTTAATAAAAAACACTTAATAACTATAACCTGAAAGATACAAAATTTACTGAAAGAAATTAAAGAATGTAATTGGGATTAGAGTGTAAATTGGAATGGAAGACAATGTTTGCCAGGTGTCAAATTTTCACAAATTTATCTATAGATTATTTGAAACATTATGTTGAAAGTTTTTAAAAATATAAATTGACTTAAATATTCTAAAAAGCATATGGAAATGGAAAGGACATAGAGGAGCCAAGTCAATTATAAGAAAACAAATTTGGAAGACTGCCTGATTTCAAAATAATCAAGACACAGTTACACTACTACTATAAGGATATACAAATAGATGAGATGGTATAGGGAGATTAAAAAAAAGTCCACATTTATGCTATCAATTAATTTTTCATAAAAATTCAACATAATTCAAGAGAAAAGAAAGTCTTTAAACAAATTAAACTATAACAACTATATAAATGTACAGAAAATAATGAACCTCAGCACTCTTTTATGAACATTAATTTATGAAAGAGTATAGGTGTAAACACAAAAGTTAAAAGTATAAAGTTTCTAGAAGAAAACAGGAGAATTTTTGGGGGAATGTAGACAGAAATAGTTTCCTTAGACAAGACACAGAAAGCACTAAATGTAAAGAAACAAAAATAGATTTATACAAAAATAAAACATCTGATGATCAAAATTTACCGTTTAGAAAATATTAAGAGAAATCACAGAAAGGGCAAAACACTTGCGAAACATATAACTAAAAGAGCAAATGTATCCAGAGTATATAATGAACACCCATAAATTAGTAAGAAATAGCAAAATATAAATAAAATTTTATTTTTTAATTTTGTTTCATTTATTTCTTTTTTAGCTCTCAGATGTACATTGTAACATATTTTGAATTCTGTGTAGATTACATCATGTTCACCACCCAAAAACTAATTATAGTCCATCCCCTCACATGTGAGCCTAGTCACCCCTTTTGCCCTCTTCTCCCTTCCCCTATGGTAACCACCAATCCAATCTCCATTGCTATGTGTTTGTCACTGTTTTTATCTTCTACTTATGAGTGAGATCATATGGTATTTGACTTTCTCCCTCTGATTAATGTCACATAGCATAATACCCTCAAGGTCCATCCATGTTGTCACAAATGGCCAGATTTCATCATTTCTTATGGCTGAGTAGTATTTCATTGTGTATAAATACCACATCTTCTTTATCCATTCGTCCCTTGATGGGCACTTAGGTTGCTTCCAAGTCTTGGCTATTATGTATAATGCTGCAATGAACATAGGGGTGCATAGAACTTTATGCCTTTGTAGTTTCAAGTTCTTTGGATAAATACCCAGCAGTGGGATAGGTGGATCATATGGTAGATCTATTCTTAATTTTCTGAGGATACTCCATACTGTTTTGCATAATGGCTGCATGAGTTTGCACTCCCACCAGCAGTGTACGAGGGTTCCCTTCTCTCCACATCGTCTCCAACATTTGCTGTTTCCTGTCATGTTAATTATAGCCATTCTGACTGGAGTGAGGTGATACCTCCTTGTAGCATTGATTTGCATTTCCCTGATAGCTAATGATGTTGAACATCTTTTCATATGCCTCTTGGCCACTCGTATATCTTCTTTGGAGAAATCTCTGTTCAGATCTTTCGCCCATATTTTAATTGGGTTGTTGGTTTTTTTGTTGTTCAGATGTATGAGTTCTTTGTATATTTTGGATATTAACTCCTTATCTGATATGTGGTTTACAAATATCTTCTCTCAATTGTTAGGTTGTCTTGTCATTTTGTGGATGGTTTCCTTTGCTGTGCAGAAGTTTTTTAGTTTGATGTAGTCCCATTTGTTCATTTTTTCTTTTGTTTCCCTTGCCAGGTCAGACATGGCATTTGAAAATATGCTGCTCAGATCGACGTCAAAGAGTGTACTGCCTATGTTTTCTTGTAGACGTTTCATGGTTTTGGGTCTTACATTCAAGTCTTTAATCCATTTTGAGTTGATCTTTGCACATGGTGTAAGGGAATGGTCTATTTTCATTCTTTGGAATGAGGCTCTTCAGTTTTCCCAACACCATTTATTGAAGAGACTCTCCTTTCTCCATTGTATGCTGTTGGCTCCCTTGTCGAATATTAGCTGTCCATAAGTGTGTGGATTTATTTCTTGGCTCTAGATTCCCTTGATCTGTGTGTCAGTTTTTGTGCCAGTACCATGCTGTTTTGCTTACTAAGGTTTGTAGTATATTTTGAAATCAGGGAGTATGATACCTCCAGCTTTGTTCTTTCTTCTCAGGAATCCTTTGGCTATTTGGGCTCTTTTATTGTTCCATATAAATTCTAGGATTTTTTGTTCTATTTCTATGAAAAGTCTTATTGGAATTTTGATCAGGATTGCATTGAATTTGTAGATTGCTTTAGGAAGTATGAATATTTTAACAATGTTAATTTTTCCAATCCAAGAGCATGGAATATCTTTCTGTTTCTTTGTGTCTTTGATTTCTTTCAAAAATGTTTTATGGTTTTCAGTGTACAGATCTTTCTCCTCTTTGGTTAAGTTTATTCCTAGGTATTTTATTCTTTTTGTTGCAATTGTAAATGGGATTGCATTCTTAATTTTTCTTTCTGCTACTTTGTTGTTAGTGTATAGAAATACAACCGATTTTTTATATTGATTTTGTATCCTGTGACTTCACTTTATTCATTTATTGTTTCTAAAAGTTTTGTAGTGGAATCTTTATGGTTTTCTATATATAAAATCATGTCATCAAAAAGGGATAGTTTCACTTCTTCTTTTCCAATATGCATTCCTTTTATTTCTTTTTCTTGCCTGATTGCTCTTGCTAGGACTTCCAATACTATGTTAAATAAGAGTGATGACAGTGGGCATCCTTGTCTGGTTCCTGTTCTTAGAGGGATAGCTTTCAGTTTTTCTCCCTTGAGAATGATATTTGCTGTGGGTTTGTCATATATGGCCTTTATTATGTTGAGGTCTTTTCCTTCTATACCCATTTTATTTGGAGTTTTCATCATAAATGGATGCTGTATCTTTTCAAATGCTTCCTCTGCATCTATTGAGATGATCATGTAATTTTTCTTCTTCATTTTGTTAATGTGGTGTATCACCTTGATAGATATGCAGATGTTGAACCATCCCTGCATCCCTGGAAGGAAATCCACTTGATCATGATGTATGATCTTTTTGTTGTATTGTCGTATTTGATTTGCTAGTATTTTGTTGAGAATTTTTGCGTTGATGTTCATCAGTGATATTGGCTTGTAATTTTCCTTTTTTGTGTTGTCCTTATCTGGTTTTGGTATCAGGATAATGTTGACTTGCAGAATGAGTTAGGAAGCCTCCCCTCCTCTTCAATTTTTTGGAAGAGTTTGAGAAGGATAGTTACTAAGGCTTCTTTGAATGTTTGGTAGAATTCTCCAGAGAAGCCGTCTGGTCCTGGACTTTTATTTTTTGGGATGTTCTTGATTGCTGTTTCGATCTCCTTACTGGGGATTGGTCTATTCAAATTCCCTACTTCTTCTTGGTCCAGTTTTGGAAGGTTGTATGTTTCTAAGAGTTCACCTATTTCTTCCAGATTATCCAATTTGTTGGCGTATAGCTTTTCATAATATTTTTTTATTCTCTCTTGTATTCCTGAGGTATCCATTGTAATCTCTCCTCTTTCATATCTGATTTTATTTATTTGAGCCTTCTCTCTTTTTTCCTTGGTGAGTCCAGCTAAGGGTTTGTCAATTTTGTTTATCATTTCAAAGAACCACCTCTGTGTTTCATTAATTTTTTCTGTTTTTTTTGGTCTCTATTTCATTTATTTCTACTCTGAATCTTATTATTTCCTTCCTTCTGCTTATTTTGGGCTTTGTTTGTTCTTCTTTTTCCAGTACCTTTAGATGCACTGTTAGATTGTTTATTTGGGATTTTTCTTGTTTGTGGAGATAGGCCTGAATTGCTATAAACTTCCCTCTTAGAACTGCTTTTGCTGTATCCCATAGATTTTGGCATGTCATATTTTCATTTTCATTTGTCTCCAGGAATTTTTTTATTTCTCTTTTGATTTCTTCATTGACCCAATCGTGGTTCAGTAGCATTTTGTTTAATCTCCACATTGTTGTGCCATTTTTGGTTTTCTTCCAGTAGTCTATTTCTAGTTTCATACCTTTGTGTTCAGAAAATATGCATGGTATTATTTCGACCTTCTTCAATTTCTTGAGACTTATTTTGTAGCCTAATATGTGATCAATCCTGGAGAATGTTCCACGTGCGTTTGAAAAGAATGTGTATTTTCTAGTTTTTGGAGGGAATATTCTGTATATATCTACTAAGTTCATCTGGTCAAATGTGTCATTTAGAGCCAGTGTTTCCTTATTGATATTGTTTGGATGATCTATCCATTGGTGTAAGTGGAGTGTTAAAGTACTCTACGATTATTATGTTACTGTCTATTTCTCATTTTATGTCTATTAATAATTGCTTTATGTATTTAAGTGCTCCTATGTTGGGTGCATAGATATTTACAAGTGTTACATCTTCTTGTTCCATTGTTCCCTTTATCATTCTGTAGTGCCCTTCTTTGTCTCTTGTTACAGTTTTTTTTAAAGTCGATTTTATCTGATATAAGTATTGCTACCCACACTTTCTTTTCTTTGTTATTTGCATGGAATATCATTTTCCATCCTTTCAATTTCAGTTTGTGAGTTTCTTTAGGTCTGAAGTGTGTCTCTTGTATGCAGCATATATAAGAGTCCTGTTTTTTTATTCAGCTGGCTACCATATTGCACTTGATTGGGGCATTTAGTTCTTTGACATTTAAAGTAGCTGTTTATAAATGTGTATTTCTTGCCATTTTGTTCCCTTTTTTCTGGGTGTTTTAGTAGTTCTTCTCTGTTCCTTTCTTTTTCTGTTGCTCCCTTCCCTTGTTGTTTGATGGATTTCTCTAGTAATGTGTTTAGTTTCTTTTGTCTTACTTATTTGCTTACTTATTATAGGTTTCTTATTTGTGATTACCATGAGGATCCTATGTACTATTCTATGAATATAACAGTCTAAATTGAGTTGGTAGACTCTTTAACTTAACCTCTTTCTAAAAGCTCTACATTTTCACACCCCTCCTCCCACATTCTATGTTTTTTAAATCATATCTAATCTCTTGTTATGTGTGTGTCTGTCCATTACCCTTTCATCATTGAAATAGGTAATTTTATTAACTTTGTCTTTTAACTTTCACATTATCTCCACAGGTACTTGATCTGCTACCTTTACTATATTTTTACCTTTACAAGTTATATTATTGCCTGGGTTTTTTTTTTTTTTTTTTTTTGATAATTTTTTTATCTCTATTCATGCTCATCACTTTCCCACTTAAATAAGTCCCTTCAGCATTTCTTGTAGAATTGGTTTCTTGATGATAAACTCCTTTAATTTTTGCTTGTCTGGGAAGCTCTTTATCTCTCCTTTTCTGAATGAGAACCTTGGTGGATAGAGTATTCTTCACTGTTCTTTTTTTCTTTTTAACACTTTAAAAATGTCATTTCATTCCCTTCTGCCTGTAGGGTTTCAGCTGAGAACTTCACTGATAGCCTTATGGGCTTTCTTTTGTATGTCACTTGTGGCCTTTCTCTTGCTGCTTTGGGACTGTCTCTTTATCTTTAGTTTTGCACATTTTAATTATAATGTGTCTTGGTTTGGGCCCCTTGGGCCTATCTTGTTTGGAGCTCTCTGTGCTCCCTCTCATCACAAGTCCAAATGATCCATGAGTGACTCCTTTCAGGGCTACTTGTGTCCTTCTGCTGTGGCAGGGTTGCTCTTACTGCAGGTATCTGGGGAGTCTAGTCTTTCCTTCTCTGGCCAGCTGTTTGTAAATCCAGCTTGGGGAGCCACAGCACTGTTGGCAGCAAGGTCTAACAGCACACTCCTATTTCAGTTTTCCTCTTAACTGCGTTGGTACCCAGTGTAGCTGGTTGCTAGGCTCAGGGGCTTACAGTTGCTATAGGCCTCAGGCCTACAAGGCTGTTGTCAGTTCTCCTAGGAGTGCAGCTGAGTGGGACTGGCCCTAGGCAGGGAGCACTCAATTGTTTCAGGTTATGGAAGGTGGGGCTGATCCTTTTTATGGCTATTTGTGAAGCACAGGTCTTCTGCCTCAGATAAGTCTCACACCCCCACAGGACCACACACACCATCAACACAGTCCTGGTCTGTGCACACTTCCCAACCGCCTGGATTGTACCACAATGCCCCACAGAAGAGGTCCCCACCTCTCCACTAATGCCTGCCACAATTCACCTGGTCCTCACACAGGCCCGGCCCCACACAGGCGGACACACTCACCTGCCTGTAGAGGACTAAGGCACCCAGTCAATGCAGGCAGAAAAGTGGCCTGAGGGCTTGCTGTTAGGTGGGGCCCATCCCTAAGGCAGGCTGCCTTCCCTGGCTGAACTGGATTAAATCTGTGGTCTAGTGTGTGTGGCAGACCCCTGGGCCAAGGGAAGAACCTCAATGGCATTATCCATGTCTGAGTCAGCACGCCTGGACCAGCTCAGAACAGTGGCCCCCACCAATGTCTCAGTCTCCAGAGAGGTCCCTCCTCTCACCAAGATGCCCCCAGAGCCCACCAGGTGAGTCTCTTTTCACCGAAGGACTATCAGCCTTCTCTCTGGTGATTTTAGGTTGCTGAGATGGGTGAATTTGTGTGTGGGCCCTTTAAGACTAGGGTCTTTTCATCTTTCATTTGATAGCTTGTCTGGGCATATCCTGGCTGTAGTTAATAGCCAGTGAAGCCAGATAGTAAGACCCTCATCTCAGTTGTGCTTTGTCTGAAGGATGCTTATAGCAGTATCAGCCCCTGCTCCAAACCTCACTATTTCAGGGTGGGCTGCGTACCTTAGTGCGCCTCCCACCTGGCCAGATGAGAAACTCTGTTGCTCCTGAAGGTGGCTTATTTCTTCCTCTTTTGCCTTAGTCATGACTGTCCCTTGTTGTGGGAGTTCTTTTTATCTAGTTTTCAGTTTTCTCTCCAGGGTAACTTTTCCAAAAATAACCTGGCTGTGTTCATGGGAGGCGATGAGTTCAGAGTCTGCTTATGGTGCTATCTTGATGAGACCTCTTTTATTTTTTATTTTATATACTCGAGTCTTTTTTTTCTAAGTTCATCTAGCTAAAGTTTGCCAATATTGTTTATCTTTTCAAGAAACTAGCTTTTAGTTTCATTGATCTTTTCTATTGTTTTTCTGGTCTCTATTTCCTTTGTTTCTGCTCTGATCTTTGTTATTTCCTTCCTTCTGCTAACTTTGGGTTTAATTTATTTTTCTTTTGCAAGTTCCTTGTAGTGTAAAGTTAGGTTGTTCATTTGAGATATTTGTTTTTTCTTGAAATAAGTGTTTATTACTGTAAACATCCCTCTTAGGACTACTTTTGCATCATCTCATATGTTTTGATATATAATGTTTCCTTTTTTGTTTGTTTCAATATATTTTTTATTTCCCTTTTTATTTGTCCTTTCACCTATTGGTTGTTCAGGAGCTTTTTTTTTTAATTTCCACATATTTGTGAATTTTCTAACTCCTTCTGTTATTAATTTATGGTTACATACCACTACATTTGGAAAATGTATGATTTTAATCCTCCTAAATTGGCTAAGACTTTTTTTGTGACCTGTAGTATGATCTACCCTTGAGAATATTCTCTGTGCACTTGAGAAAAATATGTATTCTGCTGTTGTCCAAAGGAATGTTCTGTATAGGTCTGTTAGGTACATTTGGTCTAAAGTATGGTTCAAGGCCAATGTTTCCTTATTGATTTTCTGTATGGATAAATTATTCATTCTTTAAAGTGGGATGTTGAAGACTCTTCCTATATTGTAATATTGTCTATTTCTTCCTTCATATCTGCTAGTATTTGCTTAATTTATTTAGATACTCTTATGTTGAGTGCATATGTATTTATGATTCTTATACCTTCTTGATATTTAACTACTTTATTATTATATAATTACCTCCCCTTCTCTTGTTATGATTTTTAACTTAAGGTAAAGTTTTGGTGATGTAAGTATAGCTACCCCTGCTCTGTTTTGGTTTCCACTTGCATGAACTATCTTTTCCATCCCTTCACTTTGAGCCTATGTGTGTCCTTAAAGATTAAAGTGAGTCTCTTTTAGACAGCTTATATTTCAGTCTGTTTTTTTATCCATGTAGGCACTCTATGATTTTTGATTGGAGAATTTAGTCCACTTACATTTAGAGTAACTATTGATAGAAAAGATTTATTAATGCATCTTATTGTTTTCTGACTATTTTATAGTTCCCGTATTCCTTTATTCTTCTCTTGCTGCCTTTCTTTTTTAACTGATGCCCTGATTCCCTTCTCTTTATCTTTTGTGAATCTACTGTACCTTTTGGCTTTGTAGTTAGCATTAGGCTTATATAAAACCTCTTATAGATGTAACAGTCTATTTTACACTGATAATTTTGATCACATGTAAACACTCTAACTTTTTGCTCTCTCCTTTTATGTTTTAGATATCACAATTTACATCCTTTTGTATTGAGTATTCATTAACAAACTATTGTAGCTATATTTATTTTTATTGCTCTGATCCATTAACCTTAATACTAGATTAAGTAGTTAACACTCACCATATTACAGTATTCTGAACTTGAATATATACTTATTTTTGCCAATGTGTGTATTTACATATGTTTTCATGTTTCTTATAAATATGTTTCCATTTTAGCTTGAAGAACTCCTTTCAGCATTTTGTAAGGCAGGTCTAGTTGTGGTTAATTTCCTCATCTTTTGTTTGTGTGGGAAAATCTTTATCTCTACTTAATGTCTGAAGGATAGCTTTCCCAGGTAACACTTTCTTGGTTAGTGGTTTTTTTCTTTCAGCACTTTGACTATGTCATCCCAGTGACCTGTGATGTTCTTGCTGAGAAATGCTCTAATAGCCTTATGAGGGTGTCATAAGCTTTTTTATGTTCTCTTGTTGCTTTTAAGATTCTCTTTCTGTCTTTGCTTTTTCACAGTTTTATTATAATGTGTCTTAGAGACACTTGCAGGTTGGGTCATGCTGGAGTGTGATATAACCAGAGTCTAGTGTTGCGGGACACCAAGTGTAGGGGCATGTAGCAGCACAAAATCCAGGAGTACATGGTGTCTCTTTGCCTCAGACTGCTGGGGTCCACAGCATCAACAATTGTGTGGTCATTGGTGAGCACTGCAGGGGGTCCACGGTAGCTACAAAGGCTGTTGTGTTCCTTGGTGGCATCGCCAGCTCCAGCGTCTAGGGATCAGGGTAGGCATCAGTGGTGGGCAGAATTGATGTTGTGCACACAGTGGATTGTGGGGGCCTGTTGCAAGTGCATGTGTAGTGGCAGGGGCTGGTTGCAGACACATACATAATGGTGGGGGCCCTGGCTGTTGATGTGTGCTACCATGGCTACTGGGTCTCACTACATGTGCCCATCACTGGAGGCTAGTGATGGGGCTCACGTTGGAGGTGTGCAGGTGCACAGCTGGAGGGGCTAGCTGGATGGGAACCCAGTCATTCAGGCTAGTGACAGAAGACAGGGACTGATCCAGGGCCACAAGCAGCTGTGGGGGCCCTGACTGTTGTGCATGCTCTCCTGTGGTTGCACAGTCTCCCTTGGGTGTGGCACACTAGTGGAGGCTAGTGATGAGTGTCATGCCAGTGGTGTGCAAGTGCACAGCTGGAGGGGCTAACTGCAAGCATGCACATGGTAGTGAGGATCAGCTGTGGTGGTCTAGTCTGGCGTTTTACGCTTGCATAGCTGCAGAGGCCTGAACAGGCTGCTAGTCCTGCTCTTCCTCTCCCAATGAGGAGAGATCTTTTTAGCTTGGGATTTCCCTCTTGGCACTGAGCAACATCAGCTAGAGGGATGGGATGACTCAAGCAAAGTAAAGCTGTCTTCCTTCCATTTTTGTGTGTTATTCTTGGGTGTTTCGTTCTGCAGTGTTATTGAAGCTCCTTAGTAGACTCCAGAGCTCTCCCAGAGCTGTTTTTGTTTGTGTATAACTGTGAAGTTGATTTCTGTGGGCAATGAAGGCTGAGGTCTCCTATACCAGCATCTTGGTGATGGCATCCCTGTTTGGCCGATAAAATGAGATGATGCTTGTCAATACTCAACAAAATATCTAACAAATGGAAAGTTCTCAGAAAAGTCAGCTGCTATTACAATTTCAACTGCTGATGCTTTATCTCTTGATTTAGCAAAACATCCACGGACTATCTTAAGGATGTTCTCCCAGCTCTCAGCCAAACCGAAGCCCTTTCTACCTCTGCACTGTCTCTGCAGGTAAACTACTAACTTCCCTCTATCGAACCTGGGCTGTCTGACCCTGACCATTTCTTTCACTCCATATACAAAGTTATAGAAAGGCAAGACAAAACGTGCTAATATTTTGACCTAACAAAACTAAGAACCAATGTATTCTTCTATATGTATTAATTTTAAAACACTAGCAAACTGAGTAACAAACCTATGGGCTAATATAAACAGCATTTACTTTCTGAGAGTGAGAAACATGGCAATGGCTAAATTAACATAGAGAATGTATAATATAATACTGCATACAGGAACAGTATCACATTTGTTCCCACTATAATAATGAAGGTAAGTTGTGGTAAAACTTCTGTTTGAAGGAAAAAAGTCAGTATTATTTCCCAGAGGTGGAGAAGCATAGGATATGTATAAATGTATTTTTCATTTGGTATTCAAAACTTGTGATTTTTTAAAGTGATATTTGAATGGAAACCACTGTCATAATCCGGAAAATTTGTTTATGAGAAAATCTGTCTCTCCATAATGCAAGATAAAGAACTGTTAGTATATTAAGCATTTTTTTCTTTAAAAGGTGAATAACAAAAGCTTTTTAGAAAAGCATCTCTCTTACTTGAACAACAAATATCTCTGCTTTGAACTCTCTGAAAAAGAATCTTTGGCTTTTTTCTGCAAATCTTTTGCTTCTGTTGAATTTACAAATTACTGAAGAAACCTAAATTCCCCACTAACAAGCCTCTCGCCACCCTCCTCTTGCCCGTTTGTCCCTGTTAGAGAAAGTGTGTTGCTTCATTTCATCCTGATGTTCACGGTTTGCATTTGCGATGTCTTCCCATTTAACTTGGCATTCTCTGACCACCTTCTTTTATTTTATTTTCTTTGTTTTTTCACTACTGTCTATACTTTTGCTTATTAGTGTCATATCCACGTTGCATATTCTTCAGCTGGTAGGATAATTTAGATATGTACAGTTAAAATCTCCTCTCCCAAGCTCCCGTTTTGGGAGCTTTTCCCCACATCACTTAATCAGCTTCCTTTGGTTGGCCTTATTTTTCACTCACCTGTCCTCTGGACCTATTCCATCTGGAATGCATCAGCCACCCAGAGTCTGCATATTTTAATAGTGTTCAATGAATGGCTCATCTATTATTCATAAGCTTGCTTTTCATCTACATTTGTTTGTTATGTTTGTGGTGTGCTAACACCGCTTTATAGAATCCATGTTTGATCTCCTCCCTTAGTACTTGTCAATCAAATGTGTTGCCTGTCACTGCCAATTTAGGCCATTGTGTTTCCAAAGCAGCTTTCATTTAGAACATAAAAGTGAACAGGAAGCCTTTTCAGGACAAATTTATTTTAAGTAAATTGAGGTCACATTTATTAATAGTTAAAGAGAACGTTGATCATCCGGCAGGCAGTTTTGTCATTAGCAACAGAAGCTCTACAATTGCCTGAGTTTTCTTTCTTCCTCGTTGAAAAAAGGTCATAATATATATGTAAAGTCTTCAAGTTATTAAGAGAGGCGTTCTTCCTCAATCTAAACTAGAACAGATATTCAATTTGCCTTTCGTGTTTTACCAAGTCTGATGCATTTGTCCAGGGCCTGAGATTTACATATCATTGAAATTAAATATAAATGTGTTTTTAAAAACTTGCCTTAATAGCAAGTATGTTTTATATGAATACAAGAAATCCTGGATTTCTGGATGTTGAAGGAACAACAATTCAAAAAACACTTTTGCTCTCCATTAATCACCTTTATTTTGTACTACTTTTGTCAGTTAAAGATGAAAGGACACACCAAATCTTGAAAGAATTGCCAGAGTGGGATCCTGATGTATCCACTGGTCTAGGGGTTCTTATTGGAGAAATGGGCAAAAAAATAATAATTATGGGCCATGTTGATTTGTTTACTGCCAAATAAGCCTTCAATTCTCTGAATGAGTATTCTACATTTTACTATGCACCTTGGAGCAGATCTCTGGTTACAAAATAGAGAATACCAGTGCTCATGGCTGTTTTTTCATGTGAGAGCAGTGCGCTTAGCATTTTACATGGATTATCACCTCAGTAATTTGTTTCAAATTTTAAAAAAAATTATTTCTAGGGGACACTTAATGGTCTGAAATTTCCATTTAGAACTTTTGACTCTCCTGATCCATTATTTCAACCATCTAAAATGAGCCCCATAGTTACAGTTCCATTTCCCAATAATTGCTTCCTAGTGCCCTATAATTTTCAAAGCTTATACACAGACCTATCATCTGATCCTCATAAGACCTTTGAGAGTTGAGCAAGGCCTCATTTAACAATTGAAAAAACTGAGGCACACCTAGGTGAGGTGGCATAGTCAAGAGGGATGGTTAGCCAAAAGTTGTGGCAAGAGCCCACGGCTCCATCTTCCAGCCTAGGGTTTTCCATCTTTTTCTCTAGTGCTTCCTTAACCCTCACTCAGTATCATATTTATCTGATATTCTATTTATTCTGTGCATGTAAATCATATCAGCTCAACTAGACTCTAAGCTTATATTTCTTTCCCTTCTGCCTGGCACAGACCAGAGAACAGATTTATAAGTAGACTTTTTCAACCTTCTGAGTGAAATTAAATCTAATACCAAGCAGGTCCTCTGTTAGGTGGCTTCATTTTTCTGTCTCTGCTGCTTTCATTTTCTGCATTTCCCCCTTTCCATCTAAGTTAGAAAAGTGATATCTCAGAGCAAAGAAAAAAAAATTATCAACAAGTAAGAAACTATTTTTAGTGAAATCCCCCAAATTGAATAAAACTTTATACCTAAAGGTCTACCTTTGGTCTATAGGGATTCCAAATATTATGACCCACTGAATCAGGTCAGATGAAATTATACTTGCGCAAACACTGAAATTTGCTGATTTTCTCATCAAGATTTTCTGCACAAGGTATTACACTAATCAACCCAATGGTGGGCAGACTGCATAATTGGTCTTATCACCACATTCTAGATCCCCACCTTAGGGTTGATACACCCATTCCTTTGCCGCTGGAATGTCCCCTGCTGTCAGCTTACAGATACACAATCCTTGGTGGCAGAGCCCTGCCTTGCCCAGGGTGTAGCCCACAAGTCATTCGCTGATGCAGGAATAGGAAGGCCCAGCCCTATGCTCCGATTGGAAACGCCTCTACAAGACTGTCCAGCTCCAGAGTTTTCTGTAGGATGTTCAGAGGCCTCAGTTACAGCCTCATTATGGTTCAGCTTCTCCCTGTTTTCCCCCTTTCCTTGTAAGTGTATGTCTCAAGAGTTTTCCCCAATAAACTCTCTACAGGCAATGTATGATTTCAGAGCTTGTTTCTAGGAAAACCAATCTAAGACACTGTGTAAAACAGTGTCAGAGTAATAAAAACAGTATGGCTACAGTGATGTGACTAATAATCAAAACTTTTAAAAACTTCATTAAAGCTGTTATTTTATTACTCACTGTCACTTTCTTATGAACTCTGTGTGTTTGGAGGGTAGGGATGTGCTCATACTTATATCCGCACTCACTTTCTGATCCAATTTAGTAATGATGAGCTTGGTTCCTAAGAGTAAATATTATTATTTTCATATTTTTGTTTCCACGTAAGATGTCAATAGAACTCAAGTATACGTAATAATTTAGGCCAGGCAATAGCACTGGTGAACTCTGAGAGTCATGGTCTTCCTGAAGGAGGCTGCCTACTCGATCATCTTGAGGGCTTCTCTTGGGATTATCAGCCACGAATCACTCAGCTGACGCTGTCAATGCTTCTGAGGCCTTCAGACTTGGATTTCAGATGCAAAAACATGAATGCTTTTAATTTGTAACAAAATGAATGGACTATAGCTAACTATTAGCTTCACTCTATGTATTCCATCACAGGAGATTTTATTTTTCTGAGAAAACATGAGTACTTTTTCCTTTGAGTTTTACTGTTTTAACTGAGAGGCCGCTGTGCTCTGAGAAGACAAACAGAAGAAAAGTCAGGGAAAACAACCAGTGTTAATTTAACATGTACTCTCCATGCAAAAGAGGAACAGAGAAATTAAACAATCATCCCCAATGTATAGGATGATGAATGTAGCACCGGGACTAAAAACTGTGCTCATTTCCTATCATCAGGGGGACTCGCAGAGAATCCTCCACCCTGGGCACCCATCTCCAGCACCTCCCACCCCCTGCTATAGTCAGGCCTGGTGCACCCTGCACTGTGCTCTGCTTCAAGGCCTCTGCTCATTCTGTTCCCCATGCCTAAGAAGTCCTTCCCCCTATTTTGTTGTGAAATGACCTCTCTATTAAAGCATGGAATAAAAGTTAAAATTACAGATATCACTGAATTTGTCATGTAATAAATGTACTGACTGTTCCAAAAGAACTGAGCTTCCTTCCCTTTGTATGACAGCATAACAGCTTTTTATTTAAAAAATAAAATTAAAATAAAGAACACTTTAAGATTTACATAAATAGAAAAAATAAAGAACACCATTTACCCCCTGTCATGCCACCCCTCATAGATAGCCATCTATCTATCCACAATTAGGTGTCTATCCATCTGCCTGCCCACCTTCAGGACAGAGTGAGTGGGTGTCACCTTTACCAGGAAGCTTTTCCTCATGTTCTCTGGGTTCTCATTTTTAGCTATGTATACTTCTGTCTTATTCCATATCATAATATATTGAGAACAATGGTTTCCAGAATACTGACAGTGAAAAATCAAGGTTGAGACCACACGTTATTCATTTTTCTGTCACATGATTTTGAGACAAGCTCTAGGCTTACAGTAGATGCTTAATAAATACCCTTTGAACTGAACTGAGTTGATGTGGAAGGTTTTATTTCATTTATGCTGTGCAATTTAAGTTGGGAAGATTTGGGTTAAAAGTTCCTGGGAAATGTTACCAAGTCTTTGTGAATTCACTTCCTCATAGGCCACGTCAGAGTCCTGTCCAGGCCTGTTGCTCACTATTGTCATCAAATAAAAAGTGCAAGAGGAAGAGACATGAGAAAGCAGGGCAACAATTCAGGCCAGTCAGATGATTAAATTAAAAATAAAGGGTTAGAGAGGAAATGCAGAACGATATCGGATTCTCAGGGAAAAATCAATTATGTCTCCAAACATTCTACTTTCATTAGTAACAGCCAAGCTCAAGCAGACTGCACAGGTCCCCTTTACCTCCATGATCAAGTCTTTCCACCTGCACTGTCTGTTTACACCTGTACTGTCTATTCCAAGCTCTCATTGATTTTCCATCTTTTTGACCCCTCCTGTAAACTGTCATGGCCTTGCATACCTGCTTCTTCGCTCATGCTTTCCCCGCTGGAATATCCTCTCCGTTGAGGATCAAACTCCTCCTTCAAGATCCAAGCCAAATTCTGCTTCATTTGGGAAAGCAGATATTCTGACATTAGATAAATGTATTATATATTCTGCTACCAGTTAATTTTGACTTGTGCATTACTAATAGCATTCCCTGTATGTGTAACTGTCTCTCTGTACATTTGTCTGTCTTACTTTCCAATTTGATTGTAAATCCCTTGACAGCAAGAACACTTCTAGTTCTGCACCCCCAGAGCTCTCAGCACAGTGCCCTGTAGTCGTATGTATTCAACATAAATTTCCTGCTTAGCTGGCTGACTTCCCTGGAGGGTTCATTTCAAATTAGTTCATTTTCAAATTGGCCTCATTTTGCTGATCTTTCCTGTCCCTCTCAACCTGGATATTCAAGTTCCCCAGGGCCCAGTCCCTGCTTGGTTCTTTTCCTTTCTCTATTTATAGGAAACCTCCTTGTGAGCTCATCACATCTCATGGTTTAAATGCCATGAAAATGCCAATTTCTCTCAAATTCATATTCTATCTCGGACCTCATTCCTGGCATCCTGACTCATATTTCCTACTATTTTATTGACATTCCACGTGGAAACCTGATAGACATTTCAAAGTTAGTATGCCCACAACTGAGTTCTCAATTCTCTTCTTTCATATCAGGCAAAGGGGCTCTCCACGTCAGTAAATGGTGAATCCATCCTTGCAGTTGCTCAGGACAGAATCCTTAGAGCCGTCTTCAGCTCCCCTCTTTATCTGTCACCCCACACAAGGTATCCTATTGACTCTATCTTCAAATATCCAAAATCTGAACTCTGTACCATCTCTTTTGCTGCCACCTGAATCTGAGCCTTTAGCATCTCTTGTTTAGATTCAGCTATAGCCTCTTATGATCCCTTCTATCCTTGTTTACTTACAGTTTATTCTCAACACCGCGTCCTTTAGAAACACAAGCTAAGTCACGCTACTTTTCTTTTCAAAATTCTGCAGTGGCTCCCCATTTCCCTAACAATCAAAGCTAAACCCCTTATGAGGGCCAGTAAGGCCTTACACAACCCATCCTCCCTGACCCTCTTCCCACACACACATCTAGTGCTTCTCCAATATCAATCTTCTCTTATTCTAATTCTTCTCCAGCCGCACTGGCCTCCTTATTATTCCTCATATACCTTGCACTGCCTGTTGCCTCTACTTGGAAAAATCGTCTCCCGGATATCATTATACCCAACTTTGTGTCTCTAAAGTGTTTGCTCCAATGCCACCAACTCAGTGAGGCATGACTTGACGAATCCATTTAAAATTACAATCAATCGTTATATCTAGCACTCCCAAACATGTTTACGTTGCTCTATTTTTTTTTACTTCTTTCTCCATAGCATTCATTGCCCTCTAACATACTAACCAATTTCTAGTTTATTGTTTTTATTCTTTATTGATCTGTTCTATTGCTAGACTAAAAGAGTCACAAGGACAGGGATTATTGATATTTTGTTCACTGATATAGTCTAAGAACCTAGAACCATGGCTGAAAGATAGTACTTTCTTAAAAAAATATTTTTGAATAATTGGAATTTTAAAATAAATTTTATGAGCTTTGTATCCCTTATCATTTCTGTATTGCATGTTCCTGCTACTACTGAAACAGGAATTGGTTTAATTCTGTTCAAGAGAGTTTAATGAATCTCTTTGCAGACTCACTTTCTGTAGTTATATTTGGTCCTGCTTTCAAGGAGCTTTGCTGGAACTCTCTTAGTGATAAGACAGACATGCAAGTAAGGAACATACGTAAGCATAGGGAAGGGTGCTAAAGAATACCTGTAAACACAGACACAGAGAAGACAAGGGTTAATCCAGATGATGAAGATGGACTGGAGCGCGTGTCACAGCGAAGACAGCAAATGAGAGGAATCCAATTTTGATGGTGGACAAAAGAGAGACGGCATTTCCAGGGACAGGGATGACACAATTGCAGATCCCGCGTGAAGAGCACCTAGTCCGTGATTAGTGCAGTTGTTACGTGGAGGTTCTCGTTGGAGATGAAACAGAATGGGACTGATGTAAAATGTCCTCGATTCCACTCTAAGGCACTTGAGACTTTTCCTATAAGCAGTCAGGGAAGATCGAATCTTTTCAAAATTAGGGGTGAGAGCAGAAGCCTTCCGTTCAAGGAAGTGTGGGATTTGAGCTCACTAAGCTAAACCAGGAGTGAATCTGTTCTTGGCAGCCTCACACTCGACTAGCACATTTGCCCTGTTAATGGATGTATGCCCCTGGACTTTATTTCCTTCATTTGGATCTGAGAATGCGCCATGTTTGTGTCGTCTTGATATAAACTGCAGTCTTAAGTTTGTTAATTAAAGAAGTCATTTGTTATGAGAAGACGTAAAGCCATTATCACACATAAACATTGTATCAAATGCGTCAAAGGTATTTTAGATTTTTTTTCCCACCTCACAGTTGTCTACTAATTACTTTTTATCTTGATTACAAACCACTATCCCTCAGGCCCCAAGAAATAATTCCACTTAAACATCACATAATAACAATTTAAAAACTTGGAAACCAGTGTAGATACCCTTTGACTTGGGCTGGCTTTCTCTCGGTGTTGCAGGGAAATGCAGAGCTTGAGAGGAACCCTTGAAGTCATGTCCTTGAAGCCCCAGGCGGAAAGATGAACAGTTTTGAGAAGGCAGTAGATTGGGCCGGCTGCCAGGCCTCTGTGAAAATAAGCTGTACAAAAGGAGTTGTGGGCTATGGAAACTTAAACAGGCAGGGTCAATGCGAACTTAAGTATATTCATTCCCATCAAAAATGATGCACTTCTCAGTCTGAAGTGTGGAATGCTAAGGGAACACATATGTGGCAAATACACCAAGCCTCTCATTATTTCCCTCCTTGGAAGCTGAGCTTGTAGTGGGACAGGCAGTGTGGCCATGTTCATAAAAACAGAGTCTAGTACATAATAAGTAGGCTGGGTTCTTATTTTTCGGCACCATGCTTTATTCTGGTATCTTTGCAATTGTCTTTGAAATCATCCCAAGGCATGTCACTCACTGTCAAATAACGTTACTGCCCTCGGGACAGATCTTGTTCTTCAATTCTCATAAAAGGAGGAAAAGAGGATTTTATAATCACTAGACAAATAAACAAGGTCATGTAAATCATACTCTGGGACCCTTCTCACGTACATTTTAATCACATAAAAGCAAGTATTAGAGGCATCTTAGAAGGATACAGAGAGAGATGACAGTGCAAACTGTGCTCTGAGTCCTGTTTGGAGTGGGAGTCAGTGTCACGTGAGTAACTAGTGAGCGTCTGGCTGTGGGGGCAGAGTGGGCGGCTTGTGAGTGTATGAGCTACAAACGTTGATCTGATTCCCTTACTGCCAGGTGACATTGTGTCCCTAATGAATCATCAACATTGTTTATGTTTAAAATAGTGTCCAAGGTAGATAGTTGAAGATCTCCACCTCATTCTCTCTTTTCTTCTGATTCCACACACTCTCTTTGGATAATCTTATCACATCTTTTCCCACCTAATCACGTTTAACTGCTGACAACAAAAGCCATGTGCAAAATCCAATCTCTGCCAGGGTTCTCTACTAAATTCCACACTCATAAATCCCATTTTCTACTCTAACATTCCCCTTGGATGTTCAGCAGGCCCTTCAAAATTACCATAAATCTACATAGCTGAGCCCACCATTGATACTTCCTCCACCTCACACCCCTCATGAAATCTGCCTCTATATTCTCTTCGATTCTACCCCATTGATAGAATGCATCTGGAATGCATCTCCTTCTCATCATCCTGACCATACCACACTGGTTCTGGCCTCACCTGGATAACTGTTACAAGCAGTTCTCACTGGCCTCCCTATTGCTACCTTTTTACTCAGCCATCAAATTTATCCCTTCATTACTACAGGAGTGATCTTTCAGAAACAGAAATAAGGTCCCTGCATTCCTGTGCTTAAAGTATATCTATAGTTTCTTATTACTTACATGAGTGTTGCCTATTTAAAATAAAGTTGATGAATCTCACCCCATGCCAACTAGGTGAGCAATCAATTTTTAAACCACTCCCCAGCACCACGGTGTCATACACCTTGAATAATCAGGTTCTGGTAACAGTCCCACTTAGCTTTCATCACTCCTCTCCTTGCACCATATCTCCAGCCGTATTGAAATAGTTTCAGCTCCCTGAAGATGCTGGGCCATGAGCTCATGTTGTTACCTCTGTAAGGAATGCCTTTATATCTATCTTTGCCCAACTAAACCCATTTCTGTGGTGTTGAGGCCTCATCCCCTAAATTGTCTCTGTAAATGTTTTTCTGGTGGCATTTGTCACATAGACTAGCGGTGATCCATTCATAGTACAGTTTTCCTCACTAGACAGAGATCTGCGGGAGGACAGTGCTTTACTTGGAATTCCAACTATGCATCCCTAGAAGCTAGCACATCGCTTGGCACAGAGAAGACGATCAGCAACATATACTAAGTACCTGCCCCATGAATGCAAGCCCCCATCTCCTCTTTGCTGTGCAGAAGCACAGGGTACATATTGCAAATGTACCCATGTTTTGTTTCACCCTTTTACATGTTCTTCAGCCTCCAGTTCTCTCGTGGCCTTTGGAAAACCAAACAGCCTGATCCCAGCATCAATCCCTGTTCTGACTGACATCCCTAAGCTTCTACATGATCGATGACTATGTGATGGTATAGGTAACATCGTATCTAATTACCATGACAATGTCAGGATTACAAACAAGTGTGTGATTCTGATTTATTGTTAATATCTCAAAATTAAATTTTAAACAGAGGAAAGTACTATAGACATAACTTTGAATGAAATCTTCTTATTTGATTTATATGGAGAAAGAGTATCAGTCAGATGAATTATTTATCATTGCAAAAAAATTCAGTCATTAATAATTATAGCAAAAGTGGTTAGATTTATGTGCTAGAATCGCTATTAAGAACTTTGAAATTGTTATAAGTGGGAGACAGACTGACAGTTAAATCTATTAAAACTATTAATCTATTAAAACCGTTGAGAGTTTGTGCTAACCAGATAACTTTAAGAAGAACATTTTGTTCTTTTTGGGCCAACACACTTCTGTAAAAATGTAAAAATAATATAAAATAGAAAAATAAGAAATACATAATCTTATAATTTAATATGTATAGAATTGGATGGTGAATTAGATATCATAACTTTCACCAAAATAATGATGAAGAGCTGTATTTTGATTATGGCTGTCTGAGTCCATGTAAACCAGAAACAAAACAATTTAAAAAAGCTTTTGGAGTATTTTTGTCATAAATCTAATGTCGACCTTGTCACCTGAAAATTTTAGTACCTGTAACAAGTCCAAACTCATTTATATAACAATACTTATGGTAAATCATATTTACAGCTTTGAGTCTAAATATTTAAACAAAATGTTTGATGAAACAATTATTAAAGAACTACCAATCACTTTCAGTAAACACAAAAGTTTCTTGAGTTTCTCAAGGTACAAATCCCAGGTAAAATATTCTTTCTAGAAAATATGCTAGTAAAACAATGCTTTTGTTTAGTAATAATATACTATACACAAAAGACAAGTGATTTATTTGATGTGTTATTTCTGTCTAATCAGATATTTTGGAGAGAAACAATGAAAAACCTTTTCTAAAAAAACTTTGGAGCAAACAAATGATTATACTTTTGGTCTACTTGCTTGGCAAAAGATTTCAGAATCTTAGGCAACTGGCAACATAGTGACTGTTTGAAGAAATGCTCTAGAATGGCAAATTGAGAGGTAAATGTGCTAGGCAACGATATTGACAACAGAACAAGGCTCTGAGTAGTTTAGGAATCCCAAGGGTATGCTGGCTTCATCACATTTTTCATTGTGTGTTTAGCACTGCTAATATAAAAGAAATACTGACCATAAGCAAAAAATATACATAGAGTCATGTTTATCATTCTTCTTTAGTCAAAGGCAAACTACATGATTTTAAACCTTCCTCATCATATACGAAATGTTTAACCAATACAGAATGGAAGCTATTACATGTTTAAAAGGCTGTTTAAACAATAGAGAGCCTTAATATTGTACCATGCAGATAACAATAAGGCAGGGCTTTCAGAGAAAGAAGTTCATTTGCTGGAACCTGCTGAAGAAGTAATCAAATTTCTGTGCTTCCAGAGTGCAAGTATTTCTTGCACAAAACCTGCTGTAAAGATGTACAAATCATTCCGCTCCTGGGAAGAGGCTGAAATTGGTGTCAGGCAACAAAACCTGACATGTAGATGGAAATGCAGAGGCAGTATTTTGTGTGCCAATTATATTGCTTCATTCTCATTTCTCGATGTAAGGATTAAGGACACATTTGTTTCAAGTCATTGTGAAGCAGCAATTGCATATAAAAATATTACAAATAAAAAGGATGTGAGAGCAACAAACCTGATTCTGCTTCTGTAAATATTCAGACACAATTTTCTTTAAACAGTGCACAAACCTTCTATGTGTGGAATGATTTCAGTGAAATTATGTGACTACCATTGGTCAAATCTTCAAATCCAAGAGTTGAAAGTAAACCCGTCTTCACTTTACTCTGTTATAATTAGAGAGGAAGAAAATTTTCATGACTTGGTTGGCAACATCACCATCTGCAGTGTCTTATAGCAGCAGAGCTAAACCACAATAGTTGGATTCCCCACTGACCTTAGAGGAAATTCTGTTTCGTTTTGAAATGTGCCATGAGAACAAGGCAGGATCCATCCAGCCACTGACAGTGCTGAGAAGTAACAGCACACTTTGGTAACAGGACTTTTGATATTGTAGTAATATTGGTGCAATAATAATTATTGCATAAAATTTAGGATTTGTCCTTGAATTCCAGAAGTTTAATACATGATGGTGATATGCAGCTTCAGCGTTGCTCTTGGATTTGGCTGAATATTGACTTTAACACTTGATCACTAAGCATTTGATCAAAATGCATATTCTCTTTCACTCTCACTCTAACAGTTGCCTGATGTATGCAGAAGCAGAAGTAGGCAAGCTAAGATATGCTCATTTCAAATCAACTCGAGAGTACTGTTTTATAATTTCCTGACACTACTAGATTCTGTAAGCGACACAAAATGTGGAACCAAATTAACCAGGGGACCTGCGGCTCCCGTCTGCTCTCCCTCTCCTCTCACTCCATTCCATTCATACCTCTTTGCTCCTTCCCTTCCTAACTCACTCTCATACCCTTCATCTTTTTCTTATTTTCAATTAGAATTAAATTATTTAATTTTTGAACTAAAAAATATTTCATGCTGACTGGAAATAATTTTGGAAAGAGAAAATTGTAATTTAAAAAATGCAATCTTTCTACAAAGGGATAACCCTCTAGCAATTTGGGGATGCTTAAACTTCACATTATCAAACACACAGAACCACAGATTTGTGTTCTGAGTGTTTGTACGTTTTCACTTTTTATTTTCAATTTCTGTTAAGTCATAAATATTATTCCATGTCCTTAAGAATTTCTCGAATTCTTTTTAATAGTTATAAACTATTCCTATATCCACATATACCATAATTTTGAAAAATTATTACTTATTTTTGGATATTTGGCTTATTTTTTATTATTTTTCTCAACTAAATAATGCATCCAAGAAATTCTTTTTGCTAAAGGCAAACAATTAAACAAACTAGGACTCATGTCTATATTTCTCTTTTCTTTTAGATTTAAAGAAATCAAAGTGGGATCAAAAGGTATGAACTTTTGAAATTATACTTAACAGTTATTTTATTTTCCATTTTATACACTATCAATAGTATATTAGAATGCTCAGCACATTAAGCTCCAACATGTTAAAAATCATATTTCCAATTACCATTCCTTCTCTTGTTTTCTGCTGTCTCTGCCTTATGTTTAATAAAAATTAATTTAGACGTTGCAAACTCCCCCCATGTCATTCAGAGCTATAGCAAGCACTCGGACTTTTATTTATTGATAAAGTGTATATCGCATGTTACGTTAGTCAGGGTTCTCCAAAGAGAGAGAGATTTATTTTAAGAAATTGACCCTGTAATTGTGGAGACTAGTAAATCCAAAATCTGCAGAGCAGACCAGCAGACCAGAGACCCAGGGAAGAGTTGATGTTGTAGCTCAAGTCTGAAGGCATTTTGGAGGCAGAATTCTCTCTTTTTCAAGGGATCTCACTCTTTTTCTTTTACACCTCAACTGATTAGACAAGGCCTACCCACAATATGGACAGTAATCTGCTTGATTTAAAGTCTACTGATTTAAATATTAATCCTATTTTAAAAACTAGCTTCACAGAAACATTCAAAGTGGCATTTGACCAAATATCTAGGTACCATGGCCTAATCAAGTTGATACATAAAACTAACCATCATATGTATTCCAAGAGATCAAATCCAGAACGACCAAAAACAAAACAAAAATCTATCATTAATTCAATCAAGCTAATAAAAATACCTCTGGTATTTATTTGACAGAAAAATTTGGAAACTTGGAGATTGGGACATGACAAATATCAGCAACCACCTAAATGATGAAGGTGTTCTATCCTAGAAGTGTCTTTATGAACCAACATGTTCCAAAGGGTAATCTGAGGCCTTCACCTTAAGTTTATCTTAAATCGTAATGCAGTCAAGTAACATCCTAATGACACTGCCATAAAACCCCTGACCCCTTCCTTCTGGGTATTTTGGGCCAGAAATTTAACCTTTCAATTCCAGGATCCTCAGGATAGAGGATACTCACAGCTATCTCTTGGAGATCTCATGAACTTTATGTCATGGAAACCGGGTAAAGCTTCTACCATAGTGCCTGGCACAGACTACACATTCAACAAACTGTATTTCCCTCCTCCTCAAAGTCACCGTTCTAAAAACCTCCCTTCCTTAAAGTTGAGTTAGAAGAAAACAGTATGATTATTTATTAAAAGTTGGCCTAAGTAAGTTTTCCCCTCCTCTCTCTTCATCTTCCTGTTCTTGAGCCAAATGATTAGAGGAATGTATTCCCAAGAAATAGCAACTAGTCAAATGGATGGGATGTCCTCATTCTTTACAACAACATGGAACAGACAGGAGGCTAACTGAATATTTTAATTAGATATTTTCTATTATGATAAAACATTATTTCCTTTTTTGTAATACAATTAATATTTGGCTACTGCTTAAGCTCTTTATATATATACATTGATATATAAAATATATATGTATTTAACTGATACATGCATATAATAAATATTTTCATTATCCCATAGCCAGGTGGAGTCACATAGTAATTGTTTTAAATCTGTGTCCTCTTGCAACTTCTTCCTAGATACACTGTTCTCATCCTTCATTAGAGGTGGAAGGCCATTATCAGAGGACCAAATCACAGTTTAACAACTACAGTGTGAGCAGAATAAAGGGAAATTGTTGGCAGGCAAGTCTTTTCACTGAAAAGAGAGTTTAATATTTGACTTGAAGAATCAAAGGTGAGCTTTATTTATATGCTCCAGATTTACTGGAATATTTTACCATTTGCCTCATGAAGCAGCTTATATAAGGTACTGATTAACAGAGAACATTGAGGCCATCCCAACATTGCCCAAAAACATCTACTTTAGATATATTTGATTTTTAAAATCTCACTTGCCTGCAGGTTAGTGAGGGAGAAGGAAATCTCACAGGTCCCCTAGGTACTTGGAGCTCAGGTTACTAATCTATCAAACGGGTACTCTAATATGATTTTGCTGCAGTTTAACTAAAAAACGTACTCATGGAATTTTAGGTCTTCATGCTGATATATTACTCTAAAAAGTAAAGATAAAGTTAGATTAGACTTTAGCTAGTGAAGGAAAAAATTTTTAAAAAATTCTGTTTCTTGGTGGTATTGAATTAAAAATTAGATAACTAGATAGAAAGCAGAATGCATGCTGTTGGACAAAACTCAAGAAAGCTTAAAGCTTATAGAGGTGATATATGTCACAAATTTGTCAGAGGTAATCCAAAAAGTTCCCAGAAAAAGAGAAAGTAGCAAGCAGGCTATAGCACCATCAGGATCTCGGCCAGGTTAGGAAAGAGGGCATTCGAGACCCTACAGAGACAAGCTGGCCTGCTGAGTCATGAACCAGGTGGGAAGAAGCAAAGAAACAGATGGTGCTATTGGCCAGAGAGCAAGTTAAGTGTGAAGTGATCTAGAGATCTAGTAAATAGGTGTAAATTACAAGACAGTGTGTATGTCCCATGCCTGGCCCTGTGCCGATACACAGTAGGTGCTTGTTTTAGGTTGCAGGCCTCTTGAAGGCCTTGCCTGCTTTCCTGATGGTTGGCCACTTCTCTGCTCAGTCACTGCTGTGGTGAGTGGCCCTGTAGCCTGTGAGTTTCCACCATGGGAAGACAAAGGCCCCAAGCTTCTGACTTCTCCTATCATTTCTTGACCCAGAAGCCCATAATACAAAGATAGAATGTAGTTTCCTAATCACTGCCTAAGAGACCGTGTGACGTCACCGGAACTGTGTGTAGGTGTGTGGGTAGGGACACTGTAGTCAGAAGAGGAACTCAATGGATAAATTGCCTCTCCAATGTTCCCTCCACTGGGTAGGCCATAAGCTTCGTTTTCTGTACACCAATCGGCAAGTATGCTGTGCCTCTGGGTGAAAACATGACCAGCTTCATAACACACCATCTTATATTACTTGTCTATCCTCTCCTGCCGCACTTACCTTTTCCCTCATTCTTGCTGGTCTAGGATTGTTCTTTACAATAATGCTTTCACACATAAGTTTTTCTTTGAGCTGTGTTTTCTAGAGAACTTGGACTAACCCAATAGCTCTAGAAGTAGTTCTAGAAAGCAGACCCTGAGGATGAGATTTTGGACTTCATTACCTGCTTATTTGAGACCAGTAAGATCTCACTGTTGTTGGTCACAGAGTAATTATCATCGACATCAAAGTTACTAAAGCTTTCACCTGTGGTTAAGTGGGATGAGAGGCAAGTGAAGGACAGGTTACAGGGAGATCAAGTTGAATCAGTATGGGGGAAATACATTTATTAACCTCCTTTTGACATCATTTGAGTCTTGCAAAAGGAAATTGACAGGCTTAAGGGAATTACTTGCCAATTTAAGGTACACTCTGAAAGTCACAGTTCTTTGATAGTAGCCTTAAAAGAGGCGCTATTTTCTGCAGCTTTAGGAAGCAGTGAAGCTAAAAATCAAGTCTAGGCTTTTATTTTCAGGAGAGCAGGAGACAAAATTATGCATTCTCAACTTATCTCCTATTTCAAAAGCAAAGCCCTATTAGGAAAGAGTGAGATCCTTAGATCTGAGATGAGGACATTATAGTAAATGAACCCAGCTTTATTCAGGTATAGCTTAAATATAAAATATTACACACTTTAAAGCACACAATTTCATAAATTTTGGTATATGCATAGGCTTGTGAAACCATTACCACAGTCAAGAAAATAAACAGACATATCCCCTTCAAAACTTTCCTCCTTTTGTAATCCCTCTCCCCTCCCCCTCCCCCATGCAATCATTGATCTACATTCAGTCATTATAGAAAAGACTGTATTTTCTAAAATTTTATAAAAATAGTGTGAAATATTATGAACTTTTTTTTAGGCTTCTTTTACTCAGTGAAACGGGGTTGAGATTCATCCCTATTTTTACATGTATCAATAATTCATTCCAGTTTATTGCTGAGTAGTATTCTATTGTACAGATATGCCTTAACTTGTTTATCCATTCACCTCTTGGTGGATGCTTGAGTTGTTTTCAATTTGGGGCTATTATAAATAAAGTGTCGTGAAAACTTATGTGCAAGTCACTGTATGGACACATGCTTTCATTTTTCTTGAATAGAAGCCAAGGAATAGAAAGATTTGGTCATATAGTAGCAGTATGTTTAAGCTTTTAAGAAAATGGCAATCTAGTTTTGAAAGTAATTGAATCATTTTTTTTCTCATTAACAGTATATGAGAATTTCAGTTGCCCCAAATACTTGCCAAAACTTGGTATAATCCATTTTTAATTTTTGATATTATAACAGGTGTGCAATGACATATCATTTTTATAATTTGCTTTTCATTAATGATGATGTTGAATATTTTTTCATGCAGTTATTTGACATGAGCATGCCTTCTTTAGTAAAAACTCTGTTCAAAGTTTTGTCCATTTTTATTTTCTTACTACTGAGTTTTGAAAGCTTTTCATAAATTTTGAATATGTTATTTATTGTATATGCAACCTGTAAATACCTTTGCTCAGTCTGTTTCCTGTCTTTTCTTTCTGTTAACAGCATATTTTGAAGAGGAAATCTCTGTTTCAATAAAGCCAAATTTATTTATTTTTTCTTTTATGTACGGTGCTTCTGGTGTTGCAACTAAAAACGCTTACCTGAGCCAAGATTACAAAGATTTACTCCCGTATTTTCTTCTAGAGATATATAGTTCTTGATTTTCATTTAGAGCTATCGTCCATTTTGAGTTAATTTTGGTATATGGTCAGAATTAAGGGTCTTTTTTTTTTATGAAGTAGCCAATTGTTCCAATTCTGTGGAAAAAACTGTTTATTAGCCAATGGAATGTTGTTTTTTTACCTTTAAAAACCATCAATTGATTATTTCTATTCAATCTACTTCTGCACACTCCATTCTGTTCTACTGATCTATTTTTCTATCTGGACGCCAACATCACATCGTCTGATTATTATAGCTTTATAATGAGTGTTGAAGTCAATGTGATTCTTCCAATTTTGTTCTTTTTTACTAAAAGTTTTAGTTCTTTTAGGTCCTTTACATTTCTGTAAGAATTTTGAAATTGACTCCTCTGTTTTTATAATAAAATACTTTCTGGGATATTAATTGGCATTATATTGGGACTAAAGATACACTTGAAGAAATTTGACATATTAAAATGTGAAGTCTTTTAATTCATGGAAATAGTATATCTCTTTATTTATTTATGTTTTCTTTGACTTCCCTCAGCAATGGGTTTTAGTTTTCAGTGTTCAGGGTTTAAATATATTTTATCAGATTTATTCCTAATTATTCCATAGTTTTTTTTTCTTCTTCTTCTCCCCAAAGCCCCCTCCCCCCAGTACATAGTTATATATTCTAGTTGTAGGTCCTTCTGGTTGTGTTATGTGGGATGCCACCTCTGTGCTGAGGATCCAAACCGGTGAAACCGTGGGCCGACTAAGCCAAGCACATGAACAAACTTATCCATTCAGCCATGGGCTGGCCCCTGTTCCATCGTTTTGATGGTATTGTAAGTGGTATGTTTTTTACTTTACTTTAATTTCTGATTGTTTATTGTATTATATAAAAATACAAATACTTTTTGTTTAATGATCTAGCATCCTGTATTTCTACATGCTAGACTCAGTTATTAATTCTAGTAGTGACTTTATTTGGTAGATTCCATAGTATTTTCTACATAAACAATTACGTTGTCTATGAGCAAGGATAGTCTTACATCCTTCTTATTTGGAAGACTTTCATTTATTTTTTTGTCTTACTGCGAGGGCTAGAATCTCTATCACTAGGTTAAATTAAAGTAGTGAGAGGACACATTTGTGCCTTTTTCCTGATTTTAGGGAGATGTCATTCAGTCTTTCACCACTAAGTAAAGTGTTAGGCTGCAGGTTTTTCATAAAAGCACTATGTCAGTTTGACAAAAAATCTTTTCTGTTTATAGCTTGCTGAAATATTTCTATCAGGAATATAGGTTGAATTTTATCAAATAATTTTTCTGCATCTATTGAGATAAATTTTATTAATATTGTATATTATAAAGATAGATTTTGAATGTTGAATTCATCTTTTAACTCCAGGAAAAGCCTCACTTGGTGATGGTATGTTATATCTTTACAAATAGTTGTACTTAAGTGGACAAATTTTGTTAAGAATTTTTTAATTTGTGTTCTTGAATGTCTTCAATTTGTGTTTTTGATATTGATATATAGTTAATTCATTGGCTTTTTTCTTTTAATCCTTTTGTCTTGTTTTGATATCAGAATTATGCTGGCCTGACAGAAAGAAGTGAGAAATCCTCTCTCCTCTTCATTTTTTGGAAAAGTTTCTATGGAAATACAACTATCTATTCCTTAAAGATCTAGCAGAATTGTGTAGTGAAACCATTTGGACTTGGAGTTTTCTTCGTTGGAAAGGTCTACTACAAACAATTTCTTTACTAGATTCGGGATCCTTCAAGTTATCTCTTTCTTACTGGTTACCCTTTGGTAGTTAATGAATTTCAAAAAATTTGTTTATCTCATGTAAGTTGTTGAATTTATTAGCATAAAGATGTTCAAACTGTCAACAAAGTGGGTAGAGAGGGAACATACCTCAACATATTAGAGGTCATATATGACAAGCCCATAGCTGACATCATATTCAACGGAGAAAAGCTGAAAGCTTTTCCTTTAAAATCAAGAACAAGACAAGGATGTCCACTCTTGCCACTTTTACTCAACATAGTATTAGAAGGACTAGCCAGAGCAATTAGGCAAGAACAATAAATAAAAGGCATCCAAATTGGAAAGGAATTAAAACTGTCACTATTTGCAGATTTCATGATATTATATGTAGAAAACCCTAAATATTACACCAAAAAACTGTTAAAATTAATAAACGAATTCAGTAAAGTTAGAGAATACAAAATCTATATACACAAAGTTGTGGCATTTCTATATACTAGTAATGCACTATCAGATAATTTAAGGAAACAATCCCATTTACAACTGCGTCAAAAAGAATGAAATACCTAGGAATAAATTTAAGCAAAGATGTGAAAGACCTGTACGCTAAAAACTATAAGACATTGATGAAAGAAATTGAAGAAGACACAAACAAATGGAAAGATATTCCATGTTCATAGATTGGAAAAGTAAATATTGCTGAGATGTCCATACTACCAAAAGCAATCTACAGATTCAATGCAATCCCTATCAAAATTCCAATGGCATTTTTTACAAAAATACAACAATCATAAAATTTGTGTTGAACCACAGAAGACAATGACTAGCCAAAGCAATCTTGGAAAGAACAAAGCTGGAGGCACTACACTTCCTGATTTCAAACTACATTACAAAAGTATTGTAATTAAATTACAAAAATATTGTAATCAAGACAGTATACTTCTGGCATGAAAACAAACATAGATCAATGGAACAGAACAGAGAGTGCAGAAATAAATCCATGCACATATGGTCAATTAATTTACAACACAATAGCCAAGAATATACAATAGGGAAAAGACAATCTCTTCAATAAATAGTGTTGGGAAAACTGGACAGCCACACGCAAATAATGAAACTAGACCACTATTGTACACCATATACAAAAATTAACACAAAACGGATTAAAGACTTGACATAAGACCTGAAACCATAAAAGCCCTGGAAGAAAAAATAGGCAGTAAGCTCCTTGACATTGCTCTTGGCAATGATTTTTTGGATGTGACATCAAAAGCAAAGGCAACAAAAGAAAAGATAAACAAGTGAGACTACATCAAACTAAAAAGCTTCTGCACAGCAAAGGAAACCATCAGCAAAATGAAAAGGTAACATACCGAATGAGAGAAAATATTTGAAAATCATATGTCTAACAGGTTAATATCCAAAATATATAAAGAACTCACAACTCAATAGCAAAAGGACAGACAATCTAATTAATAAATGAACAGAAAGCCTGAATAGACATTTTTCCAAAAAAGACGTAGAGATGGCCAACAGATACATGAAAATATGTTCAACATCACTAATCGTAAGGGGAATGAAAATCAAAAGCACAATGAGATATCACCTCATATGTGTTAGAATGGCTATTATGAAAAACAAGGAAATAACAGTGTTAGTGAGGATGTGGAGAAAAGGGAACCCTTGTGTACTGTTGGTAGGAATGTAAGTTGATGCAGCCACTATGGAAAACAGCGTGGAGCTTCCTCAAAAACTTGAAAATAGAATTACCATATCATCAAGCAATTCCACTTCTGGGTATTTATCTGAAAGAAATGGAAACACTAACTCAGAAAGATGTATGCACCTCCATTCTCGTTGAAACATTATTTACAATAGTCAAAACATGAAAACAACCTAAGCATCTGTTGATGGGTAAAAGGATAAACAAATATGAGATATATATCTGTGTGTATACACACGCACACACACACACACACACTAGAATGTTACTCAGCCATGAAAAAGAAGGAAATCTTGCCATTTGCAACAACATGGATAGACCTTGAGGTCATTATGCTAAATGAAGTAAGTCAGACAGAGAAAGACAATGATCTCACTTATAAGTAGAATATAAAAAAATAGTCCCACAAAAAACTGAATTCATAGATGCAGAGAACAGACTGGTGGTTGCCGAAGGTGGGAAGTTGAGTGAGGGTTGTGAAACAGCTAAAGGTAGTCAAAAACTACAAACTTCCCTTTATAAAGTAAATAAGTCCTGGGGATGTAATGTACAATATGGTGGCTATAGTTGACAACACTGTGCTGTATATTTGAAAGTTGCTAACAGAGTAATCTTAAAAGTTCTCATCACAAGAAAAAAAGTTGTATGATGATGGATGTTAACTAGAATCACTCTGGTGATCATTTTGAAACACATATAAATATTGAATCATTGTGTTGTACACCTGAAACTAATCTAATCTGATATGTTAATTATACCTCAATAGAAAAAAGAGAAATATTTATTGAAGAGCTAATTTACACCAGGCGCTTCTGTCATTACTGTAGATGTCAAAAATATCCTCTTCCAATATATCTATGCAGAATCACTTCATCTTCACAGACTTTTCTCAAAATGTTCATTATTAAACTGGATGTGGGGTATATGGGAACTCTCTGTAATATTCCTGCAACTTTTCTGTAAATCTTGAAACTATTCTAAAATATTGTTTATCAAATGTTAAGAAAAGATGCTCAATATAGTCTCTTGTTATCCTTTTAATATCCCTAGAGTTTATAGTGGTGTCAACTCTCTCATCCTTGATGTTGACAATCCATTTCTTCTTCTTTCTCCTGATCAGTCGAACTAGGATTATCAATTTTATTGATCTTAGCGAAGAATCAGTTTTTGATTTCAGCAATTTTCTTTGCTGTTTTTCTGTCTTCTACTTCATTGGTCTCCTCTCTGATCTTTGTAATTTCTTTTCTTCTGCTTTCTTGGAGTTTCATTTATCTTTCTTTTTCTAGTTTCCTAGAGTAGAAGCTAGGGTTATCTATTGGAGACCATTTTCTTCAAACATTGTGTTTAAGTATTATGAATTTCCCATTTAACTGGGTAAATTTTGCTTTATCTGCACACCACAAATTTTGACATGATTTGTTTTTAATTTCATACAAAATACATTCTAATTTCTATTTTAGTTTAATTTTATTTCATAGATTATGTAGGTGTTGTTTTAGTTTCCCAATATTTGGGGATTAGATGTCTCTTTATCCCTACTAACATGTTTTCCTCTATTATGTCTGACAGCAATATAGCTATTGTATAAGCTTTTTTCTTTATGTTAGGGTTAGTATGACATGTCTTTTTCCAGTCTTTTACATTTTTTTATTTGTGTCTTTATATTTGAAGTGGATTTTATGTAGACAGTTAGTTTATGATTGTTAGTGCCCTCAAGTTGATTACAACTTCTAGAAACCACGTGTAGTGAAGAGCAAAACCCTGCCCCGTCTTTTTGCACCATCCTCTCACCTTCTGGTCCTAGGGTTTTTATGGCCAATTTTTTCAAAAATGGGTGGCCATGTCCTTCTTTATAGAAAGTATTAATCTGGAAGCTCTGCTGAAACCTGTCCACCCTGGGTGACCCCACTGGTATTTGAAATCCTGGTGGCATAGCTGTCAGCATCACAGCAATATGCAGCTGCCACAGTATGAAAACCAACAGACAGGAATGTGGTTCCTTGACTGGGAAATGAACCCAGGCCACAGCAGCGAGAGCACCAAATCTTAACCACTAAACCACTGGTGCTGGCCAGACAGTATATAGATTTTATGTAATCTGACAGTCATTGCCTTTTTTTTTTTTATTGTTTGACTTTTTTTTTTATTAAGATTATGATAGATTACAGCCTTGTGAGATTTCAGTTGTACATTATTGTTAGTCTTGTTGTGGGTACACCACTTCTCTCTTTGTGCCCTCCCCCCACGCCCCCTTTTCCTTGGTAACCACCAATCAGTTCTCCTTGTCTATATGTTATCTTCCACCTATGAGTTGAGTCATATAGAGTTCGTCTTTCTCTGACAGTCATTGCCTTTTAATTGACCTGTGTATACAATTTGCATTTAACGTGATTATCAGTATGGTTGTTTATGTCTCCCATCTTGCTATTTATGTTCTATTTGTCCCAATTATTTTTTGTTTAATTTGTTCTCTTTCTCTGCCCTCCTTTGGATTGACTGATCATTTCACTTCCATCTTATCTTTCATTTGTTTATTACATATAATTGTGTTTTATTATTTCAGTGATTGTTTTAAGGTACATATTATACATTTCTAATTTGTCACATTCTTCTTTAAGTTATATTTTGTCCTACTTCATGTACCGTATGAGCCTTATTTTAGCATACTTTTATTTTCACTCCGCTGTACTTTGTGTTACTTTTTACAAATTGTTCACTCTTTACATATGTTATAATGTCCACTATAGAATTTTACTATTTTTGATTTAAAAAGTCGATTATATTTTAAAGAGATTTAAACTATAACAAAATGTCTTTTATTATTTACTCATCTACTTAACATTTTTAGTGCTTTTCATTCTTTTGTATAGATCCAAAATAAATCTCTTACCATTTCCTTTGTGCTCTAAGGACTTCCTTTAATATGCATTTTTTTGTACTCTATATTTGCTGCTGATGAAATCTTTCAGTGTTTGTATGCTGAAAATATCTTTACTTCATCTTTGCTTTTGAAAAACATTTTCCGAGTAAAGGATTTTAGGTTTCAATTTTGTTTTCACTAGTAGTTAAAGGTGTTCCTCTGCTGTTTTCTAATTTTCATTGTTTCTAATAAATCTGCTTCATTCTTATCTTTGATCCTATGTATATAATGAGTCTTTTTTTCACAGATTCTTTTTAAGATGTCTCTTTGTCATGCATTTTAAGAAATTTGATTGTACTATAACTTGGTGGGGTTTTTTTCTTGTTTTTGTGCCTGGGGTTGAATTCATTGACCTTCTATATCTGTACACTTTTATTTTTCATAAATTTGGATGTTTCATTCAGTATTTTTCAAAAATTTTTTTCTGTGCCATTTGCCCTCCTTGGACATTACAATTGGACATTACAATTATAGAGATATTAGACCAAGTAAAATTGTTCTACAGTTCTATTTCTCCCTTAGTTTTTTCCCTTTTTTTATTTGATATAGTTTATTTTACTATTTCTTCAAGTTGAGTATTACTTTCTTCTGCAATGTCTAATCTGTCATTACTCTCATCCAATGGAGTTTTTCACATATATATATACAGATATAAAATATATGATAGATATTTATATATTTCACTGCTTTATTAACTTGTTCAATATTTTCTCTAGCTTCTTGACTATGTGGAATGTAACTTTACTATTGGTTTTAATGTCTTACCATCTTTGTCGTATTCTTTATCTGTGTGATTTCTGGGTCAGTTTCAATTGACTGATTTTTCTCCTCATTATCAATCATATTTTCTTATTTAGCATACCTAGTAATTTTTTATGACTGCCAGGCATTGTGAATTTTACATTGTTTTTTCCTCGATATCTTTGTCTTACTACAGGTATTCTTTTGCTTTGTTCTGGGAGACATTTAAGTTACATGGAAATAGTTTTTTTTCTATTCAGGTCATGCTTTTTAACTTTGCTAGGCAGGACAAGAGTAGCATTTAGTTGGGAGATAATTTTTACCACTAATGAGAGAAAACTTTCCTGAATACTCCCCCCAATGCCTCATTAATTAGGATATTTTTAACTCTGACTGGTAAGAATATGAACAATTTCTGGCCAAGCATTCAAGCAGAGAGATATGACCAAAAGCGTAATAGAGAAACAGAAGATAAAAGCAAACCCACTGTTAATTGAAACAGTGGAGTTAGCAGACAGGATTTCAAATAACTGTCTTCAATATATACAAGCATATTTAGGCAAATAAGTGCAAAAGTAGATATAATATGGATATTTTCAATATAAAATTACAACAAATATGAGGGTATTAAATGTACCTTCTATAAATCAGAAATATATCTGAAATTAAGAACTTGATGGATTTAAGATATTAGGCAAAGCAGAGCCTGGATTAGAAAATTGGAAACCAAAAGAAGCACATATATAACTGATTAAGTATAGAAAATGCACAAAATAGCATAAGAGACATATAGGAAATAGGGGAAAGATAAAACATAAGTAGTTGGAGTCTCTGAAGAAGAAGACAGCAAATTGGGGAAAAAGCAATATTTGGAATGGTAATGACTAAGGCTTTTTCAAAACTGATGAAAAGTATTGACCAACAGAAGCAAAAAAACTCTCCAAAGCTCAAGCAAGATAAGTAAAAGAAATCCATCCCAATACACATCATAGTAAAATTTCTAATCCCGCTCATAAAAAAAATACAAAAAGAGTATAACAGGTGAGTTAAATAGGAAATAGGTGGGAAAAGTTAAATATAAACCCAAATCAATGTGCATTAAATGTATTTTATGCATTAAATATATACATTAAATATATTTGACTAAATACTTCAAATAAAAGATTACAATTGTCAGAGTGGATAAAGAATGAAGAAAATAAAATTCATCTGAATACTGCTTATACAAGACAAACATTTTTTTAAAAGCCATAAAAATGCCAAAGTAAAGGATGAAATGGTGTACTACACAATCATTAACTGTGCAATCATTAACCAAAAGAAACTAGTGCAGCTATGCTAGTAGCAATCAAAGTATACATTACTTCCATGGAATGTCATGCTTACAACATAGCATAGAGTATTTAAGAAATATATTAAAATAGAAAAAATATTAAGAATCACAATCAATAATCTGTTGCATCCTCAAAAAACTGAAGAAAAAAGCAGCAAATTAAACTCCTAGAAAGTAGAAAGAAATTATGAAAATAAAAGCTGAAATCATTGCAATAAAAAATAATCTCAAATACGGAAAATCAGAAATTCCAAGAACTGATTATTTGACAAGGTTAATAAAAGTGGGCAGCTCCTGGCAAAACTCAGCCATGAAAAAATAAATGAAATACAACTTATCAATATCACTACAAAAAAGGAACATTGCTAAAAATCTTATGAACAACACTACAAGAATAAATTTAGCAAGTTAAATGAACACGATTCTCGATAAAATTTACCAAAAATTTCAAGGAGATCAAATATATAACTGTTCCTATATATTTAAGTAATGAAAAACCTTATTAAAAACATTCTCACAAGAAAACTGTAGACCTGGATACCTAAACTGGGGAATTCTTCCAAATATATAAAGAAGATATACATATTTATATAGAGACAAACATATAATAAATGTGTCATAATTAGGAAGACAAGAAAGGAGGTAGAATAAAATGTTTAATTGAAATGAAGACAAGAAGTGAGCATCAGAGGAGGAAAAGCAGAAGGGAAAATGTGAGAGAAATGGGAGAGTGTAGCCCCCAACCAAAACATCGGAATAGTCATATTGAGTGTAAATGAATTAAGCACTTCAATTAAAAGATAAAGATTGTTGCATTGGGTAGAAAAGACTTAATAGTGTATATTTATTTAAAATGAACTTTAAGGGTTTGTTTTTGTTTTTTGGTGAGGAAGATTCTCCCTGAGCAAAACATCTGTGGCCAATCTTTCTCTTTTTGCTGAAGAAAATGCTCCCTGAGCCGACATCTATTGCCAATCTTCCTCTATTTTGTATATGGGTTGCCACCCCAGCTTGGCCACAAGTAGTATAGGGCTGCACCTGGGAACCAAACCTGGGCCCCTGAAGTGGAGCACACCAAATTAACCACCAGGCCACCAGGGTGGCCCCTAAAATGCACTTTAAATTTAAAGACAGAAACAGATGAGGGTAAGCATGTGGAAAAAGACATACGGTAAATAGAGTGAGCATCAAAAAGGTAATGTAGTATTTCAAATACACACCAAAACACTGAGTATTATAATAGTTAAATCGAATCACTTCAGAATGATAAATTAGAAAAGTCATGATGTCATAAAAATTCCAGATATGTATGCATATAAAGAGTTTTAATATAAATAAAATTCAAACTTATAGAACTAAAGGGAGAAATAGATAAATGCAAAAATCATAGCTTGAGATTTTAACACCCCTCTATCTGCAGCAAAAAAAAAGTAGGAAAATTCAGTAAATATATAGGAAATCTGAACAATACTATTCATGAACATGATCTAACTAGCATCATTGATCCCCACTCTCTACAAATGGAAAATACTCCTTCTTTCCAAGTGTGCATGGAATAGGCAGGCTAAGCATAAAATAGATCTCAACAAATTTCATAAGATTGCAATGTTCAGGGTTTTCTCTAAATACAGTAACATTAACTTAGAAATCAATAACACTAAGTTGTCCAGAAAATTTTCAATTATTTGGAAATTATATAACACACTTCTAAATATCTCATGGGTCAATAAGAAACCACAAGAAAAATTGCAAATATTTCAAGCAAAATGATTAATTTAATATAATTAAAGCAGTGGTTAGAGGGAAATTTATAGTTTTAAATGTCTATAAAACAAAAATGTTTAAAAGCAATTATCTAAAGTTTACCTAGAAAAGGTAGAAAACCAAAGCAAGCTAAACCCAAAGTAAGCAGAAAGCAAGAAATAGTAATTACAAAATCAAAAACCAAAGCAACGAACAAAAAATTGACAAAATTTCAAAGCCAACAGTTGGGTTTTCTAAAAGATTAGAAATTTATAATCTCCTAGTAAGATTGCTCAAGAAAAAAAGAGAAAACAAATTATTAATATCAGAATGATATCACTGCAGATGCCACAGATACTAATAAATGATAAGGATATATTATGAAAAATTTTATTCTAGAAATCTGATAATATGAAATGGGCCTATTCCTTGAATAACACAAATTATCAAAACTAACTCAAGAAAAACTAAAATAACTGAATAGCTCATATCTAGCAAAGAAATTGAACATATACAAAGGAGTCCAGGCCCTGTGGTCTCCTTTTTGAATTCTATCACACATTTACAGAAGACGTGATGTTAACCTTACAGAAATAAACATCCTGCTTTCTGCAGGGTTGGAAAGGACTGACTGCGCACAGTCGGTGGGAGAGCATTGGTTTCTAACTTCGCTTTGTTCAGATTTCAGCTTCCCTGTTTTCCTCATCCTTGCTCACCCTTGCTTCTGAGATCTTTAACAACCAAAATTCTGGCCCTTTATTAGGGCATGTTTGTGGTGTTCTCTAGAAATATCCATGTTAAGTTTCTGTGTTGTGGCCTCTACTAGTACAGATAACAATTTAATTAAGCATAGTAAGGTTATTAATGTTTTATTTGAGAAAGTTATCCATCTCATTTTCTTTCTTTACTAATGTTAATCATAGTAATATCCACTTTCTCTAATTCACTCTTTCTTATAATTCACAATTTTAACTTTATTTTGTTAAATGGTATATTCTTGGTCTCCACTGAGCTTATTTCTGTCACTGTTTTCATTTTTATGTATGTATTAATCTTGTTTAGTCTGTTACTTTTTCTAAGGTTTGGAGTTTCTTTAATATCTGCATATATTTTAAACATTCATTTGTATACGTTACAGATTGTTCTACTAATATCTCAAGGTCTTGAAATGATTAATCTTCTAGCTCAGAGGACTTGCTGATATGTATTTATATGAGACTGTTTCTTGGTGTACTTTGTAACTTTTTCTTTTAATTCTTCATCACTGGAAGGCTTCCTGTAGGGATCCCAGAGTGCGTGGGTTGTAGGTATTTCTCTACAAAAAGTTTCACTTTTCCCTCTAGCAGGCATTATAGTCTTGTAATAAGTGCAGAACTTCTTTGCAATATTAATTTGGAGTGGCTGTTTCCCAAACTTTTTGTAGTGAACGTTGCAGGCTAAGAAACTGTACCTTTTTGTTTAGTTGTTTTAAAAAATGTAATAGAATACAATTTTTTATCATATCAATTTATCAATTGTTTCATCAATTTATTGTACTAATTTCTCAATTGAAACAAATATAAAATATTACCATTATTATTGACCTTTAATTCTTTATTCAGACACTGGTAAGTTTTCGTTACTTTAAGTAGAATTAAGAATATTCAGATGAATACATGGTCCCTGTTCTAAACAGAATACATGCATCCTTAAATTCATCCAAATTCATACACGCACACACATCTCAATATTTGTAAAGGCAATGCTGATCATTAATTAATAAGGAATATGTATGTTATAGATAATAAGGATCATAATTTATTACTAAGGAAATTTTTCAAAATGGAGGACATACCTGGACCATTAAAAAATGACCAAGATTTAATTAATGGTTAGTTTCCTTTTAAAAAATCAGCATTAAAGGCAAGGTTAAATGATCAATACCTTGTTAAGACCTAGCTGCTAGAGACATTGTGTAGACTCCGAAATTAAAAAGTCTTCTCTCTACCCTTAGGCTATATGTTCAAATGGTCTGTGAATGTATTACTTTTTTAATGTACTTTTATTGAGATATAACTGACATATAACATTGTTTAAAGTATGCAATGTACTGATTTGATATACTTGTCTATTGCAATATGATTATCGCCATAGCATTAGCTAACACTTGTAGCCTGTCACATAATTATCTTTTTTGTGTACATGTGGTAGAAACAATTAAGATCTAGTCTCTTAGCAACTTTGAAGTTTATAATAAAGCATTGTTCTCTGTAATTACTATGTCATGCATTGGCTCTCCAGGAGTTATCCATCTACTCGTTGCAAGTTTGTGCCTTAAACAACGTATCCTCAATTCCCCCATCCCCCAACCCTTGATAACCATCATTCTACTCTTTGCTTTTGGGTGTTTGGCTTTTTTTAGATTCCATGTGTGAGTGATGTCAATCAGTATTTGTCTTTCTCTATCTGACATCTCACTTAACATAACGCCTTCAAGGTCCATCCATATTGTCATAAATGGTAGGATGTCCCTCTTTCTCATGGCTGAATTATATTCCATTGTATAGATAGACCACATATTCCTTATCCATTTATCCATTGACAGGCACCTAGGCTGTTTACATATCTTGATTATTGTGAATAATGCTGCAGTAGAAATGGGAGTGCATATATCTCTTCAATATCCTTTTCCTTTTCCTTTATGTTGATGAACGAAATGAATTCAAATGAAATGTTTTCATTTCCTTTGGATTTACACTCAGAAGTGGAATTACTGGATCACATGGTGGTTCTATTTGTAATTTCCTGAGGAACCTCCATACTGTTTTTTATAGTGGCTGCACCAATGTGCATTCTCATCAAAAGTGTACAAGGTTTCTTTTATCTCTTCATCTTTGCCAACACTTATTATGGCATGTCTTAATAATAGCCATTCTAGCAGGTGAGAGGTGATACCTCAATGTGAGTTTGATTTGCATTACCCTGATGATTAGCAATATTGAGCATCATCATTTGGATGTGTTCTTTGGCAAGATGTATATTTAGGTTCCCTGTCCATTTTTTAATCAGATTGTTTTTTGTTATTGATTTGTATGAGATCTTTATATATTTTGGATGTTAACCACTTATCTGATATATAGTTGTTGCTGGGGTTTTTTGTTTGGTTGGTTGTTTGTTTTGCTGTGCAGAAGTTTTTTTGTTTAATGTAGTCCCATTTGTTGATTTTTGCTTTTGTTGTTTGTACTTTTGGCATCATAGCCAAAACATCATTGTCCAGGCCAATGTTAAGGAGCTTCTTACCTACGTTTTCTTCTAGGAGTTTCATGGTATCAGGTCTTATATTTTGCTCTTTAATTCATTTTTAGTTAATTTTTGTGAGTGATATAAGATAGGGGTGCAAATTTTTTTCCTGCATGTGGTTATCCACTTTTCCCAACACCAGGTATCCTTTCCCCATTGAATGTTCTTGGCTCCCTTGTCAAATACTAGTTGACTGTATTTGTGGCAGTTTATTTCTGGTGTCTTGATGTTTTTCAATTGGTCTATGAGTCTATTTTTACGCCAGTAACATGCTATTATAATTACTATAGCCTCGTAGTATAGTTTAAAATCAATAAGGATGATACTTCCAGCTTTGTTGCTCTTTCTCAGAATTGTTTGGGCTATTTGGAGTATTTTGTGGTTCCATACAAATTTTAGATTTCTTTTTCTATTGCTGTGAGAAAAGAAGCCATTGGAGCTTTGATAGAAATTACATTGAGTCTACAGATGGCTTTGGGTAGCATGGACATTTTAACAATATTAATTGTTCTGATCTATGAACACAGGATGTCTTTCCATTTGTTTGTGTCTTCAATTTCTTTTATCAAGATCTTGTAGTTTTCATTATACACATCTTTCACTTACTTAGTTAAATTTATTCCTGAGTACTTTATTGCAAGTGGGATAGATTTTCTTTTTCAGATGTTTTATTGCTAGTGTATTGAAACACAACTGATTAATATGTGTTAATTTTATATCTTGCAACTTTACTGAATTTCCTGATTAGTTCCAAAAGCTTTTTGGTTGAGTCTTTAGGATTTGCTATATATAAGATCATATCATCTGCAAATAATGACAATTTTACTTCTTCCTTACTAATTTGGATGTCTCTTATTTCTGTGCCTTACCAAATTTCTGTGACTAGGATTTCCAGGATTATGTTAAATAAGAGTAGTTAGAACAGCCACCCTTTTCTAGTTCGTGATCTTAGAGGAAAAGCTTTCAATTTTTCACTGTTGAGTGTAATGTTAGATGGATTTGTTATATATTTCCTTTATTGAGGTGTGCTCCTTCTATACCCAATATGTTGAGGGGTTTTTTTTGCCATAAAAGGATGTTGTATTTTGTCAAATGCTTCTTCTGCATCTATCGTGATAGTTATGTGATTTTTATCTTTCATTCTATTAATGTGGTCTGCCACATTTATTGATTTGCATATGTCAAACCATCCTTGTATCCCAGGGATAAATCCCACTTGGTCACAGTGTATAATCCTTTTAATGTGTTGTTGAATTCAGTTTGCTAATATTTTTTTGAGGATTTTTATGTTGATATGCACCAGAGATATTGGTCTGCAGTTTTCTTATCTTGTCCTTATCTGGGTAATATTGGCCTCATAAAATGAGTTTGTAAGTGTTCCCTTCTCTTTTGCTTTTGGAAGCAGTTTGAGAAGGACTGGCATTAATTCTTCCTCACACGTTTCATAGAATTCACCAGTGATGTTGTCAGGTCCTGAGGTTTTCTGTATTGGGAGGTTTTTGATTAACGATTCAATCACTTTACTTATTATTGGTCTATTCAAATTTCTATTTCTTCCTCATTCAATATTGGTAGGTTGCATGTTTCTAGGAATTTCTCCATTTCTTCTGGGTTATTCAATTTGTTGGCATATAATTTTTCACAGTGGTCTCTTATGATCCTAAGTATTTCTTGAGAATTAAGTGTAATGTCTCTTTCATTTATGATTTTATTTATTTGAGTTTTCTCTTTTTTCTTTGTTAGCCTAGTTAAAGATCTGTCAATTTTGTTTATCTCTTCAAAACATCAAGTCTTAGTTTTGTTGATTTTTTTCTATTGTTTTTCTGGTCTCTCTTTCATTTATTTCCACTCTCATCATTATTATTTTCTTCCTTCTGCTAACTTTGGGCCTAGCTTTTCCTCTATTTCTAGTTTGCTGAAATGTAAAATTAGTTTTTTTATTTGATATCCTTCCTTTTCCTTAATATATTCATTTATTATTATAACGATGACAGATTTATCTTTAATCTGAGACCCCTTATTCTGTTTCATACATTTTTACATGTTCTATGTGCAGATAGATGTAAACAATGACTGCATGCTTGGCACACGTAAAAATGGAAACTGACTTTATCCTCAAAAAAATTTTTGTTTACTTTTTTAAATAATGAGGGAGTTAAATATGCACATGAGTGATACACTTCATTAACAATTAATGAAATTGAAAAAGTTACTAATTTCCAAGATTTTTCAGGATAAAACATACACGATTTAAAGAATTTCTTTTTATAATCTAATAGTCTTCATAATCCCTAAAACTACCCGATTCTCCCTCTTTTCTCAGGACAGCACTCAAGCTCTTCAGTACAAATCCAAAACAATTATTCAATACTTACTCAGTTCCAGAACATGCTACTGCAAGAGCCCAAGTATGTACTGAACTTAACTCTTTATCTTATGACCATTTTATACCCTTTGTTGATAAATGAGGATGCGTGAGGTCAGGTGTGTGTATGTTTATATATAATTGTAAAAAATTTAATAATTCACAATTTTTTATGAACATAGGAAATACTGTTAGGTGGCAGTGTAAGAAGATTTGAATTGAAAAAATAATTAAGACTGGCCATGAATGAGGAACAGCAAGTAGTAAGACCGGAGGATAGAAAGCAAAAAACATGATTTGGTGGTCAATGATGGTGAATCTTCATAATTTTGAACTTAATTGTTAGAGGAAAAGAAAATATGATGATGCTGACCCTTCAAGCAGTCAAGATCCCTAATGAAAAAAGCTTATTTGAGGCGTCACACAACTGGAAACCATAAAATTAGTCCTGTCCATCAAAATTAATCAGTTTTATGGAGAAATGTTCTAATGATTCGATGCTTCCACTCACTGGAGGAGAGACTGGTAAGAATCCTAAGTAATGCTCTAAATAATTCTCCAACTGCTGAATTATTTTTCTAATAAGTTCAGTAATTATTGCACATACTTCATATTCTACCTTCACTTAAATCAGTTCTGCTCCAAATATGACGAGGGAAGATATTGCTGAACATTAGTCATTAGTGTGCTATGATTTATAGCAAATGGTGCTTAATATCCCTATAATTACTAATAAAACTCTTTTATTTCATTTTTATATTCCTATGGAAGAGAGCTAGGAAATCTAATGGGATTGCTTGTCAGAGTTATTTCTAAATTCAAAAATATAATTTCTCTAATATTACCTCTCTTTAGTTCTCTATATTTTACATCTTTAGTGTAAAAAAGAGCGGAAAGAAAATATCATTTTTTATAAAATTGCCTTTAATTTAATATTTATGAAATAAACTCTGTTATGTGAGTACCATATTCCCACTGACCAACATTGTGCATCTATATATTAATTTCCTTTGGATAAAATATTTCCAGAATTTTACTATATTTAAGATGAAATAAGGGTTACTGGATTGTATATTCAAACAAGAATGCGATGTAGTGAATGATATATATTTGGTCTCTGTCCCCAGTTTCTAGAACAGAGCTTCTAAAATCCTCATAACTTCCTGAGTGATAGGGGTGGGAGAACCATCATTTGTTTTTCATAATAAGCCCCTTTCAAGGATCCCTGAATTATGCTAATGAAGGGACTTTTTGTGGGCCCTTAGATAACTTCTGGATGGGGGCTGGTTACCAGAGGAATCAACCACAGGATCAGAGAATGGGAACTTTCATTCCCATCCCTGAGCTGGGGGTGGGAAGACGGGCTGGAGACTGAGTTGATCGCTAATGGCTGATTATTTAATCCATCATGCCTAGGCAGTGGGATCTCCATAAAAACCTCAAATGATGGGCTTCAGGATTCTGAAAGCTTCCAAGTTGGTGATATATCCACATGCTGGGAGTGTGGCAGACTCAAAACTCTAAGGGGTTGGAAAGTTTCTGCACTTGGGATGCTTCCAGACCTCACCCCGTGTACTTCTTCATCTGGCTGTTCATTTGTATCCATGATAATATACCTCATAATTAACTGATGATAGTAAGTAAACTGTTTTCCTGAGTTCTGTGAGCTATTCTAGCAAATTTTCAAACCCAAGGAGAGGATTGTGGGAACTCCTGATCTGTAGCCTGTTGGTGTGAAGTACAGATGGCCCAGACTTGTGATTGGCTTCAGAAGTGGAAGGCAGCCTTGTGGGACTGAGCGCTTAGCCTGTGTGGTCTGCACTACTAAATCCAGGTAGTTAGTGCCAGGGCTATTTAGTGTGAGAACAATCAAACTTCGCATATTTGGTGTCAGAAGTTTTGAGAGTTGAAAAACAGTGATGCTTTAGGCTGTTATAAAACTTGTTTTATCTATTATCCACCCAATCACACTGGAGGTTTTCCAAATTGTGGATATTCTTTCATCCTAGGTCTTTAGTGAAAATGTTATAAATCAGAGCCCCCAGCAAACTAACAATGGACATGCGGCATGAAAAAGAAGTTAAACTTTGTTGTTAGTATAGTACAACTTAAACTATACTGACCATTTCACAGATGAAACTTATAGGTTAGCAGGATAATTTCCATTGTTTAGTATCTTTTGTGTTTAGACATTGTACCATTGAGTAACCCACCCAATTAATTTTTTTCATTCAGTTTACTTATCCACCTCCTTCACAAAGATACTGTGACACATCTAATTAGATATTTTCCTAAAGTCCAGGAAAGTCTAGGATTTGTACAACTTTCTCTTGCTTGAATAATCTAGTGGTACTCTCAGAGAAAGAAATAAGTTTAAGTTGTTTTAATGCACTTATATTAGGTCCCACTAATAAGGAATTTATTTTGTATGCCAGTGGCTTCTAAACACTGGGTCTTGGAAAAGTCTCCAGCTAGCAGTAGTATTGCCACCTGAGGAATATAATAAATATGCAATTCCTACTCTGTACATCAGAGAATCTGTTTCAATAGATCAGATCAATTTAATTATATTGGAATCAACTGTTTATCTCTTTTAATCTATATAGGACTGTCACATCAGTGGAGGCTCTGGTATACTAGGTGGTATAAGAGAATGTTGACATAAAGTTTGGTAAGAAAATGAGGAATGACTATTTGAAAAAGTTTCTCAGGTAACTCTGAAATTATCTGTTTTTGTTCATTAAGGACACGTGTTCTAAGCACTCACAAACTCTCAGTTTAATAGGGCAATTCTATTGATAAAGATTCTTAGCTGTAAACAAGAAAATGTATCCTTGGTTGTTTAAAAGAAAGAGATTTATTTTAGGGAATTTTGTAGCTTTCTAAAGAGACATGGAACAAGACTGAATACTCCCTAGCCAAGAACACTACGGCTAGCAGAAATGCTCAACCACACTGTGGGGCTGTGCTAATAAAAATGCCTCCCATCGCTGACTCTGCATACATATGTGCTGGGAGCCCATGGGTAGAAACTCTACCATAGCTGGTCCAGAAAATGACAAGTCTCTGTCTTAGATCTAGTTCCCTACTTCTGGAACTAAGCCAAGCTGCTCACTTCCACCTTCTAAGTCTCCTACATGTGCGTAGTAAAATCCATAGACTTTAGAGGCAACAGAATCTGGAGATATGTAGTTCTTTTTCTTTTTCTTTTCTTTTCGTTTTTTTTTTTTTGTAGTCTCTATAGCACAGAAATGACAGCTGGGAGATAGCTGAAGAAGGCATTGCCTGAGCTAGTTTATGGTACCAGCCCAATCAACCTAGGTCATAGATTCTTGTCCTAGGTTGAAATCAAACAGAGCACCTTTAAGATGTATTTATTTTCAAGAGCTGTCCTTTGTCTGCATCCAGGCTTTCAGTATGATGTCTCAGTCTTCAAGATGCCTAGTATCTCAGTCTTCTAACTTCTGAAATCTCATAATCTTTGAATTATCCAATAATCTTTGTAATCAAGGAAACTCATATTCATGTTGAAGAGTTAAATAAAAAGAAAATCATGGTCTTTGTTCCTCCATGCTAGGGAAATTGGCACAAGCTCATTTTTCAAATATGCATTTACTTACACATGTCACATTACATGTGTACACATATTGCACTTGATTTAGGACGGTGACCAGAATGCTAGAGGTTTGGAGAGTTGCCTCACTTATTATTATCTCTAAAATTTCAATTTTTTTTCTGATTTACATGGTAACCTTCATATAAAAGGAGAAACTATTCTGTGGCTTAATAAATTCATCAAATTGATGGATTTAAGCTTTTATATGGATCAAACTTAGCCTATAGCTGAATAGTTCAATATTTCAGCCATCTCAAAGGCCATAAAAATAAAATGTTTGATAAAGACATGTAAGACCCAAAATGGCCATTCTATACAGAATAAATAAATAAATAGCTAGACCAGTGTAAGTAGGGCCACTGATCTTTGGTCCTGGCCTATTGAAAGTGGTAACAGGATGACATAAATGAAGTGTGTGGTTTCTATGGCAATCCACATTCCTTGAAAATGTAAGAATTGCTTTTGCTTCTGGGGGTGACTTTGGTCAATTTGTAATAACTGATAATAGAGTTATATTCCTAGAATGAATGAATGATGTACCGTCTATTTATGAAGGAGAATAATTTGGTTCTGATGTTGAGGTTAGAGACATCTGGAAGGTGTCTCTGGTTTACATTCCAGGAAACTTACTTGTGAAGAACAATTCACTTTACTGTCAATTTTCAAATTTTATTATCTGTTTTAGTGACTGATTTCTTAGGTAGAAATTTATACAAGGTCACTTAAAGGAATAAGTTATTTAAGGTGTCCATGGAAGCCCCCTGCTATACCAAGCAATCATTTTATGTAAGAATTTACAAATAAAGAAAAATGGAAAAGATAGATGAGTTAAGGTAATTTCTTTGGCTGGTGATGCAAAGAGGGAAGTTGCTGTAAAATCACTCTCTTTTGATTAAAACTTATTTATTTGAGAAAGCAAGGCTGAACAGCTCAAATGTGGAGGTCTAAATTCACAAGGTTTTACTGAGAGGGCTGCTTTGTCCTGCTAATGCTTCCTTTTGGATTCAAGTGAATCTAAGGAATTCAACATCCTCAGAAAGGGAACAGAATTACAAGGCATTACATCTGCTTATCTTTTCAGAGACATCCTGTTATTCTCACTTGAATGGCACACTGAGCTGGTTTACAATTAGAGGAAGGTTTCACCAGCCAAGCCTTGTTGGAATACACGTACTGCATGCACTTCCCTCTAGCCCCATTCTGGTACCTCCTGGATACAATGTGATATTTAAACCATCAGGAGGATGACAAGTGTGGATCGTACTCATGCAACGTGACCTCTTAAATGACAGAAAATTACAAAAGACTGCACTTAAGGTAACTTGTGACACTGAACAGAGCCTGGGGCAGGCTGAGACTGATGGACAGAGACATGGATAGACATTCGTAGCAACATCTTGTGGAGAGACAGAAGTGTGAGGCAGCTAAGGCAGCCTGCAAGCGGAGGGAAATAGGAAGGGGGCCATTGACTGACACAAACTGCGTGCATGATTTTTAGGTACTCTTTTTAATTACCCAACTATTGATCATACACAAAGTCCCTGACACTTAATGAGCAGTTCTTTTGCTTCCTTCAAGTTCATCTCATTGTCAGCATTTAATAACATATGGAATGTTATCTGACATGCTGAGGAAGATGAGGTGATGTTATAATTGCCTTAGCTGACAAAATGAAACACAAACAACAAAAGTGGGATTTTAAAAGCCAAGCTTTTATTTCTCCCTTATTTAATTTTTAATTGGAAACACTTAGCTTTTATTTACTTTAAAAAGTAATGATTTTTGCCAGTGGATTATCTATCTCTTTAAAGTCAGGGATGATTCTTTTCTTGCAAAAAAAGAAAGCAGGAAATATTGGATCTTGCAGCATTCATTTATTTATGAGATTCAATTTGCCCAGTTCTTTAAAGTGTGCTATATTCTTGCTCTCTTCCTGGACATTTCCATAAAATTCAAATGTCCATGCTAATTACATTCGTTAAATCTTGCTTACAGACAATGTCTGAGGCTATTTTCAAGGTTTCAAATTCCAGGCTAGAAATGACCAAAAGTTTCTTTGAAAATTGAGGTATTTGCATGTTTGATGTGGTGAACCAAGGGAAGATGATCCTGACCTGCTCCTTGCCTGTAAGTCATTTCTTATAATTCGGCCTTAATTTTGCCTTACAAGTAATATATTGTCATTTTTTTTTCCTTTGTGGAAGGATAGTGTAGGGGAGGAAGACATTTCTTCTTCCAAATGGGGGTTCGTCTGGCTGGAGAACGAATTAAATTCACATGAGACAGAATAGCAAGAGAAAATTAAACAAAGCTTTATGAGGAACCATGGCCTGGGGCCTTTCTTCCCGAAGGAAGAAAGGGCACCGAAGAAGTGGGGTGCACATAGTGGTTATATACCCCCCAAACAGGGTGTTTCACATGTGATTGAAATGTCCCTCCCACAATAGTCATGAGGCCACTCTGTCAGCACAGAACTGGATGGAAACAGCAGGTAGTGGTCGGCTATCTCGGTGGGTGTAGCAGGAGGCTAGTCGATTGTCTGGAGCTGGGCGGTCACAGGTGAGTGCAGCAGCAATCAGTTCCTAGCCTAAGGAAAGATGCTTAATCCTTAAAGAAATACCAACGTTGGGAGGGGGAGGGAAGTCAGTTACAGGAGGTTACCAGAGAAGCACAATAAAATGCAGATTTAAGTCCTTGCCTTTGATATTGATTAAGAGTTTTTAGAGAGAAGGTCATCTCCTTTCTTCTTCCTGGTACAGAGAGGGAGGCACCTTTACAGACAGAGATTTACCTTACAAATGTAAACGTGTCCTAACAAAGGGCAAGTTCCATTCCTCAGAGTCTCCTTCCCTGTCCCAGTTTATCAAAAGCAATCAGCCTCAAATAATCCTGACGCCAAAGAGACATATCTTGGGGTGGCCATTTCTAGGTCCCCACAATAGCATCCACATTTTAGACAATGTATCTGAGATTTCATGATATTAAGTGCCTTGCTCACGAACACATGGCTAGAATATGAGCCAGGACGTCTGACCCAGTGCATTCTCCACTGCTGCCTCCACGGCAGGATCTGACACACCCAAAAGGCAACTTTGCTTCAGAACATCATTGCTGGTGGATGACGGTGAACCTCTTCACTTGGATTCTGAATATTGTTCCTCTGCTGACCTCCGCTGCCTGCCCACCCTTATCCTTAAGTGTATGTACCTGGAATCCTAACCTCTCTATTACTTGGACAATGGGATTACAGCATTTAGGGTTGGAAAGGTCACTAGAGGTTACCAAGTCACCCTGATTGTTCAGATGAAAGAACTTAAGTTCAGAAGAAGAGAAAGAGTGATTAACCAAGTCACACAGCTCCCTAGAGTTATAGACAGACCTCTAAGTGTGGTTTTCTCCTCAAAGTAATGCTTCCTCTGAAGATCATGGACCACTAAACACTTGTTTGTGTTTCATAGAAGTAGCTGGGGTGGTGCCTGAAAATGTTACTTTTTATGGAGAAAATATTGATTTGGAAATAAAGTATAACCTTCTCATTTAGCATCTTTTATATATGTGAATGTACTAGTGAAACAAACAAGAATTGCGTGTGTGCATGAGGAGTTAAATTTAAGAAGGTTTTATTTTGGATATACCTTAAAAGTTGCCAGTTCAAATTATCCATGAACATCTTCATTTGAGTTCCTGTAGAACTTTAAAGGAATCCAACCTTCTTTATTTTTGCCGGTTTGTGAGAAGCAGGTAAAAGCTTGTAAACATAAGAATTCATCAATACTTTTGCATAACAAAGAATTTTGTTGTTTTCTGAACATTGGGACTTCTATAGTATAAAGCATATACAGAAACAACTCATTTTACAAAGAGGAAAATGAAAAGGAAAAAGACCCTTGAACTTACTAAAAACACAACTTCTTCTCTCTGTGCCTTGTGATCTCTCAGCAGGAATAAGCCCATAAGCAAAGCAGACACAGATGTTCTCCCTTCCCCTTCCTCCTGTGTTGTGCTGCTTCCTCTTGGTGGAGGGGCTGAGGGACTGTGCAGTAGACTCATCACGGTTTTAGTTCATGGCTGCAGAGCCTTGACTTAACTTTCACAGTATCTGACCCGCCACAAGAGCTGCATAAAAGAGGCTCTACTGTTGCTGTTCTCCCCAGTTAAGATTTTAGAAATTTATTAGAATGACAAAGGAGAATAGGCAAAGATTTTTAGATGTTTGATAATCATTTAAAGCTATTCTGATAATAAGAAATACATATTTGGTCTTTGTCCCTGGTTCCTGGCACAGAGCTCCTAAAACCCTTGGAATTTCCTAGGAGATAAGAGTGATAAGAGCATGTTTTGTTGTTCATAATGAGTCCCTTTAACCATGCCTGAATTTTTTCTAATAAAGTGATTCTTACTGGGTCTCTGGATAGCTTCAAAATGGGAGCTAGTTGCTAGAGGAAGGAAACATGTGATTAGAGAGTTGCAACTTAGAGCTTCACCAGCAGGATCTCCAGCGAGTGGATGGGGGTGGAGACTGAACTCAACTACCAAGGATCAATAATTTAATCAATCATTCCTGTGTAACAGGACCACCATAAAAATCCCTAAACAATTGAAACAGTAATCAAAAGCATCCCAAAGAATAAAACCCCTGGACCTGACAGCTTCCCTGGGGAATTCTACCAAAATTTCAGAGACGATTTAATACCTATCCTTCTCAAGCTATTCCAAAAAATTAGGGAAGATGGAATACTTCCTACCACAATTGTATGTTGACAACATCACTCTGATACCAAAGCCTGACAAAGACAACACATAAAAGGAAAACTACAGGCCAATATCACTGATGAACATAGATGCAAAAAATCCTCAATAAAATTTTGGCAACCCAAATTCAGCAATACATCAAAAGGATCATACATCATGATCAAGTGGGATTTATACCAGGGGCACAAGGCTGGTTCAACATCCTCAAATCAATCAACGTGATACACCACATCAACAAATAGAGGAATAAAAACCACATGATCATCTCAATAGATGAAGCATTTGACAAGATCCAACAGCCATTTATGATAAAAACTCTTAACAAAATGGGGATAGAAGGAAATTACCTCAACATGATAAAGGCCATATATGACAAACCCACAGCCAACATCATACTCAATAGGCAAAAACTGAATGCGATTCCTCTGAGAAAAGGAACAAGACAAGGGTGCCCACTTTGCCCACGCTTATTCAACATAGTACTGGAGGTTTTGGCCAGACAAATTAGGCAAGAGAAAGGAATAAAAAGAATCCAAATAGAAAGTGAAGAAGTGAAACTCTCGCTGTTTGCAGATGACATTATCTTATATATAGAAAACTCCAAAGAATCCATCAGAAAATTAATAGAAATACTTAACAACTACAGGAAAGTTTCAGGGTACAAAATCAACTTACAAAATTCAGTTGCTTTTCTGTACTCCAATAACGAACTTACAGAAAGAGAACTCCAGAATACAATTCCATTTACAGTCGTGACTAAAAAAATAAAGTGGCTAGGAATAAATTTAACTAAGGAGGTGAAGGATTTACACAATGAAAACTTTAAGACATTACTGAAAGAAATTTATAATGACATAAAGAGATGGAAAGAGATTCCTTGCTCATGGATTGGAAGAATAAACATAGTTAAAATATCCATATTACCCAAAGAAATCTACAGATTCAATGCAATCCTGATCACACTCCCAATGACATTCTTCATGGAAAAGCAAAGAATCCTAAAATTCATACGGGGCAACCAAAGGACCCAATTTCTAAGGCAATCCTGAGAAAAAAAAATAAAGCTGGAGGTGCCACAATCCCTGAATTCAAAAGGTACTACAAAGCTCTAGTGACCAAAACGGCATGGTACTGGTACAAAAATGTGCACAGAGATCAATGGGACAGAACTGAAAGCCCAGAAATCTTCTGAACTGGACAGAACTGAAAGCCCAGCTAATCTTCTACAAAGGTGCCAAGAACATAGAATGGAGAAAAGAAAGTCTCTTCAATAAACGGTATTAGGAAAATTGGACACTCACATGCAAAAGAAAGAAGGGAGACCATTAGCTCATGCCATACACAAAAATAAACTCAAAATGTATCAAAGAGTTGAAGAGAAGTCTTGAAACCATAAAACTCCTGAAAGGCAATATAGGTAGTACACTCTTTGACATCGAACCGAAAAAGACCTTTTTGAATACCATGTCTTCTCAGACAAGGGAAACAATAGGAAAAAATAAACAAGTGGGAGTTCATCACACGAAAGAGCTTCTGAAAGGCAAAAGAAACCAGAATCAAAACAAAGAGACAACTCATAAATTGGGAGAAAATATTTGCAAATCATATATTTCACAAGGGGTTAATCTCCAGAATATATAAGGAACTCACACAAGTTCAATAAAGAACAATAAAGGAACAAACAACCTGCTCAAAAAATGGGCAGAGGATATGAACAGACATTTTTCCAAAGAAATTATACAGAAGGCCAAGAAACACATGAAACGATGTTCAACATCACTAATCATCAGGGAAATGCCAACTAAAACTACACTAATATACCACCTTATGTTAAAAGGGCTAAAAATAACAAATGTTAGAGAGGGTGTAGAGAGAAGGGAACCCTCATGTACTGTTGGTGAGAATGCAAACTGGTGCAGCCACTTTGGAAAACAGTATGGAGATTCCTCAAAAAACTAAAAATAGAAATACCATAAGACCCAGCTATCCCACTACTGGGTATCTACCCAAACAACTTGAAATCAACAATCCAAAGTAACATATGCCCCCCCATGTTTGTTGCAGCGCTATTCACAATAGCCAAGACATGGAAGCAACTCAAGTGCCCATTGACTGATGATTGGATAAAGAAGATGTGGTATATATATATACAATGGAATACTACTCAGCCGTAAAAAGACAAATTCATCCCATTTACAATAACATGGAAGGACCTGGAGGGAATTATGCCACGAGAAATAAGCCAGACTGAGAAAGACAAACACCAGATGATTTCACTCATATGTGGAATATGAGCAAACTCACAGACAAAGAAAACAGTTCAGTGGTTACCAGGGGAAGGAGGGTGGTGGTTGGGGGGTGGGCACAGGGGGTGAAGGGGAGCATTTATGTGGTGAGAGTCAAGAAATAATGTACAACTGAAATCTCACATTGATGTAAAATATTATGAACTCATTTTTTAAAAAATCTCTAATCAACAGGTTTTGGAGAGCTTCCAGATTATTGAACAGCTTCCAGGTTGGTGAACACTTTGAAGTGCTGGGAGACTGGAATGCCTGGAGAGGATATGGAAGCTCTGCTCCTGTGACCCCTCATTCCTCCATGTCCCATTACCTTGCCCTATGCATCTCTGCCGTCTTGCTGTTTCTGAGTTGTATTCTTTATAATAAACTGGTAAATGTAATTGAAGTGTTTCTCTGAGTTCTGTGAGTGTTCTAGCAAATTAGTGAACCTGAGGAGGGGGTTGTGAGAATCTCCTGATTTTATAGCCAGTCAGTGAGAGGCACAAGTGGCTGGGACTTATGGTTGGAGTCTGGAGTAGAGACTGTCTTGTGGGACTGAGCTCTTAACCTGTTGGGCCTGCTACCTCTGGGTAGGTAACATCATAATTGAAGTGAATTGTACAACACCCAGTTAGTGTCTGGAGAGTTGAAGAATTGATTGGCGTGAGGAAAAAACCCATACATTTGGTGTTAGAAGTGTTGAAAGAAAAAACACTTCAGAATCATACTTCAAGTAAAAAGCTTCCCAGGAAAAAAAGATACTTTGAAACATTTTATAAATCCTCACATCTTGATTTTATATGAAGAAGGAAACAGCAGAGTTGTGAAATTTAAATTAAATAAGCCAATGAAAGCATTTTTCTAAAATAGTAAAATTCAATGAATTTTGGTCTATGAAGCTTCCTGGAGACATTTATTATTCTATTATAATCTTAATCTCTTTCACTATACGTCTCTACCTCTCTGTCTCTCTGGCTTTCTGTTTCTCATCTCTCACTTTCTCTCTGTCTCCTACATATGATAAGGAATGACTATGCATTGGTCATTCTTCCAGGAAGAGAGTCTACAGCAATAAGTCCAGATCCCGTACAGAGTTCATAGGTAGAAAGACTAATGTGCAGACAAATATCTGTAATAGAATGTCATTACAACAGAAAATGGGAATTGTCTCTATTCCTCTGAGGAATCATAGAAAGCTTGGCCATTTGGGGGTGCAGGTAATATTTGAGATGGAACAAAGAATGAATAACATTTTAACAATCCTAAAATATTAACTTGAACCAAAAATAGAGATGAAAAACTCCTCAACAAAATGATGAGCAGTGTGGGCTTCTTTGCATTTGAACTCATGGAGGAATATTTATTTTGGTGGCATGGGAATATATAAACTGAGCTTGGTAAGGTAGTTTGAAATTATATTGTGCAAGCTTTGATTAGAGTGCCAGAAACTTTGCACCAAGTTCTTTAGTATTGGCAATCTTGAGTGTACTTTTCAAAAAGAGAATAGATTAATCTAGTTTAGATTAAGAAATCATTCTTTTGGTGGTAGAGTGAGGGATGCAGAATCAAGCGTTTGGGGAAAGGAAAAGAGATGAGGAGGTATGAATTCAGGCAATTGATGAAGAGTACCAAAAGCAAAGGTGTTTTTGTGGAGATGGTGGAGGCAGATAATGGAAGGAATAGTTTAGAAAAATAATTTATTATTTATTCATTCAATCACTTAAAAACCTTTCTGCTTTTGGAGAAAAGGTATGACTTCCTTTCATTGCAAAAGAAACTAAAAATGTGCAGAGCAGAAGGCATAGAAGTATGCAGGATATTTCTATACTGTAAGATACTGTCGCAAAAGCTGGGAGTGAGAAGAGGTATTACAATTAGGCAAAAACTGAGTGTGAAGAACTTATTAAGTCATACTGAAGAATCTGAATTTATTCCGAGGTTTATGGGGGATGTAAATGGTTTCTAAGCATGAAATAATTTAATCAGAAAAGTCTTTTAGTATAGTTTTTCTGGTACTAACATGGGGGTTAAATTTGAAGGAGTAATGGTACCTTTCTCAAATTTATCTTTGCGATTATTTTATCTTGGAGGATAAAGAAAGGATAGAAAATGTCAGCCTGTGTATAGCAATTTTATAAAAATATATTATAATAATTATATCCTTTGAGAAGTGGTAAACCTATCCTTCTGAATATTTTATGTTTAAATATTGAATCTAGTTTGGTAAAAGGAGCTATAATTATTTTAAACTTGGTCAATAAAAGCTAGCCATAAAAATATTTTCCTAAATATTACATAATATTGTGTCCCCAAACCAGAGGAAGTACTACGGCTGTGCAGACTTCCCACTTAATAGATATAAAACATCAGTGAAAGCTAACTCCCACTTCTGTTGGAAGTTCCTTGGAGAAGAGTGAACAGCGATGAGCAAGACTTGCTCTCATGGATACTTCTTTGTTTTTTTACTACATCCAGATGTTTTCAATTTTAAAAATTCTTTTAAAATGCCTATAAAAATCTGTTTAATAATTAATAGGATAGAATCATAGAGGGCAGTTTGAATCATAGACTTTAGTTAATTAACAACTGTTTAGCAGAGTTTGATTATCTGTTTCTCTATGCTAATTTATCAAAATCATTCAGAGACCTTTTGGAAAGGGACAAATTTGAACCTAAGAAAATCCAGTTAGAAATATGCTAATAATTTTGATGAGTCCTACTGTGTGCTTGAAATCTGGGTATATGAATACTTAAGGGACAAAGGAAGATGTTGAATGAGGTGGGGAGTCAAGGTTGAATAGGCATATTGGTAAGTCTGTAGTGGTGTGGTCATAAGATTGAGTAGCTTCTGCCTGAAAATCTCTAGTGTCTCAAGAGTAGGAGTCCAGAGTCATCTGCTGAGAATGAGAAGGATTGAGGAAGTTGAGCCACGTGGTCAAGGCTGAAAGTCATCATTATTCAGAAATATGAAAACACTGTCCTTGATTTGTAGAATTTTCAGGCAACCCAAGATGTAGAGGATTCAATCCATATGGTCTTACTATCTTCATAACCATACACAGAAGTTTAGGTTTAGAAACAACTGATTAAAGACCAAGCAGTGGGATTAAATCAGGGATGGATTTTTACAGGCAGAGGCAATAAGAGGGAAAGGCAGCTGAAGACATTAGCTAGAGATCCCAAGACAGTAATGATATTGAAGATACATGGGTAGGACAATCATAATCTACAGATCAGAAATGAACAAGGCTAGAAAAAAAAACCCTAGGGTTTGAGACAGAAGGAGAAGTTAAAAATGTCTCTAACTTTTCTCATGTAAGTTATTGAAATTCTATTTATGACATCAATCAAGATGAGGAGCACAAGAGGAGGAACAGGTTTGATATGAAGAAGATTTTTAGAAGGAATTTTGAGATGCTGTTAAGAAATCCATGGGGAAAAGATAAATAAGCATGGACATGAGTGATGTAGACAAATATGTATTTGGAAATCATAAGGACATGGGGCATCTATGAAGTAATAAGAATAGTTAAAAATCACCAAGAAATTATAGAGTAAAAGAAAAATCTTTTCAAGGAGAGTGTCATAGAAAAATATTCAGTGAAAACAGGCAAAGCAGGAAGTGAGCAAGAAGACAAAGAAAGAGTACTTAGACAGATACGAGAATATGCAAGATTAACAGTATTGAGAAAAGAACATATGACAGAACTGAGTATAAGCATTAGATCAATACTCTAGAGAGTTCAAGTAGGTGGAAATCAATAAAAAATAGAATATTTGATTTTTTAGTAGGCCTAGGCTCTAAGGTTCTTTGACGGTCTTTTCCAAAACCCAACCTGATAGAATCAAATGAGAAGAAGTAAAAACACAAAACTCTTTTTAAAGACAAATTACTTGGATTCTGCATTTGAAAACAGACAAAAGGAAAAACTATACACAAATATACACAGTTATTTAGTCATTCTATGTTAAATATCCTCATTATATTTCATCAATAATGATTTTAATCACATGAACTCCTGGGGGTTAAGAACTTTGAGTTTAAGTTACTTGCATTAAAAAGCTGTGTGACCTTGGATAAATTGCAGAATCTTCCTTATTGGCATAAATTCCTTATTGGATAATTGCACAATATTCCTTATTCCTTCCAGTGTGACATAATGAAGACATCCATTTTTAAAACGGTTCTGGTAATTGTCATAAGTTAGAGAAGATATTGAGTGAAGTATACAGGAGTATCACATAATTAGCAAATGTGCTTGGTTGATTTGTCTACCTTTTATATCTCTTTTTAATTGTTTAACATTAAAAAACAAAAGCAAAAATACTTTCAAGTTCATCAGTAATCTAAATTACCTTTAAAAACCACCAAATAAAGGGATCTAAAGGGTACTGGAATGGATATGATATTTCTCTTATCTCCTCTTATGAATTTCTCTTAGACTCTTGGCTCTGCTCTGATGCTAATTTACATTTCAGAGTTGCCAGTTTTCACATGGATCTTGATAGATCAATCATATAGTCAAAATTCAAAGTATGACAATACTGTATCTGAAATCTAATTCTGAAGAAAGTAGCGTCCCTAATGAAATACATTAACTTTATTCCATAAGAAGTAAAAAGTTTGCCATTGTACTGAAATAGATTGGAAAAGCCAAGCCATTCCAATGTAGGAAAACATCTGGAGATGTGTATCTTCACCATACTGATCATCTCTAGCATTGATTATGCTTATTACAAAAATGATCAGACTACAAATATAAGGAATATTATTTTTAAGTAAGTCCTTTTTTTCAGAAGTGTAGATACAGAATATAACATTAAAGAATTAGACTGAAAGCTGAATTTGAGTTTTATAAAATAAACACCAGCCCTTATTCACCTTTGTCTACTAAATCCAGTTCCTAAGGGAATCAGCAACTTGAAGAATAATCTAGGAGGGAAATGAAATACAATTACCTTGGCTAATGGTTTGTGAAGGAAGCAAACGCAGGGGCTCATCTGAACCTTTGCTGTGTCAATTACTTAGATGAAAAGCTAACAGGCTACCTCTCACGACACTGCAAATGGTATTAGTGAGCTAAGCAAAGGAAATTGGACTCCAGATGCTGCATGACTCAATGACTTTGCCAAAATTTTGATCAGAAGCACACACTTGGTAATTGGAATTTAGCATGGGTAAGTGGAGTTTGCATAATAAAATTTAAATATTAATTGTATGCTTACAGTAAAAAGCAAATAATGCAAACAAGAGATATTTGCATAATTAAATGAACTTTAATATATTTTTCTTTCAAATTTATATTCTCAAAGACAGCAAATGGATTGGCAAAAGGACCCAAAAGATGCAAATCCTCACTAATTGCATCATTCATATATTACATTTTTACCAAGACTGTTAACTTTCGTTTGGATTAATTATGTATGGGCTTAATATTTCAGATCTAATAATAGACACTCTTGCCTGATATTTTGAAAAGCAACAAAACGTGAGGTCCAAAGATTTTGCATCATCTCTGCCATTTGTGAGATGTTTGATATTAGGCAATCTGTTTAACCATTTTTGGTCAGTTTTCTCATCTGTATGATGAGAAGTCTGTAAAATATGTATGAGAAATCACCTTGGAGATAACCATCTCTCTTAATTGAGGCAAATTTATTTATGTCAGAAAAGTGATTGACTTGAGTTTTATGACAAAAGTGATCCAAAAAATCACTGGTCTGGGATCAAGAACCCAAGAGTTCAAATTGGTCATGTTGATGAGTTGTGTGATCTTCGGCAAATAACTAGTTCTACAGATGGACTCGGACCACTTTTAATGTTCCATGTTTCTCAATCCATGGACAGTGAAAGTAAAAGACCTCTCCACCTTTGGCATACACACAGGCCTACTTTAAAAAAAATTCCGTTTACCAAAGAGAAAGTTCAGTATGAAGTTTTATTATTTTGATTTTTCTATATCAAATCATCATAATAGATTTCAAAAGCAATATTCATTAGAATTATAAAAATCCCTTAGAAACACAATTACACTTCCCTACGAAATGCTATTATGCAGTAAATTGACCATTTTTAAGAGTTTTTAGACCTTTAAGTTTCTAAATGTTTCAAGAAGACGTGCTCAGTTTTCAGTAGTTGTTCTCAGACATTGGCATGGTTTACTTCTCGCTCATTCATGAGAAAAATTCTCTATAGCACAGCTGGAGAAATAAACATATTCATGGAAAGTTGCTCTTACTAGCTCTTGGGGTTAGAGTTTAGTGCTCCCTCTCTCAACTGCTGCTACCCTGATAAGCCACCTTCTATGAATCAAGACCCTTGGTTGCCAAGAGAGAGTTTAAGGAACACTATAGGAAATGTGCACTTTTGATTCCCTGCTGGAGATTCAGCAATGAACCCTTATCTCTTCTGCTGCTAAGCAAGCCATGTTCTTGAGTCCTCCTTACTTAAAAGCAAAAGAAATAAAGTAGAGAAGGAAGAAGAGTTTAACTTTCTTTCTTCCTTACCTAAGAACAGACAATGCCTGTTCATCTCCTTGGTGTCATCTCTGACCTTTACTCTGTAGATAGTACACAAGGAAAGACTAGGGACTTTCTCTTCCATCAGAAGAGTTACATTGTGTGTCCAACAGCCTCCAAAGGTGGTGCTGAGGCAGTGTTCTAATAAACATTCAGTTATGAGATACAGATAAGCACAAATAAATGTTATGCATAGAAAATGAGACGTTAAATTTATTAAAATATGGAAAGTGATATCTAAGCAGTTATAGACATGATCTATTCTTAACTATTTGTTTATAAATAACTCAAACTTAAGTTTGAACTGAAAGGAAGTGTTAATCTGAGGTCCTTATCCCCTGAAAGTAATGGCCTTTTCCTTCCCAATTCAGAACAACTGCAGAGTGATTGATTAAATGGTTGTCAAATTATTAGCACTTCAATTTAGGATCATATCTTATTCATTATCTTCCCCAAAACAAGAAAAGGCCTAGGATGAAAAAGGCCAGTGTTTGCAAACTGTGGGTAATCTATTGGTGAGCTCTAAAATCCTTTGGTGTGTCTTGACTAGCAGAGAGAATGAGGTAAAGAAACAGAAGAAAGAGATATAGATAAATAGATGATAGTAGATAGATAAGTAGATAGATAGATAGACAGATGATAGGTAGATAGAAAGATAGGTAATCGAAGAGCATATGTCAGAATGTCAGAGAACCAACATGTCTCAACAGCCAATACAAAACCCTTCAGCTTTTCCTTCCTCTTCAGAGAATGGATGATATAGATTGAACATTTGTATCCCCTCAAAATCTACATGTTGAAAACATAATGTCCAAGATGATGGCATCAGGAAGTGGGTCCTTTGGAGGTGATTAGGTCATGAATACACTGCCCTCTTGAATGGGATTACCACTCTTATAAAAGAGATCTCTCACATCTTCTGTCATGTGAGGACACAGCAAGAAGGCACCATCTAAGAAGGAAAGGAAGTATAGAGGAACAAAACACATCATGAAACAGAGGGGGAAAAAAAGAAAATAAAAGGCAGAAATAAATCAAACAATATCAATGAAAACATTAAATGTGAGTTTTTTAAACAATGCAATCAAAAGGCAGAGAGGTAGGGGACCACCCCCTGGCTGGTGACTGGCCACAGCAGAGTGCATTTCCACTGTGCCACAATAGCTCCAAGATGGCTGGGAATGCTGATGGGGAAGGTGGTTCTGGGGCCTCACCCTCTCCGGCCCACCTCACCCCCAGTGTTAGAGCCTCTGGCTGCAGCACTGCCCAAATCCCAGGGCCTAGGCGCACGCTGTCACCATACTCTCCCCTCTCCTGATGTCCATCCTCTTGGGGGCTCTATGTCAGGGCATCACCCTCCCAGAGCATGTTCCACATTAAAGGCAAAGCGAAAACAAAAAACGAACAAAAAGGCAGAAAATATAACACGGAAAAAAGTGATCCAGCTGTTTGCATGTGGAAAACATTAGATTTAAAAACACAAATAGGTTAAAACTAAGAACGTGAAAAAAGATATGTCACGTAAACATAAACAGTGTAGAAGTGGCTACATTAATATCATAAAAATGGACTTTAAAACAAAAAATATTACTAAAGGTGGGAATTTCATAATAATAAAAGGGACAAACCATGAGGAGAACATAATTAGAAATGTATATGCACCTAACAACAGAGCTCAAAATACATGAAGCAGAAACTAAAAGCATTTAAAGAAATAAGCAATTCAGCAACAATAACTGAAGACTTAAGTAATTGATTCTCAGTAATGGATAGAACAACTAGACAGAAGGTCAACAAGGAAACAGAACATATGAAAATTATAAAACAACCAGACCTAAAAAACATCTACAAAACATTAACACGTTTAACCAACGAGTGCAAAATATACATTCTTCTCAAGTATGCATGGAACATTCTGCAGGACAGAACATATGCTAGGTCATAAAACAAGCCTCAATAAATTTAACACGGCTGAAACTGTGCAAAGTATTTTTTCTAACTACAATGTCGTGAAATTTGACAGTGATAAAACAAATTCAGGAAACTGACAAAATATGTGGAAATTAAACAACACACTCAAAATATCCAATGAGTACAAAGAAGAAATCATAGGAAAACTAGAAAATGCTTTTAAGTGAATGAAAATTAAAGCATACCATTACAAATCTTATGGGATGCAATTATATCAGCATGTAAGAGATATTCAGAACTGTGGACTTCTATATTAAAAAAATCAAATCTAGCCTGAGTTTTCATCATAAGACACTGGGGAAAAAAACTAAATTAAAGGAAATGGAATGAAAGAAATAATAAGTTGGAAGAAAAATTAATGAAATAAATAATTTTTAAAAAGAGAAACAAAACCAAAATGATTCTTTGAAAAGATCAACAAAAGAAACAAACTCGCAGCTAGACTAACCAAGCAAAAAGGAGAGAAGTCTAAAATTACTTATATCAGAAATAGAAGAGACTATTACTACAAATCACGAAGAAAAGATAATATTATAAGAGAATATGATGGACAGCTATATACCAACAAATTAGACAGCTTAGATGGCATGGACCAATTCCCCCAAAGACACAAACTACAAAAACTGACTCAAGAAGAAATAGACAACATGCATACATGTATAAGAAGAAAGAGATTTTATTAAAAATAAATAAAACTATCCATGAAAAAGCCAGGAAAAGAAGCCTTCACTGGTTAATGCTTCCAAACATTTAATGAAGAATTAATATGAATTCTTCACAAATACTTTTAAAAAACTAAAAGAGGGAACACTGTCTAACTCATTCTATAGGGTTAGTATTAGACTGATACCAAAATCAAACAAAGCCATCACAAAAAATTAAACTGCAGTTTAATATATCTTATCAATATAAATATAAATTTTCTCAAGAAAACCTGGAAAACTGAATCCAAAAACATATAAAAATGATTATACACCATTACAAACTGGGATCCAGCTCAGTAATGTAAAGTGTAGTTTAACTTCCAAAAAGAATTCATATCATATTAAAAATCAGTACCAATTTTAGTCATATCAATATAATAAAAATCACTTCATAATCTCAATAGAAACAGAAAAGGCAATTGCCGAAATACTATACCTTTGCAGGACAAAATCACTCAAAAATCTTGAAACAAAAGGTCAATTCCAACTTGATAAAAGCCATCTACCAAAAAAAAAAGTATCATAACCAATCATTATAGTTAATGGTGAAAGAATGAAATTTTTCCTCTAATATCAGAAACAAAAGTAACATCCTGCTTCTGTTACTTCTGTTCAACATTGTGCTAGAAGTTCTAGCAAGGGGATTTAGGCAAGAAAATGAAATAAAAGGCATCCAAATAGAAAATAAAAATGTAATTCTATCTCCAAGTGTGGATGATATGTTCTTGCATATAGAAAATCCTAAGACATTCACTTAAAAACTTTTCAAGCTAATAAATGAATTCAGCAGGATTGCAGTATAAAATATCAATATACAAGAATCAATTATATTTCTATGCACTGTGAATGAAAAATATGAAAATGAAATTAAGAAAACGATTTTCAACAGCATCAAAAATGAAAAAAAAACCACTTAGGGGTAAAGTAACAAAAGAAACTAATTTGAATACTGAAAGTTAGAAAATATCATTAAAAACTTAAAGACCTAAATAACTGGAAAGGAATCTTGTGTTCATGGATTGGAAGACTTAATATTGTCAACATGGCAGGATTCCTAAGATTTATCTCCAGATTTAGCATAAGCCCTATAAAATCCCACTTGTCTTTTTTGTAGATATTTCCAACATGATCCTAAAATCCATATGGAAATCAAGGGACCCAGAAGAGCCAAACCAATCTTGATAAAGGAAGACTAATTTGAAGGACTCAAATTCCCCCATGTGAAAACTAACTACAAAGCTACAATAACCAAGAAAATCAATAATCAGGAAATAATGGTACTGGCATAAGGATAGACACATAGATCAATGGAATCATACTAATAGTCCATTAAAAAGCTAGTCAAATTTATATTCAATTGACTTTTCACAAGGATGCCAAGAAAAGTCAATGAGGAAAGAATAGTATTTTTGACAAATGACATTGGGGCAACTGGAGATCCACATGTAAAAGAATAATGTTCATCCCTTAATGTTGGACTCACATTGATATCGACCCTGATATCAGTTTTCCCACATTAAACCCAGCATATATGGGGTTAAAACCAAAACACTCATTCCCTGCTTACTCTCTGGCTTCCTGGCTCCAGAATCTACTATCCTCCATGGAGACAGACACCATCCAGGACAAGCAACTGAATTATCTCCTCCCCACAAAGAGATAGACTGGTGGGAAAGCTGCTGACCAGTAAGGTCACAGACTTCCTTCTCTCTGTAAGTGTCTCAAGGCCAAAGACAGGCTGATGGGAAAGCTCCAGCCAGCAAGGCCATATGCTCCTCCTCCCCTACCTAAAACCCCAAATAAAAACCCTTCCTTTTAGCTTTTCGGGGAGTTTGGGATTTCAGCGTTAGCTTCCCTCTCTCCTTGCTCAGCTCTGTGCAAAAATAAAATTCCTACTTTATTCTACCACACCCGGTGTCAGAGATTGGCTTGCTGCACAACATGTGAGAGAACTCACTTCAGGTTTGGTAACAACATCATATTAAAAAATTAACATATTGCGGTTAAAAGACATAATTGTAAGAGTGAAACCTATAAAACTCTCAGAACAAAAAGTATGTTTAAATCTTTGTGACCTTAAATTAGGCCAAATTTTGTTACATATGACACCAAAAGCACAAGCAACAACAGGAATAACAGAGAAATTGGATTTCATCCTTGCAATGAGACAGCACCTACAGGTATATCATGAGAATGATGGCAGCCATATTTTACTTTCTCAAGGTTGATATGTGACCTTGAAGGTAACCAAATAATCACCCAATCAGTGTTTCCATCTTCCCACGTAAATTAAGTTATGGGGAATCAGTGTTTCCATCTTCCCACGTAAATTAAGTGGATGAGCAGTGGAGTTTCCAGTCTTCTTGAGTATCTCACCACTAATTAATTCTGATGCTGCTATTTTGCTGTCCAGGGACTTGTCCTGAAAAATCTTTGAGGTTGTCAGGTTTATCTTGGAAGAAAGGAGACCTACCTTCTACAGCCATGCTAAATGAACTCATGTGCTAGAACTTGACAGATGGACAATTCCTGGAGCAAGTTCAGCTCAAAATGAAATTCTCACTTTTCCCCTATTCCCATAGATATTTTGGGAAATACTCTTCATTTTTTAAGGAGAATAACAATCAAGGTTTACTCATGAGTAAATAGCAAATACTTTTAGAGAAATTTTGCACCTTTCCAATAAAGCAATAAACAGTGTGTTCCCTTAAGCTACAGTCTAGTAAGGAGTCTCTGATGCCAGTGACAAGCCTGTCACCGACCCACTGCAGAGCTGACATCTGGGCAGAGAAATGTGAGTCTATTGGTTTTCATTGATTTTTGTAATTCACTTAAAATGACCACTCAGCTGTGCCTTATTTATAAAATAACTTCTACTTAGCTCAATTGAAAACGTTTTCAACTGAAGGGAATATATAGTCTTAGACAACTATGCATCTACATTCTTGAGAAAATATTTATAAACCTTAAAATTATCTTTCTCCCCCATTTTCTTTTAAACCAGTATATGCTGGCTCCAATTATTTTTATGACCTTGTAAGAAAGGTCAAATGGAATGAGAAAATAATTCTCCATTCTTGCTGAGGGAGAAATATGTGCTAAAACAACTTAATTGCAAAGCTGAGAAAATTGCTTTAATTTAAATAAATTCTATTTAATGATGCAACACGCCCCATAACTTGAAGAAATGTAAATATGTGATTATTTTCCCTTAATAATGGATGAAGGAAGATGGGTTACAGAATGGCCAAAAGTTTGATTCCAATATTTATAAATGCCTTGTGAAATTTAAGATAGCTGGGTCTATATATTTAACTCTCTCTTTTAACTTTCTACTCTTCCTAGTCAGTTTTGGTGGAGGCAATTGTCAGGGAGAATAATCAAAGCAGTAGGTTGCCATGATAGCTCCATAGTCTTGATGTTCAAGGGTGTACCTCCAATTAGGGATACCGACAGCCTGGACCACAGAGGCAAGGTAAGTCCACTTCCCTTTGTTTTGTTTTATTCTTTTACTTAGGCCCTTATGACTCAAAGGAAGGACAGGAATATGCTTTGTCCAAGACATCAAAAACACGGACTTAGTATAGCCCCTCTATCCATGATCTAAAGAATATCCCATGTAAGTTCTTTCATTGTCATAGCCACGATAACACTGTACAGTAGTTTTTTCTTTACTCTTCTTGTGTTGCCAAGTATCTTGCTGAAGAAATGGCTCCACCAGTTTAATGAGATATATTGATCTAATTCTATGAATTCATTCCTTTTCAGTTCTATACATAAAATACAGTTTATGAGGTATTGCCCAAAACAATACTGATATACAGAACATCTCTCAAGATACGGTCTCCATAGATATGACTTAACTAAATAAATTCTCTATATTTTAATATGTGTTAAAGTGACCTCATTATTACACACTTATAATTACTCATAAAAATAAAGCCAGCTGTTCAATTTTTCACTTAACCTTGTTTAAATTGAAGGATCACTAAAATGTCTCCCTTAAGTAAAGTATTCAGATAATGGCCCAAGTTGCCATTTCAGGTAATGAGATGTCCAAGAAGGGATTACTGGATTATAAACCAGAGACATTAGTATTGATTTCAATTCTGTCTCCAAGAGCCTTTCTCTTTGGACCTTAGATTCTTAACTCTAAAATGAGATGACGATAATAATAACAACAGTAATAACTCACATGTTATGTGTCAAACACCATTCCAAGTACTCGAGACCATCTTATTTAACCCTCATCACATCTCTGTCAGATAAGTGCTATTATTGTACATTTTTCATAAGGAATTGAGGCTCAGGTATGTGAAGAAATGTGTACAAGGTGGAGTGCAGGAGAGAGGGGCTCATGCCAAAATCCATTCTTTTATCCGCTGTGCTATACAGAGAATGAAATCCTATCCACCTTCAGGGACTTCTGAGACTTAAGAAATATCATCCAATTGTAGCACCTTAGAGATTGTGACAAACTGTACTGGAAGGAAGTGACACTTTGGGTGAGATACCCCACTCATTCTGAATCAGTGACTATACACTGTTCTTCGGCTTAGACAAGCTTCCCTGAGATGCTATTCCTGCGTCTTCCCTTCCCACCTGTGAACTCTATGAGCTGGGAGTGGATGTGTGTGAGGAACCAGAAGCAAAGAATACCTGTCAGCCATCCCTACTATTGCTATTCTTTCATATCAATAAGCTACTGAGAAATTTGTCATTATTGTGTAATGTAGGGAATCCTCCTTATACCTACTAATTCGATCCTCCCTCAATTCACTCCTTGGAATTCTAGTGCTTGAGGGACTAGCATGTAGGAAGACATTGTAGACTGAGCCTATGGTATAATGAAAGCCATATTCCTACAATGTCTATAAAGAATATTCAGATAGTACAAGGAACACAAACCATTTAAGAACTGAGTTTTAACTTCTCTTTGGTCCCGTACTAGGTGCACAGTCACGGGAAAGTCACTGAAATTATCTGCGCCTCAGTTTCCTCATTTGTAAAATAACAACAATAATGCCTACACTCAGGCTTGGTAGGAATATTAAATAACCTAATGGAAGAAAAGTTGCTAGCATAGTGTATGACCCAGATGTTCCTCTCACGTTAGTTTTATGTTACCCCATTTCCTCACATTGTGCATGAATGTGCTAATGTCCTTAGGAGAGTAGAGCTGATGCATATGGAATGCAATCATCGTTAAAAAGAGAGGTGTAGGGTCCAGCCCAGTGGAACAGCAGTTAAGTTGTCACGTTCTGCTTCGGCAGCCCCAGGTTCACTGGCTTGGATCCCGGGTGGGAACCTACGCACCACTTGTCCAGCCATGCTGTGGAAGGAGTCCCACATATAAAGTAGAAGAAGATGGGCAAGGATGTTAGCTCATGGCCAATCTTCCTCAGCAAAAAGAGGAGGATTGGTGGCAGAGGTTAGCTTTGGGATAATCTTCCTCAAAAAAAAAAAAAAAAAGCAGTGTAATAACAGGAAGGGAGATGGAAAGACTCTGGTCTTCAGTGTGAGATAGGCCTTGAGTAGAATATCTGAGTCCTGTCTCTTATTTGCTGCAAGGTCTCTAATGTACTGTAACAAACTTTATGATTTTTTTGTGTGTATTATTCCTATCAAGGCAGTATTTGCATAAAGTTTCAACATAATAAATGCAAATGACACAAGAGTGCTTGGTACATGTTACTCTGGTAGGCTTCAGCAAATCGTGGCTATTTTTATTAAACATCTCAAGAATTAGAAACAAGAAGAACTATTGTAGGCTGATAGAGACAGAAGTGGTTTTATGCCAGAAACAAGACTTAAACTAAGACTTGAAGGATTTTAAGCATTTTGCTAGACACAGAAGAATAAAATAGTGTTGGTAAGAGGAAAAGCCTAAGCAAGGGAGCAAAGGGAGAAATGTTCACATTAGTTAGGGTTCTCCAGAGAAACAGACTAAGAGGATGGATGGATAGAGAGATACATAGATGATAGATAGATAGATAGATAGATAGATAATTATAAGAAATTGGCTTATAAAATTATGGAGACTGAGGGCCGGCCCAGTGGCACAGCAGTTAAGTTCACACATTCTGCTTGGGGTTCACCAGTTCAGATCCCGGGTGCAGACCTACATATTGCTTGGCAAGCCATGCTGTGGCAGGCGTCCCACATATAAAGTGGAGGAAGATGGGCAAGGATTTAGCTCAGGGTCAGTCTTCCTCAGCAAAAAGAGGAAGATTAGTGGCAGATGTTAGCTCAGGGCTAATCTTCCACAAAAAAAAAAAATTATGGAGGCTGAGAAGTCCCAAGATATGTGTTGGGCAAGCTGGAGATCCTGAATTGATGGTGTACTTCTAGTCCGAATCCAAAGCCCTGACAACCAGGAGAGCTGATGGGGTAAGTTTCTGTCTGAAAGCTAGGGGGCTCAAGACAGAAAGGATTGATTGCTCATTTCACGTCCCAACTCAAATAGTCAGGCAGAAGCCATCCTCTCTTACTCAGCCTTTTTGTTCTATTATGGTCTTCAATTGATTGAATGAGGACCACCGACACTAGGGAGGACAATCTGCTTAATCAATCCACCAATTAAAAAGTCAATCTCATCCAGAAACTCCCTCACAGACACACCCAGAATAATGTTTAACCAAATATCTGGGTACCCCATGGCCAAGTCAAGTTGACACATAAAAAATTAGCCACCATATCTTTGCACTCTCAGTTTGTCACTGTTTGTCTCTGAAAACCTAGTGCTAAATTTGGTTTAATTTCCAAATGCATATGCTCCCATTGGGCAGTGATGCTCAATGGGCATGCTAGGGCTGATGTAGAAGCTCATGAGACCTGATTTTTGAACTTTCAGGAATTTTGTTTCCCAGTTGTTACTCCATTGGCAGATTGAACCTGAGCATAGTCAGAGTACTTACACCACAGAATTTGGCAAACACTACAAATCAAAGCCTTTCTTTAAACCCAGAGAGCTGGCACTGCTATGATGTCAAAGGAGAAGTAAGAGAGGAAGATTTTTACGGAATATATACGATTTATTAAGGTTTTTAAATATCTCATTTTTGTTCAGTCTGTGATTTTATAATACATGATCTACTCATTTTTATTTCTTATGAATACATATATCATTATTACTGCTATTATTGGAAAAATTACAAAAAAGATTCATTTTACCCTGGAGGCCTAAGTTAAATAAATATATTACCTAGGCAGATATGGATCACAATCAGTGAATGTCACTATGTAGACTCATCTTGATAAGATGATTTAGTTTTCCTGCTCACAACCACATTTCTTCTTCTAAAAGTAATTTAAATCAAAGTCCATCTTTAGTTACAGCTTTGCGTGAAACAGGTACACACTAATTTGGATCTTCCACAATGGTTTTTTGTAACCACGTCTTCAGATAACTCTTAATAACCCTTTCCTGTTTATGTGAGGAATAGAATGAACTTGTCCTAAAATCAGGATGGCAGTGTGGCATGACAGAAATGAAACCTGCACCAGGAGTCAGGTGCAGAGGATCTGGATCCAAATCTGAGCTGTCATGAACTCACTGAGTGATCTTGAGCAGGTTTGTTTTGTACAAAATAATAAACTACACTATATTAATAGATTCCAAATTGGAAATATGGCCATATTTTAGAACCTTCTAAAACGTGTTTAGGGGAAAAAAGATATAACCTAAAAACTAAGTCTCTCTTCTACTCTCCTACCCCAGACACTGGAGGCAGCCACTGCTAAAGAGTTTTTGTATATCCTCCAGATGTTGTCTGAAACTGCACACAGACACACACACACACACACACATACACACACACCATACATGTGTTTGGAGAGGAAAATATAAAGAGTGAGGGAGAGAGGAAGAGAAAGAGAATAATTTAATAAACTTGATTCATCTTTTACTTAGTTTTAATATCCCCAAACCTATTTCATCTATATCTCCAAACACTTCCCTAGAATATTTTAATTTGTCTTAATCACCATATAATTTCTTCTATAAATATTTCAGTATGCATGTATAAAATCTAAGGTTCATAAAGATAGAGCCAAATGAGACTTATCTCTAGTATGACAGTGTAGAGGGATTCCACTGATCCTTTCCCCATTGAAACTAATAAAAACTATATTTAAAAATTACCATGTAAAGCCTAAGAACAGTTGCAGCAAAGAGAATAAAATACCTAGGAATAAACTTAAGCAAGGAAGTGAAGGACATTGAAAACTATAAGACATTATTGAAAAAAATTAAAGAAGACGTAAAGAAATGGAAAGACATTCCATGCTCATGGATTGGAAGAATAAATATAGTTAAAAGGTCTGTATTACCTAAAGCAACCTACAGATTCAGTGCAGTCCCAATCAGAATCCCAATGACATTCTTCACAGAATAATAACAAAGAATTCTAAAATTTATATGGGATAACAAAAGATTCTGAATAGTCAAAACAATCCTGAGAATAAAAGAACAAAGCTGGAGATGTCTCACACTCCCTAACTTCAAAACATATTACAAAGCTATAGCAATCAAAACAGCATGTCCTGGCACAGAAACAGACACAAGGATCAATGAAACAGAATTGAAAGCCCAGAAATAAACCCAAACATCTATGGAAAGCTAATATTTGACAAAGGAGCCAAGAATATACAATGGAGAAAAGAAAGTCTCTTCAATAAATGGTGTTGGGAAAACTGGACAGCCACATGCCAAAGAATGAAAGTAGACCATTATCTTACACCATACAACAACAAATAAACTCAAAATGGATTAAAGACTTGAATGTAAGTCCTGAAACCATAAAAATCCTTGAAGAAAACCTAGGCAGTATGTGCTTTGACATTGGTCTTAGCAGTGTCTTTTTTGAACACCATGTCTCCTCAGGGAAGAGAAACAAAAGAAAAAATAAACAAATGGGACTACATCAAACTAAAAACTTTCTGCACAGCAAAAGAAACTATTAACAAAATGAAAAGACAATCTGCCAACTGGGAGGAAATATTTGCAAATTGTATATCCAACAAAGGGTTAATTTCCAAAATATATAAAGAACTCATATAATTCAACAACAAGAAAATGAACAAGTAGAAGATTTGAATAGACATTTCTCCAAAGAAAATATACAGATAGCTAACAGGTACATGAAAAGATGTTCAACATCACTAATTATTAGGGAAATGCAAATCAAAACTCCAGTGAGACACCACCACACCCATCAGAATAGCTATTATTAAATAAGACAAGTATTGGAATGGATGTGGAGAAAAGGGAACCCTCAGACACTGCTGGTGGGAATGCAAGCTGGTGCAGCCACTGGAAAACAGTGTGGAGAATTCTCAAAAGATTAAAAATAGAGATAGCATATGACCCAGTTATTCCACTTCCGGGTATTTACTCAAATATGAGAACTAATTTAAAAAGATACATACACTCCATTGTTCATCACAGCATTATTCACAATAGCCAAGACTTGAAAGCAACCCAAGTGCACATCAACAGATGAATGCGTAAACAAGATGTGGTATATATATATATACAGTATAGAATACCACTCAGCCATAAAAAAGACAAAACTGGGGTTGGCCCAGTCACGTAGTGTTTAAATTCACTCGCTCTGTTCCAGTGGCCTGAGGTTTGCAGGTTTGGATCCCAGGCATAGACCTGGCACCGTTCATCAAGCCACACTGTGGAGGCACCCCACACAAAATAGAAGAAGATTGGGACAGGTTTTAGTCAGCAGCAATCTTCCTCACAAAAAAAGGACAAAATTTGCCATTTGCAACAACATGGTGGACCTTGAGGGTATTATGCTGAGTGAAATGAGTCAGAGGGAGAAAGTCAGACACTGAATGATTTCACTCATATATGGAAGATAAACAAACACATAGATAAAGAGAACAGATTAGTGGTTACCAGAAGAGAGGGGAGTATCGGGAGGATTAAAGGGGTAAAGAGTCACATACGTATGGTGACAGATTAAAAGCTAGACTATTGGTGGTGAGCATGATGCAGTCTATACAGAAGCTTAAGTATAATAATGTACACCTGAAATTTATGCAATGCTATAAACCAATATCACCTCAATAAAGAGAAAAGTATAAAAAATGAAAATAAAAAAATAAAGCCTCTGGATAAGGTCTGAAAGATAAACAGCCAATGAATAAACATTCATTAAAAAACATTGACAAAAATTTGGTAATAAAGGTGAAAGTTTGTAGTATTTGAACCAAGACTGCTTTTTCCCTTTCCCTTCCCACCTCAGAGAGGTGGCCTCCACCCCCAGGTGCTTTAGCCAAGAACACCAGGCTCCCTCTCCCCTCACCTATCATTCAGAGGACTTTACTCCTGGTAGGAGCAGAATATCAGTGTTTCTCACTCTGCCCCCAGCTTCCTGGTTGCTGAGGCTGAATCCTGGGTGAATGCAGTGTTGAGATGGGGGTTTCCTTCTGCTGCCCAGTATATGAGGCCCCATATATGTAAGGCTTGCATTATAAGCCTGTTTGGCCACAGCATGTTAAGAAGACTAGGGGCCTGGGCATCCTTGCCCTGGTACATGAGGCAGTGGTTTTCTCCAGGAGAGGCATGTGAAAGAACTTCTTGTAGCTTCCTTCCTAGAATAGAGGTGTCACTCACAGAAAAGCTTTCCATTGACCTCATATCCTTTTTGAGAGCTCTGGTTCAGAGGTTTTGCCCAGAGGAGAAGGAGGCTGTAAAACAGATAACTCCTAATCTCTTCCTAAAGGAACTTAATTTTTTTACAATGGAGAATGAAGAACTTCAGGCTTAAAGGCACTCTTAAAAACGGTGGAGGTTATGGTGAAGGACAGTTGGGAGGAGATTCAAAATACAAGCTAAACTCTAGGCCACGTAGTTTTCTGGCGAGAACTAAAGAATAAGTTAGCTGAGAAGAGCCCTTCTGCATTCAGAATAAATATCAATCAAGCACTGACATCAGAAACTATTCCTGCAAAGAACCTACAATTTGATTGCATTAGTTTGTACAGAAATTTATGCCTCAAGGCAGTGTTGAAAACAGTTGAACTGTCAGCCAGCCATTAGGGGACCCTAAAAGCTAAATGTGATGTGAGAAATAGTGAAAGAGAACCCTACCAAAACCATTCTCTTCCCAGGGTGACTGGGGGCATACCCAAAGCTTTGTCTCCCTGAGGAGCAGCAACAAAGGCTTAACCTGGTGGGAGGGGAGATAGGCTTCACTGAAATAATCCAGCCAAACACACAACAAAGAAGCAAGAAAATAACAAGCCCCCCTGGTGTAAGGGGGAGTACTCAGAGTTGCTACAATATGTTATCTAAAATGGCCAATTTCTAACAAAATATTATTGAGGCATGCAAAGAAGCAGGAAACTATGACTCACACGCTGGGAAAAAAAACGTAGACAAACCTATAAAATGATCAGATGTTGGATTTATTAGAAAACGACTTCAAAGTATCCATTATAAACGTGTTCACAGAACTAAAGAAAAACATGATTAAAGAAATAAAGGAATGTATGATGACAATGTTGCCCCAAATTACAAAACAAATGGAAATTCTGGAGCTGAAAAGTACAATAACTGAAATAGAAGGATCACTAGAGGAGCACAGCAGTAAAGGTGAACCGGCAGAAGGAGGAATGAGCAAACTTGGAAACAGATTGATCGAGTTATGCAAGCCAAAGAAGAAAGAAGAAAAATGAAGAGTCTCAGAGAAATGTGGGACACCATGGAGCACATCTCCATACACATGATAGAAAGAAAGGAAAGAGAGAAAGGAGCTGAAACACTTCTAAGGAGATAATGGCAGAAAAGTCCTCAAATTTATTGAAAAATAATAACCTACACTTGAAGAAGCTCAATGAATTCCAAACAGGGTAACTTCAGAGATAATCGCAAGCACAAACGTTATAACACAAAGGCTGAATGTCAAAGACAAGAGGAAAATCTTGAAAGCAGGGAGGAAAAACAGTTTGTTACTTACAATGGAACCCCAATAAGATTTACAAGTGACTTCTTAGCCCAAACCTTAGAGGCCAGAAAGCAGTGGGAAAAACTAGTCCAGGTGCTCAAATGAAAAAAAAAAAGCTATCAGCTAAGAATCCTTTAGCCAGCAAAGCTATCTTTCAAACACAAAGGTGAAATAAAGACTTTCCTAAGTAAACAAAAACTGGGAGAACTTGTTGCTAGCAGACATGCCTTAAAAGAAATCATAAGAAAGTTCTTCACGTTGGAAGCAAGTGACCCCAGATAGTTATTCAAATCCAAATGAGAAAACAAAGAACATGGTAAAGGTAATTATGTAATTATAAAAGATACTTTGCTTATTTTACTAATTTCTTCTCTTATTTTAAAATAATATGGGGGCCGGCTCCGTGGCCGAGTGGTTAAGTTCGCGTGCTCCGCTGGGGCGGCCCAGGGTTCGGATCCTGGGCGCAGACATGGCACTGCTCATCAGGCCACGTTGAGGCGGTGTCCCACATCCCACAACTAGAAGGACCTGCAGCTAAGATATACAACTGTGTACAGGGTGTGTTTGGGGAGATAAAGCAGAAAAATAAATAAATAAATAAATAATATGTATATAATGTATCATTAGGTCTGTAACATATAGAAATATATATATGTGTAATATATGTGCCAATAGCAGCACAGAAGTGGTGAGTGGAAACAACACTCTACTTGTCTAAGAAAATGACTACAGGTGGGAGCGTCATAATTACAATAATGTATCATTGGGTGGGCAGCTTTTTTTTTTTATTTATTTATTTTTTTTTATTAATGTTATGATAGATTACAAGCTTGTGAGATTTCAGTTGTACATTTTTGTTAGTCATGTTGTGGGTACACCACTTCCCCCTTCGTACCCTCCCCCCACCCCCCCTTTTCCCTGGTAACCACCGATCAGATCTCCTTCTCAATATACTAATTTCCACCTATGAGTGGAGTCATATAGAGATCGTCTTTCTCTGACTGACTTATTTCGCTTAACATAATGCCCTCGAGGTCCATCCACGTTGTTGTGAATGGGCCAATTTCGTCTTTTTTTATGGCTGAGTAGTATTCCATTGTGTATATATACCACATCTTCTTTATCCAGTCATCAGTTTCTGGGCATGTACGTTGGTTCCACGTCTTGGCTATTGTAAATAATGCTGCGATGAACATAGGGGTGCAACGGACTCTTGAGATATCTGTTATCAGGTTCTTAGGATAGATACCCAGTAATGGGATGGCTGGGTCATAGGGTATTTCTATTTTTAACTTTTTGAGAAATCTCCATACTGTTTTCCATAGTGGCTGTACCAGTTTGCATTCCCACCAACAGTGTATGAGGGTTCCTCTTTCTCCACAACCTCTCCAACATTTGTCGTTCTTGGTTTTGGATGTTTTTGCCAATCTAACGGGGGTAAGGCGATATCTTAGTGTAGTTTTGATTTGCATTTCCCTGATGATTAGCGATGATGAACATCTTTTCATGTGTCTATTGGCCATATTCATATCTTCTTTTGAGAAATGTCTGTTCATGTCCTCTGCCCATTTTTTGATCGGGTTGTTTGTTTTTTTGTTGTTAAGCCGTGTGAGTTCTTTGTATATTATGGAGATTAACCCTTTGTCGGATAAGTGGCTTGTAAATATTTTTTCCCAATTAGTGAGCTGTTTTTTTGTTTCAATTCTGTTTTCCCTTGCCTTGAAGAAGCTCTTTAGTCTGATGAAGTCCCATTTGTTTATTCGTTCTATTGTTTCCCTCAGCTGAGGAGTTGCAGTGTCCGAAAAGATTCTTTTGAAACTGATGTCAAAGAGTGTACTGCCTATATTCTCTTCCAAAAGACTTATTGTCTCAGGCCTAATCTTTAGGTCTTTGATCCATTTTGAGTTTATTTTGGTGTGTGGTGAAAAAGAATGGTCAATTTTCAATCTTTTGCATGTGGCTGTCCAGTTTTCCCAGCACCATTTGTTGAAGAGACTTTCTTTTCTCCATTGTAGGCCCTCTGCTCCTTTGTCGAAGATTAGCTGTCCATAGATGTGTGGTTTTATCTCTGGGCTTTCAATTCTGTTCCATTGATCTGTGGACCTGTTTTTGTACCAGTACCATGCTGTTTTGATCACTGTAGCTTTGTAGTATGTTTTGAAATCGGGGATTGTGATTCCGCCGGCTTTGTTTTTCTTGCTCAGGATTGCTTTAGCAATTCACGGTCTTTTGTTCCCCCATATGAATTTTAGGATTGTTTGTTCAATTTCTGTGAAGAACGTTCTTGGGATTCTGATTGGGATAGCAGTGAATCTGTATATTGCTTTAGGTAGTATGGACATTTTAACTATGTTTATTCTTCCAATCCATGTACAAGGAATGTTTTTCCATCTCTTTATGTCATCGCCTATTTCTTTCAAGAAAGTCTTGTAGTTTTCATTGTATAGATCCTTCACTTCCTTGGTTAAGTTTATCCCAAGGTATTTTATTCTTTTCGTTGCGATTGTGAATGGGATAGAGTTCTTGAGTTCTTTTTCTGTTAGTTTATTGTTAGTGTATAGAAATGCTACTGATTTATGCAGGTTAATTTTATACCCTGCTACTTTGCTGTAGTTGTTGATTATTTCTAATAGTTTTTCTGTGGATTCTTTGGGGTTTTCTATGTATAAGATCATGTTGTCTGCAAACAACGAGAGTTTTACTTCTTCGTTACCTATTTGGATTCCTTTTATTTCTTTTTCCTGCCGAATTGCTCTGGCCAGCACCTCCAGTACTATGTTGAATAGGAGTGGTGAAAGTGGGCACCCTTGTCTTGTTCCTGTCCTCAGAGGGATGGCTTTCAGCTTTTGTCCATTGAGTATGATGTTGGCTGTGGGTCTATCATATATGGCCTTTATTATGTTGAGGTACTTTCCTTCTATACCCATTTTACTGAGGGTTTTTATCATAAATGGGTGTTGGATCTTGTCGAATGCTTTCTCTGCATCTATTGAGATGATCATGTGGTTTTTGGTTTTCATTTTGTTGATGTAGTGTATCACGTTGATTGACTTGCGGATGTTGAACCATCCCTGTGTCCCTGGTATAAATCCCACTTGATCATGGTGTATAATCTTTTTGATGTATTGCTGTAATCGGTTTGCCAAAATTTTGTTGAGGACTTTTGCATCTATGTTCATCAGTGATATCGGCCTGTAGTTCTCCTTCTTTGTGTTGTCCTTGTCAGGTTTGGGGATCAGAGTGATGTTGGCTTCATAGAATGTGTTAGGGAGTTCTCCATCTTTCTCAATTTTCTGGAACAGTTTGAGGAGAATAGGTATTAAGTCTTCTTTGAATGTTTGGTAGAATTCTCCAGAGAAGCCGTCTGGTCCTGGACTCTTGTTTTTGGGGAGGTTTTTGATTACCGTTTCTATTTCCTTACTTGTGATTGGTCTATTCAGACTCTCCATTTCTTCCTGATTCAGTTTGGGGAGATTGTAGGAGTCTAGGAATTTGTCCATTTCTTCCAGGTTGTTCAATTTGTTGGCATATAGTTTTTCATAGTATTCTCTTATGATCTCTTGTATTTCATTGGTATCTGTTGTGATTTCTCCTCTGTCATTCCTGATTTTATTAATTTGCGATTTCTCTCTTCTTTTCTTGGTGAGTCTGGCTAGGGGTTTGTCAATTTTGTTAATTCTTTCGAAGAACCAACTCTTTGTTTCGTTGATCCTTTCTATTGTCTTTTTTGTTTCAATATCGTTTATTTCTGCTCTTATTTTTATTATTTCCCTCCTTCTACTGACTCTGGGCTTTGTTTGTTCTTCTTTTTCTAGTTCTGTTAGGTGTCGTTTGAGGTTGCTTACGTGAGCTTTTTCTTGTTTAGTGAGGTGAGCCTGTATTGCGATGAATTTCCCTCTTAGGACTGCTTTTGCTGCATCCCAAATGATTTGGTATGTCGTGTTCTCATTTTCATTTGTCTCCAGATAATATTTGATTTCTTCTTTAATTTCTTCAATGATCCATTGTTTGTTGAGAAGCGTGTTGTTTAGTCTCCACATTTTTGCACCTTTCTCTGCTTTTTTCTTGTAGTTGATTTCTAGTTTAATAGCGTTATGATCAGAAAAGATGCTTGATATTATTTCAACTCTCTTGTATTTATTGATGTTTGCTTTGGTTCCCAAAATATGGTCAATCCTTGAGAATGTTCCATGTGCACTTGAGAAGAATGTGTAACCTGCTGTTTTTGGATGAAGTGTTCTATATATATCTATTAAGTCCATCTGGTCTAATTTTTCATTTAATTCTATTATTTCCTTGTTGATTTTCTGTCTGGATGTTCTGTCCATTGGTGTTAATGGTGTGTTGAGGTCCCCTACTATTATTGTATTGTTGTTGATGTCTTCTTTTAGTTCTATTAAGAGTTGCTTTACAAATTTTGGTGCTCCTGTGTTGGGTGCGTATATATTTATAAGTGTTATGTCTTCTTGGTGGAGAGTCCCTTTTATCATTATATACTGTCCCTCTTTATCTTTCTTTATCTGTTTTGTTTTGAAATCTACCTTGTCTGATATTAGTATAGCGACACCTGCTTTCTTTTGTTCATTATTAGCTTGGAGTATTGTTCTCCATCCCTTCACTCTGAGTCTGTGTTTGTCTTTGGGGCTGTGGTGTGTTTCCTGGAGGCAGCATATTGTTGGATCTTGTTCTTTGATCCATCCTGCCACTCTGTGTCTTTTGATTGGGGAGTTCAATCCATTTACATTTAGAGTGATTATTGAGATGTTGGGGCCTACCACTACCATTTTGTGTCTTGTTTTCCAGTTTTCTTCAGTTTCCTTTGTTTCTCGTCCCATGGTTTAATCTGTTCTGATGTAGAGCTGCTACTCTCTATTGTTGTCCTTCTACTTATCTCCTCTGCTCTTGGTTTTGTAGCCCCTTTCCTTTTTTGGATTTTTCAGGAATGAGGGTTTTCCTGAGGATTTCCTGAAGAGGAGGTTTTGTGACAATGAACTCCCTTAATTTTTGTTTATCTGGGAAAGTTTTTATTTCTCCATCGTATTTGAAGGATATTTTCGCTGGGTAGAGAATTCTCGGCTGTAGGTTTTTGTCCTTCAGATTTTTGAATATATCATTCCACTCTCTTCTAGCCTGTAAAGTTTCTGCTGAGAAATCTGCTGATAGCCTGATGGGGGTTCCTTTGTAGGTTAGTTTCTTTTGCCTGGCTGTCCTTAATATTTTCTCCTTGTCGTTGACTTTTGCTAGCTTCACTACTATATGCCGTGGAGTTGGTCTTCTTGCATTGATAAAGTTTGGAGATCTATTGGCTTCTGTCACCTGAAGATCCATCTCCCTCACCAGATTTGGGAAGTTCTCAGCCATTATTTCTTTGAATAGGTTTTCTGCCCCTTTCTCCTTCTCTTCTCCCTCTGGTATACCTATAATCCTTACATTGCATCTCCTAATTGTGTCTGATAATTCTCGGAGAGTTTCTTCATTTCTTTTAAGTCTTGCTTCTCTCTCCTCCTCTGCCTGCAACAATTCTATATTGCCATCTTCCAAATTGCTAATTCTTTCCTCCATATTATCGGCCCTACTGTTCAGAGCATCTAGATTTTTCTTAATCTCCTCTATTGTGTTCTTCATTTCCAATATTTCTGTTTGGTTCTTCTTTATTGTATCAAACTCTTTTGTGACATAGCTCCTGAACTCGTTGAGTTGTCGGTCAGAATTCTCTCTTAACTCATTGAGAATCCTAATGATGGCTGTTTTGAAGTCATCATCATTTAGGTTATATATCTCATTTTCTTTGGGATTGTTTTCTGTGTATTTGTTACTTTCTTTCTGTTCTGGAGATTTAATGTATTTTTTCATATTGCTTGATGATGTTGATTTGTGCCTCCGCATGGAGATAGAGTTTAGTTGCTCCTTTCACTTGTTTCAGCTGCTGCGGTGGGGGGAGCAGCTGTTTATACTTCACCAACCAGGAACCCTGTCCGTAGTTGCTAACTGGGCCTGGGCCCCTCTTCGTAGCCACAGTGGCCCTTTGGATTCCCTCCTCTGCCGTGGGGGCCGTCACAGGGGGGCTTCAGGCTGCAGGTGCCTACTGTTGTTGCCCACCTAGATGTGCTCTCTCCTTGGGGTCTGCAACAGTGTTATGGGCTTTTCCAGCGGCCAGGGGTGGGATCACTTATATTTGTCGCTCCGTTGCTGTCGGCACCCACCAAATCTCACTTGTCCTCTATGGGTCGCAGGAGAGCTATGGAGAGCGTCATAATTACAATAATGTATCATTGGGTGGGCAGCTTTTTAAATTATTGATGCAATATCTTTTCTTGGACTTTATTTCTAAAACTCTGCTTAGCTTTTCTGTCTCTTGGTATTGTATATCCATGGACGGATAAACTGATGATACACTTTTCCAGGAAAACTTTCAAGCTCTCCTGCCACCTCCCCATCACTTTTTTTTGGCAAGTCTGACCAGGGATTTCTGTCCTAAAAGCATATTAACTGACTCCTGAGAGTGACAAGCTACTAATCATATTTCAGTTTGATTGGTCTGACAAGACACAGTGAAGAGAATATTGAGGGGCATGGGGTGTTTAAATGGCTACTATTTACTGGCAGTTCACCATGGCACAGGTACTGTTAAGTAATCTCACTCATAGTCAAAGAGCCTTAAAAGGTATCATTACTCAACTTTTAGATGAGAAAGCTGAGACTTAAAGAGGTCAAGTGACTTGCTCAAGTCACAGCTACAAGGTAGAGAGTGACTTTCTCTGTGCGTTTTGCACTGCTTCTTCCTGAACCTTCCACATCACCTAGGAGACTCTTTCAACAACTCCAGTATAGAAATATCTGCTCTGAGTTTTTCTTTTTTTTTTTTTTTAACATATCAAAGATGATATATTCCCCAAATAGAAAATCACTAGAAATTAATTCGTTTCTCATGTGACTATTTAAGAACTCTCCGTCAGGTCAGTTTCTCACGCCCACATGCCATTTAGTAAACCTTCCTGGGATCCAACAGAGCAGAAAAAAACATACTTCAGTGATAGGCAGGGCGAGTCATGAGCATTGGCCTGAGTATTACTTGCTTTAGCTGGTGGAAGAAGGCACAGTAGGTATAGATTTAGGAATTTTAACTACTTGAAAATTGTCATAATTTCTGGAAAGCACCCTGCCTGTCATGTTTTACTGTGATTTTGAAATAGAATTCATAAATTAAAAATAAGGCATACAACACGCAAAGCCACATCATGGACGTGGGCATGACTTTAATGGCAGCCAATCAGAAACTTCCATTAGGCGATATTTGAGTTCCAAAGACAGTATCCCCAGGAGTTCTGAAAACTCTAATTTGAAAAAAAAAAAATATGGATGCAATATTCTAGATAGAAAAGGAAAGCACTGGGTCGGAAATAGATTTTCTCTGTGCCATGCAACGATTAATTTGCACAGCGGCTGTTTAAAAAGCCAAATAACTTTCAGACCATGCCCATTTTGTAAAAATTACCCTGTAATTTAATTGAAAATTTGGTGAAGGGAAAGCGTGATTTGAGTCCAAATAATGTGGTCAATTGTGTGCTTTCACAAATGGCCTTTACAAGCATTGGCCATCCCCACATCATCCGGTTTCCACTCCTGTGTTTACGTGATCTCCCTCCTCTTGCTTCCCAACATGATCAGTCCTCGTTGTGAAATACAAATCCTGCATAACACTCAGGCCAGTCCTAAGTGTCAGTGCTTCAGGAATATTCAGTTCCCATTCCCTGTTCTGTATCTTCACCTGGGTTTTGTCTCCTGCTTGGGATGTTTATTCATCTTTTAAAATAAATATTGAGTGAGTGAGTGAAACACATATCATTGCCTTACTTTTTGTGTCGCCTCTGTGCATATCTCAAACAGTCAATCCATGCTTCTCTACTGCTAATGCACTCTCTTAAGAGTTCATTCTTGAAACACTTCTTTACTTATCTCTATTACAAATAAAACTCTGTGGAAGGCAAAAACAAAAAATAAATTTGACAATACCTCTAACTTCAACAAGATTAGAGTCATCCCTCTCCAAATATCTTCAATGTGGTAGAGCTTTAGATAAGGGATTTGGATGGTACAAGAAAGGCTTTGAATTAATTTGTCTACTTTAGTGTTTAATTGCACACTTCTGTTTCCTAGGAAGTAACCTCCTAGGAAGAAGAAATCAGTGGTTCTCTCTGCATCCACATGACTATACATACAGAAGTGGAGAGTAACTACATTATAAATTTTGAACAAGAAATTGCACTGATAAAATTAGAAACAGAGTTGTGTAGTTGAAGACCTGAGATTTGAAGAAAAAGAAAAGAAGGTATTTGTCACTGGAACTTTGGAGAATTCCTCTTGGTTTGTCTGATAGGAAGGGCCTCAAAGGTCATCCATCTTAGTGCATATAGGTTTTAAAAAAAGACGTAGAGACTTGACAATGTTTTGTGTGTTTTATGGGTAATCTTTTTTTTTTTTTAAAGATTTTTTTTTTTTTCCTTTTTCTCCCCAAAGCCCCCCGGTACATAGTTGTGTATTCTTCGTTGTGGGTTCTTCTAGTTGTGGCATGTGGGACGCTGCCTCAGCGTGGTCTGATGAGCAGTGCCATGTCCGCGCCCAGGATTCGAACTAACGAAACACTGGGCCGCCTGCAGCGGAGCGCGTGAACTTAACCACTCGGCCACGGGGCCAGCCCCTTATGGGTAATCTTTAGGCATTATTGTGGTCCGACTGAAGTATGCCCTTCCTTGTAATTCTCTTTATTTTTGTCACTTAAAGATCTCACTGGTGTCTCAATCTTAATAACTCCAGAAATGAATGTATCATCTTTTTATTAAAATATATTCACAAATTCAGTTATCTAATTGGTCTTTCAGGCATTACTAGATGGCACCGGTCACTCAAGGGTTCAAAACATTTGTCCTATTTGACCTGACCCTTGCCTTTGATTTTCACATCTAATCAGCTACTGAGACCTGTGATTCTACCTCTAAAATAATTGTCTTATCAGATCCTATTTCTATTTTTCTATTTGTATTATCACCCTTGTATGGATTGATAACCTTCACCTAAATATGTACAGTTAATGTTGAAAGAATAGATGGTTGTGTGGAGGGATGAATTGATGTATATATTGGTTGCTGGTGCCAGACATCTGCCCATTAAGAGTATGAGCTTTGGAAGAAGAGGTCAGTCTCTAGGTCTTCTTTGTGTGCTACATATTATTTCCTATAGAGCCTTATAGATATAATCATTTAAAAGATTGTTTTGTTGCTCTTCTTTTGTTAGCTAAGAATAGCCGTCATAAGTACTGTATAAAAGTACATTGCTTTAAAGAGAAAAAATCAGTGTACTTGAACACACAGATATAAGAGAAAATATGGGAAGGTATACATATTTAAAATGGTAGCACTTGGAATGCAAGAGAAACAAATTATATCCCATGAAAGAATGGCTTTAAGTGAACATTTGTTTCCTGAAATTGTTATTACAATTGAAATAAAAATCAGCAATCTGCCTGGATTCTTTTAATAAACAAAAGTTATTTAACAAAACTATAAATTACATTGCTATAGCAAGAAAATAGGATCAGCCATGCTGAAATGATCCAGCTGTTTTTGGTTTTGTCATTTTAAAATATTTTGTTTCTATTTCTCCCTGCATATATTTGTGTTTGTTTAAATAGAGTTCATTGTGGTGCTGATTGAAAAAACAAATTCCCGTTCTTTCAAACCTGTAATTACGCAGCCTCTGTGTTGAGTTCTCTTTGGTTGTCAGACTAGGCGAGACTTTTTGTGTTGAACTGTCTCTGTACTGGCAGACATAGACAGGATAACACGGATTTCATTAGCTCTGACAAAATGCCATACATTTCACATTCAGAGCTCATCAACATCTTACCATGTAGCATATCTTAACTTTCAATATATATGTGTTACCTTTTCTCACTTGTGTCACCCCAAAGTGTTTCCATTTCCTTTTTTTAGCTTAGGAATAGAGTTGACTTTAACATTTGCACAGTCTCCAAAAAGGCTGATGTGATTTGAAGATGATTAATTCATTCTGCCTGTCAGGGAAGACAGAATATGACCAGGAGGGGTTGTTTGCAAGAGGAATTCTTGGGCTTATCAGATTTAGAGCAGTTTATTTATAAATAAGTAGAATGTTCTGCAGAAGTGTCAAACAGAATCAGAGTGTCAACAGCTTTCCTCATTAAATCATACATAGATAATGTGTCCCCAAACTTGCTCTTTTAACTGAACCCAATGATTCAAGTCAGGTTCTCCAAATAGGTGGATTACTATGGAGGACTGAACTGAGAGTTTTTCAGCTGTCTTTAGAGGAATGTGGCCCATAGAAAATCAATCCTTCCATTTATCACACATCTACATAGAACTCCTTAGAACCCACCGGTACCATCATTTAGATCTTCAAAAATAATCAGCTCTACAGTGGGACCCATCAAACAAATAAAGGCTGAGAAATTGTCACAATTAACTCACAGGAGTTAAGCAAAATGGCGTTAGACAAAAGGGAGGAAATATGGAAAAATAGTGATGTAAAGTAAGGACAATGAGAACTCTCAAGAGAAAGGTATGAACATAGATCTTCTGGCGTGATACTGCATTTATCAATTTTGGGGAGCACTTTCATTAAAAGTTGAGATGAGCATGCAGAGGTGAGGTGGGAGTTCCCTTGGAGTTTCTGTGCTGAGTTGATATGAAAAGAAATGATACTAATTTAAAGCTCTCAAAATCAAATTGGGATCTTCACAACATTTGTCCTACATTTTCTAAAAGCAAAACAACCTCAAACACAATCAATACCTTTGGGTGGGATTTTAGCATTTACTTAATAGTCTCTAATGTGAGAAAGAGGTACACTTACATTATCGAAAGGTACTAAGGCATCCTGATTCAGTTTTAACAACACTTGAGGTAAAGTCGTCCTATTTTAAATCTTCTTCTTTAGGAACAACCTACCTTAATTTTGAACAAAATTATTTATTGGATAGTCTTCCTAGGAATTTTAGAGAAAATGAGTCTTCAGTCTGTAACTGGAAGAGCCATAAATTAAGTTACATGCAGGAGTACAGGAAATAAATTGTTACTTCACTTCTCCTTAGCTAGACATTCCCCCACTTTATGCTATTGATGTCATATATTGCATTTAAATTCTAGAAAGGGGGGGTTAAGCTCACATGTGAGGGGATGGACTATAATTAGTTTTCGGGTGGTGAATATGATGTAATCAACACAGAATTCAAATTATATTATGATGTACATCCAAAAATAAACAAATAAATGAGAAAAAAATTCTAGAAAAGAATAAAAAATGGAGTTACCAACCAAAATTTAAATTATACTGGTTTTTATATTTGGTCATATATTTACCTTTACTGGAGAATTTTATATTTTCATGTGGTTTTGAGTTGTTGTCTAGAGTCCCTTCATTTCAAATTGAAGGGATCCCTTTAGAATTTCTTGTAGGACAGTTCTAGGGGTAATAAACTCCTTCATTTGTTTATGTCGAAAGTTCTAAATTATTCCATCATTTTTGAGGAATATTTTTGCTGGATGAAGTAGTATTGATTAACAGGTTTTTATTTTCTTTTACACTTTAATTATGTCATCTCGCTGCCTTATGGCCATGAAAGTTTCTGCTGAGAAATCCACTGATATTTTATTGAGGTTTCCCTGTCCGTGATGAGTCACTTTCTCTTGCTGCTTTCAAGATTCTTTGTCTTTGATAATTTGATTATAAATGTGTCATGTTGTGGATCTCTGAATTTTTTCTACTGGAGTTGATTAAACTTCTTGTATTTGTATATTCATGTCTCTTCTCAAATTTGGGAAAGTTTTGGCCAGTATTGCTTCACATAAACTCTTAGCCTCTCTTTCTCTCTCTTTTTCTTCTGGAACTCCCATAATGCATATTTTAATCTATTGAATGGTTCCCCATAAGTTCTGTAGGCTCTGTTGCCTTCCTCCATTCTTTTTTCTTTTTCTTCTACAGACACAATCATTTCAAATGATCTGTCTTCAAGTTCACTGATTATTCTTCTGCCTATTCAAGTTTGTTATTGGATCCATCTAGTGAATGTTTCAATTCAGTGATTGTATTTTTTAGCTCCAGAATTGCAGTTTGATTCATTTTTAAAATTTATATCTCCTTATTTATATTTTTATTTTGTTCATGTATTGTACTCCAGGTTTCCTTTTGCTCTTTTTTTAATTGCAGTAACGTTGGGTTATAACCATATATAGCTTTCAGAAGTACATTGTAATATATTTCAAATTCTGTGTAGACTACATCATGTTCACCACACAAAAACCAACTATAGTCCAGCCCCTCTCATGTGAGCCTATTCACCCCTTTTGCCCTCTTCTCCCTTCCTCTATGGTAGACACCAATCCAATCTCCATCGCTATGTGTTTGTTTGTCATTGTTTTTATCTTCTACTTATGTGTGAGATCATACGGTATTTGACTTTCTTTCTCTGACTTATTTCACTTAGCATAATACCCTCAAGGCCCATCCATGTTGTCACAAATGGCCAGATTTCATCATTTCTAATGGCTGAATAGTATTCCATTGTGTATATATACCACATCTTCTTTATCCATTCGTCCCTTGAGAGGCACCCAGGTTGCTTCCAAGTCTTGGTCATTGTATATAATGCTGCAATGAACATAGGGGTGCATGTATCATTATGCCTTTGTGTTTTCAAGTTCTTTGGATAAATACCAAGCAGTGGGATAACTGGATCATACAGTAGATCAGTTCTTAATTTTCTGAGGATGCTCCATACTGCTTTCCATAGTGGCTGCAACAGTTTGCACTCCCACCAGCAATATATGACAGTTCCCTTCTCTCCAAATCCTCTCCAACGCTTGATGTTTCCTGTCTTGTTAATTGTAGCCATTCTGGCCAAAGTGAGGTGATACCTCATTGTAGTTTTAATTTGCATTTCCCTGGTAGCTAATGATGTTGAGCATCTTTTCATATGCCTATTGGCCATCCGTGTATCTTGTTTGGAGAAATCTATGTTCAGATCTTTCGCCCATTTTTTAATTGGGTTGTCGGTTTATTTGTTGTTGAGCTGTATGAGTTCTTTGCATGTTTTGGATATTAACCCCTTATCTGATGTATGGCTTGCAAATATCTTTGAATTTTTAGGGTGTCTTTTCATTTTGTTGATGGTTTCCTTTGCTGTGCAGAAGCTTTTTAGTTTGATGTAGTCCCATTTGTTCATTTTTTCTTTTGTTTCCCTTGCCCAGTCAGACACGGTACTTGAAAATATGCTGCTAAGACTGATGTCAAAGAGCACACTGCGTATGTTTTCTTCTAGAAGTTTCATTGTTTTGGGTCTTACGTTCAAGTCTTTAATCCATTTTCAGTTGATTTTTGTGCATGGTGTAAGGTAATGGTCTATTTTCATTTTTTGGTATGAGGCTGTCCACTTTTCCCAACACCATTTATTGAAGAGACTCTTCTTTCTCCATTGTATGCTCTTGGCTCCTTTGTCAAATATTAGCTCTCTGTAAATGTGTGGGTTTACTTCTGGGTTCTCAATTCTGTTCCATTGATCTGTGTGTCAGTTTTTGTGCCAGTACCATGCTGTTGTAGTTACTATGGCTTTGTAGTATATTTTGAAATCAGGGAGAGTGATTCCTCTAGCTTGGTTCTTCTTTCTCAGGAATCCTTTGGCTATTTGGGGTTTTTCTTTGTTCCATATAAAATTTAGGATTGTTTGTTCTCTTTCTGTGAAAAACGTTGTTGGAACTTTGGTAGGTATTGCGTTGACTCTGCAGATTGCTTTAGAAAGTATGGGCATTTAAACAATGTTAATTCTTGCAATCCAAGAGCACGGAATATCTTTCCATTTATTTGTGTCTTCTTTGATTTCTTTCAACAATTTTTTTATAGTTTTCAGTGTACAGGTCTTTCACTTCTTTGGGTAAGTGTATTCCTAGCTATTTTATTCTTTTTGTTGCAATTTTAAATGGGGTTGTATTCTTAATTTCACTTTCGGCTACTTCGTTGTTAGTGTATAGAAACACAACTGATTTTTGTATATTGATTTTGTATCCCGTGACTTGACTGTATTCATTTGTTGTTTCTAAAAGTTTTTTAGTGGACTCTTTAGGATTTTCTATATATAAAATCATGTTGTCTGCAAAGACTGATTGTTTCACTTCTTTTCCAATATAGATCCCTTTTATTTCTTTTTATTGCCTGATTTCTCTGGCTACAACTTGTAATACTATGTTAAATAAGAGTAGTGACAGTGGACATCCTAGTTGGTTCCTGTTCTTAGAGGGATAGCTTTCAGTTTTTCTCCATTGAGAATGGTATTTGCTGTGGGTTTGTCATATATGGCCTTTATTATGTTGAGGTATTTTCCTTCCATACCCATTTTATTTAGAGTTTTTATCATAAATGGATGCTGTATCTTGTCAAATGCTTTCTCTGCATCTATTGATATAATCATGTGACTTTTATTCCTCATTTTGTTAATGTGGTATATCACATTGAGAGATTTGTGGATGTTGAACTCTTCCTGCATCCCTGGAATGGAACCCACTTGATCATGATGTATGATCTTTTTAATGTATTGTTGTATTCGATTTGCTAGTATTTTGTTGAGGATATTTTCATTGAACTTCATCAGTGATATTGGCCTGTAATTTTCTTTTTTTGTGTTGTCCTTGTCTGGTTTTGGTATCAGGATAATGTTGGCTTCACAGAAGGATTTAGGAAGCTTCCCTTCCTCTTCAGTTTTTTGGAAGAGTTTGAGAAGGATAGCTATTAAGTCTTCTTTGAATGTTTGGTAGAAATCACCAGGGAAGCCATCTGGTCCTGGACTTTTATTATTTTTTTTTGGAGGTTTTTGATTGCTGTTTCGAACTCCTTACTGGTGATTGGTCTATTCAAATTTCCTATTTTTAAGAATGTATCCATTTCTTCTAGATTATCCAATTTGTTGGCATATAGCTTTTCATAGTATTCTCTTATCTTTTGTATTTCTGAGGTGTCCGTTGTAATTTCTCCTCTTTCATTTCTGATTTTACATATTTGAGCATTTTCTCTTTTTTTCTTGGTCAGTCTAGCTATGAGTTTGTCAATTTTCTTTATCATTTCAAAGAACCAGTTCTTGGTTTCATTAATTTTTTTCTATTGTTTTTTTAGTCTCTATTTCACTTACTTCTGCTCTGCTTTTTTATTATTTCCTTCCTTCTGCTGATTTTGGGCTTTGTTTTTTTGTTCTTTTCCCAGTACCTTTAGATGTACTTTTAGATTGTCTATTTGAGATTTCTCTTGTTTTTGGAGGTAGGCCTGAGTTGCTATAAACTTCCTTCTTAGAACCACTTTTGCTATATCCCACAGATTTTGGCATGTAGTATTTTCATTTTCATTTGTCTCCAGGAATTTTTTGATTTCTCCTTTGATTTCTTCATTGATCCAATCGTGGTTCAGTAGCATTTTGTTTAATCTCCACATGTTTGTGGCTCTTCTGGTTTTCTTCCTGTACTTGATTTCTAGTTTCATACCTTCGTGTTCAGAAAAGGTGCATAGTATTATTTAGATCTTCTTAAATTGATTGAGAGTTTTTTTTGTGGCCTAATATGTGATCAATCCTGGAGAATGCTCTATGTTCATTTGAAAAGAATGCGTACTCTGTGGTTTTGGGATGGAATGTTCTGTATATATCTACTAAGTCCATCTTGTCTAATGTGTCCATTAAGGCCAGTGTTTCCTTATAGATCTTCTTTTTGGATGATCTATCCATTGGTGTAAGTGAAGTGTTAAAGCCCCCTACTATTATTGTGTTACTGTCTATTTCTCCTATGTCTGTTAATAATTGCTTTATATATTTAGTTGCTCCTATGTTGGGTGCATAGATAGTTACAAGTGTTATATTTTGTCATTGGATTGTTCACTTTATCATTATGTGGTGCCCGTCTTTGTCTCTTGTTACAGTTTTTTTTTTTTTTAAGTCTATTTTGTCTGATATAAGTCTTGCTACCTCTGCTTTCTTTTCTTGGCCATTTGCATGGAATATCTTTTTCCATCCTTTCACTTTCAGTTTGTGAGTGTCTTTAGGTCTGAAGTGTGTCTCTTGTGGGCAGTATATACGTGGATCTTGTTTTTTTTATCCAATTGGCCACCCTATGGCATTTGATTGGAGCATTTAGTCCACTGACATTTAAAGTAGCTATTGATAAATATGTATTTATTGCATTTTCTTACTTTTTTCTGGGTGTTTTAGTAGCTCTTCTCTGTTCCTTTCTTTTTTTATTGCTCTCTTCCCTTGTGGTTTGAAGGCTTTCTTTAGTAATATGTTTGATGTCTTTTGTCTTACTTTTTTGCTTACTTATAATAGACTTCTGGTTTGTGATTACCATGAGGATCCTATTTAATATTCTATGTATATAACAGTCTATATCGAGTTGGTGGACTCTTTAGCTTGACTCTTTCTAAAAGTTCTACTTTTTCACTCCTCTTCTCCCACATTTTATGTTCTTGAAATCATAGTCTCTTGTTTAGTGTGTGTCTGTCCATTACCCTCTTATCATTGAAATAGGTCATTTTAACACATTTGTCTTTTTTTTTTTGAGGAAGTTTAGCCCTGAGCTAACTACTGCCAATCTTCCTCTTTTTAATGAGGAACACTGACCCTGAGCTAACACCCATGCCCATCTTCCTCTACTTTATACGTGGGAGGCCTATCACAACATGGCACTTTTTGCCAAATGGTGCCATGTCTGCACCCAGCATCTGAATCGGTGAACCGCTTGCTGCTCAGAAGCAGAACATGCGAATTTAATCACTGCGCCACCAGGCCGGCTCCAGTACATTTGTCTTTTAACCTTCATATTATCTTCACAAGTAGTTGATCTGCTACGTTTACTATATTTTTATCTTTACAAGTGATTTTTTGCCTGTTTTGTTTTTGTTTTTTATTTTTATCTCTATTTTTGGTCATCGCTTTCCCACTTAAATAAGTTCCTTCAGCATTTCTTATAGAACTGGTTTCTTCGTGATAAACTCATTTAATTTTTGCTTGTCTGGGAAGCTCTTTATCTCTCCTTCCATTCTGAATGACAACCTTGATGGATAAAGTATTCTTGGCTGTAGGTTTTTTCCTTTTAGCACTGTAAATACATCGTGCCTTTCTGTTCTCACCTGTAAGGTCTCAGCTGAGAAGTCCTCTGATAGCCTGATGGGCTTTCCTTTGCATGTCATTTGTGGCCTTTCTCTTGCTGCTTTTAGGATTCTCTCTTTATCTTTAATTTTGGACATTTTAATTATGATATGTCTTGGTGTGGGCCTCTTTGGGCTTTTCTTATTTTGAGCTCTCTATGCATCCTGTACTTGGATATCTGTTTTCTTCCTTAGGTTAGGAAAACTTTCATCTATTATTTCTTCAAATAAATTTTCTGCCCCTTTGTCTCTCTATTCTTCTTCTGGGACACCTATGATCTGAATGTTAGCATGATTGATATTGTCCCAGAGTTCCCTTAGACTGTTCTCAGTCTGTCTAATTCTTTTTTCTTTTTTACGCTCTGCTTGGGTGGTTTTCTCTAGTCTTTCATCTAGCTCACTGATCCATTCTTCTGCATCCTCTACCCTGCTAGCGAGTGCCTCTAGTGAATTTTTCATTTCCAGTATCGTATTTTTCATTTCTGATTGGTTCTTTTTTATATTTTCCAGTTCTTTGCTGATGAGCTCACTGTGTTCATCCAGTCTTCTCCCAATATCTGTGAGCGTCCTTATGATATTTTGTTTGAACTCTTTGTCAAGTAGGTCGCTTATTTCTGTTTCATTTAATCCTTTTTCTTGGGTTTTGTTCTATTCCCTTGCTTGGAAAGTATTCCTTTGTCTCTTCATTATGCTTCTTTCACTGTGCTTATTTCTATCTATTGGGTGAGTTGGCTATGTCTCCTGATCTTGGAGAAGTGGCCTTATGAATGAGATGCCTTATGAGTCCCAGCAGTTTGCTTCCCTCTCATCACCAGTCCAAATGATCCAGGAGTGACCCCTTTCACGGCTTCTTGTGTCCTTCTGCTGTGGCAGGGTTGCTCTTACTGTAGGTACACAGGAAGTCTACTCTTTCCTTCCCTGGTCAGTTGTTTGTAAATCCAGCTTGGGGAGCCTCAGCACTGTTGGCTACAAGATATAACAGCACACTCGTTTGCAGTTTTCCTCTTAATTGAGTTGGTACCCAGTGTAGCTGGTTGCTATGCTCAGGGCTTTACAGTTGTGATAGGCCTCAGGCCTACAAGGCGGTTGTCAGTTCTCCTAGGAGTGCAGCTGAGTGGGGCTGGCCCTAGGCACAAGAGTACTCAATTGTTTCAGGCTTTGGAATGTAGGGCTAATCCTTTTTATGGCTATTTGCAAAGCACAGGTCTTCTGCCAATGGTAAGTCTCACCCGCCCACAGGACCACACACACTGTCAACACAGTCCTGGTCCATGCACACTTCCCAATCCCCTGGAGTATACCCTGATGCCCCATTGCAGAGGTCCCCATCTCTCCACCAATTCCCCCCGCAGTTCACTTGGTCCTCACACAGGCCCCGCCCCACAGAGGTGGACACATTCACCTGCCTATAGAGGATCAAGGCACCCTGTCAATGCAGGCTGCAAAGTAGCCTGAGGGCTTGATCTTGGGTAGGGCCAGTCCCTAGGGCAGTTTGCCTCCCCTGGCTGAACTGGATTAAATCTGCACTCTAGTGGATGTGGCAGACCTCTGGGCTAACAGGCCAAGGGAAGAACCTCAATGGCACTCACCAGGGTCTGTGTCAGCACACCTGGACCAGGTAAGAACTATGGCCCCCATTAATATCTCAGTCTCTGGAGAGGTCCCTCCTCTCACCAAGATGTCCCCAGAGCCCACCAGGTGAGTCTCATTTCACCAAAGGACTGTCAGCCTTCTCTCTGGTGATTTTAGGTTGCTGCAATGAGTGAGTTTGTTTGGGGGCCCATTAAGATCCAGGTCTTTTTGACTTTGAGCCAATAGCTTTTCTGGGGCTGTGCTCACTGCAGTTAATAGCCAGTGAAGCCAGATAGTAAGACTCTCCTCTCAGTTGTGCTGAGTCTGAAGGATGCTTATAGTAGTATCAGCACCCACTCCAGACCTCAATCCTCCAGGGAGGGCTGCATACATTAGGGTGGCTCCCACCTGGCCAGCTGAGGAGCTCTGCTGCTCCCAAAGGTGGCTTTTTTTCTCTTCAGTGGGAATTTCTGCCTCTCCCATCTTAATCAGTACTGTCCCTTGTTGTGGGGATTCTTTCTATCCAGTTTTCAGTTTTCTACCCAGGGCAATTTTTCCAAAAATAATTGTCACCTGGTTGTGTTCTTGGGTGGAGATGAGTTCAAAGTTTGCTTGTGCTGCCATCATGATGAGATCTCTTCCTTCTGCTCTTTTCTATGTTTTCCTTTAGCTCTTTGAGGACATTTAAGAAAGATGTTTTAAAATATTTGTCTAGTAAGTCTGAGTTCTATGTTTGCTTTTGGGTTTTTTTTAGGGTCAATTTCTGGAGGTTTATTTTCTGCCTTTGAATGGATTGTGTTTCTTTGTATGCCTTGTGATCTTCTGAAAATTGAGTAATTGAAGTAAAAACAGCCACATCTTTGCAGATTGGCTCCATGCAATGGAGCATCACTAATCAGCTCATCATGAAGGCTTAATTTCTCTTCAGGCCTTTTTGGGCATGCATCTGCTCTGGGCCTGTGTGTCTATGCTTTTTCCCAATTCATCCATATGCACAGCTGCTTTTAAATGTCCTAATCTCCATAAGAATCTCATTTGTGCTTGTTCTCAGGGAGTTAGATGTTCTATGTATTCTTCTGTCTGTAATTTCTTAATCTCAGGAACCCATGGGTCTCCAAGCCCCCTGCATTTTTCACATGCTGACAACAACTTCCACTGCTTTCAGCAGCTTCCAAATTGATATGCAAACAATGCTTCCATTTCTGTCCAAACTCCAAATCAAGTGAGACAGAAATCTATCCCTCAGGCAGCCCCTAGACAAGCTAAACATTGCTAGGAAGTTCCACTCTTTTTCTTCTACCTTGAGGGAGAAACAGGGAATTGGATGACTTTTTCCCAACAGCATCATGCTGAGTTGCTCTGAAGAAAGAATAGGGTAAGTGTGAGAAAAACACCACAACGTTTCCTAGTGTTAAGTGTTTTTTTCTTGATTGAGACTTCATTTAGTTGCTGCAGAAACTTGACTGTTTTCTAGAGCTGCCACAAATCTATTCCAGCTGATGCATTTTTGTCTATTTGTTTCCATGTGGGAACAAGAGCCTGGAGCTCCATAGTCTGACATCTTGCTAATATCATTCTCCTAGTGTAAATTACTTCTGAAAGTATATGAGACTTTGCAAAATGAAAGGCTATCCTCCAAATTGGCAAGATACTGATTCAATTGACTCCCCTTTTTGTTGAAAGCAGAGAGAGAGAATTTATGATTTTCTATATGACCTATAGTGGAGTAAAATTGAAGCTGCAAACTCTCTTGAATAGAAAACAAGGAAAAAACTTAGAACTTCATGTTTTTCAGGAACTTCAAAACAGGTGGAGCTTTCTGTGCTTCTGATGTAGAATATGAGTTTAATTGTTGCAGACATGAAAATCCTTCCCATAAAAAAAGCTTATACAATTTAATAGAAAAAAATCCAAACCTCAATAGAAACTAAAATTAATTGTGATAATTGTTTTGGTGACGGAATGTGATAGAATGGAACTCTTATTTACTGAAAATGGCAGAATAAATTGGTATATACTTTCCTGGGAAACATTTTACAATAGAGAGCATTATCCATTGGTTCATCCATTCATTCATCTATTCATTCATTTATTCAACATTTACTGATTTCCAGCTGTGAGTTAGGCCGTGTGCACAGCATGTGGAAATAAATGGTCTCCACATTCTCCTCATGTGTCTTCTTACTACATAAGAAGGAGAGAGAGAGAGAGATTTCAAGTAAGCACACAGTTACATATAAAATTACAACTGTGATGTGTAAAACAGAGGAAAGACACACCAAGCTGAGAATGTGTAGAATAGGGGGATCTTCCCTAAACTGGGAGATCAAGGAAAGATTTTCTGAGAAATCTTTGAGAAAGTAGTGCTTGACCTGAGAACTAAAAGAGGAATAATCATGTCATAAGGGATAGGGGAAGGATTTGGGGTAAAAGGAATAGTACAGTAAAAAGTCCTGAGATAGAAAACAGAAAAGTGCACTGAAAGTCTTGAAAGTACAGAGTGACTAGAGATCATATGAAAGGGGGTTAGAGGAGTTGTTCTAGATGAGACCAGATTGCTCAGTGTGTTGTATGATCCATTAAGAATTATGGCATTTATCCTAAGGCAAATGATTCAAAGGTTTGAAACTCGGGAGGAAAATAAATGTGAGGGTACGAATGGACCAGACACAATGAGATTTTCATTTTGTAAGCACTAGCAACAGGATTCAGAATGGATTTTATGGGAAGAATAGTGAACATAAGAAGCAAAAGCAGAAGGATACTGCCTCAGTCTAGGCGAGACTTACTAGTGACTTAGGTAGGGTGGAAATGGTGGAAATGGAAAAAGGGGGGCATATTAGAAAGATATATAAAAGGTGAAATGAAGACCTGGTGACAGAATGGATATGGGAACTGTTAAAAAGGAAGTGTCAAGAGTAATTCCTTGATTTTTGGTTTACGGCACTGATTATGTGAAGTTGCTGATTATGCGACATGAGCACTGGAAAAGCACCTGACTGGGAGGAAGAGATTTTAATGTTTTGTATTTGGGGTCAGCAACTGAGACAATATATTTACCGCATTTCCTTTTCTCACTGAGCAACTGAAAAAACTACATTTCCCAGCGCATTAGGGTCTAGGAAATGCCACTTCTGGTCAACAGAATGTGGTTGCATAGCCATTTCCATTTTGGGTGCTTATAAGGTCCTCTGTGATCTTCCACTCTCTTTTTTCTTGGGCACAAATTTGAAAGCCTAAGACTCCAAAACAGCAGAGGGACATTGTGGAAGGAGACTGAATCCCTAAGACAGTACTTGGAAAACAACTGTCCACTTTTTTTCAAACTTCGCCTGAGCTATGAGTAGACATTTATAATGTTAGGTGACTGTGATGTCTAAGTGCACTTGTTATCTCATCACGGACATAGAAGGGGCTTCAAGACAGTCTTGTCTTACATGCATAAAATGTGTATATCAATGGAGAAGTTAAGGCTGAAAAAGTATTTGGGAGTTGTCAGTATGTGAATGATAATTAAAATGAGTTCAGATGGGATTGCCTGGTAAGGAAAAATAGGGTGAAAAGGTAAGAATTTGTATATAATTATGTTGAATGCTGTTGCAAAGGCAAGTGGGATAGAGTATAAAAAGAACATATTAGCTTTACGGGTAAGTAGGCAATTGGCGATCTTTGCAAAATCTACTACTATCTGGTAATTTGGACAAAGGTAAATTTGAGTAGGTTGAGGAATGGAAAGTGATAAAATAGAGACTGTATAGACAATGTTCAATGAATTTTGACTTTTGAGGGTAGTCTATTTGTCCCATAAGAAGAGAACTAAGTAGGTTTAAATACTGAATATTTAAAGTGAATGTAAGGAACATATCTGGGATAGTCAATATTTCAGTTTCTTGAGAAAATAGGGAGTAATGAGATGGAAGATCTCGTGGAGGAATCAATCTTGAAAAGGAGGAAGAACATCTCCTCTATTTTAACCAGGAGAACAGAGGAGACTGGGCAAAAGCAGGAATCTATCAACCGGTTGGTTAGCCAAAAGTGGGAGATGTACCTCCTCTCTTCTCTGTGCTTTGGAGGTATGGACATTTGCTGAGTGGGGATGGGAAGAGAAGCATGATTGAAGACCTGAAAACAGAAATGACGACCTGGCTGGAGAAGTATGACTTATATTGTTCGGAGGGAATAAAAATATTTGTATACCTTCATCTACAAATTGCTCTCTTAACTAATTCGAGGGAAATAGTAATTGCACACAAAACTTTATCAATTATGTTTCTATTTTGATATTATATATAATTCCAAAAAATGGGAGCAATCTAAATATTGAAGAAGAGAAGGATGATTCAATGAATTATAGTACATTTAAGTATAGAACACTATACATTCACTAAAATACATGAGAATATTTAACAGCATAGAAAAATAAGTTTTTTTATTAAGTTGAATGTAAGTTCAGTATTGAAATTTTGTATGAATGAGTGCATGAAATATATGAGACTGGAATTTAATTACTAAAGTGTTAACAATTAATATATCTTGGTGGTGAGATAGTGAGTGTTAATTTTTCTTTTACATTCTTTTTATATTTGAAGTTTTTGTAATGAGCATGCACTATAAAAGTCATGACATGAAAATATACTTCATGTACTTTTTCTATTAACTGTCTTTTTGATTTAATTTCAAACTTGCAGAAAAGTAGTAAGCATAGCATAAAAAATTTTCTTATGCTGGGCACTCAAATGCTCCAAAATGCTAACAGCTTACTCCATTTGCTTTTCTTCTATATGTGTGCATATTTTTTATGAACACGTGATTTCCCTTAATCCCTAAATATTTTAGTTTGTGTTTTCTAAAATAGATCTTTACATAACTAGAGTAAAATTATCAAAATCCAAAATTAATATTGATATAATACTATTGTCTTCTACAGAGAGATTATCTAAGTTTTACCAGTTGTCTAATAAACTTTATAGCAAAATTAAATGCTAGTATGTGTTGCATTTAAGTTCCACGTCTTTTTATTTTTTTTTAGAACAGGGTTCTAGTCTTTCTTTCTTTTTTCTTTTTAGGAAGATTAGGCTTGAGCTAACATCTGCCACCAATCTTTCTCTTTTTGCTGAGGAAGACTGGCCCTGAGCTAACATCCGTGCCCATCTTCCTCTGCTTTATATGTGGAACAGGACTCCTGCCACGGTGTGGCTGGACAAACAGTGCATAGGTCTACACCTGGGATCCAAACCTGGGATCCAAACTGGTGAACCCCGGGCCACCAAAGTAGAACATGTGAACTTAATGGCTGTGCCATGGGTCCGGCCCCCAGTCTTTCTTTATACTTAATTTCTTTAATAATTTTTCAAATTACAGGCAAGTTGTTTTGTAGAATATCCCTCAGTTTGGGAGTCTATTTTTCATGATAAAACCAAAATTAGATATTTTGGGCATAGGTAACACAGAATTGATATTGTGTCTTTCTCAGTGTTTTGTACCAATCTTCCTCTATCTTGTATGTGGTTGCCATGACAGCATGGCTGCCAAGAAGTAGTGTAGGTCTGTGCATGGGAAACCTGGGCCACTGAAGCAGAGCATGCCTAAAAACGCTAGATAACATGGCCTGCCCCTGTTGATTCTTGACTCAAACAAGTATTGCTGTGATAGTAGCCAAATGATGATTTTCTAATACACTTATTCCTTCTACATTTATTAATTGCCTGTCCTCTAAAAGGAAGAATATTATTGTCTTGTGTATTCATGTATATATTATATGTATGTATGACAGTATGGACTCATGGATGCGTATTTTATTCAGAGGATTATAACATAGTACTGTCGTTATTTTGATGCTCCATTTGTCCCATATTTGAGACTTTTAAAGAGCTTGTATTGACTCTTAAGTCCTTCTAACAAGTTTCCACTATTTTTTGAACAATCTTCAAGTTGCTGGAACAAGATCTCCCAAACTTGTATTTACTTCTCACACGCAAATTGGAACTGGTCATTCTCAAAAAGAGCTCTGGCTCTTATTAGTGAAGAATGATATTAATAAATTAAATTTTGAGTATCAGGTGTGCTTATTGCAATAGGGATATCATTGCTTATAGGCCCTCTAAGCTGACAGAGCTAGGACATTTTCTACCTACCTAACTATCCATTTATCTATCTATCTATCTATCTATCTATCTATTTATCTATTCTCTATCTTAAAAACTCTGAGCACATACTGACATCTTCAATTCCAATCCAACCCCACAAGATTCATTCTTTTCTTTATTCCACTTTTATACAAGTATTAAAATACTTGTAACTCTCTTCTCTGACATTGAGAGTTTTGTTTCCTTCCTAACTTGGAGGAAGGAAAACTGGGATTGAGATTCTGGTCAAGTGACTATTGGGGGCCTGAATCCCACCCCATGATCCTTGTTACCATGAGATCACATCTTATTCTGCATTGTATGTTCTGGGAGCTCCTCAGGCACAAGAAACTTGGTTCCCATTATTGTGAATAATGTATTTACTCATGTGAACTTAATGTATATTCAAATATTTTAATTAAGTAATACAATGGAGAACTCCAGAATGGTGTGAGAGAGACAGTCCTTGGAATTATACTTGCAAGTGAATAAATAAACAGAGTTCTCTATTTACTAATCATGTTTGAGCAAGTTGTAGCACAGGTTTCTAATGTTCAGTTTAAGGAATCTGGGCTAGGTTGAGTTGGTTGGGCTAAGGTATTTTATATCCCAATTTATTCTCCTCTACTGGATTGATAAATATATAAGCATTTCTCAACATTTTCAGCTTAACTCTGTTCCTTCATTCCCACCACATTGACTAACGGTATCATTATCCATTCAAATTTCCATCTTACTGTTTCCTCATTTATATTCCTAATTCAGACCTCTCCTCTGAGTTCCAGACTCAAAATCCTACTCAAAAACTTTACCTGAAATTTTCACAGGTAACCAAACTCTCTATGTTTAAAGCTGAACTCATGAAAATACATGGAAGAACTTTAAATGAATATTGCCAAGTGGAGGAAATTGGTCTGAAAAAGTTACATTCTGTGTGATTCAAGCATATGACATTCTGCAAAAAGCAGAACTATGGAGACAGTAAAAAGATCATCATTGCCAGGGTCACGGAATGGGAGGACAGATAAATAGGTGAAGCATAGATGATCTTTAGAGCAGAGAAAATACTCTGTATGAGTTATTATAATGTGTTAATGTAGGTTCACCAGTTGTAACAAATGAACTACTCTGGTGGGAGATAACAGGACAGTCTATGCATGTGTAGAGCAAGTTATACAGGAAATCTCTGTATTTTCCCCTCAGTTATGCTGTGAATTCAAGGCTTCTCTAAATTAATAAAATCTTAATAATAAAAAAAAGCTGAACTCATGATCTTTACCCAACCTTATGTTCTCTAATTCACTGGTAGTCTATCCACCACAGTCTCACAAGCCAACAATGAGGCTAGGGTCCTTTAAATACTTCCTTATTCTCTTATCCAAAATGAATACTTACTGTCAATTTTACCTAGTAATATTTTTCAATTCTGCCCATTTTTCTCCATTTCCAGTGCTACATCTTTGTCTAGGATGAAAGATTTTCCCTCCTGCACTATAGAAATATTTCCCTGTCTTTTTTCCCAACATCAACGTGTGCACTTTCTAATTCACAATAATCTCCATAGACAGTATATGTTTTTTTAAAATATAAATGTGCTTAAAATCATCAATAAATTAAATTTCATTTAAAATAAAGACTCTTCAAGCCCTAAGCTTGATCTCCAAGACCACGTGCAATCTGGCCTCTACCTTCTTTATGAGTATGATCTTGAGTTAGCCACAATCGCCACCATCCCTTTTCTGTGACCCAGTGCAACAGTGTCTTATTGGCTCCTCCAGTCGACCCTCCTACCCTAGGGTCTTGTCAGATATTGTTCATTCTCAGTCAAGCTAATCTCAATTTATGCTTTAGAGCACTGTTCAAATGCTGCTTCTTTAAGGCATTTATTCCTAACTCTTAGTATATCAGCACCCTCTCACTGCACTCTAATCTTCTTTACAGAACTTCTCACAGTTGTTATCAGACAGTTGTATAATAAGTGAAATGATGTTCGAATCTACCACAATAAAAAAAGTTCTATTAGGACCAGGACCAAGCAGTCTGATCCATCCCTCTAATGCAAGAATCTAGTGCAGCACTTAACACATTAACTAATCACTTAATAAATACTAGTTGAAGGTTAAACTAGAACTTTGTGGCTGGTAAGATTTAGACAATTCAGAGAAAGTTTTCCAAGCAGGAGTTGAAGCTTAAGAAAAAATGTTAAGGGAAGAATGAATTGTCTTATTGTCAAAACAATATAGTTGAGTATGGAAAGTGTATTGAAGACAGAATTAGAGGAAATTTTGTTGGTTGATTCAATAGGGACTTCTTTTCCTGAAATATTTGTTTAAAACAACTTGTACAAACAGTGAAATCTGGCATACATGTTCATGTGCACTTGTCCCCTTTTATGTTATCTTCTCTTGCACCTCCAGTCCACCTTGACACACACATACAATATAAAGTTCTCCTTCTTTCAAGTTACAGAACAGGTCCCATCACCACTTCCATGATCTTCATTTTCAGGAACATCTTAGATTATCAGGTTTCTGTTTGATGATTTAGCATTTAAATGTAATGTACTCCAAATTAGCTGACACTTTTGTGAGGTGTGTTTTGTTTTGTTTGCTTAATTTAGTTTGTGTGTTGAACAGTAGTAAGGAAATGTTTACACTAATGTTAATATTTTCCTCTTCTCTCTCTTAGGTGTTCTCACAGCCACCGGTGCTTACTTCTGTCACAGCCCTCATCGCAGTGACTTGTCATAGCTGATTTGCTTGTCTGCCCTGTTTTTAACTGTGAAGTATTTAAGGATGAACAACATCTTTCTCTTCATCCCTTGTGTCTAACTTGGTGCCTGGCTCATAATGGATGTTCAGAAAATGTATACAGGAGGGATGGACAAATCAATGAATGATTCTAGTACAGCAAAGCATTCTGATTCATTTGCCAAAGGGATAACTGGAGCTGACTTGAACAAAAGGGGAAAAGAGACAAAAGCTCATGATAAGAGACACTGAAAAGTAGATTATAAGAATCTGAATTGTTCTCCTTGTTACATGATTGGAGGCGACATGGTCTCATGGTGCATTAAAAGGAAGAGCATAAAATTGTGCCAGATAGATGAACTTTCAAATTCCAGCTTTGCCACTTCCTAGATTCATGACTAAGCACTCAAATTTCCTGAGCCTATGTTTACTCATCTAGATAATTTGTTAGGGGGATAATACATACCGCATTAGTTTATTACATTTTCAAGGTCAAACACGGGAACAGGTGATACAGCCTGACATATGTACAAAGAAAAAAGTTTCACTTTAAATTAATGATTTATTTCTATTGAATATTGGCCATTGAAATAACTGACTAAATTTATTATAAAGTACACACTGAATTAGTTCCTTTTTAAAAAGAATAGTACAGGAGTAAAGAATTCCTGATGCAGTTTCTATAAATGGGAAATGAGAAGGTGTTCAGTGTCACCCTGAAAGGGTCTGAGATGTCATGCAAAAAGGCAATGTCTTCCTCATTCATCTTGTGAAATACTTATGAATCTAAGTAGTGCCTATTTTATGGGGGAGGGGGGGAACATCCATAACTATTGTTCCATGGACATGAACTCTGGTTCTGAATTAAATCGAACACAAGACAATGCAAGTCACTTAAACTCTTGGTGTTTCATGTTTATCTACATCAGTTTCATTGAATCACTATCTTCCCTGAAGATGTGGAACTTAGGTAAGAATGTGTTCCTTGTGGGCAAACTTTAGGAGAATAAGGTAGCGCACAGATCCAGAAGAGTGGTGGTTCTACTTACAGTGGGATTAGGACATTCTGCTAGGAGAAGATTTTGTCATTTGAGTCCAGGACAGAAAGTCGAAGCCCAGAAGCAATTTGGGACTTACTCTTAAAGACCTAATGAGACTATGAACAAAATGACAACCCTTTCACATATATCCATCCTAATGATTTTTTAACAAAACATCTTAACACATATATCTGAAAATCAGTAGCTCCCAACATAAAAGGGTGCCTGTTACTAATGCAACCAAGCATAAGATGTGTATGCATACAAAGTATCCTAGGATAGACTATCCTAATATTCACATACATCATTCACTTATCCTACACTAACTCATAAGGCTGCCATCATAATTATTACATGCATGTTAGAAATTAGAAAACAGGGGCTAGAAGGGAGTCTTTGGTTCTTTCCTCAAAGCCTCACAACTTTTAGGACTTAGTAACAGAAGTGAAATAAAAAGCCAATTTGCCTGACTCAAATGTAATTGTTGTACTGAGGTGATATGCTATGTGAATTGTTTTATTGTTCTATTTTCCCAAATATATTGAATGCTGTAATATTTTCAGTATAGATTTTTAAAATGACATAAGAGCTTATCTACTTATTTCAAAGTGCCTCTATAACTCAAAATGTTTTTGGAATTCCTGTTTACAGTTGCATTCAGAATCAACAGCATGCCAGCTTAAACAGGTCAATGTTATGAAAGAATTTTATTTTGGAAATAGATGACATTTAGAACGAAGACTGGGGGAGAAGATCACTTACCAAAACATTTTGTAAAAAATGGATGTGACTAGGAAGTAATGACTGTTTTTTGTTTGTTTGTGTTTCTATTTCTCCAACTGGCATACTGTCTCTAAAATCCTATTAAAAGGGACGATCACAAATATTTGAATAAGTTCGTTTTGTCAAAGTAACATTTTTAAAGGAAAAATATTTGTGGATGTGTAATTTCTGATTTTTCTTCTTGCAAGGGAGGGAGGAATCTGTGTAATGAAAAGAGCTTGGGTTCTTAGACACCATGGCCTCTCCTATCTTCTACCACGAACTCCAGTTTCCCCTGTAAAGTAGAAATAAATACTGTCAGGTCTATCCAGAGGCTGTGGTGAAACTTAGTGACAGGACTTGTAAATCACCTAAAACGCCATGCAAATATTTGTCATATTTTAAGTTTAGTTACAATATTTGGAGGAAGGAAGAGCATGTTATGCTGCTATGCTTGAAAGGGGATCCAGCACAGAAATAATGAGTGATAGAGACTGGTGTATAACCAAATTTGGAAGCCATTTAGTATTGCACCTGGATAAAAAATACAACTTTGGTCAATCCCTAAGACAAATGCGATTTGGATTTTGTTTTTAATTCTCTCTTTGGTAAATCTGTTAGTATAATGGACTGAGGGTTAAAAACTCATTGAGCTGAATGCATTGTAATTGCCTATGTGAAATTCTAATGGGAATTCGAGAAAATTCATTTTTCATTAGCATACATGAGGAAGTTACCTAGCAACATGTTCTCCTTAGATAATAAAACACTGAATTATTTGTGACTGTTTTAAGCGTCTTCTTCATGTCCAATATAAAGTTTTATTGTAGGGCTAGTGCTAACGGTAATATCCCATGAGATTTTCTGATGATGACAATGCTGCTCCGGCAAAAGAGAGTTAATAGAGAGTTAGATAGCACCAACAGCCTTGAGGATACGAGAAATGCTCTTTGTGTCTGAATATAGTATTATACTTCCATTCTGGTTAACTTTAAATTCTGGGAGAAATATGTTATCTTTGATTTTAGCTTCAATAGAAATGAGCGTGATAATACAGAAGTGAGCTGTAATTGAGACATTTGTTAATATTTTCTGCTATACTCAGAATAAAATCCAGTCTTTTCCTAAGTTTAATATACATTCCAGTTAAGGAAACATTTATTGGGAGTCTCCTATTTTCCAGACATTCAGTTGTAAGTTGAAAATAGAGAAATGCAAAGCCTTACTTTTGTGGTGGGTGGAAAGGGTTAATTAATAGTTAGAAATATTATATTCAAGATGAAATATCCAAAGAGAGATGTTCTTAGATGGCTGGAAGAGATTTGGGCTAGCCATATATATTTGAAATATTCTATATGTAGGGTTAATTCAAAGCATGAAAATGAGGGGAAAGTATCCAAGGGACGTAAGAGATGAGAAAAGAAGAGGGCCTATGGCAGAACTTGAAAGAAACCAGCATTCAGGGTCAGGTGAAGAATAAAGAAGCTCATACAACAGATTGAAAAGAAATGGTATTACCTCGGTTGTCTGATTTGACAGAATATTTGAAGAGGAAGGAATTTTAAAAATCCACTCCAATTCCATAAATTGGCTCAGAAAATGACCCCAAACCTAGTAGTTTATGTGATTCTGCAAAGTTCAATCACTAGAAAGGAAGAAAGATTAAAATACACTATCTGTGGATTGCTAGCCCCTGTTGTTTTCACTTCATTATAAGATATCAGCTCCTTTACCTGCCCTCCAAAATAAAATATATTTAAGTAAATAAACTATTAAGGATTCCAGTATCATGAATTTAGTTTAATAATTATTGCATGCTCCAGTTTGGCAAAAATTGTGTCAAATTATTCTTCCTAATCTTCACTCAGTCTTCAGAACCAACAATATTTTTCACTTTTCCCCAACATAAAGGTCCTTCTCTATGTAGGTTGTATTCTCCATTGTCTCTGTTTTGTTCCTCCATCTGAAACATGCCTACCTTTGATCATCTACCCAAAACCTGTCCATTCATCCCCACCCACATAGGCTCCAATTTTCTCCATGCCTTATATCCTAAGGCTTTTGTTGTGTAGACAACAAGCGTGCATATTTATGTGTTTTCTCATGCAAATGTCATTGAGAACAAAGAAACATATTATCTCCCTCTTCATAATGCATATGAAATGAGAAATTTTTTGCATATTTTGTAAACCTGTCTTTTGGGACTCCAGGTTATTTATTCTCAGCAATCTAATTAAACTTTCTTTTCTTGACAGTCTGAATGCATATTCTTCTTAGATGCTTGACTCTCTTAGTATTAGGTATTTTTAAGGATTTAAAACAACTTTCACTTGAAAGCAATCTATTGGTTCCTGCATTCCCATTACCACTAGTATTGCCACAAACTTCTTCAGTAAGGTCATGTTACCATGCTCTGTACTGCTTCCACAGGAAAATTTCCTAAGATATGTTAATTAGCAGAGTCTTAAAAACCCAACATGTTAAATAAAACAGGATCTTGGAAAGTCATTATTTTTTAAAGCTGAAATAATATTGAGCAACAATATAATTGCTCTTTGTTTTCAAAAGACTTGAGCATCATGGCCAACATATCCATCAACACTTAGCCCATAGGATCAAGCAATGCAGGACTTTTCTGCAAGGCTAGTTTTATATTTCCATCCTCACTTCATCTCTAAAAAATATCAAGGCTGTTAGGCTAACTTATCAATAGTTTCTTCAGTTTCAGGCTAATGGCCAGTATGAGGACAGCTGAATATTCAGCAGCCTCATAGACATATCTTTGAATACGACTTCCAGGCATTGTTATTGGTTATTGGCACCTATGTAGTCTGCTGCACAGGACTGCATACTTGTAGGTCCAGAAGTCTGAGTTTCATGAAAACAAGTCTTTGTTCTTTTCTTTTTATATCCCCAGCAAAAAGTGTAGTACCAGATATTCAGTATGTCTTCAATGAATGTTTGTGTCATAGAAGTTTATTGAATCAAATTTATGAAAATCGTTCTGTTCATAGAGTAAGGTTTTCGGACTCTCTGGTCCTTCCTAGTAATGTTTTAAGTGCCCCACTGGTTATGATCACCTTTTTGCCCAAATATCAAATCAAAGACCATAATGTCTATTTCCTTTGTAACACCACTAAAGATCTTAGTAGAAAAAAACCCGTTGATTTCTAAAATGAAATGTAACAGATGTCTTTCTTTCTCCTCCATCCTCCCTCCCTCCCTTCTCTCTCTTACTTTTTTTCTTTCTTTCTCTCTCTCTCCTTTTTTCTTTCCTTCTTTCCTTTGCATGTATTTCATTCTCTCTTTTGCACAATAGTAAGTCCATGATTTCCACAATTAGGGGATTCAAGATCCAGTATCAAAATTCCAGGTGTAGATTTTTGCTCTTTGATCTTAATTAGCTACATGACCTCATCTAGTCTCTTCCAGACTGTTTCTTCTTCTCTAACATGGAGAATATATTATTCTCACTTTTAACATGAAGAAAATATTATTAACTAACAGAGTATCAGTGAAGATCAAAGAAGAGAATATATATATAAATACCAAATATCTATTAGCTTAATAAAGGTTGGTGAATCAAAATCCATGACTAATAAATGTTGGAACTAGTACTTTGAAAAAAATTTATAATCTTATATTTATATTTATTTTGTGTATCAAGAAGTCGAAACTCAGCAGAATAAATGGTGACATTTGTTTAATGGTATTGATTTTTTCACTAAACTTTTTATTTTAAGACAATTGTTGATTTATAGCAATTGTATGTAGCAATACATAGGGATCCCCTGTACTTGTTATACAATTTCCCTTACTGATTACATCTTGCAAAACTGTAGCAGGATATCACAGCCAGGATATTGACCTTGATACCATCAAGACACAGAACAGTCTCATCACCACCAGGACACCTGATATGACACTTTTACGGCTACAACTCCATCACTCCCACCTACCTCCCTGATCTCTGACAACCACTGATCAGTTCACTATGAGATGCTATATTAATGGAATCGTGCAATACGTAACCATTTAGGATTGGCTTTTTCACACTCTGAGTAATGACCTGGAGATTCATCCACGTTTTCTTGTGTATTGAGACCATGATTTTATCTCAGCGTAGCATTCCATAGTATGGATATACCAGCTTGTTTAACCATTCATGTTGAAGGACTTCTGGGTTGTTTTGGTTTTGGTCTTGAATGAATGAATTATAACTATAATATGGTAGTTGTATCTTTAGATCATAAGAAATTGACAAAAGTGTTTTTTGTAGCAGCTGCACCATTTTACATTCTCAACAGCAATATATGAATGATATAGTTTCCTGAATGTTCTACAACTTTTGGTGTTTTCATTATTTTTTTTTTATTTTTTTGTTTTGTGTAGTATCTCATTATGGTTTTAATTTACATTTCCCTAATGATGAGTGAAGTTGAAGATCTGTTCTTTTGCTTATTTCTTGCGCTCATTTTCTTGTGCTTATTTCTCAACTGGATATTTTCTTTGGGAAATTGTTTTTGCATATCTTTTGCTCATTTTCTAATTGGATTGTTTGCTTTTACTGTTAAGTTTTGTAATCTTCATCTATTGTAGATATTAGTCCTTTGTCAGATATGTGGTTTGCAAATATTTTATCTCAGTTTTCAGTTTATGCTTTCACACTCTTGAGAAAGATATTATAGAGAGCAAAAGATTTTTTTACTTTGATAAAGTCTAATTTATCAATTTATTCTTGTATGGGTAGTGCTTTTGGTATTAATTTGAAGAGCTCTTTACCTAGCCCCAGATCTCAAAGATAGCGTATGTTTTTTTCTAAAATTTTTATAGTATTAAGTTTTATATTTGTCTGTTTTCAGTTAAATTTTGTTTAAAGTGTGAGGTTCAGATGAAGGCTCACTTCCTGTTTATGTATATCCAATTATTCTAACACCATTTATTATATCTCCTCCACTGAATTTCTTTTTCATCTTTGCCAAAAATTAGTTGAACATATATGTGTAGGTCTATTTCTTGGCTCTTAATTCTGTTCCACTGATCTATGTATCTATACCTCCACTAATAATATACCCTATTGATCACTATAGCTATATAGCATTAGTATCAGAGAAAGTGTCCCCCCCCCCCATTTATTTGTTTGATGATGTTAGCTATTCTAGGGCATATACCTTTCCATATAAATTTTAGAATAAACTCATCTATTTCATGTCACTGGAGCTCCCACTGGTCACTGTCAGCAGCTGAGGACCCCTGCTTTAGGGAGCAGAGGGAAGCTCCTTGGGCTGGGTTGACTTTTCCTCTAGGTGGGGAAAGGAAATCTCTAGACTGTGGGAACAAAGAGCACTTCCTGGACCAGGAGCTTATTTTAGTAAGATCCCTCTGCCTGTGTGGCATAGAGAGCACTTTAGGAGATGTGTTTTTTTGGGTTTCTTTGGCTGAGGAAGATTCACCCTCTTTTTGCTTGAGGAAGATTCACCCCGAGGTAACATCCATGTCAATCTTCCTCTGTTTCGTGTGTGGGTTGCCACCACAGCATGGCTGCTGATGAGTGGTGTAGGTCTGGCCCAGGAACTCAACCTGGACCCCTGAAGCAGAACACACTGAACTTAACCACTATGCCATGGGGTCAGTCCCCAGAGATGGATTTTTTTTTTTTTTTTTGTGGCAGAATGGTCCTTACCTGTGTCCCTAGCCCTGCAGTGCCTCTGGGTGAGGGAAGGGAATCTCAGGCCTGGCAGAGAAAAATGTGATGGCTTTTTTGATGTGTCAATTTGGCTTGGCTAAGGTCCTTAGTTATTTAATCAAACACTCATCTAGGTATTGCTGTGAATGGATTTTGCAGATGGTATTAGAGCCCTAATCAGTTGACTTTAATTAATGGTGATTATCCTGGATAATCAGCTGGATCTGACTGAATCTGGTGGAAGGTGCCAAAGCAAGGCTATTGAGTCCCTGGGAGAGAAACACCCATGCCCGTGGGGTTCACTATGTCCACGGGACCCCAGTCCTACTCATAAGCTTCCTTCCTGACTGCTTGTGGACAACAGCTTCTGCCTGTGCTGTGGGTGTGTGCTTGCCTGTGAGCTTCCCTTCAGATTACCTCTCCAACTAGTTCTGTTTCTCTGGCTGAACCATGACTGATCTAATCAGTGACTCTTTAATTTAGTATTTTAGGTCAAAATGAATCTTAACATACTCAAGCATTCATTTAACGGCTTAAAAAAGGAACCTATCCCAATTAAATAAATAAAAAGCAATTGATAAACAATGGATTCAATGACTACATTCCTGTGAATTTAGCTTACAAAGGACCACTGATCAGTATGGTCATTTCAGTGCCTGAAGTGCAAATTTAGATCACTGCTTCACTAATCTGACTGGTAATGTTACATGCAGGCAGCCATTAGAACAGCTGAGCAAGTAAATCAAGCACAATTGTCAAACTGATGAATTCATTGTTGTCCTGTTCCACAGTCCAGTTTCCTTTTTGGGTCTAAGTATCTACTCATTCAATATGTAACTGACCTGCTACTGTGAGTCTGTTCTTTAATAGACGCTTCCCAGAAAATAGAAGCTAAAAAATAGATTTCTGGCTTCATGGAGATTTCCTTCTAACAGGAAAAGATTTAAAAAGTGCACAAATAAAATGCTAAATGATTTCATTATTTAGATAAAAACATTCATTGAGTATTTGCTCTGAAGCAAAAATGCCATGCTAAATGCATAAGCATAATGAAAGAGGTAGAAATAAAATTACACCATATTTATGCACAGTTAATTATTATTTTTAGCAGTGCAGTGATTTACTGACAATCATTCATTCAACAAATTGTTACTTCTCTCAGAATAATCTTTTCAAACTCATGACACCTGGGAACTTGTGCAGTATAAAGCAAAAGAGACAATTCTGGGTTCTCAATAGCACAAGGAGTTTTAATTACCCACATAATTTCCAGTGGAATCATGGAAACTTTATGGTTGCACCAAGCTAACTAAAAAGATAAGTAGATCAATATAATTTAAAAGTTGATCTCTGTGACATTTTGTAATACTCTTCTTGGCAGCTGCCAAATGATGTCAGTTGCTTGATTATGATAAGAGGGTTTTGGGGAAAGGTGTAGAAGCATGCTGTAATGGAACAGTATTACAGCAGACATGGGAGCATCGATATTGCCAATGAGATTTTTGGCCTCAATTTATCCATGGAGATCTTATAATGCTGCCTTCCGTTGGGCTCTCAGTTTACTCACCAGCATCCACTCTTGAGTACTAAAAAGACTCCCATGACTCTGGGCTATACCTAATAACCTCCATTAGACAAATGCAAAACTTACACAAATCTACATAACAACCAATAGGGAACAGGGGGTACAAACTGCATGAGAACATGCTGATTTGTCTCAGTGGCACTAGGAGGGAAGACAGCTATGACAGCAACTAACCTTAGAAAATATAGTTGAAGAAATGTTGATCAAAAGAGACTAAACTCCAGAGTGACATCAACATCATGGCACAGTGAGCTGTTCCTGTAGCCTCTTCCCCTAAGATACAACAAAAAGGTTATTCATTAACCAGCAAAGGACATCCACAAAGCATGATAGACATTGGAGGGATGCACACAGCTATACATCTGAAAGTGGGTGTACTGGATCCCCCAGAAAGCAGTGGAAGGAGGTAAGTGTGTCTCCTACCCTTCCACAGCAGCAGAGATCTAGGGGCATGAGACCTCACACAGAAGCCAGCAAGCAGCTCTGAGAGGAGATGGGGGAAATGTAGCCCACTGCAGGAACACTTTCACTTTTGGAGTTGCTCCACACTGAGGCAGCTCAGTCACCACAGAGGTGCCCCTACCAAACCAAGCAGCCTGGTAGGCCACCAGTGAGTGCAGAGTGGAAGTGAGAACAGGAAAGTAAGTGCCTCCTCCTCCCCATCCTGCCTGCACACCAGCTCAACTATTTGGCCAAGGCAGGGGATCTGCAACAGAGTGCCTGCACCTGTGTGTGTGAAGCAGTGGTGGCTAGTGGGCAAACACAGATGGGCCTTGTCAGTACAGCTTCCAACAGACAGGCACAACTGCCAGCAGATGCAGCGGACTCAGAAAACACAGCTCCTGTCTCCCCCTAGTGGCGGCAGGTGAAATCTGCAATCAGATACTACCCCTATGCACTGAGAAAGGTCCGCCCCATCAAAAAACATGAAGAAATACATTAACACTCCAGACCAGAAGGAAAATGACATGTGTTCAGAAACCAATCCTGAAGTCACAGAAATTTACAACCTTGATGACAGAGAATTCAAAATAGTTATCATACAGAAACTCAAAGAGTTATAAGAAAACTCAGAAAGACAGTTCAATGAACTCAGGAATAAAATTAGTGAGCAAAGGGAATTCTTCACAAAAGGGATTCAAACTCTAAAAACAAAGAAACAAACAAATGCTGGAGAGGAAAATGAGATAAAATGAGATTAAAAATATGAGATAAAAATCAGATAAAACTGAGATAAAAAAGTCTAGAATCCTTAAAAAGCAGAGCTTGCATTACAGAGGACAGAATTACTAATTTAGAGGAGAGAAATATAGAAATGCTTTAGGTGGAGGAGGAGAGAGAATTAAAACTAAAAAGAAACTAAGAAATTCTCCAAGAAATATCCAACTCAATTAGGAAATACAATATAAGGAATATAGATATTCCAGAGGGAAAAGAAAAGTGGAAAAAGGAACAGAGAGACTGTTCAAAGAAATAACAGCTGAGAACTTCTCAAACCTGGGAAAGGAGCTTGAATTACATGTAAATGAAGCCAATAGAACTCCTAATTACATCAATGTAAAAGGACCTTCTCCAAGGCTTATATCAGTAAAATGAGCAAAGTGAATGACAAAAAATTAAAAAAATAAATGATAAAGAAAAAATATTAAGGGCAATGAAGTAGAGGAAAATAACATACAAAGGAACCCCTATTAGGCTTTCAGCAGATTTCTCAGCAGGAACCTCACAGAGTAGGAGCGAATGGAAAGATATATTCAAAATACTGAAAGAAAAATCTTTCAGCCAAGAATACTCTACCCAGCAACTGTCCTTCAGATACAATGGAGAAATAAAAACTTTCCCAGATAAACTAAAGCTGAGGAAATTCATCACTGCCAGAAGTGACCTATAAGAAATGATCAAGAAAGCCTTCCTATCTGAAAAAAAAAAAGAAAAGAAAAGCTTTACAAAGCTTTGCGCAAAGAGATAAGTAGACAGACAAAAATCAGAAAATTGCAGTTCTCTATCAGAAAAGGTTAGCAAACAATTATAACAATAAAGATAAAGGGAAAGAAATCATCAAAAATAACTATAATCACTTCATTTTAATCACACTCATAACACAGAACAGAATAAGTTGTGACAAGAGTAGCTTAGATGAGAAAGGGGAAAGGGATGGAAACTGCTTAGGCTAAGGAGATAAGAGACTATCAGAAAATGGACTACCTCATCTATGAGATCTTTTATGCAAACTTCACGGTAACCACTAAATAAAAAATCAGAACACAGACCCAAATGATAAAAATAAAACTGTCATATAAATTCATCAAACTAAAATGGTAGTCAGAAGTACACAGGATGAGGGCCAGCCCCATGGCACACTGGTTAAGTTCACACATTCTGCTTCAGTGACCAGGGGGTTGCCAATTCAGATCCTGGGTGTGGACATGGCACCACCTGGCAAGCCATGCAGTGGCAGGAGTCCCACATATAAAGTGGAGGAAGATGGGCACAGATGTTAGCTCTGGGCCAGTCTTCCTCAAAAAACTCAGAAAACAAAAACAATAAAAAGAACACAGGATGTGAAACAAGGGAAATGCAGAACAACTGGCAAACAAGAGACAAAAATGCCAGCATTTCCCTAGTATATCAATAATCACACCAAATGCAAATTGATTGAATTCTCCAATCAAAACACACAGAATGTGGCCCAGCCCCAGTGGCCTAGTGATAAATGTTGGTGTTTTCTGCTTCAGTGGCCTCAGTTCGGTTTCTGGGTGCAGACCTAATGACTCACCTATTGGTGGCCATGCAATAGATGTTAGCTCAAGGCAAATCTTCCTCAGTAGAAAAAAAAAGACAAAGAGTTACTGGATGGATTAAAAAACAAGACCCAACAAAATTCTGATTCCAGGAAATACATCTCAACTCTAAAGAGACAAACACAGGCTCAGAGTGAAGGGATGGAAGACAATACTCCAAGCAAATGGCAAACAAAAGAAAGCAAGTGTTGCCATACTTGTATCATTCAAAGTGGACTTCAAGATAAAAAAGACAATGAGAGACAAAGAGGGGCAGCATACAATGATAAAAAGGACATTCCACCAAGAGGACATAATACTTATGAATATATGTGCACCTAACACAGGAGCACTAAAGTATGTAAAACAACTATTAACATACCTAAAGTGAGAGATTAAAAGCACAATAATAATAGTATAGGACCTCAACACCCCACTTATATCAATGGATAGATCTTCCAGAAAGAATTCAACAAGGAAATAGTGGAATTAAAAGGCCAGATGGACTTAGATATATATACAACACTCCATCCAAAAACAGCAGAATACACATTCTTAACAAGTGCACATGGAACATTCTCAAGGACAGACCATATGTTGAGAAACAATGTAAGCTTTAATAAATTTAAGAAGATTAAAATCATATTATGCATCTTTTCTGACAATAATGCTATGAAACTAGAAATCAGCTACAAGAAAAAAGCTGAGAAACTCACAAACATGTGAAGACTTATCAACATGCCACTGAACAACCAAGGGATTGATGAAGACATTAAAGGAGAAGTCAAAAAAAACCTGGAAACATGAAAATGAAATAGATGAAACCAACTCATATGGGATGCAGCAAAAGCAGTCCTAAGAGGGAAATCCATAGCAATAGCAATACTGGCCCACTTTAACAAAGAAGAAAAATCTCAAATAAGTAACCATAAACTACATCTAACAGAAGTAGAAAAAGAAGAGCAAACAAAGCCCAAAGTCAGCAGATGGAAGGAAATAATAAAAACTAGAGGAGAAGTAAATGAAATTGAAACAAAGAAAAAAAAACACTAGAAAAGATCTATGAAACTAAGAGATGGTTCTTTGAGAAGATAAACAAAATTGACAAACCCTTAGCCACACTTACTAAAAAAAGAGAGAGACTGCTCAGATAAACAAAATTAGAAATGAAAGAGTAGAAATTACAATGGATACCACAGAAATACAAAGGATTATAAGAGAATACTATGAAAAACTATATGGCAAAAAATTAGACAATCTAGAAGAAATAGATAAATTCTTAGGTTCATACAATCTCCCAAAACAGAATCAAGAAGAAATAGAGAATCTGAATACACCAATCACAAGTAAAGAGATTGAAACAGTATCAAAATCCTCCCAAAAAATAAAGTCCAGGACCTGACAGTTTCTCTGCAGAATTCTCCCAAAATTCCAAAGATTTAATATGTATCCTTCTCAAACTATTCCAAAAAATTGAAGAAGATGGAACACTTCCTAACTCATTCTGTGATGCCAAAATCACCCTGATCCTAAAGCCAGATGAGGACAACACAAAGAAGGAAAATTACAGGGCAAGGTTACTGATGAACATAGATGCAAAAATCCTCAACAAAATATTGGCAAACCAGATACAGCAATACATTAAAAAGATCATACACCATGATCAAGTGAGCTTTATATCAGGCACAGAGGGATGGTTCAATATCTGCAAATCAATCAATGTGGTACACCACATTAACAAAATGCAGAATAAAAATTTTATGATAATCTCAATAGATGCAGAGAAAGTATTTGAGAAAATCCAACATTCATTTATCATAAAACCTCTCAATAAAATGGATATAGAAGGAAAGTCCCTCAACATAATTGAGGCCATATATGACAAACCAACAGCCAACATCATACTCCATGGGGACAAATTGAAAGCCATCCTTCTAAGAACAGGGACAAGACAAGGGTGCCCACTCTCACCCCTCCTATTCAACAAAGTACTGGACGTTTTGGCCAGAGCAGTTAGGCAAGAAAAAGAAACAAAAGGAATCCAAATAGGCAAAGAAGAAGTGAAACTCTTGCTGTTTGCAGACAACATGATCCTATATATAGAAAATCCTAAAGAATCCATCAGAAAACTACTAGAAATAAACAACAACTACAGCAAAGTTGTAACGTACAAAATCAACTTGCAAAATTCAGTTGCATTTCTGTAGTCTAATAATGAACTAAGAGAAAGAGAACTCAAGAATACAATCCCATGTATAATCACAATAAAAAGAATAAAATATCCAGGAATAAATTTAACCAATGAGGTAAAAACCTTTAAATGAAAATTTTATAAGACGTTATTGAAATAAATGGATGATGACACAAAGAAATGGAAAGCTATTCCATGCACATGGGTCAGAATAATAAACATAGATGTGATGTTCACATTGCCTAGAGCAATCTACAGATTTACTGCAATCTCAATCAGAATCTCAATGTCAGTCTTCATGAAAACAGAACGAAGAATCTTACAATTCATGTGGAACAACAAAAGATCCTGAATAGCTAAAGCAATCCCGAAAAAGAAAACAAACAAACCCGAATTTGGAGGCATCACAATCCTGAACTTCAAAATATACTACAAAGTTATAGTAATCAGAACAGCATGGTACTGGTACAAAAACAGGCACTTAGATCAATGGAACAGAACTGAAAGCCCAGAAATAAAACCATGCATCTACAGACAGCTGATCTTCCACAATGGAACCAAGAACATACAACGGAGAAGTGAATGTCTCTTCAATAAATGTTTTTGGGAAAACTGGACAGCCACATGAAAACGGATGAAAGTAGACCATTATCTTACACCATACACAAAAATTAACTCAAAATGGATTAAATACTTGAAGGTAAGATATAAAACCATACAACTTCTAGAAGAAAATATGAGCAGCACACTCTTTGACATCGGTTTTTGCAGCGTCTTTTCTAATACCATGTCTACCTGGGGCAAGGGAACCAAAAGAAAAAATCAACAGATGGCACCACATCAGATTAAAGAGCTTCTGCAAAGCAAAGGAAACCAGGAATAAAATGAAAAGACAACCCACCAACTTGGAGAAAATATTTGTAAATCATATATCAAACAAGGGGTTAATCTCCAAAATATATAAAGAACTCATACAATTCAACAACAAAAAACCAAACAACCCCAATCAAAAAATAGGCAGAGGATATGAACAGACATTTTTTCAAAGAAGATATCCAGATGACCAACAGGCACATTAAAAGATGTTCAACATCATTAATCATTAGGGAAATGCAAATCAAACCTACAATGAGATATCACCTTACACTGGTAAGAATGGCTATAATACCAAGACAAATGTTGGAAAGGATGTGGAGAAAAGGGAATGCTCATACACTGCTGGTGGGAATGTAAACTTCTGTAGCCACTATGGAAAACAGTATGGAGATTTCTCAAATATTAAGAATAGAAGTATTGTATGACCCAGCTATCCTACTACTGGGTATTCATCCAAAGAACTTAAATCAACAATTCAAAGAGACTTATACACCTCTATATTCTTTGCAACACTATTCACGATAGCCAAGATAGGGAAGCAAACCAAGTGCCCATCAACTGAGCAATGGATAAAGATGTGGTATATATACACAATGGAATACTACTCAGCCATAAAAAAGACAAAACATCCCATTTGAAACCACATGGATGGACCTTGAGGATATTATGGCAAGCTAAATAAGTCAGAGAAAGACAAGGACTGCATGATTGCAGTCATATGTGGAAGATAAACAAACACATGGAAAAAGAGAACAGCTTAGTAGTTACCAGAGGGGAAGTGGGTTGGAGGGTGGGCAAAAGAGGTAAATGGGCACATATATATGGTGACTGATAAATAATATGTACACCTGAAATTTCCCAGTCTTACAAACTATTATGACCTCAATAAAATAAAAAAATAGGGAGCCTGAATTCTATATATTGCCATATGCTTGGAGAGACCAATATAGTTGCCCCAATTCTATGTGAAGCCAAATAAACATTTACAGAACACACTTTCAAAGTCAAACATTGATCTGATATGTGAGGAATACGTAGATTAATAAGACAATTCCTGCCCTCAAGAATCTTTCAATATAAAAGAAGGCATGACCGTCTAAATTAAGTAATTTGAAAGCTCAGTTGTGCTGTTATAGCTACATGTATGGTGGCAGAACCAGGTGTAGCTCTTGACAGCGTGGAATTGTGATAAGCACATTATATATATTTTATCATTTGATCATCCCAATAATCCAATAAAAAGAATATTATTCATGCTACCATTACAAAATGAGAAAACTAAAATTGAAATTAGTTAAAATCTTATCCAAGTTCAGGCACAAACTGAATGAGAAAAACTCAGATTCAAACCAAAGTTCCTGATCCCCATGATGTCTCCCATTACAAGAGGCTGTGATAAATCAGAGTAAGTGCTTTTGCTTCAATAAGATGAGAACACTGGTTACAAACCACGGTGTGTGGGATGATCGTAATTCTGTAGAAATAAGCATAGAGAAATACTGAGAGGAAATAACCTTAAATGTGAATATGTATTGTTTTTGGAAGGTGATATTTTTTTTCTCTCTAACTTTTCTTTTCTCAGCATTAAAAAGGTGTTTGCTTTAATGGGAAAACATTGGAATGAGCTTCTGTCAAAACTTAGAATTGCACAATGTCTTTCAAACATTCTAAACAGGTATTGTGGTTCATGATGAATCATTAGGGCTAAATGACACATTTTCCACTCTATTTGTCTATCTTTCCAAGATTTTGAACCATTCTCCAAAACACTCACCCCGAGATTCCTTGCTTTTCTCATTGTCAATCACTATTTTGAAGGCCCGGGCTCTGACCCTGCCGAAGAAACTCATTTCTGAGCATCATTGGGCAACCACTGCTCCTTCGCCTCTTCAAAGTGAAAGGATTAATTTGCGTTCAGAGCTCTGGCTCGAAATAGGAGAATCTTTCCACTCACAAGATCTCAAACCATGCATTCCTGCTCTTTTTCTATTATGACTGAAGCCTTTCAAGGTCATGAGATTAAATACGACTGGAGAAAAGATGATAGCGCCACAGGATGGAAAATGTATTATGTTTTTAGTTATGTGTGGAACAGGAAAGAATTGCCCTGCTCTTGCTGTGTGTATGTTTGTTTGGGTCACTTTCCCTTTTGCAACAGGGCCATCTCCAGAAAATAATGGAAGTAGATGAAATGGATTTTACTTGAGAAAGCGTAAGAGAAATAAACAAAATTATTTGACCATGGAAAGAATTTATTTTATTTTGTCTTCAAGAATCTAAAATGTTCTAAGAATATAAAGAATATACACATGTGTATGTGTCTATATATATGTATATACACATATAAATATATATGCATGCCTATATGTACATATATATATATACACACACTCATGCACATGCACACACCAAGAGTCCTAAACATATAAGCATTTGTGTGTGTGTGTGTGAGAAAAATTGGCCCTGAGCTAACATCTGTTGCTAATCCTCCTTTTTTTGCTTGAGGAAAATTGCCACTGAGCTAACATCTGTGCCAATCTTCCTCTATTTTATGTGGGATGCCACCACAGCATGGCTTGATGAGCAATGCTAGGTTTGCATCCAGGATCCAAAGTGGTAAAGCCTGGGCTGCAGAACCAGAGTGCACAAACTTAACCACCACACTGCTGGGCCAGCTCCAGCATTCTTTTTTTAAATTAGCAATGTGTTGTGTGCTTGTGCAGTTAAGTTTGTAAGACTCACTGCGGAAATGCTGAATGGCAGGCTTCCCTGAATTTAGAAGACAGCCATGAACTTGGGTTTAATTTTCTTACCGGAGGAGACACTACAGTGCTACCATGGGGAGTGTGAGTACCACAGAGACAGTGATGCTGGCAGGGTGGGTGGCTACACGCTGCTCCTGGAGAGAGCTTCGACTTAAACCTGCCATGGATAACCCAATAAGGATGACCTTGACCTAGATTACACTTTTCCAAAATTATAAGAGACCTTGTGGGCCTGTGTAAGGGTTTTCTTAGCAGTCACTAGTGGAAGAAAGACTAGTAAGCTCATCCTCAATGTCATGCTCAGCCAGGGACCACAGAGATCTTCCCATGAACTCTGGGATTCATATCTATTCGATAGTCTTAGACATGGAAGATACCTTTGTTTCTATGTAGTAAAGTAATTTTCAAACAATGATTCACAGAATCCTAGGGACTCTGTAAAGTAGTTATACAGGAGGTGGAAGATCCGAATAGAAGGCGGCCCCTTTCTATATGAGTCCCCGTATCTGATCACACACACAGATTTAAAAGCAAATCATTTACTTTGTTGTAAGCACTAGACTCTTTTCCCCCAAATTGTAAGGTTTTATTTATCTTAATACATTTTTTCCTAATTGCAAAAGTTTGGATACTTATTGTAATATTTCAAGTCATACAGAAATGTATAAGAAAAAGATAATGGGTCTTTCCCCAGTAATCCCATTCCTAAGAATGCCACTGTTAACAGTCTGGCTATAAGTAACTACTTATGCAACATATACAGACATAGTTTACTGTTTTCTGTCTTTATCTTTTAATCAGGAAAGAAATTACATTGTATGTATTACTACAGTTTGCTTTTATTTATTGATGTAGCACAAACACTTTCCAGATCAATATGAAGAGATTTAGAGTCAAGATACAGAACACTTCCATCACTACAAGCATCTCTCATGTTGCCCTTTTGTATCTATATTCCTTCCTTCTTGCCCTTAGGACCCCCAACCTCCCCTTAACTGCTAGTACACTGATCTGTTCTATAATTTTTCCATTTTAAGAATGATGCACAAATGGAATCATACAGTATGTAACCTTTTGGCAGTGACTTTTTACTCAGCATAGTTCTCTTGAGAGTCGTTGAGGTCCTTGCCTGTATCAGTAGCTCATTCCTTTTTATTGCTGAGAGGTATCCCATGGTGTGGATGTACCACAATTTGTTTAGCCATTCACCTATTGAACGATATCTGCATTATTTCTAGTTTTGGGCTACTGTAAATAAAAATTCTATAAACATTCTCAAACAGGTTTTTGTGTGAACATTAGTTTAAATTCATCTAGGAATAGCTTCCCAGGAATTCAATTGTTGCATTTTGTGTTAGTTACATGTTTAACTGTGTAAGATACTGCCAAACAGACTTACTGATACACTATACCATTTTACATTCCTATCAGCAATATATATGTCATCCATTATCTCTGAATCCTCCCCAGCATTTGGTGTTACCATTATTTTTTTTTTAGCCATTTTGATAGTTGTGTCTCATTGTGGTTTTGTTTCTCCTAATGATTAATGATCTTTACATGTAGCTGTTTGCCATCTATATATTCTTTTTGATGAAATGTCTCTTCGTGTATTTTCTATATTTTCCAATTGGATTTTTTTTTAATGTTGAGTCTTTATCTATTCTAGACACTAGTGCTTTGTTAGATATGCGGTTTGCAAATAGTAATATTGTAGTCTGTAGATTACTTTTTCATTCTATTAACAGGGACCTACATAAAGCAGATGGTTTTCATTTTGATGAAGTATAATTTATGAATTTCTCCTTTAAGTTTACACTTTTAGTTTCAAGTCTAAGAATTCTTTACCCAGCTCTAGATCCTGAAGATTTTTGTCTATGTTTTTTCCTAAAAGTTCTATAGTTTTATGATTTACATTTAAGTCCCTGGTCTGTTTTGAGTTAATTTTTAAATAAGCTGTGAGACTAGGTCAAAGTTCACTTTTTATGGGTGCGTAATTGTTCCAGCACCATTTGTTGAAAAGGTTGCATTTATCTCTATTGAATTTCTTTTGTTCTTTTGTCAAAAATCAATTGAGCATATTTGTGTCAGGTATTTCTGGGTTCTGTTGCCTATCTCTTTGAGATGATATGTAGTACTTTCATTTTCATTTAGTTCAATATATTTTTAACTTCTTTTGAGACCTATTTGATCCATGAATAATTTAGAAGGGTGTTGTTTAGTTTTCAAATGTTCAGAGATGGTCCTGTTTTCTTTCTGTTACTGATTTCTAGTTTGATTCCATTGTGATTGGAGAACTCACTCTGTATAATTTCAGTTCTTTTCAATTTGTCACAGTTTTTTTTTTTAGCTGAGCATATAGTCTATTTTGATTATCTTTCATGGACACTGCAAACTAGTATGTATTCTGCTGTTGTTGGGTGGGGTGTTATTATAAATGTTGATTAGACCCTATTGATTGATGATGTTGTTGAGTTCTACATTCTTGCTCATTTTCTGTCTACTTACCTTAATTGTTGAGAGAAAGGTGTTGAAATCATCAAAATCATTCTGGATTTGTTTATTCCTCCTTCCAGTTCTATCAGTTTTTGAATTGCATACTTTTCAGCTCTGTTGTTTGTTACACATACAATTAGGATTGCTATAACTTCTCAATAGGTTGACCCCTTTTATCATTATATAATGCCCCTCTCCATCTTTTGTAATTTTTTTTGCTTTGATGTTCGCTTTATCAGATATCAATATAGTCAGTCCTGCATTCTTTTGATGAATACTTTCATTATCTCCCTTACCTCCCTCCATCCTCCCCCAATTATAATGTATTTGCCTTAGAATTTTCATCTACATGTGTTTAGAACCATATTGGACACTGTTATAATTTTTTCTTCAACCATCGGACTCACAAAAAAGGAAAATCTACCGTATTTACCTATATGTTTACATACAATGTTTTTCCTTCCTTCCTGATATTCCAAGATTTCTTTTCTTATTGTTTCCCTTCTCTTTAGAAACTTCCATTAGCCATTCCATTATGGTAGGTCTGCTGGCAACAAATTCTTTTACTTTTCCTTGATCTGAGAATTTCTTTATTTCTTCTTTATTCCTGAAATCTGTTTTTGCTGGATTTAGGATTATGTATTGACAGATCTTTTTTTTAGCACCTAGCACTTGAAAGATGTTTTGTCACTTTCTTTTGGATTCCATGGTTTCTGATGAGAAATATACTGTCATACAATTTTGTGTTCCTTTCCCAATAATGTGTCAATTCTCACTGACTCTTTTTACATTTTCTTTCTTTGTCTTTGGTTTTCAGAAGCTTGACTATGATGTGTCTTAGTGTAGGTCTTTTTGGTTGTTTGTTCACTTTTTTCTATTGTGAATTGACTGAGCTTCTGGGCTCTCTAGCTTTATGTCCTTTGTTAAATTTAAGAAGTTTTCAGCCATTTTTCATTGAGTACCTTTTCAACTCTCCTTTTTTTCCCCTTTCTTTCCAGGATTCCAATGATACAAATGATAAATATTTTATGATAGTCTTCAAGTCCCCGAGGCGCTGTTAATTTTTATTCAGTCTATTTTCTCTCTGTTTTTCAGATTAGGTAACTTTTATTCTATCTTCCAGTTTACTGATCGGTCTCCTCCATTCTGCTGTTGAATCCATTCATTAGGTTTTTTTATTGCATTTATTATATTTTTCAGTTCTAAGACTTTTGTTTGGCTTTTCTTCATATCTTCTATTTTTGTTTTTTTCTTTTTCTTTTTTGTCAACACTCTATTTCTTTGTTGAGATTTTCTATTTTTTCATTTGTTTCAAGTATGTGTTTAATTGCTCATTGAAGCATTTCTATGATGGCTGCTTTTAAATCTTTATCAGATAATTCTAACATTTCTGTCATTCTGAGGATAGTACCTCTTAATTGTCTTTCTCATTCTGCTGAAATCTTCCTAATTCTTTGTATGACAAATGATTTTCAAATGAAACCTGGACATTTCTGGAGTTATCTTATTAGACTATAAATATTATTTAAACCATTTTTTTTTGTCTGTTTCCTTTGGCACTGATGGCAAAGGAAGAGGAGGAGCCACTTTGTTACTGCTAGATATGGTTAGAATCCCAGGTTCCACATTCTGCCTCCATTGACATTTGAAGGGCAGCGATGGATGCTATGGCCCCTAGTGGCCTCCGCTGATCCAACAGGGAGGAGTGAAAGTCATGACTTTCTCTGACACCATTCTAGAGAGAGGAGGAAGGATGTCTCATTACTCCTTGGTGAAAGGGGAAGTCCAGGTTCCCCTGGTAGCCTCCACTGACACCAGAGTGATGCAGTTCTTATTACATCCTAGTAGATGGAAATCTAAGCCTCCCACTTGCACTTTGCTGGCATAGGGGAGGATGGGGCCAATGTTTTTTCTGAGTGTTTGGCTGCAATAGAGTAGTTATTTTCTATCTTGCTAGCCTGACCCTTCTCTGATCCTTTGGCTTTAGAGAAGAGGCTTTGGTTGAGATGTTTTTATCTGCATCCATTGGTATTGTCATGTTGCTGGCTTCTCCAATACCAAGTCTGGTATATTTAAAGCAAAGAAAAACCCAGGAAACTCACCATTGTATTATTCTGTAGGCTCCAAGGTTCCTAGCTGGTCTGCCTTCTTTTCTCCATCTTTCCGACTTTTGTTATATTTGTTTTATGTGTAAAGTCCAGAAATTTTAGTTGTATTTATTGGGAGGAATAGGGAAGGTATGTCTACTCCATCCTCTCAGAAATTGAGTAACTTTCAGCTTTTTTACAAGAAAAAATTATTTTTAAATGAATTTTAAAATTTGGAAACTTCTGCTTTTACAAAAGAAAAAAATGGAGACATGAAGTGAGTGACTTACGGGAGACCTGTGAGCTGGTTAGGATAACAGCCAAGATTGGAATCAGGTCACTCACTCCCAATTTAAATTACTTTGTACTTTTCTGTCACAATATATGGTGACCACTCCTATGTCCTCATATTCTTCTTTTCAGCATTTCCCAACTAATCCATTGAGGTTTGAAGACTGAACAGGGACTGACCAATAATCTCAAGAACCACCTACCTTGGCTAATGAGAGGAATGTTCCACTCATCTTTGAGAAACAAACTGCAAATATACTATATCAATTTCACTGACTAAGAATATGGAGTTCACAAAAATCTGGATAATATTTTAAGGATTGTCCCTTCATCTTTACCTCAATCTACTTTTAGCTATGATCATTTATTTCTTCCTGTTCAGATCACAGTAACTGCTTTTTATCTTTTAGTAACTCTCTGTAACGCTTTTTTCATCCCTACCTGTTCCCCAAATTATTTAATCTTTTTATTTTAACCATAGTCAAGTTTTCAAAATGCTGAAGTATTACTGATTTCTCATTCTTCTTAAAATAAAGATAAAATATTTAGCCTGGTAACCAAAAATAAATTAATTAATTTTACAAAAGGAACCTCAGTGTGGTCTCATACCTAGTCCAGCCTCATCTTGTACTGCTTTCCCCAGGTTGCTGTGCTTCAGCCTCACTGTCTCTTGTCTGGGCTCTCATTCATACTCTCTGACCAACTGAAGCCATTAGGTTCTTATACCTGCCATTCAGTCATCTAGAGCACATCTCAAACCCTCAAACATCTTTCCCTTTTCCTAGTAAATTTGCTCATCTTTTGGATATCAGATAAAGTATCATTTTCTGAGAATGTCTTCTTTAACCACATATTTCTTTCTACCATAGAACCATATTCCTTCTTTCATTTCACTTCTACCATGTGTCATATTATATTCATGGATATAATAACTTGACTTATGTTCATCTCTTCAACTTTAGAGTCACCTCAACTGAAAGAGTCCAGGGAGGTTTTCACTCCCCCATTCAATCACCAGCTGTTAACTCAGGATCTTGAGTAAGTGTTGATTAAATTAATGCAGGAAGGTGGAAACAAAAGGAAGGAGAGGAAAGGAGGGACAGAGGGAGCAAAGAGAACGTGTGGGAGAAAACAAAGGGGATAGGATGACAACCGTTGTACAGACCTCTTTTTCAATCACAGTTCTGCTACTATTTAGCTTCTCCAAATTATAATATCGTCAACCACAAAGTTAATAAATTAGCCCTTATTGGGCTCTTGTGAGGATTATATAAGGCAATACATCTAAAAGACCTACGAAAGAGCCTGCAAGAGTGATTAGATATTCTGCCAATGTTAGGTCAACGCCTCTCTCTACCTAACATTAGCTAATAGATTTTCTCTTTGGCGATTTCTAATTCACTGTGGGTCTTTGTTTAACTTGGGGATCTCATTCATCAAATAAGTTATTAAATTGTTATTACTTGATGATTTCCTACCACTAAAACTATTTGTCTTTCACACACATCAGGCAATACACTAACATAATTCAGGGATAAGCACTAAAATCTGCAGTGGTCTCAAAGTCTTTAATTATGGAATGATGTGCAGCCTCATTTTTAGCTCATTTTGAAAAACTGAGAAAGCATTACCCCCGTTTTGTATGCATTGTATTGAATCCCATGAAATACTCCATTGATTTCACAATCCTTGCCATTAGCAGTTAAGTGTTTATATTACTCTTCTCTCCGATAGTTAGAAAACTTGTTAGGACATTATTTTCCATGGCTTCGTTCTGCTCCAAGATTTGTTGTCCCTCAAGCACATCTGGGTTTTAGTGGATAAATTCCTTATTTTTGACACTTTACTCTTGAGGGTTTTTTGAAGTGGGGTGCCTGTGCCCTGCAGATTGGCTTTTTCCAAATGTATAGCTGCCTATCCAGACTCATTTCATTGAACCCGTATGATGTTATGATAAGGTAGATATGCCCCAGGCTTTACATGCAGACTACTAGAGTTTGAATGCTAAATATACCTCTTAATAGAGGTGTAGTCTGGGAAAATTATTTTACCTCTCTGATCCCCAGTTTGCTTATTGCAATACCTATATTCTAGTATTGTTTTGAAGATCGAATGAGAAGTATCAAACATCTATTATTTGCCAGACATTTTTCTAAGTGCCATGTATTTATTAGTTCACTTAACCTATGCTAAAACCCTGTGAGGTCGAAACTGTTATTGTTCCTGTTGTTTGCATGGGGCAATTGCAAGCAGAAGCAGCTTGTGCAAAGCCACACAACTAGAAAGTAGTCACACAGGACATAAAACTCGGCAGTGGGACTCCAGAACCTGCTATAGCACATCTCAGAGTACTGACCTCTTATACATTCACGTGGCATAGAGCTGCCATGGAATCCTCATGGACTCCCAGTCCTGTTACCAGCTGATGTTGGTATGGATGCTGTGTGGAGAGTGCTTCATGTCACTACACATCTCCGAGATTTGGTAGGAAGCAAGCTATAGGGAAGTGTCTTTGTTTTCTGGCGGTACTTTGTTTTGAAGGGCTGAGGATGTACTTGCACATGCCACCACAATGCACCTGCCTCTGGATTAAGAGAAATTAAGCATAGAGAATAAGACACCAGGAAAGGGATCAACTGTAGAGGTTCATAACCAAGAGAGAATCATGGATTCTAAGAGCTGGATGGTACCGTGCAGATAGTAACTGAAAATTCTTTCAGTTTTAAGAGGAATAACTTGCATCTCAAAGACTTGTCTTACATTTTGTAGCACTTTCCAGGTCATAAAAGTGCTTGTATTCACATTTCATAATCAGGACAGCCCTTTCAGGAGGGCATTATTAGTCCCATTTCATAGCTGACAGTGCTTGCAGGCCCTGGAGTTTACAAAATTTGACTGAGAAGTCTGAGGTAGTTATGGTAATACTTGGGTTTGATATCTGGATTTTTCTTGTTCTAGAGATATCTTGATTTAACAATGTGTCCATGTCTCACCATGCTTTTTTCCTATGTGCTCAGAGAAATTTAGCAGAGCAGAAAGAAATGGGGCATTGGTGTAAAATGGACCTGAGGTCAAATATAGAATGTTCCACTGACCTTTCAATTGGCTTCATATCCTCACTTCTCTGGGTCTCAGGATCTCGAGTTCATAAAGAAGAACCTACTCAAATAAATGCTTAGAGCATATGAAATCTCTGAAATGCAGCTTAATCTGTGTCAGTTTTGTGTTTATTTAAACGTATTTATTTTCCTTTAAGTTTCTATCCGGTGCATTTTCTCTTGAAAAATCTGTATGTGACTCAGACCTCAGAGCTGGAGGCTGCAGAGACGCTGTCTACAAAGACCCCAGAAGAAGGATGAATCCCAGCAAACAGTGCACTCATCATGCCAGGAGGAAGGAACATGTTTTCTGCTACCGAGGCCCAGGGAAGTCATGTCTCCCTCAAGTGGAGAAATAAGGAGCAAAGTAAATTATATTGTAATAATGAGTTTTATACACACGTTAAAAATAAGACGTGCAATAATTCTCCAGGAGCCCTGGCCACCTCAAGCATCAAATATGTGCGTGGTATTTGAGGCAGCAGAGCTCCAAAACCAAGCTGTGCTGAGTCATCAGAAAGTGTAGAGTAAGGAGGGAAAAGCAAAAACTGCTCTAATCATGGAGGGCCGGCAAAGGGTTGTGTTTCTAACATATTTGTTTGTTTGCCTTTCCAAAGTGGATATGATTATCTAAGCATTTCCAGAATACCTGAGCAGGAACCAAGTACCCCGAATGTTACCACTTCTCTGAAAGTCCCACACATCAAGCAAAGAAAGGGCAGAAATAAAGATTGGATGCCTAAAGAATCAGATGGAGAGGCTGCTGTAAGATGAGGGCAGAGTGCAAATATTAAATCCTTGTACAAAAACCTCAGCATTTTCTTAAAGCCCTGCTTTGCTAATCTTCCCTGCCCAGGAGAGGAATTGAAGAGACTTTTTTTTTAAAGCACTATACAAAGTGGTGGAGCTTTTTCTCTTTTAAAGTACATAAAACATTGGGCAAAGTAGTTGAGGACCAGAAAGGAGAAGTAGCAGGAACTTTCCAAAGCAGAGACAGAAAATACAAGGATAAAAAATAGACTACAACCACAATCTTAAGTTTTGAAAGCAGTGAAGGAAATATTTAGCTCCTTAAAACTACCTTTGGGGAAATTTCTATAGGTATATATTTTACCCAAAACTTTCTACAGAAGAATATGTTGTAGGAGGTGCTTACATGCTTTGACACTGAGAGCGAGAAAGAAAAACAGTGAAGGCCACAGGCTGTAAAGAAAACCAGGTGAGAGTTTGGGAGACGTAATCTCTGGCACAAAACAGCTACATCGCTTTAGCCAAGGGATAAATACCCTCCCCTGGGCCTCATTTATAAGATGTTCGTAAGAATAGTCTCTTTTTGACCTCAAAAGACTATTTAAAGGATCCTATTCTATCCAAATATGGCTGTATGATAATGATAATTATAATAATAGTGATAATACGATCTGTCATTAGTTTTAAATGTATTTGCTATAACTTTTCAATCAGTATGCACATAGAATTTTCAGGATACAATATCCCATTTCAAGAAATTACAGAGATGAAACTATCTTAATACATTATGGGGAGGATTGGAACAAAACACTTTAGCAAGTATTCATAATAAAAGCTGAATAAAGAACATAGTTGTAAGTATTCATTCACATACAAAATTATAGGTATCATTTTTCTTTAGGTGCATAATAACTACTTCATTAGCATAAACTGTCATAAGACAAGGCTCTTTTACTCTTTTTGAAAAATAATCCGTGAGATTATTTTTAAAGGTAATTAGAGCTGACTGTTGGGGCTAAGAGAAAGTTCCCAGAGACCAATATGGACATAATTTACATTTTGTTCATATATGATTCTTCAATGCTGGGTCTAAATTTCATTAATACAACAGATAGAAAAGTTAATCAACCAGTCAAATTCCTAATATTTTTCCCCTCATTTTGTTTTTTATTGTGCTAAGATACACTTAACATAAAATTTACCATCTTAATCATTTTCAGTGTACAGCTCAGTGGTATTAAGTACATTCCTAATGTACTTAATTCACCGACATCTATCTCCATAACTGTTTTCATCTTGTAAAACTGAAACTCTATACATGATCAACAACTACCCATTCCCCCTTCCTCCAACCTTCCAGCAGCTACCATTCTACTTTCTTTCTCTATTATTTGATTACTTTAATTATCTCATATTAGCAGAATCATATAGTATTTGTCTTTTTTTGTTAAATGGTAACTCTATGTTTAATGTTTTTTATAAACTTCCACCCTGTTTTCCAAAGTGGCTGCACTGTTTTACATTCTCATCAGCAATGTATGAGGGTTTCAATTTCGCCACATCGTAGTGGTGCTTGTTATTATCTGGCTTGTTGATTATAGCTCTTTTAATGGGTATAAGGCGGTATCTCATTGTGGTTTGTTTTTCTTTTCAATAGCTTTGTTTTTATATATTTTTTCAATTATTTTGTTGAGATCATAAAGGTTTACAACATTGTGTAATCTCAGGTGTGCCTTTTTATTATTATTTAAGTAATATTTATTTATTTATTATTTTTATTTATTATTCATTATCATTATTAAGTATTATTATTATTAAGTAGTATTTATTATTATTTAAGTAGTAGTATTATTATTTAAGATTGCTTTGTGCTCACCACCAATAATCTAATTTTTATCCATCACCATACATATGTGCCCTTTACCTCTTTAACTCACTTCCCCAGCCCTCATCCCTTCTGGTAACCACTAATCTGTTCTCTTTATCCATGTGTTGTTTATCTTCCACATATGAGTGAAATCAAGTAGTATTTGCCTTTCTCTGTCTGGCTTTTTTGCTTAACATTATACCCTCAAGGTCCATCCATGTTGTTGCAAATAGGATGATTTTGTCTTTTTTATGGCTGAATAGTATTCCATTGTATATATATATTATATATATATGCCACACATCTTTTTTATCCATTCATCTCTAGAAGGCCACTTGGGTTGCTTCCATGTATTGGCTATTGTGAATAATGATGAAACGAACATAGGGGTGCATAAATCTCTTTGGATTGTTGATTTCAAGTTCTTTGCATAAATACCCAGTAGTGGGATAGCTGGATCGTATGATAGTTCTATTTTTAATTTTTTGATAAGTCTCCATACTATTTTCCACAGTGGCTGCCCCAGTGTTTGTCTTTTATTGATTTATTTCACTTAGCGTAATGCCCTCAAACATCACCCATGTGGTAATATATATCAGAATTTCCCTGCTCTTTAAGGATGAATAATATTTCACTGTTTATTAATTCATCTGTTGATGGACAGTTGGATTGCTTTTACATTTTAGCTACTGTGAATAATACTGCTATGAACTTGGATGTACAAATAATCCTTTGAGACTCTGCTTTTAATTCTTTTGGATATATACTCAGAAGTGGAATTGCTGTATTATATGGTAATTATATTTTTTTAGTTTTTTGAGGAACTACCATATGGTTTTTCATTGTGACTGTACCATTTTATAGTCCCACCAACAGTGCGTGAGAATTCCTGTTTCTACACATTCTTGCCAACACTTGTTTTCTGTTTTTTTGATGCTAGCAATCCTAATGGGTGTGAGATAGTATCTTATAGTTTTGATTTGCATTCCCTAATGATTAGTGATGGTGAGCAGATTTTCATGTTCTTAATGGCCATTTGTATGTCTTCTTTGGGGAAACATCTATTCAAGTCCTTTGTCTGTTTTTGCATCAAGTTGTTTATTTTTTTGCTGCTGTTATTAGATTTTAGCAGTTTTCTATATCTTCTGGATATTAATCTCTTACCATGAATATGATTTCCACATATTTTCTCCCATGCTTTGAGTTGCCTTTTTGCTCTATTGATATTGGTTTTGGATGTACAAAATTTTTAAATTTTCACAGTCCAGTTTTGTCTGTTTTTTCTTTTGGTACGTGTACCTGTTCTCATATCTAAGAAATTATTCCCAAATTCAATGTTGTGAAGTTTTTGCCCTGTTTTCTTTATAGGAATTTTATAGTTTTAAGTCTTACATTTAGATTTTTGATGCGTTTTGAGTTAGTTTTTTACATGGTGTTAGGTAAGGGTTAAAAATTAATCTTTTGTATCTGATTATCCAGTTTTTTGAGCACCATTTGTTGAAAAGACTTTCCTTTCCCTATTGAATGATTTTGACAACCTTGTCAAAAATCATCTGACCATATATGTGAGGGTTTATTTCTAGGCTGTAGTCTATTCCACTGGTCTGTGTGTCAAGGTTTATGCCAGTACCACATTGCTTTGATTATTGTAGCTTTGCAGTAAGTTTTGAAATCAGGAAGTATGAGTGTTTCAGCTTTGTTTGTCTTTTGCAAGATTGTTTTGGCTATCCGGTATCCTTTGAGATTCCATATGAAATTCCTGGTATTTTTAAATCATGTTATTTCTATGTGATTGAAATGAATGTTTAGCCTTTACCCCATCGCCCATATGCACATGTACAGACCTACACACAGAATAATATTGGATAGTTCATATGAATGGAGCTCAGAGTGTATGTGGAATGCAGAAGATATTAAGATGATGCAAGATGCATAAAAATATCATGGAGGAAGAATCTTGTATACTACGCCCTCATACCTACCTCTTCTACCAACCATGTCCCAAAGACATCAAATGTTTCCTGGTTCTGTAGCCCAAAGGGAAAATACGACCCTCTCAAAAGATAAGACATTGACTGGGTTGTGGGTGAGAAGGAGTATAACACATAACTATGTAGAGATCGCTCACTGCCATCCTCACTTCCATGACTTTGTTGTCTGTTTTCACTCTGTCTGATTTAATCAGATGATCCTCAATTTCTGGCAGAGAAGTGTCTTTATTGTTTGCTGGCTCTTTACTCCACTCTAAGCATCCTGGATTGTGTCTTGTGTATAGCAGGTACTGAAAACATATTTGAGGAATGAAAGGTCAAGAAAACATCTGAGAGGGAGCACACTGACTATCAATTTATGTTTGAAATACTAAGTACTCGTCCTGATTAGCCATGGATCCAATCCATGCTAGGTGATAAGTGCAGTGAGGAATAAAATATTTAGGGAAAAGATATAAAACCTGCTTTCAAGAGAGAAAGGCAGGAAAGGAAGACTCATGGAACTCATAAACTCGGCCAGGAACTAGGCTAAAGATTCTTCACATAGTGTCTCATTTAATCCTTGTAGCTATCCCATCAGATGCGCATTGCCAGCCTCATTTTAGGGATTAAGAACATAAGAGTAAGAAGGTACAGTGACTTGTCCAAGGTCATGCAGTTAAGAAATAGCAAAGGGAAGATTTAATTTTTTATCTTTCAGATTCCAAGTCCAGTGCTCTGTTTTGTAATATGATGTTTACCTTTTGGAAAATTTCAAAATTCTTTGGGTAACAAGAGCTATAGGAAATGATTAGAAAATGTTCATTTTGAAATAAAAAGAGTGGTCATCTATTTTTAGAATACGTGGAGGTGGGGAGAGGCAGAGAGAATTAGCATTCTTTTCAATGTCAACTACATGCTTAACCCTACAACACGCTATCAGGTGATAATTCCAAAGAAAAAGAAAACTTAACAAATCCCCACCACCGTAAGAGTCAGGTTCAAGACTTGAAGTGCAAAACTCATACCTTTCCATTACATTGTGAGGTTTCTATGTAAATTACGGCAGAGGAGAAACCACTGAGACAAAGCACTATGCTTGTTGCATAAAGCCTTAGACAGATAATTCTATGAAAAACACAAAAACAAACAACATAATAATGCCTGATTGCATCTTAGTGAGATTAAAGAAAGAAACCACGAGATATCACAAAAGACATATATTGAACGTGTTTTCATATTACAACATTGAAGGATATCGCTATGTAGAGTGAATTTATGAATAAATAAACAAACACAAACAATAAACAAATCAGGCTTGAAATTTCACTAAGAGTTTTGGATGTCTTTAAATGATATTGGATTTTAATTAATTTTTTTCTTCCCACTTCTCTATCAGATGTTGCAGTGTCTGTGAGCCAAAAATAGTAACAAAGGCTTTGCATTTTGGTTACCACAGCAGACACTGAAATTCCTTAGTAAATTTATTAAAAAATTGTGCGTCTGGATGCTAGCTCAGGGAACCTCTTCCTAAGGCTAAAGAAGAGGAAGATTGGCAAAAGATGTTAGCTCAGGACCAATCTTCCTCACAACCTCCCCTCCCCCAAATGGGGCTTCATTTATCATTATTTGCCAAATAGTAGCCATTTCAAGTATTTGGGCAGATTTGACTATTTCCTATTTTGATGTTTTCCTCTTCCCTGAAATGTATTCAAAGCTTCATTTATTTATGTATTGTTTCTCTTATCTTTGGAGTAGATGCATAAATTTCTAACAGCTGATATATTTCTCAGTAAAAATAACTACACAGGGGGCCAGCCCAGTGTTGTAGTGGTTAAGTTCTCATGCTCAGCTTTGGTGGCCCGGGGTTTTGCCTTTTTGGATTCCGGGTGCGGACCTGTGCACCACTTGTCAAGTCATGCTGTGGCAGGCATCCCATATATAAAGTAGAGCAAGATGGGCACAGATGTCAGCTCAGGGCCAATCTTCCTCAGCAAACAAAGAGGAGGATTGGCAACAGATGTTAGTGCAGGACCAATCTTTCTCAAACACACACACAAAAACTATGCAAATAAATGCACAGCATGCACACAAAGCTATCAAGTTCTATGATATTTTCTACTCACTTTCTAGATACCCTTACCATTTTTAGTTTATCTGCTCAATATTTCAAATAAAAATTTTTCTAAAGAAATGAATTTTACAAAAATATAATCATGAGTTAAAGATTTTAAATAATTCAACAGTATAAAATAACTCTACAATTTTTTTCCAAATTAATTAATGGTCTTCCAGGACTTCTGAGAAGATACTAAAATATTTTATCTATGTCTGATTGATTGTCTTATTAATTAGTAATAAACTGAAATTTTAAATCTTATGTAAAAAAATCAGAAATAAATTTGAAATTGAAAAAAATTAAGTCGTTAAAAGGCAATTTACTAGTTTTGATGAGCCAAATCACTTGATTTCAACACTATAGAACATATATGCATTCACTAATTTCCTTAACAAACTGAGTCAGATACTTCTAGTAATAATTTACTGCATAAATTGGCCAAATCCTCCTGATGAGAACAACTAAACCAAAAAACAATTAAAAGAAAATAAAGCAAAATTAGAGTAAAATATTATGGGATAAGAGCCAGGAAAAACATCTTGGAGACACAGGCTATTATCTGGGATCCCCTTACCTTTGCAGGTATCTATCAAAACTTGAAAAGTTTACTGAGACTACTGAGAAAATATTGGAAGTTAAACAGAGCATTTGAGAAATTCATGGGATAGGGACAAAAATTAGAATTCAGGAAATACATAGAAAAGGGGTTACACCCTGACAAATCTTTAAAATACAGTCCACGGATAAGGCTAAATTAGAAATAAAATTGAAAATTGTCAGAAGAAACACAATCTTATAAAAATGAAATAATGAAACCCGGTTTTGAATAAGCTTAATAACTAAAAATTGAATTAAGATGATCATGGAATACTAGTAAACTCACTTTGTTAGATCCAAAGGTAAATTATCTCCACAGGAACATAATATCATCCTGGATCTCAAATTATTTCCATAGTTTTTACCTCATCAAAAATAAGGAGGCAAATGAATAGATAAGATAATGTGACTGTAAATTAAGAAAATAAATACAAAGCAAAAATAGACTCACAGAGTATCCAGATAATGAGGTATCAGCATCGCTTAAGATAGCTAGATTTAATATGTTGAGGAAAATTAAAGAAAAGATTGAGAATTTCAGTAGAGGACTGGAAACTATGTAAAAATTATCCTAACTCAAATTCTAAAATCAAAAAAGAAAGAAATAAAAAGACTAAAATTAAGAATTCAAAGAGTAGGTTTAGCAGCATAAATGACATATATTAAATGAATTATTAAAGTGGAAAATAGTTCATAAGAAAATGTATAGAAAAAAGCATAGAGGAGACATAAAGAGGTAGAATGAAAAAGGTGAAGATAGATTAATTGGACAGGAAAGAGAAATGGGGAAAATCCCATATTTGAGGAGAAACTGGCTAAGAATTTTTCAAAACTGATGAAAGAAATCAAACCATTGAAAAAAAGAAACACTATTAACTCCTACAAGGGTGAAGACAAAGAAAATCATATCAAAGAAAATCATGTTCAATACACTGAAAACTACAGAGAAAAAATAAAAATTAAACATGGAGAATAAGAAGGACTAATTGTGAAAAGGTAAATTAAGGTTACAATTTTCTTAAGAGAATAAATGGAAAGACATATTCAAACTATATTTTTAGAAAGATTTTCAACTTAAAATTCTGTGACCAGAAGGAATTACATCTCAAAGGAAGAAATGATAAAAACAAAAAAATGGTTACATGTGATACCAAGACACCTGTACTAAAGAAAACACTAAAAGTTGTTTTTCCATAAGATAAACAATGATTTGAGATGATACCTTGGAAATTCAGGAAGGAATGGGAGCAAGAGAGAGGATGAATACACAGTTAAATATGAATGAATATTGACTTTAAAATTAACAGACTCATGTCTATAAAGAATTAAATTTTTCTAGAGTTTGTGTATTTATTGTCCAGGAAGTAGTAAAATTAACAAATTTTATTAGATTTTAATCAACCAATATTATATGTTGCAATATCTAGGGTAAACTTTAAATAAACAGTAAAATAAGTTATTGAAAAGCTAATAGAGGAGAACTACTAAATGATAAAACACTAATCAATGGAGAAATGGCAGGAAAGAAGATGAAGGATATGGAACATGTGGAGTAAACAGAAAGCAAGGAGTGAGAGAGTTGATTTAAGCCCACAGATAGTAACATTTAGTAAAACACAAACATTGTCGAACTGGATGAAATGTCAAAATACAACTTCACCAAAGTGTGAAAATTAAAAAGAGATGGGTTTACAGAATGGAAAATGTTATAATATGTAAGTACTAAATAAAAGAGTGAGAATAACTATATTATTATCAAATAAAGTAGATTTAAGGGCAAGCAGCATTATTAAAGATACAGTGTAACATTTCGTAATAATAAAAGTTTCAATTCAAGGGCAAAACATAATTTTAATTTATGAAATTATTAACATAGCCTAAAATATGTAGATATAAATAAAGAAATGACAGCATTAATAAGAGACATACACCTACAAACATTTTAAAATATATAATTAACTCAAAAAAAGCAGACCATAAATAAATCAGGTATAGAATACTTCATCAAAATTAACTATGTACTAGGCCACAAAGCAAGGCCTAACAAATCAAATAATTTAAATTATAAAAAATATATTCTCTAATTACAGAGAAATTAAGTAAAAAAAAAATAGCCAAAAAAAAAATCTAAAGAATCTCCATGGATTTAGAAATTAAGAAATAACCTTCTTAATGAACTATAGGTCAAAGAAGACATTACAATGGGAATTAATATATGTTCTGAAATATACATATATAACGCAAAACTTTTGTTCCCCAGAAATGTATAACCGTAAATGTGTGTGTTTCTTAAAGAAAGGTTAAAAATGCATGCTCTTAATAGCCACCTAAAGAAGTTAGAGAAATAATGGCAACTAGAACAGCAAGTTTAATATGAAGAAATTAGAAACAAATTAGTTACTTAGAAAACACTCAGTGGAGAGGATCAACAAAGCCAAAAGCTGGGTACACGGAAAGGTTAACACAATTGATGAAACCCATAAATGTGTGTGTGTGCATATGAGAGAGAAACAGAATTCCTCTTTAAGATGAGGGAGAGAAAAGGATTCTAATCACATCTTCTATTCAATATTGAATGGGAGGTCACGGGCAACACGCAAAAAATAAGAAAAATAAGTAACTGTTATAAGGTTTGAAAAGCAAGAAAGAAAACTGTCGTATTCACCGTTGACATGATTGTGTTCATAGAAAATTCAATGTAATCTAAAAATTGTAATTAGTAAATAAATTCAGTAAGTACAGTGGATACAAATTCAGTTTAAAAGTGTTAACTGTTTCTATATTCCAACAATAAACAATTAGAAAAGAGACAATAAACCATAACAATTAGAGTAACTTCTGCAAATATCAGCTATCTAGAAATAAATTTGACAAAATATGAGTAAAATTCAATATAGTGACCTAACAAACATTATTTGGATAGTGTTTTAACTAATTAAATAAATGGATTAATTTAACATAATTATAGATTGAGAGACTCAATATTGTAGACATGTCAATTCTCCCCAAATTGATATACATATTAAACACAATTACAGTTAATGACCAAGTGGGGTTTCTGCATAAATTGACAAGATGATTTTAAAATTATGGAAAAATCAGAAAGCTAGAGATTTCTAAGACAAACTTGCCAAAAAACAGAACAAAAGTTGGAGAATAACACTTACATATACATAATAATATATTTAATATACCATATTATTTATAATATATGCATATAGAAGTATAATGTTATATATAACATAAACATATATAATTACCATAAAGCTACAATAGTTAAGACAATGTGGCATCTTACAAGGATGGCCAAAGAGACCCATGGAACAGAATAGAGAGCCAGACTTTCACTCACGCATGAATGATCACTTGATTTATGAAAAAGATTCCTATATAGTTAGTGAGGAAAGAATGATCTTTTTAGTAAATAGTGATGAGTCAATTGGATACCCAAATAGATGAACATAAATCTTGATCTCTACCTCATATGATACACATGAATGAATTCCAGGTAGATTTAAATAAAAAGATAAAAGGTAAAATAATAAACTTCTAGATGATAGCAAAAGATGTTGATGATCTTGGGAATGATAAACATTTCTTAGTTATAATCCAAAAAGAAAAGTCCATTAAATTGGGCTGTGTTAAACTAAGGATGTCTCTTCATCAAAAGATACAATTTGAAGTGAAAAGCTACAGAGTAGGAGAAGATATTTTTAATACATACAGTTGACAAAGGACTTATAGGAGTACAAATTAGAATTCCTAATATTTGATTAGAAAAATGGGAAATAAACCTTTACTCCAATGACCAAAGAACATGCTGAAGATGTTCAACTTTAAGCTTTAAGGAAGTTCAAATTAAACCCCAATGAGATTTGACTATACCACCACCAGAATGGTTAAAGTTAAAAAAGACTGACATTGAAAAGTGTTTACGAGGGTACGGAAGTGAAGCTTCCATACTCTGTTGTAGGAGCACACAGTGATACAACTTTGGAAAAGTGTTTGGTAATATCTGCTGAAATTTTGTCTACCCTATGATCCAGTAACTCCTCTGTTAGGTATATTTCTAATACAAAAGCCAACATATGTGAAACAAAAAGTACGTAAAAGAATGAAAAATTAGTCTATATCTACATTTATGATTTGTGAACATTTTTGACCTATTGTATATTTCAATAAAAAAGTTTACTTAAAATCAGTGGAATAAATACATAATAAAACAATAAAATAGGGAGAAATGCTGCAATAGGTACAAAGATACATTTAATACATACAAAATATATTAAAAGTAAAAAAATTTCAGATAACTAGGAAGAGTACAAATTCCTTAAATTTGATACCATGGAACACAGCAAACATCCTTCTTTATGGTGAGCTATTAACTTCTCCCTCTGAGTTTGGAAAAGAGTCAAAAGTGCTTGCTATCTCGGGATCTATTCACTGTTATACTGGGTATTATATACTGGAAGTTTCCTACTCAGTGCAAAAAGGCACGTAATAATAAAACCTTCAAAATCTGAAGAGGACTAGGTTGCATAAACAAAAATACGAGAATATAGACACGTTATTAAAATTAACGTCAATTTGGAAAGATTACTTGATTAAAGGTCAGTTGGATATCCATATTTCAGCAACAAATAGAAGCTGAGATGTAGAAAATAAAAGTATTTAAATTAGTGTAATAACATCAAATATCTGGGAACAAATCTAATGAAAGATATGTAAATCTTCCACGTAGAAACTATCAAAAATTATTAGCAAGAGAAGTTTTAAAACATTTAAATATGTGGTCTTTTCAAAAACTGTTGCTGAATAGATTGAAATATATATAAAAAAATACTGAATAGCAAAAAAACCAAAACAATTTGGTTGAAAAATAGACAGAAGATGTGAATAGATATTTCTCCAAAGAAGACGTATAGCTGGCCAACAGGTACATGACAAGATGCTCAACATCATTAATCACCAGAGAAATGCAAATCAAAGAACAATAAGACATCACCTCACACCCATTAGAATGGCTATTATCAAAAAGACAAGAAATAGCAAGTGTTGACAAGGATGTGAAGAAAAGGGAACCCTTGTACATTGTTGGTTGGAATGTAAATTAGTGCAGCCACTATGGAAAACAGTGTGGAGGTTCCTCAAAAAATTAAAAATAGAATTACCATATAATTCAGCAATTTCGCTTATGGATATTTATCCAAAGAAAATGAAAACACTATGTCAACAAGATATTTGCACCCTCATGTTAATTGCAGCACTATTTACAATAGCCAAGATATGGAAACAACCTAAGTGCTCACTGATGAATGGATAAAGAAGTTGTGGCATATATAAACAATGGAATGCTATTCAGCCATAAAAAAGAATGAAAGCTTGCCATTTGCTAGAACATGGATGAAGCTTGAGGGCCTTATGTTAAGTGAAATAAGTCAGACAGAGAAAGACAAATACTGTATGATCTCACTTACATGTGGAATCTAAAAGACAAACAAAAAACACAAGCTCATAGATACAGAGAACAGATTATTATTGATGTTTGCCAAAGGCAGTGGGTGTGGGGTGGGCAAGATCGGTGAAGGGTATGAGAAGCTACAAACTTCCAATTATAAAATAAATCAGTTATGGGCATGTAATGTACAGCATGGTGACCATAGTTAATAATACTGTATTGTATATTTGAAAGCTGCTAAGAGAGATCTTAAGTCTTCATCACACACACAATTTTGTAATTATGTATGATGATGGATGCTAACTGGACTTGTTGCAGTGATTGATTTTCAATGTATACAAATATCAAATCATTACACTGTACACTTGATCTAATGTAATATTATATGCCATTTATACCTCAATTTTTTAAAAAATAGACAATAACAATTTACTTGAAGACCTACATATAAACCAATTCCAGAGGGATTGTAGATTTAATTTTGAAAAAAAAAAAGCAGTAAGTAATCTACAAGATGACATAGGAAAATAGCTTCTTATCTTTGGAACAGGAAGGGACTTCTTTAACAAAATATAAAGAGCACTAATGCTAAAGAGAAGAAATTAATAAATTGTACTACGTTAAAATAAAGAATTCAATGAAGATACCATCAGGAAAGTGAAAAGGCAAGTCAAAGTGTAAGAAAATATATCTGAAACATATGTAATTGACGTAAAGTTCATAAGTAGGATATAGAAATTGTTCCTTCAAAAATAGGAAGAAAAAAGGGGCTGGCCCCGTGGCCGAGTGGTTAAGTTCGCGCGCTCCGCTGCAGGTGGCCCAGTGTTTCGTTAGTTCGAATCCTGGGCGCGGACATGGCACTGCTCGTCAGACCACGCTGAGGCAGCGTCCCACATGCCACAACTAGAAGAACCCACAACGAAGAATACACAACTATGTACCGGGGGGCTTTGGGGAGAAAAAGGAAAAAAAATAAAATCTTTAAAAAAAAAAAAATAGGAAGAAAAAAGAAAGACAAACCAATAGGAAAAAGAACAATTTGAGCCGGAATATTTAGTCTTCCTTTCCATAAGCAGGGACTATCTCTGCATTTATTTAGTTCATTTTTATTTATTTTACCAGAGTTTCATATTTTTTCTCATATACATCTTGTACATATTTTGTTAGATTTATACCTAAGTATTTCGCTTGGGGGGATGTTAATGTAAACGGTGTTGTGTTTTTAATTTCAAATCCCACTTGTTCATTGCTAGTATATTGGGAACTGACTGATTTTTATATGTTAACCTTGTGTCCTGCAATCTTTCTGTAATTCCTTCTTAGTTCTGTGAGTGAAGATGAGGAGCAATGAGTAACTCTTGCTGGGGGAAGTTTACTGTTTTATTCATGTTAGAATACTATTTACTAAAAATGAACAATCACATACTAATGATCCAGCAATTCCACTTCTGGGAAATATTTAATAAAAATGAATGCATAAGTATATGAAGGTAAATGTACAACTATCTTTATAGTAGCAATATTTGAAATATAGAAGCTATAAAAAAGTGTACCAATGTTATAATGGACAAATAATGATATACTTATTCAATGAACTACAATTTTTTGGAAATAATGTAGTAAATTTCATACAAGTACCACAGAGGGAGAGAAGATAGAATCAATGAATAAATATAGTAATATTCCATTTATATTTAAAAACAGGCACAATTACTCTATTAGAAGCCAGGATGGACATCACCTTTGGCAATATGAGAAGGAATGGCAATTGGATTGGGGTAAAGGTGTCTTCTGGCTTGCTAGCATTATTCTATTTCTTGGTCCTTAAGGTAGTTATTCTGTACAAGTATGTTTTATATACTTTTCTGTATGTATTCTCCTTCAATTAAAAAATCCAAAAGATGAATTAGTCTAATTGGATTAACTAATTGGGTGAAATTTTTGCTCTAGTTTTGTGATTACAATCTGATTTGTTACTGTAAGAAATAATTTTTAAATTTACAGTAAAAATGCAATCTCTAATGTATAAAAACGTAAAGAAAAGTTGATATCTGGGCCTCAATTTCTACTTTTCTGAAATAAGAAAGACGGGGCTTAGACTGAGGAAACTTTAAATTTCTTCTGGGTCTAAGTGTCAAGGACTCATCACTTTGGAATATGTTCATTCCAAACTCTGAGATCTCAAGGGTTTGGTTTCTTCCCTATACATAATATAAAACTGCTTGCTGTCACTCTTTTTTAAATTGAGGTCAAATTTACTGATAGTAAAAAGGTCTTAAGTGTACAATGTGATGAGTTTTGCAAAATGCAACCAACTATGTAACCATCATACCTATCTAAATATGGAACATTTCCATTACCCCAGAGCGTTTTCTTATGTCCTCTTCCAGGCCGTCCCCACTCCCCATAGTCAATCTCTGTTGTACATTTCTGTGACCATACATTAGCACTGACGGATTATGAGCTTCTTATAAATAGAATTTAACAGTATATATACTTTTGTGTCTGACTTCTTTATTGAAAAAGAAGTTTTGAGATGCATCCATGCTGTAGCATGGATCAACATTTCTTTTTAAATCAGTGAGCAGTATTACATTGTTTAAACATAGCACAAGATGTTTATTAATCCACCTAATAAAGAAAATCTGAGTCACTTCCAGTTTGGGGCTCTTATGAATAAAGTCACCTTATGTATTTTGTACAAATTTTTTTTTATAGATAAGTTTTGAATTCTCTTGAGTAAATACCTAAGAATAGAATTGTTATGTCAGAAGATAGGTACATTTAATTTTATAAGAAAACTCCAAAGAATTTTTCAAAGTGATTTTACACTCTCATAAGCAATATTTAATTTGCTTACATGAAATACCCAGAATAGGTAAATCCATAGAGATAGAAAGCAAATCAGTGGTTGGTGGGAGCTGGGGAGGAGGGAATGGAGAGTGCTGAGTTCACAGGTGCAGGATTTCCTTTGGCGGCGATGAAATGTTTTTGAACTAGATGGAAATGATTATTGCACACGATTGTGAATGTACTGGCTACCACTGAATTGAAAACTTTAAAATCCTTATTTTACATCATGTGAATTTTACCTTAATAAAGAAAGAAATTATGACAAGGAAAAACAATCACAATAATAAAGAAAATGAAAAAATACATTCTGAAATTTTAATTAGATTCCATTCACCCTCCTATTGGATTTTAGATATACCTCTTTGTATTTTTATATTGGTTGCCTTAAGAATAGCAATGTGCATCCTTAACTTTTCAAAGTTTACTTAGAATTCATATTGTATCGCTTTACTTATGAGGTTTTATTATAAAACAGTTAATTTGATTTTCCATCTAGATACTTTTGGGTTTTTTGTCATATTGTACTGCCACTTGTATTATAAATCCCACAATACTGTATTGTTATTTTTACTTTAAACAATCTGTGGTATTTTAAAGTGTTGAAGAGAGAAAACTAGATCATATTTCGTCATTACCCACCTATTTGCCATTTCTGGTTTTTTTGGTTCCCCTTTTTGAATGCTTTCCAAAATATTTTTTCCAGTATCATTGAGATATTGACATGTAACGTTGTATTCGTTTAAGGTGTACAACATAATTAGTGGATATATGTATATATTGCAAAATGATTGCCACAATAAGTTTGGCTAACCATCCATCATCTCACATAGTTACAATAATATTTTCCTTGTGATGAGAACTTTTAAGATTTACTCTCTTAGCAACTCTCAAATATGTGATAGAGTATTGTTAATTATGGTAATCATGCTGTACATTATGTCCCCAAAACTTATCTTATAACTGAAAGTTCGTACCTTTTGATCAACTTCACTCAAATCCCTCACCTCCAAACCCTCAAACTTCTTGCAACTCAATCTGTTCTCTGTTTTATGAGTTTGACACCATACAGTATTTCTCTTTCTCTATCTGGCTTATTTCACTTAGCATAACACCCTTAACGTCCATCCATGTTGTCACAAATGGCCTGATTTCCTTCTTTTTCCTGGATGAATAATATTCAATTGTGTGTGTGTGTATATATATATATATATATATCTATGCCACATGTTTTTTATTAATTCATCTATCAATGGACACTTAAGTTGTTTCCATGCCTTGACAATTGTAAATAATACTGCTATGAACACGGGAGTGCAGATATTTCTTCAGGGTAGTGATTTTGTTTTCTTTGGATACATACCCAGAATTGCACTTACTAGATCATAAGTTAGTCCTATTTAGAATTTTTTGAGAAACCTCCATACTGTTTTTGCTAGTGGCTGTTCCAATTTGCATTCCAACAGTGTACAAGGTTTCCCTTTTCTCCACATCCTTACCAACGCTTATCTCTTGTTTTTTGATGATAGCCGTTCTGATAGGTACAAGGTTATTGCTTATTGTGGTTTTGATTTGCGGTACCCGGATGATTAGTTATGTGGAGCATCTTTTCGTGTATTTGTTGGCCATTTGAATATCTTTTTTGGAAAAATGTCTACTCAGGTCCCTTGCCCATTTTTTTTTTTTTTTTTTTTTGCTATTGAGTTATATGAGTTCCTTATATATTTTGGGTATTAAACCCTCATCAGATGTGTGGTTTGTAATTATTTTCTCCCATTCCATAAGTTGCCTTTTCATTTTTTTGATAGTTCCTTTTGTTGTGCAGAAGCTTTTTAGCTTGATATAGGTCCACTTATTGATTTTTTATTTTGTTTCTTTTGCTTTAGATATATCCAAAAATAATTTCCGAGACCCATAACAGGGGATATTTACCTAGGTTTTCGCCTAGGAATTTTATGATTTCTGGTCTTATATTTAAGTCATTAATCCATTTCCAAATAACTTTTGGAACAGTGTAAGGTAGGGGTCTAGTTTGATTCTTTTGCATGTAAATATTCCATTTTCCAAGCACCATTTATTTAAGAGACTGCCTTCTCTTCATTGAGTATTGCTGTATCCCTTGTCAAATAATTGACTGTATATGCATGGCTTTATTTCTGGGATGTCAATTTTGTTCCATTTATCTATATGTCTGTTTCTATGACAGTACCATGCTGTTTTGATTACTATAGCTTTGTAGTATAGATTGAAATCAGGAAATGTGAGGCCTCTAGCTTTGTTCTCTCTTCTCAGGATTGCTTTAGGTATTCAGGGTCTTCTGTGGTTCCATACAAATTTTAGGATTGTTTTTTCTATTTCTGTAAAAAATACCATTGGAATCTATGTTTTATCCGGTGATTTTATTGGGGTCATAATGGTTTATAGCCTTGTGTAATTTTGGTTGTACATTATTCTTTATAAATTTCTGAATAGACTTCATCATGATCACCGCCAGTAGTCTAATATTTGTCCATCACCATACATATGTGCCCCTTTACCCCTTTTAGCAACCTCCCAACCCTCTTCTCCTCTGGTAACCACTAATCTGCTTATCTGTTCTCTTTGACCATATATTTGTTATCTTCCACATATGAGTGAAATCATGCAATATTTGTGATTTTCTGTCTGGCTTATTTTGCTTAACATCATACCCTCAAGGTCCAGCCACGTTGTTGCAAATGGGATGATTTTGTCGTTTTTATGGCTGAGTAGTATTCCATTGTGTATATATGTATATATGTATATATATATATACCACATCTTCTTTATCCATTCATCTGTAGAAGGGCACTTGGGTTGTGTCCATGTCTTGGCTATTGTGAATAATGCTGCAATGAACATAGGGGTGTATAAATATCTTCGGATCACTGATTTCAAGTTCTTTGGATAAATATCCACTGCTGGGATAGCTGGATTGTATGGTATTCCTATTTTTAATATTTTAAGAAATCTCCATACTGTTTTCCATAGTAGCTGCACCAGTTTGCATTCCCACCAGCAGTGCGTGAGTGTTCCCTTTTCTCCACATCCTCTTCAACATTTGTTGTTGTCTTAGTAATAATACTCATTCTGACTAGTGTAAGGTGATATCTCATTGTGGTTTTGATTTCATTTCCCTAATAATTGCTTATGCTGAACATTGTGTCATGTGCCTTTTGGCCATCTGTATATCTTCTTTGGAAAAATTTCTGTTCATATCCTTTGCCCATTTTTGATGGTGTGGTTTTATTGTTGTTGTTGAGTTGTATGAGTTCTTTATATATTTTGGAGATCAACCCCTTGTCAGATACATGATTTACAAATATTTTCTCCCAGTTTCTGAGTTGTCTTTTCATTTTGTTTTCGGTTTCTTTCTTTTGCAGAAGCTTTTTAGTCTGGTGTAGTTCCATTTGTTAACTTCTTCTTTTGTTTCCCTGCCTGAGTAGACTTGGTATTCGAAAAGATGCTGCTAAGAACAATGTCAAATATTGCACTGCCTATATTTTCTTCTAAGAGTTTATGGTTTCAGGGCTTACATTCAAGTCTTTAATCCATTTTGAGTTAACTTTTGTGTGTGCTGCAAGATAATGGTCTACTTTCATTCTTTTGCATCTGGCTGTCCAGTTTTCCCAACACCATTTATTGAAGAGACTTTCCTTTCTCCATTGTATGTTCTTGAATCCATTGTGGAAGATCAGCTGTCCATAGATGTGTGGTTTTAATTCTTGGCTTTCAATTCTGTTCCATTGAGCTGAGTGTCTGTTTTGTGCCAGTATGATGCTGTTTTGATTATTATAGCTTTGTAGCATATTTTGAATTAAGGAATTATGATGCCTCCAGCTTTGTTCTTTTTTCTCAGTATTGCTTTAGCTGTTTGGGATCTTTTGTTGTTTCATGTAAATTTTAGGATTCTTTGTTCTATTTCCATGAAGAATGTCATTGGGATTCTGATCAGGATTGCATTGAATCTGTATATTGCTTTAGGTACTATGGACATTTTAACTATGTAGATTCCTGCAGCCCATCAGCATGGAATATCTTTCCATGTCTTTATGTCTTCATCAGTTTCTTGCAATAATGTCTTACAGTTTTCAGCATATAGGCCTTTCACCTCTTTGGTTAAGTTTATTCCTAGATATTTTATACATTTTGTTGCAATTGTAAATGGGATTATATTCTTGAGTTCTCTTTCTGCTAGTTCATTATTAGTGTATAGAAATGCAACTGATTTTTGTAAGTTGATTTTGTACCCTGAAACTTTGAGGAGCTGATTATTTATAATTGTTTTCTTATGGATTCTTTAGGATATTCTATACATAGAATCATGTCATCTTCAAACAGTGAGAGTTTCACTTCTTCCTTTCCAATTTGGATTCCTTTTATTTCTTTTTCTTGCCTAATTGCTCTGGCCAAAACCTCCAGTACTATGTTGAATAGAAGTGGTGAGAGTGGGCACCCTTATCTTGTTCCTGTTCTCAGAGGAATGGCTTTCAGTTTTTCACTGTTAAGTATGATGTTGGCTGTGGGTTTGTAAAATTTAGCCTTTATTATGTTGAGATACTTTCCTGCTATACCCATTTTATTGAGAGTTTTTATCATAAATGGACGTTGGATCTTTTCAAAGCCCTTCTCTACATCTGCTGAGATGATCCTTTGTTTCTTATTCCTCATGTTGTTAATGTGGTATATCACATTGAATTGTGGATTTTGAACCATCACTGTATCCCTGGAATAAATCCAACTTGATCATGGTTTATGACTCTTTTAATGTATTGCTGTATTTGGTTTTCCAATATTTTGTTGAGGATTTTTGCATATATGTTCATCAGCAATATTATCCTAGAATTTTCCTTCTTTGTGTTGTCCTTGTCTTGTTTTGGTATCAGGGTGTTGTTGGCCTCATAGAATGAGTTAAGAGCATTCCAACTTCTTCAATTTTGGGGGATAGTTTCAGGATAGGTATTAAATCTTCTTTCAATGCTTGGGAGAATTTTCTAGAGAAGCTATCTGGTCCAGTAGTTTTGTTTTTTGGGAGGTTTTTGATTACTATTTCAACCTCTTTACTTGTGCCTGATCTATTCAGATTTTCTATCTCTTCTGGATTCAGTTTTGGGAGTCTATGAATTTACCCATTTCTTCTAGGTTATCCAATTTGAGGGCATATAGTTTTTCATAGTATTCTCATTATCCTTTGTATTTCTGCAGTATCTGTTGTAATTTCTCCTCTTTCATTTCTAATTTTATTTATTTGAAACTTCTCTCTTTTTTTCTTAGTGAGTCTGGCTAAGGGATTGTCAATTTTGTTTATCTTCTAAAAGAACTAGGTCTTAGTTTCATTAATTCTTTCTACTGTTCTTTAAATCTCTATTTCATTTATTTCTTCTCTGATTTTTAATGATATCCCTCCATCTTCTGACTTTGAGTTTTGTTTGTTCTTCTTTTTATAGTTGTGTTAGGTGCAGTTTAAGGTTGTTTATTTGAGGTTTTTCTTGTTTGTTGCAGTGGGCTTATATTGCTATGATCTTCGCTCTTATACCCACTTTTGCTGCATCTCATAATAATTGGTATATTGTATTTTCATTTTTGTTTGCCTCTAGGCATTTTTTAATTTCTACTTTGATTTCTTCACTGATCCAATGGTTGTTCAGTAGCATGTTGTTTCATCTCCATATATTTCTGACTTTCCCAGTTTTTTTCTTGTAGCTTATTTCTAGTTGCATAGCATTGTGGCCAGAAAAGATGGTTGTGATGATTTCAATCATCTTAAATTTATTTAGGCTCACCTTGCTTCCCAACATGTGGTCTATCTTTGAGAATGTTCCATGTGCATTTGAGAAGAATGTGTATACTGCTGGTTTTGGATGGAATGCTCTGTCTATATAAAATCCATGTGATCAAATATTTCATTTAAACCCACTATTTCCTTGTTGACTTTCTGTCTGGATTATCTATACATTAGTGTAAGTAGGGTGTTGAGGTTCCCTACTATTATTCTGTTTCTATTAATTTCTTCCTTTATGTCTGTTAATAGTTGCTTTATATACTTTGATGCTCCTGTGTTATGTGCATATATATTCATATGTGATATGTGTTCTTGGTGGAGAGTCCCTTTTATCATTGTATACTGACCCACTTTGGCTCTGTCTTTTTTATCTTGAAGTCTTCTTTAGCTGATGTAAGTATGGCAATGCCATAACCTTTTGTTTGCCATTTGCTTGGAGTATCATCTTCCATCCCTTCACTCTGAACCTATGTTTGTCTTTAGAGCTGAGATGTGTTTCCTGGAGGCAGCATATTGTTGCATCGTTTGTTTAATCCATTCAGGTACTCTGGTTGCTTTGATTGAAGAATTCAATCCATTTGTGTTTAGATTGATTTTTGACATATGAGGGCTTAATACTGCCCTTTTATCTCTTGCTTTCTGGTAATTATATGTATCCATTGTTTCTTTCTTTATATTTCTAATTGCCATTTCATTTTGGTGGGTTTCTGAGGAGGTTTGCTCAGTTTTCTCTCTTTTTGTGAACTGTCGCTCTGATTTTTGTCTAGTGGTTACTGTAAGGTTTGCATAAAAGATCTCATAGATGAAATACTCCATTTTCTCATAGCTTCTTATCTCCATTAACCTAAGAAGGTTCCATATCTTTACTCTTCCCCTTCTGAGTTACTCTTTTTACAAATTATTCTATTTTTAATGTTGTGAGTTTGTGACTAAGTTGAAGTGTTTATAGTTAATTTTGATGCTTTCCTTCCTTTTATCTTTTGTCATAATTGAGCATTTGCTTCCCTTTTCTGATACAGAACTGTGGTTTTCTGATTTTGTCTGTCTACTTATCTCCTTGTTAAGGGTTTGTAAACCCTTTCATTTTTCTTTTTAATTATCAGGGCCTTCTTGATCATTTCTTGTAGGGGGTGTCTAATGGCAATGAACTCCCTTAGCTTTTGTTTATCTGGGAATTTTTTTTTATTTCTCCATCATGTCTGAAGGACATTTTAACTGGATAGAGTATGCTTGGCTGAAAGGTTTTGTCTTTCAGCATTTTGTATATATCATTCCATTCTCTCCTAGCTTGTAGGGTTTCTGCTGAGAAATCCACTGAAAGCTTAATAGACGTTCCATTGTAGGTTATTTTCTTCTGCTTTGTCATGATTAATATTTTTTCTTTGTCATTGACTTTTGTTAGTTTTACTATTATCTTCCCTGGAGGAGGTCTTTTAGCATTGATGTAATTAGGTGTTCTATTAGCTTCATGTATTTATAAATCCTGTTCCTTCCCCAGGTTTGGGAAGTTCTCAGCTATTATTTCTTTGAACAAGCTCTCTTCTCCTTTCTTCTTCTCTTCTCCCTCTGGAACACCTACAGTCTTTGTGTTTCTTTTCCTAATTGAGTTGGCTATTTCTCAAAGAATTTCTTCAGTTTTTTAAAAATCTTAGTTCTGTCTCCTCCTCCACCTGTAACTTGTCTATATTTTTATCCTCTAAGTCACGAATTCTTTCCTCCATACCATCAAATTTATTTCTTAAGGATTCTAGATTACTTTTTATTTCCTTAATTGTATTTTTCATGTGCAGAATTCCTTCTTGATTTTCTTTATAGTTTCAATCCCTTTGGTGAAGTATGCCTTCTCATTAATTTTGTCTCAGAGCTCAATGAACTGTCTTTTTATGCTCTCTAGTAACTCATTGAATTTTTTTATGACAGCTATTTTGAATGTTCTGTCATTTAGATTGTAAATTTTAGTGTCTTCAGTGTTGGTTTCTGGCAAATTGTCATTTTCCTTCTGGTCTGAATTGCTGCTGTAGTGTCTCATGGTGTTTGATGAACTAATCTTTTGTCAGCAGATTTGTGCTAATATCAGATTGCAGATTCCACCTGCTACCACTGGGGGGGGGAGCAGGAGCAGATTCTTTGGTCCCATCCCTCTGCTGGAAGTTGTGTGGGTACTATGGGCACTTTCACCAGCCTGGAGAGCATTCAGGCTCTTATGTTGACTCCACTTGGAGGGTGGGACCTCCCTATGGGGACTGAGTCAGAGCCTCTCCTTTGGGTTGCAGGGGCAAAATGGTCTCCTTGACTTGCAGGAGAGTGATCATAAACAGCCTAAGGGCTGCCACAGCCTCTTCCTACAGTGACCCTGGGGCATTTTCCCATTTTTGTGGCTCACTGGTACTATGGGCACTCATGCAGGTTTGGCCTTCACTCACCCCAGTGTGTAGATCTGCCAAAACCCATACTTGTGGTCCTGATAGCACCTGTGCTTGGTGGGCGGGGGTTCCTTGTGGGATCTCGCTAGGGCCACTCCTTGGAGCTGCAGAGGCACAGTGGGCTCCCCCACTGCTGGAGGAGTGATCATGAGCAGTCTAAGGGCTGCTGTCACCTCTTCCTACAGTGACCCTGGGGAGCTTTCCACCTTTCAGGGCTCAGTGGTGCTATGGGCACTTGTGCTGGCCTGGCATAAGCCTTTCCTTGCAAGTAGATCAGCTGCTGCCTGTGCTTGTGGCCCCACCAGCAATTGTATTTGGTGGGCAGGGCTTCTTTGTGGGCACCAAACCAGGGCCACTCCTTGGGACTGCATGGACATTGTGGGCTCCTCCACTGTTGGGAAAATGATCACCAGTGAGCAAGGGCAACTACCACCTTCTCTTACAGTCTCCCCAAGGTGCAGTCCCATTTTCAGGATGAGTTCACCAGGGCTGGAAAGAATTCTTGCGCATACACAGGGCTGCCCAGGGAGAGGACAGAGAATGCTTACCTATCTCCAGCACTTCCTGTAGGGTGAATCAATCCACCATCGGATGTGTAGGTGCATGTGTCTCTCAGGTGCCTTGTTGTGCTGTGTGGGCTTCCTCCATTAGTCAATTTATTTGCAATTTAGTTGTAGTTAAAGCAGGAGAGACAAAGGAAATAGCTTAGTCTGCCATGTTACCAGTGTCACACTCCTGCCATTGGAATCCTGATAGAGATTTTCTTGAATCTATAGATGGCTTTGGGTAGTATGGACAGTTTAACATTATCAACTCTTCCAATCCATGAACATGGGCTATCTTTCCATTTATTTGTGTTTTATTCAATTTTTTTTGTCAGTGTCTTATAGTTTTAAGTCTAGAGATCTTTCACGTGACTAAATTTATTACTAAGTATTGTATTATATTTTATGCTTTTGTAAATGGAATTATTTTCCTTATTTCTTTTTCATATAAATTCATTGTCAGTATATAGAAATCCTACTTTTTTGCAGTAGATTTTATATCCTGAAACTTTACTAAATTTGCTGACTAAATCTAACAGTTTTTTGTGGAGTATTTAGAATTTTCAATATATAAAATCACATCATCTTCAAAATCACGCCATCTTTATTGCTATTTTTCTGATTCTGGTGCCTTTTTTTCTTGCCTGATTGATTGCTCTGGCTTAGATTTCCAGTACTATGTTGAATAGGAGTGGTGAGAGTGGGCAAGCTTGTCTTGTTTCTGATCTTAGAGGAAAAGATTTCAACCTATCCCATTGAGTATGAAGTTACCTGTGAGCTTGTCATATAAGGCCTTTATTATATTGAGATATGTTATTTCTATATCTAATTTGTTGAGTTTTTATCATGAAAGATTTATTATGTCAAATGCTTTTTATACATCTATTAATATGATCATGTGAGTTTTATCTTTCATTCTTTCAATGGGATATATCAAATGCACTGATTTGTGTATGTTGAAGCATCTTTGTATTCCAGCGATGAATCTCACTTGATCATGGTGCCTGATGCTTTTAATCTGTTGTGGAATTTGTTTTACTAATATTTTGTTGAGAATCTTTTCACCTATATTCATCAAGAAAATTGACCTGTAGTTTTCTTTTCTTATAGTGTCCTTAACTGGATTTGATATCAGGGTAATATTGGCTCCATAAAATGAGTTTAGGAGTGTTTCCTCCTCTTCAATTTTTTTGCAAGAGTTTGTGAAACACTAGTATCAAATCTACTTTAACTGTTTGGTAAGAGGCATAAGTGAAACCATCTGCTCCTGGGTTTGTTGCTGTTGTTGTTGGAAGATTTTTGGGATTTGATTCAATCTGCTAACTTGGTACTGGTCTGTTCAGATTTTCAATTTCTTCATGATTCAGTCTTGGTAGATTCTATGTTTCTAAGAACACTCATTTTTTTCTAGGTTGTCTGATTTGTTGGCATATAATTATTCTTAATAGACTCATGATTCTTTGCATTTCCCTGGTATCAATTTTAATGTCTCCTATATCATTTATAATTTTATTTATTTGTGTTCTCTCTTCTTTGTTAGTCTAGCTAAAGTTTTGTCAATTTTATTTGACTTTTTAAAAAAGCAACTCAGTTTTCTTAATGTTTTCTATTGTTTTTCTGTTCTCTATTTCATTTATTTCTGCTCTAACCTTCATTTTTTTCTTTCTTCTGTTAACTTTGTTCTTAGATTGTTCTTCTTTTTCTAGTTTCTTGAGGTATAAAGTTAGATTGGTTATTTGAAATCTTTCTTTTTTCTTGACATATGTTTTTATCACTACAAACTCATCTCTTGGAAGTTTTTGCTGCATCCTATAAGTTTAGGTATGCTGTGTTTCCATTTTAATTTACTTTTATATTTCACTTTTAATTTCTTTTTTGATCCATTTGTTGTTCAGAAGTGTTGTTTAATTTCCATGTATTTGTAAATTTTCCAGTTTTCCTCCTGTTATTGATTTCTAATTATATATCATTATAGTCAGAAAAGATACCTGGTTTGATTTTAATCTTACTAGATTTGCTAAAATATGTTTTGTGCCCTAACATACAGTCTATACTAGAAATGTTCTGTGTTCACTTGAGAAGAATGCATATTCTGCTGTTGTTGCATGGAATGTTTTGTACATGTCTGTTAGGTTGACTCGGTCTATAGTGTTGTTCAAATCTGGTTTTTCCTTATTGATTCTCTGTCTGGATGATATATCCATTGTTGAGAGTGCAGTTTTAACATTCTCAACTAATATTGCATTGCTGTTTATTTTTCTTTATTTTCTGTTAGTATTTGCTTTATATATTTAGTGCTCCAATATTGGGTGCACAAATATTCATGATTGTTGCATATTCTTGATAGATTGATCCCTTTATCATTATTTTTCATTATATTATGACCTTCTTTGTCATGTTTAACCATTTTTATCTCAAAGTCTATTTTGTCTGATATAAGTATAATTCCCCCTGCTTTCTTTTGTTTACCATTTATTTGAAATAGGTTTTTCCATCCATTCTCTCACAGTCTTTGTGTGTCTTTAAAACTCAAGTGAGTTTCTTGTAGGCAGCATATCATTGGATCTTGTGTTTTTTATAAATTCATTCAGCCATTCTATATCTCTTGATATACAATTTAATCTATTGATACTTAAAGTAACTATGGATAGATAGTGACTTCCCATTGCCATTTTGTTAATTTTTTCCGACTTGTAGATCCTGTGTTCCTTGCTTCTTATTTTCTTGTCTTCTTTTGCGATTGGATGACTTTCTGTAGCAGTTTGTTTTGACTACTTTATCATAATCATGTGTAACTATCACAGGTTTTTCTTTTGTGTTACCATGAGGCTTACATAAAATATCTTATAGTTATAACATCCTATTTTAAGATGATAACAACTTAACTTGGATGTGCACATTAACCTTACAGTTTTACTTCTCCTTCCTTCACATTTTCGGTAATTACTGTTATAATTTATGTATTTTTAATGTGTCAAATAACAAATTATCATGATTAGTTATTTTTTCTTTTTCTTTTTTTTAAACTGATTTAGATTTATTTATTTATTTTTGCTGGAAAATATTCACCCTGAGCTAACATCTGTTGCCAATCTCCCTCTATCTTTTATTTTTTTTCCTCCCCAAAGCCCCAGTAATAGTTATATATTCTAATTGTAAGTTCTTCTAGTTCTTGTATGTGAGCTGTCACCATAGCATGGGTACTGACAGATAAGTGATGTGGTTTTGTGCCTGGGAACTGAAACCATGCCACCACAGCAGAGCATAACAAACTTTAACCACTAGTCCATCAGGGCTGGCTCAATTGCAGTTATTTTTAATTCATTTTTCTTTTACTTTGAAGTTAAATTTGTAAGTGTATTAAGCACAACTGTTACAATATTAGTGAATCTGACTTTGTATATTTATCATTACCAATGAGTTTACACATACATTAATATGTTTTTACAATTTAATTAGCATCTTTTTATTTTCACTTGAAGAAATCCCTTTAGTGTTTCTTGTAAGGTGGATTTAGTGGTGACAAATTCCTTCAGATTTTGTTTGTTTGGGAAATTCTTTGTCTTGCTTTCATTTCTGAAACACAGCTTTGCTATGTTTAGTATTCTTGATTGGCAATTTTTTTCTTTCAATGTTGTGAATATATCATCCCATTCTCTCCTGGCTTGCAAAGCTTCTGTTGAGAAATTTGCTTATAGTATTATGGAATATTCCCTTGTATGTGACACATCTCTCTTCTCTTGCTGCTTTCAACATCCTTTCTTTGCCTTTGACTTTGACAATTTAATTATCATATGTCTTGGTGTAGTTCTCTTCAAGATCAACCTCCTTTTTGCCTTATGAATCTGGATGTCCACTTTTCTCCCCAAGCTTGGGAAGTTTTCAGGCATTATTGCTTTAAATGTACTTTCTGTCCCATCGTCTTTCTCTTCTCTTTCTGGGATTCTAATAATGCAACCCATAAGTCACAGACTTTCTTAACTCTTTTTCATTCGTTTTTTTCTTTCTGTTCCTCTGATTGAATAATTTAAAGTGACAAATTTCTTTTTCACTGATTCTTTCTTCTTCTTGAACAAATTCTGTTGTTGAAGTTCTCTATTAAATTCTTAAGTTCAGTCATTGTATTCTTTAGTTCAAGGATTTCTGCCTTTTTAAATTTTTTTGGAGAATGGGAATGGTTTCTATTTCTTTGTTTATCTTTTCTTGTTTTGATAATGCGCTTTCTAATTTTTTATAGTCCTGTCTATATGTTCTTATAGATCACTAAACTTTTTTAAGAAGATCATTTTGAGTTGTCAGATAGTTCACAGGTACCATTTTTTTTAGGGTCAACTCTTGAAGCTTTATCTATCAGTTTTCTATGTTTACCTGGTTCTTTATTATTCTTAATTCATTTCTTGGTATCTGAACATTTGAGTAAGTGGTCTCCTCTTCCAGAATTTTCAGGTTCACTTTGGCAAAGACAATCCTTCATTGTCATTTCAGCTTGAGGTTTTGGACAGGTTAGCTGGTAGCATTACTGGGCAAGTGAAGCTTGCTATCAGGATCTCTATTTGGGCAAGGCCACTGCCTAACTTCTGAGGTCAGGGTGATGCTGCTGGCCAGGAAGAGTTGGAAGTTGGATAGAACAGCAAGGAAAAAGTTCTTTGCTGAAGTGCAACAGTAACATGGTCTCTGTAGTTGCTTGAATTCTCTAGTCAGGTTTACTAGTCAAGTGTACTGGCTACTATACTTAGTTGAATGGGGCTGAATATTTGCTTCCTGATATAAGTGAGGCCATAGCACTGGCTCCACAGCTGTTATGGCTTAATCACTGGGGATCTAAATTTAGCAGACCTGTCCACCAAGATCCCTGGCCAGAAAAGACCACCAGTTGGGCTCTGCCGATGGACAGAGTCACTGGATTGGATCTCTGCTCAAGTGTCACTGTAAGCAGGGCTGTAGGAGGGGCCACACAGTCCCCCTGATACTTTGGTTAGTTTTCCTGATTAGGTAGGGCTGAAGACTGTATTCAGCATTAAGAGAGGCTACAAATTGCTACCATGCCTGAGTAGGTGGCAGAACATGCCCTAAGGTGGCATAGCTCATTGTTTGTGGATCCAAATTAGGCAAAAATGCACAGTGAGTTCCCTGGCCAGACAGGGCTACCCACTTAGTTCTGCAAACAGGTAGAGCTGCTATCTGGCTCTTTGCTCAAGTGCTGCTGTAAGTAGAGTGGTAGAATCAGCTATACAGCTTCCCAGGTGCTCTAGCTACTTGTTTCTTGATTGAACAGGGCTGAAGGCAGTATTTAGCAGTAGGTGGGGCTACAAGTTAGATTTGTTGGCTGGGCAGGGTGGTAGAACAGGCCCTAAGGCTGGCAAGTTGTGTTGTTTGGCATCCTGAATCAGGCAGACCTGCACATCATGTTTCCTCACCAGACAGGGCCCTGGGGTGGCTCTGAAGATGGGCAAAGCCTCTGGCTGGGGTATCTGCTTGGGCACCCCAGTGAGGAGAAACTCAGTCTGCCAAGATCCAAGCACAGGTTGGTGGGGGCCCCATTTCCTTCTCTATCACAATCTGATCTCCAGTGGTTAAGCCACACAGAATCCTCCCTGCAATCTCTGTGAGGCAATACCTCATTGGGGCACCTACAGTGCTGGGGTAGCTGGATGTCCACCTTGGGCTCTCTTTTTCTCACTGGAGAAACCAGAAGCTCTTGGGGCCCTCTCAGTGCAGCTCTGTGCCGGTCTGGGGGAGGGCAATGCTGTCAGAGGGTAGCCACTCCTTTTACCCTCTTATTACATTCCTTCTCAGTCTCTGTGGTCCAAGAGGCTGCTTCAGCCTCACCCTAATGTTCTGGGATTTTCACAATGGTATCTTGTTTATGGATAATTTCTAGTTGGTCCTGTGAGGAGGACTGAAGTCAGGAAAAACCAATTTTGCCATCTTCATGATGTCACCCTCTTTATTCCTTCATATAGATCCAACTTTCCATGGTATTCTTTTCTTTTTTTTTTCCCCCTGGGAAAGTTTCACCCTGAGTTAACATCTGTTGCCAATCTTCCTCTCTTTATTTTCCTCCCTAAAGCCCCAGTACATAGTTGTATATTCTTGTAATTCCTTTTAGTTCTTCCATGTGAGCTGCCACCATAGCATGGCTACTGACTGATGAATGGTGTGGTTCCATGCTCAGGAACCAAACCCAGTCTGCTGAAGCAGAGTGCCCTGAACTTTAACCATTAGGCATCAGGGCTGGATCCATGTTATTATTTCCTACTTTCTGAAGGAAGAAGTTGATTTTCTGTTATTTTTTGATTAACTGAAATGCAACGTGACTGCCTCATTTCAATATTTAGCATGGCAGTGAAGTTACGTTTAAAATGGAGGTAGAGAAAGGTAGCTAGTGAGAAATGATGCTGGAGGAGTAGGAAAAAAAGAAATGAAAAAATGAAGGATTTATATCATGCCAGGGAATTTAACGTCTGTCATGTGTGTGATAGGGAGCTTGTAAAGGTTTTACTCATGATTAATTTTAAAATAGCTAAGTATTATCTTAAGAGACCACCAGAGTGTTGACTTCTGAGTTCTTCACCTGTGAAATGTGTGACTTTTAGTAGTTACAGACCTTCTGTAAACCTCACTCTCTTTTTTGGTAAAACAGTAGTAATGTATAATGAAGTATATTGTTAGGATTAGTGAACCACTATACATCAGCTAGTGACGTGTTTGACATATCTCTTATACACTGGTTCTCTTTCTGCTAAGGACAAAAAATACTTTGCTGTGTGACCTATCCAGGAAATGCGTTTATATTTAAGAGAATTCTGTCTGTATTGTGAAGGAACCTGACTTCAACGGTGGGATTTCAGGCATCACACTTGGCCAGGAAAGGAAGCATAATTGGAAGAAAAAGAACTCTAAGAGAGCCATCACATGACCACAGTAATATCAATTGTCATTATTGTCTTCACATAGTTTAGGAGCTATGGATAACTTTATCTAACTGCCAAGAACTTGGAGACATAAGAAGCAATATAAAACAAATAAGTTATTCTTTAGTTTAGAAAGCCATGGATTAGAATCATAGTGATAACACTTAGCTTTACAAGAAGAAACATTTACAAATTATGAAAAGCATTTATTTTGTTAATATATGTAAAACATCTAGTCCAAATATATGGCATATTACAGGTACTTCATAATTTAAAAAGAATAAAGCAATAGAGACTTAAATACAAAGAACCTCCAAGGTATAACTTATAATAACCTATTTCTGTGCGTGTGGAGGTGAGAGGGTGGTTATATTTCAAACCACTCAGTTTAATACGATAGACTCAATATATCAGAAGATGTGTTATTAAATAGATTGCTATAAAAAAAGGATAAAATTAATTTTACACTACACCGCACTTGAACGTGTGTGTTTGCTGGAAGAACTTGGTGCTGCTTTTTGAATAAGAAGTGACTTTTATTTTTGGTATTCTACCAAGTTTGCATCCTCAGGGAAATTAAGCAGACAGGTCACACTTTATCCATATGTAAATTCATGTCACTAAACACCTCTGTGTTATCTCCAACAATTTAACAGGAATATTAGCCTCTGAGAAGTTGCATCACTGGAGACCAGAAGAATAAGCATAGGTAAGTTGATTTTAGATTTGATTGGAGTCTTACAGAAATTCTTATTGTTAACTTTAGCACACTTAAAAGTCTTCTCCTTCTTGCATTTAGTTTTGTATTCCCAAATGAGTCCTTGATAATAAATAAATAAAAATGCTAAATGTAAATTTAGTATTGTGTAGTTATTCATTATATTTTGGGGGAAGTTGATAAATCAGTGGTTTTCATTTATCTCAAAGAACAAAGACTATTATTTTAGATTTTCTGGAAATATGTGTTTTATCATTGAAATGACAAATATCCCTAATGGAGATCTTCATTTTTCCTCTGGCACACTCTGACCTGGTGAATTGTTTATTATATTATTTATCATCATAATATAAACTGTGATATTTGTATGAAATAAGTTTGAAAATTGTAAAGCAATCTGCAGATTCAATGCAATTCTGATCAGAATCCCAATGACATTCTTCATGAAAATACAACAAAGAATCCTAAAATTCATGTGGAACAACAAAAGACTCCAAATAGCTAAAACAATTCTGAGAATAAAGAACAAAGCTGAAGGCATCACAATCGCCGACTTCAAAATATACTACAAAGCCGTAGTGATCAAAATGACATGGTACTGGTACAAAAACAGACACTCGGATCAAAGGAACAGAACTGAAATCCCAGAAATAGAACCACACATCTATGAACAGTTAATCTTCCACAAAGGAGCTAAGAACATACAGCAGAGAAAGGAAAGTCTCTTCAATAAATGATGTTGGGAAAACTGGACATCCGCATGTAAAAGAATGAAAGTAGACCATTATCTTGCAGCGTACACAAAAATTAACTCAAAAGAGATTAAAGACTTGAAGGTAAAACATGAAACCATAAAACTCCTAAAAGAAAATATAGGCAGTACACTCTTTGACATTAGTCTTAGAAGGATTTTTCCAAATATCACGTCCACTCAAGCAAGGGAAACAAAGAAAAAATAAATAAATGGGACTTCATTAGAGTAAAGAGCTCCTGCAAGGCAAAGGAAATCAGGAACAAAACAAAAAGACAACCTACCAACTGGGAGAAAACATTTGCAAATCATGCAAATTCAAATCGTTGCAAATCATGACAAGGGGTTAATCTCGAAAATATGTAAAGAACGCATAAAACTCAACAACAAAAAAGCAAACAACCTAATCAAAAATTGGGCAGAGGATATGAACAGACGTTTTTCCAAAGAAGATATACAGAGCCAACAGGCACATGAAAAGATGTTCAACATCACTAATCATCAGGGATATAAATCAAAATTACAAGGAGATATCACTTTACACCTATTAGAACAGCTATAACTACAAAGACAAAAAACAGCAAATGTTAGGGGCTGGCCCCGTGGCCGAGTGGTTAAGTTCGCGTGCTCCGCTGCAGGCGGCCCAGTGTTTCGTTGGTTCGAATCCTGGGCGCGGACATGGCACTGCTCGTCAAACCACGCTGAGGCGGTGTCCCACATGCCACAACTAGAAGGACCCACAACAAAGAATACACAACTATGTACCGGGGGGCTTTGGGGAGAAAAAGGAAAAAAAATAAAATCTTTAAAAAAAAAAAACAGCAAATGTTAGAGAGGATGTGGAGAAAAGGGAACCCTCATGCACTGCTGGTTGAAATGCAAACTGGTGCAGCCATTGTGGAAAATAGTATGGACATTTCTCAAAAACTTAAAAATAGAAATGCCATATGATCCAGCTATCCCTTTAGTGGGTATTTATCCAAAGAACTTGAAATCAATGATTCAAAAAGACACACGCACCCTTGTGTTCATTGCAGCATTATTCACAATAGCCAATATGTGGAAGCAATCCAAGAGCCCATCAACCGATGAATGGATAAAGAAGATATAGTATATATATATACTATATATATATATGTGTACACACACACACACACAATGGAATACTACTTGGCCATAAAAAAGGCAAAATCATCCCATTTGGAACAACATGGACAGACCTTGAGGGTGTTATGTTAAGCAAAATAAGGCAGATAGAGAAAGACCAAACGCCATCTGATTTCACTCATATGTGGAAGATAAAGAAACACATAGTCAAAGAGAACAAATTAGTGGTTACTAGAAGGGAAGTGGGTTGGGGACTGGACAAAAGGGGTAAATGAGCACATATATATGGTGACTGATAAATAATAATGTACAACTGAAATTTGACAATGTTATAAAATATTATGACCTCGATAAAATAAAAAAAGTTATATTCATTTTTCCATACTGGTGTAAATGAATGATTGAATAAATAAGTAATGGAGAAGAATATACAAATTGTTTGGCCAGAAGAATTTCACATAATTTATGTAAATACTACCTCCTCAAGGAAACAAAATATAATTTCCACCCCTTAAGTGTGGGCCGCAGATTGTAACTTCCTTCTAAAGAGTGAAGTATAGAAAGAGGGGAAAAGGGTAACTTTTCTGTGGTGAAACCCAACATACACTACTCAGCCAGGTGATCAAGGTCAACATCAACAGTGATAGGTCATACTGATAATCAGTGTGTATACGATCTAATGAGAATGGCACTGTACCTGTGTGGTCTTCCTCCCAAAACCCATAACCCCATTTTAACCCTGAAAACATCAGTAGAAAAATTGAGGGACAGTTTAGAAGACCCAAAAAGAGGGTCTGTCTACAGAATATTTGATCAGTATTCCACAAAATTGTCAAGTCATCAAAAACAAAGGAAAGTCTCCGCAACTGTCACAGCTGAGAGGAGCTTAAGAAAACATGAAAATTAAATGCAATGTGATATCCTGGATAGGACCCTGGGACAGCAAAGAAACGTTAGGTAAAAACTAAGGAAACCTGAATAAAGTGAGAACTTCAGTTAAAAAACTAACAAAAAACCCAAAATTCTTCTGATTGTATTTGAAATTGCCAAAGTAACACTTGCTTATTTTAAGAAGTGAACTGTCACAATAAAAAAAAATGTATATTTGAGCAAAGCTACTCATATTTATCCATCCCACTTCATGTCCTCAAGGTAATCAACAAACAACCAGAACTGAATTCAGTCACAAATTTTTCTCTTTTTCCTACAAATGTGCAAAGCCACAATTAAATACAAATATGAGTTTTACAAAAATAGAATTATGTTTTATACATTGTTCTCCATCCTTCATTTTTCTCTTAAGCATGCCCTCACATAGGCAGACTGGGAATTACTCTGTTTTAAATGAAGTGCTCTCCTCTTTTGCTTCCTTACATTCTCCCTCCTGCATGTACCTACATTGCCCCCCACTCCCTCCTCAGGAAATACACGTTAACAATCTATATTTTTCTCCACACTCTTATAACTATGTATACAAGATCTATAGATCTCTATAAGAACACAGATATAAGGGTTACTTTTGCTATTTTGTCTGTATTTGTTTTACAAAGTAGGATTTTAACATAAATTACTTCTTTATATATTACATTTATTTCTCAATAACACATCATGAAAATTCCTCCAAGTAAACTCGTTTCATAGTATGGGAGTTGAATAATATGCTTTGGAATAGATAACCTTAATTTAGTCAACTGTTTAATGGACATTAACTTTATTTCTAGCAATTTAATGTTAAAGATACTGCTATAATAAATAGCTGTAGTTTGATACATCCTAATATAATGGTGCATCTATTTCTGTGAGAGAGATCGCTAGGAATGGAGTTGCTCAAGAAATTCACATATAATTTTAATGGTAATAGATTTTTTCTAAATCACTTTCCAAAAGGGTTGTAACAATACACATATCTGTCAACAATACGTATTATAAGTCTCCTCAGTTTTTCCACTGTGATAGATTAAAAGTCATGGCTCACTTCTCCTTTAGTTTGTGTTTCCCTGCCTCCTACTGAATCTGAGTGTCTTTACATTAGTGTGCTGGTGATTGGAATTTGCTCTATTTAGCTATTCATAGATTTTCCCTAATTTTCTACCGAATTGATTGTCTTTTCTTCATCATTTTTTAAAAATTTGTTGCATTTTATGTATATTAATATTTTGGTTTTGTAGTGCACATTGTACACCAGTACTTCTTGCTCTATAAGAAATCATCCCAAATTAAGTGGCTCAAAGCTGCAAACATTATTTTTCTGTTTAGGTGTGGACGAGGATCCTTAGAGGAGCTCCTCAGAGTGACTCTTCCACCAGGAAATCTGTCAACTAAAAGGTTGGCTTAAATGACAGAAATTTACTTTTTCACAATTCTGGAGGGTAGAAGTTGGAGATCAAGTTTGTTTGCAGGTTTGGTTTCTTGTGAGGCCTTTCTCCTTGGTCTACAGACGGCCACTTTCTTGCTGTGTCCTCTTCCCGTGGTCTTTCCTCTGTTCGCAGGCATCCATGATGTTTCCTTTTGTGTGTCCAACTTTCCTCTTCATAGGAGGACACCAGTCATAGTAAATTAGGGCCTACTCTAAAGGGCACATTTTAGCTTAATCAGCTCTTTAAAGGCCTTATCTCTAAAAACAGTCACATTTTTAGGGATGGTTATTGGGGTTTCAACATATGGATTTGGGGCAAAAGAAATTCAGTCCATAATACTTGCTCTTTTCAATTTTTATACTAATACTTTATTAATTTTACTACAGTGGCGTTATAATATGTACATCATAAGGTAAGACAAGTTCCCCTCCAGTATATTTTTAACTTTTCTTGACAGTGTTCCAGTACAGATTCCTCTCTATGGACTTTAAGATAATTTCATCCAATCAATAAAAACTAAAAATATAAATTCTATTCAGAATTGCATTAAATGCATATATTAATTGTGAGATAATTTGTATTTATGATAATAATTCTTCCCATTCAATAACATAAATACCACTTGTTTCTATCTTGTAAATTTACTTCCATAGGATTGTAGAGTTTCTTCAAATAAATTTTAGGCTTATTATACAGGGGTATTAATAAGTACATGTTAGATATAATAAGATTTTTGTTACAAAGTAAGTCTAGAAATAGGTCAATTCCTCAAACCAATAAAGGTCATCAGCAAAATATCTGCAGCTGTTATCATACTTAATTGAGAGAACAGACAAGAATATTCCTTCTCAGTACTCCTATTTAACATTGTACTGGAAATCTTTATTAGTCTAATATCAGAAGAAAAATCAATTGCATACAGATTGCAAAGATATAAATGCCTTTATTCATAGACAACAAGATTATATATGTAGAAAAATCCAAAGGACTCTACCCCCAAAACATAAATACAAAAATAAAAACCTCCTAACACTATAAAGTAAGTTTAGGGAGTTTAGCAAGCTTACAGATTAAAAGGCCAATTCACAAAATATTTTTAAAATTAATATTTTTATAGGTTAGAAAAAATTGGAAACCAAAATTGAAAACACAACATCATTTATAATTGCTCCAAAAATGAAATGCTTAGTTTTTAATACAGATGTCCAATTATTCCAAAACCATTTCTTAAAAACATTATCATTTCTGCACTGAATTCCTTTGCCTCTTTGTCACAAATCAATTGTCCATATTTTTGTTGGTCTCTTTCGGAACTTTCTATTCCATTCCATTGATCAGAGTGTCTATACCTTTAATAATAACATACTGGCTTCATTACCTTAGCTTTTTAGTAAACTATAAAATTGAGTAGTATGATTCTTTAAACATTACTCTTCTTTTTCAAAATTGTTTTTATTCTATTTCCCTTGACTTTCCATATAAATTGTAAAATCAACCTGTATATATACAGAAAAAAGAAGCCTTCACAGATTTTGATAGGAATTGTATTAAATCTATAGATCCATTTGGGGAGAATTGATAATTTTACTATATTTGTTACCAAGAAAGGACTTGCCATCTGATGTGCACAGAAGATGATACCATGGCACACCCATCTTTGAAAAAAGAAGTATTTTATTACATAATTGATTGGTAAGGAGACAGAAGCAAATGCCCTCAACTCTTTTTTTCTGAACCAGGGTATGGTGTAAGATTTAAGAGATCAGGGAAGGCAGCTGATATGCAGAACTGCTGGCAGGATGCATTTTGATTGGCAGATCAAAATTTTCTCTTCTGCGCATGGTCCTGGATTGCTAGCCACTCCTGAAAATAGTTTTTAACATCCTGTTGTTAAGGTGCGGTTGGTGGGGATCTTGCCAAGATGGTGGCATAAGCAGACTCTGAACTCATCTCCTCCCATGTACACAGCCAGGTTACAACTATTTTTGGAAAAATTACACTGGATAGAAAACTGAAAACTGGATAAAAAGAACCCCCACAACAAGGGACATTCCTGACTAAGGCAGAAGAGGCAGATATTCCTGCTGGAAAGGAAAATAACCACCTTATGGAGTGGCAGAGTTTCTCAGCTGGCTAGGTGGGAGCCACTGTAAGGTATGCAGCCCACCCTGAAGGAGTGAGGTCTGGAGCAGGGGCCAATACCGCTATAAGCAACCTTCAGATTCAGCACAACTGAGACCAGGGTCTTACTATCTGGCTTCACCGGCTATTAACTGCAGCAAGGGTATCCCTAGATAAGCTATGGGACAAAAGCCAAAAAGACCCACATCTTAAAGGGCCCACACACAAACTCATCTGTCTTGGCAACCTAAAACCATCAGAGAGAAGGCTGAGAGCCCTTTGGTGAAAATAGACTTACAAGGTGGGCTCCAGGGGAATCTCAGTGAGAGGAGAGGCCACTCCAGAGACTGAGACATTGGGGGGGGGGCATTGTTCTGACTTGATCCGGGTGTGCTGTAAAAACCCTGGTGGACGCCATTGAGGTTCTTCCCCTGGCATGTTAGCCCAGGAGTCTGCCACACCCACTAGAGTGCAGATTTAATCCAGCTCAGCCAGGGCAGGCAGCCCACCCTAGGGACTGACTGCACCCAACAGCAAGCCCTCAGGCTATTTTTCAGCCCACATTGACTGGGTGCCTTGATCCTCTACAGGTAAGCAAGTGTGTCTGCCTCTGTGGGGCAGGGCCTGTGTTAGGACCAGGTGAACTGTGAGGGGCATTGGTGGAGAGGTGGGGGCCTCTGCAGTGGGGCATGGGGCTGCAGGGGGTTTGGAAGTGTGCACAGAGCAGGACTGTGTTGACAGTGTGTGAAGTCCTGTGGAGGGTGAGGTTTATCAGCAGCAGAAGACCTGTGCTTCACAAATAGCCATAAAAAGGATCAGTCCCACCTTCCAAAGCCTGAAATAATTGAGTCCTCCCATGCCTAGGGCCAGCCCCATTCAGCTGCCCTCCTAAGAGAACTGACAACAACCTTTCACACCTGAGGTCTATAGCATCTGTAAGCCCCTGAGCCTAGCAACCAGCTACACTGGGTACCTACCCAATTAACAGGAAAACTACAACAGTAGTGTGCTGTTAGACTATGTAGTCAATGGTGCACAGGCTCCCCAAACCGGATTTACGAACAGCTGGCCAGGGAAGGAAAGACTAGACTCCCTGGGTACCTATAGTATGAGCAACCCTGCCACAGCAGAAGGACAAAAGTAGCCCACACAGGAGTCACTCCTGGATCATTTGTACTGGTGATGAGAAGGAAGCATACTGTCGGGCCTCATAAGACATCTCTTACATAAGGTTACTTCTCCAAGATCAGGAGATATAGCTGACTCACCTAATACATAGAAATAAGTGCAGAGAAAGTGGCATAATGAAGAGATGAAGGAATACATTTGAAGCAAGGCATGGGACAAAACCCCAGAAAAAGGACTAAATAAAACAGAATTAAGTAACCAACATGAAAAAGAGTTCAATTAAATCTCATAAGGATGCTCACAGATATTGGGAGAAGACTGGATCAACACAGTGAGCTCATCAGCAAAGAAGTGGAAAATATAAAAAAGAACCAGTCAGAAATGAAGAATGAAATACTAGAAATGAAAAGTTCACTAGATGGACTCACTAACACAGCAGAGGATGCAGAAGAATGGATCAGCAAGCTAGACAAAAGACTAGAGGAAATCACCCTAGCTGAACAGAAAAATGAATTAGACAGAATGAGAACAGTCCAAGGGAAATCTGGGACAACATCAAGCATGCTAACATTCGTATTACAGGTGTCCCAGAAAGAGAAGAGAGAGACAGAGGAGGAGAAAATGTATTTGAAGAAATAATAGATGAAATTTTCCCAACCTAAGGAAGGAAACAGACATGCAAGAACAGGAAGCACAGAGACACCAAACAAGATAAGTCCAAAGAGGCCCACACCAAGACACATTCTAATTAAAATGTCCAAAATTAAAGATAAAGAGAGAATCCTAAAAGCGGCAAGAGAAAGGCCACAAATGACATACAAAGGAAAGCCCATAAGGCTATCAGCAGACTTCTCAGCCAAAATCCCATAGGTGAGAAGAGAATGGTATGGAATATTTAAAGTGCTAAAAGGAAAAAACCTACAGCCAAGAATACTCTATCCATGAAGGCTGTCATTCAGAATGGAAGGACAGAGAAAGAGCTTCCCAGACAAGCAAAAATCAAAGGAGTTTAGCACCAAGAAACCAGTTCAACATGAAATGCTGAAGGGACTTATTTAAGTGGGAAAACAATTAGGGATAAAAAATTATCAAAAAAAATAGACAATAAAATCACTGGTAAAGGTAAAAATATAGTAAAGGTATATATAGTAACATAAATATAGTAAATATAGCAACTACCTGTGAACATAATATGAAAATTAAAAGACAAATGTAGTAAAATTACCTATTTCAGTGATAAGAGGGTAAGGGATAGACCCACACTAAACAAGACATTATATATGATTCCAAAAACATATAATGTGGGAGGAGGGGAGGGAAAAAGTAGAGCTTTTAGAAAGAGGTCAAGCTAAAGAGTCTATCAACTCCATATAGACTGTTATATACATAGAATATTAAATAAGATCCTCATGGTAATCACAAATCAGAAACCTATAATAAGTAAGCAAAGAAGTAAGACAAATGAAATCAAACATTTTACTAAAGAAAGCCATCAAACCACAAGGAAAGAGAGCAAGAGAAAAAGAAAGGAACAGAGAAGAACTACCAAAACACCCAGAAAAAAGTAAGGAAATGGCAATAAATACATATTTATCAATAACTACTTTAAATGTCAATGGACTAAATGCTCCAATCAAAAGGCATAGGGTGGCCAACTGGATAATAAAACAAGACACGTGTATATGCTGCATACAAGAGACACATTTCAGACCTAAAGACACCCACAAACTGAAAGTGAAAGGATGGAAAAAGATATTCCGTGCAAATGACCATGAAAAGAAAGCAGGGGTAGCAATACTTATATCAGACAAAATAAGCTTTAAAACAAAAACTGTAACAAGAGACAAAGCAGGGTACTACATAATGATAAAAGGAACAATCCAACAAAAAGATATAACACTTGTAAAATCTATGCGCTGAACACAGGAACACCTAAACATATAAAGCAATATGAACAGACATAAAAGGAGAAATAGACAGTAATACAACAATAATAGGGGACTTTAACACTCCACTTATACCAGTGGATAGATCCTCCAAACAGAAGATCAATTAGGAAACACTGGCATTAAATGACACGTTAGACCAGATGGACTCAGTAGATATATATAGAACATTTCATCCCCAAACCACAGAATACACGTTCTTTTCAAATGCCCATGGAACATTCTTCAGGATTGATCACATATTAGTCCACAAAACAAGTCTCAGTAAATTTAAGAAGATCGAAATAATATCACGCATCTTTTCTGACCACAAATGTATGAAATTAGAAATCAATTACAGGAAGAAAATCAGAAAAGCCACAAAAATTTCAAGATTAAACAAAATGCTACTGCACAATGATTGGGTCAATGGAGAAATCAAAAAATTCCTGAAGACAAATGAAAATGAAAATATGACATGCCAAAATCTATGGGATACAGCAAAAGCAGTCTTAACAGGGAATTTTGTAGCAATTCAGGCCTATCTCAACAAAGAACAAAATTCCCAAATAAACAATTTAAAAGCACACCTAAAGGTACTGGAAGAATAAGAACAAACAAAGACGAAAATCAGCAGAAGGAAGGAAATAATGAAAATCAGAGCAGAAATGAAATAAAGAATAAAAAAAAAAAGAAAAAATTAATGAAACCAAGAGCTGGTTCTTTGAAAATATGAAGAAAATTGACAAACCCTTAGCTAGACTCATCAAGAAAAAAAGAGAGAAGGCTCAAATAAATAAAATCAGAAATGAAAGAGGAGAAATTACAACAGACACCTCAGAAATACAAAAGAGAATAAGAGAATACTATGAAAAGCTATACGCCAACAAATTGGATAATCTAGAAGAAATGGATAAATTCTTCAAGAGATACAACCTTACCAAACTGGACCAAGATGAATTAGCAAATTTCAATATACCAATCACCAGTAATGAGATCAAAACAGCAATCAAAAACCTCCCAAGGGGCCAGCCCGGTGATGCAGTGGTTAAGTGCACATGTTCCACCCTGGTCACCCAGGGATCACTGCCGGTTCAGGTCCTGAGTGCAGACATGGCACTACATGGCAAACCATGTTGTGGTAGGCATCCCACATATAAAGTAGAGGAAGGTGGGCACAGATGTTAACTCAGGGCCAGCCTTCCTCAGCAAAAAGAGGAGGATAGGTAACAGCTCAGAGCTAATCTTCTGCAAAAAACATAAATCAATAAACCTGCCAAGAAATAAAAGTCCAGGACTAGATGGCTTCCTGGTGAATTCCACCAAACATTCAAAGAAGACTTCATACCTATCCTTCTCAAACTCTTCCAAAAAATTGAAGAGGAGGGGAGGCTTCCTAACTCATTCTGTGAAGACAACATTATCCTGATACTGAAACCAGACAAAGACAACTTCAAAAAAGAAAATTACAGGCTGTTATCACTGTTGAACATTGATGAAAAACCCTCAACAAAATACTAGCAAGTCGAATGCAACAATACATTAAAAAGATCATACATCATGATCAAGTGCGTTTCATTGCAGGGGTGCAGGTGTGCTTCAACATCCACAAATCTATCTACATGATACACCACATTAACAAAATGAAGAATAAAAATCACATGATCAATTCCATAGATGCAGAGAAAGCATTTGAGAAGATACGGCATCCACTTATGACAAAACCTCTAAATAAAATGGGTATAGAAGGAAAATACCTCAACATAATAAAGGCCATATAAGACAAACCCACAGCAAATATGATTCTCAATGGAGAAAAACTGAAAGCTATCCCTCTAAGAACAGGAACCAGACAAGGATGCCCGTTGTCACCACTCTTATTTAACATAGTATTGGAACTCCTAGCCAGAACAATAAGGCAAGAAAAAGAAATAAAAGGGATGCATATTGGAAAAGAAGAAGTGAAACTGTCACTCTTTGCACATGACATGATTTTATACATAGAAAACCCTAAAGAATCTACCAGAAAACTTTTAGAAACAATAAATTAATACAGTCGAGCCTCAGGGTAGAAAATCACCGTATAAAAATCAGTTGCATTTCTATACACTAACAACAAAGTAGCAGAAAGAGAAATTAAGAATACAATCTCATTTACAATTGCAACAAAAAGAATAAAATACCTAGGAATAAACTTAACCAAAGAGGTGAAAGATCTGTACACTGAAAAGTATAAAACCTTGAAGGAAATCAGAGAAGACACAAAGAAATGGAAAGATATTCCATGCTCTTGGATTGGAAGAATTAAAATAGTTAAAATATCTGTACTTCCTAAAGCAATCTATAGATTCAATGCAATCCCTATCAAAGTTACAACAACATTTTACACAGAAATAGAACAAAGAATCCTAAAATTTATATAAAACAATAAAAAACCCCTAATAGCCAAAGGATTCCTGAGGAAAAAGAACAAGGCCAGAGGTGTCACACTCCCTGATTTCAAAATACTCTACAAAGCCATAGTAACCAAACCAGCATGGTACTGGCACAAAAACAGACACAGAGATCAGTCGAATAGAATCAGGAGCCCAGAAATAAACCCACACATCTATGGACAGCTAATAGTCGACAAGGGAGCCAAGAGCATACAATGGAGAAAGGAGAGTCTCTTCAATAAGTAATGTTGGGAAAACTGGACAGCCACAGGGCCAAGAATGAAAGTAGACCATTCCCTTACACCATGCACAAAAATCAACTCAAAATGGATTAAGGACTTGAGTATAAGACCTGAAACCATGAAAGTTCTAGAAGAAAACACAGGCAGTACGCTCTTTGACATAGGTCTGAGCAGCATATTTTCAAGTTCCGCGTCTGACAGGGCAAGGGAAACAAAAGACAAAATGAACAAATGGGACTACATCAAACTAAAAACCTTCTGCAAAGGAAACCATCCACAAAATGACAAGACAGCCTAACAATTGGGAGAAGATATTTGTAAACCACATATCAGATAAGGAGTTAATATCCAAAATATACAAAGAACACATACATCTGAACAACAAAAAGACCAACAACCCAATTAAAAAATGGACAAAAGATCTGAACAGAGATTTCTCCAAAGAATGTATATGGATGGCCAACGAGCATGTGAAAAGATGTTCAACATCATAAGCTATCAGGGAAAATGCACATTAAATCTACAATGTGATATCACTTCACTTCAGTCAGAATGGCTATAATTAACAAGACAGGAAACTACAAGTGTTGGAGAGGATGTCAAGAGAAGAGAACTGTCGTACACTGCTGGTGGGTACAGCCACTATGGTACAGCCACTATGGTAAGCAGTATGGAATGTCCCAAGAAAACTAAGAACAGATCTACCATATGATTCAGCTATCCCACTGCTGGGTATTTATCCAAAGAACTTGAAAACAAAAAGGCATAAAGATACATGCACCCTATGTTCGTTGCAGCATTATACACAATAGCCAAGACTTGGAAGTAACCTAGGTGCCCATCAAGGGATGAATGGATAAAGATGATGTGGTATTTATACACAATGGAATACTACTCAGCCATAAGAAATGATGAAATCTGGCCATTTGTGACAAAATGGATGGACCTTGAGGGTATTATGCTAAGTGAAGTAAGTCACAGGAAGAAAGTCAAATACCATACGTTCTCACTCATAAGTAGAAGATAAAAACAACAACAAACACATAGCAATGGAGATTGGATTGGTGGTTACCCTAGGGGAAAGGGGAAGGGAAGAGGGAAAAAGGGGTGATAAGGCTCACATGTGACGGGATGGACTATAATTAATTTTTGGGCGGTGAACACGATGTAATCTACACAGAATTTGAAACAGATTATAATGTACATCTGAATGCTATATAAGTTTATAATCCAATGTTACTGCAATTAAAAATAAAAAAGATGAGGTTGGTTCTGGGAAGTTATCAGGAAACGCACAGTAAACAAGGGTAAAATTGTTATGTAGACTTAAGTCATTTCCTTCTCTATTGATAATAGTTCCTAGAAATTTAGAGTTATCCTCCTCTTCTTAGCACAGAGAGGAAGGCACTTTTACAAGTGGAGATTTCTCTTACAGAAAAAAAAAAATAAGGATACATTCTCCTCAGTTTTCAGATCTTCTCTGATGTCTGCAGTTTCTTAAAAATAATCAGCCCAAAATAACCCTTATGCCAAAGAGACAGATTTTGGAGTGGCAAACACTCTTCCTGGTCCTGTGGTTACATATTGTCTTTTTTTATTATTATTATTTTATTTTTATTTATTTTTTAATAGTTATTTGCTATTTTTATTGTGGTAACATTGGATTATAACATTATATAGCTTTCAGATGTACATCATAATACATATCGAATTGTGTGTAGATTACATCCTGCTCACCACCCAAAAACTAATTACAGTCCATTCCCTCACATGTGAGCCTAATCACACTTTTTGCCCTACCCCCCTTCGCCTATGGTAACCACCAATCCAATCTCCATTGCTATGTTTGTTTGTTGTTGTTTTTATCTTCTACTTATGAGTGAGATCATATGGTATTTGACTTTCTCCCTCTGACTTATTTCACTTAGCATAATACCCTCAAAGTCCATCCATTTTGTCACAAATGGCCAGATTTCATCATTTCTTATGGCTGTTTAGTATGCTATTGTGTATAAATACCACATATTCTTTATCCATTCATCCCTTGATGGGCACCTAGGTTGCTTCCAAGTCTTGGCTATTGTGTATAATGCTGCAATGAATATAGGGGTGCATGTAATTTAATGCATTTGTGTTTTCAAGTTCTTTGGATAAATACCCAGCAGCAGAATAGCTGGATCATATGGTAGAACTGTTCTTAATTTTCTTAGGATACTCCATACTGCTTACCACAGTGTCTGCACCAGTTTGCACTCCCACCAGCAGAAAGTCTTTTAATTAATGAATGTGTATGTCTCTCCATTTATTTATGCCTTTTTAAATTTCTTTTATGAATATGTTGTATAAAAGCAATTCAATGTTTTTTGATGTGGCTGTCAAGGCAAATAATCCATAACCAATCCATAAATGAATATTTGGTTGAGTTTATTCAGAACCAAAATGTGAGGGCCATGACCCTGGGCCTTCCTTCTCAAAGGAAAGAAGGACACCCAAGACATGGGGTGTACAGAGTGGTTATATACCCTCAAAGAGGAAGTTTCACGTGTGATTGAAATGTCCCTTTTACAATAGTCACTAGACTGCTTTGTCAGCACAGCCATTGATGGGCACAGAAGGTAATAGGTCTGCCATCTCAGTGGGCACAGCAGGGTGGCATGTCTGTAGTCTCTAGCTAGCTGGTCACAGCAATCAGTTCCTAGCCTAAGGAAAGATGCTTATCCTTAAAGAAATGCCAATGTGGGGGGATGTTGCACCTTTATCTTAAGGGCATTTGCTCTTGCCATAGGAAATGTTTAAAGCAGATTTACAATGCATGCTAAATGGCCATGTCAGTGTCTTTGGGAAAAACAAAGTCAGGCTGAATTAGGTTTACAGCAAATGGCTTCCATATATACTCCAATATATCCTATTACTTGCCATTTCTTTTTATCATTATCCCCTTTTGATCCATACTCTTTTGATAGAAATCATTGATGATCAAATATTGTCCCTCAGTGCCAGGGTGGTTGCTGCCTGCCCTGGTTCCTCGGTGTCCCTTGGTGCTAGTCTTTTATCTCATTTATTGCCCAGTTGTACACATTGGGGGTAAATAGTGGACAAGCATAAGGGTATATATGTTAACAAAGGAAGCATTTTATATGTTACACAATTTTCAATTAATTTTATACTGTTGCACAAACATTGTATGTGCTTTTCTATGACTTTATGTTTACATTGTATATGATCATAGAACAAGTACAGTAACAATAACAATTTAACATACTTGAAAACATTAGTTTAAAATGAGTTCTTAGGCACAGTCCTTATCCAAAAAGGAAATTTATCCAGGGTTGTAAGATACATCAACCATCTCAAGCCAACAAGCAATCATTACTCTAGCTTGTATGCTATTCTTACAACACTGAGTAAAGAAAACTATTTGTTTGAATATTATCACTAGTACAAGAATTCCAAGAAGTAATAGAAATAGGAATTGTAATCCATATCAGGAAAGGGAATCAATACTGCAAGGGAGCCAACCAAACAAATCAAACTGGGTGTAGGATTGCTTAAGGCAGTCACCTGTTTTTTCACGTAATTTATCAGAGATGACACATTGGAAGATTCATCACATAATAAAAGCACAGCATTCAGTCTGAATGATTGTATGTGTACCACCTTGGGATGCAGTAAGAATATTTAAAGCCATTCTTTTTTGAAGGACAGCCCTTCTCATTAAAGACATTTCAGTATTTAATAAGGCTATTCCTCCTTAACTAACATTAAGGGCTTCTTGAGTAAATGTAATCAGCCCTTCCATATGTAATAATGACTTCTTTTAACCCCAAAGAAGGAGAAAATATAGTGGCTTGGTGGCCATACGAGTGGAACACTGAACGAGCCCATCTAGCTTTAAAGAGAGGGAGAATGGCAACAGATTTTACCTCAGCCTGACTCCTTCCCTGCTTTTAAAGGAAACTCAGGGTGCAGTGTTGTAGCCATCCAGGCAGTAGCCAAGGCCAAAGATTTGTTCCACATAACCATTGAGTTCCATTAGGAGACACCTGATAAATGCCTGACCTTCGAGACCAGTCTGTTCCAAATTAATCACTTTTTTCTTTAAGTATGATAGTATTAGAAACAAATAATAAAATAGGTATACAGGTTAAGCATAACAAAGGTTTAAATGAGGAGATAGAAGGTCAAGAATATAGGCCTGGTCCGGAGTCTTGGGACAGCTGTCTACAACACATGCCATCTTCTTCTCCTCCTGGTTTGGTCATTTTCCACAGGGCTGCAAAGAGTTTTTATTTGATGTCTCTTTCAATAAATAAGTTCTCCAGGTTATAGTCCATGATCCTTAAGTTCTGGGAGTTCTCTGTGAAAGAATCAGCTACCAATCTTTCATTTCTTTTAGGCACCTCACTACAACCATGACAACAATGTAATATATCCCTTAAGCAAAGTTGGTTCATATATTTCTTCATCAAATTGCATAGGCTGTTTTATTATTATTTCAAAAGGAGACAGATCATGTTTACAAAAAGGGTATAGATCTAAGGTTAAGGAACACTAGCACAAGAGCTTTTGGCCCTGAGAGAATAAATCCTTCTGAAACCTTTGCCAATTAAGTTTTGATTGTGTCTTTAGTTCTTTCCATCAATCCTGAGGACCAAGGACGGTAAGCACAGTGGAAATGCTGCATTACTGGGCAAATATTACAAATAGATTTAATTATTTGTCCAGTGAAATGAGTTCCTTGGTCACTGTGTAACTCAGTAGGAATGCCTCAAACAGCAATTATCCTTTTCAATAATAATTTACCTCAAGCTATTTGTCTTCTGCAAGGAAAGCCCTCAACACAATGTGAGAACATACAGATCGTTACAAGACATATTTTTCCTTGAGATGGTGGCATTTGGACAAAGTCCAATTGTCATACCTCAAAGGGTCCCTTAAGAAGGGAAAGATGCCTTGTGACTCATGAAGTGACTTCTCTGGATTATACTTTGTGCTTATAGCACAACGCCTATAGGTTATATGAGCCATTGTGGGAGAAAGTTTCCAAAAGTATTGTTTTCCCTTTTTGTTGCCACCTATATATATATATTTATTTTTTTCTTCCATAATAATTTCCTGACCTATAGAAGGAAATGTTGTTACTGTGTTAGCAGAGTTAATAGACAGTAGCAGGCATTCTTGAGGCTGGACAGCATATCCAGCTTGATAACATCCTTGCTTATCATTTACATAGGACCCATTTGTAAGCCAAATTAAATAATAGAACACAGTCGTGCTCTTCTCTCCTTGTGACGTTGGAAGCAAGGTAGCAGGGTTAAAATAGTGAATAATGCTTACCTACACAATATAACCTAAGAAGGTTTACCATCATTTACTTGACAATGCTTCCAATTCAATTTAGCATACCAAACAAGCCTAATTAGTATGCTTCCTTTATAGGAAGAGAGAACAAATTTCTTTGAGAAGTCCCAGGGACCCTCAGAAAATTCTCAAAGAATGTCAAATAAAGACTTAATTTAGGATGTGAATTATTAGGAGCATGTCAAAAATATCAAAGGATGTTAAAGCACTTATTTAAATAAGATCAAGGGGTTGCTGATCTTATCATTGTGAAACAAAGGTCACTGAAACAATGCTTCATAATAATATTTAACCAAAGTGACAACAGAAACAGCAAAAAAAAACTTAATAGAGAAAGCTTTGTCTTTTTGCACATAGGAAATTATCTTAACAAAACATCCATCTTCTGTCCTTTAGATTAAATTACTCATAAGGAAAAACCTTTTATAAACTCTTTACCAAGATCAGATTGAGTTTAAGAAAATTATCCTTTTAAGAGAGAAAGTCAAATTCTAATTTTTGTACCAGTTTACTTTTTCAAATTAAAACCCATTTACTTAATTAAATTCATTTCAATCTTAGCCAGCTTGACCATATATAAAATTTCTGAGGTTTCTTCTTCCAGCAACTTTTTGTCACTTTCTTTTCCATTCAGAATTTGGCCAATGTCTTTCTTTTTTCCTCCTACTACTTTAGGACAAATTTTATCTTTCTTAACTAACCAAACAAAATATTTCCATTCTTTATACTTCCTTTGCTGAAAACTTACATTTTACTTTCCTTAGATACAAAGATGGTTGCCTTATTAATTTCCAGTAGTTTTAATCACATATTTTAGAATTTTTCCCTTAGAACTCTTAATTTTTAGTGAAAATTAAAAAATAATTATAAACTTTCTTTAGCATTTTGTGGCTTGGCAAATTTATAAATACCTTTTATAATTTATAGAATCATGTTACTTCATAACACAAGACATGTTTATTAATAGACCTAAACACCTTTTAGTTTTTCTGGTAATAAAAAGACAAAAGTAGATAAACTCACATTTGGTAATTAATGTCCAATACTCTATCTTATTTAGAGATGATCTAAATACTTAATGAATCTTTATCATTTAAATTAACCTTGCAAAACCTCAAGTTACCAAAGAGATTTTGGAAGCTATTTAAAGTACATACACCATAACACATAATTATAGTTAAAAGAAGACCCAACACTCATCTTTTTCACATCTATTCGGTTACTTGTTCCCAATAATCATTTAGATTGCCTGTAAGGTTTCATGAGACATTAGACAAAATTAGCCATCATTTTAAGTTACGATTTTTGTTAACCAGTTTTGTAAGAGGTAACATCAGCTTATCTGATGAATAAACATAGAATAAAAGCTGCATGTCTGTGTCATACCCAATGCTGATAGCTCTGAGGACGTGCCTGTTTTTAACTAAACCAACAAACTTAAACAAGCTTTCATTTACCAAAAATTATTTCATCTCACATTAACTTGAAAGACATTTGGGTTAGTTCTGTTTAGAAAAACTTTTTGTAAGTGCTTGCTTAAGTCAATTGAATACAGCTCTTTAGAAATTGTACCATCTGGAGGTAAAATACCACACATTTGTAACATACATATGGACACACACACACAACAGACATATTCAAAAAAGGTGTTCCTTAGATTTCTGAGTTAGATGTTCTCATAGCAGATGATAGCAGAAACCTTGTTGTCCCAGGGTATTTTTTCTCTTTCTTCCTTTTGGTAATCTGGCTTGGGATCCCCCTTTGTTAAGCAATTGCAGTCACAGCATGAAGCCAACCAGAGTTCTGAGGAGAGGCTGCCCATTCGGGAACTGGTCAGGCTGTTTTAGAAGCTTGATTTCTCACTTCTCTTTTAATTTTGTTTTGTTATAAAGTCTGAACAACTTCTAAGGACAGTGGAATGGGTCATAAAATGTACTGTTTGTGAACATTACTCCCTAGAAAAAGGTCTTAAATGCTCTCTTATGTGCCTCAGTTTCTCCCTCTGGAAGTCTAAAACTGCTGTGGGGGCTCAGAGTGCAGGTGACTACCCCTATGCACTTCCCAAGATTAGCCATAATTAATTATCATGAATGAGAGTGGAGTTCTCTATGGGACCACTATACATCATGGGAATTGATCCTCTGACTCTCCTGCTGATGTTCTCAGTCACGTAAGGACAGCTTTTGGGTGGAAAAGGCAAAGAGGGGCTAGTTTCCCTTTTCTTCAGAGCTGAATGCATTCAGTCTCTCCTTTCTTTATCAAGTAGTTTGTTCAAAATTTATAGACACAATTCTTCCCAATTTAAAGCCAAATTAAAAGTGTCAGCCTGCCCCATTCACTCTAAAGTTCCTCTAGGCTCCTCTGGCCTAGGAATTCCCCCTAAGTTCCTCTTACTTTGGGTATGTACCGGTACCCCCTTAAGACTCCTAGTCTTGAGACCTTAACCATCTCATATAAACTCTTGGACTGTCAACTTAAAATAAGGAGATCCAGGTTTCAGGAGAACTCACTAGGGTCACCTGAAGAATGCAGTGATTCTGGGGCTTCAATGGGCCCCTAATGTTAGCAAATGCCAGTTCAGTGTATATTCCAAGTGGTCTCTGGTGGATTTCTCTGAAATCCTGCCATTACTATGCCAAGAAATGTTGATTCAAATAATCCATAACCAGTCTATAAATGAAAATTTGTGTGAGTTTATTCTGAGCCAAAATGTGAGGATCATGGTCCGGGGCATTCTTTCCCAAAGGAAGTAAGGGCACCAAAGAAGTAAGGTGTACAGAGTGGTTATACACCCTCAAAGAGGATGTTTCACATGTGATTGAAATGTCCCTTTTACAATAGTCATGAGAACTATGTCACAGTGATTGATGGACATAGCAGGTAGTAGGTCTGCTGTCTCGGTGGACACAGCAGGGTGGCAGATCTGTTATCTCGAGCTGGATGATCACAGATGAGCACAGCAGTCAGTTCCTAGTGTAGGGGAGGAACACATTTCCTCTACCTGCTCTGGGTCCTTCTGGCCAGAGAACAAATTAAGTGCACATGAGACAGAATAACAGGAGAAAATTAAACAAAGCTCTATAACATGTATACGTGGGAGAGACTGATGCAAACTGATCAACTTTACAAAATGGCAGGACCTCTCACCTTAAATACCATCCTCACCTAAAAACAAAGGAGGATGTTGAGGGTGGGGGGAGTCAGCTATGGGAGATTACCAGAAAAGCACAGTAAACAAGTGTAAGTTTATTATGCAGATTTAAATCCTTGCCTTCCTCATTCATAAGAGTTTCTAGAGATAAGGTTATCCCCTCTTCTTCCTGGTACAAAGAAGGAGACATCTTTACAGATGGAGATTTCCTTTACAAATGTAAATGTCTCTTAACAAAGGGTAATTTCTGCTTCTCAGAGTTTTTCTCATGTCTGAAGTTTTTAAAAGTAACTAGCCCAAAATAATCCTCATGCCAAAGACATATCTCAAGGTGGCCAAATCCAGTCCCCCATACTAGCCCAAGGAAAGATGCTTATCCTTAAAGAAATGCCAATGGGCGGTGGGGAGGAAGTTGCACCTTTATCTTAAGGGCATTTGTCCTTGCCATAGGAAATGTTTGAAGTGGATATACAATGCATTCTTAATGGCCATGTCAGGCCCTTTTGGAAAAACAAAGTCAGGCCGAATTAGGTTTGTACCAAATGGCTTCCTCATATACTCCAATATATCCTATTGCTTGCCATTTCTATTTGTCATGGCTGTACCATTTGGAATTCCCACCAGAAATGCATGAGAATTGCATTTACTCTGCATCCTCAGTAGCACTTGGTACTGCCAGTATTTTTTATTTTAACTATTCTGTTAAGTGTGTGGTGGTATCTCATCAGATATTAATATGATAGTTTCCTATGAAAGTAAACATACACTTACCACATGACTCAGAAATATATGTGATATTTATTCTAGATCAGGGTTTTGGAAACTTTTTCTTTCCAGGACTAAATAGCAAGTTTTTTAGGTTTTGTGGGCCATACAATGTCTGTTGCAACTACTCACCTCTGTGTACAGTGAAAGAAGCCATAGACAACACTTAACCAATAGATGTGGCTGTATTCAAAGAAAATTTTATTTAAGAAAAAAAATAAGCAGGGTGCTGGTGATGAGGATTATTTTAGGCTGGTTACTTTTAAAAACTGAAGATGAGAGGAGGCTCTGAGGAGTGGAATTTGCTTGCCCTTTGATGACAAATATTTGCATTTGTGAAGGAAGTCTCCATCTGTGGGGGGTGTCACCCTCTCTGCACCAGGAGGAAGGGGGGATGACCTTATCTCTACAAACTCTTAATGGGGAAGGCATGGACTTAAGTCATTCACTGTCTGGTAAACTCATGTAGCTGACTCTCCCCACCACCAACATCCTCCTTTGTCTTTGGCTGAAGATAATATTTAAGGTGGTGGCCTCTGCCATTTACTTAATCTGGTCTGGTTCTTGTCTAAAAGTTATAAGACCACCCAATAACCAGACCCCACCTGCACTGATACCATTTTAACAACTTTTTTTTACATATTCTTTCCTTTGTCTTGTAAAGAGATAACTCACATACCTATGCCTTAAATTGAGCCCTACCCTCAACCCATGTTTGCAGCAGCAGTGGCAGCAGCAGCTCCTCCTGCCCATGGGTCCTGTCCCCATGCCAGTAGCACTTTACTGCCCATGGGTCCTGTCCCCATGCCAGTAGCTCTTTACTGCCCATGGGTCCTGTCCCCATGCCAGTAGCTCTTTACTGCCCATGGGTCCTGTCCCCATGCTATTCCACACTATACTCTAAATAAAAGACCACTACTGCCACACCTTGAGAGTCTGAGAATTCTTTCTTTCAACTCTTCTGCTCAGTGACCCCACATCACCGGGTGTGGGCTGAAGGTTATAGTTTCCCAAACCCTGACCTAGTGAAGCGAAAACCCAAAGACCAACACACTAATATTTACAGAAATTTTGTTCAAATCACTAAAAACCACAAACAAACCGAAGGTCTTTTGATTGCTGAAAGGATAAATAAAATGTACTTCCATACACTGTAATACTATTCAGTAGTAAAAAGGAATAAACTGTTGCCACACACAGCAACTTAGGTTAATCTCAAAGACATTATATCAATTCAAATGAACCAATCTCAAAAAGTTACATATTGTGTGATTCCATTTATATGATCTCCAAAGGACAAAGCTATAGTGATGTAGAACACATCAGTGAATGCCATGGGTTAGGGAAGGTGCACTATTGTGATTAATAAAAAAATAAATATTTGGTCATTCAGGTGGCCAAAATATGTTTCTCATATATATTTGCTTTTTTTCCATGGCTCCAGGCCCACAGCCCCCAAAACTCTTGGAATTCCCTGAGTAATAAGAGCAACGAAAACATCTCTTGTTATGTCTGGTGTCTTATCCTCAGTTCCTGAAAATGCATCAGAGTCATAAAGGCAAAATGGGTGTCTTGTTATTCATAACAAGGCCGCTTCCACCACAATTTGGTTTATGTTAATGAGGTGACTTTTGGAAACTACCTAAGGATGGAGGCTGTTTGCCAGAGAAATCAACAATGAATAGAGGGTTGGATCCACCCAGATTTCAAGGGACGGGACAGGGGCTGGAGGTTGAATCAGTTACCAATGGCCAATGATTTAATCAATTGTGCTTATATAATGAAGCCACCACAAAAATTCAAAGCATAAAAACCAGACACTCACACGTGCCACTGTGCCAAGGCCCAAACTTTACAGGTGCAGAAGCTCTGGTGTTCAAAACCTCTCCATATGTGTCTCTTCATCTGGCTGTTTTAGTATCCTTTGTAATAAACCAGTAATCTGGTGAATAGACAAGTCTCCTGAGTTCTGTGAACTGCTCTACCAAATTAATTAAACCCAAATAGGGGCTTGTGGGAATCTCTGATTTACAGATCCAGTTAGAAACACAGGGAACAACCCAGACTTGTGATTGGCATCTGAAGTCAGGGGCAGAATCTCCCTCATTGTGAGAGTTATGGGACTGAGCCTTTAATCTGAAGAATTGTTACAGCCCAAGGAGGGTTGTCTGCTCACTGTAAGACACGCCAATAGTCGAGTCAAGATGGCAGGAGAGAAAGGGCTTTATTACAGCTTGCTAGCAAGGGGGAGGCCGAGTAATGTCCGAAAGAGACATTTTACAGAACAAAAACTAGAGGCCAGTTACATAGCGGGCTGGTCTCTGGGTGGGGAAGGCTGCTGGTCTCTGGGAGGAGGCAGACATCTGGTCTGAGTTCCTGATAGTCTTTTGTTTTACTGGATATGACAGAGCAATGTCTCATATCCTGATCTTTCTGTTGCCATTGATGATGATTATCAGCATGGAATCTTGGCCTGGGAATCATCACATTCTTAGCGATTTCAAAAAAACAAAGTTATCATCTTATTGCAACTGAGAGGAGCCATAAAATCTACAGAGCCTACAAATCCCCCAGAGACACACCCTTACTTATCTAGGCAAACCAATGCAAAGGTTCAAAGGGGTTGATGAGTCAGGGTTAGTTAATCAGAAGTCATTCAAACTTATAGTATGGTTTTTATATTTTTCTCTACAATGTGGGTTCCCTCTTGTCAACCTTGTGTTGAGCTGGTATCAGAATCTGATGCTATTTCCAGGTAGATAGTGTCAGAATTTAGTTTAATTGTAGGACACCCAGCTGGTGTTGGAGAGATGCTTGGGTGTGTGGGTAAAAACCACCATACATTGGAATTGCATGAGGAATCATTAGAAAGGGAATAGTGTGACTTTAAGGGTGAACATGAGGAAGATTTTGGGGGTGATGGGTCAGTCTGTGTCTTGATTATGGTGCTGATTACACAAATCTATACATGGGTTAAAATTCCTATAACTATAGACCAAGAAATTCAATTTAAAAGAAAAAAATCGTCACTCAATTCAGCCTAGATTCGAAGGGAAGGTATCTAGAATCTCCCTTTCAATGAAAATACTGATAGAGAATTTGCAGCTATCTTTTTTTTTTTCAAGAATATTAGCCCTGAGCTAACTACTTCCAATCCTCCATTTTTTGCTGAGGAAGACTGGCCCTGAGCTAACATCCATGCCCATCTTCCTCAACTTTATATGTGGGACGCCTACCACAGCACGGTTTTTGCCAAGCAGTGCCATATCTGCACCCAGAATCTGAATCAGTGAACCCTGGGCCACCGAGAAGTGGAACATGCGAACTTAACGGCTGCATCACTGGGCTGGCCCTCCAGCCACCTTTAATCTATCACAGTCACATAGATTTCTGTACATATACACGCACATTTCCTATATCCTGCCACTTGGTTTAAGTTTTCTGTGTGGTTTCTGATTATTTACTAATATTATTGATACTGACTCAACACAAGGTTGACATAAAGGAAGCCATATTGTAGAAAAGAAACCATATTGTAACTTTAAAAGAACTCTGATTAACTAACCCAGACATGCTCTGTAGATTTTGTGGCCCCTCCCACCTGCTTTAAGATGATAACTTTGTTCTTTTGAGTTGTTTAGGAATGTGATGACCCCGGCAGAGAGCCTATGCTGATAGCCATCATCAATGACAACTGAAAGATCAGGGTATAGGGCATTGCTCCATTCTCTGATGCATATCCAGTAAATAAATGTCTATCAGAGACTAAGACCAGTTGTCTGCTCCACCCAGAGACCAGCCACCTCTCCCACCTGGAGACTAGCCCTGTATATAACTGGCCTGTAGTCTTTGTTCTGTTAGATGGCTCTTTTGGACATGAGTGGGCCATCTTCCCTTTTGCTAGCAAGCTGTAATAAAGTCCTTTCTCTCCTCCAAACTTGTCTCCTGACTATTGGTGTGTCTTGAGGTAAGCAGGCGACCACTCTTGGGTAGTAACATCATTTTAAGACCTGTTAACTCAGTCTGAATTAACGGGTAAGCCCACTGGATTGGGAATCAGAATTTCCATATTCTAGCGCGCTTTTTTTTTGCCACTGATTAATGTTAAGGAAATTGCTTTATCTCACTGGATGCAAAGTTCCTTATGTGTAAAATCATGCTTTTGGAATAGGCATCATATCCTGAATCTGAAGGCTGAAGGCTTGTATCTAACTCCATCACCCATCAGATAAAATAGAAATAAATAGTTTAGCAGTCGTAGTACGTTTAGGGAAAATGTACCTAGGAGTTTGAATAGTTTTTTAAAGTAAATCACATTATAATGTAAAGGTATGACATCTTTAAGGGGAGAATTCATTTCATCTTGTGCTCATTGATCTAAGTGCAGAGGGGAGGAAGTTTACTTTCACATCAGCACCTGCTCGAATTAGACCCTCCAATTTTTAACAGACACAGATCAATAGGAGTAAATTCAGACAAGTGGAGCCTCTCCCATGTATATATGTTATAAAGCTATGTTTAATTTTCTCCTGTTTTTCTGTCTCATGTGAATTTAATTCGTTTTCCAGCCTAAGGACCCAGAGAGGGTAGAGGAAATGTCTTCCTCCCTTCCAATTTGGCTACTTGGGTGGGATAAAATTTAACTGGCTGGACACTGTTCACTCCAATACTGCTGCAGCTGAGAGATCCCAGACCCCTGACAAGAGCTGGCAAGAGGTAAGAGTTCTTACCACGTCAGTCTCCCGGATCCCTGCCTGCAGGGTCCAATGGAAGCAAGAGTGATGAGCATTTTTTGCTTTTCTAACGATTTTTGTTCCTTTTTCTCCCCGAAGCCCCCCAGTACATAGTTGTATATTCTTTGTTGTGGGTGCTTCTAGTTGTGGCATGTGGGATGCTGCCTCAGCATGGTTTGATGAGCAGTGCCATGTCCGTGCCCGGGATTCAAACCAACGAAATGCTGGGCCACCTGCAGCGGAGCATGCAAACTTAACCACTCAGCCACGGGGCCAGGCCCTGCTTTTCTAAATTTAGATTAGCAGGAGGAAATTTTGGTGAGGCTAACTTCTTGGATTCAGCAACTCTTGGCTTTCTTTGAGTACTCATTGGTTGTAGATCCTTTTCCTCCCAGAGATAGTACTTTTCCTTGCCTCTATCTTTTTTTGTATTTGTCATAAGACACAAGCATCTCTATAAGCCTGTTGTCTGGGCCCTTTGTCCTGTTCTACATCTTGAGAGCTTGGCTTTGTGACCTTTCTTGTCTCTGCCATCTGGAGGATGCAAGTATTGGCATGTATATTGGCGGCCAGTCGAGTAGACTGGGGTTCTAGGACACACTCTTTGTGTGACTGTGTCAGCTCTCAGGGGAGTTTGTCATAAGGGGTCCCAATTGCTTTCATAAGGGTCCTTTGTCATATGAAACTTTGTTGCTTGCTGTGTAATGAAGGCCTTTATTTTCTTAGACTATTTTTGGGAGTGAAATTTCTGGATCTCTTTTGGGGATGCCTCTTGCTTCCATGGTTAAGCTTATTGGTATGAGTTGCTATTAAGGTCCTACTCATCAATGTGGCCAAATGACAGATCATTTAAATTGGGAAAACTTCTAAATTGGGGGAAAAAAATTGTGAGAGCTCTCATCATAATTTTTTTTGGTACCTACGAAAAGGCCAAATTAAAAAGGCAACACTCAAGAAAATAATGACTAGGCTTAAGACAATAACTCAGGATACAATTGATTTAATGAAATGTAAAAGTCTAAGTGTTGATAAGATTACAAAGGTTGGAATGCTTGAGATGATTTTTTTTCTTTATAAAGAGGTTATATCAACTTTGCCTGAGTATGTTTTAAATTGTCTGGCTGGGAATACTTCCCTATCCAATATTGTAAGACCAAGAACTATTAAGTCTTGCCCTGGGTCCTCTCCCCATGCTGAAGCTCTTCACTGCCCATAGGCCCTGTCCCCATGTTATTCTCTGAATAAAGGAGCTCTACTACCAGAACTTGAGAGTCAAAGAAATCTTTCTTTCACCTCCTTGGCTCACTGAGCCTTCTTGCTTCACCAGCTTGTGAGCCGAAGTTCTAGTCTTTCTTGTGCCTTTCTCTTTTTCAAGGATGGATCTAAATTCACTTCTCCGTTGGGAACCTTCTTGGGCAGCTGTATGAATCCACGTTTGCTGCCCATGGCTACTCTATGGGGCAAACCATGGCACTCAGTGCAAAGAGAATAAGTACCTTAAGCCTGAAGGTGATGAAGAATGAATTAATCCATTCCTTCCTAATGCTCTCTCTAATATATAAATTTTACACGGGTGCGGGTTGACCACTTAAGTCATTAGGATGGTCGCCAATCTCCAAGACTCCTGTCGCGGGTTTCTTTTCCTAAGGCTGCATTGGTATCCCTCCCTATGGCTCCTGATCACACTCCAAACCACAGGAAAGTCCCAATCAGGACTCCAGTTCAAGGAAAGTACCAAACTCTAACCTTTGGTTGAGTATGGGAACACCTTCTTGGGAGAACAGCTCCAGGACGCCATTGGGTAGAATGTCCCCCAGACTGGCAGAAAATTCTTCACTGTTCTTTTCTATTCTTTTATCTCTGGGACCATTCACCAGGAACCTATTACTGCCAGGCATAATAGGGAAGGTATACAAGTGATGCAATGCCGGGGGATGCTCCCATTGCCCCTTGCTATAAGAACCCCACAGGCAGAACAACAGGTTGGATGTTGCCCTAGGTTCAGGGGGGATTTTCAAGGTAATAGACTGTTTCCTTTCATCTCTCTTAAAGTTACAATGGCCACTTTGGGCTCCTTTTGAGTTTTGCAACTGAGAAACAAAGAAATCTTTAAACTGTCAAAGGCTCCACCCCTGGGATCCCCAACTCTGGTTTCCGGGCCTGATCACCCTGGCAACCAAGTGGGGAGCCCTCTCTTGGCAATTGACTCATTAAGTATTTTATGCACCTACTGAGTCAGTTATAAGGATAGGAGACCTGTGACTTTTTCTGTGAACTGTCCTGTTTGGGTTGTGTGCTCCAGGACAGGAACTGTTGTGTGACCCTTATCTTGATAATCCTCAGGAGGAAACCATGAGGGTGAGGCCTGATCCCTTCTTTTCCCTGCTTTGTCTGTCTTGTTCATCACCTCCTCTCTTGTCACCAAGTCGAGCTTAAGTTTAGGCTAGACCTAAGCAGAACCTGGACTTTCTGTACTTAACTCTCAACACTGGGCGCTGGGAGCACTGGACCCCAGCCAGCCCCAGGCCTTTGCCTCCTGCTTCCCTGCCTCACCTTGTGCTGGCTCAGCGACTAAGTGCCTGGCCTGAGTGTGACTTTACTAAATCTTATAACTATGTTGATGCCTGCAGTCAGGCTTTACACCCTCTCACTGGCCACTGTCAATTGGACACCAGCTTTACTGCCATGGGGAATGCCCCAAGCATCCCTGGAGACTCACGCCTTGGGTGCATTTTAACTAGTTGGAAACACTTTCAATTGGATGGTTTATGCCCCAGAAACTCCATCTGGGAGAAAATTTGAGTGGCTTCTCCGTGCTGTTGTGATGTAGTTAATTCCCAGGACTGAAAAAAGAAAAAAAATTGAAAAAGGGAAAATGGGCATGAGAGCACCCTAACCAGGAATCTAGCATCTTGAGTGTCTTATCCACAAATGTTGGTAAAAAGACTTAAAACAAAGTTTGGATTCATAACTGGTGAGATTTGTGTTACTGTACTGATTCACGGCAGTGATTTTTAAAACAATAACTGTGAAGACTCCGTGTTTGTGTGTCTACATGTATGTTAGATATGTGTGATTTTACCTCTGGATAGTATGGCCGAAATTAAGAGCTTTGTTTAATTGGCTTAAAGTAAGAACTTACATAAATTCTAAATGTAATAGAAATTAACCCAACATCTTTTAAGTTAAGATAATATAGATTAATCTTTGGTAAATGAAAGCTTATTTGAGTTTGTTGGTTTGATTAAAATGGACACGTCTTCCAGAGTTAGCACTGGATGTGATGCAAACATGCAGTCTGGGTTTACTAATTTACAAAAGAAAAAAAGGCTCATGCTATACCTGTTGCCAATTTGTCAGCATAATAACATAGAATGATGGCTAACTTTGTGTAACGTCTCATGAAGTTTTATAGGCAATCTAAATAAGTATTGGTAACAAGTAAACTAAACAGATGTGAAAAAGATAAAAGTGTTGGGTAAACTTTTTAAAATAATTACGTCTTATGACATGTACATTTAATAAATTCCAAAATCTCTTTGGTAACTTGAAACTTTGAAGTTTTGCTGAGTTAAATTAAATGATAAAATTCTTTGAATATCTGGATCATTTCCAAATAAGATATTAGACATTCATTACTAAATGAAAGTTTATCTACTTTTGGCTTCTTATTGCAGAGAGGCTAAAAGTGTTTGGGTCTATTACTGTGAAGTGGCGTGTTTCTAGAAATTCTGAAAAGTGGTTAGAATGCTGATATAAAAGAGTTCATAATTGCTTAGTTTTCAGTCTTTACCAGGGTCCATAAGGGTTAGAATCCTAATTAACATATGTAATTAAAGCTACTGGAAATTAATAAGGAAAACAGCCCTGTATTCAAGGAAAGTACAATGAGTATTTTCAGTAAAGAAGGTATAGAGAATGGAAATATTTTTGTTTGTTGGATTAAGAAAGATAAATTTGTCCTAAAGTACTAGTAAGGAAGAAAGAAAGCATGGGACAAATTCTGAATGTCGAAAGAAAGTTATAGAAGGTTTGTGAAGGAGAAATTCTGAAAGGAGTTTTATGTTGGTCAAGTTGACTAAGATTAACTAAATCAAATTAAATAAATGAGTTTTAATGTTAAAAAATGAGTGGGTGCAAAAATTAAAATTTGCTCTTCTCTCTCCAAAGGATAATTTTCTTAAATTTTTGGTCTGCTCTTGATAAAGAGGTTATAAAAGTTTCTGTTTTTATTTTTGAGTAAATCTACCTAAAAGACAGAAAATATGTGTTTTGCTAAAATAGTTTCCTATATTCAGGAATAAAGAGGTCTCTCCTAAGATTTTTTGACTGTTTTAACTACTCTTGACAGTTTCTGTTGTCATTTTGAGTATATACATGAGCATTGTTTCACAGTGAGCATTGTTCCTATCTGAACAAGAGTTTTAAAGCCATTTGGTATTTTTGACAAGCTTCTCCCTCAAAAAATACAATTAAAATCCTAAATAAAGGCTTTCTTTTGACCTGGATGAAGGAAGAGGATTTCTCTGGGGATTTTCAGAGGGCCACTGGGACTTCTCAGAGAAATTTGCTCTCTTTTCCTATAAGGAGGAAAATACTAAACTAATTAGGCTTATTTTGTCTGTTAAATTACATGAGAAGCATTGTCAGATAAGCAATTATAAACTTTCTTAGGTGGTGTTATGTAGGTGAATGTTATAAGTGTTTCAAAAATCATATAACATTCCTAAAATTCTGATCTGTTCTGGTTATCAGGGATAAATCTGGTTATTATTTTAAGATGTATGTCACAAAATTAACCAAATTTCTTTGTCAATTTCCATTTTTGAGTCTTTTTTTGTTTACAGACAGTTATTGTTTTACTCTGATGCTTTTTGCTCTTGCAAATATATCTCGTCTTCAAAGGGATTCATGGAAAGGACTCTGACACTTACTTTGGAATACAGCTTTCTGATAAACTTTCTGATAATAAAACTGAACTGGGTAAAAAATTCCAGAAACCTAACAGAAACTGATGACCTCATAAATCTGCTAAAGAAGATTAAGATCCAGAACTGATTATACAGGACTCAATGAACTGATTAGGATGATTATAATTTTTATGACATTTTAAAGTATTGTTGATTTTTTGATGTTTTATTTTGTTTTCTCGGATTTAAGGACATCATTTTCTCTTATGCTAACTATGACTTACAGCAATATGTTGAAATTATACCTTTGTGAGCAGAAGTGAAACATTTATCTTTTTCTTCCTTCTTGATCCCTCCAGAATTTGGAAACTCTTTGTGAGTGAGTACGGTTACTTCATGGCAATATAGCTATTTCCATAAGTTCAGTAAGAATCTTTTCTCCTGGTAACAGGACACAATGGGAAACATTGGTTATCTTACCAGGGCTTTGACTGGAATGTGATATTTGAGAGAAACATACAGGCTCAGATATGACAATACTGTCTTTGAGGAATAAGGTTGACTTTCTGGAATAAAGCCACTTGGAAATATTGGCCTGGTACCTTGTTTACAGAGATTCCAGCAATCTTACCTGGTAAGTAAGGAAGCTCACTTATCTGGTAGGTGCAAGGAACCTCAAAATATTTGGGGGTACCTCAAGAAGAGAGGAGCCCACCCAAATCTGTAGGTACGGTAGGCAACATCTGATGGCAATCCTTTGGCTTGGCTTTTCTGCCCTTGATAGGTCTTTAAAGTTCAATCTGAGATTCCTCATGAAAAATTCCAGTAAAGCAGATTTACGAGCCTATATGATCAATTGATATTCTTGCTGCACTTACGTAAATAATTGAGCTAAGTTTATTGAAATTAAACTTACTTTGCAGACCAATTAGACTTAATTTGGATAACTTTTGTAAAAATGAGGGTGATTTTAGAGAGAAAAACTTTGTTTCAGTAGAAAAACTACAATATACATTTGTGGATATTAAATCCTAGTTCTGTTAATTGTCTTTGAGGTTTTTTCTACCTGTGAACTGGACTGGATCTTGAATTCTTCTCATGAAATATCTGGTTACAAATCTCCAAACTAATGTTTTCAATTTTTTCCCTCATTTTCATTTGGAACATTGAGAATTAAACCTGTCCTTTTTCCTGAAGCCTTGCAAACTGAAGCTGAACAACTTCATATAAACTTAAGAGAGATTCATGTCTGTTGCTGTGTAAGCTGTAAGCCACTCAGAGATGCCTGAACATGCTATGCCATCATCAGAGACATTTCAAGCTGCAAAAGATGCTCTGACTTTGACATCTAGAAATCTTCTTGACTGGTTGCCTGCTGGGCTTAGGAACTGGTTTATAATTTGCTCTAACCATCAACCTTGTTTTTCTTTTATTTCCTTAGAAATACTTATTACATACCTGATTGCTTGCTTCCAAAATATAGGCCTAACTTTGGAAGCCCACCTGTATCGCTGCCTTCTAAAATGGCTTTAACTGGACTGATCTATTCCCAGGACTAAGAAATGTGTTCATTGAGATGAAACAATCTACCACTCAGCTTCTGTACTACAAAACCTCTTAAAGTTTTGAAGGACTGTGAAACTTAAAAGTTTCAAAATGGGACTGTGGGGGACTGGAATTGGCCACCCTAAGATATTTCTGTTTGGCATGAGGATTATTTTGGGCTAGTTACTTTTAAAAAACTGCAGACAAGAAGGAAACTGAAAAGTAGAATTTACTTACCCTTTTTAAGAGACATTTACATTTTTCAAGGAAACCTCCATTTGTCTCGCTCTCTGCTCTCTGTACCAGGAAGAAAGGGGGATGATCTTATCTCTAGAGACTCTTATCAATGAGATAGGCAAGGACTTAAATCTGAATACTAACCTTACTCTTGCTTACTGTGCTTTTCTGGTAATCTACCATAACTGACTCCCCCCATCCCCAACATCTTCCTTTGTCTTTAGCAGAAGATGATATTTAAGGTGGTGGCTTCAGCTGTTTTGGTGAGTTGCTCAGTTTGCCTGAGGCTCTCCCATGTATACATGTTATAAAGCTTTGTTTAATTTTCTCCTGTTATTCTGTCTCATGTGAACTTACTTCATTTCCCAGCCAGAAGGACCCAGAACAGATAGAGGAAATGTATTCCTCCCCAATGCCACATTAGCCTAGAGCAGTTTATAGGAAGAGCATCATTCAAAGTGTTTTCAAACAGGTAATAGGGTCATGTAAAGAGAGAGAAAACTTGGCCAAATAAAGGTTTTAAAAATGAAAGTTTCAACTAAGTAAAGTTATTCAATTTCTATTAGAAATATTCAAAGATAGAATGTTCTGTTGAGGAATAAGATAATGAGCTTCTTGTCATCAATTCAATGTCTGCATTTTATGCTAAGTTACTGATGTCAAATAATTTTTTAAAAACATACTTCGATGGGGAGGAGGAGCAGATGGATGAGAGACAATTGTATGGTGCAGAGATGCCATGACATGAAGACATAGATGTGAATACCTCTCCCTTGCTTGGGGAGGAGGAGTCAACTCAATATGCTATACCTCTTATGGACCTTTTTAAAAAGGTGATTTTATCCTATTATATTGATGGAGAAACTGAGGCTAGAGTAAGAGGCAAGATCTAGATGTGAAATCAAGTATGGCTGACTGCAAAATTAATATTCTCATTTCTGTGCTTACTCTTCCAAAAGTACAGGTCACACCATGATTTAATGGCAAGGAGGAACGACAAGAATGAGCAATGGGAAAGCTGCAGGGAACCCTCATAGGCTCTGCTCAATGCTTCTACTTGAAGGTCAAGAACCTGCTTGAATGTGCAGACACTCCACTTAAAAGATCTGTTTTCAAAATCTGGCTCTGACATATAATCTTGGATAATTTGGTTTTATTTTATCTTTATAAACTTCAGTTTGAAAATTAAAATAGGGTTTTTATGTAAAAATAATCCATAATAATTAGGCAATAGCTTTTAGCTTTCATGTTCCTCTTATTATTACAAAGACATCTGGCCTTGACATAGATGGTAAGTTAAGTAGAGGAGCAGTGGTGGGTCTAACAAGTTTGTTCCATTCTGGGCTTTAACTATGCATTTTTCTGAAAGCCCTGATCAGGTCAGTTTCTTAATAGTAATTTCTTCTTGTGTAATAAGATTGATTAGACTCTCTTGACATGTTCTTTGTAGTTAAAGAAGCCTAGAGGGAGGTGGCAGCGACAGTTCTTGCTTTTTCAACAACAAAGGGAAGAGAGAATTTTCCAGAGTGATTTTTTATTTACTCGTTTTGTAAGACAGAGGCAAAGCCCCACTACTACACACTGGTTGGCTTCATGAGAGGGAGAGAGCCTGGTATCCTTTGTCAAGTTTGACTGGAGGCTGACATTATTGAACTTCTGATTTTCATGTGCCTGGTGGTCAGTTCCCATGGTAGGTGCTGGCGTTTCTTGCTTGGATAAGTACTTAAAATACGTTTATGGGAATTAACCAAACTGAATACACTCAGTAGCCCACAGGCTCATGTCAGCACCCCAGGCTGTGCACAGTCAGAGCAGAGCCCATTAGGAACTGACAAAGGAAGGAAGGTGAGGTGGGAACAGGGAAAATGTCATTTAAGCATGAAAATCAGGAAGAACGAAGTACTCAAGCCCAGGGCCCCAAATAAATTAGACTGGGTCTAATGAAAAGCAGGCAGCAGAGCTCAAGGAAATTGAATCCTCGGCTTCCTGCCTGCCTCTGTTTATGTGCCCCTCTGATAATTGACCATTTAGGAGCTGATTTGAGTTTTACAGCTGTCATAACAGTCAAGTGCAGGGCAATCCATCATCCCATTTCAGTCTAAGTCAATCAGGTTCACTTTGGATGCTCTTGATTCAAAGCTGCACAAGCACAGTCTCCAGGGCTTTCTCTGCCCCTTCTGCTCAGTTTCCCCTCATCCTGCAGCCTGTGGTCAGCCTAACAAGATCAAAGCCTCTTGTTGGAAAGGAAAGGAGCAAGAACCCAAGAGGAGTCCACATCCATTAACAACTAGTATCTCAGAGTGTGTGTGTGTGTGTGTGTGTATTTGTGTGTTCAGACAAAATGAAAAGTCTAGATAGATAAAAGGATGGTGTTTTGCTTGAGGTGTGTGACTCTATGCCGTATCTCATGTTTTGAGAAACTACTTCAACCTGTCTTTTTTTCACATCTCTATTATCCATGAACCTCACATTAGGAGGGTTTTTCTTTCCTTGGTGTTTCTCAGAGAACTCTCTAGCTCACAAACTGCATAAAAGAAATCAGACTCTCTTTAGCATCTGCAGTTATGTTCACATGTGGTACTTTCTCATAGAAATGCTGTTCCTGGTGTCTTTTCTCTGCCCCATCCTCCCCCACGATATAGTCTACACATGACCTCCTCTGATGAATAGTTACCTGGTACATCCTTCCACCTGCCCTAGTCTACACATATGTGCTGGTCAATGCAATCCACAAATTTTCTACAAAAATATGATAATAACTTTTTTTATATACTCTCTGCTTGCAGCTGGCTACTTTGAGCAGACTCTCAATCTCAGACATCCAGACTGATGTTTTACCACCATTCCCTCCCTTCCACATGCGCACTCCCGGTCTGTCCATATTTTGTGTCACCTATCCCAGAGTTTGTTGTCAGCACTCACCCATGAGAGAAACCTGACCTCTTCTTTACTACTCCTTATCACTTATCCCTCATATTCTTTAAGTCCTGTCCATTCTAACGTCAACAGAATTCCTCTACTTTTCCATAAATCAATCACCAGTTCCTACATTCTAGGCACTGTGACTCTCAGGGTGCTCTCTGCCGTGGCCTTCCTGCCTGCAGGCTTGGCCTGTCAGTCCATAGGTGCCATAGGAGTCTTTCCAAGACATAGACCTGGCGCTGTCACCCCCGGGTTTTGCAAATGCTAGTCCTTTCCATGGTTCTGAGGATAAACCTCAAACATGCTTTCTCTGGCCTGTCAAGATCCTGATCTTGTTTAACATTTTAGACCTCTCTTTTAGCTTATGTCTTCTTAACTCTATGATATTTACAGAGAAATTATATTCTAGTTTCTCTCTCTTCGTTTGTTCTAGACCTTTCTGCCTACAAGACTCTTACTTTCCTTTCCTGACTTGCTAACTCCTTCTCATGTCCTAGGTCTTGGTTTGGAGGTCACTCCTCTTGGAAACTATACCCAGTTCTCTAAGACTTTTTTTTTTGGATGTCTCTCATTCTACCCTAACACAACCACATCTGTCTCCTGTCCCAACACCCATCATTAGTCAGCACTTTTGCTTATTTCAATATCTGTCTCTCTATTCAGTCATAGTCTTTCTGAGTGTGAGGATAGGTCTGTATTATTTACTGTCAGCAACCTCAGAAGTTGGTACAGGAGTATAGTAGGTGCTTAACTAGTGGGTACTGCTATAATTATTCTGTCTTTATATTAAAAAACTCTGTAAGGCATTATATCCATTTTACAGTGTGGAAGTCTGAGGCTAAAGACAGTCAGGAACTGCCCAAGATCAAGTAGTTATTAAGTGGTGGAGTTGGAATTCGAAATGAGATATTTCTGATCCTAAATTACATACTCTTACACATAATAAACTGCCTTTCTAATCCATAAAATGATATATAGTAAATAGTATTTATGGTAAGCTGCATAATGGTCTCCCCAAAATATCCACATCCTCATCCCCAGCACCTGTGAATGTGACTTTATATGGGAAACGAACTTTGAAGATGTGAATAATTTAAGGATTTGGGGATATGGAGATTACCCTGATGATCTAGGTGAGTCCTAAGCATAACCACAAGTGTCCTTATCAGAGGGAAGCAGAGGAATATTTTACTACAGAAGAAATAGGAGATGTATGACGTTGAAGTGATGTGAAGAAGGAGTCACGAGCCAAGGAAAATGCAGGCAGCCTACAGAAGCTGGAAAAGGCAAGGAGACAGGCTTTCTCCTAGCCTCTAGAAGGAAGCAGCCCTGCTGATGCCTTGCCTTTAGCCTAATGAAACTGTTCTTGGACTTCTGGCCTCCAGAAAACTATAAGAGAATAAATTGTGTTATTTTAAGCCACCTGGTTTGCGGTGACTGCTACAGCAGCAACGAGAAACTCATATGGTATGAAACTAAGAAAAGCGCAATATACATAATATGTATTTAATACATGTGTGAATAGTATGTGTTCTCATTGAATCTAACCTCTTGAGTGGCCATCTGCTCGCTAGTTTAAGACAGATTCAGTTGTAACCATTAAGTGAATGGAAGGACACATAATTCACTGGAAATCTTGAATCAAAAAAATTACTTAAAAAATTAATTTTTAAAAAGAACGTTATTTTATGAATTTCTTCTTATTGTTCTTTAATGATCAAATCTAATAGGAAGGGGAAATAGAGTTGGCCCATGCCTTTCAACAAATCATGTGAATTTTTCTATAAGATGATAGAATTAGTCCCTGTTATCGCAATAACTGTTTAATACTGTTTGTTGCTTTAAATTGCTGCTGACCTTCACACTTAATTAGAGTTCACATTAAGGTATATAAAGGGCACTTAGTGAACTTCAGTTAAAGAGCCTGACAGCCTCATGTTTAAAAGGGATAAGAATATTTCACATAGCTAAAGACTAGAGCTGTCCCCAATTGTCTACCCTTTACTTCTAGCTGTGGGCACTCATTTTTGGTGAACCTCCTGCATTTCCTACATTGTCTTTCTCATGTGGCTAGAAAACTAGTGCATGCTCGTCATTCTTCAGAAACTCCTCACACACCTCTTCTCCTCCTAGTTACTTCCTTGGCCAACATCTTAGTTCAGAGTCAATTCCTCTCTTGTTTGAATTAGTCTTGGGAATATTCTCCCTGATGCCCCAAGAGCTCCCTCTGACCTTAGAGTAAATGTCAGAGTCCTTTCAGTTACCTACAAAGCCCTGTAAAACGTGTTCCTTCTCACACACTCTTGGTCACACATCTGGTCTCCTCTCTGGACTTGGAGTCTATGGGGCATGCTCCTGCCTCAAGGTGTGTGCATTCACTGTTACTCTCCCTGCATGTTCCTCCCACACGTGTCCACATGGCTCACTGTCTCACCTCCTTCGGGTCATTCCATAAACATCACATTCTCAGTAAGTCCCTGTGGGGCAACCCAAGTTAAAATCACAACTCCTTCAAACAATTTCCATCTGCCTCCCTTGCTTTATTTTACTCCTTAGCACTTATCACCATCTAATATACTACCTAGTACTTATTCATCTTGTGTATGGTGTCTGCCTGTTCGTCACAAGTTAAGCTCTCTGGAGGCAGGAATTTGTGTCTGCTTTATTTAGTGCTGTATTCCCAGTTCCTTGAGCAGGGCCTGGCATATTTAGGAATGTAAACATTTGGGTACACAAATAATTTTATAACCATTTCTCCTTATTCAGTCCAATCATCACATAGTGCATTTTATCTTTCAAAAAAATTCAAACATATCATCAGTTCCATGTTTGAATTCATTTGCGATTCTCTGTTAGGATCAAGGTAAAATCCATATTTCTTACTTGGATATACAAGTTACTCTGTAGTCCGACCTCAAATCCAACTTCTCACCATCCCTCCCTATCACACACACCGACATCCATCATAGGCCTGCTACAGCCTGTGCCTATATGCTCTGTCTGCCCCGGACCCGGTACCTGATATGCTCCTGTCCAACAACTTTGCCTAACTCCTCCCTCATCATACAAATCAAAATTTGGACACTAGCTCCTTTGCAAAAATGCTTAAACTCTGCAGAAGATTAGCTGCAGTTCTCTTTATTGTTATCTCTGAAGAACACTCCCAGAGTGCAAGCTAATGTATCTGCTTGTGCCTGCCTCTCTCAATAGGCAAAGCTCTACTTTAAAGATTAGATTAGACCGTACACAGTCTGTCAGCAAAGTGCCTGGCATATGTTTAATAAAGAATAATTGACTGAATTGCATGAAAGAGGTTAGGAAGGAATCACCTGGATTCTGGAGATTTGGAGCGGTTTCCCCACTTCCCACCACCAAACTTTTCCACGTGCCAGCATAACTAGAAACTTTACATGTACCGTCCCAAGAATAAGTGAAGGAAGCTATTCTTGGAGGAGGACGCTGGTCTGTGGATTTTAGTCACCCCAATGCCTGGAACACTAATGCAATCAATTTCTCTGTGCATTTCAAACCCACTGGAAGCACATCAGATGAAACGGATGAAATACCCTGGACTGAGGGACTAACACTCCAGTGGGAACTGATGTTTGTGCCCTCTGCCTTGCTTTTGTTTAGTAAGGATGGAAATCTTTTCTCTGTGGTATTTCAAGTTTCACAATTAATAACAAAGCCAGGACTTTCCTCACTCTGCCCATTCAGCCCTAGACCCTGTGACCCAATTCTCTTGAACAATCCCCCTTCCCGGGGAAATATATAGATAGACATTAACATCTGTGTAAATGTACTTTTATACATTAGATGCATTCAAATAATTTATAAAATATATTTGCAACTATGATATGCAGACAAAGAAAAAACACAATTAATAGAGCTGTTTATTGTTAAAAGCAGAGATTTGTAGAAGTTTTGTGGAGACTGAACAAAAATTACTTTAGTTCATAACACATTTCTAAAAAATCAGTCATAAAACTGTATACGAGGGAGGAACAAAGTTTGTCATTATTAAAGCATGATTCAGAAGTAAATAAAAGTATAAAATGCAGAAAGGTAAATAACTACTCAACTCTTAAGAAACCTGGGTTAGATCAATTTCAAATATTATATTTTTTTGAGATTAATAGTAACCATTTTTTCAGACAAAATGTAACCTGATTTTTGTGTGAATCCTGCATGTGAGTTGGTGAGTTGTGGCTCCATTTAATCCTGGATTTCATTTTCATTTACCTTGAATGCCAAGCAAAAGATACCCTTTATTCTGCATTATCCCTTCGCTTCCAAATGAGATCCCTGACATTTACCACAATCTTGTACACCTAGACTGAAGGTTATTACGCACTTCATTACTACATTTATAAACAACATGGATTCTCCAGTCTAAAAGTATGGCTCCCTTCTCCTAATTTCCAAATTTCTTGTTATTCTGACTATAGCAATGAAGAGGAAACCCCTCAGCACTATAATTACCTTCACATAGTACTTCATTCTATACCATCTAAAGAGGTCTCATCTCTTTCTCTAAGATCCTGAACCTAAATTTATAAAGGACCAATTTTTTTCCTCTGGAGTAAGGATTTTAATTCTTAATAGTGTTACATAAATTTCAGCCAAAACATGAGAGATCTAACATATTTTTAAATTTTCTTCAATCAGAAGTGCTCTGGTCGATGAAGACCTGTGGACCTGGGGCTGGTCTGCTCAGGTGGCTCTCCACCTATGCTGAGGCCCCCATGCTGAAGCTGAAGACTCCATGAAACATCATTTGAAAACCAAAGAGCTAGACCCTTGTTCACAATTGAAAAGCTACAGATGTGGAAGGGGAGTGGGGACCCTTTGTGTCCTTCATAAAATTGCCAGACCTGGAGTGACACAGTTGGTCCTAGGAGTCAGAAAGTGAAAAGGACCAAGAAGGAGCCATGAGCCTTGGGCAGGAGTGTGTACATGGTTCAGAGCAAGGAAAGAGCCTGAGGAGACTGAGACAATTCCAGGAACACAGTCTTTACATCCTCAGGCTTCTGAAGCTCAGACATTGCTTTGCTCCCATCAGTTATTAGGAAGTTATAGCACAGTGGCAGTGTGTCTTAAAATTGCCTTAAATTTTAAAGTAAAAACATCACTTTGTAGTCAAAGTTAAAGTAAGAAATCTTCATGAATGTGCCATATTTGAGACTGACATACTTTATCTTAGTAAGCTCAACTAGACTGATTTCTTCCCAGTGTTGCACAGATTCCTGTTTCTTCAATGATACATCAAAACAAGTGGGTGGCTTGCTCCAGGGCACATGCTCACAATTTTCCACACCATCTAAATAGTTACTTTCATATCAATTTTTTTTGAAGTAGAAATCTGGTAATTTAACTCTCATAAACTATGTACTAAAATATGTAGAATTGTACTTTAAAACTGTAAATGAAGTGATTTTTCAAAATTCAAAAATATCTAACTTAGGATGGCCCATTATTGGAGTCACCTGTCTCTCTACCCTTTGATAACTATGTATAATATAGTCATTTACTTACATTAATCTGAGTAAGGCTTAGAATATCCTTAAGGATGTGTTTCCTAAACAGCACAGTTTGAACTAGAACCTTGTGCCCTGAAGAGAGCAGATCATGACAGATGTTCAAAGATTGAGACAAGCTATCTCAATCAAGGAATCAAGGGTGGCATCCAATGAGAAAGGAATGACGTTATCAAAGGTGAGAACCAGGTCAGAAGTGAGCAATCTAGGACTGTGAGACCCTAGAAGCACATATCTGTGCAAAGTGAGGTGTGAGTGAAATGTCTATATTCAGGCCAACTTGAGGGTAGCTGATAGAAGTAGGCCAACGGTTAACGTGAAAAATGCCAAGTAGCCCAAAATAGGTTGAGTTCAAATAGTTGAGGGTATTCCTGGGGCAAGAGATTGCTTTTGATGATTTAACATGTGTGATCACATGATGTAAAGGACCCACAGTGGGCCAGAGCTCGGGTAAGTCAGACCTAGTGTTCATAGCCTAAGAGTCCTGGTGGGAAAATGTTGGTGACACAGAGTATGTCTTGGACACAACAGCAATATGTCTAAGATGAAAATGTCTTCATACAGCAGTTTTGGGTCAAGGTAGAGAATTGAACGTTAGTTCTGTTTGATACAAAGACTGAGTCTTAATCTTATGTTCATAGCATTGCTGCTGAATGGAAGTCCAATGAAAGAGAATTGGAAGCCAGCAGGTGTGCAGTTCATCTTGCAAAGAGTTTGACTACAGAGAAGTTTACATCCTCAGGAGAAACTAGCTTTGGAAGACAATGTGACTCCCCGGAAGTGTGTGTTTGTGTGTGTATTGCAAAGTAGGTTGAAACTTTGCAGCTGCACACATTTGGTGTCCATAGACTTCCTATGAGACTTTCAGGAGAATGTGATTTTGAAGAAGGAACACAAGACAAGTAATATAAGCATAAAAGATCGTACTGAGCTTCATCTGAAGTCACCTGTGCCAGCGTTCTGCAACTCACTTGATCCTGCCATTGCCGAATGTCCAGGTCCTCCACATCCTTATCTCCCTCAAGATCCCCAGGTTATTTCAGAGAGTCTCTAAGTGTTAGTTTCATGTTTTCCTGAATATGTCTCCTCAGCTGCCAAATGGCACCTGACACTTTTCTTTCCCTCCTGTTAAAAAGTCACTTCCATTGACGTCACTCATGAAGGCTTGTAGCTACTTCTATATGAAGGGCATGGTTATAGGCTGTGCTGCTGCTGCACTGAGGTCACTCAGCTGAGGATAGCATGCCCTGCTGCTGCCTCCCGCCACACATGTGCAAACACACACACACACACAGATAACACACAGACACAGACACACACAATCACATACCTTTGGTCTACCTTCTGTCACCATCACTTTTCCAAGAATGCTGCCATGTGTTCATTTCTCATGCATACACTTTATTTTTTTGCATAAAAATTACCTTATTATTCTTTACCCTCTTCCCCCCATGATTATGGACAGGACTCTTGTGGGGTGGGAAGGAGGTGCAGATGAGAAGACCAATCTCTGTGATGGTTACCAATGCTGTAAAACCCTCCACATCCTTTGTACTACATACCTTTGGCAGGGTAGGTCCAACTCTTGGTTTGCCTCCTCTGGACACCTTCCTATTTACCTACTTCCCCAAGGCCACCAAGTAAATATTCTAAGACAATTGGGTTGTGCCCAACAGTCACATTTATACCACTATTTATCAGAGCCATGTGTGAAACATTACTTGAATAGATCCAGTCGGAACACTTTCCTGGGAATTTGTAATCCATTCCAAGAGGATCCAGTCTAACCTTGAGCTTCTCTATCACATGGAGGAGGCATGAAAACCCTGGACATACAGCAAAGCTCTCTTCTGCCTTGAGGGTGAGCAGCAGAGAAAGCTGGTTTGCAGAAAAAGAGGAGCGTGCAACATTTCAGATGGAAGCAAGGAGAGATGGAAGGAGATCCTGGAGACTTCTGAGTTCTGGTCCTTGTTTTATGAATCTACTGTTTTCTTTCATCTGGGTTCCAGGAGATCCCCACAACTCAGAGGAAAATGTTACATAAAATAAGATGAATGTCCTTAGGCTACAACAAAATTTCTCAAACTCAGAAAAATCAGGACTTGAAAAATTTCTCCCCAAATTAAACATATACCTCCATATTTAGTAGATAAATGTAAATCTATCATATATCTATATCTGTACCTATATCCATTAAGCCAGTGAAATTTTTTAAGTCCTTGGAGCTAAATAAGTAATCTAAATGTCTAAATATTATGTCCTTCATGCTGACATTATGTTGTTTCCATTTGTCTGGTTTAAAATAGCATTTTTCTTTTTAATTTTCTTTAACTGGAAAATAAAGATCTTTAAATTGCCATTGTTTCTACATTTTTTGTCTTTTAGCTGTAGTAATGAGAGACAACTTAAGTTCTAGGAGTTTACTAATGTAGCCTGAGATTGAGGTACTGGCTATCATGGAACATTCTAGTCACCCGGTCACCCTTTACTTAACAAATGACCATCTTTGGAGTCCCTAGCCTTTGGATATGCTAATCAACTATGATCCTTTGCTTCTCATCCAAAGACGAAAAGAGGTAGATTTTTCTTCTTCTCAGTGAACAAGGAAGCACTTCCCAGTATGAAGCCAGGCTGTGAATGGCAACATACAGCGTTTGGAGTCTGGGCACAGGATTGTAATCTTGACTGACAATAAGCATGGCAGATGAGGTTTTGAGCCTCATTTCACAGATCTTGATTACACAGTGCTGAGCTGGAATGTTCTAGTCCAGCTAACCTTTCCCTAGGGCATTTAGGAGAAGTAACTTATTTATCTGATCTTTAAATTCTTCAGCTGCAAGAGCGATAGTGCTTTCATTTTCTATATTCTCTCCAGAAGCACTTCTCAAAATCAAAAGGAATGCCAGAGATGAGGAAGAAATGGTACCACTGAACTTAGTAACTAACCAATTGAATGTGTTCAGAGACTAAGATTTCCCAAAGCCTCTCAAATTTTAAATCTCTTGCCAGATTTTCATATAAGCAAGGATCCTAAACCAAGTCCCTCTGTTTGTAAGCAAACCTGATGATGCTAAGATAGATAGCAGGGAGAGGAGAAAGGTGAAGAAGAGAATTCGGAAATACACAGCTTTCTACAACTTTACTTCTGCTGAATAAACAAAAAGTATTGAAGACCTATGAGATGGAAAAGGGGGATTCATCAGGTCCACATTTGGTTCAAGAGAAAGAAAGAAAGCCTAGACTAAAAAGTTAGAAGCTTAAAAATGTAAATAGCCAGGGAGTAGAAGTTTTTGAGAGCTAGCCTTTACTCAGAAAAATATGTGATGCCTATAACTGGTTGAAGCCTTTTATCCAAACAAGAAAAGTTGCTAGAAATTCTCTTGGAGATTGGAAAGATTAGAGTCTACAGTGGAGAATGTATGGTTAGTTTTTACCATGATAAGACCAAGAGCAAAATGAGTGAGGAGGTTATGTGCCGCTTTGTTTATTCTTTTGTTCTTTATTTCATGACTCTGAGAGGTAGTAAGTGACTTGATATATACAAAGCTAATTTCAAAGTTGTATTTTGGTTAAAGGGTTTATCTAACTAAGAATACACAGGCTCCTTTATCCTTCAACTTTATAGAAGACAAAATCAGGTCTTCTACCGCTACGATGATTTAGGAGCAACTAAGAGTAACTACTCTTACCTAGAAGCTACCTACCTCTACATAGTCTCTCAATTTGAAAATATTTCAGGAATCTGAAATAAAGTACTAGCGACAAGCATATTCAATAAGGAGTTTGGAAATTAAGAAAGAAATGGATCTATAGAGACATAGTGGTTAATTCTACAATGGACTATAAAAAATAGTGATAATATTCAATGACATTTTTGGGACACCTACTTGGTAGTAACTTTTCATGTGTCACCATATTCAATCTCCTCTAAAAACTTATGAGCAGATAGTTAATCATTTTCCCTCCCTAGATCGAGGAACGGAGATGTTGAGAATTTAGCCTAGGCAACACCACCAGGAAGTCACATGCTAGAGCCTTATTTAATACTTGGGTTTGGCTGCCTCCACAGTACACATCTGACTCACTGTCTGGTGTGGGCCAAACACGCAGGAATCCCTGTACATCGTGCAAGGCTTGTACCTCATACATGTACATTGTACATCAGACCTAGACCAAATTCTATTTAAGGCTCACTTTGGATTAATGACTTTCCAACATGAGGCCAGATGCTTGCCATCAACAATTGCTATCTGTGACTTTCTTCTGTCCCTAGAAATCCTCTATCCAAGCCCAACTGACCATCAGCCAAAGAGTAAAAAGTTTGGTGAGAGGATGGCTACAATTAATTCCAATGTTTTTGTTTGGTAAAACTATCATTCTGGTTCTTTGTACATGCCATGATACACCAAAGTTCACAGAAAATAGGGAGATAGAACCATTTGGAAAATTTTAAAATGCATCAATTCATGGAGTAAACTGAAGCATTATGTGTGACAAATATCATGAAAGAAAATGCCATCTATGGAACCTCTTTCAAATTGTGGAATGTGCGCAGACCAAGAGAAGGTGTGAGCTGCCATCTTGAACCTCGCCAGCATATGTAAAGCATTAGTTAGTAATAGAAGATGTTTTTTTTAGGAAGATTGGCCTTGAAATAATATCCATTGCCAATCTTCCTCCTTTTGCTTAAGGAAGATTCTCGCTGAGCTAACACCTGTGTCAATCTTCCTTTATTTCATGTGGGATGCTGCCACAGCATGGCTTGACGAGTGGTGCTAGGTCTGCCCAGGATCTGAACCTGTGATCCCAGGCTGCCAAAGCAGAGCAGACGAACTTAATCACTATGCCACTGGGCCAGCCTCAGAAGTTAGTATTTTTGAAAACCATCATGGAGCAAATAATTAGCTGGTAGAAAGTACAGAGCTCCCAGGAGTCAGCAGTTATGCTTTTACATTAATTCATTCATTCATTCACTTTTTCAAATATTTATGGCCAGATATTGTTTGTATTTCAGATAGAACAATACATAAAGCAAATAGTTCTCTTAAAAACTTCTCTGTATAGTAAAAGAGACACATACATATATAAGCAATAACAATGCAGCCTCAGAAGCATTGTTATGGGATTAAGTCCAAGTACAAGGGCATCTAAATTAAGGGGTGGCGATATTAAAGGAGACTGACTCTGTACTCCCCATGAATTTCTCTGCTAGCACCTCTCTGTGGAAATCAAGCCATCAGATATAAGACTTTAAAGTTAGTATTTTTTTTAAATTCTGAGCCTTATTGCAAATATTAATGTGCTGCTATTTCTTCCTGCAGGGTTGAATAAGAATGGTGGCAAATGAAAAAAATCACTGATGTTCCCTAGCTGGCAGGGGTTTTCCTGTATACTCACTATTTCAGCCCATATGCCACATTTATCTGTGCCACTTTTCTAGTAACTATTAGGACAATTTACTAGGGGAGGGGTGAGCCATAAACTGAGCATTTCTTAAGCCACAGCCCCAAGCTGAGACTCTGCGGGAATGCTGTGTCTGTATTCCCAACAGACTTCACAGGCGATTGCAGAACTAGATGCTTAGGAGATAGACATGTGCTGTGAGCCCACAGCTGGCTGCACATCTGTGCTGGCAGGGAAAGGAGGAGATGGGACTAGCAAGCTTCAGGGCAGGAGCCTCTCTGGAGGTGCATGGCCTAGTGCTCAGGAACACGGGCTCATGAGCAAGTTACCTCACTTGAAATCCTGGTGCTGCCACTTCCTACTCGTATGAGCTTGAGCAGTTCACTTAACTTTGTCCTCAGTAACCCCATGATGAATAATGATAATAATAATAATAAGCGTATACTAAGACATATGGATGAATTAATTCAAGTAAAGCCCTTATAACAGTGCCTGGTACACAATAAGCTCTGTATAAGAATTTTCTGTTTTTATTGCTGTTACTACCATTGTCATCATTAATCCTAATACAGAGTGAAGTAAAGAAGTAAATATATATTTATGTTTATATTTTCATACATGTGTGTGTTTAAGCCAGGTCCTCCTGCCACCTTTTTCTGAATCTGTTCCCTCCTCTATGTATATACAAGTGCATCCTTCTCTTTTAGCTATTGGGACATATATCTTCATTTTAAAAGATAATTGCTGGAAACAATGACCAGAAAAGAAAATAGATGGGCTTTAATTCTCTAAAGGGATGGGATGGGATGGGATGGGATTGAGTCAGAACCTTTCATTACAAGCACTAGAGGTTGTCAGATAAGAGACTCGACATTGAGGGTCCTCAAGTGTGGATTCTGCCACGAATCAATCCCTCACCCTTGGGGACCTCCGCCTCCCACTATGCTATGCTGCCTTTTGACTAAGCAGAGAGAAATAGGACCAGCTAACCATTTCCTTTGAACCATGGTATGGGTTAACGACCTACCACATTGCATACATCAGTATCCAGCATAGTTTCTGGCCTGTAGGAGATGCTTAGAAATTTATTATGGCTGAATGAATGACTGTATGTCTCCAGAACCAAAGTTTTCCCCAGTCTGAGGCTTGGTAAGGAAGAGTCACAGAAATCAAGCCTAGTGCACCCATCCCAGGGTCATCTTGTCAAGAGGAATCCCTGGCTCAAGAATATGGCTTGCCGGGACCAGAAAGCAGATAGCAAGTTGGATATTATTGCAGCGCTGAGTGTGGCAGAATTTCAGGGTCTGATATCATTGGAAATCTCCAGTTTTTAGCCTGCCCACTATATTCAGAGCCCATGCCTTTACAACAGCTTTCTAACAGTTTGACCACTTGTACATCTTACCTATAGGGTTGGTAACAGAGCCCAAACTCCTACAATTTCTCAGATATACGCTGTTAGTGAATAAATCCATATTCTGTTTCATGCATCACACTCTTGTGATTTGGGTTAGCTCTTGTTAGTTAGAATGGCATGAATCAACCTCTTTACATCTAGTTTCCTCTAGGAGACTAACGAAATAAATAAAACCAAAAATAAAAAATTAACTTACCACACTTTGAAGCTTAGAGCCAGGCTCTCAGTCTTAGGGATTATGTGGTGCAGTCTCTTGTCAATGATTTTGTTCGTCTTCCCCCTGGCAGCACCCTGGTCTTGCCCTGGCCTTGCTTTCAAAACACAGACTAATCTCTCAAGACTATGCTCATCTCCATTGTCGCAGGCTTTGTGCAACTATTTTTTAAGGGTCTCAAATAATAAGGATATAACCTCCACTCTGCTCTGAGATCTTCTCTTTCCTGGTAGATAATGGATAGCTTAATGATGCTTTGGATAGATTCTATAACTTCTTGGTGACTCTTGGCTTTTGGAAAATTCTCATTTCAATATTTAGACACAGGCTTTCTCTGTTTAAAGTGTTCACAAACACAATTCAAGTTTTTATATCTCTTTACCCCTCTCCCTACTCCAGCTCAGGCCCAGCTGTTCTGCATTCTAGTCTCTTGGATTAGACGGGGGAAAGGTGGCAAGTCCAGCCCTTTACTCTCCTTCTCTGCCTCCTTGCTCAGGTGTTCACTCTTCCAATGCATTTTAGAGCAGGAAATGGTGCATGTCTGCTTACTGGAGTGACAGTTCTCTCCTTGCTGGCTGACACGAATTAATTGGCTAATATTAGATAACAGGCAACCAAACTGGCCACCTCATAAGGAGCAGGTAAAGATTCTTTGGAGGGTGGAGGTGGGACAATTTCAACTGCACGTTCTCTAAGGCATGAACTCTAGTCCTGGACTCGCTTCTTCCACCACTTCCTAAGTGCCCACCATGGTGTTCCGTTGTGGACTTTCTTTTGTCTGGCTCCCCTTACTAACTCTCCTGATTGGGATCTATCCCACCTAGCTTCTGCCGTGTCCACTAAGCCCCTGGGAAGCTCAGTTGGCACAGCAAAGGGCAGGACTATATTCTATACCACTGCTCTCTCCATCTTATCCTACTGTCTCTCAGCTATTCTATTTGCCCGGAGAACACAGATGAGCAGATCTATGACTATACAGATATCTCTCCATGTTATCAGTCTCATAATTACTTTATGTATAACTCTTGTTCATTCCATTCTTTGGTTTTGGGGAGGGAAATATGCCCTTTCTGAGGCAGGAATGCACTGATGCTTCTGTTTTCCTGTTCCGTGGGAGCTATCTCTAAACTGCATGTGTCTTTCTAAACTTAGAATGTAGGGTACTCAATGCCTTTTATCCTCAGATTTCGTTCTTAGCTGCAGTTCTGAGTCAACAAAAATCTCTCCTGAAATCCTGTTACTTTTTTTGATACTTTCAACTCTCTCTTCCAGCCTTATCCCTCTTGCACTTCTCACAACCAAATCTCATAAGGCATGTGGCCCCAGATGAGCCCTGGTCACATGCGACACCCTTATGGTGTTATATGGGCCACATGGAAAATTGCTTATGAAGCATTAGAATGTATTCTTGTGATTGGTAAAAGCAATTCAACATGCTTTTTTACTCATTCACTTATTCCACAAATATTTATTGAAAGCCTGCCATGTACCAGGCACTAGTGCTTAAAAGATGCAAGAAGTTACTATTACCTAGTTTGGGAGACAGATAATTCAGGTGTCAGGAGTCCACAGAGGAGAGTGGGATCTATTACTCCTGAGGGAAGGAACAGGCAGGAAACTTCCTTCCCAGAAGATGCAAACATCATGCTTAATATTAAAAGGAAGAGAAGGGAGGAGGTTAAAGACAAAACCTTGGGTGAAACCAACATTTTAGAGATTTGAAAAAGAACTGAAACCAGTGGAGAGAAAGAAAAGATTAGGGGCCAGCCCCATGGCCAAGTGGTTAAGTTCGTGTGCTCTGCTTCAGCAGCCTGAGGTTCACTGGTTCAGATCCTGGATGCAGACCTACACACCACTCATCAAGCCATGCTGTGCCGGCATCTCACATAAAAGAAGTAGAATGACCTGCAACTGGATATACAGCCATGTACTGGGGCTTTAGAGAGGGAAAAAAAAGGAAGATTGGTAACAGATGTTAGCTCAGAGCCAATCTTCTTCTTCTTCACCAAAAAGCATACCTTAAAAAAAAAAAGAACAGAAATGGTAGCTATCCAAATGAGACAGCACAATGCTGCAAAAGTCAGTGAAGAAGAAAATTTCAAGAACCAGAATGGGAGTGAATAATATCAAGTGCCCTAGAAAAGCCAAGGAGGCTGAGAAATGAGGAGGAAAAAGAACATTTCGGAAGCTACAGGTGACCTCTGAGGGAGCAGTTCAGTAGTAAAGGAGAAAGAAGCAGCCAGATTGCGGTGGATTACACAGCAGAGAGCGGCAGAGAGGAATCGAAAGGGCTCTTTCAAGTTCCTTTGAAGAGTTTGGCAGGACAAGAAGGAAAGGGGCAGCACTGGTGAGGTCCTTTCCTTTCACTTTCAACAATGAGGAAGCCTAACATGTTTGAAAGCAGAGACAAAGGAGCGAGGAGATGAAGAGAGGAAAGGTGCAATCGAGGGCCTGAGGTCCTGGAAGGGCAGGAGGGTGTGAGCGCCGTCACGTCAGTGATTCAAACTACCAAAGAGAAAATAAAATCGCCTGTTCACTCTTCAATAGAGGAAACCCTTGGCTTGAAAAGTAGAATTGATTGACGTAATTTTTGTTCTCTCTAAATGTAAACTAAAATATACCTTCAGTGCTACCATGCCAGTTAAGATTTTGACGCCCAGGAGGGAAATTCTTCCTTATTTTTATTCCTTTAAAATAGTGCTCATTTAAAATGTGAGTGAATTTATAAGGGACAATCGGCCTCCGGAAAAGAGCCTGGCTGGAGCAGCCAGTCTAAAGTCAGAAACAAAGAGAGATAGTCGAGACATCCATTCGTGTCTAAGTTTACCAGGACCCTGGGCGAGTCTCTCTGGCTCAGAAGTTTCCAGTTTCAATATGTGTAACGAGAGGTTGGTGTTCACCCAGGCACCAAGCGAAAGATGGGATACTACATGACAACATTTTCTCTTTTCAAGCATCTATGATTGAGCTCTCAGAAGGATTCACTTCACAGAGCTTGGTAAAAGCAAACAAGACTGAAAAAGAGGTCCAAGGTGGACTCTTCTACATAAACATTTGTGGGGAGAAAGGAAACAAGAATAGAGTGTTTTTACCAATAATAACAGATCAGAAATATCTTTTTACTGGCCCCTCAACTCCATGATGTATTCTGCTGTTTTGAGGGCAAGAAGCACGACATAAGACAAATATGTAATTACTTCTTGACCCACTCTTCCTAGTTTCCCATTTACATGAGATGCCACAATTCATTATTTGCATTGATACATACAGAGAGATGGGGACACTTAGTTGATATTCATTTATTCAGCAGTATGTAATCTATATTTAATGGAGTACCAGACTGTGGCATAATAAACCGTTTAGAAAGATAGCTGCTGCGTACACAGAGGTTATTGCTTGCATAACCTGTACTTATTTTTCATTACAAAACTAAAAGAGCAAAGCATAATTCACAGAAGCAAATGAAGTTAACATTTAATGGCTTGAAAAATGATAGTATGAACTTGTACTATGTCAGGCACTGAGTGGCTATAAAATAAAGGAAAAAAGTCCCCCCTAAATTGCTAAATAAAAAGCCATTTTTTAGTGCACTGTGAAATATTGATGCCAAAGCAAACAATGAGATTCCACTTCGTCGGGTACTAGGTAGTCCCTTCATTACCCTGACTTGTGGCTGGGGAGCTGTTCACCCCTCAAAGGCAGCCTCTATGTAACAGCACACCATGTGCTCGAGAGTCTGAAAGGGTCTTCCTGCTGGCTGAGACTGTCACACCTTCATCCTGAGCAGCTCTGCTGAAAAGGCCCCAGTGCCACGTGAGCCGAGGGAACCAGGTATGGAAACCCATGTCACCGGGAGTCAGTGATATAAATCTCTGCTGGCCTTGAAGTGCTGACATTGTCAGATGCCAACATCATGGTTCTCAAATGCTGCCCTGTGGAGCACTGCACATCCGGCATGAACTTTTACGAGGCTGTAGCAAAATTAAAATCATAAGGACAACATTAGGAGTTTTTCAGATAGTTAAATTTACTCAATTTAAAGGACTTTCAATTTTTCTGAAATTACGTTTTTCCAAGTTTGTTCTAAGTCATCATTTCTATTATGAAATAATAATGATAATAGATGGTAGGTTTGATTGTCTTTTTTATATTATGTAATCAAGTAATAAAGTTGGCCATTCAATGTCAGTTCTCAAGGAATCCAAAATTCTGGAAATCATAGGTTTAGATTTCTCATTCTCAAAGAGGATACAGATTAATTCCTGTATGCTAAAACCATCTCAGTACTCACAGAAATTACTAAGAATTATACTTTCTTGAGTTTATGTCCAACTTCACTTATGAGGTACCATTTTTTTCCATCTTCTGTTACCATTGGTTCTCCATTTGTAAGAATTTGGCTGATAGGAGAATATTTATTCATTTTGTACATTTTCTGACACCTCATTTTCTCTATGCACCAGAAATTTCCCTTGACATAATATATCAATAAAATGTATTGTTATACCATATATTATAGCTTTAGGGGGTAGGAACAATAACAGCAATAAATCATTGGCTTTATTCCTATAATAGTGTTGGTTTTTTTTTATCTTGTGGTCCAGGAAGTAGAAGCAAATGTTTGACTGTGTGGTAGGTTAGCAACATGCTAGGGATGTCCCATTACCAGACACCTGCAATAGCTAAAATGCCCACAGCTATATGTGGCCAAAGATCACCAGCAATGCTCAAAAGCAGGATCCCAGATGACTTTAATTGCTTTCAACGCATTTTATTAGGCCTTTTTATTTGTGCTTATATATAATTCCAACCACTTATGCCACTGTTTGAATATGAGAGATTAATGACTTATATTAGTCCTCAAGGTAAATGGAAGGGGTGATATAAGTCATACCAGGACTTTTACAAAGTAGAACACAGTAAAACGCAAAACAAGGACAGCTGGATGAGGAAACAAAGAACAGAATCTAGTCCATAGCAGACCTGGTGAACAAATGAACAAAAGCCTGCAGATTAGACACCAGGATCAGAAAGGAGAGGTGAGTACATGGCCAAATCGTGTCGAAGTGTCTTGGTTTCGACTCTGTTGTGCTAAGATGGAAGTCTAACCTCTGTCCCCATGTTAATATTATGATTCACTGATAAACAGCTTTCGTATGCTGTGTAAAGATCTTGTAGGGATATAGTGATGGGACAAGAGAGGGATTAAGAAGCATCTATTAAGATCTCCAAATAAGGAGTCTAGAATGTGAAACGGCTTTTTGTATGTACTATGAACGTTGAACAGCCCAAGTCATACCTCCTTGGCCATGCCAGGCCACATTGTAAAAGCATCAATGAGATTTTGTCTCAAATGGAGTCATCAGGATTATCGTTATCATCACCACCACCACCACCACCACCAATGTCATTGTTATTGCAATTAATATTTGTGGAGTTTTCATTATGTAACAGGCACAGTGCTATGTGCCTTACAGTTATTATTTCACTTAATCTTCACAAAACCTTATAAGGTATTTGCTATTATTTGTTCCCATTTTACAGAGAAAGAAATCAAGATAAAGAAAATTTATATGATGTACCCAAGGACATAGAGAGAATAATAGAGCTGGGGTTGAAATCCAGATTTGCCTGATACTAAAGTCTATCCTATTGTTCTCTACTTTATTCCTGTGGTCACTGAAATTCTTTACAATTTGGAGAGGGATCCCTGGTATGAATGACCAAGGTCAAACTTAATTCTCTCTTGTTCCCGTTGGAAATACATAACAATATGTGAGCATATGTCACAAAAATAACCCTAAATATGCCTACTTTTTCCCTTTTCCCCTTCTCAAAGGGCCAGTATTCTCATGAATACCCTGCTTTGGTTCTCCTCATATATTCCTTAACTCTTCATGAAAAGAGACTTTAATTACGCTGATCCAGGTTCAGTTCCTTGTAGTTACTGCAGAACAATTGTCTTTTGATAGATTTCAGTATCAATAATACCTTAAAGAAAGCAATAAGTATTTATTGCACCTTAGATTATCCAATTTATAGTAGCAAATCAAATCCCAGCGAGGCTAAGTTAACGTGCCTTAATTTATAAACTGGTGGGAAGGAGAATACACACTGAATGTCAGTCTTTCTGCTATTTGCCACCTTCTGCCTATGGTACCACGGACAAAGGGAAATAACACTCACTAGAAGTCTTCAGTGTGGTCTGTCTATAGAAAGAAGGTGACTTTCTTTGGTTTTATTTGGTACCAAAAGTAAATTAAGTCCTGGCTGCACCATGCATGGGGAAGAGGAAAAACAAAACAACTTCCCTCAAAAAACTAACCACAAAAAATAAACAAACTTACAAACAAAAGACCTTCCTTTTTATCAGACTGGTCTTGATAAGATCTCTGAACTCTGGTTCTCTGCCTTGGTTTTCTAGGGTAACGTTTCCTCTCACTCCTGACTTTCGCTAGAGATATATGCTCTCTCTAAATGCACAGCAAGCTCCAACATCTATAGTTCCACACTCCTTTTCTAGAGCCCTGCTCGCTTCAACAGGGTCAATGAGGTTTCACTCGAGTAGCTTCTGTTTTTAAAAATGGTGAGAGTAGAATGTATAGCACATCCTCCACCCGCTAGCGCTTTAGTGGTCAGATGTCAGCCACAAACAGGAGGGTTAATGATTGTCTTTGAGCTGAAACAGAAGTTCATCACCGGAAAATGGAAACAATGTTCTTTTTACTCCCTGCTCCCGAGGTGATACAGGGTTGACAGAGGACTCTATTTAAAATTCAGCAACACAATTATCACAAGTGCTGGGCAAAGCAAATCTTCAAGCCTAGAAAATGAGAAATTCAGAAAGCAATGACTAAATCAATAGTATCTATAACCTGGGATGGAGGGAATGTCTTATCTGCAGTATTGATAGTTATTTGTAATACGCAGAGACTTACTTAATGCTCAGACGTAGATGAGAACACAGGCACTCATCAACTGAATTGGTTTAGAAATATAGCCGAATGAAGGACAGAAAAAACATACATAATACTTTACTGGGGTAAAGGCACTTAATACAGTTTTCAATTCTGTAATTAGAGACAGGATTGGGAAAGCAGTATAAATAGCAGATGGGTAACCGTAGCCAAGCCCTTCTTGAACGTGCTGAGTTGAACTACTGAGAAGTGGGTTCTTTTTGTCAGAAATTGGCACAGGAAGCTGGCGGGGGTGGGTGGGGCTGCAAGTGGAGACATCTGTGCCTGTAAGTGTCAGCAGCTGGGATGGCAGAGGCGGGAAGAGGCATGAAAGATGACTGGAGAACAGACTTGATGTAATCAATTCATCCCTTGGGAGAAGGGCAAGAAAACGGACCACTTATCAAATGTTGCCTCTTACGTTTGGTTAATTAACACTTATTGAATTACAGATGGAGGTGCATCCCAAGTTTTTTGAAAAAGAAGTTAAGAAGCTATAAAATAATTATCTCTAATGAATAAAAGACGCAAAATATTTATTACTAGAATGTAGAAATCATCTATTTCAAACCTCTCAAATGAGTTAAGACGAGTTTTTGCACCCCCACCCCCTCAATCTAGTTTTAAAGTTGCCTAATTAAGAACCTCTGTGACAGAACAAATCCTTGCGAATAGGGAAAGAAGAAAGAGATCTCCAGGTAACTAGCATGGCAGCTGGCGTGTCCTCCACATGGTGTTGTCACAGGGAGGGCAGCTCCATCTGAGTCAATGACCTTTGTGCACTCTCTGCTTTCGTTGCAGCTGGAGTGCATTTGGCCTATTTCACTGTGGGAAGAAATGTGATTTGCCACTCAGCAGCAACTAGTTAAGGGAAAAATGCGCAATACCAAAAGACAGAGTGAAGAGAAAAGCAATGACAGGCAGATCTTTAGCCAGTAAGGCAGCAATGCCTCATGAGACAAGGGATGTTGAGGATTTAGACTTCTGAGGGAGACATTGATAATTGCTGAGATGAGAGGCATGATGGGCTTCATCTGGCCGGACCCTGGGAAGAGGTGGTTATCAACAGATTTCCGTGGTCCTAATTCAGTGTCAGGGGCTCTCGGCAGCAAGCCCGGAGGGCTGTCTTGTGGGGGTGGTCACCCGTGTGGTGGGACGGCGGTGCCTTAGCTCTTGGAGCAGCACATTGAACTGCTCCTTGTAGCAGATGAAGGTGGAAGGCAAGGCACGCAGTGGGCCTGCAGATGGTCACTGAAGAGATTCAGAACTGACAATGGCTTCCTAGTAAGACAGAATTGGGGCTAAAAATGGGAACCACAATGTTTTTCATTTTTAATTTTATAATCATGTAAATAACTATATCTCTCATAATGATTGCTAATGCTCTTTATATATTTGACCACAGTATGGTCTCATTTTATCCCCAGTTGGTTCTTTTTCCAAGTTTTCAATTAAGAATCCCAGTCAGGGGCCGGCCCAGTGGCACAGCAGTTAAGTTCACACATTCCACTTCAGCAGCCTGGGGTTCACTGGTTCGGATCCCGGGTGCAGACATGGCACCGCTTGGCAAGCCATGCTGTGGTAGGCGTCTCACATATAAAGTAGAGGAAGATGGGCACAGATGTTAGCTCAGGGCCAGTCTTCCTCAGCAAAAAGAGGAGGATTGGCAGCAGTTAGCTCAGGGCTAATCTTCCTAAAAAAAAAAAAAGAATCCCATTCAGAGTTAATTTATAGTCAAAAGGTATAGATTACAGTGCACTGAATGAACTAACAATTCATAACAATTCAAAACTTGGAAGGCTGATCACAGATAAAATGGGGCAGTAGCTGCTGGAAGAGACAGGGACAGCTGACAATTTGAAAGAAGATACTTTAAAGAGATGAAAAGTAGAGGCAAGAATTTCAAAGGCTAGCCCCCTGGGGTCATTTAGTAAAGGGGTAAATAATCCCTTAGCTCAGTTTGGGCCCTTTTCCTTATAGTATAGTTAAAAGTGATCCAGAGCCATCAAGAATAAGTAAATAAATACTCAGGAGGCTTGTGTTCAGAAGTGGGAGAGTATAACATGTTTTAAGAAGAAAGTTGCAACTCCTTTCTAGCTGCTGAGGCTGAACCACTCATCACCCTGTGTCCGATCTTTTTCTTGTCCAGCCTGGTTCCAATTCGTCTGTGGATTCTGCCTTTAAAACATGTTCTGGATACTCTTTCATCCCTCTGCCTCCTCTCTTATCACCCGGAGTAAAACAGTAGCTCCCTCCTCACAGTGCTCCCCATCTGCCTTGCCCGGGTTATCCCTCAACACACAGCTCACTGGTCAGTTGTCTGAGAAGTTAATTTAGGGAGAATCCACATTTTGAACAGTGTTATGTGAATGATTTGGTGCTATAATTGAGGAACAACAATGAACTGTAGGCTTCAGATTCATGAGGCTGGGAGACGAGCCCTGCCTCTACTCAATACATGATTTGAGGAGAATCTGTAAGCCCTGAACTTTCTCTACATTTCCCCGGCAGCCACTCCAGTGGAGGCCAGCATCACCCCTCACCTGGACCACTGAAACGGACTCTTGCCTGCATTTACTGCCTCTACGTTTCCCCCTTGAATTAGAGTGATTATGAAATGTATCACCCAAATTTGCACTTTTGAGAGTGAAAGGATAACATTAATAATTACCCCATGACAACAGTTGTAAATTGAAGCCATCTCTGGTAAACCAGGACATTTGGACACCCTGCTTTAGTCTGTTATTCTCCAAACAGGCAGAGTGATTTTTTTTAAAAAATCTGGATAAGATCATATGTCTCCTTAAAACCCTCCCATAGCCTTCAATTCCAACAAGAACAAATTACAAACTCCATACGGGGGCTTTCAAGGCTCCTTCTCAGACCTCATCTTGCTTTGGTCCATGTGCCCAGGCGCCCAGTCTTTGTTCTGATCCTGAAATTACCCAGCTTGGTTGCCTCCTGAGGCCTCTGGATGTTGTAGGGGAGGAGGACATTTCCTCTCCCCAAATGGGGGTTCGTCTAGCTGGAGAACGAATTGAATTCACATGAGACAGAATAGCAAGAGAAAATTAAACAAAGCTTTATGAGGAACCATGGCCCGGGGCCTTTCTTCCCAAAGGAAGAAAGGGCACCGAAGAAGTGGGGTGTACATAGTGGATATATAGCCCCCAAACGGGGTGTTTCACATGTGATTGAAAAGTCCCTTTTACAATAGTCACGAGGCTGCTCTGTCAGCACAGCACTTGATGGAAACGGCAGATAGGTCTGCTGTCTCAGTGAGCGGCCGCGGGGTGGCAGGTGTGTTGCCTCGGGCTGGGGGGGGGAGGTCACAGATGAGCACCGCAATCGGTTCCTAGCCTAAGGAAAGATGCTTAATCCTTAAGAAATGCCAGCGTTGGGAGGGGGAGGGAAGTTAGTTACAAGAGGTTACCAGACTAGTACAATAAAATGCAGATTTTAAGTCATTGCCTTTGGTATTGATTAAGAGTTTTTAGAGAGAAGGTCATCCCCTTTCTTCTTCCTGGTACAGAGAGGGAGGCAGCTTTTACAGATAGAGATTTACCTTACAAATGTAAATGTGTCCTAAGGAAGGGCAAGTTCCATTCCTCAGAGCCTCCTTCCCTGTCCCAGTTTATCAAAAGCAATCAGCATCAAATAATCCTGATGCCAGAGAGACATATCTTGGGGTGGTCAATTCCAGGTCCCCACAATGTATTTACCCACTCTGCCCACGATGCTCTTTCCTGCTTTCTTTGCACAGCTGACTTCTTAACCTTCAAATTTGCTCACACGTAATCTCCTCTAAGAAGCCTTGGTTGATTGTCTATAAAAATATCCCTCTGCCCTTGTACTCTCTATCATGTTAGGCTGATTAGTTCCCTTCCTAGTAGTCAGCCTCACCTACATTTCTGTCTACTTCCATTTGTATTGGTTTACTCTCCTTTCGAGAATACAAGCCCCATGCAAGCAGGAACTGTGTTGTATCCTCAGTACTTAGATCAGGGTTTGAAATTGTAGGGAAGGAAAAATAATTTTCCCTGTATTCTTCTAAATTTTTCGGTGGGAACCTTGTAACAAAAGACAGATTAACAAGAGAAAAACAAATAGAAGTTTATTAACATGTATACCTCTGTATGCATGGGACACATTCAGGGAATAATGAGTAACTCTCAGAGATGGTTTAGAATTCAGGCTTAAATACCATTTTCAGGTAAATACAAAAGAGAGAAGGGTATGGAGGGAGGCTATTTATGAAGGTGACCAGGAAGAGTAAACAAGACTAAAATTTGTTATGCAGATTTGTCACTGACTTCTCCATAGGATTCTTGTGTTTGAGAATCATTTTTCTCTTCTTGTTACAGAGTGGGAGGCACCCTTACAAATGGGGATTTCCAAAGGTAACTTCTGATGTGGGGTCGGTGAGCCAAGGAGTCAAAATAAAGATTTCTTGGACTCTCAAGGTCTGGCAGTAGTGCTCTTTTATTTAGAGAATAGTGTGGAATAGCATGGGGACAGGACCCACCGGCAGGAGGAGCTGCTGCTGCAAACATGAGTGGAGAGTAAGGCTAAATTTAAGGCATAGGTATGTGAGTTATCTCTTTACAAGACAAAGGAAAGAATATGTACAAAGAGTTGTTAAAATGGTATCAGTGCCAGTAGGTTCTGGTTATTGGGTGGTCCTATAACTTTTAGATAAGAATCAAACTGGATTAAGTAAATGGCAGAAGCCACCACCTTAAATATTATCTTCAGCTAAAGACAAAGGAGGATGTTGGGGAGGTCAGTTACATGAGGTTGAAAGACAGTAAACAACTTAAGTTCTTGCCTTTGACATTGATTAAGAGTTTCTAGAGATAAGATCATCCCCCTTCTTCCTGGCACAGAGAGGGAGGCATCTTTACAGATGGAGATTTCCCTTACAAATGTAAATGTTTCCCAACAAAGGGCAAGCAAACTCCGCTCCTCAGAGTTGCTTTTATTAAAAGTAACCAGCCCCCTTCTCATCTGCAGTTTTAAAAGTAAGCAGCCTAAAATAATCCTCATCAACTTCTACTGTTTACAGAGCTTCTCCTGTGTTTGCTGTTACTCAAAATGATCAGCTCAAAGTCATCCTTGTGCCATAGAGGCATATTTTGGGGTAGCATATTCTGCTACCCTTCAGCACATACATAGTGTTTTCATAAAGGATGAATAAATAAAACTTTAAATTATGCTATTACACTATAAGAAAAAACTCGAGAAAATATGCTAAAAATCTTTGTAAAAAGAAGTGATATGCAAAAATGAGATGTTCTTAGATAGATAAATATATTTATATACCCATTTCTCTCTCTCTCTATAAGTATATACATGTATTTAGCAAGAGTGGGGGCTATTATAAAGTAGTATGTCTACACTTCTACCATTAACATGGCTATTCTCAGAGAATATTGCATATTTTACTATCTGGTTGACAAAGTACAGTGGTGAAAGAGTTAAACCTGTCTGGTGAGGAAGAAAAGTTAGAAAGCAGCAGAGATCTGTAATCAGATGCCTGATCTCCAGGGGAGGCAGCCTCTATATCATATCTATTATGAGTGATACAGATGCAGAAAACCGTATTCTTCATATCATTACACTTATACACAGCATAATTTTCCTTCCAGCAATCCTAGGCTGCATAGCTTGAAGGTATTCAATAAAACTGAGAGGGCACACTAGAAGTGAATCATACCAGTTTGACATTTCCAGTTCTGCTGTGACCGCCAGACCAAAATAGAGTCTGCAGGCCTCTTTTTCATTAGCATGAAACTGCCGGGTTTTAAAACAGTTTATCCATTGAATTAATCTCCAACCTGTCTTTCACACGGGGCAGATACAGCTCCCTGCATCAGTCTTTTTATTCTGAAACACTCTTATTTTTATTTGTATGCATTCTGGGTAATGAATAACGATCTTTTGTGCTTAGAGAATGCCATTTTCTAAAATAGCTCCTGGCGTTTTGTAAATGTTAACTCATTAGATCTCACGCGGTCCAGAGGCATCCATCACGCTGAGGTAGGTCAAAAACATCATATTTCACATTTTACAGATGGAAGAATTTTAGGGACCTCAGCCCAAGGTCATCTGCCGTCAGCAGCCAAACAGAAGAAGAGGCACAGAAATACTACCCAGAATCTGACAAATCTCACTCTGCCCTCACTAAGCCAAGCTGGCCCTCAGGGTCACATGAGGACAGAGGGGTTTGCATTCTGCTCAGAGATCAAGATCCAGGTGGAGCTGGGGATTATGAGGCTAATTCTACTGCTTGTCCCTGGCTCACTTTATCCTGAAAAGTGTGATTAAAATGTATATCAAAGCAGACCTCAGGTTCCATTATATCTGAGGCAATTCAGTTCAGTTGCACGCAGCCCTTTGCTCCAGGCACTTGGTTGAGGGTTCCACACACTTCCGTTTCTCGCCTTTTACCATCACAGAAGAGGTGGCGCTGCTCAAGGCATCTTCCAGCCTCACAGAAGTGAACTGCTCTTGGTGATTCCCAGTTCCAGCCTTGAATCCCTCTTTGCCCTTCTGGTGAAGCAAGTGGCCCAAGCAGCAACACACTGCATCCAGGGCTCCACAGTTTTCCTGGCCCCGTGTCCCTCTTTTCTCACCATCACAAACCTGGGCTTGCATATGACAAATATAGAACCAGCACTTTAATCCTTGCCTCCGTCTCTGTGTTCTAGAGGGTCCAGTCAAAGTGACTAGCTAAGGGGGAAACATCCGAGAACAATGAGAAATGTTTCTCAGTGCCCTTTCCTAAAACAAAAGCAGACACTGAAAAATTCATGGCAGAGTACAATAGAGCTTAGAAGTAAGTTCTGTTTTGGCTCTGTCAGCTTGCTCATCTGTATCTTAGCTTCCCTACCAAGGAGGGTGCAGTTATGCCACATTTCCTGAAGTATTGAGAGATGGAGGGAAAGGAAAGAAATGCAGGCTGGGGAGCATATGCGTGCTCCAGTCTCTCAATTATATGTCTTGTGTCTGTTGTCAGGAGCGTTTCAACTATCAGAAATACAATAGAACATGATAGAAGTTATATTAGTTATAACTTATGAGATAAGTCACAATTGTATTTATTCTGACACAATGTCAATATCAAATTTTTCATTTTAAATTGTAAACTACAATGAACAACAAAATTCCTGTCACTCGAACGGGATATGTCCTGTGAGACAGACAGAACGTACACGCAAACAACAAGGACAGCAGCAACAAGGTGGTGAAAAATGCTCCCAACTCTGAAGGCGGTGGGAAGTGGCGCCGCTTCGTCTCTTTGTCCTCCCAGATTCTAATTCCACCTTTGCCTATTCGCCACCCACAAAAGAGAGGTGAGTCATAGGGGCATGAGAAGACTTTTTGGCATCCTGCAAACATCACCCTCTACTCCTTCTTTCACGTTTACTTCAGGAGAAAGCTGTACAAATGAGCTGGTCCTTACAACTCAAGACCACGACTGGAACAAGGTTGTACTTAAAAAGAAACCAGGCTGTGGGCGAGAAAACATGAATCAATACTGACTTAACCAGCGTTCCTCAACCGAATTCACTCTATAATAGCCTAATGGAACTCCATGCAATGGGTGTACAGTCCCCCTACTGATGTATTTTTGGTTCATTTCCAATGTTCTGTCATTGTAAGCAGCTTTATATCCAACATATTTACCCATGTCTCTACATTTATGCCTCAGTATGTTTGTGGGAGAGAAGTAGAAGTTTTGGATCTTTTTAAAACTTTTAATAGAAATTGCCAGTTCATCGTCTAATTACAGTACACAGAACGCCTTTTTTTTTTTTTTTTTTTTTTACCATACTGTCAATACTGGGCTTTTTTCAAAAAAATAGTTTTAGTTTTCTCCATTTTGACAGTTGAAACAGAGTAATTCTTTTAATCTTTCTTGGTATCAGTATCATGGACTCAGAAGCTTTCTAAGAAAACATATAGAATTTCCTTGGGGCCTGTGATTGGCCTGGAATTGGAGATGTGAGTTGAGCAAGAAAAACTTAAAAATCCCAGCCATGGTCGTATGTGTCTGAATTACAAAATGGGCTTCTGTGTGACTTTAACCTCCAAACTCTGGGGCTGTCGAATATTTGGAAAATTCACTCTACTAAATAATCATTAAAATCCCTCCCTGCCTGCATCAGTTAGGGTTCACCCAAAACAGCAGAACCACTAGGAGATATATATTAAGAGACTTATTGCAACGAATTGGCTTACACAGTTGTGGAGGATGGCACAGAAGTTCAAAATCCCTAGGGCAGGCCTTCAGGAAGGGCTGGCTGAACCGCTGTCTGGCATGAGCAGAGGCTGCTTATCTACAGGTGGTTTCTTCTTCTTTAGACAAAGCTCAGCTCTGCTCTTCAGGCTCTTCATCTGATTAAATCAGGCCAAACCAGATTATTTAGGATAATCTCCTTTACTTAAAGTCAACTGATTATGGACTTCAATCACACCTACAAATTACCTTCACAGCGACACCTACATTAAGGTTTGATTGAATACCTGGGGTCTCTAGTCTAGTCAAGCTGACACATAAAACTAATCATCACTCGACCCTATCTCATTTTATATCTATTTAATATGAAGAGAAGAAAGGCCTTAACAATTTTAGCACTTGTAATTGTCACATCTGTAGTAAGCTGTGTCATTCTAAAGGACAAGTATTTCCTCTTATTAATTAATTTTTAATGCTTATAACTGCTTTATTTGTAATAGGCAATAGTTAGAAATGACCAAAATATGTGAACAACTAGACAAACAGTGGTACATCCATCCCATGGATGCTACACAGTGATAAACGGAAGAAACTATTGTTATACTCAACAACTTGGAGGGATCTCAAGGGCATATGCTGAGTGATAAAAGCCAATCTCAGAACATCAAACATATACGATTCCATCCATACCACATTCTCTAAATGGCAAAATTTTAGAAATGGAGCATGGACAAGGCGTTGCCATCTTTTAGGGATGGGGGGAGGTGGTGTGACTATACAGAGGGAGAGTGAGGAGGATCTTTTTGGGGATGGAACACTTCTGTATCTTGATCACGGTGGCGGTTACGAATGTACACACGATACAATGACATAGAACTACACATGGGACTTCTGGCTACCTTATTTGCAACTTGCTGTGGATCTACAATTATTTCATAATCAAAAGCTTAAAAAAGAAAGAAACGTAGAGACTTAACATTAAGATTACACTTATTAAGATTAGGAAGCACTTGCTAAGGAAGGCAGCAAACGGAATAACTATAAAAGGAAATAAAAGACATAATAGAAAATGTAAACACTTCACAATTTTTGTATGGCAAAAGTCTGTAGAAACAAAATCAAATAAAATAAGAGGATTGGAAAATTATTTGTAATCCATGGGCATATTGTTATATTGATAAGATATTGTGTTGTTAAAAAACCTAGGAAACCCAAGGAGAAGGGATTGAGATGCAAAGGAAAAGGCACTGGAACCATTAAGTAATACATACTTTTCCTCAACACACATACTTTTAAGCACTATGCTTGTATCTCTCTGAGATAAAGAGAATAATAATGATGGTGATGATGATGACGACAATGGTGACAGCTATTGATTTTTAAAAATCACAGAAAATCTGTTCTCAAAACAGTTTTAAACATGGTCTAATGTTTTTAGACATGAGTGATGACTGGTCTGGGGCTCTGAGCTTAAGCTAACATCTGGATTGTCATGGAGTCCTGATGTTACCAGCACCCGGATTGATGACGTGGAGCTGGTTTTAATGGCTGCTGAAGAGACTGGAGCCACAGGGGGCTGCTGAAGCAGAAGACGTGCAAGGTGCCTGGGCTGGATGTGGGATAGGGCAGCAGTCCAGAACGTGTTACACTTGTCCCAGCCCTTCTTATTCATCTATTTCCTGGAGCAGAAACTGTGGGACACCATAAGCTTAAGAAATAGGAAGCTAGGAATTTTGGTGAATTGCTAGAAGCCAAGTGTGGGCTAGCTGGAGAGAGGGAAGCTCCTAGAGGCCACAGTCATAGAGAAAGATCAACTTTTACAGATTTTTTCCTCCAAGAAACTCACCAAGATATCACGGGGAGGCTAGGCGTGAATCCAGAGAAAGCCCCTCACCTTCTGATGGTCCTGACAGAGGGAGTGGAAGAGTCTTATATTAATTTTTGTAGCTTTATTCTAACATAGAACTTGGTGCATAATAGAACCTCAGTAAATATTTGTAGAGTTGAAGTACATGGAATGTTTGTATTCATCCCCAATTTCAAGAAAGGACAATGGTTACCTTCTTCATCTATTAGCAGTGCTTAAAACAGTGATGGCATATTGAAGGCTCCCAGTAATAGCTAATAGCTGATTAGCTATCAATCATTAGTTATCAGTTAGCTAATAGCTCAGCTAGAATACTCTGTATTTTTATATATTTATCCCCCCAATAAGTCCTTTTGTCTCTTACAATTGTTTCTATATATACCCTGCTGACTCAAATTGCACCTTTATAGTTGAACTTTTTTCCTGTAAACTGTTTATGCCTTTTACAGGGTGCATCCCCTTGAGAGAGATAATATTTGGTGGTGTTATCAGTCTTTTACATCCTGCTGTAAAAGAGGCTTGGATAAAGAAATAGCAGGAAAGCTGCTAATGACTGAGAAGTAGCCAAGATAAATGTGGAATCTGAAAATCTTTAGTGTTGATGTAAGATTGGATTGGCAAGTAAGGTAATCTCATTTACTGAGCACTAGTGAGTGTCAGGCTTTGATGTAAGATGATTTTGAAACATGACCCAAATGGCTTCGACGGCCCTTTGCCCTTGGATTTCTGTGCGTAATTGGCTCAGACTCAAGCAAATTCTTTAACCCTGTTTCTCCAGGTTTCTATGAAGTCCCGAGGTCATGTGGCCATATCTCATCTTATGAGTTTACTTACTCTGTTCATCTGGAAACCTTAATCTCACAGAGTCCTGGTGCGTGTAACCTGGGTTAATTTGCGTGGAAACTTTGAGTGATGCTGGTTGGAGCAACTTCAATTTACTTGTAATGTCACAAGGAACTTGCTGAACCTGGACTCAGAAGACACACATTTAAGTCTTGACTTTGAAACTTGTTCTGTAACTCTCTTACCCTCTATGTCTCTCAATTTCATCATCTTTAAAACAGGATAATGGCTTCTACTTTAACAACTGACACCTTATAATTTTACAAATATACATGGTTGGAATTTAAAGTGGCCGTTTTCTGAGTTGTATCACTCAATCCTCCTTCTCTTTGAGGTTCTCAATCAAAAACAGCACAGGAACTAGAAACAATAACAGAATGAGAAAACAAAACAAATAAAAATTACAGCTTTATTCGTAGCTGAGAAGCGACCCCTTGGAGAGCTCTGGTAGAAGTCTCCAACACGGGTCAGGAGAGCGAAGGGAAGCCGGTTGCCTGCTGTCTCCTCCCCACATCACACCCCCTAATCTAAATTTCAGGACAAACATACACATACAAAATAAGAGATGTGGCAGGTGCCAAGAGGAACACTGAGGTGGTCACTGAGTGATGTACGAGAGGCGGATGGCTTGCTGCTCAGAGGAGCCAGTCCTGTGCCAATTACTCCTCTGCAAGTAGGAATTGCAGGAACAACTGAACACATGACAACAAGCTGGAACACAGAAATAGCAACTGGTCCCATGTCCTTAAAGTTGAGGAGCTAGCGGCTCACGTTGCAAATATGGCCCAGGAGGATGTTAGGATATTTTATAGGGCAGTCCTCCTCTCGTGGACTGGGAGGGGTAGGAAAGTGGAAAAGGAAGACATGAAAGTTCTTCCCAGTACTCCTTGGCATAGGGAGAAGAGATAAAACGTCCCCATTCCTACAGACAGTGAAGGAGAAACGGATGAAAAATCCTGAAATACACGTACCGCATCTTCTTTATCCACTCGTCCCTTGATGGGCACTTGGGTTGCTTCCAAGTCTCGGCTATTGTGAATAACGCTGGAATGAATAGGGATGCGGATATCTTTTCGAATTAGGGTTTTCATATTGTTTGGATAAGTACTCAGAGGTGCAATTGCTTGATTGTATGGTAGTTCTATTTTTCATTTTTTAAGGAATCTTCATACTGTTTTCCATAGTGGCTGGACTAATTTTGAAATCTTGCCATTTGTGACAATATGGATGGACCTTGAGGGTATTATGCTAAGTGAAACAAGTCAAATGGAGAAAGACAGATACCATATGACTTCACTCATAAGTGGAAGATAAAAAAAAAAAATAACAACAACAAACACACACACACACGTAGATACGGAGAACAGATTGGTGGTTACCAGGGGCTAAGGGTGGTGGGAGGAGGGTGACAGGGGTAAAGAGAATCATTTGTATGGTGACAGATGGAAATTAGACTTTTGGTGGTGAACATGATGTAGTGTATACAGAAGTGGAATTATAAAATTATAATGATGTACACCTGAAGTCTGTATAGTGTTATAAACCAATGTTACCTCAATCAAAAAAAAAAAAAAGAAATCCTCTCCCCTAGCCCACCAAGAGGAAGCTGTCTGCACAATTTTTCTAAAGCAGAGCGAGTTTGGACTCGGGCTGCATGCTTTCTAAATTGCTTTGGCTTCTTCTACTTTTTCCTTTGAATTTTTCTAGAAGCTGTTCTTCAAATTCATGAGCCTCAAGGAATGGAGAAAGCCAGTTTAAGATGAATATCTGCTTTGGGTCTATATTGCTTAGACATTTTGGATAACCAAAATAGGGAACCACTCAACTTAACTTCAGAAAACAAAACTGACTTGATTCATATAATAAAAAGTCTGGGTTTTAGGTCTGGCTTTAAGTTCAGTTTGGTCTAGGAGCTCAAACAATGCAGTTAAGGTTTAATTTCTCAGCAACTTTTGTTTATTTTTATTCTCTTAAAATGTTTCCAGCTTTATTGAGATATAATTGACATATAACACTATGTTTCTGCGTCTTCTGGCTGTGTCTCCTGCTGCCTTGCCTTCCTTCGTGGGCTCCATCTCTTGGCTTCAGGCAACTGCAGGTTCCCAGCTTCCTTCCCATTTGATACCCAATAGGAGGGACAGACACAGCGAGAGAGAAGGCCTCTTCTCATCAAGTCTCGCACAAGCCCTGGATTTCCTCTGATTGGGATCAGCTTGGGAGACGTGTCTCCTCACAAACCAATAACCATTACTAAGTCCTTCCACCAAAGAAATTTGAAGGGCTGTTGTCAAAAGAAAAGAAGAGTGAATACTGCAGATCCTAAAACATGTATTTTACTATAAAGCCAAAGGACATGTTTGTATGTTAGATCATTGCGTTTGTGGGAATGAAAACCACTAAACTGACTTAAGAAAAAATAGCGTACACATAGAATGGAAAGAGGAGCCCCCGTTGTGGGAAGAGTTTCCGAGGGAAAAGAGGCCAGTTTTAATACTGTTTCATCCTCCAACCTGCCTCCCTGGTGGCGGCAATTGATATGTCCCCTGTGTCGTTCCCTTTTCTTCACTCTTAGAGGATTTAGTAAAAAATATGCATATCTATCTTGTATATATGTATATAACTGAAAAAATGTACATTTATAAAATATATTTTGAAATCCACAGATGTTTACGTGTGTGTATATTCAGTCCATTGGACTATTTATGTCGGAAGAGTCTCACTTCTCAACCTCTATACGACACCGTATCATTTAGGTTCTGCTGGAAGACGTTTAACGACAGGGTGTAACTATTTTACAAAGCTGCCTGTTGTGTTTCTAAGCAGCTCAAGTTATTAGAAGTTACATGACACAATGATTGAAAACCTGTGTACCAAAGTTTAACCCTCTCCCCCATGACGGCCTTTTGGATAGCTGAAAATAGTGCCCATGGGGCAGTCTGGAAAACTGTGTTCCCTTATCCACCAGTGTTTGCGCTCCCAGGAATAATCATGGGAGAGGAGTGAATAGTCCCAGTGAGAGCTCAGGAACTAAAAGGTTACTTTTACAATCAAAGGATTGATTGAGATCTTGTATGATGTCCTCTCAGCAGCGACACTGAAGAAAGTCAGCAAAGATCACTGTGGGATGGCCAGGAAAAGTAGGAATCTGCTCCCGCCTGGGGGAGGGAGAAAAGAGCACTCGCTGAATGCTTACACTCACAGAAAGTGCCAGAAACGAACTCCTGCTTCTCGAAATTTTTTGATCAATCAACCTTGGTCTTTTCTTTTCTTTCTTTCTTTCTTTTTTTTTCTTTTTGGTCACCAGTTAGATTTTCCTACAGATGGCTTGTTAAAATGCAAATGCATCAAGTCTCTTTTCCCCACTATTTCAATTGAAGAGAAAATAGTCAATTTTCTACTTTTATCTCATCTAAATGGGATGCATTTATTCTTTCCAAAATAGGGAAGGCCACTCATTCATTTTTAGGTAGTGTGTATATGCCTATAAGAGACAGACAGGGTTTTTATTTAAGTGGCTGGCAGTGCTTGTCAGTTTTATACTAGAAATGAAAGTGTGTTGCTCTGTGTTCTAAAGTCTCAGGACCGGACACCAATTTATCAGCAAGACACTTGAGGATCTTTTAGGCAATGCAGGTAGACTATGAATGTGAAGCAGACTTCCTCCAATCCCCACCTTGTAGAAAACAGCTAAGATGGTCCAGTAATATGTTACGAGGATTTTGGAGCAGCTAACATTCCTCACTCAAGTGTCTTACATCAAAATATTAACCCCAATTTACACATGACCACACTGAACCTCACAACAACCCTACGACAGAGGTATAATCATCGCCATTTCATAGGTTAGAAACTTACAGTCTTACAGAGTCAGTGATTGCCTAAAGTAACATAGAGCCAGGAAACGTGAAAAATAGATTCAGAAAAGTTCAGAATGTCAGCCTGCTGAACTAGGGGTCAGTTGGCACTCGGGTGACCACTTCATGCCTCATTAAAGATAACAATCAGATCTTTCTGTGAGATGGGGCAGGTGTATGTGTGGAGAGGGAGGGAGAGCGTGTGTAGAAGACCTACTGTGTGATAGCTCTTTGTATATGTACTATCTGAAAGAAACCGAGTGCTTGGAAGGAAGCATAATCATGTTCGTTTATGAAAATGAGAAAACTGGGCCACTAGAGCATAAATGATTTGTCCAGTTTTACATAACTGCCACAAGCATTGCGGGGAGGAACTGGGATTTGGCTTGAGACATTTCTTCCATCAAAAAGAAATGTTAGGGAAGATGAGAGAGTGCATGAGACAACATTTTCACCCGGAACCAATCTTCATATCACATCTGCAAATCCCATCGATCAAAAACTCAAGCTCTTCCGTCTTTCAGGCTGAAATAATTACCATCTATTCTTCTAGCAAGCCTGTTAAAATTGAAATACCCTTTGGTTCAACAATTTTGCAATCACTTTTGATTGATTGAATGATTTATTTGTTGATTCATTCATTCATCAAACACATAGCCTTGTAAGCTATCTACCCGACACAGAGATAAATAAAGCAAAAATTTTGCTCCCAAGGAAGTCCTTGTCTCATCAGGGACAGAATGTGTTAAAATAGCTGCAAAGCAATGGGATAAAGTCATCTGTGGGGATAGCACAGGAGGGGAATCTTTGGCTAAGTAGGTCAGCAAAAGCTTCATTAAAAAATGTCAGAACTGAGTCCTGTAGGATTAGTTTTAAAAAGAATTAAGGGATCATTTGATCAACAATATTATTTAATACCTAATAAATGTAGGAAACTGTGAGTTGGTAAAGATACAAAGAAATTTAATAATATGAATATCTTGATCTATTGAGCCCCTCTTCTATGCCAGGATATTTACATGTATTTATTCTTCATCTAACATTGAATTTATTAATCTTCTTTAGAAACAAATAACGTTAAGACTCTGAAGTTCAATAATTTACATGGAATCATAAAACAGTAAATTTGGAATTCAAATTCACTTCTTCCAGACACTAAGACCATGATTCTTCTACTTTCCCATACTGCCTCCCAGGAGACCCCTGAACTGAAGGGCTTTACATACCAGTTGGGAAGATAAGACTTATAGACAGAAAAACAATGGCTAATATCATGACACAGTAAATCAAAATGAACGATAAACTTGATCTATAGCTGGAGAAGGGAGCCATTCCTATGGACTACAAAGGCTCCACAAAAAAGGTAAAATTTGAGGTCAGCCTCAAAAGACACAGAAGAAAACAATCCCACATCCTCCCCTGTGGTCCGATGTCTCATGTATGGAAGCCGGAATACCGTGCTCTCCTCAGTTCATTCTTTGAGGCCATAAGGCCTCCCGACTCTATAGGGATTGTTGGTTCAGCTGAAAGGGTTGGACGGGATTCTGGGCACAGGTTAGGTGGCTGTTCTACTCAAGACCTCATCATGCCGAAATCAAAATGTCCTCCCAGGCTGTGATCCCATCTGAGAAGTGGGTCATCTTCTAAGCTCACTGTCTGTTAGCAGATTTCAGTTTCTTGCAGTTGTGGAACTGAGGATTTCAGCTCCTAGAATCCACCCCCATCCCTGCCATGAGGCCCTCTCCACAACATGGCAGCTTGCTTCTTGTAGGCCAGCAGGTGAGCATCTTCCTTGTTTCCTGATTTTCACCTTCAGACATTCTTCCAAGTGCTCATCTGATTAGGTAAGGCCCACCCTGGATAATCTCTCCACTAATTCTCAGAGTCAACCAGTTAGGGACCTTAATTACATCTGCAGATCCCTTCACCTTTGCCATATAATATGGGGGCACTGGAGGGGTACTCCAGTATGGTCACAAGCCCTCCTGACACTCAATAGGGGAAGATATGCAGTGAGAATCTGACGGACCATCTTAGAAATCTGTCTACCACAGATAGGATAAAGGCGCTTTACTCACTCACCCACATTTATTGAGACCCTATTGTTCCTGGTGCTGGGGGATAACAGTACACAAGGCAAATAAGTCCCTAGACTCATAAGGCTGTGGGAAGCCCTCTTGGGAAACCAAAGCAATTGAATAAATAAATAATAGGATCAGTTACATGACACTAAAGTATTGAAAAGAAAAATAAAACAAGATAAGAGATGGAGGTTGGGGCCTACTATTTTAGATGTGTTGTTTCGATAAAGGATAGCAGATCTAAAAAGGAAAAGAACTCCTTCATCCCTGGATCTTTCTCTCTTGCGTCTGAATCCTTAGAGGGAGGAAGATAGTTTACTTCACAGGGAGGCAGGAGGCCCCTGGGTAAAGATGCAGTGCACAGGTACTCGGGGGCAGCCCTGTAGGCCACCAGAGGAATACGAGATGAGTCTGGATTCCATCGTCTGAAATACCCAGTGACTCTGGTTACAATTCCCCTTGGGCTTTCAGTGATTTCCAGTGTGCTATCCTGGTCCCTGCTGTGCTGTGGGAGCTTGAGGGTAATGTTGGAGGTTAGTCTGGACCAGTATGGTTAAGGAGGAGAGCATGCCTGGAGGCTAATGTGGTGGTGGCAATTCTGAAACGTCAAGTCCTTATGGAGAAGGTGAATCTAGGGACTGCAAATTCCAGCTGTCCTTGCAATGTGGAAATGTTTTCTCCAGCACCTCCTTGGAGAAAGCAGTCATTACTTTATTAGGCAGACTCTAGATACACTGAAGGAAAAGGTAATAATGCATGCAGAAAATAGTGTGAGCAAAAGCATGGGATTGGCACACAAAGCACCCTAGTCCAAGGGCACACACAGAAGTCTCTCAGGGAAAACTGTCAACCTTAAAAATAACACAGCCAGCTATTCTACCAGCAAAATGTGTTTGTTTGGTAAAAGCCAAAAAATGCAATTTGGGATGTGCATGCCATGGCTAACCACAGGCAAATCCAACAAACAAGGAAGAGGAACATTATTTTATAGAGAAAAAGGAGGAAATTGGGAGGCATTGCTCTGAACAAGTCTATTGCAGAAAAGCAAGAGTTCAGGGTGGTGATGGTTTCTCATTGGCTGGGTTGCTGGAGTAGTCAATTTCTGTTTGGGATGCAATGTACGTTTCTTCCTGTAATTGGAACTTCTTTCCTGTTGACTTCTTTCTGTTGTGTCTGTAATTGACTATCTTTGCTGTAATTGACCTGGAGTGGTACTGCATGTGAACTCCCCCTTCCATCCTCCAGACTCCATTTAAAATGAGGTTTCCCTTTATTAATTTTTACAAAATCAGTGTAAATAGGTGATGCTGAAAAGATAGGCTGAGGCATGACAGCACGGGTTATAGGGAGTGGCTGGTACATGGAGTTTTCTATCTCGTGAAGATTTTTTCATAACAGCTTTGTTGAGATATAATTCACGTACCATAAGATTCACTCTTTTAAAGTATACGATTCAGTAGTTTTTAGGATATTTACAAAGTTGTGCAACTATCCCCAGTATTCACTACCTTGTGAATTGCTGTTGGTTGAAAACATAAACATGGTAAAAAAAAAATCTGGAAAAAATCTTGGCAGACATGCCAATAAGTCAAGAAAAGATGGGAGTTGTAGAGTAGGTCTTTGAGGAAATTCCCTCATGAACCATACTAATAAGGTCATGGTTAGAGTCCGGAAGAAAAATGTTCATTTATTTCATATGAAATAAAAATTTTAAATTCTTATCACATTTCGTGTTTTCCTTCAGACACAGTATCTAATATGCTGCCTGTTACGTTGTTGGAGTTCATTAAATATTTTTTGAATGAATGACTAAGCAGTTCATATATTTCTAGCCAGGGAATCAAATTTTAGCATGTTTATGAGTGTTTTCAAAACGCAATCAAATTGAAGATGGCTAGGAACTGCTCTCTCCTTGCTCTCACCACACACCCTGCACCAGTACTGGTAATCATATTCTATTTTGCAGATTTATTGTTCCCCACTACAGTTAAATTAATTTTAGAATAATGATTTATGGTTTTCTTTATTAATGTAACACCTCCTGTGCTAGATATTTCCTCTGAGATTAATGGTGTCCTGATTTTCTCCCACATGCATATGCACATAACCCTACCTTCCTTTATTTTCAGACCTGTGTCTTTGAACATAGCACCACACATGCTAATGTTGAATTTTGCTGTTTCTTTTCTAAGATCTCCTGACTGTTGTTATTTCTTCAAAGCTCAGTATCTTTGAACTCATAGAAGTAGGATTCCATGTAATCCTTATTTCATATCTTTATTTTGTTTTCTTTTCAGTACATTTTGTCTTGGATTAAATGCTCACAGATGTGAGAATTAACTGTTGAGTCAGTGCAAATGTGGAATGGAGCAGATGCTGTTGCTTCTCAATCTAACATCCATATCCACCTGTTCCTCTTTAGTTCCGGAGCAAAGGGTCACATATTGGTGGAGGGGAGGATTTTCTCAATCTCTCCTATGTGACAAAAATAAAGTGCAAAGCCCCAGTCACTACTGGCATCCATACCGTGACCAGGAAGAAAACCAGCCTTCAGATGAAACTGACTCCGAGTAGAGCAATGGAAGGAGTCTGGATCCTTTTTACGTCAATAAATGGTTTATCACATCAGGCTAGCAGTCTGTGCTACCTCTCTGCTTCTTATTATGTAAAATAGTCCAACTTTTATTATTTAAACAAGAAAGTAAGGAAATGCTCAAAAACAAACCGATGGAGATATGTCAAAGGGACACAGACCCCAAATGAAAAAGCTCCAATGGCCAATGCTGGAACTATTTGAGGAACAAAATAAATAATGCAATATTGGATTATAACCCAAAGAAGAAAATCAATATCCACGAGTCCATATTGATATAAATAAACGAACAACTGCAGAAATAACTAAATAGGGGTGGAGAGAAAAATCTCCAAAACAACAAACACTAGAATTCCAAATAATTTATGTAGATCCTGCCCCCCTCAAGGAGATGAAGCATAAACCTACACCCTTAATTGCAGGATGCACACAGTGACATCCTTCCAAAAAAGTGGAGGAGGAAAGTTATTTTACTGTGGAGAAACAACAAACACCACCTCAGCCACGTGATCAAGCTTACCATCAGCAGTGAGAAGTCATGCTGATAGTAAAAACCCTTAATATGATGTGATAGAAATGGTACTTTGTCTCTGCGCTCTTCCTCCCAAAACCATTACTCCAGTCTAACCCTGAGAGAAAACATCACGCAAATCCAAACTGAAGGACATTCTACAGAGTTCATGACCAGTACTGCTCCACTCCGCCAAGGTCATCAAAACAAGGTAGGTCTGAGAAATTCTCACAATCTGAGCAAGCCTAGGGAGACATGGTAACTGAGGGTAATGTGGTTTCCTGGATGGGATTCTGGAACAGTGAAAGGCATTAGGAAATCCGAATAAGGCATAAACTTTAGTTAACAATCATGCATCAATATTGCTTTATTAGTATGAAAAAGTGTCATATTAATGTAAGATGGCAATAGTAAGGAAACTGAGTGTGGTGCAAGAGTGTACATGAACATACTGTTCGATTTTTGCAACTTTTCTGTAAATCTAGGGCTGTTCTAAAAATTTGTTAAACAGTGCAAAGCGTTTCCATATATCCCTAAAGGCCTATTTTTGATGAACAGCAGTTTTTATTTTTAATGTAGTCAAATTTATTGATCTTTTCCTCTGTCATTAGTAATTTTCTTTCTCCTTTTTAATAAACTTGTCAGCTTGTCCTTCTCTATGCCATGAAGCTGCTCTCTCAGATTTCCTAGATGCTTTATTCTTTTTGATTTTTATATTGACATAGGTTATACGCCTGGAATTAATTTTTGTTGATGATATGAGATGAAAATAATCTGACTTTTTTCTATTTTCAATATCTATTGAAATTGTATCTTCTCCCCACTCTGTGCAATGCCAATTTTAAGTTTCTTCACGTGGCATGGTTTTACTATTTCTGAAGAACTAGAGGACTAATTTTCAGATGGCCCCCTCAGCACTCTACCCAGTCAATAGGCAGCCAAGAAAGGACATCTATTCATTGTTAGCAAATGAAGAGTGTAACAAAGCCAGTTCTTGACTGGACTCAGGCAGTGTCCTGATTGACTCATTCTGCTGCAAGCAGCCCCTGCTCCTTAAAGGGGACATGGGCCATATATATGTTCCAGCCCTTATTTAATACCTATCTTTCCTCTTAAGAAAAAAAAAAAAAACTCTATAAATCTTCAACGCTTTTCATAACATGCCCCCAACCTATCTCTCTAGTCTTGTGTATCATGACTCTTACCACCAGTTCATATTAACATTCTACCATTCCTCAAAGGTATGTCAGTGACTTGAAATTTCTTCTACCAGAGGATGTGTCCTACTGTGACTTTCCCTGTTCTGGATATTTCCCATTTGGATATTTCCGTATTTTCCCTAGCTAAGTCTTATTTTTCTTTCAAATTTCAGAATAAATAATATTTCTTTAGAAAAATCTCTAATAATCCATCAAAATAAGTGAATTCCCCTTTTATAAGTCTCCTGGCACCATCTTGTTCTCCTTTGTGGTCTCTATAGCAATTATTCTTGGTTAAGCATTTGCATATTTGTCAGGTTAGTCTGTTTCTCCCAGTAAATTGAGAGTTTCACGAAATATCTGGTTCAGCAATGTTCGCAGAATCTGTCATAGAATTGGACACAGTGGATTCTTTAAAAATCCTTATTGAATAAATGGGGAAGGGGCTTATTTAAACAGTGGTCACTGGAATTTCTTTTAAAGAATTAACTCTTCTAAGAAAACTCTTTAGGAAAAATAAGTGCCTGGAATAGAAAGTGAATCTTTGAAGGTATAAGTACTTTAAAACTAAGAAGTGGTTGAGATGAATAAACCGTTCTGAATTATGATAACAGAGATGAGGGTGCAGAGAGAACAAAAATGAGGAGATGTGGAGAGTGAGGCTGAGAAGCAGAGGACAGCAGGTTTTTCTAAAGAACAAAACTGTCTAATCAAGGTTCTCATTTCTTTCTTCTTGTCCTCCTCCTCCTCTTCTCCTTCCTTTCTTCATTTTCACTTTTTGATGCAGCTTTAATTTAACCATCTCTCCAACTTAATGCTTGCACTAGAATATCCAGCTGACGCTCTGGTGCAGTGGTGTGGGTGTGCCTGAAAACTTGGAAATCAAAGAATGGACCCACATCCCATGCTTAGCCAAGGCCAATGCAGAGCAGCGGAGGATGCTCGGGTCACTGTGATGACCCTCGATGAATCTACCTCTACATCAGTGGAAGCAAGGACTCAGTATATTAGGTGATGTAACATTCCTGGAAATTCACAGAAATCTGGGAGTGGAGAGGGTGTTGGATTTCCAGAGAAAGTGAAATGAGATCATAAACCAATCTTATCCTAAACACTAAAGGCAGAGAGACCATGGTGATATTGCTTGCAAGGCCCAACATGACTTGGCCCCTCCCCTGTCTGTCTTCCTCTGACCTTGTGACCTCTCACCCCTCCTTACTCACTCTGCCCTCCATGCCCACTTCAGGGCCTAGCACTTCTTTCTCTCTGCCTGAAAAGTTTTTACTAGAGAAGTCCTCAGGATTGACTCTTCATCACCCAGGCCTCGGATCTTCTCAAGTACTGGCCATTCTTGACCACCAGTGTTTAAAAGTAGTTTCCTTCCATCCCACTTCATGCTTTTTCATCTTACCCTCTTCTGTTGCTTTTAATGCATTTATTAGTATCTGACATTATCTATTTTACATATTTGTTTCCTCATGCATTACATACAGTATATGTTATGATGACTGGCACTTTTCTGTCTTATTCCTCACAGTATGCCCAGAATCTAGATAAGCGCCTGGTAACCAGTAGATTATATGTGAGCATTTGTTAATTAAATAAAGTAATCTAGGTTATAAATGAATAATTGAGTAAATAAATGAGGAGGAAAGGAACAGACTAGTAAGATCCTGGATAATTTGGAATTATTTGAAAAACAAGAGAAATGAAAGTTAAGGCAGTAATGCATAACTTTTTCATCCTTTCTGATCTTCCTTTTCTCTCTCTCCTGGTCTGCTCCTGCTTGCACACACATGTACCAGGCTTATAGGCAAACTGGCCTGCCATCCTGAGCACTGAGCCTGAGACCTGCATGGGGTGGTGGGTGTCTGTGTCTCGCAGAGGAAGGTGTGTGTGTGTGTGTGTGTGTGTGTGTATGTCTGTTTGGCAGTCAAAATGTTTATAGCAGCTCTTCTGGATGACTCAGCGTGGGAGAGTCATATCCAGCTCAGTAAGTAAGGGCCCCATGGCTTTTAAGTGAGGGATCCTTTGTGTCTGTGCTGGAATGGAGAGCTGCTCTCACATGTTAGCTTGAGACAAATGCTGTACACGTAAGGCAGTCAGAGTGCACACTCTGTCAACATTTTGGGTGAGTGAAAGCACCATGTGGATTCAAAGTCATATTATGTTTAAAACAGGAAAATGCTTAACCAGAAATGTTTAATATGGATTTCACTAAATTAGTGGCATTAAAGACTCATATGTCAGCCTCATATGTGTGTAACTGGGCTCTTTGTGGCTGTTAAAAGGGAAATCATATTTGATTTTTTATATCAATTCTTTAAAGCATGTAGCTCCTTAGCCATGATACACACAGAAGATTTTACTTTTTCTGTTTGTGATAGTGCATTTTTGAAACCTTCTATTTCCTTAATTAAAGAACACAAGGGCATCAAAATGATGTAATATTATTTTGACAGAGTTTTGCTATTTTATTAGAAACAAAATTTGAACCCCAGTACAAACATACAATTAAGCATATTTTCTTAGCTTCTGAATACTAATTTTGGAAAATACACAGAAAAAAATAATGAGAGTGGGCCGGCCCAGTGGTGTAGTGGTTAAGTTGACACACTCTACTTCAGTGACCTGGGGTTCTCAGATTTGGATCCTGGGGGCAGACTGAGCACCACTCATCAAGCCATGCTGTGATGGCATCCCACATAAAATAGAGAATGATTGGCACAGATGTTGGCTCAGAGCCGATCTTCCTCACCAAAAAAAAAAAAAAAGAAAAAAAGAAAAAATGGAATCTGTTTCTATTTTTGAGTATTTCATTTTGCTTATATTCAAAATTATTACTCAGATAAAATATTTTTAAAAAATGTATTTTCTTGATCATGTCATCTTAATGTCAATATTTAATTTCCTTACCATCAAGCAGAACTAGTTTAAAGATGACTTAACATCACAAAATATATTCAATATGTATCCTTTTCCATAATTACACATAAAAATATGAGCTCAAATGTTTGCCTAATTTTTTATAATTCTATTTAATGAGTAAATTTGTCATAGAGTTTGTAGATCCATTTAAATTTCTGAATAGGACAGAGGGAAAATTGGTGAGAAAAATTAGAAAATCAAACAGTCCAGAAGACATAATGTCTACATAATATGAATTTCAGCAAAAGAGAGTAGCATATGGAAGGGAGGAAATTATCAAAGAAAAAATTTCAAGAATGTTGCTCAATCATGGAGAATATGAAAGTTTAGCCCAGAGGTCAGCAAACTTTCTGTAAAGGATCAGAAAGAAAATATTATAGGCTCTATGAGCCACATTTGGTCTCTCTTGAAACTATTCAACCCTGAATTATCAGCTAAACACAATCCATAAATAAAGGAACCTGGCTGTATTGCAATAAAATTTTATTTATGAACATTGAAATTTGAGTTTCATGCAATTTTCACTTGCCATAAAATCTTCTGTTTCTGCTTGACCTCCTTCTGCTCTTCCTCCTCCTCCTTCTTCCCATGTGAAAATGGAACCACACTGTGGGCCGTAAAAAATCAAGTGGCAGGATATATTTGACCTATGGCATGTAGTTTTCCAATCCCTGGTCTAACTCTGAGGGCCCAGCACAATATTCAGAGGTATACCCACACTTGGACCCACCTTTGTGAAATATTAGATACTAGGGACAAAGGGAGGGCATTAAAAGCTACTGGCTACATTTATATATATAAACAGCATGGAGCATCTAAAGATAAACTAGTAGAAATAAGAGTTTAGTAAAAATAGCTGTTAATCCCATAATCCAACTGAAAATCCTTATTGAATTTTTTAATTATTCATAACAAAATTTTGGTTTGGGTTTGATTTTTATAAATTCAATGCAATAGTTGTCTCCCTCTTTACATGAGTGTGTGTATATATATATATATATATATATATATACACACACATATACATACATATATAGGTAACTTGACAAACTGATTCTAAAATTCATATAAAAACAAGGGACCAAGAAAAGGCAACACAATTTTCAGTAAGAACAAGGAAACATGCACAGGGATAATAAATCAGCCTAATTTCTAAAAATTGAGACAATATACAAATGGATAATGGCCAGATCATGTACAAAAATAGAACTCTGGCCCATAATCTGCAGCAACCAGCTTGGAAGCCAGCCTGCTGTCTATCAGCCAGAGCTGTGGGAAATCAAATCATTATTTCCAGCAACCAGTCCAGCAGCCTGATAACAACCCCTGGGACAATCAGCCCCAAATGGCCAGGACTTGATTAATAACTGAGAGCTTCCCTAATTTTTATCCCTGCTTCCAATCTAGGCCCGGCCAGAAAAAGCCAAATATGCCCCTCAACCAGTCACATAGGATGCTCTGCTTCTAGGTAGCTCACCAACAGCCCCCAAGCAGGGCACGCCTGAAGCCTTCCTTTTGTCCACTACAAAGCTTTCCCTCTCTTCTGCCTGCCTTTGAGTCTCTGCCAAAAAGCAAGCGATGGTCGCTGTGTCTCTTACTACAGCAAACTCTCAATAAATAGCCTTTGCCTGTTCTCATTTGGTTGGTCTTTGTTTATTTCCACATATTGAAAATTTGGAAATACATCCTTTGATAATTTGTAAATAACTTGTAATAAATGCATGCAACAGAAATTAGGAGAAGAGTTCTGTGGTAATTGCAGCCCGATAAGACACATGTGACTTTTTTACAAATTTGCCTTAGAATACCATTGAAAAGAAAAAAAAAGCTGGTATTTTCAAGATGCTTCATTGCCCTACACCAACCATGGCCATTGTGGACATGCCAAGTAGGCCGCTGAGTTTCAGTGGAGAAGTTCGAAGTCCAGCCATGGGCTCTACATTCTGTCCCTACCTCCTACCCCGCCTCAGTGTTCAGAGAGTAAAGAATCTGTAAAGCAAATTAGCAAGAAGCCTACAAAATTGTGTCTTCTGTTCCACAGCCAGATCACCCACAGTGCCCAGAGCCCAAAGCTCATGGCTTGGTATTTTTACGTTCAACAAAGGAGCAGCAAAGAAAAGAGGGAGATGGAATGGGGGTGGTAGGGTAAATACAGTTAAATCTGAATTTCAGGTAAATAACAAATACTTTTTAGGGTAAGTATATCCCAAATATTGCACTGGTATACGTATATTAAAAATCATCTGTGTATCTGAAATTTAAATCTAACTGGGTTCTCTGTTTTTATTGGTTAAATCTAGCAACTCGAAGAAAAAGGGTAACACGGATGTTTTTCTACTCTTTTTGCGGGATAATTACAACCAGTGTTGATGTTATCACCTTGGATTATTTAGAGCTGTGCCGTTTAATTTCCAAATGTTTGCTTTTTTGAGATACCTTCTATCATTATTTCAATAGAATACTAATGACCCTTCAATGTCCTTTCAAATTAAGCACCTCTATAAAGTATGAAATGAAATCAACAAATATCTAATGAATTCCTGCTAATATATAAGGTGTAAACTGGGAAATCGAAGAAATGTACATGGTGGGAGTTCTGGACCCTGTAATGGTGAAGTAACTTGTATAGGACGAAAGCTCACAAAGGTAACAGAGGCACTGAGGAGCTCAGAAGCAGGAAGAAACTGGAGGGTAATCAACCCTAGGAAGAAGGGAACTGCATTCACTCACATTTATGGGCCTTTTTCCTATATGCACTTTGCAGTAACCGTGCTTGGCACAACGGGCCACAGTCTTGATTTCCTGAGGGCTCAGAAGGCAGAGTTCAAGGCTATTGGAGCAGCTGGAAACTGAGGGGGAAATCCTGCAAAGGAAGGAGCCACAGATTGGGGAAACATGCAGGCACAACTCCAAGGAGGCCAGAGGAAAGCAAGTGCCCACATAAAGAAGAGCAAGCTTTAAGTCTGAATTCTGCCAAATTAGAGAGTCTTAGTAAACGTTTTGAGCTTTCCACTGATGCGCCCCATCAAAGCATAAAACCAAGCCTTCACAAGTTCAAAGGGTCTGACCAGTAATGAAACTGCATCTGTAAAGCACCGAAAGAAAGAAAAGAATCAAATTTCTAAGTCCAAGGAAAATATCCTTCAAAAATCAGGGCTAATAAAAACATTTCCACATAAGCAAAAACTGAGAGCCTCTATCGCCAGCAGCCCAATTATCAATTCTTCAGGAAGGCATAAAAATCATAGATACAAATGTGCCTAATTACAGAGCTTCAAAATACATGAAGCGTAAACTGACTAAATGGAGGAATAGACAAATTCTCTATCACAGCTGGAGATTTTAACACCCTTCTCTCAGCAATTGACTTAGCAATTGTCCCAAAATCAGTAAACATGTAAAAGATTTGAACAACACTACAACCCAATTAGACCTAACTGACAATTACAGAGCATTACTTTCAATGGCTTCAGAATACATGTTTTTTCAAGAGCATATGATCCATCTTGGTGAAATGTTCACCAAGATGGATCATATGCTGAGCCATAAAACAAGTCTCAATAAATTAAAAAATATTTGAAATCTTATAGAGCATGTTATTTGAACATCACTAAATTAAATTAAACATAGCATTTTAAGATATCTAGAAATATTGGAAATTAAATAGTACACCAAAAAGTAGCTCTGTTTAAATAAGAAATCACAAGGGAAATTAGAAAATATTCTAAACTGAATATTAATAAAAACATAACATATTAAAATTTGTGAGATACAGTCAAAGCATGGCCTAGGAAAAAATTATACCTTGAAATGCCTGTAATGGAAAAAAAGTTTTAAAACCAATTAACTAAATTTACATGTCAACATCATCACTCTTCAGAGAAATGCAGTATAAAACTACAGTCAGATACTATAAAGCCATTGGCATGATTAAAATGGGAACAATTGACAATATCAAATGGGGGTGAGAATGTGAAGCAACCAGAACTCTCATAACATTTCTGGTAAAAATATGTAACAGTACAACCACTTCTGAAGTCTGTTTGGAAATTTTTTATAAAGATAAATGTCCACCTCCCCCATGACCTTGCAATTCCACTGTTAGATATTTACTTAAGAAAACTAACAATACATGTCTACAAGAAGATGTATACAAGAATGTTAACAGAAATTGGATACTATTTATAATATCCAGAGTGCAAACAAACCAACTATTTATTAATATAGGATAATGAATAAACAAGTTGTAGTATATAATGGAATACTACTCAACAATGGGAAAAAAATGAACTACCAACATAATACAACATGGATGAATCTCAGAAACATTACATTACGATGTCAATAAAAAATGAACTACACATAAAAGACTATGGTGATTAAAACCAGAAAATGGCTGACCATGGGAGACTGGAATTTATTGAAAATGGGCACGAAAGAGGCAACTTTGTGTGTTGATGGAAACGCTCTGTCTTGATCAGAGGCTGCCACAGTTCCAAGAAAACAAAGTTCGAGTTGAAGCCTGTTTACTGACTGCAAATAGTGCTCTGAAATTCCCATAATTCAGAACTTGTACATTCTTTTCTGAATAGTCAGTTCCTTTAGGGCTCTAGTCTGTCTTTTCTGTTCCTTTCATGTTTCTTTCCCCACCCTTGTCTCAACATCACAACCAACAAAGGCTTCCAGATTTAGCCGCATCCTGCTCCATCACTCCTCCAGAGATTTATTTTTATTTAAGCGTGAGTTGAAAGAAGATGATAGAAAGAAAACTGCATAGCATCTAAGAGAATTTATTGATTATTAGTCTGTGAACTGTATAGCAGCAAATAGAGAGAAGGAAAAAGACTAATAAAGGTAACAACATTAATGATAGCAAACTTTTATTGACTATTTAGTATATGCGAAGTATTTTCTAAGCACTCTGCATAAATACCATCACTATAACAGTCCTATAAAGTAGTTATGCACATTTTCCCCATCTTACAAATGACAAAGTTAAGTTATGAAAAGGATAAATTGCCCAAAGATGCACAGCCAGTAAATGGTAGAGCTGGGCTTGATAACTTGGCATCTAGCTCCGGAGCCTATGTTCTTAACCCGGGATGCTCTAAATGTGTGAGTCCAACGTAGCAGGCATTGCTCACAAGTGACTATCGAAATCTGAATTAAATTAGTTAAAGTTAAGTAAAATTAAAAATCAGTTTTTAGTTACAATGGCCACATTTCAATGTGCACATGTGACTAGAGGCTACCAAATTTGACAGCACAGACTTAGAACATTACCTAAAATATAAGATAAGCCCTCCCCCCAAACCAAAGCCTGATTCTCGCATTGAGTATGTCTAGTTTCATGGTGAATAGGATAACATTAATGCACTAATTCCCAACTGACTGATAACTGTGCTCCCCTGCTCAGGCAGGACCGCATCTCCTCTGTAAAGTGTCCCTTTAGATCTTGCTTCTTGGAGGTGCCTCCCACGTGCTGCTGGTAGATCACCACCCTAAACTTGGTACTGATTTTCTGGGAGGCATCGTTACTTTCTGGGGTGCTAAAACCTGAAAAGAGGGAAATGAGGAATGCATGGAAAGTCTATCGCTTGCTCATTTCTGTATCATATTCTGTTCAAGTCATCCTAAAGCCATATTCTTAGATCAAATACCTTTCAGAGTTAACATCTCTTTTACTTTCTTAAGTTTTTTCCCTTTGATTTTGTATTTATCTCTCTCTCTGTTTTCTTCTTTTATCTCACACACACACACATAACACACACACATATATCAGCATTTGGTAAACGCAGAATGATCTGAGAAAAGACGAACTTATTTTCTGAGAATCCTTTCTTCTGACCACTAGGCTGGAGGCTCTGGGTCACAGGCATATGAAGTGCCAACATCCCTTATGTGAATTCTTTCTTGGGAGAACCCTCAGTTCCCACCGACCAAGACTTCTGCCGGATCTTTCCCACCAACTCACTGACACAGCCCTGGCTAGAGCTGAGATGTCCTCTTACAATTAGGATTATTGGATTTATAATGACATAATTCCATCCAAACCCATTTGAAGCAGGCTTACTATACTTCATTCTTAGTGACTGATAGAGTGTCTTTAAATGAGATTAATTCATGCATGTCCTACAGGTCTGATACTTACATACTTAGACTTCAGTGCCACTCAAATGGCCATCATCTTGAGTCTTTTACTTTGTACCCATCTTAATTTATTAATCTCCTTTTCTTTTCATTTTCCCCTTATTGTCAACCTATGTCTTCTCTTTCTAGAGCTTGCTCCACTTTCGGTTTGAGAGAGATTACAGCATCTGATTTGTTGCTTGGTTCTTCTAAGTATACAGTTTATAGTCCTTCTTCTTTTGATCCTTCTAATGAACCCGTATTTCCAAAACTGAGCACCCACTATCCCACTGTAGAATGATATTCTGGGCAGCATTGCCCTGGCCCTTCTACTGGGGAGATGGACAGCAGCCAAGTGCCAATGGTACTTCCTCAAGGAATGTACAAGGGAGCAGAACAAGCACCCGGGAAGTAAAAAATAATATGAGTTAGTTTTCTTCACAATATACACCTGTGTGGTCTGGACAGACGTGAGAGACTCCATGGAAATTCAGTGACTGGTCAAAGAACAGCCTCTCACCCGGGCAGATCTTGAGTGGGCGGGTGACGCATCTTGCAATTGTATTGTTCATGGATAACAAGGCTTAACTGGAATCCACAGGGCTCATTAGGAGGCCAGAGTTCTAACAGCTGTTCCTCAGCAAGCAAGTGAGGGAAGAGGAAAAATGCTTCTCATAATGAAGACTAGGGAATGCAGTTTGGAAAAAATATTATCAGTGAGAAAACGCAGAAAATGGGGATGACTTGACTTGAAGAAGAAAAAAACAAGGAGAAATTAAAGACAGAAAATTAGGAATGGGAGTCCCTTGTGTCAGACATTTTAGGGATATTTTCTCCTTTCTTTGCCTGTAATCCTCATAGCAAAACCATTCCTGGAATAGGTAGTTCTCTTCTAATTTTATAGAAGAGAAACTGAGATTAAGAAAGACCAAGGAACTTGCCCAAGATTCTGTAGCCCATGAGCAATGGGGCTAAAGTGGACACTCCATCTTCCATACCCCAATGCTCATGCTCTCTTCCCTCTCCACTGCTGGAGCTACAGCAAGTAGAAGAGGTTTGTGGACAAACAGCAGAGTGGCCAGATCAATTTCATTGTGCCTGAATAACGACTTCCATTGTGCACATTTTACAAGGGTCTTCAATCTCCTAAGGTCATAGATATTTTCTGAGAGTACAAAGAGATGAACTTGTACCCAGAGAAGTGCACTCATGTGCACACAGACACACACACACACACACAAATACTAAATACAGTACTGGAGGTTCTTACATGCCCTTGTTGTATGAAACCCATCCATGTGCCATGTAGAAGGCCACAGTAACTCTCTCTTTTATTCTTGGCATACAACTATTGTTTTAGGTGTAGCTTCACTCTAAGTTGAGAAAACCAAGCCTCTGAAATTTTAAATGACCTTCCGAAATGCACAGTTCTGACCCAGCTGGTAACTGCACTCATTTCTACCTCTTCACATTAAAACCTGATGTCCTTTTCACTGTTTTCTGTTGTAGTCACTAAGAGCAGCAATGCTCAAATGTTTCTAGCTTGGAGAAAATGTGTATGTGGAATACATAACATTTTACAGGAAAGCACAAAATATTGACTTGATGAGATGATATCTTATCCTGCATCTGCAGAAAGATAGATGTTGGGGGCTTAACAAAAAATATGAAAACATTAAAGTCAAAATATTCTATGAATTAACTTTTTTTCCCTATATGAGAAACGTCATTACTCAATTTTCGAAGGAGAAAACCATCAATGGTTTGTACCTATTAACCCAGATGATTGATACATGTACATGGCTTATCTTGGTCATCCAAGCTTCCCATATTCATTTTCAGTCCTAGAATATATTTTTGTCATAATAATGAAAAGGCAGGTGGTATAAAATAATCTTAAATCCTTAGGAAATTGTTTTAGAAGTGTGTGGCATTCATTCATCCAGTTGTTGGGTTAACATTTGTTAAGCACCTATTATGTGCCAGCACCATGATAGAATCTGATAGAGTGCACTTCTCTGGAAGAAGTAAAGGACATCTTCCCTGGTCTCAAGGGTTTTGCAGTCTTGTAGAAATTCTTTAAGAAAAAGATATGGGCCTATAGACAAGAAAAAAGTCATGGTTAAATCCACTTGCTGTTGAGTTGGTTATCAGTGCCTATAATAGAAGTGGCTCCCACTGCAAGGTCATTTGCTTTAGTTAGGAGACAAGTTGGTCAGCTAGAGACATGCCATGCTGGTGGTGGCACTTGTGGCACTGTGCACACAGGAGACACTCTGTAAAGAGAGTCAAAAACCCAATGACCATTTAAATCTTGACCACAACTTTTTTATGAACTGTCTTACTGATGCTCTCTTTTCTCCTTATGTATGCTACTTATAGAGGTCATCTTCGTGGAAAATAGTACTTGCAAATACGTGTGGCCATGGAAAAGATATATGATATGGAGAAAGAGCCTGAGTAGTGTCCTGTGGGGCTGGGTCTCACTGAGAACATTCATCCTCCATTCCCCCCTCCTCCTCCTCCTCTCTCTTCATCAGTTTCTGCTTCTGTTCCTCCTCTTTTTTTCTTTATAAAAGTTCTATATTCTTCCTTTTTTAACCTGCTTTTTTCCCCAGTCTTTTTCTTTTGAAAAATTTCAAACCTACAGGAAAGCCGAAAGGAAAATACGATGAAGACCTGAAATCCTTGCTGCTTTTGCCACTTTTTAAATCTCTCTCCGTATCCCCTCCCTCATGCCCTGTCTCTCCTCTCATTGCTTTAGTTGGTGCACTTCTCAAAATTAAATTGCAGACTTCATACCAAATACTTCAACATGTAACTGCTGAGGAAAAAGACATTCTCCTCCATAATGACAATACCATTGTCAAAGGAATTGCACACTGGTAAAAAATATTACCTAACAGACAATCTACGTCACCATTTCACCAGTAGTCCCAGTACCATGCCTTAGAGCAGTATTCTTGGGGGAGGGGTGTTCAAAATCCACGCAGGACTCTCACCTTGCATTTGCTTGTCCCAGCCCTTTAGCTTCCTTTAATGTGTAATTTTCATGACATTGACATCTGTGAACAGGCCAGTTTTCTTGTGGAGTGTTTCATATTCTGGATTTGTCTCATGATTAGACTCAAGCAAAACTATTTTGTTGGCATGCTGTGTGCTTTGTGTCCCACAACACACTAGAAAGCACACAACCTCAATTTGACCCTTTATTGGTGATATTAACTTTGTGCACTTGGATAAAGTGGTATCCACTAGATATCTCCATTCAAGAAGTTTGTCTGCCCTTTGCAGTTAATGAACAAAATATGGTGTGATACCTTGAGCCTCTGTGAAAATTGTTTGGTCCCAGAATCTTTCACTCAATCCTTTAGCATCAGTGATAATCTTTGCCTAAATCAATAATTATAGTGGAGGTTTAAAATGGTCATTATATAATTCTATCATTTCTTCTGTATTAGTTAGCTAACCTTCTTCTTTAAAGAGTAATCCTCCACCTATTTTCTTTTCCTTTACTGTCTCTATGGACTCATATTTTTGTTTAATACTTTTATAATTCATTAATATCTTTATCCTTTTTAATTCTTAAGTTGTCTGAATTTTGATGACTCGGAGGTCCTTGAAGTAACTCTCATAATTTTTTTCCATGTATCTATCATATTCTTTTACTTTTAGGCACAATGTGTTCCAAAGGCACTGTATTTTCTCTGACCCAGATTTGGAATCAACATTTTCTTTAAGAAAGCCTGATTCTTTTTAGTGTGTTATTTAAAGAAGCTCTGAGCACTAAGCACGCTCATTGCTGTTGAAGCCTCTTCCAGGCTCTTTTCAGTGACTTCTCACTGATATTTCCAATTCCAACTTTGCTTTGTATTTGAATCACCTTTTTTCCACCAGGAGAACATGGGTGCACAGCAACATCCATCTGTCTGTCTGCCTTTCTATGTCCATTGTCTCTTTATCATCAATCTATCTATTTATCTCTCTATCTGCTCTATCCTACATAACATGAATCGGTTGAGAATTACTACATCATAACCACTACAAACAACAAATCTTTTAAACAAAGTTCTTTAGGATTCAGCAATTATTTTGGGTCCTTTAACTATATCCTACTAATGGTGGGCAATAAGAATACTCTGCGCAAAATTAACACTATTTATTTATTTTTATTGTGTGCTAATGCTATCAACATGACTCAGTTCAATGTTGTTTGTTTCTTATCAATATGAAGTATTTCCTTATTTATCTATTTTTATTTGACTTTTTAACAAAACAGTTTAAAGTTAATATAGTTCAAAAGTCAAAACTATAAAAATATACAAGAGAAGATTATCCCTATTCCCTTTACTCCACCTCCACTCACCTACCACAAGGAACCATTTTAATATTTTCTGTTTTATCCTTTTGTGTTTATTTTTGAAAAATAAAAAAATCTATTTTTTCTTACACAAATCTGCATCTGTATATGTATGCATGTATGTGTGTATGTTTGTATCTTGCTTTTTTAATAGTATATCTCTTAAATCACTACATATCAGTTAATAGAGATATTCCTCATCCTATGTTCTTTTAATAGTGAAAATGTATCATAGTTTACCAATTCCCTAGTAATGGGATTTTTTTGTTTTTGTTTTTTGTAATATTTTGCTGTTTGACACATGTCACAATGAATAACTTTGTGCACACAATGTTTCATGTTTCTGTAGGTATATTTTCAAGGCAAATTCCTGGAAATGACAGTGCTTAGCCAAAGGCTCAAATGCTTTTGTAGTTTTTTTAAGTACTGTCAAATTCTTCCCCATGGAGTGGTCTCACCTTGCATCCACGTCAACAGTGTAGGAGAATGATGATTTGTACACCAAATCCCAAACAGTATTGTCCAGCCTTTGAATCTTTGCCACCTGAGAGGTGAGAGATGGTATCTTGAGGTAGCCATAATTGGCATGTGCATATATGAGTGAAGTTGAACACTTTCGCAAATTTAAAGTATTTTATATCTTTTCCTATTAATTGTCTCTTCATGTTCTCCCCCAATTTTCTCTATAATGTTATTGATCTTTTGTTATTCTAACAATTCTTTAGGTATTTGGGAGCTAGCTTTTTATATTCGATATAATTTGAAAACATGTTCTCGCAGTATGTCACTTGTCTTTTTGACTTTGCTTATGTTTATACACAAACACACACAGAAACTTTTCTACATGGTCAAATTTATCAAATGTTTAAAATGATTTCACAGGAATTCCAGATCATTAATATAGCATGCAGGTAATCTAAGTGGACCCCTAAATCCAAGGCTTTCAGCTTCGAAGCAGAGAGCCCTGGAGGCTGCAGCGGCGGACCCTAAGGCTGAGTGAGAGAGGGACCTGGAGCAAGTGCCCCTGCTGTGCTTAGGGGTGGGTAGGATGAACAGGCCCGTGCAAATGAGGTGTTTAGTACGTCAGGGAAACTCCAGCCAAAAGTAGAACTCTGTGCATGAAAACAGTCTGTGGATGATAGTGATGGAAATTAGATCATTAAGATGGAGAATGGATCTGTGCACATCTTGAAATGAAGGACCCAGGCATTCATCTTTGTAGTGTCCACATATCTGGCACCTGGAAAATGCTCCATAAATATTTTCAGAAGTGAATAAATTGAATCTAAAATTGAACAATCAGGAACAATCACAGCAACAGAGTGAAAATATTAACAGTACTAATTAGATACATCTTTGTGCATGTACTGTTAAGTAAATCTGTTTTCTTGAAAGTTCAATACAAATTTCATTAAAAAAAAATCAATCACCATGTTAATTCAAACTGGCCATGCAGAGACCAAGGCTTTGTTCTTTCGACAATAAAACATCTCTCAAATGCACCAGGGCACGGAAGTTGGAGAAAGCTACTGTTTTCCTTTATTCCCACAGCACTGAACATGTCAATACCTCCAGGAGACTGTCAATACATACTTATGGATTACTAAACTGATCATCTGATCACTAGAGAAATGACCAGTCACCTAGACTTTGAACTCCTGCTTATATCCTCCTGGCCATTCTATTAAAAAGCAGGCCAGTTTCCTGAAGACAGACAACAGGCAGGCCCACTTCAGGGGACATAGCATCTTATGGGGGATTACAAACAGTGCTCCAAAGGGAGCATTTCACAGAAACGCTTTTTCTTTCTAAAGCCAAGTGCTTGGCGTTTGAAATAATAAGAAGAGAAATTTTTCTTCAGTTGTCACTGAGTTTCTTTTTGATCAAGTGTATGCATCCTTGCACACCTGGCCCCAAGACCATTCCAAGATACAATCAGCCCAAATACAAATATTTGCCAGCTCAGCTCTTAAGCTAGAGAAAGACGAGAACACCTCCCTGTCAGACCTTTGCTTTTGTTCCTCCATTGACATGGTTTCTCACTAAGAGACAGAGTTCACTGCTGTGCCAGCCAGTTCTTATGTCCTTCCAATATGCATCTGAGAGAATAAACACATGATTAACCAATCCTGACAGCCTTCAACAAAGCACACCGGATCATTCTTTGCTCCTTTGTGGGCATCAAAGAGGCAGCCACATGCTGCTGACTCGAAATATCACCCTCTAAGAAAAGGAGTGGGGAAAAAAGGAAAGTTCCCCCCTGTTTATGTTAGCAAGCCCTGTCACTCCAAACATCCACATCTGCAAATTCTTACCTTTGCAGACCAGATTCCATTTCATGAGACTCCATTTCACAAGACCCCACTGTTCAAGTGTTAAAGTAGGGGAAAAGAGAATAGACACAGGGCATTCGTCATTTTGGAAAAGCCTTTCCTCTATTAGCATGGATTAAGCTATTAGAGAAACAGCTCTCGTTATGCACTTCATATTTTATTTTTTCTATGAAGAAGTAGAGATTCAAGAATGCAATTGCATTAAAAAGGAGTTGATTGATTTATTTATTATTTTCATGAAATGTTTTATTCATTGCTAGATCCCTGAGATCCCGTAAAGATAGATACTTGCTTCCAAGTTGATGTTCATAAATATTTACTAAGTGGATCTCAGGGTGTGGGTCCTGGACCCACAGCTTCGGCACCACTAGAAATGCAGATTCCTGGTCCCTCCAGACATGCTGAATCTGAAATGCTAAGTGAGGCCCAGGAATCTGTGTGTCAACGAGCCCTCCAGGTGATACTGATGCATGCTTAGGTGTGAGACCCACTGGTTTACTAAAAGAGAAAGAAAGCAAGGAAGAAAAGGTGAATGGGGTCCTTAAATTTTGAGGTGCACACTTTAATACTCCTCTCAGGCACCAGCTCTTCTGGGAAGCTCTAACGCCCCTGCCTGCTCCCAGCCCACTACCTGGGTTAGTTGTAGCTTTCTGGTGCTCCCATACCCCCTTGCTATCTAACTATATCATTACTTAACCACAGTATATTGACTGCTTGTTTACGTGTTCTGGTTTCCAGAACAGACCTTCTTGACAACCCTATTACTCCTCGTAGCCTCAAACTAGTACAGTTGACAAAGCACAATGGGCATGTGTATTTGTTGAATGAATGAACGATGAACGAATGAGCCTATGTAATGTTCCTTCATCAATTTGAATGTCCACAGTGATATCCTTAGTTTTTGGTGTAGGAGCATGTATATGAATGAGAAAAGGCAGAAAGAGGAGTGTCCTTTTAGAATTACCACATGGAAAGTAAAGGAATATGCCAATACATATTTTTGAAATGTGCTTTTTTTTTTTAAGTGATCATATATGATATGCATAGAATCGTGAAAACATATCCCTCCTTCAAATATGTGGAATGGCACAGTAAACCTATTGATAACTACATGTTCATAGCTTACCTTGTATACGTTTGCTGAGGCTACCAGAACAAAATTCCAGACTGGGTTGCTTAACTAACAGAAATTTATGACCTCACAGTTGTGGAGGCCAAAATTCTGAAATTAAGGTGTTGTCAGTGTTGGTTCCTTCTGAGGCTGAGAGAGAAGGATCCATCCCGGGTCTCTCTCCTTGGCTTGCAGAAGCCCGTCTTCATGCTCACATGGCGTTTCCCTGTACGCCCATCTGTGTTCAAATTTCCCCTTTTTATAAGGATACCAGTCATCTTGGATTTGGGTCCCCCCCACAAGGATTTCATTTTAACTTGATTACCTCTATAAAGACCCTAACTCTAAACAATGTCGCATTCTGAGGTACTGGGGGTTAGGACTTCAACATATGAATCTCAGGGGAACACAGTTCAATCCATAACATACGTCAGTTGTTCTCTTGCTCTTGTGGCGCCCATGGCCTGAGAAGAAACAAGCGCAAGCCTCAAAGTCTGCTTTCATGGAGGAAAATGCCAGGATTTCCATTTCCTCCTTGACAGAAGCATCAGACCCCATGACCTTCACAGTGTCTGATGTTTATTGATCTCCTGGAACCACTAGGCCTTACCTGCTTTGTGCCTTGCTTCTCCCTCTCCTCCTGACTCCCTGGGTTTCCAGCCTCACTGCTCAGCTACCCTCTGTATCCTTCTCTTGGCCCACAGGCCAGTCTTTCTCAATTATTGGTCAGCTTCTTCTCAATGCAGTTTTCACGCCCCCTCCCCGTCAGCCCTCAATATCCCCTTTCTGGCGTGGCCTGGCCATCTTCCAGCAGGCAGCCCTGGGCAGTGCAGTGTGATGCCGGGGGCAGGATACTCTGAGCCAGGCTTCCCAGGTGAAATTCAGGCTCTGTCATGTTCTAGCTATGAAGTCTTGGCCCATTTACTATAATATTAGTGTCTCAGTTTCCTTGTCTTTAAAATGTAGATGTCAATAGGACCAACTTGGTGGGGTCTTATGAGGACTAAATGTTTAACAACCGTGCCTGGTGCGTGACAAGCTCCGGAGAAGCCTGTGCTGCTGTCCCTCTGAGTGTTCTGGCTGTCCCTGCTGGAGCTGACGGTATGCCACTTCACTTGGCCCAAAATGCACTTCTTGTTCACACTGTACGATTTCTAAAAGGCAGACTCACATTACAGTGAGATGTACATTATGATGAAGGGTTTTTTGGCTTATTTTTTTCCTCCTGCAAACTTTCTATTAATTCAAGGGTGCATTCTAAAATCAATGGCATTTTAAAATTGAAGAAATAATATCATGTCTTCCATTTAATGAGAACCTATTAAGCACCAGATTGTAGTCACCACTTCATAAACCTTAAAACATTGCTGCCAGGGTGGTGTTGGTGTCTCCACTTTGCAGGCGGGAGCAGGGATCTGCACACACCACGGACGCTGAAGGCCACCCAGTCAGTCGGACAGGAAGGCAGAGATCTGCAACTATGTTTGTCGAGTGCCCAGATCCTGGCTCTTTATGCAGCACTGAGAAGGTGGAACTCTGTGTGTTTACTTGATTTTTGCTGTTGTTGGTTGTGCCCTGTTGTGTTGCATTGTGCTGTGATGGTTTGGGGGAGACCCAGCTCCGTTCAGTGTGTGGATGAATCTGTTTGCCCCCAGCACCCTTTGGTCAGAGCAGCATCTGGTGCGCTGTAGAATTAACGTTTGCTCCTCAGACCACATAATTAACAATTTACGCTCTTCATCATCTTTATTATATCAGAACATAATTCTGTCACAATGAATAATGGTGTGCTTATTAATTGTTCCTTGCATACATACTTTCTCTCCCTAGTAAGACTATAAGCCTCTTACTGTCAGGAGTTATGTCCTGTGTTTTCTGCACCCATAGAGTTTTATGAAAGGCAGAGAAAACAAAAATTTAAAAAAAAAACATAACCTATACATACTTCATAAGTGCTTATTTTCTATGACTAGGTTAAAAGGCCTTGTAAGATAATGGTTAGTGACATATGTAAACCTGATACTTTCTAAGATGCTAACAGAATAGGGCATGCTGTAATATATGTGTATAGGTCAACAAGGTTATCTGAAGATAGTTCTCTGCTTCTGTTGGGTTATTCAAAGATGGCAAAACCTGTGCCCTGCTCTGCCATTCCTCACTGCTAGCACCCGTGGCAGACATTATCAATTGATCAAGGAGCTTTTACTGCTGGGGTCAGATACAGGCTCTGACTGCTTTACAACACAGCTCTCTAGGCAACCACTGCCAATCTATTCCAGGTGACATGCAAAATAAACCCAATCTGACATCCCTCACCTCACTTACCTGTGGTTTTGAAAGTGGAGAACAGAGAAGATTTAGGAAGAGGAATTATTGCACTGGAAGGTGGTCAGCAGAGATTTGTGACCTGGGGGTCCCCCATGTGGCCACAATATAAACAATCTCTTGTTTCAGCTAGGGTAAGCTTGGCGCTGATCTTAACATGACACCAATGCTGGAGGAGGTGGAAATTCGTTTGGCAGTTACCCAACAGAAACTTACTCCTTGATACTCTGCTCCTCAAGAATTCCATTCCTTCAGGATTTTACAAACTGCTCATGCTCAGTCTCTACCCCGGACCTCTTAAGTCTGCCCAATTTAATCAGAAATCCCAAGGAAGGAGTCCAAACACTGGTCTTGTTAAAATAGCTCCCCAGGTGACTTAAAATGTGCAGTCAGGGTGGAGAAGCTGTGTGCTAGGGAGCTTGCTGATAAAGGCGCCGCTGAAAAAGATGCCTTCGAGGAATATTTAAATGGAGGTTCTTGGCAAATGAAAATCCTTAGCGAACTGCCACACATATAAATCTATTTAATGGTGATATTTTAGGCTATAACGTGCTGTGGCAATCCTTGGGTTGCCCACGTGGCCGACTAGCCTCTAGATGCCCACTCCTCACCTGACTACACTGCATCGGTCAGATGGGAACATATCACGTGTGGTAATGACTTTCTAGGGTCACAGAGTTTGTGAAGTCTCAAGTTATTTACAGGCATTGCCACATAACATTTGGCCATTTTTTTCTGTCCATGAGAAACTGGGTGCCCAGAGGAAAAAAAGTAATTACTGGCTTCACATCCACAAATTTCCTTAAGGTACATTCTTCAGAATTGCTACTTGTGTTTCTCCTGGTGGTTTGCTGGTATTTAGTATCAGTGAAGCTTTAATATTTTTTCTTGAGAAAAGAATACCTTGAAGCTTTCATGAACAGCATGTTTTAGAAAATTATCTTTGGGAGATTTTTTTCTCTCTGGTACAAAATGCACAAAGATGCTGTTGTTGTTTTGTTTTGTTTTAAATGAAAATAAACTGCTCCCGAGATTTGTTCATCTCACCACTGTGGATGCTCTTCATCACCGCGTTGCTTTCTCAGCCATGGATGCGCCTGCGCACAAGCCAACAGAGTCCGGCGGATACTGAAAGTAGTCGTCATGAACTTAGGCCACAGGAGTAGAAGTGCAGTGTCCAGTTATGGACCCTTTCCTTTCTTGCTCTAGCCTGGGAACCCGTACCCCACCATTAGTACGTTCTCAAGATACCCTTATCCCACCTCCTGTTCCAAACGCCCACGGCTCAAGTTATCTACCCTTCTTTTTGGCATCTTGATGTTCGCCTCTTCGTATAATTTTGATCCACCTTCCACTATCTTGCCCTTGTCCTCAAAATGCTTGGACAAATACTTTAGCTTGAAATCAGCAAGCACTACAAATCAGGGCTCCCTTCCCTCCCCTGGTCCACGCTGGTTGATAAGAACTTACCAGCACATAATACTGAAAGAGGAAGAAATGTACATTTTGGAGTGGAACTCAGAAACACAGCTCAGACAGTGAGAAGGGCTGGCAGATGGTGGAGAAAGGGAGTCGGGTGAATAATGTTGAAATCATTTTACCTGTGTATGAGCTAGGATTTTTGTTAGGTCTAGCCTTTTTCCTATTTATATGCCAAGAGGATCTCAGCAATTTCTTGAGGCTGAATTTACACAGCCCCTGAGAGAAGTGACTTCCTACAACCAAAAGTGTTTAAGTAGAGGCTGTGGAAATTCATGAAATCACTTCCCCACTGGTTTGAAGACGCACTGGACAGTCCTGGGCTTTGGACTCAGTGTGGGGACAAATTCCAGCTCTGACTCCGACAACTTGATCTTATTATAGTTGATAAAATCTCTCCACACAATTCTCAAGGAAAGTATCCAATAGCCATGTGATTTTTGAGTCACAGTGCCTGATCAAGGAGCTCAAAGTCTAATGCAGGACTATGATTAATAAAGAGACATTCGCATCCAGTAAAGTTCCTAATGTAGAAAAACACAGGACATTGCATGCACCCATATGAGGCGCTTGTCTTATACTGGGGACTAGGAAAGTTTTTCAGAGGATGTTAACACTGGTCCAGAGTTAGCAAGACAAAGACTGGGTCAGCGCCTTCTGAGTAGTCCACACTGCAAATGCAGATACCCAAAATTCTGGACCTCTGGAACAATATGTGATTTTGCTAAGGGCTGGGAGAGTTCACAGGCAAGAGTTGCTGAGTTAGCCTCTCAGTGGGACTGCGTAGCTTTATCCTCCACATTGCATAAGCACAAACTGTGGAAAAAGTATGAAGACTTTGTTTCTTTGCAGAAAATTGACCCTGAAAAGAAAGCCAACTCCTAGTATTTGCAGTGGCAATGAAGAGAATGGGTGATTCTTAGCCAGAAAATAGCTTTATAAATTACTTTGATTCAACTACTTTTTCCAGTTGTATTTACTGTATCTAAGGTTGGAATTACATGCTACAGTGTATGCAAATTTGGGGAATTTAGAGTATTGTAGAACATTTCATGTAAATGACAAGGGTCTTCTCTAGTTCAAATCAGTGGCTGAAATAGAAAGAAAATCATGCACTAAATTTCAAATTCACGCAGTGCAGCTTGTTCTGATGTATTATTCCCCCACTAACAGCACAGCTTCTGTGGTGGTTTGAGGATCACGGTGGAGAACACTGAGGGAAACACAGCCAGGCTCACAAGCACAGACCACCGATGGCTTTTACTGTTCTCCACACTTATGCTTCTTGAAGGAAGACAAAAATAATCTTCTGAAAATAAATGGAGATTCATTCAAATGAGTTATTGACCAAAAAATACCACATATCAAAAACATGCATCATGATTTCAAGGTTTAATGAGTCATTATATAAATTTTCCTTAGTCTCTCAAGGTTGGATGTTTAACGAGACTAATTACTGATAGATGATACAAGGTGAGGCATTTGTGCAGAAATCATTACATCTGTAGTTCTTTTTCCCACAATGCATTGAAGGAATTGCAATCTGTTTCTAGTCCCAGGGCTTGAGGCCAATCCACGGGGAGAATGCATTGTGGCCGCCAGGGTTCCTGAGGCTGAGACAGACTGTGGGTGAAGTCAACTTGTGAAGATTGGTACAGAAGTATCCACAAGACGTGGGTGAGAAGAAAGGGAGAAGCTGACACTGACAGAGGCAACCATGAGAGAAATACGAGTGTGAGTGTCGATTTGGAGTGTACAGTGAAATAGTCATCACTCCGTGAATTTTTCTCACATGTGTTCAGGGCCTGAAGAGCCAGTTTAGGATTTCCTCTTGCTATGTGGATCCAGGGGGGTTTGTAATTTTAATTCATCATCTCCCTTTCAGAGTTACTTGTCACAAATGCTATAAAAATGATCTTTTAGAGAGCCTGGAATACTGGATTCGTAGAGTCCCCTCGCAGATGCTAGCTGGTTACAAAATTTTATCCCCCCTCTGTGGGAGCGCAAAATCCTCTTCATTGCATTGCATTCCTTGTAGTTTGGTGTGGAAATGTATCCAGTCATCTCCAGATAAGTGTGAATATGCATGATACTTGCCAATTTCAGTCACGGCCCATAAGAAACCTTCTACAGGTGCGCCTCCATGCTCTTTTTTCCTTCTGATTCTAGGATGCTGACACTGGTGATACCCTCAGAGAAGTTAAAATCATAAGCTGGATAGTCCCTGAGTCCATGAATCACTGAGTGGAGTAGAGGCAGCTGCCAAGCAGGAGAATCCGTTTTGGACTATTACCTGTAAAACAAATAGACTTCTCTTGTATTTGAGTAAGAGCACATTGGGTTGATTTTTTCTGGCAGCCATCCTACTGTGATGGTAATGCTTTGATTGCCTCTCAGATCTTGGGTCAGACCTTCTGTTCCCGGCCCTGTGCCCAAAGAGGCTGATCTCTATAGCCTGTTTTCTCTGGACTCCCTTGTCTTCCATCTTTCAGTTGACTTTAGCCAACAGCATGCACCAGCAGCAAATTAGAAGGTAACAGGACCAAGCAGGAGATGAGCAGAGAGAAGACAGGGGCAAGATGTTTATCCTCATGTTCCCTCTTGTTTTTTCTAGGCAGCTACTCTAACATGAATACAACTGTCACCAAATGCTGGTGACACAGATCCTTCCCATCCTCCTTCAGACCAAGAGTGTTAACGACTTCAACTGTTACTAGTTCCTGGCTGCTTTGTCTTGTCTCTTCTGTTCTCTTATCCCTGCCCACACCGTTGCAAATAGATCTTTCCTTAAAAGTCTATTAAATTAAACCATGTAAATAATATCATCTACTGCTTTTAGACTCTGGTGGATACAAATACTGTAGCTATCTCACTCTCTAACCATCCCCTTGCCTTGCCACCGCCCTCAGACTGCAACCCCTATAGTGCTGATTTCCAAAGAAATATAGAATAAGAATGCTTTCTCGTCTAGTCCCACACCCACAATAAAGACTATGGAAATAAAGGACCAGAGGAGGAAAGAGACTTTCCCAAAGCATTCAGCATTTTAAGCATAGAACCAGGATTCTGGTTGAGAAGGAGTGAGCATGAAGAGGAGAACTTTCTAAAGAAAGAAGCTGGAACTAGAAACACCGTAGTTCATTTTGTGCTGACACTTCTTTACTTGGCTACCAAGAGAAGGTCAGTCACCCTGGGAAATATTCCTTACTGTCTGCTTTCAGCCAGTTAGGAATTAGGTAGGAGTGTTGGCAAGAAGAGTGTTGGGACCCCCATCCCAGATCTAGGAATCTAAATTTCCTGTTGTGAATCCACAGAGGTTTCTCAGAGCGCCCAGCCCCTGCAGTGATCTCCTGTGGCCCATGTGCCTGAAATCAGCATGTGAAATTGGCCTAGATTCCTCCCCTAGAGAATCCCCCATTCACATTATGGCAATAGAGACTTTTCCGTCATCATCACCAGTAAACTGCACAGATGGACTCTGCTTTGGGAAAATGTGATACCTGACCCAGGGCTGCTACCTTGGGTAGCTTGAGGGAGAGGCGTGAGTGATGTCAGGTCCCCAGCCCTCTTAGATAGCTGCAAGCAGACAGGAAAGCTTGGAATAGGGGTGGAAACCCCATCTGGTAGTTTTCAAAGGAGCTGTGATTGCTTTCTCTCTCTTGGCCTTCCTCGTTACCAGCTTTCTATCTCAGGGAATTTCGGGCAATGGAGAGATAAATACGGCCCCTTAGAGAGACTCAGCACACTCAGCTTCTAGTGCCTTCTTTCCTGAACACCTCGTTTTTCAGGGCCTGTTTTACTGACGTCTTCTAAATAGCACTCAAGGTAACTCCTGAGAGAAGGCACCGTGGGTTCTTTGAGGGCGGGACCTGTGATTTATGAGGCTTTGTACCTCCCGTATCCACGCCAGGGCCTGGCAGGGAGTCACTATCCATAGAATGTTTGCTTTCCTAATGATCGCCAACGAATGTGGTTGAGGACATCCAAAACATCAGGAGGCAGAGCTTAATTTTAGCATACGTTTTCCTCAAATTGCAAGTTTTAAAGTTCACTCATCTTGAAGACCACTTTTCAAAAATTTATTAAGAGAAAGATGAAGTAGCCTTTTACATGAGATTTAATGCTACAATAAAGTGTAAATTTCATTGCATTTATAGGGATCAAAATTGCAATAGTTTTTGTGGTGAGCTAAGTTGCAAAAAATTATATTCCACCTAATATGCCAATTAATTAGTCATTGAGTCAATCTTCAGGTATTCCTTTATTTTGATTTTATGTCTTTGCAGTCCTCCAATGCTATGAATTCCTTGCATCTTTATTATACTTGTCAGATAATTCTGTTCTGAATGTCCCCACTCCTGGTCACCTGCTCCCCACCCCGTGCCCATGAGATTTTCTGTTTCTAAATCTTCACCAGAATAAGTAGTCTAAGCTTCAATGAACCTTAGCAACCTAAACAAAAGTTATAATTCATCTTCCCCAATCTCTTAGCTCATTCCAAACGTCAATATAAACCCCTAATCAAACAGCTGTCCCCTCCATTAGCTTTAGCCCCCTCTCCCACTAGGGTGTACCTGTTTATCTGCCTTTCTTTCTGGAATAGCACTGAGGAGGTATTCCAATCCAATCTTATCTGAAAACTTAAATATTTTTCTGGTTGAGTTTATAACAGATGTTCTACTCTTCTAAATAGAAGTTGAGCTGAGAGTCAGAGAGAGAGTTTTTTTTTCTGTTTATAGAGAAAGATATATATAACATAATTTTAGAACTAAAATATGACTAAACGATTAAAGAATCCAGGTCCCTATTAGATAAGGAAGCCAAAATTCAGAGAGGTTAAGTGATTTACCTAAGCTCACACAGCAAGTTATTGCAAATTTAAGATTATATTTTGGTGTCATAACTCCCAATCCAGTCCTCATTCCACCCTTTGAAAAGTCCTTTCATCTAACATTTGTTCAGTAACTACCACAAATTAGAATTATAGTCTAGTAACTGGAGATATGAAGCAGATAATATAGGACCCTGTCCTTGAAATACACGCAGTCACCCAGAACTAAATAAGACAAAAGAAGACATTCCTTTAATTTACAAATAATTGATGCTAATATTAAAATTTAAATTTCCAGTTAAGTTTATAGAGTTTTATAGTTTTCAAAGTTCACACAAGCCCATTAGCTCCTTCGCTTCCTTTGTGGGAAAATTGTTCCCTATCTAATTCCTCTTTTGGTGTTATCCTTTTGTAACTCATTCTCACCTAGAACTTAAAGCAATAATACCCACGATCCTGACAATCTCTATAAAGGATTGTGCATGCAGACATGCAAGTCCTTACCCTGGTGTCACTTGGGATCAGTTTGTTTCGCCTATCAGGGAATTTAGAGTGAATCATCCTGTCCCCTACTCTATGCCTTCACACGTGACACTTGCTGCCTAAAGCGTGTCTCAAGCTTCAGTGCTCAACTGAATGTTGATCTCCACCTGGAGAGTTTCTGATTCAGTAGGTCTGTTTGGGCCTGAGAATTTGCATTCTTAACAAGTTTCCTGATGATACCAGTGCTATTGGTCTGGGACATTTGAAAACCAGTGGAAAACCACTCTTCCTTCTTCCACTTAGGACTCAGTTACTACTAATATAAACCTGTAACCTAATACCTACCATCCTAAACTCAGCACAGATGGTTCTTTGGGGGAGCCCCTTTGAGATCCTCCAAGACCCCCATGGAGTTCATCCTCGGTGTCCCACCAAGGTCTGGACGTTCCCTGTGATGGCGTTCATCACTGTATCATAGTATTCTGTGTGTTTGTCCCGTTCATGAGTGGTGCTAAGAGGGCAAAGGCAGATTTTGCTGACACTGCCCAGGCTGGCACAGTTTGCAACACAGAATAGGTTTTATTCATGCAGAGATATGTGCTAAAGTGAAGAAGAATAAATTCAACAGGCATATGTTGAGGATTTAAGTTGTGTGAGGATCTGAGTCCAGAATCCATTTATTAAATGTCAGGAATAGTCTAGTTTGAGGGTGAGGTTGAGTTGGTGACTGATGATGAGATAGATAGTTACCAAAGAAGACCTCTGGTAGTTCGTTCCCTCTTTGCATGTGTATGCCACTCTACCTCAAGAGGTGCTGTCTATTTCCCTTCTCTTTGAATCTAGATTGGCCTCATGAGTTGCCTTGGTCAGTGAAATACAGCTGAATGACTCTGAACTAGTTCTGGGCCTAGTCTTTAAGAGGCTCTGCAGCTTCTCCTCTCACCTTGTGAAATCAGACACCATTTAAGAAATCTAACTCCCCAGAGGCTGCCATGTTGTGAGGAAGCCCAAGATACCTCTGTGGTGAGGCCGAGTGGAGAAACACCAAGACTCCAGACTAGTAGGTGAAGCCATCTTTGACTTTCTAGACCAGACCAGACACCAACTTTGTGCAGACAAGTGCATAAATCCAGTTGATGCCATTAGCTCCAGCTGAGACAAGTGAATAAATAGAACTCTGAGAAATAATTAAAAAAAAAAAAAAAAGGTTGTTTGAAGCCACTAGTTTGGTGGTAGTTTATTACACAGCAAAAGATAACTAAAAGATATGAGATGTGAAATTTGGATTTAGCGCCCCACAAGCTAAAATATCAATATCATCTCTGTACACTAATATTGTACCATAAAACATCATTAATCTTTTTGGAATAGAATTGGATTCACAAGACATAAATGCAGTCAAAAAAGATAACTGTTTCTCTTCATTGGTCAGCCATGCAAAAATCGTTCATAAAATATTCCATTTATAATGACACAAAGCATTATGGTGCTTTAGTGTGTTTATTCAGGGATGAATAATATTAATGCTAGTCATAGTAATAGTCATCAGTTAGTGTACCCTTTCCAGGTACCATGCATTAAGTGTTGAACAGCAATTTTCTCATTTAATCCTCATAAAATGCTATTACATAAGAATTGTTATTTCCAATTTAATGCAGAGAAAATTTAGACCACTTATTAGGTAAACTAAAATACTGTCTCCAAATATTCAAACGTACTTTTCAAACTTCAGTAGCTGTAGACGTAGATCTTGTCCATATAAGAAGGCACGCAGGCAGCCCATTGTCTTAGGTCCACTATTTTGTATTTTTAGATATCAACAAGACCTGCGCCACTTCCAACGACAGCAAGAAACATTGATATGCTTTTGGTGGGAAAATTCCTCACTCAAATAAGGGAAGAACTGAATTAGAAAATGTTAAACACATTTCTTAGGAAATCTCAGAGGCTCTTTAATACTGATGAGCTCTGTGAATACAATGCAACCTTGCTGGAAATGATTTGACCTTGAAATCCTTTCAGACCATCAATTAATGTTACATATAAGTAGTGGTATTCCACAAAATATGGTTTGGAAAGTGCTGTTATAGACAAAGGAATGAGGTGGTCAATTGATTGATTTTTAACTGAAACTACTATCTTGGTAAAAAAGTATGTCAATGTGTGGACATAGCCGCATTTCACATTATTTAATATTGCATCACATTTTTTTTTTTTTTGAGGAAGATTAGCCCTGAACTAACATCTTGTGCCTATCTTCCTCTACTTTTTATGTGGGAGGCCTGCCACTGCATGCCTTGACAAGCAGTACATAGGTCTCCACCCGGGATCAGAACTGGTGAACCCTGGGCTGCTGAAGTGGAACACGTGAACTTAATCGCTGTACCACCAGGCCAGCCCCAGCATTACATTTTTTGTTGGGGTGTATTGCATTCTTTTATTAAAAAAAATTAAACCTGTATAGATATAAATATTTTAAAAATCACTTCTGATATGGAGGCCTAGGAGAGAGACTTAAGTCAATGTTTTCAGGAGGATTCAAAAACGTGGATTATATTTCCCTTGTAGCCTTTACCATGTTGACCTGTGACTTCCAGACATGATCAATGCTATTAACAAGACATGGCACGCCTACCTCTTTCTGCTCGTTGATGGAATCTTCTGTAGCTCAGATTCCATTCCAGAAGTGGTTCTTCCTGCCAAGGAGAAAGGAGTAAAATGTCCACGTTTTAGTATGACAGAAAACACACACTGGACCGAGTGATCAGACAGAAGAGAGAAACCATTGTTGTACGATAATTAAAGCAAATGGCCACTTCACAGGACATATTGGAAGAATCTTTCAGAATCAACTCAAAACATAGTTCTGGAACTGAATTTTAAACTGTTGCTTTAGTGGGGAATAAAAATAAACCTGTCTGTGACAAAAGCCTGCCCTAAAATGAAGGTGCAATAATCTCACTGTAGTAATGTGAGATGATGGGAAAGGAGTTGGATACTGAAGTTCAGAAATGCCACACTCTGCCCCTAGAGATTTTTTTAAGTGAAAAGAAAATGAATGTTAACATCAGAACCCAATCTATATTATTTTGCGTATACGTTTATGTGTGATTAAGTCATAAATTATATAAATTTCTCCTTCCATACTATTAGCTGATTATCCTCAACTAGTTCTTATTTATGAAATCACGAAGTCCTTAATTAGCCTTGCCAGGTATTTTTGTGGCCAGTGAAGACCTTTTCTGAAAATTGCAGCCAAGCTTCTGGCGCCCAGAATGTTCCTATCTGTAAAATGTTCTTTAATACAGTTTATTTTCGTCTGAGTGTACTTGACATTACCATGGCTCTCTTTTGAACATTTGGAGTGGTAAAATATTAAAAATGCTCTGTTGCTAAAGGCTAACTAAGAACATTGTTAGGGAGCATTACGAACTTGAATACAGTGGTATCCAGACTACTTAGATTGCATATTTTATCCCTAAAACAACATTCAGTTGTCCATCATATATATATTTATATATATAGTCATGAGACAGTATACGAAAAACAAAGAGACAGAAAACAAAGAACATTTGATGCCAAAAAAAGAACAGAATTTTGAAATAAATAAAAGACCTTTCTTTTTCTTTTTTTTGAAGAAGATTAGCCCTGAGCTAACATCTACCACCAACCTTCTTTTTGCTGAGGAAGACTGGCCCTGAGCTAACATCTGTTCCCATCTCCCTCTACTTTATATGTGGGATGCCTGCCACAGCATGGTTTGCCAAGCCACGCATAGGTCCACACCTGGGATCCGAACTGGTGAACCCCGGGCCACCAAAGGAGAACATGCTAACATAACTGCTGTACTACCAGGCCGGCCCCATAAAAGACCTTTGATCAAACACATTTAAATAAAACACCAAATTTATTTGTTGAAAACACCAAATTGTGATTTCCACATTCCGGTGTCCACATGGAAACTTTGTCAAGCATTAGGATTTAGGAGCAGTGTATTTTGTGTACAGAGCATGGGCATCAGTGTCTAATGGACTTGCGTTTATAACCCAGTTCTGCCACTTTCCATAGGAAACATTTGGGACAAAGTCAATTGCCCCTATCCACATCCTTAGCATTTCAAGTGCATCTCAATCCAGTTCCCATTGGCCATGGTGATATCAATGTACCACAACTAGTAATTCAAATAACTTTGCTTATACAATGTTTCAGTACGCAAAAATCTACAAAACATACTTAAATATTTCCACTGCCAACAAAATATATTGATTTCTATTATTTGGGCTGTTTTTATATCTTAACTAGAATTATCTAACAATATAAAATAAGGGAAATTTTTCAGTACATTATGTATTTTGTGGTGAAGAAAATAATATTTATATACATGAAGACAGGAACCGTTTTAAATTCTTCTTATCTGTGGCATAATTTACACATGATAAAAATCACCTTTTTAAAGTATGCATTTGGATGTGTCCCGTCAAGTGAACACAAGTGTGTAACCACCACTGTCATCTAGCTATTGGACATTTTCATCAGCCCCAAAAGCCCCTCGTGCCCTTCTACCCGTGCCCCTGGCAACTACTGATCTGTTTTCTGTTCCTCGGTTTTCCACTTTTCTAGCATGTCATAGGAAGGAATTATTCCATATGCAGTTATTGGGTTTGGTTTTCTTCATTTATTAAAATAATTTTGGAAGTCATCTGTGTTGTTAAAAGTATAAGTAGTTCAATATTTTTTACTGTTGAGGAATATTCCATTGTATGGATGCACCACAACTTGTTTATCCATTCACTAGTTAATGGGCATGTGGGTTGTATTCCATTGGGGCTACTATTAAGAAATACTATTTTTATTCTTTTTTCCTGCTTTTTCTCCCCAATTCACCCCCGTATATAGTTGTATATTTTAGTTGTGGGTCCTTCTAGCTATGGCATGTGGGATGCCGCCTCAACATGGCCCAATGAGCGGTGCCATGTCCGTGCCCAGGATCTGAACCAGTGAAACACTGGGCCGCCAAAGTGGAGCGCATGAACTTAACCACTCAGCCACGGGGCCGGCCCCAATAAATATTATTAATAAAGTTATGAACATTTATATGCAGATCTTTGCGTGGACATATGTTTCATTGTTCATGGATAAATGCCTAGGGTTTGGGTTGCTGGGAAGTATGGTAAGTGTCTATTTAATTTGGGGAAAAATTGTCTAGATGTTTCCAGAGTGGGAGTTTCAGATATCCCAAACCCTCACCAGTACTTGGCATGGTCAGTTTTCTCTTTTTGTTTTAACCGTTGTAGGAGGTGTGTAGTGGTATCTCATTTAGCTTCAATTTGCATTTTTCTGACTAACGATAGGCATCTTTTCAGATGCTTATTGGCCTTCATGTATATTCTTTAGTGAAGTATCTGTTCATATCTTTTGACTTTTTAAAAAATTGAACTGTTTGTCTAATTACTGATCTGTAAAAATTCCTTACATATTCTGGCTATAAGCCCTTTGTCAAACTATATTTTTGTCAAATATCTCCTCTCATGCATAGGTTGTATTTCCATTTTCTTAACAGGGTCTTTTGAAGAGCAGAAATGTTAGTACTTTTGACATGTACAATTTATCGTTATTTTTCTTTATAATACGTGCTTTATGTGTCCTTTCCAGAAATCTTTGCCTAATCTATGGTCACAAAGATTTTCATCTATTTTTTTCATCTAAAAGTTTTGTAGTCATAGGTTTTATATTTATGTCTCTGATCCATTTCATGTTAGTTTTTGTATATGGTGTGAGGTAAAATTTAAGTTTATTTATTTTGAATATGGATATTCAATTGTTTCTGCATCATTTGTTGAAAATACTGCTGTCGATGTTATTATTTCCCACATTGAAATGCCTTGGCACCTATGCTTTCTTACTTTCGACGTTAAAGTCCTTTATTTTTACATATAAATGTTAGAAGTATCTCATCAATTTCTGCAAATATCCTGTTGGGATTTTGATTGGAATTATGCTGAGCCTGCAGGTCACTTCCATCTGAATGTCATTGAATCTTCTGATTCATCACCATAGAATACATCTTCCTTCATTGAGATAGTCTAATGCTTTTCTCAGCAATGTTTTATAGTTTTCAGTGTATTGTTCTTACACATTATTTATTATATCATCTCTAAGTATCTCACTTTTTGTTATCGTGAATTATATTACTGCTTTAATTTCGATTTCCAATTGTTCACTGCACATAGTAGAATTTCCATTTATTTTTGTAAACTGGCCTCGTCTTCTGCAGCCTTGCTAAGGTCACTTGCTGTTTCTAGTAGCTTTTTGTAGATAACAGGATTTTCTAAATAGGCTGAAAATAAAGATAATCTCTATTCTTGCTTTCCAAACTGTATGCCTTTTATTATTATTATTGTTTGCCTTACTGCACTCATTTAGTGATTCCAAACAAGTGACTTTTAAACATATATTTATAGACTTACTATTAGATTTTTTTACACATATGACCATGTTTTAAATTCATAACACTACGCAAATAGATGTTATTGTTGCCCTTGTAAAGACCAAGAAACTGAGGTTCAGACTTTAATATAGTGACTTAGTATTAATTCACATTTCATTTTATTAAAAGTTGTATGTTACCATTAAAACCCTGTTCTAAATGACCCTACTATGCCCCAAATTTAGTTTCCCTGGTAGTCTATGAGGTATCTCTTCTCCCCCATAACATGGAAAAGTGCCCCCTTCTCTCTACATTTGCTCCCTCCCTGGATGCTTGCTTCCTTGTCTCCTTCCTTCTCACTCTCCTCTCTTTTTCCAAGACACATATACAGAGAACCTATGTTCCCACACAATGCATCAAGCACTGCGAATCAGTGAAACACAAGCTAGCTGCCTTCAAGCTGCTCAGCAGCTAAGTTTGGAACCAGCACATTACTGGACTGACTTAGGAGGCAAACATGAGATGCAATGGGTGAAGAGAGGAAGGCGTACGTATAACTGAATAACCCAGTCAGAGGACCACTACACAAAGGAAAGAATGAGTGAAAAAAGGCGGAAAAATCTCATTTTTTGGTGTGTTCCAAGAAAGGGCAAGGTACCACGTAGAGAGTGATGAGAAATCCATTTGGAGGGTGTGTTAGTCATGGTTCAGACAGGAAAATTCAAATGACTAGGTGTTTCAAACAGAAAGGCTTGATACAGAGAATCGCTTACTGAGGGATGGTAGAATTGAGAAGGTAAAGAGAGAACAGCAAGGCAATCCTGGATTTAGCAACAGAAGGCACTCCCTAACAGCAGGCATCTCTAGAGTTGGAAGTGCTTAGGAAAGAGATGGCACTAGCAGAGCGAAAAAGCAAGGGCTACCCAGCAGGAGCTAAAATCATGATTGAGGCTGATCAGTGGGGGAACCTTCCTGTAAATGCACTTCTGCTAGGGATGCTAGTGGGAGCAGAGAAGAAATTACAAATAAATATCCACTTTCTTCCCTTCCCCTCTACTTACATCTTCTGTTGGTACCTCTTACTGAATGAACGTAGCAGGAAGCCAGAGGACAAGAGATTGTAGGAAATGAAGTTTCCTGTGACACAGGAACAGAAGGGTGAGGAAATAATATGAGAGAAAATGATGGGCTCAGAGGGGTAAGTGGGGGCCATGAAAGAAGGCCGGGAGGACAGTCTTGGAAGACAGGGACCTTGTTTCCTGTCTTACCCTCTGCTGCCTACTGTCCACTGTCTGCATTTCCCAGCTGCTGAGGACACAGGTGGCCAAAGACAAGCTCTAAAACAAGACCAGAAAAAGTGGATTCATTAGATAGATAGATATACAGATAGATATTGACATATAATATATATCAAAATATCAATGCTTCCAAAGCAAATACAATAAAATTTCAATTGGCACTTCAAAAATAAATGTAGGGATTGAATAAAACTACTTGAAAGATTTGGGGCCGGCCCTGTGGCCAACTGGTTAAGTTCGCGCACTCTGCTTTGGTGGCCCAGGGTTCACCGTTTCGGATCCTGGGTATGGACCTACACACTGCTCATCAAGCCATGCTCTGATGGCACCTCACACAGAAGAAGTAAAATGGCCTACAACTAGGATATACAACTATGTGCTGGGGATTTGAGGAATGAAAAAAAAAGAGGAAGATTGGCAACAGATGTTAGCTCAGGGCCAATCTTCCTCACCATAAAGCATATTTTAAAGAAAAGAAACAGATTATTTGAAAGTATAAAGTCTTGAGAATCAACGAGGCATTTTGAAGTTGCTTCTGGATTTTGAATTTCTGGTAGAGCAAGTCAGTGCTGCCGAGCTGCTGGGATTATATGGCTGTGGTTTGGCCTAGGAATACACAAAGAGATCAATGCAATATAGGACAGAACAAGGTACCACCACATTGTGCATAAGAATGTGATAAATGCCAGTAATGGCATTTAAATTTAGTGGTAAATGGATGAATTGTTTAGTAAATGGTATATGCACAGCTGGCTTTCCATCTGGAAGGATATAAAACTGGACTCTATTTTTACATCATGTTAAAAATAAATTCCAAATGGATTAAAGACTAAATTGTAAAAAATGCAAGGAAATCTGGGAGAGTCTAATGGACATTCTCAGGGCAAAGTAAGTGTGAACCTACTTGAATTTATAAAACAATTTAAATTATCTATGATGAGAGATGCCATAAACCAAATCGAAACACAAAAGAAACTAGAAATACTTGGCAAAGTATTTGCAATGAAGAGAGCACATTGATTCTCATTATTAACTGTAAACAAAGATCTTTTACAAATTTACAAGAAGAGAACAAATAATGCCAGTGAAAAAGATTGGCAAAGGATTAAAAGAGGCAGTTTACATAGGAGCAAATCCAAACGGCCAGCAGATATTGAAAAGATGCCCAAACACGGTAATTAGGAGTGAAAAGCAAACTAAAGTAACAATGAACATTACTTCAGATTTATCAATCTAGCAAGATTTCTTTTTAAAAAGAATGATTATTTTCACTCAAGGCAGACATGTGAGGAATAGGGTACTCTCACATTGCTAGAGTAATATTACCGCTTTTAAGAAACAATTTGTAAGACCAAAAAACTAAAAACATTTATTCCCTTTGACCCAGAAAATACAGATCTAAGAATCTGTTCTATAGCAATAAAAACTACAACTCACAAAGAGACTGTCCGTCAACAGAGAATGCTTAATATAAAGTATTATATATCTATAGCATGGAATCTTCAGAAATCATCAAAAAGAATGAATTGGAATTATACCAATTGACCTGAAAGAATTTCTACAAGATTAAGAAAAAAATTGTGCATAAGACATTATTTTTGTGAAAGACACAATGATATTGAGAGGAAAAACATTCCTATATATGTATATCTATAAAAGCTTATATAAGTACATTGAAAACTAGGGAAGAATATATACATTTTCTTGTATCTAGGCTATAAATTTGATTTACTAATAAGGAAGTGGTCTTTTGGTGGAGACAGGAAGGAGAGTGGAATGAGGAGGCAAGTATAATGTATGAAGAAAACAATTAAAGCTGTGTTGGTCCGTGTCTCTATATATGTTATGATCATGTTAATATCGTTACATGAAATTGTGTCTATATACATATATGTGAGTGTATATATGTGTGTGTGTATATATATATATATGTTTGCTCATAAAGACAAACAAAAATTGGCAGATAATCAGAACAGCCTGAGAGCCCCTTGTCTGCTGAGAACCCCGAGTTTAAGCAGGTCGGCATGCGCTCCCTGCCTTGTTGCTGGTGCCACAATGGCTTTTTGCTGCATGTGCAGTGAGAGCTTACCCAGAGAGCCTGCTCCTGCAGTTCACATGGCTCTTTCTAAACAAGCTATGGGATTAATCAGGATGCATGACACTGTTTATCTATATCATTTATTTCAGTTTGAGGTTTTCCTAAGTGATTACTCTGAGGCTTAGTCAATTACTTTTCTCTTTCCCTTGGGTTTCCCTGGTGTAGGAATCATTTGCATTCATTTCAGAAACTCCAAGAAAGTAGAAATCATTTAGGCTGCCTAGGCCTTAGGTTTTTCACCTGTGAAATGAGGATTGTGATCCCTTCTTTGTCCCTGCCTCGAAGGGATGTGGTAAAAAATAATAAAGGAATTAACTGGATACCAGCTCCTAGAAAAGATGTACCATGTAAATAGAGCTGCTTCTTCTTCACAGTTTTTCAACTCTGTGATTTCATGTGTCTTTCACTTTTGTGAGGGTTGCCTGGAAGGAAACACAGTGCACCAGATCTGCTATAATTAAGCAAAAGGTAAAACACTGGAAAATTGAGAAAAATCAAAGGAAATTCACTTATTTGTAGACGGATAATCAACTATTTTGCAACAAGGCTTTTGGGACTTGGAAAATCAACTTAAATGCCCAGAGTGATTTTAGTAGTCTGACAAAACAAAAGAAAACTCTCAACACCATCTCTCTTCGTCTTCACCACCTTATGCTGTAACTCCAGACCCTCATTTTCTGTTTCGTAGTTTGCTACAATCAGCTCGGACCTTCTATCTCTTCTGGATGCAGCCAGTTCTCTGCTTTCATCAAAGGAATCCTTCCCTAAAACTCTGAATGAGCTTCCTAAAACACAAATCTAGCCGCTCAAGGCCCCTGCTGAAAACCATTAACTGGCTCTTCTTTACCTTCCAGACAAAATCCACACGCTCTGACATGGTATCAGCTGTTCTTCATGATTTGACTCCTCCCCATTTCTCAAGTCTTGTTTTCCTGTCTTATTGACCACTCCCCTGGTCATTATTCACTGTCAACTCTAGAGAGAGGGGTAGAAAGGTCACCTGTCACTGGCAGTGCCCAAACAGGATCTACACTGTCCCTGTATGACCCCCCCCCAACCCACATCATTCATCAGTGATGACGAGCTGAGGCCCTGGTCAGCCTCAGGAGATGGGATGACCCAAGGACTGAGGCTGGATTGGCCCACAGCCATGTGGCTTGGAGGAGGTTTGGACTGTCATGAGCTACTGGGCAAGACAACGTGTAAATGGAAGCACCCTGCAAGTGCCTGATCATAACAGCCTGGAGAGGGAGTGAGAAAATGAGGTAGAGTTTGAAATAGGGAGCACAGAGGTTTGGGGTTTCTTTTTCTTTTTCTTTTTTTTTTTTTTGGTGAGGAAGATTGTCCCTGAGCTAAGATCCATGACAATGTTCCTCTAGTTTTCGTATGTGGATGACACCACAGCATGGCTTGATGAGCAGTATGTAGGTCTGCGCCTGGGATCTGAACCCATGAACCCCGGACCTCCAAAGCAGAGCATGCAAACTTAACCACTATGCCCTTGGGCCGGCTCCAGGAGCACAGAGGTTTGGAACTCAAGGGAGAAGTGGAGTCTGGAGGGAATCCTTCAGAAATGGTATACGGCATAGTTTTCAACTAGCTCAAGTGTACTTTTTTATAACACTTACCTTCAGTTTTCTTCAGAGCAAGCACCAGCCTTGCCAGTCCCCTCTTCATCTCCTCAAAGCTGTCCTTGGGACTAACAGTGTACCCAAGCTGGCGTTTACAGCCACGAGTCTTAACAACGAGCAGGGCAGCTCTTAGCTCCAAATCCACCAATGTGAACCCAAATAGAAAGGCTGTACCGACGCCTGAGGCTGTGCGTATGTGAGTGGAAGTTACAAACTGTGGCTAAACTCTCCAGGACAGAGCCTGAACCAAGGGTGTGGGTGCAGAGACGTAACGGATGGCACTCAGAAGGGGTGCCCTGATTTGTATAGCATCCGAAGATTGCTGTGGTGTAAATATCCTTATGGGCAATTTCAAGCTACCAATGTTTTTAAAAATGGCTTTCGAAAGTCCTGCTAATTTAAAAATCCTCTCTCTTGCACCAATATGAGCTAGCAACTGCACACCACTCAGCAAAGCAAGCAGCTCCTGGGACACACACAACAGTCTTCTGAGAACCTTACTGGGAACTGGGAACCTAAATAAACAAATAAATAAGCCCAGACCAAGATTGGAGCCCAAACCAACCCAAGTCCGTGGGAAGCACGAGTGGAGTGTGTTCTGGGGGAGAGAGCAGATGCCATCTTTCACGAGACAGAGTCAAGGCCTATAAAGAGACGCCCTGCAGATGCCCCACGGGCAGCCAGGAGGTTCAGATGCCATGCGCTCTCTCTTCAACACTCCTGTGGCCACAAGCTCTTTGGGGCTTACTCTCTGACCGGCCCTGTAATATATATATATATAAAATCCCTCATCTCCCTCAGTCCTCACAATGCTGAAATGTAGGAATCCTTCCCACTTCTTGGGCAGCGGAACTGAGGCTCAGAGAGCCCAGTACCTTTCTGTAGCACCCATGCTTGCAGACACCTTATGAGTATGTTAGGACATCTGGATGCCTGTGTATACATCATGGGATGGTTTCAATCTGTGCATCATATGCAATTTGATTCATTCTCAGGCCTTGAAATTAGTGACTGTTGTTCATTTTATAACAATCTGTATTCAATCAACATTTTCTGAATGAATTAATTTTAGACAGAATTTTTCCATAGACCACAATGAGTCATAGCCACCTGACAATAAAAATCACCCCCACTTCCTCCTGAATAGAGGCGAGGGGTGGGTGAGCTAGGTGACAATCGCTGTGCCTTTTAATGCTGAAATGGTGTGTAACGTTGTGCTCTTACAGTGTCGCCGTTTGTTAAGCCCCTACCACGTACAAGCTACTTTAGATAGTTCATCTCACATCATCTTCAGGAGGCTCTTCAGAGGAACAAAGTCTCAGCACCACCACACACTGAGAAAGAGAAGCTCAGCCCGTCTAGCGACTTGCCCCAATTCACCCAACTTACAAGTGACAGAGTCAATATTCACACGCAGATCTACCCAAGGCCAGACTCAGCTCTTGCTCTTGATGACGTAACCTCCATGGTTCCTGTCACCTCCCACCCTCGAGCACACCCCCGCAGCTGTCTCCTGTCTCAGCCTGTACATGTGTACATTAGCAGCACTGTGGGCAAAGCCATTTCTTCCACGTGAACTCTGCTGCTTTCAACACATTTAAATCCAAAACCCAAAACCCAAATGTGTGCCACTCAGCACAATAATCACCTCTGCCAATTGAACTCCAAGTGCAAAGCTATTCAATAAATGCTGATTAGAAAGTTCAGGGAGCTATGACATGGCATGACCCCCTCGACCCCATGCCCCAGCCGTAATCATAACTGGAGCTTGTCTGAAATCCCTCCGTTCATCTGTACTAACAGAGAGGATTTTAATCACAAACTTGCAGCTCCATCTCATTATGAAAGGGAAAAATCCCTTGCAATGTTGCTAATTGACCGTAATCTAATGTGATGTGTAAGACACTCCGCTGGATCCTCAGGCGTTCTAGAAATAGAACAGTAAAACACCTCTGAAATCTAAATGATATTTGAAATAGCAGATTAGATTATTCCCAGTGTCCTCAAACAAACCATGGCTTGCTGAAATTTATCTTGTGCTTTCCAAACAAGGCAGAGACTTCAGCCTGACATGCTGAATGTTTTATGAGTTCATCTACCTTGAAAGTCATACCAGTGTTTTCCTAATGCAGCTAATGGCTGATGCCTGCAAGGTCATAGGTGGTCTGGCACGAGGGCACCGACCCCACGTCTGGCTGGCTCTGAGGTCAGGCTGACCTGCAAGAATCAGGTGATATGTTTCACAGTCACACAGATGGGGGCTCTCCGCCAGTGTGGCGTTTACTGCTCTCTGACCTTGGATAAGTGGCTTAGACTTGCTGAGGCACAGACTCCTCATTTGTAAAGTGCTAATAATCCTATGTGCCTTGCAGAATTGTTGTGATGTTTAGGGTAATATGTGGAAAGAGTCCCAGGCTCATAGCAAGCCTCAATAAATTATACAGATTATTGTTATGATTGTTATTACGAAAGAGAACTGAGAATTAGAAGAGTCTAGTCACAGCCATAGGAAATGACTGAAAGTTGATGACAAGACCATGTGAAATCAACTCTTCTTCCTTTTTTGTTTGTAAGTAACATTTCATTTTGAGATAATATAGATAAACATACAGGTATGAGAAATGATAACAGAGACATCTCCTTTAGCTTTTACCCAGCTTTCCCCAACAGTGATATCTTGTAAATCTATATTACAACACCAGAACCTAGATACTGGCATTGTTACAGTCCAGCTAAAGAAGAATTCCATTACCACAGGATCCCTGACGCGTTCTGTCATAGGCACCCCTACATTCTCACTCCCCCTGAGGTCCTTAACATCTGGCAATCACTAATCTGTTCTCAATTTCTATAATTTGGTGATTCAAAAATTTTGTATAAATGGAACCATACAATATGTAAGATTTTGAGATTAGTTTTTCTCACTTATCATAATTCCCTGGAGATTCATCCAGGTTATTGCATGCATCATAGTTCATTCCTTTTCATTGCTGAGTAGTATTGCATGGCATGGATGTACCATGGTTTAACCATTTACTTGTTAAAGGACAACTAGTTGTTTACAGTTTGGGGTTATTTTAGCTAAAGCCACTATGAACATTTTTGTAGAGGTTTTTTTTGTGGAAACAGTTTAATTTCTCTTGGATAAATGATGAAGAGTGCAATCACTGGGTCACATCATAGCTGCATGTTTAGTTGTATAAGAAGCTACCAAACCGGTCCAGAGCACTCTCATCTACAATGTGTGAGTGATCCAGTTTCTATGCATCCTCTCTAGCATTTGGTGTTGTTGCTGTTTTCCACTTTAGCCATTCTGATGGGTGTATAATGATAGCGCTCATTGTGGTTTTAATAGGCATTTTTCCTAATGGCTAAAGAGGTTGAATACTTTTTCAATGGTTGTTTACCATCTGTAGATCCTCTTTGGGGAAATGTTTTTCATGTCTTTTGCCCATTTACTAATTGGATTGTTTGTATTTTTACTGTTTAGTTTGAGACTTACATTCTATGTTCTATACTGGTCCTTTGTCAAATACATCATTTGCAAATATTTTCCTCCAGCTTGCTGCTTGCCTTTTCATCTCATGTGAGAGTCTTTCACAGCAAAGTGGAAGAGCAAAAGTTTTTAACTTGAAGTTTTTCAACGTATCAATTTTCCTTTTATGGATTGTGTGTTTGGTGTCAAGTCTAAGAACTCTTGCTTAACCCCAGATACTGAAGATTTTCTCCTATGTTTTGTCTAAAAATTACATAGTATTTCCTTTAAGTCCATGACCCATTTCTGGTTAATATTTGTATAAAGTATGATGTTTAAGTCAAGGTTCATATTTGATCTATGAGTGTCCAGTTGTTTCAGCACCGCTTGTCGAGGAGGCTATCCTTCCTCCATTGAGTTACTTCTGCACTTTTGTTAAAAACCATCTGGTGTACTCGTGTGGGCCTACTGCTGATTCCTTATTCTGTTCCGTAGATCTATGTCTCTGTCTCTCCACAATACCACGGTTTTGATTATCGTAGCTATTTGGTAGACCTTAATGTTGAGTGGAGTGACTCCTTCCACTTTATTATTCTTTCATGAAATTCCTTTTAGCAATCTAGGGATTTTGCCTGTCCACACCAATTTAGGAACAAGCTTGACCGTGTCTAAAAGAAGCTTCCTGGGATTTTGATAGGAATTGAACTAAACATACAGATCAATTTAGAGAAAATTGACACCTTTATTATATTGAATCTCCCAATCCATGAACATGCTATGTCTCTCCATTCATTTAGCTCTTCTTTGATTTTTTTCAACAATGTTTTGTCATTTTCCATATACTGATTACGCACATATTTTGTTGTGTATACCTAGGTGTTTCATTTTCATTGGAGCCGTTGTAAATGGTATCGTGTTTATAATTTTGGTTTTCCCCTGTTCATTGTTAGTATATAGAAGTAAAATTGATTATTTTGTGTTGATCTTATATCCTGTGAACTTGCTGAATTCACTTACTAGTTCTGGGAGCTTTTTGTAAATTCTTTGGGACTTTCTACATAGACAATCACATCAGCTGCAGATAGGGTGATGATGCAAATAGGGTGAGTGCTGAGGAAAACTTGGGATCTACCCCTTTCTCACTTGCAGGTCTATCTTGCAAATTCCAGACTCCAATCCATGGTTTCTTCCCTATGCTCACACATGAGCAGCAAGTAGGGATAAGCTTTCAAAATCCAGTCTCACTAATCCCTGTACAAGGAAAGGAGTAGCCCAGATTTAATTTTCCACTCATGCATATTACATCACACAAGGCGTTTCCATCTCAAGAAGGCAGAGTTAGCTATAGAAAGTTTGATATTCAAGTAGTATTAAAAAACATCCTGACATTTAAAAAATAGAAATACAAAGAAGACCACCTTACAGATTTACTGTGAATGCCAAAGGACAAAAAGTATATAAGGAAGCTCTTTGCACCGTGTAAGTTGTACAACAGCTGTTAGCAATTGTCGCCAGCCCGAATTGTCTCCAGCCGTGAATTTGCAAATCCACAACACCCTACACTCTCAACTGCAAGACACGGGGAAGCAGGAACCTCCCCTGTATGAGTAGAGATGCCAGGATCTTTGAGACTCTCTAAATGGTAACCAAACAAAAGTATTTCTTAATAGATAAGAATCTCCACAAAGGCTTTGTTGTCTTCAAATTTATATATACGTGGTAGTGCTTGAGGAGGGGATAAATCAACATAACAAAAAGTATCCTATATTGAATCAAATGATTACAATTTATCCTACTCCTTAGGGGCCTTTTAAATAAACATTAAACTAGACTAAGACACAATAAAGCCTATAAAAGAAGATTTTAGCAAAGGTAAGTTTATTTTACAGACCCTTTTTTCATCTAATCGGCCCAGTGAAATCCTGAAATCCAAAGGCAAATCATGTCATAATCAATAGGAGTTTTCAAAAAGCAGTTTCTGAGACCCTACTTGATACCTCACCCCCTCCTTGCTTTTATTAGATTCTGATTGGTTAGATATTAAGCGTTCCCAGGGAATCTTTATTTTAAACTAATTCCCGGGCAACTCTGCCTCACAATGGGAATGAGTAACCAAGCCAACTTCAGGTTCCCAAAGGTAAGAATGTTCAAGATAAGTCAACTGTTCTTGGGGATGAAATTCAGGGCATGTGGCGATCTGGGAATGAGTAGAAGGACACTGGAGTCGTGTCGGAGCTCCTCAAAACAGAATATGGGGGGAAACACAAAATCTTGTCCTGGGGAGCTGCCTGGTGGTGCGGCAGCTAAGTTTTGCATGTTCCACTTTGGTGGCCTGGGGCTTGCTGGTTCCGATCCCGTGTGCGGACGTACGCACCGCTTGTCAATCCATGCTGTGGCAGGTGTCCCACATATAAAGTAGAGGAAGATGTGCATGGAGGTTAGGTCAGGGCCACTCTTTCTCAGCCAAAAAGAGGAGGTTTGAATACAGATGTTAGCTTAGGACTAATCTCCTCCCCCGCCGACCCCTGCTGGAAGAAAGAAAACCTTACCCGGCTCTGTAGAATTATGATGTTTGAGGCTCTCTCCTGGTCTGACCATCTATTAAAGGAAGACCTTGTCTGTGCAGTGACCTGTCTTCTGCTTTTCCTGCTTCCATTTCCAAAACTTCCTCTAAAGATGAAGCTATAAAATGAGAGGTTTGAGGTCTGACCTTCTGCTGGAATTAATTTTCTTGGGCAAATATTCTTCATAATAAATCACAAATAATTTATTAAGATCAGAAGGAAAATAACTTAAGATGAAGACAAAAAGTTGAATTTATTATTTCAACCACCAAAAAATCTCATCTCTTTTTTGTGAACACCATATTTTCTGTGTAGGAAAAGGACACATAGCATATGCATGAAAATCAATGCATCTATATTGTATCCAAACAGTGCTGACGGAACTAACAAATGCATAATCAGTCTCGCCCATTCCTATGAAAAGAAACTGGTTTCTCAGCACTTTTCCCTAAACTCTAGTTGCTTTGAAAAAAAAATCATTTTCTTTCTTTCTGACACCAGTGCATTTTCAACGTGAGCATTTTCTCATCTAATGATTGCTTTTGTGGTTTTCCCCCACTGATTGGATCTATCTAATTATCCAAATAGCTATTTAAGTAGACTGCATTTTCAGTGATGTCCTTAAAGCGCAGCTTGAGGAGATGCAGTGTTCCATGACCTTTAAACCACACCTTCCTCGGCTCAGCCCTGAATGAAATACGGCACCACAAGCAATCTTGACACCGATACTTATGATTGTTGTTGAAATCTACATGTTTTAATTTTTAATAGCCAAACACGGCAGCTACATGGCCATAAAAGGTGATTGAAAGTGTTTGTACAAGATGTGAACCTGGCTGTTTTCCACTTATAGGAGGACATGAACTCGGATTTATCACTGAAGCCTATTTTCTGTTGACATATTTATGAACATCGATGTAGTTTGGGAGACTTTGCTCCACTCTGTTCAGCCTTGACTGGAAACCATACTGTAGCCTTTCACCAATGTGCTCTCCACTTTGAAAAGCACCCTAAATGAAAGCATGATAGTCTTTCTAACGTCATTTTGTATGACTTTGTGTGAATGTCTGAATCAGTCAGCTGTTATCTTAATACATACATTATATTCACTAATTATTTTTATTTGTATATATGTGTTTGCCAAAACCCAATATTTTCCTAAGTACTTATATTGTGACCATTATTCTCTTCTCTCTTGTGTGATTGATATATGGATTGCCCTTATAAGGATTGCATTTGACATGTTGTCCACATAAGCGACAGAATATGGGAATACATATATATTGCAATATGACAGTTGGGATATTATTGCACTGTCTTCATTTTGAACCAGAAGAATTGGATTGAATGTCAATTTGTGTGTGGTATTATCTTTTTCATGGACTTAAATATACAGCAACAATAATAAGCTTCTGGATTTGTCAAGCAGCTTTTCCTGATGGTATCCTTTTGCTTGCTTTTTTATTCTAGTCTCACCAGTCTTCCCATGGTTCTTTAAAAAAACCGAACTTCCTCCTTCCACAGGGTCTTGGCATGTGCTGTTCCTTTTAGTCAGAATGCCACCCCATCCCTGCATGCCACTTTCTACATGTTGCTTAATTAATTTCTACTCAACCTACAGATTTGAACTCAAATGTGATTTTCTCAGGAAATTCTTCTCTACTGTCCATCATCATGTAGTCCACAGCACTAAACTTCTCCATAAACAGAGCTTGTCTCAACCACTAAGAATTGTTCATCAGATCAAGAAGCCAGGGGTGAAAATAGAATGACTAGGGATAACTAGGAGAGACTTGAATGCACATATTTTACCTATTGATGATGATTTTCACCAGGGGAGTGACATGGTCAGGATTATGTTTTAAATGGATAACCCTGGCAGTGAAGTAGTAGCTAAAATGACATTGATTTAAGGAATATTCAGGACTAAATTAGTGATTAAGATTTGATGACTAACTTGATATGGATAAAGGAAGAAGAAGGACTCTGAGACATCCTGTGAATTTCTGGCTGGGTGACTGAGTAAATGGTGAGGTGTTGAGATAAGAAGGGATGCAGATGAGGATGGATGGAAGCAGGAGGAATGACAGCTCTGTCTAAAACGTGCTGAGTCTGAAGTCCTGCAAAGCAGCCAGCTGGGGTGTGAAGTTTAGATACAGACATTTGAAAATCATCAACACACTGGTAGTTTAAATCAAGAGAACTTCTGAATTCAACCAGAAAGCAATGTGAGTATTACGACAGGCATGGGTAGAGGATAGAGAACTTGCAAGTAACAGAGATAAAGACAGGAAAAAGGCTCAATGACCCCCAAAGTGCATGTTGCCAAAGCCATTAGAGTGAAGGATTTTCAATCAAGATCAAGGCAAACAGTAGCTCAGGGAGAAGAATGGGCCAGTGAAACGAACTGTGTAACATAATCATCAGATCAGAAATATAATGCTGAGAAGAGTTTCCTTGGAATGGTGAGAGACAGAAGGCCAACAATGTAGAAAATCAAATTCATTTGCTGTGGGTGTCCCATGCACCAGTAAGTATGACAAAGACTCTTTGCTTGACCAAACTGTAGTCAGGCCCATCTTCTTCCGGGTTCATATGTGCACTTCTTTGTAAAGTCTAGTTTTAGCAAGAACTGTGCTAAATCACTTTGACCAAAACCCCCATGCTTGGTATCTGATGGAGTTCCTCAGCCTGCTCCATCCCCCAGGTGACGTCTGATCACCCTGGCCTGTCTTCAGCAAGAATCTTGTAGGTTAGTTTAGCCAGAACCCTATTGTCCCTGATGCTTCCTCTTAGTAATTTTCCATCCACAGACCCCCATCCTACTCCTTGGCTATAGATTCCCATGTGCCCATTCTGTGTTCAGAATTGAGCCCAGACTCTCTCCCCCACTGTAAAATCCCATTGCAGTGGTCTCTCTATCTATTATGATGGTCCTGAATAAAGTCTGCCTTCTCTAACAAGTGTAAATGAATATTGTTTTTGACAGTTGTCCCATGGTTCTGGAAGCTCTAATGGCCATTTTTATTTCTTCTTCATATATATACCACTGTTATAACAAGAATGTAAGGATAAAAACAGCAGTATGGTGGAAAATTTTGGAGTCATTATGCAAATAAAGAAACTGAGGCCCAGGAAAATGTAAGCAATTCCTCCAGGATCACATGGTTAGTGACCAACAGAGGCCTAAGATTTTCTCTGTCACGGAAGTTCAATGACCAGCAAGTTTTCTCCCTTCGCCGTTAAAGACATGGCCGTTTAGTGACCCCATGGAGCCCCTAAGACAACTATTTTCCTTTCAGATCTCAGCAGCTTTTATCGGCCTCTTGACAATGTTGATATCTGGAAGGTGACTGGACACAGAATCAAGTCGTAAATAAAGAGAAAACCTTTCAGTGAGATTGCGTGAATATCATTACAATGTTTCCTCAAAATGTTCTTCACACTGACTAGTCTTTACCAACATTGCAACATTGCAACCAACAATCCTACTTTGAATACTTGATGCTATAGGTAAAAGACACAGAGGGTGAGGATTTTCATGACTGCCGTCAAAGGGTCTGTTGAAGACTTAACATGAAGATATCTTTTTTCAAGGCTATCTTTAAAACCAGTCCTTCAGCCCCTCCCAGAGCTTTAGTCCCCCAATATTTGTTTCATGTACATTACTCACATTCAGCCTTTTACGCAAAAGGACCTTGTTTCACGTAAATCCCTAAAAGAAGAAGATAGAAGGCAAATGCAAAATGCAGATGATATTATATTAAAACCTGTACTGAGAGAGAAGCACTTCTGGAATGGTAGAGTAAGGACCTCCAAAATCCTGGTCATCCATAAAAACAACAACAACATTGGAAAAAATTGTCAAAATCAACTTTTTCAGAACTCCAGAAATTAACAAAAGGCTTAAAACAATCTGAGGAACATTTACTCAACAGAAGTGACTGAAACTAAGCAAGAAGGGCAAGCTTGCTGCTGCTTTGACTCATCCTCTTCCCATCCCCCTCTTCCTAGCTTCATGGTCACCTTAAAAACCAACAGCCTCCCAATCACAGTAGCTCTGGGAACCAGAAGCCTCACAGCAACTGGAAGGAGCAAAAGGTACTTGGAGCTCCAAAAAACAGTTTAATTCCCAGAAAATTGTCATTATTTAACCCATCTAGCCGCTCCCTGGAAACTCCTCACTCATAAGGGTTGTCTTTATATGACCTGACTCAGAGCTTGCTCAATGAGAACAGCTATTTTCCCAAGACGTGTTTTGTCAAAAACCAATTGCAATTGTTTAAAATTAGAACTGCCTCAGGTGATGAGAAAAGTTGGGGCAAACAAAAGGATGATCAAAAAACATAAAAGGAAAGCAAGGGAATGATGTCCATAGTGGAATTTGAAAAGTTCTGAGATATTCCCGGAAATCTAGAAGACCAGGCACAAACATAGGACGGTGTGCATGGCTAGGGGTGTATACACAGGGGAGAAGGCTGTAGCTCTCCCTGATGGGCAACTTTGAGGTTCTGTGTAAGCAGGAAGTGAAGACTAAAGCAGAGTTGTAAATCACCGGAGTGTTGAAGACATGCCTTAGATATGTGCACAAAGACCCTCAGCAAATGCTGGGATATTTGTTGGTTCAAGGCATGTAATGAAATCTCTCTCCGTTAATTTATTAATCCTAAGTCATCTAAGCACAGACTAGAGTGGCCACACAATGTAAAAAACCCATTTAACAAGAGAAGTACAAGATTTGTACAATGAAAACTACAAAAGATTGTTGAACCAAATTTAAAAGGACTTCAATAAATGTAAAGACATCCATGGTTTTGGATGAGAAGAATTAATATTGTTAAAATGTCCATTCTCCGAAACTAATTTACAGAGTCAACATATTCCATATTAAAATCTCAGTTGACATTTTACCCTAAAGTAACATATTCATATGGAAATGTAATGGACCCACGATAGCCGGAACAATCTTGGAAAAGGACAAAATTTGGATGACCCATACTTCCCAATTTAAAAACACACAAAGCTACAGTAACCAGGAGAGTGTCGTACTGGCATAAGGCTAGATATATAGATCAATGGAACATAACTGAGAGGCCAAAAGTAAATAAACTTAAGTTTATGTCAATTGATTTTCTATAAGGGTGTCAAGACAATTAAATGTCTTTTCAAGAAATAGTGCTGGGACAACTAGATGTCTGTGTGCAAATGAATGCAGCTAGACTCCTCCCTTGTATCATATGTAGAAATAACTCTACATGATTGATAGACACAAACGTAAGTGCAAAACTAGTAAACTCAAAATAAATAGATCTGTGAAATTTTGTGACTTTAGACTAAGCAACGAGCTCTTAAAACATGATGTCCAAAGCGTATTTTTTTAAAAAAAGATAAATTAGACTCCATTAAAATTAAAAAATTTTGTGCTGTACCATGAAAAAGTCAATTTACAAAACAGGAGAAAAAATTTGTGAATCATACCGTTGGTAAGGGATGGTATCCAGAATAAAGAAATTTTGCCACAAGAACTCATGCTCAATATTATTAGTCATTAGAGAAATGCACAGCAAAGTCATGAGATGCTTCTTCACACTCACTATGGTGGCTAAAATCAAAAAGACAGACAACACCATGTGTTGTTGAGGACATGGAGAAATTGAATCCTCATAGACTTCTGTTGGGATGGCAAAATTGTGCAGCCACTTTGGAAACTAGTTTGGCAATTTCTGAAAATGTCAAACTTAGAGTTACAACATGAGCCAGCAATTTCACTCCTAGGCATATACCTAAGAGAACTGAAAGCATGTGTCTACACAAAACCCTGTACACAAATGTTCATGGTAGTATTATTCACAACAGCCAAAAGTGGAAACAACCCAAATGTCCATCAACTGATGAATGGACAGATAAAATGTGGTCTATTTTTACAATGTAATCTTACTAGGCAATAGAAAAATGAAATACTGATACCTGCTACAACATAGATGAATCTCGAAAACATTATGCTAGAGGAAAGGAGCCAAGTACAAAAGACCATGTACCATGTATTGTATGATTTATATTAAATAGCCAGACTAAGCAAATCCATAGAGACAAAAGAGATTGGTGGTTTTCAGGGGATGGGAAGCGGCAAATTGGGATTGACTGCTAACGTGTACAGGGTTCTTTGGGGGATGATGAGACTATTCTGAAATTAGATAGTGATTGCACAACTATGGGAATATACTAAAAAGCAGTGAATTGTACACTTTAAAGGGTGAATTTCAGAGTATGTTAACTGTATTTCAATAAAGGTGCTATTGAGGAAAAATGAAGGGGAGAGAGGTATTCTCTAGGTCAGGGAAAGAGATGAAGACATCAGGCCTTGCACTCTCTTGTTATGATGCAGTGAAATGGGAGGGGGGAGTGGTAGGGGTATCCTTCAGGAGCTTCACCTAAAACCTGTGTGACATCAGGAATTACCACAATCATTATTAGGCTTAAAAATAGATTTTGATCAATAAAAATCTTTAACCTTGCCCTTTAGGTTTTTCTAGATGGTAAAATTTTACAATAATTCACATGGCCCTCTTTTCTTGTTTAATCTCTCACATTATAACCTAAGTCATTTTTGGGGTCTGTAAAATATATGCATTGAATATAAAAGCTTTTCTCAAGCACATTATTGAGATTACACTTTTAAATTCATAATTGAAAATTCAGCATAAATCTCTATTTTATCACACCTAATGATTACTGCACTTCCCTTCTTTTAACCCAATTATTTTTCAATTAGAATTTCAAATGATTTTTCAAGTTTCTACGCCCCCTCTAAGTGACAGAGGCACTCCACATAGTTTATTTCAGTTACAATTTAAATATTATGTAATGAGGACATTTTAAAGTGTCAATTAGAATATCATGATAAGAAAACCAAATTCACTAACGAAATATAAGATAATAAATATCTAATTATTTCTTGATGAAAATCTCCATTAGATACTTTTAGCATTTCATTAATGTGTGAAAGAAACATAACAAAGTTTTTAAAAAATCCTTTAGAGTTTTTAATCACCTCCCTCTATTCTCCAAGAGCTGCTTAATTCATTTATGATCTCCTTGGACCTGCTGTTGTTCTCAGGGGAAGCAGGGAAAGGACTTCAAGGAAGAAAGAACAATGTGTGTAAGAGGACAAGGAAGGAAGCACGTTAACTCCAGAGAACTTGATGCGTTTAAAATAATTGGAACCCATGGTGTATAAGGAAAAGCAATAAGAACTTCTGGATTTCTCTTATTTAATCCTTTAAAAAACTAAATCTATAAAGTTAATATTATATATAGGAGGGAATTATGACCCAGCCTGTGTAAGCAGCTTACACAAACTCACAAAGTCCTGACATAGCAGAATGAGGCCTTGTACTCATCTTCACAAAATGCGAGTCTTCTGTCAGTGTTGCCTTTACCATGGCTGCCTCTCTCAATGTTCCTGCTGTGAAGAAAATGTCCTGGGTATAGGGAGGTGGAAAATGAATAAACATTTGAAAAAGAAGGGGCACTGAAGGGATGTACATCTCATTCATCCTTGGTAACTTTGTGGCCAATCCCACTCTGCTTGATTCACAGACCCCATCCTTGTGAGAGCTTACTGAGCTAAAGCAGGAGTTTCAGGTTGTGTTTCTGTACAGACGGGTAATCCAAGCAGATGAATTCTTAATTGAAAGAAAATTCCAAGTAATGATTGGTGACTATGCCTTGCTGCCTTGTGATTTGATGAATAATCAGACCATACATACTGTCAACCAGAGTTGAGATGGGCCCAAACTTTCAAATAGAGCCATCTCTTTAGTAATAGTTTAGCATGTGTAACATTTTCTATCAACACCGAGGAAGTAGGGGAGAAGTATATGAATGTGTGGACACGACTCCATTTCTTTTACTGATTAGCCTTTCAAAGTAGAAATTGAAATATCCATTCACGCTCTCTATGAGCATTTCCTAAACATATGTTGCATATCCAGCTGTGAATTAGATTATTTTGTTAAATAAATACATCAAAGGCCCAGCTCACCTCTACAAGTCATTTATAATATATAACCAGTTAGTAAAATACAGCATATATGTGGGGAAAAAAGAAATTACAGACAAATCCCAACTGAGTAATGAAGGGAGCTGTGAAGTTTTAAGAATAGCGGCCCAGGGCTTCATCACTTAACACTCATGAGACTTCAAGCATACTACTTAGCATCTCTGTCTCAGTTTTCTTGTCTATAAAATGGAGACGATATATTTTATTGCCTACGTTGTTATTACAATAAATATTATGCATGTGAAGTATCTAACACAGTCCTTGAGAAATATTAAATACTCATTAAATGCCAATTATTATTTGATAATTAATATATTGTTTGAAATTACAGCTAAACTGTTTACGATCTCAAGTCATTCATCTTTGGTTGGAGTCTAGTCAATGAAAATGTGGAAATCAATCTGGGCAGAGGATCCTGAAGATCCACTCCAGGCAGAGATCCTCGAGCTCCAAGTGAAAGGCTCCAAAAGATGCTGTAATAGCAAATACCGTTTTGCCTCTGATTATCCATACCTCCATCAGGCCTTTGAGTCCTTTTTCTCCTTCTCACTTCTATTACTAGCCTAGATTTGTCAAACATCTGCCCTTGTGTGTTGATGAGTGTAACTTGAGCTAGGACACAAATTACCTTGACACCCTATTACAGAGATTGGAAATGCTATTTTCATGTATCTGCTAATAGCTGTCCTCCCCAATAGCGCCCATGTGACCTTTAAATATCACAGAAGCTAAGTGGCAATGGAGAATAATAATGGCATTTTAATTGATTGGTAAATTATTGAGCAGTGCTAGCTAATACTCTGTAATACCTTTTCCCTCTCCCTGCCCCACTCCAGCTCATTGGAACAAATCATTATGCTCTCTGGAGGGTTCCTGTTTTTCTTACACGGGAATCTGTGATCCATTTGACCCCGTCTTCTGTGGTATAAAATATAGGTTAGCTAACAGAATGTGCAGATTAATGTTAGGGAAAATAGCTATGTGGAAATTGTATACTAAGAGCAAATGTCATTGTAGACTCCATTTCACTCCAGTTCTAACCACTCATGGTAAAATATAATGGATGGCACTTTGAATTTATTCTTGCTATTTTTGTAAATATGATTTTTTTTAAATAAATTTAACAATGAATTTAAAGTTTCTTTGGACATGGTTCTCTGGGGTTCCTGCATTTCTGACCTTGGTAGTAATTACCAAGCTCTTATATTGGTCACAAGTGAGTGACTGCAAAATCCTTGTCCCATTATAAGGCATTACTACTTTTGGAAGTATTTTCTTTGTAGAAATCCAGATATAACCCTCCCAGCCCAGTGAAACTCTGGCCTTAGTAAAACTCCCAAACCTTTTCAACCTATGCTGACTTTACTCCTTGGAAATATTTAGAATTTTGACCACACTAGATATTAAGACTAAAAACTCTTTTGCACTGTCTCATATTTTTAAATCTTGCCTTTCCAATTAGATCTCAGTTTTCAGGAAGGCCTTACAGGTCTCCAACACTTTTCATGTCACACGTTGTAGGAAGCAGTGGGAAGTGTGGTAGAAGTGGGGCACAAAGAACCATCAGGAGCAGCCTGTGTGACCATGAGCAATGATTCTCTGAATCTTGATCTCTTAATCTGTAAAGTTTCATGGAATTGCAGTGAGGAGAAATAAGAATTCTTGGTGGTCGCCATACTAGGTGTTTTGGGTGGATACATATCTTTGCAGCACAGACGCCTTTCACAGAGGGCCTTGTTGTCCCAGCTGTTGAGAGTCTAGTCAGGGGACAGCCCCCAGCTCCTCTGGGCTTTGCCTCAGCTGCAAGGAGCTGCCTTGCTCAAGGACACATCTGTCCCAGAGCAGCCCACATCTAATGATTGATCATCAATCAATTTTAATCCTAAGCAATAAAGTTCTGATTGTCCTTATATGTTCTTATATGCACCTCACAGCTCCTAGTGGGGTTGGCTGAGGCTTTGTCAGGCTTGTATCCCAGTTCAGCTTCTCCTTCTGCTCAATCTTAGATCCTCAACCTCTCTTCCACTGATGTTGATCCCTAAATCATACCCTACCTGACGAATGCTGTCTCATCATCTACTTCTAAAGAATAAAACCTGCAATGTCGCTTGATACATACTAATCTTATAGCTGAATCTTTATTTCTTCCCCGAGGATAGGAGACCAAGCCTTCTTGGCTTCCTCATCCTCCTTCTTTCTGCATTATCAAATGAGATCCTTCAAGCTGATATCACTGCAAAACTCCCTAGCATTATCGCTCCCCATTCCCAAAACTCTCACTCCCACTCATCCATCACCACCATGAACATAAGCATGGAACAACTTAGGATACCCCCAATAGTCTCACATTTTTTTTGCCCTATGTGGAATGTCCTCCTCCCTCAAAATGCCATAATAATTCCTTTACCTCCTTGAAGATTTACTTCCACCTTCAACTCCTCTGAGAAATCTTTTGGCCCCTTAGTTTGTGCTTGGTGTTCTCATGGCACTCTGGGCTCCCTCTTTCATGTAACCATTGTGCTGTGATGTACGTTTTTATGTATATCTCCCCTGTTAGCCTGTAAACTCACAAAGGGTGAGCTCAGAAGTGGGCCAGAAAGCCAAAGAGTGGGGCAACATCAATGCAGTGGGGTAGAGATGGCAATTCAGGAGCAGGGGTGAAAAAAAGAGAAAATATTTCACTCCAGAGTCAGATGATTGAGCTTGGATGCTCATTCTGCTCATCTGAAAATGGGGATAATAATACTTAATTCATAAAAATGTGATGAAGAGTCTTTATCCTCTGTGGTGAGGGTTAGAAATATATTTGGAATTTTTGGCACAAGCAACATGACCATCACTGCATGCCGTCTATCTGTCTAACGACAAGATGGTAGAGGACCACTTTACTTACTTCCTGATTCTGCTCAGGAACAGCTCTGTGATGTGACCACTCATGTTTAGACTGGTGTTCCTGGCCTTGATAAGCTTAAACTTTTGCAGAGCAGGCATTGCCAACAAGACTGCATTCTTTCCTACAAAATGGGCAGGAACTTTTGGAGGACCTTCCCCAACTGAAATCACCCACATTTAAGAAACGGTGTTTTCTCCTTGAAAGCAGACCGACTTGTTTGCCTTGAATTGATGTGGTTTCCCTCTGAGTATTTCTCTATGGATGGGGAGAGGGTAACAGTAACAGCCCACAAGCCCAGCACTAGGATCTGCACTTCCAGAAAAAGAAAGCTTCTCCCTCACTGCTGAGCCAAAGTTGTAAGAAGTCTGTGTTCCACTAACCCCCATGGGCCAGTATAGGGCTAGGAAATCTTTCCAATACATCTCTAAGAAACACAAATGGAAGACTAGTAAGTGCTGTCCTGCCATGCCACCGGTACCAGGAGTCAATCAGAAGTCGAAGAAAAAAACAAGGTAAAGGAATCTCATCGAGCGTTCAACTCTCCTTTTCAGCTCACATTGAGCAGTTAGAATGATGGTGATCAGCTCAGATAACCCAAGAGCTGTAGAGAAAGCTGTGTACTCTGCATTTGGCAATTGGCTCACAGGCCAGCAATCTAGATGGCAGTGCATTAAGATCTCTTTCCAGTTGTACAGCATAGTGAGTGGGTTGGGGCTAAAAAGGGGAGGTGTGAGGAGAGATTTGAAATGCTCCTCGAGTAGTTAGTAAAATTTCCAGGGTCGCAGGACTAATTTCTAGCCCACTCTGATGTCAGATACAACTGACCCTAAATAATTATGAAGTGCCAGACCCCCGTTCTGGTAATGGGATACAGAGAGGCAACATGGTGGTTTGGTGAGAAAGGGCTGAGACTCTGGAGTCAGTGTGCCTAGAGATGAGCCTCTCTCACCTACTGGCACATCGTAAGGCTTGGGCAACCAGCTCCTACTCTATGCCTCAGATTCCCCATCTGTGAAATGAAGATAAGAAAATACTTGCCCACAGAGTTGTTGTGAGGATAAATGAGTTAATACAAATTAGGGATTTAGAGCAAGACTTCAGTAACTTCTCAATAAGTGGTAGATATATATATTAATGAGGAGAAATGTAAGCACAGTCCCTCTGCTCCCTCTAACCTCCAACTGAGCTCCAGATACTTTCCCCTGCCCACAGCCCCTCACCGCCTCACTCCCCAGGGCTGCTATCAACCTTTGCCATCATCAATGACTTTGAATTATGCGTGCTGGTGTAGCTGGCTCCATTTCCTGCATCACCATGTTCCTCAATACCTAGTCTTGAAGGAGCCGGCCTCGTGGCATAGTGGTTAGGTTCATGTGTTCTGCTTCAGCAGCTCGGGATTCACAGGTTCACGTTCTGGGCACGGACCTACAGACTGCTCATCAAGGCATGCTGTGGTGGCACCCCACATACAAAATAGAGGAAGATGGGCACAGATGTCAGCTCAGGGATAATAATCTTCCTAAGCAAAAAGATAAAGGTTGGCAACGGATGTCAGCTTAGAGCCAATCTTCCTCATCAAAAGAAAAAACCTAGTCTTGTAGAAGTCCTCTCAAACTCAGCTTCTTCCCTTCAATCCACTCAGATGCAGCAGTTTCAGGATCTAATTCTGACAATATCTGGCTTCCTGTCTATGATCTTGAAGACATCGTTTAACATGATTTGGCCTCAATTCTTTATTCATGATAGAGGAGCTGGGAATATACCGTATTTAAGCTCAGTTTCCACTTTAATTTCCTGTGATTTTATGACTATAGCCTGTGAGTTATTAAAAAAAAGATCCAATTCCACCTTATGAATCTAAGACAAACACACCAGATGTTCCCCCAAGATGAAAATGGGGTTTGGCATTATCAAGGTAAAGATCTCTGGACCCAGGTCATAACGGAAGAGGCATTTACCCATAGCAAACTATCAGCATCAAAGGAAAGCCAAGGATATACTGAGGAAAACGGCCAAACAAGGAGGCCTTGACCTGATCTTCTTAGAGGATAAAGGTTAACAGTGAATCACATGCTAAGACAGTAAGCAATAGAAGAAATAACCTGGAAGCAAATGCTTTAAAAAAAAAAGGCTGGGAACACCAGAAACCAAAAAAAATTCTGGGAACTCTTCGTGTTAGTGGTTACTCATAAGCAAAGATTTTATTTTCAAAGAGCTGAACAGATGTGATTTGAAGATCACAATTTAATCAGGAATCTGAAAGAAGGAAATAACTCAATATCTCCTTCTGGATTTCAACAGAACTAAAGTTCTAAGGTGTGCGCATGCGCAGGTACAATCTCCTAAACTGGAGTCAAATGAGATGTTAAAAATATTCAAGCTGGAGACCATGTGGAAAACATTAAATAGAGTTGAGCCCAAATCAGGAGTCCTGATGTTTTGCTGTATCTCTCTCCTTCTAGCTTCAGTATGGTCATCTGAAAGATCTCCACAGTGTTTGATGCTTTAATTTTCTTCCCTGTGTATAAGATAATTTGTTTTCACTTGAAGTAACATCTGTTTCTGTAGCTAATTAAGTTATCAGATGCCGATCAATTTAATAAAGCCACAAGGATTTCCTGACCTCTTTATGCATAATCAATGAATTTAGATGCAAAATGTGAAAACTTTACTTTTAAAAAATGATCTAAATCTTCCATTAACATCGTGATTTGGTAATTATGTGGTACGTGCAATGAGAGAGCTATGAAAACATGACATTATGGCAACAAAGATCATTCAGTCATGACAGGGTGGCAAGAGAGAGGCTGGGGAAGTGGCTGATCTTCCCTTTGTCCTTGAACAATAGCTCCCACTCTATTACCTGAAGTACTTGTATTTTACACCCCCTGCAGTTAATGTTCCTATCCCATCTGTTATAATAGGTATCATTTCTAGAGTGTTCTAGGCATTTTGCATACATTTTCAACACTTAAACCTCCCAGTAATCCTTCAAATAATTATTAATATTCTCCTTTTACAGTTGGCTGAGAGAGGTAAGTAACTTATGGGGTCTTTCCAGGGGGAGTCATAATTTAAACCTTGGCCTCAGGACTCTGGAGTCCAGTCTCCATCTTAAACCACCCCCTTTCACTTCTTTATTTCACCACAAATTGAACACATGTTTCCAGGGCTATTAGCTCTGTATCTGCTTCTTGTTTGCTCATCTGTGATAGTTGTGGGGGAAGTAAGCGGCTTTGATTCTCATAGATTTCAAAAGACATCATGCAAGGTCCAGAATTTTCTGTTTCTGGGGTTTGGGCAATTAGTAGGTAGACCATCTTTACTATGAATAGAAGGAGTAAACATTCAAGCTGACAGGCGGCCGGTGAAAGAATGAATCAGGAAGGAGATTTTACAGTGTGGAGAAGACTTGCACCGTGGTGACCTAAGAGTCACTAGAGACTATAGAAGATTCCTTTTCTTAAAGCCAAAATGCAGTTTGACTTTCAACTTAACCTTGTGTGCCAAACAAACATGGGAACAGAAATTAGCAAAAGAGACCACTTGTGTTTTTGCTGTCAAATCTAACAATCTTTCTTTCACTGAAGACATTCTTTTTTAGCCGAGACATTAATAAAGACAATAGCAATAAAGGCAGAGGTGTAGTATAACTGATGAGATAGCAGTCACCTGGAGGGGAACCTCCTTAAGGTCCTTCCAGGCTCAACCTTTGGGCCTCAGTTTCCTCAAATACGTGCAGATGAGAATGCTACCCCGTCTCTCACACAGTTATTTTGAGGACCAATGAGAGAGTTTAAGATGCAGACACTTTGAAAAGCGTAAAGAGCCAGATCGGTATAAAGTATTATTTGGTAATAAAGTGTTTGTTAGTTTCCACATGACGTTAGATTTCTATCTAATGGGAGCCATCACTTTCATGTGCTCGTTTCAACATTGACTAATAAAGATTTTATCAGTGAAAGTTCAATGCAGAAGAAGTGACACTTTTATTAATAAATTATTTTCTTTCATAACAGAAAGGTAAATAAAACACTACTTCCTAAGTTAACTAGCTGTTCTTCCCTGCTGCTGTCACCATTATGCCACGTCTTTGAAAGGCAGTGTGACTGAGTATGATCACAGCACACTGAGTTCTTTTCTTATTTTCCAGCAACTATAGAATTAGAATATGCAAGGCTTTCAAATTAGTACATGGTACTTAGAATTTGATGCGTAAATGTATCTTACTTTAGGCATTAAATGTATAATGGAAATTTTACATAAAATTTTTTTTAAACAGTTAACACTGAGCCTTTTTTTTTTTGGAAGATTGGCTGTGAGCTGACATGTGTTGCCAACCTTCCTCTTTTTTTGCTCCCCAAAGCCCTAGCACATAGTTGTATATCCTAATTGCAAGTTATTCTAGTTCTTCTACGTGGGATCCCCCCACAGCATGGCTTGATGAGTGATGTGTAGGTCCACACCCAGGATCCAAACCAGTGAACTTAATCACTTGGCCATGGGGCCAGCCCCTACATATAATTTTAATACTAAATGGTAAATACTGCTTTAGAGACCAAGGATCTTGGCTGTGGACTCCTATGATCACGCACACTACAGGTAAATCTCTAATTATCACTCACATTCTCACTTCGTAAGTTTGTTATTTTATTTTTATATTTCCTGGTTTTCTAATGTGAAACACACGTGTATACATAAAGTTTTCTTGTGTGTGCTTGGTTATAATGACTTCTATTTGTTTTATTTGCATGTAGGATAGCAGAAATTCCTTTACTGGGAGAGGGATACTGAAAAATTCAGGGATCATTAGGTGAAAAAAAAACTATTTAGAGGTCTGACTCTGGGCTTACAAGAAAGGTGAGTATAAATCCTGGTTTAGTCTTTGAAACAGTCTAAATTTGTGCCTGTTGTCCTGGGCTTCCATCTGGTTTAACATTTTTCCATTAACTTTCCATATTTAACCCAGTATTATTATTTCATTTGTATAACATTTTTAAAGTAAGGTATAACTTACATACGGGAAAGTCTAAAAGCCTTAAATTTGCAGCTTAATACAATTGTGCATATGTACACATCTGTGTAACTCCTGTCCAAATCAAGATACAGAAAACATTTCAGCAACCTACAGGCTCCTTGGGCCCATTCCAGTTGATGCCTCCCCAAAGGAAATCAATATCTGATCTCTAACACCATGGATTAGTTTTGCCTGATTTTGAACTTGATATGAATGAAACCATGCCAAGTATGATTATTGTTAAAGTTTTACTAAAATAAGCCAGCAGGGATTTGTTAGAGTCCCACCTCTATTTTAAGTTTCTTCCATGCTCTCCTCTAATCATACACGAGATGCTTGCAGAAAATTGTTCTCACTTTATGCATGGCTAAATCTGAGTGATGATCAGACATTATGCATCTGTCTTATTCACCTCCCTTCCAGACACAAGGGAACTAGCAGCTCCCTTCCAAGGAGCACACACAAGGGACACACATTAAAACAAAATGGCCTCAGGCAGGAACAGCTGGCCATAGTTAACTCTTTGGCTCTGGGGAGTAAACCCAGAAGGATTCATTCCGGTTGCCCCAATGGCCACTTTATATTTAACCACAGCCCCGTCATCATCAGTAAGAGGAACAAAGCCACCAGGCCTACAGCAAGCGGTGTCAGTGGGAAATGAGGTGAAATTACAGCTTAGGTATACACAAAATGTGATGCAGAAAACAAAGGCTGTGCAATCCGCTGTAGAGACGTATGGAGATTAGTCTGAGCTGTCTTGATGCAGAGGTTCGGCCATTTATTATATGGTGCGTAACTACAGCTATTTGTTTGTCATTTAATAACACCTTTTTTTCTTATCTTGTAATAAATATTTTCAGTAGTAATGAGCTCAAAAGAATGAAAGTATGTTTGAAGAAAAATGAAATACTGAATTTTCATTTTTCAAGAATGCTGATGATGAACATTAACTTGCACTAAATACGTGTCAACATTTACTATGAATCTTGAGAGACCATAGTGGTACCACCAAGACATGAAAATCAAAACACAAAAATTGCCTGAAGAAGCATCATCGTCTATTTCTGCAATTAGTAATTATGTTAAGATGATGCCTGGAAACAACTTAATATTTGTATCTGTGTTTAAAGTTTACTCTAATACATGTTTGTTTTTTTTCTTGATCAAATGACCATTTGTTGTAACCAACCTCCAAGATGACTCCCAATGATTCCTACTTTCTGATATCGCACCCCTGTGTAGTCCCCTCTTATTTATGGTAAAAGCGACAGTACATCACTTCCAAGAATAAGTAGTAAAAGACGGTCTCCCATCATGGATTCTCTCTCTCTTCCTTTCTCTCTTATATTTCTAGCCAGGGGAGAGCAGGTGTCCTGTCATAAGAACACTCAGGTCCTTATCATTTTATGGAGAAGCTCAAACTTCTGAAGTCTCTGGCCAATAGCAGGAATGGAAGAATTCTAAAAGGAACCTTCACAATCTTTTTTAGGAGCCTCCTGGAATGAGCACCAAGGTGATGCTGCACGTCAGAAGTAGCTCAGCCCCCTTCTCTAACTGTATTTTGCAGTGTGATGCTGGATTCAGAAAAAAAGTACAGCAGAGCAGAAAAAAGAGTGTCCAGACCCCATTAGACAATCTAAATCACTTCATCTGTGATCCTAATTTAACAACACCTTTTCCTGTAAATTAATTTTTTTGCAGCATTGTTGAGATTGTTAATTTTGTGTTTGCCAGTCATAAAATAGAGGTCAAGCCACACAGTTAGGTGGAGAATAAGGGTAAGGAGGAAGGAAAGAGAATGATTATTTTAAACAGAAATCTTTTAAATAACCAGCAAATTAAGACTGTTCTCAACTGATGCTAACCTCCTCATCCAGCAACAGACTGTGTGCTTATGAGGACTCGGCCGTTTAACATGGCTTGGCTCATCTCTGTCTCAGCCTGGACTGTTTGTGCCTCTACCAATGAACAATCGATCTCTCTTCAGGACATATTATTTTCGTGTTTTTGGTTTCTGCTTAATCTTGTTTTCTTACTCATTGCCCAGATTTATGTACTGCTGTGGAATAAGCCCAAAACTCAGGGACATAAACAACCATTTGTTATTTTTCATGCACTTTTTGGGCTGACTGGGCTCTGATGCATGGCTCTTCTGCTCCAAGTGGCATTGGCTTCACTGCCTTCAGCTGAGTTAGGTTGTGAGGCCTAAGAAGTTTTCACTCACATGTCAGGTATCACTGGATTTCTCTAAAGGGCCTCTTCTGCCTTGGTAGCTTGGGCTTCCTCACATCACAGTGGCCTCTGAGTAGTCAGATTTCTTACTCAGAAAATCACTTGAAGAGCAAAAACACAGGCTGCCAGGCTTCCTCTCATTCTATTCAACAAAGGAAGTCCTGAGGCAAACCTAGATTCAAGTAGAAAGCAGGGAACAGATTCCATTTCTTAATGTGTCAAAGAAGCATCCACTTACAAAGAGGAAAGGGTTGATGGTGCCATCTTTGGAGACTCCCATACATTCATGGCTCCTCCTTACTCCACCTTCCTCATCGTCCACACTTTCTGGCTTCTCTGTGTGTTCTTTAGCTTTTAATTTTCCTCCAATCAGTTAAGAAGTCTAACATCTCTGGTTCAAATTTCTCAGAGAAATAATTAATCAGTTAATTACCATTGCACTTATATGGGATAAACTTTTGAGGAAGAGCACCTAACATGTCATTGACCCAGTTATACAGATTAGTTATACCTGAATTTGGAGCTGGTTTTTCAAACACCAGCTGTGGCCCCCAAGAGCAAGAACAGGTATTATAGTGAATGGCAGGCACAGGCTGCTCAGTGGGAGGAGGGTTGGTAGGAGTGGTCTTTCCCTCAGAAGGATGCAGTGACTTGGAAGGACGCACCTCAACTAGAAAGCTGTCTGTTAATTGATGAACCAAAATGAGGCCTTAATCATATAGCTATCTGGTTCTTTAATTTTCTCTCTTTAAAATTGTCCCTTGATAATCTGAAACCCCTCTGCCCAGGGGGTGAGATAAAAGCAATCCATCACAGAAAAATCAAGACTGAATTAGGTTATTTATTAGCTTCTAGGATACTGGGCTGTTTTTTCTTAATTTCTTGCATTCTAAACAATGGAAGCACAAGGACTTTCTGGAACATATAGGTCTTTTAAAGTACCCTTCAAATATATAATTTACATAATGAAATAATCTCTCCACTGTAGTATACACCTCAAACATTTTTCTCCCACAAATTTCTTTTCATTGTTTTAAATTTAATTGCATTTCTTTGATTTATTTTTTTCTTTCCTTTTTTTTACGACAGGAAACAATAATAAATTTGCCCAGGCACACCTGTGATGTATCTCCCTCAGATATACACTGAAAAGGTCTTGCAGTCTGACATCCAGAAAGAATAATACATAGAAATGAGAATCAGTAGTTCAGTCAGAAGCCTGTGACCACACAAGATGGAGATTTTGTGCAAAGGACTTGAAATTCTTAGCATAGTTGGCCAATTCATCCCTAATTCTTATCTTTCCTTGTCTAAACAACTGAGGATACTGTGGATATGCTTCAGGTACACTCTGATGCTGTGCAGGTTCAATCCATTTATTTTAAGCTGACGGTATGTAGCTGAAAGAGTTTCCATTTACCTCATTAATCATTTATTGCATTACTCTTATCATTTAAGCCTTTACTAAATATTTGAGATATCTGTCCTCATGAAGCTCAGATATGTGAAAGAAACACGCATGTAAGTTAATACACTTTGTAAGATACAGTTAGGGCACAGAGGATAAAGTACTCATTCTTCTGAGAAACGAAGAAGTGGAAAAGTCTTCCTGGAGGAGACAAATTGAAATTTGAAGTTGCCTTTTTAATGAAAGTCTTGTTACTCGTCATTGCTGTCAGCATTTGACAATGTTTTTTTTTTTTTTTTCAATTATAGCCATTGTGGTGGGTGTTTTATAGGATATGATTTCCATTGAGATATATTCTCTGACTCATGAATTTTTTTAAGTGTATTAATTCCTTATTCTTATTGATTTCCAGCTTAATTCCACTCTAGTCAGAGAATATTCTCTATATTGTTTCAATCATTAGTTGATAGACTAGCATACACTCAGTTTTTGAAAAATGTTCTGTGGGTATTTTAAAAGAATGTATATTGTGTAGTTGTTGGGTAGAGTGTTTTAGATATATATATATCTCCATCGCATTAAGATTGCTCAAATTGTCTATATCTTCATTAATTTTATTTGCTTATTCTATTAGTTACTGAGAAATTTCTATCAATCAAAATCTCTCCTGTTATTTTGGGTAGGTCTATTTCTCTCTAAAATTATGTCTATATTCTTTGTGTATGCATTGATAGGGGATTTTAAATCAGTACATCCACTGTGGAAATCAGTTTGACATTGTCTATAAAAGGTGAATGCTCATATGCCCTTGGACTCAGTCATTCCACAATTTGGTATGTTTGACAAAGAAGCATTTACTCATGTGCACTAAGAGACATGTATAGATAATTCAGAATAGCAGTATTTATAACAGCTCCAAATTGGAGATAGTACAAATGTCCATCAATAGTAGAATGAGTAAATAAATTGTGGTATATTCATCCATTCAGTAGAATACCATAGAGCAATGAAAAATAACGGTTGATAGCCACACTAAATTGCACATATAAATATCACAGACAAGGTTGAGGCAAAGAAGGCAAATACAAAAGGATGCACACTATATGACACTTTTTATATAGATCAAAACTGGGCAAATGAACATTTGTTAGAACTCTGAATAATCATTACTTTGGAAAGGAGGTTGGGAGCAGTGAGTGAGAATGGACATGAGGGGGAGGTTTGAGGGACTTGAAGAGACATATGAGTGACAATTTAATCTTATTAAATTGATGATAATTTAAAAGTTTTAGTTCTCTGTTAAATCATTGAATGGAATATTTAGGTTTTGTCCTCTTATCTGTATATTTAATATATCAATATATAAAAAATATACATATATATGAGCTGCTTTTTTTCAGGAATACAAGAGTATGGAAGGGGATGCCAGACAGAGAGAGAAACATGGACCAAGGAAGAGACAATAAATAGGAAGGTCCTTGCTGAAACTTCAAAGACTTCAGCATGAGCAGATGTGAGGAATACAGGAAGATTTGGCTGACTGATCATTCACATCTTAGCACACAATCTATTCATATGTTTCTTGCACGTTTTCTTTCCTCAGATGAAGAGAAACAGCACAAATGTCAAAATACCACTTTGTTTTCTTTGAGAACAGAGATCTTATGATACATGAATCTCAAATGAAGTCAGCCGTACCAAGTAATGGACGTCAGGGTTCTCCACAATTTTTATCACACAAATATTCAGTGCATGTGTCCTCTGTATATCGATTTGGTGATTCAGAAATATTGTACATAGTACTGCTAATGTACAATATAAAGTATATATTATATACAAAAACAGAAAGGTATAAAGTTTCCTGTGAGTAGAAATTTTACCATTTTTTTTCAGCGCCTCCATAGATCGCCTTGAGCATGCGTATTTGGAGAGTGAACTGTGAATTCTGTCAGAAACAGACACTGCTCTGTTACTAAGGAGTCTCCTGAAGAGTTGATCATAATGTGCTATAATTCGGAATACTTAGGTAACCTGTGTCCTTTGTCCTTAAGAACGGGGTTTTCATGGTTTCAGAAATTAATTTAAGAGCAGAACCCTTGTTATAAGAACTGACCTTCAGTACCACTCAGAGGAAGGCAGCATGCATCATGACATCCACTCATCTCCATTCTGGGAAGCCTTTCCTCTTTTGGGCTTACTTTTTGGTGGCTGAGTTTGTGGAGGAAATGGATCTTGAATTGAATCTTGAGAGAATCATTAAATTGTTAAAGGGACAACATCAATAATGGATACTTCAGGGATAATGGGAATTTGAGATATAAAGGGGACTTTTGAGTGATGATTTAATTTTATTTTTTAACCTAGGTTATGATTAAAAAGGGTGTAGCTTTCTGTTGATTCATTGAGTAGAATATTTATGTTTTATGCACTTTTTAAAATATTTGAACATCAAAAAGAGGAATTTAATAATGAAGATGTTTAGAATATTTCAAGTCACTGCACAGCTCTGTTGAGAACATTAAAAAACAAAACAACAACAAAACCCTCCATGCGTGTTTTCCTAGAAAGACCAGCAGGGAAGGAAAATTGTCTTTTGAAGAATTGGTAATAGAGCCAATAAGAGAGTTTGCAAGTTAGGATTCTGTTTATCTAAAACAAACAGGCGGCTCACCTCATGCTACTGCTATAAAAATACGTTTCTCAGAGAATGTGTAAGAAGCCAAATGAATCTCTTGAATTAGTTGCCATTTCTGTATCAGCAGAGGCTGAATTATTCATGAAAATGGTGATAACTGAAATTAAGGCTCCACAACTTGCTCAAAGAGAAGAAGAAAACTGGGGTCCCAGAGAAATGCAGACAGATTACAGATCTGCTCTTGTTTAAATAACACTGATAACATGCACATTTACATTTGAGTAATTAAATGGTACATGAGTCAGAAAGTTAAAAAAGGAAAAACATGCAGCCCTTCTGATTTCAGTACTGACACATAAGGAGCTTAGATGTCATCAGTCACATTCTTACAATAAAAAAAGCTGAACAAACTGAAAATCAGTGACTCTTCTTGGACCCATCAGAGCACTAAGATTTCAGTAAAAACTGCCACCCTGAAATCCAGATGCGGTGACCCTGGTTCCCACAGGAAGATGTGATTGGCTTGTTTGAATAATTCTGTGGGCTGGCGGGAACTGAAGCCCCCTTGGAAAAGCAAACACTCTGCCTCACCCTTGTGATAAAGAAGGTTATCTGGCTAGGGAACCTCATCCACAGGGGCACAATGAGGAGGGGAGCTTGTGGTTAGGCCACTTGAGGTCCACCCCGTTTGAAGTGTAAGGTATTACAAAATATTAATTTTAGGCCTTACACCATAATTTCCCCTGCCCACACCTTACTCCTTCATCAACAAGGATTCAGCGTAACAACAGTGAATGAGAGCTGCAGGAGGCGGGCTGTCTCTGAGGGGAAGTACTTAGGGAAGCCGGAAGTCAAAAGAGGAGACACAAAAGAACCCTAGGGAAATCAGAAGCCTCTGATAACTACAGCTACAACAAACATTAAACACAGCACAACTTCTAGCCTAATTAACATAAATCCTCTCACTAAAGGCTTCTATTTTCCAGTGTCTGTTATCTGATAAAACAGGCATTACTTTCAACAAAAAAATCAAAGTAATGCCAAATGGAAGAAAAAACAAAACTCAAAATGACAAAATAAGCAGCAGAATCTGACTGAGATGTGACACAGATGATGGAATCAAAGGCAAGGAGTTTAGAATAACTTTGATTAATATGTTAAGGGCTCTAATGGAAAAAATAGCAGAAATCAAGAATATGGTCAATGTAAGCAGAGAAATAGAAACTTTAAGAGTAATCAAAAGGAAATTCTACAAATCAAAAATGCTGTAAAAAAAAAAAAATGAAGAAAGGCTCTAACAGTCTCACCACTAAGGAAAAAAAATCAGTGAGCTTGAAAATAAATTGATGAAAACTTCCCAAACTGAAGAGAAAATAAAAACATAGAATTATTTAAAAAGGACAAAACATTCGAACACTTGGGACTAATTTCAAAAGGTATAATGTAAACAAAATTGTAACATGAGAAGGAGAAAGAAGAGAGAACTGAGCAGAAGAAATATTTAAAGTAACAATGACTGAGAACTTTCCAAAATTAGTAACAGACACTAAATGATAGATCTAGCAAACTCAGAAAACAAGCAGGATAATTATCAAAAAACAAAACAAAACAAAACTACACTTAGGCAAACCATATTCAAAATATAGAAAACCAAAGACAAAGAGAAAATCTTGAAAGAAGCTAGAGGGAAAAAGAAATGAACTTCTTACCTACAGAGAAACAAGAATAGGAATTGAGGTGAACTTCTTATCAGAATTCATGCAACCATGACTAGAGCAGAGTGAAATATTTAAAGAATTGGAAGAAATAAAACCATCATCCTGGAACTTTATATCCAGGGAAGGTATACATCAAAATGAAGGAGAGATGCAGATTTTCTCAGACAAGCAAAATGAGGGAATTCATCACCAGCCCATTGCTCTTGCAAGAAAAAGAAGTTCTTTAGAACGCTAGAAAAAGACACAGGTAAGAAACTTAGATCTACATAAAGAGATTAAACAGCACACTGCTAAATAATACATGAATTAAAAAAGACATATACAAAGAAAAAATATTTTGAATTAAATGAAAAAGCAACATCAACATTTGTGGATGCAGCTAAAGCAGTGTTAGAAATTATAACACTAAGTGCTTAGACTAGAAAAGAAGGGAGATGCCGCAGGTTCCACTTCTAGCATGGCAAGATAAGATCCCCAACGAAACTGTCGACTATTATACCAAAAAAACCAACCATTTAAATTCTCTCAAAATGGCCCTAAAAACATACCGCAAATGAAAAAAGTATTCATTTACAAAACCTTTTAAAACTCAATAAGAAAAAAGAGAATCTGGCATGTTTACCATGATCCACGCACCCCCTCCCCCTCTCCCAACTCAGAATGAGAAAAGTTCCATTCTAAAAGAGTAATCCAAAAATAAAGGGCTCATTTTCTTCCAGCTCTCAGTCAGGTGGAGGGACAGGTCATCAGCATTTCTCATTCTGCCCCCTAGCTACCTGATACAGAGGCTATGCTCTGGATGAGTGGGGCTGAGAGGTTGGGGTTCACTTCTTCCTCCCAAGCCCCACTTATAAAATGGAGGCTCTACGTTGGGTGCAGAACACTGCACATGCTGAGGACATGGTCACTCTCACTCCAGCTTGTTCATAAAGTGGAAATTCCACACTAGAAGAGGCCAGCAAAGATGACCAGAGGCTACAGCTGCCAACTCCTCCATTTAGCAACTAGCTTCTGAAGCAAAGCTTTCATTCACAGAGAAGCATGCCCCTGCCCCTACCCCTGCTTCAGAACCAGGGCTCAGGGATTTTTCTGAGGGAAAGAGGCAAGCTGTAAAACAGAACTCCAATGATCTTCCAAGGGAACTATCTTCATTTGCAAGAGTATATGGTATTTAAAGCCTAAGGAAGGTCTCAAAACAATAGAGGCTCTGATGTAAAGCAATTAAAGAGGAGACTGGTGTATTCATTAGAGATATAAGCTAAACTATAAGCCAGTCAGTGTACCAGAGAGGACAAGGGGAAGAGATGACTAAGAAGAGCACTCCTGCAGTCACAAAAAATCTCAAACACTGACTCCAAAACACTCTGCCTGTAAAGGAGCTCAAATTTAATTGGATCAGTCTGAGGAATAACATATGGCCTAAGACACTGAAAATACAAGAGCAACCAGCCATTAATTAGTGGCACTTAACAGTTAAATTCAGTCAGAGAAAGTCCTTCAAAAACCACTGTCATCCTAAAGCTGCACCTCTCTAAGGAGTAACATCATTATGAGTAAATTGACTTCAGTAAATAACCCACTAAGTCACTAAACAAATTAAAAAAAACAAATAATAATAAAGCCTTGGGGTTAGGGGAACCAGTACACAGAGCTGCTATAAGATACTATCTAAATGGTTTATTTTCAACAAAAAATTATGAGGCAGGTAAAGAAATGGAAAAATATGATCTATGTATGGGGGGTAGGGAGCCAAGCAACAGAAGCTGTCTGTGAGAGTGAGCAGATGTCACATTTAACAGACAGTGACCTCAAGGCAACCATTACAAATGTGCTTAAATAACTAAAGCAAAATGTGCTCAAATAAGTAAAGACAGGTATAAAAACAACTCATCCAAGAGGGAATGCATATGGAAAGATTGTTATTATAAAAAAGAACCACATGGAAAAAGTAACCAAAAACTAACCAAAAAGTACAATAATTGAAATTAAAAATTCACTAGAGAACCTCAAAGTAGATTTGAACTGGTAGGAGAAAGAATGAAAGAACTTGAAGATAGACCAATGAAGATTATGCAATCTGAAAAAAGAGAAGGAAAAGAATGAATAAAAATTAACAAAGCCTCAGAAAAACATCAGACACAATTAAATGCACCAACGTACGCATGATGGGAGAACCAGCAAGAGAGGAGAGAGAGAAAGGAGCAGAAAAAATATTCAAAGAAATGATGGCTGAGGGGCCAGCCCAGTGGCACAGTGGTTAAGTTCACACGTTGCACTTTGGTGGCTTGGGGTTTGCCGGTTCCAATCCCAGGTGTGGACCTATGCACTGCTTGGAAAGCCATGCTGTGGCAGGCGTCCCACATATAAAGTAGGGGAAGATGGGCATGGATGTTAGCACAGGGTCAGTCTTCCTCAGCAAAAAGAGGAGGATTGGTAGCAGATGTTAGCTCAGGGCTAATCTTCCTCAAAACAGAAAAAAGAAATGATGGCTGAGAATTTCCCAAATTTAAAAAAAAAAAAAACTTTAATCTATATATTTAAGAAGATTAAAGGGCTGTTGTTAGGACAAACACAAGAAGATCCATGTGCACATCATAGTACAAATGGTGAAAGCTGAAAGCAAGGAGAAAATCTTGAAAACATCAAATGAAAAACAAATCATCACATGAAAGGGAATCCCAATAAGATGCACAGCTGAATCTTTCAAAAGTAGAAGAGGAGTGCACAATACTCAACTCATTTCCTGAGCCCAATATTAGGCTGATACAAAACCAACCAAAGGAATTATAATAAAAGAAAATTACAGATGAATATCACCTAGTTGTAAAAATCCTAAACAACATACTAGCAAACATAATCTAGCAAATTAGAATAATCTCAAGTGGAATTTATCCAGGAAAGTAGGGTTGGCTTAATATCAAAATATCAATTATTGTTACACACCATGTAACATATGGTGTATTATACACCATAGCATTATAATAAAAACCAAAAATCTAAGAAAATCCCCAAATCACATGATCATCTCAATAGACACAGAAAAAGCATTTGATGAAAAACCTCAACAAACTAAGTATAGAAGGGAACTTCCACAGGCTGACGAAAGGAAGCTACAGAAAACCCCACAGCTAACATCATACTTGATAGTACATGACTGGGTGCTTTTAATCTAAGAATAAAAACAAGAAAAGGTATACTCTCATCACTTCTATTCAACATTGTAGTAAAGGTTCTAGTCAGGGCAATCAGATAAAAAAAATTAATTAAAGGCATCCAGCTTGGAAAGAAAGAGGGAAAATTATCTCTATTTGTAGATGACACAATATTGTATGTAAAAATCTTAAGGAGTCCATGAAAAAGCTTTTGTAAAGAGCTCAGAAAGGTTGTAGGATATATGATTAACGTACAAAAATCACTTATATCTATATATACTAACAAAGAGTAATCTGAAAATCAAAATTTAGAAAATAAGTCCATTTACAACAGCATAGAAAATGCTTAGAACTCAATTCAACAAAATAAGTGCAAAACTTATACTCTGACAACTACAGACTGTTGCTAAAGGAAATTAAAGAAGATCTAAATAAATGGGAAGATAGCCCATGTTCATGTACCTGATGACTATGTATTGTTAAGATGGCAATACTCCTCAAATTGATGTAGAAATTCAGCACAATTCCAATTAGAATCCCATCTGGCTTCTTTGGAGAAATTGACACATTAATCTTCAAATTCTGTGGAAATTCAAAGGACCAGAATAGGCAAAACAATCTTGAAAAAGAAGAACAAAGTAGGACGACTCACACTTCCCACTTTCAAAACTTACTGTAAAGCAACATTAATCAAGACTGTGTGGTACTGACATAAGAATAGACATATAGGTGAATAAAACACAACTGAAAGTGACTCCATAAATAAATCCTCACATTACAGCCAACTGATTTTCAGTAAGCATTCCAAAACAATTCAATAAGGAAAAATAATCTTTTCACAAATATTGCTGGGATAAATGGCTATCCACATGCAAATGAATAAATTTGAATCCCTACCTGACACCATATACAAAAACAAAGTCAATCTATAAGACTCTTAGAGGAAAACATAGGCATTAACCTTCATGACCTTGTATTAGACAATAGTTTCTTAGATATGATACCAAATCACAATAAATGAAAGAAAAATAAATAAATTGCACTTCATCAAAATTAAAAATTTTGCGTTTCAAAGGACACTATTAAGAAAGTGAAAACCCAAAAAATGGGAGAAAATATGTGTAAATCATATATCTGATTCAGTACTTGTATCTAGAATATATAAAGTACTTTTACAACTGAGTGATAAAAGACAAATATCCCAATTAACAAAGGCAAATAGAGATTTCTCCAAGGAAGATAGAAAAATGGCTAATAACACATGAAAGATTGTTTACATCATTAGTCATTAGGGAAATGCAAATCAGAATCACAATGAGGTACCACTGCACGCCCACTAGGATGGCTAGGATCAAAAAGTCAGATAATAACAAGTATTGGCAAGAATGTAGAGAAACGGATTTAGAGAGAACATGCAAACACTACTGGTGGTAATGTAAAATTGTACAGCCACTTTGCAAAATAGTCTACCAGCTTCTCAAAAGTGAAACATGAATACCATTTAACCCAGCAACTCAACACCGAGGTATATACCCAAGAAAAAGGAAAATATACATCCACATAAAAACTTCAACATAAATGCTCATAGAAGCATTAAGTCACAACAGCCAAAAGATTGAAACAACTCAAATATCCACCAATTGATGAATGGACAAAAAAAATGTTTTATATCCATAAAACGGAAAATGGTTTGGCCATAAAAGTAATTTAATATTGACACATCTACAACATATATAAACCTTGAAAAGATTATGCTCAGCAAAAGAAGTCAGTCAAGAAATACCACATATTATATGACCACTTTTATATAAAAAGTCCAAAATAGGCAAATATATAGAGACAGAAAGAATGTTAGTGGTTTCTTAGGGTTGGAGAACATGGGGAGCTTGGTGGAAGAGCGCTAGAGAGCACGGAGTTTCTTTTCCGGGTGATGAAAATGTTCCAAAATTTATTGTGGTGTAGTAAATATGCTAAAAACTATTGAATTTTTACACAAAGTAGATTGTATGGCATGTGATTGTATCTCAATAAAGTTGTTACAAAAATATAGAAAGATATAATATCAGAAATCTAAGCTTCTACTTTAGGAAGCTGGAAGAAAAAGAGTGAGTTAAGCCTAAATCAATCAAAACCAACCAAAAAAATTAGAGCAGAAATCAACAAAGTTGAAAACCAGAAAAACAATATAAAATCTCAATGAAACAAAAAACTCATTCTTTGAAAAGATAAATAAAATTGATAACTCTCTAGACAAGCTAACCAAGAAAAAAAATAGAGAAATACAAATTACAAATATCAGAAATAAAAGAGTGGACAGCACTACTTATCCTACAGTCAACACAAGGATGAAAGGTAAACTATAAACAATTCTATTCTACAAATTTGATAACTTAGATGAAATGGACAAATCAATTGAATTACACAAACCACCAAACTCACAAAAAGAGAAATAGGTCATCTGAATAGTCTTATACCTATTAAAGGAATTTAATCAATAATTAATAATCTTCTAAAAAGAAAGCACAATGCCCAGTGGTTTCCCTGGTGAATTCTATCAAATATTTCAGAAACAAATGATACCAATTCGTTACAATCTCTTCCAGAATATAGAATCAGAGGGAACACTTAACTCATACTATGAGGCCATCATTACCATCACACCAAAACGAGATAAAGGCATTGGAATAAAGGAAAACTACAGAGCAGTATCTCTCATAAACACTGATGCAAAAATCCACAACAAAATAGAGGCAAGTTGAGTCCAACAGTGCACAAAAAGAATTATGTACCATGATCAAGAGGGATTTATCCCAAGTATGCAAAGCTGGTTCAACTTTCAAAAATCAATTAATGTAATCCTTCACATCATGAGATTAAAGAAGAAAAATCGTATGATTATATCAATAGATTTAGAAAAATCCTTTGACAAAATCCAACACCCACTCACGATAAAATTTATCAGCAAAATAGGAACAGCGGTGAACTTCCACAACTTGATAAAGAAATCTACAAAAAGTCTACAGAAAAGACCATATTTAATGGTGAGAAAATAAAAAGCCTTCCCTCTAAGATTGGAAACAAAGCCATGGATATCATCTCTCACCCTTCCTATTCAAAATTGTGATAGAATTTTTGACAGGGCAATAAGATACGGAAAGAAAGTAGAGGTTAGACAGATTGGGAAGGAAGAAGTACAACAGTCTCTACTCTTAAATTGCATGATTGTCTATATAAAAAAAAATCCCCCAAATCAAAAACAAAAATTCCCAGAATAATAAGTATAACAAGGTCACGGGATACAAGGTAAATATGCAAATGTGATTGCTTGCCTATACTCCAGTGATGAACAACTGGAATTTAAAATTTTTAAAAATGCCATTTACAATAGCACTAAAATAGTGAAATATTTAGGTATAAATATAAAAAAATTGTACAAGATCTATAGATAGCAAACTACAAAACTTTGATGAGAGAACTCAAAGACTATCCAAAGAAATGGAGAGAGATTCTATGTTCATGAATCAGAAGACTCAATATCATTAAAATGGTAATTCTTCCTAAATTGATCTATAGATTCAATGCAATCTTAATCGAAATCCCAGCAAGTCATTTTGTAGATATTGAGAAAATAATTCTAACATTTATAAGGAAAGGCAAAGAATTAAGAGTAGTCAATACATTGCTGAAGAAGGATCAAGTCATAGGACGTACACTACCCAAATTCAAGACTTACTATAAAGTTGTAATAATCAAGACAGCATGGTATTAGTGAAACTATAGACACGTAGATCAATGGGAGCGAACAGAGAGCCCAGGAACAGGCCCACAAAAATATTGTCAACTGATATTTGACAAATAAGTAAAAGCAATTCAGTGGACAGTCTTTGCAGCAAATGGTCCTGGAACAATTGCACATCTGATTAAAAAAAATGAATATAGACAGAGACATTAAAACTTTCATAAAAGTTAACTAAAAATGGATAATAGATAATAAGCCTAAATGCAACATGTGAAACTAAAAAAAAAAAAAAAAAATAGAAGGAAACATAGGAGAAAATCTATGTAAATTTGAGTTTGGTGATGAGTTTTTTAACGAAACACCAAAATCAAGATGCATGCAAGAAAAAAATTGATAGATAAGAAACTATTAAAATTAAAAATGTCTGCTCTGGAAAAGACAAGCCACAGACTAGGAGAAAATGTTTGCAAAACACATGTCTGATAAGAGACTTGTACCCAAAGTCTACAAATAACTCTTAGAACTCAACAAAATAAGAAAGCAAATAATCCAATTTAAAAAATGGCCAAATACCTCAATGGGCACCTCAACATAGAAGATAGACAGAGTCAAAAGTCTTTGAAAACATGCTCAATATCATTTGTTATTAGGAAACTGAAAATTAAAACAATGAAGTACCACTACTCACCTGTTTTATTAGTGTCGTCGAATCAATTCCGATTCCTCGCCATCCTATATACAGCAAGGTGAACCCTGTCCCGGCTTCTGTGCCATCCTTTTAACTCCTGGTGTTATATCAACACTCTGCTGCTATTTATAGAGTTTCCACGACCAATTTTTCTGGAAGTTGGCGGCCTGGTCCTTCTTCCTAGTTTGTCTCAGTCTGCAAGCTCTGGTGAACCCTGTCCACCATGGGTGACCCGGCTGGTATTTGAAATACCATGGCATAGCTTTCAGCATCACAGCAACATGCAGCCACCACCGCCTGACAACCGAGACGAGTGATCTGGTTCCCTGACTGGGAAACAAACCTGAGCCGTGGCAGTGAGAACACCAAATCTCAACCGCTAGACCACCACTCACCTACCAGAATAGCTAAAATGCAAAAGTTGACCATCCAAACACTGGCGAGGGTGCAAAGTAACAAGAACTCTCATTTATTCCTCATGGGAATGCAAAGTGATACAGCCACTTGGGAATGCAGCTTGTGAGTTTCTTACAAAGCTAAACATCTTCTTACCACACGATCTAGCAACCATGCTCCTAGGTCTTTACCCAATTAATTTGTAAGGTTCTGTCTATACAAAAATCTTTAACACAAATGTTTCTAACACTTTTATTCATTAACAGCAAAAACTGGAAGCAAGCAAGATAGTTTTCAATAGATATGTGGATAAACAAACTGTGGCATATCTGTGCAATGGACTGTTATTTAGCAATAACCAGAGATGAACTATGAACTAACAGAAATACATAAATGGATCTTAAATTGATATAGCTAAGAAGAGGAAGGCAACCTGAAAAAACTACATACTGTATGATTCCTATGACCTTAATTGTGTGACTTTTTAGGAAGGGCAGAATGATAGAGAGCTAGAGAGGGTGGAACGCTCAGTAGTTGCCAGGGGCTTGGAGGTAGAGACGAAGGGTTGAATAGATGAAGCACAGGGGAATTTTAGGGCCTTGAAGTTATTCTATATGGTAGTGTCATGGTGGATAAAGGACATATTACGTTTCTCAAGACCAATAGGACTTTATAGAAAAAATTGTGAACTTTAACGTATATAAAATTTAAAAAATCATTTAGGACATCGGCGATTCCAGGAAAAATGACATGAATATGACAAAAGAATCTAACTATATTACTAACGTACAAAATAACCATACTAAAGTGACTGGGATGAAAGACACTAATATAAGTAATTTTTGAAATGAGTGGAGTCCATAAGTCTAAAAGCAAAAGAAACTACAAAAACACCATACTGTATCTGATAAAGTTATTTACCATGAAAGTATGGATTAATCATTCTGATACCACTATATAAATGTGCTGAAATTGAATAATTAAATAAATGGTAGATGAGAGGAGCCAGGTTTCTCACTGTTGGAGTGGGAGGTTACAGATAAGAAAGATAGTAAAGCTAGAATGACCCACGTGGTAATAGATTATAGTTGGAGACTATATAAACTTATGTTTAGCTTAATATATATATAGGTACAATTGGTTACATACAGGATATGGTTAGTATGCATGTATGTATTTCCTTGCTTTTTCAGCTGAAAGGACCTGGAAAATTGACACCCCAGTTTCAAGAGATCCCAGATCTTGGTTCTCCAGTAAAATGAACCACTTGGTTCTCTTGGAGAAGGGAGCCTTGGAGAAGTGGCCGCCCTAGGACTGGGGCAAGAAATATGCAAGAAGAGCCTGTAGCATCTTGAAGTGCCAGAAAGTAAGGAAATACTCAAAACACACAAAGAAAACACACACACACATATATGCCGCTCATCAAAGAGGGGATATATCAAAGGGACACAGGAACCAACGGAAAGAGCTCTCAATGGCCAAGCTGGAACAATTTGAGGAACAAAATAATAAAATATTACTGGATTGTAGCTCCAAATATAAAATAAATATCTAAGGGTCCATGCTGGTATAAATAAATGGTTGGATAAAAAGAAAGCAGAGGAGGAAAGACAAATCTCCCTTGCAGAAAATTCCAGATAATTTATGTAAATACTCTGCCTTCAAGGATGAGAGGCATAACTCCCCACTCTGACTGTGGACTGCTCATAGTGACTTCCCTCTAAGCGGTGCAGTGTGCCAGGGGGAAAGAGTGACTTTACAATGGAGGAATCTGAGAAACACTGCCTCAGCCAGGTGATCAAGATTAAAATCAACACTGACAAGTCATATAATAGTATGGACTCAATGTAATGTCACAAAAATGATACTTTACCCCTGTGATCTTCCTTCCAAAAACTCACAATCCTAGTCTAATCAGGCAAATCGCATTTGGGAGACATTCTACAAAACAACCAATCTTATTATAACACCTCAAAACTGTCACAGTCGCGAAAAACAAAGAAAGTCTGAGAAGGTGCCCCAGCCTAAGGATCCATGACAACTAATTGTGATGTGATACCTTTATGAGATCCTGGAACAGAAAAGACACATTAGGTAAAAACTAAGGAAATTTGAATATAGTATGGACTTTAGTTAATAATAATATACCAATATTGTTTCATTAGTTGTAATCAATATGCCATACGATTGTAAGATTTTACTAATAGGGGAAACTAGTTGAAAAGTATATGGGGACTCTGTACTATCTTTGTGATTTTTTGATACTATTTTTCTGTACTCTTTTTCAAAGACTGTTCTAAAAGGAAATTTTCTTTAGAAAGAAAGAAGGAAGAAAGGATGAAAGGGTAGGAGGGCGGGAGGGAGAGAGCAATCTTACCATAGCAAAAGACTCACATCTTAGACCGTGAAACTTTTAGTCTAAAGGGATTTTCATGTTTTTGGCAGGTCACAATGGAAGCCTTCTGGTAAGTGGTTTGTGGAATAAACCTTATTCTTCTTTTTAAATATTGATAGAATTTGCCCGTCTCTCCAGTCTTTTAGAAGCTCTTTTGTCCTTACATGCGTGTGAAAGATCAATGACAGTTTTCCCATTTAGAGCTTCTCTTGAGACTCTGGTGTGTAATTTAGATGGCTCAGAGGGTTTGAACTCATGTAAAGCAAATATGTGTAGTCTTACAATCTTTTTATCCACCGTGAGTTTATTCACTTCATTCTCACAAATGCTCACTTTACCCTTTTCAGTCCAAAGTGTATTCTTCTTGTCAGAGAAGAAAGGAATAAAGCAGAAGGTAGGAGTTTTGTTTGCACCAGTATAGCCCCTCTTTATATTTCTGTTTGTTTGTTTGCTTCTCTAAGCATCCCTAGAGGGGAACTCCTCCACATGTGTATGCATGTATGTGTATGTTCCTGTGTGTATATACATATTTTTTATGAAGTATTAACTTACCTTAGACATCAATGATCTTGTATTTTTTTTAGTGTACCTGTCACCCAGTTGTATTTAGCATTATACATTCTATAATTTCTACAGTGAAGTCATATTACCTCTCAGCTAGTAAACTATTTCTAAATTCAGGTCATAGCATCAAAATCAGGTACATTTCACCAATAATTCACGGTATATATGGTTTTGTATTCACTGTTTCTCAATGAATCTGAAAAAGCCAGTTTTCCTCTCCAGTACCGCAAAAGATTGAGGTTACCACAGATAAAGCCATTGGCTTGTGGGGAGGAACCAAGTTTTTATTTAAAAAACTCTTTAATGATCCCTGTCATGTATAAAGTAGAAGGGTTTAAATGAAATAAAATACCATGAGCTTTCCAACCCCAATTTGCAGATGTTAAAAGTGATACTTTGAGAGGTTGCAGAACTGCAAAGAGCTAAATAAGGTGATATAACCATATGTGTTGAGTATGTGTGTGTGTGTGTGTGTGTGTGTGTGTAGAGAAAGAGAGCCATATACAACCTTATTTAGCCCCTTAGGATCCTGCAACCTCTCAAAGTCTCAGTATATGTATTCGTGTGTGTGTGTGTGTGTGTGTGTATAGATGTGAACTCAGGTTAGAGGGTTAGATGTTTGAAGTCCTCCTTCCTATTCCGCTCACCATTAGGACCAGTGAGCCTTAGGCAAATTACTTACTTTCTTGAAACGTTAGTTTTCTTCATCTGTAGAACAACACTTGGAGGGAATTCCTTAGAGGGACATTGAAAGGAATAGTGCCCGTATGTGTAAACAGTTTTGCATGGTGTCTCCTCCTATGCAGTGTTAAATGAGGACAACAGAGAATCCCAGCTATACAGATTCTGAGAAGAAGAGGATGCTGGAAGTTGGGGTGAGCTGGAAGGCTTCCTAGAAGAGGCAAAATAGGAGATGAGACCTAAGGAATCCAGCCCATAGTGAATGCTTTTGGAGAGCATAATTGAAAAGAAAGAGATAGCACTGGGCTGGGATTAGAGAAAGATGTGACAACAACCAAGTTATGACCCAGACTTCCTGCTCAGAAGTGTGTTCTCCCACAATCAATCCTATGTGGCAAACTCTGAAGAGGAATGCAGGGAAGAATGGCTGCCCTGCTCACTCGCCAGCCATGTGGAGAGAAGGGTGCTATGGAGCCACACTCCAGGGCCAGGCCTGATGGGGACTGCGGCGCCACTGTGGACAGACCTCAGCGTTAGGGCCAAGGGAACACTAATTCTGAGAAGCAGTGTTTCAAGAAAGTCACACATCCCTAAACAGAAGGAGAAGACAAAAGGGAAGAGAGACTAGGTACAAAGGAGATTGACTAAGATGGAGGTTGCTGATAAGCAAAAAGCTGCAAGAGGCAGAGGAAGGCGGGTCCTGGGGTAATTCCACAGCCAGAAAGCAAATATGTGTGGGTCCTTTGTATCCAGTGGTAGGGTCTGTAGTCCCAGGTGCAAGCGGGCCTCCTAAAAGGCGATATCTGAATCCCATAATCAGTATCCAACAACCTCAGTATCTGAGACTACAGGAGGGCTGTCAGTACAGCAGAACACAGGCCGGTGGTCTCTCCCAGCTACGGAGCTATCTATAATCAGATATGCTCGAAGCCCCCTGGGTGACCACAGTGACCTGGAAGCTCAGAGACTCAAACCATGTGACTTAGCAGCCAGGAGTCTCCTCTAGGGAATAAGGATTTTTATTGTTACATCGTCAGGCTGGAGAAATAACCGTGAGCTATATATCTAGGTGTCAACACTTCTCTGTGGGTGGTCTAACGAGTCACTGTAACAGAATTTTAGCTCCCTCATGGTAAAAACCTGAAACTGATGGTTGCTGTGGACTCAAATTATGTGTGAATGAACAGACAACTTCAGTTTCTCATTTGAATATTAGCGCAGAATCACTAGCTTAAATGATAACAGAATCCCCTGAATCCGAACAGAGCACGAAAGTGTCAGTGTATTCCTGGCCTTCCTATCGCTTCTCCAGGTCCTACTGAAATAAGGAATATTCAGTAGAAGAGAAAAGGGACACTTTCTGAAACTCATCTTAATATCGGAGCCACAGACGCTTCCTGTGCTTATGTCTTCTGTTATGAACAGAGAGAGGAATCATCATGTATGTCAGGGAAATAATGCAATGACCCTAAATTTGGGCTGGGCAGTCTTTATTTAATACCACGGGCTCATCTCTACTCTACAAACAGTTCCAGCTGGATTAGATTTTCTGGAAGAGTTTTCTGATTGATTTACATTTTAAAACACATGCCCTCCTCATCCTTTCTCTGAGCTGGGAGGCAGGCCAATTCAGGGAACACGCGTGAGGCCTGAGTCAAGTCGGTCCCTGACCTGGGCAGCTGGCTGTGAGGCGGCCCTGAGTCCAGAACTCTTGTGTGCGAGAGCCTGAACGTGGGACTCTGGTCACAGTCATACCCTAGCCAAGGGTCCCAATTAGGAGTCCCAGCTCCAGAAAAAGGTCTTTGTTGGACTGAAGAAGAATAATGTTGTTTTATCTGTTGAGAAAGACATTAAAGATCATTTTGGTGGCTGCTAAGAGAGTTACTCTGAAGCAAATTCTTCCGTGATCGCACATATTCATAAATCAGGAACATATTCATCAAATTAAGCTAGTAAGAACAACGTATACCTTAATTCTTTTGGTATAAGTAAGCTTAGCTTATTATCAAGTAAAAGAGTATCTCTCCGTAGGTGTGTGTATGTATAGTTGTGTAATAACTATAAAATCGAGTATCTAAGCACTACCTGTCCAACAGGTCAGAAAAATTAACATGTTGATCAAAAAGTACAATCCCTAAGTGAACCCCCAGTTTTCACTGAAAAAGGGATGTCCGATGATGTCACCAGGGAATTCCTCTAGGCCTCAAAGGGCCCTCTTTCTACAGGTTCAGGCAAGACTTGAGGCTCCAGGGGCCCGGAGCAGGCAGGAGGGGGAAGGCAAGGCCAACTCTGAGAAAGAGAACACGTGGAGGGCAAACCAGGGAAACCAGAAAGGCCTACTTGAGACTGGACTCCAACCCGGGCCGTGGACCCAGCCCCAACGGCCGCTCTGAAGAGCAGCACTTGAGCTCACCTGAGCCGTGCCCGGCTTCGGGCTGGACCACACAGCCGTCTAAACTCTGGAAACCGAAGACTGTCTATTTTAGGCAGAATAAGAAGAAATAGGGTGAAGACAACATAAAAGCTTAAAGAAAATGAGAATATGCTTAATTCTCTGGTTTGAAAGTACTGAATTGGTCTGTGCAAATGTGTCCATGCCTGCGTATGTGTGGGCGTGTGTGTGTGTCTGTGTGTGTGTGTCCAGCATGTCCCATAAGTCTCGGTGAAGGCTTTCTCACTTCAGAAGTAGAAATGCTACTAGCATAAAACACATTATTGGGAGGTTTAATTACTTAAAGTTTTATTATGCTTATGTTAAATAATAAATGAGTGGTTTCAAATTTTGGGTGAGTCGTTCTGAGTGAAGATGGCAAAGGTTGATGGAAACAATAACAACGTTCATATTCAAAACCAAATAAGTATAGAATAAAGTGGGACTTCCAGGTCGACGAAACCAAAAGCTTGTTATGCGGACAAATGGAGTTGAGATTTGCACAACATGGATGAACCTGGCGGGCGTTATGCTCAATGAAACAAGCCAGACAGAGAAAGACAGATACTGCCTGGGGTCACTTACACGTGAACTCGAAAAACAACAAAAGAAAGGTCAATTCACAGCAACAGAGAGTAGAAAAGTGGTGGCCAGTGGCTGTGGAGCGGGAGGAAGAGGGAGAGGCAGGTAAAAGGGGACAAACTTTCAGCTCTGAGATCAAGAAGCTCTGAGGTCTCATGTCTGATGTGGTGACTAGAGTCGAGAACACTGAATTGTCTAATTGAGATCAGCTAAGAGAGCAGCACTTCAGCGTCCTCACACGCACACAAAGTCAATAAGTGAGGGGAAAACAACAATCAGAGTTGAGGACAGAGCAGAACGAGGGTGTGCATCCCTGGGAACTAGATCAAATTCCTGGGGGAACTTCAGACTTTCAAAGGCCATGAGATAGGTGGGTTCAAACCAAGAATCCAGGAGACGCAAGGAACCGGGTGACATCTGGCTTCCAGGTGAAAGAGATAGAAAACTAGCTAAGGCCTAGAAGGCCCAGGAGGGTGGAGGGAGGCAGTTGTAGGCCAGTTGGTGGCGGAGAGGCTGTGGTCCAATCGGCTGCCCTCCTCTCCCGTCCCCCCCCTCAGGAGCCCCTGTGACACGGCCACAGTTCCATGATGAGGGCGTGGGGTTCTAATCTCCAAATCACTCCCAATGCTCAGTTGCCTGAGAGTAGGACTGTATTTGAGATATGGAAACTCCTATCTTGTATCTAAAAAGCACTGTTGCTACCTGCTTGAGCTCCAGTCCCACTTCCTGGGTGATTGGGACCATCCTCCGCATCCTGTATGGACTGGGGCTCTTCCTCCTCTTCTTCCCCCCCCCAAAAGGAATTTGCCCTCACAACTAACTTACAAAAGGAGAAACGTCAGGAAGGTAAGAAATCCTGGACCGAGACCCACCAGAAGATGAGTCTCTCTTCTTTTTTACTGTGATTTCCACTTCTCTGAATCAACTAGAGGGACTCCAGGGATGGGAAAGAATAGAACATCATCCTTCTAAAGACAAGCCAGGTTGGGTGGGCAGGGGTGAGAGTGGGCATGAGGATTTCGATCCGAAGATCTCCGAGCAGGAGTCCCGCTGTGGCAGAGGGCTCCAGGGAAAGTCCCCAGGCCAGTGACCAGTGGCCATGGACGGCATGCTGAGTGGGATCTGTGGGAAGACAGGCCCTGAGCACTGGTTCCCCAGCCACCTTCCCGGGGCAGGTGTCTCAGGCGGGCCTTTGCCCTGTCGTGGTTGATCTGAGGGCACAGCTGAGCCCCCGAGAGCCTCTGGGCAGGACCTGGAGTGGGGCTGTAGCCTCAGGAAGCAAAGTCCTCCCTGAGGAAGCTCACAAGAGTCTGTACATCAGAGAATGTGCACGTTTCTCGAGCAGAGGAACAGTGACAGAAGATGCATGCTGGTCCCACACGGGGACCTTCTTATGATCCTCAAAGAAGGAAGACAGCAAATGTCCATTTTGTGTTCAATTATCCACTTCAAAAGTAAGTAAAAGGGAAGAAACACCCCAGGGCCCCAGGAGTTCAGTGGAGACAGTCATCTTGCTCACAGACGCTGTGTGTCTGCAGCTGGTCCAGAGAGAGGAGAGGGAGCCTTGGGTCTCAGCCCCCACAGCTTCTTGTTTTTTCTCTCATTTCAGCGTCAAGTGGAGCCGAGAGGGAGGAGCAGCAAGAGCAGGAAGAAAAGGGGAGCTTGGAAAGGTAAGCTCCTGCCTTTCAGCCCTGTGCCCCAGAGCTGGCCTCCACCTCCTGTCCCTGAGTGCCCAGCTCCGTGGGCTCGAGGATGCCGGGGACAGAGCCTGTCCCTCAGGAAACAGAGCCCTCGGGGAGGCTCCCAGGATGGAGACGAAGACCTGAGTCCTTGCCAGATTCTGTGCTGGGAACTAAGGCCCAGGCCAGCAGGCACCTGGAACAGGGTGTTGCCCAGCAGGGGCATGTGGGCTGCGGTGGAGGTTGAAGCACTTGGTCAATGGCAAACCTCAACCCAGCAGCAGCCTTGCCATCCCCGTCAGGGATCCCGTGGCCTTGGGCACTGGTGCCTGGGCTCCAGAGTCTGACCTCAAACGGTCTCCCCTAAAGGCACATTGCATGCAGCCTCCTGTAAGAGCCCTAGGCCCCTGCCTTCATCACTGTGACCTAGTGCCCTAATTTCTAGCTTACAGAGCTGGCCGGAAGGACCTGGCAGAAGCGGGGGGCCTGATGTCCCTTTTGCAAAGGTAAGGAATCTTGCCCTTCTCTCCTGGGCTTCTTTCTCGCAGAGTCTCTGATGTGCCCCAGGGCTACAGGCAGCTTGGGGCTGAGCTGAGAGGGGAGCCATGGGGCAGGGGGTGGCAAGAGGCCTGGGGTGAGGGACAGCAGGAGAATTCGGTGAAGTGAAGGGAGGGCCAGGGAGGGCCATGGGTCTCAGGGGGCCACCCCCACCTGGCCTGCCCTGCTGTCCCAGGGCCCTCTGCTCCTGGCTACAGCTTATGCATCTTGTTTCCCACAGCTCCCCGGGGAGGCTGTCTTGTAAGGGATGCTTCCATCACTTGTCATCTCAAGACTCCCCTGGGGAGGTGTGCAAGACAGCATCTGCTAGAGTCCGCCAGCCGTGCGGGAAGCCTGTGGAAGGTGCTCCTCTCACCACGACTCCAGCACTTTCCCTGGCTCTTCTGACCCAGCGCACTCTACCTTTGGCCTCCACTCTGCCAGCAGAACCTCCATCGGCCTTGACCAGAACTCCACTCGGCCCTGTTGCCACGAGCTCGGCTCCAGCTCACTCCTGTTGGCCGTTTCCCAACTCAGGCCACGGCCGCATGAGCTGTCGCATTGAGTTCCTCTCCCGGTGGAACGTGATCAAGGTCTTGTTCTTCCCAGGTCATCACACTTCGAGTCCCAGCAAGGGCCCCTGTCCTGCCACCGACCAGTGGCCTCATTCTGGGGAGGCCCCACAAATAGGGAGGGAGAGACTGATAGCCCCTCAGTTGCCAACCCTGATGTCCAGAAGCTGCTCGAGACGGAAATCACGGAAAGCATACAAACGGAGGTCTGGGAAGAAGAACAAGATGATCCAGGCACTCCTCAGAATCTCGAAGCACACACTATCACGTCTGGGCTGAATTTCCGCTGGGGCCTACCCCTCCTGTCCTTGGGGCCTGCAGATCTGAAAGCATGTGAGGCTCAAGCCTCGGCCCTTCCACGGTCCCCTCTTCCGCCCGCAGCCACCTGTGATTCTGGGGCCCCCTCGAAAGCTGACTTTGCACACTTCCTGGAAAAACCTCTTGAGCCTCCTCCAGGTGACAAAGTCTTAACTTTGACAACAAAAGCCTCAGTTCCCAGCCTGGCCCATCCCCTCCCCGCTCCCTCACCTGTGTGTGAGGAAGATCAGAAGGCCCTGGGAGGGACCCTACCTGGCGATGGCAGTGGGCCCTCGGAAGCCTCTCTCTTGGGACAGGAGGGCCGGCCGCCTTCTCCAACCTTCCCATTCGGCCTCTCAGAGAGAAAAGGGAAGAGTGGCACCTTCGTGGGGGCCGAGCAAGGCCGTCGAGAGCTGAGTTCAGGGTCCCCAGTGGCCAGGAATGAGCCTTGGGAGGAGACGAGGGGTGGGGCCTCACCAGAGCCCTGCCGTGGGGTGGCAACACTGGAGGGGGAGTCAGGGTCCCAGTCTTGGAGCCAGGCCGGGGGAATAGGAGACACCCTCGGGACCAAAGCCCTCCAGCCCCTGCCTGAAAAGGAAGAGGTTTCTCACAAGAGCCCTTTCAGAAAAATGTTGAGACGCCTCCTGCCCTGCCTGAGGCCCAACAAGGAGGAAGCACCAGAGGATCCCCTTGCAAAGGCAAGCCCGTGTCAGCCACCACCCAGAACCAGGCACGGGTCACACACAGCTCGGCATCAGATGGCAGGGCTGTTCAGGCGCCATCGACAGTGACATCCTTCATCTGCGTCCTGGGAGAGAAACTGAGGCTTGCCGAGAACTTCTGGCCTCCCAGTCGAAGCATCATCAAAACCATTTCAGGCCTGGGAAGCTGGACATACCTGTTACCACGACACTCCCTCCTCCCCAGACCAGAGAAGCACAATGACAGAGGACAGTCCCCAACCTAACTCCAGGGACCACAACTGTCTGACTACGAGGGAATGGATCAGAACATGCACGGCAACTGGACCTTGCCATCCAGGCAGCCGCGGTCCCCACCAAACCCTGCCAGCCTGGGCTGAGGGTGGCAGCTGCCTCAGCCAATCCATTACCCGCCATGCTGTCCTCAGATAAGTGTCTCCTGGGATGAGTAGACTGTGCCTGACACACCTTTCCTCATAGGAACGCTTATCTCCCCAAACAGGGAAGTGGAGGAACCGAAAACCTGGTTTTTCTCCTTATCCCACCCTCTGTGCTAATGGTGTCTTCCTACCCCAATTTTCCCCCAAATACACTTTTTTTCTCCTTAGAGGTTGTGGCTTCTGTCTGTGCCCTGCTAGTGGTAAAAACGGGGGTCAGGCTCCGCTCTTCCTGAGAGTCTGCTCTGGCTTCCAGAAGGGACAGGGCCATGGCGGGAGGCTGACTGAAGCGTGGCTCACCTGCCCTCACCCCAGCTCCCCCATTGCACCTGAAGTCCCCATCACACTGTCCTTACAAAAACAAATGGAAGCTTTGGGCTATTTCCAGATGAGCAAAACCTCTAAGATGCCAGCCCAGGATGGGCCCCACCTGTCCTTTCCTGCATTCTCTGGCCCTTGAACATGTGGGGCTGCACAGGCTAAGCTGTCTTACATTCCTGAGCCCCAATTTCCTTATTTTGGAATGGAGTTAAACACCTACATCTCAGGGTTGTTAGAAGGATTCATTAAAACATGCATAGCAAGAGGCACAATGTCTGTCAACAATTATGTGCTGGATGAATGGTGATCAACTAGTCTTCGTACAACTATTAATATAATGTTATTAGAATTAAAGCTAGTATCACTTTTTTGTTGCTCACCATTGTCTAATGTTTGCTACATATTTAGGAAGCATTTCTTCTAATAGTCATCTCCTTTTCTCTGGAAAAAACAAAGCACAAAACACCAGAATTCAAGATTATCGTATTCTCTTTGCCTCTATTTTGTTGATACTAAGGGTTCCCAAGTCGAGATCTCGTTTCTTTTTCTTTATTTCTCCTTTTCTCTTTCTCTCTCTTTCTTTGTTTCTTTTTTCTTTCTTTTTCCCTCTTTCTCTCTCTCTCTCCTCCTCCCCTTCTCCCTCCCTCCCTCTCTCTCCTGCCCCTCTTTCTCCCTCCCTGTCTCCCCCTTCAGTGATGAGCACACTGAGAACAAAGCGGAGGAGTCAGGACATTGAGACAAGGAAAGCCAGGTTTGGACCAGAAAAAAAACCATCTTCCAAACAAGGTAACTATTTGTTAAAATATAACTCTTTGAATCATTCTCATAGAGAAACATTTTTTAAGAATTTATTCCTTTGTTCTTGTCCTCAGATCTGAATTTTCCATCACAGTCCCATTGTCATTTTATTGCAAAGTTCTGACACCAAGATATGGGATCATTTATGAGGCTGCAGAACATAGCATAAAATAGCTAAAAAAAAAATCGCTCATTTTGATTTAGTTTTCACTTCTGCCCAGTAATGACTCTGGATGCCATCCTATTGACCTCTGCTTTTGTTCCCATCAAAATCGATACAATATGCAACGTCGTAAATTTGCTTTGGCTGGCTTTCAGTTCATTGCCGGACTGAACGCTCCCCGTGTGAACTGGGTGATAATGAAGTTGTGGGTGAGGCAGCCTCCTGCAGTCAGCGATCATTACAGTGGGACCAGGCATTAAAGTAAATGACAAATAGGCAGCAAGGGCCAGTAGGGTCAGGGAGATATTGATCAAGAAGCAGGCTTCGAAAGTTAATTCTTTACCTGGAGTTCTATAGGCAATGAGTATTAGCTTCAGAGAACCAGGTTCAAACAAATTTCTTACTAAGGTTTATTTCCAGCTGGATCAGAGAGAATACCAATAATTTATGTGAGTTGAACATGTTTCTTCATGAAAGTGACCCCTAGCCAGTCACAAAGTGCATCACATACATAAAAAACCATACAGAGCGCATGCAGAAATTTTAGAGAATAGACCTGAACATCTACTTACCCTCCACCAACTCAAGAAATGGAATATTTCCAGCATCTCAAAGCATCCACTCCCCACCCCCAGAGGCCAGACCTCCCCTGAGGCTTCTTCCCTCACTCTCAGATGCAATTCCCAAGCTGATTTTTGTGATGATAATTCCCTTTCTTTTCATTATATTTTATCACTTGTAGGTGAATCTATTAACAATATATTGCTTTAAATTTTGTTTTCTAATGTTTTACAAATGAGATCAATATTATTAGTCTTCTTTAACTTTCTCCTTTGTTTCAACATCATTTTATTTGACATTCACTCACATTGTACATGTGACTGTGGCCCCCTCACGATTACTGTTTTATAGCGGTCCACTGTTTGAGTAAACCGCAGCTCATGTACTCTTTCTACCGTTAATACACGCTTTCAAGGTTTGTGTTTATTTATTTTATTATTTAACAGCTGCTAAAAACCTCTTCGCAGTTCCTGTTTTGCTTATTCTAATAAATTTTAGTATCAGCTTATCAAGTTACGAGGAAAAGTACATTGACCGGAATTCCACTAAATCTGAGTCAATTTAGAAGTGATATTTTTATGATAGTGTGGCTTTCCATTTTTATGTGCTTCCTTTAATGTCTTTCAATTTAGTATTATATTTTCTGTACAGAGATTGTGCATAACATTTCCTAGATTTTCTTGAGTAACTTTTTTCAATGATTACTGTAAATGGGATCTGTATTTAGTTTCCCAAGACTGCCATAACAAAGTACCACAAATAAGTGGCTTAAAAAACAGAAATTTATTCACTCAGCAGTCTTGGAAGCTAGAAGTCCAAATTCAAGCTGTCAGCAGGGCCCTCTTCCTCCGAGACCCTGAGTAGAATCCTTTCCTGCCTCTCAGGGGTCCTGGGGGCGGCTGTAGATCCTGGGCATTCTTTGGCTTGTAGCTGCATCACTCCAGTCTCTGTGTCTGTCATCACACGGTGTTCTCTTGTGGGTCTGTCCCTGTGGTTCTTTTCTTGTAAGGACACCAGTCATGCTGTATTAGAGTCCATCCTACTGACTTCATCTTACTTGATTACGTATGTAAAAGCATATTTCCAAATAAGTTCACATTCACGCGTACCAGGGGCTAGCACTTCAACATATCTTTCGCGGGGACATAAATCAACCCATAACAGCGCCTTTGTTTTTTTATTGCATTTTCTAACAGCTTTTTTGCTGGTATATAGAAATGTAAGTGACTTCTCCATATTGATTGTAAATTCAGTAAACTTGATAAATTCCCTTGTAAATTATAATCATTTATTAGTAGATTCTTTAGGTTTTTCTACATAGAAAATGTTATCATTTACAAATAATAAAAATTTTGTTTTCTTTGTATTAATCAAGGTTCTCCAGAGAAACAGAACCAATAAGATATATATTTTTAAGTTAAAAAAATATATATGTATGTATATATATATATATAAACTATAAAGGGATTGGCTCACATGATTATGGAGGCTGAGAAGTCCCAAGATCTGTAGTCTGCAAGCTGGCGATCCAGGAGATTCGATGTGGACCTCCAGTCTGATTCTGAGGCCTGAGGACCAGAAGTGATGGAGTAAGCTCCAGCCCCAGGGCCAGAGAAGAGCGAGGTCCCATCTCAAGCGATCAGGCAGAAGTCCCTGTTACTCACCTTTTTGTTTGATTCAGGCCTTCAACCGATTCGATGAGGCCAGTCCACGTCAGGGAGAGCCATGTGCTTTACCCAGTGTACTGACTCAAACGCTGTTCTCAATCCCACACCCACTCACGGCCGCATCCCGAATAACGCTTGAGCACATGTGGGCGCTCTGTGGCCCAGTGAAGTTGACCCATAAAAGTAACCATCACATGTCCTTTCCAATTTTTATAACTTTAATGACTTTCTTTGACTTACTATACTATCTGGAAACTACATTAAAAAATAAAATAACAATGATAATCTGTATCTTTATCTTGACCTTGATCATTAGGAAAATACTTCAAACACTTCACTATTAATTATACTACTTGTAAGTTTTTGTTTGTTTAGGTACTTTTGATCAGTAGCTAGTTAAGTAAGTTTTGTTTTTTTAAATTCCTATTTTGCTAGAGAATTATTTTTTGAAAATCATAAATAGCTAACTATAATTCTTTATGAAGCACCTTTTCTGTATTTGTTGAAATGGACACACAATTTTCTCTTTTAATCACTTAATGTGATAAATTGTAACAATAATTTTTCCAAGAATAATTCAAGCTTTTCTGGATAAATTCAGCTTGGTTTGGCTATCTGCTAATATTCTATGTGATTTTTTTCTTGCATGTGTACTCTTAAGTGGATTGGCTGTAATTTTCATTTTCTTCCTGGTTTTGGGGTCAACATAATGCACACCTCATTAAGGAGTTAGAAATGTTTTCTCTTTTCCCATTCTTGGAAGAATTTATGTAAGATTGACATCATTCTTTCTTAAGTGTTTCTTAGAATTTATCAGTAAATTCTAGAATTCTAGTCCTACAATTTCTTTGTGGGGAGGTTTTAACTTATGGATTCAATTTTTAAATAGCTTTGAAAACAAATTTTCTACTATTTTAGCGTGACGTCTGATAAGTTGCATTTATAGGAGTTTATTGCAAAAATTTTCAGATTTATTGCAATATCCTCTGACACTGTAATATCTGATCTGTAGCAATGTCCCTATTTTTAATCCTTGATATTGGCTATTTGTGCCTTCAATCTTTTCTGTCTTGTTCAGTCTTGCCATGGATTTATACATTTCATTAGTCTTTTCAAAAGGCCAGTCTTTGGCTTTGTGAATCGTCTCCTTGTAATATTTTCCAATGTTAATTTCATTCTCATCTTTAATATTTGCTTCTTTCTATTTTGTTAGAGTCTGTTTGTCTTAGCTTTTAGTTTTTAACATTTCTCATTTTATGATGAAAGCTATTAATTCCCCCAAACAGAGCTTCATTTTTTTCACAAGTTTTGATTATAGTATTTTCACTTTCATTTAGTTCAGAATACGTTCTCATTTCCCTTTTGATCTATGAGTTTGTTAGAAGTTTATCTTTAAATTTGCAAACATATGGCTTTTTGTTTTTCTAGTTTTCTTTTAATTATTTATTTATAATTTAATTGCATTGTAGTCAGGGAATGTGGTTCATATGATACCAATGTTTGAAATGTATTGAGAGTCACTAAGTTCCATCTATATATGAAAATTTTTCAAAAATATTTACCATGTGTTAATAAATAAGTTCATCTTACAGTAGTTGTATGCAATATTTTATATATGTTTGACCTAGGTTATTGTTTTACTCAAAACTCTCAAAATTTTTTCTGTTCTTTTTTCCATTTTCTTTCTTCTTTTCTCTCTCCCTTTCTTTCATCACCTTAAAGAATAACTTACTGAGGGATATGTTTATAAATCTCCCACTGAATTTGTGAATTTTTAGATTATTTCTTGGAGTTAAACCTATTATTACTCTTTATATCTCAATCCTCCTTTTAGATATATCAGGGTTAGAATTGTTATATCTTCCTGCTAAATTGAATATGTACTATTATAGAATTATTCTCTTTAATGTTATTAATTTTTTCAAGTCCATTTTATCTAGCTGCACCATTTTCTTCTGATTAGTATTTCCTAGGATATGTTTTTCCCTCCTTTAACTTTTTATTTACTTCTTTTTGTTTTGTCTCTTGAAAACAATAAAAATCTTGTTTGGATTTTATTATTCTTCATACTGAAATCTTTGTCTTACACTTTTTCATTTTCACAGGTGTATTTGTATTTATCTCTAACATCTTATCAAACACTTCATATCCACTTGATTTTAAGATTTTTCTTCACCCTTATTTTTTTTTTTGGAATTGTTACAAGCTGCTTTTTCTTTAACTTTATTCTCATTGTTTTTTATTTCCTCTACTTGTTTGAAAGTTGCATGTTCTTTATTTATTATTTTAGCAGATAGCCTGAATTTAAAAATGTATATATATAATCAGTCAATCAAAATCATTATTCCCCTCCCAAAAGAGCTATAAAACATTTTAACTTTCATTATTCCTTTCACGTGAAGTTATATTGTTTTCCAGGGTTTTGTTTTTTCACTTCTACCCTGTCGCACTCCCCCACCCACACACTCAAAATTAGGCATTGCCTTTTTTTAATACGTCAGTGAACGCTTAGGTTCTATATTAACCATATGTTAATGTGTAGTAACAACATATTAACTAATGTAAATGTGCATAATTCCTTTCAAATTCCACTGCAAAACATCTACCCAGGGTTCTTTTATTTCTGCCCAATATAGGTCCTTTAAAAGTTCCTTATAAAAATCTCATGATAGTAAAGCTTTTTACACCAAAATTATTTTCTTTCATTCTTGAAAACTATGCTGAACATAGAATTCTGGGAAAAGATCTATTTAATTTCAGCACATTAGAGATAATATTTCACTGTTCTCTAGCTCTAACAGTGCTTTCAATAAGTGAGATCACTCTAAATGATGTTCTTTGGTGGTTGATTTATCTTTTCTCTAGGGCTGCTTTTAAATTTTCAGTTTCTTTGGTGTTCTGCAGTTTCACCACTATGTGTCTAGGCATGAATGTTTTAAACCCTCTTTGTTTGTTTATTATTCATTGGGCTTCCTGAATCTGAGTTTAGTGGAATGAACAAAATGGTGGCAGGCCACAATGGAACATAATGGGAAGAAACACATTAATTAAACACAAAGAAACATAGATGGAACTTGAAGCCACAACGCTAAAAGGTAAAAAAGTAAGAAAAAAAAGAATCTAAAATGTAAAATATAATAGCGTTTAAACAAAATTTTAAAAACATATAAAATTGTATAAAATCGTGGATAGTTATAAGCAAAAATGTACCTACTAACACTTCAGGATGGTTGTTTATGAAAATGGGGAAGAGAGCAATAGGAGGGCAGAATGAGGACTCAAGATGGAAAACAAGCAAATAAATAAGTGAATTTAAAAAGGGGCCTTCAATTGACCAATGTGATAACTCATACTGAGCTGAGAAATATTATTTACTGGAACCTTTACATCTGAAGTCCACAATGTATATGTGTATAATTGTGAATGTGTGTCTGTTCAAGTTAGTGCATACCTTAACCAAAGTTTTTAATTTTAATGTATTCAAATTCATAACATTTTTACTTATACTTTGTGCTTTTCAAGTTTTCTCTAAAACGTTCTTCCCTGTCTTTCATTTAAAATGATGATCTCATATATTTTTTCTATTAAAGAAGAAAATATGTATACGTGTGTGTGTATATATATATTTATATGTATACATATACAGTCATGCGCCACATACCATTTTGGTCAACAATGAATCACATATATAGAGATGGTCCAATAAGATTAGTACCACACAGCCTAGGTATGTAGAGGCTATACCATCTAGGTTTGTGTAAGTGTACTTTATATGCTCACATAACTACAAAATCACCTAATGACGCATATCTCAGAGCACATCCCAGCCATTAAGAGACACAGGACTATATATCTAGAAGTATACATACCTTTCAAAACTGGGTCTTTCATCCACCTGGTGTACAACTTTGCGTGTGGCGTACGGGGAGATTTCCTTCTGTCTTTCTACTGACATTACCAGCAGGCATTTCACGGTCAGTCTCTTTTTCAGGTTCTACCATGACTTTCCAACTCTCCCTGGATGTTGACTCAGATTTGGACGCCACTTAGAAGCTGGTCTGCAGCAACTCACGATGCATTGAAAGATGTCTCCTTTAGCCTGAATTATTTTATGATAGCCATACTTGGAATGCAAATATTGCAGAAAATAATCATACACCAGCCTGGAGCCACTCCTCAGTCAGGGTGTGGGATTTTGGCAGAATTAGGTCTTTGAAATTTCACTAGTGACTAGATAAAAATTGCAATCAAAAGGATAAGCATAATGAAAAACCAGCAAGCTCTCTGCCACAGCCAGAATATCCACCTCTGCTCTAGTCATCATTTCTGTATGTTCAGTGGTTCTGTTTCTTCCATAAACCCAGGTGATTCCTACTAGTTTCAGTTCAGCTGCAACCAAAATGCCTCCACTAGCACAGAAGTGGTCAGCCAGATGAACCTAGTCAATTCCAGCCTGAGGCACACAGGCTCCTTCCTGCTCTCTCACTTGGCTCTCTCTCATCTTTCACTCACTCTGTCTCTTTCTGTCTCTGTCTCTCTCTGTGTACGTGTCTCTGAAGCCCATCCTCTGTCTCACTCCCCCCTCACTTCCTCTCTCCTCTGGCAGGTGGACTCCAGGCATTCCGTTCCTTTGTCTTTACCTTTCCTCATGTATCTAACACATGCTCACCTGTATGGGCTCAGTTTTGGTTTTTTTTAAGGTATGCATTTTGGTGAGGAAGATTGGCCCTGCTGCCAATCTTCCTCTTTTTTTTTTTTCTCCCCAAAGCCCCAGTGCATGGTTGTGTATCCTAGTTGTAGGTCATTCTAGTTCTTCTATGTGGGACACTGCCTCAGCATGGCTTGATGAGCAGTGCTAGGTCGGCACCCAGGATCTGACCCAGCGAACCCTGGGCAGCCTGAACTGAAGCTGCAACTTAACCACTCAGCCCAGGGCAGGCCTCCCAGCTCAGTTTTAAATGTTGCTTTCTTCAGGAAGCTTCTCTGTCTGGTCAGTGATCCTCCTAAGTACTCATTAAGCACCCTTCATTTGCCCCATTAGAGCACTCATCAACCATATGTAACTATTCCAAGCCACCATGGGAACTATTGCTTTAAACCTGTCTCAGAGCATTTTCCCTTCCTCTTCTCCTGAGACTGGACCCCTCCACTCTGATGCTTGGCAGGGCCCATGCCCCTGGGAACAATGATTTTAAATCTTGGGCATGGGCATCAGTGGTATCGGTTAGAGCCTTTCCAGGGGGCCGATGTATGGATATCTCTACTGGAACCTTAAATGAGATGCAAATCCAGAGTTACCAGAGGTCATATTCACCTGGTAATGGAAAAGTCTTCTCTGCAGAACAGAGCTGAACAGAACCAAGCAGAAGTGGGAGAAGCAAAGAGCTTTCAGAAGGCTGTGAGTAATTGATTCCAAACCCTGAGGTTCTGCCTCAGGCAGTTTTTCCTTGATCCTTGCAAGTCCTAGAACTAGTAGTTTCCTTTTTTGCTTATGTTAATTAATGGATCTTTATCTCTTGCAGTACAGAGTTCTAATATACCTGATCAGTGATCCTTACGGCCCTCAGAGTGACCCACAGAGCAGACCAACAGCATCAACATCACCTGATTGCTTACCAGAAATCGAATTCTCAGGCCCAACCACAGAACTACACAGGCCTAGTAGTCTGCATTTTAATGTATCCTCAAGGGTTTTCATTCCTGCTAAAGTTTGAGAAGATCTCATCTAGATGATAAGCTCCACAAAGACAGAGAATAGGTGTCTCTTGCTCAGAGTCATGCTAACCACCTAGAAAGTGCCTGGCACTCAAATTAATATTGTGGAAAATTGGGTAAGCCACAAATAGGCAGAGACGGCACTGTGAGCTGAGAAATTCGCATAGAGAGGAGGATCAGAAGCAAGCAAGGTGTTTGGGCTAACATGCAGCTGGGGAAGGAAGGTGAAGCATTGAGGCTCTTGGGCTGAAGACTGGGAAATGAAGCTGGGTAAGTATGGAACTCTGGGCAAGTTAACAGACTTTGAGACCCATGAGATGGGAATCCAGCCCAACCTATCGCCCCTTGTAAGTGTACTGCATTTTTTCTCATTAAAAGTTAAAGAGACAGTGGAAACCCTCCCCCCACCAGCAAAGGCCCTGTACAATGCCTGCACAGGGACCCTCTTCTGTTATTACCGTGTTTGGGCTCACCCCTTGGTCCCCAACATATGCAGAGTAGCAAAAGCACCCCATATCAAATTCCCTTTCCCAGGTAAATAGGATCTCAGCAGGTGTGCTGAACTAGATGATCGGGTCAGGAAAGGGCTGGGGAGTGATGGGTGGTGGGTGTCATTTTTCTGGGGGCTGTCTGATGGGGAAGGAGCAATCCAGGAATCCTCGTAAACCAGAAAGTGGGCAGTTTAGTCCCATGCATCACAGAACCAAAGTGAGAGCAGAAAGGAGGTTTTCCATACAAAACATACTAACTCATTACAAACTGGACTTTTTTGTTTACTCTTCTTATCCCCCACTTTGGAATGTTAGCATAATGAGGGCAGGGATTTGTGTCTGTCATTCATTCCATATTCCTAGGACAGAGCCTGAACATAGAAAGTGCTCAAAAATATTAAATGGAAGAAGGATAGGACTGAGAAGAAAACATTTTAAACAGAAGATGGGAGGCAATCCTTAAGCCGCATTGGAACCAATAATGACTTTTGTCAGGAGTCATGCAGCCTTGGACAAATGGTAGAAGGAGTGGCTAACGTGACGAACCAGCAAATATGCACATTTTCACTGTTGACTATCCATAAGCTTAATATTTTGGAGCCAGCTCCTAAATAATTGTTCCTCCTTCCCTGGTCTTGCCCCCCCATCTACTTCTCACCCCACTGTGGCATTCATCTCCCTCAGTCCTGGGAGCTCCCATTATCTTCATTGCATGTGTCTCCTAGCTTCACAGAACTTGCAGTCCAGGCCTTCTGGAGCCTGTTACTCAGGTCTGCCTTCCTCTGGCACAGTCTCACATTCCTAACTTATCCCCTTCCACCCCCCTATAAAAAATATGCTCATTCCGTCGATGCCCTGCCCTCGATGCAGAGCCCAGAGAAGCCCTTCATAGCCAAGGACACTGAAGAGGCAAAAGAGCACAGTATAGTTTAAGAGGCATTCCCAGCGCATAAAAAATTAACACCTAATTGATGATTTATTTAAGGTCATTTGCTTCTAGTGTTATTTTGAAGAATTCTACTTATGAGAACAGTAATTTAACCCAAAATGAATGCCTTACCAATGGAGTTTCAAATCAGTCACAGACTGTTAAGACACATGTTTTGGAGTGGAGTTGGGAGATGGGGTGAGACAGGTGGTACCCTGCAAATCACATCTGAGAAATGTCGGTCCTTGACCACATTTGATTTCCTTTTTGCTTCACTCGTGGTTAGAACTGCACCATATGCCTAGTCCCGGGAGAACACTGAAGTAGCTTCTATTGGTGTTTTCTCTCCTCCAGTCACAGAGCACTGATCCATATAATGTTTAAATCAACATTAGCACTTACCTTTCCATTTTGAGCAACTCAGGGATATACAAAGAAAGAGACATGAAATAAACACACTGGAAATAAAGCACAGCACTCTCATTTTTAGTAGGTCTCCATCTTTTACTAATTTCTATTAGGCACATGCCATCACCTCTGGAATTTGGTTTTGTTACGCATTCTTGCTGATGTTATTATACGACTAAATGTACAATACTGCATTTCTTCTCTCTGGAAGCTATTTCTTTTCTCTGCCTTCCTCCAGATTTAAATTTTCCCATCTCTGGTAGTTGCTTTATTGCATGAGTATAGAGATGATAGATAGGTAAATAGAGATGGGGTGATTTATGAAGCCTGAGTCTGCCAAGGCCCCATGAACAAGACATGGGTATATTGTCTGGCAAACTATGTCAACTTCTTTTACTTATAACTCTTAGCTTTGGTGTAGGTTGGAGTGTCATGATTACTGACTATTTGAATTCAGTCATGAAAAGATATGTTATCAATGGTCCCCTTTCATTTATTCCAAACAGGTTTTCATATGTCCAAAAGAATGCCCCTAACTTGGCCTAAGAAGCAAAATATTCTTTTTTCCCTCCTATCTATAAAAACATAAAATTGTCAGTTTATTAATTCAACGTTTATTGAGTTCCTACTCCATGCCAGGTACAATCCAAGACACTGGAGATGTACAGATAAAGAAATCCCCACACCTTCCTTAAGGAGCTCAAAGTGAAGTGGAGAAGACATGTGAGTAAACAAAAATGTGCATAAAAGTGTGACAGGACAAGATGATATAGACTCATTCCTCTCTGCTCATTCCCGCTAAGCACAGCTGCGATCTATGGAAATAACACATGAAACAACCAAAGGAGAAGAGGAAGACATGGAAAAGGAAGGCAAACTGGTTTGAGACTCAGGGCTTAGGAACAGCACAGCAGCAGGGTGCCTTAGCTTCCCTCACCCAACGGACAAAGGCACCCTGTGTCTCCTGACTCTCAGCCTCACAACAGAAGGGAGCCCAGGTATGCTCATTACTCCCAAGGATCCAAGGGAAGTCCACCTGACAACATCAGAAGAGCCCTCTGCCACAAGCAAAGGGGATCGATTGGGAGCCTCATCAACACTATGTGGCCAGAGGAAATGCCTCTCCTTCCCCTCAAGTCTGAGACATCCATCCTCCTCCAAGAGACACAAAGGTAGGCAAGTGGAATTAGTAAAGGGGACCCAGCCATGACAAGCAGCCTGTCCAGAAAGTCTCTGTCTCTTGATGTGCCTGAGACTCTTTCTCCCTTCAGGAGACTCCAGGTCAGGTGGGCAGAACCAGCAAGAGGAATTAACAATAATTTTACACAATCTTTTCCAGAAAATACAGGAGGACAGAATATTTCCCAATTTATTTTGTTAGGCTAATTGTCCTGATACCAAAGCCCAAAAAAGATAGTACAAAAAATGAAACTACAAAACATTCTTTCTTATGAACATAGACACCAATGTCCTCAACACAGTGTTGGCAAATTAATCTATCAGTGTATAGAAAGAATTACACTACACGATCAGGAGACATTTATTTCAGGTTTGCAAAACTGGTTTAACATTCAAAAGTCAATTAAATGTAATCCAACATATCAAATATAAAGTTAAAGATAGATTAAAATAAAAAGATGGAAAAGGACATGCCAAGCAAATTATAACAAAAAACATATCCGGAGTGACTATATTACTACCAGACAAAGTAGAATTCAGGACAAGGAGTAATAGAAGGGCTAAACAGAGATGTTGCATAATGAAAAAGGGGTAAATTATTCAAGAAGACACAGCAATTGCAAATTTATGTTCCCCTTAAGCAGAGTTTCAAAATTCTTGAAGCAGAAACCAATCAATCTAAAAGGAAAAGCAGAAGAATTCACAATCCTTAGAGACATCAGTAATCCCCTCTAAGCAACTGATAAAACAAGTATACTAAAACTTATCAAGGATATTTAATATCTGAACAACATTATTGATCAACATGGCCTAATTGAGATATTTATAGAAGACTTGCCCCAACAACAACAGAATAAATGTTCTTTTAAAATATGCATGGGGGGCCGGCCCAGGGTTCCCTGGTTTGGATCCCGGGTGCGGACATGGCACCACTTGGCAAAGCCATGCTGTGGTAGGCATCCCACATATAAAGTAGAGGAAGATGGGCACGGATGTTAGCTCAGGGCCAGGCTTCCTCAGCAAAAAAAGAGGAGGACTGGCGGCAGTTAGCTCAGGGCTAATCTTCCTCAAAAAAAAGAAAAATGCATGGAAAATTCACCATGATAGACCATATTTTTAGCCACAAAGCAAACTTTAATTTAGAAGGATTGATATCATACAAAGCATGTTCCTGCGCAAAAATAGAAGTAAGCTAGAAATCAATAACAAAATAATATTTACAAAACTCTTAAATATTTATAAACTAAACAGCATACTACTAAACAATCTAAGGATCAAAGGGGAAATCACATTGGGCATTACATAATATTTTATATTAAATGAAAATGAAAATACAACATTAAATTTCTGGGTTACAGCTAAAGCAGTGCTTGGAAGGAAATTTATAGTAAGAGATACTTATATTAGAAAAGAAGAAATGTCTCAAATCAGTTATTTAGTCTTCAGCCATAAGGAACCAGGAAAGGAAGAACAAATTAAACATAAAGCAAGCTAAAGGAAGGAAATAACAAAGATTAGAGAAGAAATCAACAAAATAGGAAGCAGAAAATTAATTAGACAAAGTAAAGGAGACAAGGTTCTTGAGAAGAGAAATAAATCGATAAATTGATAACCAGATGGATAAAGCAAAACAGAAATGAACAAATTACCAAAATATAATAAATAGAGTTGGGGACATCATACACATCCTACAAGCTATACAAGGATAATAAGAAAATGCTAAATACAATGCCAATAAATTTGATAACATAGAAGAAATGGATAAATTCCTTGAAAGCCACAAACTATCAAAACACAATCAAGAAGAATTACACGTAATGAATAGTCCTATATCTATGCAAGACATTGAATTCTTATTCAACATTTTCACAAAGAAAAATCCAGGCATACACAAGTTCACCGGTGATATCTATCTAGTATTTAAGAAGAAATTCATGTAAAATTATAAAAATCCTTCCAGAGAAAATATAATAAGAGGAAAGTCATCCCAATTCATTTTGTGTGGCCAGCGTCATACTGACACCTATATCAGACAAAGACGGTATATGAAAAGTAGAGCTCAATACACTTATGAGCATACATATAAAAATCCTTAACAGATGATTAGCAAATGGAATGCAGCAATTAGAAATAAGTATAATATAATATAAGTAAGTGAGATTTAGCATAGGAATGCAAAGTTGGTCCAATATGAAAAAGTCAATCAATGTGGTCTCAAATAAATAATATAAGTCTTTATGCGAAAGAAAACTATGGAAAGAAGAATAAAATAAAGCCAGATCAAGCAGAAGAATTTCTTTCTTTTTTGAAAAATATCTTCTTATTTGAAGTAAGACAACTTTTTATTTGAAGGTAAGAGCAGAAATCAATAAAATTGAAACTTGGAAAACAATGGAGAAAGTCAATGAAACAAGAAGCTGATTTGTTTGAAAAAAATAATAAAATTGATAAACCACCAGCAAGACTGACCAAAAAAAAAAAAAAAAAGAGAAGACTTGAATGACCAATATTAGAAATAAAACAGGGGATATAACTACAGATCCTACAGCAATAAGGAAAATAAGGGAATACGACACACAAGTTTATACTCATTAATTTGACAACTTGGAAGAAATGAATAAATTCCTGAAAAAACTTAACCAGGATGATATAAGTAATCTGAATAGCCCTATAGCCATTAAAAAACTGAATCAACAAATAAAAAGCTCCAAAGAAATAAATTTCCAAGTATATATAGTTTCACTGGAAAATCCTACCAAACATTTAAATAAAATTTATACACAATGTCTTCCAGAAAAATATTAGGACAAAGCACTTCCCAATTCATTTCTTGAGGTCAGCATTACCCTGATACCAAAAGGCTAAAAAGGCAGCACACAAAGGGAAACCACAGACCAGAATCTCTAATGAACTTAGACCCAAAAATCCTCAACAAAGTGTTAGCAAATGAATCCATCAACGCATAAAGAGAATTATACACTACAACTAAGTGGGTTTTTTTCCAAGTATACAAGGCTTCAGCATTGCACAATCAATATAATCAACCATATCAACAAGCTAAAGAAGAAAAGCCTTAACATCTTATGAATTGACATAGAAAAAGTATTTGACAAAATCTAGCTCCCTTTCACATTAAAAGCTCTCAACAAGTTAGGAATAGAGAGGAATTACCTCAATTCGATGAAGAACTTTCTAACTTGGTCCAATCATGTCCATCTGCAAGATATTGTTCCCATTAGTGCTCTAACGTCTCCTTTTCCTCTTGGACACTTCTTGAAAGCCTTACTCCAACACAACCTCCTCCAGGAAGCCTTCCATGACTGATACAACCCCCACTTATTAGTCAGTTCCATGTAAAAAAATCATTATTTGTGCCACAAAGAAATAACCATATAATATTGCTCATTGTCATTATGTGTGGTGGTAGCTTTGTTCCATCAATGACAGCAGAACATTCTTAAGGGCAAGAATTGAGAATACAGTTCCTATATTACCCACTGGGCTTTCTATTGTAATAAACTAATTGTAGGTTCCAAGTAAATATAATTAAAGAAACAGGAAGAGAAAGATGGTAAAATGAGTAAAAATGAGAAAAAAAGAAAGAAAAAGAGCCCTTATCTGTACGAAATTGTGTACACTATTTTACACCGCATAATATTTAGTAAGTCAAATAATTTCCACAGCTTCACTTACTTTATATTTAAAATGGAGAGAAACATATCTGCCCTAATTACATTAAGTGCCATTGGGCTTAACTAGGAATGGCATGGTTCATAGAGAAAGAGACATGAGATGACCATGGGAAGTGTCTCCTGGGCTGAGAGGAGACAGCCACGAGGAAATAGCAGGCACCACTGGTGGTGTCCAGGTGAAGAAAGACTAAATGGAGGATGGATAGATAGAGGGAGTTGGGATAGAGGCCTTTCTCAAGAGCTGTGATTAAGGATGTAATTACAACTGCAAGTTGAGGTGAAGAGGCAAGTCCATAGATAGGAAGCACCAAAAGAACCCTCAGTATGAGAAATCCTCTTTATGAATAAAGTGGAAAGAGGGGCACTGCTTGGAGAGTGTCCACAGAAGACAGGAAAACGCAACTGAGCACCTAGATCTGGTTTAGGTCAGAGAAGGCTTTCCTGAGGAAGCAAAGTATACCGTGAGTCTGTATTCTTCAGTTGCAAGTGACAAAAACCCTACTGAAACTAGTATAAATGAAAGGAGGAATTGATTGACTCATATAACCAAAAGGCTAAGGGTACCGCTGTTCTCACAATCTCGATGGACCGTCTTCATTCCTTCTCCATCACTTGTCTTGACACTGTCTCTCTCTGCTTCTCCCTCTCTTGCTGGTCTCGTTTTCTCCTCCTATAAGCAGGTTTTCTCCATGTGGGGGTGGGAGTAGAGGTGGGAATGAAGGGTAAAGAGGACTGGCTGGGCTTTCAGCAACCCAAGTTTACGTCATCTAATATTGGAGTCCACTATAGAAAGCCTGGCCCCTCTATCCCAGGGTCTCTATACAAATTTCAGAAAAGAACTCTGATTAGCTCAGCTTAGTGGATACGTTCATTCCTGAAATAAATGCTATGGTTGAAAAGATAGAGAATGAAGCTGGAAAATAGCCAAGTGTAGGTCCTATGCCCACCAGTGGGAAACGAAAGGGAGAAAGGCTGCTGGATAGAATAAAATAGTCCATTCCACAGGCACACACTTACAAATACAGTATACAAAACAGTGAGTAAATCATTGCTTTGAGCTCTATACTCTCAGGATGTGAGATAAACCTACTTTGAACTCTAACTCTGATGATGACTCCCTTACTATTAAAACACACTCTTCTCTTGAATTTCAAGTAACACACATGTAACTTATAGTCTTCCTGCTCTTTCTCAGTTTCTCAGTCCCTGAAGGTCCTCCTCCCTTCTCTTTATCCTTTCCTTAACACTTATGGGTTGGTGTTCTCCCAGGCTTCCACTCTACCTGCTCTTGCTGGACGGTCTCCACCACTTTTTAGTTTTCACAATTTTCACCTCCTACAACATGAATTCCAAAACTACCCACTCCCTAATGTCCAACTGCTACTGAACATCTTGAAATTCAACCCAGAGACATTTCAAACTCAGAGTGTCCAATACCAAATTTCTTACCTTACCTCTTAAAAACTTAACCTTCTTCATATATGCCTTATCTCAGCTGATGGTATCCATTGTCCAAGCATAAGTTACAAAATGATTTTTCCCCTTCTGACCCCAAGCAATGCTACCAAGACAAATTCAGCTTACCTCCTAAATTGTTCTTGAATCTTTCTCATTTTCTCCATCTTCACTTCACTTTCTTAGTTCAGGCCCTCAACATCACTTCCTATTACTTATAGCCACTATTTGTTGAGAGTTTACTATATGCTAGACTGATACTAAGGACTTAATGTATGTTTTTTCAAGTAATCTTTGAGCCAATCCTAGACAGTATATTTGCAGGAGGAGGAAAATGACCCTTTGCTTGCTTTTCTGTTCATTCTTTTTCTTGCTCCTCCGCAAGTCAGAAGTAGATGCTAATGCGATTAAGAAGAAGCAGTATGACTCTTAACAAGCATATGTAAATGTTTAGGGCCATTAGAAATGACTAGGGGAAGGGCACTACTGGGATTTTGTGGACAAAGACCAGGAATGTTAAAATCCCTACAACACACAAAATAGTCCCACACAATGAAGAATTGCATCAAATAAAATACCAATTGCATCTCTATTGAGAAACCACTAGACTAGAACATTGATTTGACTGTGTTTGCAAGTCAGAACTCACTCATCAGGTGCTTAAAAGAAATGTACTGATATGTGGTCCTCCCTTCCACTCATTGTGGGTCTACATTTCCCCCCCTATACACAGACCCATGCATTCTGGCCATCGCTTTGGGTCCATACATTCATTCACTCGTTCAGCAGCTAACATAGTAGTTGAGCAACTACTATGTGCCAAGTACCCTGGTAAGCGCTGGGTAATGAACAGGACTGACAGTCTCTCCCACATGGAGCTTAAAGTATAGTTGGAGAGAGAAAAAGTGACCAATAATCACACAAATAAATGCAATTACAACTGACAGAAAATTAATGAAGAGAAGGAATATGGAGCTAAGAGAGCATAAATTAAGAGATTGGAACCCCAAAACTGGACTGGGCAGGGAGGTGGTTGGCAGAGAAGGTTTTCTTACAAAACTGACAGTCAAGCAGAGACATAAAGAATAAGTAGAATGTAACTAAGTAAAGATAGGCAAAGAGTGGAGAGAGAGGAGGGAACTTCCAAAAAGAATAAGCAACAACTACAATTATCCTGTAGCAGAAATTGCACTTTGCATTTAGGGACCTGAAGGAAGGCCAGGGTGGTTGGAGCAAACCAGGTGTGTGGAGTGGATGAGGCTGGAGAGACCGGTAAGACGCAAAGGACACATGGCTTCACAGCCCATGCTGAGAACATGAAGCCACAACCCAAGTGTCATGGGAAGCCAATTAAATCTTTCCAAAGGTTGACGTGATCATGTAGGCATTTTGAGATAGGCCACTCTGGCCACGCCATGAAAAATGAATTGGAGTAAAGCAAAAATGGATATAATACATCAAATAGGCTGCAGTTTCATCAATCCTGTGAGCAGGGTGAGTGATTTGGCCCATAGTGGTGGCAGAACAGATGGAAATAATAGAAGAACCTGAGAGTGACTTAGGAAGGAGAAGTGAAAGGCCTTTTTTACACCTGATCTGAAACCCTGTCCTTCAGCTCTGGTTCCCAGAATTCTTAACTAGAGTATCAAGATCCCATCCAGATATTAAGAATGTTAACTATTTTCCCACTTAACTAACATTTCTAACACCCTTAATAGTGTTGTGTTTGTTTGAAAAGGTTTCTCACTTTAAGGGACTTGCATAGAAGCAAAATGTTAGTAAGAAATGGAGCCAACTTTAAATCTAGGTCTGTCTTAACCAAAAGTCTTGACTCTTCTGAAATGCTATCCTACACCATCCCTTTATGCGATGGTCTTCTAACTGGGGTTCTTGTCTTAAGTTCTACCAGCCAATTCAGTGATTCTCAAACAGTGCCCCTCAGACCAGCAGCAGCAGCATCACCTGTGAATTTGTTAGAAGTGCAACTTCTCCTGCCCCAACCCAAGTCCTGAATCAGAAATGCTAGCACTGGACCCAGGAACTAGTGTCTTAACAAGATCTCCAGGTGAATCAAATTCAGTCTGAATTTGAAATTCTGTAATTTAACTCCTTCCCACACAGCTCCAGTAAGAAACACTTTGAAGGTTCCTCAGCCAAGAGTCATAAATAGTGAATGAATTCTGAAAAACAGATTCCCTCTCTACATTTTATCCAACCCTCTCAAGGATAATTAGAGTCATGAAGGTTAGCAACTTAACAATTCTCTTTTCCCTGTTAGACTCCTAGCTCCTTGGACAGTGCTTACAATATAAAAGGTACTCAATGTTTGCTGATTGAATAAACATGATACATGTCTTTTTTGATTGTCATTTTTCTACTTTGTCCTTCACTTCTCATAATGAGTCTTCCAAATTATTTTCAGCTGAGCCTATTTTCTTACAATTCTTGTAAGAGTAAATCACTTGTACCAAAAGGAGAATAAACGTTCTAGTTCTCATTGCTCCATACTCACATCTCCCCATGCTCCTCCCTTAGGGGGACAGAGTCATTGCAGTAAAATTGAGTTATTCCCAGTGCATATTTTAAAACCTCATAATTTCCCCCAGCAAAATGTCAAGAGCTATTTGGCTGGGAACCCAAACTTGGTAGGTAATAACATAAGCATGGATTTGATAATCATATCTTAGGACTAAAGAACTCAAAGGAATCTTAAATAAATAATTTCTCTAAATGAGTGAAAGTGTTAATTGTTACATCTAGAATTTAGTTTATCTCTTTATATGCCCTGGTGAATTCAGGGATATGGCTTCTTCCCAAGGTGCTGTGGCTATCAGCATGCCATTTACACAGGATGGAATGCCACCCCAAGGCTAAGTGAGAAACATTATCTCATCAAAGCTGTACTATGGTCTGGAAACTCATTGGCAGAAAAGATATTAACATTGGAAGCTGGGGAGACTACAGACATATGACATTATCACTAAGTAAGTCCATTTAGATATTTAAACACTCTACTGTCTAGCTATTTAAATGGATTCATTGATCTTTCAGTTTCAATAAAATTGTCCTCATCTTGACTACATGTTTCACTTGTAGAATTTGAGGAATCAATTCCCTTCCAGAACTTTCTCGCTCTTTCTCCTTATAGACTACATTTTAATCCTTTCTTCCTTTCCCTCTCTCTCTTTCTCTTTCTCCTTCTTCTTCCCTCTCCATAATCCTAAAATTTGTAATGGTATTTAAGAAACCTTGAAGATCTCCTATATTACATGAGTACAAAGAGAGAAAACACAATATTCTTTCTTTCCTCCAGGAACTTACTATCTTTCCCAGGAGATTAGACTGTCTCCACGATTACATCGCCCTCAGGTGGGAGGAGCACAGTGGCTAAAGGCAGAGCTGCTGCAGTTACACTGCCTGGATCCAAGTTCCCACAATCTAGCTGTGTAACTTTAGCCAGTGATTCAATTTCCTCAAGTATAAAATAGGGATAATAACAATATTTTATTATATAGAAACATATATATGAGTATTATTAAGACTAAACAAGTTAATATATAAAGTTCTAAGAAGAATTTAGGGTCCATAGCACATACTATGGAGATGTTAGTTGTTATTTCAGTGCAGTAGTAAAAAGAAGTAATATGAGACAGACATCACCTGTGAGATGGAGAAGTGATGCACTACAAAGACCCTTCCTAAAGCAGCAGTATTTGAGCTGTGAATTTAAGTACCAGTGAACTCATTTATTAATTATATACTAAGGTCTTTTACTACACCACTCCCTGTGCTAGCCAAGAGAAACAAAGAGATTACGCACGTGTGTGTGTGTGTGTGTGTGTTGTCTAGCCCATGGGGGTAGAGACGAGGTCATTTCAACTCAACACAGGGATAACTGAAGGTCATCTTAACTATAGAGCTCCCCGTGGAGTTGACTGGGGCTGTCATCAGGCTTTGCACCTCCACTTTGGCTTCTAGCAAATCTTGCTTTCTTCCCCTCCCCAAGGGGCTCCCTAATAAATATCCTGCAAAGTCCACCTCATAATCTGCTTCTTAGAAAACCCAATCCAGAACAATTGGTCACACAGATCTATGGTTCTGCTGTTCCAAGAAAGGGAAAAAAATCTGTCCTTTATGGAATCCTCAGTTTTACACATGAAGAAACTTGGGCTTAGAGATGAGAGGAGGCTTTCCCTGAGAACAAAGCAGAAAGTAGTAGATCCAGGGTTCAAACTGTAATCACATAGCTTCAAGCCCCACACTCATTCCAGCGCTCATGGAGAATATTCTAGATCTTCCAAGACAGTTTTGGTTTAATATAATTTTGATTTCTGCAATAACTGAGTAAATTTTATGTTTGCATATTTGTAAGTATTTAGATTTAAATGCATTTGCAAATCAGAGAAAGCCCTTTTATATTCCAGGTGTCTGAAAGTTTGCTTCAGAAAATATAATAACCATCATTCACATGTACAATCCAGTATTTATATTTTTCGACCAACTCTATATTTACTTTTCCTATTTGTGATTTCCTATAGAGATAAAAAGATCAATGCATATGTTAACCAACCATTATTTTCTCATATTCTTCACTGGGGAAGAATGGTTTAGATCAATGCTTCTGAAACGTGATGACACTTTTAAGTCTCCTGGGAAGCTTTTCAAAATTACAATTCCAGAACTCTCTCCTCCAAGCCAAGTAAGTTAGACTCTCTGGGGAAGGACCCTAAACATTTTATATTTCAAAGATTTTCAAAGGATTCCAAAGTACAGCCAGGATTAGAAATTACTGGTTTAGTTGAATCTGCTTCATGTACATTGAGTTAGCTTCTTTTAAAGTTATGCAACACCTGATAAGATTGCAGCATGGGTTGATTCATTGATCCTTTATTCATTCTTTTAAAACTTTATTCCTGAAACGAACATTTCCAGAGCACTTGCCATGTGTCAAGCATTGAGCAAAGCCTTGGGAATTCCAAAATGAAAAGCATACAGTCTTTCATCTCGAGGAGTAGTTTCTAGTGGGGAGTAGACCAGAATAGAGACATTTAAAGAGGAATTTAACTTCAATAATTGATAAAAGTTTGTGCAATGAATTAAGAAGTCCCAAGAATGGTACGTTTTCTAACTCATACTGTTGGGTTACAGGCAGCTTTCTTGAGCAGGTTATAGTTAAAAGGAGGAATCATAGGAATTCTTCAGAAAGACCAAAAGGATGAGATAATTGAGGCAGAGGAAACAGATTCAGAGGACAAAATACCATGTTTTATTGAGGTACAGCAAGTAGAGCAAATTCATGCTTCAAAGTCATGTCATGCAAATTAAAACCAAAGTGTTAGTTTATCATTCATATTGATTTATATCAATAAGTTCCATACAACGCTAGAAATAAAATATTTGCTGTTTTATGTGAATTCAAACATTTATGAAAATGTTTATATAAAATCAAATGCTGGGCATTGGCGACAATTTTGAAAGACTTTTAATATCACAAGATGGTGCTGGGGGCTTTGCATATATTGTCTTATTCAATAATCCTCTAAATAAAGCAGTGTCATCCCTATTCTTCAGATGAGGTAAATGATACTCAGAGAGAATAAGGTGCTTAAACAAGGTCATACCTCTTAAGAATTCAAAATCACAATAAGAATCCAAAAAAGTAGAAAGTGGAAATATCTGTGTTTTTTATATTCTCAATAGTATTTTTACAATAATGAGCTTAGATTTCTGGAAAATGTTCAATCAAAACAAATTTAAAACAAAAAGATTACATTCAATGGTGTCTTGAATTATTATTATTATTATTATTATTATGAAGATTGCCACAAATAATGCCAATGAAAAACTTAATACTTGACATATAATTTAGTTTGTATGCAACATGTTGTAATCATTGTTGTTGTTTTTAATATTAGTTTGTTATTATTATTATAAATAATATATATAACTTATGATCATGTTTTATAGAAATTTTTAGCTTACTGGTACTTTCAAAAAAAATCATCTTACATTATATTTGCATGAACTCTATAAAATAGGCTCTCTCTCTTTTAAAGATAAGGAAACAAAAATGTCTTCAGGTTAAGTAATTTTTAAAAGATCATAGACTTAGTCGATAATAAAGATGAAATTCAAACGAGTTCATGGCCCTCTGCTTGTAGCTATTATTCCACAGTTTTCATCCAGCTAACATGCCCACCAAGAACAAATAGGACAACTGTGTAACATACACACACACAGAGGCACACACAAATACAACTATTTTGTGCCATCAGGAAGAACATAGAAGTGAGCTCAAAGCACTACTCATGTTTTGCTGAAGGCCAGAGTTTTAAGCATAGCATAAGAGACCAAGTATCAAGAATAAAACTAAATATCAAGCTGAGATGCTAAACAGAGCTTTCGAGAGCTCCACACTACTATATACACAAAGAAATCTATGTTCAAAGAAGAAGTAAAGACCTTATATAAATATCCAGGCTCACAACTGGGACTTTGAAAGACTTCCCACTGAGAGTAGGAGAAAATCAGAAACAGACCATATACTAAAACATAGAAACCCAGTCTCTGCACCCTTGAACCACAGATAGAACTTTCTGATCTGCCCCTTCTCCAACTGGTTAGCAAGCATTAAAGTAAATCATCTATGAAGACATATAGCATCATGCAGCATCTCTATAACTTACCCCTACACAGTGTCTAGGAATCAATCATAAATTATCATTCCAGCACCAAAATAATGGGAAAAGAAAAGAAAAAAGGAAGAGAACATAGAAATAAACCTGTAGATGATCCAGATATTTATCAGAAATGGACTCAAAAATTGTTACGATTTATGTGTTTAAGAAAGTAGACGACAAAATGTAAATATTTACCAGAAAGGAGAAATAAAAAAGAAGCAAATAGCAATTACAGAACTCATAACTTCTACTTGAAATCAAATTGGAGTAAAATGAATCAGATATGACCTCCTACCAGAATCAAATTTAAATATGAACAAATTATAAGAGAAAAGATGGTTTTCAAGACATTGGACATCAATAAATGAAGGACAATGATTCTTAAGAGTCAGAAATAAAACAAAGGAAGCTCTATAATTACCCATATTCCTTCCTTGAGAGAGATTCTAGGCTGCATCTGAAGAAAGAGAAACCTTGGAAGAACCTGGGAGACACCCTGAATTGAAAAGACAGGACTGAGAGTCAGGAGAGGCCAAGGAGACAAGTTTTCAGGACACAGTACCAGAAAAGATAGAGCAACACAAAGAGAGGATTATACTCAGGATTCTTCATGTCTGCAGATGCCTCCTCCAGCTTGAGTATTCAACAAAGTACTGATCAATACATGCTTGTAAAAAACAAAATACCCAAGATCTGGGAAAAAATACCCTGAAAGGGTTAGAGAAGAGAGTACTTGGGATTTTTGGTTTCTAGCTGTACATGTAAGGAGCTTGAAAGTCACCACTCCATCCTAACCACAAGTAAAAGGCTAAAAAATTGAAAAATCAACCACACTTCTTAGATTCATTAGAGAAACGAGGTTACAGGGCAAACAGCTGTCCCTCAAACTGGAAAGACCCACAAGCAAATACAGCCCTCTGTATTTGAATTACAGCCCTCTGGGGAGGAAGCCTGCATGAGAACCAGTGCCAGCGTAGGAAGATCTGAACCATGATTGACAAGTTCCTGGAGGCTCAGTGTTGGGCAAGTCTGAGAGAGAAAACTCCAGGGAGACCCAGTCATCAGGACCCCCATTTACATGATTTTTTCTTACCTCCTAAATCTCCACCAGGTACTCAGAAAAAAAAAATTTCATTCTTTTGGCAGGGGGAAGAGAGAAGGAACCTTTTTGAATACACCAGAGACTGTGTTCTTCTTCACAAGACCTGCCTTGAGGAGAAGCCATTTAACCACAGCCTCAGCTGCTGGAATTTTATCAGAGCCCATCTAACCAAGAGAGATAGACCCTCCCAGGGACAAGGGAAATATCCAGCTTCATTCAGCTCTAACATTCCATGTGGAAGAAGGGAAATACCGAACTCCAGCCCTCTGTAGCTATCCTGTCCAACCTAAGGACTGGGGTGGAGGGCACTGAGAAGCACTTGTGAAGTTCATACTCCAGAAACATGCTCACAAAAAGACTGAAACCTAATCATAGGACTATAGAATGCTTCCCTTCCCACCACAAATTACTACCAAATTACTAAGACCTATTTATAGCAGTCCCTTTAACTTAGTACAGCATGTCTAGCTATCAAGGAAAAATTAGAAGACATACTAAAAAGCAAAAAACACACTTAAAGAAACAAAGCAAGCACCAGAACCAGACTCAGATATGGAAGGAATGTTGCAATTATCAGACCAGAGATTTAAAACAACTATGATTAAAGTAAGGCCTCTAACAGATAAAGTAGACAACACCCAAGAACAGATGGGCAACGTAAAGTAGGGAGATGGAAATCCTAAAAAAGAACGAAAAAGAAATGGTAGAGATCAAGAACACTGTAACAGAAACGAAGACTGCATTTGAAGGGCTTATTAGTAGACTGGACATAGCTGAGGAAAGAATCTCTTAGCTTGAAGGTATCTTAATAGAAATCTCCAGAACTAAAAGCAAGAGAAAAGTAGGTAAATAAAAAAAAGAATATCCCAGAACTACGGAACAACTACAAAAGATGTAACATATGCATAATAGGAATACCGCAAGGAGAGGAAAAATACAAAGAGTCAGAAGAAATGTTTGTTACAATAATAACTGAGAATTTCCCAAATTAATGTCAGATACAAAATCACAGATGCAGGAAACCATAGAACACTAAGTAGGGTAAATTCCAGATACACAACACCTAGGCAAATCATTTTCAAACTATATAATATCAAATATAAAGAAAAAGTTCTGAAAGAAGCCACAGGAAACATAACACCTTACATATGGAGGAGCAAATACAAGAATTACATTCAATTTCTCCTCAGAAAGTATGCAAGAAGACACTGGAGTGAAATAGTTCAATTGTTAAGAGAAAAAAAACACCAACCTAAAATTCTGATCCTGCAAATTATTCTTCAAAGGGAAAGAGAAATACACACTTTCTCAGGCAAACAAAAATTGAGGGTATTTGTTGCCAGTAGACCTGTCATTCAAGAAATGTTAAAAGAAGTTCCTTAGAGAAGAAAAATGATATAGGTAAGAAACTTGAATCTACTAGAAAAGAAAAAGAGAGAGAAGGAATTTGAGATGGCATAGTGAAGGTAAAAGATTATTTTAATTTTTTTGTTATTAATTGATCTAAAAGGAAACAATGTTCAAAATAATAAACAATAGCAATAATATAATCAATTATGTATGCATATATATACATTTATATGTGCTTATATATAACAAAACGAATGACAACAATGATACTAAGGATGAGAGGGCGAATTTAGGATTATTTTGTTTTATAAGATACTTACAATATCTATGAAACACCATAGTATTATGTGAAAGTGGACTTGGATTAGTTGTAAATGTATATTGCAAACTCTAAGGAAATGTACTAAGAGAAGTAAAAGAAGAAATATAACTTATATGCTAACAAAGAAGAAAAAATGGAATTGTATAAAATGTTTAATTAAAACCCATATCAAAAACAATCATTCCCTTCTATTTGGGGAAAAATCAAATTCTCTCCTATTGTGTCTTTCATGTGGGTCTCCTTTACTACTCATGCAAAACACCCACACTTTTGACACTTCTGATCACTAAATGTGTGGAGGTTTTACTCCACACCAAATAATCCTCGATGACACCAGCTGGGCATCCTACAACTTAACTTAATTATCACGCTGTTACCTAGAGATAGACTGCTCCTACTCTACTTCAGATGCCAATTGCAAGTAGTAGGTCCCCAGATGACCCAAATATGTCCAACTTGGTGACAAATTAGGGGCTCCCATGATGCCTCTTTGGGTTCAATTAATTTGCTAGAGCAGCTCATGGAGCTCAGGGAAATATTTGCTTATGTTTACCAGCTTATTAAAGGATATGATAAAGGATACAGATAAACAGCAAGATGAAAAGATACATGGAGCAAAATCTGGGAGAGTCCTAAGCACAGGAACTTCTGTTCCCATGGACTTGGGGTGCATCACTCTCCCGGTGCATATGTGTTCACCAGTCTGGAAGATCTCTGAATCCCCTACTATGGGAATTTTTATAGAGGCTTCCTCATGTAGGCATGACCAATTATTACCTCCATTTCTAGCCCCTCTCCTCTTTCTAGAGGATAGGGAGAGGAGCTGAAAATTCTGAGCTTCTAATCATGACTTGGTCTTTCTGGTGACCAACTCCCATCCAGGAGTCATCCAGCAGCCCACTCAGAGTCACCTCAATAGAAGAAAAGATGCTCCTAGTGCTCATATCACTTAGCTATTTACAAGGGTTTTAGGAGCCCTGTGTCAGGGACAGAGTCAAAGACAAATATTAGAACAAGAGATGCTCCCAGTGTTCTTATTACTTAGGAAAGTACAAAAGTTTCAGGAGCTCTCTGCCAGGAACTGGGGGCAGAGACCAGTATATATTTTGTATTATCTCACAAAAACCACAAAAGGGAGAGAAAGAGGGGAAGACAAAAATAGAAAGAACGAACACAGGCAATAAGTAGAAAACAGAAACAAATAAGGTAGATATAAATCCAACTATATCAATAATTACATAGAACATCAACAGTCTAAATGCACCAGTTAAGAGACAAAGATTGTTAGAGTGGATCAGACAGAAGATCCAACTACATGTTATCTGTAGGAAATCTACTTTAAATATAAAGGCACATATAAACTAAAAGTAAATGGATGGAGTGAATATACCATTCTAACACTAATCAAAAGAAATGAGGCAAAGTATATTAATTTCAATAGACAGATAGAGTAGACTTCAAGAGCCAGGAAAGCTATCAGGGAGCATTACATAATGATAAAGGAGTCAATTCTCCAGTAAGACATAACGATTCTTAATGTCTATGTGCCTAAAAAAAGATCATAAAAAAATGAGATAAAAACTGATAGAACTATGAGGAGAAACAGATGAATCCATTATTATACTCCTCTATCAGAAATGTACAGATCCTGCAGACAGAAAATCAGTAAAAACATAATTGAATTCAACAACACCATCAAACAACTGGATATAATGGGCATCTATAGACTACTTGATCCAACAACAGTAGAATCCGCATTATTTTCAAGCTCACATGAAACATTCACCAAGATGCACCACATTCTAGGCCATAAAGTATACCTTAATAAATTTAAAAGAATAGAAACCATACAATGTGTGCTATCAGAATGCAATAAAATTAAACTAGAAATATTAAAGCCAAAATAAGAAGAAGAAAAGAAATTATAAGAATTACGGCAGAAGTCAATGCAATTGTAAACAGGAACTCAACAGAAAAAGTCAATGAAACCAAAAACTGGTTCATTAAAGATAATGATAAATTTGATAAGACTCTAGCCAGGCTAACTAAGAAAAAAATAGAAAATACAAATTACTACAATCAACAATGAAAGAGGGGACATCACTTCAGATTCCATGGACATTAAAAGGATAATCAAGAAATACTATGAACAATGGTACGTCCAAAAATTTGATAACCTAGATGAAATGGACCAATTTCTTGAAAGACACAATCTGCCAAAACTCACACAAGAAGAAATAGAGAATCTGAATAGACACATCTATTAAAGAAATTGAATCAAAAATTAGTAAGCCTCCAAAACAGAAAGCATCAGACACAGATAAGTTCACTGGCAAATCTGACCAAACATTTAAGAAAGAAACTCTTATCAATTCTCTACAACGTCCTTCAGAAGATAGAAGCAGAGGGAATACTTCCTAATTTACTTAGTAATGTCAGACAAAGACATCACAAGAAAAGAAAACTATAGACCAATATCTCTCATGAATATGATGCAAAAATCCTCAACAAAATATTAGCAAATTGAATCTAACAATATATAAAAAGAATTATACTCCACAACCAAGTGTGGTTTATCCAAGATATGTAAGGCTGGTTCAACATTCAAACTCAAGTAATGTAATCATCATGTCAATAGACAAAAAAGAAAAATCACATGAGCATATCAATAGATGCCTAAAAAGCATTTGACAAAATCAATCATCCATTTATGATAAAAATTCTCAGTAAGCTACAAATAGAGTGGAATTTTCTCTACTTGATAAAGACTACCCTACAAAAAAAATTTACAGTTAACATCCTAACTAATGATAAGAACCTCAAAGCTTTCCCACTAACATCAGGAACAAGGCAAAAATTTCAAACTGATTTTTACCATCATATTAGAACTCCTATCTAATGCAATAAGATAAGAAAAGGAGATAAAAGGTATACAGATCAGAAGGAAGAAATAAAACTATCATTTTACACAGATAAAATGATCAACTGTGTTAAAAATCTGAAAGAGTCAGCAAAAAAATTCCCGGAACTAATAAGTGATTATAGCAAGGTTGCAGGATACAAGATTAATATACAAACGTCAATTGCGTTCCTATATGCCAGCAATGAACAAACAGAATTTGAAATTAAAGGCACAATGCCATTTGCAATAGTACCCTCAAAAATGAAACACTTACATATTTAATAGCATAACTACAAGATCTATATGAGGCAAAATACAAAATCTAATGAAAGATACCAAAGAAGAACTAAATAAATGGAGAAATGATCCATGTACATGGTTAGGAAGACTCGATATTGTAAAGATGTCAGTTCTTCCCACTTGGCCTATAGATTCAATGCAATGCCAATCAAAATCCCAGCAAATTATTTTGTGAATATTGACAAACTGATTCTAAAGTTTTTGTGGACAGACAAAAGACTTAGAATAGTGAAAACAGTATTGCTGAAGGAGAAGAACAAAATTTGAGGACGGATGCTACTCAACATCAAGACTTACTATAAAGTACAGTAATCAAGACAGTGTGGTATTAGCGAAAGAATAGACCAATAGATCAAAGGAACAAAATAAAGAGCCCATCAATATACTCACATAAATATAGTCAATTAATCTTTAACAAAGAGGCAAAGGCAATATAAAGATGGTCTTTATATTGAGAAAAGATAATCTTTTCAACAAATGATGCTGGAACAACTGGACATCAACATGTAAAAAGAAATGCATCTCAACATAGACCTTACATCTACACAAAAATTAACTCAAAATAGATCACAGACCTAAATGTAAAACAAAAAACTATAAAGCTCTTAGAAGAAAACAGTGGAGAAAAATTTAGGTGACCTTGGCTTTAGCAAAGACTTTTTAGATATAACACTAAAGGCACAATTTATGAATGAAAGAACTGATAAGCTAGACTTCATTAAAATTAAAATTTTCTTCTCTGTGAAAGACACTGTCTTTAGTAAAAATTAAATAGAAAGTGAAAGTGAAATGAAATGAAAAAGACAAACCGCAGACTGGAAGAACATATTTGCAAATGACATATGTTAAAGGTCTTTTTCAAAATATACAAAGAACTATAAAAATTCAGCAATAAGAAAACAAACCACCCAATTAAAATTGGGCTAAAGACCTGAATGGACACTTTACCAAAGAAGATATACAGATGGCAAATAAGCATGTGAAAATAGGCTCGACATCATATGTCACCAGAAAAATGCAAAAGAAAACAACGAGATGGCACTCCATACTTATTAGAACGGACAAAATTTGGGAACATTGACAACACTAAATGCCAGCGATAATATGAAGCAATAATAATTCTTATTCATTGCTGTTGGAAATGCAAAATAGAACATCCACTTAGGAAAATAGTTTGACGATTTCTTATAAAACTAAACATAGTCTTACCATACAATCCAGTAATTGTGCTTCTAGATAGTTTCCCAAAGGAGTTGAAAACTTATGTGCACACAAAAACCTGCACATGGATATTTATAGTAGTTTTATTCATAATTGCCAAAATTTTAAAATAACCAAGATATTCTTCAGTAGGTGAATAGATAAACTGTGGTACATCCAATCAACACAATATTATTCAGTTCTAGAAAGAAATGAGCTATCAAACCATGAAAAGCAATGGAGGAACTTTAAATGAATGTTACTAGGTTTAAGGATCCAATCTGAAAAGGCTACATACTGTATGATTCTAACTAGATGACATTCCAGAAAAGGCAGAACTATGAAGACAGAAAAAACATCAATGGTTGCCAGGGACTGGGTGGGGAGGGAAGGATATTTAGGGTATAAAATTATGATACTACATAAATGTATAATGAATACACATCATTGCACACTTGTCCAAACCCACAGAATGTATAATACCAACAGTGAACCCTAATGTAAACTACGGACTCTGGATGATAATGATGTATCAATGTATGTTCATCAATTATAATAATTGTACCACTCTGGTGGGGGATATTGATGCCGGAAGTTATGCGTGTTTGAGGTCAAGGGAATATGAGAAATCTCAGTACCTTCTACTCATTTTTGCTGTGAACCTAATATTACCCTCAAAAATAAGGTATATTAAAATTAAACAAACTAAATAAGTCACACACATACAAAAGTGTACTTTGGGAGCTCACATGGGACTGAGAATAGTGCCTGTTCCCACCAAAACTGGAAAGTCTAATGAGTCCTAGGGCACTGGGTTGAGTACTCAGAAGGGTGATATGAAAACAGTGGGGAATAATTTACCCTAGTATAATGGCTGCTCTGACCCCAATTAACAAATAGTAAAAGCAATATGCAAAGGATCAAACTATTTCTAAATACTGTGACTGTATCTCAGAAAAATATTAAGAATATTTATAGGAACCCAACAAGATAAAATCCACAATGTTTGGTACCCAACTAAAAACTAGTAGCATGCAAAGAAACAGAAAATTATGATGCAAAATCAAAAATAAAATAAGTTAATCCAAAGTCATCCAGAATTGATGCAGATGTTAGAATTAGCAAAGAAAAAAATCCCAAATAGTTATTACAACTGTGTTCCAGATGTTCAAAAAGCTAGAAGCCGGACAGAACATGTTAAATAGAAAGATACTAAAACCCAAACTGCACACATAGAAATGAAAAATATAGTGTCTGTGATACAATATCATATAGTGGATAAGATTAGTGACAGGTTATACAGCTTAGATGCTGAAGAAAAGATTAGTGGTTTGAAGACATAGCAGTAGATACTTTCCAAATGAAACAAAGAGTAAAATATTCAAAATAAAAAACAAAAGAACAAAATGAGGTTAGCATTAGCACCAGTATTCAGAAATACAACTTCAATTAGTGTAAATTATGTATAATTGGAGTGTCTGATAAAGAGAGAAAAACTATTTGAAGAAGTCATGGCCAACTTCTTTCTAATTTTAATGAAAATTGTAAACCCACAGATTTAAGAATCCCAGCACACCCTAATCACAATAAACATGAAGAAAACTACAGGAAGACACATTATAATAAAATTTCTCAAAATCAGTGAATCTTAAAAACACTCCAAAAGTGAAACAAAGACTTTTGCAGACACACAGTAGGTGAAGGAATTCATCAGAAGCAGGCAAGCACTACAAAATCATTTCTGAAAACCCTTCAGGCAGGAAAAAAATGATACCAGATGAATATGACTGTAGGAAATGAAATGAAAACCACCAGAATTGGTAACTATGTGGGTAAATATACATGATTTTTTCACAGTATTTAGATATCTTTAAAAGATTTTTTATTGTTTAAACAAAAATAGCAGTATAACATGGCATTCACAATATATGCAAAAACAAAATTTACAACAGCAATAACACAAAGGCTGAAACGGAAGTGTATAATTGTAAAATTCTTAAGCAATATGTGAAGTACTATAATATCACTTGGAGGTGAAAGTTATAGAGGTATACTAGAAAAGCCAAAGCAATCACTAAATAAACAAAGAACTATATCTAAAGATTAGTAAAGGAAATAAATCAGAATTATAAAAAGTGGTCAATTAATCTCAAATAAGGTATAAAAAGTGATTTAAAGGATATAAAAACTAATGGAGCAATAATACAACATATATTGAAATGGTTCATTTAAAACTAACTATATATCAATTTTCACATGGTCTCAATGCCCAAAATAAGAGAGATGGTCAGATTAGATGGAAAAGAAACATTTAACTATATGATGCCTGCAATGAACCCATTGTAAATATAAAGACATTGATATTTTAAAAGTAAAAGGATGAGAAAGAAGATGTACTATCCTAACACTAATTCAAATAAAGATAGAATGCCATTATTAACATCTGAAATAGTAGATTTCATTGCAAAGATTATTACCAGGGATAAAGAAATTCAGAAATGGCAAAGGAATCAATTTCTTAAAAGGACATAACAATCCTAAATATTTATGTACCTTATAACAGAGCTTCAAAATACGTATGGCATAAAATAATAGAACTGAAAGTTGAGATACACAAATCTAAATTATAATTGAAGACATCAACAAATAAAGACAAAATCAGTAAAGATAGAAGACGAATATCACTATCAATAAATTTCATAGAACTGACATTTATGGAAAAATATATACCTAACAACAGCTGAAAACACAGAGGATTTCAAAGTCTACCAAACATTTAAAGAAACACTACCCAATTCTACACAAATTCTTTCAAAAATCTGAAGAGGATGGAATACGTCTCAACTCATCTATGAGGTAAGCATTATTCTAATAACAGAAGCATACAAAGATATTACATGAAATGAAATCACAGGACAACATCCATCAAGGTCAGAGGTGCAAATTCTTAACAAAATTATAGCAAATGGAAGTCTTTAATATATAATAAGTGTAATATATCAAGACCAAATGGAGTTTATTCCAGGAATGGAAAATTGGTTTAATATTTAAAAATCAATTCATATAAGTCACTCTATTAACAAACCAAAAAAGAAAAAAAATTGATCATCCCAATAGACAGAAAAATCACTCGGAAAAAGTCCAACATCTATTCCTTAGAAAAACAGCCAACGAAGTAGGAATATAAGATAACCTTAACCCAATAAAGAGCATTTATATAAACAAACTAAAACAAAGCCTTACCACTAACATCTTAGGTAGTAGTGAAAGATTAAATGCATTCTTCCTAAAGTCAGGATGAAGCAAAATGTCTGCTCTTACTTCTGTTCAACACTGCACTGGAAGTTCTAGCAATAAATGAGGCAAAAAGAAGAAATAAAAGCCATCCAGACACTAAAGGAAGAATTAAAATGGTCTTTACTCACAGATGGCATCATCATCTATGGAGAAAATCCACTACAATCTATAAAAAGGATACTACAACTAAAGAGCAAGTTTAGCAATTTGCTCCATGGAATATCAGTACAAAACATCAATTTTATTTATACACTAGTAACGATCAAAAATTGAAATTTTAAAAGATATCATTTGCGATAGCATAAGAATATGAAATATCTATATGTAAAACTTACAATAAATGTGCAAGACCTGTACAATGGAAACAACAAAACATTGATGAGAGATTTTGAAAGATGTAAACAAATTGAAAGATTCATTATGTTCATGACTCTGAAAACTCAATATCATAAAGATGTCAATCCTCCCAAAATTGATCTATAGCTTCAATGTAAAGCCAATAAAAAACTCAGTGTGATTTTTGTAGGAATTTACAACTGATTATAAAATTCATAGGGAATTGTGAAGTACCTAAAATATCCAAAGCAACTTTGAAAAGAACAGACTTGGAGGACTAACAATACCTGATTTCAAAATACATTTATGAAGACAGTATGATATTGATATAAAGACAGGTAAAGAGATCAATGGAATAGAAAGAGAACCACTCAAATATGGACAACTGATTTTCGTTAAAGTTGTGAAGGAAATTAACTGGAGAAAGAATAATCCTTTCAACACTAGGAGGAGAAGCAATAGGATATTCATAGGTTAAAAAAATAACTTGGCACTATATGCAAAAAATAACTCAAGATGGATCACAGACCTAAATGTAAAAGCAAGAATTGTAAACTCTCTAGAAGAAAACATAGAGGAACATAGTTTTGGCCTTGGATTAAGTAAGTACTCCTTAAATGTAATACCAAAAGCATAATCATAAAAGGAAAAAAGGGAATAAATTGAAGAACTTCATCAAATTTAAAACTTCTGCTATTCAGTAGTTAGAGTAAAGGGAATCAAATGACTGGCCTCAGTCTGGGAGAAAATATGTGCACTTTGTAAAACTGATAAAGTCCTGGTATCCAGAATATATGACAAACCTTCAACCTCAATAATAAGAAAATAAGGAACCTACTAAAAATAACCAAATATTTGATCAGATACTTCATCAAAAAGAATATATAAAAGGCAAATAAACACATGAGAACACACTCAGCATCATTTGTAATCAGGGAAATGCAAATCAAAACTACCACATGATACCAGTATGTCTACAGTGGCAAAAATTGAAAAGATTGACCATAACATGTGTTGACAAGGATTTGGAGGAATTGACATTCTCATACACTGCTGGTGAGAATGTAAAATGATACAACCACTTGGTAAACATTTGAGCTGTTTCTTTAGAAGTTAAACATATACCAGTGATGTCAGAACATGGCAGGATGAGCTGTTTCCTTTATCTCTCCCTCTTTTGAACTACAACTAGATGGACATTCACTGACCAATGGAGGATACCCACACAGCACAACAGGACACCTGAGAGACACATACAGCTACAAATCTGCAAGTGGGTGGACTGGCCCCCCGGTAAGCCACAGAGACAGGTGAGCACACCTTGCTCTCTCCCTGTAGCCCTGTGCATGCACATGAATGCTGTCCAGCCTGGTGCAAGTGCTGGGAAAGTGGGAACACGCACCTGGACGACATTAGGAGGAGGCGGCGGTAACCTTTATCCCACCCTCGTGATCGCTCTCCGGCAGGGAGGGAGAGCCCACTGTGCCCCTGTGCTGCCAAGTCATGGCCCTAGCTCAGTTCAGCGAGGAAGGCTTGTCCACCAAGCAAAGCAGTCCTGCAGACTGTAAACAGAGACCACAGCTGATCTACATGCTGGGGCATGCACACTCCAGGCCAGAGTGACCACTCATAGTGCTGCTGAGCCCCAAAGAGGGAATGTGTCTCGGGTGTCTGTGGGAAGAGGCGTGGCAGCTTTGAGCCTGTTCCGGTTCACTTTCCTGGTGGGGAGGGGAGTCCACCAGGCCCCTGTAACACCGAGGAACAGCTCTAGCTCAGGTCCCAATGAGGAAGCCCTACCCACCAAGCACAGCGGTCTCGTGGACCTCAAGCAGAGACTGCAGCAGATGTACGCTGGGGCAAGCAGAGCTCAAGCCTGCACAAGAGCGCTCAGAGTGCTGCTGAGCCCCAAAAGAGGAACGCCTCCTGGGTGACTGTGGGAAGAGGCAGCGGCAGCTCTTAGCCTGCCAGTCATCACTTTCTGGCAGGGAAGAGGAGCTCAGAGTGCCCCTGAGGTGCCAAAGAGTGGACCTAGCTCAGACCAGAAAGGAAACCCCGCCTACCAAGGACAGTCCACACAAGCACCTGAACTCACCCCAGGCCAAGGCAAACACCCATAATACTTCCCCAGCTTCCAGAAGATAGGGTGGGGCCAGAAACTCTGCTCCTGCTTCCCCCTAGCTGTAACAGGGGGAATCTGTGTCCTAAGAATACCATAAATGCCCCAACAAAAGATTAGTTGTCAAGCACCATGAGAAACTGCAGCAACAATTCAGACCAGAAGGAAAATGAGAATTCTCCAGAAACCAACACTGAAGACACAGAAATTTACAACCTAAATGACAGAGATTCAAACTAGCCATCATAAGGAAACTCAGCAACTTACAAGAAAATACAGAAGACAATTTAAGGGGCTCAGCAATAAAATAAATCTTCACCAAAGAGATTGAAACTGTAAAAAAAAAAAAAAAAAAAAAAAAAAAGCAGAAAGTCTGGATATTAAAAACAGAATTAATGAAATAAAAAATAATCTGGAATCATTAAGAAATAGAACTGATCTGATGGAGGAAAGAATTAGTCTTCTAGAGGATAAAAATGTAGACATTCTACAGGTGGAGGAGTAGACAGAACTAAGATTTTCAAAAAAAGAAGGAATTCTTCAAAAAATATCTGGCTCAATTAGGAAAAGCAATATACAGAGTACAGGTATTACAGAGAGAGAAGAGAAGGAGAAGGGAGCAGAGAGCTTGTTCAAACAAATAATTACTGAGAACTTCCCAAACCTGGGGATGGTTCCAGATTTACAGATAAATGAAGCTAATAGAACACTCAATTTCATCAATGCTAAAAGACCTTCTCCAAAGTATATAATAGTAAAAATGGCAAAAGCTAATAATAAAGAAAAAATATTAGGAGCAGCAAGGCAGAAAAAACAACCTACAAAGGAAACCCTATCAGTCTTTCAGTGGATTTCTCAGCAGAAACACTACAGGCTACTAGAGAATGTAATGATTTATTCAAAATACTGAAAGACAAAAACTTCCAGCCAAGAATACTCTACCAGTGAAACTTCCCTTCAGATACAATGGAGAAATTAAAGCTTTCCCAGATAAACAAACCTGAGGGAGTTGATCACCACTAGACCTCCACTACAAGAGATAGTTAAAGATGCCCTCACATTGGCATCAAAAAGGCAAAGGTCTACAAAGCTCTTAAGCGAGGAGTTAAACAGGCAGATGTGATCAGAAACCTTCAGCTTTCTACCAGAATAGGGAGACAAAGATCCAATTACAACCTGAAAGAGAAAGGGAAATAAAGAATCAAAAGTAATGATAAACACTTCAATTTAGCCACAAACTCACAAAATTAAAAACAGAACAATTTGTAACAGTAAGTACTTGGAAGGGAGGAAGAAAAGGAAGGAACATGCCTAGGTTAATGGAGATAAGAGGGTATGAGAAAATAGATTATCTCAACTCCAATATCTTTCATACAATCCTCATGGTAACCACTAAACAAAAATTCAAGGCAGAACCACAATTCACAAAAAGAGAGAAAACTGAGAAATCCCTCTCAGAAAAACCACCAAAATAAAATGGCAGTCAGAAATACCAAGAAAGAGAAAGAATGGAAACATAGAACAACCAGAATACAAGAAGTAAAATAGCACCATTAAGCTGTCATATATCAATAATCACTCTAAATGAAAATGGATTGAATTCTCCAATCAAAAGACACAGAGTAGCTGGATGGATAAAAAACAAGACTCAACAATAAGCTGTCTCCAAGAAATGCATCTCAGCTCCAAAGACAAACGTAGAAACATAGACTTAGAGTGACGGGAGGGAAGACAACATTCCAAGCTAATGACCAACAAAAGAAAACGGGTGTTGCCATCCTTTTATCAGACAAAGCAGATTTCAAGTTAAAAAAGACAATGAGAGACAAAGAGGTGCAGTATATAATGATAAAGGGACATTCCACCAAGAGGACATAACATTTATTAATATATATGCACCTAACACAGGGGCACCGAAGTACATAAAACAATTACTAACAAACCTAAAGGGAGAAATTAACAGCAACACAATAATAGTAGGGGACCTCAACACCCCATTTACATCAATGGACAGATCATCCAGGCAAAAAGTAACAAGGAAATAGTAGATTTAAATGGAACACTTTATCAGATTGACTTAGTAGATATATAGAGAGCATTCCATTCCAAAACACCAGAATATACATTCTTCTCAAGTGCACATGGATCATTCTCAAAGATAGATCATATGTTGGGAAACAAGGCAAGCCTCAATAAATTTAAGAAGATTGAAATCATCCCAACCATCTTTTCCAACCACAATGCTATGAAGCTAGACATCAACTACAAGAACAAAACTGGGAAAGTCAGAAACATATGGAGACTAAACAACATGTTATTGAATAACCATTGGATCACTGAAGAAATCAAAGGGGAAATTAAAACATACCTGGAGACAAATGACAATGAAACATATCAACTCTTACAGGATGCAGCAAAAGTGGTCATAAGAGGGAAATGCATAGCAATACAGGCCCGTGTCAAAAAGCAAAAAATTCTCAAATAAGTAATCTTAAAATGCACATAACAGAGCTAGAACAAGAAGAACAGACAAAGCCCAAACTGAGCAGATGGAGGGAAATAATAAAAATCAGACCAGAAATAAATGAAATAGAGAGTAAAAAAATAGTAGAAAGTATTAATGAAACTAAGAGCTGATTCTTTGAGACGATAAACAAAATTAACAAACCCTTAACCACACTTACCAAAAAAAAAAAGAGAAAAGGCTCAAATAAATAAAATTAAGAATGAAAGAGGAGAAATTATAACAGGTACTGCAGAAATACAAAGGATTACAAGAGAATACTATGAAAAACTATATGCCCACAAATTTGATAACCTAGAAGAAATAGAGGAATTTGTAGACTCATGCAGCTTCCCAAAACTGAATCAAGAAGAAATAGAGAATCTGAATAGACTAATCACAAGTATAGAGATTGAAACAGTAATCAAAAACCTGCCAAAAAAAACAAAAGTCCAGGACCAGATGGCTTCTCTGGAGAATTACCAAACATTCAAAGGAGATTTAGCACCTATCCTTCTCAAACTACTCCAAAACATAGAAGAAGATTAAATGCTTCTTAACATTCTGTGAGGCCAACATTACCCTTGATACAAAAACCAGACAAGAACAACACATAGAAGGAAAACTACAGACCAAAATCACTGCTGAACTTAGGTGCAAAAATCCCCCACAAATTATTGGCAAACTGAATACAGCAATACATTAATAGGATCTTACACCATAATCTAGTGGGATTTATTCCAGGGACGCAAGGATGGTTCAACATCCACAAATCAATCAATGTGATACACCACATTAACAAAATGAGGAATAAGAATCACATGATCATCTCAATAGATGCAGAGAAAGCACTTGATAAGATCTAACATACATTTATGATAGAAATTCTCCATAAAATGGGTATAGAAGGAAAATACCTCAACATAAGAAAGGCCATATATGCCAAACCCACAGCCAACATCATATTTAATGGTGAAGAACTGAAAGCCATCCCTCTGAGAACAGGATAAAGACAGGGTACCCACTATCACCACTCCTATTCAATGTAGCACTTGATGTATTGGCCAGAGCAATTAGGCAAGAAAAAGACATAAATTGAATCCAAATTGGAAAGGGAGAAGGGAAACTTTCACTATTTGCAAATGACGTGATTCTATATATGGAAAACCCTAAAGAATCCACCATAAAACTATTAGAAATTATCAATACCTACAGCAAAGTTGCAGGGTACCAAATCCATTTAAAAAATCAGTTGCATTCCTATACACTAATGATGAACTAGCAGAAAGAGAAATGAAGAATACAATTGCATTTATAATTGCAACAAAAAGAATAAAATACCTAGGAATAAACTTAACCAAACAGATGAAAGACATGTACACTGAAAACTATAAGACATTATTGAAAGACATTGAAGACATAAAGAAATGGAAAGATATTCCATGTTCATGGATCAGAAGAATAAACATAGTTAAAATGTCCATAGTACTCAAAGCAATCTACAGATTCAATGCAATCCCAATCAAAATCCCAACGACATTGTTCACAGAAATAGAACAAAAAATCCAAAAATTTATATGGAACAACAAAAGACCCAAAATAGCCAAAGAAATCCTGAGAAAAAAGAACAAAACTGGAGACGTCACAATCCCTGTCTTCAAAACATATGACAAAGCTACAGTAATCAAAACATTATGGTACTGGTACAAAAATAGACAAACAGATCAATGGATCAGAACTGAAAGCCAAGAAATAAAACCACACATATATGGACAGTTAATCTTTGACAAAGGAGCCAAGAACATACAATGAACAAAGGAAAGTCTCTTGAATAAATGCTGTTGGGAAAACTGGACGGCTACATGCAAAAGAAATAAAGTAGACCATTATCTTGCACAATACACAAAAACTAACTCCAGATGGATGAAAGATTTGAATGTAAGACCTGAAACCATAAAACTCTTATAAGAAAATACAGGCTAGTACACTCTTTAACATTGGTCTTAGCCACATCTTTTTGAATATCATGTCTACTCAAGTAAGGGAAACAAAAGAAAAATCTAACAAATGGGACTACATGAGACTAAAAAGCTTCTGCAAAGCAAAGAAATCCATGAACAAAATGGAAAGACAACCCACGAACTGGGAGAAAATATTTGCAAATCATTTGTCAGACAAAGGGTTGATCTCCAAAATATATAAAGAACTCATACAACTCAACAAGATAACCCCAAACAACCCAATCAAAAAATGGGCAGAAGATATGAACAGACAATTTTCCAAGGAAGGTATACAGATGGTCAACAGACACGTAAAATAATGCTCAACATCACTAATTATTGGGGAAATGCAAATCAAAACTACAATGAGAAATCACATTACACCAGTCAGAATGGTTATAATTACTAAGACAAAAAACGACAAATGTTGGCGAGGATGTAGAGAAAAGGGAACTCTCATACACTGCTGGCGGGAGTGCAAACTGGTGCAGCCACTATGGAAAACAATATGGAGATTTCTCAAAAAATTAAAAATAAAAATAGCATATGATCCAGCTATCCCACTACTGGGTATTTTCCAATAAACTTAAAATCAATGCTCCAAAGAGATAAAGAAGATGTGGTATATATATACAACGGAATACTGCTCAGCTATAAAAAAGACAAAATAATCCCAGTTGCAACAACATGGATGGACCTTAAGGATATGATGTTAAGAGAAATAAGCCAGACAGAGAAAGACAAATACTGCATGATTTCACTCATATGTGGGAGATAATAAGTACACAAACAAAGAGAACAGATTAGTGGTTACCAAAGGGAAGGAGGTTTGGAGGGTGGGCAAAAGGGATAAAGTGGCATATATGTATGGTGATAGATAAAAATTGTACTGCTGGGAGTGAGCACAATTAAGTGTATTCAGGAATTGATGAACAATAATGTACACCCAAAATTGCACAATGTCATAAACCATTATAATCCCAATAAAATTACTTGGAAAAAAAAAAACATATACCTACAATATGATTCAACCATTCTACTCCTGTATATTTACCCACTAGAAAAGAAAGTATCTACATACAAAGTCTTGTATGCAAATGTTCATAGCAGCTTTATTTCTAAGCTAAAAACTGGAGACAACTCGTGTATATCAAGACATGAATGGGTAAACAAACTGTGGTACATCCATACAATGAAATACTACTAAGCACTAAAAAGCAATGAACTGTTGATCATGCAATAACAAACTAATTATGCTAAGTGGAAGAAGCAAGTTAAAAGGAGTACATAGCAACAACAACAACAAAACAATCAACTAAAAGATGGGCAAAGAACTTAAATAGACATTTCTCTAAAGAAGATATACAAATAGCAAATAAGCACATGAAAAGATGCCCAACATCATTAATCATTAGGGAAACACAAATAAAAACCACAATGATATATCACTTCACACCCATTAGAATAACTATTTTCAAAAAAAAAACAAAATATGAGTGTTGGCCGAGATGTGGAGCAATCGGACCCCTTGTGCATTGATGGTGGGAATGTAAAGTGTCACTCTGTACAGTCACTCAGCAAGACAGTATGATGGGTCCTCAAAAAATTAATAGAATTACCATATATCCAGGAATTCCACTTCTGGGTATATATCCAAAAACTGAAAGGCGGGACGAAAACACACATTTGTAGACCAGTGTTCATGGAAGCATTATTCACAATAGCCAAAATGTGGAGATAACCCAAGTGACCATCAGTGAATGAATGGATAAACAAAATGTGGTATGTACATACAATGGAATAGCCTTCAACCTTATAAAGCAATGGAGTTCTGATCCATGTTAGAGCACACGGATTAAGTTTGAAGACATTCCTTTAAGTAAAATCAGTCAGACACAAAAGGACAAATATATGAAATACCTTGTATGAGTTACCTACAATCGTCAAATTCATAGAAAGAGAGAATAGAATAGTGATGGCCAAGGGTTATGAGGAGGAGGAGCTGGGGAGTTACTGTTTAACAGGTACAGAGCATTTAGTTTAGGATGATGGAATAGTTCTGGAAATAGTTGTTGGTGATGGTTGTACAACAAGGTGAATGTACTTAATGCCACTTAAAAACAGTTAAAGTGATAAGTTTTATGTTATGCTTATTTTACCACAATAAAAACTGTGAAAAGACAAGAGAAGAGTACATATCCTATGTCTAAATTTACATAAAATTGTAGAAATTGAAAACTGATCTATTGTGACATAAAGCAGATGAGGGGGTGCTTAATGATGGGGGATACAAAGGACAGAAGGCGGTGATTATAAAGATGCACGAGGAAATCAGCAGGTGAAGAATATGTTCATTTTCTTTATTTTGGAATGTTATCAAGAGTGTACACTGCAGCAAAGTTTGTCAAATTGTATACTGTAAATATGTGCAAATTATTGTATGTCAACTATCCTCAATAGAGCTTTAAAATAAATTTTGAAAAGGAATCAAAAGATATGGCAATTGAAAATAAATGGATGAGTTCAACCTCAGATACAGAAGAAGACAGCATTAGTTAAAGATGTCAGAAGAAAATAAACTGAAGCATGAAGAATTAAAAGGATAGAAAAATTTTAAGAGATTAAGAAGCCTATGGTACACGGTAAAAAGTTTTAACATATGAATAATTATTTATATATAATTGGAGTTCCAAAAGAGTAGAAAGAAAGAGATTGGGTTTAAAATTGAAAAAATCAATCAAGCCACATATTCAAAAAATGTTGCACTCTAAACAGGATGCATCAAAAGAAAATAAAATGTAGGTATATCAGAGCAAGACTGACGAAAAACAGGATGAAAAAAGTCTTAGAAGCCAGAGGAAAAAAACATATTACATTCAAAGGAGCAATAATAAAACTAAAGTAAGACTTCCCAACAGAAATGGTGGAAGGTAGAACAACAGAATATGTTTATTAAAATTCTAGGGGAACCAGCATGGTGGCACAGCAGTTAAGCTCGTTCTTTCCACTTCAGTGGCCTGGGGTTCCCCGGTTTGGATCCCGGGTGCAGGCCTACACATTGCTCATCAAGCCATGCTGTGGCAGGCATCCCACATATAAGGTAGAGAAAGATGGGCACGGATGTTAGCTCAGGGCATCTTCCTCAGCAAAAAAAGAGGGGGATTGGTGGCAGATGTCAGCTCAGGGCTAATCTTCCTCAAAAAAAAATTCTAGGGGGACTGGCCCATGGCCAAGTGGTTAAGTCCGCATGCTCCACTTCAGCAGCCCAGGGTTTCACCAGGTTGGATCCTGGACACAGGCATGGCACCACTCATCTGGCCATGCTGAGGTGGCATCCCACATAGCACAACCAGAAGGACCTACAACTAGAATATACAACCATGTACTGGGGGTGCTTCAGGGAGAAGAAAAAGAAGAAGAAGAAAAGAAGATTGGCAACACATGTTAGTTCAGGTGCCAATCATTAAAAAAATAATAATAATCATTCTAAAGTAGAGGCCAGCCTGGCAGCATGGTGGTTAAGTTCATGGGCTTCACTTTGGTGGCCCTGGGTTCAGGTTTGGCTCCTGAGCACAGATCTACACACTGCTCATTGGACCATATTGTGGAGGCATCCCACATACAAAATGGAGGAAGATTGGTACAGATGTTAGCTCAGGGCCAGTCTTCCTTACCAAAAAAAACAGAAAGAAAAAAATCTAAAGAAAAAAACTGCAAATATAAAAATGAAAAAAGTAAGTGTGTTTATGTTTATATATGCATATATGTATATATATGGTTAACATGTATATTGGTATATTAATATATATACTACTATAGGTATTAATATGAATATATGATTAAAAATTAACGTAAAACAGTGCACATAGAAGCATCAGAATTTACATTTGCTCTTAGGATATTCACCAAAATTTATCATATGTTAAGCTATGAAGCAATTCCTAACAAATTTCAAAAGACTGAAACCATACAGAGCATATTTTCTATTAACAGTTGGATTAAGTTAACAATGAATATCCAAAATGAATGACTAGAAAATTCCCAACTATTTGGAAATTAAACAATACCCTTGTAAAGAACTGAGTTGGAGGATATATTTTCAAAATGCATGACCTGTGAAAGTTTTGTATTTAAAATATATGAAGAACTGATACAAATCTATTGGAAATAGAAAGCCTAATAGAAAAGTGAGCAAAATACTGCACAAACCAGGATATGCAAATATCTAGTAAACATGAAAGTGTGTTCACTTCATCAGCCACCGGAGAAATGAGAAATGTAAATTAAAACAAGATGTGCTGCCTCTACACCCCCACCAATGTAGCGAAAATAAAAATCTGTTAAGGTTAGCTGGTGGTGAGTATACGGGATCTGTCATGCATTGCTGGTGGTGTAAATTCTTACAACCACGTTGAAAAGCTGGCATTACCCTCTAAGTTTGAAAATATACCTACTCTATGATCCTGTAAATCTATCCTCAAATACATCTTTAACCTAAATGCGCGAATATGTTCAACAAAAGACATAAACTAAAATGTTCATTAACAGCACTTGTAAATGTTACAGACTGGAAACCATCTACATTTCCGTCAACTAGAGATTGGATAGATAAATTGTGGTCTACTTATGAGAAATGAGCCATTTTTGCTACATGCAACAACATGCAAAAGCGTGAATAAATATCACAAATATAATATTAAGTGACAAAAACATTGTAAAAGGGTCTATACTATATGATTTAATTTACGTGAAGTTCACAGCATAACTCCCCAATGTTGATGGAGGAGAGCATGGCGGCACCTTTGGAGAGGAGAGGTTAACGACCGGGAGGGGGCTCCAGGCAGGCTTCTGAGGAGCTGGTAATGTTCTATTTCTTGACCCAGACCCATAACCCAGCGAGCAGTTATGTTCACTTTGTGAGAATGCATTGAACTGAACACTCATGCTTGTGCACTCTACTATATGTATGTTCTATATCATTAAAATGTTAACTTAAAAAAATAACCATATTTTTCTGGCTCCATATCTTATAGTCTTTTCCTTAAAAGACTGTTGCTTCAAAGTTCATAGGTAGATGTGATGTAAATGCAGGAATGATGGTCATCGTTAACAAGCGTTAATTAATGGCCTACTCTGCAGTATGTTCTAGTTAGGGTCAGTGGCAACAATGAAATTTCATATATGATGCAGTCCTTGTCCTCGTGGGGCTTATAGTCAAGGTGGGGAGAATTTTGTAAAATAATAATGAAAGTGAAGATACATGTGTCACGTAACAACACAGTGATAGAACATCATTGTTGAGAGAGAGAATTTAGTGATAGAACAGTGACAGCAAGAAGAGACAGTAATCACTTATATGAGGTGCAATGAAAGAAGAGTTTAAAGCGAAGAAAGGAGCATGTATTGGAAGGCAAAATTTACAGCCTAAAAGTATTTTTGCTTAAATTAGCTACCACTGCCATATGCAAACATAATTGCAGCTCTTTGTGCAATTTTCACATACACCGGAAAATAATCTACTAGTTAAATGCCAGATTATTTCTTATTTGCTAAATATCCCTTCACAACAAACTGATTGTATAGAAACTAGTAACACACAAATGCTGGATGATTACAATTATCAATATGTTTTTCTTAATATTAAGATAAAAGGAAATTGCCCTTTAAATCAAAGAGTAAGCATCTAATTGCAATGATAATTGCATTTTAATTAATTTCATGCAAACTGATTATTAAAACATGGATTGATGTTGTACTCTTACGGGGGATAAGAGCATATAAAAACCTTGGGTAATGGAAATTTACATTTATGAGATGCCTACGCTAAGCTAGGCAGCAATATCAACCTTTTATTTGCAACATTTTTATAGTGAACAATAATCAGGATATAGTGATGGGGAAATGGGGGCTTTGTATGTAATCTAGAAAGGCCAGATGTATCAGGAGTGGATGGGCTTTTATAAGAACCTTAAAACTCATCAAAGTGCTTTCTGATGGCTTTTGAAAGAGTTGCTCTAAGGAAGAGCATGGTAGCCAGAACTTTGGTCTTTAAAGGGTCAAAAATTTGCGGAAATGGACACAAATTTTATAGCCATATTTTTATCCTTGTGACTCTTTCTAGCAGCCATGTTTCAAAGCGTCCAAAGGGTTTTGAATCACAAATCAAATGCTTCTCTAACAGTTATGTCCAAGTCAATAGAGCCATTATCTACAATTATAATTTGAAAATGATGAGCACTAAATGTCTTCTAGTTCTCTAAAACTTAATAATACTAAATATGTTTGTGTGTGTCCTTTGTCCAAAAACAAAATTTACTAGAAAAAGAAAAAGAATTGCTCTCAACCCACCATCCTAGACATAAATGTTGACATAAAAATTAAATGAGGCAACATATCCCAAACACACTTATAAAGTGCTATATTGTTAAGCAAATAGCATTAATAGTCTAAATCTTTTCCATAATTGGCACCACAGTAGCTTAGAGAAAGAAGGAATTTAGGAAATTTCATTGTTAATTGCCAAAATTTTACAAATGGAGAGACTAATGCCCAGATTGGGGATTTACCTGTCAAGTCTTCACAGCCTCTTAGAGGCAGAGACAAGCCCAAAATCTAGGTCCCCCAATTCCAACTCATGTGTTCTCTTTCCACCAAGTCAGGCCTCTGATGTTGACTTACGGTGTGAAGTTCACGGTAGAGTCTTTATAAATATTCATATCCAAATGGAGCTCAGCTCCTCACCACTGAGCAAATGCTGTAGGCCTTCCTTCCACATGCCCCCGGCTCTCGCTTCTTCACCCCGAACACTGGGTGATTTGTTTACAGAGTGAGTGCAGAGAACCTTGCACAGATTAAGGTTTTAATGTGACAAACAGTAGTATGTAATGCTGAACATTTTCAGACTTCATTAAGTGATGCTGTTTTAGTAATTAAAACTGTTAATAGTGGTAAATAAATTTACCCATTGCCCAAGTAACGTAGAGTAATTAATGCTGTATTTCCTTGCTTGAAATTGGTGTTAATTAATTCACTTGTCAGGCAATTTGTTCACCCTGTTTAAGAATTTTTTTTAATAATTCTGTTGTTGACTTTGTTCAATAATATTTTTAACAAAATGTAATTAAATGATAACCAAAACTATTGCAAATCACACTTAATGAGTACAGTGACAGGCCATCATTTTTGTGTGTGTCAATGCAAAAGTTAAACAAATCGTGTACGTTATGTGTCTGGTGAGCAAGGCAGCATGTGCCTCTGTCTTTTTTTAAGCTACCCTTGGTTTGCAGATTTTTTTAAATTTTTCCCTTAAACAGTGATAGCAAGAATGACATTGCTCTTCTCTCTACTCCCCAGCATGTAAGTCCATCCCAGTCTCCTACTGATTTCTTTCCCATCGCCTCCTCTTCACTCCACTCTATTTTAGTGACCTCCACTTCATCCTTCTCTTGAAGTACCCTGTTTGCTCCCTCGCTTGCCTCACTCATCCCTCAGATGGTTGTTAGGTCCTCCTCTCTGCACTGCCTCAAGTTCCTGATCTCCTCTCATCATAGAACTCTTCATCCCACATAAGAGGCACTTATTTCCTGCACGTCAACAGATGTCAATTCCATTCAGGTTCCAAAAACTCTACCGGAAATGTAGTTGTTAACACAACCAACAGAGATCTTGATCGGACTTGAAGTTAAACAGGCAGGGAGACTTGCCAATCATAATTCAATCTTTAGGAGCATACAAAATACTATGAAATAGAAATACAGGGGGCTACATTGGCAGTACCAAACAAAATGGCTATTATATTTTTTCAGTGTTCTGATAATTTCTGAAATATAAGCAAACACATGAAAAAATGGAAAATGGTTTATTTTCTTCAAATATTGTGCATGCACAAATACAAAGAATTCTTGGGTCCACTTGGCACATGAATGGCTGTTATCCCAAGGACCCTTCCTTAGACCCGTGGGAAATATCTTAAACAGCATTCTGTTTATCTGTACAAACCCTAAAACCCCAAAACTTTCTCAGACTTTCAGTAAAGTTGATGAATTTGGTTCTCATTTAAGACCTACTCTAAATGTGTCTTCATTGGAGTATGAAGTTCTCTTCTTCTCCAAGGCTATTCCTTACTTCCAGCATGTGCTTTGTCTTGGAGATGAACAGGCAAAACCTTTCCAGAGGCATCTAGCTTAACCATTTTTTCTCCTTTGCTAATGAAACCTTTCTCCAATCTATTCATGCTTGGGTAGGTCAAAATTTTGTAATAACTTTTCTAGTATGTGTCTCGTGTCTCTCTCCATAATAGCATACATCTCTAAAGAAGTGGTGGGGCATCATCAAGAAAGAAGTCTGACTTCTTCCCCCCTTTTTTGTGAGGGAGACTTGCCAATCTTCCTCTATTTTATGTGGGATGCCACCACAGTGTGGGTTGACGAGTGGTGCTAGGTCTGCACCCAGGATTTGACCATGAGAATCCTGGGCAGCCAAAGCACAGCCGTGAATTTAACTACTACCCCACTGAGCTGGCCCCACTTCTGTCCCATTTTAACCACAAGATCTATCTCAGCATATATTTTCCACATGACCTCTCAGTAGTCTATGATTGCATCACCCACCATAGAATATGTTCTGCATTAGGGCCAGATTTTGTTCTGTATGCTGTACCAGGGCGATCATTGAATTATACCCTAAACCCACCATCAGTGAATCAGAGGAATATCAGAAGTCCATAAATACAGCAAACTACATGAGTGAAAAGGGAAGCCACCTGTTTCAAAACAAAGAGAGTTAAGTTATCATCAGAAGGTTTTTAAAAACATAAATAAATAAAGCTAAGTGCATGCACAATCATATAGAATTATATTTGTTCCTAATTCATCAGTAAGCTTGACTTCAAAGTCACATTAATTAAATGGGGAATCCCTAATGTCTGAATTGAAATTCACTCAACAAAATCCTTATCTACCCGCTCATTCCTCCATTACCTCTTATTATTTTTTTCCTATTATTCTGAATTCTACAAAGACAAAGAGATGGTAAGCTACATGTGCTCCAGCACAGATTCAAAGTGTGACCCTCCCCAGTGAGAGACCCAAGGACCCCTATCACACTTCTTCTGAGTTATTTTGTTTGCTTTTCTATCTGCTTGCCGCTTGCCCTTTCCCCTGTCATCTCTTCTCTTGCTTTGAGTTCATGGTCTGTTAGACGAGCAGCAATAATCACCGTGCTGCTTTTTTTTTTTTTTTTTGGTGAGAAAGATTGGTCCTGAGCCAACATCTGTGCCATTCTTCCTCTATTTTTTTGTATGCTGGATGCCACCACAGCATAACTTGATGAGCGGTATGTAGGTCTGCGCCTAGGATCCAACCCCGTGAACTTTACCATGCCATTAGGCCAGCCCAACTGTGTTGTTTTTTAAAATCTTAATTATGATGCTTACTCACCTTTCCTTTCCTGCAAGTCATGGAAACTATCTTTTTTATCAGCTCAAGTACTTGGCTATCACTTTGCAGTCTCTATATTTATTAAACAGAGATAACTGGTAGGAATTTTAATCCTCTTTCAAAGTGTTATGAAGAACAGAGATAATTAGAGAAAATCATTTGAAATATTGAAAACTTTGAATCAATGTACGACAGTTGTTTAAGTAATAGTTTATTAAATCATAAAACAACAATGTAGTAGGTTTTGGCATTAAGAAAATAGTACTTTTATTTCTCTAAAAAAGCTCCTACACATCTTTTTCTTCAAGAAAAATATATGTATAGTTTTTTATTACTCTTTGGCATCTTCTAGTCACAAAATTTAAAAACTTCACATAAGAGCTTTTGGCTTTACAGGAAGCTACCACAAGCATGGCTTCTTTTATTTTTCAGAAGACAGTTTGGGAAGGGTTCCACATTGTTGCTACATCCTTTGAGAGCTTAGTTCCTAGAAAAGCCGAGGTCCATCTTCCACTGCGCAATTCTAGCCTAATAGGAAAGTTATATCACACTATTGACAGCTTTGTTCTTTCTTAATAAATCTTAGGAGTTTTCCCTTAAGGAATATTCATTTTCCTGCAGACATGAAGTGACCATTAAGATGCACCAGTAAAGAATCCATGGCTTTTACTGTCTGGCTCTATTTCTTCTAGTTTAAGGATTTTAAGGAAAAAATATTGCAATGAAAGAGCATATTTTTATTAGCAATGAAACAGATGCAGTTCTTGTTTCTTAATAAATGAGAGACAAAAAAAAGGTTCAAATAGCCAGAATTTGTACTTTGTTAAATGGAAATTTTAAATAAAAGATGCATGCTTAACTATAAAAGAGAAAATATTATTTACTTATAGAAAAATGTCTCTATAAGTTAAAACAGGCTTGCAGACTGTCATCTGAGAGTAGTTGGGAGTAATGGGATTTACGTAGAAGGAGAGGGTAGTGCCACAGAATGGACACTATTCCAGACTAAAGGTGGAGCTAGGTCATCAAAGGTCTTGGTTTGTTCTTTTCTATGGTTCTTTCTAGAACCATGATGGCTGCAAATAACAAGAGAGGAGACCCACAGTGAGGTCCAGCCTCCATAAATAAATAAACAGACCTTTAAGGAAAAGTGACCCTCTCTGTCTCTGAGAGATGTTGACCATCCGTGATGTTTTTGCTCTGCTTCCTGACGGTATCTGCTAGCATGGAGAAAGACTAATATTCCACGCTACTGGGAATAGGAAACAGTTGCCTTTGCAAGTATTCCAAGAAAAAGCAAGCGTGATAAGTGTGTGTGCATGGAGCGGAGAGGAGGCAATGCTTATTGAGTACCTACCTTCTGGCCTAAGATGCTTTCATATGAGTTTTTTTTTTTTTTTTGACTAAATAATTATATTCCCTACTGTTTAAAGATCCTTGGCACTGAGAAATCATCTCACCTGCTCTAGATGAGACAGCTGATAAATATTAAAACCAATCTCAAGCTCACATTTTGATGTTCAAATCACATCACACCATGATGCCTCACATATACACTAGACCAGCACTTTTCGGTAGAAGGCTTTTTGATGATGGAAATAGTCTATATCTGTACTGCTTAAAATGGTAGTTACGCCCCTCATATGACTACTGAACCTTTGATATCTTGACACTGTGAAGGAGAAACTGAATATTACATTTCATTTAATTTTAACTAATTTAAACATAAACTGACACATGTGGCTAGTGGCTACTCTATGGGACAGCAAAGGTCTAGATAACACAGCTTTCCTTAGGGAGAGTTGTAAAGGATTTTCTTTCAAATCCCAATTTGCTCCTCAGTCTGGCATCACTGTTTCTCCCTAACTTCTGTTTATTTTTCAAAATCTAATCCCTAGATGTTAGCACAAATGGTGGAATAAAGGCCTTTGAAACTTATCTTTTTCATAAAAACAAGAAGAAAACTAGCAAAAATTGTGAGGATCAATGTTTTCAGAGCTATGGCAGTTAACCAAAGGTTTGTAGCAATGCAATTTATTTGAGGAAACAGCTGAATTTCAGTCAGAACAGTGAGCTTTGCAGTGTTTTCACTTGTCCTATTTCCATCCATACCTCTCTAGCTCCATAGGAACCTTGAAAAACTATAGCCCGAAATCTTACCATTGGCAGGCACCCTAGGAGGCAAAATGGTGTTGAAACTCCATTAAAGACACCTTCATGGAGAACTGTCATTATTTTACCTGTTTGGTAAGTGATTAGACGATCCTGCTTGCAAGACAGTGTTTATTTGACATGACTCACAGCTCACCTAGTGCCTCAAACCTTTCCCAGGGACGTTCGTCAAAAACAATCAGAGGAAATTTAACTTTGCAGCTGGTTGAGGCAGTGGATGACAGTTGGGGCAAACAATAGGCTAATCCAAAAAAACTTAAAAGGAAAACCTGGGAAATGAAATGCCATAGGGGCTTTGAAAGCTCTGACATATTTCTGGGAATGCAAAAGCTCCCTGATACTGAGAGGTTAACTTTCTTACTCCAGATGAGACAGCTGGTAAAAATTAAAACCAGACTCAGTCTTATGTCTTGATATTCAATCCACATCACACCATGAGGCCTCCCTCACACACAACCTCTAGACCAGCACCATCCAATAGGGTAGCGTGCATGCCCGGGGCTGTGCACATACTAAGAAAAGAAGGCTTAGCAGGCTCTAAGCTTTGACATTGGTCTAACCTTGAGGCTCTGTGCGAGCATGAAGTGAAAGCTAACTCAGAGTTCTCAAAAGCCAGGCTGAGTGTTAAAGTCATGTCTCAATATGCACACAGAGTTCCTTGGGAGATTCTTGGTTTTATTGGTTTCATGAATTTAAGAATATCTATACAATTATTACCTGACCACAAAACTAGCAGAGTACAGACTTAAGTAAACACACACAACAAGCAGTATCGACTTCACAGAGTTAGTTCGTAGAAGTCATTAAACAAAGAACAATAATGACAACTGACAGCAGAAACAATCAGCCCTGAGGGGGAAGGAAACCTGATTTCCACAGCTGCCAAAGAATATTATTTAAAATATTCAGTTTTCAACAAAAAAATTACAAGACATGCAAAGAAATAGGAAATGTTGGCTCATAGACAGCAAAAATTAATAGTCAATAGAAACTATCCCTGAGGAAGCCCAGACACTAGACTTAGAAGACAAGAACTTTAAACCAACTATTATAAATATATTCAAGGGACTGAAGAAATCCACATCAAAAGAGCTACAGGTGTGATTATGTTAGAGATCCCGAGAGAAGAGAGTCAAAGTCAGAAAGAGGAGATGTGACGAAAGGAGCAATGATTGAAATGATGTGTATTCAAGATGGAGGAAGGGGCCGTGAGCCAAGGAAAGCAAACAATCTCTAGAAGTTGAAGTTGAGAAAGAATATTCTCCCTAAAACCTCGAAAATGGCTGCAGCTCAGCTTCTCCTTTGACTTATTCCATAAGACTCTTATTGGACTTCTGACCTCCAGAACTGAAAAACAATAAGTTCGTACTTTAGGCAATTAAGTTTGAGATAATTTTTTATAGGAGAAATAGAAAACTAATAGAAACTAAAAGAGAAAAATCGTTACTAGAGATTTGAACATATATATTTTTTAAACTAATCTTTTTTTTAAGATGGCACCTGAGATAACATCTATTACCAATCTCTTTTTTTTTTTCTTTCCTTCTTCTCCCCCAAACCCCCCAGTACATTACCTAGTTGTAGATTCTAGTTGTAGGTCCTTATGGTTGTGCTACATGGGATGCTACCTCAGCATGGCTTGATGAGCAGTGCCACGTCCGTGCCCAGGATCTGAACCAGCAAAACCTGGGTCACTGGAGCAGAGCACACGAATCTAACCACTCGGCTGTAGGGTCAGCCCTAAGACTTTTTTTTTAACCTTTTTTTTCTTCTTTTTGAGGAAGATTAGCCCTGAGCTAACACCAGCCACCATCCTCTTTTTGCTGAGGAAGACTGGCCCTGAGCTAACATCTTCCTCTATTTTATATGGGATGCCTACCACAGCATGGCTTGACAAGCAGTGTATAGGTCTGCACCTGGCATCTGAACTGGCAAACCCCGAGTCACTGAACCAGAACATGTGAACTTAACTGCTGTGCCACTGGGCCAGCCCCCTGACACTTTTTATATTAATAAAAGCACTGATTATAAATATATATGCATGAAACAACAGAGTCCCAAAACGCAAGAAGCAAAAACTCACAGATTTAAAGAGAGAAACAGACAATTCAACAATAATAGTTGGAGACGCCAATGCCTGACTTTCAAATAATGGCTACACTGACTACACAGAAAATAAAAGAAGAAATACAAAACCTTAACAATATTATAAACCAAGTAGACCTCACAGATATCTACAGAACATTCCACCCAACAACAGCAGAATATACATTCTTAAGTGCACATTCTTCATAGAGACCATATGCTAAGCCATAAAACATATTTTAATACATTTAAAATGTTTTAAATCATGCAAAGTATACTCTACAAACACGTGAAATAAAACAATAACACAAGCAAATTTGGGAAATTCATTAAATTAAATTAAATTAAATTAAATATGGAAATTTTGTTACACTCATTCTCATAGCCAATGAGTCAAAGAAGAAATCACAGGGAAATTTAGAAAATATTTGATAGAGTGGTTCTGGCCAAAGATGGCCACACAGGAGCCTCATGAATTCACCTCCTCCCATGAACACACTAAATCTACTGCTACACAAGGAATAATTCCCTCTGAAAGAAATCCCGAAACTAGCTGAGTGACACCTGTACATCAGGTGAACGAGAAAATACCCACAACACCCATATCAAAATGGGTAGAAATGTCTGAGACATACTCTCACCATAAATCCCATACAATTGGGAGGGAATTACAGACTCCCACTTTCTCTCTGAGGAGTGAGGGTTTGGACCCCATGTCTAGTGCCCCAACATTTCAGACTCCCATCTGAGGGATGGGCCCCTAAAACACCTAGCTCTGAAAGCCAAAGGGGGCTTGTGTCCATGAGACCCACAAGAATACAGCAAAGAAACCGCTCTTAATGGTCTTGCAAGGACTCCTTGACTGGCTGACTCTGTGGCTTTCCCCTCAGGGCTCAGTGCCAAGGGAACAGACAGAAACATCCATCTCCCAGACTTTCCCTGAAAGAGGCTTATCTGCATACTTTAAAAGCTGCTGCCAGAAGGTCAGGCTTCTAAATTAGCATGCATCTAGGGGCCAACTGTTTTCCTCCCTGAAGACTAAGGAAACCAGCTGACACTACATAGTAGCTGTCTAACTGGAGCTTGCTGCAAATCACTGATATCTTCCTGGAAGGAACTTGTGCATACATCTGTGACCCAGATTTTGTAGCTGCTGCCCAAGGAACAGGCCCCTAGGATCTCAGGCTCTGATAGCCAATGGGGTTTGCATTCACAAGTACCATAGAATGGTAGCAAGTAAAGAAGCAGTTATCAAGGGTGCAGTAGCACACGCCACCCCCCATGGCTAAACACAGGGGCCCAGTGCAGAAGGAGCAGCAAAAAAACCTCTCTCCCAGTTTCTCCCTGGAAGGACCCTAACTACATACTTTCCCAAAGTCTGCCTGATACCTAGCTTCCAGTCAGCCAGACTCTAGGTGCTGACTGGGATCCTCCCTTTTGGGATACTGACAGATCTTGGAATACCCTCAACTACTAGGAGACATTAGGGACCAAGAAGGCAGTTTGAATAATCACAAAGGTCTGAGAGAACCAAGAGCTCAGGACATTTGGAACTCATGCAACTCAATAGCAAAAGAACCCCAAATAACATGCTTTAAAAATAGGCAGAGGACCTGACTAGACATTTTAAAAAGAAGACACATAAATGGCCAACAGGTACATGAAAAGGTGCTCAACATCACTAATCATCAGGGAAATGCAAATCAAAACCACAGCAAGATATCAACCCACCCCTGTTAGAATGGCTATTATCAAAAAGGCAAGAGACAACAAATGCTGGGAGGAAGTGGAGAAAAGGGAACCCTTGTAAACAGTTGATGGAATGTAAATTGGTGCAGTCACTATGGAAAACAGTATGTAGGTGTGGGGGACTGGAATTGGCCACCCTAAGATACATCTCTTTGACAAGAGGATTATTTTGGGCTGGTAACTTTTAAAAACTGCAGTCAGAAGAGAAACTCTGAAAGCAGAAGTTACCTTCTATTAAGAGACATTTACATTTTTAAAGGAAATCTCCATCTGTAAAGGTGTCTTCCTTTCTGTACCCAGAAGAAGGGGGTATAACCTTATCTCTAGAAACTCTTATCAATGCAGAAGGCAAGGACTTACATCTGCATAATAACCTTACTCTTGTTTACTGTGCTTTTCTGGTAATCTCCCATAACTGACTCCCCCAACCCCCAACATCCTCCTCTGTCTTTAGCTGAGGATGGTATTTAAGGCGAAACTTTCTGCTATTTTGGTGAGTTACTCAGTTTTTCTGTGTCTGTCCCATGTATACATGTTATAAAGCTTTGTTTAATTTTCTCCTGTAATTCGGGCCCATGTGAATTTAATTCATTGTCCGGCCAGAAGGACCCAGAGCAGGTAGAGGAAATGTCTTCCTCCCCTACAGAAGTTTCTCAAAAAATTAAAAATAGAGCTATCATATGATCCAGCAACCCTACTCTTGGGTATATAAACAAAGGAAATGAAAACAGGACATAGAAGAGACATCTGTACTCCCATGTTTATTCTAATATTATTCACAATAGCCAAGATATAGAACAACATCAATGGAGGAATGGATGAAGAAGATGTGGTATGAATATATATATATATATATATGAGTACATATATAATAAAAAAGCAAATATCTATAAAAGCTTTTAAAAAAGGAAATCTTGCTGTTTGCAACAACATGGATGGAACTTGAGGGCATTATGCTAAGTGAAATAAGACAGACAGAGGAAGACAAATACTGCATGGTATCACTTACATGTGGAATCAAAAGAGAGTCACACTCTTACAAACAGAGAGTAGAAAAAATGGTTGCCAGGTGCCAGAAAGTAGGGGAAACAGGAAGAGCTTGGTAAAAGGGTACAAACTTTCAGCTATGAGATGAATAAGGTCTGAGATTCTAACACAGAACATGGTAACTATAGTTGATGAGACTAATTGTATAATTGAAACTTGCTAAGAGACTAAAACTTAAATGTTCTCACATACAAAAAAAAGATACATATGTGAAGCGATGGATATATTCATTAATTAGATGGGAGGAATCCTTTCACAAATGTACACACATATCAAATCATTATGATGTACATTTTAAATATCTTATATTGGTCCATTAAACCTCAATAAAGCTGAAAAGAATGCAAATAATTTGATAGGAAGGAAAAGTAACACAACATATCCAAACTTATGGGATAAGCAGTGCCTATAGGAAAATGTACTGCTATAAGTACTTATATTAAATAAGATGAAAATATGAAATCAATAATCTAACCTCTCACCTTAAGAAATTAGAGAAAAAAAAAAGAAGCAAACTAAACCCGAATCAGGCACAATGAAGGAAATAATAAAGATTAGAACAGAAATTAATTAGAGAATATAATCACAACAGAGGAAATCAACAAAACTCAAAACCAGTTCTTTGGAAAGATCAACAAAATGAATAAAACTTTAGCTTTCTCACTGAATTAAAAAGAGAAGAGAAGATTCAAATTACTAGAACAAGAAATAAGAGGGGGCATTGCTACCCACCTCACAGAAATAAAAAAATTATTATAAAAGAACAATTGGACACCAACAAATTAGATAACTTCAATGACATTTAAAATTTTTTTTTAAATTCTAGAAACACACAAGCTACCAAAAGTGACTTAAGAAATGGAAAATCTGAATAGACATATAGTGAGTATATTATTATTCAAAAACTTCCCACAAAGGAAACACTAGGACCAGAAGGCTTCAACTGGTAAATTCTGCCAAATATTTAGAGACAATATTTTTCTGAACATTCCCTATCAAAAATTGAAGAGTGAACACATTCCAATTAATTTTGTGAAGCCAATATTGTCCTGATACCAAAACCAAAGAAATCACAAGAAAATTACAGACTGGTTTACCTAGGAATATAGAGACAAGAACTCTTAAAAAATACTACCCCAAATGCAGCAACATATGAAAAGGATTATATGCTATGATCAAGTGTGATTCATTACAGGAATGCAGGGTTGTTTCAATAAGTAAAATTCAAACAATGTAATACACCATACTAAATAAGAGAAGAAACTACATGATCATCATCACAGATACAGAAAAAAATTTTGACAAAATCCAACACTCTTTCATGACTTAAAGAAAAATAATAACTCTGGGGCTAGCCTGGTCTTTCTCAGCAAAAAGAGGAGGATTGGCAGCAGATGTTAGCCCAGGGCTAATCTTCCTCAAAAAAATCAATCAATCAATCAAAATAACTCAATAAACCAGGAAAAGAGGAAAATTACTCATCCTGGTAAAGGGCATCCAAGAAAATCCCACAGCTAACATTATATGTAATGGTGAAAGACTGAATGCTTTAGCCATAACATGAAGAAAAAGACAAGGATGTCCATTCTCCTCTCTTCTGTTCAACTTTGCACGTGAGGTTCTAACCACGGCAATAAGAGAGAAAATAAATAAAAGGCACCCATATTGTCAATAAAGAATTAAAACTGTATTTCTAGAAGACATGATCTTGTTATACTAGTTTTATAGGGCTGCCATAACAAAGTACTACAAACTGGATGGCCTTAAAAACAGAAATTTATTGTCTCCCTGTTCTGGAGGCTAAAGGTCCAAAATCAAGGTGCCAGCAACCTTGGTTCTTTTTGCAGGCTGTGAGGAAAGGATCCATTCCAGGCCTTTCTCTTTGGCTTGTAGATGACTGTCTTTTCTCTATGGTCCTTCACGTTGTCTCTTTATTTTTGTTTCTTTACTGTTAGATTTTATACTAGTTTTATAATTAATCTTTGTAATTAATCTTATACCCAATAATTATTATAAACTCATTTATTTGTTCTAACCATTTTTTGGTTGATTTCTTAGGATTTTCTATATATAAGTGTTCTAGGTTGAATTATGCCCCAACCCACCCCACCCCACTCATAGATTGAAATCCTAACTTTCAGTGCCTCAGAATGTGATTTTATTTGGAAACAGGACCTTTACAGAGGTAATCAAGTTAAAATGATTTCATTAGGGTGGGATCTAAACCAATATGACTTGTGTTCTTAAAAAAGGGGAAATTAGATACAGAAACACACATGGAGGGAAGACAATCTGGAAATTTCTCAAAAGTTTAAACAGAATTATCATGTGACTCAGGAATTCCACTCATAGGTATATACCCAAGACAAATGAAAACATATATCCACACAAAAATTTGTACATAAATGTTCATAGCATCATCATTTATGATAGACAAAAACCTGATACAACTCACATGTCCATCAACTAAATGAACGAATAAATGTGGTATATCCATTCAATGGGATATTACTTGGCAATAAAAGAGAAATAAAGTACCTATACATGCTACAATATTGATGAACCTAGAGATTATTACGCTAAGTAAAAGATGCCAGACACAAAAGGCCACATATAGTGAGATTCCATTTATATGAAATGCCCAAAATAGGCAAATATGTTAGAAAAGAAGGTAAATTAGTTGTTCACAGGAGCTGGGGGAAAGAAGCAATGGCAAATAAATGCTAATGATTACTAAGTTTCATTTTGGGATGATAAAAATGTTCTAAAGTTGATTGTGGTGAGGTCTTCATAACTCTGTGAATATACTAAAACCCACTGAATTGTATACTTTAAAGGGATCAATTGTACAATATGTGAATTATATCTCAATTAAGCTGTTATTAAAAAGGAGAGGAAGGAAGGGAGAGACAGAGGGAAGGAAGAAGACAGGAAGGCAGAAAAGTTCCAAACCTCTAGAGAAAGGATACCACATGAGTGCTGTGGTGTGAATGATGTGTATGAAGCATGCCTGGCTTGTATTCAGTCAGTATTGACATATTGAAGACAGAAGAAAAAGGCCTGGAACTGCGGTGAGAGTGTGTTGTCATTCACAGCCCAGTAGGTTGGAATGATACAATTAATTGGTCCAGCAATTTCATTTCTGTTGTCTTTTTCTGGGTGTGTTACCTCTTCTAGAGTTGCGCTCCTATCTTAGGATGTTCTTCTCCAAGATCTTTCAACTATTTATCAACCCTTCAGCCTCCTTGTACAACTGCTAAACACTGAGCTGTTTAGGAAAGTAGGAGGAAAGGAAGCACATAGTTAAGAATGAAAACCCTACATTCATGCAGTTTGGAGTTCGAGTCACACTGCCCCTCATCTGTGTGAACTTGGGCAATCTATCTGATCTACAGTTTCAGTTTCCTCATCTAGCAAATGTTTCTAGAAACAGTGCCATGCCCATTGGGTTACTCTGAGAATTAGAACAGAAAAGGGCTGATATGGGGTCGTGAGTGAGCAGATGGCAAAAGTAGTGTCATCTCATGAGTGGGATAGGCCACCAGAAACAAGGGCTGAGAAGAAAGTGATGGGTGGGCAGATGGAGGAGGCATTGCTTGATTTAGAGAACTGCAGACAAAAGATACCAGCAATTGGAGAACATCTGAAGAGCCCCTGAAGCACCACACAAGAGCAGCTGTAAATATCCACCCAAACCAGAGCGTACCAGCGGAGATGCATGGCCAAACCCACCCCCTGTCTCTTGCTTTCTCCTTCCTCCTACCCCCAAATCCTCTCATCTAAACCCTGTTAAAAAAGGAATATGCTCAAAATGGAGTCATTTGCCTCAATGACAGAAAACCAAGACTTAAATGCAGTTTCAACTCTCCCAGGAATGTGACTTTTAAACCTTCTATCTGAAATTTCCTGACCAGCACTGGTGAGGTAATCTGCATGGTAAGATACCTGCTCTTCCCTTCCTCCAGGAAAAGGGAACCTGGCCTGAAACCTTTCTTTCCTTTTGCTAATAACTTCCTTGCCCCACGCTTCTGCCTATAAAAACTTTCCATTTTGTACAATTCTTCAGAGTGTCTCTTTACTTGCTATATGGGATGCTGTCTGATTCATGAATCGCTTAATAAAGCCAATTTGATCTTCCAATTTACTCAGTTGGATTTTGTTTTTTAACAACCCTGGAGAAAACAGAGAGACAAAGAGACTGAGACTCTTTTTCATGGAAGAGTCCCAGATCCCAAAAGACCTGAACTGAGGAAGCAATGACGTTCAAATTTAAGTGAAGTTCAGAATTCTTATTATTATATTGGCCTGAATATTTTAATTAGTTATGAAACTATTATTTAATTAGTATGAAACACGTCTTCCTTTAATAAGATTAACTTAAGTTATAAGAACTGTCAAAATGTCATTCAAGGGATGAGAAAGAGAGAGCACATTTAATACTTTTAAATATGTGGCAGAAAGGGAAAATAAAATTATTTCCTGCTTTCACCCTGCAGCAGTGTCTCAATTGTTTAATGTAATGGATGAGTAGTTAGAGTAGATAAATGATGGATAAATGATGATAGATAGATAGATGGGTGGATAGATAGATAGATAGATAGGTAGGTGGTTGGATGGATAGATGTGTTGACACAAAATAACCAATAACCATTCTATAGATCAGAGAAATAAGATTAGTTTTACTTGAAACAGAGTGAGGATTATAACCCAGGAAGGCTTTTTCCAGAAAAGAAAAAAGCATTCTGGAGAAGCATGGTTTTCATTATAGTCTTATATCTTTTTAGAAAAAAGAATATATATTAAACACACCCAGGATATATATTCATTGAAGTTCAAAGAAGTATTCAATTGGAGATTAGCTGGTCAAGGGGACCCTGATGTCCAGAAAGGGACTAATATGTGTGGCATCAATAGGGCATTAGCAATAGGGCATAGGAGGGGAAGTACGCATTCTCATCTTAAGAGAGTGCATTCTTCACTGGTCCAGCAGATGTACAATGTTAGTTTATAGGCAGTAAGTCAGGCTTTTTAGTTCAAGCCAAATCAGTTTTGAACCCGGGGAGTCACGCATATACCTCAGTATATGAAAATCTCTTGTCAGGAGGCAGGAAACATAGACCCTGGCACACAGTAAGAGCTCAGTAATGGCTAGTTCCCTTCTCCTCAAAGTTTCTTCCTCTAGATGCTTGTTCAGAGTGGTGGCTTAAGGTAGCAGTACTCAGCCTTAGCTTGGGTCCTAATCCATAATGAGGATAAGCTTCTGAGAATTCCAGGAAAAGTCATCCATGTTCATGAAACCTGAGTATCCATACTGGCCAGTGTGGGGAGGGGCGCTTGAGCTGCTAGGACACTAGTCTTCTCATGGATCACTGAGATTTATCTGCCTAAGCTTGCTTGATGGAGCAGAAATTGGAGAAAACTGATTCTGTAAGCTCCCCTGCCTAGTTGATGCTGTCACTTAAGCGTTCCCATGGCATCTGCCTCCAGAAGCAGCGGGTTAGAGGTCACCTAGGTGGGTATTAAGTCACAGAATACTCAAGAGCCTTGGAGAGAAAGAAAGGTGGTTTTATGAAGTATATGAGAGCACATCTGAGGAATTGAAACTAATGGAAACCTAAGGGACACCCTGCCAGATACACAGAAAAATGCTCGCAAATCTAGCTGATTTCTGATCCACAGCTCACCTGAATTTAGAGAGTAGAGGAAGAGATAGCTCCAGATGGTATCTTCCAAAGCTGTGGATTAGATACACGCTCCTTAGCCCCACCTGGTCCTGGGTGCGATTCTTCCCTAGATGAGGAGTGAACACCAGAGAAATGTAACTGTGCTCTGAGACTCCATGCTGCCCCCGGCTCACATGACAGGGCACATGACTCTCGCCGTCCCTCCCATCTCACCTTGCCCCGTGCCCAGACCTGCACATCCCGGCTGTCACCCAATGGTTTCTCACAGAGACCTGTGCTGGCTGTGTCAATGCAGACAAAAGTGCTCTATCACTTCTTTCCCCAAGATGATGTGGATTGGGGTCCAAAAGCCTCATTCAGGCATCCTTCCTGCTGGCACCATGACCTGAGTGTCTGGCCCCATCTTTCAGAAATTCCCCTTTTCAGGTCAAGTTTTTTTTTTTGTTTCTTTCTTGTTTGTTTTGTTTTTTAACCTAAGAGCCAGAGGGGCCATTTAAACTTCCCTGCCTTTGATTCATACCTTCCCTGTGTGTGGGTCTCTAATGATATCTCCAGACCTCTGTTACCAAGACAGACTACGAGTCATGTCTGTCTCAGCATCACAAGGTGATGAGAACTCCAGCCTTAGCATTAAAAGTGTGTGGCTTTTGAGACGAGTAATCTGGGTATATAATCAGACACAAGCTGATTCACGTTTCCTCTTCCAAAAAATAGAGATTACTTACATTCCTTCTAGCTAACACAGAAGTAAACATCAGACAACATACCTTGAAGTGCTTCAGGACCCATAAAGAGCTGCATCACTGACTTTCAATTGGTGCCATTGTCTTCTCCACTTGGGCCTGGAAACTCAGCCTAGAATGTCAGTTTCACTCAACTTCAGCCATGTCTTCATTACCTCTCTCTTTAATTTGAACTTTGTCCTTCCTCAACGCCATCCTCCCAGTTTGCCTAATTCTGGCACATATTTTCTGTTGTGATCCAGTACCTAGTCATCCGTCTGTTCTTCATAGATTTTGTTATTGTTGTTTGTTTCTTTGATTTGGTTTGGTGCTTTTGTTTTAACACTACCCAAGTGTTAGTTTCTGCACTCAGTACTAGAGATAATTACACTGCAGAGTGGTGCATACAAGAAGAAAGCTCAGCATAGGGTGCTTTAGAGAAAGAGAAGAAGCCTATCTATTCTGTTTTGTACTTCCTTTATCTCATAACCTTGCTCAGACATCAGGAAACAGTACTTCTAACACGATTATGGCTGAGTGGCAAATTTCTCACAGAGCGTGAAAAGCAGCTCACCACATTAAAATCTACCTTAGCAGGTCCACTGGAACTCTGTGACTCTTGGAGAAATAGTACAAGCATCAGACATCATCAATGCCAAATAGAGACAAGATCAAACTGTACAAAACCAAAAGGGACTATTTTACATTTAACGATTCTCTATGCAAAACCTACCAGAAGCTGTTAGAATGTCAGGTCCCATTTTTCAGTTTAAAGCAAGGGGGGGCAGAAATAGCCCCTGAAAACAGCTGATGAAACATAGGGAGATTCTCAGAGTGGATATTCATCACACAAACAATGGCGAGTGGTCATGAATTCAAGTAGCTCTCTCTTTAGGCTGCAATGGAAATTGAGTAAAGGGAGATGGATGGACACTCTGGTTTCTTCAGGAAATTGTAATGCTTCTCCAAAACCCTGGATCCTGTGATGTTGCCTAACCATAGAATTTTCTGTTCACACAATTGTTTATCTTGGATTATGGGTGCTCCTTGCAAACATTTAATTATGCAGCCGCAGCCCTTATCACTTGACCCAGCACAGACCAGAGCTCTGTAATTGTTTATTGAATTTTTTGTCTGAGTTAATGTATTATCAATGATGTGAAGTAATTGATTTTCCAACTGGGGTCTGCAATTGTTATGACAACTCTAACTGAAAACACAATAGTTTTAATTGCTTTGTTTTGTTTTAACGGTAATTTAAAAAAGATAATACAATATTCAGGACCATTTCATGATCACCTTATGATAGAATTCTGACCCGAGATTCTAGAGTCCATCTCAGTTCTTAAGATCATGCTTCTACTTAGCGACACCTGGGCCACATGTCTGTCCTTAGCTCTGTGATGAAGAGTCTAGGCTTCTGAAGGATAACCCATAACACCAAGGTCAGAGGCAATGAGAACTAATGAGGATATTAGTTCATCTTTTTGAGATTTCAGCTTATGCTGTAAGTCTAACCTACCCCTCATCTCCCCTACTTTACATCTATCTCCCTTTTTGCCTGCCTGTCAGGTGGACTTCAAGGCCTAGTTTCAGAAGCAAAGACAACAGCCAGAGACTATCCAACCAGCTCTCACAATTGCACAAACAAATTCTCTGCAGTAAATCCCTTTATATTATAAGCTAGTTATTCTGCTTCTCTGGTTGAACTGATACAGGAGTTGATGCATTACCTTGCTGTTATCACTGTTTAACTCTTGCCAAAGTTTTACTAGTAGAAAATACAGTAATCACCAAGCAACAAGGAGTTTTATGCTCCTGATCCCATAAATACTTACCTTAAGGCATTGTTTAATAACACTATAATCTTAACCTTATCTTCAACTAGACTAAACAATTTTACAGAGGTGATGTTTGTAGTACCTTTAAGGCCTGTTCAAATGCTTGGTACACATACTTACACAAGCACAGTAGTACAGAATTTGCCATTGGCAGGTGAGTCTGGACATCTTCCTTGCCTGATGTCCAGCAAGGTCCATCCTTGCTTGTAAGCATTATCCCTTGGCTGACAAGACAATGGTTATGTGATTAGAGATCATTTTGAGAAACAGACTTCCTTTCTGCAGAAACTATAAATCTGACTCAAGCAATGACAGTTTGCAGTAACAGGGGTCAAAAAACACAGATATGAGAGTCATCTCACTTCCAGCCTCAGAACTCCTTTTTTTACCAGTATTCTGGAAGTTTTAGGCAGCCCCAACAGTGATAATGTATTTAATGGCAAATGAAACGATTGCTGGGTAGTGAGGAGCTGAATCCACCACAAATGGGAATGAGTTCTGCCAGTGTTCTTGCTTTTGATTAAAAGCACTTTTATTTTTGGAGGAAGATTAGCCCTGAGCTAACATCTGCTGCCAATCCTCTTCTTTTTGCTGAGGAAGATTGGCCCTGAGCTAACATCTGAGCCCATCTTCCTCTACTTTATATGCTGGATGCCTGCCACAGCATAGTTAGATAAGCATTGTGTACAACTGTGCCCAGGATCCGAACCAGTGAACCCCAGGTGACCGAAATGGAGAGCACGAACTTATCCACTACACCACCAGGCAATTCCTTGATTAAGAACACTTTTGTTTTTCTACAAACCAATACGAGGAAATTAAAAATTCATCATAATCTAGAAAGAAATCAAATATTAAGATTTGAATTTAGCATGCAAGAATTGTTTGCTGGCAGAATTTTGGTTTAGGACAGAGAATGATCATTTTTAACCAGCTAATAATGCTGTTATTAATACAATTTAGTACAACATCCTTATAGGAAAGGAGATCTCTGCATAAGTATTATTGAATTCAAAACATAAAAACAAATTAAATATAGAACAGAACCTTATGCTACAACTTTCTACTATTAAAGCCAATGGCAATGTTGTTAGCAAAACATAATCCGTAAGATATTAAATTAATTTTGCTAATCTGAACATTAGTTTTGTGATTGTGTACGTAATTCTTATATTTGTTTTGGTTTTCTAGTTCTATAAGAACAATAAGTAAGCTATAAGCAAAGTTTAAATCTCTATTTCTTACACATTTAAGCAACATAATAATAGAAGTTATTTCTGTCAACAAATAGCATCAATAAAAATTTCATTTTTCTCTAGAATGATAGATCTCAGCTCTGCTGACAGATTAAAATTACTTGGGGGAGTGAATTTCCTGTGATTTGGCTTTAATTGGTCTAAAGTGGGGCACTGGCCTTTAGGAGATTTTTAATACCCATCTCTCAGTAAGCAATAAAAACAATAGAAAAACAATAAGGATATAGAATACTTGAACAATATAGTTAGCCAATTTGGCATAATTAACATTTATAGAGCATTACAAATATAAATTTATTTCAGTTGCACCTGGAATCTTCACTAAGATACAATACATGTTGGGACATTAAAATAAACCTCCAGAAATCATAAAATGATTGGAATATTTCATATTACAAGCTCTGACAACAACATAATTACATTAGAATCAGTGACAATAGCATATTTAGAAAAAATCCTCAAATGTTTGGAAATTAAACAAGATACTTCAAAATAATAATTTGGTAAAAAGTAAATTGCAAGATATATTAGGAAATATTTTGAACTGAATGATAATGAAAATACAGCATATCAGAACTTGTGGAATGCAGCCAAAGCAGCATTTTGAGGGAATTTTATAGCTTTAAATACTTATTTTAGAAAAGAAGGAAGGCTTAAAATCAATTCTATTCTACCTTAAGAAGTTAGAAATGAAAAGCAAATTATATAACCAAAGTAAGTGGAAAAAAGAAGATAATAAAAATAAGAGCATAAATCAGTGTATTAGAAAAAATAGAAAAACTAATAGAGCCTAAAGATGGTTCTTTTAAAACATTAATAAAATTAAAAACTTCCAAATAAGATTGATTAGAACATTTTTTACAAGAGAGACAAAAAATATTGCAATCAAGAATAAAATAGACATTAAATATATCCTACAGACATTAAAAGTAAACTAATTAATGATTATAAAAAGCTTTTTATAATTAAATTTGACAACTCAGATGATGAACAAATTACTTGAGAAACACAAATTACTAAATTGACTCAAAATGAAACAGAAAACCTAAACACTTTCATATTTAGTAAAGAAAATGAATTCATAATTAAAAACCTCCTTTTCACAAAGAAAACACAAAATAATTACACTTGCTAATGTTATTAAAGTTTAAGAGTGAAATAATACTAAACCTAAACAAATTCTACACATTCTTTTCTGTGAAAAGCATATTGAGCCAGCATAATCCTGATACCGAAACCTAAGAAACTCATAAGAAAAGAAAGTTACAGACTAATACCCCTCTTAAAAACAAACAACAAAAATTCTTTACTAAATTTTAGCGAGTTCAGTAATATATAAAAAAGAATAATGCATTATATAACCAAGTACAATTTATCCCAAGTAGTCAAGGTTGATTTAATATTCAAAAACTCTGCTAATTGTATTCATCACATTAACTGAATAAAGGAGAAAAAAATATCATTTCAATAGATGTAGAGAAAGCATTTTATAAAAATCAACATCCGTCCATGATAAAAACAAAAACTAATAGTAGAAGAGAACTCTCTCAGTGTGATAAAGGACACCCACAAAAGCCCTACAGTTCATATTATATTTAATGGTGAAATTTTGAACATTTTTCCAAAAGATCAGGAACAAGGAAAAATATCTTTTCTTACGACTTCAAATCAACATTGCAATGTACATCCTTATAAGTTCAGTAAGAAAAAGAAATCAAAAGAAGTAAATATTGAAAAAGAAGCAAAGTTGCCATTATCCACAGATGGCTTGATACTGTAGGTAGATAATCCTATGGAACCTAAAACAATACATAACAAACTTCTACATCTAATAAGTACATTTCTCAGATTGCAAGATACAGTATTTCTATATACCAGCAGTGAAAATGTTGGAAATGTCTATAGAAAATTATTGCATTTAAAATAACATCAGAACAAGAAATTAATGTACTTCTGCCCCATACCAACTAGGATGAGTAACATCTTGGTTGACGGAAACATTCTATACTTTGATTGTTATGTGTTAGTTACGTGGGTGTATACATTACTAAACCTTGTTGAGTTACACACTTAAGACCTGTGAAGTTCATTGCATGTAAATTTTACTTTAATTTTTTTTAAAAATCTGTTCAAATCTTTGTGCACTTTCTGTTTTCTTTACTGATACACTTCTTCACCCTGTGCCATGGAAAGAGAGTCTTACCCATCTTTGTTTACCCAATGCTTGAGTGGAGAAATGGACGAATGTTTACAATGAAGAGGTAAGAAGAGCAGAATAAACCAAAAGAGGTGAAGTATAATTCGGACAGACCACAAAAACTAAATTTTGCACTAAACATCTTTTCATTGCCCTCACTGCTCATAGGGAAGACGATTCTACAAGCCAACCAAGTGTTTTGTCTGCAATTCAACCCAAAATCTAGTGTCATCAATCTTTGTTGTTTTTTTAAAATGTGAAGAAAAATACTGTATGAGTGGCAAATATACAATGTATTATCTCTATTAATAGTAATAACTGGCACATGCAAATAACAAAACTCAGTATTGATAAGAAAACTGACATTTTTTCCTGAGCTGTTGTTTTCACTTAAGTTATATATGAAAAGGAAAAGCAAATTACTTGCACCCTGTATCCACTCACTAATTCATTCCACTCTCGAGGTCATTCCTTCATTCATTCCTTCACTTGGCATTTGTTCGTTGAGCATTTACTCTATGATAGATACTAAATTACAAGTGAGAATCTACAGATTAGTAAGAAATTGTCCTTTCTAAAAACAAACTGACATGCTAGTTGGAGAAAAAATAGTCAGACAAACAGAAGGATGGCTCATTGTGCTATGAAAGGGCATGTACAGAGTAACATGGGTTTCTGCTGTTTCTTTGGCCAGCTCCACCAGACGTCCCTGCCAGAGGCAAGTCCCCCCATTGCCCCCCTCTTGCTCTCATTGCTGTCTCAGATTTTTGCTCTGGTTGTTCTCTGTCTAGGTTTATTCATCATTTCTCCCAACCGTATCCCAATACATACTTTTTAGAAAGACCCAATCCAAGTTCCCCAAGAAGCTTTCACTGGTGTCTTTCTTTTCTACACTCCTTTGTTCCTCACGTGCTACCATGTCCATTCTCTGCTTGCCTCACATGAGCTTGTCTATGCTGCACCGGATGTCATACATTCCCATGAGAGCAGAGACCCATCTCATACTCAGTGCCTCTCACAGCGTTGGACTGTGATTGTCACATAGAAGATGCTCAAAAGTAGAGGTTGATGTTATTCACTCACAACCGTTGACCACAAACCATGCACAAAACACTGATGAATTTTTTACTGCTGAAGGTGCTTGAGGATAGGTGGGATTCAAATGCCTTTGATCCCCTCTCCCTACCTGTGTCCAACACATCCTTTCTCAACACAGCTGCTGCAAACGTAGTACAAGTAGAGGCTACTGTGTGCAATTTCTCCAGCTAGCAAGTGTGCTGATGTGAAAAACCTGTAAACTACAGTTTAGAAACAATGACTGCTGTTCCTGAATTTCTCTGGAGCAGCAATTTGCTAGTGCGCCAAAATCATTGGTGACTTGTAAAGTATTGACTTGGGTAAAGATGACCTTTTCCCTTCTATCTATGCAAAAGGAATAGGGCTGGATACCCTTAGAAAAAGCTCTTTCCCCCGAAATGTGATGGAGATAGCCACAAGATATATCAGGACTGTCCTTGTATAAGTCTAAGCTCTGGATGTAATTTGATCCCTGGCTACTTCTCAGTATGGGGTGAGCAATGGCGTGCCATCTCAGAAAGGCAGATAGACCGTAGCCTGGCGGCTAGGAGTACAGGGTCACCAGCTGCATTCCAGAACAGGGGCTCTAGCTTCAGTCTCAGGCCTGACTGCACATTAGAATCACACGAGCTAAATCAGAATTGCTAGGATTGGGACCCAGGTGTTAGTAATTTTTGAAACTCCTCAAGTGATTTCAAGGTGCAACCAAACTTAAGAATTACTTAATACAATGTTAGGGATATTTCAAGGATTTCTGAACTTTTTGCACCAGCATTACCTGGAATGATCTCCAAAACTGCCTGTGACAGTTTTATGTGTCAACTTGACTGGAGTGTGAGGTGCCCAGATTGTTGGTCAAACAATGTTCTGGATGTTTCGGTGAGGGTGTTTGTGGATGAGATCAATAATTGTAATCAGTAGACTGAGTAAAGCAGAGTGCCCTCATCCAGTCAGTTGAAGACCTGACTAGCACAGGAAGGCTGACCCTCCTTTGAGCAAGAGGGACCCTTCCTGCCTGACTCCTTCGAGCAGGGAGGCATCAGTCTTTTCCTGCCTTCCAACAGAGATGAAAACATTAACTCTTCTTGGGTTTTGAGCCTCCTGGCTTTCAGACTGAAATTTACACCATTAACTCGCTGGGTCTCCAGATTGCTGATTGCAGATCTTGGGACTCATCAGCCTCCTTAGCGTGTGAGCCAATTCCTGATAACAAATTATATATATTTATATATTATATATATATATGTATACAGGAGATAGAGATAGAAATATAGCCTGTTGGTTCTGTTTCCCTGGAGAAGCTTAACATATGGCAGATACTTTGGTCCCACCCTCAGATTCTATTTCAACTGGAAAAGTGTGGCCCAGGACGTCTGCTGTTGTTATTATTGTTATTATTATCATTATTCTCAGATAGTCCTAAGGCCAGACTTTGTAATTCAGAAACAATTGAATGATCTCAAGCCAGTTACTTAACCTTGTCTAAGTTATCATCTTGGTAAGTAAGATGAGGACAACTACACTACCTAATGAGGTTATTCGTGAAATTTGAATAGTATATGGTATAGTGCCTGGCATACAGATAATAGGGAATATTCATTTTCACACATATGTGTGCAATTGGCAAGATATTTTTCCATAGTAAATGCTCAATGTTTATTTTGAATAATAGTAAAACATATTTCCAAATCATCAATAATTTAATTCTTTTCAGAGTACAGTTTGAGACTTATATGTGTCATAGATACATCATTTTTTTAATTTGCCCCCAAACAATACATACCTACTTTTTGATTGCCTTTGCACTCATGATGGAAGTATTGACCCAGTACAGATAGGCATTGGCCCAACAAACAGAACTTGCTTAACATACTATTGCCTGTTCCTAATTTCTTCCAGTTAATCACCTGATTTTGTTTAGGCACTGAGTGTGTGAGTATCTTCCAGTCTCAGCTCATCTTGTTTCAGAGAAACACGTGGAGAAAGCAAACAGTTACTAAGTGACACTGAGACAGGATTTTACCGAGCACCACTTGTTGGATATACTTGGTCTGAATTTTAAACCTGTGTTTCTTATTCATGCTGTTATACTGTCATTTGAAATTTGGAATTCTGTAAGCAATACCTTTGACCTTAAAACACTGCAGTGTGTTAAGGGTCTCCGTTGGCTGTAGTGTCTTCCTTTTTATCCATTCCATCTTCGTTACCTTTAAAACATTTGCAAGTGAGCTTCTGTGTAGGAAGATGCTGGCATGTTTATTGCCGTAAATTAATGGGTGTTTAAGAAAGATTTTCTATAACGATTATTTTAGGTTATTTAAATATCATTTTTACTTTAAAAGATTGCTTTACTTGAATCTGAAACCCCAGTAATAGCAAATAACTCAAACAGTCTAAGTAGTGAGTACAATGGAGTTATAATTATCTGAATATGTTAACATTTAGAGAACAGTCAGGCGCATTACTGGCCTTTAGAAAAATAGAATGCATCGTGTAGACCCTAATTAATCAATAAAATCCTAATTGGATTCTATTAAGTATTGGAAACGACATTTCAACTTAAACATTCCATGTACAACCCTGACCCGTTCCCAAGCAGCAATAAAAGCCAATTAGGGTGGTATTCAAATTATAATTATGAGTGCTATCACCACTCTCATCTACATTAATAGTACAACAATTAGAGAGAACACAGTAAGGAAGGAATCAGGCAAGTCCTCCTGCATAGAAGCCTCATTTTGGGGCTATTGTTGAGGAATTCAATATGACGCAAAATTGGCTTTTAAAGAACATGAGCTTTGGAATGAGAAAGCCTGAGATGGTAGCTATCCTCTACTAATTGTGTTTGTATCGAGACCAATGTCTCAACCACTTTCAGGACTGTGTTAAAGATTAGAATTGACGTATTGAAGTGATCCAGCAGAGGGCTGGACACACTGGAGACCTGCAGAAAGTGGTAGATCTCTTCCAGAATACTGAAGTCTGCGCTCACGAAATCCAAGGAAGAAGCCCAAGAGTCATCCAGTCTCACCTGCCATTGTCAGTGCAGGGACTCTTCTTACTGCAGTCCCCAAAGATTATGTTCTAATCTCTGCTTGAACACCTTTATCGTTTCAGAATTTATTTCCTCAGAGTTTCACTGGAAGCATTACTAGAACGTGTGGAAATTGACCTCCTTATCCACTCCCATTCGACCTGGTTTCACCTTCAGCAATAACATAGACCATTTTGAAATCCTCTTCTAGATGAATTTTTTAGGAAATATAACCCAGGGTTTGATAGCACAGACTTTGGAGCCGAGTGGCCTCAATTCAAATCCTAGACCTATCATTGATGAGCTGTGTGACCTTGGACCCATTAACCTCTCTGTGCATTAGTTTTCTCATCATTAAATGTGGATAATCGTTCCTGTCTCTTACATGTGATGCGCACGTTAGCTATTATTGCATTCTTTTCATTTCATTTTCCATTTTCACACTCCTTGTGGATATGATGTACAATCCCTCTTCCAGCCTAGTCAATCTTGCCTGCATGTCAGCTTCAACACCAAAACACCTGTTAAATTGACCATTTTGATGTACATCTTTGTAAGATGAGTTACATCGTTCCAGATCTGTGTGACAACAAAATCTCTTGCTTTTTCCACTGTACAAGTGAGGAAATAGAGGCATGGAGAGGTAAGTTAAGAAAACTTGCCCATAGCCACCCAGGTTGTGTGTGGAGGGCCAGGGATTACAACAAGTTACAGGAGCCACAGCCTAGGCACTTACAGGCTTTGCTATAGTCTCTCCAGTATCTTCTGTGATAAAGAAAGAAGGAAACCAGGAGGGATGAGACCAGAGTTGTGGGAAGATGAACCTTGGATTTAGAACTGGGTGCTGTAAAGAGTCACAGCGCAAACCGGGTCTAATAGGCATCACAAAATGACTTGATCTGGTAGGGACCGGATGTTTAGACAGAGATGCTCAGCAGTCAGGCAGGAGAATCATGCTGATTCCTCCCGGGAAAGGTAGAACTTGATTTAGATCTTGTGCTGTGATACAAACACTCAGCTGAAAATGCTCTACTCACAGCACATAAAGTGTAAGAGCATATTAGCAACTAGACAAGATGTGTCCGGTTCGTCAGTGACCTTCTGGAAGAAACACCTTTATTCAAAAGGTGAGCTTATTAGTCAAATTTTTGTATACGTGAGACAATCTGACTAGAAATATATTTGCGGTAGCACTAGGTTTTACGATGACTTTCATATCATGTTACATAATTAGTCACCTCTTTATTTTTACTTTTAATATTATTTATAGAACCGTTCCTGACTCTCAGGACAATACGGATGCTGCTACCCAGCTGCTGCTACCTGAGTTAAGACTTGTTCCTAAAACATAGCCTACTAGTGAGAAACATTCTAGGAGTGGACCAGAGGATGGTGTACACTGACCATTCTGTAGACCCAGGATGGTATCTTGAATTATTTCTCTAGCATCACAAAGTCAGCAAAAAGTTGAGATAGGTCCTAGATTCAAACATCTTTACTCCAAATCCCATGCTCTTTTGGCAGTAGTTTTTATGATGTAAATTAAGCAAAGGTCCCCAGATCCAAATATATTATTAATATATCTGAAAACTTCCCCATTATAAGCTAAAGTTTCAATAACTTAGTCTTATATACTTTCTATATTTCAAATAAATCCTAAATTAAAAGTCCATTAAATAAATGTATGATTCCATTTATACCAAATATCCAGAAAAATCCAGAATAGGAACATTCAGAGTAAGAGAAGGAAGATCAGAGGTTATCAGTGGCAGAGGAGAGGTGGGAATAGGGCGTTACTGCTTAATGAGTACCGGGTTTCCTTCTGGGGTGATGAGAATGTTCTTGAACTAGATTTAGTGATGGTTGCACACATTATAAATTTACTAAGTGGCACTAATGGTGAATTTTATATTATGCATATTTTAACACAAAAAAAATCTTTTTAGGAATTTTTCATTCTGTGGTAATTAGGAGGGTTTCATGGGGAAAAAAATATTGGGGACAAAAATAGACTCATTCTAACCTTGGCTCTACCACTAACTAGCTACATGACCTTGGACAACTGGCTTGATTCCCTTGAACCTCACGTACCACATAAGCTTTTTGTAGGATGAGTTAGTGCAGAGCAAATACCTTGCATAGCATTTGATGTATAGGCGCTTAGTAACAATAATGGCCGTATAGTCATGGGTTCTCTAAGGTGATATAATAGGTAAAAGGACAGTGATTTAGCAGTTGGTTTTACTGTAAGGAAATTTGCTGAAAATGTGTAGCAATGATTCTCAGGAGCCTGGTTCTGGTGTATTCATATTAGTCCACCAAGTTTTAGTCTTTTATTTCTCCCTGAGCTGGAATTGAGTGCAAAGAATATTTTGACGTTTAAATAAAACCAATAAGGGAAAACATTATCTACCCAAATTATTGAGCTTCTGGGGCTGATACCAATATTCTTGCTTGAAAAAATTAAGCTGTGAGATAAAAGATCAAAATGGCATGGACAAATTATAAAAGATTAAACTAATAGAGAAAACTATATTTATGGAATATATATATTTTACCAATGTTTCTTGAAGGGTCTTATCTTGGATTGATTACTAGGGCAAAAAAACAGATGAAATAATAGCAGATGAAAGTATAGTTGATCATTATACCAGTTAACACATTCAGCACTTACTATGCTTCTGGCCCTGTTCTAAGGGAGATTTTATGTGTGTGTATATATATATTTTTTACAATAATCATCACAACTACTCTAGGTACTATTGTCATCATCGTATTTAAAGATGAGAAAACTGAGGCAATCTGAGTAGTAACTTCCCCGTTATTATATGCATAGTAAGACGTAAACCAGGGACCTTAGTTTTAACCTCCACACAATAGGTACCTCTCTAATCCATACATCTAAGTTTAGTACTGGCTTGAGGCATTTTTAACCTGGAAGGTTATGAAGTTTATTTATTGATACTTATTAAAATACAAGATGTAAAAAGAATTTTATATAGTATGATACAGTTAACTCATTCATAGACATCTGGAATAAAACCATAAATATTTTTCTTTGCTTCTGTATAAATTTCTAATTCTTCCTAATCTAGGAACTCTGGAGAAGTTTTCCTGTGGACAATGGGAATATTGTATTAGGTGCTTAGGTCGTTATCACAGGAAAACACACATAAAGATTAGAAGCCAAAGGAGAAATGAAGTATTCCTTTGCTAATCTTGGGGAGAGCTCTATAACCTTCCCCAGAGCAGACGGTATCATTTACGACACCATTAGGTGCAAGTTGCAGAATATACTACTAAGCCTGGCTTAAATGGTAAGGAATTTACTATCTTACGTAACAGGTCATCCAGAGTTAGCCTACACTTGAGCTGGTGCAAAGATGCAAAGACTCAATACTGTCATCTGGGACCCAGGCACTTTCCCTCCTGCCTCTGCCATGATCCTCAATGTGCTGGTTTTCGTTTTTAAGTGGGTTGCTGCCTGGTTGCAGGATGACAACTTCACTTCCAAGCATCACATCCTAACACAATTGTGTCCAAAGACTAAAGCCTAAAAAGAGCAGAGAAGAGCTTTTTTCAAGCATCTCTTTACTTTTATTTAGGTGAAGTATCATTTCCAGAAGATTTGTAAAAGACTTCTCCTTTTACCTCGTTGCCCAGAACTGGATCCCATGGCTACATCTTACTGCAAGTAAACTGAGAAAGACAATAAATGGCATCATAAGCTTCTACAATAGGAGGAAGACTCTGCCAGTGAGAAGAAGGGTGAGGATGTTTTAAAGTGTAGGTTTTGTTATTATTTAGGTATGATGAAGCCAACAGATCAGGAGAGGACTGCCATTGAAAAGATAGTTTGTTACTTACAGTTCCCCGAGTGTGTGTGTGTATGTGGCGGTGGGGGGCGGCGAGAGGCATACCACTCTATGCAGGGCCACACATGGAAGCACCAGGGTTGGTCAAGAGTCATAGAGAATGAGGGAGAAACGTGGGCAAGAGCCTTTATTGTAGTTTCTGCAGAAAAGGCAAGGCAAGCTACGCAGTGTTAGGATTGGCTGGTTCAAATAACTTCAGCAGGATCTGGAGCATAGAGGCTGTCTCTAGTTGCCTGATACCTGGTCCAGAGGTAATTAGGGTGGGGGAATGTTGCTCCAGAGTGTGAAAGACCGATAAAGGAGGTGGGAAAGGGGGAAATATAGGTTCTAGATTGGTTAGTTTCCATATGAAAAGTGTACTCCTGGGTAAATTGCTACCTCTGGGACTTTAGCCAACCCTGGGAGGGGCAGTCTCTCTTTGGTCAGTGAATCCCCAGGTGTCAGAGCATTAAGAATACCGAAAATAAAACTTCCCAACAAAGAAAATCGCAGGACCAGATGGTTTCACTGGTGAATTCAACCAAACATTTAAATAAAAACATACACAAATGCTTCACAATCTCTTCCAAAATAATGAAGCAGGGGGAACATTCCCATACTCATTTTACGAGGCCAACATTACCCTGATACCAAAGCCAATAAGGGCACTATCAGAAAAGCACAAGCCCAAATCCCTGATGATTATAGATGTAAACATTCTCAAAAAACTTCTATCAAACCAAATTCAACAACACGTTAAAAGGATCATACACTGTGACCAAGTGAGATTTAGCCACAGGATGCAAGGATGGTTCAGCATACACAAATCAATAAAACTGATACACCACACTAATAGAATGAAGGATAAAAAGCATATGATGAGTCTCCGTCTGAGGGTGGCGGAGGCAGCTCCGTGGCCATGAGGTCCCTGCTGCTTCTCCTGGTGATGGTGTCGGCTGTGCTCCGACCGCTGCAGCGGGCAACCTGGCCGGCTTGCCCGGCAAGAGATTAAAGATGCAGTACGACATGGGGCTGCTGCTCAAGTTCCAGATTTGTGTTTCCTGAGGTTATGTGTGGGTGTTTGAGGAGTACATGCAGGTTATTAGCCAGCGGTACCTAGACATCCACATTGAAGGGGAGAATTACCTCCCTCAACCAATATATAGATGCATAGCATCTTTCCTGTCAGTCTTCAAACTAGTAATAATAGGCTTAATAATTGTTGGCAAGGATCCTTTTGCTTTCTTAGCTATGCAAGCTCCTAGCATCTGGCAGTGGGGCCAAGAAAACAAGATCTATGGGTGTATGATGGTCTTCTTCTTGAGCAACATGACTGAGGACCAGTGTGTGTCAACAGGTGCATTTAGATACCTTTGAATGATGTACCTGTGTGGTCTAAGCTGGAATCTGGTCACCTGTCATCCATGCAACAGCTTGTTCAAATTCTTGACAATGAAATGAAGCTCAGTGTGCATATGGATCCAATCCCACATCATCGATCACAGCCCCACCTATCAGCACTGAAAACCCTTGTACATTGAGGGATTTTTGCAAGAGCAGCGTGACTGACATTATGAAGACCTGCACTGAAGACAGCAAGCTGTTAGTACAGACCAGATGCTTGCTTGGCAGGCTCGTTGTACCTCCTGGAAAACCTCAATGCAAGACAGTTTTTCAGAAATCACTTTGGAAGTCTGCACATTCGTGGAGTGCAATAATATTGTATAGCTTTTTTTTCCTTCCCAAAATCCACTCAGTTAATAGTTTTTTAAAAATGTAGACATTGAGACTTGTACCTTTTTTCTTAGTCATATTTTCAAAAGTAGAAAACTAAGTTACAATTTGATTTTTTTCAAAGATGTCTGTTAAATCTGTTGTGCTTTTATATGAATTCTCCTTTTTTATAGTTTAAAATCAGTCATCTGGGGAATACAAGTGAAGTTCCCAAAATACTTTATAAGAGTTTACCAGACATCTCTAATTTGGTCATGTCCAGTTTATATAGTTTTCAAAATACTGCAGATTGTGAACAGTGCATTATATAAGATTATGGGGGGAAATCTTATATCCAGAGTACTCTACCAGTTTGTGTGTGTGTGTGTGTGCGTGTGTGTATTACTAGAGAATTACTAAAAGACCAATTGCTTTTTAAATCCTTTATGTAGTCCATTTCTTACCTTGACCAATCTAATGGATTCATTAATTGGGCCTTTATACTTAAGTCAATAAAAAACTAAGCAGATGTAAGTTAAATAAAAAGTGTGAATTTATTAAAAAATCATATGATCTTCTCAATAGATGCAGAAAAGTCATCTGACAAAATTCAACACTCTTACATGATAAAAGCGCTCAACAAATTGGGCATAGAAGGAACAAAACTCAACCTAAAGGACATATATGACAAACCCACAACTAATGTCAGACTCAACAGTGAAAAGCTAAAAGTTTTTCCTCTAAGATCAAGAACAAGACATGGGTTTTCGCTCTCACAACTCCTATTCAACATAGACCTGGAGGTCCTAGTCAGAGCAGTGAGCAAGTAAAAGAAATAAAAAGCAACCAAATTGGAAAGGAAGAAGTGAAATTAACTCTGTTCACAGATGGCATGATCTTATACAGAGAAAACCCAGAAGACTCCACCATAAAACTGTGAGAACTAATAAATGAATCCCGTGAGGCTGCAGGATACAAAATCAACATCAAGAATCAGTTGTATTTCAATATATTAACAGTGAAATATCTGAAGGTGAAATAAAGAAAATAATACCATTTATAAAAGCATCAAAAAGAATAAAATACTTAGGATTTCACCAAGGAGAGTGAGAGATCTATACACTGAAAATACAAGACTTTGATTTAAGAAATTTAAGGAGATATAAATAAATGGAAAGATATTCCATATTTGTGGGCCAGAAGACTTAATATTATTAAAATGTCCATTCTACTCAAAGATGCAGATTCCATGCAGTCTCCATGAAAACGCCAATGGAATTTTTTACAGAAATAGAAGAAAATAATCCTAAAGTTGTATGGATCCACAAAAGACCCTGACTAGCAAAAGCAGTCTTGAAAAAGCAAAATAAAGCTAGAGGCATCACACTTCCTGATTTCAATCTGCACTACAAAGCCATATTAAAACAGTATAATACTGGCAGAAAAACAGACATACATCCCCCAAAAATAGCATAGAGAGCCCAAAATAAATTCATGCATAGCAGTCAAGTCATGTCTGACAAGAGAGTCAAGAATACTCAATGAGGAGGCTGGCCCGGTGGCACAGTGGTTAAGTTTCCACGCTCCGCTTCACGCCGGCCCGGGGTTTGCCAGTTCGGATCCCGGGTGCGGACATGGCACCGCTTGGCAAAAGCCCTGCTGTGGGTAGCCATCCCACATATAAAGTAGAGGAAGATGGGCATGGATGTTAGCTCAGGGCCAGTCTTCCTCAGCAAAAAAAAAAAAAGAGGAGGATTGGCAGTAGCTAGCTCAGGGCTAATCTTTCTCAAAAAATTAATAAAGAAAGAAAGAAAGAATAAAATAAAGAATACTCAATGAGGGGGCTGGCCCCATGGCCAAGTGGTTAAGTTCGTGCACTCAGCTTCGGCAGCCCAGGGTTTCACCAGTTCAGATTCTGGCCACGGACATGGCACTGCTCATCAGGCCATGCTGAGGCAGCATCCCACACAGCAGTCAGAAGGACCTACAACTAGAATATACAACTATGTACTGCCCCCAGTTCTCCCTGTGGGAAGAAGAAGAAAGAAAAGATTGGCAAAAGATGTTAGCTCAGGCACCAGTCTTTAAAAAAAAAAATTAAAAAAAAAAGAACACTCAATGAGGAAAAGATAGTCTTTTCAATAAACGGTGTTGGAAAAAGGATATTTACATGCAAAAGGATGAAATCAGACCCCATGTGACATCACTCACAAAAAATAACTCAAAATGGATTAAAGACTTAAATATAAGCCCAGAAACCATAAAACTCCTAGAAGAAAATATTGGGAAAAGTCTCCTTGATATTGGTCTCAGCAATGATATTTTTGGAGATGATACCAAAAGCACAAGCAACAAAAGTAAAAATAAACAAGTAGGACTACATCAAACCGAAAAGCTGTGCACAGCAAAAGAAACGTCACCAGAATGAAGAGGCAACCTATGGAATGAAAGAAAATATTTTCAAATAATATATCAGATGATAGGTTAATATTCAAAATATATAAGGAATTCATACAACTCAATAGCAAAAAAAAAAAAAAAAAAATCTGATTTAGAAAAGGACAGAGGACCTAAATAGACATTTTTCCAAAGAAGATATACAAATGGTCAACAGGTATATGAAAAGATGCACAACATGGTTAATCATCAAGGAAATGCAAATCAAAACCACAATGAGATACCACCTCACACCTATTAGATGGCCACAGAAATGAGAAATTATAGCTATCTTCTCATCAGCAACTATATACACCAGGACAGTAGGAAATAAGAAGGCCTGAAGAAGTTGATTTTTCCTGAGTATTTAAGTGAGATGAGCGTTCTCAATGTCACAGATAGTAACAAATATTAAACAAAAATCTGAAAGGTAGGTTCACAGAACCAAAGGCTTGGAAGCAGAGAGATGAGATCAACTGAAAATAAATTGAATGCAAATAGAAGGAGAAGAGCAGAGGCCCTAAAAAATTTCCTTAGACTCTGGCCTATTTTGAAACTCGTCTTTACACTTATTACGAGTAAGATATTAGACTTTATGTTCTTAAATACATTCCAAACTCTTTGAGAATCAATACTCAATACTTAGAGTATTTCCTAAAGTTAATTACATGCTAATGTATGACACCAGGCACAAACTCCTATTTCTGTTTCTTTTACTTTGTTAACTTCCCTATGTCTTCCTCCAAATGATTTTGGCTTTTTTTCTTAGCCTTTTTGCCCAGTGTAGGCACATTGTAAAATGTTTCCATTTCAACAATGATAGCTGGTGGCAACCCCTAGAACCACTCCAGAATGGCCCAGTGGGGACAGGCAACTCTCAGAAACTCATGAGCTGGCTGAGATTCTCCTGGGGCTCCAAAAATGCTTTATGCAGAACAGCCAGGCTACATTAAAATGTTTCATGTTGTGCAGCACAGACAAAGTACAGAGGAGCAAGGATAAAGTGGACAATCATCTTAGAGGAGGAAAGTCTGTGCTTTCTTGAAAAGAGATTTTTTTCACTGCTTTTATTTCCATGGGCGTTGAAACAGAGACAGTCTTGCATAACTTCTCAGCGGCCTGTCACCTAGTACTCTTGGAGAGATTTCCTTTGTACACCCCATCACCTCATCTTTCACTACATACATAAAATATTAAAGTCAAAACACAGATAATCTCTGAGCAAAGTAAAGTATTGACTTCCATGGCTTGGATTCTATGTCAGCCTCTCTCACCAGGACCCACGTCCACATTTTCCTTGAACAGCTGCTTTGGAGAAGTTTAGATTGGAGACATGCAACTCAGCTTTAAGCAATTTTCTATCTTTTGTACCACACAGAAATGGCTGGGTGGCTGCCCAGCCACCACCATTAACCTGAGGTACAGGAAATATGGAAAACTGATGGCTACTCTGAATTCTCAGACAGGATCCATCCCTCTTTCTTTAGCCTCTCTTCTACTTCATTCAAATCTCTAATTCATACTACATCACACTTGCCTGCATGTGACTTTCATTCCCAACTCTGTGTCATCAGTACTTACGGGCCAGAGTGGGCCTGCATAGACTAATTGTTAATGCCCCTTTACTTTTGGGGTCCTGAGAGATGATGCTTTATGGTGTTACACAGGATGTGTTATGGCTCTACTCAAGGAGGGTCTGGATTAATTCTCTGCTCAGGCATCATCCAGAAGTATTTTTTTCAAAAAAAGGAGTTCCTTCTAATTTGCAGCCCTACCTCGAATATCCCTCATTCATACAGAGACTCAACACAGAGACCAAAAACTCAGACTAGAGAGAGAACTAAAGAGCTAAGCAGACGGTCATAAGACAGTTCCAGCACATAAAAAAATGCAAGCAGTCAACAATTTTTAGAGCATGATGAAATATGCAAGGCCCCGTAGGAACCAATGGATAGAGACTTGACTTGAAAGTGAACTTGAGTATTTGCATATGCAAAGACCAGGCACTTTCTTCAGAGAGCAGTAACTGTTCTAATTCATGGATATCTTTTATCCAACTTAAATGAGGTGAGGCAAAACAGAAAGGTGCACACAGCAGAGGATCAGCAGAACTCACTAACACTTGACACCAATCAATCAAAAAGAGTAATTCCAGCCAAGAACACTATTCTGGGAGGAGAATGCTCCTCTTTCTTCTGCCGATCTCCCTGACTCTCTTCATCCCTTGATCGAATCCATTACTAGGAAAAGACATAGCTGTTCCCACTGATCAGAATCCAGACCATTCTTTGGACTCCCAGCAGGGCATTTTTGTGCTTTCTGTCGCTTCTTGAAAAGCACATCTGGGAAATGGCTCCAAACTGACAAGCAGAGGCCCTCCTGCTGTATCTCTGATATGTCTGCAATTTGTAGGTACAACAAGCCAACCAGGCCCTTTCTGTAGGCAGCGGCTTGTTGATTTGTTATTGTTTTCACAGTCTGCCTCTGGTATTTATAGGCATTCTGGCTTCCGAATTTAGACTTGGGGAGGAAGTAGAAAGCCCCACGTGAACCTAAGAACTACAGTATCTAATATAGATTACTAGGCGACCAAAACCTGTTTTCCTCTGTATTAACTGTATTTTCTTCTGTTCTGTATTCTTTTCTTTCTGGCTTTGTTGAGATATAATTGACATAAAACATTGTGTAAGCTTAAGGTGTACAACATAATGATTTGATACAGGTATATATTGCAAATTATTGCCACAATAACACATCCATCACCTCACATAATTATATTTTGTGTGTGTGTGTGTGCAGTGAGAACATTTAAGATCTACTCTCTTAGCAAATTTCAAACATACAATAAATATTGTTAACTATAGTCACCATGCTAATCTTAGATCTCCAGATCTAATGTCCACGTTGTTGCAAATAGGAGGATTTCCTTCTTGATTATGGCTGAATAATATTCCAATATATATACACGTATATCACATTTTCTTCATCCAGTCATCTGTCAGTGAACGTTTAGGTTGTTTCCATGTCATGGCTATGATGAATAATGCTTCAATGAACACAGGGGTGCATATATCTTTTCCAGTTAGTGATTTCATTTCCTTCAGATATATACCTAGAAGTGGGATGGCTGGACCATATGGTAGCTCTATTTTTAATTTTTTGAGGAACCTCCATGCTGTTTTCCATAATGACTTTACCAATTTACATTTCCACCAGTGTGGAACACACAAAGTTTCCTTTATCTCTGCATCCTTGCCAACAGTTGTTATCTCTCCTTTTTTTTGATCTCATCTCTCTGCTTCCAAGCCTTTGGTTCTGTCAACCTACCTTTCAGATTTTTGTTTAATATTTGTTACTATCCATGACATCGAGAACACTCATCTCACTTGAATACTCAGGAAAAATCAACTTCTTCAGGCCTTCTTATTTCCTACTGTCCTGTTGTATATAGTTGCTGATGAGAAGATAGCTATAATTTCTCATTTCTCTGCATGCAACGAATCTTCTTTCTGGGTGTCTCGAAATTTTTCTCTTTATCTTTGATTTTAAACAATTTAAATATGATGTATTTAGGCAGTCTTTCAATTCTCTCTCTCTCTCTTCCCTTTTTTCTTTGTGAGTTTTATCCTAGTTAGGTTTCTGTGAACTTCACAGTTTCAGGTTTAATGAATGCATTTTGTTATTTTGGGAAAATTCACAGCTATTATCTCTTTAAATATTCCTTCTCCCCTATTTCTCTCTTCTCCTTTGGGATTCCAATTATACATATGCTAGATATTTGACATTCTCTCACTGCTCTTTGATACTGTTTTTCTCTTTCCCTTTTTTCTTCTTTTTTTTTTTCCTTCTTTTTATCTCTGTGTGTTTCATTCTGGGTAAATTCTATTCACCTATATTCAAGTTTATTTGTTTTTTCCTCAGCTGATAAGTCCACTGCTGAGTCTGTTGAAGGAATATTTCATCTTTGTAAATGTGTTTTATTTTTTTCTCCATTTGACTCACAGTTTCTATATCTCAATTCATATTCCCCATCTGTTCATGAGCTTCTAATATATTAAGCATAGTTATTTTGGATTCCCTCTCTGATAAGTCACTTCTGAGTCTGGTTGTGTCAAGAGCTTTGTCTCTTGAGAGTGAATTATTTTTCCTTGATTTTTGTTGGTCTCATAATTTCCGATTGATTACTGAACATCACATGTAGCTCAAGGAGCCTGAGGTAAATAGTACAGAGTCCTAGAAATGAGAGTGTCTCTACTAGGCCGCTAAAGTGGAGAATTTAGTCAATCTAGTTCAAAGTTGGTGGTACTCTGGTTAGCTTTGGTTCACTACCAGCTTCAGATGCCTCTAGGGTCACCATGCTTACGGTGAAGTTGGGTTGCCAGATGATTTTTCTTTCGCCACCCTCACTTCAGCCTCCCTGTACCTGCTACAGTGACAACAAACAGCTCTTAATATACCTTTTGCTATATTAATTTAGTTATTATAATTTTCTGTGATTGTAAAATTTCACAAATTTGTCAGATTGAGGCCTGCTGTCAGCTCCCACAGGTCACTCCTCACCCTGTGGTTCCCTCTATCTCAGCAACAGAGAGCCTCTCTTACTGGAAAGAACATTATTCTTTCAAAGGGTTCACGTGATTAGGTTGGGCTGACCCAGAGAATCCCCATATTTTAATTTTAACTGATCATTAACCTTAATTACACATGTAAAATCCCTTTGCCATGTGTTAGGACATAATCATGGGAGGAACACCAAGGGGCAGAAATAATGATAATATCTTAGTATTCTGCCTACCACATACAGTCCTGTGGCCTCTATAACTCCTGTCCCTCCAATATGAAAAATACATTTGCAACCTCCCAAGTTCGTAAGGATCTCATCTCACTATGGTATTAAAGTTCAGAAATCTCATCTAAACCTCATCAGCTCAAAAGTCCAAAATCTCATCATCTAAATCAGGTATGAATGAGACTTCTAAATGGACCCCATTAAGAGCCCCTCCTCTCCATGTGTGGGCTTGTGAAGCTAAAGAGACAAGTCATCTTTCCCAAATACTTCTGACACACAATGGTTATGGTGTCAGGTGTGGACATTCCAGATGAAATGGGGGCGGGGGCAGGAAATTGAAGGCAAATGCAAGTTAACTGGACAGAGCAGTTTTTAAATCCAGCCAGGCAAACTAAGAGGGAGCCCCGCGAGTAGATTCAAGCCTGGGATAGTCCTCCTGGGCCTCAGCTCTGTCCTCTGAGCTCTGGGTTTTGCCCTCTGAGTCGTTCGTTCTTTGCGTGAATGGTAGCACATGGCTTACAGCTGAGGAGTTTTATCAGCCAACTTCCTACTGCCGTGGTGTGTCCTATCCTACAGACATTCTTCAACAGCAGCAGACTGAGGAGAAGGGAGAGGGAACAGGGAGGGAGACGGGATCAGGACTGCACTGTCTTTGGAATCAAACAGACCAACGATTGTTGTCATTGTTGTTGTTGACTGAGCTCGGCCTCTTGCGAGTTGTACACCCTTGGCTAACTTATTTAACCTCTTTGATCCTCAGTTTCCTCATCTCTAAAATAAGGATACTATTACCAATCTCATAATGTTGTTATGAATATTAAATAAAATAACAGTATGTTATGAATGTTAAATAAGTAAAGTGCACAGGGCCCAGGGTTTGTTCTGTGCATGGCAATTGCATTATTGACATTTTTCTCATTCTCTTGCTCTTTCTTTTCAGTTATTGGGAATTTCAAACACTACTTCCCATCTTGGTTGCATATCGTCATCACCTAGGAAACCTTTAAAAATATTGATACTTGTGTCTCACCATCAGAGTTTCTGATTTTATTGACCTGAGATCTGGTATTTGTGAAATTCTCCAGCTGATTGTAACGTGCAGCTAAAGTTGAGAATCAATGTAAGATTTTATAAATGACCACCACCTGAACATTCTCAATGGCCCACACTTTCAGTCCACTCCTAGATGGTTCATGCACAGACAGAGCAGGGCTGACAGAGAAAGTGGGTTCTTAGGAAGTCCTTAAAGTCTTTCCCCAGAACAGCCCCTCCCAAAACCCCCTCAGATACCCAAAATACCTCTAATCTAGTAACAGTTTTTAGTACAGCATAATAAGACCCTGTTAGGATATGTTGGCTTTGCTGTGTTTTGTTGGGATGGGGTAATTACTCGCATAACATTAGGTGCACCATCCATCCAATGTCATGACAGATAGTCTATGAGGGGAAGTGAGAGATCCAGAGAGCAGAGATCAGACTCACTGAGCCGGGGCAGGGTGAAGGGAACTCTGGTCAGAAGTGTGCGGGCCAGAGAGAGTAAACTCAGATGAGCGTGCTTTGTGAAAGCTGGTATTGTCAAGAGACATCTGAGGACACCAACCTCAAAAGGCTGGTAGAAGAGGTAAGGAAGGAGGGGTGAGAAGAAGGGAGTTGAGTAAAGAAGGGTTCAGAGTGGAAGGGCTGAAGGACCCAAAGGCGAGAGTGGCTTTCCACCGTAGTTCCATACACAGTGCATGTACACTGTAGGCAGTGTATTTGTGCAGTAGCCACATTGTCTTACGCTGTCTCAAGTATAGAGGCCAGCATTCTTCCTATTATTAGGGGCTATAGGAGTCCCGGCAGGGGGGCAGAGTTTAGATAACACCAACATAATTAATTATGTTGCTTAATCACTTGAGTGTTTAATTAAGTGGCTTAGTTACTCAGTCAATCTGCAGACAATTTCTGAGGATGTATTAAAGGCAAGGCCCCCTGAGAAGGCTCTGAGGCATCTGAATGCATCCAGTCTTGAGGATTGGTACCTGAAGGAAGCAGCTGCTGCTCCTATATCTTACTGGTGACTATGAATTAAACTCATTGCAGGTGGTGGTGGGCAGTGGTGAGAGAAACAGCTGGCAAGTCAGAGAGCCTGCTTCTACTGCCAGCTCAGTAACCCGCAGGCCACATGACTTGGAGGGAGTTGCCTCCTCTCTCTAATCACTAGTCTTCTGGCATAGACAATATATAAATCAAACTAGAACTTTCCCTCCCAGTGCTGACATTTCCAGATTCTATGATATTGTGCTCAGACACTTAGTCAACAATATGAAGAGAGAACATTGATTGACATCGTTTGGAAGATCCTCAGCAAAAATCTCCAAAAAGTTTCTGAAAAAGCTACCAGCCTTGTAATGATTTTTTCCCCTCAGGGGATCAGGTTGGAATTCTAACCCAAACCATTGTAGGACAGGAAGTTACCCAACAAAGGACTCTGAACTTCTTTCTGTAAGAAAGACCTATAGGGGAACATATGACAGGAGTCCCTTACCAGCTCTTTGGTTTATAATTTGTCCTTTAGTATCCCAAATGTAGCCAAAGAAAATTATGATGAGATTGCAGACCTGATCCAGGGCAGGGTTTGTAACTGAATTCCACCTGGAACTCTCTCCCTGAAGGAGGTTGACACAGAGAAATCCCTTCACTCTTGGCTTCTTGGGGAAATTCCCTGGGCCTTGGCTCTGAGTTACAGGCTAGTCTTGGTCTCTGCCCTTTTCACCAGACAAACTGTGCCGCTCTGGTGTCAAGGACTGTTGGGGTGATTGACACCACCCCTCTTCAGAGTGAGGCCAGAGCAGCATCAGCAATCTCTAGCTTTTGTGTGGTGCCAATTCCTTTGATGTACCTGTCTCTGCCTCATTATGATGTACAATACACAAATCAGAAGACAGTTGGTCCCAGAAAAGACAGGTCTCCTGACTGTTGGCCAGAACACATGCGTAAAAGGCCTCTTTTGTTTGAGGCCAGCAGAGCTGAGAACACGGCTCTCACTGAGAACACAGCTCTCTGTGAGAACACGGCTCTCTGTGAGAGCCGACACAGCTCAAGTGTGGCTTCCTTTACATGTCTCTGCAGCCTGACTATTCCCATTAGTGACCTTGCCCATTTTGTCTGTATGGATCTCTATCTCTCAGTTTAAAATAGTGGCATTCATGTAGCTGACTAGGGATGTTTTATCTAAGTTGGTTATCTCAGAGATAAGATCACTCATATCCCTTCTTCAAGAAATGAAAACATTCAGAACTTAGTACACATCAAGGTAATCAAAAAACATCTGTGCTGGCATAAATACAGACATATATACCAATTAGATAGAAGAAAGAACACAGAAATAAACCCTTGCATATATAATCAAATAGTTTTCTACAAGGTTGCCAAGACCATTCAGTGGGGAAAAGACAGTGTTTTCTACACATGGTGTTGGGAAAACTGGAGATTCACATGTAAAAGAAAAAAATGAATTTTGACCCTTACCTTGCGCTATACACAAAGATTAACTCAAAATGGATCAAAGAGCTAAATGTTAGACAAAAATTATAAAATTCTGAGAAGAAAACATAAGGGAAAATCTTCATGACACTGGATTTTGACATCAAAAGCAAAGGCAATTAAAAAAAGATAAGAGGGCCGGCCCCATGGCTTAGTGGTTAAGTTTGGCATGCTCTGCTTTAGCAGCCAGGGTTCAGTTCCCGGGTGCAGAACTACACCACTCATTGGCAGCCGTGCTGTGGCAGCGTCCCACATACGAAATAGAGGAAGATTGGCACAGGGCTAATCATCCCCAAGCAAAAAGAGGAAGATTGGTAACAAGCGTTAACCCAAGGTGAATCTTCTTCAGCAAAATAAAACAAAAAAGATAAATTCAACTACATCAAAATTAAAAACTTTTTTTAAAGCTATAAATGGATGATCTGTGTTTTCAGCAACTGATTTTTTTTTTTAAAGATTGGCACCTGAGCTAACAACCGTTACCAATCTTCTTTTTATTTTGTTTTCTGCTTTTTTCTCCCCAAATCCCCCCAGTACATAGTTGCATATTTTTAGTTGTGAGTCCTTCTAGTTGTGGCATGTGGGACGCCTCCTCAACATGGCCTGATGAGCGGTGCCATGTCGGCGCCCAGGATCCTAACCAGCAAAACCCTGGACCACCAAGCAGAACACGCGAACTTAACCACGCGGCCTCAGGGCTGGCCCCCAAATTAAAAACTTTTGTGCATCAAAGGACACTATCTAAAGGAATAAAATGGCAACCTAAGAAATGGGAGCAAGTATTTGCAAATCATGTATCTGACAAGAGATTGATACCCCAAATATATAAAGAATTCCTGCAACTCAAAATCCGATTAAGAAATACAGTTTTACATGAAAATTTTTAAATAAAATGTAAAAATATACTGTACATTACTCTATTATTCAAGAATTTTTAAAATTTCTCATTTTACGCTGAATAAAATTCAGACTTCAAAATGACCTTTCCTCTTTCATCTTCCATCACTTCTCTTAGAATGTCATCATCAAACAGGCAATTAATAAATATTAGTGTGATTTATGCCTCAGATTTCACATTTGTATTTTAAAAAATGAAAACACTATTTTTTTTCCTCTCTTGTTAAGAAATTCCCTTGTTTTTGCCTTTAAAAATTCCCTAACTTCTCCCCAGGGAAGCATCATCAGCAGTATTTTTCCAGCCTAGGATTCCTGTGTACAGAGGCAGTACTTGCTTTTTCTTTAAAGAAATGAGGCATGGCCTGTTTTAAGACTCCCTGCCTGGGTTAGAAGAAGTGAGGGAGCGAAACATTGTTAGTGTTGGTCTCTAAGACCAGGAATCCACTTCTAGAGGAGAGAGAAACACAAAGGAAGGGCTTTCAAAGCAAAAAACACCCAGCAGGTACAAAGGCACCTGAATCTACAGACAATTCAGTATTGTTGAAATGCAAACTGGGGGCCGGGGAGGAAGGAAACTGAGAGAGGGTGTGAAAGTGGGGATGCTTATTGGCAGAAACTAGATAACAAAGTGCCTGTGAACCATACCAAGGAATTTAAGTGTATAGTTACAGATGACAAGCAAGTGATCAAATGTTCACATGAGATCACTCTGACAACAGGTGGGAGGAGGGAGGAAGAGGAGGTGAGACGAGACTGGTGATCAGCAATAATTCAGCTGAGAAGCAAGTACTTGAGAGGGAAGTGACAATCTGGTTGACTCAAAGGCAACAAATATGAATAAAATGTAGGTGGTGGAACAGACAGGCCTTAGTAACTGACCACCTGTGGGAGATTAAACTGGAGACTGCTGGGATGTTTTCCAGATTCTCAGCTTAATCATCTCGCACCCAGGTGGGAAGGAAGATGAGAGTGTGCAGTGGTTTTGCAGAGGGAATCAGGGGCCCAAGCCAACACATTTAGGAAGAGATGCCGTGTCTCTTGGCTTATTCTAGCGAGCTCACCTGGATAAAACTTTTATTCTGAGGCAATAACATTCTGCCCCATCCACTTTGTAAGTATTTCACCGACAATGCTATAGAGAAAGACTAACATCTCTATTTAATTTCTGGATTGTTTATGCAGATTTGACTTTTTTTTCCCTAGGAAAACTCCAGTCTGCTAAAATTGTATTAGCATACGTAAGGTAATCACAAATGCAATGCAAGGACACCTGCTTCCAGCCTTGCAGGACCAAGCAGGCACTCCTGGGGAACAGGTACTGACCAAGCCCTGTCCGTGTGTTCCTCTAAAGCCAATGGTCACTGTACAACACCCCAAATCTAGTATCTCAGCTTGTCCATGGTGCCACTTTTGTTGTCTTTACTTTTTCTCTCTGATATCACCTATTCCCTCTCCTTGCAGCTCACCTCTTTCCCCTGGGCCAGAGATATTGCTATAACTGCACAGCCTCCCCCATCAATACTTGGAATAACAACGGATTACTGTTTCAGTGGAGCCGTCCTTTCTCCTCAGGGCTGCCTGACACTTCTCACTTAACCCCCTGCCCTTGGAATGACATTCTCACTGGCATCTGAGTAAAGGAGTACTCCTCCCCATACACAGTTGTGTTGCAGGATTTGCTAGGGATTAATTCTTTCCTTTCAGCTGCAACTTGTCAGAGACCAAGAACGAACAAAGAAGAACGTCAAGGAATCAGAGATAGACTGTTTGGCTTTGTCTGGCATTCAATCCTATCCACCAGGCCAAATTTCTTGATGTTGTTGTGACAAGGCATTGTTGTGGGTGGAAAGCTTGGAGCTATAATGTATGCTGCTGCCACGCACTGCTGGCACTGCCTGCTTAGAGCTGGAATGGAACAAACTGCCTGTTAATTTGTGTATAAACACAGGCTAATCCCTCATTTGCACCCTGGGTAGCTGGTTTGTTCATGCACACAAAGGAACCTAGGTGGCTTTGGCCCTTGATATTCGCATTCCACAGATGAGATTCTCATCAGGAACTGCAGTTTCCTCTGATTCAGTGGAACAAGCACCGTGGGCTCCAGTCTCAGCTTCTCGTTCTCTCCCTATTTAATAACATAATAATAATAATTAGTATTTGTTGAGCCCTTATTAGGATCAGATCCATGCCTAGCAATTGATGTGTTCCCCATTTCTAAAATTTCCCCAGACCACTTGCCATTTACCTGTCTGGACATGATAATTGCTGCCCTAATTCCCCCTGGGGTTCTGATCCCTCTGTTGATCCCTCGGTTTCTGGGCCCTCAGGGACCACCACTCTAATTGTGCTCTTCCTCAACTCTGTGCCAGCACACTCTACCCCACAGAGTCCTAGGATCAGGGACATTATGGCTGTGAGTAAGAATCTATCCATCAGCCAGGCTACCTCTAGCTTATAATTATAATGAAATTTAAATTTAATTCAAATCATATGATTTATATTATTATTAATAAATTCAATTGGAATCCAATTTATATTTAATTATAATCATTAATATAGTGTACATTTGTTTAATAAATTTAATTATAATTAAATAATTTTTAAAACAAAGGCAATACTCAAAATTTGTCATTTCCTAATCATTTTACTGCATTTGATTATTTTCTATGCACTTGAGATAATTTACGTGCATTACTGTATCTATATAGTAGAAATATATATAATGGTATACTATTGTGCATCTCATCCCATCTCTGGATTCAGTGACATCACGTTAATAGCTTAAAATCAGCCCTGAGAATATTTACACCAGAGAAATAGATAAATTCTACAAATCAAGGTGTGATTTATCATTTTGTTTATTGTCTACACCAGGGATCGCCAAACTAAGGGTCCAATCTGGGTTGCAAGCTAAGAATGAGTTTTACATTTTCAAAGGCTTATAAACTAAAAACAAAGAAGAACATGCTACACAGACCTTATGTGGCCCACAAACCTTAATATATTTACCACCTGGCCCTTTACAGAAAATTTTCTCACTCCTAGCCTAGAACAAGTTTTGACACAAATCCAGCCTGTCGCTTGTTTTTGTAAATAACATTTAATTGGAACACACTCAGGCCCATTGATTTATGTTTTGTCTACGGCTCCTTTCGAGCTACCGTGGCAGCGCTGAGTAATCACAACAGAGACTGCTTGGCCTGCAAAACCTAAAATATTTATGATCTGACACCTTACAGTAAAAGTTGGCTGACCCTTGTGTAGACTAAAGAAAGTAATGGAGAAAAGTTAGTAATGCAGATTAAGTTTCAGAATATGTTGTGTCTGCAGCTATTCCATTGCAAACAGCACAAAATACACATACACGTACATATGCACTTGTTCAGACAGCCAGTTTTTAAACATTTACCAACATATCCAACTAATTAAGAGGACCTGGTAGGCACAGAAAACGTGGTACCATTTGGATTGTAAATGAAGGGTAAAAATCCTATAAAAATAGAGGAGCCAATAATACTGACAAATAGCATTTTTTAAATTGAGTCACACTGATTTATAACACTACACAAATTTCAGGTGTATAGCATTATATTTCAACTTCTCTATAGACTGCATCGTTTTCAACACTAAAAGTCTAGTTGCCATTCATCCCCACACATATGTGCCCCTTTACTCCTTTCACCCTCACCCCACCCCCTTCCTCTTGGTAACCACTAGTCTGTTCTCTGTATCTATGTATTTGTTCATTTGTTTATCTTCCGCATATGAGTGAAGTCATACAGTAATTATCTTTCTCCAGATGACTTATTTCACTTAGCATAATACACTCAAGGTCCATCAACATTGTCACAAATGGCAAGATTTCGTGGTTTTTTTATGGCTGAGTATATATACTATATTTGTGTTCCATTGTGTATATATACCACATCTTCTTTATCCATTCATCCCTTGATGGGCACCTAGGTTGCTTCCATTCTTGGCTATTGTGAATAATGCTGCAATGAACATAGGGGAACATATATCTTTTCAAATTAGCGTTTATGTGTTCTTTAAATACTCAGAAGTAGAATAGCTGGATCACATCCTATTTCTATTTTTAATTTTTTGAGAAATCTCCATACTGTTTTCTGTAGTGGCTTCTCCAATTTGTGTTCCTACCAGCAATGTATGAGAGTTCCCTTTTCTCTGCATCTTCTCTCCAACACTTGTTGTTTCTTGTCTTTTTAACAATAGCCATTCTAATGGGCATGAGGTGATATCACATTGTAATTTTCATTTGTATTTCCCTGATAGTTAGTGATGTTGAACATCTTTTCATGTGCCTGTTGTCCATCTGTACATCTTCGTCGGAAAAGCATTTATTCATATCCTCTGATCACTTTTTGATTGGGTTGTTAGCTTTTTTGTTGTTTGAGTTATTTACATATTTTGGATACTAATCCATTATTGGATATATGATTTGCAAATATTTTCTCCTAGTTGGTAGGTTGTCTTTTGTTGATGGTTTCCTTCACCATGCAGAAGATTTTTAGTTTGATTTAGTCCAAATTTTAAATTGTTTTCTTGGGGCTGACCCAGTGGTACAGCGGTTAAGTTTGCACGTTCTGCTTTTGCAGCCCCGGGTTCACCGGTTCAGATCCTGGATGCTGACCTATGCACTGATTGTCAAACCATGCTGTGGCGGGCATCCCATATATAAAGTATAGGAAGATGGGCACAGATATTGGCACAGGGCCACTCTTCCTCAGCAAAAATGAGGATGATTGGCAGCAGATGTTAGCTCAGGGATAGTCTTCCTCAAAATAAATAAATAAATAGTTTTCCTTTGTTTCCCTTGCCTGAGAAGACATGATATTCAAAAACATGCTACTATGACCAATGTAAAAGAGTGTACTGCCCCTGTTTTCTTCTAGGCATTTTTTGGTTTCAGGTCTTACATTCAAATCTTTACTCCATTTTGAGTTAATTTTTGTGCATGGTGTAAGATAATGATCTACTTTCATTCTTTTGCATGTGGCTGTCCCGTTTTCCCAATACCAGTTATGGAAGAAACTTTCCTTTCTCCATTGTATGTTCTTGGCTCCCTCATCAAATATTAGCTATTCATAAATGTGTGGGTTTCATTCTGGACTCTCAATTCTGTTCCATTGATCTTTGTGTCTACTTTTCTGCCAGTTCCCCATGCTGTTTCAATTGAATAACTTTGTAGTGTATTTTGAAATCAGAGCATGTGATACCTCCAGATTTGGTCTTCTTTTCTCAGGATTTCTTTTGACTATTCAGTCTTTTGTTATTCTGTATAAATTTTAGGGTTCTTTATTCTATTTCTATGAAAAGTGGCATTGGGATTCTGATTGAGATTGCATTGAATCTGTAGATTGCTTTAGGTAACATGAACATTTTAACTAGGCTAATTCTTCCAATCCATAAGCATGAAATATTTTTCCATTTCTTTGCGCCTTCATTGATTTCTTTCAATAATGTCTTATAGGATTCGGTGTATAGATCTTTCAACTCTTTGGTTAAATTTATTCCTAGATATTTTATTCTTTTTGTTGTGATTGTAAATGGGATTGTATTCTTGATTTCTCTTTCTGCTAGCTTGTGGTTACTATATAGAAGTGTGACTGATTTTTGTGTGTTGATTTTGTACCCTGCACCTTTACTGTATTTGTTAATCATTTCTAATAGTGTTTTGGTGTAATCTTTAGGGTTTTCTATATTAAAAACATCATATCATCTGCAAATAGTGACAGTTTTCCTTCTTCCTCTACAATTTGTATACCATACATTTCTTTTGCTTGCCTAATTGCTCTGATTAGGACTGCCAGTACTCTGTTGAATAAGAGTTGTGATGGTGGGCATCCTTGTCTTCTTCCTGTTTTCAGAGGGATAGCCTTCAGGTTTTCACCATTGAGTATGATGTTGGCTGCGGGTTTGTCCTATATGGTCTTTATTACATTGAAGTACTTTCCTTCCGTACCCATTTTTTGAGAGTTTTTGTCATAAATTGATGCTGTATCTTGTCAAATGCTTTCTCTGCATCTATTGAGATGATCATGTGATTTTTTATTCTTCATTTTGTTAATGTGGTGTATAACATTGATTGATTTGCAGATATTGAACAATCCCTGTGTCCCTGGAATGAATCTCACTCGATTGTGTCGTATGATCCTTTTAATGTTTATTGTATTCAATTTGCTTATATTTTATTGAGGATTTTTGCGTCTATATTCATCAGCAAAATTGGCTTGTAATTTTCCTTTTTTGTGTTGTCCTTTTATGGTTTGGTATCAGGGTAATGTTGGCTCTGTAAAATGAGTTAGGAATGGCCACATCCTCTTCAATTATTTTAAAAGAGTTTGAGAAGGATGGGTATTAAATCTTCTTTGAATGCTTGGTAGAATTCACGAGAGGAGTCATCTGGTCCTGGACTTTTGATTTTGGGAAGGTTTTTGTTTACAGTTTCAATCTCTTTACTTGTGATTGGTCTATTCAAATTCTCTATTTCTTCTTGATTCAGTTTTGGGAGGTTGTATGTTTCTAAGAATTTATCCATTTCTTTTAGGTTATCAAATGTGTTGGTGTATAGTAATATTTTATCATTTATAATATTGTAATTTATATTCAATATAAAATTTATGATTTATAATGTTTATAATTTATAATATTTTCATAGTAATATCTTATAATCCTTTGTATTTCTGTGATACACTGGTGGTTGGAATGCAAACTGGTGCAGCCACTATGGAAAACAGCATGGAGATTCCTCAAAAAATTAAAAATAGAAATACCATATGACCCAGCTATCCCACTACTGGGTATCTGTCCAAAGAACTTGAAATCAGCAATTCCAAAATTCACATGCACCCCTATGTTCATCACAGCATTATTTACAATAGCCAAGATGTGGAAGCAACCTAAGTGTCCATCAACTGATGATTGGATAAAGAAGATATGGTGTATATATATATACAATGGAATACTACTCAGCCATAAAAAAGCTAAAATCATCCCATTCACAAGAACATGGATGGACCTTGAGGGTATTATGTTAAGTGAAATAAGCAGATAGAGAAAGACAATCTCTGTATGACTCCACTCATAGGTGGAAGTTAAACATGTGGACAAAGAGAACAGATTAGTGGCTACCAGGGGAAAGGTGGGGTGGGAGGTGGGAACAAAGGGTGAAGGGGTGCACCTACAACACAACTGACAAACAATAATGTACAGCTGAAATTTCACAAGGTTGTAAACTATCATAATCTCAATTAAAATTTTTTAAAAAACACAATTCACCTTGTTAATTTAATCTTGTTTGATTTTTGCTCTACTTCTTCTAAGTTTTCAAATCTATGAGTGTCAAGTTGTTCACAATATTCCCTAATTATCTCCTTCCTGACTGCATAATTTATAGTGAAATCCTCTATATCCCCTATTTCATTCCTCTTATTGTTGAATTCTCTTCTATTTTTTTACTTTTGTCAGTCTTATCAGAGTTTTATGTTTTATTGTTTTATTTTGAAAAACCAGCTTGATTTATTTACAGTGTTTTTAGTAATCACTTTGTATAGTTTTAGTTTTCGATGGTTGCTCAAGGTTTTAGAATATATTCACATAACTTATCACAGTGCTGTTATTAACGTCTTACCAGTTCAAGTGAGGTGTAGAAAACTTACTTCCATTTAAGTGTCTTTACCCTCCTCATTTTTTAAAATATAATTTTCTTAAGTATTTCTTCTTCATACAGTGATGCCACATCAGATGGTTTTATAATTTTTGCTTCAACCATCAAATGTGATTTAATAAACTCATGATAAGGATAGCCTATTGTATTTGCCCATGTATTCATCCATTTCAAGTTCTTCTTTCTGAAGTCCCAGTCTTCTTCTGTTAGTATTTTCTTTTTATTTAAGAATTTCCTTTAGCAATTCTTTACAGATACACATGCTAACAACTTAATTCTCCTAGTTTTCCTTCATTTTGGAATGTATGTATTCCCTTTCAATACTGAAAGATATTTTTGCTGGATATAGAATTCATGGTTGACAATTCTTTTCTTCAGGGCTTGAAAAATGTTCCATTTCTTACTGGCATCCCTTGCTTCAGGTGAGAAATGCATTGTCATTCAAATTGGCATCCCCCATGAGTATAACATGTCTTTTCAGTCTTGGTACTTTCAAGAGTTTTTCTTTGGATTTAGATTGCCTAAGTTTAGTTATTACATGTCTTGGACTGGGTTTCTTTAAGTTTATCTTTTCTGCAGTTTGTTCAGCTTCTTGAATTTGTAGGTTTTTGTCTTTTGACAAATTTTAACTTTTCTGCCATTATTTTTTGAATACTTTTTCAGCTTTAGTCTCTTTCTCTTCTTCTTGAAATCTGATGATGCAAGTGTTGGATCTTTTGTTATTCTCCCATAGCACCCTGAGCCTCTATTCACTTTTTCTCAGTCTATTTTCTCTATGTTTTTCAGATTAGGAAAATTCTGTTAATCTGTCCTCAAGTTTACTGAGTTTATCCTTTGTCATCTCCACTTTACTATTGACCCATCCAATGAGGTTATTTTTTTTAGTTGGGGGGGGTATTTATTTTTTGGATCTATTGGTTGATTTTTATAACTTCTGTTTCTTTGCTGTGATATTTTAATTTTTCATTTGTTTCAAGAATATTCCTAAGTGCATGTTGAAGTAGTTTTATGATGACTGCTTTGAAAACCTTGGCAGATAATTCCAACCTCTGATTCACGTTGATGCTTGTGCCTGGGGATAATTTTTCTCATTCTTGGTATGAGTAAATTACAGTTATATCCTAAACATTTTGGTTATTATATTATGAAGCCCTGGATTCTATTTAATCTTCTTGGCTTAGGAGGCAGTCCTCCTATTGAGGCATTGCATGAAGTCTGGGTGGTTGTGTATTCTTAGCTTTCCACTAGCCCCTGCTGACATCGTGGGTCAGGAGCAGAGATGGTGAAGCCTAGTGATAACCAGCCCAGTCTCAACTGCCTCATTGAGTCTCATTGCTGCTACGTGGGAACATCAGTTCCACTCACTGATGGACCCTCTGACACTATCACGGTCATGGAACATGGAACAGTCAGAACACTGCCTACTCCAGCTGTGCGGGAAATGAAGGATCCCCACTCAGCCTCACCAACACTTCTCTGCATGGGAATCAGATCACTGCCACCTGCTTTCCCAGATGAGGAATGGAGGGTTCTAGAGCCTTGCCACTCTCCATCAGTTTCTTTCCCCCCGAACCACAGCAGAATCTGTGTGAGAGACAATGTAATAGATTATAATTTGAACTTGACAGAGCATATTTGCTTTAAACCCTGTATTTAACTACTATCTCTTATTTGTTTTCCTCTTCTGTGTTTCCAGAATCTTCCATCTTTGGATTTCTCCTTCCACTTTGATTTCAAATGAGAGTTGCAGAGACGAGAGTGAAGCAGGAAGAGGCTTAGAGGAAATCTGAAAAGAAGTTTGTATGAGAGGCCATGACCCTCAAATTTCACACCTATTCAGCTCGGTTAACCTTTAGAGAGAGCAGGTAAGGAACTGATGATAAAGATGTGCATTGTGATTAAGAGAGTACACTTGCCAGAAGTATCCTTTCAGTCACATATTCCTCCTCAGAAATATCTTTGTCTGTGTGTGTGTTTGTGTGTGCATGTGTGTTGGGACGGGGAGGGACTGATGTCAGTGAAGAGTAAGATGGAATATATGCAAAAGGAGGAAGGCTGGCAGTAGAAGAATCCAAGGTCCTCATCTGGGGCAACTGTTCTTCATGGTGACAACTGACGTACATGTCTTGTTCCACTTCTCCATTTCCTCTTGCCTAGAGTGTTTTCTTTACCAATTTCCACTCATCAGCATCCATCACAAAACATTCATAAAGCCCTAATTTCTAGTAGGTTCTGGGCATAGATGGATGAGTAAAACTCAGTTCCTATCCTTGTTGATGAGAAAGATACCAAGGAAGTATGGTAGATCACTTACAAAAATGGCCTTATTTATCACTCCTTTGCAATATGACTTGCAGAAACTCCCACCCTTTGTGTCTGGAAGGTCTTGTGTCTTTCTTGACCAATGCAATGTGGCAAAAGTGTCACTCTTGCATTTACAAACCTAGGCCTCAAGAGGCCTTGTGATCTTCTGCTCTTGCTCTTGGAACTCCACCAGCTGCCATAAAAATAAGCATAAACTAGCAGGCTAAATTTTGGGGAGACATGTAGCCCAGTTCCTCTGCCTCCCAACCTGCAGCCTTGTAAGTAAGACCATCCAAAATCAGCCAGACCCCAGACTGCACACAACTGACTGCAGACACATGAGTGAGCCCAGCTGAGGTCAGCCAAGCCTAGCTCAGATCAGCAGAAGAACAGAGCTGACTCTTAGATTCATGATCAATAATAAATGATTGCAGTTTTAAGACACTAAGTTTTGAGGTTGTTTCTTAAGCAGCAGTGCTACCTGACCCAGGGAGATGGAAGCATAAACAAATCAGGTAAGCGCACTTTTAGAGGTAGATCTCGCGTAGCACAAAGGAGAGTGACTAATCAGTCCTATGGGGATTATGCATGGCTTAAGAGATAACTCTTAAGGAAAAATTAGGAACTAACCAGGTGGTAAATACATTATTAGTAGGGCAAATGTAGGAGCAAAAACACGCAGGTAAGCAAAAAGTGTCAAATGTGTGTAAGGAAATGAAGGCAATGTGGAGCTTTAGAGATGCTGAGTTTTCAGGAAATCAGGTTAGTAAAAGAAGCAAAGGCTCACCTTGCTAAGGAGCTTGCGCTCTTGGTCCAGTCACCCTTCAAGGCCCAAGTAAGTCTTCCTGCTTCTTGAGTTCATCCTTACTGCTCTCTATCTATAGCTGGTGTCCACTGTTCTGGCTTTTCCAGTTTTCTGTAATATTCCTCATCTTTGTCTTTCATTGAGCATTCACTCAGCGCATGGGAAATATTTAGTTCCCACCCTTGTAATATGTCAGCTGTGAGACAGCTTTCTTCTCCAAAGATTCTAGGTTTGTTTTCATCTCTGTAACATCTCTGTTTCATGTCTGTAACAATAAGAGTTAATGAAAAGGATGATAATTCACCTCAACAAACATTTGTTGGTCATCAATTATTTGTAAGACAGTGTTTTCTCCACTTTCCATTCACGTAGAGTGGGATAAATTAGATAGGAAAGCTAGTCCCTGGGGCTCTTTTGGGTCTAAAGCTTCAGTCACTTATTTGAATAAGGTTGAGTGTCAAAAACAAACTGAAGCAGCCATACATGCCAGGGACAGGGAAGCAGGGACCGACAGAGGGACCCATAGCACCAGCTTGGCATCAGCTGTTCTAGCTTTGGATCCTGGTTCTAATCACTTGCTAACACTCTAACCTTGGGGAAATTTATTGCTTTTCATAGCCTTGGTTTCTACATTTATGAAACAGGAATATTATTAATCTTATTTCATTTTGATTAATTTTAATTTAAATAGCCATGTATGACTAGTGGCTACCGTGACTAGACAACACAACTCTAGGTTCTGATAGCCCTAGATTCAAATCCTGTCTATCACACTTAGTAGCTGTGTGACTTTGGCATACTTACTCAACCTTGCTGAGCCTTCGTTTCTTAATCTGTAAAATAATTAGAAAAATATCTTAAAAGTTATTGAGAGGCTAAAATGAGAAAGTGGATTTAGTAGCTGGTACACAAAGAGCATTCAATAAATATGAGTTATCGTATTACTTTACGATTTCAAGCATTCATAATTTTATGCATTGATTATGTCATTGTCTTCCCAAAAAACCAATGAGATAGGTAAAACAGGTTTTGTCTATAAATTCTGCGTTATAAACAAGATACAGCAAGCTTAAGGCCTTACCTGAAGGGCAGAGGTATATGTCCATCAATCAATGTTCGAATGCTTGTTTTCTGGGTGCTAAGGATTTTTGCAATGCAGTGCTAAGCACAACTAGGGTTACAAAAGACACATGCAATGCAGACCTGTTCTCAAGCTGCTTAGTGTCCACTGGCAAGGTGAAACTGAGACGTGGGAAAAAATAAGAAGTCAATGCTCTATTAGGTGATGTGGTTCTGACCACGCACAGCAATGGTCCAGCAATATCCATACAGTTGGAGGGCATTGGAAAGGATCCAATCACCCCACAGTGGCTCAGGAACTCAGGCAGGTCCTTAACATTTAATAACTTATTAAATTATTTCTCCAATCCTGCAATGGTACTACTATTGTCTATATTCTACAGATGAGTGAACTGAGAATTTGAAGAAAAAATAATTTGACCTAGGACATTTCAGGTTCTGGGACTTGATTTTGTCTAGTATACCAGCTACTAAGTTAGCCTAGTACTGTTTCCTGGATGCTGACAGAAGACACAAGACTCCTGCAGAGACAAAGAACTTTATTACTCACAGCACAGCAAGCAGCACAAGTAACACTGGTTCTCCTTACCCCCAAGTCCCATTATGGGCTCAGATGAATGCTATACATAAAGTAGGTTTGTGTCACACCTGGGAAACACTGGGCTTGGGAAATCCACCATTTTATAGTAAGCAGCAAGAAAATCTCCTCTTTGTCTCCAACAGAGACTCTTCCAAAGATCGCAAGCTAAGAAGTGATGAATACACTTTGGCTTTAAATTCCCTTACGTTCCCCTATAATATGGTACCTGCTAGTCAGATAGACAACTCCAACAACCCTGCCCTCTGGTCCCCACAGGGATGCTCTTGACAGCACCTGTGCCCATGAACTTTACATTGTCATGATTAATTTAAAGGGAGCTGTATCTTTTACCTTTTACCTTTTATCCTTAAGTGACCTACATATATTATTTCTAATACTCAAAAATAGTGCAAGTAAAATATCACCTTTATTTTACGTGAGAAACAGAGGAAACAATTTAGATGCCCTGCCCAAGGCAACTCAGAAGCTTTCCTTTCAGTAAAACATTCTTCAGTTTGTTTTTCTCTCCTTACCCTCTTTCTCCTTTCCGTGTTGTCCTGACTCCCGGCCCTCTCTTACGGGAGAAAGTGGTTCTGCGCTGTTGTCAGCATTCACAACTCAAACCTTCCCGACATGGGTCCATTTCCCTATCTGGTTCAGCACCGAGCCTGGTGATACCAACCCCAGAAACAACTGACACCTCTCAGTTCCCTTTTTTTTTTTTTTGTCTGTTGTAGGCCCTAGAAGAGGAGCATGGCAGACCAACAGCTTAAAACAAAAATGTCTGCTAAAATAACAAGGAAAATAAATCATTCTAGCTGAAACTCAGATAAAATTGAGCAATTTTTATAGCATTTAGAGCATTCTTCACTCCCATTAAACAGAGTATAAATGATCAAACAGGTGACAGATTTCTTGGAGAGGAAAGCCATTATATGATTCTAAAAACATAAAAAAACAGTATTATGTGCTATAAAGCACAAAAGGATCTCTTTCTCAGTCGTTACTCCCTCCAAATAGCATCTTCTGATGCCTCCGATGGGGACTTCCCAAGGTATTTTACCAAACCTGTGCAGAACTCCTCTGCTCCCACTTTCCTTACAAGTCACAAATTCACATCCAGGTAGCCATTATGGCACATGGGAGTCCCCAGATGGATCCTTATCGGGGCTGGGGCATAACTGAGCAGAGTCATAGCTCATGACGCTGTTTGCTTTTGAACATTTCACAGCAAATAATGCAGAGGGTCGATGGCTCTAGAACAGCCCCTTGCTGCTATGGAAAACTGAATATTAATTAGAAGTCTAAAATAACTTTCTAATAGCTTTTGGAATGAGGAGAGAGTCAGCAGTTCTCTAAAACCTCTCCTGACTCATATTTCACTAATAAGTTGTTATATTACACCTCTCCTTAGTCAAGGAAGAATATTCTCCTGCCTTCCTCTCAAGTTGATTCTTTAAAGCAAAGAAATTATTTACTCCTTTTTGATACTTTATTTAATCCTAATTAGTATGATTTAGGTACTGTATTGATTTGTCTCGCTCATTGGATGGTAAATTCTTTCAAAATGATGGAGAGGGATGATAATAGTTGAATATCTATTATGTGCTAGGGACTGTATTTTCATTATTTCTAATCCTCACAATGTGGGGAGCTGAGTATAATTATCCTCATTTTCAGATGAGGGATCAAAATTTAAGGGAGTTATAATTCTTTCCCAAGGTCACACAGCTGGAAAGAAGAAAGGCTGGGACTCAGTCCCAGGTCTGTCTGTCCCTGACCCTGTGTCCTTCCGATTGCACACTCTCGTCCGGCTCTCTCTTCGGATAATGCTGATCACCTGCCACAATGGAATACAGCAGAGCAGTAACCTGTGCTCTAATGCTCGCTCCATATTGTTGACCATTTTGTATTTTAACCTCTTTACTTCATTCCTGACAGATTATCACTGCAGAAATGCAGAAGTTTTGTTCCAGATTCAGAGACTCTCAGATTCAGAGTCTGACCCTGTCAGAGGAACTGAGCACCTGTGGCTTTCAGACATCATTTTACATGACAGAAAGTGACCTCAAAAGAGAGGTGACCTGAGTTTATGAGCACCTGAGAGATGGTGGGGTACCTAGAGGGGGCCCCATGTCTCAGCTCATGGCATGGAAACCTGTCAGTAAACACTGAAGAAGTCTTTTTCAGGAGGAAATGTGTGGAACACAGAACACATACAGTATTGTTCCAGGGTCCAGGGGACCAAGTGTGAAAGAGTGAAACCAAAACAGGTAGCTTCCCAGCTCTCTGGGGAGACAGCAGGGTCTGGGCACTGGGGGTTCTGCAGGGAAGGCAGAGCCACACGACACCTAGAGCAGGCTGATGTCCCCGGACAAGGAAACAGCTCTCTTCATGAAAAGGCTGAGGATCCTGCCAGCCAATCCCAGGGAGAGGACCAGACAGGAGGACACACAGGAACCCTGGAGAATCATGCCCCAGGCCTCTTAGACAAACCACAGGGGCCCAAGATGGAACAGCGTTCTTTATTATGTGGCTGGAAGACACAAGCCAGAGATTTCCAAAAGTCAATGTTATTTTAGAAACATTTGCTCCCTTAAGCCACAGGAATTCAGTTCAGGCAACTGAAGATACATGGGATGATGTTAGATGGCGCCATATTTTAACACATTTTTTACTTAGGAAAAGGCTAAATTAAGTAGCCTGATAGTAATGCCCCTTCCACGAGTCACACAAATCATAGGTTCGGGAAGAATGCCATGGAAGCTGGAATGTGGGAAACAGTGTTCTAACGAGGCCCTCGTATCTGTGTTTGGTCTTCTCCACAAATCCAGCGGGGGGGAGGGACTGTGAGCTGATGGACGCCAAACAGTTGGCGAAGTGCTAAGGCACCCAACACGGTGCCAAGAGCACCCGGGTGTACGAAAGGAATGCACGTGACAGTAATTTGTACTGGGGTTTGGGCAAGTAATAGAGGAGCGAAGCCCGCCATTTATTCAAGAGTCAAGAAAACTTTCAAGGGAGAAGCGACTTCTGAGATCATTCTTCAGGACAAGTCAGAGCTGGCTTGACAGAGAGGAGAGGAAGGTTACATGCCATACATCTTATGTGCTCCTTGAGAGCAGTTGGTGGATACTGAGGCTAGTTTCAGTAGTAATGTCAAAATCAAGTCATTATAAAAATCAAGGTAAATGGTAATTCATTCATTCATTCTTCCTACATTCACTGACCATCCACAAAACACCTGGCACAGAGTTGAGTGTAGGGGTGCTAGGAATGAGTTAGAATAGCACCATCTTCAACATGCTCACTCTAAGATGTGGGGGCAACTACAGCTACATCAGTAACTGTGAGTGGTAACTTGGGCCAGGTGTGGTGACAACTGACAAGGGAGCAAGAAAAATCATTTACTCTGTGTCCAGCATAGAACCAAGTTGTAGGAGCAACCAGAAATGTAAGATGTGGTGCCTGCCCTCTGAGGGACTACTGTCTGGACAGACAGAGAGGAAACAGTTAGAATTAAGTGCCAAGTGCTTTGGCACTCTCATCTCCAAAAAAGCAGCCTGAAAATGGGAGCTATCAATGGAGACTGTTCCAGCAATCGTTTTAAAGATATTTAATTTTTTAAATTTCAAAAAAATATATTACTTAAAAAGAATGAGAAGATTTCAATTCATTAAATATTTTTCTAGCCATAGTGCAGGACACCTGGCACCTGCTGATACAATTTTGTAGTCCTGATTCTACATTCCACAGGTAAACAGACAAAGAGCAAGTTGGAAGGGTTAGAAATTCCTGGTCAGAGGCAAAAAAAACTGGAGGTGATGAAGAGTAGAAAATGTTCTCATGAAAAAGCACACTGTTAACTGAGAAAGTTCCCCAAAATTTGCTGAGCTCAGCACACTTTTATTTGGTCCGCACAAACCAGATGTGCACACTTGACACATCTCTCTCCATCCTTTCCTTCACTGGTCACACTGCACACCCTAAAACTTTCAACTTAAAGGACTTTTCCCATCCGAAAAGGTATCAGATGTGATATCAAAACTTACTAGAAAAAGAAGGCAAGATTCACTCTATAGACAAATTTTCTGGAACAAATGTATTCCTTAAAGCAAAGATACTTTGCCAAGTAAAAATAAATAGCTCATTTATCTGTGATAAGCCTAATTTCATGGACCAGTATAAAATAATCCAGACTGCTTAAATTTTCTACAGAAACCACGCCGTCACTGACAATATATTCTCACCTCTCTTTTCTTAGTTCCTTGAGGTCAGGGAGAGAATCATTTATCAGTTTTGTTCTGAGGATCTAGGTTAGTACCTAAAATATTTTTGTTGAGTGAATGAATGAGTGAATGAATGAATAGTGGGAGTTGGAACCAACTTCAGCTTGAAGATAAGCAGTGAAAGCAAGGACACAGATGCATAAATCTGCATTCTACCACCTTGGGGGGCCCTTAGGTTCTCCCATCACCTTAGCTCATAAACTACCTTACAAGTCTGAAATTAGAAGCCTAGGAAAACCCCCAGCAGGCTTCCTGGTGGTGTAGGAAAGGCTTTCCATGCTCTGAGACACTTAGTTGCTATTCACGAGGTTCACGCCATAGCAACTATTTCCAGAAAGGTGAAGATAGGGCACGATCCTTGCACCAGGATCCTTTCCAGTTTAACTGGAGGAATGAGACAAACAAATGGGTGATAAAGTAGTGAACGGGTTTGCTATGAAAAAATTAAAGACCTCAAAAAGTGCTGTGTGTGATCCAAAGGAACATTCTGCTATTGCTTTGGCCTTGGGAAGACTTCAGGAAGGAGATCACTGCTCACCTGGGCCTTCACAGGTAACTGCAATGAGAGCATCTGGTACATAGAAAAAACAAACACCAAGACCGGGAATTGGACAAACTAAATTTCCACTGTTTGGGACAAGTTCAATAACTCAAGGCTGGATTTAGGTTTTGTGGGCTGAAGACATATACTATTTTAGTGCACTATTTTTAAGTAAAAAGAATGCAAATACAAAATAAAGTATAAATGCAATTATTTATTAAGAGTGAAAAAGGAAATCACAACATATTAATGAAGGTTTTGACAGTCTAATTCCTTTTTTTCTCTTGAGATACGAGAAATGCTCCCATAGAAATGCTTCCTGGTGGTTGTCTGGCTTGCTCTCCAAATCTGGAACAAGGTACACCCCCCCAGAAGCTCCCAGCATTCACAGAACATTCCACAAGCGAAGAGCCCTAAAGCCTAAGCTTCACGGCGAATTTGCCTTTTCAAACCTCTTAAAGTCTTGATATTCTTACATGTAAAGCAAGTAGCAGTGATTCTCACAGTCCTAGGTGCTATAAGAATTAAATGAAGGAATATATGTGAAATTGCTTTATATAGCGAATGTCTTTTGAAATGTTGATGTATGTGTGCAGTGTTCCATGCAGGGTACAGCCCACGTGCAAGGCATGGAAACTAGAACTGATGTAGTGAAGGGAGTGGGAGTGAAGAAAGCTAAGGAGTATGTGCTGGCTGGAAAAAGTGTGAGAAGAAGTCAGACACATGAACTCTATCCTAAGAGCTAACGGAGTAGGAGGAAGTGGAGAAATCAACGGTTAAAGCACAATGGTGTAATTAAAAGAGAATTTTGAAAAGTGAATTTAGAATATAATTGGAATATAAAGTGAAAATAGAATATAAACGTCATATTGTTATCAGACGTTGGTACTTTAGCTCAGATGTGCTAACATAAAAATTAGAGCTGACATTGGAAATTGAAGAGCATGGCCTTGTAAGAACTGGGAGCTGGAGATAGAAGTTTTGACAAGCAGGTAAGGAGTGAAAGAATATCCTGAAAACTGAAATGTTAGGCTTGTTGTAATTCTATGCAGGGCTCTTGGCTGCTGGAGGGCACTCAATGGGAAAATGGGAGGTGCCTATTGTGAGGAGACACCCAAAGGAAGGAGGGCAACATAGCCACAGACCAGCAGTATGGACTAAGGAATAAAGGAAACGAGGGTTATCTTTTAGCCCCATCACTTATCAACTGGTTGATCTTGCCCACGTTGGTTGCCTTCCTAAACATCAAAGCATCAGTTTTCTCATCTATAAAATGGATGTATAATAATACTTGCTTTCAAGTTTGTTTTTTTAGTTTGTTGATGTACTTTCTGATAGGAATACACTGAGATAACCTCCAGACCTGAAGGCTTGAGAGAAAAATCCTCCAATGATTTTTGGTGTATGTGTCTGATTGTCCAATGGTGACTAGGTATATGTACAGCCTCTGCCTTCTTTCATTGACCAAACAGAATTCTTCAAAGAAATTGTTCACAGAAAATTCATGACCTTGCTCCTCTCCTCCTAGACAATGAGATTTGTTTTGTCTGATTCTGGTTAGTCTGGGTAAAAATTTTATTTTTAACAGGGAAATAGAGCCTGTTTCTGGAGCACATCTCTAACGTCGCATCTGCATTCTTCATCACACTTCTGCACAGATTTTTAATGGACATTGGAGTAGATTATCAAAGAGTGTTCAACAAGACAATGGAGCAAATGCCTTTAAAAGAAATATCCTGCTGTGGCATAATCAGAATGTTCCCATTTGGACCCTCAGGTTCCGCTGCATATACATCAGAGCTCCAAACATTCACGTCTATTCATATGTGACTGTCTCCAAAATGGCATTTTCCATGAGCAATCAATTTTAGCAATTTTTTCCCAAGGAATATGTGACAAGGTTTCCAGTCTTGGATGTGAAATGCACCCTGGGGACCACCAGCAGATCTGGGATACAGTCCACAAGGCTCCACCGGATCCATGTCCTTTGCCAGCTCTGCTAAATGTCCGTAGCAAACCCCACTTTGCCTTCTCTCAAAATCTTGAAACAAGACTGGAATGTATTTTAACTCACTTATTTGAGAGATTATTTAGAAGCTCCTATTTTGGCTGCTTTTTCCTTCTTTTAAAAGATTTAGAATCCAAGAAAACTGAATGTGCTTAAATAGCAAAGGGAAGCTGAGCCCAATAAGAAAGTTCAGCAATTGTGCTCATCACAGGCCCTGGAGAAACAATGCAGAAGAGAAGTTCCAACTTTGAAAAGAGATATAGGTTTTGTTGAGTTTGGTTTTTTTGCATTTTCAGTTTCTATTTTTTATTTTTTGCTATGAAAGTAAATTGCTGTGCAAAAGTATTAGAAGTGGCCTTTTGACAGCCAGATGGGACTGAAGTAAAATTTCCATTTTAGTCAAACTGGTTTCACACACTATGCAATTTTCTTTATCCCCCAGTTCAAATTCAAGGCTCCTATAGTGATATCACACTCAATCAAAGCCGACAGGTTATTTCTATTAAAGTTTGGGGTTGAATGGAGACTAACTAGAATGGTGCTTCTATTGCTAATATTTCATTCCAGTGGCAGAATGCAATACCTTGGATGGAGTTAAGAAGATAAAATTTTGAGTGCTGCTGAAATTGAAAAACAGCTTGTTAGGGTAATTTGGCTTATTTAAATAAAATCACAATTTATTTTGATGTCCCCCCAAATTACAGAGCTCCCTGATTCTATTGTTGCTCCTGCCTGACTGCACCTTCCTTCCTGAGGATCTTAATTATTGTTCTCTCAGGAGATATGCCCTTTGGACACCAGGATGAGAGGACCGCAGTGATAGAGGCTGCCAACCTGCCAATTCCTGGTTATTGTGCAGGATGAAAATCCATTTTATTGGATAATCTCTGGAAGGGAGGGGAAGAATACACAGTTCTGCTTTGCATAGACTTCAATTACCCTTTCAAACCTGTTCTGTTTCGTCCAAGTGTAATAAAAGCTAATTCCCCACAATCATGCTGGCTTCTGTGAGAGCCAAAACTGCTGCTAGGTGGGTGTTATGGATTCAGGGGAAGATAAAATAATAGTTAATTAGGCACACATATATGTGTGTAACTACCGCAGTTCCTCTTGGAAGAGAGACAAATAAAACTCAACTACATGTTAAGTCCCTTTAAAACAAGCATTTATTTGTCAGAGCTACAGAAGATGATTTTGTAGAGGGCTAAACCTTAAAAGAAAATCAAAGAGCACCCAAAAGTGTATTTGCCAGTATAAGCAAAATGGCCTCATTCTTTTATGCGTTCATCAATATTGAGTGAGCGTCTTCAGACACGTAACATCTGTATAAATAGCATGATGCTCAGCATTGTGGCCAACATCAACGTTGGGAGTTACCAACATTGAATTTGAACCTATCCCAGGGCATACAACCTCCACAGTTCTGATACTAAAAAGCATTGGGAGTGATGCTTCAGAGCCAAAAAGAAGACTTCCTGGATCAGTTGAAAGTTCACTATACTTCATAAGTTCTTTGTACCATAAGTTCGGGGATCTGGCTTGCTCTGGCTCTGTTCCTATTTAGCTATATGATGGGAAGCAACATTTATAACCTTTTTCAGACAGTTTCTCCAGCAGTGAAAGAAAAGTAGGGATTACATAGAGTGATCCAATTCTATAAGGACCTCCATATGTGACATTTATAAGTTCTTAGTAGAGATAAGAACTATGAATAGTTCAAAGAAACGTTTGATTAAGAGAGAAATTTCATTAAAAATGGGTGTCTGTGCAGGCGGGCAGTATGAAGCGCTTAAACAGTAAGAGAGAAGAATGACACTGCCACCCAGGGAGGATCTGCCAAATGCAACAATTCTCACACTCTCTCTGGTGTGCTGGGCTGCCCCCACCTGCCCATCATAACAACCACACTCAATAAGACTGCAAGAAAAGTCTCCCGTATCCCCTGTAAAGCATAGGGCTGTGTTCACCAAAACCCAAAATTCCTCTTTGAGAGACTAGGTCTTTCATTCCACATCAAGAAGGAGAGAAAGTAGGCCTGCGAGAGACTAAAAATGGAGGTTCCCCAGAGAGGAAGCATGCAATGCTCTTCTCTGTTCCCCTGGAGCATCCACTCAATCATTCACAAAGGAACAATGAGCATCGACTGTGGGCCAGTGCAGGGCTAGTGCTGGGGTACAGAAGCAGGCAAAGCAGGCATGGCTTCTGCCTCTGGGCAACTCATATCCCAAAAGAAAGACTGAGAAATTAAGCAAATTAACATGTAAGTAAAGGCAGAGTAGCAACTTGGGTTAAGTGCTAAGAAGAATATGGACATGGTACTAGGAGAGAGTCAAAAGATGTACTTAAATATTATAATATGATAAAAACGATTTATTGAATACTTTATATCATACCCATTGTTAAGTATTTTTGTTCATAATTTCACTTAATCTTCAAGTCAACTTCTCAAGGTAAGTATAATTATTAAACCCATGAAAGCAGATGGGGAAATGGAATTGGAAGTATTAAGTAACTTATTCAAGTTAGGAAGTAGTAAACACAGAATTTGAGCAAGTATCTTCAAATCCAAACTGCAATCTTATAATAAAAGTTTTTTTCCTGCGCTCTGTTGAAATGATTGTTTTACTTATTTTTCCCATTTCTTCTACAGTGATATAGAAAATTACATATTTCATTCCTATTCCTGAAATAGTTACTCAATTTTTAATCAATATTAGGGTGTAATTTATATACAAAATATACGTCAAATTTAATACTGCAGTTTGATGAGCTTTGACACACCTGTTTAACCACCACCATAATCAAGACACAAGACATTTTCATTACCCCTAAAAAATACCCTTATGCCATTTCCCAGTCAACCCCACCCTCTCCCATCCCCAAGCAACCACTGAACTGTGTTCTGTCATTACAATTCAGACTTGGATTTTCTAGAGAATCATATAAATGGAATTACATGATCTATGCTGCTTTATATCAGCTCCATTTAGTTAGCACATCTACAAGTCTATGCTGCATGTACTGCAGAGTTCATTCTTTATTATTGCTGTGGAATATCTATCATATGGAATTACCACAGTTTGTTTAACTCATCTGTTGATGGACAATTGGACTGCTTCCAGTTTTTGTCTACTGAAAATTAAGGAGTTGGGGGCCAGCCTGGTAGTGTAGTGGTTCATGCACTCCACTTTGGCGGCCTGGAGTTCATGGGTTCAGATCCTGGGCGTGTGCCTACATACTGTTCATTCAAGCCATGCTGTGGCAACATCCCACATACAAAATAGAGAAAGATTGGCACATATGTTAGCTCAGGGACAATCTTCCTCAAGTAAAACTTAGGAAGATTAGCAACAGATGTTAGCTCGGGGACAATCTTCCTTATGAAAAGAAAAATTAAACTGTTAAGAACATTAAAGTCTTTGCATGAGCATATATTTCATTTCTCTTGGGTAAATACCTAGGGTGGTAATTGCTAGGTAACATGCTAATTGTATATTTAACATTATAAATATATACACATTATTAAAAAAGAAACTCTCTAGAAAGAAACTTTCTCAATCTGACAAAGGAAATGTACAAAAAAAAGAGAAAAAACAAAAGCAAAACTACTACATCATTACAACAGATTATAAAAAACTAAACGTTTTCTCCCTAAGATCAAGAACAAGGCAAAAATAGCCAGTCTCACCACTTTCATTCAACATTTACTGGAGGTCCTAGAAAGAAAAATTGGGCGTGCAAAAGAAAGTCGTACATTTTAAAGAAATAAAATGGTTTTTATATGAAGATGACATATTGTGAATGTAAAAAATCCTATTAAATCTACAAAAAAGCTACAAGAACTGTGAGTGAGTTTGTCAAGACGGCAGAATAAAAGTCAGTATACAAAATTAGTTGTATTTCTATGTATGAGCAACAAAAAATTAGAAATTCAATTAGCAAAATCAAAATAATTTGCAAGAGCATTAGAAATTTAAAATACATAAGGATAAATACAAAAAATAAGAGCCAAACAGTGAAGAAAATTATTTTTAAAATTATATGATTGGTGTCCTTATAAAAAGGGGAAATTTGGACACAATCAATGACGTTCAGTGAGGGAAGATAATGTGAAAGTGACTATTTTACAATGGAGACACAGATTGGATTTGTGCAGCTACAAACCACGAAACACTAAGGGTTGCCAACCACCACCGGAAGACAGGAAGAGGCCAGGAAGTATTCCACCCAGGCTCAACAGGAACTTGGACCTCCCAACACCTGCGTCTCTGATTTCAGTCTGCAGAACTGTGAGAGAGCGAATTGCGTTATTTTAAGCAACCTCTTTTGTGGCACATTGTTATGGCAGCCCCAGGAAACTAATAAAATGTGTAAGGATTTTTGTATCTATTCTATAATCAATGGTCGATTTTTACCAAAATGTGAACCTACTTGGATTACGCTTAGTGTTCTGTTGAATACATCATTAAATTTGACATCTAAACAATATTTAGCTTCCCAGTGTAAGAATACAATATATCTTTATATGCAATAGTTCTATAACTTGTCTTCTAGCATATTTCTCTGGTTTGGCATAAAAGTAATACTGGTCTATAAAATGCCTGGGTAACGTTTCTTCCCTTCCCTATCTTCTGAAACCCTCCTGTAGTGTTGGTGTTATTCCTTTTGACATGTCTGACAGACTTGATTAGTGAAACCATCTGAGCCTGGATATTCTCTGTGGAAAGGCTTTTACTTACAAATTCAATTTCTTTAATAGATACTATGCTGTTCAGGTTTTATATTTCTTCTTGAATTAGTTTTGGGAATTTTTTCTTGCAAGGAATTTTTCCATTACATGAAGTCAAAGTATTAATTGGAATTAAGTTGTTCATAATATTCCCTTATTGTCCTTTAATGTTTCAACCATTTCAACGGATGATTCCTCTTTTATTTCTGATATTAATAAAGGCTTGTCTCTCTTTTTTCCCTCAGGAATCTAGCGAAGGTTTACCAATTTTATTGATCTTTTCAAAACTGAACTTTTAGTGTTAAAATTCTTTATTGTTTGCTCATTTCTATTCCATTGACTTCTCTTATCTTTAGTATCTCATTACTTCTACTCACTGTTGGCTTAATTTTCTTTTCTTTTTCTATTTGCTTTAGACTGAAATTTTACCCTTTTATCACTGTTTTTTTAAAATATAATAATTTAAAGCTATAAATTTCTCTCTAAGCACTACTTTATCTACATCCTGCAAATCTGGGCATGCTTTGTTTTTATTTTCCTTATGTTTTCTAATTCCTCATGTAATGTCTTGTTTTACCCTTGAATTACTTAGGATTGCATTTTTTAATGTCCACCTATTTAGGGATTATCTAGATTTATTTCTATTATTAATTTCTCTCTAATCAGAAAATATATTTTGTGTGATTTCAATTAAACTTGTTTAGACATCTTTTGTGCACCTGCATGTTATCTACCTTGGCGAATTTCCCATATTCACTTGGCAAGTCTTTTCTGTGTTTTGTGTTGTAGTATTCTGTAAATGTCCATTCAATCAAGTTGGTTGACATTATTATCAAAGTCCTCCATTTTCTTATGATTTTTGTCTATTCTATCATTTTCTGAGAAAGATATGGTGAAGAGTGCAGATAAAATTGTGGGAATATTTATTACACTTTTTAATTTTGAAAATGTTTGCTTGGCGTATTTTGAAGCTTTGTAATTAGCATCATAACATCTAGGATTTTTATGTCTTCCTGATGAATTGACCCTTTTGTTATTATGAAATGTTTCTTTTTAAGTTTGATACTTCTTTTTTTCCCAAAGTCTTATACTGAGATAGCTCCTCTAGCTTTCTTATGCTTATAATTTCCATATTATATTATTTCCCAGTCATATAATTTTGCTTATCTATGTCTTTCTATTTAAAATTTTTATAGTATAGAGAGCATAGAACTTGGCCTTTTTATCCAACTAAAACTCTCTGAGTTTTAGTTGGAATGAAAACATCATGTGCATTTAATATCAGTTTGGTTGGATATAATCTATCCTGTTGATAATTGTTTTTGTTTTTCTTTTTTTCTCCCCAAAACCCCGATACATAGTTGTATATCCTAGTTGTAAGTCCTTCCAGTTCTTCTATGTGGGATGCTACCACAGCGTGGCTTGAGGAGCGGCATGTAGGTCTGTGCCCAGGATCCAAACTGGTGAACACCAGGCTACTGAAGTAGAGCTTGAAAACCCAACCACTATGCCACTGTGCTGGCCCCAGGATATTTGTTTTGCTTTGGTGTATCATTTCCTTGTGTTTTTTTCCTCTTATATTCTTTGGATTATTTTAGTACTTTTTTATGATTTATTTTAAGTCTATTTTTGGCTTATTAGCTATACTTCCTTTCTCTTTCCCTTTGTTTCATTGTTTCTTTCCTTTCTTCTTTCCTTCTTTTTCTTTCTTTCTTTCTCTTCTTGCCTTTCTCCCTTCCTTCTTAGTTCAGATTTAAAATACATATGCTTAAATTATCACAGTCTAACTTCAAACAATATTATACAGTTTTAAGTTTAGTATAAGAATCTTGCAAGGTTATATCTACACCCACCAATCATTTGTTGTGATATTTCTGACATGCAATTATTACCACGTATGTTATAAGCACTGTGAAACAATGCTATTATTTTTACTTTAAACAGCCAATTATTATTTATTGCTCCACTCTGTGCTACATTTGAATAGAATGCATTGCTATGTCTTCAAGTTCACTGAGATTTTTATTTGCAGCATTCAATATACTCTTCATCCCATCAATTGTACTTTGAATTTCAGAAAAACATTTCATTTTTTTTGTAGTTATTTTCAATTTCTCTTCTCATTGCATTTATGTTTGTTTTAAAATCTATAAGCATCCAGTTCTGCTTATAAGAAGCTTGGAAGTCACCACATCATCCAAGCAAGTAAAAAGCAGAACTAACTGAAAAATCAACACCTCTTCTTGGCCCTGTAAGAGAGGAGAGGACACAGGGCAAAATTTCTGCCCCACAATGGGAGAGACAAACAGGTGAATACAGGGAGTCACAACTTAGCGGAGCAGAGACTCACAAGCGTGATCCACCATGGAAAACAATGCTAAAGTAGAAAACCTGACCTATGATTGGTGAAATACTGGAGGACTATTGTGGAAAATACTGGCTTTAAAATCTCCAGGGAGACCCATACATAGGGAGACCCTCACAATATTATGAGATTTATTTTCAGAGGTTTACCAGGTTCCAATGGTAAATATTGGATAAAATCCCTTTGTGCTTCCAGCACTGGGAGAGAAGAGAGGGGAAAACGAAAGCCAGAAACTTTGTTCTTCTTAATAAGGCCTGCATTCAGGAGAAACCAGTTAACCAGACTCTAACTGACCTGAGGGAATGGAAATAGCCAATTCCAGCCCGCTCTAGCCATCCTCTCCCACCTAACGAAGGAGAAAAAACTAAAAAACTCTTGTGAAGCTCAGAGTCCAGAAGCATAAGCTCACTAAAGACTAAGACCTAATAATAGAACAATAGAACATTTCCCCTCCCCCCACACCTCACCACTACGTTACTGAAGACCTATTTATAGCAGTTCTTTTTACTCAGTACATCCTGTCCAGCTACCAAAAAAAAAAAAACAACAACAAGACAAGCTACTACTTGAAAAGACAGAGCAAACATCAGAAAAAGATATGTCAAGGATGTTGAAATTATCAGGCCAGGCATTTTAAACAACTATGATTAATATGCTAAAGGCTCTAATGGATAAAGTAGAGAGCATGGCAGAACAGATGAGCGACTTAAGCAAAAATATGGAAATCCTAAGAAAGAACCAAAAAGAAATGCTAGAGATCAAAAACATTGTAACAGAAATGAAGAATGCCTTTCACACACTTATGAGTAGACCAAACACTACTGAGTACAAAATATCTGAGCTGGAAGATATAACAATGGAAATTTCCACCCAAAAAGCAAAGAGAACAAAGACTAGAAAAAAAAAACAGGAACATAATATCCAAGGCCTGGAACAACTACAAAAAGTATAACATATGCGTAATAGGAATACAAGAAGAAGAAAGAAAGAAAGAAACAGAAAAAAAATATTTGAAACAATAATGACTGACAATTTCTCCAAATTAATGTCAGACATCAAACCTTAGATACAGGAAGTTCAGAGAACACCAAGTAGGATAAATTCCAAAAAAAAAACCACACTTAGGCATATCACTTTCACTACAGAAAATCAAAGATAAAAAAAAATCCTGAGAGAGACCAGAAAGAAAAAAAACTTTCCCTATGGAGGAACAAAGATAAGAACTACATCTGGCTTCTTAGAGACTATGTAAACAAGAATATAACGGAGTGAAATACTTAAAGTGTTAAGAGAAAAAAACAAACTAGAATTCGGTACCCTGCAAAATTATCCTTCAAAAGTGAAGGAGAGAGTGACATCACCAAAGTGGTAGAGTAGGAGGAGACCTCAGCCTTCATCTTCCAACAAAGAACAACAATTAGACAAATATCTATGAGCAAAAATAGCTCTGGGAGAGCTCAGGAGTCCACTTAAGAAGCTTCAGGAACACAGCGGAGCAAAAACCTGATAAGAACACTAGATAAAGGATGGAAAGAATGGCTTCATTTTGCCTGTATCACCCCACACCACAAGCCTACACTGCTCAGAGCCAAAAGGGAACTCCCCAGCCCAAGAGAGCTCCCCTCATGGAGGAAAGGAGAGCAGAGTGAGTGACCAGCTTCCCCAGCCTGTGGGGGCACTGTACAAAGGACTTGCTTTGGTTTCACCCCACCCAGGGACTGGCATACCTGATAGGTCTAGAGATGGCTGGGAACAAGGAATAATGGCAGACTCTACAAGTATTAGGCTTGTGACAGGAGCAACTGTGGTTCCCAAGGGCCTTCTCTGTAGAAGAGCTCAGTAGCCTTCACTACTGAAGACCTCACAGTCCTGTCAGACATTTCAGACCCTCTTAGCTAGGTCCACTGACGTTGTCATTGTGGACTCCAGTAGACTGCTCTATCGAGGACTGCAGTAGCTTTCACCAGGGAGGAAACCAACAGGCAACATAGCCACCACAGACCCTCTGCAGATTTCCACACTGCGGGCCTCGTAAGATTTTACAATCTCAGACTCCAGCTGCCCAAGATTCTCCTGGCCCCCACCCCACGCCCCACTGGAGCCACCTCAGCCAGCATTGCCACTGATTGCTCATGCCCCAGGATCCACACCAGCAGCCAGTCCTGGCCTAAATGGCTGCACACATGCATGGTGACAGCACCGGCCACTGTGGCTGACCCCCATCATTATGTGTGCACTATGGTTAGTCTCTGCAGCCAAATAATTGTACAGCAATAGCCCAGGGACCCACAGCTGCTCAGGCCCCAGAGCCAGCCCCAACTCCTGCCACTGGCCAGCAATGCTACATATGCTTGAAGTTCACTCCTGCAGTTGTGCACCTACGCGCCAGCAGCCTGGACTCCTATCAGTGACCTCCAATTCTAGGTTCATGCTCATGGCTAGCCTCTGCAGCCACATGAGTGCATGCTTACAGCCCAGACCCCTACAGATGCTTGTGGACCCAGATCCAGCCCCAACTCCCATCACTGGCCTATACCCTAATGTTTGCTCATAGCTACACATTGCAGCTGTCACCTGTACACCACTAGCCCCAACTCCTGTCATGGGCTGTCACAGGTATGCACACATTCTCAGCTATCCCCTACAGCCACTTGAGTGCACACAGACAGCCAGGGCCACTGCAGCTGCTCGTGCACTGGGAGCCAGTCCTGATCCTTGTCACAGGCTTATATTGCAGCACACACCTGCAGCTAACCACTGCAGCCACACACATGTACACTGCTGGCCCTGACTCTGATCACAGTCTCCCATTGCCATGCTTGTACCCATCAGTAGCCACTGGAGCTGCATGAGTGCATGCCAACAGCCCTGGCCCTCTTAGCTGCTCAAGTTCCCAACCCAGCCCTAACTCCCATCATTGCCCCCTACTGCCATGTGTGTGCCTGTGACTAGTCCCTAAGGCAGTGCAAGTGATCACTGACAACCCAGGTTCACATAGCTGTTCATGTACCCACAGTTGGCCCCAGGACCTGCTTCTAACCACTGAATGTGTGCTTGAAGCCAGCCCCAGCTATCACACAGGCACTTACAGCCAGCACCTGCAGGTGAGCAGGTGCACACTGCTGCTCTGGACACCACAACTGCCTATCCTGGCCCCATGTTGCTGGACCTGCAGGTGCAGCTGAAGACCTCAATAGCCCTTGACGGCAACATAGAACCTCTGCAGCCCTTGCCACCAAGGATCACATATTGTTGATGTCATGGACCTCAGCTGCCTAAGCCAATGAGACACCATGTCCCACTGGACTGAAAGTCACCACACACCCATGTATTTGCTGCCTCACACCAATAGATCCAGGCTCACAGCATGCTCCAGTATCTCCACACTGTAGATAAAATTATTTTCTTACATAAAAAGTTCATAAAATCTGGAATGATGTCAGCATTATGGTGGAGTGGGATCTCTCAGAGATCTTTCCCCTCCAATATACAACAACAAGAAATCCATAATCCAACAGCAAACATCCAAACACAACACAAAAAATGTCAGAGAGACCCATGCAGTGATATGACAGAGGGTGGAGAGACTGGAGGCCCCCTTGGAGGATGTGGAACAGGGCAAGAAAAATCTTTGCTCCCTCCCCTTAAAGACTGTGATCTGGGACCATGAGAGGCCTCTGAGAGGGAAGGAATGGGGGAGAGGATGTTAGTTTGTGGGAACATCAAGTACTCCCAAGGGTACTTTCAGCCTAGAGGGAAGCACTCTACCAGGGCAAAAGCTTTTGCAGGGGGTGACCTTGTCAAGCCAACACCCCAGGACAGCAGATAGCGAGAGCAGAGGGAGAAAACCCCAAGAGCATGGAGAAGAAAGTGCCCCTCCCCCCACCTGCTCAGCATAGCTCCAGCCTTTGGGATTTTGTCTGAAAGCAAAAGGCTCAGAATACGTGGCTCTTGACCTCCACCCAGTGGCTATAGGTGGTAAATACTACCAAATAACACCAGGATGCAAAAGAACAGAGCCACTCCCTCTAGCAATATCAAACATTATAATAGATCTCCAGACCAGAAAGGGAATGACAAGTACCCAGAAATCTGTCCTGAGGACAAAGAAATATGTAATCTAAATGACAAAGAATTCAAAACATCTATCATCAAAAAACTCAACAAGGTAAAAGAGAATGTAGAGAAACAATTCAATGATACAGGAGCTACTTCACAAAAGAGATTGAAACTATAAGAAGACTCAATCAGAAATAGTATAGATGAAAGACACAAAGGAGGAAATAAAACAAAATGTGGATTCCCTGAACACTCGAGCAGACACCATAGAAGAGTGTATCAGCATATTAGAAGATAGAACTATTGAAATGCTCCAGATAGAGGAGGAGAGAGAACTAAGACTAAAAAGAACTGAAGAAAGTCTCCTAGAAATATCTGACTCAATTAGGAAATGCAACATAAGAATTACAGTATTTAAGAAGGAGAATGGAGTAGAAAACTTGTTCAAAGATATAATAGCAGAGAACTCCCAAACCTAGGGAAAGAAATCCATATGGAAGAGGCTGCAAGATCTCCTAAGTATATCAATGTAAAAAAGACCTGCTGCAAGGCAAATAATAGTGAAACTGGCAAAACTGAATGACAAAGAAAGAATACTAAGGTCAGCAAGGCAGAAGAAAATAACCTACAAAGGAACCCCTATCAGGCTTTCAGCAGATTTCTCTGCATAAACCTTACAGGCTAGGAGAGACTGGAATGAGATATTCAAGTCATTGAAGGACAAAAGCTTTCAGCCAAGAATAATCTGTCCAGTGAAAAGATCTTCCAGATATGAGGAAGAAATAAAAACTTTCCCAGACAAACATAAGCTAAGGGAGTTCATAGCCATGAGACAACCATACAAGAAAATCTCAAGAAGGCCTTCATTTCTGTGAGAAAAAAAAGGAGAAAGGGGTTACAAAGCATGGAGTAAGAAGTTAAATAGGTAGACAGAATGAGAGCAGGATAACAAATACTCAAGTATAGCATTAAAAACAAAGGGAAGGGAGACACCAAAAACAAAGATAATCTTGTCATTTTAACCACAAACTCACAAGATGGAATAAGATGTGAGGAAAACAACTTAGGAAGGGAAGAGGTAGGGGACTGAATCAGTTTAGTTTAAGAAATTAGAGGCCATCAGCAAAGGGACTATCTTATCCACAAGATCTTGAGTACAAACCTCAGAGTAACCACCAAACAAAAAAGCAGAACAGAGACACAAATAATAAATAAGGAGAAAACAAAGAACACAATGTAAAGAACTACATAATTTGACTGATAGACCAAAACACATAGGATGAAAAACAAAGGAAATGCAGGAGAGGCAGAAAACAAGTGATAAAATTGCAGCATTAAGCCCTCCCATATCGATAATCTTGCTGAACATAAATGGATTGAATTCTCCAATAAAAAGACACCCAGTGGTGAGATGGATTAAAGAACAAGACCCAACAATATGCTGCTTCCAGGAAACACATCTCAACTCCACTGACAAACACAGGCTCAGAGTGAAGGGGTGGAAGATGATACGCCAAGCTGATGGCAAACAAATGAAAGTGGGTGTTGCAATACTTATATCAGACAAAGTAGACTTCAAGATAAGACAGGTAAAGAGAGACAAAGAGGGGCAGTATATAATGAACAAAGGGACATTCCATCAAGAAAAAATAACACATAAACATCTATGTACCCAACACAGGAGCACCAAAGTACAGAAAGCAGCTATTAACAAACCTAAGGAGCCGGCCTAGTGGCACAGTAATTAAGTTCACACTTTCCACTTTGGTGGCCCAGGGTTTGCTGGTTTGGATCCCAGGTGCAGACATGGCACCACTTGACAAGCCATGCTGTGGTAGGCGTCCCACACATAAAGTAGAGGAAGATGGGCATGGATGTTAGCTCAAGGCAAGTCTTCCTCAGCAAAAAGAGGAGGATTGGCAGGAGATGTTAGCTCAGGGCTAATCTTCCTCAAAAAAGTAAATAAATAATAAAAATATTAAAAAAAAAAAACAAACCTAAAGGAAGACATTAATAATAACACAAGACTAGTAGGTGACCTCAACACTCTACTCACATCAATGGCTAGATCATCCAGACAGAAAATCAACAAGGAAACAGTGGAATTAAATGAAAAGCTAGACCCGATGGACTTAATAGACATATATATAACACTCCATCCAAAAAGAGCAGAATACACATTCTTCTCAAGTGCGCACAGAATATTCTCAAAAATAGACCATATGTTGGGAAACAAGGCAAGCCTCAATAAATTTAAGAAGACTGAAATAATAGCAAGCATCTTTTCCAATCACAATGCTATAAAGCTAGAAATTAGTTACAAGAAAAAAGCTGAGAAAAGGACAAATATGTGGAGACTAAAAGCATGCTATTGAACAACCAAAGGAGCATTGAAAAAATTAAAGGAGAAATCAAAAAATATCTGGAGACAAATGAAAATGAAAACATACCATACCAACTCATATGAGATGCAGCAAAAGCCATATTAAGAGGGAAATTCATCATAATACAGGCTCACCTTAACAAACAAGAAAAAACTCAAATAAGCAATCTCAAGCTACACCTAATTGAATTAGAAAAAGAAGAACAAAGCCTAGAGTCAGCAGGAGGAGAGAAATAATAAAAAACAAAGCAGAAATAAATGCTATTGAAACAAAAAAGGCAGTAGAAATGATCAATGAAACAAAGAGCTTGTTCTTTGAGAAGATAAACAAAATTGGCAAACCCTAGCCATACTTACAAAGAAACAAAAGACAAAGCTCAGATAAATAAAATTAGAAATGAAAGAGGAGAAATAACAAAGGGTACCACAGAAATACAATGGATTATAAAAGAATGCCATGAAAAACAATATGCCAACAAAATGGACAATCTAGACAAAATGGATAAATTCTTAGATTCTTACAACTTCCCACAGCTGAATCAAGAATAAATAGATAATCTGAATGTACCAATCACAGGAAAGGGATTGAAGCAATAATCAAAAGCATCCCAAAGAATAAAAGCCCAGGACCAGACGGCTTCCTTAGGGAATTCTATCAAACTTTCAGAGAGGATTGAATACCTATCCTTCTCAAGAGATTCCAAAAAATTAGGGAAGATGGAACACTTCCTAACACATTCTATGAGGCCAACATCACTCTGATACCAAATCCTGCCAAGGAAAACACAAAAAAGGAAAACTACAGGCCAATATCGCTGATGAATATAGATGCAAATATCCTCAACAGAATATTGGAAACCCAAATACAGCAATACATCAAGGAGATCATACATCATGATCAAGTGGGATTTATTCCAGGGACATAGGGATGGTTCAACATCTGCAAATCAATCAATGTGATACACCACATTAACAAAATGAGGAAAACCAAATGATCATCTCAATAGATGCAGAGAAAGCATTTGACAAGATCCAACAGCCATTTATAATAAAAACTCTTTACAAAATGGGTATCAAAGGAAATTACCTCAACATAACAAAGGCCATGTGACAAAACCACAGCCAACATCATACTCAATGGGGAAAAACTGAATGCTATCTCTCTGAGAACAGGAACAAGACAAGGATGCCCACTGTCACGACTGTTATTCAACATAGTACTGGAGGTTTTGGCCAGAGCAATTAGGCAAGAGAAAGGAATAAAAGGGATCCAAAAAGGGAGTGAAGAAGTGAAACTCTCACTGTTTGCAGATGACATGATCTTATATACAGACAAACCTTAAAAATCCATCAGAAAACTATTAGAAATAATTAATAACTAGAGTAAAGTTGTGGGGTACAAAATTAACTTACAAAAATCAGTTGCATTTCTGTACTCTAATAACTAATTTACAGAAAGAGAACTCAAGAACACAATTCCATTTAAATCGCAAAAAAAAGAATAAAGGACCTAGGAATAAATTTAACTAAGGAGGCAAAGAACTTATACAATGAAAACCATAAGATATTATTGAAAGACATAGATAATGACATAAAGAGATGAAAAGAGATTCCATGCACATGGATTGGAAGAATAAACATAGTAAAAATGTCCATACTACCCAAAGGAATCTACAGATTCAATGCCATCCCAATCAGAATCCCAATGACATTCTTCACAGAAATAGAGCAAAGAATCCTAAAATTCATATGGGGCAACCAAAGACCCCGAATTGCTAAAGCAATCCTGAGAAAAAAGAACAAAGCTGGAGGCATCACAATCCCTGACTTTAAAATGTACTACAAAGCCATAGTGATCAAAACAGCATGGTACTCGTACAAAAACAGGTGCACAGATCAATGGAATAGAACTGAAAGCCCAGAAATAAAACTGCACATATACAGACAACTAATCTTCAACAAAGGTGGCAAGAAGATAAAATGGAGAAAAGACAGTCTCTTCAATAAATGGTGTTGGGGAAACTGGACAGCCATGTGCAAAAGAATGATGGTAGAACATTATCTCATGCCATACACAAAAATAAACTCAAAAAGGATCAAAGACTTGTTGCTAAGACCTGAAACCATAAAACTCCTGGAAGATAATATAGGTAGTACACTCTTTGACATTGAACTTAAAAGGATCTTTTTGAATACCATGTCTACTCAGACAAGGGAAACAAAAGAAAAAATAAGCAAGTGGGAGTTCATCAGACTAAAGAGCTTCTGCAAGGCAAAAGAAACTAGCATTAAAACCAAAAGACAACCCACCAATTGGGAGAAAATATTTGCCAATCATATATCTGATAAGGGTTTAATCTCCATAATATATAAGGAACTCACAACTGAACAACCAAAAAACAAAGAGCCTGATCACAAAATGGGCAGAGGATATAAACAGACATTTTCCAAAGAAAAAGAAAAGGTGTTCAACATCACTAATCATCAGGGAAATGCAAATCAAAACTACACTAAGATATCATTTATGCCTGTTAAAATGGCTATAATCAATAAGACTAAAAATAACAAATGTTGGAGAGGGTGTGGAGAGAAGTAAACGCTCATATGCTGCTTGTGGGAATGCAAACTGCTGCAGCCACTATGGAAAACAGTAGGGAGATTCCTCAAAAAACTAAAAATAGAACTACCATATGACCCAACTATCCCACTACTGGGTATCTACCCCAACAACTTGAAGTCAACAATCCAAAGCAAGATATGCACCCCTATGTTCATCGCAGCACTATTCACAATGGCCAAGACATGGAAACTATCTGAGTGCCCATCAAGTGATGATTGTATAAAGAAGATGTGGTATATACATACAATGGAATACTACTCAACTCTAAAAAAGTTAAATTCATCCCATTTGCAACAACATGGAAAAACCTGGAGGGAATTATGCTAAGCAAAATAAGCCAGACTGAGAAAGACAAACACCAGATGATTCCACTCATATGTGGAATATAAACATGCACATGGACAAAGAAAACAGTTTAGTGGTTACCAGCAGAAGGGGGGTGGGGGGGCGGGCACAAAGGGTGAAGGGGAGCACTTATGTGGTAACAAACAAGAAATAATGTACAACTGAAATTTCACAATGATGTAAACAATTATGATCTCAAATTTTAAAATGTTCATAAAATCTGGAAGAAGTGATTATGTCTTCATATGTGTCAACACCTACACAAGGCAAGAGAGATCACAAAGAATCAGGGAAATATAACATCATCAAGGGAACACAATAAACTTCTAGTAACTGACCCCAAGAAATGGAGATATACGAATTTCCTGACAAAGAATTCAAAATGATTGTTCTAAAGAACCTCAGAAACCAAGAAGAACACAGTTAACATTTTAACAAAATTAGGAAAACAATACAAGAACAAAATAGGACGTTCAATGAAGAGAAAGAAAAGATAAAATAGGAGCCAAACACAAATTTTGGAGCTGAAGAATACAATGACTGAATTAAAAAATGCAACAGAGAGTTTCAACAGCAGACTCATTAAGCAGAAGAAAATTAGTTAACTCAAAGACAAGTCATTTGAAATTATTCACTCAAAGGAGACCAAAGTAAAAATAATTAAAAGGAATGAAGAAAGCCTACAGGATGTATGGGACACCACTAAGCAAAACAATATACACTTTTTCAAAATCCTAGAAGAGAGAGAAAAGGGCAGCAAGCCTATCTAAAGAAATAATGGCTAAAAACTTTCCAAATCTTCAGAAAGATGTGGACATCCAGGAATATGAAGCACAAAAGTCCCCAGTCTGGTTGAATCCAAAAAAGTCTTCACCAAGAACATTATAATAAAATGATCAAAAATCAAAGACAAAGAAAGTCTTGAAAGTGGCATAAAGGAAAGAACCTTATCATATACAAGGAAACCGTCAAAAGGCCATGTGTTAATTTCTCTACAGAAACCTTGCAGGCCAGGAGAAAGTGGGATGATATACATCCATCACATTTTAGTCAACAACAGACAGCATATGGCTGGGCCCCATAAGATTAGTATCATATAGGCTAAGTGTGTAGTAGAATATGCCATCTAGGTTTGTATAACTACTCTGTATGATGTTATCACAACAAAAAATAGTGTAATGTTATATTTCTCAGAAGATATCACCACCATTAAGGAATGCGTGAGTGTACTCAAATTGCTAAGGAAAAACTGCCTACCAAAAATACTTTACTTGGAAAATCTATCATTCAGAATTAAAGGAGAGATAAAGACACATCCAGACAAACAATAGCTTGAAGGACTTCCTTACCACTGGAACTGCCTTATAAGAAACGCGAAAAAGAGTTATTTAAGCTGAAAAGAGAGGACGCTAGTAACAAGAAATCATGTGAAACTATAAAACTCACTGGTAAAGGTAAATATATAGTGAAATTCAGAATATACTAATGCTGTAATGATGGTGTGTAAATCACTTATAACTCAAGTATAAAGGTTAAAAGACAAACGATTAAAAATAACTATAACTACATTAATTTGTTAATGGATATACAATATAAAAATGTTTAAATTGTGACATCAGACACATAAATGTATGGTGAGATAAAACTGTTGCACTTTTGTACACAGAGTTACGTTGTTATCAGCTTAAAATAGACTACTATAAATATAAGATGTTTTATGTAAGCCTCATGGAGACCAGAAAGCAAAAACTTATATGAGTTACACATAAGATAAAGAGAAAGGCATGAAAGCATATTACTGTGGAAAATCATCAAATCACAAAAGAAGCCATCAAAAAGGGATGAAAGAAAATAAGGATCTACAAAAAACTCAGAAAATAATAAGCAAAATGGTAATAGTACGTCTTTACCTATCAATAACTACTTTAAATGTCAATGGACTAAATTCTCCAATCAAAAGACACAGAGTGAGGAGAGAGGTGATGTCGCCCAGATGGTGACTTAAGTCATTCCTGATTTTACTCTCCCTCACAAGACGAACAACAAACAACTATTCATGGACAAGACACAACTGAGAGAATCCTAAAACACAGAGGTTGAGACCAAGACAACCTGCATTAGAAGGGTAGAAGTGGCCACACACTGACTGCATTGCTCTTCTCCCAGGCTAGCACAACACCATGTGGAGAGGTCTCCCTTGAGCCTGTGATTCCTCTAGTGGGAAAACACAATCCAGGGGTGACATTCAGCCCCTTTAATGTTGCAGGTTGCTTCATGGGGGCCCCTTCTCTGGTCTCACCCTATGAGGATTACAGAGTAATCTGTAGGACTCAATCACAGGGCATCTTGACTGTGATGGAGAAGTGGAGAAAGGCTCACAACAAGCAGCACACAGATGATGGAAGAGCAAGTTCCTACCTGCAGAGCCCAAGAAGTAGTCTCAATCAGAAGGTTTGCTCATCTGCAGAAGCAAGTCAGTGGAGCACTTTGAACAGGAAACTCAGCGAGGTGCAGGTCTGCCTGATTAGGGTCCTCAAATGAGTTTTTCGAGTCCTAGAGCCTTGTTTGCCATTGTCCAGGCAAGGGAGATGAGACATAGCCCCAGCTGCTGCTACCAAGTGTGACTCTAAGCCCTATCTGACCAGAAGGGCTGGTGAGAACAGCTGGAAGCTGCATAAGCTAGCAATGTTAAAGCCATGAGATAGGCAGGCAGAGCTGACAGTCTGCAAAGAAAAGCCAGTGGCCCTGTTCAGCCAGGGAACTCCAAGCAGATCGGTTTGTGTTAAAACCACAAACAAAAGGCCTTACCAGCTTTAGAGATGCTTCTCCTTCTGCACCTGGGCAGGGAAAATATTTCATAGCCTCACTCATTGATGAATACAGTCTTCAGCCTGTCCAACCACAAAAACTAACCAGAGCTCTTGGGAAGCTGTGTAGCCCATTCAACAGCCCTGCTTATAGTGGCACTTGAACAGAGAGCACAGTCCGTGGCTTTCCCCACCTGCTGAGCAAAATTGGTGGCTTCACCTGAACAGGGAGTATAGTGCACACTTTTCCTGATTCTGGTTCCCCAAAAAGCCATACAGGCCCTAGATCATGTCCTGGTGCCCTACCAGCCCCACCTACTCCTGAGTACAGCACCCAGTTACAACCATCTAGTAAGCTCACCAGAGAACCCAGGTAATCACAGAGTCTGTTCTATAGCCTCACTTGGACAGGGAACCAAGCCAGCAGTCCTCTCCAACTGTTCTCAGCCAATAGCATCTCCCCCTACCACCAACCTCAGAGCTTGAATTGTTGCCTTGCCCCAAAATAGACACTAATAGGCACCACATGCCCAAGGATACTACCAGCAACCATACCAGATACACAAACTGAGAGGACTGGTGAGGAACTGTCTCTGCCAAAGCAAACCTGTAATTTTTGCAAGAGAGGTCTGCTTACTCAAATGTGCAGATGCCAAAGTAAGGAATCAAGCATCATGAAAAGCCAGGTTAATATGACATCAAAGGAAACAAGTAAGTCTCCAATGACTAATAACAAAGAAATGGAGATCTATAAACTGTCAGACAAAGAATTCAGAATAATCCTTTTAAATTAGTTTAGTGAATTACAAGAACACACAAACAGAAAACTAAATGAAAGTAGGAAAACAATGCACCAACAAAATGAGAAGTTCATCAAAGAAATAGTAACCATTAAAACAAGCAAACAGACAAATAGATAGAAATCCTAAAGTTTAAAAATACAATGACTGCTCTGAGCAATAAAGAGCTCCAAAGGCAGACTCAATCATGCAGGAGAAAGAATTAGTGGCCTGGAAGATAGGGAATGTGCAATGATCCAATCAAAGGAGTAAAAAGAAAAAAGGATGAATGAGAGTGAAGAAAGCCTACAGGACTTATAGGATACATTGAAAAGAAATAATATTTGCATTATGGGAATTCTAGAAGGAGAAGAGGAAGGAAGAAGGAGAGAGAGTATATTCAAAGCAATAATAGTGAAAACTTCTCAAACCTTGGGAGAAAAATGTACATCCAGATCCATAAGGCCCAAAGGACCCTAAATAGATTGAACTTGAATAAGGCTACACTAAGAAACATGATAATTAAATTTTCAAAAGTCAAAGACAAAGAAAGAATTTTAAAAGCATCAAAATAAAATAAAGAAGTAACATACAAGGGAACTCCCATAAGAGTGTTGATGAATTTCTCAAAAGAAATTTTCAAGGCAGGAAAGAATGGGATAGTATATTCAAAATATTGAAACAAAAAAAGTCAACCAAGAATTATATACCTGGCAAAGCTGTCCTGAGATGAAGGAAGGATAAAGACTCCCAAACAAACAAAAGCTGAGGGAATTCATTACCACTAGCCTTATGTAACAAGAAATGATAAAGGGAGTTCTTTGACTGGAAATAAAAAGATACCAATTAACACCACAAAAACATAAGAAAATAGCATAAAATTCATTGTTAATAGTAAATATTTAGTCAAAGTTAGATTCTGTAATATAGTAATGGTGAATAATTGACATAATTCTAATTCAAAAGTTAAAAAACAAACATAGTAAAAATATCCATAAACACAATAATCTGTTATTAGTTACAAAATATAAAAAATATATAAATTTTTATTTCAATAACCTAAAATATGGGAGAGAGCAGAAGCAAAACCATAAAGTTTAGGGATTCTATTGAAGTTGTTATCAGTTTAAAATAGGGTGTTATAATTTTAAGATATTTTATGTAAGCCTCATGGTAAGGAAAATACTTGTAGTAATTACACAAAAGAACATGATAAAGAAGTACAAGCAAATGATACCAAAAGACATCAAAACACACAAAAAGACAGCAGGATAAGAAATAAGAAACAAGAGATCTATAAAACAACCAGAAAACAATTAAGAAAATGGCAGTAGCAAGTCTTTTTCTATCAATAATTACTTTAAATATAAACTAAATTCTCCAATCAAAAAATAGAAAATGACTGACAATATCAAAAAAAAAAAAAAAAACAAGATCCAATGATATTCTGCCTACAAGAGACTCACTTTAGCCTTACAGATGCACATAGACTGAGAGTGAAGGGATGGAAAAAGATATTCGAGCAAGTGATAACCAGCAAAAAAGCAGAGGTAGCTTTACTTATATCAGACAGCAGAGACTTACAGTAAAAATGGTTAAAAAAAGACAAATAAGGTGACTGTATAATGATAAAGGGGTCAATCTATCGAGAAGATATAACAATTATAAACATTTGTGTGCCCAACATTGGAGCACCTAAGTATATAAAGCAAAAACTAACAGAGCTAAAACGAGAAATAAACAGCTATACAATAATAGTTGGAGACTGTAATACTCCACTGTCAGTAATGGATAATCCATCCAGATGGAGAATCACAAGTAAACAGTGCATTCGAACAACACTATATACCAAATGTACTTTACAGATATATACAGAACATCTTATCTGACAACAGCAGAATATACATTCTTCTCAAGCACACATGAAACATTCTCTAGGATAGACCATATATTAGACCACAAAACAAGATTTAGAAATTCAAGAAGATTTAAATCATACAAAGTATCTTCTCTCACCATAATGGTATAAAATTAGAAATCAATAACAGGAAAAATGAAAAATTCAAGAATATGTGGAATTAACCAACACACTCATTAGCAACCAATGGATCAAATAAGAAATTAAAGGAGAAATCAAAAAGTTTGTTGAGACGAGTGAAAACGGAAACACAACATACCAGAACTTATGGGATGCATCAAAAGCAGTTCTCAGAGGGAAGTTCACAGCAATAAACACCTACATTAAGAAGTAAGGAAGTTCTCAAATATATAACCTAAATCTATGCTTTAAGGAACTGGAAAAAGAAGAACAAACTGAGCCCAAAGTCATCAGAAGGAAGGAAATAATAAAGATTAGAGCAGAAATAAATGAAATAGAGGACAAGAAAGCAATAGAAAAATTAATCTAAGAGTGGCTTCTTTGAAAAGATAAACAAAATTGACAAAGCTTTAGCTAGAATAACCAAGGAAAAAAGATAGGACCCAAATCAACAAAATTATAAATGAAAAAGGAGATGTTTTTAACTGATGGCACAGAAATACAATGGATCATAACAGGCTAGTATTAACGACTATATGCTAAAAACTGGACAACTTAGAAGAAATGGAAAAATTCTTAGAAACATATAATCTACTGATACTGAATATGGAAGAAATAGAAAATCTGAATAGACCAATTACTAGTAAGGAAATTGAATCGGTAAGCAAAAATCTCCCAGTAAAGAAAAGCCCAAGACCAGATGGCTTCAATAGTAAATTTTACCAAACATTTAAAGAATTAACTCTAATCACCAATACTTCTCAAACTCTTTCAAAAAACCAAAGAGGAGGGAACACTCCTAAACTCATTTTATGAGGCCAGCATTACCCTGATACCAAAACCAGACAAACACATTACAAGAAAAGAAAACTGCAGACCAATATCTCTCATGAACACAAATATAAAAATCCTCAACAAAATATTAGCAAATCAAATCCAACAATGTAAAAAAAGAAGTATACACCATGACCAAGTGGGATCTGTTCCATGTATGCAACACTAGTTCAACATTTGAAAATCAATTACTATAATCCATCACATCAATAGGCTAAATAAGAAAAATCACATGATCATATAAATAGATACAGAAAAAGCATTTGAAAAAATCCAACACTCATTCATGATAAAAACTCTTAGTAAAATAGGAATAGAGAAGAACTTCCTCAACTTGATAAAGAATGTCTACAAAAAACCTACAGCTAACATTATACTTAATGGTAAAAAACTAAAAACTTTCTCACTAAGACCAAAATTCAAGGCAATAATGTCCCCTCTCATCACTCTTTTTCAACATTGAACTGGAAGTTCTAGCTAATGTAATAAGACAAGAAAAACAATAAATGTATACACATTTTGAAGAAAGAAATAAAATTGTCTTTGTTCACAGATAACATGATCATCTGTATAGGAAATGTGAAAGAAGAGATTTTAAAAAACTGAAACTAGTAAGTAATTATAGCAAAATTGTGGGATACAGGTTAATATACAAAAGTTAGTCACTTTCCTATACAACAGCAATGAACAAGTCTAATCTGAAATGAGAAACAATACTATTTACTTTAACATCCAAAAAGTGAAATATTTAGGTATAAATCTAACAAAATATGTACAAAATCTATATGAGGAAAATTTAAAAACTCTGATGAATGAAATCAAATAAGAAGTACATAAATGGAAAGTTACTCCATATTTATGGATAGGAAGACTCAATATTGTCAAGATATCAGTTGTTGCCACTTGATCTATACATTCAATGCAATCTCAACCAAAATTAAAGCAAATTATTTTGTGGATATCAACAAACTGATTCTACAGTTTATATGGAGAATCAAAAAACCCAGAATAGCCAACACAATATTGAAGGAGAACATTAAAGGACTGACACTCTCTGACTTCAAGACCTACTATAAAGCTACAGTAATCAAGACAGTGTGGTATTGCTGAAAGAATAGACAAATCAATGGAACAAAATAGAGAACACAGAAATAGACCTTCATAAATATAATCAACTGATCTTTGAGAAAGGAGCAAAGCCAATATAATGGAGCAAAGATAGTGTTTTCAACAAATGATGCTGGAACAAGTGGACATCTACATATAAAAAAAGAATCTAAATCTAGACCTTACATCCTTCCCAAAAATTAACTCAAAATGAATCACAGACCTAAATATAAATTGCAAAAGTATAAAACTAGAAAATAACAGAGGAGAAAACTTAGATGACATTGGTATGCCAATGACCTTTTTCAAAGTCTAGATGACATTGGTATGCCAATACCTTCTCAAAAATTTACTTATTGAAATACAGTTGACGTACAATATTGTATTAGTTTCAGGTTTATGATATAGTGACTCAACATTTATTTAAGATTACAAAATGACCACCCTGATAAAAATAACAACTTCTGCCTTCATAAGAATTTATTACAATACTGCTGACTATATTCCCTATGAAATACATTACATTTCCACGACTTATTTATTTTATGACTGGAAGTTTTTGTCTCTTATTCATTTCACCTATTTCACCCTTCCCTCCTCCCCCCACCCCTGCCCCTGGCAACCACGGTTTTCTTCACATCCTCACCAACACTTGTTATTTGTTGTCTTTTTGATAATAGCCATTCTGACAGGTATGAAGTGATATCTCACTGTGGTTTTAATTTGCATTTCCCTGATGATTAGTGATGTTAAGCACCTTTTCATTTACCTGTTGGCCATCTGTATGTCTTCTTTGGAAAAAATGTCTATTCGTATCCTCTTTCCATTTTTAAGTGGATTATTTGATTTTTTGCTATTAAGTTGTATGAGTTCTTTATATATTTTAAATATTAACCCCTTATCAAATATTTCATTTGCAAATATATTCTCCCATTCAGTTGGTTGCCTTTTTTGTTGTTGTTGATGGGCAATGACTTTTTAGATACAACACTAAAGCACAATTCATGAAAAGAATAATTAATAAATTGGACTTCATTAAAATTAAAAACTTCTGCTCTGAGAAAGATAATGTCAAGAGAGTGAGAAGACAAGCCACAGACTGGGAGAAAATATTTTCAATAGACACATCTGATAAAGGACTGTTATTCAAAATATACAAAGAACTCTTAAAACTCAAGAAAAAGAAAGCAAACAATCTGATTAAAAGATGGACCAATGTCCTCAACAGACATCCCAACAAAGAAGATATACAGGCGGGAAATATCTATAGGGAAAATGCTCAGCATTATATGTCCTCAGGGATACAAATTAAAACAACAATGAGATACACAACAATGAGAACACAATTTTGGCCTATAAGAATGGCCAAAATCTGAAATACTGAAAACACCAAATGCTGACAAGAATATGGAGCAACAGGAACTCTCAGACATTGCTGGTGGGAATGCAAAATGATACTGCCACTTTGGAAGACAGGTTGGCTGTTTTTTACAAAACTAAAATACTTTTACTATACAATCCAGCAATCATGCTTGTTGGTATTTACCCAAAAGAGTTGAAAACTTATGTCCACACAAAAACAGGCACACGGATATTTGTAGCAGCTTTATTCATAATTGCTAAAAATTGAAAGCAAACAAGATGTCCTTCAGTAAGTGAATGTATAAATAGACTGTGGCAAACAATGGAGCATTATTCAAGACTAATAGGAACTGAGTTATCAAGCCTTGAAAAACCATGGAGGAACCTTAAATACACATTATTAAGTGAAAGAAGCCAATCTGAAAAGGCTACATACTGTATGATTTCAATTGTAGAACACTGAAAAAGGCAAAATTATAGAGACAGTAGAAAGATCAATGGTTGAGGAGGAGGAGAGGATGAATAGGCAGAGCACAGAGGATTTTTAGGGCAGTGAAAACACCCTATATGATACCGTAATGATGGATCCCTGTCACTATACATTTGTCCAACTGAATAGAATGTACAACACTAGGAGCAAACCATAATGTAAACTATGGGCTTTGAGTAATTATGATGTGTCAATCTAGGTTCATCAGTTGTAATAAATGTACCACTCTGGGGGAGGGTGTTGATGATGGAAGAAGCTATGCATGTCTGGAGGTGGAGGAAATATGAGAAATCTCTCTACATTTCTCTCAATTTTGCTAATAACTTTAAACTATTCTTTAGAAAAGTCTTAAAAATCTATAAGCATATTGTAATACTAAGAATATCTGTTTTAAGTTCTTCACCTGATAATTCCATCACCTCTGTCATTTATGGGTATGTTTCTAATGACTAGATGTTACCTAGTTATGAGGCACAATTTGCTGCATCTTTGCATGTCTAATAATTTTTGTTGAGTGCTGGACATTTTGTCATTATATTGTTGAGTATTTGGAATTAGTCATATCACTTTAAAGAGTGTTAAAGTTTGTTTAATCAAGGAATTAAGGTGTTTGTGAATTAGGTTGGTCCGTTCTAGACTTTTAACCTTTGTTAAGGTGGGTCTACTGTAACCTTTACTCTAGCACTCTTTTAGCCATACTGCTAATAAGTGACATTTTTTGGATTTCTATTGATTATTTGGTGTGTTTAGTGTGGTTTATTTTGTCTAGACAGGCAGAAGTCAAACACCTCCCAGCCCTGTGTGAACTCTGGGAATTGTTTACCTTGTAACTCCTCAGAAGTTGTTCTTTTTCTGACATGATGGAATTTCTGCCTATGTAGGTGCAAATTCGTATTCAGTCAAACATTCAAGAAGATACTTATGAAAATTTCTGAAGTCTTTTCTGTGTATATCTCTCCTTTTTGATATTCTGCTTCACTAATATCATTCACCTCTGTTTCCCCGGACTTTATTCTCTGTCCACTCAACTCAACAAGTCTGTTCTGCTCTGCTTAAATTCCCCTCCCTGGCTTGTGGTTCAGAAAAATGCCTTCAGTATAAAGCTGGGGCATTCTGAGAGCTGATATCATTGGTTTTCCTTCTCTCTTGGGTCACTGTCACAACAGAGACAGTGGACACAAAGCACCACTTTATGACTTTCTGGATTTGTATGACAGGAGTGTGTCTGATCCTCGTTAATGCTTCCTGGCCCAAAGCAGAAACTTTACTGAGTATTGCTGAAATTAATTAGTTTATAAATGAATTAATGAGAATTTTTTTGTTAGTATATTGAATTTGAAGTGTTTGTGGGATATCCACTTGACGATAACCATCAAACAATTGAATATTTAACAACTCATGACAGTCATGTGGACAGGATGTATATTGCAGAATTATTTTCATAGACCTGAAAGTTTATGGCAGAGGAGTAGAAGCAAGAACAACTATAGCCAAGTGTTAAATAAATTTCTGGGTGTTAATGAGTGTTTACAAGTGATGAAGTAGTGACTACATTTTATGAAATAAATTTTATAAATTTTGCCAGAAGAATATACATATGATGTTGGAGGAGATAGAAGTTTGGAGGAAAATATTACCTGCCGTGTCATAAATCATTCAAATTAGTAGTTATCTGTGTTCCCCAATTGAGATTAGAGAATCTTTATTTACATTCTGGATCTCATTCCCAGTTTTTATGGATATGTTCCTCTGGAACTTAACCAAGCTGGAAAAGAAACAGATGAATAAAATGAGATAAGATAAAATTGCATTTATACCCTACAGAACTCAAATGATATAGACATGCCCAATACATATAAAAGGATTTGAAATGCTTTGAGTGGGTATAAAGTATTGTCCGGGATCAATTTTAAGATATGGGACAAAAATATAGTAACCAACAACTAAAAATAAGTAGCTTTTTTCTATCTTTCCATTTTCTTTTCTTTTTTTATTATTAATATATACATATACCCTATTTAACCCCAGAAGTTTTCTTAAGGATCAGACATTATAGTTTATTATTGGTATGAAAATCAGTGTCAAAGGAGTTTAACCAAATGAAGAGATTATGTTTTTAGTTAGTGGCGGAGCCAGAACTAGGCAGGGCTGAATCCTTCTATCTTCCAGTTCAGATCTCTTTTCCTGAGTAGGCACATGCCTACAACTGGCTATCTATTGTGTTTTCACTGAGATTTAGGGGTTTATCTTTCACAGCAGCAAGTGCTGCCTTAATTAAGAAAGGTCTATAACTTTGTTTAAAATAATAATCCAGGGGCATCTTTTAATAGGCTAAGAATAGAGGCCACTGGGAAAATGGATGCACAAAACTGTATGCTCAAAAGAGACACTCTTCTATATATGCATTCCCTTTTGTGCTTTGTCTGAATCTCTCTCAATCATAAGGATGGGATACTGGCTCAGGCAGGGATGGTTTCTACATGACCCGGGGTAGAACTTGTAATCTTTATTCAACACACAGAAGATGCTGAAATTGGAACGGAGAGATAAGCCAAAATCTATGCAGGAAAGCATAATTTTGTACTTGAGGGAAGAATATGTAGGAACAATAGACAAAACAGACAAGAGCAGTAAGTGTGAATGTGGTAGGTGGGGTGAACTAAATAGTCTCCTTGAGCAAAGAGAAGTCATCAGGGTCTTAAATTTTTCTTTATGAGCCATCTGGGGCATGGTACACAGGTGGGTTTTTTTCTTCACCCCATTTTAGAGAGAAGATATCTATAACATATTTCTTGATGTTAATAGCCATTAACACTATCTCCAGTCTTCTGAAAATAACCTCTGAGAACAATTATTCATCATCCTTTCCTATAAAAAAATTGGTCATCCATTCTCATTAGCAACCAGTCCTAGTCACTCAACATTACCCAAGGAAGCCAGTTAAGACAAACTGCACAAATGGTTGGTGTGGACTGAGCCTCCACATTAATTTTTCCTTGTATTGGAATTTGCTCACCTAATTTAATTGTCTCCCTTAACACAGTCATCTATCTGGGTTCATTGACTGGTCTGGATTTACACAGGTTATATGAAAGATAAAGGTCAGATACACACCAGCCTGCTAGAACCACATTTATTAACCACAGTCTCCCAGTCCCCAGCCCCACCTGCCTCGCTGACTTTCAACATCATCAGTGTCATCTGGAGCAAGAGAGCAGTAAATTAAATGTGACAGAACATGAAATGAGAGCCAAGAATAAAGCCACAGATTAGTGATAGATGATGCTAAGTTCAACCTTATTAGCCTTTGAAAAACCACACTGCTCTTCCAACCCAGTATCTAAACCTTGTTATATACAGAGCACCTAGACAGTCCAATTGCTGCTAATTTTTAATCAGAGGATGACAAAGAGGCAATTAGATGTGGCTTAGAGATGAAGATGAAGTCCTTCCTCAAGGGGATTTGCTGCTGGCTGAGATTTCAGCCCATAAAGTTTTGAAAATTCTTTCTTCACTCTCTGCCTTGGAGCCTTGCTAATTTTATACCACCAGCCTTTAGACTTTGATTTTTTTTTTAAGATTCACATGTATGCATTCATACAGCAAGACATCCTCAAGAAAGAAAATATCAAAAGTAGCTGCAGTGCAAAGAAGGGACCAGACTGTTCTCCACTAGTTTCATCAAACTATAACTTTGATGCTGCCCTTTGGGGCAGGATATTTCTTGGAGGCCAACAGCAGATAGATAGAATTGGGACACATCACAGGATGTAGATCTGTGAGATGTGGTTGGTACTCAGAAATTACTATTAGGATGATGGGGCTATATTTGGCTACCTTTCTCTCTGTTAATATTGTGGGAAGTGGCAAGCCATTCAAGGGACAAGGGTGAGGATATTGCGAGGTTGGGAGAACTGACTCAATATCACAAAGTCCTAAAGGCTACAGAGAACCAAGAGGGTTAATCCAAGATGTCAAAAGTCAACTTAATGAAGGCAGATAATGAGAATGATTCTTGAGAAGACAAGAGCATGCCTTGCAGCATGCCCTAGCTGGCAAGACAATAGTGTATATCAAACCCATAAGGTCAGGAGATTCTGGAAATGCAATTTTTACGTAGAAATCAAAATTAATTCTACCTAGCACCTGAGTCTATTTCACCTCCTATAAAATATATGCTTTTGATCTAGTTAAAAACAGTACTGGGAAAACAAGAAAGTTTTGTTCTCTCAGCATACTGCATATTGTGAAGAACAGCAGAGAAAGGAAAAGCCATTGAATGACAAGAATAGAAGAAACTCAATCTCACAGCATACGCAGAAGGAAAAACCTGCACTCTCGGCCATCAGGAGTAGAACCAGAGGAGCTAGAAGTCTGGAATTAAAAAAACCCAAAGAACAGGAGGAGACCCTGGCACAGTGTTCAGGATACTGAATTAAAGTCTTGCTAAGAGCAGGCTCCATGGACCAGTAGCATCTGTATCACCTGGGAGCTGGTTAAAGACGCAGAGACTTAGGGCTCACCCTCCTTAGTGAAGCAGACTCCACATTTCAAGAAGACGATCTGAAAGTCTGTAAGGTTTGGGAAGCACTGTATTCAAGAACTGCATCAGAAAGAGCAGACTGAGCCTGAACTTATAACCCAGAAATACTTGAGCGGGTGAGAGAGCAACCTCTGCCTCTGGGCTAAAAGTCTAAACTTTCTGTAAAGAGCGTGAACTACCTGGCTGGGTAGGGTTTGGGACCTGAGAGAGAAGCAGGACAGTGTTTTGGTAATTGTGGCCTTCCATGATAGACAAGGAGGAGAGACCAAGAAAGATATCCTGCTCAGGAGGAAATATACTCAAGACCACATGCCTTTCCCACAGAGTCACGCTCTGCCTGCTCCTGGTCCACACCTTGAAGTGAATCCTGGTTGTCCACATGCCCCAATCACTGATAAAGACCCCACTGTTGGCTGCTGGAGGAAACAAAGCTCCAAAGAAGACCAGGGCCAGCTGCTTTCACCAATTCACCCAGCTCTTCCTTCATAATTATAGAAAAGACAACCAAAGTCACCAAATGTGAACACAAACATTGTAAAGAGAATTATAATAAAAATACTTAACAGCTAATGTGTCATAGACCCCAACAACTTAACACATGTACTAGCTAGAAACATCCAGAATTGCCACATTGAGGCCAAATGGCAGAGTGTTATTTCGTTTCTTTTCTTTTTTTTTTTTTTGTTGGTGAGGAAGATTGGCCCTGAGCCAACATCTGTTGCCAATCTTCCTCTTTTTCTTTTCCTCCCCAAAGCCCCAGGACATAGTTGTATATCGTAGTTGTAGGTCATTCTAGTTCTTCTACGTGGGACTCCATCACAGCATGGCCTGACGAGATGCCTGCAGGTCTGCGCCCATGATCCAAACTGGTGAACCTCAGGCTGCCTGAAGCAGAATGCACGAACTTAACCACTCAGCCATGAGGCCGGACCTAGAGTACCATTTCTAACCTCGAAAGAGAACAGCCAAAACCAATGTTTCTCAACTGCTGATCAGAATCACCCAGAGGGTTTGTGAAAACACAGCATGCTGGGTCACATCCAGAGTTCTGCTTCAGTGGTTCTGGGGCAGGGCTGAGAAATTTTCATTTTTAGCAAGGTCCCAAGTGATGCTGATACTACTGTCCCACGAACCACACTTTGAGATCCACTGGCCAACACCATTAAGCAGGGCAATCCACCTGGGAATAAAAAGAGGAACTATTCAGAAAGTAGATGAACAGATCTAGGTACGAGAATATAAAATGTCTCTAGACATTGCCAAATGTCCCCAGGGAGTCAGGGGAGCACATGGCCCCCAGTTGAGAACCACTGATTTCATCCAATTACTTGTGAGGATAATGGGGCCAACATCATCAGTCTAAACCAGGGGTTTGCAAACTTCAGCATGTCTCTGAATCACCTAAAGGGCTTGTTAAAACAAGGGTTATGGGTTGTCCCTCAGGTTTTCTGGTTCCCAGGTGGTGCTCATGCAGCTGGTCTATGTGCCACAGTTTGAGAAACACTGGTTTAGTCCATCCAGGGCTTCAACCAACCAGTTTTTACTCCCTGGGCTGGAGTCAGGGCTTCCTTCCCTGGAAGCATTTGGATTCAAGATGGAGGATAGTTCTCCGTATATAATTTGTGTCCTGTTAGAAATAGAAAAGGGGTGTGAATGTTATTAGGTAAGCAGCCAACACGTTCTGCTACACTTCACATTCTTAGGGCTGTGCTGATCAATGGACCTCAGCGATCAGTGGTAGAGTGGAGCGTGAGAGGAAGATACAGGAGATCAGAGCAATAATTTTGATTGTGTGAGGTAGGACACTACCAGGAAACCCTGCTGCAGAGACCTGTGAAGGTGGGATTGGAGAATGAAGTTCAGCGCTAAGACTTCTATTGTCCCTTCTCTCTGCTTCTGGTCCTGCACCCTGATCCTGCACTTCACCATCCTTCAGTTTTAGGCTTTTCCCATCTTTTAGCCAGCCACAACTAAGAAAGGAGTTGGAGATAGAGAGACCTGGGAGCTGGCTAAGGATGACCACAAGTCCATTATCCCACACAGTTGTGTGGAACAGAGGAAGTGGAAGAGAAGGGTGTGAAGAATGAGTGATCAGTACACAGCTACCTTTTAATAAACAGTTAACATTGCCAATTACAAAATATTGTCCAATACAAGTCTTGGAGCTTAATTCAATCATATTACTCTTCTTGTACTTCTTTTTGTGGGTGGGAGAGGGGCAGGTGGGTCATAGTGATGGTTAGAAAGGAAGCATGCAGAATGGATTTAGCATAGAGAGAGGCAAACATTCCCTTCCCTTAGAATTAAGTTTCCTTTCTTGTCATACAAGAGCCCTTCCTCCGGGATCGCCTCTCTGTTTCTAAGCCAGACCTCACTTTTCTTTATGGCTCTATTTCAACTCTACCTGCTCGACGTTCGTCTCATCCCAACCCCATTGAAATATCATTTTACTCTTTCCTAACTCCTTTGTATATTTAATTCTGTGCTGTTTTTTCATGTTTCATCATTACTTTTTTTCAGGTGAGAATTCTGCTTTCTCCAACAAAACTTCAGGTAAAGTTCCTCCAGGAGTACAATAGACTTATTTTTCTACTTGTTACCCTCATTCCAGGCCAATGCACTGTCTTCAAGTGCCACACCCATCCCTGCAGTGACAGTGAGGCACCGAATAAAACATGGGAATCGAGGACAAAGTTATGGAGCAACTACGCCATGAGTCCTTCATTCCTTCACTTACCTGTGTGATCTTGGACAGTTTAATCCACCTCTCTGGATTAGTATTCTCTTTTATTGGAAAGACGATAATGATTGTTTTCAGAATCAGATATCATATATGCAGAAGGTGTGGTCCTGAATCTTCCAAAAAGTAAGACAAAATAAATGTAACAATTATTATCATTATTACAAGATCGACATATGGATACACCCTTTGTTTACAAGCTGGCTCCACATTGACACAAGCCACTGTATACTTCACATTCTGTCCTTACTCCCCTCGCTCCCAGACACACACCTCACAGCTCATTTCCATTATAAATCTGCCCATTCCATCATACATACCTCTGTCTTTTTCTTGGCTATTTCTAATGTGTATTTTCCCTTTATTCTGCAAGTGGATCCCTATGTGGGCCTTTTCTGATATCATGCCCCCCAGTTGGGTTCAGTCCACCACCCTACCACTATGACGCGTCTATCTGAAAATCCCTGAAGGCAGTGTTCACAATAAAATCAGCCCATCTTGAAAATGGGACCCCAAGTCCCTAAGTATCCTCAAGTTACTTCTGACATCACAATAAAAGTTTCTTCCAACTCTTAACTTAGTTAAGGAAATTGAAGCCCAGACAGTAAGGCAGAAATATGTGAGCTGAGGCACTGAGTTTGCCTTCTGGAAGGTCAACTCCCTCACAAATGCAAACCTCTTTCAACTTCTCCATCTTCCATTACTCTCCTATTCTTTACTGAAAAGCATTGCTAGAATGTGTTTGGACTCAGCAAGTGAGCTACTATTTTTGTCCATGGCTAATTTCTATCATTAAGGTTGGGCTTCTGTTGGTAGGTTCTTAATCAGGTCTCGCACCACACATGGTGGATCAATCCATGCGGTTTCACAGGAAGTGAGAGGTCTGTGGTGCAGCTAGAACATGGAGTCGGCATGTTCTAGCTCCTGTTCTGTGGCCAGAAATGAAGAAACATACACTCTATATAACATTTCCAACTTTACAAATCTCTCAGCCTTCCAACTTAGCTAGATGATATTTCTCTACCTGAAATATTCAGAACTCTGGGAATCTAGAATTTAGGTCAAACATAAATCTCTGAAGATTTAAAGAGGATCGCAGTGTTTCCATACACTTTGGCTCATGGATTTTGTTTATAGGAGAGTTCCTTAGGCCTTCACCCATATAATCCCTTTACTCTTTCTTAGATACTCTTCTAAAAAACTTGAATATCTGGCATCGCAGTCTGCGCCCAGGTAGAAACAGCAGATTAGAGGAGATAATGATCTTCTTAGAAGTTTTTCCCCTGACAACAAGAAAAGACAGCTGTCAGGAAAGTAAGACATCAGAATAACTGTAAAAATAAGGCACAAGAAGGCAACATCCAAACCAGTGACAGTGGTTATATTCAGAAGCTTTTCCAGTCCCACTGTCCTTCCTTTCAAACCTCATTTTTGTTACGATTACGCTTGCCCTGCCTGTCTTCCTTCATGATAACTGATTCTTGGAAGTGTTAATAGAGTTATCTTCCTGTGAAAGAATTCATAAGCTATACTTACTTTAATGCCTCTCTTGCACTGCTTTTGCCTTCAAGACACTGCTTTAAAATGTAACTGAAGTTTGTTTGTTTTTTTTAGTTTTTATTTTTTTGGTGAGAAAAATTGGCCCTGAACTAACATCTGTGCCAATCTCCTTCTATTTTATATGGAACCCTGCCACAGCATGGCTTGATGTGTGGTGCTAGGTCTGCGCCCAGGATCCTAGCCTGCGAACCCTGGGCCACCAAAGCAGAGTGCTTGAACTTAACCACTTCACCACTGGGCCAGCCCCTGAACTTTGGTTTTTATTTCAGGTATGATGAGGCCAACAGATCAGGAAATGACTGCCATTGAAACAACAGTTTGTTACTCACAGTTCCCAAGAGGAGGGGACATGCCACACCATGCAGGGCTACGTGGGGAAGCACTAGGGTTGGTTAGGAGGCAGAGGGAACAAGAGGAAAACATGAGCAAGAGGCTTTATTGTAGTTTTCATAGGAAGGAATGGGTGAGGTAGGGTCAGAAGCTGAGCAGGATTAGAATAGGTAGTTTGAATAATTCCAGCAGGCTCTGAGATAGAGAGTGATCCCTAGTTGTCTGGTAGCTGGCCCTGGAGTGATTCGGAGAAGGGATATAGTGTCCTGGACTGCAGGAGGCTGATAAAAGGAGATGGGGGGAGTATGAACTTGAGATAGCTGGACTGCATATCAAAGGCATGCTCACAGGCAAGCGTTTACTATCTCTAGGAATTAGCTATCCCTGGGAGGGGCAGTCTCTCCTGGATGTCAAAGCATCATAAAATATAGAAAATAAGAAATGTCATTAGTACAGACACAAGCCTTCTTCATTAGGATCTGAGGCCATTTACACTGCCTCTGCATGTCTCCCCTAGCCTCGTCTCCAGCCAGTCGACAGCACACCCTGGGTTCCAGCCACACAGCTCTCCTCCACCTACTGCAGGCCTCCCATGCTCCTCCCACCTCTGTGGCTTTTCATATATTGTTCCACGTGTTGGAAATTCTTTTCCTCACTTTCTTCACCTAGTGGACTCATCTGGAGCCTTAAGAAAACCTGCTCAAATTCTCTGAGTCCCTTTGGTCCATGTACATATTCTTTCCTGTCACCTTGCATTCAATTTGGTTTATATCTCAATTGTATTTAGCACTTAAGTTGCACATCATTTATCTACCATGTGTGTCTCCACGATGAAAATAGGAGCCCTATAAGTAGGGACCGCCTCATATGTCCTTGTCTCCTTATGGACCAGCTTATGCATTAGACATCAAAGGCACACACTAATGCTGCTTGAGCCCTTTCATGTAGAGGCAAGCAGCCAGACAAACTTAAACAGCTTCCAAAATTATTATCATGTTGAGGTAAAGCTGCTTGGCTTGACGGCAGGACTTAAATTCAGAGGCAAGTTGTCTGATAGGAGTAGGATTTATTAGTGAAGCCAAAAATCATCATTAATCTTAGGAGTTTGATTGGTTTGGATTTTGGAAAGCTGATTTTTCAGAATGAAGCTCTAGTTTCTCCCAATTTCGTAGTTCAACTAAAATGTACATGCCTTGCTTAAAGACAAGAAGCAGAGAGGTTTGCTTTAAGTGTATGTTGAAGCTTTTGGAACCAATGCTCAGCTTCATTCAAATTATGAGGTGAGAGAAGTTTAGCTTTCAGCTGGATGAAGAATTCTGGGGATCACTGAGCAGCAGAGAGAGGGTGATTTGGAGTGGCAGCAGGCTTTCCCATCACCACTGAAATCATACCACGTGGAGAGAGTCTAATATTGCCTTTGAATTATAGAGCATAAAATACTTTTGAGCATAAAGTAGCCACCTGCCAACTTAATCCTCCTTAGCTCCTCCTGAGATCTGTTGATGGAGTGTGGATGACAAACAATATTGTCAGGAAGGCATTATATCGTCTTGTCTTTGCTCAAATGGGGTCCTTTCTTCAGCCTGGTTTATATGAGATTCTCTGCAATGCAGTTTACAAACCCCTCTTCACCTAAGAGACAAATGCTGACCCTGCAGGATCAGAGTGCTCATTTCTATAAAAGTGTCAAGGAACTTTACACACACCATGTGCACACATGTGTATGTATGTATGCATGCATGTGTGTATTATGAATGGATTATATAGACATATACACACATATGACAGAGAGAAAGAGAGAGAGAGAGAAAGGGGAGCTATAAGCACATATCTTCTTTAGGTTATAAATCTATTCAAAGTAACTTGAAACATTCTCAAACCAATCTGCTCTTCTATAACCTAAAAGAAAGCGATGAGATGTTTGAAATAGAGCATAAAAGAAATTTGAAAACATTCAAAGTGATGAAGTCTGTAGAGTTTGTCTTTCTTCATGAGATTCTCATAGATCAAGAGAGGGCAACCACATGGGGATGGAGAACATCCTATTGGCAAGAATGACCTTCACGCAAAAAGAAGACCCTGCCTTATGTTGTGAAGCTCACTCTGGCGGTTGTGGCGTTTGACACTCACCTCCAGCTGCCTCCAAGGCCACAGTGTCCCCAGCCCGTGAGAGTCCTACTTGGTCTGACACTATGCTGAGTCAAGAGCAAATGGCCCGTTGTTTTATGGTTGCTCTTCCGTAAAGTGCTTCTAAGCACAAGTGATTTGTGAGAACAAAAGGAGATAATTAAGTGCTGGAATAGATTTGATTTATTAAGCATGGGATTATTTCTGACATTTATAGTGTGACTCAAAGAGAGTCCAGAGCTGGAAACTGTGTACTCGTTACTTTGCATGATATTTATATAAGAGAGGGAGACACGACCTGGGGCAAATGTGACAAACTGGAAGCTTGTCTCCAGTCCTCCTTTCCCTGGGAGTTCGTGTCAGCTCCATCCCACTTCATCATGAGCTCCGCGCAAGAGACAAGGTCGCCATTTGCTTTCTCCACACCAACCAAATCAAAACATTATTCTCACTTCTATTTGCAATGAATTTCAAATTTAAAGAAAAATTTCAAAAATAAAAACAGTATGAAGAATACCCATATACCATTTACCCAGATTGACCTATTGTTAACATTTTACCTCATTTGGTTTATCGTCTGCTTAATCTATCTACTTGTCTATCTATCAATCTATCTACCTAATTTGAGTGCAAATTAAATACACTGATCTTTTTCCCTAAATACTTCGGTGTGGATTTCCTAATAATAGGGATAGGCTCCTATGCAACCACAGCACAATTGTCCACTTCACTGCATTTAACATTGTACCGTACTTTTATCTAACCTACTGTTCTGATTTAATTTTATCAGTTGACCCAAGAATGCCCTTTATAACATTATTCCTCTCCGGTTCAGCATTCAGTTTAGGGTCAGTCACTCCATTTAGTTGTGATATCTTTTTGCCCTTCTTTTATCTAGAATATTTCCATAGTGTTTCTTTGACATTTGTGACATTGTCATTTTTGAAGAATACAATCTCTCCTTTTTGATTAGAAGCAATGTTTCTCATTCCATATTGGTTTGATGTTTCTTCGCTATTAGATTAAGGTTAGGCATTTTTGGAATACTGCACAGTTGGTGTAGTGTTCCTCTCAGAGTAGCGCACCCGTACATCATCTGGTCTTTGTAGGTGATGCTAATTTGGATCACCAGTGAAGGAGTTTGCCAATTTCTCCACTGTAAAATTGCTGTTTTCCTCTCCCCACACACACAGCTAATAAGCAGTCTGTAAGAAAGACATTTTACGACTATGCAAATATCCTGCTCCTTGTCAAAATTTCCCTATATTTGACATCCATTGATGATTGTTGCCTGATGCAATCTTTACCATCCTGGTAGCAAAATACTTTTTTTTTTTCAGTTCTAGCACTATCTCCACATTTAATAGATGGCGTTCAATGTCTTACCATAATTCCTCTATACCATTTCTCTATCTATGTATCTATCTATCTGTCTATCTACCTATCTCTCTCTCTACCTAACTGCCTGGCTATCATCAATATTGACTCATTAATTCCTATTTTAAATGGTTTACAATTCATTTGTTGTTGTTGTTGTTAGTGTTGTCAAGTCGATTCCAACTCGTAGCAATCCTGTGTACAGCAGAGGGGACCCCTGCCTGGTCTTTTGTGCCATCCTCTCACTTTCCGGTGCTATATCAGACAATGCTCTGATGCTGTTCATAGAGTTTTCATGGTCAATTTTTCCAGAATTGGGTGACCAGATCTCTTCTAGAGACTCCTCTGAAACCCATCTACCATAGGTGACCCACTGGTGTTTGTATATCAGTGGCATAGCTTTCAGCATCACAGCAACATGCAGCCGCCACAGTATGGCAACTGACCGATGGGTGTATGGTTCTCTGACAGGAAAGGAACCCAGGCCATGGAGATAAGAGCACTGAATCTTAACCACTAGCCCACCATTACAATTCGTTACTGCATTTAATTATTTGATTCTCAAATTGTCCCATATTTGGCCTCTAGGAACCACTTCAAGTTGGCTTCTATATTCTTTTAACAGGCCTCTGTCATTTTTTTTAACACTTCTTACCTTCTGGCATGAAAGATGTTCCAAGTTCATTTTGTACCTATCCTGCCTAACCTTGAAATCAGCCATTTCTGTTTGATCCTGGTGCATTTTAGTGGGAATGGTATTAGAGACCAAGAACTGAGCATTAGATGTGCTCGTTGCTACTAGGATAGCTTTGCTTCTTGGCTCTTTCACCAGATAGAGATAGGAAAGAGCTCCATATTTTGCACATAAACATGCACATACATACAAATATGCATACATATATACACATATACATGTATGCATATACATATGCATATAAGAAAACATATGCACGTGTATATGCATATTTCAGTGATCCTGAGTTCACACCAATACCTTCGATTCTAATCCACCTCCCCTTCCATATTTGTATGTCCCTTCTTCTATAGGGAGGATCTTGGCTCCCAAAAGCCTTAGCAAATTTACTTAGTTGCTCAATCCTATATTGCATCTAAAATAGCTCCAGAATTATGCCTATAAAACTAAAATAGACAAACATACACAAAAGGTCAGAATGTTTGTGCACTGCGCCCCACCAACACACACACATATCCCACCCTGCCGCAGAGTAAGATCAAATACTGTGACCATTAGTTACTAGGATTAGTTCTTTTCTTGCTTTCTTCAGCGTGTTTAGAGTATTCAGTCAAAATATAATTTAATTCATTTATTTCAGTTTTCTTTCAGTTTTAGGTTTAGTGTTCTTTCCACGTTTATTGATTTGATTTGATTTTTGAATATGTAAAACATTGAAAGCCTTTAAAAAATTAAAGCATGACGAAAGCCATACCCAGAAAAGAAGTTCTCTCTTTGTGTCCTTTCAACCCAGGCTTCTCCCTGCTGTCTTTTTGTAAGTAACAAACTTGAGTTTTAAAATTTATTCTCCCTTTGTTTCTTCTAAATAAATCTCTTTATCTAGACCTTCCTTCATCCTGAGCGGCAGAAGTGAAAGAAGAGCACCTATGTTCTTCTGATGCTTGACACCATTTAATCTTCACAGCATCCCTAGAAGGAAGGTACCATCTCAGCTGGAGATAATGGGATCTTCACCCGGAAAGACGTTGTTCCTCTTGGAACAGGACAGAAGACTGGATTTGGCACACCTTCAACATTTGGGGCTAGAAGATCAGGAGATAGAAATGGTTCAGGGCCCTGGGTGTCTCTGTGACTAGAGAGCCTCCAGACCCAGCCATTCTGCAATTGTGGCCTTTTCTTAGGAAAGTGGATGTATAGGAGAGCAAACGTTAGAAAAAGTGGGCCACCAGAGGGCTGTAACTTTGGGATCCAAGAACTATGTTGGAACATCGCCAGCTGAATACCCCAAAGCTTGGGAAAAGATAGTCCTCCTTCGGACCCAAGCTCCAACAGCAGCTGTAGACCCCACCAAGCGCCATCTGTAGAGGAGGAGAAGGCACCTGGCTTCCCAGACATCAGGCTTCAGTCGTGATCCAGCAGGGATAAACAAGACGGTGGGAGCAGCCAGACTACCTGGACTATAGCAATGACACTGTGTGGTCATTGTAGTAGGCAGAAGGACTGTACGTGGCCTTGGAGGTGATGATAATCAGAAGTGACTTCTTGCACTGAGTAAACTCACTTGAATGCCTTGAAGTTATCCCAGCAGGAAGGATCATAAGGACAGAGATAAACACTCTCATAACCCTCTGGGTGGGGGAACCCTGAATCACTTGAGTATTTCAAAGAATGTGACAATATTTCGTACCTAAGCCGATGATGGTTACGTCAATTTTATAGATGAGAACAGAGGCTCAGGAATGCTGAGCAGCTGCATGAACATCACACACTTTGTAAATGGCAGAACTAGGTTTAGAACCTTGGACTTTCTGAATAAAAGTCCATGCTCTGAGAACAATACAGGGGATCCCCTGCCTGCATATCCCTCAGCACCTCACATCTCCTCTCTTCACCTCACTTCCCCACCTGTCTAATGAGGTGGTGGATAGAGTTATCTCTAAACTGTATTCCAGTTCCAAATGAAAATTTGACTTGCAGGCGTGTGTGTGTGTGTGTGTATGTGCGTCGTGGTAAGAAGTCATTTTCTAATGACAAGGGCGTTAAGCAAAAGAAATGAATTAACTCAGGTAACGACAGTCCAGGGAAGATGTAGGAAAGACATGGGTTGCCCAGGGTGTGGATATCGGAGTTTGCTGGTCTCTAACGTCATAATAGATTGAGGCAGAGGGCAGTGAGAGAGCTGGGCCAGCACCGTGAGAGGCTCCCTGGGATCAGCCATGGCCCCTGGTTGAAACAAGCACAGTGGGATGGGAACAAGAGATGACTGCTGAACCTCTCAGGATTTCCCTCTGGCTAAGAGCTTTTTATAATATGTTTCCACATTCAACTCCTATAGGATTCTTCTACAGTATAATAATACCCATATATACTACACATGGGCAGATAAAGCCTCAAAGAGATGAAAGCCTTGCCCAAGGCATGCAGCTGGTAAGGAGGGAGGCAGAACGCCAGTCCAACCAGACTCCTGGCCTCAAATTCATCCTTGCCTGCTCCATGCTCCAGCCCCAAGGAGAGAGAGGGCAGTGAGAATCAGCAGCTGGAAAGAAGACACCTGGGTGCCCGTTCTCTGCACTTTGAGACGTGACTATGTAAAAGGGGCCCCTGGCTCTCACGTTAAAGTTTGCCTTCCTTCCTCTACCTAGTTTTGTAAAATAGGACATTTGGTAATTAATTTTTCAGATCTACAAGGCCGGTGCAGGACAGGCTGTAAATTAAACAATTCTTATTTCCATAACATTGCTGCCCAAAGGGCGTTGCTTTATGATGCATCCCTGAAGCAATGATGCGTAGCTTTTATTAACCATAGGCCCAGGATCCAAAAGCCCCTTGCCCCTGCTTAGTGATGAAGTTGGACATGCGAAAGAGAAAAATAATTGGATGTGTTTATCTCCTGATTTTTTTTATCTGAATCTCCTCAGCAGGGCTGTCAGGACCGTTCCCTAAGACAGATGTACTGAGCAAAAACAGATAAAAGAAAAAAGGGCCTTTACTATGTAATTTCCACCTCATCTCAAGACGATTTGAAGTGGCTACCGCAATACATGCCGTAGAACGTGAAGCAAACAGACGTGGAGCTCAGGAAGAAGACCCAGGAGAGTGTGACAAACCAACACAGGGAGGACAGCAAACTAAAGGCAAAAGGCTGCCGGTGTGCACGTGGAGGGAGATTGAAAGTGGTTTGATGACAATTCAAAGGATGACAGGACACGGTGAGAGACAGACGCAGGGAACAGAGTGAGAACTGGAGAATCCGTGACAGGCTTCACTTCCCGGCAGTTTTATCGTGCTTGGCAAGTCTACGGTCACAACAGGCTGGGAGTTTGGAAGTGGGATGAGGAGCCAATCCAGAGTGAGGTGTGCCCTCAGGGAAGAAGAGCAGAGGTCAGCCACAGATCGGGGTCTCAGGCAAGTGGGCTGCGGGGTCAGCACTTTGACCTTTAACAAAGGTGAAAGCAAGGCATGGCCATTCTCCATGAGGGTCAGCGCTGCAGGCAGAGGCCAGGACTACAGAAGTCAGGGAAAGCCCGCGAGCCGCACTAGGAAGATTGGAAGGGAAGCAAGAAGGCTGGGGGCAGGGGAGGGCCAGCCACAAACGTTGGGCCATCTTGTAGCTCCAGCCACAGAACTCAGTGAGCAGTGCCGCCCTGCTGCCCAGGTCAGGCCTCCCCTGTATTCTCTCGGGGCCTGCAGTGACACACACCAGGGACAGGCACTGGAAGCACAAAGAGCAGGACAACTCCTGATATTAAAAAGAAACCTCACTGAGTGCCCTTCACTAATGGGATGCATGCAGTGAGTGGGGGAAAATATAACAAATTGAGAGAACACCTAGAATACACCTGGAGCTGCGCCAGGTGCTGGGGACATTGGATAGGCCAGCCCGGCCCTGCCCCGTGTTCAGGTTAGACTCACACACAGGTTACCGTTTGGGCAGCTGCTACGTGCTGTGTTCTGAGCACACAGGGGAGGAACGGCTACTCTGCCATGGGAGTCAGGGAAAATGTCTGAGGAGATGTGATATTTGGGCCGGATCTCGAAAAACAGGTGATTTTCCTAGGAGAAGAGAAGAAGGCTATTTTAGAAAGAAGAAACTGTTCTAGGCGTGGGTTCCTGGAAGGATAAGAGTGTGTTCACTAGATTTACTCATGGCAGGAAAATCAAACTCTACAGTTTAGGGTAAAAATTTTTGACCAGAGTTGAAATAGAGCCCCGAATTATTCAAAATAATTCTATTAAATAAAGTCCATATTCTTTGAGTAGGCTTTTCCCAAAGTATTTCTCTTAGTTATGTATAATTGTTAAAAAATATGTGGAAGAAGTTCATTGTCAATAACTGTGAGGAAATTTTGGGTTAAGCGTACTGAAGATCATTTTTTTTCTGCAGGACTTCTCAGAGCTTTTAATATATTAATGCACATTTTGAATTTCAAAGAGGGGGTGTAGAATGAAATATTTCTTATATTTATTAGAAGATCGAATAGTTCATCTTTTTCCAGCTCAGACATAATTGAGACGCTCCAGGAAACCGTAGCTTAAACATTCTGGGCAATCTAAGAGTTTAAAACCTATGTTTCCATTCATTTTACCTTATGAAATCTCTGTCATAAGACTTTTCATATTGTATTGTAACTGTCCTCCCCGACCCAGACTTGTGCTGTCCAATATGGTGGCCACCAGCCACATGTGGCTACTGAGCTCATGAAAGCTGGCTAGCTGGACTTGAGATGCATTGCAAGTTACCGGGAAGTTACTAGCAAGTACACGTGTGCCTTGTGTTATATTTCCATTGGACAGCACTGCCCCAGGCCATTAGCTATTTGAGTCTGGAGACCTTAGTTATCTGTACATTCTTGATGCTTTATAAATTTCTTGTCATATAATAGACATTTAGTAAAAATTTATTGAATGTATAAAATAAGATAAAAGGGAAACCATAGTCATAAAATACTTGCTGCATTTAAAGTCTGATGCAAAATTCTTGTTCCCATTTTTTCAGTTTAATCTTAAAGGTTGTTTCTGCTTATACGTAAATGATCTTTTTATTCATGTAAATATCTCATTTGCATGTATGAAATTTATTCCCTAAATTCCTTTAACATATCCTGGAAGCTGGTCCTCCAAGCAATAGCCTTCTCTTTTAAAAGAATCCTGAATTCTGGGCTTTGAAACAGTTTGCTACAGTTGGGAAACCAGCACGTAAGCATCCAACCGCTCACATGGCTACATGACTCCCTTCACCTCCTGCCCTCTGACTTCTGACCTCCGCTCTCTTTTTCCTCTTGCCCCCAGGGAAATGTGCTTCTGAAAAAAACAATCAAGATCTCCTTGAGCTCCAAAGCCTTGTCTTGCTCTCGCAACTCCACACTTTCTGAAGCACTAAGTTCTGTCAAGCAAGCTTTCAGCTGTTTAATACCCTAGGCTCTGCATAACTCTCTGATCTCTTTTTGTGCTACCTGCTCCTTCAAGGTCCTTTCTTCCGTCTCTTATCTCCCTGCCCTGCCACTGGTTTTCTGGGTATCTGGTCAAGTCTCAGCAATCTTTGAAAGGAGAGAGCAGTGTGTGCCGTGACTCCCCAGGCACTTTGAGAGGTAAGTGAATCCATGGAAATAAGGAGCTGTGTAAACTGACAAGTGTGAACAAATGTGAAGTGCTATTCTGACTAAATTGGAATGGAACGAAGTAAGATAACTTGCTACGTTTTTCCTAAATGTATGAGCCTTGCTACTCCTATAAAGGAATTTACATCTGTCTCCCTGTGCTTAGAGATGAACCATCTAGACTTCGTTGCATGTTTACCCATCAAATTAATACTTTTACTCACCCTCTCAATTTCCTTCCTCTTGACATCTGATTTAGAGAAGAGTATGGAAGAGTAATCCTATAGTAATGAGTGAACTTTCTTCTCATACTGTCCAAAATATCTCAATGCCCTTACCATTATCCAACTATAATGATCTAACATAGAGAATTATATTTTATTTTTAGCTGGCTATAAATATTAGAATTTGATATTTAATGTACTTTTTTTTTCAGAGAGATTCATTGGCCGTTTGCATTTTCGTGAGATACATAACTTGAAGCCATGTAGAACAGTCATTAAATGCTGGACTGTTGACTCAGATCAACTAAGATTTTGTTGTAAATTGAGAAGCTGGAATGTCATTCCATTCCATCAAGAGGTGAAGTCTGTCTCTCCCCTGCCTGAATCAAGGTTGGCCACGTGACTTGCTTTGGCCAATGGATCATTAGCCATCATGATACAGGCAGAGGCATGAAGAATAATTGCTCAGTGAGGTTCATCCTCTTGCTATTTTGGGAATGCTTCAGCTACCACCAAGTGAAGAAGCCTAGCCACACCTGGAGATTAAGCATATGAAACCTGGCTAGTTTGACTTGAGATGTGCTGTGAGTTACTGGGTAGATTTTTTTTCCAAGAGATTGGGAAAAGATACTAGACGATGATAGATATGTTGCCTTGTCCCCCTCATTGCTTCAACCAACTGCCAGATATGTGAGGGCATCACAGACCTTCCAACCACTGACCAACCCATCATCTCACCACAGACGCAAAACTTTTGATCTGGCTAAGGAGATTTCCAAATGGAATGTTGTAGTGTTGGTTGGGTACAGCATTGTATAATAAAGTATTGCAAGAGAAATAAGGTAAAGAAAGAACTGTTTAGATTGCACACAGAAGTTAGAGGATTTATAGAGGAACCCACACTTGTTGGATTAGAAAGTAAGACGGTTCTCATTCCTAGTCCTCACGTGGTAAAAATTTTCAAAGTGAATTGAGGCCTCAGGCCAAGGTCAAAACAAAGTATGGCTGTAGGTTCCTTTGTTAAGACTTCTGAAAGTCTTATCATGGTGCCTACTAGATCCTTTCAGCTAAATGAAAAAGGCTCCTAAGAATCTTAAGGGTATATTTCTTAGAGAAACCTAATCCTAAAGTAACTATTTGTGAGGTACAAGTTTGAAGATTATCTCAAACAATTGTGGGCATGACTTTCACCAAATGGATTGGAGTATAATCTGATGAATAGACATCCCACAACATTTTTAAGAGGTTGTAATAGCGAAAGGGCCACCAGCTTGGACAAAAAGGAACCGAGATTTCTCAAAACGCCAAAAGACACCTGTCCCCTAGGGATCTATAGGCAGGACTAAGGCTGAGAAAGTTACTCAGTTGTGACATTGGCTATCTTTTGCAGTAAAAGGCAAAAGCTTCTCAAGAAGGCAAAAGCTAACAGCCCAGAGTGGCAATCTGCTCAAGGAAGCAGAGCCAGGCTCTAATCCAGATCGTAAGCTCCTCAGCTGTCTACATAATTATGAGCTAAATAAATTGTGTTTTAAGCCACTATGTGTTGAGGTGGTTTGTCAAATAGCAGAATCTGATAGTTTTGAATTCCAGTTCCTCGATTTCCTGAGACAACTTCCAACACTGTGTAACTTTAGAGAAAAATTAATTAGCTCCTCTGATTTTTAATTTTCACAAATGTAAAATAAGGCTAATATGCATACCTCACAAGTTTGCTGCATGTTAATGAGATAGTACATGCCTTGGGCTCTGTTAAAAAGTCTGATTTCTATAAAAATCGCAATTATTATTATTTTATGAGCCTCCATTTTCTCATCAATACAAGATGATAATAATACCCATCTCTTGATTTTGTTTTGAAAACCAAATGAGTGTCTGGGAGAAACAGAACTGACACATCTGAACAGTCAGAGATCAGTAAGTCAGATAGTGATCAAACAGGTGGTTGTGACCTTAATTCCTGTTCCCCTTTCTAACATGGAAAGGAGTACTTTCTTTAGATTAAAAAATATATTTTTTTAAAGGTCTGTAAATGTATCTTTTCTAAATTTCAAATACAATCTCCCAATCTGAATGAATAATTGCATGCTCGTATTAAGAATGCCCTATGTCTTTTAAAATATAAGCCCCGTGCTCCCAGGGTCTGCTCTTGCAGGGCTGAAGAGGTCTTTGAATTCTCTTCTGTCCCTCTCTGAACCCACTCCCCTTCTCCAACATCCTACTCTTCCCTGAAATTATCTCCCTTTCTCTTCTCCATTGTTCTCTGGCAGCCTCTAATCACTCCTGCTGCAAACGAACACCCGTGCCCCGTCACCCACGACCTCATCAAGAAGCAGCCTTCAAATGCATGGACATTCAAACCCAAGAGAAGCCACAGTGGGTGGGAGTATCTCAGTGGGAAGATGGCAATCAGCAGACCACTGTCAAAGAAGAGCCAAGAAAGAGTAGAGGGAGAGCTCCTAGGGGCTGTCTGGAAAACGGACATGGGAGCAGACGCATTGATGCAAACTAGATAATGCAATGGCTACAGATACCACATGGGAAACACCAAGTAAAAGGTAGACATCTGTGGACCATGGTGATCCGTCAGGACTTCCTGGAGGAGAGAAATTAACAGGGCCTTAAAGATAGATATTATTGAAATGGCCATCCATCTCATTTAATAATCACTTAATGAGTATCTGCTAGGAGCCAGGTGCTAACTACATAATGAGGGAAATAATAATTAATAATAATATCTTTTCTTTGTGCTGCATTTTATAATTCGCAATCTAGTCAGGACTGGTAAGTGAGCATCAGGGAAGGAAAGGAAAGGGATAAATGGGGACGGGAATTGATTGAACACCTCTGTGTTCCTAGCACTGCGCTGGCATTTTACATCTGTGATTTCATGGAAACCACCATGTAAGGTCACTTCCATTATCGTTCCAAATTTGGGGTTGAGAAAAATTAAATCAAGAGAGATGTTAGGTGACTGACCAAGTCACAGAGCTTGTGCTGGTAGAGCTGGGAACTGAGGCAAGATTTAAGTTTCTCCAAAGCCAAAGTTCAGGGTGGACGAGTCAGAAGGTGTAGTCAGGGTCTGGTTTGAACAGAGCCTGGGGAGGGTGGAGAAAGGTGTGGCGGCAGGGGTGGGGGGAGAAAAAGAGAGAAACAAGCCAAGAAGAGGAAAGGCTCCGGAGCATTATCTATAGAAGCCAAGAACATTTACCCAAAGGGCATCTCCCTCCCAGGGGAGGGCTCTCATTACAACTACTTAGCACCTGGAGCCCTTTTTCCAGTCCAAAGATATTCTTTCCTATAATCACCAATTAGCACCTGTCACAGTCGTTTTCCTGGGCAGTTGATGAGGATTGAGATTCTGGCAGGTTGGAGATTTCATGAAAGCCCTGAAGTTAATAACGGTGATATTCAGAGCAGAACTAATAGCTCACACTTGGAATGGATTCCCTCTTTTATGTGACCAGATTCTCCCAGGACCTGTACAGTTTGATGCTCCTGTGCCTGAGCACTTTAACAAGCTATTGTTAGCTAGTAATAACTCGTGAAGGCCCCCTGGCCAGAGAGCAGAGCCCTTCATCACTGAATAATCCAGCTGATTTATTTCATTATTTGGAGAGTTTGTAAAAGGACAATTCATTTTTCCACTGCTCTTAGGTGATTCTCCGAGCCATCGTTCTCAATATTGCCACACCGACTCCCATTGCTGCAGAAGTTATGCTGTGCAAAGTCCCACCAGGACCCACACTGGGGAGACAGAGGCCAGAAGATGGGCTTTGCAGGGAAAGCAGTGTGCTTAGCTCTCTACCCATAAATTAGAACATCATAATTACAGAGGGATGCCCCCACCCCGCGACACACAGCCCGCTCCCTCTTCCTGCTTCCGCACTACAGCACCTGCAAGTCTCTACCACACTAGTTTGTTTTCGTGAGAATTTCCTCCAAGCAACTGCACATCCTTCCATGTCAAAGACTCTGCGTGATTTAACTCTTGGGCCACAGCCAAACCCAGGGCCCCCCCTTGAGTGATAATGACTGGAGCTGGCATGTGTTCATGTGCTTTCCCAGCGTCTGTTGTCTGTTTTCCATATAACAGCCCTTCAATATTCTTTGGGGAATCGCCTTTCCATTTCTCAGTTCCTATTACTGGTGGGGTTAAGCTTTTCCCAGGCAGCAGGTGGGTGAGGGACACGGGAGAGGTCTCTCCTGTTCACAGTGATTGGTCAGGCCTGAGAACGTTACTCAATTCGTGCCAAGGACGGTAAAGGCCAGAACTTTTCTGCAGTTATTGAGAAAGAAAACCTTCTCTTTCCACAGGGTCTCCTAACCTGGAGAGATACAAGGCTGAACTATTTGCAGACATTTTTGTCATCATATACAAAGAATCTGACTAATGATGAAAAAAGATGGAGGAAAAAACTCTCAGAGACGGAGAGAGGCAAAATCCTAATGACATTGCTTCAGCTTCCAGATCCACCTCTTCCTGAAGCCATTACGTTTTGACTCTTAGATGCACTAGTTGTCCCTTCCTTAATTGCATTCTTTCATTATACGTTGCTGCAGAACAAACCATTCCAAAGCTTAGCGACATTAAAAAGTCATCCTACTTCATGCTCAGAATAACCCAGTGAGGTAGGGACTGTACAAATAGGGAAAAAGAAACTTAAATAGGTCAAGGAACTTGCCCCCAGACAGTCAGTACATGGCATAGTAGGTGGTCAGTTAGCATATTAATAAGTTACTGATTTATTTACTGAAGAAAGAGAACTCATCTCACCCACTCTCATTCAACTCTCTTCTCAGCCTCCTGAGAAAAGGGCCCTGTGCACCCTGTGGTTTGCTTTGCGGCCCCTCCCTGCCTGATCCTCCTGTGGATATGCAATGTTCAGTGTTTTTATTGCCCGTCTACCCCACACTGAAATCTGTGCCCTGGAGAGCATCTAAAATGTGCAGACCATCAGTCCTGCTCAGCACCAGACTTTGCTAAAATGCACGTTCCTTCCCTACCTTGTATCCCCCTAACTCATAGACTAGCACCATGAGGCAGGACCTAATAAGAAAGTTCCTTTCCCTTCCCCAGCATGTACGCCTTTTCCAGGCCCAACTCCAGGGCCCATTCACAGCGTTTCCTCATTATCTTTTTCTGCCATCTCCTGTGTCAGAAGTCTGGACAATCCTGACAGGGACCAGCCAAGCAGAGAGGCAGGGACAATTTCCATGGGGCTGGAGCTGGAGGGTGACTTGTCCTATCCATGAAAACATGGGAGCCAAGAGCTTGAAGAGACTGTAGAACAAGCATCCACAGGGAGAGCTGAGTTTCAGCGACAAAGGATCTTGCAGAGGACACCACGCCCGGAGGAGCAGGGGCCAGTACCATGACTTGGTCAGGGAGACTGAGATTCAGGTAGAAGCACTCCAGAAGCAAGTGAGGAGAGGGATGCGGTAAGAATGAGGGCAGCACAGGTCAGGGTGATGAGCAGGGGCACTGGAGCCAGGCTCTTAGATTTGCAAACAGGCTCCACCATCTGCTCTGTGGCCTTGAGCTTATTAATCAAACTCCCTAAGCCTCATTTGCCTCATCTGCAAAATGTGGCTAATTATGGTGCCTACCAATCATTCCTAGTGAAGTTGCTGGAAGACTTTAAAAAAGTCCGTTCGTACACGGAAAGTGCTTAGACATGGGAGCGCTCAGTGAGGGACGGCCATGAGCTCCTTGTTGTTGTGACCATTTCCCACAGCCCTGTGCCTGGTCTCTGGATGTGCCCAAGTTATACCAGTAGAATCTTGCAAGTTCATTGTCCTCCCACGTGTTCCTAATTCCACAATTTCTGCTTGCTTAAACGCTATCTTTTCTTTGGTTAAAACTCACTCCTCTATTTTCAGCTACCTATTGCTCCTCTAGGAACAACCTGGGCTGTCTCACATCAGATAGAACAAGTCACTTCTGGGACCCAGCCCAGCATGTGAGACCCTCTGCAGCACGGGCCCATCCAGGAGGCCCTTCCACAGAATGGAAATCCACTGAGAAGTGAAGACCTAGAGATGACAACAGTGCCGTCCACAGGGTCACTATCCCAGAGGAACGTGCACCTTAAAAGCATCAGAGACTTGACATAGAAGCCATTTCTGCTCTTACTTTTAGATCCCACGGAAGTCCTTTGGTTTTTGGCATCCAGATGTTTCCTGCTCTCAGATTTTTCTACTGTGCACACCATGGCTTCATTCCCCTGAACGTTAGAGCAATTTTGTGTACTGAAGGACTCATCTAGAACTCCTTCTAGAACTGGAAGAAGAGAGAGGTACTGAGTCAGGATTTTAATAATGCTCATCTATGGGTGTGAGTGTGTGTCCATAACTATAGACTCTATTGAGGTCCCTTTTTATAGAAATTATATATGTTGCATAATGGATTCATATTGTATGTAATATATATGAACTGGTAGACAGGTGTATGTCTATATAAGCATGAATATATTTAACACTTTGCTGTTAAAATAAAATTGGTTAAGTATCGATGCACGCATGATATGCTGGGATACAAGGCTGACTAATTAGTTGTCAGAGAATACAAAAAGGGAGGAAATGAAGGAAGGAAGGAAAGAAAGGAGGGATGGAGGAAAAGAGGAAGGAAAGAAGAAAGGAAAGGAGGAAAAGTGTGATGCCAGTGCTTAAATGTCGTCAGCAGCAGCGCCCCAGCCTCTCAGCTGGTATGTCGCTGGGCCATGCTGCAGAAGATGCTCTGGGGAAGTTCCTTTGAACAATTGCCCACAGGAGTCATGAATTCACCTTCAAGGGCCCTGAGTGAGCATCAAAGTCCAAATCTTGGTGGCCTCTCTCTTGGTGACCCAAGGTAGGTGCTTTGAGTTTGACAAGTGTGTGATCTTAGTCTGACCCACTGAGAACTGCACTAGCTCTATCCATGTCCCTTAGACACCGAAAGATTTCCTAATGTGCACTGTACCCTGGAGCAGGAATAAAGCACCCCTGTATCAGTTTCCTATTGCTGATGTAACAAAATTACCACAAACTTAGCGGCTTAAAACAACACAAATTTATTCCATCATGTATCTGGGTGTCAGAAGTCCGGCACGGTCTTACTTTGCTAAAATCGAGATGTTGGCCCACCTGTGTCCTTCTGGAGGCTCGGGGGAGAATCTGTTTCCTTGCCTTTTCCAGCTTCCAGAGGCCTCCTGTCTCCCCTGGCCTGTGGCCCTTTCCTCCATCTTCAAAGCCAGTAGTTAGCATCTTCAAATCTCTCTCTGACTCTGCCCTCTGCCCCTGTTGTCACGTCGCCGTCTCTTACTCTGATCCTCCTGCCTCCCTCCTAGAAGGACCCTTGTGATGACACTGGGCACACTCAGCTCACCCAGGATAATCTCCCACCTCAAGATCCTTAACTTAATCACAAAGCCCCTTTCGCTCTGTAAAGTAGCTTAGTCACAGGTTTCTGGGGTTAGGACATGGACACCTTTAGGGGGCCATTATTCCACCCACCACAGCCCCCATCAATCAAGTGACCTGTTTACGTATCTCCAGACTAGGGAAATAAAACGCTGTAGCTAATGAACCCAGAGCACCCGCCATATGCCAAAAACTATGATCATTCTACTACATTTCACACAATTGAACTAATTTTTAGTTCTCACAAGAACAATGTGAAGCTGGCATTATTCTCTATGAAATATGAGAACTGAGTCTCAGAAAAGTTGTCATCTCTCTAAAGGCAGTGGACCAATGGGCAGAGGAACCCCTATAACTTGAACAAAGTTGCTGTGACTCCATACCTTCCCCTCTATCTAAGTCGCCTATTCTGCTTTACACAACTCCCATGTTCCAAAATAAGTGCCAGACATGGAGGGCTTCCTAACTCGGCACTGGCCCCCTCCGCCAAGTCTCTGTGCCCACTGGAAGGGAATGTTTGGGGAGCGGGAGCCCAGCATGGCCATCATTACTATCCTTGCCCCTTACTGCTGGCATAGTTTGCTCAGAGTAGGTGCTTTAGAAATACACACTGTCTAAATAAACACTTAAATAACCCCCCTCCAAAGTCTCGGGTCAGAGCGCTGGACAAAGCAGAGCCCTCCAGTATCACTCTTTCCTAAATTGTCAATCTTAATCCAGCTATCATCAACACCCTCACTGAGTCCCTGCTGCCTGTAACACGCTGCTCTTGGCAGGCAGGAGATGCCAAGACACGTAAACCCTTACACGCTCACCATCGATCCAGAGGGACACGCGAGCCAGGGAACCCTGCGTGGGCTTGCTGGTGCTGGTGGGGTGAGTGAGGAGAGTAGCCTGAGTGTGAGAGCACTCCCCGAGCTCCCAACACTCCCAGGATCATAACCTCTGCCAGAGTACCCACACTGTCCAAACCAGTGGTTCTGAGACACTAGAGTGTCTACAAATCTCTAGGGAAGACTGTTAAAATACACACCCCTGGGCTCCACCCAGGGAGACTCTGATAAAGCGGCTCTTCCGTGAGGCATCTGCATGTTTAACAAGCTCCTGTGAGCCCCACAGGCTGCTGAAGGTGATTGGACAACCACATCTTGAGAAACACTCTTCTGGATGCTTAAACACGTCTCATTCCCGAATTAGGGAGTGGCACTGTGGCTCTTCTTAGAGAAGCCCTCTCGTTCACCACGGCCAGAAGGGGCATCTCAGAGTCAGGGGAAAAGCAGGAAACAAGCAAATGCTGCATCGATTAGCAGAAATGTGCTGAAGACTCATGTGCCACCAAGGCCTCCCTCTGCAGCCCCCCAGAGGGACTCTGACTTTCCTGGGTCCCTGCAGCAGGCAGCCCTGGGCAGCCTCGGCTCAGGCACTAAGCAAGGGCGAGTTGAAAGGAAGAGTAGAAGAAAAAGGAATGGCTGAGTGGATGCTCCACCTTGCTCACTTCCAGGGCTAATAGACACTGTCTTCCTGGGCAAGAAAGAGACGTTCCATCCCAGAAAACCTCCACTCCCTTCCTTCCACACACACGCACACACATATACATGCACACGCACATGGACACACACATGCCCCTTTAAATCCTTAGAGCCTTTTCCTCAAATTCTTAGGCAATTAGCTTCATGAAAAGCTTCGCTTAAAATGTTAGCCCCCCAACCACTGCAAAACATGTGGGTTATCCTTGAAGTTCTCACAAGACGCCCACAGCCTCGTGTAGTCCACCACCAGAGCATGCAGAGAACAAGAATTTCACGTATGTCTTAACAAGGGAGAGAGAGAGACCCACGGTCATCAAATTACGGGTTGTGCTTTTTGCTGAGACCTGCATGTTCTTAATACTGAAGCAAACGCTCAAAGCCTGGAAATGTGAAGTGACCTGAGAAAAATCAAATGTTGTCTTTTATTTTGTATTTTTTAAGCCTGCGATTCTTCATTTTCTCTATAGAATCTTCTATTTTAGTGTAACGTCTTTGGGGTTTTCTTTTTTCTTTTTCATTTTTCAGGAGCCAACTCTAATTCCACCTTCTGCACTGACTTTGGTTTATTGTTAAAAATAAATGCCTTTCTTCAAAGCAACCTCCCACCTTTTGTGCTGTGCTTAGGAAAAGACAGAAGAAAGTTAGCTATAAAGAAAACAGTGACGTTGGCTGGCATGTGGAGGGAATGATTTAAAATACTTCCACTCAATTGAGAAGAAAACCTATGGCCCTTTAAGGCTGAACTGGTAGAAGCTGCGCTGCCTGTAATTGGAATCAGTGTGAATATCACACGCAGCAAAATGAGAAAATGTCACTAACTCCTCCTTTTTCCATGAAGAAATGCTCGCCTTTCTGTTCTAAGGGCTTGAAAAGGACCAGCCTGGATGACAGCAATTTTTTCCCTGTTCTCTATTTGTGAGTTCCGTTTTCCTATTCCCCTGTAGAAAGGAAGCCTCAAATCAGCAAAAGATGTGATGGAGTATTGTCCCTCCATTTTTTTTACAAATGTCCGTTCATTAAATACCAGAGGATAACTCCTGTCTAAGCAAGAGTGTTGCCAACAACCGAACCGCACGGTACACGATGAGCAAGTGAGAACACACGATGGTGGGTGGCGCTGGGCGTCAGCTTTGTTCATGCCAGGATGACGCGCTTTGACAGTTTCCTGAGTGAGAGTTAAAAATGTACAATCGACAAGCACCTCATGAGTCAGATGGGGCTATGAGAAGGCTGGCTTGGGAACCAGATCACCTGGGTTCAATTCTATTTTGTTTAGGATTGCCAGATAAAATACAAGATGCCCAGAAAAATGTGAATTTCAGATAAACAATGAAGATTGCATGAGGTGTACTTACACCAGAATGCTCATGTTATTATGAAAGTTATATGGCAAAATCTGACAACTCTAATTTGCCATTTATTTGCTGTATGACCCTAACCTCCCCATGCTTTGATTGTCTCACGGGGTCATACTATCTGCAAACAGAGGTAATAATCATAATGCCCACTTTATAGGATTGTTATGAAGATTAAATGGGTTAATATTTGCAAAGTACTAGAATAGTACCTGACATCATAAGTACTATGCAGATGTTTGTTAAATAAGATGAAAAATGTATTTGTGGGAAAAAAATCTGGGGCCATACCAGTCAAGTAGAGGCTTAAGCTTTAAAATTTAACACATCAGCTACCTTTATCTTACAGTCCTATTGACTGACTGACGGATGACCTGCATGGCGACTGTGGGAGAACCCAGCTTCAACCAACAAGTGGAGGTGAAGACGGTGGAGCTGGAACCATGAGGGCTATAGAAATAGTTGATGAGTCAACTAGACCCATTCATGGGCCTCTCAACGTGGTGCCCTGGATGAAAGAAAGCCCCATCAGCTTTGGTTCTTATGGAGGGAAAGGCAGGAAGTTGGTCTAGAAAGTTGCTTGAATCTATCTGAGATTTTCTCTTTTCAGGGGTGAAAGTGGAAATCGAAGAGCAGGAGGAGAGCTGTTCTTGGATTAAGATGGTGCCTAGGGTCGTTTTGTCTGGTTCTTCCCAAGGGGTGCACAGAGCACCATGACTGGCTGGAGTTTTGAGGATCACGCTGAACAGGGAAGAGGAAAACATCATCTCTGACCCTCTAATCACTGTGCAGCCACTACTGCATGATTAATACTTTGCTTGTCCTGAGCTACATTTTCAAATCAGAAACAGGAATTGGTCCTCTCCCTAGGAGTGGGTGAGGTACAAGTGGATGTTTGGGGTGTAGGTTGCAGTGCCATTGTTGAAGGACATTGTAGGAGCGTAGCCGAGAAGAATATACCATATGTCACAAGACGGAGGGGCAACAGGACAGCAGTGGGAGAGTGGGCAGCCTCCTCACTGCTGGGAGGGCCATCAGCAAGGCCAGGGGAAGTAAACAGCTAATGGAGACAAATGAGTGTCAGCCACTGTGGTCCTGCGTGGTGGCCCCAGGGACACTCCGGCTTGGCTCCTGCTCGTGGGGCAGAGCTGGCCACTGCTGCTGACAGAGCCAGGCAGGTTCAGCATTTCATTGGCTTTTCCTGACCAAATGTGTCGCTGCTGTATTTGTATTTATTATTTTGCATTTATTTTGCCTTTGCTTTCTGCTGTGGGCTGTGCTTTTCTTGGCCCCTTCTCCCTTTTTCCTTGTCAATTTCTATCAGTTCTAGGGGGAAGGGACGTCCTCATACCAGTCCTCACCCAGGTGCCCACGGCCAATCTCACTCTCCCTGAGTAACTCCCTGTGCTCCACCCCTGGGTGTGAAATGACCAGAGGAAACGCCTCAGTGATAGGGTGGGACCTCCCAGGGTCTTGCCAAGGTCTCAAGGATCTTGAATCTAGCAGCTTCCCCTGGGCCTCACTGGGCTGTTTGGTGGTGGTCCTCTCTCCATTCTGGTCTATTCAGTTTGCTGAGCTCAACAAGCATTTAGTGAGCACCTTCCACAGCCCAGCCCAGTGTCCAACACTGCAGACTCAGTGGTATGTCACCTAATATTTATCGAATGTTGCTATATGCCAAGCCAGCAAAGTAGTTTATATTTGTTTCATTTTTTATACAACAAATTTCTGTGGTAGGTATGACTATTATATTTTACTGAACCTGCCTTATAGGAGCTCATAAATGAGGAGGAAACATCTGACTACAATATAGTGTGAATATGATATTTAGTCAAGGGAAAGCCTTAGTCCCAGTTAATTGACAGGCACTCTGCTACACACTGGAGTACAACAGTAGACAAGACAGATGTGGTCTCTGCCTCCACGGCACACACAGGCCAGCAGGAGGATATCAGAGAAGCAGGGTCAGCAGACATTCCTGTGATTGGCCCCTCTCACACTTTGTAGGAGGATGTCATAGGTCAGGGCTACCCCACCTGACCTAGGGGTGAGCTTTCTGGAGAAAGTAAGTGTTCCAGTTTTCCGTTACAGACTCTAAAACTTAGCAGGTTAAAACGACAATATATCATCATCTCCCACAGCTCTGTGGATTCACTGGGCCCAGGGAGGCGGTTCTCACTTCACATCTCTCTGGTCATTGCTGTCAGATGTTGGACGGAGCTGGAGACATCTGCCCTTTCGGTGAGGCTGGGTGTTGAGATGGCTCCCTCACTCACAGATCTGACCCCTGGGCTGGTGAGGCGGAACAGCTGGGGCTGGTCAAGCGTTTCCACCTTTATATGATCTTCCCACATGTCTAGCTTGGGCTTCTTTACAGCATGGTGGACTCAGCGAACTGAGCATCTTACATGGTGTCCAACTGCCTCCAGAACCAGTGTTCCAAGAGCTCACTGTGGAAAGCACAGGGCTTCCTTTACCCAGCCTCGGAAGCCACTTCAAGATATTTATGTCACATTCTGTTGGTTATAAGTGAATCCCAAGTCAGCCCAAATTCAAGGGGCGCAGCCCTGTATTCAGACGGCATGAATACAGGAGGCTGGTTCATTGTGGGATCAGGGAGACCGGCTACCACAGTGAAGGCAGGGGCACTGGTGCACGCAATAGTAGAAGAAAAACCATGAAGTCCTAAAGTCATTATAGGAAATGTTGCTATTGATTGAGAATCTACTCATTAGGCAACATATTTCACACATGTTTACATATTAATATATTGTACATATAATTAAAATATATTTCAAATTATAACTATCTTACAAAGTAGGTATTATAACTTTTGTTTTAAAAAGTAGGGACTCAGACTCAGAGAACTTGAGTAACTGTGCTCCACGCCACCTTTCCCTGCAGTGGTCACGTTGGGCTTTGAAACAAGGTGAGGGTGACTCGAGCCATACTCAGAGGTCACTTCTGCTTAGACAAAAGTCAGCAAAAATTTCACAAAAGCGGTGACACTTTAACAGTGTTTTTAAAAGTGTTTCCTAGTTAAAGAAGAGGGATTACAAATAGGAAAAATGCTTACAAGGATTCCTGGGTTGAAATGCTGTCCTCTGTTCAGTAGTGCTAAGATGTGAAGTGCAGGGCACAGAGGGAGAAGCTTAGGATGCACAGGAAGGCAAGGGAAGGTTATGGAGGGCCCTGTATACCAAAGCAAGTAACTCTATCCTGTAGCAGTAGAGAGCCACAGAATCATTTTAAGTAAGTGAGTAGCATACCCTAGGCCTCTTGGCCTTTCTAGAGAGGTGTGAGGATCTGGGTCTCAGAGGAATCCATGTCCTTTTCCAGTCTGTGGTTACACAGACTGAGCTCCTAGACGACAGGAAACGTCCTGATACGTCTCTGATCCTTAGCATTGAGTTTGCCACATATTGGATGACCAGTGAATGATAAGTGATGGAAAGATGGATGGATGGATGAATGGATGGATGGGTGGATGGGTAGATGGATGGATGGATGGCAGATGGATGGATGGATGGATGGATGGATGCTTTAAGTAAGCACAATGTGCCATAACTTATAGCTCTTAAGAAAGAAACCTGCCAGCAAAATTCAGCATTGTACTTTGCTATAAATCTGACCAGAGCAATCAAGTGCCTCTGCTTGAAGTGCCCTTTGAGCTCATGGCCAACAGCTTTATGTCTCTCTATTTGGCTTTACGCTTGTATCAAATACATCTGGTCTGGCTGTAACTGTTGCCCCTGCCAGCAGCCTGCCTCCGTGTTCTACAGGCTTTTCTCTCCTTTCTTCCCAGGATGCACAGTCCCATGGACAATCACATTAACTGCCTTATTTAGCTACCGCTGTCATCTACAGATGGACTGTTCTCAAGGTGATATCCTCAACTTTGAACACACTCTTTATCACTACCTAGTGGAGGTCTCAAGCTCAACACTCAAATCTGGACTCATTGTCTCCTTCAAATCCCTGCCTTCCTCCTCTAATGGGTTATTCGTAGCTGAGTAATGGTACTATTATCTAGTAAGTCAGAATGTGAGAGCTAGCTTGGGCTTTTCTTTTTTATTCATCCTCACATAAAACTGGTCACTGAGTCAAGGCAATATTACCTTCTAAGTCGCTCTTAAATACACCCTCTCCTTGCCAATGATGCTGCCAGGACCCATATCGACACTCTCATCATCTTGCAGCTGTCTCTCAGTTGGTTTCTCTGCCTCCAGGCTCAACTCCTCTGGTCTATCTCCAAACTATATTTCAAAAAGATCCTTCTAAGAAGCAGACTCTGTCATATCACTCTGAGATTCAATAGTTGAATGCCGTTGAGAAGTTCAAACTCCATAGTACAATTTTTGTGATATGATTTTCTTTGCTTCTTACTTGTGTCCCATCAGCCTTGTCGCTTCTACACACACACCTGTTTGCTTGGGTCACGCACGAGTCCTCAGGCACATCCCCATCTCAGCTCCAGTCTGTCTTGCCTTTGAGCCTCTATACACAGTGTTCCTTTACTCTTTCTAGCTGGAATATCCTCCCTCTCTCAAACTCTGGGTGAACACCTGCTCCTTCAAGAGTCAATTTAAGCTGTGGAAATCAGTACTGTCTCACCTCTACTGCCCTACTCTAGAATTTCACAATACCTTCAAATCTGTTGAAGGCAACTTCTACCATCCATTTGCCTTTCAGAGCCATCCTGAGGAATAAAGAAAAACATGAATTCCTTAATTCCTAAAATATCTTTCCCAATTAACACACCAGCCCTTACAGAAGGATGTCTGTGACTTACACTTATGCCCATGGGTACAAAATAAACTTTCTTATAGGTAGTTTTAGTGGATGTAGGGGACAGGGGCACTAGAGGTTCCCAGAGAAGGGTAAGTAAATGCAAGTTTTGGTAATATCAGAGGTTGGCTCAAGGCCATTCCTGATGCTTTCTCATGTTTCTAAATTCCTCGTACCTCAATCCACGACTGAGCTTGCTTTTCATGCCCGGCTGCTCTAAGCTATATAATAAAACTGCTGAACTCCAAATCACAGACTTTCTGTGCCCAAGGTAGAATGGTCCAACCACTGGGAGTTTGCCTGTAAAGGGACACCCTGTTGAGCTGTTCTCAGTGATCAGATTGCCTCATTTCCTGCCCCTATGTTCAAGGTATTTTCTCTTCCAAATACTCTAATAAGGGAGAAGAACCTTGGAGGACTGGAATTTGGTGAATATAGATTGCATTTGTCTGCCACTCCACTAGGCACTATTTCGAGCACTATCTCATGTAAATCTCTCTCAATTTGAAATATTTTTATCTGCCATTATTTAGGTGACCCCAAGACTCAGAGAGGCTGTGGTTTGCTCATGGTGACATGACTAGTGACTCAGGCAGATGTCAGCTCAGGCCTCAGGGACTCCAGATGGCAAGGTGATTCCATTATACCAGCCATGCTTCTCTGGCTTGATACCTAAATTCATAGAATATTC